>NC_090929.1:859239621-864239621 GCF_040938575.1 Ambystoma mexicanum
CTAGACGGCGGGTTGCTTGGCCCAACAAGCATTCCTCTCCGGCGGAATGGGATGCATTTCGTAAGGAAATGATGGCGATTTTTGAATCGCAGGGCTCTGTACCGTCCGCGCCTTCGAGAGAAGCCGGCAGGGAACGCGCTAGTGCCACCGCTCGCACTCTTTCGGGCTCGGGCAGTCTGCGCGATCATCGGGAGCCTTCGAGATCCCGATCGGACAAGGTGGATCGCTCTAGCCATTCCCGCTCCAGGTCCTGTTCCTCGACGCCCTCGAGACCGTCGGAGCCTGTGAGGTCTTCTAAGAAGACGTTGACGCCATCAGTGCCATGTCCGTCGAGGGACTCTGTCGAGGCTCCGCCTCCGAGGAAGTCGTCGGCACCGAGGCAGTTGAAGGACACGCTCAGGCCCTCGAGGCCTGTGTCGAAGCCATCAGCACCACGCTCGACGCACTCAATGCCTTTTGTGGAGGCTTTACCGGAGGTACCCTCTGCATCGGTGGAAACTCCGAGGAAGGCCCTGAAGAAATCAGTGAGGCCTGTATTTGAGCATTTTTCTGTGCCCTCAGGCAGGGATTTATTCCAGCCTCTGGATTACATCTCTGAGCTGGATGAAGGGTCTGATGAAGGTTTGGTTCCTGATGAGATTCCTGACGAACTATTGTCTGGTCATAGCCAGATGGAAGACCTGCATCAGTATTTGCACGACGCCAGTGATCTGGGCACCTCTCCGGAGGTTGAGTTCAGTAGGCCTAAGCCTGGCACGCACGACGAGTCTTCATAGCTCCGTCTCATGTTGAGAATGACTGAGTACTTGGGGTGGTCTGCGCCACCAGTGGATTTTCTGCAGGATGACCTGACAGATATCTTGGACTAATGTCCACCAACTGACCCGGTACTGCCATTTCATATGGCCTTGCAAAGAAGTTGGCGGTGGCTTGGACTGCTCCAGAGAGTCTCCCGGCAGTGGGTAAGTTGTTGCCAAAAAAATACCGTCCAGCCAGTGGCGACCCCGGCTACTTGTCCATGCACCCTACTCTGGAGAGTTTGGTGGTGCAGGCGGCTATGGCCCCCGCAAAGCAGGCGTCGTACCCTACCATCCCTCCTGATAGGGACGACAAACATTTTGACGGTTTGGCGAAGAAGTATTTTCTTCAGGGGGTATGGCTTTGAAAGCAGCCAACTCTGTGTGTGCCTTAGCCCGTTTCACTCACACTCTGTGGAATTGTGTTTCGTTGGCAGCTGAACATATATTTCTGAAGGGGAGGAACGGGATGGCTTTCTTTTCCTTATACAGGATGGAAAGGATGCCATGTGTGAATCCGTTCAATCGGGTCTGGACGTGGCAGACAGTGTCAGCTGGTCCATAGCGGCGAGCACCGTGATGCGCAGATTTCCGTGGATGCGGAAGTCAGGGTTTGCTCCTGATGTAGAAGCCCGGCTTCTCAACGTGTCCTTTGATAGTGAACATCATTTTGGCAGCAAGGCTGACGAGAGCCTTGAGAGGTTTCAGAGCACCAAAGCTGCAGCGAAGTCGTTGAGCGCTGCAGTTCGCCAACCTCCGCCTTTTCGACCTAGGGGACAGCAATGGAGGGGAGGTTCCTTTCGATACTACTCTACCTTTGGTATATCGAGGGGAGCTGCAAGTCAAAGAGGCCAATGTAGGAGTACCAGAGGTGGAAAACAGGGTACTCGAGGTACCAAGGCCGTTCGAGCAGTTGCCTCTTTGCCCTCAGGCACTGCCGCAGCCGCTTCAGCTCAGTCATGAGGCCATGTCCCATGGTTCGCCGGTTGGGGAAAGGCTTGCGCAGCATCTTGTAGAATGGCGTGCCTTTACTTCAGATGTGTGAGTTCTGGAGATCATAGCCCACGGCTACTGTCTTCCTTTCCGGCAGAGGCCTCACGACAATCCACCAGGGAATCTCTCTTTGAAGAGTCCGGATCCGCTCCTTGCGCAGGAAATCAAATCCCTGCTGGAGAAAGGCGCCATAGAACTGGTGCCTGTAGCGGAGAGGAACAAGGGATGGTATTCCCCATATTTTTTTATCCCGAAAAAAGACAGGGGATTGAGACCCATCATGGACTTGGTGGTTTAAACAAGCTCCTCAAGCTCAAGATGGTTACTCTTTCTCAAGTCCTCCAGGCCCTTCAACTTCAGGACTGGTTGGTGTCTCTCGACCTCAAGGACGCTTACTTTCATGTGCCGATTCATCCCAAGCATAAGAAGTACCTGAGGTTTGTGGTTGGCGACTCGCACTTTCAGTTTCGGGTCCTGCCGTTCGGAATTGGTCTTCACCAAGCTCATGGTGGTGGTTGCAGCGTATCTCAGGAAAGGGGGGATTCACGTCTACCCTTACCTGGACGATTGGTTGATCAGGACGCGCTCACCCGAGCAAGTCCTGGATCATCTGTCAGTCACCTGCCACTCCCTTCACAGGCTGGGCTTCTCCCTCAAATTCAAGAAGTCCCACTTGACACCTACCTAGCGGCTCCAGTACATTGGAGCAGTGCTAGACACATCCCTAGGGCTGTGTTTTCCTCCCCAGGTGAGGGCTTCTCACATTCTGCAGATGATGAACAAGTTTCAGCATGCCCAGATTCTCCCGGCGTTCGTGTTCTTGAGGTTGATCGGCCTCATGGCATCCTGCATTCTCCTGGCGCCAGAGGCCAGGCTGCGGATGTGATCTCTGCAGTGGGCTCTCAAGATGCAGTGGTCACAGTCCTCCGGCAGGATGTCGGATCCCGTTCAGGTGCCGCCCTCGGTCGCCCAGGATCTTCTGTGGTGGGCTGTCGAAGGCAATCTGAAGAAGGGGGCTCCATTTTGGCTACGCTGGCCGGAGGTGACGATCGTGATGGACGCATCCCTCACGAGATTGGGTGCTCATGCCAACGACTTGACAGTCAACTGTCGTTGGTCTCCGTCGGAGTCCAGACTCCATATCAGTCTGTTGGAGCTGAGGGCCATCAGGCTAACCCTGAAGGCTTTTCTGCCGTCTGTGCGGGGGAAGAATATCCTGATTCTGACAGACAATACAGTGACCATGCACTACCTCAACAAAAAGGGGGGTCAGGGTCTCTCCCTCTGTGTAGAGAGGCGATGCAGCTCTGGTTCTGGGCCATCCAGCAAGAAATTTCGATCTCGGCAGTTCATCTGGCCAGAGACGAAAACGAGGCAGTGGACGCTCTGAGCAGGCAGAGCATGGTCTCTCACGAGTGGGAGATTCTCCTGGATCCAGTGGATCTCTTCGCCACCAGTGTCAACCGGAAATGCGAAAGATTCTGCTCGTGGGAATTTCCTCCAAGAGGAGCCTTAGGGGAAGCGTTCGTAGTGGAGTGGTCCTTCCCACTGCTGTACGCGTTTCCTCCATTCCCTGTCATTCCGCAAGTTCTGCAGAGGTTACGGAGGTTCGGTTCCCGAATGATCCTCATTGCTCCGGCATGGGCCAGGAGAACATGGTACCTGGACCTTCTCGACATGTCCATCTGTCCTCCACGCCGTCTTCCCTACCGAGACAATCTTCTCTCACGGGAGGGGGTCAGGTTCTCCATCCAGAGGTCAAGTCTCTCAACCTTCATGCTTGGCTTCTGAAAGGTTGGGGTATAAGGATTGGGACCTCCCTAAAGACGTGATGAGGTGTTGCTTTCGGCCAGAAGGCCTGCAACAAAGTCCTTGTACCGTTGCCGTTGGAGAAAGTTCTGCGACTGGTGCAGGGTTAAGAATGTGGATCCTTTTTCATGTGCCATTCCTGTGGTTCTGTCTTTTTTGCTTTCGTTAGCCCACAAGGGCCTGTAAGTGGGTACCATTAATGGTTGCCTGGCGGCGCTGTCCATATTTAAGCGCTCATCTGAGGAGTGTTCTTATTTAAAGATTCCTTTGATTTCTGAGTTTCTGAAAGGGCTCACTAATGTGTTCCCGCCATCACCTTTCCAGGTGCCTGGTTGGGATTTGAACCTGGTTCTAAAATTCCTAATGGGAGCTCCGTTTGAGCCTTTACATTCTTGTCCTTTGAGTCTGTTGACCTTGAAAACTGTATTTTTAGTTGCGGTTACTTCTGCTCGCAGAGTGAGTGAGTTGCAGGCAATATCCGTTAAGCCACCTTTCACGGTGTTCCATAAGGACAGGGTTGTCCTTAGGCTTTGCCCTCCTTTTCATCCGAAAGTTGTGAAGGTCATTCCTCTGGCGTTCTATCCTCCTCCGCATCCTGGTAAGGAAGAGGAGAGGCTCTATAGGTTGGATCCTTGAAGAGTTTTAAGTTTCTAGATCTCGCGCATGTCCCGGGACAGAGTGGATGATCAGCTCTTTATAGGATACGCTGGAAGGCGTTTGGGACAAGCTGTTACTAAGCATACTTTGTCTAGATGGATTATCTTGACAATTTCTGAATGTTACCGCTTGGCTGGTAAGGACCCTCCGGTAGGCTTATAGGCCCATTCTACTAGGATTGTGGCTGCCTCTACTGCTCTGCAGAGGGGTGTTCCCATTTGTAACATTTGTGAAGCAGCCACATGGGCCTCTGTTCACACTTTTGTCAAACACTACTCCCTGGATTCTATCCATGGGCAAGATTTGGCCTTTGGCAAGGCGGACCTCTATTCGGCAATTTAATTAGGCATTCTAAAATTCTAAATTCTTTTCCCACCTCCATACGTTGGTACTGCTTTGGGAGTCTGTCATAGATGTGGAATACGTCGGAGGAACCAATCCCTTCGAAGAACAAGTTACTTTCTTACCTGGTAACGTTCTTTCGATGGGATGTTCCGACAACGTATTCCACATCGAACCCTCCCAGCCTGCCCCTCTACAGAATTTCTTATGCGATTGCAGCTTACGTTTCCGCAAGTCTTTCTGTAGTCATACTGGCAGAAGATTGGTGCCACACGTTCTGGGGGAAAAACTACAACTGAGGCTATGGACGTCGTGCGTCCTACTTATAACATCCTGTGACGTTGGTTCGACGGAGGCCCTCGAGGACAGCGTATCGACATCATCGACGCAGGACGCCGAACATTTTCCGAAGCAGCACAGCTGTGGTGATTACCTGTCATAGATGTGGAATACTTCGTAACATCCCATCGAAAGAACGTTACCAGGTAAGAAAGTAACTTGTTCTTTGAGCACTTAGCTTCTGAGGATGGCATGTTTTCACTATACAACAATATTATCCAGATTTCTTTGGCTGAAACTTTTCTACTTAATGGCATGTTATCCAAATGGCCCAGTTATTAAATAATGGTTTCATATAATGCAAAGAGACCGCAGAGTACAGCCTTTCTACATAATAATCACCTGCCTCTAAGATGTGGGCCTATTAATGGGTACTAGTGCTAATATGCCATCACATGAGCAAGCCAACATAATGCGACTCGCGCTGTGACTTTACCGAAGTACCAACATTTGAGATGGTTATTCTTTTTTATTTTTATTTTTTATTAGGTGCATTATGGCTTAACATAAACTTTTGCACCAATGCCGAACAATTATAAATACACATTCCACATGAAACATTCCATAATAAAATGTCATGTTACAGTTATCCATCATAAAATTGTTAGAACAACCCAACATTTACATTATACTATTAAAACTTTCTTTCTCCCTTTATGATTAAAACATCCCTTTATTTTATATATGAATATTATTTTATACTATAAAACTTTGACTATTTTCCAAAGCTACCGTAATTGACGATTGTGCAGAGCATATATTAGCCCCAAATTGATCATTCCTAATACTTGAGGGGTTAGAAACAAAACTTGCATATCATCATCACTTATTTTTATTTTGGCGTAAAGCCATAAAGGTTTTCATAACCGTATACATTACAACACTGTCCCATTATAATTAATAGCACAGATAAATGACCCACGACACTGTGGTCCCAAAGTCCAGAATGAACCCATCACATTACAATATCTTTTCAGTCTAGATGGTGCATCAACAGCCGTTAGACCCATTGGCGAGGGAGGAGCCAACAGACCTTTCCCCTAACGAGACCGCATTCGCGCCTTACAATACAGACCCCTGTGATGTTGCTCCCCAAATATAAGGGCTTAATTTGATTGTGCTATTTGCCGGGGTTTTACAGAACCTGTTGGTACTCAGTAGATCTCCAACTGCTGTGAGGTCTTGAAAATGTAATCTCAACAGCATCCTCCGCCATTATAGGAATCCTGCAACAATCAGTGATTTGCTCCAAAGTGACGAAGTCACAACCCCTCACAAATAGCACCCAACGCAGACAATTATTTCGTAGTGCTTCTCTCGGTTTATGCCGCTTTGAGGTTAATTTGGGGACTCTTTGCAAAAATAGTGAGCAGAATGAAAGAGGCCTGTTAGGCTTATCGGGTAGATTTGTGAAATCTTGGGTCAGCACACTTGCTGTTTTCACAGGAGGCACGTTTGTCCTGGAGGTCCTGAATGCCTGCACACTGCAAGACTTTCTTGGTGCAAACAATGAGCGCAAAGCAGCAAAGGTTTGGGTCCCTTTAAGATCTGGGCCAGCTGAAGCTAGTTTACCTGAAGTTTCTTTACCCCTTTGTGTAATGACATTGTTAGGCCCTGTTCTGTTCCCGTTACAAAGACCACAGCCTCCTTATGTTGTCTTGGGCTGATTGCTGCAAAGTTTCTGAGTCGGGTATCCAGCTGCCCTCAAAGTATTTAGGTTATTCAAGGCACCCATCCCTCCCTCTCCCGCCTGAATAGTTGGAAGTTTCACAGCATCTGCTCTCTTCGCTGTGGCTACAATTAAGGACAGAAGCAAGTTCTTTATTAGCCGGAGTTCGGTCAGGACCATACTGCAGCTATGGCAGCACTCAATTCGTTATGGGTCCCCCTCACCTTTCTGCTCATGGGTCACCATTACTATTTCCTTGGGGTTGAGTGCTGGGCTGTATGTTCTTGCCAGCAAAACTACATTGGATTCCCCCTTGGGTGCCCCAAGAGCACACATCAGACCCTCCTCAAGCTCAATACCCAAGCATGTAGCTGATGGGCTGGGTGATTGGTTAGACTCATCTGTATTCATTTTAGATGATGGCATAATCCCCCTCTCCCCACACACTTAATGGACCGTTATTAAGAAAAGCCAAAGTACAATGACCCCAATGGCAACCTAACATAGATGGAGAAACAGCAAGGAAGTCACCCTACCGAGAGTTGAAGGGAGGTGGGGATGGAGTGGCAAACTGAAGCGGCTGGGCCCAAGTCGATGAGAGGCCCCCTAGGCACAATTGTTTGGCCTGTTGAGTTTGGGTAACAAGACAGCTCTGAGCTGGTCCCCCTCGTCGCCCCAAACAATCAGGGGCCAAATTACCCACAGTTAAAGAAGTTGGGATGACAGGAGATGTTGTGGTAGTTTTGAGGGTATCAATGACTGCCCTCTCCCCATTGATCGAACTGGTGAGGGTACCTGGTCCATCCAAAAACTGCTGAATTTCAATAATTAGCAAATGAGTGACAAAGAAAGAGCTGGCAGAGTCAACTATGCTAGGATCCATCAAACCAGCAACTCCTGGGAGAGTCAAACCAATTGAATTCAGGATTAGTTTTTTCCTCTTTGAAGTCAGTAATTCTGTTTGAGTCCTAGGCCAAGCACGGGCCCCAGCCCAAGTCCAAACACGGGTGCCTCCCCCGGATCCTGAGTGGATGACATGATGGTGGTCTAAAATCCAAACGGCTATGTTAGATCAGATTCACACCCTACACAAAAAAATCCTTCACAAGCTATACTTGCTCAAAACCCCTGCAGCATCCCCACCCCACTACCACCTGGCAAACTCTCCAATAAACAACTCACACCCCCTTTTTTACTTAAATACCATCTCCAAGTCGGATGCAGCATCCATCCTTAAGAGCCATAAACCTTCCAGATGCAAAGGGGACATCTGCCCAGCATCTATTATCAACGAATGCTCAGACAAATGGATCCCATCCATCACAAAATTCCTCAATGCCTCCTTCTCCGCCTGCCAAGTCCCAACCAACCTGAAAGAAGCCTGGGTACTCCCACTGATTTAAAAAAAAACCTTCTCTTGACCCTGCTCTTCCTAACAATTATCAGCCCATCACCACTGCCCCCTTCCTCTTGAAAATTCTGGACAGAGCTGCATATTTACAGATCCAACAATTCCTGGAAAATCATCACATCCTAGGTGTTCGACAGTCCGGCTTCAGACCAGGCCACGGTATTGAGTCTGCTTTGCTTGATCTCAAAAACGAGCTTGATGAGTTCTGAGATCATGGAAAACCCGCCCTGCTCATTCTCTTGAACCTCTCAGGCGAATTTGATCTCGTAGACCACCCGATCTTATGCCAACACCTAACGACCACAGCTCACTTCTCGCCGGAAGCTACCCCTTGGGGGGGCCTCCTTCCTCGAAGTCAGAACCATGAGGGTGTTTGCTGAGAACTTCAATGCCCCACCTTCCCCTATCCCTTGTGCAGTCCCCAAGGATCTTGTGTGTCCCCGACCCTCTGCAACATATTCACAAAACACCTCTTTGACTTACTAGACTCCATTGGCATATCATACATCAATTATGCCGATGACACGCACAGTCTCCTACCCCTATCCGGCGACTACCTGCTCTTTAAATAATGTCTCTGCCACGATACAGGCCTGGATGGCCACTCACCGCCTCTGCCTTAGCAACGACAAGACAGAGATACTTTTAGTTGGGCCACTTACAGTACTCAAGAACTTGATTCCCCAATACTCCTTATTCTTCATCAACGGGATCCAAATACAGTTCTCATCCTCTATGAAAACTCTTGGTGTGTACCTAGACACCACACTCTTGCTCACTCGCCACGTGAATGCTATTGCCGCCTCATCGGCACACACTACGAAACTGATTAATGCCGCCAGAGCATTCCTCCCCCAAGGACAGCTGTATCACGATTGCTCAGTCAATTATTGGATCAAGATTGGATTATTGTAATGCCTTATTTGCTGGCACATCATCCAAGAACATTGCTAAGATACAGGATATCCAAAACAATGCTGTGTGTGCGGCTCTAAACATTCTGAGATGCAAGCACATCTCTGCCGCAAGAATAAAGGTCCATTGGCTCCCCATCAAAGAGCGCATCATCTTTAAGACTCTATCCATCACACACAAATGTCTCTCTAACGCTGCCCACCCTACTTGACCCCTAGAAATTCATCAGAGATCTAGCCAACAGACCCCGCCAAGTAGCCCAGAACAACAAACTTTTGCAACCAAAATACAAACTGGCAAAAGCTGAAGGTGCCAGCTTCCCATCCTTTGTAGCAAAATAGTGGAACCTGCTCCCAAAATCCTTGAGAACGGAGAACTCTTACTTGGGTCTTCACGAAAGCTTTAAACCGTGGCTATTCGCATAAGCACATTTGGTAGCTGCCTATTTGGCTCCTGACCCTCCTGAGGCATACATCTTTCGTTTCCATGCGTGTCTGTGTTTGTAACAGCGCCTTGATGGCCCAGGGCTTAGTGCACTTAATAAGTGAACAAAATAAATAAATGATGGTTGATACCAGCGAGCTGAGAACAAAACACACTGGGCTACTTAGAAAGTGGCAGTTGGAAGATCCTGATTATCGCACCACAACCAAAAAAAGAGGCTCAGCAGCTTACCAATTCAGTTTTGAAGGAACCTCCTGCCTGCATACCTCTGGTTAGGGCCAGTACTTATTACTTCCATGAGTGCAAAAGTCACCCCCCCACCGACATGAATGAAGTTCACTAGTAGTAAAACAACTCCAGAAGTCTGCAATCTGGAGTCCAGATTGAAGCTGCTCAATACCCAGTGGGTGCCCTCACCCGCACTCTTGACTCCCGGGGGCTTCACCTTTGCGGGAAGCCTGGCTGCTTTTTAACAGTGCGCTAAGCAGAAAGGGCAGGGCCACAAATGGAACAGCAGTGCTGGAAATGCTGGGCTCTAGCACTGCTGTTCCCTGCTTACCAAACTGTTAAAACCCACCAGGCTTAAGCCCGCGGGAGTCAAGGGTGCTAGAGTCAGCGTTGCTCTATGTTTCCAATAATGTTCCATCAAGAAAATACATAAAACAGCAGTTTATATCATTTTTCCACACATGCAATATATTATTTTCTCATAAGGCACCCCAGACCAAGCACCCGTATAATCCAAGGTGCGCAATTTTATTTTAATTTTTTAAAACATTTTAAAATGTTTTAGTTTAAATTTTAAACTTTTCATTCATTGCTCATACATAGAACCTAGTTAGGATGTTTTAATGTAATATGTCCATTTACTCACCAATATTGATTTCACGATTATCATGTCCTTGTCGTTATTTTTCATTTTATGTTGGTTCCATGATTTTGTCCCAAAATGTAATAATGGTGAACATTAGTTTTCGGTTGTTTCCCAATATAATTTGTGCCCAACGTTCTCCAGGTTCCAGTTGATTGTTCGAATTCATAAACATATCCTGGAAAAGGTTTTACTTCTGTTATTTCCGTACATTCCATTATTATGTGCTGTAAGCTTTCTATTCTTGGGGTCTTTTGACAAAACCGACAGAACTGTTGGGATTTCCCTATTTGCCTCCTTTTCGCCAGCACTTCCCGGGTGGGTAAGATATTTAGGCGCAGTCTGATAAAAGTATCTTTAGTCGGTCGTCCTGGAAAGATCTTTAAGTAATTAGGGGCGGGGGTTGTTAAGTGCTCTTATCTCACGTTGACAGGGAAGGTTGAGTTGATATTGTGCCTTCAGGTGGATCGTATTTATCCAGTCATTATTGGCCATTCTCCTTTTCACTTGTTGTGGACGATGGATGAGCATTTCGATAGAAATTCCAGCCTCTATTCTTTTGTTTTCTATGTAGCTTTTCCACTTGTTTAGAGCTGTGTCATTACTGGAATTGGCTCTGAATTGAAGAATTTGCAATGGCGGTATATCTTCTTCATTGATCATTGTTCTATAAAGATCTAGTTGCTTCCATAAGATTCGAGTGACTGAAAGGTGAGTTCGTATCAAATACAAACCATTGGAAGTGACGCTGGCAATGGCAAAACTTTTCTCCAAAAGATGGCCTCGAGTTTTTGCCAAATTTTACTGTCTATAGTGATCATTGCTTCTTCCCCATACGCTAGTATCGCAGTTACCTTCTGCTTATAGAACGTTATTACTTTGTTGACAGAGATTTTCCCATATTTGTGATGTAAGAAGTGTCCTTATCTTGCTAAGGCATGTGCTTTCGATTTGAGATGATCCACCCTGTCTTTTTCCACTGCCGACTGATTTAGCCAAACCCCCAAATATGTTATCGTCTTTACTAGCGAAAGTGTTTTTCCTTCAAGCATGAAGGTGTATGTTTTTTTTTTTGTTCGATTGATCACAAATTAAAGACATAATTTTTGTTTTTTGGGTGTTTATCGTCAACTGATTTGATTCCATGTAGTTTTCCAATTTGTTTAGGGCTATTTGTAATCCTCTTGGGGTCTTGGCCATCATTACTATGTCATCAGCATAGATTATACATGGCAACAGCGATGCATTCACTATCAGCGGGTTCATCGTTGGCGTCTTGACACTTTCCTCAAAGTGTGATGTAAAAAGATTAAACGGGGTGGCCGCGAGTGGGCAACCCTGCTTCAGTCCATGCCATGTCCTAACTGCGTCTGTCGTAACTCCATCTTTTGACATTCTGATCTTGATGGTGGTATTAGAATATAGTTGTTTTATTGGTTCTACAATGTCACTAGGACATCCCCATAATGTGAGTTTGTTCCACAGTTTCTGCCTATTCACCATATTGAAGGCTAACTGTAAGTCAACGAAGGCAGCATAGACCTATCTGTTACTTCTTATGGCTTCTTGTTTCATGAAGTTGAGTAGTAAATTGACGTTTGTGCCTACGTTTTTAACAAACCCTGTTTGTCTGGTGGCTTGTCTTTTTGCCTTTATGGCCCAAATGTTGAGTTTATCCAATAGTAGGGTGGCAAAGATCTTTTCCAGTGGATCAAGTAGGGCGATGGAACGGTAGTTCCGGGGCTCCTTTGTTTCTCCCTGTTTATATATGGGTATCAGAGTTGCTGATTGCCACATCCTTGAAATTATGTTAGTTTGCTCGATCAGCTCGAAATATTTTGCCACAAATATTTGCCCATATCTCAGGGTTCTTTTTGATGATGTCGTTTGAGAGCCCGTCTGGTCCTGGAGCTCGGGGTACTTTTAATTTCTGAATTGCCATCAGGATATCCTGATGGTCCCATGCAATTGTCCACGTCTTTTTTTGTACTTCTTCTCTTTTCTTCCGATTGAGCTCTTTCTTTGTATAATTCCGAGAAGTGAGCAATCCATGCTGTCTCAGGGGCATCTAGAATCAGGTGCTGTTGTTGTGCCACTTGTGGCTTTAGGAGGTTCTATAGCTCTCTCGTGTTATTATTGGAGCATACTCCTTGTTGTCTTCATCCAATTCGTGTAGTGTTATTTTTCGATTCTGACGTCAGAGTGCTTATCTTTGTGGTTCTGTTTCAGTATTGATTTTATTTTCTTATGTTCCTTTTTTCAGCTACCTGCGGATTATAGCAATGAGTGTGAGTCTTTTTGGGATTTTTCACACTGTTTACTGACTGTCTAAATGGGCACAAAATCCACTCCTAGTTTAGTGTCACATTGTCTTTAAGATGTGAGGCAGCAAAAATTTGCGGGAGCTTCACCAGTTGCTGTTGGTTGATTCTCACTCTATTCAAGGTGCTATATTTCAAGGCTCGGAAGAACAATTTTCTCCTTCAGCACGTCTTTAGATATCCATGATTGCGTAATGATATAATGGTCACTGTTTCGGGAGTGCGTGTTCTCAGTTTTGCAAATGTGTACTTTTATTCCACTTGAAGTATAAATTGACTCTATTATAGCGGTTTTGTTTCCTCAGGACCATTTTGGTTTTGGCCTCCCTCTTCGTTCTTCAAGGGCATCCACTGATCCAAGTTTCTATTTGCTATTTCCTTGTTCCATCGCTGGGCACGTATAGGTAGATGGTAATCGGCCAGCGTTTTTCAATTTGTGTCGAATAAATGAAGATTTAAGTCCCCACATACTATGAAGTCAATATCTCCATAGGTCTCAATTGCTTGGTCTATGGTTCAAAAAACAGAGTCTATGAAGGGTTCATCGTTGATTGCCGCTGGGTTCCATTTAGTATCCCTAACTTTTTGATTTGGAGGAAAGGTTCCTGTTTGATTTGTGTTATGCCTCTTGTGCTAGACTGTTCCACAATGGTCAGTTGGACCCAAGGATTCAGATTTGCTGAGTCAATTATTTTTAAGTTCATTCCTAGTTTAATCAAAGTGAGGAGGCCAGCAGATGGTCGTCCTTTGTTCCTTTGGATCGCCGGGTTAATAAAACAAATGAAACCGTTACAAACTGGTTGGTTATAGATCCACAATTCTTGTATGCATATTATCTGGTGATTAATGAAATCGTATATATTTGTGTTGAATAAATGTACATGACCTCTTGAATTCCGGGAACAAAGAGTAGTAACTTGTTTCTCTGGTGTAGATGATGGTTATAGATGGTAATTTTGTTTCCCGGTGGTCGTCATTCATATGTTTTCTGTATCCCTCCAAAAGAGATGCTTCGTAATATCAGATCGTGGCCTGCGTGTTTTTTCGCAAGAGTTTTCATAGAGACTTCCTTCTATCCTTTCCGTCTTAGCACTGCTTAATTTTGAGTAGAGTAGCGTCGTTTCTGGCTGGTGGAGGAATTCCTTTCGATCCGTTATGCTTCTATAAGTTTGTTTGCCATCTAATGTAGCTGCAAATCTTAGGTGATGGAATTGTTTCTCCGAGTCTCTCAAATTGTTCAAGAATTTCAGGGAATAGAATTCTATTTCTATCTTGTCTAATCTTTGTTCGTCCAGAAATTCGACCACTTTTATATCATGTGATCTGATTGATTTCAGGTTAGGAATCACATGGATTTCAGGTTAGGAATATATTAAAAGGCAGAAACAAAATGAAACTTTTAAGTTGCATGTCACAGAGCTTAACATTCCTGGCTCAAATCCTTATTTCACATATTCACAATATCTTTTTCCCAGTTAATATCACTAGGGAGGACACTCTATACCAGTCCATAGTCTTTATTATAAGCTCTTTCATATAATCATGTATGTATTACTTTACTGGGCGCTCCATACTTATAACCTCAAGGCATTTCAATACTAACCTTTGTAACTCTGTGAATGCCACATCTTTGATATTACTGTTGGTACCCGCTGTAAATTCGAATAATGTACATTCTCTCTCTTCCCAATAAATTATTTTAAAATATGATTTACAGCATTGTGGCTTCCACAATCTTAATAGTGAGGTTAGGTGAGGCGAGTCCCAACGCCATCCTTACTTCCTCGCTGCCTCAACAGGGACGGCTTTAGGAAGACTTGGAATAGAACGGAGAATCTTCCCTCTAATACTCCATTTCACTTGACATTCTTGTAACACCTCTATGCCATACCTTATACTATTATTAATCTGGAGGTAACCCTTTACAGAGTGACCTCCCCTCCTAGTTAAGTTTTTAATCACATGCCACTTCTTTATTGCTTTGTTTGTTACATAGATCTCATAAAATGTTAGTTCTGGAAGATCCTTAATTGGTATTCCAAGATAAAAATAATGATTAACTACTTCTAGGGCCTCCATCAATCATTCAAAAAAAGCCCCCTTTAACGTGTGCTCTCTTTACAATCTCCATCACTTTAGTTGTCCTAAGATTTATCTTAAGGTTATTATTGTTAGTAAACATATGCAGCCTCTCCAAGGACCTTTGCAGTCCTATGGGGGGGCGTGTAGTCTAGTAAGATTGTATCATCTGCATATGAGAGCCAAGAAATGGTCCCCCTCTCCCCCAACTCTGGGTGGAAAATTATGACACTCTTTTAGAGTCTCGCTCATGTATGCCGTATACAGATTATATAATTTATCTTAGACCAAGGTTTGTGTCAATACATTTTGTGATAACACCTTCCTGATTAAACCTTACAGCCAGTGAGGTACCAGCATACATTTGTTTCAGAAAGTGTCAAATGATGTCACTAATCACCCACCTTTCAAGCTTATCCCAAAGTTTAATGCTACCACACTGTAGAACGCACTTGTACAATCAATATAACAGAGATATAACCTGGGGGGCGTGGCTTGATGGCCGCGTAGAAGGACGGGTTCTGGAGGAGCTCCCGTGATCCTACATTGATCCGAGAAGAGAAAGGAGGTTCGCAGGAACACTAGCCTTCAGGTAGCACACCCACAGACTGCTGAATGGATGGAGCGCACTCTGGGCCTGAAGCAAATATAAGAAGGGGTGGAATAAGCGAGATTTGGCGTCTCGCGAAAGGCCGGGGGTCCGCGTTGCGAGTGCGGATGAAATGGCCTATAACGAACAAAGGGTCATAAACTGACCAGGGTGCCGTGAACGAAAGAACTGCGGCGGCGGCCGGCCCACATCTACTACGACTCCGCACTGCTGTAGAGCGCACCAGAGGAGGACAGGACGAGGCTGTCTGGAGGGGAACACACTGAGGGGACGACTGAGCCCAGCTGCAGCACAGACAACGGGCCCGTGTGATGAACCCGGCTGGACTCAACACCGGCACTGAGGCACCGAGGAGTGCTGGAGTAACGAGAAGCTGCAGTGCTGCTGGCACTGACGGAAGCAGGCAGCGCAGGAACTTGGTGACTGCGGCGTGGCGACGAGGGCCCCTGATGGGACGGTAACCCTGCACAACGAGAGCCCAGGAGTGGGCGTGACGCAACGCGCCGACCCCCACAGTGGCCCGGAAAACCAGAGGGCCGGGATCAGTTTTCATCGGGAGCGGGCAGAGGGGTCCCTGCGGGATCTGGAGAGGCAGCGAATAGCTGTCCTCAGCCGCATGCAGCGGTGTCCGCGGAGCGGAGAGGGGCAACCTGCTCAACACGGGCCGCAGGACGCGGGGGCCCCCCAACTTTGTTTGCAGCACCTGCCCGGGAGCAAACGATATATTGTGTGGACCGCAGAGAGCAGAGTGGTGCCCCCAAGCCACAGGGAGCACTAAGAGCCTGGGAACTGGCACAGGAGGCTGGTAAATCCGTGCCCCAACGGAGCATAACAGCTGATGCATGCACGTGCGCTCATGAGTGGGGGTCCAGACAAGGCGGCCAGAAGATGGAGGAGGGTTGCCCGGCCATTTGAACACATTCACAAGGGCCTGGGAGCCAAAGGGAAGTTCCTAATACAAAACTTGAAACTTCAGAGGAATAGCATTCGCCCCGAGGAGGGTGCTTGGTTGCCTCCCTGAGCAGGGTGCTCGGATCCTGAGACGGCACACATGAGGCCCTGGGGAGGCTAAGAAGGGCCGGGAGACTCTCGCTGCACTTGTATTGGTGCCTATAAACAGAGGAGCCGGCAAAGGGCTCAGATAGCGCACCCAGACTTGTAGAAGGAGAGGGGCTGCACCCTCGCTAGGACATAAAGCAGCCCAGACATAGCGTGAGAACGCGCCGGGTAGAGCGTGCAAGGCCCGAGCCTGGTGGGATCCCGCCGCGGGTTATAGAAGTGAGACAGTGAAGGCAGAGACCCTTGGAGGCACTTGTGGATCCCCAGACAAGGCATCGGGCGGCCCCCTCAGCTGAGGGGCGCAAGGAGAACGCCTGAGGCAAGACCAGGGGCTAGAAGGCCCAGAGGCTGACGAAGCACCGGAGCCGGAGACTGCCGGGACAGTGGATGCGCGGGCCACTAGGTGACTGACTAGCCACTGGAAGAAATACAGTGGGGGCCGGCGGAGCGATACTGCGGGAGCAAAAATACGTGGGAGGACACAGCCCACTCCAGGTGTGGGGAGAGCACTAAGGACACAGCTAAACACCGGTGAAACGGCCCCCGATACGCCAAGAGTGGCCTGGCGCCACGCGGATTTTCGCACAAGGGGAGGCGCCGCTGGCATACACCCGAACAGCATAGCAGGATGTTTAACAAAATCGTTAGACCCAAGCACAAACAGCCCACTTTGGAGGCTTATGCCAAATCGCCCCCGAGTGCAGAAGGGGGCAAGAGCAAACACACTACCACTGCAGTAGCAGAGACACCGGGCACAATCCAGGAAGTGCTGGCAGCGATTGCAGACTTGAAAGTCGCATGAGAGACTAAACTGGGCTTGATAATGGATGAACTGAAAGTGGGTCTGGACCTCAAGATTGGAGCGGTCGAGGAGGAAGTCAATTTGTTGAGACAGGATGTACGGACGCTGGCGGAGCGCACTGGACACCTGGAAAAGGAGATGGCCCCAAACACGGCGGCATGCGCCGCCCATGGATCGGAGCTCCATGCCCTCGTGCAGGGTGTGGGTAACCTGGAGAACAGGGCGGAGGAGGTTGAAGGGCGCGCTAGACGAAATAATATTCGCATTGTCGGACTGCAAGAAGGAATGGAGGGGCATAATCCAACAGAATATGTGGAATCCATGCTCTTGCAAGAAATAACTGGCGGAGCATTGACACAGGGGTTTGCAGTTGAGAGGGCACACAGGGCCTTGACAAGAAGGCCTCCACCGGGGGCCCCGCCACGGCCGATGATCGCAAAGATCCTGAACTATTGGGATCGGGAGAGGATACTCGAATTCTTCCGGAAGGGAGGAACGATAGAAAGGGGGCCGGCGAAAATCATGGCGTACCCGGACTATACTTTGCACGTGCAACACAGCAGGATGAACTTCGGGGCGGTGAAAAGGAGGTTGAGAGAAGCCGGCTACCGATATATGTTGCTTTACCCGGCCAAACTGAAAGTGTTCTATAAGAATAAAACTCTGTTCTTCGAGTCACCAGAGGACGCCATGGACTGGCTGGACATGCAGGGTCACCCTCAGGAACCGGATATCCAGTCGGGAGCAGCAGAAGTTAAGTAGCACGTAGCTAGGTCACTCCTGGCGACATAATATAAGACATTGGGACTAGAATTTGGCATTATATAAAACTGATGGGGAATGTGTTGCAGCAATATAGGCTGGCAAGATCCGTTGGAAGCTATAATCCTAATCGGATGAAGACATTGGGACTTGAATATAGTGTTAAATAAAGAGTGTTGGGAATGGGTTGCCGCAAACATGTGCTAATAGGATCCATTGGATGCAACCATCCTAATTAGTTGAATGGGAGCTCCGGGAGACAATCCTTAAACCCCTTAGTAGCACACTTAGTTAGGTCACTGTTAGATCGGTGACGCCCCACGGGGTCCTAGTCTCCGGTTACGAGACAGGACAGACGTGGGTGGGCCTGAGATCCAGGGATGGAGCTGGGCATTTGTTGGGGCTGGGTAGGGTGGGAGGAGGGAACGGGTTGTGTGCGGTGGGGAGGAGTTTGGGAAAGGGTAGAGAGGGAGGTTTTGGGAAAGGAGAAGAGGGGGATTGTTGAGGGAGGGAGGGCTAAGAGTCGGACAACGGGTCATCAGGGAAGATTCTGGAGAGGAGTGGAAGATGGAGGGGGAGTACATCGAGTAGATGGCGTCGGGTAATCTCAGAGTGGTGACCTGGAATGTACGGGGCCTCAATAGCTATTTGAAACGCAACAAAGTGATGATGTAGTTAAAGAGGATGCGCATTGACATAGCCTTGCTGCAGGAGACCCACCTCACCAAGGGGAAGCTGGAGGTGGTTAGAAGGAAATGGAAAGGGAATGTTATAGGTGCCACATACTCGGCATTTCCAAGGGGGGTGATCACCTGGGTGGCACCGCATGTGCCGTTTCGTTTGCTTAGCTCGACAATAGACCCAGAGGGCAGGATGGTGGTGGTGGCGGAGATTCTGGAAAATAGGGAGGTGAACATTGTAAATTTATATGCCCCTAACCACGATACAGCTGCATATTTTAGGTCCCTATATAGGAAAATTAGCCCCCTGGCAAGTACCGGGATAGTGTGGGGAGGGGTTTCAATTGCACCCTGAACCCCAGGACTGATAGGTCAGATGACAAATCAGGGAAGCCAGCGCCAGCAGCTAAAGCACTGAGGACCCTATTGATAGACCTCAGTTTGGAGGACGTGTGGAGAAGGTTACATCCAACGGACAGGCAGTATTCGCACTATGCAGCGCCGCACGACCTGCATACAAGGTTGGATTATGTGTTTGCTGCGACAGAGATAGCAGGAGAAATGGTGGGGGCCGAATACAAGGCCAGGGTACTATCCGACCACTCGCCTTTAGTTGTGTAGTGGCAGCATCAACCCCCCAGAGCGCGTATCCCGACATGGAGGCTCAGAACTGAGGCCCTACAGGATGCGGAATTTTGAGAGGACCGGAGGGTGGCTATCGAGGAATACTTTGAAATTAATACGGGTAGTGTACGTTCTGTGGGAACAATATGGGAGGCATGTATGGTGGTGCGTATGGTGGCCATATCAAAATCTAAAGGTCTCCAAGGGGGTATTGAGTGGGAATTGCTAGAAACAGAAAGAGAGCTGGAGGGCCTCACTCGCAATGTGGGGACCTCCCGTGAGAACAGCGCTAAGATAAGACTTACAATTAGCGTGTATGGAACTCTGGGATAGATTATGTAAATTGAATTATAGGAAATATACGGAGAGGTTGCATGCTGGGGGGGATAAACCAGGTAGACTGCTGGCCTGGCTATACAAAAATTAGACTCCCCGTTCAGTGATCAGAGAGGTTAGGGACGCGGAAGGTCCAACTTCTAACACTCAAGAAGGGGTTAATGGGGAGTTACTCAAGTACTACAGACGCTTATATGAGGACACAGGAGAGGATATGAGCCAGGAAATACTGGAAACAATAGAGGATGTGGGGCTGCCCACCTTGGATGACCTAGAATATGCAGATCTGGACGCCACCATTACTGCAGACGAACTAGAGGCGGTGATCCAACACCTCCCCACGTGTAAGGCGCCCGGGTCGGATGGGTTACCTAGTGAATTTTATAAAGCATACCAGCAGGAGCTACTCTAGCCGCTGCTGGCTATGTTTAACGAAGCCTATGAGCAGGGGGCACTGCCGGCGTCCCTCCGTGAGGCGGTGATCGTCCCGCTCCTGAAACCAGGTAAGCCGGACACGGAATGTGGGTTGTATAGGCCCTTGTCCATGCTTAATCAGGACAGCAAAATACTCAAGGCACTGCTAGCTAATAGACTAAAGAGGGTTATCGGCAAGCAGATACACTCAGACCAAACGGGTTATGTCCCAGGTAGAAACATCACAGATAACCACAGGAGGCTACACCACATTATCGATCAGACTAAGGAAGACTCAGGAGAGATGGCCATCGTGTCGCTGGACGCGGTGAAAGCCTTTGATTCAGTGAGGTGGCCGTGTTAAAGGCGACCCTGAAAGGGTACGGAATGGGGCCTGTATATACTAGATGAGTCCAGCTGCTATACAGCTCCCCGATGGCAAGAGTTAAAACCGGTCCCACAATTTCAGACAAATGGCAACTCAGCAGGGGGACTAGACAAGGTTGCCCCTGGTCACCTATGTTATACATCTTGGCATTAGAACTGCTAGCAATATGCCTGCGGCAACAATACGGGTAGGGTGGGATTTGCACGATGGGGGGCACGCACCTGATATTGTATGCAGACGATATGCTTCTCTACCTGCGCTACCCGGAAAACTTGCAATATGCGCTGGAGGTGATGGATTGTTATGCCACTCTCTCGGGCATATCGGTGAACCCCGGGAAGTCTAGCATGTTCCCCTTGGGAAGGTACAGGGGCATCCCATCGGCGGGGCTACCTGTCCTGCGGATACCCTGGCAGACCATGACTTTCAAGTATCTGGGTGTGAATGTTTATCATGAGATAGAGATGGAACACAGACATAATACAGTGAAAGCGATTAAGGGTATTAAGAATAGCATTTTTTTCTGGTCTAGGTTACCCCTGGCCATGATGGGGAGGGCAGCTCTGCTCAAAATGGTTGTTTTGCCCAGACGCTTCATATGGGGCAACTCCAGGAATAGGGTGGCCCTGTGGAAGCTGCAGAACACTTGCGATAAGGGGGGCATAAACCTTCCAAACTTTGAATTGTATTATTTGGCGGGACAGTTGTTGTATGTGGCCAGGTGGCTGTCTGCGGAGGATTCGGCGGAAGCCAGGCTTTTGCGGGGCGACTCAGTCCCATATTTCCTCAGAGAGACAGTGTGGATGCATAAAACTAAGATGATGGAGAGGGGGAGACTATTGAAGTTGGGCTGGGAAGTTTGGTGCAGAGCATGGAAAACGGTGGGCGACCCAGACCCGCTCTCTCTGCTGGTCCCGCTGGTGGCCCTATGTGATGATGACCCTCAATTGTTCGAAGCAGTCTGCAGATACTGGGAACCGGTGGGTCTAGCCACCCTCGGAGATATATTGCAGGAGGGGGAGGTATTGGAATTTCAGAGGTTGCATGAGGAGACAGGGGTGCATAGCAGCCAATATATTACATACATCAGGCTCTTGAAACGGGTAAGGTGGAGGTGGCCTGAGGCTGTGCTGGCGGAAGAACCTGATGCCACCCTGGAAATGATGTACGATGTCTCAGAGGGAGGACATGAAATATCTAGGATATATGAGCTCTTAAGAGCAAAGGTAGAGAGGGAGCTATTCCAGCTGAGGCATGATTGGGAGGAGGATATTGGAGAACCCATGACCGATGGACAATGGGACAGAGTACAGAGGTACCACAAAAAGGTGTCTCGGAATGCGAGACTCCAGCAGATCCAGCTATATGTCACCCACAGAGCCTATTTGACCCCTGGAAGAATAGCCAGGTTTGGAGGCTCAGCTATACAGAAATGCCCTAGGTGTGGAGAGGAGGAAGCAGGGTTGTTGCACATATTCTGGGCTTGCCAGGAGGTGCATAGATTCTGGGAAGAAATAAAGACGAAAATGGCCAGCGGGGGTGTGGTGCTGGAAGTGGGGTCTGCTGGGGCATGTATGCTTGGGAATTTCCCCAGGCTACGTAATTCGAAGCATATTAACAAAATGAAGGACCTGTCATATGTCCTGGCCAAGCGCAGGATTGCAATGAGTTGGGAGGCAGCCCATAGGCCTAGAGTGGAGACATGGTGGGCGGACCTCTTGAGATGGGCAGAAGCTGAAACTGTGGTTTGGTTTGAAGCTGCCACCAGAGAGGGAGAAGAGGAATTGGCCCCCTGATGGCCTGGAGGCAATTGGTGACCTTGATGGCTACACCTCACCAGGTCAGTCATGAAACAGAAGACTCGGATGAGTCAATAAGCACTGGGATTCCCGAAAATGCTCATGAAGATGACACTAATGTTGCGGCTCAAGTCCGGGGGGAGGGAAGGGGGAGGACGGGAAATGTATAACGTGTTGGTTTGTCATTGATTATGAACGTCCTCAAAGTTGTAATGTTTGGCATGTTGTCATAAAATAATAAAAACAAATAAAAAATAAAAAAAAACAGAGATATAACCTATTATCCTGGCTTCGTTGTTTATCAGAGATAACATATTGTAATGTCCAAATGTTATTCATGGTACCATATCCCCGTCTGTTGTCGGTTTAATAATTTATTTTCCTCCACCCATTTATTAATTTTAATTGGTAGTAAGGATGCAAACATTTTACAACTAGTGTCTATCATGGCTAGAAGCCTGTAGTTGAGGATCAATTCCATCTCCCTTTTTAAATACTGAGATCAAAATTGCCTTCAGACAGCTATCTCCCCCAACTTAAGAATAGAAGTGTAAACCCTAAAAAGCAGCAATTGCCATAACTCTGGGCTTTGTTTAAGAACAATGTTGGCTAGGCCCCCCGGTACAGTTGACCTAGACCCCTTTTACTTCATAACTCCATATATGTCTTCCATATCTAATCTCCAGCTGTACTTTACAGAATAGGCATATTGACCATTTCCCTCATTGTCCTTCTTGTCTGGATCTATACAATGCAGTGATATGAGATATCCAGCTTTCCTCAGAAATCGGATTCACCTCTTTAGGCTTTTGTTCTGACAGGTGCATGCGGTAGAGGTGCTAAAAAAATGTATCGTTTGTTTTCAATAGCTCTAAATATTAATTTCCAATTCGCATTAGCATCATACTTGTATAACTAAGCCAATTAGTTATACTTTATTTGTTTATGTGCCACCCTATTTCACTTTACTTCATAACTGATATCCTTAGATTTTTTTATCTTTCGAATAGTGGCACAAAGTGTCCTTTTTCTTGGCTTATTTTTACATCAAAAGGCACCTCTCCCAATTTGCTATTAAGTCTTAATATTTTACCATTAAGTGTAGATCTTATAATAATTTCATCAATGATGGATAATATATCTGGGTCTTGGCTCCTTCTTGTATCCCAAAAACAGATGCTATTCTCTCCCAATACCTTATTAAATGTTTCTACATTTGTGGCTGTCCACGTGATACGGTTCACTTGCGCATTCCCTGTAATTTGTTTATTCAGTGTGCATATCTTCTTTACCATATTTCTACCAAGGAGTAACATGATCACTAAGGGGGATATACTTTCCCTCAAAGCTCTATCAGTTTCCTTTCATCATGACCCAAAGAAAATATAATCCATCCTAGAGGTCGATTTCCCATTCGTCCAAGTATTATATCCAAACATACCATCTTTCGAGGTGGGATTGATCTCATTTGTCATATTTTTTAAGAAACTCTACCTTTGAACCAAAATTTATTCTCTATTGTCGATCCTGGCAAGAAACCTGTTTAGGGATGCTTGTGGTCCCGTGCAGAAGGAATGTGACCAAGAAGTTAGTGTCATGATCTCTGCTTCCAAAAGGTCAGGGTTTTCCCAACTCCCTTGGAAGCAGATCCATAACCCAGGTTCCTAGTGCCAACCAGTCCCAATTGGGACCTTTTGGACCCAGTCCTGACGCCAGTGGCACCAGGCTCATAAATATGCCCAGTCCCAGCGCTGGAAGCGCCGGGCTCATAATGCTTGGGTGGACTTACCTGCAGCAGACCATGCTGCTTACTTGCCTGCCAGTGGAGTCTCTGATCCTCTTCTGTTTGGAACTACTTTTCCCGTTGGGTGGGGCAGGAGCCACTCCCTAGATTCAGAACACTGGAACTCTTCTGGAAAGCAGGAACTCTTTTCTTACCTAGGCGTGGCTGTGGAAGGAGACACCTAAGCACTACAGGAGGCTATTTAAACCACACCCGATGGATGAATCTTGCTTTGCGTTATTCTGCATCCTCAGCAGCAGAACGCTCATCGTGTCTTCTGCATCTGATCCTGGGCCTAAGGAAAAAGGCTTACCATTCTGAATCCAGTCTTCAGCAACACCTATAAAGACAAGAAAGAACAGGTTAGCATTACGGTCTTCAGTGACAGCTCTTCACTTACCTGGTCCATCGGCTGTCACCAACGCCTCGCGCTGCATTCCGGCATCTGAAAGACAAAGGCTTACCTACTCTTCTTGCGCTCCGGAGGTCTTCACACTGCATTCCGGCATCTGAAAGACAAAAGCTTACCAACTCTTCCCACGCTCCGGAGGCCTTCGGCGCTGCATCCCGCATCTGAAAGACAAAACAAGGTGCGTTTAAAGACATTGGGGAACTTTAATACTCACGTGCCATTACTCCTTTCCACATCTAACCCATGGGTATTCCGGCACCCTGCAGCCGCCCCGAACTTGTACCTGCAAAATAAAAAGACAGTTAGAGCGCATCGTGAAGCAGGCAACAAGCGCTTACGTGCTTCCAGGCGCTTCTATTCATCACACGGGCTCCATCTTCAACTCACTTCAGCCCGCCATCCGCCATCGCCGGAACCCTGCAAAACAAGAGACCTCATTACTAAAGACTTTAAAGACATTAGAATTACTCGAAACTTACCGTTCGTGCAGTAAACGACGGACAGCAGTCCTCTGAAGTCAAGAGGCCTGCTCCCCTTATCCAGTGAAGAAACTGGTTACAGCACCCTGCCTCGAGGCAGATGGAGAGCACGGCGTTCACTTACCTAAGGTGAGAGCGTTAACCTTTGGGGTTCTACAGGAGAAGAGAAAGGGAAGAAGAGAGAGACATTCAATAACCCAGTTCATTAATCCCACATTTTCTATCTGCAGACATCTTACCCTTCGAGCCAGACATACAGTGCACAGAGGTCCAGCCCAAAGAGCCAGCCGTGTGTTACACATCACCTTTGAAGATACGGTATACGCCCAGTCAAGACCGGAGCCTCTACGGGAATCAGGTGAGCGTTACAGTTAGGGCTTGACTGCCCCTTTTGGAGTGGTAAAAACCCTGATTTGCATATGGTCTTTCCCCTTTTGTAATGGCTTGACAGGCGTAGAAAGCTGGTCTGTAGGGTTAACCTCTGGCATTGCTCTGGGCAAGATTAATTCTAAACCTTCCAGCCATCACTTTTATTATTTGTTTTGCTGTCGACTTTGTGTTGTGTCACCATGTTGAGGAGTTTACTCCCCACTACTGACTCCTCCTCCCATTCTTCATATTATCTCACCAACTTTAGATCTGCAGCCTCATCGTTACCACAATGTGATAACATCTCCAGGCAATATTATTCCTTCCTTAGGTTATTGAGTGCTCCACATCATGAGTATTTCATCTATACACAAATTAATTTGTGCTGTCATCCCACCACATTAAAATGATTTCCCTTAATCCAACTTTTATATTCTTTATATAGGATTTAGCCCCTATACAAACACCTCCGACTGTTGACTTTTACCCGAGTGTTAAGCCACTCGCCAGACACTAGTGTATCCGTCTGTGATAAGACCTTACAGAAGCCAACTCTCTTGGAGCAAAATAATGTCACTAGATAGTAAAATCTCTTGGCATTTTGGATCAATGGAAAATGAGCGATATCCCCTAGTATTCCATGAGATCATTCTACACTTCATACAACGTCAACCCTTTTGCTTCTCCACTGAAACTGTTATCTATTGTTCCTCAATTCTGCAATTTTGATTAGTCGTACTTATTTCCACTTGTCTTCCTAGCAAGCTCCTCCTTTCCGAATTCTGCTGTGTTTATATCATAAGCCAAACCGAGTTTTACTTAATTTGAATGTGGTGCTTGAAGGCTCTCATATGGGTGTTCTCTACACACGGTTAGGTCAAAGCCTAATTTTATTAGAGGAGTAATGTGAGAGATGAGAAGGGCCACAATGATTGGTGACACAAATTGACCATTTGCATTCGCTATGCCTTTCCGGCAATTCAACACTCTTGATATGCAATGTAGTGATAGAATTCCTTAATTTTGTGCCTGAACTGTGTACTATTATTTTCCCTAGATTTAAAAAGGGGCTATCCACAGTGGTAAACCGTTCTACTAATTTGGCAATTTTTCCCAAATTAGGACCTGTTTTTATTGGCTCAAAACTCAAAGGCTGTCTGAGTTAGATGTTTCCTTAATTACTCTTGATGATCCCAAAGAATTGCTTCTTGTCCCTGGGGCCATGTCTTATTTCTGCCACTTGACGCTTGTCTGATGTTATATTCACACAATTTAATGGATCCCACAAACCAGCTTCCTTCCCTTTCTGCTAAGAGTGAATGATCCTAGATGTATGTGAACTTAGTCATGTTCGCCCCTTGACCAAAAAAGCGTGAATAACCATGTAGTTATCAAAAATATACATATTTTAATATTTATCAAAACACATTACACATCACAATATATTTCTCTAAAAAACACAACAATATGATCAGAACACATTCTGAAACACATATCTATGTGTATACATATTCTACAAATGGCAAAGAAGCTAACACTTCAAACCCTTTCTATGCCTAACTGTAGGGTATGTCTCTATTATAAACACCACTGTTATTACTGTCCTGCTTAATTGATACGGGCAAAAGGCTGTGCCAACACTTCAAGAATGTGTTTCTAGAACCAACATGAATCTTGATCTCGAGAATAAACACAGAGATTAATCCCCATTGTATATCTTGTTGGTGCTGTCTTCAGGGCACTTCATCTTTGTTATATATTCAGGTTTTCACATATGTCATCACGTGATATTTGCCAAAGTTTCAATATTCTAAAAAACAAACAAACATTTGATCTTAAAAACATGGTTTTTTGACTTTAAGCATAACAAGTCATACATAACATCTATTTCAACTTCATCTCTATTTCCAATATAAGCAGAAGGATTTATTTATTCGTGGTTTTATTATTGCCTACTATCACACAATTTTGTAACATTTTGTATGTCCTAATTTCTTACAAACAATTTCATTTAAAATAAAAATACCCAATTCATGCCAGCAATGTGTCTTTCTCATATTTGTTTAATTTTTAAAACATTAAAAGAAAGATACCTCTATCGTCTCTCAGAGCCTTTTTGCGGACTGTACAGATCTTGTTGTCCCAGTTCTATTGCCTTCACTACTTTCGAATTGATTCTACATAAGAGGAACACATCCCTGTCTTTCATTTCAGCTTTTGTACTAAATCATCAAAATAAGGTGCACAACGCTACGTGAGTGTTTACCTCTTGTGAAATCTACAATGATCTCGCAACGCTGCACTGGCTCCGGTTCACGTGCTAGCTGTAAAACCCCCTATTTTTCGCTGCTTCCTTACGGGAAAAAAAGGCGCAACAGTCTGCCTGTCTACTTCCAACAATGCTCTGTAAAAAATTGAAAGCCTGTGTTGTTCAGTACAAACCCAAAACAAGGGGGCACTAAATAGCTACGCCCTGTGTCACATTTGGCTTACCGATTGAGGTCTTCCCCAGAATGTCTCTTTCCAAAAATGCGTGTATGATATTTCACCTTTTAGCCTTAATGGGTATTGCTGGCCATATCGTGACAACATCTAATAAGGCAGAAAAAAGAGAGAGGAAGAAGAGTGAAATTACCTATCTATGGGGCGGTATGTTTCTTTCAATTAATTTTGCAATGATACATAATTGTTTGTACATTTAATTTTTTCTGCTTAAATGTATTATGTATAAACCCATCAGCCTCAGATGAAGAGCAAGAATCGCTCGAAACACGTGTCAGGCTGTTTTCAAACCACAATAAACCTGCAATTGTAGCAGTTTGTAGTATCTTTTGGTGTCGGGCAGCAAGACTGGAAAAACCCCCTTTCTTTGTCTCGTATTTCACAGTATTATACCTGGGCAAGGTATCCTCAACATCCAGTCCACTGCAGCCCCCCGTTTACCTAATTTATGGTGCAAGCGCATCGTTCTACTTTTGGTTTGTTTTGCCCACCCACCTTTCCATTTTAGAAGCTAGGCGTAGGGGTATGATGCAGCTGTGGCAAGTAGGGCCAGGCTTGCAAATATAAAATTAGACATGTGCATGCAGGGCCTGGATGGGAAAGGGCCCAGGTGAGCAGACTAGTTATAATCCTCTGATTGTTTCATATAACCAAGTAATCGTATCTCACACAGGAAAGTGCCCTGCCAGGCCACGCGGGTCGCAAGAGAAGGAGGGCAAGAGTCGAAATGTATGGCTTTCAGATGCCCATTGCTCCAGGCCCTATACAATTTAAATGTACCAGAATGTAAAACTGTTCAAGCCCCAATCGATCAGTGAAGATCAAAAAGCAGGTCCATGCCGCCTTCATCTTCAGGTCACGTGATTTGTACTGTGAGGTGCCAGGAGGGGCAAAAATAACAGACCCAAATTAGGGATGGAAAACCTTGGATGGGCACCAATGCGTCTGGAATTAAGCTGGGGTTTGTAGGATATAGTGACCTCTAACTTCACTTAGCTCATGTCAGTAGTACCAGGTGCACAAATAGAATATAGTGTTTCTTTGTATATAAAGTGTAATTGATTGTAGCTTCTTGTCCAATGATATCTGAAGAGGAGCCCACGTGCAAGAAAATGAACAGAAGAGGCTGGGACCAATGGGCTGGCATACACTATGGAGCAGGAAACCCATGCATATGGTCTCACCAACCAGTCACTTGGATTTGTACTATATGAAATTACGTCATTGGTGCTGCTGTATGCCTTTTTAAGGTGCGGCTCGTGCCTATCTTGGCAGAACCTTCAGTTGCAGCAGAGCTCTTTGCTGACGCATCTTTATTTTTGGAGAAATAAAATGTGTTCTCCTTGAAAAAGTTGTGTTTTTTTTCCCCTAGTTGGGATCATTATTTCTGGTGTGAGTGTTGAGGGGTTCATCTACAGTAGTGTGGATAAGGGAGTAGGGGAAGGAGGAGTAATATCAAAGACTGTGGCAAGTCCTTGGAGGAGAGTGAACATTGCGTAGACAGAACATTGGTGGGAGGAGTTAAATGGAGTGGGGAAGAAGACGGAGAAGGAAAGGGAGAGGCGACACTGAGCATGTTAGTTGAAGCTTAAATCCAACAGGGTAATTTGTAAGGCATCATCCCATTTTCCCATTAGAACACTAATCGCTGGATAGTGAGGGGAGAGTTGGGCAGTCCCTGAGGGAGTTTAATGAGATCACATTTGGCCTTTAGGTCCTCAACACCAGAAGGCAGAACTAGATAGTAGGGATCAATCTTCCGTATTTACTAACCAGGGTTAGGGTGGAGGTTTTACACCAGAAGAGAGGGCTTGGAGAGAGGGATGGGCATAGGCCTCACAAAATCTTCAATGAAACCCTTGAAGTGGCTGGGAGTGATTCTTGTGTCATTTTGGACACTCATCAATAGAGGCTATCTGCATCCCTCTCGATTGAGCCCCAAAGGCAGCAGACTAAGCCTCCTACTGTGCAGCAGGTGCTCGCTCATCAGTACAATATTGAGGCTTTCAATTTGCCATGCACACTTCCATTATTCCTACCAGCACCAAGGGCAGCCACAGTTGCTGATGTAAATGTTCCACTAGCCGCAAGCATACCCTTGCATGTTTGGCAGGACATATATGTTGCCACTCGAGATCGTTCTAACAATATCCTGCTCAAAAGAATTCTAAGACGTCTCTATGCTAGCAGCATTTGCTGTGGCCATGAAAATATGGCACGATTGGTTACATACACTTAATGTATCTACCGGTCACCAAACTTTAAGCTATTCTCCTCGAGCTGATGATCAAGGTCATGTGCATTTATATTAGGCAAGGTGGTAACTGTGAGTCTCTGATCCTTAGGACTGAGATGGCGCCCTCTCATTGACAGTCACGGAATACTTTTGTGGTATGAGGAAATCATTTTCAAAGTAAGCAACACTGGCCACACACAGAAAACACGTATTGTGCTTTCTTTCCTAAAAAAAGATTTTGAAGATATTTAAGTCTCAAAATGATTGTTCAGACTTTATTTGCAACTTTACAATCAACACGTATTTGGTCTGGTCACAAGATTATGGGGACCTCATTATGTCTAAAATTGACTATTGTAGTGCCCTCTACTTAGGAACCAGCCAAGAGAACCTGAATAAACTTCAAACCACCCAGAACAACGCTATCAGAGCCGCCCTAAACATCCCTCGAAACTACCACATCTCCGAATCCAGAACTAACCTACAGTGGCTACCTGTCAAGCAGAGCATCTCTCTGAAAACACCTGCCCTCACACACAAATGCTTGGCTAACTAGGCCCCCCTTTAGCTCTGCAGTCGGCTGTCCGGCCATTCGACTACCCGACATCTAAGAACCGCCCAGACCCACTGTCTAACAATCCCTAGGTTCAAACTCCAAAAAGCGGGGGGGGGCACAAATCCCGGTCTTAGCTTCCAAGTTATGGAATGCCCTCCCTGTTACAATCAGATCTGAAGACTCATTTAACACATTCAAATCTTACATACATTGGCCCATTGACCTGCCTATTATTGTACATTCCTTGTTGCTATGTCTCATGCCTACTTTTTGCTTTGTAATTTATGTATATATAAATGCTTGTTTATTATCTTTGTTTATAATTTTATGTATGTATATATGCCCTGTATGTAACCTTGCACAATTTGCGCCCTGATGCCTCCGGGCCTGATGGTGCGCGTTACAAATAAAACAAATACAAATACAATAATACCTTATATACAGACAGTGGGCCTCATCACGAGTTGGGCGATAGCACTTAAATGTGTCGGTAATGGGGTTACTGCCGCATTTAAAGGTCCACCCAATCATGAGTATGGCATGGGCTGGGGGTAAACACACTGGAGAAATGCTGATTTTCGGCCCAAATTACTGCACAGTAATACCGCCAGCGGTAATTGCGCCATAAATTCCCCATTGATAGGGAATGAGGAATAACGTCTACCGCCCAACCCGTGATCCAGCAGTAGTACCACCGGCGGCGTGGGCGGTAACACAAATAAGGTTGGGCGGTATCCCATTCGGGATACCGCCCAACTCATGATCAGGCCCACTGAATGTTATATCCTGTCTGCTGCTGCCTCCAAACAATTTTATTTTACTATTCTCCTCCATCTGACAAGCAATGAGTTTATGCCATGAAATGAGAATATCAGAAAATTGAAACAGGGATGGCTTTCTTTCATGATTACTTCTCCCTCAACTAAATCCTATCAATTTTCATCCGTTTACCCCAAGGAAAGCATGCCCCCGTCAAGTGCTGGGCTACCTCCTCCCTTCATCTACAGAAAACGTATTCCGAAATCGAACCACATAGGCCACTTTTATACTATCTATTCTTGAGCAACAAAGTTTGGGTAGATCAGTTTCAAGTAAAATGTACAAAATATAGGGGTTTCGTTTCTAGGTGTATAGGTTTGCACAGGATTAGTAACATTTAATCAGAGATGCACTGCTTGGACTAAATGTCCTTTTCTATGACTTTCATGTCTATTGTTCAGCCACTCTGGCGTGGACCCGACACTTTGCCTCTAGTCCAATATATACATTTCTTTTCAATCGGACCGTTTAAAATAGTTTGATTATCTTTTTCACACTATAATATGTATTTCTTTCTACATATATAATTAGGCTGACAATCCTAAGAAATCTTCGCAACAATTGCAATTATTAGACTGTGTATTCTTATTAGTCCTTGCCTTGCGCCCAATGCTCACAGTTTAATCAGTAACTGGGAAATGTCTTATGTCCGGGGCATTCCCTTTACGCGCCGGCAGCAATAACACCGCTTCAAGATGGCGAGTCCGCCCGCGGACGCTGCCGGCGCTTAGGCTCCTCCCATTGAGTTCGCACAAAATATCAAGAATCACCAGGAGCGGACGCGCGAGAGGGGCTTGTTCCGTTCCGTTATTTTAGACCACCAAGGTGAGTTAATTGCATACAGTCCCTAAGTCTACAGTCATATTGGAATGAGCGCACTTAGTCAATTAAGCACCAGAGGCATGGCTGAAGGCACGCGCCACGTGAAAAGTTTTCTAATTCGTACTCTTTTATCCCTTTCTCTTTTGCTCTCCTTCTACCTGCTCCTTACTGGGATTCCCCAATGGATGTTCCTTCATTGAAATTGCGCAGTCCAAACTCTTCACTGAAGAGATTTCCGCAACAGCGAAACTATAGAATTAATAAGGTATGTTAGAATTGATAGTTAAACACTGGGACACTACTTTCACTTTAAGTATAGCAAGCATGTAAACATACAAATCCTCCTTTTTCTCATTGTATTCTAACAGAAATAACACTTGCAAGCCAAGGCGTCGTCTAAACAACTTTAAGGTATCTTTTAGCGCTGCCTATCTTAGTCAATTGGTCATTTCATACCTCAAAAGCCTGTGTTAACAATGCTCTAATAGCTTTGCTCTGTTCCTTTTCCCCTCTCTTTTTTCCTTCTCTATTCTCCGCCTATAAATCTCTTTAACCCCAACCGGGACCCCTCAATTATAATCACGTATGTATCAACAACAATTGCAATCAAAATGGAATGGTATGGTACAAATGAATTTTTATTTAATTTTTCCCTCTCCCCCCCCAATTTTTTACGTGTTTAATTGAACTTTTTTGATTATGGTTGTTATGTGTCTTTCTGTATTATTGTATGGATATTTCCCCAAAAAATTGTTTGTTTTTTGTCGTCCTGCCCCTCCATGTGTTTCCGTGTATAAAATGTCTAAACGTATATATTGGGCACGGGGTTGTGTTGGTATGCCAACCCCTCTTGTTTTCTCCCCCACTTCCATGCATTTTATGTTTCTTTCAATTAATTTCGCAATGATACATAATTGTTTGTACATTTAATTTTTTCTGCTTAAATGTATTATGTATAAACCCATCAGCCTCAGATGAAGAGCAAGAATCGCTCGAAACACGTGTCAGGCTGTTTTCAAACCACAATAAACCTGCATTTGTAGCAGTTTGTAGTATCTTTTGGTGCCGGCGCAGCAAGACTGGAAAAAACCCCTTTCTTTGTCTAGCTTCTAAAATGGCTGCCATATTGAAGATGGCACTGTGCCTCCCTCCCAGCGGCCTGTACAGTCAGCCCCCTCTCCACTGAAGTCTCTTTTAGCACCTACATGACACTTCTAGGCCTTCGCTGCATCCCAAATGTCGTGGCAGCCCGGGACAATCGCCCCCATTTCCCAACACCACCACTCCCTCCTACCACTATTTTTCTCTCCACTCCACTACTCCCCCCTCCTAATGCTACTCCCATCTCCACACTCCACTGTTCTTCTCCTCCCTCCTAGTCTCCCTTCCTACCACTGCTTCTCCCTCGGACTACTACTGCTCCCTTCAACCTATTCCATCACTCTAATTTCACCCTGTACCATTCGCTTCACAACCACTCCTTAAACTAATGTTTATATGCACACACTGCCACACCTGCTCCTTCCTACCTCCTGCTGGTCTCTTGGTCGTCCACCACCACCTCCATCTGGCTTCACCCGAATAACCCACACGTCTTGCTTCCTGCTTAAACCCCCCTCTCTTTGCCAGGATTGGATCTATTTCCCTGGTGTGATGGATCTAGTGAGATCATCACTGAGACCCCTGTATGGGCCTCCTCTCATGTGGCTACGGAAAAGCAGCCGCTACATGCTCCCAACCCGACATAACCTGTATCAGAGTGCAGGAGCATGCGGAAGCCCTACGGAGCTGGCAGAACTCCGGAGCAGAACTGAAGTGCAGTTTGCTGACGTTGTGCAGGAGCTGTCACAGAAGCAGGCAGAACGGGAAACAGAGCTGGTGCGCTCTGAGCAGGACATTTGACAGTAGATTATCATTTTGAATAACGAACAATTAAAGAGTCGGTATGGCAGAAATTCCCCTTCTATGGGATGCCAACCTGGGTAAACCTGTAACCCGCATTACCCCCAGCCAAGAGGCTGTAAAGAAGCAGAAAGGCAATCAGGGCGCAACGCCCCTTATTTGGGGGAAACTTAGGGGATCCTGTAACCCGCATTGCCAAGAGGCTGTGAAGAAGCAGTAAAGGGGCAACTGAGGACCTTCCCTTCTATGAGATACCAACCTTTGAAAACTTGGAACCCACATTGCCACAAACCAAGAGACTATGAAAAGAGGCAGCTTTTGTTCAGCCCTCCTCACAAATGATACTGGTGGGGAGGAGAACTTTGGAACAAATATTGCCACTGTAATTACTTGTAGTTGTAGGAGTGTCTCTTCCTGGCAGCAGAGTGAGCCAGAAAAGGGATCATTAGTTAGTCCTGGCAGGCGAGTATACCAAGATAGAAGAAGATATTTTGACGAAGTGTTGCTGTGGCAAAAAAGTGTGGTGGAAAGAACTTGTTTGTTTTATTGATTTATATAGTGCACCAAACCCAGAGGTATATGGGCGCATTACAAGAAAATTCCAATTATTCAAGTTACAAATAGGTACAGTAGTTATGTACCATAATACGAAAAGCAGGAGCAGAATAGTGAGATACACAAGAAGTTACAATAGAATCAAATTCAAAGCCGTGATTTGCATAGAAGAAGGCAGTGTATTGCACTGCGAAGGCGGTCCAGAGAAGTCCCGGGGGTGTCAAATGTCATTACTCAAAAGTTGGCTGGTTGCTGTTTTTCCTGAAACTGTGAAAGGACTGGTCTGCTCATAGAGATGAGAGGAGGGAATTCCATAACTGGTGGCCATAACAGGAAAGCTGCTACCAACTGCTTTTTAAAATGTAAATATTGATACAACTAGGCAGAAGGAGTTAGCGGTCCTCATAAGACGTGTAGATGATTTTTGTTAACTATATTTTCATTTTGATAAACTGTTGCAAGGTACTTGCTGTGCTATCCTGTCTAAAGTATTCCATCGGGAGAATGAGTGTGATGTGCTAATACTTGCTTTGAATCCTGAAAAAAGCAATTGCTTGGTTTATGAACTTGTGTTTTGTGATACATTGGGCCTCATCAAGAAGGATACTTGGAAGGATAACAAGTGTTTGATTCATGAACACGGGTTTATGAAAGAGACATTTACTTTATCAAGTGGAAGGGTATTGAGGATCCAGGCCCCAGAAGGCCTTGTGGACAATGCAGAGGGTCTTGAACTTAATCCTTGTAGCCACTGGGAGCCAATGCAGAGATTTCAGTGCTGGAGAGATTCAATCCCTGGGCTTGAGGCCAAGTACACGTCTCGCAATTCTGTTCTGTATGAGTTGCAGAGAGTAGAAGCAGGCAGAGTTGGAAAGAGGCTGTTGCAGTAGTCCAGCCTAGAGAGAACCAGAGCTCTAGAGACAGTGAGCTTCTGGGGGAAGGACGGGAAAGGAAGAATACCTGTGAGGAGGTGTAGTCAGTAGTTTGACTTCTTAGAGACTTAAGAGATGTGAGGAGAAAAGGAGAGTGTGGAGTTGGAGATGACCCAGGGTTTCTTAGCCTCACAGGTGGGAGCAGGAAAAGGGCCAAGGGAGGCCAGCCAGAGAGTGACAGGAAAGGAGGGTGCAGGTGTACTGATGAGGAGAATCTGTGTCTGTCTTGCATTACGGCAGAGATTGTTGGCTTCTCACCACTCCTGGATAGCAGATAGTCAGATATGAGAGAAGGAGAAGAGTTGGCAGAGGGGAGCCTCAAAACGAGCTGAGTGTCACCCGCATAGCACTGAAAGTTGGAACAAAGAACGGCAATGTGGTGGGCGAGAGGTGCCAGGTATTGGTTGAACAGCCAGGGAGAGAGGTTAGACCCCTGGGGAACACCACAGATAGGGAGTGAGATAGAGGAAAGGATGGACCCAAGTTGGACCTGGGAGGGTCGATCAGAGAGGAACGAGGTCAGCCAGGCTAGGGCCTGATCGGTGATGTCCAGGTCATCACAGTGACGATTGACCATGATGACATGGATGACGGTGTCAAAGGCAGAAGAGAGATCAAGTAAGATAAGGACAGAGGGGAGATTAGAATCAAGGTTAGAGAGCAGGTCTTCACAGATGTTCAGGAGAGCAGCTTCCGTGCGTCTGGCTGCTCTGAAGCCAGACTGATGGTCATGGAGACAACCAACAGATTCAGTGTGAAGATTAAGCTGGGAGATGGCCAGCTTTTCCTGGAGTTTGCCCAGGGAAGGAGTGATGGAGATCGATCGATAGTTAGCCGTGCAGGTTGGGTCGGTTGAGGGTTTCTTGAGAAGAGGGTGCACAAGAGCGCTTCAGGGAGGAAGGGAAGGCTCCAGTGGCCAAGGAGTGGTTGCAGAAGTTAGCCAGGGCAGGAGCGAGGGTGTCAATGTGGTCCTTTATGGTTTTGGAAGAACAGGGAGGAACCTGTTTTGACGAGACCTCCATAGATCAGACTTGTCTAGAAACCTCATCAGGGGAGAACAGATGAAAGGAGGAGAAAAAGAGGGAGGCGAGGTGGCCACAGGGGGGCTATAGATAGAGGAGAGGGTAGAGGGAGGAGGAGATGATGAGAGGGGGGGGCAGGATGTCCTGGGTTTTAGAGATGAAATGAGAAGCAAGGGCCGTGCAGAGTGCCTGGGTGGGGGCATGAGAGGTAGAGACTGCAGCAGGATTGGCTGGCTCCTTGCAGATTTTAAAGAGTTTGGCGAAGTTGTTAGATCCCGCAGAGACGCGGGCTTGGATGTGGGCTCTCTTCCTAGTGCTGACAGAGAGCCGGTATTGCCTTTGGAGCAAGCGGCAGGCCAGTTTGTCAGAGGATGTGCAAGAAGCTAGCCATTTCCTCTCAGCCACCCTGCACTTGCGTTGAAGGGTGACAAGGTCAGAACCATAGCAGGAGTTGCACTTGGCTTTGGGCTTCAAGCGGATCCTCATGACCGGGGCAAGAACATTAAAAGTATCAGAGATAAAAGAGTGGAGCATGGAAAGGGCTGTGTCAGGATGTGAGTCAGCCAGGGGAGGAGGAGGGGAGAGAAAGTGGCGGCGAAATCCTCAACTGACACATGCATCATGGGTCGGATGACCTAGAAGGTAGGTGGCAGTGCTGGAGTTGGTTTGGCCTGAAGGGTAGAGAGGGAGAAATGGGAGGAAAGGAGACAGTGATCACTCCAGGAGAGACAAGTGGTGAGGGTGGATAGAGAGAAGGAGGTCTGAGGAGAACAGAACATCCAGAGTGTGCCCTGCAGAGTGAGTCGGGCCAGAGGGAAGAATAGAAAGAGAGAGTCACAGAGGTCGCAAAAGAGTCCAGAGGAGGGGCAGGAAGCATCCAGATGGATGTTAAAGTCTCCAAGAGGGCGGAGTTGAATGGTCAAGGCCAGGAGAGAGGAGGAGAGGTCTGCCCACTCAGCGAGGAAGGAGGTGATCTGACCAGGTAGCTGATAGATGGTTGCCACGGTAAGAGAGCTGCCAGGAGAGAGAGAGAGCCTGCAGACAAGGCTTTTGAAAGAGGAGTAGGCCTGCATAGGAATGACAGAGGCAGGAATCCAGTCCGGGAAGATCAAGGCTACACATCTTCTGGAACCGTTGGATCTGGGTGTGGAGAGGATCTTGTAGCCATCAGGGATGAGAGTCTCAAAGCTTGTGACGGAGCTGGCCGTGAACCATGTCTCGGTGAGACAGAGGACATCGAGATCAAGTTCTTCCAGGAGGTGGCAGATGTCAGAGGAGTGTTTGACAGCTGAGCGAGCGTCGAGAGTGGCAATATGGAGAAGGTTGCCAACCTTGAAAGACTTCCGGGGAGGGGTACAAATAAGAGGTACGCCTTTCGAAGGTGTAGAAGGAACCCGAGGGGGCACAAGAAGCAGGAGGAGAAGGTAAGGTAGCCAAGTAGGAGGCAGAGAGGGGAAGCAAGGAAGCCGTGGAAGGGAGAGAAGGGACAGCAGGAGAAAAAGAGGAGAAGGTTGGCCTGAGGGCCTTGGACCAAGACGGTGCCATTCAGGTAAACTTTAATGATGACCTCAGAGGAGTGGAAGGGGGCCAGGAGGGCCTCCCACCAGGTGCCACCATTAAAGGGAGTAAAAAAGAAAGTAGAGAGCTCAGAGACCAATGAAGAGCCCATAGGTCTGGTGAGGAAACGACAAACAGGATGTCAGTGAGTGTGTGTCTGGAGGAAACACTGGTATAGGTGTCAGCGATAGGGAGGCCTGGGTTAGAGTCCAGGATATCCTTTTTGAACTTCTTCCTACCAGACTTAGTGAGGAGAGCAGGATAGTCATTAGAGAAGCAGTTTAAAAAGATAGGAGAAACAGAGCACCATAGAGTAGATGGGGGAAGAGGAGAGAGAAAGAGGGGTGGAGGGGCAGGGTGGGGAGGAGACACTAGTGGAGGACACAAGGAGGGGTGCAAGCAGACGGGACAGAAAGCGACAAGACAATAGTGAATGATTGACTAAGTAGACAAGAGGTTAGATGGAAGAGCAGGCAGTACAGTAATTAAATCAACTTACCAGGGCATCAGGAACAGAGAGCGTCATTAAAAAGAGAACTTAGAGGAGGGTGGAGCACAGCAGAACACAGAACAATATACAAAAGAACAAATCAGTCGACAAATGTAAACCTAGAAGAACGAAAAATGCAGCAGATCACAAAGCAATACAATGCAAAACAGGACAGTCAACGAGGAAGAGCAAAGGGGGTGCTTGTTTGCAGGAGGCTGGAGAAGAGGCGATGTGAGGCACACACGATAGGGATTTGTGAAGGACAACGCAGTCAGGAAGGCCCAGCTGCGAGCAAACTGCACACACACGCTGCAGCGTGATAATATATCTTTTACAAATGCACAATTTACTGTGCCACGGAGCACCTGTCCTCACCCCAGCACCGGAGAAGTTGATGTTGGCGTTGCCCGATGATGGTGGGGATGGCCTGTGGGGACAGAGGGAGTAAACACATGTTGGTGCATGCTTACCTGCTGTCTGGGCAGGGGTTTGGGTTCTGGGTCCTTCTGGTCCAAACAGGACTTGCCCTTTGCTTCGTCTGCCCTTCACTTCGGAAGCCCTGGCGAGAGATGCCCTTGATAAAGAGTTCAGAGCAGAAAGGAGGAGGCAGGGCTAAGAAGGTGGGTGGTGCTTAGGCCAGGTGACCTAGATCCATTTGCACCTGTTCCCCATCTGCAAAGGAATAGAGGCTGGATGGCTCCTTAAATAGGGAAAAAGCGGCAACCAGGAACGCACCAGGTGGCCGTGGGCTTAGACCAGGGGAGGGCTCCTTAAGTAGGGAAAAAGGCCTCCTATCTAGAGGTCGGCGAAATTCACCATCATCCCTAGATATGACTCCAGGTTTTCTTCCGGGTGTTGGATGTAGCAATACATCATCTTCATAAAGCGATATCACATGGTGCACACTGTCTATGCAAAGCCCTGTGTATTTTAATTCCCTCCTCAGGAATATTGTTAGAGGTTCCAGGGCCAGAATATGTAGCATGGGGGATATGGGGCAACCCTGTTTTGTGCCTCTTTGTATCGGAAACCTAAGGTAAGCCAGCTCCCCATAGAATCCCAAAGTCTGTATCTATTTTATATTTGTTGATTGAATTGTGCACCCCCTTCTGGTTGGTCCATCCCTCCTTCATAACACATACCCCCAGGGCAGCCCTCTGCCCGTGCAGGCCTTGCAGTTAAGGTCTCCAAAGGAAAGGGTGGCTCATACAACAGCGGCTCTAGACAGTGTCTGCAGGTGTCAACAGGGGAAGCCAGTGGCCAGTGGTCAGCCAGCAGCGACTACCAAGGTAGGAGTGGCCTGTGTAGGGAGTAGAGCCATCACTGTACTCCGGAAGCCCTACCCTCAAACATAGCATGCCAGGCTAGTTATACTGCCAGTCTCACAACTAGTGAGATTTGTTACTACTACTCTGCCACACAGAGATAGTACTGTGAATATTAGCCTGCATAGCACTCATAGAGAACTGTTAATATTGCATTGAGTCACATCTAGAAATTGCTACATTGAGATTGTACTGTGAATATTAGCCTGCGTTGCACTCTTAGAACTGTTAATATTGCATTGAGTCACACTTGGAGAGTGCCACTTTAGGATAGCATTGTTAACACTAGTTTGCGCCACATTGGGACAGTACTGTGAATATCAGCCTGAGTTGCGCGCTTTGCAAATTGTCCAGTTGTCTAGGTATCCCAAATCCAAATCTAGGTATTCTAATTGCTGCCTGCCATTCTGAAACGTGGCCTGTCACCCATAATCTAGGAATCACAAATCCTGCTACTCCAGCTACTGCCTGCTATTCATTGAAATCCCGGCCTCCTTTGCATTGTCCATGTGTTCTAATTAATACCGGTCAGTTTCTGAAATGTAGGCCTTTCGCCCGTTATCCAGGTGTCTCAAATCAAACTGTTCTCACTACTGCCTGCTACTCTTTAAAACCTAGACCTTTCTCCTGCTGTCTAGGTGCCTCAATTCTAAGTCCCCACACTACTGCCTGTCACCCTTTGAAACCTATGACTTTCTCCCGTTATCTAGGTATCGCAAATTCCATGTTGTTCTAATTACTGCCTGCTACTGTTTGAAGCCTAGGCCACTCCCGTTGTCTACGACTCTCAATTCTAGATGTTCGAATTACTGCCTGCTACTGTTGGAAGCCTGGACCTTTCTCCCGTTATCTAGGTATCACAAATCTAGTTATTGTAATTACTGCCTGCTACTTTTTGAAACCTGGGCCTCTCTCCCGCTGTCTTGGTGTCACAAATCTAGGTATTCTAAGTACTACCGGCAATTCTTTGAAACCTAAAACTCTGACCCGAAGTCCATGTCTGTCAATATCAGATGTTCTAAATACCACTAGCCCTCCCAGGCCTGATTCCTGCTGTCTAGGCATAGCAAATCTAGGTGTTTAATTACCGCCTGCCCATATGTGAAACACAAGCATCCCTCCCGTTATCCAGATGTCCCATATTGTGGTACTTGACCACTGCCTGCCATTCTGGGAAGCCAGAAGACCAGCCCACCCTGTCGTCTAGATTTCGGGAATCGAGGTACTTAACTTATTACTTGGCCTTGCCGAAACCTCGATCCCTCCCCAACACTCAGAGATCCTAAATCAAAGAGTATCTCCATTAAAACATCAGTGAAACCTAGAATCCCACTATCTTGTCATCTGAAACCTCTGGGCACTCTTAGTACCTACCTTAATTGAGTCCTAGGCCACCCAACACCAAGAACACCCAGCAGCCCCCTAAGCTAGTAAATTACCTACCGTCCTCCCCATAGCCCCATACAGCCGAGACACATGCCCATCTCCTAGTAATCCCCTACTCCCTCGGACAGTCATCCTATAGAAAAGGAAAACCTTAACCCAACCGACGGAATGACAGACCCCCTTTGAGATCACCCAGCATCGCTACGTAAGCGGAAACCTCAATATTGTCCTAGCAAAAGACACGACAGGCGGGCAATTGCCCTGTAAACTCTTCACCCAGACCAACTCCCACCACTGAGGACCCAAATGCCCCGACGAAGAAATAGACGCCTACAAAGAGGGCAGGAACATGTAACAACAAATATGGATACACAAATTCATCTTCCTCCAGTAGGAGTGGTCTTGAATACAGAACACACTCTGCTAAATACTATCACCAGAACAAACATCATAAGAGAAAAATCCTTATACCTTACTCTGTACATCGCAACAACCGCAGAGCCTCAATACTTCAACGATACTGACCTCTTGGGACAAGGAAAGAATCCCCCTGGGGGGCCTGGCTTAGAGGCCATGTGAAAGACGTGTTCCCAGAGCACACCCGTTGATCCTCCAGTAATCCGAACTTAAAACACACACTCTGGGCCAAAATTAATCCGGGTTGGAGACGCAAGCGTATGAAGTGGCAAGGCACAGCTGGAAGGTAACTTGGAGCCAAGCGAGACAGCTGACCTGCGTAGAATCAGCCCGGAGAAGATTTCTGCAGATCGCGGGGATCCAAGATGACGATCTATGGAAAATAAAGGACCGAAATACGGATGGGAGTTTGCGGGCTCTGATTGCTGCGATTGGAGACGTGTCGGATGAGGAGAAACCACTGAGAGGCGAGCTGGATACAGCGACGCAGAGCGGACTCCTTTCATGTAGATGAGGCACACCGGGGACACATCCAGGCAGGAGGATCGAGTGCACCGCCAGCCCGAATAGTGCCCGTAGGGTCCATGAGTCGGATCGGGCCAGATCGAGTATCGGTGGGCAGACCTTGGCACTGAGCATCCCGGCCGCAACGCAGACTGGCCGCATAAGCAGGGTGACCTTCCACTGGAGGGCAAAACGCATGAACGAAATAGCGGGCGGAGCGACACGGCCCTGGGTACAGAGGCACTCCCGTGACTCCATAAATCGGCAGACCCAGTGATATATCAAGCGCATCTGCAGCTGACAATGCGCTGAGCCATTGCAATTGTAGCAAGGAGATACATTTGTAGCAGAAATGTGGACATGCTGCAGGAGAATGTGAGGCAGCAGCTGAGACGCAAAGAACAAACGGCACACCCAGCACAGTCAGTGGAAGGCACGCAGACAAGACAGAACAGCTAAACCGGTGTACCTGTGCTAACAGCAGGTAGCAAGCCAGGAGAAAGGGAGTACTGCCCAGGCATCGGTCATATTGAACTGAAAGCTATAAAGGAGGGGTACTGACTGTGGAGCAGGCACATGAGGCGCGCACTGGGGGGAGATATATATGCTCACTTGCACCAAGAAGTAAGCCGACACCAGTACGAGTTGAGGAGGTAAGCCACGGCCCATTAAGCTTGAGTTAGAAATAGAGTCCAAGGGTTCTTGGCAGAAAGAGAAGTGAGGGACCTGCTGTTGCTGGATAGGGGCATCTCTGTTGGAGGCCTGTCCTGGCCACGGGGGGCACAGACTGTATAAGCGCCTGAGACGCACAGATTGCCCTGCATGAAGAGCAGCATGACACATGGAGTTAGAGACACGAAGACTAGAACCCAACGCATGGAGGAGCTGCTTGGTTGCGAGGGCACCAGGGGGTTGAGACTCGGAAGAGGGGGATGGTAGCAAGCAAGTTACCCGGGCAACAGCGGCAGAGATACACAAATACGAGAGCGGACATGATGTATAAAGTGGGCAAGCAGAAAGAGAAACAGCGGATGGAGGATTTTGCCAAGCGCACAGCACCTGTGGAGGTGGTGCGACCTAAGAAGCAAGACAGGCAAGGTGAGGGGACCCCGACACGGGATGACCGGCAGATTCTGGATGCCATAGCGGAACTGAATACCTCATGGGAGTGTAAGCTCAACACGGCTATGGCGGAATTAAAGACAAGATTGACACAGTCAGTGTGAATGTCATCCTTTCTACGGCATTATGTCAGGAAACTCGCAGAGCGAATGAGCATGCTGGAAAATGAAGTGAAGGCTAACACAGCTACCTGCACTGCGAACGCCAAGGAGGTCGCTGACCTACAACAGATGGTGCGCAACATAGAAAACAGAGCGGAAGAAGGGGAAGGGCGGGCACGCAGAAATAATATACGTATTGTGGAACTCCCAGAGGGAATGGAAGGCTCGGACCAAACCGACTATGTCGAGAACATGCTGCTACAGGAGATAGTCGGAGGAGCACTCACTCAGGGATTCACTGTGGAGATGGCGCACAGAGAACTGACCAGGATGCCGCCTCCAGGAGCCCCTGCTCACCCGCTCATCGACAAGATACTTAACTACAAAGACAGGGAGAGGATACTGGAGCACTTCTGCAAAGGAGGGACCATAAGCAGAGGCTCTGCGACCATCACAGCGTACCCGGACGGCACCTTTTTAGTACAGACAACGGTTGAGCTATGTGTCCATCAAAAGGAGGCTCCGTGAGGCTGGATATAAATACATGTTGCTGTACCCAGCGAAATTGAAAGTGGTGCACAATAACGAGGTGCATTTCTTCGAATCCCCAGAAGAAGCGACAGCATGGTTGGAGGCACGGAACTGTAGGGCAGATCGGAGAAGTGAACTTGAGTCCCGCAGAGAAGTACTTTGGGCGGTGCAGGGGTGGTGAGGCTATTTGCAGTACTGTCATTGATTTCGGACTAGAATATACAATGTGAAATGGAATGTTTTAAGGATGTGTGCGCAAAAGGGCTTAAGACACCAGGAAATGTAGTGAACTGAAAGATTGATGCTGGAGACAGACGGATCAGATTATCACCCATAGTAGTTAGTTGGGATACTGGTAGGGCGGTATCCCCCTGCTGGACCATTAATATCGCATAGACTCGAGAAAAGGACTAGATGCAGGGTAGCCTGAGATCCAAGGAAGGAGCTGGGCAACAGTTGGGGAGGGAGGGGAGAGAGGGGAAGGGGTGTTGGGGTTTTCAATGGGAGGGGGAGTTCGGGGACTAAGGGTTGGCGGGCCTACAGTCACAAGCCACAAGCTAAGAAAATGAGGGTGGGGACGCGGACGGGCGGAGTAGGAATTTGATAGGATGGAAGACCTGAGGATAGTGACTTGGAGTATGAGAGGGCTAAATTATTGTAAGGGGCAGAAAGAACCCGGGGCGTCGGGTGCTTACAGATGATGAACCAAAACAAAGAGAACCCAACCTAGGGGTATGGTGGGGCCACAACGGGGAACTATCCACAAGGGGAGTGATGAACCTTGCGTCTCGGCCATCCAGTGATGGGCAGAATGAGAGAGCGGCTAACAGGAGTAGTGCGGCCGGGATTACAACACCGAAAGGCGGCAGAGGCGTGAACCTGCTACATGGGGTCAATGTGCTTGCCTCCCGCCGTGTGGACCTCCTGCTGAACGCCACTAGCACTGAGAAAGAGGTTGGGGTCGGGAGAGGGGATCCGCGGGGAAGCCAACCCATGGAGCTGCTGCATCTCGGCGTTGACTCTCAGTGTGAAACGCCGCGGGGAACATCTAAACAGTTCCTCCCACAATAACATCACGGACAAACTAGACGCAGTCACGCAGTCTGAAGGCAAACAAAACAAACCACACACAAACCTTGCTCACCTACAGTACTCGATCCAAGACGAGGTGTCAGGGCTCACGGAGCGCGGGACTCTATTCTCCTCGATGCCTTCAGGGAAAGGGGGCGGGGCTAACAGGGGTTTTTATCACCTGAACAGTAACCAAAACTATGATTGGCTAATTAGCCATAATGTATTTAAAGCACCTGGAATGAAAGGCTGGTGTGTTCATTCTTGCTTTCATTGCAGAGCCAGCTGGCCATCGAGACAGGAGCTGAAGGGAACCTGTGGGCCTATGAGGATTAGGTGCAGAAGAAGATTGAGAGGTCCATACTGAGTCCCTGTGCAGGAAGGAAAAAGAAGAGCACTGAGAACAGGAACCAATTATTCTGAGAGACTTAAGTTTGAAGAACTTTATTTAATTTTTAAGCTTCCTGCCATTTCAAGTCAATAAAGACTACTTTAATTTCTACTACATCCAGCCTGCCTGCCTCTTTGTCACAATTATATTAAACGGAATAGAGTGATGATGTACTTGAAAAGACAGAAAATAGATATTGCTCTGCTACAGGAAACTCACCTGACGAAAGAAAAGCAGGAGGTTGTAGATAAAAAATGGAAAGGGAACATCCTGGGGGCAACTACTAGCCGTATACCAGAGGGGTTTGTTTGTTTATTAATTTGGTAATACGCACCGAACCCTTAGATAACTGGGCGCAGCAGATACAAGGATACTTAAAGCTTGGTTACAGCATGTAAAAAGGTACAGTAGATATAGTAAAAACTACAGGAGGATCCTGTAGGAGGGTACAATAGGTAAAGAATAACATACATAGTCAGGTGCAATGGTCAGTGTGACAGGAAGGTATAGTAGGTAAGGAGTAATATACAAGGTCAGGTGCAGAGGTCAGTGCGGCAGTGCAATTGGGTATCAAATGTCATTCAATCGTAACCAAATTAGCATCTTGCGTCTGAATCTGAGGTATGGCTGTTCAGTTCTTAGGGCTTGGGATAGTGCATTCCAGGATTGTGCAGCTTTAATCGGGAAACTGGATCTGCCAGATTTAGTTAGTTTGAATCTGGGAATTTCTAAACAATGGGAGTTAGCTGATCTGCCTGGACGGGTCAAGGTTTTCCTAATCATTCTGTCTGAGAGATATGGGGAGCAGCATTATTCAGGCATTTGAAGGTGAGTGATACAGTTTTGAGAAGGATCCTGTCACTAATTTTTAGCCAGTGGTGGTCTCTTCTGATGTTGGAAATGTGCTCTCTGCTAGGTATGTTCAGGGCTGCTCTCAAGGCGTTGTTTTGTAGTGTCTGAATTTTATCAAGGATGTATTTGTTGGCTCCTAAGTATAGGGCATTGCAATAGTCTAATTTCGACATTATTAGTGCATTGGCAAGCGTGATACAACTGGCTTTAGATAAGAAAGGTCTGCATGCCCTGATGAGTTTGCAGGTATAGGCAGTAGACAAAGCCATGGACTTGTTTCTTTAGCGTTAGGGTGAAGTCGAGATAGAAACCTAGCGTTTTTACCTATGTTACTGCTTTAATTGTGTTGCCGTCAATATTGAATGCAGTGTAGCTGGGGCTGAGTTTTTTTAGGTTAGCATCAGAACCCAGTATCAGGATCTCAGCTTTGTCATCATTCAGGCAGAGGCCATGTGATGCCATCCATGCCTGAATGAGGAGGTATACCTCGTTTGCCAAGGCCCTGTCCTTTTCGAAATTGCCTGAAAGGGGTATGAGGATCTGGGTGTCATCTGCATAATTAGTGTAGGTGACACCCAGTATGTCCAATTTGTCAAATTGGGGCTTGGTAAAGATGTTATACATTTCGGTGAGACGCATTATCCCTGTGGAACGCCACAGGAGGTTTGGATCGGGTCTGCAGATGCTGAAGGGAAAAGACTCTCATCGTTCGATTTGCTAGGAAGGACTGGACCCAGGTTATGGCATCACTCGAGAAATGGGCAGCTGACGCTAGGTGTTTGCATAAAACTGCGTGATCCACCAGGTCAAAGGCAGTCGAGGAGGAGTAGCATAGCTGTTTTACCTTTGTCCTTAAGCTCGTCGATTTGGGTTTTTAGATCAATTAGTGACGTTTCCATGCTGTGTTGCGGTCTGAATCCGGATTTGCAGGAGCCTAGAAGATGGTTTACTTCAAGGTGGTTCTGAATTTGGAGATATGCTACTCTGTCAATTATTTTAAGTAGGAAGGGGACCGTGGTAGTTCGTCAGGATGGAGGGGTCTAGAGTCTGTTTCTTGAGCAGTGGTAGAACCCAGGATTCTTTGAGGTTGTTTGGGACAGTATTGGTTTTGAAGGAGGCATTAATTCGTTTTGAGATAAACGGTGCTAAGTCTCTAGCTGCGTCCTTAATTATTTGCACCGGGCAGTTGTCGCCCTGACAGTTTGAGGGCTTCAGGGATAGTATGATTTTCTTAGTTTCTTGGATAGAAATTTTAGAGAATCTGAAAGGTGTGAGTTTGCTAGGAGTTTCAGTGGATATGGGGTATTCTGCGATTCAGTAGAAAGCAAGGTGGCTTTTTTGTTAGCTCTTTTAGGCTGGAGGGTTGCTATTTTGTTAGAGAGGGCGTTCTGGATGCTAGTGCACTATTGCTTATCCTTGGGGATATTGTCTGTGGGTGGAATGGGGGTTTCCCTTTCCCGGAGGATGGTAAATAACTCCTTAGTGTTGGAATTGGCCTTGGAGATTCTGTCATTGAAAGTGTTTTCTTTGGTAAGAATTATTTCTTTTTTTGTACATGTTGGCAAAGTTAGTTAGCTGAACTTTGTTCTCATCCATAGGGGAGTGTCATCATAGGGCTTGGAGTTTTCTTTTTTGGAGTCTTAGTTCTTTAAGGTGGTGTGCAAACCAGGCATTAAGTTGGGCCTTCTGTTTACGTTTGAGTAGTTTGCGTAGTGCAATGATGTCAAGGGCCTTGGTCATGGTGTTGTTAAAGACCTCTACTAGTAGATTAGGGTCTAAATTGCTGGTTAAGGAGTTGAGGGAAGGGAGGAGGTGAGGTAGTAATTTGTCTGATGTAATGTTTTTTTTGCTATAAGAGAAGCCGATTAGGTGGTGGTCGGTCCATGTTTGCGGGACTATTTTAGTAATTGCGATATTCAAGTCGGCGACCCAGTCAAGGGTAATCCTTTTGATGTCGGTAGGATCAAGAACTTTTTGGGTAAGACCATGATCAGCCAGGATAGCTGCTACTGTTTGGGCATATTTATCCTCAGGGTCATTGAAGCCCAAATTAAAGTCTCCCATCAATAGGATCTGCAAGGAGTCTTTGGAGTTGTTGGCAAAGAGACTATATAGGTCCTCCTCAAAGGTACCCAACAGTCCTGGGGGTCTATATAGCAAATAGATAGTTAGCGTGCAGCTACTAGAAATGGGTAATTTGGCTGAGAGTATTTTGCAGGTTTTAAGTGGAAGTGGAGTAGAGAGTCTTACAGCAAGATTAGTTTTATCTTTAATAGCTAGGCCTCCTCATCTGGCATTGGGTCTGTCTGCTCTAAATATCTGGTAGTTCTCTGGAATTGCTAGCATAAGGGCCGGGCCTGCTGCGTCATGGAGCCAGGATTCAGTTACAGCGAGGATGTCGAAGTCATCAATGGATAATATGTCTGCAATTTCAGTTGCATGTGCCACGAGGATCTTGCATTATAACGGTTATAACGTTATGCAGTTATAACATGGATAGCACCACATGTTCCATTTAAACTGTTACAGTCCACAATAGATGAGGATGGTGTTAATAAGAGGGGTGGTGGAAAACAAGGGAGTGAACATCTTCAATGTTTATGCTCCGAATCGAGTTCCCAATGTTTATTTTAGTAACCTATATACTAAGCTCAGCCTATACATGGATGTGGCAGTCATATGGGGGGGGGTACTTCAACTTCACCCCGCATCTGAGATTAGACAGATCAGATGAAAAGGTTGGGAGGCCTGCCCCAGTGGCGAAAGCTTTGAGCACCCTTTTAAATGATCTTGGACTAGTAGATGTATGGAGGACGCACCACCCACAGGATAGAGAATACGCACACGATTCAGCCCCACAGAATCTATACACCAGATTAGATTACATATTTGTTGGATCAGAACTGTTGGGAAATATGACGTGGGCAGAACACAAAGCCATGGTCCTTTCGGACCATGCCCGTTGATAGTGACTTGGCAGTACTCGCCTCGCAAGTCGAGGATCCCGACATGGAGGCTGAGAGCTGTAGCGCTAAGAGAAACAGCTTTCAGAGAAGACTTGAGAACTGAGATAAAGGAATATTTTAAACATAACAGCAGTATTGTGGAATCGGCTGGGACACTGTGGGAGGCGTTTAAGGTGGTAGTGAAGGGTGCGACAATATATTGCAGGGTGGCATAACACAGGAATTGCAGGCCGCAGAAAGAGGAAGTTAGAAACCAAAATGCGTGAGGGCTCGGTATCCCCTGGGGAGGCGGCGACCATTTACCAATTACAGCAAGTATGCAGAGACCACTGGGAGAGATTATGCAATCTAAACTATAACAAATATGTGGAGAGGCAGCATGCGGAAGAGGACAAGCCAGCCAGATTGCTGGCCTGGTTGTATAAAAGTGAGGGTGTTCAGTCATAATTTCGAAAAAAAAAAATCAAAAGACAATAATACCCAAGAAGGAGTTAATTCATTTTTCCTGGAATATTATCAAAAATTATTGTTAGGCAGAAACCTGTGCAGTTCCCTCTGGGACCACTGCAAAAGATTTAAGACTACAGGTGTTTGGCAGTAAACCCACTTGGTAGCAGTCTGTACCACACAGATTCACTTGGTAGCTGTGGCTGAGCAGTCAGACTTCCCTCAAGAAGAGTTAGGCAGTATACAGAGTATTCACAATAGGACAAGAGCACACAATACACTGACCAGGGCTTGGTGTAAAAGAGATATAATTATTTATTTAAAACCACATCTAGAAAAACACACAGGCACTAATAGTAAGAAATTCAAAAACACGGTCACTAAAATATATACACTCCCTTAAAAGAATATTAGACAAGTCTTAAGTAAAGCCCCACTTATTTTCAGACAGCGGTGAGCGCTTAACGTAGATGGCACTCTAATAGTTTGTTTTAAAAAGGGAGAGAAAAGCAGAGTATAATATGAAACAGATCCCAACACTTTCATAAGAACAAAACAAGAGAGGAAGGCAAGTAAAACCGTGAAGTTAGAGTTCAGAAGGCCGGATCCACTTTAAGAGGATCAGAGCGAAATGTGTCCAAGGTCACACGGTTGAAGTGCACAAGAGTCTTGCAAAGGTTCAAAAAGATTTGGACCAAAAGAAAGGGACCAGTTAGAAGGTCAAGGCGGCCAGCCCAGTCCAGAAGGTTAAGGGGTTATTATAGCCTTGTAGCAATCTTTAGAAAGGGAGGCCTGGCGGACACGGTACCTTAAAGTGGTGAGAACACTCCAGCGGGGGCAGTTGTTCCTGACAGAGGGTGCAAGTCAGTGCTTTGTCTGGGGGAAGAGAGGATCTCGTCGTGGAGGAAGACAGGAGTCCGTTGCACTGCCAGGGAAGAAACCAGCCGCAGAGTTTCTCAGGTACAAGGAGCGGCCTGTTGATTCGCGGTTCGGTGGTGAGTGGCTATCCGGCCGCCGGGGTGCTTGGCACGGGCAGTTCGACCACAAACCGGGCTGGGGTGCGAAGAAAGAAAGGTAAACTGGTTGTGCACACCAGTCAGGGGAAGAAGCCTCTCCAGCCGGGAGATCTTCTCTGTCGTCGGGAAGTGGTGAGTCGGTTCTGCAGGGCTCCACCGGTGGTGTCGTCGTGGTAGGTCGGCTCAGCTTCTCCCTTGTCGGATTCTCAGGTCCTGTGGGGACTTCTGAAGTTCCAGTCCCCAAAGCCCTGCTTTTATGCAGCATACCCCCATTCACTCAGCCTAGCTGTCAATCAAACATGCTAAGTGGTGAGCCGGCCGGCTCACCACTTGGGCCAATCATACAAGAGTGCGACTTGAGTTACCAAGGTAACTCAGTCCAGGGTGCCTAAACCCCCTCGGAACAAAGGGCTCGACTTGGGTTGGAGTCACAGAAGAGAACACAAATGCCATTTTGGAATCGAGTCTTGGAAAAAATACCAACCGGAGTATTAATATTAATTAAATAAACCGCCAGTATGTTCGAGGCTATGAGAATTAAATAATTAAAGTTGGTTGCCTCGAACAATGGGAAAATCCCATAGGGAAATATTTGCGGTCGAATATAAAAAGTAGTTTACACTGACACCAGCCAAAACTCGATCAGGGGGGACGGAGACGTGCCCCCTCGACTAACAGTCCCCGGGGCAATCGAATTGCCCCGACCAGTATGTCCACAATATGATGGTTTGTACTGGTTTCTGTTAATAATTTGGGACTAGTAAAGCCAATGGTGACTTTACATGCCCTGGGAGATAGTAGTCAGTCCCAGGGTATGGAGTCTATGGTGGGGTCTCACTATGACACCCCTGTGTTACTGCACGGAGGGTACAGTGTAACACACATAGTAAAAACACATGAGACCCTATGGAGTAAAGGACCCATTAGCCCAGAAAACACATTACCAGTCAAAGGAATACCATAAATCATGTCCAAGAGTGGGAGAAAAAGAGTCTCAGTCTTGGCAGGAGAAAAAAACAAACTCCAGAAATCCAGCAAAGCTGCTGGGGGACTCACTAGGTTAGGAAATTCAGCCTAAAGAGAGAATTCTCCCTAACACTCGCCCCCCCCCGACTAAGGGACAGGAGGATTTAATCCACTCCTGGATGAATCTCATACCTCTAGTCGATGACATACATCCTAGAGAGACCATCAGCATTTTGGTGGTGACACCTGGACCTGTGCTCAATGGTGAAATCAAACCCTTGCAGACAGATTAACCATCTCAATAGTTTTGGGTTTTCCCCTTTCATTTGCATTAACCATCTCAAGGGTTGGTGGTCAGTCTGAATGACAAAAGTAGAACCATACAAGTATGCCCTAAACTTCTTCAGAGCTCACACAATAGCAAAACACTCTTGTTCAATGGTTGCCCACCTTGTTTCAGGATCCTTCAGTTTTCTACTGATGAAGCAAATGGGGTGCTCCCTACCTTTCCCATCCAGTTGACTGAGGACTGCACCTATTCCTACATTTGAAGCATCTGTTTGCACAATGAAAGTTTGGTGATAGTCAGCAGCTCTGAGTACTGGGGCTTGGCAAAGAGCCTTTTTCAGGGTTTCAAAGGCCTGATTGCATTCCTCATTCCACCTAACCTTTTTAGGGAATTTAGGAGAGGAGATGACATTCAATGGAGAAGCTATGGTCCCATAGTTCTCAATGAAATTCCTGTAATACCCAGTGAGACCTAAGAAGGCTCTCACCTGGGTCTGAGTAGTAGGTGTTGTCCAATTTTGCAGAGCTTCAATCTTACTGGGCAAAGGCCTTATTTCTCCACCTCCTACCTCATGTCCAAGGTAGACCACTTTACTTTGTCCAATCTGGCATTTACTTGCCTTTATGGTCAGAATGGCCTTTCCAAGAGCCTGCAAAACATATCTCAGGTGGTCCACATGTTCTTCCCAGGAATTGCTGAACACTGCTATGTCATCCAAGTATGCCATGCAGAAGTCCTCCATCCCATTCAGAACCTGGTTTACCATCCTTTGAAACGTAGCAGGTGCATTCTTCAATCCAAAAGGCATAACCTTAAACTGGTATAAGCCAACTGGGGTTTTCTCCTTGGCATGGTCTGTCAGGGCTATTTGCCAATAGCCTGACGTCAAGTCAAATGTGCTAAGGAACTTGGCTGCACCAAGTCTATCCACCAACTCATCTGTCCTTGGCAAAGGGTGGGCATCAGTCTTGGTGACTGCATTAAGAGCTCTGTAATCCACACAGAATCTAAGTTCTTTAGAGCCTGCCTTTGGTACTAACACAACTGGGCTAGACCATGGACTAGTAGAGGGCTCTATTACCCCGAGATCAAGCATCTTGTTGACCTCACCTTTGATGTGGGTTCTTACATTCTCTGACATTCGATATCCTCTGCTTTTGACTGGCAGAAAGTCACCAGAGAGTATGTCATGCTGTCCCCAAGTGGTCAAGCCTGGTGAAAGTGAGAACAGAGAGGCAAACTGATTTAACATAGATTTGCACTCTTCCTGTTGCTCAGGTGTCAGATTTGAAGAGAGATTTACTCCTTCAATTTTTTCGTCTAAAGGTAAGCCTCTGAGGAGATCAGGAAGAGCTTCACTCTCTTCTTCTTCCTCTGATGAAGCTAGAAGCAAAGCTCCTACATCAGGTCTGGAGACATACGCTTTTAGCCTGTTGGTGTGGAAGACTGTTGGAGCCTCCTTGGGGTTGCCCAAGTCCACCAGATAGTTGACCTCTCCAAGTTTACCCACAACTTTGAAGGGTCCCATCCATTTGTCTTGCAAGGCCCTCTGCCTTGTTGGAATCATAACGGGAACTAGCTGGTCCTAAGTAAACTAGACCATGTTAGCCTTTTGGTCATGCCAGTGCTTGACCAATGCTTGTCCAGCTTTCAAGTTATCACTTGCTTCTGCCATCATTTGTGACATTCTCCTCCGGAGACCTATCACATAGTCAGGCACTCTGACTGGCTTGGGGGAAGGAGCACTCTCCAACCCCTCCTTGATCAGGGCCAATGGACCTCTGACTGGATGACCATAAAGAGGTTCAAAGGGAGAATAACCTACTCCCTCCTGAGGGACTTCTCTATAAGCAAAGAGAGGGCATGGCAGTAGAAGGTCCCACTTTCTTTTAAGGGGGCCCTCTAAAGCACCTATCATGCTCTTCATGGTTCTGTTGAACCTTTCAACCAACTCATTTGTCTGAGGGTGGTATGCGGTTGAGAACTTGTAAGTAACTCTGCAGGTTTTCCACATGGCCTTCATGTAGTGGGACATAAAATTTGACCCCCTGTCAGAGATTACTTCCTTAGGAAACCCAACCCTGGTAAAAATACCAAGGAGGGCCTTAGCCACAGCCGGAGCTGTAACAGTCCTCATAGGAATTGCCTCAGGGTATCTAGTAGCATGGTCTACTACAACAAGTATAAACCTGTTGCTTGAGGAAGTTGGAGGATCAAGGGGACCAACAATGTCAATCCCTACTCTCTCAAATGGAACTCCCACTACGGGGAGAGGCACTAAAGGTGCCACATTCTTGGAGCCAACCTTACCAGAAGTCTGGCATGTGTGGCAGCTCCTGTAGTATTTATCTACTTCAGCCCCCATCTTTGGCCAATAAAAGTAGAGTGAGAGCATTTCCTTAGTCTTCTTGAAACTCAAGTGACCAGCCAAAGGAATCTCATGGGCTAACTGCAAGAACTGTGGTCTGTTCTCTTGGGGTACTACAAGTCGTTTGTTGTCCCCAGGTGCAGACTCGGTTGGTTAACTGTAGAAGAGGCCATCTTCCCAGTGTAACCTATATTTCCCAGGCTCTTGCCCTTCAGCCTGAGCATCTGCCTGGTGGCAAAGACCTTCCAGAGTTGGACATTCTCTCTGTCCCTTACTGAAGTCTGCCCTGTTGGGTCGACCTTCTGCCAGTAAAGACTGTAGCTCAGGATGGTCAACAGGATCCAGATCTCTAATGAGTTCCTGGCCTTCCACTAGCTCTTCTTCAGAGTCTAGTTCAACCACACAGGGTTGTACCTCCCTCTCAGCCTCAGCTGGAGGGGGAGTTACTGGTGTAACTTTGGACAACCTAGGAGAAGTCCTTCTTGGCTGCACTGGAGTGCTGGCTGTGAGGTACTTTTTAGAAGTTCTAGGTTTCCCTTTTTCTTCTATTTTCTTGGAGACAGCAGCTGACCTCTCCAGTGGAGCAGGAGTGATCTCTTTCTTCATCATCTCCTTGGGAGTACCTCTCATGGTTCTCTCCCTTGCAGGTCTGGTGAGCTCCTGTAACCTTTTACTTGGAGGTCTGGGGGTGTGTGACACTACTCCAAGAGTTTTCAAGTCATTACCCAGCAGAACCCTTCCTGGCACCTCACTTTGTATGCCGACAGGTATCTTCACAGTCATGTCATTACACTGGATGAGAACTGGTAATTGGGGAAGCATCTGTACAGGCCCTCCAGCTAACTTGGTGAGGCGTTTGGGTGCCTTAGCAACATCCTCAGCCTGAAAAAACGATTTGTCCACCACAGTTATGCTGGCCCCATTGTCCCTGATGGCAGGAGTCTCTTGACCATTCACCTGGACAGTGTCCTTATAATACTCTTTAGTATTATCTGGGATAGAATTATAGACATCTAAGTTCTGTTGTTCCCACAGACCCAGAGACACTAAAGAAACACTGGCTGAGACTCCAATGGGTTCATCAGCCAGTAATAGAAAGTTTCCACTTGCCATTTGTACTTCCTCCTCTGGAGCGAAGGCTAAGGAAACAAGCTGGACCCCTGAAGGTTTACCCTTACATCTGGGATCTCCTTTCACATGGTCACTAGAGCCACAAACAAAGCATTTACCAAATGCTTTCTGCAATGGTGGCTTGTTCTGACCTCCTTCTGGTTTGGCACCAGGAGGTACACTAGCCTGATTTGGTTTCCCTGGTGGCTTACCCTTTTGGTTCTGTTTGGGGCCCTCTTTGGAATTGGAATTATTAGAATTCTCTTTGGAGTCCTTTTTCGGCTGTTTTCCCTCATCCTTTTTCTGAGTAGCCCCAGAATCCTTGTGAGTGGCCCTGTTGGCAACCCACAAGTCAGCAGCCTTAGCTAACTTCCTGGAATCTAATTCCTTTGAATCAGCCAAGTGTTTGTGAGCTCAGGAGAGCAGGCATCATAAATTGACTCCAACATTACAAGATTCTTCATTCCTTCATAAGTGTTAACTCTGTAACCCTTAATCCATCCCTCTAAGTTTTTCAAACTTTCACTCACCCAGGTAGCCCAAGGTGTACCATCATGCTTTTTGAGGGTCCTAAACCTCTTAAGGTACTGGGAAGGGGTCTTCCCAAATCTAGCTATCAAAGCTAGCTTCACACATTCATAATCCTTCTTATCCACCTCCCCAACTCCATTACCACATCAGTTGCAACAGGGGGAAGCCTAGAGAACAACCAGGGAAATAACTCTTTCCCTGTGAGGTCCTGGAGCCCATGATTGTACTCCTACATTTTCAACCAATCCAACACATCCAATCTAGGTTCATACATACCCACTAATTCCTTAGGCATCCGGGGTCTTTTGGGACTGGAACTCCTAGAAGAACCAGAGGAGAGAAGCATTTTCCACAGACAACTTTTTCATTTCTAATTCAGGATTAAGCTCTATTTCTCGGAGTCTTAACTCAGCTTGCTTATGCTCAGCCTGGGCATTCATTCTTCTGAACTCTAGCTCTTGGTTTCTTTCAGATTGAGCAATAAAACGTTTGTACTCTAATTCAAGCTTCACTTTTCAAGTTCAAAATAAGCAGGGTTACATGTAGGACCTGGTATAGGCCCAGTAGGTACAGTAGGTAAGGCAGACATTGGCTCAGAGTGGCTAACTTCATTAGGTTCACTTTCCTCTTCTGATTCATTCTCAAGACTTTGATTTAGATCAATACCATCACTGTTTTCTACATTTGCTGGGGGGGGGGGGGGGTTAGATTCCTCTGTACCACCCAGACTTTGGTTTTCTAACAATCTTTCTATAAGTTCCATTTTCTTGCCCTTCTCAGAGAGATTCTTATGTCTACACATTATTTTTAAGCAATCAGCAGTTTTGGCAGACAATGATTCTAGGGTATAACTCTCCATAGCAGACATAGTTAGAAAATCAGCTTTTTAGTGCTAAGCTCTGTGGTTAGTTGTCCTAAAGTGTTCAACAAGCACTCTAAAGTGTATACTCAGTACAAATCCCACCACTGTACACCAGTGTTAGGCAGAAACCTGTGCAGTTCCCTCTGGGACCACTGCAAAAGATTTAAGACTACAGGTGTTTGGCAGTAAACCCACTTGGTAGCAGTCTGTACCACACAGATTCACTTGGTAGCTGTGGCTGAGCAGTCAGACTTCCCTCAAGAAGAGTAAGGCAGTATACAGAGTATTCACAATAGGCCAAGAGCACACAATACACTGACCAGGGCTTGGTGTAAAAGAGATATAATTATTTATTTAAAACCACATCTAGAAAAACACACAGGCACTAATAGTAAGCAATTCAAAAACACGGTCACTAAAAGATATACACTCCCTTAAAAGAATATTAGACAAGTCTTAAGCAAAGCCCCACTTATTTTCAGACAGCGGTGAGCGCTTAACGTAGATGGCAATCTAATAGTTTGTTTTAAAAAGGGAGAGAAAAGCAGAGTATAATATGAAACAGATCCCAACACTTTCATAAGAACAAAACAAGAGAGGAAGGCAAGTAAAACCGTGAAGTTAGAGTTCAGAAGGCCGGATCCACTTTAAGAGGATCAGAACGAAATGTGTCCAAGGTCACACGGTTGAAGTGCACAAGAGTCTTGCAAAGGTTCAAAAAGAGTTGGACCAATAGAAAGGGACCAGTTAGAAGGTCAAGGTGGCCAGCCCAGTCCAGAAGGTTAAGGGGTTATTATTACCTTGTAGCAATCTTTAGAAAGGGAGGCCTGGCGGACACGGTACCTTAAAGTGGTGAGAACACTCCAGCGGGGGCAGTTGTTCCTGGCAGTGGGTGCAAGTCGGTGCTTCGTCCGGGGGAAGAGAGGATCTCGTCGTGGAGGAAGACAGGAGTCCGTTGCACTGCCAGGGAAGAAACCAGCCGCAGAGTTTCTCAGGTACAAGGAGCGGTCCGTTGATTCGCGGTTCGGTGGTGAATGGCTATCCGGCCGCCGGGGTGCTTGGCACGGGCAGTTCAACCACAAACCGGGCTTGGGTGCGAAGAAAGAAAAGTAAACTGGTTGTGCCCACCAGTCAGGGGAAGAAGCCTCTCCAGCCGGGAGATCTTCTCTGTCGTCGGAAAGTGGTGAGTCGGTTCTGCAGGGCTCCACCGGTGGTGCCATTGTGGTAGATCGGCTCAGCTTCTCCCTTGTCGGATTCTCAGGTCCTGTGGTGACTTCTGAAGTTCCAGTCCCCAAAGCCCTGCTTTTATGCAGCATACCCCCATTCATTCAGCCTAGCTGTCAATCAAACATGCTAAGTGGTGAGCCGGCCGGCTCACCACTTGGGCCAATCACACAAGAGTGCGACTTGAGTTACCAAGGTAACTCAGTCCAGGGTGCCTAAACCCCCTACACACCCCCTGTGGTACCCAGACAGAGTGGCACCTTCTGTGGAGAAGCCCGCCAAAAAGTGGAACAAAGGGCTGGACTTGGGTTGGAGTCACAGAAGAGAACACAATCGCCATTTTGGAATCGAGTCTTGGCAAAAAATACCAACCGGAGAATTAATATTAATTAAATAATCCGGCGGTGTGTTCGAGGCTATGAGAATTAAAGTTGGTAGCCTCGAACAATGGGAAAATCCCATAGGGAAATATTCGCGGTCGAATATAAAAAGTAGTTTCCACTGCCACCAGCCAAAACTCGATCAGGGGGGATGGAGACGTGCCCCATCGACTAACAGACCCCAGGGCAATCGATTTGCCCCAACCTGTACGTCCACAATATGATGGTTTGTACTGGTTTCTGTTAATAATTTGGGACTAGTAAAGCCAATGGTGACTTAACATGCCCTGGGAGACAGTAGTCAGTCCCAGGGTATGGAGTCTATGGTGAGGTGTCACTATGACACCCCTGTGTTACTGCACGGAGGGTGCGGTGTAACACACATAGTAAAAACACATGCAACCCTATGGAGTAAAGGCCCATAAAACACATTACCAGTCAAAGGAATACCATAAATCATGTCCAAGAGTGGGAGAAAAAGAGTCTCACTCTTGGCAGGAGAAAAAACAAACTCCAGAAATCCAGCAAAGCTGCTGGGGGACTCACTAGGTTAGGAAATTCAGCCTAAAGAGAGAATTCTCCCTAACAATTATATGCAGAGGTTACCGAGGAGGAGGAAATAGATGTGTTTGAGGCATGAACTGAGAATACTCTTCCCAAACTTGAGGCGGCAGAGAGAGAGAACCTAGAGGCTCCCGATACGATCGAAGAGTTAGATCAAGTGATTAAGCTACTACCTGCCAACAAAGCCCCGGGTGCAGAGTTTTACAAAGCATACAAGTCGGAATTACCCCCCTGCTGCTGGAAATACTGAATGAAGCGCTAGACACGTGCACATTACCCGAGTCCCTCAGGGAAGCGATCATCATTCCGCTCCTTAAACCTGATAAACGGAGCACAGACTGCGGGTCCTAAAGACTGCTCTCGATGCTCAATCAAGACAGCAAAATCCTGACAGCAGTGATGCCAAATAGGCTCAAACCAGTTATAAATAAACTGATACACCCGGACCAAACGGGCGACGTCCCACACAGGAGTATATCCGACAACCTCCGAAGACCCCACCACGTCATAGAGCAGACCGAGGGGAGCAATCAAGAGGTGGCAATAATCTCACTGGATGCAGAAAAAGCCTTTGACTCAGTCAAGTGGCCCTTGCTATTGGCGGTGTTAAAGGAACATGGTATCGGGCCTGTATACCTGAAGTGTGTCCAACTATTGTACAGTAAACCATTAGCCCGAGTGAGAACGGGGGCAACCATATCGAAACAGTGGCAACTGGGCAGAGGTACTAGACACGGATGCCCGTGGTCCCTGATTCTTTTCATTTTGGCATTAGAGCCCTTAGCTGTGTACTTGAGACAGCAATACGGAGAAGTAGGAATAGACACTAAAGGGGGGCAACATTTGATATCAATGTATGCGGATTATATGCTGTTATATCTGAAATGCCCTGAGGAGAACCTTCAGTACATTTTTGAGGTTATGGAGCGGTATGCAATGCTGTTTGGCATAAGTCAGCCTCAAAAGTCAAGCATATTCCCCCTCGGTAGATATCTTGGAATGTCACAACAAGAACTGCCAGTATTACCGATAAAATGGGAAATTAAGACGTTCCGATATCTGGGAGTCGGTATATATCAGTGTTGAAGATGAACACAGACAAAATACTGAGAAGGCAGTGTCTAGAATAGAAAATAGCATGACATTTTGGGCCAAGCTACCTCTGACAATGATTGGGAGAGTGGCGCTGTTAAAGATGGTGGTAGTACCCAGGCTGCCACACTACTTTGTGAACATACCATATAAGATTCCCAAACGATTCTTTGCCAGAGTACATAGTATATGCAGAGGGTTCATATGGCATAACTCCAGGAATAGAGTAGTGGTATGGAAGCTTCAAAACCCGTATGAACAAGGGGGCATCTGATTGCCAAATATTGATGTATACTATGTGGGTAGTTAACTTCAATATGTGCCGAAGTGGTTATCCGATTATCCTACATCCGAATCTAAATTTCTGAGGGCTGAATGTACCCCTTATTTTTTGAATGAATGGATGTGGTTGGCAGAAATGCAACGTGAAGGAGGGACAAGATTGCTAGACCTAGGTGGGCAGATGTGGCTCTGAGCCTGCCAGCTGATGGGGAACCCGTTCCTGTGCTCCCCTCAGATACTGCTGGTGGTGCTGAAAGGCGTGGAAGGGCAAATGAGGATGAACATAAGGAAGCACTGGGGACCAAAAGGATTAGCGACATTGGGGGGTGTGTGGCAGGATGGGAAGGTGATGGAATTTGATACATTGGTGGAAGATACAGGATTGCATCTGGGACAATATATCACAAATGCCAGGTTGGTGAAGATGATAAAAAAAGCACGTGGCCCGAGGCAGTGCTGGCGGTTCCATGTGTTAAAATCCCCGCAAAAATATCGCCATACAAGAATGGCGCCATATTGTTGCGGCCATATTAACCCATTAAACATGCAGGGGACACCCCCGCAACCTCCATATTATTTTAAAGGGAGAGGGGGACACCCCCGCAGCCCCTGCTCCCATTTACCCCAACAATTATCCCCAATAATAAAAGCACCTATGGCCATTCACGACAGCCATATATATTGCGATATTATTGGTGGGGATAATATTACCTGATACCGTGCTGACCCAACTGCCCGAGGCGGCCATAGAAACATTTTATGATATGTCAGACGGGGGCCATGAGGTCTCCCGGATATACGATCTGCTAATGTCTAAGATGGGGAAAGAGGCGATCCAGACAAAACGGGATTGGGAGGAGGAGGTGGGAGAAACAATGGGAGATGGGTTGTGGGTCAGAGTACAGGGATACCACAAAAAAGTATCAAGGAATGTGAGGTTGCAACAGATTCAGTTATATGTCACCCACAGGGCATACATGAACCCTATGAAGATAGCCACGTTTAAAAGCGCTGGAAAACAGAAATATCCAAAATGTGGGAAGGAAATTGCAGGGATGGTACACATGTTCTGGGTATGCCCTGAAATAAGGAGATTCTGGAGGGAGGCGGCCCACATCTTGGCAGGGAAGGAGATAAACCTGGACGTAGATTCACCATGGGCCTGTATGTTAGGATGGATCCCCAGGCCGCGCAAATTCAAACATGTAAACAAACTTAAAGACCTGGCATATATACTGGCTAAACGCAGGATAGCAATGGGTTGGAAAGCAAGCAGGAGACCGAGTGCGCAAGCCTGGTGGCATGATCTCCAGAAATGGGAGGACGCAGAAACAACGGTGTGGAATGAGGCAGCAGCTAATAGAGGTGGGGAGGGAGAAGCAGGCACGTTTAGTGCCTGGAGATAATTAGTAGTGACACTGTCGGGATCGGACCGAGTATGCACAGAAGCAGATAGCCCTACAGGAGATGAGGGAGGTAGAACGCCTGCAGAAGGGGTGTGAGGGAGGCAGTTGTGTGCGGTATACCCAAAAAAGGGGTGGGAGAGGGGTAGGAGTGGGGGGGTGGAAACACAACTTGAAACTTTATATGAAAAGTGACATGTGTACTTGCTGTTGAACTGTATGGTTAACAGGTTGAAATTAATAAATAAAAAATAAAAAAAGCAAAGAATCCCCCCAAACAACCGCTGGAAAAAAGACAGGAGTACCCAAGAAGAAATTGGATGATACCAACCCCCTCACTCCATTCATCACAAGAGCAGAAGGGCACTATCGATATCCACATCATACCACACGCGACGACGAAGCACTAGAAGTCAACAACCCTATCATCAATCTAACAGTTCGATTTAATGAAGAAGCAGCCTTCACTGATCTTCAACCAATCGGCTTCAATACAGAAGCACCCCGATTGAACACCCATAAACCCAAACAAGGAACAACAAATAAACAAAACCACACCAAAAAGATCAATTGCAATCTATTCAACGCAACATCAATATCTAAACATGCCACCGAAATCCTAAACCTCCTATGTGACAGAGGTATTGACATCCTATTTGTAACTGAAACATGGCTAGATGACAATTACAAGATCACTCTCAGCAACTGCTTGCCTAATAACTTCAAGTGCGTCCAAGTGGAATACCAAATGAGGTGGTGGACTGCCAATCATCCACAAGGAAATTAAACTGGAAGTTCCATTAAACATTGATAAATACAAATCCCTAATCCTACGCCTATTGGCAAACCCCAGAACAAACCTGAAATTCATATTCATATACAGACCCCCAACTTAAGATTCAACCTTCGTAGACGTCTTCACGGAAGCAATCACCAACCTAGCCATTGAGCGAAATCACCGGATCATCCTCAGAGACTTCGACATCTGGTTTGATGAAGAAACCACAGCCACACACAAAAGAGCAACCCACACGGCAGGGCATACACTCGACGCAATCTTCGCCAACAAAAATCTCATTACCACGGTGACACCAATTCAAATACTCTGGAGCTACCACCTCATCATTCCCTTCATAATCACACTGACCACTAATATAAACAAGCAACAAGAAAAGCCACTGATCATCTTGAAAAGAAATTGGAGAACCATCAAAAACTCCAACCTAACTGGCCTTCTGGAACTCACCAAACCACAAGCAACAACTATGGACGAAGTTGACCTGGACAAAAAAATAGTTGTACTCCACAACAATCGACAAGATCGCCAATGAATAACCTTTCACCAAAAGAGCAACAGCAAAAATGTCATCCCACTGCTCAGCGCCATGAAAATAAAAAAACTGAAACCAGCACTAGAATGGAGGATCAAAAACCACAGCGGAAAAAAATTCAAACTTCAACAACATATGCGCTCATACAAAAAGGAGATACGAAAAGCAAATAGGAAATACTACGACAACTGACTCTTCAAAGCACCAAACACCCAAAAATAACTCTTTAAAATCATAAATAAAATAGAACATCCACCTGGCAGTAACAACATGCCAATACCATAGAAGAAACTATGCAATGATCTAGCAGACCATTTCAAAAACTAAATCATTACCATCCGACAGACCATACAAAACGGACCATGCAACCAGACTATGAAACCTACCCACCCCTACAATGAACGCTCAAACAAACTCTGAAGCTTCCCCATAAATTTCCCTGTAGACATTCGTCAAACTGCTAAATCAAAGCAACCAAACGGCTTCACCCACGGATCTATGACCCCTGGACATATACAATTCAATCCTCTCACAAGGAGCACCCATGGAATACCATAGGAATGTCTTCAATTTTTCAATCTCAACAGGGAAAGTGCCACAATCCTTCAAATTGGCATACATCAGGCCACTACTCAAAGATACAGCAGGAAACATAGAGGACCTCTCCAATTCCAGACCCATCTCCAACATCCCGTACCCTGCTAAACTGCTTGAAACATACATATACAGAACAACCCAAGAATTCATAGAAGAGCACTGCCTCCTAGACCAGGCACAAGGAGGCTTTAGACCAATGAGAGGAATGGAATCAGCACTCCTCTCAATATGGGATGACCTAAAAGTAAATGCAGATTCAAACAACAGTACCGCTTTGATACTTCTAGACCTCTCTGCGGCATTCAACACAGTTAACCACGACATCCTCATCAGGGGATTGGGAGAATTTGGAATCACCGACCGTGCCCTACTATGGATCAAATCCTTCCTAACAACCAGAAAAGAGAGCATGTGGATGAAACCTTTCACTTCCAATTCAAGAGAATACTCATGCGTAGTACCACAAGGATCCTCCTCCTCCCTGTTATTATTCAACATCTACCTGTCTCAACTTATCAAGATCATCAAAAGACACAGGCTCACCTGCTACAACTACACTGACGATACAGAAATAGTGTACAAAATACAAGACACTCAAGAATAAAACACAACATTGGAGAACTGCCTTCGTGAAATAAACAACTGGATGAACTTGAACTACCTCAAACTCAACCCAGGCAAAACAGAAATAATGATCATCACAAAAAACAAAGGAGACCACTACTACATCCCTTTACCAAGGGAACTCGGTACAACCCCACCCCCATTGTTGATTGTAAAAAACCTAGGAGTCCTGATGGACAACAAACTTACTCTAAAGCCTGCTCTAATCAAGAAATGCTTCTTTCTCCTGCGAGCGGTAAAAAGAATCCTACCATTTCTGTTATTCACCAAAAAAACACTCACTGTCATCGGTCTCGTCATGTCCAGTGTACAGAGTAGACTACGCTAATAGCCTCTATCGGGGCATGCCTGAACAACTTCTAAAAAAACGACAACGCATACAATATGCGGTGGCTCGACTGCTACCCTGAAGATAACAAATCCCACCAGCGCTGAACACACTAAATTGGCTACCAATAAATCAGCGAATCAAGTTCAAATCAATGTGCATTGCGCACAGAGCAATCAACGACCAAGGCGCAGAGTGACTAAGAGACAAATTAAGTCTACATCACCCAACAAGGACGCTCAGATCAAGCAGCGACATGCGTTTGGAAACAAAACCCTACAACGAAAGAAAATTTGGAGGATCTTCTTTCTCTCAACTCGCCCCAAAAACCTGGAACGAACTACCAAATAACATATGTAACACAGGAAACCACCTACTATTCAGAAAACTCCTCAAATCCAGAAGTTAAGCAAGAACAATCTACGGCATATCAATTTACCAACTGGGAGATAGATATGATAGGACGAAAGCATAGACTAAACACAGATAGATCGGGATGAAAGGGCAAGGACGATATATCTACAACACCTTGGCCTACAAACTACACACAGGCACAAATGTACCACCAACAGAAATAGATAGCAAGGGAGTGGGTGACTGCTAATTCTCAGCACCAATACCAGATACACGCCCCTTCCCATTACACTAAATTCAAATACAACACACCTGGGAACATGCCACGCCATCACTCATAACAAATAGATGGACAGGGAAAAAAGTGAACAAAATGTACAAGGACTAAGATATATAACCCAATAACCCAATGCTCACATCTCTGAATACCGAATCCACACAACCATCTTCTTGCTCAGCAAACCACATGCACTTCACCACACCGCAACAACACACAAGCCGCACCAACAACACACGAGGTCTCGCATCGTTCCAATATTCACACTAAAGCTCAGCGCACAGTGAAAACCAAACTGAAGCTGCCAACAGCACACTACTTCTCTCACTTTCCTACTCCGTCTTCACCAGACTAACCCACCCCACTTTCTTGTTTGCAGGGACTAATGGCGATGGTGACGGTGCGCGTTATAAATACCTTTAATATTAACATATACATTTGCCGGTACGCACTATACCTACTGGGCTGGAATAGAGCATCTGAACCCATCTCATAAACTTCTCCCCTATCCCGAAGATTCTTAAAGAGGCAAACCACCATCCCCACTGCCCCAAATCAAAAGCTTTGATGGCATAAAGTGCCACTACTGCGCAGCCCTCTGGCCAGTTCTGTGTTTTGTCTATTATTGCATTCAGCCTCCCTGGGACATATCTGGTTTGGTCCTGGTGTGTCAGTGTCCCAATCACCCTCTTCAGTCTCTCAGCTAAGGCTGCCTTGAGGACCTTGGTATCTTGATTGATAAGTGATATCGGACAGTACGATTCACAAGATTTCCCGTTTTTGCCTTGCTTTAAAATTGGGATGATTATGGATTCTTCCATACTGCAGGGCGATTTCCCTATTTCAAATGCTTTTCAAGGGTTTGGAGTATTTCTGGGCACACCTCATCTCTAAGTTCCTTATAAAACTGTGCCAGCAGGCAATCTCCTCCTGGAGTTTTGCCCGTGGGTAGCATGTTTATCACCTCCCGCCGTTCTTCAATTGTGAGCGGCGCTTGTGGCGTGTCTCTTTTTCTCTGTACCTAGAGTGGGCAAATCTATGTCAGCCAAGGTCTCTTTTATTTCCTGCTCTCTAGTAGCGCCCAGGTCCTCATAGAGGCCTCGATAGAAGGTTTGGGACGTTTCATTGATTTCCTTTTGTGACCTCCAGGTTTTCTCCACATTCGTCCACTATTTCAGTAATTCCCTCCCTGTTGTCTGCACTCCTAGTTAACCAGGCTGGTCTCCTTACCCATGTATCTTTTCTGTATATTTTGCCAAACTGTATCTTCCCAGCATTTCCCAATGTTCCAAGCATTCCTGCCTAGTTCAATGAGCTTCCCTTCTACCTTCATTCCCCCAGCCCCTAATTCCCCCTGCCTTGGCTATGGCAGCTCCCCTTAGTGCCACGTTAAAGACTACCCATATAGTTCCCACTTCTTTGACACTACACTCATTGAAGCCAAAGTATTCCTCTATCTCCTGGGCTAGCTCTTCCCTGAATGATCCATCCTTCAGGGTATCTGCCAGCAGTCTCCACGTCGGTATCGGAGCAGGGTGACTGCTGAGTACCCACTCCAATGTTAAGTGTGAGTGGTCTGCTAGGGTCCTTCCTTCATAAGTGGCTCCTACAAATTCACCAAGCTGGTCTGTTCCCGTGAGGAGATAATCTATATGTGTGTATGTTATGTATGCTCGAGTAAAATGAAAATTCTTTTATTTCTGGTCCTTGTATCCAGTGCCAAACCTCTTGTAATTTTAAGTCCTCCATTAGCGTCCGCAGGGACTTGGGGTGGATCGCAGCATGCATTTACCGTCAAATCTGTCTAGCGTAGGTACGTTTCTACTCTTAATCTCTTGACGTAACTATTCAATCCCCTAACGTTCCTGGAGGAGATTCTAAGTGTTTCAGTCATTGGGTTCTTCCCTCACACTTCTTCCTGTACCCTCCTCCTTGGGGAGCCCAGGGGTCTCATCCCACCATCTTGCCGCTTAATGGTTATCTACCTTACTTTAATTTGTCATCAGAATCAAGCCATGGTGTAACCTAAACAAACCTTCCCAAACATAAACATGAACAAACTGTGGTTCCATGTGTTAAAATTGCGACAAAAATGGCAGTGGTTACAAAATATCGCGGCAAAAAGGCTGTGGTTTTGCCACCGCGATCCATGTAAAGGACGCGGGGGACACCCCTGCAACCCCAGGACCCATTATACCATTTAAGGGGAGCGGGGGACACCCCCGCAACCCTTGCTCCCCTTAAATGGTATAATGGGGTACACCTTTACCGGGTCAAACCACAGCATTTTTTCAGCAATTTATTTATATAGGTGACATTTTTGCTGTGATTTTATCACTGCATACCCAAACTGTCCACCAGAACATTTCTGTAGAGGGTCAACCATTTGTCCCTTATGTCCTTCAAGGTCTGGTGGCCGAGTACTGATCGGTACTCTAAATTCTCCTAAAAAGAGGACGACGACACAACTCCCAGTCCCATGTGGAGATGAACTGTCCTATGGATAGGGGTACCCCAGTCACTTAAATGCTCCCCTATAAGTTCTAACTGGGGTATTCAAGTTACTCTTACGTCCCGTCCCCTTTCCTCCATACTGCATGGTCGTCCCTTCCAAGGGATGAGAGACAGAACCTTTTTCACCAGAATAAACCATATTCCCCATTGAATTAAGAGGTGCACGGCCATGGGAGCATGCGCTGCCCTGACCCCTCCCTCCAGCGCCACACCTCAGTCCCCTTTTCCGCGTCGACAGGAATGGGCCTAATTCACCTGTGCTCCTGGTTTTGGCTTTAGCCATGTAATTCCATGCACGGATACTTCTTCTCTTCTCTTCTGTCTTGTCTTTTTATCATTCAGGTACTCGGTCCTCAGGCGTCATGCTCCTGGCCCCGCATGCCGACTTCAACAGGGTTCAGCAAGTGTCCTTCCTGCAACAGTCTTTTTCCAACTAAAGACCCCGACGCCCTCTGCCTACATTGCCTTGGCTCAGACCACAGCTGGCAAGCTTGTACTAGGTGCAATGCGCTTTCCTCAAGGTCTCTGAAGAACAGACTAGCCAGGTGGAGGGAGCTCTTCCATAGATCGCCTCCAAAGGACCTAAAGGACTTCATCTTTCATTGATCCAAGCCCAAAGTAGGGGCTCTTTTTTCCAGCACACCCCGCAAGGGAGACTCCTTCCCAAGGACTCGCTCGTGCGGGAAGGACCGCTCAGGTCCTCATTCCACCACGAGTACCGAGGCTACATCAGCTACCGGCCGACAGGCTGAGGGGTCAGTGGATCCTCCTGGTGACCGTGCTGAGGGACCGGAAGGTTCTTTTACCGGGGCTTCACCAGAATGGACACACCCTAGTATCATGGGCATCATGTCTGAGGGTGGCGCCTATACGCAGTTCTACCGGCAGATCCGCCGAGGGCGAAACGCCTACCGGACCGTGGCCTGAGGAACAGGCTAGGCCCCATGATCCTCACTCAAGAGTCCTGGGCGGGTCCCAGAGAGCCGAGCAACACAACGCAGGCACGTTGAAGGCAGCTCGACAAAATGGCTGCAGTGCCAGACATTCCAGACATCTGGCCGACACCACCCCAAGGCCATGAGCAGGTGGAGGAACGGGTGTCTAGGTGGGAATGGTGCCAACCAGGTATGTGGCCTATAGCCTACCCTTCATTTGCGCAAGGCATGTTCCTGCTGTGTCCGTATGGAGTGGGAATGCAACGGCTCCAGCAGCCGCCCGCTACCCTGTCAATATCGCCTACCACTCCGGCATGCAAGGACAGATTTTTTTAAAGGTTCCTCGGCCTCATGAAATCTCCTCGGATGGGGTACATCCTCAGAGACGCCATCAGGGACGGTCTTCTGCCAATGGCCCTGGCACCGCAGGCCCCAGTACTGGTGACCCTGGCCCCGGTGCAGCCTCAGCCACCTACTCCGGCCCCCCAACCTATTGGGCAGACGGTTCCGTACCAGCCTCTGACTCTGGTATCCACTCCCCAACCTTTGCCCCCCATCACCTTTCCACCGGTGCCCGACCTACCGGACCCTCAGGTGGACACGGATGAGGAGGAGGAACCCGACACACTGTCGTCAGCCAAGGCCGTCCACAAACGTCTTGCAGGGCTGGCAGAGTACTTGGGCCTTCCTCAATCCGAGGTTGAGCAACCAGCAGAGGGGGTCCTCTCAGAAGTCCTTGTGCTGCTTGGCCAAAAAGGGCTGGCTCAAGCCCCACTTGGTCCAGCCGGTAAATCAACGCCTGGACACCAAATACAGAGTACAGGCAGATGGAGGGGGATACACTCTTGGTATCAACCGCACTCTTCGGTAATCCCTGCAGCATCACTATAACTCCAAGCCACAGTCATCCTCAACCTCTTCCTCCGCAGCACTGTTAGGCAAGGAGGAGAAGATCTTGGAGGTGTATGGGAAGAAGCTGTATTCCAACGTGTCCCTACATCTTCATCAAGCCAACATAGATGCCATGCTGGCAGCCGTTAACCAGAGGCTTTGGCAGGAAATTGCGGACTTCCTCCCAGAGCTTTCGACGCAGAGCCAATCACGTTTGAAGGTGGGACTGGCAGAGGCCAAGATAGTGGCTCAAGACATCATGGAGTCCACGGTGGCCCACATCATCTGCATTGCCACGGAAATGAGAAGAACAGCCTGGCTCCGTGTGACTAAATTCAACCCGGACCTCAAGGAACACATATTAGACCTTCCGTTCGAAGGGGGTGACCTCTTCGACTCCACCACAGACGAGGAGCTGCACAAAAAGAAAAACCGCCCACAAACGTCCAAGCCTTTATCCATCTTTACAAAGAACACGCCCAAAACGTACACCCAGTCACAGCAGCGCTCGGATAAGGGGTGTACTAATGGAGGGTTCCGAGGATTCAAAGAGCGTAGGTCCAGGCAGCCTGACGGTTCGCTGACACAACCTCGGCGTAAACAACAAAAAGGGGGGGTAAGGGCTTTTTCCAGTCCCCCTCATCCGCACAGCCTCAGAGGGAAAGAAGGCATGACACGCCCCTCCGGGTCCACATGTCTCCAGTGGGGGGCAGGCTTGCTCTCCATGCACATTTTTGGTGCCAGAATTTCACAGACCCCTTGATCCTCTCTGTAATATCCATGGGGTACCGCCTCCCTATTCCAGCGTTTCCTCCCTCTTCCCCCTCCATACCCACAGGTTGGGACAGCAACTTTTTTAGCGGAGGTCACTTGTCGAGAGCCAGGCAGTGGCGGAAGTCCCAGCGAGGCTTGGGCTTTTACTCCAGGATTTTCAGCATTCAGAAAAATAACCAGGTGGGCCTGAGAGTTGTGCTGGACCTTTCCACCCTCAACCTCTCCCTGCCTCTACAAAAATTCAAGAGGGTCACGCCAGCTTTGATGGCAAAACATTGTGCAACGGAGACTAGATGTGCTCCCTGGGTCTGACAGACGCATACTTACACATCCCGATCTGGCAGCCTCATCGTTCTTTTCTACGGTTCAGGATCATGGGCTACCATTTCCAATACAAGGTGCTTCCTTTCGGCCTCAACTCGGCCCCCAGGGTCTTTACCAGGCTAATGAATACCGTGGCGGCCCTACTCAGGTGGCAGGGACACCACATCTACCCATACCTCGAGCGACATCTCCGGAAGCGGTGCACCACACTTCCCACGCTCTCATGAACACACTGCACGAGCTGGGTTTTTCATTCAACCTCAATAAATCGCAGCTGCAGCCTACGCAGAGACTGACCTTCTTGGGCTCATATGGGACACGTGCTCCGAGAAAGTTTTTCCTCCAGAGGACAAGATCACGGCCATCAAGAGGGCCACAATGCACTTTCTGAGCAGAGAAGTGACCTCGACCTGGTGGTACCAAGACCTACTAAGTCTCATGGCAGAAGTCCTTTTGGCCGTCCCCCACACGAGACTCAGGATGAGGAGGATACAGCTGCACTTTGTGGCATCTTGGAACCAGGATCGAGGTTCTCAGTCCGAGATGATCAAAGTTCCTCCTCGCTCCACCCGGACCTCACATGGTGGTCCAGGGACTGCAACCTGTGGACCGGCAAGCCTTTCCGGTAACCTATACGACAGGTTACCATCAGCACGGAATCTCCTCTCTCTCTCTCTCGAGGGCTGGGGGGGCCACCCTGGACAACCACTGCGTCCATTGCATCTGGTCCCGGCAGGTGCAGGAGTTCCACATCAATTGGCTGGAACTGAAGGGCATCTGGCTGGCGCCCAGAGCCTTCCATCCGGTTATCGAGGGCAAGGTCATCCTCATTCAGACAGACAACTTGACCAGTATGTTCTATGTCAACAAGCAGGGAGGTACCAGATCCCCGCCACTGTGCAGACTGGCAGTCAACATGTGGGAGTGGGCCCTGGAGAGAAACATCTACCTCATGGCTGTCCACCTGGCGGGGGAATCCAACCTGGAGGCAGACAGGCTCAGCAGACTAGGATCAGACAACTACGAGTGGCAGTTGAACAACCTAATAGTGCAGGAGATCCTCTATGAATGGGGACACCCCCAGGTGGATCTCTTTGCCTCCTGGGACAACAGGAAGGGCCAAATGTTCGCCTCCTGGCAGGGTCAGGGCCAGGGCTCCCTGGGCGATGCATTCCACATTCGGTGGGACGGAATGACAGCATACGCCTTCCCACCCACATTGCTGATACACAGGATGATATGAAAGATCAAGGAGTCTCGCCACCTCAGCATAATTCTAATAGCACCATGGTGGCCAGCCAGGCCATGGTTCTCGGAGCTGCTCAGCCTCTCATAGAGGCATACCATTTGCCTTCCGACATGCCCAGCACATCTTCTGGTGCAGCAGGGGCAGGGTCATTCACCCCGCTCCACAGAAACTTGCCCTCACAGCATGGTTGCTAAACAGGTCAGGCTAGGTCACCTCAGCCTTTCCCAGGCTAATCTAGAGATCATTCAGGGCGCCCAGAGCAAGGCTACCAGGGCCCAGTATAAGAGCAAGTGGACCAGGTTCTGCCACTGGGCAGACTTGAAGGGTATCAGACCCCTGGATGACATGCTCACCTTCTCAGTGCACCTCGCCCATTCAGGAGTGCAGGTGGACACTTGCCACACCTACCTGGCAGCCATCGGGGCTTACCGAAACTGGGAGGAGGAGACCTTTTCCTCTTCCAACCCGATCGTCAAACATCCAACAGGACTTACCAGGTTCTACCTGCCCATCAAGGGGCCACACCCAGTGTGGGACCTAAACATAGTTTTGGGTGCCCTGTCGCACAAACCATTCAAACCAATGGCATCCGCTGACATTCAGGCTGGTCAACATTAAGACAGCCTTGTTAGTTGGCCTCACCTCGCAGAAACAGCGAAATCCAGGCGCTGGTCGCCTCAGAGCCATATACTACTTTTCACAAGGATAAGGTAGTCCTTCGGACACACCCAACATTCCTAACGAAAGTGCCTTCCGCATTCCATCTGAACAAAGAAATAGTGCTCCCTATGTTTTTTGCGGAGCCCATGGACGAGGCACAGAGAGTTCTGCACTGCCTGGATGTCAGGCATGCCCTGAAAATCTATTTAGACAGGTCCAAGGGCTTCCACAAGTTGGATGCACTTTTTGTCAACTTTGGTGGATCAAGACCGGGGTATCAGGCCTCCAAGGCCTCCATAGCCCGTTGTATGGTCTCGGCCATCAAAGAAGCTTATGAGGGAGAGCATGAGTTACTGCCGGTCAACATGCACACCCACGCGGTCAGAGCCAAGGCAACAGCAATCGCTTTCCAGCGGCTTGTCCCCTGGCAGGTCATAAGCAGAGGGGCCACATGGGCCACCCCTTCGGCTTTCTGCAAGCGCTACTGTTCGGATCGCGGGTCTAGATCAGACATGGCCTTCGGACCGCCGGTTCTTAGAAACCTATTTGCTTAAGGAGGGTCTCCTCTCCACCCTGTGGCTACACTCAGTTGTAATCGCCCATGCAGTATGGAGGAAAGGGGATGGGACGGGACGTAAGAGTAATTATAAATTACTCACAGTACTGACTAACCTACGCTTAGTCCCCTTTCCTCCATACTGCATGGGCGTCCCTTGCTAGGGACGGGACACAGAACCTTTTTCACCAGAAAAAACCTTCTTCCCTTTTAAATTTAGAGGCGCGAAGGGGTGTGGCCCTAGGAGCATGGGTTCCCCCGTCTCCGCACACCTACACCACTCCTCAGTCCTCTTTTCCACGTCGACGTGAACGGAACACTTTCACCAGCGCTCCTGGATTAGGCCTCCAGCCTTCTAATTCCATGCGCTCTTCCCTGGAGAAGTGTTTTCTTTTTGTCGTCTTCTTGTCTTTAATCAGATGCCTCTGTCCTCTTGCGCCATGATCCTCCCTGGCACAGTTTGACGTCCGCAGGCTACAGCAGGTGTTCAGCCTGCATGGGGCTCTTCCCTAAGTCTGACCCCCACGCTCTCCGCCTCCGCCGCCTTGGTCCTGACCACGGCTGGGAGTCCTGTACAGCGTGCAACGCGCTTCCAACGTGCTCTGAAGAACAGGTTATCACGGGGGAGGGGGCTCTTCAGAGGTTTGCCTCCAGACTACTCAAAGGAATTTGTCTGGACAAGTCCAGGCCCAAGGTAGGGGCACTCTTTTCATCTGCACCTAGAGCGGGAAGGATCTTTCAGTTTCTTGTACCAGGGCAGGTACCTAAGCTACTACAGCTACCGGCCGAGGTATCGCTAGATCCTACCGGTGAATGCGCTAAAGGGCCACAAGGCTCTATTACCGGGTCTACACCCGAGGGGCTATGCCCTAGTACTGGACAGGGGTCCGAGGGGGCGCCTGTACCCACCACGTACCCCGCAAAGGCGACTCCGCCCCCAGGAGGTGCAAGAGCGTGAGGGACCTTGCAGGTACAGAGGCTGCTACAGCTACCCACTGTCAGGCCGAGGGGTCGCTAGATCATACCGGACACTGCACTGAGGGGCCGCAAGGTTCTACTACCGGGTCTAACCCGAGGGGCTATGCCCTAGTATAGCACAGATGTCTGAGGGAGCGCATGTACGTACCACGTACTTCGCAAAGGCGACTCCTTTCCCAAGAAGTGTTGGAGCAGGGGAGACTGTCCAGGTCCTGGGTACCTGGGCAAGTACCAAGGCTGGTTGTTACAGCTACCAGCCGTCAGGCCGACTGGTCGCGAGTTCCTACCGGGGGCTGACTGTGGTGAGGAGCCACAAGGTTCAATTACTGGGTTCACACATGAGGGGCTACGCCATAGTACCAGACAGATTAGTCTGAGGGGGCGCCTGTAGGCACCACGTTGTCTCAGTCTAGGAGGCACAAGCACGGGAGGGGCCTCCCAGGTTCTTGTACCAGTGGAGGTACCAAGGCTGCTTGTTACAGCTACCAGCCGTCAGGCCGAGGGGTCGCGAGATCCTACCGGTGACTGAGTGCAGGGGCCGCAAGGTTCTATTACTGGGGTTAGGCCCGAAAGGCTACGCCCTAGTACCCGACAGATGTCTGAGGGGGCGTCTGTATGCAGCACTACCGGTGGCATCGCAGAGGGCGATCCGCATACCAGGCCCTGTCCTGAGGTGCAGGGTAGGCCTCAACCTCCACCTCCAGGAGTCTTGGAAGAGGCAGGGCCCAACGAGGCAAGCACCATGACACAGGCACGCGGCATGCAGCCTGACAAAATGGCTGCCGGGCCAGATAAAATGGGGGCTCGTCCGACACCATCCCCCTTCGGGGAACAGGTAGGGGAACAAGTTTCCAGGTGGGACTGATCTTCACTAAGTATGTGGCCCATGACATACCCTTAATCGTCGCAGGGCCGATGCACCCCGCAGACAGTAAGGCAGAGTGGCTTCAGGCCGTAGCATGCCCGTGCCTCCAAGCGCTTCACCGGCCTGTGATTACGGGTTTTCTTGAAAAGCCATGGCCCTCGTGGACATACTCCCTCCGGTTCTGTCGCTAGCACCCGCGGCCACTCTGCTGTTGGTTCCAGCGCCTCCAGCTCCTGTGCAGCCCCGGCTGCTCAGGTCAGGCAGTACCCACAACACCGGCTCCCACGTCTCCAACGGTCTTGGTAGCCCTCCAGCCGCCTCCTCAGCAGCCGGCCTGGGTCAGCAGGTCACAGCTTGAACCCCATTTGGCGCAGCCTACCAACAGGCGCCCCGACGGCAAGTTTAGACAGCGGGAGGGGGCCATCTCTTGCTATTGGCAATCTCACAACCACAGTCTCGGCCACTTCCGGTGCAGCGCCTGGCACGCTTCAAGGTATGGCTGGCGGAGGCCAAATATGGTTGCGCAAGACATGATGGAATCTGCAGTGACGCACATCAGCAGTGCCATTTGCACCGCTGCTGGCAGGAGAAGGACTGCCTGGCTACGGGCAAACAAATTCAACCTCGACACCCATTAACGCATACCGGACCTTCCTTTTTGGGGTGTGGGGACATGTTCCGTTCTACAACGAATTATGAACTTGATATGAGGAGGAACAGTCCCCAGGCTGCTGAATCCTTATCCATCCTTGCTAAGGCCTTCCCTAAGACATATAGCCAGACGCACGCCCATGCTGGCGTACCGGATTCGCGGACACTTAGATCCTACCTGCAGAGTCCTCAGGCTACCGCCTACCGATCCCTCCTCGCTCTCTCTCCTCCCCTCTGCCCCCACAGATTGGGACAACACCCGGGAGGATAGCTTGGTATGTTGAGGTTGTTGTGGTGCCAACTTTGCTTAGACACATGCGCCAAGTAGCTATTTATAATCAGAGAGTGTGTCGCAGTTGTGTGGGGCATAAAGGGGCAAAACCCCAACCCCTTAGTAGAACAGTGAAAAAATATTCGCCACACACTTGAAGAAAATTGCGCCACACTTGTATTAGGTAATTGATTGTTGGATTTATGTAGTTAAAGTCACTAGCATAAATTAACAAAAAGTGCCCTTTTAGGATGACACCTGTTTCGACACATCAGTGTCCTTGTCAAATCAGGGCTGATAGCTAAATTCCAAATAGAAAGATGCCATCACCATTAAGACAGCCCTGATGGTGGGTCCTATGTCTGCACGCTGTGTCAGCGAAATCCAAGCTTTGATGGCACCCAAGCCATACACTACTTTTCGCAGGGACAGGATGGTCCTCAGAACGCATCCCGTATACTTACTCGAGGTAGTCTCTGCATTCCGTCTAAATGAGGAGATAGTACTCCCTACTTTCTTCGCTGACCCTAAGGACCATGCTCAGAGGGTTCTGCACAGTCTTCATGCTAGACGTGTGCCAAAGTTCTACCTGGACAGGACCAACAACTTCTGCAAGTCTGAGGCTTTATTTATCACCCTCGGAGGGTCAGGGCCAGGATATCGGGCTTCCAATGCCCCCATAGCAAGGTGGATGGTGGCCTCCTTAAGGAGGCCTTGGTTGGGCAGCACAAACCGGTAACTGCAAACATGCATGCCCACGCATTCAGAGCCAAGGCCTCGGCAGTCAATTTCCAGAGACACGTACCGAGGCAGGTCATCAGCAAGGCGGACACTTATGCCGCTCCCTTGGCTTTTTGCAAGCACTACTGTTGGGATGCCAGCTCCAGGTGAGACGCAGCATTCTGCAGGCAGTATTAAGGAACTTGTTTTCTTAAGGAGAGTCAACTCTCCACCCTGGGGCTACATTCAGTTGTAATCGCTCATGCAGTATGGAGGAAAGGGAAAGGGACGTAAGGGGAATTACAAGTTACTCACCGTAGTGACTAATGTACTCTTAGTCCATAGTCCCCTTTCCTCCATACGTCCCACCATCCTTCCCCCTAATAAAACTGGTGTCACTTAGGCAATTGTAATATTGTCGACACCTCAAGGGGGACTGAGGAGTGACGCCGGTGGGCGGAGTCGGGGGAGCCCATGCTCCCAGGGCCGCACCCCCACATGCCTGTAAATTTAAAGGGGAAGAAGGTTTTTTCTGGTGAAAAGGGTTACGTCTCCCGTCCCCAGCGAGGGATGCCCGTGCAATATGGAGGGAAGGGGGCTATGGACTAAGAGTATGTTAGTCACTACGGTGAGTAACTTATAATTTTTCCCCCTAAGTGAAGGTATGCTCCACGGCACCCCCTCCGATATAGGACACAAGGTTTCTAACATGTTTGGGGCAGTGGTGGTAACATTTGGATCTTGTGGTGAGAGGGAAAAATCTAGGGTAATTTCATGAGATGTTTCCTCTTGTAATCATGTGTTAACCTGATCCGGTATTCACTAGAATGCAGCATGCAGTAAACACTGTATTGCTCGCAATTGGACAGGCAAGTCAAGCAATATTTCAAATACTGTGTGGCTTTACTGTACTACCTGATTCATAATGAGTGCATCCGAGATATTGAAAGAAAATATAAATGGAAGATGAAAAACATCCACGTTCAGAGACAACATTTATAATCCTCTTAGCTGCTATTTTCATTGTGCTGTGTAACATTGAATTATGGGATCACGTTGTTGTGTTTGTTGCTAACCAAGCTTTTCCGGTGCTTTCAGCTGATAACCTACCTTAAGAAGTCTGGAAGGCGACCAATGAGAATTAACCAATCTAAGCCTTTGGCCACAAGACGCTTCCACATGTTTGTGCAAATGCTGCGGTACGCCAAGAAGAAGGATGTCCTCCAACTCCTGGAACAATCTTCAGGTGATATGGTGTAAGTAAAGACACCCCCTTTCTTCTGTTTCATTGTGGACATTTCATTAAAGTGGAAGTTGAACCAAGACAGGAGCATCCTCTCTATTTATGTATTGATTGATTGACATGGTGCCTACTGCCACCAGGCTCCAATCATGGCACTGTCATGTACATGCGGCCCTTGTGCAAGAGGATACTTGTTAACCACTTAAAACTGATCTGCTACTTCACGTGATCATTTTAGACTCCATTCTGAAAACCTTTACAAGATGGGGCCACTAAAGAGGACTTATTTTTCTGTAATTATTCTGTGAATCGTTGGGATCCATCAAAAGGTAAAATGACAAAATGTAAACATGCTTTCCAGTACTGATATTTTGAAAGACTGATAAGTTCCCCAAAATAAAATGAGCAAATGGCCAGGGGAGTGAAGCTGAAAGCTTCACTTCCCTGTAAAAGTCAGGACAGGTTTAAAAACAAAAGCAAAATGTTTGGGGGTCCATAGAACTATGGAGGGAAAGTTGCTAAAAGAGAAATCTTTCCTAACAATCCCTAAGCATGTTGGATCTCTGGTTGTTGGAGTGCTACTTGATAAGCGCTGTAGAGCCTGGAATTGAGTATCTTCTTATTGATGTGTCTGATGTGGGTTGGGCATAACTATGTCTAATTTGTGCAGCTGGCATAGCTGCTTTGTCGGTTGTTGTTGGTTGTGTTGCAGCTATGCGTATCCTGACAGACATGACAACATTCATAAGGGCCGGATTTGTGCATGGTTAAGCTGAGCAGATTTGGGGGAGGGGGTGAAGGTGGTTTGAGATACAAGGGGAGCTTGATGCTACCCACACGCTGTATTTTTGTATTCCTGCTTTGTTTTTCCCCACCATATTCCATCCATTTGGTACACCCAGGGATGATTAAAGGGAGTATGGGAAGTGGATGCGCTGTTAATGCTGACAGGACATTCACTGTACAATGCAGACAGGACATCCATTGGGTGATGTAGACATGATCAGACAGAGTTCAGGGGCAATACCACTGAGCACCAAAGGATATTGTGTGCCTCTCACTGACCCGCATTCATGTAGAGAAGCGCAGGGGTTGGACATTGCAGAAGGCAGCTTTCACAGATGTCATTATTTTTGCCAGAAGCGAAAGTCATAGATGACCTGGGGCTCAGGAGTACTGTATGCGTCACTAAATTGGGGAGAGCTCTGGTACTCCATATCAGGCCTATGCAACTCTGTGCCACCTTTCATTCTAGCACTTGTAATTCCCATCTCTAGCACTTGTAATTCCCATCATGTGAGCAGGATTGCAAGTACAAGAATGAAAAGGAAAGACAGACCAGGGTCGGATAAGGCACTCAGGCCTGAAATTGACATTTTGGGCACTCCCGGTACCTGTAGGAGGAAGATCTGATTCTGTATGGAAGCACAACTAGACCTCTTTTGGGGCCTACAGCATAGCTGCCCAACACTGCAAGTGCAAGCTTTAGCCAGTAAAATATTAAAGAAATACCATTCCAGGCCTACAGAAAGCATTCCTTTATTGCCACATGCCAGGGTCCTCTTATGTCCAGATCATGCTGTGACTAACACCCTCAATAAATAAGACTAAGTACTGGTTCACTGTCCCCAGCTTTAAACATGCATGCTGAGCAGAAGCTGTAAATCACGACCAGGCAGGGACTTTATGTGCCACAGCTGATCCAGAGGATACCTAGAGTGTTTACCTCATGGGTCACTGACATCTGGCTCAGATGCCAGCCTCCCGCTTGCACAGAGTCTGTACTCTGTGACAAACACCTGTAAAGGCGGACCCTCTGCTCTTCATCAGCTTTTGACATCTGCAGACTCTAGCACTGGAGACTGGACAAGGACAAAGGAACGGACTACTGTATGAGATTTCACAGTCATCTTAATTACAGGTTCAGAAGACACTGGAAGCAACACACTGAGCTCCTACAATCAGCTTGCTTATCTATGCCTTTTCAGGCTGATGTAATACTTAATGCAAATTCAGGATACATTTCTAATTGGTCCTCTTAACTAGAATATAAGCCCTACTTGTGTTTGATTGGTTGGCTTATATGTCACTCACAAAGCCCACATTAGCTCAACTTGGAAAGCATGGATTGACTGACACACAAACAGATACGTTTGTTTCATACTTAGCTATACATAATTACACATCTTTAAACTCCTGGCAAGAACCACTACTTATTTACTTCTCTAGACCCTGCCAAATTTACTTGGCAGCTCACACTGAGGAAAACCTCATGAGTCCATCTTATTTGTTGCTAAGTAAACAGCTGTTGTGTCTGATTCGTAGCTTTCCCATGCGCTTATCTGATTTAATATCAATCATGTCTGCTTTTCTTGCCAAGTAATTCTAAAAATACCATACCAGACGCGCTCATCTACAGTGAGCTGCTGCCAAGGAATTATTAATTATCTGCATGAGTAAGGACTTTTGACACCTGCTCCCAAGACGCCATTTTGTATTTTGGCATCCATCTTAAGAAAATATCTGTCTGTTCAGCCTAGATGTTCGGCTACCAAATGTTAAACCAATTTACTTTTGAGCATTACTCATTTTCTATCCAGTTTTCAGATTACATTTTTACATATGCATGATATGTGAGTAATACTGGAGACACCCTTTACTTCCTGAGTCATTCTGACCCCAAAAATATATGTCGCCCTATATGCACTCTTTTCCGTCAAAGAGCACTATAATTCTGATTTTTGCAATACTGGAACCATTGATCAGCCTATCATGCTATCGTATCCAGTTTGGGGAAGTGGGGGGTCTTCTGGTACCCCTCTACACACCCGAAGAGTAAGAGGCTCACCAAAAAGTATATTACTGTTTTCACAGTGGGTGTGGAAAGAGATGCTGCAGAAGACAAGGCATGTCCGAGTCTCTATTATAGCAAGGGGAAGTGTCATGCAAGCCAGTCACTATCTTTCATGACTAGATGTGCCAGTTGAACTTAGAGCTTTCTCCACATGTGCCAGACAGGGAGATCAAATACACTCCACAGCAAGCCAATGAGGCCAAAGGTGGAAGAACATGATTGACTCTGCCAGGTCCTCTGCAGCTGTAGAGGGAACAGTAATGCAGAATAGAATCAATTCACTATTACTTTTTTACCTCAGTCAATTCACCCCTCAGACAAATGATGTACCTGAAATGTGCATACGCAGGTTGAGTAGAAGAAGTGAAATAGGCACGAGGACACAAAATAAGACAGATGGATTAAGTCTGTTGGATGGCGAGCCATATGAGTTCCAATCCAGTTCCAGGAAGAGCAGGAAAGTCAAATTCAGGCCAAAAGCAACGTTCCAAGACAGTTCCAAGTCACCAAAGCAGCAGGGTAATCCAAAAGAGTTTCAGGGATGAATAGTCCAAAGCCCAAAACACAAAAAACTATTTCACACAATCCAAGGGTAATACACAGGTTAATCCAAAGGGTAATCCAAGGTTCAGAGATGCAGAGCAGGAGTCATGGACAACGAAGCAAGCCACAACAGATGAGAAGCAATGAAAGGCTGTTGCCTGCGGCTTAAATAGTGTGATGTTCAATTTACGGTCTGCGGTGTACTCGTACCACATGAGGGTGGCCATGATCACATGACCACCCTTTGATTGCGTTGTGGACATTCTGGCCGTTGTTGTTGGGCTGTGTCGGCCAGCCGCCAAGGCAACCGCCAACAGTGCCGCAGTGTGTAGAAGTGGCGCAGCGCCGCAGTGTGTGGAAGCAGGGCAGTACTCAAGGAGCATCAGGAAAGTGACGGCGGGGCCGGGACAGGACACCAGAGAAATGCTGCACAATATCAGACAAACACCCTTGGAAGTGAAACAGGCATGAATATGACTGGCAAATCAACAGATACTATACCTGCCCTGACAGTGCCTCTGACATTGTGCCAGTAGGGAAGGTAAAGCTGGATGGGGAAAAAAGAGGACCATGATCTGTAGGAGGACTGGGCCTAAACAATCCCAACATGAGCTTAGGAGTTATGGAGCTTAATGCCATGAGAGAGTGTGTCAGCCTAAGACGCACAATTGAGCAATAAAGAGTCACTGACAAGGGGAGAGCAGAATCATTCTTGATGCATGCTGGTAGATGTCAAGAGAGAAATACTTACTATATTGCATGCTGGCAGATGTGGTTTTAATTACAAGCGCAGACCAAAAGAAAAGGGAGTGTGAAATAATAATTATATTACAGACTGGGGAATTCGGTCTGGATGACCAGCTCGGACATCAAGGAAAGTGAAGAAGTACATTTTGTGATTTATGTCACATGCTAGTACAACAGTTTAAAATAGCAAATCCAAATCTAAGGTCAAATACATCATTGAGTTTACATGCTGATGAAACTCTTCTAAATTCCCAGCCCAAGTATTTAAAAAGTATGTATGTAATTTTGCATACTTTTACAAGATACTCAAGTGACCAGTTTCAGGTTGCCATCTCAAGTCTAAGTGAATCAAGTTATTTATTTTACATTTCTTTTTCAGTCTCGAGCAACTTATGTTGTATGTTGATACAGTGGTTCAAAGTATATGTTCAAGCCTAAAGAAACTTAAACAAGTAATTAATTCTGCATGGTGGCATTTGGAGTTTAAACTGCCAAATCAAAACTAAAATAACTGAACCACGTCTTTATCATTACACCCTGATAGAATAGACTCTTTGATTGAAGAATATTAAAGCAATTCACTTAGATTATATCGTGATAGATGGTTATATTATTCTAAAATTGCCATGTAACATTTGTCACTCATTACTACAAAAATAGAACTGAGAGAGAAACACTACTAAATATCCTACTTGTTTAAAACATAAGTGTTTATTTTCTTGAATACTTCAAAAGTTGATCATTATCTCAAGAAGGCAATTGTCACATTTAACATGACTATCCCCATGTGTTCTTGAAATATGCGCATGGCTTGAACATGTATTTTGTAGGAAAGACACAATAGGCCATAATAGGGCACATGTTTACAAAATGCATTTTGGTAGATCTTTCAGTTTGACTCATGCATCTTTCAGTTTTAACTCATGCATGAGCCTACTCTGGCTCAACTTGACTAGCTATTGGGTTCATCGAAGCACCTCTCCCAAGATCACAACTCTCCTTTAGGCAACACTTTGAGCACAGTCATTGGTTTGTAGACCATGAAAAGGCCCAACATTGATGTGAACTGTGATTTTACAAATAGAACATGCCGCCAACCCCTTTGGTGGCTGTGAACTGAATGTGTATACTGCATGGCATAAGGGAGTAAAGCCAGCAAACCTGACTCTGCCTTGGGGCATGGGATTGTAGAGTACCAAAACAAATAAACAATAAATATTTAAGCAAATCGCAATAGGGTTCACAGGCAGTTCTGAAGAGGAACTCAAAAATATGTTACCTGCCATAAAATTCATAAAACAACATTCAGGGCAGAGTCTATTAATTTTCAGTCTTGCAGTTCATCATAGTGGAGGAAGGTTTGTTGAAGTATGCGTTTCCTATCCGTGAAATGTCTTTCCGTAATTCACAAAATAGAATTAGCCATGCTTCTTTTAGAATCCCCGGCTCATTTGAAATAGCTCTCTGATGGATACAACTGAAACTGATGCCAGTTAACTTCTCACTGCAATCTGCAGTATGCATTGTGCAACACATTCCCCTGCCTAACTTGGAGCATGACCCAGGAGGCAGGAGAACCCCATAAGCAGATGTACCTGAGGGAGGTTTGGAGAGGAACCCCAGGTCACCCTCAAGAAATCCCCATCATCTGGCAGGGGGCTGCTGAATACGACATATTAACAGTACTCGCCCATTAAATGGCTTGGGTATGGAGAAAAGAGATCATGTCACCAAAACCACAGATGCCGCCAATTCTGAATGCAGGCACTGTGTATTATCACACACTTTCTCGGCACTTACATAATCAGAGCTGAGAACAGGAACACACTGTCAATTGCTCTAGGAGCAGGGGCAGCTTTGCTGCTGGAGGCTAGCAATATGGAGCTTGCATGCCAAAAGGTTTGTCAATCCAAGATAGAAGACTGGCTTTTAGAGTGAGTTCACACTGGTCAATCACAAGCCCATGGTCAATGAAGAAACATAGCTACAGGGTATTCTGCAAAGCCCGGCCCACAGGGAGGAAACAACATATTATAAAAGGCCCACCCTGGGAGCTAGGTCTTTGGGTGTTTAGAAACCAGGTTGCAGCAGGATGTTGGAGTGTGTTTACAGTGCAGAGAAGAGACTGTGAAGGGAGCTTTGAGTCCAGAAGACTGGAAGTGAGAGGGGGAGAAATAGTGTCAGGAGGAGGAGGAGGTTGGAGTTGACCATGGGGGAGGGGGGCGAGAGGATCAGGAGGCGGGAGGAGCAGGATGAAGAGGTTGCGGTGGACACCAGAAGTATAAGGGTGGAGTTGATACATCATGAGGAAAAGTTGGTTGAGTATAAGGAAGATGTGGTGGTAAAGGAACATGTGGAGGAATTTGGAGGTGAATATCAGGCAGAAATATTTAAGAGACATCCGTATAAGGTAGTTATGACAACTGTAGTAGGTTGGAATAGTGGAGAAGGTTAAAAAACATGAGGCATCTGACACAAAGCAGTGGATTTGGATGAGACACTAATCTTGAAGGGGTTGATTCCATGGTGGGAGGAGGAATATGCATGTGGTGGAGTAGGAACAGGAGAAGAACAATTGTAGAAACGCCTGAAAGGGAAGGGAATCCAGGACCCTGAGACAGGGAAGTGGTAGAACCATCATGAGCCTGCTGCTACCAACTGGGAGGAGCAAACCTGGTAACCACTGTGGAATACAAAAGACATTAAAGATTCCTGTACTTGGTAGAGGAGAGACAACACTGCCTTAGCTACATGCACAAGCACACAAAGTGCTCATCATCCACTAAAGGAGCCCCATCTCCGTCGAGGAGGGAAGAAACATTCTTGAAAATGTAAGAGCCATGAGAATGAGTATTTGTGTTTACTTCAATTGGTGGTCAATAGAGAGACTTTTGATTTAATTTGGCACTTTGATCAATTGATTCCACCAGAGTGGGAACAGAGAGATTCTTCTGACCATTCCTTGTAGAATGTTTGTTTTGAGGACTGTTGAATGTACCCGATACATTTTGGGAACCCCCACTATAATTGAGAGACTCAGGGACCGAGCTGAAGGAAGACTCAAACCTGGGAACCCTTATGAAGATATTTTATCAAGGGATAGAAATCTTTTGTTTGAGCAATACATCATTTTAAGTTATGCATGTGTCATGCTTCTGCATCGCTGCATCTGGGTTGCGCTGTCTTCAGACCTGCAGGGTGTATACTACCATCTTCAAAGAAGCCCTTAAATCATTATTTGACATTTCCTTTCCGAAATCTGTATTTCCGAAAACATGGATTTCAATTCCCATAATGCACCTTGCTGCAGTTGTCATTTCCTGGTTATTCCTATGCATCAGTGATGGAACCACAATCCACAGAAGCCCAAGAGATCAGTGCTACTTTCACCTTCCCAGGACCGGAGAGGGAGGAGGCAGATTACCTTCAGATGTGCTGCTCCAGGTGCTGCTAATTGGCCTGCTTCAGCACAGCACAGGGCAGGTGAGTATTTAATCTGCTGCTTGCAGGAGCACAGGTCTTTTGCACTGAGTTCACTCCCAGCCCTTCTTGCCTTGAGCCACGATATTCTGTTGTTTACTATTGCTGTCAGATCCTGCTCCTGTTCCAGTGCCCGGTGCTCCCTGCCTGGCAGCCCTGCCACTCTCCTCTGCCTTCTGCCCTGCTCCTCTGTGCTCCCTGCCTTGCAGCCCTGCTCCTCTGTTGCAGTCATTGTTCCCTGTCTGCAGCCCCTTTCTCTCTACCTCCTATTATCTGGCTCCCTTCCTGCTGTTCCTTCTTCCTTTCCTTCAGTCTGTGTTTCCTGGCTTTAGCTTCCAAGTTCCAGTCCAGGGTTTCCTTGTTTTCTTCTGTCCTGCCCTTATTATCCCACTTCAGAGCTACAGATTCTTTGTAATCGGTCTTCTATACCACCCTTGTTTCCCCACTTCTGAGCTACAGTTTCCCTGTTATCTGTCTTCAGTCCTGCCCTGGTTATTCTAGTCAAGATTTACAGTTCCTGATTACCGGTCTGCAGTTCCAGTCTCCTGTATTATTGTTTACTTGACAGCCTAGTTGTCCCTAGTTATTTATGTCAATGTTCTTGTCCTCACTTGTGCTTCTGTTATTCCTTTGTTCAGAGTTTGGCTGCTGGGTTTCCCCGCAAGCAATCTCTGCCCCTTCTCTTGTCTTGTTTTGCTTGTAGTCTATAGTGAATTAAATGTAGCAGTGTGTTGCCTTCTGTTCGCTCAGAGGGCATACGCTGTAGGTTCCGGCTGAACCCATACCAGCTTGTCTCGTGTAACTGCACTCCTTGTTTGTGCCCTAGGGTCCAGGCACAGAAGCCACTCCTGCTTCCCCTTTCCATGGGCTTGCAAGGAGTGGTGCCTGTAAAAGTAACTTACACAGAGGCATTGAGCTTCCCTTATATCTGTGGGCAGTCTTCAGTCCAACCTGTGTACAGACCCCGAGTGGGATTCTTCATTGTTTGTCCACTGAATGGTTCCTATCCCTTTTCTTAACCATTGAGATACGTCCTTTCTTCCAGTTCCATCGTTCTTAATTACCTTGCCTATTCTTCATTCTTGTTAAGCGCACACAGCAGGAAGCTAACCTGCCCCCTTACATCAGCAAAACCACCCAAAACCTACCTGGGTGCCCTGCGCAACTTGTGACAGAATGTAAAAAACTTGTAAGAGACATGAGTGTTAAGAGAAAAAAACGTGCTTGCTCTTATCTGTTGATCCATGTCCTGGCTGTGTCAATAGTTATTTAGAACTGTCATTTATTGGCAAGTATCAGGGGTTAAAGTGGGGAATACGATTGGGTCTGAGCAAGCTTGGCGGTCAGAGCAGAGATAGGGAGCATGGTGCAGAGTGGGGATGTAGTGAAGACATCTGGGGACTGAGCAGAATTTGTGGTAGCATTTTGGGGAGCAGGCATCAGGTGACAGAAGTTTCCAGGAGTCTATTGCAAGTGTGGCAGAACTGTCTTATTGTGACTTTTGAAAAACATTTTTTGTAGTCTACAATGTGCAGATCATTCACTTTATTTCTTATTGTTGTCCTGAATTTGAGAATGGTTTCTGTTGTTTGAGTGACAGTTGAGGAGCACAGTTCCAATTTCTGGCAATTTCTAGAATTATGTCATACTGGAGATTGTCAGCATTTATTTTTAGTTGAGAAGGTCAATGCCCTTGCATCCCTGGCCTGTTGTTCTGCTAAGGCTTTCTGTACAACTTTAGAACTTTTGTTTTTAAAGTTGCTTCATTTGGTGCAGGTGATCATAAAAAAGTGTAAATGGGATTTCCTTTTATGGTTCTGCTGTAACACTTATTTAAAACAAATAAGTAAAGGTTTACCCGTGATGATTAGAAACTAGGCTTAAAGAATGTTTATGTACAGAACATTGTTCCTAAAAAGAACATAGAGAGAAAAAATAAACATTTTAAAACCACATGAAGCAAATAATTGACACATGAAAGAAAATTGAAACTTTTTATTTAAAAATATCTGATTTCTTAATACGGTAAACACATCTTTTGTAATGGTAATGAAGAATTTCAAGGTTACTCATAAGAAACATATACAGGCTATAATCTTTAAGATCATTTGTATCTCATGTGTGCGACTTCCAGACAAAGCATGCAACACCATTAATATCTAGGTCTGAATGAGCCGAAGAGCACAAATGCCCACCATCTAATCTAATGTTATCACAGAAGCAGGCCTCACCCTCAGGAATAACGGTCCTACACACACACCAAAGGTCGCATTTGGACTGCATCGCAGACATCAACTGCCTGTCATCCATAACAAATACTGAACCATGCGTGTGGACGGATCACAACCTGATCTCATTCACTATCCAAGACAGTCCTCAAACCAACTCGGCTAGACCGATGGCCCCCCATTCCCTAAATTGGAATAGGAAAAACATCAGTCCCTAACCTCCTGCCCCTGCTACAACCTATTACCAACTCTGTGAACCTACCCTCCAATCCTACAGATCTGGTTGACCTGCACAACAATACCATTAATTCGGCCATCGATTCCATTGCACCACTGAAACTCAGCAAAGAGAAAACTTTAGCTCACCTAAACTTGTGGTTTACTCCGAGCCTAAAAGCTCTGCGCATTGAGAAAAGACTCGCTGAGACCAGATGGAAAAACAACCTTACAGCTCGGAACAAGCTCCTTCTCACCTCCCTGGCCGTTAAGTACAAAAAGGAAATGATAGAATAGAAAAAGCCAGCTCAAGCACCAGAGAAATCTTCTCTGTCCTAAGGGAATTGGAAACCTTGGTCACTCTAAGGGTCTCCTCCATCAAAAATAAATCTTGGTGTACAGATATCCAAAATGCCCTTTGCAATAAAATAAAATAAATGTCAAAAAAGCCACCCTACAAAAAATTGCCATATTGCAAAAAGCCTCCTCTAAACAAACCAGACCCAGCCACCAATTTAAATTCAACTCTACCTCAAGCACTGAGGCTGAAAAAATAATGTCTTCCCTCCAACCTTCTTAATGCCTAGGGGTCACATGTCCAGCACCTACCATTAAAGAAGCTGCAAAAAAACTACCTCCTTTCATCTCCACATTTATCAACTCCTCCTTTAAATCATGCTCTGTACCTACCAATCTCAAAGACGCCTGGGTACTACCCTTACTAAAAAAAAACGACCCTAGACCCCAACACACCCACCAATTATAGGCCAATCACAACCATACCCTTTCTTCTTAAAATCTGTGATAAAGCTACCTATCTACAGATTCAAGGTTATCTGGAGATCAACAACCTACTGGGCACTCGCCAATCAGGCTTCAGGCCAAGACACGGGACCAAAACTGCCCTCATTGACCTGAAGAATCAACTAGAGGACCTTAAAGACAAAGACACATCCTTCTTCTGCTAGATTTGTCCACCGCGTTCAACCTTGTCGACCACAATGTCCTGTGCTATCACCTTAAAAAAGCCAACCCCTTTCCCAAGGAAGCCACCACCTGGATAAGCTCATTCTTGGACAACGGATCCATGAGTCTTCTCACCCTCCTCCGCAGCAGACCCAGTACCCATCACATGCAGAGTACTACAAGGCTCCTGTGTCTCCCCAACCTGTATAATATATTTGCAAAGCCCCAATAGACATATTTGACAATCTGGGTGTCTCATACACCAACTATGCTGATGACATCAGATTCTCATCCCCATCATAGGCGACTATGACAAAGATGTAACCATGATCATCAAAATCTATCTTATTATACAAACATGGATGGCCACCCACGGTTTGTTTCAACGGCGAAAAAACAGAGCATTTAATTGTTGCATCCCGTAAAAGACTGACTGTTCTTAATTCCTTCAATTAGAACGGAGTTATATTAGGTGGAAATTTTAAAGTCTCTAAGGAGGTCAAGAGCCTAGGTTTCTACCTGGACTCGGCTCTCAACCTCAACAAACAAATCAACGTCACAGCTTCTGCCACCAACTATATGTGTAAACTGATTTATGCATGCAAACCATTTCTGTCCATGGTAAACTGTATTACAATAGCAAGGGCCTTAATCCTTTCCAAAGTGGACTGCTGCAATGCCTTATACTTAGGCACCAGTAAATGGAACACCACTAAACTACACACAATCCAAAATAATGCCCTCAGAGCGGCTCTAGGCAACTCAGCACATATTTCTCATAAGAGGTGACACCAATTAGCTCTCCATAAACACCAGAATCAAGCTCAAATCACTCAACCTTACTCATAAATGTATATCCAACAAGGCTCCCCTATACCTCACTGATAGATTTAACAAACATACCTCCACACAAACTGTCAGAGTAGCACAATCCAACAGCCTTAGAATACCCAAGTTCAAGCTTAAAAAACAGGTGGCACTAGCTTCCCAGTCTTGGCTGCGCAAATATGGAACTCTATCCCTGATTCATTAAGAGCCTTATCTCCCTTCCAATGCTTTAAGACTAACGTCAAGAAGTGGCTGCACTCCCTAGACTGGTAACCCCTGCCCCGTTTCCTGGTACTTCTCTCAGCAGACTACACCTAAATAAGTAACAGCAACTAAGGAATCTACATATTGTATATATGTACATTGATGTCACACTCACCTGTATATATCTGTATATCTGTATATTGTTGTCCCGTCTTATGTAACTATGTAACCTACTCTATCTGTATTTGATGTCCTATCATATGTAACTATGTAACCTGCTCTGCGCCGAGATGCCCATGGGCCCGGTGCGCACTATAAATGAATAAACAATAACAACAATAACAATAGAAAAAAAGAGAAATTAGTCAAAGGAGGGGTTAATGCTATAGTGTTGAGACTTCCAAACAAATTCTCCCTTTTCTTTCTTAGTAAAATGTGTAAGTTACAATTCATAATGATGTTTCGACTCAATTGTAGTAGGGGAATTTCAGTCTTCTTCAGGATCAGTGATGATTTATAAATATATTGTAGTCTTATTATCTGCTACAGATCACATCATTCTAAAGAACTTTTAAAAAGAATACTAATTTAATTTCTGAGAAACAAGTTTCTTAACTACCTATTTGCTTATGGTCTGCAAAACTGAAAAAGAGCACCATTATGCATATGATGACAAAATAATTGCTCAGTGTCTCAGGAGAGGGGGGATTACGTCTAACCTTACCTAGACGATTGCCTGATTAGGGTGTGTTCTCCCAAACAAGTGCTGGATCATCTCAAAGTTACCTGCCACTTTCTTCACAGGCTGAGCTTCTCCCTCAATTTCAAGCACTCCCATATGACACCTTCCCAAAATACATCAGAGCTGTGCTAGATACATCCTTGTGAAAGAGCTCGCCACCCGAGGTGAGGGCTCAAGACATTCTTCAGATGGTAACAAAATGTGAGTGCCCAGAGTCTTCCGGCCTTTGACTTTTTGAGGTTGCTCGGCCTCATGGCATCCTGCATTTTTCTTGTGCTGGAGGCCCACCTTCAATGGGCTCTGAGAACACAATGGTCACAATTCTCAGGAAGGATGTCAGACCGTCTTCTTTTAGTTTTCATTAACCAAAAAACATCTACCATACAAAACGTTTTTCAAAATCACTTTCTCCACTTTGAGGGATCATGATAATTTAATGCATTTCCCCGCCCTCTCCTTCTTCTCTGAGTTAGAGGCCCAAAATGATTGGCCCACTCGTGGGCGTTTCATGTTTTTTCTTCGCTCAGTTCTCTAAATTGCAAGTGCTTCGATGGATTTCTGACCATTGTACTTTCTGGTATAAAACTATTGTTTGTTTTTTTTTTTTTTTTATTTATTTTAAAGTGCTTTTGGTTAATTAAAACCTTATACACTACAAATTATTTTTACATTAACCATACCTAGTTACATATTTCACATGGAAAAACATTAGCCAACACATTTAATAATAAATTCTAAGACACATTTACAAAATACATCCCATTACACGCTTCCAAATATAAAAGGCTGCCCCAATAAAAACCTTAATTTCTCCGTCATAAATAACTGACCAAAATTGGTCTGATTCAATTCTTTGCATGTCCCCTACTAAATTTGAGTACCCTTTAGTGTAGTATTCTTTTAAGTTTGGGCAGAAAGTTAAAATATGTCTTACTGTCTCCACCTCGATATAACAGTATCTACACAATCGTTCTGCACGAGGAATTTTTGTTCTTGCCCCGATAATTTCATTACACGGGAGAATGTTCAGCCGTAATTGAAGTATAAATCTTCTCATAGCTTTATTTCCCGTGTTAAGCAGATACTGTCTTGGTGTAGCAGGCTTGAGGCCTTGGAGAGCATAAAAGGAATATCTAGACTTTTTGTATAAATAGGACTGGTTTTCGCATAAATCCCAGATAAAGGCCTTATCTTTAAGGCTTTTCTTAATGTACATAATGTTATCTTTTCCCATATGTACATTATATCCTAGGACTTCAAGAAATGTTAGTACTATTTTTTGTAAACTTAAAAAATAAGGATTCTTAAATCTGCCTTCACTTTTATTTCTACCTATAAGGTTGAGCATGTTACCTTCATCCCCATCCCCCAGTATTATTCTTAAATAGAGTTTGCAACATTCTATTTTCCATAGGGTCGAAAGGGATATTAGCCCCAATTCGCATCTTATCGCTTGTATTGGTACCGAATTTGGGAGTCCTAGAGCTGGTCTCCAAATCTTCCCTTCAAGTAGATGCAGCTTACTCAAATATTTGCTTTCTATAGTTTCCAATGCATACAAAATTCCAGGAATAATACAGCTTTTATATATCTCAAGAAGACCTTCGACCGAGTGACCTCCTTTACTGGTGATATATTTTCTTATAACTTTCCATTTCTTTACTATTTTTAAACTTACCGCCTCTTGGAAAAAATGTATGCAGGGATTGCTCAGAATAGGCATCCCCAAATAAGGGTAGGCCTCCACTACCTCTAGTTTTATCGAATTTATCTGCCACCTAGTAATAAGCCTTTTCTTTTCGAGCCTGGTGGCTCCAAATACCATAACCTTAGTTTTGTTTATATTGATACTTAGGTTATTCTTTTCGGAATACAATAATAGTCCATTCAACATTCTTTGCAACCCTACTGGAGTTTTATCCAAGAGGACGGTATCATCCGCATAAATCAGGCCACAAATGGGTTTTCCCGCTACTATTGGTGGAAAATTATTTATAGTCGAAAAACTTTCCCACATATCTGAGACATACAAATTGTACAGTATGGGAGATGTCACACATCCCTGCTTTAGACCAGTGTTAGTGGCGATCTCTGGAGATATCATCCCTCCTTTGCCCAAACAGATGGAGACAGTGGTTTCCCTATACATTTCCCTCAGAAAGTGCAAAATTTTGGGACAGATATTTTTCTCACTTAATTTCTTCCACAGAAGCCCCCTATTAACACTATCAAAGGCTTTCGAATAGTCTACAAAACATATCTTGTATAAGCACCTCCAATTGGCATTGCTGGTGTTATACTTATAATCCTTGATCCAATTTTTGTAATGAGTCTTTATTGTTTGTAATACATTCAGATGTCAACCTTTGCGATCTGAAACTATCCACTGTTCTGTTTGATTCATGCTTACCCAGTTGTAATAAACAGTGTTGTTTCTTGTCCAGTTTGTGCTCCACTTTTTGAGAATGTGTTTTTTTAATGATCTAATTGGTGGACACAAACCTAGTCTCTTTGCTTTATTATTCGTCGTTCAGCAACCTCCCCCCTCTACCTGCATCAGCCTTGGGTGACTTTGTAGGAGTCGGCTCACTCTTGGGTAGGTCAATTTCCTCTCTTCACTTAAAATTCTCGACTTCTCTGTAGCTTGCTGCGTTCCCCAAATGGCGGCGGGTGGAAGCATTCCTTGCTTCCAATCATCTGGTATCTGCGAAAGTTATGAGGGCTCCAGGCCTACCATAGCATTTCCGTGGTCACGCCACTACTTCACACAATTCCTATGATTCCATCCTGACAACGGTTCACCCACTGTCTCCTACTCCTGTCCTCCGGTGTCTCCCCTGCTTCTCGGAGTACCGCAGTCTCTGCGGCTACACTCGGGACAACCTCTGTTTGATATTATGATGTCAACGCTCTTCCACTCCGTACTGTTATAACTCCTTTATTTTCAGAAAACGTATTGGTTTTCGCATTACCTACTGCCAAACAGGAGGATGATGACCATGTTGTTGGATGCAGGGCAGTCCCATCTATGCAGATTAAGTGTCCTGAATAGGAAATGGGAGTCCTTGTCCCCTAAAGGGGAGTCACTCCCAGTGAGGTCCCAATTGCTCAGACGCCCAAGGAAGGTCTTGAGGAGTGGGATCACCTCCCTAGCCTCAAAAAACTCTTGATTCATCAGTCCTCTCTAGCCAAGGGGGAGTCACCCCCTTTGGGACTATGAATGGGAGCCTGCTAAGATTAACACCCCCTAGTGGACAGGACAAGTGGGAACTCACTCCTCAGAGGACAGGCAGTCCCTAAACAGGGACACATTAGCCTCCCTTGTCTCAGGAAGCCAATAGTTCTGTGGGTTATATGGGAGCTTACTTGTATAATTGTTAGGCAGAATCCTCTGCAGTACCCTTACGGAACACTACAGGTGATTAAGTCTACAAGTGGCAGTACAATTTCACCTTTGGTACAAGCCTGTACTACACAGTTATAGTGGTAGCGGTAGCGGAGCAGCCAAACTTATCTCAAGAGCAAATGAGCAGTAATAGGAATTACACAAAGGACTGCAATTACTGTGACTCAGGCAGACACTGACTCAAGGTTTCTGGTTAAAAAATATAAGTACATTTATTTTTAAACCATCTGTTCACAAAACACTTCACTTCTATTAAACAAAACCACACTCTTAAATATACTACACACAACCAATTTCCTTGATTTAGGACAATTCAAGGTAAGTACCTTAGGATTTGACAGACCGGTGTTGTGAAACAAAAGACGTTACCGGGGGTTAAGAAACGCTCACTTTTTGACAATAATGCCAGTTCGGTCTTAAGAAAGAAAAATGTACCCGCGGGAAGAAATGTAACCATAGTCAAACACACTTAGCACTTTGAATAAAAACCAAGGCAAAGGGGATAAAAATCATAGGCAATACTTTTGTCAAGGCACTAGAATGAGAGGACGTGTTCAAAAATGCAGATAAAGTCAATAGGGCTGCACCAGTGTCAAATGGAGCAGAGCTCTGTTGTCGAGTATCACACGTTTAGAATAGTTTGAGATGAACGATGCCAGGAGTACTTGGATAGTGTCAAAGGGAGGCAAAAGTTATAAAAGGGAAGGAAGAAAGGACCAGCCTTCGGTAAGAAAAAGGGTTCACCCCGATTTCTCCAGGTCGGACTTAGAGAACGACCAAATGTGCACAGTACCTTATTCTTATGAAGAAAGCTGGTGCCACAGCAGTTGTTCCTGGTAGTTCCTGCAGACTCACGGTTCCTGAAGCTTCAGTCGTGGGGACAAGGACGACGTCTGGAGCGATCTTCACTACCCAGGATGAGGCCAGCAGCAGCAAAAGCAACGGTGAATAAAAGGTGCAATCCTTTAAAACAGGAGAGGGTTCTTCTGATAGCTATATGGACCACTACAGCTTCGTGCAGCGATTTCGACCCAGGAGAGGATTCTCTGGCTGTAGAAAGGTGAGCTGGTTGATCCCACCAATCTCAAGGGAAGAAGACTCCGGACTGGATCTTCTGTCGTTAAACGGTAGATAGCTCAGGACTGCAGCAGGGCTTTACCGGGACTTGGGGGTTGCAGCAGCCGTCGTCTTCTCCGCTTCTCTTCCGTTCTTGTAGTTCCAGTGGCGACTCCGACTTCCAGCCCAAGAGGCCTGCCTTTTATGCGAAAATCCCCCATTCACACAGCCTGGCTGTCAGTCACACAGCAGGGGGGTTGTCCAGCCCGGACAACTCCTCCAGCCAATGAACACAAAGTGCGACTTGGCTCTCCAAGCAGACCCTGTGCAGGGGGTGACTAAACCCCTCCCTCACATTCAGCCCACCCAGATGCCAAAGGAGGGCTTCTATGTAGAAGCCACCGAAGGTCAGCGAACAAAGAAGGCAAACCTGGTTTGCTGCGCAAAGTAAAACACAAGAAGGATATTAACACAAAGAAATGGTGACTAAACCCGACCGGAGCCAAAAGAAAGAGTATTTGGTCAAGCGGGTTTATTTTCGAGGCAAATATAATAGCCTAAAACAGTACCACGTTTATATAGTATAATCGCGGTAGAAAAGATAGGGTAGATACCACTGCCACCAGCCAAGTCTGATTGTTAAGGGAGCGAAACAAAGCTCCAAGAGGTGCAGACAAAAGGTAGTAATTAACCCCTTCCAATACTCCATGTAAGATGGGGTGTATTGGGTGTGCAGTTTAAATGACTACATAAAGTAAATGACAACTTTACCTGTTTCTGGGGGACAGTAGTGAGCCCCAGAAAAATGGAGTCAGTAGGAAGTCTCAAAGACAACCCCGTGTCACTGCACTGAAGGTGCTGTGTAACACACACAAAAAGTGGGGCTCATGAAGTGGTGTAGCTCCAGAGCCCAAGATCACACAAACAGTAGAAATACACATGGCAAAACACATGTAAGAGTGAGAAAAAGGCTCACACTCTTACCAGGTGTAAAAAAATAAACCCCAGAAACCCAGCAAAGCTGCTGAGGGACTCACTACGTGAGGGAAATTAGCCATAAATGAGAATTCTCCCTAACAATAATAACTTCCAACTTCATACAAAATGGTTGGAATGGTTTCTTACCTTTTTCACGCACCGTCATTAACTCAGAACAGACAATGTGAAATATGCTCACCCCCTTGTTGCGTGTAAAATAGATCCAATCATCATGGGACCTGAAGAGGAGCGAAGCTCCCGGAGCTGCAGAGGAGAGATCACTTCCTGGGAGGTGTGGCAAATGAAAGCGAGCATATACGTCTTGGCACATTGACTCGCGGTTAAGCCTGTGGAATGCTCTACAATTCTGTTGGTGCCAGGACCAGAGAAACCCGGCCCACAAAAATATCCTGCAGTGGAGAACGCCAAAGAGGAAGACTGTGGGAAGGGAGCTCCAACATATGCAGAATCCCTGGAGGAAGCTGAAGGGCCTACCCAGTTGCTCCCCATGTGAACGCCTTCCCAAAGGAGCACCACATGGAAACAAACAGTATGCAGTATCGCCGGGGAGCAAGGAGGAAGTTGGAAAGGGCAATCCAAACCACAAGGTGGCGTACCACAAACCAGACGCAGCGAATGGGTGACAAGAACCAAACCCCAAGGTAGGGTTGGAGCAACAAGACCCCCAGTGTCGGGTAATTAAAATCCAACCCCATGGCGGGGTGAAAGAAACCAGGGCCCAAGGTGGGCGGGGAGAAACCAGAGAACCGTGACCCTGTAGAGTGGTAAAAACCAGTAGGTAGCTAAGTGGGAAAAGCAAAGCATTATTCCCTGGTGGGGGAGCACAAATAGAGTACCTGGTGTGCTCTTACGAACTAGGGAGTTCTCAAGGTTGAGTGATGGCTTGCGATTGAGACAAAGTAACTGGCAACCCTGAGAGAGAGAGAGACTAACGAAAGACCAATACACAATTCGAGGAGCTGAAGGTGAATGAGACATGTATTGCCTTTATCTAAACTCTGTCAGAAAGGGGCATCACAGTGGGGGTCAGAACCAGACACCATTCTTTTGTTTGGGCAGAGGGCATTATTATATCTTTAGTTTAAGTTCTTTTTAGTTTACTGTGGTAGGGAGAGGAATCTGTAATGAACAGGTTTCTGGACAGCAGACTTTGATTAATTTGTAAATCCTGACAAGCACACTTTGAGAGGCTTTTCTTTTGCAGTAGGACAGAGATGACCTATGGGCAGCTTATCCAAAATGCCATCTTGTCTATTTCCTGAAACTGACATCACAACTTGTTGGAAGTTCCCTCATGGTGATCTATTACTTGTGAGTAGAAATTGCACCAATTTTTCACATACATATTCTTGCTTGTACTTTGGCTTTTGCAATTTTTGGTATTTGGACTACACTTCCCATTATGCAATGGTGAGTGGACAGGATGAGCAAATAATGCATTATAGAGAATTATTTTGCGGATTGTTTGGGGTTTGTAGCATATAGTTTACATGTTTCAGAATGTATTTATTTTAGTTGTGCTTTAGGGATGGTGAGAACATTTTTCTGAGTGAGGAAACCTGTTTTGTAGGTAGTGTCTGTAGTTATTCTACTGCATCAGGGCTACTATCTGCCATCCTGTGCTGTGCTCTATTTTTCTTATTTCCTCGCAAAGGCCTGGGTGTTATTTTCCTTGATGCGCATGCTTAATGTTGTTAATGCAATGACAGAGTTCCCGCTTTTCTCTGGGATCCTCCATTTGCATGTCCTTGGGGGCCAGTTATCTGTGCAAGCTAGCGGATGAGTGAAAGGGTGAAATGTGGAGAATATCCAGGTTACCCCAACTCACACATTGCCACCACAGACACTGAAACCTCTTCAAAGGAATTGTGGAACAGCATTCCTGTGAACTGGCAGTGCCTGCATGTGAACACCTTCCCAAAGGAGCACCACATGGAAACAAGTGTGGGTACAGGAATTGCATATAGATCTACAGAGGGAAAGGTGAGGGACCTAAATCAGTATGAGAAACTAGATAGCCAGCCATCCATCCCTCATGCAGATAAGAACAAATAGGCTCAGTGTATCCACCAGGGGGTCAGGGTGTCCATCCAGAGGTCAGAGCCAAGCTGTGACTACCAGACTTCAAACCACCCAAGAGTATGGAAAATTTAGCCCCAAGGCCCACATCAGAGGTTGAAGCTATGCGCAGGGGTGATGCCCCATCAGGAAATCCCTAGATCAGCCTCCTGAAGAGAGGCACCCGAGTTCCCCTTCCCACAAAGAAAGGCTGGAAGGCATGGCCAGAGTGTAGCAGACAGAAAAAGGACCTCCCCAAAGTGAGCGAAAAGCTAATCCCTTGGTACACCCCCACCTTCCTCTGACAGTCATCAGGGCTGTAAGCCATCTTCGAGGTAGGAGCCCTACAGTCAACCTCTATCTCAGATAAAACACATGAGTCCCCTTTCACAAAAGAGAAGGTAGGGCCAAAACCCTTTAGAATCCCCCACACCCAGTCTGGCAGTGTGGGTGTGTGGAGCAGGTGCTGGTGACCAGACAGTGGAAATGTTTGGATAATGTTGGAGGAGGTGGCAAGAGATTAAGCAAGCCCCAAGAGACTAGTTGAGTGGTCAAGAATGCTGGGCAATAGGGAAATCTTGGACCTGCAAGAGTGACCCTGGAGACCAGACCAAGAAACCAAGATAGCTGTAGCAAGAGGCAAGTGAGGTGAGTGCTAGCCAAAGACATATAACGTCAGTACAGAGGAGAAAGAGGGAGTGTTTATCAAGAGTGTGAGGGGAAAGGAGTGATTACCAAAAGGCCAAAATAAGAGAATTTTAGGACATTGGTGAAAGAAGGACGAATTATCAAGATGCCAAAGAGTGAAAATATAAGAATGGTGGTGAAAGAGGGAATGATTAGCAAGAGGAGAAAGGGGAACAGGAGGAGGACTCAGGTGGTCTTTCAAGGCTAAGAAAGGTGGATTTCCAGGAGCAGAGAGGAGGTGTGCCCCAAAGGGAAGACTAAGGTAATTTTCTTACGATGATAGAGGGAGACAAGGTACATAGATGAATTAAAGTTGAGAATATCCGGAGTGAAGAATATCTGAGGGGGTAGTGCAGAATTACTGGAGAGGTGGCAGTGAAGAATATCTGGAGGGGGCAGTGAAAAATAATATCTGGAGGGGGCAGCAAAGAAGAATATCTGGAGGGTGCAGTAAAGAATATATGGAGGGGGCAGCAAAGAATAATATCCAGAGGGCGGGCCAGCGGGTGGGCCAAGGAAGAATATCCAGAGGACAGGCCAGGGAAGAATATCCAGAGGGCGGGCCAGGGAAGAATATCCAGAGGGCGGGCCAGGGAAGAATATCCAGAGGGCGGGCCAGGGAAGAATATCCAGAGGGCGGGCCAGGGAAGAATATCCAGAGGGCAGGCCAGAAAAGAATATCCAGAGGGCGGGCCAGGGAAGAATATCCAGAGGGCGGGGCCAGGGAAGAATATCCAGAGGGCGGGGCCCGGGAAGAATATCCAGAGGGCGGGGCCAGGGAAGAAAATCCACAGGGCGGGGCCAGGGAAGAAAATCCACTGGGCGGGGCCAGGGAAGAAAATCCACTGGGCGGGGCCAGGGAAGAAAATCCACGGGAGGGCGGGGCCAGTGAAGAAAATCCAGGGGAGGGCGGGGCCAGTGAAGAAAATCCAGAGGAGGGCGGGGCCAGTGAAGAAAATCCAGAGGAGGGCGGGGCCAGTGAAGAAAATCCAGAGGAGGGCGGGGCCAGTGAAGAATATCCAGAGGACGGGGCCAGTAAAGAAAAGCCGGGGGAGGGCGGGGCCAGTGAAGACAATCCACGGGAGGGAGGGGCCAGTGAAGAATATCCAGGGGAGGGCGGGGCCAGTGAAGAATATCCAGGGGAGGGCGGGGCCAGTGAAGAATATCCAGGGGAGGGCGGGGCCAGTGAAGAATATACAGAGAGAGGGGCCAGTGAAGAATTTCCAGAGAGACAGGGCAGTGAAGAATTTCCGGAGAGCCAGGGCAGTGAAAAATTTCCAGAAGAGACAGGGCAGTGAAGAATATCCAGAGAGACCGGGCAGTGAAGAATATTGGGTAGGGGACTGTGAGGAATTTGACCATCCACATCATGGGCATGCGCTCGCCTGGGCTTTTTGAAATTTTTTATTAAATGGAATGATGGTAGACCAACCTCAAGGAAATGTGTTGGGCTAATCCACACTCATTTTCCTATGCTCACACCACGACAAACGCATAGACCCTTGTGCTCTGTGTGGACACAGCCTACAGGCACAATCCACCCTGTCATATTTAGTTGGAATGTGACAGCCATGAGTACATTATGTCATCTCCAGGAAGGGGGCGGGCCAAGCTTCACCCTGCCATGGCCTGCCTGATTAACAAAGGCTCCATGGATCCACCCTGCTCTTTTGTTAGGCCCTACAGTTGGTGGCAGAGATAAACATACCAATTAGAGGGTACTTCAAACAGGCCTGCATGCGGCCTGGCTGCAGAGGTTAACAAAGGAGATCGAAAACCCAACAACCTTTCATATGTTATGTTATGTTCTGTTATTTGGCATTTATATAGCGCTCTATATATCATTGGTATGACCTCAAAAGCGCTCTGTAACCATAGTCCTGGTCAGTTGTGAGAGTAAGGTGTTGAAGGGTGCATGGGTGCACCAGTTGTGTGCAGCTGATTTCATTGTCTGATGGTAGCTGCATCCTAGCATTAGATGTGGTGGTATTGATATCAGTTGAATGTGTGCAGTCTGGTGGGTGGACACCCAGACTGGGTTCTGGCTGCGTTAGGCCCGTAGGACGCTTATGTGTGCTTATGTGTGCAGCTAGGCCAGTTTGCTATGGGCTATAGCTGCGTTTTATTCATGGTGTTCATGGGGTAATGTTCGTATGTGAGCAGCTAGGCCGAATTGATCGAGGGGTGTAGATGCACTCCAATTGTGTGATGGTTTAGAGCAGAGAATAAGTATAGTGATATGGGAGGGAAGTGTTTGGGTGGAGTTATGATCTAAGGAGATCGATATTCCGGATTTCAGGCGTGGGATGTTTGATAACGAATTAATAAGCGGATTCAGCAGTGACATTGCTCGGGATCTCGTTGAGCAATTAGACATCGGGCTGCTAGGTTCAATCGCTTCAGATGGTCACGGTTGGTATTAAGGGAAGAGCCACGTTTTTAGAGCTTTGCGGAACATCATATAGCCTTCGGTGTGTTGAATATGTGGGGGTAAGCAAGTTCCACATGGTTGGGGCCAAGATTGCGAAGGCAGTTCCTCTGATCCTGACAGAGTTAGAGGTTGGGATTACTAGAAGGCGGGCAGTGTTTGATCTTAGGGTGCGAGATGGGAGGTATGGTTTTATCTGTTCTTGTACGTATGATGGACCAGTCTTGTGCACTGCCCGGTGAGTGATGCATAGGGTCTTGAAGGTAGCCCTTAGTCCGACAGGGAGCCAGTGGAGGGTTCGGAGAGCAGGTGAGATGTGGGCTCTTGCGGCACCGTTTTGGGATATTTGGAGTTTGAGTTGGTATGCTGGGGCTCCTAGATATAGGTAGTTAGCATAGTCCAGTCTCGACATCACAATAGACATAACTGCGGCAAGTCTGTTTGGGAAGGAGAGGTAGGGGAAAATGCGTCTGAGAAGTTAGCAGTGATATGACTGCATTTTGACACGTTGTTGATGTGACGGGAGAGGGCTAGGCCTGAGTCCATAGTTCAGCCTAGGGTGTTTACTGTGTCCGAGGCGGGGAAGGTGGGGTGGGTAAATGTGTCAACCTGAAGCCAGCTTCCACCCTCAGTATCAAGGACAGTATGCTGTCATGTCGGGGACTGTGCTTTTACAGTAGACCACCCTGGTAGCGGGGCCCCTTCATCAGGTACAATAATGTGGTTTGCAGGAGCCAGAGGGTCTGTTCTCTCCGCAGCTTCAAGGGAAACCTGCCCCTTTAATGGGGAACCACAGAGAGATCCATCAACCAGAGAGAAAAATTGTTCAACAACAGACAGGAAGATGGGTTGGACTTAGTGTCATAAGTTTTGACCCCTTTGCCTTTCCTGTTGCAAAGCACTCTGGTTGGGACCTCATGCATACAGGAGATTGTTGGTAGAGACCCCAGGATTGGTTCAATAAGGAAGGCTTAGCCTACAGAAATCACTGTGGCCCCTTGGCTTTAAAAGAGGGCCAAGCCCCTCTTTTGGCAGATCTGAAGACTTCAATTCACATGACATAAATAAGAACTCAACCTTGGACCTTGGCTGAAGTTGCAGTCTACCTTACTATGATGCTGGAAATGCATCGGAGGGACAGGGCTTCCGTATCCTTGTCCTTTACTACTTTTTATCGTGTGTTCTGTTGTGTTTTCCGCACAGGAGTTCATGTGGGACTCCTAGCGGTGCAGCTCTCTCTCTTTTGGTTTGGTGAACAGACCAATGGGATACCCTTATGGCACCCATGGGTAGTGGTGCAATCCTGTGCCCCTGAGCAGGGTACGGGCTAGTGGTAGCTCTGTGCTGAAATGCATGGTGGCCTGAGCGTCCTCCATTTTGGGATGCCCAGGCCCTGTCATTTGGAATCGGTTGATTCCGGATAGAGACAAAATGGCCCCCATGGCCTCTTGCCTTCCATCACCTGTTACCTTGATCTTCCTGAAGTCCCGGGAAGCTCTGCCTCTGTCCCTTCCCCCTGACTGGCTGTTGGATGGAAGTTCCATATATGGTAGGGTGGGGAAGTGCCCACCAGACTGGCTGGAGCCTTCTCAACGACCGTATGTTGTGGGTACGCCTGTGGGTGGGACATGGGTGAATGGAGTGTATGACGAATATGCATTCTATGTTGTGGCTGTCTAGTATCTGGTAGTTGACACAGTGGTTGAGACAGCCCTGCCCGAAACTGGTATGAATGCAGCTTGGAGTGTTGAATGGCTCGGTACTTGTCCCAATACACATAACTTGTTGTGAGTGTCTGGAGAGAAGTGAATGGCCTGAATGCCCCATGTGCCTGATTGGCTTCCTGCCTGCATGAATGAACGTAGTCGTGATTGGATGCTTGAGTGTGACCCAGCGGAATGAATGGCAGATTAACAGTATATCTGGAGACCTCTCACTGCTAGGAATCGTGTTCAGAAGCTAAAGTCCACTACGACGAGTAACTGGAGTAAATGGAGTAAATGGAGTAACTGAAGCTTGATCTTGAAATCCTGCTGGAAGAGAATAATTGCTGTTGCTCTCCTTCACAATCTGAAAGCTGCTGTGCTTCAAGAACTGACCCAGAGAGGACCTGGTAAGGCGCCCTCTTCCCAAGCTACGAGGGACCATCATGCACAGCAGATCTTTGCCTAAGCTCCCTGGTAGACAGGCCTTCGACAGGCTGCCGACCCGATACGGGGATTGCTGCGGAACTCCAAGGAGAAGCGCCCGGACTGTTGTACGCCACTGTCGACGACCGCCGTCGCCGACTGGAGCCGCCGTGCTCCCGTTGCCTAAGAACTTCATTGATCCAAAGACACTCGTCCGCATCGTCGCTGCTGTATCCTGCTGGAGAAGGCCTGACCGTCGACGCGCCGAGGAGCATCCACCGGTGGGTTTCCCGCCACCCAAAGACCACAGAGATGCCGACGACTCGACGACCTTGCTGGGCCACAGTTCTTCAACTCTTTGTGGTCCAGAACTATCGTGCCCCGCATGCCTCTTCCTGGCAGGACGTTTATGCTTCCCAGCCAACGAGCACCGCTAGGAAAGACGTGGCTACTTCACCGTCGTAGCTCAACCTGTTCTCCGTCGGACGTTCGATGACCCGTGACTCCTGCCTGAAAGGGAGGACACTCAAGAAGGGGCATCGATTCCCTGACGCGGAATGCTACAATGCCAAGGTACTTTGGGGTTGCAGAACTATTGGAAAGCCTAGTGTGAACAATATATGGACTGGGCTTGTATCTTTCTTCTACGGGTTGCCCAGGTGGGGGGGATCTCCACACAGAACTGTGTCTAGGTAACAGGGCCAGTATTCTGCCAATTGGTCAACCATCTTGCTTTCATTACTCGCTCTACTGCTGGTTTCCTCTTTATTTTGATCTGTGTGTCATTCTGAGCGTATGCACTTTAATGAGATCTGATAACGTTAGTGGTACCACTTTAGAACTGTATATATTTACCATTGTTGATTTCTGAGTACAATGTGAGTTATCGTGATAGTGTACGTGACCTTGAATATTAATTATATAAAGACTGTGTTATAACCGATACAGTGTGTGGACATTCCTTTGTGGGTGCTTGGGGACTACACTGTACTTAAGAACCAGCATGCATCACCTCCTGAGAAGCTAGGCCTTGATTACTCAACCATAGCTACCGAATAGAGAATCTTGGCTGGGGTCCTCTGTGCCTCTCCTCTACCATATAGAGAGCAGAAGTACAGACACCCCCCTCCAGTCTTTACACTTGCATCTTCTGGCAGTGAATGAAGTCCAGGATATCCAAAGAGGGATCGCTCCCTGAAACTTCTCCCAGGGAATAATGGGATGAAACGGAGCTCGGAACACCCTCCAGCCGCTCCAGAAGCTTTACCCGGTCAGTAGACAATGTGCCCTGTTAGGCTCTGCAGCAACCTTCCTATATTGGAAGTGCTGGGTGGTCTCTGAACCTACAACCAAGGACAAGGCAGCTGCCTTCAACACACCCCAAAGCTGTGTACTGTCCGCCTTAAAGGATGACACAAGCCCATTGAAGAAGCAGGGAGAAGTGTCTCGACAAGCACCCACTGCCGTCCGCCTTAAAGGACATTTTCAAGCCAGTCGAGTTCCTCGATCCGCGACCGACTGCAACGCTGACCATTGTCAAGCAGCAGTCGCCGAAAGAAACTTTAGACATCTCGACTTGTGCTTCATAATCACTCATCAGCACTGAGACAATTATTCCAGACTTCGAGCCGCCGTGTAGGCCAGCCTGTAGCCGTTTGTCCAGCTTCACTCATTAAACCTCTTGCCGCCTTTTATCCGCAGCGGACTCCCACCTAGAACTCTGTCGGAGAAACCTGCAAAACACCCTGAAGCCGACTAGATCCTGTCAAGCGCCTAGAACATCTGCAGCACAAGGTGCATTGTGGTTCTGTCTCCCTGGTCCTTGCCAGTATGCCCAATGAGACATTTTAAGACCCATTTCTCCCTGCTGAAGCACAGAAACCTTACAATCTGCAGTGTTTATTAATTATACCAACTACCATCCTGTCCCTATCCAGAGTGCATCCCCTTTCCTTCTTTGAAACTGTGTGTCCTCTGCATTCTGTTACAGAGTGGGTTGTATTTCGCAGTGTTACCAGATAAGTCGGTTGTGATATAAATTTGATACAACCTTGACTGGGCAGTCCCTTTTATCATTGGGTGATTGTAATTTCGATGTGGTGCAACTAAATAATGATCCACAACCTTTCGGAGATAAGCCTGCCGTTCGGGCCACGGTACCAAAATTGGACAAGGAGGTTTACAATTTGCTTTCTATTCCATTCTGTTCGGATCCCTTCTGGTGTTTTAGATGTTTGGAGCTGATTGGTTGTTTAGAAACCGGTATTCACCCCTCAACCACTGGTGCCCCGGAAGGTCATTTGTCACAGGAACTGTGAATAATGTCGGGTAGGGGACAGTGAAGAATGTTTGGTTTGGGACAAGAACAAATATTACTAGTGGGCATTGAAGACTATTGGGAGGCAGAAGCTGAAGGAAATTGGGGATGGGGGAGGTGTCTGTTAGGAAGTGATGGAAAGTATTTGGAGCTAGAAGTAGCTGGATATCAGGGTGTGGAAATAACCACAGAACATCCTGAGGAGGGTTACCAAGGGATAGCTTGGTTATTTGAGAGCACAATATGGGAAGAGCGAGAAGCCAAAAGGAGCGATGAGGGAGAGGACAGTTCTAAATCACTGGGAGACAGGAGGTGGCCAAAGGGGTGGAGGAGGGTTTGTTTGTGAACCAAAATAGGTGTTTGGGAGGAGGGGCAAAGAGCCTTGTACTGTAAGAGACAGAGAAAAGGAATGTGGGGAGAAGAAGATGAGAGGAGGGGAAAGAAGGATAAGGCAAAAGAGGATGAGGGTGAGGAATTTGTGAATAGACTTACATGGGAAAGAGAGACGGAAAAGAGAAGGTACACAGAAATGGGTGAGCAATAAGGATGCAGAACATACAAAGGGCGCGTCTTGTGGTTGTGGATATCCTACCTGAGAAAAGATCAGTGCAGTTAGCCACCCCGTTACCCATCAACTATCTTCTGGTCTGCGACAGAGATAGTTGGAACTGCCATGACTACATCTAGTATTTTCATTGCGACAACAGTAGTCTCCAACTAACTTGAAAGTGTAGGGAAAAGTGTGTGGGAAATAGAGTTGGGGATTAAAAGTGGACCGATTTTGAGCAAAAGGGTTTGGGCCACCCTTAAACATGAGTTGTGACAGAAAAAAGATCAGGGCAGCCCTGATGCCCAAACATGTGCACATCATGCAGGATCTTGGAATACCACCAGAAGTGATGGAATTGGGCAAAACTTATCCGGTATAGGGAATCCGGAAGCAAGCCGATCCTAAAAGGGAAGCCATCCTGAAAATTTAGTTTATGTTGGTCTTTATGTTTTGTTGGGACTTTTTAAATACTCTGTTGATCCTTACACTTTATTCTAATTGAATTTGTAATTTTGCCTAATCGTGTAACATTTACCTTAGGAAACACATTAAACTTGAGTTTCAGAATATGTCTGGCCGTTTGAACCCTGTGAAAGACCTAACCATGTTTTGCTTATCTGTGTGTTGCAATGGCATGCATTTTTTTGCACTTGTTACATTAGGTATGTATGTTTTACTACTGCGTGTTGTCCATTGGACATATGCGACATTTGCATGTTGACACTGTGTGGAACAGCTTGGCATGCTTTTTACCTTGTAGTGTGTAGTCTGGGTGATGATGCAGTTTCCCTGTTATCTCCTGCATCATAATGTTGACTTCAGATACTGGTGAATACTGCTCTTATGATCCTTCCTTGTTTTCTGGGCTCGCAGTACCCTACAAACCTTTCTGCTGAAACTGTCAAAGCAGCTCCGAGATGTACCAGTGTAATGCTTGTGCGAAATGAACAACATGGCGTCGGTGTGCAGCCATTTTGGACACTCCTCTCCCATCACAGTAATAAAAGCCTGTGTCTTTGCGGGCCTCACAGAACAAGCATTTCAGTAGAGAAAGCAGTGCAAGTTCAGGGAACGAAATAAATATTATTGCTGAGTAGACTTGCTATGGAGAATAGTTATGGTATTGTCCACTGAAGGACGAATACGGGAAGGGAGTCAGCGCATCCTGCAGGTGCATGATAAGGGGTGCTGGGTTTTTCCACTCTGGACTGTTTTCTTCCACTCTCTGCCCCTTCCACTCGTGATCAACTCTTTGGCCGAGGGCAGACCCAACTGAGAAGGGTGGGGAAATGCCCCAATAAAGAAGAGGGCATGCTGTGGAAAAGTTAGTTAGAATTTGGACCCCCGGGTGATGCAGTCTCGCTGAGAGGTGGGACGCTCCGCCTCAGACCCCGTTAGCAAGAGTGATCTCTTCGCCTACCTGCTCAGGGACTAAGCAGTGTCGTAGTGGCCAAGATGAAGTTGTCTTCAATGTCTTTACTAACGGTGATGCCATTTATATCCATCTTTCTATGTATCTAAGTGTATGTTTGTTTATGTATGCTAAGTTGATATATACATATATTGTGTGAATAAAGGGCCTATAACGAGCCATTTGTTTTAGTATAATGGTTAGTCTGTGTGATTTCTTGCCTGTCCAAAAACTTGTTTTGCCTGGGGCTGGGGAAACGTAAGTGAAAGTGTTCTGCGCGCGTGGCCAAACAAAAGCAAAACAGCTCATTCAACTTCTTATTTGACAAGCATTCCCACTGAGCAGTATTTTACTACGTGCAGTACTTGTACTGTATTCATTGTACCTCTTGGCTGATTTTACTACCCTCTTTGGAAATGTTTACCTTCTACCTAATGGCAAATCACTTCGCTCTAGTTTTTGTGTAATCTGGCTACAGCCAACTTTACTGTTCAGATCGATGGTTGTCCAGATGGAAGCAGGATTTACTACTGGAAAGTGATAATTCTGTAACATGGTCATTTAAGTCCGTTATACCTTCATCTGATGCACAGATAGATATCGCACACAACATAATCCCTGAGCGGAATTTGTTTCACTCAATGTGCTTCTCCAATGAAAATTTTATACATCTGTCATGCTTTGTATTTCGGATGAGAAATTCTCCTTTTGCATAGTAATTGGCAGCTCTGTACACATTTCTGCTTGCAGCCTCTCGACACGCTAACATCTCCATCTGTAAGTCTCTAATATTAGGTAATTGTTGTGAACATGTGGGATCAACTGAACACCTAAAGCTCAGGTTACCGTTTGATACCTTTATTCAAGGAATGGATTTGATGGATGTCTTATCAAGTAGACTGCGACTCAAAAGGGAGAGCTTGGGAAATTAGTGTTGGGAGGAAGTGCAACAAAACATGTGCAAAAGGTATTCCTCAAACAGGACCTAATGTCCAAGTTCTCTAGTATTACACAGTTCCTAGAATAGACCCTACAGCTCTCTTCTGCAGTTCCTTCTGGGTTGCATCTTGGTTTGGACATATTTACCATCTGAATGTGGGTTGACATCCCAGGCATCGGAAGGTATCTGCAAAACACGTCTATCTGAAAGTACTTTTTATATACTCCTTGACTTGAGGAATACATTACCAGCAGGTATATAGACCCCTCTTGGTGCTTGTCAGGCTGAAGTTAGGTCATCCCACAACCCAAGGATCCCCTTGAGCCCACAATATGCTTTTGATTCCTCTCTCTCTTGGGATAACTGGCTTCTATGAAAACCTGTATTTTAGCCCTGATTTTTCCTATATGGTTTGTCAGGCATTTGCCAGGGTCTTGGTAGTAAGCCGCCCCCCCCCCCCACCACTCCCTCCAACAAGCTCTCTGCAGTGTGCTGCCAATGCTGCCTGACTGGTATGATATTGCATATACAATGCCTGTACACGTGTGCCTAGGAGTAACAAGTCAAGGGGTGGGGGGGCAGAGGGAGGACAAACAACGATCTTACTAGGCCTTGTGTCATTCAGATCGTGCAAGTTCAGGGAAGTGGATGGGGAGAAGTGCCAAAAGGGGGGTGGATGGAGAAGTGCAGATAATCAAAGTGCTTCCAGCTCATGGCTCAGTGCAGGTAAAGGAAAGTTCAGTCAACGGGATGGCTCTTAAGTGCAGATAGAGGGGACTGTAGGGTTACAGATACAGACCACAAGTGCTGGGGGAGCCAAGAGGCAGTGCAAGGTGCAACTGGACATGCAGGGAACCTGGGCACAAGTTCAGAGGGTAGCCAGTTGACCAGTGCGTGGACCAGACGGGTCATCAGCATGGGAGAGGAAGAGAGGAAGTGGAAGCAAAGAGGAAGGTCTTGAGTTGCTTGCAGAGGTGGTTCTGCTCAAGTTTGAGAGAGGCCAGGAGGCTGTTCCAGAGGGACGCTCCAGCCGAAGAAAGAGATCTGCCCCCAACTCCCGCTTGGAAAAGCGACTGACCCTCGCATTGGAGGTGGATGAGCAGAGGGCTTGAGAAGGGAGATGTTTAGGAACAGAGCGTTGGAGATAGTGCGGTCCCAAGCCTCAGAAAGCCTTGTGGACGATGCAGAGGGTCTTGAACATGATCCTTGCTGCCACTGGGAGCCAGTGAATAGATTTCAGTGCTGGAGAGATATGATCCCTAGGCTTGAGGCCAGGAACAAGTCTTGCAGTCCAGTTCTGGATAAGTTGTAGAGGCAGGAAGATTTAGAAAGAGGCTCTTGCAGTAGTCCAGCCAAGAGAGGACCAGAGCTCTGCAGACAGTGAGCTTCTAGGGGAAAGTGATGAAAGGAAGAATACCTCTGAGGAGATGCTCTTATAGTTTGACTTCTTAGAGACGTCAGAGATGAGAGGAGGAGAGGGTGGATTCGAAGATGACCCCAAGGTTCTTAGGCTCACAGGTAGGAGTAATAGGAGGGCCCAGAGTGGGTGGCCAGAGAGAGAGGGGAAAGGATGGAGCTGGTGCTCCGATGAGGAGGATTTCAGCCTTACTGGCATTAAGGCAGAGATCATTGGTGGCACACCACTCCTAGATTGCGGGCAGAAAGTCTGGAATGAGAGAAGGAGTAGATGCGGCCGACGGGAGCCTGAAAGAGCCAGGTGTCATCCGCATAACACTGAAAGTTGGAGCAGAGAGCAGCAATGTGGTGGGAAAGAGGTGTCAAGTATTGGTTGAACAGCCAGAGGGATAGGTTGGACCACTGGGGTAAAATACAGGTATAGAGAGTAATGGAAGAAAGGAAGAACCCCAGCTGGACCTGGGAGGGTCGATCTGTGAGAAGGGAGGTCAGCCAGGCCAGTGTCTTATCGGTTATACCCAGGTTATCACAGAGGTGATTGAGCAGAATGGCATGGTTGACCGCATCAAAATCAGAAGAAAGATCGAGGAGAATGAGGACAGAAGGAAGGTTAGAATAAAGATAAAGAGCAGGTCTTCGCGGATGTTCAGGAGAGCAGTTTCCGTGCTTCTGGCTGCTCTGAAGCCAGGCTGGTGGTCATGGAGACAACCAACAGATTCAGTGTGAAGATTAAGCTGTGTTATGGCCAGCTTTTCCAAGAGTTTTCCTAGGAAAGTCGTGATGGAGATTGAGCGATAGTTAGCCAGAGAGGAAGGATCGGCATAGGGCTTCTTAACGAGGGGGTACACAAGGGAGTGCTTAAGGGGGCAGGGGAAGGTTCCAGTGGCAAAGGAGGGATTGCAGAAATTGTATCTAGGATTGAGCTAAAGCCCTTAGGAAACTTTGACTCCTTTTCCTCTTTGTCCTCTCCTTCACTTTCTATCCTGCACCATCCAATGCCTTTTTCAAATCGGGGCGTATCTCTGTATCCTTCTCCGTGGTTCAAATGTGCATAATAGCTGAGAGTTTTGTGCAGTACCGGGCTAAATCCCGTCTGAAAGTAGTACATTTCTCGCGTCAGACGGGATTTAGCCTGGTACAGGATACAGAGATACGCCCTGATTTGAAAAAGGCATTTATAATGCCGAAACACATGTTATCATAAAGGGCCACCAATAAAACGTATCAATACAACAAGAATCAGTATTCCGGAACCTATCTGTTACTATGGCGCAGTAATTGGGGGTGTGCAAAATATACACTTCCAGCCAAATATTCCACCTCTACAAATTCAGTCTTGTGTTCCTCACTTGCGATCACATAATCTATTCTTGTGTAGACTTTGTGTGGGACTGAGTAATGAGAATATTCTCTATCCTCTCTGGGTTTGACTCTCCATAGATCTCATAACCGGAAGTGCTTCAACAGAGAGTTTAACACCTTGGCTGGGGGAGACGGCCGTTTGTTTGTCGTCCGATCTATCTTTGGTAGGGTCCAATGTACAGTTAAAATCCCCTCCCCATATCAATATTCCATCTCTGTAGAGTCCCAGCCTAGCATACAATGATCTGAAGAACACAGTGGTGTCATGATTTGGTGCATAGGTGTTCACGATGAATACCTTGCATCATTGCCATTCTACCTTCATTGTCTGTCTTTGTGGTCAACACTTTAAATGGTATAGCGGGTTCCACACAGATGAGGACTGTCTGGCATATGTCGAGTAAGTAGAACCCACCAGCACCCCTCCCCACGCACCCACCAGGTTCTTCTGTTTTGTGCATCTAAATGCGTTTCCTGCAATAATTATATTCCCACTTTATTTCTCTTGATGTACATGCCCGCTCTTCTGCATTTCACAGAATTATTTAGTCCCCTGACATTCTTGTCATGATTTTAACAGTGTCGGCCATTATATTGGTACATTTAGGGTATCAGTGAGACCACTAACCTATTGCCAGCTTCAGTAGAACTTTGATGCAGCGTTCGTCCATATATGCCAGGCTCTCCTCTCCCGTCCTTCCCCCAAACAAACTCCAAACCAAACTCAAACTTAACTTGTCCAGCTATCGTAAGCATGCTAGGTCTTTGCTGTTTCCACTCCATTCAACCTGATTGCTAGACTAGTCTCCTGGTGCTCTATGGGCGCGCCCTGTACAGTAACCCTAAAACTAACTCTCGAGGGGGTAGTGAGTCGGCACTTTGCGTTCCCACTACCAGGTTTCTGTGATCCACTATATTGCTCCTGTTATCTCTTTAACTTCTTACGTCGCTTCCATACTGTTTGTTCGTTACTCTCTCTATGTAGCCGAAGCATATCTCTGTTTTTGATGTAAGTAGTGGGATCCGACCCTTCCGTTCCTTCAGGAAGTCCAATGATTCTTATGTTATTTCTGCGTGCCCAACCCTCCGCATCCTCTATCTTCCAATAATTTAACTTTCTGCAGGAGGATGTCCTTTGTCGTCTGCACCCTAACCTCTGTGTTGTGTATGGTGCGGACATCCTGTCATAACAGTCCTACCTCGATGCCCACCACGTCAATCTTGACCGCCAGTGTTGATTGAAGCACCACAATGACCTCCAACAAATTACTCATGTGCTTTTGGAAGACCTTTTTATTTTGTATTATTATATAGTTTCCCTGGGTCTGTCATATTTGCTAGTGGTGATGCCTTTTCCTTCTCTTAGTCTCCACTGTCGTCTTCTTGTCAAGGTGCTTGGCCCTTTGTGAAAGTTTCCAACGTGGTCTGCTTGTTTTTAGCTTTATTGACTGTGGTTGCCATTATGCTCTGCCGGCCTTATAGTGCCCCCTATTCTCAATTATTCCGAGGGGGAATCCCTTCTTCTGTGGTCCCAGTGCTTAGTCCTCGGTTTTGTTTCCGGATAAAGGAACTCTCATACCTGGGTGGCCTTAAACCTCTGACTTCGTTGGTGTTACTACCTCTTTTCGAGTAAAGCCACTTCCTGTAACATGCTCCACCATAGGTACTCGCCCCAGTGTTCATTGTCTTTAGCAATACCTCGGGGTCCTGAGACTCGCCCGGCACGTCGTCTCCCCACTTGCCCCTTGGCCTTTTTGTGTGATGTGAGGTGACAGACCTTTAGGCCATCGAGTGCAGTGCTGGCTCTTGTGAGTGAGATTGTCTTCTGGTATCCACCCCTCTTGAATTGCTGTGTTAGTACCTTGTGCTAGGACAGGGCGCGAGCCCGGGGCTTGCCTTTCTAGGCCGCTCTGCCACGTCAGCACCCTCTGCTTCCTTTTGTCTTTTCTTCCCCTCAAGTTGCTTATTTGATCACTAGTGCCCCTTCTTCTTAGTGAGCAGCCTCTGATACTGCACCACATGTTCCGTTTTCCTGGCCTGGTCTATTATGACTCCTCCTTGTCACTGCCTGGCTGCAGTGTTGCGATGCTGCTGTGCTCCCTTTGCAGTTTCTTAACTTGTGGCTATGTATCTCTCTGTTCGCCCTGCAATGTGTTAGTGCTGCTTCGTTCCCAGGTTTCCCTTTTTGTTGTTTTACTGCACAAGTGTCTTATGTCCCAGGGCCTTTCGTGTGCTTTGCTTGCTCGCCACTCTCATTGTGGCTCCTTTCCTCTGAGGCCGGGTCAATCTAATGTGGGCATCTCATTTTATCACTATGGGTCCGTTTTTCTGTGGAAGGGGGAAAAGAACACCTACCCTGCGGGTGTTTTCCATCGTGTAACCTTGTATTCGGTGCTCTCGTAGCACAATATTGCTACCCACCACTTAAACACGCAGTTTGTTCTTCCAGGGGGTAGTTCCCTTCTCGGGTGGTAGTGTCCCTTTAGGCTCACGTAGTACAGTGCTTTCGCAGTGTAGCTGTGTAACTAGCTACCCTCTACTAACTCAGCGCTATCACTGAGCAGGCCTGTTGTGGTATCTCGGTTGGATTTCCAGTATTTGAGGCCTCTCCTAATGTGTTACTTGTACGCTAATCCTTGTGCTGCTCCGCGGGATTGAGGCTGAAGCCCACCAGCCCGGCTCCACTGCTTATTACATGTCACCCCCTTCTTCCGGTGGTGAGGAAAGTCCACTCTTCCGGGAGTAATTTGTGCAGCGCCTCTGTGTCTTCACGCCAAAGTTCAATAGGTGGTGGGAGCCCTCTTCTAAGCAATTTATGTTAGCGATGTATTCGCAGGGCCCCTCCTGCCCGACTCCTTACCGCCTTCTGCTGTGCGCCTGTCCTTTAATCCCCAACAACTCTGCTAATGTCTACCGTCTATGGTACTGTAGTCGCCCGTTGAAGAAAGCGTACAGCTGCAGCAACTCTCCGGCCTGTTGTGTATCTTCCTCCGTGATGGTACGCCTGCCAGCAGCCTCCGGCTGCTAGTCGGGTGTTAAGGGCTCACTGTTGTGCTGCCTCGGTGTCTCGTCTCGCTTCCAGCGACTTCCTCTCGTTGTATCTGCAGCACCTCTGCCTCGTCTCTGCTACGCTGTTCCTCCCGCTTTTGGTCTTCCTTTGTTCTTTATTGCGTTTACAGCAGCAGCTTTACGGGGGCCCAGTTCTGCCCCCTCTCCTTGCTGCTCCTCTTGTTAGGTCTTGCAAGTGTCGGGTGCACCACCTAATGCTGGCGGTTCTGCTCTGCGTTCATATTGATGCTTCGCTGTTTCAATTTCGCAGCCGCTTGCTTTTCTCTGCTGTCATTTTCCCTTGACCCTCGAGGCTCCTCTACGACACGGCAGTTCTCTCTGCGTACAGTCCTTCTGGGCTCCTCTGGTAGCCAAGCAGCCCCTCTGATGTTTCCAGCTGCCACTTCTTTACTTTTTTGTTGCTTTCAAGCTAAAGGATTATCATATGGAGCTTCTCACTGTCCGGATCCGCAGGAGCTTCCAGTGTGCACCCATGCCCACCCATATTAACATTTTAGCTGTCACTGCCTCGTTCTAACCATTCTGCTGCCTTCCATATTGTTTGCATCTGTCATATACCTGCATGTGCGAACCTCTGGCTTACATAAAATAGCATCCAAAATGTTTAGCAGTTGCATTGAACAGAAAATAGGTTGGGTTTTAGGCATAGGTGAAAACTTGAAATCACTTGTTCACTGAAAGGCATCTTGCACTAGGCAGAGAACAACACTTTGGTATCCAATTCAGTTTAGTTTAGTTTATTCATGTATATTGCGCGCCAGACCCAGGGGTATGAGGGCGCAGGAGCAGCAAGGTTATTCTCAGCTTGGTTACATTGCTGTATAGTAATATACATTGTATGCATGGGTTGATACAGTTGCAGGATACAGTGATACGCAGTATGTGGGTGAACATATTTACATAGATAGCAGCAATAAGCAGGTAAACATATTTACATAGATAGCAGCGACATGGTCCATTATTGGTCCTTATTTTTTAACCAATGAATGTAGCTGCGTCTAAAGTGGGGATAGGTTTGGGGTGTTCTGAGGGAAGGTGGTAGGGAGCTCCAGTGTTGGGCAGCTTTCACCTGGAAACTATTGCCGCCCCTTTTGGTTCGGTTGAACCTGGGAACTGTAAGAAGATTTTCGTTGGTAGATCTGGAAGGCCTGTTAGGGGAGTATCTGTTGACAATTAACTGTTGAAGCAGCCAGGTTGTCAGAGAATGCCTGAAAAAGAAGGGAATTATTTAATTAGTGGATGCTTACTAGGAGAGACCCTCAAAGCACAGCATCATGAGATGAAAAGTAAAATCTATTTACATTTCAGCCAATCCCACAGGGCTGCTGATAATTGCATTCAAGCTGAGTGAAAGGTATAAGCTTGACTGGAGAAGGCACGTTTTCCTGTAAATAAACAGCTTTTACTAAGTGTTAGGGAGATGTATAAGTTGTATGCTTTGTCCCCTAGTGAGACCCCCAGCACTTTTTACTGGACTTCTGGAACTTTTTCTTTCAACCCTGAATGAGTGCAGCCTGGTTTCACTTTTTCATTCTTGTGGGCTCTGACTTTTGGAACTCTACTCTTTGTATTCTACCTGTACTATGGAGTCTGTCTGCTCCATAGATCTTAAAGGCATCTGTTTTTTTACTACTGCAGAAAGCAGCTCCTTATGGGAAGTGTTTCTGGGGACCCTTAGGGTCCTCCTTTCAGATTCTTTTATATATATCCGCAAGTAACTACCGTTCTCAAGGATAGAGAGATACTTTGTATCGCTCCCAAAACTCTATAGACTGAGAGATTGGCACACACCACTTTCAGTGGAGTGCCAAAGGGATACCTAGTATACCCCTTCTCTCTGCTCCTGTGACTTTTTCGACACATAGACAATATCCCAGTTATGGCTGGTGGCAGTGAACATGTTCTACCAACTATTGTGTAGTTTTTCTACTGCAGGCTATGTCCATAGCCTCGATAGTGCACAATAGGGGCACCCAAGTACCAATTTGGGGCATACCTTCTTTTTTCGCCATTACTAGCATGGTTGTTCTTTGTTAGACCACCTTCTGCCATTCTGGGAGGGTGTGTGTGTGTGTGTGTGTGTTTTTCAGAGTGTCTGGGCAGGCAGGACGTGGGGGAGGAGTCTTCCACCACCCTGTCCTTTGTCTGCCAGAGTTCCTGAATAGGACCAGCTCCCACAGAGGGTCTGGCTGCCCTGATTGGAAATGCCCCCTTCTGTAAAATACTGAGCGAGATTGCAGAAGAGTGTGTGCTGTATAAAAGGTGAGGCTTCTGGAATGAAAAGCAAGTCGACCTCTGGAAGCTGAAACAACCAAAGAAAATTACCAGATGCCTGCAGACCCTTTGCAACACAGTGAAACAACCACTGCAGTCCTGACCCTGTTTTCTATGGGACAGAGGAGCTCCGAAGAGGAATCCTCATTCCCTTTAGCTGGTGGAAACAACCAGCCCCAAGACGAACTTTGAATCTCCCGAGGTCCTATGAGTTTCCAGAGTTGCGGAACCTAAATACCAGGAGAGCTGCTGCCTATTTCGAGTGCATCATCGTGGAAAGGCCGAATCCGTCCAACTCTTTGCCGAGCCGGTGTGGACACTATAAAAATCTGATCCAACTAGCACAGAACCACCCCACATCAGAGTGTGGGACTACACAAAGCGAAGAAGATTGACTGGGCGATCTGTGTCCTTTTGTTGGTGCTGCAGAAAAAAGGCACCAAAACCACAGAGTGAACCAAGAAGTTCCTGAAATTCGTGCCACATATCCTCCATTGGGCCTGCTGCTTAGAGACACCGTCCATTGTTCTGCCTTCAGTCATCAGACCAAGGAATCCGGAGGTCTGGTCTAGAGCTGCAACATCGCAGAGCATCCAGCACAAACATTTTCTTCTAACCTAAGGTACTGTGGGGGAAAAAGGAGGGAAAAAGGGTTTTCTTACCAGATTCCAAGATCTCGCTTCAGAGCATTGGAGTGCACCTAGAGGTGTCCATCGTTACCCCATCTTACCTCCAACTGAAGCTGCTGCTTGTGTCCCTTCATCAAGTTCTTAACAGGTCTCCCTCGTTAGTGAACTTTCTGCTTCTAGATCAATATAGACTGGAAAAAATCCTCATGAGCTCCTCCTATTCTGCTGCTTGTCAAGACATTGAGCCCTCTCTGAACTGCCTTTAGCTAGGGTTGCGTTTTTAGACTTAAAAGACTTGCTGTTCGTAGAAATAGAAACCCTCTCTCGAACCTTGAAGCAGGCTAATGTTACACTAACCATTTTCTTCCCTTTAAGTAACTTTACTATATGTGTTTGCAGAGTAAATCTATTACCATATGAACCGTTAGAAAGACAATGTTATCATATTACGCGCACCTGCAGATTGTAACTTTGCTACAAATGTAACAGCGAAAAAACACAAAAGTGAAAGTGCCCTTAGAAAGATTCCATGTAATAATGTCGCCACAAAAATCTCGCCATGCAAAAATATCGCTGAAAAATGGCTGTTTTTTGTGGCGACATTATTGCATGGAACATGCGGGGGACACCTCCGCAACCCCCAAATTATTTTTAGTCTTTTTTTATTTTTTTTTACATTTTTTTTGCCCCTGTCCCCATATATATGGTCACCCATATAATATCGCCGCAACCTTTTCCCGGCGATATTATTTACGGCGACCATATATATGGGGATAATATTACCTGATACCCTTAGAAATACTTGAGAATGCATTTCAAAGTGTTCTATTGTAAATGTCTAAAGTATTTAAAGTGATTCTGGTGTATATATAGTAAATATATAATTTTATATAAATTATACGTGTAAGCGTTTCTTTGATGTGCATGTCTAGCTAAGGTTCAGTGTACTGACCTACAGCTCACATCTTCCTCTTAAAATAAGCCTGACTGCTCTGCTACTTTACCACTCTACCAAGGTCCTGAGTTAATACAGACTGATACTAAAACCTGGTGCACTTCCAATGATCGCTGCCTCAATGCCAGCAAAACAGAGATCCTTGCTCACCTTGACACGCACCCGCACTGCCTCCTGGCAACCCTTGCACTTGGGTCTGTATCTGTAACCCTACAGTCGCCCCCTTTTTCTGCACTTATAAGACACCCCCTGTCTGTGCCTTAAACCTAGCAATTGCCACCTGCTGGCTGCACTACCACTGTTGTTGTTTGTTATTTCTTTGTTCAGCACTTTCCACGTCTTCCCTCTACCCCTGAACTTTCCCCCTTCCCTTTCCCCTGCACTTGCACATTCTCAATGTCACTGGGACTAGTAAGATCTTTATTTTTGTTCTCCCTTATTCCCCTTCCTTACCTTGTTGCGCTCTGATACACTTGTGTTTGAGCGCGATACAAATCAAATATCAATAACCTTCCTATTGGGTCCCCTGCTCCCGACTTCTTCCCTTCACTCTGTCCTCCTTTCGTGTGCTCTCACCATGCTCTCTCTTCTGAAGCCAGAAACCTTGGAGTCGTCTTAGACTCCTCTCTCTTTTTCCTTCTTCACACTCAGAAGTCCCACTTTCAGCTCTTCCTTCTCAAAGGAATTCTATCTTTTCTCACCTTGCCCCAGAAGCTCAATAATACCCAAGCCATGGTTCTCTCTAGGCTTGACTATTGGAATAGCCTCCTCCTGAATCTACCTTCTTCCACTCTGCAACCTCTCCAGCTAATCCAGAATAGGGCAGCAACACTTATCGTTAGCCTCAAGCCCAGGGACTGCATCTCTCCTGCCCTAAAAAGTCTTCACTGACTCCTGTTTGCTTCTCAGATTGAATTAAAATCCCTCTGTATCATCCACAAGGCTGTCTGGGGCCAGGCACCACTCTATCTGCAACTCTCTCTCACTAAATATTCCCCCTCCAGACGTCTGCGCTCTCTTCTCGCACCAACTCTTTGTATGTAAAGCGTTTCGCTAAACAGAAGGCAGGAGGTTGATCTATTTCCTCAGCTGGCTCCCTTTGGAACAGCCTCCTCCTCCCTCTTCGGCTTGAGCAGGACTTTCTTAAATTCCCGAAGCTCCTCAAGACTTTCCTCTTTACCTCCACCTTCCCTCCCTCTCCTCTGCCAATCTCACAGTTGCTTGTTTGGTGTTCAGGGCTCATATGCATCCTCAGGCCCTGACCTCCCACACCAAATCGCCCACAGCTTCTGTCTATCCTCAGCACTTCCCTCGGCTCACCCTCGACCCTGGAGACTCGCACTTATCTAACTTTGCACTTCTACCTGTTGCTCACCCATGAGAACCCCAGTACCTATCCCATTCCCCCTCCCTTCTGCACTTGCATGTTCTGAATACTCACACATAGTAGGTTCGTCCCCCTCCCCCCACTGTGTTTAATATTTGTTATGTATTTATTTGTTTCTCGTCCCCTGTCCCCTCTCTGTTGCCCTGTTGGACCGTTTGAAACAGTATTTACTTCCTGTATAAGCGCCTAACAAGCAAAAAATAAATAAATAAATAAGAGTTGGCGATGTACAAATCACTGGGATAGCTTACTAAACTCTTACTACCAGTAACACTTTAAGAAAACTCCCTGAACTGTTATATTTTGTATATATACATTTTTTATATTGCAAATACTTCTGCATGGAAGCAATAATGGACAATTTTACATACTCCTCTTTTCTTAAATGGCCATGTTAGGTAGGGGTTCAAAATCTAGCTTGCATAACACTTTTGCATCTGGCCCAAAAGATTGATGTGATTGCTTTAGGAGTCCAATATGAGGGACTTCATGAATCCAGTAATTATAAGACTATTATTTTTTATGTATAACTTGTCAGAATAAATGATTAACTACTGGGAAACAAATCTCACAGTTGCTCAGACAATGTTGTTAGGTGCTCATTACATATATATATAAAGTCAATATTTCCCCTTTGTCCTTATGGCTAGGTATTTGATAGTCCACTCGTAGGTTGAAATGAAACTACTCCACTAAAGGGATCAACATTAAGATTTGCTAAGCAGGAGCTAAAAGCAGCTCCTGTGTATCTTGCAATAGCCAGTGACCAGAGGCTATGCCTGGAGAACCGGGAGCTAGTACATAGTGTTCCACAAATGGAATTTCCAGATAAGATGCAAACATATCACTTTGTACATTATTTATGAACCCTTATGCTCTAAATGTTGTATAGATGTGTCCTAATGCTCATTTATATATTGTCACAAACACACAGATTAAATCCACATGCATTTGATTGGTATCAGTTGGCCCAGGAGTCACAAGTAGCTCCTGGTAGCTGTTGGTTTCAAGCTAGCCAGGCTCTTCTAGGCTACAAGTAGGAGGTAAATAGCTCGAACCCTGCCACTATTTCCCAGAACAACTTCTTGTTCCTTAGCCATGATTATAGTGGTGAGCCCTAATGTGAAGGAGATGAGCCGTGGGAGATGGGGCAACATTGTTATATGGTGAACCCGAGTTTAGCTGTGAATGTTCCCGACATGCCCCACCTGGTTTACTTTCTCTGTCCCTTCCTCTATCCAATTCCCCAACAGGATCTGGAATGCAACTTGTGGGCTTAGCTGTGAAGGTACAGTACCCATCTGCTATTTTCTCCCTCACTCCTCTTCTCTACACGGTTTAATTCTGGAATGATGCTTCCAGGATTAGCATTAGTGGTCCCTGAACCTTCTCCTATTTCCTCTCTGTCACCTCCTCATTCCCTGTAAGGATCTAGAATTTGGCCTCTTGCCTTAGTTGTGAATGTCCCTAACATTCCTTCCATCCTATTTTGACTATGTCCCCATCTCATTGTCAGGATCTGAAATGCAGGATTAGCTATAAACTAGTTTGACTTCCCCATTTTTAGGTAATGAGATGACTTGAAGCAATTGTGTACATTGTAATGAAGCATGTTATCAAAATGCACATAGATCAATTCAATAAATGGGCTCCTGCAGCCGAACCATCTAGGAAATCTGGCACGAAGGATTAGGCATTAAATGTGAACAAGAGATTCTTACTGAAGAAGTTCTTCATTTTTTTCTGAATGCCAAAAGATTTGGTCATGTGTCCAATACAGTGGCAGGTGTCAAGAAGACATTTAGATATTGACTATAAATCTTGTGTGCTTACTTCTAGGCATTTTTTAATTGATGCTGCTGTTGCTGCACAGTCTGTTGCTTCTTTGGCAGCTGTTTCTGATTTCCTGGATTTTAACAAGAAAAATCAAGTTTCTCTACAAGAAAGGTTTCTGCATGCAGCTGCATTTGCACCACGCCCTTCGGTACAACTTCTAGGCATTATAATGGTAAGAGTCTAATTCACAGCCCATTTATTTTTTGTAATGGGGAAATCAAAAAGAAATGTTTGAAGGTGTCTGATGGAAGAAAAATGTGACTTTGTCTTACTGACAAAATGACTCTGCTTTATTTTTCTTTGTTACGAATGAATACAAAAAGAGTGCTATTGATGTACCCATGGACCATCATTAAATGCTGTACGCCTGATTTGTTACATTCGCAATGACCATACTGTGTGACGCATCATAAAACCCCCCGCCCCCGCAAAATGTGTTGAGGGGCTTCTGATATTCATGCAAACTAGAGAGAGACATGCACTGTCCTTGGGGCCAGTCATGTTTGGGTCCAGCACCTAGAACACCGGGGGCTCCAGGGGTGTTTGCTTCATCCCTTACCATGCAATGTTTGAGCTTTTAACTGAGGAAATACCCACATTTTCACAAAATGCCTACACTTCTAGTAAGTGAAGGTAAGATGAGTGCAAGGTCCTGTTAGAAAAATGGACCAGGCCTTTAAAGATCACATGTACAGAGATTGAAATTAAATTTGTTGGCAGACAACCTGTGGATTAAAATTGCATTAATCGCATCCTTTGCAGCTGGCAATCTGATAAGCATGACTATAAATGAAGCAATGCAGCGTTGCCGCTGCTATGAATCTGTGGCTGGCTGACTTCAAAAGAGTTATTCGGTTCAGTGGTCAAAGGGATTGCATTTTGCAGAGTGACTGCATTTAAAAAAGAGGTTCTTGCCCTAGTAGTTATGAGGCATTAGGGAAAGCTCTGAAACAAACTTCAAACGAAAACTATAGAGTGCTGAAACATGCATGGAAAGAGCATCCAAAAGTGGATAGTAGATGTGTTGTGGAGAGTGGTCTCGAAAATGAGTCAGTCAAACAGTGTAACTATTGACAGTAGAGCTTTGAGAATGTAATCACCTCAGGGGTTTGAGACCAGTGGGTGGAAGCTACATAGATTGTCTCAGTATGGATTGTGTTTAAGATGTTAACGAAGGGTATGTAGACAAACGTAGTCGTAAGTTTCTCAATTATTCGCGCATTTACTTTTATTGCAAACATATTCTGCACTTTTTTATAATTTTATTCAACAATTTTTTTCTCCAGCATGGGGTCTGGCATTGATTCACATGCTCATGAATATTCCCCGTCCTCAGGCTGGGAATCCTCGGTAAAGAAAAAATCAGTATCAGTTTCGTTTCTGATCTGTCTTTCTTAGTAGCAACCAATCACTGGCCTCTGGGTTATACTGCCCCCAGCCAATGACTGCCCTCTCCCTGAGCCCCTCCCCTGGCAGCCATCCTCAGATTTTTACCGCACATTCAAGTGTTGGGAGTCCTCGTACTATAGCTCTCGATCTTTTACTGCGTTTTGCATTTTGTTTCAAAGAGTTTTATCTCATTTTTCGGTCAATCGAGCCTCAAGCTCCACTGTTTCTACTTCAGATTAACGTCCTGTCCCCTTTCCAACATACTGCATGGGAGTCCCCCGCTAGGGACGGGAGACAGAACCTTTTTCACCAGAAAAATTATCTTCCCCTTTAAATTTAGGCACGGGCGCGGCCCTGGGAGCATGTGCTCCCCTGACTCTGCCCACCGGCACCACTCCTTGGTCCTCTTTTCTGCGTCGACAGGAACGGACCGCTTTCACCAGTGCTCCTGGGTTAGGCCTCCGTCTTAGTAAATCCATGCGCTCTTCTTTTGTCTTCTTTTTTTCTTGTCTTTAATCAGGTACCTCTGTCCTCTGGTGTCACGCTCCTCCGTGGCGCATGTTAACATCAGCAGGCTTCAGCAGGTGTCCAGCCTGCAGGGGGCTCTTCCCTACATCCAATCCCCATGCTCTCTGCCATGGCCCGACCGTGGCTGGGAGAGCTCCTCCGCGTGCAACACACTGACACCACATGCTCTGAAGAATAGACTAGCCAACTGGAGGGAGCTTTTCAGAAGGTCGCTTCCAGAGGACTTAAAGGAATTTGTCAAGCACAAGACCAGGCCCAAGGTAGGGGCACTTTTTACATCTGCACCCCGCAGCGGCGACTCCTTTCCCCAGAAGCGTTTGAGCGGGAGGGACCTATCAGATCCTAGTAAGTGCAGGAACAGAGGCTGCTTAAGCTACCAGCCACCAAGCCGAGGGGGTCGCAAGAGCCTACCACTGACTACACTGAGGTACTGCAAGGCTCTAAAACCGGGTTTCAACCAAGGGGGTAGGTATGAATACCTGACAGGTCCCGTCCTGAGGTGCAGGGTAGGCCTATACCTCCACTGCCAGTCCTAGAGGAGGCCGGACCCAGCGCGGCAAGTAACAGAACACAACACAGGCATGCAACCCGACAAAATGGCAGCTCGCCCTACACCATTCCCCTTTGGGGACCAGGTAGGGGAACGAGTTTCCAGGTGGGACTGGTCATCGCCTAGCACGTGACCCACGTCATATCCTTCAGCGATGCAGGGCAGATGCACCTGGCTTACAGCAAGAAAGAGTGTGCCCACGTCTCAGCAACCTCAGGGCCCCACGCCCATGCCCGCTCCACCAAGCATTATGCCGGCCTGTGAAGACATTTATTTAGAGAAATTCCGGACTCTCATGAGGTCTCCACAGATCGGCAACATCCTCAAGAATGTTATCAGGGACATAATCCCTCTGGTACTGCAGCTAGAACCCACAGCCACACCGCCCTTGGGTGCAACGCTTTGGGGTCCAATGCAGCCCCACCTGCCTGCGCCAGTCCCCATGACACCGGCTCTCATGCCTCCACGAGTCACAGCAGCCCCGTATCTGCTGCCGCAGTAGCCTCCGGTACCTGTCAGTATGCTGCAGCCACCTGGGCCCAGCAGTGCTCCAGTTGCACCGGACCAACAGATCACACTGGCGGACATTGATGAGGAGGACAGACATGCCCTCGTCATCCAAGGCCTTTCATGAACGGCTTGCAGGCCTGGCCAAGTATTTGGGGCTCCCTCACCCTGAGGTCAAACAACCAGAGGAGGGGGTGCTGGCACAAGTCCTCAACCTACGCCCCAAGGCTAGAACAGGGATTCCAATACAAAAAGACGTGGTGGCGCTTGCCAAAAAAGGATGGCTTAAACCACACTCTGCACAGCCTACCAATAGGCTCCTCAACGCCAAGTTTAGGCAACTGGAGGGCGACCCCCCCTCTTGCTGTCGGCCCAACCCCATCCACACTCCTCTGTAATTGCTGCGGCTTCACTCTATTCCAAGCCACAATCGTCATTGGCTACATCAGTCTCTACACTCCTGGGTAAGGAGGAGAAGATCTTGGAAGCCTATGGAAAGAAAATCTATTCCAACGCTTCTCTCCATCTGCACTAGTCCAATGCTGACGCAATGTTGGCTGCTGTCAATCAAAGGCTCTGGCGAGAGATCGTCTATTTCCTTCCTGAGATTCCGGTGCAGAGTCAGGCGCGCTTCAAGGCTGGACTGGCATAAGCCGAAATAGTAGCGCAGGACGTAATGGAGTCCACAGTGGCTAACATTGACACCTCATGCCGTGCCATATGTATTGCTACCGATATGAGAAGGACGGCCTGACTACGGGAGACCAAGTTCAACCCTGATGTCCAGGAGCATATACCGGACCTTCGTATCGAGGGTGGTGATCTGTTCCATTCTACCACGGACGAGGAGCTCGGTAAGAAGGAGAGCAGTTGGCAGACTGCCAAAACCTTATCGATCCTCACAAAGTCCACCCCCAAGGCATATAGGCAGACACACCAGCGCTCAGACAAGGGTCAGTCTTTCAGCAGCTTCAGGGGTTTCCAGGAGAGACGGTCTAGACACCTGGAAAGGTCACAGAGCCAGCATAGGCACAAGCAGCATATGGTGGCTCACAAGTGCTTTTTCCAGTCTCCCTTCTCAGTCTCAGAGGGTAAAAAGGCATGACAGCTATCCGGATCCACGAGTCTCCGGTGGGGGGCAGGTTTGCCCTTCACTCAACGCTGGCAGACAAGGTTCTCGGACTCATGGATCTTCTCAGTAGTATCCACAGGCTTCAGGGTTCCTATCCCTACTTATCCTCTCTCCTCCCCTCTGCTCCCACAGAATGGGACAGCAACTCTGTTGGCGGAAATTCGCTCACTCGTAGAGAGTCAGGCAGTGGAGGAAGTCCCAGCCTCCCACCGGGGTCTGGGCTTCTATTCACAGATTTTCACCATACACAAGAAGAACCACGGTGGCCTGAGAGTTGTGTTGGACCTTTCTACCTTGAACCTTTCTCTCCCTCTTCAAAATGTCAAGATGGTCACCCCAGTGCTTATAGCGGAGACATTGTGTGAGGGAGACGAGATGTGCTCCCTGGATCTGAAGGATGCTTACCTACATGTCCCGATCTGGCAGCCCCATCGGTCCTTTCTGAGGTTCAGGATCATGTTTTTTTTCTCCAATACAAGGTTCTACCCTTTGGCCCCAATTCGGCCCCAGGAACTTCACTAGATTGATGGCGGTGGCAGTCCTACTCAGGGCCCATGGTCCCCACGTCTACCCATACCTAGACGACTGGTTCGTCAGCGTGAGGTCTCAGAAGGCAGTGCACCACACCGCCTCTGCCCTCATGAACACACTACACGAGCTGGGATATTCCATCCTTCTCAAGAAGTCACAGCTGGAGCCCATGTAGAGTCTAATTTCCTGGGCCTCTTCTAGAATACGAGCTCCAAGAGGAAGATCCCCTTGGAGGACAAGATCATAGCCAGAAAGAGGGCCAGGGGGCACTTTCTCAGCAGAGAAGTGGCCTTGGCGTGGTGGTACCACCACCATCTCCTGAGCATCATGGCAGCATGTCTCTTAGCTGTGGAGCATACGACACTCACGGTGAGGCGCTTGCAGCTACACTTCACAGCCTCCTGAAGATGGGAGAAGGGTTCCCAGGCAGAGATGGTCAGCATCCCACCTCATTTCCACCAGGACCTAGTCTGGTGGAGCAAGGACAGCAACCTGTGGATAGGCAGGCCCTTCCGTCAACCAGCACCTCAGGTCACCATCACCACAGACTTGCCCCTAGAGGGCTGGGGAGCTACTTTGGGCAGCCATAACATCCACAGGGTCTAGTCCCGTCAGGAGCAGTTGGCTTGCATCAACTGGCTTGAGTTAATGGACATCTGGCTTAACCTCAAAGCCTTCCTCCATATGATCAGCGGCAATGCGATCCTTATTCAGACCGACGGATCCACCAGTATTACATCAACAAGCAGGGTGGCACCAGGTCTCCTCCCCGATGCACTCTAGCAGTCGACATTTGCGAGTGGGCTCTGGAAAACATGCACCTGTCAGCAATACACCTCATGGGGGAATCTAACCTGGAGGTGGGCAGGTTCAGTAGGCTGGGTGTGGACAACTACGAATGGCAGTTGAAAGGGATCTTCGACAGGTGGGGTCATCCTCAGGTGGACCTCTTCGCCATCTAGTACAACAGGAGGTGGCCCCAGTTTGCGTCCTGGCAGGGGCTCGCTGAGCGACCCGATTCAGATCAAGTGGTACATGAACGCGTATACATTCCCTCCGACCTCCTCTGTTCACAGGGTAATCTGCAAGATCCGGGAGGCCCGGCATCTCTCTCATTCTGATAGCTCTGTGGTGGCCAGTAAGACCATGGTTCTCGGGAATACTCAGCCTGTCGGATCAGGCCCCGGTGCACCTTCGACTGGGTCCAGCACACCTAGTCTCATAGCAGGGAGACACAGTCATCCACCGCGCCCCTCAGAAATTAGCCATTGCTGCGTGGTTCCTGAACAAGTCACACTTAGGCATCTGCAGCTGTCTAAGCCAACCTAGACATTACACAAGGGGCTAGGAGTGGTGCTACCAGGAGCCAATACATAAGCAAGTGGACCAGGTTCTGTCACTGGGCAGAATCAAAGTAGGTTGATCCCTTGACCTGCACGTTGGACAGCGTACTATCCTTCTGGGGTACAGGTAGACACATGCCACACCTATCTGGCAGCTATTGGAGCCTACAGGAACTTGGAGGAGGTGGTGTTTTCATCCTCTGATCCGGGGCTGGAGAGACACTTGGTGAGCCTGACCAGGCCTTACCCGCCCATCAAGAAACCATATCCTGTGTGGGACCTCAACATGGTTTAGGCGCCCTGGCGCACAAACTATTCAAACCTATGGCATCCGCTTACATCACGCTAGTCACCATCAAGACGGCTCTCCTGGTGGGCCTCGTCTCGGCCGCCAGATCAGTGAAATCCTGGCATTGGTGGCTCGGAGCCATATACTACTTTTCATAAGGACAAGGTGGTGCTTAGAACTCTCATCTGGCGGCCATCGGAGCTTACCGGAACTCAGAGGACGTTTTATCTTCCTCCAACCCGGTGGTAGAGACATTTTGCGGGTCTCACTAGGCGGTACCCACAGCCACACCCTGTGTGGGACCTCAACATAGTGTTGGGTGCCTTGGCGCATAAACTCTTTGAGCCAATGCGTCGGCGGACATCAGGCTGATCACCAGCAAGACAGCCCTCTTGGCGAGTCTTACATCTGCACACCGGGTCAGCGAGATCCAAGTTCTCGTGGCTTCCGATCCTTACACTACTTTTCACAGGGACAAGGTGGTCCTTGGAGCGCATTCTGCGTTTTTGCCTAAAGTAGTCTCTTCATTCCACCTATGTGAGGAGATAGTGCTACCAACTTTCTTTCTGGACCCCGAGGATGACGCTCAGAGGGTGCTGCACTGTCTAGATATCAGGCACGTTCTAAAATTCTACCTTGACAGGACCAAGAGCTTCTGCAAATCAGACACTCTTTGTCACCTTCGGTGGGTGAAAGTCGGGCCGTCAGGCCTCCAAGGCTTCTATAGCTAGATGGATGGTTTCGGACATCAAGGAGGCGTATGAGGGGCAGCACAAACCCCTTCCATCTAACATGGATGCCCATTCAATTAGAGCTAAGGCCACAGCAGTTGCGTTCCCAAGGAATGTGCCGTGACAGGTTATCAGCAATGTGGCTACATGGACTATGCCCTCGACCTTCTGCAAGCACTACTGCTTGGAGGCCGACTCCAGATCGGATGCGGCATTTGGTCACGCAGTCTTAAGGAACTTGTTTTCTTAGGGGTGTCAACTCTCCACCCTGGAGCTACATTCAGTTATAATTGCCCATGCAGTATGGAGGAAAGGGGATAGGAAGTAGGAGTAATTATAAGTTACTCACCGTAGTGATTAAGGTACTCCGAGTCCATAGTCCCCTTTCCTCAATACATCCCACCATTCTCCCCCCGAATAAAACTGGTGTCATTAGGCAATGTTAATATTGTAGACGCGTCGTAAGGGACTGAGGAGTGGGGCCGGTATGTGGAGTGAGGGAAGTGGGGCCGCACCCCCGCGCGCATCAAAATTTAAAGGGGAAGGTGTTTTTTTATGTTGAAAAAGTTTTTTTCTCCCGACCCTAGCAAGGGACGCCCATGCAGTATGGAGAAAAAGGGACTATGGACTAGGAGTACGCTAGTTACTACAGTGAGAAATTTATCATTTCTGAATGGTTTTGGAATGTGTGGTGCTGTTTTGTCCAGAGGGAACAAAATTAAGGGGGGTGGTCCCAAAACATTGTAAAGGCTTTTAAATGTGGTGCCATTTGACAAATGTGCACAAAAGCTTGCAAAAAGATTTTAGATCTAGATATAAATGTTTTAGCAAAGTTTGGTGGGATTTTGTCAGGAGGGGAAAAATTAGATGTGGGTTTCAAAATATTGTAAAGGCTTATGAATGTGGTGCCATTTGACGAATGTGCACACATTTTTGCAAAATGATTTTAGATCTAGATATAAATGTTTTTGTAAAGTTTGGAGTTTTGTCAAGAGAGGGCTATATTAGAGGAGGGTCTCAACATGTTTAGCTGGCTTATAACTTTGTGGCCTTTTGACCAATGTAGACAAAGGTTTTCAGAAAGATTAGAGACCCAACCTTGAATGTTTGTACAAAGTCTGAATGGATTTTGTCAAGTGGGGGCTAAGTTATATGACCATTGTATGTACATACATTGCGACACTTTTGAAAAGATGAAACACGAGCGGATTTCCAGCAAACTCAATTAAGGAGCATTGGCAAGGACCTGAAAGCATGGTTTTGCAAATGGGTCCATATTTTATTTTTTTGACAAGTGTCATAATGTAGGAACAAAAAATAGTGAAATACCTTTGGTGACTGACGTATAGCCTGTGGCCATGGGCAGTGGCCAGATTGTCGGGATTGTGGCATAAGGTCATGATCTTGACAATGTGGCTACTGGCCATGACCATGAGGGATGACCAATGGCGATAAAGTGCCATGTCCACCAGGGACCTGCTATGTGGTAAAGTTTTTTGTAATTGGGATAGATTTGAAAGGGGAAAAAATATGCTTGTGGTAATATGGTTATAGGGTTCTCTTGTTGCCTTCTGCAGGCTGCTATGGAAAAGGAAGAGGGGCTCTGTAAGGAGCCCCACCCCCCCTTTCCATCGTTGCTGTCTTAGAAAAGGATGGGTGGGTTAGTGCTTTGGCAATTTGGGGTGGTAATGGCCTTCATCCCCCATTGCAGGGTCTGGAACGGGTGATAACGGTCCGGAGCCCTCGCTATCTGCCCTCTCTTCACTTGGGCCGATAACTTGGGCTGCCGGGCCATTATCCCCCGTTCCAGTCCCAGTCCCTAGAACGGGGGATGAACGCCACAATATTCCCATTAACATAACACAAAATGCTAATGGAAATCTTGGAAAATCTTATTGAGTCTATGTACTTTGTGAGAAAAGTAAAGTACATGGAGTCTATAAGATATTTTTTTTGTTAGATTTTTGTACCTGTGAAAGGAACCTTTTTTAGTATTTTTATTTATTTTAATTTTTTCATTTTTGCAGGATAGGTTAGAACATAAGGTGGGGAGGGGAAATGAGGAAAGAGGCACCACACACTAATATGAAGGGGCAGGTGTGCAGGGGAAGATGTTGCACATGTGTTACATCTAATGTAGTGGCCAGTGTTTCTCAGGCCCTTTGATTGCAGCTTCAAAAGCACTTTGAAATTGCCCTCCTGCAGCGTGGTGTGTTGCAGTATATACAAAGAGGACTGTTGTCTTCGAAAGATATGGATCAACCGCCTCTTTTATTGCTTGCAAGGTAGCATGTGAGACTTTGTATCCCACAGAAGTAGGCTCTGTGGTTAGAACATTGGTTGAGGAAGATGAAGTGGAGGAAGACAGCCTACTACTTGCTAAGAAAGGAACAGCCTTTCCGAGAGCATTGCGGTGTTGGAATGGGTGTTGCGGCGCATGGAGGTGGTCCCGTAGGAGTACTGTCTAGGTTATCCACTGCACCTACCCTGCATACTAGTTCAGTGTCCTATACCCTCATAATGTGACCAATGGCCAGTGCTCATAGCTTGCAGCCATGGCCATTCTCCAAAATCCATGGGGCATGGGCTTCGGCCATGCCCCATTCCCCAATAAGCAAATCAGAGTAGACATTTGTCCTTGCAGTGGGCCAGGCACCAAAGTTATATCATTTTTTATACTTGCAGTTTGACACTTTGGAAAAATAAAATACAGGACAGATTTGCAAAACCATGCTTTCAGGTTCTTGCTGATGCTCTTCGTGCAAGTTTGCTGCAATCCCGTCCAGCACTTTGGGACTGTAGCTGCGAGCAAAAAATGTTTTCCCATTCAAACCTATCCTGATTTAGAAAAACTAGACGACATGGCCGGACCCTGCTGCCCATTCCCACTTTAACCCCATTACCAGTCCCTTGTGGCCATGACCAGAAGACAGATTGTCGGGGTCATGGCCTTCGGCTTTTAACAGGACAATCTGGCAATTCACCATGACCACAGGCTATACCTCAGTCGCCAAAAGTATATCACTATTTTGTGTACTTCATTAAGACACTTTTAAAATAAATTAAACACCAACACATTTACAAAACCATGCTTTCGGGCCCTCGCACATGTTTTTTGCAGATATAGTGATATAACTTTTGCCCCACTTGACAAAATCCAACTTTGCATAAACATCCGAGATTGGGTCAGTAATCTTTTTGGAAATATCTGTGCAGACTCATCAAATGTCACCAAAGTTATAAGCCATCTATACATTTGAGACCCCCCCACATTACGCCTACGTCCTGTCCCCTTTCCTCTATACTGCATGGGCGCCCCGCGCTAAGGACGGGAGACAGAACCTTTTTCACCAGAAAAATCATCTTCCCCTTTAAATTTAGATGCGTGCGGGGGCGCAGCCCTGGGAGCATTCGCCCCCCTGACTTCGCCCAACGGTGCCACTCCCCAGTTCTCTTTTCTGCATCGACTGGGACGTATCGCTTTAACCAGCGTCCCTGGGTTAGACCTCCGGCCTTGTAATTCCACGCGCTCTTCCCCGGAGAAGTCTTCTTTGGTCTTTTCCAATATTAGGTACTGCTCTGTCCTCTGGCGCCACTGTAACGCTCACCTGATTCTCGCAGAGGCGCCGGTCTTGACTGGGCGACTACCGTATCTTCAAAGGTGATGTGTAGCACCCGGTTGGCTCTTTGGGCTGGACCTCTGTGCACTGTATGCCTGACGTGTAGAGTAAGATGTCTGCAGATAGAAAATATGGGGTTAATGAACTGGGGTTATTGGGGTGTCCCTATCTCTTTCCTCTTCTCCTCTCCTGTAGACCCCCAAAGGTTAACGCTCTCACCTTAGGTAAGTGAATGCCGAGCTCTCCATTTGCCTCGGGGCAGGGTGCTGTAACCAGTTTCTTCACTGGATAGGTAGCGCAGGCCTCTTGACTTCAGAGGACTGCTGTCCGTCGTTTACTGCACGAACGGTAAGTTTCGAGTCATTCAAATGTCTTTAAAGTCTTTAGTAATGATGTCTCTTGTTTTGCAGGGTTCCGGCGATGGCGGATGACGGGCTGAAGTGAGTTGAAGATGGAGCCCGTGTGATGAATAGAAGCGCCTGGAAGCACGTAAGTAAGCGCTTGTTGCCTGCTTCACTATGCGCTCTAACTGTCTTTTTATTTTGCAGGTACGAGTTCGGAGCGGCTGCAGGGTGCCGGAATACCCACTGGATTAGATGTGGAAAGGAGTAATGGCACGTGAGTATTAAAGTTCCCCAATGTCTTTAAACGCACCTTGTTTTGTCTTTCAGATGCCGGAATGCAGTGTGAAGACCTCCGGAGCGCACGAAGAGTAGGTAAGCCTTTGCCTTTCAGATGCCGGAATGCTAACCTGTTCTTTCTTGTCTTTATAGGTGTTGCTGAAGACTGGATTCAGGATGGTAAGCCTTTGCCTTTCAGATGCCGGAATGCTAACCTGTTCTTTCTTGTCTTTATAGGTGTTGCTGAAGACTGGATTCAGGATGGTAAGCCTTTTTCCTTAGGCCCTGGACCGGATGCAGAAGACACGATGAGCGTTCTGCTGCAGAGGTTGCAGAATAACGCAAAGCAAGATTCATCCACCGGGTGTGGTTTAAATAGCCTCCTGTAGTGCTTAGGTGTCTCCTTCCAGAGCCACGCCTAAGTAAGAAAAGAGTTCCTGGTAAGAAAAGAGTTCCTGCCTTCCAGAAGAGTTCCAGTGTTCTGAATCTAGGGAGTGGCTCCAGCCCCACCCAACAGGAAAAGTAGTTCCAAACAGAAGAGGATCAGAGGCTCAACTGGCAGGCAAGTAAGCAGCATGGTCTGCTGAAGGTAAGTCCACCCAAGCATTATGAGCCCGGCGCTTCCAGCGCTGGGACTGGGCATATTTATGAGCCTGGTGCCACTGGCGCCAGGACTGGGTCCAAAAGGTCCCAATTGGGACTGGTTGGCACTCGGAACCTGGGTTATGGATCTGCTTCCAAGGGAGTTGGGAAAACCCTGACCTTTTGGAAGCAGAGATCATGACAGCCACACTCCTACCCGGCGCATGTCGACGACGGCGGGCTTCAGCAGGTGTCCAGCCTGTGAGGGTCCGTTTCCAATGTCAGATCCATACGCGTTCTGCCTCCGGTGCCTTGGCCCAGACCACGGCTGGGACGGCCGTACCGCGTGCAACGCTCTGACTCGATGCACGCTCAGGAATCGACTAGCCAGGTGGAGGGAGCACATCGTTAGATCGCCACCAGAGGACCTCAAAGCATTCGTGAAGCAGAAGACCAGGTCCAAGGTAGGTGCCCTGTTCTCCTACGCACCCCGCAAAGGCGACTCCTTCCCACGGAAGCGCCCAAGCGTGAGGGACCTCTCGGGTCCTAAGACAGCAAGATCGCAGAGGCTGCTCCTGCTACAGGCAGAGGGGTTGCAAGATCCTTCCAGTGCTATCGCTAAGGGGCCGCAAATCTCTATTACCCGGTGCCAACCAGAGGGCCTACACCCTAACACCCTAACACCAGACTCATGTCTGAGGGGGCACCTGTACGCAGCACTACCGGCAACACAGCCGAGGACACGCTGCCTACCAGACCTCGACCTGAGATGCAGGGAAGGCCACAACCACCAACGCTCAGCGTACTGGTGGTAGCTAGTCCCATCTCAGCAAATTCCACGACGCAGGCATGTGGTATGGAGCAAAACAAAATGGCTCCCAGCCCAGACAAAATGGCGGCTCACCCGACGCATTGTCCCTTCGGAGACAAGGCAGGGGAATGAGCTTCCAGGTGGGATTGGTCAACTCCTATTACTTGGTCCACATCCTATCCATCCACTTCGCAGGGCAGATACTTAGCCCTGTGCAGTGAAACAGGACATCCACACAGCAGCCTCAGTGCCCGACCCCTATGTCTACACCATCAGGCACCCCTCTGGCTTGTGAAGACAGGTTCTTCGAGAAGTTCCTTGCACTCACGAGATCACCACAGATGGGTACCATCCTCAGGGACATGCTCCCTCCTCTACAGCCTCAAGCACCCACAGCCGCACTGCCCTTGGGTCCAGCTCGGGCCCCGGCTCCCATGCCGGTACCAGTCACGGCAGCCCCGGCTCCCATGCTTGTACCAGTCACGGCAGCCCCGGCTTTCACACCTCAGCAGCCTCCAGCACTGATACTCAGCACACCACAGCTGCTTGCGCCCAGCACTCCTCTGGGTCCCCCAGGCCAGCAGGACACAACGATGGACAAGGACGAGGAGGAGGACCCAGATACCTCATCGTCAGCCAAAGCCTTCACGAGCAGCTGGCGGGACTGGCTGAGTACCTGGGAATACCACAGCCACACGTGGGACAACCAGAGGCGGGGGGTACTGGCTGAAGTCCTCACGCTACGGCCTACAACTAGAAAGGGAATTTGGCTTTAGAAGGATGTTGTAGCACTTGCCAAAAAAGTTTGGCTCAAGCCACACTCTGCCCAACCTACCAATAGGCGTCTTGATGCTACGTATAGTCAAATGGAAGGGGATCCCCTTCTATTGTCGGCGCACCCCCAACCACATTCCGCAGTGATAACGGCAGCATCACTATACTCCAAGCCACAAGCCTCGTCGGCGGCTTCGACCTCTGCACTCCTGGACAAGGCAAAAAAGCTTTTAGAGGCATTCAGGAACAAAATGTATTCTAACGCCAGTCTACATCTGCGCCAGGCCAACACCGATGCCATGTTGGAGGCTGTCAACCAGAAGCTGTGGCAGGAAATTGCAGACTTCCTTCCTGAGCTCCCCACACACAGCCAGGCTTGCTTCAAGGCTGGGCTGGCAGGGGCCAAAATCATGGCACAAGACATAATGGAGTTGACAGTGGCTCACAATGACACATCAGGGCAGGACATTTGTATTGCAATGGACATGAGAAGGTTGGCTTGGCTCAGGGGGACAAAATTCAAATCCAGATGTGCAGGCACGCATACTAGACCTGCCTTTCGAGGGGGCAGACCGGTTCCATTCAACAACGGATGAGGAACTTGATAAGAAAAAGAATAGCTCACAGATAGCGAAATCTTCATCTATCTTCACTAAGTCCCCACCCAAGACCTACAGCCAGACGCACCAGCGTTTGGACAAAAGTCAGTCCTTTGGAGGCTTCAGAGGCTTCCAGGAGAGACAGTCCAGACAACCGGACAAGTCCCCTAGCCAGCACAGGCGCAAGCAGCACAAGGCGGCTAACAAGAGTTTCTTTCAGTCCCCCTCCTCAGCCCCAGCCTCAGGGGAAAAAGTTGTGACAGGCCCATCCGGATCCATGAGTCTCCGGTGGGGGGCAGGCTTGCCCTACATATACACCGCAGACAAGGTTCATGGACCCCTGGATCCTCTTGGTAGTATCCTCTGGCTTCCGTCTCCCCATTCCTCCTTCTGCTCCTTCATCCCCTCCACCCTGCAGACTCTCTGTGCTGTCCAAGAAGAGAGCACACATTCAATTCTGCATCTCTGCAGCCTCTAACAACATGTCCAAACTCTTTAAAATCTGCAAGGAACTGGCCAATCCTGTTGCAGTCTCGACCTCTCCTTTTCCCTCCCAGGCTCTCTCTACGGCTCTGGCCATTCACTTCTCTGCTAAAACTCTCTCCTCTCCCTCTTCCTCTCTCTGCCCCCTTTGGCCATCTCTCCCTCTCCTCCTTCTCTCTGACAACACCTAATGAGGATTCTAGACAAGTCTGATCTATGAAAGAGTTGTCCAAACAGGGGCTCCTCTGCTCCTCCAGAACCATCAAGGAGCATATCAATACCCTCGCTCCAGCCTTGGCCTATTTCTGTAATCACTCTTACGCCACTGGATGTTTCCCCTCTGCCCATAAGCACTCCCTTGTGCACCCCCTCCTCAAGAAGCCATCTGCCGATCCTACCAGCCCAGTAAACTATCACCCAATCTCCATCACCCCTTTCCTGGGCAAACTCTTGGAAAAGCTGGCCATCTCCCAGCTTACTCTCCACACTGAATCTGTTGGTTGGCTCAGAGGCACAGAAACTGCTCTCCTGAACACCTGTGAAGATCTACTCTCTAATCTTGATTCCAGCATTCCTCCTGTCCTCATCCTCCTTGATCTTTACTCTCCTTTTGACACAGTCAATCACGCCATCCTGATCAATTGACTCTGTGAGAACCTGGGCATCACGTATCGAGCCCTGGAGTGGCTGAGCTCCTTTCTCTTGGACCGCCCCCAACCCCTCCGCACCCCCAGGTCCAACTTGGTCCCTTTCTCTCTGCCACCTCACTAACTTTGGCGTTGCCCAGGGCTCTATCCTTTTATCCTGGTTTTTCAACCTCTACTTGGCACCTTTAGCCCACCTGATCTCTACCTTCTCCTCTAACTTTCCGTGTTATGCGGATGACACTCAGGTTTCCTTCAGGCTCCCCTCAGCCTCCTCTCCTCAATCACTTGTTTCTGACTGTCTATCTGCGATTCAGGATTGGTGCGCCTCCAACAATCTCTACCTTAATGCCAGAAAGATTGAGATCCTTCTCATTGGGACCCCTGCCCTACTTTCCCTCTCTCCCTTGGGGCCTCTTCCTTTGCCTTCCTGCGAGGCAAAAAACCTTGGTGTCATCTTTGACTCCACTCTCTTTCTGTCCTCACATCTCAGACGTTGCCAATAAGTCCCACTACCAGCTGCACCTCCTCAAAGGGACTCTTCCCTTTCTCACTTCCCCCAGAAGCTGTCTCCAGGGCCCTGGTTCTCTCTAGGCTGTATTACTGCAACAGCCTCTTTCTCAATCTGCCTTCCTCCTCTCTCCTCCCTCTGCAACTAATCCAGAACAGGACTGGGAGACTTGTCCTTGGCCTCAAGCCCAGGGACCGTATCTCTCCAGCCCTACAATCTAGCCACTGGCTCCCAGTGGCTAGAAGGATCAAGTTCAAGACCCCTAGCATTGTCAAGTAGACTTTCTGGGGCTGGGGCCCACACTACATGCAGTGCTCTCTTCCAAAATAACGTCCTTCTTGAGCCATTTGCTCAGCTACCTCCAACTCTCTAAGGGTTAGACGCTTCGCCAAGCAGAGAGTTCGGGGTAGATCATTCTCCTCTGCAGGTGCTTTCCTCTGGAATGGTCCCCCTGCCCCTCTCAAATTTTAGCCGGACCACCTGAAGTTCCGGAAGCAGCCCAACACTTTCTTCTTCTCGTCTGCTTTCTCCCTCTTCCTCCCCTCCTCACCTACCTTTCTGCTGTACCGACTGGTTAGTTTGCTATCCTCAGAGCCTCACTGGGTACCAGGCTCTTACTTGATCAGTCATCCTTGCACTGCCTCTGAGCCTACCACGCACTTAGGGGATGGAATTGTAACCTTACAGTCCGTTGTTCTCCTTGCACTACCCAGAGTCGCGCAGCCCTGGCTGCACTTACTCAGAGCCTTGAACTTCCAGTACTTACACGATCTGAATGACACAGGGCCTACTAAGATTGTTTCTCATGTCCTCCGTCTGTCTTCCCTCCCTTGTCTTGCCTCGCCTAGAAACACTTGTGTACAGGCACGTTATGAATGACTTATATCAACCCTTGGTCAGCACCCTTTGTGAGCTCAGAGTGTGTAACCAAATGCTGGCGCCCCATGCTGACCCTATTCTAGAGAAAGCACGAACAACTGCCCAGTTTATGGTGTGGGGGCCACAAAGGGGTGTAGTATTTCTTCATTGGGTACCCTAACTATCTAACAACTAGCAAGAACCAATGGATGCACTTTCTAATAAAGGTGTGCACTGGCTTCGTACTGTAAGGGGCTGCACGTTCGTGACCAGGGAAGCCATATCGAGTTGCCACAGAGTGATCGAGGGAGACATCCCCAATGATTCTGTAAAGGTGGAATTTTGGGACCAAAGTGTGGCCAGAGGTATTCTGGACAAACCGGCCCGTTTGTAAATAGCAGGATCATAATCCACCCCTACCCTCGCCTCAGAAACTATTGACTCATCTGGAAATATTCTACTAAACTCAGTTTTATCTAGTGCAAACATAACGCCGTTGGGGAAAAGGTTAATCGGTAATGACAGTGGCCTCAGGATTATGCAACCCTGATTTGTTTTGTGTTAATAAAAAAGGGATATCTTTCACCTTTCTCACTATTGAGCCTCACTGCGCTCAAGTTTAATGTCATAGGGCCTCATCATGATTTTGGCCTCTGCCCTTAAATGACGCAGTAACAGTATTACTGCCGCATTTTAGGGCCGGCCAAATCACGAGTTGGGCAAAAAATTGCATTTTTATGTCCAAATTTTTGCTGGAGGTAAAAATGTCAAGTTTTGGGCTGTTTTCACCACTATTGCAAGCACTATTCGGTGCCATTTCGTAGCATTCCCCAACCCCGCAACTCCGGGTTGGGATTTACAGCCCTCCACCCCCTAATCCATCCCCCCCCGCCACTCATGATCCGGCGCAAATTGTGCCAGACCGGGTTGCAGTAGCGCATTAGGGTTGGGTGGTATAGTGATTTACTTTTTCCTTTATCTCCCTTTTCTGGACAATATATTGCCAAATTTGAGTAACTGTTTACTGTGTCAGGATGTGCATTGATGACCTGATGGGCGAATAAAGTTGTTTGATGTTGATTTATATCTGCACCAAAGGGATATGAGTCTTCCCTCGTGTTCTCACACTTCTCCCGTGTCTGGTATACTCCCTTTCCAGGGCTTTCACACTAGGTTGCCTTGAAGGTCTTCTCTTGTGCCTTTACAATGTTCACTTTGTATTTTGGTTGCGGGTCCCAGACTTGCAATCTCGTTGCCTGGTATACTAGTCTGCCAGGTCGTCTTCAACTTCTGTCAGTTTTGCTCAAGTATCCTTGCGGTCGTCAACCCCTCCTCCCTGGTTTCCCTTCTTAATACTTACAGCGTTTCCATTCCCTTCCTTGTGTTTGCTTTCACACTGCTTCCGTGTGCTGTGCGTTCTAAGCTACGAAGCACCCCGGTGTCCCACTTCCCTTACGTGGGCTTACCAGTCTTTTGTGGTAGCTTCGGCATTCTCTGCAGGCATCTCTTCCTTCGCCGGGGAGCCTTGTCCTGTTGACAGCGTCCTGTCAGTTTCAGTACCCGCTATTTCGTGGCCCCCTCCTCGCAGCATCTCCTGCGGCAAGCTCTTGGTTGGCGTACCTTCCTTCCAGCCTCTTGCGACAGCGCCGACAGTCACTGGCCTGCTCCCTTCTCAGCTACCTGCTTCGTTCCCCGACCCGCGTCGGGTAAAGTGGATCTGCTTCCCTCGATTTCCATCATCTTTGCTGGGCCATGCTTTTGAATCTCTCAGCACCTTTCAGATACTTCCAACAAGTAGAGCATGTCTCTAGTTCAGTGCTCTGTATTACTCCTGCGATCCTCTCTCCCCTGAGTCTTTCCATAAGGACAATGGAAAAAAGCCCCCTAGTCAATACTGAGTAGGTGAACAGGTTCTATGTCGCAATATGCAATACAGTTTGGGGGATTTAAAGAGTGTCATAGCTTGAGTGGAAAAGGGTTCCTGCCAATGGGTCGCCTTCCCTCCTATGAAGGTTATCTCCTCCCATATGGTCCTCCCTCAGGCAACCACCCCTAGGGTCAGGATCAGGTTCCGGTTGCCCTTCCCTGCCAAATAGGGAGAGAGTTTTTCCAGAGAGGGTGTGGTGACATCACTAGATTCCCCACAGTTGGCTCTGAAAAGGTTGGCTCTTCGCTATGCCACGTTGCCTAGACACTGATAAATGAATTGGCCATGTTACCACATCAACCAGTTAGTAGTTGATGCATTCATTCCTCAAGCCAAGACACGCAAAACAGAATGTTATACTCTGCATCATGAAATTATAAGTAGTTAACGATTGTGGTGCCTCTTAGTAATGTAGCAGAGCATGTTGAGAAATGAAGGTCTAAGTGCCTGAATAGCTCTGCTTTTTTACAGTTTCATGAGATATTTTTGCGGGTTGTGACGAAACTGCAGTAAAATCAAAATAATATTTTGCCAAAGAGTGAATTGAGGAATATTTACTGGCAGATTTCAAATGTATAATTCTTAATGCAACAATCGATTTGAGTGTAGGTTTCTACTATTAAATTGATTGTTTGTACAATTAATTTGATCTGCAACTAAACAAATGGGTTTTCACTATTTTATATATTGGTGTGGTTTTGCTGAATTAAATTCAACCATCCCTAAATGTTGTGCCCTTTAATATCTGCATGTACAGTTCTTTAAACCGTATGGTTTGGTTTCTTGGTCATGGCACCACTGCATGTTTTCCAACCACCATCTATATAGTACAGCAGAACTTTGTATTAGTTAGAAATATGTATCTAATACGCAGTTCTGCAAACTGTCTATTTTCATTCCAGACGCTGGAACAAGATCCCTTGTTCAGGCCAGAGAGAGAAGAAGAGAGCGGCCCCAGGGTCAGGGAAAGCTATCCACTCTTTGATGCCAATCGAGGAGGAGCTATACGCAGGATCCCATAGGATCTCTGCCCATTTCCTGACCTATATCAGGTTAACCATTGTATGGAAGTTCCCATGTCTGTGAGTGCTGGATGGGGTGGCCACAGTGACCGGGTACCATTCCTGCAGTGTATTACTGGGCCTGTAGGTATAATCTGGAGGATCCCTTGGACCACCCCACCATGCCACCGCTCTCTGGCAGGCAGCTGTCACCAAAAGTGTGCCCATGCTATGCCTGCCTCTTTGAGCTTTTGACATGCCTCTGTGTATAACCCACATTGCTGCTAGGATGTCCGATTTGGTAGCATTGCTACTTTTAATCAAGCTTATAGGCAGAGAAACAGCGTAAGACTCATTGCAGCAGAGGCAATAACTAGGTTTGATTTTGTAGATGACCATCCTGTTCAGATGCCATATCGGCTTGACAGAGGGACACTTCACAAGGGGATTCTGCCCGGTGGCGGGTGAACACCACAGTTCCAATCTAAAATAGTGGACTGGCTTGGCAAGTGTGCTTTGTGACGCCTTGCAGCGCCACATTGGCACCATGTTGCCTGGCAGGATCAGGTTGGGGGACTTCTTTCAACATGGGAATTAAGGCATACCAGGGTTTTCACCAGAGCCAGCCCGCCCTGGTCCATGGGGAAGCTAAATTAGGAAAGCCCTAGTCCCATTCACTTCTACATTGGTCTGCATGTTCGAAATTAGTACCACTTCTTCTTTTCCCATGCCTGTTCTACATAATGCTGGCCAGTCACTTTTCCGTACCATTGACTTCAACATCGATCATGCCGAGCGTTAGAGAAACAAGCAACCAACCTACCTGGGAGAGACACAGCGGGGGGCATGCTTCAGAGAAACCTGCTTAGCTGCCCAGCAGAGTAAACATGTGTTGTGAAATGGAACAGTCCAAGAAAGGAGTCTCCGACATTGGCCAGTATACAGAGCCAACCACTCATTGCAATAATCACAATTTGCTCAGCAAAGCACACAAACAGTTGCTTTACCTGCTCCTGGGCAGCATAGTGGTCCTCCTGCCAAACCGGCATCTTATGCACGCCGTACATACCTCACACAGTCTGGAACAGTAACTATGCTTACACCAGGCGGCCATTGCCGAGAGTAGAGCAAGAGAAGGGAGCATGTGTTTCCTTTCCCTAGGCGACACGTTTCTGGTTAGCAGAAATGCATTTGACCCAGGACACCAGGTGAGGGAAGGAGGGGATGTTAAAAAGGGGGATACAGGAAGGTGTGGGATATTCGGGGGACGTCAAGGGACCAAGCGTAGGAAGGACGGTACAAGACAGAGACTTGGGGAGAAGGTGTGGGTGGAGTGGAGCGCAGGACAGTGTAGTAGTATTAGTATGTAATCAGGAAAGTAGTAGTGTGGTGTAGAGGGGAGTGTTCTAGTGTGGAGAGCGGAGTGTCGTAGTAGTGTTGCGGAGAGAGGAAAGTATTAGTGGTGCAGTGTAGTACTAGCGCTGAAAGGTTAGTGTAGTGTTAGGTTAGTAGTGTGGAGAGGGGAAAGAGTAGTAGAGGGTAGTGAAAGGGGAGAGTTGTGGTCAGCAGGGAGACAGAGACAGAGTAGATCAGAAGCTGGTGGTAGGTGGCAACAAGGAAGAGAAAGGAACATCAGAGGGACAAGAGGGGGCGTGCGAGAGGAGGAACGTGTGTGGAGCAGTAGGGCAGAGAATAGGAGGAGGAAAAGGGGAAAAGGCAGGCAGACATAGGGAGAGGAATATCAGGGCATCAAAGGGAAGGACCAAGTCATCTGGAGTATCAGAAAGGCACCTAATCCTATGTTACATTGCTAGACTTAAATGTACGGGCCACCTAGATTGTTCTCAGAAGGAGATAGTTTCTTCTAATAACACTTCAATTATCTTCGACAGTTGGTGTGTTCTTGATACTACATGTGACAATACCCAGATCCATAGAAAATTAGCAAACCAATCCTGACGCCTAACCAATAAATGCTTGCAGGTCAAATCATGCCATTAAGTGGCCCAGAAGTAGGGGTCAAAATGTAATAATAAAACATTGCTGAATTGGCACTGCAATGTGTCAGATGTCACAAAGATATTGTAGAAGAGAGAAACGTGAAACCTCTTTGATCCCATTGAAGTGGGAGGTGGGGGAGTTCTTGTGTTATATGATTGTTCAGGTCTCACAGGTTTGTGAGTGGTGATCAAGTGGATAGATAATCTGGAGGGTTTCCATGATGTGCTTTCTGGATTAGAATCAAAGATTGATTTAAATGTGTCTTTGTTTAGAAGCCAGTGTAGTGATTGGGAGGTATGGGATATAAGAGCTTTAAAGTTGATAATGGAACTAATTCAGCAGCTGAATTTTGAAGAATTTGCAGTTTATTTAAAAATGTTATATGGTACCAAATTTGCGCTGCCACAATTCTGACGACTAGGAACAATTTCACATCAGATCAGAGCTAAAGCCCATTCCTGCATGGGATGAAATCATAGTGCAAACACAGTATAGTAATACAGAACAGTGGGCAGAAGCATGAAAGAAACAGGTAAAAATCATCAGGCTGGGATTACAAGGGTAGTGGCAGAAGCTGAGGGGACAGTTCAAATTTGATATCACCATGGGGCAGATTCTATATATAGAAAGATTGAAGACCGTAAACAAGCTGCGAGTTTACTACAGAATTTATTAAAAGACCTGTCAGTTATGACTTCCACCAGGAGTTTATTCCATTGATTAGCACTGAAAGCAGAAACATAACACATTCATGCAAGGCATGTGCCTCTTTATGCTGGAGTATTTGGGACATTTATTGGAAAGACTGTTGTGAGGAATCCAAAGTTCTTAAAGATGATTGTTTGCTCGACAGGGTATTATGACAAAGGTTTTATGGTTGATGGGAAGGGGTCTCAAATTTTGAGTTACAAAATTGGTTGCAGTACTTCTTTTGTAGCAGTTGCAAGTGGTGGATGGATTTCTTGCTGAGGTCTATGTAGATGGAATTCCAATAGTCCAGTCTGGAAAGCAGACTTGGCGTCTGCAAATGGCAGTGTGTTCTAGCACCATCAGTTTGATTTGGTGGATGAAGGTCAAGTTTCTATCAAACAAGTTTTTGGGATCAAGAGGTGGAGGATTTCCCCAAAATGTAGTCCATTTGTAAGGCGCAGAGGTCTGCCTGGCGGACCCAAAGCAAATGATTTCAGTTTTGGCCGAGTTCAGGAAAAGGTTGACACGTCAGTGGCCCAGTCTTGCAATTTTTCTGGAAAATTTGGGGTCAAATTCTCACCAATATTTATGAGCACAGTCTGCAGGAGGATTTGAGTAACAGGTTAGATCTGATGTAGTTGATGAGAGCTGCAAAAGGAGTGTCACATATATTGAACAGCCATGGTGGAGCCTTGCGGGACACCACATACAGGTTGGGGTAGAAGTGGAGGTGAAGTTACCAATATTTGGTGGGCAGAAACGATTTAGCAGGTAGTTACATCTCCAATTAAAACCCAATTGTGGCATGTAGTTTAGATTGGGTCATAATTCACAGTTTTAAATGCAGCACAAATGTTAAGATGAGTGAGACAGAATCGTTACTGTCTGACTTCAAGTATTTTCTCGCTCATAAAGAATAATCGTTTCTGTGTTTCTTGATAGGAAAAAGCCAAAAAGCGGGTGATGATGTTTATATTGTTCAATGATCTATGTAGCCATGATTTTCTACAAGACGTTTCCCAGCATACAAACTATCCCTTTTCTCCAATATCATAGTAAATACACTATGCTGTTGATTGTGTCTTGTTGAAAATATGAGGAAGCACAAGCTGCAGGAGGTGAATCATGTATTTCTAAATGAACACAGAACATGGGTGGCACTGTTCATCAGAAGACCTAAGTTTGACCTTGTCCCCGAAGGCAATTGCTAGGTTGGAGGCCAAGGCAGGGAGGTAGTGTGTGGGGCGGTTGGTGGGAGAGGAAAGGATTGGGTCTGAAGGGGGTTACTGTGTTCAGAGTATGTTTTAGAAACTTTGTTTTAAGGCTGCTCGCTGCTCTCTTTATATGACATATGGCATTTATAACGCACCTATACACAAGTGTTTCAAGGCGCGACGAGGCAAGGGAGGGGGAACAGAGGGAAGACAGATAAAGATCCTACTAGGCCAGGTGTCATTCAGATTGCGCAAGTGAATGGGAAGGGGAAGGTGTGGGGGCAGGGGGGTGTTGACAGTGCAGTACATGGATAATAAAATAAATAACAAAAGTAAAAATACGGCCAGCAGGGGGCAAGTGCAAGGGTAAGGGCAGACATCAGGTGTCAAGTGCTGGTAGTGGGCTTGTAGGGATACAGAAAACAGTCCCCAAGTGCGGGGTTTTCGAGGAAGGCAGTGCAGGAGTGCAACTTTCGAGGGAGGGGTCTGTGCCCAAATTCAGATGGTAGCCAGATAACCAGTGCAGTTTTAGTATCAGCCAGGAAGTCATCAGGGGAGACGAGGAGGAAAAGCAGAAGCAAAGAGAAGGGTTTTGAGGTGCTTCCGGAACCAGAGACGATTCTCCAAGTTTCAGGGAGGCTGTTCCAGAGGGGGAGACCACATCCCAAGAAAGAAATCTACCACCAACTCTTTGCTTGGAGAAGTGACGGGGGGCGTGGCCAGCGCGCATGTAGAGAAGGCGGCTTTCCGTGAAGCTCCTGCCCATGATCCTGCAGCACAAGAAATATCGGCGAAAATAATGAAGCTTCAGGGCTGAAAATCAACCGAGCCATAACAGATCCTTCCGGGAACACCTGATCAAAAAACCAGAGAGAATCGGCACAGGCAAAGCGGTTAACGAACCGTCCGAAATCTCTCCCCCTGCGACATCCAAGATGGCGGCCCGCAGCGGAGAGACCCACTAGACGTGACGGGACGGAGACGGGATTACAAGCCTCCGTGGAACAACACAACTTCCCACCTCCCCCCGGGCAACCGCGGTGCCATCACAAGGCAAGCGGAAACGGGGACGCCCGAGGCGACCCAGGACGGACAACAGACGGCGATACCCGGAAGGCCCCCGGAAGAGGGAACTAGGTAAGGCCCGCCGTCCCCACCACCTGAAGGGAACACTCCCGAAGGAGAGTTGCCCCCACGAGTTCGGGAGCCCAGCGGAGCAGAAATCACACGGGACTGACCCGGTTGACTCCCACCACCACAACCCGAAAAACCCTAACGGAGGCCCGTGGGTGGCGGAAAGAGGCCAGACCCTGTAGTGGAACGAACACCTTAGGGGCACAAGCAAGAGAATCCTGGCAATAGCAGTGGAACCACTCGATCCGGAAGTGGCTGCCCCATTTAAGGCCTCACCACCCTCCTAGCACAGGTCACGGACGGCACTCTATACTAACCTTTGCTTACCCACCGCATCGGGACACCGAGGGACTTGAATCGGCTCGATCCCATATTAGTAGTCCACCGACTGAAGCTGCCGAGGCAACACGACGCCCCGCGAGGAGTGATGTCTCCCCCCAAAAACAAGTCCAGAGCCGTAACGATGGACTCGTACACCACAGCCCGTCCGAAAGCACAGACGCCACAAGCAGCGGACACCGCGACCGAGCCACCAACCCCGCCGGAGGACTCCCGCGACTCCCAGATCCTCCAGGCGATAGCAGCATTGAAAACAACAGTCGAAGATATGAGAGGAGAAATAAAAACAGAACTACAACTAATAAGGCAAGATGCTCGCAACTTGGCCGAAAGAGTCACTGCCACGGAAGCCACCCTACAGGACAATACGGAGACCACACAAGAACTAAAAGCGAAAGTTAGTGAACTGGAATCAACAGTGGCCCGTTTGGAAGCACGGTCAGAAGATGCGGAAGGTCGGGCTCGCCGAAATAATGTCCGAATTCTAGGAGTTCCAGAAGACATGGAGGGCTCAAACCCCACAGGGTTCATAGAAACACTACTGTTGCAGGAAGTAGGCGCGGGCAATCTCACCCAAGGGTTCTCAGTGGAGCGGGCCCACAGGTCTCTCCAGAAGCGACCACCTCCCGGGTCTTATCCTAGACCAATGATTGCGAAAATATTGAACTTCAGAGACCGAGAGACCATACTGAGGTTCTCGAGGGAGGGAGGGGAGATCAAAAGAAGCAACGCATCAATAGTCATGTACCCAGACTATACCCCTACGGTGCAACGGACAAGGAACTCTTTCATTCCCATAAAGGCCAGATTGCGAAAATTGAACCTCAAATATATGCTGCTATACCCGGCAAGACTCAAAATACTATACAAGGGAAAGGCCATTTTCTTAGAGACTCCAGCAGCAGCAAACCTTTGGCTCGAACACAATAACCTCGCAGACGACACTGAAGAAATCCTAGAACACAACAAAAGATGAAACCATACGAAGGCCCCATGTACACCTAAATATTACGACCAAATTCGCCGCCGCACCAAGGAAATACCAAGATTGGGCAGGAAGCCGGAGGCCCACTCGCAGAAACGCTGATGACCCCCCCCAACCTGGGAAGGTGTGGGCAAAAAACCCACACGCTGCCTGAGCCGAAAGACCTGGATAGGCCTGGAAGGCCCAGGAGCCCCCGAGCGTCGTCAGTTCGAAACGACTGCTGGGAGCAATTTCTTGTTGTTGTTTTTCCTAGTTAATCCATTCCACAGAATGGCAGTTAAAACAGTTACTACGTCTCCACACAACAAAATGCAATCAGCGAACTGGCGGACTGAAAAGGCGGTCGTGAAGGATTGGAACCTGCGGGTAGGCGAAGTCCCTGGGGCCCTTGACGAGCCCATAAGCACCCCAAGAGAAGCAAACGCCTCCCGAACCCCCCGACGATACCAAGATGGCAGAGCACATTAAAATATTAACCTGGAATGTGAGGGGCCTGGGCACCTATCTTCGCAGAAACCGGATAAAATCCTACTTACAAAGAAAAAGAGTGGACATTGCCCTACTACAGGAAACACACTGTACCGTGGAAACCAATGCAAAGCTGTAGGAACACTGGGGAGGACAGGGCTTCGGAGCACCTTACTCCAAATATGCCAGAGGGGTTTACACCTGGATCAACCCTCAAGTACCATTCCAACTGACTGGTAAGGAAAAAGACCCAGAGGGCAGATACCTGATAATTTGGGGCATTCTCGAGCAAAGGGAGATCTGCATAGTAAACTCGTATTTCCCCAACAACAACATCCCTGCACACTTGAAAATACTGAACGCTAAGATGGTACAACTTAGGGTTTCTTCTTGTGGGGAGGCGACTTCAATTGTGTCCACGATTCCGTGCTAGACAGGTCTTGGCCTCCAGTGAAGGGTCCCTCCACAGCCACCATGTCCCTAGCCACCCTGGTCAAGGAATTAGACCTGACAGATGCATGGCGAGAATTGCACCCAGACGAGAGAGCCTACTCTTACTATTCCTCCCCCCACAAACTCCACACCAGGCTAGACTACCTCTTCATAAGTAGAGATCACCTGCCACAAGTAGGGGGCATGCAGTATTTAGGTAGATCTATCTCGGACCATTCCCCACTCCTGATGGACTGGCATCACAACAGTCCCAGGCCGCCCATCCCCATGTGGAGGATGCCTATCAACGCCCTGAAGGACCCAGCCTTCAGGGAGGAGCTGCAAGAATCCATAGAAAATTACATAACAGAAAACACAGGAAGTGTAGAACATATCGGCGTGGTTTGGGAAGCCTTAAAAGTAGTAATCCGAGGGGAAGTTATAGCGAAAGCGGGAGGTATCAGAAAAGCATTAAGAGCTGAACTCGAACAGAAGGAAGGCGAGATCCAGAAATTAGAAGCCACCCCAATAGAAACCCCCGGAAGGGAAGATGACCTCAGAACCCTTAGAGATGCCTGCTCTGGCGCGTGGAATAGACTGGAAAAATTTGATTTTAGCGCCAGGACCAACAGAACACACGCGGAAGCAGATAAACCGGGCCGGTTATTGGCCTGGCTGTGTAAACGTGAACACCCCAAACAGATAACCACGACATTAAGGGACGAGCATGGCATAGAACACAAGACCCAACAGAGTATCAATGATACTTTTAAACATTACTACACAAATTTATATTCCCACGTGGACAAGATCCCACCGGAACAAATCGCAGATACACTAGAGGAAATAGGCTTACCTAAGCTATCACCAGCACAATCCGATACCCTGAGCTCTGACATCACACTAGAAGACATAGCAGACGCTATACAATCCCTAGCCACATGCAAAACCCCAGGAAGCGATGGACTGCCCTCTGAGTTTTATAAAACATTCGAACCCTCCCTAACGCCACTACTATACCAGGTCTTCTCAGAAACATATGAGAGAGGCGTTCTCCCAGACAGTATGACAGAGACCCTAGTGATCCCAATGCTCAAACCTGACAAACCCCCTGACAAATGTGACTCTTACCGCCCACTTGCTATGCTCAATTGCGACGTTAAAATATTAACAACGATCCTAGCAAAACGACTATCCAAAGTGATAGGGGAAATAGTACACCTGGACCAAAACGGCTTCATACCCGGCCGCAATACATCTCTAAATTTGCGCAGGCTCCAACACATCATAGCCCAGACCAACACATGCGACGAACACCTAGCACTACTATCCTTAGACGCCATTAAGGCGTTCGACTCCATATACTGGGAATGGCTAATAGCAGTTCTGGAGAGATTCGGAGTCGGCCAAGGATTTATCAGATGGGTCAAGATCCTGTATAGCAAACCTAAGGCCAGGCTGAAATCTGGGAAATACGTGTCTGAAAAATGGGATATTCAGCGGGGTACTAGACAGGGCTGCCCGCTCTCCCCCATGCTCTACGTCTTAGGATTGGAACCTATAGCAATTTATTTCAGACAGCAATTCTTTGATGCGGGGATCAGGCTAGCAGGAATAGACCATATCATCTCATTATATGCGGATGACGTCCTGTTGTATGTTAACAATCCCCACCTAAATGTGCCGACAATATTAGAGGTGCTCGACAATTTCACCAGATATTCGGGTATCAAGTTTAGCAAAACTAAATCCTGCTTGTTCCCTCTGGCAGGACTGAAAAACAGAAGCAGCGATGATCTCCCCAAAGTGGGTATCGAATGGCAGACTGCCTCCTTCCGTTATCTAGGGATCCAAATAATGCATACCCCAGAATTAATGCACATACACAATACACAGGCCAAAGTACCAGCACTACGCAAATCCATAAGATTCTGGGCGAAGCTCCCATTGTCCATGCTAGGGAGGGCCTCGATAGCCAAGATGATTATTCTACCCAGATTTCTGTACGGATTCCAAAATGTCCACTTTTACATCAAAAACCCCTTCTTCCAGCTTCTCAATAAAATAATCAAGGAATTCCTCTGGGGAAAGGGCAGACATCGGGTAGCCTTATCCACGCTAGTCCTACCGTACGACCAAGGTGGCATACAACTACCAAATCTAGAAAAGTACTATCTGGCGGCCCAACTGAGCCATGTATCCAAATGGCTAGCGGACGAAGCCACGTCTGAGACACCCCTGCTACAGGCCATGATAGCCCCGATCCGCTTGAAAGAATGGCTTTGGGCCCCACAGAAACTGACACATAGACCACCACTATTGGCGACCCTAGGCAAGAAGATATGGCACAGAGCCATGATGGTCCTGCGCCTGAAACACCCATACTCCCGAGAAGTGCCAATCATCTCAGGGCTCGACAAGACAGACACCAACCCATACAATATCAGGCTCTGGGAAAAGAAAGGGATATACACTTGGGGCGACCTATACACCAACGGCATATTTAGAGAATTCACTGAGCTGCAGGCGGCAGAAGATATCCAGGTCGGCCAATTCCTATGGTATCAAAAGCTCCGCAACATAGCCCGCACAAGATGGTCCACCTGGCCGGAAGAACCCGAAGAAGACCCCTTCTTGACACTGTTGTATAACTTGAGCGAAGGGGGAAAACCGATATCTCAAATATACAGTCTTCTGAGAAACATCCCTAATCCTCGCAGTGCTGCATTAAAGACCCGCTGGGAAACAGACATGGGACAGGAAATGACAGATAGCGAATGGCTCAGAGCATTGACCTTCCCAAAAGAGGTCTCCAGGAACCAAAGATTTAGATTAATTCAAATCAACGTATTATACCGTACCTACTTGACCCCGAGCAGGGTGGCAAAGTTCAAAAGGACCACTGAGATGCACTGCACCTGGTGCGGGACGGATGAGGCTGACTTGATCCACATGCTATGGAACTGCACCAAGGCACAGAACCTCTGGTCGAAAGTGCAGCAAACCTGTGAGGCAGCAGAAGTCACAAGATACAAATGGACCCCAGCTGAGTGCCTCCTAGGCAGCTACTCTAGGCCAGCCAAACTGAAACACGCTGTAAAGGTAATGGACCTGCTATGCATAACGGCCAAAAGAACCATCGCCATGGCCTGGAAAAAGCCCACAGGACCAAGCCACAAAGCATGGCGCAGAGAACTGGAAAGGTGGGCGAATGCCGAAACCAGAGCCTGGGAGGACAGTGTAACTAGATCTACCGAAGACTCGAGCATGGCACTAGAGGCATGGAAAGACACCTTAACCAAACTGTTCAGATCCCCCGATGACAAACCTCCCTGAATGTCGCAGGTATCCATCCCACTGCTAATCATGAAATCAAGGAACATTCGAAACCACACCCCCCAACCCCCGGACTACACCGAGAAGAACTCCCCCCGCTCCCCTGTGGACACTAAACCCACCCTCCCCGACAATGCCTACCGCCAAACACCCATTCGCAAGGAGACTGTTCATGTTAAGTTTGTTTATGTATGTTGTTATTCTGTTTTATGAACAAGGCATGACTGTAATAAGTCGGTCAGGTGCCCTGAATTAAGGCCCAGACCAGTAAAAATGTAAAGCGCTCTTAACCACAAATGCCAATAAATAAATTTTAAAATAAAATTGCTTGGAGAAGTGACTGACCCTGAGGGAGCTGAAGGCGGATGAGCGAAGAGCTCAAGAAGAAAGATATTTAGGAAGAGAGAGTTGAAGGTATTGAGGCCCCAGGCGCCAGAAGGCCTTATGGATGATGCAGAGTGTTTTGGACGTTATCCTTGCAGCCAATGGGGGCCAGTGCAGAGATTTCAGTCCTCGAGAGGTACAATCCCTATGCTTGAGGCCAAGGACACGTCTCGCAGTCCTGTTCCTGATGAGTTGCAGAGGGCGGAGAGTAGAAGCAGGCAGATTTAGAAAGAGGCAGTTGCAATACTCCAGCCTAGAGAGAACCAGAGCTCTGGAGACAGTGATCTTCAGGGGGAAGGAGAGGAAAGGAAGAATACCTCTGAGGAGGTGCAGCTGGTAGTGGTTCTAGTCATAGTGGATCTTCGTCAAAATATTAATTGGCTTGCTTAATGATGATTTTTCGTGAAGTATAGTTAGTGTAGGGGGAAGCTGCCCCAAAGCATGTGTGATCTCATTGAAGAGCTGAAGAAGCACTGTAGGGTTGGCTCCACATAGGACAGGTAGAGAGGGAGTTAGCTTTAAAGCTGTATTTGATCATGCAATTGTGGGATCACTTGGCATGAATAAAGGAAGAGGACTTGTTTCATTCATTTAGCAGGTGGTGGTGATCTGAACAGGGCATGGGCACATTGTGGGTGGTGCGGAGAGAGAAGTTGATAATGAAGACTACATCTAACCAATGGCCATTCTGAGGAGTAGGCCTGTTGACCTAGGGCGTGAAGCCATGGTTGTGATAGAGTTGGAAGACTGTTTCAGTGAGTTTAGTTTTGGGGTGTACAACCAGATGTATTCTACCACAATGAGGACACTATTGGTTGTCTTTGATCCAAGGTAGAAGAGGGTGCTAGAAGAAGGATAGTGATTGTAATGAGGATGATGAGGGGGTATTGGCCAGTAAGTCTCTTAAAGGAGTGAGTCGGTACACTTTGGAAAGGGTGAATGTGTAAATTAGAGGAATTTGTTAATGCCAATTCACCACCCTATATTCCCACATGGTTCTTGATCAGTATTTAGCATTGTTTTTTGTTTGTCGGGGGTCTAATGTGCAGTTGAAGTCGCAAGTTACTTCATGATTGGGGCGTACGTATTCACCAGGCACGCTTCCCGATTCTCCAGCATTCCCTGTATGATCAGGACGCTGCCCTCCGTATCCTTTTCTTGTGTCATGAGTTGAAACGGGATCAATTGAGCGATCCATGTCGCCACTCCCCTTGCGTAGTTAGAATACATTGAACTGTACATCTGGCCTCCCCATTTCTTGGCTATTTTAGCTTGCATTTTGGCCGTCAGGTGTGTCTCCTGTAACATTGCAATGTTGACCTTTGCCCTATTCAGCCAGGCGTAGACCCTCAGCCACTTGACGTAGGCATTTAGCCCCCTGACGTTCCATGTGACTATGTTTAATACCTCCTGGCCCAAGTGTTCACTGGATCTAGAGGCCTGCTCGTTCCCATGGGCTTATGTGCTGCTGTTCTTCTAGTGTTTGGTGCTTCTGGGCCTGCCTCCACTTTCCCCAGCTTGTTGGGGTGGTGTCGGTCCTTCCTCTCCACGGTGGTCTCCCCCTGCATCTGTTCTGCGTGGTCCCACGTCCCCGGTGTGTCTCTCTGATTCTCTGTGTTTGGACATAGGTCTAATCGGTCTCTCTTCTCCCCTGCCGTGTCCTTGTCGTTTAGTGCTTCTTCCTCCACTCGTGCTGTCTCCTAACCAAACTAACCCTATAACTACTACAACTAAAAACAAAAACCCAGCCTCCCCCTCAGCCCCTGCTCGGGCTCTGCTGCTTCTGTGGAGCTCCCCTCCCTACTGTGGGTGCACTTGTTACAGTGTGGTGCCTTAAAGCTGGCATCCCAAATGGTGTCCTTCTGCAGGGTTGCATCTGTGGAACTTGGTGGCCTGCTTCCAGAGCCTGCAGGCTCCTGTGTCTAACTGACTGCTGGTTTGGGTTTCTCAACTGTCACTCATCTGTGCGGTGCACTTCTTTGTGGGTCACCAGGGGGTATTCCTGTTGTCCCGCTCATCCCTATCTCTCAGTTGCGGGATCCTTTGCTGATCCATCCATTCTTGGGCCTCTGTCGTGGTCTTGAAGAAGTATGGCCTACCGTTGTGTATCACTTTCAATGTGGCCGGGTACAACAGCATGAATCGTACCTTGTCGACCCTGAAGTGTTGCTTTGTTGTCCAAAATTGTGCTCTGCGCTTTTGAGCTTGTGCTGTATAATCTGGGTACATAGTTATTCTGGTAGTGTTCCTCGCTATGACCCCTCCCTCTCTCAAAAATGGCAAGATCTTTTCTTTGTCTCTGAAGTTCATGATCTTTGCTATCATGGGTCTTGTGTGTGCCCCTGGGCGAGGCTTCCTAGTTCGGGCCCTGTGCGCTCTCTCCACCACAAATCACTGGGACAGATTCCCTGCCTCCACCTCCTGGAGCAGAAGGTTCTCCATGTAACCTGTGGGGTCCCTGCCTTCGTTGCCCTCCGGCAGCCCCACTATGTGCACATTGTTGCGCCTAGTCCTTCTTTCTGCGTCCTCAGCCCTCTGCTCCAAGGTGCCTATTCGGTCCAACGCTTCCGCCATTTGGCTCTGGTTGGCGGTTATGTTTGCTGTGTTACTCTCTACCTGCTGTGCAGCCGTGCCAACCCTTTCGGACAGGTTCCTTACATCTTGCCGTAGGAGTCCCACATCCACTATCACTGCATCCATTTTAAATTCGAGTGAGGTTTTCAGTGATGCAATGGCCTCCAGGACACAACCCTCTTCTTTTCCCTTCTCGGCCTATGCAGTGTCTGTTGTGCTGGAACCAGCTTCAGAAACTCCCCTCACCCCCCGGCTGGGGTGCCTTGGCTTTCCGGGCAACCGCCTCCATGCTTATTTGTCCCCCCCCTTTCTGCTTTTCCGACATGTCCGTGTTGGGGGTACCTTGTCTCTTGCGTCTGGGTCCCAGCCTTGCTTCCTCCCTGCTGCCACTGTGTGTCCGGCTAGCGTCCCGGCTCTGTCTCTGCTCACCGATATTTCCCCTTGTGTCATGGGTCCGTGCTGCTGTGATGCTTCGGGCTTCTTAGTCCGTGCCCTCGTTGTCCGCTCTCCCTGCTCCGGTGTGGTCTCTGTCCTTTCGCACAGATAGGGCCCTGTTGGTGAAGGGCCACTGTGACGAGGCGCCTGTAATTTTTGTCCCAGCTCCCTTCTGCCGTTGGCTTGGTTTTCCCGGGTCCAGGCGCCCTTTTATTGGCATATATTGTGATGCGCTGACTCATTAGGCTATATCTCCCTTATCTGGGCCTTTGTCAGGGCATGCCCCTTATCCTTGTGTTTGTTGCCAGGTGCGCTCTTTTCCCTTCAGCCAATGTGTAGTTGTGCACCGGTGGGTTGCGGCCTCACACGTAGGTTTGCTTGCCTTGCAAGATTGATCCACCCTGTCAGCTGGTGTGGACCTTTGACTGCCTGTTAAATGCTGTATGACTGCAGTCTTTGGGTTCCCTTGCCTCTGTCTTGGCCCTGCTGCTGCTATCTAGTAGTCCAGCCTCATTTTGGCTTCCTTGTTTGTTCATTCTTTTTATCCGTACCTCTGATGTCCGGCTCTCTTTTCCTGCTTGCAGATACGTGATCCTGGGCCCGTGGACCATGGTCTCCCACGTAATATGCTTTTGTCTTTGGATGCTGATCCGCCTTATTTTCTATTGTGGCTCCCTGGCTGCGCCTCAGATGCCAGTTTGCCTTAGTCTTTGGGTCCCTTTGTCACTATCAGCCTCACTGCTGCTATCCCGCTGTCTGGCCTCCTTTATTTGTCCCCCTTACAGGTCTGCTCAAGCCGGTTCGGGGGTGGCTCTTGCTAGTAGATGCGTGGTCAAAGGCCAGTGGACTGTGCCCTCCCTCATACTGTATGCTTGCCTTGTCACACTGATCCCCCAGAGAGCTGTGTTTTTATACCCAGTGGATTGTCGCTGTTTCGTTGTTCGGGGTGCACCCCCCAAACCCTGTTCTGGTGGTCCTGCCAGCTCCTGCGTTGTCGGCGGACCGCTAGGCAGTGTTTGCAGCTGGTGTCCAGATCTCCCCAGTCCGCTTTGTGTATTGGGCGTATTGTGCCTGTTCAGACACCCTCTTCCCCAAGGGTGTCAAGGTGCTGCTGGTTCTCCGAAGGGGCCCGCCTCCAATTGTGCACTTGCTGTGTGCTTACTGTGTTTTCTTGGATCCGGGCCGAGGCCCCTACTCTCTCTGCCGGCGCTCTCCCTCTCTGTGGATTTTTCATTGTTGAAGGAGCAGGGAGGTTTCATGGGTGGTGTAATCATCAGAGCCAGGATTTGCTTACAAACACAAAGTGAATGCTGGTCAATTTTGGCTGCATGTTAAATGCAGAGTGGAAATTAGGCGAACCACAGCGGATGCCACCAGGACTCTTGGGAGGCGGGTCAAGATGAGCCATTGTCGGAAAGAAAAGCCTTTGGAGGCATGGTTGTTGGTGTCAGAAGGAACATCTAGGGGAGGATATGATATTAGCTGGAGCTCTGGGTGGGAAGGGTGGTTATCAGCAATGTGTTCAAGGATGAGTAATGGGTAGAAAGTCCGTAAACAAATTTGGCTCATTAGGTAGGGGCATCAGGTTTGCTGAGTGTCATGTGGTTGGCCTAGAACATAATTGTGGCAATGCCTGTTAGGTGTTCATGGTTAGTTTGCATGTTCCGAAACCATAGTAGTCCATCTGGTGCCTGCATTGATTCATGTAGGGGAAGATGTGTTTTAGTAGGTTTTCAGAATGCAGGGCTATATCTCTATCTTGTAGGAGAAATTTCAGATGTCAGTGCAGCAGGCATTATTGCATACTATTTTGCAAGTGTCTGCAAAAAGGCAGCCAGCGTTACCAGACGAGGGTTGACATTTTCTAATTCTTCCTAGTATTTATGGAGAAAATATCTGGGGAGAGAGCAATAAGGGATATGGGACAGGGCACCCTGTGTACACCACAGTTAATTTCTGGTCAACACATAATTAAAAAATATATTACTTTTGTGACTAATACAAGGAATTATTCCCTTATCCAGAAGGAGAGCTGCCCCATTTGGAACTAGCGAGGTGAGCCTGCTACGCTTAACACCCTCTCTGGCACAGGGAAAGCAGGATCCCTTTTGGATTACCCCCACCTCCACATTGTGGGACAAGGAATTCCCAGGCAGGGTTTTTAATCATATTTTTAACCATTGTCCCCCATGTACAAGTCCCAAATGTTTGTTGGATATATGGGAATTGTACAGAGCCCTTCAAAACTGGTGTGGTTTCTGACCTGCGTTTGTTACCATCATTGAAGGAAACACTAAACCAGTGGACTATCTTATTCCAAGGAGGAACAAAAAAGTCCTGTGAGACAGACACGAAGGGGAAGAATCAGAGGGTTTGAACCATATAAGCACAGCGGAGGAAACGCCTCCCTTCCACGAGCCGTCTGAAGGCAGTGCCACGCAGACGTGCACTGGACAGAGAAACATAGAAGCCTGCAGAATGGTGCATCCTCCAGCAAGGCTTGGAGCCGAAGAGCTCAGAGCTGCTGAGGAGTGAGGAGAAACAAGACGTGGCCACCACAGGAGCGGCCGACAGGCATCTTACATGACTGACACCGAAGTCATGTCGAGCACCGACTGGAGGAACCAATGCCAGAGACCCTACGTAGAGTACCAGAAAGATGTCAGAGTCGCGGTTCTGCATTGACCTGAGATATTGTCTCCTGCAAAGAACTTTGCTGCTGAGAGGTATGTGACATGTATCGGAAAAGCTGGGAGATACCCCATAAACGGGTGAGAAAGCCAATCTGCCCAATAGCCCAACCAGTAACCAGAAAAGTGATGGGTGGAAGGTTTTGAATAAATATGATCCATTCACACTGCTGAAACATGTCTGGGGATGTTTGTTGTCTCATGCAGAGGGATGTGACCTAGCAGTTTGGGCTGGACCGCCCCTTTTGAGGTGGGACCAAGCCTGATTTGTAATTGGTTTTTCACATTTTGTAATGGCTTGGCAGGATGCACAATGATGGTCTGGAAGGTTGCAATAGCTATGCCATTGGCTATGATTTATTCAAAACCTCCCAGCCATCAACCTTTGGTTTCGCAAATGGCCCAATCGGAGCTGAGAACCAAGAAACCTCACAAAGGGGTGAGAAAGCTGATAATCCCAGAGGTGCTGAGAAGCCTAACAGCCCACTCACGGCTGAACTCTGAGGTAACCCAAGATCGGAAGAAAGACATTTTACTTCAAAAAACTACAGAGAACACACACAGAGACTTCATTAAAACTCCTGAAACGGGACTCGCCTAGTCAGGCGGATTGACTAGAGAAAGGAATAAGCGGAAGCTCGTTCATGCACCACCTGGGCAAAGAAGAACACCCTCGGACTTGGAACTACATAACCAGGCTATGGCCTGATGAAGAATTGAGAGATCTGTGATGGGGGCCAGAAACCAGCCACCATTACCTGAAGTAAGCGGATGTCAATGACCAGACTACTTTTATGTTAGAGTTCTGTATTAGTGGTAGGTACAGGTTCTAGAGTAGATTAGGCTTGGACAGAGGGTGGTTTTTGTATTGTAAGAAATCCTGACGAGCATCATTTTGCTCTTTTGTTTTCCAGTAGAATAGGGACATGATAGGGCGTATTTCCTTAAATAAAACATAATAAGTTAGAAACATGATCTCTCGTTTCCTAAGTCTGACTCACCACACTGTTGACACAGTACTTAAAACACTGGGAGCTAGCCGATATAGGCAGAGGCCAGAGTAGTGGAGTGATGAGCAAGCACTTGGAGTAGGACCCAAACCATATACCTACAGGTTAGGATACAAGGTGACACTAAGGTCACATTATAATTATTGCACCTAGGCGACAGGAGGTGGAATAATTTGGTCCGAGTGCTAAGAGCATTAAAGTGGTAGTTAGAAAGACTTGAAGGGGTGCCTATTGTAGATGACACTCGGGTCACATAATGCAGTGCAAAGACCATTTCCAATGTAACAAGGTAATGGTGATTATTGTATTGTTGATGCACAGGCCATAGGAGGTGCTGTTATGACAGAGGTTGTTTGTGGCTTAAATAAAAAAGAAAACTTCAATTACAAACAAATTATCCCAGAGTGTCCCACTTAAAATATGTCTACCATTAAGCAAATGTAAATTAATTTCTGACAATTTCATTAGGCAACAGAAGAGCAGTAGTGCCACATGCTAAAATGGCCAAGTAGAAGAGTCCTTCAGCATTTCTGGGAGTTCAGCTATGAGCCAACAATGGAATCTGCATCATTAACATCAGGCCAAGAGCTGTTATGATCAGGTAATCAACGGATGACATTGGTTTGGATTCTTTCTAAAATATAACCAAAAAGGACCAGGGATTAGGTTTGATAGGTTGGACATGATTAGTGTGTCAAAAACAGAGTGCTTCCATGCAGTAAACTAGTCAATGCATCTCTAGGTTTTTCAATTGTCTGCCGCATCTCTTTCTTGTACCTTTTTAAAGCTTCTCAGGATGTTGCCTTTGTTTGGCTAGACTTCTGGAATACCTGACACCACCATCCCTGGTAGCTTGGGTCATCTTCTCATATGTCAGTTTTCATTCTTTTGTTTATTTGGGACCCTAGGACTAGCCACTTATCCTTCCATCTTTTTTTGTGGTGCAGGTCTGCCCTGGTAATTTCCTCCTTCAGGCCTACAGATTCCCTCTGGGCCCCTCGGTGCGACTCTCTTACTCCTTTCTCTCTTTTACCCCTCCTCACTCTCCTCCTGTTCTCCTTGCCTCTTCTCTTTGATCCGACTCTTCTCTCTTGCTTGCCATACCACCATTTCACATGCAGCTACTTCCTTCACCTCACTTCTCCTTGCACCTTTATTCCCTCCTGAGAACCCCCTCTTCTTTCTGCACTGTTTTCTTCTCTTCCTTTGGTGTTCTATCTCACTTCTGCTCATTTCTTCAGCTTCAATCCTCTTCTTCATGTACCTCCCCTACTTTCCCTCCTGCTGCCTTGGCTCCTCTGTCCACATTCACTCTTCCTCCCCGACTATTTTCCTTACTACACCTGCATCACTCCTTTCCTCCTTCTCTACTATCATCAGGCTCCTTCTCCTTTCTGCACTGGAATTTTTCATAAACCTCCTCATTCAACTCCTATCTCCTACACTGATTAACTTTCCTCTGCCCCTTTTATTCATACCCAGGGCCTAGCCTGTGTGTCACATGTGTGATTAGAGTGTGATGGGGATTAGATCACAATTTTATTGGCTAAAGAACCGGTGGGTGCTATCACTGAGTTAGCTTCGTCAACTTTGCAGACTCTTTTGTTCTTAACTTATGCAAATCGCTCAAAGTCCTGGTAGCTGCTGATGTGTGAAAGAGCTGCAAACCACAGGGTCAGACACATTTGTGAACTGGTGTCCTTTACTGAACCGGATGCCCTTATCAGCTGCACCATGGGGCACCCGTTGTGGCATTTACATAAAATGGTGTCCCGGAACTCGGACATTGCCTTGCAGCCCATGTTGTGACTGCTCTTCAAATTGCCTAGAATGGCTGGAGAGAGGTTTCTGTGGATAGTACAAAAGACTGGCCACGGGAGCTTGGGAGATGCGCCACACGCCTCCTGTATGGTCTACATTGGGGAACAGGTGTTGGTCCTCCTCCCTCAGTGTCACACAAGTCCTATTCTCCATCATCAAACATGAGACTTGGTCATGAAGCATAACATAACAAGAATAGAGGCCCCCGATTTATTTTTTCTCTTGTTGGCTCGGGTGAGCACAGTATTATAAATACTCCGGGTCAGGAACAGACCCACTGACCTGACCCCACCATCCCAGACCAGCTGCTCTGGTGGGGCACTGAGCAACCTGCAAATAAAGGATGTTAAACAGGCGATGGGCCACAGTACTGACTTCCGGGTCTTAAATAAGGCACAGCACAGCGGATGGGAGTTTTGATTCTCTTACAGACTTTTTTACAATTCATATATAAGGCATCAATAATGCAATAGATCGGGGCGCTCTCGAGCAGCCGACGGATGCAGATGTGAAAATCTGCTGCCCCGCCTGGGCTGCCTTTTATCCTGTGAAATATCCTGTTTTATGATATAATTGCAGCAAGCAATCTGTGTTGGCGAATGGAGGAACATATCAGCGTTGTCCTCTCGAAGTTCAGATGAAAACCGGAGCTTCCTACGTCTCCTGGCAGAGTCTGTGCAACAAGGGAGATCTGATGAGGAGAGGAACCTGTGGCGACCGGAGGAAGGAATCCCTGGCCGCGAAACCGCACCAATGAGAGAGTCCTGACGATGTGCACTGCCCAGACCATGCGGGCGCCCCGCGGCTTGGGCAGGCAATACCCCACGGGAGGACATATAGGCTGCACCAGTGGTAGGCTGCTGAACCCCAGACACCCGTGGCGGAGCGCCTGCTGCTTCGGCCGCTTGGCGCGTAGGCAAACAGATCTGTGCCTGTGACGGGAGATGGGTGGCGGCCAACGACCACAGATAAAAGCGGTGTGCTGGGAGCTTGCCACGAGGGGCACCAACAAAAGACTATTACCAGACCCCACTGGAGCAATTTAAAAAGGGAAAGGAGGAACAACGCCTGAACTGGGCTGTAGGCGCTGCTTTGGTTGATGGTATTCAGCATGGCGGGACCCAGTGGAGTCGTGAGGGCAGAACCCAATCTGCTGCGGCAATCCCTACACGTAAGAGGAATTGGGACCAGGCACAGCTGGTGAATCAGTGGACTGGTGAGACACTCCTCAGGGCCCCTGTGAAGTCTAGAGAGCAGCACAGAGGTAAACTGCAATTGTCTGCAGCAGCCATTTTGCACGCTATGCGGTTTCCTGGATGAGCCCGTTCAAGTAAGTGAATGTGGAATAATGACTCGGGAGAGCGGGATTCTGCAGAAATTATACTTTATTCTTTTACCAACATAACCAATCAAAGAAATGTTCTCTTGAGTCCTTGACAATTCCTTCACTGTCCAGGGTGCTTTTGTATAAGGTAGAAGGCTTCCTTCCTAAGCCTTCTGTTATTCCTTGGTGTCTGGATAGGCCCACCAGTCGTTCCTCCTTGTTCCGACCTCTCCAACATTCTAAAACAAACATTGAGCATGTGAATTTGCGGGCCTTTGTTCTCTGTGCCTTTCTCATTTCCCCACCAATCCATGTTGCCCCTTCCTAGCAGGCTTGTCATTGGATGCCTTGGTGGTGTCCTGCCTCCTTTAAAGGCTGCCGCCCATTTCCGGGTTTGTAAACCACCCTGGTGGTCTGAAGTGGTGCCTCTGCTGTTCCTTCCTCCTTCGCTCTCCTGGCCCCATGAGGCCGCCCCACATGTGAGACCTCTAATGTCGGGCCCTTTGTTCCAGCACGGTGTCTCGTTCCATCTCTGGAGATGGGCTCGCCACGTCGGCAGCGCCGCCTCTCCCTGTGATCCTGCTCTGGCGGTGAGAGGAACTCGCCCGGCTGACCGCATCTCATCCCCACAGCCTCTGGCATCGGTGACGTATGCCATGACGTTCCCTTCTGCCAATGGGCCCCTCCATGTCAGGCGCCGCTACTCCATGGGTCTGCCCTAGCTGGTTCCCGGTAGTCCTGTCCTGCAACCCCCTTCCTGGTTTTTCCATACACATTACCTCACACATCCCCACCAGAGTCCCTGGCCGATCGGGCAAGGGAGAGGACCAGTTGGAATCCTGCAGGCAGGTGTAGGGTGAGGAATTCGTATGGTTGAAGGGAGAGGAACCACCGGAGTACTCGCTGGTTGGTGTCTTTATGCCTTGCGAGCCACTGCAAGGGTGCGTAGACGGTATGCAACGTAAAACCTCGGTCCAACAGATAATATTTGAAGGATTCCACTGCCCATTTGATGGTCAAACACTCCTTTTCGACAGTGGAATATACCATCTCATGAGGTACAAGTTTTCTGCTTATGAAGCAGACTGATTGAAGGGTGTCATGACCACTGTCAGGGGCCACAAACTGTGCCACAAGCAAGCTCCCACAATTACTCTAAGGACCGCAAGACTTCAGCAAAAAGGCTCCTGGAGCCAGTCCTGGTGCATCTGGCACCAGGCTCATATACTGTAAGGAGATAATTACCAGGCGACTACATGGGTCTTTAAATACAACATGCAAGCACCCACACAGCGTAGTTCTAAGAACCGAGCCATGCGGTCTAGTGTTTTGGGTGTGGCAGGGCTGGAACTACTTTCCCTGGTAATACTTTTACCTGGGCTATATAAACCACACCCTGACTTCAGAACACGCTTCGGATTATTCTGCAACCAGCAGTGTGAGGCTCACCATGTCCAGCTCCTGGTCTTCAGCATCGCCTGTAGTCCTGCAAGAACAAGAACAAGATTATTCTGTCTTACCTGAGAAAACACCATGCAGCATTCAGCATCTAAACCGGGCTGCAATCTGTGGAAACCGAGAGAAGAAGAAACATCACTCACCTGTGAGTACTAGCTTAAGGACTTCAAGTAAACCGCTACCACAGCTGCTGCTCGAACATCGCGACCTGCAATAACAAGAAAAGGAAAAACAATATTAGAACATGCGTGCTTCCAAAACATCAAATTCCATCAGCCTGACCTGATTTCCATTGCTCTATGCTGCGCTTCCATCCGGAGCACCACAGCAACATCTGCAAAGGAAAAAGAGACATATTCAGGTTCACTTTCAATATTAAACAACCCCACAGCGCTGTTCTTACCTTAACGGATTCCGGGGGCCTGTTTTTCATCACGCTCTCATCCACTCGCAACCCCACAGCAGCCTGTGAGAAGAAGAAGAAGAAGAAAACACAGGTTAGCTTTAAAAGACAATGAAGGCGCTGCGCGCTTTCTCTTACCTATAAACGTGCCTCTCCATCCGGCACGCCAGCATCACGACCTTCGCACCTGAAAAGAAGGAGATAAAGACATTTAACGAATTCCCACCATAAACAGAACAAAGACTTACAATTAACAAACCTACCTGCCTACCAGCAGATTCGGGGTCACAGCAGGCCTGGGCCCAAGCAAGGCGTACGGCACCAGTGAAGCAACTCGGGCAGCTCACCAACAAACATCAAGCACCCCTGCACAAGAAACGCAGGACGGATAGCTCACCCTACAAATACCTAAGATTCATTATTCAGCACTTGGTAACTACGCATCTAGGGTTCCAAATCTCAGAGCCTTCCAGACGCCCCCGGGGATATCAGGTGAGTGTAACAAAGGGTCCCCTCCTGCTCCTGGGAGAGCACGGCCCCCATTCTGTGGTCCGATGCATCTGTCTGTAGAAAAAAGTGTTTCTGGAAATTAGGGCAGCGTAGTACTGGATCCGATGTGATCCTCTGTTTCAGGACATTGATAATCTCCAGTGCATCTGCGTTCTTGGTTAGGTCAGGAGATCCTTTGTTTCTCAGTGCATCTGTTAAGGGTGCTGCGATTGTGGAAAAATCCAGTATAAATCTCCGGTAGTAGCCGATGAAACCCAAAAACGCCCTGATCTGTTTCTTGGTTGTGGGCGTCAGGATTTTGTGAATTATTTCGACCTTTGAGACTTGGGGTCGTAGGATGCCCCTACCGACTAGGTGTACTAGGTTTTTAGTTTTGTGTGCTCCCATCACGGTCTTCTTAGGATTTATGTGTAGACCCGCCTTATGTACCTCCGCCACTACCCGTTCTGAGTGGTGCAGATGGTTGTTCCTCGTCTTGCTATATACCACGATGTCGTCCAGGTATGCTGCTGCATATTCATCATGAGGTTGTAGGACAACATCCATCTGTCTTTGGAATGTCGCGGGAGCACTGTGTAGACCAAATGGTAAGACCTTGAAATGGTACATCCCCTGTGGAGTTGTAAAGGCGGTTTCTTTCCAGTGCCTGGCTCTTAAGGGGATCTGCCAATAGCCCTTTATTAGGTCCAATGTGCTTAGGAAATGGGCATTTCTATTATTTGGTCCATTCATGGCATGGGGTATGCTTCATACTGGGAAATCAAATTCAACTGCCTGTAGTCCATACAAAACCGAACTGTACCATCTGGTTTTGGAACCAGCACTATTGGGGAAGGCCATGCGCTGGTTGAGGATTCTATGATAAGAAAAAATAAGAATAGGCTATTTCAATATGAGTTTATAGTTTGATAAGCCCTTAGGTAAATATTTACAATTACTCAAAAAGAAAGGCAAGTTGGTAGCCCCACATCCGACCAGAACACAATCTATGTTTTCCGGATTACACCCTCCTCAATCCCCAATCTGTGTACAAATTTCAAGTCTGAGTGTCTAAATACTTCTTGGCCCAGTTCTTTGGCAGAGCAAGGCCAGAACCTTGTTTCTTAATGCCTCACGTTGTTCCCTTCCACAAGGCTTCTCTATATTGGCAATGATGAAGTTCCTATCGTCCATAACTGAATCCTGTAGCAACTTGTTCTTGGGTACTGGCATTCATGATTTCCTAACTGTAATATTGTTAGGAAAGGAGAACAAAATACAGCATGTATCGGGTCGACCCAAATCAATAGGGCCTGGCGTATACTTCTCCATATCCACCAAGGATGCAGGATAAAGGCCTGCAGGGCCTCCAGGCATCTCCTCTCCTTCGGAAGGGGAAACACAAAGCCCAACTATTTCATGAGGGCCAGTAGTGAGATGTTATGACTTGATGGTCATGAAGATTATGGGGCCTCTGTCTACAAGTTCCACTCAGAAAGATCCAAATAACTTCCTGAGCGATCCTTGTGGCCACAGGTTTTTTGAGTGCCGAAGAACACCAGGAACACAGGAACACAGGTGACCCCTCGACCGCTATAAAGCAAGCAACGGGTCAGTACAATGGCAAACAATACACTGAATAGCGAGGTAACAAATATCAAGGGGCTTACCAAGGTGGAGTCTGGGGACGGGAAGAGCACAGATGAAAATGGAGGTGTTCCGTGTGGCTGCAGAGTGTAGCAAGCGGCAGCGGGTAGGCGTAGTACTGGTAGATTGCTGTAGAATTTGGCACTGCAAAACCTGTATGGAGAGGGTACTCCAAAAGGTAACAGAAGAGGAAATCCGAAAGCAGTCCATTAAGAGTTCCAAGATCAAAAGCCAGCCAAGTTCATCAAAACCAGGGGTAATCCAAAGGAATCCAAGACACAGTTCAAAAGGTCCTGAAACAGCAGAGCAAAACAGTATCCGAGGGCTTGACAGGGGAATCCAAGAAGAACAGTCCGTAGTCCAGAATCGAGATGTGGAAACAGGAAGACGCTGAACAGTGCCTGATTGGGTCAGCAGTGAAGCACTGAATGAGTGTTCCCTCTCCAGTTTTGAAGGGGCCTAGGAGTGTCACATGACCGATGATGTAGCATGTTTCCTTGACACATGACCCAAGTTTTCAAGCTGCCAACGTTGCAATGGGTGAGTATGACCATAGTGCATTGGATTCCCTCGTGTGTTCTTGTTGTATAGCCGCTGCCGTGCTGCTTGAGGGAGTGAGGACATGAGGTTAGAAGGGGAAGGCAGATCAGGACCTGAGATGGAGGGCTTAGTGGCTGCACGGGTATTCGTCTGCGTAAGGTGACCAGTGGATGGTGTAACATGAGACCCAACTCATCAGGTGTTAACTGTGTACATTCTGAATCAGTCTTTTTTCTTTTGTAGGGGAGCCAACTGGGCGCAGGTATTCACTTGGGTTATGAATTGATGCATCTTCAAAGGAGTGAACAGCTCTGTTTGATCATGTTCAGATTCATCCAGGTGCAAAAATCATTGAAACTATTACACAGATTCAGATTTTTAATTATATTGGCTTTTGCTAACACTCACTGATCAGAGGAGATCTGCGCCTGAGACTCATCCTCCAAATTGGGCAAAGCCAATACTGCCAGGGGGGCTTAGAACTCAGAGTTAATCTCAGACCGCTCTTTATCAGAGCGGGACATTATGGACAAGGAGAGCATGCAGGTATTCCCCATAAGTGTTGATGAGTTTGAGGTATTAATAACCTCAACTATTGTCCGATTAACTATAGTCAATTGAGTATTCCCACTATTCAACAAAGTTGCATCAGGGGACAAGTCTGCCCTCTCCGAACACCGCCTTTGTTGCAACCTTTGCCTCCTGCATTGGCTCAATTCCTGGACCTCGGATATACGGTTTCCTATGAGGGTTGGGAGAGTCACCCTCTGCGTTGCTGTAGTAATATCCACAGCCGGGCTCCATTAATCACAGGCGAAGTAGCCATAGGGGTAGCAGTTCGGGGTGTACCTCCCAATGCCTGTTTTAAGTGAGTCATGATACAATTGTCAATTATCGAACCACCCCCAGGTTTTTTCGGCATGCCTTTTCGAATACTTTTCCTTCTTCTAGGCATCCCGTATCAGAGGGAAGAAGCTAGGAGTGTCGAGTCATGTCCTTATAGTGGTAATTCAGATAGATACTTCAATTGTTACGTACCACTTCATGCAGGATTCCTCCAACTTTTAAGCACTGTGATTATTATTAGCTCAGTCCATAGTCCGCTTACTGCCTTTTGACAGGTTTATGGGTAACTCGGGCCAGACAACATTTGACCATGAGATTGAATGTAGATTTTAGCATTGAGCCCTTTCCTCTATGCGCTATCGTATTGCTACACTGATGTACCATTAAGCACTACTAGTTCCAGTAATTGAGGACTATCATTAATCATTGAGAGACAATTCTGGTATCAACCTCAAAACATATAATACAAGTAATGTTTGCGTCATGTGTAATTGGCCAGGGTGGTTTGCGTCTTAAACATTAAAATATATACAGAAGAGACCTAATGTGCAGAACTTTCGAGAGGAAAAATGAAGGGCGTATTGATTGACTTAGCCACCTTTAATATTATGAATTCGCTTCTGCAACATGCTGTAGGTAGTGGACCAGCTGTAGGGTGTATGGAAATGGTACACAAATCATTTGTTGTTCTAAGGTTGAAATCCTTCGAATTACGGTTTAATAATTCCTACTATGTGGAGTTTTTCTGATTCTGGAAGCAATGTTAGTGATCCGTTTCAACTGGTCGTTATCAATGCTATAATAGTTCTATCTGTGAGGAGCTTGCACCGCAGAGGCAATTAATTGTTCCTGTTCTATGTACATCCTGCTCCCATTGCTGTTACGCTATTCCTTTATAATGGCTTGACAGGCGAAGAACGATGATCTGGAGGGTTACCCACAGCAATGCGAGAGGTTAAAATTAATTCTAAACCTTCCAGCCATCACCTCTTTTGTTTTGCTGTAGTCACTGTGAGTGGGCGGATATACCCAGATGTGGGTCCCGTGCCTGCTGAGCCTAGACACCCAAGCTATTTTCTGTATTGTATTTTTATTATACTTTATATAGAGCCTTTAACCAAAGCGCTTTACATAGCCAGTCAACGGTACATTAAAATAGTCAATGTAAAATAGTGTTCAGGATCAGCCAGTATCAATCATTCAGGTGAGTGAATCAGGTGGGTTTTTAGAGAGGAACGGAACAGAGAGTAGGAAGTAATAGAATGAAAAGACAGAGGAAGGAAGGTCCGGTCGGGAGGTGCAAGAAGCTGGAAGGAGCGAAAGCGAGATTGAGCACATGGGGGCCGGGGAACATTAAGTCTAAAAAGACTAGCAGAGCGGAGAGGACGAGAAGGAGAATAGAATGAGAGGAGAGAGGAGAGATAGTCAGGGGCAAGACCATAGAGAGATTTGAAAACTAGCCAAAGCAAATTATATTTGAGCTGAGAGTAGGACAGCCATCCAAGTGAGGCAAGAGAAGAAGCGATTGAATCCCGATAAGTGAGGAGACAAAGTGAGCGAATAGAAGAATGATAGATTGATTTAAGAGGAGCAAGACGTGAGAAGGGAAGACCAAAAAATAGGGCAGAACAGTAAAAGAGTCAAGCGAAGACTAGCGAGGAAGCAAGAAGCTTTGTAGCATGAAAGGTGAGAAATGGGGGAATTTTGCGTATGTTGTAAAGATGAATTCGACAGGCGCGTGATGTGAGGGAGATCTGATGAGCGAAGGAAAGATTAGAGTCGAAGTAAAGCCCAAGATTACGGACAGTGAGTGAAATGGAAAGACTAGAGGAGGAAAGGAGATAGAAGAAGGAAGAGACAGAGAAGAGAGAGTGTTGTCAGGAAAGAACAAGACTTCAGTCTTTCCAGTATTGTAAAGTAAGAAAGTGAGAGGTCATCCAACATGTAATAGCAGAGAGGCAAGAAGAAAGAGTGTGATGGATGTCCGGTGTGAAAGATGAGTAGGAAAGAAAAAGCTGGGTAGCCTCAGCATAAAGGTGGTGTGATACTCCAAAGGATGAAATAATAGGGGCAAGGAAGGAAGTGTATAAAGAAAAAAAGAAAGGACCAAGGACTGACCCTTGAGGAACACCATGATCAAGAGAAAAGGAAGAAGATGTGTTGCCGCCCAAGGAGACAGCAAAAGTACGAATAGATAGGTATGATGAAAACCAGGGTAACACAGACTCACGAAAACCAAAAGAGGAGAGAAAGTCCAGAAGTAAAGAATGATCCACTGTATCAAAGGCAACCGATAGGGCAAGAAGAATGAAAACAGAGGAGTGTTTTGAATAATGAGCTGAGAGGAGAGAGTTAAGTACGCAAGTCAAGGCTGTTTAGATAGAATGCCAGGGACGAAAACCAGACTGAGTGGGGGGAAGAAGAGATAGATCAGACACAAATGTTGAAATTTGTGAATAAACAAGACGCTCAAGAAGCTTAGATAGAAAAGGTAGGAAGGATATAGGACAAATGTTTGAGACAATAAGGGGATTAGCTGTGGGTTTCTTTAAGATAGGAATAATAATTGCGTGTTTGAAAGCATAGGGGAAAAGTCCAGGTGGTAAGACATATGTCAAAAAAGGAGGCAAGAAAAGGTACCAAGAGAGGGTAAATTTTAGGAATAAGTAAAGAAGGAACAGGATCGGTGGGGGCAGCGGTGGGGTGATCTTTGGGCAAAAGAAGGGCCACTTCTGAGTTTGATACAGGAGCAAAATTAGACACAGTATTAGATGGTGAAGGAAAGGATAGAGGAGAGGAATTATATGAAGGTGACGATAGGATGTCCTGACGTAAAGAGTGTACTTTAGAGGAGAAGAAATTAGCGAGATCAGATGCAGATACTCCTCACTGATGAGGCTCAACCATGTTATCTTATGTTATGTTATAACATTTATATAGCGCCAAAGCCCTAGGGGGTTCAGGCGCTCACTTGCAGACAAGGAACTAACAAAAACTGGTGGCAGCTGTATCACGGTAAGAGAATCGTTTTTAAGGACTTTCTGAAAGACAAATTATTATTTTCCTCTCTAAGGGCTTGTGGCAGTTCGTTCCATGCATATGCCACTAAAACTGGAAACAAGCATTCCTTTCCACGCGCTTTCTTTGTCCGATCCACATTCAGAAGATGTGCAGTAGTGGATCGAAGGTTTCTCATCAGCTTATATGTAGAGACCTTTTCTTTACGGTAGCTGGGTGCAGATCCATGAATACACTTGTGGCACCGAGTCAGTGACTTGAAAGAGATCCTGGAGCCAGTGCAATTCCCTCCTAGCAGCAGAGGTAGGTTTATTACGTTTCATGCCATGAAATGAACGTCTGCATTTTGGATTTTTTTGCAATTTAGCGATATCTTCCTTACTGGCCCTGCCTAGTAAAGCATTGCAATAATCCACATGTGGAAGGATGACGGCTCTGACAAGTTTGGCCCGATGGTTTTTTCGAGTTCAGGGGGGCCACCTGTCTAAGCACTCTTAGATGATATTGAGTGCTCTTTTCAATGGCATCTACTTGGGCCTCTGAGTTCAGGGAGGCTTCTAAATATGTACCTAAGGTTTTAACCTTACTAACTACCGCTTTCTGGCTACCTTCGACCAGGAAACTGGAAAAGACTGGAGCTAAGTTCTCTCTTGACTTCTTTGGCCCATATGTCATTAGCTCTGTCTTAGCGGCATTAAGGCACAACCAGTTAGTGGCCATACAGTTTTTTATAACTTGGTAGATCTCACTAAGCTTGTCCTGATCATCCTGGTGATTTCTGGACAGCTCCAGGGACAGCTGAAAATTGTCTGCATAAAATGTAAAGAAAAATCCCAGCCTTTCCAACTCTCTGCATAAGTGTACTATTTAAATGTTAAAAAGTAAAGGGGATAGACAAGCCCCCTGGGGAACACCACAAATAATGGTCTCTGCCTCAGAGAAAAAAGTCCCCCCAATACACCCTCGATCTTCTGTTTTCTAGAAAAGACTTAACCCAATTTACCGCATCATCCGCAAGTCCACTGGTATCTTGCAGCTGCTTGAATATAATCCCATGATCTAGCAGATCAAAGGCTGCTGACAAGTCCAGTAATATCAGCAGCCCTGATCGACTTCTCTCTACTAGGAACCGCATATGGGTCTGGAGATCTATCAAAGCACTCTCTGTGCCATGAAAGCAACGGAAACCAGATTGTCTTCCGTGCAATCAACCAGAACTTTCCACATACAACTGTAAGTGGGTAGTGGCCAATTTATCAATCAGTTTTAGAAAGAATAAGGTGGTTGTGATGGGTCGGAAGTTTACAGCATCCTTTGGGTCCAGACCTACTTTCTTCAATAGTGGTGTCACTGCCACGGCTTAAATAGCTTGCAGAACAGTCCAATGGTTGAAAGATGCATTCACGAATCTGCATAGGAAAGGTGCAAAGATGTCCTGATGATTTAAGATTATTTTGGAAGGGATCAGATTCCCCGGGCAGCTTGTCGGGTTCATTTTTTTCTTGTTAATAGTTTCTGCAACTGATATCTCGGGAAAAGACAACCCTACACATGGTGTCTCCTGATTACAAGCGTTTCTCATTTTAGGGGGACTCTAATTTCAAGTTCTCCAACTCCTTCCTGATTTTCATTTGGGCAGTTGACAATTTATCCGAGAAAGCCCTCTGAGTTCACGTGCAATTGTCCTGAGTAGGGATGATGGTGTGGTTTAGAGCACTGGGTTTTTCCCTTGACCTAAAAAGGCGAAAGAGTTCCTTAGTTTGATTTCCTGCCATTTTGATTTGGTCATTATGATATGTCAATTTAGTTTCTATGATCCGATCCAGGAGCTTCCAAGCTGCTTCATTTTCCGTGCTTTTTTCTTTGTCAGAGACACTCAGCGTGTCTCCTGCTGGCTTTTAGTTTAGCCAGCTCTTGCGTAAACCATTTTTGATGGAGAGTAGCTTTCCTAGTTGATCTAGATTTTATCATAGAAAATGTATCAAACAGGATCTCCATGTCCTTGTTGTATTGCTCTACCAGCATATCAGGGTGATCAGCGATGTTTGTTTTCCTCATAAGAGCATCCATACACTCAGATAGTTTATCTGCAGTTATGGCCTTATAGCGCCTCTTTGAAGTTTTGCACAGTGGTTCGTGTTGTGGCTTAGGTAAAAGGGGAAGTTGTATTTGACCTGAGATAATCGAGTGGTCGGACCATATGCAAGATAACCCCAGATAAAAAAATGTTACAACTAGCCATCCAATCAAGGATGTTCCCTTTAATATGAGTTCGCTCATTATTATGCGCAAAAATGTTACTGTTGTTAAGTAGTTTCTCCAATTCCTTGGCTTTCTTATCCTTAATACTACCTCTCCATAGATTCAGGTCTCCTGCTAATATTATGGCAGAATTTGTCTTCAGCATTGGGTTCAGAACATTAATAAGATCTTCACAAAAATGCTTAGGGTCACCTGGTGGTCTGTAAAGGACTACCAGGTTCACACTACATTTGTGATTAGGGATGACCTTGGTGTGTATAATATTGCATCCCTTACAATCCATTTTGGTCTCATACATTTTAAGGTCTTCCTTTACAAGGCCGAAACATGTTTCGGGATGCCTGTCTTGTGCAAAAGCGATGTGACCAAGCAGCTCAGGCTGGACTGCCCCTTTTGGGGTGGGACCATGCTTGATTTCCATATTGTCGTTCCCTTTTGCAATGGCTTAGCAGGCGAAGAACGATGGTCTGGAGGGTTGCCGAGAGCAATGCCAGAGGTTAGGATTAATTCTAAACCTTCCAGCCATCACCTTTTGTTTTGCTATAACCACTGATACCGTTTCTGTTTAGGCACCAAGCTTGGAATAACGTCTTAGATTGAATTGTGTGAAAAACATGTTTGGCTTTGAAATGTGACTAGAGTTGTTTGTTGGCAACCAATTCATTGACCTTCTCAAAGGACGGTAAGGTGCCAAAACGCCTTGGTAGAGGCAAAGCTTCATAAGTCTAGGTTGCACAAGTCACAAGGCTTCCTCACAGATAATCTAATTGTCCTTGGACAATTAGATTATCTGTGAGGAAGCCTTGTGAAAAGCTAAGGTTAAAGTGGAATGAGATGGATGGTCCGAGGACAGGTCTGATCTATTTATGGAAGTGTGGAGAGCAGCAGTTGGCTTGAAGGCTTGATGTTATGGATTGTGTGCAGGTAGGAGAGAAGGAGAATGCAGGAATAAAGAATTAGCGGCTATTGAGTTATTCTTTTTTTGGGTGGGTAGATAGAATAATTTATAATTTTCCAATTTCAAGTTAGAATGTTCCGGATATAACTTAATGCACCAGCCTAAAGGAGGAGTCATTAAGGGAAATTGTCTTGGGGTATTTTGAAGTTTTGAAATATGTTGAAGATATCTTTGGGTGTACTACTTTATTAATGTTTGTCTATGAGTTGCGAAAGGTGGGCTTTCTCAGATTGTTTGTTTTTGGAAGAGGTTGTGTTGAACATTTCTCCGAATCCCTTGGGGATTTGGATTTACTCCATATATATTTTGTAATGCAGAGATCTTGCTTCAAGCCACGCACTTCTGCAGATAACCAAAACATGCTGGTTTTTAGACAGTTGTGGACTTTTATTGGGAGCGATCTTATCTAGAATGCTAGTGATGGTGGTAGATTTGAAGTAGGGGGTGGCTGTGATTTTTAAACTAATATAGATGGCACATAAAGGCATTAGTATAATGGCTAATTATAACCTAATTGATATGATATGATATGGCATTTGTAACGCGCCTATACACAAGTGTTTCAAGGTGCGACGAGGCAGGGAGGGGGGAACAAAGGGAAGACAGACAACGATCCTACTAGGCCAGGTGTCATTCAGCGCAAGTGCATGCGTGTAGGGAAGGGAAGAGTGCAAGGGGAAAGGGAGGGGGGAAAGTGCAGTACAGGGTAGTGGAACAACAGATGAATAATAGGGCCAGACTGGTGGCAAGTGCAAGGTAAGTGCAGACAAGTGCTGGTAAGGGGGGCAGTAGGGATACAGAGACAGTCCCGCAGTGCAGGGGTTGCCAGGGAGGCAGTGCAAGTGGAGAGCGGCCCAGTTGCAGGTTGAGTGCAGTTTCAGTCAAGAATTTAGCAGGGGAGAGGGGGGAGAAGGCAGAAGCAAAGAGGTAGGTTTTGAGGTGCCTCAGGAACCGGAGATGGTTCTCCTCAAGTTTCAGGGAGGCAGGAAGGCTGTTCCAGAGGGAGGCCCCTGCCGCGGAGAGAGATCTACCCCCAACTCGTTTCTTGGAGAAACGGCTGACCCTGAGGGAGTTGGAGACGGATGAGCGAAGAGCTCGAGAAGGAAGATATTTAGGAAGAGAGAGTTGAAGGTATTTAGGCCCCAAGCCCCAGAAGGCCTTGTGGACAATGCAGAGGGTTTTGAACTTAATCCTCGCAGCCACTGGGTGCCAGTGTAGAGATTTCAGTCCTGGAGAGATACGATCCCAGGGCTTGAGGCCAAGGACAAGTCTCGCAGTCCTGTTCTGGATAAGTTGCAAATTCCCATTTGGCATTTGTTAAAGGCTACAGGTACTGCGTGTTCTTCCAGAGAACGTTCTGATCGAATAGCATACATTCGGTGTATGTGTGAAAATGACATATATTATTTCATTAATGTAGCTATCTAGAACATTTTCTTGTTTTTATAACCATATATCATTTATTAAGTCTTTTGCATCTTCTATTGGTTTCATTAATGTTGTAACCTTCGTCAGTTTTTTGCTGTGGTGCAGAAAATGGTAGGGGAGGGCATATAGCTTTCTGTTTAGGCGTAGTTGTACTATCCTACTCACTGGCAAGTATGATCAAGCACACTGCACTACTATTGGCACGTTCTCTTATTTAGAAATATAAAACATGTAAAAATAAATAAAACAAACACTATAAAACAATAAAAAATCTAAAATGAGACTTCGCTAGAGAGAAAAATGGTTTGCTTCCTTTGCGTGTTTCCTCAGCACAGGCTCGCTGCCCCTCCCAACACCTATAAAAGCCAGTTATAAATCTTCTTTCCCTATAATTAGTAGTCAAACGTGGTTCACTGCTTTGGGTCCTATACAGTGACATATTGGTTGTGGTGCTGAGTTTCAAGATGTGCGAAACCAGGGGAATTCCTGACTGACTTGATGGGCTTGCCTGTCTCCCACCCCCAAGCGTACCCTTACCCTTGTATCCAATGACTCTCACCATAACACATATATATGGTGATTCAAATAAAGTGCAAATGTGCTCAAGGTGCATATATAAAATGCAATTTAAAATGATATCCTTAGCTCCTTAAATCTTTTTGGAACTCATTGCTCTCTTATTGTTTGGAGGGGGCTAATGTAAGAGACATGTTTTAAGAATGATGGCAACAGGGGAACATCTGATTGGCTTGGTGGGTGTTCGCTAGTCAGTCTCCCACCCCCTCCGGCTCCTAAAGTTACTTAGATGTATAAACACTTAGGGCCTCATTCCGAGTCCGGCGGAAAGTAACAGTAATTACCGCCATGGCGTAAATACCATGTACGATGTGGTCGGAAGGCGCTATTTACACCATATTCCGACTTCGCGTGCACGAGTATTCCGCCATGGCGGTAAACTCCCTTGCGGCATAGCGCAAAAGGTCCCGTCAAACCCCTTACCGCCATAAGCCTAGACGCAATTAACACCACCGCCTTCGATTGAATCCGTAATTAGCGGTGACCGTAAGTTACGCAGACCGTAATTTACGGCCACCGCTAAATACCGGAAACGGAAATAACGTCATCGCACAGGAACGGGAAGCATCACGGCGGCCATATTTAAAATCACAATCCATTGCAATCCACACCATACAGGACAAACAGGACTCCATACAGGACTCAGATCGACCAAACAAACAACAGAGAAGATCATCATGCCGAAAGTTCTGAAAAAGGGGGCAGCGCGCATCAGAAAAGAAAAATTCACCCAGGATGAGTTACAGGTCCTGGTCGACACCCTGCATGAACATGCAGATATCGTATTCTGCAGCGACATGCGTAGGCCCACCATCCTCAGGAAGAAGGAGATATGGGAGTTGGTCGCGCAGAGGGTGAGCGCCGTTGGAAACACCCCCCGCAGCACAACGCATTGCCGCAAACGGTGGGATGACCTTCGTCTCAGGGTGCGGGCCATCATGTCAGCAAACCGTCAGCAGGCCCTGGAGACAGGAGGAGGCCCAGGCTCACCCATTAAAATGATGCCCTGGGAGGAAACATGTGCGGAGATGATGGGCACAGAAGCCATCGAAGGTGTGGGCGAAATGGACTGCGGTGACCCCTCATCCGCTGATGCAGGTGAGTGTCATGAGTCCAAACAGTACATGCATCCTTAATTTAAATCACCGCAAAGGGCCGCCCTAAGAGTCACATGAAGTTTGCTTCGTAGCCCCCCCCCCCCCCCCAACATGTCGTAACAAGTGTGACCCAGGATGATGTCAGGTGCAAGGCTGACACCCATATTGGCCATTCCACACAGAGAGCTGGCCAATGTCACTCACCACTGTACTCCGCCAACATGATTGACCCCGCCAATAGTATGCTTTTTCCATCCAAGCCAAGTCCTCACACAAACCTAAATATCACCAAGACGCTGCTCTCCCATTGTGTTACCATAGGCTTGGAGTCATGATGACCCCCAGATCATTGATCATGCTGTCTCTCTCTCTCTTGCCCCCCACAGGTAGCGGTCATGAAAGTGAGGAGCAGGAAGGCTCCCGGCCAAGTACCTCCCGGCACAGGGGCAGGGTACAGCGCATACCTGCTGGCAGACACAAGGCCCATACCACACCACCTGCTCCAGCAACCCCCATGGAGGGTACACAACCCCCACCCGCGCACCTGGACATGGCTGCAGTTCCGCAGGAAACAAGCCCCACGCTACACCCTGAGGAATCCAGCATGTCAGGGGAGAATGCTGCCATGTGCCTCCTTAGTGTGCCAGACAGCCCCACATCCCATTCCGGGGTCAACGTTGAGGAGACCAACGTCTGCAGCCCTGAGTCACCATCATACAGCCAGGTTGCACATAGCGACTCCGGGTCGAGTGATGGGCCAGGCCTCACAGGCGAAGGGCTAACACCTGTCTCACATCAGCCCACATCCCCTGGCGCAACACCTGAGAGGCCTGCAGGCACCATACCGAGCCTGCAAACCACATCCCCCACAACGGCCGCAGAAGCTGTGCACTCCCAGAACCTCACGTCCATGATTGAGGAGTTTCTGCGGGACAACCGGGAATCAGGGTTGGTGCATCACAATGACCTGCAGGCTCTGGGCGAGGTCATCACAACATCAACAAACCGGCTATGTGAGGTGCTCGGCAGGATTGCTGATGCCCTGGAGGCAGCTACCCCCAGGCCTCAGCCCCAGCAGGAGGAACCACCCTCCCAGTGCTCCTCCACGCAGACCAGCCCGGTCCGCAGGTCACAACGCACAATGCGTAAATGATTCCACATGCTCGGGGCGTGGCCATTGACTATGAAGCCACACACATGTGGCCTATGTAGACTTGATGGGACCATTGTGGGGCTGTTGTGGGGGGAGGGCGAGGGGGGTGAGGGTGTGCGTGGGAGTTGGGGGTGAGGGGGGTGAGGGTGTGCGTGGGAGTTGGGGGGGAGGGGGGTGAGGGTGTGCGTGGGAGTTGGGGGGGAGGGGGGTGAGGGTGTGCGTGGGAGTTGGGGGGGAGGGGGGTGAAGGTGGAGGAATATTTGTACACGTGTTCACATGATTGTACAATACACAGTTTGGTGTTTACTTGAAAACAGAGTGGACATTGATCATTGTGCATGTGTCTTTTAATGTCTCACAGTGCATGTAGTACACGTATCCCCACACCCAGTGCCCAATGTCCTGTCAACCTCACCCCCTCAGCTGACTTGTGACTCAGAAATATTGGTCAATCAATGCTTGTCGCACGTGACGTCCCTCCTGTGCATCGGCCCCGTGATGCTGTCCTGCCATTCCTTCCTCCTCCTGCTCCTCCTCCTCCTCCTCCTCTGGTGGGAGCAGACCCACGTCAGGGGGCAGTGGCACGTTCCGCTGGATGCACATGTTGTGCAGCATTGCACATGCCATGGTGATCTTGGACACCTTCTCGTGGCTGTAGATGAGGGCCCCACCTGACCGGCTGAGGCAACGAAATCGTGCCTTCAGTAGTCCGAAGGTCTGCTCTATCACCACCCGTGTACGGGTATGAGATCTATTGTAGTCCTCCTGGTGCCTGTTTTGTGGGTTGCGGACGGGGGTCATGAGCCATGCCTTCAATGGGTAGCCAGCATCACCTGCATGATAGTGGAATGAAGGTAAGTGTTCGTGCAATCATGGTGGAGAAATGGGCTAATCTGACATTGCAGCAGGTGTTCACTGGCCATGCACACAGCTCCCAGGATACAGTGACCCCATTACAGCGTACAATGACGTTGACTGACCCAACCTTATGCATCTCTCTACCCCACCCTTTACCACCCGGGTGGAGTATGCTGGCAGCCTACTCACAGCCCCAATGGACTGCCATGGCCCATTCCGGTTACTCACCAAGCAGCCAGGTACGTCGTTCAGCATGTCGCTCCATGTAGCGTGGTAGTGTAGAGTTGCGCAGGACCAAGGAGTCATGAGTTGATCCAGGGTATCGGGCATTGCATTGTGTGATGGTTTTACTGGCATTACACACCATCTGGACGTTGATGGAGTGATATTGCTTGCGGTTGCGATACGGCACCTCCATGGCATGGGGCACCACCAATTCTACGTGGGTGCAGTCGATGGCACCTATGCAATTTGGCATGCCTGCAAGTGCATGGAAAGCAGCTTTGGTATCATATGTCTCCTGGGGAGTCCGGGGGAGGCATATGTAGTCCCTTCTGTGCTTGAGGAGGGCATCGAGCACTTGGTTGAGTATACGTGAGAATATGGGCTGTGAAATGCCGTGCATATGCCCCACTGTATGCTGGTAGGTCCCTGTGGCAAGGAAGTGGAGCACAGACACTACCTTTAGTAGAGGGGGGATGGCAGTGCTGATTTCTATTAGGCTCACTATGTCGTTATGTATCAGGGCCACTATGGTGGTTATCGTGTCCCGGTCAAGGCGGTACAGGGTGTGTATCTGCTCTGGTGTGAGGTTGAAGGGGGTGGGTCTGATGCGTGGGATTGGGGGTTGACGGCGTGGTAATTGTGGCTGCACCGGTAGGGCATGCTGGCCCTGTCTCTGCCTCCTTCTCCTCCTGTGTATCCTCTGTGGTGGGGGCTGTGGTTGCTGTGGTTGCTGTTGTTGATGTTGTCGTCGTTGCTGCCTTGCAAGCAGGGCCTCCAGCTCCATGAATGCTGCGAGAATTGGTATCATCTTGGTGTGGGAGGGGGTGTGGTGTGTGGGTGTGCTCCTTTTGTGCTGTGCCTGACTCTATGGACTCCACCTGTGCTGATTGGGTGCACCTGTTCCTCTTTCTGGCACTCTTCAGGGTTGTTAACACCTTCTCTGCGATGCCGGTAATTGCGCCATGGCGTGGAGGTACTTTGCGCCCTTGTGGAGGCCGTTTTTACCGTGTCCGCTTTACTTGGGATCAGCACTGGTTTACGCCTTGGCGTTAATTCCGACGTGGTGTGTCGGGCGCGCGACACTGGTACGCTATTTACGCCGTCGTAGTTTACGGTGGCGGTAATTACGGTGTGAAGGGTCGGAATAGTCCACGTCGGTAAATGATGGCGGTATTACTTTACCGCCATCGTTTTTCCATTAGCGCCGTACTCGGAATGAGGCCCTTAGTATTCATGGCCGAGTAGTACAGAGTTCAGGGAGAATAAGACAAGTACCCTATTGCCTGGTCTCCTTTGTTCACCCCAGGGCCACGCTGCCCAGCAATAAATACAAAATCAAAATAAATGGAGATTAATCCAAATAAAATATGATCCAAATAGTGTGGTCCGGGTGCTCCAAAGTCTGTGCATGCATGGAGACATTCTCTACATTCGTGTGTCTATGGGCCGATGGGTCTGCCGGCTGCCTAGGTTATTAGAATATCCAATGAAGGGGTCCAACAAAGAGGTCTGATTCCATGTGTGTATAAATGCAGGGCCATTCTACCCCTCGATGAATCGGTACAATAGCAGGGCTAAGGCCCTGCAACTAAAGCTGGAGGCCTTGCAAGATCCTAGCGGGGTCCTGGCAGGGAACAGTCTGCTGCCGCTGTGCTCATACCTGTTTTTCCAAGCGTTAAGAGTGATCTAAGTGCCGTGCTGCCTCCTCCTCTCGCCACTCTCCTCTCCTTCCCCATGCTCAGGGATATGGTGCCCTTTTCCCCCTTCCACAACACACTCACTATTCTGACATCTTCCCTCCCCAATGCTCTCAAGCACAATTCTTATCACACCACATCCCTCTCTACTATCCTCACTTTCTCTCAACACCTACTTCCACCCCGTTTAGCTAGTACTCTCACTCCCCTACAGTTATCTCTCACATTAACTATATCTTTATCTCTCACCAACCTTCTACACAACCTGCTCCCCACTTCCTGCAACACACTACATATACCCACAACTGGTACCACACTGTCTCAACAAATCCTCACCTGTACCTGTGCTTACATTCTGCCGCAAGCTCTCCAGCACTGCAGTCTGTCTTCCACCTGGCACCACAATATGAAAGGAGAGGCAGTGTCCCCTTCCCTTTCATTATCTGCAACACTCACCTCTCTGCACCAATCAGGAACTGTGCAGCACAGGTTAGAGGCTTTAAAATCCCCTCAGAGCCCTTTGTCTTTTTCCTTTGCGGTTGCAATGACAATCTCTGATCGTTTCCATTCTGTTTCTGTGGTATGCTGTATCTCTCGAAGATAGTGTTTCTGCTGTTGTTGTGGGTTCTGTGCTTTTCTGAGGTTCTGGCTGTTGGGATGTGGTGAGGGCTCATAGAGCATCTAGGTTGCAGTGCTTGTGGTTTCCCCTTCGTTTGTTTCTGGTCTAGGTTTTCTTGGTTGTTTCCAAGGGTATTCTGGAAGTTGCGGTTCTGAAATGGAAAACAGAGAACATTGGCCAGAAAGAGTAGCGGGAGGCATTATGCGACAGAGTGGCACTATTGATAACATACAACTGACATGGAGGGTTTCCATGAACACGAGGCCCCCTAACTCCCACTTGCCGTATCTGGGACAGGGCTGGCTCTGTCTTTTTTCTTGGTGAGCCTCCTGCCCCTGTCAGGGTGGTCTAGGAGGATCCCTTTTATTGCGAGGGATTCATGTTGCGCACACCATACTGCTGGCAGGACAGGAATGACAGCAAAACTAGGGTAATGTTGCAAATCCATATGTGTGAAGTAGAGTCAATTGTGGATGGGATCAATCATTTAGAGTTTATATATATTAGAGCTTCACGCACATATAAAAATACAGTATTAAAGCTGTGAATGCAACACGAACACAAATCCATACAATTGGGTCGTTTTTTTACAAGATTAGTTGTTGCACAGGCATTCTAAAACTAGCAGGAACATTCTTGACGGGAAAGAGAATTGGTTGCCTAGTAATAAGGTTGTATGAACAGGGCAAGGTTCACAGTGCTTGCAAGGGAAACAGGTGTTATCTGGCCTTTTGTATTAAAATCTTTAGAGAGAATTAGTAATTTTTTTTGGTGGTAGTAAAGAGGGTTTTATGGCTAAGTATTTTTCCAGGTCATCAGAGGTTGTATGTGGCAGCATAAATGAGATTAAGGTGCCAGACATGTGTGGAATGGAGATGGCCATCTATAGTTCAAGGAAAATCATGTTTAAGCAGACCTTCCTCATTTGCTAAAATATGCCAGCAAGACCATGTGCAATCAAACATAAAGTTAATGGTCTTAGGTTAGTTATTGCTAGCAATGAATTATGTTTTTAATACTAAAGTTTAAACCATGCACCAACCTCAGGACCTACTACAATGAATCCCAGGAAGAGGTGCGTTTTGAATATGATCTGACGATAATAAAGATAAGCCTGACCAATGAAAATGGAAGAACTGAGAAAAGATGGGCTTTTTTTAAGAGGTTTTGTCCAATCATATTTGTAGGGTTGAGGGTAATAAAAGTATCTGGGGGTGTTTTAAATTGTTGCAAAAAGTAAATAAACTGCCACAATATGTTGTATTGTTGAGACTTGGGTTAGTTTCCTGAAACACCATCTAATCGCTCCCCAGAGCTTTTGCACAATAAACTTGCTTAATGTACAGCTGTGTTCTCTGCTTCTGAAGTGGTGGGCCTGTTTTGGGTTAAAGTGATTAAAGGTCCACCCCTACAGCCCATTGTGGGAAGAAGATTCCCGCTCCCACCCCCTTTTAACGGCATCATGACCCAGGTCCTGTCCCAAGCGGCAAGAGCTGCCAAATGCTGTGAGCAACAAGCTATAGGATCGCCCTGTGTGGCGAGTGAGTCTCGCGAAAGCCGGCGGCCTCACGAGATTCAGTACACAAACACGCGAGAGAAAGCGAAGCGCACTAGATCAGAGGCACGCACATTAGGATGACCGGAGTGGGGTGTTGAGCCCTGGCTCTCCTTATCAGAGACGATGAGCAGGACTCAAGTTGCCCTTCACTGGGGCTATGATCAGAGTCTGGGACTTCCTCACTGGCAGTGAAGCAACTGTCTAGTATTCCTGGGGCTATGTAAATAATAAACTCCTGCTACTCCAAAGTCACTGCGTCACAGATTCATCATTTTACTACACACTGCCTGACAAATGCCTATAATGAAAGGCTTGCTTTGCCAATGCCGTTTTAACAGTTCGTGTTGGATGACCCCACATAGTCCTAGTGGCATCGCTTTCCTTAAGTCTGACTTATGCTAGATGTAGAAAAAGCACAACCACCTTCACAATGTGAGAGGACACGAAGGTATGCCGTACGGCTCCTAGTGGAAATGTTGATATAAATAATTGGAAAGATACTAGAGAGCCACTTTATGCTTTTTAAGGTGCAGTGTTCCTAAATGGAATGATACATTTGTTAGCCTCAAAGAAGAGTGTTCTCTGTTAAAACGAATTTGTACATTTTTAAATCAACAATGTGAGCATATCGTTGTAATGCCTAGCATGTTACTCAGCAGTTCTCCTAAAAGCTGAGTTGAGTTGGATAGCTTTATATCGACATCCAGTCATACAAAGGATTACATCAAAGTACACTATTATCTTCATATGGTTTTCACCCCTGGGGGCGGCCAAGACCGGTAACGGCCCGCCAGCCCGACCCACTCCCTTGGGCCCTCAGCGAGGGTTGTGGACAGATATCCGCCCTGGCTGCCCCCCACCGTGGGATTTAACTAGGGTGTGAATGGTTTATTTTTCTCCTCTAAAGAAAAAAAGAAACAAAGAGGGCCGCCGCCATAAGGAAAAGGGACGAAGTCCCCTGTCAATGGCGATGGCTGGGAAACTGGAGGAGTGCAAGGACCGGAGCACAAAGCTCTGGTGTGGCAGGGAGTTTGGGAGGAATGGGTTTGGATTGTTTTGGGGGGGGCAACAGGAAAGGGTTCCCTGATGCCTCCCCACATTAAATATTTGGTGGCACCTGGGAAAGAGCCTTGATTGTGTACTCACCCGCTGTTCCAGCCACCTTCTCCGGGTGCAAAATTAAATATAAACATCATGTGCAAACAACCAATCAAAAGTACAGTGATACATTCCAATAAAATACAGATGATTTAAATAGAAAAAAGTGTTTACCAGGCCTAACATGCACAATATATCATGCTGGTTAGTAAAAAAAAGATTCAATTAGCCTTAATCATGTTTTCAAAGGTATTTTATAGCTCACCAGGTCTGTAGACCTCGGGAGCCGAATATGCCTCAGGGCCCAGAGTCTCCCTCCCTCCGCGGAGGGAAGCCTCTTTCAGACCCATCTAAAAGACCCCCATGAAGTCCCCGGCGGAAGAAGAGGGGGGGCGGTGGCCATTGTGGACACGGACACAGCATCCGAAGAGGAGCTGGTAGAAGTCTTGGAGGGCCTCGACGAGGGCGTCGAAGAGGCCCGTCCCCACGGGAGGGATCCCGACGAAGGTGACAACGAAAGTGACGGCAGCGCCGGCAAGGGTCCTAGTCACCCGTTGCTTCCAGAGCCGCAGGATAACTCGGTGGCCATTTTGTTGGCGATACAATCCTTATGTTCGGAGATAAGGACGAGATTGCCCTTACCACCGACGGAGGATCCGGAACCAGGCTCGACGGAGGAGCCAGAGCCAGGCCCGGCGGGAAGCCCCCCGAACAAGAAAAGACGGATCCATCCAGCCCCGCCTTTTCAGCCCTCGCGGCCTGCTCAGCCTTTACCCACGTCCCCCATCCCTGGGGATGACACAGGAATGGACACGGCCATGACGGGCACCGACGACGACAGCGGTGACGACGGGGACGGAGCTCCCATCGCCCCCAGCCCGGGCTTCCCCGCCCAACGTGTTTGGATCTTTCCATGCAATGATCGCCAGGGCATCCGAGCTTTTTCAGCTCTGCCCCGAACAGAAGAAGGAAGGTTTCCTTTGCCAACGGGGCGAGGCCAAGAGGAAGACAGTCCTCGACGTGGCTCTGCTGGATGACATCTGGGACAAGGGTCTCATCCTTCTCAAGAACCCGTCTACGACGCCTGCTAAGAGGGATCGGTACGAGAAGAAGTACCGGGTCCCCGACGCAGCCCCCTTGTGCCTTAGGGCACAACCGACCCCTGACTCGGTTGTCTCAGCGGCGGCCAAGAAGAAAGCGGGGGGGGGCATCAGCCTCAACGTCAACTTCCCCGCCGGACGGGGAAGGAAAGAAGTGGACGCAATGGGACGAGTTATCTCGTTGGCGGCAACAACTATTAAGGCGGCCAACGCCCTTGCGATCGTGGCCCGCTACGACAGGGAGTTATGGTACAAGATGGCCCCCCCTGTTGGACTTCCTACCGGGTGACAAGAGGGCCGAGGTCCTGGAGATCTTGCAAGAAGGCGAAGTGGCGTCGGACCACGCCATTACGGTGGCAACAGACATTGCCGACACCGGTTTCCACCAGCTAGGCAATGGCGTTTGCCTTAGACGACGAGGGTGGCTCAAGGCAACGGATTTAAGCCAGGACGTACAAGCCAAGGTTTTGGACATGCCGTTCGACTGGAACAATCTGTTTGGGAAAACAGTGGATGAGCCCCTCCAAGCCATTAAGGCGGACACAGAGACAGCTAAGGCCCTAGGCGTTCTCCGGCAACAAAGGCCGTCCTTTCGGAGCACCGGAGGCAAGCAGGGTGCCTCCAAGGGATTTGGCGGTGGCTCCTCTACGTACCGCCAAGCGGCCCGCTCCTCATCGCAGGAAGCCTATAGAGGACGAGGCAAGTCGGGTGGACCCCGCCGTCGTCGCCAGGGAGGCCAAGGCGGCAAGGCGTCCTCCAAGCAAGATTGAACCGACAGCGGTGTCGCGCCCCTACCGAAGCATCCCAGTGGGAGGCCGGCTGGCGAAGTTCATCAGCGTGTGGGAGTCCATCTCCATGGACCGTTGGGTGCTGGACGCTCTGGCCCAGGCGCACGCCCTCGAATTTCTAAAAAAGTGCCCCCACATTCCACCCGTGGCCAGGAAGGAAAATCACGTCCCTCAACTGCTATTGGAGGTAAGGGCGATGCTCAAAAAAGGTGCCATTGAGCTTGTCCGAAGAGGCTCCGGAGTATACTTAAGAAGATAGGAGGATGGCACCCCATCCTGGACCTGCGACGACTGAACAAGTACATCAAGGCACAGAAGTTCCGGATGGTCACCTTCCAGCACGTGCTGGGACAGCTGGAGGAGGGCGATTTCCTGTCATCGTTGGATTTGGAGGATGCGTACTTCCACATCCCCATTCTAAAAGGACACCGAAAGTTCTTCAGGTTCATGGTCCAAGGTCGGCACTACCAGTTTAAGGCCCTCCCGTTCGGATTGAAGTCGGCACCCAGGGTGTTCACCAAGTGCCTAGCACCGGTGGCGGTGCGGCTGAGCCTGCAGAGGATCCGCGTCTACCCCTACCTGGACGACTGGCTCATCCGAACAAGGACAAGGGAGCTCGCCGTAGATCACACAGCGAAGACCGTCCAGCTGCTCACAGACCTGGGATTCTCCATCAACTTTCCCAAATCCCATCTGGTCCCGTCGCAAGTCGCACTGTTTCTGGGAGCCAAGCTCGACACAGTGGCGTGTCTGGCCTCGCCGTAGGAGGAAAGGACGAAGGCCATCCTGGCCAAGGTGCAGTGTCTGCTGGCCACGGACGTGGCCAGGGTGAGGTCCATCAAGTCCCTCCTCGGGATGATGTCCTCCTGCATATATCTCGTGCGCCTGTGCAGGCTTCGGATGCGCCCTCTGCAAGAGTTCCTCGACGCCTGCTGGATCCAAGCGACGGGCAGCTTCGAGGACAGGATCCCGCTCAACAAGACCTTCCGATGAGCGATCCGGTGGTGGGGCACTCGCGCTCATCTGACGGCGAGCACAGACTTTCAGACCCCATCCCACCAGATAACGGTGACGACAGATGCCTCCCTGGTAGGGTGGGGAGCGCACACCGGAGAACTTCACGCGAGAGGCCTTTGGCTCCCGGAGGAGAAGACGCTCCACATCAACATCCTGGAGCTCTGTGCAGTGTTCTGGGCCCTCAGGTCTTTTCTCCCGTCCCTCAAGGGCAAGGTGGTGAGAATCCCAGGATCTGTGGCATTGGGCCGTCGCCCAAGGGATGTTTCTGGTGCCCTTTCATCTGGCAGGGATAAAGAACACCATTGCCGACTCACTCAGCAGGGAGCTGCGCTCGTGCCACGAGTGGGAACTACGTCAGGATCAAGTGGATCGACTCTTCCAACGATGGGGAAAACGGCAGATCGACCTGCTCACGACGGCGACGAACTCCAAGTGCCAGAGGTTCGCCAGCAGGTTTGCCCAGCTGAGGAGCATGGGCGATGCTTTCTCGTTCCCCTGGGACGGCCTGTTCCTATATGCGTTCCCTCCGTTGCCGTTGCTGTTCCGACTCGTCAGCCAGCTCAAGAGGTCCCGGTGCAGGATGATCCTCGTTGCACCAGCGTGGCCGAGGCAGATCTGGTTCCCGGACCTTCTGGACCTTTTCGGCGTCCCCACCAGTCAAGCTGCCGACGGACGCGGATCTTCTCTCCAGAGAAGGAGGCGCCATACTTCATCACGACCCGGAGTCACTGAACTTGCAGGCCTGGCTCCTGCAGCACTAGAGTTTGGAGGGTACGATATCTCGGCTGACTGCGGAGAGGTCCTTGCAAAGGCCAGGGCGTCCTAAACTCTCAAGTGCTATGGACATAAGTGGAAGAGGTTCTCTGTCTGGTGCCGTGAACAGAAGATTAACCCTCTACAGATTACGGCCTCTCAAGTGCTGCCGTACCTACTGTCGCTGGCCAAGGCTGGACTGCTCACGCCTCCATCAAGATACATCTGGCTGCGATCTCCCGATACACCAGAACCACAGGACGGGCATCCTTGTGGTCCCATCGCCTGGTGAAGGAATTTATGAACGGACTGTTCCGATTGTTCCCACCGGTGAAGGCTCCTGCCCCGGCGTGGGAGCTCAACGTGGTGCTGACCAGGCTCATGGGGGTGCCATTCGAGCCGCTGCATTCGGCACAGTTGAAGTTCCTGTCGTGGAAGACTGCGTTTCTTGTGGCCATCACCTCTGCACGACGAGTGGGAGAGATCCAGGCCCTATCCTGCAAGCCTCCATACTTGACTTTTCACGACACGAGGGTGGTGCTGAGGACGCACCTCTCCTTTATGCCCAAGGTGCCGTCGCCTTCGTCACCGGCCGAGAGGACTTTGCACTCGCTAGATGTGGTTAGAGCGCTGAAGTTCTACGTGGACCGTACGAAGAGTTTTCAGAAGACATCACAGCTATTTGTGAACTTTGGACCTGTGAACCAAGGGAAGGCTCTCTCAAAGGCTTCCATTTCCAGATGGCTCCCCGGCTGCATCATGCACTGTCATCGGTTGGCAAACTGGCCGTTGCCTGGTCGTCCGAGAGCCCATTCAACCAGAGCTATCACTGCTACCACGGCATTCTTGTCTGGTGTGCCCCTGCTGGACATCTGCAGGGCTGCTACGTGGAGGTAGACGCACACCTTCACGAGATTCTACTGCGTTGACCAGGATTCCAGGGAGGAGTCCAGGGTCGGCCAAGCGGTGCTGCGCAATCTGTTCGCCTAAGGTGAGCCTGGTGAGGAGGTAAGAATTGCTTAATGTTGAGTTTTTGATGTAATGCTTAATGTTGAGCCTTTGCCCACCTCCCGTTGGTTGTGCATGTGTGTACTGCTATGTATTCTTATATTCATGAGCATGTGAATCCATGCCAGACCCCATGCTGGAGAAGGAATAAGTTACTTACCTGTAACTGCTGTTCTCCAGCTTGGGTCTGGCATGGATTCACATGCGAACCCCTCCCCCCTACCCCTCTGCGGCTCTTCACTTGGTCATACTGCCACTTTGCGTGCTACCAAATCTGAAGATGGCTGCCAGAGGCGGAGTTTAGGGAGAGGGCAGTCATTGGTTGGGGGCAGTATGACCCAGAGACCAGTGATTGGTTACTACTGAGAAAGACAGATCAGAAATTAAACTGATGCTGATTTTTTCTTTACCGAGGATTCCCGGCCTGACAACGGGGAATATTCTTATATTCATGAACATGTGAATCCATGCCAGACCCATGCTGGAGAAAAACAGTTACAAGTAAGTAACTTGTTCCAACTTCACATTTCTTTTTTTTTTAAATTATTTTATTATACCACAAACTGTGTTGGATCAAACTTTCACATTTTTCAACTATTCCAGCTTCAATCGGTGAAATAAACAGCAATATTATAAATCGTAACCCTGTTATTTGAAAACACTGCTGGATATTCATGTCTACTAATTAAATGCATATTGTCTTAGTTTAAAATGTACAAAATCTCCCCCTTTCCCCCCTCACCCCAATGCACCCACATAGAAACTATTGCATAGTCTAACTCCCCCAATGCAGTTACCCCAAACTCATTAGCTTTCCAATGTCCTATATGCTAAAATCAATCATTACAAATTGAACTTAAATCAAAAACAACAAATTAAAACATTATATTCCAATTATTCCCTGCATTCGGCAAAAATACAGGTTCACTTCATGTCAGTGTGTCTGTAGATGCCATGGATTAAGTTAATGCTCCATTTATTGACTAACTTCCCTTGGCTTGTTTATCACTATGTACAAGTTATCAGTGTCTTCGATGTGATGATTCCTATAAGCCACTGTCCTCTTTCTAATGAATGTCTTGCTTCCTTGATTCCTTTTCTCGATAAATTGCGGCAATGAAAAAGGGTGATAAGAACATGGGCAATGCATAATAGTTCAAATTAATGTGAAACCTATATCATCCAGCACTTTATTAACCAGAAAGTACTAAATCCAGAGTGTACACCAGAGTATTTCACTGTAGTAGTAAATCCCTTTATTAGGACACGCTATCTGTGAACGCCAGTCAGAGTGATTGAAACCTATAATGTTGGTCTTCCAACAGAGTTAGTGAACATGTAGACTGTGAGAAATACGTACCTGCGGGCTACATTGATTTTGTAGCAGTCTACGTTAATGGGTCTCTTCTGTCTTCCACAGGACAAGCTGAAAGGGCCAGTATCGGACCCTACCGTAATGACAACCGGCCTCATTGTAACTGGAGCTGTTGTTGGCAAGCTGTGCCAAATGAACCTCTGTGAAGAAGAGGTTGGTATTTCTAGCTTTTGTGTGATGTTTGGGATAATATTTATTTTGTATTTTATTTTAATGAGCATTTGTTAGGCGCCTGTAGAACAGAATTGTGTTTCAAAGCGCCACAAGGTTAAATGGGAAGGGAACAGGGGAAAGAGTAACATTGGTAAAACAGTAAATATACAGTCGTGGTCCTACTAGGCTTTCTGGCATTCGGCTGTGCAAGTGCAGTGAAGAGAAGTGCAGGAGAAGGGCGTTGAAGGGGAAGCACACGGGTAGAGGAGTGGACGAGTGCTGGTGGGGAGGGACCGGGAGCGAAGTGCCAAGGAGACCTTGAGCTAAGTGCTAGTGCAGGCGACTCCAAGGGTGGCATGCATAGCCGTCAAGCAGGGGTCTGCATTGGCAGTGCAGGGGGGTGGGAGGGTGCTGGTATCGACTGGGAAAGAGAGCCCTGGTATCCTGTGAAATTCATGGGGATCAGGCCACCAGTCTCAGTGGCAGTGGGGTGATTAGCAGGGAAGGGAAAGACACAAAGAGGTATAGAAAAGCAGAGTTTTGAGCAGTTTACAGAACTTAAGGAGGTCTGGCTCAAGTCTCAGAGGGGCATGGAGGCTGTTCCAAAGGGAGGCACCAGCTGAGGAGAGAGACCTGCCCCCACTCTCTGCTTGGAGAAGCATTAGAGGAGCATATGGCTCTAGCAGGAGTATTTTTAGGGAGGGAAATTAGTAGATAGCATTGTCCCAGCCCCCAGAAAGCCTTGTGGATGATGCAGAGGGTCTTGAATGTGATCCTTGCAGCCACCAGAGAGGTTTTATGGCTGGAGACATATGGTCCCTGGGTTCGAGGCCTTGCAGCAGTATTCTGGCTTTGCTGGAGGGGGCGTAGGGAGGAAAGAGCGAGGTTGAGAAAGAGGCTGAAGCCTCGAGAGGACCAGAGGTCTGGAGATATTTAGCTTTTGGGGGAAGATGAGGAAAGGGAGAATGCCTCTGAGGAGGTGGAGCTGGAAGTGGGACTTCTTAGAAAGGTCCATGATGTGAGGGGTGAAGGTGTCGAAGATGACGCTGAGGTAAGTAACGGGTGTGCTGTCTACACCGATATTAAGTTCAGAGCATTTATTTGTAACTTTTGAGCAAGGGTTTTTACTGGTTTCTGCAGTGTTAATCCATAGCTCTTTTTTACATTTCTGGGATATGTCCATGCAGTAAACTGTTTCTGCTTCCTGATTGTATTTTTTCATGATTATATTTTTTATGATTGTTTAAGGACTTGTATCTATGTATTAAGACGACCTGGGAACTCCCAAATTATACAGAGGTTCTGGAGCCAGATCAAACTGGACTCAATAACAGAAATAGACAAAGTGCAAGGCAAAATGTCATCAAAATAAAGCAAGGACAGCATACAAGCATAGACATCTTGGCGCTCTCAACATGCTTATCAAAACAACAGTTTAGATATACAATCTTCGTCATAACTGACATCATACTGTAATCTTAGTTACCAAAACCTATTGGGTACAGGGATAGGTTAGTAGTAGTGACTACATATTCATTCTATAGGGGTTATATTTCTGATTGGGTTATGCCTGTCTGATGGCTCCTCCTGAGACCACCTCTAAATTGATAAGCGAAAAGACATCTTTACAATATGTAATTGGCTGGCATGCCGCAATCTATTCACTATAAATGTAGCCTCAAGAATACTTTGTCTGCTTGAGATTCTCTGCATCTGTACACGTGTAAAACAGCTTGATATCTTCATAATTTCTGTGGCATAAGCATCTTCCCCTTGGCCCCATGATGTCACTTATTCTATAAGGCATCGAGAAAGAATCAAGGATATCTTCATTCTCTTGCCTCTGCATCTCTTCTATGTACGTCAGCTCGACTCTGCATGACATCACCATTCGTCTTGGTCATTCATTTGCTCTGCTTCTTCCGGGATTTCATTCAAATGGCCTTCATACTTTTTCATATGCGGGTATGATTTTCGCAATGGGAACCTTGCTTCCAGAATTCTCTTGGGTATCGGTTTTCTTAGTGGTACCGCATGTGTCTCACACTCTGGCTCCTAATGTATAGTCAATATGGTTGACATGGTTGAGGTGGGGGTACTTGGCTCCTACTCTGCACTTGTTAGAATTCTTCTTTGTCTTATGCATGCTATGTTAATATTCTTCATTTATGAATGCAAGTGTTACCTAGTGTTCGCGTTCTTCGTGTTGAGAGCACATTTGCTTTGTGACTATAGCATGCACATGTATTATTAAAATGTTTCTTTGGTTACTCGGGCCATCTTCAGCTTTAGATTGTGTCCATCTCCTGCTGTACCTGGCTGAGATAAGGGTGGTACAGTTGTCTTAGTGAGTAAAGTTTCTCACCTGTGCAATATTGAACTGGGTGAGGGGCAGAAGGCATGATGACATATTCATCAGCCTCTCAACATATGAAAGTAATTACATGTATTTCAATTGCATTGTGTTTTCCTATAATTACAATTACTTAATGAGATGAAATGCAGCCAGGAGAACCGAGTTCTAATCCTGGATAGTGCTTTTGGTCAAATTGTGAGGTCTTTCTGTGCTTTGTCAAGTTTCTTTTGTCTTTATCTGCACAATGTGTGAATGCTTGCAGCTATACTTTAGATACCAGTCTAAAATGTTATCAAATACTGCACTGTGCCATTCACATCTATTTGGCAATTATTCAAGGTTTGCCAAGTATGCAAATGCCACATATTAATACATTCACTAAAAATCCAAAGCGGAATGCTTACAGATAAGAAAGGTTTCATTGCAAAGCAGGGTCATCCTATAATACTTGGAACCATTTCTCAAGAAAATAGTCCTGCCACATGCAGTTCTTTACTCTGCACCTAATAACATTATCAGAGAATTGTCATCCGAGTGCCTCTTAATATTCATTGACATATACCACTTATTTAAATACATTGTGTGTGAAAGTGAATCACAAAACTAGGTTCTGCCCCAAGAATATTGACATAACTACCAGCACACTGCTCTGCTAAAGTGATGTAGTCACTGTGACGAAACCCAGGGTATTGTCACTGCTTCTATGGTGGGACCCCTTTTCCATGAGAACAGGGAGGTGAGGCCGCTATCCGATAGTCCACCTATGGGTGATCTCATGCGGAGGGAAACCCTTCATGGGACCAGTGATGATGGCCCTAGGAGAACATAGTATTCACATACTTCTTGGGTGCCCCACTCTCCTCATACCCCAATAAGGCCCTTTGGTTCTCCTTACGTGGTATAGTAGAGTAGAGGGTCTCATTCACAATACTGGGACGAGGAAGAGGGAGACTTACCCAAGCTTAATACAACATAACACTGAGACAAAGAAGATAGCACAAAGAGGAAAAAGCCCAGTGCCGAACCAACACACAGGGGACCGTTTTCAAGAGGTAGCCACAATAATAAAAAGGGAAGAAGGACTGATTAAAGCATCATTGCCAGCCCTGGAGAAGCATGGAAAGAGACGTCTGTTCCATGTCAGGAGACCTTAAGGCTGGAACCCTCGAAGTGGGAAGACTTGACTTTCCAAGAGATCCAAGCGAGGCTGACTTGACCGCTGGCAGAGAGGAAAGAAGCCAGACCAGCGAAAGCAGACCGGGGAAGCGAGTGGCCAGAGACGTAAGGGAGAGTCAGGAGCTGCGTAGCCACGAGAGACAGAATGCCGAGCGCAGTAGCAACAAGCAAACTCTGCTCCACCTACAGAGGAGACCGGAGATGGCCCTGATACTTCCCAAAGGTAGGGAAAGGGTTGCACCGGCTATTGGGGCACTGAGGGAGCTGAAGGAATTGAAAAGCCTCATAGACATTTCCCAAAGAGCTAAAGGGGATAACATAGGAAATATACAAGTTGGTATGAACATTGGGAGTAAACCTAAGTGGGATAGTACCTGGCAGGAGAGTATACCAGTGCTGTCCAAGCTGACAACAGGTAAAGCAGGGACAAGGATCCTGCGAATCAGAAAAAGGGGTCTCGGACCCATATGATGGTGCGGATGCCCTGCCAGTGTACAGCAGGGTCCGAGATCCAAATGGAAATGGACAAGGCCCATCAGTAAAATATATAAGGGTCAAACACCCAGATCAGTGCAAGGATACCTATAACCAATGGGCTACAGTCCAGAGGAAGTCGGGAAGACCTTGAGAAGGTATACAAGAATAAAAGAAGGCAAAGTAAAATAATCAAGTCTGGCAGGTCAGTGAACTGGGCTTGATATGCCATTGAGGATCACAGTATTGAACCATTTGGGAAAGTCTGCATTCAGGTCTGGCAGGTATGTGAACCAGACCTGATAAGAGACCTGGAGAGCTACATTTTTGTTTTACAGACAGAGGAAGAGGATTCCTCCAGAAGATTTGGGGAACTGTTTTGTTTGAGTAGGACCAAGAACCAAGGAAGAGGTTCCCTCCAGGAGACTGGAGATCTGTGCTTTCTTTAAGTTGGTTTGAACGTTTGAACGTTTGAACGTTTGAACTGTGGACATTGGAACTACACATCCTTTCACAAGAATCATGCCTTGGAGTGTTCATCCAGAATGAGACTGGCCGCCTCCTTGATTAATGAGATATCCAGTTTTCATTAGTTGGTTTGAAAGTGTAAGGGACGGAAATAGGTTTAGACACAGGACAGTGGACACTTTATTTTGCGCACAACCTGACTAGGTCCTTAGTATTTTTGTTGAGGTAGGGCAACCCCTCATAGTAAATACGGTAATACAGGTTTTTCTTTTACTTTTTTGTTTATAAATAAAAGTCTATGCCAACCAATATGCCACCTCTGTGTCATACTCTTACTTCTGATGTAACCTTTTGTGGACCGAGTCCGGCAAAGGATATTTAAGATCATGTGCTCCCAGAGCTTCATGGAAAATGAAAGCAAATATTTGTAATGCTTTTGTATGTGGACTTCCCACCTTCTCACAAGGACTGTGAGACTCAGGGGCAATTAATGTATTTCTTCTGTAACAGGTGTTTCAAGGGGAAACAGACAAGAGGGAGTAAGTGTTCTTGGGAATTAAGGATTTTAGTCTCGCAGAAACCTATAAAACCAAAACAAGGTGTCAAGAAACAGGTGGACTGTCCCGGTTTCCTTCCAAGGAATTAAAAGTTAATAGTTCAAGAAAAGTCCAAACAAGTCTCTCATCCATCTTTGATTGGCTCTCTTATGATCCAGATCTAAGTCTAATAAAGACTTTGTTCTTGGGTTGTGAGTTTACAGGGGTTCCCGAACATGCTTTAGTGGATCTTGTACTTTGGTGATCCTGCTTTATTGGATACTCAAGCACATGACACTGTGTCCAAGTAATTTCCGGCCTGGTCAGGCCGTGGTCCAGCCTCTTTAGTATCAAGAACCGCTGTGAGAGCTTCTGTGCAAGAGAGGGAATATGGTTGTCAGGCCACTGCTCTCCTCCATGCTCAAGGGGCTTCTTCCCATGACGTATCTAACCTCAGAGGAGCTAACGTAAGCTCCTTGACCCTTGGTGATGTTGAACTGACTTGCTCCTCTTCACAACACGGATGTCTGCCCTGGACTAGACTGGCCTGCTGGAACCTCATTAATCACTAGGAGAACGGGGGTTGTCTACTTTCCATCTATCTCCTCAGCCTTGATGTAATGGGCTTCCCTTGTAGTAGGTACACTCTTTCTGAATCGCCTACTAGTGGTTGGCTCAGGGCAGAACTGTCAATAAGTTCTCTCTAAATTCCCTTTGCACATGTTAACTCACCACCTCCAAATCACAACTTCTTTTTAGATGGCACAGGTCCTTCTCCATATTAGCCTTCCCCTACCAGTCTCTAAATGTCTCCTCCACCCCCCTTCCTTTTCAATACACCTCTAGCTTGCAACTATTCTTCAAACTCTCCTTTCCAACTTCTACTCCTAGGAGTTTGGCTAGGTCTGCTTTTATATGTTGAACCTCTGTCCCTTTGGGTGTAGCCTAGGGAAATCTGTTGCACTTGAGCTGTTAGATTGGCAGAAGTGCTGGTTGTCATTTGGTTTATGAGGCTGCTATTTTGGTTTCATACTGTGACTGATCCTGTGGGAGCTGAAATACTCTCCTTCAGGATGGAGTGTTGGGGTTGTCTGCAGGTTTCCCTCCCTCTGTGTTCCCACTATGTAAAAATCAGATTTGGGTTGTTTGACCGTGATAGAATTGTTTGCGACGGAACGGAATTGATTGTAGTCATTTTCCAGCAAAAATGATTTGTACTCATTTTCCAGAAAAAATGATTTTACCACTGCCAAACCCATGTGCCCCCAAATTACCAGTGCATCCACAACCCCCTAGCCCCCACCTCGCCTACTTACCTTTTCACCGTCCGCACCTCTCCTGTACCCTGCAGCGTCAGTTCCGTCCCTCTAACGCGGGTCTGATCTGACGCCGCAAGGTCCCTTTTTCTTGCTTTTTTTTTTTTTTCCATACACCACCTCCAATCTTGAGGAAGCGGGGACACCCCTACACCTCTAAATTCCTAAAATTGATCATGGGCAGCGGGGACACCCCCACAACACCCGCTCTCCGTGTTCGGTACTTTGAAAAATCGCTCAAATGGTACCGACTGAAATCGGTCAAATCTATCATTCGATAAATTTTTACGAATAAATTGGCTAATTCCGAAAAAATCGAATCTGAAACCTTGCTGTTTATCCTTTCTGCGCTTGTGCATGTTCATTGCAGGATCATTGGTAATGTGCACTTCCCGAAGTGTTTGTTAGACTCAGGGGATCAATGTCAGGGATTTACTTTGTCTCTCTGGGTCTTGAAGACTGCGCCGAAAGGTCTTCCCATTCCCTTTTTGCCTTGGAATTGTATTTGCATGAATCCCGCGGATTGCGCTGGTGTCTGTTCTGTTTACAGGTATTCTCCAGCTGTGCCATTATAGTGCTACAGGTGGCTGGAAATGCACATTTGAGTTTATATTTAAGTGCCTCTTCTGGATAAAACAATGTATGAATTTGCGCTCTGAAACACTTACGTACTTGCGCGATAGAAATAAAATATCAATATCTATTGTACCATCCGTAGTGCTACTTTGACTTGGCCTGGAATTTGAAAGCAACATTGAGGCATTATAATCAGTTTACTCCTAAACCCTGCAACTTAAATGACTTACAGGGACAGACACCCTTTTGAACACTATTCTGACTTCTGCCACCTCCTTGAAGACCTCGACATACTCGCTTTCGCCGAGACATGGTTCATGGCCAGCTCTGTCACGAGTTTAGACACTCTCTTCCCAGAGGGCTCCAAGATCCTCTCTAATCCCAGGCTTAACCGGTCCAGGGGCAGAGTGGCCCTGATCTTCCCTAAATGGATCTCTACTATCATACCCACTCAGTCCTACTCTTCCTTCGATTGCCTCATCCGCAGGCTTGGTGGTGTCTCTCCTATCCTCTCGCTGACTCTTCCCACCATCTACAGGCCCCCTGATCTGACCTCACCTCTTCTCTCCTGGCCTCCACCTCCAAGCTTCTCCTCCTCAGAGACTTCAATAATTACATTGACTCCCCTGATGCAGCCTCTGGACTCTTCTGCAACATCTGTGATTCTTTCCCTCTCCTTTCGTCCCTTTGGTCTGATAAACCTTGGATGCTCTCATCTCAGCAGACATCCCCATCTCCAACCCTCTCACTACACCTCTCTAGTGGTCTGATCATGTTCTCCTGTCCTCTCACCTGGACCTCCTGGATCCCCTGGCTAAGGCCCCGCCAGTCTCCTCCTCCCTCATTTGACCATTTAAGCCAGTGTCAGTTGCTGCTTTTTTTGCCACCTTCATTCCCCCTCCCACTGATTCTCACACTGACACAGCCCTTACTAACCTTCAACTCTCCCTCTCCAACACTCTGGACATCCTTGCCCCTGTCATGAGGATCCGCATGGAGCCTTCCTCCTCCAAGCGCAACACCTGGTATGACTCCAACCTGCCCTCTCTGAAACTCAAGTGCAGAGCTGCTGAGCGGAATTGGCAGGCTTCGAGCACATCCTCCAACAGACTGACCTGCCGCCTGTTCCAAAGGCAATACAGACTATCCATCTGCTCGAAGAAGAGGGTCTGTATCCAATCCTGCATCTCTGGGGCCACTAAAACATGGCTTAACTTTTCAAAATCTGCAAGTAATTCGCCAATCCTATTGCAGTCTCCATTTCTCCTCTGCACTGGCTTCTCACTTCATTACTAAAACTCTGGATATCCTGTCCTCACTCTCCTCTAGACCACTCCAGTCTCCCTCACCCGCACTTAGCCTCCGTTGCCCCCCCCCCTCTCCTCTTCCCTCCTTCTCTCCGCTTTCTCGTCCATATCACCTGAGGAGATTTCATGACAAGTGTTACTCACCAACCAGGATGAGGATAAGGAGGTGACCAGGACCGGTATTCGCAGGGTTTGATTGAAGAGCTCGGATGGGGCCTCCAACCGAGCCTCCTCTCTGTGAGGGAATAGATCTTTAAAATGATATGACCCCATACTGATTAAAACAGTACAAGAGCCCGATCACCAAAAGAGCGGGGAGAACACACCGCCACGGTTTACCAGCTGTAAAAATAAAGAAGAAGAGATGAGTTCTATAATTGCAGACCGGGGATGGATTATTTCTACCTCAAGACAATATCCCTGTCAAGACTATTCAAGGAACTATGACAATGGGTTGGAATAGGAAAGAAACACTCCTTACCACTAGTAGTGTTGGGATCAATCCAAGGTGAAACAAACGGCAGTATAAAATAATAAATGGGAATGTTAGTGACGGTTCTAACCCGAACGGCACGAGGAGCGCACTAGTTCTGGGTTGGTGCACACTCTGCGCAGCGTCCCCCTGTGCACTTGTTGAAGAAAGGTAAACACAATTCCCAATGTCCAATAGATCAGACTTGATAGAAATGTCAATGAATCCCAGACGGTATTTCTATTAGATGTGCTGTTCGGGCTAGGAGCAAGACTTGAAAGGGCCTGTTAACGTGCGGGCAGCAGAAGTACAAAATCGATTTGGCAAGGCAGTCCGTGAAGACAAGAAATAGGTCCTGGTACACTAACCTGGCAGTAAAGTACAAAGCAGCAGACAAGACGGTCCGTTAGGCAGGCAAAGGTCAAGAATTCCAGATTTTCAAGAAAGGACGAAGACGAAACTTCAAAGGCGTCAGCAACTTCAATCAGAAGCAGCGAGCTGAATGAAAAGACTGCATTTATCCGAAAGAGAAAGCAAAACATCAGAGCATGGTGATTGGAGGCGCAGGGCACATGATAGTGCAGTGGAGCATCATGGTACTCGTAGTTTGTTCAATCCCTGACGCAATCTCCATTGTGAAAGGAACGGGGGAATGAAGCGCCGCATACCATAAGGAAGGAAAACATGTTTGTGCGTACCTTTCAAAGAACAAGCCCGTCTTCTGGAATGATGTGCACGGCGGGGTGTAACACAAGTCTGTTCTATGAAAGTCTCATCCAAACAGGTGCTCCCCTGCTCCTCCAGAACTATCAAGGACAACATTGCCTCCCTTGTTTCAGCCTTGGCGGATTTTTTTAATCACTCATTTTCCACTGGTTCCGTCCTGCTACTCCTTTGTGCACCCTCTCCTCAAAAAGCTTCATGTCTGGCTAACTAACACCATTATCGCTGGGCAAACTCTTGGATAAGCTGGCCATCTCCCAGCTTATCCACCACACTGAATCTGTTGGTTGTCTCCACGAACACCAATCTGGCTTTAGAGCAACCAGCGGCACGGAAAACAGCACTGCTGAACACCCGTGAAGACGTGCTCTCTAATCTCGATTCCAACTCTCCCTCCATTCTCATCCTTCTTGACCTTTCCTCTGCCTTTGATACAGTCAATCTTGCCACCCTTATAAATCAGCTCCCGATACCCTTGGCATCATGGTCCTGGCTCTGGACCTCTATATATGACCGACCTTCCCAGATTCAGCTGGGCCCTTTTCTCTCCTCCATCTCACTCTTCACCAGTGGTGTCCCTCAGGGCTCTATCCTCTTGCCATGGCTTTTCAACATCTACCTTGCCCTTCTAGCCCATTAGAAGTCTGCCTTCTTTCCTAACTTCCAGTGTTATGCGGATCACACACAGCTCTCCTTCAAGCTTCCCTCCAGTGACTCTTCTTCTTCCTCTCTCATTCCTGTCTGTCTGTTATTCAAGCTTGGTGCACTACTATCCATCCCTGCCTTAATGCCAGTAAGACTGAGATCCGTCTCATTGGGACCCCTGCTCCCTCCTTCCCTCCAACACTCTGGCCTCCCTCCATGGGCCCTCTCCCCCCATCCTCCTGTGAAGCAAAAAAACTTGGTGTCAGCTTCAACTTCTCTCTCTCCTTCTCTCGTCACATCACAGACCTTGCCAATAAGGCCCACCTTCAGCTGCATCTCCTCAGAGGCATTTTTCCTTTCCTCATCTTCCCCCAGAAACTCAATGTCTCCAGAGCTCTGATCCTCTCCAGGCTGGACTGCTGCAACAGCCTCTTCCTCCGTCTAGCTAACTCCTCCCTTTGCCCCCTTCAACTTATCCAGAATAGGACTACAAGACTTATCGTTGGCCTAAAGCCCAGGGACTGCATCTACCCAGGGCTAAAATCTCTCCACTGGCCCACGGTTGCTTCAAGGATCAAGTTCAAGACCCTCTGCATCCTCCACAAGGCTTTCTGGGGCTTGGGACCCCGCTACATCCAACTCTCTCTCCCTAAATACCCCCTCGTCTTCTAGCTCCAACTCTCTTCAGATCAGATGCTTTTTCAAGCAGAGAGTGGGGGTAGATCTCTCTCTCTCTCCTCCGCAGCTGCCTCCCTCTGGAATGGCCTCCTTGCCCCTCTTAGACTTGAACCGCATCTTCTTAGGTTCCAGAAGCTTCTCAAGGCCCTCCTTTTCTCTTCCTCCTACCCTCTCCCCTTTCCCTGCTAATGTCCCACTCTGCCTCTTTTTGACTGGCTGCCTGGTTCCTTCAGATCCTTAAAGGGCACCAGGCCCTCCTCGACCAGTGTACCCCTGCACTTGGGCTCACCCAAGCGCCCCCGTACCTCCTAACCTGCACTTGCCCTTCCTGCCCCCCCCCTGCACTAGCCTAGCTGGGCCTGCAACCCTTGAGCCCTTCCAGCCCGTCCTTTGCACTTAACATGTGGACCTTCTTTCCTCTGCACTCTCTGCAGTCCTTGGCACCTGTCCTCTCCTTGGCACTCGCATAACCCATGGGCCCGTCCACCCTGACCGCCCCCTTTCTCTCCCCCACACTTATTGTTACTGCGCTTGCACAATCGGAATGACACGAAGCCCAATATGACTGTTTTGTTTTTCTTCTTCCCTGTTCCCCCGTCCTCCCCTCCCTCTTTCTCTTGTCGTGTTGCGCCTTGAAACACCTTTGCTGTATAGGCGTATTATAAATATCCAATACATATTAAATATAGCTCAGGAGGCACCCGGCTGGCCCCTATGACCAACCCAATATCACTTCCCATGATTAAACGGGTCTCACCACACTTCCAGCATCTGTAAAAAAGCAACTAATACGTTTGTTACTACAGACCAGGGCCAGGCTTAAGACCAATTGGTTCTTGGTTACACCCCCATTTTCACTTCTGCCTTAAGGCTTACAGCTAAGAGATATTTTGGTAAAGGTTACCGCTCTCGTTACATTTGCTTACTCCCCAAGTGTAATCTGGTACTAAACGGAGTAGTGCATGTCCACCTACCTATTTGCTTTAAAATGTGTGCTTAGCCTAAATATTTATTCTCTAGCCTGTAACATGCACACTAAGAAAGTAAGCACCTCTAAATGCAGTACCTATTTAAATGGAATTTCAAATCCCAATAATGCGACCGATTTGCAGAAAAAATGAGATGGCAATACCTCGTCCACAGGGAACCTTTGTGATGAAAAAACTGGTAAAGGTTGCTAAACAGAAGACAGCATGTCAGAATATTAAATGTATACAAAATGTGAAGTTCAGCCATGTAATAACAAATACAAAGGGTCTCTTGCCACATTATAGAAATTAGATGGGCCAGCAGAGGCAGTCTTGGAAAAGAGAGCACATCTAAAGCTGGTGGATAAATGATGTCTGCTTCCTCTTGCACCGTCTCATGTATGAGAATTCAAAGAATACATATTTTGAAGAGCTTTCCAGAAAATTCTAACTTTACAAAGCAAAACGATAAACTCGAAATCCTGCTAGCAGACAACATAGACGCAGTAGAAGAAGCAGCAGACTCGCCGGGAGCCTGTAACACCATCAAACTCGAGATCTTATGCATAATTAACTGTATAGAACCATACTTGCACTGCAAACTTTGGCAATACTTGTATCTCCATGAGTTATGCCACTAAAGAATTATTGAATTAAATGTGATTACAGTGTAGAAGGAACACAGCTATGTCCTTTGAGCCAATAAGGCGATGGTTTTAATGGTCTGCCTGATTAAATGTCAGACTCAATATCAATGTTGATGGGAGGATTGTTCCTTCCTTAGAACCATAATGCAGAAATGGTGGGACTTGCCTCCCATGAACCCTATGGGGTGATGAGGAGAGCCAGAAGATGATTGGCAGAATAGTGCACAACTCTGTGCCGCAAGGAGGTGAGTGAATTTTAGACATGCATTTATAATTGTCCCTGTTCAATGATTTTCCCCTAAGTGCAGTTATACAGCTAATGAAGAAACATTTATAACTTTCCATATGTGACATAACTGGGTTATGGATAGGGTCCGGTCAGAATGTCCGCAAAACTTGAAATTTGGCTCTAACCAAGGAACTGATTGTTAAAACAAATTATAAAAGGAAATTCTGTGGGAATCCAAGATGGAATGTGGCTCAGATGACAGGCTTGACATTTGGTGACAACACTTATCTTGGACTACATGCTTACGCCACCAGGAGACACCAATCTTTTTTAAGAAAACAAAACTGACAATAGTGATGATGACCAAAAAAAGAACGGTGTTAGTTGCTAAGGAGCTGCAGAATGGAGCAGATGTCCATGGTCTAAAAGGAAAACTTTTTTTTAAAAAAAAGCAATCTGGCAAGCGTATCAGCATAGCTTACATCTTCAGAACTTCATAAAGATTTGTATACTTGGAAATTTAGTGAGGAAGTCATGATGGCTCATAACCACAATATAAATCTGGATCTCCTCTACATAAGACTGCAAATCTTATGTAGATGCAAGTTCTCTAAGCAACCCAATCATTGCTAGAGGGGATAAGGAAAGGTCTGGCTCTGAAAACACACTGGAAAGTGCCAACAGAACCTGCCTACAAGACATACCAATATTGTGAAATGACTGTCTTCTCTGAGAACTTGGAAAACTATGTTATACCATCCATAGGATTGTCCTTTGATATAACAGTAGAGCCAACTGAAGGTTTCTTGAAGAGGTGGTAAAGCATACAATTGGAATGGTATTGGAGAATTGTCTGTTGCCAGAATGAATGCAGAGGTTGACTGTTTGCTAGAAATTCTCTGCAATGTATACATATTTTGGAGGAATTGACATTTAAAAAGAATGCAGATATTGACGAACTGAAAACTGTCCTTGGAAATATGACAGTATAAACAGCTGGAAAAGTACAGGAGTAGGCAAGAAATGAACTCAGTTGGTGGAATTAGAATTGGATCCTTTATTTATATTAGTGGGAGTAAAGTCACTATCTTGCAGACTAAACTGTGATTTGTTTTACCTTCTGAAATGTATAACTGTGCACATTCTTATTGAAGTCTGTCCCTTATCAGCGAGTTGCATGCATTTTCTTTCATTTAAACAGGAATTGGAATATGCCAAGGCAACGCTTGTGGAGGGTCTGAAGGCAGCTGAAGACGAACCAGAGGAGATAATCTACTTATTATCTTTGAAGAATGCCCAGCTCCCTGAGACCATCCCTCTTCTTCTCGAATATGCAGAGGAACACACTGGAGCTGTGTCAAGTACTGCTCTTGCTGCACTGCAGAGCTTCCCCTCTAAGCACATTAATGATGAGGTAAAATGATGACATCCAGACTAAAATATTCCCTCCTCCATCCATTTCCATCTGTACTTTTTATAGGATGAGCTCACATTTTACAATTGAAGTAGAAAACAGAAGTACAAGAACCAATCCAAAACCACCCATCAACCTGCAGGGCACAGTGTTGATGATAATCCACTTCACACTATGCATGTATCAGTCTGCTTGGCCAACTTTATTTGGGTTGTGTGGGTTTGTTTCCTGCACTTGTGGTACTAGCATAATGTCTATGCCTGTTAATTTGAAACCTCTGACTGATATCAACAGTTGTTAATACTTAGTGGATTTATGGCTATAAGAGGTAAATCTGCAAGGCCAGTGTTGATGCTATCTTGATGTCTTAAATCTATCCTATCCCAGATATCTGGGAGGAGTCTATGGTCATAATGGCTTTATACAAGGAGTACCATGAACTCAGTACTTATAATTGCCTATTCAATTGAGGTATTTGTTAAGAGAACTAATACAATATGGGTTTTCGATCAAATGCAGATGGGAGAAAAACAATCTAGAATGAATGATGATTTTTAAAATAACATTTGATTTCTCATTAGCAATGTTCCTTTAAATTAAAGGAATGTCCTCTATAAGACATCCCCATAAACAAGTGTGTATAGTTATGTGCATGCTTGGCAGTCAAAACTGTACATTGGGTTTGCTGATTGATCATACAATGAAAGGTAAATACATTGTGGTTTAGAATGAATAATAGTCTCTACATCAACACTATATGTTGTAAGGTGAATGACCTAAAACCAAGACGAGAAAAAGAATCTCAAATGGGCCATGATCAGTACACCGTTTGCAAGAAAAACAAGTTTTATTACATGCAGAAGTCTCAGACGATCCTGTAGAACCGAACCAACAATGAGCTCGCCCCCCCCAAAGAATTTGCATCTTTTATAGCATAAAACTGCAAATTAACAAAGCTATGTATTATAAGGATTACAACACAATCCCACACTCCCCATTGGCTAATACCTACATACAGTTCTAATTATCCCCTATTGTCCATTACTGTATTGGTCACACATTATCTAAAACACATTCCCCCAAACACGTGACTGGCTACATCGTCATTGGGAAAGTTAGGAGTTGATTAGCTACCAGGTTTATTGTTACCATAATACATTTCTTTAACAAGAAAATATTTTTGACCATCACGTGATGCTCACCCCTCCGTCAGAACCTGGTAAAATTGTGAATAGTGAGGTCAATTTTGCTTTGATAATACAATGGGCCTCCTCATTATACCAGACACTGTGACATGCACAAACCGCTCCCTGCCATTTTAGACAAATGTAATGGCATCACCCCTGCTTCTCCCGTCCCAAATCATGGTACATCCCTATCACGTCTCCTATCTTATCTCCCTGGGAACCTAGTTGGCCATGAAGGATGTGATGGGGGCACCACTCAGATGTTTGAATTACGCTTTTTTATTTATCACTAGTGTGCGGCGTCTGCAGTTCAAATGGGATGACCGCTCTTCGGGTGAGGGAATTTTTGTTCTAAATCTTCCCCAGGCATCTTGGCATCACAGGACCCAATGCCCTGCTCACATGAATTCAACCTTCAAAAGGTTCATCGCTACCTTTCCTCCCTGGACCCAACATTCCTTTCCCAGCTCCTCTGAGCTCTGCATCTGGGCTCAGTTAATTGTTATCGGTACAACACAAATGCCTGTGGCCTTGACAGCATAGCTTCTCTCTGGGGGAAGGAAGGGGGGGACTTGTCTCAGAATCAACTGGTCAGAACCGCAGCTCCACGTTAGGCCTGTTTTCTCACAAACTGCATTCTGTAACGGTCCCTAAAATCCAACATGACAGATCTCTTGCTACCTTAGTCCCCGGACCTCACCTTTACCGCAGCTCTTCTGACTCCATCTCAAATGCATCCCTATGTCAGCTGCCTACTCACACATCCCTTAAAACAGAACTCTGTATACTACAGCTAAATGCAAAATACATCACCCTACCTTTAACCTCTGAATCCGCACCGTGAGTACATTGTTGCTCTTTGTGTGTGGCTATGTGGGGTTTCTAATATGGGTCAAAGCTAACTACTGCGCCCAACGAAAACTGCTAGCACTAGGCCGCCTGCTAATATATTTTGTGCATTCTAAATCTCTTCATCTGCCTAGGACATTGCACTTGCATCCCAGCACAGTGTTGTGTGAATCTTAGTGATTGTTTTATGAGGAAGTAGTCCACTGCTCGTATACCTAGGGCATGTACAATACAGGTATATAATTACACCTACATCACGGTTTGTGCCAAAGTATGTTGTCCAATTACTTATTTATGTCGATGATAAATTGTTAGTTTTATGGCAGTGGGGAGACTAAAAGTGAAATATAGTGATTCATGTGTATGTATATATATTATAGTGCGTCTGTCCCCCCACTATAGTTAAGTTGAGTATCCAGATACATAAGAAACCCGAAAACATTTATTGCTATCAATTTATGACTCGCATTACGGATTTGGCTGAAGTTTTGCAAACAAAAGTCTGTTGCACCGCCCTGGAGTGGACATTTTGGGAAAGATCTGTTAAAAAAGTAAGCGCTGTTTCGGCCTAGTCCCCATTCATTTTCCCATAGAGAAAAAGGCAAATTTTTACTGTAGCACAAAGCCAAAATAGCTCGATGGAATTGGACCAGGTACGAAACAAATGGCCACAAAGCGTTGACTCCATTTCTGAGAGGGGTCTGCGGTTATTGCGTCCAGTCATTTTTAAAATATTTGACAGGGAAGGGGGTTCCCCTTTCTCCCAATATTATTGCTGTATCTCCCATGTTGCTTTGCAGCAGAGATGCTTGCAGGCATTTCAGAATGAAAAAGCAGCCTCTTCCCCCCAAATTCTATTGCTAATAACTTTTGACTTGCTGGATGTGAGTGGAATTTTCACAACACAAAGTTTGTCAGGGCCTCCACAAATGGCACATTTTGGGAATAAAATGTAAAATCAAAAGGTTATTAAGAAAAGAAAACACCACAATTTCACAGTTTTCAGCCATAGATAAAAAGTGCAGTTTTTAAACAGCTGTAGCGCGAAACAGACTTGAATAAAAAAAGGAAGCAACCTCGAAGCTTTTAATGAAATGTATTTGGCAGTATATTCCTGATCCATCTGCTGTTTCTACATATGTAATATTTTCTTTGTCGAAAATGGAAATAAAGTTAAGAAAAAAAAAGAAAAAAGGAAGCAACTTGGGCTTAAAGGGTTGACTTACATTTCTTGACTGGTTTGGGGTAAATCCATCCGGTAGTTTTTAAAATATTAGACAGAGAAGGGGTGTTCCCTACCTTAAAACCTTTATTTTGGCCTTGATGCGTTTTACAGCTGAGAGAGGCTAATACAATTTGACTTGCTGGATGGATTTGGATGACATTTTCTAAACCAAGGGTTTGTCAAGAACTCCCCAAACTGGAAACTCTGGGAACAATTAATCAAAAAATGAAAAGGTTATTAAGAAATTATAAAAACACAGTTTAAAGCCTACTCCCATTTGTTTCCCTATAGAGAAAAAGTGCAGTTTTTGAACATCTGTAGCGTGAAAACCGCTTGGAAGATTTGGACCAAATTGGAAATAATTGGGGCACAATGCATTGACATAATCTCCTTGACTGGTTTGGGGTAAATCCATCTGGTAGTTTTAAAAATATTCGACAGAGAATGGGGTGCCCCCTGCTACTTAAATCCTTTATATCAGTCTTCATGCTTTGCAGAAGAAAGGATAATATTTCTTGGAGGGACCTTGAGCTATTTCGCCCAATAGTTGTTAAAATATTTGACGGAGCTTGAACATTTTCGCATAACGAGGTTATCTGGTGGGACAACCGCGTTAATGATTGAAAACTAGTTCGGGAATATGTGTGTCAGACAAAAAGACAAGTGTTGGGAGGAATGGGAGAGGGCTAGAAAGGGAAAAAACTTAGAGAGTGGGGGGAGCGTGGCACGAGGAGATGGCACTTGGTGAGTGCCTGGGAAGTGTTAGAAACCAAACGGTGTATCACCTGCTAGTCCTCGGGAACTTGTCACCCAGGTGGTCAGGATATAGCCGTTGTGTTTGGATCCAGTTCTTGGGGGTGGACCAGTGCGAGAGGATCACCTGGGTGAAGGTCCTTCGGGAGTGGGGGTGAGGCAACCAATAGTGAGACGCGATACCCCCCCCCTTTCCCATACACATGACCCATCCTATTTTTTAGGATTCTCCAGTGTTCCAACTCCCCTCGCCCCCCTTTCCAAACAAACGCTGGGCTGAGGAAGAGGGCCACTAAGAGCAACAAGTCTAACCCTTACATAACCCATCAGACATATCCCGCTAATCTAGTCAGGCACTTGACTCTAAGTGCATACTTCTGATACCAATTAACTCTCCTCACACAGATAAAAGGATGGAGCATATTGACTGTCATGAATCAACCCTTACTCCGTAACAGGTTCACCACTGTGGATCTGGAGACAGTAGAAGAAGAATTCTTCCTACAACTGTAACCCTCTGTTGTTCTAAGCTTACAAACAAAGGGGTCCAGTAGTCGGAAGATCCGGAACACCTGTTGCAAAGAAAATATAACCGGTTACTAATCAGTAGCATGAGAAGATCTCCCTGCCCTGTTATCAGATGTGTGCCCGCCTGTATGGTTGTTAGTGGAGGCGTTGAGAGCAGGGAATGAACAAGGAAGTGATGTCCCGATACGCACCTGAGAACCTATGAAAATATAGGAGGACCCAGCATTAATTCAAAGATCAGACAGTAACCCAGAAAGAGTATTAAACAAACTGGTTAGATCTTACCGTTAACCAAAGTCGTGGACAATGGGAGTTTAAAGGATGTACCAGTCCTGCAGTTCCATGTGGAAATCCAGAGAGAAGTGTCACGACTCGCTCCCTTCGCTCCCGTTCCCACCACTTGGGGGCATGATTTGGGGTTTATTCCCTACTGGACCTTTCCTCCGAACCTTATGCTACAGTGCTGTGATGAATTGGGAGCGCTAAATCCCTATTTTCCAAGCTACTTCCCTTCCGGATCCATTCCAGGTTTTTGGCAGCCAGCATGCTTCTTTAACCAAATGACTATGCTTCCCAGAATGCCTGGCCCACTGCTCCACCTCCACCCTTGCAGGACTAGGTTGGGTGGAGGATAGGTAACAGCTGTGGCTGCAGGTGCAGCAATCAGCACACCTGAGGCGTGTGCTCGTTAAGCAGCTTTAAAAGCCTCAGTCTTACTTCAGTCCAGCGCTGGTCATCGTTTGCAGTGTTCCTGTTGTGACTAGTCCCTTGTCCCTTGTTCCTTGTTCCTTGCCTTTGCACCTACTTCCTAGTTCCTGTTTTCTTGTTCCTCCGCCCTGAATCTCGGATTCATGAGCTAATTGATTTCTGCTCCCTTGATTCCCTTTTTGTCTTCCTCTGTTTGCAGGCAGCATTTCTCAGTGCTTTCCCCTTTTAGATGCAGCCCAGTTTGTCTGTGTTCTATATTTCTTTAACTCTGTCCTTTGCTGCTGTAAACCCGTATGCCTTAGCCTTCCTCTTAGATTAGCTTCCTGTCTTTTCCTTGGAGGGGTAGGGAGAAGTTTGCATTGGTTATTTCGTTTTTCCCTGCTCCTGATCCTTATTTTCTATTGTGATCCATTCCATGTTTTCCATTGCACTTCTGCATTTATTTCCCATTTGATTATTAGGTGTGGTGTGCGGTTGTAGATAGCTCCTGTGTGAATGCTTATGTTTTCCTCACTAATTTGTAATCACTATTCCAATTTAGGTATTTAGTTTTCCTCCCATTGCTGTTATAGCCTTTCTGGGTCCCAGTTTCATCAACAGGATTCGTGGGCTAGCTGACATTCAAGAGGTTTATCTCGTCCTCGTGAGTACAGTTCTTTAGTTCCCTTATTTAATACCATCAAGAGTGTTAGTTCACAGATCCTGTCATTGCTTGCCCTCCACATGGGTTTAGCGCTGTCAGTACCTGTAACAACAATTGGGGGTAAGGCGCTTGCCGACTTTCCTCGCGGTCAGGTGCTTACCCCACATCCCTTTTCATATATTGGTTTTGTTGTCACACTCTATTTGCACTCCTGGGTTCTAGCATACATGAGTCGTTGTTCCTTTGTGCACGTAGTTTAATTCGAAGCTATTCACTGTGTGATTTAGTGCACATTTCCCTTGCCATATTCGCTGCCTTTGTACTCGCCTGACTAATCCTGACAAGAAGTCACAGTTCCAAAAGACACACCTATCTTGCCGGCACGAGGACGCCTAAGCAGCAAACAGGAGAGCGTCTCTAGTTCCAGGCTGCTGAAAACACAACCTATCGCTGGCACGAGGATGTCTAAGGACAAGCAGGAAAGCGTCTTTGGTCCGGGTTGTTGATGAGTTGCAAGGAAGATGCTTGCCGAATTCCAAGGTAAGTATATCCCAGAGTGCCAGAAAAAATTCCACAGAGGAACCAGGATCCAAGACAAAAGCTAGGCAGGTCAGAATGATGATTCCGAGTCTGCAACGAAGGAGGCAAGGAAAAAACGGGGCAAACCACAATCAATCCAGTAAGAAGTCAGAGAATTGGTACACACGAGAGCAAAGCGTAAGAAAGGATGGTCCAAGAGAAATCCAAAGGCAGGCCAAGGTCAGGTAAACAAGAATAATCCAACAAGAAACGAAGTGCCAACAGATTGAACAACAAAATTTTCAATCATAAGCACCGCCACTTCTGCGTTTTCTGGTTTTACTTCCGGACGCGAGCGTCTCCTTGTGACGCGAAACGTTCCTTATGCGTCCATGGCAACCAATCCAGTTTGGTTGCATATGGTGCCATGGCAACTGCCAATGCTGGAGAAACAGCACATTGTAACAATGCCTGCCCGTACCCCTGACTGGGAACACGGGGCGCCAAGCAGGTACTTTCAATAGCTTTTGGCGCCCAACCGGGGGGGCCCTCCTGACAGAGACACACTGTGAGCAAGGTGGAACACGAGCGTGAGCAGAACTTCCGGGGCAAAGGCAATCCTATTGGAGCAGAGCAACGGACCGGGGGACGAGAGCAGAGGGTGGAGACCCCCAGGAGTTCCCTGCAGGAGGTCGATGTCTCCAAAAGGCCCGGAATGACATGTGGGGAAGGCCAAATCAAGAAGGCTGCATTGTGTTTCAAGAATGCCAGCGACCCTCCCGGGTGAAAGGCAGAGTTGGGGAGGTGGCGAGACAAAGTCTCTGATACTAACTTTGACTCGTGAATTCAAAAACTGTTAAGACAAGAAAGAAGATCACACTGCTGGTGATTTGGCAAGTGACATGAAAGACCGGTGTGTTAAGGAAAGATTGAAGTTGCAACATTATATCACCCAATTGAAGGCTGCACGTGTGTCGATGAAACAGGAAGAAAGGGAGACTTGTGAATGAAATTTGAAGTAACGATAGCTGTGAAACCAGCGATAGTGAGTAACGGAGTGGTCTGGCGAAAGGAAGTAGCCACTCGAAAGTCTCAGTGAAAGGTGAATTGTTTGTAGCGATAGTGAATTAACTGTAAAAGTGAAGTGAGCAAAATTAACCCTGAGTAAAGGGAAAGTAAAAAGGTCAACGTTGAACTGTGGTGCTTTTGACATTGAACCTACCCACACCAAGAAGCACTTGGGCAAATGATACAAGAGTGTGAGCTGAAGGGATAGTCAAAGTGGTCCTGCAGTGGTCTGTAGTAAAAGCCATGCACATTCGAAAGTCTTCGACATCAGGAAACGGTCCTAACCCGACTGATGGAGAATGGAAGTGTAATAATTTAGGGGAAAGGAACACCTAAAGGATGTGAATTAAGCTTGAGGAAGCGAAGCCCTTCAAGTGTTTTGAACTTTTGCTTGAAAGGTCTGAACCCCACAGAGGGGGACCGGCGTGAACTTTTTGTTGAACTGTGTTCTGAAAGCTAGTATGAGAGACTTTAACATGGAAGGTCAGGTGGGCCTCGATCCACGTTTTTGAACGTTTTGAGGCTCAGACTCATTTATTATTTATATTTGAACACTGACTTTCTTTTGCATACACATCCTCCTTTACCCACATGTTGTACAAAAGATAGGGCAGGGATTAGGTTTTTGTTAGTATAGGCCATTTTGATTTGACGGACTCAACTAGGACTGTTTTATTTATTATTTGAGGATCGAGACTACTCACATCCTAGCTATACGGCAAAATACGAGTTTTCCAAACCCCGAAAATTGAATAAAGGTTTATCAGATTGTATCTGAATTTGTGTCATTGTCATACTTGTGATACTGAAAGAAAGACGGTCCACACTTCAGGTAGGTTGATCGCCCAACTTAATGTGTTAGGTCTCACAGCAGAAACCCACAACACAATCAGCCTTCACCCTGATCTCCAACTACCATCTTTCTCAATCATAACATTCTATTCCAGGTTGCGCTGGTCACGTTCCATAACCTAATTCTTTACTGGGCAGGATTGAGCACATTACAACACATCTCCCTCCCTCAACTTTATACAACATTTGGTAATTTCAATAACAACCTCAGACAATTTTAGCGATGTACAAAAAGCTTTAATTTGGAATAAAGCATGTCTTGCCCATTAGAACACCACATTATATATCACATTGCATTAATCCGTGCTACTCTTGACAAGTTCCACACTTGAGCTCCATGCACCCTCACCACTCCCCTCAAAACCTCCATTACCTGGACTGGGTTAGAATACAGTAGGTCACCCTTTCTTTTCACAACCCCTTTCTTGATATGCACCCAATCACCAACAGCAATTTCCACACTTCTCGTCCCTGACTTTTAATTTGTCTTTCTCACCCATTCACATTTCTTCTCATCCATCTTCCCTCTCAACTCTTCCATAACACAATCAGAATCCTGTGCTCTGCCTAGCCAGGGAGGTGACACCTTTGTGTTAGGTTTACTTCCCCTCATTAAGTCGAAAGGACTCACCCCCGTGATTGCACATGGGTCTAATCGCAAGGCATATAATCTATCCCTGACCGCTACCTTCTTATCTCTTCCACATTCTCCTGCCATCCACACTGCCTCCATCACACAGCGATTTACCTTTTCCACCACTCCATTGGTTTGGGGTCGATAGGCTGCTGTTTCTCTTGTGTTTTAGCCCACAACATTTAAGATACTCGTGAAGCATCCTGCAGCAAACTGTCTACCGTTATCCGTCAAAATGGAATTTGGCAAACCTTCCCTCTCAAACGCACTCTGTACAAACCCCACCACTGCTTCAGCCGAAACATCCCACACAACTTCAAACTCTGTCCACTGTGAAAACAAATCAACTAACTCCACAAATTAATAGTTACTCACCGTAGTGAGTAACCTACTCTTAGTCCATAATCCCCTTTCCTCCATACTGTATGGCCGCCCCTCACGAGGGACAGGAGACAGAACCTTTTTCACCAGAAAATATCTTTTCCCCCTTAAATTTAGAGGTGCACAGGGGCGTGGCCCTGGGAGCATGTGCTCGCTTTACTCCGCCCACCGGCGCCACTCCTCAGTCCCCATTGACGTGTCGACAATGATCAGCATTGCCTAATGACACCAGTATTAGGGGGGAGTATGGTGGGACGTATGGAGGAAAGGGGACTATTGACTAAGAGTACTTTGGTCACTACAGTGAGTAACAATTATTCTTACGTCCCGTCCCCTTTCCTCCATACTGTATGGGCTATTACAACTGAATGTAGCCCCAGGGTGGAGAGGAACCCCACCTTAAGAAAACAGGGTTCTTAGAACCGCATACCCGAATGCTGCGTCTGAAGTAGAGGCGGCGTTGAAACTGTAGTGTTTACAGAAAGCCGAAAGGGTGTTCCAAGTAGGCGCCCTGTTGATGACCTGCCATGGCACCTGCCATTGTAACGCACTGGCCGTGGCCTTGGGTCTGACTGCATGGGCATGTAAGTAAGCTGGCACTGGTTTCTGCTGCCTCTCCTAGGCCTCCTTGATGGCTGCGTCCATCCACCTTGCTATGGAGGCCTTGGAGGCCTGAACCCGGGTCTTGACCCCCTGAAAGTGACCAACAAGCGTCCAACTTGTGGAAGTCCTTGGTACTGTCCAGGTAGTATATCAGCCCATGTCTGACATCCAGATGGTTCAAGACCCTCTGAAGCTCGTCCTTGGGGTCGGAGAAGAAAGTGGAAAAGACTATTCTCTCGTTCAGATGGAAGGAGGAAGTCACCTTGGGTAGGAAAGCTGGGTGCGTCTGCATGATGACCTTGTCCCTGAGACAAGTGGTGTAGGGTTCTGATGCCACCAGAGCCTCGATCTTGCTGACTCTGTGAGCTGAGGTGAGGCCCACAAGCAGAGCTGCCTTTATGGTGACCAGCCTGATGTCCGTAGATTCTATAAGCTCAAAAAGGTTTGGCGCTGAGGCGCCCAACACAACATTAAGGTCCCACACCGGGTGTGGCTTCTCTATAGGCGGTTAAATCATATGGAGGCCCGCCCGATGTCGCCTGACAACCGGATCGGCAGAGTAGAACAGGCCCTCCTCCAAGTTCCTGTAAGCCCCTATGGCTGCCAAATAGGTGCGGCATGTATCCATCTGCACACCGGAGTGGGCGAAGTGTGCTGAAAAGGAGAGCAGGTCATCCAGGGTGCACTGATCTCCCTAGAGCCATCCCAATGACAGAATCTAGACCATTTACTCTTATATTGGCTTCTAATAGCCCTGCTTCTAGCACCCTGGAAGATCACTAGGTTAGACTGAGATAGGTTTAAATGTTCCAGTGTGACCTGCTCAGGAACCACGCTGTGAGGGCTAGCTGGTGAGGAGCAGGGGGGGGGGGGTACCCTGCTCCCCTGCTAGGCCAGGAGAGAAGCTGGGCCCCGCGATAGGTGAATGGCTGGTTTGTCTGAAAGGCTGAGGAGCTCGGAGAACCACAGTCTGGACAGCCACCAGGGAGCTATCACAATGATGCTGAGGTGCTGGGATCTTGCAGATCACCCTGTGGACTAGAGTTGAGGACGGGCAGGCACATGCCGCCATGTCATTCCATCGGATCTGGAATGCGTCACCCCGGAAGCCGGAGCCCTGTTCAATTGCCATTCGTAATTGTCCACCCGCCAGTCTGCTGAGCCTGTCCGCTTCCAGGATGGATTCCCCCGGGAATTGGACAGCCATGAGGTAGATGTTTCACCAGAGCCCATTCCCACATGCCGATGGCAAGGTTGCACAGCGGAGGGGGATCTAGTGTCCCCCTGCTTTTTGACAATGTTGTCCGTCTAGATAAGAACTGGCTTCACCTCGATAAGAGGGAGAAAGGCCTTGAGAGCCAACCATATGGCCTTCAATTCCAGCCAATTAATGTGGGACTCTTGCTCCCTGTGGTTGTCCAGGGTGGCTCCCTAGCCCTCTAGGGAAGAGTCTGTAGTAAATGTGGCCAGAGGGGCCGGCTGCCAGAGGGGCCGGCTGCCGGAGGAGCTGGCCCTGCCTCAGGTTTAAGTCTGTGGACCACCGGTGGATATCCGAGAGGAGAGAGGGAGGAATGTTGACTGGCTCCTCTTGGCAGCCCTTTTCCCGATTCCATAGGTCTGCGAAGTGCAGCTGTAATCAGTGCATCCTGAGCCTTGTGTGGGGCACGGCCAAAAGGACTGCTGCCATAAGCACCAGTAGGTGTTGGTATCACCAGGCCGAGGTGGAGAGGAAGTGAGCTGTAGCTCTCTTGATGGCCACCATCTTGTCCTCAGAGGAAAAAACTCTCACAAAGCTTGTGTCCCAGATGAGGCCCAAGAAGGTCAGGCTCTGCATGGGCTGCAGCTGAGACTTCTTGAGATTGATAGTGAACCCCAGGTCACCCTGAGGAGGGCTGCCACTGCATTCATCAACCTGGTAAATACCTAGGGGGCCGGGTTGAGGCTGAAGGGTAGCATGTATTGGAAATGGAAGCCCATGATCCTGAAGTGCAGTAAGGAATGCTGCGGCTGCCAAATCGTGACGTGTAGGTAATCGTCCTACAGATCCAGGGAGGACATCCAGTCTCCCCTGTCCAGTGTTTCCGCAATAAGAGTTGGCGTAACCATCTTGAATTTTGGAAGAGGGAGGGAGAGATTGCGGGTGGAAAGGTCCAACACCACTCTCAGTCCAGCCTAGTTCTTCTTCTGTATGGCAAAAACCCTGTAATAAGAGCCCAAGCCTCGCTGGGAGGTTGGGCCTTCCTCCACAGCCTGGCTCTCGGCGAACGACCGGATCTCCGCCAGCAGAGTTGCTGTCCCAATTTGTGGGGCAGGAAGGAGGAGTGGAAGGTACCGGTAGGTGGTACCCCGTGGAGACAACGGAGAGGATCCAGGGGTCTGAAAAATTCTGGTGCCAAAATTGCACGTGAAAGGCAATGCTCCCTCCCCCCACCCCCAGATAGACGTGGACCCGAAAGGGTGTGTCAAACCCTTTTACCCCTCTGAGGCTGTTGTGGAGGAGGGGGATTGGAAAACCCCTTGCCACCCACCCCCTTTTGTTGTTTCCTCCACCTCGGAAACCCATCAAATGTCCGCTCCCCGGTCGGAGTGTAGCTGTGACTGGGTGAGGTCTTTGGGTGTGGCCTCGTAAGAATAGAAAAAAGACCTTGCAGTTTGCGCGCTGTTCCTCCTTTTGTCTAATTCCTCCTCTGTGGTGGAGTGGAAGAGGTCCCTGCCCTCGAAGGGAATGTCCAAAATGCATTTCCTGGACACCGAGATTAAGCTTAATAGCTCGGAGCCAGGCCTTCCTTCTCATGTCCATGGCAGTATGGCTGGCCCTGTCAGAGGTATCGATGTGGGCCACAGAGGACTTCGTAACACCCTGCACTGCCAGCCTGGATTCTCCTAGTCCAGCCTTGAAGCGCGCTTGGTTCTGTAGAGTGCGGTTGAGGATACGCTGAAAACCAGTGTGTGCCCCCCCCATCTGCCTGTATCTGGCGTCGGGGCTGAGGGCAGCAAGGGGTCACCCCTTCTCGGCCAGGGCAACTACGTCTGTCCACATCGGGATCCCCATCTTGGTAGGGGTTCTTAGAGAGAGGACATTGCGCTAAGACCCCTTCCTCGGGCTGCTTTACCTAGGGCTGAGGAAGGGCCAAATACTCTGCCAAACCTGCAAGGCGTTCAATGTAGGCCTTGGCTGAAGATGGTGTGTCAGGGTCGGCCTCCTCATCCGTGTCTGCCGGGCTCGGGGGGGTCCAGAGTTGGTGAAGGAGTGCTGGGCGCCGTGGGCTACAGAGTAGAGACCGGAGCTGGTGGCTGCTGCGGAGGCTGGTGTGGAGCCGCATGTACTATGGGAAGCCGGAATCGGCATCTGCGCTGGGCACTGTGGTACCAGAGCCATTGGAGGAATGACTGTGGGCGTTGTTGGGGGGACCTGAGGGAGCATGTCCCTGATGGCATCCTGGAGGATGGCCCCCATCTGGGGGGGGATCGCATCAGCCCTAGGAACCATTTCGAAGGCAGTAGAGGTGGTAGGAGATATTGATGGGGTGGCCACAGGCTGCTGGAGGCGGGGCACACACTGCCTGGGGTTCAGGAGGCATCTGCTATGCACTGCCGATGGATAAGCTGTAGGCCACGTACCTGGTTGACGCCAGTTCCACCTTGTAACTCCTACCGCCACCTGCTCCACCAGAGGGGGTATCGGGCAAGCAGCCATTTTGTTTGGCGCAGCAGCCATTTTGTTGAGCTGCATGCCATGTGCCAAAGTCGAGGTGCCTGGCTCAACGGAACCAGCCCCATCCAAGAACCTTGGTGTTGGAACATAAGGCCTATCCCGCACCTCAAGCGTGGAAGTCGTATTGCCCACGGCTGAAATGCTGGTAGTGTTTCGCAAAGGTGCCCCCTCAGACATGGTGGTGGTAGTAGGGTGTTGCCCCTTGGGAATAACCCTGGTAAAAGAGCCTTGCGGTCCCTCAGTACAGGCACCGGGAGGATCCAGATACCCCTCGGCCGTGAGGCCGGTAGCCGGACTAGTCTCGGTACGTGTGCCTGTGTTAGGCGTTTCGCCCTTGGTGGATCTGCCAGTAATGCTGCGTTTAGGTGCCCCCTTTGACAAGTTGCCGGTACTAGGGTGTGGCCCCTTGGGTGAAGACCCAGTAAAAGAACCTTTCCGGTCCTTCAGCACAGGCACCGGGAGGAACCGGAGACCCCTCTGCTGTGAGGCCGGTAGCTGACTTAGCCTCGGTACTCCTGCTGGTATGAGAAACTGAGCGGTTCCTCCCTTGCGGGCGAGTCCCTGGTAAGGAGTCTCCCTTGTGGGGTGCGCTGGAAAAGAGTGGCCCTACCTTGGGCCTGGATCAATGATTGACAAAGTCCTTCAGGTCCTCTGGAGCTGATCACTGGAGGAGCTCCCTCCACCTGGCTAGTCTGTTCTTCAGAGACCTTGAGGAAAGTGCGTCGCAGTACAAGCTTGCCAGCCGTGGTCTGGGCCAAGGCAACGTAGGCAGAGGGCCTGGGGGTCTGAAGTTGGAAAGAGCCTGTCGCAGGATGGACACCTGCTGAACCCTGTAGAAGTGGACATGCGCTGGGAAGGAGCGTGACGCCGGAGGACGAGTACCTGAATGATAAAAAGACAAAAAGAAAGAATAGAAGAAATATCTGCGCATGGAATTACATGGCCGAAGCCAAACCCAGGAGCGCTGGTGAATTCGGCCCGTTACCGTTGATGCGGATAAGGGGACCGAGGAGTGGCGGAGTCAGGCTAGCGCATGCTCCCAGGGCCGCGCCCACGCGCACCTCTAAACTTAAAGGGGAAGATTTTTTCTGGTGAAAAAGGTTCTGTCTCCTGTGCCTCGCGAGGGACGCCCATACAGTATGGAAGAAAGGGGACGGGACTTAAGAGTATGAATTTTCCACACCCACTGCCCAAATCCACAGGACAGTGGATATCCAACGCTAATTCACACCACACCTTCTCCGGTTTATCTACTTTCACCATTGGTTATTGATGCGCCACAGCACTCTTTCCTGAATTCTCTTACTTAATACACCTCCCCACCATTCTCTATGCATCTCAGTCAAAACCAGGCCACCAATATTCACCTCTTAAAACCGCCTTGGTTTTGGAAACTCCAATGTGTCCCTCATGAGCAATGTCGACCATCTCCTCCTCTGGTCCATGGGCGCGGCTGCCCTGTTCCACCTTTACAAGATGTCACTCTTGAAACACAGTTCCGATCTCACCTCCTATAAACTTCTCTCCTCCTCACTGAGCAACCTCTTTTCTGGACAGCCAACCTGTACAAAGTGCACAACAATCCTAAACACTTGCTCCTCCCTCAAGGCCCTTGCCCACTCTTCGCGAGTTACGACTCCATCATGAGTCGTGAATACTGTGTCAGTAATCACATCCTCCACATTACTTTCACCACCATTCCTTCCCTCACTCTCACTTAGCCTCGAGATATGGTCCGACAAAACATTATCCCTACCAAGAATCACTTCCATGACAAACGTATGTCCTTGCATCCTGGCCACCCAGCGGGCCACCCTCTTAGATACCTTCTCTAATCCTTTCTCTTCAAAAATCACCTTCAATGGCATGTGGTCAGTCCTGATGGTAAATTCTGCACCCCAAACTAAATTCTCCACTCTGCACTGGCATGCTAGGCCTCCTTCTCTAAAATTGAGTAATTTCTCTCTGCTCCTCTCAAAATCCTTGACGCATGAGTTGCAATTACTTCCTGACCATTTTCCACAATCAGTGTTAATACAGCCCCTTTCCGTGAGTCGCTGGCATCCACAGAAATGATGATGATACTGCTGGTGTTGAACATGGCCAGGGGTCTTGCCATGTCAATTACCCCTTTTATCTTCTGAAATTCATTTAAACAATCCTCATCCCACACAAATTCCATACCCTTCTTGAGCAAACCCCTAATTTGTACTAGCTTATCCGAGAAGTTGCAAACAAATTTCTGATCAAACTCAATCATCCCCCAAAATAAATCTCGAGTCTCCCTTACTTTCTGGGGATTTTACCTTCTTGATCCCAACCATCACCTCTTTTTTGGGCCTCAGTCCTTCACTTGAGATTTTGTGTCCTAAATACTCTACCACCTCCCTTCCAAACACACTTTTCCGCCATCAATGTTATCCCATCTTTTCCAGGATAACTTCAACTTTCTTTACATTTTCTTCATGTTTTTCCCAACTCTCTCCGCAGACCAGAAAATCATTATTGAAACAATACACATCGCGAATATCTTTAAGGTGCTTTTCCATCACCTTCTGGAAGACCAATGAGGTAGAAACAAGACCAAAGGGCTTCCTGCAGAATTTAAATATTCCCTCATGAGTAATGACAGCAGTTAGCTCCCTAGACTGATCATCCAATCTAAGGATTTCAATCAGGCACACACCCAGGTCTCGCCTAGCATGTAGTGCGCAATGAAACCCTTATTTATTTGTGTCGATAAATTCAATATTCTGAATGATATACAACTTATATCACACCCTTCTCAAAACACCCCCTAAGTTGCACTGGATCAGGAATCAGGCTAGTTTGTAAAGGTAAATAATTATTTATTTAATATTCAAATCACATATATATATATATATGGCCATGTAGTTATGGTTAAGTTGCTGTTTCCATAGGAAGAGCACTTTTTGGGCGGCTTATAACTTCGCTCTCCCTGGACGGATCCTCACCAAACTTTGCAAAAGAAAGTATTTGGGTCACTCTTAATCTTTTTGCAAAGTTTGGTAAGGATTCGTCCAGGGGGGGCAAAGCTATAGGGAGGGTCCCAAAACTTTTTTTTTTCCCATGGACTGAATGGGAAAAAAATTTTGCTCGCGTCTACAGCCCAAACCGCTGGACGGATTTTCACTGGAGCAGCGGCTTGGTCCCGAAAGCGTGCTTTTGCAAATTTGGTGAAAATCCGTCCAGTAGTTTTTTTTAAAATGACCAAAAAGTAGGTAAAAAAAAATTAGTGATATCTGTGTTCGGTCCGCGGACACACTTCCCTGTTCGCTCCGCGGACAGTGTCCTGATTGGCCAATCGGCTTGCGTGATGTTCACGGACATGCAACGTGTTCGCTGATTGGACGGCGTGGAGTGTGAAGTGCGTCAGATTTTCGGTAGCACCCGCCATCTTGGATTCGCGGTCGTCCGCGGACAGCGCGGTGAAACTTTGTTCAAAATTTGTATTTAGTAGAGTGTGTTGGGGTGTAGGAGTGTTTGGGGAGGGTGGCAGTGTATGAGATAGGATGAAAGTTGTGTTTTTTATGCGTTAGACGTTCTTTTTGTGTTCGATTTGTCTGCGGACATCACGGGTGTTCTGAAATGTTCTAAATAAACTGAATGGGGGGTGTTCTGAGGACTCAATATGTGTCCGTTTTGTTCGCAAGCAAACTGAAACTGTTCTAAGAACACTCGCAGTGTCCTGAAATGTTCGCAAATACACAAAATGGGGGTGTTCTGAAGACATTGTCGAACACTCGCTGTGTCCTGAAATGTTCGCAAATATGAATGGGGGTTGTGGCTGACAAGTTGAATGTGTTCTAAGAACACTCGCGGTGTCCTGAAATGTTCGCAAATAAACAAGATGGTGGTGTTCTGAAGACGCTTCTAAGAATACTCGCGGTGTCCGGGGAGTGTTCGTAGGGGGTGTCCTGAGGACGCTGTCCGTATTGTTCTCTGTCAAGTTGAATGTGTTCTAAGAACACTCGGGGTGTCCTGAAATGTTCGCAAATAAACAAAATGGGGGTGTTCTGAAGACGTTTCTAAGAACACTTGCGGTGTCCTGAAGGCGTAGTCCGTATTGTTCGCTGGCAAGTTGAATGTGTACTAAAAACACTCGAAGTGTCCTGAAATGTTCACAAATAAACAAAATGGGGGTGTCCTGAGGACACTGTCCGTATTGTTCGTTGTCAAGTTGAAAGTGTTCTAAGAACCATCGCGTTGTTCTGAAATGTTCGTAGGGGGTGTCCTGAAAACGCTGTCCGTATTGTTCGCTGGCAAGTTGAAAGTGTTCTAAGAACACTCATAATGTCCGCGGACATTAAAAGTTTCCATAGACCATAGTTGAAATGTTTGGCCATGCACCCAAGACTGTATGCCCTGGCAACAACCACCGCAGCATATCACATTTATATTTACTTATAACTTTGGGTGAAAAACAAATGTATAAGGAACAAAGGTATTAGATACTGTCGATGTGATATGCTGCTATGGTTCTCCTTATTATTGTATACTTACTGTTTGGTCTAGTAACCAGAGTACATTTATTTCTTGTTAATTTCTGTGATAAAAGAAAATAGCATGTTAGTATTAGTATTTTGTAATGACCTATTACATTGTATAATCAATATATATATATTTTCTTTTTGGACCCTCATATTTAGTAGATTACAAATCAGAGTACTGTGCAATTTGCTCAGTTTCTGTATTTGTTGCTAAAATCATTGGGTCTATGGGAGAAAAAAAAACCTTTTTCTGTTATGCTACAGTTTGTTTGTTTTCAGTGTTCACTTGTTTCTGGCTAATGCTTCATACTTTGGCTTGTTGTATTTTTTTGGAGCAGTAACATATTATTTATTTGTTTTTATATTATAACATTTTGGAGCAGTTAGATACCAATTGGCGTATTCTAACTGTGTATTTTTTGGTCTAATTTAGTGGTATTCATTTATCTGATTAGTTGTTGTAGAATCTTTGAGCAGTTAGTTAGCTTTTGGAGTATTCTAACAGTTTATATTTTTTAACACAAGTTTACTTAGGGTTTAAATACAGTTTAGTTATCAAATTTTGGTTTTAAGAACATCAAATTAGCGTTTGTAAGATTTCCTGGTAATCTCTGCTTTAGAGTAATGGTACTATCATTACATTCAAACCATCCACATTTCTTTTTTATATATGCAGTGTAGTGCCCTGAATGGGTTGTGGCTCCTGCGGGTAGATTATACCTATTGTTGTGAAGGTTTTCTTACCAAGTGATATTTGACCATGTGTGAATCCAGTCAGCTTGCAGTTGTTTTTGGTACCATCAGCATTGTAACGTAGAAGCATTAGTATTATGTATTTATTATGTGTTTGTATTACTAACGTGGAACGATTATCTGAATTGCAGGTAGAGCATAATCTACCATGGTTTGCATTTTGTACAAGTCGCTGAAATGGAATGGATTCACAATTTGGTATTGATATATATATGAAGCGTTCATTGGGGATTTCTTCTTGTGTCACATTGTTGCAGAGAGTGCATGTATGTTTCCACATGTATGAAATCTGAAAGATTTCATTTATAGGTATGTTTTTGTTTTCCAGTACTTGTAGTAAGTACATTAGAAATTCTTGTGGATCTTCCTGTGAATTTATAGTGAATTTCACCATTCCAGCACAGTAGTCCAATTGTTGTCTTATTCCATAAAACTATACGTGTTGTCAGGATTGTTTGCTGCATTTCTGTGAAGTACTAACATTTGCATACGCAATGGGTCTGTACTGTGTAAGTAAATGTTGTCAACAATTGGTGGTAATTGAAATAGAATATTCATTGCTACATTTGCGTAGCAACTTACACCAACTATATTTGAGAATTTAAATGGTCCAGGTAGTTCTGTATCTAACTGCTTTTTTTTGGAGTGTGTCTTCCTTCTTTAAAGAAGTGCCTGGTTTTCTTTCCCTAATTGATTCTTTTTTGCTCGTGGTACTTGATGAAGTATTAGTTTCTTTTACTCTCTTTGGAGGATTTGCAGTGACATCCTGTTGCATTTCTGTTTGTTTATTTTTCTTTTATAACGTTCTACTTTTTGTGGAGCAGAATGTGTTTAGGTGGGGGGTGTATAGTGAGCGAAGTCTATTGTATTCTAAAATGCAAGGAATATTAGAGTTTATTTTACTTGCATCAAAGTTGATTAGAAATAGACCGTCAAGTGTACGTACGCGTGATAGTGCTACATAGCTCATGCCTTCTTTAAAGACTGTGTTACCAATATCTTTCATTGCTCTGTCTAGGGTAAGACCTTGTGATTTATGAATCATGAGTGCGTATGCAAGAGTTAGAGAAAATTGTTCTCTGCGTACATACATATCTTTGAAGAGAAGGAATCTAGCTGTTGAGCGTCCTATCCTTTTTACTTCTGAAAGTTTGTCAAAGAGTATATTGACAAACTGAATTCTGTTGTCGCGTGGGTATGTTTGAAAGCCAACAACTGTACCCAGTGCTCCATTAACTAGTCCTTGGTCCACGTCAAGTTTACGTTTAAGCATTACTCTGCAATTTAAGGATAATTTTAATATCTTTTCTAAGCCTGCTGTGTTTGAGATTGATTTTTCTAAACTATTTAGTCTTGTTGTGGCTTGGTCACACATGGGTAGTGTCATACCATGTACATCTAGTTTGTCTGTGGCGCTAATTTCCATGATTGGTTGCATTTCTTTACTTAGCATGATTTCATTGAATTTGAAACAGCTTGCAAGAGTTGGCATTAAGGCCATACAATTGATATTTTTGTGGGCTAATTGTTCCATAACATCTGTAGCACATGCATTATCGCCATAAAGTGCATTAATGTGCCGGGTTTTCAATATTGCTTTTGCTTCTTTAGAAAGTATACCAACTCTGATACTTTTTAAAATCTTGGCATAGGTGAGATCTGCAGTTTGCCGCATGTTTTCTGTTAATTCTCTGTATTGGAAATGTTGCCAAAGGTTGACATTTCCAATGCTGCCAACAGTTTTACGGCAGAGTTTGTGTCCTAATGTTTTAAAAATAGGCTCACCTTTTACTGGTGTTAATTGAAGCAGATCTCCAAAAACAGTAATGTTTTTGCCTGTAAAGAGCTCTTCATAGTCTGTTTTGAGTACTTCTTGTAATCTGAGGTGAATCAAAGCTAACATCAGGTTGGAGACCATGCTCACTTCATCTATTAGTAGCATTTTCATTTGTTTCAATACTCTGCGTAATCCCATTGCAGCTTCTGCAGAAAGTTTGTAATAGTCTAATTTGTTCTGGTGTTCTACTGGTAATAGTAATCGGTGTAATGTAACACCACCTATGTTGTAGGCAGCTAAACCTGTGGGGGCAGTGACAACAGCTGACAGTTTGTTGCTTGGCAATTGTTGAAGGAACTTACTAATGATTTTGATTAGGAATGTTTTGCCAGAGCCAGCTTCACCACTGACGTACAGTAGTATAGGTTTATAGGTATGGCAGGAACATTCTTTATTTTCATGTTTTACACCATGTGCAATTTTTTTTGTTACTTCTTGAAAAATGTTACTTTGCTCATTGTTTAGTTTTGATTGTAGTATAGTTAAGTCTTCCTTATCTTCATACTGACACATGGTGTTTTCTACTTCTATCATAGCTAATTCTGCCTCATTTATTATTAGTGGTTCTCCCAGTGGTTCTTGGCTTCCTGTTACAGAAGGTTGACTACTGTCAGTGAGTGTCCTTATCTAGTTGGGCTTGGAGTTCTTCTTCGTGTTGCTGTTCATTGTGCAACATTGTTTTGTACTGTGTAAAGTTTACATCAGTTATAGTGCTTTCATTTGCTTTGAAAGCATCCTCATATGAGTCATAGTTATCTAGTAATTGTTCTTCTTTTCTCCATGGTTTGAAAAGTTGTAGCAGGGACATGTAATATTCTTCTTTATGTTGCGGAGTCTTTAATGACAATTTGATATGATTAATTAAATTTGGTTTAGTGAGTTTAACTAAGCTGCCTTCTCAGTTTGTCACTCTATATTTACCTTTTTTTAATCGGGTTTCATATTATTTTTGTATGTGTAGTTTTGGGCTATTTGGTATAGACACATGTTTTCCAAAGTATTACTTCTGTTTGGGTAGTATGTGTCCAATAAATTGGTTTTTAAAATGTCTTGGCTGTTGGGATCATGTTTGGCTATTGTTTCTATATCTTCATATGATTTTAGAACTCTTTTTCTAGATTTAGCTTGACCAAGACTTAGCAATACTATATTTTCAGATTTACCATACAATGCAGTACCAGTTAAACGATCAGCTGCTTCATATGATCCACATTCTCTATGGGTGAGCATTTTTATGCCCAAGCTGTATAATTTCTTAGATACTGTTTTATCTGATGACAGGTCATTCCAGAGGTCTTGGAGCTCTGTCTTTTCTGCTTTAGTTAGGTATGCTGTGACATATTGTGCAACTGCAGTAGAAATGTCTGCAATGTACTGCACATCTATGCATTCCATAAGTGGGCAATGATTGCATTATAATCATTGATATATTTTTCTTCTTCTTTTCTTTTTATGTAATATGTATTTTTAGGTGACTTACCTTTAACACTATGACTAACTGAAGACATGAGGTTGTTCACTTGACCTGTATTTGTAACTAGTCTAGGGAAACCAAATCAGCATTTGGTGTAGTATTTCCCTTTGTTTTTGTATTTGCGACGACAATATTTTACACATTTGTGTCTTTGAAATTGTAAAATTTGTGCATGAAGATCACTATTTGTGGCTTCTGATGGAATTTCACAACGGCATATTTTTCAATAAACTGTAAAACAGTGGCATCACTGTCTTGACCAAATTTAGGAGCATCTTTAATCCATAAAAGCATGTGGATATGTGGTGCTTCTCTGGCTTCGTATTCTTTTCTCCAAAAGAAGTGTTGCACTTCTCCAAGGGGAGGAATAGTTTTATTACAAATAAAATGTAGCATAGCAATGAAGCGATGGTGAAAATATCTTGAAACATTAACAGGATCCAAAGAACAAAGTTCTCCAGGTGTTAGTATATCTATGTTTGTTTTGTTTTTATTTGATATGCGTAGGAAATCATGTACATCTTCCCATGCATATTCTGCACAACTTAATGTAACAAACCAAGTGGGTGGGCCAAGGTTTCTGATCATACAACGTACATCTCCATGACGTCGAAACCAGTACTCTTTAGTACCACGCATATTTGCTAATAGATTTGTAATATTTGATTGTAAAACCTCATCCTTTTGTTGCACTTTTTCTAATAATTGTGTAGCTGTCATATTTTGAAAGTGTGATCCTGATTTTAATATGTGTGCAACTCCGTAACATAAAGTTGCTAGTTCACTTTCAAAGAGTAGGTGGAATATGTATTCCACATTTTGTCTAAATCTGGGATCTTCAGAATACATCCGTAATGAGCGGTATTCTGAAGCTAATATTTGAATAGGTCTATCATCATACCTTCCTCCTTTGCCAGTAGGAAAGAGTAGAGGAAAAGCATGTGCTTCTATACTTTCTTCCCATATGCTGATTGGCGATCCTTTTGTTTGACGCATTTGGTAAGTTTCCAGTACATCTTCTACGGTATCATTACAGTGCAAAGGATGAATTGTATAATGGTCTAAAGTATTTGATATTGTAGCAGGATCTAGTAGCTCAAATTGACTGACTTCTTGTGTTTCTTGAATTATTTCAGTTGTATCTTTCAAGTTTTCTTCAATATTAATTTCTTTGTAATATTCATTATTCTCTTTAAGATATTGGAAGGCTTGTCTAACTTTATATAAATCTACCAGCTGTTGCCATATTTTTTTGTCTTTTGTAGGTACTCCATTTACTAAGATAATTAAAGATTGCTGCATTGGACGTTGCACTCCTAGAGTATGCACATTTTCTTTTAGATCTAATGGTAAATAAACTACTTTTCCACAAATGCCTTTTACCAATTCAGAGGGAGGTAATTTTGCTGTTTTTGGTTGAAGGCGTATTATTGCTTGAAATTGATGTACTGTTTGAATTAAGATGCTCTCATATAAATTAAGTTGTTGTAGGGGTTTTGGTACTGGGTATAATTCCAAATTATTTGTGATAGCACGTGAAGGAGTTTGGTTGTTGTCAAGTTTTGTAGTGCAGTAACTGCAAAGTATTAAGGGCTCAGTTATTTCGTATTTGTTTTCTGCTACAAGGTAGAAAGCTAATTCAAACCATTTAGAATCTTCATTGTCTTCTATTTTGTATGATAGGTCTACAGTTTTTGTGTTACTTTTATAAGAAGTTCTACGGCAACATACACACTACATGGTTTGGTTCTTCAGGTGATGTACTTTTAAATGTTAGTATTTCTTTTTTGTATGTGTTTAGCAAAAGGTTGCCATGTTTAGAATTGTTGCTTAATTGGTTTAAAGCTATTTAATTCTGTAAAAGGCTTTCGCTTCCAGAATATTTTTTCTGGATATAGTGAATTTATTCAAGTAGGTCTTTTGCTGTAACATGTAGAAGGATGTTATTTAACTTTGCTAGTGCTAAAGCAGGACTTTTTGCAAAGTACAGTTTATAGACTAGATTTCTTATAGTTGAATGATGTGTTGATATCCTTTTGATATCATGGAAAGTGGTTTTACAAGTAGGTCCTCTAATGCAGGCCAATGAATGTCCTTGTAGTCCTGTGTACTTGCGCACTGGACAGGTATCCATATTTTGCAGTAATTTAATTTCGATTTTGTCTTTGCTTTTTACATATTTATTGAGGAATTGGCGTAAAGATTTGAAACATTGTTTGGGAATGTTACACATTGACATGCATGGCCATTTGTACACTAGACGTTCTGATTCAGTTGAATGGAGGGGTAATTCTAAGTTTTCAGGGCATATTTTTGTAAGGAGTACTTCTTGTTCCATTATGGTATTATTCACTTTTTCATAACCTCGACCACTGCTATGTATGGCAATTGTATTTGTTTGCTTTTGTTTGTACGCTTCTTCATTAAAATATGGTTCTGTGTTCGTAGTGTGATTCCATTCATCTCTGCAGATACTTAAGAAGTTCTTTCTGTTGACATTTCGCTTATTGAGAAGTTTTTTTTGTAATTTAGTTATTAGTTTTGTTAGTGGTTTCATTTTGTTTAACAGTAAAATAAATAACTTTCTTTTGAGAAGAATTGCACTGTCCATCAACGCTTCTAAGATTAATTTCCTACGATAGGTTTTAAGCATTGAACCTGATTTCTGTCCTGTTTTTATAAGATTTTGAAGGACTTTGTGACGGTACATTTTGGCTAAAATACTTTTCTTGGTATGCTTACTTTGCACTATATTAAAATTTGAAGAAGTAGTTTTATCTGTAGTGATAGCTGATTTTCTGTTCATTGTTTTTTGTTTTGTTTTACATCTTGATAGAGGAGGCAAAGTTTTTGTACTTGAAACTTCTTGTGTTTCACTAAATGACTGTATTAGCTCTTTTGTTTCAACTTTATTTGCAAATTCTGCTAGAGATGGATGCTTATGTTGGACACTTTTATTTTCATTTGCTCTACTTTTGCAATGCTTTCTACGAACTTGACTTTCGGTAGGCATTCTTTAGGGTCTGTTGAAAAAAATAAAGAAGATATGGGTTGGGGTGTTCTGGAATATATGTGTGCTGTGTGCATGAGTGTTTGAGTAAGATGATAAAGATGTATGTAATGGTGTGTGATTGTGCATTGGGAACTACAACTAGTAGGGATAGGTATTCTTGAATTTATGTGTTACTAAACTGGGTTTCAGATGACAAAAAGTAAGCTAGTGGTGTGGAAAAGTACAAATAGTAAATCTAATGTATACAATTAAAACAGTTGTTTGTTCTATAATATGAAAATTGTAGCGGTTCAGTTGGGTAATTTGTGTGTCCAAAAATAGGAATTCTGGCTGTAAATCGCTGTTTAAGACATGGAGATTTTTGGACAAAATGGTACACAATCTCTATTTTTAAGCACCAAAATAGCTTGTATTAACGTTATAGTATGTTTGATTAATAATACAAATATTATGGTGATATTCTACTTACTTTTTTTCTTAAATTAACAGGTAACTTCTTAGTTCTTCTTTGTTCTTTGAATTCGGCTGCTTCTTTTCAGTAGACTGGTCTTCACTGCAATTGTAAAAGCTTCAAATTAGTAACTTTGTTTGTATATAGCGCTGTTTTTAATTTAGATATTGATTTTTTTATTGAAATCCTCAGTGCCTTCTTTAAAACCATTAAACTAATTTATTTACATAAAATACATTGCATCAGTTCAGTACATATGATATGTTCTTAATGAACAAATTGTATTGAATGACTAACTGTAGCAAAAAATAATCTTTACTATGTCTTGTGAAATGTATAATACACCAGTGAATACCACTATTTCTGTAGGTAAGCTATTCTAGGTAATAGCGCCTCAATATCATGTCTAAATTAAAGTAATGAAGTAAATAAATAAATTAAAAAAAATATGAAATTGTATAAGTATTTTTTTAAAGATTTAAACATAGATTGTGCTTGCATGCAATTTTGTTTGAATTTATGTAGTCTATATATTTCATTTAAAAAATGTTAGTTTAACATGATTTGAGTGTGTGTGTATAAAGAAAGTAAATAGTATAACGGTTTATAAATGATAGTTGATTTTAGGAAATTGAAAAAAATACAGTAAATTCATTTTACAGATTACACAAGCTAAAAGTCTGTTGGAAAATGTGTTCATCTGCTGTACAGAAAATATGCATACCTGAAGTTTGTGTTCATGCATATGGATATACATGGAGCTGCAAGTAGAAATCTTGGAGACTTGTACAGTAATTCTGGTATATGGTGCTTGCCAATGATATGACACTTGTACTCAGAGAGATTCACAGTACATTTGCAGTGCTGATCTATGATGATGCAGTTAGATGTAGAGGTCTTGAATGTGATTGGTGCATGGTCATGTGATTTTTTAGCTACATCCAATGAGGGAATGGCAGAGAGAGTGAAGTGGAAATGGTAGAAGGGCTGTTCATGTTACAATATGTCCGCGGACATGGCGGTAGTTCGCGGACATCGGGAGTTACATCCGGGGATTTTTGGGTTCAGAAGTCATGCAAATGAGTATAAGCACTGAAAGGGATGGGTCAGGAAAGTTTAGTGGGTGTGTTGTGCCAGGAGAGAGTTTCTCAGATACTCTTTTTGCTGAGAGAACAAAAGATAGCTATGGCTATGTGTTTCAGAAAACAGATTGTTTGGATTTTGGGAGATTCGTGGATACATTGGTTGAAGGTGCATGCAGAAAGCTGTGGGGTAGCTGTAGATCTTGGATTCCCACATGTGGAAGTACACTGGCATGGAGTACGTGGAGTGAAGTGGTTGGACTTGCTACCTCTCTCTGCTACTTTGGAGACAGAGCAACATCCAGACATAATTGTAATTCATTGTGGAGGGAACAGTTTAGGACATGTGACTGGAATTGTTTTGCAATTTGCTATGAAAGAACGACTTGGGAAGGTTATGGACATGTTTCCTAATTCTCAAGTGATATTTTCATGGATTGCACAGAGACAAATGTGGCTTTGTTCTTCATCATTTGGTCCACAAATGGAAAAAGCAAGGCGCAATGTTAATAAGGCTGTTTGTGCCTTTCTAAGAGATTTTGGCATGTCCTCTTTTCACAATGAAAATATTATGTTTCGTAGTACATACATTTTTTGCAGAGATGGAGTCCATCTTACTTATGCTGGCAATCAGATTTTTCTAAGAAATGTACAAAATGCATTGCAACCTTTATTGGAATTACAACAACCATTTTGAAGTAGGTGTTAAGCATTTATAATTTTTGACTTACAAACACCACCCAAAGGCTCTTTTCAGAGCCACCACTTCTTCCCAGAGAAAATTGCAATGTTTGTGATGAGGTAGCAACCCAATTTTTTAAATGTTCACGAACTGTCCGCGGACTTCTAAAAAATACAAAGGCCCTGCTTCATTTATTTTCACTTCTATTTTTTAACTGTGAAAGGCGGCTCTGAAAAGAGCCTTATTTTTTTTTTTGTTGATATTTTGTATTTTTTTTGGTTTTTTATACACGACACACTAGGAGAGGAGGGGAAAGGAAGGTAAAGGGGGGGACCAACCGCAGGGATAAGAAAGGGCGAGCTGAGAGAGGAAGATGTAGAGTGGGTTTTATTTGGGTAGTGAGCAGATCTTCTCGTGCTCTGAGACGATAGTCTCAAAAGCACTACAAAGTCGCTCCCCCCTGCAGAGTACTGTGTCACAGTACATACATACAACTGTGACCCTCAAAAGGTAAGGGTCATCAGCATTCTGTATGGCCTGTGAGGCAGCTTGAGGAAGACGCTGTTCCACAGAGGTGGTCCTTGTGGTGACAGGATCAGAAACAGAGGATGAAGTAGAGGAAATCAACCTGCTACGTTCTGCGCAAGGTACAACCCTGCAAATAGCCCCAGAGTGAAATGACCTCAGGTGTCGCTTCATAGTAGTGGTCCCAAAGCGGTACTTACCGTGCTTCCCGCGACTGAGAATCATTTTGCACTCATTGCAGGTAACACGGTTCGCACGAGCCTTGGGAACATTACTATGAATGGGAAATAACCGCCACACCCAAGACTCCCGCCTAGTGCGGGTAGTAGGATTTTCCTCTACCTCATTCTCATCATCCTCTTCTTCCTCCTCCGCATCCTCACTCCTGTTCCCCTCTTCAGGCCCTTGGGGAGGTGGTGGTGGTGGAGGGGGTGGGGGTGGTGCTGAAGCAGGTGCAGCACCAGGTGGCAGTTCTGCAGCCAGGGATGCCATCTCGATGGTGTAATCAGCAAGTTGCTGGAGAAATAGCTGTGCTCTGAAGAATAGCCAGAAACACAATGAGAATAAGCTCTAGGGCGTGGTCTTTTATACGGGTGCTTGTGCGCGGTCCGCGGAAATGCGCGCCCCGTCCGCGGACAGATCGAACACAAAAAAAAGTTAGAAAAGTTTCAAAAGGTCTGTAGAAACTCAGGATTACTATGTGGGACTTGTGCCATGGTGAGATTTTATTGAAAAATATTATGGATTAATTGAAAATGTACTTTTAATTTGTTCGGGGACCCGAACAGTGTCCGCATTCAGAACACGCGATCAGCGTGGGCGCGGTCATATGATCCGTTCGCGAACAAGTCCGCGAAGGAAGCGCATGTCCGCGGACACTAAATGCCACGGAGATTGGCTAGCGCATGCGCGTTGATGTTCTACGGACACTGTTCGGGTCCTGAACTAATTAAAATTGCGTCACACGTGAAACGAACATTTCAGGACACTGCGTGTGTTCTTAGAACAGTTTAAATTTGCTAGCGAACAGTAAGGACAGATATAGCGAACATTTCAGGACACCAATTGTGTTCTTAGAACATTTTCAAGTAGCTAGCGAACAGTACGGACAGGTATAGTGTTCTTTAAGACACCTCCATTTTCGTTTAATTATGAACAATTCAGGACACCGCGTGTGTCCTTAGAACAGTTTGAACTTGCTAGCGAACACTACGGACAGATATAGTGTTCTTTAGGACACTTTAATTATTTTTTTTTTTACGAACATTTCAGGACACCGCGTGTGTTCTTAGAATAGTTTCATCTTGCTAGCGAACAGTACGAACAGGTATAGTGTTCTTCAGGACACCTCCATTTTCGTTTATTTACGAACATTTCAGAACACCTGCACTGTCCGCGGACACATTCATTGTTTTAAAAAAAAAAGAAACTATTTGCAACACAATATAAAAATGAAACTTTATTTAACATATATTAATAATTTATGACAGAGAAGGTGAGGCAGAAACAAAAACAGGAGAATTATGGGTTTCATCATTGTTATTAGGTGAAGAAGGGATGGAAGTCTCATCAAAACGTTTTGCGTTATGGAGAGGGTTTGGGGATAATTGACTGGGATATGGTTAGAAGGGACAAGTACATGTGGGGCAATGGTACGAGGTTTTTGGTTTAAAATGATCTTCCACAAAAGTTTTCACATTATTAAAATTAGTCAACAATAAATCCATTTTTTCTTCTATACTTTGAAAAGTGTTATCTATAACAGGTTTTTCTGAAGTATTTTCTATTTTGGTATGCTCTGTACAAAAAAAATATATATATGTTAAATGTATACAAAATAATAATAATTAACTTGTTTATATTATAAAGTGTTTACCATTAGTTTCACTATCTTGTGACATTTCTTCATGTGGGAAATGTTCCTCTAGCCATTCCAGAGTACTAGACATTTCTGTGAGAGAAAAAAAAAAGATAATATATTTTTTTATCTAATACAGAAAGTTTATAAATATATGAATAAAATTAAGTACACTTACTATTTCAGGTAAGATATGTCCTATGTACTCAGTGGGTCTGCTCTTGTTCTCAGTTCTGTTGTGTTTGTGAGGTAATTATGTTGGAAGCCAATTTATTTTCTTGTGGTATATTCCATTTTAGAACATAGTGCATTTAAATGAATGGTTAGTTTGTTGTATATATGGGTTACATTTCTTATTTATTAGTACATATGTGTTTGTGTGCTTTTTTTGAATTTGTTAAATGTTCCTATGTTATGATATAACAATCAAACATACCCCCCCAGAGTTTTTTAGGTAGTGGTACTGTTCTTCGAACATGTCCGCGAACATTAAATGAGTTCGCGGACATCAAGTACAGTAGAAGAGATTCAGTCAGTTCCATATGATATGTATATAAAGTGAAAGTCATTATTGTTAAGTTGCACTACTAAAAACCTACGAAATTCAATGAAAAAACATTGTTAAAGGGACGTTATGGTTAAGTTGCGCTACTAAAAACCTATGTAATTCAGTGAAAAAACTTTGTTAAAGGGACGTTATGGTTCCAAGTAAAACCGAAAAACCCTTGAAATTCGCCAGTTATGGTAAGCTAAGCAACCATAACTCGCGCCACCACCGTGCACTGCTAAGACTAACACCCAGGACATCAAAGATGACATCACAAATGTCATTGATGACATCACTGATGACATCACATGTGTATGTACTTTTCATGAAATATGTGTACAAGGGATTCTTATTATAATGTTGCGAAACAAGTGTCAAGGATCATTGCGATAAATATCATACCCTAATTAGTGCATTGAACGATGCATTGATATAAATAGCATTCTATTATGGGGTTCTATCTGGTATACTAAGCTACTCATACAGAAACATAACATTGTGTGCAGCGTACAAGATGAAGGTATAATATTCGTAATGTTAATATGTTGAATAATAAAATGATAATTGTTTTCTTAATAGATTTTTGTGTACTGTGAAATATGTAATAAGTAGCTAATAAAACACATGTGTTACATAATTGCATTACTATAGACAAAACACAAAGACACAAGAAGACATACCAATATGGGTATATACAGGGAAAGTAAAGTTAGCAAAAAAGCACAAGTAGTAGCAGAAACAATTCATAATGTAACTGATTATTTTCATGCAAATAAATGATTGCTCTGTTTCAAAGCTGCTATTTACCCTAGGTATATGTATCACTTGATGTGATTGGACCCTAAGGAAAGTAGTGTGAGTACAATGTTTACAAATATGACCATATACAGGGAAGGTACAGCCATAAAAAAAACAACAGAACTATCAGAAAGTGCTCATAAGTCTATTGATTATCTTTATGCACAAAAATGATTGCTCTCTTTCAAGCTTGTGTCTTCCCGTATGTATATGTTTCATATGATGTGACTGGACTCTAAGGGAATTACTGTAAGAACCTACTTGAAGGATACGTCTACAAATAAAATAACATTTTTAGTTTCTGACTGTTACTGAAGAAAACCATGTGGTCTAGATATGTCAGCAAAAGAAAAAATAGTGAGCCAGACATGTGATGTCATCAGTGATGTCATCAATGACATTTGTGATGTCATCTTTGATGTCCTGGGTGTTAGTCTTAGCAGTGCACGGTGGTGGCGCAAGTTATGGTTGCTTAGCTTACCATAACTGGTGAATTTCAAGGGTTTTTCGGTTTTACTTGGAACCATAAAGTCCCTTTGACAACGTTTTTTCACTGAATTTCATAGGTTTTTAGTAGCGCAACTTAACCATAACGTCCCTTTAACAATGTTTTTTCACTGAATATATATATATATATATAGCATAGCAGCAATCACCTAACAGCGACAATACAATTCAGAAAATAAGCAAAGCAATTGAATTCACTGATACTAATGCAGAAGGTAAAACACAGGGAAAAGAACAGTTTTGGGTTGTGAGCAGATAGTGTTTAGGTTAATATTTCCCCCTGCACAGTTCTTTAAGGTACAAATGAGCAATCCTACACAGATGTCCGAGAGAAAACAGTTTTTGGAACTTGGCACTTTTGAAATGACAGGTGAAAATGGCTTTGTAAAGTACTGCAAAATGGTCAAAAATGCTTAAATGGATAAAAAATCTTAAGAAAGCAACACTAAACAGGTCCTAACACACATGAGCTACAATAGCTAACACACATGAGCTACAATATAAACAACAGTACACACTTCAGATCAGTAGTGGATTTGAAGAACACTTCGAATGGGAAAAAGACACGTGTAAATTATAGAAAACTGCAAATCCACGGCAACATTTCACAATGCGATATTGGAGATAAACGGGTCAAATACACTGTTCCGCTTGGTTTGGTTGTGGATGTAGCTAAGGGTCTTGGGTATTAGTGAGAGTTGAAATTAGGTGTCTATCTATAAAATTGAAGAAGTTATAGAAGTTTTAGTAAGAGGCGTTTTTGAAAAATATGCGCGAAAAGCAGACATTCGGTTTTAAAAATGACAGATTGGTTTCATTACACTATATTAATGACTATGAAAAAGAGAATGCCACACATGAATCAGTTACTCACGGCCGCTCGTAACTCTTCACATGTGATACTCTAGTTTAAGTTTTGTATGGGAATTACTTTACTTAATCCAAATCACTAATGGGTTATGGTTCAATGAAACAGATGGGAAAAATCAGTGCAAGAATGGTTCTGACAATATTAGGGTTAAGAAGTTAAAGATGGAATGGGTTGAGATTGAGATGAGACAAGGCAAATCTAATATGGGTCACTGTTATTCCTGTTGATACTTACAGCCCACTGTAATTAAGATTGGACCGTCAGGTTCTGGTCATTGGATTGGGTCAGGTCTACCGGCAGCAGGGCACCTCTGGAGGGATTGGATCAGCGGCGCGGTTCTGGTCAATTTGGACTGCACCTCAGACTAGATTGGGATGGGCCCTTCTGGACACTGCAGATTGCAAGATGCAAGTTTCAGCGGGCAAGCCTTTATGGTAGCAAGCCAGACTGAATCAGCCTTATTCTTTTAGTCAGCTGCAAATTGAAGAGTTCTGGACAAGATGAAGTCAGGAACAAGACACTGCGCGGAAATCTGGATGTGTTCTGGAAGCAGTGTGTCCTATGTTTTGTGAAGTTCCTATATTTATACTGTCAAATTACATCATCCAGTTTATGGTGTGGGCAGAATTTCAAAAACACCCCCCCACGGCTGTGCGTGGCCACAGGCACTTGCCTTGTTTTGATTGGCGGTCTGAACAGCGCTGTCACCTTTATGATGCGATTTAGGAACGCCCACATTGATTTTGACCAACACTTAACTTTTGGCCAGAATGTACATTTCTAAAATTATGTTCCCCAGAAAAATCGGACATAAGCATTTCATATTTGATGGGCTATATCCACCTTCAATCCCCATCTCTGTGCAAGCTGTCTTTCTCATTCTATAGAATTTTCTCAATTTTAATCATAACAGTTTGGATTAATAATTTCTAATTCGGTACATCTCTGGGTGCTTATCAGTGGATCATGTACATACAATATTAGACTTGCAACATTAATAGTTCTGCTACAATGAGAGTTTTTTCATAACTTTGGTTCCTTAAGTGATACAGGTTTCATCAATTTCTTCAAAGCAAAAGCCTGAAATTAGGTTAACATCTACCAAATTTCAGATTTATCCTTCTTTCGATTGCACAGTTAAACTTAACCACAAATAAGGATTTAAACATCAAAGTTCTCCTTTGTAACTTCCCCCCTTCCCAGGCAGCAGTTGTCACAGTCCTTTGATCAGGGAGGTGTGTCCCTTTCCTGGAGAGGGAAGCTCCCCTGTAGAGATCAGTTAGGCAGCTCGCCATTGTTCTTGGCTCAGCCCCAGACGAATGTCTAATGATGTCTCATTGTGCTCCTTGTTGTGAATATGCGGGAACCTCCCTCAGCCATTAGCCTTCCTGTAGCAAGGGCTGTCAAACTGAAGTGTCAAACTTTCCCAGGCTGGCCACTGTCCAATCAGAACTAAGCAGTTACTTAAGTCCAACACTGAGTTGCTTTAAAACTCACAATAAAGTCTTTTCTTTAACACATATAAAAATAAGCACAGTTTATAAGGGTTTTGGACATTTAAAAGAATTAAGCCCTTCACAAACATGCTTAAATAGGCGAATTTTTCAATTTCTTCAGGAACAGAAACATCGTAAACTGGGTTTGACAGCTAATTTTCTTATGTAGCTGTCAGTCAATGAGGCCTGGATTCCTCTGACTGCCTGGAGAATCTATGATTTCAGCACACTTTTCCTTTCAATAATTCACTGGGAAAATGACTGAATTTAGTGCCAAAACAGCACTTTGAAGGTTGCCATTGATTGGGAAACTGTATTTAAGGGCATTTTCGGATTTTAGCTCACTTTTGTGGCCATTGACATCATGTGACAGGTAACAGCACCCACTGGCATCCTCCTGCAGGGAGTTCTTATTTTGACGTCAACTTTGCCTGTGCTTGGCAGGGTAATGCAGCCTTCTTTTGTGGTTTATGAACCTGGCGCAGTTTTGCAGATTCGGCGCACACAGGGGTTAGTGCATCAATTTTTGGCAGTTTTCTTTCTCGGTTGGCAAAGGGGTGTAATAGGGCGCATTAGCATGGGTTGAAATATCCTGCAAATCTTATCTGGTTATAGGCAGATGCCATTTCTAACTTTGAAAAATAGTTTGCCTTTCCTATCATTTCCAACTTCTGTCATGTTGGGAAGGTGGTGCCTCTCGGCTACCATGCATTTATTCAGTTCTCTTAGGTCCACACACAGTCTTAACTCTCCACTGCCCTTTTTCACCACCACCAGTGGGGACACCTATTTAACGCCTCCAGCAGGTTCTATAACGCCTGATTCCCTCAATTTTCTAAACTCATTATTTACCCCATCTCTCAACACCATTGGCACTGGTCGTAACTTGACCGTCACCAGAATGATCCCTTCCTTGAGAACAATTCTACGCACCATACCCTTCACACATCCGATATCCTTTGAGAATACCTTGGGATTTCTTACCACCATGCTAACACTTTCCCCCCATGTGTAACACCTTCTCAACGGTGTTGGGGCCTGTTTTATTTGGAGACCCTTTTGTTCTCTCGATTTCGCCACTCCGACTGATGTATACTTTCCCATGGGTTTCTCTCCCCTTCAACTGCAGACGGGCAACAAAGCATCCTATGACGTCTATTTTTCCTACATTATACCCCCCGGGCCTTTTATCTGAAGGTCACAAATCACCCACTTTTCCGCCTACCTCCATTTCATACACGTCACGTGACATCGACAATTTAGCTCCTTAATCTGCCATCATACGTACAGTTCTCACTTCAGTGAATGGACGGTCTCAATCGACAATTTCATTGCACATGACATTGTTAACTGTTACCACTTCTACTTGTTCTTCCTGATCACCTGAGGACTGCTGACTCTCCTCATTTACATACAGCACTTTTCTACCATCTCCAAGAGAATAATCTTTACAGCAATTAGCGTAGTGACCGCACATTTTGCATTTGGAACATGTTACTCTTCTACCTGGACACACAGGAGAGCTTGCAAAGTGGTTGGCACTTCTAAAACAAATCCTTTCCTCTGTTTTCTGCCCTTTTGCTTTATCATTTTTACCATCAGAAACATTGCAAGGCCGTTGCCCACTACCTTTATTTTTCTTTACCATGGCATTTTCTCTCCCTGGATCCCCCACCATTAGTATCTCACTAGCCACACTCTTATTTTCCTTTTTGTTCAGTTTAACGACACATGCCACGGTGTGCTCTACTCGTTTCGCTATTGACACTAATTCCTGTTGTCCTGTGACTTTGAGTTCCGTGAAGTGAACCTTGCTAGGTGCCTTCCTCTAGTGCCTTTGCTTCAAGCTGATCCGTGCTGCAGGGTGAACGTGCCATGGGAGATGGTGCGATAATCCACCTATGTGCGTGGGCTCTTTAATGGATGACCTGGGGGCACACACTACCTCCTTACTGCTCAGCTATTCGGGAGTGCTCATGCTGGCCATAGCGCGTGTAGCGCTCTTGCTCTTTTGGGTGCTCCCCCTCAACTTGCCCATCAGTCTTACCCCTTGCCCCTTTCACTTCCTCCTTCCTCTCTTTTCCTGGGGCACACAGACTAGGAACACTCAAATACCGGCTTGAAGATGGAGGGGGCAGGGCCGTACTCACCGCAGATTTCCAGATCCCTTTGACTTCACGGAACAGTGTTGCAGCAGGCTGTTGCTCCACGTTTCGCTCTCTGTTACACTCTCCGGCTCCAACGTGGGAGAGCTGGGAACGGACTGCAAGAGGTTTCAGGAGATCACAGCCAGTCAGCACGTTGATGGAACTTGCTGGGGTTTGCTGTTAGGGTTGATCTTCATCGCCAGTGAAAGAAAGGCGGTCCACACTTCAGGTAGGTTTATCACCCAACTTTATATGTTAGGTCTAACAGCAGAGACCCCGAGCACAACCAGCCTTCACCCTGATCTCCAACCGCCGTCTTTCTGAATCATATTCTTTTCCAGGTTGTGCTGGCCACGTTCCATAACCTGGTTCTATGCTATGCAGGAAGGAGCACATTACAACAAATACCATGCCTCCCTCACAAAGGGCAGGGAAGCGTTTTGGATTGTGAATGCTTTTGACGGATAACTGTGGTTATTTGTGTGCGTTTACAGATAACTGCGGTTATCTTTAGTACATTGAAACGTTTTTTAAAAAAAGAGAGGGTTAAAAAAAGGAAAATAAGGCAAAGCAAAGGTGAAGTTTACAGCTACAGCGAGGTGGGTGGTAATGGGTGTGGCTAGAGGCTATGGCTACGGGTTCCTTCCATAGCTAGTGGGCCCAAACGAAACCTAGTGGGCAACATGTCAAGGGGCCACGGTGAAAGGCCATGGCCAATGTGCCCAAAAGATAGTGTTGTGGCCATGGACCAAAGGCCGGGGCCACTAGTCATTGATGAAGGCCATTACTAGTGGGCCTGTTTAGGAATCATGTTGGAGCAATACATGGAGTGACCACAGCCAAAAGCCGTGTGCAATAGGCATGACCAAAGGCCATGGCTAGTGGAACTACAAGACAGCTATTGGGGCAACATGTAAAGGGGCCACCTCCGAAAACCAGGGCCAATCGTGATGAAGGCCATGGCTAGTGAGTGGGAAGGAAAGGCCATGTTTAGTGGGCACGGCTGAAGGCTGATCTCACTGGCCAGGGCCAAAGGCCCTGACTATCAGGCCCGGTAGACATGTATATTGGCCACTGCCAGATATCCAAAGATAGATATTAGGGGGGGGGACCGTCATGTGCAGTGGACCCGGCTGGAGGATGTAGCCACTTGTCGTAAGTGGCCTGTAAAACAGTTATAACACAAACCTTAAAATGCACTTTTAGTTAAAGTGTGGTTAAGTTCAGCAGATTTCACACACAAAACCTTGGAAATTCAGTGGATGTGGGAAGTCAAGACCATCTTAACTTGGCGTATTCCTTTTTTTGTCTCCCATAATGCAATTTTGTATGTCATTGTGACTCCCATCTCTAATGTATGTGCTCATTGGCTTTGCCAAGGGAAAGCGCCAAGTTAAGCTGGTCATGACTTTCCACATCCACTGAATCTCAAGGGTTTTGTTGTGTTAAATCTGCTCAACTTAACTACACTTCACAAAAGGAATATAGTTTATATGTAACACATATATATGTATATATATTTATATATCACGGCCCGCGGTAGTGGCCTTGTAGTTATGGTTAAGTTGCTAAACCCATAGGAAGACCACTTTTTGGGTGGCTTATTACCTGGATGAACCCTCACCAAACTTTGCAAAAAAAGTATATGGCCCGCTCTGAATTTATTTGACCGGTTTGGTGAGGTTTCGTCAAGGGGGGCGCAAAGTTATAGGGGGGTCACAAAACAAAAGTTTTTTCCATAGACTGTATGGAGCAGCATTTTGTGCACGCCTACAGCCCAAACGGCTGGATGGATTGTCACCAAATTTGTGGCAGGATGGGCAGCTTGGTCCCGAAAGCGTGCTTTTGTAAATACAACAGGAAAAATGTAGGTCCCCAAAAATGTGTGATATCTGGCTCCGCTCCGCGGTCCAATTTCCCTTTGCGCACACAACTGTGATTAGCTAAGAGGGCGGCGCGATGTCCGCGGATATACGGCGCATCCACTGATTGGGTGGCGGTAAGCGTGATGTGCATCACAATTTTTGGAAATGCCCGCCATGTTGTATGCGAGGATAGTGCAGTGGCGAAAGGGGCTCGAAAACATGCTTTACAGCATCTGGTGGTGGGAAGAGGGGCTGGAAAGGGAGAGTGAAAAATGGTTCATATGATGTATTTGTTTAAGTGGAAGACGACGGCGGTGTGTGCGCGGTGTCCGCGAATACTATGGCAGTTCGCGGGTAGCTCCACAGGCGAGTAGATTCTGTGGTGACTGCAGGCAGCCTTTGTTAGGGTAGGATAGGTCCTGAGGTTAGCAGTTTCTGTGGTGACTGTAGGCAGGCTTAATTGGGAAAGGGGAGTGGATTGCAGATGATGTGAGGATGTTTCTACAGGGTCTATTATGCTGTGTTGTGTGTGGTAAGTCCCTACTGCCTTGGGTGCATGGCTGGAGGCCATGCACCGAAGAGTCTTTCCACCAGTAGCAAGTAGTTTTCAGGTTGTTGGCTTCTGTGTGTGGTTTGTGAGCGGTGTACAGATTGTTGGTTGCATGGGTGTGTGATGGTGTGGTGATTTTGAGCCCGTATTACAGTTTTGGGTGCATGGCTGGAGGTGATGGAGTCAACAGTCCTGGAGTGTGTCCACTGGGTGAAGTGTTGGAATACTGTGTGTACAGAAGTGGATAGGGTTCAGGTGGATGGTTTATGTGTTGGGGTTGTGGCCACTGGCCAGATTCTTGAGTAGTTTACTGTACTATGATGTATTGGTTGCGAGCGGTTAATAGACTCTTGGGTGCAGAGGTTATGTTCTGAAGATTTTGTGGTTTGGTTGAAAGTACCATAATAGTATGCGAACTGAAGTGGGTAGGGCCGCCGGTGCCTGTCTTATGTTTGTGGGTTGTGGTAACTGGACAGATGTTTGCATGCATTGCTGTATTACGTTGAGGCGTTTGTGGCCAGAGCCTAGAGGCTTGGGGTGCATGGCCGCAGGCAATACAGCCAGGCATGAAAACACTGTAATACTGGTATATGGATTTGACAAGTATGTCTACAGAGTGCATTTTTGTTCCACTGATCATTTGGGTAAGTTGTTATAACTATACGTTGTTCTTGAGAGACGCAAAGTAGCCTCAATGAGAAAAGACACGTGCCGGCTTTGCAAGGGTATGCTTGAATCCCTAGAGCATTTAACAACTGAATGTGAGTCACTGAAGGATTTAAGAACAACATACTTGGGACACTTGTTTCAGAATTCAATAACATCATCGCCCAACACACTTTGGGTGAGCCTGTGTCAAGCGAGGAGAAATACAGAGATTGTAGCCCTGATGGCCTTCGTCAAAAAAATCTTTGAGAGACTAACGGTGGAAGAAGACGAAAAGAAGAGCTGTAATGAGTTGAGAGGAAAAAATTGATGAAGAATGGAGCACAACCAGACTTTTGGGAAAGGATCTGGGGGCCCTACTCATTTTTAACTTTTCTTGTTTTTTTTTTTGGTTGTTTTTTTGGTTGTTTTTTCTTCTTCTTTATTATTTTGAGATTTTATACATTTCTTCTTGTAAGTAATTTTATGAAAGTTTGATACATTTTTTATTTTTGTTTTATTTTTATTTTATTTATTTATTTTTTTAATTATGTTTTTTTGTTTGTAAATAGCATAAAAAGGTTTAAATGTAAACGAAAAACATGCTAATAAAAAAAATATATAACTATACGTTGATCGACTACACATTTTTCATATGTATCTAACCTAGGGTGGTCACCTTTTATAGAATGGTTCTGCAAGACAATTTAGACTTGGTAGTGCACCAGAAGTGAGCTGAAATGCATGCAGTTCTATATGGTGTAATTGGTTCCCCTTTCTTCACATTAGGGAGTGACATAAAACAATATGAGATTAAAATGGTTTGCCCCAGATCAGACGCTTTGGTTAGGGAGTGAAATAAGATTGCTTAGCATGACCCATTTAAAATATGGTCAATTTAAGCAGTTACCCACATATATTCTAAGGTTTAGTTGCCATAAATATTTATTAAGGCTTTCGTTCTAGAAATGTCTTGGAAAAAACACACACAACATCCAAAAAAAGGAGTATCTGACAATGAACTAACCGTAAACTATATTATTGGTCATAAAAATATGCTGCGCATTAGGAGTATGAATTAATTTTTCCCCCCCATCCTGCATGTAAGTTCACAGTACTACTAGGCACACTACTGTGAGACAAAACATTTTGACTTGACTTTCAAAATGATACTCTTATTTTAAACACAGCATGCTGCACTGCCACTTGTAATCACTCCGAGTTCACCTTTGTTAAGGCACAAAGGTCACTGCTAATATCCCCCCCGACCCCTATTGATGTCTAATTGCTGCCATTCTAATGCTCTGTTTACACAGAATAACATCTTAAAATGCTGCACGTCCTGGGAGCGGTTCACTTGCATCTTTCTGCCCTACGCTTCAACTACCACATAGAATTGTGAGCTCAAGGCACAAAAGGCTTTAATCAGGCAGGGGGTCAAGGCAAATTCGGGACCTTTAGCGGCCCGCAGAGGGTGCTTACAAATCGTGGGACAAAACCATCAATGCGGTTAAGTCCCGCAAAATACGGGACGGGTAGCCATCTTACTCTTACCTTAGTTTTCTGCACTTTTTCAGATGCGAAAAGAACGGGTTTGGCGCAGCCATGTTGTGCTAATGTTATGCGTGCATTGATTGTTTTCATATATTGGCACGCCCTCACTTAAACTTGGCGCACTCGCCCCCAAAGCTGACACTAGATGTTCCAACAATTTGCTTCTGCTATTTTGATTATGTTCGTGGCCAGTGCAGCCCAACGTGTCATGTCATGATCCAGGTCCACGAAACAGGAAGATAAACACAAGATAAAACAGACCTGCTCAGACAGAGCACATGTTCTCTGTCTTGTCATACATAGTAGTTGTACAGTGAATATTTCAATAATTAATCAACAGTGTGTAATGTTGCAAGTGGTTTAATTTTTCAAGGAATGTACATAAGAAATGGAAAGCTGCATGAAACGATCGATTTTTCCATTTTGCGGGTAACTTCGAGTGCAGAATGCTCTGTGCTGTTTTGTCCTTCTTCTGCCATATGGCAAATTAGCAAAATAATTGATGATTGGTCCTTGGTGGAACGTGTGGGCGAACACAAGTTTTTTGGGGAGTTGGAAAGGCGACGGTTCTTGTTTTTGTGGTTTCTTTCATCACGAATGCTTGCATGTTGCTTCTTACTGCTGGAAACACAAATGGGCATATAGTGCCAAAGCGATCATCCCAGATAATGATGACTGAAAACACACCGCTTATGGTAATCTTGCAATATTTGTTCTAGAATCCATCTCTTGGCATGTGGAAGGAGTGACACAGGCAGTAAGGTAGAAGGTATCTGTGAACAAAGAGGAATAATAATACATTTAAGTAGCCATTATCAGTGACAGATTAAAGGCAAAGGGCTAAGTGGGAACCATGTGACAAAAGGGTTCTAGGTGAGCGGGTCATGGAGGTGGAGCATAGGGTGGGCAGAGTTAATTGCAGTGACGTGCTCAAGGGCGACCTTTACAGACAAAAGCTTTTTTATGTAAAGTTGATTTTATTACAGGCCCCAGTGTCCTTACCCTACACACGTCAAATATCATTACACATCATAGATGCAATTAAAGGAGTGTGCGCACACGATTATTAATATATAACAGTATAAAGTGTCCATTCATATACTATACTACAGAATTCTCTCTGCTTTACACAGGAAATCCTGTATCCAGGATGGCCAAAATAAATGCATAATCACATTGTTTTGCTTGACCTGTTTAAATACCAATGTATATAACAATGTATATACTGTCATATTATTGTATTGTGTGATTTGCTACAAAAGCAATTATTTAACCGTTTGCCTCTCAACCATTACCAAATACTGATATGAAGCATCTCCGTGAAGATATGTGGTCAAATTCTTACCTGACCACCTGGGACAAATTCCTGGTTTTGCTACTTAAAGGAATTGTGTAATCGTGGGCAAATCATGTATTCTGATCATGGTTGATGTACCTGGGAGCCCATACAAGCAATTCAGTGTGAAACTTTTGCTATAAGATAAAATGTACTCCCAGATGGTAAACAAGACTAATCCCAGTCCAGGCTGGGCAAACACACATAACCCAGGTCATAAAGGACCTACATAGCGTGGCCAGGTTGGGTATAAAGAACATGAGCTAGCGTGCGCATACAGAGCCCAGGTAGAAGGTACTGCAGGTTGAGCCCACACAAGGCCAGGAACACAGACTGGGCACATAGAATGCCTTCCAGGGTGGGCATATGGAACCCAGGCAGCTATTTACATGGTCTAACACCCTCTTATAGGAGAGAGTAGAACGGTTGGGGGAGTATAACGCACAGTGGCTTCAACAAACTTTTTATGTCGGGCGTTATATGAATATCCAAGTTGTATTGCAAACTGCAACAATGCACGTGTTAATGGAAGTATCAAAAAAAGGTAAAGCAAGGGCAATAATGGATATAGTGTTTCGTTCCCAGATACCTTCTATTCGAACTGTGGCGAGTAGTCTCTGATATTGCAGGACCCTCTTTTTCATTTGAATAGCTGTATAGGAAAATCTAGAGACTAAGCAGTGCTACAAAAGATTTTTGTTTCTATAACTAAACTGGGTGGTGCGCATTTTGTGGAACATGTATAGATGAAGAGTGGAGTTAGTTGTGTCCACGGAGCTAATGCGTGCAATTGACTTGCATCGGTTGTTCACCCAGAGGTTTGCTTCTGTTTTGTAGGTGCCCCTGTCCTTACACGGCTACACACATGTGCTTCATCTTTCAAACGTTGTCAACACCCCCTCGTTTCATGTTTCTGCTTTTTACAAATTATTTCAGTGCTAGCGAGTGTCATCAGACTCGCGGCACGTTCTCTCTGTGTGTGCCAAAAAAAACTCTAAAAAAAGAAATCCTCATGGGGGACCGCTGCGATTGCAGGACAATGCAGGAGCTGTTTTGGCAAGACATCCGACAGTACAATATCAACTGGCACCGTTTGTCTGCCGGGCGAGTGTTATATCTGCCTTTGGACGCTGTTTATTTTAATGTTATAAGGTAGCATACAACTCTTAAGTGTTGGAAAGCTAATTAGAAGGACAATACAGCCAATCTTTAAGCACACGATTGCATTCAATTTCAGTGTTGTTCTCTAGGTATACGTTTCAATGAGTGGAGAACGATATGAACAAAAACGAAGAACAATCATAGCACTCATTTAGGCTGAATGTCGGAGAGATGGCACTGTAACGAAGCGTTAAAGAGTACTGCTTGAAAACCCATTACAGTACACACGGACAAAGTTTACGGCATTGTACATTAATAATTATGCATACAGCACTGTAGCCTACTCCTGTTTAATCCCTATAAAAATGTTATGTAAACTTCTACTTAAAAAATTTCTGCAAATTCCATGGTTACACTGTCGACGGGAAATTGTCTGTACGCCGTATTCGACGGTTGCAGAGTACCCAAGCGGAAAATGTGCGCTGTGAGTATCGTGTAAGTTATCTGTGTTTTTTTTTTTTTCATACAATGTCTGTCCTGGAGCAAGTCATGTGTACCGGTCAAGGCTATTTTACAATCAGCATTTGTCCTGTTGAAAGAGAGGCTTGTTAAGTTTTGATTTCCGGGCAGAATCCGGATAAAAACAACATTCAGGCGGGAAAGTGTTAGGATGTTCTCGTGCATTTCGCAATCTAAGTAGTGTGATTATGTAGAAGTTAGTATTAGGTACATGGAGAGATGGTGGTACCTCATGCATGGTGAATGAATAGACGGATGATAAAAAATACAATTGTACAATTACAGCCCCTATGTAATATTTATTGGGCACAGATATATTTGGGCATGGATATATTTGGGGCCCTCATCCACAAAACAAAAGGAATTACTTTACAACTCTTAAAAAGATTGTAAGTGGGGTCTGGTTTTCACATTGTGTTTCCATTATATATTAAAAGAGTAAAGCAGAAGTTTAAATTTTTAAGGGGTGCAGTAAACTTTCAAATATGCTTGCCGCATTCTGCACCATGTGGTCCACTCTAATGTGTGTTCTACCCGTTCCAGTGAAATGGTGTACATAAGAAGAAAGATGAAGTAATGGTGTAAACGATGCCAGTGGCATGCGAAGAGCCAAATGTTAGAGTGTACAGGACAGTTGTGTATGAGGTATGGATGCATTTTTTATTTGTGTTGTGGTGCCTGTGCAGATTTTCCGGTAGGTTACTGTACTATAATGTATTGATTGTGGCCAGTTATTAGAAGCTTGGGTGAAGAGGCCATTCAGTAAAGAGTTTGTCAATTGAGTGGAAGTACTGCAATACTATGTTACCTGAAGTAGCTAAGGGGTAGGTGGCTGTGTTATGTTTCTTGTTTGTGGTAAGTGGGTAGATGTTTGCATGCATGGTTGTAGTATGCCGTGGTGGTTGTGGCCAGGGTCTACAGTATTGAGTGCATGGCTGGAGGTTGTAGACTGTAGGGTATGCAGTGAAGAGTGTAGGCTGTGGGTACAAGCAGTACAGTATAATATAGCTATGCATTGAATATTGTGATATTGGTATGTGGATTGCAGAAATATGTGCACAGATTACAATTTTGAGATTATAAATAAATATGACACCAATCATGTTATGCTTACTGTTTGTATTGTTGAGGGCCTATGCAGTTTTTGTGTTTGGTTTGTGATATGCAGGAGTAATCGTTGTTTCATTCTCTGTGGTAGAAGAAAACATAACATGTTAGAGCAGGTACTTTGTTATTTTGTAGTTATTTCTATACTTTGTGGATCCTCATAATTAGTACTTCTTAAGTACTATGCTTCAAACAAGAGTACTGTGCAATGTGGGCAGTTCCTGTGTTTCTTTGCATAATCATGGGACTGTGGAAAAAAGAAATACATGCAGGATTTAAAAAAAAAACCTTCAACATTCATTTGTTGTCATGTTGCACCGTCCGTTTCATTAATGTTTGCTCTGGTTACAGCAATGTTTAAGGTGCACTGTTGCAGTAGGAGGAATTGAAATGGTGTATGGTTTCTGTTTTGTAAGTGCTGGTAGTATGGTTGCAGTTATATACCAGTTGGCATGTTTATTTTTTTTAGCAGTATTTCTTTATGCGTTTGGTTGTTGGTGATATTTTGTAAGTATTGCAGAATTGTGGGGGCAGTTAGATACCTGTTGGCGTATTGTAAATCTTGATAGTTTGGAGGTTTTTGAGGATATACTTGTAGCACTGTGGTTGCTGAAGGTTGAGTTTGGTAGTTTGAATGCTGCAAGTAATATTGAAGTATTATGGTTGCAGTTAGATACCAGTTGGCATATTCTAACTGTTTACAGTTTTTCATTTTTACAGGGTATGTTTAGAAGCTTGTGCATTCTTGTTGGTACATTCACATCTTTGCATATTCAGAAAGGCTGGTGCACCACTATCGGTTTAGTTAATAATATTTGCATATGTCTTGCATTGGTATGGGCATTGTTAGGCAGTTGTTGCCTTATTGTAGTAGCTGGTGGTTTCAGAGATTACTGAGGATAGTTTTAAACCCTCATACTTAGTCGTCTTTTTTTTTTAAAAGTACCATGTAGGCAACAATATTAGTGTGCTTTTTGAACACTTATTGTTTTTGTATTTGTATTTGTATTTTATTGATTTACAAAGCGCCTTACGCCAAAGCGCTGTACAAAGAACAACATGATACATAAAAACATGAGCGATAAACTGTGGAAGCATAACAATATGAATCATTTGTCATTGGGGAAAAATTGTACAGCAGGCACACTGATGTATTTGTTGGATAGTTGCTGTATGCTAAGTTGTTCCAGTTTCATAGAAGGTCATATTTTTAATGCAATTATGTATGTACTGGTGGGTGTTGGGGAGTAGGTTATTCTAATTTTGTAGATCAGTGAGTACATTTTGGTTTCAAGAATATTAAGTAGGCTGGTAATTTGCTGATAATCTCTGTTTAGACTAATGGAAGTATCATTGCATTCAAGCCATGCAAATTCCTTTCTAATGTATTCAGTATAGTGACCTGCACTGGTTGCGTCACTTCTGTGGTAGATTATGACTACCGTTGTGAAGGTTTTCTTGCCAAGTGATACTTGTCTGTGTGTGAGGTAGTAATCTTGCAGTTTTCTTTGGTTCTATCTGCATTTTATCGTAAAAGCATTCATATTACGTATTGGCTATGTGATTGTATATGTAAGGTGGAACGATTATCGGAATTGCAAGTAGTACCAAATATGCTATGGTTTGCATTCTGTACAAGTTGCTGAAATGGAATGGAATTGCAGTTAGGTATAGATACATAGATGAAGCATTCATTAGGGACTTGTTCCTGAATGACATGGTTGCAGAGAGTGTATGTATGTTTTCCATATGTAGGAAATCTGGAAGATTTCATTTATTGGTGTGTTTTTGCTTTCCAGTACTTGTAGTAAGTACATTAGAAATTCCTGTGAATCTTCTTGTGTGTTTAAAGTGAATCTCATCATTCCAGCACAGTAGTCCAATTCCGGCCTTATTTCCAAGACACTGTAAACGTTTTCAGGATTGTTTGTTGCATTTCTGTGAAGGAGTAGCATTTGTAAACACAACTGGTCCAAGCAGTTTAAATAAATATTTTCAACAATTGCTGGCAATTGGAATAGAACATTGATTGCTACATTTGCATAGCAATTTACACCAGTTGTATTGGAAATTGTCAATGGAGTAGACAGTTTTGTGTTTGAGTCATTTGATGGAAGTGCACTTGGTTTGTCCGAAGAAGTAGTTCTCTTTGTGTGTGCAATTGTGTATGTATTGTCCTTTTCAGTCAATGTTTCTGGTAGTTGATGGAGTATGAGCTGATTTCAATTTCTTTGGTGGTACTGTTGGGAGATGATTTATACGTTCTGATTGCATTACTTTTATTTTACAAAGTATGTATTTTTGAGGCACAGGGTACATTTTGAGATGAGGTGTGTAAAGTGTATATAGTCTATTGTACTCTACGATGCAAGGAATGTCAGCGCTGACTTTACTTGCATCGAAATTGACTAGAAATAGTCCTTCAAGTGTACATAGGCGTGACAGTGCTACGTAACTCAGGCCTTCTTTAAAGACTGTGCTGCCAATATCAATTAATGTTTGATCTAAGGTTAGACCTTGCGATTTATATATAGTCACTGCGTATGCTAGTGACAGAGAACACTGTTCTCTGCGTACATACATGTCTTTGAAAAGAAGGAATCGGGCTGTTGAGCATCCTACCCTTTTAACTTCTGAAAGCTTGTCAAAGTGGATGTTGACAAACTGAATGCTGTTGTCACGTGGTTATGTCTGGAAGCCAACAGCTGTACCAAGTGCTCCATTGACTAAACCTTGCTCTATGTCAAGGTTACGCTTTAGCAATACCCTACAGTTTAAACACAATGTTAACATTTTCTGCAAACCAGCTGTGTTGGAGATAGAGTTTTCTAAGGTATTTAGTCGTGTTATGGCTTGTTGACACATACGTATTGTCATACAGTGTACGTCTAGTTTGTCTGTGGAGTAAATTTGATCTAGTGGTTGCATTTCTTTTTTCAGCATAGTTTCATTGAATTCTGCAAAGCTTGCTAGAGTTGGCATTAAGGACATACAGTTGACATTTTTGTGTGCTAATTGTTTCATGACATCAGTAGCACATGTGTTAGGGCCGTATAGCTCATGGATGCGTCTGGTATTTAGGGTAGACTAAGCTTCCTTAGATAGTAAACCAATCCGAATGGGTTTTTAAATGTTGGCGTAGGTGAGGTCTGCAGACTGACACATACTTTCAGTTAGTTCTCTGTATTGGAAATGTTGCCAGAGATTTACATTCCTTATACTTCCAAGAGTTTTACAGCATAGTTTGTGTCCTAAGGTTTTAAAGATGGGTTCACCTTTCACTGGTGTTAATTGGAGGAGATTCCTGAAAACAATAACATGTTTTCCTCCAAGGAGTTCTTCGTAGTCTGTTTTTAGGACCTCTTGCAATCTGAGGTGAATCAAAGCTAACATTAGGTTGGAGACCATGCTCACCTCATCTATTAGAAGAATTTTAATTTGTTTCAAAACTTTCCGTAGATCCATAGCAGCTTCTTTTTAAAAGTTTGTAGTAGTCTAATTTGTTTTGGTTTTCTACTGGGAAGAGTAGCAATCGGTGTGACACCACCTAGGTTGTAGGCAGCTAAACCTGTGCGGGCAGGTACAACAGCTTGTTGTTTGTTAATTGTTGGTGGAATTTACGATTGATTTTTATTAAGAATGTTTTGCCTGATCCAGCTTGACCACTTGTATATAGCTGTACAGGTTTGTACTGTTCACGGGTACAAGTTTTATTTTGGTGCTGCATACCCTGTTCAATTTCTTTAATGACTGCTCATTGTTTAGTTGTGATTTCAGTAGAGAAAGTCTTCTCCAGATTGCTCATACTGACACATGGGTTCCTCTACTTCTGCCATGGCTAATTCAGCCTCATTTGCTATGACTGGCTGTCCATAGGGCTCTTGGCTTCCAATCAGAGAGGGTTGACTGCTTTCAGGAGTGTCTATCTTTAGTTGTGCTTGAAGTTCTTCTTTTTGGCGTTCATTGTCCAACATGTTTTTGTACTGTGTAAAGTTTATATCTGTTATGATGCTTTCACTTGCATTGAAAGTATCTTCATAGGAGGCATGGGTGTCTAATAAATTGTCTTCTTTTCTCCATGGTTTGAAAATTTGCAGTAGAGCCATGTAGTACAGTTCTTTGTGTTCAGGAGTTTTTAATGGCAGCTTTATTTGACTTATCAGGCTGCGTTTCGTAAGTTTCACCAGGCTGCCTTCACAACTTTCGACTCTGTATTTACCTTTTTTCTCATCTGGTTTAATGTTATTTTTGTATGAAAAGTGTTGGGCTATGGTTTCTAAAGCAGTACTCCTGTTTGGGTAGTACATGTCCAATAGGTTGTTTTTCAAAATGTCCTGGCTGTTTGGATCATATTTGGCTATTGTTTCTATATCTTCGTATGATTTCAGAACTCTTTTTCTGGATGCAGCCAGGCCAAGCCCTAGCCACACTGTTTTCAGATTTCCCATATAAGGCGGTGGCGGTTAAATGGTCTGCGGCTTCGTAGCAGCTACATTCTCTTTGGGAGAGCATTTTTATGTCAAAGGTGTACAATTTCTTTGACAGCCTTTTGTCAGATGATATGTCATCCCAGAGGTCTTTGAGCTCTATTTTCTCTGCTCTGGTTAAGTAGGCTGTGACATATTGTGCTACTGCAGTGGAATTGTCTGCAATGTACTGCACATCTGTATTTGCATTCCATAGGAGGGCAATGATTGCATTGTAATCATTGATGTACTTTGATGCTTCGGTTCTTTTTATGCAGCATGTATTCTTAGGAGATTTGCCTTTCACGCTGTGTCTAACTGAAGACATGAAGCGGGTTACTTGCCCTGTTGCTGAAACTGGTCTAGGGAAACCAAACCGGCATTTGGTGTAGTATTTGCCTTTGTTTTTATATTTGCTCCGACAATACTTGCCAGTCTTGTGTCTTTGAAACTGCAAAATATGTGCTTTCTGAAGGGATTTCACAAGTGACATATTTGTGAATGAACTGCAAAACAGTTGCATTACTGCCCTGACCAAGGTTAGCATTTTTAATCCACAAAAGCATGTGGATGTGTGGTGCTCCTCTGGCTTGATATTCTTTTCTCCAAAATAAGTGTTCGACTTCTCCGAGGGGAGGAAGTGTTTTATTACAAATGAAGTGCTGCATGGCAATAAAGCGATGATGCACGTACCTTGATACATTTACAGGATCAAGAGAGCAGAGTTCTCCTGGTGTTTTCATGTCCATACCCATTTTTTTTTGTTTGCTATGCGTAGGAAAATTGTGCAAGTCTTCCCATACATACTCTGCACAACTTAAAGTGACAAACCATGTGGGTGGGCCAAGGTTGTGTAGCATACACTCTACATCTGTGTGGCGTCGGAACCAGTATACTTTCGTACCATGCATGTTTTCCAAGAGATTTGTAATAATTGACTGTAAAACTTCGTCTTTGTCTTGCACCTTTTGAAGTAGCTATATAGCAGACATGTTTTGAAAATTGGAGCCTGTTTTCAATGTGTGAAACTCCATAACATAGAGTTGCTAGTTCACTTTTAAAGAGGAGGTGGAATATGTTTTCCACGTTTTGTGTGAATATAGGGTCTTCAGAATACATTCATAAAGAGCGGTATTCTGATGCTGTTATTTGTGTGCATCTTTCATCGTAGCTTCCCCTTTTCCAGTCGGAAAGAGTCGAGGAAAGGCTTGTTCTTTTACACTTTTTTCCATATGCTGATTGGGGATCCTTTGGCCTGCCGCATTTGATATGTTTCTAGTGCATCGTCTATGGTGTCTTTGGAGTGCAGTGGGTGAATTGTATAGTGATCTAAAATATTGGATGCTGCAAACTGGCCAGTTGTTGAGGAGTCCTGAATTATTTCGGTGGTTTCTCTCAGGTTTTCTTCAGTGTTTATTTCTTTGTAGTATTCATTGTTGTCTTTAAGATATTTAAGATATTGCCAGGCTTTCGTAACTTTAAGTCCACTAGTTGTTGCCAATTTCTTTTGTCTTTTTTAGGTACACCATTCACCAGGATAATCAGAGAATGTTCTATTGGCTGTTGTACTCGTAGAGTGTCTACATTTCTTTTGAGATCTAATGGTAAATAAACTATTTTGCCACGAATGCCTCTTAGTAATTCAGTGGTAGGCAATTTTGCAGTTTTTGGTTGCAGTCGTATTATTGCTTGAAATGGGTGTAATGTTTGGATTATAATGCTCTCATACACATTTAGCTGTTGGAGTGCTTTTGGCAGTGGGAATATTTCCAAATTATTACTGACAGCCCGTGAAGGCATTTGGTTATTGTCAAGTTTTGCAGTGCAGTATGTGCACAGTATGGAGGGGTTAGTAAATTTGGATTTGTTTTCTGCTATAAGGTAGATAGCTAATTGGAACCATTGGGATTCCTCATTGTCTCCCATTTTGTACATTATATCTATAGTTTTTGTGCTCTTTGTATAAACATTTCTGTGACACACACACATACCTGGTTTGGTACTTCAGCAGATGTGTTTTTGAACTTGTGTATTTCTTTTTTGTATGTGTGTAATAGAAAGTTGAAATCTGCAAGGTTGTTGCTACTGTTTTCTGAAGGTAGTGGAATTTTTAATTGCTCTTCAGTTCCAAAATATTTTCTTTGGATGTGGTCTATTTGTTCGAGCAGCTGTTTGGCTGTACCATGTAGGAGAACATCATTTAAATGTTCCAGTGCTAAAGCTGGACTTTTTGCATAGTACAGTTTGTAAACGATATTTCTTACAGTAGAATGGTGTGTTGCTAACATTTTCATACGGTGGAAGGTGCTTTTGCAAGCAGGTCCAGAAATTCAGGCTAATGAATGTCCTCATAGTCCCGTGTATTTGCGCACTGGACAGGAGTCCATAGTTTGTAGTATTTTTATTTTTCCTTTGTCATTGGCTTTCACATAGTGATTGAGGAACTGCTGCAAAGACTTGATAGAGTTTTGGCGAACATTACACATTGATGTGCATGGCCATTTGTAGATGGGGGTATAGGTTCGTTGGAATGGAGAGTTGCATCTAAGTTTGATGGGGATATTTGTGAAAGCAGAGTTTCTTCTTCCATTATGGTATTGTCTACCTTTTCATACCCTCGCCCACTGCTATGTGTGGCAGTTTGGTTTGTTTGCTCTTGTTTGTATGATTCTTCATTGAAGTATGGCTCTATGCTGGTGGTGTGACTCCAATCACTCATCTGTACAGATGTTGCCAAAGGTATCTATGCTGATATTGCGTTTGTTGCGGAGTACTGATTATAGTTTAACAATTAATTTAGTGGTTTCATTCTGTTTAAAATTAATATGAAGAATTTCCTTTTGGCGAGCATTGCACTGTCTACAAGAGCTTCCAGGATTACTTTTCTACAGCATGTTTTAAAGGTTGAGTGTGATTTCTCCCCTGTATTTATAAGGTTTTGAAGGACTCTGTGGTGGAAAAATTTTGTAAAATATTTTTTTGGAGTGCTTCCTTGTGGGTACGTTACCATTTGTACGTGCTCTGTTAGCAGTAGTGATAGTTGCAATCTTTTTAGTACCTTTAATTTTAGTTCTACATTTTGAAAGAGGAGTTAAAGTTTGCTTACTGTTAGGTGCTTTTGTTTTCTTTAGTGACTGTATCAGCTGTTGTGTTTGAACTTTCTGTACAAATTCTGCCAGAGGTGGATGGCTATTTTGTGTACTTTTAGGTTGATCTGATCTATTTCTGCATTGTTTTCTACAGAGTTGATTTTTGGTAGGCATTCTGTAGTAGCTGTTAAAGAAAAAAGGAATGCGTGGGTGTGCAGATTTTGTAATGTATGTGTGCACTGTGCATGAGTGGTTGAAAATTAGGGTAGACATATAGATAAAAGTGTGTGATTGTGTAATGGTTGGTTACTTTAGGTTAGGAAGGCTGTATTGGTATCTGGGTGTTACTGCAATGGCGGTGAGATCACAATATAAAGGGGGCGCCTGTTGAGGTTTAATGAGTAAGAATGAAGTCAATACAGTTAGGTTGATGGAATTGTGTATCTTACAATACAAGAGCACTGCACTGTCTCAGTAAGGGGTAGAACAGTACGATAGAATTGCACTTTGTTGGATGTTGACAGTAGGTTTCTTCTTGGTTGAATTTTCAAGTTGATACACCACTGGCTTTCATGACATGACAGAGGTGTTTACTGCAACTGTAAAAGAAGAAAGCAAGAACATATGTTTGTTAATGGCATAGTGATTGCATTTGGAGATTCCATTACTTATAATTGTAGGGGGATGTATTGGCAGGCAGAGTTAGTGTGTGTGTGAAATTGGATAGCTTTGTATATGATTGGGGACTTGGGAGCATCAGTATTTTTGGTAAGGGGGTAAGTGGTTTGTTTGTAAGTGTGCCATATGAGGTGCAGTCTAGCAATTGTGTGTTGCTGTAGGACTATTTAGTTTGAAAATTGATTAGTTCTATTTGTAGAAGGGTGAGAAAGTTTGGAAATATGTACAGATTGGAAAGGAGAATGTTTTCGAGTGTGCAATGCATTAACTTTGCTGCAGATGTATGCTTGCTATATGAGTGGAGCTGTTATTTCAGTTGTTTGATTTATTTATCCACATTTATAAATGGTAATGTTCTCAATGCACATATACATTTTTGTGGTTTTTAAGTAATGATGCATTATGTGAAGTGTGCAAGGTAAGTGGCAGGCACCTTGTTGATATGATTGCAATGTATGTACTGGGGTTGCTTTGGTAGGATACATTCAGTTTTCCTTTTCTGTGAGCATTTTAGGAATTTTGTAGGAGGTGTGTTAGTGGGATAAAAGGTTGTAAAAGGAAAGAAGAGAATAACACTTTGGACATTAAAATGGGTGATATGGGTAAATGAAAACTTTCAAAGCACAGAACATGTAGGTGGCATTTGATGATGGGAGGTGGGAGAAATGACAGTTTTTTGGGTAAGTTATGGAGGTTAAGTGGCAGGTACCTTGTTAAGAGCCACCTACAACAGAGTAGCAAATGTACTGTATACAAAATATGAATACCTGTAGTTTGTGGTGATGGATTGTGATGTGCATAAATCCGGAGACAGAACTCTTGGATAGTTTTACGGTACTTTTTACTGGAGGTGCTTTTCAATCAGAAGAGACCTGTACTCTGAGTGTTTAATGGTAAATATGGAGTGTTGAACAGAGGTGACGGTGTTAGATGCAGAGGTCTTGGATGTGATTGGTGGATGCATGTGTGACTGCTTAACAGTACCCAATGAGCAGGAGTGCTGCAAAAGAGTAGTGGAAAGGGAAGAAGGGCTGTCCCTGACTTACGGGGTATGCGTACCCCACGGTAGTTGGGGAATCGCATGTGCCACATCCTGCCCTTCTCAGTATCCTTGCCATGGAAATGGCACTGTGGGGATTATCCAATCAGGTGTCGAGGGTGTGCTTAACAGGAAGGTAATACTTTTCTTCATTGCTTTGTACAGTAAAGATGGCAGAGATGCAGAGGGTTAGAGTGTTGATCGTGGGTGATTCCTTTGTGGGTGATCTGCGGAGGTATGCCCTAGGTAGAGGCAATGATGACAATTTAGGTTTTGAAGGAGTGGACGCTTTGTGGCGCAGTGTGCCTGTGGCCAGTTTGCAAGCTGTGCTTGCAGTTTGGAGAGATGTGGCCACTTGGAGTACTCTTGACATCCTAGTGGTACATTGTGGAACACTGCATTTGGGTTACATCAGTGCTGGAAGTTTGCTCTGTGAACTGAAGGAGTTGGACAAAGTACTGATGGAACTTTTTCTCACTGCAAAGGTGGTTTTCTAAGGCATACCACCTAGAAGAGCATGGAAAAATCCTGATGTATTTTGTTCCCAGCAAGAGGTTGGAAGGTGTCTTGTAAACGGAGGCATGTCTCCAATTGTGTTCAATGCTGGGATGTTCTTCTGTGACAATGAGAACATTAGTCATTTTACTATGCAGTTTTTCAGTGTAAGTGTTTTTTTTTGTCCCCCATTGAAAATGCTATTTTGTTCCATAATCTAAGGGATATTTTGGAGAGGCTTGTGTAAGAATGTAAGGAGGAGAAGAAGAGAAAAATCCTCAAAAAATACAAAAGAAAAGGTGTTTGTTTACAAGCACCTTTACACAAAATGAAAAAAGGCTCTTTTCAGAGCCACCACTAAAGAGGAGAGCCCCTACCCTGGTTGAAATGTGTTCCCCCACCCATGTACAAAGCACGATATGCTTGTGGACACTGCAGTAGTTCGAGGATCGCACGTGCCACATCTGGGGTTTTTATGGATGGCAGGCATGGAAATGGGACTGTAGAGGATTGGGGATTGGCCAATAAGGTTTCCTGGGTGTGGTGTGTAAGGAGAGACTGTGGCAGAAGGTGTGTTTGCAGAGAGAAGTGTAGATGGCTATGGTTATGAGTGTGTCGTTCAGGAGGCTGAGTGTATGGATTTTGGGCGACTCCTGGATACATTGGTTGGAATTGTATGCAGAGCACTGTGGAGTGGCTGCACATCTTGGAATCCATCATGTGAATGTGCACTGGTATGGAGTATGTGGAATGAAGTTGCTGAATGTGGCTCCTCTTTGTGTCACTTTGGTGATGCTCGATCATCAACACCTTATTATTATTCCTTGGAGAAGGGAACAGTTTAGGACGTTACCAGAGTTTCTTTGAAAATCTGCGATGAAGGAGGTACTTGCGCAAGTAATGGACATGTTTCCAAACTCTCAAGTAATTTTGTCTTGCATTGCCCAGAGACAGAAGTGGCTGCATTCCTCTTCATTTGGTCCGCAAATGGAGAAAGCGAGGCGCAATGTGAACAAGGCTGTTTGCGCCTTTTTGAGAGATGTTGGCATGTTGTCCTGCCACAATGAAAACGTTACGTTTATGTTGAAAAGTGCTTATCTGTGAATGCATGAGATGTGAAAATGTTGGAGTCTTGCTGTAGAATGTTGTCCTGCGAGTGTGTGTGAAGGTTCCAGCCTATGTCAGTTGGATCTGGGCCTAACTGGGTGATGAGACCCAGTGGTGTCCTCTACTGTAAGTTCTTGATGTAACTAAGAATAAACCTTCAGTGTTTCACCTGCAAAGTGTACCGAGGCTACTTTACATCAGTTTCGTAGCACCAACATTTTTCGCAGAGATGAAGTCCATCATCAAAGATACTGGCAATCAGCTTTTTCTGCGAAATATCCAAAATGCATTGCAGCGTTTTTTGCAAGTAAAGCAAGCATTTTTACAGTAGGTGTTGGCCACTTTAACCCTTTCGTAAAACAATCAAACACCACAAAAAGGCTCTTTTCAGGGCTGCCACTTCCTCCCAAAAAAACGAGTGCAATGTTTTTGACAGAGCCACCCCTCGCATTATTTTAGATGTCCGTGGACTAACGCGCTGTCTGCGGACCTTACTGGCTGCGCAGGGGCCTGCATCATTTCATTGGCAATTGTACTTTTAAACTGTGAAAGGTGGCTCTGAAAAGAGACTTTTTTTGGTTTTTGTTTTGTATTTATCTTTTTACACACGGGACACAAGGAAAGGAAGGGAAGGGAGGGTAGGGAAGGGGCACCAACCAAGGGGATATGAAAGGGCAGGTGTGGAGAGGAAGATGTTGGGTGGTCCTCACTTAAGTAGGGGGCACTCCTTCTTGTGCTCCAGGGCCAAAGCCTCGAAATCACTTTGAAGTTGCTCCCTCCTGCAGAGTACTGCGTCGCAGTACATACACAATACAGTGACCTTTGAAAGGTAAGGGTCTGCTGCAGTGCGTATGGCCTCCAAAGCTGGTTCAGTGATCAGCTGCCTCAAAGGAGTGTCCCTAGTGTTGGCAGGAGCAGATGCGGAGGATGCACCCACACTCATGCATTTCAGAAAGGAGCTCAAGATCCTTTTCGCAACACCACTTCAAGAACAGTAACACCCCCATCCCTCCACCAGCTGAACCATCTTCATACCTTATCACTGGCACCTGTTATTTAACGGTATTTTAACAAAGCCCTGTTGTAACTTTGCCCACTATCCTATAATCATGTTAACCTCTGATGGACAGTGCTCCACTGTTTCTTCAAGCTTGGTCCGAGCTCCATAAATAACCGAATTAAAATAAATAAGAAAATAATTGCCTTTGGATTACAGATCGGTGGGGTTTTGTGTTGCCAGCTGGTCTATTCCCAATAAGATAGCTTAGTAGGAAAATGTACATTCAATGGAGATATATGGGTAATCGGCAGGTTAAATATTGAATTTTTCTGCACTCAATGAAATGGTAACTAGTTAAACCTCAATTAGAGGATCAAAAGACGGTATCTGGTCATTCCATCTAATGCCATTCCATCAAATTTTTTCCATCCAAAAAATGTGCATCCAATGCATGTTTTGGGGGGTAAAGGGTTAATTTTTGTTCCAGAGGATTTTAAAGGGTAAAAAACAGGGGTTTTATAAAAAATTAAAATGTATTCGATGCACATTTTTTTAGATGGAAAAAATTTGATACAAATGCATTTAGATGCAAGGAATTCGATGCAATGACCATAAACCCCAAAAGGCCATTCCCTTATTGCTTAATGCATTATAATGCTATATAAATGGCTGGTATGCTACCCTTTATTTGCTGTGTCTATTATACTAAAATTGGCAAGTGGGTTAATGGACTTGCTGCCTTGATTTGCATGTCTGCAGGAGAAGCACAATTTCTTGCAGTTATGTTTCATAGCTTGATAATTCCTAACTCTGTCACATTCAATTTAGAAGAAGAAAGTCTATTATTGTAAGCATGAAGAGATATTTCAGTTGCTCAACCATGAATCCACCTTATGACCTGTAGATTGTACACAGCTCAGTGAGCCAGACAGGTACGACAAAGATATACTTAAAAGGCATATTTATCACCTGAAAATAGTTTGATACATCTCCCATTGGCAGGTGCTTGTAGTTATTTTGGATATTGTGAAATTGATAGTTTTTCTTGTTTTAGCTATGTACAGGCACCACCTTTGAACCATTGATATGTTTCAAAATCCAAGCCATTTCATTCACTGAACTTCTGAAATAGATGAAGATTGATCACCACAGGTTGAGTTTTCCCAAATCAAATTGCCATGATCACAGTGAAGGACGCTTACACTTGTCACAAATGACGATTAATGTCACAGGTGACAGTAGATTGTAATGAAGTACATATGATTTTCATAACAAAACATATTTCCACATTTCAGATTATATGGCATTGTCCGGGATATATAAATTAAGCAATTAATGGAATAATTTGTACAACAGTATTACTGTTTTATTTACAACACACAAATAAGCACTTTTTAACTGCCTATAGCCGTTAAGGATGCAGGGAATGAGGGTTGAATCTGGTGGTAATAGGCTGTATTACATGTGCTTCTGCATTTTCCCTTGGCCACAAACTTATGTAGCCGCACTGCTTCCCTCCTCCCATCTCCATTGCTGTTGTATCGCCAAGTGCATTGCTGCATGCATGCGGATGTCCCGTTTACAGTGCTGCGGGGGTCTGCACTGAGGCTTGGAATGGAAGGGCAAGTGAATATTTGTTGCACTCAGGTGGTTATTTCAGCCTTTAGTTCATCAAGGAAGTTCTTTCCTGCAAGGCTCACCCTGATAGTTTCCACACCAGGGCACCACAACTTTGCTTGCACCTGCTGTCCGGCTCTACTCTGGTGCTATTGACATTAATGGACCAAATAGTGGTCCTACCTAGCCAGTTTTGTCCCTTAGCCATCAGTGAAGGACCTTGATTCTTGGCTTGGGCCTATAACCTTGGAATAGCAGGCCATTTCTAGCAGGGTAAATCCACACCACTTCCCAAGGCTCTTAAAGCCTCTGTTTTATTTTGCTTGTGGACTGATAATCCAGCCAGTTACATATTTGAGTTCCATTTAATTCTGTCTTTGTGATTTCTATGCTAAATGCAAAAAAGGGTCTAGATTAACAAAGTAATGAAATAGATACCATATGTAAGGAAGACATGGCATCAACTGTAAGACGGACACGGGTGACCACATTTCAAGGCTGTTTATTGGACTTTCACAAGGGTGAGATAAACGCCTATCTAAACCTAAATCTACAGATGGGAGCAAGCTATGACCATCAAATAATTATGCAGTCCTAGTTCAGTCTTGTCAAATTAAAAAGGGCCTATACAAAAGACACCGATTGCCAATCCTTACCACTAATTCACAAAATAAGGAAGTGTTCACAAAATGATAAGTAAGGATGTTCGGCCTGTGGCCTCTCTTCCCCAAATCTTCAGCACGGGACAAGGCGGTTCACACGAGCAAAGCACACACTCTGGCTTCCGCGGCACAAGGATGCATTTCCATTTTCTAAGTTCAAGATCATCTGTGTCCAAGCCTTTTTACTTCTTGCCAGTCTCTTCACTCAGAGGGCCTGGTATATAAAAAAACAACGTACGTTATTTTCCTTTTCCAGCACTCAATTTGGGTATTTAGCCTGGATCCCCCTCAGCTGCACTGAGATCCTTTTCAAAACAAAAAAGGACAATGTTGGATCACCCTTCTCTGGGCTCGGATCCCCTTCAAACTATGTACAGCTAATTCTTTCTAGGGTTAGTCATGGTTTACCCTGGATCCCCCTCAGCAGATACCTTTCTTTCATTCAAAGACTCTCAGCCGGGCTTGGACCAATTGTGATGTACTTTAAACAATCAAAGACCTTTGAATGTGCATGGGGTTAAGCTTGACCCGTTGCATGACCTCTTCGATCTCAATATTCCTTTTCTCACACTGAGCATCAGTTGTATACCTAACAGAGACTTTTGAATGAGCACCCACGTAGTGCTTAACCACTCTGTGTATGGTATCGCTTCTCCCAAAGTTCAATTATAAAGTTCAAGCACCCCTTTTGATTTCCAATTATATCCGCGTCGCTCTTTGCAAACGCCTCACACACTGATCTCTTCCTACAATTTAGCTGTTTGCAACCTTTTTTCAAAACACAAGCTTGTTTGGTATCAGTCTTTCTGACCCACGAGCTGTGCTCTCTTTACTGATGCTGCTTTGTTGTAGGAGCCAAGGACAGTACCACAGCGGCAATCGTTCCTCCCTGCCTTGGTCATCAATGCGGGAGAGCCCCAGGTACCTCCGAAACAATGTGCAGGTTTGATCAGCCTTAGTTCCTGGCCTTCAGTTTCTTAGTTTCCAAGGCTCACGAAAGTAACAGTCTTTAGAGGACACGGGTACTTCCCACCTTGCGACTCTCTCTGGTCTTGCTGTCTTTCTCCTTGTTTTAAACTGTCATCTTGAAACTGCTGCTTCCTTGTGTGGTTTGCCGCACTCAGAGTGTGCTTTCGTGCTCGCCTTTCATCCGTGTTGTGGAAGTCAGGTGTGTGTAATACTCTGTTTTTACCCAACCTTGCCTGTCCATGGTGTTTGGAAATGTCAGGTATGCGGCTCTGGTGTTAGTCCATTGTCGCTCATGGTGAACTGTCTGTGAGCAAGTGTTTGTGTCGGAAAGGGGGGAGGGGTGTGGGAGTTGAATTCCTAGGTATCCTACCTGGTAGGATGGAGGAAATATGTTATTGGGAAGGGGATACCACATCTCAACCTCCGGTGTCCCACTTACACTCCCTGAGGACCCCTCACCCAGGTGATCCTCCCGCACTGGTCCACCGCCAGGAACTGGATCCAAAAGCGATGGCCGTGTACCGGGCACCTGGATGACAGATCCCTGAGTACTAGCGGGGTGAGAAACCTTTTGGAATCCTACACCCGATGCCGATTATCCCGTAGTTACTATAATCTAGCATTCAGTATTTTGTAACATCACTTAAATTTGCTCTAACTTGTGTAATAGTCTTTGTAACCCATACATTATTTGTCAAACATACCATAAACATTAATAAGTTCTTAAAATTTTAGGTCTTAAATGTTTGTTGATTATTAGGAATATCTGGAAATAACGCGGGATGGTGGACTAATGGATTCACAGCAAAAATACGATTTACTTGAAGTACACCAAATTCCAGTCATCAGGCCTCCCAATTTGCATTCGCCACTAGCCAATTGTGAGTGATATTTTGAGTGCTAAGTGGACTTATGGCAAGTAAGAAATGGTCTGCTGTGTGCTTGTGGAAAATTGAGGGGGCAAGTGACCTTTTGTGCCTGGTGTGAGGAATCTGGAGATTTGGTCCCTTCTGCCAGGGGGAGATACCACCTTTGAGGCTAGGGAGGTGAGCCCACTAAGCAAGACCCTCCCTAGGGGTCCCGGAAAGCAGGACCTCACTGGGACGATGCCCCTCTAAGGGACAAGGACCCACATTTCTACAAGAAACTTCATATGAAGAAGCCGTATATAGGAATAGAAGAGACCAATGTTACTTCCGTTTTGCAACCAACAAATACTGACATTGCTTTTACATAATTTGCTCGAGGTTATACAAGCATTCTCTTGAACTCAACAACTGACAAAAAGCAACTTGCTCCTTTTTGAAGTACAGCGGCGAAAATAAACCGATGAGGAACCTCAACGGAGGGTGAAGAATCCTGGGCAGAGGCAAGCCTCTGACATGCAGACATCCTCGAGAGCGGAGTCGGGCTGCACCACATAGCCATGGAGATAGACAGCGAGAAAGCAGAGACTCTGGAAGGCCTGCACTTAGGTAGGAGATAAAGCTGAGACCGAGATGGAAGGACCATCTTATCTGGTGGCCTGACCACGCTGCAGCCGTGGTAGATCTGTGGCCCAAGAAGCTAAGTTAAGCCAAGGCCAGTTCAGAAGGGAGGAACAAGTCCTCTTTGGAAGCGAAGGCCACAAATATTGCCAAATTTGGCCGAAACACATAAGTAAGAGACGGAGGAACTGTTTCACCTGGTGGCGTGACCCCGCAGCAACCGTGGTGGATCAGGCACCCGAGACACTACGTTGCCGCCTGGATAGAAGAGAAAAACGAATCTTCCACTTCTGCATGAAGACGGCGGAGACTGTCGAGTCGGGCAGAGGAGCAGACACATCTGTGCCAGTGACGCTGTGGGGCAGGGTGAACGGCAACATACCCGCTAAAACGCCATCTAGCTGGAGCTCACCTGAAGGCATAAAAGGTACCAGGGTTGCCCAGGGTGGAGGGAGGCGAGTGGAAACCAACAGAGAGAAAGAAACCAACAAGAAGGGTTACGGGATTGAAACCAGATTATTAAATCGGAGCAAAAAGCACATATTCAACCGGAGAGGTTACGGACACTTGAAAGTCATACGATCCTGAAGAGCCCAGGGAAAAAGAGGTTTGTAAAAACCCAAGGAGAAGGGAACCTGGACGGTTCAATCAAACTATGCAAAATGTAGAACTAATAGAGACAAAGTGGTGGAAATTTAATAATAAGAAATCCATTCCTCCACATATCGCACTGGGGGCATTTGATTTATGCAGACTTACCAGTGTATCTGAAGAGGTTAACAAGAGAGCTGGCACTTCTTTTCTGAACTATTTTTGTATGAACCCAAAATACCATCTCCAGAGAGAGATTCAAAGGACAACAGGCCGGTCATAGCCTAAGCTGAGAGGATATTACTTTCGCTTATATAGATATTTCTTTCTCCAGTGGAAGGGCCTAATGGTGATTGGGGTCACACTGAGGACTACTTTTCATTTTGACGATGGGCGAAAACCCTTAGGTTTTGTTTTGTAGGCAGGGAAAATCCCTATTAGCAGTAGGGATAGATAAACATTTTAGTTCCATAAAAACCCTTGAATATGTCATCCTTGAGTCCGATTCCTTCTTCTGGTTTGCCACATATGGTGTCAGACGTGGGCTTCAGACCAGCTGATTAACCACAAAGGCCAAGAACCCCACACTAGCAACTCCTCAATCTATCGGATTAGATTTATATAGTACTCGCAATACCACCCGGCGTTGCTTGGATCTGTTCCTGACATGCACGTGGGGGTCTGCTGTAGCCTTGTGTACGTTATATTGCATCCTAACGTCCTATTTTTTTGAAAAATCGCAAAATCAGCAACCTCCCGGAATCGCCTATACGGATAGCACAGGGCCCGACCCCACCCTGTGCATGGCAAATGGGTGGGGTCGGTCAAATTTCACTATCACCAGTACACCACAGACTGGTATGCCTGGTATGCCGCCCGAGGGCCAGTTTCAGCCCACCAACTGTTATGGGGCCAGAGCCAACCCTGAACATACAAACAAGCGTTTCCAAATATATATATATATATATAGGAGATCCTCATACCACCTGAAGAAAGGTGCTTGGTACCTACGGGGCTTAGTGTTTCCCCTCCAACTGTGACTTACATACGTGCGGTTGGCCAGGTCAAGATAATCATTCATAACCGCGTACTATAACAAAGCCATAGCACAGGGGACCCTAAAACAGGCACTCATCCCAGTTCCACAAGTGATAGAACCCCTAAGAGACACCGAAAGGGGGCACTACGGTTTGGCGAGGATGACCTGCCTCGAGATAACCTATACTCGGTGAAGACTAAAGACATTGCACCACTACCCGACCTTGCCTTTGCCCAGAGGAATGATCCAGCCCTCACAGAGGCCTTTGAAAGGATAACATCGGAAGAGGATGGGCGAAGTCAAGCCAGCCGTTTTTCTTCCTTAAATCTTCCTTAAAAAGGGATTGTTATATAGAGGGGACATTGGGAGGGATCGTCTACCTGAATGCAACTGGTGGTCGCCTGAAGCCACCGGAGGATAGTGTTTTAGCTGTCCCATTCCCATCTTCCTGCCGCTTACCGGGAATACAGAAAACCCAATGCCAAGTTATACCAAGGTTCTGTTGGCCAGAGTATTTGCGGACGTGAAGAGTTATGTCATGACTTGTGAGATATGCCAAAGAAACACAGCCAATTCTGTACCACAGGCCCAATTGCAACCTCTATCCATCATTCATATACCCTTTTCACGCATAGCAATGGCCATTGTGGGCACGCTAGAAACATCTAAATTGGGTAACAAGTTCATTCTTGTAGTTGTTGACCACCTACTCTTTATCTTGAAGCATTCCCTGTCATGAACAATACTAGTCAGCACATTTTAAAACATCAACTCCCCTTCCTGTCCCTAGTCGGCAAATGGGTGGGGTCAGTCAAATTTCACTATCACCACTACACCACAGACTGGTATGCCTGGTATGCCGCACGAGGGCCAGTTTCAGCCCACCAACTGTTATGGGGCCAAAGCCAACCCTGAACATACAAACAAGCTTTTCCAAATATATATATATATATAGGAGATCCTCATACCACCTGAAGAAAGGTGCTTGGTACCTACGGGGCTTAGTGTTTCCCCTCCAACTGTGACTTACCTACGTGCGGTTGGCCAGGTCAAGATAATCATTCATAACCGCGTACTATAACCCTACGTGGTCTAGGAGGGCAAAGCCATAGCACAGGAGACCCTAAAACAGGCACTCATCCCAGTTCCACAAGTGATAGAACCCCTAAGAGACACCGAAAGGGGGCACTACGGTTTGGCGAGGATGACCTGCCTCGAGATAACCTATACTCGGTGAAGACTAAAGACATTGCACCACTACCCGACCTTGCCTTTGCCCAGAGGAATGATCCAGCCCTCACAGAGGCCTTTGAAAGGATAACATCGGAAGAGGCTGGGCGAAGTCAAGCCAGCCGTTTTTCTTCCTTAAATCTTCCTTAAAAAGGGATTGTCATATAGAGGGGACATTGGGAGGTATCGTCTACCTGAATGCAACTGGTGGTCGCCTGAAGCCACCGGAGGATAGTGTTTTAGCTGTCCCATTCCCATCTTCCTGCCTCCTACTGGGAATACAGAAAACCCAAAGCCAAGTTATACCAAGGTTCTATTGGCCAGAGTATTTGCGGACGTGAAGAGTTATGTCATGACTTGTGAGACATGCCAGAGAAACACAGCCAATTCTGTACCACAGGCCTAATAGCAACCTCTATCCATCATTCATATACCCTTTTCACGCATAGCAATGGCCATTGTGGGCACGCTAGAAACATCTAAATTGGGTCACAAGTTCATTCTTGTAGTTGTTGAATACGCTACTCTTTATCTTGAAGCATTCCCTGTCATGAACAATACTAGTCAGCACATTTTAAAACATCAACTCCCCTTCCTGTCCCTAGTCGGATTCCCAAAGTAAATCCTTGCTGACCAAGGCACAACCGTTATGTCCAAGATTATGCAGGATGTCAACGAAATATTACACATTAAAACTTTGCGTATGAGTATATGGCCCTTAGGAACATGCATGCAGTAGTGGATGGGATTCCACCAGAGTAATTCTGAGTCCAAATAACCGAACCAACTCAGGAAGTTGGCAACATACTGTTTTATTAACAATTATCTAAAACAGGGAGGTTACAACGAACATCAATGGACGCACCCATGGGTATCTTCTTCCAAACACTTGCTGCAGTATTGGCACTACGGCTGGTGTCAAACACGGCACTGTGTCATGCTCCAATACAGCTGCTCCACTACATTCCCCCCTCTGGTTGAGTCGTCAACCACCTCCTCAAGTTTTTCTTCATCCTTGTATCGTCTCTTGAAGGCATTTTTCTTGGGTGTCCATCTTTCCATCACCCGCTTCAGTGTGCCCACTGTTATGTGGTCATCCACACTCCAGATCATGTAATTACATTGTCCGTTCGGGGTACAGTAGACCCAACATCCCACATATATTTTAGGTGCTACAATGCTTGCCTTTATGTAATCTGTGACAGCATCGTCTGTTAGTTCTTTGGCTTCTGGCTCATCCTTGGCATCAATCATGATCTTTATTCCTGCTGCTTTCTTTGCCGTTTTCTTACATTGTGCAATTATCCTGATTATACAGAATCCAAACATGATCAGCAACAATATTGCTCCAAGAAATTTGAATAAGTTTGCCATCCAGTGAGGAATCCATGAGAACAAGAATGCGAACCAACGATCATCTTCAATGCCATCTGTCTCTTCCTCCATCTGGTCAGGTCTGTCAACATCGATATGGCCTCCTGTTCTGGAGGGTCATTAGTCGTATGGCCCTCAGCTCTTCTTTTATGGTGTTGAATCCTTTTATAATAGCATTGATTGTCTGCAGAAGCTCCCACCTGGTGATTTGTAGCCATTTGGTATTCACCGCTGTTTGAAGTCCTGGCATGAATATAGATGTCATTATCATAGCAGTCTTGCTGAACAACTTTTGTTCATAATGAATGACTTCATAAGCCTTTATTGATTTCGAGGAGAAATAATTCTCTTTTCATCCGTCAACGTTCAAGTGATCTTCTCAAATGGTCATCCACCTTTGGGAATTCATCAATGTTTAGATTGCTCTCAGGAATCACCAATGCTGGAACATGAACAAACACCAAGAAACACACTCCACCCCAATTCCTGGGCAAATTCATGTATGCTCTATATCCACAGACCCAATATCGATCTATTAAGACAGCTGTCCCTTTTTTAATTGCTGAGGCACTTTGTATCGGATGCCGCCACCTTCTTTGAAATAAAAGACTTTACCATATTCATGGCATAGGGAATGAGAGAGCAGACATAGCAATTCTAATAAGATGCTCTCTTCCCACATTTTTCATGTGTTGATACCACATATTCACCAGGTGAGCGGAATTATCTAGATAAGTATTTCTCCCGTGGTTATCTTCCTCTGCATCTCTTTTGTGTCGTCTAAGGATCAAAGAAATTGTCATTGTTTGTGTGCACAGTAGGAAAAAGCATATGGGCTCTTTTTTCACTGGGACCATTAGGAAAATAGAGACCTCGAAATGTAAGATATAAGAAGATGAAGAGAATACATATGATTATGTATATCAAGCATAGAAGTCTGGAGAAACATTTGGTGTGCCATCCCACCACTTGTTGAACTCGAGCTCTCTCTATAATCACATTATCCTCCTCACAAATCATTTTTTTTAAAAAACAATTTTATTGATTTGATTCCAAACAAACACCACAAAACCAAACATGCACTACATATTACTTTATTTCAATTTTGTACAACTCAAACAATTTCTACTGCGTCTCCCGTTCCCTGCCCCCCCATTCGAGCCTACTCTACTTCGCGTTCTACTTCTTCATCTTGCAGACGGATTCCCTCTTCTATATCCTCTGCTGGGTCCTGGTCACTTGACCCGTCCTGTATGGGTCCAAACAGTGTGGCTATTAAATGTTTCCAGGCTGTCAAGGTATCCGCTTCTTCATCCCCTCCGGTATTACTAGCTTCCTGCCATACTGCAGTTTCAGCTTCTGCCCATTTCTGAAGGTTTTTCCACCATATTTCTATCTTCGGTCTATGGCATGCCTTCAATCCCATGGCAATTCTACGCTTCGTGAGTATATATGCCAAATCCTTTAATTTACTTACATGTTTAAATTTGCGTGGTCTGGGGAACCCTCCTACTAGGCATGCCCATGCTGTTTCCACAGTTATCTTAATCCCCTTTTCTTCTAGTCTATGAGCCACTTGTCCCCAGAATCTCTCAATTTCTGTGCATGCCCAGAACATATGCGTATTCCCGGCGTTTTCTTCGCCGCATTTGGGGCATGTTTGTCGTTCTGCGTTTTTAAATTTAGCTATCCTCTGGAGTGTCATATATGCCCTGTGGGTTATATACAATTGTATTTTCTGTAGCCTCGCATTCCTTGACACTTTCTTATGGTACCCTTGGGCTCGCTCCCACATCCCATCACTCATTGAGGCACCCACTTCCTCCTCCCAATCTTGTCTCAGTTGTACCACTTCCTTCCCCACTTTGAACATGACCAGCTCATATATCCTAGATATCTCGAGCTCTCCTTCTGCTATGTCATATATTATGTCTATGGTGGCGTCCGGTTGCTCTTCTCGTACTATTTCGGACCATGTATCTTTGATTCGCCGCACCATCCCATGGTATGTATTATACTGTCCCGTATGTAACCCTTTTCCTCCACCAACATCCCAAATTGTTTTATCCTCCCCTCTTGCCATATGTCTCCCATTGTTGCTATCCCTACCGGTTCCCAGTGCTTCCTGATCATCTTCATTAGTTGGCTTTCTTTTGCCGTCAATGCGACTAGTGGCACTTGTGGGGAACACAAGGATGGGTTCTCCATTACCTGACAGGCCCTATGCCATATTTCCCAACCCAATATCATCATCTCTGGGCGCTCTTTCATATCTGATTTGGGCAGCCATATCATTTCTTTCAGGAAGCATGGGGCACATTCCAGTCTAAACAACCTAGATTCTGAGGTTGGTTCTTCTGATAACCATTTTGCCACATATTATAGTTGGCTTGCTAGATAGTAGATCTCATAGTTTGCCAGTTTTATTCCCCCTCTTTCATACAAGTTTTGTAACTTCCAAAGGGCAATTCTGTTCCTCGTCCCATGCCAAAGGAATTCCCTACATATGCTAGGTAGCCTAGTGAAGAATCACCTTGGTATCAGAAATGGTATGTTCCCAAAATAATGCAGTAGTCTTGGCAGAACTACCATTTTCAGCATTGCCCCTCTTCCCATCATCGCCAAGGGGAGCTTTGCCCAGAACTTCATACTATTTTCAATGCTCTTGGCCGCTTTCTCAGCATTATGTTGGTGCTCTGCGTCCACCGTAAGGTAAATATCTATCCCAAGATATCTGAATGTGTTGACCTCTCATGGTATTTGTAAAACAGGTAATTGATCTAGCGAGATCCCTTTGTATCTGCCCAGTGGAAATATACATGATTTTTTGGGGTTCACCGCTATGCCGGACAGTGACGCAAATCACTCCATCACTCCATCACTTCCAGAACATATTGGAGGTTTTCTTCAGGGTATCGTAAATACAACAGCATATCGTCCGCGTACAAGGAGACTAAGTGCGGCTCGCCTTTTATGGTGATTCCTATTATGTCATACTGCTGTCTTAGGTATATTGCCAGGGGCTCTAGGGCTAAGATATACAGCATAGGGGACCACGGGCATCCCTGTCTAGTATCCCTACTGAGTTGCCACCTCTCCGATATTATTGCTCCCGTTTTAACCCTGGCCAGCGGTGCACTATATAATAGTTTGACCCATTTAAGATACCCAGGCCCTATCTCATAATTGGTCAGGGCTGCAATCTGCCAAGGCCATTTGACTGAGTCAAAGGCCTTTATTGCATCCAACGATACAATTGCCATTTCGCCCGCATCCCCTTTCGCATGTTCAATAACTCTGTGAAGTCCTCTAAGGTTGTTGGATATATTCCTATTTGGGACATATCCGGTCTGGTCGGGGTGTATTAATTTGTCAATGATCCTTCTCATTCTGTTTGCAAGGGCCGCTGTAAGCATTTTGCTATCCTGATTGAGCATTGACAGCAGTCTGAATGATCCACTATCTTTGCCAGGCTTATTGGATTTAGGGAGCAGTATGATGATCGCCTCTCTTAGAGACTCTGGCAGCCTTCCTGTTTCATATGCCTCATTTAGCATCGCTAAAAGCGGGGGAAGCACCTCATTTCTGTACATTTTATAAAATTTGCTATGGAGTCCATCGGCCCCCGGAGTCTTGCTGGTGGGTAGCTGCACTACCACCTCTTCTAGTTCTTCTAGAGTTATTGGGGCATCTAACTCCTCTCGCTTCTCTGCGATGATTCGTGGCAAGCCTATGTCTTCCAGTGTTTCCCTTATTTCCCTGCAATCGCTTCCCCCTTCATCCCCAAATAAGTGTTGATAATACTCTAAAAATTCACGATTCACACCCTCTTGGGTGTCAACTATACGCCCATCCTCTATCGTTATGATATTATATGATATGGCATTTGTAACGCGCCAATACACAAGTGTTTCAAGGCGCCACGAGGCAGGGAGGAGGGGAACAAGGGGAGACAAACAAACGATCCTACTAGGCCAGGTGTCATTCAGATCACTCAAGTGCATGGGTAGGAGGGATGGGAAAAGTGCAAGGGGGAAAGTGCAGTACAAAGTGATTAGTAAATACAAGATAAATAATAAGGGCCAGCTGGTGGCAAGTGCAGGATAAGTGCAGACTAGTGCTGGGAGGGGGGGCTGTAGGGATACAGAGACAGTCCCGTAGTGCAGGGGTTGCCAGGGAGGCAGTGCAGGGGAGAGTGGCTGGGCCAAGGGGAGAGTGGCTTGGCGAGTGGCCCAGTTGCTGATTCAGTAAAGTTTCAGTGATTTAGCAGGGGAGAGGGGGAGAGAAAGCAGAAGCAAAGAGGACGGTTTTGAGGTGCTTCCGGAACCAGAGATGGTTCTCCTCAAGTTTCAGGGAGGCAGGAAGGCTGTTCCAGAGGGAGGCCCCTGCTGCGGAGAGAGATCTCCCCACAACTCGTTGCTTGGAGAAGCAGCTGACCCTGAGGGAGTTGGAGGCGGATGAGTGAAGAGCTCGAGAAGGAAGATATTGGTTGAAGGTATTTTGGCCCAAGGCCCCAGAAGGCCTTGTGGACAATGCAGAGGGTTTTGAACGTAATCTTCGCAGCCACAGGGAGCCAGTGTAGCGATTTCAGTCCTGGAGAGATACGGTCCCTGGGCTTGAGGCCAAGGACAAGTCTTGCAGTCCTGTTCTGGATGAGTTGCAGCGGGCGGAGAGTAGAGGCAGGCAGATTTAGATAGAGGCTGTTACAGTAGTCCAGCTTCGAGAGAACCAGGACTCTGGAGACAGTGAGCTTCTGGGGGAAGGAGAGGAAAGGAAGGATACCTCTGAGGAGTTGCAGCTGGTAGTGTGACGACTTAGAAATGTCAGAAATGTGAGGAGAGAGGGGGGCGTGGCTTGGAAGCCATGTGAAAAGACGTGCCTGTACGGGAGCTCCCGCTGATACGTACATAATCCGACTGATACCGCGCAAGGACCGCTGCGATTTGCCGAAGATTGTGAAGACTGTGTACATGAAGTTCGGCTGCACGCGAGGATACATTTTTACACGGGTTCGTATTGCGCACGTGTACTTAGGAGCCGAGGGAAGCACTGGTGGCGAGACCTCGACGGACGACAAAATGGCCGCCGCCGCTTGACTAGAGGACAAAGGAGCGGTGGATCGGGACCAGAGCATATGTGCGCCCTCTCAGCGGTACGAAGGGGGCAGCGCGGCCCTGCCAATCTGGGGGGAGCGCCGAACAACAGCGGTGCCTGAGATTGTTGGGCGAGCTGGGACTCTCAACTGAGTTGTGGTGTATGTCCATAGTGCCTCCCTGCCTTGGACCGGAGCGCGGCCAGAAGGACGCTCCTGACTGGAGATATGTCGAACAAGCTTCTGAGGGCGAAGAATAAACAGCCCACGCTCGACGAATACGCCAAGACGCCGCCCGGCCCGGAAGGAGCCAGGAGCAAGGATAAGGCTCAGACCAAGGAGATGGCCACCGGTGGGGCGAACCAGGAGGTCCTGGCTGCGATCGCGGACCTGAAGGCGACGTGGGAGACCAAGCTCCAACTTGCTGTGGCCGAATTGAAAACGGCGATGGAACTACAGGTTGGGGCGGTGCAGGAGGACGTGAACCTTCTGAGGCAGGATGTTTGAGCCCTGGCTGAGCGCACGGAAACTTTGGAAAAGGAGATGGGCCCTACTGTGGCGGATTGCACCGCACATAAGCGTGAGATCCATACCCTGGTGCAGCGGGTGGGTAACTTGGGAAGTAGGGCTGAAGAGGCGGAAGGACATGCCCGGAGAAACAACGTTCGCATCGTGGGCTTGCCGGAGGGGGCTGAAGGCCAGAATCCCACGGAGTTTATTGAGAACTTGCTGCTGCAGGAGATCACTGGGGGAGCCCTGTCGCAGGGGTTTGCGGTGGAGAGGGCGCATAGGGCCTTGATCAGGAGACCACCGCCGGGGAACCCGCCTAGGCCTGTGATCGCCAAGATCCTCAATTATCGGGATCGGGAAAGGATCCTCGAACATTTTCGTAAGGGGGGCACCATACGGCGAGGAGAGGCGACCATTACTGCTTACCCCGATTACACCTTGCAAGTGCAGCGCAGACGCATGAACTTTGGGGCGGTTAAGAGGCGATTGCGGGCAGCTGGGTACAAGTATATGTTGCTTTACCCGGCCAGACTGAAGGTTTTCTTCAAGACTAAGATGCTGTTCTTTGACACTCCGGAGGAGGCCATGGAATGGCTCGATGCACAAAACTGTCCTCAGGAGCCAGATGAGCGGACGGAGGATGGAACGGGAAGAGATAAGTGACGCTGCGGGCCCGGTTGGGCTATGAACATTGAGACTGGACTATAGTCTGTGTGACTTTGTTATAGAAGTGTATGCGTTAGGACTTTGGAACATGGTCCGTGTGCGCGGATACGGAAGTGCGGGAGGGGAGCCTCCAGGGGCTGTTCTTTGTACCCCAGTTTGAGTTTAGGTTAGTCACTGTGTGTGGGGTGACACCCTGTCGGGTTCTCTACTTGGGTTCCAGAGAGGACCGAACACAGGGATGCCTGAGATCCAGTTTGTTGGGTTAGGGGGGAGGGGTGGGTCAGTTTTTATATGAGCCTGGGAGAGAAACTGGGAATGGGGGTCTTCGGGGTAGGGGGGAGGCGAGTAGACCTGGGAGGGAGGAGGGAGCTACTGATAAACTATGGGGGACCTTAGGATACTAACGTGGAACGTTAGAGGGCTTAACAGCTACCTTAAGCGCAACAAGGTCATGTTGTACCTAAAAAGGCAAAAGATAGATGTCGCCTTGTTACAGGAGACGCATCTGACATGGGATAAACTGGAACTGGTGGGGAGGAAGTGGAGAGGGACAGTAGTTGGATCTACATATTCTGCCTATGCAAGAGGTGTGCTGGTTTGGGTTGCACCACATGTCCCGTTTAAGCTACTTGGGGAGGTTGTGGAGTCTGATGGGAGGCTGGTCATGGTAAGGGGGCTTGTGGAAAATAAAGTAGTGTGTATTATAAATACTTATGCTCCCAACTGTGACACGGCGACATACTTTAGGACACTGATCACTAGACTTGGTGAAGGGATGGGGGGTCCAGTGATTTGGGGTGGGGACTTTAATTGTGTACTAAACCCCAAGGAGGACAGGTCGGACGATAGGGTGGTCAGGCCCAGTCCGGCGGCTAGGGTACTGCAAGCGCTGCTGGTAGACCTTGGCCTGGCAGACGTGTGGAGGACGAGACACCCTGGCGTGAGGCAATATTCGCATTACTCGGCCCCGCACCAGCTACATACAAGGCTGGATTACTTTTTCGCCACTCCGGACGTTGTCGCGGAATGTGACCAGATAGACTACAGGGCGAGAGTCCTTTCGGACCACTCGCCCCTGGTCATGCGATGGCAGCTTTGTCCCCCACGTGCGCGAATTCCAACATGGCGCCTTAGGGCGGAAGCGCTCAGGGATCCAGTCTTCAGAGAGGACATGAGGGAGGAGATAGTTGCTTACTTTGAGGCGAATACAGGTAGTGTCAAGTCGGCTGGTACTTTGTGGGAGGCCTTTAAGGTTGTAATGAGGGGGGTTGCCATTGCGAAATCCAAGGGATTAATGGGAGGAGTCCTGGCTGATCTGCGTAAAGCCGAGATTGAGTTGGAGAAAGAGCTGGGGGAGGGTGGGATGGATACGGAGGAGGTCACTAATCTGCAGCAGAGGTGCACAGAACACTGGGACAGGCTCTGTAATCTGAATTACAGGAAGTACATCGAGAGGCTGAATGCGGGGGGGGGGATAAGACGGGCAGGCTTCTTGCTTGGCTGTATAAGAGCGAGACCCCAAGATTCCCGATCCGATCAGTTATCACTGAAAAGGGCTTGGAGGAGGACACCCAAGAAGGGGTGAATGGGGCATTCGCGGAATATTATCAAGCATTATATGAGGATCGAGAAGGGGGAAGCCGGGAGGAGATAGAGGTAGTACTTGAAGACATAGGCCTGCCCAAGATAAGTGACGAAGAGCGAGAGGAGATGGATGCTCCGATCACTCTGGAGGAGCTGCAGGAGATTGTGCGGCAGCTACCCACTTGCAAGGCTCCAGGAGCGGATGGGTTCCCCAGTGAATTTTATAAAGCGTATGGAGAGGAGGTGCTCCCGCCCATGCTGGAGATGCTTAATGAAGCGTTCGAGGTGGGGTGGCTGCCGGAATCGCTCAGGGAGGCGATTATAGTACCGCTCCCCAAACCCAATAAACCGGGACATGATTGTGGCTCCTACCGGCCCCTGTCGATGCTGAACCAGGACAGCAAGATCCTAACAGCTGTCCTGGCGGCCAGAACGCGGAGGGTGATAGGCAAGCTGATCCATCCTGACCAGACGGGCTATGTCCCGAATCGGAATATTACTCAGAATCATAGACGCCTTCACAGGGTGGTCGAATGGGGGTTCAATGAGGACAGCGAAATGGCGATAGTGGCGTTGGACGCGGTTAAAGCGTTCGACTCTGTGCGATGGCCGTGGCTGCTGGCGGCTTTGGGGCGGTTTGGACTGGGACCAGGCTACATGAGGTGGGCCGAGCTATTATATAGTGCGCCTCTGGCTAGGGTCCGTACGGGCGCAGTGGTGTCAGATAGATGGCAATTAGGTAGGGGCACTAGGCAGGGGTGTCCTTGGTCCCCAATGTTGTACATACTGCCCCTCGAGCCCTTAGCGATTTACCTCCGGCAGCAGTATGATCCGGTGGGCATAGAGGTGGGAGGGGAGTGCCATCTTCTATCCCTGTATGCAGACGATATGCTGTTATACCTGAAACATCCGGAAGAGAATTTGCAGTATATATTGGAGGTATTGGAGAGGTACGCCTGGCTGTCCGGCATAGCGGTCAACCCTCAGAAATCCGCACTATTCCTGCTAGGCAGTTATGTGGGGATACCGGTGGAGAGGTTGCCAGTGCTGCAGATCCCATGGGCGACGAGCTCCTTCCGGTACCTGGGCATTGACGTGTATCACACGACCGAGGAAGAACACAGGCATAATACTGAGCTAGCTGTGGGAAAGATTGAGAAGTGCATGAGGTTCTGGGAAAGATTGCCTTTAGCGATGATGGGTCGTGGAGCTATGCTTAAAATGGTGGTGCTGCCCAGGCTCCTGCATTTCTTTAATAACATCCTTTATATGATACCTAGGAAGTTTTTTGCTAGGTTACATAGTGTATGTAGGAATTTCCTGTGGCACGGCACGCGCAACAGGGTCGCATTGTGGAAATTGCAGAACTCTTATGAGAAAGGTGGCGCGAAGCTGCCGAATTTTGAGGCCTATTATATGGCGGCGCAACTGCAGTATGTGGCCAGGTGGCTCTCGGATGAAGAGACCTCCGAACACAGGCTGCTAGGGAGAGACTGTTCCCCCTTCTATCTGCGGGAGGTGATCTGGGTGACCGGTTCATGGATGAGAGAGCGTCCTAAGATGCTAGCCCTAGACAGGAACATATGGCAGCGCGCCTGTCAGATGATGGGTGACCCCTTGCCGTGTATGCCGCAGTTACCTCTGGTCGCCCTGGCGAAGGAAGACGGGCAGCTGAGAGCTATTATCCGGACATACTGGGAGTCAGTGGGGTTGGTCACTATGGGCGACATCTGGCAGGATGGGACCCTGATGGAGTTCGATGAACTGGAGGCAGGGTCGGGGCTACACAGGGGTCAATATGTAACATATCATAGGGTGGTCCGGGAGGTCTGGAGCACGTGGCCCGAAACTACTTTGGCCGATGAACCGGATGCCACGCTGGAAATAATGTATGACGCATCAGAGGGTGGGCACGAGGTCTCTAGGTTGTACGAGATGTTGATGACAAAGGTTGGGAAGGATTTGGGGCACCTGAGACTGGAATGGGAAGCGGAGATGGGGGCCTCGATGTCGGATGGGATGTGGGAGCGCGCCCTGGGGTACCACAAAAAGGTATCGAGGAACGCCAGGTTTAAGCAGATACAGCTCTATATTACGCACAGGGCATATATGACCCCCCTTAGAATTTCCAAATTTCTGGATAGTGGGCGCCAGGCGTGCCCCAAGTGTAACGAAGAGAATGCGGACATGATACACATGTTCTGGGCGTGCCCAGTGATTGCAACCTACTGGGGTGAAGTGGCGCGGAGGCTGGCAGGGAGGGGTATCACACTTAAGGTGGATTCAGCTTGGGCCTGTCTGCTGGGAGGGTATCCCAGGGCGCGTAAGCTTCGACATGTTGAGAAACTTAAAGATCTGGCCTATGTGCTTGCCAAACGTAGGATAGCCATGGGGTGGAAGAAATGTCATAAGCCGCGAGTGGAGGTCTGGTGGCGAGATCTCCAAAAATGGGCTGATGCCGAAACGACAGTGTGGCAGGATGGCAGTATGGCAGGGGAAGAGGAAGAAATAGGCTCTCTCACGGCATGGAAGTTATTGTTAGCTGAGCTGTTTGGTGCGGGGCCGGCCTCGGCTGGACTTGAGAGCGATGAGGCCCCACTGCATGGAACGGACACTGATGGCGGACACTCTACAGGCTCATAGGGGGGAGGGATGGGGATTGCAGTGCCTTATTTTTTGTTCGTTTGGTTTGTTGTTTGAGGTGTTTTATTTATGTTTCGTTGTAATGTTGTTTGGTTGAGATAAAATAAAAAATATTTAAAAAAAAAAAAAAAAAAAAGAAATGTGAGGAGAGAAGGAGAGTGTGGAGTCGAAGATGACCCCGAGGTTTTTTGCCTTGCAGGTAGGAGCAGGAAGAGGGCCAAGAGAGGCCGACCAGAGAGCTGCAGGGAAGGAGGGAGTGGGTGTGCCGATGAGTAGAATCTCAGTCTTACTGGCATTAAGGCAGAGGTCGTTGGCGGCACACCATTCCTGGATAGCAGAAAGACAGTCAGAGATGAGGGAAGGAGAAGAGGAGGCCGAGGGTAGCCTGAAAATTAGCTGGGTATCATCCGCATAGTACTGAAAGTTGGGGCAGAGAGCAGCGATGCAGTGGGCAAGAAGTGCCAGATACTGGTTGAACAGCCAGGGAGAGAGGTTAGAACCCTGGGGGACACCACAGGTAGAGAAAAAGATGTCAGAGAGGAAAGATCCCAGTTGGACCTGGGAGGGTCAATTTTAGAGGAAAGAGGTCAGCCAGGCCAGAGCCTGACCAGTGATACCCAGGTTATCACGGAGACGGTTTAGCAGGATGGTATGGTTGACAGTATCAAAGACAGAAGAGAGATCAAGCAAGATGAGAACGCATGGAATGTTAGAGTCAAGGTTCGAGAGGAGATCCTCACGGATGTTCAGGAGAGCAGTTTCTATGCTTCTGGCGGCTCTGAAGCCAGACTGATGGTCATGAAGGCTACCAACAGATTCGGCATGGAGATTAAGCTGGGAGATGGCCAGTTTCTCCAGGAGTTTGCCCAGGAAGGGAGTGATAGAGATTGGGCTATAGTTAGCTGAGCAGGAAGGGTCGGAAGAGGGTTTCTTAAGAAGAGGGTGCACAAGGGAGTGCTTGAGAGGGGATGGGAAGACTCCAGAGGCGAAGGAGTGATTGCAGAAGTCAGCAAGGGCAGGAGCCACGGAGTCAATGTGGTCCTTGATAGTTTTGGAGGAACAGGGGTGGACCTGTTTTGACGAGACTTTCATAGATCGGACTTGTCTCGAAACCTCGTCAGCGGAAAAAAGGGGAAAGGCAGAGAAGGAGAGAGGAGGGGAGGTTGCAGAGGGGCAATTATTGCTCTCATTGTAGGTCTAGCGGTCTCGCTCTTATATAACCATGCCAACACCCTCCCTGGTTTATCTCCTCCCGCATGCTGTCTCTCTATATACTTTTTATAGTTTAGATTGGACAGTCTCTCCCAGTGTCCAGCACATTTCTGTTGCAGCGCGAGTATGGTTTCAGTATCTTCCTTGGTGTTACCCTCTCTGCTCAACCCTGTTTCTAGTTCTTTTTCCACCTCCTGCAGTTCAGTCAATATCCCTCATTGTAGTCCCTTGGATTTAGCTATGGCTATCCCCCTCACTACCACTTAAAGGCTTCCCAGAGCGTGCCACCTGACTCAACACTGCCAGTATTGGACTCAAAGTAACTTATTATTTCTTCTCTCAAATCCTCCCTGAACATTGTATCCTTTAATTCCTCAGCTCTGCGGCACCACGTTGGTATCCTTGCTCTTGGGGGTCGGTATTGCCATATTCGGACCAATGGTGAGTGGTCTGATAGGACCATCGCTTTGTGCTCTGTCTGCACTATTTCTGCCATTAGCTCCTGTGTGACAAACATATAATCAGCCTATTGTGCAAATTCTGTGGGGCAGAGTGATGTGAATACTGTCTGTCCTGCGGGTGGCGCACCCACCATGCATCCTCGAACCTGAAGTCCGTCAGCAATGACTGCAACGCCCTGTCGGCCGGGGTGGGTCTGCCTATTTTGTTATCTGATCTGTCTACTTTCGGGTTTAGTGGGCAGTTAAAGTCTCCTCCCCAGATCACCGCCCCCCCCTAAGTGCATGCTCATTTTGTTGTATAGGGTCTTAAAGTATGCCGCCATATCCTGGTTCGGGGCATATATATTTCAAATGCATATTTCTTTATTTTCCACCAGCCCCCTTATCGCAACCATCCTCCCAGCTTCCACTGTGGACTGTAGTAACTGGAATGGGACATGCAGTGCGATCCAGGTGATCACCCCTCTAGCGTAAACTGAATATGTTGCACTGACACCGGTCCCCTTCCACTTCTTCCGGATCACCTCCATTCTTCCTTTTGTGAGGCGAATCTCTTGTATTAGGTCTATATCTATTTTCGGTCTACGCAGATACATCATAACCTTGTTCCTTTTTAGGTAGCTATTGAGCCCTCTAACATTTCAAGTGATTACTTTAAGGTCCCCCATGATCCAATAGAATCCCGCTCCACCCTTTGCAAGTGTCCCATTCTTGCTTGTAGGCCATTGCTCATGTATGTAGGCTCGTTCCCCAACTTCAAACTGTCCCTCCCCTTTAACCTAACTACTTCCCCAACTTCCCCCCTCCCTTCCCAGCCCCAACTCAAACCGCATCTCCCCTCCTCCCTCCCCCCTTCCCTGCCCCAACTTAAACCCCAACTCCCTATTTTCCCTCCCCCATCCCAACTGTTGCCCAGCTCCATCCCTGGATCTCGGGCACCCCCGCATCTTGCCCTTTTCTTGACTCTTGTCTGCTTCTTGGCTGTCGCCAGTACTCTGGGCACAGCAGGGAAGTAACGCCCTATTGGCGTCCTTACTACTTTAGCTATTGGGGATAGGTCGTCCTCATTCTGTATCTCCCTTTTTGGCGACTGTTCGCAGTGCATTTATGGCTCCTATCTTCATTATACAATTCTATATTCTAGTCCATCATGTCCGCCCACTTATTTATCAATTAGTCCGCGTCTGCGCGTCCTGGCACGTGAATTTCTTTTGTTACTGACACCTCATTAATGCATCTCCCCCTCATGCAATGTCCAACATATCGCCGTATCACTTATCCTGTCAATCTCGGTCCTGGTCATCTGCAGTATTGGGACATCCCTGGTTATCCAGCCAGCATGCCACCTCCTCTGGGGTTTCAAAGAAGTATGCTTTCCCTTTGTGTAAATCCTTAGGTTTCGCAGGGTACAAAAGCACGTATTTGAATCCAGCTGTCCTCAATCTTCTTTTCACAGCAACGTAGCTGTACCGTTGTCTCTGTACCAGCATTGTATAATGCAGTGATAGCCGCCGCAGCTTGCGTTATTGTCCCACCTTTCCGAAAAAATTCCAAAATGTTTTCACTGTCTCTGTAGTTTAATATCTTTGCTATTATGGCTCTGGGAGGGGCCCCAGGTTGCGGCCTTCTTATCAGGGCCCTGTGTGCATGTTTAATCGCAAACCCCTGGGAGAGCTTGGCAGCCCCTATTTCCTGGATGAACATGTTTTCCACATAGTCCGTGGGGTCCTGGACTTCTTCTCCCTCCGGTAGGCGCACCACACGTATGTTATTGCGCCTCGCCCTCCCTTCTGCCTCCTCAACTCTGTTTTCCAGGTTGTTGCTTTAAAATATGGACTTCTTTGGCATTGGTGGTGCTAACCTCTGTGTTGGTTTTCACATCGCTTTCTAAGCCACTTGTTCGGTCCGCTAGCGCTCTTGCGCCTTGTCTTAGTAAGTTGACCTCTATCCCTACAGCATCTATCTTTGTTTCCAATGCCGATTTGATGTCTGCCATTGCGGCTCCCCAAGAGGATTTCAGCTCCGTTATGGCCGCCAGGATCTGGCGGTCGTCCCTCGGCGAGGTCCTTTCTTCCGGGGTGGTGTCCGTAGCCTGTGCAGGCATGGTTGGGGCTTGCTGTGTTTTGGCGAATATGTCCATAGTTGGCTGATTGTCTTTACCTTTGCTCCCCTTGAGCGCCATTGACCGGAACGTCCCAGGTCTTGCCCTTCTACTGCGCAGGTTTCAAGATTTTCTCGCTGTGTTTCAGTCTTTGTGTTGGTCCTCAGCTTGGTTTCTCGTGTACTGGATTCTCTGTGGCCTTGTCTGCTGCTTACGCTTATTCTTTGTATGCAGGGCGCCCATGCCCCGGTGCACTTAATTGTTTCCTGTGGGCTTCAGCACTGCACCAACTCCTTGTTATTGACTTGTCCAGATACTTCTGATCCTCTCTCCCACGCACATGTTGCACGCTTCCTATACTCGGATGGTGTGCGCCCTAGTGCTCCAAGTGCGCCTACGCCCCCTTCCAGGGCTAGTGTGCTGTTTTAAGTGGGGGCAAGCCCGGTTCTAGTTCTGTTCGCGTGGTGGCATTTTGCTAGGCTAAGCTTGCCTCAATGTTGTGCTGACCTTATTGGTCAGCCTTTATTTCTTTTCCACCCCGCCGTGGGTGCCCTACTCGCCTCGTCCATTTTTACTTTGCCTCCACTTTTATTGAATTATAGGGAGTGCACCTTCTTCCATGCCAAGGTCCACTGTCTGCTTGCCTGTAGCTACTCTGTTTCTCTGTCCTCTTGGGGCTGTCACTGGACAGCTATTTGGTACCCAGTCGTGATCTGTGCCCTCAATGCGCTTTTTTCTGTATTTCACAGCGCTTTGGTATGCCCTTGTTCTGGTGCCTACTTGCTATCTCCGTGTTGCCTCTTGTTTGCTATCAGGGGCTGCTCCTCGAGCATCACCTGCTTGGTGCACCGCGCCCTGTTATTATTGTCATATTCTTTATTTGGGCAAACTGCCGTGTTCATGTAGTGCCCATAGGCTCTAGAGGGTGGTGTGGTAGATTGTATGATGTCTTTCTTTATCAGGGCTATGTTTGTTTATAATTGCCTGCTTTCCCCCTGCATTATTGGCCAGTAGCTTTGTTTACTCCTCGGCTTTTACTGCCTGGAGCTCTCCACTAGAACTACTTCATGTCTAATATACGGCATAGCCGTTGCTGTAGTGGCTGCGTCTGCTGTTCTTTCATGTTTGTTTTGTTTATTCAATGTTGCAGCCGTTCATTTACCGGCTGGTGTTGCTCTTAGCCCAGTACCTGGGCGCTTTGCATGCGACCGCCGGGGGCCCTTGGGCGTCAGTTCACAACTGACTCCGCACTCTTCCAGGAGTGCATCTTCCATTCTTGGTCACCCGCCCGGCCACCCGTTGCCGCTTTAGTCCTGCGGGTGTTGCGGCGCGGACAGCTGGTTCCAGCTGCACGTACGTCTCCTTGCTGGATGCGCTCAGCCGTTGTCTGCAAAACAAGTGCGTGCCCGATCCCTGGCTTCAGCGGTCTTCACAGCCTGTTCAGTCCACTGGTCTGAAGGGTCCTTTGTTCTGGGGTCGCCGCCATCTTGCCGCCAGCCTCATGTTTTACAGTTGGCAGCTTCAAAGTCCCATAACTTGTGGCAATCCCATTCGATTTTCCTGCGGAGGCGCGCATCCGATTCCGCTTTCGTTCTTGTTCATGCCATCTGCTTTTCTTCTTACAACGAGTGATTTGTATGCCTGCGCCAGTCCGGATCAGTATTTCGGATCCGGGAGCTCAGGAAAGAGCAGCCTATTCCATGGCTGATAAGTCACTCCCCCTCCCTCCTCACAAATCATTTGTAACTGAACAATCTGTTCAATGATGGTGATTAAGAGACTTCTCATCATTGGACCACTTTTGGGATCCTGTGAAAAGGTATGAATATTGACGTCTCTTCTGACAAGAACAGGGTAAGACTGAAGTGTAAACACAAAGATAGCAGCTACCAGCCGGTGTGTGTCGCGGTCGACATGTATCCTATAATTATCAATTAAAACAGATATTCTCCACGAAATGAATCTGGATACTGATCTCTTTTACAATTTCTAACCACAAACTGACGTTTAGGCATAATACTGATGACATATTTATTCCTTCAATGAATTTCTAAAAGTTTGTTTCAACCTCTAGAATTTCTCTGCAAGTCTATGCACTTCTGCTAAAATATATGAGGAGTGTCCTCTGAATGCCAGTCTAAAAGAAATATGGGCTAATCACCCACTGTTTTATCATTCTTCTTGGTCATCGATCGAGTCGGTACACGCGGATATTCTTCGTCTTGTCCTGCTTCTTGGCCAGCAACCACTGGAGGGTCTCGACTTTGTAGATTTTTACATCACCTAAATGCAGCCAACCTTGTCTTCCTGATAGCTTAACTGCACAAGGGGAGACTTCCTCAACACTAAAGAGGCCATTGAACCAAGGTTCATGCCACTTTTGAGTGAAACTTTTAATGAGAATTAAATTGCCAACATATAACTTTGGCGGTGGCAATAGTTAACTTGGATTTGTTGCTGAATTGTTCTCTTCCGTGTTCCTTAACCCCTCCCTCTGATGCTTGGCTTGTGGATGATAAGCATAAGAAAACATTTGCTATATGCTCAATAGAAGCCCTCATCAAATAACTCATTAACAAAATATGGCCCATTATCGGATTTTAGTACTTAGCAGACCCCACCTTGGGACGACCTTGCAAACTAAAAACCTTGCTCCGCAAGTTCCATTAGTGTGTGTACATGGACCAGCTTCGATCCACCTAGAGAAGGGACACACCACCACCACTAATAGATACCTATACCCATTACATGTCTGCAACATATCGACATAATTGATATGTAAATGCTGAAACAGACTATTCGGTCAAGGTATTACTCCTCTGATTATTCTCAGTGTATGCCCAGCAGTAACCATTTGACACTTGATGCAATTCACCATGAACTGTGCAACATGGTTATATGCGTGGGGTAATGCAGTTGCTCAAGTGCGACTTTTAATAATAGCGCTGGCATCACTGGCTTTCCAGTGCCTTCCTGTCACAATAATGCTTCTGTGGGGGATAAGGAACACCCCCTACGTCCCTGAATCTCTATAAATTGCATAGTTGACAGCATATTAAACCATTCTCGTACGAACATGCTTCTAGTTAATACTTCTTTAGTATAGTCAGTGTCAAAACTCGAAATGTCTGGAGAATATGCAACCCTTTTGGCTTCTACGTCTGCGGCTTTCTTTCTGCGTGAAATAAAGTTGTTTGTTTAGTATGTGCTGCACATTTTATGACCGCTGTGGCCTCTGGAAGTGTAGTGCCTTGAGCCTATCAAATAAGGACGCATGTTGCACTGGAGTGCCGTCTTCGTGGAGGTAGCCCCTCCTTTTCCGACGTGTCAACCCTGCATGTACGGTTGACGTCACATAGGCAGAGTCACTATACACTGTCACTTCTTGCCCTTCATGTTTCTCAAGTGCGACAATAAGCGCTACCAATTCTGCTGCTTGTGCTGAAAAATTTGAAGTTAGCCATTTCTCGCCACTACCTGACATTCACCATTTAATCTGTGTCTTGCAACTGCAGAGCCTGAATGCCTCTCCCCACTAGTCTGGTCAATTTTCGAAGAACCATCAAGAAAAATTATTTTTCCCTCCCTCTAAAGCATTCTCTTTCACACAGGGTATATCATAAAATTCAACATAGTTTGCACAGTCATGCACATGATCACTTCCTTCTACAGGTTCAGCTACAAACGTGGTTGGGTTCACTATTTTACACCTCACCATTTTAATGGCTGGATTGGAAATCATAACTTCATAAACTGAAGCTCTATGTGACATCAGTGTACCCTTGGGTTTCTCTAAAATGGCAAATAAGGCATGTTCCATGTAGAGAGTCATGGAACAGCCGATGACAATATTTGTGGACTTCTCAACTGCAAATGGGGCAGAAGCCAAAGATTGTTTGCACGGGAAATGTCCCCTCATAACGGGACCTAAAATCCTGCTGTAGTATGCCAAATGTTTGTACCCCAATGTTGTCCTTTGTGTGATCACTGCTGTCATTGCTGCTGCGTTTGTGTGTGAAAACAAATACAATTCCTTGTTGTAGTTGTGAATCCCTAAAACTGGAGCTGTACAAATTGCTATTTTCAACTCCTCAAATCCTTCCTCCATTTCTTCAGTCCATTCTATCTTTTCCTTACCAACTTGTGCTTTCTTTAACACTTACAAAAGTGGCTTGGTATACGTGCTGTAATAAAAAACCGAGGCTCTGCAATAATTGCACAAGCCCAGAAACTGCTGCATTTGCTTTGGCATTTTCATAATAGCCTCAGCTCTTTTAGGTGTCACTTTCCTTCCTACATGTGGAATTAACTGACCTATGTGCAACAATTCTTCCAGACAATACTGTAATTTCTCCTTGTCCACCTTGTATCCTTTGTTTTCTAATATAGTCATTAACTGAACAGATTCTTGTCTGCATCCGTCCTCTGTTTTACTGCAAATCAATATGTGATCTACGTACTGAATTGCTGCAAGTTCAATGTTACCAAGATCCATCTGTAGGACCCTGTTAAAGATCGATGGGGACTCTCAATACCCATGAGGGAAGCAAGTATGTTTTAGTCTCTTTTGTCTAAATGTAAAGGAAGTCAGGTCTTGTGAGCTCTTATGCAACAGGATTGAGAAAAATGCATTTTTCAAATCGATCACCGTGAAATACTTAGCTTTAACTGGGATACTACACAATATTGTTGCAGGATTAGGAACTAAACAAAACCCTGCTTTACAATTTGATTAAGTCCTGGATAAATCACCACAACTCCCCTTTAGATTTCCTAATCTGATACACCACAATATTGCTCAATGATTCCGATGGCACTAGAATTCCCTGGTTCATCAATGCTGAAGTAGTTTGGAATATACTTTTCGAGACATAGGGTATTGTTTTTATCGGGGTAAAATTGCTCCTGGCTTAAGCTTTATTTTAACCTCCACTTTTCCCTTCAAAAGACCTACGTCATAGGGGCCTGTGGTCCAAAGGACACTTGGCACCTTTTCTAGGTCCTCCTGGAAAAATGTTGGTCATTGCCATATTATTGCCATTCACTGTGGGATTTCTCTTTTCACGATCTTTATCCAGTATGTAATGCTCATAAAGAACACCACGTCATCATTGCTACGTTCTTCTCTAAATATATCTTCATCTGTTATATCAGTCCATCTGTACCCCCTCTTTAAGAGCTATCACTGTTCACCACGATCTACCTTCGTTATCGACCCCTTCAACCTTTGCTATCTCTCTTTGTACTATAGCTGCTTCCAGTTCTATAGGAATAGTCTGTCTGCCTTCCTCATCCATAGGGATTTGTGGTCTATATAGGAACTCATCAGGTCTCCTAACACTCTTTCCTGCTAGCCCAGGTACCAATGTCAATAAAATGCTCACTCAATACAGGAAGACTTCAGATTTACCGGGACTCCTCATAGAGCCGCTTGCCCTGTGAAGGCCTACGTTTAAATAGTGTATTCCTGGAGTGGAGCACACTATTCCCTGATCAGTGAATGAAATAGTCATGTTAGGTTTTATCATCAAATCTCTTCCCCTAATGTTAACTGGCGTCTGTCGTGAATATAACAAGGGAGCAGACATGTCACATTTCTTTATAGAAACAGCTAACTTAACAGTAAAATCAACTAAATGTGTAGCTCCAGAGAACCCTTGAGCATTCATAGCAATACCTGACATTGGATAGTTTCCCTCCTGTGTACAAGAGCGGGTCCCCCAGTGTCTACACGAAAAGAAAAGGATTTGCCCCCTAACGTCACATCGACCCTTGGTTCCTCTTGGGAGTCTGTGTCACATAGTACTGAACACATCAAGTCACCTTGAGAGCTGTCCTATTGAGGGTATAAACTCAATCCCATCCCTGTGAAAGGATTTTGTCCTACCACAGTGACACCCCCTAGCCTAGGTGTCATTATGTGGGCTGTATTTGCCCACATAATCTGTTTTTTTGTGCTTGCATAGGTGCTTGTTGCCACTGTCCTTGCTGTGGGTGCATTTGTACTTCCCCCTGCTGTTGTACCTGTTGTACTTGTGGTACCTTTGCCTGATAGAATGTGTGATCCTGGGCAAATCCCTCCCTTGTTTGTGTGCTGTATGGTGGTGGATAAGATGCCCCCCCTCTTTAAAACTGTCTGTTTTGTTGAGCATTCCCTCGACCCCTAAATACGCATGAAATATGCCTTGTTTTCCACAATTCCAACATACTGGGGGTGGTCCTCTGACAAACCCTCCTTAGTTATATCCTCCCTGAATATTCTGACTCTCATTCTGAGTGTTCTGAAATCTACCCTGAGTGTTTTGGAATCCGCCTCCTCTAAAACCTACACCTCCACCTCGTGGCATAATCCCCTACCCACTTTGATCCATCAGGCCTTAAATATTCACCTACAACGCACCTATTGCTTCTTGTATTTCTACTCTGTCTCCACTTGATAATACTGCCCCTTCTATAGCAAATTTTGACAACTTTTTCTGAACTAACTTAGCTTCTTTCACTTTTCTATTCTCATCTTTCTTTTTGTTCTTCTCTTGTAGCAACCGACAATGATGTACAATAGTCAGTTGTCTCATTCCATGGCTTCACTTCCACCCCCACTTGTTTTTCCATCTGTCTCTATACTGGTTCTGACAATCCTTGACACACAACATAATAGAATAGTGCCACTGTTTTTTCCCACGGCTCACGCGTTTCAAGCTGCCATTTCTTTTGAATATCCTGAATGTAAGCAATTAGCTCTTCATCTTCCTTAATTTTTCCTGTCATAATTGCACCCATATCTGATGTGTCAGGAAACTGTAGCCTCAGAGCCCACCAAACATCTGCCCTACAATTATTAAATGGTGATCCATCATTGCCTGTGTTTTGTGCTGTAACACTTGCATACCCCGCTCACCTCCATATGTCGTCAGCTCTCTTCCCAAGAATCGCTGCCAGTAGACCTTTCATATCTCCTATGGCCAGCGTATTTCCTCCTGTCATCTTTTCTAATTCATATATGCATTTCCCAGCCCCTGAAGTTAACTAGGGAGCTTGCATTTTAAGTTATCATTATCCATCTGTGGCCATGGAATGCACTGCGTTCTTGCTTCCCCCTTTTCTAACAAGGGGAACTGTGAGAACCCATCCCATAGTCTGATCCCACTAGTTGTCTGTCTATGGCAGGGGTAATCGTCCCTATTTGTCTTCTTGCTGGTAACAACCTTAACCTACTTGCATATGACGGACACTGTCCTTTCTCACTACACGATTGTCTTTGGGGAAGCTCAGGATATGATATGGGATCTGGTGTTCTTTCTTTAGGGTGTTCCACATCTGACCATCTTACTTCCTTATCCATCTGTTGGCTTCCCAGGGGGGCGCACATACCCTCTCTTCTTGTCTCCTGACCTGACTCTCTTTCCTCGTCTGACATTGCTAGACCCCAATTAGTGTGACTATCATCCCCTTCGTCGCTATCTAAATTTAATCTACTCAATGATGGTGCTTGACGTTCATCATTGAACATGTTTTCTCCTCATTTCATAATGGAGGTATCCGGGAGTATCCGGGAGTTCCATACTCGCTGTTCTGCCTTAGTTGCTGATAGACCTTGTCAGTCCTTTCTCCAATATTTTCTGCATCATATCTTTCTTCTTCTAGTGCTACTCTGTGTTATTCTGAAGTTATTTCCTTTATCAGGAGAATCTCTCTTACTCTATCCCATTGTATTTCTTCGCTCTGTCTCATTTGTCCCTTAAGGATGAGACTAGCATCCAGACCTCGCTGTCTCCTATTCTGTTTTATTTCTTCATCCACCTTCCTTCGTTTTCTCACATCCCTTCTTACCCTCTCTTCCTCTTGCCTTCGTTCCTCCCTTCTCACTTCCTCTCTTTGTTCTTCTCTCCTTCTCTGTAACCTTCTATCTTTCACTCATTGTGCTTCTTCCTTTCTTTCCTTCCTATCCCTTTCTTCTATCTCTTTGTCTGTCATACTTCCTTTGTTTCTCTGCCCGCTTTTCGTCCTTTTTCTTGTTCTCTGTATATCTGTTCCCATCAATCCCTGCTTGTTCTTCCTTGCTCTTCCTCCCTCTATCTCTTTTCACGTTCCCTAGCCTTCTTTTCTTGCTAGTTCTCATCTTCTCTCTGCCTATCTAGCTTGAGTTGTGCCTGTCCTACTATCCATTCATTCTGCATGAGCGTTACCTCATCAGCCCTATCCTTTTCTCCTTTCCATCGTTTGATTTCTCAGTCTATATCTGTTGATATTTTCGTTCTCTTGCCTCTTTCTTCCTTCTCTTGTATGGACTTGCAGGCATCTTCCTTCCTTTTCCTCTCTTCTGGACTGTCATCGCTACTATAAGCAGGGGGTTCATATATTGTGTTACTATACCCTGGTGCCACCTTCAATTCCTTCAAAGGATAAACCCCTGGCAATGCCGGCTCTCTGTCCTAACCAAGAAGAGAGCGCACATCCAAGCCTGCGTCTCTGCGGCATCAAACAACTCAGACAAACTCTTTAAAATCTGCAAGGAACTGGCCCATCCTGCAGCAGGCTCTACCTCTCCTATCCCCTCCTAGGCCCTCTATACGGCTCTTGTTTCTCACTTCATCTCTAAAACTCAGGACATCGTGTCCTCTCTCTCCTCCTATCCCCTCCCCCCCCACTCCCTGCTCTTCCTCTGGCCCCTCTGCAGCAACCTCTCCTCCCTTCTTCTCTGCCTTTCCCCTTTTCTCCGCAGACAAGTTTTCAAGACAAATCCGATCTATGAGAGTCTTGTCGAAACAGGTTCACCGCTGGTTCACCCCTGTTCCTCCAAAACCATCAGGGACCACATTGACTCCCTGGCTGGCTCCTGCCCTGGCTGATTTCTGCAATCACTCCTTTGCCACTGGAGTCTTCCCATCCCCCCCTGAAGCACTCCCTTGTGCACCCCCTTCTTAAGAAACCCACTGCCGACCCCTCCTGCCTGGCCAACTACCGCCCAATCTCCATCACTCCCTTCCTGGGCAAGCTCCTGGAGAAACTGGCAATCTCCCAGCTTAATCTCCACACTGAATCTGTCGGTTGTCTACATGACCATCAGTCTGGCTTCAGAGCTGCCAGACGCACGGAAACTGCTCTCCTGAACATCCGTGAAGACCTGCTCTCCAATCTTGACTCTAACACCCCTTGAGTCCTCATCCTGCTTGACCTCTCCTCTGCCTTTGACACTGTCAACCATGCCATCCTGCTCAACCGTCTCCATGATAACCTGGGTATCACTGGTCAGGCTCTGGCGTGGCTGACTTCTTTCCTCTCCGACCGACCCTCCCAGGTGCAACTTGGCTCCTTCCTCTCTGCTATCTTTTTCTCCACCTTTGGTGTCCCCCAGGGGTCTAACCTCTCTCTCTCTGGCTGTTGAACCAATACCTGGCACTCCTGGCCCACCGCATTGCCGCTCTCTGCCCCAACTTTCAGTGCTATGCGGATGACACCAAGCTCATCTTCAGGCTACCCTCGGCCTCCGGCTCTACTTCCCTCATCTCTAACTGTCTGTCTGCTGTCCAGGAGTGGTGTGCCGCCAGTGACCTCTGCCTTAATGCCAGTAAGACTGAGATTCTCCTCATCGGCACACCAGCTCCCTCCTTTCCTGTAGCTCTCTGGCTGGCCTCTCTTGGCCTTCTTCCTGTTCCCACCAGCAAGGCTAAAAACCTTGGGGTCATCTTCGACTCTACACTGTCCTTCTCTCCTCACATCTCTGACATCTCTAAGAAGTCACACTACCAGCTGCACCTCCTCAGAGGTATTCTTACTTTCCTCTCTTTTCCCCAGAAGCTCACTGTCTCCAGAGCTCTGGTTCTCTCTAGGCTAGACTATTGCAACAGTCTCTTTCTGAATCTCCCTGCTTCTATGCTCCGCCCTCTGCAACTTATCCGCAACAGGACTGCGAGACTTGTCCTTGGCCTGAAGCCCATGGATCGTATCTCTCCAGGATTGAAATCTCTGCACTGGCTCCCAGTGGCTGCGAGGATCAAATTCAAAACCCTTTGCATCGTCCACAAGGCCTTCTGGGGCCTGGGGCCTCAATACCTTCAACTCTCTCTCCCTAAATACCTTCTTTCTCGAGCTCTTTGCTCATCTACCTCAAACTCCCTCAGGGTCAGTTTCTTCTCCAAGCATCGAGTTGATGGTAGATCTTTCCTCGGCTGGGACCTCCCTCTGGAACAGCCTCCCTGCCTCCCTAAAACCTGAGGAGAATCATCTTCGGTTCCGGAAGCACCTCAAAACATTTCTCTTTGCTTCTGCTTTTTCTCTTCCTCTCCCTTGCTGACTTCCTGGCTACTGACACTGATATTGCACTGGTCACCTGGTCACCCTCAGATCTCGGGCCCAGGTCCCCTCCCCCACCAGTCGCACTCCTGCACCGTCTTCCTTGCAACCCCCACACTAGAGGACTGTTCTTGTAACCCTACAGTCCCCCAACCAGCACTTGGCACTTGATGTCTGCACTTAACCTTGCCACCTGCTGGCCGTACTTTTACTTACTCTTATTTATTACTTATATTTTGGTTTTTTCTTTCTTATTCCATGTACTGCACTGTCCACTCCTCCTTTCCCCCGCACTTCTCCTCCTTTCCCCTTCCCATGCACTTGCGCGATCTGAATGACACCTAGCCTAGTAGGATCGTTGTCTGTCTTCCCTCTGTTCTCCCTCCTTTGCCCCATCGCGCATGAAACACTTGCGTATAGGCACGTTATAAATTCCATATCATATCTCTTCTGTATTACCACTCTTAATGCCTGGCAAGGCGAGAGGAGCTGAGTGCTCAGTGCTCTCACCTAATGATGATTAAGCATCCACTCCTCTGCAGGTGGAACTTCTTTCTCCTCTTGGTACGTTTTCCAAAGGTCTAAAACTGCCAGCCTTTTCTGTATGTGGTCATGTGTTGCAATACCGCTTGACAATGATCCCCCTTTACCCATTTTGCACTATACCGCTTGAGCTGTTTGAGCTTGGGTGCATGTTTTGGTAATGTTTTACAAAGATGCATGAGAGGAGTGTCCTCCATAATGACAAGTCGCCGATACTTACCAGATCGTTAATAAAATCTCTATCCATAGGCCTAACCAGTCACCACCTTTTAATCTTTAAAAACAACAAATATGAGCCAGCACCATCAATCGCCTCTCAATACTCTTTTGTTTCAACAACCTGTCTGTCTTTTGATTGGCACCAATTGTTTACTACACCTTACTTCAAACAACGGCACTTATGACCTTGACAGCTTGTTTTTTTTCTTAAAACTTCACACTACAAATAATACTTAAAATACTTACACACTACACATTAATAATCCCTGTGGTCACCTTCCCTTCATTTATAACCGCTTATAAATAAGGGTTATACTTCCCATGCCTCTAGTTATTTTACACTATACAAGGTTTGACGTCACCTTTCACAGTCCTGACTGTGAATATTCCCTTTATTAATACTTGGAGTTTGAGACCTCTTCTTCTATCTCCCTTGAAATAGGATTACTTAAGCGGTCCTTTATCCACACAAAATGTCCAGTTTCTCAACATATCACAATTCCGCCCCTTTATATTGCCATTATCCTTAGCGTACTTACATCTGTTAATCAACTTGAGGCCTTCAGTATCGACAACTCTTTCAATCAGACCACTTCACCATCCGTCCACAGGGCGCCTGTGGAAGCCAAGCAGGGATTTCTTCACAGAGGGTCCTGCCCACCGTCTCGATTCTTCTTGCAAGTTTATTTCTATCAGCCGCTTTCCACAGGAAACTGCGATATTCCAGCTAATGGCAGAGGATGCCTGATCGTCCGAAACTCTGGAGCCAACTTAGTTTAGATCTGAAACCGTGTGCACTACTACCACGCAACCTTATGGCCCGTAGGAATGTGTATATGGTAATGAATGGGATTACACCAGAGTAATTCTGAGTCCAAATAACCGAACCAACTAAAGAAGATGGCAAAGTACTGTTTTATTAACAATTATCTAAAACAGGGAGGTTACAAAGAATATCAATGGACGTACGCTCCGTCTCTCAATGATCTCCACATAAAATATCGTTCTTATACACAAAATGCGTCAGAGTGACATCATACTACGTGGCAATAGTGAAAACCCTATCAAGGGTCAGCATTGGTTAAGGGAAACCTCTAAGTATACATTTCTATCGGACCTAGGTTTGTTATTGGCTGCCCTTTATCAGGTGGACAACCTCTGCCTACCTCTAAAAACATGTCATCTCAGAAACGTTAGATACAAGGAACGGGTGTACAATCTGTTTTGGGGTCCATTCAATGCCTTGTATGATTGGCTATATAGGCTGCGGATTAGTATGAAGAGTGGGTAGAAATGGTGTAGTGGGAAAAGTAAGAGGAAAGGAAAAGCGATAGGGAAGGGGAAAAGAAGAGGGGAAAGCTAATTTTTTTTATTTTTATTTATTTTTATTTATTTATTTATTATTATTTTTTTCTTCTCACTATTATACTTTTTGGCGGATTTGGTTTGGTGTCTGTGTGTTGGTGTTTGTGGGTATGTTCTATGTTAAATGTTTTTATTGACTGTTGTATTTTGCTCTTTTATTGTTTACAAAAATGAAAATGTTCTTAGTATGTCGGAGGGATCATTTGATTATGCTGTTTGTTTATTGATATGTTCTTTAATTGAATAATTTTGATTTGTGTTCTCTGGTTCACTATTCCTTTCTGTATTTGATTCTTCTGTGATTTAATCTAATGACATACGAGCATTAATAATAATTCTTACGTGGGGAAGCAGCGAGTCCTAGCAGCACCCTGCGCTTCTCTTACCTCACCCATCTCCGAGTTTCACCGCAAACTGCAAGGGAGAAGGAACAAGGTCAGCATTAACAAAACACATACCTGGGCAAGCAGCGCTTTGATCGTTCATCACTCCGGAACATCACAGCAACCTGTACAAAGAAGGGAAGAGAACACAGATTAGCAATTAACACCAATAAACAGTGCAGCGCTCCGCGCATCAATAACTCACTGTGGTCTTTGCCATCAGCGCGGCAACTCCGAGATCACAACCATCCCTGTGAAAGCAAAAAGAGACATTGTTAGGGAACAGCATAGTGGAGCAAGACGCTGACAAGACAGAGAAAATGAAGGGAAAGAAAGAGACAGAATAAAGACAGAAAAGACATTATAACTCACCTGGAAGACAGCAAGCAGAGTCGGAGTCACAGCCGGTCTGGACCCGACATAAGGGCACAGGGACCAGTGAAGCAACTAGGTCCACGGAACGCCCCCACCAACCACGCGCCCCGGAACAGAGACGGAGGACGGAGAGTTCAATGCACAAAAACCTAAGGTGAGCAATAACCCCAAGGGAGGGGATTTGGACCAGAGGGAGGTGGGAGTCCACCCATCACAGAACCAGCATCTTAACCCTCCATTCTCCTGTTATAGGCGCTACCCAACGTCTGGCACATAACCAAGCAGAGAAGGTTCTGGGATAGCGCTTAGACCTCCATCCAGTATCGTGTGGTGCCCCCGTGGATACCATGTGAGCGTAACAGAATGCAAAGCCTCAATTAAAAACATCCACCTGGGCGTCATGGAAACATCAGAGACAGACCAACTAGCCCAGTTACTGGGAGAATTACAGGCCGAAGTGCACTCCGCCCGGCAAGAAACCAACACCCTTAGGAGGGAGTTGATTGTTACCAAGGACCGCACTGATGAATTAGCCAGACAATTGCTCCAAACACAGGCAGGGCAGGCTCCGTTGCCAGGAAGTATTCCGTCGGTTCCAGCCACATCCGTCAATCCAGTGCAGGTGGTCCTCCCTCAGGCAATTCCTTTGGCCCCACAGGAACGTTTTACGGGGGATGCAAGAAAATATGCAGTATTCATGAACCAGTGCTGCCTCCATTTTCTTTGTAGACCCGGAGCCTTTCCTAACGATCAGTCGCGGGTTGCCTTCTTTCTGTCATATCTGAGTGGCAGTGCCGCGGATTGGTCCATACCGTTAGTAAGCCAGGATGACCCACTTCTGCGGGATTTCAGGGGGTTTCAACAGGAGATGGAGAAGCTGTTCGCCCCCACATACCCAGGGCCAAGCTCTGGATAACAAACTTCTGTCCCTCCGCCAAGGCAGCCAAAATTTGTTAACATATATCACCACTTTTAACAAACTTGTCATTGAAACTGGGTGGCCTGATGAGAAACGAACAACATTGTTCCATCGAGGAATATGGGGGGAATTGAAAGACGTCCTAGCACAGGTGGTAAACCCACCAAAAGACTATGCAGAGTTCATCAACCTAATGGTGTAGCTAGACAACCGGCTGCAAGATCGAAGGACAGATCGAGCCAGAACTGAGAATCAGACTGTGTATGTACGCTCAAAGGAGAACATTCCGCGTTCATCAGAAAACACTTCGGAACCCATCCAAATTGGGGGGGTACGGAGCCCATTAACCAAGGCTGAAAGAGACAAAAGGAGACAACAGCAATTATGCCTGTACTGGGGGAAATCAGGTCACATCCTCAGAGAATGTCCAGTAAAACCTCCTAAGAGAACAGTTGGAGCTACAGAGAAAGAAGGAGTAGAACAAGAGTCAGAAAACTTCCAGGCCCGGCAAGCATAGAGGTCTGTTTGTCGAGCGAAGGAAAAGAGCCACAGACCTCACACCTTGCCCTGCCTGTGATTTTGATCAGTCACCAACAACCGTCTCGGCTGCATGCTGTGGAGGCATAAATAGACAGCGTAGCCGTTGGTAACTACATAGACCAAGGCCTGGCAACAAGGATGGGGCTTTCCGTCTGTCAGAAAACAACAACTGAGAAGTTCACCACTGTCGACGGAACGGAGATAGCTTCTGGTCCTGTAACTCAACGCACAGCAGAATTGACCCTTCTGTGCCAAGATGGACATTGGGAAGCCATTGCCTACGACCTTATCAAGGCCCCTCAGTTCCGGTGATTCTAGGGATGCCGTGGTTTGTGGCTCACAATCCTAACATCGACTGGTGAGCCAAAAAATTATCCTTCTCCAATGAGTGTGCTCATGCGTACTACCAAGTGGAAATGCCATCGTCTGACCCAGAGCCACCTGTCCAAGAAAAAGAGGCGTTGGTACTAGGTGTAACAAGTACAGTACCAAGCAAATACCATGATTTCCAAGACGTTTTCCAAAAAGAACAGGCTAGTACCTTACCCCCTCACAGGCCACATGACTGTCAGATCAACCTCGTACCTGGTGCACAAATCCTGTCTAGTCGAATTTATGCACTCACCGAACCTGAAAATCTCCACTTGAAATCATTTCTGGACCAATACCTGGCTAACAGTTTTATCCGCCCGTCCAAATCCCCGGCAGCCTCGTCCCTATTCTTCGTACCCAAGAAGGAGGGGGACTTGAGAACGTGCATCGACTACCGTGCACTAAACCAGCTAACAGTTAAAAACCGTTATCCTCTAACCCTTATCCCAGAACTGCTGGACCAAGTCAAGGATGCCCAAATTTACACCAAATTGGACCTCAGGGGGGCATAGCATCTCGTGAGTGTAAACTAAGGAGAGGAAATGAAGACCGCCTTTCGTACTAAGTATGGGCTGTATGAATATCAGGTGATGCCCTTTCGGCTTTGCAACGCTCCCGCTGCGTTCCAGTACTTCATGAACGATGTACTACGGGAATTGATCAATGTATGTGCCCTAGTTTACATCAACGACATCTTGGTGTACTCCTCCTCTAAACAGGACCATGTCAGGCACGTTCGCTCTGTTCTTGCAAAACTCCGACAGCACCAGCTATATGGCAAACTTGAAACATGCTCCTTCCATCTCACCGAAGTCGAGTTTTTTGGTTTTGTGCTCACTCCCAGAGGCGTCCGGATGGATATGCACAAAGTAGACGCCATCCTTAGCTGGCCATCACCGCCTTCAGTCAAAGGTGTCCAAAGTATGCTTTGCTTTGCAAACTTTTATCACAGATTCATCATGGGTTTCTCCCAGATTGTGCACCCGATCACTTCTTTATTACGAAAAAACAACAAACTGTTCCAATGGACAGAAGAGGCAGAAAAGGCCTTCCAGGAACTCAAGAAAAGATTTACCTCCGCCCCGGTGCTACGACACCCCCACCCAGATCCCTCATATGTAGTGGAAACAGATGCCTCCAGCATGGCAATGGGGGCTGTTCTTTCCCAAAGGGATCCCGAAACAGGCCAGTTACATCCCGTGGCCTTTTGATTGCGAAAATTTACTACACCTGAACTTAACTATGCAATAACAGACAAGGAACTCCTAGCGATCAAGGTAGCCTTTAAGGCTTGGCGGCATTACCTCCTAGGCGCCTGACATACCATCACAGTAATCACCGGCCATCGCAACCTACAATACCTGAAGACAGCAAAGGCTCAATCATCCCGTCAACTCTGATGGGCTTTATTCTTCGCAGAATATGATTACATAATCACGTACCGACCTGGAGTCCAGAACGGAAAAGCCGACACCCTATCCCGCATGGGTATTGATGAGAACGCATATTCAACCCTAGACCCGGTGGCCATTATTCCAGGTGACAAACTACTCGGACGTACAACAACGTTATCTCTGGACGAACTCCAAAAGGAAATTCGGCTCCTAATGAACACCGAGGCTCTACAAGACTAGACCACTCAAGGTGAACATTACACAACAAAGAACCAACTCCCGTATTTCAGAGGGCGTTTATATCTACTGAATAAGGCACTACAAGAACAAGTAATTTCTGGTTATCACGACCCCCTGATAGAAGGGCATCCAGGATTTGTCAAGACCCTAGCCAAGGTGAAAAGAAAGTATTGGTGGCCGACCTGGCGAAAGGACATTAAGCAGTTTATCATGTCATGTGGCATTTGTGCACAGAATAAATCCCAGAAACAAAGAACTGCGGGCCTTCTTCAACCCCTGGAAATTCCACCTTCTCCTTGGCACACACACTCCCTCGATTTCATCACAGATCTGCCTCCCTGTCAAGGGTTCAACACTATCCTAGTGATTGTTGACCTATTCTCTAGAATGGCCCATTTCATTCCACTTAAGGGTCTACCAAACGCATCCAGTCTGGCAAAGGTGTTTTTAGGGCAAATTGTACGATTACATGGTTTCCCCTCCGTCCTGATTTCTGACCGAGGGAGTCAGTTTGTGTCTAACTTCTGGAGGAAGAGTTGTGCAATTGCCCAAATCAATATTCGTCTGTCCACTAGTCACCATCCCCAAACTGATGGCCAAACAGAGCAGACACATCAGACAATAGAGCAATACTTACAGTGCATGTTACATCAAGTGGAAGAAAGCTGGAAGGATGTGCTGTGGATGGCCGAATATGCCTACAACAACTCGCTACACACCCGTACCGGACAGAGTCCATTCTATACCATATATGGAAGGCACCCACGTACTTACGAATTAGATACCCCCGTGGCCTTGGAAATGCCCCCTGTGAAGACTTTACATACGACCATCATTCAAGCCTTCAAAAAAGCAGCAGAACACTTGATCCAAGCCAAAGAAAGACAGAAAAGATTCTCTGATCAACACCGAAGAAAAGCCCCAGACTACCAAGTCGGAGATGAAGTCTGGTTGGCGTTTCGGCAGGTGCCCATAAGAACCCGAATTTGAAGTCAGGAAAATCCTATATTCTAAGCTCACCAGGTCCAAGTTATATTACTTAGAGGACTGGAAGGGATACGGCCCTCAGGACAGGACATAGGAGCCTAGCGACCACGTCCATGCGCCACGCCTGGTAAGATGATTTCATCGGAACCATTCGACCAAACCATGGCCAGACGGAGGAAATACCACGAGAGGGGCCTTGGGGGGGGGGGAGGGGGAGTGCTGTCACGATCCATTAACCTGACCCCCTCGGGTATAACAGCCCCCTGGCAGAAGTGGGGCTAAAGCCATTCACTCTGGCCCCAAGGGCCTTATAACTCCATCAGAAACATACATGGAGTCATCCTGGCGCCTTTGGCGCCAGACTCATTATCAGGAATAAAGCAATACCAGTTTTGGACCTTAATCCAACATGGAGGCCTATTACACAGCTCAGTTCTTGAGAACCAAGCCATGCGGTCTAGTGTTTTGGTTGTGGCTGGGCCTGGAACTACTTGGCCTGGAACTACTTGGCCTGGAACTACTTGGCCTGGAACTACTTGGCCTGGGACTACTTGGCCTGGAACTACTTGGCCTGGAACTACTTGGCCTGGAACTACTTGGCCTGGAACTACTTGGCCTGGAACTACTTGGCCTGGGCTATTTAAACCACACCAAACAGCAGAACACGTGTCGCGGTATTCTGCACTCCTGCAGCGTAACGCCCAGCGTGTCCAGCTCCTGTTCATCTGCTTCTCCGGCGGCCAGATCCTGAATCCCTAGATCTGGATTCCATTAATAACCTAGAAGAACAAGAACAGCATTAGCGAGCAAGAAAACTTACCTGTGAAGTAACCGGTCTTGAATATATCCTGCCCTTCGCTTACCTCGCCCATCTCCGGAGTTTGCCGCAACCTGCAAAGGTAAAGAAACAAGGACAGCATTAATAACAATTCTTACCTGGGCAAGCAGCAAGTCCTGGCAGAACCCCGCACTTCTCTTACCTCGCCCATTTCCGGGTTTCACCGCAACCTGCAAGGGAGAAGGAACAAGGTCAGCATTAACAAAACACTTACCTGGGCAAGCAGCACTTCGATCGCTCATCACTCTGGCACATCACCGCAACCTCTACAAAGAAGGGAAGGGAACACAGGTTAGCAATTAACACCAATAAACAGTGCAGCGCTCCGCGCATCAATAACTCACCGTGGTCTTCGCCATTGGCGCAGCAACTCCGAGATGACAACCATACCTGTGAAAGCAAAGAGACATTGTTAGGGAACAGCATAGTGGAGCAAGACGCTGACAAGACAGAGAAAACGGAGGGAAAGAAAGAGACAGAATAAAGACAGAAAAGACATAACTCAACTGGAAGATAGCAAGCAGAGTCGAAGTCACAGCCGGTCTGGACCAGACATAAAGGCACACGGACCAGTGAAGCAACTAGGTGCACGGAATGCCTGCACCAACCACGCGCCCCTGCACAGCGACGCAGGACAGAGAGTTCAACGCACAAAAACCTAAGGTGAGCAATAACCCCAAGGGAGGGGATTTGGACCTGAGGGGAGGTGGGAGTTCACCCATCACAGAACCAGTATTTTAACCCTCCATTCTCCTGTTATAGGCGCTACCCAATGTCTGGCACATAATCAAGCAAAGAGGGGTCCGGGATATCGCTTAGACCTCCGTCCAGTATCGTGTGGCGTCCCAGTGGATACCAGATGAGCGTAACAATGTTCTAAATTAATTCAAGCTTGGCATCCTTTGTGTTCTTTCTTGCACCTTAACATGAGAAGGTTCATCCTCTGCACACTCATTCTTCTTCAAAGTAGATTGCCGACCTCGACTTTTAGAATCTTGACTTCAAGCCAGGCATCCGCACTCTGCAACCCCATGAGCCTATTATTCTTGCTGCGACACAGTTTTCCATTCCCACTTCATGGGTTCTGGCTTACTTAATTCATGATACCAATGTTCAGTTGTTGTACAATGGTGGCTTCGACTCCATTCTATTCACTACTCATAGCTAGCTTCTTTGATGACTTAATCTATCTGGCGTTGGGGCATCTGTACATTTATTGAACAATTGTCTTCTGCAGCACTTCGTGCATGTGTAATCTTATTTTACATTTGAGAGTTCACTCTATTCTTACTTCATCATTAGCTTCTTCAGAATCTATACATTATCTTCAGTCAATATCGCGGGATGTCGTCCACACTTTCTTATGACATCATTAGTTCACATGCTCAACTCCTTCTCGTACTCCTTTAGGGAGTTCCTCCTGTAGGTTGTTGTCACTTTGGGGGTACATTCGATAAGGTTCTCTTAATGGGTATTTTCTTCCAAACACTTGCTGCAGTATTCGCACAACGGCTCGTGTCAAACATGGAACGGTCTCATGCCACCAATATAGGTGTGGTAAGGGGGCAGGATCTCCTGCAGAGGTATACAGCTGTTCCTCTGCACATACATCAGTGTACCACCCTCAAACCGATGGGCTTGGAGAAAGATTCAACCAAACTTTAAAAATAATCCTACATAGGTTGATAGAGACTGATGACCGTAATTGGGATGCCAGGATTCCCAGGACTTTCTTTGCTGTCAGGAAAACACCTCATGCATCGCTAGGCAACTCTCCTTTTGAATTACTGTACAGAAGGGAACCTCAAGGCGCACTTGACATGCTAAAGGAGACATGGGAAGAAAGAGAAGACTACCTTACTCATCTCGCAAACAGCACAGAAACTCAGCCCATATTGCTGTTGTTAGAGAAATTGTAAAACACCATGTGGGAAGAACCCAAGAACACCAGAAGACTCTGCATGATAAACCAGCTGTAGCCCAATCCTAGGATTGACCCAGTAGATTAAACTACTGTTACCATGGCCACCCTCCTTACAGACCAAGACCTAGAAAGCCAGTTGATACCCAGCCATCTACCCTCTTCCCACCAAGAAGACCTTCATGATTTATTAAGACAATTCCCCGATAGTCTTCTCTGAACAGCCAGGTAGAGTGAATCATTTCTTGCATTTTATTTGTACACCAGCCGGGCAGATGGTAAACTTGAAGCCTTACCTAATCCCAGAGGCAACAAGATAAATCATAGAAACAGAACTTGCCAGTAGTCTCAGGGCCGACATTGATCCATCATACAACTCTTGGCCTTCCCCCATCATGTAAGTGGTCAAACTGGACGAGACGTGGACGTTCTGTATAGATGTTTGAAAGTTGAACTGCCTTTTTACTTTTAACTACCACCCCAGGCCACGAATCTATGAACTCCTTAATTGAGTCATTGATCCTAATATATCTCGACTCTTGGTTTGACCAAGGGATATTGGCAGCCTTTTTTGGAGCATATTTAGAATATGTCAGCCACAGTAAAACATGGCCGGAATGCACCACCTTAATGTAATTTCATGAGCCTGCCAGGAAGCAGGGTTAAGGGCAAAACCGAAAAAAGGTCATCTGTCCCTGGGCGGCTGTAAAGTACTGTGAGAAAAATGGGGGTATTCTCACTCCTAACCCCCCTGGATCCTCTTCTAATGTGGCCAGGGAAAGGCCATCGCTATTGGATCCCGAGCATGGTGGGTGGAGAAGCGAGGTAGGATCACCTGGGCGGAGGGTCCTTGCAGCTTGGGAGTGGGGTACCTTCAGGCGAGACATGGTACCCACCTTTCCCTGATAATGATCAACCTAACCCTCCCCTGACCTTCATTGGTTTTTGCAAGACTGCAAACCTCATTACCCCACATTTGTCATTTAAAAGTACTGAGACGATGAAGAGACTTGAGAGTAGTGAAGACTACAACTTTGTTACCACTCTGGTATTGGGATGAAGACGATGCATGCAGAGAGGCGAGTATGTCCCGTTAATTATGGTCAGGCAAACCTAAGTAAACACACACACCTGCAACCTGTTAACGTGTTGCAGATGTATACAATGAGGGTCAGTGAACCAGCAAGGCCACAACAGAGAGGCTGTGTGAGAGACACCAGAGCAGGAGCCAGGTCGCCGGCAGAGACCCCAGGAACTTATTTGGCCCAGGACGAAGGGACCGTATTGTGGCATAGGTGTGGGAGCCTGAAGTGCAGTGTTCGATCAGCAGGAGCTGTGGGTGAAACAGGAGATAGAGAAATGCCGTCTGTGTCCAGAGAGAGACTCTCCCTGTGCCTGCTTGCAGAGAAGACTGTCCGGCAGGTGAGCAGGGCTCGCAAAAGGTTTGCCGGCATGCAGGGAAGATTGCCCAGCAGGCAAGCTGAACTTGTACTACGAAGCCCACCGGCCTCGCAGGCAGTGAGAAGCTGCGAGGGCTGTCGGAGGGAGCTGCAATCAGCCGGTGAGTGTCAGAGGGCACAATGGGGCGCCGGTGTGTTCTGAGTACAATATAGGTCTGTTGAATACCGAACCAAGCAGAAACTTGAACTCACAAACAATGAATGCATTATAAATACCGAACTACATGAAAATTGAGCCTTACTAAAGCATCGCAGTTACTGAACTGCACGGAAACTATAAATTAAGCCTAATGATTATATCTTTATTTTTATTTATTTATTTTTGGATTTGTAAAGCGCACTGCAGCCCTCTAGGCAACGAGGCGCTATAAGTATACTTAAGGAGGCTTGCTTGTGGGTTACAATAAGCGGCCCAATGTGTGAAGCTTAACAACATGCAGTTATTTATACAGTAGAGTTACTGAGTACAATGTTCTACAATACAGAGTATGTGGTATAGCAGTAGTATGGACATTGTACATGAAGAGTAATCACATTAGACAAAGAGCATAGTTTTTAGGGCCTTGCGGAAGGCGGCATGGGACTCGATAGATCTGATCTGGGAGTTTGTTCCAAAGAGTGGCGGCCATGGTTGGGAAGCTAGAACCTCCAGCACGCACTCTGCGTGAGTGAGGTACTGTGATGCGGTTAGCATATGCAGTTCCTGCGGGTCTGGCGGCTGTTTGTCTGGAGATCCTTTGCGTAAGGTATCTGGTGGCGAGACCGTGAATACATTTGTGGGTAAGGGCTAGTGTTTTGAAGACAACCCTTTCCTTAATAGGTAGCCAATGTGCCTATCTTCTGATCGTGGAGATGTGTTCCCTACGTGAAAGGCCAGTGGCAGACCTTAGGGTGTTGTTCTGTGCTATCTGAAGTTTAGCCAGATTCTTTTGAGATGTGCCAATCAAGAGGGCTTTGCAGTAATCCAGTCTAGAGCCGATGAGGGCTCTAGCTATGGTTATTCAGCTCTGTTGGGTTAGGAATGGTCTGACAGCGTTAATCAGTTTGTCGTGGTACGCTGCAGAGGATGTGATGACCTTGACCTGCCTGTCCATTGTGAGGTTTGGTTCAAGGTACACGCCTAGTGTTTTGATCGTTTGTGATATTGTGATTAGGATGTTATCAATTGTGAAGGTGTGGTATTCTTTGGCAAGTTTATTGAGAGTGAAGGGAGATCCTATCAGCAGGAGTTCCGTTTTGTCACTGTTTAAACATAGCCAATTGTCTGCCATCCAAGATTGTATGGTGGAGTAGATGAGGTTGAGGGTGTTGGAGTCAGCTATATAGTATCTTGAGAGGTATGAGCACCTGGGTGTCATCTGCATAATTAGTATATGAGATGCCCAGCGAGTCTAAGATTTTGAATAAGGGTCTGGTGAAAAGGTTATACAGTGGGACCCCACATTTTTGGCCGATTCAGAAAAGACCTTCATTATTCTCTCTTGAAGGAATGAGTTGATCCAGTCGCAAGCTTTAGGAGAGAAGTTAGCCGTGGAGGTGAGATGGTGACATAAGGTTCTGTGCTCAACGAGGTCGAAGGCAGCGGAGAGGTCTAGTAGCAGGAGGAGGGCAAGTTTGCCTGCATCCCTGAGGTCATCTATTTGGTTTTTCAAATCTAGTAGTGCCGTTTCTGTGCCATGGCGAGGACGAAAGCCCGATTGGCGAAGTCCAAGAAGGTGATTGTCCTCAATAAATTTTTGAACTTGCAGGTAGGCTGCTTTGTCCAGGATTTTTAATAAAATTGGAACCGTGGTGATGGGTCTCACCCAAGCTTCTTTAAGGGAAGTAGGTACATGGGCTGTTTGAAATGATGAATTAATGAAATCAGTAACAAATGGCGCAAGTGCTGGGGCACATTCTTTGATGATGTGAGCCGGGCATGCGTCCCCCTTGCAACTGGAGGGCTTAATGGATTTTATGAGGGCCGTGACCTCTGTTTCATTCATGGCAGTGAATTCGAGTTTTGGTGTCCGGTTGTCTGCATTGCGTGTGCAGGGTGCTTTGTGGGAGGCTACGAGGCCGGCGAGGACTTCTTGATGGGCGAGAATTTTGGTGTGCAGGGTGTCAAGTTTGTCAAGCATGGCAGATTGGATTTGGTTGCACCATGATTGATCTTTAACAATTGTGGTGGGTAAGATGACGGTGCTTCCAGTTCCCTAAAGATCGCGAAGATTTCTTTGGTCCCTGATTTAGCATTGTTGATCCTAGTGTTGTAGGAATCAGCTTTGGCATGAATGATGGCTGTTTTATATTCCCTCGCAATCGTCTTGAATGCGGTTTTGTTCAGTTCAGTGGGGTTTCGTTTCCATGTGGAAAGTGATACCCTTTTTTTGGCTCGGAGATCCATGAGTGCTTGGGAGAACCAGGCATTAGAGTGCTTGGTTTTCTTGGCTTTTTTGGCTGTAAGGGGGGCAATGATGTCTACCGCAGTGGTAATCACCTGGTTGAAGGTATTAGCTAGGATTACAGGATCATTTAGAAAGGGAGGTTGCAGTGCTGTGACTAGAAGGTGCGGTAGGAGAGTGTCTTTTGTCAGCTTCTTAGAGCTCCTAGAGAGAGTGGCAGGGAGAAGGATGGGAGGTTTGGGGGGAGCTGAGGATGTTCAATGTGAAAGTTGATATAGAAATGGTCTGACCACGGTAGGGGGGTGGCGGTGGAGAAAGGGATGGGACAGTTGTGATGTGCAACCCAGTCCAATGTACGTCCTTTGGTGTGGGTGGGCTCGTTGATGCTTTGAAGAAATCCAAGGGTGGCTAGTCCTTTCTGAAGTGTGGAGACATTGGAATCATGGGGATCGCCTAGGCCGAGATTGTGGTCACTGAGTAATACTACTTTGGAAGTAGCTTTCAAGTTGTGGGAGAGGGAGTGAATGATGGATTCTTGGAAGTCACCTAATGGGCCTGGCGGGCGATATATGAGGTGGAAGGCAATGGAGGAGTTGGGGGATGTCTTGAGTTTAATGAGGAGGTATTCTGCATTATGACCAAAATCACATTGAATTCTTTTAATGTCAAGGGTGTCCTTGGCTATGATGGCCACCCCTCCCCCCCTTTGACCTAGCCAGTCCTGCCTGAATATAGAGTATCCTGGTGGGATAGCCAGCGAGAGGGCAGGGCCAGAGGTGTCTTGCAACCAGGTTTCGCACACAGAGAATGTCTAGCTTATCTTTGGAGATGAGATCATGCACGTCAAGTGTGTGTGCTGGGATGGAGCGGGCATTAACCAGGGCGCATACGAGGAGGTTGGAGTTGGGCCTGCAGTGTTTGGTAGGTGCGGTCGATGTGAGCTTAGGGTCAGCAGAATCTAGCGAGGCAGCAGAGTCTAACAAGGCACTGTTAGAAGCAATTACTGTCATAGAACTGCAGGCAGCAGAGTCTAACATGGTAGCAGAATGTAACAAGGCACTATTAGATGCAATTACTGGCATGGAGCTGGAGGCAGCAGAGTCTAACAAGGCACTATTAGATGCAATTACTGGCATAGAATCTAACATGGTAGCAGAATCTAACAAGGCAGCAGAATCTAGCAAGGCAATATTAGATGCATTTACTGGCAGAGTAATGGAGGCAGCAGAGTTTAACAAGGCATCATGCACGGCAGTTACAGACATAATACTGGGAGTATCTGCGTATCTCAGGGCATGGTTGGCAGTGTTGCCGGATAGGGCATAAGATGAGGCAGATACAGTATCGCAGGTAGCACTTACGTGGTGTGCTGAAGGTGCTTCAGTGCTCGACTCCACCCGGTTGCCATGGCGTGATGTGGTGGCTGTGGCAGTGAGCAGTTGCAGCTTGTGGAGGTGAGAGTCAGATGCGAACGACTGCCGAGGCGATGGATGGGGTGCGGGAGCAATGTTCTTGTTCCCGAGTGGATCAATATGCACTCGGTTTAAATGCGCTTTGACCATGTTGGCAGGATATTTTTTGTCAATGGCAGTGCAGGTAATTTGTGTGTAGTATGCGGGGCGGTTTCCATACTCATGCATACGCGCAGTGCTGTGGTACCTGGTACTGAGACGAGCGTTTCGGGCAGACACGCTGGGCTGGACGGTGCAGGGGCGCTGCGAGGCAGTGCACCGACGTGGGGCTTCGTTTCTGCATGTAAGAGTTGGCGGGTTTGAAGTAGCGGAATTGGGAGCATTTGGTTGATGTCGGACGTGGAAACTAGCATCCTGCAGTTCCGAGCAGCGGAGAGCTGCAGAGAGGGGCGACGGCCTTTCCTGTTGGCCTTTCCTCGGCGGCTACGCCTTACGGCGCGCCTCCCCTCCATTTAAAGCAGGGGGGAAGGTTGGCGCGAGGTCGGACCAGGAAAGCATGTTGATTCCTGGAATCTTAAACACTGAATTGAATGAAAAGGTGAACATTAAACATATCAGAAATATATTGAATACCAAACGGAATGAAACCCTGAAGTTAAATATATTGAATACTGAGTGCATTAAAAACTTTATGAACAAAGAACATATTGAAGGACAATTAAAATGTCCAGGTGAAAATAAACTAAGGAAAAAGGGCATAAGTGTGAAAGAGTGCCACAAATCGTGGGCGAGGAAAAAAAAGCTACTAAGGTGAACTTTTATGAGTTAATGCAATGCGGCAAGACCATAAACTGTCAAGAGGTGTGTGGCAGAATCAAGAGGTTAATAAGGAGAAGCCAAAGAAGTGTCAATTTGCACATAAAGCCAGCAGGAGCTGATGAACCCGTGTGGCCTATAACCAAGGAATCTGGTTGTGCGACCTGTGATGGGTGGGCTGTGTGGTCTGATAACTGTGCCTAGACCAGTGAGCCCTCAGTAAATTGTGAAACAAACCAAGGAGAAGTATTGTGAATGTACTCGTGTTGTGAAGGAACCGATGAAGCAATCCAGAAAGAGGACCAAGTTGACCTCCAAGTTTTGTTTCACTTTTGACAAGACTGAAGAACTGTAAGTGTTGTCTTGAGGGTGAAACCTTAAGACACTTTTACTCTGTGAACTGTGTTATTAGGAACTTGGTGATGAGAACCCCAAGGATTATTTGGAACTCTGTTGTTTTGAATGTGAGAAGGGTAATCGTGAGATTTTTTATGGAACTTTCTTGCACTTGGGGAAGGGAAGCTGAGAGCTGAATGAGTTAAACACTGTTTGTTTTGTTAATAATATCCCTGCACATTGGTTAGCTTTAGTTTTGAGGGCAAGAATAGGATTTAGACACAGCCAGACATTTAAGACTTTCCTTAGTTTTGTTGAGGTAGGGAAATCCCACCTAAATATAGGGCAAGTTAGGCCTCCAACCATCCAGACGTTTTCTAAGTTAATAAACATCTTTTGTTTGAACTTTGTCTGTTGTCTGTGTCTTACTTCATGATGCCTTCACAGTACCTGGGCTACTTCATGGGGAATTCACTGATTAAACCTCAGACAGAAAAAGTCAAGGCAGTGCAGTAAAAACATGTGCCTAAAACAAAAAGGGACCTTCAAGCTTTCCTGGGATTGACGGGATACTACCGAATGTTTGTCCCCAAATATTCCACCTTGGCGACCAATCTCACTGACAGTTTTCAATTTGTCAAACATCAAAAGGCTGTCTTGGGGAAAGAGGATCTTGAAAATGCCATACCTTAACATAGAGTTCATTCTCCAGACCGATGCCTCTAAGGTGTGGTTGGAAGCAGTATTGTCCCAAGAACATAATGGGATGGAACACCCCATTTTATATACAAGCAGGAAGTTGTTCCTTCGAGAACAGGCATATTCAACAGTTGAATTAGAAATCTTGGCCATTAAGTGGCCGATATTCTACCTGTGTTACTATCTGACAGAAAGAAAATTCCGACTCGTAACCGACCACTCACCCCTAACCTGCATGAGTCTTCAAAAGCATTTCACCCACGGGTCATGAGATGGTTTCAAGAACTTCAACCATTTTGTTTTTCTGTTGAACATCGAAAAGTGAAAGAACAAGAAAACTTGGGCTTTTTAAGTTGCTTCCCTCTTCCCACCCATGGGGGAGCCTCTAGCTTAACGGGACGGTTATGTGACGAATCTGGATAATGTGTCCTTTCTTCCCAGGCGGTGTCACCCCCTTTGTGGCTATGGAGGGGAGCCCGCTAAGCAAAACCCTCCCTAGGGGTCAGGGAAAGCGGGACCTCATTGGGAGTGACTCCCTTCTAGAGGACCAGGATTCCCATTCCTACAAGTAACTCCCTATGAAGAAGACTGTCTGCATATTTGGCAATAGAAGAGACTGATGTAACTTCTGTTTTCCAACCAACAAATTCTGACATTGCTTTTACATCCTTGGCTCAAGGTAATACTGGCATTCCCTGCAACACGCCCCTTTTGAAGTACAGCAGCGAAATAAAGGGACGAGGAACATTGAATGGAAGGGGAAGAATCCAACGCCTAGGTGAGCCGCTGAGATGCAGACGTCCTGGAGGGGAGCAGCTGGGTTACACCACGGAGCCAGCGGTAACATGGAAAGACACAGCAAGAAAGCAGAGACACCAGAAGACTGACACTGGCGAAGGCGATGCAGCTGAGAAAGAGACTGAAGTACTGTCTTACCTGGTGGAACGACCACACTGCAGCCATGGGGGGCCTGGGGCCCAAGAAGCTATGCTGAGGCCCTGGCATAAGTGAGGAACAAGTCAGTCTTTTTGGTAGTGAGGCACGCAGAGTTTTCCAAATCTGGCCAAAACAGAGAGTAAGAGACGGAAACAAAGGAACCATCTTACCTGGTGGCTTGACCACACAGCAACCATGGTGGGTCTGGGACCCAAGACAGTACACCGGGGCTATTGCTTTGGCATATATTTTTATGTTGTTTTTTTACAGTGGTTACAGTGGTAGGGCATGCTAGTGATTAGGTTCGGACTGAGGACTAATTTTGATTTTGACAACGGACGGGCACCCTTTAGTTTAGTTTTGTAGGTAGGGAAAACCCCTATTAACCGTAGGTATAACACCCTTGAAAATGTCATCCTTGAGTCCGATTCCACTCTCTGCTACGCCACACTGGCTTGTTGCTTAAAATGTGTTCCTGTGCAGCCATAGTGACTTTCCGTTGATCCAAAGTCAATACATGACAATCATGGAGTTGTGTAATAACACCTGTTCTGGCGTAGAAACAAACCAATGCGTGGTTTCTACTTGGCCATTAATATTACATGTGGGGTTCTTAAGCGTGCACACATTATTTGGAATCAGTAGTCCTTGGACTCTTCCTATTTTTTTTAGACGGAAATTAGACTACTCTCTGTTGTGAAACTATTACTCCAAATCTAGTGAAACAGCAGTGTTTCACCTTAAGTCCTCGCCATTTCCCCAGCAGTCCTACTTTTTTCCATTTACTCTTTTTCCCCTCTTTAAACTTTTTTTGTCTTCGCCCCATATATCTTTAAAAAATTCATGCTGATTAACAGAGGCTCTCGGAATTGGCCCCCTGTCCACGTTCCAATACATCCAAATAAAAGGCGTCATGACGAGACCAATATGGAAGCCCTATTTAATGAGAGACCTCACACCCTTTAAAAAAATATTAGACTCGAGAACTGAAATGAAAGGCCTGATTTCAACAATTTACGAAGAACTGATAGAGGGGGAGGGGGGAAACACAGATCTACTAAGAGATAAATGGGGAAGAGACTTTGGTGAACAGTTCACCCCGGATCTTTGGAGAGCTGTATGTAAAGCAATTACACAAATCTCTCTCGCGAACCAATACAAACTCCACGCTATCAAATTGCTCCACAGATGGCAATATGACCCCACTAGATTATCCAAAATGTTCCAAACATCTAGCCCTGAATGCTGGAGAGGTTGCGGAGAAAACGCAGACTACTGGCACATGTGGTGGAACTGCACCTGTGTAAAAGTCTTCTAGAATGAGGTCTTAGGCTGGATAAAAGAGATCAAAGGTATCACTAGATCATTGGATCATTACCTCATACTGTTTGGCTTGTAGCAAAACGACGACGATTGGATCAGAGTGCGAGACTTGGCCCCACAACTACTGCTCGCAGCCCGAGCCATACTGGTTACGAAATGGAAATCCACCTCCCCACCAAAAATGAATGGATCAACGTCGCCACCAACATATGCATAATGGAACACATTACGGCATCACTGCACGGAAGATCAGCACCAGTCGAGGCCCTATGGTCAGATTACAAAACTAAATATCTTCCTGACGTATTTTCTCGAGGTTCAACCACCAGCCTCCCCCACGGAGACCCGAACACAATATAGAAACGATCCACTGTTCTGTACTGTCCTACTCTCATCGTTTAAGCCATTCCTATAACACACAAGAGGCCTTGATTTCTATTTGCATAGCACTGCAACAATTGAACTGAAAACTGCACGACCGACCACGGTGTGGGGGGTGGGAAGGCGGGAAAGGGACGTCCGGTACTAACATAGGACCCAACCAGAGACAATGAGTTTGTTAATCCGATTATCTACCACGCAATCTCACTGATATGTCCTGTATCTTAAAGCTTTAAATTGTTGTTGTACCATGACTTGTGTTTCTAAACCAAATAAAGACAAATTTAAAAAAAATATTTAAAAAAAAAAATTCATGCTGCCTTAACCATAAATGAATCAGTGAAAAAGACTGAAACAAATCTTGAAATACAATACCGATAATGTGTGCAAACTTTAGTGTTTTGAAAAACCAAAAGAAAAGTGAATGAGGAGAAATAAAAAACATTTCCATTGTCGTTGGAGTACATACTGTGAAAAGGGGGCAGAACGTGATTACAAAAAGAGTTCTGGATTCTCTAGTTTTATCAGTTATATCCTTGTTTATTCTCTATATAGTTCTCCGTTTTGCAGAGCTACAATTACCTTCACAGCAATAAAGAGATGCAAAATATACTGAACATGCATGTATTATTCTTATGCATGCGTTATTACAATGCCTGAATAGTCATGCTCCTTTGAGACTCCTCATCGAGAGGATTACAAATGCCCCTTAAAATAACACATCTCATTTGGGATTCTGCTTTGGGGCAAATTAATTAGTGTTTTGACATTTTTTTATGCAATCTTGCATTGGATTTGTGAAGTATTTGTAAAGGGTTTCCAAATGTGTCAACTGTACAGATCACCATTTCTCTTAACTGTGGGAGAACTGGCTTGGATGTGAGTTCGTTATGGAGCAAATAAATGTGTGTCTTGCCAGGTTCTAAATCAATCCAGTCGGTTTGAAATTGTTTGTGAAAGGGTTTCCAAGTGTATTGATTTGCCCGGATCCCCATGTCTCTTGCCTGCTGGAAAGATGCCTTGTCTGTGAGTCCATTCTCAGGCACATTTATTTGTTGGTCAATCCCATTTGCTTAACTGCTTGTCAACTCCTTTACAGCATACTGGGAAATCCTGCACATCCTGTGTGCACGCACACACACACTCTTCCAGTTCAGTCATGTATAAGGAGCATGTTGTCCAGTAAACTGAGCTGTTTTACCAAAGATACTGCCTTCTCCCCACTCCTGCATGCTAACCCAACTAGGCAACTGAAGGTTAAGCCAGTGGTTTAGAAAGGGGTGTTATATATGTAATTCTTTCCCAAATGCACCCAGCAACTTCCTAGGAGTGGTTCAGTGTCCAAAGTCCCAAGTAATCCCTATAAGTGCACCAGCAGGCCCCAATGAATGCTCTGGCAGCAGTCTTTGGGCTGCATACTAAATACTGAGGACCATCACTTACATGGTGGCAAGGGCTTGGTCACTAGGACGTGACTTACTGAGTACTTGTAGTGATGGGCTTCCTCCTTTCTTCTTCAAGGTACCGGTTCCCGAGTCATCCAGGATGATCCAGGGTCAGTCTGGGCAGGAGACTCGGTCCGCTTCTGTTCCAAGTGGATTTGAGTAACTAGAGCTAAGCTCTATTCTCCTCCCAGCAATTTAACGTGGTGTAGTGCAGTGGAACCACAAGGGTGCCACTGAGCCGGAAGGAGTTGATGGTCCCAGAGATATGTCAGAGGAGCGCCACTCTGACAATGATGGTAAGGCATGAGGACAAGGAAAGGAAGAACAGGACCAGAGAGGCAGAGGGCCCAAGGCATGAGCAGGTTCAGGAAAGGGAACAGCAAGCGGAACAGGGAAGGCAGAAGGAATCAGGCAAGGAACAGCCCAGAAACAAGGTGAGTGCAACTGGAACAACCACAGAGGGACAGGACGCGGACCAGTTCTGTGGGAGCGTTAAGACACACTGTGCTGAGTATTGGCCTACTATTTATAGCTTGGAACGCGAGTTCCGGCATCAGCGGTTTCCATGGAAACTGGACGCTGCTGGTCAGATGACCCCAGGGCATAACACCATGTTGTGACGTCAGTGCGTCGGGGTTCCGAACCCTGAAGCATTGCAGGCAACTGCAGCATCCCCAACGAATCCTCTGCCAGCGTCTCTCGTCGTTGAATGTTCCCCGCGGACCGCCGATTAGGGCGCACCCACCAGCACCACCAGGTATACAGCCTCCAGGCTCCAGTATGCAAGTGGTATGGGTGGTGCGAATGGCCAGAGCATCGTGCGACACATGGAAGTGTTTTCTGTGTCACCCACTTATTCCTAATAATTAAATGGCTGTTAGGAACAGTGTTTCTTGTGCTAGACCTTTTGGCACATTGGTGTTTACATTGTTGGACTGCAGCCTTAGATACTCCCTCGCAGCTTGTCAGCCTCAGGGCTGCGTGGTGGCTTTACTCTGGCATTAAGTGCTATAACTGGTTAATGGGGCCAGGCAAAAAAGTTTCAAAGGTTGTTTTCCTCACTTTATTATTACAAATTGTTATACTATCTAGTTTACTTGGTGATAGTCTTGATACTTTCACCTATGTTAGTAACATTTGAGAGTTTATACCAAGTCCCTGCTTCACCCTCTCCATCTTTGCCCTCATTATACTAGATATTCTTATCATATTTTATCACTTAAATGTCACCCAATAAAACATCCGACACAATAAGGAGCTGGGCTGTAACACTTCATTCTACTACATTGCCAGGCTTTCAAACAAATCCGGTTGAAAGGTTGATGGCAGGAAAGCTATGAATGAATCTTAACCACTGGCAATTGATCTGCTCTGCGCAACCTTCCAGAGCATTGTTTTCAGCCTTCCATGACATTAAAGAAGAGGAATTACCATAGTCAAATCGGGCTTTGTCTGACCCCAAAAGGAGCAATCCATCCCCAACTGATAAGTCACATCCCTTCTGCTTGAGAAAACAATCAAACGCAGATATGTTTCAGGCTCAATGGCTGTCATCAGTGAGGTGTAACATAGGTCTCTGAGCATTGCAATCCCAAGCTTCTGAATCCATGTTTGTGCATACCTGTCCCACTTGCAGTGATAAAGGAAAACCAAATGGTGATGGCCAGAAGGTTTTAAATCAATCATAACCACCCTCATAGCTCTGGCCAATGTTTTTCCGCCATCCAAGCCATTACAATGGGGAAATACCATATGCAAATTAGGCTTGGTACCACCCCAAAAAGGGGCAGTTCAACCCGAACTGCTCGGCCACCTCTCTTCTGCATGTGACCACAGTGACGATGGCAATGAGCCTGAAAAATGTCAGGGGTTGCTTGGGGTATCTCCCCCTTTTATTATACACTTTGGTTGCAATCTTCAAACGTATCCGTTAAGGCTAAGGAAAGGTCATTCAAACATTGCAAGCAACCTTTGTACGCAATCTCCAAAATGACTACCTTTCATAAATGTATGGTGTTGCCGCGATTTAAGTACAGAGCTCTCCTATATTAGCAATTGAAAACATGCCATTTATAGAATTTCAGTTTGAAGAATTGCCCCAAAAAATCCATGGAATAATGCAGGTGCAGAGGCAGAGGTATAGCTACGTGGCCGTCAAGAAGAGGCTGCGTACGGCTGGCATCAAATATATGCTCCTGTACCCGGCGAAACTGAAGGTGCTGCATAAGAGCAGGGCGCTTTTCTTCGACACACAGGAGCAGGTGGGGTCATGGCTGGACCTGCAAGGCTGCCCAGAGCAGGAGGCAGATCGAGACCGTCAGGAGAATGACAACTGAGGAGCCAGTGTCATGGACATTGAGGGGGTAAGTGGGAGGGTGGCCCTGTCATGGGGGAAAAGTTAGACCAGATGGACATTGTGTAGTCTTCGGGCCTTGTGCTCCGCACGGACTGGAATATAGTGGATAAAATGCATATAGGAGCTGCATAGTGTTAACATGAAGCGTACTAAATTTGAAAGTAGGAGCAACGGGACGGAAGCAACCCACCCCTGAGAAATAGTAGTTGAGTGGCCACTAGGTCGACTTTACCCTACTGAGCCCTGAGCACAGGCGTGTGCGAGACAGGGCCAGATGTGGGGGTGCCTGAGATCCAGGGATGGAGCTGGGCAACAGTTGGGGAGGGTGTTGTTGGGGAAGGGTAGGGAGGGGAAAGGGGGGTTTGGTGTGTATGTAGTTGTTGGGAGTTTAAGTTTGAACATGAGCCTACATTGAGGAGCCGTATGGCTGGATCTGTAATGCGCGGGAGGGAGGGAGCGGTTGGAGGGAAGGATGAGGATCTTTAACGAACCATGGGCGATCTTAAAATAATCATGTGGAATGTCAGGGGGCTGAATAGTTATTTGAAAAGGAACAAGGTCATGCTATATCTGCGAAGGCAGAAGATAGATATTGCACTGTTGCAGGAGACACACCTGACACGAGAAAAGATGGAGACAGTGGCAAAGAAATGGAAAGGGGTTGTGGCGGGCTCGTCATACTCTGCCTATGCTAGAGGAGTACTTACTTGGGCGGCGCCGCACGTCCCGTTCCACCTATTACAGAAAGTGGCGGAGACGGATGGATGGATGGTCATACTGAGAGGGCTGGTGAAGAATAAGGAGATAAGCATTGTAAACACATATGCCCCCAACCAAAATACGGCAGCATATTTTAGAACTCTGTGCACCAACCATAGTATGTGTGTGGATAGTGCGGTGATCTGGGACGGGGACTTTAACTGTGTAATGCACCCCAAGGTAGATATATCAGATGGCAAGATTGACAGACCCGCCCCAGCGGCTAAAGCGTTGCGTGCACTGTTAGATGACTTTGGCCTGGCAGATGTTTGGAGAACAAAATTCCCCCAGGACAGGCAATATTCGCACTACTTCGCAGCAGCTACATACAAGGCTTGACTATGTCTTTGCCACGTCGGATGTAATTACAGAGATTACTCAGATTGAATATAATGCAAGGGTCCTCTCGGACCACTCGCCACTGGTTCTCGAGTGGCAATATTGCCCCCCGAGAGCACGAATTCTGACGTGGCGCCTCCTAGCAGAGGCGCTCAAGGACCCAGTCTTTAGAGAAGACATGAGGGTAGAGATCACTAACTACTTTGAGATGAATACGGGTAGCGTTGACTCGGCAAGCACATTGTGGGAAGCTTTCAAGGTAGTGATGCGGGGGGGCTGACATAGCAAAATCAAAGGGCCTGCAAGGTGGGGTCCTGGCTGCCCTGCAAAGAACAGAAAGGGAACTGGACAGAGCATTAAAGGGTGGAAGCGTAGACATGGAGCGGGCACTTAAGCTGCAGCAGGAATGTGCGGAACACTGGGAGAGGCTCTGCAACCTCAACTACAAAAAATATATAGAGAGACATCATGCGGGAGGGGATAATACAGGACGGCTCTTAGCATGGCTGTATAAGAGTGAAACTCCCAGACCCTTGATTAGAACGATATCGAGGGAAGATGGTGGGGTAGCAGATACCCAAGAAGGAGTTAACAAGGAGTTTGTGGATTATTATAAGATGCTATATGGGGATGAGGGGGGATGCAGCCATGAGGAGATAACGGAAACATTGGAAGATATAGGACTGCCCAAGATAAGTGTAGAGGAGAGGGAGGAGCTAGATGCACCAATCACTTTGGAGGAGCTAGAGGAAGTGGTGAGGCAGTTGCCTACCAGTAAGACCCCGGGGGCGGATGGGTTCCCGAGTGAATTCTATAAGGTATATAGAGAGGAAGTGCTCCCCCCAATGTTAGAAATGCTTAATGAAGCGTTTGAGGTGGGACGATTGCCGGAATCACTCAGAGAGGCGGTCATAGTACTGCTTCCCAAACCTTACAAACCAGGGCATAGCTGTGGCTCTTACCGACCTTTGTTGATGCTGAACCAGGACAGTAAAATATTGATGGCTGTCCTAGCAAATAGTTTGCAAAGAATAATTAACAAATTAGTACACCCTGACCAGACGGGCTATGTCCCGAATAGGAACATGACCCATAATCACAGGCGACTCCAACGGGTGGTCGAATGGGGTAGTAAGACCGAAGGCGAAATGGTGATCATGTCTTTAGACGCGGTAAAAGCTTTCGAAGTGGCCGTGGCTGCTGGCGGCCCTGGAAGGGTATGGGATAGGGCCCGGCTACATGAGGTGCGCGAAGATGCTATATAGTGAGCCGCTAGCTAGAGTTCGAACGGGATCAGTGATATCCGATAGATGGCAACTTAGTAGAGGCACCAGGCGGGGATGCCCTTGGTCCCCGATGCTTTATATTCTAGCCCTGGAGCCCCTTGCAATATACCTCAGGCAACAATACGACACGATAGGTATTGAGGTAGGGGGCGAACGACACCTGATATCCTTATTTGCGGATGATTTGCTACTGTACTTGAGGTACCTGGAAGAAAATCTCCAGTACATTCTGGAGGTGATGGAGAGGTATGCGGGGCTGTCCGGGATAGCGGTGAATCCTCAGAAATCTAGCATTTTTCCGCTGGGCAGCTATAAGAGAACCCCTGTGGGATGGTTACCAGTGCTGCAAATACCATGGTCAGTTAGCTCTTTCCGGTACCTGGGGATAGATGTGTACCACACGGTGAAAGAGGAACATAGGCATAACACTGAGGTAGCTATTGGGAAAATCGAGAAATGTATGAATTTCTGGGCGCAGTTGCCCCTAGCAATGATGGGACGGGGTGCGATGCTGAAGATGGTGGTCCTACCTAGGCTTCTGCATTACTTTAGTAATATCCCATATATGATACCCAAGAAGTTCTTTGCCAAACTAAACAGCATGTGTAGGGACTTCCTGTGGCAGGGTACCCGAAACAGAGTGGCGCTATGGAAGTTACAGAACTTTTATGAAAAAGGGGGATCAAACTGCCTAATTTCGAGGTTTATTATGTGGCGAGCCAGCTGCAATATGTGGCTAAATGGCTCTCAGATGAAATGACCCCTGAACTACGGTTGTTCGGGCAGGATTGCGCCCCATTTCACTTGAAAGAGATGATCTGGCTGCCTGAGTCGGAAATGAGGGCGTCCAAAAATGATGATGCTTGGGTGGAAGATGTGGCGTAGGACATGCCGGATGATGGAGGACCCATTCCCATGCTCCCCGCAAGTACCACTGGTGGCATTGGCGGGCAGAGATATGCAGCTGAGGGTGGTTATCAGGGCTCACTGGGAATCGGTGGGGTTGGTAACGTTAGGAGACATGTGGCAAGAGGGAACCATTAGGGCTTTTGAAGTGCTTGGGGAAGAAATGGTGCTATGTACGGGCCAATATATCACATATCATAGAATGGTACGAAAAATTCGGAAAATGTGGCCTGAAACAGTATTTGAAGAAGAACCAGATGCTATCATGGAGGCAATATATGATATATCGGAAGGGGGGCATCACATTTCTAGACTGTATGAGATGGTGATGACTAAGGTCGGGAAGGATCTGACACAATTGAGATTAGACTGGGAAGTGGGATCCCTGATAGAGGATGGGATGTGGGAAGGTGCCCTAGGATATCACAAGAAGGTGTCAAGGAATGCGAGATTAAAACAAATACAATTGTATGTAACGCACAGAGCATACATGACACCTTTGAGGATATCCAGATTTGCAAATGCTGGACGGCAGGCGTGTCCCAAATGCGACGTGGAAAAGGCTGACATGACACACATGTTTTGGTCATGCCCAGTAATTGGGTGTTTCTGGGGTGAAGTGGCACAGAAACTAGCGGAAAAGGGGGTTACGATCATCATAGACACAGCCTGGGCCTGTTTGCTGGGGGGGTTCCCCAGATCACAGAAACTTAAACATGTCAGGAAACTGAAAGATCTAGCATATGTGCTTGCTAAAAGAAGGATTGCCATGGGATGGAAAATGTGTCACAAGCCGCGGGTAGAGGTGTGGTGGAAGGAGTTGCAGAAATGGGCGGAGGCTGAAACGATGGTATGGCAAGAGGCTAGTAACGCAGGGGGGGAGGAAGAAGCGGGAACCTTGATGGCATGGAGATCATTAATTGCAGAATTATTTGCAACAATGCAAGATCTGACAGAATCCACGGGTAGTGAGACCCAGCCACGGGCAGCAAATACAGAGCACGAGGTGTAAATAGGCTCATGAGAGGGGTGGTAGGGGGGGGAGCAGTGACCATGATTAAGTAATTTACAATTGAACTGTTGTAATATGCACTGCGTGTTTGGTTTGTATTGTTGTTTGGTTTGAAAATGAATAAAAATCTTTATAAAAAAAATAAAAATAATCCATGGAATATTTAAACCCAAACCTTGTCTGTTTCGGCCAAGAAGAGTGTGGAAAGGTAGGCTAATGCACATTGGATACACATTGAAATCAAATCTTTGTTTGTGATCTTATTGCTCTCACTTCCTACCATAAATTCCAGAAGAGAAATGCATGTCTGATGCATGCATGACCAACCTACACCAGCCTGCCCAACCCTGAAGCAAAGACATGCCTTATGATAATCCCACACCTTTCTCTTTCCCCACGAGTGACATTTTTAATGGTGTATCATGGTCTTATGATATCACATCTGGCCAAATTTGCTTCAGGTTGGCAACCCCATTCAGGTGATTATGTATAACTGCACCCTTACCTAAATCCAACATGTCGGTGCAAGGCAATGTGTCATACCCTACCCAAGAACCATGGTTATCTCGTCAACACATCACAACCGTATACATGTCCAAAGCAGATTCAAGTAGACATAAGAGGGTGGGAGTGGCAGATAATATATTGGCACTTGCAAATTACGCTTTATGGCCATTGAACCGGAGGACTGTACAGAGTCTACTGTTCTGCTGACAAGATTTGGGACTAATCAACTCCTCAGGATTCTGACGTTCACACCCCCACTTAGGTATCGTATGATTCAGCTCCAAATCCCCATTTTATGACTCACATTTATGTATTTAGTTTTGGGAAAGATAGAGACCTCTGTAAACTAACCCCTCTAAGCGCATGATTGTCATCTACCTAGCAAAGCAAAGTTTTTGAGGTCTGCACATCTCACTGAACTGCCCTCCGATAACAGCTCACCCCAAAGGCCTACCTAGATACTTCCAGTACTTACTGCTCTAGTTAGATTACCTAATCACCTCATGCTAGTCAGGGCTCAGAATTTGGATTGGATAAGCGGGTGCCACAAGCAGCTCCAGGGTATACATTGGGGAACGAGCAGCTAGGGTTCCGCAAATCTAACTTCCACATAAAATGCAAACACATAATAGTATCCATTATTTATGACCCTTTATGCTTTAAATGCCATATAGATGTGTATTCATGTTTTTTTTATATATTGTCCCAAATGAACAGAGTTAAATTCACATAGTTGTGCTTGTTCTGCATCAGTTGACTTGGGGAGCCAAAAGTAGCTCCTGGTGACTGCTAGTTTTAAGCTAACCAGGTTCTTTTAGGCCACAAGCAGGAGCTACATGGCTCCCAGCTCCCCTCAATTTTGAACACTGCGTCTCCTGATCTCAGTCACAGACTTAATACACTATCCCATGCACTGCTGTCCTTAAAGCTAACTCCTCACAACTCCTACAAAAGTCTCCAAACAGGCACCAGGAAATGCTTCACTTTTCCAGCGATTTTAATTTCATTTGTGAACACAGGATGGACATGTTGGCATATCACTCACAAATCACTATGACTTCTGGGGAAGGTTCAGGGGTTTGTATTATCATAACAAAACAGTATTGCCTGTGTGAAATAATTGTTGTTAGGAAAGATTTCGTAATTGTAGGTAATTTTCCTTCCATGTGGCAACCCCTAAACTTTTTGCTGTAGTTTTTCACCTTGTTCTCGACTTTGCCAGAGAAGTGCAGCCTTCTGCTGCACTCCTCTGGGCTTTCGCTCCATTCTTAAAAACTGACATGCCCTTAAGACAGTCAGTACCGGGAAACGCTGTTTTCCGTAGTTTCTTTTATCATGTTGCGGCTTTCGTGCAACATGACACAAGAGGGCCCTGTAAGCTAAGTTACTGCTCTCTTGGGTCTCTAGCCTTCTACAGGCCCTAGATACTCTTTTAGGATTGTAACTGATCGGTGCAAGTGATTCACGGACGGGAATGGTGGCAGCGATCGTTTCTTGTGTTTTTGAGCTCCTTTTGGCGTTTTAAGCACGTTTCTCGCGCTTAGCCCAAAATGGTGGCCTGGCTCCCAAAATGGCCAGACCACGAGGCTCCTTTGTCCTGTCCGCTGACTGTCTTGCTCCCTTCACCTTCCCCAGGTCGAGCCGACCCGGGGCCTTCCTTATTTGGGCATGTACTTTCCCGCGAAACATGGATGCTTTCACGGGCTTCTACAGGCCTTGTGTGTGCCTCCAGGATGTGGGCTGGGATGTCTGGTCCCAATACACATCCTGGGTGCCAGAGAGCCTAGGGTGGTGTGAATGCCTGGGACCACCGTGGTCCATGATAGGTCCACGTATGGTGTGAGTGTTGATGAGTGGATCTCCCATTGGGTCCCCTCCGTTTTGGCGCGAAGGGAACCGTGGATAAGAGGGGGCTGGAAACACCACTACCAGGTCGATCTCCTGAGTTCTCACGAAGGAAGAAATACAGGAGCCAAGTATCCTGCAACCACGAGGCTGAACCGAGGAATCGCTGGTGACCCGCTGAAGGACTGCTCCTCTGCACTGCTGTCGCCTTGTGAAACCCTTTTTACCTCTGATCGAACCAGAAGGCCTGTACTGGTACTTCGACCCTTGGAATAGCGGGGACAGCTATTCTCGGCATCTTCACCATCTCCTGCTCATAAGCCTTCGGAAGTGTCTCTGGGCCATCCAGCAGACTGACCAGCCTACACAGGAGTCTTGCTCTGTAACCGCCGCCAGGTTGTGTAGTATTTCGGGTCCTTGTCACTCTCACGATTCGTACACTTGGCGTTCCCGGGTCTGAAGTGAGTAGTGTACATTTGGCTCAGATACACACGGCCGCTCCGTTGCCCTGCTGTGGTAACAAACTGTGCGGGTTCACTTCGTTTGGGACATCTTTAACTCAACTCTGCTGCTGCAGAATCAACACGACGACGAGACGTCCCCTGCTCTCCTGAACCTGCCAGCGACTGAAACTGACGCGGAGAAGCCTGGGTCTGCTTGCATCGGGGACCGGTGAGTAGCATAGCTAGGAACTGGTCGCCCTCCTGCAGGAGCCCATAGCTTTTCCCCGCTGTGTCAAAACAGCACGCCTTTCCGTACTCGCGCTCTGCTCCTGCCCACAGTGGAGGCTGCGCTTGAGTCGCGGAACTCTGTTCTTCTACATTTGTGCACTAAACTGAACTGCCTGATTCCCTCGAAGAGACTCCCCCTTTTGCCCGTTGGCACCAGCGTGTGCAGATACTTTTGAGCACAAGGCTCCACTCTTCGTAGGGCTCGGACTTCCTTTTAGTTAGGTGCCTCTGAAGGCGGACTGGGTCTAAGCATTATTTCGCACTGCCTGTTTTCCTTCCCTTTTAGGTGGACTACACATTTCGTGCATCTAACGCTATAGACTTGTTTGTATTTGTATATATATTGTATTGGTATGGTATGTTTTGGTTTACTAGAGTTGTATTGTGATTTCTCGCTACGGTCATTGTTTTAAAGGCCTTGTAATAAATGTGTATATATTTTTAATATAACACCTGTTTGGAATAGTTTGTAAGTGTCCTTGCTTTGTGTGCTCATTGCGGGCTTTCAGTCACCCTCACCCCTCTTGAGACCTAGTCTTGACCGCCGCGATCGCTACCCTGTTTGGTCTGGCTTGTCCAGAGGTTACCCTGTTCCAAGTAATTAGGTTGGCCTTCTGAACTTTCTGCGCCACCAGGGCAGAGTTCAGAAATCCGTTTTAACAATTGTGAAAAGGGATAGACAGTCATTTTAATCCAGAACACTGGTTAGCAGAACTGGGTTGGGAATTGGCTTTAGGGCCGTCCCACTCTTTCGTCTCCCATGGGATTCACGCACTAGTCCATGCCTCCGTAACCATTGGTTAATGCTACAGAATGGTAACCCCTACTGTCTGAATTCATTATCTTTCTTTACAGAGGTTTTCCCTAGGTGCAGGCTCAGTAATCTCCTTCAGAAACGTTCTACCTTTCCCTACTCCCGCAACAGATTAGTGGTCTAGCGGGAAAGGAGTTGGGCCTTGCAATTGCTTTGCAAGATTTTTCTAGTTGAACACATGTCCACCCTCACAATGACCCTTCTACTCTACCTATTTTCTTTATCCTCTCCACCAATCTTCTGTGACTCAGATGTTTCACTCCACCTTTCTGCCTCCCCTCTTTGATCTAAACTCTTCTTCTCTTACTAAACTACCTACCACTTTACCTCATCTACTATATTGCTCACTACCATCACTACTCTGCTCTAATTACTATTATGCCCCTCTCTTTTACCTCTACACCTGTCTCAATACTACCTCTCCTCTCACTAGTACCTCTCCTCTCACTACTACCTCTACTCTCCTCTCACCAACACCTGTCTTCCACTACTACCTCTTATTTCAATACTACCTCTCCCTCCTTCCACTACTCTACTCCCACTCCACAAACATCCTCTGTTCGCCACATAGCATTCACTCCTTACGCTACCTACTACCAACCTGTCACACAAACACACAGATGCTAAATCTGCAGTACACTGCACTCACTAAACCATAAGTGCTTCAACACTCCACAGGTTCTTCCTTCCTCCCACCTCCACTGCTAACCTCACCTGGATAACTCACACTTGAAGTCTCAGCCTATAATCCTCCTTCTCCTACCAGGATTGGCTGGCTCTCCCTAGTTAATCTAATTCCACCTTCTTTTCCCAAAGGTGAGCCGGTGTCAGGGAAAATGTAAACAGGGGCTTAAGCTCCTCCCCCTTTCCCCTCTCGGGCTTGCCATTTGAGAATTCTTGCGCCGATGGAAGGTTGATGCCAAAGTGGTTCCCGTCCTTGACAGTAAGCCTGTTATTGCATGGTGGTCTAATGGGTTAACTTTTATCTCTGGGTCGCCCACTGGCATTGCTGGTCCCGTTCGCAATACGGCCACTGGGTGTCAGTGTCAGTCTTTCGCATTAACCACTCCGCCATGCTGATAGTCTCGGTGGAGCCAACACTTGGTTCAAGCAGGTGATTGTTTCAGATCTTGCTTGCTTCTCAGGTATTGTTGGGCATTTTCCCTCGCAGGTATCAGCACTTAATGTGAAAAATACTGGTGAGTATCTTGACAGTACACCTTTGGCTCACACCATACCTCAATACCATCTTCCATGCCATCACCTAGAGACATATAAGTGCCAAGCTCCGCCTTTTGACAAGGCCAGGGAACTGGCCATGTCACAACATTAATTCTGGAAATGCCCCGTCCCTTCCCTGAAAGTCTGCAGTTGTGAATATTTTGGAGAAAACTGAACCAGGAATAACCCATACATGAAATACAGATGCCTGGGTTGTATCATTTTCCAACAAGCCAAATGGGAGCATTAGTGCATCCCTTCAGTTTCTGGAAAAATGCTTTGAGAAGTGGATCCTGAACACTAGTGGGCTATTTCATCATTCTGGTACTGAGGCGAGGAAGAAGCATGACATTGTAGAGATCTAGCATGTCTCCTTAACTATGGCCAGGCACTTAGACCAAATGACCCACACTTGGGGTCATTTAGTAAATGTCGTGAGTATAAGAGGGCGAGCAGTTCGGAGACTAGGGAGATCGGGGATACCTGCTGGCGGAAAGCAAGAGACTAGAGAAACCTGCTGCCAGGAGGCAAGGGACGTGGATTGCTGCGGGAAGGAGATGGCCGACAAGAGCAGACAGGGCCACAAGATCGCTGCTCTGTCCGCAGAGAGAAAGCCAGCAAGTGCATGCAAAGCTGTGTAGCAAGTGGGAGAGGCAACTGGAACTCCCCAGCGAATGCGCAGACCGGTGAGCCTGTCAGACACCAAAGGGAACACAGTGGTCTAGAAGGGGCAGAGTGCAACCATAAGTGTCTGATGCATGCAACCGTGTAAATACTGAATGAATAAAAAAATGCTGTTGAATACCAAACTTAATGAACATTTGAATCCAAGCTAAAGGTATGCATACTGAATACCAAACTGAATGAAAATTTGAAACCAAGCTAAAAGTATGCATATTGAGTTCCGAACTGAATGAAAACTTGAATCCACGCAAATTAAGCATATTGAACTCTGAACTGAATAAAACTTTATGGGCAAAGCTAACAGCTGATGAAAGCCAAAAGGGAAAGCGCCCATTTGAAAGTAATCTACAGAAAGAAAACGCAAGTCTGAAAGAGTGCAATAGAAAAGGTGGGACAGAAGCAAGACCACCACAAAGTGAACTTTATGCATGGATACAGTGCGGCAAGGCCAAAGACTGGCAAGAGATGTGTGAAACGTTTTGGCAAGGCCAAGAGGCTAACTAGGAGAACCCAGGAGAGTATAAAGCTACTCACAAAGCCAAGAGGCTGATAAGGAAGAAACAAAGTGAATGTTTATCTGTACACAAGGACAAGTACAGAAGAACCTGTTTGGGCTGAAGAACCTAGGGTTTCTGGTTGCGCGACTTGTGATGGGTTGACCGTGTGGTCTGACAACTTCACCTAGACCAGTGAGCCCTAAACGGTGAAAGTCAAAGACATTGCTAAATAAACTCAAGAAGGAGCACTGTGGCTGAACTGGTGAGGAGGGTAAAATGGACCTAGATTTATGGTGAACTTTGAAAGGTTGAAATCTATACTAGTTGCTACGTTGAAGTCTTGGGGAAGGAAACCCTGAGACTTGATGAACTGCAAATATTGTCTTGAGGACAGGGCCTCAAGACCTTTTCTTTTGGAACTGTGTTGCCTTAAACTTGGGGAAGGTAACCCCGAGGATTGTGTGGGACTATATTGCCTTGACCTTGAGAAAGGTAATCTTGAGACTTTTTTCGAACTTGCTTCAACTTGGGAAGGTTACATGTGTTAATATCCCAGGAAAAATATTGCCATATTTTTCCGGCAATATTAAGGCATGGAACCTGCGGGGGACACTCCTGCAACCCCTGTATTATTTTAAAAGGAGAGGGGGACACGCCCGCAAACCCAGCTCCCAAAAAACCCTAATATTATCCACACTAAAAATATAACCTATGGCCATTCCCGACGACCATATATATGGCAATATTTTTGTTGGGGATAATATTACCTGATGCCCTTGGGAAAGGGGAGTTAAAAGGGAGCCTAAGCTCTGGAAAAAGCTCAGAAGTTTACTTTGATTATTTCTTTTGTTATTGACATCCCTGCACATTGTTTAGCTTTAGTTGTGAAGGCTAGGATGGGTGTTAGACACAGACAGACTTTTAAGTTGAACTTTGACTCAGACTGTCCTTAGTTTCGTCCGGGTAGGGAAATCCCTCCTTAGCATAGGGCAAGTTCGGCCTTCAAACATCCTGACGTTTGATTTAATAAACCATTTGAGTTTAAACTTTGAATCTATTGTCTGTGTCTTGCTTCATAATGCCTTCAAGTTATATATAAAAGTAGTCTGCCATCTACACCGCTATTAATCATCATTTCCCACCCCTAAAAATCAACCAAAATTCATTTCACACATCATATTGTAGCCTTGTGTGGGTCCTCTTTACTTTAAAGAAGACACTGCTTTTCCCTCGACTTAAAAAGCAACTAATAAAAGGAAAAGGAAATGGTAAGGGGTGTTTTCATGTATATTGATTAAACCTTCTCGCCATAATGCATTCGTAGAAACATTCGACTGATTAATATCGCACCCAAGTGGGGCATATTTTCGCTAGCCCATGCTTTTAGAATAACTCTACTGGTTTCAATACATTTTTATTCCGCATGTTACCAGATAGGCCTGTATATTATGTATGCCTGATGCTCTTGTACACCTCTGCTGTCACATCTCTCTCTAGATAAAGTGCTCGTGCATTTTCCACAGTACAGTGGAGCCTATTTCATGTTTACTGACAGTGTGTACACAAGAACGGTCTATCTGTAATAAATAACCCCTTTCTCTTAACAACACGACGTAAAATCACAGCTCTGTTCTATCATTCTTCGCAGCAGAATAATAAGATATATTCTATACAGCAGCTCAATCGGTCATGAACTGTAAACAATTTAAATTCCATAAGGTCCATAGACAATATAAAGTGCAAGCACTAGTAAATATTTGACTCTTAGAGTCGTAACTTAAGTCGAATCAATTCACAACCTTTAGTCTCCAGACTAGTGAACCACTAGTGTTTGCCACATTACAGCACTCCGTTAATTACTGGGATATAGGCATGTGCTTAGACCAATAAATGCACTGCATTTGGTTGCATGACATTAAACTCTATTATGAATTAAGATTGCAATTGTCTTAATTTTCAGTCCCTATTCCAATTTCTTTTGTGTTCTGTAACGTGCTAATGCACAGAATCTCAGCAGCGTGGGGTCACTCTGTTCTTAACCAAAATGGACTGCTAGCGGGTAGCTTAGGTCAGGGGGAAAATTGTGGAACCAATGTACATTTTATTGCATGGACATGTTATTCCATACACTACAAATCTCGTTAGGCAGTCAATTATATTGTTTATATACCATGTCCTATTATTATTTTGGCCACACCTGATACATGTGTTGGGTTCCGGTAGTGCACATACTTTGCATTTATTGCACTTAAAAAAACACGGTTATTGTTCCTGCTCTTACGCCAAGTATTGCTTTCTGTCATCCTTCATGGATAGCTCGGTGATATCAATTGTTTAAAGGATTTAGCTTTCGAAAAGGTCATTTTCGGGTACTCTGCCTCTATTGCCTATCCTTTGCATGAACCCAAATTTGAGAGACAATGTTTTTTTTAGGATGCATCGAATTTGGTTGAACTGAGAGCTGTATTGTGTAATAAATCTGACACTGGTGCTGTCTTTATTTTTAGATTCAATTTCAAAAGATCACCTCTAGATTTCTCCTTGACCTTATTATATGCTTTGTTCAAGGTCTGTTGTGTGTAGCCTCTTGCCAAAAATGAGCACCTTGTCTGATCCGCTTCTTGGAGAAATTCGGTTAGTAATGGACAGTTGCACTTGATTCAGATTATTTACCCAGAGGGTATGCTCTTTATCAAGTTTTAGGATGATGGCTCCCTGCATGTAGAATTTAATTAGAGGATGTGACCTTCCGATATAGTCTGCAGTTGGGCTTGCCATTGGCTACAAAATATGGAACATCCAAAAAGACCAGCTCTTCATGACTTACTGCCATGGTCAGACGGAGATTCATGGTATTTTGATTCAATTCATTTATATATTTTACCACAGACTCTTTGTACCGTTACAAATTAAAAATAAATCATCTTTGAATTGATGCCAACATATTATGTGATCAAAAAAAGGTCAGGACGGCCCTCTGCAAGAAAGAAAACGGCATGATAGCCTGTTCTGTGGGGATGTACCCACTCAGAGTCTGCCACCACATGTTTTAGCTCACTGTACCTTTCACAAAAGAGGAATATCTGTTTGCATCTCAGTCTTCGTCCCGCCCACTTGAGCAGTCAAGCCCAATAATGCTAGGCAATCCTCCTTTGAACAAGATTACTAACAGCAACCCCATACACTCGGGCCTCATCAGTGAGGTGGAGCTGTGCCTCTCTGAGCACAGTGAGCAAGGGGTCCACGTCTGGATAGCTTTGGGTAACTTAGGGTGACCAACCCCACTGAATCATCATACCTCTCTGCCCAGGCTTCTGTAAGCTCCCACCAGCCCATATATAGATTGGCATTCGTGGAAGCTATACATGAGCCCATGGCAGTACCACATGTTTGTTTGTATAGGCCATCATTAAACATAACTTTATTTTCTAGACAAAACTGAAATAAAGACAAAATCATTTAATTGTGGTGTTTATAGCTGATTTTCCCACATCTGATCCTCCGCCTTTGTGAGAACATCACTTGTTTCTCTGATGTATGAACATAATATTTGACCAAAAGATTCAAGAAGAAATCTAGAAACCTAGCTGTGTTTTCTAGTAAGGAACCATAAGAGGATACAATCGGTCTCCCGGTGGATTGATGATAGCTTTATGTGTTTTAGGTCCAAAATACTGTACCAGGGTGACTGGTGCATTTACTCTTAAGTATATTGCCTCTTCCCAGTCTGATATTCCGAAAATTCAATATTTTTCACCAATTGTTCAAACACTATTCATATCATTTTCAGCGTGTCTGCTACACAGGTTTCATAACAATCAATGTCTGATCATTGCCAATAGGCTTCTTTATTATATTTGTATCTGCTCCAAGCAACTACTCTGCCTCCCTTGTCTGCTTGCCTAATGATTATTGGATGATCTTCCTGCAGATCAATAATCGCTTGCTTTTGTTCTTTTGTAAGACTATCTGCCTTGCTCAGTGTTCTGATGGACAATGATCTTGGGTCTTGAATGACCAGTTCTTCACAAAGATCGATTTTGTTAGCATTCGTGTTTGGACAAAATGTAGATTTAACTCTGAGATCAATAGATCTAGAGAAATTGGTTTCTATTCCAAATCTCTAATATTTGTGAGTTATCAGATAAATAACCCCATTACTGTTAAGTCATCACTGAATGCCTCAAGTGATAATAAAGCATCCCGATCTTTGACTGGTGGAGGATTCAGGACAGGAGGAGCGGCTGTCTGGTCAGTATCAGTTGTATTGTGAAGAACATTTCTTTTTAATTTTAATTTGCTCAGAGATTTCAACAAATCAATCCTTGCATTAGTAAAATTAAATTTGTATGAAGAAGAGAAAGTTAAGCCTAGTTCTAAAACAGATTTCTCCACTGGCGTAATGGGTTGGTCTGAGACATTTATTTATTTAACATTTGTAGAGTGCTCTGAACCCGTGGGCATCTGGGCGCTGGTTGTTAGGCAGAAACCTGTGCAGTTCCCTCTGGGACCACTGCAAAAGATTTAAGACTACAGGTGGTTGGCAGTAAACCCAATTGGTAGCAGTCTGTACCACCCAGATTTACCTGGTAGCTGTGGCTGAGCAGTCAGACTTCTCTCAAGAAGAGTTAGGCAGTATACAGAGTATTCACAATAGGTCAAAAGAACACAGTAGAACAAGCAAACACTGACCAGAGCTTGGTGTAAAAGAGCTATCATTATTTATTTAAAAACACAACTAGTTAAACACACTGGCACCAATATTAAGCAGTTCAAAAACACGGTCACTAAAAGATATACACTCCCTTCAACAATTATTAGACAAGTCTTAAGTAAAGCAACACTCATTTTCAGACAGCGGTGAGTGCTCAACGAAGATGGTACTCTAATCAATCGGTTTAACAGGGAGAGAAAGGCAGAGCAAAGATAGAAACAGATCCCAACACTTTTGGAAGAACACAGTAGGAGAAGGAGGCAGATTAAAACCGTAAAGTCAAAGTTAACAAGGCCGGACCCACTTTAAGAGGCTCTGGTCGAAATGTGTACAATGTCACATGATTGAAAGTGCCCAAAAGTCTCGCACAAGGTTCAGAATGAGTTGGACCAACAGAAAGGGACCAGTTAGATGGTCAAGGCAGCCAGCCCAGTCCAGAAGGTTAAGGGATTATTGTTACCTTGTAGCAATCTTTAGAAAGGGAGGCCTGGCGGACACGGTACCTTAAAAGGGGGAGAACGCTCCAGCGGGGGCAGTTATTCCTGGCAGCGGGTGCAAGTCGGTGCTTCGTCCGGGGGAAGAGAGGATCTCGTCGGGGAGGAAAACAGGAGTCCATTGCACTGCCAGGGAAGAAACCAGCCGCGAAGTTCTCAATTAAAAGGAGCGGTCCTTTTATTTGCGGTCCAGTGGTAAGTGGCTATCCGGTTGCCGGGGTGCTTGGCACGGGCAATTCGAACACAAGACGTCCTGGGATGCGAGAAAAGAAGATAAACTGGTTGTGCCCACCAGTCAAGGGAAGGAGACTCTCCAGCAGAGAGATCTCCTCGTCATTGGGAAGTGGTGAGTCGGTTCAGCAGGGCTCCACCGGTGGTGTCGTCGTAGCAGGTCAGCTCAGCTTCTCCCTCTTCGGATTTTCAGGTCCTGTGGCGACTTCTGAAGTTCCAGTCCCAAAAGCCCTGCTTTTATGCAAGAAACCCCCACTCATTCAGCCTAGCTGTCAATCAAACATGCTAAGTGGTGAGCCGGCCGGCTCACCACTTGGGCCAATCACACAAGAGTGCGACTTGAGTTGCCAAGGCAACTTAGTCCAGGGTGCCTAAATCCCCTCCCACACCCCCTTTGGAACCCAGACAGAGTGGCACCACTTTGGAGGGCTTCTGTGTAGAAGCCCGCCAAAAGTGGAACAAAGGGCTCGACCTTTGGTTTGGAGTTACAGAGGCGAACACAAATGCCATTTTAAAACCGAGTTCTGGCGGAAAATACCAACCGGTGAATTAATATTAAATAAATAAACCGGCGGTATGTTAGAGGCTATGTTAAAAAAGTATTAGCCTCGAACAATGGGAAAATCCCATAGAGATATATTCGCGGTTGAATATAAAAAGTAGTATCCACTGCCACCAGCCAAAACTCGACGAGGGGGTACGGCACAGTTCCCCCTGGAATAACAGACCCAGGGGCAATCGAATTGCCCCTACCAGTATGTCCACAATATGATGGTTTGTACTGGTTCTGTTAGTAATTTGGGACTAGTAAAGCCAATGGTGACTTTACATGCCCTGGGAGACAGTAGTCAGTCCCACGGTATGGAGTCTATCGTGGGGGGTCACTATGACACCCCGGGGTTACTGCAGAGGGTGCGGTGTAACACACATAGAAAAAAACATATGAGACCCTATGGAGTAAAAGACCCCATAGCCCATGAAACACATTAACATTCAAAGGAACACCACAAATCATGTCCAAGAGTGGGAAAAAAAGAGTCTCACTCTTGGCAGGAGAAAAAAACAAACTCCAGAAATCCAGCAAAGCCGCTGGGGGACTCACTAGGTTAGGAAATTCAGCCTAAACAGAGAATTCTCCCTAACACTGGTTACATAGAAGACAGGCCGATGAACAAAACAGTAATGTTGGTAGCCCTATGGTCGGGTTGCTGGTTACATGGGTGCAGGACCCCGACCGTGAGTGCTATCATTTATAATCAGAGGAAGCTGATTCACATGCATAGCCAGGCATGGTAAAGTTCACGATTCAAGGTTTTGCGTGAATAGCCATGTTTTGAGTCTCCTGCAGAAGGACCAGAGGGATGGGTCAGATTTTAAGGAGAGCAGGAGTGCGTTCCAGTGTTTGGCTGCTACCACTGGGGAAACTGCAGCCCCATGCTTTTTTTTGCTTGAATCTAGGGACAGAGAGGAGGTGTGCTTATGGAGCTCGTGTAGGTATGGTTGATTGTGGCTCTGCATTTGCTTGATTAGTAAGGAGGGCAGTGTTAGCCAGGGATTTATGCGTTAATGAGAGAGACTTGAACATGAGGCGGTCACTGTTAAGGATTTCAATCAGGCGACGCACCCTGGTCTCAGCCTAGTATGCAGCGCACAACTGAAAAGCTTATTTCTTTATATATAGATTCAATATTTTAGAGATACACCACTCATATCACACCCCCTTTTAAAATACCCCGGGTCACGATGGACCAGGAACCAAGCGGGTTGGTAAAGGTAATATTTATTTATTTAGAAATTCAAAGAAATCATACGCTTTATAATATGGGGCAGCAGTCACCAATGTGGTGACAATAACAATAGGAATGGAGGCAATGCACTTAATTCAACCCTTTAGCAACACATAGAAAACACCAGTGAATAGAAACTCTTTTTAATTTTCGGAAAGATAGTGCTCAAGTTAGGATTTCCCCCTACAAAATTCCCTTAACCCACAAACAATCCCTTCTGAATGGATATAAGGAAGCAGCAGGCAGTTAGATTTGAATTCTGTTTCCAGATCCATACTCCTAACTTTCCCTCCTCAAATGAGAGTGAAACATGGATTTGAAAGCCTTGCAAGGTTAAAACTGACACTCGGCAATGGCTGAATCGAACAATGAATGTGTGTAAAAATCTTGAAACAAATACAATTTTTTACTGGAGCAACACTGGAAAGATGCTAGCAATCACAAGCTATGTATTGAGCAAAAGCATACAATTTGAAAATGAATGGAAGATTGGAAACAGTTTATAATTAAAATGACACATGGGAACTTTTGGAAATATTTCAATTCCTGCCTGGAATTAACCAAACGGTTTTTGATAAAAACTGGTTAAACTCACTGATCTGGAGTGCAGTATTTTGGTTGGGGTGTAGCTATAGATCTTGGGTACAATATGGACGTGAAAGTAGGTATCTAGCTGGTAAATTGAGTGAGTTATGCTAGATATAGCGAGGTTCGTTTTTAGGAAAATAGAGCAGAGAAAAACAGAAAAGTGGCTTTAAAATGGATTGCAAACTTGACTTAAACTGTAATTAATGACTAAGGAAAAGAGAATGTCACCAGTGAATCTCCACAGTTATGGGGCCTTTGTAACCCTTCACGTGGTGTACCCCGTTTCCTTTATGGAAAATTAATTTATTTAATCAAAATCGCTAATGGCTTATGTTCTTTGCGAAACAAAAATGAAGAGGTAAATCGGTACTGACACTAGGAATCAAAGGCAGGATTTCACAGATAATGCTGACAATTTTAACAAGATATCAGGGACAGAAGAGGATAGCTTAGAGATTGGGATAGGACAAAGACAAGATAAGTAAACTGTGGATTTCTATTAGTAGGTATGATACTTACAGTACACTTTTTAGTTTTTGGATTTTGGACAGTCAGCGCTCTGGTCACCACACGGATATGGTCTAACAAAGGACAGCCGGACACAAACAGCGAGACAGGATCAGCTGGGCATGGACTGGTTACCGGATGGCACTGGACAGGCACTGGACTGGTCACTGGATAATGCAGATCAGCTGGATGGCAGGTTTGCAACAGGCATGCATTTAGTGAGCAGCAAGCCAGGTTAATTCAGGATGCTTCCCAAAACACCACAGCGTTTCCTGTGGTTTTTGGGATTATTTTAGAATTGAAGCCTAGGATCAGCAATACTTGGCCTTGTGGTTGGGATCTGGAGTCTAGATGGATAAATGCAAGAGGAAGACAGGAACAGGACGCCGGCGTAGGAAATCAGGAATCAGTGTCCCCTGTGTGTTGTCAGGGGCTCTTATTTATAATGCCTAGTGACATTATCACAGTATATGACAAGGGCAGGCTCTACTACATCCACCTCTATCAACCGGATTGGGCAGGGGTAATAGTCTCCGCCTAGCTTTTTGCTGGTTGGATTTCAGAAAAATGATGTCAGGTTTAAAGGTTGAGTTTTACAGTGTCCAGAAACTTCCCATAGTTACTGGAACTAAAATCTAATTTTGCCACAAAAATATATTTACCCAATTGCAACCTCTTAGCAAATCAGATACACAGGTTACATATTTTGTGCATCACATTTCAGTCCAAACCTCCATTCCGTGAGGCCTGGTTTCGCTCCTCTACCAGTTTTTCACACTTTTCAATGGGATTTATATCACTCAAAATTCGACAACTTTATACAGAGGTGAGGATTGTCATTAGGGATGTATCTACAAAATGTTATGTTTGCAACATTAATACTTTCCTTGGAATCTGTCATATTCTGTAACTTCTGTTCCCCATGCGGCAATGAGTTCTACCAAGTTTTAAAAGACAGCCCATAAAATTGGATTAGAAATTGCGAACTTTTTACATTTGACTAATGCTTGCTGCAGAGATAAAAAGTCTTCAAAGTTTCCTTATAAAATAGTCTTTGTAACCAAAAGGCAGTTCCTTTGTTGGTTCATTTTTTTCTTAACTTCAATTGCAACCAAATGTCATTTCCTTCCAGGCAAGGTAGGGGGTTTCTCATCTTAATTAAAGGTTTTATTGCCCCTTATACTTGACAGGTTTGTGTCCCAGGACTTCCATTGTTTGGTCCCAGCAGCGACAAGTCTGTTCAACCCCATAATTATCAGGGGATTGTCAGTATCTGCTGGGAATTGTTATGATAGTCCCCTTCCCCTTGAGGGAAGTTTCACGGCTGGCAACTGGAATGACTGGTTTTTCCGAGAGCTTGCAAATCTAGCACATGTGTTTTAAACTCTTTAATTTCTTTTTTGGGGTCTTGCAAACCTGTGAAAGAAGATAACCTATGAGTGTATTATCACCACTAACATAAACCCTTTACATTGATAAGTAAGCAGGTTTTTATGCAACTATTTATTTTTTAAACAGGCCAATTTTTCTTCAGTCAGCAAAAGCCCATTTTTCCACATGTGTTAAACTGCTAGCATTTCTTGCTTTAAATTCGCTTTTGCAGCTGCCTCAGATTGCCCACACTGTCTTTTCAGCTGTATTCATTTTGTTGTAAGCATGAGTTTAATCTGAACACTGATATATATATATATATATATTTATGTATTTATTGTATATGTTTACAAAAGAAACCTTTACAAATACATTGAGTAAAAAGAAAGAAAAAAACATCAATATCAAAATATCAAGAGCATAAAAGAACATACATTACAAATAGAATTTCATTAAAGATACATTACAGCCCCAGGATCCTTATTCTAAAATAGGAAGCATTAAACAGACCATTAAGAAAATATTAGAAAGTCAAACTTCCCTCTGCGTATAGACAAATTTTAGTAAAATTTCAGTAAAATTCCAAATTTTATATAGATGCACAGTACAATCGATGATATTGGAATTCAAATTCATCATATAGGTTGATCATAAAGAAGGAGCATACAAATCTAGTGATTTAATAAAACCCGCCACAGCAAGTCCATGTATGGTTTTAGAGATGGAGAGACACTAAAACCAGATAAGATTTTCTGCCCCCAATATTCCCAGAGTGTTGAATCTGCCTAAGTAAGCGCCCTAGGACCTTTCAGGGCAACACAATCTAAGAAAAAATGACGGGCAGATTCAATAACCCCAGGGATGTGGCAGAAGCGACATGTAAGATCCAAGTCACTAATCTCCTTCCTTCTATATAGAACTTCCTTAGTAGGTAACAGGTTCCATCTAAGTTTCAGAAGAAGTGAGCGGTAGTGGCGGTTGGGAAATTGTGTCAAAATAAAAGACAAGCAGCCTCTCTTCTTATGATCAAATTGTAGGTCGCAGAGAGATGGATAGGCATGCAGTTTTTCCAGCGTATTGCTCCAATCACAACAGAAAAGGCACTCTTTAACTTTGTTAGGATTGGTCAACAGAGTATCCCTATCAGTGGAGAGATCTAGTAACGTCTTATCACAAAGGTCCCTAAATTTTGAAAGATACAGGTTTCGGTCTCGGGATCCCTGTGACAAGAGCATCTTACCCACATCAGCATAAAGAGTGTCCGGTTTAGGAGAGAGTAGGGCAGAAAAAAGTGTGAGAGCCCTCCAAAGGATTCTGGCTTGCAGAGAGACTAAACCCAGTTCCTACCTTATGGCCACTATTGGGACACAGTTAGGCAGTTTCATAACCTTTCTCCAGAAGATACCCTCAAGGGTGTCCCAAAAGGTCAGGAGAACTAAATAGTATAGTTCCATTCTGTATATTAATTTTGGAGTCACCTTTCCCTTGAATATAATAATCAAGAATAATCAGGATGTGAGATCCTACAAAAAGCAAGCTACGGTTCTGAACAAATGAGTTTATTTCAACAAACCACAAGTGTTATTGTTCAATTAGTTTACATAGCTTTCGATAAGCACAAAAGGCTCAAAGGAACGGACAGGAGTAATTAAATTTGGTGGAAATACACAATGAGTATCAACCTCTTTTGTATTCAGGTACAGAGTTCCACCTAAGGGCACAGTGCGCTGGAGGGGCCGTATAGCAACATGTGGTTGCTGTGCATTTTATACACAAGATGGTAATGTGGATCTAAACAGTGAAGGAGTGACACAACTGCAAAAGCCCTTTTTCGTGTATGTCTTGTAGATTATGTTGTGTACACCCCGTGTTAACCATGCCCTGGACCACCCTATGTCCCAGGTGCACTATTGTTTAAATATATGTTCTTCAAACTGTTGTATACCACAGTGCCCTTAGGTGGAACTCTGTACCTCAATACAAAAGAGGTTGATGCTCATTCTGTATTTCCACCAAATTTAATTACTCCTGTCCGTTCCTTTGAGCCTTTCGTGCTTCTCGAAAGCTATGTAAACTAATTGAACAATAACACTTGAGTTTATTTCAACAAACCACATTTGTTCAGAACCGTAGCTTGCTTTTTGTAGGATCTCATATCCTGATTATTTTTGATTATTATATACGTACCCTCCTGGGTAGATCAGGACCCCGCCAGGCGCTCTTATTTTTCCTTACCTTTCCCTTGAAGAAACCTACAATTGGCTTAAAGGAGAACCTGCCATATTTGTTATCTAACTTAATAGATTGTGAGATAAGCGGGAGAATTTTATGTCTGAGGGAACGTCTTAATTCAGTGACCGATAGTTGGCCAGAATAAGGAATCCCACATAGATGATTTTATGTGCTCTTATAATGTTTTCACCACCAATTTTCCGCACTTGTTTGTTTCCTTTTTTCCCCTTAGAAAAGACCATTTTACGGGTTTTAATTGGGTGAATTTTTAGCCCGTTAAGTGTAGCATATTCTTCAAACTTGCATATCAGTCTTTGCAAGCCGACTTTGGTCTAATCAAAGAGAAGGAAATCATCAGCATATGCCAACCAAGAGAGCCTGAGATCCCCCAATTTAGCATTCACCATGCCTGCATTTCCAAGGAACTTCCCAACATCAACCAGGTAGAGGATAAAGAGGCATAGAGGATAAAGAGGCATGGGGCTAAGGAACAGCCCTGTCTGACCCAATACGTTTCCTTATCCTTCTAGAGAGCGTTCCATCTAGATCAATCCTAATATGGACCCCCGAGTTCTCATACATTGCCATCATTAAATTGAGAAGACCTGCCGGGATCCCCCACTTTGATTATTTTTCCCAAAGTCTCGACCTAATCACCAGGTCAAATGCATTTGACAAATCAATTGAAGCAACACAAAGAGAACCACCATATTTTCCCCATGTTGTACTTTGTCGGGCAGTTAGGATAAAGCCATTGAGATTGGTTGAATGGCCAACCCTGAAGCCTGTTTGTTGCTTCGGTAGGATGTGATTTTCCTTGATCCACACATTAAGATGGGAGAGAAGCATGGCAGCAAAAGGCTTACAGTCCGCATCGATAAGAGGGATTGGTCTGTAGTTCTTGACCAGGGTTCGTTGACCTCTCTTAAAGATGGGAACAATGTGGGTAGTCTGCCAACTGGTTGGGACATTGCCAGTATTTACTACATCTTGAAATTGCAGGCAAAGAAGTTTAGCCCAGATTTCTGGTTCCGCTTTCAATGTATTGTTTGTTAAGCCATTAGGGCCGGGGGCCCTAGAGTTCTTGACTTTGGCAATAAGGCCAAGTATTGACTCATAGTCAATAACAGGCTCCCAAGTATCATTTAATGCATTCACCCCCATTATACAGGGTTGTAGCCCCTCTTCCCCTGTACCAAAGAGTTTGGTGTAATGGTCTACCCAATGAACCTCTGTGATGGCATTCAACTGATCGGCCATGACGCTATCATTTTGGGCTGAAAATATAGCCCAGAATGCTCTAAGATCTTGTTTGACCGGGACTCTTAACAAGCACTCCGCGTCATTTTTTAGCAAACTGGATTTTCTTGATTTGCAGTAATTCTTATATTTTTGACGGATGGCTTTGATTTTTGCTTTTTTATTATCCCAGTCAGTATCAAGTACTTGGACCTCCTTGATAAGTTTCTGTGTATAGGCCTTTTCATTGGCCAGCTCCTGATCAAACCTATGAACATGAGATTTTTTAGGGTTACCCTTCCTGAGTGAGCCAAAGATAGTACTATGGAGAGCCTTAAGGAAAGTATCAAAGTGCAAAGTGTTGAATACTGCCTGCTTCCAGGAGAAGGAAGTATGGTTGAACGAGGAGATAAGTTGGCAATTAAAAAGATTAATATTGGCAGGTGACCAACGTACCCCAGTCCCTTGTCCGACAATGTTAAGATGTCGTGGTCCCTCAGCGGGCAATAGCTTCATGGGAAAAGGGGAAGAGAATGTAACCAACAGAGACCCATGGTCCCTCCATGGGTTAAAGGAGTCCTGAACCTCAGACGAAAGGGAAGACCAGGAGTGGTCTACAAAGACATAGTCTAGAGTAGACATTGACAACCCTCTATGCCATGTAGGACAAAGCGGGAGAGTGACATCATAGGAGCCATTAAGACATATTAGGCCAACCGAGTCCAAAGCGAGATTCCAGAGTCTACCCCAAACACATTTCTGACCTCTCCGATTATCATCCTCCAAAACCAATCCCAAGTCGTGATAGTTGGCCTCAGACGAAATGGAACAGTCAGAGTTAAGGTCACCAGCCAGGATCACTTTCCCCCTGGGATATAAGGATCTCCAGGCAAGGGCCATATCCGTAAAACTTTCCAAAAAAGGCTCTAGGGCAGCAATGCTCTTGTGCCATTAGACATTAATTAACAGAAGGTTAATCAGTCCATCTACAGAAACGACCTCCAGAGCCAAGATACCAAATGGCGTATCCGAAAGGACCTCATTCCTAAGGCCAAGAGAAGCTCTAATTCCAATGAGAGGCCCTCCCTCCTAGACTAGATTTAGCATTTTGAGAATAGATATCAAAACCATCAACAACGGGGGGTGAGAGCAGCCAGGTTTCTTGTAGGAAAAAACAGTCTGAGGCACTAATCATATGTACTGTATCAGTATTCGTGAAGCGATGTAAATTACCCCTGGAATTCCAGGAGAGAAGAGTGAATTTGTTCGAGGCCATGGCGTTGGTGGGTGGAGCAGGACTGAGGTAACCTGGGCCCAGCTTCTGGCATTACCATTAAATCTGGGCGTAAATTGCCTCTGTTGAGGTTGAGGAGCTCTTTCCGGATGATATACCATTATAAGGTTTCCCCTATACTCTTCACACCCTCCATATTACCAGTGAGCTGATTGGATTGAAGCAGGCTTACTTCGAAGCCAAGCTGCATTAGACCCTCCTTATGGGCCATTATTAATTCCAATACCACTCTTGATTTTAGAACAATATTACTCATATCTACACGTTCTTTAGAAGGAAAGAAAATACTTTCCATGTCATAGCTCGAAATAAGTGAAAGAGAAGGCAGTTGATGAAAACTTTTTAGTATATTTCCACGGTTAAGACAAATAGACATATCCTGTCCCCAAAGGTTAGTAAGTTGCAGAATCTCCAGAGAGGCTTTAGCCTGCAATGGTTGAGTTAGTTAGTCAGCTATATGTTTGGTAAATTGGCTTAAGGAGTCAACTTCCAAGTCAGTACACCTTGCACCCCTTAATATAGTCCTATTTTGGGATACATGGGGTCCAACAGGAAATCTTTCATACCCATTAGAAGAGGTCCCAATTTGGGAAGTATGGGGCCCAATGGGAGATCCTTGAAGGCCATTAAAAGAGCCCCCATTTGGTGGCTTTGAACAAGCAGAGTTAAGAGAATTAGGAACATAGAGATCTGCCACTGGTCCGAATCCCATAGCACGCTCCCCCATAAGAGCGACTGCTTTGGGCAGAAGACCATTGAGATTACAGAGTGGCTGACCATCTATAGAAGAAGAGCTAATTGTAGGGGCCCTGTCCTGAGATGGACCTGGAATAGGATTAGCGTCCACCCCAGCAAGTGGTTTTGTGCTAAAGAGCTCCTGAAATAATTGTTTCACCTTGTCGAGGTTAACCAGATTCGCAGATATTGGAGTAGTAATGGGTACAGAGTGAATAAGATTAGAGCCGGGTGAAAAGTTGCCCGGGACAATAGAAGGTTCTGTGTCCGAAAGAGATGTCATCGAATTAGATGAGATTTGAGCTTTCGCAGAGACAGGAGCAATATTATTTGTAGGCTCCGGGGAGGTTGACATTATTTTTGGAGGGCAGATAGCATACTTTTCCTCAGCCCGCACCGCATTCCCCACCACCACAGGGGGAATATTATCCTTTGGCACTGAACTAACTGCCAATGATTTAGTCTGACTGGAAGCATTTGAAGTAGTAGGTAATGAAATTGGTCCGGCAGAAGCAGGGACGGCAATTGGAAAAGCAGTCAGAGGTACTGCTGATTCCACCGGAATGTTAACCCCCTTTAGGGGCACTTGGCAGAACCAGTTTTTTAAAAAATTGATTGGTAAATGAGTTTATTTTTCTGGTTTTTAGTTTTCTTTATTTGTTGATTAGGTTTGTTTTACCTACATGAGCAAAGCCCTTTACTTGTACTGTTTCTTTAGTAAGGTGGATAGTCCGAGGACTTCTCCAGAATGAGATGAGATTTAGAGTCTAGGGAAGGGGCAACATTGTCTCCCTTGTATGGTTTAGCCATTTCTAATATAATACATTCACAAGCCGGCACCTGAAGAATAGAAGCAACAGAGTCGGTAGCCAACCCCTCTGGAACTTTTCCCACAGGGGAATTAATAGTCGCTTTTATAGAAATAATAGGCAATTTTGCGTCTAGGACATGATCTGAATGAATGCCCTCATCCTTCATAGGGGGGTAGCGGAGGGTTGGCCACATATACCACTGTCCGGACAGGATGGGGCAATTGTTGCAGGGATCGTGTTGGGAACTTCCACCAGGATGCTGTCCCTTTCCACATTAGGGGTTTTTTTCTGATGGCCCTTCCATAGTGGGTTGGCTTGGGAGAGTAGAGTTCAGACACTGTTTATTTATTGAGGGGTTGTCTTCCTTAATCATTTTTACCAACTCTTCAAACCTGTCTAGACCTTCTAGCCTAGTATAGATTTCAGAGAGTATAAGAGAATGTGATCTAACCTCTGACCAGATGTTGTCATAAAGACTCACAAAGGAACTTAAGACCATATTCAGGGCAGAGACTGTAGGTTGAGCCAGTTTTATTCTATCATCCGCCTCTTTGAGGGTATGATGCAGTATAGACTCGCTGACGTGTTCCTTTTTTATATCTGGGAGTAGGCCCCTTTCTCTGAGCCAATTTTGTTTCTCTGTATACTCATCAATTAAATTAGTGAGTTCAGAGGGAGAACCCATGTAAGAGGCATCACATGTTTGTCGGGTTACGTTATTTTTGTTAATAGAATTAGGTTCCAGCTCACTCTCAGCTATCTCCTTATCCTCACATTCGATAATACTAATATCGTCAATATCATTATCTGCAAGATATTCAGTCTCTAATTTCTTTGCTACATCCGCCAGATCTATATGGTCCAGAGTGCCCACTATTAGAGCTGAATGCGGAGGTTTAATAAGGGTACTGGGGGCTGTCCTTTTTCCAAAGTAGTTAGAAAATTTTTTCCCCTTGGATAGGTTTACCGGGGGTGCCCACATTAGATTTTGTTTTGGGGGTGTAAATCAGCGGTTTTGTAAGTGGGGTTTTAAAGACTATAGGTTTCACTGTGGGAGTGACAGCGCTACCAAGAGGTGAAGCAGAGGGATTAACATGAATAGAGGAAGTATGGTTAACCAGAGCATCAGAGGAAGGCACCTCCCGTGATTGGTTGGCAGGGGAGATACTATGGTTCCTAGTGCACTCTATTAGGGAAAGTTGAGGAGCGATGATCTCCTTTGGGGCAGCAGGAGGTTCTACAGGATTTGCACCAGAGTCATCTAACGTAGAGGCAGATAGAAGCAGCTTTGTTTGTGGGGGGACAGGGGTAGGGTGGGAAGTATTCACCATATTATTGTTCGGTTAAACAGAGCGCGCCCTTACCCTTAATAAGCTACCACCCTCCTACAAATTGAGAGCGATAGTAGCTGCTAAATATTCTTCCTGAGCATTGATGGAAATATCTTGTTTTCCACTGAAGATGCAGCTATTATTAGCTGGAGTGCATGGAATAACACCTATCATATTAAGTGCCTCAGTCCTATCTTGTGAATGGATTTGAACGTGGGCCATGTTTTTAGGAGGAAAGGAATCCAGAGAGCCATGTACTAAAGTATGTGGGGGGTACCTAGAGAAATAGTGAAGGGATTCCCAAGAGGGGTACAATCTTTCAAAACCGAAGAGAGAGCTACCACAGCAGGTTGAGTGGAGTCAAAAGAGGCCCCCATGACTGACTGGCTCCTGAGTCCCTTAGGTGTCATCCAGAAGGGGACTGAACCTACAGAAGCAAATGCCAAAAAACAGGAGAAATCGCATTAAAAAAATTCTCTATGAATGGTAGAGAATAGGGAGTTCAAGACCTGATAGTTAGCATCTATATCACAAGCTGGAAAAACACAGGTTGAAAGGGATACCGAGGCCTTTATGACAATACACAGTATTTAAAAAATGCACTGAATAGGTGAGGTAGCTAAAATACATCAGTAAATAAAAAAGAGTAAGAAACTACCACAAATACACCTTAAAATGAAGTGCAAACTGATATGGATCCTGTCATAGAATCGGGGAATAAATAGAAAGGGATGTATCCTAAAGAATGTCCCTTGAGTAATGGGATGGGGAATTATTAGCAGAGTAGAGAGTCCTGTAGATTAGCGAACATCTGAAGGAGCACCCAGTCACAGGGTAAGGAACGCTGACAGCTTAAGGAGCTGCCAGAGTCCGACTCTCCCCCTTACCCTAGTGACATGTAAAAGTTAGGGCAAGTGGTAATGCAGCGTAGCCCCCAGTCTGAAGTACTCACAGAACACTGTTGGCAGGTGCACAGGCACAGGTCACAGCCAAACAGCGGCTCCAGCCCTTATAGCTTCCAGGGCTTAACGCTGCATGGGTGGTTGGGCCGGCACTAAATTCTGGTTAAGAGTCACGTGGTCCATCACGTGACCACAACGAGGTCAGCCCCCTCCAGGAAGCGGAATGTATCAGCAAGAGCTCAGCTCGCAGTGCTGCTTAGAGATAGAATGCTGCAGTCAAAAGTAAGCGTTCCCACAGCAAAAGCGGTCCTTCAGGGATTACAACACTGATATATGAAACTGACCAGGCTCAGATAGTTGGAGTTCCTTTGAAGACAGCTGGTGTTTGCTACATTTTAAAGAAAATGAACACGCGTTCCTGTGTGAGTGAAATTAAAGTTTCTTGTTGATCTTTCAAATCTACTTTGACAGGACCTGTCATTCAGGAATTATGCCCAGTTTTTCTGAGGCACAATGAATTATCCTGGGCCTGGCAGGGCTTTTCCGTCACAGTGGTTTCTGAATGAATGGATGGATTTAGCATCAAAACAGCATTTTTAAAGAGTGAAAAAGGTTCATTTTGAAATGGAATATTGGGTTTTCAGCAAAGCAATGCTGCCTTTTGACTTAATTCCATTCATATGTTGCAGAGCACACAGGCACGCTCCTGCAGTGTGTCCCCTGTTCCACCCTGCCTGAAGTATGTGTGGCAGGATGATGCAGCCATCTTTTTAGTTGTTGCAAAAATGCAGTTTTGAGGTACTGGCACGCACAGGAGCCAGCGCAGCCATTTTGCAGTTTCTTGCCAAATGCAGCTTAGTGATGTGGTAAAGCACAGCAGAGTGGGTCAATATACCCCACATCGCGAACAGGCAGCCAGTGGGCATTTCTTCTAGAACCCAGGATGTGCTCTTTTTCCGGAATGTTTAAGGCTGCTCTTAAGGCATTGTTTTGGATTACCTGGAGTTTTTGGATGTTGCGAGTGGTTCGGCCTGCAAAGAGGGCATTACAGTAGTCTATCCTTAAAAGAATTAATGCTCTGGCAATCGTGATACAGCTCTGAGGCGAGGAACGGTCTGCAGGTGTTTATGAGTTTGGTTTTGTATGCCGCTGCTATGCAACCGCATTGTCTTGTTAGAGAAAGCAAGGAGTCTAAATAGACCCCAAGCATCTTTTCTTTTTTAGTGACTATGATGGTGTTCCCGTCCGACAAAGGATTTGTAACTGTCCTTTAGCTTATTTAGTTGTGTTTGTGTTCCCACTAGAAGTATCTGTTTTTTCATCATTTAAGCAAAGGCCGTGTTGGGCCATCCATGCTTGGATGATTTGGTATATTTTGTTCAGTTCGGTGGAATCAGAATGATGGTTTCCAGAGATAAGGAGGAGGATCTGGGTGTCGTCTGTGTAGTTAGTGTAAGAGACACACTGCTCATCCAGTAGGTTGAAGAGGGGCTTGGTGAAGATATTCTACAGTGTCAGGGAGACACAGGAGCCTTGGGGTACTCCGCTGATGACGGCTGCAATATTGGAAAAAACCCTCATTGTTCGGTTGGACAAGAAGGATTTTATCCAAGTAGTGGCTTTGGGCAAGAAATATGCTGCTGAGGTGAGGTGTTGGCAAAGGATTTTGTGGTTCACTAAATCAAAGGCCGCCAATAGGTCGAGTAGGAGTAGGATGGCCAGATTCCCATTGTCTGTGATTTCATTCATTTGGATTTCTAAGTCCAATAGTGCAAATTCAGTTCCATAACCCATTCGGAAGCCTGATTGGCGTAAACCAAGGAGGTTATTGGTTTCCAGATATTTTTGTATTTGGAGGTAAGCGGCTCTGTCGAGTACATTGAATATCTTAACATATGAAATATGTGTAACATATCTTACATATGTAATGTAGGGCGGTGACTGCCGTATCGTTAAGATGAGTCGGACTCTTACAGGAAACCTGAAAAAAAGAATTGCTGATAACGGATTTGGCCGAAATACTGAAAACAATTAAGAACGTGACTTCCCCGCTCTCTCCCCACCCCCCAGACTGCAAAGGTTGGGAAAGATGTGCTAAGAAATAAAGATTATTAAGAAAATAAAACAAAAATGTTTTGGCCTATTTCATATTCATTTTCCCATAGACAAAAAAATATCTGTTTTTGCCTGACCGCAAATCCCAAACCGCTTGACAGATATGGACCAGGTCCAAAACAACTTGGACACAAAGCATTGATTCGAGGCCCTTTTGTGGTTTGGGGTTATTCCGTTCAGTAGTTATTTTAGTATTTGATGGAGAAGGGGGTTTCCCCTTCTCCCACAAAAAAAAGTTAGATCTCCCATGGTACATTGCAGGATCATGGTTTTCAGCAATGAAAGAGCTGCCACCTTTTTTTTTCCCTCGATGCGAGAAATAGCCCAGGATATAGGGAAATGAAACACAGAAAAAAGCAATTTGCAGGTCTAAAGACATGCAAATTCCAACAAACTAGAGGTGTGGGGGGAGGCAAGAGGACACCGAGTCATATTTGGGATTTGGAGGCAGTTAGGGACTGATTTTGCAACACAAAACGTTTCTGTAATTTCGGCTATCAGACAGAATAGCCAACATCTCAAAGCAAACTGAGTCACAAAATGGTAGAGGGCAGGGGATGTGAGGAGGCCATCTGGGAAGTGGTTAAGCTGGCACAGATGACGGGGCACTTGGTGAGGGCCTGGAGGGTGGAAGTGGGGCCAAAAAATCATTTTTCCATCCTTCCCCCCCCCCCAACTATAAAACTACTCATAGCCATGGCTATCTGTAGTCCATACACTGCATACTGCATATAGGCATCCGGGACTCCCTTCCATCCAGTAACCAGGACCGACTGCTTAACTTCAAAGCGGGGAAGGTAAAAAAAACGTCTGCAGGTCATGTTGCCTAATAAATTAGCACAAGTTACAAGTCCACTTAGAGAAACATTGCCTAAGGGTTCTGGCCCCTTCCTTGCTTTGATGCTAAGCAGGGTTAGTCCCGGTAACTGCACAGATGGGAGACAGTCCACAATCCCGGATGCTGTGTGTTTATTTAGTTTTAAATATATCATAAGACAATAAGAAAACATACGGCATCCGGATGATTTTTTTTTTTAAACCATGCTACTGTCAGTCCTTGAAAGTATTGCATTCTTAAGGCCAAGCTGCCATGTGGCCCACATGAAAAGAACTTCTGTCTCTGGGTAAGGAGCTGCCAATACATGGCTTCACCCTTGCAGGCTGGGACTGAGGGAGATAATGCTGCTGGGGGCGTGGCCTATTGTCCTCCGTTACGGTGGCCCTCCTGGGCCAGGGACAAACCGCAGGAGCGGCAACCCAACTCCCGCGCCCTTATCCCACAGGCTTCACCCTTGCGGGATGGGGCTGAGGGAGAATAATGGTGCTGGGGCGTTGCCTCTCGTCCTCCGTTACGGTGGCCATCCTGGGCCAGGGACAAACAGCAGGAGCGGGAACCCAATTCTCATGCCCTTGTCCTGCGGGCTATAATGCCCCAATATGGTTTAAAGATATTCTATGTTCTGTAAAGAAGGCATGGTATTGAAGTAAAGACAGATACAAGGGATCACACTTCAAGGGTGTTTATTAAACTGTATAATGGTTGAGATAAACTCCTAATGTAAACTGAAATCTAAGATGGGTGCAAGCTACGACCATCAAATAATAATACAGTCCAAGTGGACTCTAGTCAAATGTAAAGGTTCTATACTAAAAATAAACTGTCAAAATAAACTGTCACTCCTTACCACTATGCTGCAAAATGGTGTGAGATAATGTTCACATGAAAAGAAAGAAGTGTTCATAAAATGATAGCTCAGGATGGTTAGCTGGGGTCTCCCTTCCTGATGTCTTTAGCATGGGACAAGGCAGGACTTAAGCACAGCGCACTCCTAGGCTTCTCCAACACAGGATTACAGTTCCTTTCAATGCTATCAGGACCTTATGTCTCCAAGTCTCTTTTATGCAAAGTCTCTTGCCTCAGAGGGCCTGATGGACCCTAAACAACAAACAAGAGCCAGGCTGTGGAAGAAGTCCCAACCTCCCAGCGAGGCATGGGGTTTTATTCCAGGATTTTCACCATAGAGAAAAAGAACCAGGCTGGCTTGAGAGTTGTGTTGGACCTTTCAACCCGCAATCTCTCCCTCCCTCCCTCCCTCTTCCAAAATTCAAGATAGTTACGCCAACTCTTATTGCGGAAATACTGGACAGGGAAGACTGGATATCCTCCCTGGATTTGAAGGACGCTTACCTTCACGTCCCGATTTGCAGTCTCAGGTGCAACCCACGCAGAGCCTGACCTTCTCGGACCACATCTGGGATACAAGCTCTGTGAGAGTCTTTTCCTCTGAGGACAAGATGGTGGCCATCAAGAGCGCTACAGCTCACTTCATCCACCTCGGTCTGGTGGTACCAACACCTACTGGGGCTTATGGCAGCAGTCCTTTTTGCAGTGCCCCACACAAGGCTCAGGATGCGCAGATTACAGCTGCACTTCGCAGCCTCATGTAATCAGAAGGTTAGCATTCCTCCCTCTCTCCTCTTGGACCTCTAACAGTGGTCCACAGACTTCAACCCTCCGGCAGCTGGCCCCTCAGGTCACAGTTACTACAGACTCTTCCCTAGAGGGTTGCAGAGCCACCCTTGACAACCACAGCATCCATGGAGTCTGGAATCGGCAGTAGCAGGAGTCCCACATCAATTGGCTGGAATTGAAGTCCATATGGTCGGCTCTCAAGGCCTTTTTCCCTCTTATCGAGGGCAAGCCAGTTCTTATCCAGACAGACAACTCCTCCAGCATGTACTATGTCAACAAGCAGGGGGCCACCAGCTCTCCTCCGCTGTACAACCTAGCAGTCGGCATGTGGGAATGGGCTCTGGTGAACGACATCTACCTCATGGCTGTCCTCCTCCCGGGGGATTCCAACCTGGAAGTGGACAGGCAAAGCAGACTGGGGGTAGATAATTACGATTGGCAATTGAACAGGGCTCTGGCTTCCGGGGCGACGCATTCCAAATCCAATTGAACGACATGACAGAATGTGCCTTCCCGCCCTCACCCCTAGTCCACACAGTGATCTGCAAGATAAAGGGATCCCGGCACCTCAACATCATTGTGATAGCTCCCTGGTGGCCGGCCAAACCGTGGTTCTCCAACCTCCTCAGTCTTTCGGACAGACCACCCATTCACCTACCGCGGGGCCCAGCTCCTCTCCTGGCCCAGCAGGGGGACAGGATACCAGCCCCCTGCTTGTGACAAGCTAGCCCTCGCAGAGTGGTTCCTGAGCAGGTCATGCTGGAACACTTAAGCCTATCTCAGGCTAACCTAGAGATCTTCTAGGGCGCTAGAAGAAAGGCTCTTAGAAGCAAATATAAGTGTAAATGGTCTAGATTGTGTCATTGGGCAGACTCTATAGCGATCAACCCTCTTAAGTGCACTTTGGAAGACGTGCTCACCTTTTCACCACACTTCGCCCACTCCGGTGTGCAGGTGGATACATGCCGGGCCTGTTTGGCAGCCATAGGGGATTACAGGAACTCGGAGAAGGGCCTCTTCTCCTCCACCGATCCGGTTGTCAGGCGATATTGGGCGGGCCTCCACAGACTTTACCCGCCTATAAAGAAACCACACATGGTGTGGGACCTTAATGTTGTGTTGGGGGCCTTGGCGCACAAACCTTTTCAGCCTATGGAGTTTGCGGACATCGGGCTGGTCACCATAAAGACAGCTCTGCTTGTGGGCCTAACCTCAGCTTGCAGCGAGATCCAGGCTCTGTGGCATCAATACCCTACACCACTTGTCTCAGGGACAAGGTTGTCCTGCAGACTCACCGTGCTTTCTGACCCAACGTGACCTCCTTCCATCTCAACGAGGAAATAGTCTTACCCACTTTCTTCTCCGACCCCAAGGACGAGTCTCGGAGGGTCTTGCACCGTCTGAATGTCAGACGCGTGCTGAAATACTACCTGGACAGTACCAAGGACTTCCGCAAGTCAGGCGCCTTGTTTGTCACTTTCGGTGGGTCAAGACCCGGGTATCAGGCTTGCAAGGCCTCCATAGCAAAGTGGATGGACGCGGCCATCAAGGAGGCCTAGGAGGGCAGCACAAATCAGTGCCAGCTAACTTACATGCCCATGCGGTCAAAGCCAAGGCCAACGGCATGTTCCGTGGCAGGTCATCAGTGGGGCGACTACCTGGGCCACCCCTTTGGCTTTCTGTAAACACTACTGTTTGGTCGCCGCCTATACGTCAGATGCAGCATTCGAGCAGGCGGTTCTAAAAAACCTCTTTGCTTAAGGAGGGGCTACTCTCCACCCTTGGGCTACATTCATTTGTAATCGCCCATACAGTATGGACGAAAGGGGACGGGACGTAAGCGTAATTAATAGTTACTCACCGTAGTGACTAACATACTTTTAGTCCATAGTCCCCTTTCCTCGATACGTCCCTCCATCCTTCCCCCTAATTACTGTTTTCATTAGGCAATGCTGATCATTGTCGACGCGTCAATGCAGACTGAGGAGTGGCGCCGGTGGGCGGAGTCAGGCGAGCGCATGCTCCCAGGGCTGTGCCTCTAAATTTAAAGGGGAAGAATATTTTTTCTGGTGAAAATGGTTCCGTCTCCCGTCCCTCACGAGGGACGCCCCATACAGTATGGAGGAAAGGGGACTATAGACTACGAGTACGTTAATCACTACGGTGAGTAACTGTTATCGTGAAAGAAATGTGCAAGAAATTAATAAAGAACGGACTAACACCACAAGCCATTTACCTTACATGTCCTAATACACATTGCATCGAGAACAGAAGCCTGTAGCAAGACTCTTTCTCTGGAGTTTGTGAGTCTGGGAACCCTTCTCGCAACACAGGTAAGCACCTCGTGGGCTTATTTGGTCCATAACCACTTTGCCCTGCTCACAAGGCAAAGTAAAACAAGAAAAGAAAGAATTTTGCTAAAATCATACTACTTTTTTTTTTTTAAACAATTGTAATTTGTTGTGTGCCTTGAATGTTGGTGCCACATTTTTGGGCACTTTGGGGGGTCCGAGTCCATCGTTGTAGCAGCACTTGTCTCCATTCCAAGATGGCTCCCCCTTTGTTTAAGCACTGGAGTGCCTTTCCTATGTAGGTGGAAGGCTGCGATTGGGCCCCTCTTCCTGCTTCAGACCCAATCAGCAAGCCGGCAGGCGAATGTCAGCCTGCCTCCCAAGGTCCCACTCCTAAGGCTCCTGTCTGTGCCTGTTCAGGCCTGGCTGGGCGTTGTGAGCCCCTCTACTCCTCTCCAATCATCAATATGCATCTTGAGGCTGGGTACCTCATCCAGGCAGCCTTGGGCTTTAGGATCCCCCCTCAGCTATCACTTAAGTTTGGACTGGTGCTCGATTGCTTGCAGCATCCTACGGACTGTATGGTTGTGACACTCCTGACAATGGGCCTCATTACGAGTACGGCGGTAACCGAGGCAGTAAAACCGCCTGGTTACCGCCAGACTCGTATTACCATTCCGCCTCCGTGATACAACCCCGGCGACCCGGGAATTCCGGAGGCGGAATGGTGTAAATCCCCCTTCCCATTGAGTCCTATAGGACTCAATGGGAATGGGTATCATGGAAACACCGGCACCATCTCGTGATGGTGCCGGTGTTTCCTCGTCCGCCTGCAGGCAGGCAGTGTTAAACCCGCCAGGTCAGACCTGGCGTGATTGACGCCTCCGCCTGCAGGAGTCATGATCGGCGGTCCGGAATTAACAGTGGCGGCGGGTTTACCGCCACTGTTATTTCCGGACCGCCTGACCTGTAATGAGGCCCAATGTCTCTAATCTATCTCAGAAGGCACCTCTTTTTTTCCAATCACCAGGCCAATACACTTTTCTTCCTTCCTGGCCTTAGACTTGCACTGCCTACACCCCTGTACTGTTGTGCTGCTATACTTGTTCACCAAAAGTTCATCGAATTTAGCTGCGCTCACATCCTGCATTGGTTTTGCTGCTGTTTCTAAGGTTGTTTTTAGGTGTCTGCATATCCTGCTTTTCATGGGAATGTGCTGACTGGTTGCCCCTCTGCTCTCAGTTCTGATCTGTTATCTGTTCCCTCATCCTCTCCATTTCCCATTGTTTCTTCCCTATCCTGTTTGTTTCTCCCTGTGACTTTGCTCCCTCCTTGCCTACCTCCTCCCACTTACCTCAAATTCTCTGCCTGGCTAAGTGTACCATGTCAGGTATTGGGAGCATTCGACTGTGTTGGGGTGCAAGAAAGATCAAGCTGTCAATAAACGTTTGGTTTGTGGCTCTCGTGCATGCAAAGGATTTGTGGATACTGGTCTTTTAATGCGTCGGCTGCCGGGAGCTTGGAGGTTGGCATGGAAACTTTGGCGTCCTGCCGGTACTTCCTGGTTTCGCCTCGCACGCTGAGGGGCGTTTCGCATACATCATGTGATGTGCCTATTTAAGCTCTGCCTCTACGTTGTACCGGTGCTTCTGAATCTAGTATTCACCCACTGCCACCGCATCTCGAGCTCCCTTACCTCCTGCAGCCCGTCTCATACTGGCTCCCTTGCCATCTTCCTGTTGTGCTCACCTGGTCTCTGCGGGGGCGTTGGGGCACGCTGTCATGATCTCTGCTTCCAAAAGATCAGGACTTGCCCGACTCCCTTGGAAGCAGACCCATAACCCCGGTTCCGAGTGCCAGCCAGTCCCAATTGGGACCTTTTGGACCCTGTCCTGGCGCCAGTGGCACCAGGCTCATAAAGATGCCCAGTCCCAGCGCTGGAAGCGCCGGGCTCATAATGCTTGGGTGGACTTACCTGCAGCAGACCATGCTGCTTACTTACCTGCCAGTTGAGCCCCTGATCCTCTTCTGTTTGGGACTACTTTTCCTGTTGGGTGGGGCAGGAGCCACTCCCTAGGTTCAGAACACTGGAACTCTTCTGGAAAGCAGGAACTCTTTTCTCACCTAGGCGAGGCTGTGGAAGGAGACACCTAAGCACTACAGGAGGCTATTTAAACCACACCCGATGGATGAATCTTGCTTTGCGTTATTCTGCATTCTCTGCAGCAGAACGCTCATCGTGTCTTCTGATCCTGGGCCTAAGGGAACAAAGGCTTACCATCCTGGAATCCAGTCTTCAGCAGCACCTGTAAAGACAAAGAAAGAACAGGTTAGCACTACGGTCTTCAGTGGCATCGCATCTCTTACCTGGTCCATCGGCTGTCACCAACGCCTCGCGCTGCATTCCGGCATCTGAAAGACAAAGGCTTACCTACTCTTCGCATGCTCCGGAGGTCTTCGCACTGCATTCCGGCATCTGAAAGACAAAAGCTTACCAGCTCTTCGCACGCTCCGGAGGCCTTCGGTGCTGCATCCCGCATCTGAAAGACAAAAGAAGGTGCGTTTAAAGACATTGGGCAACTTTATTACTCACGTGCCATTACTCCTTCCCACGCCGAATCCAGTGGGTATTCCAGCACCCTTCAGCTTCTCTAAAGCTCCGAACTTGTACCTGCAAGTTAAAAGGGACAGTTAGTGCGCATCGTGAAGCAGGCTACAAGCGCTTACTTACGTGCTTCCAGGCGCTTCTATTCCTCACGCGGGTTCGATCCTCAACTCTCATCAGCCCGCCATCCGCCATCGCCGGAACCCTGCAAAACAAGAGATATCATTACAAAAGACTTTTAAGACATTTGAAGTGCCCAGAACTTACCGTTCGCGCAGTTAACGTCGGACAGCAGTCCTCTGAGGTCAAGAGGCCTGCACCCTTATCCAGTGAAGAAACTGGTTACGGCACCCTGCCCCGAGGCAGATGGAGAGCTCGGCGTTCACTTACCTAAGGTGAGGGCGTTAACCTTTGGGGTTCTACAGGAGAAGAGAAAGGGAAAGAGGAGAGAGGCACCCAATAACCCCAGTTCATTAATCCCATATTTTCTGTCTGCAGACATCTTACTCTTCGAGTCAGACATACAGTGCACAGAGGTCCAGCCCAAAGAGCCAACCCTGTGTTACACATCACCTTTGAAGATACGGCATTCACCCAGTCAAGACCGGCGCCTCTGCGGGAATCAGGTGAGCGTTACAGAACGCAAAGCCTTTCGCAAAACTCCCACCCAGGCGCTATGGAAACCTCGGATACCGACCAGCTAGCCCAGTTACTTGGGGAACTAAGAGCAGAAGTGCATGCAGCCCGTCAGGAAACGAATGCTCTAAGAAGGGAACTGATTATTTCCAAGGAGCGAACAGACAATCTCGCTAGACAATTGCTACAGTCACAAGCCGGACAAACTCCGTTACCCGCATCAGGGGCAAATCTTCCTTCAACATCCTCTACGAACCCAGTGCAGATCAACCTACCTGGGAATGTACCTCTGGCTCCGCCCGAACGATTTTCTGGTGACCCAAAGAGGTTTGCAGTATTTATTAATCAGTGCCGGTTGCACTTCTTATGCCGGCCAGCAGCCTTTCCAACTGAGCAAGCTAAGGTAGCTTTCGTACCTTAGTGTCAATGCGGCAGACTGGTCGATCCCTCTAGTTAATCAAGATGATCCGGTTCTCCATGATTTTCAAGCTTTTCAGCTCAGTATGGAAAAACTGTTTGCAAGACATTCACAGGGGCAGGCCTTGGACAATGAGCTCCTTTCATTGCGACAGGGTAATCAAGACCTTTTGGCTTATATTGCGTCTTTCAACAGACTGATAGTGGAAACTCGATGGCCAGAGGACAAAAGGATTACGCTGTTTTATAGAGGTCTACGTGGAGAGCTCAAAGATGTGTTAGCCCAAGTAGTGAATCCCCCGCAAGACTGTTCGGACTATATTGACTTAGTCGTTCAAATTGACCACAGACTGCAGAACAGGAAGGCCGATCGTTCCAAGTTTGATGCTCAAGTATTTTCCAAACCACCAACTCCTACCAAAGGAGTAGACTCCGGGGAACCCATGCAAATAGGGGGCCTGAAAGGACCACTAACACAAAAGGAGCGGGAAAGGAGAAAACAGCTGCAATTATGCCTCTATTGCGGAAACTCGGGACACTTTCTTCGAGACTGTCCGGTGAAACCAGCCAAGAAGGCAGTAGGAGCTGCAGTTACCAGGGTCACAAACTCTGAGCAGGGAAACGACCTCGCCCGACAAGAATAGAGGTCCTCTTGCCGAGCGTTAAAACCAGTTCCGTGACCTTGCATTTCGTGATACCTATGGTCCTCATTAGCCCTGAACATCCGGATCGATTACATGCGATTGAAGCTTACGTCGACAGCGGTGCCATCGGCAATTATGTGGATCATGAAATGGTTTTGAGGATGAATCTGACTCTTTGTCCAAAGGCTGTAAAGGACGTCATTACTACGGTGGATGGTACGGAGATAGCCTCCGGACCAGTAACGCATACCACCCAAGAAGTGACGCTAGTAAGTCAAGATGGACACCATGAGAAGATCGTGTTCGATGTGATCAAGGCCCCTCAGTTCCAGATTATCCTAGGAATTCCTTGGTTAGAGAAGCACAATCCTCAGATCGATTGGCGAGCAAGAACGGTTCAGTTTCCGGAATGTGTCTCTACTTGTCACCTTCGACCTGGTCTTGCACTGGCAGCAATTTCCTCGGAGGCTCCCCAGTCACCTCCTGAATACCTAGAATTCCAAGATATTTTCCGGAAGGATCAGGCTAACTCTCTACCTCCTCATAGGTCTTATGACTGCCAGATAGACCTGATACCTGGATCTACTCCTCCTTGTAGTAGAATTTATGCCCTCACCGAGCCTGAGAATCTTCACCTCCGACAATACCTGGATCAATACCTAGCAAATGGGTTTATTCGTCCTTCCAAGTCCCCTGCTTCCTCAGCTTTGTTCTTCGTTCCAAAAAAAGAAGGGGACCTTAGAACTTGTATAGATTATCGCGCCCTGAACCAGATCACCGTTAAGAATAGATATCCGTTACCTTTTATCCCTGAACTCCTGGACCAAGTCAGAAAAGCATGCATATATACAAAGCTGGATCTTAGAGGAGCCTACCACTTGGTACGAGTAAAAGAGGGCGATGAATGGAAGACGGCCTTCCGCACCAAGTATGGGCTATTTGAATATCAGGTCATGCCCTTCGGACTTTGCAATGCCCCGGCCGCCTTTCAATATTTTATGAACAATGTCCTCAGAGAGCTCATAGATGTGTGTGTTGTTGTTTACATTGACGACATCCTCGTTTATTCTTCATCGGAAACTGAACATCGGAAACACGTGAAAATGGTCCTCGAGAGATTGCGTCAACACAAACTTTTCGCTAAGTTGGAAAAATGTGTTTTCAACGTTACTGAAGTTGAATTCTTGGGATTCATATTATCACCTAGCGGAGTGCGTATGGATTCAAAGAAGGTCGATGCAATTCTCAAATGGCCATCGCCATCCTCCGTAAAAGGTGTTCAAAGCATGTTAGGCTTCGCTAACTTTTACCGCAGGTTTATCCCCGAATTCTCTCGAATAGTCCAGCCCATCACCGCCTTGTTAAAGAAAAACAAACGTTTTGAATGGTCTACTGAGGCGGAACAAGCTTTCCAGAATTTGAAGACTAGATTTATCTCTGCACTGATCTTAAAACATCCTCGCCCAGAACTCCCCTACATCGTTGAAACTGATGCTTCGAGCCTTGCCATGGGGGCAGTTCTATCACAAAAGGACCCAGTAACCAATCAGTTGCATCCCGTGGCATTTTGGTCCCGCAAATTCTCGCCTCCTGAAATCAATCACACTATTACTGATAAGGAACTTCTAGCTATCAAGTCCGCCTTTAAGGCTTGGCGGCATTATCTTCTGGGGGCCCGACACACCGTTACTGTGATTACAGATCACCGAAACCTGCAATATTTGAAAACCGCAAAAGCTCAATCCTCTAGGCAACTCCGTTGGGCACTATTCTTTGCCGAGTTTGACTTCATAATTACCTATCGACCTGGTACAAAAAACGGTAAAGCTGATGCCCTTTCTCGGATGGGAGTGGAAGAACATTTGATCAATTCTAAACCTGTACCTATCATTCCCGAACAAAGAATTCTAGGTGTAATCGCCACACAATCCATAGAGGAAGTTAAGGATAAAGCCAGGCTACTGGTAACTCCAGCAGACATACAGAATTGGCATCTGCAGGGAAAGGACTTTACGGTGAAGGACAACCTATTATATTTCCAAGAACGGTTATACCTGCCCAGCACAGATTTACAGAAAAAGGTAATCTCTTGTTATCACGATTCTTTAATGGAAGGACATCCCGGTATGACCAAGACCTCGGAAAAGATCAAGCGCTACTTCTGGTGGCCGTCTTGGAAAAAAGATATCAGAGACTTTATAATGTCCTGTGGAGTATGCGCCCAAAACAAGAGTCAAAAGGAAAAACCAGCCGGCCTCTTACGCCCTATTGACATCCCACCTCGCCCTTGGCATACGCTTTCTATGGACTTCATCACCGATCTACCTCCATGCTCCGGATACAATACGATCCTAGTAATCGTGGACCTATTCTCCAAGATGGTGCATTTCATTCCACTCAAAGGCTTACCAACAGCAGCAACTCTGGCCCGAGAATTTCTCGAAAACATCGTCCGACTGCACGGTTTTCCTTCAGTTCTCATTTCGGATCGAGGTAGTCAATTTATTTCTCATTTTTGGCGAAGTTGCTGTCGGTCGGCTCAAATTGATGTGAGACTTTTTGACCAGCCACCACCCTCAAACCGACGGACAAACCGAGAGGACCAATCAAACTCTGGAACAGTATTTGCGCTGCATGCTACAACAAACTGAAAAAACTTGGAAAGATATCCTTTGGATAGCCGAATATGCCTACAATAACTCTGTCCACTCGGGAACTGGGAAGACCCCGTTTTTTCTTTTATACGGTAGTCACCCTCGAACCTCGGAGTTGGATCCACTCCAAGATCTTGGAACACCAGCAGTAGATCACCTGCATTCTACAATCACCCAAGCCTTTAAGGAAGCCGTTTCTCACCTTCAAAGGGCTAAAGAACAATACAAGAAAGGAGCAGACCAACATCGGAAGGAAGCCCCCCAATATCAAGTAGGAGATCAAGTCTGGTTATCCACCAAATATCTACCTCTAAAAGGACCACGCACATTCAATCCAAGATACCTTGGTCCCTATTCCATCACTACCATAGTAAATCCAGTAGCGGTCAAGTTGGACTTGCCCCCTCACATGAAGATACATCCGGTCTTCCACGTCTCTCTATTAAAACCCGTGCAACCTCAAACCCGACTAACTAAATCTCCAAAACCTATTCTAGTTGATGGAGAACTAGAGTTTGAAGTCAAAAGCATCCTGGATTCCAAGATCTCCAAATCTAAACTATTTTACCTGATTGACTGGAAAGGCTACGGTCCCCAAGAAAGATCCTGGGAACCTGCAGAATATGTCCACGCCCCTCGTCTAGTCAAAAGATTTCATCGAACATTTCCTAACAAGCCCAAACCCCCGGAGAAGCCCGGTTTGGGAGGGGCCTTGAGGGGGGGGTGCTGTCATGATCTCTGCTTCCAAAAGATCAGGACTTGCCCGACTCCCTTGGAAGCAGACCCATAACCCCGGTTCCGAGTGCCAGCCAGTCCCAATTGGGACCTTTTGGACCCTGTCCTGGCGCCAGTGGCACCAGGCTCATAAAGATGCCCAGTCCCAGCGCTGGAAGCGCCGGGCTCATAATGCTTGGGTGGACTTACCTGCAGCAGACCATGCTGCTTACTTACCTGCCAGTTGAGCCCCTGATCCTCTTCTGTTTGGGACTACTTTTCCTGTTGGGTGGGGCAGGAGCCACTCCCTAGGTTCAGAACACTGGAACTCTTCTGGAAAGCAGGAACTCTTTTCTCACCTAGGTGAGGCTGTGGAAGGAGACACCTAGGCACTACAGGAGGCTATTTAAACCACACCCGATGGATGAATCTTGCTTTGCGTTATTCTGCATTCTCTGCAGCAGAACGCTCATCGTGTCTTCTGATCCTGGGCCTAAGGGAACAAAGGCTTACCATCCTGGAATCCAGTCTTCAGCAGCACCTGTAAAGACAAAGAAAGAACAGGTTAGCACTACGGTCTTCAGTGGCAGCGCATCTCTTACCTGGTCCATCGGCTGTCACCAACGCCTCGCGCTGCATTCCGGCATCTGAAAGACAAAGGCTTACCTACTCTTCGCATGCTCCGGAGGTCTTCGCACTGCATTCCGGCATCTGAAAGACAAAAGCTTACCAGCTCTTCGCACGCTCCGGAGGCCTTCGGCGCTGCATCCCGCATCTGAAAGACAAAAGAAGGTGCGTTTAAAGACATTGGGCAACTTTATTACTCACGTGCCATTACTCCTTCCCACGCCGAATCCAGTGGGTATTCCAGAACCCTTCAGCTTCTCTAAAGCTCCGAACTTGTACCTGCAAGATAAAAGGGACAGTTAGTGCGCATCGTGAAGCAGGCTACAAGCGCTTACTTACGTGCTTCCAGGCGCTTCTATTCCTCACGCGGGTTCGATCCTCAACTCTCATCAGCCCGCCATCCGCCATCGCCGGAACCCTGCAAAACAAGAGATATCATTACAAAAGGCTTTTAAGACATTTGAAGTGCCCAGAACTTACCGTTCGTGCAGTTAACGACGGACAGCAGTCCTCTGAGGTCAAGAGGCCTGCACCCTTATCCAGTGAAGAAACTGATTACGGCACCCTGCCCCGAGGCAGATGGAGAGCTCGGCGTTCACTTACCTAAGGTGAGGGCGTTAACCTTTTGGGTTCTACAGGAGAAGAGAAAGGGAAAGAGGAGAGAGGCACCCAATAACCCCAGTTCATTAATCCCATATTTTCTATCTGCAGACATCTTACTCTTCGAGTCAGACATACAGTGCACAGAGGTCCAGCCCAAAGAGCCAACCCTATGTTACACATCACCTTTGAAGATACGGCATTCACCCAGTCAAGACCGGCGCCTCTGCGGGAATCAGGTGAGCGTTACACACAGTTGGAGCCCTCCCTCGACTTGGCTCCCCTGGATCCCCCCTCTCTCCCAGTTGATGTAGAGCCTGCTGTTCTGGATGCTGGTATTGCCCGTGAGAGAAGATGAGAGGCAATGAGAATGGCGTGGTGGTGTTGTGACTTTCCTTGGCCCTCTCATGCCAAAATGAAGTGTGCAAGCGTTTTCCCATGCAAGCTCACCTGTTGTGTTGTAATGTTGAACTATCCGTCCTGCTTCTTATAGCAGGGGCCCGTAGAGTGGACCTAGTTGCTTCACTGGTCCTTGGAAGTGTTGATCCAGACCGGCTGCGACCAATCCATTTAGAAGGTAAGTCTTTTGGTAATGATTTATAGTTCGTTTATTATAATGTCTTTTGTCTTCATCATTAAGAGTAATTCTTGCAATGTCTAATCTCTTCCCAATAGGTGTGAAAATGCAGATCGGAGTCGTGGAGCAAATCTGAGGATTCCCCTGAGGATGATGGAGCTCCCGAATTAGCTGGTAAATTGGCCTTTATGATGGAACTCTAGTCTCAAGAACGGCGTGGCCAAGAGTTTGCTATCTATATGATTTCTAACCTGTTGTGTTCTTTCTCCCTTGTAGGAGAAGACCGGCAGCTTAGAGTGAAGTCTGGATGTTCGACGCAGCTCCGCGGTTGCAGGAAGAAGGTATCGCGAAGCAGAAGAAAAGAAGCGGAGCTCCGAGTAGCTGGACGCCCGGATCAGGTGAGAAGAAGGCTCTGAGTCCGATAGTGATGGGATGCAGGTAAGAGGTGCGCACAGCGATGGAGCGGCTGGAAGCAGGTAAGGTGCGCCTTCAGCGGTGGAGTAGTTGGATTCAGGTAAGAGGCACCTTCAGCGATGGAGTAGCTGGATTCAGGTAAGAGGCGCCTTCAGCGATGGAATTGCTGGAATCAAGTGGATGCACCGGTAAGGACAGCCGTGAGCGTTAAGCTGCAGAAAGCATACTAATGTGAAACGGAGGCACGTGGATGGGTTGGCCTTATATAGGCTGGCCCTAGCCCCTCCCTTTAGCCCCGCCTAGTGGCTCCACCTTGCCCCTCCCAAGGACTCTTGCACGTGCCTTCCAGTGATGTTCTGTGGCCACGCCCGGCCCTGTTGCACGTGCCTTAGGCACAGAGTTTGCAAGGCATACTTTTTCATGAGCCAGGCGCCAGAGGTACCAGGACTGGGGCACATTTGGACCCTGGGGGTGAGGAAGGACTGGACCATTGTCCAGTGGCCATGACACTTCCACTATCCTGGCTTCCTTGCCTGCATCCTCCTCACTGACACCCATGTAATCCTTGCCTCCTCTATCTCTCAAGCACTCTTGCTGCTTGCGGGGGAGACCTCTGTCCCCTGCACCCCCCCACGCAAGTCCTTCAAAAGTGGCAACATGCTCCATGTTGCCACACTAAACTCTCGCTCTGCTATCAAGCACTCCTCTGACATCTTCCACCTCCTTGCACACCTGGACCTTGATGTTCTTGCACTTACTGAGACATGGTTTAAAGACAGCTCTGTCACAAGTTTTGACATCCTTCTCACTTAAGGCTTCAGGATTCTCTCCATGCCCAGGCCCAACAGGCCAGGAGGTGGAGTAGCATTGATCCTTCCTGATTGGATACCGGTTTCCATTATTCCCACTCAGGTCTACTCCTCCTTTGAATGCCTGTTCTGCAGGCTCTGTCTCTTGCCTGTTGTCTCTCTTACTCTGGCCACCTTCAATCGGCTGCTGTGCCAGTCCACCCTTTTCCTCACAGAATGGGCTGACCTGGCCTCTTCTCTCCTCTCCTCCTCCAAGTCCACCTGCTGGGGGATCTTAACATCCATCTTGATTCTCCTTACTATTCAGGACCTTTCCACAACCTGTGTGACTCCCTTTCTCTTTCCATTCTACCCTCTGGTCCAACTAAAACTGATGGCCACACCTTGGATGCTCTCATCTCCACAGACATCCCACTCTCTATTCCTCTCACTACCTCACTCTCATGGACTGATCATTCTCTTCCCTCTTCTCACTTGAAGCTCTCTTCTCCTTTAGCAATGGCACACCCTACTCCACCTCCTGCCTTCAAGGTAATCTGACCCATGAAAAGAGTGTCAGTGGCTTCCTTTACCTCCACCTACTCTCTTCCTTCTACTCGTGTGGCTAACTCCCACCATGATACAGCCCTCTCTAACTTTCACTGCTCCATCTCCAACACTCTTGACATCGTTGCCCCTGACATGAGGGTCCGACTGAAGCCTTCCAAAAGTGCAACTCTTGGTAGGACTCTGATCTGGCTGCCCTTAAATGCAAGTGCAGAGCAGCGGAACGGAAATGGGGATAATCAGGTTCACCCTCTGACAAACTAGCCTGCCTCCTTCTTCAAAGGCAATATAGACTCTGCATCCGCTCCAAGAAAAAAGTCTACATTCAAGTCTGCATCTCTGCGGCATCTAACAACACAGCCAAACTTTTCAAAGTATGCAAGCAACTGGCCAACCCTACTGCAGCTGCATCCTCTACTGCACCCACCCAGGCCCTTTGCTCGGCCCTGGCCGCACATTTAACCACAAAAATACAGCACATCCTGTCCTCTCTCTCTCTTTTGCTCCTGCTGCACCCCCTGCACCAACATCTCCTGGCCCCCCTTGGCCACCCCCACCCCTCCCCTCTTCTCTCCTCCCTCTAACCTGTCACTCCTGATTAGGTCTCTAGACAAGTCTGGTATATGAAAGCCTCTTGCAAACAGGACTCCTCCTGCCCCTCCAAAACCATCAAGGACAATATTGACACTCTTACTCCACCCTTGGCCAACCTCTGCAACCTCTGTCGCCACTGGAGTTTTCCCCTCTCCTCTCAAGCACTCTCTTGTGCACGCTCTGCTCAAAAAAAAACTCTGCCGACCCATCTATTCCAGCAAACTATTGCCCGATCTCTATCACACCTTTACTGGGAAAACTCCTGGAGAAGCTGGCTATTACTCAACTTATCCTCCACACTGAATCCGTTGGTTGTCTCCATGACCATCAGTCCGGTTTTAGAGCAACCAGAGGCATGGAAACTGCTCTTCTAAACACCTGTGAAGACCTGCTCTCAAATTTTGACTCTAACTCTCCCTCAGTCCTCATTCTTCTCGACCTCTCTTCTGCTTTCAATACGGTAAACCACAACATCCTGATCACCTGTCTCTGTGATACCCTGGGCATCACAGATCAGGCCCTGGTTTGTCTCGCCTCCTTTCTCTCTGACCGGCCCTCCCAGGTGCATCTTGTGTCTTTTCTCTCCTCTCACTCTCTCTACTTGTGGTGTCTCCAGGGATCTAACCTATCCCCCTGGTTCTTCAATATCTACATGGCCCCATTGGACCACAGTATCTCTATCTTTACTGCTAACTTTCAGTGCTAAGCGGATGAGATGCAGCTCTCTTTCAGGCTACCCTCGGCCGCCTCCTCCTCCTCGCTCATCCCTGACTGTCTATCCGCAATTCAGTCTTGGTGTGCTGCTAATTATCTCTGTCTGAATGCCAATAAGACAGAGATCGTACTCATAGTGACCCCTCCTCCCGCTTACCCACGTTCACACTGCCGGCCTCCCTTGGCCTGCGCCCTCACCTACCAATGAGGCAACAAATCTAGAGGTCATCTTCGACTCCACCCTCTCTTTCTCTGCTCACATCTCGGACATCTCCAAAAAGGCCCAATACCAACTGCACCTCCTCAGAGGTATTCTACCTTTTCTCACTTTCCCCCAGAGGCTCACAACCTCGAGAGCCCTGGTTTTCTCTAGACTGAACTATTGCAACAACCTCTTTATAAGTCTTCCTACTTCTACTCTGCGTCCTCTATAACTCATCCAAAACAGAACCGCAAGACTTATCCTTGGCCTCAAGCACAGGGACCGCATCTGTCTGGTGCTGAAATCCCTCCACTGGCTCCGCGTGACTGCAAGGATCAAGTTCAAGACCCTCTGCATAATCCACAAGGCTTTTCTGTGGCCAGAACCCGCATTATCTACAAGGCTCTCTTCATAAATACTCTCCCTCTAGAACAGCCTCTCTACCTCTCTCCGTCTTGAGCCAGAGAACCATCTTGTGCCAGAGCACCTTACGTTCCGGAAACTCCTCAAGACCTTACTCTTCTCTTCCTCCTTCTCTCTCCCTTGCTAACCTCTGTTCTTTTTTTCTCCACCTTCCTTCTCGTCCCTAACTCTGTTCAGTTTTTGCTGACTTGTTGCCTGGTTCACCTCCAGAGCCTTACAGGTCCCAGGCTCCCCCACCAGTCTTTTGCACTTGCCTCCGGGCTGCTGCGCTATGTTCAGCATTACTGTGCTTTTAGTTTACGCTTTTTGAGCGGGGTGACCTCTCTGCACTTAACCCAGGGCCCTGCTGGACTGGACTTCTTTGCTCCCCCCAACCACGCTTCCTCGCACCTCCGCATGTACGCATGCATGACCTAAATTTACTAGGACTGGTTAGTTTGTCTGTTTTATCCCCCGCTCCCTTTTTTGTCCCCTTTCCCTAGCTTGGTCGCAACTTTAACACTTCATGTACTTGCACTAGGAGAAATGCTGTCAGGCCTTGTATGCTAGTTTTTCTGTTAGATCATTTGGAAACTTCAATGCTTAAGAATGATTACTATATCCCTTTTATCCTTCCCGCCTTGAAGCACTTTGAAGCACTCCACCTGTGTATAAGTGCTGTATAAATAATTACAATTACACAGGTCAGGCAAAGTTAGGCAATTGACAATAATCACGCGCACCTGACGTCCCTTTACCTTCCCCACAGGGATAAAAGGCAAAGCACGAAAGCACACTTTGAGCAAGGCTGAACGCACAAGGAGACAGCTACACCTAACCGGCAGTTCAAACGGAGAAGAAAGGCAGTGAGACCTGGATGGAAGACGAAGGGGGAATCGCCCTTGTCCTTTTCAACTTAGAAGCGCAAAGCCTCCAAAAGAGAACTCATAAGGCCGGGCGGTACAGCTGGCGTGCAAAGCAGCAGACGTCAATGGTACACTGGGCCTTCTGCTTTGATAACAAAGGCGGAGAGTGGCGGAAGTGGCTGCTGGTGTGGACGTGCTCGTCCTGTTGCAGTGCAGTTTAGTTTAACAGGGTCTGACGTCTCTTGCATGCTGGCTAAGTTTCAGAGGGTTCTTTCCTCCGATTTGACTTCGTTCCTGTGTTGGTGGAATTCCCCACTGGCCGTGGTCCCTCTTGATGCAGTGGTGTGCATTGAGGGCAGAACAAGGTGTCTGGGATGAGTGGATCTGTCCATGTGGCATAGCAGCAAATGTCTGGCACGGGGTTGGGCCAGAAAGTACCTTGAGGTGAGGTGAAGGGCTCTTTGTTGGTCAGTGTGGCTGGGATAGCGGGCGCCCGGCGGTGAGTGCCTACTGCACCGTGTCCGACTCTCGCTTGCCTCCTGGTAGAGGCAATCTCCCGCTGCCCTACTTCTTTTCTTTTTGTGCCATTTCCTTACTGCCTCAGCCGCTTCCCCTCTTTTTTTCTCCCTCCTCCCTCGTGTTATTGGCAGCCTTTCTGATCATTCGAGCCCCCTCCCCACCTTTATAATCCTGCAGTGCTTTTCGACAAGTTTTCCTGGGGGATGGCATGTGCCAGCGTGCATTAAGGAGCCCTTAGTATAGCCATCTGAGGGAAAGATGGGCAGGATAGTTTGTTGTGTAGGGGCCTTATGAGACTCCACCTTTGTGGCAGGACGCCTGTTGTGTCCCCCTGAGCCAACACATAGCTCACAGTTGGGGGCCTGGCCCAGTTACATCATGGTTAAAGTGAACCCTTCCAAACCTGTTCCTCGTAGGGTTTCTACTTGGGCTGTAAAGCAGGCACGTGGCCTTGAGGCATCAAACATCATAAAACCAACACTGAAATCTATATCCAAAACAAAACCGGGGAGGATGAAATCATTGTCTTCTGGACAAAAGAAATTGACCTCATTCTTTCGGGGAAAAATCAACTCAAAAGTTACAACTCCTATTGAATTAGGCACAAGTGCGTTACAACAGCAACAGGAGGTTCATCCTGTCAACTTACTACAGAGTTCCTTTCTGATTGACAATAATCAGTCTCTTTTGAAATATTGTCTAAACCTGAAACGCACTTTGCTGTCTCCAACTGATTGTAGTCATATCAATTCCAGAACTTCTAACCTCTCAGGCACCCCCAAATTGGAGCAATTGGTCTCACCAGAATTCTCATACTACTCCGTTACGCCAGGTGGAGATTCTGAATTTGGGCAAGAGGCCAGCCATATATGTTCTCTTTGGGAGCCTTCAGGGACAGCAAGTTCTCCCTTAATAGATCTTGTTTTGGTTATATTGGACGCCCTATTCTCACTGTGCTCTACACTGGCGGAGGATAATTTATCAATCAAAGATATGGTGGCCCGCTTTGTTGCTGTAGGACACGAGGAACTTTTGATGAGCAGAACTATACCTTCTTTGGTCAGTGATACATCGTATGATTAACCTCAGGAGACGAATAATGTCATGGACAAAGCTGGTCATCTGGGTCGGTCCAGTTTAAGGGCTCCTCCTGTCTTGCTGCCTTCCAAAGAATTGAGCGTAAAACCATAAAGGCCCTGTCAGAAAAACCCTTCCGTACCTCAGGAAGCGTTGCGGTCCTGAGACGGGTAGTTGCGCATGTAGTGTAGGAGACTAATTCTTCCTACTAATGTATCCCTCTAATAAGTATAATATTACCAGCAGAGGAATCAATTAATCAAAAGATGTGGAGGACACAAACTGAGCACCACTGGCTGCAAAAGAAAAGGACAGTGAATCAATGTATGCACAGATATGTTACAGTAAGAAACAATGCTGTAAATGCCAGAGAGTCTCACCAAGCCTTAACGTGTAGCAACAAGGATACCAGTGGTGCCTTTGATAGCATGGAATATGGATCATCCCCTGTAATAACAAACCCAGGTAAGTTGTAATAAAAGAAACCCAGATAAACGTGAGAATTGGGCTACCCAACAGAGTACAGATATCAGACAGGGGTTGTTCTTACCGCAGGCAAACCGGAGAGGGATGATGTATGTCCTCATTGCAGATCGTAGAGATCCAGGAAGACTAAACGTGCAGGCACAAGGACACCTAATGTCCACAATGTTCTCTGTAATCCGCCTATTCTTGACGACACGAGGATGCCTAGTCTGGGTAAGGAAATGCACAATAGGCAGTCTCTAGTCCGGGCAATGCCTTGGATGAAAAGCGGGTTGCAGACGGTGTAAAAGGGGGAAACAGAACGCAGTTCAAAGGTGAAAAGGGTTCGGCAACAAGCAGGCGATAAGAAATAACCAAAAACAGCAGGCAATGGCAATCCGGGAAGCAGTCCAAGTTGTCAAGGTGCTGGAATCGCAGTATCAAACAAGAGGCAAGAAGTCTATAAAACATTAGCAGCGGCGAAGACCAGAATGGGTACAGGGATGAGACTGACGCAAGATCCGTAGGCAAAAAACAAGGTTGATACACTGTATTCAGCGTTCCTCAAACTTGTATCCTAAATCGCTACTTGATTTAATCAGAAGCAGCAAACTTCTGAGAGGGCGGTGCTTAAATGGAATCAAGTCACCTGATGACACTGAGCGCGTCTCCTACTCACTTGCGTGCGACGTGTTCTGTGTCCTGTGAACTAACGTCTCCATGGTAACCCCCACAAGGAACGCAAGGCGACTTTCTCGGCAAATGAAATTGCTGAATTCCATGAGGCAGGTCGGGGATGGCAAGAGACAGAGTGATTCCTACTGTTCATGGCCCTGGAAGCAGTGGAAGCGCGTAGAGGAACTCGTGTGAGGGCGACAGGGGGCTTAGTATTTTGTGATTTCCTGACAGGCCCCTCCTTGAGACTCACAGTTCACTCACATAAACAAGCATTGGAGGCTATTGATGTGCAACTGTCTCTTCTGCTCGATCAGGGAGTACCCCCGCACCCCCTCAAGGAAGAGGCGACAAAGTCCGGGGTACGGTCACCTCTGCTCTCTGGGATATCCCATATGAGGGCAGTGGCCGAGCCACCCACATATAAACCTAGCAACTTGCAGGTGGTACCCATTGGCTTCGCCAAATTTGCAGCCACAAATACGTTTGCAGATGGGTTACTCGTCAAGTGACATTGTATGGCCCGCCGAACAAAAGATCTTTCACTCCGGCTCCACCGATCGTCCGGGATCTCCACCCAGAGAATAATAGTCCCTCTAAAGCCCCTGTTTCTGTGGTCCCATTCATTGGAGTGGGGGGGCGCACTGGGCACCTTAACATCCTTTCTAAGGCATCAGTGGTGGGTGGAGTTAATCCCTTGCAGACGTTTTGGCCGTCTTTGCTGTAGTCAAGGTGTCGGATCCCCACTGAAGGGGGAACGTCGCTGGAAACTGTCAGGAAACGGGCCCATTCCAAATTTATTAGAATAATAGAAAGGGAACCTGCTGCAGCTAGGCCGTTCCTAAATCGATCAGTTACTCCTGGTGTTCCACCGTATCCCTGATCTCTACGAACTTACTTCAGAGGACACTGTGAGCATTGAAATGCCTTCTTTTTACAGTGCGACTAATTAGGTACTTCTGAAATTAGCTTCCATCTTGACTGCCGACTGTGTGTGCAAACATGCAAACTTGTTTCATGATGCAGGCTTTGACATCTTCTCTTTTTATCCGGAAACATTGCAGGTTTCTGCAAATAGTGTGTCATACAAAGGTCTCTATGATTTAGGTCTCGGTTTATCGTTGGCCAAGGGTAATGCCCCTGGGTCCATGTATCATAAGGTTAGATTGTGTAGAATGGGCACCAGTGCTTACTACGGCCTGATTATTGGTGGGTGATCTGGTCCCGTTTACTTTACTATCCTGGAATTCACGGGGCCACCATTCCTTCCTTGCCAATCCTTTGGGCGCAAAAGAACTATTGGCTGTCCACATTTTTTGCCTCCAGGAAGCATGGCTTACAACTCTGTTCTTTCTAGATGGTTATTCTTTGTTTTTCCGTCTTTCTCATCCTACTTCTCTGGGCCGCCCTTAAGGGGGCAGTATATGTATTGGTTTCAAATCTTGATATTCCCCTATCCTTTTCCAGTCTACTGGGGAGGCAGAGAATTGTCTGGCCATTTGTATTCCTGATCTACCATTTGATCACATTATGACCCCCCTGGGGGGGTCGAATACAACTAATTTGGTAGACACTGTACATGACCTCTTACAGGCCTGGCTGGGACAAGCGAAGGGGGGGCATCATCATTACTGGGGACTTAGTTGATTGTATAATTGAGACCATGTCCTTAAGCAGGGCCCAGAGGCAAATAGGTGCAAAGAAACAGGCAAGGGTATGGTGCAAACTTATGTTCATCTTCAAGCTTACTCCCATGTTGGTGGGCCCCCCGTGGTCCAGTGGAGCTAGACGTAGTAGAATTGATTTTATCTTTGTAAATGAGATTGTCAGAACGTTTGCACCGCAGCTGCATATACAGGTGGTTAATATGAGTGATCATGCTATGTTGAAAATACATTGTAATATGACCAATACTAAATCCATTCACTTAAGGTCAATACGCAAGTCAATCTGTCAGGTAACCGACTACTTTGGACCTCCCATAATATGGCCTGCTTTAATCGGGCAGTAACTATGGGCGATCCGTCGATAGTTCTGGTATTGGAGAGATGTCAATGGGACTTGGGATATTTAATTGAGCCCTACTGGCCCCAAGGGCTCAGGCAATTTGCCAAGCGTTGTGGTACAGGCAAATCAGTAGCCCCATATGATGCGATCATAGCAGCCAAGAAAACAGCCATGCGTGCAGCACTGAGACATCTTAAGCGAGACAGTGTAAACCAACCAACTGTGTATCCCGAACAAGTTTAAAGTATTAAAAAGCAATTTTGGGCATGGCTGAAGGAACATAAAGCTAGCTTGTTTTCGGCCAGATGGCAGTTAATTCATTAATGACTCAAAGTTTTGGCTCATGCCGAGAAATTTCCGGGCGACTGGTGCACCACATGAAGCTGTAAAAAAAATAAAAAATAAATAAAATGTATTCGCAATTTTGTAAACAACAACAACCACATAACATTATTCAGTATATATATATCAACATATTTATTCGTCAACTACATCTAATTCTACCCCCTTCCCCAAATTAGCCTATGTAACAAATGTGGTTATGTATATTCTAGCATGTCGCATGCACCCGCCCCCCCCCCCTAGAGCCGCCTCTCTAGTTTGCAAACAGTGTTACAGTCAACGCTATCCATCGTTGGATATCTATGCTCGCTTCCGCTTTTTGTCCTCTTAGTGCTTTCTCCCATGCCCCTTTTTCCAATCTAATCCATTTATCCAACTGCTTCCACCATCCAGCTATGCTCGGTTCTTTAGCATCTTTCCACCTCATAGCTGTACTACGCTTAGCCAGTATGTACATCAAATCTTTGAGTTTATTCAGCAGTTTATTCAGCAGTCTATCTTTCACATTTCTCTTGTAGCGACCTAGCATGCAAGCCTCCGGTGTCTGGATGTCTAGCTCTATGCCGCCCTTGGCTGCCTTATGTGCAACCCCTTTCCAGAACTTCTACACTATCTGGCATCCCCAAAACATATATATAAGCCCAGCATTTTCCGCTCTGCATCTTGGACATTCTTGTCTGGTTGCACCTTTGAATGATGCGATGACAGCGGGTGTGTGAGGTATGGTATGTGTGTCATATACAATTGTATTAACTGCAGCCTGGCATTCCTAGAGACCTTCTTCTAGTACAATGTCATGCCTTTCCATTCTCTATCCTCTACAATCCTCTCCAGTTCGCTTTCCCATTTCTCTTTACACTTCAGTTCTGATCACAAGGTTTGGTCTAGCAATACCTCATAAATTCTGGAAATAGCATATCCACCATCTGCCACAGTAAGCAATAATTCAATGTCCTCATTACCTATACTCTCCTCTGTGTTGTTTGGCCATCTATCTCGCAATGTCTTAATTACTGTGTTATACAACAGGAACTGGCCTGCGTGTAAGGCTGTGGCTTCTTGTAAATCCCCAAAAGTCTTCCTCGCTCCCTCCTTCCACAGGTCTCCCACCGTGGCTAGTCCACACATTTCCCATCATGCCCTTACCACTGCCCTACTACCTGGTTTCCCTTTCAGGATAGCCACTATCGGTGTCTGCGGCAAGAGCGGGTCCTCTAGCCCCATAACTCTGCAAGTCCTGTTCCAAATTCGGATGCTCAGCTCCACCAGATAAGAATTACCAGCTTGTTCCCTGGCGGGGGTCCAAAGGAGGTCCCTCATGCATCTCCCTTTTATGACTGGTTGTAGCAGCGCAGTGTCCGTCGTGGGATCATCTGCCATCAATTGTACAACATGTTGCAGCTGGCATGCCAGGAAGTACAGCTCAAAATTAGGTATCTTTAACCCAGCCTGTGCGTACAGCCTTTGCAGCATGCTCAAGGCCGCCCTGTTCCTCCCGTCTTGCCACAGGAACCCCCTACATATTCTTCTGCTTCAGTATATTGTATGGGACGTTCCTGAAGCAACCATTTTCAGTAGCACTGCTCTTCCCATTACCGACAAGGCTAACCTACTCCAGAACCGCATAGATTTTACCAACGCAAGTTTGGCTCGCACTGTATTAAATTCATGTTCTCGTTTTGGGTTGTGGTAAATGCTAATTCCCAAATATCTAAAGGCGTTCCTGCTCCAGGGCAAGGGAAGGACTGGAAAGTCCTCTATGTCGTAATGGCCAGCGGAAACAGGCATGACCTATTTCTATTTATTTGAATTCCCATCAGCCTGCTCGAGTTGTCCAGTACCTCCAGGATGTATGGCAGGTTTGTCTCTTGGTCGCTTAGATGCAATAACACATAATCTGCGTACATGGATACCACATGCCTCACCCCGCCTATGTCTATGCCTGTATCTCTGTATTGCTGCCGCAAGTGTGCCGCCATAGGTTCGGCCGCTATGATATATAGCATTGGGGACAGTGGGCATCCCACCCTCGTGCCTTTGTGCAACTGCCATGCTTCCGAATACGTGCTCCCCATCCTAACTCTGGCCCTTGGCTAAATATATACCAACCTTACCCATCTCATGTACTGTGGCCCAATCCCCATCTTCATCATGGTGGCATATAACCAGTCCCAGTGTACTGAGTCAAATGTCTTAGTCGTGTCTAAGGAGGCTACCGCACATTCTGTGCTCTTATCTGCTGTACTATAAATTACTTGGTACAATTTCCTGAGGTTCTCTGAGATGCTCCTTCGCGGTACATACCCTGTTTGATCTTGGTGGATCAATAAATGTATCACCGTATGGAGTCTGTTTGCTAGAATTGCTGTGAGAATCTTGCTGTCCTGGTTTTACAGTGACAATGGCCTATAGGAACCACAGTCTGTGCTTATTTTATCGGGTTTAAGCAGCGGGACTATCAGGGCCTCCCTCATGCTTCCGGGTAGAATACTATCTTTGCCAGCAATGGCGCTAGCATATCTCCATAGGCTTTATAATATGCACTTGGGAGCCCATCCGTTCACAGGGCTTTTCCCGTAGGCAGCGTCCTAATAGTGGCCACTACCTCTTCCGGAGTTATGGGTGCCTCCTGTGGCTCTGCTTGGACTGTATCTAGACAGGACTGTGGTATTAATTCAAGAACATCCTGTATGTTCTTTTCCTCTCTCCCCTGGGGGTCTACGTATAGTACTTTATAATATATTCGGAGAACACCTCATTTATGCCTGCCTGCGTGTTCACCTCCTCAAGGTCTGCATTCCGGATGGAGCATATTGGGGATCTCGTGTCATTTCTTCTGCACAGCCAAGCTAGTATTATCCCGGGTTTATCCCTTAGTGCGTGGCTCCTTTCCAGGTGCTTCACATGATAAACTTCCCCAGGCTGTCCCATTGTGCTATGCATGCCTGTTGCAGTTCAATTACTTAGTTGGCATGTTCCTTATCATGTCTGGCTTCCCACTCACATGCCCTCAATTTCTCTTCAATGTTCTGTAGTTCCTTGATAATGACTTTCTGTACCCCTCCCAACTTCACTATCATTTCTCCCCTAATGACCGCGTTGTACGCCTCCCAGAGTGTGCTCACCTTCTGCACACTTCCCTCATTCACTGTAATGTATTCTACTGTACTCTTCCTAATATGCTCAGCTAATGCTATATCCTGCAGTTATTCGCTCCTCAGCTTCCATGTGGGGATGGGCGGCCTCGGTATGGACACTCTACACCTCGCCACTAGTGGGGAGTGGTCCGATAACACCCTAGCTAAGTACTCCAACTTCGAGAATTCTGGTTCGTGCTCCTCCCCAGAGAACATGTAATCAATTTGTGTATACACTTGGTGAGGGGCCGAGTAATGAGAATATGCTCTATCCTCCCTATTTTTCGGCCTCCACAGTTACCGCAGTTGGAAGTGCTTCAGTAGCCAGCTTAGCATCTTGGCCGGGGGGGATGGCTGCTTGTGTTTCTCATCTGATCTGGGATCCACCATACAATTAAAATCTCCTCCCCAAAGCAGCCTCCCACCTCTATAAGGTCCCAACCTTGCATATAAGGACCCGAAGAACACAGTAGCGTCATGGTTCGGGGCGTAAGTGTTCACAATAAAGATCTCCCAATTTTCCATTATCCCGTGCAACATTGCCATCCTACTCTCACGGTCTGTCTTTGTGGTCAGCACTTTCATGGTATAGCGGGGTCCACCCAAATGAGGAACCCCCCTTGCCTACGTCAAATATGTGAACCCACCATCACACCTCCCACGCCTTCTCCAAGGTCTTCTGCTTTTGAGCATTCAAGTGCGTTTCCTGTAACAAAGCTATCCCCACTTTATTCCACTTGATATACATGCCCACCCTTTTACGTTTCACATAATTATTAAGCCCTTTGACATTCCAGGTCATGATTCTGACTGTACCTGCATTAAATGGAATATTTAGGGTATCAGTGAGGCTTCCAACCTGTTGCCAGCCTTAGTAAGAGTTCAGTGCAATGTGCAGTCATATATGCTAGGCTCTCTCCCTCCCTCCCCGCTCCCCCTCACCCCACTTCAAACAAACTTCAAACATAACTCATCCCTCTATGCCGTGCATGCAAGGACTTTCCCGTTTCCACTCCATTCAACCTGGTTGCAAGACTAGTCTCCTGGTGCCCTACGGGTGGGCCCTGTACAGTAGCCCTTAACTGCTTCTTTGGGGGGTAGTGGGTCCTCTGTGACATATGTTCTTTGTCATTCCTGCTGCCGCAGTCTGCTCCATGTGTCTTCCCCCTCCTCTAGGTGCATTGGCTTTGTTCTGCTGTCTCCGGGATCTGTGCACTATTCATCCACTCCTGTGCTTCCATTGGCATCTCGAAGAACATGGCCTTTCCATTATATATCACCTTTAGCTTAGCTGGATAAATTAGCATGTATTTTAGTCCGCCTTCCTGAGTCTGGCCTTTATTGCGATATACTGGGCTCTCCTCTTCTGTACTTGGAAGGTATAATCCGGATGGACTGAAATCTTTGCCGACATCCTTTGTATAGTTCCTCCCGATCTGTAGAAGGCAAGTATCTTCTCTCAGTCCTTGTAGTTTAATACCTTTGCGATCACTGATCTTTGCGGTGGGCGCCTGACAAGGGAACGATGTGCTCTTTCGATCGTAAACCCCTGCGTGAGTTCTCCAGCCCCTATTTCTTGGAGCAGCATGTTTTCAATATATGTAGTTGGATCAGACCCTTATGCTCCCTTCGGCAGTCCCACGATTCTTACGTTGTTTCTGCGTGCTCGCCCTTCCGCCTCCTCTGCTCTATCTTCTAGATCTTCTAGTAGCTTGACTTTTAGCTACAGGATATCAATGTCCTTGATTGCTTGTACCTTTGCTTCTGTATTTTCCTTGTCCTGTACTTCCAGTTTCCCGATACGTTCTGCAATGGTGCAGTCATCTGGTCTCAGCAGTCCCATGTCAATGCCGACTGTGTTGCTCTTGGCCTCCAATGTCGATTGCAGCACCGTGTTGGCTTCCAGGATCTGTTGGTTCCCCTCGTCCACCATGCCCCCCAGGGGAGCTATCTGTTCCTTCTCTTTGTCACCGTCGCCTGCTTCTAGGCGACTGGACGAACCCTTCGTGAATGTGTCTAGTGTGGCTTGCTTGTTTTTGTTCTTGTTGCACTTGGTCGCCATCGCTTACTGCTTGTCTCGCTATGCCCGCTGCATACCCTGGATCTCAAGAGTCTGTTCACTTGTGTCAGTTGCCAGAGTCCCTTCTAATATGGTGTCTCTGGTTCAAAGTTACAATTGTGCCGTGCATTCCATGCCCTTTGCTATTGCAATCTTCTTGTTTCTTGTCAGTGCGGACCTGTGCTGTTGCTGCCTCCCCTGCGGGTCCTCTTCCCACTGTATCTCTTGGTGTTGGGGCCAACTCAGTTTGTGATGGCCTTCTTATCTTCCGACTCGCTGGGGCAAGCACAGCTTAGTCCCTCCACCGTTCGATGCGGTTGAGACACTAAGTATTAATGGCCTCAGCTGGTGTCCAACCTTGTTTCCCCGGCTTTCTGCAGGTCAGTCTGGTCCAGATAGGATGGGGGAAACCAAGGTGTGTCTGGTCTATGAGTTGGGACCCGCAATCTGCTTCGCCTACGTTTGATCTCCTGCCCCCATGCCTCTGCCTCCGGTCGTAAGGTGCCCGTCTCACATGCTGTGTTCGTGGCAATTTCTAGTCTCTCCTTAGGGTCTACTTAGTCAGATGCGGCTCTTCCACACAGCTTCCCATTTGGTATGGTGTCCTGCGGTTTCCCATCGTCTGGTAGTCATCCTGCATGCAATGCCTCTCCTGTACTTACTTGATGACCCTCCTCCACTGGGGTCTGGTTGTTCCACTATAGGTCCATGTTCCATTGTCAAATTGCTGTGACCCGCTCCAGTGGGAGAGAGGACACTTCCTCAAGGGGTATTGCCTATTGCAGGGCGTATGCTGTAGTGTCTGCTTCCCCGCAATCTACTTCCTGATACTGATGCAGGAACTCTGTGGGGTCTGTTGCTTGCCACCCCTCCTGGATTCTCACAGTGGGGTTACTGTTGTGGCCCCCAGCCTGCCCACCACCATGTACTGCTCGCTCCTTATTTGTGTGCCAATGGCTTCTGCCGTGGGGCCACCCCTGCTTTTTCTGATAATGTACGTGGGATTAGGCGATAGATACCCTGTTGTCCCGGGCGTCCCGCCCCAGTAATACTTTTAGGAGTGGTGGTGGTGGAGAGTGCCCTGTTTCGTTGCCGCCATGCTACAAAGTCTTGAGCGGCTTCCCCTCCCCTCCTCTGACTCCGGTGTCCTCCGGTCCCTCTTACGGTCACCCCACCACCTTCGCTCCTCCAGTGATACTCCTGGTCCTGGTCGGGGGAAGGATGATGCACTTTCGCCTCCTCCTGGCAGCTTGCCCGCTCACGTTCTTTGGCAGCAAACCGCTTATGATCCGTGCTTCGCTTACAGGATCGCCTGCCGGAATGCACCGCTTGCCTCTCCTCGTTCTGCTGCGGGCCCTGCAATATCGCTGATGGGGTAGCCGCTTTTCGCCACCGGCCGCAGGTCCCTTTGTTCACGGCGCTATGCTTCGCACCCCAATCTGCTGGTGTGCTACTCAGCTTTATACTTGGTGGCATTCATCTCCTGAGGCTTTTGTCCTGAGTCAGCTGGGCTTTCCGATCAGCTGACGTCCCGTCGCCACTAGTGGCACAGCTGAGCAGTCCCAGTTGCAGTCTCCAGCTCTTGCCCCTCGCGTTTCAACCCTCTGCTGCCATTTTGCTTTTGTATTGCCGGACACCACCGTGCTCCTGCAGCTCAGTGAAATTAGCTCCGGCCAATATTCCACAGCTCTGCCCCTGGTGCACAGCTTCTCAAGTGTGCACTGCAGCTGTATGCCGTTTCTAGTTGTTTTAGGTTTATTTAAACCATGCAACAGGACGTTTCTCTGAATGAGAACGTCTTCCTCACATGGCTGTTGGCCACGCCCCCACACCACATGAAGCTTGTTGTGTTACGGAGGCTGCTTGGGGTAATGATCTTATAGCCACTATTATTCTCCCTGTGTCTGGTCCCATATTCTGAAGGCAGATATTGAGGGTATGATAAAAAAAATCTATATCATCACGGGCCATTAGCCTGCATGGCCTTTGTAATGATGTCTTAAAGTAGCCCTTTATTGCAAAAACATCATCTTGGTGGGATTGGATCTTTGTCCCAGTGTTCAAAAGGGGACCTTGGGAGATCCTACCTGTTATTGCCTTATGGCTATTCTCGATTATAGCTCCAAATACTATGCAGGACTACTCCTCACCCTGCTCACTGAATGGGTGGAGAGAGAGAATTTACTCGGGCCCCCATCAGTCTGGTTTCAGAAAGGGCTTCAACACCTCCCATTCTATTTGGATTCTCCAGACACTAATATCAGACGCTTATATTTACCTGGGCATGCCACTGTATCTATGTTTCATGGATTACAGTGCAGCTTTTGATAGTTTGATCCGCTCCCCATTATGGGAGAAATTGGCAGCATGGGGCATAGATCCCGCTTTATTGTATTGTATAAACATCCTGTATAGTGACACTAGTGTTAGGGTTCGTGTGTCGCAGGATGGCGTACTGACGGTCTATTAGTACAAATAGGGGCCTCAAACAGGGGTGTGCTTTAGCCCCACTCCTTTATAATTTATATGTGACTGACCTGCACCAGTCCTTTAAATTACTCTGTAGTTTTCCCCCCAGATATGGTAGGACAGAGCCTGTCTTATGTACGCAGACGATAGTGTGGTGATGGACAGGACAGCATTGGAATTGCAACGCTCGTTAAATGCACTTCAGGCCTCTTCAGATCTAAATGGCCTGCAAATTAATATTACTAAGACCAAGGTCATGAGCTTTGCCAATGGGATTAAGACAAGGAAGTCCTTCTCCTGGGCATTAAAAAAGGTTATGCTGGAGCCTGTCCTCACCTAGGCATACGTCTGTGGGCCTCTCTGTCTGTGACCCACCTTGAGGAGGGTATTGCGTTGAAATCTTGGACTAAGTGGTTTGCCATAAGGCGGGGGATCATCTATCGAGGCACTCGTGATTGCATATAGTGTGTCTGTTATACGTACTATTACGTATGCTCTCAAGGCCTTTCCAGAGAAGACTCTTCTATGGCTCCCGTATTTAGAAGCCAAGATTCTTTGCTCCCTTTGGAACCTTCTGAGCTGTGTCCCAGTGGAGGTAGTGCGACTTGAATTGGGCCTATATTCCCTTATTTCCGTCTGGAAAATAGCGGCCTGTAAACTATGGCCAGAGATTAAATACAACTGGAGGGCTTCTTCTTCTCTGCTTTTTTTACTATTGAAGACTCCGCCTGTAGACAAAAAAGCATATGGTTTAGGGAATTGGAGACCATGGCAGGCTTACATTGTCACAACATTAATTTACATCGTCACAATAAGAGTGATATGCCGTTATTTCTGAGCAAAATTAGTGCTAAATCTTGCGTAGCGGATCGGATTTCATCTCTTAGTAGACTAGCGTAGACACGTAAGTATGTTACTTACGCACAACAGGGGCATTTTGAGGAAGTTCCCCGTAAATATTTAGTGTTGCTTCGCTTTCCGGCACTCACCCGATTTATACTATACCTACGTTTTGATCTCGTCCAGGTATTGGCTTATACAGGGGCTTTGACAGGGATCCCTAGAGAGGCCCGTCTCTGCCGACTTTGCCATCTCGAAGTAGAAACAGCCTGTCATGTGCTGACCAACTGTAAGGTCTTGTATGCTCTATACTTAAGGGGCTATGCTAAATTTATTACTTTCGAATCTGACCAGTTTTGGAGCATGCTTTATTCAGCTGAATCTCATGATCTCTCTGCTTGGGCCTTTCATGTGTGGCTAAAAATTAACAAAGATTACAGGATTTTTAAGTAATGTATTTTTTTAAGAAATTTGGTCTGAATGTTTTTTAATGCAATGTTTTAGTAATGTATATTATTTATATATGTAATGTGTGGAAAGAACCCAAGGCTGACATATTTTATTGTTTTTTTTCTTTTTGTTAGTTTTTATATTTATCATGTTATAGGTTGTTGCTATGTTTTATATGATGGATTTTGTATGTGGTGGAAAAGACAAATTTTGTCTTAAAGGGATAGTGCTATCAAAAATATTATTGGCTAAAAAGATGGCTGATAATCAAAAATATATATAAAAATATTTTTAAACAAAGTTCATATGTAGAGTTGTGAGCAAATGAGGCTTAAACTCAAAAATGTCAAGCACTAGGAGGCATCCATTTTGTGAAATGGATGAGCCTGCTGTGCTTGTGTTAATTTCTGCCCTTGCTGCACTAATGAAGCAAAAGCCAGCCAGCTGTAATACACAAAAGCTACCAGCAGGTGGCTTTTGCTTCATTATTGCCGGAGAGCAGAGATTAACAGAACCTGCTGCTGGTAAGTGATTTACATTTAATTCTTTTTTGAGAGCACTGCAAAATAAATGCTGCGGCTTTCTTTCTAACGTAGAAAGAAAACTGCAGCATTTGTAATGTTGTATTTATGTTTGTTGTGGCTTCAGCTTTGAGTCTCCTGGGTTCCCCCAACCAATGGTCGGGGGAGCCCAGGACACTCCAAGCGAAAGCCGCCGCAGTCAGAAATACAACAGCGTTGTATTTATAATTGCTGCACCTTTGCTTTTTTCACTTTCATTTTACGTTTTCTGTGCTTCCCTGAGCTTGGGGAGCACCGAAAACATAAAATGAAAGTTAAGGCAGCCTACCAAGCTCATGTACAGCTCTGCTCTGGCTGCAGTAAACAAAAACTCGCAGTAGGGGGCTTTTGCTGCTTGTTTAGTGCCGCTAGGGCAGAGCTTAACATGAGCTGAGGAGGCTGCCTGAGATGGCAAAATGGATGTTCCCATGTAAGTGCTTTGAGCCTCATTTGCTCAAAAGTTTACATAGGAACTTTCATTAAAATTATGTTTAATGCATGTTTTTCATTATTGCCTATCTGTTGGGACAATAATATTTTTCAGCGAACTATTCCTTTAAATGCACTTAAATAAAAATAAATTTAAAAAAAAGATAATGCAGGCGGAGAGGCAAGCTGGCTATCGTGGTACTATCCTTGACTCCAGAGAACAAGGAAGCCAAAGGGGTTCAGCACAACCGGTGAGTCGGAGGAAGCTGATAGTAAACCGAACTGTGTTGAGCCCAAGGTTGTGAGTGTCAATATTTTTGAATGCAAGGAATCCGAAAGAAAAAGAACTTGTGTATGTGATTGAACTTTAAAGAAAGCACAGTAAAGGTCCAGGTGTAAATATTTCCGTCGCCACATGAGCGCTCATATGAATGACTCTGACCGGGACCAATTCTTTGAAACTACAAGAACCAGAAACCCTAGGAAAGGGTGACGTGAGACGTCAGAGTGGTCCTATAAGGGTAAGGTAAAATCCCTTATACAATCGCAAGTCTCTGACCCCATGGCCAGAGGAAAGCTAAGGGAAGGGAACCCAGCTTTCCGAGAAGGTTGTGAACTGTAATTTGTGGCAAGTGTGACCCCGACAGAGGGATATCAAGAGAAAGCTTAGAGAAAGAAAACCTTGCTTTCTGATGAAAATGAACTGTGTTACAAATATATGAACTGGGGACGCTGCTGAGCAGCCATCAAGATGGCTGCATAGGGGAAGAACTCTGTGTGCAGCGCGATGAACCCTTGCAAACTAGCAGTAATACTGCATATTACGCCCAAGCACCCACTTGGTCGGGGAATACTCACCCCATATCCCGAGCAAAATCGAACTGGAGGGGTCCTGCTGCACCGCCCCGAAATCCCGCAGAGACAGCCAGGGAGGAGCCAACTTCAACCCAGGACCACGAGGGCTGTGAGACCTTGCCAAGACCCAACACCGCTGGGTGACACCCTCTTCCCCCAACCCCCTTACCCCGGTGCTGCGATCTGTATTGGCACCAGGGACTTTGGGCTGCGAGAATGGCTGGAGGACTTACTATACCCGGACCCCCCTGCTTGAGCTGGCAGCTGCGTGCACCCCCTGGTGCCCCCACTAGACCCACAGAGCACGTTGCTGCACTCCTCCCACCACAGACGGTAGCAGTGGCGGCTCCTCTACTCGCAGGCAATGGCTCACAACATCTCTGACCACCCAGTGCTGTGTCTCTGCACAGGCGGTGTCCCTGCCACAAAGAGTGCTGAGACCCACACATCATCTTCACTGGCGCCAATCTGGTGATCTCGAATCACGTTCCAGGAGAAATAACATTTGGATTGTGGGGGCCCCGGAGGATGCTCTGTTGGGGGGGCATGGAACAAGCAGTGAAAAATCTTCTCAAGGTACTCCTGGATGCACAAGTCCTCTCCCCCCTCTTTGCAGTGGAACGTGCTCACAGAGCTCTCGCCCCTATACCCAAACCTAGAGACTTCCCTCGCCCCATAATTGAAAAGATCCTCAGCTTTCAAGACAGGGACCACATACTGAGGCTTGCCAGAGAAAAGAAGGAACTCTGACTGGGTTCTCAAACAATCCGTATCTTTCCAGATTGTTCACTTTTAGTCCAAAACGAGAGACGCCAATTTGTGGGTGTCAAAAAATTACTGTGAGCCCGAGAGACAAAATACGCAATGCTTTTCCCAGCCCGCCTGAAGTTCCAGGTGCACAGCAAATTGTATTTCTTCACAGTACCAAACGAGGCTACAAAGTTAATAGAGGCCCAAATACCAGTCCCAGACCACGAGGGAGCGATTGAGAATGTCTAACTGCCAAGCTGAACGGCCACATCAAGATCCTCCACAGCTACCTCAGTTTTTCCATTTTTCACAATGAGTATATAGTACCAATGAGTTAGCCTACCACCAACACTGGCATATCCAAACATGCGATTTAAGAACCTAGTTGTGGTGTCTATCGGAGCGGCAGCAGTTAACCCAGCAGCAACTGTTTGAATTATGTTGGGTTATGTTGTGTGCTTACGGCCGAGTTGGGGTGGACTCTGCGTGGTGGGTGGCAAGGGAGGGGGGGTTCATACTGCAGTTTGGAGGTGGGATGGTGGGGCTTAAACTCTGCGTTGATGACAGGTCTCTCCGAAAGTTTGAGCGCCTGTTGTGCTCTTGTGGTGATTATGGGGGATAATCTTGAAAACTAATTGGCAGCAGAGTACAAGGTTGGGCAGCGCTACTCCTGTAGAGAGGAATTATATATCAGTAATCCTGAGTTGCACACCGAAAACATGATTGCTCTTAATAATGGGTCTTAAGGTGATGTGCTGGAATGTAAGGGGGCTAGGGAACATTCCAAAACATGTAAGATAATGGCCTATGTTAACAGGGACAAAATAAATGTTATCATACTGCAGGAGACACATGCAAAAGAGGGGACATCCAGAGGCATTGCACCAGCATGGGGGCAAACACATTTTTTACTTGGTATTCAGCTCAATCTAGGGGGGGTCATGACGCTAATTCATACATTTGTGCAATGTATCCTTAAAAAGAATTATGTAGACCCCGGACGGTGGTATTTTGTCCTAAATTGCTCAATTGATGCAATTGAACTCCTGCTGGTCAACACCTATGCCCCCAACATTGACTCGCCTGAATATTTTGATACAGTACCATCTACCTCTGTGCTTTCCTTGGTGTTCCAATCATCTGGGAGGGGTAAGGGTGGGGAGGCATGAGCCTAATCCTTGATCAAACTATGGACAGATCTGGTGTGGCCCCCAGAGCCAGATCTCGGGCAGCTCAACAGCTTCTAGCCCATATGGAAAACCTGGAATTGGGAGATGCTTTTTTTTTTTACTTTTAGTTTAATTTGCACACGTACAACATGTCTTCCATTTCTACATACTGCACAACAATTCTGCTTTACATTGCATAACTAGAATACAGTATTACACATGACTACATTGTGTCAGAGCCGGGCTCTTCTGCATTTTTATCCATGAGCTATTGCTTGAACCTGCCCCATATGTCTCTGGGGAGGTTGTAAGTGGGTAACAGTCAGCTATACATTTCTACGCAGTGGTTTGCCCACATCATATCTCTTTCCCAGTCGTTTTTTTTGTGGGTGATTTGATGCTTTTCCACTTCATCAAAATTGCACGTTTCACTAGCAAAAAGCCAAGATTGAACAGTTTACGTCAACTGAAGTTCATCTTCCCGACCTCCCCCAACAGGCACGTCATGGGGGCCCACTCTATAGGCTGATCAGCCATGATCTCAAGGGCATTACACACCCCCGCCCAGTATTCAGAGAGCGGGGTACATGCCCACAGCATGTGGTATATATCAGTGTTTTCACTTCCGCATCTGGGACAGTTACCATCAATCGAGGGGAATATATTCTTCAATCTAGCCGGTGTATAATGTGTCCGGTGTATAATTTTGTAATGTTTTAGGCAGTACCGTGAGTTGCATGAGATGTGTTTTGTCAATCCACAAATCTGTGTCCAGTGTGTCAGTGATGTGGCCTAAATCTCATTCCCACTTCTCTTTTGTTCCGTGTGTCACTGGTCCTCAGGATGTCATCACAATTTTATACAGGGCGGAGGCCGATGTTTTGGTATTCACTGCAGTAAATCTATATCCCAGACCTAAATGTATTGTGGGTTCGATTGGCAATACCGCCCAAACCTTGGCGATGGCTGATCTCATGTGCGATTAGTATAGCTTTTGTAGCAGAGTGTCTCCCGCTATCCTCTTAGCATCCTCCCAGGCTATGAATCGCTTGTCCTGGAAGTGGTGGATACCTTTGCTCTTCCAGTGTGTAGCAATGTTTGTCTTGCGTAGGGGGAATGTAGGGTGCCTCCCACAGTGGCATGTTTGGATGGTATAAAACCTCCTTATCAGATTTCCCTGTCATTCTAGCCCAGACAGTGCATGTAACCAATGAGGGATCTGTAGTGTTAATGTGTTTAGAATGTATTGCAGCCACTTTATGTAGAAGTTTCACTGGGTCTCTCTTGTGGCTGTCGGTGGTTGTGTGCTGCTCCCGTGGTTCAGTGGTGACTCACTGTGTCGCGTAATGAGCCTGTGCTGCCAGGTAATACAGTTCAAAGCCAGGTGCCGCAACCCTCCCTTGTGGATATTGAGAGGTGAGTTTCCGCCATCCTACCCTCGATTGGCCATTCCACACAAATGCTGCACATACCCCCTGAATTTTCAAAAAAAAGTATATGCCCGGCCAAACGGGCACAGTGCAAAATAGATAGAATAACTTGGGTAGAATTATCATCTTAATTAGTGTAAGCCTGCACATGAGAGAGATTGGAAGACATTGCCACCGCTCAAGATTGGTGCAGGGTGCTATAGCAAGTGCCTCGTAATTTAAGGCACGGGTAAGTTGTGCTGTCCTTGTTTCCTGCACATCCAAGTATTTCATTTGAATGGGGCTCCACTGTAGGCCATGTAGTGTTGCAGGTTTCGTGGTGGCCTCAGTCAGAGGGAATATTTCAGTTTTAGCCGCATTTAATTTTAGAACAAAGTATTCCCCAAATTCTTGGACGGCTCTTAATGCTTTCCCGATGGTACGTTGGGAGTTCCTGAAGTATAACATAATTTCATCAGTGTATAGCGTGATGATCTCTATTCTGTCCATAAGCCGGATCCCGGCCCCGCTAAATCTGGAATGCAGTAGGTCAGCTAGTGGTCAAAGCGAATAGGAGGGGTGATAATGGACAGCCCTGTTGTGTGTCTCCTGCGAGTTGTTTGATTATTCCTGACAGCGTCCCATTGACACAGACCCTTGTGTATGGTTGTGTGTATAAGACACTCATCCATTTTATAAAGTTTGGGCCAAACTCGTAGTTATTTAGAACCCTAAATAAAAAGGGCCAGTAGACGGTATCAAAGGCCTGCTGTATGTCTAATGCCAGTGCCACTCTGTGCATGTTCTTAGCAATCAGGAATAGTGTATCAAAACAACGATGGACATTAGTCACTGTGGACCTACCCAGTATGAAGCCTGCCTGGTCTGTGTGGACCATATGGGGCATCAGGGGAGTTAATCGTGTGGCAATGATTTTTATGAAGATTTTCACGTCTGTGTTCATTAACGAGAGAGGCCTATATGAACCACAGTGCTCAGGACTTTCCCCCAGGTAGTCTGCCTGTGTTAAGGGCTTCGGACGAGACGGCATGTAGTCCCGGTAACAGGGTATCTCCAAATTCTTTATAAAACTCTGCCCCAAGGTCGTCAGAGCCTGGTGCTTTCCAATTGGGCAGGGATTTAATGTCTTCCGCGATCTCCACCTGTGTGATGGGGGTTTCTAGTGCTTCTTTCACCCCCAGTGGACAGAAGCGTGGTAGATATATTTGATAAGTAGTCATCTATTTCCTCCTCCGTAGCTGTACTCTGGGGGGAATACAGCTGTGAGTAGAAGTCGTAGAACACCTTTTCTATCTGCTTCTGGTCCGTGACCACATCCCCGTCAGGGCGGGATATGCAGGGAATAAGAGTCCTGTCCCGTTCCCCCCCCCTTACCATGTTTGCCAGGAGCCGTCCCGGTCGTTCCTGTCCACTGTACCATCTTTCAGCGACTGGTTTGTCTAAACTAGATATTAAGACCCAACTTGAAGAGAACAGAGCTGTAGCTGACTGGGAGATCCGCTATTTCGTTTGTGGATTGGGGTCTATAACATAATCTTCCTGTAATTTAGCAATCCTCTCTTCCCGTCTTTTCATTTCTCTACGGATATCCTTAAGTACCCCGAATTCCGGGGACATAGCTATGCCTCTTACATACACTTTGAAGGCCTGTCACAGCGGTTCCTGCGTCTCCAATGTGCTTTCATTGTGTTAGAAATATTCACTGATATGTTGGGTTATGTAGCTCTTATATACATGGTCTGTCAGTGCTGCTGCCTTAAACCTCCCTGGGGGCCATTGTAATGCGACTTCTGGGACTTGCATATGCATCAAGATTGGGGAATGGTCTGACATCGTTCTAGGAAGTATAGTTGCCCTGGACACCCAACCCAGAGCTCTTTGCGATAATAACCATAGGTCAATCCTCGAGTGCATGTCGTGCACAGACAATATGTATAGGCCTGTTGTGTGCCATTTAGAGAGCGCCATGCATCCCAGAGCCCCAGGTCTGTTATGCGAATATGAATCATGTGGGCTGCATTGGTGAGTGTTCTTGGGGCAACGGACGTGCGGTCTAGGTGAGAATCCAAGATCGTATTAAAGTCTCCCCCGGAAATCAACTGGGCTGTGGGGTAGTTGCTACATTTCTTAAACAGCTCGGAGAAAAATATTGGGTCATCAATGTTCGTACCATATACATTCAAAAGTAATACCTCTTCCTCAGCTAGCCTCCTGTGTACTAGTACAAAGCATCCCTCAGGGTCGCTCCCTGTGTTGTAAAGGATGAATGGTAATGCTATATGTACCAGCATCAATACACCGCGCGCTTTGCTAGAAAACGATGTGTAAAAGCGATGTTTACCCCAGCCAGGGGCTATCTTTTCGGCTTGATGTCCTAATAAATGGGTCTCCTCAAGGTACACAATTTGGGCCCCCAGCCTATTAACACATGCCATTATTTTTCTCCTTTTTACTGGCATCCCCAGCCCATGTACATTCCAGCTCAAGTGTGTGACCCCATTCCCATCATTCTTAGCCATTTGTGACCATGTTAAACCATAGATAAGTGTTGTAGATGCATCTCAGAAATACCTTGCAGAATCTCGTAATCCGTAACTGTGCATTTTTAACTGTAACAACCCTCAAAACATCCCCTTCCCCTGCCCTCATTGTTCCCCAAACTTCAACTATGCTATGACCTCTCTCCCTCCTTCCGTTTAGTGTCCAACTTGTCGATGCACTCGCATCGGGGAACGCTGTTGTGGTGGCCGAGGCCAAAGTTCGTTTTTCGTCTGCCCTTTCAACTTCTCAGACTTGTTTGTTGCTCGCGCACATAATGAAAATTGAGGATTCCGTTATTCCATGCTTCACGTGATCTGTCTATTCGATTTCAGGTGGTCCATCCTCCCATCTATTGTTCAGTATGACGATTTCTACGTCATCGTGTCCTCACTCCTGGTCATGGGTCAGTGATTTATTCATGTTGCCTTCTGCGGTGGTCTATGGCTGTTTTGCCTGCACCGGGATGTTTGCTTCTACAAAGCTGATGGACTCCTCTGGAAAAGTGAAAAATAATGTCTTATTATTGTGCTGCATGCGAAGCCTAGCCGGGCACAGCATCGCATAGGGAACTTTGTGTTCATGTAGCATCCATTTGACACCCATGAAGGAGCGTCTCTGGAATATTCCTGGAGTATACACTTGCGGTGCTACAGGAATCACATTTGAGCCCAATTTCAGTTCCTGCTCATCTCTAGCGGCCCGTAGAACCAGATCCCTGTCTCTGTAGTTCATTATTCTTGCAATGATTGGCCTCAGGAAGGCTCCAGGCTTGGGGCGTGGTGCCTGGGATCTGTGCGCTCTTCCCACTACAAACATAGAAAACCAGCCCGGATCACCGAGCAATTCCTTGAATTCCTCAACGGCAAGCTCTAGCGGGGCCTTGAGCACATCCTCCAGGACCCGCACTATGCGAATATTATCCCGGTATGATCTGGCTTCCAAGTCATCACACTTAAGTTTCACCGATCCCAGGTCCTTCGCCATCTCTGTCACCGTGTTGCGTAATGTCTCCAGTGTGTCTTCAGTTGTACTGATCCGTGCTTCCGCGATACGGCCAGTAGCCTTTTCTAATTTGTTCCTGATGGTTGTTACACTTGCATTGATCCCGTCGAGCTTATCGTTGAGGGATGCAAATCCCTGTTGCATAGCTGCGAACACTACTTGGGGGTCCATGGCAACCGCCGGAGAAGTAGGGATGGGCTGAGGAGCCTGTGCATTATTGGGGGCCGCCTTGATATCTGCCCTGGCGAACATTGTTGTGAATTTATTTATGCCACCATTTCCCTTTTTGGGGCCTATCCCCTTGGGCATTGTTTCCAGGAGCGCCCTTCCCTTCTCCGATACTATTCCACCTAGCGGAATGGAGGAGTGGGCTGCGTGGATTGTGGTCTACTCACCGTCATTTTCGGGGTTGAGAGGTAGGACACAGCTATGTGTAGGGGATAGGAGTATCCTCCAGTTACTTGCTATAGGGTTCCTGTTCCCAAATCAGCCCCACTTCAATGTTGACCTCCACAATGGCTGTTTTTTGTGACCTTGCCTGATGATGTAACTAATAGTTCCTTGGGCGTGTAGAAGGTCTGATTCCAGCCCCTGGATCCTCCTCTGCTCCGTTGCCCCTACTCTGTGGAGCGTCACCGGGGAGGGTTTAAATTCACCTCTCTGGTATGATTTCGTATGGTGACGGCACCCCTGGAGCAAAGTTTCTCCATGTAGGTCTAGTAGTCACGCACTGCAGCTGGACAGCCCAGCCTGGTTCCCAAGCAAGCGTACAGTGGATGGGGCTGAGCCACTACATGAACTGTATAAGTTTGTCTCTACGTGCCCGTACACATTCAGATTTAATTGTGCCCTCAATTTGGTTGTATGTAGCCTCTTGGCCTATGGTGGCGAAGGCCAGAGGAGGGCTGCCCCATCTCAGATGGTGAGACCTGTGAGTTATATGGGAATTATCATGTGCAAGTCAATGCAGGATCATCCAGCGGTGTGTGAAATAGAGACGTGGCATCAGCGCGCTTGTTCCCCAAGTTGTGGTCCGCGTGTTGGCCCTTGTGCCAGCATTTATGCCCCAGATTTATTTGTATAGCGCAAACCAGGCCCGGAGGCAACCAGGCGCATATCTTCAAGCAATAGTTAAAACATTACATGAGCATAGTACAAAGGCCTAGGCATACAGGAACGATACAATAGCACAGTACAAAGCATAGGCATACAGGAACAGTGCGGGTTAGTTTGGCATACATAACCAAATCTGGGAGGACAGCTATTCAGAAGACAGTTGGACATCTGAAATGGCTAGCCAGTGTTTAACCTTGAGTTTAAATAGGTTAAGAGATGAAAGATTTCTAATAGTGAGGGGAACAGTGTTCCACAGTTTGGCTGCCAAGACTGGGAAACTAGCCCCTCCAGCTGTTTGTAGCTTGAATCTAAGGATTGCGAGGCTTTGGTTATGGGCAGACCTGAGTGACCGGGGTGGGATATATTCAGTAAACCGGGAAGCTAAGTAGATAGGTGCTTGGTTGTGAATGCATTTGTAAGTAAGGGCAAGTGATATGAGTGAAATCCTTTGGGAGACTGAAAGCCAGTGTAAGTTCTTCCTAGTTTCGGAGATGTGTGCTGATCTAGGGATGTTAAGGGCTGCTCTGATGGCGTTGTTTTGAATAATCTGGAGTTTATTGAGGTTGCACTGGGTGGTGCCTTGGTGCAGTACGTTGCAGTAGTCCTGTTTGGACATAACCAGAGTCCTAGCGAGGGTGATGCAGTTCTGCGTAGAGAGGAAAGGTGATGACGGTGGTCAAGTATCTGCCACCTACCTGTGGCGCAGTGTGCTGTGGATGGCGTGTGGCAGTGCGCCGTAGGAGTGGTGGGGGAGGTGGAGTGTCGGCTTCCTGCTATGGTCGGGAGGTCCTCAGCAAAGCAAAAAAAAACAAAAAACACTGGAGCCAGACTTTCAGGCGGCCGTACCTGGGGCTGTCGAACGTAGGACCAGTATGTGCCAGTGGTCAGAGCCGAGGCGATCCCCACAATGCTGGACTTACCAGCAGTCTATTAATACAGGTAGCAACAGCATTTCGGACTCACAAGTTCTTGCTAACCGCTAGCGCTCGACGGGTCCTCCCGGATTGCCAGTGGTAGAGCAATCAGTGGACGGTGCGGGTTTCACACGGTCTGTGACCCATCTGCATGGTGCCGTCAGCCTGGCATGTGGGAAGAAAATTAATTTCTGAGAGCGAGCATAGCAGGCGGGTCAGGTCGCCATGTTCAGCGTTGGGCCCATTTCTGGTTTTTCCCAGGGTTCAGATGGCGCTCCTCACAGGGTTCCTTTTTTTTTAACACAAAGTTTCTCCACAGATTGTGATCGGATCTCCTAGATTTTACACACGCATTAGGTCCAGCCCTTCACAAGTCTTTCATAGCATATTCGGGCAAAATCGAGCTATATTTGCTGGATTTTCATTGTCTCTGACCTCAGCCTCCAACGTAGCTCGCGCAAGTCACTGCATCAGCGGATGCGCGCAACAGCACCCCTGAATTGGGAGTTGCTTGGTGCATCTTAAATCCACTTGCCAGGCAATATACTTTCTACTCATCTATGCACGACAGCTTCTCACGCATTGACACTTTTCTGATATCTAACATGTTGATGGGTAGGGTTGAGGACACCAGGATATTTCCCATACTCTCTCTGATCACTCCTCAGTCATACTAACTCTGAACACAGATAGATCTCCCGGATGGGGCAGTGCTTGACGGTTCAAATCTGAGGCACTCGGGGACATCGTATTTAAAGCAGGGATCCAAGCAGACATTGAGATATACTATGCTTTCAATGAGGCGGGGGCTACATCTGTGGGTATAAAATGGGAGGCTTTTAAGGTTTTTATCCAGGGAATGTAACCAATTACAATTACAATGCCAATATCTAGAGAAGCAGGGGTCTTGAAGACCATTAGAAACGACCTCCAGTGCTCAGAGGCCAAACTCAAATGCCTGGAGCTGGAATACTCTGCTCCCCGCAATTCACAGGTGCAGGAATGGACGCGATCTGCGCTGGAGCAATTTGAAGTGCACACCCTCAGTGAGGTTCTGTCATGCGGCAGCGTTGGAAAGTATGGAACAAGTGGAGAATCCATTGATCTTCCATGCATGTTGCTATCAAACGTGTATTAGCGGTCTAGTTTATCAGACCAACATGGCCGCTGCCTGAATAAACTGGGAAGGAGCCACCGGCTCGGAGCGTAGGAACCCTCATTCCTCTCCTGGGTAAGACGCTACTTTGTATCACTCCCTGTTTTTCCCTTGCCCTCCTTGCACTTGTTGCGGGCTGCTTTGTTTATTCTCTGCATTTGCCGTCCTACGGCTTACTCTCTTATTTCCTCTGCTGCTCCACGGCTTCATTGCCGCCCGGCAGCTTCCACGGCTTGTAGCCTTGCCACTTTCGGCTTAAGCTTCAGCTTCATCGCCGCTCTGTGACACCCTTGCTACATTGCTACCCACAGCTACATGGCTAGCAGCCTTGCCGCCCGCGGCTTCAGCCACAGCTTCCTCTGCCGCCCCACAGCTTCCACCTTGCATAGTCATTCACGGCTTCAAGGAAGACTTCCATTATATTTTGCATTGTGTGCCGTGACACACGAACGCTCCATTGTGTGGAGAGTTCAGCTGTTGATCTATCTGCTGTCTCCTTCGCCACCCTGTGGGTACCACAGCTATATCATACTTACCTGGAGTTCCTTCACGGTGTATACCCATATCCTTCAATCCTTCTGACTCCTCAACCGGACTCTCCTGTACCTCGTCTACCATCTCCTTTCCTCTGAAACTCTATTGTCAAGGAAATAAGGGGAGGTCACATCTATCATTCAAATCCATCCAAGAAACCACCAACCAACCAACCACCAGCATACCACCATAACCAGGGTTTTTCTGCCTCTTGGCTTTTCCATCGGCTTGGGCCGGCTCCCCGGAGTCCTCCACTTCCTGGAAAACAGCAACTAAGGCACAGTGGCCTCCGGGGGAAGCCCCCCCTTATCTCTTCCAGAAAAAGAAAGGAAAGGAGCAGGAAACAAGGAGAAGAAAGAAGGGTGAAGCTATCAAGGAAGCAGAAGAAGATCCAGAAACCTCAGGTGAGGACTCAGAAAGGGCAGAATCCATAGAACATGAGAGGTACGTTACTTCTCCAGGCCCAAGCTGCCAGGAAATACGGTGAGGGTGAGAGGTCGGGTAGGACACTGGCTAGACTGGCTAAATCCAAAAATGGTCATACCCAGTGAACTGTATTAAAGACAAACTAGGGAATTCCCACTGGTCTGATTGTCTTGGGAGGATAGCTCAGGGGCAACGTGATCACCTTGGAAGCACGACAAAACGGAGCAACACAGGTTCGATCCCCCGGTCCGTGCTTAGAAACCTCTGGGTAGTAAGCGTGTTATAAATAACCCATCGTATCATATTGGGATATCCTTAAAGTATTCTCCAATTTCTATAAATCTCTTTATACATCTGACCAACTACATGGCATTCAGTATACAGTTCCAGTTCGCAGGGACTGCCTCTGTCGTCACTGAGCGTCCAGGCCAGGCAGGCCCCCTGTCCATGGAAGAGATCCTTACTGTGGTTTCCAACCTGCCCAAGGGCAAGGCCCCGGGTCCTAATGGACTTGCGTCTGAATTTTACAAAGAACACGCATCTCTGTTCGTTCATCGGCTCATCGAGTTGTGGGTTGAGGCACTTCACAACTCCATCCTGACACTGTCCCTACGCAAGGCCACCATTACTGTCCTGCTTAAGCCTGACAGAGTGATGAATGCGGCTCTATAGTCCTCTCTCCTTCATGAATGTTGACACAAAAATGTATGCCAAAGCTCTCGCCAACAGGCTCCTTTCACTGATGCCTCACTTGATCCACAAAGACCGGGGGGGGTTGTCCCGGCCAGATCAACTTCCTTGAACATTAGGGGGGCTATTTGATGTAATGGCTGGACCCGGTGGCCGAGGCAGTGGCAGTGATACTGGACACTCAGAAGGCGTTCGACATGGTCTCATGGGAATACCTGTGGGTAGTGCTTGCAAACATGGGTATCGGCCCGGAAATGGCATGCTATATAAAGCTACTATGCAGGAATCCCTCTGCTAGAGTCTTGGTTAACTCCTCCAAATCTGTACCCTTCGAGCTTGGCAGAGGCACCCGCCAGGGATGCCCACTATCCCTGATCCTTTTCGCCACGGTCATTGAACCAATGGTGGATATGATTCACGCTCGCCATGGATACAAGGGAATCTGCCTCAGCAGACTGTCTGAAATAGTCTCACTCTAGGCGGATGGTGTCCTATTATATATTGGGGATCCTAAAACGAATCTAGATACTGTCCTCTGGGACATTATTCAGCTGGGTCGGATTTCCAGGTTCATAATAAACCACTTCAAGCCAGAAATGTTCCCACTAACTAGCAGCACTAAGCAACCATCAGGGGGGGTATCCTCTTCGCTAGGACCCTAATGGGATCAAATACCTAGAAGTGTGGATCTCTGGTGTGAAATTCTCCCCCTTGAAAGACAACTATGAGGCCATGGAGGTCTACATGGTGAGCAGGCTGGCCAAGTGGCAGGCCCTCCCTCTCACAATGGTGGGTAAATTGTCCCTTGTTAAAATGGTGCTGGTACCCAAACTATTGTATATATTTGCCAATGGCCCGGTAGGCCTTTCTTCTCAATCTTTCACAGGCTTTGTGCTCAGTTCTTGTGGCATGGCAGTACGTTCAGGAAAAAGTGGGTTGATATGACCGCCCCATATGATAAGGTTGGGCTTTATGGCTCCCAACCTCGAGTTATACTGGCTGGCTGCACAGGTCCAATACGCTTCCTACTGGTATGGTGAAGAATTCCAACCACTGCATGTCTAACTCGAACGCCTGGCGGCTGGAGAGTCAGACCTCAGGACACATCATTTCTGAAGCCCTAATACCCCTAATCCTTCCCACACTCAACACATTACCGGCCACTGCCGACTTTAACCTACTGGTCAATACCTACAACGATTCCATGGTCATCGCCATTGATAGCATCGCCCCATTGAAACTGCGCAAAGAAAAACCTAGAGCTCACTTCAACTCTTGGTATACCCCCAAACTCAAAACTTTGAGAAAAAAGAAAGCCAAGCTAGAAACACTATGGAAAATGGCACCATCCGCTGAAAACAAAATTAGTCTCATGAATATATCCGCTGTATATAAAAAAAAGATAATTCACACCAAAAAAGAAGCCTACAATGTTAGGATAGACCAGGCAGCATCCTGCATCAAAGAACTATTTAACATACTAAAGGAATTAGAAAACCCCAACCCACCCACAGACACCTGCACGAAAGACAAACCTTGATGCACCAGTATCCAGAACGCCCTTGCCAATAAAATCACAGGACTCCAAACCAAAATAGAGGATAAACGACAAAAACGTTCCAGTAGCAAATCAACCAGCTCAAGCAAACTACCACCCTCTAACTCAGGCTTCACATTCAAAAAGGTAACTACACCAGAAGTACAAAAAATTATAGCCTCCCTAAAACCATCCAATTGCAAAGGGGACAGCTGCCCTGCACAGATTATAAAAGATGCAGCCAGAGATTTATCCCCCTTCATCACAAAACTTATTAACCTGTCCTTTGCTACCAATTCCGTCCCCAGTAACCTAAAACAATCATGGGTTCTCCCGCTCCTAAAAAAAACAATCATTAAACCCGGCCATACCCACCAATTATAGACCCATTTCCACGGTCCCATTCTTACTAAAAATCCTTGACAGAGTTGCCTACCTGCAAATTCAGGACTACCTTGAGACGAACCAATTGTTAGGAATACACCAATCTGGCTTTAGACCTCAACATGGAACAGAAACTGCCCTTGTTGACCTCAAAAGTCAGATTGATGAAATCAAAGATAAAGGTAACGCTGCCATCCTACTCCTATTAGACCTCTCAGCGGCTTTCAACTTGGTCGTTCATAAAATCCTCTGTAACCACCTCTCCTCTGCAGCCCACCTCTCCTCCCCTGATGTCATGTGGATACAATCCTTCTTGGCCAATATAACTATGAGGGTTTTCTCACCAGTAGCGGCGGCAGACCCTATCCATATCACCTGTGGTGTCCCACAAGGTTCTTGCGTCTTGCCCACTTTGTACAATATATTTACAAAGCCTCTCTTTGACAAACTGGACCATCTGGGTGTCGCCTACATGAATTACGCCGATGACACCCAGATACTCCTCACCCTCTCAGGGAACTACAAAGATGACGTCACCCGGATCAATGAAATCTTTTCCATCATTCAGGCATGGATGGCCACACATGGCCTCTGCCTGAATGATGAGAAAACTGAGCTTCTCCTTGTTGGTTCACCCAACAACCTGCTGAAACTCAGCCCTATGTACAATAGTATCATCATCGATGGCAACACTATTCCCATTGTTAGAAATGTAAAAACCCTCGGCTTTTATCTTGATGCCAACACCAGCCTCTCCAAATAAATTAACATGACTGCCTCTGCCACTGCCTACATGGGTAAGCTGATCAGGGCATGTATACCCTTCTCGTCCCCTAATCGCTGCCTTACGCTGGCCAGGGCTCTTATACAGTCCAAACTGGTTTACTGTAACAGTCTTTACCTAGGCGCAAACCAGTCTATAATTAACAAAATACAGATACTACAAAATAACGCACTTCGTGCAGCATTAAATATCTCCAGGTGCGAGCACATCGCAACCATCAGAAAATTATGTAAATGGCTCTCTATTCATCAAAAATTGAACTAGAAACTAACTATCTGTCTCACCTACAAAGCCCTAAACCATCTAGCCCCACCCTATCTCACCAACAAATGTACCTTGAAACCTGTTACCAGAATGACCAGATCCTCCAATAACCTATGTCTAACAGTGCCCAGATTCACTCTAAAAAGAGCTGGTGGATCCAGCTTTACAGTCCTTGCCTCCCAACTTTGGAACACCTTGCCATTAAACATCAAATCCATCAAGTCCTTTCAGCCTTTTAGGAAACAGGTCATTAGCTGGCTACTGGAAAAAAAAACTAACAATCACCTTCTTCTCCTTGCTAGGTCAGCTGAATTTGCCTATACCTTTCTGTGCTCTGTACCAAGCAAACTGTATAAATGTAAACTGTATATAATGTATTATGTAACCATTTCCTTGATGTGCCCTTATAAATAAAATAAACAAACACTCGTTTTGGACGGTGAGTATGAGGATGGGTGTCGGTTTGACCCCGTGTGCCCACGTTGCTTGCCTGGTGACTTATATTCTCGCGCAGCGCCAGGAGGCGCCCCTACTACAAGTGGCTACCGCTCCAGAGGTTCTCTGGTTTAGGACCTATCTGGGATGCCGCATTGGCTGCTCAATGGGAACGCCTCGTTTACAGAGCTGCGGCTGACCTATTTGTGGACAGTAAATGTATCACTCCACTGACATGGCGCGGGGACCATGCTGGCTCTGGAATTTAACTCATGCAATATTATAGACTCCGGGCGGCTGTGAAATCGCAGTGGACATCGTATCCTGCAGAGCCCCTTGTGACCGCTGTGCTGACACTTATTTCCAACTCCAGCGGGAGTTGCCACATCCTGTCAATGCTCTACAAAACTCTTGTGAATATCAACTCCACTTCATCTCTGTCAATACGCTATGGCTGGTCTGAGGAGTTGTCGTTTGAACTGATACCCAGTGGGAACACGTGTGCACACACTAAACAAGTCTCCTTGAATTTCAGATTCAGATGCATACAATACAAATTGTTAAACTATATTACACCCCTGAAAAACTCCAACAAGATCTCCCAGGAGGTGAAGCAGTCCTGCCCTAGGTGCCGCCTTAACCCTGTTGACCATATGCATATGTTCTGGTCCTGCACACAACTGGGTACATTCTGAGACACTGTATTACAAAACCTCTCTGATGTGGTGGATGTCTTTCTTGAGTACTCCCCAGTGGGGGCCCTATTTGGCTTGCGTGAAAACCTCCCAAATAAAGGTCTCTGCTCATTTGTAAACATGGGATGAGTGATTGCCAAGTGATGCAGATTATTAAAATGGAAGCATGTTGCCCCACCCTGTTCCAAAACCTGGTTGTCAGCACTAACTTGGGCCCAGAGCTGCAAAGAACTGTACTTGGATGCCCTATCTCCCACAGCTCGCCCCAGAAATGCCTGGACTGAGTTTCAATCCTACGTGGTGGCCCTTCCTTCTGACCAGTGACCCTATGTAAATTGTAAAAGTAATCCCATTAATTCTCTCATCTCAATAGTGCCTCACTCACCATGAGCTATGAAGTTGTCTGGATGTACTGTTTAAATGTCGCTCTGGTTGATGTTGACTGACTACTGTACTTTTACGTCCTGTCCCCTTTGCTCCATACTGCATGGGCGTCCCTTCCTAGGGATGGGAGAAGGAGCCCTTTTCACCAGAAAAAAACCTTCTTCCCATTTAAATTTAGAGGCACGCGGGGTGTGGCCCTGGGAACGTGCACTACCCGGACTCCGCCACACCTTAGTCCCCTTTTCTGCATCGATGGGAACGGGCCAATTTCAACAGCGCTCCTCGGTTTGGCTTCGGCCATGTAATACCATGCGCTCTTCCCCGTATTCTTCTTCTATATTTTTGTCTTCTTTCTTGTCAATCAGCTACTCGGCTCTCCGGCGCCACGCTCCTCCCCGACGCATGTCGACTTCTGCAGATGTCCAGCCTGTGAGGGGTTCTTCCCTACGTCCGACCCCCACGCTCTTTGCCCCGCTGCCTTGGCCCCGACCACGGCTGGGAAGGTTGTACCATGTGCAACGCACTGAAGAACAGGCTAGCTAGGTGGAGGGAGCTCTTCGTAAGGTCTCCTCCAGAGGACTTGAAGGACTTCATCAGACAGAAATCAAGGCCCAAGGGAGGGCTGCTGTTTTTCAGTGCAACCCGTAAGGGCGACTCCTTCCCAAGGAAGCGCCCGAGCAGGAGGAACCTCTCTGGTTTTCGCACCAGCACATGTACCGAGGCTAGTCCAGCTACTGGCCTCACGGCCGAGGGGTCAGTAGATCCTTCCAGAAGTAGTGGTGAGGGACTGCAAGGTTCTTGTACCGGGTGTACACCAAAGGGGCAACGGCCTAGTACAGGCCTAATGTTTGAAGGGGGATGCCTATACGCAGCACTACCGGCAACACTGCCAAGGGCAATACACCTGCCAGGCCATGGCCTGTGGTGCAGGGTAGGTCTCATGCTCCACCGCCAAGAGTCCTGGAGGAGGCCGGGTCCAGGGAGCCAAGCACCACGAACTCGGCATGTGGCATGCAGTTCAACAAAATGGCCGTTGCACCAGACAACATGGCTGCTTGTCCGATGCTGCTACTAGGAAAAGAGCAGGCGGGACAGGGAGTTACATGGTGGGACTGGTATCAACCAGGTACGTGGTCTACAGATTATCCATCAGCAGTGCAGGGCAGGTTCCCCCTGCAACCGAGACAGAGAGCGCTCCGGGCCCAGTAGCCTCCAGCCACCCTGTCAATATCACCTGCCTCTCTTCAGCCTCCGAAGACAGGTTCTTCGAAAGGTTGCTTGCACTGATGCCAACCCCTCAGATCGGGGCCATCCTGCGGGATGCAGTTAGGGACTTTCTCCCTCCGGTCATGCCACCGGCACCCATAGTCATTCCTCCTATGGCTCCGCCGCCTCAAGCCCCAGCGCAGTCCCCGCTGCCCCTGCCCGGCTCCTTCGATTCCGGCTCCCCTGCCTCCCACAGTACAGGCGGTTCCACAGCAGCCTTCAGCTCCGGTCTCCACACTGCAGCCCATGGCGCCCAGCACTCCTCCACCCACTCCAGATCAGCCGGAAACTCTGGTGGACACAGACGAGGAGGAGGGCCCTGACAGGGCGCTGTCAGCAAAGGCCTTCTATGATTGGCTTGCAGGTTTTGCTGAATACCTGGGCCTTCCTCAACCTGAGGTCGAGCAGCCAGAGGAGGGGGTCTTAGCAGAGGTACTCCCCCTACAACCCCCTATCAAAACGGGTATCCTGATGCAGAAGGACATTGTTGTCTTGGCCAAGAAAGGGTGGCTCAAGCCACACTCGGCTAAACCTGTCAATCGGCACCTCAGTGCCAAGTATAGACAGATGAAGGGGGATCCACTCTTGCTGTTGGCGCACCCTCAACCGCACTCTGCTGTGATTGCTGCAGCGTCACTCTACTCTAAGCCTCAGTTGTCCTCGGCTACCTTGTCCTCCATGCTTCTAGGGAAGGAGAAGATCTTGGAGGCATACATAAGAAGCTGTACTCCAATGCCTCGCTGCACCTGTGTCAATCCAATGCGGATGCCATGCTGGCAGCCGTTAAACAAAGGCTTTGGTGGGAAATAGCCTCCCAGAACTTTCGTTGCAGAGCCAAGCGCGCTTCAAGGCGGGACTAGGAGAAGCCAAGCTGGTAGCGCAAGACATGGAGACATAGAGTCCACAGTGGCCCACATCGATACCTCTGGCCAGGCCCATATGCATCGCCAGAGACATGAGAAGGACTACCTGGCTTCGGGCTACTAAGTTTAACCCTGATGTCCAGGAACGCATATTGGTCCTTCCATTCAAGGGTAGTGACCTCTTCTACTCTACCACCGATGAGGAATTAGATCAAAAGAAGAACAGCTCCTAATCTGTGAAGTCATTATCCTAACATGGCCACATCCAGTCGCATCAACGCTCTTACAAGTGGCGGGCGATTGGCAGTCCGGGGCTTCCAGGAACGGAGGTCGAGGCAGCCTGAACGCTCTCCCAGTCAGCACCAGCACAACCAACAAAAAGGGGGGAGGAGCCTTTTTCCAGTTTGCCTCTTCAGCAGCAGCCTCAGAGGGAAAGAAAGCATGACGCATCCCTTCGAGTCCAGTGTCTCCGGTGGGGGGCAGGCTTGCCTTTCACGTGCAATTTTGGCACCAGAACTTTTCGAACACTTGGATCCTCCCAGTAGTATCCTTGGGGTACCGTCTACCAATCCCTCCCTCTCCTCCCTCCTCCCCTCCTCTACCACACATTGGGACAGCAATTCTGCTGGCGGAAATTCAGTCGCTTGTCATGAGTCAGGCAGTGGGAGAAGTCTCAGCCTCCCAGAAACGTTTGGGCTTCTATTCCAGGATTTTCGCCATACAAAAGAAGAACCAGGCTGGCCTGAGAGTTGTGTTGGACCTATCAACCCTCAACCTCTCCCTCCCTCTTCAGAAATTCAAGATGGTTACGCCAGCACTCATTGCGGAGATACTAGACAATGGAGACTGGATGTGCTCCCTGGATCTGAAGGACGCTTATCTACACGTCCCACTTTGGCAACCACATCGCTCCTTCCTGCGGTTCAGGATCATGGGCTGACATTTCTAATACAAAGTGCTACCCTTTTGCCTCAACTCAGCCCCCAGGCTATTTACCAGGCTCATGAATGCAGTGGCAGCCCTCCTCGGGGACCAGGGCTTCCACGTCTACCCGTACATAGAGGACTGGCTCGTCGGGCGAGATCTCCGGAGGCGGTTATCCACACTTTCTCTGCACTTATGAGCAAACTCCATGACCTAGGGTTTATGATCAACATCAAGAAGTCTCAGCTTCAGCCTACACAGACCCTTACCTTCCTGGGCCTCATCTGGGATATGAGCTCCGAGAGAGTCTTTCCCTCGGAGGACAAGATCTCGGCCATCCAGAGGGCCACTACTCACTTCCTCACCCGAGAAGTGACATCGGCCTGGTGGTACCAACATTTTTAGGTATCATGGCAGTGGTGCTACTGGCCATTCCCCATTCGAGATTTAAGATGAGGAGATTACAGCTGCACTTTGCAGTCTCATGGGATCAGGAGCTGGGCTCCCAAGCGGAGCTGGTGAACATTCCTCCTTCTCTACACTCGGGCCTCACATGGTGGTCCAAGAACTGCAACCTGCGGACGAGCAAGCCCTTCCGACAGCCGGCCCCGCAGGTCACCATCACTATGGACTCCTCTCTCGAGGGCTGAGGGGCCACTCCGGACAGCCACAGCGTCCATGGAGACTGGACCCGGCAGGAGCAAGAGTCTCATATCAACTGGCTGGAGCTGAAGGCTGTCTGGCTAGCCCTCAGAGCCTTCCTTCCGCTCATCAGGGGCAAGACCGTCCTTATCCAGACCAACAACTCCATCAGCATGTACTATGTCAGCAGGCAAGGGGGTACCAGGTCCGTGCCTCTATGTAGCCTAGCGGTCAGCATGTGGGAATGGACCCCGGAGAACAACATCTACCTTGCAGCGGTACACCTCCCGGGGGAGGCCAACTTGGAGCCAGACAGGCTCAGCAGACTGGGAGCAGACAATTACTAATGGCAATTGAACGACCAGGTGTTGGAGATCGTCAGCAGCTGGGGGCATCCTCACGTGATCTGTTTGCCTCATGGGTCTACAGGAAGTGCCAACAGTTCACGTCCTGGCAGGGGCATGGCCCTGGCTCCATGTGCAACGCATTCCAGATGCAGTTGGACGGCATAACAGCATATGCCTTCCCTCCCACACCCCAGGTCCACAGAGTGATCTGCAAGATAAAGGAATGTTGTCACCTCAGCATCATTCTGATAGCTCCATGGTGGCCATCGAGACCATGGTTCTCCGAACTGCTCAGCTCATTCATCTTTCGACGGGGTCAGCCCATCTCCTGGCCCAGCAGGCGGGGGCAGGGTCATCCACTCTACCCCACAGAAGTTAGCCCTTGCACTGTGGTTCCGGAGCAGGTCACGCTCAAGCACCTGAGCCTATCAAAGGCTAACCTGGAAATCATTCAGGGCGCCAGGAGCAGGGCCACCTGGCACCAATACAAGAGTAAATGGACCAGGTTCTGTCATTGGGCGGTCTCTAAGGAGATCGACCCCCTTAAGTGCATACTGCATGATGTTCTCTCCTTCACCGCACACCTTGCGCCCTCAGGCATACAGGTGGACACATGCCGCACCTATCTGGCAGCCATAGGTACCGACAGAAATTCGGAGGAGGTCTTCTCCTCTTCCAACCCCCGATAATAGTCAGACATTTGACGGGCCTGTCCAGGCTCTACCCGCACATCAAGAAGCCACCCCCCGTGTGGGACCTTAATGTGGTGTTGGGTGCCTTGGCGCACAAACCCTTCAAGCCGATGGCGTCCCCGGACATCAGACTGGTCACCATTAAGACAGCTTTGTTAGTGAGCCTCACCTCTGCTCGCAGAGTTAGCGAGATCCAGGCTCTGGTGGCCTCAGAGCCCATTACCACTTTTCACAGGGATAAGGTGGTCCTGCGGATACACCCACATTCCTTCCTAAGATACCCTCCGCTTTCCATCTAAACGAGAAAATAGTTTTACCTACATTTTTTGATGACCCCAAGGATGAGGCTCAGAGTCCTGCACTGTCTGGATGTCAGATACGCGCTCAAATTCTATCTGGACAGGACCAAGTACTTCTGCAAGTCGGATACCCTGTTTGTCACCTTCATGGGGGGTCGAGGCCCAGGTATCAAGCATGCAAGGCCACCATTGCACAGTGGATGGTTTTGGCCATCAAGGAGGCATACGAGGGGCAGCACAAGCAGCTCCCATCTAAAATGCATGCCCACGCTGTCAGATCCAAGGCCACGGCCATTGCATTCCAACTGCAGTTTCCGTGGCAGGTCATCGGCAAGGCAGCCACCCGGGCCTCCCCTTCACTTTCTGTAAGCATTGCTGTTTGGACGCCGGCTCTAGGTCAGACGTGGCCTTCGGGCAGGTGGTTCTAAGGAACCTATTTGCTTAAGGAGGGTCTCCTCTCCAGCCTGGGGCTACATTCATCTGTAATTGCCCATGCAGTATGGAGGAAAGGGGACGGGACGCAAGAGTTATTATAAGTTATTCACCGTACTGACTAATGTACTATTAGTCCTTAGTCCCCTTTCCTCCATACGTCCCACCAGCCTAACCCCTAATAATACTAGTGTCATTAGGCAATGTTAATTATTATCGACGCGTCGATGGGGACTGAGGTGTGGCGCCGGTGGGTGGATTCAGGGTAGCGCATGCTTCCAGGGCTGCACCCCTGCGTGCCTCTAAATTCAAAGGGGAAGAGGGTTTTTTCCCGTAAAAAAGGTTCTGTCTCCCGTGCCTAGGAAGGGACGCCCATGCAGTATAGAGGAAAGGGGACTAGGAGCATGTCAGTCACTATGGTGAGTAACTTATAATTACTCTAATAACTTGGCCAATGAAAATAAGTTTTAAAAAAAGACAAATACTTGAACTGTGTTTAAAAAACAAAAAAGGCTGTTTTGAACCAGACAGAGGGAGGCCCAAGCTACAAGGGGATCCGAGCCCGATAGAGGGAGATCATAAAGGAAAAGGCAGGAAGAGGAGGATCCGAGCCCGATGGAGGGAGATGCAATCGCCCAAGGTGCAAGATCACTGGGAGAACTTTTGTTTATTTGATTATTTTGTATTAAGGGTCATAACCCGATCGAGGGTTGTCAGCAAGGAGGAATTGTTTAAAAAGAACATTTGACTCATACAGGCAACATTTATAAGGCTCTGGTGAACCCGACAGAGAGAGACCCAAGTTGCAAAATGTGTTAAACTATACAGTGGGTATGGCAAAAGGCCATTTGCACTGACCATAGCTGTTTAGTGTTGTAATCTAATCAGAGATTCCATCAGTGATGTCATAGATGATGTAATTAGTGATGCCACCAGTGATGGCATCAGGATGTCATCTGCGATGCCATCATTGTGGTCAAGGGCTACACAATAGGGAGTGCAAAGTTAAGGTGGCTTTAGCTGAATTTCAGGGGGTTTCTTGCGTTGTTCTCACCTAACGTCCCTGCAACTATTTCCAGATCTCCAAATCCGTACTTTGGTCTACCTGCATTTGAAGGACTTCGAGATATCTTGCAGCTTGGGTTTTTCTAGCACATGGGCAGCGTCGTATGAAGAACTGGCACCTGAGAGTAGGTTCCCTATTAAAGCTGCATTTGTGTTCCCACTCAGTTACAATGTTTAGAAATAGTAATAGCAGAAGTGATAATACTGTTCTTTTTCTATTCATCTAATAGGTGTGTTTTGTATAATTATACATTTTTCAGTACCTCAGAACCATAGTTGATATCACTCTTTACCTTGGCTGTCCCTATTTTGATCAGAGTGAATTAAATTGCCTGATATTAATTAGAATAATTGCAGCAAAGTGGACAATACCTCTTACTGAATCCATATACACATTATGTGGTGACAGTATTTAAAAGTTGAAGGCTAACTATTTCTTCAATGTCGTGCTAGGTAAAGAAGACTCTTCGCAGGATATTCCACCAGAACAGGGAAAGTTATGAGAAGACCTCTCGATTGACTGCTGCAGAGATTCTGCTGACTGCAGACCCGTCCCTCTTTGACTTCACAAACATCCTCCTGGCCCTGGAAGCGATGGACATAGAAACCGCCAAGCTGCTGCTCTCCAAAATCCAGAACATTCTGCACTCCCAGCAATCGGCAAGGTGATGATGGAAAATGAGAGCATGTTTCTTGTTTGTATGCACTCCAAGTCTGAGATTAATTCTCGAACCCCTTGTAGAAGCCTGCAACCCATGCTATTCTTGTTATTCTCACACATGTTCCATTGTAATATGTTCACACACTTGGCAAGGAGAGATGGGCCAAGCTCTGAACAGGAAGCACCAGGGGGAGTCTTACCCTTTTTCCTCCTCCACTGGCCCTGATTCCGTTAGAACCCTTACCATTGAGGTCTGCTCTTTGCTAGGGTACCTTCACCCACCCCTTAGAGGCCTTCACATTTGGCTCAGGACCACTAACTTGGGTGGCTATTCCCAATCACTCAATAGAGCCCTCTGGAGTGGGCTCAAATGCTTTATTCTGCCTAATCCACATTTTAGTGTATCCTTTATGTGGAGCTATGCCCTACACTTCAAATTGTTAAGCGCTGCAACTGTTCTGTCGGCTCTACATGAAACTGAAATAGGTCTCCCCTTGGCCTTTAAACTGGGACCTCTGTTTGCAAAAACCTCCTGCATTTACTTAGATCACAGGCACACTAGTAATTGAGCAGCCGGAAGAATTAATAATTTGGTGCAATGATGTTACCAGTAATGTATCTAATTAAAGCCACAGTCCTAAAGCTTTTAAAACCAGTGTTTAAAAAAAGTTCCAAGCCTGAACTAGGTGTGTCATTTCAGAAAGATCACAGAACGTATAGTACTTCTCAAAGGTTTGCAGTGTTAGTTGCTCATGTGAAATGTGGTAGATCAGAACCAGGAGATGGACAAGGTGGCATTGTGTTCAAAAACTTTTCTATTTTTAAGTTATCAGAAACCTATGCTGTCCCCATCTCTAATGAATTCGCCAACTCTGTAAAGAAAATGTAAAAGGCTGCTCATCAGGATGTCTGTCACACATAAGAATGCCCTCCAACTGGAATCCTCTGCTACCTACACCCTGTCCCTATCACTTGGAAAGGAGTCACATGAACTCAAAAAAAATACACTTGGCTTAGGCCCTAAGCAAGTGACTGGTGGTTGGCTTCTGACCCCCAATGTTTGTCTTTTTCAATAGAGGCTCCCCACTTCAGTGGAAAGGGTGAGCCAAGAGGTTGCTTGACTTTCTGAGCTTTTCTCTCCTGTACTGTTCATGTCAGTCCAATAAATGTCTCTTTCACTGCGTCTTGCGTTCTGGTTTCTCTCACCCCCTTTTGGGGTCTCTGGTCTCTCACCCTGCATTGTTTTGTTTTTTGTTCTACCCCACCTTGAGGTTTTGTCTTTTTTCGCCCTACCCCCTCCCCCCCCGTCTGATTTCCACGCTTTTTCCTGTTCTTGACTAACTATGTAATGCATTCCCTTTATTTCGTTCCTCCCTCACTTCCTAAATAGCTCTGCCTCACTTAGTACCTGACATTCTGTCTACCTTTCCATGGAAGGCTTGATAATCTGTTGGGGCTAAGCGTGCCAACGTGCAAATCAAGGCTTATTAGATGGCACACGATTGGATAAAAGGCATACGTGCTTGCGTGTATAGCAAAAGCTGGTGTGCATTTTTAGTCTGGGGTTTTCAAGCAGGCAAGAATTAAAATGTACTGACCGCAGTTTTATTTTTTTCATTTATAGTTTGTGTTAGTTTTCATTTTATTTGTTTAATGTATGCTGTTAAATGCATTGTTATTTATGAAAATAATGGTTTGATGTGTGCCATTCTCCTGTATACCAATAGGAGGTTCGCTTAGGGTCTGAGAGATGTTGTTGCCTTTTATTGAATACAGTTGACTTGGTAACGTTGTATGCGCTTATTTTTTTTACCTTGTCAAATTGCAGTCACCACATGCCTGAATGCTCACCCACAAAAGACAGATTCCCATTCCACTCCTCCATGTGTAGGAATGTCTGAGACAACTTTTTTCTTCTTCAAAGAATCGGAGAATGACATGAAATGGTACCTAATATATAAAGGGAAACATCTCTGAAGATTTTATCGTAATCTGAAATCTAGAGTAAATATATATCTCTGACCATAACCCAGTAATATCGGAAATCTTGTTTTTCTTTGTAAAGATATTCAGATCATTAAAGAGGCAATAAAAGGGTTCCCAGAAGCCCACTCTAGGTGCTTTGCTCACCCATTGCCGTTCAGTCATTAATGAAATTTCAATGGCAACAAACACAAAATATATCTTCAGATGTGTCTCTAATGGCCAGGGGATTTGCTGAGAGTCTGGCATCCATTAATCCTTCTGATGTGTTAGAATCTGGGATTCTCAGTTTGTCACATGTCACAAACTAAATCTCGTTTCTGCAGCTGAACTCTGAGCGCAAATGGATATAGCATGGTGCACAGGGCAAATGCAGGAAAGTCCTTTGTGTGTTGCCCTCCGGATCTGCCTCATTCTCATGCTATCGGTGTACGAGGAATTCCTGCACTATCTTGGCAAGCGTGATATAGGAACTCTCTATTGTTTTTACAAGTATAATCATTCTGATCTTTGCATACCAACATTGTCCCAGCAGATGCCATTTGATTGGGCTTGTTTTACTTTAATGTGGAGAAAGATGCGATCTGCTGGAATCAATTGAACAATCATGGCTGCCATGGTGTGCTCGTGCACAAAACAGAGATTGCATCTTTTGGTTAAAAGGCACTGTAAACTAGGCAGATGCCGACTGAGCATGCCTTTCACTGCACACATGCAATGACTCTTCGATCCTTCTCCACCCTCTACAGCGATTGGATCAGATTTGCTGGGAGGAATTGGCAACAGTAAAGAAAGACACAAGTGATCACAGTTCAAGGGTGTTTAATAAACGATTTGAGGTTGATTTACCAAAGGAGAGAACTGTTCGAGCGAGAAAAGACAGAAGATTATTTTTTTGAAATAATCTTCAGTCTTGTCTCCCCTGAACATTACTGAGTTACCCACACCCCTACCCACACCCCCAACACACCCCTGACCCCCCTACTTACCTTGCATTCCGTCTTGCGCTGGTACCTACGACTCCTGTTTCTTGCTAGGCAAGGAGGAGACTATCTTGGAGGTGTACAGGAAGAAACTGTGCTCCAATTCCTCCCTGCACCTGTGTCACCCCAACGCTGATGCCATGCTGGCAGCCGCTCACCATAGGCTTTGGCAGGAAATAGCAGACTTCCTTCTGGAACTTCCGGTGCAGAGCTAGGCACGCTTCAAGGTGGATCTAGGAGAAGCCAAGCTGGTAGCGCAGGACATCATGGAGTCCACCGTGGCCCACATCGATACCTCTGGCCGGGCCATCTGCATCACCACGGACATGAGAAGGACGGCCTGGCTTCGGGCTACTAAGTTTAAACCCGACGTCCAGTATCGCATATTGGACCTTCCATTCGACGGTAGTGACCGCTTTCTCTTTACCTCCAACGAGGAATAAGATAAAAAGAACAGCAGCTCGCAAACTGCGAAGTCTTTATACTGATGAAGGCCACGGCATACAACCAGTCGCTTCAACGCTCTGACAAGGGGTTGTTGTTTGGCGGGTTCTGGGGATTCCAGGAAAGGAGGTCGAGACAACCTGACTGCTCGCTTAGTCCGCACCGGTGCAAGAAATAAAAAAGGGGGGAGCGAGGGCTTCTTCCAGTCACCCTCCTCAACAGCAGCCTCAGAAGGAAAAAAAAGCATGATGCATCCCTTCGGGTCCACGTGTCTCCAGTGGCTGGCAGGCTTGCCTCTCACGTGTATTTCGAGCGCCAGAACTTTGCAGACCCCTAGATCCTCTTTGTAGTATCCACGGGGTACCACCTACCGATACCTTCCTCTCCTCCTTCCTCCCCTCCACTCCCACAGATTGGGACGGCAACTCTGTTGGAGGAGATCTGGTCGTTCATCGAGAGGCAAGCAGCGGAAGAAGACTGACCCTCCCAGAGAGGATTAGACTTCTCTTCCAGGATTTTCACCATACAAAAGAAGAACCTGGCTGGCCTGAGAGTTGTGTTTTACCTATCCACCCTCAACTTCTCCCTCCCTCTTCAGAAATTCAAGGTGGTTATGCCAGCACTAATTTCAGAGACACTAGACAAGGGAGACTGGATGTGCTCCCTGATTCTGAAGGACGCCTACCTACTCGTCCCGATTTGGCAGCCACATCGCTCTTTCCTACGCTTTAGGATCATGGGCTGTCATTTCCAGTACAAGGTGCTACCTTTTGGCCTCAACTCAGCCCCCAGGGTATTTACCAGACTCATGAATGCAGTGGCAGCCTTCCTCAGTGCCCAAGGCCACCATGTCTACCCGTACCTGGATGATGGGCTCGTCAGGCCGAGATCCCCGAAAGTGGGTTACTCACACTTCCGTTAGCTTATGAGCACGCTCCACGGCCTGGGGTTTACTATCAACCACAAGAAATCTCTGCTGCAGCCCATGCAGAGCCTCGCCTTCCTGGGCCTCATCTGGGATACAAGCTCTGAGAAGGTCTTTCCCTCGGAGGACAAGATTACGGCTATCAAGAGGGCCACTACTTACTTCCTTACCAGAGCAGTGACCTCTGCACTGTGAGTGGGAGGCCGCATTGGATCTTAAGAATATGAATAAACGAGAAAGGAAGGAAGACGATGAATAGAGGTTAGGGGGCGGGCAGGCCAGCAAGGCAGACCAGCAGAAGGCAAGACAACTAGAGGCAGAATAGCAAGGCAAGTCAAGACAATTCTGGGAGAGAGCAATAAGGTTCAGCAGCGTTTCACCTCACAGAAAAGGTTGTGACGCATCGGGCTTGGTAAGCACTGCGTCTTTATGCACTGGCAAGGCCAATGGGGAACGAAAGCCGAGGCATTGGTTGCCCGTAGCCACGGACCAAGCAGCACTCACTGAGCATGTGCAGAAGGTGGTTGCCAGTCCTGGGCACATGCCCATCACTCGCAACATGGCAGCACCCATAGGCGGGACGCAACCTGCTCGCCGGAGTCACAGAGAGAAGTCCTGGAGCCGCCACTTCGCCCGCCAAGGTAAGCAGACATGGCGAGCAGCTCCTGCAAGTGCTGTGATAGAACTATAAACGAACAAAAAGTTAATTTCAGTAATCTTCACATCGGGTAATTTACCTTCACCCGTGGATTCCCCTCAACCAGGCTCAAATCCTTTTTCAATGCTTGCCTCTCTGTCGGTTTTGCTACAGCCTTTCAGTCAAAATATCAGCAACTTATAACGTTCAAGAATTTCAATGTCATTTTAAACAACCTTTCACTGTGGACATCCCTCAGCCAGGTTCACACTTGTCGACACAATGTTTATGGGGTGTTACGTTTTGCTCTCATTCGCAGGCATCCCTCAGCTGGGTTCACATTTGCCAGTTTAACATAGTTAACGTAGTTGTAACACCTTGCAGGATTCACTTCCCTTAGCTTTTTCAAGCCCCCAGTCAAGTTTCCTCTTGGCCTCCAGTCAGGCTTCAGACATGGCATTGCACAGCATTTCCCTCAACCGGGCGACCCACACGCCTGTTTCACAATGTCAAAACTTGGGTAATTGGTTAAAGAGTTTTGATTTTACAAGGGATTTTGGCTTCACTCTTTTTGCTGGCCTTTCCTACGGCCTCTTGTTACTATAATGTTCATAAGTAAAGGGAACCACCCAGAGTCTTTCAAATGGATGCCCACATGGCGCCGGACCACTCTGCAGCTAGACTTTCCCTGGGCTCTAAAAGTTCACTATCACACCAGTTCTTTGTAACAAGTTGCTGTTCGCAAACCTTCGCTCAACAGCGTCCGATTTACTATTGGTTCTCCCTCCGACTCACTGGCTGTGCTGACCTCCTTGTCGTTTGTCTCTGGGGTCAAGGACGGTACCACGGTAGGAAGTGCGCCTCTCCAGCTCGGTTATCACTGTGGGAGCGTCCTGTGCACCTTTGAAATCTGTTACACCACACGTCAGCTGTAGTTCCCGGTCTCATGATTCCTTTCACGGAGGCTTTGCGGGATTGGGTCAAAAAGGACAAGTGCATTTCCCTCCTAGTTATCCTTTCCAGTCTCGCCACCTGCCTTCTCTGTTTGAACTGCCGTCCTGGAATAGCTGCTTCCTCGTGCATTTGTCCTTCCTCAAAGCGTGATCTCATGCTCCGCCTTTTATCCCTGCAGGGAAGGGAAAGGGCCGTCGGGTGTGTGTACTTATTGTCAATTGCCTAACTCTTGTGTTGGGACAAGTCAGGTAAACGGCTCTGGTGTCCGTTGTCTTCCACAGTGTAAGAAAGTGTTTGTGTCTGAAAAGAAGTGTAGGGGGTAGAGCTTCTAAGTATCCTACAGGGTAGGATGGGGAAAGGGTATTATAAGGAAGGGGGTACCGCGTCTCACCCGTCGGTGTCCCACTTCCACTCCCCGAAGACCCCCCATTCAGGAATTCCCGCCCACTGATCCACCCGCAGGAAATGGATCCAATAGCGATGCCTGTATCCGGGCCACCTTGATGACAGATCTTTGGGGACTAGCGGGTGAGCACCTTCAGGTTTCTCACAGTGGGCAGACCATTCAGGCAGCTACAGCCTGCAAACACCATTTCCACAGACTACTCCCTTGAGGTTTGGGGAGCCACTTTGAACAACCACAGTGTGCATGGTCTATGGTCGGGACTGGACCCGGACAGGCACATAAATTGGCTCCAAATGATGGCTATTTGGCTAGCTCTGAATGATTTCCTCCTGGTTATCGATAACAGCCGGGTCTGCTTTCAAACTAAGAGCTCAACCTACATGTACTACCTCAACAAACAGGATAGCAGCCTATCTCCTACTCTTTGCATCGATGTATGGAGAGTGTGGCTTAGTGAATAACATATCGCTCTCGGCCATCCACCTGCCGGGGAAGTCCAACCTAGAGGCAAACTGATGTATGTGATTTCTTCAAAAATATTTAACTGAATCCATTTCACCTAAAAACGAAATCTACTTTTAACTTTTTCTACTTTAGTTTTTTAATAATTAGGGGTGAACCCCCCACAGCCCTTCTCTTCCCTCCCTACCCTTCCTTATACCCTTGCTGCACACCCCACCTATTATGCATTTCACATATACCATTTCCCCTAGCATTTTCAGTTAAATAAATTTGATTAAATCTCATTAAGTGAAATGGTATTCGAAGAAATCTACGGCAACAGAGGCAGACAGGCTGAGCAGGCTATGGATCAATAATTACAAATGGCAATTGAATGAGAGGGTCCTGAGTGAGATCTTCAACAAATAGGGTCATCCATAGGTAGACCTATTTGCCACCCTTCCCTCCTAGCTACCACCTAAACCATATCACCTCCATAGTCAGTGTCCGCTCAGTTGATACCTTAGCCAACACTTTCTCTGTAGAACTTTGTACCATCTCAGACCTAATGCTCTAGGTATGTCAGAGGATACTGCTCTTAGTACTAATCCTAACTACACTAAACCTAATACCAAGCCTCCCACAATTAAGCCTCTAGGACTTACACGCACAGTCAACCCCAACCTTACAGCCCGTAACAATAGACTAGGCACCAGATTGCCCCTTATGACTAGTAAGCTTTCTGCCAAACCCTACACTAAGACGAATAGTAATATCACAGACACGAACAAGCCCAAATTACTCCCGCTAAAAGGAGCACTACTTAATGTCAGGTCCCTTGCTGCCCATCCCACTGAAATCGCTGACCTCATCCTAACTAATGATCTTGACTTCCTCGCCTTAACTGAAACTTGGCTACATGAGGCATCAGGACCTTACTTAACGTTAGCTATTCCCGACAAATACTCTATCCTCAGACTCAACAGACCCAATGCTAGGGGAAGAGATGTAGCGATCATTTTAAATCTTCCTTAGACATTAGATCGGTCTCCTCATCCACACTCAAATCTTGTGAGCAAACCTCGCCTAAAAGTACGATTTCCGTTTCCCTAATATATAGACCCCCAGGTCCATCTGGAACCTTTGAAGAAGACATCACCTTGCTAATTGCCTTCAGCACAAACCATCATCCTCAGAGATTTTAACCTTGGTGACAATTACCCTAATGACTCTCCAGCCTCTTCCTTAGCCAACGCTCTAGCTGAGCATGGCTTCTCACAACTTATCGATCAACCTACTCATGTGAAAGGTAGAATCATCGACTGGGTAGCAGCTCTCAATTGCAATATGACTTGCAAGGACCCCCAACCTCTAGCATGGACTGCCCACTATCTCATCCCATTAGATATTAATATCATCCACATAGTTCCAAAAAAGTGCAAAGTGCCCTACAGCACCAGCATGTCTGACCAGAAATAAACGCAACATCACCTCTGAAGCCTTAATACCCCTGGTCCTCCCCACCCTCAACGCAAATCCAGCCACTGCCAATCTCAACCTAATGGTCAACACCTTCAACGACTCCATGGCCATTGCCATTGATACCATCACCCCATTGAAATTGCGCAAAAGCAAACCCAGAGCTCATTTGAACTCCTGGTACACCCCTGAACTCAAAATACTGAGAAAAAAGAAAGCTAAGCTTAAACTACTATGGAAAACGGAACCATCTGCTGAAAACAAATCCAATCTTACGAATATCTCCTCGTTATGTAAAAAGGAGATAATTCGCACCAAAAAGATGCCTAAAATGCTAGGATAAATCCAGCAGGATCCTGTACCAAAGAACTATTGAACATACTCAAGGAATTAGAAAATCCTAATCCTCCCACGGATACCTGCACGAAAGATAAACCCTGGTGCACCAGCATCCAGAAGGCCCTTGCCAACAAAATTACAGGGCTCCAAACCAAATTGAGGACAAACGACAACAACTTACCAGTAGTAAGCCTACTACCCCAAGCTCACCAACGCCCACTAATTCCAATGTAGGCTTCACATTTAAAAAAGGAACACTATTGGAAGTTCAAAAAATCATCACCTCTCTAAAACCATCTAACTGCAAAGGGGACAGGTGCCCTGCCCAGATCATAAAAGACGCAGCCAGAGATCTATCCCCTTTCATCACAAAACTAATTAACCTGTCTTTCTCTACTAATTCAGTCACTAGCAACCTGAAACAATAATGGGTTCTCCCACTCTAAAAAAAAACAATAATTAGACCCAGCCATACCCACTAATTATAGACCCATCACAACGGTCCCATTCTTGCTAAATATCCTGGACAGAGTTGCTTACCTGCAAATTCAGGACTACCTGGAGTCAAACCAACTGTTAGGAATTTGTCAATCTGGCTTTAGACCTCAACACGGAACAGAAACTGCCCTTGTTGACCTCAAGAGTCAGATCGATGAAATCAAAGACAAAGGTAAAGCGGCCATCTTACTCCTTCTAGACCTCTCAGCGGCCTTCGACCTGGCTAATCATAAAATCCTCTGCAACCACCTATCTTCCGCAGCTCACTTCTCCTGCGCTGCCATCGGATACAATCATTTTTGGCTAATAGAACCATGAGGGTTTTTTCACCAATAGCAGCAGGAGGACCCATCCCGATCACCTGTGGCATCCCACAAGCCTCACGTGTCTCGCCCACTTTGTACAATATATTTACAAAGCCACTCTTTGACAAACTGGACCTTCTGGGTGTCACCTACACCAATTATGCTGATGACACCCAGATACTCCTCGCCCTCTCAGGCAACTACAGCGCTGACGTCATCCGGATTGACGAAATCTTCTCCACCATTCAGGCATGGATGGCCATACACGGCCTATGCCTGAATGATGAGAAAACTAAGCTCCTCCTTGTCGGTTCACCCCATATCCTATCAAAACTCAGCCCTAACTACAATAGCATTATCATCGATGGTAACACTATTCCTATTGTTAAAAATGTGAAAACCCTTGCCTTTTATCTTGATACCAACACTAACTTCTCTAAACAAATTAACATGACTGCCTCAGCCACTGCCTACACTGGTAAGATGATCAGGGCTAGCAGACCCTTTCTGTCCTCTAATAGCTGCCTCACGTTGGTCAGAGCTCTTATACAGTCTACAGTCTTATACAGTCTAAATTGCACTACTGTAACAGTCTCTACCTTGGCGCAAATCAATCCATAATCAACAAACTACAGGTGCTCCAAAATAACACTACGCGCAGCATTAAACATCCCCAGGCGAGAGCATATCTCCACCACAGAAAATCGTGTAAATGGCTATCCATACAATAGAAAATTGACCTAAAATCCATCTGTCTCACCTACAAAGCCTTAAACCATTTAGCCCCTCCTTATCTCACCAACAAATTTACCTTGAAACATGCCACCAGATTTACCAGATCCTCTAATACCCTATGCCTAACAATGCCTAGATTCACCTTAAAAAGAGCTGGAGGTTCCAGCTTCACGGTCCTTGCCTCCCAACTCTGGTACACCATTTAACATCAAATCTATCAAGTCCTTTCAGTCCTTTAGGAAGCATGTTATTGGACGGTTACTGAACAAAAACTAACACTTACCATCTCTCTCACGTACGGAAGATACTGCCTATATCTAACTGTGCTTTTACCTGTACACTGTATATATGTTTGTATAAATGAAAAAATTGTATATATTGTACTATGTAACCATTTTCCTGAAGTGCCCTTTTACCTCTGGGTCTGGAGCGCGATATAAATAATAAATAAACAAACAAACAAACACACAGTTCCATGTGTTAATATCCCCACAAGAATATCGGCATACAAAAATATTGCCATATTTTTGCGGCGATATTAAGGCATGGAACCTGCGGGGGACACCCCTGCATCATTTTTAAATGAGCGGGGGACACCCCTGCAACCCTTGCTCCCAAAAATGATCCCCCCCAAAAATATTGCCTATGGCGTTCCAGACGACCATATATACGGAAATATTTTTGGTGGGGATAATATGTACTGATACCGAAGTGACACCAGTTTACGTTCTGGATGGGTCAAGGCTTCACTGGGGGATGCGCTGCAGATTCAGTGGGCCGGCATGTGGGCATACGCTTTTCCACCTACTCTGTTAATACACATGGTCATTTGCAAGATATGGGAGGGGCGTCTAATAAGTCTCATTTTGATAGCACCAGAGTAGCCTGCTAGACCATGGTTCTCAAAGCTTTTAGAACTGTCGAATCCACCACCAGTAGCTCTCCCAGTGGTCCCAGATCCACTATTATCCCAAGATGGGGGCGGTAGTCCACCCCTCCCCGGAGAAGTTAGCACTAGCTGCTTGGTTCCTGAGCATGTAACCCCGCAGCATCTCCATTTGTCGCAGGGCAACTAGGACATCATTCAAGGCGCATGAAGTGCATCCACTAGGAACCAATATAGAAGCAAAAGAACTAGCTTCTGCCATTGGGCCAAAGTAAAGGGCATAGACCTGTTAGGGTGCACCCTACACCATGCGCTGTCCTTCTCAGCACATCTGGCTCACTCCGGTGTGCAGGTGGAGAGCGTGCCGCACCTACTGGCAGCCATATGTGCATAGAAAAACTCTGGCAATAACCTTTTCTCCACCGCCAACCGAGTGGTCAAAAGGCATCTTGCAGGCCCAAACAGGTTGTACCCTCCAGTCAAGCGCCACACCCAGTCTGGGATCTCAAAGTGGTTCTGGGCACTCGGTATGTGAGTGCCCATAGCTTCAGTAGACATCATTACCTCGGCACGTGGGATCAGTGAAATTCAGGCCTTGGTGGCATCTGAGCCATATACCACGTTCCATCATGACACGGTGGTGCTACGGACACAGCCCTCATTTCTACCAAAGGCTGTGTCTTCCATTCACCTCAACGAAGAAATAGTCCATCAAACTTTATTCCCAAATCAGAAGGATAAAGCAGAAAAGGTTCTGCATTGTCTCGACATCAAGAGAGCGCTCAAATTCTACCTGGACAGGACGAGGGGCTTCTGCAAGTGGGATTCCTTGTTTATCACTTTTGGAGGGTCAAGACCAGGGAGTTAAGCCTCCAGAGCCCCAATAGCTAGGTGGATGGTTTTGGTCATCAAGGAAGCTCACGAGGAGCAGCGCATGAGGTTGCCAGCAAACCTGCACGCTCATGCGGTCAGAGCCAAGGCTACTGCGGTGGCGTTCCAAAGACACGCGTCTTGGCAAGTAATCAGCAAGGCTGCCACATGAGCCCCCCATTGGCCTTCTGCCAGCACTATTGCTTAGACGCCAGTGCCAGATCAGACACAGAATTTGACCAAGCGGTCCTAAAAAACCTGTTTTCCTAAGAGTTGAAATGTCTCTCTACCCCAGGGCTTCAATCAGTGGTATACTCTTACGTCCTATCTCCTTTCCTCCATAATGGGTGTCACTTGCTGGGGACGGGAGACAGAACCTTTTTCACCAAAACAAATATTCTTCCCCTTTAAATTTAGAGGCGCGCTCCCCTGACTCTGCCTACCGATGCCACTCATCAGTCCCTTTTTCCTCGTCCACGGGAACAGACCGCATTTACCAGTGCTCGTGGATTTGGCTTCGGCCTTGTAATTCCATGCGTTCTTCCCCAGATGCTGTCTTTTTTGTCATTTGGCTTCTAATATTTAATAGGGTACTCGGTCCTCTGGCGCCACGCTCCTCTTAGGCGCATGTCGATGTCCTTGGGCTTCAGCAGTTGTCCAGCCTGCGAGGGGCTCTTCCCCACGGCCGACCATCAGGCTCTGTACTTCCGGTGCATTGGCCCCGACCATGACTGAGAAGGTTGTACTACGTGCAACACGCTTACACCTAGAGCTCTGAAGAACAAGTTAGCCCGGTGGAGGGAACTCTTCAAGAAGTTTCCTCCAGAGGACTTGAAGAACTTCGTCAGACACAAGTCAAAGCCCAAGGTAGGGACATTTTTTCTCCATCGCACCCCGCAAGAGCGACTCCTTTCCTGGGAAACATCTTGAGTGGGAGGGACCTTTCAGGTTCTCAAACCAGCACAGGGTACGGAGGCTCATTCAGCTACCAGCCGTCAGGCCGAGGGGTCGCTATATACTTCCGGAGACAGTGCTGAATGACCGCAAGGTTATTTTACCAGGTGTCCACCGGAGGGGCTACGCCATACTACCGGACAAATGTCTGAGGGGGCGCCTCTATGTAGCACTAGCGGTGACTCACCCGAGTGAACCACGCCAACCAGGCCTTGTCCTGAGGTGCATGGTAGGTCTCAAGCTCCAATGCAAAGAGTTCAGGAGAAGGCCGCGCCGAACGAGCCAGGCACCACGACGCAGGCACGTGGCATGCAGCTCAACCAAATGGCTGCCGCGGCAGACAAGATGGCCGCTCGTCCGACACCATCCCTGTTTGGGGAGCAGGTAGGAGAATGAGTGTCCAGGTGGGACTGGTCTTTACCAGGTGCGTGGCCTACAGCTTATTCTTCAGCATTGTGTGCCAGATATCCCCCGCAACCAGCAAGGCAGAGTACGCACAGGCCCCAGCAGCCACCCGCTACTCCATCAATACCACCTGCCACCCTATCAGCATGTGAGGACAGGTTTTTTGAGAAATTCCTCACACTTATGAGGTCCCCTCTAATGAACGCCATCCTGCGGGATGTTATCAGAGACATGCTGCCTCCAGTCCCTCCACCAGCGCCTATAGTCATTCCTCCAGTGGCTCCTGCTCCTCTGGCCCCCGTGTAGCCCCAGCTGCCCTCGCAGAGTCCTTCGGTTCCGGTTTCCCTGCCTCCTACAGTCAGGCAGTTCCGCACCAGCCTCCGGCTAAGGTCTCCAAACCCAGCCTTTCGGCTCCCAGCACCCCTCTTGAGGCGCCAGACCAGCCGGACACCCTGGTGGACACCGACAAGGAGGAGGACAGTGCCACACCGTCTTCAGCATAGGCCTTCCATGAACATCTTGCAGGTTTGGCAGAATACTTGGGGCTTCCACAGCCGGAGGTGGGGGTACTTGCCAAGGTCCTCACTCTAGGGCCCACAGCTAGAAAGGGAATTCCAATGCAGAAGGACGTGGTCGCATTGGCAAAAAGGGGATGTCTTAAGCCCCATTCGTTGCAGCCCACCAACAGGTACCTCAACGCCAAATACAGGCAATTGGAGGGGAATACACCCTCAACCACACTACTCAGTGATTGCCGCAGCCTCTATCTACTCGAAGCCGCAGTCTTCTTCAGCCACCTCATCCTCTAGGCTGCTAGGCAAGGAGGAGAAGATCTTGGAGGTGTATGGAAAGAAGATCTATTCCAACGCCTCGCTGTACCTCTATCAGTCTAATGAAGTTGCATGCTTGCAGCCGTTAACCAGAGACTTTGGTGAGAAATATCCTACTTCCTGCCGGAACTTCCGGTACACAGTCAAGCAGACTTCAAGGTGGGGCTGGCAGAAGCAAAGATGGTGGCTCAAGATATCATGGAGTCCACAGTGGCACATATCGGCACCTCTGGTCGTGCAATCTGCATAGCCACGAACATGAGAAGGACGGCCTGGCTCTGGGTTACCAAGTTCAACCCAGAATACAGGAACACATATTGGACCTTCCGTTCTAGGGCAGCAACGTCTTCCATTCCAACATGGATGAGGAACTGGATAAGAAGAAGAACAGTTCCCAGACTGCGAAATCTTTATCCATCCTCACAAAGTCTACGCCCAAGACTTGCAGTCAAATGCACTAGCTTTCCAACAAGGGCCGGGCCTTGGGTGGGTTCCGGGGCTTCCAAGAACGACGGTCCAGGCAGCCGGACCAAACTCTGAGTTTTCACTGCTGTAAACAGCACAAGGTGTGGAATAAGGGCTTCTTTCAGTACCCCACCTCAGTGAAGAAAAAAGGCATGACACTCCCCTCCAGGTCCACTTGTCTCCGGTGGGGGGCAGGCTTGCCCTTCATGCACAGCACTGGTGCATAAGGTTTGCGGACCCCTGGATCCGATCAGTTGTGTCCTCGGGTACCAACTACCGGTACCTCCCACCCTTCCCCTCCCTCCTCTCTTCCTGTCCCATAGATTGGGGCTGCACTCTACTGCTGGAAATTTGAGCGCTTGTACAGAGTCAGGCAGTGGAAGAAGTTCCAGCCTCCCAGCAGGGCATGGGCTTCTATTCCAGAATTTTCGCCATACACAAGAAGAACCAGGCTGGCCTGAGAGTTGTGCTGGACCTTTCTACCCTTAACCTTTCCCTTCTGCTTCAAAAGTTCAAGATGGTTACGCCAGTGCTTATTGCGGAGACACTGTGCAAGGGAGACTGGATGTGCTCCTTGCACCTGAAGAATGCATACCTGCATGTCCCGATTTGGCAGCCCCATCGATCCTTCCTGAGGTTCAGGATCATGGGTTATCATTTCCAATACAAGGTTCTACCCTTTTGCCTCAATTCAGACCCAGTGGTCTTTACCAGGCTTATGAATGCAGTAGCAGCCCTTGTCAGTGCCCAGGATCACCATGCATATCCATACCTAGACGACTGGCTCGTCAGGGCGGGATCACCGGAGGCGGTTCAACGCACCTCCTCCGCCCTCAAGAATATGGTACATGAATTGGGATTCTCCATCAATCTCAAGAAGTCTCAGCTGAACCTGACGCAGAGCCTAGCTTTCCTGGGACTCATCTGGGATACGAGGACCGAGAGAGTTTTTCCCTCGGAAGACAAGATCGCAGCCATCAAGAGAGCCACAAGCCATTTATTTTCTCAGCAGAGAGGTGATCTCAGTTTTGTGGTACCAGCACCTTCTAGGTACCAAGGCGGCATTTCTTCTGGCGGTTCCTTACACAAGGCTCAAAATTAGGAGTTTGCAGTTGCACTTCACAGCCTCATTGAATCAGGAGCGGGGTTCCCCTGCAGAACTCCGCATTCCTCCAGCTCTCCACCAGGACCTGGTCTGGTGGAGCACGGACGGCAATCTGAGGATAGGCAGACCGTTCCGACTACCATCTCCACAGAATCTTCCTTGGGGGGCTGCAGAGCTACCCTGGACAACCACAGCTTCCATGGAGTTTGGTATCTTCAGGAACAGGAGGCCCATATCAATTGGCTGGAGCTGAAGGCCTTCTTACCGATCATCAGTGGCAAAACGATCCTCATTCAGACGGACAATTCCACCAATTACATCAACAAGCAGGGTGTCACCAGGTCTCCTCTATGCACCCTTGCTGTCAGCATGTTGGAATGGGCCCTGGCGAACAACATACACTTGATGGCAATCCACCTCCAGGGGGAGTCGAACCTGGAGGCGGACAGACTCAGCAGATTGGGTGCAGACAATTACAAATGGCAATTGAACGATCAGGTCCTACAGGGGATCTTCAACAGATGGGATCATCCACAGGTGGACCTCTTTGCCACATGGTCCAACAGGAAGTGCCCTTTGTTCGCATCCTGGCTGGGACAGGTTTCTAGCTCTCTGGGAGATGTGTTTCAGATACAGTGGAACAGCATGAAAGCATACGGGTTCCCTCCCACTCCCCTGGTTCACAAAGTGATCTGCAAGATAAGGGTGTCCTGGCACCTCAGCATGATTCTGGTAGCTCCTTGGTTTCCCGGCGAGAATATGGTTCTCAGAGCTGCTCAGCCTGGCGGACCAACCTTCGATGCACCTTCCACTGGGCTCAGCTCATCTCTTGTCGCAGCAGGGGGGTGGGGGCACGGTCATCCACCCGGCCCCGCAGAAGTTAGCGCTTGCAGCGTGGTTCCTGAACAGGTCGCTTTAAAGCATTTGCGTCTTTCGCAGGCTAACCTAGACATCATACAGGGTGCTAGGAGCGATGCTACCAGGAGTTAGTACAAAAGCAAGTGGGACTAGGTTTTGTCACTGGGCAGAATCCAAGGAGGTCGATCCTCTAACATGCTCATTGGATGATGTGCTATCCTTCTCTGCACATCTCTCTCACTCAGGAGTGCAAATAGACACGTGTGCCGCACCTATTTGGCAGCCATCGGAGCCTACCGGAATTTGTAGGAGGACGTTTTCTCATCCTCCAACCTGATGGTTAAAAGGCATTTGATGGACCTCATCAGGCTCTAGCCGCCTATCAAGAGACCACACCCTGTGTCGGACCTTAAAGTAGTGTTGGGCACCTTGGCACACAAGCCTTTCGAGCCAACGGCATCCGCGGACATCAAGCTGGTCACCATCAAGACAGCCTCTTGGTGGGGTCTTACATCTGCCCGCAGGGTCAGCAAAATTCAGGCACAGTTAGGGAGAATTCTCATAAATGGCTGATTTCCCTTGCCCAATGAGTTCCTCAGCAGCTTTAGTGGATTTCTAGGATTTATTTTTCTCACCTTGTAAGAGTGTGAGCCCTTTTTCCCACTCTCTACATGTGTTTTGCTGTCTGTGTTTTCACTTTTTTTTGTGATCTGGAGCACTGGAGCCTCACCTACTCCATGGCCTCATGTTTTTCATGTGTGTTACACAGCACCTTCAGTGCAATGACACAGGGTTGTCTTTGAGACTTCCCACTGACTCCATTTTCTGGGGCTGACTACTGTCCCCCAGAAAAGGTAAAGTTGCCATTAACTTTACTATTAGTCACTTTAAACCACAGACCCAGTACACCCCATCTTACAGGGAGTATTGGAAAGGGTTAACTCTTATCCCTTTTTGTCTGTGCCTTTTGGAGCATTGTTTCGCTCCCTTGACATTAAGACTTGGCTGGTGGCAGTGGTAACTACCCGAACTTTTCTACCGCAGTTATCTTATATGACCATGGTAATGTTTTAGGCTATTCTATTAACCTCGAACATAAACCCGCTTGACCAAATACATTTTAATTTGGCTCCAGCTGGGTTTATTCGCCATTTCTTGTTGTTTGTCTTTCTCGTGTTTTTCTCTGTGCGAATGATTCCTTTGTTCGCTGTCTTTTCACTGGCTTCTGCACAGAACCCCTCCTTAAGGTGCCTTAAATTCTAGGTAGGAAGGATGTGAGGGAGGGGTCTTCGGACCCCTGCCATGGGTTCCCTTGGTAGCCCAAGTCGCACTCCTGTTTGATTGGCTGAGGGGACTGTCCTTGCCAGGACAGCTACCCTGTTGTGTGATTGACAGCCAGGCTGTATGAATGGGGGAAAACTGCATATAAAGCAGGTCTCTGGGACTGGAAAGGCAGAGTCGCCACTGGAATGAAAGAACCAATGAGGAGCTGACAGGAGAGGACCTCTACAACGACTGAACCTCCCGGTGAAGCCCTGCTGCAGGTCTGAATCTTCAGAATCCGACGACAGAGAAGATCCTCCGGGAAACTTCTTCCCTTGAGCTGGTGGGACCAACCAGTTAATACAAACTGCAAGCCAGGACCCCTCCTCTGGTCGAATTCGCTGTACAGAGCTGACAGTGGGCCGGATAGCCAGGACGGTCGGACCCTGCTTGGGTTTTAAGGAGCTCACCTTTTATTTGTTGTTTTGCTCTGCTGCTGGTTTCTTCCCTTGGTAGCGCAGGACCCTCCAGTCTTCCTACTTCTTGTCAGTCCGACAGTCACTTCAGGAACCGTGAGCCTGCAGGAACTACCAGGAACATCCGCCTCAGCTACACCTTCCTCTCCATTTTAAGATACTGTGCAAATCTGCTTGCTCGTTCCGTTCATCCATGGTGAAAGTGTTTGAAATCTTTCTCCAATCCGAGGGCTTGTCCTTCTCTTCTCTTTGAACTAACTTTTCTATCAAACAACCTCGTCAGGAAACCGTGCCACGAACTTTACCGCGAACTACCCTGAACTGTGTATCTTGATCAAAAGACTTTTGACCCATTGACTTTGGCCCTAAGCCTTTTCTACCTGATTCTATCTCTGTAGTTCCTCTTGTTCAATTGCCCTAAGTACTTTCCTGTTGGTTTGATCTAATTTCTAATAACTTTGTCTTTCCCTCCCTTTTTAAATTGCTGGAGGGCCGTTTTGCTCCCACTTCATTTTGTGAGCTTAACTTGTCTGGAATTTAAGGGAAGTGGTGTGGTGTATTAATAGTGTGATTTTTAGACTGCTTATAATAGTGTAATGTTGTACAACTGAAGAGTGAAATAAATGTATATTCTTTTACCTGAAAACCTTGAGTCAGTGTTTGCCTGAATCGTAGTAATTGCTGTCCGTTGTGTAACTATCCGATACTGCTGACTTACTCTTGAGATAAATCTGGCTGCTCAGCCATTGCTACCACTTTGACTGTGTAGAACAGGCTTGTACCAAAGGTGAATTTGTACTGTCACTTGTAGTCCTAATTGTGTGTGGTGTTCCCAAAGGGTACTGCATATAATTCTGCCTAACAGGCGCTAGTTGCTGCAGAATGGTACACAACCTTGCACAGAGACAAGGTGGTCCTTAGAACGCACCCCGTGTTCTTGCCTAATGTAGTCTCTTTGTTCCATTTGAATGAGGAGATGGTGTTCTCTACGTTCTTCAGGGACCCAAAAAACGATGCTCAGAGGGGTTTGCACTGTCTGGATGACAGGCGTGCCATGAAATTCTATTTGGACAGGACCAAGTGCTTTTGCAAGTAGGAGGCTCTCTTCATCACCTTCGGGGGGTCAAGTCCAGGATATCCGGCATATAAGGCCTCTATAGCAAGGTGGATGGTTTCGGCCATCAAGGAGGCCTATGAGGGGCAGCACAAACCGCTTCCCATATGCATGCACCTGTGGTCAGAGCCAAGGCCACAGCAGTCACGTTCCAGAGGCACGTTCCGTGGCAGGTCATCAGCAGGGTGGCCACATGGGCCTCCCTTTCAGCCTTCTGCAAACACTACTGTTTGGATGCTGGCTCCAGGTCAGATGCAGCATTTGCACAGGCTGTGCTAAGGAACTTGTTTTCTTAAGGAGGGTCACCTCTCCATCCTGTGGCTACATTCAGTTGTAATCGCCCATACAGTAAGGGGACGGGACGTAGGAGTAATTATAAGTTACTCACTGTAGTGACTAACATACTCCTAGTCGATAGTCCCCTTTCCTTCATACGTCTCACCACCCCCCCTGAATAAAAATGGTGTGTCATTAGGCAATGGTAACATTGTCGACGAGTCAATGGGGACTGAGGAGTGGCGTCAGTGGGCAGAGTCAGGAGACGCATGCTCCCAGGGCCGCCGCACGCCTCTAAATTTTATGGGAAAAAGATGTTTTCTGATGAAAAAGATTCTGTTTCCATCCCTAGCGAGGGATGCCCATACACTGTGGAGGAAAGGTGACTATGGACTAGGAGTATGTTAGTCACTACAGTGAGTAACTTATAATTTCTTGTTGCCCCTCAATGACTGCTGAATGTTCTGCATATAGAATTGTTTAACACTTTATCCACCTCTGGAGATTGAGACTTACAGTTGCTTCAGCACTCTGTAAAGCATTGTCTGGCGGATTATCGGAAGATCAGGAGTGCATTCGGTGATGTCAATATGGAAAAGGGAATCAATGTGGATTTTCTTGGTTGGAACCCGGGGGTGAGTGGTTGTGGCCTAGTTAGCTACGTTTATAAACAAATTGTGTCTAACTTTAAGACAAACAATGCTGTGAGACTGGATTGGAACCGGAGGATTGGTGAGGACATTTCGGAGGATCATTGGTCTCGAATTTGTGAGAATGTGAAATTGTGTTCTTTGAGTCTTGTTGAAAGATTGCGTCAGATCAACATTTTGCATAGAACGTATTGGACGCCTGAGAGACTGATGGAAAGGGGAATGAGTAATAACTCTGACTGTTGGGCATGTGTACATGAGGTGGGCACCTTTGAACATATGCTGTGGGCATGTTCAAGGGTGAGGGGTATGTGGTTCGAATTTGACCAGATTTGTGAGAAAGTTCTCGAAGAAAGAATTCACATGGATTTTAAGACCATTGTGCTGGGCAGCACTCATGATCTGGATGACTTGAGTACTTCCCAGTGAAAGTGGATCTTTAAGGGGGAAATGGTGGGAAAGAAACTGATATTGAGACATTGGAAGACCTCTACTCCCATCACAATTGAAATGTGGATTGCTGAGATGCATATTCTAGCTGATATAGAAAGGTTTTGTATCTGAGGGAGAAGAAAAGTGCATTATTCAACAAGATATGGGGTACATTTCTTTTATTGTATTAGGCCTGATATTGAATAAAATGTGACTCTGTGTGTGGGGTTTGTATATAGTTGGGTGTTCATTGTAATGATGTGTGTATATTGCTCTTTTATTATTCGTTTTTTCTCAATACTGAAATTTAGAACATAAAAATTTCAACAAAAAAAAACATGGGCTTTGAATACTGGTTACCACTTTTAGTTGCAGTGACCACAGAGTTTTACTCCTACCTCATGTGTTAAGATGGATTTCCAAAATCAGCCCTTGGTGGAAAGAATTTGGGAGGCCACCCTATATATGGTAAACGTCGAAGACCATTAGGAAAGTGTGAGACTGGTCTAGGGCTACAACGAGTTCACACAGAGCAACACCAGTAATTTAAGTTATACCGGAAAGTATATACAAAATATAGTTCTTTATTAGGCCTCTAGTTACACACTAAGCATATAAAAATCACAGGTAAATACTGCCACACAAAACCTTATAAAATGTATTCATACTCCTCATTAGGAGAATATAATGGCATACAAATCAATTACCAATGCAATAGAGGTGAGTAGTCTGATGCAAGGAAAATTAGGCAGAACCAACACAAGAACACGTCCTTCAACCTTAAATTAGTCCAACCCCCTAAGATGTCATGGGGCCTTGTGCCCAAATGTCACAAGTAGGGTTAGTCTGTTTCAAAAGTATGCACAGTGGGCTGTGATGGTACTTTTAGAAAGTGTTCACAGTTAGATAACTATGTAGGAAAGCTGAAGTAAGTACTCAACTCAATCCTGTTTACTAGGAGAGGATCCTTAACCCAAGCCCCACCACCATAGGCTAGGTCAAAATGAGTTGGGGCTAGGACTTAACGCCCAATGTGAACCTATGGAGAACAAGGGTGCAGATACCAGATACCACTGCAAGTCTTCTGGAATCCGTTTGTCGTGGGTACAATCTTCTGCTCTTGGTTCGGGTGAGGAATGCCCAGGGTTTACGGGTGCAGAGGTCACTTTCGGCGTCGGGATTAAGTCTGTCAGTTGTGGTGCAAAGGAATCTGTTCCAGTCAGCTTCCAGTTGAAGACACAAAACAATGAAAGGTCAAGACTTCTGCAATGCAGACCCTCCCTTAGGATGCATCACAGGATTGAAGGAGTGTTCAAATGAACGTCAACATTGTCGGGCGGCGACAGGTGATCGTACAGCCGTAAACACAGAAGCCATCCCAGTGCACCTTCACTAGGAGTGAGACAGCTGAAATTGCAAGGACAGGCGACTTGTGGAACAAGCTGGAGATCTGCGAGGTTTCAAGGCTCTGCTGGGACGACGAGAGCTGTAGCGAGGTAGCCCAGGAGACAGCTGGTCAATCCACTGGTTGGTCCAGGGGTGCTACTGAAGGCACAGATACTCGAGCAGCGGTTGAGACATGTTGTTCCCACTGGTCCAGGGTTCGAAACACCATCCAGGCTCTTCTGAGATCAGACAGAAGAGCAGGGCTTCACCGAGTCGATAACTCAAGTTGATACTGGTCAGCCACAGGGACGTCCTCGGTCGTCAGTGGGCTGCTCTTCTTTGTAGAAGTCATGTTTGCAGCATGATTTTATGAACACTTGAAGGAGCCTACTAACGGTAAGGATCTTCAGCATTCAAACAGACAATCAAGTTACTCTCTTACCTGGTAACGTTCTTTCGATGGGATGGTCTGACGACGTATTCCATATCTATGACAGTAATCACCACAGCTGTGCTGCTGCGGAAAATCTTTCTGCGTCCTGCGTCGATGACGTTGATACGCCGTCCTCTTGGATGCATGACACCTGTAGCCTCAGTTGTAGTTTTTTCCGCGAACGTGTGGCACCCAAACCACTGCCAGTATGACCGCAGAAAGCCTTGCGGAAACGTAAGCTGCAATCGCATAAGAAATTCTGTAGCGGGGCAGGTAGGGAGGGAGTGATATGGAATAAGTCATCTGACCATCCCATCGAAAGAACATTACCAGGTAAGAGAGTAACTTGTTCTTCGAGGGGATTGGGTCCTCTGACGTATTCCATATCTATGACAGACTCCCAAAGCAGTACCAACGTATGGAGGAGGGAAAAAGAATTTAGAATATAAAAATGTAGAATGCCCAATCAAATTGCAGAGTAAAGGACCGCCTTGCCAAAGGCCAGATCCTGCCCATGGATAGAATCTAGGGAGTAGTATCATACAAAAGTATGGACTGAAGCCCATGTGGCTGCTTCACAGATGTTACGAATAGGAACACCTGTCTGCAGGGCAGTAGAGGCAGCCATACCCCTAGTAGAATGGGCCCATAAGCCTACCGGAGGGTCCTTACCCGCCAGGCGGTAACATTCAGAAATTGCCAAGATAATCCATCGAGACAAAGTCTGCTTAGTCACAGCTTGTCCCAAACGCCTTCCAGAGTAACCAATAAAGAGCTGATCGTCCACTCTGACCCGGGACATGCGTGAAATGTAGAAACTTAAAGCTCTCCTAGGATCCAACCTATGGAGCCTCTCCTCTTCCTTACCAGGATGTGGAGGAGGATAAAATGCTGGAAGAACAACCTTCTGGCTTAAATGAAATTCCGACACCACCTTCGGAAGAAAGGAAGGACGAACTCGAAGGACAACCCTGTCCTTATGAAACACAGTGAAGGGTGGCTTAACTGAAAGTGCCTGCAACTCACTCATTCTGCGAGCGGAAGTGACAGCAACTAAAAACTGTTTTAAGGGTTAACAGCCTCGGACAATAATGTAAAGGCTCAAACGGAGCACCCATAAGTAATTTCAGAACAAGGTTCAAATCGCAACCTTGCACCTGGAAAGGTGACGGCCGAAACACATTAGTGAGCCCTTTGAGAAACGGAGAAATTAAAGGAATTTTGAAATAAGAACACTCCTCAGATGAGCGCTTAAATATAGACAGCGTCGCCAGTTAACCTTTAACAGTACCCACTTGCAGGCCCCCGTGGGCCAAAGAAAGCAAAAAAGACAGAACCACAGGAATGTCACATGAAAAAGAATCCACATTCTGAACCCTGCACCAGTCGAAGAACTTTCTCCAACGGTATAGGGACTTAGTCGCCGGGCGTCTGGCCGAAAGCAACACCTCCATCACGTCTTCAGGGAGGTCCCAATCCTTGTACCTCAACCTTTCAGAAGCCAAGCGTGAAGGTTTAGGGACCTGACCTCTGGATGGAGAAACTGACCCCCCTCCCGTGAGAGCAGATAGTCTCGGTAGGGAAGACGACGTGGAGGGCAGATGGACAAGTCGAGAAGGTCCGGGTAGCACGTCCTCCAGGCCCATGCCGGAGCAATGAGGATCATCTGGGAACCGAACCTCCATAGCCTCCGCAGAACTTGCGGATTTCAGGGACTGGAGGAAAAGCGTATAGCAGTGGGAAGGACCACTCCACCACGAACGCGTCTCCTAAGGCTCCTTTTGGAGGAAATTCCCACGAGCAGAACCTTTCGCACTTCCGGTTGACACTGGAGGCGAAGAGATCCACTTGAGGGGTCCCCCAAAGGGCGAAGATCTCCAGGAGAATCTCCCAAGCCAGCTCCCACTCGTGAGAGATCACGCTCTGCCTGCTCAGAGCGTCCGCCGTCTCGTTTTCGTCTCCGGCCAGATGAACTGCCGAGATCGAAACTTCCTGCTGGATGGCCCAGAACCTGAGCTGCATCGCCTCCCTGCACAGAGGAAGTGACCATGCCCCCCCTTTTTGTTGAGGTAGTGCATGTTCACTGTGTTGTCAGTCAGAATCAGGACATTCTTCCCTCGCACAGCCGGCAGAAAAGCCTTCAGGGCAAGCCTGGCGGCCCGCAGCTCCAACAGATTGATATGGAGTCTGGACTCTGACGGAGAACAACAACCGCTGACTGTCAACTCGTTGGCATGAGCTCCCCATCCCGTGAGGGATGCATCCGTCACGATCATCACCTCTGGCCAGGGCAGCCAAAATGGAGCCCCCCTCATCAGATTGCCTTCGACAGCCCACCACAGAAGGTCCTGGGAGACTGAGGGCATCACCTGAACAGGATCCGACATCCTGCTGGAGGACTGTGACCACTGGAGCTTGAGGGCCCATTGCAGAGATCTCATCCGCAACCTGGCCTCTGGCAGCAGAAGAATGCAGGATGCCATGAGGCCGAGCAACCTCAAGAACTCGAACGCCGGGAGCGTCTGGGCAAGTTGAAACTTGTGCACCATCTGCTGAATGTGAAGAGCCCTCCCCTGGGGAGGGAAACACTGCCCCAGGGATGTGTCGAGCACTGCTCCGATGTACTGGAGCCGCTGTGTTGGCGTCAAGTGCGACTTCTTTAAGTTGAGGAAGAAGCCCAGCTTGTGAAGGGAGTGGCAGGTGACGGACAGATGATCCAGGACCTGCTCGGGTGAGCGCGCCCTGATCAACCAATCGTCCAGATAGGGGTTGACGTGAATCCCCCCTTTCCTGAGATAATGTGATTTAGTATGCACCCCGACCTCGGCCTCCCCAGTACACACACTCTCCTCACCTGAGCTGCTGGAAGTGTCAAGGTCTTGCAGGTGGCGTCCCGCGAGGTAGTCCTTCTGTTTTTTGGGAAGATGGTGCTTGTCACGGAGTGAAGCCACAGTGACTGCTGTAAAAACAGTTGTCCCGCGACTCCCTTCCGGAACCAAGCCAGAAAACGGGGAAAAACCCCCAAGGGGAAAAAACCCTGCAGTGGAGCAGTGACGCTCTTCAATCCAGATTTCAGTATAGACCGTTGGCAATGGTCGAATCCGAGGCAGAGTACAGTGTCTGTAGAGAAAGTAATAGTTCAGATGCCAGGAATGCAGGAGTAGCAGAGTACGGGTAGCTGCGACCAGTATGAGGCAGGAAGGAAGGCTGGACCTGGAAATGGGACCGCCGGATGAGGAAGAGCCTCAAGGAAAGCAGAGAGGCCAGGTAAGGAGAGGAAAGGAGAGGAAGGAAACAAGCGGCAGGAGCCGCAGAGGAGAGAGAGAGAGACCGGCAGAGCACGGCTCCGCGTAGCGGGGGAAGGAAGGTGCCGACTGCGAGGATCCAGAGAGTATAGAGGGAAGCAGAGGCACCAATCAGCACAAGTAGGAAAGTTTCTGTAAGAAAGCCGAAGCCAGAGGACAGAAACAACACAGCGTGTTAACCCGGAAGCAGGAAAACATCCAGAGGAGGGTTGCAGCGTCGTGCCGGAAGGCAGAGCCTTAAATATGACCGGCCGCGCTGCGCTACATCGCTGGAGACGCGGAAACAAAGAGGGGACTAAACTCTACCTCGGCGTCTCCAGCTCCAACGTGGTAGCAACCGCCAATCTTGGCTGCGGCCGGCCTGGCGGATGACAGATACGCTACCACCACCACCATGAGCTTGGTGAAGACTCTCGGGGCGGAGGTCAATTCGAACGGCAGGACCCGAAACTGAAAGTGCGAGTCGCCAACCACGAACCTCAGGTACGTCTTGTGCTTTGGATGGATCGGCACATGAAAATAAGTGTCCTTGAGGTCGAGAGACACCAACCAGTCCTAAAGTTGAATGGCCTGGAGGACTTGAGAAAGAGTAACCATCTTGAACTTGTCCTTCCTGAGGAGTTTGTTCAAACCGCGCAAGTCCATGATGGGTCTCAATCGCCTGTCTTCGAAATCAAAAATAAGGGGAATACCATCCCTTGTTCCTCTCCGCTGCAGGCACCAGTTCTATGGCGCCTTTCTTCAGCAGGGATTGAATTTCCTGCGCAAGGAGTGGATCCGGATTCTTCAAAGAGAGATTCCCTGGTGGATTGTCGTGAGGCCGCTGCCGGAAAGGAAGACAGTAGGCATGGGCTATGATCTCCAGAACCCACACATCTGAAGTAAAGGCACGCCACTCTTCAAGATGCTGCGCCAGCCTACCCCCCAACTGGCGAACCATGGGACATGGCCTCATGACTGAGCTGAAGCGGCTGCGACAGTGCCTGAGGGCAAAGAGGCAACTGCCCAAGCGGCCTTGCCACCTTGAGTACCCTGTTTTCCACCTCTGGCACTCCTACGGTGGCCCCTTTGACTAGCAGCTCCTCTCGATTTACTAAAGGGCGAGTAATATCGAAAGGAACCTCCCCTCCATTTTTGTCCCCTAGGACGAAAAGGCAGAGGTTGGCGAACTGCAGCGCTCAACGACTGCGCTGCAGCTTTGGAGGTCTGCAACCTCTCAAGGCTCTCATCAGCCTTGCTGCCAAAAAGGTGTTCACCATCAAAGGGCATGTTGAGAATCCGAGCTTGCACATCAGGAGCAAACCCCGACTTCCGCAACCATGCAAACCTGCGTATTACGGTGCTCCCCGCCATGGACAGGCTGATGCAATCAACCATGTCCAGACCCGACTAAACAGACTAACACATGGCATCCTTGCCATCCTGCACGATAGCAAGAAAACCATCCCATTCCTCCCCTTCGGGAATATGATCAGCCGCTAAGGAGATACAGTTCTACAGAGTGTGCGTGAAACGAGACAAGGCACAAACAGAGTTAGCAGCCTGAAGCGCCATATCCCCAGAAGAAAACAGCTTCTTCGCCCAGCCGTCAAAACGTTTGTCGTCCCTATCAGGAGGGATGGTAGGGTACGACGCCTGCTTTGCGGGGGACGTAGCCGCCTGCACCACCAAGCACTCCGGAGTGGGGTGCGTGGTCAAGTAGCAGGGGTCGCCACTGGCTGGGCGATATTTCTTCGACAAGGACTTGCTCACTGCCGGGAGACTCTCCGGAGAAGTCCAAGCCGCAGCCACCCTTCTCTGCGAGGCCATATGGAATGGCAGTACCGGGTCAGTTGGTGGACCTTGGTCGAGGATATCAGTCAGATCATCCTGCTGAAAATCCCCAGGGGGGGCAGACCACCCCAGGTAATCCGTGACCCTCGACATCAGGCGCCGGTAAGAGGAGTTGGCATGCGTGCCAGGCTCATGCCTACCAAACTCCACCTCCGGAGAGGTGTCCAGCCGACTGGCGTCGTGCAACGACTGGCGCAGGTCCTCAAGTTGGCTATGACCAGAAAAATCGCCAACATCTCCTTTCGGAAGGAATCCCATTCCTCAGGAGTGGAATGCTTGTTGGGACAAGCAATCCGCTGACGGGCGGAGTCCTCAGACGAGGACAGGGAAGGCGACCTGTGACGGCGCTTCCTGGAGTGCCTCGAAGAGGCAAAGAAATGGCGGGACCGACTCCCAGACCGAGAACCCCCGGACTCACGACGACGATGCGGAGAGTCGCCCCTCGAATCATCCGTCGAAAGCCCAGTGGAACGCGACTTGCGGGGCTTGGCCACCTTGCCGACCGACAGCTTCTTCTTACCCTCCTGCAAGGCCTTCGATGTGAGCGATTGGCAGTCGATACAGTCATCCGTATCATGTCCTCCCCGAGGCACCCGAGGCAAGCATTGTGCGTGTCCGTCAGCGACATCTTAGACCCGCACACCCGACACTTCTTAAACCCGGACCGCAGGGTAGAAGAAGCCGAAGACATCATACAATATTTCAATGAAGAAACAGGTTCGAAGAACCAAAAGAACAGGATTCAGTCGAATCGAGGCGCGCAGAGATCTCCGAAGCAAACACGTTCGCGGAAAAAACGGATCTGAGGCTACGGGTGTTGTGCGTCCTACTTATAACATCCGGTGACGTCGGCTCGACGGAGGCCATCGAGGACGGCATATCGATGTCATTGACGTAGGACGCGGACGCCGAAAGATTTTCCGAAGCAGCACAGCTGTGGTGATTACTGTCATAGATATGGAATACGTCGGAGGACCCTATCCCCTCGAAAGGGTTTGTCCAAGCCTGGATAACTACTGGCCATCAAATCCGTCCAGCAACAGACATTTGGGCACCAGAGGATGTGGACTGGGACCAGACAGTCCCAGCCCTTTCCTCTGACTCATATATATAAACGCACACCTGCACACCCACACACCTGCACACAGACCTACACACACCTGCAAAAAAAAGCAGCTTTCCCGGGAAAGGGATTTCCATTCAAGGCATTTCCTGACCTGAGAGGGCAGAAAGAAGGCGAAAGAACAATATGGCCAAAAGAACAAGCGAACACCTCATGGCACAGACCTGTTGGGGTGCAAGCCACCTTTAGTAACCATTTGTAGTAAATGCAAAAGTGCACCAGAAAAAGAACGCAAAAATGATGGTAATAAAACCACTGCCACTAACTTATCTAAGGCAAATTGTCAAAGTAATCAAAATCCATTAAATAAAATGTTTTAAGAATACAAAGTATCCAAACTGCACTTCACTGTAAGATTAAGGTAATGTGTGCAATTGCAAAAATACAGGAATTCATAAAGAGAAACAGTCATTCAGTACTACCAGTCTTAGGGACTAGTCTGGTTTCCTGTAACAATGAGCAAAACAGGCAAGAGAAGTAAAGCAGAAGGCTTTACTGACCTCCAAATCGTCAGGACAGAGTTCAAAACATGGAAAAAGAACAGGGTTCCCATAGGAATCTATGGAGGGAAAGGTGCAAAAAGAGCCTCTTCCCCCAACACTGTGGAATTCATACTCTTGTTGAAAAAAAGAAAGAAAAGAAAGCCTTGCATCACACCAGCACATATTGGTAAATGACAATCAATCTGTTAGTCACATGTGGGTCAGAATTAACCCAATTTGAATTGCTCCTCAGAAAACTACAGCTGCTTTCCGCAGGCGATGGTCGCATGCATGCATTCCTTGGGAGTATGGATGTTCTTCTAATTACGCAATAAAGCCCCATTCAGTGCAAGGGCATTTAGCAAAGATGAATGGTTTTGTCACCTTGTAAAGGCCTGAAGAGCGTGGCGTTATTGCTATTGGATCGTTTCGCGCAATGAGTTTGGAATGTTCTGTTTAAAATGAGGAGCGACAAATGAGAAATATTGGAATGCAGGGTCAAAGGATGTAAACAAGCCATTATTGCCTTCTGCTAGTGCATTGTCTGCAATGGGACTGCCAATTTTCCAATGGTCTCATTAAACTGTACCAGGTGTATGGCCCCTGAAGCCAAGTTGTGTTTGTGTTTATTTGAATAACAAGGATGCCAATTTCGATCAGAAATGTATCACAATAACATTTTTAAGGGTGGCTGTATCATAGCACAAAGATGAGAATAAGTGGTGAACCAGTTTCAGGGTGTGAACAAAAAGTGTGACATAGACAAAGGACAACACTAAATAAAACATACAAAAAAATAAACAAGTGTCTTATGGGAGCACGTGTTTAAAACAAGAAATTAAGTACAGTGAAAAGGTACAAAATTAGATTATTATGCAGCACTGGAGGGAGTAATGGAGTTTGATAGGGTGGATGGGATAAAGGGCAGGGGGAGCTCCCTCGTGGGCAAGTAAAGTGTAAGCTGAGCTTTGAAGAGAACCGTTGCCAGGTATTGATTGTGATGGGCAGCGGGTTCCAATGGAGCAAGGAAAGAGAGAGGAAGCAGGAGTTTAAGGTCAGAGTGCAAGAAGGTGTATAGCCACAGGAAAGGTCTATAAAGCAATTAGAACTCTTGTATCTCTTGAAACTATAAAGCATATATAAATTATTAGCCCGCAGCCAATATCGAATTTGTGTTCTGTTCAATCTGTGGGCTATACTGATTCGTATAGCTGCAGGTTGTCCAATGGGAACACTAAATGAACATTCAGAGTGATTTAAGTTTAACATGCCAAGTGGAAGGGTTGTACGAGGGTTATAGGCTCTGAAGACTGATTTTAAAGGGCTGAGCACAGTGACTATTTGAGGTATCCTCACCCACAACATCTGGTAGGGCCCATGTATAAGGTCTATAAAGCTTTCATATCCTGAATTTGGGATACAGAAAGGAAGAATGCCCTGGAAATAGAGGTCTCTACTTATTTATTATTTTTGGATTTTGTAAATTGCGCTAGAGCATACTTGGCAGAATAAAATGGGTGGAAAACATTTTGTTTTTATTTTATGAACCAGATAAACAAATCACAAAGAAGAGAGAAAAAGATGATTTACTAAAAGAGGTGAGTCTTAAAGTGTTTTCAGAATAAAGACAGTGAGGTGCTATCCCTAAGAAAAAGAGAAAGAGAATACCCCTGATGTGGGCCCAGAACGAAAGAAAACACTGATCTCCTCTATGGAGGTAACGAGATGTTGGCATCATCAACAGATGTTGATTCTCAGACCCAAGGATATGTCTCAGATGATGAGGTTTAATGCTTTCTGAATGAAATAGAGGAGCCAATCTGCAACCACATTTAAAAACCTATTCGAATAATTTGAACCCGATTCTTGACTTGCAAGAGAGTTGTATGGAATTGGCTGATAGCACGTAGAGCCAGTGACATGAGGATGCTGGACGAGGTAGAGTAAGGGCTGTGTTTACATGTCCTGGGGCACATCTGCCATGTGCGGGCAGGTGAGAATCAGAGCGGTTGTGGGAGGTGGTTGAAGTGAAGGCCCCAGATCATGTCTAACAGCAGTGTCCCAGGGTGAAGGTAAAGATTGGGTGGACCGGTGAAGTCCTGGGGCGAGTATTCCATTAGCAACCTGGGTGAAAATGGTGGTGGGGCCACCCTGAAACAAAGAACCGGGCTGTGTCTGCCAGAAGCAGGGGCGCTGCAGTCTGTGTCGCTCACAGCTGTACCACTGAGTGGCACGCAGAGTGCTTTGTCAGAAATAACCGATGCTGCAGGGAAGAACATTGTGGGACCACAGCCCTCAGTCAATCTCCAGGCTATACCAATTTGTGTAGCTTGGGGATTAGTCACTGGCTCTGCCCATTCAACCTTCTGAGAAATATAATCACCCTGACGCCCTGCATCATACTTTTCTCCAGCAATGGATCGTTCATAGATTCACATGCTTGAATATTCCCTGTCGTCCGACTTGGAATCCTCAGCAATTTAAAAATAAATATGTATAAACCTTTCCCATAGGTAAAAGCAATACCGTTTGTCCATTATGCCTGTACTGGCACTCACCTATGTAGTCGCGCAACCTCATTTTGGTCCCTGTTGACCCTAACCAATGAGATGACAGGGCTTAAGCTACACCGCAGACAGCCATCTTCAGATTTTTCTGAGAGCCCTTGTCCACGACCATCGATGGCAGGAGTACCGTCCACAGCTAACCCGCTGTATAGAAAAAGAAATCCATCCACAGTTATTTCTAAAGGACCCTTGTCCATGACTATTCTGCCGTTAACAGGAAAAACAGTAGTAAATACCTCTCGCGTACACAGCGCACAGTGATAAGCAGAGCACAAGGATAAACTCCAAACCAGTGCCACATGTCTCGGTGTTTAATGTTTACCTGTCCGCCATCTAGAAATGATTAAACTTCCAGACATACTTTTACAAGAGAAATTTTCTGACCTAGGAGAAGACAGGCCAGAGTCTGTGGCCAAAGAGCACAGCCCTCCATGGCACTTGCCCTCGCCAGATACTTTAGACCCTTGTCAACCTTTGTTGATACAGTCAATTGAAACAAAAAGAAAAGGGATCCTTATCCAAGAAGCTCATATCATTCCGACTAGGAGTCACTGGAACATCTCCCTACCTCAGGGACGGATGGGCAGTTCACTTCCAAGAAGGCAAAGAAGCATGCCTCTCTGCCACAGTCCATAAGGGCACCTTTATTACTGTCCCTGGCTTACCAGCAAGGAGGAGAAAAATCCCCCAAGACTCACCCTAACAAGATACTGACAAATGGGAGGATTATGTCGTTCAGAAGCAAGAAAGGCATGACTACCCTGGAAGCCCTTCACTGACAGATGCCATTGTTTCCTTCCATACAATAATTACCACACCAATGTTTGATCTCCAAGTATCTTGCACAGAAAAGTCAGTGCTCTACAAGCATAGAGACAAGATAAGGGGACAGCCAGTGCCATACTTATTCTAGGCACAACATGGGGAAGCAGGCAAGAAGATCCTGGCCAATCCACGTTATATTCCTTCCACTGCGAATAGGCCGGGAAAGAAATACAAGGCCCACAAAACCTGACTCAGTCAACACTGTGGCTGCCAGGAAGAAACTTGTGATTCCCGCTTCACCACTAACCCCCTGCCTGACAATGAAGGCAGGAAACTACAAGCTGTAGGCAGGAAAATGTTGGCTTCTACATCCTTCTCTTTTAGGACAGTCAATGTCGTCACCGTGACAGCGAGATATGACAAGAAATTGTAGCAGTCCAAGTTTGTGGAGCACCTTCTGGCCGAATTTCAAGATGAAGCAAGGGCCACCATTAGAGATGGAGAAAAAACATCTGACCACATGATTAACTCATCAGTGGAGGCTTCAGAGTCTGGGTCAAGCAGATGGCTCATAGAGAGTTCCTCGGGGGCCAAGCATGCATGAAGGTGACCAACTTCAGACCTGAAGTCCAGGTGTAGATCCTCGACATGCCATTCGAAGGTCAAGACCCCTTTGGCAAAAAGGTTGACGATCACCTGGAGGATATTAAATCGGACCCTGTTAAAGACAGGGTCATCAAATCACTGAGAGACGAGGACAAAGAAAGGCATACCTTTTGTTCCTTTTGCAGCAGATCATATGCGTTTCATTCCAAAAACAAGCTGTATTCCATGCAAAGGGCCAGGTCAAAAAATCTGTAATAGTATACCAGAGGATGGGGGGTGTTCATATCGATAATGTCACAAGTCAGCAGCGTATTTGAGGCCCATCCGAACCCCTCTACCCCCCAGCAATAACGGAGAACTCAGCCATGGGGCAAAAAATATAATCTTTATCCTTCAAAAGACAGGGATGATACTGGAAACAACAAAATATCTGGCAATCACAGCTCCCCGAGCCTGCATGACTTGGTTTTGTTTCTTAGCGACGTCACAACCACCAACCCACCTCCAAAACCTAAGGGTCGTATCCATTGGGTATCTCGGGTAATACTACCTATAGAAGTCCCCTATATCAGCTGCTCCATTGGTCTTTCCATGTCAGGTGGGTTTGCGTGAGATTTCCCTACAAATATCTGTTACTTTGTTGCAGGGTCGCACGATGAAAATTGGCCCTTGCATTATTACACACTACCCCAGGGTTTGAGCATCTAGATTGGCAGGAGCAACCAGCCCAGGAAGTCAACACTTGCTTATGACGGCAAGTTCTACCTTCTGAGACCCTTCTGGATAACATGGACCTAGTTGCATCTAATTTGAACTTGAAATTAATTAAGATTTGCCAAGTTGAACAGGCGTATTAAATAGAACTACTACCTTGCTGTAAAATCTACCAATTGGACATAATCCTAATCAGAAATATTTAACAAATAGACAGAAACTATCTCTTTTCTCCTGATGAGCCATTTTAACTTACAATGGGGAAACACGTGTTGAAAGAGGAAATACATTCAGTGTGATGAGAGAAGAAACATAATTTGTGTCATATTAACACAAAGAACTTATCAGTATAAAGAATATTATCATCTTTTGTTTGCTTTTTCAATTAAAGGATATTTTGAAGCTACCCACTTTCTTGGATTGGTTCTATATATTTATCATTCGCACTATAAATATGGACTCTAGTTAAATCTAACTAATTGGATGCCTAATTTTGACTCACCAACGTATATCCTTTTTTTAAAAAAAAAATCTTTATTGGTTTTTAACAGCAATAAAACAACAAAAACAAAACATACACACGCTCATAACACAGCATAACTGGCGCATTGGCACATTTCTCAGATTCCATTATACTTCCGCAATGCCGGGGTCCTCAGGTGACCTTATTGTTCTTATCTGGTACCCACGTTGGGTCTATCGCAGAGTCCTGTTCATGAATTGTCTCAACATGGGGGCTTATGCCGGGCTTCTTTATTTTCCCTCATTGTTCTTTGGTCCCCAAGGGGTCGTCGCTGTCTCCGTCTTCACCATTGTCGAATAGGTCCTGCATCAAAGAGTTCCATGCAGTTAGTTTCTGCGCTGTCTCCCCTTCTCCTCTTGTCACTGCTCTTATCCACACCGCAGTCTCTGCCAGTGCCCAATTATGGAGGTCTGACCACCATGCTTCTATATTCGGGCCCTCCTTTGACTTCCATGTCATTGCTATTCTTCTTTTAGCCAATATACATATTAAATCTTTCATTTTCCCTAGGTGCGACTCGTGCCTATTTCCTCTTGGGAAGAGTCCCAAGTATTTTTCCGGGTGCTCTGGTTGTATTTGGAGTCCACTCTGTGCTATTCTGTTTCTGATCCTGTCCCAGAAAGTCTGTATCACTGGGCAGGTCCAGAACATGTGTATCATGTCAACTCCATCTGCCTGGCAGCGGGGACATTTGTTTTGGTTGTCCATCCGCACCTTGTTCATCCTCTTGGGCGTGAGATGTGCTTGGTGCGTTACGTACAGCTGTGCCTGTCTAAACCGTGCATTCCTTGACACTTTTTTGGGGTATTTTAGCGCCCTGGCCCTTTCTTGGTCGCTGAAGGGCCTCTGGAGTACATGTTCCCAGCGCCGCCTCGCATGCGTCATCTGTTTTTTAACAATTGTTCATATAGCCTGGAGGTTGTGTGAGTTCCCTCTGATGTATCATACCATATGTCTAGCTTGGACATCTCCTCCCCCTCCTGGTTTGTCCACTCTGGCCATCTTTTTTTGATGTTCCGTATAGTTACGTTATATAGGATGAATTGGCCTTCATGTATTTCATGGTCGTCCACCATTTCTCGAAAATCTGCCCACCTTTCTCCTCTTGTCAGGTCTCCAATTTGTGCTACACCTTTTGCTTCCCAATGCGCTCGGTATGTCGCCAGCGTGTTTGTGTTCGCCCCCAGGAGGCCCGCCAAAGGGATTTGTGCCGAGCACGGATCTTTCGTCCCCTGGAGTCTCCATGCCCTCTTCCATAGTCTCACTGCGTTGCTGAGCAGATTTGGCAGAGTCTTAAGCAGAGGTTCATCAAGCCACATAATTTCTCTCAAGTGGTATCGTTTCAGTGCTGGCTGGAAAATGATTGTGTCTATTGTTTCATCCTCTCCCAGCCACTTGACTGCAAACTGCAATTGTCCTGCTAAACAGTATTTTTCAAAGTCTGGTAGCCTGATACCACCATCTTCATAGTCCTTCTGGAGAGCCCCCAGTGCGATCTTGCTCCTTCCTCCCCCCCATAGGAAGTTTTGTGTTATTGTGTTTAATTTGTTAAAGAAGGTTTTGGGAATGGTGTATGGGATGTTCGTGAAATAATATAGTAGGCGCGGCAGCACCACCATTTGAAGGAGGGCCGCTCTCCCCATCATCTCCAACGGTAGTGTTCCCCAGAAGGCCATTGATTTATGTATCTTTTCCAGCGCCGCTAATGTGTTGGTTCTGTGGGTGTCGGCTGTGTCATGGTGCATCTCTATTCCCAGGTATCTGAAGGAGTTCGGGGCCCTCGCCAGGCCCAGCTCTGGAAGGGCCGCCCAAGGGAACCCGTTTCAGCTCTGCCAGTGGGAAGACCAGGGACTTCTCTTTGTTAATCGCTATGCCTGATAATCTGGTGTATGCCCTAATCGCCTCCAGGAGGCATGGTAGGTTAACGGCTGGGTTCTCTACGAACAACAGCATGTCATCCGCGTATAGTGAGATTTGATGGTGCACCCCATCTATGTCTATCCCGGTATCCCCCTATTCCGATCTAAGAAAAACCGCGAGCGGCTCCAGGGCTAGAAAATATAACATTGGTGACAGTGGGCATCCCTGCTTGGTTCCCCTATATATCCTCCACTCCTTTGAGATGAATCGCCCTGTTTTCACCCTTGCTCTAGGATCGTTGTATAGCAGTCTGATCCACCGGAGGAACCCCTCTCCAATGCCAAAATGAGCGAGCACACTCATCAGCCACTCCCAGCGCACCGAATCAAAAGTCTTGACAGAGTCCAGGGACACTATTGCGCTCTTGCCTCACTTTTGCAATCTGCGAAGGTTCCATGACGTATTTCGCCCCCGGACATAGCCCGTTTGGTCCGGATGAATCAAAGTGGGCACTACTTGTTTTAGGCGATTGGCTAAAACCGCTTTCTGTAATTTAGCATCCTTGTTGATGAGGGAGATCGGCCTGTAGGAGGCACATTCCCTGGGTGATTTCCCCGGCTTAAGAATCAGAACTATTATTGACACGGACATGCTGGTCGGCAGCTGCTCGCTCTCATATGCGCCTAGATATGTGTCGAGCAGCTTCTGGGAAATGGTGCTCTTGAACGTCTTATAGAACTCCCCTGGGAGTCCATCCGGGCCCGGGGACCTTCCAGTGGGAAGCTCCGCAATCACACCCTCTATTTCCTCTACCGTGAGGGATGCGTCCAGCAACTGAGCTTGTTCTTCTGGCAGTTTTGGCAGTCTTATTTCTGCTAGTGCATCCGCGATATCCTCTGGGTCTATCTCTAGATTTGGAGCATATAATTGCTCATAGAATTGGGCAAATAGGTTAATATGCTCTTGGTTTCTCGTCTCCTTTCCTGTGTGGTCTTCTAGCACTGTAATGGGGTCTTTGTTTTCCTCCTGTCTAGTAAGTCACGCTAGGAGTCTACTGGGTTTATCCCCTTCCGTATGTAGTCGCTGTAGATACTTCCTGTAATTCAACCTCCCTAGCTTCTCCGAGAGTACTATACAATCTGTTCTTAACTCCACTAGCTCCCGGGGCTCTCCCCCTCTATCTCTGCTCATCGTTCCCTTGTTCCTATCACCCTCTCGAGTTCACTGAGCTCCTTCATGGCCGCCCCCGTCAGCCCCCCTGTTCTGCCTATTGCCGCTCCTCTTATCACCACTTTAAGCGTGTCTCATAATGTGGCACTGTTTTCGAGACTACCTTCATTCTGCTCAAAGTAATCCTCTATCGTCTCCTGGAGGTGCCCCTCCAGCTTGCCCTCTGTCAGGGCCTCTGCTCGGAGCCACCAGGTTGGTATCGGGGCTTTCCTATGGGTGTGTGCCCATGTCACCAGTATTGGGGCATGATCGGAAAGTGTGCGTGCTTTAATGGTGATGTCTGTAAAGTCTTGAAGTGATTCCCTAGCCGTGAATATATAATCTATTCTTGTAAATGTTCCATGTGGTGCACTGTAGTGTGTATATCCCCTTCCCTCCCCATGTACCTGTCTCCAGATGTCGACCAACTGTAGTCCCTCAAGGGTCCTGTGTAGTTCTTTGGCCGGGGGTGCTGGCTTCCTGTGCTTGTCATCCGACCTGTCAAGGAGTGGATTCATGGTACAATTGAAGTCGCCGGCCCAGATGAACGTCGCTTCCCTGTACTGGGTCAGCCTGGGCGCCAACCTTTTGAAGAAGTCTGTTGCGTCGCAGTTTGGAGCATAGGTGTTAACCAGGCACACTTCTCTGTGTTTCAGCATCCCATGTACCAGTACCAGACTCCCCTCTGTGTCCGTCTCTTGCTTGAGCATCTGGAATGGGACCCCAGACAAACTTGTCTGTTACACTGAGAACAGCTCCTCTTCCCACCATGACATGGCCATTGTTCGGCTTGGCTGGGTCACGTGGGTGAGGGCCACACAACAGAGCCTTTCGACCTGCAATTAGTGAAGATTTTATTCTGTTATTTCGCAGGTGGCTCGCTGCGGCGGGAGTCAGGAATTTTCCATCCGCCCCTGTCCTTGGCTGCGAACACTGACTCTGTGCTTCGTGCTTCAGAGTCTGCATCTCTTCTTCCATATTTTAAGGACTATGGCTTAGTGCGGATTGACTAGTCATTCGATGATTTCCCTATATGTTCTAATATTTCTTTAGTGATTAGTAATGATTGAGCCCTTACAGGTTCTTTATACGTCACCCTAGTTTCTCATGTTTAGTTGCAATGAAACGGTTGCAAGGTAGCTCCATATATGCTTTGCTTTCTTACATTTATACGTTCAGATAGTGAAAAGGAAAATCTTTTGACAGTATGTGTCTGTCCTCTATCTATAAAACTGTGTAAGCATGTTCTTTGTGTATGCATGTGTGTCTGCGTATCTTGGTGCAGGAGTGCAAGTTTACTTTGTGACTAATGTTGCTCTGTTCTGTTGTCACTTGTGACGTCAGCACGGCTGGTTATTATTATCAGTCAACCTGATCCAGTGATGAGGCAGCTGTCTCTGTTACAACATCAGCTTGATACGGTTTGAATGGTTGTTTAAGAGAATATCTGTTCCCATACTTGGGAAACACTGGTCCACCCACTGGTTGGCCAAACAGCGAGTGGCATCTGTTGGTGGTCTTATCCTTTTGGGCTGAGATGTGCACAGGGGACAGGACGGCCACTCCAGGGACCCTCTCTTCAGTCCCCCCTCTGGTTGACTTGTCGACCATTCCTCCAAACCTATTCACCTTCACCTTGGGCAGCCAAATCTTTGTTACTCCTCCAAGGTGTCCATAAAATCTTGCGTGTTCATCTAAACTCCATGTCACGGAACAGCAATCTCCTTCAGGGTTACACCACACCCATTTTCCCCAATATTCTTTGTAGTCGATGGAGTCCTCAAACACTATTCTGATCGGGAACAGTGGACACCCTGTTATTTGTGCATTCTCTCGAGCTGCTATTATCTGGTCTTCTTCAGAAGTAGTTTCTACTAGTATTTTAATTCCTACAGTTTTCTCTGTCGTCTTTTGGCTTTGTGTGATGCATATTCTAATTAAGTGTCAGTAGCACTAGAACTAATGCTGCCAGCAACACTTTCAGTCCGTTGGGCATCCATGTATTTATCCTTGATAAGAAGTACAATAGCCAACATTCATCTTTCCCGGCACCTTTCGCTTCTTCCTCCATTTTGGCATGCATTTGCGATAACTTGGTAACTGCCTCCAATGAGTGTCCTGTTGGCTTTGTCATTTGCTGGTATGAATGTACAGCACGAAAATCTGATCTTGGCACACACTCCTCCTTCCATCGCTGTGAGGAGATACAGAATATTTATGTTCTGGAGGGCCATCCACCTCACTGCTCATAGCTCTTCTTTGATGGCATTGAAGCGGTTGACAGTTGAGTTTGTTTGCATCAGCTCCCATTATGTAATCCGGTGCCATTTTGTGTTTGTGTAGGCTTGCACTGCAGGAACGATGGACACAAAGAACATTTCTGTTTTGCAGACCAGTCGGTGCTCGGGTGGTGTGTCGTCTAGAGAGTCTTCCATTTCTGAGGATATGTAGTTTCCTTTTTTCACTCTAGTTTAATTGACAGACTTCTTCTTTCTTCTTGTAGAGTCCATTCTAGAGAATTTGTCTATTTTGATGTCCTGTGGAACTACCAAGGCTGGTGCGTTCATTTGTACAAGTGAGCATACTCCTCCCCATTTAGGTGGTAGATTTTCATATGCTTTGAATCTGCAAACCCACTAGTGATAAATTTGTACTTCAGTTCCAACTTTCACACCTGGAGCTTTCACTTTCAGCTTGCATTCCTTGATCTCGCCAACCTTCACTGCTCCATCATTCTGGAGACATAATGCTGCCCTCTTGAGTGGTATTATGGGCATGGACCCAGTCTCATTGTCTACCCACGTTAGTAGCTTTGCACTTGCCTCCCATTCTTTTAGGCATTTGTCATTCTCTTCTTGAACTATATGAACTGGAACGGTTAGGAGGGTATGCAACCTGCTCCCCACTAACTCTCTCTTTCGATACTTCAGCTGTGTATACTTGGCCGTATACAAGCATTTATGGTCTTTCCCAGCATCCTGGTTCTCTTATTTCTGCTTGTCCCTTCTTGGGACAGGGTCATTCTTTTAATGTTATTTTTTGTCTCACCATTCTGTGGGCAGCCAGTGATAAATTGTATAGCCTGGGTCTTTTTCCAGTAACTGTCCATCATGTCTAGTGGTTTAATATAGCTGCCTTCCTAGGGAAAAGTTGTCTTTGACATCCTCTCAAGGTTGCCATTTTCCCTTGGAATCTTCCTCGGGTGGTACACATTGATAGGTACATAAGGCACTGCTCTTGCTGGTATTTCAGTTGCTACAAATGTTCTGGAGGCACTCATGGCGTAGGGGATGGGAGAGCAGACATAGCAGCTCTCTCCAGTGGTTTGTTTACCTACTTTAGTCATGTGCTTGTACCACATGTTATTGGATAATCTAGCAGTATTGGTAAGATAGGACTCAACCTCTCTTACACCTATATCAACACTGTGTCTACCTCTCCTTACTGGTCTGGCAGTGCTTACCTCATGACATGACATGGTAGCCAAACCTGCTGGAATTGGGGTTAAAAGTCGTCCCAGGTTTGTTTTCTAAAATTAAAGGCACTACCAAAAAAAAAACACAAGTCATCATTATCACACTTTTAATAATGGCATGCATTACTCACTCCGCTTCAGAACTTTGTGTGGATTTTGAAGAAGCTGATGAACCACCTGAAATGCTCTAGAAATGCGTTGTTATGGTGTTAGTACATATTAGTTCAAGCACTGCGGTTCGATGTTGTTCTACTGCAGTAAGGAATAATTGATCCCAGACAACTCGTATTCTAGGGTCACGAAGAACTTCAATTACTGAGGGACTTCCTCGATGGAGTTGTGGGTATTTTTGGGACAAATAGGCCATGAAAACACAAAACAAAGCTTTTCAAACTGGCAGAGGTCTTTCTTTCACGGTTGGACCTCCTAACAAAATGGACAAATTGGCCTTGAAAGGTCATGGTTTCAGGGTCTTGGGGAAGCATGGGACAATAGAGAAATCACAGTCCCTGCTTTCACGATGAATGCTTTCAGTGTGCGGAAAGAAAAATAATAAACAGTGTACCCTTATTCTGGATGTGTAGGAAGTCCTTTCTCTATTTCCCTCGCTCGGGAGCGAGTAATCATAGGTTGGCCTGTGCTGGACTGTAATGCTCCTTGCTGTTCTTTTTATTCTTCTTCTTGCTGGATGTTGGCCCTTTCGCTGTTGTTGCTAGGAGAGGCCACTGCGCGACAAGGCTTGATGTCCCTGAGGAAATTCCAGGGCTTCTAGCCGTTTATCTTCACCACGCGATCTATTACTTCCTCTATTTCATGCGGATCCGTGAATCTGGGCTTAAACTAGGTACGGGTGAAATTTCTTAGAAACAGTGTCTCCTGGATACAATTTTGGTGGTTTGAGCCGTTGTTATTTTGTTTCTGTGTCGTTGCCGTCTTTGCTTCTTTGGGCCTCTCCCGTCGTGCCTGCAGTTTGCGAGAAATAAAAGAGACACTAGCCATAAAGGCAGCGGTGTAATCATACATTTCCTGTCCTAATACATTAGACGCTGTTTCTGCGTCTGTCAAAGCCCTGCTGGGAGGAGCCCGGGGAAGTTGCATGCACCACCCGGTTACCACCTCATGTGGGGTTAAGTGCTTGTCAGAGCCTACTTTGTTGCGCAACATGAATAATGCTAAAGGCAGACAGTGGAGACAACTTTTATTTAAGCTTAATTCTATCTTGGCCATGGACTCCTTGAGCAGCCCATTGAGGCGCTTGCATACCCCGCCTGCGTGTGGTACGCACAGGAGAATTTGTGTCGAATTCCTAGCAAAGTTGCGATGTGATGGAACCTTTCATTGGCAAAGTGAGGGCCATTGTCAGAACGCAGGACCTCGCATACGCCCCACCGTGGGAAACTTTGCCGCCCGAATGGCATCAGGATAGGAGCTGGGACCAGCTTTTCTCTATCGGGAGAACGGACACACAACCACTATCATGTAGTGGTATCCCTGGCATATTTGGAGCGTGTCTACATAATCGACATGAAGGTGTTGGATTGGACCCAGTGGGCGAGGTCTGGCTCCTCTCACTACCCTTAATGTATGACCTGCTGTATGACCTGCTGTAAAACAAAAAAAAAACAAGGCAGTTAGTCATACATTCTGCCACATGCTCCGCCAGGTTGGGGCAGAACCAATCCTCTCCAATGTGAGCAGCAAGTACATCCTTCTCCATACGAGTAGGATGGTGTAGTTGCGTAAGTGCTGTGTGTGATAATGATAATGACATTACTACCCTTCCGGTGCTTTCTTGCCACCATAGGACATCTGTACGGTATATAAATCAACCCCTTCTCAACCATAATTCCCTTTCCTCTTTTGGCGCATTTCCTGCAATTCCATTAGTTGCATCACAGATAATACATTGTACCCTTCATTCAATACCATTGTTCATACATAATTACGTGCCTGAGATGGGACTCCCTATCTAAGATGTCATCAAAATATGTTATGTGTTTTGCTTACGCTGCCTCATTGCTGCTGGAGACGGGATTCCTCCCCCCCCCACCACCCCTCATGTGGACCTGGCATTTTGTGACCGCTATGCTTATTGGGAATCAGAGCGCTTCCATCAATCTACCCAATAAGAGCGCGTCCTGCACCAGCGAACCGTTGGCACGTCGGAAGCCCCTCCTTAGCCAGCATAACAGTTCAGAATGGACCGTGGATGTCACGTAGGCAGTCTGAAAATACTGTCACTTCTTTGTTCTTGCTTCGTTTCAGTGGCAGTATTAGAGCAACTAGATCTTGAGCTCGTGCTGAAAATTGTGACAGTAAGCATGCACTTACTACCACCTTGCTTGTCCCATCCTCTTTTTACCTCACTACTGCCGTCCCAGTATGTCTTTCCCCTGTGGTCTGGTCTATTGTCAACGACCCGTCAATGTAAAGCACTTTGCCCCCTCAAGTGGGTTCGCCTTTACTTTCAGGATGACGTCATAGCTTTCTATGTTTGTTTTGCAGTTATGTACATAATCTCCTTCCTCTATGGGCTCGGCAACGAATGTCGCCGGGTTCACTAGCCGGCATCTTACTACTTTGATGGCTGGATGTGATAGTATCACCTCATACCCTTAAGCCCTTTGTGTAGTTGGTGTACTTTTGGGTCATTCTTGTATCGCAAAGAGAGCATACGCCACAAAAAGAGTGGTGCTGCATCCCATGGTAATACTTGCTGATTTCCCCACTGCAAAGACGCCAGCAGTCATTGCCTGCTCACAAGAATAGTGTACTCTCATCACTGGGTCTAGTTTCCCACTGTAGTAAGCTAATGGTTTGTGACCCATGGTTGTTTTCTGTGCTAGTACTGCGGTCATTACTACTCTGTTGGAGTGTGAGAATATATCAAATTCATCCTGATAGTTTGGGATCCCTAACACTGGAGCTGTGCATATTGCGATCTTCAGCTCACCAAATGCCCCGGTCATTTATTCTGTCCATTGTAATGTTCCGTCCCCTCTTTGTGCTTCTTTTAGTGTGCTGAACAAAGGTCTTGTATATGTACAGTAGTCAAATACCCATGCTCTGCAATCATTGCAGAGGTCTGAAACTGCTGCATTTGTCTTATAGTCATGTGTTTTGGGGTCTTGCAAATTGCCTCTGCTCTTTCTGGTGTTACCTTTCGCCCCTCTTGCGAAATTAGTTGGCCAGTATATAATACCTCCTTTTGGCAATATTGGAATTTGGCTTTGTCTACCTTGTATCCCTTTTCTGCAAGCACAGTCAAGATGTTTACTGAGTCACTTCTTCATTGCATTTTTGTTTTACTACAGATCAAGATGTTGTCCACGTACTGTATAATGGCGCTTTCCAATTGTGCATTTGCTAAATCGATCGGGAGGTATCCCTACATATTATCCCCACCAAAATAATCACAGTACATATGGTTGTTTGTCTCGCCATAGGCAATATATTTTGGGGGGGATAATTTGTGGGAGCTGGGATTGCAGGGGTGTCCCCCGCACATTTAAAAATAGTGCAGGGGTGTCCCCCGCAGGGTCCATGGCTCAATATCGCCGGAAAAATATGGCGATATTTTTGTATCGCTATATTTTTGGAGGGATATTCACACATGGAACCCATCTGGAGGACCCTGTTAAATATAGAAGGAGATTTGCAGTACCCTTGTGGAAGTGTTTCCACTTTTTATGTCTTTTTAGGAATTAAGTCAAATCTTGAGTCTGGATGGAGTGGTATAGCGAAGAAGGCATTCTTCAAGTCTATAACCATGAAGTGGGTAGCTTCCTTAGGAATGCTACACAAAATTGTCGCTGGATTTGGAACTTAAGGAGATTCTGCCTCCAAGATGTAGTTCAAAGGATGTAAATCATGTATAAAACGCCACAACCCCACTGTTGCCTTTTTCAAATGGTACGCCGCTGTGTTGCAAAGTGATTATGATGGAATTAAAATGCCTTGTTTAACTAGGGCCACAATGGTCTCATAAATGCCCTCCTCTGCCTCCCTTGACAGAGGGTATTGCTTTACTCTCAGTAAAATGGCTCCTCGCTTAAGCTTTATCTTCACTGCTCCTATTCCTTTCAAAAGCCCCACGTCATAGGGACTTGTGGTCCATAAGACACTGGGGACCTTGACCAAGTCTTCCTCGAGAAATTATGGTGGTGCTTGTAGCATCATCCCCATTCTCTGTGGTAACTCTGTAGTGCTAATGTTGAACACCATCTTGTGATTCAAGCAGAACAATTCTTCTTCAGTCACGGTAGTCAACCTGTACCCTTCTCCCACTGCAATCACTGTCCTCCATGCTCGTCCGGTGTCATCTGTCCCATGTTATCCTGTCTTCTCCCACTATTACTGGCTCTAGCAGGATCACCCTCCCCTCTGGCTGGCCCATTGGTAGCTCTTGTCTGATGTATTCATTTGGAAGATGCCACAATTGTCCCTGAATCCCCTAGAACCATGCTATTATTACTTCAACTCCATATTGGAACAGGTCTTCATCTTCTGACACCTCCCTCTGTATTGTGTGTCCACAATAGGCTTGAATCGTTTCCCTCACATTTAGAAGGTGAATCCCAGGTGTGGAAAACACTATCCCTTGGTCAGTAAATGAGATGGTCATGTTAGGTTTGCTCATAATGTCTCTTCCCATTATGTATTCTGGTGTCTGTCGAGAATACAACAATGGTAGAGCTAAGTCATGCTCCTCTAGAGAAAGTGTAAGATCATTTGTAAAAGGAACCAAATCCGTCACCCCAGAGAATCCCTGAATATTCATGGCATTGCCAGACATTGGCTACCTTCCCTCCCGGATTCAGGATCTAGTCGCCCCTGTTTCTACAACAAAGGAGAAGGTCTTGTCACCTATAGTCACTCCTATATGTGGTTCCTCTGCCGGGTTGGGTGTAATCGATCGGATGGCACACATCAGGTCCGTCTGTGGGCTGTCCTATTGTAGATACAATTACATTCCATTCCTTGTGAATGGGTTGCCCCCCCCCCCCAGTGTCACTCCTCCCAATTTCTGAATGGGAGTCAGTCCCATTGAGTCTGTGTGTGTCAGTGTCTAGTCTTTTTGCTGTGTCGTGTATGTTGAATTCGTATTATTCTGCATCTGCGTTGCATGTGGTGCCTGTGAGTTTGGCTGTGTGTGTGGGCCCCTGTAACTGGGGTGTCTGCGTCATATTTTGGTATGCTTGCCTGTGGGCGTCTGATGTCTGTACCTGTCTCTAAGTTTGTTCCCAAGCATAGTAATCGGCCTGTTCTCCCTGATATGTGGTCTGATATTGTATCCCCTCATTCTGTTGCATCCCTCCCCTACTTCTACACACTCTTGAGATGTGACCCATCTGTCCACACACCCAACACTGGGGTGGTCCTCCCATTGATCTTGATAGCCCTCCGAAAACCCCTCTCGGCCTTGCTGCATCCGATACCCATGCCCTCTCCCCCTCGGTGGCTCCCCTCTTCCTCTAAACCTGTGGTATGTGTCGCCCCGCCCCATGAAACTTTCTCCCGCAGGTGGCGGTCTGTACTGCGCGTGCGGGGTACCTGGTCCTTTCCGTGCTTGTTAACATCACCCCTTCCATTGTATACTTTGACAACTTTTTCTGCACTAACTTCGCCTCTTCCTGCTTTCTTTCCTCGTGCTTCTTTCACATGTAATCTTGCATTAGTCTGCAATAGTGCACTATAGTGAGCTGGATTTCAGACCATGGTTTACCCTCCATCCACACCAACCTCTTCAGCTGCTTTTGCACCTGCTCCGGCAACCCTTGACATAGTATATGATAAAACAACCCCACTGTGTTGTCGCACAGTTCTCGTGTTTCAAGTCTCCATTTCTCTTGAATAGCCTTTATGTACTGCAAGGGCGCTCCGTCTTCCCCCATTTTGCGTGCCATAATTGCTCTAATCTCTGGGGTGTCTGGGTACTGCACCTGTACAGCTTGCCACACGGTTGCTTGGCATTTGTTAATCGGCAAACCATCCTGCACTGTATTCTGCTTGATTACTCCTGGGTAGCCGGCCCTTTTTCATACATAGTTGGCAACCTCCCCAAGAATGGCCAAAATTATGCTTTTCATGTCACCTACTGCTAATGTCGTGCCTGCTGTAATATTTCCACCTCCATATAACCATTTCTCGGCTCCTGCAGTCAACAAGGGTAACTTAAACTTCAAGTTATCTTGGTCAATCTTTTTCCATGGTATGTATTGAGGTTGACCCCTTCCCTTCTCTAAAAGTGGCCATTGAGTCAGTCCAGTCTTCCCACCCTGTCTCCCTGTATCTTTTGTGATGGTAAAAGCCTTCGCCAATTCTCCCTTCCTTCATGCTTGGAGGTCCCTGAGCCTTTGCGTATATGGGTTAATGCTGTATGCTCAGCGCAATATATCCCTAGAGTGCTGTGATCCTTCACCTCTGTCCTCTCTTAGTGTGGGGAGAGGATACGGGCACGGGCAGACTGTGTCTCGGTCCAGGCTCTTCCCTTGAGGATGGTGGAAAAGATCACTCTATTACCTCATCCTCATTCTCTACTAAGTCATCATTGGGCCCTGTACCTCCACCTTCGCTGACAAAGTTGTTTTGGAAGCTAAGCCTCCTTAACACTGTGCCTTCCTGCCGTCCATCTTCTATGTTATTCACACTTCTGCATTCTCCCCTCACGGAGGGCGCAATGTTGTCGGTCTCATAGCGGGCCGCCCTGCTATTTCTAGTGCCTCCGTTTCGCTCTCGCCTCTCCTGCTCCTCTCCTCCTTCATCAATAAAACATGCTAAACCCATCTTTACTCGCACTTCCCTTACGGCACACTTATCTTCTCCCTTGCGCTGTTGCTCTTACGAGCCACTCCTCTTCCAGCTTCCACTTGTCCTTCTTTATTTTCACTTGCCTTTCCCTTTATTTTTCGGCCCTCCTCCTTGCCATATCCTCGAGCTCTCTCCGTCCCTGCACCTCTCGCTCCTTGCGCCTCTGCCTTTTGTTTCTCCCTTTGCACTCTTTTGTGCTCCTCTTTGCATTCTTTTGCTCACCTATCAACTTCTTCCTTTATCGCTACGCATTCTCTTGCTACCCTCGTGTCCTTGCACCCCATTGTTTCTTGGGCAGGGTCTCCCATTTCTCCTGTTACCTTCCTGTCTAGTTTGAGCAATATTTGTCTGCCTACCCAGTTGTTCTGAACTATATTCTCTGGTCCATCCTTTCTTCCCTCTATCCCGATGTCATTCTTTTATGCGTGCCTGGATCTAGCTGCACTCTCTTTTTGCCTCTTGCATTTTCAGCTGCCTCGACCACTTGTCTGGTCTTGCCCTGCCCCTCCCTCTTGCTGTATGCTGGAGGTGCAAATATTGGATTTGTATACCCTGCTGCTGCTCTTAATTCCCTCGCTGAATATAATCCCTATACCCCCGCTGTTGCGCTTTCACTCTCGGGTTTGGGAGGAGGAGGAGGGGTAGGGGCTGGGGTTTTACGCCCCCGGCCTCCTGTTGGTTCAGCATCCAGTGATGCCACGCCACATCCCCTCCATCATCCTGGAATATTTTCCACAACTTGAATATAGCCATTTGCATGCTCAAATTCTTCCCCTTGTAAGCCTTGTGTATGTGCATGTGTAATGGTTGCTGCACACATTTGGAGAAGCTCCCTCTTTTTGGCCATGGCTTAGGTAGTGTCACTGGTCGAATTCCCCTTCTTCTGAAGTGTTAGATCCCGTTAAGAAATCCCCCTCCTCCCCCTCACCTGATATGCTAGGCTCTGGTGAAAGTTCCTTCTTCTTTCTTCGTACTGGAATCTTTTTTTTTTTTTAGGAGATATGGTCTGCCACGAAAGGAAGCCACCTTGACTGCCTAAAAGGCAGGACAGCGACTCCGTTCCTGGAACAGCCAATGTAGAGAGGAAAAAGCTGTGAGGCATAACAAACCCATAGGGAGAGATGGTCTGCAATAACCAGAGAGAGGGAGGCTGGTAGCCAAAATATGATTTCCTGTGAATGAATGCCGGTGGAGTCTCCGAACGTAGACAAAGGAACTCCAATAAAGATAGATCAAGGAAAGAAAGGCTCCGGTCAGATTGAAGAACAGGAGGTAGTGGAGACAAAACTGTGCTTGGTACGTAAAAGCCAACAAGAAGCTCAGCAATCAGCAGGAAGACAAGCTGTGGCGAAACCAGACCAGAAGGAGGGAGCCCGATTGCTGCTGAGAAAACACAGAAGGAAGCACAGGTAAGCCGCAGCAAAGAAAGAAGAGGAATCTGAAGGCGGCGGGCAGTGGAGAGACGCTGCGAGAGACAAAAAGCCAGCGAAGGACAGAGAGCAGGCAGCAGCCGGCAAGGGAGCCAGAGAGAGAGAGATAGAAAGGCAGAAACAGTAGCGGGCGAGATGCAGACAGAAAAGGATAGAACTGGGGCGGATCACCGCCAAGCGGAAATTCAAAGGGAGCAAGCACTACAAAGCTTAGCAAAAACACCTAACAAGTTGCAACGCGCCGGCCGCCGGGGAAAGAAATGAATAAAAGGTTCCCGGCGGCAGCCATGTTGCAAAAAGACTAGACTGCACATCAAAAAACACAGCTGAACGTAATGACACCTTTAATGGAGTCTGCTTCTCCAGCGGTTCCAGATCCTCCAGCCTCCCGGAACCATGACCGGTAGTTTACCCTCTGTGCTTCTTGTCCATTCCGCGCTATATTCACAAATGTCCTTATATAGTGTAAGGGACTTGCACATGTGCTGTTGGGGTGTCCCACCCCCCCATGGTTTTGGCACAGTACATTTACTTTAATACTTACTTGACCCTGCGTCATGGTTTTCGACACCTCGGCTGTAATCGAACAAGTTCGCTTTATTTTTCCTCACTACCCAATGTTCAAATAACAGTTCAAACCACAAAAATCGCAATCCTCTCCGGCTCTCAATCAGTGCCCTGGGATTTCTCCATGCACCACCCTTCTGCAACTCTCCACCTTCGTAGGCACACCCACCAATCTTGCGCATGCGCCTTCCGTGCACCACCCCATAACGCAACAACTCCTCTACTCCTCAATCGTCACAAGAACCTCATACACCCCTCATGCTCTCCAAGTCCTATACACAAACCTTACTGGTGACATCACCTCTAGAATACAGAAAGAAAGAAGAAAAGAATTGCCAATACCGTCCATTCACACAATTGACTGAAACATTCCTCACTGACACTGAGACCCTAATAGATGCAAACAACATATATCCACAGCCGTCTTCCTGCCTCCTAACTGGGGATACCAAAACTTCACATGCTCAATCTATACCTACAGCGTTGCGTTGTAGATAAAACGCCTCTACAAGACTTCAACAGAACAATACCTTCCACAATTTGAGCTAGCTTCACTTGCTAGGCCCTATACAAGGGGATACCGTCACCCATGACCGGAGCTACAACCCCCCAACCCACAAGAAATCCAATATTTACATAGCTTCTGTCATCCGTACCCTTGAGCCAATCATCTAGGCCAACCGCTGAAACAGGTCACCCCAAGATCGAATGTTCCCTAACCACAAACAATTAACATCCACCTCTGCGTCTTACCACCCCAAAGTATTCAACACCACCCCACACCCAACATCTGTTCACCACTTCCCCTATTTGCCATATGGCTAAGTCTATACTTGCACTCTGTGATCAGCTGATGTCGCTCGGCCACCTGCTTTCCCCGCAATCTGCCACTCCACCCTTCTTGTCTGTTGGGCGTTCCATGGACAGCAGGCAGGATTGTTCTCCAGGGCGGCTCCTGACAACCTCTTCACAGGGTGCACCTTCCGTGTGATTCTCGGTCTCTGTGGGTCACTTCACAGCCCTCCAGGTATTGCGACGGGAAGAGACATTTGTCAGTACCTTAGATTCAAGATACTGTGATCTTCAACGGCAGAGTGCAAATGCAGCAGACATGACCAGAGAGAGGAAATCAGAGACTCTTTATGAGTACGGGCCGAGTCACTATCACCCATCCGGCCCACCACTGTTAGGACCATCAGTGTTGATGGTTTACGGACTTGGTTGGCAGCAGTTTGTCAGGACCTAAGGAAGACAAATTTAGTATAATTAGGGTGCACACAAGTGCTCCCTCCTCCCTATGTTTTCCCCAGGTAGGGTACATGCATAAAGTGAGATGGGCCTAGCAAGGACAATTTTATATAGCAGAAAATCAGGGACGTCCAGTGCAGGAATACTCTGAGACCTTTTACTTAAGGCCTACCTAACTGTCTCTATCCCTATGATAACTTACTTGGAATTGGGCAGATACAGATCACCGGTTCTGTAGATCGTAGGTCAGTTGATCCGACGCCGTGAAACAGCCCTGAGTTCCTTTTATACAACACTCAGGAGCGTTGTGTATTGTTTCCGGGTGTGCATGGACGTCAGTTTGTGTGCACGTGTTGCCGGGCCTGACTCTGTCCCCCAACCGCCATCTTGGGTACAGGCGCCAGGCTCTGGGGTTCCTCCTGCGTGGCAAAAGTGGGAAATACTTCAAATTCGTTCTAGTAGAGGGAGGGGTGTGGCAGGGCTTCCCCTGTATGTCACCTGAAGATACCGGCGCAGGCCTTTCTGGGATGCATCTGTGCTGAGCGTCTGGTAAGAGCCTAACAGCGGTTTTGTGCTGATCGAACTTAGCCAACTGTCCTCTGCTACCACTTTGTAATAGTATACCAGAGGACGGGAGGTGTTCATATCGATGTTAGAAGAGTATTTGGGGCTCATCCGAACCCTTCCCTTAAGCAATAATGGAGAACTTGGCCATGGGTCAAATAAACAGTCTTTCTCCAGCATGGGGTCTGGCATGGATTCACATGCTCATGAATATTCCCAGTCGTCAGGCTTGGAATCCTTGGTACAAAATAAAAAAGTTTCACTTTCACTTACAAACTGTATTTCTCCTTTAAACCAATCACTGTCCTCTGGGTCATACTGCCCCCATTGTGAGAAACTTGAAGGTCTCTCACCCACTAGTCCCCGGAGATCTGTCGTCCATGAGGCCAGGACACGGCCATCATTAGTGGAGCCAGTTCCTGGGGGTGGACCAGTGGGGGGAGGATCACCTGGGCGAGGGGTCTTTGGGGAGTGATAGTGGGACACCGAGGGTTGAGACGTGGTATCCCCTTCCTTGTATCACCTTTTCCCCATCCGACCGTGTAGGATATTTAGAAGCTCTACCCCCAGCCCTTGCTTTTCCCACACAAACACTTTCTTGCACTGTAACAGGCAACGGACGAACACCAGAGCCGTTTACCTGACATGTCCAAACACGTGGGTCAGGCAGAGTCAGGCAATTGACCATAATCACGCACACCTGACGGCCCTTTACCTTCCCCACAGGGATAAAAGGTAAAGCACGAAAGAACACTTCGAGCAAGGCGCAACGCTCAAGGAGACAGCTATACCAAACCGGCAGTTCAAATGGAGGAGAAAGGCGGCGAGACCTGGAAGGATGACGAAGAGGGGGAATTACCCTTGGCCGAAGCCTCTAAATGGGAAGGTTTGAGACCGGGAGTTCAGCTGGCATGTGGAGCAGCAGATGTTGAAGGTACACGGGGGGCCTCCCGCATAGATCATGCAGGTGGGGTTGCAAGCTGGGTACCGTGGTACTATCCTTGACACCAGAGAACAGAAGCCAACAGGTTCAACACAGCCGGTGAGTTGGAGGAAGCTGATAGCAGACCAAACTGTGTTGAGCCCAAGGTTGCAAGTAGCAACATTTTTGAAACACAAGGAATTGAAAGTGAAACAACTGGTGGGTTTGTTTGAACTTTACAAAAAAAAGCCCAGTTGAGGTCCAGGTACAGAGGGGGCACATGGGTGCTTATTCAAAAGACTCTGACCGGGACCTACAAGGACGAGAAGGCCTTTGTAGGTCCCGGGGGGGCATAAGGCCTAGGGGTGGCATAAGGCGCCAGAGTGGTCCTACAAGGGTCACCTCAAACCCCTTGTACAAAGTCTTTGACCCGTTGCCAAAGGAAGGCTAGGGGAAGGGAACCCTGCTTTCCAATAAGATTGTGAACTGTGGAATAAGGCAAGTGTGAACTCGACAGAGGGATGCCGAAATAAAGCTAGGAGAAGGGAAACTGACACTTTATGATGAAATTGCGTAAACCATGAACTGTGTTAAAGAAGGCCGTAGTGAACCTCGTGCTGACATGGCCAAGGAGTGTGCTGTTCTCGGGAGTCCCGCCTTGTCACTCATTTCTTTTGTGCTGAACATTATCCACATTCTTTTTGGTAATTTAGTAGTAAAGATTGGCAATTGTTTCTTTTTTAGTATAGGCCCTTTTTATTTGACAAGACACCTCTAGGATTGCCTTATTATTATTTGATGGTCGTAGCTTGCTCACATCTTAGATTTAGGTTTAGATTAGACATTTATCACTCCCATTATAAAATTCAATCAACTCCCTTCAACTGTGATCACTTGTGGCTGTCTTTACTGTTGCCACCTTGAGTTCCTTGCACTATCCAATGACAGACCTCTCCCTAAGCCCCTCCTCTGTCAGCCATCTTCAGATTTTTACTGCATACTTAAGTGTTGGGAGTCCTCGAGTTTGCTCTGAGAACTACATCTAAGTTTTTGTGTTTTTTTTGACAGAAAAAGGTTCTATTTTTGTTTCAAAAGAGCCTGTGTGCTCTCTTCTCCATCTGCTGACAGCAGGTATCCGTTGTCAGTGAATTTGGCGCCCCTCAAGGGCGAAGATCGTCAAAGATTCCAGAAGGCCCATGGGCCTAATTTTCGCCCTCCGGCCATGACAGAGGAGAAGGAAGGAAGGTCCCTCTTCAAGCCCTGCACCAAGTGCGGGCTACGGACTGTGTTTGTTGAGGACAACCACCTGCAATGTGTCTACTGCCTGCACCCGGACCACAAGGAAGTGTAGTAAGAGATATGCCTCGGGTTCTCCAAGAAGAGGACGAAGTATAGGCACAGTAGACTGGTGGCATGGCTGAATACCAAGACCTCTGCCCCGTGCTCTGAGCAGGGTCATGTCAAACCTAGGACCGGCCGGTCTGAGCCGAGAAGTGGTCTTCTAAGTCCTTTGAGGGTGCATCATCGATGGGGTCCCAAGACAAGGCCAAGAACTGCAAGTCTGAGTCCACCAGGTTTGCAGCGGAAGCGGGTCCCAAAGTGGACAGGGAGCGAGCCACATCACCCTCCATTGCCATCCAGCAGTCGAGGTCCTCCTCGAAGAGGAAATCATCCAACCTGGCTAAACTGCCGGAGAAGCCCGAGAAGCCGCGGACTGAGGAGAAGAAGGCTGAACTGCCCAAGAAGGCCCAATCGGCACATGATAAGACTTAGTTGACGATAGAGTTAGTGGCGGCTGCTCTCACGACGGTTAAGGGGTTTGATCCTGTGAAAGTAGCCCCCCCAGTGCAGAAGCTATCCCTGCCCCTGAGGCGCAAAACCACCACAGTGACTTTTGCAAAGCCTACTGGCACGTCTTACAAGGGAAAACCGGCTTAGGACCCGGTTCCAGCTCCTCAGGAGCGAGGAAGGGGTCAAGGAGGCCCCAAACAGCCCTCTCAGGCTGTGGCCCAAGCCATGGAGGTCTCGTCCACGGATGACAAGGACCTTGAGTCCTTGCACATTGTCCATGAGGACGTGGAAGAGGATGACGGCCATGACGGCGCAGGCCTAGTGGTTCTGAGCTCGCCTGCTTAGCCGAGGGATGTGACTCTGGACATCGACCCTCCACACCTTGGTGTCAGAGATCCAGAAGAGGATGCCTCAGGGCTAGGTTCCAATGGTCCCCCAGCCCCCCAATCATCCACCAGTGAAGAAGTGGAAGCATCATCCGAAGCCCCCATTTCAGCCTCCACATCTGTGTTGGGCCCCCTCCCCCCCAGCGGACCCAGATACGGGTATGGGAACCAATACGGCCACAACAACAACGGACAACGAGGATATTGTCGCAGGGGGCGGTGGGTCCCTCCAACCTAGGGCATCCCCACCGGATGAGTTGGGATTGTTCTATTCCATGAACGCCAGAGCCTTCGAGCTATTCCAGCTTGTGCCCAAAGAAAACAGGAAGGAGGGTTTCTTGTACCAGCGGTGCGAGGCCAAGAGGAAGGGAATCGTTGCGGTGTCCCATTCTGGACGACGTGCATGAGGAGGGCCTAGTCCTCGTGGAAAAACCCTTACACGGCTCCGGACAAACGGGATGGACTGGAGAAGTAGTACTGGGTGCTGGAATCCGCACCCAAGTTCCTGAGGTTGCAACCATGGCCGGATTTGGTGGTTTCAGTGGCCACAAGGAAACGGTCAGCTAACCCGTCCTTGTCGTCTTCTGTCCCTCCTGACAGCGAGGAGAAGAAGGTGGACGCTGTCATGGTCTCTGCTTCCAAAAGGTCAGGGTTTTCCCAACTCCCTTGGAAGCAGATCCATAACCCAGGTTCCGAGTGCCAACCAGTCCCAATTGGGACCTTTTGGACCCAGTCCTGGCGCCAGTGGCACCAGGCTCATAAATATGCCCAGTCCCAGCGCTGGAAGCGCCGGGCTCATAATGCTTGGGTGGACTTACCTGCAGCAGACCATGCTGCTTACTTGCCTGCCAGTTGAGTCTCTGATCCTCTTCTGTTTGGGACTACTTTTCCTGTTGGGTGGGGCTGGAGCCACTCCCTAGATTCAGAACACTGGAACTCTTCTGGAAGGCAGGAACTCTTTTCTTACCAGGAACTCTTTTCTTACTTAGGCATGGCTGTGGAAGAAGACACCTAAGCACTACAGGAGGCTATTTAAACCACACCCGGTGGATGAATCTTGCTTTGCGTTATTCTGCACCCTCTGCAGCAGAACGCTCATCGTGTCTTCTGCATCCGGTCCTGGGCCTAAGGAAAAAGGCTTACCATCCTGAATCCAGTCTTCAGCAACTCCTATAAAGACAAGAAAGAACAGGTTAGCATTCCGGCATCTGAAAGGCAAAGGCTTACCTACTCTTCGTGCGCTCCGGAGGTCTTCACACTGCATTCCGGCATCTGAAAGACAAAAGCTTACCAACTCTTCGCACGCTCCGGAGGCCGTCGGCGCTGCATCCCGCATCTGAAAGACAAAACAAGGTGTGTTTAAAGACATTGGGGAACTTTAATACTCACGTGCCATTACTCCTTTCCACATCTAACCCAGTGGGTATCCCGGCACCCTGCAGCCGCTCCGAACTTGTACCTGCAAAATAAAAGACAGTTAGAGCGCATAGTGAAGCTGGCAACAAGCGCTTACTTACGTGCTTCCAGGCGCTTCTATTCATCACACGGGCTCCATCTTCAACTCACTTCAGCCCGTCATCCGCCATCGCCGGAACCCTGCAAAACAAGAGACATCATTATTAAAGACTTTAAAGACATTTGAGTTACTCGAAACTTACCGTTCGTGCAGTAAACGACGGACAGCAGTCCTCTGAAGTCAAGAGGCCTGCGCTACCTATCCAGTGAAGGAACTGGTTACAGCACCCTGCCCCGAGGCAGATGGAGAGCTCGGCATTCACTTACCTAAGGTGAGAGCGTTAACCTGTGGGGGTCTACAGGAGAGGAGAAGAGGAAAGAGATAGGGACACCCCAATAACCCCAGTTCATTGACCCCTTATTTTCTATCTGCAGACATCCTCTCTGCACGTCAGGCATACAGGGCACAGAGGTCCAGCCCAAAGAGCCAACCGGGTGCTGCACATCACCTTTGAAGATACGGTAGTCGCCCAGTCAAGACCGGCGCCTCTGCGAGAATCAGGTGAGCGTTACAGACGCCATGGGAAGGAAGGTTATTTACACCGCGCCATCCACCATTAAGGCAGCCAACGCACTGGCGATCCTAGCCAGGTATGACACAGATCTGTGGTACAAGCTGGGTCCGGTTTTGGAGTTACTCCCCGACGATAAGAAGATGGAGGCAATGGCTCACTTCCAGGAAGGGGAGGTAGCGTCTGATCACGCATTCACAGTAGCATTGAACGTCGCTGACATGGGTTTCTGCCTTCGACACCAAGGCTGGATGAAAGCCATGAATTTTCACCAGGAGGTCCAAGCAAAGGTGCTGGACATGCCCTTCGACGGAGACAACCTATTTGGGAAGGTCGTTGAGGAGTCCCCACTGGCCATCAAGGCGGATTTGGAGATGGCCCGTTCCCTGGGCACCTTCCAGCAGCACTGCTCTTCTTTTCACTCCTACAGAGGAATGGCTAGCAGGTCCTCCAAAGGTTTCTCCTAATCGTACCGTCAGCCTTCCCGAACCACGACTCAGGAAGCCTACAGAGGCCCTTCACAAGCCTACGTTAGTGGAGGACAGCATCGCAATTACCCGCTGGGGAGGATGCCTGCGCCGAGGCAAGCCTGAACCAACCAGGCCGTTGGGCCCCCACCCATGCACCCCAGTGGGAAGCTGGCTAATTAAGTTAATCAGCCAGTGGAGAAAGATCACCACTGACAGTTGGGTGCTGGATGCTCTCACCCAAGGACACACCCTAGAGTTTCAGCGCAGGTGTCCGTGGATCCCTCCGGTGGCCCGTCAGGAGCTGCACATCCCTCAGCTCCTGGAAGAGGTACAGGCCATGCTGTAAAAAGGGGCGATAGAGCTAGTTCCCCAGCGACTCTGGGGTTCTGGAGTCTATTCCAGATACTTTATGGTCAGAAAGAAGACAGGGGGATGGAGGCCCATTCTAGACCTACAACCTCTGAACAAATACCTCCCAAAAGCTCAGGATGGTCACGTTGCAACACATGCTTGGCTAACTGGAGACTTCTGGATTTCGCTGGACCTGGAGGACGCCTACTTCCACGTCCCCATTCACAGGAAACACAGGTTGTTTCTATGCTTTGTAGTGCAAAGACAGCACTATCAGTTCAAGGCCCTACTTTTCGGCTTGAAGTCGGCCCCCAATGTGTTCACGAAGTTCCTGGCACCACCAGTGGTCGCCCATGTATGCTTACAGGGCATACATGTATACCTGTACCTGGACGGCTGGCTGGTTCGCGCTCACTCGCAGAAGCTGGCCCAAGGACACACAGAGACGAGCTTCCGGCTACTAGCGAATTTGGGATTCTCCGTCAACTATCCAAAGTCCTGCTTGACGACATCGCAGAACGCTCTGTTCCTGGGCACCAAGAAGTGTCTTGCCTGGCGTCTCCCTCGGAAGTGAGGATAGCAGCCATTCTGGGGGAAGGTACAGCGGCCGTCGTTGGCGAGGATGGCCACGGTGTGGGCCATCAAGTTGTTGATTGTCCTGCATCTACCTGCAGGTTGTAGATGCGGCCCCTCCAGGAATTTCTGGACACCTGCTGGATAGAATTGTCTGAGAGCTTCACATACAAGTTTTCACTCAATGACGAGGTTAGGCAGGCCATAGTATGGTGGGGTGTTGGCTCCAACATCGCCCAACGCATGGGATTCCAGAACCCGCCCATACCAGGAGACGGTCACCATAGACGCCCTTCCTAGAGGGATGGGGAGCGCACACTTGACGTCTGCATGCCAGAGCCCTGTGGTTTCCTGAGGAGAAGGGTCTTCATATCAACATCCAGGAGCTACGGGCACTATTCTGGGCCCTCAAGTTGTTCCTCACGTCCCTGAAAGGCAAGGTGGTGAGGATCTTCACGGACAACACCACCACCATGTTCTACATCAGGAAGCAAGCGGGCACTCAATCCCAGTGCTCTCCAGAGAGGTGCAGGACTTGTTGCACTGGGCCGTTGGACAGAGGATGTTCTTCATCCCTCTACACCTGGCGGGAGTCAAGAACACCATTGCAGACTCCCTCAGCAGAGTACTGTGCTCCTGCCACGAGTGGGAGCTTTGTCAGGATTAGGTGGACCTCCTGTTCGGCGAGTGGGGCAGGCCTCATGTAGATCTGTTTTCGACAGCGACAAACTCCAAGTGCAAGAAGTTTGCCAGCAGGTTCCACCAGCCAAGGAACCTGGGGGATGCGTTCTCCTTTCCTTGAAAGGACTAATCCTATAGGTGTTCTCTCCGTTCCCTCTTCTGCTACGAGTCATCAACACATTGAGACGGTGTCCGCGCAAGATGATACTCGTCTCCCCGGCGTGGCCGAGGCAGATTTGGTATCTGGACATTCTCAGTCTGTCAGCGTTGTCCCTGGTCAAGCTACCGGTAGTTGTAGATCTTCTCACCAGAGAAAGAGGCGCAATCCTGCATCACGATCCAGGATCACAAACCTGAGGGCTTGGCTTCTGCAGCCCCAGTGTTTGGTGGATACGAGTTGCTTGCGGACTGCAGAGAGGTCTTTGCCAAGGCTAGGGCATCGTCGACTTTGAAGTGCTACGGTCATGAGTGGAAGTGTTTTACTACATGGTGGGAGCAGAAGATCACCCCGCTGAGGGTCACGGCCTGCAAATTCTACCATACTCTTTCCTTGGCCAAGGCCGGCCTGGCACACGCTTCTATCAAGGTGCATCTGGCAGCTGTCTCCTGCTACACCAGGTCTCCAGGAAGATCTTTGCTATGGTCTCAACTCATCAAGGAGTTCCTCAAAGGACTTTTTCGATCTTTCCCGCTGGTTAAGGCTCCTTCCCCGGCGTGGGAACTAAACGTGGTTCTGACGAGGCTTATGGGGGCCTCTCAAGTTCTTCTCATGGAGAATGGCTTTCCTTTTGGCCATCACCTCTGCCAGGAGGGTAGGTGACATACAGGCCCTATCCTCCAAGCAACCATTCCTGACTTTCCACAAATCAAGGGTGGTTCTGCAGATGCACCACTCTCTCATATCAAAGGTTCCGTCGGAATTCCACCTCAACAAGACTTTGGTGTTACCTGTTTTTTCCCCAAAAGTTTTGTCACCGGCTGAAAGGGCCTTGCACTCACTGGACGTTGCTTGTGTCTTAAAGTTCTATGTGACACGCATGAAGAGTTTTCGGAAGACTTTACAACTGTTCGTGAACTTTGGCCCTGTGAACCATGGAAAGGCCTTGTCCAAGGCTTCCGTCTCAAGGTGACTCTCCGGCTGCATCATGAACCGTCATCGGTTGGCGGGATGTCAGAGAGCCCACTCCACCAGAGTGATATCTGTGACAACAGCATTCCTGTCTGGTGTCCCCCTGCTGGCCATCTGCAAGGCTGCTATGTGGAGGCCCACGCACACCTTCACAAAGTTCTACTGCATTGACAGGGATTCCAGGGAGGAGTCCAAAGTCGGCCAAGCAGTGCTACGCAACCTGTTCACTTGAGGGTGAGTCTGTTGCTCAGGTAAGAGTTCATTGCTTCTGTTGAGCCTTGCCACCTCCCGTGGTTGTGTAATGTTGTACTGCTATGGATTTGTTATTCATGACCAGGTGAATCCATGCCAGACCCCATGCTGGAGAAGTAACAAGTTACTTGCCTATAACTATTGTTCTCCAGCATGGGTCTGGCATGGATTCACATGCGAACCCTCCCTCTGTCCCTTCTGCGGCTCGTCTGGTCATACTGCCACTTTGTGCTTACCAAATCTGAAGATGGCTGCCAGAAGGAGGGACTTAGGGAGAGGTCTGTCATTGGATGGGGGGCAGTATGACCCAGAGGACAGTGATGGATTGGTTTAAAGGAGAAATACAGTTTGTAAGTGAAAGGGAAACTGTTTTTTCATTTACCGAGGAGTCCCAGACTGACGACTGGGAATATTCATGAGCCACTGAATCCATGCCAAGCCCATGCTGGAGAACAATAGTTACAGATAAGTAACTTGTTCCTTTTTCTCCAAAAGACAGGAATCATACAGGAAACCACAAAATCTTTGGCAATCACAGCTCCTGAGTCCGCGTCACTTGGTTGTGTTTCTGATTGGCGTCACAACCACCAACCCAGCCCCAAAACCTAAGAGCTGTATCCATTTTGTAGCTCGGGTGATACTACCTATAGAAGTCCCTTATATCAGCTGCTCCATTGGTCTTTCCATGTCAGGTGGGTTCGCCTGAGACTTCCCCACAACTATATATTACTTTTTTGCAGGGTCGCACAATGACCATTGGCCCTTGCAACATTACTCACCACCCTAGGGTTTGAGCATCTAGATTGGTAGGAGCTTGTCTCCCCAGGCCTGATACCCTGTTCTGTTCACAGTGCTTGGTGTACCTTCTCATGTTAATGAGAAAGACTGTGTGTCCCCATCGTTGCCACTGGTATGTCCACCTAGCCTGAGAGAGTGCCTGCAGGTTGCAATGTTCAGTGGATAATGCATGTAACAATCCTGTCTGTTAAGCTGGGAACAGCTCCTCTTCCCACCATGAGTAGATGGCCATTGTTCAACTTGGCTGGGTCACATGGGTTAGGGCCACAAAAACTGAGCCTTTCAATCTGCAATTAGCGAGGATTTTATTCCATTATTTCACAGGTGGTTCACTGCCTCAGGAGTCGTGAACCTTCCACCCGCCCTTGTCGTTGGCTGCAAACACTGGCTCTGTGCTTCTCTTCCAATTTTCGAGGCCTATGCCTTACTGTGGATCCACTACGGTCATTCTATGGTTTCCCTGTATGCTCTAATATTTTCTTTAGAGATTAGTAATGATCAAGCCCTTACAAGTTCTTTATACATCCATGTAATTTCTCATGGTTAGTTGCAATGAAGCTGTTGCAAGCTAGCTCCATCTATGCTTCACTTTCTTGCATTTCTGCTTGGCTAGTGAAAAGGAAAAGCTTTTCACAGTATCTATATGTATCTGTCCTCTATGATATGATGGGTTATTTATAACACGCTTAACACCCAGAGGTTTCTAAGCGCAGACCCAGGGATCAAACCTGTGTTGCTCTGTGTCGTCTTGCTTCCAAGGCGAGCACGTTGCCCTTGAGCTACGGTCCTGAGATGGTGTAAGCATGTTCTTCGTGTGTGCATCTGTGTCTGCGTAACTTCGTGCAAGAGTGCGAATTTACTTCATGACAAACATTGGCTATGTCGTATTGTCACTAGTGACGTCAGCATGGCCGGTGGTTATCAGTCAACCTGATCCAGTGATGAGGCACCTGTCTCTGATACGACATAAACTGGATAGGGTTTGAATGGTTGAAGAGAATATCTTTTCCCAAACTTGGGATAAACTGGTCCACCCAATGGTTGGACAAACACCAAGTGGCCTCTCTCATTTCGTATCCTTTGGGCTGACATGCGCATAGGGGACATGAGGACCCTCTCTTCAAATCAATTACCCGACATATACCAGCCGTCCTCCCGATACATGACTCAAAAGGCCGGTGTGGGAAGGCCAATGCAAGGGCCCAGTCATCCAAACAAAATGGACCGGAATTTTCATCCCCTGACACATTGCCTGTGGGTGGTAGGGCGGTTCAGCCACCACCTGCATCAATGGCAAAAGGTTTTTTCGGACAAGTACGTGCTAAAAATAATTAACTATAAAGGTTGGACCCGGAATTCTTACGCTGATAATAAGGTACACAATGTTGTTCAGGTTTTCATGTAACGGATTTAACCAATAATTTAGGTAGCTCAGCCGACATGTGTTTTTCGACACTTAAGGGTCTTTCTCATGATTGAATCAATACAGATGTTTGGTGAAGTAAAATTTAAGACCTTTTTACGTATTTTGTTAGAGAACAAAAATATATAATTTTGCAGTCCAATACTTGATAAATAAGGTCCCAAAAACATATGCATGATTGGTCATGCTCTCTACCACCCACTTCCTGGGCAAGCTCTTGGAAAAGATGTTCTTCCCCCAACTGATCCATCGCAATGAACTTGCTGGTTGCCTCCATGACCATCAATCTGGATTCCGGGCATCCAGAGGCAAGGAAACTGCTCGCCTGAACACCTGTGAAGATCTGCTTGCTAATCTTGACTCCAACTCCCCTGCTGCTCTCATTCTCCTTGATCTCTCTTCTGCCTTTGACACAGTCAACCATTCTGTCCTCACAACACTGTTCCCTGAGACTCTCAGCAACACGGACCGGGCACTAGATTGGCTGATCTCCTTCCTGACTAACCGCTCTTCCCAAGTGTAACTGGCCCCTTTCTCCTCCACTGCATCACTTTCTAACTGCACCATTCCCCAGGGCTCTATCCTCTTGTCGTGGCTCTTTAATATCTACCTTGCCCCTCTTGCCCACTTGATCTCCTCCTTTCCAGTGCTATGCTGATGACACACCGCTTTCCTTCAAACTTAACTCAGCTACCTCCTTTCTCATTCCCGATTGTCTGACTGCTATTCAGGCCTGGAATGCTGCTAATTATCTGTCTTAATGCCAGTAAGACTGAGATCCTTTTGATTGGGATACCTTCACCCTGTTTACCTCCTGCCCTCTAGCAGCCCTACTTGGGACTTCTAACCTCATCTTCCAGTGATGCCACAAATCTCTGAGTCATCTTCGACTCTTCTCTCTCCTTTACCCCTCACATCTTGGACCTTGCCAAGAAGGCCCATATTCAGCTTCATCTCCTTAGAGGCATTCTTCCTTTCCTTACCTTTCCCCAGAGGCTCAATGTCTCCAGAGCCCTGGTCCTCTCCAGCCTGGACTTCTGCAACAGCCTCTTTCTTAATCTGCCCCTTTCCTCCCTTTGCCCCCTTCAAGTAATCCAGAATAGGGCTTCAAGACTTATCGTTGGCCTCAAGCCCAGGGAGTGCATCTCTCCAGCCCTAAAATCTCTCCACTGGCTGCAAGGGTCAAATTCAAGACCCTCTGCATAATCCACGAGTCTTTCTGGGGTTGTGGACCATGCTATCTCCAACTCTTTCCCCAAATACCTCCCTGCTCGAGCCCGCCGCTCTTCTAGCTCAAACTCTCTGGTGATCAAACGCTTCTCCAAGCAGAGGGAGGGGGGCAGGTCTCTCTCTTCAGCTGAAGGCTCTCTTTGGAACAGCCTCCCTGCCCCTCTCAAACTTTAGCCAGAACTCCTTAGGTTCCAAAAACCTCTAAAAACTCTTCTTTTCTCTACCTCCTTCCCTCTCAGCCTAGCCTCCCCTGCTAATCTCCCCACTGCCACTGAGACTGAGGGTCTGGTCCTTGATGAGTCCCACAGGTTACAAGGCTCTCTGCCCAGTCGCCACCAGCCCCCCCATTCCTCCCTCTGGCACTTCCCTCTGGGCCACTTAGCCTGTGTTTCGCTACCCTGGCATTCATTGGCATTTCCCCTCCTTGACTCACACCTGTACTTGCTCACACCTGTTCTGAGAGCCCTGGCCCGGAAAAAGCCTTACCTAAATTAATTCTTGGCTGCCCATGGTTGATGGGTTTATGGCTTGCGAGTTGGACAATCTATATGAAAATGATTGGTTGAGTACAGGTTTCATTGATGATTATCATGGCGGGTGAACAGCTAGTTCCCCAGAGGTCTGGGGGTGCCAGCGGAATCTGTGCCTATTGAGTGGCATGATGGGATGTGTGGATTCAGGTTGTGATTGGTTGTGAGTTGCAGTTGGACTCCCCGGTGTGTCAGCACCGGGATTTGTAAGGGTTTGATTGCTGGGAATTAGAGGGGCCACATCACATTAGAACCCACAGTAATTACTGGGAACATTAGGCACCCCTGCTAAGTTAGAATTGGGGGAGGAGGTTGTGATGCATTCTTGTGTCTGTTGGAATGAAAAATAACACATTGCGGATTACACCTTGACTGGCAAGATCAATCGTGAGTAATAAAATTCAAGTTCTTTTAGAGCGTCTCCAAGTCCGTTTGTTTCACTTGCTGTGCTGTGTAAGGGCCAAAACGTTTCCAAACTAGGCCTTGCCGAATGGGTGGTACATTGCATTACCAATTGCCACAAAATCAAAGGCAAACTGCTTAGCCGTCCAGCTACTGCCCATTCTACCAGAGGAAGGTCATCTACTATGACTTTCCAGATGGGAGTGGACTTGAAGGACATTTGCACGGTGGCTACCTGGATCACGCTCCATAAATTTGCCAACTATGCTGTCTAGAAGAAAACATTGAAAGGCATCCAGCTGTAGGACAGGCAGTCCTGCGACATATGGTTGCGTGAGGTCGGGCCAGCAATTGTTCTTTCACTTCATGTTTCAAGCATGCATAATGGGTTCAGGGAACTCTCTGTGGGTACTATTATTGACCTATGTGTGCTTCAGTGAAGTAGGTGGCATGCATCCACTGCTTGGCATTCTATTCAAATATGTGAATCTATGCAAGATCCAATGCTGGAGAAGTCTTGGTTACTTACCTGTAACTGTATTTCTCCAGCATTGCTATCTTCCATAGATTCACATGTGCCTTGCCTGCCTGCCGCTCTGTTAAGGCTGCTCGTTAGGCAGGCAGTCATCATTGTAGCAGTCACTATCGGGGTTCACAATCTGAAGATGGCTGCCTGGACTAGAGCTTAAGCCCTACCCTCATTGGTTAGGATCAAAATGGTCCAAAATGAAGTGGAGGGACTACAAAGGTGAGTGCCTGTACAGGCATAATGGGCAAAACGGTATTGCTTTTTCCTATTGGAAAAGTTGATATTTATATTTATTTTTAAATTACTGAGGATTCCCACTCTGACAATGGGGGATATTCAAGCATGTGAATCTATGAAAGATACCATTGCTGGCTAAGAGAAACACAGTTACAGGGTGGTAAATAAGACATCCTAACGCTTTAGCTGTGCTTGTCCCCCTTTCATCAGAATGAGATAAGCCAGGAGATCCCTCTTGGAAAAAATGGTTAGGTTGTTTTTGATGCTTCACAGATGTGATCAAACAGCCCACAGTGCCCACTTGCTAGATTTACCTAGCGCCACTTTACTGTTGTGAGGTTAGAGTCTGTGTTGCAAGTGTCACCCCTGTGAAAGCATGCAGTGTGGCACATCCTTTAAATAATATTAATCTCTGCATGTACTGGCTTTCCTCCTAATGACACTCGCTTGCTTTTTAGTGTGTGTGTGCCAGGGGACAAAAATTCAAGTTTCAAGCTACTAGCCAGCCATTGAAAAAAAAAAAGAACTTGCCACCTCCGTTCTATACATACACACAGCACACCATTTCTTACTGGCCAAGCGTCAAATATCCCAAGCCAGTGACTAGTGGCAAGTGCAGATTGTGCACCCTGTGCTTCATGCTTTTTAAAAACCAGTGTTGTCTGTAAACATTCAGAATATAAATGGCTACTATTCTAGAAGGCACATTTTCCCTCAGTACTGTAGGATGTACCAAATTTTACACTGCCGTCTTGGGGCATAAATAAGCACAATGGTCCTCATTACAAGTTTGTAGGTGCATTTTAAAAGCAGTGGTAATTAATGTCCCTCCCAAAAAGTTGCAGTAAGGGAATTACTGCTGCTTTTACCTAAGTGCCAAATTCCAGGTTGGACCTTGAAGTGGAGGATTTACTTCCAGCAAGAAGCTGGTGGAACATTCTCCTGTTTAAGTAAAAAAGCAGTAGATTTACTGTGCAGAATTGCCACTCATTGTAAATCAGAAGACAAACCCCATAGTGTCCTATGAACTCCAAAGAATTGGGATTAAAACCACTTTACCACCACTCCTAGTATGGCTGTAATTCCGCAGGACCAAGTGGCAGTAACAGTTGTTGCATTTCCGCTGAAGTACTGCCGAATTACCATGAACTTGTAATGATGCCCAATATGACTATTTAACACAATATCAGAGGTGGATAGCAGAAAGTTGCAGTAGGCTTTTAAATATATTGTTCAGTGACAAGTGTGGCCTGCTTAAAACTCCAGTTATATTTTGTTTCAATTCTTTTCAGAAAGGTTATTCAGCAAGTATTGAAAGAACCTCAATTAAATAATTATCACCGGCTCTCCAGGCTTGGTGGCTCCTCTTCATTTTCAGGACTCATGACAGGTAAGGTTCCGATAACACGTTCTGTTTAGTGCGATTGACAATCTGTGAAATGTTCTTTGGGGTTGATGGGTGCTTTAGTTTCCTCTGACCTTCGTTGTTCCATTGTCTCGTTTTTGTAAGGTAAAAATAAAGCAATTTCCAAAAACCATAATCCAGGAAATCAGACTTCCATTAACGGCAGTGTGTTTAATATGACTTGGCGTTGAGGAGCATCAGAAGTATTTGTTTTGTAATTATTTGAAGAACAGTGATATAAATGTTGATTTTAAATGACTTGCATTAACCCATTTCCAGATGGCAGAGCCATTCTACTGAAGGGTGCCCATACAGAGTACAAAGGTGAGAACAAGTGGTGAGCCAGTTTGAGGGTGTTAAAAAAAATAAATAAATAAATAAGAATAAGTGACATAGACCAGGGACAGAACAAGAACAACAGGTGACTTACAAAGGTTAACAGTGCAAGAGCTTAATTACATTATTAGGGGTCACCAGAGGGAGTGGTGTGGTCAGGTAGGGAGGATGTGTATGCTAGTTTAAACCGAGCTTTGAAGAGATCCACAGTTTTTCTGGTATTTGACAGCAAGGTTGAGTGCAGAGGAGGAGCAGAGGGAACAAGATGGTGAGAAAACATATAAAAAAATGTTAGCTCTGCAGACGAGCAGAAGGCATTTGAAAAGGCAGCGGTTGTTCATCGAGAGCCAACTCGCATGTTGGTAGGTAGAAGTGGGGGGAACCTTGGTAGATTGAAGATTGTGTGGGTAGTCTTGTTAGGGACCTTGTGTCTAGGGAGGAAGGAGTAGGGACAAAAGCCAACAAGTAGGCTTGAGTAGTAGTCAAGTTTGCTGAGCATGAGTTTGGAGATTAGAGTTTTCGTAGATGGGTTACTTAGAACAGGACACATTTTCTGAATGTTGAAAAGGATAATACGAGAGGCAGAGACAGTGTTTGAAATGAATTGCTGAAGTCGGTTGCTATCAATGAAGACACCAAGATCTGAGAGCCTTTGGCGAGGGAGCAAGATCAGGCAGGAAGGAGGATAGGTGAGGGTATGGATGCATCGAAAGGTGGCATAAAAATGACACCTGTTTTTGAAGAGTTCAGCATGATGCGTCCTGTGACGAATTGCAGTGAGATAGTTGGTAATTGGTTCCAAGACGGGTGGAAAGATTTGAGGGACATCAGCAAAGAGGTGGTAGTAAATGGAAAGGGAAAGATATGTCTTCCTATGGCATAGAGGGTGAAGAGCACAGGTCCAAGGACTGATCCTTGGGGGATGCATGCAGGGAAGAGGGTGGGGTCAGAAGTGTTCTTAAACTTGCTGATAGTCTGTTTTTCTTCGATTGGCCCTAGTCCTTCCCTCACCTCTTAGAGTAAAAAAAGAGCTAAGGCTCTCTTGTGTTCTGACCTCAAACTACGGTTTCTTTTAATCAGCAGCCATTTTCTCCCAAAATATTAAGTATTTTGACTTCAAAAAAGTGGAACAACTTCCAAATGTTTTGTTTTGTCTTCCTCTTCCAAAAAGTTAACTGAAATGCTGAATGATCTCCCCTTACATTTTTGCACGTTGACCAGTCACAATTTTAATGTCAAAAGCTGAAAAACAAGTGGGCCACAAACTCATACTTTGCAAGATCTCTGACAGTTAGCTAGGTCCTTCCATTCCCATGTGAGCCCCAATTTGAAGTGGTTATTAAATTGACTTGGGATGTGCTTTGTCTCAAGAATGGAACGCCTCAATATATTGAAACGGATCTAGGTACGAAGGCCAGGAAAACATTTCCAACCTTGCAGATTCCAAGCTGAAAAGGCCACACCCACAGAAACAGCCTTTTGGTTCCCAGCCCTCTCCTGGTCCCTTTCATGGGCATTCTCCTGCAATCCGCCTCTGCAGCACAGCCTTCCCCTACCCCGCTTCTCCCAGAACCCCCTTCACTTACCTGCTTTAGTCCCGGCTACCTCCGTTTCAGGTCTTCAGGCTCTGAAACTGGACCGGACAGAAAACATAGTTGTAAAGAACAGAGGACGCTGGCACAACAGTTCAGTTTAGAGAAGACAAGAATGGTTGAGAGATGCTTGGGAGTGTTAAAGGAATGGGGTGCCTGATTTTCCTAATATTTAGGGGGTTGAGGCAAGCTGCCATTGCAGTTTTGAGATATAAGTAGAGAAGGTGTGAGAAAGGTCATAGATGACGCCGACATTCCTAGCTGAAGAGGAGTACGGGAGAGTGTCGGGTGGGAACTGGATAGGCAGGGGGAAAGGGATGAGAGAGAGTATTTGACAGGGAAGAAGACTTTAACATTGGACAGTGCAGAGCCATCCAATATTTCATGGCAGAGAGACAGTTGAAAATGTTAATAGAGAGATCAGAGGACAGTTCTGGAAAAGAGAAAACGATTTGGTTATCGGCCCATGAAAAGTTGGCACGGGAACCCAGGGGAGGAGCTAAGTGACCCAAGAGCAGAGGTGTAGAGTGTAAAGAGGAAAGGACCCAAGACCAGAGTCTTGTGGAACACCAACAGTTACAGGAGTGAGTTGAGGGGTGTTGTTCTAGGAAGCAGAGAATGTTCTATGCTCCAGGTAGGAGTCGAACCAGGCAAGAGCTTAATGGTGAATCCCGAGAAGAGAGAGAGTATTAAAGAGATAAGTGATCAACAGCGTCAAAGGCAGAGGGCAGGTCAAGGAGAATTATGATTGTGATAGGTTGGACTGCTAATATCAAGGAAGTTGGAGACATTCATGAGAGCAGTTTTGATGGAGTGACAGGAGCGGAAACCTTCTTGTTGTGGGTATTGAAGGTTGTGGATGTTTAGGAAATGTATAAGATAGTTGAACACAACCATTTTGGGCACTTTACAGCAGTTACAGAAGGAGAGACACAGGGCAAAAGTTAGCTGGCAGTTTCGGATCAGCCCCTTGCTTAGTGCAAGCACTCCTCCAATTGGGATGAGCTGACGGCCACAAGTACAACACTTGTACATTTCTGCTCTGAACTGCAATGCAAAGTGTTCCTGGTGAGAATGAAAACTCAATAGTCAAGTGTTAGCTGGTAGGTTCAGGTCAGCCACTTTCTTTTTTAGGAGAGGGTTGACTGTGGCTGTTTTGAAAATAGAGGGGAAGCAAGCTGAGTGGAGCGAGTTGAAGGGCCACTAAAGGGGCAATAGGCTTGACTAGCTGAGGTGCAAAATAGTCTTTTGGGGCATAAGAGGGCTTAGCCATCATCAGTAGAAATCGGACGTCTTCAGTATTTGTGTGACTAAAGTGGGATATCGAGATATGGTAGAGTAGGCAGAGTGTAGGATGTAGGAGGGAGTGTGAGGAAGGTCAGGAGAGAGTCTCTAATTTATTTTTTTAAACTTCATTTAGTTCTTGGCATTGAAACAAGGCATCTATGAAAAAGTTACTGAGCATGGCAGTATCAATTTACCAGTGATTGCATCACAAAACAATGATACATTTCGTTACATGAGCAAAGAGCATAGCACAGAGTAAGAAGTGGGATCAGGGCGATTTGCCTCTCCAGATGTACTGTCAGTAAGTAAATGCAAGTACGCTCGGAAGGGGGGTCAGATGTCGAGGGGTCTGTTGCAGGCCGGATGTAGGGGCGACCAGCGTTTTTCCAGATCTGATGCCCAGCTGACATCCCGGAGCCACTGTTCTACGTTGGGGCTAGCAGGCCTGAGCCATAACAGTAGTATACAGCGCACTGCGCGCACTACACTTATCATACATATGCTAGCAAGTTTACGGGGGGTCAGCGTCAAGAACTCATGGAATAGGCAGTTCATAGGGCATGGCTCAATGGAGCAGTCAAGCATTTCAGACACAGCATTACAGACCCTGCCCTAATACTCTGAAACACTGGGGCAGGCCCAAATCATGTAAAGATAGCAAGCATTGGCTGAGTGGCATCTGGGGCAGTTGGGGGGGTGTTCGTGGGACATGAGGTGGAGTCTAGCCGGGGTGTAGTGTAGTCAAGCATTTCAGACACAGCATTACAGACCCCGCCCCAATACTCTGAAACATTGGGGCAGGCCCAAATCATGTGAAGATAGCAAGCATTGCCTGAGTGGCATCTGGGGCAGATCGGGGGGCGGGGGAGTTGCGGGACATGAGGTGGAGTCTAGCCAGGGTGTAGTGTAGTCTGTGTAGTACCTTAAATTGAGTAAGGCGGAACATGGCATTGAGGGGCACTTAGTGTGACTGCGTACACATATTTTCCCAGCCTTCGTCAGTAATGTCAATACCCAGATCTCTGCCCCAAGCCGCCCGTAATTGAAATCAATGGTTCGCTAGCCCGCTCCTGGAGCAGATTATACATTCTGGAAATTATCCCTCTGGTCAATGCGCCTTCATAATTAATGATGGAAGTGGTTCGTCGGGGGGGGGGCAACGTGGGGAATGCCTTCCTGAACGCTCAGTGTAATCTCGCATATTGTAGCCTACAGGTGGTCTGTCTACAAGGATGCCTAGGCAGGTCGGGCCGCACAACAAAGGAACCCATAACAAACACATCACCGCATGTGTAGTATCTGTTAGCAGCCCACGTATCCACAGCAGTTTTGCTTATCTTAGGGATCTCTGGGTGCAGTTTCCAAAGCGGCAAATCTCTATGAAATGGGTAAGGGTTGTCGACCAGTCGCCATATTTTATCGCATGCCATAGCAGTGGTGGCTGCAGGACTAGCCACCCCAGGGCCTTTCCACAGTGGGGGTAGAACCAAGGACTGGGCGTCGCGGGACCCCGTCACGTGTCGCTCGATCTTCACCTGTGGGAGTAGTGGGCCCTCAGGGAACAAGAAGGCTGCAAATTGGGCCTGGGCCGCTAGCCAGTATTTCTCAAAGTACGGGCCAACAAATCCTCTGCGGCTGTATGGTCTAGTGAACGTGGCCTATTTTATTCTTACAGCCCCAGAGTGCCTAAGGAAGCTATTCACGGCGGCCTTCAGCGCGTCAAACAGTGATGCTCCAGGCCATATCGAAACATTTAGAAAGCGGTACCGTAATTGTGGCAGTACGTTCTTCTTAAGGAGTGATACCTGGCCAGCAAGCATTATAAGCAGTTTCGCAAAAGTGCGCAGTTTAGGCAAAAGTTGTTGCAGGTAGGACCCGAAGTTTCAATCATAAAGTGAGGCCTGTTGTCTCGTGACAATGACCCTGAGGTACTTAATCTCAGTGGGAAACCATGCAAATCCCATGAGATCACTTGGGGTGGCCGTGGCGTCTGTTAAGGGGAATAGTCTGGATAAGCGACCGGAAGCAGAGAACATTGCTCATGATGGGAGTGAGATTATGCTCTGGGTCTCTAAGGTATAGTAGTGCATAGTCTGCATATAGAGATATGATATCGGGGGAGCCTAGGAGCCTGACCCCTCTATGGGCATGCTTCTGGTGCGTCAGGTCAGCCAGAGGTTCAATGACCACAGCAGAGATGACCGCGGAAAACTGACCGCCCCGTCTGGTCCCCCTGCAGATATCAAATGGGGATGAGAGCAGGCCGTTAGTGCAAACCCTGGCCACCGGCAGCGTGTAAAGTAGCTGTATCCACAAAATGAAAAGGGGGCCGAAATTGCACTTTCCAAGAACAGCCCAGAGGAAGTGCCAGGATACCAAGTCAAAAGCATTCTGGACGTCAATTGCTGCTGCCACTGCACTCACCCCTGGATCGACTTGGGCAAGGATATTAAATAGGCACCTCAGATTGAGCGCTGTCGAGCAGCCAAGCACGAATCCGGATTGATCCGGGTGTATTAGATATGGCATACAGGGGGCAAGTCGTAGGGCCAGCACCTTAGCGAAAATGTTAATGTCACTATTATTGAGTGAGAGGGGGGCATTATGAGCCACATTGTGTAGCAGGCTTACCAGACTTGAGAACAACGCCTCCCTGAGTGTGTGGGGCAACATCCCCCTCACACAGGATTTGTTGCAGAGGGCAGACAAGTGATGCACGAGGTGAAGTCTGTAGCTTTTATACAAGTCCATGGTGAGTCCGTCCGGACCGTGAGCCTCGCCAGTTGGTAGAGCAACTATTGGTCTAGAGATCTCTTCAGCACTCATCGGGCAGTCAAATGCTTCTTCATCAGAGAATACTGAGAGCGAGAGGTCATCTACGAATGCCTATATGTCTGGGCCGTATACCACGTCACTGTTAGCATAGAGTGTTGCATAAAAGGAATGAAACACCTTGTTGGCATCTGATACAGAGGGGACAATCAGACCAGCAGCATCCTCGATGGTCGGAATGTTTCGGTCTCCATCCTTCTGTCCACCCTCTGGCCAGAAGTCTGCCCGGGCATTCACTTTTCCCGTACTGTCTTGCTGCCCCGGGCTGTCTAGGAATTTCTGTTCCCTGTCAGCAAGGCTTCTAAAATTGTTCAGTGCATTTTTGCATTTTTTATTTCGCTTATTGTAGTAGGTGCCGGGTTCGCCTCGTAATGGGTTTCTAGTAGCTTAAGGGATGTCCCGGATGTTTCTGCAGATGGCCTCAACAATCGCTGATTCGTCAGCTAGAGCCATACTGCGTATGTAGGCTTTAAAAGCCTCCCAGAGAGTAAAGAGGGAATCCTCTGTACCCAAGTTTCTCCAGCATGGGGTCTGGCATGGATTCACATGCTCATGAATATTCCCCGTCGTCAGGCCGGGAATCCTCGGTATAGAAAAAATCAGTATCAGTTTTGTTTCTGATCTGTCTTTCTTAGTAGTAACCAATCACTGGTCTCTGGGTCATACTGCCTCCAGCCAATGACTGCCCTCTCCCTAAGCCCCGCCTCTGGCAGACATCCTCAGATTTTTACCGCACGTTCAAGTGTTGGGAGTCCTCGTGCTGTAGCTCTCGAGCTTTTGCTGCGTTTTCGTGCTTTTTCAGGAGATTTTTCTCATTTTTCGGCCTACCCCGGATTCGGTCGTCTCGGCGGCGGCAAAGAAGAAAGCTGGGGGGACATCGGCCTCGACATCAACTTCCCCGCCGGACGGCGAGGGCAGGAAGCTGGACACGATGGGTCATCTCATCCGCAGCGACGACTATCAAGGTGGCCAACGCCCTGGCTATCATAGCCCGCTACGACAGGGAGTTGTGGTTCAAAATCGCCCCTCTATTGGACTTCCTTCCGGATGCCAAAATGGCTGAGGCCCTTGAAATCTTACAGGAAGGTGAGATTGCTTCAGACCACGCCATCACGGTGGCAACAGACATCGCTGACACCGGTTTCCGTCAGTTGGGCAACAGCGTTTGCCTGAGATGACGAGGATGGCTCAAGGCGACGGATTTCCGCCAGGACGTACAAACCAAAGTTTTGGACATGCCCTTCGATGGGAACAACCTGTTTGGGAAGGCGGTTGATGAGTCCCTTCAGGCTATCAAGACAGACACGGAGGCTGCCCGGGTACTGGGAGTGCTCCAACAACAACGGCCGTCCTTTCGGAGCTCCGGAGGCAGACAAGGTGCCTCCAAGTGATCCGGCAGTGGCTCCTTGACATACTGCCAAGCGGCAAGATCTTTGTCTCAGGAGGCCTACAGGGTACGCGGCAAGTCAGGTGGTGCCTGTCGTCGACAGGGAGGTCAAGGAGGCAAGGCGGTCTCCAAACAAGATTGAACCGACTGTGGGGTCAGGCCCCCGCCTAAGCACCCCGGTGGGAGGCCGGCTGACGAGGTTCGTCAGCGTGTGGGAGTCCATCTCCACCGACCATTAGGTGCTGGACACCCTGTCCCAAGGGCACGATCTTGTGTTCCAGAAGAAGTGCCCTCGCGTTCCACCCGTGGCCAGGAAGGAAAATCACGTCCCTCAACTACTGTTGGAAGTAAGAACGATGCTCAAGAAAGGTGCCATTGGGCTCGTCCCAAAGAGGCTTCGGGGCTCCAGAGTTTACTCAAGGTACTTCCTCGTAAACAAGAAGACAGGAGGATGGCGTCCCATCCTGGACCTGCGACGACTGAACAAGTACATCAAGGCACAGAAGTTCCGGATGGTCACCCTCCAGCACGTGCTGGGAAAGCTGGAGGAGGATGATTTCCTGTCGTCATTGGACTTGCAGGATGCGTACTTCCACATCCCCATTCTAAAAAGACACCGAAAGTTCCTCAGGTTCGTGGTCCAAGGGCGGCACTACCAGTTCAAGGCCCTCCCGTTCGGATTGAAGTCTGCACCCAGGGTGTTCACCAAGTGCCTCGCACCGGTGGCGGTGCGGCTGCGCCTGCAGGGGATCCACGTCTACCCCTACCTGGATGACTGGCTCATCCGGGCCAGGACAAGGGAGCTCACCGTGGAGCACACTGCGAAGACCGTCCAGCTGCTCACGGACCTGGGGTTCTCCATCAACTTTCCAAAATCCCACCTGGTCCTGTCGCAAGTCGCCCTGTTTCTGGGAGCCAAGCTCGACACAATGGCACGGCTGGCCTCGCCGTCGGAGGAAAGGAGCAGGACCATCCTGGGCAAGGTGCAGCGTCTGCTGGCCGCGGACATGGCCAGGGTAAGATCTATCAAGTCCCTACTCGGGATGATGTCCTCCTGCATTTATCTGGTGCGCCTTTGCAGGCTTCGGATGCGCCCCTTACAAGAATTCCTCGACGCCCACTGGGTCCAGGTGGGGTACCCGCTCTCATTTGTCGGCGTGCACGGACTTTCAGACCCCAGCTCACCAGGTGACAGTGACGACGGATGCCTCCCTGGAAGGTTGGGGAGCGCACTCCGGAGATCTTCACACGAGAGGCCTTTGGCTCCCGGAGGAGAAGTCCCTCCACATCAACATCTTGGAGCTCCGCGCAGTGTTTTGGGCCCTCAGGTCTTTCCTTCCGTCCCTCAAGGGCAAGGTGGTGAGGATCTTCACCGACAACACCACCACAATGTTCTATATCCGGAAGCAGGGCGGAACAAGATCCCCTGCCCTATCCAAGGAAGCCCAGGATCTGTGGCATTGGGCCGTCGCCCAAGGGATGTTTCTGGTGCCTTTTCATCTGGCAGGAATAAAATCACCATCGCCGACTCACTCAGCAGGCAGCTGCACTCGTGCCTACGCCAGGATCAAGTGGATCGACTCTTCCGACGATGGGGCGAACCCCAGATCGATCTCTTCGCGACGGCGACGAACTCCAAGTGCCAGAGGTTCGCCAGCAGGTTCCCCCAGCCGAGGAGCATGGGCGATGCTTTCTCGTTCCCCTGGGACGTCCTATTTCTATATGCGTTCCCTCCGTTGCTGCTCCGGCTCATCAACCAGCTCAAGAGGTCTCGGTGCAGGATGATCCTCGTCGCACCAGCGTGGCCGAGGCAGATCTGGATCCCAGACCTTCTGGACTTGTCAGCGTCCACACCAGTCAAGCTGCCGACGGACAGGGATCTTCTCTCCAGAGAAGGAGGCGCCATTCTTCATCACAACCCAGAGTCGCTGAACATGCAGGCCTGGCTCCTGCAGCACTAGAGTTTGGAGGGTACGACATCCCAGCCGACTGCAGAGAGGTTCTTGCAAAGGCCAGGGCATCCTCAACTCTCAAGTGCTACGGACATAAGTGGAAGAGGTTCTCTGTCTGGTGCTGTGCACAGAAGATTAACCCTCTGCGGATTACGGGCCCTCAAGTAATGCCGTACCTACTGCCATTGGCCAAGGCTGGACTAGCTCATGCTTCCATCAAAATACATCTGGCCGCCATCTCACGATACACCAGGACTACGGGACGGGCGTCCTTGTGGTCTCATCGGCTGGTGAAGGAATTCATGAAAGGATTGTTCTGATCATCCCCGCCGGTGAAGGCCCCTGCCCCGGCGTGGGAGCTGAACGTGGTGCTGACCAGGCTCATGGGGGCCCCATTTGAGCCTATGCATTCTACACCGTTGAGGTTTCTGTCGTGGAAGACAGCTTTTCTCGTGGCCATCACCTCCGCACGATGAGTGGGAGAGATCCAGGCCCTATCTTGCAAGCCACCATACTTGACTTTTCACGACACAAGGGTGGTGCTGAGGACGCACCCCTCCTTCATGCCCAAGGTGCCGTCGGACTTCCACCTCAACGAACCCTTGGTGTTGCCAGTTTTCTTCCCGTCGCCTTCGTCGCTGGCTGAGAGGACTCTGCACTCGCTGGAGGTAGCTAGAGCGCTGAAGTTCTACGTGGACCACACGAAGAGTTTTCGGAAGACATCAAAGCTGTTTGTAAACTTTGGACCTGTGAATCAAGGGAAGGCTCTCTCGAAGGCTTCCATTTCCAGATGGCTCTCCGGCTGCATCACGCACTGTCACCGGTTGTCAAACCGACCGCTGCCGGGCCATCCGAGAGCCCACTCGACCAGAGCGATTGCTGCTACCACGGCGTTCCTTTCTGGTGTGCCCCTGCTCGATATCTGCAGGGCTCCGACGTGGAGGTCGAAACATATCTTCACGAGATTCTACTGCGTCGATCGGGACTCCAGGGAGGAGTCCAGGATCGGCCAAGCAGTGCTGCGCAACCTGTTCGCTTAAGGTGAGCCTGGTGAGGAGGTAAGAGATGCTTAATGTTGAGTATTTTGGTTTTGCTTAATGTTGAGCCTGTTGCCACCTCCCGTGGTTGTCCATGTGTATACTGCTATGTATTCCTATATTCATGAGAATGTGAATCCATGCCAGACCCCATGCTGGAGAGGGAACAAGTTACTTACCTGTAACTGTTGTTTTCCAGCATGGGTCTGGCATGGATTCACATGCGAACCCTCCCGCCTACCCCTCTGCGGCTCTTCACTTGGTCACACTGCCACTTTACGTGCTACCAAATCTGAGGATGGCTGCCAGAGGTGGGGCTTAGGGAGAGGGCAGTATGACCCAGAGACCAGTGATTGGTTACTACTTAGAAAGACAGATCAGAAACGAAACTGATACTGATTTTTTCTATAATGAGGATTCCCGGCCTGACGACGGGGAATATTCATGGGCATGTGAATCCATGCCAGATCCATGCTGGAGAACAACAGTTACAGGTAAGTAACTGGTTCCTTATTCTTAAGGAGTTTAAGGGCAGGACTAATTCTTACCCTGCTATCATCAAAACTAACCAGTGGTTCCTAGACATTCAACTGGGCTTCAATGCTAAATTTAATCTACATTGTAATAATACTGTCTCATTAAAACCCAAATTAACTAACTCTCACTGCTATATTATTAAGACTGATCAACTCATCTTTTATTAACTCCACGGTTTCTGCCTCTCTCAAAAATGTTTGGATCTCTCCCGTAGTGAAAAATGCTACTCTTGATCCTGCCTCTGTGGATAACTATCGCCCCCATTACTAATGTCACTTTCCTTCAGAACATTTTTGACAAAGTTGCATATACTCAATTACAGCAACATATCGAAAGTAACCATCTTCTGAGCCCATTACAGTCTGGTTTTCGTGCCCTACATGATACTGAGACAGCCTTGGTCGACTTAAAAGCCAATCTATGTCAAATAGCCGACTCAGGTCAGATTGCACTTCTGATGCTCCTTGATCACTCACTGCTTCTGGAGAGATTTGGATCTATTGCGAACTGCTCCAACAATGCACTGTGCTGGCTATCCTCATTTCTAGGTCCCAGATCCGCCTGTGTTGCTTCTGGGGGTTACAAAAATCTCCTATTGAATTACTAGGATGCGGTTTCCCGCAGGGAGCATCCCTTTCTCCTACTCTCTTAAACAAATATTTGTCCTCTTTCTGACCTTTGTGACAGCATCGGCGTAAGTTACACGAACTACGCCGATGATAAGCAGGTTGTACTCAAACTGACTGGCAATTATGAGCTTGACTTAAAAAAATCACTTCTGTTTATGCTACCATTGAAGATTGGATGATTAAGAACTCCCTTGCGCTCAATGGCAATAAAACAGAGATTGTGCTCATTGGATCTCCCTAGCGTCTTGCCAAGCTGGAACCTAGATATTCTGCTTTCAATATCTCTGGAGTTACTATCAAGACCATTCGCTGGGTCAAGACTCTTGGCGTATATCTTGATGCTAATCTAAACATGAATAAACATGTCAGTCAGCTGAAGGCCCTTGCTGTTGCTCTGGTCAACTCCAAACTGGACTATGGCAATAGCCTACTGCTTGTACTTTTTGGTCTAACCTGGCCTCCTTGCAGGTTGTCCAAAATAATGCTGTCCGAGCTGTTTGTGTAATCTTGAGAAGGAACCACATTACTGAAGCCCGTAACTCCTTACATTGGCTACCTGTCAAGCACTGTATCAGCTATAAGGTGCTCTCCTTACCTAGAAGTGCCTTGCTGATAATGTGCCGTCCTACTTGAAAGCTAGGATTAAGACTCATTTGTCTCGCTCTCTATGGTCCAGTAATTCTAACAACCATGACCAACCTCGATACAAGCTTGCTCGATTTGGAGGCACAAGTTTCGATTTTGTCGCTCCACATTTATTGGAATTCCATCCCCATCTCTCTGTGCATCTGCACAGAGTTTTCTTCCTTTAAGAAATCTCTCAAAACATTTGTTTAACTCCAATGATTAGAGCTTTTAGTTTCTGGCATCTCCCTTGGTATTTATCCACGGCTCTTATCGTTTGACTTATCTATTACTTGCTGCGCACTGAGGTGTATGGGCGACCTGCGCCATATAAGAGTTAATTAACATTAACATTACCACCAGTGTGGGTTTGTAGGTTATGGATAGAGTGTGGCGAGTGTGGTCATTAAGAAAAGGCTGAAGCTCAGATTTCTGAGAAGTGGTTGGAGAGGGAAGTATAAAGTCACCTACCTATGAGAATGAGGTGCTTTATTGGAAAGAGAATCAAGGAGTTGCTCAAATTCATCAAAGAATGGTCCAGTGGGACGAGGAAGTTGATATATGGATATGATGGGAACTGAGTGAGGCCGAGCAACAGTAGAGATGGTGAATTTGAAAGAGGTAGGAGAGGATGTGCCATTGGAGGCTCTTTGGAGTCATGTAGGACTGCCGGATTTGCAGTGTCAGATGGCGCAATCCAGGTGTCAGGGATAGCAAGGAGATCAAGGTGGTGGGGGCTTGAGGGTTGGCATGAAAGTAGTCTGTGATAAGAAAGCTTTGTTGTATATTGACTGAGCATTCCAAAGTGCAATGTTCAGTTAATATGGTAAGGAAGAGTAGAAAAGTTGAGTCTCAAAGGAAGAGATGGGGTGGATAGGTTATGTTATTGAATTTGTATAAGGTGCAACACGCCTGAAGGCCTCAGTGCGCTGCAAGAAAGAGGGCCAATACAAGGGGCCTGGATCAAGACAACAAGACCAAAAGAGTTCCAGTCTAATCTTTGAAAATAAAAAAGAATGTCTTCACAGCTTTTTTGAAGCCTGCAAGACTGGATGCGAAGCGAATGCTGACGGGTATAGAGTTCCAAAAAATAGGGGCCTGAACAGAGAAGCGTGCCATCAAGGTTTATCTCATGTTGGGGTACAGAAAGTTTAAGTTGCTTAAGTTGCTCGTTGGACCTAAAAGACTCATTCTTAATCTGCTTGCCAGATAGCTGGGTGCTTGGTTGGTAAGGCATTTATATGACACGTTCAAGATTTTATGAGAAATGCGGTGGCAAATAAGCAGCTAGTGTAGTTCTCGTCTTGACTGGGTGACATGATCGCTCAAATTGCAGATTGTTCTCAACGGCCTTCATGTAGTCAAAAATATTGCAGTACGTTTTTTTTTTAAGTGCCTATCAAAAGTCTGTTAAAAAAAATCCAGGCGTGAATTATCAAGTGACACAACTAATAAGGCAATATGTTCCAGAGACAAATAAGGCTTGATCTGTCTCAAATGTTAATGTATGAACATGAGGATTTTATTTGGGAAACATGTTGATTCATGGTAAGACAAGCGTCTATTGTAACAATGAGTTTTGACATGAGAACTGAACACAATAGGACAGTTTGAGATAAGAAAATGGAAGAACCGCGCTTGAGGTTTTAGTTGAGGCGACCCTACAATCAAATGTTCTGTCTTATCATTATTCAGCGCCAGCGAATTATGAGTCATCCAGTGCTGCTTCATATCGTAGATGCTGTTCCAACAACGAAGATCAGCATCATAGTATCCATCTAGTTTCAGGATAAGTTGTGTGTCGTCAGCGTAATTAGTGTAAACGACTCCAGCACTATCAAGCTTATCAAACAGCGGGTGGGTATAAATGTTATATAAAATAGGCGAGAGACATGCACGCTGTCGAACCCCACATAAGAGGGTCTCCGGAGGGGCCTTAAAGTTGTCAATAGTCACACGTGCTATTCTGGGTCCAAGGAAATGACGCAAGGCAAGAGATCGTAGCTTCAGAACACCCGACCTGGTTTCTCAGCCTGTCCAAAAAGAGGAAGTGATGCCCCAGGTCAAAAGCAGCCGACAGATCTAGCAAAACCAGGAGAGCAGGCTTGCCCTTCTCTGCTATTTCCGCCAATTTTGCATGCGTCAATCAGGGCTTTTTCCATGCCATGCATGGCGCAGAATTCAGATTGACGAATACTTTGAAGGCTGTGTCTTCCAACATGTTCTTGGAGTTGTAAGTAAGCAATTTTGTCCAATATCTTCTAGAAAAATGGGACGTTCGTAATGGGATGATAGTTACCACCATTCCCAGTATCTAAAGTAGGCTTTTTGAGAATAGGTGTTATCCACACATTTTTCAAGCTGGAGGGAACAGATGTTCTAAAGGATGACCTAACAATTTTAGGCTTGAAGGACAAATATCTGAGACACATGATAAAGGTTTGAGTTATAAGATCAACCTTTTTATGTCCTCCTCCAATGTCGCAATAAAATCAAGATGGGAAACAGTGCGGGTTGTGTCATTTCGACTGATGGAGTTATTAGTAGGGTTCGGATGTACTGAAAGTAGATTCTTCTGCCTACCAATAATGTTAATTTGATGGCTTTTTATTTTGATAAAGAAACAGAATTGTAATTAAATTGCACCATAAATCGCTAGTTTGAATTGAGTTGTTTCCATGTTTTTTACTTTAAAGCTCTGAGTTCTCTTTTATCAGATTTGGCATTAGCGATTCTAATTTCAAAGTTAGATTTCTTATTAGAGAGCAAAGCTTTTTTATAGTGGAGTGCTCCAGCTTTGTATTTGGCATGTGTATCAGGACATGGGTCGTTCCTCCATGTTCTTTCCAGAGATCTTTTGTGTTTTCTAGCACTATGTAATTTTGCGGTAAATGTAACCTGATTAGAGATTAACATTTTCTTTTTTATCAAGCAAAGTGGAGCAAGCTTATTAACAGCCAATGAAGTGATGGCAATACATTGTTGTACTAGTAGATTAGTGTCATGAGTCAAGGTACATGCGCTTAACTGGTTTATGACAAATGCCTGAAATGCTGACTGAGACATGCTACTTAATGTTCCTCGACAAACCTTTGGTGTTGGTGAAAGTATGGTTTGCTTGTCCGCTTTGTTTCTTGGAAGGAGGTGAAAGAGAGATGAAGTAGCGGGAGTTTTGAGATGTGAGTTTAATGAAGGGATAGGAAAGGAGGAAGTTGTAGTGTGATTGGAGAAAGCGTAGGGAGATAGTAGAAGGAGCAGGAGGAGCAAATGCATTGTAGGTGAGTAGTGCATTCTAGGGAAAGCACAGTAATTAGCAAGCTAGGATTACTCATAGGTGCAGCAGGGAGGAAGGCAAAAGCAAAGGCGCATACCTGAAGAGCCTGGTCAATGGCTGGTTTTCACCCTTTGCTATTCTGCCTTGAACTGGGATGTCCCAAGAGAGTCCCGGTGTGACGCCACACGTCTCGTCCCCTGATCGCCTAGTCAATCAGTAGTGGTCCCTGTGAATTTGTCCCTGATGTTGCTGGGATGAGGTGATTTCTTCCTGATTGGTGTTCCTAGAGGAGTCTCCTGTACCCTTAAACTGGAGATTAGGCCGACTCAAGTTGGCTGCAGGAAGTGATATCACCAAACCAAGATGGCTGCAGGAAGTGATATCACCAAACCAAAATGGCCGCAGGAAGCAATGTCAGACAGGAAGTGAGGCCACAAACTGGAAGTGTTATCACACACTCTGGTCACCTGATTGCCTAGTCAGTCAGGGATTGGTCTCTTTGATTTTGTCCCCGGTGTTGCTGCGATGAGGCGATTTCTTCCGGATTGGTGTTCCTACTAAGGGTTGTTAAAGTGATTTCAAGAAGGCCAATGGGGATTGAAGAAGCGGTGCATGTCTTGCTGTGATGCTGGGAATGCATTGGAGGGACAGGGCCTCCTTGTACTTGTCCTATACTCCGTAAAGAGTGTTTTGTGCTTATTTTCTGCACAGGGCTCCAGTCTGGACTCTGGCGGTGCAGCACATCATTTTGTTCTTGGTGAACAATACCCATAGGATACCCGTAGGACACCCATGGGTATGGGTACACCCATGTACCCCTAGTGTATGTTTTTGGGCACATTTGTGTTGCCCACAGAGCAGGGCATGGACTGGTGGCAGCTACATGCTGATGTGACAGTGGCTCTAGGTATCCTCAATTTCTGGGATACCCAGGCCAATCAATGGATTCCTACACAAAGGTACGATCACCACTGGTGGCCTCTTGATTTCCTTTACCTTACCCCCTTGTTTCTCAAAGTGCTGAGAAGCCCTGGCTCTGTTCCCTTCCCCTGAATGGATGTTAAGTGGAAGGGCCATTTATGGCTTTGGGGCTGCCTCCTGCCAGATGGACTTGAGCCTTCCCAGGGGCTTCTTGTTGTGGGCACACCCTTGGGGTGGAGCCTATCTGAATGGAGAGAGTAGTCAATATCCATTCTGTTTTTGGTTGTGCTGAGCCAGCACTGACTGAAACTGGAATTAATGCAGTGTAGGGCACTGAAAAGCTTGGGAGTAGCCCCCAATCTATATCCTGTGTTGTGGGTGTCTGGTTTCTGGTGAATGGCCTGAATACCTGTGAGCCTGATTGGGTGCTACCTGCATGAATTCACTTGTGTGTGATTGGCTAGCTGAGCCTGGCTCAGCCTGAGTGAATGGGGAGTGTTTTGTATAACAGGGGGCCTCACACTCACCTCCTTGTCAGAGGCTTGAAGTTGAAACTGAAGTCAGAAGCTGAAACAAGAAACCTGAAGTAGAAGCTGAAGTCTTCTTAAGCTTGTATCCTGGAATCCAGCTGGAGCAAGAAGTCTCCAGCTGCATGGGTTCTTCTAACCTGAAAGCTGCCGTACTGATTCAAGAACTGAACCAGAGAGTACCTTGGTAGGCGACCTCTTCCCCTTGCTACGAAGGGGACATTTTGAAACTGTTGCTCTTCACCCAAAGTGTCCTGGAAGCCTGTCCTGTGTGCCTGCCGTCCGTAGAAGGGATTACGTGGGTCCAGAAGTGGAGTGCCGGAAGACCTTGAAGCCAAGAAGTTAATCTGTGTCACCCTGGGTCCGGAAGAGTGTTTTTGACCACTGGAAGCCAGTTTGCCGAGTATCGGCCAGAAGAGGGGGGTACCCTAGCATAGTGCTTCTTGACATCCGGAGCTACAAACATTACAAATCATTGACAAATCCTTCAAGGCGCACCGGTGCCATGACATCTGTCCGCTTGCCTACGCTGGAGACGGTCCAGGGTCGCTGCCAGCAGTGGAGTGTCCACCGGTGGGTTTCTCAACACCAGAATCTGAAGAAGGCTTTTTGGGTGGCCGGACGTGGTCAGGGTCTGCAGTCCAGTGGTCGTGTTCAGGTCACCAGAAGCCATTCTGAGGTCCTTGTTGTGGCTTCAGCTGCGAAGAACCGAAAGTCGGTAAACTGCAAAATCCTGCAACCTGACACCTACTTCTGCCACTGCACCCGACGGCACCGAAAGTCATCCAAGGCCACCAAGGGTTTTATCTTCTTCAACCAGGCCTTGTCGAGGTGCACAGCAAGTTTCACCTTTGTGGGACATCCACAGCCGGAGTAACGACCCGCTAACGGAGACCACCACGAAGAACGAAAGTACTGCCTTTCCAACACTGCTTCGTTCTCTTCTCAACACCGTCACCCCAGCGACTCAGTCTTCCAGAGGGAGGGGGGGTCCATCCTCGAGGGGTCTTGTCGAGTAAAGCCAAGAAACTTGACCACTTCACCTGCCAATGCTCCCAAGGTACTGTGACAAGGAAGAGCATCTTCCATCCTCTGGTTTCCTGCAGGGGTTTCAGATTCATCTCGGATCCTGTTCTCCTGTGGCTTCCCAGGTACTTTGGAGTAGTGGGATCTGTAGAAAAAGTAGCAGACTATTAGTGAACATATTTGGACTGGGCTGTAATATACAAGATAAAATACACCTAACGTTTCCTTTCAAGTTGTAAATAATAATAAACTAAGACACTGGAACTTGAATTCCCTTCAGGAGGTAAGTATCTGTATGGATGAGAGATCAACAAGTTGAACAAGTATAAGTATGCATAAATATATATATTTCTTAGTTTACATAATCTACTCACATTGACAAAGGTTAGCTGAAATTCCTCTGCTATTGCTTAGAGGATCTTTTCTTTGTCATCTTAACTTGTTTACTTTTGTGATTTACTTTTTACAAGGTAAAAATAATTAACATAGAAATAGTTCAGCATGTGTTCATATTCTCTTTTGAATTAAAGTGTGCACCCTTTAATTCTAAATGAGAAACTCTTCCATTAACTGGCCTTACTTGAGATCAATTGATGCATGCAGAGTGTTCATCAGTTTGCCTTACTGCCACAGCATTTAGGAATAGAACTGAAATTCAAACGAAAGATATGTCTTTCTTCTTTCCTTAACTAAAAAACTAAAATGTCATTCAGAAAACTAGCTCATACTACAGGAGCACAAAGAACCACTGAGGAATTCTGGATAGCGATAATTTTCTTTGAAAGAACTGTAACTTCAATGGTTGTTCTCAAAAGAAGACATTTGCTATTTCTATTTACATAGATTGCATTGGTTGACTGGTTTCCATGCTTTGTATTTTACTTCGCATTGTTGTTTCACCTTTAAATGTTTTCCATTAAACTCTCTTTTCCAGATAAAAGTTCAACAATTGTAGAGTCACTAGAATATGATGTTGATGAATGTTTTCCTTGCTTAATTTTGACTCACAGGAAAGTCTTTAATCAAACTATGTCGCCGCGCACTCGCGCTTATCACAGGATATATGTAAACAAATCATTAACAGTTTGTTTGTCACATGCGCGGATCGCGTAGCCATGAAAATATACTTAACGACTGAAGGAATAACAGTACACAAGCTGCTTACCTTAACTTCAAAGGCAAAACCCGGAAAGGACTTACTCGACTTCTTCTCAAAACTTAGTTGACGAGCTCCCGTGGCTGGTCTTCCCCTGCGTCGGATCCGTCACACGCAATTTAATACGTAGCTTCACCAAGACGGAAGCAATCTTATATTCTGAACGATCCCATGAAGAGGTAAGCATTAACATTAGAAGAATTGCGCAATTCATATGGAAAACGAATGGCACAACAACACACGCGTATAATCAAAAGTAATTTTTAAAACACGCGATTTCTTTAGGAAAAAACAAACGTGTATTAGAACATGCACGTGCAGTCAAACATTATTTTAACCCTACACAAACCGGGTCCTTTATATAAAGAATGAAATTACTTAAGCGAGGATTATAATTTTCAACTAGAATTCCACGTTTGTCCATAAGAAGGCTGGTACTTAGCTCAGGTTCTTGAAATTCATGTAGCTGAATTTTATCCTTCTGCTCACAGAAATGTATTCTTCCTTCCAAAGAGTTGGAATGATTTTTATCAGGTTACTTCAGAATTCAGTCTTCTTCACTGAGACCCTAGGCCTAAAAGCTCAGGAGAACACAAAAACATGACTTGCTCATAAGAAAAAAACTAAATGAAAGGCAGTTTAGAATGTTTAGATCAAGCCTTTGTTTATCCCTCCACCAATCATGGCTCCTGCTCTCTTCCACCATCTTGGCTTGGGATCCCAACTGCATCCTGAGAACTAAAGTTAAGGCCTAACAAAAAACAGAAAGAAACTTAACCTGAAATTAAATATTATAATAAAATTAAGATTTTACTTTAATTTTAATTTCTCAGAGACCTACATCTACCCAGAGACCTGACACTCAGGGCCATCTGGCTAGCTCTCAGAGCTTTCCTTCGGCTCATTGGGGGCAAGACCGTCCTTATCCAGACCGACAACTCCACCAGCATGTACTATGTCAACAAGAAAGGGGGTACCAGGTCCCCTGCGCTGTGCAGCCTAGCAGTCAGCATGTGGGAATGGGCCCTGGAGAACAACTTCTACCTCACGGCCGTCCACCTACGGGGGAGGCCAACTTTGAAGCGTACAGGCTCAGCAGACTGGGAGCGGACCATTACAAATGGCAATTGAACGACCAGGTGCTGCTGGAGGTCTTCAGCAGATGGGGGTATCCTCAGGTGGATTGGTTTGCTTCCTGGAAGAACAGGAAGAGCCAGCAGTTTGCGTTCTGGCAGGGTCAGGGCCCTGGCACCCTGGGCGATGCATTACAGATTTGGTGGGAAGGCATGACAGCCTATGCCTTTCCTCCCACACCCCTAATCCACAGGGTAATCCGCAAGATAAAGGAATCTTGTCACCTCAGCATCATTCATAATAGCTCCATGGGCCAGCGAGACCGTGGTTCTCCAAACTGCTCAGCCTCATGGGCAGACCACCCATTCACCTTTGATGGGGCCAGCACATCTCCTGTCCCACAGGGGGAAGGGTCGTCCACCTGCCCCACAGAAGTTAGCCCTCGCAGCGTGGTTCCTGAGCAGGTCACCCTCGGGCACACAGGCTAACCTGGATATCATTCAGGGCGCCAGGAGCAAGGCTACCAGGAGCCAATACAAGAATAAATGGACTAGGTTCTTTCATTGGTCGGACTCTAAGGAGATCGACCCCCTTACGTGCACGCTGGATAATGTGCTCGCCTTCTCAGCACACCTTGCGCACTCAGGCGTACAAGTGGACATGTCGCAGCTATCTGGCAGCCATAGGGGCCTGCAGAAATTCAGAGGAGAGGTCTTCTGCTTTTCCAACCCGATAGTCAAGAATCATTTGGCAGGCCTGTCCAGTCTTTACACGCTCATCAATAAGCCACACCACATGTGGGTCCTCAATGTGCTGTTGGGAGCCTTGGCGCACAAACCCTTTGAGCCAATGGTGCCCGCGGACCTCAGGCTGGTCAACATTACAACAGCTTTGTTAGGGGGCCTCACCTCTGCTTGCAGAGTCAGCGAGATCCAGGTTCTGGTGGCCTCAGAACCATATACCACTTTCCACAGGGATAAGGTGGTCCTGCTGACTCACCCTGCATTGCTACCTAAGGTACCCTCCGCTTTCCATCTAAACGAGGAAATAGTCTTACCTACGTTTTTTGCTGACCCAAGGACGAGGCTCTTGCACTGTCTGGATGTCAAACGTGCTCTGCAATTCTATCTGGACAGGACCAAGGACTTCCGCAAGTCAGACACACTGTTTGTCACCTTCGGAGGATCCATGGCCTGGTGTCAAGTATCCAAGGCCTCTATTGCACAGTGGATGGTTGCGGCCATCAAAGAGGCCTATGAGGGGCAGCACAAGCTGCTGCCAGCTTACATGCACACTCACGCTGTCGGAGCCAAGGTCACAGCCTTTGCATTCCAATGGCAGGTTCCGTGACAGGTCACCAGCAGGGTGGCCGCTTGGGCCATCCCTTCAGCTTTCTGTAAGCATTACTATTTGGACGCCGGCTCTAAGTCTGAGGCAGGCTTTGGACAGGCAGTTCTAAGGAACCTATTTGCTTAAGGAGGGTCTCTTCTCCACCCTGGGGCTACATTCAGTTGTAATCGCCCATGCAGTATGAAGGCTAGTGAATGGGACGTAAGAGTAATTACTAGTTATTCACCGTAGTGACTGACATACTCTTAGTCCTTAGTCCCCTTTCCTCCATACGTCCCACCATCCTCCCCCTTAATAATACTGGTGTCATTAGGCAATGTTAAATATTGTCGATGCGTCAATGGGGACTGAAGAGTGGCGACGGGGGTTGGGGAGGGTGTCTGGCGAGCGCATGCTCCCAGGGCCATGCCCCCGTGCACCTCTACATTTAAAGGGGAAGAAGGTTCTTCTGGTGAAAAAATTCTGACTCCCATCGCTAGCGAAGGATGCCCGTGCAGTATGGAAGAAAGGGGACATTAGTCACTACGGTAAGTAACTAGTAATTTGTTTTGCACAGTATAAAAACATCATGAATTAACACTGAGAAAATGTTCATTTTGTAATTAAAATGGAAAATGTTGCTTGTTGTTCAGAGTGCTGTGATAAAAAGTATATTCATATTTCTGACCGTTCTGATCTTTGGGTGCAATGGTGTTTACATTTGTTGACTTTGGACCTGTAACTATACTGTGGCATACTATGCCGTACAAGTATGTCATTGGCTATGATAACAGTCAAAGCATATTGACATAACATGACAGGACTCTGTCAAGTCTTTTGCTGCATACAGAAGGTAAGATATATGACCATTCCCCCTACAACCCTGTTTGGTTGCACATCCACCTCTTCCTTTCACATAGTCTAATGAGCACATCAGACTATTGTGATGAATCCGATGGTGTCATCACTCATTTTCCGGCAGTGACCTCTCCCCATGTGGCCAGGGAATGGCGGCCACCACCTGATTCTGACCCTGGTGCGGTTATATGAGGGAGGATCACATGGGGTAGACAACCTCCAGGAGAATATCATGGGGCCATCAAATGAAACATGGGATCCCCTTTTTCATTTGAGCATACCCCATCCCTGTCTAATGCCTTAATGGCAATGAGAACCATATGTAAGACATCACCATCTGACTTACCCTCTAAAATTAATGAAAACACCTCCGGCTCCACCTACAAATCATCTACAACTGGTTTACCGTTAAAGAACAATTATCCAAACTTTACCTGTAAAACTTCAAGAAGGGACTTGCATTCTCATAACTACCAGAAAACTGCAATGGGGAAGATAAACGGAGTAATGCAGATCAAGGAACGCCATCCAAACACTTATTATCAAATTGTCCAGGTACTTGGAGTATGAGGACAAGAAGATTTGGTAGGTTTGTCCATCATGCCTCATTGCTAAATACCAATGAATTCTGGGGGAGAATATCCTTATGTCATGAGTCTGCTCTCTCCATGGAACTTGTGAGAGCTCTGAGGGAACTTAATCTGATTAATGAATGAGCTCAAAAGAAGAGTGAATGAACTGAAGGCTAATGGGAGCTAGGGTGGGATGAACTCGTCTCTTCTACTTTGTTCTTTTTGTGTTGTGTCTAATGGAGTAATTTCTTCAAAATGTAGTCATGATGAGACTAAAGAGTTTTGTTGTCTCAGAAATATGTTGTCTTTTGCGGCCTCCTTTTTTCTTTTCTTCTGCTTCTGTTTCTCAGATTTTAGAGTGTCCGCTACCATTTTTTAAGTTAATAATATAAGAATTGGAGTGTACATATTGTATGCAAGGTTTTAGTTTTACCTTTTTTATTGTATGTATTTCTTTTAATAAGTGTTTAAAGTCAAATTTTGGGTATGGCACGATAAAAAATAAGAAAATAAAAATACATTTTTTTTAAAAAAACAAGGCCAGGAACACAGGCTGCGCTCTAGTTGTTGTGAGCGAATACCTGAGGTGCGCTGCTGGAGAGAGAAAGCTGCTTCTCTCGTCACAGGGCGAGAAACTGTGAGGCTGGAGTAAGGGCCGTGGAGCAAACCAGCCAGGGAAGCAGAGACAAGGAAGCTGACCGTGCAAATAAACACACTGTGTGAATGCCAGAAGCCAACAGAGGGCTCTTTGGCGTTCGCAGGTGTTTGGAGGCAGCTTTCGCCTTACCAGAGACTAAAGAAACGAAGCATACAAGCCCAGCAGGGAATGAAGAGAAGCCAAGAAACAGATGCAGCAACTGAAGTGGAAACGCTGAACAACTGTTAGCGGCTTACCGCGGTGAAGGAGAATATTTCAGTCAGAGCCGGTGAGTCCACCCAGGGGAAGCGGGGACGCTGGGGCATATTGGCATTCATGCCAGCACCAAATTATTTATGAAACATTGAGCTATAGTAAGAGAATATTTGCTAAACGGAAGAAAAATACAAGACTTTTCAGCTTGTGAGTGTATGCGATACACATGTGAAAAAGCAGAAACAAGAGACTATACATTTGTGAAGAAGTGCGCAGGAATTTTACTTTTTCCTGTGCCGATTTACCACTTCATTCCCTTACCTTCTCTTACTAGCAACATTCACCTCTATACACAGTCTAGTGTTGACAATTTCACTCTTAGTTCAGGCTTTGTAGTGACAGAATTAACATTCTGGAGTTTGACCTGGAATACAACCTATTGAGACAACCATACAAATAAGCCAGCTATCTTTCCAAGATTGCCAGCACACACACTTGAGTCCCTCATGCAGACAACATGATATCTACTACTAATTTACAGTTCTCCAAATCTGCCCTGGAACACAACCCAATATTCACAGTGCTTTAATACATATCTGCCTTCTGACTTTTGCAGAACCAAAATCCACCTAACAAGACTGACGTGCAACTATACAATCACTTAAAGGCATGGTCTAGTAAAAAATGTTATTGTCCCAACGGGTCAGCCATGTTTTTTTAAGCCTAACTGGCTAGATTTTAGAAAACTTTCCTATGGACCTTACCCGAGTTTTCGTCCATTAAACGCACGCGAAAACAAGCACCAGGGAGCCGCCATTTTCTGATAATCCTATCTTTTCCCCGATCGCCCTGGCTGACATGCTTTTGCGGCACTAAATTAATTCACCCGCCCCTGAGCCTGTCATCAGCAGACTCGTACCGCCCATTTCACAACGCCAAAGCACGTCTCGTGTCAACATTCGCTGCGCTTCAGCTAATGACGTGTCGCCATGGAAATGGCAGGACGCCTCTCTCCTCAATAAGTATAAACAGACCGTTTCACAACACACAGCAGCCGATTTTTGATTCCATTCCTCTCTCTGTGCTACTTTGAGTATTCTGTGACTCGTTTCAGTGCTCTGGTCAGCTACCTTCGCCGCTTGTAGCCCGTGTGAACAGATACCAGTACCACCGCTATCAATTATTTTAGTTTGTTTAACACACAATGGCTACAATAATGCCCTACATGTACGAGCCCAAGTATACCGAGGAGGAACTACTGGAAAGGGAGGCACGCGAAAACGATGGGGATTCGGACGGCAGTTGGCAGGACGAATCATCAGATGAAGAGCCTGGGCCTAGTCGAATGGACGGCGTCTCCACCTGGTGCACATGCAATCGGTGCAAGCTAATGCCAACTGAGGACGAGAACTGCTGCTGCCGAGAAAACTCGGGATGCCTGGCCTACATTTCGGAAGGCGAGCCACGACCGCAATGCAACACCGAGCTGCCAGACTTCAGGGCAGCCTGCCTCACACGGGCCGTGTTGAGAATAATGATGGTGTTTATGCACGAACTTCGAGCAACTGTTCGTCCTCGTAATCCGAGTAACGAGTAAGTATACTCTGCTTGTCATGCCACTCCTATTTCATGTTCTTCTACTATATCCAAAATTACATATACATATCATTGTAACGCATGTAAGTCGTTCAATAGTGTGCATTGTCTAGATAGCATTTGTCCGTGCAGAATGCCATTAGTTACAAGAATTGTCATTGACAACAAACGTTTATTAAACTTATCTGGGTCATTTAAAAACAGTTTGTTTCATTCCTTTTCACAGGTGGTACAGGATGGTGGCCTATCGTTCCTTTACATGGTGGCTTCACGGGAGGCTTGGACACCGCGTTCGAAGAGTGATACCCGCCTGTGCAGTTCGTGCCATTAGAGAAACGTTCCCGAGTGACAGCGGTCAGTACAGGGGATTTTCTCTCGCTGTGCTGCAACCTGACCTGTATAATCTTTAAAGTCTTGTATTTTTGTTTCATGAACATAAGATACAAAATAAAACACCACATATATTTTAACAACGTTTGTCTCCATTTTTTAAATGAATGAAGTGCGTCTCCATTCAAGGATGGACGTCAGACATCTGTGCTCCGAATGGGTGAAAGTCTGGTTGCTGTAAAGCAGGGTGGTCACTATCTATCTAAGCTAACATAACATATTCTCGATAATGCATGCACTAAATAACACTTGTTCAAAGTCGTTCAGTAGGTTATGTCTCTATAAAAGTCACACATATATCTATACTAACAATTACCATTGGATTATACAGGCCTTAGGGTCTTGGCCACTATAATACACCGGTTGAAGTGTGGGTCTGTGCTCACAAGAATCTCTGGTATGTGGCATTTGTTATTGATAAGCAACGATATACTATCATTGATATAAAGGCGATATACTGTATATTGATATAAAGGCGGTTCGCGCCGGTGGATGCGCGCTGGCATGGGGGGCTGTGACGGGCGCGAAAGCCCAAGGTGCCAAACTGCATGTACACTTCAAAAGGTGTCCCACGCCAAGGTCACATGGCCTCCTCAGACCCCGTGTCTCCAGGCAGGCCTCACCTGAGGCAGGCCGCCCCCCTGCAATCCACATAAGTGTGTCTCCATTCAGCAGTCTTCCTGTGCCTTATCTGCACGCCCCAGGGCCATCCATCCCACCCCCCTCTATCAAAGGTGGTTCACACCCGGGGATGAGCGCTGGCATGGGGGGTGTCCGGGGCGCGAAAGGCCAAGGTGCCAAACTGCATGTACACTTCAAAAGGTGTCCCACGCCAAGGGGCCATCGGTCACATGGCCTCCTCAGACCCCGTGTCTCCAGGCAGGCCTCTCCTGAGGCAGGCCACCCCCCTAATACCACGACATACATACGTCATTCATTCACAAACACACCCCAGTTTCTAATACTTTAAAAACCACTCAATATGTCTCATGAGAACATCTTTGTGCTTTGCAAGTCAACTCTTGAACGTGCTACCTGGGAACTAATGAGATCTATGCTAATGTGCTTGTTGTCGTGCTATCCGTGAACTTCTGTGACCGCTTCGAGCATACCCATCAGTGCCCTACCTGTGGCCATCCACCTATTCTCCCGCAACATACTGCTCTGCTTGCTGAATCCAACTGTTTGTTGGTCAAGGTAAGGCCATGTATCTTGGTTATATTTCGCAGATTTTTAAATTTCTATCTATTTTCGAGTAGAGTACACAATAGTGCTATGTTCATTGGTCTCATTGTTATTGACTTGAGTTTCCATTGCTATGCTATCAATAGATCTATTTATTTTCTTTTGTGACTATTGTGATTGAATTGCATCCTTCGGGGGTCCAGTCAATAATGTTAGCATGTTTCCTTCTCGTGCAAGACAGGACATCCAAGGGACGAGTCACATGTTCAGATTTCAGTCACATCAATTATACATTTCTGCAACTTATGCAAATACTAAGCAGCACCTAATGAACTGGTATAGTTCCTGCGACCAAAACAAACCTTGCATTGATCATTGTATGATTCATTTACTTTTGTATCAAATCTTTACTCTTGAAGATTGTATAATAATGTCGATATTTAGTTTTCAGATTTATCAACAATGCCTGCCTGTTCGATTAGCGGTTGCCCTTCGAAGACCCATGCGAAATCTGAAGGAACTACAATGCATGTATTCCCGAAAACTGTTGATCGAATAAGAGAATGGGTCAGACATTGCGGATACCCACTGGATGAGCTGGAAAGTAGAGTCCAACAAGTCTTAGAGGACAAGAGGGGTGATCAATACCGCATCTGCAGCCGGCACTTTTCCTTGGACATGTACACAACTTCTTGGGTAACAAAGAAGAATAAACGGCGAACGACACGGAAATTGCGCGAAAACGCTATTCCCACTCTATTCGTCCACATTCCGCCACCGGTGAGTCAAGTGCGGTAGTGTGTAGCAGAATGGATTAATAGATATTGTAGGTGTTCTATCCCTTGTAATAATTTCGATATTGATATGAGTGTATAGTTTTTTGAATAATGACATTTATCAATATATTCTTTTTCGATTTCATAACCCACAAACGCAATGTATATATATATGGGGACAGGGAACTGTGCTGTATTGAGCATTTTTCAAGTATTCTGTCGGCTTACATGGCTATTTTTAATATTGGCATTTCATTATCAATCATTAATTGACCTTTACAACTTCTTGACTATCCCTTGAATCTGAAGCAAGAACATTCTACATGCTTGACGTGGTCGCAGTTATCAACCACTTCTAGCGCGTATCAGGCAATCTTACTAGGCTAATCCGCTACATACTTGTTTTATGCATGTCAAGTAATAGTTTTATTCTGTCGTGTAATTATTTTACCGAATGTTTGGTTACTGCTTTCCAATTAATATACACCTTAGTTATCGTCCACTGGTGTTTGTTTTCAGTTATAATTAGTGTTATCCATACTAATGCAAGTACTGTCTTTCAGGGAGATGCTGAAGCGTCCGCCACATCTACAACATTTCTAGATCTTTTTCAACATCAGGAGGTATGGATACTGACAGCTCCACCGAGCGTCATCATCAGAGCTGGAATTCTTGTCGTTTGATCGTTCTACACAATGTTTCATTCGTGGTTAGCCATTGATATGTACCTGTGCTGTCGACCCCAGGTGTATGTTATGTTTGCACATTTGTAATCCTCACTAATGCAAGTACTATGCTTCAGGCAGTTGATGGAGCGTCAACCCCTGCTCTTGATGCAGAGCCTAACATTCAAGTATACGAATCGGCGCAACAGCTTTCGGAAGTCCGCACTACATTTGCAACATCCATAGATATTCTTCAGCAGCACGAGGTATGGATAATGACAGCTCCATCATGCGTGATCATATAACGTGATTCCATTTGCTATACTTTCTTCCCTATTAACGCAAGTGCTGTGTTTCAGGGAGACGACGGAGCTTCCACCACAATCACAACATCTCATTTAGATGATGCAGATGTAAAGGAATCGTTGAAATAAGTCGATGAAATGTGATCATATTTGGATTTTCCTTGATTCTTTTGGACAATGCATCATTTGCGCTTATCTCTTTATATGTACCTGTGCCGTCGACCCCAAGTGTGTGCTGTGTTTCCAATATTGAAAAGCATACTAATGCAAGTACTGTGTTTCAGGGAGATGCAGATGCCTCCTCTCCAATACAACCATTCATGGCAGTCCATGCAGAGCCAGAGGTATGGATACTGACGGTTCCATCAAAATAGATCATCACTGGTCGAATACTTGTCCTTTGATTGTTGCACACAATGTTTAAATCGTATTTGGCTATTGAGATGTACCTGTGTGTTCGTCCTCGCGTGTGTTTTATGCTAACAATATTTTGATACATAGTAATGAAAGTACTATGTTTCAGGGAGACGATGGAGCCTCATTCCGTGCTCTCTATGCGGATACAGAAAATATAGTCCTTGCAGCGCAAGAGGAAGGGAGGACATGCGGAAACGAATCGGAGCTACAGTGTGCAGAGATTGAAGGTCGAGTCAAAAAAGTTGCAAAGAAAAAAAAACAAAAAAGGTTAGTTATTAACAGTTCATAACTTTAAAAAAATGTTTGTGCTGGGGACTATATTATGTTTTTTTCCAGTCAATTCTACTACACTCCATCTTGTGTTTAAACTGAACATCCCTTTTCCAATATCTCCTCCAGTTACCCGTGGGTGTCAGAACTATACACACACAGACAGTGAAGCGAATGAGAGATGTGGCTTGCCAGACCGTGTACACTATGGAGGAACTATTAATTGAGGCGAGACGTGTTGAGATGCTCAAGTCCAATGGCCAGAACATGAATTAATTGTGTTTGGAGACTACAGCAAAGTTGCATTGGACCATAGCTACAGTGCGACCGCACCACCACAAGAAGATGTTATTGAATGTATTGAAGATAGCTCTGAAGTAGTTGCAGATCAATTTACGCAATCTACACCCGCCAAAAATTTGCCACCAACAAACCTGTCGACATTGTTGTGTTCTCCCATCAATGTTGAAGTAATAGATGTTGAAATGACAGTGAATGAACCAGCCGCAGCATCCATAGGCGCATCAGAACTTGATATCAGCGATATGACTTTCCAATGTGTTGAAATCTACACAACGTCAAAGGCCGAAACAACGTTGACGCAGGATGACAGTCTAACGAAAGAGAGCAAATACATTGTATTCGACAGTTGTTTGATGGAACTTATAAGTATGCTGAAATGTGTGCATTCCATTAGAGGGAAAGTATGTGGGAAGCCATTGATTAATGTGACTTGTCAAATAAAAGGCAGTAACGTCAAAATAAATGCCGACTGTAGATTAAATCATAGGTTCTCATGGTCTGCACAACCAATGCTGGGAAAAATGCCAGCAGGCAATCTACTGTGTGCAGCTGCATCACTTTTTAGTGGCTCCAGTTTTAGAAAGTTAGAGGCTTTCTTTCAGTTGTGGGACTCCATTTCATTTCTAAAGCGCTGTACTACACATACCAACGTGATTATCTGTTTCCGGCCATTAGTGATGCTTGGAAAATTGAACAATTGTCTCTAGCAAGTACATTCGAAGGCAAACGATTCAGGCTAGCCGGCGATGGACAGTGCGACAGCCCTGGATTTTCTGCCAAGTACTGCACCTACCACTTTCAGGACATGGATAGTAAGAAAATTGTGAGTTCGGTGGTCGTGCAGGTAACACAATGTACATCGTCAGTGGCCATGGAGAAACTAGGTTTTATAAAATCATTGGAATATCTACAATCGAGGGGAATGCACATCGACCTCATAGCCACGGATAGACACGTTTCAATTGCCAAGACAATGAGAGAGCAGTTCCCACATATTAAACATCAATTTGACGTATGGCATCTTGCTAAATCAATCAATAAGAAAATCTCGGCTGCAGGGAAAAAAAAGGTTTTGAAAGTATTTTGCAGTGGTCACATTCTATCGTAGGGCGGTGGGTCCCGAGGCGTACGTGCGACAGCAACTTTGCTGCTGCTCGACGCCCCGCCTAGGTTCCCATGACTACCCTTAAAAGCATTTTTTGGCCGCGCGCAGTTCACTTTCGCTCTCACAGGGAGCGCGATCGGTCCCGCGCGCGAATCAAACGAGTGCAGGTAAGAGCCCATTTAACTTTTCAGGTTGAAATAGCTTCTCAATTGGATATAGCTAGAATAATAGTAATATATATTCCCCTCTGGCAATTAACAGGAACACTGGAGACGTTCTACGAACGCATTCACAGGAGAGGACAACTCACAATTAGCAGGTACAGGACACAAAATACAAAGAGGAAAAACAACTATGAATGGTTAGCGATATAATGTATGTTGACATATTTTTCATATTTATTTTTCTCTTACATGTACAACATCCATTTGGATCTATTTGGGGTATGTGCCTTGCTTTATTTTGAATTATCTATTATATTTATGTGTATTCTGATGAATAATTGATGTTAACACGGTGCAGATTCTACACTCACTTCAGTACAGCCCTGAAGATGGTCTCAGACCGAAATGCATTGGCATATGTACTATTGTTAATAATTGACCTATCGATTTTGAGTTGCCTCGCAATATCTGAACTAATCAAGAAAGATATAAAACCAGGAAATGTGAATTAAACATTTCTCTTGGAAAAACTTTGTACCATTTGGAAATATATTTTGTCTGACATTTGAATTATTTTACGCAAGAGCTATATATGATTGAGCAACCTTATTTAAGGTCAACTGAGAGCACCAGTCTTAAGTACGGTATTTTTACCTTACTTTTTCTTGGAATTCGTTTAGTGTGATCCGGATGCCACAGGATCAATCATAGACTGGCAGCTCCAGGTTAAAATATTACACAATTTTCCTAAATGAACTTTATCTATATTAAAGGACCTAACTTCTGTGGTGCCCACCTTCACATTGTATTTCTGTAACTTGGCCTAGGCATATCCAAGGTGGAGGCACACATCTCTTTAAAGAATTTATTTTAGAAATCCTCTACAGTACCATAATCATCAAGAATAATGTCATTTGCGGACATTGAAGGCTTAACGACAAATAGAGCGGACACGCTAGGCTTCACAGCCGAAGAGGCGAACGAAATCTTAGGTCTCATCACCGACAGTGGATTTAGTGGCACAAGCAATAAGAAACAGGATCCAACCAGTCAAATTAAACAGCTAGAATATCTAATAAGAAAAGAGATCAATCGTAAACTACATGCGATAACACTGGGGAGATACCATAAAAGTCAAAGAATACCAAGAGGTCTACGTCTACAATTGAGGCCCACCTTATGCAAAGAAAGTAAAGCTTTCGTAAAGAAGTGGGAGGCTATACTGAATAAATGTTCGTTGGATTTGATTTTATTAACCATACAAGAACTGGCCAAAGACCTTAAAGATCTGGGAGAGGAGATCTTAGAAATTGAGAAGTCTTTAGTGGCAACATTAAATAGAGAAGAAGTAGATTCCATCTTGGAAGACATCAACAAGAAATTATCTGGGTACAAGACGGAATTAGAAACCAAAAAAATCCGAAAATTCAAACGGGATACTTACGATTATCTCAAAGATGAAGTTTATACATGGATGGAAAAATATGGCCCTCCAATAAGGAAACCAAAACAAAACTTCACAAGCGAGACTTCTAGTTCTGGAACGGACACTGAGAGAGAAATACAGAATCAAGAAGAAGAAGCTACACCAGGAGCATCAAGTACAGCAGACCCAACTGAAACACCGAACAGAGAAAGAGAGCCTTTTTTAGGATTAGGAAGAAGAGAACAAGAAGGGGGAAAAGGAAGGCAAAAGACAAAACCGAATACGAGACAACAACAGAAGAGAACATAGTGATTAATTTGTCCTCTAGAAATCTAACCCTGTCTGAAATTAAAACATTACAAAAGGGACTCAGTTTTGTTCCTACATACGACAGCACCCTATTTGATTCTAAGATTGAACTATACAAACTGGTTCGTAAAATGAAATTGAAAGTTTTTTTCAGTGAACTAGAGGAAGAGAATCCTAGAAATACAGAAGATTCAGACTTCAAAGAATTCAGAGGAAAGAGCAATTTCATCCCACCAATAACAGTCCCCTCGGTGGATATCTTCCAGAAACAGGTCACAAGAGACCTTGAAAAGATCAAATTCAGGCATCCGAGAAATCAGAACATGAAACCTCATGAGTTGGAACTCATTAAGAACTTGTATGGAGATGACAGGATAACAATACGATCTGCAGATAAAGGAGGAGGCTTAGTTCTACTCAATACAAGCGATTATGAAGAAGAATGCTTTAGACAGCTTGGGGACATCAACACCTATGCATCACTAGACGCAGATCCTACAGAGGAGATTCGGGGTAACCTGGACAAACTTTTGGAAAGAGCAGAAGAATTAGAATGGATAAATCATAATACAAAGAAATTTCTGACGAATACATATCCAAAAGTTCCTCATTTCTATACTCTTCCGAAGATACATAAAGATACACAGAAACCTCCGGGAAGACCTATAGTAGCCGGAATCAACAGCATCCTCGAACCACTCGGAAAATACATTGACTATTTCTTGCAACCTTTGATTCAAAAGACAAGTACCTATATCAAAGATTCTACTCATTTCCTACAACACCTAAGAAGTGTTCCATTCAACAACGACAACATTTGCTTCACAGTAGACGTAAAAAGCTTATATACATCGATTCCCCATGACTTGGGCAGAGAAGCGGTGGAGTGGATGCTCCTGAGGGAAGGAGAAATACCTGCACAAAAAGAGTTCATTATGGGATTGTTGGAATTCATTAGTAACAATTCATACTTCCAATTTAAAGATAAATTTTACTTACAGGTTGCAGGCACGGCCATGGGGGCAACCATGGCCCCTTCATATGCAAACTCCTTCATGCACAAATTCGAAACAGAACATGTTCTGACAAACAACGTATGGAATCAAGAACTTATCACCTGGATCCGGTACATAGATGATATTTTCGGCATCTGGAAGAGCACAGAATCACACCTACTAGAATTTTTTGGATACATCAACAACATAGACCCACGTATACAGTTCACATACGAATATTCACGTAAATCTATTCATTTTCTGGACGTTGAGATTAACGTCACAGAAACTGGATATCAAACCACTATCTATCGGAAAAGCACAGATAGGAACAGTCTGCTACATAGACTCAGTTTTCATCAACCCAGTCTGATCAAGAATTTACCTTACAGTCAGTTGCTTCGAGTGAAAAGGATTGTGAGTAACCAAAGTGAATACGAAAGAGCTGTGAGAGAAATGGGCAAGAAATTTCTAGCCCGCGGTTATTCAACAGAGGAAGTTACATCAGCAGAAATACGCACGGCTACACAAGATAGAGAAGAATTACTCAAACCCAAAATCAACAAACAGGATATCTCTCCCCCACTGGTGTTTGTATCGAAATATTCACGCCAAAGCAATCGGATTAAGTCAATCATAAAGAAAAATTGGAACACTGTTACATGTGATAAAAGGGTAGAACACCTATTTAAAGAAACCCCCACATTTGCCTACCAGAGAAGTTCTAATTTGAAAGACAGATTAGTCCACACGAGACCCCCACAAAAGAAGAGAAGCACGGACCGCATAGGTACATTTCCATGCCTCAACTGCAGCAACTGTGGATATATCATGAAAGGACAAACCATAAATCATCCATATACTGGAGAAAAAATCAAATTGAAATGCTATGCCACATGTGACACGGCAGGAATCATATATGGAATTAAATGCCCTTGTGGTTTATACTACGTCGGACAAACACAGCGCACAGCAAAGATCAGGTGGAACGAACACAGATCTTGTATCAGGAACAAGACTGCAAGCTCTGCAGTAGCAAGACACTGGCAGAGTAAACAACACAATCTGGCACAGATTAAATTTGTAGTCCTGGAAAGAGTCCAAAGAAGAGAAAGATACGAGGATCTACAAAAAAGAATTGATCAACGAGAAACGTTTTGGATAGACAGACTAAGTTCCCTTACACCGAAGGGAATCAATGAAGAGATCAATTATATGTGTTTTCTCTAAAAAAGCCAGATTCACGGTTGGTTCAAGAATAAGTCTTTGAATTCTTCGTGGATGAAGAAGCGCAATGGACTTAGATCCAGATACAACTGGGGACACATTGAAAACGTGTGATTGAACTTGGTGTTGTTTTCTGGTGTTTTTGCACTTACATGTATTAATTGCACATCATGCAACAGTTTAAAATATTTAGGAGTGTATGAATGGGTATGGATCGCATGATCCACTCCACACAACCAGTATCTATCCTTATTTTGACACCTACATTGGTTGACATTCATAGAACATATACACAGATATAGAACGAAGTCACGTGTAAAGTTTCCACTAATTGCCTAGGCTTTATCCACACCTCTCTTTCACTCGAGTTAATTCCATCATCAGTAACACAGAGCATACACACACCTTGGGGTCATGGCAACAGTCCCGCCCCCCTGCGCTCCCGTAGGGCGGTGGGTCCCGAGGCGTACGTGCGACAGCAACTTTGCTGCTGCTCGACGCCCCGCCTAGGTTCCCATGACTACCCTTAAAAGCATTTTTTGGCCGCGCGCAGTTCACTTTCGCTCTCACAGGGAGCGCGATCGGTCCCGCGCGCGAATCAAACGAGTGCAGGTAAGAGCCCATTTAACTTTTCAGGTTGAAATAGCTTCTCAATTGGATATAGCTAGAATAATAGTAATATATATTCCCCTCTGGCAATTAACAGGAACACTGGAGACGTTCTACGAACGCATTCACAGGAGAGGACAACTCACAATTAGCAGGTACAGGACACAAAATACAAAGAGGAAAAACAACTATGAATGGTTAGCGATATAATGTATGTTGACATATTTTTCATATTTATTTTTCTCTTACATGTACAACATCCATTTGGATCTATTTGGGGTATGTGCCTTGCTTTATTTTGAATTATCTATTATATTTATGTGTATTCTGATGAATAATTGATGTTAACACGGTGCAGATTCTACACTCACTTCAGTACAGCCCTGAAGATGGTCTCAGACCGAAATGCATTGGCATATGTACTATTGTTAATAATTGACCTATCGATTTTGAGTTGCCTCGCAATATCTGAACTAATCAAGAAAGATATAAAACCAGGAAATGTGAATTAAACATTTCTCTTGGAAAAACTTTGTACCATTTGGAAATATATTTTGTCTGACATTTGAATTATTTTACGCAAGAGCTATATATGATTGAGCAACCTTATTTAAGGTCAACTGAGAGCACCAGTCTTAAGTACGGTATTTTTACCTTACTTTTTCTTGGAATTCGTTTAGTGTGATCCGGATGCCACAGGATCAATCATAGACTGGCAGCTCCAGGTTAAAATATTACACAATTTTCCTAAATGAACTTTATCTATATTAAAGGACCTAACTTCTGTGGTGCCCACCTTCACATTGTATTTCACATTCTATCACCAACCATCTTTGGTGGAGCTCAAAAACTTGTGAGGGGTCAGTGGAAATACTACTTGAAAAATGGCGGTCACTGATGCACCACTGTACCAACGTTCACCACTGGACAGCAAATGAACATTTCCACCAATGTGAACATGGCCCTTTGTCCCCAGAGGAGGCACGGAAGAAGAAGTGGTTGATTCCATCTTCACCGACACACAAAGCCATTGAGAAGATTGTTTTCGACAAAACTCTATCAAGAGATTTGAGAGGACTGACAGAATTCTGTCACACAGGAGATTCGGAGGTGTTCCACAATATGTGCCTAAAGTACAGGCCAAAGCGCTAGCATTTTAGCTTTCGGGGCATGAAACATCGCACTCTACTAGCGGTCTTGGCCCATAACAGCAATGTCGGACGTGAACAATCTAGGACTAGGGGTAAAGTAAGGATGCCTCGCTACACTAAGGTGTTTTCAAAACGAAGTAAGCAATGGGTGATGAAACCAGTCTATGATGAAATGCAGTTCGACTTTGTGAAAGGCCTTATTGTTGCTGTGTTAGAGAAGCACAGATATGGAATTTTGGACGTTTCTGTGCAGAGCAGTGATCCATTGCCACCAAACAATGCGACTGTGCCCACCCGATTCACAGCTGATTGTGAAGTACAAATCCCGGTTTAAATAATTGCAATATGATTGTCTTTTTGTAAATAAATGTTATTGTACAGTGTACCTGTAAACCTAACCCCTACCTTCACCATCATGGGTGGCGAACAAGCTGGGTGTCATCTTTGAATTCTCTCTATTCACCTCACATATGTGTATGTATATATTTTTCTCATGTCTCATCTCATGTAAATGTAAATGCTGCGCACTGTTAACGGAGGGGAGGCTTGCGTATTGCAAATAATAAAACAAACTAACAAACAATAAATCTCACTTTTAACTCAACTCCTGTGGTACTTTATACTTTCCCTGACCTTCCGCCAAAAATTAAATGTCTGAATTTGGGCTGCAAAGCTCGCAGACAATGGGGACAAAATTGGGGCACTTAAGACGCGCCAGGCAAGCGGCCCGTGGCATTTGGGAGAGAAGCCAGTTCGCATTTGCACATTGAGGCGCACTACATAGACGGATTCTAAACTTCAAGTTCTCATAGATGCCTATACTACGTGATGTTGCAAATAAAGAATGCGAAGGACAGCGCCCAGATGAGGCCCACAAGTCTCACTGGAAGTATAAGGGTCTATTGTTTTTTGACCTTGAGACAGGGACCATGCCGAAAGAACTACATTTGAAGGCAGTGCGCAATAACATAAGAGACGATAAGGCAGAAAATTCAGAAACTAGACCAAGTTTCAGTTTTAGGTCAGTATACGAAAAATCATTGTGAAGAGCACGGTCCGTTTTACAGACTGCATTACGAAGAGACACAATGGAAATTTCAAATGTAATGTAAGTAAATCTTTACACGCTTTTATACCGGAATGAAGATTTAATGAATGGATGCATGAATAAAAGAATGAATGAAGAGCTAGGAAAGGCAAGTAAAACTGTTTGTAGTGGGCACATGGGCATGCAGGTCCACTGGTCTCACCGATCTCGCTCCTTGGCCCAGCCACTTTTCCCTGCACTACGGGACTGTCTCTGTATCCTTCAGCCCCTTCTCCAGGCATTTACCTTGCACTTGCCACCAGCTGGCCCTATTATTTAATTTGTATTCAACTAACCTTGTACAGCCCATCCCCATGCGCGATCAGAAAGACACCTGGCCTAGTAGAATCGTTGTCTGTCTGCCCTTGTTCCCCACCTGCCTCGTCACGCCTAGTAACACTTGAGTATAGGCGTGTTACAAATGCCATATCATATATCATATCATTCCTCGCGCATGTAGACTGTCGTTTATCATTGTGTGTTGGCCTCGATTTATCTCGTTACTTTTCGCATTGATTTTAGAGACGAACATACTCCATTGAACTACCCTTGCAAGCAAATAGTTTCTGAACGGCCCTAATAAATAAAATGAGTAATATTAATGAAGTTCGGCTAGCGAGACTAATTATCATTTTTTTGTTTTCATAACAGGTATTTGATCCCTTACTGCCACTGCCATCTGTTTGAGACACCGGCGGATGGATTCTTCAGCAGACACCTGCAGCTTTGTGTCAACAACTGGAGCACGATCACCATATTATGGGACGATCGCCAAGGGCCCACATGCCCTTACGCTGTACTAGTGGCTAGAAGCAACATATCAACCTTTAGGATGGACTAGTGCCTAGTTGATGGAACAGCCTTGCGGTTCACCGTGCTTCCAAAGTGATTCTTTTTACGAAAATGAATACCCTGTGTACCATAAAGAAACAGCGCCTGACTCAAGATGAAACGTAACAGTTATTGCGGATACAGATAAAAGAAAATAAATGGCTTCCGGAGTTCATATGGCAATTGCTGAATATTCTCTAAACATTTAATGTCAAATAAATGTACTTTACCAAATGTACCGTGTTGCTGTTTCATTTTAAAGTACAGTTTCATATTCCGAATTGTGGCGCGCTGTGTTTTGAGTTGATCTGTGTTGGTTTCCGGGTTCTGTGTGGAGTCGCGGGGAGAGGCGGGGAATATGAATGTTTTGATAATGTCAGGCTCAGGGGCGGGGGAATTGATTTAGTGCCACAAAAGCAGGTCAGCCAGGGCGATCGGGGAAAAGATAGGATTATCAGAAAATGGCGGCTCCCTGGTGCTTGTTTTCGCGTGCGTTTAATGGACGAAAACGCGGGTAAGGTCCATAGGAAAGTTTTCTAAAATCGAGCCACTTATGCTTAAAAAAACATGGCCGACCCGTTGGGACAATAAAAATTTTTACTAGACCATGCCTTTAATATTATTTCCCTGCAGCGTCTCTACCTCACTATGTGTGTAGCTTCTGTTTTCCGCTATCTCATCCTCTTATCTACCCCGTCAATCATTCGCTTTCTTCAAGTAGACTAAGGTCGGGAGTCCCCTGGTGAGGGCAGCGTACTCCACTCCACGGATATGCCTAGGTGCTCTGATACTAGTGCGGTTGTGATTTGGTGGAGTATAAAAGCCTATTAACAAAGCATAACATAAAACCATCTCTTGCATCAGAGTCCATTTTGGAGCAATTGACTTCAAACACAATCCCACCAATTTTGGTCAGAATTGGGTCCTGGGACTTTGAGCCTGAAGGCAGCTCGGGGTTGTACAATGAGCAGTTTTTCCATTTAGTTGAGCAGTTTTTCTCATAGCTATCTGGATTAACCTTATTCCCACCTCTTAACCTAAATAGGCAGTGCAGGGAAGTGGTTGAAAGGGGATAGTTTATATGCAGATTATTCCCAGAGGGGCCCAATCTTCACAAAGCCTCAGAAATCATTGGTTTGTCGACAGAGCTCAGTGACTGCTCAGGTGGAAGCCTCAGTGCTGTTTCATTAGCAGAGACCTTGCATTGGAGAGCCACTCTAACCTGGAAGTGAATTCATGGTCTCCCACTTATCCTCCCTTATGTGGTGATTGTTGGGTGCGCTGATATTTACGTGGTAGGCTTGCAGCCTGAAAGAGTACTTCCCTACGTCTATTAAGTGACATGGCCTCACTCTGGAATAAAGCCCTGTACAAGCAAATGAATGTGGCATATGTTGCCCCTATACAGGCACCCTGTACTTTGCAGCGTCTGCACTTTCTATGCAATTTATTATCAGAATATCAAATGATCCCCCCACCCCTTTCTTAGTGCTAGTGTTGCAACATATCCTAGAAAGCTTCGCTGATTCATAGTAGCTGTGACGAATCCAGGCAATTCATCCCTTCTCCCCAAGGGAGGGACACCCCTTTGGGACTAAGGTTGTGAACCCGATATGCAATATACTCTTTATCAAACAGGGCAAGCAAGATTTCACTTGGGTGACCCAGCCCCTCTTGGGGGACATGGCACCCCCAAGCACGCATGCTTTCATACCTCACTAATGTACAGACTCCCAACTGTGTTTAGGGTATATGACAGCTGAACCATGTCATGCAGGGCCCTTTAAAACGGGATTGGCTTGGTTTCCGAACCTGTGCCAGTGATGCCCCTACCTGAAGTCCATGACCAATGGTATCTTCTCTCTCATTCCAGCAAGGAACTGGAAAGACTTCGACACATGCACCAGAGACAACTATCAGTCTGCGTCACAGAGCAGAGAAAAAACTCATTCCCTCTCAACCACCTGGAGGCAGGACCACATTCGACCCGTGATGAGCAGAGAGACTGCAGAACGCTAGCAAGCCCAGGGACAAGGTGGAGAACAGGAAGCTGTATGACTGAAGGAGCAACCAACTGCTGCCAGAGCGGTTTACCGGCATCCACGGTATCTGACACCAAAGTCCTGTCCCAGACAGACAGGAGGAACCGAACGCGGAGACCCAACCGCGAGGAAGTCGAAGTAGCGGTTCTGGCGTAACTGAAGCTGTCAGATCCTCTGGCCCGCACTGCCATAGGAATAAAGTTGCATGACAGGAGAGAGGGAGCGGGAGGAAGCCGTAAAAACCCTGAAGAAGCCCACGCGGGGCTGCTAGTGAGAATATCAGACAAGGAACTGAACATGAGCACAACCTACGAGGGTACGAGAGTGACAATACTGCTCCAGCAACTGAAGCACAATGAATACCATTTGAGCATAAGGCCTAAGTGGCCAACAAGCCTACGAGGGTGAACACCTTGCAAGGGGGTAGGAGGAGAAACCAGTGGCCTAAAGGGTCTGTTAGCTCACCCAGAGCTAAGAGAGAAAAACAAGATCTCCCTTTCTACCTGAGAGCGTTCGAGACATATTGTGAGTATCAAAGTAAGCAAAGTAGCGAGTGCCAGGCAGACATTTTGAACTATTGGGACAATTTGTCTGCGGGTCCCGAGTAGCATTCTCCAGGAGTTGGTAAGACTCAAGGACTGAACTTTGTACTTGAACATCATAACCAGGCTGGAGCCCGAGAGAAAGGGAAGATCAGAGAACTGGTTGGTTGTCAGAAACCAGCAATCCAAGTCAAAATATAGCGAAAGTGACTTGTTTTGGCCATTTAGATTGTTTAGTTTTACTGGTAGGGTTGGCATAGGATAAAATAGGTTTTGGACAGAGGACAGAATTTATGTGAGACGTCCTGGCGAGCATCGGCTTGTTATTTTCGTTGGAGACTAGGGAACCTTCATTATAGAGCTAGGGATAGCTGAGGTTTACCTTTCTTTAATAAACACCCTTGAATCAAGTCTTCATGTCGGTATCCTATGTCTGATTTAGCACACCACACAGCCGACCCTGTTCTTTTGTTATTAAACTAAATTCACCCCTAAAATAATGTATTCTAAACCCAGACGCAAATTGCTCTTTGGGCATTTACTCCATGGAAACAGTTAATCCTCGGTCCAGAATCCACCAAAATGTAACTGGGTAGTTGAGGCACGTCCACGCTCATTATGCACCAATCACTGTGTGTTATTAACTACCTATTGCTTCTGTAAACCTTTTCACAAAGATGACCCTTCTGATGCCAGACACATTCATATCTGCCATACTTTCTGCAGTCCCAATCTGTGGTCAGCTTAATGGATCCACATACACCAAAGCTGTTGCAACATTTTGCTCCCCTCCTAAATTGCCCCATCCCTACAGCCGTTGCATTTTACCCACTTTCCCATGCTCTTCTCCCTTCACCTTGTTCTCTGCAGACTAAAGTCTGGATAGCCTGGGCGATGGCACGATATGCCAACATGTAAATAATCCAGGTGATCTGAAACCACTATGATGGTGATTTGGTGCAGTGTAAAAGCCTTGCAACGGAAGATAAAATGCCCTGTTTCTAGGGAGAATGCCAGTAGTTATAGATATGTAACCAAGGTCCTGTGGCATTAGAAATACTCAATCGGCACGCCAGCACATATTGGCATCACAATTTGATTATTTATATAGAGTGCTGTGTGAAATGCACAGTTAGGCAGTATGCAGGAGGCCTCGGAGACACTGGGACTCCATTGTCTGTGCATGAGCGAGAATCTGGCCGTGCACTAGCAGTGAAGCCATCTGGGTCTTTCACTGGTGGCAACCAAGGAGGAAGATCCCAGGGGTGTGACTGGTACCTCTTTGATTCCTGTGCACTTTCTTGGACTCCAGCAGCAATCAAAGTAGTGGAGGCATGAGCATTTTGAGGATGTGTGCAGGGAAATCTGAGGACATTTTGAAGAACGTATAGGCCATGTTTATGCTGGGAATGTGAAAGGCTTGGGACAATTCTTTTGGGAGCATTGTGTAAACTAGCATCAACATATGCTACATAGCCTGAAACTGGTATGGCACTGTTGAAACTGCCCACGGTTTTCTGAGGCAATGCGAAAATAGCACAGTAGTTTTCTGCGAGCATTGACGAAACTATCATGATAGCCTGCTTAACAAGGGCAAACCTGACAGGACTGTTGAAACTGCATGATCAGTTTCTGGAGGTCATTTAAAAACCAGCTTGACAATCTGATTACTCTACCCAGTGCAAAGCTAATGGGTTTTTTAAGTGTCATGCCAGTTTGTGATTATCTGGTACAGTTTGAAATTGCTCTTACTTGGTCTTACTCTAATTTAAATGACAGGCTTCCACATTGAGATTAGCTGGCATGTAACATCGTGTACATTAGCAACATCCGAACAAGTTGGGCATATTGAGCATCCTATGAACCTCTTGCCAATGTTGGGGATCTGTCTGCCAGAGTGGTTTTTGGATGCACCTTAGTTGGTTTGTCTGGCATGTGGTGTGGTCTATGTACAAGAAGTTCCAATAGTCAATGGTGAACAGGACAAGAGGTCCTGGTCATCTAAATCCTTTGAGTCATCTAGTATGTGAAGCTTAAAATGTGCTTTGTGGGAAATATCCAGAGTTTTGCACCAAGATTGGTTGTCGTATAGTGAATATTTTTGCTAACAGGGCATTGCTTTTTTTTTAGGATAATTTATTTTGAATTACTGTTTAATGAGAAAATATTTTTTCTATATGAACCCTTATACCAACACATTATTTTTACAAAACAGTATACACTTGTTTACAATTGAGTAAATTGTGGTTTTGCTCAATTGTAAACAAGCGCATTTTGTTTTGCAAAAATAGTGTGTTGGTATAAAGGTTCATATAGAAGAAATAATTTCTCCTTAGATAGTCATTCTAAATAACTAATCCTTAAAAAAAACAATCCACTGTAGAATTCGTAGTTCGATGGTATTCTTTTGTAGGTCTTTTTTTAAGATACACTTGAGTGCAATTATATGCTTTTGGTAATATTATTTTCAAAGCATAATTGTAACTTCACTGCCAACACAAGATGCATGCCAATTATGACAAGCACTTCATCACGACAAGTCTAATTAAAATTCCATAACATATCGACATATATTTTAGGGGACGTTTATCTACTCAAATCTGGTACTTTATAAATGATCCTTAAAGTACTGGTTATAAAGCGTTGCATTTCACACATGTTTACATGCTCTTGCCAATATAGTCAGGTTCTCGCAAACAAGTGTCTGCCATTATACAGGGCTCTCTCAAGTTGCTTAACTAAAAGTCCAGAACATCACTTGTCTAATTCTAGCGAAGAGCTTTGTATTGACTGTATATCTCAAGAGTGGCATAGGATGTAATGAAGTCGGCGCAATTCGTTTTTTCGTGAAATAGCTGGACAAGCTAACCTTACATGTAGCAAACCTCAATGGTACACCTTATCAATTATACAAATAAGGCTACCAGTTTTATGGTATTTATTTTCTCGTCATTTCCGTCTGTATTTATCCATATTAATTTGTTTGTCCTTTGTCTGTATTTATCCATATTTATTGTGTCATAAAGAACGATAATGCACAAGCAGTATTTTTCTGCATTTATTCTAATAAAAAATGCATTTGTTGAAGCTCACGTGCAGCCATATAGGAAAGACATGCTAGCTCAATTTTTCCTTAATATCGAACTGTTGTTCCTCTGACTGCTGCTGCCTTAAGATTTATGCTGTTGGCAATTTGTAGAACTTTAATATACAACTTTTACATTCTCCATGCTGCCATTTGCGTTGCAGATGTATGAGTGACATCATAGAGAAACAGACAAATACCTGTTTTTCATTTTCTTTCCATTTTTATAAATACAGACCGAAATCAGATTGATTTCCGTCCATATTTGTGTACAAATCAGTAAAAACGCAAAACTGGAAGCCTTCATTATATTCTAGTAGAAAAAAAGAATAAACTTTCCATTAGGAAAAGAAAAATGTGTTGTTAAAACAACCACAAACCAATCCCACAATTCAGTCATTACACATTCCTCTGTCCTACATTGCGAGCATGTTGTATCAATCAACAAAATTAGTTAAAATAATTTTTCCTTAATCGGAATCACTCCTGCTAAGCCCAAGAGTTTCAAAACAGCAATCATCAGTGGAGTCTCATGGCCACTTACAGCGCGATTCCAGAACTCATTTGTCGATAACCAGGCAACGTCATGTAGAAGTTTCTCAAATAGTATACCTGCGCACCTTGTAGAGCTGTACAGTGCATGATGAAGTGCTCTCTCCTCTGAAGTTGATGCAATGCTTGTTTGACAGAATTCTGGGGCTTCCATTGATTAGACCGAGGAAGGGCTTGATATTGTAGGTTTATGACCTGCTCGCCTCGGCCAGAAGTTGGGGAAGGGCCATTATCTGAAGCGATAATGACCTCTTCCATGGGCTAAAAGGATATTAGTACGTAGTTGTAGCAACACATGGGGGTGTAATAAGAAATGTTACCTTAATAATGGGTAAAGCAAGTAGGCAACTGACTTAGTAAATTAAATGTGTTTTTATTTCGTCATATTAAAAGAGCATAGTTATTATCATAAATTAAGCATTTTAATTGCAAAGCTTGATTCAACTGAAACGGGTTTAACAGGCGTATGCATTTGTTGTCATGTAAAAGTAGACGGTTTACTCTATAAGAAAGTGAACGCATTTTCTAATTTTTGGCCTTCTCCATCTGTTAAATAGAATATTCCAGCCCCAAAAAAAGGTCCTCTAAGAGAGGAAGAGTTTTGTTGACAGAAATCTGGAAATTGCATTGTTGTTTGCCTGTCTACTTTTGAAGATAGAATGTTCTGAGCACAGTCAATAGTTATTAACTTCAATCTAAACATTCTTATTAGCTAAGAGGAGATCAATAATGATCTCCATATGCTAATAGTCTGTGTGTCTTTTTCTTTCTCTTCCAGCCTCGAAAGACCTGGTGAGCACTTACAGTCTGGAGCTACTCAACACTGAATCTGGGCTTCTGAGACGCAGCCTTTCTGACTTCTTGCTTCTCAGCCACGGTCATCCCCTCCAGGCTGCTCAGGTCTGTTTCTTGTCTCTTTTTTTGCAGTGAGAATTCTAATAGCATAGGAATCGAGGCACTCAGTGTGATAGTTTAACGACTAGAATTAGTACCCTGTGAGGGGGGGCCTGGGACCACACGGTAAAGCCTCCACTCCGAGCTTCCTCGGAGTAGGAGGCGGCCATCTTTCCTCGCTGGAAATTAGGTAAGTGTTCCCCGCACCCTCATTCCCTCCCTTACCCAACCCCAATTTCCACCATCCCAATCCACCCCTCCTCACTTAACTTGCGCTCCTCCTTCCTTTGCAGCTTCAGGAACACTGTGTTCCCAGCACATCTTCTTCCTGGAAATGGCCGCCATGAAAAGGGAGAAGTGACTATATGTAATTTCCTTCGCCCTGATCCATGGCGACCATCTTGTTTTGTCATTGTTTCTCAAGTTAATTAACGGCAAACACGCTGTTTCTGAACTTGAGAAAAACACCTTTAGTACCCCGGTACAACGTGCTGGGGTACTAATAGCAATACAACCCTTGCAGGGGGAGTGGGCATTGCCAGTCAGGTAATGCCACGGGGCTAACGTTGAAGCCCTCGCTTCTGCCCACCCCTACTGCTCTGGTTTTATTGCTTAATTAGTTTCAATAGTCTGACACTTTTGAAGTATCCGATATGAAGAAGCCCTTTCACACCAACCATGTCAACCAATCAGATGGAGGACTGTACAGTATATGGTCAAGGGGAATTAAAACAGTTCTTTTACCCTATTGTCAAGGTTTCTGTTTATATTTTGCCAACCGAAACTCAAATTGCACTGTATGTTGAAAACCAGCATTGCTTTTCCAGAATGTCACAGGCAATTAGAAATCTTGTAATCACTGAGAGAGTTGTGTATTTATATTGGTCTCGGGTCTTTCATACCAAGATCTATGACTTAAGCTGGCAAAGTTTGTCGGACACTTCTAATTGGTTTCAACCTGGGCCCTCTGTTTTATAGGACTTGTTTTATTAGATAATAGCACCTACTACTTTTTTGTTTCTATCAGTGTATTTCCGTTGAAAACCTAGACTGGCAAATTATCGGTCTGCTCTTAACAGGAAAATCTCGTTCTCTAATTTGCTTACATTTTTGGTGTTGAATTTTAATAAGTGTAGTACCACTTGTCACCAAAACCTATCCCTTGAACTTCACATTTGCTCAGTTAATCATTGGTTTGCACCTCTTAGGTACCAAAACCTATCCCTTGAACTTCACGTTTGCTCAGTTAATCATTGGTTTGCACGTCTTAGGTTCCAGGATCCTAGGGAGAGGAGTTTAGTGTAGGTATTGTTAAACCCAATGCATTCTGAAATGGGGAGCTGAGTAATTTCAAACCAAATAAAATCTATAGTAGATCTCCTTGTCATTCGAGCTCTGTTTTTATGTATAACTTTTTATTGTTTTGGAATAAACATTATTTAACAAACAAATATTTGCTGTTGCTTCGTAGACCATCCTCAGAGTTACGTCGTTTAAATTAAAGTCACTACAACAGAGAGAAGATCGTGATAATGTCAAACGAATCCGTGCCATGGAATAGGTGTGAAATAGAAAACAGGACCAGCCTCATCCATCCTTCCCCCACCCACCAACCCCACACCTTCTGGAATTTCTGGGGACAGTCCCTTGCGTTATATACTCGTCTCTCAAGCGACACATACCTGTCAACTTCCGCAAACCACCGACTGAGTCTAGGGCGATCCGCTGAGCCCCACATTGCGGCAATGATTCTCAGTATCCATAGAACATTTTGAGAGAAAAAAACGAATGGACAAATATGCTGAATTTGGCATTGCAAAATAAATTAAAACCAATAATGTCGAAATTATGGGTTTGAGGGTTGCAGGGGTGTGTCCCATGGAAAGCAGTGGATAATAAACGAAAAAAGGGACCCTAAGGCATCAGTTCTCACCCATAATTGGGAGTTGGAACTGACGTTATAGAGAGAAGCCCACCGCGGGAGGCGAACACAGGTAAGGGCAGGTATCTGTGGATAGTTTTAAGGGGTAAAGGGGGGGTGGGCAGAGGGGATTAGGGACTTGATATTTTCGTAATGCAAATATTTCTGTTTCATTTTTTACGCCCGTGGTAAAAATATGCGGTGAAATTGTCACGTTTATTCATGATTCTCTTATTCAGTCCGAGTGCTTCAGAGAGAAATAGCTTTTCATACCTGCTGAGCCCCACCCTCCCCCCAGATCCCCAGCAATGCCAATTTCAGTTCACAAGGCACCTGCGATCCCTACTGTAAAGTAATGTTAACCTGCAGTTACACTTCCTCCAAAAGCCTTGGATTAGTTTGCATTCCAATATTGTATGGGAAAAAAGTGCCCACTGCTATCCCGCACCCCCAACAAGTGTCTCCCCCTGCAGCCCCCCACTGCACCAGTGCCGTTTGTGGGTAATATACTCATGTAGAATTTTATATTGGATTAGGCAGAGTCTTGCAGTAATTCTGATCTCCCGTGGGCACATGAGGGCCTTTAACCATTCCTGCTGGGTCCACTGGGCCTATGATCCCCTTCCACTTGCCCTTAGGTTGGGACAGTTCCTGGGCCCCAAACGCTGTCAGTAACTGATAGTGTCGACGTGACCTTAGTGTCAATACGGGCCGGAAAAAGATTGGCCTTCAAGGGTGAACACTTTGGGACCTCTGCTAGGGGAGAAACAGGAACCAATGGCATGGGATAGCTGCAGGTACCTGTACTGTTCTTTGTCCGCTAGCCCAAAATTGTCTTGAAGTACCTCAAATGAAATGAGCTGCCATCCCATACCACATCGGGCAGAACCTGCACCCTGTGTACCTCCCAACTTTTGAACTGGCTCATGTTGACCTACTCAGGGAGGTATTTGTTGCTCCAAAGGGGATGATTTATCATTGGCTTCCCCCCCCACCCAATGTACTGGTGTGCATCGGCATGGAGCCTGCTTCCTAATCTACTGCAGCCTTTCATCATTCCTGTATCCTTGCTACTTGGAGCAATTATGCACGTTACGCTGACTATCTTCGCAATTTGCTAAATATTGTTTTCTCTGCTGCTACAAACTGATGGGGTGAAACACGATCATTTCACTTCGTGTTCAATACCCATTAAAAGGGTTTTACATTTTTTGTTCATTTATCCCTCAAAAGCCTCATTGTGTTGGCCTTTCCAAGATGACAGAAATTCGTTTTTTCCACCTAACCTGCCTTGGCCTGCCTCACTCCCTACTCCCATTGGTTGCTATTGGTCCTGAAAGGCCAATCAGCGCAACCAGGAGGCGGGAGCGGGCCAAACTAAAGCCCACGACAAAGGACCCTGTCTGCTACCAGAACGCTGTCTGGGGTTATTCTTGCTTCCCTGCACTTGAGCTTCCATGATGTTGCTACCTCTGGCCTACCATGACATTCACACCTCCTTAACTATGGGCTAGTTCCCTCCTCCTGGACACACTCCCTCCCTCTTTTGTCTTTCACTTTACTTCCCTGCTTGTCTCACATGTTTACACTCGTGATCGCTTTGCATTTTGCACACACTGCTAGCATCTGATTCTGGTTGCTATTGCAAATCTAACTGTGTTCTTTGCATTTGGTTAAGATGAAATCTAGTTGTGTTCTTTGCATTTGGGTAAATTCAAATGTAGCTGTGTTTTGTAAACTTTCTGTGCCGTTTGTTTGTATTTCGTGCTTTTTCTGTCACCTACTGGCCTTGTAACTGGACCGTTCTACTTTCTACTCTTACCCAATGTCCCCCCCCTTCTCTCTACCTCTCCCATGGCGTTTTCTGTTTCTCCTATCTTCTCCAGCTGTTTCTCCATTGACTATCTTTCCCTTCTCACTAAGTCTGGTAGAGAGACCAGGGTTGGAGGCCAATATATCCTTTTTGAACTTATCCCTATGGCTGACACCTATTTCAGCGCTTCCTCCAGAAAGACCCTCACCAGCATCCTCTTTGTCGTTCCTTCGCCAGATCTATGGACTCTTTATATGATCTCTGTGCTCTGTCCTTTCTCCTCCTCCTCCTCCTCCTATTAATGGTGGCACCTGCTGGGAAGCCCTCATGGCCCCCTTCGACTCATCCAAGGTCACCATCAATGTCTACCTAAATGGCACCGTCATGGTCCAAGGCCCTCAGGCAAATCTCCTACTCTTTGATAGGTGCTTCCCTCGCCTCATCAATTTCCTTTGATCTCCTGCTGCCCCCTCTCTCCCCCTCTCCTGCTTCCCTGTCTCCACCCTTTGCCCACCCTCCCCCATTGGCCACCTTGTCCTCTCTTCCCTCCTCTTTTTCTATCCCCCTCAGGCACCTTCCTCACCTCTGCAGGGCTTACCTCAGATTTGTACCCCTTCCCAGAGGGCCTTTAAGGCTGACAACCTTCTTCATCTTGACACTCTCTACTCTCGCTCGGCTGTCAAACCTTCCTCTGACATCTGCCCCCTCCCCGATCAATTCAACCTCAATGTCCTCAGTTTCACTGAGACCTGGTTCATGGCCAGCTCTGTCACAAGCTTTTACACTCTCCTCCCTGATGGCTACAAAGTCCTCTCCGCACCCAGATCCACCAAGTCCGGAGGGTGTGTAGCCCTGATCTTCCCTGAGTGGATTCCTGCCTCTATCATTCCCATGCAGACCTAGTCCTCTTTCGAATGCCTTGTCTGCAGGCTTTCTCTCTCTCTCCTGCACACTCCCTTACTGTGGCTACTATCTATCGTCCTCCTGGTCAGATCACTCCTATCCTATCTGAGTGGGCGGACCTCTCCTCCCCCCTCCTGGCCACAACCACTTAACTCCTCCTCCTTGGTAACCTGAATATCCATCTAGATTTCCTCCTCCCTGGTGACCTGAATATCCATCTAGATTCTCCCTGTTCCTCGTCTGTACTCTTTTGTGATCTCTGCAATTCCCTCTCCCTTTCTAACCTCCCTTCTGGCCCGACTCACTCTGCAGGGCACACGCTTGATGCTTTGATCTCCTCTGACCTCCCCTCTCCAGCCCTCTGACCTCTCCTCTCTCCTGGAGGGATCACTCCCTCCTCTCCTCCCATCTCACGCTCTCTATCCCCTAGGCCAAGCCAACCCCAACACTGCCACCTATCTTCTTGGGCATCCGACCCCCAAAAACGGTGCGTCAGTTGAGGCTTTCACCAACACCTTCTCCCCCCCTTCCTCCTCCAGCTGACTCACATCCTGACAATGCCCTTTCCAAGCTCTACTCTTCTATCTCTGATACTGTTGATGCTCTTGCCGCTGTCATGACGATCCACTTGAAGCCCAAAGCCAAGTCCAATTCTTGGTACGACTCTGACCTAGCTACTTTTAAAAGTAAGTGCAGGGTGGCTGAGAGGAAATGGAGAGCTTCTTGTTCATCCTCTGGCAAACTGGCCTACCGCCTGCTCCAAAGGCAATACCGACTCTCTATCTACACTGAGGACAGAGCCCACATCCAAGCCCGTGTCTCTGCGGCATCTAGTAACTCACCCGAACTCTTCAAAATCTGCAAGGAGCTGGCCCACCCTGCTGCAGTCTCTACCTCTCCTGTCGCCTCCCAGGCGCTTTGCACAGCCCTTGCCGCTCACTTCATCTCTAAACTCCAGGACAGGATCCCCCCTCTCGTCTCCTCCCTCTCTTCTCCCTTCTCCTTCTGTGAACTCTGGCCCTCCTGCAGCCCCATCCACTTTCTCTTCCTTTCCTCTTTTCTCCCCTGACAAGGTTTGCAGACAAGTCTGATTTGAAAGTCTCATCAAAACAGGTTCTTCCTTGTTCCTCCTAAACCATCAAGGACCACATTGACACTCTTGCTCCTGCCCTGGCTGATTTCTGCAACCTCTCCTTCGCCTCGGGAATCTTCCCCTCCCCTCTGAAGCACTCTCTTGTGCACCCTCTTCTCAAGAAACCCACAGCTGACCCCTCTTGCCTGGCAAACTATCGCCTGATCTCCATCACACCTTTTCTGAGCAAACTCTTGGAAAAGCTGGCCATCTCACAGCTTAACCTCCACTCCGATTCTGTTGGTTATCTCCATGAACATCAATCTGGCTTAAGAGTTGCCATAGGCACAGAAACTGCTCTACTGAACACCCATGAAGATCTGCTCTCTAACCTTTGACCGACTGAGGATTGGTCACTTATAGATCTAAATACCAGTGTACATCTGTATAGGACTCAAAATTGACATTTCAATGAAAACTGCTCCTGACCTATATGTAAATGTACACCATGTACTAACACTCACCGATCTGCCTTGCTTTATTCCTGTTGCAGAATTCCCTGAATGGGAAAATTATTTGTTTAATTTATTTTTTTAATTTCTTCTGTAACTAAAGCAAATGTCTCTCTGTTGGTTTTGGTAAAAAAAACTCTACCATTTAAATAATATTGTTATACAGAGTCTTGGTAAAAAGTTCACTACTGTAATCTTGTTATTTTTGCTTTCTGGTTACTGTATTCCTTTTGCACACAGAACTGTGACTTTTGCTCTATTACTGCCTGAACTTTTTAACCTTTTTATTTTGCTTTGTTATTGTATCAGGACACTGTACTTTGGTTTCTGTTGTTTTGATAAAGAAGGTGGAGTGCAATAATACAAAAACTGCACCTCCCTAATAACTGGTTTCTTGCAATAACATAGAGCATACCCACCCCCAAAGGGGTTTTTAGTTTACATCACTAGGATGAATCATAGGTGAACTTTTGTATACACCACCGATTCCAATAGAATCAAACACATATATAAATTATAATATGTTCCAACTTTATTAGGCTGCTACCTCCCCCCTGTGACGCATCTCTAACCTTGATTCCAGCATTCCTTCTGTCCTTATCCTCCTTGATCTTTCCTCTACTTTTGACACATTCAACCACGCCATCCTGATCGATCAGGCCCAGGAGTGGCAGACCTCCTTCCACTTGGACTGCCCCTCCCAGATTCAATTTGGTCCCTTTCTCTCTGCCACCTCTTTCTCTACTTGTGGCGTTCCCCAGGGCTCTATCCTCTCACCCTGATTTTTCAACCTCTACTTGGCCCCTTTGGCCCCCTGATCTCTACCTCTCCTCTAACTTTCAGTGTTATGCAGATGACACTCTGCTTTCCCTTAGGCTCCTCTCCTCCCTTGTTCATTCCTGACTGTCTATCCATTCAGGATTAGTGCACCTCCAACAATCTCTGTCTTAATGCCAGTAAGACAGATATCCTTCTCACTGGAACCCATGCCCGTGCGTTCCCTCTCTCACTCTGTCCACCCACCTTGGGCCCTCTTCCTTAGCCTTCCTGCAAGGCAAACAACCCTGGTGTCATCTTCGACTCCACTCTTTCTTTCTCTCCTCACATCTTGGACGTCGCCAAGAAGTCCCACTAGCACCTGCTCCTCCTCAAAGGGACTCTTCCCTTTCTCACTTTCCCCCAGAAGCTCACTGTTTCCAGAGCCCTGTTTCTCTCTAGGATGGACTACTGCAACAACCTCTTTCTCAATCTGCCGCCTTCTACTCTCTGTTCTCTGCAACTAATCCAGAACAGGACTGAGAGACTTATCCTTGGCCTCAAACCCAGGGATTGTATCTCTCCAGCCCTGAAATCTCTCCGCTTGCTTCCAGTGGCTGCAAGGATCAAGTTCAAGACCCTTTGCATTGCCCACAAGGCTTTCTGGGGTCAGGCCCCACACTACATCCAACACTCTCTTCCAAAATACCTTCCTTCTCTAGTCCTCCCCCCAGCTACCTCCAACTCTTTAAGGGTTAGACGCTTCTACAGGCAGAGAGTGGGGGGTAGATCTCTCATCTGCAGGTGCCTCCCTCTGGAATGGCCTCCCTGCCCCTCTCAAACTTGAGTGGACCACCTGAAGTGCAGGAAGCAGCTCGACACGTTCCTCTTCTCCTGTGTTTCTCTCTCCCTCCCCTGCTGACCTACCTGTTTGCTGTACCAATGGACTTTTGGCTACCCTCAGAGTCTCACTGAGACCAGGCTCTTACTTGATCAGTCACCCTTGCACTACCTCCGGGCCTGCCACGCACTTAGGGGCTGTAACTGTAACCCTACAGTCCTTGTTCTCCTTGCACTAACCAGAGCCGCGCTGCACTTACTCAGAGCATTATTGCCCTATTTTCCCCTCCTCTCTTCCTTGAATGACACAAGGCTTAGTAAGATTGTTGGTCTTGTCCTCCTTCTGTCTTCCCTCCCTTGTCTCGGGCGCGCCTTGAAAAACTTGTGTATAGCCGCGTTATAAATGCCATATCATATCAAATCATATCACTTAGACTCCCCCGGTCTGTACCTTTTACCTAGCACTTGCCACTTGCTGGCTGCACTACCATTTTGTTGTTTTTCATTCATATGCTCTGCACTTTCCACTCCCCCACTCCCCCCTGCACTTTCCACCTTCCCTCTCCCCTGCACTTGCACGCGCTCAATGTCACTGGGCCTAGTAAGATCGTTGTTTTTGTTCTCCCTTGTTCCCCTCCCTTGTCTTGTCGGGCTCTGAAACACGTGTATGAGCGCGATACTAATAAAATATCAATATCTGTCGGACATGTAGTAACATCAGAGGGAGATCTGCATTCCTTCCCCCACCCTTTAAACCATTTGCTTTGGGTAGTGTCTGTCCCATTCTGCCTCTTTCTAACGCGATATGGGGAAGCCTGGGTTCACCATGAAGCCAGTCATTTACCATCTCTAAATGTGCTGCCCAGTAGTACCTACGAAGGCAGGGCCGACCAATTCCTCACTCCCATACAGAGCGCTGAAACGTTCGAAGAGAGATGTGTGGCTGCTCCCCACCTCCTGCCCCCACAGCGTGCTCCTGATCACTGTAAAGGTCGACCTGGGAATGGGAGAGGGGCGTTTTGCTGCTCATTGAGAAACCTAGGGAGTGTGAGCATTTTAAAGAGAGACGCTGTACCCAACAGCGTCAGCAGGAGGGACTGCCAGTGCACCACATCCGAGGAGAATCTGTCCATTACCAGGTGCAGGTTGAGACAGAGAAAATCTGAGGGGTGCACGTGGATGCTCAGGTATTTGATGCCGGAGACTGAAACCGGATAAGAAGAGAAATGGGGGAAAGCCTCGTCCCCTCCCTTTAGTGGGAAGAGAACAGACTTTTTCCAGTTAACCTTCAGCCCACTGAATCACTGACATTCCGCCAAAACGGAGGTCATGGCTGGACAAGAGATCACCGGGTTGCTCATGTAAATCAATTAGGTTGTCGGCACAGAGTGAGAACCGATCTTCACTCCGCCAGTGCCATTTGAATCCTGCGCAGTTGGAGACCATTCTGAGGTGAATTGCTAGTGGTTCTATGGCCAAAGTAAACAGAGGGGAAAGGGGGCAGCCCTGCCTCATCCCTAGTCCCAGGGGGAATCCCGTAGAGGATGCAGTTACTAGGACCACTGCCTCCAGGGATGTATAGAGCAGCCGAACCAACGATCGAAAAACTTCCCCAAACCCCGAAACGTCATTTCACCAAATTAAAAAACTTTCTGTGGTGTCAGAGGTCATCATTGGTCGTGTGATGTCAATTCCACTACCCCGAGGGTAATGGAATTGACATCACACGACACCTGACCTCTGACATCACAGAAAGTTATGTCTTTTGACCCTACCTTGAAGTTACATCACTGGAAATGATGAAATACGACTTTTCACCCCTTGACAAAACAGTAAGTGGCATCACATAGCATTGTTCCCAAGTATGCTATGAAAAATGTGGTTACAATATCACTATAATGTGATGTACATTTCATACAAGAATGGATCACCATAATCGTTAATATCAGTGTGTATAGGCCCCTATCACCAAATTACTGTGAATGCAAGCAGATGTCCAAGGCCAAATGATAATGTTATTATATAGCACTTAGGCTTAAGTGCCTTATGTAGAACAACTATACATGCAATATCACCCAACCTGTGTGGGTACTCATTTGTCGACACCAGAAGGATGAAAGGCTGAGTTGATTCACTCCCCTGAATAGTGCCTGAAATAAACCTTTAATGAGTTTATAATTATTGTATAGAATGTCCAGAAAGACAAATTATTTGTTATTCCTATACTTTCTTGTTTAGGGTCACTGCTCAAAGTTACACTTACAGAATTTATGGAGTCCTGACCAAGAAAGTCTACCACTCCAGAAACATGTTGTTGGCCACAGGACAGGAGCTTGCCCGTTTAAAAAAAGAAAGAGTTAGCAAGGGAGACCTCAGGGGTCACACCTGCGACCTCTGTCAACCTCCAAATGACATCCCTGCCCAAACCCCATCTGACCCATGATCTCCCAAAGAGAAGCCCAAGAAAGCGAATCGAAGGCCTTCTCGAAATCTTCTGCCAGTGTATCAGATATTAAAGCAGATTGACTAATCACTAGTTGAACTCTGTGAATGTTCATTTGCGTATATGGGCATGAAACCACACTGGTTTGGGTCTATTAAAGAATCTATGATCCCCAGCAGTCGATTGGCTAAGCGACATGCCGACTTTTTGGCTTCTCCATTAATCAACAAGATCAGCCTATAGGACGCGCAAAGCTTGGGGGATTTCCCAGGTTCTGGCACCACCACTATACAGGCCCTCCTGAGGTCGGGGGGACAAGGAGAGGGAGATGCCCATCCTGCCGACTCTGCAGGAAAAGACGGTACATGGGCCCGGTGACCTGATCTCCCCTACCCCCAGTCGCTTCCATGTCTCCACAGGGAAGCCATTGGGCACCAGAGTTTTGCCTGACTGTAGTTGTGGAAGTGTTGCCAGCACCTCCCCTTCCGGGATGTCCACTTCTAGCCCTAACGCATGCTCTTCCGTTAGAGAGGGGAGCGCTACCGAGTCCAGAAAGCTCAGTGCTTCCAGTAAGGACTCCTGCGCAGGGTGGTACAGCGTCTCATAGAAGGTGGCGAATGCGCTGACTATATCTCTATCTTCCGTCATGTCCTCTCTTTTGCCTTGCCTGCCAGGCCAACGCCTTCCTGGCCTTGTCCCCCCAATTCATGGATCTGACTACCCACAGCCCAGTGGAGCGATAGAGCATTGTCTAGTGCCCCATTGTGGAGGGCTTCCTGTGCTGTGACTAATGCATCTTGTGATGCCTGGGACCCGGAAGCCAGTAATTCCTCGTCAGCCCTCACAGAGAGCTCCTCTGCCTCCTCAATCTCCTTTGTGCGCTGTCTTCACTTGGCCACCACTAGAGACAGAGCCTCCCCCCTAAGCACCATTTTGTAGCCCTCTCATAGTGTAGCTGGGCTGCCTACTGACACTTCGTTTAACGTGAAATACATTTTTTAAACCTTTTTTTTATTGGTGTTTCCAACACAAAACAGAACATATAACAACTTAAACAAACATCACATCTCTACTGGCACATTCAAGTTGGAGTTTACACTGCTTTTCGCCATCAGCTTGATTTACGGCAAAGCCTCCTCTTCCTCGGACCATAATGTTTGTACGCTTCTCATTGCATTTCTCCAAGGTGCAGTTGTGTCCAAGCCATCCCTCCTGACTCTTTGTATCACATATTTGCAGAGCTTTATCTGCTGTCGTCTAGTTAGTCCTCCTCCGGGCCTCGAAGTTCCTCTATGCTATCTCCTTCTTCGCTTCCGAACAGTTCTTTTACTAGGGTGTTCCACGCTAATACCTTAGCCCGACTGTCGCCGTCTCACCTGTGCAGCGCCCTTGTCCACACTGATGTTTCGGCTACCGTCCATTTCTGCAGGTCTGCTCACCACATCTCTATCGAAGGTCCCGTGCTTGTGTTTCACGCCATTGCTATGCAGCGTTTCGCCAATATTGTCTTCAAGTCTTTAATTTTTGCCAGGTGTGTCCCCTGTTTACCTCCTCTTGGGAACAGGCCCAGCAGGTAAGACTCCGGTGACCATGCCTGCATTTGGATTCCCCCTTTCAACGCTCTTCCCCTGATAGAGTCCCAGAAATAAGTTCTCACCGGGCATGTCCAGAACATGTGCAACATATCTGCCAGTTCCGCCGCGCATCACGGGCTGCTTCAGGTCTGCCTATTCACCATCGTCGACATTCTTTTAGGCGTGAGATATGCTCTGTGTATCAGACAAAGCTGCATCTGTCTGAACCTTGGGTTTCTGGAGAATTTCTTTGCATATGGGAGGGCCCGGCTCCATTCCTCATCCGTAAAGGGTTTCTGGAGCTCTTCCTCCCATCTGGCACATACTTGTAATTCTCTCGTGTTATTGACGCCAAGTAGCTGCTCATAAAGTCTGGACACTGTGTGTGTCCCCTCCGAAAATGTCATTTTTTTGAAAAAATTTTTTAAAGTATTTTATTGGCATTTATATGAATACAACACAACCATCAAACGGTAACATAACAAACAAACTAAATCTAATTAATTAACTACCACAGTCTTCGTAGCTCAATGTGTTGTTCGTAATTGTAGCGGGGGGAGGGGTTGGTATGCGGCACACCCAAGGTCACGAGGGCTGGGTTTTCAGATTGACCATTCTTGGGGGTAAGTCACAGGCATGTCTCTGGTAAGGGTGAAAGCTCAAGGGGGTTTGTGGTCCGAGGCATATTGGATGTCGCGCACCAGGGCTTTCCATGAGTCTAGAGTGTCGTTGGAGTCGTCATCGTTTGAGTGGATTCCATCCTGCCAGGCCCTGGTCTCTGCCTCTGTCCACTTTTCCAGGTCCTTAAGCCAACGTCCGTGCCTTGGGCCCCTTGGTGATTTCCATGCCATTGCTATGGACCTTTTTGCGAGGATGCAGGCTAGGTCCATTAGTTTGACCAGGTGTTTGTGTTTGCTGAGTCTGGGATGGGCTCCCAGTAAGCATTCCTTTGGGTTCCACTCATATCTCGTGAGTCCCGCTTCGGTGCAGGTACATTCCACCATGGACCAGAATTTCGCTGTTTTGGTGCAGGTCCAGAACATGTGGATCATATCCGCTTTGTCATTTCCGCACCAGGGGCAGTTCGGCGGTGCTTGTTTGTTAAAGGTAGCAACTCTTAGTGGGGTCATGTATGTTCTGTATAGCACGTTCAATTGAACTTGTTTGAATCTAATGTTCCTCGACACCTCTTTGGGGTATAGTAGTGTTCCCTCCCATTCACTGTCGGTTAGTGTGGTCCCTAATTCGGATTCCCATTTTTGTCTCAGGGACACACTTTTTGGATTGGGTCTAACATTTAGTTTGGTGTACAAGCGGGAGACCGGTTTCCAACCTTTTGCTAAATCGTACATCTCCTGAAGGAGGGGGTCCGGTGGGGGTTCTTCTGGCCAGACAGGCCACTGTGCCCTGACAAAGCGGACATGATCCACATGTTCTGGACCGTTTGAGGCGGTGGTACCACAGGAACTGGGTGTTCGGGATGCCTTCATTGGCTTGTAGCGATTCGAGTTCCCTGAACGTGCCGTCTTCAAACAGATCTCCCCATTTATAGATTCCGGCTCTCTCCCATTTCCTAGCTGTCGCTAAGTCTGCCTGAGTTTTGCATACATCCGCCAGGATGGGAGTGTTGGGATTGTAGGGGTGTTTCAGTTGTCGAAGGAAGCCAATTCTGGCCCATATCTGCCTGCCCAGGGTAACAATCATGCGGACTCCAGAAGTTTGTTTCGTCGGGTTCCAAAGCATTTCTTTAGGGAACAGCTATGGGGTCGGATGTCGCAGGAGCCCCACTTCAGCTGACAGGTCGTCAGAGAGCCATTTCGTTGTGTGGCTGAGCTGCGCGGCTAGGTAGTACCTTTGCAGGTCTGGTAGTTGTATCCCACCTTCTTTGTACGGGAGCGTGAGTGTGGGCAAAGTGATCTTGTGTCTGGACGACCCCCATATGAAGTCCTTGATTAGAGAGTCTAGTTTTTTGAAGAAGGGAGGTCTGATGTAGAAGCATACATTCGTGAAGTGGTATAAGAAACGGGGGAGGACTATCATCTTGACTATTGCCGCTCTGCCCATTACTGCCAGTGGTAACTTCGACCAGAAGTTCATAGATTTGCGGAGGGCTCTTACTGCTTTTTCCGTGTTGTGTTCGTGCGTGAGCGCTGGGGTATGATACACTTCGATTCCCAGGTATTTAAACTGCTCTGGTTGCCATTGTATCCCGACATCTGGGAGGTCGGGCTTATCCAGACCCCTGAGTCTGGCCAGTGGGAACGCACACGACTTTAGTTTGCTAAATGTTATCCCAGAGTATCGGGCATAGTTGTCGAGGATGTCCAACGCGACTTGTGCATTGAGCTGGGGGTTATTCAGATACAGGAGGACGTCATCCGCATACATGGATATTATGGCATGATCACTGCCCAGCCCAATGCCCGCGTCGAAGTGTTGTTTCCTGAAATAGGCAGCCACTGGCTCCAGGCCCAGTATGTATAACATTGGGGATAGCGGGCATCCTTGCCGCGTGCCCCGCTGTATCGGCCAGGCTTCGGACACAGTCTTACCAGTCTTCACTCTCGCTGTCGGTGTGTTATACAATACCTCGACCCACTTTACAAAGCTCTCGCCAAAGCCGAATTCTTTTAGCGCTTCGATCAGCCACTCCCAGTAGATGGAATCGAAGGCTTTTATAGCATCCAAGGAGAGTACTGCTAGGTCCTCGTCTCGATCATAGGTCTCTGCCATGATGTGTTGGAGCCTCTTCAGGTTCGCGGTGGTGTTGCGTCCTGGCACAAAACCATTCTGGTCCTCATGAATCAGGGTTCCAATCACCCTCGCCAGCCTCTTAGCCAGGACTGTGGTCAGGATCTTGCAGTCATAGTTTAGCATGGCGATTGGGCGGTATGATTCACAGTTGTCGGCGGGTTTATTGGGTTTGAGTATAGGGATGATAATTGTCTCTTTCATGGAGTTGGGTAAGTTTCCGTTTTCGTATGCCTCCATATACACCTTGTGGAGTGTCGGGGCAAGGGTCGCTTCATACGCTTTGTAGAATTCTGGCGGGAGCCCATCGCTCCCGGGGGTTTTGCAGGTGGTCAGCGATTTAATCGCGTCCGTCACGTCCTCTGTAGTGATTTCCGCGTCGAGTAACTCTCTTTGGGCCTCCGTCAGTCTTGGGAGCTCAATCTCGGCCAGTGTGGCCTTTGTCGTCCACTGGTATTTTGGTGTCGTGGGCGTACAATCTGGAGTAGAAAGCCGCAAAAGCTGAGTTAATGTCTTGCTGCGTCCTGTGAGTTATCCCCCTTTCATCGGTTATTTCAGTTGGGAGGTGTCTTGGGAACTCGCGCTTGCATAGCCAGGCCAACATTCTGCCAGGTTTATCTGCTTCTTTGTGCGCTCTGGCTATGTAGGTCGTATAGTCAAATTTGGACAGTCTATTCCAGGCCAGAAGGCACTCCTCCCGGGTGCCCTTCAGTTCTGTTTCGGCGTCCGGCATGATGTTGATTTCGGATTCCAGGTGCGTGATCTTGCTCTCCAGTTCCTCCAGTTCCAGTCTCAGGTGCTTACGGATGCCACCAGCACCTGAAATAACTTCACCCCTTGTTACAACCTTCATGGCCTCCCATAGTGTGCTCCAGCTTGACACTGAGCCTGTGTTATTGTCTAGGTATTCCTCAAGTTTGGTACCAAGTTCCTCCTTAAATGCGTGGTCTGTGAGTGCTGCGGGTGGCATTCTCCATAGCGGGATTGGCGGTCTGGGTCCTGTAGGAGCCCATTGCATGATCAGCGGTGAGTGATCGGATATGGTTCTGCCTAGGTACAATGTGTCGTCCACTTGTTGAGCCAGCTCACGATCTATGAACAGATAGTCTATTCTCGTGTGGACCTTGTGCGGGGCAGAATAATAGGAATAGCACCTCTCGGTGCGGTGCTGTTCCCTCCAGATGTCCATTAGGTCGAGCTGTTCTATTGCAGTGTTTAGCGCGTTAGATGCAGGGCTATTTGAGAGACGGGGGGGGGGGTCTGATCTGTCCACAGCTCCGTTCCTGATGGAGTTGAAGTCGCCACCCCATATGAAGGCACTCTCTTTCCGAGGGATCATTTTGGCACTGAGCATTGCGAGGTGTGAGGCTATTCCGTGTTGCGGAAAGTATGAGTTCACCAGGCAGATTGGCGTGGATTCAATGGTACCCCATAATATTAGGTATCTGCCCTCTTTGTCGGCTTCATAGCCCAGTAGGTGGAAGGGCACAGTCGGGCTCACCCACGTAAACACTCCTCTGGCGAATTTGGAGTATGGCGCCCCTTTCCCTATCCCTCCCCATCTTTCGGATAATTTGGCCGTGGTTTCTTCCGTGAGGTGGGTTTCCTGAAGCATCGCTACTGACATCTTTTTCCTGCGCAGTAGGAATGGATCCGGTTCCTTCTCAGATACGTGCCCATGCTCCTCACATTCCACGTCATCACCTTAAGTTGGAGCGCCATTGGGCTTGTGTCTTGGATTCATCTTTCCTGTCGCCTCTGGTTTCACGGGGCGGCCCTTCTCCAGGTGGTGCGGCTTTCCCTCTGGGTTCTGGTGTTTTCTCTTCCGCCGCCCCCAAGAGCCTCCGGTCCCATGTTTCCGCTCTGCTGATAATCCGAGGACTGTGGTGTGAACAAAAACAATTAACAAAACTGTAACTGGTGCGCCCAGCAATGACAAGGTCTTGCTGGTGCTCAGGCGCTCTCGTTCCGTCAGGACCCATCCGGGTGTCGGGCACGAGGGAGGTCGGTCAGGCAACTGGCCTGTCCTGTACTGTTCGTGGGGGGTGGGGCTCTGTGCTTGGCGTGGGCCGAGCGAGGGCCGCATCATCGTTGCTAACTGTTGGGTGATTTTACCTTCTCTTAGGTCATTTGCCTTGCGTCCGAGTTGGGTTTATGAGTCATGGCTTCATCCATGTCTCAGGCGCGGGGGGTTCTTCAATTTTCGGTGGGTTGAGGATCCTTGTCTGCGGCTAGATTGTTGTCTTCTAGCCACATGTTTGCAGATGCCGGAGATTCCAAGAAGATCGCCCTCCCCTTGTGGATCACTTTCAGTCTGGAGGGGTATAGCAACATATACTTCAGGTTCAATTGCCTGAGTCGGGCTTTAATCGGCACAAATGAGTTCCTCTCCCGTCGGACTTTCGGGGTGTAATCGGGGTAGATCGTGATCTTCGAGCTCCCGCGTTCAATGGGGCCCTCCTCTCTGGAATGCCAGAGGATGGTCTCTCTATCCTGGAAGTTGAGAACTTTAGCAATTATAGGGCGAGGGTGTGAGCCCGATGGGGGTCTCTTCTGTAGTGATCTGTGCGCCCTTTCAATCGAAAATCCTTGCGTCAGCTTTCCAGCACCCACCTCGTGTTGTATTAGGGATTCTATATAGGCCGTCGGGTTCGGACCCTCGCTTCCCTCCGGTACCCCCAGTATTCTGATGTTGGCGCGTCTGGCCTGGCCCTCGGCCTCCTCAGCTCTGGCCTCGAGTGTGAGCACCTTCCGTTCTAGGTCCAGCACCTTAGCTTTCAGCTCCGCTGTATCTCCCGACGTCTTCTTTATGGTTGATTCGGCGGTGGTTACTCTTTCTGTCAGGTTGCGGGCATCCTGGCGCATGAGTTGTAGCTCGGATTTGAACTCCCCGATTCTGGAATCTATAAATGCGCGCAGTGATGCAATTGCCTCCAGCACTTGAGCTTGATTTTCGGGAGAGTCTGCCGGTTTTGCTCGGGGAGGTTCGGGAGTGGAAGTGCATGGCTGCGGAGGAGTTTTTACTTTAGCGGACACATACGTGTCCATGGTGCTTGCCTTCGTCTTGTTCCTGGCCGCCATGGTGAGGGAGGCCGCTCGGTCGTGTGGAGGTGGATGACGGTGGGCGAGGTTGGGGAGCTTATGGTTCCGGAAGCAGGGTGGTCCGGTTTACGCGGAGTCAGTGTTCAAGTTCTCGGAGGGATATACAACGGCACATGTTCGATCAGTTAATGCCCTCGCCCAGCGCTCTCCTCATCTTCACATTCTTCTGCTGTCGATGGCAGGGCTCCCCGCACCGGTGCCGTAGTCCAGGGCACGGGCCCGGTCTCCCCGGTCGGGAGCTCCTGGTTGGCTCCCCGGTCGGTAGCTGTCGCAGCGGAGGTTCGGACCCGGGTGGAGGGGGAGGCTCCTCTCCCTCGTTTCGGTCGCAGCAGCAGTTTATGGGTCGGTTTCGCTGCAAAGGCGGCTAGCGTTCTCCTGCGACATCAGCTTCGGAAGATGGCCGCCATCTTGGGTCCCGCCAGGAGGGGGGGACCTTTATCGGGAAGAATCCGTGGGTTTGGAGGTCCGAATCCAGGGGAAGACCACAGTATCGTGTCTGGGGTTGGTTCCCCTTCCCTCGGAACCAGTTCTATCCGTCTCAGGTGCAATTTTAGGCAGGCAAAAGGATCAAGATACAGCGTCTCGGCCGGAGCACGGCGACTCAGCTTCCACTCGCCATGAGCTCCAGGCCACGCCCCCCCGAAAATGTCATACCATGCATCTAGTGCTCCCCCTATATCATCCACCTCTGGCAAGGTCTCCCATCTCTTCCTGATCGTTCAGACCATGTTGTTGTACAATATAAATTGGCCATTATGAATGCCCTGCCCTTCTACCAGGGTCTGAAAGTCCACCCAGTGTCCATCCTGCCACAAGTCTCCAATCTGGGCTCTACTCCCTTCTCTTCCCACTGTGTTCGGTACGTTGCCAAAGTCACAATGCAGATGTCAACTAATCCCGCAAGAGAACTTTGCCTGGAGCAGGGGTCTCTTATCCCTTGCATTTTCCACACTCTCTTCCACAGGGCTAGGCCCAACCGAACCATGTTGGGAAGTGTTTTAGCTGAGGCTGTGTCTATCCGCAGGAGCTCCCTTAAATAATATTGCTGCAATGCTGTCTGAAAAAGTATTGAGTCTATAGACGTGTCTTCACCCATCCACTGTATTACAAATTGTAGTTGTCCCGCCAAATAATATTGTTCGAAATCTGGCAACCTGATGTCCCCCATTCATAGTCCCTCTGTAGTGTGCTTAGTGCTATTGTGTTCCTCCCTGCTCCTCACAGGAATTCCCTTGCCCTGGTGTGTAGTAGTTTAAAGAACTACCTAGGGATGTTGTAAGGAATGTTGGTAAAAATAATACAGGAGAAGGGATAGCACCATCATCTTCAACAGAGCTGCCCTTCCCATCATCCCAAATGGTAGCGGCCTCCAGAACTGCATTGCCTTCCCTATTTTGTCTAGTGCCACCTGAGGGTTAGCCTTGTGTGTCTCTTTAGTGTTGTGGTAGATGTCTACTCCTAGATATCAAAGTAAGTAACATACATTGAAGTCCTAGGCCCGGTAGTGGTTTTACGGTTGCTCCTCTTAGGTCTGCCAGAGGGAACATCGAAGATTTTTCCATATTGATAGTGATTTCCGACAGCCTGCCGAATGCTCCCAGAGCTTCGAGCAGATCCGGAAAGTGTGCTTGTGGGTTCTCGACATAGAGAAGCATATCATCAGCATATATTGATATTTGATGCCCCACCCCATCTATCTCTATTCCCGTGTCCCTGTATTCGGCCCTGAGAAAGACAGCAAATGGTTCCAGGGTCAGTATATATAACATCAGGGACAGTGGGCATTCCTGTTTTGTACCTCTTGCAATGTTCCACTCCTCCGAGACGTGCCTGCCTGTCTTCACCCTTGCCCTTGGATCCTTATATAGGAGCTTAATCCAGCATAGGAACCCCTCACGTATCCCAAAGTGGGCGAGCGCTCCCAGGAGCCAGTCCCAGTTCACTGAATTGAAGGCCTTTATAGCATCCAGTGATGCTACTGCACATTCCCCCCCCCCTCTCTTAACATAAAATACACTTATGTTTTTTGCTACAGACCCTCAAGGACTTCTGGCATACCCAGATAGTATGCATTGAGGTGCCACATGCTGTGGGCCATGCCCTCCCGCTTTTGAGCTCCATGAGGAGAGGGGAGTGATCCGAGATCCCTCTAGCCAGGAATTTTGCTGTGAGAAGCCTGTGCATTGTGCCCTGGGGAATAAATAAGTAAACGATCCGGGACATGGATTTGGATGCATGCAGTGCTCTCCATACATCAGACAGGCCCATTGCGGCTGCAAAGGAATATCATTTGGTGGGAAGGACCTGGTTCCTCTTGCAGATATGTTCCATCCATGCCAAGGTCCATGACTTTGTTGAATTCTCCCCCAAGCACCCATGTGTCCACGTGAACTGATAGTACCATGGCTTGGAAATCATTTAGTAAATCGAGAGTGAGGGGTGGGGGCACGTTCACAGCCACTATGCCCCATGTGGCCCCCCATAATTTATCCTTAACCATCTCAAATCTCCTCCTGGGGTCCGTTCGCACCTCCCCAAGATGAAAGGAAACCTTCTTGTGTATGAGGACGAACGTGTCCCTCTCAAGAAGCCAGTGTGAAAGGCCAACGTGTAATTGGTTCTTTGAAAGAATTTGCATTCCGCCCCTGCCAGATGTGTTTCAGTTAATAGTGCGATGCCCGGTGTGTATCTATTAAGGAATAGAAGCACAAGCCTTCGTTTGATGGTGGAGCACAGTATATTAACATTCCAGGTTGAGAACGACCCCACCCCTTCATTCGCCATTTCTTGCAGGGAATTTTGCCCAGAGTAGTCTCAGCAAAAAGCCCTCGCCTCACCCCCCCCACTCCTTGATATTTTCTTCCCCTGGGGCCTCCCCCTATTTCCAGATGACCCAAGCAAGGCTGCCAACCAATTTGGGTGGGAGTCCCACTTACTTTTGAAACCCATCAGACCCTTCCCCACATCTCTATCCCAGCTGCTCTAAGACGTCCCAAGCAAAAGTGCCAACTAAACGCAATTTCAATCCCTCCATTCCTTAAGAAAAATAAAACCACCTGTTGAAACTGTGGTTCAAAAAAATTCCCCCCAATCCCTCCCACTCCGTACTTACACCCAGCATGAAGCACCTGTCACCCCACAGATGGCTGACATTGTTTCTCTGCACCCTTTTGGTGCAGTGTTTGGGCGTCTGTCATCGCAGCTTTTACGAGCCTCCATCAGTGGTCTGCGGCTGCCTTTGACCAGATGCCTGTTTCAATCTCGTAAGGCTATGAGCCGGCCCCTTCCCGGCCTCCTCGTCATAAATTGCCATCTGTTTCGAGCATGGGCTCTGTGGGCTGTTTTCATAGTCTGTGATTCGAACAGGACTGGCCCCGGTCTGGATCTCGCTGCAGTCACCCACTTGACTGTTGAGGTTTGGATAGTGACAGTATTTGAGTTTCAAGCCATGCCCATGCTTCCTGCGGGATGTGGATCAGATGCATAGTCCTATCGTAGTGTACCTTGAGTTGCACTGGGAAGAAGAGGGAACATTTTGTATCCAGCGAGGGCAGCTTTTTCTTAATTGAGTCAAAAGATTGGCGTGCATTCTGGACCTCTTTGGTGTAGTCTGGAAAAAAAACTATTTGGTGGCCATTATAGGTGACAGGCCCGTGAGCATGCACCATCTGCAGTATGTCATCCCGCTCACAAATGTTCAGTAGGCATGTGTGTTAGGCAGAAACCTGTGCAGTTCCATTAGGGACCACTGCAAAAGACTTAGGACTACAGGTGTTGGCAGTAAACCCAATTGGTAGCAGTCTGTACCACCCAGATTTACCTGGTAGCTGTGGCTGAGCAGTCAGACTTCTCTCAAGAAGAGTTAGGCAGTATATAAGAGTATACACATTAGGTACAAAAATACAGTAGCACAAGCAAACACTGACCAGAGCTTTGGTATAAAAGTATATCATTATTTATTTAAAAACACACTTGTAAAAATACACTGGCACTAATATGTCAAGCAAGTTCAAACACAGTCATTAGAAATATATACACCTCCCTGATTAATTATTCGACAAGTCTTAGGAAAAGAACACCACTTATTATCAAATACCGAGGTGAGCGCTTAACCAAGATGGCACTCCAATAATTATTTAAAAAGGGAGGGAAAAGGCAGAATTAGGAAAGCACACAATACCAACACTTAAAAGAACCACAGCCAGTCAGGAAAAGCAGAGTCTACTGTAGAGCCAGAAAGTTCATAGGCCAGGCCCACTCTTGGAGAGAGCAAGGCAGAATGTGCCCAAGATCACACAGTTGAAGTACACTTTAAAGGTCTTTGCAGATAGTTCCAAAGGAGTTGGATCAGTTCAGAAAAGTTAGTTAACAGGTCCCAGGTCACCCCAGGATAGAGAGTAAAGGATTTACAGGACACCTTGAACAGTCTGTTGCAAGGGAGACCAGGCGGGACACAGTACCTGAAATGGTGAGAAAGCTCCAGTGGGGGCAGTTGTTCCTGGCAGCGGGTGCAAGTCGGTGCTTCATCCAGGGGAAGAGAAGATCTCGACGTGGAGGGAAGCTGGAGGTCGTTGCACTGCCAGCGAAGAAACCAGCTGCAGAGTTTCTCGGTTAAAACGTACTAACCTTTTATTCGCGGTAGTGGTGAAGCGTGGCTATCCGGCCGCCGGGGTGCTTGGCACGGGCGATTCGCCCACGAGACGATCCAGGAAGGCGAAAAGAGGGCGAACTGGTTAACCCCACCAGTTCAAAGGAAGAAGACTCTCCAGGATGAAGATCTTCTCTGTCGTCGGGGAAGTGGTGAGGCAGTTCAGCAGGGCTCCACCGGTGGTGTCGTCGTTGCAGGTCGGCTCAGCTTCTCCCTCTTCGGATTCTTTAGGTCCTGTGGCGACTTCTGAAGTTCCAGTCCCCAAAGCCCTGCTTTTATGCAGAAAACCCCCCATTCACCAGTCCTAGCTGTCACTCAAACATGCTAAGTGGTGAGCCGGGCGGCACACCACTGGGCCAATCACACAAGAGTGCAACTTGAGTTGCCGAGGCAACTCAGTCCATGGTACCTATTCCCCACTCCCACACATCCTGTAGACCCAGGCAGAGTGGCACCACTTTTGGAGGCTTCTGTGCAGAAGCCCGCCAAAAGTGGAACAAAGGGCTCGACTTGGGTTGGAGTTACAGAGGCGAACACAAACGCCATTTTAAAACCGAGTCCTGGCAAAAAGACCCAACTGGGGAATAAATATTAAATAAATAACCCGGCGGTATCTTTAACATTGCACCAAAAAAGTGGTGCGTTTAAAATGAATGGGAAAATCCTGCGTGGTAAACACTGCCACCAGCCAGAAACTCGACGAGGGGGGATTGCACAGTGCCCCCTCGAAAAACAGTCCCAGGGGCAATCTAATTACCCCTACCAGTACTTCCACAATATGATGGTTTGTACTGGTTCTGTTCACAATTTAAGGCTAGTAAAGTCAATGGTGACTTTACATGCCCTGGGAGACAGTAGTCAGTCCCAGGGTATGGAGTCTATGTTTGGGGGTCACTATGACACCCCTGTGTTACTGCACTGAGGGTGCTGTGTAACACACTTAGCAAAAACACATGTAACCCTATGGAGTAAAAGACCCATAGCCCTTAAAACACATTACAAAGTCAAAGGATATCTCAAATCATGTCTAAGAGTGGGAGAAAAAGAGTCTCACTCTTAGCAGGAGAAAAAAATAAACCACAAAAATCCAGCAAAGCGGCTGGGGGACTCACTAGGTTTGGGAAATTAGCCTATACAGAGAATTCTCCCTAACAGTGTGATTGTGCGTGGGTGGGCTCCTGAAACAGGGTGACCAGTAGGGATCCTGTGCACCCTTTCTATGGAGAAGAATTTTGAGTTTCCTTGGATAAAAAAGGTCTGACAGCCCTTGTTCTTTTTCGGGCACACCAAGGATGTAAATGTTATTGCGGCTTGCTCTCCCTTCGCAGTCCTCTGCTCGATTTTCTAGGCGTGAGAGTTTCTGGGTGACCTGGCTGGTTGTGTCTCTAGCTGCTTAAACGCGTCCTCAGAATCGGAGATCGGTTGCTGCGTCTCCCCAACTCTTGAAGCTATGTTCTGTAAGTCTTAACGTAGGAAGGAATTGTGAATGCAATTAGTCAGCCTTGTAGCGGCTACTGGCGCCGTTTTATCTTAGTTGATTAGAGGTTTGGAAATGGATTGACAATATTAGTATGCTAGAATTGCAGCTCAAATTCAAATTACAGTTACCCTCAGGCTGACCATGGTTAGAAATAAGACAAAAAAAAAGATTCTTTAATTTATATTGGGTTCTGTTGAAAGTCACAGAATCGTTAGAAAGCACCGTTTCCAGAAAGGAAACAGGGTGCTTTCTAACAAAATGGATCCACAGCAATATATCTAAACAGGAAATCGGTGACCACCAAGAGAACCTAACAAAAATTGACTTACAACATAAAAAAGGAATTCTGTGACTTTCAACAGAACCCAATATAAATTGAAGACTTTGTTAAGTGGAACACTCAGATAGGAACCTCCTGAGGAACCGCCAAACACTTAGGCAGGGAAACACGTGTAGAGGAACCTAGAACCAAAAGGAGCTTCATTAAGGAAAATATCCAAACTGAGTATAAATCGCCAATCCAAAATTACAAACTATTCCACAAACCAACTGGGGAATTTCTCAACCAGTGAATGTTTTGAGGATACAGGTCAACAAAATAAAAAAGAACTTATAAAAAAGAATATCCTCACAAAAATCAACTGAACGAAGAATGTTACAGTGACTAATTTTGTACATGAAGGACACTAAAAGCAATGTGAACAGCATTAATTCACAAGCAAATTAAAAATAAAGTGATTAGCATACAAAATGACAATTAAAGGCAGCAATTAAAATATCACAATAAACAAAATCCCACAGAGAACGGCTTCCTGTCTCTTAGGCTATGAGCTTGTCTATAACAACTGTCTTCTACACATACACGCTACCCATCAGATGTATAGGCAGGCACACAAGACTTTTTAAAAAATAATACATATTTTAATGTCTATCATAAAAAACTAGAAAACACAAGTGATACATATAAAAAGAACCCTAATGGTTCGCACAAAAACATCTGTTTTCCCAATCAGTTAAGTATGCATCTGAACATCACCTGTTAGATTTTGTGCAATCAAAACACACTCTATGGACACACTATAATTGTATGTTCTTATCAAACAATTTTTTTCTTTTCTTCCTTGGGAAAAATGAATGTCTTTCCTTTCTTCCTTGGGGAAAAATAAATTTGTCGACACTGAACATGTGTTTCTGGAATCTATATTATTTATCAAGAACACAATCAAGTTAATTTCCTTTGCAATTCTTCATAGATTCTGTCTTCAGGACACTGTTTCTTTTTCACGTAGTCATGTTGAAAACGTGTTGCATACCGGGGGCACCCATGTGCTCCCACAATTAGATCTAAAGAAGATTTAAAAAACAAGACAGACATCTATATCAAATATCATGTGTGATGTCATGTAATGTATAACAAAACACAGCTGTCACCTACATAAACTCCTATTACTTTTAGCCTACAGACCAATTATTACATCAAGTATTGATCACACCTGGATCAGAACCCAACACTCACCCCAAACATGAGTTTGTGCGTCATCTATTAATTCAGTGTCATGTACATATCCATAACATATGCAATTTCTTCACTTCTTCTATTTTTTACATGATAGCTAACAGCTTCCAAACATGTTCATGCGTGATCTCTAATTTATACATCGTACATTTCATATTCTCATTATCATATCCCAACTTACTTCAAGTTATATTTGAATGTTATGTACAAGGACTTCACTTCGTTTCCTTAGTGGCCTCCTTTAAGGAAGTGACCTTCTCGAAGATAAAGGGCTTCCACTACACGACCACGTCTTGCTAACTTATCGCAGTCCACCTAATTTAATAGTCACAAAAGGGGACAATTCTTCATTACTAAAAATGATGATCCGCAAATATCACAAATTGTATCTCAACGGACACCACTCCTAGTGCTTACCGCAAAAAACGGGAGGGGGCCCCACACGGGTTACTTCCTCGTTTCTCTTCCCCCGTTAATGTAACATCACAATTACTCGTAGCCAGGAATCACATCCACAAAAAAACCTAGACACAGAAAATCTATTGTCAGAATGACTCTGTCCACTCCGTGTCCTGAACAGCTTCTTCATAAGAAAGGCTCACATTACCTTAGTAAATGAAAGAATGGGCGTCTCTCGATCGTCCTCCTCACCGTTTACTCGCAACTGCTACGCAGTAGTCTGGAGAGGCGAGTCACGTGACCACATAAGTACAAATGCGGGCGTGCCCACGTCACGGCGTTTTGTTTAACACGTGACCACGGGATCTGCGGTGAGAAACTGCTGGGAAGCACAATCTTTCATGGGCTTTGTACTTCTCCAAACGCTCGCTATGTAATATAGCGAAGTGAGCCTGAACGGCTACAAGGTAGCGAACTACTGAGACTACAGCTGGTAGTGGGTCCTGTAGTATTCTGCTCGGCCGTTCTATATCATAGCAGAACATATCTTCATAATCATAAATATTTCATACAGAAATAATGAACCGACACCTATTTAGCTTGTTATTATATAAGGTGTCACACAGTGCAATCAGCCCGACATGTCTATAGATAAATGCCTGTATTCCTTCACATACCGCAGGTATTTAATACATAAGCATACATTTAAAGAGCATTGAAGGGTGCAATGTTAGTGTATAAACAGGCCCCATTCTATAGCAATGTTCAAACCATCTTTGACCGTGTTAAGGTCAAATATCCATTTTTGCTCAATTTTTCTTAACTTCAGATCTCTATCCCCTCCTCTCGGGTGGGGACTGATTATCTGAATGATGGTCTAATGTATGTCTTCATAAGTGTGTTTCGCTGCGATAAAGTGTGCCACTAATGGTTTTTCAGGAACCTTATTTTTGACGCAGGATCTGTGTTCACAGATCCTTTGTCGTATTGGTCTTTTGGTCTTCCTAATGTATAGTAAACCGCATGGGCAACTAATCACATAAATGGCCCATTTCGTGTTGCAGTTGGAAAAATGGTTTAATATCCACTTCGTGCCCTTCAATTCAATTTCCTTGGTGTTTGATGTGAGGCTACACACTGAACACTTTCCACACTTGTAGTGGCCCTTCACTGGTTGTGTATTCCACAAAGTTGACTGTGAGGGCATCGTTACTGGGTCTGTGATTTTATATGTATGGACCAATTTGTCCCTGAGATTCGTCATCGTTTGAACGCAAAAGAGGGTTTCCCTAATGAAAAATCTTCTGTGTTAATCATCCCCCAGTTTTTCAATATACTGCGTCGTAGTGCATTACTGATTGGTGAAAAAGTTGACACACAGGTGATTTTCTCTTCCTTGGTCCGCACCTTTTTTTCCAAACATATTTGTCTGTTTGTGTTCCTGGCTCTCTTAAACGATCTGCATATGACGTGTAGGGGTAACCTCTTGCTTTTAGTCTTGATGATAGTTCTTGTCCGTTCTTATCGAAATCCTCTTTTAGGGTACAATTTCTCCTAATACGTAAGAATTGCCCAAAAGGTAAATTCTCCCGCATACTTGCTGGATGGTAACTGTCAAACAGCCATAGGGAGTTCTTGTCAGTGGGTTTTCTAAAAAAGGTGGTATCCACCTATCTATAAAATAAAATATAGGAGAGTGTTGTTCTCTCCTTTATAGATTTCTAAATCTAGAAACGCAATTTTTTCCACACTCGATGATATAGTGAAAGAATGATATAGAACTACATGACCCAAGGAAATAAGGGATCTAACAACAAAAGACCCTTTAGGAAGTTTGTCGCTTTCTCGAACTCATCGAACAGTAGCGATGGAGGCTCATCGACGGGATCACAGAACAACCAAGGTGGTGCACCACAGTGGGGTCGTCCTTTTCAGAACAGGGGACAACGAGGGAGACCGCGCCAGCAAGGGTACCATGGAATGCGATCACGCCAGTGGCAACCACCGCCACAGACATGGTGATGCCCATATTAAACCTGAGCACCATTGTGTAGCCCATAGAGCAGTCTTTGTTTCCTTCCTTGTTCTCACTAGGACCCTACAGCGTGCGTGTGTTTTGTGCACCGCTGGTCTATGGTGTAGGCCTCTCTAGGGGTCCTCTCTGGTCCCACCCTCGCACGGCAGGCACCCTCTTTTTTGTACAATGGCCACCACCATGCCAATGTATCAGTGAACATCTCTTCTATTGTGTATCCGCTGGTGTCAAGTGGAGGCCATCAATGGGATCCCACTTGACTGGGTTCCACTCAATGTTTTTACTCCAGGGACTCTGGACATATGAACCCACAGGTCATCTCTGCACTTTTAACCCACTGTGCATCAGTAAGTATCCATGCGTCTCGGGCCCTAGTCCATGCTTTAGCTTGATGCTGAACCCAGTTTACCGGTAGGCAGTGCGTTGCTGTCCCTACATGTGTAGCGTGTGAGAGAACTGCAGTGGGGGCAAACACTCACAGATGGCCCAAAGCGCCATGCAGCGGCGTCCCCCAAGCCTGCCTCGTTAATTGGTGTGCCGACTCACAGCTCTGGGTCTCTCTCACTTAAATGTCGGGGTCAGATAATGCCGGGTACAGAAGCCATCCCCGGCATTATCTGGTCCCGCTCTTAGCATCTAGTTGCGTTTGTCTGGCCACTGTCACCACTGCTGGCCACTTTGCAGATCGGTAGTGGGGTGAAGCGCACTGCGCTGGCTCCAGTTATTGCATGCCACCTGTACCCACTCGGTGGCCCTGCCAAGGTGCACCTCCGCAAGAGGTCTCCCCCGTCGTCCGAGCCTTCCATTTCTTCACCGGCTCCACAGAAGCCATCTCCGGCATTATCTGCCCGTCTAGCAGTGTCATGCAGGGCAAGTGAGCCCCGATGTGTGAGCAGGTTTTTAATGTTGCTGGACGGGCACTCCAGGGCAGGGCTGATGGATCGTCTCCCCTAGACGTTCTCAGTCCTCGGGAGCATCGCCGGTGATGCGGCCCAAGATGGCGCTGTCTTCCTCACCCACTCCGATTTGGGTTTTCTCCCACCGATTTCGCTCAAGAATAGAGCCAATTGCAGCGGCTATTATCCGTTCACAGATTATGAAATGTCTTTGTGGTTTTACTGGGAAACCGGATTAAATCTGCAGGATGTTGACGGCTGCGTCGGAACGGAGGAGCCTCACAACTTAATCCGCTTACTGCGCAACAGCGCCACCTCTCATTGGGGCTCTAGATTGCCATGTGCCAGCCTTCCTGATACAACACCTCACCTTTAAGACAACACCATGCAGTAGATCAGAATGAGACGGACTGTAGGCTTTTTGACTAGGTGTTTCTTTATTAGAACACACAGGGCCTAAGCTGTCCCTAAACCTAAAATTCTCTGCCCAACTTTATAAAGGAAAAACGTAACCGTGCTTGTCAGGATGTCTTACAACACATGAAAAGCCCCCTGTCCAGAGTGCTATGCTAACCTGAGTTCTGTCCCTACCACTACCGAAGAACATCAAAGATTCAGCAAAGGTACAATTAGGACCACTGCCCAAACAAAAGAACAGAGGCAGGTTTTCGACCCTACCCTGGTGCCTTTTCATGAAAAGGGGCTCTGCCAAGTGCACTGAATGTCTCTTCAACCTTTCTCTGCTCAGATTTGTTGTCAGTCTGTGGTTTATCTCTTTCCCTCTGGTCTGCCAGGGTATTATCTGTCACTTGTCTTCTTTCCCACTTGGGGAGCCCTAGCTCATATCCCCACGCTGGGTGTTCTCCTTGTGGCCTCCTCCCCACCCCATACCGAGGATATTCTTGCTGCTCTTTACAGCTGGGCACCTCCTGGTTTTTACCCTGCCGTAGGTTTTCATTCCTCTCACCCTGCCTTGGGAGTCTTATCCCTCTCACCCTGCCTTGGGGTCTCGCTCGTCCTTCCCTGCCTTGGGGTCTTGCTCGTCCTACCCTGCCTTGGGGTCTTGCTTGTCCTACCCTGCCTTGGGGTCTTGCTCATCCTACCTTGCCTTGGGGTCTTGTTCCCCTACCCTGCCCTCCTACCCTGCCTTGATGGTCTCAATCCCCCCTACCCCACCCTCCTACCCTGCCTTGGGGCTTCTTGTTCCTCCTACACTGCCTTGGGGGGGGGTGTCTTGTTCCTCCTACCCTGCCTTGGGGGGGGGTCTCATTCCTCCTACCCTGTCTTAGGAGTCTCGTTCCCCCTACCCCACCTTCGGGGTCTTGTTTCTCTCCCCCTGCCTCAGGATCTCGTTGGGCCTTGCCGCCCTCCTGCACATACCTCTGGTTTCCAGGTGGTGCTCCTCGGGAGAGTCTGTGAGTTCGACCAATGCAGCACCACTTCTTTGGCTTCTCCATGGTGTTCCACAGCGAGCGTAGCTTGCCCTCCCGTCTGTGACAACGTCTCTGTACACCAGTTGTCTGCTTTACAGTCGCCATTTGCTCCCTGATAGCTTCCAGTTCTGTGCCTGGCAGGAGTCATGAGCGTTCCACAGGCTACGCTGCAGCTGGGTCTGCCATAGTTGCTGTGTGCCAAACCACCTAGGAGGAGGTCCCCAGGTTTCTGCAGCTCCACAGGTTTCTCTTCTCTTACAGTTCTGATTGGTTTTTCATCTCCTACTCTGCTAGGGGGTGGGGCTATCCACTGTTCTCTGCTCCCAGGTGATGACCATGAATACAAAGGGTCAGAAACCATACCAGTCATTTGGAAAGGACGTTTCAAACTGTCATACAGTTTAACTCCCATATGACCAAAATAGACATTAGGACCTTGAGCTGAGGGAGGATAGCCTATATCTCTTTCTAGGGATTTCCTGTCCTCTATGGTCGGGGGTCACCCTCAGTGGGATCCCACTTGCCCTGTCCCCTAAGGCTTACCTACCTAGTCCCAATGCTGATAGCTCCCCCTTGGGGAGAGAGGACATATTTCCTGGAGTGGTCACAACCACCACCCTCTCGTTATTGTAATGCTTGCTGATGCTTACAACAACCTGTAGAATTCAGAATAACAATATTTTTGAAAATAAACTGACCATCTTTGAAAATAATGTAAATGGATTTGCCTTTGATCTGGATAATACTTGTATAATTTACTACCGTAAACTATTGTATCCGACGTTCCTGCTTAATTATAAGTTAAAACTCCAAAGCCTCACTTTATATTTCCAAACTATCTCTGAGAAAAACATGTCCGCAAAAGTCTGCAGCTGCAACATATTTAGATAGTAGTCATTTATATTATGTGTGTCGGCACATCAATGATTGTATTCCGTTTCTTGGTAAATGTAGGCTATGTATTTTTCCTTGTACTAGTGCTACCTGATGGACCTTGGCTATGGCATTGTCAGGGGGTAAGCACGCATGTCTGGTAGTCTGTGCATTATGATTGATTCTTCTTCATAAGGCTAAACTAGTCTTATGAAGCAGCTATGCTCCTGGTACAATGGGCAAGGCATGCATGGCTTTTGGCCTCCTGAAGATATCACAAACAGCACTAGTGGGGATGATCACTAGTAGAGGGTGCAAAATATGCACTCGCCACTAACGATTGGTGAGTAAAAAATGGTGTGCTCTCTGTATGTGAGAATTGAGGTGGCCAGTCACTTTTTATGGCTCGCTAGTAGCTTAAACTTTTGACCCCCAACTATTGTCCTTGCATGCTTTGAAGCTGGAGTTGACAAACAGATTATGTCTCAAGTTGTGGGAATTAAATGGTGATACACTAGATGATGTCCGTCTGGGTTCAAATGAAGATTAACACTGTTACAGGAACAGTACCCATGCGAAGTTCATTGCTAGTGCATTCAAATGATTTGCAAAGGAAAGATAGGGTCCTCAAAGTTTAGGAGCAGGCTAGCCATTGACGTTCACATTGCATGGGCTTACCATGGGCACTGCTGGTGCTGCAGTACCATCAAATCTATGCTCTTCAATCTTAGGCATGCCCTGTTTGTATTTCAGGTCTCTATTGAAGCTAGTGGCCTTGAATCGATTTTGGGCACAGGAACAGATGAAGAAAAAGAAGGTGACGAGGAGCAGGAAGTCATGGCCGGCATGTCTGCCATTTTATTTGGAGTACAGTTGCGCCCAATTGTTTTCTTTAAAGGCTACATGGACTTAGTATCTAAGATCTTTGCCAACGGTGGAGAGCCCATCAACATAGTCCAGGGAAATGTGCTGCTAATTGACCATCTACAGGTAAGGCACAGTCAAGTTAAATGTATTACTCGCTTCAGCCACTTGGCATTTTGAATTCTCTGCATTCAAAAGCAATTTGTGTGGACCTGCTGATATTATGGAGATTTAGCTTTTAGAGACTAGTCCTGGAGACCCCTTGTAAATTGCATTAGCAAGAAAAGGACTACAATGGTTATCTACAGAGTATAATAAATGCAAGGAAAGTGAAAAAGGAAGGAATTGCCATATGTTTTTAAAAAAACTGTGGGAGCAAAGGGATGTGTTGCATCACTGCGATGTTTGTTGGTGAAAAGGAGAAAGCTGCACACTCGTGAAACTGGGCAAAATGAGATGTTTCAGAATCAAGGTGAGCAAAACAAGAGGTGATGGCTGGAAGCTTTTGAATACATTTTAATCTCTGGCATCGCTCCAAGCAACCCTCCAGACCATCGTTCTTTGCCTGCGAAGCCATTAAAGAAAGGGAAAGACCATATTCAATTCAGGCTTGGTCCCTCTGCAAAAGAGGCATTCCTGCCTAAACTGCTTAGTCACATTCCTCCTGCATGAGACCACAAGCATCCCCAGACATGTTTCCACCTCACTGGGCATCATCAGTGAGATGTAGCTTGAGTCTCTAGGCCCAGCAGGAACGAGACCCAAATCTGGGTAACCCATCCCACTCTGGCTAGGCTGCCCCTTTTGGGGTGGGGCAAAGCCTGATTCGCATATGGCCTTTCCCCCTCTGTAATGGCATGGCAGATGAAGAGTGATGGTTTGGAGGGTTGCCCAGAATGATGCCAGAGGTTGATTCATTCTAAACCTTCTCGCCATTATTGCTTTTGTTTTGTCAGAATCAAGGACAGTCACTATCTTGGTGCAGTGATGCCAATTGGCCAAAATCAGAGGTTCTGAATGCATTGATAGACGATTACCAGTCCACACAATAGGAAGATGGGTTTTATCGTGTACTGGGTGATCACATGGGAATGTTTTGAAAAATAAATCGTAATGTTTTTTTGTTAGGTTTGAAAAACGTGTCCCAGTTCTCTGCTGTTCTGTAGTAACTAAGGCAGGTGTCCCGCTTTGAATCAGATAGGCTTAGCTGGCTGTAAGTTGATTTATATTGAGCAATGTCAACCCTCTTCAACTTTTTGATACTGCATCACCTAAGCAAACCTGGGCCAACCTTTCTTTTGACCCACGCTGGGGATGTGTTACTAATGGCCTGTCACGGTCCATGTCTTTCTGTTTCAGGCACTTTGGGTATTATGGTGTTTTATTCAGTCTCTTATTAGATCCCTCAGTTTTATCTTTCAAAATTGCCATAAAGTTGTCAGTTTCATTAAAGAATGATCTGTTTTCTTGCTGGATCCTGCTTTGGCTTGGAAGGGATTGCTTTAGCATACATCATGTACTATAGGTAGAGGCAGAAATGCATGCACAATGAAAGAACATATATTGGGAAGTAGGATAAATTCATGAAATTATAGTACATTGTAAAGTGATATCAAGTAGAAGATATACAAAAAAAGTGCGTATAAGAAATACATGCGTTTTTGTTGCAACACGATATAAGTTGATTGCGGATCGGCGTTGAAAGCCCGAGATTCAAATGCTCGAGGGAGAAAAGACCGAAGATTGTTTTTTCCAAAATTACATTTGGTCTTTTCTCCCCTGAACATTTCTAACTTGGCCCACACACCCCTACTTACCCTGCGCTGACTCCCAGTGCCCCCATCACCACCCCCTACTGTTGGGGGTTACTGGCGCCCCCCCAGCGCTGCCCGCAAGCCCCGGATCCCCAAGGACACAGCCTCAAACGCCCTTGCGTTTCGGGCTTCCTGGTCGCTCCGCACGGCCGGGAAATGCCCCGTTTATTTATGCTGCACGTGGCGGCGTGCAACGTCACGCTGCCGCGTGCGCGCCCCGTCATCGGGCTGCGTCACACTCCTCCTTTTTCGGGAGGACAAACAACAAACATTAATGAACTATACACTGCAAACCAAAACACTATATGTCTATAACAATTCACATGTCCCGTTCTGAAAAACCCCTTTATTAACATCCACCCGGGTCCCCTTACTTAACCGTTCCCATTGTCGGGATGATCAGACACCTGTCCCAGAACGTAGTCGCTGATGTAAGCAGGTTTCCCTCGCCCAGTCCTCTGGGGGTACCTCCTACTCACCTCCGGCACGGGTGTTCGGTCCATAGGCATTCCCCGGGCCGGGGACTCAGGCCGACATGGTGATTCTCCTTCGTCCTCGGGGACGACCTCCAAGTCCGGATCAGGGGGTGGATCAGTCCTGGGATCCCGTAACTTCTTAAAGAAGCTCACGTTGCGAGTTACCTCAGACCGGCCATCCGATGCAGTCATCATGGATCCCTTGACCGCAACAACCTCCAGCGGCTCCGGCTCGTACGGTAGGGAGAGCTTCCCATGGGGATGTCTATTTCGAATGAGGACCTCATCACCCGGCTCCAGCCGCTGTGGGCGAAGCCCCCTCCGAAGGTTCTCCTGTTCAATCCTTATTCGCCGGTCCGCCTCGACCTGTTGATTGTCAATCAACCCCGGTTCTTTCTCTTTAGATTGCTTTGTTCGGCAACCTCATGTCCACACAGATCCAGACGGCATCAGGTTGTTCGGGTTTTCATGCCATCTCAATTGGGGATACCCAGGGAGTCGGACCTTCCACCTTCTCTATGATGTCGAGATTGACCAAGTTGTCCAGCTCCTTGTCGACATGTACACAAATGTGAAAAGGTACCCTGCGATGTTTCAGGGCGATGGGCTGCACGGATTCGTCAATGTGCAACCTCACTGGGTCACCAGTCATCTGTCCAATCCCTTTGAATAGTGCGGCATATTTCTCCAGCAAATCATTGATGTCTTCTAGATAGATGGAGTACGCAAAGCTGACAATGACAATGGCCTCTGCCACAGCTCAGCAAGGTATTGTTGCTCATTGGTGTCACATAGAACCGTGCAGTGATTTGGGATCCATGCTCCACCTTCGCCACGAAGACGCCGTGTAATGGGATAGGGTCTATGCCACCAAACGCGAAGATGTGGGCCTTGGGTGCGACCAATTAGGGAGGCCGGTTCATGGCGTCATAGTGTCCACGGGCCATCACATTGACAGACGCCCCTGTGTCTACCAGGACCGGGAATGGAGAATGGTTTACCTCCACCACACATCTTAGCTGTCTCCTGTTCTTTCCTTTCAGGACCTCCACACTTGAGACAAAGAAAATGTTCTCTTCCTCTTCTTCGTCAGCCTCCTCTGCCTGGAAATCCTCTTCGCCCTGGCCCACTTGAGTGACATTGGGCGCTCGACCCTGGCGAATGAAGATGGGCCGGGTGAGGCCTCGCGGCACCAGCACTGGCATCGCCGCCTTGCACACTCTTGAGAAATGGTCTGGTAGCCCACACCGTCCACAAGTCTTTCCAGCCGCAGGGCATTCCGTTGGGTGGGGCAGGTCGTAGCCACACTTCTGGCAAGACTCTCCTGCCCTCCCAGCTATGTGTCGGGGGCCACCGCCAGGTCTTCTGGTGCCCCTGCCACCGCGCCACATCGCACACACCTCGGGCGTCTATAGAAAGTGTCCAGAATCTCGTCCTCTTTCTGTTTGGCGGACAGCATCACAAAGTGCTCATAGTCCGCATTGGCTAGAGGCAGAAAGTGAGCTTGAAGGGCGGCCTTCGCCTGACCGTAGGACCCATCCCCCGGCGGAAGCGATTCAAACATTTCCTGAACTGAGGGCCCTGCCGAATATAACATGGTTGCCAGTCTGGAGTCATCATCAGCCACTTGAGCGGCTGGAAAGTACATGTCCAGGCGGTCGACCCACCTCTTCCATCTGGGCCCCAAGCTGGAAGGTGGGCCCGAAACATCAAACTCCGGGATTGGCTGCAGGGCCATGTGTGCACGAGGCTGGGCCATAGCTGGAGGAATCTGTTGGACAACAGGTACAACCGCCGGCTGCACAGGAGGTAGCGGACCTGGAGGACCTGCCTGCCCAACTAGAGGCTGCTGCACCTGCTGTGCTGCTGCTGCACCGTCTTGATCCTCAGTGTCACTCATGAGCTCGAGTGCACAGGCACCCCCAGTGTGGAAGATGGGGGCCGCAACTCAGACTCAAACCACCTCCAGGGAGGAAAACAGTCACTGCAACACACCTCTGTGATGATGAAGAGGATGAAAAACAGTAGGGCCTCCAGCAGTCGCACTGAAAACGTCACTGTAACACACCTCTGTGATGATGAAGAGGATGAAGACGGTTTCAGCCTGATGAAGAAATAGTAAAGTCACTGCAGCACACCTCTGTGATGATGAAGAGGATGAAGAAGGCTCCAGCCCTCGACTGTTCCAATAATTGAGACAAGAAAGAATAATGGGCTATGCAGGCCCAGCCATGTTAGCCCTCCTCCTTGCTTGCACTCGACGTAGGAGACCCAAATAAATGAAAAAATCACACATTGGGCACATGTGTATGCAGGTATAGCTGCCTGCTGACAGAAGTTCCAAAAATTAGGTCTGGATTCACTTCAGAGCTCAAACCAGAGCTTTGTGAAGTTCCACGGCCTGATAGACAAAATGGCCACCAGCCGCGTGGGTGACGCACTACCCGCGGCTTGAAAAGAAGTCTTAATCCGACCTCGTTTCGGTGCAAAAAATGTATATCAATAATCACCGCCGGGCCCAGGCATCGTCTCCCCCACTCGTCGCCACTGTTGGGGTTACTGGTGCCCCCCCCAGCGCTGCCCGCAAGCCCTGGATCCCCAAGGACACAGCCTCACACGTCCTTGCGGTTCGGGCTTCCCGGTCGCTCCGCGCGGCTGGGAAACGCCCCATTTATTTATGTTGCACGCGGCAGCGTGCAACTTCACGCCGCCGCGTGCGCGCCCTGTCATCGGGCAGTGCCACACCTACTTACCTTACGCTGACTCGCAGTGTCCCTGTGACGCCTGTTCCCTTTCCCTTCCATGATTGGGAACCAGTGCCACAGGGTCCTTTCCTTTTTTCTTTATTTTTTTCCCGGGATGGCTGCGTGGGACACCCCTGCAACCACTGCTCACAATATAGTGAGCAAGGATGCGGGGGACACGCCCGCACGCCCCAGCACTGAATGCGTGATCTGGTCGAACATTTCGGCCGTTTGGAATTTTCGAACGGCCGAAATTCGTCCAAATCACGCATTCAGACATTTTTTTCCAGTCGTTTTGGCCAATTCGGTTTATTACTAGTGGATATGTCAAGCAATTCAAAGGTTTTGAAGTTATGTTTGGTGTACAACTTTGAAAGTAAAAATGTGCAGACTTCAGATTGAATGTGTGCCATGGTGTTTATGCAGAAAGGGTGGGTATTGCGTTCAGTATGGACACTGTGATGATTAAGTGGTGAACAGTGCTGTACAAGAACACATTCTTAAATTGTGAGTAGGTTATTCTAGGGTCTTCGAAGGTCTGGTTGTTTACACTGCTCCTGAAGTTATATTACGTGACATGCATCTGTTAAAAACATGGGCGGAAACACCCACTTTAAACCGTGTTTTGCACCCACTATACTTGCAGTAGGAAACAGAGTAGGTATATTTATCGTACGGTCACATCTGCTCCATTCCATGAGTTCTGTCCTACATCACCTGATATATTTACCCATTAAACGTAATGCACTGGCAGCCTCACCAGCATGGAGTGCAACATTTAGACCATCCAACAGGTCATCGAAAAATCGCCCTCTTGCAGAGTGAGATGGGTGGATCTTTCTGAAATGGCCACAATAGTCCGGTGGGAAACAAGGCCTTCCATAATTATGGGTGCAATAAAAGGTTGATTGCCCATCATTGGGGGCTTAAAGCCACCTGCCGAGGATAGTCTCATCACAACCTGTGAGTAGTTATTGCAATTCAATTAAAATACTGCTAAAAAAAATTTAATTGTGTCAGAAAATCTTTGGGGATCTTGTTTTATGCACAGCGTTGTTTGGCAGTACATTTTGTGAAAAGTTGAAAATGTATTATCTTCTCTTTATTATAGTTTTTTCTTTCCTCTCAGGCCAATGGCATGTGTGTTGTCATAAGGGTTTAGGATATAGTTTGCCCCATTGCTGGTTAACAGTTCATTGTTCTAGACGGCAACAGAGATCTGACATGTAAAAGTAAAAGTGAAAGTCACGGCTATCGTAATCCCAGTCATTATCTAGGGACATTCATGTTCCTCCTGCTTGGCCATCTTTTCTTATTGTGCAATGTGGCAATTTACCCCTGTGTGTGGTACATACTAATGAAAGTCAGACGCTCTGGCTCTCAGCGGCAGAACTACCTGATTGGTGAGGCTTGAAAATAATCTTCAGTTTAATTTACTGTGTGGTGTTCTTTCCAAGACCTGGAGTCCTCGTCATTTTCTAATGTGCGGAGTACAGAGATATTGGTAAGCAACTACAACTATCACCAATTAAAATGTGTTGGCAGCTGAGTTACAGCAGTCTTTGCAGTCCTCCCTGTACTGCTTGTAACCTGTATTCTGTTGTGGCGTCTTTCCACTATTTTTGTTGAACTGACTGGAGGAGGAGCTGCCTCTACAAAAACTCCATTCAGCCACGGAGCGGCCGCGGAGTTGGCATCTGAGTTACAGCAGTCTTTGCAGTCTATGGCAGCGTTGGCAGCAACGGCGAAAAAGAAGAAACCAGGTGAAAAAACCCACTCTCTACGCTGCTCACGACTATCTGGATTTCAGCGTGATGGAAGACCCAAACATCTGCCTTGAGATTCCTTCGTCTCCCTCAGCGTGCCCGCTACCAACTTTAACAGCAACAACATTGCCGCTTAGCTCTTATGCTTCAGGTACGGCTGAGCGTAATTGCACTATGGATAATAATACTGAAAAACTATTACCTTCTGAGGTCCTCACTGCATGCAAGGGCTTGGCGCGGGCATGCGGTAATGGCGTCCTTGGAGACACGGTGTCCCTTGAGGAGCCGGGGCCGCACTCGCGTGATCACTCCAAGTCCAAGCGGCCCGGAGTGACCCTGGAACAGCTACCGGACACCTCTGGGGGAGGGGTGTGTGACCAAAGCTCGGGTGGCGGGATGATCGGGCCACCCATAGCTGCTGAGATGACGAGCAGCCTGATGCATGGCCAGCTCCCCCCTCATGACGTAGCAGAGGGGCGGGAAAATGGAGACTCTGCAGAGCTGCCGGGGGCTCTGCAGAGCTCCATCTATCAGCCAAGTTCAGTCGTACAGGTGGAGGTGCACGACCAACACCAAATGGAGGACTTGAGAAGCCCGCCTCGTGAACATTCTTTCTCCTTCGACGTAGATGGACCTTGAGTGGCGCGCCAGCTGGAGGCATCATGTCTGAGGGTGAAGACGTGCCCTCTTCGCAAGGAGGAAAGGCAAAGTTTACAAGCTCAACCACATTGAATAAAGGGGAGCTAATGGACGCCGAACTTACGGCCAGTGTCAACCTATTTCTCCACCTCCAGACCGGCACGAAAGCTCCAATATTAATCGAAGATTCAAATTTGAGGGGAAAAGCTGCTTTTACTCCAAAGAATTCATCAAAGAAAATACAAAAAAATCAAAAACAAAAAGGGAGTAAAGTTACAAAAGAAAGAGCCAGCATTTTTCAAAAAATCACACCATTGAAACCGTCTTTACCTGATGCTGAAATCTTAGAGGTTGCATCAAACCTCCCAGCCCAAGTTGAAGATACAACAAATGAGAGCGAAGAGCGAAGAGCCCCCACAATCCAACAAGCAGGCCCAATTCAAATTAACTATGCAACCCCTTGGGATCAAGAAATGGCACTTTAGGCGTCCACCAACCCCAAACTGCCCTCCGGATAATAATAAACCGAAGGGGATGGCACAACCTACTTTAAATCCAAGTCACTACTTTGGTGCTTCAAGTGACCTAAATATCTTGGACGCAGTGCTAAGATTTTCATTAGATCTACCATTGACGAACAGAGAACAACTAGACAGGAGAGTGGATGTTTCAACCCCCCCCCCTCCGCCGTGGATCTATTTATGGAAAATAATACAAGAAATCTGACAAACCCAATCCATTCTCCACTCTCTCCTAGTCAGGTCTTGACTTCCACGCAGACCACACCTTTACAATTTGCACAAGAAAGTGCAAATCTTGATGGGGCCCCTAGGGGACCCTCGCGTATGGCAACAAGGCACAATCACCACACACGAACTGATACGCCAGACACGAGGTTCAATTCCCAAAATCTAGGGTTTATTGCAAAGCAAATAGTCTCAGTCGGCCGACTGGGTCTCACGTCCCACAACGTGTGTCTCCAGACCCTGTGGGACACAAGAGAGCGAGCATTCTACAATAGTTACATATATACAAAATGAACATTTTATTATCAGTAGTGACATATTCAATTCCGCCCATAATGTATTTCCTTTGAAATGTTTTCGATGATTGAGAATTATGACAAATATGGCACCTTCAGACATTTATTCAGCAACAGTTTGCAATCTGCTGACTTGCAGACACAATTCTTTGTTTTAGGGAACATAATGCTCTTGTTCTTACAAGCAAGCTGCGTGCAGGGGAGAGACACATTCCAGGCCTCACTATCTTCTAGTTTCTATTCCTGTACTAGAGGTCAACTCGCTCTACAAGGGCTCAGTGAAGGGGGGGCCGTAAAAGAAAAAATAATTCAAGCCATTAATTGTTCGTTTCTACCGCACCAGCGAGACTAGCTGGCACCTGTGTAATGATTAAATGCCTTGTTGCTTACTTCCAAGGACTTGTGAGGGAGGAGACCAGGCATTGCTGTCTGGGATGCCTGAGCTGCGTTTCAACATGTAACTTGTGGCCTTGCTCTATGCATGAGCAATAACGGAATAGAATACGCTTACAGCAAAGCGGTTTGAACAGAAAGCAAGAAGCGAAAATTTGTCAAAATGGCGAATTCTATTCCTACAAAATGGACGCTCTCTGGTCATGCTCATGAGTCTGTACTAATAATGCTGAACATATGAGGCGGTTGGTTTTCAGCCAACAAAATACATCGCCTATTTTATGGGAGGGTAATTTCTAGACTCACAATCTCCTTTCTTAAGATCAAGTGTGGACAAAGAGAGGGTCGGTTCCTCGTCTGGAGCGGATTTGACTCAATCCAGCAAATCACAAGGGCGTCAAAACTCAGTGAGTGAAAAAAACATCCGCAGCCCATTGATGGAAATTCCTATCCTAAAATCACCACCTCAAAATAGAAGATCCAGAGGACCTTTGAACCCAATTTGTAAAGACACACCTACAAAAAAGCCGGACCTCTTAACAATAATGTCCACAGTGACTATAGCCCTAGCCCCATTTAGCAAATCATATGAGGCTATTAACATTACACTAAGAGGCCATACCACTCTGATTGCTTTAATGCATACTAAATTAATGTTTTGAATGGATTGTGTCCTCCCACTTATTCCTTATCTTTGATAAATCCACTTCCAGCTTGCTGGCCTCAGACATTTTTTCACAGTAGAGGGTGCTGTGCATCGACGTCCCTCAAGTCGGTACCCCCCCGTTTAATAATAAAAAAAAACAGGGTTTCTGGCGATGTAAAATCCGGCGATGAAAAGTACCATGACCAAAAATAGGTTGGCGAAATCACGTAGAACCCTCTCAAAGGCCTTCGTATCGGCGCTGACGTCAACATACATAGGTATAAATAGTCTTGCGCAGTGTCCGTTGCTCAGTTCTGTTTTTCTGCGATTCATAAACCTTGGAGACGCAACTCTCGGTTCCTCAGTAAACTCTTTGAAAACTTCGATTTTTTTCAATTCTACGATGGCGATCGTCTGCTTCATCGACGCTACGATCCGGCTTCAAAAAATGTCAGGATTGTGGAAAAAAGATGTTGTTAATCGATCCTCACAGGATCTGCCTGTGGTGCCTGGGCTCAGAGCACCAGTGTTCGGAATGTGAGGAGTGTATGTCCATGACAGTGAAAGCCTTGAAAGGTATGACCGTTAAATCCTCTACCCCTTCGAAATTGTCCTCAGCCGAGTCGAAACATTAGTTTCCTCGCCATCGGAGAAAACATTCCCGCTCAAGATCTCAAAGTGGTTCTCACCACTCATCTACATCGAGAAATGCTAAGAAGAGGTGCCATAGATCACCTGCCTCTTCCTCTTCTAACTCTCCAGAAAGAGTCACCTGCCCCACTAAAAACAGCTCTCCAGCTAAGTGGGAGGAATTTCGCAAAAAAATGCTAAGGGTCTTCAAGAACACGGCCTTGACCCCCTCAGAGATGCCTAGAGGTGATACGCTGGGTGAAAGACCCAAAAAAGAAAAACGTTGTGAGTCGTCGACCTCGGCGAATAAAAATCCTCGAGAGCGTCACGAACCCTCGAGTAAAGACCAGGACCCTTTGCATAAAACTGCGTCATTGAAGCCATTGTCGAAGGTGTCTTCGACACAAGACTGTGTCATAGACGCTGTCATCGATGCCGTCGTCGACCACGATGAAAGAGAGGCCTTCGAAGCCTCATGCTCTAACTGCACCATCGACAGTCAGGGCGTCAAAAGGGGCGTCAACCATATCGAGGCCATACTCTAGTATATCGACGCCGTTTGTAAGTTTGTCGAGACCTATGACATAGCTCCCAACCTTTTTTGTCACCTAGGCGGGTGAAAACACCTGATTTTCTTTTTGGCGGGTGAGAGGCCCAGTGAAGTGAATGGGCGTATGAGGGACTTGGCGGGTGATTCGTCTGCTTTGAAGGCGGGTGACACCCGCCAAAAGCGGGTGAGTTGAGAGCTATGCCTATGACATCTACATCGACAACTACAACCCTATCTCAAGCAGTGTCCACAAATTTGGTTCCCTTATCTCTTGAAATGGGTTTTACCCCTTACCCACGCTCTGACTATGTCAGAGCTGTGTCCTCTATCTATGAAGAAGAAGACTCTGATAATGAGAGGCTTTTGGCTTACAGACTACAAGGGTTCCTATTCCAGAGGAGCTAATATCTGAGAAAGTTAGATTTAGAGATCTTCAGGAATCTTTACAGGATGCCAGTGGCATAGATACCTCTCCAGAGGCTGATTTTGCCAGACCAGAACCTGGAGAGCATGCAGAAATGTCTTACATATCTCTTATGACAAGGCTTATGGAGTTTATGGGGTGGTCAACACCTGCACCCTCTTTCCAACAAGATGACCTAACAGACATTTTAGATAAAGGGCCTCAGGAAGACCCTATAGTTCCTTTTCATGCAGCATTACAGAGGAAAATAGCTACAAATTGGGAAACACCAGAGGTTATCCCTGCAGTAAATAAAAAACTCTCTGCGAAGTACAGAGTGTCGGCCTCAGATTCCTTGTACTTAAGTAAGCATCCAACCCCAGAGAGCTTAGTAGTGCAGGCTGCGACGTCGTCAAGTAGTAAATCGGCATACCCCACTATACCACAAGATAGAGATGACAAAAAATGTGATGCCATGTCTAAAAAGATCTTTTTGGCATGCAACATGGCACTTAAGTCTGTTAATGCCGCTTGCATGCTAGCGAGATTCAGTGACACCGTTTGGGAGTGCGCGTCATCGGCGGCTGACCGTCTCCCAGAAGGGGAGGAATTAGACGCATTCTTGAATATCATCAAGGATGGGAAGGATGCGATGTGGGAGTCCCTCCAAATAGGTCCCGACTCTGCTGACAGAATTAGCAGAGCCATTGCGGCGAGTACCACAATCTGCAGATTTGCGTGGTTGCGGAAATCTGGTTTTGCTCCTGATGTACAAGCCAGACTTCTGAATATGCCCTTTGACGGCACCTCTCTATTTGGCAAGAAAGCTGATGACAGTTTGGAGAAATTGCAAACCTCCAAAGCGGCAGCCAAATCCCTTGGGGCTGCAATTTGTCAAACTCCAAATCGCCCCACAGGTAGGTCCTGGAGGGGGAAGCCCTTTTGTTTTTACTCCGCATTCGGAAAAGGCAGAGGGCAGCCAGCTCAAAGGGGCCAGAGACGATTCACCCGTGGTGGACGGGGCAAAGTTACCACGTCTGGATCAACAGGTGCTGCTTTACCCTCAGCATCTGCCTCAGCCGCTCCTAAACCCCTCTGAGGTCTCTCCACACAAAACACCAGTAGGAAGCAAGTTAACTGAACATCTGACAGAATGGCAGGCTATTTTGTCAGATGCTTGGACATTGGAAACAATTGCCCAAGGTTCCTGCCTGGCTTTCTTACACACTCCTCAGAGTAAATCACCGGGGAACAACTCTCTGAAGTTTCCAGCCCCGCTCCTTATGCAGGCAAACTCAGACCTGCCAAAGAAAAGGTGCTATAGAACCGGTACCTGTAGCGCAGAGGAACAAGGGTTGGTACTCCCCCCACCTTCCTAATACCAAAGAAGGACGGAGGATTGAGACCCATCTTGGACTTGCGAGAATTGAACACATTTCTCTAGAAGGTCAAGTTCAAGATGGTAACCCTTTCTCAAATCCTTCAGACCCTCCAGTTTCAGGATTGGTTGATATCTCTCAACCTTCAGGATGCTTACTTTCATGTGCCAATCCATCACAAGCAAAGGAAGTACCTGAGGTTCGCAATTGGCAGCTCCCACTATCAATTTCGGGTTCTGCATTTGGGCTGACCTCTGCCCAAGGGTCTTCACCAAGTTAATGGCGGTTGTGGCAGCAAGTCTAAGGAGGGAAGGGATTCATGTCTACCCCTACCTGGACGACTGGTTTATCAGAGCAGTGTCCCCGGAACAAGCTCAGATCCAACTAGATTGTTTGCCACTTCCTCCACAAGCTGGGCTTCTCCCTCAACTTAAAGAAGTCACAGATGATACCATCACAGAGACTCCAGTTAATTGGAGCAGTCCTGGACATATCCCTGGTAAAAGCATCGCCACCAGAACTGAGGGCTCAAGATATTCTTCAGATGGTGGCCAGATTTTAAAATGCCCAGCATCTACCAGCCTTTGACTTTTTGAGGTTGCTCGGCCTCATGGCATCCTGCATTTTTCTAGTGCCAGAGGCTCGACTGAGAATGAGTTCTCTCCAGTGGGCGCTAAGGACCCAGTGGTCGCAATTCACAGGAAGAAAGTCAGATCTGCTACAAATCCAGAACAGAGTAGCACAAGACCTTCAGTGGTGGGCCTGTCGGGAGAACATCTTGAAAGGAGAACCGTTTTTGAAACCATGGCCGGAGATAACAGTAGTCACGGACGCCTCACTCACGGGGTGGGGAGCCCATGCCAGCGACTTAACCATCAGCGGTCGTTGGTCTCCATCGGAGTCCAGACTATATATCAACCTATTAGAGCGATCAGGCTAGCACTGAAAGCTTTCCTGTCATCAGTACAGGGAAACATTTTCTGATAATGACGGACAACATAGTGGCCATGCACTATCTCAACAAAAGAGGAGGCGTAGGGTCACTGCCACTGTGCAGAGAGGCAATGCTGCTCTGGTTCTGGGCAATTCAAGAAGGAATCTCTCTATCAGCAGTTCACCTAGCCGGAGAGAAGAACACGGCGGCGGAGGCTCTGAGCAGGCAGACAACAGTCTCCCACAAGTGGGAACTAGCTCAGGAAGTCCTTCAGGAGATCTTCGCCCTTTGGGGAACCCTTCAGGTGGATCTGTTCGCCACCAGTGTCAACTGGAATTGCGATTGGTATTGCTCAAGGGAATTTCCTCCGAGAGGAGCTCTAGGGGACGCGTTTGTGGTGGACTGGGAGTTTCCACTTCTGTACGAATTTCCTCCAGTCCCATCATTCCTCAAGTGATCAGGAGGTTGATGAGATTCCGGAAACCCATGATTCTAATTGCCCCCAATTGGGCCAGGAGAACATGGTACCCCGATCTTCTAGACATGTCCATCTGTCCTCCGATTCGTCTTCCACAAAGAGAGGATCTTCTCTCACAAGAGGAAGGTCAGGTTCTCCATCCGGATAGCAGGACTCTCAACCTTCACGCTTGGTTTCTGAAAGGTTGAGATACAGAGATTGGGACCTCCCGGATGACGTAATGGAGGTGTTGCTTTCAGCCAGAAGGCCAGAAACAAAATCTTTATATCGCTGCAGTTGGAACAAATTCTGCAGCTGGTGTAGAGATAAGAATATTGACCCTTTTTCATGTTGTACACCGATGGTATTATCTTTCCTACTATATTTGGCAAATTCAGGCCTTCAAGTTGGCACAATCAAGGATTACCTCGCTGCGCTATCAATCTTTAAACATACGGCTGAGGAACCTTCATATTTCAAGCTGTCCCTAGTCATTCCGTTTCTGAAAGGATTGACTAATATCTTTCCCCCAACTCCTTTTCAAGTTCCCCTGTGGGATTTCAATCTAGTCTTAAAATGTCTACTGGGCACTCCATTTGAACCTCAGCATTCAGTCCATTAAGGTTTCTAACTCTTAAAACAGTCTTCCTAGTGGCTTTAACTTCTGCCAGAAGAGTGAACGAACTACAAGCTTTATCTTGCAAAACTCCAATTACAATCTTTCACAAAGATAAGGTAGTTCTTCAAGTGAAGCCACATTTCCTCCCAAAGGTTGTCTTACAATTCCATATCACACAAAAATAACCTTGCCTTAATTTTACCCTCCTCCTCACCCATGGAAAGAGGAACAGAGATTGCACAGGCCGGATCCAAGGCGTGCCTTGAGTTTTTACATTAACAGACTTGCAAGGATTAGACAAGCAGATCAGTTGTTTATGGGGTATGCAGGACATAAACTAGCTTTACCTATCACGAAACAGACCATCTCAAGATGGATAATACTGACTATCATAGAGTGCTATAAATTGGCAGGAAAAGAACCTCCTCAACACCTCAGGGCTCATTCAACCAGGGGTATTGCAGCCTCGTCCGCTCCCCAAAGAGGAGTTCCAACTAAGGACATATGTGCGGCTGCCACATGGTCGTCCGCACATACTTTCACCAACTTCTGCAGTCTAGATTCCTTCACTAGCCATGAGACTAAATTTGGGAAAGCTGTTTTGCACTCTGTGCATCTTTAAAGAAGTCATTACATTTTACTCCCGCCTCCTATACACATTACTGCTTTGGGAGTCTATCAAAAATAAGGAATACGTGGGAGGACACAATGCATTTGAAGAACAAGTTACTTACCAAATGTAACGTTCTTTCGACTGGATGTTCCTCCCACATATTCCTTATCGCCCCTCTCATCCTTCCCTGCAGTAAAACTTCGCTTGTAGTTTCAGCCTAAGCTCCTTCAAGGGTACTCACCATTTCATACTGGGCAAACACAGCACCTCAAAACGGAACTGAGCAACGGACGCTGCGCGAGACTATTTATACCTATGGTGACGTTGGCGCCGATACGGAGGCCTTCGAGGGACACCGACTTGAGGGACGTCGACGCGTAGCGCATTCTCTACTGGGAAAACATTTCCGAGGCCAGCAAGCTGGAAGTGGATTGATCAAAGAAAAGGAATACGTGGGAGGAACATCCAGTCGAAAGAATGCTACAGTAGGTAAGTAACTTGTTCATCTGGAGGGCTATATAACAGCAGAGGAAGCAAACAAACCATTCACAAAGGACCAAGGTTCCTCGACGGATCTGTATGAACTCGCTTTGGGGAAAAAAGACTAATCCTCACAAATAAGAACTGAACCACAACATTTGATAAAATCTTAAAAAACCACGCTTTGCCGGGTGATACTCCTCACCAAAACGTCCCGATTTGTGAGAAAAGAAAAGGAAGACCTGCGACTAAAAGAACTGTCACAGAGACTGCAAGCAGCGATGACCCAAAGATCAGAGCCATTTTAAAGCAAAAACTTCCAGAACAACTTAAATAATCAACAATAGACTTGACTGGAAAGAAAACCTGGAGCAAGGAAGAATGGCTGCTTAATGTTGGACACTGGAAAACAGCCTAACAACCCGATCTGTTTAAGTATTGACTCTGGCCCAGGGCAACCTGATAACACCACTGACGACCTTAACAGAGACTTTGCAATTTTTGGAATCATAAAAAGAAAGCCAGCCGACTCAAAGCAAAATTCTGATACAGATCCTACAAAAAAAACTGAAGGAAAACGCAGAGTGATAGAAGAAAAGCTTGAACTACCCCCAATACCGGCACCCAGTGTCATGATTCCTGCCCCTCATGTCCCCAGCCCTCCAAGATGTCAGGCTGGAGCCAGGCCACGATCACCTACATGGCCCTCAAGGGCCTCTCCATCCCTCCAAAGACCCACTTGGAGTCAGACTTTGCTGCTTGTGGCACCAGACTCACTCACTCCCATAGGATAACATTGGGGATTGGACTTGCAGTGCATTGATGGGGACAAGATGGATGCCCCCACATATTTCGGTTCCCAGAACTGCATGTCTGGTCTAGTCTTTTGGGTGATGTTCAGCCCAGAGACACCTGGGATACCCAGAGACTATTTAAGCCACACCCAGGCTGAGAAATATGCTTTGTGTTTTCTGCACCTGGAGCGTGACACTCACCGTGTTCGGATCGGTCTCCAGTAGGCCTGCATATTTCTTCTGCGGTCAGCTCCTGCAAGAACAAGAACAACGTTAGGAACAGCCTTACCTTGAGGCGCTTCTGGCCATCATTCATCACTCCTTCTGTTCTGCGGGCATCTTCGGCGGTGTCATTCCCATCCCAGCACGCCGCCTCCTAAGGAAAAGGGAAAAGAGCAGAAAAAAGGCATTAGTAAGCATTCTGCAAATCTTGGCTTATTTTTAAATACCTGAATCCCAGCCGCTCTGGGGAAACTTTGTCTCCGGAACTCCTCATCCATCTGCAAGAGGGAAAAGACACTCCAGGTTAGCATGCAAACATCTAGAGGCGCCGCATACTGCGCTTACCCACCGCATTTGTTCTTCATAACCGGCATCCACGCTGAAAACGTTGCGGCACCTAAAAGACACAGAAAAAGAACTCAGTTCAATGCAAATACTAAAGGGGCGCATCGCGCTCTCACTCACATTCAGCGCTACTCATCTCAGCTGCACGCCGCCATCCCCGGACGCCGCCATCATCTAAGGAAGAAAAGGAACAAAGTTAGAGAACTGTTCAAAAGGCTCATTATACTTACCTGTCGGACTCTTGCCAGTGAAGTAACTAGACAGCAACGAGCCTGCATCAATCAACGCGCCCCTGCGCTGAAAGCAGGATGGAGAGCACACTATCCAAGAAAACAAGGTGAGCTGTGGATCAAAGGGAAGGGTTGGACCCCGGGGAAGAAGGGGTTCAAGCACACAGAGACAATAGGGAGTTAAACTCTACCAATCCTGTGTTTCAGGCCCAGTCTCCAGTCGAATAGCCTCCAGGGAAGGGTTCGAGGTCATAAGAGGTCAGAACAGGCTGAGTGACGCCCCTGTGGATACCAGGTGAGCGTTACACCCAGGTTGTTACGTCAAAAACAAGCAACCACTGCTCTGTACTCTGAAGCCTAATAAAAGAAACGAGAGCTGTAATTTGTCAACCAAGGCAGACACTTACGAATTAAGTGTCGACTTGATGGAAATTAATCAGTACTCAATAGAAGATTCTGAGTCGGAACTCCCGAAGGTACCTCAAGACAGACTGAAGGCAACTGTACTACAAAAAGTTTCCCAGAGTGAGAGTAAGATGCCGGAACGTCAAGGAGACCTGATACTTTCTCCACCTTTCCTAACTTTTGCCGAAAAAGGAGAAAGATAAACCACACTATGGCAATTGGAAGAAATAAATCAAATTGCCTCGCGAGAAGAACTGTCAAAGATCAAGAAACAGACCTTGGCAAAACAGTCTACAAAAGATAACACCAGTGGTAAAAGTGAGAAAAATACAACCACAGAGCAAGGAGCGAAAAACCGCACTGAAAAGTGGGGGAAAGCCCATCTACACTATTGATCGAGAAGTCCCCAGAAAAAACTTCCAACTGTCATTCTAATAAAGAAAGACAAACTTCGCGTTTTGAAGCCAGACATCTGGTGAGAGAAAAGAACAAAGCAAATCGAACAATCAAGTTGGAAAAAATATTTAATTAAAAAAAAAATAATCATGAACAGGAAAGCTATTCTAGATTTGCTTCGATGCATACCGAACTTGAGACAAATATGCACAGAGGACCTGACGATCATTTAATTCGGGGATGACGAGTGGCCCGACAGAGTCTTGCTTCATATACCATCTCCGGTAGTGACAAGAATGCTGATAGAAGCAAGAGAAAGCCTCCTGATGCTAGGATACGACCTCACTATTTGTATTTGTATGTTATTTGTATTTTATGTATTTTTGTAACTTCTCTTTATTGGTTTTAATAATACCGAAAATGAACCAACACAACCCCTCTCCCCCCACTCCCCCCCCCTACCGTACCCTTCCAACAATTAATCAGACAGGTCTAGGAGTCTCAGTCTGTGAGGGCGCCATTGCTCCCGGAACCCGCCCTTCAGGAAGTCCAAAGTTTCTCCCCATTCCGTGGCAAAGCGGTTCAAATTGTCAGCGGCCGCGAACGAGGCCCATTCCAGAGATACCACCTCCGACAACTTTCTCAACCAGTCTTGCTCTGTTGGGACCCTCCCCGATTCCGTCCATCTCCCCGCCAGAATCCCCCCGGGGTCTTGACCCGCGCCTCTATATTTTATTTATTTTTATAGCGCTCCTGGCCCTGGGGGATCTTGGCGCATGTCTTACAGAACATGACGATACGCAAAATATACAATCTTTTTTCATAAGTTACAGCATGAAGTCAGGCCAATACACAGTATTGAATAAAGGCAGGTACAATACAGCGGGTAATAGCAAGGGGCAGCGCCACAAAGGGAGAACAGTAAGATTGCATTACATGGAGGGAACTAGTAGGGGAAGTGGGGAAAGGAGAGCCCTGTAGTAATCCCAGTCAAGAATAGTTAAGAGTGCTGCCCAGCAAGTTCGAGTTCCTGGAGCCAACGTTTAGTATTGCTCTTAAATAGTTGGAAGGAAGGTTTGGATCTGAGGGAGGAGGGAAGCGGGTTCCAGAGCTTGGCCGCCAGAACAGGGAAAATGGAGCCTCCGGATTTTTGGAGCTTAAATCTATGGATGGACATGGTGTGAACTTGAGCAGCTCTTAGTGGCCTTGTGGAGGTGTGTGGAGAGAGTCTGTTGGTGAGGTATGCTAGGGCAAGATTTGCCCTTTCTTTGTGCCTTAAAGCAAGTGTTTTAAGGGAGATTCTGTACTCAACAGACAGCCAATGAAGGTTACGTCTTGTGTCCGATATGTGGAGCTTCTTCGGGATGTTGAGGGGGGCCCTGATGGCATTGTTTTGTGTTACATGGAGCACATTGATATTTTTGTGGCTGATCCCTAAGTAGATGACATTGCAATAATCAATTTTGGCCATAACTAGGGTTCTAGCAAGAGTAATACTGTTGGATGTCATAAGGAAGGGCCTACACGCAGTGATTAGTTTGCAAGTGTATGCTGACACTGCTACCACCGCGTTAGTTTGTCTGTTGAAAGATAGTGCGGCATTGAGGTAAATACCTAGGGTTTTAGTATTATTAGAGACCTTGATAGTGTTGCCATCAATAGTGAAGGATTTGAAGGAGGGGTCTAACTTATTAAGTCTAGCGTGAGAACCGAGCATTAGTAACTCAGTTTTCTCATCGTTTAGGTAGAGTCCGTGGTGCGCCATCCAAGCTTGGATTACTGAATAGATTTCGTTGAGGGCTTTTGTGTCTGTTGCATGGTCTCCATTCATGGGAATGAGTATCTGGGTGGCGTCAACGTAATTGGTATACGTGACACCCAGATGATCGAGAATGTCGAAGAGAGGCTTTGTGAAGTCATTATAAAGCATAGGGGAGGCACATGACCTTGAGGGACCCCACAGAGTACTGGAGAAGGTTCAACAGAAGCAGATGGTGAGAAGACCCTCAAAGTTCTATTTGCAAGGAAATATCTAATCCAGGATGTAGCTGTATCAGAGAAGTGGGCAGATGTTTTCAGGTGCTGGCAGAGAGTTTGGTGGTTGACCAAGTCAAAAGCCGCTGATAGGTCAAGCAATACTAGGAGGGCTAATTTACCTTTATCTTTTATGTCTTGGATTTGTGTTATGAGGTCAATCAAGGCTGTTTCTGTACCATGTCAGTGGCGGAAGCCTGATTGCCTGAGGCCCAGGAGATTGTTAGTTTCTAGATAAGCCTGTATTTGCAGGTAGGCTGCCCGGTCCAGTATTTTTAGTAAAAAGTGCACCGTTGTAATGGGCCTATAGTTGGAAGGGTTGCTAGGGTCGAGGGTAGGTTTTTGATTAATGGGATGACCCAAGCATCTTTTAGGTTATCAGGCACAATTCTTGTTTTAAAGGAGGCGTTAATGAGATTGGTAATGAAAGGACCAAGGTCATGTGCGGCCTCTTTAATGACAGGTGCGGGGCATATGTCACCTTAACAGTTGGACGGTTTGAGCTTCCTGATGATGATTTCCACTTCCCACGTGGACAGAGGTGAGAAACTAAATGGTTTAAGTGAGAGCTCGGGAAGGGTGATATTGTACATAGCTGGTTTGGATTCTGGCTCTGTAGGTAGGTTACATTTTTCAGGAGAGCCTTTAGGATGTTGGTACGCCATAAGGCATCCGTAATACATTTGTCATTGGGGGCAATAGGAGATTCCAATTCTTTGAGAATCCGAACAGTTCTTTTGTGTTGGATTCAGCTTGTATGATTGTTTATTATAGGTGTCTTTTTTGGCTAGAATGATAGCTTCTTTGTAGTTGGAGGAGACTGTAGTCAGGTCTGCGAGCCAGCCAAGGGTTCTTCCTTTAATATGTGTAGGCTCGTGAATGTGGTGGGTGTAACCGAGATCTGATAATGTACTAGCTAAGTTAAGGGCATTGGTGTTCATGGGATCTTTAAAACCAAGATTAAAATCTCTGAGTATTATGTTTTGCGAGTTGGTTTTAGCATTGGCGGTAAGGAGCGTTGCGATGACTCAGAGAATGTAGAGATAGGTCCAGGTGGCCGGTAGATAAGATGTACCGTGGCCCTATGATTTGGTGATAGAGGCAATTTAATAGAGATTCAGCAGATGGGATCTGAAGGTTGGGAATAGCTCTAATATCATAGAGTTCTTAAAGAGACTAAAGTCAGCTACGGCTCAGAAGAAAAATCCAATCAAATGGACTCTGAGCTGAGCGAATTGCCCCAACTCAAACCATCCTTCAAATCATCCACTCAACAGGATGGAGAGAAGATCCAAAAATAAAGTTTAGAAAGTTCTGGCTCAAATAATATTACAAAAAGTCATAACTCCGATTGTAAAACTAAACATAAGGAACAAATAAGGAACAGTAACGAACCTGTAGTTTTGTTAAAATCCCTAGCAACAAGGGAAGATCAATACAAAGATCCTTTGGGTCCGGGAAGGAAGCCGACTAGCCCTTTAATGACACTCAGTTACTTTTGAGCAAAAGGTTTCAGGGGCTAATAAAACAAATCAAGAAGATAACAAAGTAAACCCAACGAGAAACCGGGATCATGATATTTGGGCTTGGCTTCCAACGGCCCTAGCACCCTATCAAAACAGATAGCCACCCGAAACAAAACAACAAAAGACAGACTCGACAAAGGAAAAGCTAGTACCCGGTACATTAACAATAGGCTCTTGGAATACTAGATGATGTTCCCATCTGACCAGGCCCAGTGATATTAATTTGGGCAACTTTGACATCTTATGCTTGCAAGAGTCTTGGTTAATGAACAAACCATACTTAGATGGGTACAAGATCACCATCTCCCCAGCCATAAAAGGCACGAAAGGAAGACCTACTTCGGGGACTAATCACAGCTGTTATATCAGGTGTTGGCTTAACAATGATAAAATCTCTACTGTGCCATCCCTTTATCCTAGCAACCTTGATAAACTGGCAACAACAAGAACCTTTCAAGAACCTTTGGTCGCTCCTGAACAAAAACACGCACAAAAAATGGAGAAAGAAAAAAATACTATTGTAGTCATTAATGTATACTGGAACCCAAATACAACAAATAACAGAGATTTTTTGAAGATTGTGGAAAAGACAATTGATGAAGCCCAAATAGACCACCAAGCTAAATATACAATAGTCTGTGGGGATTTAAACGCTGTTTGTATGGTACTACCCAAGAACAGAACTAGCACAGAAAACGCTACAACTTCGAAAGGTAGAGGAGCTGGCTGGTCTAAACTGATGGCTTCCAGAGATCTCCACAACCTTCACCTCCTAAATTTGGAACGATGACGAATACCAACGTGGGAACGGGACGGACAAAGTGCAGTCCTAGACTACATATTTATATCAAGAGAATTCCTCCCTTTTATTCTAACTTTTCAAATCATAAGAACAATGAAGAGCGACCATAACCTTCTAAGGGCAGTTTGGAAGTCGACGAATAAACAAAGAGAATGAATGTCAACAGAAATAGAGGAGAGCCCTAGAGGAAATCAACTTAAAATAACGACTAAAAACATAAACTCCTTGACTAAGCGCTACAAAGAGTCTATAAACCCAGGAAATGTAAATGAAGGTGGTTTAGTGGGGGAATACCAATCCCTACTCATGTACTATCAACAAAAAACAAATCCCTTAAAGAGTAACGCGGCCCAACATCACTACGTTTATGACCCTCTACTGGTGGAAAAAAGGAAAATTGCAAGGCGAGCTAGACGACAAGCAACAAAGATGGGCACGGCTGAAACCTTGGAAAATGCAACTAAAATAGCAAAGAACTACAAAAACTGGGTGCTGTCCTACAGACGAAAACTATATCAGATAAACTTGGAAGAAATGTTACGAACAATATGTGGGCGCAAAGCCAAGGAGTTTTGGGCACTAATCCGACAAACAACATTGGTAAAGAACAAAGTCTTACAAAATAATGTATGCAGAGAAGTCTGGATGTCCCACTTCTTAGACCTCTTCTCAAGTCCGAACGGAACAGGTAAAACTTTGCTGTTCGATTCAACTGAATCGTGGATAGTTCAGCATGATGACGACCTTATAATAAAGAAGATCTCTGCATTAAACAGGTCAAGAGCCCTGGGACCGGATGGGATTCGAAACATCGACCTTAAGGAGCATCCAAAAGAGTGGTCCCCTTTTATTTCGAAGGTCTTCAAAAGATGTGTGCAGTCTAAATCAATACTCAACTCATGGAAAAGCGCAAAGGTGGTTCCGATTTTTAAAAAAGGGCCCAGAAACTGCCTAAGGAATTACCGTGCAGTAGCGATTTTGGATGTAATTGGGAAGCTGTTTGGATCCTTTTGTTTAGATGCCTTTCAAGCATGGGCTAAAACAGCAGCCTGCTCAGACCCATTTCAAACGGGGTTTGTGAAGGACACAGGAACAATTGCTAACCTACTACTCCTCAGTTGCCTGAAGGGCAAGATCAAAGACGCAGGTCCCCCGAAAATGTTCATAGCATTCATAGACCTGGTCCAAGCTTTGGACCAGGTCAATCGTGAAATGCTCTGGCAAAAGCTCGATGACTGGGAATATCCAACACTGATCTTGGAACCAATCCAAGCACTTTATACTAAAACATCGATGACAGTAAGATTAAACGGCCTCCTTTCAGAGGCTATCGGGAATCGGGACTTCAAGGGGAGTTAAATAGGGGTGCCTACTGGCCCATGGCCTTTTTGGCACGTACTTAGGCGATTTCCAATACTCGGAGAACAACATCTGTTCTTTTCCCCCTTCATTAGGAGGAGTAAAGATAACTCGCCTTTTGTACACTGACAATGTGATACTCCTAGACCAGACCCTGATTGGTCTCCAACGACAATTGAACAACTTGTCTGAATATATAAGCAACAATTATTTAGAGATCAAGAAGGACAAAACAAAAGTAATTATACTGGAAAAATCTTTTTTTTTAAATCTGAAAACCTTCTATAGCATCTTGAAGGAGAGAAAATTGAAAACGTGAAGGAATTTAAATACCTGGGTATCATACTGAATAATAGCTCAGTGGAACTGCGGATGCAAGAATTTTTGCTTTGAAAAATAAAAGACGGCGCAAGTTAAAGTTGTTCACAAGAAATATGGTCGCTTTTGTATAATTCCAACTATCAAATTCTACAAGGCCAAAGTGGTACCTGCTCTGATATACGGAGTGGAAGCAATGCCAGAACTTCCAACTAAAATCTGGACCAGATTGGAAGGCTACTTTTGCCGGCGCTTGCTGGGTTTACCAACATCGACTCCTATACCAATTATCCGGCGAGAACGGAGCTTGATGTCCTTGCAAGCGACTGTAGAACGCAACGCCTTGATACTATATAGGAAAATAATATCCCCCTGTCGTTTAGCATTCTTCGACATTATTAATAAAGAGCTCATGCCAGGCAAGAACAAAAATTGGGGAGATCGAAACAAAGATTTTCTAGAAAAACTCAGCAATACGGATGAGGACTTGTGGACAAACCCGACTAAAATAAAAATCACAGAAAATGACTGGATAGAAACTCTGGACCGGGCATCCAAATATAAATTGACTGCAGATTTCACATCAACAACAAAAGGTGTGAATAGTCTCCTTGGGTACATGGAAACATTTCCGAACAAGACTTTTAGAAACATTTTTCTAAGAATTTGATTGAACTTGTTATCTACAAATGAAATTCTGGAAAAGAGAGACCTAACACCCATGAAAAACTGCAGATATTATAAAATCCGTGATCAGACAGACATGTACTTCTGTCTTGTGAATCCTTGACCAACCAAAGAGACATGTACTTGGGTAATATACTGTCTCAAAATAATGTCTCAATATCAAACATATAGTGAGGAAGACTGGTGGTCTAGACTGTTGAATGAGGAAAAAAACAACTGGGTGGTGGCAGTGGTGGCCTTTTTTCAGGAACTTGATTTGTGAAGCCTACCAACTGAAAATCGAATGAGGGAAACAAAAAAAAACACCAAAAAAAAGAAATTGTTTTAACACTAACATTTTTTGTTCTACTATGCATATGGACTTAAAGTAGACAAAGGAAAACTTTTCTTTTTCAGGATGAAAACAATGATGAATTATTGTAAAAATTGAAAATCAATTAAACAAGTATTAAAAAAATGTGTTTGGTAATAGACTTTTCCCTCGCAGGCCATTGCTTTCATTTAAGCAACATGTAGACGGGGACTGATAGTATGTACAATTAAGCCTTTCCTATTCTAAACCTCAGAGTATGCACATCAGGGTAACGGTTGCTGTATGTGCCTGTGGTCAATACATGTCACATTCTTAAGTGTTCTTGTTAGTAGGTTGTGGAGCAGGAATATTTGAATTGATTAGTGCTATCCTCATTCTGAAATTCCATGTAATTCTCTTATTTTTGCAGGGGATCCCACTTCAGTCTGGATTACAAGGAATTGTAGAATTTCAAGGTGGCCTTGGGTTGGACATTTTTGCCAACGTTGATGTCAGTTTGTGGGACCAAGATTCAAAAACAAGCATCAAAACAAAGTAGGTTAATCAATCATTATTTTATGTGTGCATATTTAATAGTAGTGATGTCTTGCAGATTCCTGGCATGTCCTGCACTAACGGAACACTAATCCCAACATGGGTTACCAGCAGGAATAATTAAAAGGATTGGAAGACCAGGCATGCATGAGTGGCTACAGGTTCACCCCATAATACAGTGCATTTTTTCATGCACCTCACTTTCCAAAATGTACCCTATTGTCCTGTGTTGACTGTCAATTTACTGGAATTTGTTGATTTTCAATGGATTAGCAATCAGATTTAAGATTTATCAACACGTGTTCTGTCTTTGGTTTCCGGATTCCATTATTTGCAGTGCTCCTTAGTTTTGGTCTATTGCCAACGTTTTTTTTTTTTTTGATAGCCCTGCATTTCCAGATAATCTGCCACTTGAAGATCCAAGTCTTTTTTTCCCAGGAAACAGATGCAGTGACAATGTATCCATTCACCCCTCTTAACAAATAGGCCAACCCTCTTCAGGTAGTTAGAGCAACACTCCCGACACTAATGTATGGGAAATGGAGGAAAGAAATGCAAGTTTGACAGCTGTGGTTTTTTAGTCATTTCCCACAAAGGTACAAACTTTTTTGTTGCAAATGTTCAGATGTGCCAAAAATGTCACTTCTACTTTTAAGGAAGGGTACTGGATTTATGCCTTTATTTCAAACAGTTTATATGTTCATGTCCACAAGGACCCACTCCAAACTCCTAAAGTTTGTAACGAGGGCCAACCACATCCTGAACAAAGTGACCCACTTTGATGTAGGCTCCAACCACCTGGGTGTTACTGAAATTATTGCAGCAGATGCATCAGCCCTCAAATGCCCTGAACACCAGGATATCACATGTTTTTACTGGATGCTTTTTAAAGTGATCACTTTGATAGAGAACTTTTGTATGACTATAATTCAACCCATTTCTTTAATGGGTATATAGGTATATTTAGGGGTAGGGAAGTAGAGGGGTAGCATGGGGTAGTGAGGAGGGCATGGGAGGACCCCCCTCATAATAAATAAAAAAAGGGTTGAATTGTGGCTGGACAAAGGTGCACAGCCAAAATGACAGAAGCCGGTTAAAGCACGTAGAACCAAGCACCAGATATCACTCCTTGTCTGTTTGGCTGAGGCCCTCAACACTTGGGTGGATAATATGAGTGGGACGATGTGTTGGCCTCAAAAATGGAAGCTTAGTTTATAGTGTGGTTTAGGAGAATATGTTTGCCTCTGACCTAAACCACACACACATTATATAAGCCTAGAAAACCTGACTCCATTGAGTCTGGGGATGAGCCAGCCCAGGAAGAGCTCTATAGGATCATGGTACTAGGTTATAATTCAAAGCATCAGATATATCTATATTACAAGTAACTTGTCCCGCACCCTGTAGAGAATTTGGGTAGTGGTGTTATATAGTTGGAAGAGTAAGGAGGCACTAAGAGGACAAAGAAAGAGGAAGCGATTAAAGGGAAAAAAAGAAGTAGGCTCCAAGATTAGATATAAACATTGTACCACCCGGTTCTCTCAGATCTAGATGTCAGGTTCATAACTACCCATGTGCACAGGAAAAGATACCAGTTTGTGGCTCTTATGGCATTTTGATAACCCTACTGGTACATTTAGCATATAATCATTTATCACACACAGGATCCTGACAGGTTTTCGAGATATCCCTCAATAATATTTCTGAGGAAAAATGTGCATACATTTAGACTCATTGTATGCAAATGTATCATGAATATTAATTAGGGGTATCCTGAAAATCTGATATGGATCTGGCCCTCGAGGCCTGGAGTTGGACAACCCTGAGTAAGCCTTATGAATAGACCATAGGCAATTTATATCAACACCCAAAAAATTGCAATCCTATTCCAGACTTTTTTCTTTTTGGAAGTGTCTTTTGCTAATAGTGTTACGGGCTTCCATATAAGGCATCTTGACAATGAGTAGACGTATTCCAGACCATCAATGTGGCATGTCAAGTTCCACCATGCAGTTTCAGTTATTCCTTGTTAGGTTCTTCCAACTGGATACAACAAGTTTAATTGCAGTAGATAACAGAATCCTCGACAATTTCCAGTTTCTTTTATCTTGCAGGTCAGGTAATGCAATGTATCCAGCTATGCCCATATACTGGGTCCAAGGCAGATAACATTCTAAAATGATGCAATAACTTGAGTGAATTACAGAACAAAATATGTTGTATAATAACAAAATATTAATTGCAAATCTGACATCTGCCATTTTCTGGTAATTCAATTTTGTGCAATTTCTGAGTAGTCTTTATGACTCTGGACCCAATCCAGTACATGTTTTGAGTAATTACTTTTTTTATTTATTTATTTTTTTTCTTTATTTCATTTAGTTTGTACAAAACTTTTTGAAAAGAGATTCCCCATGCCCCTCCCACAGTGTGTCGGAAAAGTCCCATGGTATCAAAATGCTGCGGAGAGTAGCTACTCTGTGCGGCTACTTGGAACCAGGTAGCAACCGCTTCTGGACTCTCAGATCCCATTCGTTCGGCAATGTCCCAAGATACTTCTTTATCCTGTTTTCGCATCACAGCTTCTCCGACACACCAGCGTCTTAGGCCCCACTGTTTATCATCTTTCCTGTCCAGCTTTGAGTAGCGTTTCCAGTTTCTGTAGAAAGTTTGTTAACCCAAAGATTTCTTTTTCCCTTGGGTTGTGAAATTTGCAACATAAGTCCTCTCCACATAAAGTGTCGTACTGTAGTACCAAACTTCCTAAGTGAGTAATTACAGACACATTTAATACAATCTGCTCCCCCTCTCTAATATGTGACCCTTGACGTGTGCTTAAACATTTTCCCCCATTTGTTATCTCATATCGGCTTGGCCTTCAAAGTATGTGTCACATTCGTTTTTGTAGCATGTGATATCAGTGTTCCCTTTCATTGACGTCCATAAGTATTCTTGTGGGAGTTAACTGCCATGTCACCAGTAAGCCAATAATCTTTCTCGCCTCTTGAACCCATCTTCTATACACATCTACCAATAGTTTAAGATCATGTCATCAGCAAAACCATATTTACATTTGAGAGCAGCAAATTGTTCAACTCATTAACATATTAAGCATTGATAAGCATATACCGCCCTTCTTTTAAACTATTTATGCCCTTTAGTTGGCTTTTTATCAGTCTTATTATGTCAGTTACCTCACACAGGCTCTTATCTGGAAGCGCTGCAGTGCCCAGACCCCTATTCCCCAGTACTGTGAGTGCCTGAGTGGAAAAGAGGATAAGATTATCTACACAAGTCTCACTGTGAGTGACCAATAGTGATCTCAAAGGAGGGGGGTTAGTTGGACTTTGTTCAATCGGTAACCATGTCAGGAAGTTAGCCTGACTGTCATTATCCACAGGCCATTGGAAGAGTTGCTTGTGATAGTCCTGCAGACCTGGTTTCGCAGGACTTCCAACTTAATGCAAGGTTTTTCCTCAGACCATAAGAAGGTTGTGCATATTTTGTCATGTTGCTTATAAAAGGAACTAGGAAAGGAAGTGTCAGATTAGCTGAAGTGTGTGTAACAGTTCAAGAATCAAAGCCATCCCATTCATGTGCCCCTCCCCCACCTTCTCGCCTGCCCCACTAAGCCAGAAATGGGAGATTGAGAAAATGCACTTCTTCTGTCATAAGGGATGATTCCATTATGGGTGTAAACCTAATTCCCACAGGTTTCCTGGTCAATCAAAGGTGACCATATTGCAAAGAACAGCAAAGATTATTTAATGGCAAACCCTTCTTTTTTCCCCATTTGGCTTTGTATCCTGATATAGTCCTCATAGTAGGCACTAGGGACACTCTCAACAAGCTCCCACCACAATACAAAACCTTTACTATATACAACTCCACCATCACAGTCTCAGCAGCTGTGAAAACCCTAGGAGTTAACCTTGACTCCTCACTGTCCATGTCACGCCAGGTCAATGCTATAGCATCCTCAGCCACACTCACCACCAAGGTGATGAATGCTGTCAAGCCTTTCATCTCTACCAAAAATTGCCCATCAATCGCCAGAGCCACAGTAGGTACTAAACTGGACTACTGCAATGCACTATTCCTGGGCACTGCTGCAAAAAACCTTAACAAACTTCAAGTCACACATAACAATGCCTTCAGGGCAGCTCTGAGTATTCCCAAAAGGGAACACATCTCACAGGCCAGGAAAGATGCACACTGGCTACCGTTAAAAGGACACATACTCTTCAAAACACTGGCCATTACACACAGGTGCCTATCTTCCAACGCCCCACCTTACCTATTAAAAATAATCACCCTCACCTCATCCAATAGACCCACCAGATCTCATCTGGCCAACCAGATCTACGTGCCGGCCTTCAAAAGAACCAAAGCTGGAAGGTCCAGCTTTCAACACTTGGCACCCAAAAACTGGAATGCACTGCCCACAACACTAAGAAACTAAAGATCCTATACTGCCTTCCGCAAATGCTGAAAACCAAGCTGTTCTGCTAGATCCAACCACTATAAATAGATACGTTGTTCAATTGTAACCTAAGTAACAGCATAACATACGCATGTTGCCATTCACTCTACTAATATGCATGTTCAATATATGTCATACCTGTTCATTGCTATGTCTGTTCTAAGTGAGTATGCTGTAACAGTGCCACAATGGCCGATGAGCGCTTTATAAATTCAAGTAAATAAATAAATAGAGCCATGATCTGATATCACTGGCATGAGTGTTTGGATGGATTCCTCGGAATCAGAAATGTATCCTATAGTGAGAAATCACACATTTGGGGGTGTACAGGAGCCATGGCAAAGGTTCAGCGACATTGTGGACCATGTTGGCCCCCAAAAGGCGGTGTTATTGCTATTCTCACCTAGGACAATCATCTAGTGTGCAAATATTTTGGAGGGAATCATCACTGTGCTCTTCATGTGCCTGATTTTCCAAAAATAAATCTAACTACAAACAAAGATTGTGAAATAGTCTGGGATGCAGAGCTGGGCTTTGAAGCCTTGCTGTCGGGTCATTTTGGTTGGAAAGGATGTGGTGGAGGGCGCTAAGTGCGGGACCAAGTAGATGGTGGGAACGAGGTGAAAATATCTGTTCATAGGCTGAAGAGAAAGTAGCCGAAACAAAGGAGAGGCTCGGATGGTCAAGCGAGAATGTGGGTGGTAATGAGCACACTACATTCCCCAAATCCTGCTTGAAAACAACCTTGTTACAGAAAGTGGAAGTTCCCTTATTGCACCCTCTGAGTTTCATGGTCTTGCCCTCGCTACCAGCTGACATTTCGACTGCTTTGACAATGTGCATTATGTCAAATCTTTTTTGGTTGCCATTCCTAGAGCCATCGCTCGCTACATTGAATTGCCGACATTGGCGACTGAGCTGAGAGGCACCTTCTCTAGCCACAAGGGCATAGCTTAGTATTTGGCTTTCATCCTTTCAGTACTTTAAAGGAAAATACCTTTATAGTGACATGTAGCGCTATCCTGTACTTAGACTCACTCCATAATTGCATGCACCCAGTTTCCACTTGTATTCCCCACAATCCTAAATACCTCCATCAATATTCAGTTGAATATTTCTGCCCAGCCTTTGATTTGACAATGTTCTAAGGACATGGGGGCATAACATACACCATATTCAGACAGAAATATACTTCTCTAATTAGTGGTTTTATGTATCTACTAATCTCTTCTGAAATCAAATTTGAGCCTAAGGATATCAATAAGACCTTTACTGTCCACTACTGGATTTCAATGCAGGACATCTGTCAGCGCATTGAATCGTCCCTGAATATACTCTGCTATTAAGTTATGCAGTTTCCGAGCAGTAATGCACCTAATAATCTGGTGGTGTATGCTGTCCACCCCTTTATTCCTCTAGGTGCCTACTAAGGGTATGTGTGCACTGCGTCCCACAAAATACCTACATCATAAATACCCAATGAGCTCTTCTATGGCCCGTAGACAAATTAGGACTTTTTCTTTATGACAGAGTCCCTTTGTTCCACCAACCCTAAATGTGAATTTTTGCACCATTGTCACTCTCTTGCAATAGAACGGCTCCTAAACCATTCTAACAGGCCTCTGCGTACAGCACAGTCATAGATTTCTCTTCAGAAACATTCTAAACTCAAGCATTAACAATGTACTTCTTTACCTTCTGGAATTAATCAAATTTACTGGTCCAATTAAACTTTTCAGTTTTGCAAGTTCCTTCCTTAGGGTTGTAACTTTCAAATCAAGTCTCTGCAGAGACCTGATGGTCTAAATATTGTACCTTATCTTTGCGAAACATGCAATTATCCGGGGCTCTAGGTAAGACCGACATTATTGATCATCTCAAACCCCTTCAGTCACTCATAGTGTAAAACAAGAGAGGTGACGACTGGAAGGTTTAGAAATAATCTTACCTTCTGGCATCACTCTGTGCAACTGTCCAGATCATCTTTCTTCGAAAGGCCAAGCCATTAGAGAACTGGGAAAGACCATATGCAAAACTGGATTGTTCCTACCCCTAACTTGGCAGTCCTGACCAAATTGCTTGGTCACAGCCCTTCTGCACAAGACCACAAGCAATTCCAGATATGTTTTGACCTCATTGGGCATTTTGTTTGCTTGGTCTCTCATAGTGTTAACTCTCCCCCAGGCTATTGCTTTTCACTCCTTCCCGATATCTGTATATAATTTTCGGGAAGAGTCCACCGACCGGTAACAACCCAATGACATGGATCATCAAACCCTGAACAGTCCTATGGGTGTTATGGGCAAAGTTCAACCCACAAAGTTGTGATGCAACTTTATTTGGTGCCGATCTGGGGTCCATGAGAAAGAATACCATACCATACCATGGCATGCAGCCATGATTAACCCATTGACTCATGAAAGAATTGTTTGGTTACTACATTTTTGTTCCATCAACATAGATCAATGAAATATATTTCTTCAATAATTCAATTCTTGGCGAGCTTCTGCAATTCCCTCATCAGTTTGTTTACCTTTGCTGTTGCAGGCTTTGATCCTTTCTTAAACCTTACCCTCTGGGAGAAACCCTCCAAATACCGTATTCTCTCTTCAAACGGTCAAGGGAACCAGGTTTTCAGACCCTCATCCATCAGGAACTGTATTCACTACAAACAATTCCTCCAGACTATTTGATCCAACACAATTTAAAGTTTTCCTTGTTATTCCTAGCTGAATTAATGTCCTCCCCTTCACGTTCCATGTATGCAACGTTCGGTTCAATCCATTAAAAACGTAGTTCTGCTCTGAACTCTGACAAGATGTCAAAGGGTATCTTACCATAGGCATTGGCCTAGATAGCTTTTCTTTGATTAGACAGAAGTGTAAGGGATTCTTCCAGAACTCCCGTTTGTTCAGAGTGTTGTCTGCACCCATAGGTGTGTTTTTATCCCATTGTATGGGCTAAATCATATCACTGATGAACACAACACCATCGACTATTTCAGTTACTTTGAGTGTTGGTGTCACTCTTACTCTAAATCTCCCCTGTTCTTTTATGAATACCATATTTATTTTAGTATAATACAGCCAAACTCTTACGTCCCGTCCCCTTTCCTCCATACTGCATGGGCGTCCCTTCCAAGGGAAGGGAGACAGAACCTTTTTCACCAGAAAAAACCTTCCCCTTTAAATTTAGAGACGCGTGGGCGTGCAGCCCTGGAAGCATGTGCTGCCCTGACTACACCCTCAGGTGCCACACCTCAGTCCCCTTTTCCGCGTCGACGGGAACGGGCCGAATTCACCAGCGCTCCTGGGTTTGGCTTCGGCCATTTAATTCCACGCGTGGATACTTCTTCTCTTCTGTCTTTTTGTCTTTTTATCATTCATGTACTTGGTCCTCTGGCGTCACGCTCCTCCTTGGCGCATGTTGACTTCTACAAGGTTCAGCAGGTGTCCATCGTACGACGGGCTCTTTCCAACTAAAGACCCCCACACCCTCTGCCTACGTTGACTTGGCCCAAACTGCGGCTGGCAAGCTTGTACCGCGTGCAACGCGATCTCCTCGAGGTCTCTGAAGAACAGACTAGCCAGGTGGAGGGAGCTTTTCCAGAGATTGCCTCCAAAGGACCTAAAGGACTTCAACTATCATCGATCCAATCCCAAGATAGGGCCGCTCTTTTCTAGCACACCCTGCAAGGGAGACTCCTTCCCAAGGACTCTCCCGCGCGGGAGGGACCGGTCAGGGCCTCAAACCAGCACGAGTACCGAGGCTAAATCTGCTAACGGGCATCAAGCCAAGGGGTCAGTGGATCCTCCCGGTGCAGTGCTGAGGGACCGGAAGGTTCTTTTACCGGGTCTTCACCAGAGGAGCCACGCCCTAGTAACGGCAACATGTCCGAGGGGCTGCCTATACGCAGTTCTACCGGCAGATCCGCCGACTAAGTACCACCTACCAGGCCTCAGCCTGAGGAACAGGGTAGGCCCATGATCCACACTCAAGAGTCCTGGACGCAGGCACGTGGAAGGCAGCTGGACAAAATGGCCACCGTGCCAGACATTCCTGACATCCGCCCGATACTTCACCAAGGCAGGGAGCAGGTGGAGCAACGTGTGTTAAGGTGGGACTGGTGTCAACCAGGTATGTGGCCTGCAGCCTACCCTTCATTTGCGCTGGGAAGGATCCCGCTGCGTCCGTATGGGCAGGGCACGCAATGGCTCCAGCAGCCGCCCGCTACCCCTTCAATATCGCCTACCACCCCTCTGGCCTGTGAGGACAGATTTGTTTTTAAAGGTTTCTCGGGTTCATGAAATCTCCTCAGATGAGGGTCATTCTCAGGGACACCATCAGGGACGTGCTCCTGCCAATGGCTCTGGTGCCGCAGGCCCCAGGACAGGCACCCCTGGCCCCTGTTCAGCCTCAGCTGCCCGCTCCCGCCCCCCAACCGATTGTGCAGGCGGTTCCGTACTAGCCTCTGCTACAGCCTCCGGCTCTGGTCTCCACAACCCAGTCTTTGGCTCCCAGCATCCCTCCACCGGTGCCAGACCAACCAGACCCTCAGGTGGACATGGATGAGGAGGAGGACCCCGACACACCGTTGTCAGCCAAGGCCTTCCACGAACGTCTCGCAGGGCTGGCAGAGTACTTGGACCTTCCTCAACCCGAGGTTGAGCAACTAGTAGAGGGGGTCCTCGCCGAAGTCCTCATGCTGCGTCCCACCACAAGAACAGGGATCCCGATTCAGGAGGATGTGGTCGCCTTGGCCAAAAAGGGCTGGCTCAAGCCCCACTCGGTCCAGCCGGTCAATCCACGCCTGGACGCCAAGTACACTCTTGCTTACGGCCCACCCTCAGCCGCACTCTTCGGTGATCGCTGCAGCATCACTATACTCCAAGCCTCAGTGGTCCTCGGCCATTCCTCCGTGGTGCTGCTAGGCAAGGAGGAGAAGATCTTGAAGGCGTACGGGAAGAATCTGTATTCCAACTCATCCCTGCATCTTCGTCAAGCCAACGCGTATGCAATACTGGCAGCCGTTAACCAGAGGCTTTGGCCGGAAATTGCGGATTTCCTTCCAGAGCTTCTTGCGCAGAGCCAATCACGATTCAAGGCGGGACAGGCAGAGGCCAAGATGGTGGCACAAGACATCATGGAGTCTACCGTGGCCCACATTGACACCTCTGGCCGGCCCATCTGCATTGCCACGGACATGAGAAGAACGGCCTGGCTCCGTGCTACTAAATTCAACCCGGATGTCCAAGGACGCATCTTGGACCTTCTGTTGGAAGCGGGTGACCTCTTCCACTCCATCACGGACTAAGAGCTGGATAAAAAGAAAAACAGCTCACAAACGGCCAAGTCTTTATCCATCCTTACAAAGACCACGCCCAAAACATATACACAGTCACAGCAGCGCTCGGACAAGGGGCGTACATACGGAGGGTTCCGTGGCTTCCAACAGCAGATGTCCAGGCAGTCTGACCATTTGCCGACCCAACATCGGCACAAGCAACAAAAAGGGGGAGTGTAAGGGTTTTTTCCAGTCCCCCTCCTCCACAACAGCCTCAGAGGGAAAGAAGGCATGACACGCCCCTCCGGGTCCACGTGTCTCCAGTGGGGGGGGCATGCTTGCTCTTCATGCACATTTGTGGCGCTAGAATTTCGCAGACCCCTGAATCCTCTCCGTAGTATCCACGGGGTACCGCCTCCCTATCCCAGCCTCTCCTCCCTCTCCCCCTCCATTTCCACAGGTTGGGACAGCAACTCTTTTAGTGGAGATCCGGCCGCTCGTTGACAGCCACGCAGTGGAGGAAGTCCCAGCCCCCCAGCGAGGCTTGGGCTTTTACTCCAGGATTTTCGCCATTCAGAAAAAGAACCAGGAGGGCCTGAGAATTGTGCTGGACCTTTCCACGCTCAACCTCTCCCTACCTCTACAAAAATTCAAGATGGTTACACCAGCTTTGATAGCGGAGACATTGTGCAAGGGAGACTGGATGTGCTCCCTGGATCTGAAGGACGCGTATTTACACGTCCCGATCTGGCAGCCTCATCGTTCTTTTCTATGGTTCAGGATCATGGGCTACCATTTCCAATACAAGGTGCTTCCTTTCAGCCTCAAATCAGCCCCTAGGGTCTTTACCAGGCTGATAAATACAGTGGCGGCCCTCCTCAAATCGCAGGGCCACTACATCTACCCATACCTTGACGACTGGCTCGTCAGGGAGACATCTCCGGAAGCGGTGCACCACACTTCCCACGCTCTTATGAACACACTGCACAAGCTGGGTTTTTCACTCAACCTCAAGAAGTTGCAGCTGCAGCCTACGCAGAGACTGACCTTCTTGGGGCTCATATGAGACACATGCTCTGAGAAAGTATTCCTTCGGAGGGCCATCCCATCAAGAGGGCCACGGCGCACTTCCTCACCAGACAAGTGACCACGGCCTGGTGGTACTAGCACCTACTGGGTCTCATGTCAGCAGTCATCTTGGCCATCCACCACATGAGACTCAGGATGAGGAGGATGCAGCTGCACTTTGCAACATCTTGGAACCAGGAGCAAGGCTCCCAGTCAGAGTTGATCAAAGTTCCTCCTTCGCTTCACCCGGACCTCACATGGTGGTCCATGAACTGCAACCTGCAGACGGACAAGCCTTTTTGGCAACCTACCCCACAGGTCACGATCACCACAGAATTCTCTCTCTCTCTCTCTGCTCTTTCTCTCTCTCTCTCTCTCTCTCTTTCTCTCGCTCTCTCACGCTCGCTCGGGCCACGCTGGACAACCACTGCATCCATGACACCTGGACCCAGCAGGAATGCCACATCAATTGGCTGGAACTGAAGGCACTCTATCTGGACGCTCAGCCTTCCTTCCGGTTATCGAGGGCAAGGTTGTCCTCGTTCAGACAGACAACTCGACCAGCATGTTCTATGTGAACAAGCAGGGAGGTATCAAATCCCCCCCACCCACTGTGCAGACTGCCAGTTAGCATGTGGGAATGGGCCCTGGAGAACAACATCTAACTTACAGCCGTCCACCTGCCTGGGGAATCCAACCTGGATGCAGACTGCGAGCAGACAACGACGAGTGGCAGTTGAATGACCTAGTACTGCAGGAGATCTTCTACAAATGGTGACACCCCCAGGTGGACCTCTTTACCTCCTGGGACAACAGGAAGTGCCAACTGTTTGCCTACTGGCAGGGTCCGGGCCGGGCTCCCTGGGCGATGCATTCCAGATTCGGTGAGACGGAATGATAGCATACGCCTCCCGCCTACACCGCTGATACACAGGGTGATACGCAAGATCAAGGAGTCTAGCCACCTCAGCATCATTCTAATAGCACCGTGGTGGCCACCAAGGCCATGGTTCTCGGAGAGGCCTCCCATTCGCCTTCTGATGGGCCCAACACATCTTCTGGTGCAGCAGGGGGGGCAGGGTCATCCACCCCGCTCCACAGAAACTATCCCTCACACGTGGTTCCTGAACAGGTCACGCTAGATCACCTCAGCCTTTCCCAGGCTAACCTAGATATCATACAGGGCGCCAGGAGCAAGTCTACCAGGGCCCAGTATAAGAGCAAGTGGACCAGGTTCTGCCACTGACCAGACTCTAAGGGTATCAACCCCCTAGCATGTACCCTGGACGATGTGCTCTCCTCTACAGAAACTCGGAGGAGGAGATCTTTTCCTCTATCAACCCGATTGTCAAGAAACATTTGATGGGACTCGCCAGGCTCTACCTGCCCAACAAGAGGCTGCACCCCGTGTGGGACCTCAACATAGTTTTGGGTGCCCTTGCGCACAAATCATTTGAGCCAATGGCATCCGCGGCATCAGGCTGGTCACCATTAAGATAGCCTTGTTAGTCGGCCTCAACTTGGCTCGCAGAATCGGCAAAATCCAGGAGCTGGTCGCCTCAGAGCCATATACTACATTTCACAGGGATAAGGTAGTCCTGCAGACACACCCGGCATTCCTACCTAAGGTGCCTTCCACATTCCATCTGAACAAAGAAATAGTGCTGCCTACATTTTTAGCTGAGCCCAAAGACAAGGCACAGAGTGTTCTGCACTGCCTTGATGTCAGGTGTGTCCTGAAATTGTACTTTGACAAGACCAAGGGCTTACGCAAGTCGTACACACTTTTTGTCACCTTCATCGGATCAAGACAGGGTATCAGGCCTCCAAGGCCCCAAGCCTGTTGGATAGTCTCGGCCATCAAAGGAGCTTACAAGGGACTGCATAAGCCACTGCTGGCCAACATGCATGCCCACGCAGTCAAAGCCAAGGCAACGGCCATGGCTTTCCAGCGGCATGTCCCCTGGCAGGTCATTAGCAGGGCGGCCACATGGGCCACCCCTTTTGGCTTTCTGCAAGCACCACTGTTTGGATGCCGGCTCTAGATCAGACCCGGCCTTCGGACAGGCAGTTCTTAGAAACCTGTTTGCTTAAGGAGGGTCTCCTCTCCACACTGGGGCTACACTCAGTTGCAATTGCCCATGCAGTATGGAGGAAAGGGGAGAGTAATTATAAGTTACTCACCATAGTGACTGTCATACTCCTAGTCCTCAGACCCCTTTCCTCCGTACGTCCCACCATCCTCCCCCCTAATGAAACTGGTGTCATTAGGCAATGTTAATCTATTGTTGACGCGTCTATGGGGACTGAGGTGTGGGGCCGGAGGGCGGAGTCAGGGCAGCACATGCTCCCAGGGCCGCACCCCCACACGCCTCTAAATTTAAAGGGGAAGGTTTTTTCTGGTTAAACTGGTTCCGTCTCCCGTCCCTTGGAAGGGGATGATCATGCAGAATTGAGGAAAGGGGACTAAGGACTAAGTGTACGTTAGTCACTACAGTGAGAATTTATAATTTATGGCTTTGTATACATACAATCCATTCTTGTAAATAATCCAACAATTGAAATCCAATATAAAAACATCAATTACAAAATGTAACCACCATTAAAATATCTAAAAAATAATGACTTGTATCATCCACACTGTTTGTCATACCAGCAGCGTAATATTAAACATCATGTTTCTATTGCAACCAAATAATATACAATGCACGAATCATCCCTGTCATAAGACACCTGCATAATGTTATTATTGTACAGCTAGTAGAATAGCTTCCAGAATGTAATCCTATGGTAGATTAGACCTACGTCGTCCCTGTTAGGCAAAATTTGTATGCAGTACCCTCTGGGACCACTACACACAACTCTGACTACAGGTATAGGCAACCCAACCTTTGGTATAAGCTTGTACTACACAGTTTTGGTAGCGTGTTGAGCAGCCAGGCTTATCTCGAGAGGGGAAAATGTGAGCTGTAGTGGAGTTACACAAAGATTCACAGTTACAAGTATTCAAATAAACTCTTAGACTCAAGGTTTCTTGCATAAATAATTATTAATTTATTTAGCAGTCTATTTGTCAGTTATAAAGCCTTCATCAGAAGGGAGCAATAGAATGAAGATTGCCAAAGCGCAAAGCACCGGAAGTTTTGATTCTATTAAAGACACAGAGGCGAGCATTATGCTTATTCTCCTTTAATACTGCAAATTTAACTTCATTTTCCTTTTTTTTCAAACAGTATACAACTGACATGAAAAACAAACTTTCATCCAACATGGATCTCTAAATCAAGTCCAGGTAGTTGACCCACTACAACTCCCATGAGTTCTCTGCTGGCCAGTAGTCCTAGGCTCAGTCTCGTCCTCCAATGAGGATTACCCTGACAGTATAAGTCCCTTCCGCTCAAGGTGCCTTCCTCTTCTTTTTTGATGAACTGACTGTCTTCCAATCCTAGTCTAGGCCACCAGTGTAGATGATCCTGTCCTTGTTATCCTGCAAAGGTTTATCAACATTTCTTGGCTTTGTTACTTAATCACTCTCACAAATTTTTCTGCTCTTCCCCTTAAATAAAACAGAGAGCGAGATCGTTAGGGCGGGGAATTCGCTGTCTTCTTTAACAGATCCATACAGAAACATTATGCATCAAACTCCCCTCAGTAGCGACATTCCTCCAGGGAGGGATAATGCTCGCCTCCGTGTCTTTAATAGAATCAAGACTTCCTGCGCTATGCGCTTTGGCAATCTTCATTCTATGACAAGACCGGAGGCGAGCATTATGTACAACAGCTAATGCAATATTCGATACAGTCTTAAAATAGAAGGTTCTGAAAACTGAGTCACTGGACCAGTCTGCTGCCCTCAAGATCTCCTGCAGTGGAACACCTGCTGCAAAAGCTCCAGAAGCCATAGATCCTCTGGTTGAATGAGCTCCGAAAACAGAAATGTCTATGCCCGCCTGTTCCATATCCTCTTTCACCCATCTCGCTATAGTAGCCAGGGCCACTGCTTTGAAAGGTTTCCTTCGCGCTATGAGAAGCTGAGTCACGTTATGAGGCCTTACCATTGCGGTCGATGCTTAGTAACATTTAATGCACTGCTCTACGCAGAGTTTGCTGTTATCAGGGAAATAGGGATAAGTGATATCCTTAGAATTAGTCTTAGTGCGCTGTGCTACGTTAAAAGATATGCCCTCCGGATAGAAGATCTTCCTGTCAATCTCTAGAGCCTTAACGTCCGATACCCTTCTGCATGAGACTAAACAGAGTAAAGTAGCCAGCTTTCCTGATAGCTGTCTCCCCGGCAAAAGGTCATTTCTTGGCCATTCCTCAAATAAATGCAAAACTTTTTTGACATCCCAAAGAACCGAATATCGGAGTAATCAGGGTTTACTCACTTTCACTCCCTTAAGAAGCTGTGTTACTGCTGGTGTTCCCCAACTGGTGCCTCATCTACTAGATCGTAACCTGCTGAAATGGCTGATCTATACACCCCCACTGTCCTGAAAGCGTTTCCGTTAGAGGTTAGTGACACTAAGAAATTCAGAATATGCTCTATAGGAGCTGAAGCAGGAGAAATACTCCTCCCCCTGCACCATATCTCCCAGGCTTGCCGAGCAGAACTATAGCTCTGAATTGTGGACGGGGCCCATGATACCTTGATAAGCTCTGTAGCTTCCTCAGAAAGTCCTGGCAAACACCATCTGCGCCTGAAATTCTGCAGGCTATGAGGTTCAGAGTTTTGTTCTGAATCAGATGATGAGGCATGCCTCTCGGATCAACTAGGAGATCTGCTCTGTGGGCAATCCTCTGCGGGAAATCCATGGAAAGTTCCATCAGAACTGCAAACCAGGCTTCTGATATCCACTCTGGTGTCACTATGGCTAGATCTGTTCGGTCTCTGCAGACCTTTGCTAGAACTCTCGCCAGCATCGCGAAGGGGGGAAAGGCATAATGAATGTGATCCTTCCAGCTGTGCAGGAACGCATCTGTCCCTGTCGCTCCTGGGTCCAGCCTCCAGCTTGAAGTATCTTGGCAGCTGGGCATTCAGTCTCAAGGCAAAGAGATCTGTATTGAAAGGGCCCCACTTTTGCTGCAACTTCACGAAGACTGATTTGCGCAGTCTCCAGTCGCTTGAGTCTGTTAAGTACCGGGAGTTCCAGTCTGCTACTGTGTTCTTCACTCCCGGAAGATATTCTGCTTTGACTGCAATCTCCTTCTCTAGGCATGAATGCCAGAAATCTTTGGCTAGTTCCACTAACATCTTGGACCTTGTGCCCCCCAGCTTGTTGATATATTTTACCGCTGAGATATTGTCCATCCTTAGAAGGATGCAGCACTTCGCCTGATCTCTGGTAAATGCTTTGACTGCGAACGATCCCGCTAGAAGCTCTAGGCAGTTGATGTGCAGCTCTAGCTCTTCTTGCGACCATTTTCCACCCGTCTCTACGAGGCCGCATCTTGCTCCCAGCCCAACCTGCTGGCATCTGATTCTATAATGATCTCTGGTAGATTCCCGAATATGGCTCGCCCATTCCACGCCTCCATGTTGCTGAGCCACCAGTGGATCTCTGTCTTGCTGTCCTCGTCTAAAGGGACTAGGTGATGATATCTCCACCCCTTCTGCAAGTATCTTATCTTGAGCCTCTGAAGAGCTCGATAATGTAAAGGTCCTGGGAATATCGCCTGGATAGAGGCTGCAAGAAGTCCAACTATCCTGGCTAGATTCCGAAGCGATATAACCGGTCTCTTCAGAGCTGACTTCAGATCTCTCTATCGCTCTGATTTTGGGCCCAGGGAGCTCTAGCATGGCTTTCCTCGTGTCTATCATGAAACCTAGAAATTCTATTCTTTTGCACGGCACTAAGGCTGACTTCTCCGTATTGATCAGAAATCCCAGCCCTGAAATCAAGGACATTGCCCATTGAACTTGCTTCTGTAACCTCTCCTTGTCCTCGGCCATAAGAGAGAATGTCGTCTAGATAGATGACCATTCGAATCCCCTCGTCTCTTAGAGCAGCTGCGAGGGGTCTCATCAACTTGGTGAACACTGAAGGGGTGGATGCAAGGCGAACGGTAGGGTCTTGAACTGCCATCTTTGCTCCTTCCACATAAACTGTAGAAAGTGGCGGCACTGAGGTGCCACGGGTACAGTCAGATAAGGATCTTTCAAATCTAAACGTGCTAGCCAATCTTCCTTCTTCAGAAGATCCGCCAATAAATAGATACCCCCATCTTTAAATACCTGTAAACTAGCTAACTGTTCAGTTCTTTCAGATTTATAACCGGCCGTATCTTGCCTTTCCTGTGCACTAAAAACATGTAGCTCAAGAAACTTATTGATTGAGGCTGCGCTCTTTCTATAGCTTGTTTCTGCGCTAGCGTTTGTATTTCCTTGTCTAATAACTCCACCTCCGCTTCTGAGCTGTGCATGCGCGGCGGCAGACTTCGCTGAATGGGAGGGCGTATGAACTCTAGCTGATAGCCCTGCGCTGTCTGCAGTACCCATGCGTCTGCCGAAAGCTTGCGCTAATTGTGCATTAAGAGCAAGGTTCTGCCTCCCACAGGCGGATATGTCGCATTGCGATCTCACCTGAGTTGTTATTCTGGTGTCTGAAGTATCCTCTGCCTCTTCTCCCTCTGAAGCCTCTGCTTCTATTTGGAAAGAAGGCGTCTTGTTGACGCGATTCCCAATATTGGGCTCTCGGACCCTGCGGCCTTCTATTAGCGTTAAAGCGGCCGGTCGAGCAGCCTCTTTATCGATCGGCCCCGGCAAAAACCAGTCCAGGGAAAACCTTTCTTATCGAAGCTTGTGCTTTCTCAAGGGCCGTATAGGTTCCCACAAACCTGCTAATTTCTTTTACAAACATGTCTCCGAAGAGCAGAGCCTGAGCGTCTTCTCCAGCTTCATACGAGGCCAAGTCACCTAACTTATTGTCTATCTTCAGCAGCATAGATCTCCTCCGTTCTGCTAATATGGCAGAGTTTGTGTTCCCTAGTAAATATACGGCTTGCTGCGCCCAGCCAGCTAGGATAAAAGGATCTACTGGTCCTCCAGTATCTTTGGCCCTCTCCGCTAGCTCCATGATCTTTGCTATGGTCCCTGTTAAGTCTAGTATCTTGTCTTGGCAAGATCTCCAAACGTGGTCCATACCCTTCCTGACATCCTTGCTTGCCTTGGTGACATCTTGGGGTCTAGCTCCGGAGTCTGAGACTTTCCCCCTAAGCTCTGGGGCACTCATATCTAAGCCGAAACCTTGCTTCCTTCCCCAATGGCTTCCTAATCTTCTGCGCCAAATATATTGCCACTCTTGGCGACAGGGTCCATTCCGTGGACTTAGGGTGTCTAATTGCATCGGGCTCGAACATATCGGATATGTCATCTTCCGGTGTACTCTCCACTGTGCTGGCTTTATTGGTACAAGCTGTCTTGGGTTGCTCTGTTACCCTCTCTTTGCTCAAACTACCATCATCGTCGTCCTCCTCTTGTCCGCACTCCTCAGATGATGGCTTTTGTTGTCTTCTGCGACCGTTGGAGGAAGGTGATGTATTTCACACATGCGCAAGCATGCGCAGAGTGTGTGGGATGGCTCCACAGCGACCTTCAGGAGCTCACAGCTCCGGTGGCGCTCTGAAGCAGAGTATGCCTTCGGCTAGATACGAGGACGAGACGAGCCCTAGAGTGAGCGATAACGCTCGCAGGCCGTTCCTCTCCTCTGTACTGTTATTAAACTGTCAACTGAGTATAAGATTAAAATATATACACGTGCACATAAAAGTACTTCAGCGCCTACTTACACGCTGCACGTTCATGATAAAGCAAATAAGTTATGGTTAACTCGCAGTCGCATATCAAAAACAATACCTAAATTCCATTAAAACATGAAACTTAAGAGGTAAAAGACTGTACTTAGCTGAGTAAGCAGCAAAAAAGAAGAGGAAGGCACCTTGAGCTGAAGGGACTTATACTGTCAGGGTAATTCTCATTGGAGGACGAGACTGAGGCTAGGACTACTGGCCAGCTGGGGCCTCATGGGAGTTGTAGTGGGTCCACTACCTGGACTTGATTTAGAGATCTATGTTGTATGAAAGTTTGTTTTTTTATGTCAGTTGTATACTGTTTGAAAAAAAGGGAAAAAAAAAAGAAAATGAAGTTAAATTTGAAAAGCTGTAGTTAAGCAGTATCCGGTCTTGTCATAGAATAGTAACACACAAATACACTTCAGTACTGTAAACTGAGTTTCTAAAGCAGTAAAGACCTTTTTGGGATGGCCCACAGACACAACCTACACCCCCAGGTGACTTCAATAACTAGGGTGCTGGTGACATTAATATCTTACTGTTGGCATTTAGAATACTCTTAAAAGTTGGTAAAAGGCAAAGGTTATTAGAACAACAAGAGACCACTCTGTGAAAATTCAACCAGCTCTGAGATGGATTTCTAGCTGGCTTACTTTGGAGTTGATTGGGCCCACCAACTCAAGGGGAGAAGTCGTCCTTGCAGGGGCTTCTCTGTCGATGCGAACTTGGTGTTTCAGCACTGCAGCAGGGCTTCACCGGGCAAACCAACAGTCCAGGAGTTGCAGCAGGCGTCCTCTTCAAGTTCTTCTTCGGTTCCTTCGTCCAGTGGTCGACTCTGCCTTCCAAGCCAAAAGACTCGCCTTTTATTCAGTTCTCCCCCGTTCATTCCAGCCTAGCTGTCAGTCACCCAGCAGGGTGGCTGTCATTGCCAGACAGTCAGCAGACCAATCATCACAGAGTGCATTTGGGTCTGCTAGGAGACTAAGCACAGGGTGTTTCGGGTACCTCCCTCACTTCCTGCCTACCCCAGACACTCTTGAGCCAGAGGCAGGCTTCACTCGTGAATCCCGCCAAAGGCAAAATTAACAAAGAGACCAAACCTGGTTTGGCGCGCAGAGTAAATCTTAAGAAGGACCTTTCCACAAAGAAATGGCGAAAAAAGACCGGGCGCCATTTTGACAAAGATGGCTTCCGTGGGTGCTTTACTGTAGCTGCGAACGCAGCCCGCATTAAAGGCACACCATGGTAGTTCAAACGAAACCACTGCCACCAGCCATTCAGTGCGAAAAGGGTAACATAAAAAAATTACAATGTTACGGGGGCCACCAGGGGACCGCACAGGCTATGGCAGCCTGAGTTCCGAGCTCCCGCCAAAGCTGGGCTGAAACGAGGGATTGAGCCCCCCCCGGAGACTCCCCACTGGGATAGCTGTAGCCCGAAGAGGTGGTGAACCCCCTGGGCCCCCACTGGTCGAAAGAGCAATGTCTGAAGACCCCTGGGGGACGATATACGGGACCCGCCATCTGGAGAGGGGAGCCGAGTGAGACTAGAGCGGCTGCGACGCAACGAGGGGAGCCGCGGGATGCCGCGGCCGGGAAGGCCCACCAGCGGGGCCATCCCCCCCCAACCCTGTCCTTTTGAGGCAGGTGTTCCACTGGAGTGACCAGTCGCCGGGGCCCACAACGCTGGGGGGCAACGGAGGAGCGAGGTGAAAGCCCCTCCCCCCGCGGAGGAAGGCCGCTCCCGAGGCCCAGGCCTGACGGTGGCAAGGACGCCCAACCCCTGTGCCGGGACTTTAAGTCAGGCGGCAGGAGCACCGGGGCCCCAAACTCACAGATTTTAACTAGGATTAAAGAACAGAGGCCACGAGGGCCTGGGCCCGCGGGCGCACCGGGCCTCTCCCGTCCCGGAAGGGGTGGAGGATCAGCTATCAACCCCTACACCAGTGCGCCCACATGAGAGGACGCCCGGGACTTTTCATGTTCTGATCTGAACAGGGGTGGCTGATCCACGGCCCCCCTGCAAACAAGGCAGTGGCCCAATACCCCCGTGGGACACCGGGTGGACCGAGTGAAACGTAATTCAACGGAGGACACGGAGTGGAGGAACCAGGGTCCCTGCGCCCAGACCCCACACAGGTGGTGGCCCCAAGGGCCCACACCCAGGGCGTGTGCCCGCCTACCGGCAATCGTGGTGAGAGCTTTTTCATCTGGAAAGGACAGGGGGGCACTGACCACATCACCATCCCTTAGGAACCCAAAGGAGCTCTCAGATAGACAAGGGGAGAACGGACAGGGTGCGATGCCCTCGCCCGAGGTTGGTGGGGCGTGTGCCCGCCCAGGGGGAGTCCGCTCAAGGTGGACAAGACAGTGAGAAACGGGATCACATCTCCAATCCGGTCCCCCATCCCGCGTTCCCTTGTCCGGATCCATCTGGGGAGCAGATAACAGAGCCCGGGAGTGTCACCCCGATCCCCCCTTGGACGGCGGTGGATCCAGCGGCTGGGCGTGGGGGGGCGAACAAATGAGCTGGCGGAAAACCCTTCAAAAATACCGATACGTGGAGGCAAGAAGCGAAGACAGCTGCCTGGCCGAGGTAGCGGAATGTCACAATCAGAGACCCCATTGTTGCCCACCTCTGCAATGGAAAAGGGCTTCGCCTCAGTCCTGCAGAAAATTAGGGACATGAGATCGGACATTCCCCAAAAAGTGGAAAAAATTGACCAAAGGGTGGATAAGGTTGAGGACAGGCTGCTCCAGCTAGAGACCAACCAGTCGTCGTCAGTGACCCAAGAGATGCAAATAAGCATGAGGCTATCGACCCTCGAGAAGAGGGATGAAGAAAGGGCCAGACAGATGGACGATTTCGAAAACAGGGAAAGGAGGAACAACCTCAGGTTTTTTGTGGTCCCAGAAACAGAGGGAGAGATCGAGAGAGATTTAGTCCGAGTGGTGAGAGAAATCATCACCCTCCTTTTTGCGGATGAGATGACGACAGAACCAACGTTCGATCGGGTGAACAGAGCGGGGGCTGGGCGGGAGGCCCCCGGTCTATATTGGTCCGGTTCCACTACTACACAAAAAAGGCAAAGGTGCTGGAGGAGGCCAGGAAGGCTCGGGAGATCACATACAACAACGTTCAGGTGTCAATTTTCCAGTATCTCTCGTCGTACACACTGGCCAAACACAAAATGTGCTGCCCCCCTGATGCAGCTGCTAAAGGAGAAGGGAGTGCGCTACAGATGGGGCTGTCCCTTCTCCCTCGCTTTTGAGTATATGGGTCAAGGGACGACCCTGATCACAGAGGAGGACATAAGGGGAGCCATCCAAGACTATGTAACGGACCCGATCCCCCGGAGGGGACCAACGGGGATGGCTGTGGAGGGCGCGCCAGTCACAGACCACCGGGAGACAGGAGGAAGAAGCCAAGCTCAAGGAAATTCAAGAAACTGAACTTGCATCACCGACAAAGGACAGAGAGCGAATCGACCTTGATGGATGAGGTGCGGACTAACCCGACCTACAAGGGAGCGGGAGTCGGAGAACATGGGGCCTAGCCGCAAACAAGGTCCCCTTGAACAGCAAGTATAGGCGGAATTCTGAGGGTGCAACGGGAGGGGGGCTCAAAGAGGAGCTAATTTACTTGACAGCCTAGCAGAGGAGGGCAGGCTGGTGGTCCGGCCAAGTGCCAGCAATGGTTGAACTATTTGGCTGGACGCCGGGGAGGGGGGTGGAGGGAATGGGGTAAGTTGGGGTTGGTTTTAACATGGTCCTTGACCCAGCCACTGACGGGAAACGCTTGGGACCCCAGACCACTAGGGTCGCTGACGAAGCCTCGGCTCGAATTTTCCAGAAGGTTAACGCGGAACTGAACCTGGCGGACACAATTCCGAGCCCCAGGTCTGGGGTTCCCTCATTCACATTTCACTCCGCAATCCATGCATCGTACTCTCGTATAGATTACATCCTAGTTGATGAGCTCCTGCACCGACATGTTTCTGGTTACAGGGTCGACCCTGTCCCCTGGTCTGACCATGACATGGTCCGTGTCACCTTAGTGGGGGGGGGGCAAGGAGACCGTAGAGGGCGTTGGAAATGCAACGACTCCCTGTTAAAAGATGAGGTCCTGACGCAGGAGGTGTTGGAGGCCATAACGGAATATTTCGAGCTAAACGACAATGGGGGGGAGGTGGGCATGCACATACTGTGGGACGCCTTTAAGGCGACTGTGCGAGGAGTCCTCATCAAAATGAGTGCCCAGAAAAAAAGGGTGAGGGAAGCCAAGGAGAGGTCCCTGGGAGGAAAAATAGCCCAACTCCAACCGGGGGGTCCCCCGGATGAGCCCCTGGAGTGGGATTGGGTGGCCACACTGGACGACTACAGGCTCCAGCTGAAGGACCTCTTGTTGCACAAGACTGAGAGGAGAATACAGCTGGTAAAGCAAAAATATTACGAGAAGGGGGATAAGAGCGTATAGGATTTTGGCCTGGAAGCTAAGGGAGGTCCAGAGAAGTAGGATGGTGAAGTCAGTGAGGAATGAACGGGGGTCGATGGGTCATGACACTCCACACATAGGAGAGGCCTTCCGTCGATACTACGAAAGGTTGTACTCGTCTGAATACGAGGGGGACAACACCCAGATTGAGAGGTTTTTAAACTCCATCCAAGTCCCGGCTCTGACGAGGGAAATGGTGGAGTGTATGGAGGGACCAGTGACAGAGGACGAGGTGGAGCAAGTGATTAGTGGGATGAAAGCGAGGACGTCCCCTGGTGAGGACGGCTTCACTGTGTTCTTTTATAAAAGGTTTCGCTCCACCCTGGCTCCATATCTAGTGAAGGTGTTCAATGCGGTGTTGGAGGGTGGAATCCTGCCAGAGTCCAGGATGGGGGCCATAATAGTGGTGTTGCTCAAGGAGGGAAAAGACCTGACGGAGTGCTCCTCCTATTGCCCAATATCACTTCTTAATATAGACGTCAAGATCCTAGCCAAAGTGGTGGGGAGACGAATGGAGGAGATAATGCCAAGGCTGGTCCACGGGGATCAGGTGGGCTTCATAAGGGGAAGACAGGGCTCGGACAATATCCGAAAGATGATAGACCTGGTCCATTACACCCAAGAATCAGACCTCGAGGCGAGCCTGCTTTCATTGGACTCCGAGAAAGCTTTTGACAGGGTCGAGTGGAGATATATGGAACTCCTCCTCCACAAAATGGGTTTTGGGGCACACATTAGGAACTGGGTGTCCGCGTTATATAGAGCTCCAACGGCCAGGGTGCAGGTGAATGGAGTGCTATCAGACTCTTTCTCCCTCTCGCGGGGTACAAGGCAGGGATGCCCACTCTCCCCCTTGTTATATGTCCTCACGATGGAGCCCTTTGCGATAGCTGTGCGAGCCAACCCGGAAATCAAAGGGATTGTAAGAGGCGAGGTGGAGTTCAAGCTCTCCCTATTTGCAGATGACATCCTGGCATACCTAGTGGAGCCTGGCTCCTCGCTCCCTTCTTTCCTGGCCTTAATAACAGCCTTTGGGCAATTTTCGGGGTTAAAAATTAACACATCAAAGTCAGTACTACTTCCCATGAGGCGCCGGGACCCGAGGCTGGACCCCCTGGACAGGTATGAGGGGATTGCAGTGGGGAGGGACTCCATTCGCTACCTGGGCATTCTCCTTACCAGGGACCTTTCAAAGCTAGCCCCAACTAATTATGACCCCATAATGGCAGAGATTACATCTGACCTAAGGAGATGGGGTGGGATGATCTTGTCCTGGTATGGTCGCATGACAGCGGTAAAAATGAACATCCTGCCGAGACTGCTGTACCTTTTTACAGCTCTCCCATCAAAAGTCCCCGATCAAACCTTTAGGGATCTACAGAAAGCAGTGCGAGAGTTCATATGGCAGGGGAGAACCCCGAGGATTGGGAGGGTTACTCTGACACTACCTAGGGAGGAGGGGGGGTTTGGGTTACCAGATTTTCTTCTCTATTATCGGGCTGCCCAATTGCACGTCCTTTTAGAACACATGAAGGAGGGGATGGGAACCTACTGGTCCTAACTGGAAGATATGGACGCCCACCCTCTTAAAGTAAGTGACCTCCTGTGGAGCCCACCCAAGTACATCCCGAGCAGGCTAAAAACCCATCCAACCTTGGGAGTACTCTGGGTGATATGGAAAGAGGGGCCCCGACCGCGCACCTTACCTCATGGCCCTCCCTGATGTCCTCACTTTGGGGCCACCCTCTCAGGCTGGGTAGCAGGGGGTTCAGGAACGCCCAATCCTGGTCGGACATGGGAATAGAATGGGCGGGGCAAATGTTTAAAGGGGGAGAGTTCCTCGAGTACGAGGAAATGAGGGAGGCTCTTGGGCGGGGATCTCTCTCCGTCTTCGAATACCTTCGTCTGAAGGGCATCCTCTGCGATCAGTCATGGGGCCAAAACCTGAGGAGACAGCTGACCCCTTTGAAAAACTCTTGGACACAGCGATATCAAGGAAGGGGACGGTGTCCAAGATGTACAAAATATTGAACACCAGCAACTTAGAAGGGAGGAGGGGATTCTGCATGTTCTGGAATGACTTGGCAGGGGAGACCCTTTCGGAGGATGCATGGTCTAGGATATTCAAGATAGCATCCACAGGAACTTATTTACATCAGATATGGAACACAATTTTAAAATCCTGCAGGGGTGGCATAGGGACCCATTGAAACTGTCTAAGATGTTCTCGGGGGTGTCACCCATATGCCCGAGGGGATGTAGCCAGGTGGGAACGAGGGGCCACATGTGGTGGAACTGCCCCAAGGTTCAGAAGTTTTGGGAGGATGTAAGGGGATGGATTGCGGAGGTCACCGAAGAACTACCCCCACTGAACCTGTTGACAATGCTTTTGGGGCTCCCCCCAGAGGAAACGGAAATATACAAGGACCCAAGAATGTGGGAAACAATGTTGAGGGCGGGTAGGGTGGCCCTGGCGCAGAAATGGAAGAGTCCGGCGACCCCTTCCAAAGAGGACTGGCTGAAAAAACTAAAGAACATGTTTCTCATGGACAAACTGACCGCCATGGTCAACAACGACTCCGGCACGTTCCAAGCGAATTGGTACGGTGTGCAACAGGCATGGGAAGCTCATTGACAACAAGGGGGTACTCTATTCCGGGAAGGGTGGTGACTGGGAATGTGAGGCATTAAAAGTGTATGGGGCCGCCCACGGCCCGGGGTACAGCGGACATAATAAAGCCGGACGAAGATGTCGTCAACTACTTCAGCTCCCAGGCACCGAGAAAAAGTGGACATATGGAAGCTCCAGCGGTAAAAGTTCTGTTTTGACAATCTAATAGGGGGGAGGGATGGAGTTGGGGCGGGGGGATGGGAGGGCGGAAGGGGCTGGGTTCAAGGGTCTGATGAAAAGTGTTAAATCTGTATCAATAACGGGCCCGTTTGTTATATTAAGAAAATGCTAATAAAACCAAAGTTTAAAAAAAAATGTTACATGAGAAACTAGACAAAGGGGATACTAGGTAACCCCTCCAGCACTCTATTGTAAGATAGGGTGTACTGGGTCTAGAAGGTTATAATGGTAAGTAAAGTCAATTTCACTTTACTGCTCTTGGAAACAGTAGTTTATCCAAGAGAAGGTATTTAAACCTTTGTGAAATCTGGAAGACTTCTGTGTGCCACTGCAATGAAGGTGCTGTGTGACACAATGTAAAAGATGATGTTTATGGAGTTTGTCAGACTCCACAACCAAAAGAAACACAATGTTCAAAAAAACCACATTAAAATACATGAGAGAGTGGGGAAATGGGTCACACTCTCTCTAGGTTAAAAAAATCAAGTCCTCAAAATCCAGCAAAGTTCCTGGGGGTCTCTAAGGTGGAGGGAATTAGCACTTTTCTGAGAATTCTCCCTAATAGTCTCCTCGAAATAAACCTTCCACACATAATCCAATCCCCCTCCTCACATTCCATCAGCAGGTGTCTCAAAAATGTGTTAAGGTGGTCACCACAGGTTCCACAAATCCCCATTTTACTAAAAAGGGCATGTTTTGTATTAAACCTAATACGTATATAAGCGGCTGCAATTTGATTATAAGGATAAGCTATCAGGTAGCTAGCACCACCAGTATTGCATATACTGTGATATATAAAATCTGCAGAGCTAACCTTTGTAGTAAGATTAGTAAGCAGTTGGTCAGTGTCTAATGTCATTATTCCTTTTTAGTAGCATTATTCATTTTCCCTGACTAGCCTTTTTGGTGACCAGTTGTGTGATTGCTGAAGGGTGCAAAAAATGATAGCTGTTTACATTCAGGAAGATCGCAAAAGGTTAGTAATCGATTATCCTGGAGGAGAGATCCCACTGTAGCACTAACTGATCTTATAATATAGGTTGGTGCGAGCAATTCTATAAGCACAATCTAAGGAAAACAATTTAGTTTCCAATAATATAAATTCAATAGAAGTGCAAGTAGGTAATATTAATAGTGAGCAGATGCTAGTGCCATCAGGTTAAATCATTCTAGGCAGGATCGCTGGGGCCTATATGTCAGCCCCATACATTATCATAGGACGCACGTTAGCCCTATAGAGTCAAACCAGGCTAATCATGGAATACCCAGCATGCCGGGTGGCAAATTGATTCAATCGCGTGACCACTGACTTGACCCTAGCTTGAAGCCGCTCCAAACGGAGCTCCCATGTCAACCCGCTTTCAAAAGTGAAACCAAGATATTCATAATCACTGACGTGTTCCACAAAAATCGACCCCATTTTGATGCGTGGGCAAGAAGTAGAATTCACTTGCTTTGTGCTAAAAGTCATGGATTTTGTCTTTCCCAAGTTGATAGTCAATCCATTCAGGTCCCAATAATGAGGAAGACAATTGAAAGAGCCCTGCAGCTGTGACATGGTGAAATCAAGCAAAATCTGGTTGTCTGCTTACCCCAGTTGGGATTTAACAACAGACATCCGACCATCCATTGCAGCCAGGAGGTCACTCGGATATAGATTAAATAAAAGGGGTGCTAAAATGCACCCCTCTTTTAGTCCTACATGGGCAGCAATTGGGTCTCTCAGCAGTAACACAGCCTTTAAATCTGACCCTCACTGAAGTGTTTGAGTACAAAACAATCGGCATTCTTAACAATCCTGCCATGATTCCCCAGGCTAATAGTTTGTTCCAAAGCTTTTCTCTAGGGACTGTGTCGAACATGGCACTAAAGTACACGTAAATAACATGGACCTGGCAAGAACGTACTTTCCAAGTGTGTTGTAACCACGTTCGACAAAGTCAAGAGATTAAGTAACGTTCCATCGCCTTTAGTGAACCCTGTCTGGAATTTGGGAATAATTTTATTTTATTTTCAGTCGCCCAGGAATTTTTAAGTTCTAGGCAAAGGAACCTGGTAAATACCTTGGAGGTAACGTCAAGCTGTTAGGGAGAATTCTCCTTCTAGGGCTAATTTCCCTCACCCAGTGAGTCCCCCAGCAGCTTTGCTGGATTTCTGGAGTTTATTTTTTCCACCTGGTAAGAGTGTACATCTTTTTTCCACTCTTACATGTGTTTTGGCCTGTGTGTTTTTACTCGTTGTGTGATCTTGGGCACTGGAGCACACCACTCCAGGTGCCCCTGTTCTTGTACGGGTTACACAGCACCTTTAGTGTAGTAACCCAGGGTTGTCTTTAAGACTTCCCTCTGACTCCATTCCGCTGGGGCTGACTACTGTCCCCCAGAGAAAGGTGAAGTTACCATTTACTTTACATAGACATTTTTACCACAGACCCAGTACACCCCATTTTACATGGAGTACTGGAAAGGGATAATCTGTACCCCTTTTCTGTCTGTACCTCCCTGAGCATTGTTTTGCTCTTTTAACATTTAGACTTGGCTGGTGGTAGTGGTATCTACCCTAACTTTTCTACCGCGATTATATTAGATAAACGTGGTACTGTTCTTGGCTATTATATTAGCCTCGAACATCAACCCGCTTGACCAAATCGTCTTTCTTTTGGCTCCGGTTGGGTTTATTCACCATTTCTTTTTGTTAAAGTCCTTCTTGTGTTTTACTTTGTGCGGCAAACTAGGTTTGCCTTCTTTGTTCACCGTCTTTTGGCGGGCTTCTGAAGAGAAGCCCTCCTCTTGGCGCCTGGGTGTCTAGGTAGACTGAATGTGGGGAAGGGGTGTAGTCACCCCCTGCACAGGGTATCCTAGGAAACCCAAGTCGCACTTAGTCATGCTTGGCTGAGGTGGTTGTCTCGGCTGGACAACCCCCCTGCTGCGTGTTTGACAGCCAGGCTGTGTGAACGGGGGTTTTGCGCATAAAAGGAAGGTCTCTTGGGCTAGAAGTCAGAGTCGCCTCTGGAACAACAAGGAACCGAAGAGAAGCAGAGAGTACGATGGCTGCTGCAACTACCCCGTCCCGGTGAAGCCCTGCTGCAGTCCTGAGCTAGCTACCCTTCGACGACTAAGAGGAGATCCAGTCCGGAGTCTTCTTCCCTTGAGCCTGGTGGGGATAACCAGCTCATCTTCTTCAGCCAGAGATCTCTGCCGTGGTCGAAATTGCTGCACACTGCTGTAGTGGTCCAGATAGCCACCTGCTGAGCCTCTCCTGTTTTTAAGGAGCACACCTTTTTCGTTGTCGCTGCTGCCTGCCCCCTTCAGACATCCTCCTTCACAACGAAGCTCCAGGAATCGTGGGTTTGCGGGAAACCAACAGGAACAACTGCCAGGACACCAGCTGCATCATTGGAATAAGGTACTGTGCTCTACTCGAGGAAACAGGGTGAATCCCTTTTCTTCATCCTCAAGGCTCGTCCTTGGCTTCCCTCCTTCTTATAACTTTTGCTTCCGAACATTGACAATATCCAAGTACTTTTGGGCTACGCTGAATCGTGAACTGTCTAACGGTGTATCTTCGGCACAGGTCTCTGGTGTCACTTAAACCTGGCTCCGACCCTTTGACTTTTGAACTCCTGTTTCTGAGTGTTTCTCGATACTGTCTGCCTAACCTAAATATTGCCTGTGATTTTTGCCTCCAACTCCCTCTGGGTATCTCAAGTGCTAAGTGTGCTATGCCCCAGTAGCATTTCATGTCACGGATACGCGTTTATTGAGTAGACCGAACTGTCAAAAAGTGATCGCAACCGTATCCGCGGTATCGTGTTTTGTTCATAACACCGGTTCATTCAAACACAGGGTACTTACCTTGAGACATACTGTACACAGTGAATTGGTTAGTTGTAGTATATTTAACGTGTGGTTTTGTTTAAAGTTTAATAGAGGTGTTGTGTTTATAACTGATGGTTTGAAAATAAATGTACTTATATTTTTTACTTAAACCTTGAGTCAGTGTTTGCTTGAGTCACAGTAATTGTGGTCCCTTTGTGTAATCTCTGCTACTGCTCATATACTCTTGAGATAAGCCTGGCTGCTCTGCTACTGCAACCACTATAACTTAGTAGTACAGGCTTGTACCAAAGGTAAACTTGTATTGCCACCTGTAGTCTTAATCTTGTGTAGTGGTCCCTACGGGCACTACACAGGATTCTGCCTAACACAAGCATCGCCAATAGATGATCATTTTTTGGATCCTTTCGGAGGTACTTCTTATGAATGGGAACGAAGATGCTCTCCCGCCAAGTTCCTTGAAGTGTGTGTTAGAGAAATATGTCTGAACAATAGAGAAATATGTCTGAACAATTGGTGGAGTAGGCCATCCCACCAGTTCAGATTTAGCCTCAGCAAAGCATTACTGAGGCCATCCAGTTCAGGTTCTGAAAGGAAGGCATGGTTATCGGAAGCACGACAGACACAAGGAGTATAATCATTGGGTGTTTGTTAAACAATTTAAGGGTGAGAAAAATGCCTAAATCTAAGATGGGAGCAATCTACATCCATCAAAATAAAGAAAATGCTTTCCTTGTGGTGTCGTGTCAAAACAAAATGGCCTATACTAAAAAAACTATTGCCAAATCTTTACTCTATATAACAAAAAGGTGTGGACAATGATATGTATAACAAAAGAGTGTAGTACAAGCTGAAATGTCCAAAAGGGTTTTGATAGTTCAGGGCTGATGAATTGTGCACGCCCTTCCCCACGTTACATCACGGGATAAGGCGGAACAGTGGCATGACTGTGAGCACCCCTTGGGCCTATAGGCATCAGGAAGCAGTTTCTTCAGAAAAGGCAGGATCCCTCGAATCAATGTCGTTTGCTTGGCGTTGCAAAACTATCACCACGTGAGATTTTCCTCTTCCCCGGCTTCCTCATAATACCGCCTCCGTTGGGTTCACCTTTGTTTTTATACCACTGCTCAGTCACTTTAACAATATGTGCGATTCACTTTCCCTTGCTTTCATTTGGCATCCCTCCGTCGGGTTCACACTTGCCTTTGCAACTTTATCACAATGCAAGATTTGTTTCTCTTCCTCTCTTTCTCTCCCTCTCCCTCACCCACTCCCACTCTCACTTTCTCTTTCTCCCTCGCTCCGGTTCACACTTGCCTTTATAACATAGTTCACTTTGTTTCACACTTGTCAAAGACATTAGATTGTACAGAATTTTGCTTGCACCTTCGTATGACCACTTTGAATACTAGAAGGCCTTAGGAGAGGCCAACCCAAGTAAAAGAAAGTCACAGTCTCTCCAATTACCTTACTTTCAATCTAACAGTTTCACTCTGGATGCAGAGCCTTTCAAGAAGGTAATATTCTATTATTATAAGGACCACTCTGTTGTTCTTAGCATATTTCAATCTTAAACACATTTGCAATGTTGCAGGCTTCCCTCGCGGTTTTCTATGACACGCGCAGCTTCTGCATTCATCATTCTGGTTACAATGTACTTGCGCTCGCGGTTTCACGAAACCCTGCAAGCCTCATCAAACGCTTTGGTATCTTTCACTCGATAACACCAGCCTTTGTCATAGTTCATTCACCAGTAGTGCTCAATATCATTCGTCCAGCGTTTCCTTGAAGCCAAGGTTATCGGCACAGCACGGCCCGCCTCCTCCCAACTCAGTCATTCACCCGAAGGAGGGCCCGCATTCACCTTGTGCATTAGCAGGGAGGTTTCCTTTGAAAAGTCTGTGTGACCTTCACTCTGCTGTTGGCCGGACCACAGCCCTTCTCTTGCCGTTCGGCTCCTTCTGCCCTGCTTCCATAGTCGCGCCAATTTCACAGTATCTGTTCTACTGCCGCTTTGCTGGTTCTGCTCGCCTTTCTTGCCTTGCCTCCCAGGTGCTCTCAATCTCCGCCTTTATCCTGTTGGGGAAAGAGAACAGGATTCAGGTGCGAGTCATCAAGATTAAGTGCCTGACTCTACCTGAACCTGACATTGGGACATGTCAAATGGACCGGCTGTGTGTGAGTCTGTCTTTCGCTGAAGCGCTCTGTCCATGCAGCAGTGTGTGTGTAGGAAAGGGGGGGTGGGAACAAGGTTCCTAGATAGTATATGGAAATGGATGTAGGCATACTGCATCTTTCCTCCGGGTGCCCCACTCCCCAGGGACCCCCCCTGCAGGTGATCCTCTCGCACTGGTCCACCCGCCGGGGTCTGGATCCAACAGCGATGGTTGTGCCACGGCCACCTGGATGACAGATCCCAAGGCACTAGTCGGTGAGGCACCCTTTGGTTTCTCACAGTGCCCGTGAGGTTTTAAGAGAGGCAATGATTTTACTAATCTCAAAAGGGGAAATCTTTAGTTCCCAAGTAGCAGAATCTATATTAGGAAGTGCTGTGTCGCTAGAGCGTTTACCTATTGTGATAACCTGGGTTATGTGAAGGGGGTCAATGAAGGCCCGGAAACAACTTGGTGGGGCAAGGACCTAAACATGTTGAAAATCCCACACAAAGAGCAGATGCGGACAAGTGTCAATAACCCGAACAGCAAAGGTGGTAACGTTCGGGCAGACGGCAGCAATGGGGTTACACGGAAAATGCAAAAACCACGTTGCAGACACAGACGACAAGAAAGGAAAACTCGCTGCACAGCAAAAGGAGGGTATTAAGGGTTTAAACAGCCAGGACGCTGTAGCACTACCGGGTCGCTGGGGAGGGCAAACTCCATATGAGCTGCCTCTCGAACGACGTTCATTAAAACGAAAGGAAAAAGAAACACTCGTTCATAGTGAAAAGTTGGATAACGGCTACTACAACTTACCCAAAACTTCAGGGCATGAATGCACAAAAGGCAGTCTCCTCCTCGAGTCACAAGTGCTGGTTCCATTAAGGCGGCCGCTGTCCAAGAACGAAGGGGGCAGGGCTTGGGGGGCTTATCAAGCCTAAGCTGGGTGGGGGGCCCTGATCGGTCTATGAGAATCCAGCCCCTATTTAAGGCAAACAGAAAGAAGGGACTGACGGTTACTTATCCCTTCTGTTGCAGAATCGAGTTGGAAGCGAAGAAGAAGCTGCACTGTTCCGTTGGACATACAAGGACTAGACCCAGGTTCCTGCCCTATCCTTTAAGGAACCCTAAAGCTCTGTTATTTTTGGACTGAATTAGGGAGAATTGAGATCCAGTTTGCTTTATTTTGTTTTAAGTCAATAAAGACTATCTTTATTTGAATCAGACTACCTGTTCTGAGTGGACCATCACAAAATTTGGTGTCAGCGGTGGGATCGAGAACGCCATGGAGGCCATCATCAAAGCCCTAACCGATGGACCACAACAGCTACCAACAATTAATGCAGTTCCAGTCACATCAAGCGCAGACTGACCGACAGGCGTTACAGCAGGCAATACAACTGCAGGCGGCAACCCAAGATGCCATCAAACAGATCACGGAGACTATGACAGCGACAAGAGGTACATCCATAGCCCCTACCAATGTATTATAGAGATTCCAGCAAGGAGAGGAACCGAGGTGGTACTTTACCAATTTTGAAAGAGTGGCACGGAATTCCCAATGGCCAGTGGATACATGGGGACACTTCATTGCTCCCTTATTGACGGGTCCCTTGCAAGGGCTTATCAGGCAGCCAATCCTGCAGGTGATGCCACATATGCAGATATTAAGAAAACCATCTTGGAAAGGATGGGTGTTGACGAAGAAGCCTATAGGGCCAGGCTGAGAGAAACCCGACTGCGCAACGGGGAAACACCAAGACACTTGTATTATATAATCTATGATCTTTGTGACAAGTGGTTAAAGCCAATCTCCAATTCCGTGCAGGAAATCATGGACAAAATAAAACTTGAACAGTTTGTGGAGGCTCTACCCTCGGTGATGCAACAATAGGTACGTCAACATCATAGACCAACATTGGTTGAAGCCATTGACATTGCATCGGCCTTCCAAAAAGCAGGACCAACCCCTCTGGAAACCAATAAGCCGGTACCCCGAGAAACAGTACCCACTGATCCCAAGATCAGTCGCCCTGAGGCAAGGGGACCAGGATTGCCCACCATTAACCGGCAACCACAGTGCTTTGACTGTGGGGAGTGGGGTCATATAGCCTGGTTCTGTACACGGAAACCAAACCCGAACCAATGGAAATCGGGTGTACCCAGTCAAGATAATTCAGACGAAGAAGGAAGCCATATCCTGTGGAAGTCTGGGTGGCTGGAACCCCAAGACAAGGTCTTCTCGATTAGGGAAGTGAGCAGACAGCCATAAGACCGGAAGTAAGTGGGCTTGAAGGGGCGGGGAATCAACCTATTCCTATTAAATTGGTGCATGAGGACACAAAGGTATATCCGTCAAAAGAGGTAGACTTAGAGGTTAATGGGGTCAGTTCAAGAATGAGTGTGCTAGTGGGTACTGACCTGCCTTCATTCGGGGAATGGGTTAGTGCCACTGAGTGGCTCAGAACCGCCCCCTATTCCCAAAGCGAGATCGAATCCAGCGTACGTAAAAACCTAAAGAAAACGAGGAGAGAAGTGAGAGAAACCAAAAGACAGTGGGCAGAACTCAACCGCTACGTAGGAATAATAGACTGGTTACCGGAAGATAGCAAGAAATAATTCCGGAACAAACTTAACGGACCCCTCTTTCAAGAATGCCAGAGAAAAAGCCATTCCTAGCAATGGTACAGGAACACGATATCCATGGTTCAAGACAAAGAAGAGACTTATATACCCTATAACAGACCCAAATAAAGGGGAAACCGAACAATTACTCGTACCCCTAAGCTACAGTCTTATTGTTTTACGATTGGCACATGACGACGTAGTAGGCGGACATCTTGGAAATGAAAAAACACAAGAGAAACTGTTAAAACGCTTCTTTTGGCTAGGAGTGTACCGAGAAGTGGGCAAATATTGTGAGGAGTGCCCGGTTTGGCAAAAGACAAGCCCACATAAACCACCAAAAAGCACCTTTGCATCCTATGCCGCTCATAAAAGAACCATTTTCAAGAATAGGTATGGACCGGGTTGGTCCACTGGAACCGAACAGTCACAGGCACCAATACATACTGGTCGTGGTGGACTTTGCCACTAGATACCCTGAGGCTTTTCCCATGAGGGGTATCAGTGCAATGCAATTATGTAACCAACTGGTTCAGTTTTTTGGCAGGGTAGGATTGCCAACAGAAATTCTGACTGACCAGGGACCTAATTTTGTGTCTGGGGCAATGCAGAAAGCGTGCCAACAATTACGTATTAAACAAATACGAACTTCCATTTATCACCCGCAGACTGATGGGCTAGTGGAGCGATATAATAAAACTATCAAAACGATGCTCAAAAGAGTCACAGCACCGTCTGATAGAGACTGAGACCAAGTACTACCATGGGTCTTGATGGTTTTGAGGGACACTCCACAGTCGTCCACTGGGTTTTGCCCTTCTGAGTTGTTGTTCGGCCATAGACCCAAAACTATTCTCGATATCGCCAAAACCGAGTGGGAAGAACAGGAGGAAGAGACCCACCCCACAGACAATGTAATAGAATTGAGAGATCACCTTACCAAACTGCGAGAACTGGCATGAGAGAACCTGGGGAGAGCACAGTCATCTCAGGCAAAATACTATAACCAGAATGCCAGGGCAAGGACATTTCAAGTAGGTGACATGGTGCTGGTTTTGTTGCCCACCACCTCAAACAAGATGTTGGCCCAGTGGAGGGGACCTTACAAAATCAGAGCATTTTTGGGACCCGTGAATTACATGGTGGAACAGCCGGTTAGAAGGGAAAAACACCAGAACTACCATATTAACCTCTTGAAGAAATGGAGGGAAGCCGGAACAGACAGCCAAAGAATGAATCAATTACAGGTGAAAGGATCGGATGCAGCCTTCCAGGCGGTACAATGGGGAGCGCAACTCAGCCCGAACCGAAGAAGGGAGCTTGAGACCCACTTAGAATCAATGGAACACGTGTTCTCTTTCTACCCGGGAAAAACAACCATGGTGGAACATGAGATTAATACCGATCCAACATAAACAGTATGAGTCCGACCTTATAGACTACCGGAATCAAAAAGAGCAGTCATACAAGCCGAGGTGGAAGAGATGTTACGCTTAGGAGTAATCAAGCCATCCACCAGTCACCGGTCGTCGCCAATCGTACTGGTACCCAAACCAGACGGTTCCACCAGGTTCTGTATGGACTAAGGAAATTTAACGCGTTCTCGACCTATCAAGCCTACCCAATGCCTAGGATTGATGAACTAATAGAGCGACTGAGCACAGCACAGTACATTAGTACGATTAATCTAACGAAAGGGATCTATTGGCAGATCCCATTACGACAGGAAGATAAACTGAAGACTGCTTTTTCTACACCATCGGGACTATACCAGATCACCGTATTACCCTTTGGTTTACACGGGGCTCCAGCAACTTTTCAGGCCTTGATGAACAAGGTCTTGGCCCCTCACACACCCTATAGTTCAGCATATCTGGATGACATTATTGTTTTCAGCAAGTCGTGGGAAGAACACTTAAGTCACCTAGTAAAACTGATTTCCGCACTGGGAAAATTCAGGCTACATATCAATCCAAAGAAAACGATCTTAGCCGCAAGAGAAACAAAGTACTTGGGTTACCTGGTGGGCGGAGGAGTCATCAAACCGCAAGTGGCCAAAGTGGAGGCAATTATGCGGTTAACCATGCCCAGCAACAGAATGCAGATGAGAGCATTTTTGGGATTCGTAGGATACTACAGAAGATTCATACTGATGTTCTCCAGCATTGCCGGTCCCCTAAAGGAAGCTCTTAAATCTACATATAAAGGGGATGTGTTAAAGGACACATCTGCCCAGATGGCCTTCCAGACCCTAAAGTCCCACATCTCCATACTTCCGGATCTAATGTGCCCGGACTTTGAGAAACAGTTCTTTGTACAGAGAAATGCATCTGATACAGGGTTAGGCGCAGTACTGTCACAAGGCACAGACGAAGACCTGTTTCCAGTGGCGTTCATTAGTCAAAAACTACTGCCACACGAGCTGTCATATTCAACATTGGAAAAAGAGTGTCTTGCCATTAACTGGGCCATTGAAACCCTCAGATACTATTTACTAGGAAGAACCTTCACTTTTTTCACAGATCGCGCTCCACTGCAATGGTTAGCCATCCACAAAGACTAAAACCAGAGGGTCTTAAGGTGATTTCTTACGCTACAGGCGTTCTGCTTCAAAACCGTCCATAAACCTGCTTCCTTTCAGGTTGTTCCTGATTATCTATCAAGAAGCATGGATTCGCCCGACCGACTAGATTCCTCGGGGGTGGGGGGGTGATAACCTAGATTATGTGGAGGGGGGTCAATGAATGCCCGGAACCCACTTGGTGGGGCAAGCTAAACATGTTGAAAATCCCACACAAAGAGCAGATGCGGACAAGTGTCAATAACATGAACAGAAAAGGTGGTAATGTTCGGGGCGATTGCAGCGGGACTACGGCAGCAATGGGGTTACATGGAAAATGCAAAAACCACGTTGCAGACACAGACGAGAAGAAAGGAAAACTCACTGCACAGCAAAAGGAGGGTATTGCGGGGTTTAAACAGCTAGGAGGCCGTAGCACTACCGGGTTGCTGGAAAGGGCAAAAACTCCATATAAGCTGCCTCTCGAAACGCCGCTCATTAAAACGAAAGGAAAGACAAACACTTGTTCATAGTGAAAAGTTGGATAACGGCTACTACAACTTACCCAAAACTCTGGGGCCTGTAGGCACAAAAGGCAGTCTTCTCCTCGAGTCACAAGTACTGGTTCCATTATGGCGGCCGGCGTCCAAGAACAAAGGGGGCGGGGCTTGGGGGTGCTTAGCCTAAACTGGGTAGATGGCCCTGATTGGTCTATGAGAATCCAGCCCCTATTTAAGGCAAACAGAAAGAAGAGACTGACAGTTACTTCTCCCTTCTGTTGCAGAATCGAGTTGGAAGCGAAGAAGAAGCTGCACCGTTCCGTTGGGCATACGAGGACTAGACCCAAGTTCCTGCCCTATCGTTTAAGGAACCCTAAAGCTATGTTATTTTTGGACTGAATTGAGGAGAATTGAGATCCAGTTTGCTTTATTTTGTTTTAAGTCAATAAAGACTATCTTTGGTTTAATCAGGCTACCTGGTCTGAGTGGTCCATCACACCTATGCTGGTAGAGATATTTCGAATGGATTGTGTCCTCCCACGTATTCCTTATTTTTGATATTTCCAATATCCAGCTTTGCTGCTTTGGAAAAATGTTAGCAGGGGCGCTGTGCGTCGATGCCTGTCGACTCAATGTCCCTCAGAGGCCTCCATCTTGATGTCACTGAAGGTATATGTAGCACGTGCAGCACCCGTTAGCTTACGCTTCGGATACGATACGATTTGTTCCAGGAGGGGAATATCTTCGATAATTTCTTCGAGTAAAATCTTAAAATCTTCAAGTGAATTTGAGAAAATGGCTTCTTCATCTGTGTCTTCCTCTCCCATATTGGGTTTCAGGTGACTGCGGTGCAAAGATGTCAGTTACAGACCCACATAGGATGTGTCTATGTTGTCTGGAGTCGACTCATCCGTCATCGGAGTGTGAGGACTGCCTGTCCATGATGGCGAAAGCCCTGAGAGAGCGCAGAGGGAAGCTTGCAGCAAGTAGGATCCAAAAATCCCCTTAGACTCTGTCGAAAAAACAAAAAGCTTTGGACGAGTCGAGAACGGTTTCTCCTCGGCGCAAGAAAAACAAACGATCCCGATCACGTAGTGGTTCACACCACGCGTCATCTAGACATGGAATGAAACGTCACCATTGATCTCCATCTTCCTCGTCTTCCAGTTCCTCAACGGAAAAAGGGTTGATTGCCCCACTAAATCTGCCTCACCGGCCCAGTGGGAAGAGTTTAGATTGAAAATGTTAAAGGTGTTCGAGAATGCAGCCTTGCCCCCCCTTGATTACACCCAAAAGCCATGCTCCGGTCGTAAGTTCATACAAGCATAAAAGTGGTGCATCTTCGGAGCCGGCGGGCAAGACTCCGCGAGAGCAGTTGAAAGATCCCTCAAGCCGAGGTAAATTCCCCTCGAGGACTGAGTGGTCAACATCATTGACGCCAAAAGACTTGACACCATCAGGGTCGAAAAGTGCGTCATTGATGCCATCGGTGCTGATAACTTATGAAAAACCATCTATGCTTCGATGGTCGAGCTCCTCAACGCCTCATGTGTCGAAGTCGTCAACATCTACAAACTCAACGATTTCTGCTCCTTTCACCAGTAATATTATGACATCTACTACAATGGAGAAGATATATGTTCCTTTACCCAGCTCTGACTATTTCAAGTCCCTCTCTATTTATGAGGATGCAGCAGAATCTTCTGATGAATCTAGACCTTTTGCTCTACAGTATAGAACACTATCAGTGCCTGAGGCATTAATTTCAGAGGATTATAGAATTAAAAACTAAAGAATGCCTACATGCCGCCAGTGGGTTAGACACCTCACCAGAGGTGGAGTACGGCAGGACAGACCCCGGTGACTGTGCAGAAGTTACATAAAGGCAATTGATGTCAAGAGTTATGGCGTATGTAGGTTGGTCGACACCAACTCCAGTCTTTGAGCAAGACGACTTAACTGACCTCTTGGAAAGGGCAGCCCAAGAGGACCCAAGAGGCCATTCCATCAAGCCTTACAAAGGTGTGTGGTTATCAACTGGGAGGCACCTGAGGTTATTATTCCGGCTGTCAACAAGAAGTTGACTTCAAAATACAGAGTTTTAAGCTCTTATTTTACTTGTCGAAACATCCAACACCAGTCTTAAATCAGAAGGCATGATCACCCGTAGTTAAGGCAAAATTACATAGGTCAAGAAACGAAAAGCGATTTAAAGTGAGAGCATCAGAGGTGTGAAAAAGGCTTTATATTTTCACTGTTCAAAATGGTGTCAAGCTGTCAAACTTAGTATTTTCCCTCCACCAGCTGCCAATTGTAGGAGAGTCGATGATTGAAAGGTTATTTTAAGTCTAAGCCAGAATTCCCATTTTTAAGTGGTCTAGGATGATCTACATCCATTCTGTTTGATGGCTTTTTAACATTGGGGATTGCCTTAATACAGCAGCATGTCACAGGCCTGCGAGTAGTGTACATAAGTTTTGGATCCGATTGTACATCTACAGTTTCTGATTCAAAAAGCGTGTATATCTTCAATAAAAACAGAGAGGTCAACTGCTGCTTTGCGACACTTAAGTTTTTTGTGGCAGGAACACAACTTTAGTGTTTTTAACAGCAGCTGAGAGAGCAAAATACTTTTTAGTTTTTTCCCTGTTAATAAAACTTTTTTCCTTGAAGCAACATCAAGGCTAATTGACTTGGGGTTCACCACATTGCGGTTAGGCTCACGCCCTGTTGGATATTGTAATAGTAAGACCTCCTTAACTCGATTGCCCTTTGAATTATAGTGTTTCTTACTGATCTCATGTGGTTTTGCCGATAGGTGCAGACATAATACTGTTATCAGATTGGCAGACTTCAGTAGTATGATTAGTAAGGCTTACACCCTCAAAAATAATCAATTCAGTTTTAGCATCTGTTAGTCAAGGGACCGTTTTTCAAGCTATTATCACCCTCAACTCCCAACCCTTACACACACATTTAGCAGGTGCATTTGGTTGATTATTTACAACTTCAATGAAAGCAGGAGCAGCCTCAATTTGAAGTCAATGGCACGAGTGACATTTGTGATTGGTCTTTCAAGATTAATTAGATCAGGCAATTTTGCGCATGCAACAGAATTAGCATTCGTGATGGAGTTTATCATAGTAACGTGTTCACGCTTGTCAAGCACTGTAGAGAGCAGCCATTGCAGTACCAGAAATTGGGTGCAGTAGGAAGAGGATAATGCTGAATTCCCTTCTGTTAATGGGTCAAAATAAGGTGTAGTTCCAAGCTGATTTAGCAATCTCTGAGGCTCTACAACCTCATGGTCAGAACAAGGAGGATCAACTAAAATACAGAAGCCCTGAGCTACAGAAGTAAAGTTAAGTATGTGTGATGTTGGGGACCGTAGTAAGGCATTATTTACATTATCTGTAGGGCTCGAATGTATTGAAAATTCGGTACCAGTTAGAGTTCTTCTAGGTGCCACAACAGGTAAAATATCAATATCTATCTCCTCGGGTGACAGCACAACCACACTTGTTGCTACAGGTGCCTCTTTCAAATGCGTACTCGTCTGTGTAAAGGCAACAAGTGGGGCATCAAAACAGCTGTGCGTAGGGGCTTGGTCAATGTCCACTAAACAAACAATTGAATCCACCAATTTACTTCCCAGACAGTTTAACGAAGGGGCAATCAGGCGCTGCATAGTAGTATTGGCAGATTCTGATTTGCTCATGGATCGCACAGGGAAGAACTTTGCAATCTTAGCATGGTCATCAACAGCAGGGACCTGATGGTTTTTAGCAAGCAACCCTTGCGTAGCGCATGCGGGTGCAGAGAACCTGTAACTGGATATCAGCCTCAGGCCGAGTTAGCTCCAACACCCGCACAGCCGAACCGCTGGATGACGGCGATGTGCTTTCGCGCTACAGGGGCGCACACATTCAGCATGCGCTCTCCTTTTATGCGGGCGATTACAAGGATTCAATTCTGCAGTCACTGTACTGCCTCTTGGAAAATCCAGTGCCAGTTATCCTTAAAATACTGATCACTTCACCAACAATCACTGGTAGCTAACAAGCTCTGCTTCAGTGTGGGCTCTCCTTTCATGCAGACGGTTGAAAGGATTAAATCCCGCAGTCGCTGCACTGCCTCCTGGAAAATGTAGTGCGAGTTATCCTGAAGGTACAACGTCCTTTCATTGCTGGATGTTTTTTCGCAAGGTTTTTTTCCCGCGATTTCTTTTCTCGAAAAAAACCCATCGATTTTTTTTAGAAAATGGGGAGTTTGGGGGGAACCTCACCCCCACTCCCCCAAGCTAAAAAATTAGATGTTTTTTTTTCGACAAAAAATCGCGTTAAAAAACCCTTCGAAAAAATATCCCGCGATGAAATTACATGGAACCATCCTGAAAATACTGATCACTTCACCAACAATCACTTGTAAGCAAACAAAAAAGTCATATTTAAAGCTCAGTTGGTCTCTCTAGATATTGTTGAGGGTATTTATTCATTTTTATTGTATTGTGCCGAAGCCCGCGGGCATCAGATCGCATGCATTTAGACAAGAACGACATAGTAAGAGACGGGACAAACTGGGTGCTATTTAGTTAATCTAAGGATTTGCTATAGCTATCTAAAAGATAGCTGTCTTCAGTGCTTTCCTGAAGACTAGATAGTTGCTCTCTAGTCTGATTGCCTTTGGTAATCTGTTCCATATTTGGGCGGCTTTTACTGGAAAAGGTCTGCCAAGCCCATTTGAGCTCTTGAATGATGGGCAGACAATCTGCTCCTAGAATTCAGATCTCAACGAGCAGCCAGGTGTGTAGTGGGATATCTGTTCCCTCAGGTAGGCAGGGGACTGACCATGGAGACATCGGTGGACTATGGTTATGGCCTTGAATGCGATCCGTTCCTTAAGTGTCAGCCAGTGCAGGGCTTTTATGTCTGAGGTAAAATGGTCCCTTCTGGACAATTCTCGCTGCACTGTTCTGGATAATCTGACAATCATTAATGCACCCTTTATTTGCTCCCAACATTAGAGCATTTCCATAATACAGCATGCATAGAATAGTGGTCCTGGCTGTAATGGCACGTTTCTTTTCATTCACAAAAGGTCTATTGTGGTTTAACAGTCGTAAGTAGTTTGGCAACTTCTGTTCATGTTACTTGCATGAGATTCATCGTTCAATGCCACCTCCAGAAAGATATCCAGTGTCTTCACCTTTTCTTGGACCCGTATGGGAGAGTTTCTGATCTGAAAGGTCTCATATTCCTTGCCTAGTTTGGCACGTGCCTGTTGTGATCCAAATGTGATTAACTCTGTTTTACTCCTATTCAGACACATCCAATTGGCTGTCATCCAGGCCTCTATGATGTTATAAACTGTCTCAAGGTTATGGGCATCTGCCGTGGAGTTAACACTCAGCGCCATCACCAGCTGAGTATCACCGGCATAGTTCGCAAAGAATACTCCGGTGTTATCAAGCACTGTGCAGAGTAATCTAAGATATAGATTGAAAGCAAGGGGGGCAGACTGGCCCCCTGAGGGACTCTGAAATTAATGAGTGCCAAAGGTGAAAAGATTTCCCCTAGTGTATTTTTGATCTTCGGTTGGCCAAAAAGTAACCATCTAGTTGCCTTTGCCGAACAACCACCGATATGTTCCAGGGACCAAAGGAGTTGATCGTGATCTAATAAATCAAAGACCGTGGACAGGCCAAGCAACACCAGCATACCTGACCTGCCCTTGTCCATAAGGCTAAGCATATGTGTCTGGAGATCAAGCGTAGCTGTTTCTGTGCCGTCCTGAAGCCAGATTGTTGCTTATGCAGAATGTTATTGGTTTCCACAAAGGCTTGCAACTACAACATAGCCTCTTTATCAAGGATCTTCAATAGTAAATTACACTTAGTAATTGGACGTAGATTACTCTGGTCCAAACCTGGCTTTATTATTAGTGGGGCTACTGTGACCATTTTGATAGCATCTGGTATGTGGCTCTCTTGAAATTATGCATTGACCAGTCGTGTGAGGAAAGATATAAAGATGTCTCTGTGTTCTAAGACAATTCTCGGGGCTAGTATGTTCTCCGCACAGGACGTGGGTCTCATGGCTGCTAGAAGAGACCTCATGTCCTCTGTTGTAATGGGTAGAAAGTCAAGTTTCTCTGCTTTTCCTTGCTCCTGTAGGTCTATCGGGGGGTTTTGCCAGACTGGTACAGAGACATGCGTGGTCCTGATTGCTTCTCTAGCCTTCGAGATTTTAGCATTAAAGGCCTCCTGAACTTTTACACACTCATCCTGTGAAGGTTGGTCCAAGGGAGATAGCGCTTTGGGTTTTTCTAAGGATCTCAGGATCTCGAAGAGCTTACTCGTAGAGTTTAATGCTGTAGTTATTTGCTCATTATAAAAGTTTTTCTTTGACTCAGTGATATTTTGTTTATACCGTGATTCTGCATCTGTCATGATGCCTACCCCCGGGGACCCAGACCATGTCCAGCAACCCCGGAAGCAGGCATCAAGTTATTTTGAGCAAGCCCAAAAACCCCTGCTAGGGGCTGTTTGGGTGCGGTCCTGGCACCTATGGCGCCAGGCTCATATGGAGAGTCAGTCCTGGCGCTATAGGCGCCAGGCTCATAGAGTAGAACTTACCTGATGCAGACCATGCTGCAAGAGCTCCAAGCCAAATGAGGCTTGGAAGGGACTATTTTACCTAGGGACTATTTTTTTACTCAGGCGGGGCTGGGGAGGAATACTTACCTGGGACTACTTTGGAGGCTATTTAAACAATGCCGAAGAGCAGCACATGCTTCGCGTTATTCTGCATCCAGCAGCGTAACGCTCACCGTGCCTGCAAGTCTGCATCCAGTTTTCTGCCACGCCCGCCTCGAGTTTGGAGCTCCTAGAAAAAGGGAGAAAGAAGGAGAAAAGGTTAGAACAAGAGCAATACCTTTGATCCTTACCTGAATTTCCGATCCATCGTGCCTTCGAGCTGGAAGAAAGAAGTTATTTTATGCGCGTCGCCTCGCCTGCTGCAGCGCCGCGCGGAACTCACCGGCCTTTGCAGCATCTTCACATTCCACTGCATCCTCCTGCATGTTCCCGCCGCATTCCGGCACCTAAGGAGTAGACGAGAACAGCAAGGTGAGCCAAGGGAATACACAGAGGAATATTAGTTACCCCCCCCATAGACTTACCTGATTTTACCACCGGGGGTACTATTCCTCTTCACGGGTCGGCGCAGCTTCCACTGCATCTTCGCCCAGCCCCTAAGGGGAAACAAAAGGACAGCAAGGTGAAACAAAGGGACTATCAAGGGGAACCCTCCTCACCACAATAGACTTACCTGATTTTACCGCTGGAGGTATTATTCCCCGAGACTTCATACTTTCTCTCAGCGCCTGAATAAGGGAGAAAGCAACAGGTTACATATTGACATTATTTATCGAACTGTGTTGGAAATACAAATCCTTACCAGAATATTACCGGTTGCCACGAGGAACTCTTCACTAGGGTCAAGCTGCAATCTGCAATGAATCGGACAAGAGTGAAAGTCAGGCATTTGAACTCTTACGAACTACATACTTTTCGGAGTCAATATTGTTCTGGAACTCACCAATTCCTTTGAGCCAGTGAAGCAACTGGTTATCAACGTGCCCCTGCACTCAATGCAGGATGGAGATCTCATCTTTCCAAACCATCAGGTGAGACTATAAGAGGGTACATCAAAGGTGATCAGTGAGGAGAACAGCGAGGGTGGGGGGATTTACACTCAACTCCATGGGTGGTTAATTCCCTTTCTCCATTTGCAGAAGAATATTCCTACAGGCCAACCAAACGAAGCTAGGTGGGCCAGTCCAGTCCGTCATCTCGGGCCTACGCGGCACATTGGTGGAGACCGCAGCTGTCCAGTTCAGATCGACACCTCTGTGGGAGCCAGGTGAGCGTAACTGCATCCTTCCACTTATTCTTATTTTCAGTAGTTGGCCGTTTTACCCATCTAGATTCCAATTTTCTCTTCTATCTTTTTAAGTTAGCTAGCTGGGTAGTAAACCATTTTTGATGGTTTGTGTTTGCTCTGACTAATTTCCACCTGGCCGGAGCTTCCTGATCGACAAGTTCTTGAACTAATGTGTTGTATATCGAGACTAAGTTTTCGCACAAGTCTGCTTCTGTTGTTCGTGCCATGACGTCCCTTATACACTGTGCTAGCTGAACAGTAGAGATTTTGTTAAAATTCCTGTTCAAAATCCTTTTATGCTCATTCTTCATTTTGGCCACTGGCCCCGAGGTGTTGTTGAGAATTCCACGCTGTAATGGTCAGACCATATACATGGTATGGTCCCTTCTATTTTGACTTCTAGGTTGCAAGACACCACCCGGTCCAACAGGTTGTCATTTGGTGGTGTTGGTTCACTATTGAAAACCTTAAAGTCTGTCATTAAGAGCTTTTTCTAGTACTGGGGCCTCTTTGTCCTCGGGATCTCCCCTCCAGCGATTTAAGTCTCCCACAAATAAGGTTGCTGTGTTGGTTCCATTGAGACTGCATAGCAGCTGGTTTATTTCATCATTAAAGTCTGCCATAGGTGAGGGTGGTCGATGTATCACTAAGAAGAATTTTGCATCCCTGACAACAGCATGGAGTCGTTAACATGTCAAGTTTATTTCTTGCTATGATCGCCACTCCACTCCACTTCCCTGTCCCTGCTCTTACAGAAGATTGAGTAACCTTCTGGAACTGCCATATCAATCATGGAGCAACTAGAGTCAAGTATCAAAGTTTCTGTGAGGCAGAGAATGTCGATGTTATCGGTAATAAGGTTGTATATATATGACCTTGCTTGAGTCGTGCTTGCTACCTCTGGTTGTTTGGTTCTGTCATAGTTGGGCACTTCTACTGCCTGGTTAGTTTTCAGCTTGGATATTCAACTTTTTAGTATGTGTGGGGCTCTGATTGCCTCCTCTTCCGCCAATTCTACCTCTCCTAACTCAGAAATGGTAATAGTTTGTTATGTAATGTAAGGTGGTGTCAGATGATTCGGGGCTAGCTGCACCCGGTCTCCCTTCCTCAAAAATCGCCTGTACATATTGTTGCATGGTAGTCATGCGCTGCGCGTGTTGCTAGTCTCGCAGCAATTTCATATGTTCCATTTACCCCATCACTTAAGTTCGGTGGGTTCAGTTGAATTGGTGCAATTAGTGTGTAGATTATCCAAATTCTGGGTCTCTGGCGTTGATGATAGCGAGGACCGGCTTGTCTCTGAAGCGCTAGCGCTGGAGTGCCTTACGTTTCAAGATAAGCCGTGCGGGGTGCCTGGGAGGTGTAGTCTCCCATGATAAGCGCACCCTGCTGATGACACGCAGGTTAAAGGAAACTTGATGCAAGTGTTTGTTCTTGCTGTGGGCGTGTAGCTCAAGAAAAAAAGCAAGACACAAAGGCATATGAATGTCACGAGAAAGATGGTCTTTTGCAGTGAACAATAGCTGTTGGAATGAAATTTGTTTTGGTTCATCATACCTTTTTGTTCCAGTTGATCCTTTAGTGAGTGTAAAGGGAAAGCCTAACTGTAGACTTTGAGGTGAGTAACCACTGGTCATAAAATCTTTTTCTCTTACTTTAGTTGGTGGCCTTTGATGTGAACAACTGCTGCTCTCTGATACCCTTGTCCTTTAAGAGTCCACTTTATTGTAGAAGGTACATTTGTAGTAAGGTACTTTGCACATGGGCTGCAGACAGCTCTCTGTTGCTGAGAGATGATTCCAGAGTGTATGGGACACTGATCCCCATGTTTCTAGGAGATGTTTTGATCTGTGCATCAACATGCATGAATCATGTGAGGCAATTTACAGCGTAGGGATCTTGAGGTGTACTGATAGCACTACTGCACACCTACAAGTGCATTTTAACAGATTTGTCAAAAGACTGTGCATTGGCCACTTTGGAGCTGCAGCCTTGAACACTCTGTATACATGTTTCACCATGGATGAAGTGGCAGAGCTGCATTGCGCAATGGAACACTGTCAGAGCTGCCGGTAAGTGTTGTAGACACCATGTAAGGATATGGGGACACTGGCTGTATAGAAAAACTCCTTGCCAGTGTTATGAGATCAAATGAGGCCTACCGGCGATTTGCGCCTTATAAGAAATAATTAACATTAGCACACTGACTTCACACCACACACGTCACTTTCTTCTAAAAGTAATCTATATCGGTGCCTCATATTATGCCCCAATAGGCCACTGATCACCACAACCTGTCATTTCCACCTATGCATCCTCAGGCGAATCTTCCTCTCTCTCTCTGTCCCTCTCGCTCTCCTACCCTCACATAGTCACAGCAATCCTCGCTATTATCTTCTCCTGCTAGGCTATGCAAATTGCCATCTGGGTACTGCTGCCTATCAGCTCAGAAAACTCCACCAAATCCAAAAATCTGCAGCCAGACTCCTTGCCCTCTCACCCAGAGAGACCACAGCACCCTGCCAATCAGCTGACATGGGCATCACACACCGTGCCGTCCACAAGACTGGCACAGAATTCCTCCGGCTCTGCACTGCTCCTTGTGATCCCCCCTTTCTGTTCCACCAGAATTGGTGGATCCGCCCCCGTCCAAGCTCCCACCCTCTGGAACTCCCTTCCACTGAACCTCTGCTGCAATGAGGACTATGCCTCCTTCTGTAAGGTCATCAAAACCTGGTTATTCCCTGCAACAACCTGAAGAACTTCCCTCCCTCAATTACCTCATGTGATATTGGCATTATGGAAGGAGACACAGACACATAGACACAGATTCTATGTCTAACAAGATTTAATTAATGAAAATGTCAGGATGGAGTAAAGCCTATCTTGCCTTATGCCAAGGTGGGATTTCCCTACCTAAAGAAATTAAGCAAAGTCTGTGTCCGTAAGTTCAGCTGAAATGTCCGTCTGTGTCCAAAACCTATACTTGCCCACACAACTAAGACAAAAATATGTTTAGGGATGTCGACCATAAACACACAAGTGTTCCAAAAGTAAAGTTCTGAACTATTTCCAGCTCGTGCTTACTCTCCACCCATCTTCCTCTCTCCTCTTCCCCCACCTACTCCATGGTGCTCTCTGTTTCTCCTATCTTTTCAAACTGCTTCTCTATCGACTATACTGCTCTCCTCACTAAGTCTCGTAGGAAAAAGTTTAAAAAGGTTATCCTGATCGCCAACCCAGGCATCCCTATCGCTGACACCTATACCAGTGCTTCCTCCAGACAAAGCCTCACCGACATCCTCTTTGTCGTTACCTCGCCAGACCTATGGACTCTTCATATGGTCTCTGTGCTCTCTACTTTCTCTTCTTCTCCCATTAATGGTTGCACCCGGTGGGAGGCCCTCCTGGCCCCTTTCCACTCCTCTAAGGTCATCATTAATGTTTACCTGAATGGGCCCCGTCTTGGTCCAAGGCCCTCAGTCCAACCTTCTCCTCTTTGATTAGACACTTCTGCGCCTTATCAATTTCCTTTCTTCTCCTGCTGTCCCTTCTCTCCCTTCTTCAGCTTCCTTGCCTCCCCCCTCTGCCTACTCCATGGCTACCTTGCCCTTTCCTCCTTCCTCTTCTGCCCCCCCTCGGGCTCCTTCTTCACCTCCGTAGGGCGTACCTCTGATTTGTACCCCTCCTTTTCAAGGTTGGCAACCTTCTCCATATTGCCACTCTCAACTGTCTAACACTCCTCTGACATCTGCCTCCTCGGGGTAGAACTTGATTCTACCACAGAGACATGGTTCATGGCCTGCTCTGTCACGAGCTTTGACACTCTTCTCCCTCATGGCTGCAAGATCCTCTACACGCCCAGATCCAACCATTCTGGAGGGAGTTTAGCCTTGATCTTCCCAGAGTGGATTCTTGCCTCTGTCATTCCTATGCAGGCCTACTCCTCTTTCGAATGACTTGTCTGTAGGCTCTCTTTCTCCTGCTCACTCTCTTACCGTGGCTACTATCTTTCGGCCACCTGGTCAGATCACTTTTTGTCTGAGTGGGCAGACCTCTCCTCCTCCCTCCTGGCCTCGATCACTCAACTCCTCCTTCTTGGAGACTTTAACATCTACCTGGATGCTTCTTGTCCCTCCTCTGGACTCTTTCGTGACCTCTGCGACTCATTCTCTTTCTATTCTCTACTCTGGCCCGACTCACTCTGCAGGGCACACTCTAGGTGTTCTGATCTCCTCAGACCTCCCCCTCTCTATCCCCCTCACCACTCCTCTCTCCTGTAGTGATCACTTTCTCCTTTCCTCCCATCTCTCCCTCACTACCCCTCTGGCCATGCCAACTCCAGCACTGCCACCTACCTTCTCTGTCATCCGACCCATGAAGCGTATGTCAGTTGAGGCTTTCACCGCCACTTTCTCTCCTCCTCCTCCTCTGGCTGACTCACATCCCGACACAGCACTTTCACCACTCTTCTATCTCTGATACTCTTGATGTTCTTGCCCCTGTCATGAGGATCCTCTTGAAGCCCAAAGCCAAGTGCAACTCCCGGTTTGACTCTGACCTTGTCACCCTTACATGCAAGTGCAGGGTGGCTGAGAGGAAATAGTTAGCTTCTTGCACATCCTCTGACAAACTGGCCTGCCACCTGCTCCAAAGGCAATAACGGCTCTCTTTCCGCACTAAGAATAGAGCCCACATCCAAGCCTGCATCTCTGCGGAATCTAACAACTCAGCCAAACTCTTTGAAATCTGCAAAGAGCTGGCCAATCCTGCTGCAGTCTCTACCTCTCCTGTCCCCTCCCAGACACTCTGCACGGCCCTGGCCCTTCAAATTGTAACCAGCGTACACTGTGAATTTCCTTGTAGGGGAATTAATTGATTTATTTCAAAATAATGCTAAGGATTTATACAGACAATTAAGAGATTAATCCCAGGGAATGTGCTAACATACACAAGCTAAACATATTCTTCCATGGGAAAGTGAATGACTGATACTGGCAATTTGGGACTTTCAGTGGGATTTTCAATGGGGTTATGTTGCAAAAAGGAAATGGGTATGCAATTTGGGACTGGGGTTGTTTGCTACTTACAAAGTAAACCTTGGCTTGGGATTTTGGAAAGTCAGCTGGATCACAGGACCCTCTGGACAGCTAGGCAAGGGGTCTGGTCTCTGCACTCTCCTGAATGGGATCCGCTGCCTCTGTGCTCTTTCTCTTGTCTCCCTGGATTCCTGTGTGGGGCTGTGTCCCTGTGTCTAGTACAGCTCCCCCATATATAGCCCAAATGACATCACTCATTTTATAATCTAGGGGGAGTATTCTAAAATGACCCCAAACCCCAGGATTGGACAGTCCATCATTCCTCTGTCCGCCCCCTGGCCTTATTGGTTCAGGGGAGAGAGCCTCATTTGTCTGTTTGGTCCTTTATGACAGTTCTTTGTTTCTCAGGTTCACTTTTTAGCAAAACTGAGTTATGGATCATAACATCAAACTTGTACTAGCCACCACCATGAGAAGTAGATGCGGTTATGTGAGTCATGGGATACTTTTAATTTGTCCTTCTTGAATGGGTTTGCATTGGTAGTTGATCCATAGACACAGAGGGGAGTCCCTCTGAACAGGGTTCTTTGATTTGACACGGGAGAAAAGAACAAACTAAGCAGTTTTCTTTGATTTACAGTGTTTCAAAATGCTGCCGCTCACGTGAAAGGGAAAGCAAAAGCTGTGTCGGTTGCAATGTGAAATCCTTGCCCCCCATGTGAATGAACAGTAAGACAAGGCTGTTTTTGGATGTATTGCTTAACTTTTTGGCATCCAGATGAAATAAAGCAAACACAGGGCCACTTTTCAATGCCGCACATAACTTTGTGGTGTTTCAGATGAAAGAAGCAAACGCAGGGCCGTCTTGAATGCAGTGCACAACTTTAATCTTCAAATGACAGAACAGCAAATGTAATGCTGTTTCAATGCAGCGCATGACTTTGTGGTTCAGATGAAAGAAACAACAATTGGGCCGTTTTGAATGTAGTGCACAACGTTATGGTTCAGAGGAAAGAATAGCAAATGTAGAGCCCTTTTGAATGCAGTGTTCACCTGCTTGCCAGACGTGCCAGAGAGAACACAACACAGTCATTTTTTGGTGGCAAGATTTAAATGCGTTTTTTGGTTGAAGGATTTCTGTTAGCGCCTGCAAATGCACCCCAAAATTACAGAAAAGAAACCTCCCCTGAAGGGTTAGTAAAAACTCAACTGGTAATACCTAAAGTTCACTGAAAGGTCGTGCTAGAGATCGGAGATTCCCATCTCACGGGAGTACATTTGGGCCAAGCTAAAACCCAGGCGCATATTAGTTGTAAGTTTTAATGGCCAGGTATCCATTGTGACATCAAAACTTTCATACAAACATGCAAGATATGTCAAAAGACCAACCCGCACATTCCATTACCTGCCCCTCTGAACCCGTTGCCAATTATAGAAGTACCCTTTTCACAAATTGGCATGGGCATAATAGGACCTCTGGAAACATCTAAATTGGGTAACAAGTATGTTCTGGTGATCATGAATTATGTGGCCTAATATCCCGAGGCATTCCCAATGTGAAATAATACCACTCAGCAAATCCTGAAACATCTTCAGTATTTCTGTAGGTTTGGCTTACCCAAACAAATACTAACAGATCAGGGTTCAAATTTTATGAGTAAGCTTATGGCCGAAGTCAAAGAGCTACTCCATATTACCAACTTGTGAACCTCTGTGTAGCATCCCCAAACAGATGGTCTAGTAGAAAGATTCAATAAGACCTTGAAACTATTTATCCAAAAATTGGTAGACAAGGACGGATAGGACTGAGACTGAATGATCCCATGGGCACTATTTGCAGTGAGAAAAAATCACCAAGCTTCCACAGGTTTCTCTCCCTTTGTGCTACTCTATGGAAGAGAACTGAGAGATGTCCTGGACAATCTCCTGAAAACCTGGGTAGAATGCGTGGAGTTTCCCCATTCCAATATCCCAAACCACCACTAGAATGCGAGAACACATGAAATTAGTCTGGTACTTAGTTTGTACTCACATGGGTGTTTTGCTTTATCTTGGCCATGTGGGGAGACCTCGTACTTGCGTTCCCCGGAAATAGCATCAAGCCAAAGCCTGTTAGCAAGGACCACCTGAAATATTAGCAGGAATATGAGTTAATAGGAAAACAACCAACCCGTAGGAAGTTTCACATGGCTCAGGTGGCTGGCTGTTAGAACATTAAAGTTACACCACATATCATTGGAAACATCAATGAAAAGAGAAGTGGGTCGAGAGCATAGGTGCCACTCAAAATTCATCCTTTTCTCATCATGGTATAAGTTCAGCTGTTGGCATTTGCCACCAAAGTTTGGATCACAAGTCATTTGATAACAGATAACGGCAGGGGCAATATTGTGAGTAATAATACTTGTCATATTGCTAAATTTGCTGTCCGTGTCTGCACAGAATTTACAATGTTCATACACTGAAAAAAGGAAAAGGAACTTTCCACATCAGAGTTCTCAACCAAGGAATCCTTATGCAAGACTCCAAACAAATTCCGTAACACCGGGACAGGCATTGGTATTGCCACGCGGCATGTGGAAACCAAAGTAGCTGAGTCATGTACATCCGACATACAGAAATGTGAAACGTTCAGCACTTGTCAAGCCAGATAAACCCATATATTTCCGGTCTGCCCGACGAGTGTAGGATAGTTATTTTGCACTGAGGATATAGAAAGAGTAGAAAGGTGCAAAGCATCGCACTTTTGTCCACATTATTTCCTGAAAACACTGCGGTATGCCGCAATGGATGCATCATTAGGCTCAATAGTAGTAACAGGCATGTCAGTCTTGATCCAAATCCCCGATTCTATTGGCAGAATGGAGACATTTGCCACTTTCTCCAGCACGTCCCCGGAGGCTCCCGAAGATACTCCAACATGCCTCACACAGGCAATCAGCATACACAGGATCTATAAATCGGAATTCAAAAACAAGATATCAGCGGAGTACATCACTCACATAAATAACATTTGTCAGTGGGAATATGAGTCCATTTCCTTTTCCCAGGTTCCATCACAAGAACTACCTGATCCTCCACACACATCCGCCTGAACGGGCAGGCCATTATGTTTTTCAACCCATACCTTTGCACCTGGGATCATAGTATCTGACGAGCCAAAACCCTTGTACCCATGAATAGTTAGTACTGTGGGTGGCCCTCCTTTCCTCACCATGGGTAACCTCACAGGCACTAATATCAATTGGACCACTCGGTTTCCCATATGGATAGGTAACATGTTTTCACCACTATTTATGAGAAGAACCTTGATTTCTCCTTGATAATCTGCATACACAATCCCTCCTAACACTTGAATGCCTGTTAGGGCTAGTCCAGATCTAGGTGCAATCAATCACACATGTTCAGATGGAATTCGCATCACAATACCCGTATCAATTATCACAATACCTCTGGGCTCAAGTCGGATTTCTTCTCTTTCATGCAAATCCACCCCAGCTGATCCAGGAGTGGTATGATAAGCAGCTAATGCACCAGGAGACAGCTCCCAATACAGCAGAGTTTCAACAGCTTTATGGGTTCTAAATTGTATGGCTGACGTCAACATGCGCATTAATAGAGTCTCACCATTTGCAATGGAACGGTTATTAAGTATCTGAACAGCATCTAACACGCGTTCTCACCACCCTTTCAAAGTACCCTCATAATTTTTACGCAACTGTGCCTTCAACAATCCATTAATTCTCTCAATTAGCACGGAAGCCTCAAGGTGATGGGGGCACATGAAAGATCCATTCGATTCCTTTTTCTTGACAATAGTCTAAAACCAACTTTCCCTTAAAGTGGGACCCATTGTCGCTCTGTATTTGCAAGGGAATACCATAGTACTTGATGTAACTATTTAATTGTGTTCAGTTGTGTGGCTCTTTTACATGGTAACCCCATCAAGTTACCAGAATGTGTCCACAGTGGTACATGCATATTGACATCCCCTGCTAATGGGCATGGGACTAATGTAATCGATTTGCCAAATCTGTCCAGGCAATTTGCCTCACGTCAGTGTGCCTAGACCTATATATGGAATAGAGCTTTACTTCTGATGTTGACACATGGGACACTGTAGAATTATTGTTTTCACAATCTCTAACTGGATACGATTCCCATGTCGTGTGCTCATCTTATAGCAGCTTTCTCTCCGAGATGTCCACTCTTCTGATGGGGCCATTTAGCAATCCCTTCCAAATCCTCTTCCTCAGCCCTCGCGTCCATGATCGAAATCTTTGCATGTTCATCTGCAACAGAATTGAACCACAGTTCTAATGAATTCATTGCACAATGTGCATCTACGTGTTACATAATTACTGTATTATGCATTAGCATCTCAGCAATGTCTTGCCACAATTCCTTCCTCCATACTTCTTTAACATGAATCTTCCATCCATTCTTCTGCCACGTTGGCAACCACATCACCAACCCTTTCGCAACGGACCATGAGTCTGTATAAATATAACATCTCCCGGACGTCTCTTGTTTCAAAGCCTAGTACACTACATACAAATCCGCAAATTGGCAACTCTTCCCTTTTCCAGAGGTGGTTAACACCTTTTTCAATTTGGGATTATAGGCTACAGCCTTCCAATGTCGCTGTACTCCCAAATACTTGGCTGAGCCATCAGTAAACCAGGCATGTCTGACTTGCTCACTCAACAGCTCTCCATATGGGATTCCCCATTTAATGGGAGATTAACCAATTATCCTTTCTTCATCGGGTTCCAAGTCTGCTAACGGAACCCTTGCCAGTTGTTTGTGTAATTTGGCTACTCCACCCTTTCCTGTCTTGGCACGATCTTGAATGTCCCATTTCCATTTGATGATACTCGCCACTTGTGCGTGCCCAATCCGATGTGTTTTAAGGGAGCTCAGTACCCATTGCATGATGGGTATTTCCGTGTGGATCAATACATCATGACCCACCATCATTTGTTCCGTATCCACAAGTGCCCAATAACAAGCCAACAGTTGCTTTTTAAACAGAGTATATCTGTCACCAGCTGCAGGCAACTTGCGACTCCAAAACCCTAAAGGCACCCGTTTCGTTTCCTGTCCTGTTCTTGCCACAAACTCCAGTTGGCATATGCATCTTGGACGGATATATTTAGTTCCACCTCTCTGGCCATAAATGAAGTACTTTATGAATGGTGGCTTTGGCTAGTCTGAGCGCTTTATCTTGTTCCTTACCCCATTAAAAATTGAATTTCCTGCGTGTTACTTTGTAAAGGGGCGTTAGAATCTGTCCCAAATGGGGTATGTGTTGTCTCAAAAATCCAAACAGCCCAATAAACTGCTGAGCTTGTATTTTAGTCCTCTGAGTCAAAAACTGGAGGATCTTTTGTTTGGCTTTTGGCACCATTTCGTGATGTCTACTGTGCCACTGAATTCCCTGAAAAATTACTGTCTCTGCCGAACCTTGTGTTTTAGTCTCATTTATTTCCCATCCTTCCTTCCTTAAACCATCCATAATATGATCTAGTTGCACTGGCCCGCTATGCTCATCGCTCCCTTGGATAAATGTATCATCAATATAGTGTACGATCTGCACATCTGGCTTACACAGGATTTTGTCCAGCTGGTCTGCCACCAGCCGGTGACAGATTGTTGGACTATGCATATAACCCGTTGGTAAACGTTTACTGCCTCACATTCCAGGAGAATGCAAACTGCTGCTGACATTCCTCAGCAATCGGAACGATGAAGAAGGCAATAGCCAAGTCTAACACTTCGTACCATGGTCCCTCAAATTTCTGGGGGTGCAGGGGGTTGGAGACAAGGAGGATAGTTCCTCACCGTACCTGTCCCTAAAAGAAAGACACCCTGTCCTTAAAGGGAGTGCCTAGCCCTAGGTTGCGTGTATGCTGGCGCCTGTCTGGCAGAAATAGGGGAAAGGGCTAGCCCTAATCAACTAGACTAGTGTCTGGCGTGGAAATTCAAAGCACATTGAAACGCATAAAGAGTAGAGATTTTTATTCCATCTTCAAAATAGTAAAGAATTCCAAAGTTAGGGTGATTCCAATTTCGTGTTTAGTTCAGCAATGTCCAGAACTGTGGATTAGATTCTGTGGCTGGCTGGATGTTGTTGAAAAGATCTAAGAAGAGGTCAACTGTCTGTTATTCCTTCTCTTGTATCTATTTTAATATTTGCCCATAGGTCGCATGAGGTGTCTTAACAGTGATTCGCTTTTTCTTTGTCTATGTATAACTGATTATGTGTTTATTTTTCTTCATGTATGTTATGAGTGAATAAAGGGCCCATTACGCGCCATTTATATTATAACTATAACCAACTTTTTATGTGTAATTATTTGCCTACCAGAGTCCAATAACTGATTTTGCAAGGGGAAGAGGAACGCAAGTATGAGGTCTCCCCACAATGCCAAGATAAATCAAACGATTGGCGCTGTGATCAGGGACTTCGTGCTGACATTTATGCCAAAGTTCCCAGCCACTATTATATAAGAAAAAGATATTGGACTTGGAGAGGCAAATGTTTGGGAAGTGGGTAGTGTGTGTTGAGGTATTAACGATAGGGACGTGTAATATCTACATGGTAACATGAGTTCCCTCTTTAGGAAAAATGGAAGCTCTGCAGGCGGAGGCTGTCCTGAAGTGACTATTCCGTGGTGGACTAAGAGTCTGTATGACAAAGTCACACAGACTTGGGCATGTGGTGTGGGTTTGAGCGAGGAATGGGACACTAGTGTAGGAGAGGCGAGTCCGGCTGAAGTGGTGGGTTGTCTGCAACAGGCGCTACTGGAAAAAGTAAAGGAGTGTTCAGCTCTACGTAGAGTGGGCTGGATTTTGTTACATGCCTTCCGAAAAATACATCAGCAGAGTGTGGAATTACAGGTGAATGTCCTGACATTGGAAAAAGAGCTGGCCGCTGAAAAGCAACTTGCGTTGACGCAGCAGATCTAGATGAAATTGTATCATGATAAAGCAGACAAATATCAGGTGGTAGCCGAGCGAGCTGCTGTGAGGGTGGCTCGTTCTAAATACAAAAAGAAATGAGGGAGAGTGAATTCTCGTAAGGTAGCTACTGTGATTGCTACAGCAGGGGTGGATTGGGATCCCGATCACTGGGATTGAGATGTATTTGATAGTACTAGTACAGGGAGTGGTTTAGAACCAGAAGTTATAACTGAATCGGAATCTAATCGTAAAGAGGTAATTGTTAACCTGGTGATACGATGAAGGCTGGGTCGTAACCCCAATAATCCAGGAGGAGGGGTAGTGGATATGATCACACTTGAGGATTATTCACAGCAAGAAATTGGGGAAATAGTTAAACAATTGAAGCAGAGGCCCGGAGAACTCTTGCTGGCCTGGATGATCAGGTTACTTGATGGAGGAGCAGCAGGTCTTCACGTAGATGTGACAGACTCTGCACGGTTTTAACCTCTGACACAGGAAGTCAAAAGACAGAAGATTCTACGTTTATTTTCTCCGCAAGAGGCCGATGGAGGAGAGTCTCATATGTCCTTGCTGCAATTAGCGGCCCAAGGATGTATTTGCAAGTATCCTATCGCCTCTGATTGGCCGACCGAGGATAAGAAACGGTACACACTGAAAGAGGCTATTCAAAGAGTGAGGGAACATGCCATGAAAGAGGCAATCCATTTAGATGACCCCGACCATATGGGGTTAGTACCGTTTCTGTTTCAGCCAGAAATACTATTATTCGAACTGCCCTCTCCCCCCCCGGCATATAAGAATGTCATAATGGCCCTATTCGTGGGAATGACTGGCAAATTAATGGATGAGGTGGTGGATGCTACTAGACAATTGACGGACTTAGGAGAGTGGGAAAAGACAGAAGAAAGATCATGAGATCAAGAGAGGGAGGGACGAAGTGAAAGACGCACCCCTGGGAAGAGGTTTGACAGCCGTGATTCACGCGTATCCAGAAAGGATATGTTTCTAGCATTACTGAAAGATGGGGTGCCATGAGGAGATATTGATGGGATCGAAACACGGGAAATGTATCAACTGTATAAAAAGCGGGTTTGGATGGGAAAGAGCGTTATAAACAGGTGAAACGGCAAGAAGTACATAAGCAAAAGAGGGAGGAGGATTCTTTTGCATCGCCTCCTGAGATGGAAGATGATGCGTCACCAGGCAGGTCCACACAATCTCAGCAATGCTGATTTGAGGAAAATGGTGAGTGTGATGGTGGGGATGGAATCCAAAAACATGCACTCAAAATACTAATAGGATGACGGTCAACCTCTGGTAACATATGCCCAAATTAAGATAGACAGACGGCCTAATGCGAAAGTAACATTATTTTGGCAATCAGGAAATGTACAGGAAATGTACAGGAGGGCAACGCTTTAATTGATACTGGGGCAGCGGCCTCATTAATACATGCAAATCCTTCAAGGTTTAAGGGGCGACATTTGCATGAGACACCTTCATCTCACTACGACACTGCTTAGTCCCACAGCAGATAGGCAAAGAGATTGCTCGTCCTAACAGGATCTGGAGTCTGTTTTCCCAAGAGGGAAACCTCTTCTCTTTATGAGGCTACTTTCTATCCCCGCCCCTCATGGGTTACCATGCTGCCCTGGCCCGAAGAGCAAACAATATGCATGAGGCGCAAAAAGAGTGGAATATTCCAGCGAGAAGCACAAAAAAAAAAGCTTCTCTCCTTGCTTTAGTTCCCATTACCCCTTATCACTGCACCTGCAGAGTGCTCCGACTCCATTTCTGGCTTGTCCTTCAGCGGACAATACAACAACTATTCTCCTTGGTCATCTGACATAAATATGTGACCTTGTACTCCCTGCAGAAATACATGCTTTAATTGCTGAGCCCACGAAAACGTAGGCTTTCGTTGCTATTTCATTGTGGTGAATAGAATGGATGTCCAAGATGGCCACGCATCGGCACAATGTTTTCTGGCTCATTTCGCACACGCACTACAATGGGAAAGGCCCAAAACCAACAAAAGGATAGTTATGAGAAAAAAGTAAATTTAAGATCTTTTTCTATCAGACAGAAAGTACTAGTCCTCTTACCAATCTCAGAAAACAAACTTGTCTCCAAGTGGCACAGACCTTATGAGATAATAGAAAGAACGGGAACGTGCATGTATAAAATAGCCCAGCTACTCCAAAAACAGAAAGCCCACTTGTATCACATTAACCTCCTAAAGAGTACAAAGAAAACCTGTCAGCCACCCATGTCAAAGTTCTAGCCTGCTTGGTTCCCGAAGACATAGATAACTTTGACTTAATTCCACCCGAGTTTTCTAGCAAACAACAAGATCATCTAAAGGACGTAATAGTCTCATTCCCTGATGTATTCTCAGAAAAACCAGGAAGAGTAAAAGGTACATATCGTTCTATTCGAACACCTAAAGGCAAAGTAGTTCACCTAAAACCTTATCGTCTACCAGAGTCGCATAAACAGGTAGTGATCGAGGAAGTCAACAAAATGTTGAAGGCTCATATCATCGAACCTTCCTTAAGTCCATGGTTCTCTCCTATCATGTTGGTCACTAAACCCGACCGGTTGTGGAGATTTTGCCTCGACTTCCGTCAAGTTAATGCCATATCGGACTTAAATGCCTATCCCATGCCATGTACCGATGACCTAATTGAGAAACTAGGAACAGCCACCTATGGATCTACCCTAGATTTAACAAAGGGGTACTAGCAAGTCCCCGAATATATGGACCAGATAAGGAAAAAACAGCATTTTCAACACCCTTACGGTTATTCCAGTTTAATGTCCTCCCTTTCGGCCCATGTTGCACCAGCTACGTTCCAACGTCTTATAGATAACTTCCTACAATCCTATGTAGACTTTTGTGGAGCTTACATGACAATATCGTCATTTATAGTGAGACTTGGGAAGACCATCTGTTCCATCTTTATACCATCATGAAAGTCCTTCGGAATGCTGGTCCAACTGCAAATCCAGCTAAATGCAGATTAGCCTAATCCGCCGTGAAATATCTTGGCTTCTTCGTAGGAACGGAACTGTACAGCCCCAACATGAAAAAGTAAAAGCCATCTTGGATACTCCAACTCCTAAGACCAAAAGAGACCTTCAAGCTTTCCTTGGGTTAATAGGATATTACCGTAGGTTTATCCCCAACTTTTTGGAAAAAACGGCATGGTTGACAGATGAACTTAGAAATGCTGAACCCCAGTAATATCAGTGGAACGAGGACAAGGTATGCTATAACATCATAAAGCAAACACTATGCCAAAACCCTTATCCTAAAGGTAGTCGACCTCTCGAAGGAGTTGGTGTTAGACGGACTCCTCCCTTAGAGGGTTAGGAGCAGTACTGTCCCTAATTTGCAACAGATTAGAACACCCCATACTATACACCAGTCGATGGTTATTCCCACGTGACAAAAGCTTCTCTGTGGTGGAACTAGAGGCCCTAGCCATCAAGTGGGCCATTATCTATCTCAGGTACTATCTATTAGGAAGAAAGTTCACTCTGGTTACCAACCACTCACCCTTATTCTGGATTAGCGAATGCAAAGAGTCCAACCCTCAGGTTATATAATGGTTTCTAGACCTAAAACCCTATTGTTTCTCGGTGGAGCACCGGAATGGAAAAGACAAGGGAAACGTGAATTTACTTTCCCGGTTCCCCTGTGAAGCAAATGTGGCTACATCGCATGTAGGAAGGGTATGTGAGAAACCTGAAGGTGTCTCCCTAACTAGTGCCCGGAGATCTGTCATCCAGGTAGCCAGGGCACGGCCATCGCATTTGGATACAGTTCCTGGGAGTGGACCAGGAGGGACGATCACCTGAGGGGGGGAGAGGGCCTCGGGGAGTGGGAGTAGGACACTGATGGATGAGACGCGGTATCCCCCTTCCTTTGACACCCTTTCCCCCCTCCTCCCATGTAGGACATTCTAAACCACTGTAGAACATTCTAAACCACTGCTCCCCTCCAGACCCTCTTTTCCTCTGACACGGGAGAAAAGAACAAACTAAGCAGTTTTCTTTGATTTACAGTGTTTCAAAATGCTGCCGCTCACGTGAAAGGGAAAGCAAAAGCTGTGTCGGTTGCAATGTGAAATCCTTGCCCCCCATGTGAATGAACAGTAAGACAAGGCTGTTTTTGGATGTATTGCTTAACTTTTTGGCATCCAGATGAAATAAAGCAAACACAGGGCCACTTTTCAATGCCGCACATAACTTTGTGGTGTTTCAGATGAAAGAAGCAAACGCAGGGCCGTCTTGAATGCAGTGCACAACTTTAATCTTCAAATGACAGAACAGCAAATGTAATGCTGTTTCAATGCAGCGCATGACTTTGTGGTTCAGATGAAAGAAACAACAATTGGGCCGTTTTGAATGTAGTGCACAACGTTATGGTTCAGAGGAAAGAATAGCAAATGTAGAGCCCTTTTGAATGCAGTGTTCACCTGCTTGCCAGACGTGCCAGAGAGAACACAACACAGTCATTTTTTGGTGGCAAGATTTAAATGCGTTTTTTGGTTGAAGGATTTCTGTTAGCGCCTGCAAATGCACCCCAAAATTACAGAAAAGAAACCTCCCCTGAAGGGTTAGTAAAAACTCAACTGGTAATACCTAAAGTTCACTGAAAGGTCGTGCTAGAGATCGGAGATTCCCATCTCACGGGAGTACATTTGGGCCAAGCTAAAACCCAGGCGCATATTAGTTGTAAGTTTTAATGGCCAGGTATCCATTGTGACATCAAAACTTTCATACAAACATGCAAGATATGTCAAAAGACCAACCCGCACATTCCATTACCTGCCCCTCTGAACCCGTTGCCAATTATAGAAGTACCCTTTTCACAAATTGGCATGGGCATAATAGGACCTCTGGAAACATCTAAATTGGGTAACAAGTATGTTCTGGTGATCATGAATTATGTGGCCTAATATCCCGAGGCATTCCCAATGTGAAATAATACCACTCAGCAAATCCTGAAACATCTTCAGTATTTCTGTAGGTTTGGCTTACCCAAACAAATACTAACAGATCAGGGTTCAAATTTTATGAGTAAGCTTATGGCCGAAGTCAAAGAGCTACTCCATATTACCAACTTGTGAACCTCTGTGTAGCATCCCCAAACAGATGGTCTAGTAGAAAGATTCAATAAGACCTTGAAACTATTTATCCAAAAATTGGTAGACAAGGACGGATAGGACTGAGACTGAATGATCCCATGGGCACTATTTGCAGTGAGAAAAAATCACCAAGCTTCCACAGGTTTCTCTCCCTTTGTGCTACTCTATGGAAGAGAACTGAGAGATGTCCTGGACAATCTCCTGAAAACCTGGGTAGAATGCGTGGAGTTTCCCCATTCCAATATCCCAAACCACCACTAGAATGCGAGAACACATGAAATTAGTCTGGTACTTAGTTTGTACTCACATGGGTGTTTTGCTTTATCTTGGCCATGTGGGGAGACCTCGTACTTGCGTTCCCCGGAAATAGCATCAAGCCAAAGCCTGTTAGCAAGGACCACCTGAAATATTAGCAGGAATATGAGTTAATAGGAAAACAACCAACCCGTAGGAAGTTTCACATGGCTCAGGTGGCTGGCTGTTAGAACATTAAAGTTACACCACATATCATTGGAAACATCAATGAAAAGAGAAGTGGGTCGAGAGCATAGGTGCCACTCAAAATTCATCCTTTTCTCATCATGGTATAAGTTCAGCTGTTGGCATTTGCCACCAAAGTTTGGATCACAAGTCATTTGATAACAGATAACGGCAGGGGCAATATTGTGAGTAATAATACTTGTCATATTGCTAAATTTGCTGTCCGTGTCTGCACAGAATTTACAATGTTCATACACTGAAAAAAGGAAAAGGAACTTTCCACATCAGAGTTCTCAACCAAGGAATCCTTATGCAAGACTCCAAACAAATTCCGTAACACCGGGACAGGCATTGGTATTGCCACGCGGCATGTGGAAACCAAAGTAGCTGAGTCATGTACATCCGACATACAGAAATGTGAAACGTTCAGCACTTGTCAAGCCAGATAAACCCATATATTTCCGGTCTGCCCGACGAGTGTAGGATAGTTATTTTGCACTGAGGATATAGAAAGAGTAGAAAGGTGCAAAGCATCGCACTTTTGTCCACATTATTTCCTGAAAACACTGCGGTATGCCGCAATGGATGCATCATTAGGCTCAATAGTAGTAACAGGCATGTCAGTCTTGATCCAAATCCCCGATTCTATTGGCAGAATGGAGACATTTGCCACTTTCTCCAGCACGTCCCCGGAGGCTCCCGAAGATACTCCAACATGCCTCACACAGGCAATCAGCATACACAGGATCTATAAATCGGAATTCAAAAACAAGATATCAGCGGAGTACATCACTCACATAAATAACATTTGTCAGTGGGAATATGAGTCCATTTCCTTTTCCCAGGTTCCATCACAAGAACTACCTGATCCTCCACACACATCCGCCTGAACGGGCAGGCCATTATGTTTTTCAACCCATACCTTTGCACCTGGGATCATAGTATCTGACGAGCCAAAACCCTTGTACCCATGAATAGTTAGTACTGTGGGTGGCCCTCCTTTCCTCACCATGGGTAACCTCACAGGCACTAATATCAATTGGACCACTCGGTTTCCCATATGGATAGGTAACATGTTTTCACCACTATTTATGAGAAGAACCTTGATTTCTCCTTGATAATCTGCATACACAATCCCTCCTAACACTTGAATGCCTGTTAGGGCTAGTCCAGATCTAGGTGCAATCAATCACACATGTTCAGATGGAATTCGCATCACAATACCCGTATCAATTATCACAATACCTCTGGGCTCAAGTCGGATTTCTTCTCTTTCATGCAAATCCACCCCAGCTGATCCAGGAGTGGTATGATAAGCAGCTAATGCACCAGGAGACAGCTCCCAATACAGCAGAGTTTCAACAGCTTTATGGGTTCTAAATTGTATGGCTGACGTCAACATGCGCATTAATAGAGTCTCACCATTTGCAATGGAACGGTTATTAAGTATCTGAACAGCATCTAACACGCGTTCTCACCACCCTTTCAAAGTACCCTCATAATTTTTACGCAACTGTGCCTTCAACAATCCATTAATTCTCTCAATTAGCACGGAAGCCTCAAGGTGATGGGGGCACATGAAAGATCCATTCGATTCCTTTTTCTTGACAATAGTCTAAAACCAACTTTCCCTTAAAGTGGGACCCATTGTCGCTCTGTATTTGCAAGGGAATACCATAGTACTTGATGTAACTATTTAATTGTGTTCAGTTGTGTGGCTCTTTTACATGGTAACCCCATCAAGTTACCAGAATGTGTCCACAGTGGTACATGCATATTGACATCCCCTGCTAATGGGCATGGGACTAATGTAATCGATTTGCCAAATCTGTCCAGGCAATTTGCCTCACGTCAGTGTGCCTAGACCTATATATGGAATAGAGCTTTACTTCTGATGTTGACACATGGGACACTGTAGAATTATTGTTTTCACAATCTCTAACTGGATACGATTCCCATGTCGTGTGCTCATCTTATAGCAGCTTTCTCTCCGAGATGTCCACTCTTCTGATGGGGCCATTTAGCAATCCCTTCCAAATCCTCTTCCTCAGCCCTCGCGTCCATGATCGAAATCTTTGCATGTTCATCTGCAACAGAATTGAACCACAGTTCTAATGAATTCATTGCACAATGTGCATCTACGTGTTACATAATTACTGTATTATGCATTAGCATCTCAGCAATGTCTTGCCACAATTCCTTCCTCCATACTTCTTTAACATGAATCTTCCATCCATTCTTCTGCCACGTTGGCAACCACATCACCAACCCTTTCGCAACGGACCATGAGTCTGTATAAATATAACATCTCCCGGACGTCTCTTGTTTCAAAGCCTAGTACACTACATACAAATCCGCAAATTGGCAACTCTTCCCTTTTCCAGAGGTGGTTAACACCTTTTTCAATTTGGGATTATAGGCTACAGCCTTCCAATGTCGCTGTACTCCCAAATACTTGGCTGAGCCATCAGTAAACCAGGCATGTCTGACTTGCTCACTCAACAGCTCTCCATATGGGATTCCCCATTTAATGGGAGATTAACCAATTATCCTTTCTTCATCGGGTTCCAAGTCTGCTAACGGAACCCTTGCCAGTTGTTTGTGTAATTTGGCTACTCCACCCTTTCCTGTCTTGGCACGATCTTGAATGTCCCATTTCCATTTGATGATACTCGCCACTTGTGCGTGCCCAATCCGATGTGTTTTAAGGGAGCTCAGTACCCATTGCATGATGGGTATTTCCGTGTGGATCAATACATCATGACCCACCATCATTTGTTCCGTATCCACAAGTGCCCAATAACAAGCCAACAGTTGCTTTTTAAACAGAGTATATCTGTCACCAGCTGCAGGCAACTTGCGACTCCAAAACCCTAAAGGCACCCGTTTCGTTTCCTGTCCTGTTCTTGCCACAAACTCCAGTTGGCATATGCATCTTGGACGGATATATTTAGTTCCACCTCTCTGGCCATAAATGAAGTACTTTATGAATGGTGGCTTTGGCTAGTCTGAGCGCTTTATCTTGTTCCTTACCCCATTAAAAATTGAATTTCTTGCGTGTTACTTTGTAAAGGGGCGTTAGAATCTGTCCCAAATGGGGTATGTGTTGTCTCAAAAATCCAAACAGCCCAATAAACTGCTGAGCTTGTATTTTAGTCCTCTGAGTCAAAAACTGGAGGATCTTTTGTTTGGCTTTTGGCACCATTTCGTGATGTCTACTGTGCCACTGAATTCCCTGAAAAATTACTGTCTCTGCCGAACCTTGTGTTTTAGTCTCATTTATTTCCCATCCTTCCTTCCTTAAACCATCCATAATATGATCTAGTTGCACTGGCCCGCTATGCTCATCGCTCCCTTGGATAAATGTATCATCAATATAGTGTACGATCTGCACATCTGGCTTACACAGGATTTTGTCCAGCTGGTCTGCCACCAGCCGGTGACAGATTGTTGGACTATGCATATAACCCGTTGGTAAACGTTTACTGCCTCACATTCCAGGAGAATGCAAACTGCTGCTGACATTCCTCAGCAATCGGAACGATGAAGAAGGCAATAGCCAAGTCTAACACTTCGTACCATGGTCCCTCAAATTTCTGGGGGTGCAGGGGGTTGGAGACAAGGAGGATAGTTCCTCACCGTACCTGTCCCTAAAAGAAAGACACCCTGTCCTTAAAGGGAGTGCCTAGCCCTAGGTTGCGTGTATGCTGGCGCCTGTCTGGCAGAAATAGGGGAAAGGGCTAGCCCTAATCAACTAGACTAGTGTCTGGCGTGGAAATTCAAAGCACATTGAAACGCATAAAGAGTAGAGATTTTTATTCCATCTTCAAAATAGTAAAGAATTCCAAAGTTAGGGTGATTCCAATTTCGTGTTTAGTTCAGCAATGTCCAGAACTGTGGATTAGATTCTGTGGCTGGCTGGATGTTGTTGAAAAGATCTAAGAAGAGGTCAACTGTCTGTTATTCCTTCTCTTGTATCTATTTTAATATTTGCCCATAGGTCGCATGAGGTGTCTTAACAGTGATTCGCTTTTTCTTTGTCTATGTATAACTGATTATGTGTTTATTTTTCTTCATGTATGTTATGAGTGAATAAAGGGCCCATTACGCGCCATTTATATTATAACTATAACCAACTTTTTATGTGTAATTATTTGCCTACCAGAGTCCAATAACTGATTTTGCAAGGGGAAGAGGAACGCAAGTATGAGGTCTCCCCACAATGCCAAGATAAATCAAACGATTGGCGCTGTGATCAGGGACTTCGTGCTGACATTTATGCCAAAGTTCCCAGCCACTATTATATAAGAAAAAGATATTGGACTTGGAGAGGCAAATGTTTGGGAAGTGGGTAGTGTGTGTTGAGGTATTAACGATAGGGACGTGTAATATCTACATGGTAACATGAGTTCCCTCTTTAGGAAAAATGGAAGCTCTGCAGGCGGAGGCTGTCCTGAAGTGACTATTCCGTGGTGGACTAAGAGTCTGTATGACAAAGTCACACAGACTTGGGCATGTGGTGTGGGTTTGAGCGAGGAATGGGACACTAGTGTAGGAGAGGCGAGTCCGGCTGAAGTGGTGGGTTGTCTGCAACAGGCGCTACTGGAAAAAGTAAAGGAGTGTTCAGCTCTACGTAGAGTGGGCTGGATTTTGTTACATGCCTTCCGAAAAATACATCAGCAGAGTGTGGAATTACAGGTGAATGTCCTGACATTGGAAAAAGAGCTGGCCGCTGAAAAGCAACTTGCGTTGACGCAGCAGATCTAGATGAAATTGTATCATGATAAAGCAGACAAATATCAGGTGGTAGCCGAGCGAGCTGCTGTGAGGGTGGCTCGTTCTAAATACAAAAAGAAATGAGGGAGAGTGAATTCTCGTAAGGTAGCTACTGTGATTGCTACAGCAGGGGTGGATTGGGATCCCGATCACTGGGATTGAGATGTATTTGATAGTACTAGTACAGGGAGTGGTTTAGAACCAGAAGTTATAACTGAATCGGAATCTAATCGTAAAGAGGTAATTGTTAACCTGGTGATACGATGAAGGCTGGGTCGTAACCCCAATAATCCAGGAGGAGGGGTAGTGGATATGATCACACTTGAGGATTATTCACAGCAAGAAATTGGGGAAATAGTTAAACAATTGAAGCAGAGGCCCGGAGAACTCTTGCTGGCCTGGATGATCAGGTTACTTGATGGAGGAGCAGCAGGTCTTCACGTAGATGTGACAGACTCTGCACGGTTTTAACCTCTGACACAGGAAGTCAAAAGACAGAAGATTCTACGTTTATGTTCTCCGCAAGAGGCCGATGGAGGAGAGTCTCATATGTCCTTGCTGCAATTAGCGGCCCAAGGATGTATTTGCAAGTATCCTATCGCCTCTGATTGGCCGACCGAGGATAAGAAACGGTACACACTGAAAGAGGCTATTCAAAGAGTGAGGGAACATGCCATGAAAGAGGCAATCCATTTAGATGACCCCGACCATATGGGGTTAGTACCGTTTCTGTTTCAGCCAGAAATACTATTATTCGAACTGCCCTCTCCCCCCCCGGCATATAAGAATGTCATAATGGCCCTATTCGTGGGAATGACTGGCAAATTAATGGATGAGGTGGTGGATGCTACTAGACAATTGACGGACTTAGGAGAGTGGGAAAAGACAGAAGAAAGATCATGAGATCAAGAGAGGGAGGGACGAAGTGAAAGACGCACCCCTGGGAAGAGGTTTGACAGCCGTGATTCACGCGTATCCAGAAAGGATATGTTTCTAGCATTACTGAAAGATGGGGTGCCATGAGGAGATATTGATGGGATCGAAACACGGGAAATGTATCAACTGTATAAAAAGCGGGTTTGGATGGGAAAGAGCGTTATAAACAGGTGAAACGGCAAGAAGTACATAAGCAAAAGAGGGAGGAGGATTCTTTTGCATCGCCTCCTGAGATGGAAGATGATGCGTCACCAGGCAGGTCCACACAATCTCAGCAATGCTGATTTGAGGAAAATGGTGAGTGTGATGGTGGGGATGGAATCCAAAAACATGCACTCAAAATACTAATAGGATGATGGTCAACCTCTGGTAACATATGCCCAAATTAAGATAGACAGACGGCCTAATGCGAAAGTAACATTATTTTGGCAATCAGGAAATGTACAGGAAATGTACAGGAGGGCAACGCTTTAATTGATACTGGGGCAGCGGCCTCATTAATACATGCAAATCCTTCAAGGTTTAAGGGGCGACATTTGCATGAGACACCTTCATCTCACTACGACACTGCTTAGTCCCACAGCAGATAGGCAAAGAGATTGCTCGTCCTAACAGGATCTGGAGTCTGTTTTCCCAAGAGGGAAACCTCTTCTCTTTATGAGGCTACTTTCTATCCCCGCCCCTCATGGGTTACCATGCTGCCCTGGCCCGAAGAGCAAACAATATGCATGAGGCGCAAAAAGAGTGGAATATTCCAGCGAGAAGCACAAAAAAAAAAGCTTCTCTCCTTGCTTTAGTTCCCATTACCCCTTATCACTGCACCTGCAGAGTGCTCCGACTCCATTTCTGGCTTGTCCTTCAGCGGACAATACAACAACTATTCTCCTTGGTCATCTGACATAAATATGTGACCTTGTACTCCCTGCAGAAATACATGCTTTAATTGCTGAGCCCACGAAAACGTAGGCTTTCGTTGCTATTTCATTGTGGTGAATAGAATGGATGTCCAAGATGGCCACGCATCGGCACAATGTTTTCTGGCTCATTTCGCACACGCACTACAATGGGAAAGGCCCAAAACCAACAAAAGGATAGTTATGAGAAAAAAGTAAATTTAAGATCTTTTTCTATCAGACAGAAAGTACTAGTCCTCTTACCAATCTCAGAAAACAAACTTGTCTCCAAGTGGCACAGACCTTATGAGATAATAGAAAGAACGGGAACGTGCATGTATAAAATAGCCCAGCTACTCCAAAAACAGAAAGCCCACTTGTATCACATTAACCTCCTAAAGAGTACAAAGAAAACCTGTCAGCCACCCATGTCAAAGTTCTAGCCTGCTTGGTTCCCGAAGACATAGATAACTTTGACTTAATTCCACCCGAGTTTTCTAGCAAACAACAAGATCATCTAAAGGACGTAATAGTCTCATTCCCTGATGTATTCTCAGAAAAACCAGGAAGAGTAAAAGGTACATATCGTTCTATTCGAACACCTAAAGGCAAAGTAGTTCACCTAAAACCTTATCGTCTACCAGAGTCGCATAAACAGGTAGTGATCGAGGAAGTCAACAAAATGTTGAAGGCTCATATCATCGAACCTTCCTTAAGTCCATGGTTCTCTCCTATCATGTTGGTCACTAAACCCGACCGGTTGTGGAGATTTTGCCTCGACTTCCGTCAAGTTAATGCCATATCGGACTTAAATGCCTATCCCATGCCATGTACCGATGACCTAATTGAGAAACTAGGAACAGCCACCTATGGATCTACCCTAGATTTAACAAAGGGGTACTAGCAAGTCCCCGAATATATGGACCAGATAAGGAAAAAACAGCATTTTCAACACCCTTACGGTTATTCCAGTTTAATGTCCTCCCTTTCGGCCCATGTTGCACCAGCTACGTTCCAACGTCTTATAGATAACTTCCTACAATCCTATGTAGACTTTTGTGGAGCTTACATGACAATATCGTCATTTATAGTGAGACTTGGGAAGACCATCTGTTCCATCTTTATACCATCATGAAAGTCCTTCGGAATGCTGGTCCAACTGCAAATCCAGCTAAATGCAGATTAGCCTAATCCGCCGTGAAATATCTTGGCTTCTTCGTAGGAACGGAACTGTACAGCCCCAACATGAAAAAGTAAAAGCCATCTTGGATACTCCAACTCCTAAGACCAAAAGAGACCTTCAAGCTTTCCTTGGGTTAATAGGATATTACCGTAGGTTTATCCCCAACTTTTTGGAAAAAACGGCATGGTTGACAGATGAACTTAGAAATGCTGAACCCCAGTAATATCAGTGGAACGAGGACAAGGTATGCTATAACATCATAAAGCAAACACTATGCCAAAACCCTTATCCTAAAGGTAGTCGACCTCTCGAAGGAGTTGGTGTTAGACGGACTCCTCCCTTAGAGGGTTAGGAGCAGTACTGTCCCTAATTTGCAACAGATTAGAACACCCCATACTATACACCAGTCGATGGTTATTCCCACGTGACAAAAGCTTCTCTGTGGTGGAACTAGAGGCCCTAGCCATCAAGTGGGCCATTATCTATCTCAGGTACTATCTATTAGGAAGAAAGTTCACTCTGGTTACCAACCACTCACCCTTATTCTGGATTAGCGAATGCAAAGAGTCCAACCCTCAGGTTATATAATGGTTTCTAGACCTAAAACCCTATTGTTTCTCGGTGGAGCACCGGAATGGAAAAGACAAGGGAAACGTGAATTTACTTTCCCGGTTCCCCTGTGAAGCAAATGTGGCTACATCGCATGTAGGAAGGGTATGTGAGAAACCTGAAGGTGTCTCCCTAACTAGTGCCCGGAGATCTGTCATCCAGGTAGCCAGGGCACGGCCATCGCATTTGGATACAGTTCCTGGGAGTGGACCAGGAGGGACGATCACCTGAGGGGGGGAGAGGGCCTCGGGGAGTGGGAGTAGGACACTGATGGATGAGACGCGGTATCCCCCTTCCTTTGACACCCTTTCCCCCCTCCTCCCATGTAGGACATTCTAAACCACTGTAGAACATTCTAAACCACTGCTCCCCTCCAGACCCTCTTTTCCGACATGAACACTTTAACACAACAAAAAGGACAACGGACCAACACCAGAGCCATATACCCGACATGTCCCAAATACAAGGGTCTGGCAAGTGACCAGAATCGCACACACCTGATGGCCCTTTCCCTTCCCCACAGGGATAAAAGGTGGAGCCAGAGGGCACAGTACGAGCACGGTAGACAGCACGACGAGACGGCCAATCTGGCGCGCCAGTTCAAGAGAAGGAGAAAAGCGGCAGGAATCGAGAGGGTGGCGAGGAGAGAAGTGACCTTGCCCTTTTCATCCCAGGCCCACAGAACCTTTGTGGAAGAGAGCCTAAGACCGCAAACAATAGCACAAGTGTCTTGCAGCAGATGACAATGGTACACTGGCAAGCTTACGCCGATAATCAGGACAGAGGGAAGCTCCCGTGCCGTGGTACCGGCCTTGACTCCAGGAAAGCCGAATGCCAAGCGGTTCATCACAGCCGGTGAGTCGAGTGGAGAATCGATAAGAACCGGGCTGTGTTGAATGGGAAGTTCAAAGTGGCAAGTCTGAACCAAATTTAATTAACTGGTAAAGAACTGTAAAAACTATTAAGGGGAGACCAGCTGCAGAGGGAAAACCAGCACCACATGGGTGCTAATTCAAGAGACTCTGGTCGATCCCCATCTGAGCGAAACTATGGGTACCAGAAGGCCGTAGGAGAGTCACTGAAAGAGGTCAAAGTGGTCAAACAGGAGGTCTAGAAAAATCCCAGAACAATCGAAAGACTTTGATCTACAAACTAAGTGAAAGAAAGTGAAGGGAATTCTGCAGTGAGAAGAAACGAGGTAAGCGAATCCCAAGAGAGGCAAAGTCTTAAGTCCCAAGAAACAGCGTGTTTGGAACTGTTTAAAAGACATTATGATTTGTGGAATATGATACAAGAAGGGTCAGCGCCCAGAAGAGGAGGACCCAGGGGTGAACCCATCACCCAGCAAACATTGGAAACACATTTTTCATTTGTTAAAGGAACTTTCGTTTTGTTATTTGAACACGTCAGGTCCTCGAAGGCAAGAGGCTTTCAAGTGAAACAAGACTTGGCCATCGACGGCCCTGATAGCTGAAAGCTAGAGATTGTGTCCTGAGAGCTGCCGTTAGGACAGTCTCTGGCTTCTCCAGCACGATGCGACAGTTGTGTGTTCCAAACTCTCATCTTACCCCGTGCCCAAAATGGGTGGAAAGGAGACCCAGGCTACCGCATCCTGACACATTATTTGAGAACACTTCTTTATTTTCTTGAGAACTATCCCACACCCCTTTTTGTATTAGTTGTGAGGTTTGGCAATAGGTTTCTTAGTATAGGCCCTTTTCATTTTGACACAGCGCCACTACGACTGCCTTATTTTTCATTTAAGGGTCGACGCTTGCTCCCATCTTAGATATAGGTTTAGATTAGGCATTTTTCCAACCTGCATACAGCATTCATTGTTCAATAAAAATCCTTGAACTGTGATCACTTGTGACTGTTTTACTTGCTGCTACCATGAGTTCCTCATAATGGGCAGGGTGTAGGATCAAGAGAAGGTGCAGATAGATGTAAGAGATGAGAGCTGCAGATGTGTCCTAGGATGAGGATGAAAGATATGATATATGATATGATATGGTATTTGTAACGCGCCTATACACAAGTGTTTCAAGGCGCGACGAGGCAGGGAGGGGGCGAAACAAGGGGAAGACAGACAAACGATCCTACTAGGCCAGGTGTCATTCAGATCGCGCAAGTGCAGAGGTAAGGGGAAAAGGAGAAAGTGCAGGGGGAGGAGGTGGGGGGGAAAGTGCAGTACAAGGTAAGTAGCGTAATAAAATAATAAATAATAATAAAAGGGCCAGCTGGTGGCAAGTGCGAGGTAAGTGCAGAGCAAGTGCTGGGAAGGGGGCTGTAGGGATGCAGTGACAGTCCCACAGTGCAGGGGGGAGCCAGGGAGGCAGTGCAAGTGGAGAGTGGCTGGGCCCTGGACCGAGGTCACAGAGTGGCCCAGATGCAGGTTTAGTGCAAACTTCAGTGGGGAGTTTAGCAGGTTTAGCAGGGGAGAGGGAGAGAGAAGGCAGAAGCGAAGAGGAAGGTTTTGAGGTGCTTCCGGAACCGGAGATGGTTCTCCTCAAGTTTCAGGGAGGCAGGAAGGCTGTTCCAGAGGGAGGCCCCTGCTGCGGAGAGAGATCTACCCCCAGCTCGTTGCTTCGAGAAGTAGATGTAGGCAAGAATAGGAATGAACTTAAGTTAATGATTTCTGCGGACCATCTGAGGTCTGGATGGTATGTGCAGCAGGTAGTTTCTGTTTGCACCCACTGACACAGGTGCACTACCTTGCTGTTGCAATTCTGCAGTACAAACGTGGACAATATGGCAGCTTCCGTTGACTGGACTCTAGAAGCAGCAACTTCATTCATAGCAGTGAACAATTATGTATTTATGCTCCAGATTAAGAATCGTTGATCTATGCCTTTAAATGTCATTTGTTTGAATGACAGTAATAACCAGTGTGGCCATCTCTTCTGTAGGAGGCACCAACTAGTAATGAAGATAACATCTTGTATGCTGAGGTGTACCCTTTCTCGTTGCAGGCATTACTAGTTTAGATTTTATTAAGCAAGTAAAAGATAAATGGAACATTTATTTTGTTTTCCTGTGTCATTCCATACATTTGCACTTGTGTGGATTTGTGATGCACATACTGAATGTTGTTGCCGTTGTCACACTATGCAAGTACTTAATGAGTCTTCTAATAACAATTAGCTTTGTTTCTATTTTACGCTCCTATATTACTATGTAAGCATTTTGATGCTTCTATGTAATTTTGCCCTAATGATGAAGTTTGTTTGAAGTTCCAACAAATATAACTCTTCAGGACACAACATTTGCACTTGCCTTTGGCTAGTAGTAATTGACTCTTTTCAAGCAAAAAATGGTGTGCTGTGGGTATTTCTAGAATTGAGTTCGCGAGTGATTTAAAATAAATATATATATTTTATGGTTGGCTAGTAGCTTGCAACTTGAAATTTTTACTCCTTACTCTATAATAGAACATTACAACAATATAATGCAAATATGTTTGTTTACTAATGCACTGCAATACATTCTGTGATCTACACTTGGTATCAATCGTCTACTAAATGTTGGTTTAAACAATAATGGTCTGCTTGGAATAATATACAGGAGCATTTCCCATAATCTTGCTAGAAACAAATTTAATGTCTCGCTATTTATGTAATTTATTTATTGGGCATTTGTAAGGCGCGTATACATCAAGAAACTGTGTTTCAAAGGGCCCACAGGGCAAAGGGAGGGGAACAAGCAAACCATACAAGACAATTAAATAAAATAACAGTGATGAGCAAAGACAGTCCTACTAGGCCTTGTGAACATTCAGAGTGTGCAAGTGCAAAGAGGGAAAGGGGACAGGGGAAGGGGGTAAGTACTAGAGGTTCCACAGAGGACGAAGTGCGAGAGAGCCAGTTGCAAGGGCAGCAGGTAAGTGCCAAGCAGTGACCACTTGGTAGGTGAAGGGTCACCCGCCAGTACAATAAGTGCAGGCCTGCGAGACAACACAATCCAGTGAGTACCCAAAGGCAAGTGCTGGAGGAGGGCGGATGCTGCAGTCGATTGGACAGAAGGCCAGGACCCAGAATGACACATAAGGGCCCAGGCCACCAATCACAGCGACTGTGGGGTTTAGCACGGGAGGGAGAGAGGGAAGGAGGAGCAAAGTCTTGAGGAGCTTGCAGAACTTGAGGAATCCGGCTCAAGACCGAGGCAAAGGGGGAAGCTGTTTCAGAGGAGGGAGCCAGCCGAGGAAAGCGAATGGCCACCCGCTCGCAGCTTAGAGAAGTGCTTGACAAGCAGAGAGTTGGAGCTGGAGGATCGGAGGGATATGTCAGGAGAGTATTGGGTGAGAGCAAGTTGAAGGTAGTGTGGTCCCCGACCCCAGACAGCCTTGTGGATGATGCAGAGGGATTTAAATTTGATCCTTGCAGCAGCTGGGAGCCAGTGGAGAGATTTAAGGGCTTGAAAGAGACAGTCCCTGGGCTCGAGGCCAAAGATAAGTCTTGCAGCCCTATTTTGGAGTAGCTGGAGGTGTCAGAGAGACCTAAGGCGAAAGGGTAGAACCCTGGGGAGCGCCACACATATAGATAGAGGTGGGTGAGGAGAAAGAACCCAGGATAACCTGGGAGGGACAATGAGGAAGGAGTTCAACCAGTCCAGTGCCCGCTGCGAGATGCCAAGGGTATCATGGAGCCACTTTATGAGGATGGAGTGGTTGACCGGATCAAAAGTAGAGGAGAGATCGAGTAGAATGAGAACAGCGGGTGAGTTAGTCAAGAGATGCAAGCAGTTCTTCACTGGTGTTCAGGAGAGCAGTTTCCGTGCCTCTGGATGCTTGGAATCCAGATTAGCGGTTGTGCAAGCAATCAACGAGCTCAGTATGCTGGGCCACTTGGGGGATGACTATCTTCTCCAGAGGTTTCCCACGGAAGTGAGTGATAGAGATGGGGTGGTAGTTAGCTGGGCACGGGGAGTCGGCAGAAGGCTTTTTCAGGAGTGGGTGCAAAAGGGAGTGCTTTGAGGAAGAGGGGAAAGACCCAGTAGCAAGAGAATAATTACAGAAATTTGCGAGTTCAGAGGTAAGGGAGCCAATGTTGTAGCCGATGTTGTCCTCAATAGTTCTGGAAGAACAGGGCGAGACCTGTTTGGAAGAGACCTTCATAGAGCAGACAACTCTAGTGACTTTGTCTGAAGTGATAGTAGAGAAGGATGAAAGAGTGGATGAGGGAGGAGGAGTGGCCAAGGGAGGCAGGGGGATGGGATGGAAGAAGGGAAGGGGAGGGTAGGGGAGGGGAGGGAGAGAGAGAACTCAGGATGTCCTAACTTTTAGCAGTGAAGTGGGTGGCCAGTGCAGTTCATATGGCCTGGGAAGGAAGAGGCAAGGTGGAGACTGCACATGGTCAACATTAGTGCATTAGTCAACATGGAATAAGCTTTCATGTTGAGCATTAGTCCACATGGAAGCTTTTGTAACTTGTTTCAGTTCATAAGAAACTGTTAAAATGAACCTTGTTAAGAGTAAAGCTCATGTAGGTTTTTGATTGATATTTGTGGTAATTGGAATGTCTTGTGCAATCAATTTGCTAATGATTAAGCCATGGAAAATGGTAGGGGTGGTTTTGGAGACCTTGAGTGTAAAACAGGGCAGAGAGATGGATCCGACTTAATTGGAACACCGATAGAAGGCCTTAGATGGAAAAAGGGGAGAGAGAGGTGTCCCGATCTCTGAAAGGATGAACCGCGGGGCACATGGAGCACATCCCCCTACAGGAACCTGTGGGGGTGGTGAGTGTTGCTCACCAGAGTGTAGTAAGGGGAAAGGGATGTGAGCAGCACTTGTTCTTAACACTGGGGGTGTAAAGGTACTGCCACTCAATAGTCCTATTGAAGACCCACACTTCTGCACACAACATAAGAGTGGTAATTGTAGCACACCGGAATGTACGACAGGGGAAGGGATATGTGCCACAGTTAATCAAAACAGTGGGGTAAAAAAGTGTACTGCCACTAACCAATCCTACATAAAAACTCACCCTTCTGCATACACCTCTCAAACAATTAAATAAACCACACATAGCCTCGCCCAGCAGCACATGGCCGCTATCAACCGAAAAACACACCTACGCTCAGTGAACGATGTCAACCGAACTGATGCTGCCAACAACACATCACAGCTCTCTTGCTCTTTTCTCCTGCTCAGTCCTACTAACTTATCCCCCCTCCCAGTTGCTTTACAGATCCGCCAGAGCGCGAAGAAACCTTGCAGGTGTCAACAGTGCACGGTATAAGAATCTGTAACATAACAAATGTTACATGAAGAAGATAATTGCTACCCTCTCAAACACCATGATCAAATATTGACAGATCTGACACCCTTTTATCACATTTATCAAATATGACGATGTTTGTCCCCCGATTCCGCAACAATGGAAATCGTTATCACTACTATAGCTTGGAGACATGACTGCTGGTGAATATTGGCGCCCTGACCTGTGTGTCCTCCAAGTGGATCCTTACCGTTTATATTGAGTCCTCCCCACCCTATCTGATTAACTTGACCTCAGTGATTTATTTTTATGTCTGCGTTCCCTCAATTGTTCTCTGGTTTGATACGCTTACGCATATCAAATATTTTCTCCCTTGATTTATTTCTTCCTTGTTAACTGTTAACCTTACCGTTCGTTTGAATGCCTTTTCAAACTCTGCGAAGTTGTTCAACATGGGACTATTTGCTGATGGATACAGAGCTGCCCAGGTAAGAGCACTTTACCGTGAGATTGCTTGGGAAAAGGCCTCTGACCATTCTCTAGAGGAATTTCCCTACTGTTAAGATGGATTTCTGAACTCTGACCTGGTGGGCAGAGATTCAGAAGGCCAGCCTAGTTTCTTGGAACAGGGTAACCTTCTGGACAAGCCAGACCAATCAAGTTAGCATTGGCAGTGGTCAAGACTATGTCTCAGGAAGGGTGAGGGTGATTGAAAGCCCACAATGAGCACACTCAGTACAGGACACTACAAATTACTCTTTCAGGTGTATATCAAAAATACATATACATTTATTAAAGGCCTTTTAAATCAAACGCAAGCAAAGATCAGCAGTAATACTTAAACCAACACAACTATAAAACATATGTACAGATACCACTGGCCTGAAGGATTGGCACACAGTAAGGGTCCACAACCTGTAAGGAAAGGGAACAAACAGTGCGAATATACTTTAGGCAGTCCTTCATTATATCAACCCTAACTGAGAGGCAGTCCAATCCCTAAGAAGAGTGGAACCTTGTGCTCAAAAGTACTTTCGGATGCAGATGCACGCGATCGTGCGGTTGGGCAAAAATGGGGTCTCTTGCAGGGGCTGTAGTATCTCAGGAAGGCAGGTAAGGCAGTGAAGAAGTTGTTCCCACTTTTCGAGGAGGGTGCCCCCAAGAGGGCAGAACAGGTTCCAATCGTTGGGAATAGGACAGTAGCGCAAGCTACCTCAATAACGATGAGTCACCTTCAGGGAACAATTGTGCGTAAAAATTGAAAGGATGCGCCAGGGGTCACCGGTAAAGGTTGCAAGTACTCACCGACCCCAGGCGCACTCCGGACCAAACTTCAGCAGTCGAGTCCACTTCGGTTGCGGGTTCAAATGCTGCAATTGTTCGGCTTTGTGGTTTCCGCGGCTGAGTTTCAGGGATGATTCTGTGGCGGGACAGTGACAATTTATTCTCTGCTGGTGAAGGTATCAACTCGATTTCATTGCAGCTCATCTCAGGGCAAAAAGGGGCACAGCAGCAGCGCACCCTCGAAGTTCGTCAACACGGCTGGGTGACACGGTGACCGCGTGCACTCGGCTACAGGCGTACTAATTCCAGACCTACGGCGCCTAGGTGTACGAAACTTGGCTAGTGAGTGCCTTGTATCCAGTGCTTACGATCTCCAAATTCTCAAGTGTCAACTCGAGACAGCAGCAGTTCCACAGCAAAGGGCCTGCACATGCTGGCCAGTTCACTGGGTGGCCCAGGAACACTTCCGAGAAGGCTTGCTCGCAGGTTAATGTCGAGGTGCTTTGAATAGTTGCTCCCACTATTCAAATAGGTCGAAGCGCCTTTGCAGACCTTCGAAGTTTGATAAAATGCAGAGGGGTCCTGGGGGACAACAGCGGGATCAGGGTGCCAAAGGTTCCTCGACTCGGCTTCTTAGTTTCAGGTTGCTCGGATCCTATCCTGGGTTCAGTGAGAACCCAAGAGATCGATCTTGTATGGGTGGTTGGGCCCTTCTCTTATCCAGAATCTCCTTCCCGCCAAAACGAAGAGGACCCAATGAGAGACTTGCTCACATACAGCCATGCCAGACGTGGACCAATCACGGACCATGGTGGTGCCAGTCATTTCCAGCACACAAGATTTTCTGGCACCCAGGATGTGTATTGGAACTAGACAGTCCAGCCTACATCCTGGAGGCACACACACAAGGCTTGTAGAAGCCTGCAAAAACTTGGCGTTTTGCGGGAGAATGCATGACCAAATGAGGGCTGTCCCGAGGTCTGCTCGACATGGAGAAGGCAAAGGCACAAGATGGCCAAAGCACAGAACAAGTACCGCCTGAGATAGCCATTTTGGGGCCAAGCCACTGTCCAGGGCCAAACGCAATAATCTCAATATGGACCGAAAGTAAGGGTTAAAAAAATATGAAAAATAACAGCTGCCACCAGCTCTGTCCATGGCATATTTGGACTTCTACTGAAAAATCCTTGGAGGCTGTCTATGGCCTTAAAAACCAAAGGAAGACCCGAGCGCACTGTACAGTAAGGTACTTTGTGCACTGGTAAAATATTTCAAAGAGCTTGCAACGAAGTGAAAGGCTAAGGGGAACAAAGTCTCCCAGTACTGACTGTCTTTAAGGGCATGTCAGTTTCCCCATAACAAAGTGAGCAAAACCCCAGCGGAGTGCAGCAGAAGGCTGTGCTCCACTGGCAAAAGTCAGGCTAGGATGGTCAGACTACAGCAAAAAGTTGGGGGGGTTCACAACTGGAGGGAAAATTACACATAAATGGAAATCTTTCGAAACACCTACCTAAACAAAAACTAAGGCTCTGTCTGTGTCAGGATGTCAAAAATAAAACTGTCCCGTGTCCAATGTTCTATTCTGAGCCTCACACTACAAACATAACTCTAAGATAAAAAAGGGGAAGGTTCTTAACCTTGAGTGGTTTGGGAAAAGTGTTAATAAAGAAAGGTTAAATGACTCAAAAGTTTCTTTAAGGATAAAGTTCTTGGTTCCACAGGGTAGCTCCCTTCCCCTGGATTCTTCTTTACTCCTTGAGGTTTTCATACACCATAGTTATTTGGACCTTTCTTGGCCAAGTGCAACACGTGCACATAAAGCTTGTTTAACACAATCCTCTTCAATTGCCTGGTGTAATATCCTGCCAGGACTTCTGTTTCACAGACTTGGCTGGTACCTGGTGTACCCTCCTACCAGGACTTCCTATCCTTTCACAATTGTAATTGCCTGTTATAATTTCCTGCCAGGGCTTTCTAACCATTTCCACAAGTGTATATTTACTTGGTTGGATAGTATATCCTCTTGATATACACTTCGCTTTGGTGTCCCATGTATTTACATTCCATGGATTCACATACTGACAAGGGTTTTAATTCTGTTCCCCTTTTTACAGTTAGTCTCTTTGCTTTCTCTCTTTCTGTGGTTCTTGTTAATGTTATTGATATGACGTGATCACCAATCCCTCCGTCCCCGGGGTCCGGGTCCCCACTGTCTTTGGGCTGACTCATTGGCTCTTGCTCGTGTTCTCTGGCTTTTTCGAAGTTGCTCTGTGAAGGTACGCCACCTGTCTTCCCTTCATGGCCGTAACCTGCTTGTATTCTTGTCCCTCATGTCGTCTTTTTCCAATTGCCCGCTTTTCCTCACACTCCTGAATCCCCGACATTGGCTTTGGTTCCTTGTTAGTTACGTGGATGCTGAGACTGGCTGAATCCTGAAAGAGTTTTCTTGTGGCGGTTGGCAAATGCCCATGAGTTTTTCCCTCGCTCCTGGCTTCCCAGCAACACGACCCGCTTGGTCACCATTTCCCTCCTTCTTTGCTGGTGAGCCACCTGGCTCCACAACCCCTGCTTCTGCTTTTCAGTCCTTTGCGCCCTGCAGAGAGGTGAAAGTTGTCTTCCCAACAGCAGATTCTAGCATCTTCTTTCCGTCCTTTAAATTTCATGGGCACAGGTCTCTACTGGAAAAGACTAGAGCTCTGGCTGTGTTTGCGGCTTCTCCTGCAATGATTATGCTTTCCCTCTTTTTCGTCCCAGTGATTGAGTGCTGCATAAAACTATTGAAAGTGGTTATTCAAGCTTTGGAAATCAATCACCAACAATGGACTTCTCCTCCCAGAATGAAATTATTTTTGGATGATTGAAAAATGGACCTGGAGAAGGTGGTCTTGTAATTTCTACAAGATAGTTCAAGGTTGGATGTTTGGCTCATTTGATGTGGGGAAAGGTTTTCACTACTCTTCAAAAGGGGAGGTGAAAACGAATGACAATAGGCCATAAAGGATCAGGTAGTGGCAGCCATCCCCTAGCCATATGGGAGGAGGTCACCACCGGGAGATCAGTGTTGACTGCATTGCATTAATCACAGTACCCTATTCTGGCCTTATCCAGTGCAAAATGAGCTGGGTGAAACCAGAACTGAACTGTACAGTGGTTGCAGAATTTAGAGAACTTTTGTGGGTCCCCATCGTGTTTCATGGAAGAGGAGTGAGTGCTGGTGTGCTCTGTTGCCGAAGTTGAGGCATTTTGGGTAACAGCTGCCCTTAATACAGTGTTTCCTTGCCTGAGAGCAGTGGCCTCAAGGCTGTGCCTGCAATTTCTGGCACAACTCCTGAACTGGGCCCATGTCAGAAGAGGATCAGAGGTGTCTCATTCTGTCAAGCACAATATCTCGCGGGCGTGGAAGCTTTGATGTGCGGCTCGCTGTCCATCAAGGTGAATCCAGGTTAGTTGAACTGGTGATGTTAAGGACCAACCCTTTCCCTCCCTGTGATGTACACAACCAAGGGCGAGTCAGGGCCAGATACTCAGCACCACAGACGTGCCTCCCAGTATTTACGTGGTGGAGGGACAGTGCAAGCTCTGAGCTGGGTGGCATTGATGGTTTTCTGAAGTGAGGGCCACCACAGGATAGGTGATGGGGGTTGCAGCAGGTCCAGAGGATCAGGCTGGACAAGGAGGCAGGAAGGATAGGGCAGGAGGACACGGCAGCGAGCCAGAGAGAAGCGTAGGGTGGTCAAGGAAAAGGAGGCTGAGCAGAGAGGCCATGCAGGCAGGCAATAAGCGTAAGCAGGACAACGATAGATACTGGAAGCAGATTCCTCCAAGAACAAAGGAAGGGTACAAGCCAGGTCACAGAGAGCATTGAGACGCACTCTCCCAATAGCCTGCTAGCCTTTTATGAGAACGCTGCAGTCACAAGGTTGTTGGACCATGGTGTTTAATTATGGTAACCAGCGTGATTTCATCCTGACGGTGTGAGCGTCAGCGTTGTTGGGTGGTGTAATGGCTGCATGCTGAGGCATCAGGTGGCGCTGTGGCCAACAATCCCTGTTCTTTCTGGATGTCGTGGGATCCCGTGGAGATGCTTCTAATGGGGAAACAGGCAGGAGGGTGCACAAACAATGATGCCAATAAATAGAACAAACTTCCGGATATGTCTAAACTCAAAGGGGACATCCTCCCCCTTTGCTTTAATGTTAAAAGTGCAATATTGACGTTCACCCCAACACCTTTGCCATAATCCAACAAACAGGGGGGGGTCATGAACTTGCACCCAATATGTAAATCTACAGGTGCACTCACTGCCCCTATATAATAACTGTGTATTTCACCACATGTACTCAAGCCACCCACTTGCACACAGTGCTTAACAACCCTCTTCCCAAACCTCAAACAACTATACACCTCTAACTAGAACTGATACCCCCAACGAACACATGCTCACCCTGCAAGCACGAGGTTTCTTCTCTGGACACAAAGCTGTTGATGCTCCTATCACAACTAGAAAGCTGTTAAGCATCCAGAGCTCAGGGTACTCCTGATCTGCACCATTAACACAAAGTCTCACAATATTGCTTTTCCCCTCGCCTCCAACCAATCCACCTACCCTTTCACATCCGCCAGACCACCCGCAGACCATGCAAATGGCATTGGAGCGTTGTACAAATCTTAATAGCCTAACATAAAATGGGCATTCCACAAAATGGTTACCTAAGCAGATCAGTATTCAATACTGAATTTTGCGAGTCATCAACGTCCACTGAATATCACATGACCGTGTCTGCAGCATCCATTGGCTATTGCAAGGGCAGTGTGCAATGTTCTGATAATTTCAATGTAGCTGCGTCATCTACTGAATGGCAATTGTGGACGCTTTAGCACAATGTGATTACTTCTTGGAAATAGCACTAGGATTCAGTCCAGATCACATGTATTTATGAGTGCCATCAATAAATACCGAGCTAGGTTAGGAAAGTTCACCAAATTTTATAAATCTGGGCAGCCCTTGATATAACTTTGATTACACAGTAATAGTGTAACAACCTGAAAGGAATAACCTTGTGCGTTTGCTTCACAGCATCAGCATTGTGAAATGTTAGTTCACCGACATTCTTGACTGATGGTGCTGTCAACCAAAGGACTTCCTTCCGGTTCCTGTCTTTTCAAGGGGTTACAAGGCGTTTGCAAGTTCAAGAAAAGCACCAGAGAGACAGTTACTGCGAAATATAGCACTGCATTGTGCTCAGCCGCCCTAACTTGACCTCTCAGGGTTCATTTTGTGACCACAGTAAAATGCCTATTTGAAAAGTACAGAATGGCTGTCCAAGAACGCAGACGCAAAGCCTAGTCGCCAGTTTGCTGTATTGTGTCAATCATTGAGATGGTAGGTAGGCGTTTGGGTCATATAGTGGGATCATTTTAACACAGAGGATCTCTGTTTACCATTCCAATTATTTAACCATTAAAAAAATCACATTTTACAGCTCCATGTCGTCGGCTTAAATGGCCCACTGTCGCAGTTTATACAAAGGACAATATCTGGTAATTGGCGCAGTGAGTCATCCTAACACAATACTCTGTGTGCAGAGTTCCAGATGAACCGAATGCATTATGGAATCTCACAATCCAAGTACGTTTTAATAACGCTGTTGTAGGGGTATCAGGTAATAATGTCACCATATATATGGTCGCCGTAAATAATATCGCCGGGAAAATGTCGTGGCAATATTATTTGGGTGACCATATATATGGGGACAGGGGCAAATAAATAAATAAATAAAATTGGGGGTTGCGGGGGTGTCCCCCGCATGTTCCATGCAATAATGTCGCCACAAAAAACGGCCATTTTTCGGCGATATTTTTGCAAGGCGAGATTTTTGTGGCGACATTATTACATGGAACCTTTTTAGGTGACCCTGGAGATGTGCATTGGGCAGTGGGGCCCTCAGTGTGACTGTGGTGGTAACAGTGGTATTTGAATACCTGTTATTTTAAAATACCACCTAATGATGAGTTAGGATTGCTTGCGAAATTCGCCACTTGTATTACGTAGAAAGTACTGCTTGAGTACCCATGTTTAACTCTAATATTGCTTTGTGTGCACCCTGTGCATAACAATATCCTATTCTCTACCAACCCAAAATTAGGTGTTATTTCAAAAATATGATGTATTTAAAACGCCACAAGTTTTCACAACCACTACCATCCTATTGTGGCCCGCTTTGTAGGTAATAGGAATGTAGCCAGTAAAATCTGTTTTCCCCACTCCTGCCAGGAATGTCATTCGCTTGTTTACACATCTCTCTCGTGGATGTGCATTCTCAAAGTACTTTATATTGTCTTTTTTTCTTCTCTTTCAGGTCTGGTCTGGTAATAGATTTGAAGGCAGAGATCAACTCCCCCTTTTACCAAGCCCAAATGAGGGCTCGGACAGAGGCTGAAACATCGCTCAACTTCAACACCGTTGTTAAATTCTTCGGGGCACCTGTTCAGGTTTGCCTTCAGCTGTTTCAAGATAAACTTCCTTACAAGTAAGTTTCCAAATTCTTTATGCCCCGCCTGAATGGCTCAGGAGGGCGGAATTGGCGGGCTCCTGTGACAAATGTAAACCGCGACCCACAAGTGCGCACAAAACAACTTTGAACGCAAGCAAACGGAGGCAACGAAGCAAACACGTTCGAGTGTGGCCCTGTAAAACCTTCCTTCTGGTGCTGACGCTCTAGTATGTTACTTTCTTTAACCTGTTAGCCGTGTTTCAATGTCTTTGTGTATGAGACTCCGGTTATGGTTCCTGCCTCCCTTTTAGCTTTTGTCTACATTCTACATGAAGTTGACTTTAACTTTGTGTCCCAAATATCCTTTCTATTGCTTTGACAATAGAAAGGATTGTTTGGCTCTAAGCTGCCTGGGTTACGGCACCGTAGAGGCTTCGTTGAACTGAGGGCTTGTTGGCCCTACGGGTTCTAGTTATTGTTTTATTTTTATTTATTTGCATTTGTATAGCGCACTTACAGCCCTAGGGCATCGAGGCGCTGTTACATGAAATCTTGCACGAAAGTGTAATTTAGTAGGTTACAGGTGACCGAGTTGGTCTCTTAGGTACAAGTGCATAGAAATAAGTGACTTAATACATAAAAGGTAGGTGACTTGCAGACATGCTCAAGTGGGCATGCAATCAGTAATGCATCAAAAATAAGAAGGCAACAGAGTAGGGAATACAGTTATACAAAAAGCTTAGTTTTGATGGCTTTACGGAAGGCTTGATGGGACTCGATCAATCTTAGGTGTGAGCGAAGAGCGTTCCAGCGCGATATTTGAACGATTCAAGAGTGATGATAGTGTTGGCATAGCCTTTTCTGAGGGGCCCTGTGGAGGTGTGCTTAATGATTCTTTGGGCAAGGTAGGGTGGTGCCAAATCATGAAGGCATTTATGAATAAGCGAGAGAGTGTTAAAGATGATTCGTTCTTTGACTGGGAGGCAGCGGGCCTGTCTCCGTACCTTGGAAATATGGTCTTTCCTTGATGTGCCCGTGGCCCCTCTGATGGCATTATTTTGCACCAGTTGGAGTTTAGCAAGGTTCTTGCAGGAGGTCCCTACGAGGAGGGCATTGCAGTAATCCAACCTTGATCCAATTATTGCCCTAGCGATGGTAAAACGTTTCTGACGGGATAAGAAGGGCCTGGCTGCATTAAGCACTTTGGAATAATAGGCTGACTAGGGGGCCACGGCGTTAACATGTCTTTCCATGGTGAGGTCCAAGTCAGGGTAAACACCAAGAGTCTTAACATTGTTGGATACCTTGATGGGGATGTTGTTAATAGTAAAGGACAAGTACTGCTGATCCAAATTGCCCAGAGTAGAGGGGGAGCCAATTAGGAGGATTTCAGTTTTCTCGCTATTAAGGCAGAGCCAATTATCTGCCAACCATGACTGATTATTAATGGAGGAGGAGGGGCACATAACTCAGTTTTGCTCCAGGACAGAATTAGGCCCTTCCAGTTAATGTTTGGGGTAGCAGCAAACAGAGCAAGAACCTTACCGAGTCTGAAACATTTAAATGGAGATCTTTATGGCACAGTATGTTATTCTATACAACATGGGCCTCTGCAAATTGCTAATTAAATATAGGTGTGTGGTTGAATGAACTTTTAAAGGTCCCATGCAATTACACTTCGTTTTACCATTTCAGTATTGTGAGCCTAAGAGACAAGGTTGCAGTTATAGTGATCACAGTGCATAATGTTCTGCGCCACAGTGTTAAATATGGTAGTGGCAACTTAATGCATAGCCTTTTTGAATTTGTTTATTTATAAATCAGCACACAGGAGAACATATGCATTAACAGTGATTATAACTCACAGAGCATATCAGACAAAAGTGTCCCGTCCCCTAACCCCAGGTTCCCGAATAGGCGTTGATACGTGCCTCATTCGGCCTGAGCAGGCGGCGAGCCCTCTCCCATCGTATAGAGGGCTCTCGCGATCAAGCGCGACTCAAAGGTCAGGGCCGGGTAGTTCTGGTCATAGTTCAGGGCTGGAGCCCAAACGTCGGTAAATCGGTGGAGCCACCAGAGGGTCATTAGGGGTCCTTCCACGGACTTCCAGGTGGCAGTCAACAGGAATTGGGATATCAGCGTCGCTCTCCTCCCGGTTCTCGGGTAAGAGTCTGGGAGTGGGATCCCCAGGAGGACTTGCTCGGGTGTTAAGGGAATTTCAACTTGGGTGATGTCCCGTATGGCGGCCAGGCATTGGGTCCAAAACTCCCTTACCCTAGGGCGTGTCCACCACATGTGGAAGTAGGAACCTGGGTAGCCACAGAGGCTCCAGCAGTGGGGGTACAGGGCCTGCTGAAAGTGGTGGAGGTGTAGGGGGGGGGGTAGTACCAGCGCAACAGGAGTTTGTGGGCGCATTCCCGGTTGGTAATGCAACGAGATGCTGTGCATGTTCTAGTCCAAACGTCCACCCATGTGTGGTCCTCAATCGCATGAACCAGGTCCGTCTCCCACTGGGCCATGTAGGAGGGCCTAGAATGGAGGGGATCTTCCTGCAATAGTTTGTAGAGGGCCGAGATCTTTCCCCGGGCTGGCAAGTCATTCACTGTGAGCTCCAGCGGGGCAAGGGGCCGTGTTGCGGCCGACTGGGTTTGGGGGTGGGAGCACCGCTTGGGTGCTCCATTGAAACTAGCTAGGGTTCTCTAAGGCTTCCCTTTCGCCAGGGTGCAGGCCCACTCCGAGGGCAGTTGATTTATGGAAATTGATAGCGAATCCCGAGACCCTCCCGAAGGCCTTGATTTCAGTAAGGGCCGCCCTCATGGAGTCTTTGATATTTGTGATGGTCAGCAGCACATCGTCCGCGTAGAGGGCAATTTTGTGTTGGGCGGTGCCGATCTTCGGGCCAGTGATCAGGGGATCCCGGCGAACTCGCTGGGCTAATGGTTCCATGGCCAAGGCGAAGAGCATGGGGGATAGTGGACATCCCTGTCGTGTTCCGCATGTGAGAGGAATCGGCTCCGACAGGCGGCCATTGATTCTCAGCCGGGTCCTTGGGGCCTGGTAGTTCGCCAGGGTCATCCTCATGAAAGTCGGTCCGAAGCCAAAGGCTGCTAGGGCGAGGGACAGATAGGGTCAGTCCACCTTATCGAAGGCTTTGGTTGTGTCTAGAGCAATCAGGGCTAGTTGTTGGGAGTCCTGACTGGCGACCTCTATTAGGTCTAGTGCCCTGCGAATGTTGTCCTTCGTTGATCTGTGGACGATAAACCCCATCTGATCCGGGTCTATGATGCTCGGGAGAACAGGGGCAAGGCGATTGGCTAGGACCTTGGAGTAGATATTGGCGTCCAAGTTCAACAAGGAGATGGGTCTGTACGAGCTATTCTCCTCGGGGTCCTTTCCAGGCTTGAGAATCAGAACAGTAATGCACTCCTGCATCGATGGGGTGACTGTTCCAGTGGCTGCAAACGAGTTGAAGAGGCGGGTTAGAGGACCACTAGTTGGGGGCGGAAGAGTTTGTAGAAGTGTGTGGAGAACCCGCCGGGCCTGGTGCCCTCGGCTTTAGGCTTTTAATGGCCTCCTCCACTTCCTCATTAGTAATAGGTGTCTCTAGTTCCTCTCTCGCCTCCGGCTTGAGAAGCGGAAGCGACGCCGCCTGGATGTAGGAGTGCTGCTCACCTGGGTCCCGCGGGACTGCCGTCATTATTCTCGACTGGTGGGCGACTGCCAGTCGTAGTTTTTCGCACTCCGTGTGGTGGATCTTCCCTTGTGTGTCACGTATGCCCTGGATGAAGTTTCGGCTCTTCTCCTTAGCCAGCTGGCTGACCAGTAGTTTGTTAGCCCTATTAATGCATAGCCTTTTACAGTGCGAACATATGGGAATAAAATAGCAGTGCAGTTATTTGGTGGGAGACATGGGGTGGCTGTTTTAACATGCTTCCGGTCCAACCGACCCACACTTCCAAACTCACTACAGCCTGATGCATCCAAACTCACTACAGCCTGGTCTCCGCAATCTCATTCTCATGGACCCTAAGCCCTCCCACTGGCAGCATCTCTGCGGTGGATGTGCAACACACGGCCTTCGTCTTTTCCACTGGAGCACAACGTGCACAGGTGGAGAGTGAAGGGAGACCGAGGCATCACATTTGATGGGGTTTTGGGGGAGACTGCCTACTGAAATGGTCAGGCCTTGCGAGCTTTAACGAAGTACTGAAAATCGATATCATGCTAACTAGAAAGAACAAAATGAGAGGGGCTTAAATTCCAAAACCCAGCTGAGAAAGCAGGTAGAGGAGTTAAGGTGTGGGGTCTGTGGATACGGACGATTTGCACATCCCGACTAGGGTATGTGAGGGTGAAGGACGGTCCTGGCAATATGAGGTGGTGTAAGGAAAATGTCATCCATGTCCCCCATTTTACAGATTGAAGCTACAGTCCCAATATCTCAGGCATCTGACAAATTTACTGCAAGTAGACCAGAACGCTATACTCACTGTGCCTTTGTCGTCTTAGTAGACCTGTAAGCTTGACGGTCTTTGATCTGTGGGAGCTCCACAATTGAACAGTTGGTGGGTGCTTTAGGCCTCTAGGAGCAGCTAGCGAGTGCTAACGGAGGAAAGGCTGCTTGTTCTCATAGGTCCCGATTTTCAATTTTGTTTTGGTGCAAGTTTCTGCGCATTGCACAGTCCATGCACAATTCATAAACTGGGTACACAAAAAAACAAAGTAATCGCCTGCGTCTGTTTGAAATGGGTGCAGGGTGATGCACAAGGATTGAGTGGCTCATTCCTGACACTTTAATGTATTTCTTTGTAAGTGGGACAGTAGCAGTTAATACCTGCCACTCTGAAATGCAAGGCCGCTGTAAGCCTATGATACTTTTGTGCTGGGAGAATTCTCCCGACAGTAATGTATGCAATGGAGCTGAACAGCATATCATTTGTGCAGATGCGCAGCCCTAGGGAAATGCCTAGGCCACGTTTTCAGACTATTCACCTGCACATTTCCACCAATCAGTCATGTCAAAAAGTGCACCCGCTATGTTATTTTTAGATGCCCATTTATTTTTCTTCATAATCTGCCCCTTAAATGCCTTACTGGTAAAATTCACAGAAGAATAAATGCCCATATTTAAAAGCCACTGTACTTACATGTTTAAATCTCCAAGCATTTATCATGTATCAATGATCATTTAATTTAATTGATAGTTCCTTTATGGCAATGTTATTGGAGAGTGTTAAATTGGAGGAGATTATTGGAGAGTGTTAAATTTGGGGAGAATACTCCCCATAAAACAGACATATGTTTAAAGTAACAGCATTTAAAGCAAGTTACACACACATTTCACCAATTATGGTCATGGGAGGTCTACCTCACACCACTCTTCCCCTTCTCTCTTCCAAAGACTTGTCTGTAATTAGATGATGATACATGTGAAAAGCATTCAATTTTAGGATAACTCGTCAATAGGATAACTCTTCAAAATAACAACCCTTTTCCTAAATGGGTATTTTGTATTTGGGTTTATACAGCATCAACCTAGCTAGGAAACAATAAGGCCCTATACAAGTCATTCGGGGGGTACCAAAGGTTGTTAGTAGCTCTGGTATCCTATACTATGGAAGGGCAGAATATATCTATGGAATATAGGTAAGCCAAGAATATGTAGCAGAACACCACCTGCGGGACCAAGCACAAGTCGGTTTCAGACCCGCCAGAGGAACAGAATCAGCACTACTATCTATCTGGGACGACCTCAAGACAAACGCAGATTCAAACACAACCTCAGCCCTGATCCTGCTCCACCTCTCCGCAGCCTTCGACACAGTCAGCCATGACACCCTAACCAAAAGACTGGAAGACATAGGCATAACGGACATGCCACTAGTCTGGACTAAATCATTCCTAACAGACAAAACAGAAACGGTATGGCTTAAACCCTACAAATCGACTCCATGAGTTAACGACTGGAGTACCACAAGGATCCTCACTATCACCACTATATTTCAACATATACCAGACTCCAGTAATCAGAATCTTCAAAAAACACAAAATCAATGCTAAAACTACGCAGACGACACCCAAATTATCTACAAAATTGAAGATAATCAAACCAACCACACAACCCTAAGCGAATGTCTAAAAGAAGTCTTTAACTGGATGAGCGCCAACAACTTGAAAATCAATCCAGGAAAGACAGAAATCATGATCATATCCAATAATCAAGAGAACACCACCTGCATTCCATGGCCGACAGAATTAGGAACCACGCCAACGCCATCTAAGGTAGTAAAAAACTTGGGAGTCCTAATGGACAACAACCTAACCTTAGAACCACAAATAAATGCAATAGTCAAGAAATGATTCTTCCTCCTTCACACAAGAAGAAGAATCCTACCTTTCCTCTCCTTCACCCACAAAACACTCACAGTGGTCGCCCCCATCATGTCAAGAATTGACTACGCGAACAGCCTCTACCTCGGGATGCCAGGATACCTCATTAAGAAACTACAACACATCCAAAATAAAGCAGCCAGTCTCCTCCTCCTCAAACTGTCCAGAAGAGACCACATCACTCCAGCGCTAAAATACTACACTGGCTCCCAATGAAACAGCGCATCGCCTTCAAAACAATGTGCATAACGCACAGGGCAATCAGCGGACAGGGAGCCGAATTTCTGCAAAAGAAAGTAACAATCTACAAACCAACGAGACCTCTCAGATCAAGCAACAAAATCTGCCTAGAACTCAAACCATACCTTAAGAAAAAACTAGGAGGATCCTCCTTCTACCATCTGGCTGCAAAGACCTGGAACACCTTCCCTAAAGAAATAAGAAACACTTAAAACCACCTACAGTTCAGAAAACTACTAAAACCCGTCTCTTCAATACCACTGACACAACCTGAACAATTATAAACGACAAACAGGAAAGACACAGAACAGGATGACAGAAACTAGGATGAGAAAGGCAACACCAGAACCGACCAAGGAAAACCCCACATTAACGAGAGACCAGAAAAATCTCATAGGACACAGACTGCCACCGCAAGGACAAGTATAAAACCCCATGCTAATCCCACCAAATTAGATTGAGACTGAACCATAAACTCATGCTTACCATGGTAACAGACAGATTGGACCGAGATGGGCAGGACCAAACTCTATCATGGTCTTTGATTATGGGTGGGCAACTAGTGGGAAGGCCTCAGGGGTGTCGACAGGTCACAGATCTAGATGATGAGCTGGAAATGCTTGCACACTCCACCTTGAGAAATATAAGCCTAGCGCCTTGCTCCCAAGCAGCCAGGCCAAGTCTACCAACTCGCTAACAATTTCACCCCTCTGCATACACACCTCAAACTCTAAACTAATACACCCAAAACCTATAAGCACAACAACCCGCACAAACTTCATTACACAGCAACAACAAAACAAACAACACATAGACTCCCACAACAGCACATGACATCTGCCGACCAGGAAACACCCCCAACAGGACATCACTGCTCCCTTGCAATTTTCCCACTTATCCCCACTAACTCTCCCCCGCAACCCCCTGCCCTCTTTATTTCAGATCTGCCAGAACACCAGGGGACCACTCCGGTGGTGATAGTGCATGGTATAAATATCCTTTTATGTTAACATAACATTAACAATTCAATTTGAGATATAACTGAGTGTCATCGTATTGCTGAAGTTGGATATTAGGGTAATTGAGAATTGTCCATAGTAGTTTCATATAAAGATAAACAATCATTGGGAAACATATTGATCCTTGTGGGTGTCCACAGGTGACTGGTGTGGCACTATCATAAGTGAAGTTATGCATCTAGACTACTCGGTATCTGTTCAAGAGTAAGGGGTAAGGTTGCAAGCTCATTCAGCCTGTGGGCAGGCTTGTGAGTCGAAGTGGTCATAAATGTCAAACGCAGCAGAGAGCTTAAGAAGACCAAGAGGCAGGAGTCACCTTTATCCATGAAGAGCATCCTCCATGACTAAGATGGTGGCAGTTTATTTGTTGCAACTGGGTCTGAATCCAGATTGGTGGTCACAGAGCAGGCCAAGTTGTTTAATCCAATCATGGAGTCGGTGAGCAATTTCATTTGCAATGATTTTTTCAATCTGGCAGTAGTAAGCACGTCCATCTGGGTCCTGAGTGTGCCTGTGCGCGCGTGTGTGTGTGTGTGAGTGTGTGTGTGTGAATGCTTTTCTTTTGACGATTTTGTAGACAAAACCTGTTTTTAAGGTGCCCCAAATCAAGCAGGACATTGACCAATTTTTGGGAGGGGCTTAAGGGCTGTTCTTAAGAATAGTTTCATGGATGTTGTCCTTTTATGAGGTGGGTTTTAGTGACACAAGAGTATCAGTGAGTTTCTTGGAGGTGAGAGGTGCAAAAGCTGTCCAGACTTATTGTGTGAGGTAGGGCTGCCACGGTCACATCTATAATAGCTATTTGAATAAATGTAAATGTGTTTCATTCAACAATGTGCATTTTGAATGACTTTATCTGCCCACATTATATTAAAACATGTCTCTATGCCTGCATGTTCTTCAGAAACTCATGTCCTTTATCCAACATGATATAAAGATATCGACATAATGTGTATAGAAAAATATATCAATTGATTTGTTGACAGCCCTGCCCTTTATTAAATTGTTGTTGCTAGTAAGAATTAAATAAAAAAGTCTTTCTTTTTTATACTTAACCTCAAAATGTCCAACTCAGTTGCACTCTTGTTAAACGTGAGATGGTTTTCCAGGGCTCAGGTCTTAAAAAAAGAAATGCAAGTGTCAGCTTTCTGTAGTGCATACATCACCATTAATCACCAATCAATCCATTAAGAGATTAACAGGTACAGCTGTGAGTACCCACGACAAAAGTCTTGGATGGAAAATACAAAAAAAGCTAATTACATTCCAAATTCAGAACATTCATATGCCTGTTTTTTTTTTAAGTTTAGTTGGATGGCCTCATTTAAATTACATTGATGGATGCACAGCCAGTCAGTAATGGCCACATCAGAAGAACAGATGTCCAAATAAACACTGAACCTTGATGTGGCAGAGCCAAAAGCACTCTTATAAACCTACTAAAATGATCCCTTTGTTTCACATATCTGTTTAAGCAGATGTTTTCTGTTAATATTAAAACTCCAACAAAAAAAAGTATGGTGTTTTGTATTGCTTACACTTTTTCATTATAATAGAAGTGAATTGGCCTTTCAGCCATACAGAACCATAAGATGTTCTGAGTTGCCCTACATCAGTGCTCACTGACAAACCCCATGGCCTAAAAACCTTTGCAGACCGGTGGTCTAATGTTTGAAAGGGTACCTGTCATAAGACTCAAATCAATTATTGGGGGAGGGGCCTGCCAGCATCATAAGTTTAATTACCCAAGAAAGGAAACAAAGTCTTGGACACTATAGGAAACCATGCACCATTTAAATTGACATGGCATTTAAAAACAGGGTTCAAGATAGCTCTTAAAATGCCAGTTATAAACAATCCCAAGAGTGTGTTGCTATCATGTGATCATTCTCTGTCCAAGCACTCTAAATTTAAATTCTCTACATAGATTAAAAATGACTAAAATAATAAATATTAATAACGATTGCACAAATTAATCCTGCATCCCATGTGTCTAGGCCGAGGGATTATAGAAATCTGTGTTTTATCGATCGAGGAGGGCGACTTCCTATCGTCGTTGGACCTGGAGGGTGCTTACTTCCACATCCCCATTCTAAAAGGACACAAAGTTCCTCAGATTCGTAGTCCAGGGGCGTCACTACCAATTCAGAGCCCTGCCATTCGGATTAAAGTCGGCACCCAGGGTGTTCACCAACTGCCTCGCTCCAGTGGCGGCATGGCTGCGCCTGCAGGGGATCCACGTCTACCCCTACCTGGACGACATTTTGGGCAAGGTGCAGCGCCTGTTAGCCACGGATGTGGCCAGGGTGAGGTCCATCAACTCCCTCCTCGGGATGATGTCCTCATGCATAGACCTTGTGTCCCTTTGCAGACTTCGGATGCGTCCGATACAAGAGTTCCTCGACGCCCGCTGGATTCAAGCGGCGGGCAGCTTCGAAGACAGGATCCCGCTCGACGAGGAGTTCCGATGGGCGATTCTATGGTAGGGTACCCGTGCGCACCTCACGGCAGGCACGGACTTTCAGACCCCGGCGTATCAGGAGACCGTGACGACGGACGCCTCCCTGGAGGGATGGGTGGCCCACACCGGAGATCTCCACGCAAGAGGCCTCTGGCTCCCGGAGGAGAGGTCTCTCCACATCAACTTCCTGGAGCTACGAGCCGTGTTCTGTGCGCTCAAATCGTTCCTTCTGTTCCTCAAGGACAAAGGGTGAGGATCTTCACCGACAACACCACCACGATGTTCTACATCCGGAAGCAGGGAGGCACCAGATCCCCAGCCCTATCCAAGGAGGCCCAGGATCTGTGGCACTGGGCCATCGCCCAGGGGATGTTTCTGGTTCCCTTCCACTTGGCAAGAATAAAAAACACCATTGCCGACTCACTCAGCAGGGAGCTGCGCTTGTGCCACGAGTGGGGAACTACGCCAGGACCAGGTGGATCGGCTCTTTCAACAATGGGGCAAACCCCAGATCGACCTGTTCGCGACGGCGACGAACTCCAAGTGCTAGAGGTTCGCCAGCAGGTTCGCACAGCCGAGGAGCATGGGCGATGCTTTCTCGTTCCCTTGGGACAGCCTGTTCCTGTACGCGTTCCCTCCGTTGCCGTTGCTGCTCCATATTATCAACCAGCTCAAGAGGTCCAGCTGCAGGATGATCCTCGTCGCACCGGCGTGGCCGAGACAGATCTGGTTCCCGGACCTTCTGGACTTGTCAACGTCCCCACCTATCAAGCTGGCGACGGACGCGGATCTTCTCTCCAGAGAAGGAGGCGCCGTTCTTCATGACGACCCGGAGTCGCTGAACTTGCAGGCTTGGCTCCTGCAGCAATAGAGTTTGGAGGATACAATATCCCGGCTGACTGCAAAGAGGTTCTTGCAAAAGCCAGGGCATCCTCAACTCTCAAGTGCTATGGACATAAGTGGAAGAGGTTCTCTGTCTGGTGACGTGCACAGAAGATTAACCCTCTGCGGATTACGGCCCCTCAAGTATTGCAGTACCTACTGTCGCTGGCCAAAGCTGGACTGGCTCAGGCCTCCATCAAGATGCATCTGGCTGCCATCTCCCGATACACCAGAACTACAGGACGGGAGTCCTTGTGGTCTCATCGCCTGGTGAAGGAATTTATGAAGGGACTATTCTGATCGTTCCCGCCGGTGAAGGCCCCTGCCCCGGCGTGGGAGCTCAACGTGTTGCTGACCAGGCTCATGGGTGCCCCATTCGAGCCTATGCATTCGGCGCCGTTGAAGTTCCTGTCGTGGAAGACAGCATTTATCATGGCCATCACCTCCGCACGACGAGTGGGAGAGATCCAGGCCCTATCTTGCAAGCCTCCATACTTGACTTTTCACGACACGAGGATGGTGCTGAGGACGCACCCCTCCTTTATGCCCAAGGTGCCATCGGACTTCCACCACAACGAGCCCTTGGTGTTGCCAGTTTTCTTCCCGTCGCCTTCGTCGCAGGCCGAGAGGACTCTGCACTCTCTGGACGTAGCTAGAGCGCTGAAGTTCTACCTGGACTGCACGAAGAGTTTTCGGAAGACATCACAGCTGTTTGTGAACTTTGGTCCTGTGAATCAAGGGAAGGCTCTCTCGAAGGCCTCCATTTCCAGATGGCTTTCCGGCTGCTTCATGCACTGTCACCAGTTGGCAAACCGACTGCTGCCCGGCCGTCCGAGAGCCCATTTGACCAGAGCGATTGCTGCTACCACGGCGTTCCTGTCTGGTGTGCCCCTGCTGGACATCTGCAGGACTGCTACGTGGAGGTCGACACACACCTTCACAAGATTCTACTGTGTCGATTGGGACTCCAGGGAGGAGTCCAGGGTCGGCCAAGCAGTGCTGCGCAACCTGTTCGCTTAAGGTGAGCCTGGTGAGGAGGTAAGAGATGCTTAATGTTGAGTTGGTGTATTGCTTAATGTTGAGCCTGTTGCCACCTCCCTTGGTTTTGCATGTATATACTGCTATGTATTCTTCTATTCATGAGCATGTGAATCCATGCCAGACCCCATGCTGGAGAAGGAAAAAGTTACTTACCTGTAACTGTTGTTCTCCAGCATAGGTCTGGCATGGATTCACATGCGAACCCTCCCTCCTTCCCCTCTGCGGCTCTTCACTTGGTCATACTGCCACTTTACGTGCTACCAAATCTGAGGATGGCTGCCAGGGGAGGGGCTTAGAGAGAGGACATTCATTGGCTGGGGGCAGTATGACCCAGAGATCAGTGATTGGTTACTACTAAGAAAGACAGATCAGAAACAAAACTGATAATGATTTTTTCTTTACCGGGGATTCCCAGCCTGACGACGGGGAATATTCATGAGCATGTGAATCCATGCCAGCAGCCAGACCCATGCTGGAGAACAACAGTTACAGGTAAGTAACTTGTTCCATATTGGACATCTTGTATTGAAGTCCAATCCCCAGTTTTGGGCTAAAATATTGTAAGAAATGTAGACTAAAATATGCACCTTTGGTATTCTTCCCCTTAGCTGGCTTAATTCAATACTGGTCCCGGTACATAAAAGGGGGTTCCATACAGATCCTAATAAATACAGGTTGCTAGCTATGCTAGACGCAAGCATCAACATTTTTGCGACGACACTATTCAAATTGCAGAATAAGCGGTGTATTGATAATGAGCTACTTAAACCCCGCCAGCTATTATTTAGGGTGGATTATTCCACGATACAGGCTATTTGGACATTCGCCTGCTAACAGCTGATGTATTAAACGGGTCGGACTGAGACCTTTACTTCTGTTTTGTCGATTAAACGACAGCATTTGACTGTTGATCAGCAAATCTTGGGGTTCAAACTGGAAAGATGGGGCATTATAAACATTTATTATACTTCAGAAAGGCTCTTTATACTGATACAACAGTTACTGTTTGACTTTCGCAAAAGGGGGACATTACCTCCCCCATGCCCACAAATCGGGGGTTTGAAGCAGGGTTGTGTTTTTGCACCTCTGCTATTTAACCTAAATGTGGCTAACATGGGGAGAACCCTGGCAGGACACAAACCTTCCTGTCTCGGATTGGTGGGGTCGAGTTGCAGTGGATCATGTATGCGGATGCCACGGTTCTACTTGACCGCACACCTCTATGCTTGCAAAGAGCCATCAACAAGTTGGCTCAATTTGCAGAAGAGGTCATGCATATACGGGGAAAAGGCCTTTCGTCTACTAGATTTAATTGGCACATTAATGGTACCAGATTAGAGTTGGTTAAAACCTATGTTTATCTTGGCTTACCTTTCTTTAGTGCCCCTACATCCACCAAATACTATGCATATAATCAAAGCTAAAGCATTGCGCCGATGGCTGGTATTGAGGGGCTACATAAAAAGAGTGATCGGAAACTCAATTGAGGGATTTATCGAAGTATATCAGTCAAAAACGTTTATTTCGGATCCAAAGATCCATCAAACACAAAGAAAACAACATTACATACATCCATAAAATATCAAAATTCACAAATATTTCCTTAAAGACCTGTGCAAAAAGCCATAACATACATTGATGAATTTAACACAATGATATTAAAAGATGATAAAAAGCCACTGTTCCAAATATTCTGTTACCTTCAGCAATATATTGTTACAATAAAAGCAGTTCCCGCTGCATTCCACCATTATGTTAAGGGCCTCCATCACCCTGGAGCCTCAACAACCCCTTTCTAAAGTACATTGCTCTCCTCAAAAAGGAGAGCAATGCCCAGGCAGTGAAAACCGAGTCAGCACTCAAAAGAAAGTTGAGTGCTGCTTTGTAATGGCGGATCTCTGCCTTATTTAGGGCTGGTATCAAAGTTACTCTACGTATCCCTGCATAACCAATACAATACAGCAATACGTAAACCAGGTCTTCACGCTCATGTCCACACACAGGACAACTAGCGCAGTCTGGAAACCCTTTCCAATTTGCTGTATTCCCTTGCAAAAGGAGGCAATCAAACCTCGCCCTAGTTATTAACCAGCGATCTTTTTTATATGAACCCCATGTAAGATAAGGTTGGATCACAGAAGGCCTACTAATCTTAGTGTGAAGTTGGCCAGATTTAATTCCATACTCTAAGAGTATTCTTTTCCTCATGACGGCCTCACCCCCCACAGATTTGTGTCTGGTCCCCTCGGCCTTTGTTAATAATACTACTGGTGGAAAAAGAGCACTTAGGTTGGCCTCCCCAAGAGCTTTGGAAATATAATCAAGCCATGGGATTCTTTGCCACCCTACCCTACCTAATACTGACCGAATGATAGAGTGGCAAAGAGAAGCTTATTAGTTTGCCCACAGCCGAACCCAAAATAAAATTGGTGCCAACGCCCACTGGTCCTCCCAGAATTCCATTCCCAATTTGCGGTGAATTGATATGCATGCCGCAGTGTTCAGAAGCCCCAACAGTTTCGTGATAAATTTGTTTTCCTTTACTTGAATTTCATCCGCCCTCTGAAAGCCCCATAATGGGGCACCATACATTGTGACTGCCATTGTTTGGGTAGCGTAGATCTTAGAAATCACTTCCAGAGGCTGACCCTCACACCTTGACATAAAACAAAAGATGCCCCCTATTTGCTGACTCATTTTGGCCGATTGTTTGGCCATGTGGGCCTTCCCAATTAAGGCTTCTGAGAAACTTAACCCCAGATAATCAAAAGCCTTTACCCTGGGTATAACTTCTCTGGCACAAAGCATTGGTCTCCTTGCCACTGGCCATTTTCTGCCCACACAAGCCATTACAGCCGATTTTATGGTGTTGATTTTTAGCCCCAATTCACACGTAAAGGTTGTGTAGGCATTTATCAAGGTCTGTAAAGCTCTGTGTTCTGGCTAGCAATACTGTATCGTCCGCTAGGACAGGAAAAGCCCGTCCCCCCAGGACCAGAAAGTCAGCCAAGACACCGATGAGATCCTGTGACAGACCATTAATATATAGGCAGAAGCAAATGGGGGCCAACACACAGCCCTGCCGCACACCACATTCAACCCTGAAGCATGCCGTGCAATGACCCCCCGGACCACTGCACACGCACGCCTCATTGTCGTTGTGTATGTCGCCCAACACCCTCAAGATGTCCCCCGGACAGCCCAGGGACCCGAGCACGGCCCACAGCTTTGCCCTGTCTACCTTGTCAAAGGCTGTGCTCAGGTCCATGAACGCCAGGTACACCGCCTCACCCCTGCAAAAGACCGAGTTGGCCACAAGAAGATATAGGTTAAGGCTCTGCTCCATAGTTCCAACTCTTGGGCGGAAACCAATCTGGATATCTGATAAAACTGTTTGATCCGCCAACCACATTTCAATGCGTACTAACAAGACTCTCCCGAAGATTTTAAAGGAAGAGTCCAATAATGAGATTGGTCTATAGGCACTGGGGCTAGCTTTGTCCCTCTTTTTAAAAATTGGAAAAATAATGGCCCTTTTCCACGAGGGGGAATAGTTAACAGATTTCATATAGGCATTGAACACCACCATTAAAAGTGGTGCCCACAGATCCAAGCAAGGGATCCTGAAACAAGTCTGAAGGGATCATGCGCCTGATTATGAGCTTTTGATTAATGGCCTTCTTAGCCTCCTTCACTTCAAATTTTAGGCAAGACGAGGCTTGATCTACACATCCTTCAGTGTTCACTGCCCCAAACAGACTCCCAAAATACTTTATTCAAGCCTCATCCTCCACATAAGTCACACTACCCACATTAGACCAACACCCAACGGAACCACCCTTCACAAACTCCCAAAATGCCTTCTGGTCCCTTCTTTTGGCAGCTTCCAAACATCCCTCCCATTCCACCCCTTCAATTTCCTGTTTTCTTCTCTTGAGCTCTAGTTGGTAATGTGCTCTAGCCTGAGTTATCACTCTTCTACTAGAGGCTGGGTCCTTAAGTGTCTGCAACAGAGCTCTCTTCGTCCCTTTACAGGCCTCATCAAACCACCCCTTCTGCGAGGCTCTCCTCTTGGCCTTATTTGCAATTGTAAATTTACAAGTAAGAGCACCCGCTAGTTCCATAAATGTATATACAATTGCCTTTGAGGAGAGAGTGTCCCCCAATATATCCACCAAAAGGGGTTCATTCTCCGAGATAGATTTGTAGTGCAGTTCGACCTCTAAAATAGTCCCCCATTTAATTCTTCTAGATCCAATAGTCACCCCTTCATTGGGCAAGGTGCAATGTCCAAAGACATCCCAACCCCCAACAAACCTGTCAAAGACAAATGTATGGGATGATGATCGCTGTTCACATCGGGGATCACCTCGAAACTTACACTGCGTTCCCAAAGACTCAAAGAAATACAGAAATAGTCGATTGTTGAGAAACCCATGTGGTTGTTAAAGGTCACATGGCCTGGAATATCCGGCGCCAGGCGACCATTGACAATACGTAATCCCCATTCAGTCAACCACAAGCACATCTGCAAGCCCTTCGAACATACTCTCTCGTCCCTCATACATGGAACCGGGATATTCATTGAGAGATCCTCCATTGGATCTAATAAATCCTTCACCACACCCATTCCCATTTTAATGTTAAAATGACCACCCAAAATATACAGTGCGTTTCTATTCTATTTCTATGCCACAGATACAAACTGTACCCCGTTATCTGACACAATTTCAACGGGTACACATTCCTTAAGAAAAACTCTTTCCAAGAAAATAATCAATTCCTTAGCTGTGACTTCCTTCACTGCTTCCCATTCAAACCATTTGGAATGAAAATCTACCACCACAAATAGAAATTTCAGACCTTCTCCCAACCCTGCTACAGGACCCATGATGTCCACTGCCAACTTGCTCCAAGGCTGGTCTGGTATCACATTAGGTTTTAATGGGGCTTCTCTCACCACTCTACATTTGTCACTAGTTTGGCAAATCATGCAATCTTTGACATACCCTTCAGCACTTTTATAAATCCCCGGCCACCAATAATTCTGCCTCAACTTCCTTTTCATGGCAGCTTCTCCAGGATGTCCCTGATGTGCCAACTTCACCAACACAGATCTAAGTGACTGTGGAGGAACAATGCACCTTCCCCTCCTCAGCCTGCCTTCACACAAATTCAATTTGTCCCTTATCTCCCACCAGGTATTGAATTTATTGCCTATGTCTCTTTTGGCTGGCCACCCTCTCACTGTCCAACACTTTATAAGCTTAAGATCCTCATCTACATCTTCTTCTTGTATCCACTCTTCCTTCTTTACAGCATTCTGTATTTCTGCCACTACTAACTCTTCCTCCTTTTCTTCCACAACATTACTGTTTACTGGCAGTCTTGACCAGCAGTCTGCCACCACATTTTTCTTTCCAGGCAAATAGCTTACCTCAAAGTTAAAATTCTGGAGTCCCAAACCCCACCTGCTAATCCTTGGGGAACCCAATGCCCATTTTCCACTCTCAAAAAGCTGAACCATGGGCTTATGGTCTGACCTGACCATGAATCTTCTTCCCCACAAGAAATACTTGAAATGGCTCACAGCCCAGAACATGGCCAAGGTTTCTCTTTCTATAACGGAATATTTGCACTCTGCACCTCTCAGCGTCCTAGACGCAAACGCAATAACTCTCTCTGTATTGTCCCTGTCATACTTCACGAATGTCGCTCCCAGCCCAAGCATACTCGCATCAACCACCAAAACACTCTTGTCCTTGGGATCGAACCTACCTATGGATGGTGCTTCACTCACAGCTTTCTTGACACACTAAAAAGCCACATCACATTCTGCTGACCATTCAAATTTCGCACCCTTCTTGAGCAACATTCTGAGAGGGGTGGACACTTTGGCAAAATCTTTCACGAACTTATGATAATATTCGGCCAATCCTAAAAATGATTTCACTTGTTCCTTATTCTCTGGCACAGGTGCAACTTTCACTGCCTCCACCAAATTCCTCTTGGGCCTCACCCCTTGTTCATCTATCTCATGTCCAAGATATTCCACCCTGTGCACCGCAATCTTACACTTACTCCTTTTTACTGTTAACCCTGCCTCACCCAATCTATTTAACACCTGTCTCAACACTCCATCATGTTCTTCAGTGGAACTAGAATATATCAGAACATCATCCTGGAACACAATAATGTTCTTTACTCCGCTCAACACTGTCTCCATCACCCTTTGGAATACAGCTGCCGCCGAGGCGAGTCCAAACGGCATCCTGCAATACTTAAATGTTCCAAACACCAAAATGAATGCCGTCAAGTGTTGACAATCCTCCTTCAGTGGAACCTGATGGTATGCCTGAGAAAGATCGATTACTGAAAATACTTTGGCATTGTTCAACACAGATAATTTGTCACCTATTATCGGCAGGGGATGTCTATCTACTAAGATATTCCTGTGCAGGTCTCACAGGTCTACACATAGTCTAATGTCTCCATTAGTCTTCGCTGCCACCACCACCGGCGACAGCCATTCAGAGCTTTCACTCTTCTCAATTATACCTCTTTGGAGTAGCGACTCCACTTCTACCTTCAGCTTTTCACTTAGTTCATGAGGCACTGGCCTCACCTTGTGCACTTTAGGACTGGCTCCTGCCTTCAGCTGAATTTGATGTTCAAATCCCTTTAACATTCCCAATTCATCTTGAAACACTTTGGGGTATTCCTTCTCCCACTTATCCTTCAGCTCGGCCACATCAATAGGCCTTTCCGCATTCGCTTTGATCCTGATTCCCAACTTCCACTGTTCACCCCATCCCAGGAGTGACAAACCTTCTTGAGTAACATATATCTCAGATTCACAGCTTCTCCCTTTATATTTAATGGAAGCCTGAAACATCCCTACAATTTCAAATCTTACATTCCCATATGCATAGGGTTCAATATTGTGTTCCTTCAACTGCTTTACATCGCCCTGCATGCAACCCAAGAGGGTTGCTTTTGACATCAAAGTCCACGGTGAACAACTGTCCACTTTCATTGTCACTATTCTCCCGTTGATCATGAATACATCTGTTGGTGCACCTCCCTTGTTAGAAACTTCCGATACTTCTAGCACATGCTTTGCTTGGTTGCTCATTCCCATTGCATGATCCTCTTCTTGTTCAGGTACTCTTCCTCCTGCTTCAATGTTTTGCACCATCCCCGATTCCCGGCAGACTCTTGCGAAATGACCCTTTTTCTTGCATTTCAAACACGTTATATTCCTGGCTGGACAGAACATGCTTGTTGAAATGTGGCGGTTACTGCCACACTTGTAACATCTTATTTCCTTGTTCGGAATGCCTTTGCGGAATCCCCTCACTGCGGCCACTTCTCCTTCCGACTGGTCTCCTTTGATGGTATTCATATATTTATGGGTCTGTTCCATGCTTCTTGCCGTGTCTATGGCTAACTCCAGTGATTCATCTTTTGACAGTAGCCTCTCTTGTATTTTTACATTATTTGTGCATCTAACTAATTGGTCTCTTATAAGAGAGTCCGTGAGTAGCCCAAACTCACACGTATGACTAAGGGACCTTAACGCTGCAATAAAATTGTCCACTGGTTCTTGCGAATCTTGTACCCTCTGGAAGAACTTGTGCCTTTCAAACGTTATGTTCTTCTTGGCTTCGAAATGGGCTTCTAACTTCCTCTCTTCCATGGAATACTGATCCACGTCTCCTTGGCCTTGCTGTGGCAGATCAGGCAAACCATCGTAAACACTTCTGCCTTCAGTTCCCAAATTGTGGAGTAATATTGCTTCTTTTCTCGCTGACACAAACTTATCACCACCTATGGCAAACAGATAGGTGTCAAATTACTTTTTCCACCTGTCCCACCTTATTGGTGGAGCACCAGGTTCTGGTAGAAACGGTGGTGGTGGTGCCATACTTGCTGCAGCCATCTTTATATAGTTCCTGATGTGCTCTCACACCAAATTGCACCAATTCACAATTGCCTTCCTTATGTTCTGTATTGCGTTCTCCACAACTGTACAAACGCCTTCTATTTGTCTCTCCCTTTTTTTTTCTTTTAAAATCGTTTTCCTCCTCACAGTGTTCTCCTTTGCAAGTCTTGCCAATCCAACCTTCCTTTACTTGCACCTTAACCACAACTCCACTGGTGCCCCGCTCCGCCTCAAGATTTCTTCTGGTGCCCAGCTCCTTACTCCGATCACTTTCTTTATATTATTTCTGGGCCTGTTGGCCTCAGTTAGCCACTCCTTTCCCTTCTGGTTGTGCCCTGCCCCACACCCCCTGCTCCTCACCTTAGTGTCCAATGGGGAGCCGGGTGTGCGGCACCAACCAGGAGCAGGACCCGCTGCGCAGGCTTCTTCAAGTGAGAGCGGAGGTGGGGAGAGCGTCCTCCTGCAGCACCACGCTCCCTGGGCGCCGCAGAGACAGCCGCTCTTATCAAAGGTGAGACAAATCTCCTCTGGCAGCGCCGTGCTTCCAGGGCGCTGCGGAGACAGTCCCCTTGCGGCCCCCCACCTCACCGCTCACAATGTGGCCTGCGCTGCTGCCGGTAGCGACCGCAGTGCCGTGGACGTCCCTCGGCCTCAGCGAACTTCTGGAGGAATGTCGGCTCCGCAGCAAGCTCCTAGTACCTCTCCTAATCCTCGTCGCTAATTGAAAGGATTTAGGCGGCACAGGAAATCAAGTGAGTTTGTTATTAAAAAGGAGCTCCCCGGAGCCCTCAGTATTTTATGGCCTCACTATTCAAAACTCTACAGCAACTGCCTCCTGTGGTCACGCGGCTCGCATTCTAAACAATGCCCACGAGTGCGCGTGACTGCAGCGAGGCGAAAACATAAGTCTCTACATAGACATATATTAACTGCACGTGAAAAGGTAACCAAACTTTATTGCATAGGATAGGAGTGTTTTTGCACAGAGCCAGGCAGTATTGCAACAGATCAGTTTTGGTCTACAATTGTAATTGTTTATTTGTAAAGCGCTTATACATAAGTGAAGTGCTTCAAAGCGCTTCAAGGCAGCAAGGGAACAAGGGAGTTCAGTCATCACTCTCAGGCCTTCAAGATTTAAATGATCTTAACAAAAAACTAGCATACTAGGCCAGAGGTATTGTAACTAGTGCAAGTACATGATGGGAAGGAATGAGAGAGGAGGGAGGGGTGAGGAGAAGAGCATACAATCAAACTACAGTACTATGCCTAACGACTTGTCAGATAGTGCAAGTGTATGACAAAGAGTGGGGAGAGAACGGAGGGGGGAGGACATAAAGAACAATAAACTACCGTACTAGGCCTGGTGACATTTCAGATATATTGATGGTTGGTTGTCACGAAATACGCCGATGCTCGAGTATTTGAGATACAATCAAGCAAGGGAGAGGAGACAGAGGGAGGACAGGACAGACAAACTTGCTAGGGCTAGTAGGTTCCCGGTCGTGCAAGTGCGCAGACAGGAAGTGTGAGGGAGCGGGGGGACAAGTGTGCCCAGTCCATCAAGGGCCTGGGTTAAGTGCAGAGGGGTTGTCCCTCTCATGGAGCGTATTCCAACTGCAGTAGTGCCAAGCAGAGTGTAGCGGTCCGCAGGCAAGTGCCGGACTACAGGGGAGCCTGGGACCTCTGAGGCTCTGGAGCTGCACTAGGTGACCAGTCAGTAAACTGAGCAAGTTGGGAAGAGAAGGAAGGAGGGAAGCAGGAGAGAAGAGAAAGGAGGTTAGCAAGGGAGAGAGAAAGAGGAAGAGAAGAGGAAGGTCTTGAGGAGTTTCCAGAACTTAAGGAGGTCCGGCTCAAGACAGAGAGAGGCAGGGAGGCTGTTCCAGAGGAAGGCACCAGCAGAGGATAAGGATCTACCCCCAAATCTCTGTTTGGAAAAACGACTCGCCTGCAGAGGGCTCAAGAGGGAGAGTATTTAGGAAGAGAGCGTTGTAGATGGTAAGGGCCCCAGCCCCAGAAAGCCTTGTGGATTATGCAGAGGGACTTGAACTTGATCCTTGCAGCCACAGGGAGCCAGTGGAGAGATATCAGTGCTGGAGATATGCGGTCGCTGGTCTTCACTTGAGGCCAAGGATAATTCTCGTGGTTTTGTTCTGGATAAATTGAAAAGGTCAGAGAGTAGCAGTAGGACGATTGAGAAAGAGACTAATGCAGTAGTCCAGTCTGGAGAGTAGCAAAAGGTAGAATGGCTTGGAGTAGGTGCACTTGATATTGGGACTTTTTGGAGATGTCTGATATGTAAGAAGAGAAGGAGAGAGTAGAGTTGAAGATGACCCCCCAGATTTTTTGCCTCACTGGTGGGTGAGGGCGAAGGACAAAGAGAGGCCGGCCAGAGTGAAAGTGGGAAAGCGGTAGCAAGGGTCCCAGCGAGGACGATCTCTGTCTTACTGGCCTTAATGAGATCATTAGCAGCACACCAGGACAGGATTGCGGACACAGTCAGGAATGAGAGAGGAGGAGGCCGAGGGTAGCCTGAAAGAAAGCTGAGTGTCATCCACATAGCACTGAAAGTTGGAGGTGTTGGCAGAGATCTTGTGGGCCATAGGGGCCATGTAGACATTGAAAAACCAGGGGGATAGATGAAATCCCTGGGGAAGTAGAGAGAGTGAGTGATAGCAGAGAGAAAGGACCCAAGTTCCACCTGGGAATGATGGTCTGAGAGAAAGGACGCTAGTCATGCCAGGGCCTGAGCTGTGATGCCCAGGGTATCACGGAGACGGGAGATCAGAATCTTGCGGTTTACCATATCAAAAGCAGAGGAGTGATCAAGAAGAATGAGGACAGAGGGAGAGTTAGAGTCAAGGTTTGAGAGCAGGTCTTCACATGTGTTCAGAAGAGCAGTTTCCATGCCTATGGATTCTCTAAAGCCAGACTGATGGTTATGGAGACAACCCACAGATTCAGTGTGGAGGGTAAGCTGAGAGATAGCCAACTTCTCCAGGAGTTTGTCCAGGAAAGGAGTGATAGAGATCGGGTGATAGTTTGCCAGAAAAGAAGGATCGACAGAGGGTTTTTTGAGAAGAGGGGTGTGCAAGAGAATCTGGGGAAAACTCCAGTGGCGAAGAAGAGGTTGCAGAGGTCTGCCAAGGCTGGAGCTAGAGAGTCAGTGTTGTTCTTGATGGTTTTGGAGGGGCAAGGGTCTACCTGTTTGGAAGAGGCTTTCATAGACCGGACAAGTCTAGAAAAAACCTCAGGTGTGACAGGGGAGAGGGAGGAGAGAAAAGGGGGCATGGTGGTGACGGCTATAGGGACCACTGCAAAAGATTTAGGACTACAGGTGGTTGGCAATAAACCCAATTGGTAGCAGTCTGTATCACCCAGATTTACCTGGTAGCTGTGGCTGAGCAGTCAGACTTCTCTCAAGATGGGTTAGGCAGTATATAGAGTATACACAATAGGTACAGAGATACAGTAGCACAAGCAAACACTGACCAGAGCTTTGGTGTAAAAGTATATAATTATTTATTGAAAGACACACTTGTAAATTACACTAGCACAAATAGAGGTAAATAAATTCAACACACAGTCACTATTATATATATACAACCCTGATTACTTATTAGACAAGTCTTAATGAGAAATACCACTTATTTTCAGACAGAGGTGAGCGCTTAACATAAGATGGCACTCTCATAAGTTATTAAAAAGGGAGGGAAAAGGCAGAGTTATGAAAGCACACAAATTTCAATACTTTTCAAAGAACCACAGTGAGGCAGGTTAGGCAAAGCCAACTGGAGAGCAAGGAAGTTCAAATGCCAGGCCCACTCTTAGAGAGAGTGAGCGAAATGTGTCCAGGATCACACAGTACTAAATACTAAAATACAGTGGGGTTATGCCCAAAGAGTCTTTGTAAATAGTTCACAAAAAGATTGACATCAAGTCAGGAAAAGTTAGTTAACAGGTCCCAGGCTAACCAGGTTAGAAAGTCGAGGATTTACTGTCACCCCGAACGATCTGTCGCAAGGGAGGCCAGGCGGGACACAGTACCTGAAAATGGGAAGAACGCTCCAGTGGGGGCAGTTGTTCCTGGCAGCGGGTGTTTCGTCCAGAGGAAGAGGAGGCCTCGACGTGGAGGAAAGCTGGAGGTCGTAGAGCTGCCAGGGAAGAAACCAGCTGCAGAGTTTCCCTCTTACAAGGTACAACCCTTTTCTTCGCGGTAGTGGTAAACCGTGGTATTCCGGTTGCCGGGGTGCTTGGCACGGGCAAGGCGGCCATGAGATGGTCCAGGAAGGCGAAAAGACGGGGAAACTGGTTATCCCCACCAGTCAAAGGAAGAAGCCTAGCTGTCACTCAAACATGCTAAGTGGTGAGCCGGGCGGCTCACCACTTGGGCCAATCACACAAGAGTGCGGCTTGAGTTGCCGAGGCAACTCAGTCCAGGGTGCCTAAACCCCCTCCCACACCACCTGTGGTACCCTGACAGCGTGGCACCACTTTTGGAGGCTTCTGTGGAGAAGCCCGCCAAAAAGTGGAACAAAGGGCTCGACTTGGGTTGGAGTCACAGAAGCGAACATAAACGCCATTTTGGAACCAAGTTTCGGCAAAAAATACCAACCAGTGAATTTATATTAATTTAATAAACCGGCGGTATGTTCGAGGCTATATTAAAAAGTGGTAGCCTCGAACAATGGGAAAATCCCATAGAAATATATTCTCGGTCGATTATAAAAAGTAGTATCCACTGCCACCAGCCAAAACTCGGTCGGGGGGGACCGGACAGTGCCCCCTCGAACAACAGACCCCGGGGCAATCAAATTGCCCCGACCAGTACATCCACAATATGATGGTTTGTACTGGTTCTGTTCACAACTTAAGACTAGTAAAGTCAATGGTGACTTTACATGCCCTGGGAGACAGTAGTCAGTCTCAGGGTATGGAGTCTTTGTTTGGAGGTCGCTACGACACCCCTACGTGACTGCACGGAGGGTGCTGTGTAACCCACAAATCAAAAACACATGAAACCCTATGGGGAAAAGGACCCCATAGCCCATAGAACACATACAAAGTCAAAGGAACACCTCAAATCATGTCTAAGAGTGGGAGGAAAAGAGTCTCACTCTTAGCAGGAGAAAAAAATAAACCCCAAAAATCCAGCAAAGCTGCTGGGGGACTCAATAGGTTTGGGAAATTAGCCATTACAGAGAATTCTCCCTAACAGTGAGAGTTAAGCATAGCACGATGGAGCAGATTGCCATTTTTGAAAGACTTATGGGCGGTGCAGGGGACAGAGGTCTCACCCAATAAGCAGTGAGGGTGCCTGAGGGATAGAGGCAAGAGAAGGCAGAGGGGCCGAAGGGAGTGCAGGCAAGGGAGCCGGGACAGTGTTGGATGACAAGGGTGCCAGTGAAGGAGGGGCCACAGAGCACAAGGGAGCCCCAGATGCACCAGCAGTGGGTTGTAAGGGCACCAGCGTGGGAGAGGCTGACAAGGTCGTCAGTGCAGAGAGTGTGGGCAAGGGAGCCAGGATAGTACAAGACGTCAAAGGAGCCATAGTGAGAGAGGTGGTGTGACCAGGTGGAAGCAAGGTAGCCAAGGTGTGCCTAGCAGGCAGGGAGGCTGTAGGTGCAGTTGGCAAGGGAGCCAGTGAGGAGGAAGGCAGAAAGTAGAAAAATTGAGGGAGGAGCCTATCAAAAAGGAAGAGGTTGGGGCCCTTGTACCAAGACGGTACCATTTCAATAGAAATGTAAAATGACCCAGGAAGTCTAGGAGAAGGCAAGAAGGACCTCCCAGCGGGTGCCACCATTTATGTGTGAGGAAGAGTGAGGAGAGAGCAAAGCGACCATATGTAGAGTCCATAAGTCGGGAGAAGCAACGACAAAGAGGATGTCGGTCACAGTCACTCTGGCGGATGCACTGACTTAGGTGTCAGCGATAAGAAGGACTGGGCTGGAGACAAGTGTGTCCTTCTTAGGTTTCTTCCTGCCAGACTTAGTGAGCGGTGAAGGATAGGATATAGAGAAGCAGTTTGTGAAGATAGGAGAGATAGAAAGCGCCATTGCCATTGTGAGGGGCACAGAGTGTGGTACACTTATCCAGGCTGAGCAGCTGAGGCACAGGAGAGGGGGTAGGCAGAATGGTGCAAGTGCACAAAGGAAGCACACAATAGATATGGGACAAAGCAGTGGCAGCTAAAACGTGGGGACATTACAAGGGAACAAGAAACAGAGAACAGTACAGAGGGCAAAGGAGTAAGTTGAATGTATAACAATGCAGGATGAGAGTACACCTAAATTTGTTTTTTTTAACTAACAGTCACAACAATACAGGATGAAACGCACCGAAAAGCAAATATTGTGACACAGTTATTGCCGCAGAGTGGTAGAGAAGAGGGGGGGCAGTGGGGTGAGAGCCCAGGAAAGTACAATAGGACATATGTCAACAGAGTTAGGGCAATGAGAATGCCTGGAGAGGTTGAGGGTAAGAGTCACAGAGAGATGAGGCAGGCAACTGAGCAACAGTCAGCACTAACGTGATGGCAGGAGGGATGCCACAGTCCACGGGCACAAGGTGGAAGTTCCCAGCATGACACATGACTTTGCCAACAGTAATAAGGAGGAGTGCTGCATGCCCAGCAAGGTCCAGACAGGAACAGACAGGAGCCTTAGTAGTGGGTCTTGCGAGGCAGGCCAGCATTTGCCCGCCGGCTTTGCTGATTGGACCTTTATAGGAAGAGGGGCCCAATCAACGCGAATCCACACAAGGTGGCCAGGCACTCCAGTACCTACAGAACAGGGCAGCCATGATGAAAAGGAGGCCAACTGCAGCCTCATAATTGCTGCGAGGGCACACAGCATCAGAGAAAATGCGATTAATGTGTTTTTTAAAAGAATTACATTTTTTTCTTCTTAGAAATTGTAATGCAATCATGTATCTCAAGTTACTTCATGCGCTGCCTGCACAGAGCGGGGCAGTTTATGGCCCCATAAGGCCCCAAAGGGGCTTACCTTCAATGTAGGAATGGGGGGAGAGGGAGCCCAAGCCTCGTGGTAGCAGGGGTGGCCCGTCCTGGCCTGCTCACCTCCTCGATGAACTGATTCAAGCCGCTAACTCTCTAGTGATTACTGCTGCAGCAATGCATATTTTGGAGACCATTCAATGCACTTTAACTACCTTCACGTTTCCCTGAACTGCCTCCTCTTCCTCCTCTCTCATCCCTGACTGTCTTACTGCTATTCAGGCATGGTGTGCTGCCAATGATCTCTGCCTTAATGCCAATAATACTGAGATCCTTCTCATTGGGACCCCTGCTCCCTCCTACCCTCTGGCCGCCCGCCATAGGTCCCTTCCATGCACCCTCTTGTGAGGCAAAAGACCTTGGTCTCATCTTTGACTCCTCTCTCCTTCTCTCCTCACATCACAGACCTTGCCAAGAAAGCCCACTTTCAGCTGCACCTCCTCAGAGGCATTCTCCTTTTCCACACCTTCTTCCAGAAACTCGATGTCTCCATAGCTCTGGTCCTCTCTAGGCTGGACTACTGCAACAGCCTCTTCCTCAGTCTTCTTCGTCCCCTTCAAGGAATCCAGAATAGGACAGCAAGACTTATCCTTAGCCTCAAGCCCAGGGTCCGCATCTCTCCAGCTCTAAAATCCCTCCACTGGCTCTTGGTTCCTGCTAGGATCAGGTTCCAGAGCCTCTGCATCATCCACAAGACTTTCTGGAGTCTGGGAACCCACTACATCCAACTTCCTCTCCCTAAATACCTCACTGTTAGAGCCTTTCTGTCTTCTAGCTCCAACTCTCTGCAGACCAGATGCTTCTCTAAGGAGATATTGAGTGGGGGTGCGGTAGATCTCTCTTCTCTGCACAAGACTCCCTCTGAAATGGTCTCCCTGACCCTCTCTGGCTTGAGCCAGATCTCTTTAATTCCGGGAGCTCCTCAAGACCCTCTTTTTCTCTTCCTCCTTCCCTCCCCTGCTAATGACCCCCATCTGCCCAGTGACTGGCTGCCTGGTTCCCTCTGAGTTCTACAGGGCCCCAGGCCCCCCTCCCAGTCTTCCCCCTTACTTGCACTTAGCATGTATTCCCTGGCACTTGCCCACCTTGCCTCCCCTTGGCACTCAGCCCATCTGGCCCTCTTCCCCGTCCACCCCCCTCTTTCCTCCCTTTTTCACTTGCACTCTCTCCTTGACCTTCCTTCCTTTTCCACCCTACCACTTCACATTCGCGCAGACCGTCACCACCCCCTCCCTCGCACTTCTTGTTCCTGCACTTGCACGGATCTGAATGTCACAAGGCCTAGTAGGACGGTTATTGTGATCTTTCTCCCTTGTACCCCCACCCCCTTTTTTGCCTTGAAACACCATTTGTTGTAAAGGCACCTTAAAAATATCCAATAAATAAAATTAATCCAGTGTTGTAGGGTGCAGGAAAGTATAGTGTGGACTTAGTCTGTTGAAACTAAATTCATGTTCACAGCAATGGGGGTACACTTCTAGAATGTGTCCCAGACGATTTGTTCACATACAAAGCAGTCTACTAATTGATAGGCACTTTACTTTTTGTATGAAGGAGTTGACCTCCAAAGTATTTATTGTTGGCATGTATAGAATGAAAGTTATTCTTAATTTTGCATTTGTCTTTTTTAAAATAAAAACGGAAGAAGGTAAACAAACAGGATTCAGTTGTGAAGTTTGTATCCCCATGGTCTGGGTGTAGAATGTAGGTTAAAGGTAAATATAAAGCTTTTTCTGGTTTGATACAATGACGTGAGAAAATACAAAAATAATGCCAAAATCCCTCTGTTTTGTTAGCAACTTGTTTCCTGTGACTTGTGAAAGTGTCAACGCTTTTGTGTATTGCTGTATGGGCCTGGGGCTTTCACCAGCAATGAGCGTTGGCCTAGCCTTGACTGTCTCCTTTATTCTCTGCTGGGAAGGCTTGACAACTTGCCAAGAGGACAGGACATATCCCAAGGATGTAGGGTGGGAAGCAGTGCTTCAAATGGTGCTCTGCCACTGCAGTGGGTAAGTCACAACAGAGGAATAATTACTTGAACATCCTTGAGTGTAGAATAGCTCAAGAGAGTATCTGATCCAAGAAGAAGAGTTCCACCATCTTGGAAAAGGCCAGTAGGCCATCCTTCCTTCCTGTGACTCCTCCTAACTTCCTGCAGGCAAGGTACTCCGGGTGCTGACATCAGAAAGCAAACCCTGGGTACAGCAGCAAGTATTGACCCTCTTACACAAGGTTTGGAATGGACCAATTCTCTTTGGCAAATTGATTGTATAAGGGTGGTGGGAATGCCCTCTATCCTTGCCCCCATTTCCTAATTGAATAATCTTTGGAAGAATCCAAATAAATCCTAGCAATATTTCACTGGAACCGTGTTACAATAAAGTCTGCCCAAAGTCCCCATCTGTTGGGGTAAAGAAAAAGATTTCCAAGGATGGTGCAGATCTTCCCCTAACTGCTTCATGGAAACATTTAAAGTGATCTGTTAGAAAATGCATGCTTGCAGCTGGATCACACTGGTATCAGGACTCTGTCTACTGTAGAGACAAGCCTGTAAGTGATCCTGGCAACTTTCCAGCCTAGAAAGGGTGGAAGATGGACTTATCCTTTCCTCTGTGACCCTGGACAGGATCTCGCCGCACTCCAGGATCTCCCTGCATCATCAAACCTATGTGACCTTGTTCAATTTCCTTTTTATTCTTTAGGTGTCTGCAAGGTCCCTATGGTGCTGCTTTTGATATGCTATACTTTTGAATCACTTTGAGAATCTTCGAGCCACGGACTAGCCGGAAAAGGATGAAATGTCTGAATAAAAATTACTGACCCCCACCAAAAGACCTAAAACACACCACAAAAAGTTCTAACTATCAAAAGTTCAGACTTTTCATGGTATGTATTTGTGTTTTGGCAGGGGTTGCGGGGGACACCCAAAGCTCTCCCAACAGAAGAGGAAAAAAAGACGGTGGCTGCGGGGGTGTCCCCCCGCAACGTCCCGCTCACTATACTACACTATACTACAAAGAGACATTTTGTGTTCGTGCATTTCCCACGCAAAAAATGTCCATCGCAGGATATGCAGCCGTGGGCAGATCACACAGATCTGACTAGACATCACCTGCTTGTCTCCCAGGTTCTTCAAGCTTTAAACCGATTGCCACTACAGGACCGCATCATGTCATTGGACCCAGTCTAGCTGGCTTGCCACTAACGAATCACAGCTGAAGTTGAATGACAGCTTTGAGACCCATTTGAGCTGTCGAACTGCTAGGAACTGCACTTCTCCACATTTCTCTTTGTGTCTGCCTCCCATTACCCTAGCTTGACTGCCTCAACACTGAGTCATACCCTCGGAGAGCACCCAGAAGACAGGGTCGATGATGTTGAGCCTACAGAACAAGAATACAAATTATTCTACAGTGGTTCAGTCCCTTTGGCCTTGTTTTAAGGTCCCTAGTGACAATTTGGACCATGTTGATACCTTTTTAAAGGACATATTGTTAGTTTTTATTAGTTTGTGTTTTTAGTATGATAAAAGTTCACCTGGTGTTTTTTTAAACTTAATTGGGCATGTCTTTAAGTCTGGTGCCACAGTACTAATGATGTTTTGGATGCTTCTTTGCTGGCACCTTTCCCTCTAAAACAGTATAGACTGCTCTTAGCCTATGATACCTTAAAGAGCCATGGTGACGTGTACCATTCATGTTGTACCTTTTTCACTTTGATTGAGCTCACTGCTGGTTCATTAGTAATATGTGGTTGAATAGGCGTCCAGAAACTACTAGTTTTTTCGATTGAATTTTTACTGAAAAAATGCGATCGAAAAAAACTTAGTCGGCAAAAGGGCGTTGTACCGTAATTTCACTGGTAAACAAAATAAAATAAAGGATTAAAAAAGCAGCCTACCAAATTAAAGTTTCTTTTTTAAAAATACCACCAGGATTGAAAAAGAATGGCTAAATAGAAAATGTCTCGAAAGGATCACCAGCATTTGTGACACAGTGGACGAGCACACAAAAACGAGAAATAATGCATCTGATTTAGCAAATCAGTTTGCCTCACAATCTTAAAATGACATTAAAAGTCAAGAAATAGAAACCAAGGCCACAGAAACCCAAGGGACTACTAGCAACATGTATAGCATTTTGCCTAGAACAAAGCTTCCTGAGCCATCACTGAAAAATATATTTTTCCCCGCAGAAGTCGTAATGAACGTGAAATTATGAAAAGCCCACAAACACTTGAAGACTTTGAAATCCCAGGCACCTTTCAAAATAAACTATGTCCGTCATTAAAGGAAACGAATAGTAGATAGTAATTTTCTCCACGAACAAACTGATCTATTTAAGCATTTATTGGTAGATGAAATGTATCCTCTTGTATTCAAACAAATATACACCTTCAGTGGGTGCATTAAAGAGGAAACATTCCTGCTGGTTTACACTCTTCTAAGGCACAAACCATAGAGAAGCAACATAATTCTTTTTTTCTGAAATAAAATGACCCACCTTGCAACACACAAATAATTATGATTTGTGATTGAAGTGCATGTAGCATAATCCCAAAACATCTCCCCTTCCGTAGAGATGCAGGGCTGCTGTTTTCATTTTACAGAGGGCGTCGAAGGAATAGCAGCACCCAGTACTTTTCCAACAACCATTGACAAAGCTAAGAGTTTTGGCTTGTATATAGGCGTGGCTCCAGATACTTGCAGTATAGCAAAACAAAAGAGGCGATGGCTGGAAGGTTTAGAATTAATCTTAACCTATGCATTGCTCTGGGCAACCCTCCATAACATCTTTCTTCGCCAGCCAAGCCATTACAAAAGGAGAAAGACAATTTGCAAATCAGGCTTGGTCCCACCCCAAAAGGGGCAGTCCATCCCAAACTGCTTGGTCACGTCCCTTCTGCACGAGACCACAAGCACCCCCAAACATGTTTCAGCTGCGTTGAGCCTCATCAGTGAGTGCTATCTTGGGTCTCTAGGCCCAGCATGCACAGAAACCACATCTGGGCATACCCGTCCCACTCAGGGTAACTATAGCAAATCAAAAGAGGTGATGGGATGTCTGCAAGGTATAGAATTAATCTTAACCTATGCATTACTCTGGGCAACCATCCATACCATCTTTCTTTGCCTGCCAAGCCATTACAAAAGGGGAAATACCATATGCAAATCAGACTTTGTGCCACCCCAAAAGGGGCAGTCCAGCCCAAACTGGTCAAATCTGTTCTGCACGAGACCACAAGCACCCCCAAAAATGCACTTGCACACCATTTGCCACATATTTCCATCATGTAAGCAGGAAGTGAAATCATTTGTCAGGGAATGACTTAACACTCATACTTTAGGTATTGCTGCAATGTACTAGATAATGCTATCAGAGGACCAGGTTCTCACACCATTGCAAGGTTTAGGGATGAAAACACCAAGTACTCTCATCATTGCCAAGTATTGCCATTGAAACGAAGTATTTGCACCCTCTCCATCCAATTCCTAGATATTGAAGCCATTGCACATATGTGTAGTTAAAAGAGCAGTGCTAGTCCCCCTTGCCCATTTACCAACATAGTACCAGAATCCATTATGACCATATATACTTAAATATTCATAGATCTCAGAGAGTCAGTTCATTATGTACAGAAGATATTGCAATATGAGATTCCAGTATGCCCAGTTAGCACTACAAGAGAACATTTGATGTAGCCATGGTTGCGGGGGCAGTGTATGTGTGGAGCTGGAACAGTGTGATTTCAGTGCTATGGGCATTGTTGTGCACTGCTAGAATGGTGTGTCTATGTGAATTGCTGTGAATGGGCGCATGTGGGTGGTGCTAGGTTCTTGTGCTTGGGCATTATTATTATGGTATTTATGGTGCGCAGACCCAGCTTCAAGAAGCAACAGAGTGCTTTACAGAGGCGTACAACATTACAAATGCATGAAGGAGCACTTTTCAGTGGTAACGGAACAGATTTATAGTGTGGGGTAGGGTACAAAGGGGGACAAAGATGGGGTACAGCTGTACTGGATGGCGGAGAGAAGAGGGGCGGGCGGTGTCCAGCGAGTCAGGTGGCGTGAGGGGCGGTGTGATGCCCTAGGTGTTAAAGAGAGACTCCTTGAAGAGGTGGGTCTTGTTATTTTCTGAATTGTACGAGCGTTGGTGTGACTCTGGTGCTGACGGAGAGGAGGTTCCATAGTCTTGGGGCATAGGCAAAGAAGGCTTGTTTTCTGGACCTTTCCTTTTTGCAGCAGCGGATGACAAGTCTACACGTGTCCTGGCTTCAGGTGGTACACTGTCTGCCGAAGAAGCAGAGTTTCTCCACAAGTGAACTTGGTGACTTGAGGGCGACTGCCTTATTGATGATGCAGTAAGACTTGAAGGTGATTCGTGCATGCAGTGGGAGCCAGTGAAGGTCGATGAGGGCCGGGGTGATGTGGTCGTATCTGTGTAGTCCCTTCATGAGGCCTGCAGCCGCATGCAGGACACTTCTCAGGGGCACAAGGGAGGATGATGGGAGGCCTTCAAAGAGTACATTTCCACCATCCAGGTGGGATAAGACCAGTGCTTGAACAGTCGATCTAAAGCTGTCTGGAAGGAGGAAGGGCTTGACTTTTTCGCAGGAGGGAGAGCTGATACTAAGCCGTCTGAGTATGTGCTCCTTGAAGGAGGGGTGTTTGTTAATGTGGAACCCAAGGAACTTGGAGCAAGAAGTGAGCTTGGGTGTGAAGCCCTCCGAGTTCATGGCTGATAGCCAGGTCTGTATGTCTGGGTGTTTGGTGTTGGTGTGGAGTAGGAATTCGGTCTTGGAGGGGTTGAGCTTCAAGTATGAACTGAACATCCAAGACTGCATCAGCGAGAGGCATGTTTTGAGCCTATGGATGTCCATGATGGAGTCGATCTTGAGCTGTAGCTGTGTGTCGTCGGCATATTGGTGAAGGTGTGTGGCTAGGAGGGCTCCCAGCACCTCCATGTATAGGTTGAAGATCCCTGGGGAGTGGATGGAACCCTGCGGGACTCCAAAGATTACGGGTAGCATTGGCGATCTAGAGGAGTCCATCTGAATAAACTGCTTGCGGTTGGCGAGGTAGGAATTGAACCAGCCTTGGACAAGGTTGTTGATCCCCATGCGCCGATGTAGGGTGTCCATAAGTGCCTGGTGGTCTACAGTGTCAAAAGTGGCTGAGAGGTCACATAGTACCAGGAGGCAGAGCTGGGCATCGTCGAGCACCTGCATGGTTGCTGTCTCCGTGATGCATCTGGGTCTAAATCCGGATTAGTAGGTTTGGAGGAGATTGTTGCTGTCGATGTGATAGTGCAGTTGCGCGGCTACTGCTTTCTCGATTATCTTATCTAGGAAGTGAATATGGGTGATGGAGCGATAGTTACCTAGGTTGTCGGGATCCAGAGTGGGTTTCTTTAGTAGAGGGAGTATTTGTCCTTGAGTTAGGTAGCTTTTGATGATCTCCAGGTAGGGAAGGAGAGCTTCTGCGGGGAGGGTCTTGAGGGTGGATGCTGGGAGGATGCCATCTGTAAAAGATGTGGCATTGAGGGTGGCCAGTATTTCTACCAGGTGCTCTGTCAAGAGTGTCTTGAATTTTGTCAAGGGTGAAGAGATTTTGCAAGGAAGGACATGAGGTGGGTCTGTGGATGCAGAGCTGGCGTCTGTGTTGGTGAATCTTGCTGATTATGTCGATGAAGGTGTTGATCGCCGTGGATATTTCGATGGATTGTGGTATGGCTGGGTTGGGTAGTGAGTTGATGCACTGCTTGACCACTTTGAAGAGGGCTCTGCTTTTGTTGTCCACTTCTGCTATGATTTTCTGATAGTAGGAGGCCTTGGCTGTGTTTATTAGTTGTTGACGGGTTGCTCAGAGTTCCTTGAGGAGTAGCAGGTCAGGTCAGGTGTGCTGTTTAAGAGGCGTGTGTTGGTCGATGGAGGCTCAGAGGGTGGCCTTGAGTGCTTCCAGCAGATAGTTGCAGTTCGGTTGGGGGTGTTCTGTCCATGAAATGTGTATGTTGATGCAGTCTTCTGTGAGGGCGGCTTGCTCTAGGAAGTTCTTGAAGGACCTGAATGTTTTTCTTCTGGGTTTCTGCTGGCAGTGCTTGACTGGAGTGGTGTGCAAGACTTTGAAAGGCACATCTAAATGGTCAGACCAGTCAAGCGGAGAGGAGAGGTGTAGTGGAGGGAAGACAGTGCAGTGATTATTATCTTGAGGATGTTACCTTTCTCGTGTGTTGTGTCTTTTGTGCGTTATATGAGGCTGAGGGTGTCGACAGGGCTGAGGAGTGCATCGGTTTGGTAGCCTTGTTGCCTGGGAGGTTGAAGTCTCCTAGGAAGATGTTGGCGTGCGTGAAGGAGATGGTGGTGACCAGGTCGGTGAAGTGTCTGATGTTATTGGGCTTTGGTGGTCTGTAGATGAGATGGAAGGTGACTGGCCATCAGAGAGAGCCGGAAGTGGCAGGAGAGGACTTCGAACAAGCCAATGTTGTTGTCAAGTCTGGTGCAAGGCCAGAAGGTCTTGTGTATCACTGCAAGGCCTCTGCCTGTCTTGTTTGGCTGGTCTCTGTGTTGGATGCTGTAGCATCGGGGACAAGGACATCTAGGATGTGGGTGGAGATGATGTCAGCCAGGTCTCGTGATGAAGATGGCTTCAAGGTTGTGTGTAGTGATGAGGTTGGCGATGTCTGCTGCATGGATGGTAGCTGAGCAGACGTTCGCAAGCTTCAACTTCCATGTTGTGGAAGTTGATGGGCTTGAGGTTGATGTGGGTGAGGTTGCTGCATTGCAGAGTCCATGCCTTAGAGGATGGGCGTTGTCGTTGCCTATTGATGGTGTGGATGGCCTGTGAGGGCAGAGGAAGAAAACGCATGTTGGTGCTTGCTTACCTGTCATATGAGCAGGAGTTTGGGCCCTGGGTCCTCCTGGTCCAAACAGGAATTGTCCTTTTCTCCGTCCGCCCTTCACTTCGGACGCCCTTGAGTAAGAGCAGAAAGGAAGAGGCAGTGCTAAGAAGGTTGGTGGGGCTTGGGACAGGTGACCTAGATCCACCTGCACCTGTTCACCAACGTCCATGTGTGCAGATGTGAGAGTAGGGCAATAGTTGTGTGTGTCTGATGTGTTGGGGTGGTGTGGTCAGTCTGTGCATGCAGTGCTGGGGTAGTGTGTGCACAAAGTGTAAAGCAGCTGCATTATGTGTGTGCAGTGCTGTATGTTATTTGTGTGTATGTGCAGAGGCTGCAGCTGCACTATGAGATAAATAGCATGACAATAAAACCAGTAACCTTTGTGTTTGAGACTTCACAATAGAACAAAAAATGCCCTTTTGCAAAAAAAGATACATTTCCACTACATGTTTGCAGCAGGGCAAACTAGCACTAATAAGGAATCGTAGCACTAGGCTACTGCAAAAATGCATCCAAAATATATTTTTTGCCCTAAAGCAATTTTTGCCGTAGTGGTTAAACCCATGCCAAACTGAACTTGTCATGGTGTAATAGTTTTCTAATGTGTCGCAGTGTTTTTAGAAATAGGGCAAACTTTGCCCTAGTGCTAATACCGTGCAAATTAGCACTTGCACCGGTGCAAAGTTTCTGTAATCTGGCCCCAAGTGTCTACCAAACCAGACTCTTGTGCCTGTTTTATTGTTTTTATTTATTTTTTATATTTCATTCTGATATGTACTTGAATGATTTAAGAGTAACCTTCTACCATATTACCTGTTTTTATCAATGCTCGAACAGTAAATGTAGTTATTTAAAAAACAATTTAAAAAATGGCCTTGATTAGTATCAAACCGAGGAAAGTACTGTTTTTAGCAGGTTAACGATTTAAACTATGGGCTTCAAAGTTCATAAATACATTTTCTAAATTAATCTCGCTTTTTAGAAATCCATCATTGTTTTCTTTTACCTTTTTTTCCATCCAAACTTTTTTTCACAATTTATTGCATTTTAGATTTGAAAAGGGGTCATGTGAGTACCTGGACTTTGAGTGAAACTACCTGGCAAAGGTCTGGGTGTATTGGCAAATCATGGCAATACATGTCAAGCGGTGCGAATATCTGACAATAGCTGGCAGCAGTGTGAATATTTTTTGACGAGAATAATTGCAATCGTGCTAGTACCTTTTTGCAAGTGCTCACACTGTTGCAGGTATAGCAGTAGTGCGAGCCGTGGAGTTTTGATGGGTAGTGGGCGAAGTGGGCAGGAGCAGTGATCCTCTATTTTTTACCATAAAAGTGTAGGAAGAAATTGAAACTTGCACTTCAGTGCACTACACTGAACATTACCCTTAAACAGCAGGTGTGTTTGTTTAGGGGTTGGATTTCGCATGGGTGGCGGCGTGGCAATGGGGTTTGTGGGGAGCGGGGGCAGGTCAGCAGGGAACATGGTTCCACTTATTCTTTGTGTACACTTCGACCACTGGTCGTCAATACACAAACCAACACAATTAGCTTCGTCAATCCTTGGTGTTTTGTTCACTTCCAGTGCACCAAGTTAGTGCTAGCAGTGTGCAGTCCATGCTTTTCAGAGGGCATGCTTTGTAGGAGCACCATGTCAGAACGACACGGGTCCCAGTGAACAGCATTCAGACACGACCTTCTACACAGAGAATAGCTTTTAACTTTTATCTCTTTCCCAAATGCAGCGCACAGGGACGTCATTTGGGGGTCGCCAGGGGTCGCAACTGCGACCTCTGTGGTGTCCCTTGCGACCTCTGTGGTGTCCCTTGCGACCTCTACTAAAAAAAAAAAAAATTATTATTTTTTTTTTTTTTTTTTTTTTTTAAGTTATGCAAGCTCCTGGGCTGTGGCTCTTTACTTCTGGGGTGGCTGGCTTTCTTGTTCAGGCCCCTTAAAAAAAAGACTTGAGGCACTTGTTCTTATTTTTCTTCTAACACTTTCAGCACTGACCCCAAGTCAGAAAGAATAGGAATACCAAATAATGTGTCTTTCTGGAATTCTATACAGTAATTGCTGGCCTCATTAAATGTTTATTTCAGGCACACTTCAGGCGGTGAGTCACTGATTTAGTCTGTTCTTAAACGCCTCACTAAGTCTAAGCCGTTCATCCTTCTGAGGTCGATAAATGAGTACCAACACAGGTTGGGTGATATTGGGTGTATATTTTTTCTATATAAAGCGCTTAATGATGTGTTATTATATAGCACTTACGCTTATCATTTGGTCATGGACGTCTGCTTGCATACACAGTCATTTGGTAATACGGGCCATTAAACGCTGAACTTAATGATACATATGGCGATCCATTCTTGTATGAATGTACATCATATAGTGATATCATAACTATATTTTTCATAGTGTACAATGCTATGTGATGCCACTTCCTGTTTTGTCAACGGGTGAAATGTCGTGTTCCATCGCTACCCGCTATATCACTTTGGGGCGGGGTCTAATGACATCACTTCCTGTGATGTCATCAGAGGGTCAAGGGTCGGGTGATGTCACTTCCGCTACCCCTGGCATTTTGGTGAAATGACGTCCCTGGCAGCGCAGCCCCTCGTTTCGGGGTATTATCGTTGGCCAACATTGCATCGCTTTAAACCTTTAGACGAAATAGAAGTCGTGTTTGTGTTTCTCTGATAAGACTTCGCTTGCAAGTCCCTTGATGGCTGGATCCAACTGCTTGTGACATCACTGCCAGGTTTGCCTGGCATTTAAAAGACAATGCTGGTGATAATAGTTGCGTGGCAAAAGGGGGTACATTTCCAAATTAAGATTGTCCATGTCTGTTTTCTCTCTTAAAGGTCAAGGTAGTTATAGTTCAAAGCATTTCTACGCTTCACGCTCAAGCTGCAATATTATACCCAGTGAAGTCACTGAGAATGAATTCTTGTTTCACCCCGAAAGTTAAACTCCTTCCTTTGTCCTTTGCTCGACCTTCTTTTTCTATTTTAAATTTCCTCCTGCGCACTTATACTCATTTGTTTCTTTTAATGCCCCCTGCCTTACCGTATTTGTTAGTCGCAAGAATTCATCAGAAAAATTATTATTTTTTGTTTGACAGTCTGACTGTGCACCCCTGCACGCTAAAACACATGGAGACGCACACTGCCGCCCCCCCCCACACACACACACACACACCCATGACTAGATTGCGCTGACACATACCCCTCATAACTTCACTGCACCACAGGTAACATAGCTCCAGCACTGTGTAGCACACTCATAAGCGCCAGCATTACACACACACAGTAACTACAGCACTGCATGTAGCCCTCACCACTACACATACCATATATGCACACTGGCACCAGAACTGCACGTACATATCCAATAGAAATCGCACACGCACACCTACATCTGCAGGCACACCATTCCCAGCCCTGCAGGCAGGCACACACTCAAAATTACCTCAGCACTGTGCTGTAAACATGCAGTCAATTAACCCCAGAACTGTACTGCACATAGCCCTGCATGACAGCCGCATACAGCCCCAGGAAAGCACACAAACTGAGCCCAAGTACAGCGCTGCACTACTTACACAAAACCACTATGTTTCCTTAGGAAGGAAGCCACAGGGCTGATTTATACCCTCAAAAAAACCCTATTGCAAGTAACTACAGTGGGTGAGTGAGTGAGCTTTGTATGACATTACATTAAATGAAGGCCTAGTGCTACTCACGTTATCGATTATTAAACAATCGATTAAGATCGATTCAAGTGTTGCTCTGATTTGTTTTCACGTTATAGGATACCACGAATGAATACGTTGCAAGTTGCATCGATTTTTGTATATTGGTGACAACACAGAACTTGATCAGAAACCCCCTGAAGAATTTCCTACATTTGCACAAATAAATCGTAGTATAGAAACGAAACATGTTGAGTTGTTATTAGCCGTATTTATTAGGCTTGATGATTTAGAGCACTCTGGCCCTTGAGCACGTGCTTCAAGCTGTTATTAATTAAGCTGTTTTATATGTACTGTTAAGTGTAATTTGTGTGTTTCTGTATGTTTGATTGTCTTGATACAGAGTTTATGAATATATGTGTTAGGTCAGTTTTTCTTAAGTCCAACTAAGGGCTTAGTAAAATCATTCAACTGAGGCAGTACAAGACTCCACTCTTCAAATAAGGCTGTACAACCAGAGTTCAGGGTAGCGTAGACAGAGCAGCCTGGCTTATTTTAGGAGGGAGAGAGGGCTGTACAATCAGTAAAATGAAATTGTAATATAAGTGGTCCAAAGAAACACTGCAACACTATCGGCCTTATTATGACCTTGCTCGTCCGGAAACAACGGTGGCGGTAAATCCGCCGCCACCGTTGTTTCGGGATCGGTTGATTCCGAGCCCTGCAGGCGGGTGGTGTTACTTCCGCCAGGTCGGACATGGAAACACTGGCTGTGTCCTAGTTGGAACCAGTGTTTCCATGGTCTCCATCCCCATGGATTCCAATGGACGCTATGGGAATGGGGTTTACAGAATTCCCCAGAATTGCCAGGTCACCGGGGTTGTAATGCCCAATGATTCCGGCAGTCACGGAGGCGGAATGGTTTACTGGTCCGGTGACAGCCTGCTGGTTTTTCCGGCACGGCTACCGCCGGACTCGTAATGAGGCCCTATGTATTGTAAAAAAAATGGTTTATTTAAATACAAGTAGGCCCAGATAAATCTTGGGGGGAAATAAGTAGGATCACATTATATATAACCACAATTTTAAAAATATAACACTATGATTTCAAGTTCACAGACCAAAGCATAGACCTTATTTAGAGAACTAACAGTAGTCTAGGTAAGTCAAACCTTTTTATACACATTCAGTATGTGTCACACCTATTCTTGGGGAGTAAAAACCATTGGTTACTTTTGGATTAGCTTCATTAATACAAGGGTAGTAGACCCCTAAGAGTTGTACTGTGACGCTCAGCAAGAAATCACTTAGTAAACCAACTGGACGATATGCTTTTTGTGAATAGTGGAACACTTATTCTAGGTACAGTAAATACCTACAACTCTGATTCAGAATAACAGTTATTCTAAGGGAGTTGGACCTTGGGGTGTAATATTCAATTACAGTTGCTTTTCAGTTTACAGACTAAGGGAAGCAATAACTCTAACTTTAGGATAACACAGTTATGCTCAAGTTAAGTAAAACCTATACGCTTTTTACAGGAGCTATCAGCAACTGAAAGGCAGGTATAAACCCAATACTATTTTTGTGTCTAGGTAAACCCTAATGCAGACTTATTCTGGACAGACTAACAGCAAGTTAGGGGAAGCAAGACATAGTGGGGACACTTGTACATTTATCCTAACAGGAATAGTGAATTGAAACCAACAGCATTACTTTTGGGAAGAGGCACAGCCAAATCACAGATGAGTAATCTAACCTTCTATCTACTTTCAGTTAGAATGGCAAAACAGTTTCTAAGGAAAGAAAGATGTTACATATGCTTTTCAGAATGGCAGAACATTCCTAAGGTAAGTAATAACTTTTGTAACTGTTCACTCTCATAGTTAGTTACCAACTAACTTATTTTGCAAGTAAGTAACTTTTAAACATGTATTCTCTTTTCTAGGCAAAAGGCCCAATCCTTGGAAGTCTTTCCCTTATTCTTGGAGCATGAGTGTTCTCAGTGGTAGAAGGGGGTCACTAGGGTCTAGTGTCCAACAGGCAGGTCAGGTTCTTAAGTAGCAAAAGTCTGTTCCTAAGGAAGACTGTTAGAGCAAGTAAGTACTTTACTTTTAGAGTTAATTGAGGGTCCATGGGCTTCACAGAAGATAGCCTAGGAGGATTCTAGCAGGGGCCTGGGTGAAGTGACGAGAGGCCTCCCAATCACAGAAAACATCCCAAAACTACACAGGAATCGCAAGAGACTTAAGTTAAGTAAATACCCAATCTCAGACACAATTGACTCCTCCCTCCAAATCTCCTCACATGGGTCTTCAGTTGAACTCCTGTGTCTCCGTCTTCTTCTTCCTTCTGGCTTTCTTTGTCACGATAGCACGATGGAGCAGATTGCCATTTTTGAAAGACTTATGGGCGGTGCAGGAGACAGAGGTCTCACCCAATAAGCAGTGAGGGTGCCTGAGGGATAGAGGCAAGAGAAGGCAGAGGGGCCGAAGGGAGTGCAGGCAAGGGAGCCGGGACAGTGTTGGATGACAAGGGTGCCAGTGAAGGAGGGGCCACAGAGCACAAGGGAGCCCCAAATGCACCAGCAGTGGGTTGTAAGGGCACCAGCGTGGGAGAGGCTGACAAGGTCGTCAGTGCAGAGAGTGTGGGCAAGGGAGCCAGGATAGTACAAGACGTCAAAGGAGCCATAGTGAGAGAGGTGGTGTGACCAGGTGGAAGCAAGGTAGCCAAGGTGTGCCTAGCAGGCAGGGAGGCTGTAGGTGCAGTTGGCAAGGGAGCCAGTGAGGAGGAAGGCAGAAAGTAGAAAAATTGAGGGAGGAGCCTATCAAAAAGGAAGAGGTTGGGGCCCTTGTACCAAGACGGTACCATTTCAATAGAAATGTAAAATGACCCAGGAAGTCTAGGAGAAGGCTATAAGGACCTCCCAGCGGGTGCCACCATTTATGTGTGAGGAAGAGTGAGGAGAGAGCAAAGCGACCATATGTAGAGTCCATAAGTCGGGAGAAGCAACGACAAAGAGGATGTCGGTCACAGTCACTCTGGCGGATGCACTGACTTAGGTGTCAGCGATAGGAAGGACTGGGCTGGAGACAAGTGTGTCCTCCTTAGGTTTCTTCCTGCCAGACTTAGTGGCGGTGAAGGATAGGATATAGAGAAGCAGTTTGTGAAGATAGGAGAGATAGAAAGCGCCATTGCCATTGTGAGGGGCACAGAGTGTGGTACACTTATCCAGGCTGAGCAGCTGAGGCACAGGAGAGGGGGTAGGCAGAATGGTGCAAGTGCACAAAGGAAGCACACAATAGATATGGGACAAAGCAGTGGCAGCTAAAACGTGGGGGCATTACAAGGGAACAAGAAACAGAGAACAGTACAGAGGGCAAAGGAGTAAGTTGAATGTATAACAATGCAGGATGAGAGTACACCTAAATTCGTTTTTTTTAACTAACAGTCACAACAATACAGGATGAAACGCACCGAAAAGCAAATATTGTGACACAGTTATTGCCGCACAGTGGTAGAGAAGAGGGGGGGCAGTGGGGTGAGAGCCCAGGAAAGTACAATAGGACATATGTCAACAGAGTTAGGGCAATGAGAATGCCTGGAGAGGTTGAGGGTAAGAGTCACAGAGAGATGAGGCAGGCAACTGAGCAACAGTCAGCACTAACGTGATGGCAGGAGGGATGCCACAGTCCACGGGCACAAGGTGGAAGTTCCCAGCATGACACATGACTTTGCCAACAGTAATAAGGAGGAGTGCTGCATGCCCAGCAAGGTCCAGACAGGAACAGACAGGAGCCTTATTATTGGGTCTTGCGAGGCAGGCCAGCATTTGCCCGCCGGCTTTGCTGATTGGACCTTTATAGGAAGAGGGGCCCAATCAACGCGAATCCACACAAGGTGGCCAGGCACTCCAGTACCTACAGAACAGGGCAGCCATGATGAAAAGGAGGCCAACTGCAGCCTCATAATTGCTGCCAGGGCACACAGCATCAGAGAAAATGCGATTAATGTGTTTTTTTAAAAGAATTACATTTTTTTCTTCTTAGAAATTGTAATGCAATCGTGTATCTTAAGTTACTTCATGCGCTGCCTGCACAGAGCGGGGCAGTTTATGGCCCCATAAGGCCCCAAAGGGGCTTACCTTCAATGTAGGAATGGGGGGAGAGGAGGCCAAGCCTCGTGGTAGCAGGGGTGGCCCGTCCTGGCCTGCTCGCCTCCTCGATGAACTGATTCAAGCCGCTAACTCTCTAGTGATTACTGCTGCAGCAATGCATATTTTGGAGACCATTCAATGCACTTTAACGACCTTCATGTTTCCCTGAACTGCCTCCTCTTCCTCCTCTCTCATCCCTGACTGTCTTACTGCTATTCAGGCATGGTGTGCTGCCAATGATCTCTGCCTTAATGCCAATAATACTGAGATCCTTCTCATTGGGACCCCTGCTCCCTCCTACCCTCTGGCCGCCCGCCATGGGTCCCTTCCATGCACCCTCTTGTGAGGCAAAAGACCTTGGTCTCATCTTTGACTCCTCTCTCCTTCTCTCCTCACATCACAGACCTTGCCAAGAAAGCCCACTTTCAGCTGCACCTCCTCAGAGGCATTCTCCTTTTCCACACCTTCTTCCAGAAACTCGATGTCTCCATAGCTCTGGTCCTCTCTAGGCTGGACAACTGCAACAGCCTCTTCCTCAGTCTTCTTCGTCCCCTTTAAGGAATCCAGAATAGGACAGCAAGACTTATCCTTAGCCTCAAGCCCAGGGTCCGCATCTCTCCAGCTCTAAAATCCCTCCACTGGCTCTTGGTTCCTGCTAGGATCAGGTTCAAGAGCCTCTGCATCATCCACAAGACTTTCTGGAGTCTGGGAACCCACTACATCCAACTTCCTCTCCCTAAATACCTCACTGTTAGAGCCTTTCTGTTTCTAGCTCCAACTCTCTGCAGACCAGATGCTTCTCTAAGGAGATATTGAGTAGGGGGTGCGGTAGATCTCTCTTCTCTGCACAAGACTCCCTCTGAAATGGTCTCCCTGACCCTCTCTGGCTTGAGCCAGATCTCTTTAATTCCGGCAGCTCCTCAAGACCCTCTTTTTCTCTTCCTCCTTCCCTCCCCTGCTAATGACCCCCATCTGCCCAGTGACTGGCTGCCTGGTTCCCTCTGAGTTCTACAGGGCCCCAGGCCCGGCCCCCCTCCCAGTCTTCCCCCTTACTCGCACTTAGCATGTATTCCCTGGCACTTGCCCACCTTGCCTCCCCTTGGCACTCAGCCCATCTGGCCCTCTTCCCCGTCCACCCCCCTCTTTCCTCCCTTTTTCACTTGCACTCTCTCCTTGACCTTCCTTCCTTTTCCACCCTACCACTTCACATTCACGCAGACCGTCACCACCCCCTCCCTCGCACTTCTTGTTCCTGCACTTGCACGGATCTGAATGTCACAAGGCCTAGTAGGACGGTTATTGTGATATTTCTCCCTTGTACCCCCACCCCCTTTTTTTGCCTTGAAACACCATTTGTTGTAAAGGCACCTTAAAAATATCCAATAAATAAAATTAATCCAGTGTTGTAGGGTGCAGGAAAGTATAGTGTGGACTTAGTCTGTTGAAACTAAATTCATGTTCACAGCAATGGGGGTACACTTCTAGAATGTGTCCCAGACGATTTGTTCACATACAAAGCAGTCTACTAATTGATAGGCACTTTACTTTTTGTATCAAGGAGTTGACCTCCAAAGTATTTATTGTTGGCATGTATAGAATGAAAGTTATTCTTAATTTTGCATTTGTCTTTTTTAAAATAAAAACGGAAGAAGGTAAACAAACAGGATTCAGTTGTGAAGTTTGTATCCCCATGGTCTGGGTGTAGAATGTAGGTTAAAGGTAAATATAAAGCTTTTTCAGGTTTGATACAATGACGTGAGAAAATACAAAAATAATGCCAAAATCCCTCTGTTTTGTTAGCAACTTGTTTCCTGTGACTTATGAAAGTGTCAACGCTTGTGTGTATTGCTGTATGGGCCTGGGGCTTTCACCAGCAATGAGCGTTGGCCTAGCCTTGACTGTCTCCTTTATTCTCTGCTGGGAAGGCTTGACAACTTGCCAAGAGGACAGGACATATCCCAAGGATGTAGGGTGGGAAGCAGTGCTTCAAATGGTGCTCTGCCACTGCAGTGGGTAAGTCACAACAGAGGAATAATTACTTGAACATCCTTGAGTGTAGAATAGCTCAAGAGAGTATCTGATCCAAGAAGAAGAGTTCCACCATCTTGGAAAAGGCCAGTAGGCCATCCTTCCTTCCTGTGACTTCTCCTAACTTCCTGCAGGCAAGGTACTCCGGGTGCTTACATCAGAAAGCAAACCCCGGGTACAGCAGCAAGTATTGACCCTCTTACACAAGGTTTGGAATGGACCAATTCTCTTTGGCAAATTGATTGTATAAGGGTGGTGGGAATGCCCTCTATCCTTGCCCCCATTTCCTAATTGAATAATCTTTGGAAGAATCCAAATAAATCCTAGCAATATTTCACTGGAACCGTGTTACAATAAAGTCTGCCCAAAGTCCCCATCTGTTGGGGTAAAGAAAAAGATTTCCAAGGATGGTGCAGATCTTCCCCTAACTGCTTCATGGAAACATTTAAAGTGATCTGTTAGAAAATGCATGCTTGCAGCTGGATCACACTGGTATCAGGACTCTGTCTACTGTAGAGACAAGCCTGTAAGTGATCCTGGCAACTTTCCAGCCTAGAAAGGGTGGAAGATGGACTTATCCTTTCCTCTGTGACCCTGGACAGGATCTCGCCGCACTCCAGGATCTCCCTGCATCATCAAACCTATGTGACCTTGTTCAATTTCCTTTTTATTCTTTAGGTGTCTGCAAGGTCCCTATGGTGCTGCTTTTGATATGCTATACTTTTGAATCACTTTGAGAATCTTCGAGCCACGGACTAGCCGGAAAAGGATGAAATGTCTGAATAAAAATTACTGACCCCCACCAAAAGACCTAAAACACACCACAAAAAGTTCTAACTATCAAAAGTTCAGACTTTTCATGGTATGTATTTGTGTTTTGGCAGGGGTTGCGGGGGACACCCAAAGCTCTCCCAACAGAAGAGGAAAAAAAGACGGTGGCTGCGGGGGTGTCCCCCCGCAACGTCCCGCTCACTATACTACACTATACTACAAAGAGACATTTTGTGTTCGTGCATTTCCCACGCAAAAAATGTCCATCGCAGGATATGCAGCCGTGGGCAGATCACACAGATCTGACTAGACATCACCTGCTTGTCTCCCAGGTTCTTCAAGCTTTAAACCGATTGCCACTACAGAACCGCGTCATGTCATTGGACCCAGTCGAGCTGGCTTGCCACTAACGAATCACAGCTGAAGTTGAATGACAGCTTTGAGACCCATTTGAGCTGTCGAACTGCTAGGAACTGCACTTCTCCACATTTCTCTTTGTGTCTGCCTCCCATTACCCTAGCTTGACTGCCTCAACACTGAGTCATACCCTCGGAGAGCACCCAGAAGACAGGGTTGATGATGTTGAGCCTACAGAAGAAGAATACAAATTATTCTACAGTGGTTCAGTCCCTTTGGCCTTGTTTTAAGGTCCCTAGTGACAATTTGGACCATGTTGATACCTTTTTAAAGGACATATTGTTAGTTTTTATTAGTTTGTCTTTTTAGTATGATAAAAGTTCACCTGGTGTTTTTTTTAAACTTAATTGGGCATGTCTTTAAGTCTGGTGCCACAGTACTAATGATGTTTTGGATGCTTCTTTGCTGGCACCTTTCCCTCTAAAACAGTATAGACTGCTCTTAGCCTATGATACCTTAAAGAGCCATGGTGACGTGTACCATTCATGTTGTACCTTTTTCACTTTGATTGAGCTCACTGCTGGTTCATTAGTAATATGTGGTTGAATAGACGTCCAGAAACTACTAGTTTTTTCGATTGAATTTTTACTGAAAAAATGCGATCGAAAAAAACTTAGTCGGCAAAAGGGCGTTGTACCGTAATTTCACTGTTAAACAAAATAAAATAAAGGATTAAAAAAGCAGCCTACCAAATTAAAGTTTCTTTTTTAAAAATACCACCAGGATTGAAAAAGAATGGCTAAATAGAAAATGTCTCGAAAGCATCACCAGCATTTGTGACACAGTGGACGAGCACACAAAAACGAGAAATAATGCATCTGATTTAGCAAATCAGTTTGCCTCACAATCTTAAAATGACATTAAAAGTCAAGAAATAGAAACCAAGGCCACAGAAACCCAAGGTACTACTAGCAACATGTATAGCATTTTGCCTAGAACAAAGCTTCCTGAGCCATCACTGAAAAATATATTTTTCCCCGCAGAAGTCGTAATGAAAGTGAAATTATGAAAAGCCCACAAACACTTGAAGACTTTGAAATCCCAGGCACCTTTCAAAATAAACTATGTCCGTCATTAAAGGAAACGAATAGTAGATAGTAATTTTCTCCACGAACAAACTGATCTATTTAAGCATTTATTGGTAGATGAAATGTATCCTCTTGTATTCAAACAAATATACACCTTCAGTGGGTGCATTAAAGAGGAAACATTCCTGCTGGTTTACACTCTTCTAAGGCACAAACCACAGAGAAGCAACATAATTCTTTTTTTCTGAAATAAAATGACCCACCTTGCAACACACAAATAATTATGATTTGTGATTGAAGTGCATGTAGCATAATCCCAAAACATCTCTCCTTCCGTAGAGATGCAGGGCTGCTGTTTTCATTTTACAGAGGGCGTCGAAGGAATAGCAGCACCCAGTACTTTTCCAACAACCATTGACAAAGCTAAGAGTTTTGGCTTGTATATAGGCGTGGCTCCAGATACTTGCAGTATAGCAAAACAAAAGAGGCGATGGCTGGAAGGTTTAGAATTAATCTTAACCTATGCATTGCTCTGGGCAACCCTCCATACCATCTTTCTTCGCCAGCCAAGCCATTACAAAAGGAGAAAGACAATTTGCAAATCAGGCTTGGTCCCACCCCAAAAGGGGCAGTCCAGCCCGAAATGCTTGGTCATGTCCCTTCTGCACGAGACCACAAGCACCCCCAAACATGTTTCAGTTGCGTTGAGCCTCATCAGTGAGTGCTATCTTGGGTCTCTAGGCCCAGCATGCACAGAAACCACATCTGGGCATACCCGTCCCACTCAGGGTAACTATAGCAAATCAAAAGAGGTGATGGGATGTCTGCAAGGTATAGAATTAATCTTCACCTATGCATTGCTCTGGGCAACCATCCATACCATCTTTCTTTGCCTGCCAAGCCATTACAAAAGGGGAAATACCATATGCAAATCAGACTTTGTGCCACCCCAAAAGGGGCAGTCCAGCCCAAACTGGTCAAATCTGTTCTGCACGAGACCACAAGCACCCCCAAAAATGCACTTGCACACCATTTGCCACATATTTCCATCATGTAAGCAGGAAGTGAAATCATTTGTCAGGGAATGACTTAACACTCATACTTTAAGTATTGCTGCAATGTACTAGATAATGTTATCAGAGCACCAGGTTCTCACACCATTGCAAGGTTTAGGGATGAAAACACCAAGTACTCTCATCATTGCCAAGTATTGCCATTGAAACGAAGTATTTGCACCCTCTCCATCCAATTCCTAGGTATTGAAGCCATTGCACATATGTGTAGTTAAAAGAGCAGTGCTAGTCCCCCTTGCCCATTTACCAACATAGTACCAGAATCCATTATGACCATATATACTTAAATATTCATAGATCTCAGAGAGTCAGTTCATTATGTACAGAAGATATTGCAATATGAGATTCCAGTATGCCCAGTTAGCACTACAAGAGAACATTTGATGTAGCCATGGTTGCGGGGGCAGTGTATGTGTGGAGCTGGAACAGTGTGATTTCAGTGCTATGGGCATTGTTGTGCACTGCTAGAATGGTGTGTCTATGTGAATTGCTGTGAATGGGCGCATGTGGGTGGTGCTAGGTTCTTGTGCTTGGGCATTATTATTATGGTATTTATGGTGCGCAGACCCAGCTTCAAGAAGCAACAGAGTGCTTTACAGAGGCGTACAACATTACAGATGCATGAAGGAGCACTTTTCAGTGGTAACGGAACAGATTTATAATGTGGGGTAGGGTACAAAGGGGGACAAAGATGGGATACAGCTGTACTGGATGGCGGAGAGAAGAGGGGCGGGCGGTGTCCAGCGAGTCAGGTGGCGTGATGGGCGGTGTGATGCCCTAGGTGTTAAAGAGAGACTCCTTGAAGAGGTGGGTCTTGTTATTTTCTGAATTGTACGAGCGTTGGTGTGACTCTGATGCTGACGGAGAGGAGGTTCCATAGTCTTGGGGCATAGGCAAAGAAGGCTTGTTTTCTGGACCTTTCCTTTTTGCAGCAGCGGATGACAAGTCTACACGTGTCCTGGCTTCTGGTGGTACACTGTCTGCCGAAGAAGCAGAGTTTCTCCACAAGTGAGCTTGGTGACTTGAGGGCGACTGCCTTATTGATGATGCAGTAAGACTTGAAGGTGATTCGTGCATGCAGTGGGAGCCAGTGAAAGTCGATGAGGGCCGGGGTGATGTGGTCGTATCTGTGTAGTCCCTTCATGAGGCCTGCAGCCGCATGCAGGACACTTCTCAGGGGCACAAGGGAGGATGATGGGAGGCCTTCAAAGAGTACATTTCCACCATCCAGGTGGGATAAGACCAGTGCTTGAACAGTCGATCTAAAGCTGTCTGGAAGGAGGAAGGGCTTGACTTTTTCGCAGGAGGGAGAGCTGATACTAAGCCGTCTGAGTATGTGCTCCTTGAAGGTGGGGTGTTTGTTAATGTGGAACCCAAGGAACTTGGAGCAAGAAGTGAGCTCGGGTGTGAAGCCCTCCGAGTTCATGGCTGATAGCCAGGTCTGTATGTCTGGGTGTTTGGTGTTGGTGTGGAGTAGGAATTCGGTCTTGGAGGGGTTGAGCTTCAAGTATGAACTGAACATCCAAGACTGCATCAGCGAGAGGCATGTTTTGAGCCTATGGATGTCCATGATGGAGTCGATCTTGAGCTGTAGCTGTGTGTCGTCGGCATATTGGTGAAGGTGTGTGGCTAGGAGGGCTCCCAGCACCTCCATGTATAAGTTGAAGATCCCTGGGGAGTGGATGGAACCCTGTGGGACTCCAAAGATTACGGGTAGCATTGGCGATCTGGAGGAGTCCATCTGAATAAACTGCTTGCGGTTGGCGAGGTAGGAATTGAACCAGCCTTGGACAAGGTTGTTGATCCCCATGCGCCGATGTAGGGTGTCCATAAGTGCCTGGTGGTCTACAGTGTCAAAAGTGGCTGAGAGGTCACATAGTACCAGGAGGCAGAGCTGGGCATCGTCGAGCACCTGCATGGTTGCTGTCTCCGTGATGCATCTGGGTCTGAATCCGGATTAGTAGGTTTGGAGGAGATTGTTGCTGTCGATGTGATAGTGCAGTTGCGCGGCTACTGCTTTCTCGATTATCTTATCTAGGAAGTGAATATGGGTGATGGAGCGATAGTTACCTAGGTTGTCGGGATCCAGAGTGGGTTTCTTTAGTAGAGGGAGTATTTGTCCTCTTTTAGGGTTGATGAGAAGATGCCTTGAGTTAGGTAGCTTTTGATGATCTCCAGGTAGGGAAGGAGAGCTTCTGCGGGGAGGGTCTTGAGGGTGGATGCTGGGAGGATGCCATCTGTAAAAGATGTGGCATTGAGGGTGGCCAGTATTTCTACCAGGTGCTCTGTCAAGAGTGTCTTGAATTTTGTCAAGGGTGAAGAGATTTTGCAAGGAAGGACATGAGGTGGGTCTGTGGATGCAGAGCTGGCGTCTGTGTTGGTGAATCTTGCTGATTATGTTGATGAAGGTGTTGATCGCCGTGGATATTTCGATGGATTGTGGTATGGCTGGGTTGGGTAGTGAGTTGATGCACTGCTTGACCACTTTGAAGAGGGCTCTGCTTTTGTTGTCCACTTCTGCTATGATTTTCTGATAGTAGGAGGCCTTGGCTGTGTTTATTAGTTGTTGACGGGTTGCTCAGAGTTCCTTGAGGAGTAGCAGGTCAGGTCAGGTGTGCTGTTTAAGAGGCGTGTGTTGGTCGATGGAGGCTCAGAGGGTGGCCTTGAGTGCTTCTAGCAGATAGTTGCAGTTCGGTTGGGGGTGTTCTGTCCATGAAATGTGTATGTTGATGCAGTCTTCTGTGAGGGCGGCTTGCTCTAGGAAGTTCTTGAAGGACCTGAATGTTTTTCTGCTGGGTTTCTGCTGGCAGTGCTTGACTGGAGTGGTGTGCAAGACGTTGAAAGGCACATCTAAATGGTCAGACCAGTCAAGCGGAGAGGAGAGGTGTAGTGGAGGGAAGACAATGCAGTGATTATTATGTTGAGGATGTTACCTTTCTCGTGTGTTGTGTCTTTTGTGCGTTATATGAGGCTGAGGGTGTCGACAGGGCTGAGGAGTGCATCGGTTTGGTAGCCTTGTTGCCTGGGAGGTTGAAGTCTCCTAGGAAGATGTTGGCGTGCGTGAAGGAGATGGTGGTGACCAGGTCGGTGAAGTGTCTGATGTTATTGGGCTTTGGTGGTCTGTAGATGAGATGGAAGGTGACTGGCCATCAGAGAGAGCCGGAAGTGGCAGGAGAGGACTTCGAACAAGCCAATGTTGTTGTCAAGTCTGGTGCAAGGCCAGAAGGTCTTGTGTATCACTGCAAGGCCTCTGCCTGTCTTGTTTGGCTGGTCTCTGTGTTGGATGCTGTAGCATCGGGGACAAGGACATCTAGGATGTGGGTGGAGATGATGTCAGCCAGGTCTCGTGATGAAGATGGCTTCAAGGTTGTGTGTAGTGATGAGGTTGGCGATGTCTGCTGCATGGATGGTAGCTGAGCAGACGTTTGCAAGCTTCAACTTCCATGTTGTGGAAGTTGATGGGCTTGAGGTTGATGTGGGTGAGGTTGCTGCATTGCAGAGTCCATGCCTTAGAGGATGGGCGTTGTCGTTGCCTATTGATGGTGTGGATGGCCTGTGAGGGCAGAGGAAGAAAACGCATGTTGGTGCTTGCTTACCTGTCATATGAGCAGGAGTTTGGGCCCTGGGTCCTCCTGGTCCAAACAGGAATTGTCCTGTTCTCCGTCCGCCCTTCACTTCGGACGCCCTTGAGTAAGAGCAGAAAGGAAGAGGCAGTGCTAAGAAGGTTGGTGGGGCTTGGGACAGGTGACCTAGATTCACCTGCACCTGTTCACCAACGTCCATGTGTGCAGAGGTGAGAGTAGGGCAATAGTTGTGTGTGTCTGATGTGTTGTGGTCAGTCTGTGCATGCAGTGCTGGGGTAGTGTGTGCACAAAGTGTAAAGCAGCTGCATTATGTGTGTGCAGTGCTGTATGTTATTTGTGTGTATGTGCAGAGGCTACAGCTGCACTATGAGATAACTAGCATGACAATAAAACCAGTAACCTTTGTGTTTGAGACTTCACAATAGAACAAAAAATGCCCTTTTGCAAAAAAAGATACATTTCCACTACATGTTTGCAGCAGGGCAAACTAGCACTAATAAGGAATCGTAGCACTAGGCTACTGCAAAAATGCATCCAAAATATATTTTTTGCGCTGAAGCAATTTTTGCCGTAGTGGTTAAACCCATGCCAAACTGAACTTGGTGTAATAGTTTTCTAATGTGTCGCAGCGTTTTTAGAAATAGGGCAAACTTTGCCCTAGTGCTAATACCGTGCAAATTTGCACTTGCACCGGTGCAAAGTTTCTGTAATCTGGCCCCCAGTGTCTACCAAACCAGACTCTTGTGCCTGTTTTATTGTTTTTATTTATTTTTTATATTTCATTCTGATATGTACTTGAATGATTTAAGAGTAACCTTCTACCATATTACCTGTTTTTATCAATGCTCGAACAATAAATGTAGTTATTTAAAAAACAATTTCAAAAATGGCCTTGATTAGTATCAAACCGAGGAAAGTACTGTTTTTAGCAGGTTAACGATTTAAACTATGGGCTTCAAAGTTCATAAATACATTTTCTAAATTAATCTCGCTTTTTAGAAATCCATCATTGTTTTCTTTTACCTTTTTTTCCATCCAAACTTTTTTTCACAATTTATTGCATTTTGGATTTGAAAAGGGGTCATGTGAGTACCTGGTCTTTGAGTGAAACTACCTGGCAAAGGTATGGGTGTATTGGCAAATCATGGCAATACATGTCAAGCGGTGCGAATATCTGACAATAGCTGGCAGCAGTGTGAATATTTTTTGACGAGAATAATTGCAATCGTGCTAGTACCTTTTTGCAAGTGCTCACACTGTTGCAGGTATAGCAGTAGTGCGAGCCGTGGAGTTTTGATGGGTAGTGGGCGAAGTGGGCAGGAGCAGTGATCCTCTATTTTTTACCATAAAAGTGTAGGAAGAAATTGAAACTTGCACTTCAGTGCACTACACTGAACATTAACCTTAAACAGCAGGTGTGTTTGTTTAGGGGTTGGATTTCGCATGGGCGGCGGCGTGGCAATGGGGTTTGTGGGGAGCGGGGGCAGGTCAGCAGGGAACATGGTTCCACTTATTCTTTGTGTACTCTTCGACCACTGGTCGACAATACACAGACCAACACAATTAGCTTCGTCAATCCTTGGTGTTTTGTTCACTTCCAGTGCACCAAGTTAGTGCTAGCAGTGTGCAGTCCATGCTTTTCAGAGGGCATGCTTTGTAGCAGCACCATGTCAGAACGACACGGGTCCCAGTGAACAGCATTCAGACACGACCTTCTACACAGAGAATAGCTTTTAACTTTTATCTCTTTCCCAAATGCAGCGCAGCCCCTCGTTTCGGGGTATTATCGTTGGCCAACATTGCATCGCTTTAAACCTTTAGACGAAATAGAAGTCGTGTTTGTGTTTCTCTGATAAGACTTCGCTTGCAAGTCCCTTGATGGCTGGATCCAACTCCTTGTGACATCACTGCCAGGTTTGCCTGGCATTTAAAAGACAATGCTGGTGATAATAGTTGCGTGGCAAAAGGGGGTAAATTTCCAAATTAAGATTGTCCATGTCTGATTTCTCTCTTAAAGGTCAAGGTAGTTATAGTTCAAAGCATTTCTACGCTTCACGCTCAAGCTGCAATATTATACCCAATGAAGTCACTGAGAATGAATTCTTGTTTCACCCCGAAAGTTAAACTCCTTCCTTTGTCCTTTCCTCGACCTTCTTTTTCTATTTTAAATTTCCTCCTGCGCACTTATACTCATTTGTTTCTTTTAATGCCCCCTGCCTTACCGTATTTGTTAGTCGCAAGAATTCATCCGAAAAATTATTATTTTTTGTTTGACAGTCTGACTGTGCACCCCTGCACGCTAAAACACATGGAGACGCACACTGCCGCCCCCCCCCCCCACACACACACACCCATGACTAGATCGCGCTGACACATACCCCTCATAACGTCACTGCACCACAGGTAACATAGCTCCAGCACTGTGTAGCACACCCATAAGCGCCAGCATTACACACACACAGTAACTACAGCACTGCATGTAGCCCTCACCACTACACATACCATATATGCACACTGGCACCAGAACTGCACGTACATATCCAATAGAAATCGCACACGCACACCTACATCTGCAGGCACACCATTCCCAGCTCTGCAGGCAGGCACACACTCAAAATTACCTCAGCACTGTGCTGTAAACATGCAGTCAATTAACCCCAGAACTGTACTGCACATAGCCCTGCGTGACAGGCGCATACAGCCCCAGGAAAGCACGCAAACTGAGCCCAAGTACAGCGCTGCACTACTTACACAAAACCACTATGTTTCCTTAGGAAGGAAGCCACGGGGCTGATTTATACCCTCAAAAAAACCCTATTGCAAGTAACTACAGTGGGTGAGTGAGTGAGCTTTGTATGACATTACATTAAATGAAGGCCTAGTGCTACTCACGTTATCGATTATTAAACAATCGATTAAGATCGATTCAAGAGTTGCTCTGATTTGTTTTCACGTTACAGGATACCACGAATGAATACGTTGCAAGTTGCATCGATTTTTGTATATTGGTGACAACACAGAACTTGATCAGAAACCCCCTGAAGAATTTCCTACATTTGCACAAATAAATCGTAGTATAGAAACGAAACATGTTGAGTTGTTATTAGCCGTATTTATTAGGCTTGATGATTAAGAGCACTCTGGCCCTTGAGCACATGCTTCAAGCTGTTATTATTAAGCTGTTTTATATGTACTGTTAAGTGTAATTTGTGTGTTTCTGTATGTTTGATTGTCTTGATACAGAGTTTATGAATATATGTGTTAGGTCAGTTTTTCTTAAGTCCAACTAAGGGCTTAGTAAAATCATTCAACTGAGGTAGTACAAGGCTCCACTCTTCAAATAAGGCTGTACCACCAGAGTTCAGGGTAGCGTAGACAGAGCAGCCTGGCTAATTTTAGGAGGGAGAGAGGGCTGTACAATCAGTAAAATGAAATTGTAATATAAGTGGTCCAAAGAAACACTGCAACACTATCGGCCTTATTATGACCTTGCTCGTCCGGAAACAACGGTGGCGGTAAATCCGCCGCCACCGTTGTTTCGGGATCGGTTGATTCCGAGCCCTGCAGGCGGGTGGTGTTAATTCCGCCAGGTCGGACATGGAAACACTGGCTGTGTCCTAGTTGGAACCAGTGTTTCCATGGTCTCCATCCCCATGGATTCCAATGGACGCTATGGGAATGGGGTTTACAGAATTCCCCAGAATTACCAGGTCACCGGGGTTGTAATACCCAATGATTCCGGCAGTCACGGAGGCAGAATGGTTTACTGGTCCGGTGACAGCCTGCTGGTTTTTCCGGCACGGCTACCGCCGGACTCGTAATGAGGCCCTATGTATTGTAAAAAAAAATGGTTTATTTAAATACAAGTAGGCCCAGATAAATCTTGGGGGGAAATAAGTACGATCACATTATATATAACCACAATTTTAAAAATATAACACTATGATTTCAAGTTCACAGACCAAAGCATAGACCTTATTTAGAGAACTAACAGTAGTCTAGGTAAGTCAAACCTTTTTATACACATTCAGTATGTGTCACACCTATTCTTGGGGAGTAAAAACCATTCGTTACTTTTGGATTAGCTTCATTAATACAAGGGTAGTAGACCCCTAAGAGTTGTACTGTGACGCTCAGCAAGAAATCACTTAGTAAACCAACTGGACGATATGCTTTTTGTGAATAGTGGAACACTTATTCTAGGTACAGTAAATACCTACAACTCTGATTCAGAATAACAGTTATTCTAAGGGAGTTGGACCTTGGGGTGTAATATTCAATTACAGTTGCTTTTCAGTTTACAGACTAAGGGAAGCAATAACTCTAACTTTAGGATAACACAGTTATGCTCAAGTTAAGTAAAACCTATACGCTTTTTACAGGAGCTATCAGCAACTGAGAGGCAGGTATAAACCCAATACTATTTTTGTGTCTAGGTAAACCCTAATGCAGACTTATTCTGGACAGACTAACAGCAAGTTAGGGGAAGCAACACATAGTGGGGACACTTGTACATTTATCCTAACAGGAATAGTGAATTGAAACCAACAGCATTACTTTTGGGAAGAGGCACCGCCAAATCACAGATGAGTAATCTAACCTTCTATCTACTTTCAGTTAGAATGGCAAAACAGTTTCTAAGGAAAGAAAGATGTTACATATGCTTTTCAGAATGGAAAAACATTTCTAAGGTAAGTAAAACAACCTTATATCTACTTTTCAGAATGGCAGAACATTCCTAAGGTAAGTAATAACTTTTGTAACTGTTCACTCTCATAGTTAGTTACCAACTAACTTATTTTGCAAGTAAGTAACTTTTAAACATGTATTCTCTTTTCTAGGCAAAAGGCCCAATCCTTGGAAGTCTTTCCCTTATTCTCTGAGCATGAGTGTTCTCAGTGGTAGAAGGGGGTCACTAGGGTCTAGTGTCCAACAGGCAGGTCAGGTTCTTAAGTAGCAAAAGTCTGTTCCTAAGGAAGACTGTTAGAGCAAGTAAGTACTTTACTTTTAGAGTTAATTAAGGGTCCATGGGCTTCACAGAAGATAGCCTAGGAGGATTCTAGCAGGGGCCTGGGTGAAGTGACGAGAGGCCTCCCAATCACAGAAAACATCCCAAAACTACACAGGAATCGCAAGAGACTTAAGTTAAGTAAATACCCAATCTCAGACACAAGTGACTCCTCCCTCCAAATCTCCTCACATGGGTCTTCAGTTGAACTCCTGTCTCTCCGTCTTCTTCTTCCTTCTGGCTTTCTTTGTCACGATAGCATGATGGAGCAGATTGCCATTATTGAAAGACTTATGGGCGGTGCAGGGGACAGAGGTCTCACCCAATAAGCAGTGAGGGTGCCTGAGGGATAGAGACAAGAGAAGGCAGAGGGGCCGAAGGGAGTGCAGGCAAGGGAGCCGGGACAGTGTTGGATGAGAAGGGTGCCAGTGAAGGAGGGCCACAGAGCACAAGGGAGCCCCAGATGCACCAGCAGTGGGTTGTAAGGGCACCAGCGTGGGAGAGGCTGACAAGGTCGTCAGTGCAGAGAGTGTGGGCAAGGGAGCCAGGATAGTACAAGACGTCAAAGGAGCCATAGTGAGAGAGGTGGTGTGACCAGGTGGAAGCAAGGTAGCCAAGGTGTGCCTAGCAGGCAGGGAGGCTGTAGGTGCAGTTGGCAAGGGAGCCAGTGAGGAGGAAGGCAGAAAGTAGAAAAATTGAGGGAGGAGCCTATCAAAAAGGAAGAGGTTGGGGCCCTTGTACCAAGACGGTACCATTTCAATAGAAATGTAAAATGACCCAGGAAGTCTAGGAGAAGGCAAGAAGGACCTCCCAGCGGGTGCCACCATTTATGTGTGAGGAAGAGTGAGGAGAGAGCAAAGCGACAATATGTAGAGTCCATAAGTCAGGAGAAGCAACGGCAAAGAGGATGTCGGTCACAGTCACTCTGGCGGATGCACTGACTTAGGTGTCAGCGATAGGAAGGACTGGGCTGGAGACAAGTGTGTCCTTCTTAGGTTTCTTCCTGCCAGACTTAGTGAGCGGTGAAGGATGGATATAGAGAAGCAGTTTGTGAAGATAGGAGAGCTAGAAAGCGCCATTGCCATTGTGAGGGGCACAGAGTGTGGTACACTTATCCAGGCTGAGCAGCTGAGGCACAGGAGAGGGGGTAGGCAGAATGGTGCAAGTGCACAAAGGAAGCACACAATAGATATGGGACAAAGCAGTGGCAGCTAAAACGTGGGGGCATTACAAGGGAACAAGAAACAGAGAACAGTACAGAGGGCAAAGGAGTAAGTTGAATGTATAACAATGCAGGATGAGAGTACACCTAAATTCATTTTTTTTAACTAACAGTCACAACAATACAGGATGAAACGCACCGAAAAGCAAATATTGTGACACAGTTATTGCCGCACAGTGGTAGAGAAGAGGGGGGGCAGTGGGGTGAGAGCCCAGGAAAGTACAATAGGACACATGTCAACAGAGTTAGGGCAATGAGAATGCCTGGAGAGGTTGAGGGTAAGAGTCACAGAGAGATGAGGCAGGCAACTGAGCAACAGTCAGCACTAACGTGATGGCAGGAGGGATGCCACAGTCCACGGGCACAAGGTGGAAGTTCCCAGCATGACACATGACTTTGCCAACAGTAATAAGGAGGAGTGCTGCATGCCCAGCAAGGTCCAGACAGGAACAGACAGGAGCCTTAGTAGTGGGTCTTGCGAGGCAGGCCAGCATTTGCCCGCCGGCTTTGCTGATTGGACCTTTATAGGAAGAGGGGCCCAATCAACGCGAATCCACACAAGGTGGCCAGGCACTCCAGTACCTACAGAACAGGGCAGCCATGATGAAAAGGAGGCCAACTGCAGCCTCATAATTGCTGCCAGGGCACACAGCATCAGAGAAAATGCGATTAATGTGTTTTTTAAAAGAATTACATTTTTTTCTTCTTAGAAATTGTAATGCAATCATGTATCTTAAGTTACTTCATGCGCTGCCTGCACAGAGCGGGGCAGTTTATGGCCCCATAAGGCCCCAAAGGGGCTTACCTTCAATGTAGGAATGGGGGGAGAGGGAGCCCAAGCCTCGTGGTAGCAGGGGTGGCCCGTCCTGGCCTGCTCGCCTCCTCGATGAACTGATTCAAGCCGCTAACTCTCTAGTGATTACTGCTGCAGCAATGCATATTTTGGAGACCATTCAATGCACTTTAACTACCTTCACGTTTCCCTGAACTGCCTCCTCTTCCTCCTCTCTCATCCCTGACTGTCTTACTGCTATTCAGGCATGGTGTGCTGCCAATGATCTCTGCCTTAATGCCAATAATACTGAGATCCTTCTCATTGGGACCCCTGCTCCCTCCTACCCTCTGGCCGCCCGCCATGGGTCCCTTCCATGCACCCTCTTGTGAGGCAAAAGACCATGGTCTCATCTTTGACTCCTCTCTCCTTCTCTCCTCACATCACGGACCTTGCCAAGAAAGCCCACTTTCAGCTGCACCTCCTCACAGGCATTCTCCTTTTCCACACCTTCTTCCAGAAACTCGATGTCTCCATAGCTCTGGTCCTCTCTAGGCTGGACTACTGCAACAGCCTCTTCCTCAGTCTTCTTCGTCCCCTTCAAGGAATCCAGAATAGGACAGCAAGACTTATCCTTAGCCTCAAGCCCAGGGTCCGCATCTCTCCAGCTCTAAAATCCCTCCACTGGCTCTTGGTTCCGGCTAGGATCAGGTTCAAGAGCCTCTGCATCATCCACAAGACTTTCTGGAGTCTGGGAACCCACTACATCCAACTTCCTCTCCCTAAATACCTCACTGTTAGAGCCTTTCTGTCTTCTAGCTCCAACTCTCTGCAGACCAGATGCTTCTCTAAGGAGATATTGAGTGGGGGGTGCGGTAGATCTCTCTTCTCTGCACAAGACTCCCTCTGAAATGGTCTCCCTGACCCTCTCTGGCTTGAGCCAGATCTCTTTAATTCCGGCAGCTCCTCAAGACCCTCTTTTTCTCTTCCTCCTTCCCTCCCCTGCTAATGACCCCCATCTGCCCAGTGACTGGCTGCCTGGTTCCCTCTGAGTTCAACAGGGCCCCAGGCCCCCCTCCCAGTCTTCCCCCTTACTCGCACTTAGCATGTATTCCCTGGCACTTGCCCACCTTGCCTCCCCTTGGCACTCAGCCCATCTGGCCCTCTTCCCCGTCCACCCCCCTCTTTCCTCCCTTTTTCACTTGCACTCTCTCCTTGACCTTCCTTCCTTTTCCACCCTACCACTTCACATTCGCGCAGACCGTCACCACCCCCTTCCTCGCACATCTTGTTCCTGCACTTGCACGGATCTGAATGTCACAAGGCCTAGTAGGACGGTTATTGTGATCTTTCTCCCTTGTACCCCCACCCCCTTTTTTGCCTTGAAACACCATTTGTTGTAAAGGCACCTTAAAAATATCCAATAAATAAAATTAATCCAGTGTTGTAGGGTGCAGGAAAGTATAGTGTGGACTTAGTCTGTTGAAACTAAATTCATGTTCACAGCAATGGGGGTACACTTCTAGAATGTGTCCCAGACGATTTGTTCACATACAAAGCAGTCTACTAATTGATAGGCACTTTACTTTTTGTATCAAGGAGTTGACCTCCAAAGTATTTATTGTTGGCATGTATAGAATGAAAGTTATTCTTAATTTTGCATTTGTCTTTTTTAAAATAAAAACGGAAGAAGGTAAACAAACAGGATTCAGTTGTGAAGTTTGTATCCCCATGGTCTGGGTGTAGAATGTAGGTTAAAGGTAAATATAAAGCTTTTTCTGGTTTGATACAATGACGTGAGAAAATACAAAAATAATGCCAAAATCCCTCTGTTTTGTTAGAAACTTGTTTCCTGTGACTTATGAAAGTGTCAACGCTTGTGTGTATTGCTGTATGGGCCTGGGGCTTTCACCAGCAATGAGCGTTGGCCTAGCCTTGACTGTCTCCTTTATTCTCTGCTGGGAAGGCTTGACAACTTGCCAAGAGGACAGGACATATCCCAAGGATGTAGGGTGGGAAGCAGTGCTTCAAATGGTGCTCTTCCACTGCAGTGGGTAAGTCACAACAGAGGAATAATTACTTGAACATCCTTGAGTGTAGAATAGCTCAAGAGAGTATCTGATCCAAGAAGAAGAGTTCCACCGTCTTGGAAAAGGCCAGTAGGCCATCCTTCCTTCCTGTGACTCCTAACTTCCTGCAGGCAAGGTACTCCGGGTGCTGACATCAGAAAGCAAACCCCGGGTACAGCAGCAAGTATTGACCCTCTTACACAAGGTTTGGAATGGACCAATTCTCTTTGGCAAATTGATTGTATAAGGGTGGTGGGAATGCCCTCTATCCTTGCCCCCATTTCCTAATTGAATAATCTTTGGAAGAATCCAAATAAATCCTAGCAATATTTCACTGGAACCGTGTTACAATAAAGTCTGCCCAAAGTCCCCATCTGTTGGGGTAAAGAAAAAGATTTCCAAGGATGGTGCAGATCTTCCCCTAACTGCTTCATGGAAACATTTAAAGTGATCTGTTAGAAAATGCATGCTTGCAGCTGGATCACACTGGTATCAGGACTCTGTCTACTGTAGAGACAAGCCTGTAAGTGATCCTGGCAACTTTCCAGCCTAGAAAGGGTGGAAGATGGACTTATCCTTTCCTCTGTGACCCTGGACAGGATCTCGCCGCACTCCAGGATCTCCCTGCATCATCAAATCTATGTGACCTTGTTCAATTTCCTTTTTATTCTTTAGGTGTCTGCAAGGTCCCTATGGTGCTGCTTTTGATATGCTATACTTTTGAATCACTTTGAGAATCTTCGAGCCACGGACTAGCCGGAAAAGGATGAAATGTCTGAATAAAAATTACTGACCCCCACTAAAAGACCTAAAACACACCACAAAAAGTTCTAACTATCAAAAGTTCAGACTTTTCGTGGTATGTGTTTGTGTTTTGGCAGGGGTTGCGGGGGACACCCAAAGCTCTCCCAACAGAAGAGGAAAAAAAGACGGTGGCTGCGGGGGTGTCCCCCCGCAACGTCCCGCTCACTATACTACACTATACTACAAAGAGACATTTTGTGTTCGTGCATTTCCCACGCAAAAAATGTCCATCGCAGGATATGCAGCCGTGGGCAGATCACACAGATCTGACTAGACATCACCTGCTTGTCTCCCAGGTTCTTCAAGCTTTAAACCGATTGCCACTACAGAACCGCATCATGTCATTGGACCCAGTCGAGCTGGCTTGCCACTAACGAATCGCAGCTGAAGTTGAATGACAGCTTTGAGACCCATTTGAGCTGTCGAACTGCTAGGAACTGCACTTCTCCACATTTCTCTTTGTGTCTGCCTCCCATTACCCTAGCTTGACTGCCTCAACACTGAGTCATACCCTCGGAGAGCACCCAGAAGACAGGGTCGATGATGTTGAGCCTACAGAAGAAGAATACAAATTATTCTACAGTGGTTCAGTCCCTTTGGCCTTGTTTTAAGGTCCCTAGTGACAATTTGGACCATGTTGATACCTTTTTAAAGGACATATTGTTAGTTTTTATTAGTTTGTCTTTTTAGTATGATAAAAGTTCACCTGGTGTTTTTTTAAACTTAATTGGGCATGTCTTTAAGTCTGGTGCCACAGTACTAATGATGTTTTGGATGCTTCTTTGCTGGCACCTTTCCCTCTAAAACAGTATAGACTGCTCTTAGCCTATGATACCTTAAAGAGCCATGGTGACGTGTACCATTCATGTTGTACCTTTTTCACTTTGATTGAGCTCACTGCTGGTTCATTAGTAATATGTGGTTGAATAGGCGTCCAGAAACTACTAGTTTTTTCGATTGAATTTTTACTGAAAAAATGCGATCGAAAAAAACTTAGTCGGCAAAAGGGCGTTGTACCGTAATTTCACTGTTAAACAAAATAAAATAAAGGATTAAAAAAAGCAGCCTACCAAATTAAAGTTTGTTTTTTAAAAATACCACCAGGATTGAAAAAGAATGGCTAAATAGAAAATGTCTCGAAAGGATCACCAGCATTTGTGACACAGTGGACGAGCACACAAAAACGAGAAATAATGCATCTGATTTAGCAAATCAGTTTGCTTCACAATCTTAAAATGAGATTAAAAGTCAAGAAATAGAAACCAAGGCCACAGAAACCCAAGGGACTACTAGCAACATGTATAGCATTTTGCCTAGAACAAAGCTTCCTGAGCCATCACTGAAAAATATATTTTTCCCCGCAGAAGTCGAAATGAAAGTGAAATTATGAAAAGCCCACAAACACTTGAAGACTTTGAAATCCCAGGCACCTTTCAAAATAAACGATGTCCGTCATTAAAGGAAACGAATAGTAGATAGTAATTTTCTCCACGAACAAACTGATCTATTTAAGCATTTATTGGTAGAGGAAATGTATCCTCTTGTATTCAAACAAATATACACCTTCAGTGGGTGCATTAAAGAGGAAACATTCCTGCTGGTTTACACTCTTCTAAGGCACAAACCACAGAGAAGCAACATAATTCTTTTTTTCTGAAATAAAATGTCCCACCTTGCAACACACAAATAATTATGATTTGTGATTGAAGTGCATGTAGCATAATCCCAAAACATCTCTCCTTCCGTAGAGATGCAGGGCTGCTGTTTTCATTTTACAGAGGGCGTCGAAGGAATAGCAGCACCCAGTACTTTTCCAACAACCATTGACAAAGCTAAGAGTTTTGGCTTGTATATAGGCGTGGCTCCAGATACTTGCAGTATAGCAAAACAAAAGAGGCGATGGATGGAAGGTTTAGAATTAATCTTAACCTATGCATTGCTCTGGGCAACCCTCCATACCATCTTTCTTCGCCAGCCAAGCCATTACAAAAGGAGAAAGCCAATTTGCAAATCAGGCTTGGTCCCACCCCAAAAGGGGCAGTCCAGCCCAAACTGCTTGGTCACGTCCCTTCTGCACGAGACCACAAGCGCCCCCAAACATGTTTCAGCTGCGTTGAGCCTCATCAGCGAGTGCTATCTTGGGTCTCTAGGCCCAGCATGCACAGAAACCACATCTGGGCATACCCGTCCCACTCAGGGTAACTATAGCAAATCAAAAGAGGTGATGGGATGTCTGCAAGGTATAGAATTAATCTTAACCTATGCATTACTCTGGGCAACCATCCATACCATCTTTCTTTGCCTGCCAAGCCATTACAAAAGGGGAAATACCATATGCAAATCAGACTTTGTGCCACCCCAAAAGGGGCAGTCCAGCCCAAACTGGTCAAATCTGTTCTGCACGAGACCACAAGCACCCCCAGAAATGCACTTGAACACCATTTGCCACATATTTCCATCATGTAAGCAGGAAGTGAAATCATTTGTCAGGGAATGACTTAACACTCATACTTTAGGTATTGCTGCAATGTACTAGATAATGCTATCAGAGCACCAGGTTCTCACACCATTGCAAGGTTTAGGGATGAAAACACCAAGTACTCTCATCATTGCCAAGTATTGCCATTGAAACGAAGTATTTGCACCCTCTCCATCCAATTCCTAGGTATTGAAGCCATTGCACATATGTGTAGTTAAAAGAGCAGTGCTAGTCCACCTTGCCCATTTACCAACATAGGACCAGAATCCATTATGACCATATATACTTAAATATTCATAGATCTCAGAGAGTCAGTTCATTATGTACAGAAGATATTGCAATATGAGATTCCAGTATGCCCAGTTAGCACTACAAGAGAACATTTGATGTAGCCATGGTTGCGGGGGCAGTGTATGTGTGGAGCTGGAACAGTGTGATTTCAGTGCTATGGGCATTGTTGTGCACTGCTAGAATGGTGTGTCTATGTGAATTGCTGTGAATGGGCGCATGTGGGTGGTGCTAGGTTCTTGTGCTTGGCCATTATTATTATGGTATTTATGGTGCGCAGACCCAGCTTCAAGAAGCAACAGAGTGCTTTACAGAGGCGTACAACATTACAGATGCATGAAGGAGCACTTTTCAGTGGTAACGGAACAGATTTATAATGTGGGGTAGGGTACAAAGGGGGACAAAGATGGGATACAGCTGTACTGGATGGCCGAGAGAAGAGGGGCGGGCGGTGTCCAGCGAGTCAGGTGGCGTGATGGGCGGTGTGATGCCCTAGGTGTTAAAGAGAGACTCCTTGAAGAGGTGGGTCTTGTTATTTTCTGAATTGTACGAGCGTTGGTGTGACTCTGATGCTGACGGAGAGGAGGTTCCATAGTCTTGGGGCATAGGCAAAGAAGGCTCGTTTTCTGGACCTTTCCTTTTTGCAGCAGCGGATGACAAGTCTACAAGTGTCCTGGCTTCTGGTGGTACACTGTCTGCCGAAGAAGCAGAGTTTCTCCACAAGTGAGCTTGGTGACTTGAGGGCGACTGCCTTATTGATGATGCAGTAAGACTTGAAGGTGATTCGTGCATGCAGTGGGAGCCAGTGAAAGTCGATGAGGGCCGGGGTGATGTGGTCGTATCTGTGTAGTCCCTTCATGAGGCCTGCAGCCGCATGCAGGACACTTCTCAGGGGCACAAGGGAGGATGATGGGAGGCCTTCAAAGAGTACATTTCCACCATCCAGGTGGGATAAGACCAGTGCTTGAACAGTCGATCTAAAGCTGTCTGGAAGGAGGAAGGGCTTGACTTTTTCGCAGGAGGGAGAGCTGATACTAAGCCGTCTGAGTATGTGCTCCTTGAAGGAGGGGTGTTTGTTAATGTGGAACCCAAGGAACTTGGAGCAAGAAGTGAGCTCGGGTGTGAAGCCCTCCGAGTTCATGGCTGATAGCCAGGTCTGTATGTCTGGGTGTTTGGTGTTGGTGTGGAGTAGGAATTCGGTCTTGGAGGGGTTGAGCTTCAAGTATGAACTGAACATCCAAGACTGCATCAGCTAGAGGCATGTTTTGAGCCTATGGATGTCCATGATGGAGTCGATCTTGAGCTGTAGCTGTGTGTCGTCGGCATATTGGTGAAGGTGTGTGGCTAGGAGGGCTCCCAGCACCTCCATGTATAAGTTGAAGATCCCTGGGGAGTGGATGGAACCCTGTGGGACTCCAAAGATTACGGGTAGCATTGGCGATCTAGAGGAGTCCATCTGAATAAACTGCTTGCGGTTGGCGAGGTAGGAATTGAACCAGCCTTGGACAAGGTTGTTGATCCCCATGCGCCGATGTAGGGTGTCCATAAGTGCCTGGTGGTCTACAGTGCCAAAAGTGGCTGAGAGGTCACATAGTACCAGGAGGCAGAGCTGGGCATCGTCGAGCACCTGCATGGTTGCTGTCTCCGTGATGCATCTGGGTCTGAATCCGGATTAGTAGGTTTGGAGGAGATTGTTGCTGTCGATGTGATAGTGCAGTTGCGCGGCTACTGCTTTCTCGATTATCTTATCTAGGAAGTGAATATGGGTGATGGAGCGATAGTTACCTAGGTTGTCGGGATCCAGAGTGGGTTTCTTTAGTAGAGGGAGTATTTGTCCTCTTTTAGGGTTGATGAGAAGGTGCCTTGAGTTAGGTAGCTTTTGATGATCTCCAGGTAGGGAAGGAGAGCTTCTGCGGGGAGGGTCTTGAGGGTGGATGCTGGGAGGATGCCATCTGTAAAAGATGTGGTATTGAGGGTGGCCAGTATTTCTACCAGGTGCTCTGTCAAGAGTGTCTTGAATTTTGTCAAGGGTGAAGAGATTTTGCAAGGAAGGACATGAGGTGGGTCTGTGGATGCAGAGCTGGCGTCTGTGTTGGTGAATCTTGCTGATTATGTTGATGAAGGTGTTGATCGCCGTGGATATTTCGATGGATTGTGGTATGGCTGGGTTGGGTAGTGAGTTGATGCACTGCTTGACCACTTTGAAGAGGGCTCTGATTTTGTTGTCCACTTCTGCTATGATTTTCTGATAGTAGGAGGCCTTGGCTGTGTTTATTAGTTGTTGACGGGTTGCTCAGAGTTCCTTGAGGAGTAGCAGGTCAGGTCAGGTGTGCTGTTTAAGAGGCGTGTGTTGGTCGATGGAGGCTCAGAGGGTGGCCTTGAGTGCTTCCAGCAGATAGTTGCAGTTCGGTTGGGGGTGTTCTGTCCATGAAATGTGTATGTTGATGCAGTCTTCTGTGAGGGCGGCTTGCTCTAGGAAGTTCTTGAAGGACCTGAATGTTTTTCTTCTGGGTTTCTGCTGGCAGTGCTTGACTGGAGTGGTGTGCAAGACTTTGAAAGGCACATCTAAATGGTCAGACCAGTCAAGCGGAGAGGAGAGGTGTAGTGGAGGGAAGACAGTGCAGTGATTATTATCTTGAGGATGTTACCTTTCTCGTGTGTTGTGTCTTTTGTGCGTTATATGAGGCTGAGGGTGTCGACAGGGCTGAGGAGTGCATCGGTTTGGTAGCCTTGTTGCCTGGGAGGTTGAAGTCTCCTAGGAAGATGTTGGCGTGCGTGAAGGAGATGGTGGTGACCAGGTCGGTGAAGTGTCTGATGTTATTGGGCTTTGGTGGTCTGTAGATGAGATGGAAGGTGACTGGCCATCAGAGAGAGCCGGAAGTGGCAGGAGAGGACTTCGAACAAGCCAATGTTGTTGTCAAGTCTGGTGCAAGGCCAGAAGGTCTTGTGTATCACTGCAAGGCCTCTGCCTGTCTTGTTTGGCTGGTCTCTGTGTTGGATGCTGTAGCATCGGGGACAAGGACATCTAGGATGTGGGTGGAGATGATGTCAGCCAGGTCTCGTGATGAAGATGGCTTCAAGGTTGTGTGTAGTGATGAGGTTGGCGATGTCTGCTGCATGGATGGTAGCTGAGCAGACGTTCGCAAGCTTCAACTTCCATGTTGTGGAAGTTGATGGGCTTGAGGTTGATGTGGGTGAGGTTGCTGCATTGCAGAGTCCATGCCTTAGAGGATGGGCGTTGTCGTTGCCTATTGATGGTGTGGATGGCCTGTGAGGGCAGAGGAAGAAAACGCATGTTGGTGCTTGCTTACCTGTCATATGAGCAGGAGTTTGGGCCCTGGGTCCTCCTGGTCCAAACAGGAATTGTCCTGTTCTCCGTCCGCCCTTCACTTCGGACGCCCTTGAGTAAGAGCAGAAAGGAAGAGGCAGTGCTAAGAAGGTTGGTGGGGCTTGGGACAGGTGACCTAGATCCACCTGCACCTGTTCACCAACGTCCATGTGTGCAGAGGTGAGAGTAGGGCAATAGTTGTGTGTGTCTGATGTGTTGGGGTGGTGTGGTCAGTCTGTGCATGCAGTGCTGGGGTAGTGTGTGCACAAAGTGTAAAGCAGCTGCATTATGTGTGTGCAGTGCTGTATGTTATTTGTGTGTATGTGCAGAGGCTGCAGCTGCACTATGAGATAAATAGCATGACAATAAAACCAGTAACCTTTGTGTTTGATACTTCACAATAGAACAAAAAATGCCCTTTTGCAAAAAAAGATACATTTCCACTACATGTTTGCAGCAGGGCAAACTAGCACTAATAAGGAATCGTAGCACTAGGCTACTGCAAAAATGCATCCAAAATATATTTTCTGCGCTAAAGCAATTTTTGCCGTAGTGGTTAAACCCATGCCAAACTGAACTTGTCATGGTGTAATAGTTTTCTAATGTGTCGCAGTGTTTTTAGAAATAGGGCAAACTTTGCCCTAGTGCTAATACCGTGCAAATTTGCACTTGCACCGGTGCAAAGTTTCTGTAATCTGGCCCCCAGTGTCTACCAAACCAGACTCTTGTGCCTGTTTTATTGTTTTTATTTATTTTTTATATTTCATTCTGATATGTACTTGAATGATTTAAGAGTAACCTTCTACCATATTACCTGTTTTTGTCAATGCTCGAACAATAAATGTAGTTATTTAAAAAACAATTTAAAAAATGGCCTTGATTAGTATCAAACCGAGGAAAGTACTGTTTTTAGCAGGTTAACGATTTAACCTATGGCCTTCAAAGTTCATAAATACGTTTTCTAAATTAATCTCGCTTTTTAGAAATCCATCATTGTTTTCTTTTACCTTTTTTTCCATTCAAACTTTTTTCACAATTTATTGCATTTTGGATTTGAAAAGGGGTCATGTGAGTACCTGGTCTTTGAGTGAAACTACCTGGCAAAGGTATGGGTGTATTGGCAAATCATGGCAATACATGTCAAGCGGTGCGAATATCTGACAATAGCTGGCAGCAGTGTGAATATTTTTTGACGAGAATAATTGCAATCGTGCTAGTACCTTTTTGCAAGTGCTCACACTGTTGCAGGTATAGCAGTAGTGCGAGCCGTGGAGTTTTGATGGGTAGTGGGCGAAGTGGGCAGGAGCAGTGATCCTCTATTTTTTACCATAAAAGTGTAGGAAGAAATTGAAACTTGCACTTCAGTGCACTACACTGAACATTACCCTTAAACAGCAGGTGTGTTTGTTTAGGGGTTGGATTTCGCATGGGTGGCGGCGTGGCAATGGGGTTTGTGGGGAGCGGGGGCAGGTCAGCAGGGAACATGGTTCCACTTATTCTTTGTGTACACTTCGACCACTGGTCGTCAATACACAAACCAACACAATTAGCTTCGTCAATCCTTGGTGTTTTGTTCACTTCCAGTGCACCAAGTTAGTGCTAGCAGTGTGCAGTCCATGCTTTTCAGAGGGCATGCTTTGTAGGAGCACCATGTCAGAACGACACGGGTCCCAGTGAACAGCATTCAGACACGACCTTCTACACAGAGAATAGCTTTTAACTTTTATCTCTTTCCCAAATGCAGCGCAGCCCCTCGTTTCGGGGTATTATCGTTGGCCAACATTGCATCGCTTTAAACCTTTAGACGAAATAGAAGTCGTGTTTGTGTTTCTCTGATAAGACTTCGCTTGCAAGTCCCTTGATGGCTGGATCCAACTCCTTGTGACATCACTGCCAGGTTTGCCTGGCATTTAAAAGACAATGCTGGTGATAATAGTTGCGTGGCAAAAGGGGGTAAATTTCCAAATTAAGATTGTCCATGTCTGATTTCTCTCTTAAAGGTCAAGGTAGTTATAGTTCAAAGCATTTCTACGCTTCACGCTCAAGCTGCAATATTATACCCAATGAAGTCACTGAGAATGAATTCTTTGTTTCACCCCGAAAGTTAAACTCCTTCCTTTGTCCTTTCCTCGACCTTCTTTTTCTATTTTAAATTTCCTCCTGCGCACTTATACTCATTTGTTTCTTTTAATGCCCCCTGCCTTACCGTATTTGTTAGTCGCAAGAATTCATCAGAAAAATTATTATTTTTTGTTTGACAGTCTGACTGTGCACCCCTGCACGCTAAAACACATGCAGACGCACACTGCCGCCCCCCCCCCCCCCACACACACACACCCATGACTAGATTGCGCTGACACATATCCCTCATAACTTCACTGCACCACAGGTAACATAGCTCCAGCACTGTGTAGCACACTCATAAGCGCCAGCATTACACACACACAGTAACTACAGCACTGCATGTAGCCCTCACCACTACACATACCATACATGCACACTGGCACCAGAACTTCACGTACATATCCAATAGAAATCGCACACGCACACCTACATCTGCAGGCACACCATTCCCAGCCCTGCAGGCAGGCACACACTCAAAATTACCTCAGCACTGTGCTGTAAACATGCAGTCAATTAACCCCAGAACTGTACTGCACATAGCCCTGCATGACAGGCGCATACAGCCCCAGGAAAGCACACAAACTGAGCCCAAGTACAGCGCTGCACTACTTACACAAAACCACTATGTTTCCTTAGGAAGGAAGCCACGGGGCTGATTTATACCCTCAAAAAAACCCTATTGCAAGTAACTACAGTGGGTGAGTGAGTGAGCTTTGTATGACATTACATTAAATGAAGGCCTAGTGCTACTCACGTTATCGATTATTAAACAATCGATTAAGATCGATTCAAGAGTTGCTCTGATTTGTTTTCACGTTACAGGATACCACGAATGAATACGTTGCAAGTTGCATCGATTTTTGTATATTGGTGACAACACAGAACTTGATCAGAAACCCCCTGAAGAATTTCCTACATTTGCACAAATAAATCGTAGTATAGAAACGAAACATGTTGAGTTGTTATTAGCCGTATTTATTAGGCTTGATGATTTAGAGCACTCTGGCCCTTGAGCACGTGCTTCAAGCTGTTATTAATTAAGCTGTTTTATATGTACTGTTAAGTGTAATTTGTGTGTTTCTGTATGTTTGATTGTCTTGATACAGAGTTTATGAATATATGTGTTAGGTCAGTTTTTCTTAAGTCCAACTAAGGGCTTAGTAAAATCATTCAACTGAGGCAGTACAAGACTCCACTCTTCAAATAAGGCTGTACCACCAGAGTTCAGGGTAGCGTAGACAGAGCAGCCTGGCTTATTTTAGGAGGGAGAGAGGGCTGTACAATCAGTAAAATGAAATTGTAATATAAGTGGTCCAAAGAAACACTGCAACACTATCGGCCTTATTATGACCTTGCTCGTCCGGAAACAACGGTGGCGGTAAATCCGCCGCCACTGTTGTTTCGGGATCGGTTGATTCCGAGCCCTGCAGGCGGGTGGTGTTACTTCCGCCAGGTCGGACATGGAAACACTGGCAGTGTCCTAGTTGGAACCAGTGTTTCCATGGTCTCCATCCCCATGGATTCCAATGGACGCTATGGGAATGGGGTTTACAGAATTCCCCAGAATTACCAGGTCACCGGGGTTGTAATGCCCAATGATTCCGGCAGTCACGGAGGCGGAATGGTTTACTGGTCCGGTGACAGCCTGCTGGTTTTTCCGGCACGGCTACCGCCGGACTCGTAATGAGGCCCTATGTATTGTAAAAAAAAATGGTTTATTTAAATACAAGTAGGCCCAGATAAATCTTGGGGGGAAATAAGTACGATCACATTATATATAACCACAATTTTAAAAATATAACACTATGATTTCAAGTTCACAGACCAAAGCATAGACCTTATTTAGAGAACTAACAGTAGTCTAGGTAAGTCAAACCTTTTTATACACATTCAGTATGTGTCACACCTATTCTTGGGGAGTAAAAACCATTGGTTACTTTTGGATTAGCTTCATTAATACAAGGGTAGTAGACCCCTAAGAGTTGTACTGTGACGCTCATCAAGAAATCACTTAGTAAACCAACTGGACGATATGCTTTTTGTGAATAGTGGAACACTTATTCTAGGTACAGTAAATACCTACAACTCTGATTCAGAATAACAGTTATTCTAAGGGAGTTGGACCTTGGGGTGTAATATTCAATTACAGTTGCTTTTCAGTTTACAGACTAAGGGAACCAATAACTTTAACTTTAGGATAACACAGTTATGCTCAAGTTAAGTAAAACCTATACGCTTTTTACAGGAGCTATCAGCAACTGAAAGGCAGGTATAAACCCAATACTATTTTTGTGTCTAGGTAAACCCTAATGCAGACTTATTCTGGACAGACTAACAGCAAGTTAGGGGAAGCAAGACATAGTGGGGACACTTGTACATTTATCCTAACAGGAATAGTGAATTGAAACCAACAGCATTACTTTTGGGAAGAGGCACCGCCAAATCACAGATGAGTAATCTAACCTTCTATCTACTTTCAGTTAGAATGGCAAAACAGTTTCTAAGGAAAGAAAGATGTTACATATGCTTTTCAGAATGGAAAAACATTTCTAAGGTAAGTAAAACAACCTTATATCTACTTTTCAGAATGGCAGAACATTCCTAAGGTAAGTAATAACTTTTGTAACTGTTCACTCTCATAGTTAGTTACCAACTAACTTATTTTGCAAGTAAGTAACTTTTAAACATGTATTCTCTTTTCTAGGCAAAAGGCCCAATCCTTGGAAGTCTTTCCCTTATTCTTGGAGCATGAGTGTTCTCAGTGGTAGAAGGGGGTCACTAGGGTCTAGTGTCCAACAGGCAGGTCAGGTTCTTAAGTAGCAAAAGTCTGTTCCTAAGGAAGACTGTTAGAGCAAGTAAGTACTTTACATTTAGAGTTAATTGAGGGTCCATGGGCTTCACAGAAGATAGCCTAGGAGGATTCTAGCAGGGGCCTGGGTGAAGTGACAAGAGGCCTCCCAATCACAGAAAACATCCCAAAACTACACAGGAATCGCAAGAGACTTAAGTTAAGTAAATACCCAATCTCAGACACAAGTGACTCCTCCCTCCAAATCTCCTCACATGGGTCTTCAGTTGAACTCCTGTGTCTCCGTCTTCTTCTTCCTTCTGGCTTTCTTTGTCTCTTCTCCGTTGCGTTCCTTATTTGTCTCGTGGCGGTAAGGGCGAGCTCCTCCGGAGGCCACGTTGTCGGGGTAAGGTATGCCTGACAACGGGGACCCCAAGGAGCCAACATCAAACAGGGGAAAAGCCCTGAGAAAAGATGCAACTCCAGAGGAGTGGCTGAGGAGTTGATTCTTGATGAAAGATTTCTGTAGATTGTAGTCCTTGGAGTTCAAGAAAGAAGTATTCCTTGATGTAGGTAGTGATTTGATAAACACACGTAGTAATTTCAAGAGTGGAGGTAGCAGGTTCACCTTAACCGAAAACCTCTGGTGAAACAGCAACAGCGTGTACTGTTTAAAAGGCAGCTCTTGTGCATTTGTAGAAGTAGAGCGGGATACCAAACTTCTACTAGCAGCGTGAAAAGCAAGGGAGAGACCAGAGAGGTGAAAGTCAAGGAAAGAGTGAAAACCTGCAATAGCCCCAAATAGGCTCCGGGCTGAAGGACACAGGGGAGTGAGAGAGAGCAAGAAAGAGAGAGAGGAAGCAAACGGGATCCGAACGCTTCAGAGTAGAAAACTGCAGCGGAACAGAGCGTGAGCAAGGAAGGCTCAGAAAACACTAGTGTCTCTCCGATAGAATTTGGTTACAATGCTCCGGGCTGCATCTTGAAATCTGGTATGTGCCGGCGGCTGCCATCTTTGAGGAAACAGTAGACCGCTGCTGACAAAGCAGAATGGAACGTAGTGGGACATTCTAATGGAGTCCCACTGGTACCAGTGTTTCCACGGGCGAGGCATGACACCCTAGCCAGCACAGTACCTCAACACAGAAGAAGATTTTGCAGCAGGAGGAATTCAGGATCTGCAGCCAAAAATCTGGTCGTTGAATTCCTTCATCAAGAAGATAGAAGACAGAACACTGGAATTATTTTTGCAGCAAGGATCACAGGGAAGGCTCTACGCAAGGTTTTCCTCGCAGCTGGATTTGGCTCTGTGGATTTGGTGCCTTTTTCAGGAGCACAGAAGAAGACAGAATATCGTTGGTTGGATTCCCATTGTTTGCAAGGTCCAGCACTCTGGTGAGGAGACATTCTGGATGGGAATCTTGCCTCTGGAGATCGAGCAGGATGCCCACAAAGTTTCATGGTGATTCGGAATTCAGAAGACCATGCACCGCACAATGTCTCAAAGTCCCAGGGAATTGGGGTTTTGCAGCCCTGCAAAGCCGCAGCATCGCGTGGGATGGGTCAGAATGAAGGCCTTCATTAGTCTAGTGTGTCCCACCGGGCTCTGGGTCTAGGTCGCCATTTTCAGAGTCCCCAGGTCGATTGGAAGGCACTACTACAGCAGGCTTCAGTTACACAGCAGGCTCTCTGGTCGCTGCAAATCGTCTCGGCTTCAGTTTCTTCATCTTCCTCTTAGGTTATGGTTACAGTGGTCGACTACCTCTTCAGCTTCCAGGTTCAGACTTTTCTGCAGTAACCCAGCCAATCAAGTAGCCTTGCAGCATTCAAACCTGGGGACTTGGCAATCCTTTCAGGAGAGCCAGCCTCCCAGTTTGAACTGAAATCTCACACTCAGGCTGGAAGACAAAGGGCTGTGGAGTTTTGAACTCTTCCCTCGCTTTCTGCCTTCTCAGACACTCTGGAGCCTTGGCGGGGAGTCCACAGGACTGCAGCCGAAGATGAAAATGACACAAAGTAATTTCCCACCCTTGATATCAGGTTAAGGAACAAGAAAGGACAAGGAACACTAAAATGGCAAAAAACAACACAAGGGTCATTTTGCTAAAATGAGCACCCATGGGTGGCTTTTATCAGGGCTGTGCACACAGCCCGCGGTAAATGTGCACAAAATAAATAAAAGGCATCACTGCGACCAGCCATTAAAGGTACGTTTTCCCTTGTAACATAAATGTTACATTTAAAACGAGAAAGAGGATACTCAGTATCTACCCAGCACTCCACATAAGGTCGGGGGTGCTGGTCTCAAATAATAAAATATCCTTGCTACCCTTGGGAACAGTAGTTATGACAAGGTTAGCCAGAAAAAGTTAAAAGGGAGCCTCTAGGGCAACCCAGCAACATTAAGCACTTATTGCCAAAATGTTGTGAAAGAGGATAACTTTTAAACGACACTATGGAGTGTCTTAAAAATGACACCCATAAATAGAGTAAAATATTCTGTGAGTGTGGGCAAAGGTTCCCACTCAGAGGTATAAGGAAAGTTAATCCACCAGTGAAAGCAAAAAGTTCTGGGGTTGAAACCAGTCAGGAAGATTTATCATTGCTATGAAAATCTCACCTAACAATATGTCACTTGTATGTGAAATATCAACAGGTTATTTATACAACAGTTTTTTTGACCTGTTGTTTGTATCGGCAAAAACAATATAACTGTATTTAAATAAAAGCTGTGTATTTTTGTAAATTCAAGTGTAAATTGAATTCTTTTTCCCTTAATATTGCTTTTCATGTGGTCTCCTGTAATCGGTGAACTGAAGTATCCGGTCTCGTTTACAAATTCTTTGTTGATATTACCAGGGCTGAGCGGAATGCCAACTTCCCTGGAGCCCACCCCCCCCCCTTGTAGATGAGTACACAAAAAACACCTGAGTATTGCACTATATAAACACATCTATCCCAACACTACATTCATACAGCACCACAAATGTCAACCCACATGGAATTTGACCTTGTTGTGCTAACTTGGCACACTACTTTCTGGGTTTGATGTGCTTGTTGGTGCTCATAAGGGTATCTGGCTTTACAGTGATGAATATGAATAATACAACCGGGCCTTACTGCAGTATACTAACTGTGCATAACTGAATCCAGTATTGTTGTGCTAACTGGGCACACTTTTATCCAAGTGGGCATAATGGAACCTGGCATTTCTTATTGGGTGTAATAAAATTGTAATTTTGGATGCTGGCAATATTTTGCTAAATGGGCTTAGCCTTGATTATTGCTTTTTTACCTGGGCATTGATGTTAACAGCTCAAGCATATGGAGTATTAATGGCAATACCTGAAAATGATGTGACTGCCTTGGATTTTGCTAAGAAAACATTGAAATGGGGCGAGTACAGGGCATTTTGATGGAATTGCCTGGTATATGACCGGAGTACTTCGTAGATGATGTGAACATTGGAGTACTTCACGACGATACATGATAACATTGTGTTATTTCCTGGCCTTGTATTGTCACTCACTAGCTTGTGAATCTCGTGGGTAGATGAAGATATGATTCCTGCACATCAGCCAAAACTATTGTGTTTCTAAGTTATCATTAAATATGTGAATGACAGTACAGAGAGGTGGCTGGACTAGCCAGTTGATCCGGGAACTTAAAAAAATACACTGTTTGCTTTTGTCTTTTAAAGGTTTGATATCTTTACCAGCTTCCAAAGAGTTTAATGAGATAGAGTAACACCTGATAGCATCTAGGCATATGATGTTCACCAGGAATCTTTATCAGTAATCTTTTAAAAGCATAAAGTACCTCGGTAAACTGTGGACCTTGGAGTTGTAGAAAAGTGCCTTTTAAATAGACCAAACCCCCAATATGGCATTCAAATGTAGGCCCTCTAAGCCTTGATTTTTAGGTTTCTGCTCTTCCACACTAATGCTTGGGAAGATAGTAGCTTGGCATATAATCTCAATGACAATCGGTTCCTTGGTCCAATTATTTATCTTCCCTCGGACCAACCCCTAAGGAGGTGGGAAAACCTAAAGAATTTGTGAAAGAGTTACAAGAACTTGTACAGAAGGTGTCAAGAGACTATTTGAAATTAACCTTCTAATAAGTCTGAAGCAAAGGAGAAACATTGCGAGAAACGACCATCGAGAAGGTAGACATTCTCATGATCTTAGATTGTTAGTATAATGGTAGGGTCAGTTGGGATAATCTTTCTGAACAGAAGGCTTTGTTTTATGACTGCCTTATGATGGACGAGCACCTCTAGTTATTTACATAGTCAGGGAACACCCATATATCAATAGGGATAGGTAGGCCTTTTTCTTATTTAATAAACAAACAAGTGGAAATGTCAATACAGGGTCTGCATCCTCCTTCTGACTCTCCACAAACTCCATATAGGAACTTGCTGCCATGTTATGAAGGTCATAGCCTCAAATGCCAGCTATAGGCATCATAAACTGAATAGCCTGATCCACCCAGGTTCTGCCACCATTTGGCAAATTCAGACTCCCGTAGGAAGGTACGGACATCTTATGTCCGTTATTGCATCACAAGCCATGTAGGATCCTCATATGCAAGGTAGAACTTTTCATACCCAAGAGCTGCTATCATATGTCGAATGCAGTTTCAAACATCCAAGTGTAGGACACTGATGCCACAGCCTTGTACAAAAGGTATAGTCCCTTGCTCCTTGCAGACTAGCTCTGTAAGTGCCGTATCAACCATTGAGGCCTTGCTCGCAGAGGAAGAGGAAGGTGGATCTAAAACAAAGTTGGATCATGAGAGCGGTGAAGCCCACTGCAGCAAATGTGCTGCTGTCTGACTGTCCCCTGCTCCCTGCAGACAAGTGCTGTACATGCCGTGTTGTCTCGTGATGCCCTGCCTTCGCTGGAAGAGAAAGGAGGTTTATAAACCAGGGCGGGATGCCCGAGCAGCGGAGACCGCTGCAGCAAATGGAGCTGCTGTCTGTGGCTGGCTGGAGCTTGTGATTTCTGTAGAGTTTACCTTCTCTGACATTTTTACTGACGGTTTTACATGCAACTTTTAAACAGGGATGGCTCCTTTAGAGCTTTTGTGCCTTTGTGACCAAGACTAAATGACCTGTTAAGTGATGGCAAGTTTTTATTGTTAAAGCCTCATGAATACAGACGTTGCTCTGTTCAGCTACCAACATTGCACTGCCTGGATCATTGGTGTTAATCACCGGGCTGGTGATGGACCACAGATTCAGAAGACCACATTCTGAATCTTGATCATGGATTGGTTGTAGAGCTCGGGCTGAATTAGAACCCGAGCCTCCTCTCTTTGAGGGATAAACTCTTTTCTATGATATTCCCCTTTGCTGACCCGAGTAGGCAAACAAAGGGGCTGATCACCTAAAAGAGCGCGGAGAGCACACCGCCACTGAACAAGCTGAAAAGGAAATTTCAACAAGTCAATAATGTGGTAGAGGTCAAAAGACCAATTAACACAGAGTATCGATATGCATCTACCTGGGTCAACAGTTCCCCTCCCTCCTAGAAGATGGTAACCAAGGGTCTTCCTACAAGAGTAAAAATGGAGATTGCTAATCTTACACAGGAATCAGAGTACAACAGTCAAAGAACAGAGGGATCCTTACCGTTAATAGCAAGCGATGGAGCATGCTGAAGAAGAGCTATGAGGAACCAGCAATGGCAGGATAAAATAACAAAAAGGGAGATTAGTATTGGAATTCTTGACCCGGGCGGCACGAGTGGAGCACTAGGATCGAGGAGGTGCACTAACTGCAGGGCGTCCAATTGTGCACACAGGAAGTGTCCAAAAATGAGCAGGTAATCCAGGTAGGTGAAGGAGGAGTTCAGTGCAGAGTAGTTCAATATGTCCAAGGTGAGAGGCAGAGAAGGTATGTATCAGGCAAAGGCAGGATTCGGTACACGGGTAATCAAGGAAGGCAAAATGTTAAGCAGGAGCAGTCCGTGTTGCACTGAAGCAGGATTCGTGTCACAGGTAATCAAAGAAGGCAAAACGTTAAGCAGGAGCAGTCTATGTTACACTGACGCAGGATTTGGTGCACAAGTAATCAATGAATGCAAAATGGTAAGCAGGAGCAGTCCGTGTTACTCAGAAGCAGGGTTCGGTACAGGGATAATTGCTTGAGGATAAAGAAGGCACAAGCAAATGAAAACAGGACTACAAGTTACCGGGGGCTACTTCAAACAGAAGCAGCGTTTGGCAGGTTGATGACGATTATATCCTTTTGATGAGGACGAGGCTCTGAGCGGCCATTGGCAGAAGAAATCACATGTTAGGCCAAGAACAATGGGAAACGAAGGAAGTCTTCTTGTAACAAGCGGCCGCTGTAGCCCGTCTCCACAGCAACTTTCAGTGCCGAAGGAGCGCAGAAGCGCTGTATGCCACGCCGTGCAGCTGGGAGCAATCTGCATTTACCAGTTCTGACAAACACGTGTCTGCTAGAATGCTTCTTGCGGGCTGGGGATGTCGGAATCAGCTTCCGAGGTGTGACGGTTTCTGAGGTGTTACAATTGGTTCTTCTGATCTTACTTCTTTCACTGGATTTCTGTGCAGGTGAGGGGGTGGGGCCGACTCTGGCAGCCTCTTAAGCTATCTAGGCGTTCCTCACTGCAGTCATAGTTTTTGATTTTATGATATTTATTTCATTATTTTGTTTATACGTGTACATTGCACTTTGATAATTTTTACATATGGGAGCTGCTAATCCCTGATTGTATCTCTTGAAGTGTTCCAAGAACTCTATAGCGTGTTCTTTTAAACTGTATTGCTATTGTTTTATAAGGTTTAATTCTGTCATGTGTAAAAGAAAAGCCACAAACAGTCTCTCACCTACTATCTCATCCACACGTTCTCTTGTTATGGCAAAGGCAATAGAGAAGGTTAGTTCTTATCCATGAATGTGAGAACTTGTATTGTTTAGATTGCCAAGACAGCACAAAGGTATCGCCTCTGAAGACACATGGAAACTCTACTGCAACCAACTGTATTTGCTTTGTTAGCCAAGTTAACATTTGCCACATAGATTTGAACCTCCTAAGAATGGTGCAAAGATTTTGACCACCACCAGAAAGGCTGCTTCTCCCAATGTGTGTGCCACTAAAGGAACCCGGGTTCAGATTAATGGGGGTAAAGGTGATGTGTGAAAACCTACCATCAGAGGATATATTATCCACCTATGAAGTTCCTAAAAAGATGCTCAAAACGAAGGGAAAATTATACTATTCCTGTCCAAATTCCTGGAGGTGTTGGTTCCTCCAGAAGTGGAAGTACAGCCACCAATGGAGGAGTAGATATCCTTCTAAAGAAAACATAACGATCTTCCAGTAAAGATGTAATTAAAGGATGCACTGCAAACTCGCGTAAAGAAAATGGCACAATCCCCAACTAGAGATCCAGTCATGGCACACACTAAGGAAGCAGCTGTCTTATGAAGTGCTACCACCTCAAATAGGTTTAAAATATTAGCTAATAGGGATAAATCTGACAATGAAGTCGTATTTGATCACATGAATTTCCCCATACCTGTTGGACCAAATAGTTGTAAATGATGCTCACTGCTATTGAAAATCTGTGTTGACTGAAATTGAAGAGATTTGTACCTTTAAATTAGCAGGGCGAATGAGGGTTATGATGGTGGCCTTACAAGATCAAATCAACGGTATAGATTGATTGCATGCAACAAGTTCATCGAATGCTAGGATTGTAAACACACATACAAATACCTATGCTGTAATTAACGTTGAGAGTAATGTGGAACCAAATACTTCCCCACCTACGGAGAAAGTTACTGGGCTGATTAATGCACATGCAACTAGAAAGCCTACACAGATGATGCAGGGATTTCATATTAAACATATTACTGATAATCAGCACCATTCTAATCTTAACTATGATGTCGGGACGATTGAGTCCCAAGGGTTGGTAACTATGCCGGTCTAATGGAAGGGGACAAATTTGGTATACATGGAGAATGTGCCCAGGTTAAGCAAAGGTTCCCTTGAATTTGATAATGCGCTAAATAATAAATGCACACATTGGATTAGAGGCAGGTGAGGGTTCTATTCCGTAATCAGTGATGACATTCTAACCTGAAGCCAGGCGCAAGTCACAAAACAATTGTAATCTGGATTATATATGGCTAGTGTAAGCCAATTACCAAATTGCTAAATGACTCATCTCAATCGAATTTAGATTGTATCCCCCTAGTGGCTGTGCCATCGAATTTAAGAGGTCCCACCCCAAAAGCTGGAAATCTCAGAAGCAAATGATGGCATTTTAGAGATAGTCATCCGGCTAGCAATGACCGCCTCTCAAATCCTCCAATGTTATACATTTATGATTGATGCAGTTACATAATAATGAAGGTAACATTGAGGGGGGCGATCTAGAAGACATCGATTGATGCCCAGAGGGTTTGAACAAAAGCAACACTGAACTTTGTAATCACCACAAAAATGTGTCATCTTATCTTGGAATGTAGCTAGGCTAACTAAGCACCTGATAGATCCTACCTTCTGTGTGATTTTGTTAAAAGAGCACCAGATCATTGGTTTCCAGGAAAAATTGTTCACAGGGCCTAAATGTTTACAAGGTTTTGAATGTTCCAATATCTGGGCTTCCAATGGGGAGTCCAAGGTGTCGGGGTTGGTTATCCATCTGGGTTGACGCATCAATCAATGTATCTGTACATAGAGTCGACACCACTAATTGCAATGATTTACAAGAACTGTTTATTTAGCTCCCAGAGGGAAAGGGTTTTTGCTGTTTAACTTTATTTTATTCATTTTTATTTATTTATTTATTTGTATTGCGCCGACTGCCCACAAGCATCAGGGCGCATACATGGAGACATGCCAAACGGTAAGTAACAGAACGTGAGACAGGACAGATCAAGTGCAGGTAGAGTTAGGACATTTTCAAGGCCTGGAATCTTACCAGTGTGGCTTATTTGAAGAGCATTGCTTTAAGTTTTTTACGAAAGGAATAGTGGTTGGTTTCTAACCTAAGACAGATCGGCAGTTTATTCCAGCTGGCTGCCGCACGGTGGGGAAGGCTCTGCCCAAACCGAGTTCTTTTTTATGTGTCGGTGTTATTATCAGGCCCTTGGCTTCTGATCTTAATGCCCTGATAGGGTTGTAGAAGGTGAGTTTGGACTTCAGATAGTCTGGTGCTTTGCCATAAAGACACTTGTGTGTTAGGCATAAAGACTTGAATAGTACACGGTCCTCCATTTTCAGCCAGTGGAGGTCCCGTCTGGCTTCACTGATATGTCCATTTCTTGTTTTTTGTTTAATCATTCTGATCGCATTGTTTTGGACCAGTTGAAATTTGTGCATGCTTTGCTTGCTTGCACCTGCGAGGAGTGCGTTTCCATAATCCAGGCGCGACAAGATGGTAGCTCTGGCTATAGTGGCACAATTCTTTTCACCGAGTAGGGGTCTGATTGCTTTGAAGAGTCTGATGTAATAATTACAATTTTTGCTAACATACATGGCTTGAGCGTCTGCGTTAACAGAGGCTTCCAGGGTCATGGCAAGTGTTTTAACCTTGTCCACCACTTCAATACGGGATTTGTTGATTTGAAATGCCTGGTAGTGAGAGGAGAGTTTGGCACGTGCCTGGGTGGATCCAAAGACCATTAACTCAGTTTTATTGCTGTTAAGGCACATCCAATTGTTGTTCATCCACTCTTCAATATTCTTGTAAAATGTGTTCAATGTCATACTGTCTTTCGCGTAGTCCCCACTCAGTTCCAGGATTAGCTGGGTGTCGTCAGCATAGTTGGTAAAGAACACCTGGAGTTGTTCTAATAACTCACACAGGAAGCAAATGTATAAGTTAAAGAGCAATGGGGACAGACTAGCTCCTTGTGGAACCCCACATAGGATTTTGTATTCAGAGGAGAATTTATCTCCCCAATGGACTCAGGAGATTCTGTTCTCAAGGAAGGAGGATAGCCAATTTATTGCTTCCTTGGAGCAATTTACGAATTTGGCGAGTGCTTGTAGTAGCTGGTGGTCTAACGGCTCAAAGAGGGCACTAAGATCTAAAAGAACTAGTAAGCCGGTTTTTCCCTTGTCCATAATTCCCAGCATTTTTGTTTGTAAGTCCAGCATTGCATTGCTGTCTCTGTGCTATGTACGGCTCTAAAGCCGGATTGTTGTGGGTGTAGAATCTCATGCCTTTCTACGTATTCCTGAAGTTGCGTTGCTATCTTATCCATGACTTTAAGAGTAAACTTGCAGTTCGTGATAGGCCTCAGGTTGTTGGCGTCACGTTGGTCTAAATTAGTTTTTTTTACAAGCGGTGTGATGGTGACTTTTTTATGTTATCTGGTACAGTTTTGGCACGGAAAGAAGTATTTACGATTTTAGTGAATAATGGGGCAAAGATGTCCGAGTGATCAAGAATGATCTTGGGGGGAGTTTGTTTTCAGCGCAGGACAATGGTTTCATAGACGCCAGTGTTCATCATGACATCAGTAGAAATTTGTTGAAATTGGAATTTCTCTTTTCCCTTGGTGGGCGTCAGTTTGACTGGGTGACTAGGTTGAGATTTGTTCGCTTGAGCAGAGGGAATGCGTTCTCTAGCTTTGGTGTTTTTGTTAGCAAATGCTATCTCAGTGTTTTCCCATTCAGATTGAGATGGAATGAAGGCAGGAGCCAAAGCTTGAGGCTTATATATAGATTTGAGAATGTCAAAGAGTTTACTAGCTGAGTTAGAGGATGCTTCGATTTGACTATTGAAGTAGTTCTTTTTGGCCTCATTGATGATGTTCTTATAGGATTTTTCTAGTAATTTCCAGCTGGTCTTATTGCAGTCAGTTGGATTTTTTTGCCATTGTGCTTAGCTGCATTTTTTTTCCTTCTTCAGGATGGTTAACGGCGGTGTGAACCATTTTTGATGGTTGAGATTGGGCCCGACTGTTTTTTCTCGATTGGGAGCTTTCAGGTTTATTAGTATGAGCATTGGTTGATCATTTTTATTAATAATGGTATCACAGGAGTCCTTTTCATTAATGTCCACGAGAATGCTGTTAACGCAGAGTTGTAAGTCTGCACTTTCAATGTTTTTGAAGTTTCTGGAAAACACTTTCCTTGCTTCATTTGCAGGCTTTTTGGCTGGTTGGGGTAAGTGTAGGTTAAAAACGACTTTATAATGGTCCGTCCAAATACTTGAGTAGTTACAAAGTTGTTTGTCTCAATGCTATTAGTGATGACCCAGTCCAATTGGTGACCATTGGCCATATTAGGATCATGGTTCATCACATTAAACTGCATTTTTTGAAGATTTTTCTCAAGTAGGATGGCTTCTTTATCTTTTAGATCTCCACGCCATCGATTCAAGTCTCCAAGGAAGATCGTGGATTTATTCTGGCCCATTAATAAGTTGGCAAGGTGAATGAGTTCATCATTGAACTAAGATTCCAGTGAGGGTGGTCTGTAAATGAGTAAAACATTGATACAGTTAGTGTCTGTGGGACAGTATTTTAGAAGTGATGTCGTAGGGAAAATGGGAAGCCAGTCTCGTGTTGTTATGGCTACCCCGCCCCCTTTCCCACTGCCTTTATTGGTGTAATGGACTGTATAACCTGTAGGAACTGCCAGAGCACATGTAGAACCTAAAGGGTCCTGTAGCCATGTCTCTCTAATGCACATAATGTCAATGTTGTCTGACAAAATCAGGTTGCGTACACATAATGCATGTTGATTAAGGGAGCGTGTATTCAATAAGCATAGCTTTAGTTCTTTCGTTTTAGGAGAGTAGGGTTATCTTCGTTCTGTTTGTGCTTGGTTTCCGCTCTGGTGGTCTCATTAATAGGAGATTGAGTTTGTACCTTGTCTGCTGTTGTCAGAGTACTTAAAGGTATTGGAATGGCGTCTGAAATGGAGTCATGGTCAAGACATGCCGATACGCTGTGGACTTTGTCAAGGGTCCCCAGCGCTCGTGCGTGTATGGCTTCTGTCCTTTGTAATTCTTGTAACTTTCAAAGAAGTACATTGAGTTTTTCAATACCCATTCTTACCAAGGAATAGTTACTTGAATCGGCAGAGCGTTGGAGGAGCAGGGTTTCTGGCCGAGGGCGAAGGGGTTGGCGAAGACTGGCTTGCCTCAGAAGCGCTGGCCTGAAGCACCTGACGTTTTCTGGAAATAGCCTGCAAGTGCTCTTGGGAACTGTAGTTCCCGTTCAGCAGAGCGCACACAAGAAAATCTCTATACGAGTGCTTACTCATTGCACAATAGATTCACAATTCAATTCAATGACAAGTTGCTCTAAGTTGTGCTAAGTGACCTAAATGCCAGCTGTAGTGGTTTATAATAACAACACACTCAGTAGGCACGTCCGGAGTGTTACTGGTAAGTACAAGTGATGAAGGTAACGTTTGCCCCTGGAAAGGCAATTCAGTCAAACTGTCAATCTTGCACAGAGAATACCAAAACATGCAATTTAAATATCTCGTTCTTCCCAGCCCTGAGCTACAGGGGGAGTAACCTCTTTCAGTAGTCAGGAGTGTCTGAGGGGTTAATGTAGAGGGATCAGCGGGACCGGCACAGACCGGCTTGCCTCAGAAGTGCCGGAGCTGAAGCGCTTGACGTTTCTGGAAATAGCCTGCAAGTGCTCTTGGGAACTATAATTCCCGTTCAGCAGAGCGCACACAAGAAAATCTCTATACGAGTGCTTACTCGTTGCACAATAGATTCACAATTCAATTCAATTCAATGACAAGTTGCTCTAAGTTGTGCTAAGTGACGCCCAGTAAATGCCAGCTGTAGTGTTTTATAATAACAACTTCTCCAGCATGGGGTCTGGCACGGATTCACATGCTCATGAATATTCCCCGTCGTCAGGCTGGGAATCCTCGGTAAAGAAATAAATCAGTATCAGTTTTGTTTCTGATCTGTCTCTCTTAGTAGTAACCAATCACTGGTCTCTGGGTCATACTGCCCCCAGCCCTTTCCCTAAGTCCCGCCCCTGGCAGCCATCCTCAGATTTTTACCACACGTTCAAGTGTTGGGAGTCCTCGTGCTATAGCTATCGAGCTTTTACTGCGTTTTGCATTTTTTCAAGAGATTTATCTAATTTTTTCGGTCAATCGAGCCTCAAGCTCCACCGTTTCTACTTCCGATCAACGGGGACCCGTTTCGGAATTTTCTATGCCCCTCAAGGGCGAGGTTTTCGTCGAATTACGCTTCTCAGAGGATTCCAGAAGTTTCTGAGGCCTACCTCGTGGACATGGCAGAAGGAGACAGGAAGCTCGCCACCCAGATCCAAGCTGTTTAGGAACTGCCCTGGATGCAGATCACAGAATGTGTTCAAGGAGGACGAGCATTAGAGATGCCTCTACTGCCTTCACAGAGACAAAACGCATGTGGAGAAGGACTGTGCGTTTTGCATGAACATGACGGATCGGACTATGAGGGATCATCGGACCCATCTCACCAACTGGCTGGAAGGAAAGAGCCCAGCAGGTGAGAAGAAGTCTGAGCAGTTTTCTAAGTCCTGTGAGGGTGCTCCGGCGACGGGGGCCCAACAGCAGGCAAAGCACCGCGAGTCTGCAAGCACCGGGAGCGCCGAACGGTCGGGCTCCTCGGCTGCCAGGCAGGGCACACCTTCACCGGCGCCATCAACCATGAGCCAACGCTCTGACTCGGGGAAGAGAAAGTCTGAGAACCCGGCTAAGCTTCTGAAGAGGCCCTGGTCGATCTCGAAGGAACCAGCCGAGGGTGAGCAAGGCGGTGATCCCCCCCCCCCCCCAAGGTGAAGGCCTCAAGCGCACCCAAGGTGGTGAAGGCCTTGATTCACCCGGCTAAGGCCTCTAACGAGGTAGTCGCGACGCCCTGGCGAAGCCTGTGGAGGCTACCCCAGTGGAGGCGACCCCGGGGCCCACAGTTTCCCTGCCACCACGGAGGTAATCCTCTTTTCAGCCCATCGAGAAGACCCCCATGATGACCCCGGTGGAAAAAGAGGGGTTGGGGGCCGTGGCCGTTACGGACACGGACACAGCCTCGGAGGAGGAGTTGGTGGAAGTAGTGGAGGGCCTCAACAGGAAGTTTGGGGAGGCCCCGTCCCATGGGAGGAATCCCGACCAGGGGGGACGAAGAAAGTGACGATGGCACCGACGAGGCTCCCGCGGAGGAGGAGCAACCAACGCGCCCGTCGCAACCCGAGCCACAGGACAACTCGGTGGCCATTTTGATAGCAATCCAAACCTTATGCACGGTGATAAGGACGAGATTGCCCCTACCCCCAACGGACGACCCAGCGGAACCGGGCCCATCGGGAAGCCCTCCAAACAAGAGAAGGAGAGTTCATCCACCCCCACCTTTCCATCCCTCACAACCTTCTCAGCCGTTGTCTCCTTCTCCTTCCCCTATCCCTGGGGATGACACAGGAACAGATACGGCCACGACGGGGATGGATGACGACAGTGGTGACGACGGGATGGACCTCCCACCACCACCTCCTTGGGCCTTCCCGCCCGACGAAATTGGCTCCTTCCACGCCATAATTGCCAGGGCATCTGAGCTTTTCCCGCTCTTCCCTGAAGAACAAAAGAAGGAAGGATTCCTCTACCAACGGCACAAGGCCAAAAGGAAGACGGTCCTCGCGGTGCTGTTACTGGATGACATCTGGGACGAGGGACTTGTTCTTCTGAAGAACCCGTCCACGACACCTGCCAAGAGGGACCGGTACGAGAAGTAGTACCGGGTCCCAAGGCCGCCCCCATGTGCCTTAGGACACAACCGACCCCATATTCGGTCGTTTCGGCAGCAGCCAAGAAGAAAGCGGGGGGGCGTCGGCCTCAACTTCTACTTCCCCACCGGACGTCAAGGGAAAGAAACTGGACGCCATGGGACGACAAGTCATCTCGTCGGCAGCGACGATGATTAAGGTGGCCAACGCCCTAGCTATTGTGGCCCGCTATGACAGGGAGTTTTGTTACAAGATCGCCCCCCTGTTGGACTTCCTACCGGACGACAAGAGGGCAGAGGCCCTGGCGATCCTACAGGAAGGTGAGGTGGCGTCAAACCACGCCATAACGGTAGCCACAGACATTGCCAACACCGGTTTCCGCCAGTTGGGCAACGGCGTTTGCCTTCGACGGCGGGGGTGGCTCAAGGCGACCGGTTTCCGCCAAGACGTGCAAGCCAAGGTTTTGGACATGCCTTTCGACGGGAACAATCTGTTTGGAAAGACAGTGGATGAGTCACTGCAGGCCATCAAGACCGACATGGAGATGGCTCAGGCTTTGGGAGTTCTGCAGCAACGACGGCCTCCCTTTCGGAACTCCAGAGGCAAGCAAGGTGCCTCCAAAGGATTTGGCGGCGGCTCCTCGACATACCGTCAGGCGGCCCGCTCCCCGTCACAGGAAGCCTACGCTGTCGTCGCCAGGGAGGCCAAGGAAGCAAGGCCGCTGCCAAGCAAGATTGAATCGGCCGTTGCGTCGGGCCCCCACCGGAGCACCCGGGTGGGAGGCCTGGCTGACGAAGTTCATCAGCGCGTGGGAGTCCATCTCCACCGACCGATGGGTGCTGGATGCCCTGGCCCATGGGCACACTCTTGAATTTCTAAAGCAGTGACCCCGCATTCCTCCCGTGGCCAGGAAGGAAAACCACGTCCCTCAACTGCTGTTAGAGGTAAGGGCAATGCTCAAGAAAGGAGCCATCAAGCTCGTCCCAAGGAGGCTCCGGGGCTCCGGATTATACTCAAGATACTTCCTCGTCAGAAAGAAGACAGGAGGATGGCGTCCTATCCTGGCCCTGCGTTGACTAAACAAATACATCAAGGCACAGAAGTTCTGGATGGTCACCCTCCAGCACGTGCTGAGCCAGCTGGAGGAAGGCGACTTCCTATCGTCGTTGGATTTGCAGGATGTGTACTTTCACATTCCCATTCTAAAAGGACACCGAAAATGTTTCTCAGGTTCGTAGTCCAAGGACGGCACTACCAGTTCAAGGCCCTCTGATTCGGATTTAAGTCGGGCCCAGGGTATACACCAAGTGCCTAGCACCGGTTGCGGCGCGGCTGCGCCTGCAGGGGATCCACGTCTACCCCTATCTGGACAATTGGCTCATTCGAGCAAGGACAAGGGAATCTCCGTTGAACACACAGCGAAGACCGTCCGACTGCTCACGGACCTGGGATTCTCCATCAACTTCTCCAAATCCCACCTGGTCCCGTCGCAGGTCGCACTGTTCCTCGGAGCCAAGCTCGACACAGTAGCGCGATTGGCCTCGCCATCGGAGGAAAGGACGAAAGGCCATCCTGGGCAAGGTGCTGCGTCGCTGTCCAGGGACATGGCCAGGGTGAGGTCCATCAAGTCCCTTCTCGGAACGATGTCCTCGTGCATCTATCTGGTGTGCCTGTGCAGGCTTCGGATGCGTCCCCTACAGGAGTTCCTCGACGCCCGTTGGATGCAAGCGGCGGGCAGCTTCGAGTACAGGATCTCGCTCAGCAAGGTTTTCCGCCAAGCAATCCAGTGGTGGGGCACCCGCGCGAATCTTGTGGCTGGCACGGACTTTCAGACCCCAGCACACCAGGTGACGGTGACGACGGATGCCTTCCTGGAGGGGTGGGGAGCGCACACCGGAGATCTTCACGCGAGAGGCCTTTGGCTCCCGGAGGGGAGGCCGCTCCACATCAACATACCGGAGCTCCGAGCAGTGTTCTGGACCCTCAGGTCGTTCCTCCCGTCCCTCAAGGGCAAGGTGGTGAGGATCTTCACCGACAACACCACCACGATGTTCTACATCCGGAAGCAGGGAGGAACCAGATCCCCAGCCCTATCCAAGGAAGCCCAGGATCTGTGGCTTTGGGCCGTTGCCCAGGGGATGTTTCTGGTGCGCTTTCATCTAGAAGGGATAAAAAACACCATCGCGACTCACTCATCAGGGAGTTGCACTCGTGCCACGAGTGGGAACTACGCCAGGACCAATTGGATCTACTCTTCCAGCGATGGGGCAAACCCCAGATCGACCTGTTCGCGACGGCGACGAACTCCCAAGTGCCAGAGGTTTGCCAGCAGGTTTCCCCAGCCGAGGAGCAGCGATGCTTTCTCGTTCCCAGCCTGTTACTGTATGCGTGCCCTCCGTTGCCGCTCCGACTCGTAAACCAACTCAAGAGGTCCCGGTGCAGGATGATCCTCGTCGCACCGGCGTGGCCAAGACAGATCTGGTTCCCAGACCTTCTGGACTTGTCAGTGTCCCCACCAGTCAAACTGTCGACGGACGCAGATCTTCTCTCCAGAGAGGGAGGCGCCATCCTTCATCATGACCCAGAGTCGCTGAACTTGCAGGCCTGGCTCCTGCAGCACTAGAGTTTGGAGGGTACAATATCCCGGAGGACTGCAAGGAGGTTCTTGCAAAGGCCAGGGCGTCCTCAACTCTCAAGTGCTGAGGACACAAGTGGAAGAGGTTCTCTGTCTGGTGCCGTGCACAGAGGATTAACCTTCTATGGATTACAGCCCCTCAGGTGCTACCATACCTACTGTCTCTGGCCAAGGCGGGACTAGCGCATGTTTCCATCAAGATACACCTGGCAGCGATTTTCCCGATACACCAGAACTACAGGACAGCCATCCCTGTGGTCTCATTGCCTGGTGAAGGAATTTATGAAAGGACTGTTCCGTTCGTTCCCGCTGGTGAAGTCTCTGGCCCCGGCGTGGGAGCTCAATGTGGTGCTGACCAGGCTCATGGGGCCACCATTCGAGCCTCTGCATTCGGCACCATTGAGGTTCCTGTCGTGGAAGACAGCATTTCTTGTGGCCATCACCTCCGCACGAAGAGTGGGAGAGATCCAGGCCCTATCCTGCAAGCCTCCATACTTGATTTTTCACGAGCCGAGGGTGGTGCTGAGGACGCACTCCTCCTTTATGCCCAAGGTGCCGTTGGACTTCCACCTCAAGGAGCCCTTGGTGTCACCAGTTTTCTTCTCTTCGCCTTTGTCGCCGGTCGAGAGGACTTTGCACTCGCTGGATGTAGCTAGAGCACTGAAGTTCTATGTAGACCGCACAAAGAGTTTTCGGAAGACGTCACAGCTGTTTGTGAACTTTGGACCTGTGAACCTAGGGAAGGCCCTCTTGAAGGCTTCCATTTTCAGATGGCTCTCCGGCTGCATCATGCACTGTCACCAGTTGGCAAACTGACCGTTGCCCGGCCGTCCGAGAGCCCATTCGACCAGAGCGATCGCTGCTACCACAGCGTTCTTTTCCGGTGTGCCCCTGCTGGACATCTGAAGGGCTGCGACCGGGGGCCTGGTGAGGAGGTAAGAGTTGCTTAATGTTGAGTTTATGTGATGCTTAATATTGAGCCTTTGCCACCTCCTGTGGTTGTGCATGTGTGTACTGCTATCTATTCTTATATTCATGAGCATGTGAATCCATGGCAGACCGCATGATGGAGAAGGAACACGTTACTTACCTGTAACTGTTGTTCTCCAGCCTGGGTCTGGCATGGGTTCACATGCGAACCCTCCCTCCTACCCCACTGCGGCTCTTCACTTGGACATACTGCCACTTTACGTGCTACCAAATCTGAGAATGGCTGTCAGGGGCGGGGCTTAGGGAGAGGGCAGTCATTTGCTGGGGGCAGTATGACCCAGAGACCAGTGATTGGTTACTACTAAGAAAGACAGATCAGAAACGAAACTGATGCTGATTTTTTTCTTTACCGAGGATTCCCAGCCTGACGACGGGGAATATTCATGAGCATGTGAATCCATGCCAGACCCATGCTGGAGAACAACAGTTACAGGTAAGTAACTTGTTCCTCACTCAGTAGGCACGTCCCGAGTGTCACTGGTAAGTACAAGTGATGAAGGTAACGTTTGACTGAATTGCCTTTCCAGGGGCAAACAGTCAATCTTGCACAGAGAATACCAAAATATGCAATTTAAATATCTCGTTCTTCCCAGCCCTGAGCTAAAGGGTGACTAACCTCTTTCAATAACAGAATCTCGAAGAAGAACAGAGTTAAAACCATTCAGTTAATTAAAGCGCTGTATTGAAACCTGGAAAGAAACCAGAAGGTTACAAACTCATATTGTAGCAGGTGGTGATTTTAATCTACAGTTTGATCCCCTTGCTCTTACTGATCGGTGGCTAGGGGATAAAGATTCACCCTGGGATATCCTAGGTATAATGACCAAACAACTCAAGAGGTAACACATGTTCCCTAGAGACTGCACGTGTATGGGCCATACTAGGCTTAAGAGCATGTAATGGTAGATCCCAGGGTGACAAACCAGTGACTCTGACTGTCTCCAATGGTACTAATTCTAGCAATATCGATACAGTTTTAGCTCTTAAACTGTAAATTGATGAAAGCCTTTACTGTTATTACATGTAATGATAGTGATCACCGCCCCCTCAAACTGACTTTAGGTATCCTTGTCCAAACAGAAGTGCTCAGTAGGATACAAAACGACGCGCCACTGATTACCATTGAGGGACTTTGTAAAGTAGCGATTAAATGGAATTGTAACAAAAAAGGAAAATAATTTAAAACCTCTTTAATCAAATCCTCCCCCATATGGAGAAAGTTTTCCTTAATCAACAACGTGTCCCAGCAGAGGTCTTAACCTATGAAAATATTGTAGTTAAGTGTTTTCCCCTGCTAAGCAAACCCAGTTTTAGAGTTGCAAAAAAAGGAACTGAAAGGGCTCGGTGGTATGGAAAAGATTGCAAAATGACAAAACGGCTCCTGAATTGCAATAGGGAACCCCAATAGTCCTTCACCTTCCGATCTTTGTAAATGTAAGACGTGAATATAAGTTGATGATAGCTGAAAATAAAGTAGAAACAAATGAACAGAGATGCTATCATGGTTGGGGAAAGCTCACAGTTCTAGAAATTGGTGGCAACTGCTACAGCAGTGGATACCAAAATTCAAAGTGGTAATATACATGAAAACAAATGGTATGAACACTTCAAAGACCTGTATAGGCAAGCCAGAATTGTTGAGATTCCAGTGCATACAAATAATAAAGGGATAATTAACAAATCAAACTATAAACCCCTTCTAATGTGACCTTGCTAGCTCAAAATAGTAACAAAGCCCTCAGTCCTAATGGTCTACCGATAGATTTCTTCAAAGCAGAACTGATAATTTAGGGGCCTTTCCTTGTACAGCTATTTAATGATACAATTAGGAGGGGCAGAATTCCCGAGTCTTGGAAGAAGGCTGAAATGATCATCATTTATAAACGAAAAGGGTGACAAGATGACCCAATCATTACTTTCATTACTATCAAATTTCATTACTGGATGCAACAGGGAAGATCTATGCTAGGGTCCTGTTGCACCTACTTAATTTATGGATAAACAGTAATAACCGGATCAGCCATCTTCAGGCAGGGATTCAGGTAGGGACCAGCACCAATGATTAGGTATTTAGACTTAACCTTTTGATACAGAAGTATGTTGTCCTAGGGAAAAGTACGCGGTTTACAATATTCATAGATCATCAAAGAGCCTTTGTTGAAGAAATCTCGATTTTCCAAGGGGTACACCAACAATGCAGCTGCATGAGGAGGAAAGCCTTGGGTATATTGCATGAGTGGTTGCTTCTAGACCCTTGTTTAACTGGGTCAGTATCGGGAGTACCCCATTCTTGGTTAAATATAGGGTAGCCTTACAGGATGTGCTAGGACAAGAGGGTTGGAAAAGCTTGCCGTGGGGTAAGCACGTAATAACAATGTATTCAATCATTTGGGCTAAAACAACTTCTGGATGAATCCACACATAATCGGTCCAAAGGATACATTTATTTTATCGTCTGAAATCCATCATAGGTTTCTGGAACATGTTATCAGTAAGAACCTGAGCTCTCCCTCACTAGCACTGTACTATGATTGTAAATCTTCTGTAGGGTACGAACAATACCTAGGTGCATACACTCTTCTTGACGTTCGGATGTGGTATTTTACCGTTGGTGCCACACACACACACCAACCAATGGGGATTGACCCTGACAGATTTTCGGTACATTGTGAGGACTTCAGAGAGACGGAGACTCACGTCATGCTGTTCTGTCCTATGTACAATAACTTGAGAAGATTTTATTTAAGGCCATTTTCTATTGCTGCTAATATTTGTAGCCTTAGTGGCTTGCAGCATAATGATAATTTGTTAATTGTGCAGTGCCAAATTATATATTCAGAGCCGCGATAATCAGAACAAAAGAGATGTAATAGTACCTTTTAATCTAAAAGTTCAATCTGTTGTTCATTTTGGCTACAGCAGTAAAGCATGTGCTTACGTGCATACTGATGATATAGATTTCTGGGAAGCTGATTAACTCCCTACACCTTAAGAACTAAGAACCAAATATTACTGAGAGAATATGTAGGAAGTAGTTTCATTATTACACAGAAGTATAAACAGCACAGGCACTTTATCTGGTTATCAAAAATACATTTGTATAATTAGCTTATGAGTTCTATTAAATTATTTTACTGTCCTAGGTGATATTGTATTTAATGATCAGTCATGACTTTTAATCATAAAATAAACTTTTTACAGCGTGATGATTATGAAACTGCTCAAATGCGTACCTTATCTGATTGAGCGAGCTGGGTGCCTGAATGTTATGAAACCATTTTATGAAATAATTCTAATTGCATTGTAAGACATTTGAACTTTAGCACTTTATGTGTATATTGATAATCTATTTTACTGCATTTATTGAAATAGTGCATTATGATTGGCTTATTGGGTGTACCTTTATGGAAATTTTGCCAAAATAAAGCTTATTCATTGATTGAAAAGAATCAACTCCTTTAAGTGCATAACACTTCTACCTCACACTTTGCTAAAAAGGGAGCTTTGACAGATTTTCCGTTGCACAGAGATGTCTGCCAGGGCTGTGTTCTGGCCCCTACCATTTTCAGCCTTGTTGTAGATGATTCTGTTAAGAATCTTGTTGACATGCACACCACTGTCCCAATTATTGGGAAGGATCCCTCTCCAAATGTTTTGTACGCCGATGATGTGGTGGTTAATGGCAAGAAGAGAACTGTGTTTAAAAAACAAAACAAAAAAAGTGTGCCCGCTTGTTACATGCTGTATCTCATAAGACCCTGTTAGACAGCAAGATGAAGGTTAGTTTGGAGATTGTGGCTGCAGCCCCCCAAGTATGTTTATCGGGTAAGTTTCTTGTACTAGTGAATTCCTACACTTTGTGTTTTTCTTCAATCTGCTCTGGGGCCCCTCAAATTGAGTCTTCTAACACCATCCTGGGCCAAATTCTACCGCCTTCGTGAGATTCCAGAAGAGCGTGGGGAAGCAGCTAATTATGACAGCATTATAAATGTAAATAATGTATACTTGTAAAGCGATCCTGGCAGCAGGCTACGCAGAAATCTGTGGAGCCACAGCAATTGGTATGTTTTAGTGAAAATAGAAAATAGATTCTTGGGATCTTTGTTGTTGGCGCCAAGCTCTACCCCTGCAACTCAACTGTGCTCAGAGATGGGCTTCAAGGGAGTGGGTGCTTCAATCATGTTTTAATCCCTTCCTTATTTGGATATGCAAGTGCCAGATCTGCAAGTAATTCATACACAGAACCTCTGAAAAATGCTGCAGATATGCCTTCGTCCAACCGACTTCCTTGGTTTCACTGTGTAAAACTATGCCTTCGTCCCATTGACTTAAAGGTCTCCCCAGAAAATATTACAAAGTGAGATAAGTATACAGTATAACAACACAATGTGATAGGATCATTGGCTTAACTGCTGGTGAACTTTAGAGGACTAAACTCTCAGTTGATGTGTTCATCCGTTATGTGATCAGATGCTGACGGCTATTTCTGATTCAGCAGAAATTTCACATCAGAAAACATAAAACAGCATATGTATTGTGCCACAATCAAAGTGTGAGTTAGTGCCTTTTGCAGTTAGTATATTTGCAGAGCATGGCAGCAAATGTAGATGGAACATTTTGGCCTCTCTAGATTACGATGTCTATTATATTGATTGTTGACATCTGTTTTATACATTGTATATGCTGTACTCAGGATTCTTTGCAACTACTTATTTTTTACAATTTCATGTTAACAGATTATTGTAAAAGTTTGTAATGTTTTTACAATGACATTCTTTATATGGATTGAGAAATATTGTAATTTGTATATTAGCGGTGTTTGGTCAAACCCATCTATTTATTTAATTGTTTTTTTATAACGTGCCTCATACCGTACCTGAGTTTGGTTTCTAAATGCAAATCCGGTTTCGGACCTCTGTTGCTCTGTGTGGTCTTGCTTCCAAGACCAGCACGTTGCCCCTGTGCTATCCCCTGTTCACTATGGTATACCATACTACATTGTATGTAGGGTACAAACGCCTCTGTACTGCTACTGCCTTCATATGCTCAGTTAGGTCTTAAGCTCCCAAATACTGATATTTCATGCTAGGTAAAAGTCTCATGCCAGCTCTTTACTTCATATGGAACATATAGTCCCATATGCTCAGGTAGCTCAGTCACATGCTTAGTGCACCTTCAACTGCTGAGTTGCACTTTGGAAAAACAGTCTGCTACGCAGCAGAGTCTGCTATGTGCCCCCTTTCCTCAAAGTAGTAGTAGGCAGTTAATGAAACAAGCAGGGATAGCTTGGGAAAGCGGAAGGACACGGTCTAGCCGTGGTCGTTCTGTTAACCGTTAACAAGGAAACATGTAGTAGCACAATAAACAACGGTTTTCAAGGAAGTTAGTTATTCAGAAGACATGTCAAACATGGAAAAAGTGAAAAGAAGGTAAAGCATATGCTAACGAAGTGGGAGAGATCAAAAGTGGGTCATGAGAGCCCTCATGACCGAAAGGGGTTGACCGGTTTCAATGGCGTAGGTAAGTGGAGCCATCTTCTTCAGGACCGTAATTCACATTGACCGTAATTCAAACATTGACCTCTCATTAGGTGCTCAGGGACCCCCACCATTCCTGCATTAACTGACCTAAGAAGCTTTGGCCCTTCCGCATGCTCACTTTAATGCATGAAGACCTTCACCCTCACGTTAGCAGACAGTCCCTGTTGCTAGCGGTTAACGTTTAACCCCTTCCCTTTTGTTTCTTCCCTCCCTTCCTTTTGTCTCTGCGCAGGAGACTACAGCACTGCTCTCCATTTCAGCAATTCCTGAACTCTGACAACCCAGTTTGTGTTGTGAATTACGGTCCTGAAGAAGGTGGCTCCACTTACCTACGCCATTGAAACCGGTCAACCCCTTTCGGTCATGAGGGCTCTCATGACCCACTTTTGATCTCTCCCACATCAACAGAGAGACTTTGTTTTCTGGAAATTGCTTACTGCAGCACACTCATTACCATTGAGTGAGCTTTTTTTACAAGAGCTAATCTTTTACCCCCCCAGCCCTCCGGCTGTTTTTTATTGCATAAACCCGGCAGTGGGTTGTCCAGCTGTACTGTTTTTCACCCCAACCATAGTGACCTAAGGGCTGTATTAAAAGTGTACATGTTGGATGGAATACAAACAGTTGACCTGCTCCTCAGGTTGTACCCTTAACCACAGCAGTCACAGAATCTAATCCATAGCTCTGTGGACCGCTGCTATACCACTCTGGAGAACACCATTTTTAGAATATTTATTTTTTGCTCATTGGACTATTTTGTCTGCCTTCAGACACTGCCACTAGTATAGAAGGTTGAGGGACAGTTCTCTCCTCTATATCTGTTAGATAGGCGATGCATCACGCACCACCCAGGGACAGGCACCCCTGCCAGGGACAGGGTGTTCTTCTCTAGGGTGAGATACGCTGAGTCGGGTGGCCCTCTTTTGTTGCATTAGAACGTTAGCATATGCTTTACCTTCTTTTCACATTTTCCATGTTTGACATGTCTTCTGAATAACTACCTTCCCTGTAGTAGGAGGCAGGCCAGCAGAGATGTATGCGGGACATGCATCTGAGCCAGTGAAAACAAAAATGAGGTCTTCTTCTCGGCTCTTCAACTCATTTCCACAGAGAAAGAAGACCAATAATAAATGGCCTCTGATGAGCAGTGGAGCATGGGCTCTATTCCGATGCAGGATTGGGGCAGAGTGAGTGTTGTTGGTCATCCCTTATCCTGTACTCTTCATACCTGTTCAGTGTCAACAACTTCCTGATAATCCAGAGTAGGTGGGAAGAGGAGTCACTTCTGCTTTTTGGCTCCACAGCAGTAATTAGGATGCTCCTAAAAGGATAGGGCAGGTACATGTGATGGAAAATGCTTGAAATAAACCTGGCTCTTTGTAGGAGCCTGCTTGCTTTCTGTCTCTGCCACTGCCTTCATGACCAGGCATCCCAGAAGAAGTGCCAGATCTACTTAAGCAAGTACAAAGGGTATCTTGGAGCGGGTATGGGTCTCCACAAGGAGCACCGACCCATGAAATGACATTGAGGTGTTCATCTCTTTACTTGGCTACATGCCCTCAATAACCACCAGAACAATCATCAATTCTAACCTCAATTGCTCTGCATTTTACTAATTGGTGGATGCAATTAATAAAAAGTCTGTGTACTGATCAACCATTGATTCCCACTGCTGAAATCCTGAGTAGACACATCTCAAATGAGGTTAGAAATTAGACGTAGTGTCATACATATGTATTCACTGTGGAAGAAGTGGAACATACATAGGTAATGCCTTAAAATCCCCTTGCCAACATGGTAGTTCAATGGTTCAATCCATTCAGGCACAACTGCAGGTCTAGTCATTTTCAACATGTCCGCCTAGTCTTCTCCTATAAATTCAATCCACTAACAGACGGCGTATTACTTCGAACATAAAGGCTTCCATTCTACCGGACCAGCAAATCGAGTAAGTGGTCCCACCCTTCCTTTCTTTCTTCCTGACTCCCCCTTCCTGTCTCCTCTTTGCCTTTCATTTCCAGCTTTTTACTTCGTTAGCTACGCGGCTTTGCCGCGCTAACCGAGCACTACCTTTACCTCGTTAGCCACACGGCTTTCAGCCACGCTAACCGTGTACAACCTGTTTTAGAAAATAACATACAGAGTGTGACTACAACAATTTGTATGTAAATCTCATTACTGTTTTACCCGCTTCCCCGGGTAAATAGAGTCAACAGCCTTTCCGCTCTCGACTGCTGATAACCGGAAGTTTCATATCCCGGAGCTAATCAAGTCACGAGCTTCCTTCTCGACCAGTTCGCACCTAATTTCTTTATTACATTCTACGTATTAAACTAACTCTGAACCTTTGTTGTGATAGAATGGTATCCGTTCAAGTTCCCTTTACAGAAGACGTATTACAGAATTAATACACTATCACTAAATCGAGCTGTTTCACCACAAAGAACACTCATGAAAAGACAAACTACTTTCTGAGAACTACTTTCTCAGAATAAAAGGAACAAAGAGTGCAATGAGCAGCACAAGCCTATATGTTTAGAAGCTGATGCTCTTGATGACGACAAAAAGAATGGGAATGTGACGTATGTAAATTTCAATGCTATTGATGGCAGTGATGGTGAAGCAGTCCATGCTATGAATGAAATTATAATGGAGCTGGGTGAAACACTACCATGCATAGGAACTAAATTCATTAAGAAAATGTTGATTACTAGCATTCCACCTACTATGCATGATAGTGGAACCCCTAACCATCTAACCATGTTGCAAACGAGGTTCCCCCCACAAATCTATTAGAAATACCAAATGGAGGCAAACTGTTTTAAATGAAAATGATGAACCAGGAATCAGATCTAGTGATGATGTAATAGATACAGAAAGTGAGGTGGAACTAGAGAGAATTGAAGGAAATGATCCCAGTGGCAAATCCAATATAAGCATCTCAAGTATTACCTCACTAGACATGTTTGAGATGTTAGAAAACCTGCTTACATCATTGTTAAAAAATAGTGAAAGTATGGAAAGAAAACTTGATGTGCAATTGATACTACTAGATAGATGTTTGGTTATGATAACCATACTCTAAGTCACCGCCAGTACTAACCTCTCACCAGTGTAAAATGCATACGGCAATTTTGTGATATGAATGTTGAATATGACAAAATCTGTGGAAACCAAAAAATGTAATTGGTCCAACATGGTAAACACATGCATAAGCCTCAAGTAGGTTTTTATAAAACAATCCAGAAAAATAAAGATGTTATATGTATAAATGTTATATTGGTGATCTTTTGTGCATGTACAGATCAAAATAGACGATCTGTTTCATTGTGTTGTGACAAAAATACTGGCAAGTGCCAGAAAGGTGGGGTAGCTTGAGTCTTTTGTCATATTACCGAATGCAATACCCTCATGACACAGGCCCCCTAGATCAAAAAAGAGGGCCCCAATACACCCCACAGACAAAAAATCTATCAATACTACTACATAAAAGCATCAACAGAGGTAGAAAAACTTTTAAGGAAAGCAGTATGAACACTGATAACTACTTGGAAGGTTCTGGCATACCAACCACAGAAATTGGTAAATAAGTGAATGAGATGAGATGCACGTAACACACCCAGCCAATAGTGAGCAAGTAAATGTAGACCTTAGAAAACACGTGGACTCAACACATTGCAAAACACAAGAGACTAGAAAGTCAGAGAGTAACACTACTAAGGGATCACAGAAGCGAGGCATAAAAAAGAGAGTATCACAAGCAATCATGTATGGATCTGCTCGAAGTAATAAGAGCAAAAATGGGTGCATCTCTGGCGATGGCACGCATGAAATAGTCACGATCGAGATTGATGGGGGGCACCAGTAGAATGTAATGATGCTAACACAAAGTCTAACAAATCACCTAAAGTAACATTTAAGAATAATAATGTAAACGAAAATATTGTGCTGATACATCAATATGAAAACAATGCAAAGAGTGGGTTAGTCCTGAATACCAATCCCACTAATGATATTAGAAATTACCTGATAGAAACAAATCACATAACTCAGACCCCAAATAGCGAAGGACTAAGTACTAACAAAAATGCCCCTAAAGCAAAAATGAAAAATAAGAAAAATAAAAAGAAGGGGTGTGTGAATGTATGTTACTGTGTTTTTGAGGCACTACAGACCATTTTTGAAGAGGATACAGAGGAAACTACACATGCATTTGATCATACCAATCAATCAATCACAAGAGCAAGATACTGAGACAGTAACTTGCTCCAAAACAGTCGCAATGGACGTAAAGAAATAGTAATGCCCATATCTCAAGATGATATAAGAAACAAGTCAAAGGATGCAATAAGGTGGATAGTAGCAAACAGATTGACTCAAGTACTATGAAACATACTCATGAAATGTAAGACGCTAAGACGCGCTACAAATCAAAGCAGTATCTGGAATTGATCAAAACCCACCACTCAATCGTGGGACCTTGCTGAAATGTTTTCATGATATTATTTCCTTAAGAGTCCTAAACAATGATGATATAATCATAGTGGATGAATTAGAGGATCCACACACAATGTGACTTTGAACATATGGTGTAAAACTAAATCTACCATGGATTATATCTTAAACATGAAAAGAAACCTTTCAGATTAGGGTATAATTGTTTAGAGGTACAAATTAAACAAACAAAATGACATTAAAATTCAAGCAAAATTAGAAGAGGTAGCGTGTGACGAAGAAACGCTAATCCACAATCCAGGGCGAGTAAAGACCAAATTGGAACAGCAAGACTGGATGAACTCAATTGAAAAAAGCCAGTCTTACAAATCGCTAAAACATCTACCAACAACGCACAACAGGCTAAAAGTCCCATTAAAATACTGCGAGAGATTCCCAGAAAAAGAGTTAAGAAAAAGCTTCATGCGGGCTCGCCTAAATCTACTTCCTACTAGAGAAATCCTTTTCATCCGAGCTCTTGTACCGACACAAGACTGTCGTTTCTGTGCTATCCAAAACTAAGTAGAATCAATCCGCCACCTTCTCACATCCTGTCAAGGCCTAACAAAGGAAAGGCATGCCTTTCTGGCACCATTGAGCGACCAGTCTGCAAGCCTCGACGAAGAATCTTGTTGGTGTAGAATGATAGCAGGAGACTCGGCCAGATGGTCGAGGGCAGCGGCCAAGTTTCTTGAAGTGGCAGTCAAAAAGGTCACTATTGTCCAAAGCGAAACGCCAAGCTCTCCAAAAAGCCACCAAAACACACTAACACCAACACTCTAAATTCTTCTCCTCTATCAGCATTTAATATGCTCATGGAATACTAGGGGGCATGCACATTTAGCAAATGAGGTTCTCCTAGAATACATTAATCTATTCACTATAGTCGCCCTCCAGGAGACCTGGATGACTGAGACATGTGATATCGATTGGAGTAGCACTCTTCCGGCTAAGGCCAACAAAGGTCAAATGGACAGACCAAAGGGTGGCATGATGATCTCAGCACGACATCCCTGGTCTCTAAATGCCACCCCTTTGTCCACGCCTATGGTCCAAGGAGTCACAGCAAATTGCAAATACCCTTGGAACAATCTGCTACTGATAAACCTATGGTCCACCTAGAGCCATCGCAAACAAAGAAAATATAGCCACAGTTAAAAGAATATTAAAAAAGTGGAACTCCTATCATGATTATGGGCGACTTAAACTCGAGAATAGGTTCCAACACCAACTGGCAAGATGAAGTAATAAGTCAGGACCATATCTACATGCTGATTCCAACAAGCAGGGGAAAGGCCGAGCAAGCCTTTTTCAGATGTTTACCCTAGCAATGCTGAATGGGCATTGTGCAGGTGACGCAACCACTGCATCCACTCGCATTAGCGGTAAAAGTGGTTCCACACTTGACTGTATCTTTATCAACAAAATAGCGAAAGTGAATGTAATTGACATTGCCATAGTAACAAGAGAAGAGTGATCATCTGCTTGTTCTTATTGCCAACAAGAAAGGCACTAGTCAATATTGATTGATTTATTTATTTATAGAGCGCTTTACACCAAGGCGCTGTACATTGGAACAACAAAATACAGAGTAATAACAATAACATTATGAGCAAATAACTTGAATCATTCATCAAAACAGTGCAAAGAGCAATTGACTGAGAGGGGGGGAGTGGAGTGGGAACAGGAGTGTTGAGGTAGGGGCAGGGGAAGGGTTGAATAAATGTAATAGGAGGGGAGGAAGAAAGTAAAGGTAGAAGGGAGAGAGGGATTAAAACAGAGGAAAAAGAACAGGGGGGGAGTAAAGAGGGCAGGGGGGTGCATCAAGGTGGGGAGTGGAGGAGGAGGGATTTAAGGGAAGTGCAAAATGAGGTGAAGGAAGTGGAAGAGTGGGAGAGAGTTCCAATGCAGAGGAGCAAGAAGTTGGAAGGAGCGGAACCGGGAGGAAGCACAGGGGGAAAGGGGAACAGTGAGAAGGAAGTGGTCAGCAGAACGAAGGGGGCGAGAGGGAGGAGAGATGGGGAGGTGCAAGACCATGGAGGGTTTTGAAAACAAGGCAGAGAAAGTGGAATTTAAGTCGTAGGTGGAAAGGTAGCCAGCCAAGGTGAGGGAGCGAAGCGGAGATGGAGTCACGGTAGGTAAGGAGACAGAGGGTACGAATAGCAGAGTGGTAAATAGATTTGAGAGGGGTAAGCTGAGATGAGGGAAGACCGAAGATTAGAGAGGGGCAATAGAAGAGGCGGAAAAGATGAGAGAGGAGATTAGGAGTTTAGTAGCATGGAATGTGAGGGAGGGACGGATTTTGCGGATATCGTACAGGTGGTATCTGCAGGAGCGGGAGGTGAGTGAAATGTGTTGCGAGAAGGTGAGAGAGGAGTCAAAGAGAACATCTAGGTTGCGAGCATGAGTGGAGATAGGAAGATTGGAAGGAGGAAAGTGGATGAAAGGGGGAGGAGAGGGAGGAGGAACAGATAGAGGGGAAGAAAAGGACTTCGGTTTTATCTGTGTTAAGTGAGAGAAACCGGGAGAACATCCAGTTCTTAATGGCTGTGAGACAAGAGGAGAGTTTAAGGTGGAGGTCAGGTGTGAAAGAGGAGAAAAAGAGAAAAAGTTGAGTATCGTTGGCATAGAAATGATGGGAGATGCCAAAGGAGGAGATGACAGGGGCAATGAGGGAGGTGTAGAGAGAGAAGAGGAAAGGACCAAGTACAGAGCCTTGAGGAACACCGTAACTAAGTGGGAAGGAAGGAGAGGTCTGGCCTCCCCATGAGACAGCAAAGGAACGAGAGGAAAGGTAAGAGGATAGCCATTTTAGGACAGGGCCTTTAAACCCGAAAGAGGAGAGAGTGTGGAGCAGAAGTGGGTGATCGACAGTGTCAAAAGCAGCAGAGAGATCAAGGAGAATAAGGATAGAGGATTGCTTCGCATGACAAGCGGAGAGGAGGGAGTTGAGGATAGAGGTGAGGGCAGTTTCAGTGGAATGTTTAGGACGGAAGCCAGATTGAAAGAAGGAAGGAGGGAGGAAGAAGAGACAAAGGAAGAGAGTTGAGAGTAGACAAGGCATTCAAAGAGTTTAGAAAGAAAAGGCAGAAGAGAAATAGGTCTGTAGTTAGCAGTAAGCAGAGGATCAGCAGAGGGTTTCTTGAGAATAGGAATAATCATTGCATGTTTGAAAGCAGAAGGGAAGGTAGATGAGGAGAGGCAAGAGTTGAAGAAAGTGGTGAGGTAAGGGATAAGAAGAGGGTAGATCTTAGGGATGAGAACAGAGGGGAGAGGGTCAGAGGGGGCGGATGTGGGGTGGGCTTTGGATAAAAGGGAGGAGACATCAGAATGGGAAACAGATGAGAAGACAGACATGATAGAAGAGGGAGGAGAGGGGGGAGGAGGAGAGAGGGAGTGAGAGAGGGAGTTCATTTTTTGCCTGAGTGTGATGTATTTGGAGGAAAAGTAGTTGGCAAAGTCGGAGGGAGAAAGTGTGGAATTGGATGAGGGATCAAGAGTGGGAGGAGAGAGAAGGCGGGAAAGAGTTTGAAAAATCCGACGAGGATGGGAGGCTTGAGATTGAAGAAGGTTAGAGTAGTAGTAGGATTTGGCCGTTGCAAGCCAAGAGTTGTAAAGTGCGTGGTAAGAGAAGTAAGAGGTTTGATTGGAAAAGTGAGGGAGTTTTGAGCCACAGTCTCTCTAATCATCTGAGAAGGCGCCGCATAGAGCGGAGATGGGAAGTAAGCCATGGTTGAGGAGGTTTCTGAGTAGGGCGGAAGAGCGAAAGAGGATAGAGTTGGTCGAGGGTAATGGAGATAGAAGATGAAAGGGCAGAGAGAGCATCATCGGGAGAGAGTAGTGCAAAGTCTTGGTGAGATGGAAGAGAGGAAGAGCAAGTGTCAGAGAAGAGGGTAGTGTCGAAATCTCGCAGGTCGCGACGTGAGAAGATTGGGGGGGAGGGATTAGTAATAGTGGAGGAGGAGAGAGGGAGAACGAGAGTAAGGCATGGTCAGAGAGATAGACAGGAAGAGAAGAGACAGGGGAGGAGGGATAGGATGAATTGAAGATGAGGTCAAGAGTGGAACCAGAGAAATGAGTAGGGGACGAGGGAAGGGGTGAGAGGAGGTAGGAATCAAGGATAGAGAGTAGGGGAGAAGAATGGGGGGGAGAAGATAGATGGATGTTAAAGTCGCCAAGTACAGTTAGAGGAGATGGGGAGGGAGAAATAAGTGAGAGGAGGTGATCCAGGTCTTCAAAGAAGGAGGAGAGAGGACCAGGAGGACGATAGATGATCAGGAAGGAAATATGGTGGGGAGAAGAGAAGGGTTTGTAGAGGAATTCAAAGGAAGAGAAAGAGGGGAGAGTTGGAGAGGAGGAGGAGGAGTAAATGTATTTAGGGTGGTACAGGAGACCAACGCCTCCACCACGTCCAGAGGGGCGGGGAGTATGGAGGAAAAAGAAGAAGTCGTCGTCAAGGAAGCGGGGACAGAGGTGTTATGAGGGGGGAATCCAGGTTTCAGTTAAGCAGAGGAAATGAAGGTTAAGACAAAAGAATATATCAAGGGTAGCAGCGGTTTTGTTACAGATGGATCTAGCGTTCCAGAGAGCAGCGTTCATGAGGGCAGCATGGTTGGAAGTGGGGGGGGTAGAGAAGGTAAGGGCGGTGAGAAGGGGAAGGAGGGAGGCTGGGGGAGTGGGGGAGAGGATAGTGGAGGGGACGAGGCATAAGGAGAAACGAGGAGAGTAGAAGGGAGAGGGAAAGGAGAAACGAGGAGAGTAAAAGGGAGAGAGAATATGAACTTAACAGTGAAATAATAGAATTAGATGGAACCCTAAAAACCTAGAAAAAGCTAAAACTATTGCTGATCTTGAACTCTCCAAATATATGATCCAATGGGGAGGATGCGATCCATCTCAGGCCCTCTGCCCTCCTCCAATTTAGTAAGCTGCCTATTTATTTATTTATTTTTTTATTTATTTATTTATTTTCAAATAATTTGATTTAGCTGAAAAACAGCCTTTCAAATTTTTAAACCTTCATGATAATACAATATTACATATTCAATACAATTAATTCATTTCAATTCGTATTTCAGATTTACAACAAAACTCATAAAAGCAAGAATCAGCTATGGATACGACTAGCCAATGTAGTGAAAAGTAACAATAATCGCGGCATATGGGACCTCGTAAATGGTTCTGAAAAAAGTGATTGCTAGAAATAGTGTAAACGAAGAATGCTGGGAAAAACATGTAGGCCTTACACTAGGCCTCAATGAACCCATAGATGAAAAACATGACCATTACGTAGCAACGTGGATCTGTAAAGCAAAGGTGAGCGACATAACCAATATAATAGGAAATCTATTTTCTACAGCTGCTGGTCCTGATGGTACCTGTACTGGCTAAATCAGATTATCTATCCCCAGAGTTGTGGTAAACTGCACTCCGTGCACTATTTCAATACACTATTACTTGGCCAATCAGGATAAGTACCAAATACATGGAAAGAGAATGCTATTCTACCAATATGCAAAAAAGGGAGTTGTAAAGATCCCATGAACTATTGAATGCTAGCTATGCTGAATATACCAACAACGATTGTTGCTAAAGTGCTATAATTGATTTAAATCAATGGATTGCTAACAACCAAATACTTCCCCCGAACCACACAGGCTTCTGAACCAAATAATCTACTATCCATAATCTACTCACATTAGATTCATCAATTGAATACACATGGGAAAGACATCAACTCCCAGTTTATGGAGCCTTTCAATGATTTCAGTGCTGCCTTTGACACAGTCATGCGTAATAGAATGTGGAATAAACTCAAAATGTGGAATATACCAAAAGGACTGCTGTCCATGATTATGCTTCTTTATAAGAATACCACGGTCCGTGTTAGACTAGATGGGGAAGGCAGAATCACTGAACAAATACCCACAACTTGTGGTGTTAAGCAGGGATGCATTCTTGTGTCCACGCTGTTCAACCTCTATCTTGCAGACCTTGCAACTACCTTTATCAAGACAGAAACATGTCTTATAAAACTGGGTAATCTAAACTTTAGCTGGTTGAGGTAGGCGGATGACCTCCAGTTAGTAGACTACACACCAATGGGCATACAAATGAAACTGGATGCTTTAGGTCAATATGCAAGAGAAAATGGTCTATGAATTAACATCAATAATACAAAAATAGTCACTTTTATGGGCAAAACCAAAAGCAATAAATCCAATCACATGAGATGGATCATTGATCAAACTAATATAGAATGTTTCAAATACCTGGGTGTGCATATTTGTCATGGTCATGAAGTCAGGGGCACGGGCATGCAGGAGTTTCATGCACAGGAGACCTGGGTGGACACTGTCCTGGTGCCTTTGGCGCCAGGCTCATGAACAAAAGTAAACAAGAACATCCATTTAACACCAAAAAGCTTTTATTATGGACATAGCACTTCAGCCGCATTAACCTTGAACATTCCATCCATTACTCAGGATGCATTAACCTTGAACAATCCAGCCATTAAGCCACCCCAAGTGTTTTCCTGGGTGTGGCTGCTAATGGATTGCCTTTGCACGTGCTCACTCTCTAGGAGTGGCAGAGTGTGGCTGGTAACCCGACCCTAATGGGCGTGCCCACGATCTCAGATATATAAGCTGCCCCGATCCTCAAGACAGACGCTCTGCGTTATTCTGCACTTGCAATCAGCGTAACGCTCACCCGTCGCCTGAGGTCAGACTTAGCTTTGAAGATCCTGCTTCCTGGACATCATGCTTCCTGCCAGCATACTTACCAACTGGGGGAAGCTGTTCTTACCTGTACATCTCTTCGGTGAACCAAGTATTCATCTTTACACTTTCCAGAACGCCTAAATCTTCATCTTGGCACCGCAGCACGACACGCTCTATCGTCGACAGCAGCGCCTGCAAGGAAAAACCGAAGACAAGGTTACACTTCGAAAAAACTGTCAGATTAAGGTTGCGATTCGCCATACTTGGTGCTTTTCCTTAAACATCACTTACCTGCTGTCGAACATTGCGGTAGCATCCATCTTCCATCCGGGTGCGTCTCGCTTCTCACAGCTGCACTGAGTCTGCATTTCCATCTAAGGGAAGAAAACAGAAAAGAGACATTCTTGCGGGCATAAATAGGAGCAACATATAAAGAACGAACAGCATCACAAGAGCTCAAGAAAGACTTACCAATCATAAGGAGAAGCATAGTCACAGCTGGACTGGACTAATACTTATCAGGGATCAGTGAAGGAACTAGATCCCATTCGACACGCCCCTGCCAGAAGTAGCAGGACGGAGAGATTATCTTCCATAATTCACAGGTGAGCTTTATGGGCCAGCGTATGCTCACAGACACCGTACTTTGGGGTGAATGGGATTTATACTCGCCCCTCTGCCATTTGCATGGTCTTCAGGCACTCTGGTGGATCTGAAAGTTAAAGAGGGAGGGGTTTATTTGTTAGTCGGAGGAGAGGGAGAGCACAAGAGTGCTTTCACTGTTGTGTTGGTAGCATCATTTATTTTAAAAATAGTCAGTGTGTGTGGATTAACTTCTAGGTGGTGTGATAAACCTGAAGGTGTCTCACCCTCTTGTCCCCAGAGATCTGTCATCCAGGTGGCCGGGACATGGCCATCGCTGTTGGATTCAGTTCCTGGGGGTGGACCAATGGGGGAGGATCACCTGGATGAGGGGTCTTCGGGGATTGGACGTGGGACACAGAAGGTTAAAACACAGTACCCCCTTCCTTGTAACACCCTTTCCCCATCCTACCCTGTTGGATATTTAGAACCTCTACCACCCGCCTCCCTTGTCCGACACGAACACTTTATTACACCTTTCCAAAGAACTAACACCAGAGCTGTTTACCTGACATGTTCCAACACAAGGGTCCGGCAGAGTCAGGCAATTGACAATAACCACACACACCTGACGACCCTTTACCTTCCACACAGGAAGAAAAGGTGGAGCACGAGAGCACACTACAAGCAAGGCCAACTGCACGAGGACGCAGCTATTCCAGGACGGCAGTTTAAATGGAGAAGAAAGGCAGCGAAAGCTGAAAGAACGACAGGGAGGGAAGTGCCCTTGCCTTTTTCAACCCAGACCCACAAAGCCTCAGAAAAAGGAAACATAAGACAGACCAGGATTTACAGCTGACGTGTGGAGTAACAGATGTCAACAGTGCACAGGGCCCTCCCGCATAGATAGCAGGGGCCGGGAAGGCCCGCTGGCTACTGTGGTACCGTCCTTGACTCCAGAAGCAAGACAAGCCAACGGTTCAGCACAGCCGGTAAATCGGAGAAAGCTGATAGCAAACCGAACTGTGTTCAGCCCAAGGTTGCAATCGGGAACATCCTATGAATGCAAGGAACTTGTGAACAAAGACCTTGTGTGTGTTTGAACTTTTGGGAAAGACCAGAGAATGGCCAGCTGCAGAGTGGTCAGGCGCCACACGAGTGCTCATTCGGAAGACTCTGACTTGCACCTTTTTGTTTTATATTGAAACTACAAGTACCAGAAGGCCCTACGAAAGGCCAGCGTTAGGTGTCGTAGTGGTCCTACAAGGGTCATGTCAAATCCCTTGTACAATCAAGTGTCTGACCCATTGCCAAGGGAAAAGCTAAGAGAAGTAAGTCCTGCATCCTGAAAAGCAAAGTAAACTGTGAAATTGGCAAATGTGGACCCGGTTGAGGCATGCCTGCAAATCGGGTTGAAGCATGATACACCCGAGAACATTGCTTTGAAATTCAGAGTGAAAGGCCGTAGTGAACCCAAAAGAGGGAGGCCCACGTTGCAAGAAGGATCAGAGCCCGGAGGAGGGAGATTCAAAGGGGCGAAGAGAAATCAGCCAAGGTGCAAGATCACTGAAGGAACCATTTGTTTATTTGGTGTTTTTGGTCCAGCAGGCCTTCTAAGGCAAGAGACTTTGAAGAAAAGAGACTTGGCCCCTGGAGGTTCTGGTATCGTTGAATGAAATTGTGACCCTTGTGCTGGAGAGGCCCAGGAGTGTGCTGTGCTCAGAAGTCCCCCCTTGTCCCGTGGTGAAAACATGGGGATGGGAGACCCCAGCCATACCATCCTGACTTATCATTTTGTGAACACTTCTTTCTTTTCTGGTGAACATTACCCCACACAATTCTGTAATTTAGCGGTAAGTATTGGCAATATTTTGTTTTAGTATAGGTCCTTTTTATTTGACAAGATGCCACTAGGACTTCCTTATTAAAATATTTGATGGTCGTAGATTTAGGTTTAGATTAGAAGTTTTTCTCTGCATTATACAGTTGAATAAACACCCTTGAACTGTGATCACTTGTCTGTCTTTACTGTTGTCACCATGAGATCCTTACAGTGTATGGGACGTGGGCGTTCAGGTGCTTGGGTCTGTGTGGGAGGCCTTGTGTATCCGTGGCATGGGAGTGTATTGACCATGTTGCGATTGTGTGAGTTATTGGAGGAGGGTGATTTTTGTTGCTTGGAGTAAGAATGGGCATGGTGTGTTATAATTGTGGTGTGCGGATTGCGTAGTTGTGTGGTGTGTTTGAAGTAGTATGGAGAGTTGTAGTGAGGTTAGTGCGTAGAAGAGGGGGATCCTCATTGCATCTGGTTAAATCATTGTCATGATGGTGGTTTGTTGCCTAAACTGAAACCTGTGTTGTAGTTAGCAATGTTAGATCTCTCATTGACCATGGTTTGGCGAGTTAGTCCACCGTGTCAAAGTGCCATGTTTTTAGTGCTTTCCTGAAGGTCAGATGTCCCTCTATTGTTTGTATGTCCAGAGTTTTGTTGACACTTTTGAAAAGGTTGAGCCACCATGTTTAATTTTCGAATATGGGTTGGTTCAAGGCATATGTCATTGCTGGACCTCAGGATTGTTTTCAGTCTAAGGAGGGGGTTTACTCTTGTCGGAATTCTGTTCCTTTTCTGTGAGCTGCTCTGTGGACAATGCAGTGTTTTGGATTTGGTCATTTACCTTCTGGTAGCCAGTGTGGGGATCTTAGTGCTGGTGTGGTGTTCTCTCTTGTTAACTCTTAGAGGAGTCTTGCAGCTGCATTCTGGATCCCTTGTAGTTTTGTATGAGGGCAATGTGTATTTATAGCAGCCTGTCTGTCCCCTCTCTAGCAAGTGAAACAATAGGCAGGATGTTAGTTTCCTTTGGGTCCCAGGAAGGAAGGTTAACAGCTGCCATCAAACACAAAAGCTCTCCGTAGGCGATTTTCTGGAAACCCTGCTCCAAAGGGGCACTTGCATAACAAAGGCCCTCCTCACAGCAGGGTGCTGTACTACATGGGGCCATTTTAAGTCAGAAGGGGAAAAGGATGGAGTTAGAGCAGTCAGAGAGGGTAAGGTGGACCAGTGCGCTACCATCTTGATTTTGTGTTTGAGCTCGTTTGTCGCCTGTCCCCTCCATTTCTGGCAGGGTAAGGCACTCTGGGTATGTTGCAAGAAGGCAAGGGTTACTAAAGGGACAGCGATTGGACTCATCATAGGAGGATTGTGTTTGTCAGTTCGCTAGTGACAATTTACCTTTATAAGAAAGGAGTCCCCCACTCCTTGATCGATTCCTCTTTGGGCAATCCAGAGAAGGAGAAAACTGAGGGTGATAGGTGGCCACAACTATATATATGTTTATTTGCTGTTTAACATAAGAGGCTACATCATAGTATGGTAGTAGCTGTTTCGAGGAGCTGCCTGTTATTGAGGATCCTGTGTCACTGGATCGAAGTACACTTTAGCAGATAGCCTAGTGGAACCACTGGGTTTACAAGGCGCTCTGTCTGCTCTACCAAGGAAGCTGCTGTATTTATATCTATAGTATTTGCTCTTTAGCCATAAGTAAATGAAGAAATGGATCAATTGGTATATTCTGCAAAATGCACAAACCAGAAATGTTTGATCATTGTTCATGGAGGCAAGACAATAAGCAATCTTAGCCTAATGAGCTCACATGCCAGTGCATTTCGGAACCATGTTCCAGCTTCAGGGCTGAGCTCTACATCATATAGGCGTATCAACATACACATATCCATATTAATAAACACAAACAGTGTGCAAATAAATGCAAGAAAAATATACATACCAAAATGTGCGCAGTTGTGGAGCAAAGTATACAAAAGCACAAAAGGAAGGAAATTATTAGTGAAAGAGTAAATACCCACAGAGTAGTTAATAGAGATGGAAAATTAATTATAGAAGTACCTTGACTTGATAGTTCTGTTTATCTGTAAATATAAGATTGTGAGTCAAAACAAGAATAGTGAGGGATTATCTGGAGTGACAAGGGATTTGGTGTCCCTTACCTGGGCTGTAGTGAAGGCTGTCCTCTAGTGGTTTTTCGGTATCCTAGATCTGTGGGGGGGATAGGATCTAATATAAAAGCTGTGCTATCCATGCAGCGTTTTCTAGGTATATGGAAGCTTGCAGGTCGTATTTGATACTAACCTGCTCTCAGTTCTGTGCAGAAATAAGGAGAGGCAGCCGTCTGTGTCAATGCCAGTTCCTAGTGCATTGACGATAAACATGGCTACACTAAATTACTGATGCAGGGTGGTAGACAATATGCCTCGTTACTTACTATGGTATTGGCCGCATTGTGAATTGCGTTGAATACATCACGGCTCCTCTTCCCCCCCAAACAACCAACTCAAACCCTCAAACCCTGGCCAGTTGGAAGTTGGCCAAACCTCCTAACTGGACAATCCACATCTGCAAAGCTGAATATACTTGAATCCGTTTGATTTCTTCTGGCTCATCCCACGTATTGCACATTTGTGTCTTTAAGGTTGGTTATTTCACAGGCAAACTTATTTATTCATGTTCTTGTTTCCTTTTAGGGAAGTCTTTACAGTGATGGAATCATTTCCAAAGCTAAATGTCTCAAGCAAGGTTTGCAAAGGAAGGAACGGAACCATACCAGGAAGAGAGTTTCCCCTACACAGAGCCAACTCAGAAATGTGCAAGATCCTCTTGTATGAAGAGCCACAGCCGCAACAGCCAACTGCATTTGAAGATGGCGGACAAATGTTGCACGGAGAACTTTGATTCAAGTCTCCTCAAGCCAGCCAACATTTATTCGGCATTGCTGCACCATACAATAAAATCAATGCAGATCTTCTGCCCAGGTCCACAAAATCAACTTTTGGAGCAACCACTTTGTAATTGATCACGAGCAGACACCCAATGACGACATATATGAATACTACTCTGACGCAGTGGTTTTTCATGGGCAAACACTAACATTATGTATACCTGCACATACAAGTGTTAGACTAACTTCAAGCAGAGGCACACTTGGGTATATGAATTATAAAAGGTGTCCCTCCTTATCTTGTGACTGAAGCTGCTCAATATTGTCCCTTTATATTGTTGAACAAACCCTATGCCTTTTCAACTTTATCGTATGGTATTTGGGGCTCTGCTGTTCAGACACATTTTTCATCACACCTGAGAGTGGAGGAGGATAGCCATAGATTCACAAAGAAAACTCATATTTGCTTAATATTATTTCATCATATTTGAAAAGCTTACTTTGACTGGACCACTGAGAGGTGAAGACACACTTTGTGGCTTGTAGGACGTGCTGTCTCTATGGTAGTCCTTTTGGTGTCACTGGTGTTAGGCCTTTCGGCTTCTCAAGCTTGAAATAGCAATCTTGCTCATCTCTGATTGCATTACAGTAGCAGACCGTTTGCATGTAGTGTTTACGTGCTTCCAGACTATCTCAGCACTGATGCAGCTTATTGACTGTTTACAAAGTAGTACAGTTGACTATTTTGGCTATGGCTCTTTCGGAGCCTGCCGCCTGGTTGAAGAATGCAAATATCTCAAGGAAAAGCTTGACTAATTCTTTAGTTAGGAGTTGAGTCAAATATTTAAGCTTTGCTTACCGGTTGCCATTAACCCTCTCTTTTCCCATTCTGCGTTTTAATAAACCATATTTAAATATGTCTATTGAACAGATTTCTCAGAATCGCCCTCAGAGGTGTTAAAAGAAACATTTTCTTGCACTTTCTGTAATGCACAACAGCCTTGCTGCCTGTACTGATTTACCTGAATGTGCTCTTAAAACATTGGGTCCCCGCATCAGAGTTTGTGTTTACTATGAACGGCATTGTTGTCATTTGATCAATGTGAGCACTCATGTTTTCATTGCACATTGGTTATTGGGTAAATTTAGATTTATTTTTCTGCTTGAATGTAAATTGCTTGTTACCGTGGATGCTATTGTGTTAGAATAAATGTAGTCCGAGGATCATACCTTCCTAAGAATGTTCTTTCTTGAAAATACTAATTGTGTGTCCTTACGGAAAGTCTAGATTGTAAACAACATCTTCATTTTTTATTTACCTGAATGCCAATATTGTTAAAACACCATGATGCTAACACGCCATGACATTTAGCCATAAAATGTACTGAGAAGAGAATGTTAAGGAATTCTGGATGCCAATGGTTGAATGGCAGTACCCCAAAATGGGTGAATGGCTGCAGGTTTTTCGCATGGATGGAGAGAAGGGTCCTATCATCCGAAACTGCCTGAGCTGTTAGAAAACAATAACAAGATGATTATTGGGTCTCCCTATGGATCATCTTGTTGAACTTCGCCCCGAACCGCAGGGGCCTGGTTTGGCCACACCATTTGTCACTGGTTCAGGACTGTACAGGATCGCATCTATACTGCTAAATGTGCTTCTATAAAAAGGTTACTGTACTTCAGATCTCACATCATATTTTTATCATTCTAAACAAAACCACTGGCACGTGACCGACTGACCCAGGAGCTCCTCTCGATTTTCAAAGAAAAAACATGGACATTAAGGTGAGAATTTAATGTAACAAAACCCCTGAAATTCAGCTAAAGCCACCTTAAATTGCGCCCCTGTTGCAGAGTCTATGACCACAATGATGATATCACAGATCTTTAAAATAATTTTTACAACACAACTGCCCACATACTCTGTACATATGTTTTAAAAATGTTTTTTATAGTTTTATAGCCACGTCTAAACAGGTGGTTTATCTGCTAAAAGGCAGCTGCCGCGTCAACAGAAGATACAAAGTTTCTTTGACGTGGCTATGCAGTTTTGCTCCTCTTTCTATCGGCCAATTGCATTTCGAGTTTCTATGTTGCGTAGTTGCATGAACATACGAGCCAATGGCACACTGAGATGCGTTGACGCAACTACACCCATACCATCCCACAACATCCACGTGTGCAAAATCCTATGTTATGTACTTGGGTCAACAAAAGAGCCAATGGCACACCGAAATGTATTGACGCAACTACACCCACGCACGACATCCGCACGTGCAAAATCAAACATTAGCCCGTTGAATTACATCAACGCAGCTACGCATCCATATCAGTCACCAGACAGCCAATCCTATTACTCCCTGCGGCTTCGCGCCTTTGTGTCTGTTAGCCGCATGCAAAGACCATCCAATCACACACTCAGATTCATTGACGTGGCTACGGCCACGCCGTATCACGACATCCGCGTGTACAGTATCGTCCAATCCGGGTGCACAGCAGTCTGTAGCCATGAATAATCACCCCACCCACAAAAAAGAAGTTTATATTTATCATTGCTTTCTCTACTTGCTAGTGAAAGGGTTTCTGAGTAACTGCAAGCTCTTTTGGCACTTTACCCCTTCATTTCTTCATACTTTTTACCCGGTTTTCCCCTAATCCTATTTTTCTTTGTCTTGTGATTTGTTAAATGTAACTATTTCTTTTATTTACTTTTTTTTTTACTTTTTCATTTTTAGAGGCATTGGACCGCATCATAAAGTTGCCAGTCCGGAAACAAGGGTGCCGGTAAGCTCACCCACACCCTTGTTTCCGGATTGGCAAACTACGAGCCTGCCGTGGCCGCTGTGCCTGACAGGTCTGATCCATCCGGACCACAGGGAAGCGGATTGTGAAATCTGCCTTGGGTTCTCCAAGCGCACTGTCAAGGATCGTCACAGTAGGTTGATGGCGTGGCTCAAGGCCAAGGCCTCTACCCCGTGCGGCATGCAGGGGCATGCCTCATCCAGGCCCGGCTGGTCTGAAGAGCGGGCTTCTAAGTCCTTTGAGGGCACTCCATCCGTGGGGCCCCAAGACAAGGCCAAGCACCGCAAGTCCATTTTGGTCAGGGTAGCCGCGCAAGCAGTTCTCGCAACGGGCATGGCGCTTTCATCTTCGCCATCTGCCTCCATCTCCAGTCATCGCTCCAGCTCCTCGAAGAGGAAATCGGCTATACCAGGGAAGCTGCGGGAGAAGCCGGAGAAGACCAAGGTGCAGGGAAAGGTGTCCGACCTGCCCCTGAAGGCCAAGGTGGTCCAGATGAAGTCATCCTCGATCGAGCTGGTCGCGGCTACCCTCTCGAAGGCAAAAGGGGCTGACCTGGTACAGTGGACCCGGTGGCACCCAGGGTGCCCCTATCCTGAAGCGTGAGGCCTCTGGCGTTTTCTCCACCGGCTTGGCTGAGAAGAGGATGCCTCATCGTGCTCCGGAGCACAGATATTTCTTCCTTGGATGAGTAGGACCTGGTGTCCGTTCACATGGTCCCGGAGGATGTGGGGATCGACAACGACCACGGCGGAAAACGGCGGCGGAAATGACAATGACAACGTGGGTGCTGGGCCCAGCAAGCCTAACCCCCCTCACGACACCTCCCAGGGATGTGTCGCTGGACATCCTCTCAACTTTCCACACCCTGGTGTCGGAGATCCAGAAGAGGATGCCAACGGCACCTCTGTCGCCGGCACCGGTGGCAACCGGCCCGCCACTGGCAAAGAGAACGAGCCACCCTATGCTGCTGCATCAACTGCTGCACATGCCCCCCCTAGGGATGCGACTACTGACACGGACTGCAACATTTCTCCACCACAGAGGTCTTCTCCCCAGACGGAGTGGGGTCATTCCACGCCATGGTCGCCGAGTGTTGGAGCTCTTCCAGTTGACGCCAGAAGAGACCAATAAGGAAGGTTTCCTTATACCAATGACGTGACGCCAAAAGGAAGACCATTCTGGCGGTACCTCTGCTGGATGACGTTTGGCTAGAGGGCCTGGTGCTGATGAGAAACCCAGTCTCAGCCCCGCCAAAGAGGAATAGGCTGGAGAAGAAGTACCGGGTGCCGGAGTCTGCACCCAAGTGCCTACAGTCGCAGCCTTCCCCGGACTCAGTGGTCTCAGCGGCAGCGAGGAGGAAGTCTTCTAATCCCTCATCTTCAACCTTCGTTCCCCCAGACAGCGAGGGGAAGAAGTTGGAAGCCACGGATAGGAAAGTGATCTACTCTGCGGCACCGACAGTCAAGGCAGCGAATGCACTTGCGATCTGGGCCAGATTCGACAGGCAGCTGTGGTATAAGATAGCCCCGCTGCTGGAATTTCTAGCTGATGACAAGCGGGTCGAGGTGCTTGAGATCCTCCAGGAAGGCGATGTGGCATCGGACCATGTCATCAGTGTGTCCCTGAACATTGCGCACACAGGGTTACAACAGATGGGGAACCGTGTCTGCCTCCGTCGTCGTGGCTGGTTAAAGGCCACAACTTCTGTCAAGAGGTCCAGACGCGGGTGCTGGACATGCCCTTCGACGGGGACAACCTCTTTGGGAAAGCCATTAAGACAGACACGTCTTCAGCAGCAACGTCCATCTTTTCGTGCCTCCAGTGGAAATTCAGGCAGATTGTCGAAGGGGTTCGGCGGTGGGTCCTCCTCGTATCATCAACCCTCCCAGTCCACGATCCAAGAGACCTACAGGGGCCGTTCCAAGTCTTTCATTGGAGGTGGCCGACATCATCGCTCCCAAGAAGATTGAACCAGCCAGGATGTCGGGCCCCCACCAATGCACTCCTGTGGGTGGTGGGCGGCTGGTGGGAAAAGATCTCCACTGACCAATTGGTGCTGGATGCTCACTCCCCACAGACACACTCTAGAGTTCCAGCAGAAGTGTCTGCGGATACCGCAAGGCAGTAACAGCACATTTCTCAGCCCCTATAGGAAGTACAAGCCATGCTAAAAAAGGGGGTGATAGAGCTGGTTCCAAAGCAACTATGGCGCCCTGACCAGATACTTCTTGGTAAAGAAGACGACCAGGGGTTGGACGGCCATTCTAGACTTCCGGTGCCTCACCAAGTCCCATACCTGTAATAAATATGTTTTCTGAACAGTGATATAAATAACTGAATGGTTACCTCAAGGACTCACCGATAGTTTTCTTCCTTTCCTTGCTTCCTCTTTGCCCAGGGAATATGTTCAACATGGGGGTGAAAGCAAAGGCCTCCCTAAGTCCCTTCCTCCGCCTCTTGGTCAAGATTAGTGGAGGGGAAAGGCCTCAGGGAAACCCTCTGGGGGAGGAAACCCTGTGTCGACAGCTGCTGGAGTGATGTCGTCTAGACGGCGAAGACTCAGGAAACTGCAGGTTGAAAGCCGTCTGATGGAAAAGGCAGAAGAGGATGGTGAGTAAGGGGTAGGTAAGTATGAGACAGGGAATTCTCGTTAGAGAGCAAGGAATACCTGTAAAAGTGAGTGGTTGATCTATCAGGCTGGAAGGGAAGTCCTCCAGTAAGAACCTGAAGTGTATAGTAAATGGTTAGCTCAGAACTGAGTTCAGATTAAACAGAAGAAGAATTGTTTAGGAATATTACCTGATGTGATCAAAACCAGGGACGTTTAAGGAAGTACGGCAAGAAAAAACACTGAGAGGGCGGGTTGGACCACAGGACTCGAGGCTCCTAAATATTGTAAATGGAAAGAAAGAGTCCATTTGAATTCCCTATCGGGACCTTGGAATCTCTGATATTCTATCCTACATGCCGAAAACTAGGGTGTGAAACTCTTTGGCGGACTGCTCTGCGATTTCCAGATCGTAGCTGGTGAGAGTAAGAGTGGAGGCTAGAGTCCCCTGCTTCGGAAAGGAGTCGGGAGAGAGGGTCGAGTCTGAATAAGGGAAGTAAGTAGGACAGGATTAGAAGGAAGAAATATAGAGCACAGAAAGGTTTAGTAACAAACTTCCCAGAAACAAACTCACGTAGCATTGGCAATGAAGAGTAGCAACGCGTCCACGCGTTATTGACAGGAACAGATGAACTGAACCTCGAGCAGGAGGGTGGTCCTTCTTCGGCGCTGGGCTATTCAATGTCTAGACCCACAACTTCCGTAGCGGCGGCCATCTTGGAAGTAAAAATGGCCAAAATCCGTCTATGGGACCAACGATGCCACAGTGACCACGGTCTCCGAAGAGGCGTGACAGTATGCCCCCTCCGAAGGGCAGGGGCCCCCGGTTTACTCGGATGATTCCGAAAGAATCATCGAACCAGTGCTGGGGCATGTACTGCCGAGGCAGGTTCCCAGGAACGGTCAGCTGGCGAATACCCTCGCCAATCAATCAAAAACTGAAGCCGGCCTCGAAAAATACGAGAGTCACACACGTCAGCCACTTCATATTCCGGACCCGACGGAGTGGAACTAGGAGGAGGGTGAGTATTCCGCGGCCTAGAATACCGATCCATCACATCCTTCTTCATTTGGGACACGTGATATACCGGATGGATCCTGGACCACGAAGGGGGAAGCCTGAGTATGAAGGCTGATTCACCCAGTTTCTGCAGAATTGGAAAAGGACCGAAATATCTAGGAGACAATTTGGATGGGACCAAATGACGGGGTAAAAACCGCGAGGCCAGCAATACCGAATCACCCGGCACCAAGAGTGGCGCCGGAGAGCGGTGTGCGTCTGCAAATCGTTTGACTCTTTTTTGAGCATCCAAAAGAGAAGTCCTGGCCGCCTGATGGCCCGTCTGAATGCTCTGGAGCAGATTGTCCACATCCGGAAATCGGGATGAAGAAAGGCGGCCGGTAGGGAAACAGGAATGGTGAAATCCATATGAACAAAAGAAAGGGCTGGAACCCAGAGCGGAGTGACGAGAGTTATTGTAGGCGAATTCTGCCAATGGTAATAGAGATCACAAATTGTCTTGTGAAGCGGAGATGTAACAGCGCAGATAACCCTCCAACGTCTGGTTAAGCCGTTCTGTTTGGCCGTTGGTTTGTGGATGAAAGCTAGAACTTAAGGCTCTGGAGATGTTAAGACTCTTGCTTATTTGTTGCCAATATCGCAACGTATATTGGGATCCACGATTTGAGACAATTGTTTCTGGGAGCCCATGGAGCGTGAATATCTGTGAAAGGAAGATTTTCGCCATCTGGGCTGCTGTGGGAATGCGAGGAAGAGGAATAAAATGTGCCATTTTAGTGAAATAGTCCACTGTCACCATGACCACTGACAACCGTCAGAGATAGGTAGCTCTACAATGAAAGAAATCTGTTGAAATCATTTGCCGGGGCGATCTGGGACAGGCATCACTGATAGAAGACCGAATGGAGCTGACCGAGGGGACTTGGTTTGTAAACATGTGGCACATGCTGAAACATAGTGCCTCATTACGACCCAGGCGGTAAGTTACCGCCTGGGTCGTACCCTTACCACCATGGTGTAAACTATGTTTACACCATGGTGGATGGCGGATTTACCACCCCATTCCAAGGTGAGTGGGGCGGTAAATCCCCATTTCCCATTTTACCCTTCCCCATTCCCATTTTTGCCCCATAGGGCATAATGGGAGTGGGGAAGGCGCTAATTACGCCACCGTAAATTACGGTGGCGTAATTAGCACCATGGTCCCTTAGCGCCATGGATTTTAACGCCTGCAAAAAGCAGGCGTTAAACTCACCATGGCGCAAACGGACCTCGGAATCAGGCGTTAAGGGTCGGCGCCGTTTACGGCGCCGTTAACCCCTTAACGCCTGATTCGTAATGAGGCCCATAGTCTTGAATATCCTGATCCATCTTTGGCCACCAGAAATGGCATTGGCCCAACTCCTTGGTATTAGTCACTCCTCGATGACCAGCCATCTGAGAATCATGAAAGAGCTGGAGTACTGTTCTTCTTAATTCTTCAGAGGGAATAAACAGTTGTTTGTTCCTATAGAAGCATCCTTGAGAGGAGACAAGTTTCCAAATAGTCACAAACCGGGGATTGGTTAGGAGAAATTGAGAGATCACAATAGCCACCAATTGAAGAAAGGTTGTAATCTCCTGTAAACATCTTGCTCTGGTGAACAAGGGTTCAGACCGGAAAGGGGTTGTAGAGTTGTAATCTTTTCTGGACAGTGCGTCAGCCTTAAGGTTGACTTTCCTGGTATAAAGGAGAAGACGATCTCATAGGGTGAAAAGAAATGGGCCCAGCGGTCCTGACAGCTATTCCTGGTCTGCGAGTATTGCAGGGCTCGAAGATTGCTGTGATCGGTTCATACTTCGATAGCATGCTTGGCCCCCAGTAATAGGTGCCGCCACTCCTCAAAGGCTCTCTTGATCGCCAGCAGTTCTTTTTCGAGAACTGAGTAATTTATTTCTGAAGGTGAGAGCGTCTTGGATAGAAAGGCCATGGGACACTTTAATCCTTGTCCATTTTCCTGAAGTAGAATGGCCCCTACAGCATAGTGTGAAGCGTTTGATTCTACAATTAATCTTTTGGTTTGGTCAGGTGTAAGAAGTATGGGTTCCGTGGTGAAGCGTTCTTTGAGCCTCTCAAAGGCTTGCTGGGCCTCATCTGACCAATAGAATCTTGCATTCTTCTTAAGAAGCGCCGTCATCAGAAGGATTTCTTCGGAATAGTGGGGGATGAAGCACCCATAAAAATTTGCGAATCCCAAGAACCTCTGCAGATCCTTTACGCACAATGGAATCGGCCATTCCATGATAGCCGAGACCTTCCTGCGATCCATGGCGATTCCCTCGGCTGATAGAATGTACCCCAAATAAGCCACTCTATCTTTATGGAATTCACATTTGCCCAACTTGCAAAAAAGATGATTTTCCGACAGTCTCTGCAGGACTTCCTTTACGTGCTGAATGTGATCAGTCACTGATGCTGAAAAGACCAATATGTCGTCCAAATAGACGATGGCTGTATGCAGAAGAATATCAGAAAATATATGATCCATAAAACGCTGGAAAACAGTCAGGGCATTGGACAGACCGAATGGCATCACCCTATACTTGTAATGACCCAAGGGAGTACAAAAGGCTATTTTCCACTCGTCGCCTGTGCGGATACGGATAAGATGGTAAGCTCTGCGGAGGTCTAGTTTAGTAAAGATCTTAGCTCCCTTAACAGCCTCAAGAATATCAGGTATTAAGGGCATTGGGTATCGATCAGGGGTCGTGATCTTGTTCAACCCCCGATAATCGATACACGTCGAAGTTCCGTTGAATCCTTCTTGGGGATGAAGAACAAGGAAGCTCCGGCTGGCGATGTGGATTCCTGAATAAGTCCAATGCGTAAATTCTTTTGGAGGTATTCTTTTAGGACTTCTCGTTGGAGCATCAGGAATGAGTTCTAAGGTGCAGTCATCTCTACGATGTGGAGGTAACTCAGCGTATTCGGAGTCGGAAAACACTGCCTGGAATTTTCAGTAATCTGAGGGGATCTCTTGGATGTTATTTAACACTGATGAAGTGCACTAGTTTTCTTGCACAGAGATTGTAGAACGGAAACCAAGTGCTCCATCCAAAAACCAATGGGTCAGACAATGTTCTGAACCTAAAAATATTGTGCCGGCTTTCCAATTGATATATGGATTATGGGCTTGAAGCCAAGGTAACCCTAATATCAAGGGATAATGTGCCGTGCGAATTACATCGAATACAATGGTCTCTTGATGGGAAGCAATCTTCATATGAATAGGTTTTGTCTGTTCTTTGATGGGTCCAGATACCAGTGGACTCCCGTCTACTGATTCCACTGGTATTGCTATAGATTTGCTGGAGCATGGTAGTCTATGATTATCCTTCCAGTGGGTATCAACAAAGTTTCCGGCTGCTCCGCAATCAATCAAGGCGGGAAATAAAACGGGGTCCGAAGCATCCCATTCTAGAATGACCTGTAGGACAATCATAGGGAGATCGGGTATATCAGTGACTTGAGAAGATAGCGATGCATTGAGGAACCTGTTACTGACTCCCTAGCCGCGGTTCCCCGTGCGGTTGGCAAGAAGCGTTTCCCTGTTTCTTGGTAGGGGTGAGAGGGCAGTCTTGGACTGCATAGTGCTTGGATCCGCAATACATACATAACCCCTTAACTTTACGCCAGTTGCGTTCTTCTGAGGTGAGTCTACCTCTTGTGATTCCTATCTGCGTAGGTTCGTCAGTCTGAGCGTTCATTGTACTGGGAGCATGAGTAGTCAAGGGCCTCATAGAACGATTCCGACGCCGTTCTGTGAGTCTTTCCTGTAGACGATAATCCATCTGCATAACTATTGTAATCATTTCCGCTAGATTTGGAGGTCGAGAGACTCTGGACACCTCCTCTTTCAGTTCCTCATTCAATCCTCTACGCAAAAGCGCTATCAGAGCATCATCAGCCCAAGAGGTTCCAGCTGCTAGCTGTTTGAAGGTGGTGATGTATGAGAGTAGATCTTGTGATCCTTGTTTGAAGTCTAGCAATTGTTCCTGGGCTGAGACTGTGATCTGCTGTCTACTAAACATAGATCTAAGGCTGTTCAAGAAGGCGGGATAAGAATCTAGCAGAGCGTTGTATGTGATAACTAATGGCGTCGCCCAGGCTAAAGCTGGCCCAGTTAAGTGAGCGATCCTGTGTCCTACCTTGTCTCGGTCATTATGAAAAAATGCCGTTTTAAATGAAAATTGGACTGTGCAGGCCTCGATAAAGGCCTTAACTTTGTGGGGATTCCCATCATATAAACCCCACGAAATCGGCCCTGGAGGCAATTCGGAACAGCTAGGAACTCTTCCTACCTGTTGCCTCAAGAAAGCGTTTTCCTGTTTTAATGCCTGCACTTCCGCAGTCAACGATTGTACTGCCGTAACTAACTGTTGTTTTTGGGCTGGGTCCATAGTTCCCTAGAAGATAGCTACCGTAACCTTTAGATGACCGTTCAGTATCTGGGTAATCCCAGTTATCAAAATGGGCGTTGCTAACTGTAATAAATATGTTTTCTGAACAGTGATATAAATAACTGAATGTTTACCTCAAGGACTCACCGATAGTTTTCTTCCTTTCCTTGCTTCCTCTTTGCCCAGGGAATATGTCCAACAGGGGGGTGAAAGCGAAGGCCTCCCTAAGTCCCTTCCTCCACCTTTTGGTCAAGATTAGAGGAGGGGAAAGGCCTCAGGGAAACCCTCTGGGGGAGAAATCCCTGTGTCGACAGCTGCTGGAGTGATGTCGTCTAGACGGTGAAGACTCAGGAAACTGCAGGTTGAAAGCCGTCTGATGGAAAAGGCAGAAGAGGATGATGAGTAAGGGGTAGGTAAGTATGAGACAGGGAATTCTTAGAGAGCAAGGAATACCTGTAAAAGTGAGTGGTTGATTTATCAGGCTGGAAGGGAAGTCCTCCGGTAAGAACCTGATGTGTCTAGTAAATGGTTAGCTCAGAACTGAGTTCAGAATAAACAGAAGAAGAATTGTTTAGGAATATTACCTGATGTGATCAAAAACGGGGACGTATAAGGAAGTACGGCAAGAACACGCACCGAGAGGGCGGGTTGGACCACAGGACTCAAGGCTCCTAAATATTGTAAACGGAAAGAAAGAGTCAATTTGAATTCCCTATCGGTACCTTGGAATCCCTGATATTCTATCCTACGTACCGAAAAGTAGGGGGTGAAACTCTTTGTCAGACTGCTCCGCGATTTCCAGATCGTAGCTGGTGAGAGTAAGAGCAGAGGCTAGAGTCCTCTGCTTTGGAAAGGAGTCGGAAGCGAGTGTCGAGTCTCAATAAGGGAAGTAAGTAGGACAGGATTCGAAGGAAGAAATATAGAGCACAGAAAGGTTTAGTAACAAACTTCCTAGAAACAAACTCATGTAGCGTTGGCAATGAAGAGTAGCAACACGTCCTTGCGTTGTTGACAGGAACAGATGAACTGAATCTCGAGCAGGAGGGCAGTCCTTCCTCAGCGCTGGGCTGTTCAACGTCTAGACCCACACCTTCCGTAGCGGCGGCCATCTTGGAAGTAAAAATGGCCAAAATCTGTCTATGGGAATAACGATGCCACAGTGACCACAGTCTCTGAAGAGGCGTGACAATACCTCAAGTCCCAAAAATTCAGGAGGTCATGTTGCAGCATGTGCTCGGCCAACTCGAGGACGGAGACTTCTTTTTGCCGCTGGATCTGAATGACTCATACTTCCAAGTCCCCATTCACGAGAAGCATCAGAAGTTCCTGCGCTTCGTGGTATAGGAAAGGCACTACCAGTCCAAGGCCCTTCCCTTCGGACTGAAGTCAGTGCCCAGGGTTTTCACAAAATGCATGGAGCCAGTGGAGGCCCATTTGCCTCTACAAGGGATACATGTATACCCGTACCTTGACGACTGGCTCATCTGCGCCAAGTCCAGGGAAGTAGCCGTTGAACACACGTAGAGGAGCATCCGGCTGCTGACGGATCTGAGGTTCTCAGTCAGCTATCCAAAATCCTGCTTGATACCATCGCACAATGTGCTAGTCCTGGCGGCCAGGCTCAACATGGTCTCCTGCCTAGCGGCCCCCTCGGAAGAGAGGATAGTGGCCATGCTGGGCAAGGTGCAATAGTTGTTGGCACTGAAGACCATGACAGTGCAGACCATAAAGTTGCTGCTCTGCATGATGTCATTGTGCATTTAACTGATCCAACTCTGCAGGTTGCCGGTGCGACCCTTTTTAGGAATTCCTGGATGGTCAGTGGATGCACGTGTCTGGAAGCTTTTCAGACAAGATTGTTCTCGACGAGGAGTTCCCTCGAGCAATAAGGTGGTGGGGCTTGCTCTCCAACATTGCTGGGGGCAAGGATTTCCAGAGCCCCCCATACCAGGAGACAGCCCCCATGGTCACTTCCCTGGAAGGCTGGGGAGCCCACACCGGACGTCTCCACGCCAGAGGCCTGCGGCTACCGGAGGAGAGGGATCTCCACATCAATGTCCTGGAGCTGCAGGCAGTGTTCTGGGCCCTCTGGTTGTTCCTTCCATCCCTCAAGGGCAAGGTGTGGTGAGGGTCTTCACGGTCAATACCACCACAATGTTCTACTTCAGGAAGCAAGGGGTACCAGAACCCCGACGCTCTCCACAGAGGCGCAGGACTTGTGGACCTGGGCCAGCATCCAAGAAATGTTCCTCATTCCTTTTCACCTGGTCGGAATCAAGAACATCATTGCTCTTGCCACAAGTGGGAACTTCGACAGGATCAAGTGGACACCCTCTTCCTCAAATGGGTGGACCCCAGATCAATCTGTTGGCGACGAATTCCAAACGCTAGAGATTCGCCAGCAGGTTCCATCAGCCGAGGAGCATGGGGGACACGTTTTCCTTCCTGTGGGAAGGCCTGTTCCTGTACGTGTCCCCCCGCTGCCTCGTGCTGCGAGTCATCAATCAACTCAAACGGTGCGGATGCAGGATGATCCTCATCGCTCCGGTGTGGCAGAGGAAGATTTGGTGCCCGGATCTTCTCAGCATGTCAGTGTCACCCACGGTCAAGTTGCCGGTGGTCGCAGATCTGCTCACCAGAGAAGGAGGCACAATCCTACATCATGACCCAGGATAGCTGAAGGTGATGGCTTGGCTCTGCAGCCTTAGAGATCGGCCGGTACGAGCTGCCAGCGGACTGCAGGGAGGTTCTTGCCAAAGCATCAGCGACTCTTCAGTGTTACTAGCACAAGTGGAAACGTTTTGAAAGTGGTGCCAAATGCAGAAGATCAACCCTCTGTGGATCTCGGCTGCACAGATTCTTCCGTACTTGTTGTCCTTGGCCAAAGCGGGGCTGGCGCACGCCTCTAACAAGGTGCATCTGGCGGCTATCTCCTGCTACACCAGGTCTCCAGGATGTGTTTCTCTTTGGTCCCACCGTCTGGTCAAGGAGTACCTAAAAGGACTGTTTCGATCGTTCCCTCCGGTAAAGGCCCCTGTCCCAGCATAAGAATTCAACGTGGAACTGAGGAGGCTCATAGGGGCTCCCTTCGAGCCTATGCAACAGGCTCCTCTCAAGTTCCTTTTGTGGAAGATGGCTTTTCTCGTGGCCATCACCTCTGCCAGGACTGTAGGTTACATCCAGGCCCTTTCCTGCAAACAGCCTTATCTGACTTTTCACGACATGAGGGTGGTGCTCTGGACACACCCCTCCTTCATGCCAAAGGTTCAGTCGGAATTCCACCTCAGTGAGCAGTTTGGTGTTGCTTGTGTTTTTCCAAAACCTTTGTCGCTGGCTGAAAGGACTTTGTACTCGCTGCATGTGGATCGCACGCTGAAGTTCTATGTGGCACGCACAAGGAGTTTCCGGAAGACATCTCAACTATTCATGAACCTTGGTCCTGTGAACCATGGGAAGGCCTTGTCCAAGGCTTCCATCTCCAGGTGGCTCTCCGGCTGCATCACACACTGCTACCAGTTGGCAAACCGACCGCTGCCCATTCCACCAGAGCTGTTAGCAATTCTCCCGCCTCCTGGCCTCTCTGGCAGTGCTGGCGTAGAAGACTTCCCTATGGCTCTAACACCTTCCCAAAATGGTGACTAATGGGTCCTCAGATACTGACCAAAACTATCTCTCTAGTTTTCACCAGAGGGCAGTGTGAGCAGGCTGCTCTGTTCCCAGTTTCATCACTAGGCATATAAATATGCTGGTGTGTACAGAGACAGGTACGTTGCTTTGTTTTCCTAATACTGAGCAAGATGCTTGTCCTCACATTGATGGGTAAGCAATCTCTCCTCTGTTTACGTTGGCCTTGCCTTAGTTGTCTTTTTAAGGGCTTATTCTGGGTTCGGGGTCCTTTGCTACGGAGACCTCCTCTAGCATTGCTACCTCCCCCATTCTTTCTTTTCGCTCCTCAGCGCTCCTGTTGCTTGTGCTAGCCAAAACCACACCGTGGCTGGCGGTTCACTTCTCCCTCTATTTTTTGCTCTGGTCCACGATCAGTCCGCGTCTGGTTACATACTCCTTCTCCTTTTCCTGCTTGTTGTGCTTAGCCCCGCGGCTGGTTGCTGACTGCACATCTTTTCCTCTGCTTGCTGCGTTCCATTCTGTGGCTCGGCTTCAAGTTATTTCACAACCTGAGCCTGCCGGAGTTTCTTCAGCTGCCTTACCTCTTTTCTCGGCACACCATGTCTGTCGCTGTCTTCCCATGGCGGAGTTCGATCAAAACTGCAGTCTGTTTGCTACACACAGTTTATTGCTTCTGCTGGTCGAGGCTCCAGATTCGGAGAGTTCAGTAGTTTTTTCCTTGAAGGTTCCCTTCTTCTTGAAGAGGTAGGGTCTGTTCCGGGGATTCGCCACTGTCCTTGGACTGAGGAACAGTCTCAACAAGAATGACGTCTTTCCTCCAGTGTGATAGTATAATCCAGGAGTGAGTAGATGCTCTGTAGAAGAGGATAGAAGATGGCTGGCAACACTCTTCGATAAGATGAGGCAGTGAACAGTTCCAATCGAAGAAGTTCAGGAAAATAGCAAGGAAGAACAAAAAGGGTCCTTCAATTAGGAAGGAAGGCAGGAACTGTAATAAGGATGTCCAAGCATACTCCCAAATGGAAGAGATGCAGACTCCACAGCAAGAAGTGCAGAGACTTCTTACACAGGTAACGATAGTGAGAGTAGGGACAGTGAAAAAACGAATAAGTAGAGTAGGAGCAGTAAAAAACTGTGTGAGAATATAGAATTTATCCCAGGAATACCAAGAAAAAGTGCACTCAAGCCGATGTTAAATGCAATCAGACAAGCCGTGTCTGCTGTGACTGAGTTTTCGCGTGCAGAGCAGCCTGAAAAGGAAGGCAATGGAGAGAGACAGCCGGTACAAGGTAACGGACAAGCAAAAGGAAAATCAGCCTTACACACGGTAGAGTTGGAAAGAAGATGGGGCAGGGCGGAGAAAGGTAGAAGTGGTTGCACGGCACTGATGGCGTGGAGAGACGGGTGCCGAAGACCACAGCAACATGCGAAGGATAGTAAGAAACAGGACGGAAAGGGAAAGTGACAGAAAAACTAAGAATGAACGAGCAGAGAGCTCGCAAGAGAAACGGGGAGTGGTGGGGTATTCGGTACAACAAAGGACCTGACCGAGACTGGTGAGTGGATGTGCAGAAAGTACACAAAACAAAACAGAGGAAGCAAGCGAAAACAATGTGCAAACGAGCATATAGCACAAACTAGAGTTGCAACTCATATGGGGCGTTGCTACAGGACAGATAAAAGAGAAGGAATGGAGAAACTAGACCGCGCTCAGAGGAGCGTGATGGAACGTTAATGATAGTTCCTCAATCGAGACCATAGCTTCCACGAACCTCTATCCATGACACTTACCATCTGATTATTGACGGGCATTAGATTCTATGGTGATTCTACAGAACTACAATACCTCTCCGCAAGCACTGCTACAGGGAGACAAGATCATCTTTACTGTTTTTTTTTTCTTTTTCCCTGTGAGACTTGGGCTTGCCACAGGAGCACCTCCTTGGCGCTAGTCCCATTAACAGAGCTCCGGAGAAGCTTCCTGGGCCTTGTTCCACATGCATCATTGTACCGGATCCGTACCGACCCCCAAGAAGTACAAGCACTTTATTTTGTACTTGATTGCTGTTCAATGCATGGTATTTGAATAGCCGGGTCAGCGAGGTCTAACCACAGGGATCGCTGCAACAACGGTGTTCCTGTCTGATGTGCCCCTTCTGGACATCTGCAGGGCTGCTACGTGGCGGTCCACGCACACCTTCACAAGATTCTATTGCGTCAACAGGGATTCCAGAGAGGAGTCCAGGGTCGGCCAAGCAGTGCTACGCAACCTGTTCGCTTGAAAGTGAGCCTGGTGAGCAGGTAAGAGTAATTGCTTCTGTTGAGCCTTTCCACCTCCCCTGGGTGTGAATATTGTACTGCTATGTATTCTTTATTCATGAGCTTGTGAATCCATGCTGGACCCCATCCTGGAGAAGGAACATGTTACTTACCTGTAACTATTGTTCTCTTGCATGGGTCTGGCATGGATTCATATGCAAACCCTCCCTCCTGCCCTTGTGTGGCTCTCCTTGGTCATACTGACACTTTGTGCTACCAAATCTGAAGATGGCTGCAAGAGTAGGGGCATGGGGAGAGGGCAGCCATTGGCTGGGGACAGTATGACCCAGAGCTCACCAATTGGTTTATAAGAGAAAGACCGTTTGCAAGTGAAAGTGAAACAGTTGTTTCTTTTACTGAGGATTCCTGGCCTGGCGACAGGGAATATTCATCAGCGTGTGAATCCATGCCAGACCTATGCTGGAGAACAATAGTTACAGGTACGTAACTTGTTCCTTATTTTATATTTTTCTCTCTTGTTGGAGCAGCAGCGGTGATGTCGTTATCGTTTGGGTTCCGAATCCATCAACACCAATGAAGAAGGCAACTGGACTGAAAACCACTGCAGACAGTTGGCCCTTCTTTCAAGTCGAAAACAATGTTCCTGAAAAGAGGCGGGGAGGTGCTTTGCACAATCTGCAACAAAACTCTTCACACTGGGCCTTCCTATGTTACTTCTAAAAGGCTGGGAACATCTATTATGATAAATCATCTAGTGCAAGTCCCCTGGGATGATGTTGATGAGGACTATCGAAAAGCACACGAACATCATATAAGAAAAATGCATGAGTCCCATTCCTTGCATCAACAGACATCAACACCACATGCAGAACCTTCATCTACCAGTGCAACAACATCAAGAACTGGAAATGAAGCCTCAGCGTCAACAGTAGTATCAACTGCACAGACTTTTGTTTTATCGACACCCGATGATCTTTCCATGATGCACTTCATGTGTAAAAAATGCCTCAAATGGGTAGTCGAGGGAGATGACACAATTGAACAATAGCAGAAGAAAATCGCTGAACATCAGATTACCTGTCAAGCTTTGTTTTTTTAAGTCTCCATTTCTTCCCCCTGTTTTCTAATTTAAAAATAAGATATATATATTTTGCTTTCTTTTTATCCCCTTTGTGATATCTTTCATACTTATGGGTTTTCCTCCCTTATTCCACAGCCTCTTTCCTTCCCCCACAATGGCCCTTTTAAGTTATATATATATATATATATATATATATATATATATATATATATATATATATATATATATATATATATATATAGGTAAAATTGAACACAAACTGCAAAACAGAGACACGGGCAGCACATTAAAAAGGTATTACTGTTGGGCATAAGGGGGGAAATCTCCCCCTTCAGCTCAAGGGAGATCCCTGCATGTGGGAGTGGTGAGGGGGTGGAATAAGCCATCTCCCTCCCAACATGGCCTAATTGTTTGTTTGTAGCCACGGTTGCACTGATAACAGGTGAAGGAGTTTAGCAGCGAATAATGCACCCCAGTCGTTTCTCGCTTTAGCCACGTAAGCAAAATCCTGCAACTAATTGGCTGTAGCTGCAAGCACAAAAAAAATATGTAAAAAATATACACCTCTGTGTCTGTACATAGATTTATATACCATATTGATCAAATAACTTAACAAATACCTTTATTCATGTTCTCATCTTTCTTCCATATTAGTCATTCTGAAACAAAATGAAATGTAGTTTATAACAAGATAAAAACAAAGGTATTTGTTTTTTTGTTTCATAATGGTACCAAGTGAATATTGATTGTATTGCCAGTACACAACTATTACCAGGTTGTATTCATTAATCATACAGAAGGAAAAAAAAATACTCTCTTCAGTTATTTTAACTATTTAACAATTATACATATATATTCAAATTATACACTATTCCACTTGCTACAAGTTTATGTACATAATAACATGTAAAATAAAAATGTAAATAATTTTATAAAATAAACATTGTAACAAAAAAACACCCTTCAGAAAATAACACTTTCAAAATCTAAGAGCTTGTACAGTGCAGTATAGGAAAAACTATGCAGTATTATCACTTCAACTATATTACCATTTAGGTAACTACAAACTGGATTTTGCATCAACAAATTCTAAAAAGATTTGCCCACAACATCAAAAGTTCGTACACCAATAAAGACATTTCACTAGAATGAAGATATGCTAAAATACTGTACAAACATTATTTAATATTAAATTATGACACATTCACATATTAGTTTATGCAACCTTAACTAGGAAACCAAGACATACAACCTAACTATATCTTCAGTTTTATGAATAAATATATGAAGATATGCCAACAGTGTAACATTATTTTGAGTATTAATCTTTTTAAACTACAATGTTACCTATATTTCACATAATAGGTAGACAATAAAAACCTTTGTTTGCAAACATATTAACACTTAACAAAATCTATACTAATACCCTAACAAATGTAATTTCCATACTGCTTATAAAACCTGTGCATCCTTTGTTTGCCAACCTACATACACGAAAAGTAGATCAACATTTTATAATGTACACATATAAAAATGTCTTATAAACTAAGAATTATACTTTAAACTTCTATTGGCACTGATAGCTGTACTCGGTGTGCAATACTTTTTCAACTATATAAATATGCATTCTAAATTATAAAAATATCTACATTACCATTTGATAACTTCTTTCATAATTTAGTGTGCATCCTTTTTTTACCACCTACACACCTAAGAAGCTAAAGACACATTTCTTCAACCTACCATAGAAAATAGAAAAAACATGCACAGTTTAATGATTGGCTATATTGGCCAACTTTTCTGAAAACGTCACACTGCATACGTGGAAGAAGCAGCAGCGCCACCGCCATCTTCGTGAGTCCAGCTCGTCGTTGGAATGAGGTAAACTCTTGGCGGGGCTGACCACTCGGGAAGAGTGGGAACGTTTTAAAACTTCAATGCTCTAAATGTCACAATCACACTAACTGGAAGGAAGAGAGATCGACACTCTCCCCCGAACCACGGAAGCCGAATGAACTCGACCCTCCCACCGTGGTTGGCACAGGCATCTGAGTTAGGAAACAGGTCACCACGTGGCAGCCAATGGGGGGAAGAGGGGTTAGGGAGAGGATGTGGATAGGGAGGGGAAATTAGGAACACCAGAAAGAGGGTAAGGAAACTCCTAACGTGGATGGGACTGTGGAAACACCAGGAAAAAACCCTACTCTAACTCACATTGAATGAACAGAAAAATCACCTGCACAATTAACATATACCTGATTCCTGAATAGCACACCTTAATACGTGTACTGTATCCTGCTCTGAAATATCATTCTCATACAACACATAAGCAAGCAATATGACCACACATAAGGGAAAGCTTCCCAAAATGATTAGACAATACACATGGCCCTTCGGGCAGCGTTAGCAACATGCAACATAAATGCATTTCCTTTAGTTCCTGGCACTAGTGAAATGTCGTTGTCCATATGCAGTACTTCCTGCATTAACCCACACAAGATTGGCAAAGTTCTTGAATTATACCAGTAACAAACACACTTTTGTTTTTCACACTGATTGATTTCAAAGTGATTAGGGCGTTACTTATCTCAGGTCTGGGGAGCCCGTAGGACTTCCCAGACAAATAGTGAAACAGCGGTAAATCATTCCAAGCAGTTCAGGAAATATATTCCCCTTACGAGTACTTATCTTGAGTCTGGGAGCCCCGGTGGACTTCCCAGACGAAGAACAGCAAGCGTTGTCTCTGCCGGCTACTCAGCGCCCCTCCTGCTCCTACCGCACTGTGAACGTGTGCAATCAAGCGTTCCTCCTCTGCTTCTTGTTTCGTCGCACGCGGACGCCTTCCTCCTGTTGCCGAACGCGACAGCCTGACTCCTGCTCCCAATCAACAATAAGCCACACCTGCCCACCGCCGTTGCCTGCCTTTAAGCTGCCTTGATTCTTGATGCAGTACAGCTGGCAAGGCGCGCACGGGCCAAACTACAAAATAACACAAAGGATGCTGGGAACTGAAGTTTCCTTGTCCTTCCAGCACATAATGTCTCAATAGGCATATTTTAGCACTTCACGCCTGTGCCAACCCTGATTCCTGACACTAAATGTTTAAATGGCAAGCTACTGTAGGTGCATCTCTGACCCCTGACCAGCAAGCTTTGGCAATAAAAGCAGCACTCGGTGCTCCTGACCCCAAGACAGCTATTCCGTCGACATCGTCTGTGTCAAATGTCTTCAGGTGTCACACCTACCAGGCATAAATCGCCGAAGGGCGTTAATGCCGAGGCCCAAGACACCAATCCGTTATATGAGAGTCCCCCGGCACCGAAAGAACCTTCATTGAATGCTTCTGCTTTGAAACCTATTCTCAAGCCCTTAGTGCCGACAGTCGTCGACGGTTCATTTGTGCCGCTGTCAATATCTGGTTTCTTTGATTCGATGAAATCCCTATTTTCAATGACCAGGCCGATTTAATGGCCCTAACTCAGGATCTACAAGATGCCAGTGGTCTGGATACTTCACCTAAGAACTTGAGTTGCAGCAAAACCAGCCCTATACCCATGCTAATATTAAGTTCAGGGATCTGGTTCACAGGGTTGTTGACACCCTTGGGTTGAAGGCGTCCACTACACCTCTTCAGGGCTATGAGCTCACCGACATTGTGGATGAGGCTCCTACAGTCGAGCACAACATGCCATTCAACCCAGCCATTGCGGACCCTTTAGCCTCCTTATGGCATGGCAGCACGCTTGTACCATTCCCCCTCTGAATGCCAATTTTACAGGGAAGTATAGGCCGGCAAGAGGAGACTCTTCTTTCCTCGCCACACACCCTTCCCTGGAAGGGTTGATTATACAGGCTGCCACTATTTCCACCAGACCTGCGGAATCGTCTTCTAATCTGCCTATGGACAGAGGAGGAAAGAAATCTAACGCATTGGCCAAAAAGGTGTTCACCTATGGTAGCATGGCACTCAAAGCCACTAACATAGCATGTGGATTCACCAAGTACTCCTTTGGCTTATGCAAGGCTGTGGAACATGCTGGTGAATAAGTCCCTGAGGGTGCCATGCGGGACAGAATTTTACAGCTGGTGAAGGTTGGGAAGGAGGTAGCCAAGCAGTCATTGCAGACGGGCCTGAGGGTAGATATGATATGGCATTTATAATGCGTCTATACACAAGTGTTTCAAGGCGCAACGAGGCAAGGGAGGGGAAACAGAGGGACGACAAAGACAGCGATCCTACTAGGCCAGGTGGCATTGAGATCGTGCAAGTGCAGGGGGGGCTTAAAAGTGCAGGGGGGAAAGGGTAAGGGACAGTGCAGGACATAGGATACCAGCTAGACAAGTAATGACAATAAATAGGTGCTGCCAGCAGGTGGCAAGTGCAAGGTAAGTGCAGACATCGGGTGTCAAGTGCTGGTAGGGGCTGTAGGGATACAGAACAGTCCCTGAGTGCAAGGGTTACCAGGGGGGCAGTGCAGGTGTGCAACTGGTGGGGAGGGGAACTGGGCCCGAGATCAGATGGCAGCCAGGTAACCAGTGGAGTTTCAGATTCAGCCAGGAGATCAGCAGGGGAGAGGAGGAGAGAAAGCAGAAGCAAAGAGAAAGGTCTTGAGGTACTTCCGGAACCAGAGATGGTTCTTCTCAAGTTTCAGAGAGGCAGCAAGGCTGTTCCAGAGGGAGGCCCCAGCAGAAGAAAGAGATCTACCACCAACTTGCTGTTTGAAGAAGCGACTGACCCTGAGGGCATTGCAGGTGGATGAGCGAAGAGCTTGAGAGGGAAGATATTTAGGAAGGGAGATTTGAAGGTATTGAGGGCCAAGGCCGCCGAATGCGGTATGGACAATGCAGAGAGTTTTGAACATAATCCTTGCCGCCACTGGGAGCCAGTGCAGAGATTTCAGTCCAGGAGAGATACGATCCGTGGGCTTGAAGCCAATGACAAGTCTTGCAGTCCTGTTTTGGATGAGTTGCAGAGGGCAGAGTGTAGATGCAGGCAGATTTAGAAAGAGGCTGTTGCAGTAGTCCAGCCTACAGAGAACCAGAGCTCTGGAGACAGTGAGCTTCTGGGGGAACGAGAGAAAAGGAAGAATACCCAGACTGCATTGGAAGAGCAATGAGTTCAGCAGTTGTAATGCGACGCTAAACCTATCTAAAAACTTCTGGCTTCTCTCCAAATGTTCAAAACAGGCTCCTGGATATGCCCTTTGAAGGTGACATGCTTTTCAATCAGAAAGCATATTATTGTTATTATTATTATTAAAGCAGACAAATCCTTAGGGAAATTCAAGGAATTCAAGTTGGCTGCTAAATCATTGGGCCTAGCAGTGGAGCCAGCCAAAACTGCCTTCAGCTTCGCCTCCAGGGCAGATGCTATAGATGTTATGTGCCCTATGGCAGGAGGAGGCACCTCCTGCAAGCCAGGCAAGGGCAGAGGTGCTTCTTGCATCCTGGAAGGGCCAGAGTGGCCTCCAGAGGCCAGCAAGCAGCAACAGCGGCAGGGTCACACGTGCCCTCTAACCTGCTTTGGTTTTGCCCTCCCACGATGCACCGGTTGGTGGACGGCTGGCAGGGCATTGGCCCAAGTGGCATGCAATTACTTCTGATGCCTAGGCTCTGCAGTTGATTTGGTGGGGCTGTCTTCCTTTTCTAAAGATGCCCCCAGACAGACCTCCACCTCCCCCAATCCAACCGGGACAGGAGCTCCAGGAAGAACTGAGAACACTGTTGTCAAAGGTGCTGTGGAAGAGGTACCTCCTGATCAGAGAGGGCCAGGTTGGTATTCTGGTATTTTCTGGTGCCCTAGAAGTGAGGAGATCTCCGTCTCATCCTGGACCTCAGGGCTTTGAACAAGTTCCTGAGTAAAAACAAATTCAGGATGGTGACGTTGAGAGAGATTTGCCACGCTCTCGAACTTCAGGACTGGCTGGTATCAATGGACCTACAGGATTCTTATTTACATGTGCCGATGCACAGGAAGTTCTTAAGGTTCCTCATAAGGGACAAGCATTATCAGTTCAAAGTGCTTCCCTTTGGGTTGACATCCGCGCCGAGGGTCTTCACCAAGCTCATGGCAGTAGTGGCGGCTGGTTATAGGTCAGTTTTGAATCCTTTTGGTCAAATGCCAAAAGGATCGAGTCAATAGGACGGAAAAAAAGAGTCGAAATTCTTTTTTTTTCTTGTTAAAAACATCTTTTTTTATGTATACCAAAGCCACAAAAAAAATATACATGTAAAAAAAAATATGTCGACCCTTTTGTTTTCGGGCCTATTGATTCGATCCTTTTGGCATTCGACCAAAAGGATTCGAAACTTTAACTGGACACCGTGGCGGCTCACCTCAGGAAATTCGGGCTCCATGTATTCCCATATCTGGACGACTGGCTGATCCGAGGGAAGTCAGCGGGGCAGGTTTTGTCTCATCTAGAGGACACCTGCTATCTAGTGCACAGGCTGGGCTTCTCCCTCAACCTGAAGACGTCCCATTTGACATCATTGGAGCAGTCCTAGATACTCGGGTAGGGACGGTGTTTCCTCTCGAGGAGAGAGTCAGCAACATAGCTTAGATGGTGCATTTGTTTTAGAACCACACCATTCCTCCGCCTCTTGGGCCTCATGGCCTCTAGTATTTTTCTAGTGGCAGTGGCCAGGCTGTGTATGAGATCCCTCCAATGGCTCCTGAGAGACCAGTGGTCTCTGTATCTGGGAGCACTCCCGGATCACCTTTCAGTGGCCAGCCAGGTAGTTCTGTGAACTCGGCTGGTGGAAGACGCGCAGCACTCCATTGGCAGGGGAACCCTTCTGGCCTCTTTGGCCCCATGCCCGAGTAGTCATGGATGCGTCCCTGAAGGGTTGGCGTGCCCAATGTGAGGATTTGCACGTGAGCGGCCTCTGATCTCCATCAGAAGTCAGGTGGCATATGAACAGGCTGGAGTTGCGGGCCATCAGGTTAACCCTGAGGGCCTTTTTCCCCCATCTCTGAGGGAAGTATATCCTTGTTCTGCCAGACAACAAGGTGATCATGCACTACCTCAACAAGCAGGGTGGTGGGCACTCCTGCCCACACTGCACAGAGGCAATTCAGCTGTGGTTCTGGTTGCGAGACGTCCAAATCTCAGTCTCTGCAGTTCATCTGGTGGGGCCAGAGAACACCTTGGCGGATGCTCTGAGCAGACCAAGCTCTGTCTCACACAAGTGGGAAGTGTGTCAGGAAGTCCTCAAGGAGGTCTTCGTGGTGAACAGATCCACTGCTGTGGTATCCCAGAGAGCAGAGCCCAACAGGAAGTGCAAACAGTTTTGCTCGAGGGAATTCCCAGCTCAACGGGGGAATGTGTTTCTAGTGGATTGGAACTTACCTCTCCACTATGCCGTCCCCAGAATCCCGTCATCCCTTGGGTTTCCAGGAGGTTGAAGAGATTTCGAGCAACCATGATCGCCCCGGATTGGTGAGGAGAACGTAGTACTCTGATTTCCTGGATCTGACCATCTGTCCACCTCACTGGTTGCCTCAGCGTCAGGATCTCCTAACCCAGTCAGAGGGTTAAGTGCTCCACCCAACCCCGGATTCCCTCAACCTACATGCGTGAGTCTTGAGAGGATGTGGTATGATGACTGGGACCTCTCTGGGGAGGTACTTGAGGTATTTATGACTGCACGCAGACCTTCTACTAGATCTATGTACGTGTGCAGGTGGAGAAGATTTGAGGTGTGGTGCAGGGAACGCGAGACTGACCCTATCTCTTGCCCCACCACAACAGTGATGGAGTTCCCTCTGTCACTCTCCTCTTCATGCCTTCAGGTTACCCCAGTCAAAGGGTATTTGGCCGCCCTGTCTGTGTTCAAGAGGTCCCCAGACCAAGGTCCCTTTTTTAGTATTCCGGTCTTGGCCTAGTTCCTGAAGGGCCTTCTCAACAAGTTTCAGCCAACCCCATTTGTTGTCCCTGATTGGGATCTTAATCTGGTTTTGACCTTCTTGATGGCGGCTCCTTTTGAGCCTATGCACTCATGCTCTTTGCGACTGTTATCCTTTAAGACAGCCTTCTTGGTTGTGATCACATCTGTCAGGAGGGTTAGCGAACTGCAAGCCTTGTGCTGCAAACCTCACTTTCTAATGTTCTTTAGTGAGAAAGTCTCTCTTAAAATCAGACCAGGATTCCTTCCTACTGTGGTTTCAGCTGTCCCAGACTATTGATTTACCTATCTTTTACCCTCCTCCACATCCCTCAAGAGGAAGAACGGTTCCACCGCCTCGACCTCAAGAGAGCGTTAAGCTTCTATATTGCTCACACTTCCTAGTTTAGGATATCAGACCAGTTGTTTGTGGCCCATTGCTTGTCTAGAAAAGGTCTTGCCATCATGAAACAAACCCTGTAATGTTGGCTTATTTTGTGCATATTCGAGTGTTACCAATCGACAGGCAATGAGCTTCCAGCACGGCATCAGGGCCCACTCAACCAGAGGGGTTTCAGCCTCTACAACCCTCCAGAGAGGGGTTCCTGTTCTGGATATATGCTGGGCAGCCACTTGGTCATCCTTGCATACATTCATCAAGCACGATGTCTCGGATGTTGCACGGGGAGCTGATGCAAGGTTTGGTAGGGCACTTCTACAGAACCTACTGGTTTAAATCTTTCTATCCTTCTCCGTTATCCTAACTGCTTGGGTAGTCTATCATGATGAAGACTCTGTGGGAGAAAAGCAATCCATCGAAGGAGAAATTACTCGCTGTTATTATCTTTCTATGGATTCTTCTCCCGCAGATTCCTCATCGACCCTCCCATCTATCCCTGCTCAGAAGTTATGTGGGTTGTCGCTTCTGTCCAAATGAGAAGGCATCTGGTGATGGCTCTGGGTGAATGCTTCTGTCTCATTCTTAAAAAAAAACAATTTGTTCAATCGTTGTTGTGAGGGGATCACCCTGATGTATTCTTGTTATAGTTTTAATGGCTGGTTAGCCTCTTACTGTGGTTTTTCCTTCTGCAGCGTTCAAACACAGGGGGAAGAAATGGAGCAACTGAAGCATGGGGTGAAGTGACGTTCTATATATACAACGCCTGACTTCCTTTCCAGAGCTGACGATCGAGAGCCAGACAAGATGGATCGCAGGCCGGGTAGAGGGCCACTACATCCCCTGTTGAAAAGTTTCTGAACAGCAGAGCTGGGTGATGGATACCTATTATGATGAGGAATCTTCGGGAGAAGAATTCATAGAAATAGCATTATAGTGAGTAATTTCTCCTTCTTACATACATATGATTCCACTCATAACTAATTCCTACATACCTATCGACATTAACATTTTCCTTAACTAATAAATCAAAGACAGTCATAAGAAATTCTTGACTATCTTCCTGTGTATTTTGAGATAATTGTTGATTTCCATTTGCAACAGCTACTACATTTCGGATTGACATGCCAAATGTAATTTGTGTGGTTTTTCATCTGCAGATATTTTAAGAAATGAAATTTCCACTCATAGCTGCTTCTCTGCTGTGGAAGCTATTTCTTGCATCAATGGAGTCATTTGAAACAACACACTCAGAGCTGCATTGCAATAGAATCCAACTCTTGTTTCATTACTAAATCTGCAATGAGAGTATGCTATAGTTGAACAGCTCTCCAACTCCGTTAAATTCTGTTGTTTTTTAGTCTTACAGGGACTGATTTCATTTAAATGGGCTCTCACTGACTCCTTAGGTTTCCTGGATGTGTGCTTTGCAGGTACAGGTATAAAGTTCAGGTGAGGAGCATACAGTACACGCAACCTATAATTTTCTAAAAATGCAAGAAATGACAGCCATCACTTTTCTTTCATCAAAGTTTATTAAAAATAAACCACCTATATTTTTTTACACATGTCAAAGCTACATTTGACATTCCTTCTTTAAACACTGTATGACCAATGTCAATAAGTGCCGCTTCTAAAGTCAACCCTTGTGATTTATGAATAGTTATTGCATAAGCAGAGCACAATGGAAACCATTTTCACAAAGGTATCCTTTAAAAGCATGAAACGTGCAGAGGTCAGAGAAATCAAATGAGTTTCTTCTACACAATCAAACTTTACTTTAACATGTTCAATATTTCTACTGATAGAAAAGGTGTGAAATGCAATCACTCTTCTCATGGCTCCATTGACTAGACTAATTCTTACATTCAACATTACTCTTGTATTGATGCACAGTTTTAAACACCTTCCAGACCTGCTGTTCTAGAAATTGAATTCTCTAGTTGACCTTATCAAGCTTTTGCTCTCTTGTCCAACTCTAAAGGCATAACATGACCATCTAAAACATCACACTATTTTATCTCCACAATATGTTGCTTCTATGACAGTAGCATTGTAGAGTTAAACCTGTTACATTCTGCACGTGTGCACATCAAAGCAACACAATAAATATTTATTTCCTTAAGAGTCAACATGACATCAGATGGACTGCAATCTGCATGAAACATGTTAGAAATCAGTCTTCCCTTTAAGATTGCTTTAGCATGTTCCTCAAGAATACCTATACAAATCTTATTAAGCATTTCTGCATACTCTAGGTCTGCAGATCCACTCATATTAAAACAAAATTCAAAACAATTCCAAAGGTTAAAATGACCAATACTTCCTAAACTTTTGAATGTCCTTGGATTGCAGCATTCTGAAAACTGGTCGACCTTTCACAAGAGTTAATTGTAAGAAGTCTAAAAAAATACGTACATTTTTACCTCCAAACTAAACATTGCAGTCAGTCTTCAAAACCTCTTGTATTCACAACTGGAAGGACGCTAGCATACTTACTTCATCTACAATCAAGTTATTTTATTTTCTATGAACTTTTCCTACTTCTTGATACACATTTTCGATACTCTAGTTTGTTGTCATGCTCCATTGGTAGCATCAACAGGCAATTTAAAGTAACACCTCCTACATTAAATGCTGCTAAACCTGTTGGAGCAGTTACAGTGCATGACAAAGACTAATCTGTTTCATTTTGGATCATAACTCATATTGCATGAATTAAAAAAGATGCACCTGTTCCTGCTTCTCCACCAACATACCATAATACAGGTTTGTATTGCACACAAGAACATTTATGCGTGTCATGCATTAAACCCTGTAAGAACCTATCTTTAATTTTATAGTAAACTTCTTTTTGCTCTACTTAAGTTTACTGACAATTTCATCACAATTTGTAACTGCAACTTTACTTTGTTGCATTGCACTTTCTACTTCTTCCATAGCAAGCTCAACATATGTTTGAATAATTGTCTCACCATGCACATTTTGACTTCCTACTGCAGAATCTTCCTCAGGAGTCTCTTTTGCCAATTCAGCTGCCAATGGTGGTTCTTCATGTAGTTCTTTCTCCAGTATCTCCAAGTACTGCTCAAAATATGGATATTTAATTATGTGTTTTTAGCAATAAATGATTTTTCAAAACTTCCAAGCAAATTACTCTCTGAATGCCATGTGAAGAAAAACTGCAAAAGACAAAAAAATAATAATCCCTTTTTCTCTGCAGTTTAACAAGACAGTTTCATGTGGTTCATGAGACTTGCCTTCTCATGTCTCAATAGAAAACCACTACATCCATTTACTTTAAACCATTGCCTGTCACTGTTTGCTTTAACATTTCAATATGAGTAGTGTTGTGCTACTTCATATAAACAAACATCCTCCAACATTTTCGATCGATCGGGATATGTGTCAATCACATTATTTTTCTAAATCTCTGTACTGTCAGGTACTGCTTCAGCTAACTGCTCATTTTCACTCAAAGGCTTCAACTCTTGATTTCTAGTACTAGCTGGTCCAAGACTTAACCAAACTATATTAATGCTATGTCCATACAGAAGCAAACTAGTGAGCTGATCTGCAGCTTCATAGCAACCACACTCTCTATTTCAAAGCATCTTCAAACCAAAGCTTAGAAGTTTCTGACTAAGACTTTTATCTGCTGGTAAATCTGCCCATACTTGATATGATAGGTTGTTTATAACGTGCTTAATACCCAGAGGTTTCTAAGCGCAGACCCGGGAATCGAACCTGTGGTGCTCCATGTCGTCTTGCTTCCAAGGCGAGCACGTTGCCACTGAGCTATCCTCCCAAGATAGCTGCATTGCTCTTTTCAGCTTTTGTCATCTATGCTGTGACATAACGAGCAACAGCTTTTGAATTATCAGCGATAAACTGTACATCAGTATTTGCATTCCATAGCTGAGCAATGACAGGATTGTAATCATTAATGAATTGGCATTTCTTTCTTTTTTAAATTATATGTATTTCTTGGTGAAATTAAACTATTCATTCGACCAACTGGTGTCGCAGGCCTTGGAAAGCCAAATCTGCAAAGTGTAGTACTTGTCTTTACTTTTGTATTTTCTCTGGCAGTACTTTCCACATGATGCTTTTGAAATCGTTCCCCTTGTTCCGTAGATCAACATTCACGTGCTGAGCTGGAATAGATCAAGTAACATATTTTTCAATGAACTCCATACCACAGCCATCAATTTCCTTACCAAACTGAGGAGCATCTTGAATCCACAACAGCATATGTATATGTGGAGCCCCACATGCCTGGTACTCTTTCCTCCAAAAGAAATGTTCCGCTGTCATGACCCTTAACCCTGGCCCTCACTGGCAAGTCAGCCTTCCAGTTAGGGCCAGGTCAAAGGCCTTAACACCTTATCCAAGAATCGCTTGGAGTCAGTCCTGGCGCCTTTGGCACCAGGTTCATAGCCATCTTGAAGACCAACATTAGAATGGGACTATTTACTTGGGACTATTTAACTTGGGGGGTTCAGCCAACATGGAGGCACACACATAGCTCAGTTATAAGAAACTGAGGTATGCGGTCTAGTCTTTTGGGTGTGGCAGGCCTGCGACTACTTTACCTGGACTACTTTGGGTGTGGCAGGCCTGGGACTATTTTACCTGGACTACTTTACCTGGGACTATTTAAACCACACCCAAACAGCAGAACATGCTTCGTGTTATTCTGCTGTGGGCAGCGTAACGCTCACCGTGTCCAGTTCTTTGATGCCAGCTTACCTGAAACCAAGGACCTGCAGAGAGAGAAAGAACACTATGAAACTTACCTGGAATAGTATCCTGTCTTCAATCCATCGCCGACTTCAGTTCTACTCACCTGAAGGTATGAACTCCATCATCTGGCACTGCATGCATCCTGGAATACCATAACCTGGAAAGAGGAGCAAGAAAGACAGCATTAATAAGCGTTTACTCACGTTTCCTCCCGAACGAAGAAAGCCACACAATTCTTACCTGGGTAGTCATCTCCTGGTCAGTATCATTGCTGGAACATCACTGCGCTCGGCGAGGAACATCGCGACCTGCAATGGGAGAAAAGACACAGGTTAGCAATATAAAAGGTGAAACAGCACGCGCATTGCGCATTACTCACTGGACAACATCGCGCACACTGCGCTTTCGCCTACCGGCCCATGCTCATCTTCAAACTGCATGACAACACCATAATACCTTTCCATGCCTAAACGGAAAGAAGCAAGACATTATTATTCAAACTAAGAGCAACATAAGAACTGCATATAAAGACTGTAAAGAAGACAACCTATGGAGTCGCAGCAGGCCTGGATTCCCACAGGGTGCTTGCACCAGTGAAGTAACATGGTCGCTGCTGGCCCCCCCGCCCACATCTACGCGCCCCTGCCACGAGGAGGACGGAGAATCCACCTTTTACAATATTAAGGTGAGGAGAAGGCCAAGGGAGGTGAGAAAACAAAGACAATCGGGTATTGAATCCAGCTCTCCTATGCTGCAGAACCATCTTTAACCAGAGGCCTTACCAAGGGACCGGAAGAGGGTTCAAGAGGGCAAATCATCCAACCCGGGCTGGGTGGCATCCCTGTGGATACCAGGTGAGCGTAACATCCACAGTGCCTAATGGGCCATTTTATTTATTTCATATTTTTTTTATCACACATTTTTGGCCATGTTCCACTTTATGATACACTCACAGGGTCCATAGAACACAATTCTCCTGGTGTTATGTGTTCTGTATTTTCTTTCTGTCGATTAGTTTCACAAATCCACTCTGCAAGAACATCCCAACCATACTCAGCACAACTCAGTCACAAACCAAGTTGGAGATCCCAAGTTTGATCATGCATCTAACCTCAGAGCGTCTCCTATGGTGATACTCTTTAGTTACTCACATTGTAGCAAGAATATTTGTAGGTTTACCCTCTAAAACTTCATTTTTTTTTCAACTGCTACAGCATCTCTCATGCAGAAAGATTTAGAAATCTAGCTCCGGTCTGAAGTGTATGAGCAACAGCATAACATAATGTTGAAAATTCACTTTCACACATTAAGTGAAAAATATAGTCCACATTAGTGCGGAATTATAAATCTTCAGAATACCTTTGCGGGAGCATTCGAAACTTTTTTTTCCGGCACTTTTGGTGTCGAAAAAAAAGCATTCGATCCTTTGTATTTCGAACAAGTCACCTACAACCACCTTTGTTTACAACGATATTCTGAAGCAAAGATTGGCACCTTCCGATCATCCAATCTCCCTCCTGTACCAGTTGGAAAAAGCATTGCGAAACAACAGGTTTCTAATGTCTTTTCCCAGATACCGATTAGTGCACCTTTTGTTGCTTTCATTTGATAGAATTCTAAACTGTCACCCATGACTTCACGTGAGTGTAGAGAATGAATAGTGTAATGTTCAAACAAACCATTCCTTTCTGCAACAGATAGACACTGAAACTGACCTTCACTGCTTTTGTTTGTTGACTCAACATCAAGCATAGACAAGTCTGGGAAAGTCATACTGCCTTTGTATAAATCATTGTGCTCCAATAGAAACGCCAATGCGTTTTTCACTTTTCCAATATCTATAAGCTGCCGCCAAATGCCGTTATCTTTAGTGGCAACAACATTTACGAAAAAAACAAAGACTCTTCAATGCCACGCTTCACTCCTAGAGTGCTCACATTTTCTTCCAAATTGAGAGGTAAATAAACAGCTTTGCCTCCCACCCTTGCACTTATGATTTTTTAGGCAGATTGGACACCTCTGTTTGCAATCTAGCAATAACTTGGAATGGATGAATAGTTTGCAATGCAATCACTTCAAACATGTTACATTTTTTAAGAACAGAAGGGCTATCGGACGCTACCATGTCATTAAAAACACTTCTCGAGGATTACTTATTTGATTATAAAACCCAACGCAGTGTCTACAAAGTGCCTCTTGTGTTAAATCGTTCTTCTACAAATACAGATAACTTTTTTCCCAAACATCTTCTACAGTGTGTTTAATTTTCTCATCAATCTACACTAGTTGCACTTGAGACTTATAAAAAATGTGTCAACAAGATAAGCAAACAATGTCAAGTCTTTCAGTTGAAGAACATTGCAATACTTCTTTTGTACTGTTGAAAAAATCTGATCCTTTGAACGCATAGAATCATCATTTCCACTTCCTGTAAGTGTTCCTCCATATACTCTTTTAAATGCATCATGTTTATCATTTGCATTGTAGAAACTAAACTTTCTACAGTTCCAGTCAAAAGTACTTGATTTAAAACTGCAAGAGTCATGCTTGGTGTTTTGCACTCATACAGTTTAACTGCAAGGTATCTAATTTTAGAATGATGCGCAGCCAGCATCCGTATAGGATTAAACTGACTCTTACATCTACTTTTATCAAGACAAGCTAGAGAATGACCCAAAAGTCCTGTTTTTTCACGAACTTCACAGTCCTCCATTCTTTGTAGCATCTTGATCTGTCTTTGAACACTATCATTTTTGTGGATAACTTGCAAAAATCTATTTAACACTTTATAAGAAAAAGAATTAGATATTGCACAAAACATTGCACGTGCATATCTCACAATACTTCTGATTATTTTTTTTTGACTGACCTACACTTTCCATTTCTGTATTATCACACCACACGATTTCTTCTTTTATAGAAATCACACCATTTCGGACATCATAGCTATGTCCACTCATCAATAGCTAGGGGAACATTTTTTCCTTGAATGTAACTCTCCTCATTAATAAATATTTCCGTATGAGAAGTGTGTTTCCACTTTCCACCAATCACGTCTCAAAAGTTGTCATGTGTAAGTGCATCAACTGTTTCTATACTTGTATAGAATGGTGTAGGCACCTCAAGTACTTTCTTAAATGCATCCAATACGAAAATGAAAACATTTCTTTGCATATCAAAAGCTTATTTCTACTTTTTTCTTTTGCAAAAAAACGCTTCACTACATTGGAGAAGTGTGAAACCAAAATCAAAGATTTGTAAAAACTCGAGAGTGATACATTATATATCTTTATTCCCCAGTTTCAAATTGATAGCACATACGCTACATTTTCTTCTAGAAATCTTTTTTTTTTACTAGCTAGTAACACATTTGTTTGTTTCTTTTATTTTTTCTAGAAAAACATTCTCGGTTCCTTGATTATATTCTGTTGGCACATCTATTTCAAATTGCACATTTTCAAAAGTATTATCGTTGATAGGTATTGTATTATCTACAGGATTTGTATCTACAGATTTAACAACACTACTTTTTGAAATCATACTCTGTAGAAATGTACTTCCCTGCAGATGATCCTTTCTTAGGGGTCGTTGTTGCTTTCTTGATGGAATCTTACAAAAAAGCTGTATAAAAAAATTATTGGAATAGTGAAGGTGCTTCTTTATATTTTCAATATATAATATAGCTTCCATGCCCAGGCTGACAGGCAGAGACAGGGTTTAATGGATCGGCAGCCCGGCTTTGTAGGGCCTAGCGAAACAAGGGCCTCAGTCAAGGCTGCGGGAAGTAAAACCCTGTGGCCACCCATCAGCCCAGACGTAATAGTTATTCTCAACTCGGATATCTGCCTGAGATGTGAATAATTTTCTTTTTTTGTATTCATCACAGCAGATGTGCTCGAGTGGAGCACATCTGTCATCAGAAAAGAGACTAGGCCCTTTTTCGATTTCAGCATGTGATGAGGCAGAAGAAGATGAGGAAGATCAGAGCCAATTAAATAATTAAATCCCCCTTTGTTTCATCAGAAAACCAGGAAGAGTGAGGTTATGATGTCATAAAGTGTCAAGAAGGGAGGGTCCTCTCTCTTGCAAAGACATTTGAGTGGTCCAGAGATGTTTAAAAAAAGGTGCTTTTCTTTAATACTGGACTTCTGTGTTGCTTTTTTTTTAGGGATTGGAAAATAGTGAGGAGGAGGGGGTATCCCCTGAGGAGGGTGTCGTTTACGAATGGGCTTATTAACAAAAGGTTGGGCCAAGAGTGAAGCCAAGACATGCTCCTGTTGAGCGTCTTGTGAAGATTTAGATTAAAACTGTTTGAGCCGAGTTCGGAAGATATGCAGAGTAACAATGTGAGCTGAGAGGTTGGGAAGGCGTTACGAAGGCGGGACGCCTGATGAGAAGTAGAGCCGATCAGCTGTAAGTGCCTGAATGACACGGCTCCAGCCCGACCATTGCTGAGGGAGGAGCTGTCAGAGCAGCTGAGAGGGATAACGAAGCTCCGTTTCCACCCCCACCCTCGCGGTGGAGGAGCCGGCACAGCAAAACCCTCTGGAGCTGTCAGGGCAGCTGAGATGTGCTCCACAGCATTGCTCCAGCCCCCACCGTTGCGTGGGAGGAGCCAGCGCAGTGAAGCCTTCAAGGACGTCAGACCAGCTGAGAGTTTCAGCGGAGCCCTGCTTCAGGCCCAGCAGGTTGAAGGAGTCAGCCGTCTGTGAGCCAGCTGATACGTACGACTCGAGGAGGGGGCCGGGTTTCTTCGGAAGTGCTTGGAAAGAGACTGAGTCATGTTACGAAAGGTGAGAAATATGATTTGCCGAGTTAGCCGAAAGGGATGAAGATTAGAGAGAAGGCGAACTATTTCTGGAAGTACAGAGAATGAGTTTAACAATAAATGTGCTACGAGGATAAGAAAAGTAGTACTTGAGCACCATTGTTACCTGTCCTTAACCCCTTAATTGCCACACACGCTCTGCCATGTAAAAGAAGTAAAGTGAACTTGTAAGAAAGGGCAAAGACGATCAACTGAGGGAACACGTATTTAAAGGACTCGAAGGGTAACTTGCAAAGGCCTAAAGACTCTCTTCCACCAATAAGCACACTCCAACACCACAGGCAAACCAAAAAAGAGAAACACTGGCTGTCGAAGTAAAGAGTCAGAGACAGAACCCTAGCTGTTGAGCCGTTTGTTCTTTAAGTTACAAATGTAGATAAATAAACGCAGTTCAAGCCTACCTGTGTACTGAGTGGTCTATACCCATCTGCTCTCTTACACAGTGACAATGAAAATCCTGTTTCAAATTGGCCGCCGTGATTCGACAAGGGACCTTGTCACATAACTGAGCCCTGCCGCACCTTTGCTTCTCCCATCACCCATTTAATCACTCCTCCTTAGCCATCATCATTGAAAAACATGCATAATGAACGACCTCGCCTTTTTCCACCTATTTCAGCACAATAAACCAATGCACTGACCCACTATGCTGCATTTCACCTACAATCTATTCACTACTATTGGAACTCAACAAAACATATCACCATGAATATCAGCCCTCCACTACACATCCCCACTCCCACTAGAGATTGAATGGTCAAGTCTGCTCTGCAGGCCAATAAAGCTACCTTACCAACCCCAATCAGTAATACTGTTACCCCATACCACTTTACATTTCTTAAATAATACCTCACATACTCTACGCATAACTTCAGAGTACAATTTCCAAACAACTTCTAAATAGAACTGTTCACTGTAAACAACACGACAAAAATTACCAGAATTTCTTCATTCACATTCATAAAGGTGTTTCAAAATAATATGTAGCACATCTTTGCTTTCATATACCAACCGACTATTCCTTCATCTCTGGTGTGTTGTAAATTCATAAGTGATGTGACAAGGCAAAATAGCTCCAACATAACTCACTGCCACTTAGTTCCTCCACCCAGTTCCAGTTTTCACACCTTAAAAGCATCTATTTAACAACGGTAGGCCAACTCCAGACACACACCATTAAGTATACTCCTGGTCACATAACACCTCACCCAACACCCACTTAAGTAGTTGTCCTTAGCCATCATCATAACAAAACATATAAAATGGACCACCTCACCTGTTGCCACCTATTCAAGCATCATGAGCCAATGGCCTGACCCACTGTTCGCCTTTCACTTACAACCTAATGACTACTACTTCTACTCAACAAACATATCAGCATGTATATCCTCCCTCCACTGCCCATCCCCACTCTGGCTAGGATTTTCATGGCCAATTGCCCGGAGCAGCCCCACAAATCTACCCTAGAAAACCTCATCAATAAAACTGTTTCCCCATACCACTATACATTTCTTCAGTAACACCTCACATACTCTAAGCATACCTTCTGAATACAATTCCCAAACAACTTCTAAAGAGAAGAAATGTTCATTTAAAACAATGACCTACATTTGCATCATGTCTTCATTCACATTCATAAAGGTTTTACAAGATCATTTCTAACGCATCTTTTCTTTGATGTACCAACCAATCATTCATGCATCTGTAGTGTGTCCTAAATAACAGTAATAACAGAAATGAGCTGCAAGATAATGCACTGTCACTTAATTGCTCCACCCAGCTTCAGTTTCCACACATTACAAGCCTCTCCTTAAGAACTGAAGACCAACTGCAGACAGACAGCATTCAGTCCACTGCTAGTCACATATATGTGCCCTGTCACAACCATCCTCCTCCTACCACACATTTAATCAGTTATTCTTAGTTACCCTCATCAAATAACATTTAAAGTTAAGCACCTCACCTGTTTCCACCTATTCAACCATCATAGGTCCAATGGCCTGACACACTATCCTGCATTTCACCTACAAACATATCACTACTACTCAACAAAAGATATCAGCAATATGTCCTCCCTTCACTGCCCATCCGGACTCGAGTAGGATTTCAAAATCGAAGGGCCCTGGCCAGCCTCAGAAAGCTATTTTAGCAAACTTCATCAATAATACTGTTTCCCCATCCCACTACGCACCCCCATTCATTTTAAATCTCCCTATGTCAGTGCATTGCATCACAACATATTGCATTGCCTAGTATGAAACCCAAATAGAATCCTCCCTCCCAAAGCACACTGTTTCCAAGCAAATTGTGAAACAGCCAAATTTAGGTGTTGATTATTATTTCTAAAAGACTAGCAAGTTCGCACTCACCAGGTGAACTGCCTCATAAAACATCTCCATTTTAAAGCCATATTCAAACAATTCCACAATTCGAAGATAGTACAACATCAACAATATAGGGTCGCAGAAAAACTGCTTAATATCCAACTACAAAGCGCACACACAGCCACATTATTGGTCAAGGGTAGAGTTATACTCCTTGGTTCACACTAGAGTTTCTTATAGACCCACATTCATATTACATCTTCCAATGTCAATGAGAAAAACCACTATTATGGAATAAGTGTTGTCACAAATAAGCATTGCATAACATGTCATACAGCTTCATCAATGTCCTAAAAACACTGAAGTAAAATATGGAAAACCCTACTTGGCAAACAATACTTATAAACTTGACTAAATCAGACACCGAAACATACTTCATTTATCTTAGAAATATAAATAAAAAAAAAATACACATAATATATATAATACACTATCGCTCACCTTCAGCGGCTCCAATTAATGAATAGAACTTCATAATAGCCAAACACATAACATGTGCACACACTGAATTTTGGAACCTGAATGTGAAAAGTTCACCAAAAGGTCACTTTCATAGCTTTCATAGATCAATAGCACAAAAAGAGGACGCTAGAAAACAAACAAGTAAAATGCCCAACACATTTTTATTACAACCCATATCAAACAATAAAACCCAACACAATCCTTCCAAAGAATACTATATGCAACATTTACACACTATATTTAAAAAACATTTTTTTCTCCTCCTAATTTTCAAAATTACATAACCCCGGTTACATGACGAAAACCCACCTATAAACGCGGTTACACGTAATTTTTTCAAATGTGCTGAAAAACACATTACAAGGGTTTGAAAATCAATTCACACTAGCCTTCAGGTAAGAACATCCAAACAGAACACATGTGCAAATCTGTGTTGAAGTATCCATAATATGATATGATCACTGCAGCAAAATACAGACAGATATAACTGTGGGTACAACCAACCGGTTTATACACGCGGCTACCAAAGCCCACCACAAAGTACGACATGTGATTGGAGCTTTCATAGCCACAGATCAAGTCAACCACCAGTATACGCGGCTACCCGTAACATTGTTACAGAGTCAAAAATACATATTTACAAGGTATATCAACTGAAACAACATAAAGGTACACATGAGGGCATAAAATCAGAAACTTATGTGAAATTGTTCAGTGTAAAATAATTTCAACAACATGATCAATGCACAGAAATTGGAACCGCCATACCCGCGGCTAAGGCGATAGTCTTAAAACTCCTGGTGTCCTCAGTCTATGAGTCAGATATAAACTTTATTTTGCTTGAAAAGTTTCCAGATATTCTCCTTTTTGACTCTCATATGAGCTCCTGACGTAACATACAGGGGCTTTAAAAGTTAGGTGCCTTCAATACTCCAGTCAGGCATAAACTTAATTTACTTGAAAAATGTCCAGATACTCGTCTTTTTCTGACTCTTATACTAGCTCCTGATTTTCTTTGATCGATGGACAGGAGACTAAATGAACCAACTGATATACTATCTATTGGCACACTATGTTAATAGGTGCTTTTATCTTTCTTGAATCATTTTGATGAATCATCGTAACTGAGTGTTATAGTACTTTTGACTACAAAATGGAAATGGTTTTTTCTCTGATATTGTTTGTTATTTTTTACTTTTTTTAATTTTAATTTTAATGTATCCAATTGTTTTCAAGTGGGCAACTTTGTTTTTCTGCCTTTGACTGAATTATTGCTTATGCTTATTTCCACTACTTCATGTACTATTTGAGATTGTTTTAATCACTCTTTAACTGTGTCCGGCTTTTCATATTCATTTATTGACTCAGTTATTAACATCTATGATGTCTTTACCCAAATTGTTATAATATGTCAAACATTGAGCTAATACTATAAATTACTTTTTGAATTGATTTGACCTTCTGCGTATTTCCTTCTTGCTATCTCAGTCTTGAGATTAGATCATTTTTTGATTGGAATGGGGTGACCATAATAGGCTCTTAATTATAAGCCTTGGTGTCCTCAAACTTTGGTAGCAGCCCAGTCTTTTTCTGTTGTAGTTTCTCTATATTGGCCCGCCGCTGCTACCTGTCACTCCGGGCTGCCCGAACCCCTTTTGTGCGATAGTCAAAGATGTGGCTGCACCTGCCCAAAATACTTGTCTCATTGGCTTAGTGGTAACCGCAGCTATAATCCATTTGACAGGGCACACCATTTTATTTGCTACTGTCATAAACACAGCTTTTTTTTTTTTAAAGGCATCAAAGGTATTTTCCTTTTCCAATATACTTAAAAAGTTCTCTGGGTGGCTCTTAAAAAGAGCCTTTGTGTTCTTTTGCCAATATATATATTCAAACAATATATTATATATCCGAGAAATACTCTTCACCTCTATTACAAAAAAAAGAATCTTGGAACATTTCTCTGTGCTCTTTCTTTAGATGCTTATTTTCTTATCCCGCAGTGAAAAAAAATATGCACGCCCTGTCAAACATATTTTTCCACAACTGCAGCATAAACCTCTCATTTCAAACACTCCATCTAAAATATTACAGAACCAAACATGTTTGTAAGCCAATGCTTTGAGAACACATCACCTATGCCCTCAACTACACAATGAACCCCTTTTCTCAAACTTCCCACAGTCTACTGAATATTGAAAATCCTCTCCTTCTAAAATTGGCTGCCTGTTTCAAATATCCAATCAAACTTTTAATACAATAATACAATATAATGTACAGTTCTATTGACATATATAGGCATCATTCCAAAATATACATTCTCTAATATTTTCAACAATTCAACAGCATCTGAGGTACTTGATATCCTATTGGAAGCCACCCAACACACAGACAATGAGCAATCAATCAGAAAGTACATGCAAACATTCCAACTTCTCTCCTCATGTACTCAACTCCATTGCTAATTCTAATATCTGAAGTGACAAGCAGTAATTCTTTCTACCACACTGAAATGGAAAACTACATGCAATGTCTGGAGGACAATTATTCTACAGAGGAAGAGATTGAAAAAGATGATACTGGAGAACATGAACCAGAAGAAAATACACCACATTCAGTATTTTGTAAGTTCATTCTTTATATCTATTCAAAATGAGACTAAAGATAACATTTTAAGGAACACAAATCAGTCAGCAAACAAATATACTTTATCTAGCTACAACGAACACAAATATTTTTAAAGTGTATTATATCTTCAATTGTTTAAAAATATTTCAAAAATGTTCAAACAGGTGAAGTCATTCAAGTATCAACAATCAAGCAAGAAGCACCACAAACAATACCCACATAATGAATCATGGATTTATTAACCATATTAAAACAACTATTAATAGTGAGAAAGAAGTACAATCAATGAAAAAGGACACTGAACATTTACGACAAATCATGGACAGTAAAAATACCGATAATTGGGCTAAAGAAGAAAATATATTATGTGTTATAACTAAAAGAAGAAAACCCACAACCACACCCCCACCCCCACCCCAAATAAATTTGTTTTCAACAAACTTTGTTTGCATATTTACCTTTTTCATATATGTGCACTTATATGTACTAATGTATCAAAAGTATTTAAAATGTACAATAACTGTTTACAAACACTAGACTCAATACATTTTAAATATGGATTCCACATTTAATTTTTTTTCCCAAAGGTTTTCTATAGCCGCCACTACTATTAAATTCAGTGACGCCCCATGTTTTGTATCCTCAGCTATACGATTGTGTTTCTTTTCATAAACAGAGCATCAAATATCAGTAACAAAATGGACAGTAAAAAGAGTACATAAAAAGAGGGTATTTTTTGCGCATTACAGCTATAGCCGCGGGTATAGTTTATTGAACCCACGTCTAGAATACCCCCTTGTCGTTGCTGTGGTTACCCGCAACTCCAAAATCAAACCACCCATTGGACAAGACCGTAGCCGCGGTTATTGATATATGTTTTAAAAAAAGATATCCTTCTGTCTGAAAAAAAACATTCAGTTCAAGAACACCCACATTTTAATAAAAACTATTTAATGCATGTGTGTTTTGACCCTCATATGTTGCATACAGTGCATCACGTTCACTATATAAAATACAAAATTTGTGTATACAACACTGTTCTCTTTGCACATACTAATCATTGGGTCATTGGAAAAGAAATCCAACTTGTATTTAGAAAAAACATACAAAAATATTAAAAAGTACAAGAAAATACCACTACAAGAAACAAACAGGGATATATAAACTGGGTGAGAATAAACAAAGGACCTTATACTGGGTAGTTGCAGGACAGAGGATGCGGAAGGTTAAGTAAACTTGGAAAACAAGAGAGAATAGGGTGGGAAAATACAACTTGGAGAACAAGGGATAGAATACAAACATACCGGTAGAAACACTAATACTGTCATTTGTTTAAAAAAAATTAACACTACTACAGATAGTACAAGTAGTGATGACGTTATCATTTGGGTACCCAATCAATTGCCACCCAGGAAGAAAGCAACTTAGATGAAAACCACTGCTGACAGTTGGCGCTTCTTTAAAGTCAAAGAAAACTGTTCCAAAAAAGAGGACAAGGAGGTACTTTGCACATTCTGCAACAAAGCTCTACGCCGTGGGCCTTCCACTGTTCTGTCTCAAAGCCTGGGAACATCTATTATGATTAATCATCTAGTGCAAGTCCACTGGGATGACATTGAAGATGACTATCGGAAATTGCATGAACATCACAAAAGAAAAATCCATGGGTCCCATTCCTTGCATAGACGGTGATAAGCACCACCTGGGGCACTTCCATCCACCAGTGCAACAACATCACCAACTGCAAATGAAGCCTCAACTTCAGCAGCAGTGCCAACTGCACATCCTCCTATATTACCTAGTCCTGATATTTCCATGATGCAAGACGTGTGTAGGCAATGCCTCGAATGGGTAGCCAAGGGAGGTGCCACATTTAAGGAATGAATCGATTAATCGCTGAACACCAGATTACCTGTAATCCTTTCTTTTTTTAAGTCGCAATTTTTTTCCCCCTTCCAATGTCCTATCACAAAGACTAGGAAAATCAATAATGAGAAACCATCTTGTGCAAATCCACTGCAAAGATGTGGATGATGCCTATCGGGAATCATACGAGCACCACAAAATAAAAATGCATGGGGCTCATGCATTCTGTGCATAAAAATCAGCACCACCTCCAGCACCTGCATCCATCAGTACATCACCAACACTGAAAGAAGCCTCAACTTCTGCAGCAGTATCAACTGCACATTTCTAATTTATTTTAGAAGCTGCTCAATCTCCAACAGTACCACTCTGTTCTGAATATATGTAGATCTTTCACAGGAGTTAACTGTAAAACATCTAATGAGAGTCCACTGGGATGATGAGATCGATGCAGCTACAATAAAATACACAAAATAAAAATTACTAAAATAAACTTGCAAACCACCATCACTTCAGCTACCTCACAAAACACTCTAAAGGCCTAAGAGTACTGCATATTTGAAAGTGCATTACAATTACACAAAATAAAATAAAACAAATCTTTCAACCTCACTAACATAAATACAAAAACTAAATGCCTGCATATAAATGTCATTAATTGACAAATCTAATTTTATAGACACATATTTCTAAAACTTATAAAATACATTGAATGCATGCCACACGATCAAAGCAGTGGAAAAAATTCACAATGACTATCTGATAGCAGTGCTAAATACAACTAAAACACACAAGACTGAAAATAAACCTTCACAAATTTAAAAATGTATTAACACTTACTTTCACACTAGTCAAACTCCTGCCTCCTACACAGTGAGAGTACTGGAATCAAAAGAATACATCTGCCGAAAATGGTGTCTTTTATACTTTCCAAAATGAATACCAAAAAAAGAGGATTATATACTTATAAAACGACTAAAATGGATGACAAATCTTTCCCCACAACCTATCACAGACCGCTACACAAATAGAAAAGTACCAACAACCAATAACAAACAATGAAACTCACAGAAATATATTTTTCCCCCACCCAGCATCTTCCATAGCCGCGGCTATTGGACGTGACTGCAGATCCGGCTTTGTATCAGCGGCTACAGGTAGATTTTTTGCAAACCCAAAATCAAACTAAGCCACCCTTCAAAACTCCAAATAAAATAAGAGAGCACCTAACCAGATCAAATAACAAACACAAATAAAATTCTGTACTGTCATCCACATAACGATATGATTATTGCACACAAAATGTATATTTATAGACACGGCTACAAATATAACAGCGTCTTTGGGTAAAATCAATTAAACGGCGAAAAGCGTTGGCACGCCTTCCCACATGCTATTTATAGATGCAATTATACAACCAGCCCTTCATGGCTGTTTGCTGATAGCTGCGGCTATTTGCAAAAACTACAGATTTAAAATTGTATTTGCACTCCACCAAACTCTAAACAAGTGTCCCCAACATGCCTACCAGCCCCCCCTCCACTTGTCATGGTCCTCCTCCACTCCCCTAGTCTCTTACAATCCCCCAAAACACTCAATGCATCTAAGATGCTAACCCACCCAAAATTTCGGTTAGCCAAAGCTACCACACATCCACAAACACAACGTGCCATTTGTCCTCATGTAGCCATGGCTGCATAGGGAGTTTGGGGGGTGCCCTCTACCCACGGATAGCAACGCTGTGCACTGGGTGGTTCCTGGATAGCCGCAAATTATTACAACAGCACCATCAACCAATTAGAAACTACAAAACACACACATCATACAAACCTTGCTCATACAATCTACTAGAAATCAAAACTAGGAATAATTTTTTTTGTTATTCTTTATTTTGTTATTTACAATCAAACGCAATCACACAGAGTCTGATTCTGCCCGCACCCCACCCAGCATGGTATTCTACATATCAGTAATACATAAGCCATTGATTTTGTCATTGTTCCGCTCCCCATTGTCAGTCCGCTGTTGCGATCAAGTATTGGATGTATCGGCCCCAAACATCTAGCAGGCGGGCATGCAATGGTAAAGTCAGAATAAAAGCAGTTTCTTCTACATGACAATAAGCAACATCTTGGAGCCATCCCTGTATGTTGGAGGGTGGCCCGTACCCCAGGCCATGGCCACCCTCCTGTGAGCTACTACAAACAGCCACACCAGGCGCCTCATCCCTGGTTGCAGGGCCCTCGTACATCCCAGCAGAGCTAAGACCGGGTCTGGCCCCCACGGTTCCCCAATAATCAAGGAGATCTTGGTCAATACCTCTTACCAGAATTTGGAAACCCAGTGACACTGGGACAGGCAGCTGGACTGGTAGGGAAATGTCTATTGACCCTGGCCGGAGTGTGATAGACCGGATGTTGGAAATTAAAATGAATTACCCGGAATGTGGAGTTTAAAGATACTTTTTGAGTTTGTATCGGCATATATGCCCAGTCTTCATCTCCTATGGATTTCCACAGGGTTGCCTCACACCCTTTCCTCAGGGTCACTCCCTCCCATGGTGTGTCTGACATAATACTACTGTAAATCTGTGAGACCAATCGACTCTCCCCATGGGACTGGATCACTCCCTGCAGTAGTGGCCACGCCGGGGGTTGTGTTGGGAACGAGATGAACAGAGCCTTAAGTGCGTGTCGTCTGCCAAAATAAAGACATCCAGTGCCGAATCACCCCCTCGCTCCCTTGTCTGCTGAACAGAGAAAAATACACCATCCACAAACAGGTCCCCAAAGGTAACAATTCCCAATTTGTTTGCCCACTGTAGATAGACTCTTTCACTTGTTACTGCCGATCCTGGTACATGTGCTGGGAGGACAGGCGAGTACAGAGTGGAGAGACCCATCTTCCCTGCAATTTTTTTCCAAACCACACAGGTAATCTCGACTATGTTCACGGTATTGGGTGATGTTTGGGGCATCACAAGAATCATTGCATGCAACAGATCTGGGGCAGCAAGTGCTCTCTCCACCTGTATATGCGGCCTTACAAAATGTGTGGCATACCAGTGCCCAAGAAAGTGTGCCTGCGCTGCCCAATATTACCGCTCAAGATCGGGTAGAGCCAAGTCCACTCTTGCCATTGATTGTGTTAGTGTGGTATATGCCACCCTCGCAGGTTTTCCAGCCCACAAGTCACGGATGAGCCTGCACAAGTGCTGGAAAAATCTATCCGATAACAGCAGGGGGATATTGAGAAAAAGGTACAGGAATTTGGAAGCACAATAATTTTGACTATAGAAAAGCGCCCGACTAGCGTGAGCGAGAGTGACCGCCATCTTGCCATCGCCTCCTGGAAATATCCGGTTGTTCTCCCGTAGTTTCGCGAAACAGATCATCTTGGTCACAAAACACCAGTACCCCCAGATCTTGTACTCCTCTAGTCTGCCATCTGAGACTGAACACATTGTCAAACCTCTTGGTCCCCTCTGTGAGTGGAAACACCACGAATTTTCTGTGGTTGATCCTCAAGCCTGAGAATTCCCTGAACCTCAGTACCTCCTGCATCACTGGGCACAAATTGTTCATCGGGTTGTCAACAAAGAGGGCCACATCCTCAGCATACAAAGATATGCTCAACCTGTGGCGGCCGAGGCTTGGTCCCCTCTGAATGTGGCGCTCTTGCAGGCTTTCTGCCAGTGGCTCCATCACAAGGGCAAACAGGAGTGGTGAAAGAGGGCAACCATGCCGTGTCCCCCTTCCCATCTCAAAGCTATCGGATCTCGCTCGCCCCATGACCATTTTTTCACAAAGGGGTTGGCATACAGGAGAGAGACCAGCTTGATAAAATAGGAGCTGAGCCCCAGCTTTTGGAGCAGCGCAAAGAGGAAGGGACATTTGACAGAGTCGAAGGCCTTTTCAGCATCCAATAAAACAGCAGCCGACTGGATGTGTGCTCAAGTGCCTCAATGACTCAAAAGACGTGACAAAGGCCGAACGTGGCGTTCCTTTTAGGGATAAACCGAGCCTGGTCCGCCAGCACCAGGCCAGGCATCCATGGGAGCACTCGATTTGCGAGAACTTTGGAAAATACTTTGTTGTCAACATTAATTGGAGAAATTAGCCGATATGAGGCGCAATCCTCTGGAGGCTTCCCTTGTTTATGCAAGAGTCCTATGTTTGCCTCACGCAGCGTGGGGGGGGGAAGCGTCCCAGCAGCTAGCGATTCCTCATATATTCGCAGGTGCACTGGAGCCAGGATGGGAGCATATGCCTTATAAAACTCCCTGGATAGACCATCGGGCGCTGGAGATTTTGATCCCGGGAGCTACTGAATCACCGCTACAATCTCTTCCAATGATACCTCCCAATTGAGAGATTCATGAAGTTGTGACTCCACCCAGTACAGATCCACCTCCCCAAGATAATGCCGCAGGGCCTCAGAATCCTGTGTGTATCTGAATCCATATAGGTTCCTGTAAAATGCACCAAATTCTGTAGCAATTCCCTCTCCTGTTTGCACCGGCCCACCCTGTGGGTCCCTAACACACTCCACATGAAGGGGTCGCTTGTCAGCCGCTAATAGCTTGGCCAATAGGGCCCTTGGTTTCTGCCCCTCCCCATACTGACGTATTGGATGCCCTCGGCCCAAGAACCGAATTTCCCCATCGGCATTGGCCCTAGACCTGTCAAGCTCATTGTGGAGCTTCGTCAGGGTTCTGGGGTCCGCCTCAGATGAATATTCTCCCTCCAAATCATTGATCCAAGATTCCCCTTCCATTAGGTCCCTTCTGATGGCCTGAAGAATCCCATTTTCTTTGGCTGTACACCCCCCGAACCCCCTGACGTAACACTTAAGGCACTCCCAAAGTACCCCTAATGAGGAGACGGAGAGCCTTCATTGTATTGAAGGAAGGACTGAATTTCTTCCTGTAATTCCTGGGAAAACCTGGTCCTGCAAGGCGTCCTGTTTAAATTGTCAAGTGTCCACCCTTCACAGTCTGCACTCCACGAGCACAGGAGAATGGTTTGAAAGGGTTTGAGGGAGTATCAAACTGTCTCCCCACATGAGTTTGCCTTCACGGGATACCAATAGGTAGTCAAGCTTGAAGCTGGATCCGTGGACGCAGGAGTGGAAGGTGTAGTCGCGTTCATCCCTGTACTGATGTCGCCAACCATCAATAAGATTATACGTCCTACATATTTCTTGCACCGGTAAACTCGCCTTAGACGCAGGGCCCCAATTCATCCAGGACCTATCCCTGAGAGGGTCCATCACCGTATTTAGATCCCCGCCTCACACGATGGTGGCACCTTGACACCCGGTCAAATTCACCATTACCCAGTAAAATGCATTAGGATTCTCCACGTTGGGGCCATACAAGTTCACCAAAGCCACCAGTACTTCCTCAAGGATGCCACACACCAGAAGGACACTCCTTTTATCATCCCTTGCCGTTGAGATGAGCTGAAACTTAACTCCCCTGCCGATCAGTATAGCGACCCCCCCTCGTGTAGGATTATAAGAAATACCTAGGACATCCCAAATAGGTGCCCCATTTGTGTTCAGTGGAGGGAATAAGATGGGGTTCCTGGATGAAGGCCACTTCCACGCGATGCCTTCTGAAGTATTGTGCAACCTCTTTCTGATCTTAGAGGGGTTGTCCCCCCCCCCCACACAATCTCCCCCAATATACCACGTTCCTACCCGGAATGCCATCTGCCCAAGAGATAGTCTGTTTTTGGAGACCGCTCTCCCTTGCTGTCCGTGTCAGTCGCCTGTTGAGCAGAAACAAGCTGCAAATGGAAGGCATGATTGTGTGATGAGTTACGCATCAGACTCCCTTAAACAAAACGAGACCAAGCCCCACCCCTCCCCAATCAACCCCTGTAACCCCTCTTCCTGCTGAACCAACTCTGACCCACCTCCCTGTGCCGCCCGCAACCAGTCTGAATAGTCCCCTGTGACCCACTGGTCCCCCCTACCATTCCTAACCCAGTCCTCCCACCCCCACGGGCCACCCCCTACCCGCCCGCTGGAGTCCCCCTCTTCCTTAACCATAAACAAAAAACAATGCTTTAAGTATCCCTAGTAACAATGCGATTGTACTCACAGTGGTGGGTTTCATTTCGGGCTGATGCTTGTTGGTTGTGAGTGCTTCCCTCTAAGTGTCCAGAGGCCAGTAACTGGGCTCTGTACACACTGGGGGCAGTACACTTGGGAAACCCTCCTGGGGCAGAAAACCCAGTAGGCAATTGAGTGGCAGAAGTTGCACCAGCAGACAATCCTTGGTGGTTGGTAATGGTGCTGGAAGTCTTGCAGTTGGAATGAATGAATGGAGAGGTTGTTGAAAGCAGTGTTGGGTGAAATAGTTTTCTGCCGGAAGAAACAGGAGGAGTTGTAGCTGCAGCCGAAGAACAGTCGGCCGTGCCGGTGTAGAAACAATGGTAGCGTTCGTGAGCTGCAGTTGCAGCTATTCACCATGAGCCGTGGATCAGTGAAGCCATGGGAGTGGATAGCTGTGGCAAGCACCATGGGTAAGAGAGGTCATGGGTGTCACAACGAACCTCTGCGATGTCTATGGGTACCTCCGTCCCCAAGCACCAGTGAAGGAGAGAATAATATACTCCCTCACCAGTTATTGAGGCCACAGGTGAAAAGAGTCGGGAACACGGGTACCAGGTGCTGCAAAGGAAAAGCAGGTGAGTGTGAGTACAAGGCAGTAACTTGGGAATGACCAATAATCAAGACAATGGAGTGGGACCTACCTAACATGGAGAAGAACCAGGACGGGAAGACAGCCAGGGGAACTGGGGTTCAGAACCCCCTCACTTAGGGGCTTGACGTGATGTTGAGCCGAAGTCCAAACAAAACAACCTTGAGCCAAAGGGGAGTTCCAGAAACAGTTCCAAGAAATGTCCAAAGGCAAAGGGTCCAAGATCCGAGGAAGGTAAACTTGAAAGTTCCAAAAGCCAAGTCCGAAATCCGCAAGAAGCAGGTCCAATGATGCAAGCCAGAAAGTCCCAAAATCCACTAGGCAAAGTTCAGGCAACCAAATCCAAGGAGCAGGCAAAACAGTCCAGAAACACCAGAAGCCAGGGTTCAAAAGCCGGAGGGTCAAGATCCAGGAAAAACACAACGCCACTCGAAATGCTGAAAACAGCTGAGAAGCGCGGAAGCTCAGCTTCAGTGTTCTTTTAAACCGGTTCTTGGGTCACGTGATCGCTTCTTCACTGGGTCACGTGAGTGGCGTCGCGTATCACGTGAACCTTGCAACCGGGAAGTGGCAACATGATTGGTTGGGCGGGCCGCTCCTACAGCAACACGTGGGCGTTGCCCACGTGACCAGGAAGCCGGGGTGGTGAGGCTCGATCCACCCCAGCGCCATCGCGGCCACAGTTTCCATGACGCCGTGCGCTGCCTCCCTCTTACGGGGAGCCCGGCGCCACGGCCTCTGAAGGGGCGCGCCCGGGAAAGGCCACCGCCGCAGGTAAGGTGTCGCTGGGAGGTGGGCGGTGTTGCGCGGCTCGTAACAATGGGAAGGATAGCCGTGGTAAGAGTAGCAATACTGCGGGGCGGTGGGAAGTCACCTGCAAAGAAAGAAAGGCATAGAAGGTAGAACCAGGAGTGAGGACAGGAATGCAGAGTTTAGGAATGGTTGGAAAGATAGAAGAGAAGTCGGAAACAAACAAAAAAGGGAAGAATAGACTAAGGGTGGAAAGGAAAGAATGCTTTCTTTCGGGAGGGCTCCCAATTTGGATCCTCTTATTCTCCTCAGTGTAGTAAAGAAGGCTGAGCGTAGCTAGGAAGGAAAGAGTACAGCTGAGGAAGTAGCAGAGCGGAATTCTCTCAGAACCTATTGCAACAGCTACATGCAGAGATTAGGAGCGAAGTAGTGACGCACCTACTTGTTCCTCCCCGGTGTTGATATTGGAATGGGAGTAACAGGGGTAAGCAGATCCGCCATCTTGGAAAAGAACCTAGATCTGCTTCTAAGTTCCTTAGATATGGTACTAAGGAGACGCCATCTTGGTTTACATTTGTGGTAGTGCGGATGATGCTTTTTCCAATGCATCCAGACGGACCTGAAAGGTCCTCTAACAAATGCTGTGCTTGGGGAGCTAAAGCCTGGCCAAGTCTGCGAGGCTCCACCACCTGTAGATGATATACTGTAAGGAACTCTTGGTGGCAACAGTAAAGACAAACACAAGTGATCACAGTTCAAGGGTGTTTATTAAACTGAAAACACAGGGTGGAAAAATACCTAATTTGGAAATGTTTACAGAAAATTACACAGCCATTCTGCTCAAAGGCAATGTATTTATCAAAATAGGCGTATGTATGTAAATTTTTAAAATCAAAATAGTAGGTGTAATACCTAATCAAAACCTAAATCTAAGATGGGAGCAAGCGTTGATCATCAAAAGAAAAAAAAGGCAGTCCTTGTGGCGTTGTGTCAAAATAGAAGGGCCTATACTAAGAAAAACCTATTGCTAATTCCTTACAACTAATTACACAAATAGTGTGTGTTAAGGGTTCAGTAAAGAAAGAAGTGTTCAAAAATAATAAGTCAGGAGGTGATTGCCAGGGGTCTCCCTTCCCCACGTTTTTAGCACGGGACAAGGTGGGACCTTGGAGCAAAGCACGCACTCGAGCATTCTCAGCATGAGCCAGCAGTTCCGTATCAGCAATCGGGTTCTTTGACGGTTATGTCTCCTTTCAATAACAAGTGTCTTGCCTTCAAGGTCCTGATGCTTTCAACAAACAAACACAAAGTTCTGTTCCACATATACTTTGGGTGCCGACATCACCCCTGGGTGCCCCTCTTGTGGGCGCAGACCCCTCACCAGTCGTATTCCAGAAAACACTAAACCGTTCCTTTTCTCAATGAAGTTTGGGTGATGACTTTTCACCCCTGGATCTCCCTCGGCCGGGCTGGGACCCCAAATGACAAGGGGGACACTTCCCTTTCCCTTGTCTTGCAATCGTTCCTGCTTTCACAAACTGTAATGTCTTTTCAAATAATGCAGTGTGTGTCATGATCTCTGCTTCCAAAAGGTCAGGGTTTTCCCAACTCCCTTGGAAGCAGATCCATAACCCAGGTTCCGAGGGCCAACCAGTCCCAATTGGGACCTTTTGGACCCAGTCCTGGCGCCAGTGGCACCAGGCTCATAAATGTACCCAGTCCCAGCGCTGGAAGCGCCGGGCTCATAATGCTTGGGTGGACTTACCTGCAGCAGACCATGCTGCTTACTTGCCTGCCAGCTGAGCCTCTGATCCTCTTCTGTTTGGAACTACTTTTCCTGTTCGGTGGGGCAGGAGCCACTCCCTAGATTCAGAACACTGGAACTCTTCTGGAAAGCAGGAACTCTTTTCTTACCTAGGCGTGGCTGTGGAAGGAGACACCTAAGCACTACAGGAGGCTATTTAAACCACACCCGGTGGATGAATCTTGCTTTGCGTTATTCTGCATCCTCTGCAGCAGAACGCTCATTGTGTCTTCTGCATCGGATCCTGGGCCTAAGGAAAAAGGCTTACCATCCTGAATCCAGTCTTCAGCAACACCTATAAAGACAAGAAAGAACAGGTTAGCATTCCAGCATCTGAAAGACAAAGGCTTACCTACTCTTCGTGCGCTCCGGAGGTCTTCACACTGCATTCCGGCATCTGAAAGACAAAAGTTTACCGACTCTTCGCACGCTCCGGAGGCCTTCGGCTCTGCATCCTGCATCTGAAAGACAAAACAAGGTGCGTTTAAAGACATTGGGGAACTTTAATACTCACGTGCCATTACTCCTTTCCACATCAACCCCAGTGGGTATTCCGGCACCCTGCAGCCGCTCCGAACTCGTACCTGCAAAATAAAAGACAGTTAGAGCGCATCGTGAAGCAGGCAACAAGCGCTTACTTACGTACTTCCAGGCGCTTCTATTCATCATACGGACTCCATCTTCAACTCACTTCAGCCCGTCATCCGCCATCGCCGGAACCTGCAAAACAAGAGACATCATTGCTAAAGACTTTAAAGACAATAGAATTACTCGAAACTTACCGTTCGTGCAGTAAACGACGGACAGCAGTCCTCTGAAGTCAAGAGGCCTGCGCTACCGATCCAGTGAAGAAACTGGTTACAGCACCCTGCCCCGAGGCAGATGGAGAGCTTGGCATTCACCTAAGGTGAGAGCGTTAACCTTTGGGGGTCTACAGGAGAGCAAAAAGGGGAAGAGACAGGGACACCCCAATAACCCCAGGTCATTAATCCCATATTTTCTGTCTGCAGGCATCTTACTCTTGAAGTCAGGCATACAGTGCACAGAGGTCCAGCCCAAAGAGCCAACCGGGTGCTACACATCACCTTTGAAGATACGGTAGTCGCCCAGTCAAGACCGGCGCCTCTGCGAGAATCAGGTGAGCGTTACAGTGTGACTGTCCCTCATTGTGTTTCACTTCTGTTACCACACTGTTCATAAGGACTTCAGACATTGTTTCTTAAAGTTGACGAGTGAACCCCGCAGAGGGTTGCTAACGACTTTGCCCCTTCTCGTTAGCAACCCTCCGTCAGGTTCACTCTTGCCAACTTTACGAAACACAGTTCATTGGGCTTGGCCGTTGGTTATCGGCTTCCCTCTAGCGGGTTCACTCTCGCCGATTTTTACCAACAATTCCTCACAGGACGTCTAGACTTCGCCATTTACATTAGCATCCCTCCACTGGGTTCATTCTTGCTAATCTTCACCATGCGGGATTCACTTCCCCTTCTTCACAATCATCTGTCGGTCAAAGTCTTTTGACGGTACAGAGGGTTTTACCAGACCACTTTGACCTCTCTTTGCCTCTTCCCAAGGCCTTTTGGTTATGGTAGTCTCTACCTTCGGGGAATCACCCAGAGTTTTCTGCGTGAGCACCCACGTGGTGCCGGAAGCCTCTATTGCAGGATTTTTCCTGCACTTTCTCCCCAGTTCCTTTGTTCAAAGTTCAATAAGCCGCCTGCTACTTTCGTCTCAACACAACCCGGTTTCTTATTGACTTCTCCCCTCGACTCACCGGCTGTGATGAACTGCTTCACTTTCTTCTGCTTTGAGTCAAGGTTGGTACCACAGAGACCAGCGTCTCTCCATGGCTTGGTTATCAGCGAAGGACGGTCTTGTGTACCATCGAGATCTGCTGCAACGCATGCTGGCCTTTCTTTGCGGTCTTACGATTCCTTCTCTTGAGGCTTCATGGGTCTCTGTCTATTTGGGCAAGGTCACTTCTCCCTTTGGTATCCTTTCGACTTGTGCCGTCTTTCACCTCCTCTTGAACTGCCGTGCTGAGTTAGCTTTCACATTTTGCGGCCTGCCTTGCTCCTCCTGTGCTCTTGGGCTCACCCTTTTATCCCTGTGGGGAAAGGAAACGGCCTTCATCTGTGTGTGATTTTGGTCAATTGCCTGACTTTGCCTGACCATTAGGTTGGGACATGTCGGGTAAATAGTTTTAAAATGAGTCTGTTGTCTTTCGTGTTATGCACAGGTGTTCATGTCAGAAAGGGGGGAGTTAAGTGTTCGAGTATCCTACGGGACAGAAAGGGGAAGAGGTGTTCTATGAAATTATAGTGTTTGTACCACAGTGTTTGATAAACTTAAAAGTGTAAAACTGATAGGATTTGTGAGACAGACAGGAATGACCGGGTTTACTATATTGAAATAAACAAAGCTGATTGTGGGAACGGTAGTGTTTTGTCCTACTAGACTGGGTGTTTGGAAAAGAATAACCAGAAGGACGTGGAGAGAAAGGATGGGGAGTATTTGAGTAGAAAGCAGGAAAACAAGGATTTGGGGAGTTGTGGCTTTTAAGTGCAACAGGGTTTGGGCTCCTAGGGTATCTATCAGATACGGAGGGTTTATGGGATTGGAGTAAGGGAGATCTTTTGGGTGAAAGGGAGTTTGGGTTGGCGCAACCTCTAAAAGCTTGTCCCTTTCTTTGGTATAATACTGTGTCTCACCTTGGATAGTTCCTCAAGAATAACCCTGGTCTCCACTACCCAGGTGATCCTCCCTCGCTGGTCCACCCCCAGTGTTGGGATCTGAGAGCGCCAGCCCGTCAATGGCCACCTGAATAAGAGACTCCCGAGGTCTACTTGGGAGAATACCCTGAGGTTTCTCACAATACACATGTATAGGCAGCCTGGTGTAGTAACAAAGAAGCCAGTGGCTCCCACAGCGTTATTCAATCATCTTGCTTCTGCATTTTACTGCAACTGCTATGAACCGCTGTTTCAAGGGTCCATTCGGCCCTGGTCCCCAATACCATCTTGTGACCTTGGATTACTACAGGGAGGACGCCTGCCGATCTCATCTAAAAAAGAGCTTGCTGCCTCTGGACATGTACAAAATTGTGTCTTCCCATTATGCTGGATACAGAGTTTCACATGGAATAAGGGATGCTACAATCTCTTAGGCGTCTTTTGACCCCTGCAAAGGACTGTCTTGAAGCTTGCACTGCTGCTGAAAAATCCGGATAGATCTGAATTTTATCCTTGTCGTACTTGGTCTGGGCAATTGGAGAATCGTGTCCCGGTCCCTATAGTTCAGGAGGCGAGCAATGATGGGGTGGAGGGGCGCTCCAGGTATCGGTCGAACAGCCGGTATACAGTGGGCCCTCTCATCACAAACGGGGGAAATCTTATATCCTCCAAAGACCTTCCTACTCAAAGTTTCAACAAATTCCTCCATCTTGACCTGCCCCTGCTGTTCTCTGATGCCCACCAAGCGAATATTTTTTCTGCAGGCCCTTCCTTCCAGATCCTTATTCTAGGCGATCACCAACTTTATCTGTTCCTCAAGGGTAGACACCCTGGCGACAAGTGAGGCCGATCCATCCTCGAGCCTGGACACCCTCTGTTCCACCTAGTCTAGGCGATCACCGTGTTTATCGTAGTAGGTCAACCTTGGAGGAGAATGAATCCAGTTTGGAGTGTATCCTTCCAATGCCCGCTTTGAGATCCAGTAGTATTTCCCTAATGTCCAATTCCGGCATCTGGGTGGCACCATTTACCACAGTCCATCAATTCTGACGTCTCCACCTATTGTTGTGGCGTGGGTGGCATGGAGGAGGGCCTCACCTCAAAAGTAAGCTTCCACTGTGTTTTGTCAGATTTCCCCATGTTGGGCCCCAGACCCGGCTACAGGGCATTAACGGTCCCCTACAGGGCCCCGTGTTATTCAGGGGCTATGAAATCAATCTATACCGGAACCACCCCTGAGTCAACGTGGGACCAGATCAGCAGAAGCCTAAGATCATGGGAACCTCCGTCTATGATATGGTGTAGGTATGGAGCGCGGGACGATCCAGTGGCAAAGCTAATCCCCCTAGCTGGAATGGAGGTAATTCAAGGAAGCACAGCTCCTTCTGTCTTCGTACCACCCAGTCTCTTTAGGGAAAATTCATGTCAGCTATTCCCTAGTCTCAACTTAATGTCCAGGGGAACAGGCGGTCCCTCGAGGCTATTTTGACCCAGAACAGGTAGAGGTGCACCAGAACCCCAAAGCAGGCTCGTTATTTGGCGTGTTCTCAGAGCTAACAGTACAAGGGTTACAACAGAATTGTTCCAATTAATGGGATATTCTGCCCGTAGCACTTTGATGAATGTATGGCATTGGTCGACTGGGAGAAGGGATGGATGAGCGCTGTTCCCAGGCGGGGAAATGCTGCTAGAGGACACTGTGTGAAGCCACTTCAGCAGAAAGAGGATCTCACTGTTTATTGTGAGGCTTCAATGAGTGGATCCTCCAGCCGTGTCCCACATTTACCCGGTAACTGATTATTTCTGTGCCTGTGCGCAATCCAAAGATTTTATCAAGAACCCGGGTGGTCTTGAATAGAATGCAGTGTTCCATGTGAGGGGTCCATGAGGTCTTTCCATGCCAATGGGGTATTTGCGAAAAGAGCCCGCTATCAAGGGACCACGGTTGTGCAAGTCTTAGCCCCCAGCATCAGCTCCACCTGAACCTTGTACCTCAGTGCCAGGCAGTTCCCCACTGTGTGTTGGGCTATTTCCTCTGCTGGCGCGTGGTCTGAGCAGTCTCTTCAGCAATCTCAGAATTGACTGCACTTCCCCACGCACCCCCTGCTGTCTGGGGGTAGCAGGGGCTACAAACTGCCTCCTCCCCAGTGCTGCGTGGCATTGCACTGTGGCACTGTTCTCTATTTTTTTCGGCCTGTTAGCCCACTCAAGGCAGCTTGCACACCCAGCTCAGAGGGGAAGAGGGCACTACCCCGTCATCTTTTCAGTTTGTAGGGGCCAGTAGCAGTGCCCACACTTGCAGTGGCTCACCTACCCCACCGTCTGGGGGTTCTGTGGGCCAGAGCTCTGCCTCCACTGGTGCTCCTCACTGTTCACCTCTGCCGCCCGGTCTATCCAGCGGTTTGACCGATGTTCAGTTGTCGGGAGCAGGCTCCTGACTGATTCTGCTCCTGGGCTGCTCTGTATAGCGCCACGGCTCCCCTCTCGTGCTGTTCTGGCCCAATGGTCCTTCTGGAACAGACCACTTGCTAAGCTGGGGGAGGCACATCACCCCTTCGTCCCTCCCGCAGGGGAAGCCTGCCACAGGGCTCTCACCCGCAGCAGCCCCACGGCCCCATGGTACGGCTGCTCGCCATCGGCAAGTCAGCTATTTCAGGGCCCTGTGCCGCTGTGAATCACTCAATTCAGGGGGTGGGGTGGGCGCACACCGCTCTCTGCTCCCAACAGATCGACAATTAGTGCTGCCTTAATGCAGCGATTTGCAGGATTTATAGGAGCCCTTGCACTGAGCTCAACAGGAGTCTGTCATCTTGGTTGGGCTCTCTAGCGCCACCCTCCAGAGAAATACTGCAGATGATATGGCTGGTTTGAAAACTGTATGGTTGATAGGAGACAGTTAGCTGTTTTGGTTACTAGTTTTTTGTGAGAAACTAAATATTAATATGGACCTAGGTTTCAGAGATTTTACAATTAAATGATATGGAAGTCGGGGAATGCATTGGTTCCAGGTTTTTCCAAACATTTACCGTCTGAAAAGTACAGGGCACCCAGACATCCTACTAATTCATTATGGAGGCAGTGATTTGGGGAATGTACGAGGTGTGCCCCTTACTTTAATAATCAAACAAAACATGGTAAAACTAATGGAACTATTTCCTCACACCAGCTTCTTATTTTGAATGTATTCATATATGTATGACAGGCACGGCTACCGCCAAACTCGCCTCCGGGACCGGCACCCGCAAATGGGCAATTACCGGAAAGAAATTCATATCCATTGCCATTCGATCTTCTCACCCCCTCCTGGAAGTACTTAGCTGTCAATTTGTGGATCAATCAAAAGCTTTCCCCTTGTTGTATACCGTTACCTTATCAGGGTACCTTTAATTTGTCAGGATATGCAACACTTGCAGAGACCCATATTTTGACCATAGACACTTTCTCTGCCATTAAGTCTAGTCTACACATTATGTGGAAGTAGAATGATGGGCTCAATGGATTCAGAGACACCTCTCACTTGGGGATGTCTTAAAGGATTTTTCTCAGGTCGCCATTGCCTGCTTGAGGTGGAAATCCCAGGGCTCTAATGTTAGCTTTTATAATGTTGGCCTGAAGGCTTTTATTATATTTTATTGAACGGCAGACTTCTGAAATCTATTTGAAGAGTCACTTAAGTTCTCCACTCTCGCCACTGCATCTTCCATCGTATTCAACCATCCCTCTGCTTAGGTCAACTAGGCCTTGGTTTTTGTTACCCTTCGCAACAGTTGTGTCAGACTTTCATTGAGAACTCCTTGACCATCCTGTGCAGCAAGCACCTGGTAATGAGTTTACAGCATGTTTGATTTTTTTTTTAAGGGTTTTACCTGTGTTTTTAGTGTGATTTCCAGTCTGTTCTTTTGTGCTGGATTGCTTGCAGAAGGCACTGCAGGGTAGTCCTTTGCTTCTGTCCATTTTCCCCCTCTCCTCCCATCTTCATAGCAATTGGATGAGGCTCCCTCTGCCTCCTGCAGCCCCCATTTCCTTTCCCCTGCCCATTTCCCCACACCAATGCCACCAACTCCATCCCTGATAAGGCATCCATTTCCAGGAAGTGAGCCCCAGGGCATCTTTGCACTGACATTCGGCTAAGGGCCAGGGACAAAGGGCAGCCACCCTGGGCAGTTCCCATCCCCTGTTTGCCTCTGCTCCCCTGTGGATGCCTGGCGGGACAATCTAAGGTGGTCTGGGTGGGGAAGTATAGTGTAAGGAAGGCACGGTATCAAGAATAGACAGACACAAGTGATCACAGTTCAAGGGTGTTTGTTAAACTGTTTATTCAGGTTGGAAAAATACCTAATCTAAACCTAAATCTAAGATGGGAGCAAGCTACGACCATCAAATGAAAAATAAGGCGGTCCTAGTGGCGTCTTATCAAAATAAAAGGGCCTATACTAAAAAAAAAAAAGATTGCCAATACTTACAACTAAATCCAAAAAGTGTGTGGCATACGATTCATAAGAATGAAAGAATTGTTCACAAATGATAAGTCAGGATGTGGTAGCCGAGGGTCTCCCTTCCCCACGTTTTGAGCACGGGACAAGGCAGGATTCCTAAGCACAACACGCGCTCGAGCTTTCCCAGCACAAGACAGTTCCGTCTCTAGGTATCAGTGCCGCTGATGGTTCTCTTTTCTACAAAAAAGTCTCTTGCCTCAAAGGACCTGATGGGCTCCAAAATAACAAACGAAAAGTTCCTGTCCTTATGTACGTGGGTGATGACTTTACACCCCTCGATCCCCCTCTTGCGGGCTCAGATCTCCAAACAATTCTTAGAGATATCAGGACTTTCGAAGCTTAGCTTTCTTACTTCTGATGGTCTCAAAGGTTCAAAACAAAAAGTTCCTTTTGGATTGCACTTGAGGTGATGATTCTTCATCCTTCGCTCCCCCTCCTCTGGGCTCAGACCTCTCTCGAATATCAGCCTCCCTTCTATCGGGTTCACTCTGGCTTGTATTCAAAGATGTTTTCTCGCTTGCATTCATTTGTTGTTAGGGTGATGGCTTTTCAGCTTTGTGTCCCCATCTTCCGGGCTCAGACCCTTTCTTAAATGTTTGCCTCCCTCCATCGGGTTCACTACTTATTTTCACAAATCAATGTTTCTTTTGGAACTCACAAATCTTAATGTCTTTTTAAACCATTCACTGTGGACATCCCTCTGCCGGGTTCACTTTTGTGAACACACTGTTTCTTGGGACTTCAGACTTCGCCCCTATTTATTGGCATCCCTCTGCTGGGTTCACTCTTGCCACTTAACAATTCCTTTTGTTTTCTCTTGCTGTGGGATCCACTTCCCTTACGTTTCTCAATCATTTGTCAGTCAAAGACTTCCTGAGTTGATTGAAACTTACTGATACCAGAGGCTGTAGGAGAGCTGCCAAGAAAGGTCAGTGTCTCTCGAGTGAGCACCCACGTGGTGCCAGACCTCTATGCAGATGGTTTTCCCTAAACAATTTACAGTTCTTTGAACTTTCCTCAATGTGCCACTTTCCGACTTTCATGTAACACAGATCGGTTTCTTTATCGGTTCTCCCCTCGATTCACCATCTGTGTTGAACTGCTTGGCTTTCTTCGTATCGGGAGTCAAGGTGGGTACTAAGGTAGCAGGCATCTCCCTCTGTCCTGCTTATCAGCATAGGCACGCTCCGGGTACCGTTGAAATCTGCTGCAACATACTTGGGCTATTGTTCGCGGTTTTACGATTCTTTCCACAGAGGTCTTGCGGGTCTGGGTCGGAAAGGGCAAGGTCGCTTCTCTCTTTGTCAGCCTTTCAGTTCTTGCTGTCTATCTCCTCCTCTTGAACTGCCGTGCCTGGATAGCTGTCTCGTTGTGCAGTCTGCCTTGCTCGTACTGTGCTCTCGTGCTCCACCTTTTACCCCTGTCGGGAAGCCAAAGGGGGTCAGGTGTGTGCGGTTCTGGTCAATTGCCTGACTCTGCCTGACTCTGGTGTTGGGACATATCAGAAAAAATGGCTTTAGTGTTAGTCTGTTGTCTTTTGTGGTGTAAAAAAGTGTTGTAGTCGGAAAAAGGGGGCGGTGGTTAAAGTGTTTGCGTATTCTACAGGGTAGGCTGGGGAAAATGTATTAGAAGAAGGGAGATACTGCGTCCCACCTGTCGGTTTCCCGCTTCTACTCCCTGACGACACCCCATCCAGGTGATTCTCCCTCACTAGTCCACCCCTAGGAAATGGATCCAATAGCGATGGCCATGTCCTGGCCACCTGGATGACAGATTGTCAGGGAGACACCTTCAGGTTTCTCACAATAGCCATTACTTACATAAAAACCCTGCCACACCTACATTACCATCACCTACTCTTAACACTATGCTTTCTTATGCTGTACTCTTTGTTCTGTCATGTATTGCACGTAGATGAATTGTGCAGATTAGCCTATGCATTGCATTTGGAAGAATATGTGAAGATCAGCCTATATGTTGTGCTTAGATGAATTGCGAAGGATAGTCCTTTTACTGCTCCTGATGAGTCTTGAAGGCTAGCCCCTACTTTGCACTCATATTTACTAGGTAGCCATGTACTGCGCTTAGAAGATGCTGAAGCTAGCTATGCGTCACACAAAATAGAATTATGAGGATCACTAATAAACTGCACTTGGATGTAGCCAATGTGCTGCACCTGAGGAATGTTGAGGTTAGCCTATGCATCGCACCCAATAGACTTTGAGGATCACAGACACACTGCACTTAGATGAAATAAGGTATTGCACTTTGAGGATTTTGAGGGTAGCCAATGTGTTGCATTTAGAAGAATGGTAACGCTAGCCTATGTGTTGCAGACAATAGATTTATGAGGATAGCAACTGCACTATGCACAAAATGTGAAGATGGGCAATATATTCCATTTGGAATATTCTTTGGGTGGCCAATGTATTGCACGTGGAGGAATGGAGAAGCTAGCCAATGCATTGCACACAGTGGATTTAGGAGGATAGCAAATACACTGCACTTAAATGAAGTGTGAGGATGGACAAGGTATTGCACTTGAATGATTGAAGGTGGCCAGTGTGTTGCACCGTGATGAATTGATATATGATATGATATGGTATTTATAACACGCCTATACACAAGTGTTTCAAGGCGCAACGAGGCCTAGCTAGCCAATATGTAGCACTCAGATAAATTGTGAAATTAGCCTATTTATTGCACTTGAGAACTCTCAAAAGGCAGCCAATGTACTGCAATTGGAACTGCGAGGATTAGCCAATGTGTTGCACTTGGAAGAATTGTGGCAGTCAGCCTATGTATGACAACTCAGAAGCATTTTGAAGGTAGTTCAGGTATTGCACTTTGAAAGCATTGAGAGTAGCTAATGTATTAACCACCCCTACTCTTGCTCCTCTCGTGCATATCCCCCACCCCAAGTACCACACATGGCATATGGGCCAGCAAATCAAACACCCAACATAACAAACACTCGCAAACAATGAGCAATCCCTGACACTGGGCCTTAACCTTTGGTTACAACAAGCCAGTGCACACAATCAAACTCACTTAGAAAACCAACTTGCACAGGAAGCCAGCTCCTCCTGGTTCCTTAAGCATCAACAGAAAAGCACAATGTCTAGCCTATCTCTCTTCCCTCACTAACTTACACCCCACCATCTTTCTTATAGAGCCATGTTAGCACCTGGATACTATGTCAGTGGTAATGGTGCACGGTATAAGGCAATTTAACATAACAGTTGTGCCAGACATTCATTGTCCATGGATAGCCTGATATCCATCCCGTCCATGTTAGTGTAAAGTGCAAAAAGGGATTCCAATAAGTATCTTGCCTGCCAAAAGGCCATACCCCCTCAATTTATTCTGTTGCTGGAGTGCCCTTTGTACCTCTTTTCTCTTGGCTTAAAGAGATTGGAGGCAGCAGGATTCCTCTGTGTATTTCCCCATCCCCTAGCTTGCTAGGGAAGCAGCTCTCTCCCCCCAACTGTTTAAAAATGGAAGGTATAATCTAGAGAGGCGCGCAAATTAACTTAAAGGTCCTTTGGCGGGGGTGCTCGTGGCAAAGATGGCAACTAGAGTCTGAGCTCTGTGGCTAAACTGACGAGGAGGAGGCCATAGTGTGTGGATAATTTTGATCTGTGAGCGGCAGCATCAGATCGGGGAACATGCTGAATTGTGTCCAGTTTGGAGAGGATATGCAGCTCCTGGGGTCCCGAAACCACAAGAGGCCTAGTGGGCATTATGCCATGCACTCGTGGTGCGATGGAGCAGAGTCTTGGTGAGGAATGCCCCCTTCTGGCTGTGATCAACTGCGGCTACTTCTCACAGGGTTGCCATGGAACCTCAAACTGTCTTGATGCCAGTTACTGGAAGTGTTGCGCTGTGGCGCACAATTATTGCCCAAGGGTCTGGCTGATCCTGGTGCTGGCGTCTCACATGGTGCTCCTCACGCGACTGCCGCAAGGCCGGTGCATCCTGTGGATTGCGGATCACGCTTGACCCTGTGGGCCAGTATATAAAAGAACAGTGGGGTCAGTGTGGGATATGGTGTCAGGTGACTGGAGAGAACCTCGGGTTCGGAATCGTACGGAGCACGTGGTGGTTGCCGCGCTATAATGGACCAGAGGAGGGTCTGGTGAAAGTAGGCGCACAACGCTCCTTATATTTTGCTTCATGAACTTGTTGTACTGGGCCCGGAGGCCCTGGTCCATACGAGCTTTTGACCTTGTCTACCCCCATTGGATATTTGGCAAAGGAGGGAGGCCTGCTGCAGCCTTGTGGGGCTTTTCCATTGTTTTCCGACCCTGGGTAGTAGCAGCGCTCAATACCTTGTGAACTGGAAGAAGCAGGCTGGGCTGGAGCCTGTTAAATGCTTCTTGGAATGTTCTTCTCTTTTATATGCACATAGTGATCTCAGTGCCTGGGCCCTGATACTTGTCATGCTGATTGCACATTGGTCCTCTGTTATTCATGGCTAAGGGTAATGAACGGCAGTCCAGACTTCCGTTTACACATAAGGAGAGCCCTGTTGTGAGCAAATGCACTGTGTCGGCAGCTACACAAATGGCTTCAGAGGCAGAGAGGAGGATGACTACCTTGCTGAATCTGGACCCAGTGCCGCCTTAAGTAGTAGTTCCCCTTCTGACCTGCCGATGGTGTTGGCCCAAATGAAATCGGGTTTAGCTTCAGTGAACACCAAATTGGATGGTGTGGTCTACAAGGTTGATCAAATTCAGCACTGAATAGAGAAGGAGAGTGGGAGCATTTCTGACGCAAAGCACAGACTCAGGAGGCTAGAGGACACAAGTTCTGAAGTAGGTCATCCCCTACGCTCTCTACAGGAAGAGGTCTAGTCCATTAAGGCCAAGAATTATGATCCAGAGGCGAAATCCAGGAGGATCACTGTCAAAGGGGTGCTCACAGAACATGGAGTTATTTATGGAAAATGTCATCAGAAAAGTTCTTGTGGATCCTCTGCTTTCCTTCGCAATTTCTGATTGAAAAGGCTCATCGTGTTTCTCTGCAAGCGCATAAACCTGGCCAGAATCCACGCCCAGTCATTATGTGCTTATTAAACTATAGAACCTGTGATACTGTGTTACTCAGAGCTAGGGAATTGGGCGACCTCCAGGATAAGGAGGCAAAGGTCTCATTCTATCCGAACTTCACTCCTATGGTGCAGAAATCATGACTGTCATTTGCTGCTCCCAAAAGTTCCCTTCAGCGAGGCCTTCAGTATGCTATGCTCTACACTAGCTGTGAGTGATCCATGATAACAAGACTCACTTTTTCTCTGATCCATTGGAGGTTCAGACATTCCTGGAATCGTTGCCTAAGGGTTGACGGCCTGATCTGCAGTTGAGATAATGCTGATTCTTTGGTTTGTGGGCTCTGATTGGGTGCCTGCATATGCAGGGACCCTGTCGGGGTAATAATGGCAGTCATTTGATACAGATTGGCTTTGATCCTTTCACTATCCATGCCTATACTGGCCATTCACTCTTCTCTCCTTTCCTATTCCCATTGGTTTGCGCTGTTCGTGCTAAGTATGTGACACCATTGTTAATTTGCATATTGTTGGAAAAAAGTAAGGCCTCCTCCTCCCTGTGTTCGTCATCTGCCTGGTTGTCAAATCCGATGTCCCTGGGTTGTTACCCAAGTCAATGTGTTTGTGGGGGGTTGGGTCGTTTTGGAGGGAATATTCAATGCGGGTTGGGGTGAGCTAGGGATGGGTGTTAAATGTTGACAATTGGTTCACTTATTGACAGATTACATGCTTAGTTAAAGAGTCTGTTTTCTATTGAAGTTGTGTTACACGTTGTTCAGATTTTCACTCTCATTCATTGATTTTCCATGATCAACTAAGTTGGAACGTGAGAGGACATAACAATCCGAGGAAAGAGTGCAAGGTTGTGGGCTATTGTGAGAGACACTGGACTAAAGTTATCCTTCTCCAAGAATCCCATTTGGTCGGGGGAAATAGTCTATTGGTGGCTAAGGCATGCGGAGCTGCCAGTTATATACCTCATTTTCATCCTATTCCTGGGGTGTGACCACTCTGACCCATAAGTCTTTGAGATTCTGGGTTTCAGAGCACTGTATAGACCCGAACAGCAAATTTGTCCTTGTGTTGGTCATGTTGACTCATAGGCATGGAACAATAGGTAATATATGCAGACCCAATACAGATGATCCCGGGTTCTATGAATTCCTCCTAAATGGATGTATTTCATATGCATACACAGACCTTATTTGAGCAGGAGATGTCAATGTTATCCGGGATACATTTAGAGACTGATCTGGCAGAGGCCCCATGCCTCTTTCTCATGCCACCCGCAAAATAGTTAATTTTATGACAGAAACGGGAATGGTAGATGTGTGGTGTACACTCCATCCTGAAGTTAGAGAGTTCTCCTACTATTCATTGGTACATGATATGCAATCTCGGATTTATTGTGTTAGCTAGGCAATTATTGGTACCTATGATTTCAGAATGTAAGTTCCTCCCTAGAACACTGTCGGACCCAGGGAGATTGGTTAGGCCATTCTGGTTCTTTAAGGTCCGGACCTTGCAAGATGTGGTGTTGCGTGAGGATGTATGTGAGATGAGATCCTTTTTTTAATACAATATTGGTTCTGTACCCAGTATGGTGACAGTTTGGGAAACCTTCAAGGTGTATTTAAGGGACAAATGCATTGCGCTTATAAATGGGGTCCTTAAGGGTATTGGAAGGCAGCGGCGTGTTCTGGAAGTGAAGCTAAAATACCATTAGCTATGCCTGGGCTGCTTGGATAATTCAGAAGTGTTATCCTCCCTGGGATCAGCCTTGGATGATTTTCGAGCAGTAGCAGACCGGGAAGCCCCCACTCTGGCTCGGACATATTGCGAGGAGGGACGACCAGGTCACCATTTAGTGGCATTGCTGAGATGGAGATGTGGGGTGGGGGTACGCCGGATATTGCAGCAGTACAAGCTAGTAATGGGCAGGTTGTATTGGATCTAGAGCAAATTCTTGATAACTTTTTGGAAATACTATGAGAAGTTAGGGAAGACTCTGACACTGATGCACTGATCTGATATTTGGAGGACTCCTCACTGGCCAAATTAGAAGAGAATGCAGGTGTGTCATTAGCATAACCCATTGCTATCCTAGCTGCCGTGAAGAAGCTCCCTTCTTCGAAGGCCGCAGCTTGGATGGTATTACAGCCAAGTTCTATAATGAATACGGACCAGGTATATGCTAAAAACCTGGCAGGAGTCAATGCAGTTGGGCATGCTACCCCTTCAATGCGAGAGGCTGTGGTTTCTCTGATACTGAAACCTGGTAAGGACCATCTAGAGTGTGCATCATGCAGGCCAATATCGCTATTGAATCTGGACACTTAGATCTTTGCAAAGATTTTGTCTGACAGTTTGCTTCCCCACCTGGCCACGATTATTCACCCGATCATTCAGGATTTATGCCCTGGAGGTCTACATCATTGAACTTAGGCAGTTATTCACTTTACTTGTTTAAATAGTCCCTGGTCTTCAAGCGGCTACTGCCCTGTTGGATAATGAAAAAGCGTTTGACTCGGTAGCCTGGAACTACCTCTTTGCCGTCCTGTGAGAAGGTCGGATTGCCTGACTACTTCTTGCAATATGTTCAACTTCTTTATGCTGGGGCTAGTGCCTGCATCAGATTCCTTCCCTTTGGGTCAGGGTACGCAGCTGAACTTCCCACTCTCACCACTGATCTTCGTGATTGCTATAGAGCCTCTGGCCATATGACTACAAATGCTTCACTGAGATCGCGGGTTAGCCTTCTGGGGGGGAGGACGTGGGTGTGTGAAATTGAAGCACTATACGCTGATGATATATTGTATTTTAAGGATCCCATAGACCACCTAATCTTGTTGATATGGGAAGTGGAAAGTTTTGGGGACTTTTCTGGATTACGGATCAATTGGTCAAAATCAATCCTATTCCTGCTTAATGATAACACAAATCAGCCTTGGACATTGGCTCCTATAGATGGGAGCAGTCTTCGGTTTAGTATCCTGGGGTTGGTGTTAGTAAAAGCCATACCTCTGTGCACCCAGACCCCAACCGGCCCATAAAGCTGGGGGTTGCCCAATAGCACTTTAAGATGAGGCAGCAGCACCCGCGAGGTGGATGGGGATGCAGATTAGTACTCTAGCATCTAATCAATAATGACAACTCAATGGTTTGGCAAAGGGAGTCCGTTTAATGACAAGTACAAAAAACAGGGAGTTCAATGAACCTCAGCAACTGCTCAATCTTCCTTCTAGCTTAAACTCCAACAAACTTCATAAAAAACACATCTTTTAGACTAAAAACTTGTCATCAATGACGTGTAAAGCTTAAAATGTTGCATGCAATTCTATTGGTTATAGGAAGGTAACTTTACTATAGGTACTATATCTGTATATGGTAACGGGGAGACAGGATTGGGGAACCAGTGTCAGGTGGGGCATCTAAGCCCTTCTTTCATAATAGCTATTGTGCACGTCACTAAAAGTATGACGTCCCATTGGTTCTACAAACTATAGGATCCTAGATTACTTGGTCCATTATGATTGGGTTGGCACCAAACCCCCTTGTATTTTTCCACTGGCTTAGCAGCTTGCAGAATGGTCGGCCAGGTGCAGGATGCTTGCCCGCTCTCCCAGCCTTCCCCCCAACCGTTGCCATCATCAATCACCTCCCCAATGGCCATGTGTCAATTATTTCTTATTGGTTGGCCTCGAGATTGCATCTCTGTCTGGAAGAGTTCAGATATCTGTGCATGGCACAAGGCCGCGCATAGGTGTGAAGGCCCCAACTCTTCTTGCTTGGCAGGTCACGTGATTCAGACACTGTGAAATCGTCTAATTTTCCATGCAATTCGTGTATTTGATTTAGCTTTCTGCCCACCACCTGCCTTTTGCTGCTTATCTTGACTTCTTTGAACAGGATTCTCTGCTCCTTGCTTCATAAATCATATCTATGGTTTGTCCATGTCAACCGATGCAACCTTGGCTGCTTGGTACGGGTTGCATGCGTCTAAGTTTCGTTTCTTGTCTTTTAGCTTTCGATTCTTGTGTTGGGGGGCTCCTCTCCTGCGGCCTTTAGTAACATTTGGTTGATTCTGCTCTTGTGCACAGTGGAAGTATACTTTATATAAAATGCTCCTTATTGAGATAGATATGTATAGGTGGCACTTGCTGCAATCTATCTTACTACTAAGCATAGCAAGCCGCACGATTTTCTCAGCTTTCTTGCATTTCCAAGCATATGTACATGTGTAAACTGGCTGCATGTCTTCATCATGCTTGTGGCATAAGCTTCTTACATTTGTCATCACTCATTTCACTTAAACTCAGGATGTCGCTTTATCCATGGTGTTTCGTCTCTTTTCGTCATTCGCAGGTTGTCATATCTTCTATATGTGAGTCAGTCCGGATTCTTGTGGCGTCACCATTCGTCCTCCTTTAGGACTTTATTGGCTTCTTCAGGCATTGTGTTTTGGCAGTTGTCAGTTTGTCTCGCTTGTCGATATCGTTTTCTCAATGGGTACCGTACTATCCAAGGTTGCTTAAGTGACGGTACTTCAGTTGATGCTGACAGTCTGATAGGTACCGGACAGAGCCCCACTGCGGCTCTTTGTTGGTTTATTTGCTCCTCATACTTCACATACTTCGGCGTGAAAGTTCCTGGCACTTCGAAATGGGTGATTTGAGTGCAGGTCGTGCATGGGACTTCCTTTACACCTCTATTACGGGATAACCACCTTGCATATCAACAGTTCCTTCGTAGCAAGGTTAGCTGATGGAGCTTATTGCCCCTTTACGCCTTGCGCCGTATTGCTAAAATGGTGATTGTGCCAGAATTACTGTAATTTTACCAAAATATAGCAGTCTGGCCTGGGGTGGAGTTCTTTTTTCGGAACTCAAATCTTTATTGTTGAAACTGGCTTGGTTTCCTAAACCCCCTCCTGCCCTCCGCCCGCCCACCCCCGTGTGAAGTGGGAGATGCTTGTTAAACCCTATGGGCAAGGAGGTACGACATGGAGTTGGCTTTTCAGCTTCACTTTGCTTCATATTGGATGCCAGGATCCCTCCATTTTCCGCATGTGAGAATTGAGAGGGAACTGGTTTATCCCTATTCTTTACAGGGCTGCTTGGTGTTTTTGCAGGTGTGGGATAAATGCAGATTTGTCCCAGTGACTTGTACTATTCGCAGTGGCTTGTACTATTCATGCCTGAAGGAGGCTGTTACAAATTGTTAGTCCTTATGCGCCTGGACTCTCCGACCTTGTGATTCAGGTCTCTGAAACCGTCCTGTGATGAGGCCATTGCAACACAGTGGAAGGAGTTTAGCATTCATTACATATTCCCGGTGGGAAGCTTTGTAACCTGGTAACAATTTGTGGGCTCTGAGTTTGGGTGCTTTTTTTTCTCCAATCTTACCCCATCTGTGTGCCATTTTGGGAGTGGCCTCCAGTTTTCCTGATTAAGCTTACAATCACCCCTTTGTTGCGGGTTCTCGTTAACTCGGCCAGTGATCGCAATATCATCTCCTCCATCTACCTCATTGTTCAGCAAGAGATCCCATAGACGGCACTGACAAGCAGATTGTGATAGGAAGAGGATATAGGGAGGGAAATTAATGATAAACAGTGAGCTCAGCTCTGTGAATGTACACAAACCTTTGCTATAAGTAATAGATTTAAGATTTTACATCGGGCATACCTTACTCCCTCTCAACACATACCTTTTGATTATACTAAGGATGGGAAATTTCCACGGTGTCATGCAAAATCTGTTAATTTTATACATATGGTTTGGTCCCGCCTGAGCATTTCTTCATCCTTTGCTGGATTGTTCTCAACATTCACTGCTATAATGGGCACGAGGTACTGCGTGAAATAATGATAATGATGTGTTATTTATATAGCGCCTTAAGCCAAAGCGCTTTACAGAGAACATATATACATACATATAGCATCCCAACCGATGTTGGTACTCATGTATCGGCCTCGGAAGGATGAATGGCTCAGTTGGCCTTGCCGGGATTTGAACCTGCGACCTGCAGATCACACATAGATCGCAGCAGCGAGCGCGCAACCCGCTGAGCTATCTTACCGGCTATATACTGGGCTGTTTGTTTGGATGGATGGTTGGCAGGTATGATTCTGGCAAGGGGATGTATTTTTTTTCAAGTGGACAATCTATATTGATTGTGACATCTGTGCCATGAGCATCAGCATATTTGTACTCCTTTTCGCTCCTTTCTATTTACTCAAGCTGATGAGGAAATGCCCAGAGGGAATGGTGCAAGGACCATCGAGGGTGCACATCATACAGGCCAATATCGCGATTGAATCTGGACACGTAGATCTTTGGAAAGATTTTGTCTGACAATTTGCTTCCCCACAAGGCCACGATTATTCACCCAATCAATCTGTTGAGGAAATGCCCGGAGGTACTGGGGTTTTAGGCGCACCCTTGGAAAGTGGGGATGCAATGCTCACTTGAATCTGAGAAATGTAGTCGTATGGAAACCCATTACTTTGGTCTGTTGGACTCACATATAGCTGCTACGTTATATTGTTTTGGGTGTTTAAACTGGCCCTGTACCCTGTGAGATTTCTATTGAACCAGTTTAATGACACACTGTAGGAACATGACAAACATCAACGAGTCTAAGTGCTTGACTAAGATGTGAAACTTTCATTAAATAATATGTGTTTTTTTTAAAACAGAAAAAAGGTCCTTTTGTATGGATTGGCTGGGACACAAGGACAAGCAAACCCCACAATACACTAGGGGAGTCTGCCATAATGATCATTTACCTGACTCCAACCAGGTGCAAGGACAGTATGTTGAACAGTACTCCACTGGCATGCCTAGTATAGCACAACTCCCCCATCTGTCTGGCGGTGCTGTACCTCACAAGCACTTCGCTCACCTCGGGGCTGGCCCCAGAATTTGCAGTGGTGTGGGTGGCAAAAGATATGTGGGGGCCCTCATTTGCATATTCAATGATGTCACAGAATGAGTTTGTAATACTCGATGTGCTCATGTACATTTTCATAAAAAAACATTTGACAGGAGTAAGCTAATAGACAAACTGTGATGTCCAGTTTATGAATTGTCACAGCTAGCTATTACATATCTCGCAATATCACGATTAAGGCTGTTTTGGAGAAGCAGCCCGTGTGAGCCAAATCAGTTCTAGAGAATTCCTATTTTGGCAGACATCGAGAGTTGTGAACATTATTTGCGCAGGGGCACACAATTTGGTTCAATGGAAAATCCAGATTTGAGAACAGTCTGGGACTTGGCACTTGCCCACACACATTTGCCCAGCTGTAGTTGGTAGTCGTTTTCTTTGCCCACACAAGACCTTTTGCAACTTTGATTTGAAAACTTCACCTGACTTTAGAATGCAGTGAAAACAATTGTGACTGTGTTCTGTCTGCTAACTGAAGTAAACTGCGAGTGTGTTTATAGCAGTCTTTCGATAGCTTTTATTTTTGTGCTGTATAGTGGATTGCTCTAAGGTACCTATGGGGAACCAAGCAGATAAAGCAAACGCACCCAGACATTGTGAAGATTTTATCAAGTTAGATACCTCTCAATGTATTTTTAAATACCTACTTTTAAACTCTAGGCCTCTCCTGAAACATGCCACAGAAGTGCCATCTATTATTGAAGATGTTAACCTTTGTGTGCTAACAGAGACTTGGAGTCATGAAGCAGCCGATCCCACATTGTAGCTGGGGGACGGGAGGGGGGGGGGGAGGGTGTAGCCCTTATTATCAGATCTAGGTTGAAAACATGGAAAATGAAAATTGACACTATTCCGTGCTCAGAAATTCTATTCATAAAAATAGCTATTAACCACCTTGAATGTTCTTTTAATTTATAGAGACCCTACAGCCGACCCTACATTCCCAGCGCTTCTTAATAGTCTGCTCCAATAAATTCTGAAACCGAACACGAAACTGGCTGGGCAGTGATTTAGACACTACTGCCAAATCAATGGAGAATACTCTTGATGCTCTGTTTTTTTTTCCATCATGTTAGAGACGCCATACACGTCAAAGGTCATACCCTGGATTGGGTTTCCACCCTTAATGTGATGGTGAATAATGAGATGTGTGGTCTTGCCCCTGATCAGATCACTTCTGCATATGCTTCCAATCACAAGTTGGATTTTTCAAAGAGAAATCTATTCAGCATAAATCACTTGTAACTAGCAGAAGTCATACAAATTTGAATAAAGACACCCAGGGCCCTTGGACCGAGGCCTTGAACACCAATATTGGAAATTTAACCAATCTTGAAGACATGTTAGCCATAATGTTAAACTCTCTAAAAACAGCTACAGAGGTTTGCTCCAGTTAAAACAAAAGTGCAAATAACAGAGTATAAAAAAAATTGGTTCTCTAATGATTTGATGGAACTTAAAGCTAAGAAAAACAACCTCTTCCATGCATGGAGAAAATGCAGAGTTCCAAGCAATTTAGAAGCATATAAAACTACTGCAGCGGAATTTAAAAAAGCGATCCTTAAAGCAAAAAAGGAGTCATTGAATGACAGAATTATCAATGCTAAATCTGATTGTTCTTTTAGAATTTTGAAAAGCTCTTTACAATCACACACTCCAGGACCTATACAAGACTCTATTGTTAAAAATAAGGCATGGTGTACTGAAATTCAACTAGCCATGTCCAATAAATTAGTAAAAATTAAAGAAACAAAAGAGATGTTATGTTATGTTATTTTGCATTTGTATAGCGCCTTATGTACCATTGGTATGATCTCAAGGCGCTGGTAGGTTGAACGCCCTCGGAAACCGCAGTTCGAGTCATTTGAGAGAGATAGAGTCGTAAAGTGTGTGGGCGCACCAGGTATGTGTGCAGCTGGTGTGGTTGTTGCATGATAGCTGCTTCTTAACGGTAGGTGTGTAGCAGAGGAGATCAATTGAATGTGTTCAGTCTGGAGGGTGGACATTCAGACTGAGTTCTGGCTGCGTTAGGCCTGAGGAGACGCCTAAGCTAGCCGGTGGGTGCTAGCTATCTGTTTTATAAGGATGATGGGTAGTTTGATGGGTAATGTTAGTATGAAAACAACTTTACCGAATGTGTCATAGTACTGCTGTGTTCTAGTTGAATGCTGGTGTATAGGAGAGAGTAAGCGTAGCAGTGGGATATTGTGGTAATCAGTAAAGTGTATGCGACCAGGTACACTCAGTGAAAGTTGGGAATACCTACTAAATTAATTTCTACTACAGTGACACTATTAGTGCATACTTCGAAACTAAACTTTAACCTAGTGACACTATTGGGCACACTTCATCCGCTCCATGCACTTCATGCATTCCATCTGTTCCATGATCTCCCTCCGTTATATGCACTCCAGCAGTTCTATCCATTACATCTACTCCATCTGTTCTATCCGCTCCATCCGTTCTATCCACTCCATTTGTTCCATGCGCTCCATCTGCTCCATGCATTCGATCAGTTCAATGGACTCCATCCGTTCCATGGACTCTATCCGTTCCATGGACTCCATCCGTTCCATGGACTGGACTCCATCCGTTCCATGTACTTTATCGAATGCAGTCATCTCTTCCATGTACTCCATCTGTTTCATGTACTCGGTCTGATTCATGCACGCCATGAAAAAACACGATCTGAGCATAAAAGGACAGGAAGATAATATACAGTGTCTGACTGCCAATGATAAAGAATCACCTGCCTTCAGATTCTTGCCAATATCTGAAGATGAATTAGCCAAAACAATCAGCCAACTCAAAAGTACAAGCTGTAAAGGAGACCCCTGCGCCTCTATTATAATTAAATCCCGGCATTCACTAAATTTGTCAATGCCTCTTTTCAGCTTAATCAGGTGCCAGACAACATAAAAAATGTGTGGATCACGCCTCTCTTGAAGAAGCTCAATCTGTGTCCATTAACATCTAATTATAGACCGATCACTAACACCGCCTTTCTATTAAAATTTCTAGATCGTGTCGCATATAACCAAATTTCCGTATTTATGGAACAAAATCAAATCTTTCACAAATATCAATCAGGTTTTCGCATTAACCATGGAACGGAGATGGTCTTTCTTGCCCTTAAATCTTACCTCCTTCACGGGATGGATAAGGGACAGATTGCTCTCCTTATGATTTTAGATCTTTCGGTGGTCTTCGACATGGTGGATCATTCCATCTTGTCCACCAGGCTAAAGGAGAACGCACATTTCTCCGAGGAAGCAATTCAATGGATATCCTCCTTTTTGAAAGATAGACAAGTTAGAGTGGCTAGTGAGTTGGCAGAAGCCAATCCCATGACTGTACTATATGGAGTCCCACAGGGAGCATACGTGTCGCCATGCTTTCATAACATCTTCATGATCCCCTTCTTCCAGATGTTGGAAGAGGAGGGAATCATATTTGCTAACTATGCAGATGAAATGCAATGTGTTTTACCTATCTCAGGCATCCATCAAGAGGATGAAGCCTTCATTAATAAAATCTACCTTAAAATCCAAAATTGGATGGTTACAAATGGGCTGGCCCTGAATAGTGCTAAAACTGAACTACTTTTGATAGGCACACCCAGAAAATTGGAGAAACTGGGGGCCACTTATAAGAATTTCAATCTGGATAATTGCGCTGTTGAGATCTTGAGCAGGATGAAGACCCTAGGTTTGTACCTGGATAAATATTTGAATATGAAAGGCTCAGGTGAACAATCTGATCTCCTCATCCTCATATTTCATCAAACTCTTTCGTCACCTATGCCCTTTCATTTCAGAAAAAAACTCAGAATCCTTAGCGAAGGCCATCATCAGATCCAAACTGGATTATGGTTGTAGCCTATTGGTAGGCATCTTGCAAGTAGAATTTCAACGCCTTAGGTGATCCTGAATGGGGCAGTGAGAGTAGTTAAGGGCCTAAGTAAAAGAGATCACGTGTCAGAGGCTAGAAAGAGTCTTCACTGGTTACCAATCAGGGCAAGAGTCTTGTTTAGGCTTCTTCCCATTACTCATGAATGTATTATGGGTTAAATGCCATCATACTTGACAGAAGCCATTGCATTGAAACATAAACCAGGTCTTTAAGATCAGACAATACCAATCTACTTTTGAGTTCCGCACAGCAACTCTTATAAGGCCCAGCAGGGGTCATTCAAAGCAGTAGCCCCAATCGCTTGGAATGCCCTTTCGCCCATGCTAAGAACTACAGCCTCGACAGAACCTTTTATGAAGCAGTTGAAGACCCTGTGTTTTGCTTAGAGAGTTTTTCCATTCACATGCACTTTAGCTGATAAATATTCTGATCTTTGCCATGTCTTTTCTTCGTTCTATGTTTCCTGTGTGTTTGTTTTCGCCCATCAGCCTTCGGGTACCAGGTGCCCTCTATGAATGCCTAAACATAAACATATATTTGGCCATATTGTGTCCAAAGTAGCACTGTGCCTTTTTATTAAGATCTACAGTTGAAGATTATTTTTGAATGAATCTCCTAGCAATGTTTGAAGAAAATGTTTTGTTTTAATTCCATATGGATACTTTCTACCCTTTTGCACTATAATGCTAAAAACAAAAGAAAATATTACAATAATAAATGTACAATCATTAAGAAGATACATAAAAATATAAAATGCAAAATAAATGCATACAAAAATGAGGTGCGTGAAATAAAAAACACACGCTATGACAATGTAACTATAGCTTAATGAATAAATCATAGGCCTGTTACCACGCATAATATGCGGCTGCAGAGATTCCGCTGAGTATATTGTTGCCCAAAACTGATTTGATCAAATGCTACTTTGCGAAGTAATAAATTGCCCATAACTTCTTAGATAGGATTTAGTTTGATTGGGACAACAAGTCAATATATATTTTGCCATTTGAACATTCTTTTTACATAATCGTCTGAGCCTGTTCTCAAAGAGAATACGCCTTTCATGTGCCTACATATGCCAGTACAGGCAGCAAACTACATTGTAAATAAATTATTAAACGCCTCACAGGTGGTAAGGTAACTACAAGACTGTTCAGGGGAAAAACCCTGCATGATGTATTTCACATATCTCTTCTTATCAGATAAACCACTGTTTGTGAGTGATCCTAGACAAACGTTTTATGTTTTAGTTTAGAATAAAACTCATATGCTTCTGTTAGGAGTCAGAAATGGGAGGCGGACACAAAGGGGTAATATTCTCAAAATTAGCAATTTTATTAACAGAAAAGGATTTGTATAAAGTCCTAATTTTCCCATCCTAAAGCGAATGTCCTTTCCTATGAAACTAAAGCAGGCTGACCTTGTGTCCAAACTAAATCCGACCCTCACACTAACGTATACTATAAAAGGTTTCAAGGTAAAGGTTTCTAATTTTTCAATTCAACAGAAATGTGCAAAAACCTAAACATGTAACTTCAACAAAATAATCATTGTGTCTGGGGGTTGGCTCTCTTCCCCTGAATTGTTTCACGAAATATATAAAAATGTTCTGTTTCACCAATAGTCTATTAAAGGCAATGAACATGTCTTTCCCCTAATACTTTCCTCAGGATGGCAAAACAAATGTCTCTTCCACAACCCTGGTTGGAATATAACAAAGAGAAAGTTTCTCCTAGTTTTTCAGGATGGCAAAACAGAATGTCTTTTCAACAACACTGGTTGAAATATGGAAAAGGAAAGGCTTTCCTAATTTTCAGAATGATTAAACAAATCTCTTTTCTCCAATATTGGTAGAAGTACGGCAAAAGGCAAGTCTTTTCTAATTCTCTGGTTGACAAAATGTTCACTTTAAAAAACAACTTGATATGAAACTTTTTCTTTAACACACCAGTTCAAAATCGTTTTCCTGGTATATATATATCCCCCATACTGCCATCCCATATATGCGGATTTGTTCAAGCTATGGCAACCTTTCTTTCAATATCTCTTGTCAATGTTTGTTCCCGGTTTCCCCCATGACAACTCATGTTAGGGCAATTGTACCATTTGCGCCCTTGCTTTTCAGTTCTACTTGGTCGGTATTCAAAAATGCTTCCCAAGTGTTTACTAATGTGTTGGCACGTCCCTGTGCCCCCTACTCTTTTAGGTTGACTCACTGGTGTAACATGCAGCTACAGAAAGGAATTTTCGTCGGCCAGGCTTCCCCCTTTTGGCAGTCTCCTTCGGTTCCCGTGTCCGCTTTTCATTCATTCGCCAATGGAACCATTTCCGCTCTACAGGTCCTCGTCTTCTCCAGTCCCGCTGTGACAGTTCACCTTCAGTGGTCCCTCCAGGGCACCTGCTATGACTCCACCAGAGTTCCTCTCCTCTGGTCCTAAGCACCTTCAGACTTTTACTGGCAATAGTTTCCTGCTCTCCCCATGGCTCATCTCTGTAAGTCTACCTCTGGGTTTGCTTCCGACTCTACAGCTTCTCCCCTCTCTCCTTCTCCGATCTAATCCTTGCAGGTGATTTCCACATTTAAATGTCCCGCACAGCTGACTTTGATCCTGACAACTAGACTGCACGTTGCTCTTGGTGTCACATTCTCTCCACATTAACTCCTTGCTCCTCGTCTCAGTACTAAGGCTTTCTGGGACTTGGACATTTCAGATTATTTTAGGTTACATTGTTGGACAGTTTTATTTAAACAACAAGAAACATTAGATGTTGAAGGTGTTTTAGACTTATTATGCACATATGAAGCATGAATAGTGTTTTGTTTGAAATACTTAACAAAAGTAGGTTTCGGGTCTTTATAATTAAATGGTTTTGAATAATGGCAACTTGCCATCAAAAACTTTGGAATGAAGGGATCCTGCTCACACGAAAGGGATGAATCCTGCTTCTCTCCTGTTGGAGTCAGCACTGCCCCTTGACAACCATCTCCTCCAATGTGATCCACCCCCAGAATACCACCCCCAAGGTCAGGATCAGGCAGCGGTACCTTCCGCTGGCCACATTTGAGACTTTAGACTGGGGATCTGTGATGACTCTGCGTTATTCATTACACTTCGTCTTCAGTGGCTATCTGTAAGTCAATAGCTGTTAATTGCAACATTGCAGTGCTCATTAGTTCTCTATGGGCCGGAATACATGATCTATAGCGTTCATGCTTTGCGAATAGTGCCACCAAAGTGTGTTTGTAGAGCCATTTTACATTTTCTTTTGGTAAAATCTCTAAACCGTACATAAGCCCAGGAATAACTCCCTTTTTATGAACCTCCAATTAGCCTTCCACAGAGCAGCTGCCCTTTCTAGTCATATAATTTTTGATCACTTGCCATTTTTTAAGGGATTTAAGAGGCAACAATAAAATGAGGCACTGGGTGAGTTCTTAATAGGCATACGCAAGTAAACATAGGAGTCTAAAATATCCAGATGTTCCCCTCCCATGGACCTAGGAAAGCAAAGTGCACGTTGTTTTCTCCTGCCAATTCTCATGATTTTAGTTTTTTCTCAGATTTATTTTTAGGCGATTGGCAGTGGCATATGAGTGAAGCGGTTCCATGGTGTGCTGCAAGCCAAGTGGAGTTTTGTCGATCAAAACAGTATCATCGGCATATGAAAGCCAAATGATGGTCATGTCACAGAGTTTAGGGGGGAAATTACAGCTCATACGCAGCGTATCATCCATGTCAGCCACCGAAAGGTTATACAGAAAGGCGGGCCAACACGCACCCTTTCTTTAGGCCACTATTGGTGGGATAGGATTTAGTAATGGTTCTGTCTTGTGACATCCTTACCATAACAGAGGTGGCCATGTATAGTTTCAAAATATGCAATAATGACTGGTTAATTTCCCACTTTTCCAATTTGGCGCAGAGTCTCAGGCGAGATACACAGTCAAAAGCAGCTGAGTAGTCAACGAAACATAGATCTAGGCACTGATCTGGATGGTTAAGAGTTTCAGCTATAAGTAAAGATGGGGCCCATATACCACTATGTATCATGCTACATCCTTTTTGAGCCCAGTTTGCTGGCATTTAAGCAAGTTATATGATTCAACCCAGCTATTCAAGTAATTCAGCAAAAGAGATGAGAAAATGTTCCCGCTAGTGACGAGCATAGCTCGTAATCGGAAGTTACCTGGCTCAGAATGTGAACCTTTTTCATGGCCAGGAATCAATATAGATATTCACCAGCTACTAGGAATCGGGCCGCTGCTTGTTACATGTAGCAACAAAAAATACAAGTCTTGCCCAATAAGAAGGATTCTTTTTCAAAACTAATTTTACATTAAGCTACATGGCTACAGAATGTCTTCTGCTTTAACTGCATGTTTCAAGGATGTCGGGGCAAGGATTGGGTCTAGAAGAATAGTGCGATCGAAGAACACCCTGTATATCGGAATGGCTGTGAGGCAGCGAAAGTAAGTAGTTTCTAAGGTCTTTGTGTTAAAATCAGAAGGCTCAGGGCCTAAAAAACATTGGGGTGCTCATCGGTATACATACAGGAAGTGAACACATTTTAAAGTGAAATCTGCAAAAATGTAATTCAGTTGGTCCTCTTAGTAGAAGGAAGGTGCACAGGACAAAAAGGTAGTTCAAAACATTAAACAACATCAAAAATAAATGACCCAAGAGTATTTCCTATAATGTTGTCAGCAAAGTATAAATAACCTATCATATCATATCAAGTATAACCAGTGTGCACCTTTTCAAATCCAACCTTGGCCCTGTCATGAGGAGCCGTTTGAAGTCTGCATCCAAGTGCAACTCTTGGTACCACTACGACCTCGCCACCCTTAAGCGCAAGTGTAGGGTGGCTGAGAAGGGGTGGAGGTCATGGTGCTCATCCTATGACAAACTGGCCTGCTGCCTGCTCCAAAGGCAATACAGATTCTCTGCCCTTTCATTTTTTAAAAACAACTTTTATTTAAATTAACATGTTGTGAGTACAGTAACAAGTTTCACATTGTATCCAGTGCAGTATGAACACTTTTGGAGAATCAGCCCCCGGATCTGCATGCTTCCCGGCCAATAGTGTGGTAAGTCTTGAGTTAGCTGTGACCAAATCTGGCTTCCCCCACACCGCTGAACATGATATTTGAGACACCTGCTAACTTGCCAGTTTATCAACAGTATGTAGTAATAACACAGCTGGCGAAAGCCAAAGAAGAATGTTAGTTCCAGCCACCACCTCCTTGCTTCCAGGGACAAGGCGGGATCACTGAGGAGAAAAATGACGCATCATTGTCATTGAATGTCATGAATATTCCTAGTACTGCTACCAGGATCACAAATAATATCCATCCCCACGAATATAATAACTCCCAGAACCAGGAGCCTATAATCCCATCCCCTTTCGTGGGTATGGAGCTCAGAGCTCAAGACATGCAGCTTTTTTATCGCTTCAAAAATCGTGGGAGACGAGTCATTTACGAATACACAGCAAGCTGATCCCACGATTTTGCAAACACCACCACGATCAACCAGGATTACATCAAGCGCGATTCTATTATGTAGTGTCATTAACCTAATCCCTTTCTCTAATGTCATGTTGCATAATATATCTGTTCCATTTATTGTCTTTTCTAAGATTCTGGATAGTTGTCGTATATTATAGGAGTTTGCTTGGGCCAAAAATTGTATAAATGATTTTTCTACATCCTCTACTATTAATCCGTCTTCATTACTCCTTTGTGGCCTAGATCTAGATAGTTTGGCTATGTCTGTTGTTTTTTAAAAGAAATACTCCTGGGAACGAAAGTCCCAAATAACAAGTACCTCCACAGTGTCTAGGGAACCAGGGATACGCTTTTCCCCCACATATAAAATATACAGGCTCACCTACATACACAGGTTCTACTTCCCTATTGAGAATCGCTGTATTCATACATCTAATAAATGTCCCTACTGAGTAGGAGCCCTTCTTCTTTAAGCAAAAAGGAACAGAACGTTGGCTGTAGTTTACCGTTTAGGAGGGAGGCACTGCATCTTTATTTCCTTCTGATCTCATGCGAAATATGATTACAGATGACTTTTCCGGCACAAACAATCTATAGTGTGGCATCGGTTTGGGCGTAGCTTTTGGCATTATCATTCGTGCTCTATGAAATATGGCGCAACCTATGGGTCTCAATATCATCTCCTCAAATTCATTCATGTTTGTGCTATCTAATTGACCCATTTTACTTTTATTCCATTTCCCATAATATAATGTACCCAGGGATGCACTGCATGCAGAACTCAATGTCAGTGGCTGTACGTACCAAACTATTCCTTTGCCACCATGCTGTGGCAAATGAGCACACAACCAACAGTTATTCTTTTTCAAAATTGAATGTGTCATATTCAATATTTGCAGTAACGTGTTGTTTCCATAACCTCCCCAATGTTTTTCTTCCATTGGGGACAGAGTGTAAGTAATTGCATGAACAGGGCTTTCAGTGGTGGAGATGTTTCTCATGGGCAAGAAAATTTTAATGGGTGCATTTCTTCTACATACCATAATACCAATACTGTCATTATTGGGGCCAATATACTCATTATACACGTTATCGTTAAGCTCAGCATACAATTTTATCGGCCATTTCCTTTCTGTGACTTTCTATGCGCTATGTTTAATTAATTATCAGCAGTGGTGCAGAAGGAGGCAAAAGCTAGTTCCGGCATTTTTCTCTCACGGTCCTTCTTCTTCTGCAGTGTTCGTTGTGAATGTCTCGTCGTTGCATTCGTTGGAATGTCAATAAGTTCGATAAATGTCAACAGTCTGTTCTGCCAGTTCTTAGCAGTCTGGATTGCTACACGTTGGGCAAGATCTCTGTGCGTCCGCACATTGCTCAAAAGAACTCCAGAGCAGTTATCAATTGCCTTCGTACCATGTGAGCCCCATTCGTTCGTACGGGGTCAGGACACATGGAATTTATGTTGGCACCGAGGAGCCTCGTTTATTGGGCTGTCCAATTTGCACAACCCTCACGCCGCTCTCCTCTAGGCCTCCGGTTCCTACTTCATCCGAGAATAGGAAACAGAGGCAAGAAAAAGATCAACAGAACTGCAGGTTTGATCACTCTCTCTTCCTAGGCGGCAAATTGTATCGCCTTGCTCCTGGTATCGTGTGATCAATGAATAGTGCGGATGCACTTCCAGACTCAAGCTCGGAGTCAGTCTGTGGCACAATAGCAGATGATGGTGAGCGCCACAGTGATGATGCAGCTTTCATTTCAGGCTGCGGCACAACGAAAGAGGGTGGGCGCCAAAGAGGTACATGTTCTGTGTTTGCCAGCAGTGATGCGGATTCTGCTGCACAACGTTGGGGCACCCCTTGCCCTTCCTCTTTCACAGCAATCTTTTCAGGCTTTCTTTCAGGGTCAGGCAGATTTTGTAGCAAAGAACTGGCAACCGTGTCTTTCGTTTCTTGGACCGTTGTCTCTTTCTGGTCGTCTCGATCAGTCAGTTTTTCAGACGGTGGTGGGACCTTCTTGGCGTGTGTTGCGTGTATCCACGCCTTCCTCCCATCCACCCGAATTGCCGTTTGAGTAGTCAGGAGGATCAGATAGGGTCCATGCCATCGGGGTGCTAATGATGTCTTTCGCTCAAAATTCTTGATTAGCACCCAGTCTCCTGACTCCAGTGCGTGTCCCGGACCAGTGTATCTTTCTGGCAATGTCCCTTGCACCTGCTGATGAATCAAACGCAATTTTTGAATTAACAGATTACAATAAATACTGAGCACGGCGTATTCAAGTTCCTTTAGCCTTTTCGGCTGAGGTGCACACCAAATATTCGCTGGCCTCCCCATAAGGATTTCATACAGCGAGAGTCCAGTTCTTGCCTGCACAGATGTGCGCATGCACAGTAACGCTAGCGGCAATGCATCCACCCAGCTTAACTTGTTTCCTGCGCATATGTTGCTGATGTTAGATTTTAAGATACCGTTGTGGCGTTCAATAAGACCGGCTGACATGGGGTGTCTAGAACAATGGAATCGCTTATCAATCTGGAGACCTGCACAAATCTGTAATATTATTGCGCCCACAAAATGTGGACCGTTGTCTGACCATATGACACGCGGTAGGCCAAAACGGGAGAAGTATTCCTTTAGCATTACTTTTGCCGTGCTCATGGCAGTGCAGTCCTTCAATGGATATTCTTCCACCCATTTGCTAAATGCACATATGACCACCAGAACATACTTCAAATTTTGGCATCTCTCCATCTCTATGAAATCAAAATGGATTACCTCAAAAGGCATACAGGGAGGGCCAAAACTGCCTGTTGGAGTCACCGTTCCCTTGCCCACATTGTGTTGTAAACACGTGATACAATTTTGAACCAACCTCTCAGCATTTTTCTTTATGTGCGCAATCCTCCCACACTGTGGCTAAATGTTCTTTTTGGCACAAATATGAGTAGGGCTGTGGGCCATCGTGACCATTGCAGTTAAATAGGAATTGGGCAGCATCCAGTTCCTACTCTTCTTGTCTATCCAGCAACCCTCCAGATCTAATTCAGCAGAGCCCTCAGCCCACCCTTTTATTTCATCTGCAGTGGCTTCTGCCTGCATCACTTTGACAGTGGCAATTCCATTCTCTATCATGCACTTCCTCTGACTGTACTGTTAACATTTTGGTATTTAGGTCAGTGGCAGTTTGTTTCGCAATTGTGTCTGCAAATGCGTTTCCCTCTCCCACTTTGCATGTTACTTTTTTATGCGCCTCGCATTTTACTATTGCCAGGTGCTTTGGACACCTAAGTGCAGACAACTATCGTACAATCAAAGGGCCATGTTGTATTCTAGCCCCATGTGATGTTCAAAAACCTCTCTCAGCCCAAAGTCGGCCAAAGTTATGAACCACGCCAAAGGCGTATTGACTGTCAGTATATATGTTTACACTCAGATTTTCAGAAATCTCACAAGCTCTGGTCAAGGGTATTATCTCTGCCGCTTGTGCAGAGTTGTAGGGGATTCTTTTACTTTCCACAATACTTTTTTTTTTTTTTTTTAAACTACTTTTTATTATAAGCGTGGCAGCAAAACACAGGCGAACAGCATCAGGCAGAAACAGTGTAAAAGAATAGCGTACATAGCGTAGGTATGCAGGAGCTACAACACATAATGAGCAATCGAAGAGCAAAATACAGTCACATCATGAAAAGGGACATCAGGGAGCTATGACAGGGCCGAGGACCCAGGCTGGTGGGGGGAAACGGGGGAGGAGGGGGTGTTCTGAGTCTCGACTAGGTCAGACATATATGAGCGGAACCTGAGCCAAATGTTTTTAGGTCTGGAATGCATGGGTTGTAGGTGGGACCAGGTCTCTTCCGTATCAGAGGCCCACGTGACCGCTCTCAGCCATTGGGCATGTGTGGGAGGTGAGGGGCGAAGCCAACAGAGCAAGATAGAGCGCACCGCGAGAACTAGGCAAAGACCAGCTAGTTTCTTGGAATCTCGGGGGAGGCCTGGGAGATCGTGAAAGAGACATACCAGCGGGGAGAGAGCAATGGGGTGGTCAATTACAGCGGACACCGTCGAGCAAACGGCCTCCCAGAACTGAGCGAGACGGGGGCAGGACCAGATCATATGGATGTAGTCGGCCTCATCCTGACCGCATCTGGGGCAGCTGGCAGGATGGTCGATGGACATACGGTGTAGTCTGATCGGGGTATGGTGGAATCTGTGAAGCACTTTGAATTGGATAAGTTTGAACCGGGAGTTGAGGGAGACCCGTTGCGTGCATTCGCATAGGTGGGTCCAGCGGTCATCGGACATCTCAACCCCGAGGTCCGCTTCCCAAGCGCGTTTCAGTTTAGCAAAGTCTGGGATCGATCTGGACTGCAGCATGGTATATAACCTAGAGATCTTACCCCTCATAGGGCTGGGGGAGGTGAGCTCCTCAATTGCGGGGTCGTCAGGCGGTAATGCAGGGAATGTTTGGTAATGTCATTTAAGGGTCTTTCGGAGGGATGCGTATTGAAGCCATACACTCCGGTCTCTTCTCAGAGATAGGGGGAGATCGGGCCACTCGACGAATATACCCTGGTCAAACACGTCGCGTAACAGCTCGAAGCCCGCGTCTGCCCATCGGCGCGCCGCACCCAATGGAACCCGCAGGACCCCAGGGAGAAAATTCCAAAGTGGAAGATTGCCATGGAAGGCATAGGTAATCCCCAACAGATTCCACATTTTTGCTAGTGCAGCGGCTGTGCAGGCGACTGGATTCTGCGAGTCCCGAGCCAAGGGAGCGGGTTGCAACACCAGGGAGCGGATGTCTCGGTCAATCACTGCGAGCCTCTCAAGTCGGACGTGCGGGGCAGGATCCGCGGTGTCGAACCAATAGGAGGTATATTGGATTTGTGACGCCAGCCAGTATTTAAGAAAGTTAGGGGCACCGAAGCCCCCGTAAGACATGGGAGTGGAGAGGGCCCTGATTTTAAGGCGGACCGCGCCCGAGTGCCAGAGAAAGGAGTTCACGGTGCCACGGTGCGGGTTAAGTCGCGAAAGAAGCCTGCCCCCGGCCATAAGGGAACGTTAGAGAACCTATAGAGCAGCTGGGGCAATACCACCATCTTCAGCAGACCAATTCTGCCAGCCAGAGATATTGAGAGCTTGTCCCAGACCCGGATCTTAGCCGTCAAGTGTGTGAGATACTCCTGATAGTTTTCATGGAAGGTCAGCTCGCGTTGGCGAGCCACCACCGTCCCAAGGTAGGTAAATGTGTTTTGGGCCCATGTGAAACCGAAGGAGTTGGGAGGGGGGGAGGTACATTCCGTGAGTGGAAAGAGAGTGGATTTCGAGCAATTCACTTTAAGGCCCGAGACTTGGCCGAAGCGGATAATGTCCGCCAGTATAGGGGGTAAGTTGGTCGAAGGAGAGCGTACAAACAGCAACGCGTCATCTGCATAGAGGGACACTATGTCCGTGCGCCCCGCGGAGCGGAGACCCCTGTGAGCATGTCGGCGATAGGCTCGATTGCTATCGCAAATACCAGAGGAGAGAAGGGGCACCCCTGTCTCGTTCCCCTGGCGATCTTGAAAAGGGGAGAGTAGCGGTCACCAGTGCTAACCCTGGCAACCGGCTCAGAGTAAAGCAGTCTGACCCAGGAAATAAAAGAGGGGCCGAATTTACAGCACTCGAGGACCCGCCACAGATACCTCCATGAAACCGAGTCAAATGCCTTCTGCATGTCAAGGGCAACAGCTACAGCGTGTGTGTCGGGACTGATTCTATCAATAATGTTGAATAGCCGCCTCAAACTCAGGGAGGTAGAGCGACCCGGGATAAAACCGGCCTGGTCCGGGTGGATAATAGATGGTAAGAAGGGAGCCAGCCGGAGAGCCAGGGCCTTGGCAAATATCTTGACATCGCAGTTTATGAGAGATAGTGGGCGATACGAACCGCACTGCGAAGGGGGTTTGCCGGATTTAAGTAGTACTGCGATCGTGGCTTCTCGGAGAGAAGGAGGGAGCACTCCAGCCTCAACGGACTCCTCCCAGAGATCCAGCAAGTGAGGGAGCAGTTGTGATTTGAAGAGTTTATAGAACTCGACTGGGATACCGTCCGAGCCAGGTGTGCGGCCCGAGGATAGGGAATCAATTGCGGCCGACAGCTCCTCCCGTGTGAGTGGGGAGTCAAGGGAACCCGCGGTCTCCGGAGACAGAGTAGATAGAGGGAGGGCCTCGAGAAAGGAGTCAATCTCCACCAACGAGACCTCATCAGCGTTGGAATACAGGGATTCGTAGAAGGTGAAAAATTCCATATTGACCTCCTGTGAAGAGACTGCCATAGAGCCATCAGATCTCTCAACCCCGAGAATGTGCGGGGATCCCGTCTCGTGCCGGATCAACCTAGCTAGAAAGCGGCCGGGGCGCTCCCCCTCTCCATACCTCCTCGCCATGCCAGGGTTATCGAGGAACCTCTGCTCGCGCTCCGCAAGGGAGCGGAATTTGTCCAGTTCCTCCCCGATGTTCGCGAGGTTACCAGGGGTAGAGTGTAGTGAGCATGTTGCCTCCAGAGACGAAAGTCTTGATTCGCTGGAGACGAGGTCCCTGCGGATCGATTTAAGAACCCAATTCTCCTTGGACAGTGCAATCCCTCTAATGTAAGCCTTGAATGACTCCCATAGGTGGCATGGGACGTTACCGAGCCTGTGTTAGTCTCGAAGAACTCCTCAATCGACAACTCAAGCTCGGAGCAGAACTCCGGGTCCAGTAGGGAAAGGGGTTTCAGGTTCCAGTGTCGGGTGCGGGCGGGATCGGGCCCCAATCTACTGTAATGGTGACAGGAGAGTGGTCAGAAAGGGTTCTCGGAAGGATCATTAGCTGTGTTACACTCTTGACCAGTACGTTAGAAATCACCCACCTATCGATACGAGAATAGGAGTCGTGAACAGAGGAGTAAAAGGAGTAGATGCGGGAGTCCGGGTAGAAGAACCTCCACGCGTCCACCATGGCCAGACGGGGAAGGGAGGACAGTGCGGCATAAGCCGCCCTGGAGAGGTGGCGGGGCCTGGAGCCTGATCTATCCAGAGCTACGTCGAAGATCGTGTTGAAGTCCCCACCCCAGAGGATTGGAATAAGGGGGAAACCATCTAGAAGGGAGGTGACCTGCACATAAAATTCCGGGTCAGCAAGGTTAGGGCCATAGATGTTCAGGAGAATCACTTCCTTGTGGTGCAGCATGGCATGAAGCAATACATATCTACCCTGGGGGTCGATTGTCGAGGAGATGAGGGAGAATTGAAGGCTCCTATGGATGAGGGTCATGACTCCCCAGCTCTGGGAAGAATAATCAGTGAAAAACCTATGGGGACCACAAGACTTGGCGAAACGCATGCAGTGTACAGAACGGGCATGAGTCTCTTGAAGGAAGAGAATCTTGGATCCATGGCGCTCGGCCTGCAGCTGGAGTTGTCTCATCTTTCTATAGTTCCCCAGTCCCCGTACGTTCCAGCTCATAAAGGTCAGGGCACTCTCAATCACAGTGTGTCGGTGTTTGAAATAAAGCAGAATGTCAGTGACCGGGGGGTCAAATTAGCAGTCCTACGACAACAGTTCCAAGGTGCCTCAGCACAGTCTGCCTTCGCTGCCAGCGCTAATTTTCCAATAACAAAAACCCCAACATAACCCACCCCCACCCACACCCCCCTTCCAAACAGAGGGATGACCAGCCCATTCCCTTGTAAACAAAACCAAAGCAGAGGCATCATCGCCTGGGGGTCTGAAGGCCCAACTGGCCGTATCGCTCCGGGTTGCAGCAGAGCAAATAGTACATGTGAAGCCCGTGATGGAGGAGGAATGTAGATTGAGCAAAGTTCTCGCCAGAAGCAATACGGGCGGATCCTGCAGGTTGAACTGAGCAAGCAGATTGCGGGATGGAGGATCGCCGAGGCCCCAGTACAGGAGGGGCGGGAGGAACTATGCGCCTCCCGTCGGGGACCAAGGATCACCGCTGTACCGAGATCAGGGGAGAGGGATCAGCCAGGGAAGTGTTCATCAATGAATTTGGAGGCCTCCTCTGGAATCGTGAAGAACAACACCTGATTGGCGTGCTCTATGCGAGCTTGGCGGGATAAAGCATAGCATATTTGATGGAGTGGTCTCGTAGCCTGCGTTTCACTGCCTGGAAGGTCTTGCGTTCCCGCTGGACCGCCGTTGAGAAGTCGGGGTACAGATGGATCCTTGCACCGCCCAGAAGTAGCTCACCTTTGAGTCTTGCAGCCCTGAGGAGGGCGTCACGGTAGTTTAATACACGGGCTATGATGGGCCGAGGAGGGGCACCAGGCCTAGGTTTCGCCACCAGGGCGCGATGTGCCGGTTCAATTGCGAAGTGTGGAGAGAGCTCGGGCTCGCCAAGGAGCGACAGAAGTGTGCGCTGAACAAAGTCCTCCATTGGGACCCCAATGATGCAGAGGTTATTGCGCCTCGAGCGGGATTCCAAATCTTCATTTTTCTTTTCCACCTCGAGGACTCGGTTGGAGAGAGCGACGACCTCGGTGCGCAGAGCCCCCAGCGCATCCTCCGCAGAGCCGACCCGCGTCTCGACCTCCAATACACGGCTGTCCGTCCTCTCAATGTGGACCTTAATAGAAGATATGGTGCCGTTCATATTGTCTAGTTTAGAGTGAAGAGCAGTGAAACCCTCACGTATGAAATCCATCATATTACGGGATTCCGGGGTTGCATCGGGGGGGGCGGTAGAGGCCCGCTCGGTGGCTTCCTCAGGTGGTTTCCCCGCAGCCTTCGCAAACATATTGATGGAGCTCTGCTTCCTCGCGCCCCCCTTGGTCATCCCGGCCGTTACGCGAATCAGGGAGGGAGAAGGGGGCGAACTGAGAGCTAGATACTAGTGCCGAAGAACGTCCTCCGGGACACCGGGGCCGATGCGTGTACCAGGGCAATGTAGGCGAGGAGCAACCAGTGGGCTCACCCGGAGTCCGGAGGGGTGAAGAGAAGAAGAAGTTATGATCCCTCTAGAGCTGGAGGGTAGATGTCACCGAGATTGGTGTAATAGGCCCGAGTGCGCCCAGGCGGTATGGTACACAGTGGCAGGTGCGCAGCTCCAGAGAATCCTGTGGGGGCAATTGCGTGGTATGTACCCCAGCTCCGCAGTCCCAGGCACAGGCAGCCCAAGGGGAAATGAAGCGCGGCCCAGTGGGTCACAGTGTCCAGGTCAGCCCATCAGGTCTCCAGCAGAAGTCAGCGGCGTCGGAAGAGAGGCAGGGGGTTGGGGGGGTCGACGTCGCACCAGGCCAGCAGCGGCGCCAGCCCCAGCACAGGGGGGACACCCGGAGGGTGGAATGGGCGCAAGCGATCAAGCCGGGGCCACAGCAGCCCGGCACAGTCCCCCCCCCCCGCGCGCCCCCTACCTCTAAGGTGCTCCGGAGTCGATGGGGCCCCTCGGGGCAAGGACCAAGGGCCCGGGGCCGGTCAGCACCAGCAAGCCGCACCAGGAAGAAGAAGAGGCCAGCAGTCAGCTGAGGTCCCGGCCGAATGGCGCAGAGGGATGAGGAGAGGCCTGGCCGGCCGCAGTGATCCGGCGCGCCTCTCCGGGCGGGCGCCCCTCCCCCAGAGCGGCCCGCAGCGCCGCAGCCTCAGGTCAGAGGAGGACCGACGCCGCCGGAGCCGCGGGGCGGGGAGGGCGGGAGGCCGTAGCCGCAGGAGAGAGGGAGAGACACAGCCCCGTCCTCGGGGCTCACAGCGGCACCAGGCTGCACCCAGCCGCGGCAGCGAGGCTCCCGAAGGATCGGGCGAAGATAGCAGGACTTCAAGTGGCGTCGGGCAGAGCAAAGCAGGATCGAGCGCTCTGCTGGTCCGGAGCTCGAAAGTTAGGCGGCCATCTTGATTGCCGCACAACAGCGCCCCCCTTTCCACAATACTTTTTAATGTGGTGATAGCATAGGCAGCAGTTGATGTGCCATCCGGCAATTTAAAACAGGAGCCGTCACAAAATAACTCTCCATCTGGCTCTTTTTGTGGGGTATCTGTTAAATCAATTCCCCCCTTTGTTTCTTCCTCAGTAACCATTAAGCAATCATGGGGAGGTGATTCATTTCCATCAAGTTTTTCCATGGGTAGAGGCATAAATTCAGCAGGATTGAAAGCGCTACACCTCATAATTTGGATGTGTGGTGCAAATAGGACAATTTCATATCTGCAACAGCTCGCAAACATCGTGGTAGTGCGTGCGCTACAGGGTCCAGCGCAGAAGAAAAATAGCCGCATGGCCTATTTCTTCCACCTTGTTCCTGTGTCAAAACTGCCAATGCACAGCCTTCACTCTCGTGTACAAACAATCTGAAATTATTTTCATAATTTGGTGTGCCCAAAACTGGAGCAGAACACAGTGCAGTTTTGAGCATCTCAAATGCTCTCTGACATTCTTCATTCTACTGCAAAGGCATCACAACATCCTTCTTTGTCAACTCCACCATTGGCTTCACAATTAGAGCAAATTTCACGATCCACTGCCGACAATAAGAAGCCATGCCTATTATAGCTCTGACTCCTTTCTGCGTTTTTGGAATAGGCATACCAGAAATGCTCTCTATTCTCTCTGGCGTCAGTCTTCTCCCTTCTTTCGAAAGTAGGTAACCCAAATAAGTCACCTCCAAATCGAGAATATTGAAACTTCTTTAAACTCGCTTTGTGGCCAAGTGTGTTAATAGTAAAACAGTACTCTCTTTACAAATCTCTTCTGTATCTGCAGCGATCAACAAATCATCTATATATTGTAACAATACACAACCTGCTGGTAACTCTAGCATGTCTAGTTGTTCTTTCAATGCTCTGCTGTAAATGCTCAGACTTTCTGTGTAGCCTTGTGGAATGCACGTGAATGTAAACGATCGTCCTCCTAACTTGAAGGTGAACAGATATCTGCTTTACTTGTGTACTGGAATGCTAAAGAACGCATTCTGCAAGTCAATAACACTAAAATACTCAGCTGAGGCAGGAATCATGGTCAAAATCATGGTAACATCTGGGACTAACAGGAATTGAGGATCTACCACCTTGTTTAATGCGCACAGATCAATTATGAAATGGTACGGTACCTCATTACCTCCTTTCTTATACACTGGGAGAATGGGACTGTTACACGTGCTGCCTGTAATCTCTTCAATCACCCCCAATTTTACCAAATCAGAAACAATACTTTCAATCCTTTCTCTCCTTCTACTGAGATTTTATATTGCGGAATACGTGGTAACGTTACTCCTTCTTTCAAAGCAATTTTCACTGGTTTTATCTTCAAACATCCAACATCATTGTCATTTATAGCCCAAATACAAGTTGGCACCTCACTCAATTCGCCTGGCAAAGGTTTAGACACAAATTCGGAAACTGGTACATTCTGTGGTGAAATGGTCAAAAATACTCCATCTGGTGTACAGTGGATTACTGCACTCAATTTCTTCAATAAATGTAATCCCAAAAGATTCTCCCCACATTTCTCTGTTAAAAGGATTGGACAATATTCAGTGAATGGGCCTAATGTCACTGCTACTGTTTGGGACACTGGATTTATCACTGGGGTGCCTGCGAACCCTACTGAATTATTTCTTTGCCCTGACAGTGGTATTTCTGGAACCAAGTGATGGTCTATCGAACACTTCTGTGCCCCCGTATCCACGAGGAATCTGTGCTCACTATTCCCGACTTTCATTTCTACGTAGGGTCCTTTCTGATTCATGGGAATAGACACTAGCTCCAACCCCTGTCTTGGGCTGTGCTATTGGGGAAACAACACATCATCCGATGTGTAATCACTGCTGTTATTATAGTACGCATTTGCATGAGTATCGAAAATGTTCCCGCCCCCTTCCTCTATTCCCATTTTGCATGTTCTGCTGGCTCTGATTCTGATTCAAGGCTGGATTCTGATTTTGGACACCATTCCCTTGACTATTTTGGTGCTGCTGCATGTTATTTCTGTTATGCCCATTTGCTCCTGGATGCCCCCTATGCTGTCTTCTCTGGCCGTATCCATTTCTTTTTTGCAAGTGTGGATATTGCGCTCACCAGTGACCTTCCTCTCTGCAATACGCGCATTGATTCAGTCCCAGGGGCCCTCAATGCATGTTCAAATTACCTCTGCCCTGGGCGTTTCCTCTACCACTATTGTGTCCCGCTACCTGCTGGAGTAGCACCTCAACTATTGTTCGTAACGCTTCTATCCTCATTGGCAAGGGGTATTCATTACATATCTCATGTATCTCCATTGTGGGAATACTAGGATCTGAAATCCATTTCAACGCCTCTCGTATACACACTCTTAGTCTGTCACCTGTCTGTCTTGACGACGACAAATATTGCCGCTGTATATAGGGCTCTACCACTTCATTTCTATCTCTCCTAATATCTTTACTCCTATACCCAGGTGTGGCAAACATTTCAGCAAATTCATTACAAGTTCATTCTTAAGTTCAAAGAGTCGGTCTACATGTTCCTTCATCTCTTTATCCCTCCCTCTACAATGTGCCAATGGATTCAAATCCATCAGTCGTTGCGGAGGCAGCTTCCCAATTAGCTGTTTCCATCTAGCCACTAAATATTCCCCCATGCATTCCAACACTATCTGTCTTTCGTTGCTCCTCCTGAAGTTGAATATTGAAGCGATCACTGCCGTTTCATCATTCCCATCTATATACAATTCGGCCTGTTCTTGGAACTCTCGCTTCCTCTCCTTGCTAATCGCACTACGAGTTACTCTCATACATCCCCTTTGTTCAGCCCCTTCTTCTTTTTCAACAAGTTCAAGTTCAATCACGGAAAGGGCAGATGGGACAGAACTGATCTCTTGAGAGGGAGGTGCGGATGGGACAGCAGGACCGGGAGGTGACTCTTGCGGCGCTGACGGGCTAATGAGATGCACTGTTTGTGCATTGTGTAGCTGGGATTTGGTCAATTGGGAGGGGCTGAGCAACAGGAGGGGGCTGAGCAGTTGCTACTGACGTGATCGTTTTAGTCTCTCTTCTTGGACCTTGCTTTGTATCTGTCAATATTTTATCTATTAATTTTTCTGATGAATGCAACTCCCGTTGTGGGTATATCTTTTCTATGCTCAATTGCTTGCATCTATTTGACTTTCTCAAACTATCATTCCACTCCTCCTCTTCCTTCTCCTTTGCTCTCTGCTTTCGACTTACGCCTGCGCGCATGTTTCTCCCTACTTTTCCAACGAAGCATTGCTTCCCTTCTCCAGTCCCTGAGGATATCAAATACTGCAGGGCTTGCTTTCTTTTTCATCAACACCTTCTCTAAATGATCTATTCTCGTCATTTCAAAACTCCCATGATCCGGTCATTGAAGATCTTCCTGCTTTCTGTTTTGCCTATGCCAAATGTCACAATACATCACTCCCACACCATACTTCACATACATCTCATACGCCGGTGACCTCTCGGGTGACGCGACCTGGCCAGTTTCCAAAGATTGTCTGCCGCAGCGGAAAAATCCTGCTAGGGTGGACAATAACCCAGGCATGTTTTAATCTTACCCTTGGCTAATCAAACTTACACTGGCTGTTTGATTTTGCAAAATCAACTCTCAACCAATATCAGGATCACTTTTGAATTGGGGCACGACTCAACTGATCAATCAAGTTGTCTTTTCAGAACACAATTCGTCCGTATACTGACGCAACCAATGACGTTGTGTCTGCGTATCTTGGCTCACTCTGCCTCGTTTCGGGACCCTCGCCTCCTTGTTCTCTGGCCGGGCACGTCGATCAGGGATCAGTTGTGTGCAGATCTGCAATCTCATCTCTTTCGCAGGGGCGCCCCGAACACCTCTTGATCCCGGCTCGATTGTCCCGTCCTCGCCGTTCTCTCCGCCTTCCTTATTTTTCAATGTACACAATGGAAGAAGTGGGGAGGGTCCCTATTCGGGCGCCATCTTGAAGGGGCACTGAGGGACCCTCGCGTACGGAAACAAGGCACAATCACAACACACGAACTGATACGCCAGACACGAGGTTGTATTCCCAAAATCTAGGGTTTATTGCAAAGCAAATAGTCTCAGTTGGCCAACTGGTCCCATGCCCCGCGACGTGTGTCTACCAGACCTCAGGGGACGCAAGAGAGAGAAATTCGTACAACAGTTACATATATACAAAACAAGCATCTAGCAATCAGTAGTGTCACAATTTATACCACCCCTATTGCATTTCCTTTGAACTAGGCACGATGATTGAAAATGGTGACGAGTATGACACTTCAAACATTCATTTAGTAACAGTTTGCAATTTTGTAAGCTCACAGACATAAGTCTTTGTTTTAAAGAACACAATGCTTCTGTTTCTGCAAGCAAGCTGTGCGTAGGGAGAGACACATTCCAGGCCTTGCTATCTCCTAGTTTCTATTCATGTGCCGGGGGGTCAACTTGGTCTCCAGGACTCTACAGGGCTCAGGGAAGGGGGGCCGCAAAGAAGAGCATAATTCAAGACTTTTAATGCTCGCTCTAGCATTTCTACTGTGATTACCAAGACTAGCTGGCACCTGCTGTACTGATTAGAATGCCTTGCTGCTCACTCTCCAAGGATATGCGAGGGAGGGGACCGGGCATTTCTGTCTGGGTTACTGCGTTATGTTTCAACATGCCACTCGCGGCCTTGCATTGTGCACCAGTGAAGCAGAATAATATTTAAGCAAAGCAGTTTTACATGATGCAAAAAGGCAACGTTAGAGAAAACAAGATGGCGATTTCAGTCGCTTTTAAAATGGCCACACCTTAGTCAAGCTTATGGCTATATATTTCTAATACTAAATGCATGAGACGGTTGGTCTTCGGCCAACATAATACATAGCCACTGATACGAGGGGTGTCTATTTTTCTAGATTGACAGCTGGTGTATCGGCCAGGCAGCAACAATGCCGCCGACTACCTCTCCAGACATCCCATAGGAGACGACCAGCAGTCCAGGTGTGTGGAGGAAGCGGACGGACATATCCGCCTGGTGGTCGAGGCAGCGATGCCTAACTCGATGCCCGTGGAGGAATTGGAGCGGGCCTCATTGACTAACGAAAGCTTCATTCTAAAAACGGCCATGGAGCAGGGCGCATGGGAAACTGTGATGGATTTGCTGGCCCGAAGATCGCAAGAGGCCAAGGTAACCCTGGAGCAGCTTTGGAGGGTGCGCAAAGAGCTGGCTTTCTCGGAGGCCGGCCTGCTTCTGCAATGGGACCGTATAGTGGTGCCACAGGCAAAAGTGCAGCAGATCATCGAGCTGGCACACCAAGGGCACCAGGTTGCGTCAAAGATGAAGGCCCGCCTTCACCAGAAGGTCTGGTTCCTGGAGCTGGAGAGGAGAGTGTAAGAGTTTGTTCCAGGCGGCGTCACCTGCGCTAAGGAAACCATGGCCAGAGGGACAAGATCATGGGAGGTAGTGCACGCAGACTTTGGCTCCACGACCAGGGGCACACACTTCCTGGCGGTGGTTAACAAGCGGTCCTGGTAACCAGGTGGAATTTGTGGAGTCTGTCATGTTTGAAAAGGTGGTAGTGGTGCTGGAGATGGTTTTTGCCACCCACGGACTGCCAAAAGTGTTGTGCTCGGACAAAGGAGCACCCTTTCAGGGCGATAGCTTTGCGGACCTGATGAGAGGATACGCAATACACCACAGGAAGGTCACCCCGTTGTGGACCAGAGCAAATGGAGAGGTGGGGCACATGATGAGAAAGCTAAAAAAGAGGGTGCTGTATGTATTACTGCGAAGATACCGGCCTACCCCACACACTCCCACGGGGGTGGCACCTGTGGAGGCCATCTTTCAGCGCTGTCCGAGGGACGTTCTGCCAGAAGTGGGGGAGCGTGAGCCTGCCGTCATTAACAATGAGCAGGTGGAAGGGGAGAGAAGAGTACGGACAGATCTGGAGAATGCCTGAAGGGGTCTGAGGCCCCCGAAACTTGCCCCGGGGGATGTGGTATTGGTGAGAAACCGATTAACCTGCAAGGAAAGCTCTCCCTCACGTATGAGCCGTCGCCGCTGGAAATGGTGGCAGTAAAGCAGTCGATGGTCACGGCGTCGGATGGAACAGCATCTGTTACCAGCAATGCTAGCTTCTTTCAAAAACTGGGCGCATCCAGGACAGAGACTACGGCCGACATGGAGGAGGTGCCTGATGAAGGCGGTGACCCCTCTCTTCTACCGGGGTCTCTGACCCCGAGTGGCCGTGTGATGGAACTCCGACCGAGAGACTGGCAGGAGGTACCCCCTGAGGACAGGGTGAGGAAAACCTGCCCGTTTTACAGACTATGTGATGGATTAGATAAACTGTTCTTATGTCCCGGATGCCACAGGGGCCGACGCTCACCTGGGAACCAGGGTGGAAGTCATTAAAGGGGTCGCCGGGTACATCTTGGTGCAGTGTGCCCTGATGTGTGGTAGATGGTGCTTCCTTTTCATGTGTTTCATTGTAATGAAAAAGGAGGAGTGTGACGTTCCCCCTTTAAGGGTGGAAATCGTGTGCAATATAAATAAACGGGGCATTCCCGGCCACCGCAGTGCGACCGGGGAGCCCAGACCTACAGCATCTTGTTTGTGTGTGTCTGTGAGGAGTAGGGGGGCTCACGGGACACACAGAGAGTGTCAACACTGGCCTTTTCTTCCTGGTTGCCATCATCACGCAACATGTGGGCTTGATGACTTGATACATTTCTACTAAGAAGCGTAATGAGTCATGGGGATGCCGTCCACGCGATTTGTGCGAGTTCCCGAACATCACCTAGCAACTATGTAGCTATGCCGCAAGGTCAGTCCTTTCGGGATTACCTTATGGGTGTGGGTATAATATTGTGGAAAGTGCTCCTTGCTAGTCCTAACATTTACACTGTCAAGTTGTTCAATCGTATTTATTTTCCCAAGAGCCCCAAAATCAAATCTCAGTGTTCTCTTCCTTTGTTTAATTGCAGGCTCAAAAGTATTTCTAATTACTAAAACGAGGTTTAACCATGGCTGCCACATGATGATAAAAATCAGCCAGAAAGGTGACATAATTTACTTGAGAATTCTGGCTAGATACTTTTGGTCGATTCAAAGCAAGATTGAGAAAGGAGTTACATTTCTTTACACAATAAGCTGTTTTTCCCTGGATTTAGCACTAAATTGAAAGCACACTTTTCTTTTACGTTAGCAGCATCCTGAATGTTCCATATCCTTAGGAGTACTGAATGATTACTAAGCCTGGACAATATGATTTCAAAAGAGTAAGATTTCATGAAAATATTTTCTGAAACAAAAATATAATCTAGGCAAGCATGTTGGTCGCCCCTACTCCAGGTAAATTTTGCTGGCATATCACCAAGCACACTTCCATTTACTATATTCAACCCCCACATATTCACAAGTGAGAACAAAGACAACCCGCAATGTCTTGCGGAAGAGCAACCGTTATCATTCAATGAGCCTCTTTTATTATCGTCAAGGCAGGAAGCAGTCTGAGCTCTGCACTCTAAAATGACATTAAATTGAGCTTCCACCAGTCTGTCATGCAATAGTGCTTGAATTGCTTCTAGAAACGACTTTTGAGAGAAACCAGCTGGATTCCAGTACACAATGTTTATCAAAAATGTGCACACCCTGGAAACGCATGGGATAAAGCCAGTATAAAAGGATTAGGGGATTGGCAATTGGACATTGTAAGTCCTGAATTATTTTGCATGGCCACAAGAAGACCAGCGACTGGCCTACCCTTTTGTCTCTTAGTGGCTGGGTTTAATAGCATAAAATACCTATCAATCAAAGGTGACGATGTCAGCCAGGTTTCCTGTAAATCAAAGATGCCATATTGCTGCAAATTAAAACCCCTTGGTTGAAAAAGGTATGAAAAATCCTGTGTATTCTAGGAGCCTACTCAAAAGCTGCTAGATCGGTGGTTACTAGTCGGCTAGGGTTTATAGAAAACAGTGCACTGGCTAGCCATGACCAATTTTCCTCATGAATTTTATCCCCAAATGTGTCTACAAGTTCGCATTGGATCTAGAACACGTGATTTGAAGCGACGGTAAAGTAAGCGGATGTTTAGTTTTGTTGTTATTTTCAGACACTCGATCCTGCTCAAAGATAACCAATCTATCTACTTCCGTCAGATCGTAACCTAAGGGCAGAAGTAGGGGGGCTGCATCTAGAAGGACCTTCTTTACTATACGGGACTCAATGTGAGCAAGACCTGATCAAGCCTTCGATTGTGTATAAATTCAACCTGAGTGGCAGAGAAGGCACAGCATCGAATAAAGCGAACACATTTCTAGGGTTGAGAATGAAACCTCTAGCACAAATAGGGAACCATTCAAGCAACAAACCCTGGGTGGGTCCAACGTCTTTTTTTTTTTACAGGGACAGGAGAAAGACTAAATTGAGGCTTTAGAAATAATGTTAGAAGATCCCTGCACTCTTTTTTTATTGTTCGAGGGTATGGAATTGGGACTGACCCACCGAGGGAACTCTGCGAGTAACAATCTCTTTTTCTTCAGTGATTTGTGGGGCACGAGAAGGCGATTGAACAGAAGGGTGAGATACTTCATCCCACACAGAGCGCATAACCTTAGGAGGCTGGGAGGCTACCTCTGCAGCAACATAAACCAGAGCGGTACCAATTGAGTATATAGAGATATTCATCAAGTTCACATTGGCCACCTCTACATGTCCACTATCGTTCTTTGAACTTGCTTCTATCTTGTATTTTGCGTGGACGTACTTCTGAGAATCAACTCATTTGGCTTTAGCTGACAATCTCGCTGTTTTTTCTATTTCTTATCCATGTCCAATTGTTTCTCTGCACTTGTAGATGGCAACATTAAGGAACTAGCTTTTTTTTGTGCCTCTCGTAGAAGATTGAATAATTTAAAGGATCTTGATCTGTTCCCACGCGGAGCTCTAGGAGATCTAAATGATTTTCTTCGTGCTGAGTCACGAGCAAGTCGTCCCGCAGCAGAACTGACTGGCTCTCTTGAGAGAGTTCATGTGGTGGTGGCTGTAAAGACTGGTAGGCGGGTCTGTACTTCCGCTCTCTATATGGTAGAGGGGAGGCACAGAGGACCCCAGCCAAGATTCTCTAATATGGTAACGATGGACGAGCAATCAAGGCCTAGCTTCTCAGGAGGTGATGCAGGCTGGTTCTTAAGTACAGTGTATCCCCAAGCCCCCACAAAGGAATGTCCACACACTGTATTACTGAAAACACAGTCTTTATATAATTAATATTCAAGGGTTATGTACACTTATCACAATAACGCACTTTGTGCTCAGGAAAATCAGCAATGGTAAATATCTACAATTCTAAAGTGGTACCACTAATATTAGACCTCATTAAAGTGCATTCACAATACTGTTAAAATGGCACACAGATCAATAAGAAGGAAACCAGCAATAGAGAGAGGAGAGATAACAGAGGGTTGAAACAATAGGCAGAATACTGGCCCCTACCACTGGACACAGTTCTGTGTGGAGATCCCCCCACCTGGGCAACCTGTAAAATAAAGAGATATAACACCAGCCCAGTCCATATATTGTTCAATAGTCTATTTCTCTCCTATAATGTTTTTACCCCCCCAATGTACCTGGTGGAGTCGAGTTCTTCGAAGAGGCGTCGACAGATCCTTCTTGAATGACCCCCTTTAAAGCAGGAGTCACGGATCGTCGAGAAGCGTCGAGGAACTCGGTGTTCGGTGTCGGGGAATCGACGGCCCTTCTTGAATGCCTTCCCTTTCAAGCGGGAGACACGGGGCGTCGAACGTCCGACAACAAACAAGGTAGAACGGCGTCGATGAGGCGGCAGGCTTCGATCCGAGCGGTGCTCGTCGGCGTCGAGACGTCGGCGTCCTGCGAGGAAGAGGCGTGCGGGGCACCTCGGCGACACTAGTTCTGGACCGCAAAGATTGTGGGTGACGGTGGCCCAGCAAGGGCGTCGAGTCGCTCGAGTCTTTGGGGTCGTGAGGTGGCGGGAAACCCACCGGTGGATTCTCCTCGGCGCGTTGGTCGTCCTCGACTTTCTCCGGCGGGACAAAGCGGCCGACGATGCGGACGAGGGGTCCTTCAAGGCAAATGTTCTTAGGCAAGGAGCGGACGGCTCCGGTCGTCGGCTGCACGGCGTCAAGTGGTTCCCACGGCGGGGCAACACAACTTCGACGGGCCTCCAGCGGTTACACAGACCTGCGAACCCTGGTCGACGGCAATGGACTTCGACAGCGTCGATGTCCGGGTGCTTCACTTCGATCTCCTCGGCGGTCCCGTCTCGGGTCGGCAGCCTTTCGAGGGTCTGACTTCCAGGGCGCTTCGGCGAAGATTCAGCGGTGCTCGATGGTCCCTCGGAGCACGGGAAGAGGGCGCCTAGCCAGGTCCTCTCTCGGGTCAGTCCTCGACGATTTCGACAACCTTCAGTTCCGTCGAAGCAAATGCCACAGCAAGTCTTCTTCTTCCAGCTGGACGTCGAGGATCAGCAAATCCAGTTACTCTTGAGTGGAGACTCAGCTTCTGAATGCTTCTGAACAATGTCCAGTGGTGAGAGGTCCCCAGATATACTATCCTGTCTCTCATCCACACTGCTGGCACACACACAGCAGCCAATCACACAGAAGGGCATTCATGCAGTCAGTCAGCCAATCAGGCACACAGTGCATTCAGGCCACACTCCTCCCTTTCAGACACTCACAACAAGGAATGTGGATTGGGACAAGTACCCAGCCATTCAACACTACACACTGCATTCAGGCCAGTTTCGGGCAGGGCTGTCTCAGTCTTTGTCTCACATGCCAGAAACCAGACAACCACAACAAGAAGTGTATATTGGTCACACACTCCATTCACCCAGGTCCCACCCACAGGAGGTACCCACAACATACAGTCAAAGGGAAGGCTCCAGTCAGTCTAGCTGGGCCTTCACAACAACACCATATATGGAACTTCCACCCAACAGCCAGTCAGGGGGAAGGGACAGAGTCAGGGTTTCCCAGGACTTTGGGAAAAACAAGACAACAGGCAATAGAAAGCAAGAGGCCACAGGGGCCATCTTGTTTTCTATCAGGAATCAACTGATCCCAATGGCAGGGCCTGGGTATCCCAAAATGGAGGACGCCCAGAGCACCTGTCTAATTCAGCATGGAGCTGCCACCAGCCCATACCCTGCTCTGTGGGCCACCCACAGGTGCCCAAAAACATACACTAGGGGCACAGGGTTGTACCCCTACCCATGGGTGCCATAAGGGTATCCCAGGGGTCTGTTCACCAAACCAAAAGAGAGAGCTGCACTGCCAGGAGTCCCAAATGGACTCCTGGGCAGAAAACATAACAGAACACACGATAAAAGGCAGAAAAGGACAAGGATTCAGAGGCCCTGTCCCTCTGATGCATTTCCAGCATCACAGTCGCCCCCCCCAGACTGAGGTGGAGGGTGTCTAATCTCCCACGGGATAGACACCCTCATCCAGACGGTCAACATACCTTCTGGAAAGGCCATCCGCATTATCGTGACTCTTCCCTGGTCTGTGCTCTATGGTGAAGTCTAGCCCTTGTAGGCTAATGGACCACCTGAGCAATTTCGGGTTCTCACCCTTCATCTGCATAAGCCACTTCAGGGGCTTATGATCTGTTTGGACCTTGAAGGTAGACCCCGTAAGGTAGGGCCTAAAACGCCTAAGGCTCCAAACTATGCTAAAACACTCCTTTTCAACAGTAGCCCACCTAAGTTCTCTACCCTTGAGTTGTCTACTGATGAATATGATAGGGTGTTCTCTCCCTTTGTCATCTAACTGGGACAAGACAGCTCCAATTCCGGTGTCGCAGGCATCCGTCTGGACGATAAAGGGTCGGCTGTAGTCAGGCGCACACAACACAGGTGCCCTACACAGACTTTCTTTCAAGCCATCAAAGGCCCTCTGACAGTCTTCAGTCCAATTAACCTTCCTAGGTTGTTTGGGCGAAGTTAGAGCTGTCAGGGGTGCAGCTATGGTTCCATAGTCTGCCATGAAATTGCGATAGTACCCAGTGAGGCCCAAAAAGGCTCTCACCTGGGTTTGAGTAGTGGGAGTCTCCCAGTTCTGTACGTCCTGTACTTTACTGGAGAGAGGTTGGATTTGACCCCCTCCTACCTCATGACCAAGATAGGTAACTTTCCCCTGAGCTATCTGGCACTTGGTGGCCTTGATAGTGAGGTTAGCCCTTTTCAAGGCCTGCAACACCTTATCCAGATGTGTCAAATGCTCTTCCCAGGTGGAACTGTAGACGGCAATGTCGTCTAAGTAAGCCACACAAAAGGCTTCCAGCCCACTGAGCGCATGGTTGACCAATCTCTGGAAGGTGGCAGGGGCATTCTTCAACCCAAAGGGCATGACCCTAAACTGGTAGAGTCCCTCAGGTGTTGAGAAGGCCGTCTTTTCCTTGGCATGGTCCGTCAGAGCTATTTGCCAATAGCCTGAGGTAAGGTCAAAGGTGCTCACAAATTTGGCAGCACCTATGGTGTCCACGAGCTCATCAGCCCTGGGCAATGGGTGCGCGTCAGTTTTGGTGACGGCATTGACTCCTCGGTAGTCCACACAGAACCTCCAATCCTTGGTACCCGCCTGGGAACTTGCCTTGGGGACAAGGACCACTGGACTGGACCAGGGACTGGTTGAGGGTTCAATAACACCCAGATCCAACATCTTGGCGACCTCAGCCTGGATGTGGTTTTTGACGGTATCTGACATACGATAGCTCCTGCTCTTGACAGGCACGCTGTCACCAGTGTCAATTTCGTGCTTACACCACGGTGTAAGGCCCGGTGTCAGTGAAAACAGAGAGGCATACTGCTGGAGCAAAGCCCTGCAGGCCCTCTGCTGCTCCGTTGTCAAATCGGGAGAGAGTTGTACTCCCTCCACTGAGCCATCCTGAGGGTTGCTATGCAGCAAATCAGGAAGGGGCTCACTCTCATCCTCTTCTTGCCCTGAAGCTAGCAAGAGACATGAGACCTCCGCTCGTCTGTGGAAAGGCTTGAGCCTGTTGACATGGAATACCTGGGGGGCTACCCCAGAGGCTCCCATGTCAACCAGATAATTGACTTCGCCCATCTTGGAGATGATCCTGAAGGGTCCAGTCCACTTGTCTGCCAAAGCTCTAGGCTTGGTAGGCTCCATCACAAGGATTTCCTGTCCCGGAGTCCAATCCACTTGCGAAGCTTTAAGGTCATGCCAGTACTTGTTCAATTCCTGGCTGGCCTTGAGATTTGCTGTTGCCTGACCCATCATTTGTGTCATCCTCCGCCTGAGGCCTAACACATAGTCCCCCACTTGCTTGGCGGGACCTGGAGGGGTGGCTTCCAAGCCTTCTCGGATCAAGGCGAGGGGCCCCCTCACGGGATGTCCAAAGAGTAACTCAAAGGGGCTGAAACCAACACCCTCTTGAGGTACCTCCCTGTAAGCAAACAGCAGGCATGGCAGGAGGAGATCCCATTTCCTCCTTAGGGGCTCTTCCAAAGCACCTAGCATGCCCTTGAGAGTTTTGTTAAATCTCTCAACCAGACCATTGGTCTGGGGGTGGTAAGAGGTGGAGAACTTGTAAGTTACCCCGCACTCTTTCCACATGGTTTTCATGTAACTAGACATGAAGTTGGATCCTCTGTCAGAGACAACCTCCTTGGGGAATCCAACACGGGTGAAAATGCCCAGGAGAGCCCTGGCAACCACCTTGGCAGTAACAGTCCGAAGGGGTATTGCCTCAGGGTACCTGGTGGCATGATCTACCAAGACCAGGATGAACCGATGTCCACCTGAAGTGGGAGGGTCAAGGGGACCGACGATGTCGATGCCCACCCTCTCAAATGGTGTGCCAACCACTGGTAATGGCTGCAGTGGGGCAATGATCCTGCCTCCAGTCTTGCCAGACAACTGACAAGTGGGGCAGGTCCTGCAGTGGGACTCCACTTCTACCCCCATCCTTGGCCAGTAGAAATGGGCAGAGAGCCTCTGCTTAGTCTTCTTAGTCCCAAGATGACCAGCCAAGGGCACCTCATGCGCCAACTGCAGTAGGAAGGGCCTGTAAACCTGGGGTACCACCAACCTCTTGCGGGCACCAGGTTCAGGCTTAGTGGGCTCACTAACAAGGAGCTCACCCTCCCAATAAACCTTGAATGTCCTAGGCACTTCACCTTGTGCCTGGGACAGGGCCTGTTTCCTCAGACCCTCGAGAGAGTGGCACTCTCTCTGTCCTTTACAGAAGTCTGCCCGGGAGGGTCCCCCTTCAGCTAACAAGCATTGAAGGTCGGGGTGCTCCTCTGGGTTGAGAACCTCTCCCACAGGAGAGTCTTCTGTCTCTTCTCCCACAGGAGTTGAGTTTGGGTTTTCCACTGGACCCAGCCCGTCCGGAGTATGGATCCCAATGGGTGCTGTCGGAACAGCAGGAAGAGAAGGTGTTCCCTCCACAGAGGTGGCCTTCTTGGTCTTCCTTCTTCTTGCCTTAGGCCTCGCCTTTGGCTCGGGTACCTGACTCACAGCCAGACCCGGTGTCACCTGTGACCTAGTGACCGCAGCAGCAGTCAGGGGAAGACCATCCGAGATCAACCCCAACTCCACTAGATCATTACCTAACAGAATGTTAGCAGGGACATTGTCCTGAACCAGGACAGGAAGCTTTGCTGTCTTGTCTCCAATCATGAGTGTGACTAAGGCTACAGGTGATAATTTGGGAGGCCCACCAGCTAATCTGGTGGTTTGCAGAGGAGCACCTTCATAGTCCTCTGGCTTGAGCAGGGTCCTGTCCACCACTGTCATGCTTGCCCCAGTGTCTCTCAAACCAGTAGAAGGCTGGCCATTCAAGAGGACACTTCTCAAAAACCTACGGGTGTTCTGTGGGATAGTCGCCAGTACTTCTGCGTACTGGTCCCAGGCCCCAAGGGACACTAAGGAAATCTCTACCGGAGCACCAAAGGTGATTCCGGTAGAGGAGGGGAGGACAGTGGCCTCCACCTCAGACACGGGGTAAGGGTAGGTCAGGCTGACAGCCTGTACTCCAAGTGCCTTACCTTTACACTTGGGGTCACCCCTTTTGTGATCCAGAGCCCCACAATCCCAACAAGTGCCAGGAGTGCGGGGTACGGTACTGGAACCACTGGGAACCTGCTTTGCAGCAGGTGGACCACTACTCTTATTCCCACCCACAGAGGACTTATCCCCACTAGATTTTTGGGTCTTAGGAGAGGAAGGTTTTGGTTTACCCGACTGTGACTGCTTTTGGGACTCCTCAGCTTTCTGAGAGGCCCTCTTTTCTTTGTCCTTGTCCTTCCCACTGGGGTCCTTAGGGGACACCCGATGGGAGACCCACTTGTCAGCCAACCTAGCCAGCTTAAAGGGGTCCAAAATGTTCTGGTCAGCCACATACTGACGCAGCTCTGGTGAACAGGCTTCAGAAAAATGCTCAAAAAACAAGAGGTGGGACAACTCAACAAAAGTTTTCACCTTGTATCCATCAATCCACCCCATCATGTTCATGTGCGCAGTACTCACCCAGTCAACCCAAGACACATTCTCTCTTTTCTTAAATTCCCTGAACCTTTTAAGGTATTGGGCAGGTGTCTTGCCAAACTTGGCAATCAAAGCAGATTTCATACACTCATACTGACCCCTTTCTTCCACACTCAGCTTCAGAATACAGTCATATCCAGTTTGAGGCACTCTGCTTAACAAACACTTAGCCCAATCTCTTTTATCTACATCATGAATTGCACAAGCCATTTCAAACGCTTCAATCCATTGGAGGATATCTGAACCCTCCACAAACACACCAACCAAATCTCTCATAAACTTGGTGGCTGGGGACCTGCCACTCTCAATTGGTCTAGCTGAAGTCTCCACTCGAGCTTTCTCTAACTGGATTCTCTGACATTCAGTGTCCTTTTCTTTGAGCGCAAGATCCCTATTCTTGAGTTCCACTTGCTGTGCCAGCTCCTCTTTCTTAAGCTCAGCTTCTATTTCCAACTTGCGATATTCAAAGGCTAACTTCATCCTTAATAACTCAAGTTCCATGGAATTGCTGGGGTTTGGAACAGAGGCAGCAGGAATGGTGGCATTCCCAGAAACAGATTCAGCGACAACCCCAGGGGCAGAGTCCTCACTGGTTGCATCCCCCCCTTCCTCAAGAGTTTCACCATCAGTCTGGTAATCCACCAGGGCAGCTATCAGCTCAGCCCTAGACTTATCCACAAAGTCTAACTCCCTGGCTTCACAAGCACTCTGGAGAGCCTCTAAGCTCATCCGAGTCAATTTACCATTTGCAATGGACTCCATTGCTTGTAATGCAGTTATTTGGAACACACCCGAACCTTAATCTAACAAAAGTGCGGATATTTTGTAAGTGGCACGGTTATACACTGAGTCTTAAAACCATAAGCATCCCACCGCTGCCACCAGCTGTAAAGACTGGTAGGGGGGTCTGTACTTCCGCTCTCTATATGGTAGAGGGGAGGCACAGAGGACCCCAGCCAAGATTCTCTAATATGGTAACGATGGACGAGCAATCAAGGCCTAGCTTCTCAGGAGGTGATGCAGGCTGGTTCTTAAGTACAGTGTATCCCCAAGCCCCCACAAAGGAATGTCCACACACTGTATTACTGAAAACACAGTCTTTATATAATTAATATTCAAGGGTTATGTACACTTATCACAATAACGCACTTTGTGCTCAGGAAAATCAGCAATGGTAAATATCTACAATTCTAAAGTGGTACCACTAATATTAGACCTCATTAAAGTGCATTCACAATACTGTTAAAATGGCACACAGATCAATAAGAAGGAAACCAGCAATAGAGAGAGGAGAGATAACAGAGGGTTGAAACAATAGGCAGAATACTGGCCCCTACCACTGGACACAGTTCTGTGTGGAGATCCCCCCACCTGGGCAACCTGTAAAATAAAGAGATATAACACCAGCCCAGTCCATATATTGTTCAATAGTCTATTTCTCTCCTATAATGTTTTTACCCCCCCAATGTACCTGGTGGAGTCGAGTTCTTCGAAGAGGCGTCGACAGATCCTTCTTGAATGACCCCCTTTAAAGCAGGAGTCACGGATCGTCGAGAAGCGTCGAGGAACTCGGTGTTCGGTGTCGGGGAATCGACGGCCCTTCTTGAATGCCTTCCCTTTCAAGCAGGAGACACGGGGCGTCGAACGTCCGACAACAAACAAGGTAGAACGGCGTCGATGAGGCGGCAGGCTTCGATCCGAGCGGTGCTCGTCGGCGTCGAGACGTCGGCGTCCTGCGAGGAAGAGGCGTGCGGGGCACCTCGGCGACACTAGTTCTGGACCGCAAAGATTGTGGGTGACGGTGGCCCAGCAAGGGCGTCGAGTCGCTCGAGTCTTTGGGGTCGTGAGGTGGCGGGAAACCCACCGGTGGATTCTCCTCGGCGCGTTGGTCGTCCTCGACTTTCTCCGGCGGGACAAAGCGGCCGACGATGCGGACGAGGGGGTCCTTCAAGGCAAATGTTCTTAGGCAAGGAGCGGACGGCTCCGGTCGTCGGCGGCACGGCGTCAAGTGGTTCCCACGGCGGGGCAACACAACTTCGACGGGCCTCCAGCGGTTACACAGACCTGCGAACCCTGGTCGACGGCAATGGACTTCGACAGCGTCGATGTCCGGGTGCTTCACTTCGATCTCCTCGGCGGTCCCGTCTCGGGTCGGCAGCCTTTCGAGGGTCTGACTTCCAGGGCGCTTCGGCGAAGATTCAGCGGTGCTCGATGGTCCCTCGGAGCACGGGAAGAGGGCGCCTAGCCAGGTCCTCTCTCGGGTCAGTCCTCGACGATTTCGACAACCTTCAGTTCCGTCGAAGCAAATGCCACAGCAAGTCTTCTTCTTCCAGCTGGACGTCGAGGATCAGCAAATCCAGTTACTCTTGAGTGGAGACTCAGCTTCTGAATGCTTCTGAACAATGTCCAGTGGTGAGAGGTCCCCAGATATACTATCCTGTCTCTCATCCACACTGCTGGCACACACACAGCAGCCAATCACACAGAAGGGCATTCATGCAGTCAGTCAGCCAATCAGGCACACAGTGCATTCAGGCCACACTCCTCCCTTTCAGACACTCACAACAAGGAATGTGGATTGGGACAAGTACCCAGCCATTCAACACTACACACTGCATTCAGGCCAGTTTCGGGCAGGGCTGTCTCAGTCTTTGTCTCACATGCCAGAAACCAGACAACCACAACAAGAAGTGTATATTGGTCACACACTCCATTCACCCAGGTCCCACCCACAGGAGGTACCCACAACATACAGTCAAAGGGAAGGCTCCAGTCAGTCTAGCTGGGCCTTCACAACAACACCATATATGGAACTTCCACCCAACAGCCAGTCAGGGGGAAGGGACAGAGTCAGGGTTTCCCAGGACTTTGGGAAAAACAAGACAACAGGCAATAGAAAGCAAGAGGCCACAGGGGCCATCTTGTTTTCTATCAGGAATCAACTGATCCCAATGGCAGGGCCTGGGTATCCCAAAATGGAGGACGCCCAGAGCACCTGTCTAATTCAGCATGGAGCTGCCACCAGCCCATACCCTGCTCTGTGGGCCACCCACAGGTGCCCAAAAACATACACTAGGGGCACAGGGTTGTACCCCTACCCATGGGTGCCATAAGGGTATCCCAGGGGTCTGTTCACCAAACCAAAAGAGAGAGCTGCACTGCCAGGAGTCCCAAATGGACTCCTGGGCAGAAAACATAACAGAACACACGATAAAAGGCAGAAAAGGACAAGGATTCAGAGGCCCTGTCCCTCTGATGCATTTCCAGCATCACAGTGGCATGGGGGAAATAGTCTCCTCGGTAGAACATGCCCCTGTCTCTCCTTGAAACCGGACCGGAGAGCCCAACTGAGACCTACGAGCCGGGCTTGAGCGGCAGCGCAGACCAGGGGCCTCATTAAACTATGTGTGAGATGATGGTGGTCTCAAAGCTGTAATAAATCCTTCTATGAAAGACATTTTAGAATTTAAGATATTAAGTAGCACCACTTGGTCTTTGCAGGTAGAATTAACACATACATATAACCTCACCAAAGAGGTTAAAACAAAGTTTAATGCCTAGATATAGTGGCCCTTGGATGGGGGCCAGGTGTATAGGGCTCTGGCGGGTGAGAAGAGAACAAAGATGATGTGGTTAATGACAAAGGTGGTATGGTATGTTTATTTGCTGTCTGACGTTTTTTCGAAGTCATTTTTAACAAAAGAATGACTGAATAAGCTCATCGAAATATATGGGGTAAGGAGATAAAAGGAGTAGGGAGGGATAACAATATAGGGAAGTGGGACGTGCGAGGGGCACCCCCCAAAAAACATTTTTATTCAATGTGTTTTTTCAAAGTAATTTTGTTGAAAGAAATTAATTTGAATCAACTCCTGTCAGCAAAGGGACATTGAACCAATGACGATATCCTTGAATTTTCTGGCATCTCACCCGTCAGTGGCGGAGATGCCACTAAAGAATCTGAGAAAAGCTGCTCAAGAGGACCATGTTTCTCTGAGGTGGCAACTGTAGTGGGACTAATCAGCAACGCATCCCGCAAGAAAATCGGGTGTTAATATCTGGGTCTAATGGAGTAGAAGACATATCCATATTATGCCCACAGGCAAGCATTTCTTCATCAGAGCTATTTTTAGCAGCGCTCACGTCCGCCTGACCCATAAAAGGATGATTGTTAGATGGAGGGTCCGATTCAGATAAATAGGAGCTGATCTTTGTATGTAGAGTTTTAGTGAGACTGGAGGTACGGAGGCTTGAACAAAGAAGGCAGGTTGTCTACTTCCATGGCGCCCCCAGATATCTCACTGGGGGGGCAGAAGGGGAGCCGGTCTTAAGCTACTAACTCCATCCAACGAGGCCACTAAGTCCTCCAAAATCTGAGCTTCGCGAAGGGCGGGCTTCCTCTATAGTTGGTGGAGAATTGGAGACCATAGTTGTTTTAGTAGGCAGCTCGTGAACAGCAGGCATGCTTCACGCTTCCAGACGGGGGCCAGACAAAGTGTCAAATAAACAAGGTTTTTTTTACCAACGGGCTCATCTCTCTCTTCCTCACTGAAACGGTCCACATCACTGATGTTTAAGGAAGGAGGCAATATGCCAGACCTTTTAGAATTCGGCCCCTCCTCCTCCTCCTTTGGTACAGAACACGATCCACCAAATCACGTCTGCACTCAGTGAGTCCAAGTGAAAAACTGCGTGTACACTGCGATAAATCACAAACTTAAATTCACCAGATTTGTTTAAACTGTGTTTAGTTTTTTGTTGGACTATCTGCACAAATACCCTGCAATTAGTGCGCCCCTTCCTTTAAGAAGCCTGCGTCACTTTAAAATTCCTTTTTATACTGTTGCACATTAATTTGTTTGCCGAGCATACAGCAAAATCAGTGGCCCAGCATGTGGGAAGTCTGCTGTTTTAACATAGATGGCCCTCACCCAGTATTATTCATGGCCCATCTATTCATGCATCAGGCCAGAGCAAAGAACATGCTCAGCAAATAAAACAACTGTAAATGCGCGAGATTGACTGGTGGTCGAAGCAGCACCTAGAAGACTCTTGAAAGTGTCTTCACAGTGAGTTGTTGGGGGCCAGGAAGAGGGGGGGGAAGTGCAGCGACAGGTCCAGTGGAGTAACTTTGCTGAAAATGATGGAGGGGTGGGGCTGGGGGCGACATGACATCTAAATGAAAGGGGCTCCTGCCAAATGAGTGGGACAAAATGATGTACCACAAAAGTTGGGGGGACAAACACCCTCGTCTCCCCTTAAAATGATGCCGAATAGGGGCACCAAGCGACAATAAGGGTGAGCAACTGTCCCCCTTTAGTCGCTCCTAGGCATGCCTATGCCCAGAAGCCCTGGCCTGGCGTTCTTTATGGACTTGGTTCACGACCCTCAGAAGAGGATCTTCTACTCCACTGATCTCACCCACTGGACGCCAGCCAGGTGGGTCGAAGCTCGAAAGGGCCTCCTTCGCGCACACACGTGCCATGTTACTTCAGACTTGGCAAGCGGATTACTTCAGCAGACAAAACAGAAGCGCCTGTGACGTAGTCTGAAATCTATATTAAGGAGTTTGATGCTCAAAGGTATAAAAATGAAACCACGCGTATATTGTTTGGGCGTAGAGGGATGCCTTTGTTTCAGGCTGCAGTTTGGGGAGGCAGAGTAGACCTTTGTCCCATATTTGGCTACTGAGCACATGTAATATCCGCGGTGAACGTTTTCATCTGTGTTTGTCTCTCGGGTTTCCAGGGCTTCGAGCACTCGATTCTTGGCCTTAATAGTTAATCACGCTCCCCCACGCATCTGTGTGGGAGTATTTGACTTTGTAAGATGTCGACACAAATTTGAAAGGGCCTTTCACCTAACTTACCACGAGTTAACTGTTTTTAAGCACGATTTAACGATTAAAGCAAAGTTCACTTTTTATGTAAGATCTGCCTAATGCAATCATTCCGCATAGACATTTAGTTCTGCTTGCCCAGCACCCTTTTGTAATTTAACCACATTTTTTCCACCCCAATTGACTGTCTTGACATGAGGTGTAGCTTTGGCAATGGTCTGCTGCTTAGAAAAATGCACATACACCATGTACCCTCCTGAAATTCATTGAGCAAATTGATTTGAGTTTTTTTAGTCACCCCTCGGTTATGCTTCACAACCCCATTACTGCTCTGCTAAATAGGGCGGGAGAACTGGTCACCAAGTAGAGATTGGTGAACATCAAGGACTATATATAGTTCATATTATCAGGTGGTTGGAGAGGGTGGATTCCAGAAATCTGGTATACTAAACCAGATGCAGCGAGAACCTGACACAACATTTCTTGAAATAGTTCCAATCTTTAACATACAACCGCTGACTTTATAAGGGGACATTGTTGATGTGTACTTAGCACGCCAGTCCCTCATCTCTATATATCAACCAAACCTCTGAGAGAAATCCTAATCCCTTGATAGTAGTAGTCCTTGTGAATGATCAGAGAAATAGCCGGTACAAAAATATTGCCTGTATGCAAACGAAATTAGAATATATTCCCTAATTTTGTGATGGAGCATTCGCCATTTATCCATCAACCCATATGTGGCCGCCATCCTTCGAATACATTTTGGAATTTTCGAGGTCTAAGCGCTAGTTTTCATTCAGTTAACCAGTGTGGTCTAGCAGCGTGAAGTCTTTCAGCATAAGAGTATTTATGTGCAGCCATAATAGCTGGTCATAGCAAAGTGCTCGTCACCTGGGTTCACTGAGACCAAAATCGAGAACACTCCAGTGTCCGTCACGGCATCTTTAATTTCAAATCATGAGTGCGTAGAGATATACGTATGTCTCCTCTCACAGTGTTCACATATTGAACAGAAGCATATACTGGATATTTCTAAGGCGCCTCCAGCTCAGGGAATTATGCCTCGCCCTGCCAGGATGTCTAAGGAGCCAGGCTCGTCTCCTTGTTTTATCCTGCATTATATCCAGGCTCTCATTTATTTTCTCCTCCTTTGCTACTAAACGTTTATCATATTTCATCAATTTGGCCAATACATTCGTAACTATTTGCCCAGCTTTGATCTTGTCGAAGTGCTGGCTGTGTATTTGACACTGCACGCATGAAAGAATCTGGGTAAGACTATGGTATGGTAACTCCAACTAGTGGCCCTCAGGAACCCGCCCTTGGTTTTAGCATAATTTAAGTAACTTTGGGTCTCCAGTTACTAGGGGAATCCAGACGTGGACCCCTTGCTCACTATTCTTAGAGAGGCACAGCTCCACCCTACTGATCAGGGCCAACCAGCCCGAAACATGTGTCTGGGGTTGCTGTTGGTACTCTTGTTCAGAGGAGAATTGCCTATCATTTTGGTGCTGGACTGCCCCAGGGCAGGACAATGACTGATATGCTTTGGATATTTCTCCTCTGTGAAAGATAGCGAGCTAAAGAATCTGGGTAAGGCTCTCTTAACTGGGACTGAAGCCCAGCAGAGGGACCCCCATAACCCTCCTTGGTTTTTGAGTATTTGTCAAGCCTGCAGATTTCCTTTTGTTTGACCTCATGAGGTTTCAAATGTTTTCGTTAAATCCTGGTATGTTATCGTTTAATTGTTTATATAAAAGTAACATTTCTGCCCATCTAAGTTTCATGTCTGCTTCTATGTTAGCCCTGGCTCCGAATGAAAGCTACCTGCCACATTTCAGCCAGTCTTATAGGATCTGCATGGCAGAGGGGGCTCTTTAACCCGGGCAGAAGCTTACATCTACCCATTCTGTTGAAGCTCTGCAGCTATTTTTCGCTTTCCAGCTGTACACATTTTTCAACCCCATGCAAAACTCCCCATCCTACCATTCTATCATCAATCCTATCCTTCCATCCTGGACTCCATCCATCCATCTAGAAAGAATTGAATACCCTGCTACTCACCCCAGAGCTCTCTGGATCTCAAAGCTCCTCAACCTGCACATACCTCTCTGCATCGCAGGGAACGTTCTTGTGATCCACATATCTTCCTTCTATAGGGAACTCTCCTGCTCCATAGCTAGTTCGAACTTTACAAAAAATATGTATTTATTCATATATATTGTGGAAACCCGCCCAGTAAATCGATCTGATTATGAAATATTGTATTGCTAAATTGTACTTTAACAGATCTAAGCAGGAGTATATCTGGAAGAGGGGTTACCTACATGGTTCATCTAATGCTAGGGTTCGGTCCATTGCATAGAGAACCATGCAGGAACTGACCAACGAGTAGATTGGTTTCCTTCAGCTGGTGTCCTTCTCCTACATTGACCACAGTTTATTCTGATATTTTTAGGAACATGATGTATTGTTATGCTATGGCACACTGACATACATAGCATGGGAGTTGAACAAATAAGTTGGTTATAATTACGTAACATCATAAAGAAACCAACCGTAATAAATACAGATTGCATTAATACTCTGAACGTCTGTCAATTTCCTAGCATCTAGCACATGGTTTCATAGGTTTTGTCAAAAGACGCAAGTCGACATTGCCAGATTCAAAATGCGGTTGTGAGAATAGAAATGCTTTTGCTGCATTGAATAACACTCAGTTTACGTGATGCTCATGATTGAACAAAATGGGACCTAGATGCCAATGACCATGCACCTTCTCACCTGCGCAGATCGGATGATTGTATGTCAGACATGCGAGTCGCTGGGCAGGAAGGGAGGTGGAACACTGGGTAAAGGGGTGCTCAAGATAATGCAGTCCATGGCCCTCAATACAAGTTTGCCAGTCTGGAAAAAAAGTGCTGGTAACAACGGTTACCGGCACCTTTTCAGGACCGGCAAACTACTAGCCTGCAGGTAGGGGCTGTGAACTACCAGCAGGCCTGACCTGCCAGTAGTTCAGGCCCCTGATGGCAGAGTTTTCATGAAGCTGAAGCACTGGCACTGTTGTTAACGTTGCCGGTGATTCAGGTTTCCCATTCCCGTGGAGTCCAACTGGACTGCACGGGAATGGGAATTTACCGTTCCGCCGCCTGTAAAGGCCCAGAAATTAGCGGGATATCGGTCGCTGGAAACGGTAAGGCGAGTCTGCCGTTAATCTGCCAGTGCTACCGGCAGACTCCTAAGGAGAGCCCATATGTGGCCACTCCTACATTTGGAGGACCCCAAAAGAGAATCCAGCAATTCCCAAAAAATAGTGAAATTGCTTGGCCATTTGTGCCTTGGCCGATACTTGCTCCTTTTCCTCCCTAGCATAGGGCAGATTTGGTAATGGGGCAAATGACAAAACTTTTTGTTTGTTTTTGTAATTATTTACTGAAAATGTGGTCCTTCCACCTTTTTGACACCACGTTTATCATTACAGCTGAGAATGTAACAGGTATTACCCAAATATATCGTGGGCAAAAATATTGAGAGACCATCTCGCAAAAGACCGACTATGTGATGCCCAATTTGACCGCATGTGGGGGGGGGAGGTGAGTAAAGAGTTAATAAAAAATGTGGAGGACTAAGAGGGAGGGGCTGCGGGGGTCTCCCCCGCCTACATATGCGGTCAAATGGAGAGAAAAAAAATTCTGTCTTTTGTGATTTGTTTTTTATTTTCGGACAAATCACCCAAATTCAATGTAACATGCCCACCCTTTTCCTATGCTCCATATCATTGCCAATTACCTGCACCCTGGAAAGCCAATGCTTTTTATGCATAATGTTCAACATGAACAAGTGGCCCATAGTCTGAATTGGACTTTTAGTAAATTAGTGAAGTAGTTTGCACATGGGTGCATGTGAACAATGCAATAGCCACAGCCGGCTTTTCATTGAACGTTTCTTTGTGACTCCATCCCATTTGTTTACGACTTAAAAGAACAATAGATCATAAAAGTGTAATTCTACAGTCATTGTTCTTCCCTCATTCCTATTCAATATTCGCACTTGGGACTGGTGCTGCAGTCAATTAGGTAGCTCGGATTGAGGGCTGAATCCTCTGATCCAATCCCACGTTCCAAACAACCTGGAGGCTGCTTGCGTCGCATCTCCTCCATCACCACTCAGTTCTCCATCCCTCCCCCTCTTCCCCTACCCCACTCTACCTACCTGACTCTTCTAGCAGCGCCCCTGCTGCTCCCGCATCCTGGCCGCAATTAAAATGCAATAGGGGCTTCCTATTGAATGAACGGGATGCCACAAACCAAGTCCCGTTCATTCAAACTAATACATTGCTATCAGCACCCCAGATTAAAAACCTGGCGTGCTAATAGCAGTAATATCCTCCCTGGCAAGCCAGATGGGTGGTAACCACACTTTGGACCTTCTCTCAGGGCTATCACTTGGGCGCGGGCTGTTAGCACCCGATCTGGCCTGTCAGCTCGGGTATTAACGCTTAAATAGCACACATGCACGTCAATATTAACCTCTTGTCAGCCAATCAAAATGTTTGCCGTGCAGTCAACATCTACTAGTATTGATTACCTTCCAAAATTCCTTACTTTGCATTCAAGAAACACTAATGTAGTTTCCACGCAAGATATCTCTCAATAAGGCTTCTGGAGAATGTTTGTTTCCACTGCATCTTCAATGTGACAAGCAGCACCCACTTTAATGCACCAAATTAAAAGCTAAAACATGAAAAAACGCTTTCACCTTTCATAGAGTAACAGTTTACTTTTACTTTACACATAATGCATGCTCATTTTAATACCGTTTCATGCTGTGTCTACTTACTTTTTGGAAAATTGCATTTTTTACTTCAAAAGCACCACTCGAAAACCAATATTGCCATTCCCCCGATGTGTTAATAGCCTCCAAGACATCACGTGGCGTTGTGATTGCTTGCGATAATGATGCCTCGGGCGGCCTTTATGGCTATAGTAGTTTTCGTAGGCCCACAACATAGTGTTCTATCATTTCTATGAAGCATTTTTTCACAAGTACATGAACATCCTGTTTTTAGATATATGGGCAAGGCAAGGGTGACTCTCTGCCACTCTAAAAGAGCATCTAGGAAAGTGTCCTGCGCCATTAGCAGTGAAGGGAACACGTTACTGACTGGAAATGATACCCTTAAAGCTTGAAGATCTTACAAAGTCACCAAATCTAATACTGAATATTAAACCGACCAGCCAATCCAGTAGGTATAATTTGCTTTTGTCAAGCTGAGAGCTCCAGCGACTGATGATTTTAATTGAATGCCATTTTAGTCAATTTTTCCACCAGGATTGGTGGATTGTTCATTGTGCTCTGCTGCCAAAAATGGACCCAGCTCCCTCTAACATTACTTTTGATTTGACAGAGTTTATCGTTCGTTCTTTTAGGATACTCTATGGTTCAAAGCCCCCCACAAAACGTGTTGGAGCATTCTCAGCATACATTAAGAACCACAGAATCCTGTACACATTGAAAAATTGGAATATAAATTGTACCCACTTAAGATGTGTCCAGTCATTTTGTTAACAGAACATATTTTAAAATGATCAAAAACAAATTGAAAAGGATTATTCTTGGTTCTGTTCGCAGACCCCTCCTTTTTTCTCTCTATACGTGTCCTATTGATCCTATTATCTTTTCCTTTGATATCTCACACCACCTCTATGCCGCTGATACTCAACTCTTGTCATTTTCATTTTTCTCATCTTTGATTCACGACAACATTTCTTCTTGCTTATTGGCTATTCAATCCTGGATGGCTGATCAGTTTCTAGTCCTAAATTCTTCTAAAACCGAAGTTCTCCTCTTTCCTGCTCCTATGATTCCTCTCCCACTCGTCCCTCTCTCTTTTTCTCCCTCCACTTTACCTAATTCCCCTGTTGCTCAAAATCTTTGTATCTACCTGGATTCTTCCTTCACATTTGCACATCACATCTCTTCTATTTCCCACTCCTGTCATGCAAATCTTTCCAACATTCGTAAAGCTTGTGCCTGTCTTTCTTTTCACATCGCTGAACTGCTTGTATCTTTGCTAATAATTTCACTTTTCTTTGGCCTAAGTCCTCTTAAATCTAGGTATTACTCTTCCATGCATCTACTTTTCTCTTCTTGTGATTCAATTTAATCCACTTTTTCTTATTTGCATTGGCTTTCCTTCCACTATCACCTTAAATTTTCTTTGTTTAGTTTTCAAATCACTTTATAATCTTTCTCCACCTTATCTATCTTCTCTTGTGTCCTTATACTCCCCTGCTTGATCTCTTCACTCAAACTCCCAATTTCTTCCCACAGTTCCCCATCCACCTTGTGCACAGTCACGCTTTTATTCTTTTACTTTGTTGCCCCCACTGCATTGGAATGCGCTTCAGCTTCACAGTCGTTGCCTTTCTTCTGACTCTCTTTTCCATACTTATCTAAAACAGCATCAGTCTTCAACATAATTAGTTCATTTTGCTTTTCTCCATTGTTCACAATTGATGTCATTTTTAATTTGTATGGTGCTTTGATGTAAAGCCCTTCATAAACACAAATGAATGCAAATACATAAATACAATACCAAATAAAAGGTACTAGGCACCTGTATTTCAAAATCTTTTTTACCTCTCAACCAAGCTTTGAACTGATTTAGACTATATTACTTTTGGTCTAATGCAGACAAAATTGCTGGCACTGCCAGGGAGATGCTAAAGACCGACTTCCATAAACAATGCCCGCAACATATATTCGGCTTGATCTCAAGTTCAGGTTCCATGAGCACCTACTTGGAGAAGATGTGTACTATGTGTTACTAGTCATACTTGGATATTATGAAATCCAGATTTCTATGGGCATTGTATGTCAAGCTAATATTTAGCATTTTACCTGTAGCCTATAGATTGAATAAGTGGGACCCTAGCATCTCAGAGAATTGCATGCATGGGGTGAACAGTATAGAAACTATTGAGCACCTTCTCCTAGTATGTCCCTTGTGCCTCCATATTAGAAGAATCTATTTGAAACCAAGGTTTTTGTCACATCGAATTACTAGCAAATGAGGCAATGATTTTTTGTAGGAGGTCTAATGATCCTGCGAATGTGCTTGCTGTAGCCACATTCTTGCATAGATCCTGGCAAAAAAGAGCGGTGGCATAAGATTTCATCCGGTACAAATGTAAAACATGTTGGTGCAATTGCGAACTATCTAGATGCACTTTTGAAATGTCTGCTTGAGCAGTGATCCCCATGCTTCTCTTGTCTTTGTGTTCTGGAAGAAACGAATTGGGAAAATAATTGATACTTTTCATGCTCTGTACAAACTGGTTGATGAGTTCTTTCTCTTGTTTTTGTGCATCTATCTCCTTTCCCTGCTGTGCAGGGCTGTTGGTTTTCTAAGAGCTTTTTGAGTTGGGTTAATAGAATTGAAACAAACGTTTTTTACGTATGTTAAAACTGTAGATTTTTCAATAAAAAATAAATAATAAAAAGGAGCGGTCCTATTGAAATCACTGAATAGAAAGGAATAATATACATCGTAGTGGTCTGACAATAGATTTTAGTTATGCCAATGGGTGAGCAGATATTGGTACACTGTGCTTTAGTACTAACTGCTAATATTAAGCAAATAATAGCACATTGGCACAGTGTCATAACATGTTTTTTCTAATAATGAATTGTGCCTAGTTCTACTCTACTGCATTTTGACTTTGTATTATTGATATTGATATATTTGAAAATGTTTTAAACTGTAGAGAAATGTTGTACAAGATACGATCATATTATTTGTTTTACTTTGCACTGAACCCTCATGTTCCATTTTATAATGTGTCTACAGTATTGCATATATGTTAATTGTTACTTTTGTGCACACTTTTATGGCATTCAGCCGAAATAAAGGGTCGATTAAACTCTGCCACTTTGAAACCAGGTTCATTACACAATATATGCTTATCGAAACCCACCCTTTTGATCTTCTGGTTTCCAATGTAATTTATGGGGGGGCTACATTCTTAAGTTTGTCAGTAAGAGGATCAGAGATGGAGGAAACATTTGGAACAAAACTTGAGTAGTAGCCAACAAGACCCAAAAAGGCACGTAACTCTTTGTTTTGGGAGGCAACGTTTTCATTACAGCCTCAACTTTATCCTGTTGGGGTTTTACTAGTCCATTCCCAACAAAGAAGCCTAAGTACTTAACAGCTGACGCAGCCAAGCAGCATTTATTTGGGTTAGCCGTTAAACCCGCTTTCCTCAAGACTCTGGTAACTTGGTACAAATGAAACAATTGTTCACGCCACATCTTGCTGCATATAATGATATCATCAATATAATACCCGCAAAAAGATAACAAAGGCCTTAAGACTTGATCCATCAATCTCTGGAAAGTTGCAGGGGCTCCATATAAGCCAAAAGGCAATACTTTAAATTGAAACAACTAAAGAGGAGGAGAAAAAACAGTTTAGGTATTATTGGCTGGATTAACGGGTACTTGACAATAAGGCTTAATTGCCTGACTTCTACAACTTAACATGGGGGACCTGGGAGTCCCTCTGCCAGACATTAGTCCTTGTTACGAGAGACTTACCCAGAGTCTTTAGCTCACTATCTTTCACAGAGAAGAAATATCCCAAACATATGGCCTAGCAGTTCGGGCTGGGCTGCTACCTTCTGTGGCGGCAGCTGCTGACTGATTTGCACATGGCTGGTCCCCTTTTGCAATGGCGCAGACGGGCTAAAAAACGGTGGTGTGGAAGGTTGCCCAGAGCAATTGCCAGTGGTTTAGATTCATTCGAAACCTTCCACCCATCACTTTTGTGGTCAGTTTGTTTCTCCTTGTGAGAGAGAGTATGCCCAGACGTGGGTCCCTTGCTCGCTGCGCCACAGGGAACCAGTCTGCACCTCACTGAGGAGGTCCAACAAGGCCGAAACATGTCTGGGGTTCCTTGGTTTTCTGTGCAGAGGAAACCTGGCCTAGCAGTTCGGGCTGGGCTGCAACCTTCGGTGGTTTCAGCTGCTGACTGATTTGCACATGGCTGGTCCCCTTTTGCAATGGCGCAGACGGGCTAAAAAACAGTGGTGTGGAAGGTTACCCAGAGCAATTGCCAGTGGTTTAGATTCATTCAAAACCTTCCACCCATCACTTTTGTGGTCAGTTTGTTTCTCCTTGTGAGAGAGGATATGTCCAGACGTGCGTCCCTTGCTCGCTGCGCCACATGGAACCAGGCTGCTCCTCACTGAGGAGGTCCAACAAGGCCGAAACATGTCTGGGGTTGCTTGGTTTTCTGTGCAGAGGGCACCTGGCCTAGCAGTTCGGGCCGGGCTGGGCTGCTACCTTCGGTGGCAGCAGCTGCTGACTGATTTGCACATGGCTGGTCCCCTTTTGCAATGGCGCAGACGGGCTAAAAAACGGTGGTGTGGAAGGTTGCCCAGAGCAATTGCCAGTGGTTTAGTTTCATTCGAAACCTTCCACCCATCACTTTTGTGGTCAGTTTGTTTCTCCTTGTGAGAGAGGGTATGCCCAGACGTGGGTCCCTTGCTCGCTGCGCCACAGGGAACCAGGCTGCACCTCACTGAGGAGGTCCAACAAGGCTGAAACATGTCTGGGGATGCTTGGTTTTCTGTGCAGAGGGGACTTGGCCTAGCAGTTCGGGCTGGGCTGCTACCTTCGGTGGCGGCAGCTGCTGACTGATTTGCACATGGCTGGTCCCCTTTTGCAATGGTGCAGAAGGGGCTAAAAAACGGTGGTGTGGAAGGTTGCCCAGAGCAATTGCCAGTGGTTTAGATTCATTCGAAACCTTCCACCCATCACTTTTGTGGTCAGTTTGTTTCTCCGTGTGAGAGAGGGTATGCCCAGACGTGGGTCCCTTGCTCGCTGCGCCACACGGAACCAGGCTGCACCTCACTGAGGAGGTCCAACAAGGCCGAAACATGTCTGGGGTTGCTTGGTTTTCTGTGCAGAGGGCACCTGGCCTACCAATTCGGGCTGGGCTGCTACCTTCGGTGGCGGCAGCTGCTGACTGATTTGCACATGGCTGGTCCCCTTTTGCACTGGCTCAGACGGGCTAAAAAACGGTGGTGTGGAAGGTTGCCCAGAGAAATTGCCAGTGGTTTAGATTCATTCGAAACCTTCCATCCATCACTTTTGTGGTGACTTCTACAACTGCCTGCCTCCTCAGAATTCTTCCTCATCTCAGTCCTTCTAGACTTCTGGGACTTGTAGTTTTCTTCAACATACCTAGTTATTTAAACTTCTGCTGTTTGGTGGCAAACAGCCATCAAAAGTGTGGGATTATGGGGAAAGTTAAAGAGGGTGTTGTCCCAGTCCTCTTAGTCTGTCCCCCCCACCCATGTGAACCTCTGGCAGTACACCACCCCCAGAGTCGGGATCAGGAAGTGTCTGACTTTTCCCTGGTCACATGACGAGGGTCCCAGACCAGGTTTCTGGGAGGAATCATCTCTGATTCATCACAATGCTCATCAGCTACTGATCTTCTTTGCTTTGTGATGCCAAGCCCCATAAATCATGCAGGTGTTTTGGTGATGGCCGTATCAAAGTAGTCTTTCCCAAAGCCTTGAGTCAGAGGTGAAGACTGAGTGTTTAAGACTGTTAGGGAGAATTCTCTGTTTAGGCTGAATTTCCTAACCTAGTGAGTCCCTCAGCAGCTTTGCTGGATTTCTGGAGTTTGTTTTTTTCTCCTGCCAAGAGTGAGACTCTTTTTCTCCCACTCTTGGACATGATTTGGGGTGTTCCTTTGACTGTTAATGTGTTTTATGGGCTATGGGGTCCTTTACTCCATAGGGTCTCATGTGTTTTTAGTATGTGTGTTACACAGCACCCTCCGTGTAGTGACACAGGGGTGTCATAGTGACACCCCACCATAGACTCCATACCCTGGGACTGACTACTGTCTCCCAGGGCATGTAAAGTCACCATTGGCTTTACTAGTCCCAAATTATGAACAGAAACCAGTACAAACCATCATATTGTGGACGTAGTGGTCGGGGCAGTTCGATTGCCCCGGGGTCTGTTAGTCCAGGGGGCACGTCTCCATCCCCCCTGATCGAGTTTTGGCTGGTGGCAGTGGATACTACTTTTTATATATGACCGCAAATATATCTCTATGGGATTTTCCCATTGGTCGAGGCTACCAACTTTATTTATTTAATTCTCATAGCCTCGAACATACCGCCGGTTTATTTATTTAATATTAATTCGTCGGTTGGTATTTTTTGCCAGAACTCGATTCTAAAATGGCAATTGTGTTCTCTTCTGTGACTCCAACCCAAGTCGAGCCCTTTGTTCCACTTTTTGGCGGGCTTCTCCACAGAAGCCTCCAAAAGTGGTGCCACTCTGTCTGGGTACCACAGGGGGTGTGGGAGGGGGTTTAGGCACTCTGGACTGAGTTACCTTGGTAACTCAAGTCGCACTCTTGTGTGATTGGCCAAGCCGGCTCACCACTTAGCATGTTTGATTGACAGCTAGGCTGAGTGAATGGGGGTGTGCTGCATAAAAGCAGGGCTTTTGGGACTGGAACTTGAGAAGTCGCCACAGGACCTGAGAATCCGACGAGGGAGAAGCTGAGCCGACCTGCTACGACGACACCCCGGTGGATCCCTGCGGAACCGACTCACCACTTCCCGACGACAGAGAAGATCTCCCGGCTGGAGAGTCTTCTTCCCCTGACTGGTGGGCACAACCAGTCTACCTTCTTTTTATTGCATCCCAGGACGTCTTGTGGTCGAATTGCCCGTGCCAAGCACCCCGGCAACCGGATAGCCACTTACCACTGGACCGCGAACAAAAGGTCCGCTCCTTTTAACTGAGAACTCTGCGGCTGGTTTCTTCCCTGGCAGTGCAACGGACTCCTGTCTTCCTCCCCGACGAGATCCTCTCTTCCCCCGGACGAAGCACCGACTTGCATCCGCTTGCAGGAACAACTGCCCCCGCTGGTGTATTCTCACCACTTTAAGGTACCGTGTCCGCCAGGCCTCCCTTTCTAAAGATTGCTACAAGGTAATAATAATCCCTTAACCTTCTGGACTGGGCTGGCCGCCTTGACCATCTAACTGGTCCCTTTCTTTTGGTCCAACTCTTTCTGAACCTTTTCGAGACTTTTGCACACTTTTCAACCGTGTGACCTTGAACACATTTCGTTCTGATCCTCTTAAAATGGATCCGGCTTTCTGAACTCTAACTTCACAGTTTGACTCTGCCTTCCTCTCTTGCTGTGTTCTTTTGAAAGTGTTGGGATCTGTTTCAATTTATGCTCTGCCTTTCTCTCCCTTTTAAACCGAATTATTAGAGTGCCATCTGCGTTAAGCGCTAACCGCTGTCTGAAAATAAGTGGGGCTTTACTTAAGACTTGTCTAATATTCTTTTAAGGGAGCGTATATCTATTAGGGACCGTGTTTTTGAACTGCTTAATATTAGTGCCTGTGTGTTTTATTAGATGTGGTTTTAAATAAATAATTATATCTCTTTTACACCAAGCTCTGGTCAGTGTTTGCTTGTTCTACTGTGTTCTTTTGTTGACCTATTGTGAATACTCTCTATACTGCCTAACTCTTCTTGAGGGAAGTCTGACTGCTCAGGCACAGCTACCAAGTGAATCTGTGTGGTACAGACTGCTACCAAGTGTGTTTACTGCCAAACACCTGTAGTCTTAAATCTTTTGCAGTGTTCCCAGAGGGAACTGCACGGGTTTCTGCCTAACAAAGGCAGAGCCAAGCTCTGCTCCCTAACCATCCCCAGGGCAAATTGGAGGTGCCTGCTGCTGGAGCAAGACATGACTCTCTTCCAGCCACAATGGTACCCCGAACCTTACGATGTTGATGGACCCCTGTAGTTGTGGGCCAGCCTCCCACATGTTTGGGAGCCTAAGAACAAGGACTACATTTTATCCTTCAATCCCTGAATTGAGACTCGGAGCAACCTGAGAGTCAAGATCAGTAGGATGTCTCTGTTTTCACTGTCAAACCGATTCAACCCGATTCGAGTTAATTTGACCCAGTCGAACCAACAGGACCCTCTGGTGCAGCCTTTGGCACTTGCCTGATTTATGATCCACTGTGTTGTACCTTAAGAACCAGTCGACCACTGTACCCGCTTAGTGTCTTGTTGCTGCAGCCTGAATAAGAAGCCATTGCTGCACCCGCACCATTTGTGCCACGCTCATCTTCATTGCCAATCTTCGACAGTTGACCAGACCGTTGGACTCATCAATCTGCAAATTCGAACAGTGCACTGAACCACAGACTCAAACTGTGCATCTAGTCACTAGCATCTTTGCCATAGAACAGACTGTCATAGTGATCAGGCACTCATAATCCATACCTTCATTGAGCATCTCTTCGAACAGCAGCAAGCTTCAGTCCAAAGTCATCGCATCCCAAGCCGAACCCATCATCTGTTTGGATCAAACCAACCACTCAATGCCAGACTTTTTCTCAAACTGTTGAATACATCACATCATGCATCCACCTGATCCAGTGGTTACCAAATGGCTTGACATCGAGTTTCCGCCTCGTTGAACTGCATGTCGGAACATCACGATCATAGCTTCAATCCATCACTGTACCTCGACTGGAACCGCTGGAGTGTCACATGCTAACCCTAACCAGCAGTTAGAACTTCTAGAACTGGACCCGATCATCAAACCGACCCGGGTGAGCTATCTGAACTGCTTTGCTCGGCAACCACCCTCAAACTGCGCTGGGCTACCATCTTGAATCTGCTAGACGCCAGTTCCCTACTTGGGAGTACACAAACAGCTGCACTCGAACTTAGGTTGACCAGCACCAAGAAGCCTGGTTTGACGCTGTTAAATCTCAAAGAACCACAAAGTTATTACTATTAATGGCCCCTTGCTCCAGTTTGAGCCTTAGGGATTGGTTGGGTCACCTTCAATCCCTTTTTGCACAAGAATGTAGCCTTTTTACTAAAATTGTCTTTATTACTCGCCATTCACCCCTCATTCATTACCCAGAGTGCGGCATCTGTCTATCCTTGCATATTCTGTGTTCTTTCCTCAGGGTGGGTTTTGTGTAGATGTTCTATTTAGTTATCATTGCAGATGGTGTGTTTAATTAAAGTATATATATTTTTATTGAACCTTGATTGGACAATAATTTATCTTTAACTGTTATACTTCACTGTTTGGGTTACTACTGAATCACATTCTCACCCCTCTTTAGGGTATAGCCTTCCCTTGGCCCACGTTACCACAAAAGACGAAGGAGGTATATCTCAATATCCACTTCTGTTTCCATTCCCTTTTTTGCTCCCAAATTAGCCATTTCATTGCCCATGACAACTGAATCAGAGGGTATGTATGCCAATTTAGTTCCAAGTCCCATTAATTCTACCATTGATTAATATTTATTACGATACTCTGTCTCAACTTTTCCAATTTTTATTGCAGTAATTGCCCTTAGGGAATCTGAAAAAAGTGTCTTGACTACTTTGTTTATTTAATTATTCTGTATGGCTAATATCGTTAATAACTTAGCTGTAGATATAAATACATTCAGTCATATACTGCATTTTACACATATTAAGACCTATTATATTGTAGGCTATTTCTTCTTGTCCTAAATTCAGGTCTTTAGATTAGTGTGTGAACACATGAAATGGTCCTATTTTTCTCTTCTCCTAGTCATTACCTTTTTCCTGAATGTCATGTCCGTCATCTTTCATTTTGATATACTTTCTGTTACTGTACAGTTTTTTAGGAAACCTGTACCTTTTTTATTCTCTGTATCTTAATTTTAAACTCTGGTCTTCTATTTCCAAATGATGCCCACATTTTCCACCTTTTTTCTATGGTTTTTTCCACACACTCAAATCCAGTTCAATCAAAAGCTTTTCTTTTTGCAGTGTTTCACCAAAATGCCAGGGGTATCGGAAGTGACATCACATAACCCTTGACCTCCGACATCACAGGAAGTGATGTAATTTGGCCCCACTCCAAAGTGTCTTCACGGGACGGATCAAACAAAACCTTTCAGCCCCTTGACAAAACAGCAGGAAGTGGCATCACATAGCATTGTTCCCAAGTACACTATGAAAAATATGTTTACGATATCACTGTAACGTGATATAAATGTCATACACAAATAGATCACCATATGTATTTCTAATATCAGTGTATATGGGTCCATATTACCAAATTACTGTGGATGCAAGCAGACGTCCAAGGCCAAATGATAATAATTTATGTTATTATAGAGCAATTCCCCATAAGCACTTTATATAGAACGACATACAATATCACTCAAGCTGTGTTGGTACTCATTTATCAACCTCAGAAGGATGAAAGGCTGAGTTGATTTTGCCAGGATTCGAACCTGCAACTTGCAGATCACCGCACACATCACAGCAGCGAGGCTCAATTCACTGAGCTATCTTACTGGCCATAGCTATATTACCAGCTATAGTAAAATGAGCAATTACATGTCTGAAAGTTCTCAAAGTCAGAAAGCAATTTACATCCTGTAGTGGATACCATTAAACTAGCAACTGAGATTTAACAGCATGCCAGTTAATCTGCAGGTCTGCTGCAAAGTTGGCCACATGTCAAGCCTGCGTGGATCTACTTTAAAGGCTTCATGGGCTAGCATAAATGATACCATTGGGAGGGTTCCTAACTCAGCATTAAAGAATTTAGCGTAGCGCAGGGAAAGCAGCGCACTCGCACAGCATCCTGTACTGTGGGCACTCGTTACCTCATAAATGCAAACAAACATCCTGAAAAGCATGCCGTGTTGATAGGAAAGATAGACACATTACAACAAAGCTTTCATTGTGACACAATGAAATCAAGGGTCACTTTATGTGCTATAGTCAAGCATTTCTACACTGTACACAAGCTTTTAGGCACAAGGATTTGCCAAGTGCCTGAGGACAGCGAGATGGAATGTCTTGTGATGATCGTAACAGAGACAAAGGTATAAACAAATGCTATAAATACAACTTGATAAAAGCAAAATATACAGTCCAAAATGGATGCTTACTCTACTCTAAATGCTTTTTGGCAGAAAAAAGTGCTATGAATGCAACTTGCGAAAAGCAAAATATATAGTCCAAAATGGATGCTTACTCTACTCTAAATGCTTTTTGGCAGAAAAAAACGCTATGAATGCAATTTGCGAAAAGCAAAATATATAGTCCAAAATGGATGCTTACTCTACTCTAAATGCTTTTTGGAAGTTTTTGTCTGCATTGTAAATTTCAGGTGTTTAAGAACAGACTAAATCAGTGGCTCACCCCGGGAAGTGTACCTGAAATAAACCTTTAATGCATCTATAAATGATTGCATAGAATTCCAGAAAGACAAATTATTTGTTATGTCTATTCTTTCTTATTTGACCTGAACAAGAAAGCCAGCCAGTCCAGAAACAAAGAGCTCGCCACAGCCCAAGAGCTCCAATTTGTAAAAAGAGGAGAAAAAAAAAAAATATATATATATATATATATAGAGAGCAGGGGAGACCTTCAAGGGTCACAGGTGCAACCTGCACTCCGATACTTAGTTTTTCTTTAGTATTGGGGAATCTGAATCCTTTGTCTTAATTCTATGACAAGACAGGAGGCTCATATTATGCATTACAATCTTTACTCTGAAACCACAGCAGCAAAGAAAACAAACTTTTACAAACAAAAAGGTTTGAAAACAGAACTAAATAGAGTTCAATGTCAATGCAGGGGGGGACTTCCCAATCCATCATGGAGGACAGGTCATGCCCTGCAGGAGACCAATGAGCAGGGACCCTTCCTTATATAAGTCCATTACTCAAAACCCAACTCCTCTTTCTTTGCTGCTGACACCACAGTTAAGTACACTCCTTTCAGTTTGTGTCTTAGATGTTGTCAGTAGAAGTTAAACCTTAATTGGTTACATTCTGGGAAAAAATATTGTATGTTTGTAGCATTTCATTGTGATACATTTAAGATATTTATTAGTCCTTTATATTTTAAGGTATTGTTTATTTAACTTTCCAACGCTCGTGCTGGTTTGCCTCTGGGCATTGTGTTTAAGTGTGTACTGTTTTCTTTATCCCGTGCGCGCCTGTCTGAATGGAAGCTTTGCTTCAGATCCGGCGCACAGCGGGTCTCTTTATATAAAGATTTATGGGCTAACAGAAGCTAATGCTTTGTGCCGGTGGGCGCGCGCGGGCATTCTTGTGTTTATTTATGGTTTACGCCGTCGCATGTCTGACTGAAGCTGATAAGCTTCAAGGCCAGCGCACGCGAGCCTCTCATTTGTTTGTTTAAGCCCTCCGTGTTTGTTACATTAGCTTATTCGGGGCCTGCAGTGCTGGCGACCCGTGTACAAAGCCCTTTGGTGGGCTGCAGTGTTCCTATGGATAACACAGCCTCCAGTGGCTCAACAGCTAAGTGGTTGGTGTTGGGAGGCTGGATACTGGGGTTCTAAAACAATGTCTGGAACATCATGGATATTTTTTGCGTCTCTTTTTCCTTTGAATTACACCTGGGACTGCCAGGTGCAGCAGGCGTGCTCGGTCCGCTATATATATATATATTTTTTTTTCCTATGTTTCCTTCTTTTCTATTATTTTGAAGCCAGTCTCTGTAGCACAGTCAGTAGGGGTTGTCACTGGTACCTGGAAGGTACGAGGTTCGAACCAATCCTCCAACTTAAAAATTCTGAACGTGTTGGGGTAAATGATTACAATTTTATTTTCCATACCGCCCAACCATGCAAATCCCGACGGGGTTTCTAAAATGGAATCCGGGTTGCCTGGTCACCCTAGTTATGCAAGACCACTTGAGACAGCCCAGTCCGCATTTTTCCACTTTATCAAGATTATGTGTAATTTTAATTACTTTTGAATATGAATTTTTTTCTACTTTCTATGTTTGAAACCCGCGCTCCAGTGCCTGATGCGCTACTAGTCTGCAGTTTTGTTTAAGCGCAGCATATGGCATAGAAAGGGTTACCTTCACTGTAGGTGCCATAAACCTGCTCGGTGCAGGCTTTGCCTGTGTTGTTCTGCGAGGTAAACCCCTCGTGTACTGCTGGTTCCACACCCTGCTCGGCTGAGCAGTTTGAGGTGCACTTGCTCAGTGTATTCCTCCATTAAGGTCGGCAGCTTTGTTTAGGTGCTGCATATGGCATGGGTGCTTTCTTTCACTGTATGGGAGCCATTAACCTGCTTGGTTGCAGGCTTGCCTGTGTTCTTCTGCGAGGTAAACCCCTCGTGTACTGCTGGTTCCACACCCTGCTCGGGTGAGCAGCTTGAGGTACACTTGCTCAGTGTATTCCTCGATTAAAGTTGGCAACTTTGTTTTTGGCTGCATATTGCATTGGTGATTACCTTAACTGTTTGTGTGCCATAACCTGCTTGGTTTCAGGTTCTGCCTGAGTTCTACTGTGAGGTTACCCCCTTGTGTACTGCTGGTTATCAAGCCCTGCTCGGGCGAGCAGATGGAGGCACACTTGCTCAGTGTATTCCTCCCTTAAGGTCGGCAGTTTTGTTTAGGTGCTGCATATGGCAGATGTCATTATTATTATTATTTTTTCTGTAAGCATGCCATTACCTACTCGGTTTCAGGCTTTGCCTGGTTTCTTCTTCGAGGTGCTCCCTCGTGTACTGCTGGTTGCCACACCCTGCTACGGTGAGCAGTTGAGTGTACACTTGCTCAGTGTACTCTTTTGCTAAACAATTTGTTTAAGTATTGACTGCAACACATTTGCGTTTTTCAGAATTGTCAGTAGCCCGGATAGCTCAGTAGGTATCAGCTTCTATAAGGGCCGGGGGTTCGGATCCCTGTGAGGGCGTAACCCCTCTTCCTTGGATATTTTATATTCTTTATATATTTTATATTATTTATTTATTAAGTACTTTAAAGAAAAGAGTGTGAGGAGGTCGTTATAAACAGACTCATGTGGGGGTTGTACCTCCCCTCTAGCCATCTCTCTGGTGATAACCTTCGTCTTTTAGTTAAAATTCTGGCGCCCTTTACCTTAGTTAGTTTTAGGACAACTCAGTCCTTTCCTTAGGTTTTTGCTTTACCTAATAACAATTGCTCCACCCAATACCCATGCTGATTAAGCTGAAGAAATTTTCTCTCGACATGAGGAAGAAAAATATGACACTTTATGCCCCTATTGAGGTCTGCAGGGCTTGAGGCTCTCTTTAGTGGGGAGGTGTTTCCCTTTCTATTTGTCCCATTTTGACATTCTTTTTACTATTGAACTATTGGTGGAGATAAAGTAAGCGCGAGGGTAACTGTTCAGTTTTGTTGCAAGGCAAGTTGGGAATCCATGTTCTGCTTGGATGGAGTGTTGGAAACACTTGCTGGTATCAGATGGCCGAGTTGCCAAATAATAACTTTCTGGCGCCTGCCACATGGTTTTTCCTCCCAAAGCTTGGCCTATTGTTCAGCTAACCGTCTAGCAGCGTGTTACAATTTCTCCTCTGCTTGAGGAGTACAAGCAGGTTCTGTACCCTCATGAGAGTTGTTTAGCCTCTTTTGTTATATATGTATATAATTTTTTCTACAGTGCCGTGAATAGAGTGCTGGCTTTCACAGCCGTGCTGAGCCTACTGATGCAGGTTCCTAACTTGGAAAGGTTTAAATCAGTCTTTCATCCTGCTGCAATCGATAAGTTAACACCTCACACCACACACTGTTGGTAGTAGTGATGAGCAACACTAGTATGCCTGAGGGTTCGTTGCACTAGCTAAGTGTTTTTTTGCTATGGGCAATGTGCTTAATATTTTCCTTCCCCTGATTCCCTTAGTGGCCAGTTCGGCCTCACACGCATACAGAGACTCAGGGTTTGAGGGGACTGTGGTCCCAGTATTCTTTCACAACCTTTCATTTACGGGACATGATAATTCCCCAGAGTCTTTTCCCACCTCATTCCCCTTCCCACCATCCTTGGGGGAGATTGCATCATGATATTACACCTCTTGGAGTAACACCGATGGTTTTTGTTTTCCTTTTACAGGAGTTCTGACTCGTGACCAGTGCAGACTCGCACTGAGCATTTCCCTCCCATCAGTTTACTTTCCTTTGCGCTAATTCCTGGTATTTCAATAAGTTAATCGGAGCCCCTTCCATGGTCAGGGGGTTTGTTAGAAGTACAAGAGTGTATTTATTTATTTATTTTAAAGGTGTAAAGCGGGGCTTTAGTGTGGTCCTCAGGGTAGCCTTCTTCTGGGTTGCAAGGTTTTCCTTAGATAAGTGGGGGAGGGTTCTCCTCCTTTGGGAGGGCTCAATATCCCTTGATGGGATAGAGGGGTCTGGGAGCGCTACTAATCTCCCATCCAAGTTATTACGACCCTCTTCTCACAATGCGTTCCAGCGCCTCTACATTAACTATGAAAGGGTCTCTGTCAGTGCGTTTCCCAGAGGGCTGGGATATATATATTAGTTAATGACTTGATTCTCCTAGTCACCTGCATGGCAGGTAGACCTTTTGGGTTTTTCACAGGAGATTGATTTTTGCAATAAGGTGCTAGCTCAGGGTGCTGGGTGCTTCAAGGTTCTTCAAATTGCCTGAGATAGAGACTGGTCCTCTTCTGGTAAGCAACTTCATTTTAACTGTTTAGTGATCAGTTCTTTGCAGTTTAGTAGTTTTGCTAAGGCTTTGGATTTTAGGGGTCCTCCTTCGGTTAGTTTATGATCCTCTAGGGGATTTTTCAACCATGAAGGAGGGAACAAGGTTCAGGCACATCTACAAAGGGGTTCAGATATCACTATAATGGTAGCGATTAGATGTCAAATACATTTTTCTCCTTGCCAGGTTTGGTCTCTTAAGGGTCAGGTTTTGGTAAATATCTGCCTTTGTCATGTTAGCAGAGTCCTCTGCAAGAGCTCGGGAGGTCTGAAGGTCTCCGTTTTGGCGGTTGACCATGTTTAGCTTTTCAGGTGGGGCCCCTCTCTTCCATTTTGATTCTGCCTCCAGAAGACATTCCTTCTTTAGTATACACGTATGTCTGAAGACAATTGTGTGTTAAGTCTATTGTTTTCAGCTCCGCTCAGGATAGGTCGTCCTATTACAGATTAATAAAACGACCTTTTTACTCACGTTTTACATTTTATGAAGATTTGTCTTTCCCACTTGTTCCCCAGTGTAGTTATGTGACATGCCCTGTTTCTAGTAATATCTTCCTTTAACTCATGGGATGGAACCTAAAAGCTTTCACCCCTAAGGAGTATTTTTCTTTATCCCCAGGAGAGCTAAGTGCTTATCTTCTTTGGTTTGTTATCTAGGTTCTCAAATATGGTATGGATTTAAGTGTTTAAATGTTTGATTGGACAACAGAGGAGTTTATTATTGCAATGGGTTTTTTCCTAACCTATTCGTATAGGAAAACTTTGTTCAGTGTTTTCCCCCCTCTTTTAACCAGTTGGTTTTGGTGGCCTGTAAGGAACGCTGGAATTGGCACATCTTCCAGTTGTTTTTCTTGCAGTGGATTTGGCTATGCCTTATAAGACAGTTATTCGGGCAGCCTAGTCTTGGGCAATTCTCTTGTGGTCAGCTGATTGATCTAATGAAAGTATTTAAAACATTTTTTCTTCTCCTATTATTTTATTATATTGTCTCTATTGTATTGATCATGTTGTACTAATGAGATGCAAGGGCTTCGAACTTGCATAATATGAGCCTCATGTCATAGAATGGCTAATCCCCCACACTAAAGTGAGATGGGGGTTTAGATCCTATTTAAGACGAGGAGGTGATTATTTTAACACCCACCCACCCTTGATATGATATGACAGTTATGACATGCATGTGCACATGTGTTTCAAGAGAGAACATTCTTTGGTTTGTTGTTCTTCCCATCCACCCACCCTTCTTGCTTGTTGTTCTTACAGCTACGAGTTGAGATTCTGATCAGGAATGTGGCTCACAGTTACAAGTTGTGGAGTGCGTGGTACGAGAGCTTCGCTGGATTTGCCTTCATCGGTTATCATCTGATCTGTGCAGTGGACGTCTGGTTCAAGACAGCTACAGAAAGAGGAGTTGGGTTTCGAGTAATGGACTTATATAAGGAAGGGTCCCAGCTCATTGGTCTTCTGCAGGGCATGACCTGTCCTCCATGATGGATTGGGGAGTCCCCCCTGCATTGACATTGAACTCTATTTAGTTCTGTTTTCAAACTTTTTTGTTTGTAAAAGTTTTTTTCTTTGCTGCTGTGGTTTCAGAGTAAAGATTGTAATGCATAATAATCGCCTCCTTGTCCTTAATAGAATCTAAACCCCCATCTCACGTTAGTGTGGGGGATTAGACATTCTGATTCGCACCCATGGACAATCAGATGACTGGAAATGCAGGCGAGAACACAGTGTACTGCCATGTTTCTCTAGCCACCTGAGGCCCTTCCACGGGTGCCGCCATCTTGCTTGTGGGGAGACAAGAGAAAGCCCTTCCATATTTCCTCCCTGCTCCCCCACCCGCAAGACGTCCCACTGCTATACTCTTGCTCCCCCCCACCCAAAACACCCCAGCCACTATCGCCCACCCTCTCCCTCCACACTTACCTGCTGGTGCGGAGTTTTGTGCTGCGGTCCCTGGACTCCTCCATGCCCAAGGCCTCCATAGAGATTGAAAAGAGACTAAATCAGTTTTCCATTCATGGTGGCCAACTTGTTTATTTCCATTTTTCATGGGAGATTCAGCTTGCACAATAAGCGAAGAACCGTTTTCCATGAAGAAAAATAAAATAAAAATCTATTTGCACCCCGGATGGAGCCCCCCAAGGTGTGAATAGCAGTCACCCTACTGTCGGGAGCGCATACGTGGCTGGTAACCCTAAACCCTCACCAAGGCTAGGGCTGCGGGTCGTTTTCGGCTCTATCCTGGGTGTGCAAATAGTTATTTATATTTTACGCTGGAGTACTGCTATGATCTCATCACTTGAATTGCTTCTATAGAGGAGGGCAGCATTGCTCCTGCACATATTATAAGAGCTTGAACTTGAGTGGCCAGTATCCAATATTGTTATTAAACTGAAAAATGTGTTATCCTTATCATTCCTTTGTATAGCATATAGAGCATACTCCTATTTTCTCCAAATCCCACTGCTTTCACTGTTCTTAGCCGGTTTATTCCCATTTTACATTTGCCTTCAGTGTTCTCAAACAACGTATTCCATGATTGTTTGTTATCAAACATTGTTCCTAAATATTTAAATCGTTTTACTTCCTTTATCTGCTGATTTTCTAAATAAAGGTCTACATTTTCTATCTTTATCAATTCATACCATTACACCTGTCTGTCCCGTTCATAGTTTAAATCCCCCTTTTGAATGCCTTAGACTGTTTATTTTATACGAGATTTACCCTCACAGCTGCGAAAAAACGGACTTTATTACTATTTCTTCCACTAAATCATTAATAATGACATTAAATACCAGAGGACTAATACGCCTGCATGTTACATTCTGCATTGGCACCCGGCGAAGGTTGCTCAACTAATCAGGTGGCTGGAAACACAGGCAAGACTACACAATGTTCCACGAGCGTTAATCCAGAGTCCCTTCCCCTGGTGCTGCCATCTCGATTGTGAGGAGGCAACAGGGAGCCCCCTACCAGTGTTTTTCTTTACTGGAGATTGGGCTCGATAAAATGTGTGGCTAGCCCATCTCCAGAAAAAAAAAAAACTTATTTACACCTCTGGGTGCAAATAGCAATCCCCCATGCATAGGGGGAATAGGGGTGGGGGGGGGCGCTGGTAATGGCTGGAGCCCTCTCTGCGGTGCTTGCTTCACTCATGACTGCCTAGGCTCAGGCTAGTTTGCCGTTATCAGCCCTGTACGCACCCTAAGCAGGGGTGATTACTACATTTGAAACTCTTTATTTTATGTTTTTACCTTACCATTTCGTCTCTGTAAAAAATGCCTTATCTACCTATAGTAATTCCTATTGGCCTGTATGTCTAATTTATGTAATAACTCGCCTCTTCCCAAAATATCATATGCCTTCACAATGTCTACAAATAGTGTTGCCACATCTCTTGATTGGTTAAAACCTTCTCCATAATTTTTGACATCCGATGAATCATAAATAATGTTGTTTCAATCTGCTTTGAAATCTACTCAGTTTAAATTTTTCATATGAAATATTCGCCTTTGATATATTGTTTCTATTATTTTTCATGTTTCCATTACTGCGATATGTCTGTCGAGGAACATGGATACTAAGCCCAATTTCGAAACTAGGGGAAAAAGAATAATCAAAGTCTTCCATTCTCCTTTTTATACTTATATTTGACTTTGCAAGGCTAATAAAACCTTTCTACGTCCTTCTGGAAACACTGTAAAATAACAGTAGTATATCTCATCCTTTTCTGGTCATGCGTTTTCCCTTTTCTATTGCCTTGTCTGGGTCCTTTGGTGTCAACAGAAAATGTATCTCACTTCTTTATTCTTTTCATTTTTTAAGACCTATGTAGGCTTTCTTTTAAGTTCTTCCATTTAATTTCTCATTTGTTTGAAGTAATCTTTATTACTATTCCCGGATTTATATTATTTTCCAATAGCTCTACCTTGCTTTCTAAATCCTATATTAGTTATCACTACTCTTGTTTTATATTTTCCCCTTTATCCTTGACCAAACAAGTGTTTAAAATGTATTCCATACATTGTTTACTCTAGCAGCTCCATTGATCCTCACAATATATATGCCAGCTTTTTCTTTTGCAGCTTATTTCTCCATTTGCCTTCAACTTTGAGTATTTTATAATGAAATAATTTCTTGCACATCAATGATCTGATGGCTTTTGTTACTTTTTGTAACTTTCTTTAACTGCCATAATACAGACTTTCTTCAGCCATTATTTTGCTGTCTTGTTTCTTTTCTTACTTTCCTTATTAGTAATGGTTATATGCCCTATTGCTTTTATTTTTCCACTTTTTTCTCACTCTGATTATTCACCTCTTCGGTTTCAGCTTCTTGTTGATTATTTTTCTTCACTCCAAAATGTCCAAAAAACGACCTTCCTCCAGTTGAGCTCCCTACATACAGTCTTACTTTTGCATCCTGTATTATTTTTCTCTTAATTGAGAAAGACAATCAAGTACCATATCGTCTTCTTCCATAAGTACACAGATGAGACCCAGATCATCTTCATGATCCCTAAAACCTCTTCCAACCCCCAAACCAGACCCCGCCTCATCCCACACAGAAATTGACCACTGTATGACTGCTTACCACCTCCTCCTCAACCCCGGAAAAAACTAAATCATGGTCTGCGGGAATACTGCCCTCTTTCCCAACCCATCCCATCCCATCCCGTGTCCACCCTCCATAGGCCCTCCTCTCAGCTAAATCCGACTCAGTAAAGAACCTTCAGAGTACCATGTATGCAGATCTCACACTTTCACTCCACATCAACACTGTGTCTAAATTGTGCTATCTACACATTTGCATTTTCTGGTTCTTCTTCCCTTGCCTCTCCTACCCTCACAGAGCCACCACAATCACGACTGTCATCCTCTCTTGCCTAGAATACGCTAACTCCCTATACCTGGGCGCCCCTGCTTCTCAACCAGAAAACTCCAAAGGGTCCAAAATACTGCATCTAGGGTCCTCCTAGCTATCTGCCCCAGAGAGCACATCACACCTGCCCTCTGTGTCCTCCACTGGCTCCCTGTCGGGCAACGATCCACCTTCAGAGCTATGTGCATCACCCATCATGCTCTGCAGAAGACAGGTGCAGAATACTTATAACATGCTCAACTCTTACAAACCAACAGAAACCTGAGATCAATCACTGCATTCCTTCTTGTGACCCCTTCCTTCAACTCGAACAGAATAGGGGGCGTCATCCTTTTCTGTCCCAGCTCCCACCATATGGAACATGATTCCCCTAAGAATACGCTACTTAGAGGATCACCTTGCCTTCTTGAAGGCCCTCAAGGCTGGGCTCTTCCCCACATACCCAGCATCCTGAGGTGCCCATATCGCTTGCCATACTGATTTAACCTCCTGCCAAATAGGCTCGGATGGTATTCAGACCAGTACTGAATAACGCAGAGAAAGACCTCCGGCAGACCACAGGACAGGAATACACAACGATAACCTCCAAGGACACTCAGGTACGTATCACACTCCATGTTAATGGAAGATAGCCTAAGGAACAGCCGCACACTCACACTCATCTGCACTCACACGCTAGTAGAAGACTCATTGCACAACACCTCTACCATTAAAATTCAGCTAAGTCCCCAGCCCAAAATATTGGTCTGGCTGGACTCATAATCAGTCTCCTGGACTTGTATAATCTCCCTATGGCCTCACAGCATCCATCCACAAGCAAGTTCGATATGGGTCACTACCAGGGACTTGGCCACCCCTACCTACCTTTGTGTTGGCTAAAATGCACACACGCATTCTGAACCCCTCTGACGAATCTCCCATTCCATTGACTTCAGTCTCCCAAAGGCATTAACGTACAGCGCTTTGAGGTCATACCAATGGGAATAGGCACTATACAAATGACATATTACATTACATAACAGTTCAATATCACTACCTTATTCAACAGGATGATGCTAAAGAAAGGTCAATGCAGGTTTGCTTCCTTGTTCCTATACTATGTGTACCCTCGCATGTATTCAATGCACACATGCTTAACTATTCCCATACATTTTCAAATATTTTCCATTTGTCTCTGCTCTTTATGTTGACAACTCTGCATAACTTTTAACTTTTCTTCTTTTTCAATTATTTGGCTTAATGCATGCTTCATTACTTCTTATTCAGATTATAGTAATTTAATATCTAGATCAATTCTTTTTATTTTAAATATGTCTTCATTAGTTTCTAATGTGCTGCCTCATGAACTCTTCATTTTCTGAAAACAATGGCACATCATCATTTTCCTTGATTCCACTTTCTTCCCTTCATGTTATAACCTGCAACCATATGTATCTTAATTTGTTACACAACTGACTCTCTTGATATCATATCACATTGATGTCTTGTCTCTCCTGATAAATGTCTTAAAATCCTGCCCATTCTTTAGGTCCAAATGCAAAATTGATATACTTCTCTGCTTAATGTTGCCCACCTTTTCCTATTATCTATGAAACATGTTCAAACATCCACCTTTCTTTACTTATATTCTTCTTCTCACTTGTTTTTAGAATTCTTCTAGTCTTCTCATTCCTTCTATTTTTCTGTGCTGTACAGTTAACTACTTCCCCTTTAACCTTTTTTTCACAAGTAATTTATTTTTCTTCACTAATTCGCTGTCCTTCAGTTGCCTGTCATTTTTTCCCTGGGACTTGTGTTTTCACTATCTGGAAGGAAAGCAAGAGGGAAACAATGATGAGACAATGTTATCTTTCTTAAAACTTCTGCATATATTGTTAGGCTCTTTCTTTATTATGTGCACTTGCATAGGTTCAATCTGCTCCTCATAACCATTATAGGCTATGCCATGATTTCCTCCACTCTTGTAACCAGACTCCAGATAAGCTTTTGAGGTGGGAGTATTTTACTCCCTATTTTTAAACTTTGAGAGTGAATGTGATTTCAAGCGATTCAAAATGTGTTTTTTCTGTTGGAAGAGAGAAAAAAAATATGTTAAATCCAGACTACATGAGCAAAAAGTAAACATTGTATGGAAATCATTGTCATGTGCCAGCAGTCCACATAGTGACAGAGAAGCAACTTTCACAGTTAACAGATACGGGTGCAAACAGATGAGCACTAACACACTGAGCTTCCCCTACTTGCAAAGAATAGGTACAGTTATAGTACTGTTTACCATATTGACTCCACGTTATGGTTAAATGGATGTTTAAACTTGACATAGCATTCTGTGAGAATCCAGAATGTGTCTCACCCACTAGTCCCCGGGGATCGGTGACCCAGGTGGCCAGTACACAGCCATCGTTTTCGGATCCAGTTCCTGGTGGTGGACCAGTGAGCGAGGTTCACCTGGGTGAGGGGTCTTCAGGGAGTGGGAGTGGGACACCGGATGGTGAGACGCAATATCCCCTTCGCTCTAACACCTTTACCCCATCCTACGAGGTAGGATATTTAGGAACTCTACTCTTCCTCCCTTTACAACACAAACATTTTCACACAGACAGCCCGCTATGAGAGAAAACAGACTAAGACCTGAGTCATATACCTGATGTGTGCCAATACACTGGTCAGGCAATTACTGACCATCACACACACCTGACTTGTATTAAGCTCCCCCACACAGATAAAAGGCGGAGCACAAGAGCACACTCTCAGCGAGGCAAAGCACACAGGGAAACAACAATTCCGAGATGGCAGCTAAACGAGAGAAGAAAGACAGCAAAACAGAAGGGGCTCACAAGGAGGGAAGTTCCCTTAACCTTTTCGACAAGGAACCATTACATTCTAGAAATCTCGAGAATAGAAAGCGTAACACCAGGAAATTAGGCTGAAGAGTCCTGCATTGGGTGTCGGAGATACCCAGGGTCCTCCTGCATCAATAATCAAGGTGGGGAGAAGCACCAGCCACCATGGTACAGACCTTGGCTCCAAGAACAAAGCAGTGCCAGTGAAAACAACAGAGCCAGTGAGTTGGGGAGACCGATACAAGACCGGTCTGTGTTGAAGCCAAGGTTGCAAGTAGCAACATTGTATGACAAGTGCTGGAAGGAACATTGTTAAAATGCATGTGATAAGAGATGCAAGTAAAGTGAACTGCTGATGAGTGATTGTCAAAGGTATTATATCTTGCTTTGAAAGTTCAGAGTGGTCCGGCAGCGCGTGGGTGCTTAATCGAAGGTATCCAGCTAAGAAGTAGCTATAAGTGAAAGTGAGAAAAGGTTATATCAAGAAGAGAACGAGTAATTGTGAATTGAAGTGGTCATGTGAAGGGTCAAGCTAAATCCAGTGCATAGTCGAAAGTCTTCGATTCTGGTGAATAGTGAAAGTTTGGAAAAGTAGATACATTTGGCCCGAGCCCGGCGGAGGTAGACCAATTGAAGGTTTTGTGTTAAAATGGGGTTGAGCCCGCCAGAGGGAGACCCAGTGTGAACAGTAAATCATTCAAAAAGGTTTTGTGTTAAAGTGGGTCTGAACCCCACGAAGGGGCACCCGGGGGGAACAGTAAATCACCTGAGAAGTTGTACATGTGAAATACTAAGAAGAAAGGAACTTTAATATTTATCATGTTGCATCAGGCCCTCTGAATTAAGAGACTTTCAACGGCAAAGAGATTTTGGCACAGAAGGCCCTTATGTTGAGGTTTTTAACTGCATTCTCATGCTAGAGAAGCCAAAGAGTGTGACAAGCTGGAGTGTGACGCCTTGTCCTGTGCTGAAAACGTGGGCAAGGGAAGCCAACAGCTTGAATATCCTGACATATTTCTTGAACACTTTCCTTTTGCATAATATAGTTTCCCCGACTATTTGTATTTAGTAGTAAGGATTGGCAATAGGGCCTATAATAATAAAACTGTTATTTTGACAGACTCGACTAGGACTGCGTTATTATTATTTGATTATTATTTATTATTTGAACTTCAACTTCAAACCCAGTTGAAGTTCAAAAAACGCCCTTGAACTGTGATCACTTGTTTCTGTCTTACCGTTTGATGCCATGCCTTCCTTACAATACTTGCCTGTGCCCCAGATAAGATGTTGAGGTGGGTATGTTTTTACACACTACTTTTATAATTAGAGAACAAATTAAATTATAACAGTAAAAATAATTTGCTTCTGCAAGAGTGTCAAAAGTATGCAACAGGCAACCAGAACATGAGTACACTTGAAAATGAATAGAACAATAAGCAACAAAACAGAATTAGTGAGAGGTCCAAGATTAGAATAATCATGAAAATCCAATGATGGGTTCTTATGGACTGGAGTAATTAGGCCCAGTTTTAAGTTTTAAAGAAAGTTCCCCTGTGTGAGAAACCTGAGGGTGTTCTCCCAAGTAGATCCCGGGAACTCCTTATTCAGGTGCTCACAGAAGACCGGGCCCTCTTCTATCCCAACCCTAAAAGTGAACGAACGAGGGAGGATCACCTGGGCAAGGGACCCCAGGGTTATGCTCAGGGGAATGCCCCAGGTGAGACGCAGTACTATGCCAAGGAAGAAGGAGAGGAGGATAAAATCCCTGAGGCCTTTTTAGGCTACAATACATCTGCCTCGCCTCCTCCCATTAAATCTCGCCTACCCAAACCCAATAACGCCTCCGTACTGAACCAATCCCTGAGGATCTCAAACCATGTCACACTCAGAGACATCTCTCCCAAAACCTCTGTCATCCTGTTCGCTATCCGTACACTCCCAATCATTTGACTTCCCGTCCTTCTGATTATTTCCCACACTCTCAATCTGCTCAGGTAAAATACTACAGTTCCCAAAATCCCTCTTGTTTATTTCACAGTCCCAGCTATTTCCGTTTGCCCCCCAAACCCTACCAACCCCGTCCCCCTGCTTATCATTTACCAAACATCCAATCTACTATGACTGAACACCGCTGTTCCCACCATCTCCTATGTTCTGTTCACAATCCCGGTCATTCTCGTCCAATTCACAAACCTTCCCTATCCCGTTTTGTAGGATACTCTGACATTCCAACCCATCCCTTTTCCAATATGAAGACTATAATTCCCGAGAACACCTTATCCTCATCCTACCATGCAGAACATGTAGAAACTCTAGCTCTTCCCTTTTCCGACACCAAGACTTTTCCCCAATGTAGAAAACAACGGACTTGTAATAAAACTGTTTACCTGATATGTCCCGACATGAGGGTCAGGCAAGTTCAGGCAGTTGACTTAAATCACACACACCTGACGGCCCTTCCTTTTCCCCACAGGGATAAAAGGTGGAGCAAGAGAGCACAGGACGGGCAATGCAGACCGCATGACGAGATAGCTATCCAGGTCCGGCAGTTCAAGAGGAGGAGAAAGGCAGCAAATATCTAAAGGCTGACAAAGAAAGACACAACCTTGCTCTTTCCGATGCAGACCCGCAAAACGTCCGCAGAGGGAATCGTAAAACCGAGGACAATAGCCCAAGTGTGCTCCAACAGATGTCAATGGTACATGGAGCATGTCGACGCTGATAAGCAGGAGAGAGTGAAACACCTGCTACTGTGGTACCGGCCTTGACTCCAGTTACGGAGAAAGCCAAGTGGTTCATCACAGCCAGTGAGTCAAGGGGAGAGTGTTATGACTGTATGAACACAGTATTGACGTTTAACATTTAACTTTAGGTTGGTTCACTGAACCCTTACCAGATGGGATGTAGGTACAACAAGAAGTGAGGGGGAGCTTTCCTAGCTGCAGCCCTGTCCCTAATATATGGAGACAGGGGGAAGGGTAAAGCCGGGTAAACCCTCCTGGGGAAGAAAACCTGTTAAAGAAGGAGAAGAGAGATGATCCAAGATGAATTGCACAAGGATAGTAGTGGGACTTCAAGGATCGGCTTTTTGACTCTTCAGCGTGGTACAGGAAGTATGAGGGCGTCTGTGGTAGTTCAGTACCCAGTATTGGAAAGAATAAGAAAGGGGAGTTAGAGTATGCAATGTCAACAGAGGAAAATAGAATCCAGAATAACAAACAGTTCAGGGAAACCTTAGGGAAGGTGCACTTACTATTTGAATTTACTTCCACTCTTTGGATTTGCTGAATATTGCACAAGTGGAGCAGGCAGGATTCTGATGCACGTGGTGCGTATAGTAGTATTGCAATGTGATGCACGAGTTGCATTGTAGGAGAAGTGCAGGATGATGCACGAGTTGTGTTGTAGGAGAAGTGCAGGATGATGCACGAGTTATATTAGAAACAGTGCTGTTCGTGGAAGGCATTTGTCAAAGGCAAGAACAGGAATACGTCTTGCCGGTATTTGTCTGATGCAGATAGTCCTCTGCAATCAGAATGTAGGAATAGTGCTGACTCGCAAACAAGTATCCATTTGCTATATCTTAGATTAGAATTAATCTCGTAGGGATCCCGTTTCATATGGTGAGTTTGAGATTAGTTTAGAATAGATATCTGGTGCTTGCGACTAGCGCAGTGGACTGCAGGAGGCGGCGAGGGCTGTGAGGAAATGGTATCCTGCTGCAAGAATTAAAGGAGGACTGCCACTTGTTTCTGAAACAACGCGGTGAATGCTGAATGCTGTTAGGACAGCACGGCGGGTGCCGTATGGCGCAACAGAGGAATGGCAAGTTTGAACTAAGTTCAATGAACTGAGAAAAATGTCAAGGGGAGACCAGCTGCAGAGGAAAATTGGCACCACGGCACCATGTGGGGGCTAACCCGAGAGACACTGGTCGATCCGTGTGTGGATGAAACTACAGAAACCAGAAGGCCATAGGAGAGCCACCAAGTTAGGTCAAAGTTGTTATACAGGAGGTTAAGCAAAATCCCTGTACAGTCAAAAGCCTTTGATCTTGACAAAGCCAGGTATGTGAATTCCGCAAACGAAAGTGAATGTGAAGTTGGCAATTGTGACCGCGACTGAGGGAAGCTGACGAGAAGGGGGCAAGTCTAAAGTCCCGGGAAACAGTGTGTTGACAAGAGTGAACCCGGCCGAGGGATGTCCACTAAGAACTGTCTGAAAAGACATTAAGAAAACAAGGAGAAGTGCACTGTCCCGCTTGTCATTTGGGATCCCACCCTGGCCGAGGGAGATGCAGGGGTGAAACCTTCACCCAAAAGTAAGATTTGTGGCGGGTCAGCGCCCAGAAGAGGAGTATTGGGGGTGAATCCATCACCTGAGAAATATGTAGAGTAGGACTTTGTGTTTGTTGTTTTCTTGAGACTCCTATAAGGACCACGGGATCAGGGAATCATAACCCCATTGATCTTGATATCGATAAGAACTGTTATAGGATCTAAAACCAGAAGAGGGAGATCCAAGGGGTGGAAGCCGATCACCCAAGACACCAAGGAACAGTGGTCAGCCCCAGAAGAGGGGATCTAGGGGTGAAGAAGCCTCACCCAAAGCAAAAGCAAAAGCAGATAACAAACTTTCATTATTTTGAAGGAACTTTTGTTTTGTTATTTGAACACCTCAGGCCCTCGAAGGCAAGAGACTTTCAAGGAAAGGCCATCGGCGGTCTTGATAGCTGCCAGTGGTACTGTAGACTCATACTGAGAAAGCTCAAGCGTGTGCTGTGCTCCAAGGCCCCATCTTACCCGTGTTCAAAACGTGGGGAAGGGAGACCCAAGCTACTGCATCCTGACATATTATTTGGAAACACTTCTTTCTTTTCCTGAGAATTATCCCAACTCCCACTTTTGTATTAGTTGTAAGGTTTGGCAATAGGTTTCTTAGTAGAGGCCCTTTTTATTTGACACAACATCGCTAGGACTGCCTTTATTTTTCATTTGATGGTCGATCTTAGATTTAGGTTTAGATTAGGCATTTTTCCAACCTGCATACAGCATCCATCTTTCAATAAACACCCTTGAACTGTGATCACTTGTGTATGTCTTACTTGTTGCCACCATAAGTTCCTTACACCTGGGACAATGAAGGTTGAATTAAATGTAACAGGGTAGGTGGATTTAGTTATTTCCTATAACAGGCAGAAATCGAAGTGTCAGAATAAAACATCAATTTGAGTGCATTCAGGAGAGGATAAATCACCAGTTGAAAGAGCCCCACGTTGGCATGTGTAAGGAACTCATGGTGGCAACAGTAAAGACAGACACAAGCGATCACAGTTCAATGGTGTTTATTAAAATGTATAGGTAGGTTGGAAAAATGCCTAATCTAAACCTAAATCTAAGATGAGAGCAAGCGTTGACCATCAAACAATAATAAGGCAGTCCTAGTGGTGTCTTTGTCAAATAAAGGGGCCTATACTGAGAAAAACCTATTGCCAATCCTTATGCTAAATATAAAAGAAGTGTAGGATAATGTTCACAAGAAAAGCAAGAGTGTTCACAAATAATAAGTCAGGATGTAGTAGTCGGGGTCTCCCTTGCCCACGTTTTCAGAACAGGAAGAGGTAACATTATGGAGCACAGCTCTGTCACGCTTTTGATGCTCTTCCAGCCCACTACCTTTGCTGTCCTCACCTGAGTTGTTCAGTGCCGAGTCGTCTTGAGCAGATGTCTTCGGGCCAAATAATCCCTCTTTTTTTTCTGAGGAATATGCCTGCCTCGGGTAGAAGCCACAGTGGCTGCCTGTAAGCTGCAGACCTGTGGCTCCTATTCTGGGGAAAGGGCGGTTGTGAGGGGGGAAAAAAAACTCCTCCAGAAGGAATTGCCGGTATGGAATGATCCATGTAGTCCGTTGAGCGAGGAGCTGAATGAAGCAGGAAACCCGGAATTCAGAAAACAGGTCAGTGGAACGAAGGAACCGGAGACCGGTCCGTTGAAAGGCAAGTAGGAGAGAGGAGCGAAAGTACCCCTATGTAGAGGAAGGAAGGGGAGTCAACCAGAAGGGAACCGGAGGAAATGAGAGATGCGGAGCAAGGAAAGAAAAATGAGAGGTAAGTCAGCTGGCAGTGACAGAAGCTGGCACAACAAAGGAAACACGGAGGAGAAAGCCAAGAATGGAGAGAAAAGCGAGGCGCAAGAAAAGAAAAGTTGGCCAAGACCAAGTGAAAGAAAGAGAAAGTGAAGAGCTTCGGGGCGAAGTGAGTAAGAAACAGAAAACTAGCATCTTAACCAAAGGGGAAAAACAACTAACGCTGTAACGGTTGCAACGCGCTGACCGCTGGGAGTGGATGCAGTAAATACTTCCCAGCGGTGGCCATCTTGGAAACAACTAGACTGGTGCTGTGCGTACTGCAAAACGTGATGGAACGTTAATGGTGGCGTAGCCCGCAGAACAGTCGCCAACGTGGCAGTAACCACCAGTAGCCACAGTGCATGACGAGCACACGCTCAAGCTTTCCTGGCACAGGTCAACAGTTCCGCTCTCAGCAAGCAGAGCCTTCGGTGGTTAAGTCTCTTTTTACACAAAATCTCTTGCCTCCAAGGACCTGCCATGTTTTCAAAATAATAAACAAAATTCCTTTCTGCTTGTATGATGAGTGATTCCTTTTCACCCCTGGATCCCCCTCTTCCGGCTCAGATCCACCAAATGGTTTTAGCGATATCAGGATCTTCGATAGTTAGGTTTCTTACTTCCGAGGTTCTGACCGATTCAAAGTAACAAACAAAAGGTTATCAAAAAGTTATAAAGTCCTTCTCTTGTTGTACTTGGTTGATAGCTCTTCGCCACTGGGCCCCCCTCTTCCGGGTTCAGACCCCTCTCGAAATATCAGCTTCCCTCTGTCGTGTTTTCTCTCGCATGCATTCAAAAGACTTTCTCTGATGCACTTTTCTCTGTCGTATTCACGGGTCGGTGGGTGTTGGCTTCTCAATCTTGGATCCCCCTCTTCTGGGCTCAGATCCCACTCGACTCTTTGTCTACCTCCGTCGGGTTCACTACGGTTTTCTCAAAACAATTTCTTGAGTGACATTCACAAATCTTAATGTCTGTTAAACAGTTTAATGTGAACTGTTGAGAACCACCAATACAGACAGCAGTGACTTACCACGTGAGGCTGGGTACACACCTGCAGAAACTTGAGACTTCTCCACTACATGTTGTGGGACCCTCAGACATGGCGGACTCCTCTCTGACAACTGGTGTTCTTTCTATCAATGAACCCCTCTGTTAGTTGAAGTCTACTAACAAGAGCGGCAATCCATGAAAAGAGCAGGGCTAATTAGCCCCCGACAACGCCAAATGTATTCAGAGAAAACAACAATTACTGTCTAGACTCAAAGAAAATGACAGTATTCAGAAATGCAGAATGCAGATAATCTAGCGGGAGGGATCCTATCCAGTAAGGGTGGAACAGGATGCTCTTGAAGGAATGGCAGGCCTGGTCTTGTAAATAACCTAAAAAACACAACAACTGGGAGAGCAATCACTAGTTGGAAACGGGAACACAAGGTAAGAGAACTTAGGTTTGCTTTCTTACCATCCGGTGGTTGTAGCAGGTTGTGATGGATGTATGGTTCCTGGTGATTCAACAGAGGACAACGTAGGAAAGAGGGCAATGGAAGATTAGTAAGGCCCTGAATTCCTGTAGGCATGATGACTCCTAAATGGCAAAGGATGCGCACACATCTATTTAGTGTCTCTAGTCCGCGCACAGAAGTGATGCAGAGTCCAGAAAAAAGCAGGATACTGGCGTTAGCTGGCAGCGTGATGACAAAGCAGTAGGCAAAGCAGTCTGTGTTTGCATGCAAGGTTCAGCGTTTGTCTGACAACGTGAAAACAAAACAGTAAGCAAGGCAGTCAGTGTTAGAAAGCACGGTTCAGCGTTTGGCTGGCAACGTGTAGACAAAACAGTAAGCAAAAGCAGCCCGTGTTAGCAGGCAGAGTTCAGCGTTTGGCTGGCAACGTGGAGACAAAACAGTAAGCAAAAGCAGAAACACTGAGATCCAACCTCAGGGATGGAAATAAAGAGTCAGGCAACGTATGTCCAAAGTATGTGAAACAACAATAAGGACCTCAACTTCAATCAGAAGCGTTTTTAGTCAAGTGGGCTGCCGTTCTATATCCAGAACAGAGGCGCAGTACGCTAAGTTCTATTCTGTCAGCTGATGGCATACTCGGCCGTTACCCCTGGCAATGATAGACATCACTGAGCGAAGTCGATGATGCAATGACTTCCATCACTGATACGGCAAACTTCAAAGCCGGCGGCCACGTGACGTGACGATGCGATGCAGAGGGCATTTAGCCATAGAATAGTGATGCACCCTGGTCCAATGACCAGTCCGATGAAACTGCGCAGGGGACGGAATCCCAACAGTGGACATCCCTCTGCTGGGTTCACTCTTGTCAACACTGTATATCGGGACCTTAGACTTCACCCCCTGTTTATCGGCATCCCTCCTTCGGGTTCAGTCTTGCCAACTTTTTCATCGGTTTTTACAAATGGGGATTCACTTCCCTTAGCTTTCCAATTATCTGTTGGTCAAAGGCTTTCAACTGTAAAGAGGATTTTACTGGACCCTTGTATGACCACTTTGACCCTTTCTCACCTTTCCCAGGGTCTTCGTGATATGCAAAAGTGTTTGCGTTGGAAAAAGGGGGATTGTCACAGAAATATATACTTTTTGTCGTATGGGTGTTGGTAAAGTGAGAAGGGTGAGATTGGTGGGGTTTGCTAAACAAATGGAAATGACTGGGATTATTAGGGTGGACAACACAAAAAAGAGGATTCTCGGAGTTGGACCCGAGAAATTCACCAAGAGGAAGGGAAGGTAGATGTCGTATCTCCTACAAAGGCCTCAGGGTTCTCGTCCTCCTCTCCCTCAGTACAATACAGCACCTCACCTGGGGCTTTTCTCCAAGCACAACTACGGGTTCCCCCATCCAGGTGATCCTTTCTTTTCCGTCCACCCCTGCGGTTGGGGACTAAGCGCATCGGCCCTTCCCAGGCCATCTGAATAAGGGATTCTTGAAGCTGTCTTTGGAGAATACCTTTAGGTTTCTCACATACCCTTCCTCTATGATTGTTGGGCAGAGGTTTTTCACTGAGAGATCTCTCTGTGGAACATCCAGACTGCCGACCCAAGCCTTCCAGCATAGAACTCGAGTTGATGTTCCCCTCCAGGACCCAAAGCTTATTCTAGCTGGGGCTTTCCACCCTTGTCTGGTTGCTCAGATCTTGTGGAGGAGATGGTTTCAAGAGTTCTCTCTTTTCTCTTTTTATCCATCCCTTTCTTGAGTTACCATCAACTCTTCCCATAAAGCCTCAGGACAGATCTCTATAACATGGCCTTGATCTCTACAAAACAGGCAAGATTCTAATTGCAAAGCTTCTGACATATCCAGAGATGTAATGGACATTGACCCACTTGTACTCTTATTCAGGGGTCTAAAAAGAATTCCAGGGTGTTATTGGTCTCTAGGTGTTGCCTTCCCCGGTTAACATAGGGTTCCCCTTGCATCTTCCTACTTGGGTTTCTCTCCTTTTCTCTCCCTTGCTCGTTCCTAACTTTTCCCTTTGGCTGATTAGGATGGGGTTCTGAGATCTTATTTTCTGTAGTAGGGATCTCTAGGTTTCCTCCTGATGTTTTCCTAAATGATATTTATGTTAAGGTTTCACACATGAGGCTTCCTCTAAGTGTTTTTCAAGGAGTTTCATATGCTAGAATCCCAACTTATCATCCATATTGATAAAAAAGGGGCTGTGGGAAAGGGACAGGGAAATGAAAGTTAATTTGTCCTCACGAGAGAAAAGAGATAACACTTTTATTTTACCTTCTCTGTGAGGCAGAGTATACATGGATAAGCCCGAGGGATATTATTTTCTTATCTGTAAAGCTTTGTCCCTTCCCTGTAGTAAATAATCCTGTGGGCAAAAAAAGATAGTAGGTATTGCCCTCCACCTCTTTTCGAATAGGTGTAATGGCTTGAGAGGTCAGGGAAATAAATTGGACTCCCATTTTCTGTTTCAAGGGCTGGAAGGGTGGTGTTATGCCTTCCACACATCTCTCACCTCCCAAGGAAAAAGGGGCCCGACAGGGTCAGTGTCTTGACTCCAAGATCTCCAAGCCACATTGGGGAGAACCGTCTAATCGTTCTCCCTCCAACATGGTGGGTAGAGCATGGGAACCAACACTCGGTCTCTTTTTATACAAGTGGGTCCTCCAATTATTTTCAATTGAATCATATCCCATTCTGACACCATATATAAGGGACTCGTGGTGGCAACAGGAAAGACAGACACAAGTGATCACAGTTCAAAGGTGTTTATTAAACTATATAGGTAGGTTGGAAAAACACCTAATCTAAACCTAAATCTAAGATGGGAGCAAGCTTCGATCATCAAACAATAATAAGGCCTATACTAAGAAAAACCTATTGCCAATACTTACGCTAAATACAAAAAGAAGTGTGGGATAATGTTCACAAGAAAAGCAAGGTGTCTTCACGAATAAGTCATAATGCGGTTGTTGGGGTCTTCCTTCCCCCCGTTTTCAGCACGTGGCAAGATAAGATTATGGAGCACAGTACACAATCGAGCTTTCCCAGCATGAGTCAACAGTTCCACTCTTCCGCAAGCAGGGCATGCAGGGGTTAAGTCTCTTTTGTACACAAAGACTCTTGCCCCGAGGACCTGCCGGGTTTTCAAAATAAGGAAGTTCCTTTCTGCTTTTATGATGGAAGATGCCTTTCCACCCCTGGATCCCCCTCTTCCGGGCTCAGATTCACCAAAAGTTCTTAGCGATATCAGAACCTTCTTAGCACTTACACTATCTGAAATGTCGTCAGGCTGAGTACGATAGTTAATTTCACATCCTTACTGTTCATGGCCTTTAAGAATGTCATCGTATTTTCCCTTGTTCCCTTCCTTGCCTTGAAGCGCTTTGAAACACATTGTGTATAGGCACTATATAAATAAACTATCAACAAAAAAAAAATCCGAGCGCGCCTGTTAATGTCTCTCCCTTTCCCTTGCAGGAGAAATTAGGTGGTATTAGCGCCTCAAGTCCGAGTTCAGCGCTACTGGAGACTTGGTGGTTTTGCACCGCGTAGAGAGAGCGAGAGAGCGCAGTGAAATACGTGTCCACGTTATTGGAGCGAGCTCAATGAATAGTGTCTCTTCTTTCTTACAGGGGTTTGTGCGCTTGTGCAACTATCCTGGATTCCAGCGTCGCAGGAAGATTCGGTGAGTATGCGCAGCGTTACTGATGTGCGCGTGTTAACGCTGTTCTTCTTTGTTCTTACAGGTGCCGGTGTAGAAGTCCCCTCTTGACTGGAGATAGCTGCGGCGTGGAGTAAGAACCAGGTAAGCTGAAGCTGAATGATCTGGATCGGGTAAGCAGAAGTAGGATGATCGGGAGCAGGTAAGCAGAAGCAGGATGATCCGGAGCAGGTATGAAGAAAAAGAATGATCCGGAGCAGGTAAGCAGATGCTGCCTGATCCAGAGCACGGCAAGTGTGTTGCTGAAACAGCTCACAGTAAGCAACACGAAGCACTGGAAGAATCTTGGGTGTGGCTTATATAGCCAGCCACACCCGAGCACTGGAGAGCTCATGAATCATCATGCACTTCCTGCTTGGCAACATGAAGTGGTAACCAGGAAGTTGCTACAAACACTAAGAAGGGATTAAAGGAGGGATTTGGTATGGGTTCTTTGTGCCTATGACAGGCCTGCCAAGCCTCCACCCAGCTTGCCCCAACTACCTGCCTGATACCCATGACACTTGTCAACACACTGTATATCTTCGCCCCTTGTTTATCGGCATCCCTCCTTCGGGTTTACTCTTGCCAACTTTGTTATCAGTTTTTACGAGGCGGGATTCACTTCCCTTAGCTTCCCAATCATCTGTCGCTCAAAGGCTTTCGACTGTACAGAGAATTTTAATGGACTGAGGTGTTCTGGTAATGGTAGTTGCCCTGAGTTTCCTGAGTTAGCACCCACGTGGTGCCAGAGTCCTCGGTTGCTGGTTTTACCCCTTTTTGTATCAATTGCTAATGCTAGTTTTTCTTGCTTCTTCTCTGGAAAATATTCTGATCTTTTACCACCTTATAGTCTTCAAGAAAATGTAGTTGTCCATGGAAACCACTTGCTTTTTCTATTGCATCAGGTTGAGCTTCACTTCTTGGAAGTCTGACTGATGCTCTTGCGTGCACCCTGATTTGAACCCTGATTGTGTTTCTTTACACCTGTGAGGCAGCACTGCGAGCGGTTCGCTCTTGCTGTCCCTGGATAGGCGGAGCACCTGCCGGTCACGTGACTGCTCACGGGACTCTTGAGGAAGTACTTGTTCAACATACAGCCGCTCTCGCGGCGTTGAGCTTCACTTCTTGGAAGTCTGACTGATGCTCTTGCTTGCACCCTGATCTGGACCCTCATTGTGTTTCTTTATACCTGTGAGGCAGCACTGCGAGCGGTTCGCTCTTTCTGTCCCTTGGTAGGCAGAGCCCCTACCGGTCACTTAACGGCTCACATGACTCTCGAGGAAGTACTTATTCAACTTACAGTCGCCCTCACAGCGTTGAGCTTCACTTCTTGGAAGTCTGACTGATGCTCTTGCTTACACCCTGATTTGGACCCTGATTGTGTTTCTTTACACCTGTGAGGCAGCACTGCAAGCGGTTCGCTCTTGCTGTCCTTTGTTAGGCGAAGCCCCTGCCGGTCACGTAACGGCTCACCTTACACTTGAGGAAGTACTTATTCAACATGCAGCTGCCCTCGTGGCATTGAGCTTCACTTCGTGGAAGTCTGACTGATGTTCTTGGTTGCACCCTGATTTGCACCCTGATTGTGTTTCTTTACACCTGTGAGGGAGCACTGGCAGCGGTTTGCTCTTGCTGTCCCTGGGTAGGCAGAGCCCCTGCCGAACACATTACGGCTGACGTGACTCTTGAGGAAGTACTTAATCAACATAAAGCCACCCTTCCGGCCTTAAGCCCTGGAGCAGTAAGGGCTGGAGCCACTGTTTAGCTGTTTTGCTGGGACCTGTGCACCTGCTCCATTGTTCAAGGAACGGCTTTGCTAAACGCTTGCAAGCAATACTATATGCTCGGGAATTGGACGTGCGAGTACTTCGTGATAAATCAATTTTTACCAGAGTGCTACATTGGGCTTCCCTACTATTATTTCCTTTGCTCAGGTTTACAGGGTGAGGGAGGAGAGTCAGACTCTGGCAGGTCCTTAAGCAGTCGGGCGTGCCTTACCCTGTAACCTGGGAGTACATAATTTTCTTTGGAACACTTAGCTGCCATCTAGGGATTCTGGTGCTTAATTCCGCCTGACTATTAACTATTAACTCCTATTGGGAAGCTGCATTCTATTATTAATTCTGTCCAGTTTGACTCCCTGGTGGTTATTTCTATATTATAGCTGAGGCCCTATAAATACTTCTCTGTCCAGACTTTGTTACTATTGTTATTCAGTGCATTTTTATGAAGCTATTTTAACTTTACCTGTTTATGAATTCTGTGATTTGTCTATTTCTGTGACAAATTGTTCCTGCTGTTCCACGAACCTTCTTTGGCTCCGTTTGCTCCTTTGGTTCCTGAGTCTTCTGTGTGGCCTCTCTTGAATGACACGTAGGGGCCTCAGGAGCCAGACAGCCTTGCAGGCTAATGGCTAATGGTGACCCTCTGATGTCTGCTGAGGACTCTTATATTCCAGATTCAAAGGAAGGTAGTTTAGTCCACCTCCCCTCTACTCCCCTTCAGGGCAAAGATGAGAATTTCCCGGAAGAATTTCTTAGTACTGAGAATCTCTGCCCCCTCGGTATTGCTGCATTAAAAAGTGTTGTGCATACCCAAATCCCCCCTCAAGATAGCATTGAGGCCTCTAATACCTTGGCCATTATTTCACACACAATGTGTGATAATAGTTGTATCTTCAATGGAAATCATGATAATTCTATTGACGCTCAGGAAGGGTGACTTGCGGCCACTTTAGCCCTCCATTTGGGTGACAGGGATAGCTCCATTAGGGGGGATCTTGCTATTGGAGAAGTGGATAATGAAACTGTGAATGCTATTATAATTGGCTCTACTTGCCCTCAGTCCATTTCTACCCTGTGTGCCCCTTTGAAGGATTACCTTGGACCTAATTGTAGAAAAACTCCTCTTGCTACAAGTGTTTCCACTGTTTTACCCTGTCTACATCTGGAGGAGAATATGAATCATATAACCTCTTCTTCTAAATTATTTGGGGGGGGGTATCCTCTTCAGGTGATGTGGTAAATAAGAGCACAACCGCACATATGAATTAATCCCCCTCCATTGCTGGGAACCTTGATAGTTCCATCTTGAGAGTTCCGGTTTTTAAAACTCCTCTAAGGAAACCATTGCTTAGCGCTTCCATATCCTAGATAAATCTAAGTTGGGTACGCTGGGAGAACCTATCCCAGGAAAAAAGATTTCTAATTATTTTGGGAAAAGAACAGCTACTAGCACCTTAATTAAACCTCCCTCTTTGGCCCTTTCAGTGGCTACTCTAGATAGCTTGCACATGGCAGAAGTAGTGAAAAGATTGGATACTGAGGAGGCCTCACACAATGATATTGACAATATTAGCATCATTGAGTGTGCAGACAAAGTGTCATGCTTCCGGTTACCTGGAGGCTCTGGAATAGGTTAGGATGGGGCCACCATTAGTGGTTCCATCACGTTTCTCTTAACGCGTGGGTAACTGTCTAGTCTTTTCTTTCTGCACTATGGTGGTTGGGAGGTTCTTATACTGCTTCTTACCGGCATTCCTTGCATTGCAATCCTCATCACGGCTTTCGCTCTGTTGCTTTCGGTTTGCTAATGCTCTCAGTGTCTATCCGCTTTCTACTTACCCATATTCTATGTCCTTTCCCGGTCCTGCCGCCTTTCTCTATTTTCTCCCCCCTCTACCGTTCCGCCGACTGGGTCTCCTTCCCCCGCCAATTATTAATTACTTATTCAGCTGCCTTATTTTCCCTATGTGGAGTCTATTTTCTTTTCCTTCCGCCCTTCCTGCCAACCGGAGTCTGATGTGTCCATCTTTACCTTGTTTTCCTCGCCCTTGCCGCTACGTGATTACTCAGAAACCACAACTCCCAGAATCCACCGGAACTATCTCCACTATTTGTCTTCTGATCCTGCCGTCTTCGGAACAACTGGTCTCCAACCACGATGACTACTCTTCTTGGGGTTTTTTCAGCCTTTGGCTTTTTCCCCATTGCGGTCTGTTTCGGTGACGGGGCCGCAGGGGCCACTGTCCTTCAGTGGCCACTGTGGCTTCCCATCGAGGCAGATCACCTCAGCGGAAGGACAAAGAGAGATATGGGTACAGAAATAGACGGGAGATATACAGATCCGACTCCAGCAGTACAGGTGAGGAGACGGAGGAGGCCAGTGGAACAGAGGAACTTGAACAGGTGTGTGCTAGAAAGACTCAAGTATGGGACAGAACCGAAGGCGTGTCTTACAGATTGCAACGCCTAGACATAATGGCTACGCCGGGACAAGTACAGGAACTGTTGGGGTCAGTACATGGGCTTACCCAACAGGTACAAACCCTAAAAAATGAAAACCAAATACTAAAACAGATGGTCGCTGCACGGGAACCCCTCCCCACTCCAGAATTACCCCCAATGCCTCTCTCTTCGGCAAATTTGATGGGTCCTCAAAGAAGGTCAGAGAATTCCTGGATGCCTGCACAGTTCATTTCACTTTCAGACCAACCACATTTGCGTCCAGTCAGGCCAATGTGGAGTATCTCATATCATATATGATGGGAAATGCCCTGGCTTGGGCCACTCCTTTGGTTACCGGAATTAATCTGATATCACAAGATTATGATGGATTTAAAGCCCTCTTAAGGAAAACCTTTGAACGGCCAGAAATAACGTACACTGCTTGTGAGGATCTTCTTGACGCACATCAAGGTACTATGGATGTCCTTTCCTACATCTCTGTTTTCAAAACGTTAGCCGCTCAAGCAGGTTGGCCAGAGCAAGCCCAATATGCCATTTTCAGACTTGGACTGAAAGAGGAGATAAAGGATGAGTTAGCACGGACATCCAGACCTCCCACGTTTACTGATCTGCTCTCTTCTGTCCTCCAGATCGAGTACCGGATTCAGGAAAGAAAGAAAGAACGCAGAAAACATTGTGGACAATTCTCATTAGGTGGAGCACCCTCATTCGCTGCCACACCTCCACTGCCCATCCCTCGAGAAGAACCCATGCAGATCGATTCTACCCTCTTACTGCTGAGGAACGAAGGCGTCGCTGAGAAAATGGGCTGTGTGCCTATTATGGATCAGGAAAGCACTGTATAGGGGAGTGTACCGAAATACCTTCCAGAAAACCGGGAAACGATTGCCCTCAAACCTAACAGGGACAAGTGTTCGAGGGTTTTGTTATGGTTCTAGTCCCTATGTTTCTCTCTCTGTAACCCCTACTACTCAGATTGAAGACTCACGGCTAATGGTGCTTACTGTGAAGGTCAAATCCGGCGCCAAACGGATAGAAGCTTTGGCACTTTTAGACTGCGGACCAGCCAGAAATTGTGTGGCTACTCTATGGGCTGAAAGGATGGAAATCACCAGACTGGAAAGAACAGAGGCTCAGAAAGTGGAAGGGATCGATGGCACCCCTTTGTCTTCCAGCCCCATTATGCATACCACTGAAGAACTGGTGGTTCAGATTTTTCAGCACAATGAGTCAATCCAATTCGACATAATACGAGCTGCACATTTTCCCATCATTCTGGGAATCACATGGCTCAGGAGACACAATCCAGTAATCAACTGGAAAAAACCAGCTGAGTTTCACTTCTGAATATTGCAAACAATTCTGTCTGTCTCAACCTGCATACAGTCCAGTATAGGCACTCGCCTCAGAACACGAAAGAGTTATTGGGGTACACGCACTACCACCAGAATACACCACATACCAACAGGTATTCACCGAACAAACATGTATGGACCTCTTCCTCCACATAGACCAGAGGACTCTGCAATTGACTTACACCCCGACGCATTGGTGCCATTTGGTTGCATGTTTTCGTTATCTCATACCGAAATGAAGGCGCTCCGAGAGTATCTGGACAAGAACGTACAAAATGGTCTCATCCAACCCTTAATATCACCAGCAGGGGCCCCACTGTTCTTCATCCCAAAACGGGACTCTTCCGAATTAAGGCCCTGCATAGACTTCAGAGGTGTCAATAAAGTCACTATTACGAGACCAGTACCCCATGCCTCTTATCTCAGACATCTTGGAGGCAGTTCAAGGCGCGAAAATCTTCACTAAACTAGATCTCCACAGAGCTTACCATCTTTTAAGGATTCGCGAAGGAGATGAATGGAAAACCTTTTTCCGAAACACCTTTTGGCTTGTATGAATACAAGGTTATGCCGTTTGGCCTCGTAAACGCCCCGGCTATCTTCCAACGTTTCATGGACAGATTTTTTTCAGATCTCATGTTTCTATCTGTTATCATCTATCTCGATGATATCTTGGTTTTTTCATCTGATCCTGCACAACATCAAATACATGTCTTGGAAGTCCTTAAATGCCTTTACGGAAAACAATCTACTGGCTAAGCTCGAAAAATGTGTTTTTGGAGTCCCTTCGATCCCATATTTGGGGTACATCCTTTCTGAAAAAAGAGTAGCCAAGGATCAAGAGAAGGTCTCTGCTATTCTTGATTGGCCAACCCCCACCTTGGTCAAAGAGATACAAAGGTTCTTGAGCCTTTCAAACTTTTACCGCAGGTTCATACCCAATTTCTCAGAGCTAGTATTGGCTATCACCATGCTTCTAAAAAAAATCTCTAAACCATTTGAATGGAATGATGCGGCGGAGAGGAGTTTCCAACATCTTAAAGAATTGTTTTGTTCTGCTCCCATTCTCAAACAACCAAATCAGAATAAACTGTTTGTTGTGGAAACAGACGCCTCTGCAGCTGCCATAGGGGCAGTGTTGTTACAGGAGGAGGACGGTGCCGAACATCCCATCGCTTACCTGTCACGAACCCTCAGTCCAAGTCTGTACAACTATTCTGTCCTAGAAAAGGAGCTGCTTGCAATGAAACTGGCTTGCGAGGAATGGAGGCATTTACTACAGGGTAGTGCTCAACCTTTCACCATCCGCACGGACCACCGCAACCTAAAGGTTTTAGAAACCATGGAATGCATCAACTCACGTCAAGCTAGGTGGGTGCATTATTTTGCCCAAAATGATTTTTGAATTACATACTTACCTGGCTCTCTAAACACTTTAGCGGACGCTCTTTCCAGGAAAAGGCATTCCGAGCTCCAACCGACCTTAACACCAGAAAGAATGTTCCCAAGGAACCGTTTGGTAGCCCTTGTCAATTCGTTCCTACAACAAGTCAAACAGGCCATTGTCACAGAACAACACTCAGGCATAGCCATTCCACCTGGTATAAGGGAGGAAGACGGGTTCTGGTTCAAAGAAAACATTCTGTATATACCAACAGAACCGTTACGATGTAAAATCCTCAATTGGTGTCACGACAACCAAACTGCTGGACATAGAGGACAAAGTGGAACACTTGACCTGGTGAGATGCTCTTATTACTGGCCAAACTTCAAACAAGATGTGGCAGAGTACGTCAAGAGGTGTCCTGTCTGTGCCAGGAGCAAAAATCAATCTGGTAAACCCATTGGGTTGCTGGAACAACCCTCCTTACCTCTGCATCCCTGGGAAATTATCTCTACTGACTTTATCGTGGATCTCCGAATTCCCACGGATGCCCATGCATCATGGTAAACATCAACTCCTATACCAAGATGGGTCAATTCTCACCTCTACCCAGGGTCCCCACGTCAGAAGAGATGGCAAGGTTGTTTGTTCCGCCTCCATGGTTTGCCCAAAAAGATCATATCGGATAGAGGTACCCAATACACATCACGATTTTGGAAGGAAATTTGTCAGATCCTGGGGATGGAAAGAGCATTGTTGTCTGGATACCACCCCCAGACTAATGGACAGATGGAGAGAGAAAATACTATGTTAGAACAATATCTACGCTGTTATTGTAACCATCAGCAGGTTGACTGGGTCCCTCAACTCCCCACTGCAGAATTTTCTTTTAACCATGCCAAACACACCGCCATCAACATGTCACCGTTCTACTGTAGTTATGGGTTCCATCCACGAAGCATCATTCCAATTACTAACAAGCAATCTAACATCCCAGCAATTGAGACAATTTTGGATAAGATCGAAAAAGCACAATCATCGGCCAAAATTAGTCTCAAAGCAGCCTCTCACTCATACAAACAAAAGGCGGATCATTATAGACAAAAGTGTCCAGACTGGGCAGTTGGCTCCAAGGTTTGGCTCTCTGCCAAATTTCTACCCCGATGGTCTCATCCCTCTAAGTTGTCCCCTCGTTATCTGGGTCCCTTCTCTATTCTGGCAAAGATCAATCCAGTCGCTTTCAAACTCCAACTACCTTCCAACCTTAAACACATTCATCCTGTTTTTCATTCTTCTTTACTGAAGGCATTTCTTCCGGGTACTTCCTCTCAACCTACTACCAACTTCAGCCACCTCTAGGGTACCACCGACACCGAATATGAGGTATCTCACGTTTTCGATTCCAGTTATAGAAGGGGTCGATTGGAATACCTACTGGGGTGGAAGGGCTACCCTCGATCCGAAGACTCTTGGGAGCCCGCCTCTAATGTACACGCCCCCGCCTTTTTGGCTAAATTCCTTCGGACACACCCGGGGAAACTCGGTTGTTCCAGACCTAAAAGGGGGCATACTGTCATGCGAGGCTCTGGAATAGATTTAGATGGGGCCGCCATTAGTGGTTCCATCACATTTCTCTTAACGCGCTGGTAACTGTCTAGCCTTTTCTTGCTTCACTATGGTGGCTGGCAGGTTCTTATACTGCTTCTTACCAGCATTCCTTCTGTTGCAACCCTCATCACAGCTTTCGCTCTGTTGCTTTTGGTTTGCTAACGCTCTCAGTGTCTGTCCGCTTTCTACTTACCCATATTCTACACCCTTTCCCGGTCCTGCCACCTTGCTCTGTTTTCCCCCTCCTTCACCGTCCGCCGAACGATTCTTCTTCTCCTGCCAATTATTCATTGCTTATTCAGCTGCCTTATTTTCCCTACGTGGAGTCTATTTTCTTTTCCTTCCACCCTTCCTGCCTACCAGAGTCTACTGTGTCCATATTTACCTTGTTTTCCTCACCCTTGCCACTACGTGATTACTCAGAAACCACAACTCCCAGAATCCACCGGAACTATCTCCACTATTTGTCTTCAGATCCTGCAGTCTTCGGAACAACTGGTCTCCAACCACAACGACTACTCTTCTTGGGGTTTTTTCAGCCTTTGGCTTTTTCCCCATTGCAGTCTGTCCCGGTGACGGGGCCGCAGGGGCCACTGTCCTTCAGTGGCCACTGTGGCTTCCCATCGAGGCAGATCACCTTAGCGGAAGGATGAAGAGAGATATGGGTACAGAAATAGACGGGACATATACAGATCCGACTCCAGCAGTACAGGTGAGGAGACGGAGGAGGGCAGTGGAACAGAGGAACTTGAACAGGTGTGTGCTAGAAAGACTCAAGTGTGTGACAGAACCGAAGGCGTGTGTTACACAAAGCAATTGCCAAGAGTACGTTGGAACCCGGACTTACCAAGACTAATAATGTAAATGTAACCCAACAGACTTGTGATGCTTCATTCATGGGCTCCCCATCTGAACTCACAAATTTCATCGATGATTACACAGAAAAGCAAAATTGGTTAAGAGAGAGGGGTCTACTACCAGAGCCGATAAAGGAACTTCCTAGTGACTCAATTCTGCATCACACTCTTAAGGAAGCCGATGAAAGGATTAGGCTTACCGAACCTACAGTTTCGGCTTTAAATATGGTGCTGAGTTCTTTTGTTAGTCTCTATGATAATATCTGGGCAGAGGTCATGTCTCATTCTCTCTTACTCTCGGAAATCTATGCTAGGTTAGAGGGGCTTGATAGGTTTGAAGAATTGGTGAAGAGTATTAGGGAAGATAATCCTACAATAATCAAGCAATGCTCTGTTTCCTCCCTGCCGTCTCAGCCAAAATTTGAGGGAGGCCCTATTGCGATGGCTTCGGGCTGGGCAGTGGCTGGTGTCCTAGAGGGAGATTCAGATAAGTTGCCTCTCCCAATTCCCTCTCCTTCCATAGGGAGAGATGCAATCATTCCGTTCCATCAAAAACCTATATGCAGAATGAGAGAGGTGTTATCGTTTCTATTTCAGGGGCAAAAGCAATGCAAAAGCTGGAGAAGGTCCCTGTTATTATAGATCTAACGAAACCGGTTATTGCTTCTGAGGAAGCTTTAGATAAGTTGACTCCACAAACTGTCCATCTGCCCCTACAGATGTACGTGCTTTTGCTACATCTGAAGACTATAAAAGGGATAAGGGAGCTGTTCCCGCCTGTATTTCAGGCATAAAAGTTTTGCAAAATCTGGAGAAGGTTCCAGTTTCCATAGACTTAACGAAAGAAGACCTTCCCTCCAAAGGCCATGTCCCAGTAGGGAAAAAATGTATACAACAAATTAAGAAAACTAAAAATCAGAAAAATATTTAAAAAATGAATTAATTTACAAATAAATTCTTTTAAAACTTGGTTCTACCAGTGCTCTCTTGTCCCTCAGGGTTGACTGTGTCTACTAAGGCCTGACCTCTGGGGTGGCACAGGTACCAACTATCATGGCCTCTAACGCCGGTTTTTCAGCCATCGAGGTAAATGTACTTCCCTTGAAAACAGCTATAGGCATTTAGACAGATCCTCCTATAAATATCCCTGTTCCTGATGATAGCAATTGTCTCATGGTGCCGGGCCCTGCTATGTCTGCCCAGGGCAGCCCCGTTCCGATTATCTCCAAAGACAATATAGAGGTCATCGACCCCGTAGAGAGAGGTTTGCTCACATCTAATATCCATAAAGAATTCCTTATAGATACTCTTTCTTCTGAGAATGTGCGAGGTATCTCCAATACCTTGGACTCCCATATTCCTATAACTACTGATCCCCTGACTCTTGTCAATATTGCCTCTGCAAAACAACTTCTTTTGGATCTATATAGAGTGAAGTCCACCCCCTTGGTGGGCGTCAACTCTATTGCGGGTATAGAGAAGGTCAATGTAGTTGACACCCGCTTTCCCCTGTCATGGGTACCAGGCAGGTAGTGGGGGCAAGCTGGGTGGAGGCTTGGCAGGCCTGGCATAGGCACACAAAAAACCCATAGCAGATACCTCCTTTTAATTCCTTCCTAGTGTTTGTAGTAACTTCCTGGTTACCACTTCCTGTTGCCAAACAGGAAGTGCATGACAATTCATGAGCTCTCTAGTGTTTGGGTATGGCTGGCTATATAAGCCACACCCAAGATTCTTCAAGTGCTTCGTGTTGCTTACTGTGAGCTGGATCAGCAACACACTTGCCAGCTTTTGCTTACCTGCTCCGGATCATTTTGCTTCTGCTTACCTGCTCTGGATCATCCTGCTTCTGCTTACCCGCTCCGGATCATTCTGCTTCTTCTTACCTGCTCCGGAGGAACCTCCATGTTTACTCCACGCCGCAGTTATCTCCGGTCATCAAGAAGGGGACTTCTACACCGGCACCTGTAAGAACAAAGGAGAACTGCGTTAGCACGCGCACTTCGAATTTTCCCGTGACGCTGGAATCCAGGTCAGTTGTACGAGCGCACAAACCCCTGCAAAAGAAAGAAGAGACATTATTCATTGCGCTCGCCCCAATAACACGCAGACTTATTTCACTGAGCTCTCTCTCATAACGCGGTGCATACTTACCAAAGCCTCCGTCCATACTTACCAGACCACCAGGTCTCCAGTAGCGCTGGACCCGGACTCGAATCGCTAATACCACACAATCACTCCTGCAAGGGAAAGGGAGAGACATTACCAGGTGCGCTCGAATTTAAGGGGCTGCACATACCTACCAGCAGCTAACTTCTACACGCAGTGCTACTCACCCACAAAATACCTTGGCAAACAAAGACAATACGGACAATTCTGGACACTCAACATCCTCCGTGCAACGTTCACTTGTGAGAAGGACTTTCTAGCCAGTGAAGAAACTGGTGCCTTGGACACTCGGCCTCGCTGTGAAGGCATATAACAGCGTGTGGCATCTGAACTCAGCCAACAGACATTGCCATCAATCACATGAGTGAATCGCGCCCCTGCGAATGCTGGATGGGGTGCACACCCTACTAAAAATCAAGGTAAGCCTTTAGGGGACATCACAGCACACAGTAGCGAGAAGGGAAGGGCCCAGGGGAAATCAGGTGAATTCAGGTCTGAGTGTACATCTTGTATTTGACAGGAATCCTTCCAGGTGAAACAAGGGAAGTGAGAAGTCAGGGTCAAGGGAGGATCATCCATCGCTCCTGCAGAGACAAAGGTGAGTGTGACAGAACACAAAGCCTTCCTCAATACCTCTGCCCGAGCGATGGAAACCTCTGAGGTAGACCAGCTTTCCCTATTGTTAGATGAACTACGGGCCGAGGTGTATGCAGCCCTCTCTGAGACTAATGCCATAAGGCGCGAACTGGTAGTCAACAGGGACAAAACAGACGACTTGGCAAAACAGCTCTTACAGACCCAAGCTGGTCTAGCACCCCTACTAGGTGGAGTTCCTCAGGAGAAGCCTACCGTGGCACCTGTAGCCACACCCGTTCAGGTATTGCTTCCAGGAAACATCCCTTTAGCACCCCCGGAACGCTTCTCTGGGGATCCCAAGAAATTTGGAGCATTCATGAATCAAAGCCACCTACACTTCATATGCAAACCAGACACTTTTCTGAACGACCAAGCTTAAAGTAGCTTTCGTCTTCTCCTATTTAGGAGGGCACGCAGCAGACTGGTCTTACCCGTTAGTGCTTAGGGATGACCCTTTACTGAGAAATTACCCAGGTTTTCAGCGTGAACTGGAAAAACTATTTGCCCATCGGACTCAAGGTCAGGCCCTGGATGATGAGCTACTCTCTCTGCGACAGGGTGGTCAGGATCTTATTTCATATGTTGCCGCATTCAATCGCCTAATAGCCGAATCAGGTTGGCCAGAGGAGAAACAAATAACGTTATTCTATCGAGGACTGAGAGGAGAATTAAATCCCGAAGATTGCAGTGAATACATCGACCTAACTATGCAACTAGACCACCAGTTACAGGATCGCAAGGCCGACCAAACCAGATCAGAACATAGACCAGTGTATGTTTGACCAAAGGAAGCGTCCCATCGACCGGCCTCAGAAACACACTTAGAGCCCATGCAATTGGGTGTTCTCAGGGGACCACTCACCAAAGAAGAGAGAGAACAGAGGCGTCAGGAAAAACTTTGCTTATATTGCAGACAATCTGGTCACTTCCTGCGGAACTGCACGGTTAAACCTCCATGGAAGACAACGGGGGCACTAGATAACACAGGGGAAGACACCGAAGCGGAAAACTCCAATGCCCGGCAGATTTAGAGGTTGGTCTGTCGAGCCAGGAATGGAGCACTCAGATCTCCCATTTCAGTATTCCTGTGGTTTTGGTAGACCCTTCACAGCCCACCAGAATGCATGCCCCCAAGGATTTCATAGACAGTGAGGCTATTGGGAACTACCTGGACATAAACACCGCAAAGACATTGGGATTGGCATTCCACCGTAAGGACACCGTTGAAAGTGTGACAGCTGTGGATGGCACACAACTCCTTTCGGGACCAGTAACACAGTGTACTTCCACCCTCACCTTTATCTGTCAAGATGGCCATAGGGAAAGTATTAGATTCAACCTTATCGCTGCATCCCAATTCCAGCTGATTCTTGGGATACCGTGGCTAGAGACGCACAACCCAAAGATAGATTGGCAAGCTCAAACCTTACTCTTTTCCACAGAATGTGCCTCTTGCTACGACAACAAAGGGGTCCAAGGAAGTCCATTGTTAGCTTCACAGGAAAAGATGGCAGGTTTAGGCTTGGTGCGCACTTTACCATTGGAATACTAGGAGTTCCAGGATGTGTTCGCGAAGGAGCAAGCTAATACACTACCACCACATTGAGTTTACGGCTGCCAGATCGATCTGCAACCAGGGGCACAAGTACCGTGTAGCCGCATTTATGCATTAACCGAGGAAGAAAACGGTCATCTACGGACCTACTTGGACCAATACCTGGCCAATGGCTTCATTAGACCATCTAAGTCACCAGCCGCCTCCCCACTCTTCTTCGTACCGAAGAAAGAGGGGGACCTAAGAACATGTATTGATTAACGGGCCCTAAATCAAGTCACCATAAAAAATAAGTACCCGTTACCTCTCATACCAGTACTTATAGACCAGGTGAGACAAGCAAAGATTTTCACCAAGCTAGACTTACGCTGCGCATATCACCTGGTACGCATGAAGAAAGGGGACGAGTAGAAGACTGCGTTCCATACCCGCTATGGCTTGTATGAATACCAGGTCATGCCCTTTGGGCTTTGCAATGCCCCGGCTGCGTTCCAGCATTTCATGAATGATGTGTTATGGGAACTCCTCGATGTCTGCGCAGTTGTCTACATCGATGACATTCTGATCTACTCCACCACTCCCCAAGAACACGTAACCCACTTGCGAGCTGTACTCCACAAACTGTGTGTAAACCAACTGTACGCAAAGCTAGAAAAATGCTCCTTCCATGTCACCGAGGTGGAGTTTATGGGATATGTACTGATACCGCCGGGGATCAATATGGACAATATAAAAGTGGAGGCAATCCTCACTTGGTCCTCACCCACGTCTGTAAAGGGAGTACATAGTTTCCTAGTGTTTGCAAACTTTTATCAACGCTTCATACCAGAATTCTCACATATTGTACGTCCAATTACATCCTTGCTGCGCAAACACCGAAAGTTCAAATGGACACCAGCAGCGGAAAAAGCTTTCCGAGCCCTCAAGGAAAAATTCACCTCAGCCCCAATACTGCAGCATCCGCAGCCCGATTTACCGTACATCGTGGAAACGGACGCTTCAAGCATTGCCATGGGGTCCGTATTGTCTCAACAAAATCCTGAAACCGGATGCCTTCATCCCATAGCCTTTTGGTCAAGGAAATTTTCCCCAGCAGATTAAACTATTCAATTTCTGAGAAAGAACTCCTAGCAATCAAAAGCTGTGTGAATGGCGACATTACTTACTAGGAGCAAAACACACCATCACAATAATAACAGATCATCGGAACTTGCAATACTTACACTCAGTAAAAGCTCAGTCTTCTAGGCAGCTCCGTTGGGCCCTATCCTTAATGGAATACGACTTTATGATCACCTACCGCCCCAGAGTTAAGAACAGGAAGGCGGATGCGTTATCCCGCATTGGCACAGGAGAGGAAGTCTACAATGCCCCTAACCCGGTGGAGATCATACCCAGCCATAAAATTCTCAGTTTCTGCATCAGCCCATCTCCATTAAACACACTGCAGGAAGCAATAAAAGAAAATATGTCTGAAGAATACCTACTGGCTTGGGACACGAAGGGAGATCAGTTCACCATTCAAGATGAATTACCATACTACCAAAAACGCCTCTACGTTCCAACTAAGGATCTGCAACAAGCAATTAAATCAGACTACCACGACTCGCTGTTAGAAGCACATCGGGTATAGCCAAATCCATGAAGAAAGTAAGCAAATCTTATTGGTGGCCAACTTGGCCAGAGGATATTGCCACGTACATAGGTACCTGTGAGGTGTGTGCACAATCCAAAACATCCAGGCAAAAACCAGCCGGCCTTCTTCAGCCAATCACCATTCCACCCATGCCCTGGCACACAGTATCCATGGACTTCATCACCGACTTACCTCCTAACTCAGGTTATAATACCATCCTCATTTAAGTGGACCTCTTCTCCAAAATGGCCCATTTCATAGCTCGAAAAGGTATTCCCTCAGCTCAGACTCTGGCGCAGGTTTTTCTAGACCGAATCGTCAAGTTACATGGATTCCCTACCATAATCGTTTCTGACAGAGGCAGCCAATTTATATCATTTGTTTTTGGAAAAAATGTGCCCTGGCAAGAGTAGAAGTCTGTTTATCTTCTAGTCACCATCCTCAAATGGACGGCCAAACCGAGCGTACGAACCAGACCATGGAACAGTATTTGCGCTGTCTATTACACCAAACAAGCCAAAGCTGGACAGAAATACTATGGATGGCACAGAATGCCTACAACAACTCAACACATTCATCAACCCAAGCAACACCCTTCTTTACTATATATGGTCAAAACCCCAGAACGTCGGTCTGCGATCCGCCAGAAAACATTGAAATGCCCGCAGTAAATAATCTGCATGCCAGCATCATGAAAGCAGCCAGAGAAGCCAGCAGGAACCTACAGCAAGCCAAAGTAACACAGAAAAGAAACGCTGATCGCCATCGACGAAAAGCCCCAGATTATCAAGTGGGAGATTCAGTCTGGCTGGCAACTAGACACATTGCTTTAAAGAGTCCCAGAAAATGTCAGCCTAGATACATCGGCCCGTATACAATTGAAAAAGTAATTAATCCAGCAGCCATGACACTGGCGTTACCTCAACATATGGATATACATCCCGTATTTCATGTGTCACTATTGAAACCAGCACACCGAGGAATTCCGAACTTCCACACATCCCGCACCCATACAAGTGGGTAAAGAAGCACCAGAATATGAGGTAAAGAACATATTAGATTCCAAACTAGTACGAAAGATCCTGTATTACTTGATTGACTGGAAGGGGTACGGACCCCAGGAAAGATCATAGGAACCCAGTACACACGTGCATGCACCCTGATTGGTGTGGAAATTCCATCGGGACCATTCTGAGAAACCAAAACCCTCATACACACCATTGGGAGGGGTCTTGAGGGGGAAGACTGTCATGTGTACAAGGCAGGTAGTTGGGGCAAGTTAGGGGGAGGCTTGGCAGGCCAGGCATAGGCACATAAAGAGCCCATAGCAGATACCTCCTTTTAATTCCTTCCTAGTGTTTGTAGTAACTTCCTGGTTACCACTTCCTGTTGCCAAACAGGAAGTGCATGACAATTCATGAGCTCTCCAGTGTTTGGGTGTGGCTGGCTATATAAGCCACACCCAAGATTCTTCAAGTGCTTTGTGTTGCTTACTGTGAGCTGTATCAGCAACACACTTGCCGTGCTCTGGATCAGTCAGCTTCTGCTTACCTGCTCCGGATCATCCTGCTTCTGCTACCTGCTCCGGATCATCCTGCTTATGCTTACCCGCTCCGGATCATCCTGCTTCTGCTTACCTGCTCCCGATCATCCTGCTTCTGCTTACCTGCTCCGGATCATCCTCCTTATGCCTACCCGTTCCGGATCATCCTGCTTCTACTTACCTGCTCTGGAGGAACCTCTGTGCTTACTCCACACCGCAGTTATCTCCGGTCATCAAGAGGGGACTTCTACACCAGCACTTGTAAGAACAAAGAAGAACTGTGTTAGCACGCGCACTTCAGTAAGGCTGCGCATACTCACCGAATCTTCCTGCGACGCTGGAATCCAGGTCACTTGGATGAGCGCACAAACCCCTGCAAAAGAAAGAAGAGACATTATTTATTGCACTTGCCCCAATAATGAGCAGACCTGTTTCACTGCACTCTCTCGTAACGCGGTGCAAGAGCTGCTTGCCGTTACTAGCCTGTACGCCCCTCTGCTGTGGCATCATTGATATTCACACCCCAATGTGCAGAGAATAAAAAAAAGATGCTGAGAGCAGAACCCAGTGCCTGAGACCTGTCCGGTGGTGAGAGAATCCCAGCCAAACCTGTGAGGATCACCAATACGAATTTCACATTTCGGCCTACTTCCAACATGGCCGTCGCTTCTGCACTTAGAAATAACCTACGGTGCAGTCTAGTTGTTCCTGATTCCAAGATGGCCACCGCCTAGGCACCTAACCCGATCATACTACACAGGATAGTGGTTCATTCCCAGGAAGCTTCGCAAGCCTCTGTCATCACTTCCTGTTTACTCTCTTATTGCCCTGCAACTCCAGGAGGAAGACGCGTTGCTACTCTCGTAGGAGCCAGCAGACGCTTCCTAAGTTTGTTTTGTTAGGACTGCGAAATATCCCTCCATTCATTTCCTGCGCCTTATTCACAAATTCCTTTCTTACTTCATAGGAATCAGCTGGGTACCTTTCATGTTAATTCCCGAAGCCAAATCTGGGCAAACTACGTCATTGCGTGAGTAAGAACCGTGCTTTGAAAGCACAGTTCGCGCTCCCCTCCAGGGAACCTCTAGGTAATTAACTGTCTACTATCTATTCTTCACGGCAACCTCGCGGTTGTCGGAGGCCCGCTATTTACAGAGAATCTTTCATTACAGCTAGATCTCTTCTCTGGAACATCTCAGGCAAACCATCTCATCCTTCCAGGCTGGCTCAAAAAGGCTTGAAAGTAAAAGGGTAGGCTTTTCCCTTGGCTAATGCTAATACCCCCATCTTAGAGTTGAGTCTAAATTTCTACTACTTATCCTCTCTGTCTCTTTCTGTTTCTTTAGTACAATTTTACCTTCTGCTAAACCCAAGGGAGATTCCTTATCATTCAGCATTCTTCATGCTCACGCATGGTAAGACCCAAGAGTCTTAGCTTAGGATTCTTTCTACTCCGGCAGGCTTTCCAGGATTAACCTTATTTATTTTCTTATCTACTTGCTACAGTTCAGTTCTGAGGCCAAATCTTTAAACCAGCCCGAAGAATAAGTAGACCAGCCTCCCACGCCTGGTCAACTCAGGAAGACAACGTACACTAGCAGCTCATCCAAGGGTTTTATTCCCCACAAGGGTTTCCCTCAGAGCTTCTCGAAGGGCAAGCCTAGAGCCGGCCCATCGAGGGGAACTCAGGGTAATTCCTACTCTCTTCAAGGGACTACACAGAGCTCTCAGGAACACCAGGCTACTTCCGACTCCAGTCTCTTTTATATCTCAAGCCCAGGTAAGTGGTCTTATGTTTCTTCCCTGTGCATACTTGGGACAAATCGTAGTTTAATCATAACAGATAGCAACGCCTGTCTATATTTCTTGTCCTAAGTACTCTGGGGCAGAGACATAAAGAACCACTTAACCATGGAGCAGCAGCAACAGCAAATCCAGCACCTGATTGCTGCAGTTCAATCCCTAACTTCTGAAGTACAACAGCTGAAACAGGAGAATGCCTCCTTAAAACAGCTTCAACAGCAGACTGCACAACAGGCTGCAGCCCCTCGTATTCCAAACTGCTCTGATGTTCCTCCAGGGCCTTTACCTTGAGGTCAGTTCAATGGCAACCCACATAAGGTTAAAGAATTTCTGGATGCCTGCAGTGTGCAATTTACATTTAAAGTACCATACTTCCATACAGATAGAGATCGTGTGGGATATATGGTCTCACAAATGGCTGGGCCAGCATTGGCTTGGGCCACACCATTAATCACCAACAATAACCCTATTTTAGACTCTCATACTGCATTTTGCAATAGCATTCGCACCATGTTTGGTCGACGAGATCCGAGTGGCTTCACAAGAACATCTGCTAGACCTCAAGCAAGGGAGTTTAGACATTTTAACCTACATAACAAAATTCAAACAAATGGCAAGCGAAACCACTTGGTCGGATGATGCCCAAGTCACCCTATTCAGAAGGGGACTATCGGAAGACCTCAAAGACGAGGTATCCCGGGTACCACGTCCCACAACACTTACTGAATTCATTGCATCGGTAATGCAATTAGATTACCGTATGAAAGAAAGGTCAATAGAGAGAAAGAAAGGAAGGATACCATGAACAACATTCGCTCCTTCTTCATCTCGTCCACAGTCCAATGATGAACCGATGCAATTAGGTGCAACAGCTCGAGGTCCCTTAACTCCTGAGGAGAGAAACCGTAGGAGAACCTTGGGTTTATGTATGTACTGTGGTGCCAACAACCACACCGTACAGGACTGCCCTATTACACCACCTCGGCGATCGGGAAACGCCAGTGCCCTGCCGTAAGGGGAACCACGGTACGGGAACCAATGCCTGAACAGGGTTCCTCACAAACTTCATACTCATCCTTCTGCACCAGCCAGACTAACACTCACATGATGGTACTCATGGTATCCTTCTCCATTGGGGATCGTTTACTGCAGAATGTACCGGCAATAGTGGATTGCGGAGCTGCCGGTAATTTCATTGATGATCAATGGGCCACCTCACATGGTGTTCCTCGATCCACTAAATTGGAACCCATTCCAGTAGAAAGTGTGGATGGAAGCCCCTTGATTTCCGGACCCATAAAGGACCAAACCAATCCAATCTTAATGACCATCTCTTCCCATCAGGAGATTCTCACGTTGGACATTATTCGGGCAGCCCATCATCCAGTAATTTTAGGTTTACCTCGGTTAAAGAAACATAACCCGTACATTAACTGGACAGCTGGATCCTTCTTTCTGGGATCTGAATACTGTGTTACACATTGTGTTAAAGATCAGCAAAAGTTGATGGTGGACTCGGCCCCAGCTCCCATGAATAATCGGGGGTAACTTCTCTTAACCATGTCTCTGGTCTCCCAGAAGCCGATCATAAGTACCAGGAAGTGTTTTCAATCTCAGAATACACCCAACTACCCCCTGACCAGAGGGATGACTGTTCTATTGAGCTGATTCCGGATCAACCTTTACCGTTTGGACGACTGTATATTTTGTCAAATAACGAAAAGGAGGTCCTCCGTGAATATCTTAGAACCCACCTAAAGCACGGACTGATCACTGAATCCACTGCAGCTGCAGCTGCTTCTCTATTCTTTGTCTCTAAGAGAAACACGGCTGAACTTCGTCCATGCATTGACTTCCGTGGTCTGAACATAATCACAGTCCCGGACAAATACCCAATGCCATTAATACCCGACATTCTTGAAGCCGTCAAAGGAGCCAACATATATACCAAGTTGGATCTAAAAGGAGCTTACCATCTCATCTGAATAAAACCTGGTGACAAGTGGAAAACGGCATTTAGAACCCTGTTTGGGCATTTTCAATATAGAGTGATGCCTTTTGGATTATCCAACGCCCCGGCAATTTTCCAAAGGTTTATGGACCACATCTTTGCAGATCTACTACTTCACAATATGGTTGTTTATTTAGATGAGATCTTGATATTCTCTTTCAATATCAAAGAACATCAAAAACATGTGGAGGAGGCATTACGACGGCTTCAACAAAATCATTTGTATTGCAAGGAAGAGAAATGTTACTTCCATCAATCTCAGGTTACCTACTTAGGGTATGTTATTTCGGCCAAAGGAATAGCAATGGATCCTGAAAAGGTTTCCGCAGTCCAGAATTGGCCCACTCCCACCTCAGGCAAAGACATCCAGAGCTTTGTTGGACTCGCAAATTTCTATCGGATGTTTATTCCCGAATTCTCATGACTTACACAGCCTTTGATGAATCTACTTAAAAAGGGAATGAAATTTACATGGTCTCCGAGCACAGATCAAGCATTTAACAGACTTAAAGAGTTGTTTACCTCAGCTCCTATTCTGTTAACACCAAACCAATCCCGCAGATTCATTGTTGAAACCGATGCCTCACATTATGCTCTGGGGGCAGTCCTACTTCAACTGGACAACTCAAACCAAGAAGGCCCTATAGCGTATCTTTCCAAGACACTTGCTCCAGCTGAGCTTAATTATACTGTTCTAGAAAAGGAACTTCTAGCCATTAAGCGAGCCTTCGAAGAATGGTGTCATTTACTCTTAGGGGCTGAACATCCAGTAGAAGTCCGGACAGATCACCATAATCTCAGAATTCTACAATATGCACAGACTTGTAACAGCCGGCAAGCTCGCTGGGCTCATTTCTTTTCACCATACAGGATAACATTTTCATTTATTCCCGGAAGAGATAATTCAAAAGCAGATGCTCTTTCCCGTAAAGAACACCTTCCCAATGAACTCTTCAAGTCAGAACCCATCTTCCCTCAGGTGGCATTGGGACTATACACAACATCGGATTTTCTGTCACGACTTAAAACACAATCCAAATATATTACAAAGAATCAACTTTCACGTGCAGATAAGATGGCATTGGCCAATGAAGATGACTGCTACTTTCATGGAAATAAAGCATTCATTCCCACTCGACCCCTCCAAAAGGAAGTTCTAGTTATGTGTCACACCTCAAAAACAGCGGGACATCGTGGGTTCTTTTCTACTTTGGAATTGATCTCACGTTTCTTTTGGTGGCCTACAGTCCGGAAGGATGTTAAGGAATACATCAGATCATGTCCTGTATGTTTACAGAGCAAAGTCCCTCGAAAAGCACCTCTTGGGGAATTGGTAAAGATGCCATTACCTTCTCGCCCCTGGCAGATAATATCAACAGACTTTATCGTGGACCTTCCACCTTCAGGGGGCTGTTCCACCATAATGGTTACTATCGACACACTAACCAAGATGGCTCACTTCATTCCTCTGGTTGGGGTACCATCGGCAGCACATATGGCTCGCATCTTTATCAGTAACATCTTCACCTTACATGGTTTACCCGAGACCATCATCTCTGACAGAGGGTCACAGTATACCTCGTGATACTTGAAACTTGTCTGCACACACCTCCGAATTTCTCGGGCTCTCAGTTCGGGTTATCACCCTCAATCTAATGGACAGACTGAGAGACTTAATCAAACATTGGAAGGCTACCTCCAGAGCTATGTATCAGCAGCCCAAGACAACTGGAAGGAATTGCTACCCATGGCCGAATTTGAATACAATAACTCATATAATTCTGCCATTAACACAACTCCTTTCCATTGTACGTATGGATTCAATCCCACATCCTTCCCCACTATGAAAAGATCTGAAACCAAATTTCCGGATGTGGACTGTTTAATGCATCAGATACGTCAGGGTCATCGCTCAGCATTGACTGCATTACTAAGTTCACAAGCAAAAAGGAAGCATTTTGCGGATCGCCACAGAACTCCAGCACCGGTGATCAAAGAAGGGGACTGGGTATGGCTATCCTCTCGATTTCTTCCATGACATTTAGTGCCATCAAAACTCTCCCCTCGATTCTTTGGTCCTTTTCAGGTCTTATCGGCAGTTGGTACAGCTGCTTACAGACTTCGGCTTCCTAACTCTTGGTCTCGGATCCATCCTGTTTTCCACATATCGCAACTAAAACCTGATAATCGAAGTACATTCCATCCGGTGGTCTCAGTTCATCCTCCCCCAGAGATGTGTGTCTCAGGACCAGAATACGAGGTCAAGGGAATCTGTGACTCCAGATATCATCGGGGTCGGTTACAGTATTTAGTTGATTGGAAAGGGCATTCCCCTGCTGACCGCACTTGGGAACCTGAAACTGCAATTCATGCACCCCGACGGGTGAAAGATTTCCATCTGAAACACCCGGCTAAACCGGGAGGGAACAAGCCTAAAAGGGGGCATACTGTGATGATCACCAATACGAATTTCACATTTCAGTCTACTTCCAACATGGCCGTCGCTTCTGCACTTAGAAATAACCTACGGTGTAGTCTAGTTGTTCCTGATTCCAAGATGGCTGCCGCCTCGGCACCTAACCCGATCATACTACACAGGATAGTGGTTCATTCCCAGGAAGCTTTGCAAGCCTCTGTCATCACTTCCTGTTTACTCTCTTATTGCCCGGCAACTCCAGGAGCAAGACGCGTTGCTATTCTCGTAGGAGCCAGCAGACGCTTCGTAAGTTTGTTTTGTTAGGACTGCGAAATATCCCTCCATTCATTTCCTGCGCCTTATTCACAAATTCCTTTCTTACTTCATAGGAATCAGCTGGGTACCTTTCATGTTCATTCCCGAAGCCAAATCTGGGCAAACTACGTCATTGCGTGAGTAAGCCCCGTGCTTTGAAAGCACAGTTCGCGCTCCCCTCCAGGGAACCTCTAGGTAATTAACTGTCTACTATCTATTCTTCACGGCAACCTCGCGGTTGTCGGAGGCCCGCTATTTACAGAGAATCTTTCATTACAGCTAGAACTCTTCTCTGGAACATCTCAGGCAAACCATCTCATCCTTCCAGGCTGGCTCAAAAAGGCTTGAAACTAAAAGGGTAGGCTTTTCCCTTGGCTAATGATAATACCCCCATCTTAGAGTTGAGTCTAATTTTCTACTACTTATCCTCTCTGTCTCTTTCTGTTTCTTTAGTACAATTTTACCTTCTGCTAAACCCAAGGGAGATTCCTTATCATTCAGCATTCTTCATGCTCACGCATGGTAAGACCCAAGAGTCTTAGCTTAGGATTCTTTCTACTCCGGCAGGCTTACCAGGATTAACTTTATTTATGTTCTTATCTCCTTGCTACAGTTCAGTTCTGAGGCCAAATCTTTAAACCAGCCCGAAGAATAAGTAGACCAGCCTCCCACGCCTGGTCAACTCAGGAAGACAACGTACACTAGCAGCTCATCCTAGGGTTTTATTCCCCACGAGGGTTTCCCTCAGAGCTTCTCGAGGGGCAAGCCTAGAGCCGGCCCATCGAGGGGAACTCAGGGGAATTCCTCTTTTCAAGGGACTACACGGAGCTCTCAGGAACACCAGGCTACTTCCGACTCCAGTCTCTTTCATATCTCAAGCCCAGGTAAGTGGTCTTATGTTTCTTCCCTGTGCATACTTGGGACAAATCGTAGTTTAATCATAACCAGATCTTTGACGGGCCCATTCCATTCCAAAGCCATAGGAGTGAGTATTTAGTCTAGAACTGTCCATAGTCATCTCTTAGTTTAAAGTAATCCTATTCAATCCATTTCATCCTATCCAGAACTGCATTATAGAATCTTGTGTCCATCCTGAATTCTTCTCATTATATAGTCTGCGATAATTGTAGCGATAATCATCTGTGCGCTGATATTTTCTGAAGAAAGTCAAGTGTCCTGGCGCACAGCAATCAGAGCGGAAGGTGCCCTGTTCTGGTGGTTGTCCCGCAGGGTATCTTGTAATGTCATAGCTCCTTAGTATAAATCCATCTTGGTTCCTAATCTTTAAAGCGCATCTTTCATTTTTGAATCTTGACTCTCTTTCTGAAAAATCTACCTTCACAAAAACCTCTAACTTTTGAACAGTACGTCCTAGAAACAAATTTAAATGTCATTTCGAAGCTAACATCCTCTGCTTTCAAACAAACCCAAAACAACATACCAATTCCTTATAGTTTTTCTGCAATCACTTTTCCCGCACGCGGAAAAAAGTTGCAGCGGATTTGCAATTTGCCCCAATTTCATTCTATGTAAAATAGCTATTTCTTTCTTTTAACTTCTGAATTTCGTTTTCCATATGCTAATCATTCTATAATCATTGCTAGTGTTGACCTGAACCAATCCAAAGCAACTCTCATTAGTTCTGAATCCCATTTAGCAAATTAAAGTCAATTTTAGCATTTTTCCATACATTACTAAATCACATTTAAAAACAATTGACCTGTTTTTAAAAGCATTCCTGTTCTCTCTAAGCTTGCTGGGGCAATTGGGATTGAACGCATTGTTGATTGTGAATTCTGAAACCTGTGTGCCCTCATTCCATCTCTTCATATTGCATATTGGGGGGAGTGAGTAACAACAGGGGAAAGAGTGATTATATTGTCTTTGGTTAAATTTTTATCAAGTTTATTTCTGTGTTGCATACTTTCCTATCATTGCATTTTCTTGAAACCACACAAAGTTATTCTCTGCTACACTATTCTTCCTATTCCTACTCCTAATTGATTAAATGGGTTGTCGATATTGTAATATTACCCATTGCTGATCATTGTTCATATTCATAAGTGTGATATTCAGATATCATTCATATTCATAAAAGTATAATCTATATATGGTTCAATTCCTCAAATAAATCTTTTAATTTGCAAAATAAACCTATTTCTTGGTTCAGTGAGACCGGGGGAATTCAAAAGAGGGGCGTTATATAAGGGTACATCATCCAGAATTAAACGAACTTTTGACATAAAAATATATAAATAAGGGTTTCCATTGGGCATCCCATACTAGGCATTGACTTAGTTGGAGTGCTGGATTGAAATCACTTACAGATTGGGGGCTCGTCTGGGATTTCTGGATTATATCTACCACTTGTGCAGCTTAATACAGTGTGCTAACTGTGTTACACTGTAAAAGCACCCCTCAAAAGGGAACGCTCTAAGGAAACGGTCTGTTTGCAAAATAAAATAAAACACTTCTGTAAGTCAGGAAGGAAATTAATATTTCCAAAATGGCGACATTGGTAGACATCAAGATAGCTAGAGAACACCTTTTACATAAGTTTTTCGTGAGAGGTGAGTGGACGGAGCAGGACCAGAATGTGTGGTTGCAGGCAATCACGCAACTGGGTTAGATATCTGGAGAGATCAGTGTCCCTTACATGTGGCCCTGAGTGAAAATATATGGCCCTAAGGCCAAGGATGAGCAAAATAAGATTGCCAAGATAACTGCATATCTATATTTATCTATGGCAGCCATACAGGACAAATATGCTGAAGGCCAAGATTTTGGCAAGTAGGCAATTGATGGCATTAGAAAAGGCCCAATCTGATATGGACTCTCCTGAGCAGAGGCTGCAGAGGAGCCAGGAGTCAGAAAATGAAAGCAGGCAGTATATAGTTAAAATAAAATAGGATATGGGCATCCTGCAGCAGGAAAAGACAGACCAGGATACCAGAATTCTGGCCTTGCAGAAGGAGTACCAAGAAGGTTTGGACTCTCTACTGCAGAGCCAAAAAAAGCTGGAGCAACAACTGGATTTCAACAGGGTATGCATAGAGCAGGTAGCCACCCTGCAAAGCCACCTAGATAGAGAGAAGGCAGAGAGCAATAAATTGATTTTGAAAGACCTGGATACCCAGGCAGAGTTTGATGAAGAGCGCCAGAATGCTGGTGCCCTTCAAAGACAGAGGGACGACCTGGCGGCACAGAGGCAGGCTCTTGCTCAGGAAAGGGACACCTTAGGCCAGGACGTCTGTCACTTGAAAGGGAAACTGGAAGAAAATCACCTGGCCTTCCAGGGACTGGGTGACCTCCAAAAAGAGCATGATAGATTGTTAGAGCACACCACGAGGGTGGAAAATGCTCTGGCAAGGAAGGAACAGGCCAGTATGGACAGGACTCAGGAGGTAGCCCTCCTGCAGCAAAGACTGGCCCAGTACTCAAAAGCAACCTAGGAAGCACAGAGAGAAAATGAGGCTCTCTGTGAGAATAATGACAAGCTCCACAGGCAGGTAGCCATGCAAGAGAGACCGATAGAGACTAGTAAGGCCTTGATTGAGGAACAGAAAGCTCGGGTTCTTGCATGGCAACAGGGAGCAGGGCTGATAGAGATGAGGTTAGCTGGGAAAGGGAAAAACCTGAGCATAACCTCAGGAACCCTAGTACCAGAGGCCTTCATCTCGCCCAGGGCCACGGGGATGGCAGATTACTATCCAGTCAGAATTATGGGGCTCATAGGCCAGCACCTCCCAGGAATGTATGGGCGGGCATTTGGGGATGGGTACCCAAGCACTGTGAAATTTAGTGAGGTACTCCAGGAGAGTAGGCCCACTAAGGGCATCATAAAAACCTCTGCCCAGCTAGGACACTGGGATCCCTCACTCCCCTGACTATGTAAGTCCCCGCTACAAGGGGAACAGACCCATCCTGGGTTATGTGTGGACTCCTCCAGCCCAAGGGGGGGGATCCAACCAGGCACCTAACCCAGGGAACTTCCCTCCTAATTTCCGCCAGGAGGGCAGAAACTCCCCAAATCCTCGACAGAACTTCTTCCCCAGGTAGCCACAAAACTTTCAACCCCAAAATCATCCATCCTTCTTTTTCCCAATTCCCTGAGCCCAGACAACCAAATCCAGGAGAGGGCAGGCCAAGGGTAGAGGGGTACCCAAATCTTCCCAACCCAGGGTATTACCAAAGAAGGGATAGCTACCCTTCCCAGGATCAGCCCAGGGGAGAAAACAGAACCCCGTATCAGCCTGAACGGGTTTCACAGCTAGAGCGCCAAGTCCAAAATATGGCACAGGATCTGGGTCGCATGCTGAGGGCTCAGCAGAACCCTCAGATGGGCATGCCAGCACAGAATGCTTCCAAGCCTGGACCTGGTGCTCCAGAACAATGACAGGGCAGCACCCCGACAACCCACCGGTTCCCAGGGAGGTGGCACAAGGGGAAGGGGGGTGTAAAGCCTTGGAGGAAGCTTCCTTCCCCACTTGTAAAAAGCCCCTGGAAACCCAGGAACCGGAAACAAAATCTCCTGCCACTGAAATCCTGCCACCCAAGGAGCAGAGGGGGGGGGGTAGGAGAAACAAAGGATCCAAACAGACCCATTTTGTGGAGGAGGTACAGATCTTCCAATTTGAAGGAGGGGGGTCCTCAGAAGATCCTGTGAAAAGGATCTTCTCCTTCAGAGATGGGGCAACTCCTCCCAAAGAGAAATGGGTCCCAAAGGATTAAAATCCAGACTGGGTAGATGTGGGGACTGAGCTAGCGCCACCCATCATCCAATGCCAGAACAACAGCATGAAAATCCCCTGGTTCAAACCCATCCTGGTGACTGCCTCCAAAAGGGGGGGCGGCCCGGAACCAGAACCAGGGGAACTCAAAACTTCTCCCATCTCTAGTTGCCACCTTTTTCTTTCAGATTCCCTAGGCTCCCCACAGAATTCTGCCCAAATCTCTTCTCTCTCTATGTCCAAAACTAAAAAAACTAGCTCATCAGTTGTCCAAAAAATGTGAATTATCTGTGCCCCCTTGCGGAGACGGAGGGAAGATACTATGCCCCGGTTGAAGTACAGGGGCAGGGTACAATTTCGGCACTGGGGGACACTGGATCTCAAGCTACCCTTCTGTCCAAAAAGGCCTTTGATGAACTGAATTCAGGAAGGGGGGGAGAAATACAAAATTCCTCTCACCTCTCTTCCTGGACAACTTCAGAACTTTGACGGGAAGGAAATTCTGTTGAGGGGACTGCGAATTTGGACATTAAAATTGGGCGACACAAGGTGAAGCACCCGGTCATAGTTGCGACTCCAGAGGGCACCCCTTGTTTACTAGGGAATGACCTCCTGAGAAGGTTGTCACCCCTAATAGACTGTGTAAACAAGGTCCCCTGGACCCAGACTAGCCGACCAATAAAATTGAAACAGAGTGTCAACCATGTTAGTTTAAACGGCACATGCCACATGGTTGAACAAAAATCTGACCAAGTAGAATTTCACTTCCAGAACAACCAAATTCCAGACGTGACAGTAATAGCAGTAGGAAAACAGACTGGTGATGGGGGGTCCTCTCTATTTCTGAAAATCAAACTTCCTTCCAGTCTAAGGTGGCATTCCACACTTGAAGGAAACACTCTGAAATTCTTTACCTATCCACAATCAGACATTCCCACTCCTAGAGTCCAGGAAGATGAGAAATCAGCTCAGAGCCTGGCTGATATTCAGCAAGTTGGAGAGCAGTTGTTCATCCCCGTTCAGTTAAATGAAGGGAAGGACTCTGTTCTCGCCCGAGTGTGTGTGAACAATGGTAAGAACTTCATCAGCGAAGCTATGTTCCGCCAACTCCCGAAAGATCCAGCCATTCCCACATTTAGACTGATCGATAAATGGGAAATGGATCTGGAAACAACCAATTCCAAACATCTCCTGCCAAGCAGGTGTATGCTCAAAATCTCCATAGGCAACAAGAGCCTAGTTCATAATTGTTGGGTCGTGCTAGACGTCACTGCCGCCTTTTCCTTAGGTAGTGATATTCTCAATTGCTTTGCCATTAGTTTGGACCTAATAAACTTCAAAGCTTGGTCCCGATTAGTGGATAATCCCATGGCCTTTGATGATCCAGAGAAAGCATTTAGGTCAGCTCAACTGCTGCCTTACGCAGTTGAAATTCAGATTGGAGAGGAAGTCACCATCCCAGAAAGGACCCGACAATTCTCCCTGGAAGTGAAAGTTAGAGGACAGAAATTGAAAAACCCTGATGCTTATATTCATTTAAATGCTTCTCTCCAACAGCAAGTTTTAGGGGTAAACCCAACACCACTAGTCAATATAGAACATGACACCATTCCAATAGAGGTGGATAACAGCGACTTAAAGAGTATCACTCTAGCCGCAGGCACCATTATTGGAATGGCGGTTGATGACCGACATTTTTCCATTGATTTAGGCAATGAACTGTTAGGGCCAATCCCCAAGGACTGTTTCGACAGTGACAGTGATGACAACACAACACCAGACAGGATCTTTACCCGGCATGGGGGGAACTTCCTGGTGTACACTTCCTGCCCTTATAGTAAGGAAGATGTGACTTGTGACTTCAGTAGGGATGAGGTGATTTTCCAGGTCCATGAGGGCTGCCTTTCCCACCTGAAGCCACCAGTCCAAATCAGCACTTTGACCAGGGACTTCTCCACCCAGCTGGAGGAGGCCGCTGAGATAGCGAAACCAGAAGTCTTTCCAGGCTTCAGGCAGATGGTTGAAGAGAGAGTCAACCTAGCTGATTATTGTGAGACTCTGGAGCAGAAGCAAAAGTTGAAACAAGTTATCTTGGATTTTCAAGATCTCTTTGCGGTGGACTCATATGACTGTGGTCGCACTGACATCCACACAACAATTCCCACGGACCCTGGCATGACTCCAGTGTTTGTGAAGCAATATCGCTTGCCTCTCGCATCAATGGAGTCCTTTACTGAAATAATTAAGAACCTTGAGTCCCGTGGGATAATCCGTCCAGTCCACAGCACCTTCAATAATCCGGTGCTGGGGATATTGAAGCCAAGCGGCCAGTGGAGACTCTGCGCCGACCTTAGGGAGCTCAACAAACGTGTCCATACTTCCCGATGGCCTCTTCCCTACATTGATCAAGGGCTGGCCCAGATCCAGGGGTCACAGGTATTCACTGCAATAGGCCTAACCAAAGGATACTGGACTGTACCTGTCAGTACGGAGGACCAATACAAGCTGGCCTTCACCTTTGGGGGACAGCAGTACACATGGACCTCGACTCCCTTCGGATACCTCAACTTCGGCAATGAATTCAACATTTTCCTTTATAAGGCCATGCCCGACCTGGGGGAGAGGGGTAACCTGGCCTATGTAGATGATGTTCTTATCAAAAGCTCAACTGTGGAGGAACACATACCAGAGATCAGTTATGTTCTGACACAGTTGAGGGCCGCCGGAGCAAAACTTTCCTTCCAAAAGGCACAGTGGTGTAGGACACGTGTAAATTTCTTGGGGCATGAGATTGCTCCTCAGGGTCTCTGTCCCCAGGAAAAGAAAGTGGAAGCCCTCCAGAAATTGAAAGACCCCACAACTCTGTGGGAACTCAGGAGCCTCCTTGGACTGACTATTTACAGCAGAAAGTTAATTGAGGGCTATGCAGAAATCACAGGACCCCTGATTCGTCTTTTGAAGGGGGGGGTCAAGTGGGAATGGGGTCCAGAACAAGCCGAGGCAGTAAGACAACTCAAAAGAAGCCTCTCACAAGCGCCTGGCCTAGCTTACCCGGTCAGAAACAAGGAGTTCTTCTTGGAGACAGGGTTCTCTAATACATGCTTGACTGCAGTATTATACCAAAAGCATGACAAGGTCAATAAAGTAATCTCCTATGCGAGTAAAACTTTATCCTCTGTGGAGGAAAAATTCAACGATTGAGGGAAGGCACTCCTGGCCATGGTGTGGGCATTGAAGAATTATCGCCCGTTTATCCAGGGGGAACACATAGTGGAGACTCCACACCAGCCTCTGCAATATCTCCAAAGTGACGGAATTGTCATGATCTCTGCTTCCAAAAGATCAGGACTTGCCCGACTCCCTTGGAAGCAGACCCATAACCCCGGTTCCGAGTGCCAGCCAGTCCCAATTGGGACCTTTTGGACCCTGTCCTGGCGCCAGTGGCACCAGGCTCATAAAGATGCCCAGTCCCAGCGCTGGAAGCGCCGGGCTCATAATGCTTGGGTGGATTTACCTGCAGCAGACCATGCTGCTTACTTACCTGCCAGTTGAACCCCTGATCCTCTTCTGTTTGGGACTACTTTTCCTGTTGGGTGGGGCAGGAGCCACTCCCTAGGTTCAGAACACTGGAACTCTTCTAGAAAGCAGGAACTCTTTTCTTACCTAGGCGTGGCTGTGGAAGGAGACACCTAAGCACTACAGGAGGCTATTTAAACCACACCCGATGGATGAATCTTGCTTTGTGTTATTCTGCATTCTCTGCAGCAGAACGCTCATCGTGTCTTCTGCTTCTGATCCTGGTCCTAAGGGAACAAAGGCTTACCATCCTGGAATCCAGTCTTCAGCAGGACCTGTAAAGACAAAGAAAGAACAGGTTAGCACTACGGTCTTCAGTGGCAGCGCATCTCTTACCTGGTCCATCGGCTGTCACCAACGCCTCGCGCTGCATTCCGGCATCTGAAAGACAAAGGCTTACCTACTCTTTGCACGCTCCGGAGGCCTTCGGCGCTGCATCCCGCATCTGAAAGACAAAAGAAGGTGCGTTTAAAGACATTGGGCAACTTTATTACTCACGTGCCATTACTCCTTCCCACGCCGAATCCAGTGGGTATTCCAGCACCCTTCAGCTTCTCTAAAGCTCCGAACTTGTACCTGCAAGATAAAAGGGACAGTTAGTGCGCATCGTGAAGCAGGCTACAAGCGCTTACTTACGTGCTTCCAGGCGCTTCTATTCCTCACGCGGGTTCGATCCTCAACTCTCATCAGCCCGCCATCCGCCATCGCCGGAACCCTGCAAAACAAGAGATATCATTACAAAAGACTTTTAAGACATTTGAAGTGCCCAGAACTTACCGTTCGTGCAGTTAACGACGGACAGCAGTCCTCTGAGGTCAAGAGGCCTGCACCCTTATCCAGTGAAGAAACTGGTTACGGCACCCTGCCCCGAGGCAGATGGAGAGCTCGGCGTTCACTTACCTAAGGTGAGGGCGTTAACCTTTGGGGTTCTACAGGAGAAGAGAAAGGGAAGAGGAGAGAGGCACCCAATAACCCCAGTTCATTAATCCCATATTTTCTATCTGCAGACATCTTACTCTTCAAGTCAGACATACAGTGCACAGAGGTCCAGCCCAAAGAGCCAACCGTGTGTTACACATCACCTTTGAAGATACGGCATTCACCCAGTCAAGACCGGCGCCTCTGTGGGAATCAGGTGAGCGTTACAGGAATCCGGGCCGGTAATATGAGTAATTCCTGAATTACTTCCTGGATTCTATCAATGCCAGGCTTTCCTGTGGAGGTCAGATATGGCCAAAACAAGAAGAGTCCCCTCGCGCAAGGTCTGGCTGACTTACATGATTGTGCCAGAGAAAACTGTCTCAAGGATGAGAGTCTAAAAATCAAGGACAACATGGAGGCATACCTTAATTCCCCACACAAAGTCTTTGAAGAAGACAAGTGTGAGGGAATTCCCACTGTCTATGTGGATGGATGTTCTTACCATGTTGACAACAACGGGGAAAAAGAACTTGTGGACAGCGTAGGGAATGCATGGGTGAATGAGTCCCCAGAACCCTCCGCTGGGTACAAGATTGGCCCCCGAAGTAGTCAAGTGGCAGAGTTGATGGCTGTGCATCAAGCCATCCTCACTGCTGTCCAGCATCAACTCCACAAACTGGTCATAATCACAGATTCGGATTATGTAGGGAATGGGTTCGTGGAGCACCTGGTTAATTGGAAAACCAGAGGCATGTTATGTGCTAATAACAAACCCTTGAAACATGGGAAGTTAATTCAAAATATTGATGATCTGGTCACCTCGAATGGGATGACCCTCTACTGGAAAAAGATCAAGGGTCATTCCAAAGTAGCTGATCAGCTGGCCAAAACCGGGACCATCCAAGGGGATCTAATAGAGATCGAGTCTCTGTTGGGGGAAATCCAGGTCACTTCTATCACTAGGTCCCAGACAAATGCTCACAATGATCTTTCAACTGCACAATGGAGTAAGGGGACCCCAGATGCTGATTTGATTACGGCTCAAAAAGGGGATCCAATAATTGGTAAGTTTTATCAACACATTGAGGACCCTGAGAACTTTCCCCTGATGGATACTGATTACATTGGGAAAGAGGACCTCAGAGTGTTGATGAAATGTCCACAAATGTTCTGAATCCAAGACGGTTTGCTGGTGAGGAAATCCCTAGCTGGCCATGATCAGCGGGTGGTTCCTACCTCATTCCGAAGCCTGATGTGAAGATCCCCAGCATCTGCTCTACAGGACCCAAGAGCAGACATTGATCAATGCCTCCACAACTCATGAGTATGTTGAAAATTTAAGAAAACACCTTCAACATGCTTTTGCCTATGCTCAGCGAAATCTAGAAAGATCAGCCGACAGCATGAAGACCTACTATGACATAAAGACTACCCGAAAGGAGTACAATGTAGGAGACCGGGTCTACTTATACAATTTCCAAAGGAACCAGGCCAAACAGTGAAAATGTCTGCCTACCTGGAGCAGTCTTATTGAAATTGTAGACAAAATCTCACCAGTCGCCTAAAAGATCCGCATCCCCAAAGGCAGTTTGGCAGAGGGGGAAGATAAGTGGGTCCATATTAATCAACTAAATTGTTGCCATCCTAGGCACACTTTGCAGCAACTGGTGGAGTCTTCTGGAACCCCAGAGGGGGCCACTCCAGTTCCATAAAATTCCCACTCTAAAGTATTCCACATATAGCCTATAAAATACAATATTACAAATGTGTCTGATTTACCTGATTTATCAAATGTATGTGTCCGCCCCACTACAATAGTGGTGGGGAAATGTCTACAAATATGTTTTTGCTTTGTCATCCTAGGAGATAACCTATAGTTGATAGGAGACCATGGAGACTAACCAAGGAGGACTACTCGGGGACCGGGAGCAAAGATCCACAGGGCCCAGAGTATCGCTCAATACTCCCATCAGGACTGGCGAGGAGAACCGATCGATCCACCCCTGATGGAGGAAAAGATGATGAACTTTGCCATTTGTGGAATCAGAAGAGATGAAAATGACATCCCAGTCTTGCGAATTCCCATTGATGATCGATCAACGCCAATCGCAAGGAGGGGGGCTTGTGGGATGTTTCAACCCACTAGTCCAGGCCCTGCAACATTACTGTGCATTGCTTGCAGCAGAAACATCTGTTACGCTCACCTGGTATCCACAGGGACGCCACCCAGCTGGGTTACTCGCTGGTATGCTTCTCAGCTTTGCCCTGATGTGGTCTGCGGGGAAGGTTCTGCCTGAAAATACAGGAGGACTGTGTTCAAGACTGACCGACTGGGGTAAGTATCCTCCCTCCACCCCCGTATGATTTCAGTCCCTCTGGTGCCCTCTCTTCACCTTGTGGTAGAATTAGGCATGCTCTCCATCCTGCCTTCTTTGCAGTGGCGCGTTGTCTTTCATGGGCGAGTGCAGTCCCATTACTTCACTGACGCCGGCCCGTTTGTTATTGTTCAGGTAGGTCTTATTGCTGTTCTTTAGTTTTGTTGCTATCCTGCATGCCTTTCTTTGTTTAAAATGTCTCTTTTTTCTCCCTTAGGTATGCAGAGCTTCAGCGCGGCGAACTGGCTTGGTTGAGCCCCGCTGGTAAATGATGGCACATTAAGAGCGCTATGATGCAGTAAGTAAGCGCTAACCTGTGTTATCCTTCCTTGTAGGTCGCAGTGTTCTTCAGCGCGAGGGGAATGTCCGGAGTGGTGCCAGCTGAGAGGCGACCAGCCAGGTAAGCCTTTTGAGCAGTTCGTAATTTGTAAATGTCTCTTCTGCTTTCTTTAATGTTGCCTCTATCTTCCTCTTTCAGGTCGTTCTGTCCGGGAGGCGTGCATATTTGAGGAAGCTGTTCTCAGTAGCTGCGAGTGTTTAAAGAAGAAGACTGCAGGTAAGATCCTGCTGCTAATGATGTTTCTTTTGTCTCCTTGCAGGTTCTGCTTCTCCGAGGTTCGAGGGAATAGCTGGACACGGTGAGCGTCACGTTGCAAGCTGCAAAGTAATGTGAAGCGTGTTGTCTTGCTCGGGTGTGGTTTAAATAGCCCCAACAAAATAGTCCAGGTAAAGTAGTCCCTAGGTATCCCACCCAAAACACTAGACCACATAGCTTGGTTCTTAGGAACCAAGCTATGTGGATGCCTCCATGTTGGCTGACAATACAATAAAGTAGTTCCCAAGCACATTGTTTTTCATGGTGTATGAGCCTGGCACCATAGGCGCCAGGACTGGCCCCATGAGGGCTTTTGAAGAGGATGCCAGTCTCTAGAGGCCCGAGTCCTGACTCCACCTGGCCAATGGGTTTGCCAGAGGGGGTTTTGGGCGACGGTCATGACAGCACACCCCCCTAAGGCCCCTCCGATGGTGTTCTTTCTGTCTGGCCCAGGTTTGGTTGGGAAGTTCCGATGGAATTTCCTGATTAGACGTGGTGCGTGGATATTCTCACTGGGCTCCCAGGATCTATCTTGATTCATAATTAATCTCTGGAGGTGAGAACTTTTTTCGACCAGAAGGCCACAGGATGTAGCTGACCGGTTTCCGGGTCTCTGTGAAAGGACAGCCCCCATTGCGAGACTGGACGCATCAGTTTCAACAACATAAGGGAGCTCTGGACGAGGATGTTGCAGGATTGGAGTGGAGGTAAACCTTTGTTTAAGTTCCTGAAAGGCTTCTTCTGCTTCTTCGGTTTAAGCAAACTTTTTATTGTTTTTTCGTAATAGTATTGTGATTGGGTGCAAAACCTGAGAGAAGTCTGGAATGAACCGGCGGTAGAAGTTCGCAAAATCCAGCATGCTTTGTACCCCTTTCAGAGACGTCGGTGAAGGCCATTTCAGAATGGCATCTACCTTGTGCACGTCCATTCTGATTCCTCCTGGAGTAAGGATAAAACCATGAAATTCTGCTTCGGTGACGTGAAAAAAGCATTTTTCAAGCTTTGCAAACAAACAATGTTGACAGAGCTTGGTGAGGACTGAACGAACGTGCCTGACATGATCTTGTTCCGAGGCTGAGTATACTAAGATGTCGTCTATGTACACTAAGGCGCACACATCAATTAACTCCCTTAAGACGCCATTCATGAAATACTGGAATACCGCAGGAGCGTTGCATAACCCGAAGGGCATGACTTGATATTCAAACAAGCTGTACTTAGTACGGAAGGCGGTTTTCCATTCATCTCCTTTTCTGACTCGGACCAGGTGGTACACTCCTCGAAGGTCCAATTTGGTATAAATCTGGGCATCTTTAACTTGGTCTAGCATCTCAGGGATAAGTGGCAAGGGGTAGAGGTTCTTCACGGTGATCTTGTTCAATGTGCGGTAGTCAATACAGGTTATCAAGTCTCCTTCCTTTTTCGGTATGAAGAACAAAGGACTGGCTGCGGGGGACTTCGAAAGACGAATAAATCCGTTTGCAAGGTACTGGTCTAAATAGGATTTCAAAGGAAGGTTTTCTGGTTCTGTGAGAGCGTAGATCCTGCCACAAGTGATTTGTGCACCAGGAACAAGGTCGATCTGACAGTCATAGGGCCTGTGCGGCGGCAATTTATTGGCTTGGTCCTTTCGGAAAACATCCTGGAAATCATGGTATTCACTGGGCAAGGTATTAGTTTCTCCCAGGGTTGATACTGTCGCTCCGGGAGTCATGGGGGTACAGACGTCGGGTTTCTCCTCTTGGGAATAGCAGGCAGGAGAGCAGTTACCAGGGAAGGTTCATTTTCGTGCCCGCCAGTCTATCAAAGGGTTGTGAGCAACCAACCATGGCATCCCTAGTATAAACCTGAACTGAGGTGCCTTGATGAGATCGAATGAAATAGACTCCCGATGTCCGTCCTGGCACAGCAATGTTACCCTGGCTGTGCACTGGGTTACTTGTCCGGAAGCGATTTCTGTCCCATCCACGGTGGTTACCTTGTCCATAGTTGGCTTAGAACACAAAGGAAGCCCCATCTATGCTGCCAGTTCTTGATCAATATAATTTCCAACTGCTCCGCTATCGATGTATGCTTCAATGGCATGCATTCTTGACGACTGTTGGTTGTTAATCAAGATCACTGGTATTGCAAAGTACGAGGTCAGCAATTCTTTCTTCTCACTCGACAAACTGACCTCTATGTTTGTCAAGCTTGGTAGTTTTCCGATTCCTTAGCTTCATCCTTCTCTGTGGCCCCGACTGTTCTTCTTGGGGGTTTTACTGGACAGTCCTTCAGGAAATGTCCTGGTTTCCCACAATACAAACAAAGCTGTTGTTGTCTTCTTTTGTCCCACTCTTGTTTTGTTAATGGAGGCCGTATCCCTCCAATCTGCATGGGTTCTACAGCATTTTCAGGTACACGGGGTGTGTTTTCCCTTGGTCGAACATACACAGTCCGAGGGTCCGTCTTAGACCGGTCTGCCTTTCGGTCCTGCAACCGGTGGTCTAGCTGCATGACCAGATTTATGAATTCTGCACAGTCTCTGGGTGGATCAACCACCTGGGCTAAAACGTCCTTTAATTCGCCTCGTAAGCCTCGATGGAATAACGTGGTTCTTTTGTTTTCTGGCCTCCTAGCTTCGGCAACCAGTCTGTTGAAGGTAACAATGTACGTTAACAAGTCCTGATTCCCCTGTTGGAGGGACAAGAGTTCATTGTCTACTGCTGGTTCCTGGGTATGGTGAGCAAAATGTTTTTTCCATTTCTCTCTGGAACCCCCCAAAGTCATGTAATAGAGGATCGTCATGGGTTACCAATGGCACCAAACAATCTGCTGCACTACCACTCAGGTATGAAAAGACAAAAGCTACCCGAGCTTGGTCATTTGGAAATGCTCCAGGCCTACAAAGAAAATGAAGGCGGCACTGATTGTTAAATGCCGCATACTTCCTTGGGTCGCCTGAGAACCTTTCTGGTGGTGCCAGGGGCACTGTTACAGGTAACGTGATCTGTACCGGAGTGGGTGGTATGGCAGGGTTTTGCATCGTTGGATTGCTTCCAGGTAGAGGCGTCTGTCCTGCCTGTGATTGCAAGTATTGCCTGCTAATCTCTTCAGTGGGTTCTTTGGTCACTATTAGGTCTCTCCGGAGGGCATTAGTCTCTTGTGGGGCACAATGAACCTCAGCACGAAGCTCTCCTAGTAATTGGGCCAATTGGTCCATTTCTGATGTCTCCATGGCGCCCAGGTGGATTTGTTATGGTAGTCTTTGCGTTCTGTTACGCTCACCTGGTATCCACAGGGACGCCACCCAGATTATGAAGGGTAGGGTTCATCGCGGAACTCAAGACCATGTTCGAACGACCAGAGCTGGTTCACAGTGCTCAAGAAAAGCTACTTGACTTCCAACAAGGATCTCAAGACATGTTGACCTATGTTACCAGATTCAAACAGCTAGCCAAAGAGGCGGATTGGCCCCTGGAAGCTAGTTTTACTTTGTTTCGCAGAGGTCTAAATGAAGAGATTAAGGACAAGCTAGCCAGGGTGGCACGTCCTAGTTCATTCCAGGCCCTCCTGGACTTGTCTATGCAAATAGACTTTAGAATCCAAGAAAGAAAGGCCGAAAAGAAAAAGAATAAAGTATCAATTCAAAGATACTCCCTAGAGAATACTACAAGGACAGAATCTGCCAAGAGTCCGAGCACTGATTCTGAACCCATGCAACTTGGAGCCTTTCATGGACCAATTTCCCCGCAGGAAAGGTTAAGAAGAATACACACAGGCTTATGCATGTATTGTGCCTCGGATAAACATCTAGTTAAAGAATGTCCTCTGGCTCCTCCCCGACGCTCGGGAAACGCCAGCTCCCGATCCTAAATGGAGCAAGGTTTCGGGAGAGCGATGTTTGCTCCACATCAATTCCATCCTTGAACTCTCCTGGACAAAACAAATTGGTGATATTACAGGCCTTTTTATCGCCATCCAAGGACAAGGTCTACCCCATACTGGCCTTGGTGGATTGCGGAGCAATGGGAGTCTTCATTGATTAAGATTGGGTCAGAAGTCATAACATCCGTATGAAGCAAGAAGTTTTTCACAGCCAGTGGAAGCGATTGACGGAAGACCTCTTTCCTCAGGACCCATAAGTCTGCAAACAAGGGAGATCCATCTTTCCATAAATCATCATCAAGAAAGAATTGTGTTTGACATTATAAAATCAGCCCATTACCCCTTGGTTTTGGGCATGCCCTGGTTACAAAGGCACAATCCATATATCAACTGGACGGCCGGATCCTTGTTCCTGGGCTCGGAGTTCTGTATGAACCATTGTTTAAACCTGGATACCTCAGTCACAGCCCCTAAAAGTCCACCAAGGTGTCCAGAGACACCACTCATGGTTTCCAATATTGTACAAGTTCCAGAGATCTATCAAGGGTATGCTGATGTATTCTCTACTGCCATCGTTCAAGCCTTACCTCCACATAGACCCGAAGACTGTGCCATAGATGCTGAACCCTCAGCAGTGATTCCCTTTGGCAGGATGTTTATCCTTTCAGAACCAGAAAAGAGAGCCCTCCGGGAATACCTAGACACTAATCTTGAGAATGGCACCATAAGACCTTCAGAATCACCAGCTGGTGCTTCATTGTTCTTCGTTCCTAAAAAGGATACCAAAGAGCTCAGACCTTGCCTGGACTATCGGGGCCTAAATCAACACACCCTGAAAGACAGATACCCACTACCCCTGATCTCGGATATCCTTGAAGCTGTGAGAGGTGCAGTGATATTCACGAACTGGATCTCCGAGGTGCTTACCATTTGATCCGTATCCGGGAAGGAGACAAATGGAAAACAGCCTTTAGAACAGCCTTTGGTCACTTTGAATACCTAGTCATGTCCTTTTGTCTGACTAATGCTCCCGCAGTCTTCCAGAGTTTTATGGATAGGGTGTTCTCTGACATGTTATTTCTCAATGTTATCGTCTACCTGGATGACATATTGATCTTCTCAAAGGATTCCTTGAAACATGAAGAACATGTAAAGGCAGTACTTCAACGTCTCCGTGAAAATCAACTCTTAGCCAAACCAGAAAAATGTTTGTTTCATGCTACATCAGTTCACTATCTGGGGTTTGTCCTTAGTTCAGAAGGAATTAGTATGGATCCTTCAAAGGTGAAGGCCATACTGGCTTGGCCCGCCCCAACATCTGTAAAGCAAATACAGTCCTTCCTGGGGCTTGCCAACTTCTACCGGAAATTCATCTCCACCTTTTCCGAGATTGTTCAACCCATTGTTAATCTCCTGAAGAAAGGCGTTCCATTCAACTGGTCTATACCACAAGACAAGGCATTCCAATGCTTGAAAAAATAATTCACTCAGACCCCCATCCTGGCCCAACCTGACATAAATCGTCCTTTTCTAGTGGAAACAGATGCCTCCAATTACGCCATAGGAGCAGTTTTAAAACAAGAATCCGATGATAAGTTGGAACATCCCATTGCTTACCTTTCACGGACCCTGACTACCAGTGAGACTCACTACTCCGTTCTGGAGAAGGAGTTATTGGCCATTCGTCATGCCTTCACTGATTGGAGACATCTACTCCTGGGTGCTAAATATCCAGTTCAAGTCCGTACTGATCATCAAAATCTTCAGGTCCTACAATCCATGGAGTGCAGGAACAGTAGACAAGCTTGATGGGTCTACTTCTTTGCTCAATATCAATTTAAAATCTCACATGTGCCTGGACCGCAAAACATGATTGCCGATGCCCTTTCTCGGCGTCCCGACTACGTTCCCTTGGAGGATAAGATCTATCCTAAAATGTTTCCACCTACAATCTTTGTAGCTCAAGCGATCAATCTCCGGGAAGAAATCAGAGTACAGACTCAATCATCTGAACTCTGGAAGGACATATCCGAGAAAAATCCCTGGCGTTTGACAATCAAGGTAGGATATTTATTCAAGAACAATTCAGTGGTCATTCTGACAAAAGAACTTCAACAGAAGGTAATGAATCTATGCCATGATACCCTTCACTCCGGCCATCGAGGGGTAACCAACACCTTCCGTCTTATACAAAGGCAGTTCTTGTGGCCAGGGATGAAGTCCAGTGTAGTTCAATACATCAAGACCTTTGCAATTTGTAGTCAGAACAAATACGATAATCAGAGGCCGGCGGGTCTGCTTCTACAACCTACGTTGCCAACCAGACCCTGGGAAGTTATTGCCACTGACTTCATTGTTGAATTACCACCTTCCCGAGGATATACAACCATCATGGTAACCATTGACTTGTTCACTCATCTAGCTCATTTTACACCATTGTATGAACTACCATCTTCCTCAGAACTTGCTGGAATTTTCCTGGAACATATTTTTCGTCTTCATGGCCTCCCTTCCAAGATTATTTCGGATCGGGGACCTCAATATATTTCACAATTCTGGAAACATCTCTGTCGTGTTCTAGGAGTCCAACGTGCCCTTTCTTCAGGCTATCATCCACAAACCAATGGGGCAACGGAACGAGTAAATCAAACCCTGGAACAATATCTTCGTTGTTTTGCCACCAAGGTTCAAGACGATTGGTCTCTTCTTATACCTTTAGCCGAATTCTCCTACAATAACTCAGATCATTCAGCTCTCAAGATCAGCCCTTTCTATTGCAGTCAAGGTTATCATCCGTCTGTTTTACCATCAGTTCTTCCAGAATCTACTCCGGTACCTACCCTTGACTCTTGGATTCAGACGCTGATCGACTTACAAAGAGAGGCCAAGGATCAGTTAGAACAGGCCCAGACTCGAACCAAAAGATATGCGGACTCTAAGAGAAGACCATCACCTTCCTATTCAGTTGGCGATCAAGTCTGGCTAGCCTCGAAACTGTTACCTCGACATCTACGACCAAACAAATTGGCTCCTCGCTATTATGGTCCATTTTCTATAAAGGAGATCATCAATCCTGTCTCCTTCCGACTTAAGCTCCCGGATTCCTGGAAGAAGATACATCCAGTCTTCCATACTTCCCTGTTGAAACCCTACGTTAGTTCTACTCGAAAACCCTTCAAACCCACACCTGTTGTTGTGGACGACCAGTTGGAATATGAGGTGTCCAGGATATGTGATTCCAGGTATAGAAGGGGTCGATTACAATATCTGGTCGAGTGGAAAGGCTACCCCCCTAGCGAGAGAACATGGGAACCAGTTTCTAATTTAAAGACCCCTCGTTTGCTCAGAATATTCCATCTTATTCACCCAGGCAAGCCTGGAGGAACCAGTCTTCGGAGGGGGCATGCTGTCATGACCCGGCGAAATTGCCCCTTCTGGACCTCATGGTCATTGTCACGAAGGGCTTGTACTCCTTGTTCCTCCCAACATGGCCGTACAAAGCTCCGTGCTACGCACTAGCTTTCACGTCGTAGCACGTACTATAAATTGGTCATGCCCCTGCGGGTCCGCGCGTCTCAACGCTATCTTCGATATTGACCCGACGTGTGTTTGCTCTCTACATTTGCTTCCTTGATCCTCATACTTCCTTCCTTGCCTTTTTTCCTGTTCCTGGACTTCCCCCGTACATTGCTTGTTTATTGCTAATCCTGGACACCCTGGAACTACGAACTTCCCGGAACTCTGAACGCGCTCTGCAACCTGACGAGGCTCGGGCGAGCCTATTCAAGACCCGAACCACCCACAGGAAGAGTCCTGCGCCCGAACAAGGGAGATCCCGATCACAGGTGAGACGGGGGGAGATTTATGACAGTATGAGCCTGGCGCCATAGGCCCGAGTCCTGACTCCACCTGGCCAATGGGTTTGCCAGAGGGGGTTTTGGGCGAGGGTCGTGACAACATCAGCATGGCCGCCGGAAAGCATGCTGCTCGCTAAAAATCACCAGAAAGTGTGCAGTAAAAATCTAAAAAATAGCCTTCCATCCACTTTTGCCTATGTCAGTGGTAACCCAGGAGACCACTGACAAAAACCATCATTTGGCTGCCCACAGAGCAAAATCATTGCAAAAGAAACACAGAGCTGTTTTAAAAATGTCATGATGCCTGCTCCCGGGGAGCCGGTTCAAGCCCTGCGTCCCCGAAAGCAGACATCCAGTCCCCAAGGAAGGACCCAGCAACCCCATATAGGGGCCCTTTGGACAGTGTCCTGGCGCCTATGGCGCCAGGCTCATAAAAGACATCAGTCCTGGCGCCATAGGCGCCAGGCTCATTATGGAAGTGCTTGGGTGCACTTAACTGATGCAGACCATGCTGCAGGATCCCGGCCTCCTTGAGGCCTGAAAGGAACTACTTTACCTGTGGGACTAATTTACCATCCGGGCGTGGCCGGGGAAGGATACATACCTGATTGGAGGAAGGATACATACCTGGAACTTCTTCCAAGGCTATTTAAACCCCACCCGAACAGCCACACATGCTTCGCGTTGTTCTGCATCTAGCAGCTGGATGCTCACCGTGTCTGCTCCTGCATCCTGACTTCTGCCACGCCTGCCAGCATCCTGGATCACCTGCAAAGGAAGAGAAGAAGAGAACAGAAGAAGGAAAAGTCCTTACCTGCTAAATCCGCATCCCGTAGACATCTCGCCGACAATCCTGAAAAGGAAGACTTTTATTTAAAAGCTCATCGCGTCGATCGCTGCAGCGCCGCATTCCACTCACCTTTACAGGGCGCCTCCATGTTCAGCAGCGATCATCCGGATTCGCAGTCACGCCCCAGCGCCTAGGGAGAAAAAGATCAGAACAAAAGGTGAGAGAGAGAAGGGGATAAGGAAAGCTAAATCTCCATGTTAAGACTTACCTGTTGATTCATTCCCTCTTCATTTCGGGTCCGCGCCGCATCCTGGCATTTCCAGACCCCGGCCCCCAAGGGGAAAAGAGACATCAGCGTTAATGAGCGAATGAAAAGACATTACCAAAAAACGCTCATTAAAGACTTACCTGATTTCTACAAGGATTTCACCTCTCATCTCGGGTCGGTGCCTGTTCCCCGGCATTCCGTACCCCGGCCCCTGTGGGGAAATATGTCCATGCATTAATGCATGGACACAAGGGGAACCTCTTATCAAAAAATTTACCTGGAAGCCAAGCAAGTTTGGTTCTCACCAATCCGAAAATCCAGTGAAGTAACTGGATACCAACGCGCCCCTGCATCAGAAGCAGGATGGAGAGCTCGTCCTTCCAGACCATAAGGTGAGACGCTACGAGGAATCACAGAAGGGTTTCGAGGAGGGTGAGAGGGAAAAGTGGGAGGCTGATTGCATTACCCCGCAAACAGTTAATCCCCTATTTTCGCCTACAGAAGGATACTTCTGCGAGCCAGACAAGCCAGATTTGGGGGCCCGGTCCAGTCCGTCTTCCGAACCCTGCGCATCACCTTAGAAGAGGTCACAGCAGCGCGAACCAGGCCAGCGCCTCCGTGGGAGTCAGGTGAGCGTTACAGAAAATCAGTTTTTCCCTGGCTGTCAAAATTGCAAAAATCATGGCTCACAAACCACACAAAAAGATCCAACCTCCTTGTTGGGTGGTGAACATCATTCTACTTCGAAAATCGGCATTAATACAATGTCCACAGAAGTATATATTATCTGAACAAAGTCCACTTTTGAGGATGGTTGAGCTGGAAGAAATCTGTCAAAAATGGGTGTACCGTTACTCACCTCTGTCAGAAGCCGGCGATTTAAAACCTGTCAGGTGTAAAACTATGCCAAAGAAAGACTTGCTATCAGAAGCCTAAGAGGTGGATACAATTCAAAACTATATTCTAAAAAGGCTTGAAGTAAGAAATTGGTTGATGTATTTGTTAAAAATGTAAGTTATATTTTAAGACAAGTCAATTTCAGACATTGGGTTTAAAAGTTAAAGTTTCCCACACTGGGCTTCAAACACATTCCACACCTCCTCCCTAAACAAAGGAGCCTGTTCTCCTGTGCTCTGCTAAGAAATTGGCAGGCTGGTGTGAAAAGAAACTGGGAGGGGCACACTAGCCTGTTGCTCCGAGTGCAGATAAAGGGCTCCCTTGAGCTGAATGGAAATGCTAATTTGGGGCATCAATAGAAACTGCCCTGGCAGGAAGGAGGCCAGGTAACTCTCTGACTCAGCCAAGACCTTGGAGGCGGGCCAGACTGAAAATGTGGATTTGAAATTGGATTAACTACATGTTTAAGGAAAATACTTCTAAAATATTGTACCGAATTGACAAAAATATGAAACTTAGAGATTATTAAAATGAAAAATGTGCTCACAGTTTAAAAGTAATCTGGAATCTGTTGATGTTCTGAGACTGAATCACGAAAGTTTTTAATATTGTGGCTACTGTGGTTTTGCTAGGAACATGAAAAATTACAGAAGTATGACCAGATGGTAGGTGCATGTATATGTAAAAAATTGTACAGATCCAAAAATGTGTAACCAACCAAAAGAGTGAAAAAACTGTCATTTGTGAACCGAAACTAGTAGGAACATGGGACTTGAACAGAGACGTGCCTCTGTCATGTGCATATGTAATATTAACAAGTTGTGCATATTGGAAATATGTTTTTTGGGAAACATAGATTTTCTGGATAAAAGCAAAGGGGAGGTTCTTCTCTAGATTGTAAATGGCAGCATCACTATGACACATGATGATACACTGTTCCCTTCTCAAATCAGGGGACAGGGAATTCTCTGACCTATCAGATCCTTAGAGGGTTGGGCATAGAGAATCAGCCTCCCCACCCACTTTGGAAAATGGATAAATAGGGACTGTTGAGGACCCACAGGACACACTTTCTCACTCACCAACTGATCCCCTGGCGAAGTACCCTGCAGGAAGATCCGAACTCTAGAACCAGACTCTAGAACCCTGTAGCAGAGGCCTAATCCAAAAAATCTGAACCCTTTTCAGCAGGGATTTAAAAACCTTGCAAACCTGATTTAACCCCTAAACTTCCAAGGGGCACCACAAAATCCAACAGCCTGGCTGAGCTGTTTTGCTTCTGGCTAAGAACCTCGTGCTAGAACCAAGATCCAGATCCATCCAGCAGAGCTGTAATTCAGAACCCGTCAGATCCAGTCCAAGAGGCCGCGCAGACCAGAGGGCCTTGCTGAGAGCAGAACCCAGTGCCTGAGACCTGTCCGGTGGCGAGAGAATCCCAGCCAAACCCTTGACCAGATCTTTGACAAGCCCATTCCATTCCAAATCCATAGGAGTGAGTATTTAGTCTAGAACTGTCCATAGTCTTCTCTTAGTTTAAAGTAATCCTATTCAATCCATTTCAACCTATCCAGAACTGCATTATAGAATATTGTGTCCATCCTGAATTCTTCTCATTATACAGTCTGCGATATTTGTAGCTATAATCATCTGTGCACTGATATTTTCTGAAGAAAGTCAAGTGTCCTGGCGCACAGCAATCAGAGCAGAAGGCGCCCTGTTCTGGTGGTTGTCCCGTTGGGTATCTTGTACTTTCATAGATCCTTAGTATAAATCCATCTTGGTTCCTAATCTTTAAAGCGCTTCTTTCATTTTTGAATCTTGACTCTCTTTCTGAAAAATCTACCTTCACAAAAACCTCTGCAACCGCGTTTCCCGCACGCGGAAAAGTTGCTGCGGATTTGCAATTTGCCCCAATTTTATTCTATGTAAAATAGCTATTTCTTCCTTTCAACTTCTGAATTTTGTTTTCCATCTGCTAATCATTCTATAATCATTGCTAGTGGTGACCTGAACCAATCCAAAGCAACTCTCACTAGTTCTGAATCGCATTTAGCGAATTAAAGTCAATTTTAGCATTTTTCCATACATTACTAAATCACATTTAAAAGCAATTGACCTGTTTTTAAAAGCATTCCTGTTCTCTCTAAGCTTGCTGGGGGGAATTGGGATTGAACTGCATTGTTGATTGTGAATTCTGAAACCTGTGTGCCCTCATTCCATTTCTTCATATTGCATATTGGGGGGAAAGTGAGTAACAACAGGGGAAAGAGTGATTATATTGTCTTTGGTTAAATTTATATCAAGTTTATTTCTGTGTTGCATTCTTTCCTACAATTGCATTTTCTTGAAACCACACAAAGTTATTCTCTGCTACACTATTCTCCCTATTCCTACTCCTAATTGATTAAAGAGGTTGTCGATATTGTAATATTACCCATTGCTGATGATTGTTCATATTCATAAGTGTGATATTCAGATATTATTCATATTCATAAAAGTATGATCTATATATGGTTCAATTCTTCAAATAAATCTGTTGATTTGCAAAACAAACCTATTTCTTGGTTCAGTGACCCCGGGGGAATTCAAAGAGTGGGGCGTTATATAAGGGTACATCATCCAGAATTAAACAAGCTTTTGACATAAAAATATATAAATAAGGGTTTCTAGTTTGGGCATCCCATACTAGGCATTGGGCCTCATTACGAGTCCAGCGGTAACCGAGGTGGCAAAACCGCCTGGTTACCGCCAGACTCGTATTACCATTCCGCCTCCGTGATTCACGGAATTATCAGGGCATTACAACCCCAGTTTCCCGGGAATCACGGAGGCGGAATGGTGTTAATCCCCATTCCCATTGAGTCCTGTGGGACTCAATGGGAATGGGGATCATGGAAACACCGGCAGCATCTCGTAAAACCCGCCTAGTCAAACCTGGCGGGAACATCACCTCCCGCCTGCAGGAGTCAGGATCAGGCGGTCCGGAAACAATGGTGGCCACCGTTATTTCCGGACCGCCTGATTTTTAATGAGGCCCACTTATCACTTACAGATTGGGTGCTCACCGGGATTTCTGGATTAGATCTACCACTTGTGCAGCTTAATACAGTGTGCTAACTAATAGGATACATAAATCCTGGTGGGCTAACACGCTGTGTTGCACTGTAAAAGCACCCCTCAAAAGGGAACGCTCTAAGGAAACGGTCTGTTTTGCAATATAAAATAAAAAACTTCTGTAAATCAGGAAGGAAATTAATATTTCCAAAATGGCGACATTGGTAGACATCAAGATAGCTAGAGAACACCTTTTCCATAAGTTATTTGTGAGAGGTGTGTGGACTGGGCAGGACCAGAATGTGTGGTTGCTGGCAATCACACAACAGATCACTGCAACTGAGTTAGATATCTGGAGAGATCAGGGTCCCTTGCATATGGCCCTGAGTGAACTATATATGGCCCCTAAGGCCAAGGATGAGCAAAACAAGATTGCCAAGATAACGGCATATCTATATTTATCTATGGGAGCCATACAGGACAAATATGCTGAAGGCCAAGATTTGGCAAGTAGGCAACTGATGGCATTAGAAAAGGCCTGAGCAGAGGCTGCAGAGGAGCTCGGAGTCAGGAAATGAAAGCAGGCAGTATATAGTTAAGATAAAAGAGGATATGGGTATCCTGCAACAGGAAAAGGCAGACCAGGATAGCAGAATTCTGGCCTTGCAGAAGGAGTACCAAGAAGGTTTGGACGCTCTACTGCAGAGCCAGTAGAGGACTCTCTACTACAGCGCCCCAGGACACAGGAGACTAGGTCCCCACATTCTGCCAGCCATTCCCAGGCTCGCAGAATCCAGGAGAACCTAGAAGATCAGACGGGCACATCTGGGAGCAGTGCCTCTGACTCAGAGGATGAATGGACCAGGGTTACCCGAACTAAGAAGGCCAATAAGGCAAAAAGGGCCTTGCTTAAGGACCCCTTAAAACAAATCAAGGCAATAAGGAGCGTCATCACGCCTTATCATAAGAACGCTAAGTATTCTGTTTGGGAGCACTTAGAGCTCTTTGAGCAGATGATGGAAACTTTCCATTTGAAAGACAGTAGTAGCTGCATTCAGTATGTGAAATGGACATTCTCACCAGAATACTCCAGTTTCTTTGCGGGGCTGGAGGACCAAAATCATTGAAGATGGTCCACATATAGGGCGGCCATCTTGAAGCATTTTTCTGTTCACAGAAATCCCCAAGAGGCTCGCAAGGCAGCCTACAACTTGCAATGTGCCTTTGTGCAGACTACCAGAAGGGTGCGCACGGACAGCAGAGAATTTGTTAATACTTTTTTCCACGCTCTACCAAAGTACATCATGACCCAGCTAGTGAGAGATTTTCATGAGAAAAGATCACTAGACTGGGTCATTGAACAGGCCACCCGGGTCTATGAGGTGCAAAAGACTGTAGACAAAAAGAATAATCAAAAAAGCCCCAAACCAACCAGCACCCCTGCTGCTGCTAAGGTGGCAGAGATAAAGGTTACCCCCATTTTAGATTTGGAGATGGGGGCTAAAAACTTGCATGCACAACATAATAATCCCAAACCCAGAAGGCCCTTGGGCCAGTCACAGACAGGGAGCCAAGGAGGTAGTCCCACAAATGGGATCCCTCACTCCCCTGACTATGTAAGTCCCCCCTACATGGGGAACAGACCCATCCTGGGTTATGTGTGGACTCCTCCAGCCCAAGGGGGGGTTCCAACCAGGCACCTAACCCAGGGAACTTCCCTCCTAATTTCCGCCAGGAGGGCAGAAACTCCCCAAATCCTGGACAGAACTTCTTCCCCAGGTATCCACAAAACTTTCAACCCCAAAATCATCCATCCTTCTTTCCCCAATTTCATGAACCCAGACAACCGAATCCAGGAGAGGGGAAGCCAAGGGTGGAAGGGTACCCAAATCTTCCTAACCCAGGGTATTACCAAAGAAGGGATAGCTACCCTTCCCGGGATCAGCCCAGGGGAGAAAACAGAACCCTGTATCAGACTGAGCGGGTTTCACAGCTAGAGCGCCAGGTCCAAAATATGGCACAGGATCTGGGTCGCATGCTGAGGGCTCAGCAGAACCCTCAGATGGGCATGCCGGCACAGAATGCTTCCAACTCTGGACCTGGTGCTCCAGAACAATGACGGGGGCAGCACCCCGACAACTCACCGGTTCCCAGGGAGGTGGCACAGTGGGAAGGGGGGTGTAAAGCCTTGGAGGAAGCTTCCTGACCCACTTGTAAAAAGCCCCTGGAAACCCAGGAACCGGAAACAAAATCTCCTGCCCCTGAAAGCCTGCCACCCAAGGAGCAGAGGGGGAGTAGGAGAAACAAAGGATCCAAACAGACCTATTTTGTGGAGGAGGTACAGATCTTCCAATTTGAAGGGGAGGGGTCCTCAGAGGATCCTGGGAAAATGATCTTCTCCTTCAGAGATGGGGGAACTCCTCCCAAAGAGAAATGGGTCCCAAAGGATTCAAATCCAGACTGGGTAGATGTGGGGACTGAGCTAGCGCCGCCCATCATCCAATCCCAGAACCAATAGCATGAAAATCCCCTGGTTCAAACCCATCCTGGTGACTGCCTCCAAAAAGGGGGGGCGGCCCAGAACCAGGGGAACTCAAAACTTCTCCCATCTCTAGTTGCCACCTTTTTCTTTCAGATTCCCTAGGCTCCCAAAGAATTCTGCCCAAATCTCTTCTCTCTCTATGTCCAAAACTAAAAAACGAGCCCACCAGTTGTTGAAAAATGTGAATTATCTGTGCCCCCTTGCGAAGAAGGAGGGAAGATACTATGCCCCCGTTCAAGTACAGGGGCAGGGTACAATTTTGGCATGGGTGGACACTGGATCTCAAGCTACCCTTCTGTCCAAAAAGGCCTTTGATGAACTGAATTCAGGAAGGGGGGAGAAATACCAAATTCCTCTCACCTCTCTTCCTGGACAACTTCAGAACTTTGACGGGAAGGAAATTCCCGTCGAGGGGACTGCGGATTTGGACATTAAAATTGGGCGACACAAGGTGAAGCACCCGGTCATAGTTGTGACTCCAGAGGGCACCCCTTGATTACCACGGAATGACCTACAGAGAAGGTTGTCACCCCTAATAGACTGTGTAAACAAGGTCCTCTGGACCCAGACTAGCCGACAAATAAAATTGAAACAGAGTGTCAACCATGTTAGTTTAAACAGCACATGCAACATGGTTGAACACAAATCTGACCAAGTAGAATTTCACTTCCAGAACAACCAAATTCCAGACGTGACAGTAATAGCAGTAGGACAACAGACTGGTGATGAGGGGCCCTCTCTATTTCTGAAAATCAACCTTCCTTCCAGTCTAAGGTGGCATTCCACACTGGAAGGAAACACTCTGAAATTCTCTACCTATCCACAATCAGACATTCCCACTCCTATAGTCCAGAAAGATGAGAAATCAGCTCAGAGCCTGGCTGATATTCAGCAAATTGGAGAGCAGTTGTTCATCCCTGTTCAGTTAAATGAAGGGAAGGACTCTGTTCTCGCCCGAGTGTGTGTGAACAACGGTAAGAGCTTCATCAGCGACGCCATGTTCCACCAACTCCCAAAAGATCCAGCCATTCCCACATTTAGACTGATAAATGGGAAATGGATCTAGAAACAACCGATTCCAAACATCTTCTGCCAAACAGGTGTATGCTCAAAATCTCCATAGGCAACAAGAGCATAGTTTATAATTGTTGGGTCGTGCGAGACGTCACTGCCGCCTTTTACTTAGGCAGTGATATTCTCAATCGCTTTGCCATTAGTTTGGATCTAATAAACTTCAAAGCTTGGTCCTGATTAGCGGATAATCCCATGGGCTTTGATAATCCAGAGAAAGCATTTAGATCAGCTCAACTGCTGCCTTATGCAGTTGAAATTCAGATTGGAGAGGAAGTCACCATCCCAGAAAGGACCTGACAATTCTTTTTGGAAGAGAAAGTTAAAAGAGGACAGAAATTGAAAAACCCTGATGCTTATATTTATCTAAATGCTTCTCTCCAACAGCAAGGGTTGGGGGTATACCCAACACCACTAGTCAATATAGAACATGACACCATTCCAATAGAGGTGGATAACAGCGACTTAAAGAGTATCACTCTAGCCGCAGGCACCATTATTGGAATGGCGGTTGATGACTGACAATTTTCCATTGATTTAGGCAATGAACTGTTAGGACCAATCCCCAAGGACTGTTTCGACAGTGACAGTGATGACAACACAACACCAGACAGGATCTTTGCCCGGCATGGGGGGAACTTCCTGGTGTACACTTCCTGCCCTTATGGTAAGGAAGATGTGACTTGTGACTTCAGGAGGGATGAAGTGATTTTCCAGGTCCATGAGGGCTGCCTTTTCCACCTGAAGCCACCAGTCCAAATCAGCACTATGACCAGGGACTTCTCCACCCAGCTGGAGGAGGCTGCTGAGATAGCGAAACCAGAAGTCTTTCCAGGCTTCAGGCAGATGGTTGAAGAGAGAGTCAACCTAGCTGATGCCTGTGAGACTCTGGAGCAGAAGCAAAAGTTGAAACAAGTTTTCTTGGATTTTCAAGATCTCTTTGCGGTGGACTCATATGACTGTGGTCGCACCGACATCCACACAACAACAATTCCCACGGACCCTGGCATGAATCCAGTGTTTGTGAAGCAATATCGCTTGTCTCTCGCATCAATGGAGTCCCTTACTAAAATAATTAAGAACCTTGAGTCCCGTGGGATAATCCGTCCAGTCCACAGCACCTTCAATAATCTGGTGCTGGGGATATTGAAGCCAAACGGCCAGTGGAAACTCTGCGCCAACCTTAGGGAGCTCAACAAACGGGTCCATGCTTCCCGATGGCCTCTTCCCTACATTGATCAAGAGCTGGCCCAGATCCAGGGGTCACAGGTATTCACTGCAATAGACCTGACCAATGGATACTGGACTGTGCCTGTCAGTAGGGAGGACCAATAAAAGCTGGCCTTCACCTTTGGGGGACAGCAGTACACATGGACCCGGACTCCCTTTGGATACCTCAACTCCGGCAATGAATTCAACATTTTCCTACATAAGGCCATGCCTAACCTGGGTGAGAGGGGTAACCTGGCCTATGTAGATGATGTTCTCATCAAAAGCTCAACTGTGGAGGAACACATAGCAGAGATCCGTTATGTTCTGACACAGTTGAGGGCCGCTGGAGCAAAACTTTCCTTCCAAAAGGCACAGTGTTGTAGGACACGTGTACATTTTTTGGGGCATGAGATTACTCCTCGGGGTCTCTGTCCCCAGGAAAAGAAAGTGGAAGCCCTCCAGAAATTGAAAGACCCCACAACTCTGCGGGAACTCAGGAGCCTCCTTGGACTGACTATTTAGAGCAGAAAGTTCATTGAGGGCTACGCAGAGATCACAAGACCCTGATTCATGTTTTGAAGGGGGGTCAAGTGTGAATGGGGTCCAGAACAAGCCAAGGCAGTGAGACAACTCAAAAGAAGCCTCTCACAAGCGCCTGGCCTGGTTTACCCGGTCAGAAACAAGGAGTTCTTCTTGGAGACAGGGTTCTCTAATACATGCTTGACTGCAGTATTATACCAAAAGCATGACAAGGTCAATAAAGTAATCTCCTATGCCAGTAAAACTTTAACCTCTGTGGAGGAAAAATTCAACTATTGTGAGAAGGCACTCCTGGCCACGGTGTGGGCATTGAAGACTTACCGCCCGTTTATCCAGGGGAAACACATCATAGTGGAGACTCCACACCAGCCTCTGCAATATCTCCAAAGTGACAGAATCCGGGCCAGTAATGTGAGTAATTCCCAAATTACTTCCTGGATTCTGTCAATGCAAGGCTTTCCTGTGGAGGACAGATATGGCCAAATCAAGAAGAGTCCCCTCGCGCAAGGTCTGGCTGACTTGCATGATTGTGCCAGAGAAAACTGTCTCGAGGACGAGAGTCTAAAAATCAAGGACAACATGGAGGCATACCTTAATTCCCCACACAAAGTCTTTGAAGAAGACAAGTGTGAGGGAATGTCCACTGTCTATGTGGATGGATGCTCTTACCATGTTGACAACAACGGGGAAAAATAACTAGTGGCCGGCGTAGGGAATGCATGGGTGAATGCATGGGTGAATGAGTCCCCAGAACCCTCCGCTGGGTACAAGATTGGCCCCCGAAGTAGTCAAGTGGCAGAGTTGATGGCTGTGCATCAAGCCATCCTCACTGCTGTCCACATCAAATCCACGAACTGGTCATAATCACAGATTCGGATTATGTACGGAACGGGTTTGTGGAGCACCTGGTTAATTGGAAAACCAGAGGCATGTTATGTGCTAATAACAAACCCTTGAAACATGGGGAGTTAATTCAAAATATTGATGATCTGGTCACCTCGAATGGGATTACCATCTACTGGAAAAAGATCAAGGGTCATTCCAAAGTAGAGGGACCAGACAAAACTGGAAATGACTTGGATGTCCCCGGCCAAAACTGGGGCCATCCAAGGGGATCTAATAGAGATCGAGTCCCTATTAGGGCAAATCCATGTCACTGTTATCACTAGGTCCCAGACAAATGCTCACAATGATCTTTCAATGGCACAATGGAGTAAAGAGACCCCAGATGCTGATTTGATTACGGCTCAAAAAGGGGATCCAATAATTGGTAAGTTTTGTCAACACATTGAGGACCCTGAGAACTTTCCCCTGACGGATACCGACTACATAGGGAAAGAGGACCTCAGAGTGTTGATGAAATGTTCACAAATGTTCCAAATCCAAGACGGTTTGTTGGTGAGGAAATCCCTAGCTGGCCATGATCAGTGGGTGGTTCCTACCTCATTCCGAAGCCTGATATTAAGTCCCGCCCATGATGCAGCCACAGCCGGTCATAGGGGGTTTCATACAACACTTGAAATCTTAAGAGAGGTTGCATACTGGCCACACATGGGGCAGGACCTCGACCCATACTTGAAGGGGTGTCTTGTGTGTGCACAATTTCAGCCAACATCCCTCACACACCGTGCGCCTCTCCAAAAGAGGGTTTGTGGAGCACCTGGTTAATTGGAAAACCAGAGGCATGTTATGTGCTAATAACAAACCCTTGAAACATGGGAAGTTAATTAAAAATATTTATGATCTTGTCACCTCGAATGGGATTACCATCTACTGGAAAAAGATCAAGGGTCATTCCAAAGTAGAGGGACCAGACAAAACTGGAAATGACTTAGCTGATCAGCTGGCCAAAACCGGGGCCATCCAAGGGGATCTAATAGAGATGGAGTCCCTGTTGGGGGAAATCCAGGTCACTGCTATCACTAGGTCCCAGACAAATGCTCACAATGATCTTTCAGCGGCACAATGGAGTAAAGAGACCCCAGATGCTGATTTTTTTTATTATTATTATTAAGTTGTTTTAATCAAGAAACTTGATTTTTCAACAAATACCGCAAATAATACTTTTGAAACAATTAACAAGAAGCACAATATTAAAACAAAAAGAAAATCAAAAGAATTATAATAATAATTTACAAGAATTTCATAATATTCACAAAGACATTAATAACAGTAGAAAATTCAAAGGTCAATGACATTTTAGTAAAGAAAAACATATTATACACGATTATCAACAAAAAATTGTCAGACCATTAACGAGAACCTCAATTAGTAGTTCGCTAAATATATTCATAATTTGCTATGGTTTACTCTTTTATCTTGAAGTTTTAAGCTATAAAGATAGTTCAAAATAGCAAATAGCGAACTTGATTAACTAAGTATTGGAATGAAACAATAGCTCCCACAATTTTTCAGTTGTTGTTATAACATAATCTTGTAATGGAGTCTTAAGATGCAAAAGTCTCTGCCTAAGAAGTGATGGACATTCTGCACATAGATGTTTCATAGATTCAGTGGCTACTTTGCAGAACCTGCATGGAAGCTCGTTAACAGTTATTAATTTACGATTATACAATAGTTCATGCGTCGGCCATAAATTTAAGCGAAAGCACAGGAAATCATTTCGCAATCGGGAATCAGGGAAAATCATCAAGTATTTTTCAGCAGAGCCATAACGTTTCACATTAAAACGGTTATCGGCGAATGAGCGGTATTGGTTACACGCTCTTCTTGTTTGTATCCAATCAAACTCCCATAAGCGCACCTTAGCTTTGTTTGGATTAGCTATCAAAAGAGATGTAGAGATGCCTGAATTAGTAATGATTTCCTGCGCCTGCGTTCTCCAAGTTGGAGGAAAGACATCTTCTGAGGTTAAGAGATACCTTGCAATGATGTTAATGAGGCCATTTTTGTCCTCAGCCATCAGGCATTTTCTGTAGAAAGTACAAATTTTCCACTTGTGCATTGCATATAAGGACAATAAACCCAATTCGTGCCTTATAATGCATACTGGCGGAGATGACGGGAGACCTAGCACTCGTTTCCAATAGCAACCCTCAAGTAATGACCAATGATGATATGATTTTTTTAAGGCAGCTTCCGTACCATACCTTATAACTGGGACACATTTTTGCTTGTAATAAGTTATTATAAGACTTATTGAGAATTTGCAGTATTTGATTTTAATTAGACGAGCCTGTGACACCGCTGTTAATACTTTTTGCTTAATTCTCAATTCATCAGGATTTGAGCTGCAGTTATGCGTGACGAGGGTGCCTAAATAGATGTAAGATGGCACTATGCTTACAGTTGTTAGTTGAAGGGGCCATTGATGTTTGGTGCAACGTTGTCTAGATGTTCCAAATTGTATGACTTTGGTTTTCGATATATTAACAGTTAGACAATTTGCTACTGTGTATTTATCCAAGATTTGCATTAAGAAGCGAAGGCCATTCGCAGTCTTTGAAAGAAGCACCATGTCGTCTGCATATAGCAAATGTTTAACGTGGGTGTTGTCGATTTTTGGCGAATCTGTGATAGCAGTTTCAAAGTCCTCTCTTATGTCCGAGATGAAAAAATTAAATATCGCCGATGCCAATAGACAGCCTTGCTTTAAACCATGTGCAGTGATTATTGGCTCAGATAGTAAACCTTCGTGGTTCAGTCTAATTTGGATGGATGTACCGGTATGCAGTTGGATGTTCCACTTCAAGACATGCCAGGGGCAACCTCTGTCCATGAGTTTTTTTAATAACATTTCACGAGGTATGGCATCAAAGGCCATACGAAAATCTATGAACGCCATGTATAATGCTTGATTTCGCTGGCGAGCATGATGGATGATTGAGTTCAGAGTGATGACATTGACTGATGTACCTAGGCCTGGTAAAAATCCGGTCTGAAATGGATCACGCAATTTGCACACATCCAACCATATATTGAAGTGTTTCAATACCAAGCGGGCGAAGATTTTGCCCGGACAATCAAGGAGGGCAATAGGGCGGTATGCTGAGGGGTCTGCTCTATTGCCCTTCTTGAAAATGGGGATTATGATAGAACGTTTCCATGAATCTGGTATGCTGCCCTTTGCAAAAATGTGAGAAAAAATTGTGATGAGTATGGAGGACCACTCATGGGGGTGATCCTTACGCATGCCATTATGCAAGCCATCTGGGCCAACGACTCTCGATCGACTTAGATTTTTAATGCATAGAAAAATGTCTGCAAATACAAGTGGAAAGGCATGTGATGTTACCATGTTCAGTGAATTCAAATTAAGATCTGGGAACAGGGATTGGTACAAGGTATTGAAATGGTCACACCATTTGTCATTGGTTACAGCAGATGTAAGTATGGCTGCTTGTGATTTGAAGGTGGCAATGTTCAAACAATTCCAGATACCACTAGTTGATTTGGTGAGTATCTGTTTCAGCATTTCTTCTCCGTTCTTTTGATAGTGAAGGGCTCTCTCGCTTTTTAACCAGCAGCTGTAAATTGCTTTCAATTGTCTTTTGAGCGCAATTCTGTTGGCCAGGGGTTGGAATTTTAGATTGCGTATATCTTGTCTAAGTTTTTTTTTTTTTTGCTGGAGAACTGGATTATATGTATGTTGATGCTTGTATCTGATAGTATGATCTGGCAATCTGATCTGCTTAAAGAGCTGCATTATACTAACATAGGACTTGGGGGAGTTGTCAGATGGAGAATTGAAACAGCTAGTCAAAACCTGATTATATTGGACTAGTTTCTCAGGGTTCCATTGCAAGCGGAAACCACTATTATTCACATGTAAAGAGGATAAATAGATGGATCTGTAGGTGGAACGCTGGCCAGATGGCAATTTGAGCAGCATGATAAGCTTATGATGGTCGCTGGCAGGAGAAGGTACTACATGTAGAGATTCAACCTGGGGGAAATAATTTTTGCTGATATAAATGTAATCTAAAGTGGCCTGACGCGATAGGTACGCCCAGGTCAAGCAGCCAGGTACATCACCAGGCACAGAGTTGTTAGCCATGATGAGCCCTCTTTCTCGCATGGTATTAGACCATATTAATTCTTCAGGCATATAGTTGTTGTTGTCAAATGGCAGGATATGTAAATTTAAATCTCCAAGAATAATGGAGCATGTGATGCTGGCATCGGCAGCTATAATGTCAAGATGAGCGGAGAGGCAGATGAAGAAGGAATCAACTGATAAGTTTTGTCTACTCCAATATATGTTTACAATAGCTAAATTCAACTCACCTCGAGTCAATTTCACACTCTGAAAGTAAGGAGATAGAGAAGGATATTGTGTAATGCTGAAGCCACAGTCATGCTTAATGGCTATAAGTAGGCCGCCGGAAGGGCGCCCCATTGACTTCTTGAGTGCAGGTGTTGAAACAATTGCATGTGAGGCCCAGCACGGGGTCTCTGTAAGCCATGTTTCCTGTAGGATCAGGTCATATTGGTCCATATTGCCATGTATTGAATTTATGAAGTGGGCATGACCTCTAGTGTTCCAACAGAGAAGGGCAATTGTGCCTATGTCATTTTCTAGTTATGACTGTATATCATGGTCATGTACATTTGGAATTCTTAAGACTTGGGAAAATGATGCGATTTTAGTTGCATCATTTTGTTGGGACTGATAGATTGGAATTTGTGATTTCTCAATTTTATGGGCACTCGGATTGGATTCCTGGGATAAAATGAAACCCATATCGAAGAAGGCGATCCTTGCTTGACAGAGTAAATTAAACACTAGACCTGAAAGAACATATATTCTAACTTCTGCTAGGTCATGTAAATTCGCGAATTCCACTAACTCGATGTCAGTAGTAGAAAGTTCTTTCAACAGTGGCACATCAGAACAGATGTTCAAAAAGATTGTCCTGTTGAGAACATAGCTGGGAAATGGTGATGCGCGACACTTTAAATTGAGGGAGTAAAGTCACAGTTTGCCTGGGGCACGCAAATCTTGCGAGTTTGCCATTCCTTTGCGGGCTTGAGGATCACTAGTCCTATTTAGATTTTGCTGGTGGACCTGTTGTTTGTTTGTGATATTAAATTCCTGTGGTGCAATGCACATTTTGGGCAAGTTAGCCACTAAAGGGACTCTACAGTCTCTATCACAGGATTTAAGTTCGTTCATATACAGATCAATGGATGATCTTATATAATCTTGTATCTCTTGTGGCGAGGCTGTAAGTATAGAATTCGGTTCACTTTGGATGTGGCTAACGCCATTGAAAACCGCCTCAGAGGTTACTTGCGCCTGTGGCCGGTCTAATAAAGTGGCCAGAAAAGACTTATTCCCGGCCTTTTTGGAAGTCAAGTCGATAGGTAGCAACTCACTCAGATCCTTTGGGGGGCATGTGACTAGAGATGATGCCTTCGGTAGATCCACCGTTTGGGGTGGCAAAATAGCTTGAGGAATTGGTAGCGAGTGAAGAGTGTAAGCATGGATTGAAGCTCTTATTTCATCTCGCAATTGGGACATGATAGACTCAGTTTCTTGCTGCAGGCTAATATTAGGTGTTACAGGTATCGGTGTGGCGGTGCTAGTAGGAGCACACTGCTTAGCGATTGCGGTAGAAGCATTAGCAGCTGGAGTTGGAAGACTAATGAGCGGGATAGGGTTCGGGAAGATGGTCTGCTTCGCAAGAGTCACTAGATCATCAAGTGGCTTATATGAGGCCGCTGTTGGAATCTTGGCCGCAGAGACGACAACAAGAGGTATATTTATAGGCGGCTCTAGGCGGGTAGGAATTTTGACATATTTGCGTGTAGTGTCTATGGATTTTGGACAGTGATTATTTTTTTTTTTACTTGATTTCTTCGTCCTTTTCCAATCCTTTCTTGAACGTCGGGCTCCTATTACTTTACTTGGTAAGGTTGCCGATGACTGTGTGAAAAGCTCAAATATGTTTGTTGACTTTTCAGTGGTTACTTTGGGGGTTTGTGATGGACCCGGCTCAGACACTGTTTGGATTTCTTCAAGATCTAGCTGGGATTGAGTGGAATTACAGTTATTGGGCAAATCATGCACTACAGATCGTAATTGTGCAATTTTAATAAGTGACTGTTGCGTCACAGTATCAGCTCTTGCTATATTTGATTCACTGGGAGGTAATGTGAATAACTGCATTTCCTCATTATTAATACTGGCCACAGGGCCAGAACATGAGGTTTTGGCGCAGAGTTGTTCAATAAGTTTAGTCTGGTAAGAAACTTTATGATATAACAGTTCGTACAATTTTGCAATAGTTAATAAAGCAGTATTCATTGCACTCAGTGTGTTATTGAGCGCCGGGGCCTCAGGAAATGAGAAGCGTTGATCTTGAGATTTGTGTATGAAAAAATCTGATGGACTACCCTCTTCATGAAATCTGGTTCGCCGTGGAGTAGGCGCAATGAAAGATGGAGACTCATTGATGGTTTGATTATGAGTTTTGTCTAATACTGGGGATGAAACAGAGTTCAAATGATTGGAATGTGAAGAGGGGTCAGGGATAGCAGGTACTACTGTATTGCTATGTTACTGATCCTCTTGTAATTGAATTAAATCGCCTGAATTCGAGCATATGTATAGCACATCAGTGCTGAGACAGGTTGAATTGTGACATTGGTTCATGGATTCCATAGTGTCTCCGCCTACTTCACCTATTACTCGTAATTGCTCATACGCTTGCCGTAGATTGACCTGTGCAGCTACAGAGCATTGGATAGGTGCCAAGGGCAATGTTGAGATTGCTTGTACCTGAGGCAAATCAATATTTTGCGCACTGTCAATCGCCGGAACTTTGTGAACAGAAGAGCAATACTTCTGCTTATTTGGGTTGGAATGAAAGGTATCATGTATGTCTCCTGCTAGACAAGCAGACTCTAATGTGGTATCTGTAACTTCCACATGATTGCTTATAGACTGGACGCATTCAGCTGAAAGGGAGGGGGTTGGGATAGTATTAGGGGGACCAATGGGGATGGAACAGGTGAGCGGAATGTGTCTTGCTGTGCAGGCTGAAGCATTACGGGAAGTGAGGTCTCTGTGACACTGGAGACTTGCGAGGGTGCACTGCCAATTTCTGTCGAGACCACCATGGGTGCGACGGGGGAAGCAACGTTCTATCTGTTGATCGTGCACAAATTGGTTGGGAGTGGACAGTAGCAGCTCGCCTTATTTGACTTTGGGAATTGGGGTGGGTGGGAGTGGCAAAAGGCAAAACCGACTGTTTTAAAGAATGACGAGGGGCGGCAGTAAGGGGGCCTGGAAACAAGTTCGGCATGCCTGTTTTCAAAGTATTTCTCACTATGACCATTGTGTTCAGCTATATGGGAACGCAAACTTAAAAACACACAATTACAATGTATTCAAAAATGAATGATGGAATTAAAAATCGTACAATAATTTGCAATTTTCTGAGTTCTATGAAAATAATTATGAATATATTAACTATAATTGCATCGCCTTGGGAACGCCCGATGGCTTGAGGAGCAGCCTTAGTCCGTCTCTCCTCCCCACAGTTCAACTAATAAACAATGATCAGCGCGGTTTACCTCTTTAGTCTCTTGAGCCACCCCGAGCCAAACAGCAGCAAAACAGCTCTTCACATATAAAATGCAGTGCCCTTTACTCCGCAGTCGGGCTTCACGCCGCAAGGGTGGCTGGGGCGGATTTTATGGTCGAGGTAATGTCACGTGATAGCTCACGTGACTGACGCTGAGCCCTCCTCCTCCAGGAGGTAGTGACACGCTGGCAAGAGTTTCAGTACACTCGCAGCGCCAGTGCCAGTTAAAACCAAAGAGCGAGCGTTTTGGGCAAAGTTCCTTTTGTCAGCAAACACCTGATGCTGATTTGATTATGGCTCAAAAAGGGGATCCAATAATTGGTACGTTTTATCAACACATTGAGGAACCTGAGAACTTTTCCCTGACGGATACCGATTACATAGGGAAAGAGGACCTCAGAGTGTTGATGAAATGTCCACAAATGTTCCGAATCCAAGACGGTTTGTTGGTGAGGAAATCCCTAGCTGGCCATGATCAGTGGGTGGTTCCTACCTCATTCCGAAGCCTGATGTTAAGTCACGCCCATGATGCAGCCACAGCCGGGCATAGGGGGTTTCATACAACACTTGAAATCTTAAGAGAGGTTGCATACTGGCCAAACATGGGGCAGGACCTCGACCAATACTTGAAGGGGTGTCTTGTGTGTGCACAATTTCAGCCAACATCCCTCACACACCGTGCGCCTCTCCAAAAGAGGGGGATGACACTGTCATGGTCAGATTTGCAAGTTGATTTCATTGGGCCCGTGATTCGCTCCTCTAGGGGGAACAAGTACATGTTGACCGTGACATGCTTGTTTACTAAATGGGTGGAATGTCTCCCGGCCCCAAACTGCAAGGCAGAAACAGCAGCTGCCCTGATGATTAACCACATCTTTTCGCGTTTTGGACTACCCCAAAGGATCGAGCCAGACAGAGGTAGCCATTTCACCAGCGAAGTAATGACAAAGATGTAGGAGATACTTGGGGTTAAAAGGAAGCTACACATTGCTTACCGGGCAGCCTCTAGTCGTACAGTAGAGAGATATAATAGAACAATTGTGAGCATATTAAAAAAGTTTGTGGCAGATTCTGGGCCAAGTTGGGATATTCGATTACCTCTTGTCCTAATGGCCATCAGATCTACCCCTTCATCTGCAACTAAAATGTCACCATTTGAGCTGATGACTGGATGCAGGATGGTGCTTCCCCAGCATCTGCTCTACAGGACCCAAGAGCAGACATTGATCAATGCCTCCACAACTCATGAGTAGGTTGAAAATTTAAGAAAACACCTTCAACATGCTTTTGCCTATGCTCAGCGAAATCTAGAAAGATCAGCCGACAGCATGAAGATCCACTATGACTTAAAGACTACCCGAAAGGAATACACTGTAGGAGACCGGGTCTACTTATACAATTTCCAAAGGAACCAGGCCAAACAGCGAAAATGTCTGCCTACCTGGAGGGGTCCTTTTGTAGACAAAATCTCAACAGTCGCCTACAAGATCCGCATCCCCAAAGGCAGTTTGGCAGAGGGTGAAGACAAGTGGGTCCATATTAATCAACTAAAGCGTTGCCATCCTAGGCACACTCTGCAGCATCTGGAGGAGTCTTCTGGAACCCCAGAGGGGGTCACTCCAGTTCCATAAAATTCTCACTCTAAAGTATTCCACATATGGCCTATAAAATACAATATTACAAATGTGTCCTGATTTATCAAATGTATGTGTCCGCCCCACTACATTAATAGTGGTGGGGAAACGTCTACAAATATGTTTTTACTTTGTCATCCTAGGAGATAACCTATAGTTGCTAGGAGACCATGGAGACTAACCAAGGAGGACTACCCGGGGACCGGGAGCAAAGATCTGAGGGGCCCGGAGTATCGCTCAATACTCCCATCAGGACTGGCGAGGAGAACTGATCGATCCGCCCCTGATGGAGGAAAAGATGATGAACTTTGCCATTTGTGGAATCAGAAGAGATTAAACTGACATCCCAGTCTTGCGAATTCCCATTGATGATCGATCAATGCCAATCGCAACAGGGGGGCTTGTGGGATGTTTCAACCCACTAGTCCAGGCCCTGCAACATTACTGTGCATTGCTTGCAGCAGAAACATCAGAATGGCCGCCGGAAAGCATGCTCCTCGCTAAAAATCACCAGAAAGTGCGCAGTAAAAATCTGAAAAATAGGCAGCCATCCACTTTTACCTATGTCAGTGGTAACCCAGGAGACCACTGCCAAAACCCATCATTTGGCTGCCCACAGAGCAAAATCATTGCAAAAGAAACACAGAGCTGTTTTAGAAATCAGTTTTTCCCTGGCTGTCAAAATTGCAAAAATCATGGCTCACAAACCACACAAAAAGATCCAACCTCCTTGTTGAGTGGTGAACATCATTCTACTTTGAGAATCCGCATAAATACAATGTCCACAGAAGTATATATTACCTGAACAAAGTCCACTTTTGAGGATGGTTGAGCTGGAAGAAATCTATCAAAAATGGGTGTTGTACCGTTACTCACCTCTGTCAGATGCCAGCGATTTAAAACCTGTCAGGTGTAAAGTTCTACAATGAACTCAACCTATGCCAAAGAAAGACTTGCTATCAGAATCCTAAGAGGTGGATACAATTCAAAACTATATTCTAAAAAGGCTTGAAGTAAGAAATTGGTTGATGTATTTGTTAAAAATGTAAGTTATATTTTAAGACAAGTCAATTTCAGACATTGGGTTTAAAAGTTAAAGTTTCCCACACTGGGCTTCAAACACGTTCCACACCTCCTCCCTAAACAAAGGAGCCTGTTCTCCTGTGGTCTGCTAAGAAATTGGCAGGCTGGTGTGAAAAGGAACTGGGAGGGGCACCCTGGCCTGTTGCTCTGAGTGCAGACAAAGGGCTCCCATGAACTGAATGGAAATGCTAATTTGGGGTGTCAATAGAAAGTGCCCTGGCAGGAAGGAGACCAGGTGACTGTCTGACTCAGCCAAGACCTTGGAGGCGGGCCAGACTGAAAATGTGGATTTGAAATTGGATTAAATACATGTTTAAGGAAAATACTTCTAAAATATTGTACCGAACGGACAAAAATATGAAACGTAGAGATTATTAAAATGAAAAATTCATTCACAGTTTAAAACTAATCTGGAATCTGTGCGATGTTCTGAGACTGAACCACGAACATTTTTAATATTGCGGCTACTGTGGTTGTGCTAGGAACATGAAAAATTACAGAAGTATGACCAGATGGTAGATGCATGTATATGTAAAAAATTGTACAGATCCAAAAATGTGTAACCAAACAAAAGCGTGAAAAAACTGTCATTTGTGAACCAAAACTCGTAGGAACATGGGACTTGAAGAGAGATGTGCCTTAATTAATCTGTGATGTGTATATGTAATATTAACAAGTTGTGCATATTGGAAATATGTTTTTCAGGAAAAATAGATTTTCTGAATAAAAGCAAAGGGGAGGTTCTTCTCTAGATTGTAAATGGCAGCATCACTATGACACATTATGACACACTGTGCCCTTCTCAAATCAGGGGACAGGGAATTCTCTGACCTATCAGATCCTTAGAGGGTTGGGCATAGATAATCAGCCTCCCCACCTACTTTGGAAAATGGATAGATATGGACTGTTGAGGACACACAGGACACACTTTCTCACTCACCAACTGATCCCCTGGAAAGCACCCTGCAGGAAGATCCAGATTCTAGAACCAGACTCTAGAACCCTGAAACAGAGGTCTAATCCAAATAGCTGAACCCTTTTCATCAGGCCTTTAAAAACCTTGCAACCCTGATTTAACCCCTAAACTTCCAAGGGGCACCACATAATCCAACAGCCTGGCTGAGCTGTTTTGCTTCTGGCTAAGAACCTCGTGCTAGAACCAAGATCCAGATCCGTCCAGCAGAGCTGTAACCCAGAACCTGTCATATCCAGTCCAAGAGGCCGCGCAGACCAGAGGGCCTTGCTGAGAGCAGAACCCAGTGTCTGAGACCTGTCCAGTGGTGAGAGAATCCCAGCCAAACCCTTGACCAGATCTTTGATGGGCCCATTTCATTCCAAAGCCATAGGAGTGAGTATTTAGTCTAGAACTGTCCATAGTCATCTCTTAGTTTAAAGCAATCCTATTCAATCCATTCCAACCTATCCAGAACTGCATTATAGAATCTTGTGTCCATCCTGAATTCTTCTCATTATATAGTCTGTGATAGATAATTGTAGCGATAATTATCTGTGCGCTGATATTTTCTGAAGAAAGTCAAGTGTTCTGGTGCACAGCAATCAGAGCAGAAGGCGCCCTGTTCTGGTGGTTGTCCCGTTGGGTATCTTGTTCTTTCATAGCTCCTTAGTATAAGTCCATCTTGGTTCCTAATCTTTAAAGCACATCTTTCATTTTTGAATCTTGACTCTGTTTCTGAAAAATCTACCTTCACAAAAACCTCTGTAACTTTTGAACCGTACGTCCTAGAAAAATGTGCAGTGGAGTTGCAATTTGCCCCAATTTCATTCTATGTAAAATAGCTATTTATTGCTTTCAACTTCTGAATTTCGTTTTCCATCTGCTAATCATTCTATAATCATTGCTAGTGTTGACCTGAACCAATAGAAAGCAACTCTCACTGGTTTTGAATCCCATTTAGCGAATTAAAGTCAATTTTTGCATTTTTCCATATATTACTAAATCACATTTAAAAGCAATTGACCTGTTTTTAAAAGCATTACCTATTCTCTCTAAGCTTGCTTGGGGGAATTGGGATTGAACGCATTGTTGATTGTGAATTCTGAAACCTGTATGCCCTCATTCCATCGCTTCATATTGCATATTGGGGGGAGTGAGTAACAGCAGGGGAAAGAGTGATTATATTGTCGTTGGTTAAATTTATATCAAGTTTATTTCTGTGTTGCATTCTTTCCTATCATTGCATTTTCTTGAAACCACACAAAGTTATTCTCTGCTACACTATTCTTCCTATGCCTACTCCTAATTGATTAAAGAGGTTGTCGATATTGTAATATTACCCATTGCTGATCATTGTTCATATTCATAAGTGTGATATTCAGATATTATTCATATTCATAAAAGTATAATCTATATATGGTTCAATTCTTCAAATTAATATTTTAATTTGCAAAACAATCCTATTTCTTGGTTCAGTGAGACCGGGGGAATTCAAAGAGAGGGGCGTTATATAAGGGTACATCATCCAGAATGAAACAAACTTTTGACATAAAAATATATAAATAAGGGTTTCCATTGGGCATCCCATACTAGGCATTGACTTAGTTGGAGTGCTGGATTAAAATCACTTACAGGATTTGATGACTATGGAAAATAGAATGCCACCAGTGAATCTCCACAGTTACGCGGCCGTTGTAACCCTTCACGTGGTGTACCCTGTTTCCTTTATGGAAAATTAATTTATTTAATCAAAATCGCGAATGGCTTATGTTCTATGAAAAACGAAAATGAAGAGAAAATTGGCGCTGACACTAGGAATCAAAGACAGGGTTTCACATATAATGCTGATAATTTTAACAAGATATCACAGTCAGAATAGGATAGCTTAGAGATTGGGATGGAACAAAGCAAGGCAAGGTATACTATGGTTTTCTATGGTTCCTAATGATACTCACAGTCCACTTTTTAGTTTTTGGATTTTAGACAGTCAGTGTTCTTGTCACCACACGGATCTGGTCTAGCAAAGGACAGCCGGACAAAATCAGCGGGACAGGATCAGCTGGGCATGGACTGGTTACCAGGTAGCACTTCTGGACTGGCAATTCACTGGATAATACGGGTCATCAGGGTAGCAGGATGGCAACAGCATGCAGTGTGTGGCGGCAAGCCAATCCGGATCAGGATGGCAAAGGTACCACAGTTTTCTCCTGGTTAATGTTTTTTTTTTAATTTGGAGGCCTTGCTGGAGCAGGATCAGCAATGCTTGGCCTTGTAGTTGGGATATGGAGTCTGGATAGATGAAACAGGAACAGGGAGCTGGCGCAGGAAAATCAGGAAGAGTGTCTGTGGGTGTGTGTCTCTCAGGAACCCTTATTTATAGTGTAAAATGACATCATCAAAGTATAGGCTGAGCAGGGTTAACTACGCACGCCCCTAAACTACTTGGATTGGGCAGGGGTACTAGTCTCTGTCTTGCTCTCAACTGGTTGTATTTCCAAGGGAATGATGTCAGTTTAAGAGGGGAGTTTTACAATGTCTAGAAACTCCCACCTTTACTTTACTGAAAATCTGATTTTGCAAAAAACATATATTTATGCACTTGCAATCTCTTGGCAAATTATACCCATAGGTTACATATTATGTGCAGCACAGATCAATCCAATCCTTCAATCTGTGCAACCTTCGCCTTTCTGGTACATTTTGGTAATTTTAAACATGAAAGATTTGGCCTAACATTCCACTATTTTATACACAGATGCGAATTATCCATAGGGATGTATGTACAAAATGTGATGTTTTTTGTAACTTCTGTGCAATGAGTTCTACCAAATTTTAAAAGAAAGCCCATGAATTAGATTTAAAACTGCAAACCTTTTACATTTTTACTAATTCTTGCTGCAGCGATAAAAAGTCTTTAAAGTTTCTTTATAAAATAGTCTTTGTAACCAAAAGGCAGCCCATTGTTACTAGATCCCTTTTTTCTTCCTCCACCTGCAAGCAACTATCATTTCCTTCAAGGCAAGGGGGGGTTTCCCATCTTTATTGAAGGTTTTATTGCCCCTTGCACTTGACAGGTTAGTGTCCCAGGACTTCTATTGTCCCAGCCTGGAGCACAGACGAAGGTCTGATGAGCGTGTGAACTTTCTTTGTCCTAGCCCATTCAAAGTTTTTCAAGCTGGCAATTTTCACATACGTGTCCTGGATTTATGGTGTGTCTCCCTTCCTTGGGGAAGTTTCATGGCTGGCAACTGGAATTACTGGTTTTTCTGCGAGCTTGCAAATCCAGCCCATGTGTTTTAAACTCTTTAATTTCTTATTTTGGGTCCTGAATTAAAACAACCTGTGAAAGAAGATAGCCTTTGTGTGTATTATCACCACTAACATAAACCCTTTACATGGCTAAGTAAGCGGGCTTTCATTAACAATTTATTTTTAAACAGGCCATTTTTTCTCTTCAGTCAGCAAAGCCCATTTTTCCACATGTGTTAAAACTGCTAGCATTTCTTTCTTTAAATTCGGTTTTGCAGCTGCCTTAGATTGCCCATACTGTCTGCAGCTGTAGTCATTTCCTTGAATGCAGGAGTTTTATCTAAAGCATAGATACATTTACCCTAGACCTGACTCAGAGAGTTAAAGTCTCTTTGAACTGCTGAGCCTGGATGCATTTTGGCAAAAAATAAATGTGTGTTCCCGTGCGAGTGAAAATTAAGTTGCTTTTGATTTCTCTGAGAGTTGGTCTGACTGGGCCTATCACTCAGGAATTATGCCTGGTTTTGGTGAAGCATAGTGAAATATCCTGGCATGACAGGGCCTTTTGAATCACAGTGGTTTCAGAATGAACAGATGGAACTGGCATCAAAGCAGCATTTTTAAAGGGTGAAAAGGTTTCATTTTGAAGGGGATTTTTGGTTCTGCAGCAAAGCAACACTGCTTTTTTCCACTTGATTCCATTGATAGGTTTCAGAACACAATGGCATACTTTTTAAGGGTGTCCCCTTGTTCCATTTTGCCTGAAGTGTGCTAGGCAGAATGGTGCAGCCATGTTTTTGTTGCTGCCAAAATGCAGTTTTGAGGTCCTGGTGCGCACAGGACCCAGCGCAGCCAGGTTGCTGTTTCTTGCACAAATGCAGCTTAGTGATGTGGGGCAATGCCGATGAGTGGGGCAATATATCCCTCACCCCCCAACTTCTCATGGGCTTTCCAAGTCGAGGGGGAGTCGGGCAAGTGGGATTTCTCCATGGGATACAGTAGTATCAGGCAGGTATGAGTCCCTCTTCCACCAGAGAATGGTGCATCATGCTCCTCTTGTTGTCTCTGGTCGGAATGTGGAACGACACTTCCGGATCTCCTTTGGTTTCTCCCTTCCAGGTTGCCGGGGAGGTCTTCCTTGGTTGTTAGATAGGCGCAACCAGTACGAATCTATAAAAGAGAACATAAACCGGTTATGACAATTTCCCACTAACTGCCCAGCAATCTGGTTGACAGCAGTGGGATACACAGGCATTTAATGATGACAATTGATAATTAAGAATATACTCCCTGTTACATGATCATATTTATAAATCCTATTAGTCCTCTTCTTGTTCTTCTTTTGCTGATTCTCATGTTTCCGATGTCTCCTCGGTTTGATTCTCTCTGGGGTCCTCAATTTGTTGCAAAGTGTGCCTAGGGTGACAACTCTTTAGCTGATTTATATGGACCCATTTCTCTTCTGTCAATTCACCTTTGGGGATGCGGATTCTGTAGGCGACAGGTGAGATGTTGTCTACAATTTCAAAAGGTCCTCGCCAGCTAGGCAAAAATGTGCGCTCTTTGGTCTGGTTCCTTTGGAAATTGTTCAAGTAGACCCTGTGTCCTACTTGGTATTCCTTTTTGTTTTTTTTAGATCATACTGAGTCTTTTTCCCCTCTGCAGATCTTTCTAGATTCCACTGAGCATACGCAAAAGCATGTTGAAGGTGTTTTCTTAGGTTCTCAACATACTCATGAGTTGTGGAGGCGTTAATCAGTGTCTGCTCCTGTGTTCTATAGAGCAGATGCTGAGGTAGCACCATCCTTCGTCCAGTCATCAGCTCAAATGGAGACATCTTAGTTGCAGAAGAAGGTGTTTATCTGATGACCATCAGGACAAGCAGTAATCGGATGTCCCAACTTGGCCCAGAATCTGCCATAAACTTTTTTTAAATGCTCACAATGGTTTTATTGTACCTCTCAACTCCACCACTAGAGGACATCGGTATGCAATGTGAAGTTTCCTTTTTACCCCATGTATCTCCCACATTTTTGTCATCACTTTGCTGGTGAAGTGACTACATCGGTCTGACTCAATCCTTTGGGGTAGGCCAAAACGCGAGAAGATGTGATTGATCATCAGGGCAGCTGCTGTTGTCCTGCAATTTGGGCTATAGAATTGGGATTTTCAGATTGTGAATTGGTATAGAATTTCAAAGTATTTCCTTCCAGTGTGGAATGCCACTACTGATCTGCAGGAGTGCAAGGATGAGCATGGGCTAAACAAGCTACTCAGCCCTCACAGTACTACAAACCAACAGTGATCACAATCATAAAGGTGAAACAGGCACACTCACAGTCTCGGGAGGATAGCTCAGGGGCAACAAGCTCGCCTTGGAAGCAAGGTGATGCATACTAACACAGATTTGTTCCTTGGGTCCTACTTAGAAACCTCTGGGAATTAAGTGTGTTATAAATAACCAATTATAGTTATAATTGAAGAGATATATCTCCTTCTCTTTTTGTGGCAATGGGGGCTGAATGAAGGCTATATGCATAAGAGGGTTGTGAATGTGATAACAGTAGCAACCCAAACAGCAATAGTACAACAGTCCAAAATAAAGACATGTGCAATTAAGTTTCTATAAAAAATATATACTTTAATTAAACAAAACAATATGCAATATAAATGAACTAGAAAAACACTTACCCACCCCTGTGGAAGGTGCACAGAAAATGCAGGATGTGAATGTAGTAAGCTCTCAGATACTGTAGAATGGGTAAAAGGCAAGCAATTACAACAATATCACTTAAAAGTATATATCTTGGTAGGTAAAAAGAAGCCAAAGATGACTTCTCCGTCTCTCAGAATCCCAAATATGGACCATGGGGGCAACACCAGATATAAGACTCAGTCCTCAGATCTGGAATTCTTAAATCTACATCAGCGTAGCATGCCCATGTTAACTTACCTAGCCAGGTTCAATCAGTTGGCTGCCGAGGCTGATTGGCCAGAAGAGAAAAAAGCAGCAGTGTTCTAAAAGGGGCTTTCCGAAGACCTGAAGGACACCTTGGCCACGGTTCCCGTAGTTCCCACTACCTTTCCCAACTTATTAGACCTGGTACTACAGACCGGTGCCCGCAGAGCCGAAAGACAGGGGAAAGGAAACTGGTACTTCCTTTATCTACGACTCCCGATTCAGTTGTTCCTTCTCAACCTGCACCTGAACCCATGCAGGTTGGGGCTATTCGTGGTCCATTGACACCTGCTGAGAGAGAACACTGCTGTAAGAACAGCTTATGTATGTACTGTGGGTTCTCAGAGCACTTTCTAAGTAAATGTCCTAAAAAACCTGCCGGGAAGGCGGGAAACTTCAAAATCAGTGAATGGATGGGGTCCCTATGCCGGGACTCCCAAACTGCTTTCCCTTCTGCTCCATTTTGTCTCCTAGTTACTTATTTTGGGTCCCCTGACAAATCCTTTCAGGCTCAGGCAGTTATTGATTCTGGTGCTACCCGGAACTGCATGGATCTTCATTACGCTCACTGCTCTGGGATTCCTATTCTGGCCAACACAACCCTGAGACTGTTAATGCCGTAGAAGGCACTGCCTGGCATCTGGTCTGGTATCACAGCAGACTGCTCATTTATGCATGAGCACGGATGAAGGACATTCTGAGACTCTCTCCTTTGACCTCATTACAGCACCCCAGTTTAGGGTAATCCTTGGCCTGCCCTGTTTGCATCTCCATAACCCTGGCATCGACTGGGTATCACGGGAGGTATGTTTCCCTTTGGCTCTTTGCAACAACACTTGCTTTCAGTCACATGTGATTTCTAGGAAGGTACCCTGCCAGGCCCTTACCTCGATGACTCTGCTGATTGGCTCTGTTTCGGCAAAACCCCTATCAGGTATACCACCTAAATATGCTTCCTTTATGGACATCTTCGACAAGGGCAAGGCGGAACTGCTGCCACCCTACTAGCCATACGATTGCCGGATCGATCTGATACCTGGTTCTAAAATTCCTTACGGCCAAGTGTATTCACTCACGCTTAAAGAGGATCAAGTACTGAAGGAATCCATCGCTAAGGTGCTTGCTTCGGGCTTCATTCGACCATCCAAATCCCCTGCGGCCTCTGCACTGTTCTTTGTCCCCAAGAAGGAGGGGGACCTAAGACCATGTATCGATTGTAGGGCATTGAATGCCATCACAATCAAGAACCAGTACCCGTTACCTCTCATCGCGGTTCTCTTGGACTAGCTGGGTTCATCAGCCATCTTTTAGAGATTGGACTTGCATGGAGCCTACAATCTGGTCCGCATTAAGGAGGGCGATGAGTGGAAGACAGCCTTCAAAACACGCTACAGGCTATTTGAATACCTTGTAATGCCCTTTGGCTTGAGAAACGCTCCCGCTACATTCCAATTCTTTATGAATGACGTCTTCCATGATATTCTTGACCAATACGTCGTCATCTATCTCGACGATATTTTGATATATTCACCCTCCTATGATCTGCATGTGACACACGTACGTTCTGTTCTGCAACGTTTCTGGGACCATCTCCTTTTTGTCAAGGCTGAAAAATGTGTTTGCAACACTACAGCAGTTGAATTCTTGGGTTATGATCTGACGGATCACAGAGTCAGAATGAACCATTCTAAGGTCAAGACAGTGCTTGAATGGCCTGTACCATCCTCGACTAAGGCACTGCAATCTTTCCTTGGCTTCTCCAATTTCTACCGTCGCTTCATCTATTTGTTTTCTTCCATCGCTGACCAGTGCCAAAACGCCCTTCTGCTGGAATCCCGACGCTCAAAGAGCCTTCGACGCCTTGAATCAGCATTTTCCACTACGCCAGTTCTACAGCGTCCCAACCCTGAGCTTCCTTTTTTGTTGAAGCTGATGCCTCTGGCGTGGCTGTGGGTGCCATCCTCTCCCAGAGGTGAACTGACTCAGGTGATGTTGATCCCGTGGCATTCTACTCCCGGAAACTGGCACCCTATGAACAAAACTATACAGTAACCGAACAGGAACTACTGGCTGTCAAGGACGCTTTCTCCGAATGGAGGCATCACCTGTTAGGTGCTCGTCACACTGTCACCGTCTATTCAGACTACCGCAGTCTCTTGGCCTTCAAAACAATAATGTGTGTCACTGCCAGACAAGCATGCTGGCATCTTATTTTTTCTCAGTACGACTTCATTATCACATACCGTCGTGCTTGACTGCACGCTAGTGCGGACGATCAGTCGCAATTACACTCTGACACCCTCTCTGACAACCAGGAGGTTCCCTTGCTCCTGCCCAATCGGACGGCCTGCAGTTGCATCCGTCAACCCACTCTCAAGAAGTTGATACCTGACTGGGTATCCCTCAACCTGGATAGGTACAGGGGTTGAATCTGGATGTCATACATGGACTACCTTATAATCAAGGAAGGATTTACATTCCTCCTGGGGAAGCCTGTTTCCACGCTCTTCACTGGTCGCACGACTCTCTCACTGCCACTGACCCAGGCTCTCAAAACTCCCTAGAGCTCCTGTGCCACTGGTCCTGGTGGCCTTCCATGTCTAGGGACGTCATAGACTACATCTCGTCATGTTCTATCTGTGCACAATGGAAGTCCACACATACCATACCAGTACCCCACAAACATTGGCATATGATATCCATGGACTTCATCGTGGAGCTTGCGCAAGTACAAGGGTTTGATACCATCTGGGTAGTGGTGTATTACTGCCCAAAAATTGCGCTTTTCATTCCATGTGTGGACCTTCCATCAGCACCGGTTCTGGCAGACCTCTTTCTGTGACATGTATTCAGTTTCTTTGGCTTGCCTTCAGTTATTGTCACGGACAGAGGAACCCAGTTCACTTCTCAATTTTGAAAAGCCCTAAATTCTTCCTTTTCTATCGAAGACAGATATTCGAGTTCCCATCATCCACAGACCAACGGGCAAACAGAAAGAGTGAATGCCACGATGAAACAATAACTACGATTCTTGTGTTTACAGTTCCAGTGATCATGGCTGTCCGTGTCTAATTCCGCTGAATTTGCATACAACTCCCCCCTACATTCAGCAGCCAGCGTCTCGCCCTTCTTTGCACTAAATGGCTAGCATCCGTGTTCCTTACTTCTAGATCCTTCCATGCCTATGGATAACCCTGCTGCTCACACCTGTGTTCGTAATTTGAGATCATTGCACAATGACATCCATGCACACCTTGTGCGTGCCAAGGATAAAGCCAAGCACTTTGCTGACTCCCACCGGTTGCCGGCGCAAGACTAACAATTAGGAATGCGTGTCTGGTTATCCACCTGTAATCTCAGGATCCCGGGTAAGAAAACCCTCATTCCATGCTATATAGGCCTTACTCCATTACCTCGCTCATTAATCCTGTTGCAGTGTGTTTGTCTCTCCCAACCTCCTGGTGGGTGGATCCCGTTTTCCATGTCTCTTTACTAAAACTGTGCCCTCCTGCTACGCGCCTGCCTACTCGTCCTGCCCCTATTGTGGTGAACGGTACTGAAGAATACGAGGTGGCGGCTATTCTGGTCATGCAATTGAGGGATGGTGGCCTGTTCTACTTGGTGGATTGGAAGGGATACGGTCCTGAAGACAGCACTTTGGATCCCCTTGCCAACATCCATGCCCCAGCCCTGCTGAGGGATTTCCATGCCTCCAGGGGCATGCCACTGCCTTTGGGGGTGGATACTGTTACTATTCCATGTTCCAGTTCCCAAGTCTGTGTTCCGTGTTCATCTGTAAAGAACGCAAACTCCCAACATACTCAGCGCATGGCTGCTCCTTTTTTGCATCACTACTGGTTGCCGTGGAGATGTGCCGTGTCCACAGTCCTTTCCGCAAAGCTGTGTTCCAGTGCAGCGCTACGTATGTTGTTTAGTGATCAGCTGATTGTAACAGCAGGTCGGCGCTGCAGAACCCGCCTACTACGTTCACATAAAACCCTTCCTATTGCTACACTCACTGCTTCTGATGGAAGTTATTCTGAACCCTGTGTTCATTTCTACTTGCTCAGAACTTTTTGTGCGAATCCTCAGACTTCTGCGTGTTCACAGAATTCTCTTGCCTGCTGCTTTTATACCTCATATACCGCCTTGTTGCCAGACTCAAAGACCGCCGGATTGCCTACTTGTATTGTATGTCTTAGCCCGCTCCAACGCCGACTTCAGTATCCTCCTCAGACTCCTTTTTGCCTTCCGTCCTTGTACGTGTTGCCATTGGAATTCCCAAGAACAATCCCGCTACTTACCATTGTGCTGCTGGCTTCCGACAAGTGTCATTGGGGGAAACCAGGATATCTACAAAACTTACATGAGTCCAGACACTTGTGTACGAGCGCAATACAAATAAAGTATCATATCATAGACTTACTCAGTGCACGCTTCCAGGACGCCCTGCAGTTGTTACTAGCGCACATAACAAGAACTAGCACGTCTCTCGTTCTGTTCCTCATTCCGTTCGGGTTGAGTTACTAGTATAATAATTATTCTTTGCCATTGTCAGGTAACAGGGTCCCAAAATAGCTGCCCCTCCTCCTTGTTACTTCCAAGCTAGCTCCCGTGATAGACCAACAGGTTGTTCTTTTCTGGTTGGGTTTTAGTTTTTTCCTTTCATTAACAAACTGTAACCGGTTGTTTATTTTCATTTCAGTTTGGTACCGTGGCGGTGCGTTCTCCCTGCTCTTTCATTTGATCTGCTTCTCTGTTCTGTTCAGTCCTCAAACAGCAGAGGGGTGCATCAAGGGAAAGAACTGAGAGGATACTTGGGTTAAGGACTGACCCAAGTTCTTCAATTAAATATCACTGTTTCTTCAATAAAATATTACAGTATTAGACAGCCTAGTCTTCTTCACTCGTCTCCAGGTACCCAATCCACAACCGGTGAGTACTAACAGGCTTTAATAATTGTGTGAACTATCAGGCACCATACCAAATACCAAAACTAAGATATGGGCTATTATTAGAAATTACCCTACCACCAGATGGACCGTTCTTCATATTTTTTATAGTTTTCGATCAGTGATGCAGATTTAAATGCAACATCTGTCTGTAGTGACTGTTTTCACAGCAGCACTGACACTGAGCCTATGTGCCCTTTGAACCTGCTCCTTGCCACTGAAGAGCAGGAGCTGCAGATCAGGAGACTAATGCAGCAGGGCACACATGTTCACGATGCTTATGGCATGGAGCTATGTGAAAGGGGGGATGCTGATCAGCAGACCACTGTTTCTGAGCTAGAATGACCTGCATCCTTTTGTTATTTAATAAAAAATCAAAAAAGCTAGGTATTCTAACTCGATGGGTCAGACTTGATGGTCGTGCAGTTATGTAATGCCTCCGTCCCCAAGTACCGCTCGAGCAGGAAAAAATAACTGCCCTACCAATCCTTGAGGCCACAGGTGTGGAGTGTCGTCGTCAGCCTGGTACCGGGAACGCCGGAAGGACCCCTGAGTGCTGTAAGGCAAAGGGTTATAATCAAGGAAACACCCAAAATGCAACTGGCAGAGGGAGCAAACAAGGTACAGTGACACCAGCTTACCTAAAGGATGGTAGCATAGGTAGGAGACCTACACAAACAGCAGGGGAAACCAACAGCAGGCTGGGATGATGTAGTTGGCACTCCGGAAACACCTGGGTGAAGCAAGAACTTGATCTGTGGCAAAACTTGAAGCAATCCGAGGTTGCAGAAACAGAGGGGCAATCCAGAGCCAAGTCCAGTGTTCAAACAGAGGTCAAGATGATCCGGGAGGTCAGAGAGCACGCCAAAGTCCAAGGGTAATCCAAAAGCAAGTCCAAGTAAAACGTTCCAAGGTCGAGATAAGGATAGTAACAAGATGCAGTAAGTAACGCCTGGCAGTCCTCCGGAGAAGTAGCTGTGAAGCGACTTGTATTTGCCGGCTTCTTTTGAAGCTGCGAGCGGAGTCACGTGACGCATCACGTGACCGCTCGCACGCGTTACGCGGAGCGCAATGCGGCCAGCGATTGGTGCTGCCGGCGCTTCCTGGTATGCTGGCGTCGCTGGTGTGGAGGAGGCGCCATGGCAACCACCACCGCGGAAAAGGGCAAAAAGAGGCGGGTCTGCCCACCATGGTATCCCGCCTGCCGTGCCTCCCCTGCTGATGTGGGTGGAAAACATGATGGCGAGAAGTGCCAGGTAGGGGAGACGAGTGTGAGGGAGAGAATGGGAGCGAGGGTAGTGCGGCGGCGTGACAGAGCCCCCCCTAAAGGCCCACGACCGCGCGGGCTGGAAGGATGCTTGCAGTGAAACCGGGCCACCAAATGAGGAGCATGTACATCCCGGGAAGCCACCCAAGAGCGGTCCTCAGGACCGTAACCCAGCCAGTCCACTAGATACTGCAACCCACCCCTGTACATACGGGAACCTAGAACAGCCCGCACCTCAAACACATCAGGGGACGAGACAGAGACCGGGGCAGGAGGGGCAGCTAACCGGGTAGGGCCAGGGCATGGCTTAAGTAGGGAGATGTGAAACACCGGGTGGATCCGCCAGGCGGGTGGCACCACCAGGCACAACGCCACCGGGTTCAGGACCTTGACCACCCCATACAGACCCACAAAACAAGTAAGCAGTTTGCGACAGCCAGGGATGTGCAAATGGCGGGTAGAGAGCCAAACCCAGTCCCCCACCCTGTAAGCAGGGGCATCCGCCCTCCTCCTGTCAGCAGCGGTTTTCATGGAGGCCTGGGCTTCGCGCAGGTGGACCAACGTTTGGGCATGGACCGAGACCAGATCCTGAGCACAGGCCGAAGCAGCGGGGGTATCAGAAGAGGAGAAGTCCGGAATGGGGAGAGTACGGGGATGTTGGCCATAGAGGGCAAAGAAAGGCGAGAACCCAGTAGCAGAGTGCAGTGTATTGTTATAGGCGAACTCGGCGAGATGCAACAGGTTGAGCCATGTGTCCTGGTGCTGTAATGTCAGACAGCGTAGATACTGCTCTAATGTCTGGTTGACCCTCTCGGTCTGCCCATCACTCTTTGGATGATAAGCAGAAGAGAAGTGAGCGTCGATACCCAGTAGAGAGGTGAGGGCCCGCCAGAATCGGGAGGTAAACTGCGTGCCACGATCGGAAACCAACACATAGGGCAAGCCAAAAAGACAGAACACAGACCTAAAGAAATGCTTAGCCAAGACTGGGGCTGAGGGTACCCCCTTGCACGGTATGAAACGCGCCAGTTTGGTATAGGAGTCAACGACGACCCAAATGGTATCGAAACCCTGTGTATGTGGCAGATTGGTGATCAGGTCCATTGAGACCGTGTGCCAAGGCCGTGGAGGAATGGGGAGAGGGAGAAGAAGACCCAAGGGTCAGCCCCTGCGTGACTTGCCCTGGGCACAAACTGAACAGGTATTGATATAGTTCTGCACATCGCGTTTCATAGTCGGCCACCAACACCAGCGTTTGAGGAGGTCTAGAGTGCGATGTTGCCCGGGGCGACCATTAATGGCAGCAGCATGAGACCAGTCTAACGCTATATTCCTGGTTTCACTTGTGGGAAGGAAGAGCTTCCCGTGTACGAAAGGCAGCCCATCCTGCATAACCGGATCCCATTCTGTTAGTGATTGTGGATATTGGGAAACCCACTGCCGTATGGTGGACTGTAAGGAGGGCGACGGTGTGCAGACACATACTACATGAGTCTCACCAAACAAGGTCTCAGGGAATGATGGGAGAACCTCTCCCCCAGGAGAACGAGACAGGGCGTCTGCTTTCCCATGCCCGACACCGGGTCTGTGTTTGACCACGAAATCGAACGCGGCAAAGAAGAGGTGCCAACATACCTGTCGGCTGTTTGTACATTTCAGGGAGGCAAACTCCTGGAGGTTCTTATGATCGGAGAACACCACAGTCTGGTGTTTTGCACCCAAGAGATGGTGCCTCCAGGTTTGTAGAGTGCCCCTAATGGCCGTAGCTCTTTTTCCGTAACCGTGTAGTGTAATTTGCTTGCCGTGAATTTACTTGAGTGAAACGCTACCGGATGCAAACGGCCAGTGGTAGGACAGGGTTGGGACAATACAGCGCCCAGTGCATAGGAAGAGGCGTCTGCCTCGAGAACAAACGGGAGCTCAGGGTCAGGGTGTTGCAACACCGGAGCAGTGGTGAACATGGTTTTCAGAGAGTCAAAAGCGTTTTGTTGTGCTATGGACCAGACATAGGGGACGGAAGGGCTAGGCAGAGCAGTGAGAGGTGCCACGATAGAGGAGAACACAGCAATGAACCGTCGGTAAAAGTTAGCGAATCCCAGAAATGACTGTAACTGTTTGAGAGTGGTCAGAATTGGCCATTCGTTGATCGCCCGGACTTTGGACTGGTTCATAGATAGACCCCCGGGAGAGATATGGAACCCCAAGAACTCGACCTGACTGGTGTGAAAAGGACACTTTTTGGGTTTAGCGAATAGTGCGTTGGCTTGGAGCCGTACCAACACTTCCTTAACATGCGTGATGTGTTCTTCGAGGGAGGAAGAGAAAACCAGTATGTCATCTAAGTACACTACCACGTAAGCGTTCAGGATGTCGCCGAATATGTCATCCATGAAGCGCTGAAACGTAGCAGGAGCATTGCAGAGGCCAAATGGCATAACCGTGTACTCGAATAACCCTTGTCATGAGCAGAAGGCCGTCTTCCACTTGTCTCCGTCACGCATGCGTATGAGATTATACGCCCCACGGAGATCCAATTTGATGTAGATCGTGGCATGAGTAAGCCTGTCTAACAACGGGGTAATAAGAGGTATGGGATAGCGGTTTTTTACCGTGATGGCGTTCAAGCGCCTGTAATCAATGCAGGGACAGAGATCCCCTTCCTTCTTCGGAATGAAGAAGATAGGGCTCGCAGCTGGGGATGTCGACGGGCGAATGTGACCTAGACGTAGAGCCTGCTGCATATACTCTTGCAGGACTCGTTCTTCCGTCTGGGTCAAGGAGTAGATCCGGCCCTTTGGGATCGGAGCGTCAGGGAATAAATCAATGGGACAATCGTAGGGCCGATGCGGAGGTAGGCCTTCCGCAGAGCCTTTGTCGAACACAGCCCGGAAATCATGGTACTCAGGAGGTATGCTGCCCGTGATTGCCCCTACATTGTGCGTGTCCTGGGTATCGGACCTGTCCTCTATGACCAAAGAAGTGACTACCCCTAGGATGTCTGCGGGGCTGGAAACCCGAGGTGTCTCGAGTAGGCAGTAGTATTGGCACGTCTCTGATTCGAAGGAGACCTGACCTGTGCCCCAGTTAATCAGAGGATTGTGCCTTTTCAGCCAAGGGATGCCCAGGATAACTCTGAACTGAGGTGTGGTTATGAGATCAAAAGATATAGTCTCCCTGTGGACTTCCTGTATGACTAATTCCAATGGGGCTGTCTGTTGCATGATCGGTCCAGAAGCAAGGGACGTCCCGTCCACTGCATGAACCGGCTCGGGGTGTTTCTTTGTAACCAAAGGTAGATTCAATGAACTGGCTAGTGCTATGTCAATAAAGCAGCCTGTAGCTCCAGAGTCGATCACTATTCGTACTGCATGGGAGATAGCAGCAGTAGGGTTCAAGGAAGCCTGTATCACCACAGGCCGGACGGGACCAAAAGCAGGATCAGAGGGATTTCGTATAGGACTCGCCCCAACCCCTGATCTCAAGGACGAGTCTTCGGAAAACCCGGAATCTTGTTCTTTGGGCGACGGGGACACTCCTTTACAAAATGCTCGTTAAGACTGCAGTAGAAGCAAGCATTGTCTGTCCTTCTGCGCTCTCGTTCGGCATGAGTAATGGGGCTGTCTACCCCGCCGATCTGCATGGGTTCGGGTGAGGTGTCGGATGTGGTTGAAGATGGGGTATGGGATAGCCCTGCTTCCACCCTACGTTCTGCTCGTCTAGCGTCGACCTGCAAGGTCAGGTCAACCAAGTCTGCATAGACTGAGGGAAGAGAGGGCACCACAGACAATGCGTCCTTCATGGAACCACACAAGCCCCGATAGTATATCACTGCCTTTTTGTTCTCTGGCCAAGAGGTGTCAGCAGAGAGCTGGTTGAACTTGGTGATGTACTCAATGAGAGTTGATCGTCCTTGAGTGAGATCTAGGAGTTCCATATCTCTGGATTGTGCTTTGTATCTGGTGTCAAAAACTTTGGCCATTTCTTGGGTTAACAGTTCAAAATCGTACAGGGCAGGATGGTCGCCCTCCAACAACGGGTTGGCCCACGTGGCTGCCACACCTGACAGATGGGAGAGGAGAAAGGCCGCCTTGGAGAATAAATCAGAAAAAGCCTGGGGTCGACACAGAAAGTGCAATTTGCATTGGTTTATAAAGGTGCAGTATTTCTTTGGGTCCCCCTGGTATCTCTCGGGGCTGCTAGAGGAAAGGGGGTCTGAACCACCACAGGCGGGGCTGGCAAGGTGGGCGGTGTGACAGGGATTGGGTTTTGGGGTGGAGCGGCATCACTGAATTCGGCGTCTACAGGCAATGGGTGGTGTGTGCTTTGCGTGGCATCAAGGCGGTGGTGCAACGCAGTAGTGGCAGTGGCCATGTCAGTGCGGAGAGCAGTGGTAGCAGCTGCCATGTCTGCCCTAAGCGATGTCACTGCTTGCATTAAGGCAGTCACAGGGTCCCCGGCTGAGGCATCCATAACTGGACGACCACAGGGCTTCACAGTCTGTTCTAACTCGATGGGTCAGACTTGATGGTCATGCAGTTATGTAATGCCTCTGTCCCCAAGTATCGTTTGAGCAGGAAAAAATAACTACCCTAGCAATCCTTGAGGCCACAGGTGTGGAGTGATGTCGTCAGCCTGGTACCGGGAACGCCGGAAGGACCCCTGAGTGCTGTAAGGCAAAGGGTTATAATCAAGGAAACACCCAAAAGGCAACTGGCAGAGGGAGCAAACAAGGTACAGTGACACCAGCTTACCTAAAGAATGGTAGCATAGGTAGGAGACCTACACAAACAGCAGGGGAAACCTACAGCAGGCTGGGATGATGTAGTTGGCACTCCGGAAACACCTGGGTGAAGCAAGAACTTGATCTGTGGCAAAACTTTAAGCAATCCGAGGTTGCAGAAACAGAGGGGCAATCCAGAGCCAAGTCCAGTGTTCAAACAGAGGTCAAGATGATCCGGGAGGTCAGAGAGCACGCCAAAGTCCAAGGGTAATCCGAAAGCAAGTCCAAGTAAAACGTTCCAAGGTCGAGATAAGGATAGTAACAAGATGCAGTAAGTAACGCCTGGCAGTCCTCCGGAGAAGTAGCTGTGAAGCGACGTGTTGTATTTTCCGGCTTCTTTTGAAGCTGCGAGCGGAGTCACGTGACGCATCACATGACCGCTTGCATGCGTTACGTGGAGCGCAACGCGGCTAGCGATTGGTGGAGGAGGCGCCATGGCAACCGCCACCGCGGAAAAGGGCGAAAAGAGGCGGGTCTGCCCACCATGGTATCCCGCCTGCCGTGCCTCCCCTGCTGATGTGGATGGAAAACATGATGGCGAGAAGCGCCAGGTAGGGGAGACAAGTGTGAGGGAGAGAGTGGGAGCGAGGGTGAGTGCGGGGACATGACACTAGGTCTTTCACACCCTTTGCAGGTGGCAATTTTTCACGGTCATTTATTCGCTTGGCTGTCCATGCAAGCAGCTTTGTATACCATAGAAGTCACAGTCAATATGAGAAGTCCCCATAGTTGCACCTCCTGTCTTTTTGTGTGCTGTGCCAGCATGCTGATTCCCTTTGCCAGAGTTGGTATGCTGCCTGCGTGTGTGGAAGTAGGTGGTTCAATAAACAAAACCAGCAATGTTCCCTCTAATTATTTTTCTCTATGTGCGGAACTGGTTGGCTGTGGTGCACACATTATTTTCCATGTGCACAACTGACTGAGGTAAGCCACTTTGTGAGCATGTGTATTTAGTGAACTACCGTCGCGAAGAGAGTTTGAAAAGGCATTTCCTCTTCCCAGCAACTGCAATTCTTGACAAATCTTGCAACACTTTTTCCAAACACACAGGCTGAAATAAAATATGGCATATGTGATTATACAGAAAACTCATCAACCAGTCCAAGACTTTAAAATCTGCCACAGTACCTTGCAAACGTTTTATGCCACTGTATAATCACTCATGTGCACTACAAAACACACATATCTCTTGTCATAACTGATGTGGCTGCCAAGAAATTCAGACAGAATACATTTGCAGATCGATTAATGGCAATTAAAAGAAATGTGTCAAACATGCTGACAGGAGTTCAAATGCCACTTTAATGAAGTAATTGAAGGGCCAGGAGAACATGCTTCTAATCATTTGTGTAAGGATGAAAATTACATCAGAATAACTGCACCTCAGAATATGATAAAAATAATTCTTGTACCTCTGCTTACTATCCACATTACGTTCTCCTGCGGGTAGTTATAACACCAGCCCACAGCTAAGAGACATAGGCACCATCATGTTTTACCCCCTAAAAAAATGCCTAACAAGAACGAAAAACAATGTGTCATGATCCATCGATCACGCCCCTTCTGGTCTTTCTGGTCCCTGGCACGTCGGGGGTTACTCGCTGTAGTACACCCAACATGGCCGTATACACGGAACGCGGTCTATCGACCTTTACGTCCTATGCAGCACGTCCTATAAATTAGCCACTCCCCTGCGGTTCCGCGCGTCTCAACGCTGCCGATAGCTGTGGCCTGACGTGCTCCGTAGTTCGTTCTCCTGAACTGTGTTGCTTCCTGGTTCCCGGACCTTCCTCCTTCTCCTTTCCTACTACCTTCCTTGGTCCTGTCTCTTCCGCTTTCCGCGCAGACCGCCTCCGTGTGCTGCCTCCATTCCAAGCTTCCTGGAGTTTCCTAGATCCCGGACGAAGAAGCTGAACGAATCCTGGAATCCGAAGACGGCCGAGCGGGCTTGTACAAGACCCGAACTGCTCGAAAGAAAACCCACAGAGAAAACAGGTGAGAAAAGGGGAACCCTGTGACACAATGAACATATCGTTGATTCAACCCACAGAGCTCCACTGATATTTTTTCAAATTAGAGACCAGTAAAGCACTGGCATAGGAAGGAACTCTAATATTAATGCCCGATTTCAATAGGAATTTTAGGGTGAAAAACATCTTTTGATAAACAGAAAGTATCCCTATTGGCAAAGCTAATTGCTTTTTTACTCCCTGAAAAATCATTTGGCTTCAAGTAGGGAGCAAAGTCTGATTAGACCCCTGACATAGGAAGTGAAATGACAGGGCACATAATAAAGTCTATAGTTTTGCCGATCCTTCTTCACCACAGCCTAGACAAAATTAAAGAAGACCTTTACTGAGGTTTATTATGGAGCCCTGCTGAAAAAAATAACATATATATGCCTTTGAAGTTAATAGCATCAATTCATAAGAGATACAACTGATTGAGTGCCTTCTTCAGTAACTATGGATCCCTCTTCTGTATGTCTTTGTTATCAGTTAAATAAGATGGAAGGGGATACTAGAGATGATACACACAGAACACATGGTTGTATTGAAAAGCCCTCAGCAGCTGAGCATAGAAAGAAAAAGGTGCTGCTGTTTAGACTGGTACTAGACTTTCCTGTCCGTTAGCAAACAAGCAACATATTTTCTTCAGTGTACTGCTGAAACGTATGACTTGGTTTTTAAAATGTGCTCCTTTGTTCATCACCCACAAGAAGTGATGACCTGTGCTCTTCCAACCAAACCCTTCACTGGCCCCTGTGCTAGCCTCCAATGCTAGTTGCTAGAGCACTATAAAAAGTGAGGGATTGTAGCGGTAAACACTTGTTGGGATATTTAAAGACCCGCAATACTTTGTATACAAGGCATCTTTAATGCCTCAACATATTATGTGCATTTCTAAGAATGTCATGACTCTGCATGTACACAATTATTTTGCAGTGCATACAAGATTGTTTGCAGCATACCCCACCCATATATCATTGTGTAGGATTATGCAGGCTCAGTGAAACCATTTTTGTATAGCAGCGAGTTACCATATAATGCGTGAAGGTCTATTCCCAAAGGAACTCTGAACACTTGGAAACAATGCAGGTTGTGTGAAAAGCATTCTCAATATCCTGTGCCGTGATACTATGGACGAGTAATCCCAGGCATAGTCCATAACCATTATCCATTGTAGGCAAAGTAAATGATAATGCAATGTTGCTCTCCACTTATAGGGTAACGTTAGTCAGGCTAAAGTAGGAGACGCTGAGCATCACATTTGTCTTCTCAAAATCCTCAGAGGGCAAATTAATATTTGAGTTTTATAATGCGTTAGCTTGCATGGGAGCCGCTTCAAAGCACTTGCGTGACATATGTACAAAGAAGTGGAAGTATGGGATAACGTTACACATCCAAGTAGCCTTCTTACTTACAGTCATTATTTGATATTTGAGCTAGCAGTTCGATTGTATAGTGTGGGTGCCGCTTTTGGTAAGACACAATGGGCCTCATCACGAGTTTGGCGGTAACCCTTAAATCTGGCGGTCGCGCTATTACCGCCGGATTTAAGGGTCCGCCAAATCAGGGCTTCGGCGGATTTCTCCCCAGCTCTGAGCTGGGGGGAAATCCGCCGAAAATGTGCGCTATTACCGCCGGCAGGAAATCCGCTGGCGGTAAGAGCGCGAAAATTCCCCATTGACCCCAATGGGGAATGGGGCATTCCCGAATGGGCTCAGTGGGGAATGGGGAATTCCATTACCACCAAACCCGTGATCCGGCGCTAATAGCGCTGGGGGGTTTGGCGGTAGGGCTAATACCGCCAGTGGTAATACCACCGGCATTACCGCCCAACTCTTGATGAGGCCCAATGAGTAACCGAAATTCTGGAACGTGAACGTTATTCATATTACAACATAAACCAGGTGGATCTAGGTACACGTCTGCTAACCTTTTGCAGAGCCAAGAGAGGAAGAGTAGAGTCAAGGTTGTCTGGTAGTATCTTAATGTTTTCTGGGGCAGAAGTTAGAGTCATAAGGTAAAAGTGTGGTAGAGCCAAGTTTAGGAGTCATGGGTGACGAGGGAACATTATTTGGTTAATGTGTGCATGCATATCTTGGTTAGATTCTTCTGTTCATGGAGCCAGTTTTTCATATTGTTTTAACCTCTTGTTTGTGTATTTTGCTGTTCTGGATTTTAGGTGTTTACGGTCACCCTTGCATAGTAGAATAATGCAAATGAGCAGAATATCAAGACTAGTTGCTTATTTTAAGAGAAAGAACATTTCAGATAATTACTGTGGTTTGTGCATTATTAAATCTTTTTGAATAGATGAGAATTGCCTGTGTGCGCTGCTAAAAATATTCTAAGCGGCACCCTGAAGGAAGCTGGGCAAGCGCACATGCGCACATCTTAGAGGGAACATTGAACCAGAGGTAAGACTCTAGTCTGTCTTTTCTTTTTAGTAACAAGGTGAGATTGGGGACCTGTTCTGCACGGTCTGCTAGGGTGGAGGTGCAGCACAATCACATCACCCCTAATGTGTTTTAAAAAGTTGAATTTAATTTGTATTCAATAATTACACACAATATGGACATAATTCATTCTACAAAAATCTTCATAAAAACAACATATATACCAAATATAAAACACCTTAAAAAACGGCTAAAGTGCTTACGTGACTAATTCAATTCCCTATCCAAAATTCATTCTAAATTGTGAGATAGGGTGGGGACAGTTAAATGAGTAGTCTGTCTTCCCGCTCATTCTGCTCAACATGTTTCAGTTAATTAACCCTATACAGTGAACATTCTTCAGAAGCTTTTTGTTCAGTCACTTTTCGAAATTCTATACTTTCTGGAATCGGTATCTCATTCTAAGAACCTGTTCCTCCACAACCTCCTCCTCTTTACTGTAAAAGAAAACACTTTACACTCATTAGCACCTAATGCTAATCAACTTATGGTGTAATGGGACCTTCATCTGCCACCCACTTCACTCCCCCTACCCAGTGTAATTATCTGTTGAGGATTTGTTGGGCAGTCACAAATGGGGTGGGTATCTCTATATCTGTAGAGGCTGCCACTGCTTATCCTCCTACAATACAAATCCACAAATAAATGCGTAGTATGTATGTATAAAGGGTCACATAGGATCAATGAACCAAGCTCTCAATCCCACATTTCTCTACATATTTCAAAACATTATCATCTTTGTGCCATCCACCACTTCTGACATGTGTCAACATACCTCTCTATCTAGATGGCATGCAGCAACCTCTCTCTCGGCTTTACTAGGTTGTAGCATTATTCACCAGTGTTTAATGTCCATCAGTCATGGCATGTGCAGTATGAAGTCATTCATACTCCGCTCCTTCCATCTATCGAAGCACGGGAGAGAATATGTAAAAAAACCTGCGCTTCATTCGCGCTTTTGTGTTCCCCTAGTGAATCTTAGTTCTTACCTGTACTGATTAGCTGCATTAACATCCACCCCAATACGCTCACTTCATTTGGTGCCCCGCAAGATAATCCTTTTGTTACCTGTTACCATCTACTGCAAACTTTTTTCACTTGTCTACTCTATGGCCCTGATACCTTTTTCAGTGGCCATTTTGGATGAGGCAAATCAGGTCTCAACTGGCAGCCATATTTAGTGCAGCGAAACCCATTTTTCCTTTTTTTCTCTTTGTGCGTCCGCTCTCAGTCCCCAGAGAATGGATCAAACAGCCATTTTGGATCTAGCTTATCTCACCAGCACAGTCAGCCATTTTCAAACAGGATTTCTCAGCACCTTGTCTGTCGGGTCTCAGTTCAAAGCTTCTCTGTGGAACATTCCACTTATTATTACTCACATCTTGGTACTATCTTCGTGCCTCATAGGTAAATCTTGTGCTTGTCCCTAGCACCTAGTTCTAGCCTATAAGTGTACCAAAGTCCTTGTTTTTAAATTTGATGCCACTCGACCCCCTCATTGAGGCCTATACTATAGCTCTTCGTGAGGAAGATAAGTTCTTGTTCCCTTCTGATCAAGTTCTTTTATTTTGCTTTCACATTTGATCCATGTTTTTTTGCAGGGCCATCAAGGAAAAATCTTCCGAGTTATGTTTTTTCATCCTAAAATGCTTGGCCATCGGTGCAAACTCAATTTTATTATATTTCAAACAACTTTGGTGTTCCATTATTCTTACTTTTACTTTTCTATTGTTCTTCCTTATATAGTTCAGCTCACATGGGCAGGTGATCATGTAGACCACATGTTCAGAGTTACAGTTTGTGTAACCATTCTGTACCCATGGTTGTTCAAACTAATTTTCACTGTTTTTGATTTTTTTTGGTATGCTTACAAGCCCCACATGTCCGACACGGGAAGTGACGTTTCATGGGATTCAACCCGCAGGCCCTCTGTGTGTGGGGCTTTTAAGCATACCAAAAAATCCAAAACAGTGGAGGTGAACCAAATACATTTCTTGTGGCAGTTTATCTATAGGTGGAAATAAAAGGCAAGTGGGGAGCCGCACACTTTGAAACAAGTTCATGAAATAGGTCCCAGTTCTTCTGCAAATTGAATTGAACAGTATGCACTGCAGATACAGCGTTGGAGGCCAGCCTGTGAAGTGCAAAAGCTGGTCTATCAACGCCAGCAAATGGCAGCCTTCTACTTTACTAGATGTACTCATTGCAGCGAGACAACAGAGTTATTAATGGCCAAGAGTCACTATCCTTGTTCAACAAATTTATAGGTAACGTACCCCAGATAGTAGTCAGCTAGAGCAGATTTAATTGTACTATTTATTTCTCAACTAAAGCACTGCACATCTTTAGTTCTTAAAAAAGAGAAGATTGATGTTCACGCTTGGGGCCTAATAAAGTTAGGGGTGGTCTCCACCGTGTCTGTCTTGGTTTGTCTGTGTGCGTCTCTTTCAAACAGCCTGCTTGTGCAGCATCATACCTGACACAAAGTGCCCGGATCGATGATCTTGATGACAGGGTTTGCAAAGGTGCACCACTCACCTGGCTTTGGTCAAGCAGCTTCAGATTGTGCTCACACAGTTGTGGGGCCCCACCTGCACGGCTCTGATTCCACCGAAGCTCCTAAAATGACTCTTGTCTAAAGTGTGGGTGACCCTTCACTCCATGATGACGTGCTGTGTTCGACGCCATGGAAGAAGTGATTGATTTGGAGCAGCTTGTAGCTGCGTGGCACACTGCGCTTTCCCTTTTCTAATCTCATGCAGTGCATGCACATATTGTGCAGGGCTGACAACATTTAAGCCTTACGGCTTGTTAAATTGCACTCCATGTGCTGCATTTGTAGCACGCCACATTAGCACTTTTTCTGTCTGTATATATTTTATGAATCTTCGGTAATGTCAAATATAGCGTGATATCTGCAAACTACAATATTAATCTGAGCAATTGTACTTGGCAACCTTCAGGTTTTTTCATTCCCTGAAGATCAGCAGGCTTGCAAAATGTCATTAACAGTGTTTGACATTTTGAGTTATAATCTGGTAATGGCCTGAATTTCCCTTTGGTCAAGTGTTTGAGATTGGAGTTATTTTGGTTTTTTTAAAATTCATACTCTGTGAATGCACTGTGTGTGTGTTTCACAGTTCTCAAAAAGGCATCCTGATTCCTAGCAGCTCTGTGGTTATTTTGAGCAGGGGCAGGTTTTAGTGCCGGGGATGGGGGGGCATAATAGGGTGCCAGCGGGAGGCTAGGGGCACACTGGGCACCAGAGGGCATGACTTCCCCCATCCCCTCCTGGCCCTCCCTGGCTCACCCTTGCTCCGCCATTGAATGAGAACCCTAGATGGGTCTGCCTACCTGAAAACCCTTCTCAAAGATACCACAGGAAGCTCAGACAACCCCACCATCTACCGACCAATATCAAACATCCCTTACCCGGCTAAGCTTCTAGAAACGTAAGTATATGGACAAATCCTAACCCATGTGGAAACCAACCATCAATGGGCAAGGCAAAAGTCTGTTTCAGACCTATGAGAGCCAATGCATCTGCACTACGCTACATCTGGGATGTCCTAAAAATGAACTCTGACTCAAACACCTCTTCTGCTACAATTAGTCTGTTCAGCTGCTTTTCAGACACAGTTAACCATTCAACCCTCATCAAAAGAATCAAAGAATCAGGGGTAACCAACATCGTGTTACACAACGGATGAAATCCTTCTTGACGGGAAAAACAGAATTCACCTGGCTACTGCCTTTCAGCTCAACCTCATGCATGCTCATATGATGTGTTCCACAAGGCTCATCCCCTCACACTACTCTTCAACATCTACATGACTCCTCTCATGGAACTCAATAAACAAGACAGGCTTGCATGCTACAACTATGCAGATGACACTGAAATTATCTATGAAATCGCCAACAGCAAGGACATATAACAAACCCTTGTCAACTGCCACTCACAAATCAATGCATGGATAAGCAACAACACTTTTAAACTCATCCTGGATACAACTGAAATTGAGATCATGCCCAACAATCATGCTATACAATTACCCATGCAATGGCTTATGGAAATGATAGAAGCTTGCAAAGTGGTTATACATCTTGGAATCCTGGTACACAATAAGTTAACCATGGAATCTCAAGTTAATAGTAGTAATGAAATGCTTCTTCCACCTATTCTCTCACTTTTCCACACAGAACACTCAACATTATCTCACTAGTCATGTCAAGAATAGATTATTCCAAAAAGCATGCACCTTAGCATGCCTGACTACCTCACCAAAAAACTACAATGAATACAGATTGCAGCAGCAAGACTCCTACGACTCAACAAGAGAGAAAACATCACAGCAGTGCTAAGACCAATACACTGGCTACCAATCAAGAAAAGGATCCACTTCAAAACACTCTACATTTTTCACAGACCGATTCACAGCTAAGGAGCAGAACTCCTGCAAGAAAGAATCTCCATCTAAACACCCAACAAAAGACCGGAGGTCTAGCTCGGATGTTTCGGTTTGGTGTGTAGATGCAGATTTCTTCTTGCAGTAGTTCTGCTCCTTGGCTGTGAATTGCTCTGTGAAGAATGTAGAGTGTTTTGAAGTAGATCCTTTTCTTGATTGGTAGCCAGTGTATTGGTCTTAGCACTGCTGTGATGTTTTCTCTCCTGTTGAGTCATAGGAGTCTTGCTGCTGCTGCTATGACACCTTGAACCCAAACATTATTAAAACATGAAATGTGGTGGATCAGCATTTGCAAGCATATCAACAAAGCTCTGGAACTCCCTCCGCGAGGGAATACACACAGTAGAGGAAAAACATACATTCAGGAAAAAATACAAATCTGGCAGTTTACTATGCTGAGCTACCTCACAAGCCATAGGCCATTTTCAAAGGGACCAAACATATGTAAGGGTCAGCAATGTGAGGCAGACAACTGCTTGTGTTTTTCTCAGAGTTAAACATTTTATTAATGATAAAAAGTGCAAATAAATCCTCACTAAACCTACTCTATCAGGGAGGTCCCTACCTATTCTAAGAGCTAAGGGGATTAGTCCTGGCATAAACAACTAAACAACAAAAACTTTCAAAGTATATCATAAACAACATAACTGAGTGAGCAACCAACAACCAGTAATTTGGATGGCCTTCACCTGTCCTGGGTAAATCCCTTCCCCAGGATTATTCAAAGTCAATGTCCCCAAATGTTCAAAAAGAAAATTAATGTCTTGAACCAGTTCTTGTAATTTCCAAATGAAACACAAGTTTGCCAAACACAAATCCACAGATAACAGTTCTTCAGCCTTCTGCTGACAAGTTCCCCTTCCAATTCTAGCCAAGAAAACAGCACCAATGGTAATCCGGATAACATATTTCCAAGATTGTTTTGCCACAGTTCAAAGAATAAATTAACAGCGGCTTCTTCAACAACTTTCTAAGTATTTATGCCCTCTGCAGTGTCTGGTATAATTGTCAGGGTGCTTCTTCTTAGGGTGTTGCTTTCCTCTTGACAACCACCCTTCTACTACTGTTACCATGGGAACAGACTCCTTTGTTCCACAGTATGCAGCTACTTCAACCACGTTTAATGTTACATCCACTGACAGTATTATACACAACCATAGTTCTGGTATTTCTGCTTTAGCTTTGTATTTTATGACTGTTAGGGATTTTAAAGACAAGACTCTTCGACCTCCACAGGCAGGCAACACACACTTCTTTCATATGCTGTAAGAAAAGGGCAGCCTCTTTGCTTCTTCTGCCTGTTTTACTGCCACCAGTATAACCTGCCTTTGCTTCCTGACTGCCGTTCCTCAACTTCAACAGTCTCAGAATTACAGATTATTGACTTAATATCCTTACAAGCACCCAGCTCCCTTGCACAGCTTCATTCACACCTTCTTGATTCCAGTAGCTACCCTAACGTCGTTTTGCCGCACTTACAGCTTGGATAACAATGTCACACTTGTGTCAGAGGACACTGGACCATTAACAACTTTAACAACCACAGAATTCCGGTGGATAGATTTCAACAGGGCTGGTTTCACTATAGAAAGTGTTCACCCCTTGGCTTGTTCTTTCCTTCAGTTCAATACCTTCTACATTTACAGAATAGTTGTTCTTGATGTTACAAGGTACAATCTTCAAAGGAGAAAAAGATTTAGTACGCGCAACCACTCTTTAAGGAAGAACTTTAACCTTAAAGAACAGTAAGTAATTGTGTTCCCACTTATTAACACAGAGATATTCTCTGACTCCTGTCAGGAACTACAGTTGTTCACACACAACCTATCATTCATGCAATACGTTCTTGTAACAATTTATGAAAGTCAGCGTTAGTGATTCCGAGTGATTTGAAAAGCATTCTCCCTTTTAATTGGCGACACATGGCCACTCTGGTAACATTAAACAACTTAACAATGGAAAATGAAAGCTATTCTTTTTATGCGAGCACTCCGACTTTTACTTGAAGTTTGTGTGATACATGTCAATTGACAGCAGGACTCTTCACAATGACAAACAGTTTCTACTCGATTCCACTCTTGCGCAAGTTAATTCAGAGCTGGAAACAGTTACAAGGAGGGTTTTCAGAGTGAACCTGAACACGGAGCTTCACTCACCAGCAACAGGAACACTGCAGTTGCGGGCTGCTTCCACTTCCCAACTTCTTCTTCTTCTACTACTACCTTCTACTTCTACTTTAGGCACACTTGGAACCCACACCTTTCTGCAGCATGGGTGTCTCCGGTCCGGCATTACCAACGTGAAGTTTCCTTCACTCCTCTGTTCCTCGGCTTGTTTCTTTACACGGGTCTCGGGTTCTAGCACAATCACGGCTCTGCAATTACAGCCACTAGGTTTATCTGGGAAGACCTATAATCCCAGCACGTCTCTCTGAGCGCAGCCACTGCAAGGCAGGGTTTGTGAACGCAGGACCCACTCAGAACTTGCAGGTGAAATCTGCTTTCCTTGTGTCCTGGCGTCCCTTATATGATTACACTTCCTCATGAACTGCCTGCCTCATGCTCTGCTGCTTCTACTAATACTGGCAGCTTTCCAGCTCCTGCTCCTGCTCTTTCACCAGCTCCTTATAGTTCCCCCCCCTCCTGCAGCAGCCTTTAATGCCTCTCAGGTGGGGAAATTGAGTTCAGCTGCAGGCCCTTACTGTTCATTGCCTGACCCTGGCAAAAGGCTCTTAGGCTTACTTGCCTGGTCTTCACTTCTACATAGCTCTTCAGCCCTCTTCGTCTCAGTCCCTATGGGATTCTGGGACATGCAGTTCACTTTAGTGAAACTAGGTTTTTCCACTTCTAGTATAATTTTAAGGGTATATTTAATTCCCTTAGTCATTTTAAAAGAGGGGTTGTAGGTGTCAACCTTATTGGAGGAAAAGGGTGCAGAGAAGGCAACATTTCCACCACTGCTCATAGTGTACCTTTGGTATTGAGGAGGGCATTTGTTTTAGGGATAAACAAGATTTGTTCTTCTGGTATAAGATGTTGTGGGAGTTCCAACCTTAGGGTTTACCATCTCAGATTTACCAGGAGGTTTAGAGATATTAAAATGACAATAAGCCATAACCTCTTCTGGCATAGTGGTAAGAGCATCCCTTTCAGAGGAAGATACCATATCTAATCCCGCTGAATCGCCTCATTACCCTGGGCTCTGTCTCCACCCAGATGATCCTCCTGCAGTACACCACCCTCAGGGTTGGGATCAGGAGGCACAAAAAACACCTTGGGGGAGGTAAGAGGATTGTTAGCCCGGTTCTTAGCACATCCTCAAACAGTTTAGGCGAAGCCTTGAACAAGAAACATAATAGTGCTAAGGGGCTTATCTGTTCCCTTATCGGTAGGAGTCCCGATGCCTAGAGCATCAATCAATAATTACAAATCAGATTCCGAACGGGTTTATAAAAATATATGTCATTTATTAATTTTTGCTAAGCAAAGCTAAACATTTGTTCACAATGTCAACAAATATTAAAAAAATCAATATCCAGATCACTGGAAAAAGTGCAAGTACAAATAACACGCACCACTAAAGGTTATAAGATAAACCTGCAGAGTGAACACCAAACAAAATACAAAAAAATAATAAATTGTGTGTAAACTAAGAGTAATCCAAAACTAAGGTCGCTCTGAGGTAGTGTTGTGCAAGTGCCACCAAAATCAACTTATTTCTACACTACATTCATTCCAATTCCAATTCAAACATACTCATTCTCTCATCACATTCCCAACATGTTTCTTTCTGATCGTGTGTGTGAACAGTCTAAACGGAAATTCATCAGGAGGCACCTGCCCTCCCCTGACCACCTGAGTGGAGAGTTTAGGCAGGGTTTTAGTGACGGATCTGCAGAAATCTTCACACATAGGACCATGGCACACTGGGCATCAGTTACCCTACAAGTTACCTGTATGACTTAACCCGGTGCCGTGAGGATTTCACTCTTTCCCCCCAACTAACCCATGCTAACCTCAACAAACTCCTGCAAACGTCCCACTGGTAAACCAACTATGCCACACACACATGACACCTATAACCCCCTGTCCCACACTGACACCAAACATCAGAACTCTCCACTTCCACCAATAACTGAAATAAATCTCAACATGCCCAATGAATCTATATGTCATAGGCTGTGAAGAATTCAGGGAATTCGTCCATTGTGCCCAAGGGGGAGCCACCCCCTTTGGGACTGAGGAGATTATCCCACTCCACGTACCACCCCTCAGCAGACAGGGCAAGTGGGTTCTCATTGGGGTTGACCCAACCATAGTGAATAAGGAATCCCCAAGTAAAGCTGTTACCACACCCTGCTTTAACTCAGAGGATATATGGGAGATGAGTGGTACCCAAATGTGAAGGACCCTTTCAAAGTGAATGGCTTGGTTTCTGACCTGGTTCTGCTAACACCCATTTTTTGAAGAATGGCATTAATGATTTCCCCTTTCAAACCAGGAAGGAATGTTAAAAAAACGGGACTCATGCAGAAAAGGAGAGCGCCATCATGAAGTCGAAACACAGAATTCTGCACTGGAGCACAGAGCAAGGGATGCCTTCCTTCCAGGAGGTGCAGAAGCAGGACCACAATGAAAACGTGGTCGGCGGGGGAAACCTGGGGCCCATTGAATGGCAAAGAGTCCAGGAGGGTGGAGAGCACCGAGGAGGGCTCAGCCACCCAAACAACAGAGAAGTGAATAACAGGCAAAGCGCCATAGTGGCATCCATCCGTCCCGACGCTGAAGTCCTGTCGGCCGCAGGCAGGAGGAACCGAAAGAGGCAACCCAATGGCAAAGAAGTTGGTACGCAGCACTGTGGCAAAAGGAGAAACTGCCTTCCACAAGGAGCACTGCACTGCAGCAGGAGAACAGGTGCACGGCAGAAGACGCGAGAGGAGGGTGGTCTGGCACCGAGGTAGCCCATGAGGGGCTGACCATGAGAATACCCCATGAGGGGTTGAATGCAACCAGAGAATCTCACTGCCTGGGAGGCCATACAGCCCATGAGTGGCTGGCCCTGAGAATACCCCACAACAGGGTGAATGCAACCAGAGAATCTGATTACCCTAGAGGCCAGACAGCCCACGAAGAGCTGACCCTGAGAATACCCCACAAGGGGGTGAATGAAAACAGAGAATACAACCACCTCAAAAGGCAGATGGCCCACCAGGGGGCCTGCCCATAGAATAACCCAAAAGGGGCTGAACACATCATGAGAACCAAACGACCTGAGAGATCAGATAGCTCTTGAGGGGCTGACACAGAAAATACTGCATGCAGGGATGAAAGGCATAATATAGCCAGCAACCTGGGAGTCAGATAGCCCACAAGGGGCTGAGCCACAGAATACCTCACAAGGAGGAGAATTCTGTACCACATCCAGACGACTTGAAGGGCAGATAGTCCATGTTAGACTAAAAAATGTGAAAATACAGAGAAGGTTAAAAGACCCACCCAGAAAAGATGAACAAGAGGCTGCATATAAAATCAAAATAATCAGGCCTAATCAATATTGTAGTTGCAAACAAGGAATAGGTTTAGAGAACCAGCTACTCCAATGTGGAGATGTACTTTTGGAACTGGTAAGAATGTTTGCATTGCTGTCCCGAGCAATCTTCTCGAAGAACAGAGGGAAGACTTACAGGACCCAACTTTGAACTGTAACAGCAGGCTGGAGTGTGAGCGAGAGAGAGAGAACCAAAAAGACATTTGGTTAGGGGTCCGAAACCAGCCACCAGAAGCCAGGTAGAATGGGGACAAACTTATGTAGGCTAAGAGTATGTTGTTTTGTTTTCTAGTGGTAGGTATAGAGCATAGTGTAGGATAGGTTTGGACAGAGGACAGACTTTTTCTGGGACATCCTGACGACCACCAGTTTGTTGTTTTCTTTAAAGTTAGGGAAACCCATTAACACAGCTATAGGGATAGTTGAGACATTTTTTTCCTTTAATAAAACTTGTTGAACCATGTCTACTTGTCTGTCTTCTATGTTTGACTTACTACAGTGTTCCCAAGACCTCCCATAGGGATGTAGACGTCTTACACGCCCACCAATCCAGACCACCTCCAAGCAAACCCCACACAGTGACTGGTTTTTCCGAACTCAAACTACCAACATCATTGCAAACACACTTGTGCCCTCTCCCTCTCCTACCACTAACAAACCAACCACTCTCTAACTTTTGGATCCTCTAGAGCTCCTGGAGACCCTGCAAAAAATGGCAACGGTGGACAGTAGAAGTCCTACTAACATAGCAAACATATGGGCATGTTATTTTTTATATGCATTCAAGTTAGTGAGTCCACCTCGGCCTGATCTCTGAAGTGACATTATTTCCGTGCTTAATATGTCCTGAATAAACTTTAAGGTTGACTGGACCCCATTCTCCTGGTGGAACAACATTTAACCCTTCAAAGGGGGCCTGCATCAGTGGCCTTTTCAAACAAAATGGCTGAGTACACAGCACGCAGAGTTGGTACAAACTTCTCACCACAAGATGTTTGGATGTATGTGTTTCCATTGCTTATATTTCTTGCCAAACATAGGATCGGAGTCCCTGTTGGTGCTCAGTAAGAGTGATCTGTTTACTTTCTCTGGAGACATTTAATCTCTGATATTTAAATGTCTGAAACACCAACATTTGCCCTGGGCGTTCCTTTTTAACTGCGTATGCATTGTTTGCTTGCTGTGGGGAAATGAAGTGGAGACCATGGAGCAATAAAACCTCTCTCTGGTTGCAATACTTTTTGAGGATTATAATCAGCATTTCTATCTGCCCATTTTCAAGTACTAATTATACGTGTGTATATTCCCCTAAACGTCTTTTTGCCCTTGTGGTAAAAGTGAACAGTAAAGATTGTAAAATGGTGGAAACGTGTTCTGCCATTTAAATACTTACTGCGTAGAACATACATTTGTGGGGCAGCAATGAAGATATATAGCTGTTGCGCCTGCACAGAGTCTACGGTTGGTTTCGTTTAGAATCGTTGTCCTTCAGAGTATGACGCTTCAAGTGCATTTTTATCTGAAGTATGATGAAACTGGATTTTTCTTACTAACAGAGCATGCAGAGTTCAGGAATGTTATCTCATGCTACATTTTTCTCTTGCCAAAAACAGAGAGCCTATCGAGCAACACACGCACTTTGAGCGCATTTTTCGAATGCCTCTGGTTTGCAGGTGGCTTCTCTTAGGGATCTTTTAAACGTGTTTTTTCTATGCACCTGACTGTTTTGTAATGTTCTCTTTAGATGACTGCGTTGTGAATGTGTGCGCACATGCGCCTGTGTTTTTTTTAGGTTGCTGCAAAATCTGTAACCCTGTGTTCTGTGCGTGGCTGTATTGCTTATCATCACCACGCATGCAGATGTATATGCTGTGGGTTGCCATGTCAGTATGTTTTCATTTCAATTTCACATAATGTTACATCAGGTAGAGTTAGCAGATTTTAATTGCCACTATTTGCAGAATGTGTATTATTTTTGTGTGCATTAAAACATTCGATCTTCTGGAAGTTCTCTTGCAAGCAGACAGCTATTTCATTTTCTTCTGCGTGTTCCGTGGAATAAGAAGGCGTTTGTTGTTTACAGTTCAAATTCCTTCCTACCTTGGTTCAGTCAGTTTGCATTTGGTGCAGTGATGGAAGGTGTTTGGTCTGGAATCCAGTGTTCATGCTTGTGGCCTAGAAGAGCTTGACTAGTTTGACACCAACAGCTAACAGGAGCTAGTTTCAACTCTAAAGGTTCACTGGTGCCACACAAGCATACCTATGTGACGTGCACATACACATATCCGAAAAATATACCATCATTAGTACCCAGAATCTAATGCTTTCTAGGTAATGTTTGTATGAAATTGTGCAATAAATTGCACAGTTCACAAAACTTGTTGTCAACATTTTCTCAGGTGGGGCACTCAGACCTTCATTTAGGACGTGTTGGCGGATTCACTCACAAATTAGGGATCTACCATTTATGCCCCATCACTTTTTTAAAGTCGCAAGTTGCCATGGAGAAAAGGTGCAACTGGAAGGCATGTTTGGGGTCGTTGAAGTGACCAGGATTTTTCATGTGAGGGGATGTTTTACATCAGATTGTTTAGGGTGTGTAGGCCTGAATCGATTGTACATGGGGGGTTTTCAGCCCTATGGCCACCTACTGCCATCCTGGAGGTCTGCCTCTGAGGTAGACAGATGCTGCTGGTTAGACTCATGTCAGCCCAGTCTCTGGGTTTTATGAAGGCAGCTTAGCTTGCTTGGCACTGGGGCACCATGGTGACTCGTCCTCTTCCTGGTCCTGAGTCCTCCCTCTCCTCTCCACGTGCTGACATGACATGCTCAGATTAACACAAAAAGAAAATGGAGGTGTGCCAGGCCCACACCCACACAGCACACATTTAATTTCCATTTGCAGAAAAAACAGCCAATGAAAGTTACATAGTTTCATGACTGATAGCATACTCTGCCCTCAGACAGGCTGAAGCCCGGTCTGCTGTTGTGCTGTTTGCATTGCTTTAAAGAGGCAGGAGGACTTGACTTCCAACGCACTTCTGTACTCCAATGAAAAATCCCTAGGCAGAGTGTGCAGAGCTCAGAGCTCCATGCAAAAGGTAGAAAAAGTATTCTTGATTGGGACATCCCTCTGTGCAGGCCGCACTAGCTCCTGAATCCCAGCTAGGACACCACACATGCAGAATGTGCATTATGATACACTGTTACCTGTGATGCTGCAATGGCAGCACTGTCATCAATGAAAGATGCACATTTGTATATTGAATCATGCTTACATCTTTCATTTACTGGCAACAATATGGGACGTGACGGTAACATTCTGTGTGATATAGCATGAGAATGTAGAATGTGGATTGTGGAATTGCATAGGAAACATGTAAAATAGAAGGCAGTTGGAGAAAGAGTGGTGAGCTACCAGAGAAGCTTGTGGGGGGCTACATGTAATCTTCAATAAAGAGGATTTATCAATCTTACCTGGTCCCTGCATCATTTCCATACTTGCCAACCCTACAGATTTAGGCAGTGCGCTACTGATTTTTAAGCAGTCCTACAGATTTGGGTGACAGATCCTACTGCTTTTTACAGTGGCAGGTAATTAATGTGACTAAGGCAGGCTGCAGGACAAAGCAAGCAACATATTAATTAGTTTGTACAGTGGGCTGGTAGGTGATTACTTTGATTGGGCTCAGACCAATCCACTGACCTGACAGCTACGTGACTCCCTCCTGCACTCTTGCCGGTACAATCCTTAGGTGAACCACCAGTGAAGGCAAGTGGCAGAGCGTAACATCATCACACAGCATCTGCCTATCAGACTGAGGGGGTTATCAGTCTCCATGTCATTCAGTGTTCACCTTACACTGCAGGAATACATATGTATTGCCCAGGCTGCTGCCACAGAGCAGTGGCAAACGTTGCCTGCCAGCTCTGTGTGAGTATTTTCTGTGAAGTCAGGTAATTGGATTTGGTGTTAAAAATGTATAATTGTTAACATTTGAACATCTTTCTATGTTGTGCTGTTTGATGGTTTGTGTATTTTAGAATGCTTCAATGGTGCCAACAATGTATGTTTTGTATTTTCCTGTGATGTCATTGTTATGCAAATTATAACTTTTGACACTTATCTTGAAATAATCCTAGATCTTTTTGGTCACAGAATGTTGGCAAGTATGCATTTCACTGGTGACGAGTGACAACGCGGTGCCCCACTGAGTAGCCGTCGTTGTTGGTAGAGTCACCTCTTTGCGTGACTGGAGCACAAGTATTCCCTGCTGTGTTGCTGTCCGGCATCATCCTGGTGCATGGATAAAAGTGCTGTCTCCTGCACACCTTTCTCTGGTGCATCATTATTGTGGGACCTTCCTGTGTGTTTGTGCCCCCTTTGTAGTCCGTGTGTGGGTCTGCGCTGCATGGATTGACGGAATAGGCTGTCCACCACGACTTCCATCTGGTGAAAGACTTAGGAATTCCGAAAGGGTTCCGTGTGGGGTGTGAGGAAGAGGAAGGGGTTGTTTATAGATTTGGGAATGCGTACACTGGAAGTCAGTGGAGCAGCGTGCTTGAGAGCCATTCGACCCGGCGCGTGTAGTGTGCACCTCAGCAAGTGCAAAGGAAAGGACCCTGTGATGTACTCTTGTGTGCGGCCATTTTGGTTGCCTTGACAACCTGTAAACAAAAGTACCTTGTTGAAGCCGCAACAAAGGCTTCATAGCGGTAATCTCTTCCTTGTGGCAGTAGAGGGTCCAGTTCCTTTATGAAAAGCAAACAGAGCAGGTGCCATTAGGATATAGGAAAACAGTTGTTGGAAAGCATAATGGTTCATTTGAGAAGTACTGCAAAGCCTGCATACTCAAAGATTGAGAAAGAGAGACCAATATAGTTTGGGTTTATTTGAAAACAAATAAGCATAAGCAGCAAGGAAGGAGAATATTGTTTGCGTTTTCTGAAACAAAAAGATCAAAAGCGCTAGCGATGTAAGATACATATTGATGGTAGTGCACAAAGGAAGTCATGCAAGGTGTGCCTCTTCCAAATACATTTTCTGACACCCAAGGGGAGCTCAGCATACCCTGGAAGCACTGGAAGAATCGTTTTGACCACTATGTACTGGTGGTTCATGGTTTGAACTTGGCAAGTGAAAGGAAACATTTACTTTTGATGCATTGTTAGGGAAACTATGGACAGGCACAATATGAGCATCTTCCACCACTATCTGATGAAGAATCAACAAACCTTTCAGAATACAAAAAGTGCATACAAATTCTCGACAAGCATTTTGATAAATCTGTGAGTATCGTATTAGAGAGGTATAATTTTGTAAAGAGTAAGCAGCAACATGGAGAATCCGTAGAAGAGTACATAACAGCTTTTAGGGGTTTGGCAGTCTTGCGTGAATTTGCGAGTACTCTAAATGAAAGACTATGGGATCAATTCATGCTGGAATGCAATGATGTTAAGGTGAGAGAAGCCTTGTGGTCGAAGTGCAATCCCTCTATTGATAAAGTTATTAGGGTGGCAAAAGAAGTAGGACATACACACAGATGTGTCAAAGAGTTGGAAAAGAGGACTGAACCGGACACAAAAAAAGGGGAAGAGGTACAAGTAATGGAAGTTCTGGCAATACAAGGGAAACATTAGGAAGAAGCAGGCATCCAAGAAAGAAGCTGTACAAAAAAAAATGGTGGCTCAAAGAAAAGAAAGATGAGGAGGAAAGCAAAAGATGCTTTCGCTGTAATAGTTTTTCATTTTGTCAGCAGCGGGAAGTGTCCTCACATCAAGGCACTGTGCAAGAAGTGTAACAGGCGAGGCCATTTCACTCATTGTTGCAGAACCACACTTGAAAATGTTGACTGTGTTGATGAGTTATGCAAAGACTTGGAGGAATATACACATGCCATCGATAGCATGACTGATGAGATTGATATGATATGATGTGGCATTTATAACACGCCTGTACTCAAGTGATATCAATGAGGATGAGAATGCTGATATTGAAACGCCCATGTCCATCAATAAAATTAAATGAAGGAACATAGAAATGGTGATAGACTCTGGGGATAAGTATACATTGATGCCCAAGGTTATTTTTTAAGCAAAGATGAAAGGGACCATTACTCTGAACAAAGTGGGCAAAGTGTCAAGCGGATAGAGTCGATGGGATGGTTCTGGACTGTCATGCAATTTAAAGACAGGTGTATGTTTCCAACAGTGGAAGTTATCCACTTTTGAGTTGGTCGCATCAGAAAAGGTTAGACATAAGACTTCATCCGAATGATGAGGAAACAGTTTATACTGGGGATAGTATGAGTGATAAATTGCCTGGAAAATGTATGCATCATGCAGTTTTCAGAGAAGGTTTGGATAGCATGAAAGGCTATATACACAAAATCAGTATCTAGTCTAATTCAGTTCCAGTTGTACAGAAAATAAGGGCAGTAGCGTTAGCTCTCAGAACTGCTGTGACAGAAGAGCTAGAACTGATGAAGAAGTAGGGAGTGATAGGGAGGGTTGAATCCTCTGAATGGGTTTTTAATCTGGTGATTGAGAATAACTGAATGGCAGATTGAGACTGTGTATCCAATTGAGATCTGTGAATTATTGCATAATACCAGACAGACACCCATTGCCGAATGTAACAGAGATGTTAGGCACCATTAGGGGAGTGAAAATTTTTAGTGTATGGGGGTGGAAACTGTCGAGCGTGATGCAAGACAGAAAAAGGTGTCGTATTCAAAGATGCTGGTCTAATGCTTAGTAGAGATAAATGCAAATTCCACAAGTCTGTTATACAATATCTGGGACATGATATCTCAGAACAGGATATTCGACCAAAAATGGATTTGGTGAATAGTATTGAGAGTTTTTCTAGTCCCACTGTTAAAGAAAAGATTGTATCATTTCTTGGAATGGGTGATTATTATTCCAAAGTTCACTCCAGATTTGGCTAGCAAGTCTTTTTTTTATTTATTTTTTATTATATGTGTAGCCAAGTTAGGCTTTTACAAGGACTGTTTGGTTTATAGAAGAAAATCGGGACTGGTCTCTCAGACTTATTCTCTGTCTGGATTCGAAGTTTGCAATTTTCCCATTGCCAATTTCAAGATTTTAGCCACAGCAATGGTCCATCTATTATTGTCACCAGAGAGGAGACGCGTCCACCAGAGCTCTTCTTCACAGAGATCGCGGTCTGAAAATAAAGGGGAGAGATATGCTTTTCTGAGCTCTCGCATAGCTGGGCACGACATCAGCAGGTGTCTTATGGTTTCAGGTTGATTGATTCCGGAACATTGTCTGCATTCTTTTGTCGCTGACAGTGACCTGATTCCGAGAATTTCCCTAGTCAGAAGGAGATTGAGCCGTGCTCTCAAAAATGTTCCTCTTAAACTTCTGTTGGGAAATTTCTTCACGTATGTCATTGTCTCTTTTCTCTTTTGAGATATTTGGGGTAGATGACTCAGACGTTTGTTGCCGGATACTTGGTCTAAGGTCGTGATTCAATCTTGGTCCTCCATTTTCGTTTTCACTCTCTGAGGATTATTCATCAGATCTTCTTCAGTGCACACTATGTTCTTTAGCTGGGCTTTTTCTTTTCCAGCCAAGCGTTTGACAATGCACAGGTAGCTTCGGAAGCCTCTTCGGCAATCACTTGGTAGACTCGTGGGCTGTCCGGCATCAAGATCTTTCTGAAAAATTGCATACTGCTATGTTCTATCGTGGCTGATAGAGAGAGAAAACCTAATTCTTGTCGAATAGCTGCAATTGATGTTGACTTTGGGACGTTAAGGACAGAATGCCAGAGGAAACCCTCCAGCTTAGGCCATATTTTAGAGGGGATCGCAAAACTGGAATCCATCCCGCAGACCATTGACGGGAAGACTTTTCATTTATAAAATTGAATAGCAGGCAGCAGAGAAAACCTTCCATATTGTCTGTCAGTCGCTCTGTTTTGAGCTGTAAGGATTCGCATCTTTGCCCAAAGGACATGTTGCATGTGGGTGTCAGTTTTTGAGCAGTCGATCGTAACACCCAGATATTTGAAATGGGTGACTGACTCAATTTTAGTTGAGTGCTTTCTCCAAGGTCAGGATTTTGGTCTTGCTTTTGTTAATTTCAAGGTTGTTTTGGTTTATGTAAGATGTCAAATGGTCAAGCTGTCTTTGAAGCCCATGTCGTCAACATACAAAAGACGAGAGACCGACATGTTTCCGATTTTAGGTGGAAAAGGCCGAACCGTTGCTGTGGCCTCCTTGTAGTCTCCCAGAAAGGCAATGAAGAGTACTAGAGTTAAGGAGCAGCCCTGTTTGATGCCTCTTTAAGAGGGTATCTCTGTAGAGAGAAAGCCTTGACGACTTAGACGTACTCACATTTTTGTGTCAGTGTGTAGGGCTCTTATGGGAGCCAAAATGGATGGAGGACACTTCCAAAATGCTAGTTTCTCCCAAAGCTTTTCCCGGTCGACCCGGTCGAAAGCTTGGGTGAGATCGACAAAAGCCAAGAACACTCTTGGGGCACCGGCTCTGACCTTGCTCTTGATGATGTTTAGTAGCATGATGTTCACAGAGGTGTTTGCATTTTTCAAAAAGCATGTTTGGAAGGGATTCGCACACAATGATGACTTGGCACATTTTTTGAATTTTACGAGAAGTAGTTATGCAAAGACCTTACCGATGGTATCCAGTAGGGCTATTGGGCGGTAGTTGCTCGGATCTTCTCTTGGGCATTTCTTAAAAATAGGAACAACTACTGCCGATGTCCATGAGGAGGGAATTGATTTTGAAGCTTTGCATCGGGTGAAAATTTGGCTGATCAGAGATGTCCATTCTTCCGGGTGCTGTTTTAGGTCGATGTTAGGTAGACCATCCGGCCCCGGTGCTCTTGACGATGTCAGTTTCTTAATCATTCTGATGATGTCATCTTTATCGGTTAGGTCTTCACAGGGAGCTGAAAAGCTCTCTTTATCGAATTGCGTACGACCTTCAATTGGAGCAAAGAGCGCTTTAAAATGGTTCACCCATTTTACCTCACTGACCGAGTTTGTTACAATTTCGTTGGTTTGGATGTTAGAAGGTCTAATTAGCGTTCAAAAATCCTTTTTCTTCTTTAAAGTTACTATCTGCAGCATTTGTTCTGAATCTTGTTGGTACATATTGATTCGGTAGGATTTTAGCCATGATCTATACTTCTTAGACTCTATCTGAAATATTGCTTCCGCTTCCGGCGAATTTTGCTTTGTTGTCGCTCTTTTAAGGTTTCTTAGCTTTCATTTTTTCCTCGACCAGTACTTTGTTGTAGATATGATATCCTTTCCCTGGTCTTGACACTAAGTTCAATCTATAGGTTGGTAGTTTACTGTACATGCTGTTCCTTTAATTTCATTAGCAATACCTTGATTGCTGTATTTTTTTGTTAGTTCAGCTATGTTAGATGCCGTCAGCCTGAGTCGAGTTTGTTGATGATTTGGTTCAACACTAAGGTTCCAGGAAGGATTTTGGATCCTGTTTGTTGTCCAGCTCATGGCCAACAGGTTATGATCACTTTTGTCCGTTCGAAGGACTTCGAAGGTGGATATTTGGGGCAGCAGGGCATGCAAAACAAAAATGTAGTCCAGGGTCTCAGTAGATGAAGCTCTTTGCCATGCTGGAGTCAGTTGAGCCATTTGGCAGATAGATGTAGCATTATGGAAATTTCTTGTGTTCCTCAGGTCTGTCCATGCCGCGCCCCTCTCCTCTGCTGACGACCTATGTAGTTTCGGCTTTGTCGTTTCTTCAGGTTTTAGGCATTTCCATTCAGGTCTCCGCAAATAATTATGTTGGATAATTGCTGGTCCACCATAAGTTCGTCGATCACCTCTCCGAATTTTGCACAGACAGTTTCAGTTGTTGTTCTCTGTGGGTTCCAGTATAGCGTGATTATGCCTAGCCGGATTTTTCTTGATTTAAATTTTGTAGTTTTGCAAATGTCCCAGGTTAGGAGAGCAGCTAGATATGTATGATATGATATGATATGATATGGCAGTATACGTGTCTATACACAAGTGTTTGCTCGACCAGTACTTTGTTGTAGATTTGGCCGTAGGACGCAAATATTTTTTTCATGAGATTCACTCCAGACCCGGCTCATACTGCCAGTAAAAGACCAAACGATGGTCTGCCCAGGAGGCCTCTAATGACTGGTGCAACAATTACCGTGTACCCGTTGAGAGCTGGTTTTTCTTCAAACCAGGTCTCTTGGAGATACAGCAAGTCTGTTAACATGAGGAAACTGGTTAAAAAGAGGGGCAAGGTTCCTATGGAACAGTGAGTGTGAGCAAGAGTTTCAAGGGATTAAGTTAGCATTGAACAAAGCTCCAACTTTAAGCAACTTTGATTTTAGCAAGAAGAGTGTATTGACAACAGATGCCAGTAATCATGGATTAGGTGCAGTTCTGTCTCAGAAAGGTGAGGGAAAGGATTGTACCATTGGATTTGCATCCAGGTTGTTGAAGGATGCAGAAAGACATTATACCACAATTGAGAAGGATTTATTAGCGATCAAATGGGCCTTTGATAAATTCTGTCCTTTTTTGTGGGGTGTAAGGTTCATCGTTAGGTCAGACCACAAGCCTTTGAAGGATATATTATCCATGAAATATTCTTTGATGATTCACAAATCGGTTGTGAGTTTGCAGGACTATAATTTGGAAGCACAATATGTGCTGGGAGTAAAGAATAAAGCAGCAGATTGTCTTTCACAGTCAACTAATGTGGTTGAAGATGGTTATGATTATGATATGATAGGCTATTTATAATGCGCTGAATATTCAGTGGTTTCTAAGTGCGGACCCGGGGATCGAACCTCTATTGCTCCGTGCCGTCTTGCATCCAAGGCGAGCACGTACTCCTGAGCTGTCCCCCCGAAGTTGAAGATGAAGAAGAGGCTGATGAAAAAGAGGATCAAGTCAAAGGTAAAAGGAACATTACAGCATTGTATTGTACTGGTGTATATGTTGTCCAATTGGGTAGAGACCTCTTGGGTACAGAATATCTGTACCAAGGACATTATTAGATTTTTGGATGAGATATTCAAGAGAGGGGTATCATCAGGGGTATCCTTCTATCATTGTGATGGACAATCGCGTTCAGCTTGTTTCAGAGAAAATGGAGAAGTTGTTGAAGGGGAATGGAATAGAACACATAACTAGTTCAGTGTATCATCCAAAAACCAATGGTATTGTCGAAAGATTTAACAGGGTCATTAAAAATAGCATTAGATCCTACATTTCAGACATGGTGGTGTCTTAAAGGTTTACCCCTCATTCTACGACAGGGGTTTTGCCCTTTGAGATTCTTTGGGGAAGAAAACCCAATACTAGACTTTGTCCACCTTGATTGGGAGGGATGTGCCAGAAGGTCATTAATCTGAAATCAATCAGGGAGAGTATCATTAAGAAGCAGATGCATAATAAGATTCACTTTGATGTTAAGAAGGCCACGAAGGAATTTGGGGGACTGGGTGTGCATTAAACGTCCTCAAGGCAGGAAAGATGGGCGATTGAAATGGTCTGAGCTGGTGAAAGCTGTGAAGATGTTATCTGAAATGATCAGAACTTCAGATGGGGGAGTTTGGAATGTCAATAGGGTTTGCAAGTGTGTTAGCGTAAAGTATGTTGGTGTGAATTTTTTGTAGGCGAAGTCTAGGGGAGAAAGGTGGAGTGCTCATGAGGAGAATCGCTCAGGTATGCTGGAGCCAGACTGTTGCATAGCTTGTTCAAAACGAGGCTGTGGTAGACTGTTATATTTGAGGGACTATGTTGAGTAGACATGCAAACGTTCTATTTAGTTTTTAGAGCAGTGTTTGTTAGTTTCTGTAGTTAAGTAAAGTTCCTGCTGTCATGCATTCTTTTACAGTAGGTCATATAAATTCAATTTCAGTCATTCTGTCATTTTTTGGTAGATGTGCATTATTTCTTTTGTCATGCATAGTTCTTCATGTAAATATCGATGCCTTGTAAGTTATTCACTTTCATTAAATTCATTTTAATTTTGTGTTTGTATATAGTTGGTTCATGTTTGTTTTGCAATGTTGTAAAGAAGGGAGGTGTGTAACATTCTGTGTGATGTAGCATGAGATTATAGAATGCGGAGTGTGGAATTGCCTAGGAAAAATGCAGAATAGAAGGCAGTTGGAAAAAGAGTTGTGAGCTGCCAGGGAAGCTGCTGCGGCACTAAATGTAATCTTCAGCAAAGAAGATTAATCAATCTTACCTGGTCCATGCATCATTTCAGTGACACCCTTTTTTCTGACATATGAGCTGCCCCTGAATACCTTGTGTGTGGTCTAGACTCAGTGAACTGTGTGGGCAGGGAATTGGGCACTATGGGGTGTTAAGTAAGCACACCAGGATGCACGCATTTCGCTTTTCTGCTGACTGGTAAATTAAGCTCTTTAACATGTTCTTGATGTGGGGGATCTTTTTGGCTCCAAAGCTGATGAAACTCTGGTGGCTTGTAAGATTCCACGACTACTGCCAAGTCTTTAGGTTTATGGTATCCTGCTCCTCCAAAGTCCAGCCTTCACAGGCCATTCTCTTATCATTGGAAATATTTCCGTAGAGCCAGGTCTTGATCTGGAGCGGTCTTGCTAGCTGCCTTAAGGGGATACAATCTGCTCTCTAAGCTGAGGTGAAACATCTTGTTTTGTTGAATTTAATGTTGTAATGTTATTTTAGAGATTTTGTATGCAGTTTTTGTGCTGTTAAAAGGCAATTAATTCAATCTGTTTTTCTAATCCACACCTGACTGTTTCCATAATCTGTGAAATGAGTATTACAAGACGCAACGGTTATGGTGATACAGGATATCAAACTTTTCCCTTCAAGAACACCCAGTAATGTGGTCTGAAAGCTCTTTCTTTCAAATACTGGCACTCAGAACCAAATCCTGGTTGATCCTCAGCCAATTATTGTACTCAGAATGTAAACGCTATTCCCAACCTTGTTGTCGGCTGTGCTAATTCCTGTGCGCATACCACTTGATTTAAGGGCAGAGGTTGAGTAACAACTGGGTTACAGGTGTCCTTAACTCTGACCTGTCTTCGTGGTGTTTGTCTTCCTTTCAGGAATAGTCTTACACTTGGCTGTGGCTTATCTTTATACTTCACTAAGGTGTGCTTCCTTCTTTGTGGCAACCACCACGTTATCACACGTAGTGATTTAAGAGTTTGAAAAAGCTCCTGCTTCTACCCTGTGTGACAAACCTGAAGATGTCTCACCTGCTAGTCCCCAGGGATCTGTCATCAATGTGGCCTGGACACGGCCATCGCTATTGGATCCAGTTCCTTGGGGTGGACCAGTGCAGAAGGATCACCTGGATGAGGGTCCTCGGGGAGTGGTAGTGGGACACCGAAGGGTGAGACACAGTATCCCCTTCCTTGTAACACCTTTTCCCCATCCTACCAAGTAGTATACCTAGAAGCTCACCCCCCTTTCCGACACAAATACTTTCTCACAGACAGTTCGTCATAAGCGACAACGGACTAACACTGGGGTCGTATACCTGACATCTCCCAATGCAAGGGTCAGGCAGAGGCAGGCAATTACTGATAATTACACACAACTGACTTCCATCACACTTTCCCACATGGATAAAAGGCGGAGCATGAAAGCACACTCTGAGCAAGGCAAAACTCACGAGGAAGCAGCAATTTGGAGATGGCAGTTTAAACCGAGGAGAAAGGCGGCGAAACAAGAGAGGACGACAAGAAGGAAATTACCCTTGCTCTTTTCAGGGAAGGACCGTGACTTTCAAGAGGCCTCAAGGAAAAGAATCATAGACCGGGAATTGCAGCTGACGATCGGTGCAATGTGTGTCAAAAGTACACAGGGCTCTCCTGCATTGATAGCTAAGGTGGGGAGAAGTGATTGCCACTGCAGTACTGTCCTTGACTATGACAGCAATGCAACACCAACGAGTTTAGCAGAGCTGGTGAGTTGGAGAAACTGATAGCAGACAGGACTGTGTTACGCTCCAGGTTGCAAGCAGCAACATTGTGTGAAGAAAGAGAACTTGTATGAGATTTAACTTTATGAAACCGAAAAAGGTACCAGATACAGAGTAGTCTGGCGCCACATGGGTGCTCACTTGAAGGTATCCAACTGAGTGTGTAGGAATTATTGAACTGTGAAATCGAAGTGGTCCTACAGTGGGTTAAGTTGAAAGTCTTTGTTTGCCTGTGAACTAAAATTGGTCTGAGCCTGGCGGAGGGGGACACATTGTATAAAAAGGATCTGAGCCCAGAAAAGGGTGATCCGGGGTGAATCATAAATCCCCCGAGAAGATATTGCTGTGGCAAGTGTGAAGCCCACTGAGGGATGCCTATGAACTGAAATTGTTCTGAGCCCGGCTGCTGGGGACTAATTGTATAAAAAGGGATCTGAGCCTGGAAGGGGAGATCCTAGGTGAACCGTAAGTCACCCGAGAAGATATTGCTGTGGCAAATGTGAACCCGACTGGGGGATGCCTGTGAACTAAAAAGGATCTGAACCCAGCTGAGGAGGATCCAGGATGAAGAATAAATTGCCCGACTTGAATATTTGGAAAGGACATTTTTTCGTTGTTTCTGGTACCTGTGAAGAAAGAGATTTTGAATGTAAGAGACTTAGGCACAGAAGGCCCCGATGTTTGTAAAATCGACTGTGACTTCATTCATGCCGAAGAAGCCCAAGAGTGTGCTGTGCTCCAGTGACCCACCTTGTCCCATGCTAAAAACTTGGGGAAGGGAGGCCTACGGCCTGAACATACTGACTTATCATTTTGCGAACACTTCTTTCTTCTTCATGAACATTATCTAAGACTAATTGTAGCACAGTGCTAAGGACTGGCAATCGTTTTTTTTTAGTATAGGCCCTTTTTGTTTGACTAGACTCCACTATGACTACTTTATTATTATTGTCTGGTTGTAACTTGCTCCCATCTTAGATTTATGTTTAGATAGGCGTTTTTCACACCACTGATAAAGTTCAATAAACACCCTTGTACTGTGGTTATTTGTGTCTGTCTTACTTTGGATACCATGCCTTCCTTACACCTATTTTAAAAAAGGTCAGTCATGGTTTAGGGGTCTTTTAATAGCATTTTCGGGTCAGAAAACATGTACACTGTTAATCCTCTTTGGTGGCTCTTGCTATGCTCAGGACCCTTAACAAAGATTGCCGACATTTAAACGCCAGTATAGTCTGCAGCTGCAGACTATAAGGCTTAAGCAATGACTTATGTTAAGAGCAATTGATCTGTGACGCAGTCTAGCTCACCCGAATATTCTTTCACACTCAAGTTTATTAGCTATTAAAAGTATAATCTACCATGCTCGAAGTTCGGTTTTGCAAATCAACAGTGCCTTTCCTCCCCATCAATCAGGGACCCTGTGAGTAGGCATGTTCAATTTCACATCTCCCCAAGTGGTGTTTAGTTATGCATTACAATTTTAAATTGGTAAGCACAATAATTGTAAGACAAACTATATGGTGTATGTGTAGTTGTTGGCAATGTGTCAGATTCTATCTCACAAATATGCATTTGGGTATGGTCTTGAAACTTAATGTAAAGTTGTCTTGTAGTGTGTCGCTCTTCTATTTTATTGGCCTCCCTGCATGTGACCATACAGGAAAAGTGGGGGCACAGGGAAATAGGAATTTAATGTGATAGAGAGGGAACCATATTGAAACGCTTGATGTTGATGGGTGCTAGTCGAAAGAACCCGGTTCCTGAACACTTGTCTCAGTCTATGGGCCTCATTCCGAGTTTGGCAGTGTTCCTAAGGTATTTCAGTTACAATTAATGCCACTTCCTCTGGAGGATTTGCTGCCAGATTACAAGTGGTGGCATGGGCACGTTAATTCCCTTTTTTGTAATCCATAGAACTCCACTGGGGATTTGGCAGATTTACTGTGAGCAGTAAATATGTTCAGGAAAAACTGCCAATATTTCCCACTGAAATGGAGGATTTACCTCCAGCCCTGTGATGGAGATACATCCTCCCCTTGAAGGACATACTCTGAACTCCATCGCACCCTACAAGCTGGCAGTATTTTGATTACTGTCAGAAAATGTGTCCGCATTAGAAATGCTGCCAAAATGTCTGTGTTGTCCAACTTGGAACGCTCACCTATGTGTTTGGTGGTGATACCACAGCATATTTTTATCTGGAGGGAGAGTCCAAGATAGCTCCTCATCTGGATTAGCTGCTAATTTGGGATGAGGGCTTTGTAGAGCTGAAGAGGTGAGCTTTGAAATAACTCGATTTTTATTGTTTGGGTAACTGATAGTCCTGAGCTAGGCATGTGGAGGTGGTCAATTTGTGTGTGTTGTGTAGAAATTTAGGAGCTTTTAGAGGGAAGTATGTTAGTTAGAAGGACAAGGGGGTAAACAGATATGATATGATATTTTATTTGTATCGCGCTCGTACACAAGTGTTTCAGAGCGCGACAAGGCAAGGGAGGAGAAACAGGGGAGAAACAAAACAGCGATCTTACTAGGCCCAGTGACATTGAGAACGTGCAAGTGCATGGGAAAGGGGAAAAGTGCATGAAGGGGGGGAGTGGAAAGTGCAGAGCAGAGGAGAACAGATAAATAATAATAAATACAAATAAATAGATAATGAAGCAATAACAGAGGGTGTGCGGTCAGCAAGAGCTGTGTTTACGGCAGCAGAACTGGGTAAGTCTGATAAGTGCATAAAAGAAGAAAAATGGGGTGTGGGGGACTGTGGGGGTTACAGGTACAGTCCCCAGTGCGAGGGGTGGCCAGGAGGCAGTGCAGAAGGGTGGCAGTGTGAGCCAGTACCTGGGCACGGGGGACAGAAGATACATGACATGGAGGAAAGCATACAGTGCCAGGTATGGTTCCCAAGAGCAAGGCAATTGGCTCTATCATAGATCTGCCTGTCGGCTGTCTTTGGTAGTAGTTGTTTGATTCTATTTCAGTTGCATGATGTCTGACTAGAAAGAGTCCATTTTCCAAATAGGCTTAGTCACAGAGTCGCCTGAGGGTTCCCGTTTGGTTCAAAATATTCAGGGGCACCCTCCATTAGTTCAAAGTTTCTGAGAGTGGTCTGATGTTTGTGTGCTGGTCATGTGCAAGTGTTAGTTGAATAGCCAAGTTTACAGCAAATTTCAGAAGATGACATGGTCTTTTCTGAACAAAGGTGTTTGAGCAGAGAGTTTGAGTTTGATTGAGAGGAAGGAGGAGGCCCATCCTGTGTGCCCTTTTCGGTTGAAGTTAGGCACCATTATTAAGGCATATGTGCTGGATCAAAGCTTTCTTGATGATTGGTTGATGGCATTAGCAGCTGGTGAACTTTTAAAATGACGGGACGTAAATATTTCCTATAATATGTGGGAGGAAATCTTTCAAAATAATGGGTTAAAATAGTGTATTTTACAACACACTTTCTGTGACAAATTGGGCTAGAAACCACACCATTTGGAGTCAATTTTGTAGGGCAACACATGGAAATGCCAAGTCACCAACAGGGTACAAGAACATTTTCCAACATGTTTTCATGACGCCTTCGCCCACAATTTATGAAGTATAAATAAAATGTTCATGTTGGCACTGTCCATATATGTCCATGCAGTCTGCAACAATACATGCCATTATTGCAATATACGAACATACTCATGTTTGCTTGACCATCATGCCAGTAATGATATTATACAAAAGCATGTCTATGCTGGCTCTGCCAATATGGACAGTATCCCATGTAAGAACATACTCCTATTGGCTTTGCCAGAAAAAATAATAAGCCATGCCATTAAAAGAAAGCATGTCCAAATTGACTGCACCACTGTAGCACAGTATTGCTGTATTGGAATACTAATCATGTTGGATTTATTCATGATGCCACTAAGACATACTATGCCATAGTAAGACACCCTGTCCAGATGGAAGTGCACCAATGTAGCCCAGAATAGGCACGCACAAATGATAATTTATTCTTTAAAAGAAAATGTATTTATAGATTTATAATGCACCGGAACCTGCAGGCATCAGGGTGCACGAATACACAAGCAGACAGCAATATCACAGGAAAATTATCAGACCAATGAGAAGAAAGAGGACCAGATAATCACTCCAAGAGAAAGGTCTTAAGTGACTTCCTAAAGCCTCTAATATTGAATATTGGCTTCTTGCCGCAAGGGTAGCGGAAGTGTCATCCACATTTTGTCTGAGCATACAGCAAAGGATTTGCCCATGCCTTTGGTCCATTTGAAGGTTGGGCAGTTTATCTGCATCATGTTGGATGAGCACAATGATCTTGTTGGCTCATAGTAGGTCATTAAGTTTTTCATGTAGGCTGGGGTTATCCCATGGAGACATTTATGTGCCATACTGGCCACTTTAAATGGAACTCTGGCCTTCATAGGGAGCCAGTGCAGTGCCTGTCTATACTGTGATATGTGATTTCTTCTTGGGATCTTTTTAATGATATGAACTGCATCCTTTTGGAGTTTATGAATGCTTTATTTGTTGGCCCTAACAAGAAGAGCGTTGCAGTAGTCAATCCTAGACAAGATAACAGACTGTGCTATGATCGTACACTTGTTTTCGGTTAAGTAGGGATGAATATGTTTTTAAAGCCTTAGCTAGTAAGTGCAGTGTAGAGATGTCGCGAGAGCCCCGCTCTCGCGAGATCTCGCTCGCGCCCACAGCTCCGCCCCCGCGCGCTACGCGCGCATTACGGGACGAGCTGAGGACACGGACAGCCGCGTCTTCCCGGCTCCTCCGAGCACGGGACTAATTCAGCATTAAAGCTGCAATATTAAGGCTACTGCAGCCCGGCCCCAGTTGGCCACGTTGGCCTTTGCTATCCCGGGGACTGTTTATATGCAAACTGTTCCAGAGTAACCAGGATAAATAAAGCACTGGTGAAACCCCTGCCTGGCTCCTGTCTTCCTTCAGGTATTAATATACAACATGCAGTTTTTTTTACTACCTGATTAGAATGGGTTTCTGCACTCAGGTAGGAATCAAGATGTATTCCAAGAGTTTTAATCTTACTTAGTAAAGGGTTGTTACAATGGTGGATGGAACAGGAATAATAGTTTTGTTTTAATTTGGCCCTCGCATCCGGCGATCTAAAGATTAGAAACTTTGTTTTTCCTCTTTTGAGGCACATCCAATTTTCCGTCATCCAAAATTCAATCAGATCGTAGATGTGCTCTAGTTTCGCTACGTCTGTGTCATAGTCTCCATCGATCTCCAGGACCAGCTGGATAGTTGGTAAAAAAGACACCTGTCTCTTCCAAAAGGCTGCAGAGTGGTCTAGCATATAGATTGAAAAGTACCGGGGACATGCAAGCCCCCTAGGTACGGTGCAGGTTGTTGGGGCAGGGCCTGCAGATTTGTAATTGTTTTTACAAATTATGCAGATCATTTCCAGCTCTCCCTTGAACTCAATGGGGACTATGAGGTAGACCAAGGAAAATAGATGAAGTCTACTTAATTATCAAAGACTGGATGTCTCTAAACTGGCTTTGTTTAAATGCCAGTAAAGTTGAGTTGATGATAAATGGATCGAAGCATGCTCATGATGGCTTACGACAGAAGTATGTCAGCTTCAGCATTGATGGAGGCTTTGTGCCTGTAATTCAATAGGTTAAACCCCTTGGTACTTACATGGGGGGCCAAGCTCAATGCTGATGCCCAAGTAAATCACTTTGTCAAGACATCTAATTACTACCTTAGAGTCTTAAAACAGATCGGTCAGTTGGTCTCAAAGACAAATCGGGAAAAATTGGTCCAAGCTATTGTCATGCCAAGGCTCGACTACGCAACTCCCTACTTGGGGGTGCTAGCATGGAAAGTATAAAGAGGCTCCAGAAGCTCCAAAACGATGCAGTGTGCAATACTGCACGCAGAGACCCAGTATCCAAAGCACATAGGGAACTTCACTGGCTCCTGGTTGCATCCAGAGTCAATTTTAGGATTCTTACGCTAGGATATAAGTGTCTGCGCCTCAATATTTGAAGGGAGAAGCTGGAGTTTTATACATCGGGGAGAACTTTGAAATCTTCTGGTGCTCATATACTAAGGGTGCATCGGTTCAAGAGAACCCAGGGAAATGGTTGGTGTTCTACATTTTGATTGCACAGGCTTGGGATGAACTCCCAGAGTCTTTACGCAAGGAAGAGGACTATCTTGTTTTCAGAAAATCCTTGAAGACCAGACTATTCACTTAGGGCGGTCCGTGGTCTACTCCATTCGTCTGCTAGTTTCTGTGTTGCTATGTTTTGTTTTGTTAGATAAATAGATAAAGGCATCTCCCCAGCAAACTCTAGACAGCCGACCGGTCAGAAAGGAATGGACCCATTTGGATGTTTTGTCGGTACAGTGGGCAATATCTCTCAAGGTGTGGAGTAGACGCTCATGGTCCAGGAGATCAAATGCCGCCGACATGTCCAAGAGGACCAGTCTTTCCCCGTCCATAATTCCCAGCATATGCATCTGCAGATCAATAAGGGCAGTCTCAGTACTGTGGGACAGTCGGAAACCTGACTGTCTAGGATGAAGTGCACCGATAGTTTCTACAAATTTTTGGCGTTGTAGCATGGCCACTTTATCCATAATGTTTAATAGGAAGTTGCAATTCGTTATAGGCCTTAAGTTACTTGTGTAATGAGGGTCTAACCTTATTCTTTTTAGCAAGGGAGTCACAGTAACATTTCTGATATTTTCAGGGACCTCGCAGGTGCGTAATGATGCATTGATAAGTCTGACCAAGAAAGGGGCAAACATGTCCTTGTTGTCTAAGATAATTTTTGGCGTCATAGCGTTCCCTGGGCAGGCCGACGGGTGCATGGTGCCTAGAACACATGATATGTCTGGAATGGACATGGGATGAAAATTAAATGCTAGTTGAGCTTTGGTACAGTCCACATTTGTGGGTGCAAATGCCTCTGACTGAGCTTTTGGCTTTTCTAAACGTTTTAGAGTTTCAAATAACTTCCTGGCTTTGTTATCAGCTTCCTCTATCTGCTTGTTGAAATTCTTTTTAGTTTCGGCGATTGCAATTTTATAGTGTCCCTTTAGTGTTTTCCATGCAGTTTTATTTTCAAGAGAGTAGCAATTGAGCCATCGTCTCTCTGCTTTTCTTTTTTCTGATTTCATGGCTCTATGTTCTTCAGAGAAACATTTTTGATGTCCTCCATTGTCACATATGGATTTAGTCGTAATTAGAGCTAACTTGTCTAATAGGCATTCAAACTTTGTGTTATTGGCATTAACAAGCAAGTCAGAGGGGTCCAACGCAGAGGTAATCGTCATGATTTTGGCCACGCATCTCTGAAGATCAGTTGTATGTACTTTTTTAAATGTATGATTATTCACTTTCTTTAGGGGGTTGTTTAGTCTGGCGAGAGGCGTTTGGAGATGGATAAGAAAGGTTACCATGTAGTGGTCAGTCCATATACATGGTGTGGTACTTTCTAACATGGATGACCGAATTCCTTGCAACAATCCCATCTAGGGTGTTGCCTTTCGCTGTTGTAGGATCTTTATTGGCTACATGGTGGCCAATGTTATTGAGGGCTGTTTCAAGAACAATGGCTTCTTTGGCATTACCGCGCCATCGGTTTAAGTTGCCTAGAAAGAGTGTGGGGCTATTATGTCCGTTATGATCAGACAGGAGTTGTACAATTTCTTCATTAATCGTTTCCACAAGGGGTCGATAGATCAAAATAAAGTTGACAGTGCTACATGCTGTTGGGGTTATTTTTAGGTTTAGGATCTCGCATCTCCTAGCAGTGGCTTGGGATTTTACAAAGCTTGATGAATTTCTTTGCAATAATTGCAACACCCCACTGAGTCCCTGCTCTCCGTTTTGGCAAAAGATGGTATAGCCTTCAGGGGCGGCTAGCGTGATCATTGGGCCACTAGCGTTGGTAATCCAGGTTTCAGTTAAAAATAGCGTGTCGAGGTTGTGATTAACATTATATTCCTGGATATCGAGAGCATACTTGTTAAGGGATCTGGTGTTTAGTAAAGCTAGAGTGAGTGTTTCTATTGTCAAGGAATTGGATATTTTGTCCTTATTTGTTTCAGTATAAGTCTCAGGGTTTAGAGAATGAGGTAAGTGTTCATTGGGGTTGTCGCTGCTACATTGTGTATCCTGGGGAGTGAGAGGGTCAGCTTGGGTACTAGCGCAATCAGCATAGTCTTTTGGTATGACGTCACTCATGCTTCTCTGTGAGTTGGATACCAAGGGATTGCATGAGCTATCAGGTGGCACTGGTGGCACTAGTAAGTAAACTAGTCCATCTGATTTTGACTCTTGTTAGCTGGCTACTATGGCCATGCGGTTTGCTTTTTGGCTGGCCAGTAGTAGGTTTAGTTCTGTGGGGTAGCCCATTGTGTTTCAAACCCCATTTTTCGAATGAAATGTTGAACTGTATTGGGTGTCAAGTGCACTTCCTGATTATGGTCTGAGACATCATGTTGGTTTTACCCTAATGCCAGTATACAATGCAATCCAGAGTAGGAAAATATGTCCAGACTGCCTGCACCAATGTAGGCCAGTATGCTCACATAGAAATGCTCATCATGTTGACTTTACCCTTGATAGGAGTAAAAGGTGCCATGCCACAGTAAGAACCATGACCAGGCTGACTGCACTAATATAAATCCAGTATGGTCACTGTGAGAAACCTGAATGTGTCTCCCTAGCTAGTCCCGGGACCTGTCATCCAGGTGGCCAGGAAATGCCATTGCTATAAGATCCAGTTCCTTGGGGTGGACCAGTGAGGGAGGATCACCTGGATGGGGGCCTTGGGGACAGGGAGTGGGACATCGAAGGGTGATGAGCGGTATCCCCTTCCTTTGACACCTTTTCCCCACCCTCTCATGTAGGACATTCTGAACCGCTGCCCCCACCCTATTCCAACATGAACACTTTTGCACGACACAAAGGACAACGGACTAACACCAGAGCTATTTACCTGATATCTCCCAATACAAGGGTCAGGCAAAGTCAGGCAGTTGATCAGAATCACACACACACCTGGGGGCCCTTTCCCTTACCCACATGGATGAAAGGTGGAACCAGAGATGCACAGTATGAGCATGGCAGACAGCACGATGAGACGGCTAATCAGGCGCGTCAGTTCAAACAAAGGAGAAAGATGGCAGGAATCAAGAGGGTGATGAAGAGAGAAGTGACCTTGCCCTTTAAGTCCCAGACCCGGGGATCCTTGGTGGAGGAGAATTTAAGACTGTGAACAATAGCAAATACGTGTTGCAGCAGATGTCAATGGTACATGGGGCAAGCCTATGCCGATAAGCAGGAACGGAAGAAGCTGCCACGCCTGTGGTCCCGGCCTTGACTCCAGGACTCAAGGAAGCAAAAGCCAAGTGGTACAGCGAGTGAGTGGAGGGGAAAATCAATAAGAACCGGGCTGTGTTGAGTGCGGGAATCGCAAAGTGGCAAGTTTCAGCCAAGTTTAATTAATTGTGTAAAGAACTGTAACGAGTATTGAAGGGGAGACCAGCTGCAGAGGGAAACTGGCACCACATAGGTGCTAACTCGAGAGACTCTGGTCGAGCCACATATGAGAGAAACTACAGATAGCAGGCCATAGTAGAGTCAGTGGAATAGGTCAAAGTGGTCATACTTATGGTCAAGCAAAATACCCATACAATCAAAAGACTTTGATCTATAATTTTGTGAAAGCAAGGGAAGCAAATCTCAAGAGGGGCAAAGTCTATAGTCCCAAGAAACAGAGAGTTGACAGCTATAAAATCGGATAGAGGAATGTCCACTAGGAACTGTTTGAAAAGAGATTAAGAAAATAAGGGAAGTGAATCCTGCTGAAAACAATTGAGAAGGGTCAGCACCCAGAAGAGGGGGATCAAGGGACAAACCCATCGCCCTGAGAATATTGGAAACAAACTTTCATTTGTTAAAGGAACTTTTGTTTTTGTTAGCTGAACACGCCAGGCCCTCAGAGGCAAGAGACTTTCAAGTGAGATGAGACTTTGGCGGTACTGAAAGCAGACATTAGAACTCTAGTCTTGTGCTGGAGAAGCCTGAGACTGTACTCTGCTCCAAGCTCCCATTTTACCCCGTGGTCAAAACATGGGGAAGCAAGAGCCAGGCTATCCAACTGACATATTATTTGAGAACACTTCTTTGTTTTCTTGAGAACTATCCCACACCCATTTTTGTATTAATTGTGGGGATGACAAACTCTGGATCAGTTGGGCGCTGGTAGGGTGTGGTGGTCCAATGGTCGCTGTTGAGCGATTTGATCAATTATATGATCCAGTCAGGTCATAGTCTTTAATTAGTTTATTTTTGATTAGTTAGCACCAAAGAAAACATCATTGTAGAAATGAATGACAGGTTTTTGACATGGTAACTCGTTACACAGCCGACACGCGTTTCAACCTAAGTCTTTTTCAAGGCTGTGATTTGGTTATGTTGTGAAGTGCACCGTGAAGTGACATAGTGATACCCATTGTTATTTATAACACATATATTCCATTCAATATGCATGTATTTAATAATAGTTTCAGTAATGAGGATTGGAAGCACATTGTGGAAACAGATTGGTAATTAGCAAAACCCGTGATCGTGAGTGGTGTTGACGGGGTGAATAGCAGGACAGAACATATAACAGTTGATAGATACATTTAGGCATGACGAGATGTATAGTTACAGTTAAAGAAAATTGAAGCAGAGTAAGAGACAATGTACCAAGGGAGACAAAGGAAAGGGAGAGTCAATGAGTTGAGTCAAGGACCAAAAGAAATTTGGTATGACAGCCTAGTTGAAGAAATGTAGAAGAAGCAGAGTCTTACCCAATTGAGTTAAGGGGTGGACTTCAAAATGCTGTAAGCTGGTCCTCCCATATAAGGGCGCCAGGGGGGCTGGATAGCCGATCTGAAAGGTAGATGGATGGGGTTCTCAGCAGGGATGGGACCCATGGACGAGTGGCCGATATTAGATAGATATCAAGCGGGAGAGGTAAGGGTACTAGTTTGTAGCAATAAGGCAGGAGGCCGGAGAGGGGGAATCTATGAGGGGGTGTCCGATGGGAGGCTTACCGTAGGCCGGGTCCGGCGAGTTTGTGGCGTGCGCAGCGTTCTCGGAAATCCGTGTGCTGTGGATCAGCCCTACTTGCGGGAATTTATAAGAGCATGGCGCGGATTGGTTGGTTCATTGAGCGGTGTGATTGGTCTAAAAGGCCGTCCCGCGGGTTGGGAACCTGTCATGGATTACGTCACAGGGGTGAAATTAGAATATAGGGGAATTGCCTAGAACGAGCCTGATCAGGATTGGCACATGGAAGGAAGTTACAACAATTGTGTCCATAATGCATGTGTAGGCAGAAACTCTCACAGGTTTATGTACGAATGATTACAGGTAAACATGGAAATCATGGTCACTATTTAATCCACAAGTAACGGCGCAATATTTGCATATCAGCTTTGCTTCTTTCTGGCGTAGTTGTAGTTCTCTATCTCCGCCCCTTATTTCAGTTGCTATTTTCTCCAGTCCCACAAAGGTGATGTCTTCCTTGTTGTCCCACTGGTGTTCTTCCTGCCAGTGTAATGCCAGTGGATATCTCGTGTCCAGGAAATGTAGGGAATTGAGATGTTCCCTGATCCTTGTTCTGAGTTATCTTTTAGTACTCCCAATATATTTGCGATTACATACACAGTTAATAGCATAAACCACAAATTTGGATCTACAGTTGATGTATTCTCTGATTGTATGTGTGTCACTGGTACTGAAAGTCAAAGTCTTGGTCGTTGTGGCGAATTTGCACATGGAGCAGTTTCCACACTTGTAGAAGCCCACTGGTTTGTTGCTGGTGAGCCAGTTGCCATCGGTTTTTGGAATAGGTGCCATGAATGATGGGCTAAGGATGTTTTTGGGTGTTCTGGCCTTGGTATAGGTTAGGATTGGCTTGTCTGGGATCCATGCCTTAATATCTTCATCTATTGATAAGAAATGCCAATGTCTCTTCAGAATCTTCTGTACTTGGCTATCACTACAGAACTGGGTAATGTATCTTATTGGGCTGTTGTTTGTTGCCTGTTTGCTGCTAACACAGCCTTGAAAAAGACTTAGGTTGAAACGCCCGTCGGCTGTGTAGCGAGTTACCATTTCTACAATGATGTTTTCTTTGGTGCTAACTAACCAAAAATAAACTAATTAATGACTATGACCTGACTGGACCATATAATTGATCAAATCGCTCAACAGCGACCATTGGACCACCACACCCTACTAGCGCCCAACTGATCCAGAGTTTGTCATCCCCACAATTCTTACAAACAAATGGGAACCCCGGAGTTGGTTCCTCGACAAACCAGGATCCAGGCTGCTGGTCAGATTCGGTAATAAGAAAAGAGGAGGTGCGCAGGAGAAAGGGAGTCCCGCCACGATTAACTCCACCCTTGCTAAAACCATTTTTGTATTAGTTGTACGGTTTTGCAATAGGTTTCTTAGTATAGGCTCTTTTATCTGACACAACGCCACTAGGACTGCCTTATTTTTCATTTGATGGTCGACGCTTGCTCCCATCTTAGATTTAGGTTTAGATTAGTCATTCTTGCAACCTGCATACAGCATTAATTGTTCAATAAACACCCTTGAACTGTGATCACTTGTGTCTGTCTTTCTTGTTGTCACCATGAGTTCCTCACATATGGTGTCAGGCATAGTATGTGACTCAATTGAAGCAAACTGGGGAACCCTGCAATTTCAAAATTTTAGTCAGAAAGCCTCCAACCCTTCCATTGCCACCAAGGAATCAATAGGGTTTGACATCTGTAGCAGTGTGGAAGCTATTATTCCCCCTGAGATAAGAGGAATGATTCCTCCGGATTTAGTTTTGATTCCCCCGCTGTGGTGTTACATACGATTAGCTCCAAAATCTGGCTTAGCATGGAAGTTTGCGATAGACGTCTAGCAGACGTCATTGATCCTGACTTCTGAGGAGATGTGAAGGTTCTCTTACAGAATCATGGCAAAGTCCCTTTTGAGGTACTTCTGGGAGACCAAAATTTCACAGGGAATTTTAGAGAGAGCTCTGTTTCCTCACTTCCAAGAAAGTGAACCTGATATAACAGACCGTGGTGACTTAGGCTTTGGAGAAGCTGATAAATTCCATACCATTGAAGAAAGGAAAGTAGAGGAACCTATCATTTATCCCGACCTAGCCTTTGCCCAGCAAAATGGAGCTTTTTTACAAGCAATTCCCGAGGAAGAAAACCTACCCTGAACGGTTAATGAAAACTCAACTGGTAATACCTAAAAGTCACTGAAAGTTTGTGCTAGAAATCGCACATTCCCATCTCATGGGCGGACATTTGGGCCAAGCTAAAACCCAGGTGCATATTAGTGGAAAGTTTTACTGGCCAGCTACCCACGCCGATATCAAAACTTTCATGCAAACATGCGAGATATGTCAAAAGACCAACCCGCACATTCCATTGCCTGCCCCTCCAAACCCATTGCCAATTATAGAAGTCCCCTTTTCGTGGATTGGCATGGATATAATAGGACCTCTCGAAACATCTAAATTGGGCAACTAGTATGTCCTGGTGATTGTGGATTATGCAACCCGATACCCTCAGGTATTCCCAATGCGAAATAATACCACTCAGCAAATCCTGAAACATCTTCTACTGTATTTTTCTAGGGTTGGTTTTCCCAAAGAAATACTAACAGATCAGGGTTAAAATGTTATGAGTAAGCTTATGGCTGAAGTCAAAGAGCTACTCCATATTATCACATTGCAAACTTCTGTTTACCATCCCCAAACCAATGGTCTCGGAGAAAGATTCAATAAGAGCTTGAAATCAATTCTACAAAAATTGGTAGTCAAGGACAGAAAGGACTGGGACCGAATGATCCCATGGGAACTATTTGCAGTGAGGAAAACCCCTCAAGCTTCCATAGGTTTTTCTCCCTTTCGCTACTCTATGGAAAAGAACCACGAGATGTACTGGACATGCACTGGGAAACCTGGGAAGAAGACGAACAGGAACGTGTACTTATAAAGTAGCTCAGCCAGACCGAAAACAAAAAGTCCACTTATATCACAATAATCTTCTAAAAGAGTGGAAAGAATACCCGTCAGCCACCCATGCCAAAGAACTAGCCTGCCTAGTTACTGAAGACATAGATAACTTTGACTTAATTCCACCCGAGTTATCTAGCCCACAACGAGAAGATCTAAAGGACATAATAGTCTCATTCCTTGATGTATTCTCAGAAAAACCGTCAGGAGTAAAAGGTACACATCATTATATTCGAACACCTAAAGGCAAAGTAGTTCACCTAAAACCTTATTGTCTACCAGAGGTGGGTAAACAGGTAGTGATCGAGGAAGTTAATAAAATGTTGAAGGCTAATATCATCGAACCTTCCTCAAGTCCATAGTCCTCTCCTATCGTGCTGGTCAATAAACCTGACCGATTCTGGAGATTCTGAATCGACTTCCATCACGTTAATAACATAGCAGACTTCGATGCCTATCCAATGCCATGCATTGATTACCTAATTGATAAACTAAGAACAGCCACCTATCTATCTACCCTAGATTTAACGAAGGTGTACTGGTAAATTCCAGTATATGGGCCAGATAAAGAAAACACTGTGTTTTCAAAACCCCTAGGATTATTCCAGTTTACCGTCCTCTCTTTTGGCCTACATGGTGCACCAGCTATGTTCCAACGTCTTATGGATAACATTCTACAACCTTATTCAGACTTTTGTGAAGCTTACATTGACAATATTGTCATTTATAGTAAGACCATCTCTTCCATCTTTATACCATCATGAAAGTCCTTAGGAATGCCGGTCTAACTGCAAATCCAGCTAATGCAGATTAGCCCAATCTTCTGTGAAATATCTGGCTTCTGCATAGGGAACGGAACTGTGCAGCCCCAACATGAAAAAACAAAAGTAGCCTTGGATACTCCAATTCCCAAAACCAAACGAGACCATAGAGCTTTCCTTGTGTTGATAGGCTATTACCGTAGGTTAATCCCCAACTTTTTGGATAAAATGGCACGGTTGACAGATAAACTTAAAAATACTGAACCCCAGAAACTTCAGTGGAGCGAGGACGATGAGTTATGCTATGACATCCTAAATCAAGACACTATGCCAAAACCCAAACCTAAAGTCAGTCGACTTCTCAAAGGGGTTTGTGTTACAGACGGACACCTCCCTTACAGGGTGTTGAGCCAGCCTGTCCCAAATTTACGACGGACTAGAACACCCGATACTATACACCAGTCACAAGTTATTCTCACAAGAGAAAAACGACTCTGGTGGAACTAGAGTCCCTAGCCATCTAGTGGGCCATTATCCATCTCAGGTACTATCTATTAGGAAGAAAGTTCACTCTGGTTACTGACCACTCACCCTTAGTCTGGATTAGCCATAGCAACAAGTCCAACCCTCGGGTCATGCAATGGTTTCTACACCTACAACCCTATTGTTTCACGGTGGAGCACTGGAAAGGAAAAGACCAAGGAAATGTGGATTTTCTTTCCTGGTTCCCCTATGAAACAAATGTGGTTATATTGCATGGAGGAAGGGTGTGTGAGAAACCTGAAGGTGCCTCCCTAGCTAGTCCCCGGGGATCTGTCATCCAGGTGGCCAGGACAGGGCCATTGCAATTTGATCCAGTTCCTGGGGGTGGACCAGTGAGGGAGGATCGCCTGAATAGGGGGTCCTTGGGGAGTGAGAGTAGGACACCGACGGGTAAGACGCAGTATCCCCCTTCCTTATAGACCTCTTTACCATCCTCTTTTACGTAGGACATTCCAAACCTCTGTCCCCCCAAAATCCAACACAATCACTTTCGCACAACACAAAGGACAACAGACTAACACCATAGCCGTTTACCTGACATGTCCCAATAGAGAGTCAGGCAATTGATCAGAATCAACAGACCTGATGGCTCTTTCCTTTCCCCAGAGGGATAAAAGGTGGAGCCTGAGAGCACAGTGTGAGCATTGCAAACAGCACAACAAGACGTTTAATCAAGAGCGGCAGTTCAAATGAAGGAAAAAGACAGCAGGAATCGAGAGGGTGACGAAGAGAGAAGTGACCTTGCATTTTCTGTCCCAGACCTGCGGAACATTCATGCAGGAGAGCCTAAGACTGTGATAAATAGCACAAATGGTACACAGGGCAAGCCTACGCGATAAGCAGGAGCCAAGGAAGCTCCCGCGCCAATGGTACCAGCCTTGACTCCAGGAAGCAAAAGCTAAGCGGTTCATCACAGCCGGTGTGTTGTGGGGAGAATCGATAAGAACCGAGCTGTGTTGAGTGAGAGAATCACAAAGTGGCAAGTTTGCACCAAGTTGAATGAATTGCGTAAAGATCTGTAACAAGTATTGAAGGGGAGACCAGCTGCAGAGGCAAACTGGCACCACGTGGGTGCTAACTCGAGAGAATCTGGCGAACACCATTTGAGAGAAACTACAGGTACCAGAAGGCTATAGGAGAGCCAGCGGAATAGGCCAAAGTGCTCATACTGAGGGTCAAGCAAAATCCCCATACAATCAAAAGACTTTGATCTATAAACTGTGTGAAAGCAAGGGAAGCGATTCCAGAGAGGGGCAAAGTGTAAAGTCCCAAGAAACAGAGTGTTGACAGACGCAAAACCTGACAGAGAGATGTCAACTATGAACTGTTTGAAAAAACATTAAGAAAACTAGGGAAAAGAATCCCGCTGAAAACAATTGAGAACTGTCAGCGCCCAGAAGATGGGAAAGCAGGGGAGAACCCATCACCCAGCGAATATTGGAAACAAACGTTCATTTGTTAAAGGAACTTTTGCTTTTGTTAGCTGAACACGCCAGGTCCTCGAAGTCAAGTGAGACGAGACTTGGCCATTGACAGTCCTGAAAGCAGCCATTAGCACTGTCATCTCATGCTGGAGAAGCCTGAGACGGTACTGTGCTCCAAGCTTCCATCTTACTCCGTGGTCAAAAGGTGGGGAGGGAGACCCAGGTTACAGCCTCCTGACATATTATTTGAGAACACTTCTTTCTTTTCTTGAGGACTATCCCACATCCATTTTTGTATTAGTTGTAAAGTTTGTCAATAAGTTTTTTAGTACAGGACCTTTTATTTGACAGAACGCCACCAGGACTGCCTTACTTTTCATTTGATGGTTGACGCTTGCTCCCATGTTAGATTTAGGTTTCAGTTGGGCATTCTTCAAACCTGCATTAAGCAATCGTTGTTAAATATACACCCTTGAACTGTGATCACTTGTGTCTGTCTTACTTGTTGTCACCATGAGTTCCTCACATCACTTAAGTGCTCTCATCATGTTGGTGTTACCCTTCATGCTAGTACAAAATGTTGCCGTATCAGTGTGGGCCACCCACCTTCACACAAATCGTAGGCCTGCTCCCCACCCGGCATACCCACAAGCACACATATTCATTCATACAGCACATGCACTCTCTCCTTTGCACATGCACCCTTACAACATAAACTCTCTCTCATTCGCACGCACACCCAAACAACATACGCAATATACTTCTTACGCAAACCCAAGCAACAAACCCTTTCTCATTCACATGCACACAGACACAAACCCACATAATACACAGGTAGAGACATTTTTTTCTTTCATAACTGCAGCCTTGATCCGTACTCCAAAAACTGCATCACACAATCTGACACGATGGCCCTCCACCTCCTGCGTAACACACAGCAGGAACCAAATACAGGGAGAGTTTTGTAGTTCCTGTGCATGCTAAATGGAGTTAGATTGCCTCCATATGTTTCCTCTTTACCTCTGAATGTGCAGGGTAGTGTAGAAGCAACGGCAATGCACATTCAGCCCTGCAGCACCCCATCCTGCATTCCGAATGGGCCAAGCAAGGTTTTGGTTCAAAACGCCTCAGCCTTGCCTCGCCACAATTGTATGCCAACTGGGGTACTGAACTGTCCAAGGGAAACCACATTTTCTTTGTTCTGTGAAAACTAGCCCAGGTGCGTTACCTTAACCACCTGTTGGACTGGTTTGGCTCTTCCATAATAGAAGATGTGTCAGTACCCCATTACCCATTATGGATGAGCCACCGCTGTGTAATGGGAGAATATCCTTGTGATTGATTGAGAGCTCCTTCAATGGAAAGCACTGTGGGTTTGGTATTAGCAAAGTTTATGCAAGTGGTGCGGCTTTCGGAGAAGAAACAGAGGCTACTGTGTGTTTTAGACTTCACATGGAAGCCTTGGCAAAATATTAGTATGTGCAAATTCTGATCCACACAAAAGGTTCCCCTTTCATGTGGTTTTTGCACAGATAGCTTCAACTGTGCCATGCAATGTCCAACTCATCCTTTGAGGTTTAGGCATCAAATAGCTCACCCAGCATCCTGCCTGCCATCCAAGAAATCCCCCAAGCAAGCAACATCTAAAAAGAATTAGCATAATTTTAGGTGGAATAAGTAGTAGGTCACACAATGTGGAATTCTACATTGACAAAATATTACAATACTGCATTAATATTGAATTGCATACTATCACGTCCTCCAGTGGCACTAAGAATTAATTGAAATAGTGAACGTTGCATTTGTAAATATTTCAAAAATATCTGGGCGAAATCTGAGCATACAAAAAGCCAAAAAAGTCTAGCTCAATGACTCCCAAATATTTCGGCCTTCTAGGTGTGAACTTAGACCATTAGAAAGTAATATTGTTACACTGTGTGGTGTCCTATCTGTGTTCTTCTGATAGCATACTATGGAAAAATGCCAACTAGGTTATGGGGGGAATCTATCAGCTTCTCAGCTTTCATGTGAAACTGCAGCGAGTGGAGGAGATATAAACTCACTTCATCGCCCATGTAGCCCAGGATAAACACAGATTCTCACTGGGAGGATCTGGCAATTCTACTACAGTCTGATGTTTCATGTTAGAGTTTCAAGAGCAATAATTGTGATGGATGGACAGCACTAAATTAATTGTAAACACTGTTATTGCTCTGGTCAACCTTCCAAACCACTGTTTTTAGCATGTTTGCGCCATTACAGAAGAGGACCAGACATGTATACAAATCAATCTTGGTCAATCCATCCCAAACTGCTAATCCACTTCCCCTCTACACAAAAATCAAGCAAACCTAAACATGTGTTATCCTTGTTGGGCCTCATCAGTGAGGAGCAGCTTGGTACCCGATGGTGGCGCGAGCAAGGGCGCTGTGTCTGGGCATACCCACTCTCACTTCATGACACAAACTATAAGCAAACCACATTTGTGCTGGGTGGAAGGTTATGAATGAACATTAACCACTGGCATTGCTTTGGGCAACCGTCCACACCATAGTTTATTGGCCTGTATGCGCCGTTGCAGAAGGGGACCAGCCATATGCAAATCATTCTTCTTCGTGCCACCGTGGCAGCAGCCCTGCTCGTACTGGCAGGCCAGGATGACCCTGCATTGGAACAGGAGCAGCCCCAGGCATGTTTGAGCCTTCTTGGGGTTCCAGACCCACTGTCAGACATAGTATAACTCAACAATAAAAAACAAAACACAGAGCTCCTCGTTTTCTCAAGCTTCATGCTCCAGTGACATGGGTTCATTAAAAATCGAGGAACCAAATTACAAGTTTTTTTGTTTGCCATTACAAAGAGCCCTCTTATATAACACTGCAATTAGAATACTGATCTTGGAAATATTGTATTGACTGTGGATGAGCAACGTCAGGCTCATGCGGTTTCCCTAGACTCTGGCTTTCCATAGGGTGCAGAGCCAGCATGGTCTTCAGCTTTACCCCCTATAATATTGTATGATTCTTAAGAGCTTTGTTTTAATCACCAACACTTTTGTGGGGTGGTTATTGCATGCATTCATTAACCTGGATATTCAGCCTTGTTTTGTAATTTTTCTCACAAGCCTCATGTCCGGGGCCCCAATCATAGGAATGCTTGCAAATCTCTGACACTGGTCAAATGTTTATAACATTTAGAAAGGTTATTTTTCTCTAATCATGCACCCCTTCCACTAGTGCGCACGTATTTAGATTTTGAAGTTTGTCCACAGGAATATCTTGTTAAACCCATCGCCAAAATTGAAAGCCCACACCTAAATACAATTGGTATATATCCTTCATGAATTCTAACTTTTGGAAATAAAAAGAAAACGTTTCAGAATGGTGACTGAGTGACAGTAATTTGCTCTGATTCCGCCATGTTAAATCTACTAACACTGCTTTTTGGAATGTATGTAATTCTAGTACAATTTCAGGTTCCCCTATTACCAACTGGACCCAACAGCAATCTGGTTGTTGTCTTCATAGTTATATATTATAATTCTAATTGATCTTTTATAACGTGCTTAATACCAGGGACCAGTTTCTAAGCGTGAGTACGGGATTTGAACCTGTGTTGCTATGCGTTGTCTTGCCCCTGAGCTATCCTCTCGGTACAGTATTGCATCTCAATGTTATCTTATGCTGATTTATACTGCGCACTGCTACCATCCAGTGGAGGTCTCCATGCGCTCTGTAGAATGCTTCTGAACTATCAGGCTCGGAGACCAACTACAATATTGCTGCTGATGACACAGCAGAGTTTAGCCTGGCAGCACAGAATATGGGTCAATTGTGATAATCAGGAAGGCTTTTGTTGGGCCCTTAGGTGATAGCTGAACACATTGGTTGATTGGGGACCCCTGGTGACAATTTCCTACATCTCAATGAAAAGCTTGTGTGGCATTGCTTTGAGGGTAGTGTTGCCAGCAGCACCATTCATGGCATAAACCAGCTGTGGCAAGCTGATAACTCAAAGATCTAACTGCTAAACATATTTGTGTGCAAAAGAATCCAACCCACATTGTGATCCTGCCACATGTGAGGATTCAGAAATGAGACACGGGCACAAAGTGGTAGTGTTCTAAACATCAGGCATCTTTATTAAAAGAAAATGGTTGTATAAAGGCCTCTCTGTCCCTATCCTAAGGAGAGTTTCCCTACGCAGGAAACTATAACTAAAGATCAGTCTGTGTCTCCTCGTTAAAATTAAATAAACTGTTCTTGTGTCCAAAACATATCTGGACCTCACACTAGAAATTAAACAATTAAAAAGTGTAAGGATACTTGTCCCTGATCTAGGTTTAGCCAAAATGTGTTCAAATGTAAAGCAAATAGATAAATCCAAGAAACATGGTTTTCTTCCAAGAAGACTGCCTTGGATCCAGAAGATCGTTCCCTTCCCCTTGATTCTTCCAGGAAGGATGGTGAAAGTGTCTTTTCCAAACAGTAGCCTCTTAAAGGTAGTAGGAATGTCTTTTCCAATAATATCTTCTCAAGGCTGGTGTCATGCCATGTAGGCACCAGTGGTCGATTTGGAGCAGATGGAAGCGCAAAGGTGTGTGCTGTTGCGCTTCCCCCAAGATGGCGCTGTGAACAATGTGCAGCATTGCAGGCTTCTCCGCGGTTCGTGTGGGAGTGACAGCATGGGAGGAGGTTTATCAGAAGTCTCTGGCAGTGCAGCGTCGCGTTGCTACTCTCCTTCTAGCTATGCTTTGTAAGTCTGTGTTTGTTCCAGCAGCCTTTTAGGATCTTAAGTACCCAGTGTTTACCTTGCCTGTCTTCCCTTTGCTACATTTCAATCCCTCTCCCTTTCCCGCAACGCTCACTTTTTTTAACTCCGGACCCGCTACCAGTCAGGTTTCCCCAAAGACTTATCCTCATCCGGTATGTCCCCGCTCTAGCTTTCACCCTCCGGTGTTCTATGCCCATTCACATTACTTTTCATCACACATAACAACGCTCTCTTTCTCGCAGACATTGTTCAGCTTCGCCTTACTCCCGCGGCAGACGAGCCACCTCTCAGCTGTTACCGAGACTCATGGTCTCTCCCTCATTGCTTCAGCCGCTGAGCCGTGCAAACAATCAACACAAAGCAATCCTGGTAGGCGTAGGCTCATTCTCTCCTTTGTTTCCTTTGTTCGCTCTACCATCAAACTCAAACCTTTCCCTTCCACTCTTGCACCAGTTTTCCCTTTACCTGAGAAGTTCTGATTCTGTCTGGAAGTGCCCACCGACAGCCAAACGCAGCCCTATCCATTTGGGTCTCCTGTATAAAGGTATACCTTTCTTCCATACCATCAGAACCTTGTTTACCCAGGCCACTAGTCTTACTAACAACTGACTTCGTGTTTACAGTACTCATAGAAGATTCCACTCCCAGCAACATCGTAGAGAGTTCTTCCATGCACCAACACGCCAAAGAACGTGGTTCCAGCTAAAACAGGAAACAGGGTTTTCTTCTCCAGAGGGTTTCCCTGGAAACCCTATCCTGCCCTGGCATTGTCTCGGGCTGTGCAAGGGGAAAGAGAGACTAGGTGGATCCTCGCTGCTTCTTGACTGCTGCCTCTGATACGGGTCGGTGCCTTTCCTCTTACTTTGCATGGGGTATTGCCCATTATATTGTACGAGATCACAGCTGGCAAAAGTGTCTCTTTTATATAACAACTTCTCAAGGTTGGCAACACTGTCTCTTTTATATCATAAATGCTTCAGTTATTACTTCCTGGTATACTGCCCTGCCAGGAATCCTTCAGTAGATTCTTTAGTTCCCCTGGTATTCTCTGCTGCCAGGTATATATTCACAATGTCTTTTCCTTTCATGCACTTTACAGGGATTACCTGGTATACTCCCCTGCCAGGAATCCCCCTCTGAGTCTTGCAGATCCCATGGTATACTCTCCTGCTGGGTACCTCTTCCCCAAAGGCTCACTGCCTGACGAAGGGCCCAAGAGCCAAACGTCGAACCAGGTGACCAGGTGCTGAGGCGGCAGGCCACTTGGCGGAAGGAAGATGCCCCGTTCGCTCCTGAGGTACTGACAGTCACGCGAAGGAAAGGCACCATGGTCACCACGGAATGAGAAGGGCAGTCCTCGGTCACCCAAAATATCTCTCAGTTCAAAAGAATGCTAACACCACTCAGCGGGAGATGGGAATCCAACAAAGAAACAAGAGACTGGTCAGATGACTACGAACCCTACCTAGGAGTCAGGGAAGCATCTGAAGACGAAAGTCCCGAGTGAGGCACGTGGGTCTGCGCCCGACACACAACACCAGAGAGGTCTAGACGACCCCAGCGGAGTCGCATGAAGCCACAGAGACTCATAGAAGAAATGGGGTAAGATATACCAGAGAACTGTTGAGTTAAAAAGGCGGGAGATGTCAGGCTGAGAAACCCTGGGCCTTGTTAGAGCCCACCCACATCGTTATGTGGGAGTCCGCCGTTGCGGGATGTTTTGGGGAAAAGGAAGTGACGTTGGGGGTTAGGGAGGGGTTGGCGGGGACGCCGGCAGTTGGGTCTTTGCATTTAAATAAAGGCAGACATGTAAAATGTATGCTCCAGCTCCTGCCTCGTCATTGAGTGAATGCGACGAGTGATAGGGGCCCAAGTCACCGCCTCACACTGGCGACGAGTGATAGGGGCCCAAGTCACCGCATCACAGTGCCGTGTGTAATTATTATTGAGCATAAGAATAACATTGGTGAAGAAGAGGGGTAAGAATGAGCGGACAAGCTATAACATATTGACACAGTCAGCCGCATGGGTGGGCGTTCACAAACGCACCACTATAATTATAATTACCAACAAAGTAGCAAGGAGTGTTTGTGTACTTTTTCTGCCTGTCCTGCCCCTGGTTTTACCAAGTGCATCCAAGGGCGCACTTCAGGCACATGATTCCTAAAATGAGCTCCCACGATTTCAAAGAAAGAAAGCTAGAAGTATGTAATACCATGGCTGATGAAGCTGCTGGAGACCAGAGGACCAATGTAGTGGCCAAACAATATAGCACCCTGGTACCTTTAATCAGGGGTCCAAGTGGGCGGGAACTAAAGGGTACGACGCTCCCTTACTTTCCGGGACAACCCTCCATCGTTCCCTTATTTTATACGACCGAGAATAACGGCAACTTCTTTAAAAAAAAAAAAAAAAAAACGTTCGGTTTTCAACCTCAACCATACAGAGGCCTCGAACATGAGCGCTGAGGATATGAAGTCAGTGCACCAGCACACTGAGCTATCTTACAGATACTGAAGATGGCGTTATTTATTTCAATAGAATACTTGCAATATAGATAGGGTGACCAGACGTCCTGGTCTTTCCGGTACTGTCCCAGTTTTTGCTGTTCTGTCCCCCTTTCTCAATATTATGTTTCCATTGGAAACTGCAGTGGTCCCGGTTTTTTGTAGTAGGTATTGATAGCTGACAGGCATGAATGCACAATCTCACACAGAAGAAATCCTGCATTTAACAACTTAAAATAGTGTTGTTTATGATACATTAATTATAATATATGTTTATTTAAACAGTAACACTTAAAACCCCCTTCTCCTCCAACCACTACTGAAGTGTAGTGCCTTGACAGCCAATTTCAAGTGTTAGTCCTACTTTTATGTTAGTTGCCCTGTCCCGGTTTTTTACTTTTTAAATCTGGTCACCCTAGATACCAGATATCTGGTCACCCATTCCCAGGCAGCCAAAAAGATCCACTGTATGAATGGCTGTAGGCCCAGCCTTCTTTGCAGGCGATGAGAGGGCTGGGTGTGTGTAGATGGGCATGTTCTTAAGAGGTGCGAATGGTGGGTGGTGAAGGGGAGCTACTTTTAGGTGCATGCTGAGGGTGACAAAGGCACAATAATGGGGTCATTTAAGTGTCTTTTTGTTTCGTGTTTTCTTCAGTCTTACTAGAACCATTATAAAAAAAAATGTTGTAGGGTGGAGTGGAGGAAAAGAAGGATCCAGGTTTGGGGTTTGAATGGGGTGGGAGTGATGGTGAGTATGGGGGGGAGGGGAGAAAAGGGGGCGGGATAGAGGGAACATCGATCCACTGCTTTTTTTTTACACTTCAACCACTGGATTTAATTGACATTCTAAGAGCCCCATTGAGTCGAGGCCCCAGATGGACTCTTTCAGTTGAATTATAAGAAATGTACTTTGATTCTACTTTGCTGAAGGGTCTGATATTGCTAAATGATTCACGCTGCTATACAAGGCAGGACCAGCCATGCATCGTATATTTAAAACAATAACACCAACTGTACGTTCACATCAAGCAGCCAAAAGAGCTTCTGCAAATTATTTCAGCCCCATAGTAGACGCTTTGAACTATTTTTATTACGTGACGATAAGCAAAGGGACGATGAAACATTAGACGCCTTTCATGCTGGTTTTCAACAGCTTGTATTTAAATGCAATCTAATCAGTCAGGAAGACTAGATACATGCTCAAATTATTCAAAGGTGCTAGCTATTTTGTAAAACTAAGGAAGAACATTCTGCGAGAACCTGGCATCACACTGGCCAGGGTAATAGAGTTGGGTAGTTCTCACAAAATAGCAGAGGATAGAGCAACACAGATTGACTTTACTCTGTAATCTATTAAAATGGACGAGGAATGTGCCATAACCAAACCATGTCCAAAAATAAACCCAACCTCGAGCACAAGAAGAACTGAGAGACCCAGTGGAGCTGGTGGCCTGCACATACTACAGAAATGTACTCCCTCACACAGGAACTTCCCTGGCAAAAGGCCATTTGTACGGTCACTGTGGGAGAGCAAATCGTTTTTCTAAAGTATGTTGCGCACAATTTCTTCAAACCAGGAACAAAGGTTGTCCTCTATTTGTTTGAAAGTGTCCACACTGAACTATCCTAGCACAACCCAGAATAGAAAGAAACCGAAAACGATGGGGATATCTTCTTTATTTCTAGTGTTCTAGGGGTAGGTAAAAAGAGAAAAGGGCAGCCACGCTGTTCAGTAAAGATTCAAGGGGCCGACATGCCATTGCTAATTGACACAGGTGCCTCAGTAGATATCATTGCCTAACACATTTTCAATGTATTCGCAAGCCATGTTCCTTGTTGTCCACCAAAGTGAGAATATACACTTTCCAGGGTTCCTCCCCAATCTTGTTGAAGGGATCATTTTGCAGAAGTGAAACATGGATTGCAAAAGATAAAGGCTGGATTCTCTGAAGAATACCATACCATTTGGAGGAAAACGTGGAAGAGGATTTGGATAAACTAGTGTCGGAAGACATTATTGAGAAGAATTTTGGCCCCGCTCCATGGGTGTCCCCAATTGTGGTGGTGACAAACCAAAGCAACCTGGATCTGTAAGAATATGCGTAGACATTAATATGCCTCACAAGGCAATAAGGAGAGAGACACATCACCCAGCGATAGGTGATGTAGTAGCTGATCTAAAAGATGCAGCATTTTTCACCAAAATAGATATCAAAGCTGGCTTTCACCAGATAATTATGCATCTGGACTCCTTAGAAATAGCTATATTCACCACACATCATGAATTATATAGATATCATAGAATCAGTTTCAGAATCTCCTCAATAACAGAGGTTTTTCCAATATGTTGTCAGAGGTGTCTTGTTGGGAATTCCAGGCGTGATATACATAAGTGACGATATTCTAGTATATGCTGCATCCAAAGATGAACACTAGAGAACCTGGAAATGGCACTAAATAGATTGCATATATATTAGAAAGAGAAAAGAAACATTTGATACAAATACTGGTGACCAGATCTTCTACAATGCTAAATCCTGAAAAAATTGATCTAATAGCATATTCATAAAATTAACTTTTAATTTTATTACAAAATCATTTTTACTATACAATGTGTTTCACAACATGTATAAAAACTCATAAAACCCACAGAAAACACAAGGGGCCTCATTACGACCCTGGCGCTCCCGGATTGAAGGGGGCCGGTACAGCACCGGCCCCCTTCATTCCGGGAGCGCCAATTACAAGCTTCCCATCGCGGGACCCGGATTGCATGCCTGGTAAAACCAGGTGTGCTTTCCGGGTCCCGCGAGGGGGAGTGGGAGGCAATAACGGGCCAGATGTAATCTGCCCATTAGTACCTCCCTCCCCATTCCAATTGAGCCCTATGTGGGTTGAAATGGGAATGGGGAAGGGTTCCTGCATAGAGGACTTTCCGGGTCCTCCTATCTCGGAGTAACCCAGTAAATCCCCATTGCAGGAACCCAGTAATGGAGCCCGGAACGGTGGCAGCCATGGAGCTAGAAGCGCCATGGCTACCGCCGTTCTCGTAATGAGGCCCAAGGTTCATAATACAGAACATAAACGTAAATACAATACCAATTAATAATCATCCACAATTGGACAAAACACCAAATCTACAATGGCCCAATGTGCGTTCATTCAAAATCAGCCCAACATGTTTCTGTCCCTATCCAACAATTATTAGGACATTCATCAGGGGCTATCCACAGCACACTTGGAAAGCTGTTGATAGGTGGGTAGGTTGGTCTCCACAGAGTTACAACCCCAAATCCCAGGGTTACTGATACTAAAGAAAACAAGAAAAGAAAAGGTCATCACATTTTAAAAAACTATGTTAACTGATCAAAATGATTTTGATTTCCAAAACCAATAATCATATATTTGGTCCCAATGAAGGTCTTAAATGGCATCATGCCCATATCACATAGAGGTTGATACACTATGGAGGTTATATACAAGCCTGTAATTGCTCCAGGTGTTTCCATATGTGACTATTTCAGAGTTCTATGAAAGAGACAACATTGTGGAATCCATTTCCGTTTTTTGATCTTGAAATACTTTTAAGCATATGGCCCCCCTGATGGTGTTTTTCTAGAATTGCCCAGGTGGGTATGCAATTGGGTATTCCACTCGTTATACCAGTACTCATTTGAAACACGAGAGGGTTCCCTTTATATTATGTACACTGTAACATGGGAAGCATCCATTGGTTTGTTCGAAAATCATTCTAATGTAGGATCACTATTCAAAAACCACAATGTTGGTGATTGTACATGTATTAAAACATCTAATAAATTCCCACACTGCAACCACAAAATTGTTGATTATGCCATTATTAAAACATTTGTGGCATTATTATGAAACAAACGAATGAAGGCACGGAGTGTATTATATGTTGCAATAGATGTAGGAACTGAGCTTTTTACATGTTGCACACTATTTTAGGTATTCTTGAGTGAACCAAAATGCATTGGAGCATTCCTTTATAGTGTGGTTTTCCATTGAGTAAAGAATTGATTAAGAAATTAATTTATATAATACTGTGTATTCCTTTTAAGGTATTTGGGTAAAGATCTTCACAGTGTGACAATGCTGGCTTCGCCAGGTTGTTTCGTCCCTGGCGATTACCTTTTAACATTCCCTGATCGAGGTGCTCAAGAATGAGAGTGAAGTTAGCTACTTTGTTGTTTCTCTACGAGATGGCGCCCTCGTTATGGGTTGTGTCCTGGGCTATTTTCACAATAGGGTAGTCCTACCTTGATAGCCATGTTTAGGTAAAAGCAGGTGAAACGCGAGTGGTTTTTGTAGTAGTAGACATCAGGCGGAAACACAGAAGTGCTCTGTGCTAGGAGACATAGGTGCTCCGAAGTAAATATTCCTTTTTTGAAGTTGCCTACAAGATCTGCGCATGATTCACATGATGCGGGGGTATGGTGGTCTCTCTCCCCCCTGGTGTTCCCTTTCACTGTGGGACGTGACTTTGTCCTTTTTTCTCCAGTATATTGAGACACATGCTTTAAAACAATGCAGTGCTGCTTTGAGTTGCAGGCACTCGACTTTAGAAGAGCGAAATGGAGATAACATTTGGTGCCTCAGGTTGATCAGTTGGATTCATCAGCATGCAAGATCGTCTTATAACGTGTTGGTGACTTGCCTCCTGTCAGAATAGGATGCTAACACTACAGGGCTATGTTTGTGTACAAGTGGTGACACACTATATGTTATGGGGGACCTAAGTGTTTGGTGGTATTCACTGGGCACTCAGTATATATCGTACCGGCATGCCTCACCATTGTGTTTAGACCAGGACACTTGTGGCAGGTGATAGGCATAGATGGCAATTTATAGTGTATGTGAAATCCTCTTCAACATGAGTTTTTTGTATGTCATTTTCTCGCTTCTGTAGGAAATTGATGGACTTTGAACCTTGTAAGAAGAGAATAACAGTCCTCATCTTACCTATATGTTGATGGAGCTTCAACACAGATGCCAGGTATGGTGCCCTCCCAGATTTGTAGAGCTTACAGATGTGTGTGGAACATATTATTAAAGGACCTGAAAGTGACAGCCTTGTTGTTGTCTGTTTTCTTTGTTTTGCAGTGTGTGCTTCGGCCATTTGAGGCTGTTTATTGATTAGCATAAGTTCTACCAAGAAGAACTACGATTGCATTTTTGCATATGGGTGATACCATGCACAGAGAGCAGGTACCTTTTATGAATTTTGAGTGTCTTGTTGGGTGAAACAAGCACAGACCAGATTTCATTCAACTAGTGGAGTCATCTTGAATTGCTTTTGATCAAATAACTTGTTTTTTTTAAAATATTTTTTTTATTGCCATTTTCAAATTTTACAGAACAAACCCAAACCCCATACTCTCCCAAATCCTCCCTGTCCCTCAGACTTGCTGGCATACCTTTCTTCAATTTCCTGACATCGCCCACCTGTTTGAGGAACGTCCCGTCCTTCACATTATGTCCAGTATTCTCAAGGTCTGAGGGCACCATTGTATCATATAGTCCCCTCTAAGATACTCGATTACCATTCCCCAATCTGTCCGAAATGTGCTCGCTTCCCTTTGTAATCTATATGTAACCCATTCCATTGCCAGTATTCCCCACAATTTGTGAAGCCATTCAATATTAGTTGTTGGAGATTTTTGTTTCCATTTCTTTGTGATTACTAGCTAAGCAATTATTATCAGTATCACAAAGCCTTTATGTTGTGGTCTCAGAGGGATCGGATTCTGAGGGTCGAACATGCCACATATCCAATCCTGGGGAGTATACGTTGCTGATTCAACCACCATCTGTTGTATCTGTCCAGTTATTTCTTGCCAGAAAGGCTTCAATAATGGGCAATCCCACCAGACATGTCTACAGTCATCCCTTCCCCAGCATCCCTCCAACATTCTTGTGGTGAAGTGGTAGGAAACATATCATGTAATATTTCTGGTGTGTAGTTCCATTGCACCATTACCTTGTACCACATTTCTCTCATTTGGATTGATCTCGTCAACTTTGGTATATTTGTCCAGAGGTTTTCCTAGTACGATTTTGGGATTTCCTCCCCCAGGGTTCTTTCCCAATGATGTATGTTCGTCCCCTTACGATCTGACTTTAGATTCACTAAAATTGAATAAAATTTGGACACTAATTGTTTGTACCTCTTATGCGTTGTAATAAAATGTTCAAAAGGCATCAAGGTCCTCTGAGATGCTTTTTTAATATCTGGTTGTTTCCATCCTATCTTTTTCTGCCAAGCCAATATTCATTTTGCAATCTTCAAAAGTCCTTACCTCCCCTTCTAAAAGCATGTCTCCCACTAAAGTTACTGCAATCCACTTCCTTCCACTTCTTGAAGGAGCCCTGTGTCATCCCTGGTGTGAACTGTGGGTTCCTAAATAGCAGGGTAAATAGGGATGGGCGAGTTGAAAGGCGTCCTTGCCTCAACAAGCGACCCAGGTATCACATGTCACTGAAGGTACCCCACTCATATTAGCACTCCGAGGTCTATCCTGTTTATTTAACCACAACGACCCCTGCAACTGCCATATCCATCTTGGCCCACGGTTTAGTCTGGTCGCCCGGCAGCCATTCCCCTATGACCCGTAATTGGGCCGCTTTATAGTATTTAGAAACATTAGGGAGTCCCAACCTCCCCTTCTGTCTAGAAGCCATCAGTGTTTCTAAGGCTACACTTGGGCGCTTGTTCTGCCAAATAAAGTGAGATATTATCTAGCTAATGTTCTTAAAGAATAACCTTGGTAACCCAATCGGGAGTGCCTGAAAATAATACAAAAGGTTGCGCAATATAACCATTTTCACCGTAGGTATCCTACCCAGCTGAGATATACGCAAATGGGGTGCATTTATTTAAGTCTGCTTTTATCTTTTTCAGTAGTGTTGGGTAATTAGCTTCATACAAATTCGATTGTGAATTGGTTATTTGTACTCCCGTATACCCAATAGTATCCTTAGCCAGCTGAAAAGGCAAAAAGAACAACAAATCCGCCCTCTGGGTCTCTGTCAGCCCTGATTTAGCAATGTTTATCTTCAACCCTGCTACCTTTTCCATATTTAATAATTTCTCGCTTAATGCTCGAACAGAGGTCACTGGATCAGTGAGAGTCAACATCATGTCGTGGGCACATGCCGTTATTTTATGTTCTTCTGCACAAAACCATATACCCCTTATGCACTGATTCTGCGGTATGGTAGCTAACAGGGGTTCAAGGTATATTGCATAGAGAAGTGGGGACAGTGGACACCCCTGTCGCGTCCTTCTAATAATCTGATTTTTTCCGATAAACGAGAATTAATATGCAGCCGAATCGAGGGGTTTGCATAATTGGCCTGTACCATGCTAGTAACTCTGGGGCCAAAACCCATATGCCCCATAACCCTGAATAATAATCGCCACTTGACACAGTCAAAAGCGTTTTCAGCATCCAGCGAGACCAATTTCGCAGGGACCTGCCGAATGGCAGTCTTTTAAATTAAGTGTATTAGCTTTCTGGTGTTATCTCCTGTTTGCATTCATATTATGAAGCCAGACTGGTCCGTGCCTATGATGACCAGGAGAATAGGGGTGACCCTGACCACCAAGATTCCTGTGTAGATATTTGCATCCAAGTTCAGGAGAGCAATGGGCCGGTACGACCCACAGACTGTTGGATCTTTATTGGGCTTGCTAAAAACCACGACTTTCGCCTCTGACATAGTGTGGTTCACTTCCCCACTATCCCTAATGGCATTGAAGAGACACGTTAGCTTACAGCAGCCTGCAATATTTATAATAAAAGCTTGCTGAGAAACCACCTGGTCCCGGAGCTTAATTTTGGGATATTTTTTTAATTATCACCACTACTTCCTCCTTTGTAATATCCTCCTCTAGGCGATCCCTCTCTCGGCCTTAATTTTCTGAAGCGAAAGTCTGCTAAAATATCGTTCGACTGCCTGTTGTTCAGGTTCATCAGTCTTATATAAAGTCCTATACAAACTTACAAACAAACTCACTGTCGCTTTTGTGCCATCTTGTTGCCTAATACTCAAGATTGCCCTTTTTCCCATTCATCCCTCTAATCTATCTGGCTAAAAGTCTATCTGCTTAATTGGCGCTTACATAATATCGCTGCTCTGTACTCAGCAGTGCTCTCTCTGCATTTTGTGTACTCAATAATTCCAATTGGATTCTCACCTCTTTCATTTTTTTATGATTTGTGTTTCTTCCTTTCCACTGCATCCCGCTGAGCCTTCCTCAATTGAGCTTCTGTCATGAACCACCGTACGCGTCCCTTCTGGACTTCGTGGTCCCTGACCCATAGTGGACTGAACTCAGCAGTACTCCCAACATGGCCGCTGAACGTGGAATGCTGTTTGCCAGTCTCCGCGTTGTACGCTCTACATTCTACAAAGCAGACACCCCCCCGCGGCCCTGCGTGTCTCAACGCTACGGCTTGCAGTAGTCAGATATGTGTGGCTGGAGTTCGTACAGCGATTACTTCTGATTCCTGGTCAATGGCTCTTCAAAGACCCTTTGCGGCTTCCTCGATTCATGTTTAGTGCACTTCACCTTTAAGCCCTTCTCCACCCCAAAGGCAAAGGTGGGCTTTATGATTTCACATCTCTCTGGGAATGCATTAACTTGGGCAACTCCCTTAGTTAATTCGAGTGATGCCCTCCTGGATGACTATGATGGTTTCATGCAGGCGCTAAAGACCATTTTCGATCGCCCAGAACAGGTTTACAGTGCCCAAGAACGCTTATTGGACTTCCAACAAGGATCCCAGGATATGCTAACCTATGTGACACGCTTGAAACAACTTGCCAAGGAAGCAGACTGGTCCTCTGAGGCCTGTTTCACCCTCTTTTGAAGAGGTTTGAATGAAGAGATAAAAGATGAGCTAGCCAGGGTAGCTCGCCCAAGTTCCTTCCAGGCTCTCATGGATCTTTCCTTACAAATTGACTTTCGTATCCAGGAAAGAAAAGCAGAAAAGAAGAAGACTAAAATACCCTACCAAAAGGCCTCTACAGAACCTTCCTCTAGACCTGAGCCTGCTTCTTCCACGACCACGGACCCAGAACCCATGCAACTAGGAGCCTTGCGCGGACCCATAACTCCGCAAGAATGGATGCGACGGATTCACACTGGTCTGTGCATGTACTGTGCCTCTGATAAACATCTTGTGAGAGAGTGCCCTATTGCCCCTCCACGGCGTTCGGGAAACGCCAGCTCCTGATCATAGATAGAGCACAGCTTCGTGAGAGAGATGTTTGCTCCTCATCTATTCCATCTTTGAACTCTCCTGGACAAAACAATCTTGTGATTCTGCAAGCCTTTCTATCGCCTTCCAAGAAAGAATCTTATCCCATTCTGGCATTAGTGGATTGTGGGGCCATGGGGATATTCATAGATCATGATTGGGTCACTACCCATAACATTCCATATGAAACATGAGACATCATGCAACCTGTAGAAGCTATCGATGGAAGACCTCTTTCTTCAGGACCCATTACCCTTCAAACCAAAGAGATCCTGCTTTCTATAAACCACCATCAAGAAAGGATCAAATTCGACATCATAAGATCTGCCCATTACCCAATGGTACTGGGTATGCCTTAGTTACTGAAGCACAACCCATACATCAATTGGGCAGCAGGATCCTTGTTTCTTTGTTCAGAACATTGTATGTCCCACTGTTTATCCCTAGATTCCTCACCAAGATCCTCTGAAGACATGCAAACTAACCAGCAAAGTCCATTCACTGTCTCGAATATCATCCAGGTTCCCAGGGCCTATCAGGATTATACTGATGTGTTTTCGACCGCCATAGTACAAGCCCTTCCCCCTCACAGACCTGAAGACTGTGCTATTGATACCGAACCCTCAGCAGTGATTCCTTTTGGAAGGATGTTCATTCTATCAGAACCAGAGAAAAGAGCCCTCTGAGAATACCTGGATACCAACTTGGAAAATGGTACTATATGACCATCCAAATCCCCGGCGGGAGCTTTGTTGTTTTTTGTCCCCAAGAAAGATACCAAAGAGCTTAGGACTTGCCTAGATTATAGTGGTCTAAATCAATGCACCCTCAAGGACCGCTACCCATTGCCCCTAATCTCGGATATCCTGGAAGCGGTAAGAGGAGCTGTAATGTTCACGAAATTAGATCTCAGAGGTGCCTACCATCTGATCCATATAAAGGAAGGTGACGAATGGAAAACAGCCTTTAGAACACCCTTTGGTCATTTTGAATACTTCGTTATGCCCTTCGGACTGGCTAATGCCCCAGCAGTCTTCCAACGTTTTATGGACCGGGTGTTCTCCGATATGCTGTTCCTCTTAGTCATAGTATACCTGGACGACATACTGATATACTCCAAGGACCATCTGAAGCATGAAGAACATGTTAAAGCAGTTTTACAATGTCTATGTGAACATAAGCTCCTGGCCAAACCCGAGAAATGCCTTTTCCATGTGTCTACTGTTCACTATCTCGGATTCGTACTCAGCCCAGAGGGAATTGGAATGGACTGCTCGAAAGTAGACTCCATTCTATCCTGGCCTGTTCCAACTACTGTGAAACAAATTCAATCCTTCCTGGGGCTTGCTAACTTCTACCGGAAATTCATACCTTCTTTTTTGGAGATTGTAGATCCGATCATTACATTGTTGAAGAAGAATAAACCCTTTCACTGGACAGCAGTCCAAGATGAGGCGTTTCAACGGTTAAAGTCGGAGTTTACACAAGCCCCCATCCTGGCCCAACCTGACATTGATCGACCCTTCCTAGTGGAAACTGATGCCTCTAACTATGCCATCGGGGCAGTCCTGAAACAGGAACTTGATGACAAGCTAGAACACCCCATCGCCTACCTTTCTCGCACCTTGACCCCTAGCAAAACCCATTATTCTGTTTTGGAAAAGGAACTACTAGCCATCCATCAAGCCTTCACAGACTGGCGTCATCTAGTCCTGGGAGCGAAACATCCTGTTCAGGTCCGCACGGACCATTGGAATCTTCAAGTGCTGCAATCCCTGGAATGTAGGAAAAGTCGTCAAGCCTGTTGGGCCTTCTTCTTTGCCCAGTACCAGTTTCAAATCCATCATGTTCCTGGAGCACACAATATAATAGCCGACGCCATATCCTGACGTCCCGACTACGAAGGTCCTGAAGACTGATCCTTCCCAAAGATGTTTCCCCACACAATATTTGTTGCCCAAGCAATCAGTCTCCTAGAAGACATTTGGATTCAAACTCAGTCCTCTGAAATCTGGAAGGAGTTTAACGGAAAGAATCGATGGAACCTCAAGACGAAGGGCGGATATTTATTCAAGGACAATTGCCTGGTCATGCCCACTCAGAGACTACGACAAAAGATCACAAGCCTATGTCATGATACCCTTCATTCAGGACACCGTGGCATCACCAACACCCTCTGTCTAATACAAAGACAGTTTTGGTGGCCGAAGATGAAGGATGATGTCCAGCTTTACATCCAAACCTGTGCAGTCTGCACTCAAAATAAGCATGACAACAAGATACCGCAGGTCTCTCGCTCCAACCGGCGCTGCCAACAAGACCTTGGGAATTCATCGCTACGGACCTTATTGTGGAACTACCACCTTCCAGGGGATACAAAACTATCATGGTTACCATTGATTTATCCACTCACATGGCTCACTTTACACCTTTATATAAACTACCATCCTCCTCTGAACTCTGGAATCTTCCTGGAACACATATTCCGACTTCACAGACTACCTTCCAAGATCATATCTGACAGAGGACCCCAGTACATATTTCAGTTCTGGAAACAATTATGTCGCATACTAGGAATCCAACGTGCCCTATCCTCAGGTTATCATCCACAAACCAATGGAGCTACTGAACGCGTGAACCAAACTCTGGAACAATATCTTTGGTGTTTCGCCACCAAGGTCCAGGACGATTGGTCACTCTTGATACCTGTGGCTGAATTCGCCTACAACAACTCAGATCACTCGGATGTCAAAACGAGTCCCTTCTTCTGTAGCCAAGGATTCCACCCTTCGGTTCTACCATCCATTCTCCCACATCCTACCCCTGTTCCTATAGTTGACTCCTGGATTGAAACCCTCATCAATGTACACAAAGAAGCAAAAGAACACCTCGAAAAGGCCCGAACAAACACCAAGCACTATGCTGACTCCAAAAGAAGACAAGGGCCTTCTCATACACAATATGTGATACGGTCTGGCTATCCTCGAAACTTCTGCCTTGACACTTATGACCAAACAAATTGGCTCCCCGGTAGTATGGTCCTTTCTCCATAAAGGAAATCATTAACCCAGTGGCCTTCCGACTCAGACTACCAGAATCTTGGAAGAGGATCCACCCAGTTTTTCACACTTCTCAGTTGAAACCATACGTCCAGTCCTCCCGAGCTGCTCCAAGATCTACCCCTGTGATTGTCAATGATCAGTTAGAATACGAGGTTTCCAGAATATGTGACTCCAGGTACAGACGTGGACAGCTACAGTATCTGGTCGAGTCGAAATGGTACCCTCCCAGTGAACGCACCTGGGAGCCTGTCTCAAACATAAATGCCCCCAGACTGCTCCGAAGGTACCACCTTATACACCCGGGCAAACCCAGAGGAACTGGGTTTCGGAGGAGGCATGCTGTCATGAACCACCGTACGCGTCCCTTCTGGACTTTGTGGTCCCTGACCCATAGGGGACTGAACTCAGCAGTACTCCCAAAATTGGCCGCTGAACGCAGAACGCTGTTTGCCAGTCTCCACATTGTACGCTCTATGTTCTACAAAGCAGACATGCCCCTGCGGCCCTGCAAGTCTCAACGCTACCGCTTGCAGTAGTCAGACGTGTGCGGCCAGAGTTCATACAGCGATTACTTCTGAATCCTGGTTCCCGGTCCCCTGAATCTCTTCTCCTTTCATCCTTCCCCTTTTTCCTCACCTTGAATTTCCTGGATTGCCAGCGCATTCGTATCTCTAAGTGCGCTCCTCGCCATTTCCTGGACTTTTTCCCGGACATCTGAACACTTCCTGGAGTCGGGTCAAGAACCGCACGCTGGAACCTGAGGATCCACGCACAGGGTTATACAAAACCCGAACAGTGCGAAAGAAGACATCTTCGAAGATCACGAACAAACAATACAGATAGGTGAGAACGGGGGATACCTGTGACAGCTTCTAGTTCCGTTTCCAATGTTACCCTCACTTTCCTTCTTTGAGCTTGGATCGCTATTATCTCGCCCCTAATAACCACTTTAAAAGCCTCCCACAGCCCTTCTTGTGTTGTTTCCCCATTTTCATTATTCACAAAATAATCGTCTCTTTTGCTAACCACTTATTCCGCTGACACAGTGCCGTACAATACTTCCCGGTGTAAGAAAGGCATGGCATCAAAGTAATAAAGACACAAGTGATCACAGTTCAAGGGCACTGTCTTTTATATGTCTTTGCGGCCACCACACTGCTAGTGGTGTCTAAATAATTTAAGGACCTACATATAATGGTAATTAAACTCTATTGGCGTCAAGCCAGATGTAGCGTATCCCTAAAAACACTTAAGTATTGACAGGTATGGTTTTTGCGTTATGCTATATCACCTGGCAAGTACAATTTGTTTCTTAATGGTTGGAAGAGGGTTTTAATCAGGGAATAAGAGTGCTGTTATACATTTCAAATAGATTTTTCGCTAAAAATCCTGAAGTCTCGGTCTTAAGAGGCATTTATTTTCATTACCTGTACATTCTGACATAGCGCCTCATTACAAGTGTAGCGGTCCGGAAATAGGGGTGCCGGTAGCAACGCACCAGCACCCTTTCCAGACTGCCACGCTACAAGTCTGCCTGCAGAGGCTGTTGTGACCGGTAGGTTTAACATACTGGGTTAAACGGTCCCGGTAGGCAGACTTGTCATGGAAGCCCCGGGACCGTTAGCAACAGTGCCTCCGTCCGCCCACTCCCGTTGAGTTCTATTGGACTCAACAGAAATGCGGAACAACATTTTCCGGCGCCTGACTTCATGATCTGCCAGGACCAGGTTATCAGGCACCGGAAAAGTGTTACAAGTTCCTGCGGCACTGGCGGGTTACCGCCTGACTCGTATTGAGGCCCATTGTATGTAAGAGACTGGGTGGTGTTAGCTTTTTTGCTAAAGAATGCCCCAAATGCAATCTCCCAAACTTTGCTATAGAATCCAAGGTTATTGACCTCGGTCCTCTGTTAATTGATGGGTGAAAACAGTGCAGTCATTTATACAGTAATGAGACTGCCACTCCTTTCACATACATATAGACAAAATTCAATGTCATAAAGGAATTTATCCTTCAATTTGCTCGAGTAATTGAAGCAATGAGGGAGACATTGCCTGGCTTCCCATCCATGCCGAAAACATCTGATACGTTGACCTCACTGATGAGATTTGACTTTAGCCATCACGCAATCTCACGATTATATACTGCAATACATTCTGACAAGCCCCTTCTTCCTTTACAATGTAGTGATCAGTGGGCTGCAGACTTGCTGCATGTTTTCAGTGACACAGAATGGTCTCGAGCCTGTTTAAATGTTAAGCTAATGTCACGTCATGTTTAACTCAAACAAATATAATTCATTATACTGCAACGTACATATATTTCCTAGACCATTAAGAATTGAATGACACCCTGCCACGTCCCTAGCCTGCCAAGATGTGGGAATTGAACTGCCACCTTTTTAACTTAAGTGGTATTGCCCTAGTATTTCACGCTTTTGGAACCTTGTGATTGGAAAGCTGATAGGGGTGCTGTGCATTTCCTCCCCGAGAACTGTTTTGTAATGAGCTCTTATTGCCCAACTAGGATACTTAATAACTAATATGATAACTTGGGCAACAGAGAAGAATGGCGCATTAGCCCATCCACGTGATGTTGCAGGAAACAACGAGGATAAGCCCCCAAAGGGATTATACCGGTACATGGACTGATGCTCAAATACTAATGTAAATGTCATTTAATAAATATATGATGGGTACTTTCCATGAAGATTTCTTTTTATTTACACATTTTAAGCTTGTTACTCCGAAATTAGTTCAGTCAAACAAGGTATCTCATTATGTTTCTTGTACTTTGTATTGCATTCTCTATTATACATGATTGTAAGAAAATATGTTTCTGGTGTTATCGTATGTTGTTATACTGCTTGCTTACAAAGAGACACATAAATACAATATTATTAATACACAATAAAAGCGGCAGTATTCAAAATCATTTAAACAAATAAATAATGAACAATTAATAAATGACAAGCGAGATACTTTTTTACTTTAAGTCACACACGTTCATTGACATTCAAATTACAACAAACGCAAAGTGTTAAACAAATCATGCATTATATATACAGTTTTGGTCCATTTTTAGAAACGTGCACAATTAAAATAAAAAGTAAATGCTTTCCTTTTTTAACATAATTAATTAAAAAATTAAATATATATAACCAATGCAATGTTCTATGTTACATTGTTATGCAGCTTCTAATGATTTATAAGTAACATGGTACTTTCAATCACCTCGGAACTGGCAATCCTCCCCGAATGGAATATAAATGACATGGCAGTGGCTAGGCTGCCAGCCTGATAAACAATGGAAAGAGCTGAACACATAAAATGGCGTTTGGGACCGGCAGCTCTAGTGGGCGCCCCCTGTACCTAGACCCTATTTGCACCCTTTCGGTCTAGCCTTCCGTTTCCCCTCTACCTCATCTGACGTGCTGTGTGTATAGCACGCTGTGCACCCACAAAGAAATCATAGATTGCGAAGACAAGAAAAAATTAGATCAAAGTTTTGTGGGCATGGCCTCCCCAACTATGCATACCTCCCAAATAGTTTTTTTTTAAAAAAAGGAAAACATGTTCACCAATGAATTAATTAAATATACTTAATAATGATTAATTACCTATGTTTCACTGTGGAGGAAATACTAGGAACGTCCAGATTATTCCAGTCATAAGGATGCAGTCAATCTGGCTCACAGGCCAGCCACTTGAGAGAAACAGTAATTGGAGTGATGCACTGTCTAGCCATTTTGCTGCATGCAGGGCATTGCATGCTAAGCTTATCACCCACATAACCGGGAATTCATTGGTTTTGTGGCTAACCAGAAGGAGGAGAAGTCAGACCAAAAGATGAAATTTCAATGTGTCTATTATTTATATGACAAAGAAAGGCCTTGCCGTCTCTGTCGCTATGAGGGTATTCCCTACGTACAAAACTAAAATAAAGGGTTCTCCTCTATCTTCTAAAGAAATCAAAAATTGTCCTCTTTCAAAACCTACTTTCTATCTAGCTCTACCACTATTGTAATTAAACCTAAATAACCGGAGCCATCTGCTACTGTTTGATGGGCCCCGCACAGCCAAGGTGACTGGCTTTGATCTCCAAAAGCCTTTCTCAGTTCCATGAAAGAAAAAAGTGTTCATTAGACAAATATCACAAAAGTTTCTCTACGTTCTAGGCAAAAATATCCTCATCTGTTATCTCACAACACAGTTCTATTATTCATCCTTTCACATTCCTCATGAGCTGGATCAATTCTTGATAATGGTTTAAATTTAAAGAGATGTTTATTTGATGGATTCTTATCGTTTCCCTTTTCTGTCGAATTGCACGGTTATTGGTATACTTGTCTTTCATGTATTTGAACCCTCCTGGTTTGATCCCACATGTTACTTCAATGGGGTCCTCCAGACCCTGTTTCAGCTTCATATCCAATACTGTACGATTTGGGTTTCTTGGATTCCCGTAACCACACTTACATTTTACTTCTCTTAGTTCCACTCTTCCACTCAGGCAACCCTGCTACCAGTATCTGCATTGGGTCTGCTCCCTGGGAAAGGCGTCTTCACGGGGCAACTCTCCCAAGTCTCGATCTCTCTCTGGCTTGCGACGGCTCCTCTGTTAACCTCTGGTTCTCTTCTACATGTGGGTACTGCTCTGATGAACCCTCCAATGCTACTGGTTCCGGTAGTCATTGTGTCTCAGCCAAGATTTGAGGCTTTATTCCTTGATAGGATTCTGGTGTCAGCATTCATTAGCATGCTTCCAGCCCACCACAGCTTCAGCATGGTCACACCAACAGAGGAGACAGCTTTTCTGCCACGGATTGAAGCCCAGGAGCTACAAGCAAAAGGCTAGCTAGCCACGAGTCCCGACAGTCCTGACATTAGCATAGCCCCGGACATTTTCCAGATCTAGCAACACCCCTGGCTCGCGTTACCACCATCTGCACAGTAACGCACGGCGCTGCCCCTCCTGGATATTTTGTCATCAGAGGCTCTCTCTGGGTTCTTCGTCCTTTTATATTCACTATGTTGTTTCCGGCAAGGGCTGTGTCGCTCCTCCTTGTATTCGGAACACGCTCCAGCATTACCCAAAGCCAATGAGAAGGGTATAATGTCACTGCGTGTTATAGGCAATATAGTGTTACCAGTATGTTTCTCAATTCCCATATAAGCAGATACTGTCTTCATGGAAGGGAGTTCCTTATGGGAATGGGAGTCCTTGTCCCCAAGACGGGAGTCACTCCCAGTGAGGTCCCACTTGCGCAGAATACTATGGAGGGTCTTTATTAACGAGCTCATCTCCCTAGCCTTAAAGGGGGTGGCTCCCCCCCTGGAGTGAAGGGGCACATTCTTCAGATTCATCACAGTTTGCAAGAAGTAAGTTCAGCTAAAAGTGATTTGATGGCATATTTCTCTGCCCTAATTTCCTTGGTTTGGTGGGTAATACGTTAGCTGGCACTGAAGAATACATTCTGTTGTTTCTAGGAGGAGAAAATGCAACAACTAATTTTTCACACTAATAATTGCATATGCCTAATTAAATGTCTGAAGAACCCAATTTGCAATCAGGTATTTGTATAGACCTTTGCACAGGTCTACCCACAATACTGTTCGCACTGGAATTCGCAGAATCATCAGGGGTTCATCTATCAATTGTTTTTTTAATGTAAAATGTGACTTTATTTACATCATGACCTACTGGTTGTTGCTGATCAACCATAATGACCAGTAACCCCAGTTGGAAAAAATACTGTAAGTTCAGGAATACACCCCAACCCCCACTTACCTACTCACCTTATCATGTAGCCACGTTTCACTACATCCACAAATAAATATATATGCACTATACTTCAGGGCCCCTTAGAACCACCACAAAATCACTAACCACGGCAAATCCATGGAGAGCTGTTTCTTCATGACTCTGCAAAACTCCTCTCCCTACCACACATACACATGTTTAACTCCAGATCGGAGGTTTTTCCAATATACCGACACTGGTTGTGAATTAAACTTGGCCTGTCCTCTCTCTAGGCACAGATACCCCAACTGTCAATTTGAGACATCATCTAGAAGCATAGCAGCACACAGGAATCAGGCACCCATCGACGCCTCTAGATTCGCATCTGCATCTCCCTCTTCTAGCACTAACTACCCATCTTTCCTCTTGCCATCCATTCCAGAACCAAGACCAAGATGCTGCCAGAACTGCCATAGTTGTGCTATTCGTTATGTAGAGAGCATTCGGGATCGACCGACTCGCATTGGAGCACCTGTCAAACATGTATGCATGTACGCAATCATGAGCACGTGAAGCGTTATGTAACCACTTGCTACAATAAACAGTCTCCCCACGAACCGCTGTGATCAGGTGGGTTTCATTCGGCATACTAGCTACTACCATATCGGGTCTCTGTCTGATGTTCTTTACAGAGGCTTGCTGGCTCCTGCTATGATCTGCACCACGTAAAACTGGTGATGAGCAACCAGCAACCTCTAAGGGCCCCATTTCACCTGCAGGGGGATGTTGGTGGTGCAGTGAAGTCAGTACATTGATATTCAACACATCATCATTGCACATGGATCCATGGACTATGCAGAGGCTAAGAGGGAACTAGCAAGGTTGCCCCTGTCGCAACTGTGAGTTCCTCCTTGCTGGGTTCAGGACACTGCTGTGCAAGGCCAATTCAACCCTGTTTGGTATTGTCAATCACACCTCACATAAATAGCAGAGTACATGCTCAGCACAAAAGGGCGGTTTGAGGAGCCAGGAAGGAAACACAGAAACAGAGAGTTTATATTTTTGTGGCTATAGACTTTTATTGAAACAAAAAGGGGGTTTGGAAAATGTTTCACTATCCCTATTCTAGGAGGTATTTCACTGCCTAAAGAAATAAAACAAAACAAATGATCTGTCCAATGTCAAACTGTCCAAAGCAAAATGCCCTGTGTCTGAAATACTATTCTGGCTCTCACGCTCTAACAATTAATTGAAAGGTAAAAGGGGAAATGTCTTTGGCCGTGAAAAGTGTACAAATGTTCAAAAAGGAAAGGTGTTACTCCAACACCAAAGTTCCAGATGGATAAAGTTCACATTTCCAGAGGATGACTCCCTTCCCATGGATTTCTCTTCACTGTACTTTATACTCTTAAGGATATGAGTTCTCCTCGTTGGGCTTCTTTTGGTCAGAACAACAAAACAACTCGGCTGTTAGTCTTAATTTTGGTAAGATACTTGGTGTACTCTCCTGACAGGTTTCCTCTCCTTTTTAGTATAATTTCAACACAGTCTTTGGCTATATCTGATGTATCCCTATCAGGACTTGCTCAAGTGATTTACTTTACACATTGTCCAGCTTGACTTTGACAGGTATATTCTCTTGCAGGGTTTTCTCATATGTTTCATTTGATATACTTGGAAATTGAGTCTGCTGCTATACTCTCCTGCCAGGGCATTCTCTTGTGCTTCACTTAATACTCTTACAACTTGAATCTGCGTGGTATACTCTACTGCCAGGACTTTCTTCTGTGCTTCACTGAACACACTTGCAACTTGAATATGACTGGTATACTTTCCTGGCAGGGCTTTCTCATGTACTTCACTCAATACTCTTGTAACTTGTACTTTCTCATATGTTTCACTGGGCACACTTGCAAACTCGTCAATATTTTTTATTCATTCTGTTATGTCTCTTTAGGAAATATCGAGTCTCCCATTCTTTCTCATGTACTTCATTTATTCTTGTTTGCCTTCAGTAGGGTTACCGCCATGCCCCGGTGTCCCAGCGTCCCTTGGGTGGACTCACAAGCTTTCTGTCCCGTGTGTAGGTTCTCACGTGGGAAGCATGCAGCGGCTCTTTGGCATTCCGTTCCTTCTTCCCAGGTTCCCCGCCTCTGCTTTATTGCTTCTGTATCCCTCACAGCTTCCGCTTGCTTGGTCTGGGTTTCTTGGGGCTCGAGCTGCATGGAGGCTGCTTTTCAGGGCCTGTGTACACCAGGAAGTCTTCGGTTATCTTCCTCTTGTGATGTCCTCACAGTGGACCGGCTCCTGCAGTCTGCTCTGCTTGGCCTTCTCCGTGAGGCGGTTGGCTCCACAGACTTTTCAACACCACAGCGGTCCCTTGGTTGCTAACAAGAGGGAGAGATTCTCCCAGCCAGCGCCTCCCCTCTGTCAGATGGCTCCGTAGTTTAAATGTCCCAACATCAAGTATGCGTTTGCAGGAGGGGCGTGGCCAGCGCGCGGACGATGTGGACGTGAGCCGAGTGAGCTCCCGCAAGCGCCAAAATAATCCTGCATTTTCATCCTGATTCCTGGGGATTTCGTGCGGCATAAACACTGCGACCGAGCCCATAAAGCTAGGAGCTCGGATTGACGGAGGTGGTGGCACCTACCTGCCCAGACGACGGAGATAAATCCACATTTTGCCGACGCCCGGTAGCGGAGCTACGCGACCAAGATGGCCGCCGGTGTCTGAGGACGGACTTCCTCTGCCTGATTGAGAGGCCCGAGACGACCTGACACGGCGGGGCTGTGGACAGAACGTGAGGCGGACGCCCGGGACCATCCTCTCTTCCTCCACCGCGGAATCTGAGACTATTCACCGGCTGATCCCCGCTGACACCTGGAAGACGCCCAGACAGATCCGATCCGCGAGAGAAGTGGGTGGGGGGGAAATGGCGGCCCTCCTGAGGTCCTGGTGGTGTGCGGCTCCTACCTCCTGATTTGTATCCACTTTGGGACACCACGCCGCGACTACAACCGCGTTAGAAGTAAGTGATCGAACCTTGCCAACAGGGTGCCCGCTGAGGACTGTACCGTACCAGCGGAGGGGGGACCACCACCTGCTTGGGTGAACAGCTAGAATCGCCGGAGGTCCGCGCGTATTGTGAAGGCCCACTAAAGGGCGCTGGGCCTCAAAGTACTCTCGTCATATAAACCCCAGGCCCTAGTGGAGAAGGCTTTTGGAACTCACACCCCCCCACTTGACTCGCTGCACAGCCACCATCCCACACACCTGGGGGGTACGACCACTCCAACGGCGTACATACAATAATTCCCGCCCCGTCATAGCAGACACTCCACAACTCCCGAAAATATGGGGAAGGACAGACAGAAGAAACCATCTACCCAGAGCAGCATGGACCAGTTTGCCATCGCTACTGCCCCGGCCCCGGCGGACCCGCAACACGACCAAACTCCCCCATGGGAGATGAATCCCTCTCCTTACGGGACATAATGGCGGCCATCGCCAACTCTCGCTCCTCCGTGGAGACCAAAATAGACAGTATGGCGGCAGATGTCTCTTTCCTACGCCACGATCTGCAGAAGCTGACTTCCGGAACAGGAGAGGTGGAACACCGCATCTCCAAAGCGGAGGACATCTTCGGCGGGGTCAATCGTCAGCTGTCCCAAGCCCTAAACCGCCTAAAAGCCTTGGAATCGAGAGTGGATGATGGAGAGGGAAGGTCCCGCCGCAACAACGTTCGCATCCTGGGCCTGCCGGAGGGGGAAGAGGGACAATGCACGGAATTGTTCCTGGAACAGTGGCTCGTGGACATCTTCGAGCCCCAATCCTTCTCAAAATTCTTTTCGGTGGAGAGGGCTCATAGAATACCTTCGGGCAAACCACTCCCGGGCGCTCCGCCCCGGACTATCATCGCTCGCTTGCTTAACTACCGCGACAGGGATGCCCTTCTGCAACTGTCACGCTAGCAAGGGACGATCACCCATAACAGCTCCCGAATCGCCTTCTTCCCGGACTATACCCGAGAGGTGCAGAAGGCACGGCAATCCTTTGAACCACTCAAGAAACAACTTGCTCAGATGAATGAGAAATACGGCCTGCTCTTCCCGGACCAATTTAAGATCTATCATAAAGGTACTACTGTCCACTTCAATGACCCACAAGAGGCCTGGAAGTGGGCAGAGGCTCACATAGAAGGCGATTGGACTGCAAGACCAAGGAGACCGAGAGGACGACCCCGACCCGGGCCTCCCCGAGGAGACACCCAGAACGGGGGGGACAGGAGATCCTGGAGCCAGCGGCACAACAAGAAGAGGAATGAACTAACTATAGTCTCCTACTAGGACCTTAGAACACTGCTGGGAGACACGAGTGTGCACCGCCCGCGCCTCCGATATCAACGCGCAATCTACCCACCATGGAAGAAGTCGACTATGGGCGCAAGCTGGGAAGTCTGGGGAAAGGTCTGAACTCTCCCCTGGTTAGACCTCTCTTCCCCCCTAACCCCCCCTCTCTTTTTCTTGCTGGTTTCAACCCTATCTAAGGGTCTGGTTTTTGAGCTGACACCATAAGTTGAAGGATCAGCATGTTTGGGCGACAGGTACTTCGTGTTGGGGTGGAGTATGGGGTGGGGGTGTGTTGGGAAAGTTCAAAACTTTGTTGGTTACTTCAGGACTGCCACTTGCTCATGGGCCGAACTACTCACTGTCCCTTGTTAGGGACGTCTTGCACTATTCCACAAGGCAACCCTGCTTCCTTAGTACAGGCGAGAAGTACACCGCCATCTCTTATGGATCGCTATACCCTGAAAATCCCCATCATACGTAGTAAATATCCTCTACACAAACTCACACATCCCTCATGCAGCACAGTAAATCCTAGAAACTCCTCACTTGGAATGTGAATGGGATGGGGTCAGGAATCAAACGGCGCCTTATCATGCAATTCCTAAATAGACATTCCCCTGATGTGGCCCTCCTGACGGAAACCCACTTGGCTGGGGTAAACTGTGCTTTTTTCCAGAGAACTAACTATCGCCTTGCCTTTCATGCGGGGTACACAATGGGCTCCAGGGGCACCCTCATTCTGATACACAAACGTATACCATTTATTCAACATACCTTAGAACAAGATCCCAGGGGCCGATATGTGTTCATCCTGGGAATGATCTGGGGTCAAAAGGTGGCAATTGTCTCAATCTATTCTCCACCGGGTCTGGGACAGGAATTACTGGATGACCTCACCACCCTTATAGGGAAACATCACCCTGACATATACATCCTAGGGGGGGATTTCAACGACAACATGAACAACAACACTGACCGTTCCCACCTCCGGAATCGTAACCCAGATACCCCTACCATATTAGCCAACTTTACATCTGCTCTTGGGCTCCGGGATGTATGGAGGGAGCTACACCCCGATGTTAGGGAATATTCGTTCCACTCTGGTGCCCATGGTTCTATGTCCAGACTGGATTATTTTCTTCTATCACACACCGACCTTTACAGGGCAATGTCTGCAGAACTGCTCCCTCGGGGCATCTCGGACCACTCACCGCTTTCGATGGAAATATGTATGCAGGGCGCCCTCCCCCCCAGAACGTGGAGACTTAATAGCTACTACCTGGGATTCCCAGAGCTGATAGATCGCCTAGAGGAAATATCCGCTGAATACTTCGAAATTAATGAAGAATCGGTAGACAACCCTGTGACAGTATGGGAGGCATACAAAACTGTGCTCAGGGGTGAAATCCTCTCCTGGACGACACATAAAAGGAACACCCGGCTCCAAAAGATACTTGCGGCCGAGAAGGAAGTGAGCGACAGGGAGGCTAAACATATTTCTGATCCCACGTCTGAAACCCATTGTTCCCTCCAACGCGCCCAAGAGCGCCTTCGGAACAGAGCGATGGATGACGCTAAGTAGGCCCACTGGCAGGCTAAAGCGAGATTATACGAACTAGGGGACAAAGCGGGCAAAATGCTTGCCTGGCTGCAGAAAAGAGACGAAGGACAACGCCATGTCCGGGAAATAGTCACACCACAGGGCGACAGCTATCACTCAGACGCTGAGATTGCTGAGGCCTTCTCGATGTTCTACGCAGACCTGTACCGAGCCCCAGCCTCTCCACTAGACCCCTCCCTCTTAGACGAGCTATCGTTACCGACGCTCTCCGTGCAGCAGAGGGAACATTTGGACTCCGCCTTATCAGAGGCCGAGATTTCAGAGGCAATATCTCTTTTCCAGCCGGGGAAGACACCGGGCCCAAACGGATTCCCCGTTGAAACCTGGCAAAAGCTAGGAGCAGACAAAATGGCGGCCCCCCTGGACAGAATGTTTCTTGCCGCCCGGGAACAAGGGACTCTCCCACCAGACCTGTGTAAGGCGACCATCGTGGTCATACCCAAACCTGACAAACCTGCACACAAATGTGCTTCCTATAGACCCATATCATTGATTAATGGAGAGGCTAAGGTCCTCGCAAAACTCCTGGCGAACCGGTTACAACTGGTTGCATCCACCCTGATTCACCCGGACCAATGTGGATTTATGCCCCACAAATCGACCCGGATGAATCTACGCCGTCTCCATCTGGCAATGGAGAGATCTCCGATTATAATCGGACCTTTGGCCCTGCTGGCAATCGATTTTGAAAAAGCATTCGATTCAATTCGATGGGACAGCCTTTGGGAGATCATGCGCCGTATGGGATTCCCGCTCTCCCCCCTTTTGTTTGCCCTTGCAATCAAACCACTTGCTATTTGGCTTCGTCAAAATACTGCCTGGACGGGGTTTAGTTGGCCAGAGGGCTATGATGACAGTACATCTCTTTATGCAGACGATCTCCTTATATACCTGGGAGACCCGCCTCGATTCTGCCCCACCGTAACACAACTGCTCGTCCGCTTTGGTAAATTTTGCGGACTCAGAATCAACTGGGATAAATCAGCTTTCTTCCCTGTAAAGGGCGGAGAGCAGGCCATCCCCCAGGAGTGCCCGTACCGAGTTGAACGACAAGGCTTTCGATACCTGGGAATCTGGATATCCGGGGACTTGACAAGTTATGTAGAACACAATCTCCGACCGATCACAGACCGGTTCATTATCGATGCCCAACACTGGAAACTTCTCCCCCTGACCCTTATGGGTAGAGCAGCACTCTTTAAAATGATGACCCTTCCCAGATTCCTTTACATCCTTCAGAATTCCCCACACAGAATCCCAGATTCAGAGTTTCACCTAGTAGAGACACTTCTTAGGGACCTTATATGGGGGGGAGGTCAACCACGAATAGCGTTAACCACTCTCCAGAGATCGATCTGGGAGGGGGGAGTGGGAGTCCCCCGTCTCCAAACTTACTACTGGGCATCACAACTGGCTGTGGTTAATGATCTTCTTCACGGAAATCGAGACCTACCTCACATACGCGCTGAGATAGCTACTATACAAAATGCAGACCCGCTGACCATTCATTATCAACCCCTCCCGAGAACCCCCCCAACCCCCCACCCACAACTACAACGCACCTCACTATGGTCTGGAGACAAGCACACCGGTTCATTGGGTGGGACAAAAAAGTCACCATCACACAACCTCTCTGGCAAAATAATAACCTACCTGCATCCCGTGAACTTGAGCCATGGCCCAACTGGATGAAAGCAGGGGTCACGAGAGTGGGGGATATGCTCACAGATGGGAAACTGACCTCATTTGAAGATTTGCAGTCACATTTCCAGATTCCAAACACTGAACGGTATCATTACATACAACTAGCCCACGCTTTAAGAACCCACTTAACAGCAGACACAAGGGTACCGGACTACACCCCCATAGAGCGCAACATCCTACCAGCGTATATTCCCACCAAATGCACTTCCATTTTATACAATGCCATATCCTCCTTTGCTATCCCCGAACTGAACGAGCTCAAGGCGAAATGGGAAGCGGATTTGGGGGAAATAGATCCGGAGGACTGGATACAAGTCCTCATGCATCCTCGAGAAATTGCTATCTCCTCTAGGCTCCGACTGGTGCAGTTGAAGATACTGCACCTGGTATATTACCCTAGGACGCGACTATACGGCTGGAAAAGGGCCTCAAACCCAAATTGTCTCCGATGCGGGGAGGAGGAGGGAACCTTCTTTCACATCTTGTGGGCATGTCCCCGAATACAGACCTTTTGGAATGCATGCTGTGGGGAGCTCTCCAGGGTCCTGGCCCGGACCATACCACTGGACCCAAAGGCCCTACTCCTGGGAGTACCTAATGAAATCGAGGCTAACAAGTGGGAGAGATTGCTCCTACACACGGCAACAGGGCTGATCAAGTGTAATATAGCGCAGAAATAGGGAGCCCCTGACCCCCTGATAATGGATCAATGGAAAGTGGATATGGACGTGTGCGCCATGATGGAGCATAGGATCTATTCTGCAAGGGGCTGTCCCAACAAAGCCTCGAAAATTTGGGATAGATGGGAAGATGAAGCGATCTAAGACTCCCTCCTACATGCTGGGGAGCGTGCAATGGGTATTATGTGCTACACGCCAATATATGTACTAAGGAAGACTCTTGACCACAGCTGATATGTGTACTGCCTTTGTTGATTGAGACTGACCATGATAGTCCTTATGTTGATTTGTTTTTGTTCTTGTGATTGTTGTAATACAATAATAATAATAAAATACTTTATTAAAAAAAAAGTATGCGTTTGCAACCACAAGAGCAATCTTCATTACTCTGCTCAGCTTCCTCGTCACAGTACTTTTACATCCAGGGAAAGAGAAGTCAGTTCTTGAGGACTTGTATACAGAGTATGGGAAGATATTCTCAGTAGCTTTTGGAAGTTAAAGAAGTCATGTCAATGTGCCCTTAAAGCATGGGGAATTGGGGGGTATCCCTAGAAGGAAAAGGGGGATACCATGTCTCGTCCAATAATGCTGTGTCATTCCCCTGAGGATTGCCTTCCCCCATGTGATCCTCCCTCCTATAGTCTCCCCCAGGGTCAGGATCAGGTAGCAGCCATCCCCTGGTCACATGGGGAGAGGCCACAGCCAGGAAAGTAGTGATGACACCATCGGATTCATCACAACGTGCAGCAACCTGTCTAATATTGGTCGCACAAAAATCCCAGCCCAAGGTCAGAACCCCTCACGACAATGCAGCAGCTGCCTCTGCTGTACTCTGAAGGCCTACTGTATTGAATTTGCCACATTACCTCACTTCAACATTACTCATGAACCTTCATTGCAACACCTTGGGCGAACAATGTGGATCAGCCACCTAAACAACTCCTTCTGAGTGATAAAGGAAAGTTATCCGTGGGTGAAAAGATCGATGTTACTTAATTGGTGGCCAATGGTGTGCTATTAATTTCACTCTTAAATATGGGAGGAGATGATGATCATGAATCTGTAAAAGCTTCTTTTTCTTAACATTTCTCACCTTAAGTAAGTGAGATTAGGAGAGATTTAACCTAAGCCAAGCCAAGCCAAGACCTGGTGAATCGATCAATTCATGCCATTCTGCACTGTGACACAGTGACAAGTCCTGTTAGCTGATGGACAGAAATGATGAAATCCATGTGAAAATCATCAAGTGCTGCGCATCTGTAAAGCTTTGCAGGAACATCCTTTGTAAGCCTCGCATCTCACTACAGACAATACCAGAAATGGTGTGAGACCATGATCTACTTGACTCATGTGCAGCAGCTTTGGAGAGGTCACTCTACAAACAGTAGAACAAGTGCACACAGTCACACATACACATACACATACTACCTAGAGTGGCAAACCACCACTCCCTAACAAGTACAGACACTCTGAAAATCTCAGCAAGTACTTCACAGTGAGGCAACCAAAAACCCTAAGCTCACACTGTCCAGAAAATGTGTATATATTTCAGAGCTATAATAAATCACTTCTCCAGGGGGTGTCAATCTGGGCCCGCTATGCAAAGGCACAGTCCTGAGTAGACCACATTAAGAAGAGTAGAACCATCCACGGAAGAGAACATGTCGGCCGAGACACAAATCACCAGTGAAAATTAAATCTTCTTTGTGCATGAAATGCATAATGAATCAAGAATCGGAAAAACAAAGCCATCCTGTTGCAAGGTACACATCAACAATATATGAGTATCTATGATAAATAACACTGGTGCATTCATTAGTGTAAACCTAAAACCACATTTGAACTCCTCACTCCTTTGCCTCGCTTACACCAGACCAAAATGTGCATCTTTTCATACAGGAACAAAACTCCTATTCTTCTAAGAGGTGTTTTCATGTAGGGCGTATCAGAAGGAGCTAACAACATAATTAAGCACGTCTTTGTTGCTGAAGTTGGCAAGGACATGCTCCTCAGCTGCAAAGTGGATGAATTGCTAGACCTTATACATTTCACATTCCAATTGCACAGGTCAGACCTGGAGGATCTATTCACTGAATAGAGGATCCTGTTCTCTGGAACAGGATACCTAAGCGGAAACCAGTCATATATGTCAGCACCACTATTGAACCAGTTTACTGATGGCACCGCCACATCCCTTTCCACATGATGCCTAAAGTCAAAGAAAACCTAGACAAACTAGAAAGAGCCAGAATCATTATGATGGTCTTGGAACCCACCCACTGGATCTTCCCGATCATCATTGCTTGCAAGTCCAACCTGGACGAGTCTGCATTTTAATCGATATGTGCCTACCAAACAAGGGCATTCGAGGAGAACAACACATCATGCCAACAGTCGACAATATCATATCAAACCTCAGCAGTGCCAAAGTATTATAATAGCTGGCCCTTAAGCCTGTGTATTACTAGTTCAAGCCTGAAAAGGACTCCAGAGCCCATAACTGCCTTCTCCATGTACGTCTCACTCCTAGATACAAGAGGCTGTGTTACGGCATATCATTGGTGACCAAAGTATTCCGAAACACCATATGAAGCACACTTGCTGGCCTAAAATGTGTGTTCTACATAAGTGATGACATACTGTGTCATTGTCAGCTCGATGACAGCCCACGGATTCACACATCATATCTGCCTTCCGACTCATGAAAAGGGACGCACCTTAGATTGGCTTGCTGACAAAAAAAGCGTCACAGACATTCTAGCTAACACCCCCTGTCCCTGGTCGGACCACAATATCATCCTTTTCTCTACTACCTTAACTACAAAAACCACCAAACCTATCCTTCTTACATCAACCTTGCCATCAAGAAGCCGGAAAAAAATCAACCGAGACAACATGCTACCTCTCCTGCTGCCAATAACCAACACCACCTATCCCCTCGTGGATCCTACATCACTAGTGATCCTTTACAACAAAACCATTCTAGCAGCCATACACGCAGCCAAAAGGTCAGCTGAAAGTAACTGGAAGAAAACACAGTCAACCACAAATAAGGCCCACTTTCATGCACTGGCCAATCAATATAAGGAAGCAACCATTAAAGCTAAAGGTGACTCCCATAACCAGAGAGTTGAGAATGCCCAATTGAGTTCAAGAGAACTATTTTCCATACTTCGCGAGTTGGTGTTGCCTGCCCCTACCCCTGACTACTGTATTAAGGATCAGCAATGGTGATCCAACGTTCAAAACGCCCGGGCTGACAAAATCACTCTCCTTCAGAACAAAATTGAAATCTAGACAACAAAACTCCCCCTCAGTAGATCACCCTACCACAGAGACGCAAGCTGTACACAAATTTGCTGTCAAACTCTTGACCACACCTGAAACTATCAAAGCCATCAAGATGCAAAGGCGACACTTGCCCCACTACATTCATCAAAGAATGCGCCAATTCGTTGGTACCCTTCATCACCACACTTATCAACAGCTCATTTGCCACTAGCAAAGTACCCGACAATTTAAAAGAAGCCTGGGTACTACCGCTGCTAAAACAAAACACGTTGCACCCTAATATTCCAAATAACTTCTGACCCATCACTACAGTGCCATTTTTATTAAAAATCCTAGACCGTGCAGCCTATATAAAGATTCAAACATTCTTGGAATCTAGTAATCTTTTAGGCTTGAGACAGTCTGGCTTCTGCTCTGGCCATGGAACGGAAACAGCACTTTTGGATCTAAAAACACAAATGGACCAGTTCAGGGACAAAGGGGACCTCTGCAACCTCCTCTTGCTTGACGTATCAGCAGCATTTGATTTGGACAACCACAAACTCCTTTGGTCACCATCTAGCAACAGCTGTTCATTTCTCCCCAGAGGCTATCGAATGGATTGAATCATTTCTCTCTGTTCATTATGAGAGTATTCTCTGCCTCATCAGCAGCCTCCCCAGTCCTAGTCTCATGTGGCGTACCTCAAGGCTCCTGTGTGTCGCCCACATTATACAATGTATTCACAAAGCAACTCTTCGACACATTAGACAAAATGGGTGTCACATGTACTAATTATACGCATGACACCCAAATACTCTTACCTATAACAGGCTCATACAACTCTGACTCAAACACTCTCAACAAAGTTTACTTCACCATCCAGGCCTGCATGGCGCAAAACGAGTTATGTCTCAATGATGAGAAAACTGACTTACTCATAATTGGGAGCAAATCTAAACTAAACAGCCTACCACAACTCTATGAATCCTTCAACATCGACGACAAAACTATCAACGTTGCCAAGGAGATAAAAACATTAGGTGTGCACATCGACTCTACACTCACCTTAACAAGACAGGTCAGTGCTATTGTCTCATCTGCAGCATACACGTCCAAACTAATCAGAGCCAGCAGACCTTTCCTCTCCGCTGATAATTGCATTACGCTGGCTTGAGCATGGATCGACTCCAGGATCGATTACTGCAATTCACTTCTTGCAGGTTCCAATGCTAGAAACATTAGCAAACTCCAAGTTGCGCAAAACAATGCAATTAGAGCAGCACTTTATATACCAAAACATGAACATGTCTTGTCAACCAGACACCACATTCATTGGCTCCCAGTTCAAGACAGAATCAAATTCAAAGTCCTCTCGCTTACCCACAAATGCCTTGCAAACAAGGCTCCAGTCTACCTTAGCAATCAAATTGCTAAACCCCAATCTAACAGGCCTACCCAGGCCTCCTACTCCAACCTACAGGCCGATTCATGGAATTCCTCACAAAAGTGTCGCACGCGGCTGGCACACAGCGTGCCCGTGCGAATGTCTGCGCCAGCCGCGTGCGATAAAATCAATTTCCGCGCACAGCGTATTCATGGATTCTCGCCTCCAAAAGCAGAAGTGGCACAGAGTGGCGCAGCGACCCTGCAGCAGCGCCAGTTACGCCCCCAAGAACGCCCTCGCGCAAGGAAAATCCATCAAGATCGCAAAACCATCGCAAAGGGCTGCGCCAACCCTGTACCAGTTTACCGGACTGGCAAACAGCAAACGCAAAGTGGGGAACGTGTATTACTGGTTGCGGGAACACGCGTGCGCGAGAAGTCGCACACGCGATCTGGCCTGGGGGAGCGTGTGCGTGTATTTCAGGGGTGCACGAGAAGTTCCACACGCGATTGGCCTGGGCGCGTGTATTCCAGAGGTGCGCGAGAAGTTTCACATGCGATTGGCCTGTGCGCGTGTATTTCAGGGGTGCGCGAGAAGTTCCACACGCGATTGGCCTGGGCGCGTGTATTTCAGAGGTGCGTGAGAATTTCCACACGCGATTGGCCTGGGCGCGTGTATTTCAGGGGTGCGCGAGAAGTTCCACACGCGATTTCAGCAGGGTACGTGTATTTCAGGGGTGCGCAAGAATTTTCACACGCAATTTCAGCAGGGTACGTGTATTTCAGGGGTGCGCGAGAATTTTCACACGCGACTTCAGCAGGGTACATGTATTTCAGGGGTGCGTGAGAATTTTCACACGCGATTTCAGCAGGGTACGTGTATTTCAGGGGTGCCGGGGAGTCCTACATGTGATTTGGCAGTGTGGGTCCTCCCAGGTGTCCCCTGTACACCCTCCACGGCCCCTGCAGGCAGCCCACAGCACAGGGGACTACCCTGCATCCCTGGTCATGTCCCGCAGGCAGCCCACCCAACATGGGCATGCCCCCCAGCAAAGGCACATGTCTCCTTGCACTACTGATCACCAACTCATGTCCCCTTGCACCCCCACCCCCACCATTGCGGGGCACCTGCCAGCAGGCCCCCACTCATGTCCCACTCATGTCCCCCTGCACCCCCACCCCCCAGCATTGCAGGGCACCTGCCAGCAGGCCCCCACTCATGTCCCACTCATGTCCCCCTGCACCCCCACCCCCCAGCATTGCAGGGCACCTGCCAGCAGGCCCCCACTCATGTCCCCATGCACCCCCACCCCCCAGCATTGCGGGGCACCTGCCAGCAGGCCCCCACTCATGTCCCACTCATGTCCCCCTGCACCCCCACCCCCCAGCATTGCGGGGCACCTGCCAGCAGGCCCCCACTCATGTCCCACTCATGTCCCCCTGCACCCCCACCCCCTAGCATTGCGGGGCACCTGCCAGCAGGCCTCCACACATGTCCCCCAGCCAACATGTCATCACAAATGTAAAACACCCACTCGAGTATTGCATCCACCCACTTAGAAATGGCAATGACATGATAGAACCCCAATAGCAAGTTTGGAAATTAACACATGGCCCTCACATACACCCAATGGATGTCAGTGAATCTCAAAACCCATATCAGGATATGCATGATACCAATGAGATGATACTACACATTGAAGTTTGATGAAAAAAATGTATTAAAAACAGCATAAATGGAATTAAAAATAAACAAATGACAATGGGAATCAAAAACCAAAAGCAGCATGTCCGTAAAATAATGAAAAACGACAAATCATAATCCAAAGGAAAGGTGTCCAAAGTCACAGCTCAAGAAAGTAAATCCAAGGTGAAAACAAAACCGAAAACCATTGCTCCATGGGTAAATCCAAAAAAAAAAATCCAACAGTCAACTATATACAGATAAACAAACCAGGGTCCATGATCCCAACTGAGGAAATGAAGCTTACATAAAAATACTACCTAATAAAATAAAACTACATACAAAAATGTGGCCCATTGTCCAAAAGGTCCAAAATAAATAAAAAAGCAAAGGAAACCTAACACTAACTACATAACTATTTACAAGGGCAGCGGGCTAGTCCGACGGCTCACTGGTTGTTGTCATGGGCCAGGGCATCATCGAACTCCTGTTCAATGGCTTGGAGGCGGGCATGTTCCCTGGCCCCGAGGTCCCGCAGGGATAATGCAGTGTCCAGCTCCAACTCCCTGCGAAGACCCTCGAGGCACTCAGCCCGCCTCAGCGCCCTCCGCATGGAGTTCTCCGCCCTGACCATTGTGAGCCGTTCCTCCTCTGCCCGCTGCCGCTCCGCACCTATCTGCTGGCCCAACCACTCCCACACGGAAGCCACTCCCATTCCAGGGTTCTCCTGCCCTCCGGCCGATGCCTGCACCCCTGATGTTGATGGCCCCGAGCCATGATGCCTCCCACATCGAGCCTGCCGCTGCCTCCGACGCAACTGCCTGTGCCAGCACGACGGCATCCAGGCTGATGGAAACCACCGACGCCGTCGTGCACGTGCCCTGCCCGATGATGTTGTCACATCCTCCATCTGCTGGGATCCAGTTGCTGGTGTGTCCACCCCTGCTGGACCTCCGACTCCTGACTGTGGCAGGGATGGGATCCCCACCGAGGTGGCTGCATTGGTCGGGGCAGGTCCACAGGGGGCCCTGGTGGCATCTGGGCCGGAAGACGCATGGAGTCTGACTGGCGCATAGCCTCCACAGAGTAGGAGAGGGTCGCCAGAGTGCCCGACACATGTACGAGACCCCCGACCATGACCGCTCCCAACTGGGCCACATTGGCACGGTGCTCTTCGTGATGACGTGCGTTCTCCCCCGGGAAGCACGCACCTCATCACGAATGACAGCCGTGCACAACGCGACAGCAATCAGGACTTTCTCCATACGGCCAGGGGTCCCCTCGTCCGCAGGTGGAGGGGAGTCAGATGACATGGACATCCCCCCTACCTGCGGACGGGCCTGGGATGGGGCATCCCTGCTGGTGCATGGTGGTGCAGTCACAGTGTCAGGGACAGTGACATGCACAGGCACCTCCACGGCGACCTGTGCTGCCTCCTGCCCCTGCCCCTGGACTGCACCACTTGCACCAGCAGGGATGCCCCCACCAGGCCCCATGTGCGGCTCAGTAGCGGCCTCCTCCTCCTATGTGGAAACCACCAACCTAGATGGCTCCACACCGTCTTCCGCCGTTGCAAGCCCCTGTGGGGGCTCACCCACCCCTTCCGCTGCAGCCGTGGGGGCATCCCCGCCGCTTAGCTCCACAGCGCCGTCTCCGCCCTCTTCTTCACTTTGTGCTGTGTAGAGGGAGACATAGAACACAAGCATCAGGGTACTGTACAATGGTCCCCTAGACAGGAAGCAATAGCAGATGAGTGGCACTGTCAAAGATCACTTCCATCATGTCCCTCCACAACACATGGGTCAGTGCAGGCAAAACACATGCAGTAACAGGCATGGCGCATGCTATGGACATAAGCAAACATGTCCAAGGGACTCTTGAAGCATACAATGCTGTTTTTGGACTCACATGCATCATGGGTCATGCCTATCACATGCACACACTTCAACGTACTTTCATCCATCTGGACTCGTACACCCCAGACACAGTGGATGCAAGGATAACTAGGCTGCATCAGTGAATCTGAACATTGTCACAGACATGTGTCATGCATCCATGGCATCCACAAGTCACAGACACGCAGGTCAGAAACACAGACATGGACACCATACATGTACATGGCATCAGCACCCATCCCTCACCCACACCCATGTCCAGGAACAGAGACTGGCATGCTCTCATGTGTCCATTCCGCATAGGGCTCCCCATGTTACATTTAAACACATACACCAACCGTGTGCTTCACACATTACTGGTCTCACATGCATGACCATGATGTCCCTGCACACACACACACGTACATGGCCTATGTCACACATACAGGCAAGTATCAGACAACCAGCACGCTACAACATGCCCTGTCTCACACAGCAATGCTTGGCCACTTACCGCTCGACTCCAAACGGGTCTGCCTCTCAAGGATCTGGGCATGGAGCGCTGGGAGTACGCGTTCCAGGACCCTCAGCTGGATGGTACTCATGCTGCCCTGGCCCCCCTCCACGAGGCGCCGGGCCTTTATGAGGGTCCTGGACCTGAAGTCCTCCCAGTGCTTCTTGACTTGCTTGATGTTGCGGGTTGCCACCCCCTCCGCGTTGATGGCAACCACAAAGTCGTCCCAGATCCTGTCCCGTCCTTCCTTGTCGGCGCGTGGTGATCCGAAGAGGGCATCATCATGCCCCAGGACAAGCGTCACCAGGACACCAACTTCCTTCTGACTGAAGCTGGTGGCCCTCTGCCCCTTTGGCTGGGGGTCGCCAGTGGTCTCGGATGGTGTTTGCCCTGACATGGCGACCCCCGAGGCAGGCGTGGGTGGGCAACTGGGTCCTGGGGCTGGGCTGTGGAGCGATGGTATCCCAGTCGGGAGTGTTCTGTTCCAGCAGGGGTGGACACAGCAACTGGACCCCTGCAGATGGCTGATGTGTAGGCACCAACTGGCAGGGCACGGTGGCAGCAGGCAGGCAGGCAGCAGCAGATGGCTCGTGGGAGGCTGCTCAGGGCTCTGGGGGGCAGTAATTCGGCCTTTTGGGCAGGAGCGTGGTCTTCCGTGTGCTTACGCGTGGCCAGCTTGATACGGAGTGATTTGGCACGTGAAAATTCTGCACGTCAGCGTGTGAATCGAGGAAAGGCCCTTAGCGCGTAAGCACGTCAGCACGCATACGCGATTCCATTGGACCAAAGGCCCTTAGCGCGTATGCGTGTCTGTGACGTATCGCGCACGGGCGTTGCTTTTCGTGGGGTGCGGTGCGTGTGTTTTGCAGGCGTTGGGGTTCACACGCTATTACTTCACAGCGGGTGGGTGTTGGCTACGCGTTCTTCTACACGCAAGGCAGACAGTGAGTGGTACCCTGCTCCCCCAGGCCCGATTGCGTGTAAAACCACCCGCGAGCCCCTGAAATACACGTACCCTGCTCCCCCAGGCCCGATCGCGTGTAAAAACACCCGCGAGCCCCTGAAATACACGTACCCCGCTCCCCCAGGCCCGATTGCGTGTGAAAACACCTGCGAGCCCCTGAAATACACGTACCCCACTCCCCCAGGCCCGACCGCGTGTGAAAACACCCGCGAGCCCCTGAAATACACGCGCCCAGGCCAATCGCGTGTGAAACTTCTCGCGCACCTCTGAAATACACGCGCCCAGGCCAATCGCGTGTGAAACTTCTCGCGCACCTCTGTAATACAGGTGCCCAGGCCAATCGCGTGTGAAACTTCTCGCGCACCCCTGAAATACACGCGCCCAGGCCAATCGCTTGTGGAACTTCTCGCGCACCTCTGAAATACACGCGACCAGGCCAATCGCGTGTGGAACTTCTCGCGCACCTCTGAAATACAGGTGCCCAGGCCAATCGCGTGTGAAACTTCTCGCGCACCCCTGAAATACACGCGCCCAGGCCAATCGCTTGTGGAACTTCTCGCGCACCTCTGAAATACACGCGCCCAGGCCAATCGCGTGTGGAACTTCTCGCGCACCTCTGAAATACACGCGCCCAGGCCAATCGCGTGTGGAACTTCTCGCGCACCCCTGAAATACACGCGCCCAGGACAATCGCATGTGGAAATTCTCGCGCACCTCTGAAATACCCGCACACGCTCCCACAGGCCCGATCACGTGTGAAAATTCTCACGCACCTCTGAAATACACGCACACGCTCCCCCAGGCCCGATCGCGTGTGAAACTTCTCGCGCACCTCTGAAATACACGCACACGCTCCCCCAGGCCCGATCGCATGTGAAACTTCTCGCGCACCTCTGGAATACACGCACACGCTCCCCCAGGCCCGATCGCGTGTGAAACTTCTCGCGCACCTCTGAAATACACGCACATGCTCCCCCAGGCCCGATCGCGTGTTAAACTTCTCACGCACCTCTGAGATACACGCACATGCTCCCCCAGGCCCGATCGCGTGTGAAACTTCTCGCGCACCTCTGGAATACACGCACACGCTCCCCCAGGCCCGATCGCGTGTGGGCCTTCTCACGCGTGTAGAACTTTGGCGCACATTTTTTTCCTGCGCAGGGACGCTACCGCCTGCTTTCGTGTGGCGGACATGTATGGGCCTGTGCGCGTCTTTGGCCGTGCGCTGTTTTTCCCTATTCGATTCCATGAATACGTGTTGCAGGCAAGCGTGTGGGCGTTCTGCGCACTTGCCTCCTGTACTTCCCCCGTGACGCCCACATTTTCACGAGTTGTTCCCCATTCTGCGTGTGACGCCCCGTGTTGCGCCTACTTTTGTTATGTGCGCCGCGCTATGTGCGAATTCGCTGTGGCCTTATTGCACGGCGTTCGATGACCTGTTCGCCAGCGTGCGCCAGCGTGCGCCGCGCACTTTTTCAGCGCACATCCCACATTTTGCGCGTGCACGGACGTCAGCTTGTTGTTCTCTCCCTCCTGCATTCTCGACCACCATTCCGTTCCTGTGCGATAATCCCACTTGCTGCGATTTTCGCTATTTCACTGTGAATCGCACGTTTTCGCACGCGTGCGCCGTTTTTTCGGCGCACATTAATTCCATGAATCGGCCTGCTAATCTCTACACCGACATCTAGGAGACAGAAAGCTGGCGGCTCCAGTTTCCCAGTGATTGCGGCCAAACTGTGGAACACCCTGCCTTTAACACTGAGGGCTGACACATCTGTATGGTCATTCCGTAAAGGATTACAAACTATACTTTTCCATCAAGATTCGCAGTAATTGTCACCGAATTGAGTCCAGAAGCCTATATTTAACCTAGGTTTCCACCTGCAGAGTTAAGCAATTCCTGTAGAACTTGCAACAAATTAGGGCCTGTAAATGAGTCTTGAAATAATGTATGACAGTGTATGTTTTAGCCTGATATACGACTGTAACCCTTACTTATGTACTGTACCATATGCTATACCTGTAAACCAACCAAGGATGTATAAAATGAATTACAGGTCTGTAACAAATTTCTTAAGATCAAGCGCCAAGATACCTCACGGTTGTGCGCGCTATATAAATGTTCAAATTCATAAATACTGGTATACTCGACGAATGAGGACAAACACCTGCAGTAACTAAAGTCCATATTTCTTTTTTGTGTAGTTTATTACAAACATTTAAAAAAACATTTTTTTTTGCATGTCATAATTTTTCATCTTCTTACTTGTCAGACTTACACTTTAAAATAATCTTATTTATCATGCTCAAAATTGGAAGTTCATTGTTCTTTAAATATACGTATGAGATCTGGCCAGTACCATTTTTATGTATAATTAGCATACAGTGTGTTCATGTAACCCCTTAAGCTGACATTGCTCTCTATATAGGAATTTAATTTGACAATCTCTTTGTCAGCTCTTCAAGAAAAAGTTTAAAGCAAATGTCAGCTTGTTGTTCTCTCCCTCCTGCATTCTCGACCACCATTCCGTTCCTGTCCGCGATAGATATTTGGCAATCTCCACTCCCATGTACCGAGTTCTTTCTTTTCTTAAATTTGGATAAAACAAGGTCAGATGCTTCAGAGACTCTTATGGATGATTGCAGAATCTACAGGATCGAGGTTTCTCTCGATTTTCTTTTCTTACATATTGTGTTTCTTTGGTCTCTAGTAAGTTTAATCTAAACTTTAGAAACATTGTTCTTCGCTTGTTGCATGGAAATTAAACCATGTATTTTGGTAATGTATTTATGTGTCTCGGGAGGGCCATTCTTCATACGCTTGCTTTGACTTCTTAGGTCACATCTTTCAATCCACTCTTGTTCGAGCAACTTTTTTTTTAACACATTTGGGTTTTGTAAGAGTGTATCTTTATCAGTATTCAGTTGTGTTAGAATTATTTCACAATTTTGTGTCCATTGAGTTACGAGTGTATTGGTTCCATGCTCTGCCGGATTATTTAGAATCTTAAATTGCGGTAGTTCATATACTCCTACCACCTTTCTGTACAAGGTGAGCGTATTCCATATTACTCTTGCGTTGATTGAAGTCACGCCAATCGCTCACCTTATACACACTGTTGGAAACCCCTTTGGCAATTGCAGAATCCTCTTCCAAAAAATATGTTCACATTTTATCCAGAGCTTGTGTGAACAGCCAAATGATGCTTCTACTCCATGCATAAGTGCTGGAATTACTTTATTTCTGTAGAAGCATACTACTGGCTTTAATTAGTATTTACCATATTTTTTATGGATCATCGCCTCTTGGGCAGCCAATTGTTTGCACTTTGATGTAATTTTTCTTACCAAAGGCTCATCATTGATAGTTGATTTCATTGTTATTCCCAAATATTTTGTTTCTGATACACATTTTACGATATCATTTCCCAACTTCCATTGAACGTTTTTCTTTTCTTCTTGTTCGATCCTTCTACATTTTTTAATATTAGGATCCCAGTCTTTTGCACGTTGATTTTTAGGCCATTGTCATCTATATATTTTTTTAGTGCCGAGATCTTCCTCTGTAGTCCAATTGGTGTTAAATCCACAAGCACAATATCATCTGCATATAGCATACAGTTGATGTGGTTCCCATTAATTCTTGGTGTTAAAGATGTTGCTTCTTCCACAGCTTCTGATATGAATAGGTTGAAAAGAGTAGATCCTAAGGGGGCACCCTTGTTTCATGCCCCGGAAGGTGTTTATGGGTGTTGGATCTATAAAAGCAAGATATATTGGAACCCTCTTTTTAAATGCCTCAATTTTTAATAGATTCATGATGAACAGGTTCAGATTGCACCCCACACCTTTGACAAAGCCTGTGTGCCACAAATCAGCCACTTCAGTTGGTTTGATCCATGATGTTAAGTGATCTAAAAGTTGAGTGGCAACGAGTTTTCCCACTACATCTATTAGTGCTATTAGGTGATAGTTTTTAGGCTCTGACCTTGACCCCTTTTTGAAAATTGGCACAATTATTGCGCGTTGTCAGGAGCACTGTATTCTGCCTTCATTTAATATGTTTTTGAAGAGTTTGTCACAGAAATCCGCCCAGTCATGTGGGTTCTGTTTCAACATTTGATTTGTGAGACCATCGGACCCCTGGCGCGTGGGATGAACTGAGTCTCTTGATGTTGTTATATATGTCATCTCTTCTAATCACAATATCTCAGTGCATTAAGATTTTGAGATCGGGGTCAGGGCATGTTCTTTGTTTCTGGAACAGATCTGTATAATGGAGAATCCACTGTTCTTCAAACACCATATTGCATTGGCTCTCGTTCTGCAGTCTTTCCATTTCGTTATTAATGGCCCAGAAATCTCTGGAATTCCTCTGTGCTAGACTTCGTAAAATGGTTTCAGCATCACGTTGTTCCATTGCACTTCTGTGCCACGTGAGCCAATTTATATATTGCATTTTTCTTTTTCTTTTTTCTTTCTCTTTCTCTTGATGGGGTGACCGATTTCAAGTGCTTTTGCACAAATAAATTGACCCACCCTGCATCAGGAAATGTGTGAATATTTCAAACCTTCCCTCAAGATTTCCAGCTACATATTCGATCACCAAGTCATGCACCCAAATCTAAAAAAAAATGAATGACCTTAAATCAGCCCCATGCCGCAAATCGGTTTCTAAAATACAAAGCTTCCTGGGAATGGCAAACTATTGTAGACTGTTTAGCCCAATACTGACTACCCACACAGAACTTTTCAGGGATCTCACTAAATGAAATACTCCCCGGGTATGGACAGAGCGGTATAAGACCGAATTCCGGAATACCAAAAATGCATTTTCACATAAGAAGTCAATGGCATACTTCAAAATGAAGAAGGAAAAAACAACCTGTTAGTTGATGCCAGTCCCTATGGCATTGGGTCCTGTCCTGAATGGTTTCCTATGTAGGCTGTACCCTTACCCCAACTGATCAAAGGTATTCCCAAATAAAAAAATAAGCCATCACAGTTTTCCCGGGTATTTCGCATTTTCACCTATACCCTTATGGACTCCCCTTCAAGGTGGCCACCTACCTCAAGGCATTGCTGCTAATCCTTCATGGGTTGACTTCCAGGTCACTAAAACCCCTGGAATTGATAAATGGCTGCTGCAACTTCAAAGCTGGAACTTCACCTTGGAGTTCTGGCCTGGTGATGGCAACCCTGCTGAATTCTTGTCAAGGGACCCCATATTGCTACTGCCTGAGAAGTAGAGCAAGCTGAACTCACCAAAGAACACGTGCATATGAACATTGAGGCAGCAGCCACAAGGTCCATATCAATCCAATCCATACTAGATTGTAAGATATATTTTAGTTAATGTATGGCACTACACTAAACAGGCATTCCTGATCTAATACCCCTGAGTACATTGTCCAACCCCACTATTCTTGGAAAGAAACAGGTGGTTTGCCAAAACTAGATTTTACTTAAATAAATGAATCAAAGACTGTCCCAAGCTTTATGCAGGGGAAGTCACTACAATGTTACACAATCACCAGCAGCTCGTCTGTTGAAAAACAAAATTAACCTGCCTGCAAGAATCTCACTATTTCTCACACACATGGATCCATTTATACAGTCAAATATATATATTAAGTTTTGACTAACAATAAGCTCTCTAATTTGCCTTCTGCTACTTGTCAGTAAGTATGACAACACCTCCTTTGCATCAAAACATGTTCAGATTCCACATGACTCCCAGGCGTTGTGGTGCTGGGTGTGATTAAAAACCCACAAAATGTTTTTTTCTTTTTTCGTTGTGTCTACCGTCTCAATAGAATTGAAGACATCCTGTTTGGGTTACTGCAGAGCCTGTCTAATTTAACATGAGGCAGCATCGTCGGCGTAAAAGGAAGACGCCCATGGACTGTCATCCGGAGAATATACCCCATATTAAACATTCAGTATGAGCTTGCAAACTCTGTAGTGCCACCTATTTACCATTATACCTTAAGGGACTCTGCCCCATTACTATAGTTTGCATATTCATGACCTAATGTGTCCCCTATTGAGAAAAGTGTTCCAATGCATTACACGCTATTTTTATAGCTCTTTTGATCCATACTGGTTTACTGCATTGTGTGCCCTTCTATGTACTGCTCACTGCTACGCCTGCCACATCTTGGTAGCCTACTGCCTTTGCATTGCACCATGTCCCCTGTATGCTATTCACTGCAATGCCTCCCCCATACCTCTGTCACCCACTGCGAATTGAGTTGTGCCACCCTATATGTTGTTCACTATTACTCACCGCCATGGCTTATTGTACTAAAACATGTTATCTTTAACCTGCTCTTCATTGTAACGCCTCGCTATTTCTTGGTCACCCACTGTCCACTGCATTGTACTGTGCCCCTCACATATGCTGTTCACTGTGACGCCTCGCTATGGATTATTGCATTGAATCTTGCCACTCTTAACTTGCTTCTCATTGCAACGCCTTGTTACATTGGCCCATTGCACTGTATTGTGCCCCTCCTATATGCTGTTCATTGCCAGACGCCTCGTACAACACAACCTTAATTGCCCACCTGCCTCAGTGCACACGAGTACTGACCCGATTAGCCCCACTCTGTATTCAGTGCATAGACCTTTGTTGTCTACAATACTGATCTAACCCCTGTAACTAACCAGCAAAATATTCGCTTAGTACTATCACTGAGTCTCCCTAACTACGGTCAACGCACAGCTGGCATAGTCATGAGAAAACATTACCCAACTCTAATCAGCTTATTGAGTTGTCTAATGTATTGCTCCCTACCAATAACAACACTCATCCAAACCCGCCAATCAGTGAAACACAGGTTCTCCCTCATCGGCCACATGGCGCCACTATCCGACTAACATCATCACCTAATTTACCATTATCAGGTTCAATACCACCTTCCAGTTTCCTACCACCTTGATATGACCATGAGCTCACTGCACCACCTACGATAAGTCCCAGCAGTCCACAATTTTCACGCAAAGCTTTGCGTCCTCAGACCCCTTGTCCTCCTGATAATACAACATCCTTACACCCCACCATCCTCTCAGCTACCACCATTACTAAATCACTCCAAGCTATACCAACTGCATCGCCCACTCAGCCAAGCCCCGTAACCGCTAGAAACCTTAGACTCAGCTCTAGACTTACACGTCATCACCATAAACTAAAGGTACACGATGCCTTTATAGAAAGCTCCTCGGTCACCCATACCAACCAGGAATCACCTAACTACCCTCCTAACAAAAAAAAAAAACCTTACCATCTTTAAAAGTTGCCCTCATTAATGCCAGATCCCTTTAGGCACATGTCTTAGATATCGCAGAAATCATAACCACTCATGACCTTGACTTTATTGTGATCACGGAAACCTGGCTACACACAGCCTCAGGCCCCCCACTGGCCCTTGCTATCCTGGACAACTACTCAATCATTCGCGAAGATAGGGACACTAGCATCTCGAAAGGAGGAGGCTTGGCATTCATACACAAAACTTCGCTAGGCTTGAGAAAAACTACCAACCATCCCACGCCTTCAGCTGAATGCTTAACTGCCAAACTAGCCACCGCTCTTACATCTACCATTACTTTGCATCTCGTTTATCGCCCACCTGGTCCAACCACCTCTTTTGAAAATGACATTTCACACCTATTATCATCTAATACTAAGAACAAATCTCAAATCGTGATCCTGGGAGTTCTCAATCTAGGCCTTCTTGACCCCAATGATCAGAATGACTGTACCATGAAGGACACTTTGTCCAAACTATGCCTTTCACACTGCGTACTCAGTGTGAAAGGCATAGTTTGGACAAAGTGTCCTTCATGGTACAGTCATTCTGATCATGACCACTCAAAACAAAGGTTGCATCCTTGACTGGGTAGAGGACCTCAATTGTAACATTGAAACCCTCTCTAACACCCCATGCGCCTGGACTGACCATCCCCTTATCCGGTTCAACATTAATGATACTGTCTTGTCCACCAACCCCCAAACGATTCAAGCACCTGCCACCATGACTAGGAACAAACGTAATCTTACCCGTGGCAAACTCATCCTGTTACTACAGCGGATCATTAACCCTACTACTACATCTCTAGATCCGACAGTACTAGTTGATTTATACAATCACACCATCCTCAAAGCGATTAACATGCTAGCACCTTTGAAATTACGTAAACCCAAACCGCGTACTCAACTCAACACTTGGTACACTCCTCATCTTAAGTCACTCAGGAAAATCAAAAGAACAGCCGAGTCAGCTTGGAAAAATTCGCCAACTGCAGTCAATAAAGCCAACTTTACTGCAGCATCCTTTTACTACAAAGTAGCCATAATCCAAGCTAAGGAAGATAATTTCAATGACCGCATCCCCAAAGCAGAGTCCAACACCAAGGAACTTTTCAATATACTGAAGGAGTTGGAATCTCTGGCCCAGCCTTCAGAGACCTGCATTAAAGATTCCCAATGGTGCACCAACATACAAAACGCACTCCAAGATAAAATCTCCATGCTACAAAATAAAATAGTAATGAAGAAATCCCTCATCTCAAACAGTGATTCTACCCCAATTTCTCAGGCCTCCACTAAGAGTTCTCAACCCCAATTTAACTTCTCACCACTATCCATTAAAGAGGTCGAAACCATCATTCTGAAACTCAAACCGTCAAACTCTCAAGGTGACGCATGTCCCGCCCCCCTCATCAAGGAAGCGGCCAAGGATTTATCCCCCTTCATTACAACAGTCATCAATGTCTCTGTCTCATTCAAATCCAGCACAGTCCCTAATAAACTGAAAGACGCCTGGGTTCTCCCGTTGTTAAAAAAAAACTCCCTCGACCCTAACAACCTAGCTAACTATAGACCCATCACAACGGTCCCATTTCTTCTAAAAATACTGGACCACGCTGCATAACTGCAGATACAACAATACTTGGAAACCAACAACCTTCTAGGCTTAAGACAATCTGGTTTTAGAGCCAGACACAGAACAGAAACTGCCCTTATCGACCTTAAGACCCAAATCCTAACTCTGAAAGATAAAGGTAAATTAGCTCTGCTCCTCTTACTAGACCTATCAGCAGCTTTCGATTTGGTAGACCATACAATTCTATGCAATCACTTATCCTCTGCTGCAAATTTCTCAGACCAAGCTAATGCTTGGATTGCGTCCTTTATCAATAATAGATCAATGAGGGTCTTTGCGCCGTCTGCTTCTGCTTCACCAACGCCCGTAACCTGTGGGGTGCTCCAAGGTTCCTGCGTGTCCCCCACCCTCTACAATGTATTCACCAAGTTCCTTTTTGATGAGCTTGACGATTCTGGTGTCATTTTCACTAACTATGCTGATGACACTCAGATACTCATCCCAATTACTGGTGATTACGTTGTAGACAGTGAACATCTCAACAAAATGTACACCATCATACAAGCCTGGATGGCAAAGCATGGACTCTGTCTTAATGATGACAAGATAGAGCTGCTCCTTCTGGGCTCGCCAGCCAAACTGAACAAACTGAATGCCTCATTCTCCTCCTTCAACATAGATGGAAACCTAATCAAAGTCACCAAAGTGGTGAAAACTCTAGGGATTTACATAGATTCAGCATTAACACTAACCAGACAAACCAATGCCTTAGCTTAGTCATCTGCCCACACTTGCAAGCTTATTACAGCCTGCCAACCATATCTCTCTCCAGCCAACTGTATTACACTATCTAGAGCCTTAGTACTCTCTAAGTTAGATTACTGCAATGCACTTTACCTCGGCACATCACAACATAACCTGAACAAAATGCAGGTCTTGCAAAACAACGCTATCCGTGCAGCCATAAATATTCCTAAGAACCACCATATCTTGGAAACCAGACGGTCGCTAAAATGGCTCGATATTAACCAAATAATAGCCTACAAAACCATGTCTCTCATCCATAAATGCCTCTCCAATTAAGCCCCATCTACTTGTCCAATAATATCTCTCGCCACATATCTTCATGACCCATTAGATTTTCCATGAGGCACAGTGTCATTATACCCAGATTCAGGCAGCAAGGTGCAGGCGGAGCAAGTTTCAAGGTCCTAGTGGCTAGAAAATGGAACGCCCCCCACCATCTGCATCAGGGAAGAACCATCCTATCATGCATTCAGATATAAAACCAAAGCCTTGCTTCACGAGCAAGATTTCCAGCCCATAGCCTGAAGCCCTCCATGATCCAGATACACACATCATTAATGCGCCCCCTTACTGAACTAACTCTATCTGTATATTATATGTATTTTGTATATTGTCTACCACGGGCCTCACACTGACCCTTGTATATTATATGTATATTCTATATCTCCTGCTGATATTATATGTATATTCTATATTTCCTGCTCCATTATTGTATGGCCCTTAATCTGAGTGTAATTTATAACTGTCTATATCTGTAACATGCAAGATTAGCACCGAGCTGCCCAAGGGCTTGGTGCTCTCTATAAATAAATAATGTAATCTAAACTAAACACCCAGGTGACTACACTTGTGAGTTATTACACCACCTTTTTATTGATGCTATAGTTGTTAGGCATATAAATAGGTCATACCGAATGCTGATGTGACGTCAACGCATTTGATTTATTCTTAGGGAACCTGATAATAGCCATCAGCAATACATGCACAATTGGAAAACAATGGATTGGGTGATCACAACGCTGATCCATTCAAGCAACATGAGAAAACCACTGGGCAAGTTCCAACTTAGATCCTGACATCTTGAACAGGATCACCTTCTAACAGAGAGAGAGCCATTTTGCTTACTTTGTGCCGGTGTCTCCTCTCGTTTTTTTCAGGCCTCCTTGATTTGAAACTCTGGAGCATGAAGGATTAGTTCATAGTTTACACTACCCCCATAAATAGAGATTGGAGGTGAGTGTGAACTAATATAATCACTAAAGATTTATATACACAACTGAACTGTGTTTGCATAATTAAGAGGTTGGTTAGTAATGAGTGGTTCAATGTTTTGTTTGTTTTAGATTTATGACTGGCAGACATCTTCCATCAGAGTTTGTCACCAGGGCAAGGCTATACTAATGCCCGGCCCTTTATCCTGAAGAAGGTCAAGAAATATAAGGCTAGCTTTGTCAAGCCCTCATGGAACGACTGAAACATATGTATATTCTGTTAATAAGCCATGGTGCTATTAAACATAAATACATACTGTTAGTTTATATAGGTGTAAAAAAAATACACTGGCGTGTCTTTTATTAAGGGCTCTATGTTTAGGGAAAACCCATTTTCTGTTAAGCTATCATTGGATGTGTGTGAGTAAGTTTGAGTATGCATGATGGAATTAATCTGTTGATGTTGAAGCTATATGGATTTATGTGCTCTATGAGCAAACAGTATTGATTAATTTTAGAAAGTGTTTGATAATAAATTTTTGTATATGATAAATTGGTGTGAGTCATATCTAACCAACCTCATTACCCAGGTCCATTTGCGCTTTATTTCTGTATTACTTACCTGGAGGACCTGTGGTATTTCAGGTACCCTTATTACATATACTCAGAGTTCAAAAGGTTCCATGCTAAGTGAAATGAAAATCATTTGAAGCAGACTCTACTTTTCACAGGTTAGTTCTCATCAGATCAACCCCCACAGAGTAATTGTGTTGGTATTCTGTTTTGTATTTTTAAGAATAACTTTTGAGTGGATGAATCCACAAGGATGGGGTGTCTGATTTACTCGGAAGGTATGTTCCACAAAGCGTTCTGTTCTGTGAACATGAAGGGGTTACATGGCAACAGGCCATAAATGAATCTTACTCCTGGTGGCTCGTGACCATGTTAAACCTCCTCCTTTGAAAACATGTTATTCAAAACACTTTTTACCCGAAGCTGCCTTGAGTCATGGGTTTCATTTGAAGATAAGCCACAGCCATCATTGGCCAATCCACCACTATTTCCCAATACAAATGACACAGCCTCTACTCTTAAATTATTTCTTTAACAGTTTCTCATGAACACATTATCGTCCCATATAAAATAAGCTCTCCTCCATTTATAATTGCATCATTTTTACTTCTAATACAACTTCACAGGATTTGAAAGAAATTAATTGCAGGATACTTCCACTTATCAATAAGCTGTGCTCATTTCACAGCAAATAATATGTTAGTTTAGACAATCACAGGTGAATATATCTGCTGCTGCAGCCTTCAAACAAGATCTTTCAGTGTTACAAAAAAGACTTTCTTTAGAAACTTTTCCAGGTAAATGGGTGGCGGTTCTTTTGCTTTCCCAGATTTTCACTTATGCAGTTCCATAAATGTTCACAGTTCATGGCAAAACCTGCATTTAATGTTGGGTGTTGTGTGATGGGGTGGCCTGCCACAAATAACCATACTGACTCTGGTAGTAAGTCCAAGGGTGTTTAGTGGGACTTTACAAATAGCTTGGGCTGAGGGTTCTTGGGTAGTTCTCAGGGCTGAGCGGGTTCTTGTGAAATTGCCACTAGGGCTGTCCCTCTCTCTCTCACCTACCCCAGCCATTACCATCCTCCCTAACCCAGGCATCCTTATTGGGTGTTATTATTATCGATTAGTGGCACCTGCTGCCTTCGCTTTTTCCCGGAGCTAAGTATGACTTTGTCAAAGCGTGGGCTAAGTATCTCCCTTGAGACCTTCTGGCTTTCTCCATCCTATCCTGATTAGTAGTCTTAGGGAGCTAGGGATGGTGCCTTCTGTTAAGGTATCATGAAGTAAGACACAGACAATAGGTTCAAGATTGGTTCTCAAAAGACTTTATTAACTTAAATGTCAGGATGGAGTAAAGCCTAACTTGCCCTATGCTAAGGTGGGATTTCCCTATGTAAAGAAAACTAAGGATAATCTGTGTCAGGAAGATAGTCTGTGTCAGGAAGTCTGAATAAAAAAAGTCTGTCTGTGTCCAAAACCTATACTTGTCCTCACAACTAACTGTATATAATGTTGACCCAATTTGATCGAATAATATTGATCAAATGGTACATCTGACCGAATTTCGCCAGTACCATTCAATCGATAAAATTAGATCAAATTGGGTAATAAATGCTGAACATGAGGAGCGGGGGTTGTGGGGCCCCGCTCCCTATGTTCCTTGGGGGTTGCAGTGGTGTCCCCGCTTTCTGAAGATTTGAGGGGGTGACAAAAAAAAGGGGACCCTGCGGTGTCAGATTCGACCCTTGTTAGAGGGATGGAACTGACACTGCAGGGTCAGGAGAGGCAGCGGAACCAGGAAAATGTAAGTGGGGTTTTGGGGGGGTGTATTGGTAGGGTTTGGGGGGTAGAGATTTGTGAGGTTTGACGGCAGTAAAATTGCATTCACAGCGAAATTGACTATGGTCAATTGCACCGTAAACAATTCTACCACAGGCAAACCACACAGATCTCAATGTGTATGGATGTCAGCATCAAAATGAATAGTGGTCAAAATAAAGTTCTGAGCTTCTTTCAGCTGTTAGCTGGTAATCATCTTCCCCTTCCCCAAGTTCAAACCAGTTCACAATGTATCAGTGCTCCCTTCCCCAAGAGTTCAAATCTTCCAGCTTCTCAAAACAACACAGTTCCTTGGGACGCGTCCCATCTTTTTTATCAACAGTACTTTTAACTATTTCACATAGATTGTTCTGTTTCTTCGCTTCAAAATCACTTAAAAGGTTGTTGCAAAAGATAAGCTTCTTTATGACCACTTTCATTGGCTCTTTCCATAAAGTGGGGCACTCGGTCTAGACGCAGTTGTCAGACCACATGGTCCACCCATTACAGGTCATGCAACCGATATCCATATGCACTTTGTTACACTTTGTGTATTCTTCTGGCTCTTGCCAATGCAGATTTCCTCTTAACCTGCAGTTCTTTGAATTCCTTTAACTTTTGTCAATACTTAGTTTCTCATCTCATAACTTTCTTGATATTCTCTTAGCTTTGCCCACACGTGTATCTCAAACAATTAATTCTGTGGTATCAGCTGCTTGCACCACCTTGCTTTAATTCCATTCACAGGTATTCATAACTTGCTTTTTCTCTGTGCAGCATTCAAAAGTGTTCATAACAACTTTCAGTTCATTCCATATTCTACAAGTGTTTCTTTGAAGTGCTTGGAGCACCCCCGGTATGAGTGTTCCCTGTTTCCACTCACCAGCTTCACATGGCAGCTCCCGTCGGCTTCTTTCCGTTCGGCGTTCAGCTTCCAATATCTGAGCTCTTCTCTTGCTGAGGTCGGAGAGAGCACTGCTCGCTCTCCTGGAATCCCACAGTGACTGGAGGGCTTTGGTGCCGTACAGCTCCTGCTCCTTGCGCATGACACGGAGGGTTTGCAGGACTTCCAGACCCTCCCATGGCCCTGGCATCTCTTTCTTCAACTCGACACGGCTTCCAGAACCTGTGTCTCGCGCTCCTGTCTCTCCAGTCCGCCCCTCTCCACCTTGCTTTGCTCCAGCCAGCTCCAAGCTCCGGCCTGCTGTCTCCCTCCTCTCGTGCTGTACAGCCTCCATTTTTATATCCATTAGGATTTTTAAATGACCACAGGTGTGGGTCATTCAGTCCAATTGCCTGACCATGGTGAGACTCATTAATGGGACATGCCTGGCTGTTCCATCTCAAATCCTCCACAGCAATCTTCTCCGTCTCAGTACCAGAATGGTGTTTGGGGAGGTTTGAATTAAAGGGAGTGTGCATAATTCTGGGTTGTCTCCTTCTCATCTTTTTACTTGACTGATATGTGTCTGATATTTGTCTGCATTAACAATTTAAGGCGTTGTACTTGACTGATATGTGTTTCTCTCATACAAATGAGAATGTGTCCTCCTAGTTGGTCTCTTCCTCATCCCAATATTGATTTGGGGTTTCTGGGGGACATTTTGGAGGGGAGAAAAGGAAAAGGGCTGACAGCAGCCTACAAAGGCTTGAGGGATAGAGAGTTCATTCTGAAAAGGGAAAGTGGGATATCAAATTCCCTCAACCCAGGTGATCCTCCCTCCACAATTTACCTCCAGGCTCGGGGTCCAAAAGCGATGATCTTTCCCTGGCCACCTGAGAGGAGGATCCAGGGGGGAAAAGAAGTGAGGACGCCCTCAGGTTCCCCAGTGTCACTCTTACTTCTCTCGCGCACACTCATACCTGATTTTTCACTTATATTGCTCTCTACAGACCACCAAACTACTGTCCCTCTGATATCTCACTCCCCCTTTCATCTCCACCCTTTGAACTGACTTCTCCACTCACTTCTCAACTCTATCACATCTTGCTATTGTTAACTCACTAGTGCGCACTATCGCCCTTTACTACCAATTACCATTCTGCTGCCTGTTTCTCTCACTCGCTACTGCTACTGCTACTGCTACTCCATCTACTGTCTCTACTCCCAATTTGTACTACTTCCTCTGCCACTATTACAATACTCCTTCTATATTCCTACTCTACCTCTTATTGCCACACTCTCACACACAAAACACTCCACAGACCCCCTTTTCTTCAACAGTCTCCACAATCCTGTCACTTTTACCTTCTCTGGTGTCTTGGACGTCCTCCACCACCACTGGTCCTCACCCATCTAACCCACCTATAATGATTCACATGCACCTACTTAAATACTCCATCCTCTCATAGAATTAGTCACTTACCTTATCCAATGACTTACCATCCTTAAAGGGGTGTAATAGGGTAGGGCTGATAAGGGCTGATAAGTCCTGTTACCTTCTTCATGCAGTCTACCTGCACTTTTACATGGGACACTTAATGGCCAACAGGGAGCTGCTGTTTCAGGACTTCTTGTAGGCCTTTTATTTAATAGTTATAATATCCGTGGTGGGTTAGTGGTTTAAGACCTTTGGGGAGCCTTTAAGGAAAAATTCCATGGTGGCAGAGTGGTGGCTCCCTACTTGTGCAGACTGTAGCTAACACAGTCTTTCGGAGACCCGCCAGTGTTGTCGTTTTTACAGCACCCCTTGATGCTGTGTACAACATTGCAGCATCTGGTGGCACTGTTATTACGTTTGCTGCTTCGTGTGTTGTTGGTCCTGCTGCTCCGTGTTTTCCCCATGGCTCCTCTACATCTACTCCTTGGCGGCAGGAACACTGGCCTCATTGCGGCAGGGTCCTTCCTGGCCCTGCCATCGAAGTCTGGTGCTTCGTGATGTGGCTGGCCCCATACAAGTAATGCAGGGAAGGGAGACGGGTCCACCCGCACTCATTCATACTCCGGCAGGGAATGCTCCCTCCCTCCCTCCCCTGACATGGCCACAACGCTGGCCCTGTCACAGTTGACTCACAGGTGCGCAGGTGATTACCTCCATCCTGCATTCATTTTCATTAGTAAGGGGTGGAAATCCTGAATAAAATGATGCATTTTTCCAGAGCCTCTTCACATTAGAATTCAGGTAGTCTTTATTTGTCTTTGATTTTTCTTATACTGAGCCATCCACCTCACTATTGAAAGATGCGCAGTACACTGTTTTTCTGCGTCAGTCTGCTTTAGAGAAACAAATTTAGGCTCTATTTATCTCCACATGTCCCCCCACTGGACCAATGTCTCGAGGATAAGGATATTTGTCCAGGGTTTATGGCTTCTGTAAGGAACTCACGGTGGCAACAGTAAAGGCAGACACAAGTGATTACAGTTCAAGGGTGTTTATTAAACTGTAAGGTTGAAGAAACGCCTAATCTAAACCTATATCTAAGATGGGAGCAAGCATCAATCATCAAATGAAAATAAGGCAGTACTTGTGGCGTTGTGTCAAATAGAAAAGTGCCTGTACTAAGAAACCTATTGTGAAACCTAACAAGTAATACAAAAAGGGTGTGGGATGGGTTTCAAGAAAAGAAAGAAGTGTTCACAAATAATATGTCAGGATGCGGTAGCTTGGATCTCCTTTACCAACGTTTTGAGCACGGGGTAAGATGAGATCTTGGAGCACAGTACACACTCAAGCTCTCCCAGTACGACTTGACAGTGCCACTTGCAGCTATCAGAACCGTTGATGGCCAAGTCTCCTTTCCATGAAAATCTCTTGCCTTCGAGGGCCTACCGTATTCAAAAACAAACAAATGTTCCTTCAACAAAAATGAAAGTTTGTTTCCTGGTCTTACATAGGGTGAGGTTTCTTCACCTCTGTGTCCCCCCTCTTCTGGGCGCTGACTCCTCTTTACTTTCAGCCTCCCTCCTCTGGGTTCACTATGGCTTTTCCTTCGCTCACACATCTTAATGTCTTTTTAAACAGTTCCAGTGAACATCCATCGGCCGGGTTCACCTTTGTCAACACACTGTTTCTTGGGACTTTAGACTTTGCCCCCTTCTCATCAGCATCCCTCTCATGGGGGTTAGGGGATTCACTTCCATTGCTTTCTTACAGTTCGTAGTTCAAAGACTTTTGACTGTACGGGGATTTTGCTTGACCTCCTGTATGACCACTTTGACCTATCTTGGCAGCTCTCCTACGTCCTTCTGATTTCTGTAGTTTTACCCAGATGGGGATCGACCAGAGTCTCTTGAGTTAGCACCCACATGGAACCAGTTCCCTCTACAGCTAGTCTACCCCTCAACACTTTTACAGTTCTTCGAACTTGGCTCAACTTGCCAATTTGCATTTTTCATTCACCACAGGCTCTCCCCTTGACTCACCGGCTGTGATGAACTGCTTGGCTTTCCTCATAACCAAAGCCAAGGCCGGTACCACGGTAGCAGGAGTTTCCCTTGCTCCAGCTTATCAGTGTCAACGTGCTCCATGTACCCTTGATATCTGCTGCAACACACTTGGGCTATTGTCCTTGGCCATACGATTCTTTCAGCGGAGGGTTTGCAGGGTTTTGTCGAAGAGGGCAAGGTTGTGTCTCTCCTCGTCAGCCTCTCGATGTTTGCCGCCTTGCTCGTACTGTGCTCTCTTGCTCCACCTTTTATCCCTGTGGGGAAGGGAAAGGGCCGTCAGGTGTGTGTGATTCTGATCAGTTGCCTGACTTTGCCTGACCCTTGTATTCGGAGATGTCAGGCAAATGGCACTGGTGTTATTCCGTTCTATGGTGTGTCGTGCAAAAGTGTTCGTGTCAGAAAAGGGGGGGAGGCAGTGGTTTTGAATTTCCTACATTGTAGGATGGGGAAAAGGTGTTGAAAGAAGGGGGATACTGTGTCTCACTCGTCGGTGTCCCTCTCCCACTCCCCGAGGACCCCCCATCCAGGTGATCCTCCCTCACTGGTCCACCCCCAGGAACTGGACCCAATAGCGATGGCCGTGTCTTAGCCACCTGGATGACAGATCCCCAGTGACTAGCTAGGGAGACACCTTGAGGTCTCTCACACTTCCACATCATTTTTTTCCATTTCTATTGGTAGGGATAATTGGATTCCCCTCCTCTTTTGTTGGGGTGATGAGTTTTCACCCTTTCTCCTGTTCCGTCTCCCTTTTCCTGTGTTCGTCCGGGAGGCTGGAAAGAATTTGGATACATTACTTTAAGAGAAGGGTAGAAAGGCTGGTTTAGTATATTGTCAAGATATTTGGACTAGCTAGGGAGACTCCTTCAGGTCTCTCACACTTCCACATCATTTTTTTCTTAATTTCTTTTGTTAAGGATAATTGGATTCCCCCTCCTCTTTTGTTGGGGTGACGAATTTACACCCTTTCTCCTGTTCCGTCTCCCTTTTCCTGTGTTCGTCCGGGAGGCTGGAAGGAATTTGGATTTGTTACTTTAAGAGAAGAGTAGAAAGGCTTATTTAGTATATTGTCACAACATGTTTAATAGATATTTGTCCTTATATCGTGTGTTTTGTACTCTAATCTCTACATTAAATTCCATAACCATAATTAAATATAATTTGATTTATTTTGCAAAACATTACAAAAATATTCATACTCTCATCTAAACATTCATACTGATCATTTTAATGCCGATTCCTTTCTATTAAGAAGTTGTCTCATGACAAGGGAGAAATTATTCCTCAATCCAATGAAGAGGGATTCGGGGATGCAGCTCTTTCCACATGGACCCAGAGTATTCTATAGGCAATGGGGAGATTGTATCTATCATCTCAAAAGCCCAATGCCAGGTGGGGAGAAATGTGCACTGTTTGGACTGCTTCCTTTGGAAATTATAAAGGTAATCACGATCACCTAACATTTACTCCTTCATGGAAATCTTCAGGTTGTAATAGGATTTCATAATTAGTGCAGCTTTCTTTAAATTCCTCTCGGCATAGGCAAAAGCGTGTTAGAGATGCTCTGCTGGTTCTCTACGATTTTATGAGCGGTAGAATCATTGCTCAATGTCTGTTCCTGTGTTCAGTACAGTAGATTTTCAGGAAAGACAATTTTTCTGGCAGTCATAAGTTCCAAAGGGGACATTTTGGTTGCAGTAGTAGGAGTAGACCTCAGAGCCATCAGGACTAATGTTAGTCGTAAGTCCCAACTGGCTCCAGAATCTACCACAAACTTCTTTAAAATTCCCACTATTGTTTTATTATATCCCTCCACCACCCCGTTGGATGCCTGTAGGTAGACGATATGTAACTTTATTTTGAAGCCTAAAATTTCCCACATCTTAGTCATTACCTCACTGGTGAAATGTCTACCCCAGTCAGAAGCTGTCTTTTGAGGGAGAACAAAAGCAGAGAAGGTGTGGTTGATAAATAACATAGCTGCAGTCTCCACCTTGTAATTTGGGGCAGGGAGACATTCAATCCACTTTGTAAAGATTCATACAAAAAGGCCTGGGAGCCCCTATACCGAGAATGAACACATACAAATAACCTGTTCTCTGGGTAGTTTCCCACTCGGGAGGGTCTACAACCACGTTTTAGCTCATTCTACATTTCACAGAAGAGAAGTATGCATTTGCATTTCAGTATGGTCCCACCTACTTGGGAAGTCCAGCACCAAAATGCTAGGCATGTCTCCTCTGAAAAAGAGTACTAACAGCAACCCCAGACACGTGTTTTGGCCTCGTTGGGCCTTCTCAGTGAGGTGATGCTGTGCCTCTCTAATCATAGTGAGCAGGGTGTCCATGTTTGAATTACCCTATTTATCTTAGGGTAAAACCTCAAGTCCCTAAACATTTATCCAAAAGGTCTGAGAGCACCTCTACTCAGAACAAACATGGCCAACTAACCTGTTCTCTGGGTAGGCTCTCACTCGGATAGACTCTACAACCACGTTTTGTAAAGAGGCACATAATGGGCAACATATATTTGTTGCCACTTGCAGAATGAATCACTAAAGCAATAAAGTCGATCTGAAGATCAGACCGTGGAAATATCAATCCTCTTTTGTAGTGGAGCCTGGTAGGGGAGAGAGCTTGGATGGAACTGAGCACACACCAATCAACCTTTTAAATCTAAATGTGACCTACCTAAACCACTGATTAAATCCTTTACATGAAAACCTGAACACATTTGTGTACCTTATTACCAACGCAAGAATTACGGGTCCAACCCTTTCATGTTAATACAAGAGGTGTGGGCAACACCTCTCCCTCCCGTGAACTTGCTACAAATTCAATTTACCAAAAAGTAAACAGACCGTATACCTAATGACCCAGTGCTGCACGGGTTGCTTCTGCCTCTAGTGCCCACTTTCGCCTTGTCCTTTCAAATCTATATTCATGTCTTGACCCATGTGTGGCCAATAAGCGACCTCACGTAGCATTTGCATTCTCTTTTGAAATGCTTGATGACCGTCTGTTGCTGCATCATGGGCAAGGTTTAGCATTATGCTTTGAAATGAGGTAGGTATCACTCACTGATAAAAACCCGACTGAGGTACCCTGACCAAACGCCTGTCTTGAATTCTGAAAATTTTCTGAAATTTCATTAAGACTCCAAGATTTTCCTTTCCCTAACAGTCTTGTTCAGATGATGGAAAGTTTTCAGAATCTTCTAAATCTTTTAAGAACCTTCCATTTATTGCATCTTCTTACCATGTGGTTATTAGGTTTTGATCTGGAGCATCTATGCTGAAGAGTAGAAAGCTTGTTTGAGCTTGGGATTGTGATTTAATGTATACTGTTGTTTTTATTTCTACAAGGAGATTTTCCACTTCAACATATTTCCCTTGAATTGCTCCAGTTTTGGCTAACTGATCAGCCAAATCGTTTTCTGCCTTGGGACCTTCAACTTTGGAGTGGCCTTTTATCTTCTTCCAAATTAAGGTCATGTTATTTGATGTCACTAAATGATCTATTGTTTGGATTAACCTCCCATGTTTTAGTGGATTTTTGTTGGCACAAAGCATACCTCTGTCTTTCCAGTTTATTAAGTGCTCAACAAATACCTTTCAAACATAGTCTGAGTCGGTTATAATTACTAGTTCCGGGAATTCGTGATTTAGGGAACTGTGGATGGCTTTGTACATCGCCATCAGTTCCACCATTTAACTACTCCATGGGATCAATCTTGTTGCAGGCTAGGGGATGAGGGATTTCATTCACACAAGAGCTGTTGATGCCAGCTACCTATTTCGTATTGTCATTTTCTTTTTAAATAGTAGGAACATCCATCCACATAAACTATGGGCATTCACTGACAGATATTTTTGCCATACACTTTATAAGAAGCTACATATGCCTGCGTATTATTGTCAAAAAAGGTAGCAGGCGCCCCTCTCCAGAAAGAACATGGCAGGATAACCTGTTCTGTGTTTTTTTCCACTTTGAGAGTTCACAGCCATCGCTTTTTGCTCACTGTACCTTTCACAGATGGGAAATATCCATTTGCATATCAGTCTTTGTCCCACCCACATGGGCAGTCCAGAACCAACATGGTATGGCAATTCCTTTCTGAACAAGAGTACCAACAGCAACCCCATACACATGTTTGAGCCTTGTTGGGCCTCATTAGTGAGGTTGCCTCTCTGAGCACAGTGAGCAGGGAGTCCACGTCTGGGGTTCCCCAGGTAACTCAGGGTGACCAACCCCAAGTTCCTTCCAAAAGAAATTCAAAAAGGTAGCAGGTTCCAGAAAGAACACGGCATGATAACCTGTTCTGTGGTTTTTTCCCTCTTTGAGAGTTTGCAGCCATTGTTGAGGTGGAGCAGTGCCTCTCTGAGCACAGTGAGCAGGGTGTCACAGGTTTCCCCCTTTCTCACCTGTTTTTGTTGCCTGATGACTTCTTTAGGAGGAGTCTTCTTTTCGTATGGTTCGGGTCGTATACAAGCCCGCTCGGCCGTCTTCGGCTTCCAGTGTTCGTTCAGCTTCGATGTCAGGGATCAATGGAAAACTCCTGGGGTGGAGAAATAATAAGGTTTAAAGGTAAAGTGGACCAAACAAGAATCCAGGAATCCACGAAGGGTTTTTGCAGACCCATCATATTTGTCTACAATGCCGCCCAATAGCACACTGTCCCTTGTGGCAGAGTTGTGGGATAGTACCAATTGTTTTAATGCAGTGTTCTCAGCCTTTAGGGTTTGTACTCTGGTCGTTAGTTCTTGCTTGTCGCGCATAATATCCTGGATGGCCGCCTCCATGTCTGTATTGACTTCGGTCAGGTGGCGTCTCAATCTGTCACAGGTTTCCCTCTTTCTCACCTGTTTTCGTTGCCTGATGACTTCTTTAGGAGGAGTCTTCTTTCGTATGGTTCGTGTCTTATACAAGCCCGCTCGGCCGTCTTCGGCTTCAAGTGTTCGTTCAGCTTCGATGTCCGGGATCAATGGAAAACTCCAGGAAGATCAGGAAAAGGATAAGGAGCACGCGGAGGCAGTGCAGGGGATCCGGGAAAGGCTGAAAAGAAGGAGGGAAGGTAGTTTGGAAGAGGGGGTTCCAGGAACCGGGAAACAACAGTATAGCACAAGGGAGAAGTACGGCGCACACGTCCGGTCACAGCTAACAGCAGCGTTGAGATGCGCGGGGCCGCGGGGGTGTGGCTTCTTTATAGAGCATGCTGCGTAGAACGTGAAGACTGGTGAGCAGCGTTCTGAGCTTGCAGCCATGTTGGTAGTATTATGGAGTGTAAACCCCGACGTGTCAGGGACCAGGAGGCCCAGAAAGGGCGAGTTCGATGGTTCATGAGAGCATGCCTCCTCCGAAAACCCGTCCAGCCGGGTTCGCCCGGGTGTATGAGGTGGAACCTTCTGAGTGACCTGGGGGTATTTAAGTTTGAGATTGGTTCCCAAGTGCGTTCACTGGGGGAATATCCTTTCCATTCCACCAGGTACTCGAGTTGGCCACGTTTATATCTGGAATCACATATTCTGGAGACCTCATACTCCAGTTGGTCATTGACGAGCACTGGGTTAGGCCGGAGGTTAGTTCGAGAGGTCTGGACGTATGGTTTTATTAAGGATGTATGAAAGAATGGGTGGATTTTCTTCCAGGAGTCTGGTAATTTGAGTCGAAAGGCCACTGGGTTGATGATTTCTTTTATAGGAAAAGGCCCATAATACCGGGGAGCCAATTTATTTGGTCGCAGATGCCGGGGCAGCAGTTTCGAGGATAGCCATACTTTATCCCCTATTGTGTAGGAAGGGCCCGGTCTTCTTTTGGAGTCTGCATACAGCTTGGTCTGGGTCTTGTCCTTCTCTAACTGTTCTTTGGCTTCTCTTTGATAATTAATGAGTGTTTCAATCCAGGAGTCGACTGTGGGAACTGGTGTAGGATGTGGAAGGACAGAAGGTAGAACCGAAGGGTGGAATCCTTGGCTACAGAAAAAAGGGCTGGTCTTAACAGCCGAGTGATCCGAATTATTATAAGCGAATTCAGCCACTTGTATTAAAAGGGACCAATCGTCCTGGACCTTGGTAGTGAAGCAACGGAGATATTGTTCTAAGGTTTGGTTTACACGCTCTGTAGCTCCGTTGGTTTGGTGATGATAACCTGAGGAGAGGGCACGTTGAATTCCTAATATCCGTCAAAGGTGTTTCCAGAACTGAGAAATGTATTGAGGCCCTCTGTCCGATATGATCTTGGAAGGGAGTCCATGTAGTCGGAATATGTGTTCCAGGAAAACAAGTACATGCTGAGCTTAAACATTATATGAGTAAAAATCAAAAGCCTTACGAACAGAGCAGGTTCGGCGGTAACAGATCTGTACAACACAGACTCGCAAAGGTAGAAAAAAGGACCTTTGTTTCCGGGACGATGACGCAACGGCATCCGACTGGAGGACTGGAAGCGTGTCCTCTAACAGGTCGGCATAAAAGAACACGGAAATGGCTGCAAGCCGAAAAGAGGAACGAACTGGATGCGGACGAGCCCCTCCAGCGGTGTAAGAAGAGATGGCAGAACCTGACAGAGACAAGTGAACCGCGAGGCAAAGACATTCAGCCATGGAAATATAAGGTAAGAAAGATAGTGGAATTGATGAAGGGTAGACTAGAGGAGGGTCACGAAATAGCGTGGGTGACTTAAATCTGACCGAACAAACATTTTTCCTTGGTAGGTGCCCACACTTAGAGAATTTCATGGTACCGGAAGAAAAACTATATGTGAATTCGGGACGAGTGTGAGCATAATTTGTAAGTATGCCTCTGTTATCAAGTAGCCCGAAATTGTCATTTAGCACTAAACAAGATATGGGGATTAATAAGTGATGCAGACAATCCTTCTCACCCTACTCGATTAGGGGACAAGGAAGCCTCCAACTCAAATGAAAATCTGGGAGGAGCCGGAAAGAACTATGAAACCACAGATGTAGCTGATTGTGTTCTAGAATTATGGGAACCTCTATAAAAGGTACACCTTCAAGCATAACATTAAGTGATATTTCAAATAACATTAAAAAGACATAAATCATTAGCCCTTTTTTTGGGGAATACTAGTATGATACATCCCTGTACCTATATGTTTCAAAATAGGTGACCACAGAAATTAAATAACTCACTGTGAATGGGAATGAGAGAATTTCCAGAGACAGATATTGGGATGGAAGAAAATAAACAACCAATCTACTACAACTAGAAGGTAAATAATGTACTTCCACTGTACTGCGAACCTGGAGAAACTACAAATATTTTAATAAATAACCCTTGTGAGAACAGGGGAATTACTGTGTAATATAGAGAGGGTAGGATACTAGAATAAGGGTATACCTCCTTAAGAATTGATGTTGTGTTGTGATAATGTCCTCTACTAAGTCGTGCATGTCATCACCAAATGAATGAAGGAAGTTAATCCTATTATTGATAAATTAAATACCTTAAATGTAGTAATAAATACTACAGGGAAGTTGTTTTAATAATTAAATCCATTCTTCATATACTTGCTTCTCACAGATACCGCGTCCTTTGGGAATCTGGCTCAGAAATGAAATAGACGTCAGTGGAACTCAAGAGTCTTGACCAAGAAGTCTAGAGAGCATAAGAAGACCAATTGGTCATTGTATAACAGACTGCTACTATATGTTAATTAACCCCTGAAGAATTTCCTTGAGTTGTATAAATCGGTATAGGAAAGAAACATGTTGGGTAGTGTGGATTACAGAATGGGAGAATGGATGGATGATATGAGTATGAATGATTAGAACATCTAAAAAAAAAAAAATAACAAAAATGCATCTACACCCCTGACAGTTCAGAAAATATTGGCAGCTCAAAAAAGGCCTTAAAATGCATCTTATGCCTCCAAAAATGTTGAAAACTTTGGAGGCCTAAAAAAGGGGTTTACGGGCATCCTAGACCCCCTAAAGTCTAGAAAATGTTGGTGGGGAAAAAGACGGTGTCAGAGAGCTCTGAATGTGCCAAAAACATTTGCAGCTTGAAAGGGGCATTAACCCGCATCCTAGACCACTGAAATTCCCAAAAAGAGTTTTGGCCGAAAAATGATCCTACATCCCTGAAAGTTCAGAAAATGTTGGCAGCTCAAAAAAGGCCTTAAAATGCATCTTGCTCAAAAAATGTTGAAAACTTTTGAGGCTCAAAAAAGGGGTATACGGGCATCCTAGACACCCTAAAGTCCAGAAAATGTTGGGAGGCCAAAAACAGACTCAGAGAGCTCTGAATGTCGCAAAAACATTTGCAGCCTGAAAGGGTCATTATCCCGCATCCTAGTCCACTGAAATTACCAAAAATAGTTTGACCCAAAAAATGATTCTACACCCCTGAAAGTTCAGAAAATGTTGGCAGTTCAAAAAGGCCTTAAAATGCATCTTGTAGGATAGTAGAATAGTATGGCCTTAACCTTGGATTGATCCATTCCTATACCGTCTGAGCTAAGGACAAATCCTAGATAGTAAACAGTAGAAACATGAAAAAGGCACTTCTCAGGTTTTGCTAGAAGCTTGTGTTCACGTAGCCGTTGTAATAATGCCTTAACATGTCCTTCATGCTTCAGAGGATCCTTAGAGAATATCAAGATATCGTCCAGGTAGACGATGACGAAAAGAAACAGCATATCCGAAAACACCCGATCCATGAAGCGTTGGAAGACCGCCGGCGCATTAGCGAGTCCAAAGGGCATGACCAAGTATTCATAATGACCAAAGGGTGTTCTGAAGGCTGTCTTCCATTCGTCTCCTTCCCTAATACGGATCAGATGGTAGGCACCCCTGAGATCCAATTTGGTGAATATTACGGCTCCTCTTACGGCTTCCAGGATATCTGAGTTCAAGGGCAATGGATAACGATCCTTAAGGGTGCACTGATTTAGAACTCGAGAATCAAGACAAGGTCTGAGCTCCTTGGTGTCTTTCTTAGGAACAAAAAATAGTGAAGCTCCGGCTGGAGACTTGGATAGGCGTAAGGTGCCGTTTTCTAGGTGAGTATCTAGGTATTCACGAAGGGCCTTTTTCTCGGGTTCGGACAGAATAAACATCCTTCCAAAGGGATTCAAAGCTGAAGGTTCGGTTTCAATAGCACAGTCTTCTGGCCTATGGGGTGGTAAGGCTTGAACAATAGCAGAAGAGAACACATCGACGTATTCCTGGTAGGCTTTAGGAACCTGGATGATGTTGGGGACTGTAAGAGGGCCTTGCTGGGTTGTTGAACGTTCTTCCAATGGTGTCGGAGAGGGATCCAGGAGTAGACAATGAGACATGCAAAATTCGGAACCGTCGAACAAGGAACCTGCTGTCCAATTGATGTATGGATTGTGTTTTTGTAGCCAGGGCATTCCCAATACCATTGGGTAATGGGTAGATTTTATGATGTCCATCTTTATTTTCTCTCAATGATGGTTTATTGCAAGCTCGATTTTCTTGGTCTGAAGGCTTATAGGTCCAGAAGAGAGAGGTCTCCCATCGATTGCTTCTACGGGTTGCAAGATATTCCAGGATTCGTAGGGAATATTATGTTTAAGGACCCATTCTTGATCTATGAATATTCCCATGGGCCCACAGTCCACTAATGCTAGAATGGGGTAGGTTTCCTTCTTGGATGGCGATAGAAAGGCTTGTAAAATTACCAGAGAGTTTTGTCCAGGAGATTTCAAGGATGGTATAGATGTGGAGCCAACATCTCTCTCCCGAAACTGTGCTCCATCTAGGATCGGGAGCTGGCGTTTCCCGAACGCCGCGGAGGGGCTGTTGGACATTCTCTGACTAAATGCTTGTCCGAGGCACAGTACATGCATAAGCCAGTATGGATCCTTCGCAACCTTTCTTGGGGGGATATGGGTCCACGAAAGGCCCCTAGTTGCATGGGTTTGGGTTTGTTTGTAGGAACAGAAGGATCTTCGGATTTTGAGGAGGTCTCTAAGGGGTTCTTCTGGAGGGGTGACTTGGTCTTCCTTTTCTCTGCCTTCCTTTCCTGGATGCGAAAATCAATCTGTAGCGCAAGATCCATAAGTGCCTGGTAAGAACTTGGACGTGCCACCCTGGCTAATTCATCCTTGATGTCTTCATTTAGCCCTCATCGAAAGAGAGTGAAGCAAGCTTCAGAAGGCCAATCCGCTTCTTTAGCCAGTTCCTTGAATCGAGTCACATAAGTGAGCATGTCCTGAGGGCCTTGCTGGAAATCGAGTAAACGTTCTTGAGCACTAAAGACCTGTTCTGGGCGGTCAAACATGGTTTTAAGTGCTTGAATGAATCCGTCATAATCATCCAAAAGGGCATCTCCGGAGTTAACTAATGGTGTGGCCCAGGCTAATGCATTCCCGGAAAGGTGTGAAATAATAAAGCCCACTTTAGCCCTGGGGGTGGAGAAATAATAAGGTTTAAAGGTAAAGTGGACCAAACAAGAATCCAGGAATCCACAAAGGGTTTTTGCAGACCCATCATATGTGTCTACAATGCCGCCCAATAGCACACTGTCCCTTCTGGCAGAGTTGTGGGATAGTACCAATTGTTTTAACGTGGCGTTCTCAGCCTATAGGGTTTGTACTTCGGTCGTTAGTTCTTGCTTGCCGCGCATAATATCCTGGATGGCCGCCTCCATGTCTGTATTGACTTCGGTCAGGTGGCGTCTCAATCTGTCACAGGTTTCCCTCTTTCTCACCTGTTTTCGTTGCCTGATGACTTCTTTAGGAGGAGTCTTCTTTTGTATGGTTCGTGTCTTATACAAGCCCGTTCGGCCGTCTTAGGCTTCCAGTGTTCGTTCAGCTTCGATGTCCGGGATCAATGGAAAACTCAAGGAAGATCAGGAAAAGGATAAGGAGCATGCAGAGGCGGTGCAGGGGATCCGGGAAAGGCTGATAAGAAGGAGGGAAGGTAGTTTGGAAGAGGGGGTTCCAGGAACCAGGAAACAACAGTATAGCACAAGGGAGAAGTACGGAGCACACACGTCCGGTCACAGCTAACAGGAGCGTTGAGACGCACAGGGCCGCGGGGGTGTGGCTTCTTTATAGAGCGCGCTGCGTAGAACGTGAAGACTGGTGAGCAGCGTTCTGAGCTTGCAGCCATGTTGGTGGTATTATGGAGTGTAAACCCCGACGTGTCAGGGACCAGGAGGCCCAGAAGGGGCGAGTTCGATGGTTCATGACACAGGGACTCCATGTTCATTGCTTATTATAGACCTACTAACACACAATTAAACCTAATTCTTACCTCTTTATCCACAGTTATCTTCTAAACCCCTATGAAAGAGGTCGATTTTTGCCTTTATACAAGACAGCATCAAATCATTTCATCTCGTGATGAAACCTCAGCACCCTAGGTAAGTCGGCATCTACAGAACTGCCCCCAACCTTATTTGCAAGGTTCTTGATCACACTACTTTTAAAACTAGTTTACCTTTTAATTTTTTAGATCAACAGAGCAATCTGCTGCAAAAGGCCTCCATGTTATCAACACTCTATATTGTCCTGATGACAGTTCGGAACATCATACAAGCTGTGTCACATTGTGATCTTGATGTTATGATTACCTCCGAACCAGAAACACCTACTTGTTGTGTCGACAGTAGTTAAGTACTGCTAATATTTCAGCAGTACATGCAATTTCACCATTGTTGTTACTAACCCACACAACGTACACCTGGATTAATTTCCTCTATTTCGAAATCCAGTATTTTTCAACCTACAATTCCACAAATGACAATAGCAATCCCCACCTGTAACTGTCACGACCACAGGCGCCTGGCGAGTTTGGCGGCGATGGAGACTCCGACGCCATTAGACTGTTCCGCCATGTTTTCTCAGAAATGAGATCCGCGGTCTAGTCTTTTCCATCATGGCCGCCGCCTTAGTATATCACTATTCACTTCTTGCCGGCTCAGCGCGTTGCAACTGTGCTTCCCCGTGTTGCTATAGCGCTCCCAGTTCTACTTCCTTGCAACCTGTTCGCCCCTCTCTGTTCCCTCTCAGTCCCCCTTTTCCTCCCTTGTTTTCCCGTCTTACCTGCCTTCCTTCGGCTGGTTCCTCCTTGGTACTCCCGGTGTTTTTCGCTCCTTCCGCATCGGTTCCGGTGCTGTTCGCCTTCACTTCCATTGTATTCTCCTCTGGAATTCTGCTATACTCCCGACTTGGACTTCCTATCGGACCATCTTCCACTCTCCAGTTCATCGACATCGAGGGTTTTTGTGCCTGGTGGCTTTTTCCCCTCATACTTCCTTTCGCGGCAGACCGTATCTGCTCTCCAAAAAGAAGGCTCAAGTACGACACCTTAGACGGAAGAAGCTCAACTATTTGTCTTCTTCAGGTGAGGAGGAGGAAGGTACTTTGGGGGAGCTCTGTTTGTCAAGTGGCGAGGAGGATATTGCTGACCCAGTGGCCATCCTATAGGACCGTCCACAGTTCTTGATAGCTTGCAACGCCAGAAGAAAGAGATTATGGCCACGCCACAGCAGTTGCAGGAGTTAGTGGCAGCCGTCCAAAACCTCAATGTTGAGGTCCAGACACTCAAGACCGACAATGCAGCACTGCAGCAGAGAGTGGCTGCTAGAGAACAACAATCTACAGATTTACCCCCCTTACCTTTGGTGTCAGGGAAGTTCGATGGCACGGAGAGAAAGGTAAAGGAATTCCTTGAAGCCTGTAATATTCACTTCACCTTCAGACCCAATGCCTTTTCCACGGATCATGCCAAGGTGGGGTTCATGATCACCCATTTAACTGCGAATGCCTTGGCATGGGCTACCCCGTTGGTATCCCAGTCAGACCCAGTCCTACGGGACTATGCCGCCTTCAAAGACCTCCTGAAGCAAACCTTCCTAAGGACCGAGTGTGCCTATATTGCCAGTGAAGACTTGCTGGATGTGCGGCAAGGTACCTCCGACCTGCTTTCCTACATATCCACATTTAAGAAATTGGCTACGGAAGCCGGTTGGCAAGAACAAGCACAGTACACGATCTTCCGCAGGGGTTTGCGGGAGGAATTAAAGGACAAGTTAGCCAGGATTCCTCATCCGGACACCTTCTCGGATCTACTAGCAGCTGTATTACGGATTGATTTCCGTTTAACCGAGAGAAGAAATGAAAGGAAGAAAAGCCGTACCACAACCCCACTCCAGGAATCTCACACTTCTGCCTCCTCACCTGCAACCCGGACTGCCCGAGATGAACCCATGCAAATCGGCACCACCAGGCCCCCCTTAACCGCTGAAGAAAAGAAGAAGAGATGGGATGAAAACCGATGTCTGTATTGTGGTTCATCTGCCCACCTGTTGAGGGATTGCCCTGATGTGCCCCCCAGAAGGTCGGGAAACGAACGCCCTCGGTAGCTTGTCGGACGGACTACCGAGGGGCGCTTCCTTGTTCCTACACTACACTCTCTGTCACCTCCGAAACTCCTTCTGAAGATCTGCGCCTAATGGTTGTAGGAGTCAAACTCTGTTTCAGAGACAAGGTGGTTGACACTCAAGCCTTACTTGATTGTGGCGCGGCAGGTAACTTTCTGGACACCTTATGGGCCAATAAGGTGGGTCTACTTAGAATCGCTAAGAAAGAGGATCAAAAGGTCTAAGGGGTGGATGGAACACCCCTATGCTCCAGGCTTATCACCCATACCACGGAAGCAGTACAAGTGTCGATACAACAACACAAGGAGGAGATCCTGTTTGATATAATTCGTGCTGCACATTTTCCGGTCATCTTGGGTATCGGTTGGCTTCAGAAGCACAATCCAACAGTGGATTGGACTAACAATCTGTTGAGTTTTCATTCCAAATATTGCCAGAAGGAATGTCTACCAGAACCCCAGCACGAAACCATTAAGACGGTAAGTGCCACGGAGCAGAGCTCTATTCATTGCATTCCGAGTTGTTTCTTGAACTTTTCTGAAGTATTCCAGGAACAGGTCCCCCTAGAACTCCCACCACATATACCAGAAGATTGTGGTATTGACCTAGTTCCCCAGGCCTTGGTTCCTTTTGGAAGGATGTATCCTCTCTCACTATCTGAAAAGGCTGTACTCAGGCGCTACCTCGACGATAATCTTGCTAACGGACTTATCCGCTCTTCCAAGTCACCTGCCAGAGCCTCATTGTTTTTCATACCCAAGCGAGACAGCAAGGAGTTGAGACCGTGCATCGACTATCGGGGTCTAAACAAAGTTACCATCAAGGATCGGTACCCCATGCCCATAATTTCCGAGATCCTGGAAGCTGTTCAGGGCTCGGTAATATTTACCAAGCTCGATCTCCGCAAAGCCTACCATTTACTCCGGATAAGGACGGGAGATGAATGGAAAACTGCCTTTCGCACTCCCTACGGCCTGTATGAATACCAAGTAATGTCGTTTGGCCTGGTGAACGCGCCTTCGATCTTCCAAAGATTCATGGATCGTTTGTTTTCGGATCTGTTGGGTCAGAATATCGTGGTCTACTTAGATGACATCCTGGTCTACTCCCGCAAGCAGGAGGAACATGTTTCCCAAGTTGAAGAGGTACTACGTAGACTACAACAACACCGTCTTCTTGTTAAGCCGGAGAAATGTATTTTTTCCCAGTCTTCTTTGTCCTACCTGGGATTTATCATCTCTGAACAGGGGATTACCATGGATCCAAAAAAGTCGAAGCCATCCTAGGTTGGCCATCACCCACCTCTGTCAAGGAGATCCAACGGTTCTTGGGACTGGCAAACTTTTACAGGAAGTTCATTCCAGAGTTTTCTCAACTAACTCTCCGCATCACCTCCTTATTGAAAAAAACTTCCGAACCCTTTGTCCGTCAAGTGCCGCAGAGAACAGTTTTCTTTGCCTGAAACAATGTTTCTGTTCAGCACCCATTCTTAAGCAGCCTGATCAACTGAAGCCGTTCATCCTGGAGACAGATGCCTCACCAGCAGCCGTAGGAGCCGTTCTTCTCCAATCAGACCGAGGCCACGAACACCCGGTGGCTTATTATTCGAAGACTTTAACCACAATCCAACGGAATTATTCAGTCATCGAGAGGGAGCTCCTGGCCATGAAGTTGGCTTGCCTCGAGTGGAGACATTTGCTTCAAGGAAGCCTTCACCCCTTTCAGATACGCACCGACCATAAGAACCTACAAGTCCTCAAACAGCAGGAATGCTTCAACACCAGACAAGCCAGATGGGCACACTTCTTTGCCCAGTTCCATTTCTCCATTACCTACATACCGGGTACCCAGAACCAGATTGCGGACACCTTGTCCCGCAGGGATGACTCGAGCCCTACCTACAGAAGGGAGTTGATGTTCCTGCATACGCGTATAATCTCAACTGTGACCTCCTTTATGCAGGAGGTAAGAGAAGCCTCCCAGGATGTGTCTTCTTTGGACACAAACAGGCTGCCAGTCTGTGTTAAAGACTAGCTATATTTCGTACACGGGAGGTTGTTTCTGCCTACTCGGAAACTTCGCCAACAGGTTCTCTGGTGGTGTCACGATTCCAAGACTGCTGGACATCGGGGAATAAAGGCTACGCTGGAACTGCTCAAACGTTCTTTTCATTGGCCAAACATCAAGGCCGATACACAGAGATATGTACAGTCGTGTCTAGTGTGTCAGCAGAACAAGTACTCCACCCAAAGACCTTTGGGGTTATTATAGCAAGACCCCATTCCAGCAGGGCCCTGGAAGTCCATCTCCACCGATTTTATTGTTGAACTACCAAACTCTCAGGGTTGCACTTGCATCATGGTTACTGTGGACTCCTACTCCAAGCTTGCTCATTTTTCTCCCCTGTCCAGGTTACCGGTGGCTTACCAGATGGCAGAAGTGTTTCTCAAAGATATCTTCCGTTTGCACGGATTACCCCAGAAGATCGTGTCCGATCGAGGGACCCAGTACACCTCTAGATTTTGGGCGGCCTTTTGTAAACTCTTGGGCATGGAAAGAGCCCTTTCTTCGGGTTACCACCCCCAAACAAACGGCCAGACCGAAAGACTCAATGGGACGCTGGAACAGTATCTGAGATGCTTTACAAATCAGCAACAAGACAACTGGGTGGCCCTACTTCCTACAGCTGAGTTTGCCTACAATAATGCGGTACATTCCGCTACTGGCATCAGCCCTTTTTTTTGTACTTACGGATTCCATCCCCAGTCCTGTCTACCTACAGCCTGGAACGAGACTAATGTTCTGTCTTTGGAGACCACCCTCAACCGGCTCAAAGAAGCTCATGATACGGCGGAAAGGAGTCTAAGGGAAACCAGTCGACGGAATAAGGAGCAAGCTGATAGACATCGGAGACAAGTACCCACTTGGGAGAAAGGCACAAGGGTTATGTTGTCTACCAAGTTTTTGCCCCGCTGGGTCCGTCCATCCAAACTCTCTCCACGATTCATCAGACCTTATGAGATTGAGTCCAAGATCAATCCAGTAGCCTACCGTTTAAGACTACCGGAGACCCTTAAACGAATTCATCCGGTATTCCATTCCTCACTCCTAAGGTCTTTTGTACCTGATGCTAGGAAACAGGTAACACCGAAGTTGATGATCCTACCCACTTCTACCTCAGAAGAATACGAGGTCTTCCAGATTCGAGACTCTCGGTATCATCGAGGGCGCCTTGAGTATCTCGTACACTGGAAGGACTACCCCTCTTCCGAGGATACTTGGGAACCGGTTACACAAATACATGCCCCCCGTTTGCTATCCCGGTATCACAGTCTTCACCTGGGCAAACCGGGAGGAAGGGGTCTTCGAGGGGGGCATACTGTCAGGACCACAGGCGCCTGGCAAGTTTGGCGGCGATGGAGACTCTGATGCCATTAGACTGTCCGCCACGTTTTCTCGGAAACGAGATCCGCAGTCTAGTCTTTTCAATCATGGCCGCCACCTTAGTATATCACTATTCACTTCTCGCCGGCTCAGCGCGTTGCAACTGTGCTTCCCCGTGTTGCTATAGCGCTCCCAGTTCTACTTCCTTGCGACCTGTTCGCCCCTCTTGTTTCCTCTCAGTCCCCCTTTTCCTCCCTTGTTTTCCCGTCTTACCTGCCTTCCTTCGGCTGGTTCCTCCTTGGTACTCCCTGTGTTTTTCGCTCCTTCCGCATCGGTTCCGGTGCTGTTCGCCTTCACTTCCATTGTATTCTCCTCTGGAATTCTGCTATACTCCCGACTTGGACTTCCTATCGGACCATCTTCCACTGTCCAGTTCATCGACATCGAGGGTTTTTGTGCCTGGTGGCTTTTCCCCTCATACTATTGGCTGTTGCGGAGAGAGGGCCACCGTGATTTTCCCTGTAAAGGGTCACGGTGGCTTGCTTTCACGGCAGACCATATCTGCTCTCCAAAAAGAAGTCTCAAGTACGACACCCTAGAGGGAAGAAGCTCAACTATTCGTCTTCTTCAGGTGAGGAGGAGGAAGGTACTTTGGGGGAGCTCTGTTTGTCAAGTGGCGAGGAGGATATTGCTGACCCAGTGGCCATTCCTATAGGACCGTCCACAGTTCTTGATAGCATGCTCTCATGAGACTATACAACAGTGACCATCTAATTCCACACACTAATGCAACTCCACACACATCTGTGATCTTGGGCACTTTTTTCTGTTACTCAGTGCATAGGTGCATCGACTTAAGTGATGTCATCAACCTAATGTCTGGTCGATGAACCCCCATAATGTGAGGCATATTTTGGTTAATTTATGACTACTATGCTAAGTGGGCATCTCTGTTATAATGCCCCCCACTACACATTCTCAGCTCACCATTCTGGGCAAGAAGCATGTGGTTTGATCAAAACTCAAATTTATTTAAACAAGTGAAACAAATGTTTAAACAAGTGAATCAAGCTTTATGCAGGGGGAGCAGCAACAATGTCACCCAATCACCAGCAGCTTGCCTACAGAAAAACAAAATTAAACTGCCTATTTCTCACTCACATGGATTAAATTATACAGTCATATATATATATATTTTTTTAAGTTCTGAATAATAATAAACCTTCAAATTTCACTTCTGCTGCTTGCGGGTTAATATGTCAACACTTCCTTTGCATCAACACATTTCCACATTACACATGAAGTTACTTTGGCTAATGATACAAAGAAATGTTCTTTGCCAGTAACCCCAGTATGTTGCTAGAAACAAATAACTGTTTCATGTCTCACACTTCCCCTGTAATTTTGAGGCTGTGGGCTTTTTATCTGTGTGCAGTAAACATATGCTTACAACAACTTCCATTAGAATTCTGCAGGTTTGGGGTTAAGAAGACTGTGTTATCAATTGAGAATGTACAAAATGTTGTTTAACCACCTGACCTGGGAGAGTGGTTTAGGCTTTTATTAAACAGGCATAAATACCCCTGCTGTTTTATTTCGCTGATTAAATCCCACTGGCACAATATTTTTGTATTCTGGAGTGAGGGAATTGCAAGGGATTTACATTTGCAACATTTTTCTGGTAGTAGAAATGGCATGATTAAACTTGCTCTCATTTCCGATTTTTTATTAAATAGCCATGGCTGCGACAGAATACAGATTATCACGCAGCTCTTCACTAGCCCCTGGTAGGAATGTCTTCATATCATAGAATAATAACAATTTTTGTTATTTTTTATTATTACTTGTTTAATTGTTTTACTATTTTTACAAGAAATCATCATTTTATCCTTACGTTCCTTTGAAAATCATCACTTAGATAAACAGAAGCGGAAAGTTGAACATGGGTAGTATCAGGAAATAGGTTGAAATCCCCGTTCTTTAGCCCTTCAATTTCCTATTTCAACATTTCCCAGGTCCAATTTCCAGTGATTCAGTCTGCTCTGGGATTAAACATTGTCTACAGGTTTTCGTAGCTGATAGTCCTCTTTTTTCCAAGATTTCATTTGTTTGCAGCAGGTTGAACCGAATCCTTAGGAAAACATTTCTATAAGTTTTATTCGGAAATGTTTCCAAATGTCCCAACAGATGGTTCACCCCCTTTGGTTTTGGAGGAAGATTATATTTATAGGCTTGGTCCAGTGTTTCTGTCCAGTCTAAATCCAAAAGTTATTTTTTATTTTGTTCGCATTGGTCCATAGCTCTCCATCTGTGCTTTTTCTAGAATAATATTGTTTTTCTCTCCCCAGTTTTTCAAGATGTTGTTTTTCCCTTTTGCAAGTTCTGTGTGAATTATGGTAAACACCATTGCACGAGTTGGAGCTATAACTTTCCTGTAGAGCATCAAAGTGTTACGGTCAATTGTGCCTTGGAGTGACATCATTCCCAATTCACGCCAGATGATTGGCATAGGGGTCGAAGTTGGGAGATTTAAAAGGCGTTGCCAGAAGTAACCTTCCAATCTTTGCCAAATTTTTGATGGTATTTGTGGCAAAGCTTTCACCCCATAAATCAAGGCAGGAACGACCTTAGCCTTGTGAAATGTAATGGTGGGAATGATTAAAAACTGTCCATATTTCTTATCCACCATTTTGTCTTGTGCCGTCAGGTTACTTATTTTCTCAAAAAGGAAATTCTGCATTTGTTGCTCTACCGAGCTGTTATTCAGTTGATGCCCAAATATTTGAATTCCTTCACACTCTCGATTTTCACTCCGTCCAAATGCCATTGAAGATTTTCAGATCTCTTAGCCGACTTTTCAAGGATAATCACTTTGGTCTTATCCTTATTGATCTCCAGCTTGTTGTCAATGATATATTCAGATAGATTATCTAGCCGTTGGAGACCAATAGGAGTGTGATCGAGGAGTATCATATCATCGGCATTTAGAAGGCGCGTTATCTTTACGCCTCCTAATGATGGTGGAACTGAGCGAATATTTGCGTCTAACTATTGGCAGTCTCCCAGATAGGCATTGAAGAGGGTTGGGGATAAGGGACATCCTTGTTTAACTCCTCTATGCGTCATGATGGTCCCCGAGAGTAGGCCTTCGCATTTAACCTGAGTGTCAGTATAAAGAGCTTGGATTGGTTCCAAAATCGATTTTGGGCAGTTCCACCCATTACGTTTTTGTGAAAGTCTTTCGCGATGGACTTAGTCAAATGCTTGGACCAGGTCTAAAAAGGCAATAAAGATCCTTGGGCTGCCATCTTTTATCTTTCCCTTTAGGGAGCTGAGTAGTAATATATTTTCAGTTGTTCCTGTGTCTTTTATGAACCCTGTTTGGAACAGATCAGAGCAGGCTGACAAATGTACCCAAGCCTGAAATCCATCGAAACAGAATGATTGAAATAACTTCCAAATTACATCCAAAAGCGCTATTGGACGGTAATTCCTTGGGCAGTCTCTAGAACCTTTCTTAAATATCGGGACCACTGTTGCGCTTTTCCACGATTTAGGTACTGATTTTGACTGCGCACATCTTTTAAAGATCTCGGATATAAGGGGGGTCCACTTTTCTTGATGTTCTTTGAGATTGATGTTTCTGATCCTGTGGGGACCTGGAGCTCTGGATAAATTTAGTCTGGATAGCTTTTTTTTATCAGATCTTCGTCATACGGGACTCTCCAAGGGGCTTCTGACATAGATATTCATTATAGTCATTTTTATTCAAGGTGGAAATAAGACCGAGGAAATGAGAGATCCAAGTTTCCTTGCTGACATTGTTTTGTATGGCTTCATACTTTGCTGAAGTTGTTTGTTTTATTAAAGACCAAAACTCCCTCGTTTTTTGGCCACTTATTGCTCTGAGCATCTCTTCTGCGTCTGCTGGTAGAGTTTTCTTCTATCGAACATTACCCAGTTCTCATAGGTATTTATAAATTTTGCTGCCTATTCCATAGAGTTCGATGAACCACTCTTCATTGCTTGTCGTCTCTCACGCCTCATTGTTTTCCTTTTTTTCCACCACAAGTGCCTCGAAAACATGGAGATGCTTAAGCACTTTCTTTTTCAAGGGGTCCGGTTTGTAGTGATAGTACATCAATAGCAATTGATAGTCCACCGCCAGTCCCTTATTATTACGAGGGTCCGTATTTGCTAGCTCTTTATAGCACTTGGTCAGAGAAATTATGGTAGAGTCCATTATTTTTAAACATGCTCCATTTGAACTCTTTTCAATGTCTGTTGTCATTCTCTCTTTTTGCTTTGCTGATGATTTCCAGATGGCTTTAAGAAGATTATGATCGCTTTTCATTGTTCTTACGATTTTGAAAGATGTAATATGAGAAAGAAATCCTTTTGATGGAAAATGTAGTCAAGAGCAATTTGTCCTTCCCGTTCCCAGGTTGGTATTTGTAATTGATTAGAGTCTAATAAGTGCAAATTATGAATATCTCTAGAGGCCATTGGTTTTAACCAAGCGGCTCCTCTGTCGTTAGATGCTGTTGTACTTTCTCTATCGACTTTATCTTGAGGTACAGCTCTACAAATCACATTCAAATCACCACAAACGATTGTATAGGTTGCTTGGTGGGTTGTCTGGGCCTCGTCAATGGTTTCTACAATGGTTTTTAGGAAAGTTTCATTGTTCAAAGCTCTCGGGTTTCAATATTTATTATTATTAATTACTATAATGGTGCTTTTTCCTGTCACCATCCTTGTTGTCAGTTTTTGGTTTACCATAGAAAAACTAGATTGTTGTTGCCAGGTTATCAAAGTTGCCAGAATAAAGGGATGGCACACTAGGACTTCTTTTATTGCTAAGCCAACTCCAGTTCTGATGGCCGTAATTAATCCCGAGGTGGGCTTCCTTTCTCTCCTTTTGCTGCTGGGGATATGGCGATTTCGTAACCATCCAAATGCGGCTTCGGCATTAACCATGACTCTTGCAAACACAAAATATCAAAGTTCCCCAAGTTTGTGTCGCTAGGCTTTTTCAAATGCGAAAATCCTCTAGTGTTCCATGAGGCAAAGACCAGAGTGTTGGGTTGAAATTGTTCGTTTGGCCGCTCTTGTTTTTGTTTTTGTTACAAGAACGCGTAGAAACTTATGGAGACAATGGAAGTTGCATCAACCACGATACACTCAGTGGAATCCAAGATGGCGGCTCCTTGATAACGTTTCTATCAACTAACAATGCAGGTCTAGTCTTTTTCTTCCACTTGGTCCTTCTTCTCTTTCTACCGTTTGTTCGTACTTATTCCCCGCAAATTTACAGGTAACTGCGTTGCTACTCTGCTCTTCAGCTTTCTCCCTTGTAGCTGCTCGCTTGTAAAACTTGCCTCCCGCCAGTTTTTCTCCTCTGGAGTCCTCCCTCGCTCCCTCCTCCTTTTTTCCCTTTCTTGGGCATAACCGCCTTTGGTTTCTTCCTCTCCGCCTCGGGCTTCCCCGCTCGGGGTCAGTCGCTCGTTAGCCGATTCTCGGCACTTTCCTTGGCTTCCTTTTTTTTCTTCTACCTTCTTTATCCGCATCCGCGGCTTTATTTATTTTTCTGCCGTTCGCGGCTTCATCTTGTGCTTACCTTCTCTGCCGTCCTCGGCCTTTCTTTCCTTCCGGCTTCGGTCTGCCTTAGCCAGCAGCTTCTGTGACTTGCAGCCGCTCGCGGCTTTTGCTACGCTTACATTTCACCCTTCCTAGCCTTTAATTACCTCTCCTCTTTTTCCTGGTCCCGGCGGCCCTCCGCTCTTTCTCTCCTTCATTCTCCTTCTTCTCCTCTCTCCTTACCCCTTGGTACTACCTTAAACGTTTTCTGCTGCTATTACAGATCCTCTTCCCCTATTGCTTCTATCGGGGAATTCTCCATCCTTCTACCTGCCACTAAGAACCGAGAGTTCCATCCTCCTCAAGACCTGCAGGATCTGGGTTTTCTTCCCCAAGAGGGTTTCCCAGGGGGTGGCCCCCTGGGGAGCACAGAGCACAGATTGTCTGGCCTCTGAACCACTGGGGGGACGCCTCTTACCTCTTCACATCTGTCAGAACCCGAAGAGCTGTGAGTACCCCGTCGGATTACAGAGGTTGTAAGAGATAGCAACGCCCAAAAAAAAAAAAAAGAAAGAAGCATGGATCAACAAATCCAGCAGCTGATGGATGCCGTGCAGGCTTTGAATACTGAAGTACAGGGATTACGAAACGAAAACACCCTGCTTTGCCAAATGGTGAACTCTAGGACTGAATTACCGCCAGGACCCTTACCTATGGGAAAGTACGAAGGTAACCCCAGGAAGCTTAAAGAATTCATAGATTCTTGTATCGTACAGTTTACGCTCAAACCAGTGTTTTTCCCTACTGAACGGTCCAAGGTTAGTTTCATCATATCTAACCTCTCTGGCAGTGCACTGGCCTGGGCTACTCCATTGGTGACCACTAACAATCAACTCTTAGACACTTTGGCTGGGTTTCTTAATAGTCTGTAGGCCATGTTTGGTCGCAGGGAGTTAGTGGTTACCGCCGAGGAGAACCTTCTTGATTTAAAGCAAGGAACCATGGAATTAATGTCTTTTATAACACAATTTAAACACTTGGCTAATGAGACAGCATGGTCCGATGATGCCCTTTTGACCATATTCAGAAGGAATGTCAATGAGGAATTAAAGGACGAGTTATCTCGTGTTCCCCGCCCACATAATCTTGCAGAGATGATCACCCTTGTTCTCCAAATGGACTATCACATCCAAGAACGAAATTGGGAAAAGAGGAAAGGAAAGGCAAAGGGGATACCAACTTCCTTTAGAAGTGAAACAATTAAGACATCCCGTATCGCCGAAGATGAACCTATGCAAGTAGGCACAACTCGAGGCCCTCTTACCATTGAGGAAAGGAACAGGAGACGTACTCTGGGATTGTGCATGTATTGCGGATCCAACAAACATGTGCTTAAGGACTGTAACCTGGTTCCTCCACGGCGCTCGGGAAACACATCCACCCGTTCATAAAGGGAACTGTGAATGGGTCCATTTTGAAAAGTTCCCTCAACTGCGTCACAAACGCCCGCAAATGGTAGTGGTACCTTTAACCATCCAATTCCAGGACTCTGTGATCGAAAGGGTACCGGCTCTGGTGGATTGCGGAGCGGCGGGTCTTTTTATGGACATTGATTGGGCATACAAACATAAGATACCCCATCTATCTAAGACCACTGCTATACCTGTCGAAGGAGTTGATGGAAAACCACTGTCCTGAGGGTTCATCAAGGAAAATACATCGGTCCTTACCATGAAGATAAACACACATAAAGAAGAGGTGATCTTTGACCTTATCAAAGCTGCACACTATCCTATTATCCTAGGAATCCCTTGGTTGTCTAAACATAACCCCTACATAAACTGGAAGGCCGGAACTATGTTTTTAGGATCTGAATACTGCACTGCTACGTGCTTACCTAACTCTGACAATGGTGTACACATCTCCCAAGCTCAAGTAGCACCGCAGAATTCCTCTTCTGTAGTATTGAATCTAAACCTGCTGCCGGAGATCTATCATGAATACCATTGAGTGTTTTCCAACGAGGAATTTAAGGAGTTGCCTCCCCACAGACGAGACGACTGCGCCATTGATCTATTACCAGATGCCCAGATCCCTTTTGGAAGGATGTATACTCTTTCTAACCCAGAAAAGGAAGCTTTACATGAATATCTACAAACCAATTTACGTAACGGATTGATTACCGAATCCAAAAGCCCAGCTGGAGCTTCACTATTCTTTATACCAAAGAAGGATTGTAAAGAACCCCGACCCTGTATTGACTACAGGGGATTAAACAAGGTTACCTATAGAGACGGATACCCCTTGCCTCTTATTCAAGACATTCTCGAAGCAGTCAGAGGTGCTTCCATCTTTTCGAAACTAGACTTACCTGGTGCATACCATTTGATTCGGATAAAAAGCGGAGACGAGTGGAAAACTGCTTTCCGCACGCCATTCGGCCACTACGAGTATCGGGTGATGCCATTTGGATTGGCGAACGTTCCTTCCGTCTTTCAGAGGTTCGTTGATCATTTGTTCTCTGATCTACTCCTCCATTCGTTAATCGTCTATTTAGACGACATATTGATATTCTCAAAAAATCTACAAGAACACATGGGCCATGTTTCCGAAGTTCTCCACCGTCTTCAAGACAACCACTTGTTTGCCAAACTGGAGAAATGCTCATTTCACCAAACGAGTATCCCCTATTTTGGCTTTATCCTTTCTGCCGAAGGGGCTTCCATGGATCCACGAAAGGTAAAAGCCATACAGCAATGGAAAGCTCCTCAAGGGGTAAAAGAGGTCCAAAGGTTTCTGGGATTCTCAAACTTTTACCGAAGATATATCCCTAACTTCTCAAAGACCATCAAACCTTTCACCACTCTTCTTCAAAAAGGTAAAAGGTATGCATGGACTGCCGAAACACAACAAGCCTTTGACAAACTCAAGAGTGCCTTTTCCACTGCACCTATCCTTAGACTACCGGATCAAACAAGACCATTCATTCTCGAAACAGATGCCTCACATTCGGCAATTGGAGGTGTACTAAAACAAGCATCCTTGTCAGGCGTCGAACACCCCATAGCCTGCATGTCAAAGACTTTTCTTCCTTCGGAACAAAACTACACAGTCCTTGAGAAGGAACTACTCGCCATAAAGAAGGCATGCCAAGAATGGAGACATTTGCTGATAGGAACAAGACACCCTATTACCATCCAAACTGACCATAGTAGCCTGAAAGTACTCCAAAATTATGAATGTCAAAACAGTCGCCAAGCCCGCTGGGCCTATTTCTTTTACTCTTTTGACTTCATAATCACTCACATACCTGGCACCAACAATCAATTGGCGGACGCTTTATCCCGGAGTCTACAAACCGAAGAAACTCGCATTCAGCAGAAGATATTGCCTCAAGCTACATTCATCTTTTTGGTATCCACCTTTCTTCAGGACATTCGCAAACAGCTCTCTGGAATCAATGAAATAGACATCCAAAAGTACCAACTCCAGGAAGAACAAGGTTTGTTCTACCACAACGCAGAGCTATATGTGCCTACTGAATCCCTCAGGAAACAAGTGTTGTACATGTGTCATGACCATAAGACTGCAGGACATAGGGGAATCGCCAACACCCTCGAATTGGTCAATCGCCACTTCTGGTGGCCTTCTGTTGCTTCGGACGTCAGAGGCTACGTCACTGCATGTCCTGTTTGTCTTCAGGAAAAAGCACCAAGAAGACTACCGATTGGGAAGCTAGTTCAACCTCCCCTTCCTAATCAACCTTGGGAAAGGATTTCGACCGACTTTATAGTGGAATTGCCTCCTTCCAACCGCAACACCACGATTATGGTGACCATCGATTCGTTAACTAAAATGGCACATTTCATACCCATGTTGAAACTTCCTACGGCTGCTCAAATGGCATCCTGCTTCCTACAGACTATTTTCCGCTTACATGGTTTACCTAAGAACATTATCTCTGACAGAGGGCCACAATACATTTCAGTCTTTTGGAAGAATCTATGCCAAGCCTTAGGCATACACCGGAATCTTACCTCAGGTTACCATCCACAGGCCAATGGCCAAACCGAAAGATTAAATCAATCATTGGAACAATACCTCAGATGTTTTGTTTCCGCTACACAGGATAACTGGACTGAGTTGTTACCATATGCCGAAATAGCTTACAACAATGAGCAACATTCCACCATCAAGATGTCACCTTTCTACTGTAACTATGGGTTTCATCCTGAAATTTTATCCATCACAGCCACTCGAATAACTAACTTCCCTTCAGTAGAGGAGTGGGTGGCACACATTCAATCAGGACATAAGATTGCCCGTGCAATCCTGAAAGACACTCAACAAAGAACCAAATTCCAAGCGGATAAAAGAAGATCTCAAGAACCCACATACAAACCGGGGGATTTAGTTTGGTTATCGTCCCGCTATCTCCCCAAAAGATTGATACCTTCCAAACTATCTCCAAAATTCTTTGGCCCTTTTCAGGTTCTCAAGGCGATTGGAAAGGTATCATATCAGGTACAACCTTCTTGGTCACGGATACAAAATGTATTCCATGTCTCCCAACTAAAAACTCATGTATCTGACAGATTCGGCAGACAAGGAGTGCTATCACCCCCTCCTATTGATACACCAGAAGGGCCTGAATATGAGGTTTCTGCCATAGCTGACTCCAGGTATCACCGAGGAACCCTACAATACTTGGTTGATTGGAAGGGGTACAGCCCATCCGGCAGAACTTTGGAACCGGCATCTGCAGTGCATGCACCTGCATTGGTGAGGAGATTCCATCGATGCCATCCCTGGAAGCCCGGTCCTTCCCCCCCACGGGGAGGGCATACTGTTGCAAGAACGCGTAGAAACTTATGGAGACAATGGCCCTCATTACGACCCTTGCGGAAATCGAAAAACGATGGCGGAAATGCAATACCGCCATCGAATAGCGCTCGGTGCGACTATGACCCGTCACCGTAAAGTACGATGCCATTAGCGACACCGTAGTGAACGCCAACGCTAACTGCACCAAGTACGCGCGCGCGCGCCATGCCAAACCGTAAATACCACCATGGCGCAAGGGTACGCGAATTCCGACCCTAGCGGACATGTACCTAAAGCCATCAAGCACGGCGGAAAGTACCATTCCGCCATGGTGAGAAGTACGGCATCGCGAATCAACCGTAAACGGCCCCACTGAGTGCCTGTACACCGCTCCCTGGCCACATAGTACAACTCCCCGTAGGTGCAATGAAGTCACAATGCAACCAGTGAAATGTACAAGTCACCCATGCATGCCAACGAACAAAAGAATTCCAAGAGGGGCCAATGGGAGCTGCAGGGCACAGATGGCACGAATACAGAAGCCATTCCAATGGACATGACCTCAGTCCCCCACCAAGAAACGCACGCAAACACAGGCACCTGTGACCAGCAATATTCCGAAAATCACATCATTCCACCAGTCCACCTGGCTGACCGGCATCTGTCACACAAAACCTAATCCCCCGCCCCTGAGCATGACATCATTCAAACAGTCATATTGGCAGCCCTCATCCCTGACCTCACTGGGCTTCGTAGGCAAACGCGCCCAGCACAGTACCACGCAACTATACTCCGAAGCTGGAACCCAATGCAGATCTCCTCACAATACATCGCTCCCCAAATAGGAATATGCCACATCACTTGCAAAGAAGAACGCTACACGGCCCATATCAGAATAGAAATTTAATGCACAACAAATTCACCAAGCCCATACAGCCATTAGGCCATGAACTCCAAAACACATTTCACCATTGTGGGCTGCATCCGCAAGAAATGACCAGCTACTTCTTGTGTGACGCCCTGTTCCTTCATGGTACACAGGGCCACATTCTCGTACGAAAAGGCAACATGGAAGCGCACAGAACCGCAGGGCCGTCCCAATGGGGAGGCACTAGTCCAGCTGAAAGGCCGAAATGTTGCTCCGAGCCACTAGTACTGCGTAAGGGCATGTGGCCCATTGGCGATCGTCCCATAAAATCGTAATGCTGCTCCACTGATTAACACGAAGCAGCAGGTGTCGGGAGTAAAAGCCATCTGCAGGAGTGGCATACAGATGGCAGTGGCAAAAGGGGAGGAGATACCTGTCAACCAAAAGAAAAGAAAAAGAACAGAATGGCCATCAGAACTACATTCGAACAACTCACTTCAATGATCACACTAAATCCACAGCCATATGCATGCTAGCCCACTCCAAAGGATCATCACCACCCCAAAACCACTTGCGACTCATAACTATCTATATCGAGGTGTAAACACCATCACAAACGAGTGTACATGTGCATGCGCCTGTGAAAACAGAATCCATCAGATGGGATTGGTAACGTGCATGGACACAAGTGTCTGAGGGCGCGTCGAGACAGGGAGGGCTCAACAAGGCCAGATAGACGATGCTCCCACTATGGCAGCCCTGCATCACATAGCGCAGGGGAGGCGGACAGATTCCAAGAAGACCTGTACATGGCAAACACTGTATCAAATCATCTGTCCATGCATCCATTCATTATTCCCTCATCCCGGTATAAAAACGCCTGAATATTTACTCACATAACATTCGAAATTTCCATTGAGTCTGTGCGTTATGCAGCCTGCAAAATCCACTGTGCCCCAGCCCGTAATTCCAGTGTTGTGAAGTAACATGTATTTGGGAACGTCCGGCCTCATCGTCCACTTCGCTATTGCGCATCCCAAACTATTCATATCAATCATTGCATCCTCGCCATGGCCCCTGTCCCAGGGACATTGAACAATAGAACGTTATATTTGCAGTCAGACCTTCGAATTCCTCATTTGCAACATCACGTCGAAAAGGCATCTGTGGCCGCTTGAAATCACAAATTAATCCATCTAGTGCGGCTGTGTGTGAAAATGGCAACTGCCTTCACTCACAAATGGGACGCCCCGCCCGTCGTTGCAACTCGGTACAGTGATGCATGAGGGTCCACCGTTACTCGAGTACTACGTTCCACTGACCCTTCACAAGTCTGTTCGCGACTGCAAAGATTGTATGTGAAACAATGGGACCATAGCCGAATGAACATATCAACCAATGTTACACGGCCATCGGGTACAAATACATGATTGTAATAGCAAGATGCCATTCCTCGAATTGCAGCGTTGTGTGCGGGACGTGCTCGGCCAAAGGGGAGAGCAGCTTGCACAGGTGGAATGAATCACCACAGGTGGAGGCCATACAGCCTGAAAACACATAAATTGCACACCCAGTCTCCTCCCACAACCACACCCACTCCGAAATGCTACCGGCAGGACTCGCGATGTTGGCCCTGGGGGACCTGATAGCACTGCAAGTACTCCAACTCCAAGAAGAAGACGAACACCAACTACAACCGGCCGCACGGAGGAGACGCAGGAGGAGGAGGAGGGCAAGGCAGGGCCAGCAAGAGCCGCCAGCACAGCCACTACCACCACGCAGGCAGCCCGCAATCCCACGCCTCCGAGCACATCCGTTCAACCTCACTGATGAGCAGATCCACACCCTCTACCGTTTGGACCGGGACACCATAGCCGCCATTGTGGACATGACACAGGCTGACCTTGTCAGCATGATAGATAGCCCAACCGCCATCCCACCCCTACTGAAGGTGGTGTCTGTACTCCACTTCCTGGCCACAGGCACCTACCAGCACACAGTTGGACAGTTGCATGGCATTTCACAGCCACTGTTGTCACGGACACTATTGCAAGTGCTCGATGCCCTCCTGCAGCACGCAGACGACTACATCTCTCTACCACGCTCGGAGCAGGAAATTACCAACACAAAAGTGGGATTCCATGCACTTGGCGGCATACCGGGTTGCCTTGGTGCCATCGACTGCACCCATGTGGAATTGGTCGTCCCACATGCCATGGAGGCCCAGTACCGCAACCGAAAACAATATCATTCTCTGAATGTACAAATGGTGTGTGACTCCAACAGGATCATTACACATTGTTGTGCCCGATTCCCTGGATCAACCCATGATTCTATGGTCTTGAGGAACTCAACAATACCACGCTACATGGAGCGACACGCAGGGTACAGATCCTGGCTACTCGGTGAGTCTCATTTCATGCATGATGATGTGGGGTATGTGATGCGGCAATGACCTGGCAGGAAGGGGGGGGTGCGTACGTAGCAATGGCATTCCACATAATTCGTTTATCGTCCACATACAGGTGATGCCGGATATCCACTGAAGAGATGGCTCTTCACACCAGTCCGGAACCCACGGGACCAGCATGAGGAGGACTACAACCATGCCCACTCACGTACCCGTGTAGTCATTGAACAGGCATTCGGCCTACTGAAGACTCGTTTCCGGTGCCTCAGCAGGTCTGGCGGGGCACTCCTGTACCGCCATGAGAAGGTTGCAAAGATGGTGATGGCATGTGTCATGCTACACAACATGTGCGTACGTAGAAATGTGCCCATGCCCCCTGACGCAGAACTGCAAGCACCTGATGATGGTCATGATGAGGGTGGGGATGTGGCTGCACCTCAAGGAGTCCGCGAGGCACAGGAGGGCCGTGACATTCGTCAGCATCTCATTGATGCATGCTTCTAGCACTCACGCCTGGTGGCTGATACATGGACACGGGACTCGTGGCACTGTGTGTGTCTGGTACATGCACAATATGGACTGTACGCCTATGATGGCCTAGTACACAAAGATCATTGTCCACACATCTCATTGGTTGATCGTGCATTGTTTATGGCATATGTGATATCATGTTGAACACCCTATCGACCCGCCACCCAAGTGAGCCCAACACACCCCCTCCACCCTCCTACCTCCCCCCCGAACACCAGTGTCCGAAGATGCTCATTGACAGTGGGCAGTCGCTATTGCAAGCCCCCTCTGCGGGTATCAGGGGCACCCCTGCCTGTGGAGCGCAGGTTCCTCCCAGATCTACGTTGGGGGCTGCCCTGGACGGAACTTGCAACGGATGATGTCTCTGCCTGCTCACGTCCATGCATGTCCCTAAGGGTTTGTGAGAGCTCAGTGAGCACACGGCGCACTGCGGCAAGTTCGGCACATACGTCTTTGGACGTCGCATGCAGTTCCCCCCTCAGGCTCTCGGTGCTTCTCTCCATTTGGACTCTCAGGCTCTCGGTGCTACTCTCCATTTGTGCCCTTAGTGTCTCTGTGCTTCTCTCCATTTCTGCCCTAAGTGTCTCAGTTGATGTTTCTATGTCTGCCTTAGTGCCCCCACATTCATCGGCATGGTCCTTGAGGAGCGTGGCCAGTTGCTGCTGTTGCACGATTAACTGGTCGAGGGACTGTTGCCTCTGCTGGGCCATGGCCATTTGCGGTGGTGTCACAGAGTGGCTGTTCGCCTCATGTTGCCCTGCCACAGGGCTTGTGGGGGATGGCCAGTCGTCGTCTTGTGGGTGCCCCTGCGTGGTATCCTCATGGTGTACGGGCTGGAACAGACAGGGGGATTGGGACAGGTCATGGATGGATCTGACTTCGACATCCCCGTCTTCTGTGTCGGAGCATGCTGCCATTAATGGGGTGTCACCTATGGTGCTGCTGCCACCAGAGGCAGTGCCTTCTGTGGCATCCATTGGGGGGACCTGTGGTGGTGCTGTTGTGGGCATGCTGGCTGCTGGGGTGCCTGTTGATGTTCCCTCCTCTGTGCTGCCACTTGATTTGTGCTGCTGCCGTGTCTTGATGCGTGCAGCTGAGGTGGAGGGTCTTTGGCCGTTGGTCTTGGCCCTCTTTGCAGGTGTGCTGGTAGGGGTGTCCTGAAGCTCGTCGTTTGGATCGGACCCTGTGGTGGAGTAAAGGAGGGCGAGCGTTATTATTGGGTCTGTGGGAATTGGAATGGCAATGTATCACATGCATTGGGGTGGTACCTGAGGGTGATTTGGGTCGGGGCCTTGGAGGTGCTTTCATTTGTGTGTGGAGTGAGGGTGCAGTTGTTTGGCAGCCTGCAGTTAGGGTGTGCCTGCTGCACGTGTAGTGGGTGTTTCTGGGGTTTTTAATTATTTATGTATTTATTGTGAGTTTTAAAGTGCGCTATCAGGCCAATGTGTGTGGACGTTCTCCTGGCCATGTGTTGCTGTTGCGCTATGTGGACACATGGTTCTTCACATGATTGGACATTGTGGATTTGGCATGGTTTTATTTGGGCCACCTACTGGATTCTCCGGATGTCTGCACTCCTTTCTCCATCCCTCCGACTCCCTCTATGCTCTCCATTCCAATGGTGGAGGCACAGATTTCTTCCCAGGGGGTCAACTTGATGGGTGATTCCGATCCTCCCCCGGTGGCTGTGGCAATGTTGCGGTTGGCAGAAAGTATGCTACGGACGCGTATCCGCAGGTCGTCCCATCGCTTTCTGCATTGCTGTGGGTTGCAGGGTGCGGTCCCCACCGCACTTACCCGCTGTGCCACCAGGGCCCATATGGCCTTCTTGTTCGCAAGTGCCGTCCTGGTCATTTGCGTGGAGAAGACGGCGGCGGCATTCTCCTGGAGGGTCTCTGTAAGCACGGTGAGTTCCTCACGGGAGAAGTGGACCTGCCGCTTGCGGTCGCACGCTTTCTTCGCTACTTTTCCCATTTTTCTTGGTTTCACTAGGGTGGATGGCGGGTTGGGATGTGTCTCAGGGTAGTGTTTTTAGTGGTTGTGTGGATTTTGTGGTTTTATAGGTGTACGGCGTGTTGTTTCCCGTTCCGGGCCCATGTTTTTACTTACGTTTCCGTATATTTACGGTCACCGTACTTTCCGGTTGGCGCTCACTGCGGTGTCCGCTAAGATGGGTGGCGGTATTGCACCTAGGGCGCCGTACGGCGGTGGTGTGGGCCGTTTTGGGGTCATTTCCGCCATCGCGGACTTTGCACTTCCGCCATGCCGTGGTGCTCGTGCCCGATGGGTCGGAATGGGCCGCACTTTGCTCCATCGTGCAATGGCGGAAACGCTATTTACGCTGTGGCGGTCCGGTCAGTCACTTTCCGCCAGGGTCGTAATGAGGGCCAATGGAAGTTGCATCAACCACGATACACTCAGTGGAATCCAAGATGGCGGCTCCTTGATAACGTTTCTATCAACTAACAATGCAGGTCTAGTCTTTTTCTTCCACTTGGTCCTTCTTCTCTTTCTACCGTTTGTTCGTACTTATTCCCCGCGAACTTACAGGTAACTGCGTTGCTACTCTGCTCTTCAGCTTTCTCCCTTGTAGCTGCTCGCTCGTAAAACTTGCCTCTCGCCAGTTTTTCTCCTCTGGAGTCCTCCCTCTCTCCCTCCTCCTTTTTTCCCTTTCTTGGGCATAACTGCCTTTGGTTTCTTCCTCTCCGCCTCCGGCTTCCCCGCTCGGGGTCAGTCGCTCATTAGCCGATTCTCGGCACTTTCCTTGGCTTCCTTTTTTTTTCTACCTTCTTTATCCGCATCCGCGGCTTTATTTATTTTTCTGCCGTTCGTGGCTTCATCTTGTGCTTACCTTCTCTGCCGTCCTCGGCCTTTCTTTCCTTCCGGCTTCGGACTGCCTTAGCCGGCAGCTTCTGTGACTTGCAGCCGCTCGCGGCTTTTGCTACGCTTACATTTCACCCTTCCTAGCCTTTAATTACCTCTCCTCTTTTTCCTGGTCCCGGCGGCCCTCCGCTCTTTCTCTCCTTCATTCTCCTTCTTCTCCTCTCTCCTTACCCCTTGGTACTACCTTAAACATTTTCTGCTGCTATTACAGATCCTCTTCCCCTATTGCTTCTATCGGGGAATTCTCCATCCGACGGGGTACTCACGGCTCTTCGGGTTCTGACAGATGTGAAGAGGTAAGAAAACCTAGTGGTAGAAACCTGCCACTACGAACCGAGAGTTCCATCCTCCTCAAGACCTGCAGGATCTGGGTTTTCTTCCCCAAGAGGGTTTCCCAGGGGGCGTCCCCCTGGGGAGCACAGAGCACAGATTGTCTGGCCTCTGAACCTCTGGGGGGACGCCTCTTACCTCTTCACATCTGTCAGAACCCGAAGAGCCGTGAGTACCCCGTCGGATTACAGAGGTTGTAAGAGTTTTCTGATTCGAATTGCTATCTATTTTGATCTAGGATCAGAGCCTTTGAAAGCCAAGTCCAGTTTTCACTTTTGTTAGTTTGCAGACAGGTGGGTTTATTAGCCTTCTGATCTGCTATTTTAGTTCCCTCCGTAACTTTCTGTTCAAATGTAACTTTGAATGTGGTTAGCAGACCATCCGGCTTTCTACCTACTCCCAAGGGATCTTTGTATTGCTCTTCTCTTGCTCTCACAGTTTCCATAGGGTCAGTAGAGCCAGCATTTCTCCCTGCTGATTCCTTTAACACCTAATGTGTGTCTTATTTCTAGAATTTGGATCTTCGTTACCATTTTCTAAGGGCCCCTTTGATTTTACTCCACGAAGGTATTATGCATATGATCTATATGATTTGTTGGTTTCTACTGGCTTAACTGTGTCTATGGCAAGCTTTCTGCTTTTTTGGTCGGAGTTCTTATTCATTTCCATGAGATCGTAGCCCAACGACAGTAAGCTGTCTGTAGAGTCCACCAACATTCTTCTCACTATTGAAGATGGAATGTGGAGGAAGACTTGATCGAGTCGCCCATCATCACAAAACTCAATAATCTTCAAGTCTTATGAACGTAGTTGTCTTAAGTTCAGTACAGATGGACATAGTGCCAGAATTATTTTCCTGTTCATGATTATTTTTTTATTGTTTTTATCAAATATTTTTTCCAGTTTGAAAGCTAGATTGGCTTTATTTAGATCACGCGCCGGGTGGCGCTCATCTGATTGGTAACATTTTCTATCATAACCAGAATGTTATTTATCAGAGTAACTGTCACAAGAGCTTCTCTTGACTAAGCTTCTCTCTTCTTTCAGTTCGGTTGTTTATTGGGTTATTTCTGTCATTATTCTGTTTTGTGGCTTTTTTTGCAAACTGATTTCTTGGTGGCTGTTCCCAGCTCTTTACTGGGCCTTCATGGCGGTCCGTTTTGTCTTTTTCTCCTAAGGACCATCGTTCCGTAAAACGCTCCCTTTTTTTTGCCAGAGTGAGAAACACTGGCGACATAGTCTGTCCAATTGTAGCTTCAGGCTCCTTTGGCTGGTTTGGTGATAGGCGATCTCTCGTTGGGAAATTATGTTGATAGTCTCGAGAAACTTGTGTGAGATCCTATTCAGACTCTTCTATCGAGTATTGACTCATTTACATCAAGTCAACACTTGATTCTGATGTAGTCCGAAATGATGCAGGTAGTTGCCTTTCTTGAGATTTGCTTGTGTGAGTTTTAGTGCTGCCGCACTTTGTTGTTTATTAACGTGAGTCCTGGGGGCCGGTGTTGGAACAATTTTGATCATTTCTTCAGTCACTTTTCGCTTAGGTTTTACCGACTTAGGTATTAACTATTTATGAGGAAACACATAGCTCAAAGATTTATTTTGGGTTGGATTGAAATGACATCGCATTTGATTTTAAATGCAGTGAGAATGCACTGTCCATTTTCAATTTAATAACTGTATTCTGATATCAACCACCCAAACCACCCCCCTTTTCTGTGACTTAAGCAGGAAAAATGTAAATGGTGGATAGAGAGCAAATTTCACTTCATTTGCAGAAATATCATACTCACTTTGGATTAGTTTTAAAGGCATGGAGCAGGCAGAAACTCTCAAGTGTTTCCAGGGAAGTCTCAGGCTGACACACCTATTGAATATGTACCCCCAGTCCTCATTCGATGTTAATATTTCTATATTCATGACAGAAGAATGGTGGGGGCCAAAACTGCTCTTAATACTTTTGATAGCAAATGTGTTTTATTCTGTAATTCATGGTAGCAACATATTAACTTATTGAAACCTGGATTACAGTATTCCTTTGGCATAGGCACACCTAGACATACAGAATGCCTATGTGGCATATTGCTTCATAAAGTCATGCATTTTTCTCAATTTAACAATTTTCAAATTAACATATAGAACACAAATGTGGTGTCAGATTAAAGAAGAGATTTTCAGATTTGAAACACATCCAGTCTCATGTTGCTTAGCCCTATGGCTACAGAATTGTGAGCATAATTTGTTTCTCTATGTAACATTTTATGTTTGAATCATCCCGCGCATTTAAACTGTGGGCTAAGGCATCATGCTTCTGCACATGACACATTTAAACTAATCTATATACTTTAAGTGAATGATTGATTTTAAATTAGATGATAGGTCGCCTTTGTTCTCCTGCAATAGTTTGTGAGTTGGCTGGCCTTATTTCCAGCCAGAGTTCAAAAGGTGCCATGCAAAGTGCAATGCAAATTGTTTGAAGTTGAGTCCAGTTTTCACAGGCTAGTTTTATCAGATCAACAACCCACTGGGTTTCATTTTGTTGGATTTCAATTTTTATTTTTAAGAATATCTTTTGCTGAGGGTGAATTCACAAAGATGGGTCTCCTTGTTACCTTGGAGGATCTGTTCTTCAAGGATTTTTGTACTGTTTACCTAATGGGTTAACATGGTAACAGCCCATACATCTGTTTTACTCCAGATGGCTTTAACTTGTTACCATCTTAAACTTCCTCCTTTGTAGACATGCTGTTAAAATACACCTTCGACGCAAGGCTGCCATAGCAAACATCAACCAAGCCAACATTATGTTTTCAATGCAAATTACACACCATTCTATTAAGAATGTATTTCTTTGACAGTTTCTTGTGTACCAATTATCTTCACATGTAAAATAAGCTCTCCTCTGTGTATGATTGCATCATTTTACATTTGACATTACTTCACATGATTTGAATGAAATGCATTGCATGATACAATGCACTTATGGATAAGCTTTGCTCCATTTGAAAGAAAATGGTATTTTGGTTAAGAAAATCACAGGTGAATACACAGGCTGCTATAGTCTTTAAAGTAGATCTTTCCGTATTACAAACAAGACTCTCTTTAAAAACGTGGCCATGTTTTCCAGGTAACATAATATGGGCACAAGTTCTTTGGCTTTCTCACATTTTGGATTAGTCAGTTCCCTAACTGTTCACAATTTGTGACAAAGTCCACGTTTTATGTTGTGTGTTGATTCTCATGTGTGTGGGTTATTACCTGCGTCCGTTAGGTACATCCTGTTCATGGTAGGAAGTAAGATGAATTCAGGAAGTCTTGATTTGTCTTTGATTTTCCATACACTGAGCCATCTGCCTCACAGGACAGTTTGCAGTTTTTTTTGGCATCAGTTTAGTTTAGGGAAACAGCTTTAGACTCCATTTGCCTTCACAAGATGAAACATTGACCAACACTTGCCTCCACACTGTATTACAAGCCGCAGAATTCAGAAACTGGAATAACATTCATCATGAACACAGTGGACTGCCTCATTGAAATCCTGACTGTCGCCAATCATTATGATACTTAAGTGAGACACCGGGGAAGAAGGTTGAAGGGGTCAACCTGGAATTAAGCAACCTATAAAAATAAAAAGACCCAAACAACGTTGCACTACTTACATGGCTTAAATTTACTTCAGAGCACATGGGAGGCAAACATATATATCTCCTTGCACATATAATTACATTTTGAAATCACAAATACCCTAACAAGAGAGCAAGAATTTGTTATAGAACATTTTTTATTAACATACTATCATCAATCTTTACCATGTTCCAAGAACTATACAAATCTCCTGATGGACTCCTGTTCTAAGGCACCAGAATAATGATACCATGCACCCTCATCAATGGGACTCACCCAGTTGGTTCAGGGAAGCAACCAAGGAATCACCAAAACCAAGGCAAGACTTGGGATGAGCCTGGTTTTCTGACATTGAAAGAAGAGTGGCATCAACCACCCCCATGTGCCTCATGTGTCAGGTATCAAGAAGAGGAAATCCACCTCAACCAATACCTACACAACTGCGAGGGGACCAACCTTTTAGCAAAGCGAGTACAGACCTTTGCTTCCTGGTGAATGGCTGATACCGTTTGGTATCCTAAATGATCAGTCACGGTATCCAGACCTAGTGCACTTCAGAGTGGTGGTTGTAGTAATCCCCTAGCTTGAAAGAAAAACCTAGGAACCCAAGGGATTCCAGATCAAATGAAGAAGGACAACACATCACCTTTTCAGGGTTATAAATTGAAGGTGAACTTCTGGCAATTAGGGATATGTCATGGGAAGGTCACCCCTGGCTGGCCACAAGCCAATGGGGACGTTGAGAGTTTCATGCAGACCTTGAATAAAGTGATTTGCATTGCGAATGAAAATCAGTTGCACATAGAACATGAAATATACAGATACCTTCACAATTACCGCACAACCCCACATTCTTCAACAGGATGGAGTCCAGCTTCCACCATCAACAACCAAAGTATGAATACCACTTTTCCCATGCCCACTTTATGGACTCCAGTAGCACTAGATCCTGAGAGCGTAAGTATCTGATGCAAACAAGCAAATGACCCCATGAAGAGGGTTAGACACGCTCAAGAGCCCAACATTGAGATCTGACATACCATCCTGGTGCAGAAGCGCCATCAAAGGGTCACACCAGACCTACTTTTTTAAGTGACCGCACTAACCATTCTGCACCGCCGAATTGAGCTTGTGACAGCTGACAATGCTCATGGGTCCTTCATGCAAAGCAGACATCACTTCAATAGGATAGAAGATGTAACGTGGTTCGAATCCCTGGTACACTCCCCAACATCAATCAAAATGACTCAGACAGTCCAAATGACCTTCGTGCAGACAGTTATCAAGACTTCACACTGTCCCATCACTGGCGCTAACTCAGGCGGTCCTGTATCCAGCAGCGCGCTGAGCATCCCAGTTTCATACAACCAGGCAAAGTAGAACCCAGCTCAAGAATTGCTCTAGACATGAGTAGTGTGATGCTGGAAATGCTTCGTAGGCGCAGGGCCTCCGTGTCCTTGTCCTTTATTGCTTTATCATGTGTGTTCTGTCTTGTTTTCTAATCAGGAGTGTATGTGGGACTCCTGGCAGTGCAGCTCTTCCTCTTTTTGGTCGTGGTGAACAGACCCTTGGGATACCCTTATGGCACCCATCTGTCGGGTACAACCCTGTATGCTTAATGTATGTTTTTGAGCACCTTTGTGTGAACCATAGAGCAAGGTATGGGCTGGTGGCAGTTCCATGCTGAATTTGACAGGTGCTCTGATTATCCTCCATTTTGGGGTACCCAGGCCCTGCCGTTGGAATCAGTTGATTCCTGATAGGAAACAAGATGGCCCCTGTGGCCTCTTGCTTTCTATCGCCTGTTACCAGGTTTTCCTGAAGTCCCGGGAAGCCCTGACTCTGTTCCTTCCCCCTGACTGGTTGTTGAGTGGAAGTTCCATATATGGTGTTGTGGAGAAGTCCAGGCCAGACTGGCTGGAGGTTTCCCAATGACTGTATGGTGTGAGTACGCCTGTGGGGTGGGACCTGGGTGAATGGAGTGTGTGACGAATACGCATTCTGTGTTATGGGTGCCTAATATCTGGTGTTTGACACAATGATTGAGACAGCCCTGCCCGAAACTGGTATGAATGCAGCGTGTAGTGCTAAATGGCAGAGTGCTTGTCCAAATCCACATTCTGTGTTGTGAGTGTCTGGATGGAGAAGAATGGCCTGAGCACACTGTGAGCCTGATTGGCTGCCTGACTGCCTGAATGCCCTTCTGAAGGATTGGTTGCCTGAGTGTGACCCAGCAGAGTGAATGGAAGATCAATAGTATATCTGGGGGCCTCTCACTGATGGAAATTGTTCAGAAGCTGAAGTTGATACTTGAAGCCCACTGGAAGAAGAATTGCTGCTGCTGTCCTTCGCTAATCTGAAAGCTGCTGTACCTTCAAGGAACTGATCCAAGAGAGGACCTGGCTAGGAGACCTCTTCCCGAGCTACGAAGGACCTTCGTGCACCGCTACCCTTCGCCGAAGCGCCCTGGAAGCCAGCCTACGAAGGACTGTCAACCAGAGACTGGGACCGCCGAGGAGAACGGAGAGAAGCAACGGACAGCCGTCCACCGTTGTCGAACAGGGTGGGTTTCCCGCCACCTGAAGACCACAGAGACGATGACGACTCGACACCCTTGCTGGGCCAAAGTTCATAGACTCTTTGGGGCAATGAACCCTCGTCGTCGAGGTGAACCACATGCCTCATCTTCGCAGGACGTCCCCGACTAATCGTCGACGAGCACCGCCAGGAACGAAGCTGAAACCTCGAGGCCTTTGTTCACCATTTCCTCGTAGGATCTCGACGATCTGTGAGCCCTGCCTTAAAGGGGGTCTCTCAAGAAGGATCCGTCGATGACCCAACGTCAAACTCTGCTATTCCAGGTACATTGGGGTGGTAGAACCTTTTTAGAGGTAAATCAGACTCATTGAACATTATATGGACTGGGCTTGTGTTATATTTTTATTTACCGGTTGCCCAGGTGGGGGGATCCTCATACAGAACTGTGCCTAGTGGTAGGGGTCTAGTATTCTGCCTGTTGTTTTAACCAACCTGCTTTCCTCCTATGTGTATTGTTGGTTCACTTTATTAACTGATTTGTATGACATTTGACCTGAGTACAGTTGATGCATTTTAATGGAATCAAGAGTAATTGTGGTACCACATTGATACTGTATATATTTACCATTTTAGAATTGTCAGAGCACAACGTGTGTTATTGTATGTGTACTTAATCAAAGCCTTATTTACATAAAGACTGTGTTTTCACTAACATAGTGTGTGGACACTCTTTTGTGGGTGCTTGGGGACTACACTGTACTTAAGAACCAGCCTGCATCACCTCCTGAGAGCTTAAGCCTTGATTGCTCGCCCATAGCTACTGAATAGAGAATCTTGGCTGGGGTGCCCTGTGCTTTCACTCTGCCATATAGAGAGCAGGAGTCCAGATACCCCCCTCCAGTCTTTACAAGTAGCAACTGCCAGTCAGAATTAAGGACAATGATGTCAGCCTGTGATGTGTGTACCACCATGTGGCGCGTTATCCACACCTTTAACTGGGAGACATTATTTAGTTTGAACCATTGGAGGGATATTCTGTAGAGAGTCTTTGGGCTCTGCCTGCTCCATTGGAGCACTTGTCACAAACTCATTCAAGAGTAGATGACTCGTTACATCACAGCTTGCTACAATAAGGAATCTGCCACAGTGCCAGGCCTCCATCTGTTATTAATACAGAGGTCTGCTGGCTGCCCTACCAGCCCGCATCACTTAACACTATGTGGTAATGGGGTTCTCAGGCTCACACACCACGCTGGAGTCAGAAGATAAGTTACAGGTAATGTTATTCCTGACTGTGAGCACAGGTAAGTCAGATGATAGGAAGACAGAAATACTGGGACATCCACTCCAGCCAGTACAGCAACTCCAACTGTCACTGTAGACCCATAGAACCCTGCACCACCAACACTCCAGGTTCCCTGTGACCTCACTATCCGGCATCCACACACACAGATGCCCATGTCACATTACCATCCTGCATCCACACCCAGATGCCATTAGGACACACTACATGAGACTAGTTTAAATTACATTACAATCTATCAATGAAACCAGTTTAAATGGCATTACAGCCTATCAATTAAAACATGGGAAACCCATGATATGTCATATAAGCAGAAGCACATAGAGTGTGAAGCCGGTAGAGCTAGAATAACTGATGTGGGCTACCTCAGAATGTTCCACGACATTACTCTTTGAGGCTCTGTGATGGGCTAAATGGCATGTGTATCCGGCCATGCGAAATAGCGGAGAAGGCAAACCGAACCGGTGAGCATTAGCTCCAGAGCCTGAGGAGCAGTGGAGTAACTTTGCTGAAAATGTTGGGGTGGACATGACATCTGAAGAAAAGGTGCCCCAGCCAAATAAATGGGGACAACATGGTTTGCCATGAAAGTTGGGGCGGGGGGTGGGGGGCAAACACCCCTGTCCAACCCTAAAATTACGCCCATGCCGAGGAGTTGGAGCATCTGAGCACACCCGGGCTGCTGTCACGTTGCGGGCCAATGGGCGCGAGATGAGTTTCTCCTGGAGATAACCCCGGCATCTACACCTGCTGCAATCAACGAGCCCCGCCGGGTAACAGCTGTAGTTTTGTTAGGCGCGTGCACCGCCCAAGCTCCCCCATCTTCCCCGCCTCCCTCCCTCCCACGGGCCATCTCCTCGCCACCCTTGCCTCTCAGCGGCCTACGTCCTTGGATGAGCTTCCCTCTCGGCTCCTATCTGCGCGCCTGCTCCATATCATCAGGTGCTGTCCTTCGGGATCACTATAAAGACGTGGCTCGAGACGTGGCAGCACTCAGGCCCACTGCAGAGCCTGAAGTCTGTCAGAGGATGCTGCCCGCCACGCTGAAACTCTGCTGCGGGATCTCTCACCAGCACCTGCGGAAGATGGCAGGTAGGGCTGCACCCCCTCTCTCCTGGCTGTGGCAATAACTATGCAGTCCGGGAAGACGCCAGTCCCCCTGTTATAGCCACCATAATGCACAGCGCCATCGCGTCACGGTCCTCTAATATGCCACTCCTGAAAGGTGGGTGCAAAATAAGATCGTTGGGTAGCTCAGTGGGATAATGCGTGTGCTGCAGAAATCTGTATACAAGCTGCACGGCAGGGGGTGCAATCCAAAACGCACTATTGAGACGTTCAGCCTTTCTTTTCTTTCCACTGGGTTTTTTTTTCTGCTTCTTTCATAACCCAATAGGACGCATATCGGAGAGAAAGCACCTGCTGCTTCTCAGCGCGTGGCACTACCAGAATGGCCCAGCAGGCTATCCCTTAGAGATCTGCTGATCCTTTGCGGTCGGTGACATTAGTACCACTAAGGGCCTCCTACGGGCATGGGAGTCATTATTAAAAATGTGATCTTCTAAGTGCCTCTGTTTTTAAAATACAACCTTTTTGTGTATTGGGATTTCATGGGACATTGTCTAGCGGGGCTGCATGAAAAGTATTGCATGGGGTAAAGATTGCAGTACTTTCTATGTGCCCAATGAAGTCCATACTCTATGCAATCCCCACTTATGAAGAAGTGATATTTTAGCAACAACCAGTATTTAAAATACCACATGTGTTTACCTATGCCACTATGCTCGCAGTGAGTCCCCTGAGTTGGGTATTGACTGCACCTGATCTTTTAAGTTATGAGCAATAGCACGACTCTTCCATTAAGTGCTGCATGGCCAGTAAGCCATGGTTGTGCTTGTGTGGCACGTTAAAGTATCAAGCTTATAATTCACTTTTTTATTATTTTAAACTGTTATATTTTACATTTAGCACAGATCTTTTGGCCGAATAAAATGCCAGGGAGCAATGGGAGGTTGCAAACAGAATCACGTGTAGTATTTGGCAAGTTGAACAGACTTGATAAATGTACAGTGTTATTTTAAACATTTTCTACGCTCTTGATTACAGCCTGGGCAGATTTTTTTGCTTGAAATACCATCTGCGGTAGTTGCCTTCCGTACTGGGAGTATTTCCAAAAATCCACCCAATTATAGATATTCCAATGGGCCAGTCGTGACGTTAGAAGTATTTCTGGAATTCTGACGCGGTATCCCAGAAATACCACCGGATGCCTTCATTAATATTTTTATTTTTTTATTCGATCCCTTTTAACGTTTATTTTGATGGGAAACGGATGGTGTGAAGTAGTGGGTCATAACATTACTACTGTTCATGTTTTAATGCAGGAAAGGGTCCATCATAACTCTTCTTTGCACTTGCAATGATCTGAACGCGCCCTGACGACCGTCCACCCATCCCCCCTGTCTCCCGTACTCAGGGGTGGACTGGGAACGAAAAGAGGCCCTGGAAATTATTTTCAAAGTGGCCCCATATTACAAGCCCCAGTCCTTTTCCAATGAGATCATTTGGACATAAAATAGCTATCACACAAAAGAGACCCAGGGTGCAGACGTCTAACAGGAATTCTCCAGAGTTCCCTGTAGGCCTGTCCAACCTTGCTGCCCACCTCCCCAGCCTGGCTGCGTAATGCTGGATGGGGTGTGGTTGGGCAGGAACACACAGCTACTGCAGTCAGTGCACTGTCTCCCTGCTCACCCACTGCCTGCCTCCTCGATCTCCACTAGGTTTCCTCTGACTAACACACATGCCCAGCCTCGTTGTCAAAGGCAGTACGGAATGAAGATCAGTTATGATCCATGTATTGTCTTGGACCGCCTCTCATCAGCCTCGTAGCCAGTAAACCCGGTGTGGGCATGGAGATGCTAAAGGGTGGAGGGGGGGCTTAGTGGGCTATAGCCCCAGATCTTTTGCTTGTAGCCCCGGATAGAAATTCAGGGGCTACTACTAACAGGATAGCTAGCCCCGATTCCCGACAGTTCCGACATTAGCATAGCCCAGGATCTTTCCCAGACCTAGCAACACCTCTGAGTTCAGGTACATGACTCTCCCATCACTGGCTCCTCTGTGCTAAATAGGTATAAGGCAATCTTTACCAAACAAGTTTACTTTGGCCTTTCTGAGGTAACTGGGCATAATGGGTATAATGGGATCTGACCTTTCTTTCATAACTAGAACAATGGCATCTGGCATTACAGTGGTAACTGGTCATACTTATCTGCCACTGCTGTGAAAAATATGTAATCTGGCACAGCTCTTCTAATTGATCATTATGGAATCTGGGACTGATGTGCTAACTGCACATAATGGTACTGTTGCACTAATTGGGCATAGCATTATCTGGCCTTACAGTGTTATGATAGATCCTGGCACTGATGTCCTAACTTGAATCCGATACTACTGCAGGGGGCAGGGGGAGACGCAAATCGAAATGAAATATGCTGTGTGGTGCTAAATGGGCATAATGACATCTGGCTTTGCTGTGCTGTGCTTCTTGCAGAATTTGAAATCTGTGTTTAGTTTGCCAACTGGGCATAACTGAATCTGTCCCTGCTTTTCAGAGTTCATGACAGTATGTGCTCAGTGTTCCTAATGGAGCATGGGATGGATATTTCATTAGAGTACACATAGGACAAAAGGGCATATCTTCTAGGTATTGTTTGGCTATTTGCCCACTCAGTGAATGTGTATGGCTATTCTAATCGCTACAACCATTCCCACCCAGTTCCTGTCCCTCTCCACACAAAACACCTCCTCATGGGAATTTTTTGAGCTCTCTTTAATCAAGCCTTACCATCGTATTTTGCACTGAAAGTGATTGCCAGTGTTTTCAAAGTCGTCTTTTCATAGTGGTAATGACTTAATTGGAGCTGTTAAGGTGCTACGGGTGTAATAAAAATGTCATAACCAGGTCTGCCTTCAGCCATTCAATTTATAAGCACTATGCATGTCCTCCCCAGAAGTCCTGAAAAAACACGCCTTGGCAAAACCAACAGTTTTAGCTTCTGCCTACGTATTAGGCCTTTACCAGGCACTGTTGTTACATGCTGAGGTACTTGCACCCTATTGCACCTGCTAACATCAATAGCCAGTTAATACCACTATGCCAGTACTGTGCATGTGCCTTTGCCATGCCTACACAAAATCCCAAACTGTTGCCATGGCCAATGCTTGTTTATTCTGTTCTGCAAGAATTTTCTGCCCAGCATGTTGTGTTTCCTCCAGGCACAGAGTCTCCTGATGGGCCCATTATTGCTGGGGTACCGTGGCCGTAATACATTAGGGGATATTTTTCATGCACTCTTTCTTTAGTAATGTCTCTAAAACTCACTGGTCTGTAGGCAACATTTTTCAAATTATGTCAGAGAAATTGCAAAGTTTTATTTTTCTGAACATTGTTTTGAGTGGGGAGCCGTCCTCATACCACAACCCTCAAAGCAACCTTTAGAAATATTTGGTATGCTCTCAAAATCCATAATGCGGGCAGTTTGAATTATGAGAGCAATACCATAGGTTAAGATTGATTTGAGACCTTCCAGCCATCACCTCATTTGTTTTTCTTAGTTTACCTCGAGTGGGAAGGGTATGCCCAGACGTGGGTCCCATGCCTGCTGGGCCTAGAGACCGAAGCTACTTCTCACTGATGAGGCACAAAAAGGCTGAAACATGTTTGGGGATGCTTGTGGTATCATGCAGAAGGGATGTAACCAAGCAGTTAGGGCTGCACTGCTCCTTTTGGGGTGGGGCCAAGCCTGATTTGCATATGGTCTTTCCCCTTTTGAAATGGCCTGGCGGACGAAGAACAATTATCTGGAGGGTTGCCCAGAGCAATGACAGAGTTTAATTAATTCTTAACCTCCCAGCCATCACCTCTTTTATTTTGCTTGGGTTAGGATTACACCAGTTTGGAAAGTATTGGGATTGTGCTTTTTGTTGATAGAAAATCATAGGTCAGGGTTGGTATTTGGGGTTGCTTGCTTCCACTTTTAGAGACAGCAGAAGCAACAGCACTACTAGCAAACTCCACACAATCGCCACTCCTGGAAGTGCCCTGTGCACAAGAATCCCAGCCAAAGGAACTCTCCGCTCCCACTTACCCTATAGTACAGAAAACCTGTTGGACTGCTTATGCATGATGAGGTGGTTCTTTTTTTTTCAATTTGCATTGAGCAGAAACACACGAGTACGGCTTAATCATTAGACATGACATGTGCCAAATCTCCTGCATTAGCCATGGTTTGCAAACACTGCTCACAGGACCGGGTTTCAGACTCTGTTTGCTTTACACACTGCTGAGTTCAACAAGTGTGCTCATGTCAGAAGTACCCCCACACCCCTGGACAAAAAATACCACGGGTCACGATTGCATCTTTTCTGACATTTTAAAGAAGTTCCCAGAGTACAGGGTTGTTAACGGTGAAAGACGCATGGAAGTATAATTTCCCTAAAATGAGACATTTCGTGACTGTGTGGTTTTCTTTTGTCCACTGGGTATTTCCTGAGATAGCTATTCTGGAGTCTTGGAGAGGCCATGTTTCCTAGAAAGAACATGAAAGGTCCATGTCTTATCAGCAGCAAGATGACAATTCCACACTTTGTTCGATAAGGTGTATACATTTGGTTACGTGATTACACTTACCAGAGAAAGAAACGTTGCTGCGTTTTGGCTACAGACACATGTGGTTGTTGCTTGGATTGTCAACTCTGAACTTTTTTTTCCTTACGCGCATTTGTAAAGTGGAAAAAAAATAAGTCTTCCGGCCCCATTAGTTAGCACAATGCTGGCACGGTTGTCTAACACCAACACAGAGGAGGTATAGCGCTAAGTCAACAGCCACTGATTTGTTGGTCCAACCTGGCCAAGGGAAAACCAAGCGAACGACTGAGCGCAAATATATGTGCGAGGCAAGCCACAACGCGCAGGAAAGAAAATGTTTGCAAAAACCTCCAGCATTACAGGTTTATCACACAGGCTACCATAGCATGGTGGGTGGAAAATAAAGCACTTTACAACCTTAACCCGTTCACTCCTGGGCTTAGCCCTTGATAGCAGAATGCACAGGAACCAATAAATGCAGTGATACAATCTTGTACTTAATGGAGACATTTAATTAGCATTCTTAGTTCTAATTGTAATGCACAATATCTGGGTAGAATAAAGCAAGCGTCCGTCTATCTTACCTTCACATCACTAACATGTCACATGCCATATAGGGAAGTCCTCACCACCGCTGCCCTGCCAGTGACACGCACCAAGCCCTTGACACTGCCTGCCCTGCACCTGACCTGTGCTGCTGCGCAATGTATGTCCAGGACAGTGGGCACGTGCGGTTTCTGCTCCGGCCAGTGCCCAGGCTCTGGCCCTCACGCGCAGGTGTGATTGAAAGAAAACATTTTTCAGCCGCAGTGCCAGCGTGCCGTGGTGGTGGCAGCAAGTGGGCAGCCAATTCCACAAAACCACCCAGGCGGATTCACGCGAGGCAGAGGTGCACGCTTTAGTGTATCCTTCCTCGCCGGCAAAGAGGCCCCATGTCCAGAGGCCTGCCAGGGGACGTCCCGGTGTCCCGGTGGGGCAGTCCAGCCCTGCCCCTACTGCATGGTGGCGCCTCAATGCACTTGGAAAAATTGCAGAATCGTCGTCAGACCTATTTGCTGTTATCTACACTGCAGACCTTTAGCATTCAGAATTTCAAGAGCTCTGAATGACTGTTTTTTCCCCCTGTTCCCACCTTCCTTGAGCGCTTTGAAACACTTGCCTTGCGTATAGGCGCTTTAAAAAATAAACACTACCATTATGATTACATGGGCGTGGTGATTAGATGGGGCATCAGAGATGGAGAGTTTCCCACCCCCTTATAATGTCCCCATGATCCTATTTTTTCCTGTATTAAAAGGAAGCACATATGTTTCTTTCCATACAGTTAAAAAACTTTAAAACTGTGTTTTACATAATTTGTTCTTCCACCTCTAGGGTGGAAGTAAAGATTTGCAGATTTCCAGAATGAAAATCCGCCCTATATTACAGCAGAGTTCCCTAGAAATACTTCTGGAGGTATTTATCTCCTTGCTGTAATTAAATGGACGGTACAATAACATCACAATGTTTCCCAATACCCACAAGCAGTAATACGTTCACCACATTTTGGTACACATCCCACCTGAGGTATAATGGAAATTGAGATATTTGCACAGGATCACACACTGTTGGCAAGTGGGTATGTCAGGCCTGGACACTTTTCTAGTTCCAAACGAAGCAACGTACTAAACCACTTCTCCCTCCCCCACGTATCTGCCAAGTGCCCAAGCCCCATTCGATGGGAGCCAAGTCACGTGTTGCCAAGGAAAGAAGGGGCAATGAACGAGTCACGTGTCAGACACACCCACGTCCTGTACGTTCCTAACACAGCACGTGGACCAACCTGCGACAGAGGCCTTCCGACCACTGCAGTATTTGAATGCCGGTGATTGACTTTCGCTAGGCATTTGGCACAGCCATAAAAATAGAATGCCACCCTGATCCTCGGGATGTTTGTAATTTAACGTCCTAGGCCCCCCGAGTGTTTGTTTAATACCAACCCTGTGGTGCTTATAACCAGTGGTGGAAATAGAAAAACATTGGTGGGGGATCCCACAAAGGCCCAGGGTGGGGGCAGAGTTTGGGGGGGGGGTCGGTGCCCGAGGAGGCAGGGTTAAGGGGGGCAGAGCTGGAAGTTGACCTCCGATATTCTTAAAAATGCACAATTTGCATCCTATTTTATAAAAAAACAAAATTCCTTGGGTACTATTCAAACAGGGTGATTTCTGTTCGCCATAAGCAACGTTTTCTTTTACTTGAACCACACCTGGCACAGCTCCTGCAGCTCCCCTCTGAAAGCAGTTGGGTGGCTGCATCGTGTGTGATGTTAATAGGCGTATTCATTCATGCAGTGTTGGTCGGATACCTGTATATTTATTTATGCAATGTTTGTCGGATACAGGTATCTGGCAAACATTGCATAAATAACTAATCCGAGTCCAAGGGCCTCATTATGAGATGTGCGGAAAGGGTTTAACGGCGCTGGTAATGGTGCCGGCGCCGCTAAACCCACTCCGCACTATTACGAGGTTCCCTTGCTGGACCCGCTATGGACGTCTGGTTTATCCAGACATACAGAGCGGGTCCCGCGAGGGAACCAGGGAGCTAACAACGGGCCCATTATGAGTGGGCCCATTGTTAGCTACCTCCCCATTCCCATTGAGCCCTATCAGGGCTCAAATAGGAATGGGGAAGGACCGGGCCCGGGTTCCCTGAAGGAGGATTACCGGGCCCTCCAAACTCGGAATGGCCCGGTAATTCCCCATTCAGGGAACCCGGACACGATTTTGGAAGCAGCCATGGCGCTTATAGCACCATGGCTACCTCCAAAGTCGTAATGAGGCCCCATGTATCTGACAAACATTGCATAAATAAATAAATAAATAGGGTCTTGGTGGAGGACTGGGTCCTGGCTGAGGACTGTAACTTGCGCTTGTGGCCTCTTGCATGGGGTCACCAGAGGAAGTGACAGTTTGGTCACGGGCACTTTTTTCCCGCTTTTTCTTTCCCTTCTCCCCAGCGCAGAGCAGTGGTTTGGGCGGCTGACTCTAGCCGGATCCCGAGATATGGCTACACATCTGGTGTTGGATCACGGATCCGGCAAGAGCCGGCCCAATGACCAGCCCTGCTCATATCATACCACTCAAAGCCATGAAGCGCAGCATAACGAGAGGGCATTTTTCCATTTTTGAGGGAGAACATTTTATTTCAAATGCATGAACAGGCATCTACTCCCAGATATCAGAGAAGACGTGTTCTGGTCTCTTTTAAAAGCATACCATGTAATGGTCATTAACCTTCTGTTTCAAAATCAAGCACCCAGTGTTACAGATGCATTGTTGCAAGTGTGCCATCACAATTGCTTGTCATATTGGACATTCATTTAACTACATTTCAGACATCCACAGTGTCATTTAATTTCTAATTTCAGTCCCTGTGTGTTCTTTACATGCCATCCAATGTTCCCCAAATGAAAGTGTGGGGCACATTCATAGTCGTCCACATCCTGTGGCTCTCCAGATGTTTTGGACTACAACTCCCATGATCCCTCACCATTCGCTATGCTGGCTGATAGAGTTGTCAAAAACATCTAGAGAGCAAACATTTGCAGACCCTGAATATAGTAATACTTGTTCTTTTATAACACGCTTAATACTAATGAGTGGTTTCTAAGCACGGGATTGGGATTCGAAACTCTGTTGGCCTGCGTTGTCTTGCTTCCAAGACAAACACGTTGCCCCTTAGCTATACTTCCTCCCCGATACAAAACAGGTGTCCTCCCTGTTCCACTCATTATTGTCACTTGGAACACTGGATGTGCTACTTTAATGTGGCACATTAATGCATGAACCAATGTACAAATGGCCCATTCTTCAACCCCAAAGGCACACTGGGCCTCATTCCAGCACAGCGTGTGAGGAATTACCACTCCACCATTATTGCTACTCGCTACGGTGGTGATAATTGGATTAAGTGGGATGCTAAAGGGAGCGTGGCCTAGTTATGTGTGTACTTAGGCCATGCCCACTGACGAGAGCTCCACCTTGCCAATGGATGGCAGGGGGGCTGGTGATAGCAGGTGAGCTCGAACGCACTGCCATTACCTTTGGTGCGACCAGCCCTAAGGGCCAAAGGTGTGACACCAGTGTGCACCAGCTCTCACACGCAGCAGGCAGCCCTTTCATTCAAGGCGTCGTCGTGGTTGAAAACCAGAAGCTCTTGGAATAAAAGGTCTGCCTGCTGCGTGATGACTCTGTACTCTGAATCAGGAGGAGGGCCCAGTCTCTCCTTTTGTTTCTGAGTAAAGAGTCATCATGCATCATGAAGCCTCGTTTCAAACGTGCTGTATGTTAACTTTTTACTCTGAAACAAAAGGAGAGACTGGGCCCTCAAGCTCTCCTCCTGTTTCAGAGTTCAGAGTCATCTATCAGACGTGTAGCAGAAGCCATGGTTACACTGGCTGTCTGCAAATGTCAGTACTTACAAAGTGCTGACACCTGCAGGCACCCTGTGTAACTGTGCAGCGCTTTGGCTATACAGCTACCTGACGTGCCGGCATGGTTGGGGCTATTCGGGGTGAGCCCCGGCTAGCCCCGTTAGGGCCCCTGCCAGCCCCAGCAGGGCCCTGGCTCGGGAGCCCTTCCTGGAGACTGCTGGGGCTTGGCCACGGCTAGCACCGGCCCACTGGCCCTGGTGGTGATTGTGGTATCAGCGCATTACAACCAGCAGTAATGAATTACCATTTGTGTTAAATTCTGCTGGTGATTAAAATACCACTAGCAGCGGTGCTGTTCAGTGGACCCACTCTTGCCGGGTCCGAGATCCGGCATCAGCTCTCTCCCCGGATCTAGCCCTGACAAGCCTTTACCGAGCACCATCTAATCTGCTCTCTGCTCCTTTCCCCAGATGTCATTTGTGCATTTGCAGTCCTTCTTTGCCGAGCCTGTTTCTTTCTTCTGACCTGATAGGGACACCACACGAATTAATGTGCCATGACGATCACTGGGGTGAGACCCATCACGGTTCAAAGTAGGCTTTCTACATGCTGGGCATACTATTGTTTTCCAAATGTGCATGCATCTTAATTTCCAAACCCAAAAATGCTGCTTAAACTTGCATTCACTTGTTTTCTTTGAAACGTTTCTTTTTTTTTGTCGGACTACCACATAAATACCCTGTGATTTTTGTGCCCCTTCCTTTGTATTTTATCACAGATCATATGTGTAAAGATGTTAAATGCTTAAACGGCTTAATTACAAATAAATGCTTCTGTTGTGCTGACAATTATTAGGAAATTAAACAATGGGTTGATGGGTGCCAACTTCTGATTTTCAAAGCAGGGGCTGAAATAATCCCACCTCTGCCCTGAATATGACCAAGAGACCAGCCTAACCCATGCCCTGGCCAAACACATTTTATAGCATTTGTTTTTTTTATAAGAAATTACAAAAAGTCATACGATCAACAAGCAGTTTTAATGCATGACAGTGTGGGGGTTTGGAAATAAGCAGCATGGAAGAAATTGCCCCATTTTTAAACTATTGTTTTAAACATTTCCTTTAAACAGAGTTCAACTGCCACCTCCCGTCCTTGTTGGATTCCCCTTTAAATGAAATGTTTCCATTTCAACCACTGACTAACAGCGCACGTTTTATTCACAAGTTTCCATGATTTCAGGAATTACAACAGGGTGACCAAATTTTTAAAGCAAAAAACCGGGACAGGGCAACTAACATCAAAGTAGGACCAACTCTTGAAAGTGGCTCTCAGGGCACTATACTTCAGTAGAGTTTGGAGGAGAACAGGGTTTAAGTGTTATTGTTCAAAGAAACACATATTATAATTAATGTATCACAAACTAACACTATCTTAAGGCCCCGCCCCTTAGACTCAAAGCACCGGCCCGACCCCGCAGCAGTGAAGCCCGCGGCGGGGCAATGGCGCAATGTTTGTCTGCTTCCAGAGACCCTTTCTGGGTCTGTCCTCGCTGTTGGTGGTGGGAGGCCCTGCCTTCTTGAACTCAAAGCACCGGCCCTGACCCCGCAGCGGTGAAGCCTGCGGCGGGACAAGGGCGCTGTGTTTGACGCCGCAGGTGTTCGGCGCGGAAGAGTGAGGCACCCTGTGGACAAGTACTGAAGTCAGAGGTGATAGGCTTGGCTTGTATGGAGGTGGGCCCCCTAAGTCTGCCACGCTTTTTGTCATTGCATTGACCCTCCCTCTTCCCCCTGTTACATTTGGCTGTGGAACTGACTGGAATTGCCTGTTGCCTGTTGCCAACATGGAGCCCCCTCTTGACTCTCCCCTGCCTCCATTCCTGTTTTGCCCTGCTATTGTGGACACACAAGTCCCTCCTGTCCCTAAATCTCAGCGTAAGGTACTGTCCATGAAGAGGCAATGCCACCAATCCGGACCACTGAAGTAGCTGAAAATAGCCTGTATTGTAAATACACCCACTGGGCCTTACGGTGTCAAGAAAAGGGGTAATGCTGGACCCCCTCATCCCCTAATCTTTCCTGTTGACCCACGAGACCATACCCCTGACCCCCCTAAGCCTGTGGCTGACCCTTTGGCTGTTCCCATTCTGAATTCACCGCTGGACTCCGTCTGCCGTGGACTTGCAAAATCAAAAAGCCACAGTGCTGGGGATTTTGCCTCCGGAGAGTCTGGAAAGAGGCACCCAACCTTCTGATGTCACTTCAGAGCCCCCCACTGCGGTACCCGATCCTCTATTGACTTCTGGTACACTGGCGGTTCATCACATATGCACTGAAGTCCCTTCCCACATGGATACAGAGGATGGCGTGTCTGGTGTTGCTAATTCAGCTCTCACGGTTTTGGGGGCCTTGGGCTCTTCAAGTTGTGTATGGAGGGAGCAATTCCCCTCTATCAGCACTGGGGGAAACTCCTTTCTCTGTCTGTCCCCACTCAGAGCTCATCATCCTACATGCCGGGCAGCAGAGCCCAGCCCTGCCCGGGAAAAACTGATAATATCTGCCCCATTGGGAGGTGCAAGTGCAACTCAGTGCTCATGGAGGTGCTGGCCGAACTGACAGCTATTAAGAACCTACTCCTGGCCCTAGCTAATAGTCAGGGGGAAGGAGGCAAAAGGGCACAGGAGGATGCTGTCACTTTTCCCCAAATGGCCAAAGGTCCACTAAACCCCCTCCTGGGGCATCCGCAGGATCAGGACTCCAGGAACTCACCCTCAGATGTTTATGCCGCGTCTCACTGTAGGGCTCACAACAGACTGTCCTCTACACCAGCTACTGTGGATAATAGAAATAAGCCCCGGAACCGTATTACTGCACTTCCTGACAAGCCATTGTTTTCCTCAATTGTGAAGCAAGATTCACGACTCCCTCTAGTAGGCCAAGATTCAACCACCTCAGGCCAACACATGTGGCATCACAAAGGGAACATACCAGGGCCACACTCTAGGGGTCCGCCCCAGTAACAATCTTTTTGCACAGGGTACCAAAACTCAGAGTCTAAGCCTGAACCCACAGACGCTTTACGGAATAAGTGCCTGCATTGGTTGCGGTCGGTGAGAGGTTGTACGTTTGTCACCAGAGAATCTATGGTTGGATGCTCTAGAATCTGTGACAAGGGCTCGAACTCCCACAACATGGTGAAGTTGGTCCTCTGGGATCACAGAGTGTCCAAGGGGATCTTGGGAAGAACTGGGTGGGTTGATGGGGAGACACAGGGTGGGATCTTGTCAAGTTCCCGTCCTTTACAAACTGTTGCTGGCAGTTGGGGTTATTCCTCAGTTAAAACCCCTCTTACTGGCCCGAATCTTATCCCTTTGGGCTAATGAGGAAGGGGGTTAAACGTAAATGATTGCGTGTAATCCCGACTTGGGCTGGTCATCTGTACTTTTCTTTTGTTTTTGTTTTGATATTTTGATGTAATTTGTCTTTGCATGTTTATCTAATGTATATGTCAGGATGCACTTTGATGGCCTTTTGTCCGAATAAAGTTATTGATGATGATACTGATACTGTCTTAAATTGTAAAATGCAGCATTTCTTCTGTGCGAGATTGTGCGAGATTGTGCATTCCTGCTTGCCAGCTATCAAGACCTACTACAAAAAAACGGGACCACTGCAGTTTCCAATGAGAAAGGGGGACAGGGCACCAAAAACTGGGACAGTCCTGGCAAATCCGGAACGTGTGGTCACTCTAAATTATAACCGTGGTAAGAATGACATAATTCTGCCGCAAAAATGTACCATGACAAACACATTCTGAAGCATGGACAGGTCTTCTGGCAACAATAACACATCCTCATGGTCACAGGTGTCTTTCTTGACTCCATAACACACTATATTTCGTGGAAGCGCCTAACGAGTAAGACATTCTTTAAGACCAGTACACAGCTGTCCTTGTTTGCAGTGGTAATTTCCACTATTTTAAGACGTCTTATTTTTCTGTGAGGATGGTAATGTTAACATTGGCACCGAATCTGTGACGAATCTGAAGAAATCTAGTGGAGCATATATTTAAGTTGACCTCCAAATTGGCAGGATTCCACAACCAGTAGTATTTACCAGTTATCACCAACAGCAGAATCGTCCCTTTTCCCAGCACGTGTTCCGTTGCACTTGACGCACGCGAGGAAAGATTTATAGTTTTCATGGTAGAATTTTGCCGCAGAATTGTGTCATTTTTACTAGTTACAATTCCCGAAAGTATGGACATTTTTTAATAAAACGTGCACTGCTAGTGGGATTTTGCATAAACGCAAATGTGTAAAGCTGGTGGATTCCATCAGCACGTTGCAGGCAACACGTGACTCTTCATCAACTGTGCGCAGTCTGGGCTATTGAAAAGAATACGCTGGCCACAGGGGGGCGGATCACCCATCTTGGGAAGGCTGAGGGCTCCCGGAGACCGTTTGGGGGCGGGGGAGGAGAGGTGGTCTTTATTCCGCTCATTGGAACCTGCTTTAAAAAAATAGCTCTTTTAGCCACCACAGGCTGTTGTGGGGGAATCCCTGCCCCCCACTGCGTTCTTCTGTGAGCCCTGGGCCCCCCCGCTGCAGTAGAGACTCAAACGGAGACATGCGTCAGGCTCCGGCTCCCCGGTCGCACACTGACGCGGCCGGGAATGCCCCTTTTATTTATAGGGCACGCAGCAGAGTGCTACGTCACTCTGCCGCGGGCTATTCCCTTAAAGGGGCAGCACCACACGGGCCGGACTCCAAAGGGCATGACTATGCTGTGATTGAGGTGTTTCACCACTCCCAAACCGGCATGGAATATGACTCCGCCTGTACGCCCCTCCCCCTTTCTGCCATCCAGTCACGTCTTGCCCTCCCTATTGGGCTTAAATGGGGGGCGGTGAATACCCATACGCCACCTCCCCACTCCTCCCCCACCAGAAGTATACATACCCCAAACCCCACACCCCACTTCCCCAAACCAACCTCACCACTCTGGCCTCCGCAGAGACGCATCTGCTCCCCGCGCGGTTCTTGCCCTATGTAGGCGGGTGGTTTCTTTTAGAGGCTGCCCAGAAAGCGCAGTCTCCATTCCTGTGCGATTCCCTCTAAAATCATGACAAGGGGAATTAAAGGAGCCGTCACTGATCCTTTTCTTAAGAGCAATGCAAATATTATCAGTGTTGGAAAACTACACTGTAGTGCCAGGTTCATGCTGGTGTTGGTGCGGCATCTCCTGGCACAAACACAAACACAGCAGCCTACCTGTGTCTAAAAATGTCACAGATGTGATTGAAGTGGCGTTATTATTAGGAAGTGCGCTACCATGTGACTAGTTCATGCCCATGTCCTGCCCTGTGCATTCCACACACCCACCAAAGCATTCGTCAACAAAGCACATCCAACGTGGCACTTTAATGGGAGGGAATATGTGGAGGGTCATGAACCCCTTTAGCCTAAGTCATGATGTCATAGCTCTCAACCATTTGTGTCTCAGAGGCGGATGAAAACACCCGATTTTGTTTTTTGGCGGGTGAGATGCCCATGGGCAGGAGGCTTGGCGGGTGAGTCAGCTGTTCACGAGCTGCCATAAGCGTGTGAGTTGAGAGCTATGTGATGTGCCAGGATTGTTGAGTGAAAGAGGACCATGCCTTATGCCATCCCTAGGCCACAGTGTGATGCTGTGGGAAAAGCATAAATGAAACACAAATAGGCTGTGGACTATTCAGAAAGGTATTATATGTCAATTGTTTTCAATAGTATACTGCCACTGCAGTCTTTGGTTGTTTTGTTTTTTGCTGTTGATGTATTTTTTAGTGTATCCCCACAATTTTTCCGGTGACTTCCCTGGCTGCCACTCATTTTTCTTTCTTTGAAATGAACATCGGTTCTGGTTGCTTTATGCCAGGGTTGTCCAATTCCAGGCCTCCATAGCCAGAATCTTGACAGGTTTTCTGGGTATCCTCATTAATATTCATGTAAAAAAATGCATACATATAGAATCTTTCTATGCAAATGTTCCTCGTGAATATTAATGAGGGGTATCCTGATTCCCGCTCTCAGGATTTGGAGTTGGCGTGGGTCCCCATTCACAGTGGCATTTTGGGTAATGAGTTGGTGGATCTGGCGGCTGGTGAAGGTCTGAGGAGGGGAACGGTTGATGTGAGGTTGCCTTTGAGTGTGGATGAGGTGAAGGCTGTGGTGGTGAGACGGGTCATGGATGAGTGGCAGGAGAGGTGGGTGAGTGGGGTGAAGGGCAGGTGGATGTTTGGTGTCTGTGGGAAAGTGTCGGTGAAGGTGGACGCGGGAAGTCTGGAATGGAGGAGGGGGGAGGAGGTGATGCTGAATCAGTTGGGGATAGGGCATGTGGGGCTGAATGACTGTCTGCATCGAGTGGGGAAGCGTGAGTCAAGGGACTGTGCAGTGCGTGGGGTGCCTGAGACTGTGGCACATTTTTTGCTTAGGTGTGAGAGACATGTTGTGGAGAGAGAATTGATGAGGGTTCGGTTGTCTGCGCAGGGTGTGGCTGAGATGAGTGGGAAGGCTTTGCTGGGAAGTGACGGGGTGAGAGGCAGGAGGAGGAGCAGTGTGTTGTTGGATTTTGTGAGACAGACGGCCGGTGGGAGGAGTTGTGAGTTTATGTGGGCTATGTGTTGATTGGTGGGTTGGTGCACATCATCCTATTGGATGGCGAAGCGTCTGCGTGTGTCCGCCCACGCATTCGGTAATTAAGAAGAAGAAGAAGAAGAAGAAGGCCTACTGTTGGTTTATGCAGCACACTTAGAGGCTAGTTTTAAATGGGCCATGAATACCACAGAAAGGGTGGCATAAGTGACTACATCCGCTGCACTCGCTGGAGCATTGTGATCATTTTCTGGACTGGTGGTAATAAGGCACAGGAATCCGGGTGGCTTGTCGATTTGCATTACCTTTACCGTGCAAAAAGAAACAAAGCGTTAATGTCTGCTGCCAATACACGCATGGCGGCTGCCTTTAGAATGATTTTCTATGGAGTCTGCTTGCTTTCTTCAGCTTCAATTAGCAGCTGGTAACAGTTCCGCCTGCTAAGAAGCTGAAGACCCTACACCCCCACAGCCCCCTCCCCAGCGAGGACATGTCCAGAGTCCTGCTTCAACAGGGCAATCCAGGTGAGAATGACACCGATGAGCAAGAGCAGGTGGAGCTTATCACTGCCCGTTTTTCCCCATCTGTGTCTTTTCTGACACATTTCAAATGAGCCGGTAGAGTCGCAAACGGGGATGCTAGCTTGATTTCCCGTATTTTAGGATTGTCATACGTTAGTTTGGAAGTTAGAGCATAGGTCATAGTTAGGCAGTGAGGTAATATCTCACTACTGTGTACATTCAACTGTGGAGGTTTGGTATTCCCCTGAAGCATCTCTTCTACTCTCATTATGCTGGTAAAATAGCTGAGCGGATTAAGCGCCTGCTGCTGCGATCTGCATGTGAATCCCAGCAAGATACACCCAGCCTTTCATCCTTCCGATGCCCGTGAAATGAATGCCAATTTTCGATTGGGGAATAATTATTGTATATACAATGTTCTGTGTAAAGTGCTTCGGATAAAAGGTTGGATAAAAGGCATTGTTATGAGGCACAGGTGGGAGGTTTGTAAGAAATGACCAGGGCCTGCTCAGCAGTAGCAGTGCAATCCCGGATGGAGGTTTCTTCTTTCGGTGTCTACTTTCCGGCTGAAGTCAGCTGTTGTGGCTCGGGTCCCAGGGCGTTCGTATGTTCGCCCACCAGCCCACTCGGCACCCCTCATGCCACGGATCTGGGCGTTGTTTGCAGCTACGCCCCCTCACATTGGTCATTCCGAGGTGGTGAGGAGTTGTTGCAGAGGATTTTAAAGCAGGTATCACTTTCTCTGGGGTACACTTTGTGGGTAAAGCAGAGAGTTTTGAATAACATGGTACACGATAAAGTAAATCTGATCATTTCGGTGGGGGAGGGGCGGCGGGGGGTGTTAAATTAAATCAGATCTGCGTTTTTTTGTCAGATACCCCCAGCGTGTGGCTCGCTCATGGATAAGAGTTTGCCTCTGACACTGGGCAAGCCTTGGCATGGTGGAGCCTTGGCTGGCAAACACAGCTTCCCATCCTTCAGAGTGTGTGTCCTTGATGCGGGTAACATCATCATCAGCTGTTTCTGCATCACTGCCCATAAAAACCAATTTCACAGATACAGTTTATAATCTCATACTATGTAGCCAAGAAAAGGACCATACAATAGATAATACATGTGGGTAATAATAACGGCCATGATATTACCATTATTATAAATATTATTATTTATTGGTACCAAGCTATAAAAAATGCATATGATTTATTGTTGCTTATAGATCATTGTATGGCAGTTATCATTGCTTATTTACTTCTCCAGCCTTGAGTTGTGAAACAAGATTGCCATGAGACATATCATTCCGGCTCTTCAGGCTCAATGACAATGTGACATGTCATGTCACTTCCTAGAGAGCTATTGGTCAAGAGTCCTGTGATGTCACCGTCAACCCCCACCAGTCCCTAGGATGTGGTTGAAAATTCGCCACTAGACAACTCCCCTGGATGAGTTTGAAGATAGTCACATAAACATACATTCACATACATTTGTTTTAAAAAAAAAAACGTTTATAATGTCCTTCTTTCAAGCAGATTTCAGAAATATATGAACATTAGTTTTGCTTAGAATTAGAAGGTAAACCAGAACTGTCATTAGAAGATGGAGAAATAAGGCACTTGCTGATATGGCAACAGCCACCAGTAATGCTGCAGTCTATGTTCTTTGCCAATACACACAAATTGGACAGCCTGCCGTGACCTGTTGTAGACCGAGCACGTGATCGAAAAATTGGCGACTCGGATTAATCAGCTCATTGCACAAGTGCAAAAGGTTACGACGAAGTTGACAGTATTCCCTCTTTGCGCAGGTTTGAAGCGGACCGCTGTGGCTGCCATTGGACATGACTTGACCAGGCTCATGGTGAACGGCTCTCACAGCCTCTTCGCAAGGGTCCCTGACTACCTTCACAGGATGCTTCGGAGAAACATTGGTAAGAACCTCATTGGTGGGTGCTCCGATTGTCCACGTTTTGCTGCACCAATCATCTGCACTGTGCAGGACTTAGCGTATGCATGCATTAAGGTCTACGCGGGAAATTGAGTGAGCGGGGCATTAAGTGAGTGGATAGGTGCATGAGTGTGAATGACTACTTGGCAGGATGGCTGGGATGGTGATTGAGTTTTGTAAGTGTGTGAGAGGGGTCAGTGAATTAATACATGAATATGTGCTTGGGTAAGTTAGCTAGGGTATCACTGAGTGACTTGGTGAGTGAGTGATTAGCAAGTGGGCGAGTGAGTGGTTAATGAGTGAGGGGGTCAATGAGTGAGTATATACATGGGTTTGCACATGAAAACAAAACAGCTTAACTTCCACCACGCCTCTGCATCCTGCCATTGGTTAGTGCTGAATATAATTCTTATCCACTGTTAACTTACAAAAAACAGCTGATGATTAGCTCAACAAACTTTGAAAACGGAATATATTTTTGTTGCATTGAAATAGCAATGTGAGTTCTAAAGTCTGAAGAAACAACAAACAATACAACTGTTACTCACTGATGGCAAGGTGATCTGTGTTTAATGCCTCAGGATTGGACAAAGCCCCGCCCTCTTCTGTGAGCATGAAGTATTCCCTCACAGAGCTCTTCTATGTGAACCAAGGAGAAGCCACTCGGCAGAGGGCCCTGGAAATGCTCCAGCAGCAGGATGGCTGGCAGACTGAAATCCAGAAAGTGAGTGATGTGTATCTCTGTTGCTGGCCTTGTGAAAGGACATAGGGCTGCGAAACATGCAATTCACTTAATGTATATGTTGCCACTCACATGTACATGAATCTACAGTCTTGTGCAGGGACGTCATGGAGGTTGGCTGGGGGAGAGAGTGATTTATTTGCCCACCGATGAAACACCATCAATGCCAGCTCTCCATATTTATTGTAGCATGCCTCCCAACACCTTATTGGGTTGATCTTTTTTTATGCATAAGCAGCACAGGAAGCAGCCTCAAGATTCAAGCGAGCGAGGGAACATGTGGCCATGCATGAAGAGGGTGTGAACAATAAGTTTAGTTTTCTACTTTCAAGACATGCTCCTGACCAGGGGGGGAACCTGAGCATAGGTGCTCCCAGGTCTGTCCAACGCATTTGGTACAGTCACCCATTTAATATTGCGAAAAAGGCTAGTGGGAATTGGAACTAGGGAGGAGGTGCTGAAGGGGTTGGGTTTGGTGAGTGGCCGACAACTGATTGCACGTCCACCTTCCCATTCCAGCATCTCTTCCACTAACCTCTGGTGTCCCAAAGGGTGTGGTGCTTTTTCAACCAACCAATCAATCAAACTTTATTCGGATAAATGCATCCATAAAAGCAACAACAATCACAAAATGTTATGCACACTTATTCCTAAAAATAATTATCAACAATACAATTATGCACATATTTGTGTTCAAAAGGAATGTATCAAAAGCTACTGTCTTCTGTGCCACGTTGCGAATAAAACTAAATGCATATATAACACTCCCCTATATTAAAAACATACTAAAAGAGTAAGAGTAGAAACAATGGAACCCATTTCTATGCTTCCCCCTCAGGCAGAACATTACAAGAAACTTTAACCGCCCCACGATTATAACACAAGACCAGAACCTCGCAACTAATTAGCGCCTTGCTCCTGCAGCTTCCTCTGGCGCATTTGTATGGCTCTGCATATTTAAGTCGACAGAGCCATGCCATCAGAAGTCTTCTTCGAATTGTGACCGGAACCCTCTGATCAGAAGACTCACTGCCACCACTGCAAACCCTTTCGACCACTACCCGCGGCCAATCATGGCTAGGACCCTGTGAAACCAGTCCTATTGTGACAAGTCCACACAGACCAAGAAGAATCCTTACCCACGACTCCATACTCAACCCGTGAAGATGGAGTAATGAGGCTCAAGCTTCGGTATCCAAAAACCATAGCTGATGGATCAAATCTATCAGTAAGACGAAGACAGACAGGCCATCAGAGGTGTTTTAGGACTCAGTATTACAAATAAAGCTGGACGATGCTAAGTAAAACTATTCTCTCTGAAAACTGGAACCCCCTTCCCACCATCTTAGCCCTGAACATATGGGGCAGGACGCCAACTTTTTTTAAGCAAAGGTTTTGGGGTCTCGGTGCACAATTATGTCTAAAACACTCAATTGATTTTTAGTTTAGAAACGACTAACAATATAGAATACGCTATCTTCTCCAGCTGTCTAATTTCTCTGCATAAATGGATGCAGGCAAACCCCTAAAAATGAATCCCATAAAGACAGAAACTACGGTTGTTGTGAATTCCGCCGAGGGGTGGCCTCGCAATATCTGACCACCACAACTAGGTCAGTGCACCTCATTATCCTACCCAGTGAAACATCTAGATACCCTTTTGACTGACAGGTTAACCATGAAATTCCAAATAGGGGCTGCTGTGACTGAAAGTTCCTTCACACTAAAGACTCCGAAGAGGATTGCCCCATACTTCAACTTCCCAGACAAAGTTCCAAAATGTCTCTAGATCTTTCCCATTTGGCATTTTTCAATGGTACACATGAGGAGGCTAACACGATATTCCTTAATATCTTCTTAGCCTCCTGGAAAGGATGCAAGATGTGATGGCTTCGACGTTGCTAAGAGTTAGACATCAAGAGTATGTTTCCCAGGCTCTCCTGTAGCCCACCGTGGAAACTCACGTGAGGTTCAAGTTGTTAAGCAAATCTCACGAGACTTATAAGAGCAGGTGAGCAAGCTTTTTTTGGCTATTGTCCTCCAGCTGTGGAACTCTCTTTCAGACAATTTAAGAACTCGAGAAGAGTCTTCGTTTTTTAGGAAAGACTTAGGGCCTCATTACAAGTTTGCAGGTAGCCATGGAGCTGTTAGCTCCATGGCTGCCTTCAAACCGGGCTCCTTTTCCGGGTTCCTGCAATGGGGATTTACCGGGTCATTCTGACATAGGAGGTCCCGGCAAGTCCTCCTTGCAGGAACCATTCCCCATTCCCATTTGAGCCCCCAAAGGGCTCAATGGGAATGGGGATGGAGGTAACAACGGGCACATTATAAGTGTCCCGTTGTTACCTCCCTCTTCCCCTCGCGGGACCCAGAAGGGACACCTGGTTTTACCAGGCGTCTGATCCGGGTCCCGTGATGGGAAGCTCGTAATCAGCCCTGACGGAATGAAGGGGGCTGATCCCGTACCGGCCCCCTTCATTCCGTCAGCGCAAGCCTCGTAATGAGGCCCTTAGTCTTTCATTTAGTTTTATTAACTTCTGCCACTCTCTTCCTCTTTAGTATTTCCTTGGTTGAGTTGCAATGCTAGGCAGCACTTGTTTTCTAGCTTTACAAAGCCATATTTGCAGCCTCGCTGCTCTTTGCAAACCTAAGTAGCATCACATACATCACAATGTTGTAACCTATACTGTATCCATCTCAGTACCTTTAACTTGTACCCACCAATAAGTCAAACTCTGTGGGCAGCATTCATGTAACCCTGAATCAAGCCTTCCTACGTTCATCTTATAGAGCCTCGATGCCCGCGGGCCGCAGTTCGCTCTACAAATCTAAATAAATAAATACATGATAAAGAGTTCATCATGGCATGTTCCAACGCGGCCTCCATTCCGTTACTCCCAACAAATTGAAACAACCACCTCACATATCCAAGAGGACAGGAAGTAAAAGGCTTGCCACCGGGGGAGCAGAACGGTGGAACAATCTTTCCCAAGAACTTTAATCCGGACCAACGCCCTTGAAATTCAGAAAACCTTTCAAAGCCTTGCTGGTGCAAAAGCCTTCAAGCCTTTAGCACTGTTCCTGGTTGGTTCTAAGCTCTAATCAGACCTTCACAGGATTAGTACTTCAAACCCTCAGGATATCGCAAACACCTTTCTATTAAATGTTGTGAATGAGACCTGTTTTTTATTCTTATACAATTTCTATCATCCAAACATGGATGGATGAATCGCTGTATTCTGAAATACATGGAAACAGTTGTTAACATTGAGAATTGATAAATATGTTGCCCTGAATCACGACTCTTAGTCACACACTGTAATCTGGAGTGTGAAACTCGTGTTGGTCAAAGGGCGCTCAATAGTTGTGGCCAAAATACGTACTTTTTGTGATCCAGGTATCAGCTGATCCCTAGGAAGGCAGACTCCAATCTGGCATGATGTATGTACATTTGGAGTGAAAGTAATCATACATTTGTGATAACTGTCATAAAAATGGTCTCAAATAAAAATATCAGAAGAGATATGGGCACAGTATGTTATTCACAACCTCAATTTAGCTATTTAATTAATAATGCAGAGTAATTGACATACAGCCAGTAGTATTTCATAAAACGTAACTGCCAAAACAGTGGTAACCCTGTAGCGAGGTGATGCACCTCCGTTAACCACTGGCAGTAATAGCAGTTACCTTTGGTGGTACTGTAGCGCCACCCCAGGAATAGATTATTGCAGTGAGAAGTTGGACTACAAGAGGCAAGAAGGGGCTCATGAGCAGGGTAACAGCAGGAACACAGCATGCATAAATACTGTGCGGGTTCAGAAGTGCGGGTTTGACACAGTGGTGGCATGCTTGTCGGCAAAGACTTATTTGCATACGAAGAAAAGGAAAAACCTATTTTACCCTACTTCTATGAGGGGTTTCTCTACCTCAACAAAAACACTAAGGACTCTTTCAGGATGTCTTTTGTAATGTATAAAGTCCACCGTCCTGTGTTCAAACTTGTTTCCGTCCCTAACACTAAACTAACTAAGGAAAAACTGGGCGTCTTGTTGATCTAGATACTCACGTTCTAGATACAGACGTTTAAAGTTCAGTTCATAGAGTGAAAACACAATAAGTGACCCTCCAGACACAGTTCTCAAGTATCAAAAGGAGGGTGTTGAGTCTCTTCGCCTTGTTCTTGTCCTCAATTCCCAAATGTAGGGTTAAGTCTGGTTTACTTTCCTACCAGATTTAGCCGTAGACTTCTTTAGCACAAAACATATTTTCCTTGTGACAGGGGGACGTCTTCCCCTGGGATCTTTTTCCAACTCAAAACTGAAGTGCCAAGTCTGGTGCACTATCCTGCCAGACCTGACCACATAACTCAGAAATGGTCTCTTCCTATGGTAATAGGTTCACAACCCCTTCTTTCAACTCATTGCGTTTCTCATCCCAGACCCCTATGGGTTGTCTCCTTCTTGCTTTGGGCCTCAGCCCCTTGATTTTTTGCTTCTTTGCTCTTGTGTGGGTCCCTGACCCTTGTAGTTTGCTCTTCTGGACCTTGCCTAACTTGATATGGGTCCCAGACCCTGCTGTGTTGCTTTTGCAGGTTTTCCACATAATATTACTCAATGTCCAAGTGAACAGACCAGGTGTTCTTCCCTATCAGGTACTGTTCCACATAAGATACTTTAAACAATTTCTTTCACTTTCCCTCTTTTTGGCTATCTCAGGGTCCCAGACTCATTTACTTTGGCTTTGCCTCTGTAGTTCACTTAGGTCTCAGACACCTTGGTATTGGCTCTCCAGGACGCTTGGTTTAGTCTCCTGCCAAGCGTCTACTGACGCAACATATGTTTGTGTCAATATATTTCTCTTAGGGTCCTTGACTCGCATGTCATCTGCCTCTTTGCTTTATACCAGATCTCGTTGTATTGGTCCTTAAGGACACTTGGTTTACTCCCCTGCCAAGAGTCTACTGGTGCAGCATATTTCAGTGTCCATATATTTATCTTACGATCTTGGACCCGTGTATTTACTGATGCAGCATATGCTTGTGTCCTTATGTCTGTTTTAGGGTCTTCGACCCGTATATAATCAGCTTTATTCCTTATCGGTACCTGATCCTTATTAGGCTGACTCTCTTTAGTCGCTAGCCCTCTCATGGATCCAGACATCACTTGCACCTTGTTTTCAGGTTCCCGCTGCGTTGCTTCCTGCTCGGGCTTCTCTGACTCTCTGGACAAGCTTCTGATCCTTCTCTTTCTGCTCCCGCTGCAGTTTGCATCACTGCTCCAGCTTCAGCGAGACGTACTGCACGGCTTTGTTCCTGTAGGTGTCCCAAGTTACCTGGCTGCTTGGTTTCACTTCGGTTTCCCATGCACTGCGAGTTCTTTGACGCAGCTTCAGAGACAGCGGTTTTCCTCCACCGGTGTGCCATTCGGCAACTTCTCCCTGTATCTCTGTAGGACTCAAACTTTGCTCTCGGTTCCTCAGGGACATGCTCGACCAATGACTAAGTCCTTCCTTTGATATGTACTCTGTATAGCCAATAGGCAGTCTCCAACGACTGGACTGCACACTCCTCATTACTCCATCCTTCCTCCTCATCAGAGTACTGAACTGATGATCACCATGAAGTTCAGTAGTACTCTTCTTTGTCTCAGTGTTTTCTTGGGACTTAATTTCCTCAACTCTACAGAGGTAAGTTTGGGGAACTACAGGGTATTGAGTGTGCTGCAAGGACAGAGGTGAATTAACGGAAGGAGGAGGTTACTGCGTTCTCCCAAGGGGATCGTCACTGGTCCCATAGAGCGATTCCCTCCCGAAGACATCGACCCGCAGAGTACCATCCCCAGGGGGACTATCGGGTTGGGGCCTCACCTCCCTGGCCTCATGGGAAGGGGCTTCTTCATGGAAGCAGTGAAAATGCCCTGGAATTTGTCACAATACCTGTAGTTGGACAGTCTAAGCTGGGGACGGCTGAACTCAGAACCTGTCTATTATTATTATTGTTATTAGGGTAGTTATTGAGTGCAGACCTAATTTCAGGAAACAACAGAGCACTTTCCAATCATAGGGGGGAGAACACAGCGAGTGAAACAGAGAAAAAAGGAGCGGGGAACTAACGGGGAGGGTGAGGGTGGGCATTTGGCAGCAATGGATCTACAAGCAACCAGGGGAGGAGACAGTGAGGACCATATCACTGAGTGTCAGGTAGGGTAGGGAGTGCACTAGACTAGTCAGAGGAAAGTGTCTTAACGCCAAGTGGGGTCAGCAAGTGGCTGAACAGAAAGCTAACATAAAAACAGTATGTATCAACCAGTGTCAAGGTTCCTTTGCTTGAATTTCAGGGTAACTCTCTTCTCACTCAGGGTATGTCTCAAGCTTTTTCCTGTATGCCTCAGGTTGTTAGTGTTTACTAGCGGGATATAACCTATACCAGTTCACTGTGTAGCCCCTACAGACAGTGCTTCTCTGCTACATCATGACAGAGTCACTGGATTTGGCTTCCTCAGTTTCCACTGGCAAGTTTAAGAGGTCTCTGTCACATTCAAATTTTGGGGTCGTGTCCTGCCCCCACAATGCCTCTCTACTCCCGCTTTGCTCCTGTCCCTCCTCAATGCCACACCACATACTCATTCCTCCTACCACCAAGGACTTTAATCCTTCAGATGGGGTCTCTCCTTGAACCAAACATGCTCTCTCGAGCCTCCATGAGCCTGCTAACTATGGCTGTGTTACCCTCCTTTACCCCTTTCTGCTGTTATTGTTCAACCTTCTCCTTCAGATGTTTACAACCCACCTACTCCTTAACTGTCATTAAAATGTCCTTCTAAAGATGTCTTAAAATAACCTCCTCCTTAACTCTGAACCCAACCACTTTTGACTGATGACTTAACCCAGTCCCCTACTTAACACGCAATCCAACCACCTCCTTCCAATGGCTATCGCCCTGCCGCTCCTCAAACCTCTCTCTGTCTCCAATCTCACCCCAATCTCCTTCCCCGCTCTCCAACTCCCTCCAAACTCCTGCAGCCAGCCCCTCCTTCAAACACCCACACTGTCTGAACGTATCACTTTGCTTAAATAGCCATTTGACACGGCCACCCCCCAGTGGTTGGGCTAGCTGTGAGGCTCTGCACCTGTGTATGTAAATGAGCGTGTGGCTTATTAGCTGTGCTTGATAGGGGTCACCTGTGTGTGCTTTGGGGCTGACCCAATATTTTGTACTTCTTTTCTCTGTCCGGCACTGCCCCAGGCTGCTCATAGTGCCCCCACGTGTAGAACAATTATGGTACTTGATCTTATCCAAAGGTGAGCAGAGTAAAGTATTTTTTGAACTAACCACCATTTCCCTGCTGGAGCTCTCTGTGCCTGGCCCACAGAGAAACAAATGTGACATTGCTGTGATCAGCAGACAATCTGGATGACCATGCATGGTGTGCCCTTGTTGCATGTGTGGGATCACTGAGTGAGTGATGTGTGCGTGCACTCACTGAGTGCCGCTGAAATTGTAATATGCCTCTGATGTCTGAGCATGCCCACCGAGCCAGGGCACTGGAAAATGTAATGTTCCTCTGATGTCTGAGCATGCCCACCGAGCCAGGGCACTGGAAAATGTGATATGCCTCTGATGTCTGAGCATGCCCCCCGAGCCAGGGCACTGGAAAATGTGATATGCCTCTGATGTCTGAGCATGCCCACCGAGCCAGGGCACTGGAAAATGCAATGTTCCTCTGATGTCTGAGCATGCCCACCGAGCCAGGGCACTGGAAAATGTAATGTTCCTATGATGTCTGAGCATGCCCACCGAGCCAGGGCACTGGAAAATGTGATATGCCTCTGATGTCTGAGCATGCCCACCGAGCCAGGGCACTGGAAAATGTAATGTTCGTCTGATGTCTGAGCATGCCCACCGAGCCAGGGCACTGGAAAATGTGATATGCCTCCGATGTCTGAGCATGCCCACCGAGCCAGGGCACTGGAAAATGTGATATGCCTCTGATGTCTGAGCATGCCCACCGAGCCAGGGCACTGGAAAATGTAATGTTCCTCTGATGTCTGACCATGCCCACCGAGCCAGGGCACTGGAAAATGTGATATGCCTCTGATGTCTGAGCAGGTCCACCGAGACAGGGCACTGGAAAATGTAATGTTCCTCTGATGTCTGAGCATGCCCACCGAGCCAGGGCACTGGAAAATGTGATATGCCTCTGATGTCTGAGCATGCCCACCGAGCCAGGGCACTGGAAAATGTAATGTTCCTCTGATGTCTGAGCATGCCCACAGAGCCAGGGCACTGGGAAATGTGATATGCCTCTGATGTCTGAGCATGCCCACCGAGCCAGGGCACTGGAAAATGTAATGTTCCTCTGATGTCTGAGCATGCCCACCGAGCCGGGGCACTGGAAAATGTAATGTTCCTCTGATGTCTGAGCATGCCCACCGAGCCAGGGCACTGGAAAATGTAATGTTCCTCTGATGTCTGAGCATGCCCACCGCGCTGGGACACTGGAAAATGTGATATGCCTCTGATGTCTGAGCATTCCCACCGAGCCAGGGCACTGGAAAATGTAATATTCCTCTGATGTCTGAGCATGCCCACAGAGCCAGGGCACTGGAAAATGTGATATGCCTCTGATGTCTGAGCATGCCCACAGAGTCAGGGCACTGGAAAATGTGATATGCCTCTGCTGTCTGAGCATGCCCACCGAGCCAGGGCACTGGAAAATGTAATGTTGCTCTGATGTCTGAGCATGCCCACAGAGCCAGGGCACTGGAAAATGTAATGTTCCTCTGATGTCTGAGCTTGCCCACCGAGCCAGGGCACTGGAAAATGTGATATGCCTGTGATGTCTGAGCAGGTCCACTGAGACAGGGCACTGGAAAATGTAATGTGTTTCTGAGGTCCGAGCATGCCCACCGAGCCAGGGCACTGGAAAATGTAATGTTCCTCTGATGTCTGAGCATGCCCACAGAGCCAGGGCACTGGAAAATGTGATATGCCTCTGATGTCTGAGCATGCCCACCGAGCCAGGGCACTGGAAAATGTAATGTTCCTATGATGTCTGAGCATGCCCACCGAGCCACCGAGCCAGGGCACTGGAAAATGTAATGTTCCTCTGATGTCTGAGCATGCCCACCGAGCCAGGGCACTGGAAAATGTGATATGCCTGTGATGTCTGAGCATGCCCACCGAGCCAGGGCACTGGAAAATGTGATATGCCTCTGATGTCTGAGCATGCCCACCGAGCCAGGGCACTGGAAAATGTAATGTTACTCTGATGTCTGAGCATGCCCACCGCTCCAGGGCACTGGAAAATTTGATATGCCTCTGATGTCTGAGCGTGCCCACAGAGCCAGGGCACTGGAAAATGTAATGTTCCTCTGATGTCTGAGCATGCCCACCGAGCCAGGGCACTGGAAAATGTGATATGCCTCTGATGTCTGAGCATGCCCACAGAGCCAGGGCACTGGAAAATGTGATATGCCTCTGATGTCTGAGCATGCCCACCGAGCCAGGGCACTGGAAAATGTAATGTTCCTCTGATGTCTGAGCATGCCCACCGAGCCAGGGCACTGGAAAATGTGATATGCCTGTGATGTCTGAGCAGGTCCACTGAGACAGGGCACTGGAAAATGTAATGTGTTTCTGAGGTCCGAGCATGCCCACCGAGCCAGGGCACTGGAAAATGTGATATGCCTCTGATGTCTGGCAGGCTCACCGAGCCAGGGCACTGGAAAATGTGATAGGCCTCTGATGTCTGGCAGGCTCACCGAGCCAGGGCACTGGAAAATGTGATAGGCCTCTGATGTCTGGCAGGCTCACCGAGCCAGGGCACTGGAAAATGTGATAGGCCTCTGATGTCTGAGCATGCCCACCGAGCCAGGGCACTGGAAAATGTGATAGGCCTCTGATGTCTGGCAGGCTCACCGAGCCAGGGCACTGGAAAATGTGATAGGCCTCTGATGTCTGGCAGGCTCACCGAGCCAGGGCACTGGAAAATGTGATAGGCCTCTGATGTCTGGCAGGCTCACCGAGCCAGGGCACTGGAAAATGTGATAGGCCTCTGATGTCTGGCAGGCTCACCGAGCCAGGGCACTGGAAAATGTGATAGGCCTCTGATGTCTGAGCGGCAGTGTGCTACCCATGTTAAAGCGAGTTATTTCCTTTGCTGGATGCTTTACCTCCCGTGCAGTATTGAGTTATTTTAACAAGACAGTGTTTATAACATCTCCTACTCCAGGAATACATAAACCGTTTACATAAACCGCTTTTTTTTAGCATAGGCAGAGCCTTATTTTAGTGGTTCTAAAATGGCTTCGCCCCTCAAGATTTAGGGGTTGTCATGGTTAACGAGTGTCGTGTGACTCTCCCCTAACCTGTGATAGAGACGAAGTAGGAGTGACCAGCGATGTGCCCCGGTCCGTCATCTACTTGCTTGCAGACCTACCTGGTCCCCTTGGTCCCCCACTAGATGTCCCCAGAGCCAGGCAAGGGACTACTACATCACGGGACACATTCACATTGTCTACAAATTGGCAGGCAGAGTGTGTGAAAGAGCACGGTACTTGCAAGCCAATAAATCACTGTTCCACAAATGTGGTGTCATATGTGATGTCATAAATGATTTCAATGATGTCATTGAGGCTGGCAGAGCCCTCGTATGCGGCCGGAAATCTCTGTTAGTTGCCCACTCACTGTCTGATGTTCACTACAGGTCCTTGCTTTGATTCCTTGTGAGGCCCACTCAGCATTGTATCCTTCTGAATTCGATAGAAATGGTGCTGCTGGGTTGGGTAATGTGCAGTGCTAATCGCGTTCTTCCTGTTTCACTCTGTATGCTGCTTGATTCCCAGCTTTCCCCTTGCTGTCACTGCGTTACGCAACAGACAGAGTAAATATTACTCTGCATTTTACGTCCCTCTCTATTTTTCGTGCTAATTAACATGCCCCATGGTACAGATTTGGTAAAGATGAAAGTCAAGCAGATTTGAAAAAAGTAGAACCAGAAATAACGACGAGAAAGAATGGCAGGAAGGGCGGAGGTGAGGGAAAGGAGGAAGGAATGTCGAATGAAACAGCATTAAGGGGCAGGTTGGGAGAGAGAAAGAAAGAAAAGGGACTTTGCGAGGAGGTAAAGTATAAAGATAGGAATTACTGAGGGAAGAAATGCAGAAAGTAGAAACAAGGAGAGAATAGAGCGGTAGGAAGGAATGTAGATAGAAGGGGTGCCAGGGGAACGAAAGCAAGGTAGGATTAAAGGGAGACTGGCCTTAAGAAGAAAGGAAGGACAGTGTAAAGATAAATATCAAGAAACATGTTTTCCAGTGATTAAGTACATTTTGGCCAGTGGACACAGAAGCAATAATGCAGTTCCAGACGACCCAACAGAGCTTTTATGGGCATAATGTAAACGCTAGACCACAGAAAACCTGAAGTCTAAATACTCAGTAATCTCTTGCCACTGTGTAAAGATTCCAGGAATATAGTTGTTTTCCTGTGTGCACCACGTAACCAGCCTCATCGTGTTAACTTCTATCTCTGAGACTTGATAATCTTCATATGCGGTAAGGGAAGGTCATTTTCTGGTTAACCGCCAGGCGGCAGTGATAGCGCTGAACTACCAGAGCAGAAAGTGTGAGAGGACTTAACGCCTCCCGCGGCTCATTGTCCTTTGTCCGTCTTGCAAATGATTTAATTATGTACTGTACCGTTCCATAAATCATGCATATGCAAAACGTTACTAAACCGTGTCGTTTAAAAATCACAAATACCATTCAAATTCGAATGAGCAATATTGCTTACCAAACTCCATACATATGACTCAATACATGCAACTAAAAATCGACGTCACAATCTCAACAGCATCGATGCCCACACGCATTAAAGGGCCGTCACTGTCGGCGGATTTGCAAAAAATAATACCAACGCTAGTCAGGTATGACAGCCTTCCACTATTTTCTGCACCTGTGATATGACACGAGCAGAAAGGTTCAGTGGAAAGAGTTGCATGGTAGACGCACTTGGAAACGTACCCCATTTTGGAGGGGGCTGCATTTCCAAGAGCGCATGTCACTCCATATTTCTTCAGAAAAAGACTGACCCTGATTCTGAAAACTGTATCGGAGACATGCAAATATATTTGTCCGCTACTGACGCAGTCTTGTGAATTAAAGCCACGTGGTTTGCGAGTATAATATGATATGGCATTTATAACGCGCGTATACACAAGTGTTTCACCACCTGCAGGAGCGAATAAAAAAACGCATGAGCATTTGAGACATTTTCGTGATTTTCTTCCTATGTCACAAAGGTTCCGGAAAGGTCTGGTAATCTGTCGGGCAAAATCCAGATTTCGCTTTCTGCCAAAATAGCGTATTTACCAGAATATTGCACTCATGATCTGTTTGCCGTTCACCAGAAGGGAAAAAACCCTTCACCCGTGCGTACTCTATTTAACTGTGATCTATGCGAAATTGGCCTGCCTGGGACTACTTTCTATCGAATGGGAACTTTATAAACAAGCGTTGGCAATGTCAACAGTTTTGTTTTTTGTGCAGGCATGGGAATGGCACTTACCAGGCACAGCCCTAAACACTCCACTGAAACTGCTCTCACCTATGTCCTCAACTCTCTCCTCACTGCTCGCTACGCTAAGCAATCTTCAATCCTCATCCTCCTTGATCTTTCTGCAGCTTTTGATACCGTAGGTCACCCCTTACTTCTTAGCACACTGTCCTCCTTCGGCTTCAAAGACTTTGTCCTCTCCTGGCTCACCTCTTACTTCTCCAATCGATCCTTCACTGTCTCCTGGGGCGGCCTTACCTCCACCTGCCTCCCCCTGAACTATGGCGTCCCTCAGGGTTCCGTGCTGGGACCCTTTCTATTCTCTCTCTGTACCTCCCTTCTCTCCTCAGTCATTTCTTCTTTCGGCATTTCCCACCACTTCTACGCCAATGACACCCAACTCTTTCTTTCCTTCTCCTCCTTCAAATCTGACCTCCACCTCACTCTTTCTTCCTGCATCACGGCCTTAAAAGATTGGACGTCATCCCACTTTCTGTCCCTCAATAGTGACAAGACTGAAATGGGTTTCTTCCCTCCTAACACTCTCTCCCCTTCTCCCCCGCCCTTCATCCACTTTCCTCCTTCCAACCTCCCCATATCTTCCCATGTCTGCAATCTCGGCCTCCACCTTGACTCCTCTCTCTCCTTCTCCAACCACATCTCTCTAACCTCTTGAGCCTGTCGCCACCACCTCTATAACATCCGCAAGATCCGCTCCTCGCTCACATTCCATGCTTCCAAACTCCTAATCTCCCTTATTTTCTCTCGCCTCTTCTACTGCTCCCCTCTCCTCTTTGGACTCCCTCTCTCTCACCTAACTCCCTAAAATCCATCTACCACTCCTCTATCCATACTCTATGTCTCCTCGGCCCCCGTGACTCTATCTCTTCCTCTCTCTCTCAACTTGACTGGCTTCATATCCTCTCACAACTGAAATTTCAATTCCTCTGTCTTGTCTACAAATCTCTCCACGACCTGGCACCCAACTACCTTTCCTCCCTCCTCTCATTTTACTCCCCCTCCCGCTCTCTCCGCTCAGCAAACCTCTACCTCCTCACTGTACCCCCAGCCCCATGTGCCTCCTCACTCTTCCGCTCCTTCCAACTCTTGGCCCCCCTACACTGAATCTCCCTCACGCTCCCCATCCGCTCGGCCCCTACCTACTCATCCTTCCGCCACTCCCTGAAAGCCCATCTTCTTGACCCTCCCCGACTTCCCTTCCCTACCCCTCCCCTCCTACCCTTGCCCCCTCCTCCACTCCCCCATCCTCTCTCCTTCCCCTCTGACCTTAAATTGGTAACATATACTACTTAAGGGCAATGAGGACACCAGATCACTCCCCCCTTTCCCTTCCCATCCCCCGTCCCCCTCCCCTCTAACTCAAATCCTACACCGTTACTCCTTCACCTACCCCCTCCTCTGTCCTCCCCCTACCCTCTCCCCCCCTTGTAAATAGTTCTACTTATTGTTTTAATGACCTGTTCCTGTTTGTAAATATGTTTCTCTCACTTTTGTACCTGTTGTTATATTGTAAAGTGCTTTGGCTTAAAGCGCTATATAAATTCAATAAACATAAACATAACATAAACATAAACAGCCGCAGTGGTATCAACTGCCCATTGATTATAGCAGATGAAAAATGATGGAAGTACCTGGGTATCTAACAGCAGTGCCTGGCAAATGCCTAATACTTATACATAAGCCAAAACTGTTGGCTTTGCCAATGCTTGTTTATTCAGTGTAGGACGCACAGAGTGCTTATAAATGGAGTGGCTGAAGGCAACATGGTTAGGACATTTTTACTACACCAGTAGTGGGTTTACAACTCCAATTAAGTCATTAACTCTCAAGAGATTTGAAAAAAAAAGCTGGCAGGCACTTCCAGCACATACGTTTGATGGTATACGTTTGATGGTGAGGCTTGAATAAAGCAAGCTCGAAGAGTTCTCATGAGGAAGGGTTTTGGGCAGGGAGGGGCAGGAACTGGGTGGGAATGGCCATAGGGATTAGCATGGTCATGGATGGGCAAATAACCAAACACCTGCAAGCTGTGTGTCCCTCCTCATATGCCATTTCTCCTTATCTGTACTCTAATGCAATAGTTTAGGCTTATAGGTGTTGCAAGCGACACATAGTAGCCAAAACACATCTAATAGATGTATGCCTACATACTTCATCTGCAGGAACACAGCAGACGCTCTTTATTGAGAGGGTCTTGACTAAGGTGTGTACAGATCAGAATATACCTCTTTTAGGAGGATTTTTCTTTAACTGGAGGTGATTCTACTTTGTGACTGTGCACAGTGCAAAAGCTCCAACACATCTATTTTTTGTTTATTAAGAATGTTTTTTGTAAGACAAAGCTATCCGTCCAAGGCATACACTAAATCAAATAGATCAATACCTGATCAATTAATATAAACCTTCACTCGAAGCACGTGTATGTTGCCTCAATGCTTATGGGATGTCTTCAATTCTGCACTGACTGATTTGCATATTCAACCATTCAGCTTCAGCATCGCAGTTTCAAATGTGTATTGTTTAGCAATGTAAGTTGTCATAAAATATGCGAAAATGCCTTGCATTCAAATATTTGTCAGACTATGATAAGCAATCTGTCCCTTGATAGGCAAGCGGAGATTGTGTGCTCAGTAAAGGTTTCCCCAGAATTGGTAAAGTCTTCCGAGCTGAAGCCATCTTGGATTATCCAGCCGATGCGCTCTACTACCAGCTGTTTGAGAAACTGGTGGAGATGAATGACTGGAACCCCGCTGTCAGCAAAGTAGAGGTAAGCGTTTCATGGCTTCTGGTGGGCAACTCAGTGGAAGATGACATGAAGTCTGCTGAGTTGTGCATCATTCTGATTGGAGGAGTACCTGATTGTATTGTGGAAATAAGGCCCCAGTGAAATTTGATTGGTGGTTGCTAAAGACATTACCACTGAGGCGTAGTTCCAAAGCCACAGCTCCCTTTTTCTATTTCTCCGGGCGGCCTTTTCTCTCTCTACCTCTACCCCCTTCCCTCCCTCAATCCTCTCTCTCTAATATTCAAATAAAGGTTTATTAACACAAGGTATAGCAGTACTGCAAAGGATTATCCATGACATGTTTCACCTCTTAAAGATGAAAGTTGATAGATCATTGTTTATCTATTATCTGACATAAGGATTTTGTGTTGACGTCCCCTGCTTGACCACACGGATGTGGATGTCAGAGGCCCCCAAGGGCATGTGATGCTGCACCAAAGGGGCACATTGGGCAGGATCCCCTGGCTAGCCCCACCATGCCACCCACAGGTGTAGGGATCGCTAGATTTGAGGACCATTTACCTTGTTGAAGTTAAAGAAATTTCCGCCCCATAGGAAAAAAAAAGCAACTCCTAATCTGGAATCAAGGTGGCCAGAAATCGTGCATACCTTGTTTCTGCCAACACACGCTCACTGTGGTAGAGGCAGCTATCTAATCCTGACTGTAAAAAAGCCAGCATGTGAGCGAGAGTGCAGCACCAGGGTGCAGCATTGGTCTCTTGGAGCCTGCACTAGGATGAGAGAGCGAGTCAGCACAAGCTGACAGCTCTGCACAGTGATGTCCGAAAACGACAAATCCAAGATGGCAGCCCCCTTATTCAGTGTCTGGGCCCAACAACCTGCAAAGTGAAAATCCACTGAACTGGACGTACCTGTCAAAGTATCCATCCACTCTGGCTCAGCCATTTCACATCCGCCACATATGAAACCCCTATACCATTTAAATCACCAATTACCAGCCCTTCAGGCATTTAAAAGGCGGAAGTCAAAGCAGAGTAGTGTGGGTGTTTGGAGGCAGAGCAGTAGAGATGGTGGAGGGACACAAGGAAGCAGGTGGCAGAAGAGAGGAGATTAGAAAGAGAGAGGAGGACGTGAAGATCAAAGAAGAATGGCGGGAGATATCAGGAGGAGGTGGAGAAGGTGAAGTAAGTCAGGAGGCGGGGAGTGCTGACAGGTGGGCGGCAACTAGGAGAAGGGCAGGGGTGAACACTGAAACTGACAAGGGGGAGCCTGTGGCGGATACAGGAACAAGTATGTGGCAAAGCATTGATGAGGTGCAGGTGAAGCTAGTGGCCAGAGAGTATGAGGAGAGGGGTGCACAGATGGGCTCCAGCAGTAAAAGCATGTGGCGAGGCGTCCAGGAGATGTGACAAGGGATTCTCATGGGCGAGGGGGCTAGGAAACCAGGGTTAGTTCAGAGGTGGCCTCATGCCTATGTCTCAGGAATTGTGAGACACCAGCCTTGTTTGTGCCAAACCACTGAGTGACCACCACTACAGATATGGGATACCAGGAGAAGATCTCGCCCATCACATGCCAGGGGCACAAGCCACCGACCAGAAAGCCAGAAGCACAAGAGAGACTTTTGTCCCATTTTTGTGGTCATAAAATCCACATACATACCGATCCCTATGTCGGGTCTGGCATAGAGAGCCTTTGGAGCAGGTTCAGCCCAGAATTAGGGGAGTGAACTGCATGACGTTTGCTGTGAATGATGCTACTTTTTCCCTTGTGATCTTCAAAAATTCCAACTCCTGGTTCATGAGACCACCCTGACCCTATTGCAGGAAGCGGAGGGTTGCATGTTTTAAGTGGGCACAGAAAAACAATCTAAACGGTAACATGCCTTGCTGAGAGTGAGCTTTGAGTGTGACCTGTTTTCCATCCATGTGCCCTCCATGCCAGTGTGCACATACATACAAACATATGATATGATATGTTATTTATAGCGCGCCTATACACACGTGTTTCAAGGCGCGACAAGGCAAGGGAGGGGAAAAGTAGGGAACAAGACAGCGATCTTACTAGGCCCAGTGACATTGAGATCGCGCAAGTGCAGGGGAGAGGGAAGGGGAGAAGTGCCAGGGGAAGGGGAGTAGGAGCAAGTGCAAGATATAGGATTACAAATTGAAACAAGAAGTGCAGTGGCTTTCTAAGGCTTGCTCTAGTAATCTCAAGAACTAGGGTAGTTGTGTGAAAGTCCTGGACGGCCATGTTTTAATGCCCCGGCGGCGGCAGCAGCAGCGATATATGGGACTCTAGGTTGTAAACATAGACTTTCCCTTTCTGGATGCTTATAAGAGATGAACATCTTCTTAGCTGCCCTCTGAACCCACTGCTGGGGACAGTTCTATGCATTAGCCTATTATTGCAGAGATGGAGGTCAAGTGTGTGTGCATATGTGTTTTGCCCTGATCTGGAATGTGTTGGCTCGTTATTTGTCCATAGACTTCAATTCCACGTGAAATACATGTCTGCATGTCAGAAGATCTCAATGAAAGCTTCATTGTAAATGTTTTAATGTAGATTGAAATGGTGTAGCTCTCAGTTGCAGTTATTATGAGGTCGAGATGCGCATAGTTTCTGTTATTCGCGGTGAAAGATGTGGATTTATTTTCTTTATTTTGATTCTCTTTTGATAAACCACGATTCCTCTCTTTTCTATTCACTCCTTGCTTTCAGACGACTTTGGCAGGGCGGGAAAAAAGTGGAAGTAATCCTGTTACCTTCATTTTTGAAGGTAAAGTAGAGGATCGACTTCCAGCTTCTGCTGGTGGTAATACCGCCAAAAATCCCCAATATTACTGCCAGTAGTAATACTGCCGATGAAGTGGCAGTACAGGCAATACAGTTTGGTGGTATCTCAGTGGAATTCCCGATGAGATGCCACCAACCTCGTAATGAGGCTCCTTATCTCACTTCCTCTACATGTGTGTGTGTGTGGTGTTCGCGCGTGCGCGCGTTGTGTATATCTCTGGCTCTGTCTTTAAGATCCTCCTTTGCTTCCTATGAAGGCCCTTATAATTAGCAGCTAAACCGAGCAAAAGCTTGCATCAAATATCAGTTGGAAAGCAAATGCTTAGCTTTAAGTGCTTAGTACAACTTTTGTCAAGCCACTTGGAAGAAAACCAAACGTAAATAGCCCCTTTGAGCACCATCTGTGAGGACTACTTTTGAACAGCCAACGAGCAAAGAAGTTTGACACACCAACGAGCGAATCTTACCTCAGCTGAACTGTACTCGCGACTTCATTTGTAAATCCATTCAAACTCATGAATCCCATTTCCCTTCAGATCCTTCAGCGAATTGGAAAGCATACCCTGGTCACTCGTGAAGTAACGGCAGAAACCCTGGGGAACCTGATTGGCCAAAGAGATTTTGTGAGCGTCCGTCACTGCTGGAGACAGGGCTCTGCTATTTACCTGGTCGGCACAGCCACCCAGTCCGAGCTGATGCCCCCGAGGAAAGGACTGGTCAGGTACGTTCAGATGGCGAGCCTTCAATATTTGGCATTTTAGTTCCCTTGCAGTCGGATACAAATAACATAAACGCTAGGAATGGGCATGGACTATGACTCAACTACATGTTGGCAAGAAATTAAGCATTATTGCCTGCAGCTGTGGAAAATACATGCTCTTATGAGCGTGGATCATCGATTTATGGCCATGAGGGAGGTAAAGGTGTCAGGGGTGGACTAGGAACTAAAAGAGGCCCTGGAAATAATGTTCAAAGGGATCCATGTTACACATTTTCAGCAAGCCCAAACCTTTTCCAATGAGAACATTTGAAAATTAAATAGGTTTCCACAAAAAAGAGGCCCAGGGTGCAGAGGCCTACCGGGAAATCTCCAGAGTTCCCTCTAGGCCAGTCCATCCCTGAAAGGTGCATAAAGAGGGGAGGCAGGCTGAGGACGCATAAGAGCCCATGTTGTCCAGTAGCTCTGAACAATAAGGCCCCCTGTCATGGGGCCAGGGCGCTTGAAGAGATTAGTAGAAAAAGAAAGGGAGTAGGAATCTTTTGGTTTAGGGCTGCTGAGCAATGGACACTCCGTGGCTGGCCAAGGTAGTCCCTCACTATGTTACTGACACAGGACAATCAGCGAGACGAGACACAGGGAGTGGGTAGAGGTGGCAGGACAGGGAGAGAGGAGGAGAATGCAGCAGGTAGGAGGGGAGTGGTAGAAAGCAGTGGGGAGAGTGGGTGACAGGAGCGGATGGAGACCGTGGCAGTGACTGGTGTTTGTCTGGAATCCTGAGGTCCGTTAGGAAGCATGGCCGTACCATGCTTATTCCCCGGAAGCCCTGGATCCTGATTGGCTCCCAGGAATGCTAATGGTCCTTCCTGAGCCAGGGGTGGTGGCAATGATGAGAATTTTGCAATGGCACTGCTCTTAATGCCCCTCCGCTACCAGTAGAACACCCACTTCTCAAATTCCAGTACCTTTCAGGAACAATTAAATGTCCAAGATATAAAAATACAGAAGCTCGCCACAGAAGAACCTTGTTAATATTTTTTTTACTTTTTGTTGATCCCCCCCAAAAAAGTTCTTATTTTGTTACTCTTTTCTTTTAAATAGGGCCGAAGCAGGTCTGACCTGCATCATACTGAGGCCCTTCGAGAATGACAGTAGGAGGACGCACTTCACTTGGCTTCTGAACATGGACCTCAAGGTACGGTCATGGCAACCTCTTATCTTATACAGCTTGTAGCATAAGCAGAAGCATCTCTACACATTGCTTATACTTTTCCCGCTATGTATATGATTGTGATATGCTTTCGTCCCCCCACTTCTGGTTGCGACTCCTAAGTGGCAAGAACATCTCTTTAACTATCTCGACGTTGAGATTTGTCTCCACTGGCTAATTTCAGATTTTTAAATTATGTGAACATATTTGATTTCTTCTTTTCTTTTTGACATTAGTTACTTTATCTTCCCATGTAAATCTTCTATTTTGTATTTGTTTTGTACTTGTTGTTACATCTGCGTGAAAGGCTGTTTTTCTAAGCGAATCACTAAAATAAATAAATAAATAAATAAGCATGGTTTGGGGAAGATTCATGCTTAAAGGCTTTTCTGATCAAGAAGCGTAATGAGAGAATACTGAACTATTATGGTGAGTGCGGTTCAGAGATTTGGGCCTGGAACGTACAAAATATTTGCCACCCTGATCAAAATTCTGGCGTAGCAGGGTAGATACAATGGCAGAGGAGGGATGGTCTGTGGGGCCCATGGGAAGGTCTAGTTTTTTTTTTCGTTTTTGTAGTTGAAGCCACAAATCTACTATAATCTAAAAAAGAGTTTCTCCTATAGATACTTCTGGTGTATTTGATATTCGTCTGCTAAATGGGTTCCTGGCATTGCAACCCCAGTATTAGAAAGGAAGCATGTCAAATAACCCTTAGAAAGATTGTCATAAATGGTGGCAGGGATATGGGATACATTTCATAGGTGCTTCTTTTCCCGCAACGGCTGCACCAGCTCGTGTCAGAAAAAGCTTTTGTCAACAGGGTGCGCTGTTCAGGGGCCACCCGAGGAGAAGCTACAGCCTACTCGCATAATACTCCTCATATTTTGCATTCAACTCTTTATTAAAAATAATATTAGAGATATGGATAAGACTGCTCCCTGCTTTGAATTAGTTAGATTCCATGGGGCTAGAGCTACAGGAAACCACAATCATGTTTGTCTTGCTTTCTTAACATAGGCAACAACAGGAAGTGATCTCAGCCAATGTCAAACAAAAACATATGTCAGGGGGACTGATGCTATCATTGAGCGAGGTATAGTTAGGCTACACTACACAGCTGATTCTAATTGGGTACGAAACAGACAGATTTTTTTATTGTGCAATTTTGCACCCAACACATGTTAAAATACTTTTCCTATTTTTCCTGTTGAAGGGCTGGATACCTAAATCCATCATTAACCAGGTGATGTCGCAGTCTCAGGCGGACTTCATCAAGCACCTGCGCCAGCGCCTCTCGGTATCATCAGCCCAGGACTGAGGACCTTCTGAAGGGAGTCTGCACTCAGCAGAAATACAGGAATTACCAGGCCATCGCCTGGTGAGGAAAGCAGGAACCTCCTCTGCGCTAGTTCTAGTTAGCAGCGAGCACACACAGGCGCTGAATGCGGAGGGACCGCTGGGGCACACACATCACTGACCTTGCAGAGGAGAAGGCAGGTGGTGAATGAGCGTAATCCCACAGTGAAGCAGAGTGTACTGCTAAGCCATGTGGACAATTCATCAAAGATGGGTCACAAGGCACTCTTCAAACTCCAACTGGAAATGCCTCTGGCCAGGCAGCAAATTCAACGACCACCAGATACTTCACCCACGATGCCAGTACAATGGGTCCCTTCACACTGCAGATCGAATGATATTGCCCCTGGCATCTGGCAAACAATAGTTGTGTACAATTTAAAGTGATCTGTTGAACACGAATCTCCAAGCAGTGTATCTGGATTGGCCAGATCATGAATTCATTTGGTATTGCTGTTCTTTACTTTTTTATAATTTGTTCCATTTTAAACCTATTCTTAAGACAGGGGTTCTACAACCTCTGGCTCTCCAGTATTTTAGAATATGACTCCCATGATTCATCACTATTAATATTAACTGTGTTGTCTAGGGCTGATGGGAGCTGTAGTCCAAATCATATGGTGAGCTAAAGGTTGAAAATCTCCTGAATGGTCAAGTATGGCCTCCCATCTGGATAACTGAAGGATACAGTGCTCAGAAGCATCTTGCATAAGAGCCTCAGATTCCATTTGTCATAAGGGTTCCATCCACTTATACAGTGCTGCTTGCTGCTATGGTATTTGCATATGACTCGGTAAAAACAATAACTGAATAATGCATGTTTCAGCTAAAATATACAAGAAATGTGACAATTTCTCGTAGCCACTTTTTGCAAAGACTGATCTAATTGGAACTAAGGAGACACATCAAAGATTTGATATGCAGTATTAATAAAATAAGTAAGAAGCTGTGGATTTCAGTAGTCTTTCTATGGATTAAGATGGAGATAATGTAAGCATGCACTAATCTTGGAGCGAGGGCACTTCTGAGAAAGGCACCTTCATGATAAGTGTGATTGTGAATTCTCTGAGAAACCTGAGGATATCCTCAATCCTACTCCCCCTGGATCCTCTTCTCAGGTGGCCAGGAAAGCCCATTGCGTTTGGTTCCTGGGTGGAGAAGCGAGGGAGGATCACCTGGGTGGATGGTCCTTGGGTATTGGGAGTGGGGTACCCACAGGGGAGACATGGTATCCCCTTTCCCTATTGAAGCCCAACCTAGCCCTCCCCCAGTCTTTATAGGCTACTGAAAGCCAGCTGCCCTCATTTTCCCACATTTTACATCTGACAGTTGTGAGACAGGCCTGATATCAAGAGAGACACAGACACAAGGATATCAGTTGAAAACCTTTATAAATAAAAGTAGTAGGGTTGGTGGAATGCCTAACCTGTCCTATCTCGAATGGGGTGGTTCCCTCAACTGATGTTTCTAAGGAGAGTCAAAGTACGTAAATCACAAAACAAAACTGGTCTGTGTCAAACCTATGCTTGCCCTCACTCTTGAAACAAATGGGGTGTTGGGTCTCCTTAAAAGAAAAATAGTGGTTCAAAAAAAAGAAATTGAAAATAAGGTTGGATTCAAGTGTCCTTATCGTTAGGATTCCTGCTGCCAGTTTAAAAATAGTTCAACTCAAAAAGATGCCTTTGGGATCTTCCGGGTAGGGCTCTTGCAACAAAACAAAACAGTTCACAGCAATTCTCCTGGGTTCCCCTTCACCAAGCTTCTTAATGCTTACAGTTTATTTGGGCCTCTCAGGGTTCCCTTCCCCAAGCCTAGGCCCCTCTGGTACAAAAAGTTTCACAATTTTAGTTCACAATCCCTCTGGGCCTCTCAGGGTTCCCTTCCCCAAGCTTAGGCCCCTCTTCTTCCAACAGTTCAATGAAAGTTCTTTTCAGGCCTCTCATGGTTCCATTCCCCTAGCCTAGGCCTTTCTCGTTACAACAATTTCACTCACAGTTTCCTTTGGGCCTCTCAGGTTTCCCTTCCCCAAGCCGAGGCCCCTCTGGTCTCAAAAGGTTCACTTCAAGTTTCACAAACACAAAACACAAAGGTTCATCTTGTCAGGATGCACCTCGCAAATCACTGTTCCTTCTTTTGGGTTTTCAACAGCCTTTCTTTCACTTTGGGGATTTCGCTCCCACTTCACTCTCAGTGTAGCTCCCCTTTCCCCACCTTCTCTCAAATGGTGCTGTACACCTCCTCATTTAAACACTGGGGCAATATGTGAGACTTTCGAGGACGCATGGCCTTTACTCCTCCCCATGCACGAACACTCTGATGCATGGCCCCCTCTGCTCAGACTCTTTATATTGCTTTCATGGTACTTGCCTTTCCCTCATGATTCTGGTACCTTCAGCCTTTAATGTTCTTGTTTCTTGCTTTCCTTTGGCCCCTTCTGCCTTTCTGTGCCACTTGCACACTTTCCTTTGGCACCTTCTGGCTTTCTGTGCCACTTGCACACTGCTAACTGTCTTTCTCTCCTCGTGCTGCTTGCATGCTTTTCTTTCTTTTCCCTTTTTGTTGTGTGCTGCTCACACCTTTAAAACCTTCACTTCACTTTCTTTCTGGGTCGTCCACAACCTCTTGTTTCTTCCTTTTCTATTCTTTCACGCCGCTTGCGCATCTTTGTTTCTTTTTCTCTCTTGCTCCCTGCCACTGTCGTCCTGTTTGCACTTTTCTCTTCTAATTCTCCCGCTCCAGCCTCCCACACGCTACTGAGTTTCTCAGTTTATTTGAAACTCACTGGATAGTGTGACAGTGGTGGGCAGACTCATTAGGCTTTAGCATTGAGGTCAGGCTCTCACCACCTGCCCCTCAGACGCCCCTGGGACCTTGACACCTCCCAGGGGAATGAAAAATGGCCTGGACATGGCCAACAGGATACAGCATTGCCCGATATGGCTGCCTGGTGCCGCAGCTCCCTTGCCACGCTGCAACCCCTCTGACACGCTGGGTCAGCGTCTTGGCATTCAACTCTCCTCTGGAGCCTTCAGCTGCAGCCTCCTGTTCTTCAGCCCCCATGGTCTATCCAGCACCCTCAGCTCGCTCTGCTTTTCTGGCAAAAACTGGTGGAGGACTGAGAAGGGATCCCCGGCTGGACTCGGCCTCACAGCCTCCCTTCTGGTCTCCCAACTGCTGCTCTATGCACTACTGATTGCTCCACCTTTTATACACCTGAGCCCTGTCAAGGGGCCTCGGGTGTGAGTCCTTGGTCTCCCTTGCCTATTTCTATTTTCTATTTCTATGTGCTTGTAGCACACCGAAAGCCCGCAGGCATCAGGGTGCGGAGAACCGAAGAATAAGATTTGCATGAAAGGGTGGAAGTTTTAAGTACTAGATTAACCATAGCTATGTCTAGAGAGTGCCCTATTGCCTTGAAATTCACTGAAATAAGAATGTTTTCAAAGATTTCCTAAAAGTGATGTAATTTCCTTCCTGTATCAGGGTTGCTGGGAGCCTGTTCTGAAATTTGGCTGCCCTGACCGGAAAGGCTCTGCCTTGACCTGCTGCCCATTTAGCCTCCGGAACCATCAGGAGGCCTACATCTGCTGATCTGAGGCTTCTCTTTGGCATATAGAGTGAGAATTGTTGTCTAAAATAGGTTGGAGCCACTCCAAAGAGGCATCTGTGGACAATCGTCATGGCCTTAAAATGGACTATCTCTTCTATTCTAAGCCAACGAAGATCCTTCCTTCCTGTCGATATGTGGTCACTGTAGTTGGTTTTCTTAACTATACGGACAGCATCATTCTGTAGGACCTGACATCTCTGTAGTTCTCTCTTTGTGGCTCCCATTAGCAAAGCATTACCATAATTTAGGCGGGACAGTAAGATCGCCCTTGCAATGTTTGCGATGTTTGCGGTATTTTCTTCAATAATGAAGGGTCTGATGGCTCTTAAGAGGCGGAAATAATATGCATTGTTTTTAGATAAGTAGTTGACTTGGGCTTCGGCACCAACTGATGCTTCCACCATCATCCCCAGTGTTTTAACTTGTGGTAGCACTGAGATGGTGGCTTCTTTTATAGCAAAATCCTTGCATTGTACTCCTAATTTAGTTCTTGCTTGACGAGAACCAAAGATTATGAGTTCTGTCTTGTTGTTATTAAGACACATCCAGTGTCTCTGCATCCAGATGTCAATGACCTTAAAAACCTCTTCTATTTTGGCACTATCTGTAACGTAATCTCCTGTTAGTTCAAAGACAATTTGTGTATCATCGGCATAGTTTGTGAAAAATACACCGATGCTTTCCAGTAATTCACAGAGGCTTCACATGTATAAGTTAAATAACAGTGGAGACAAACTAGCTCCTTTAGGGACTCCAAACAGGATAAGGGCCGCTTCTGAAGATTTATCTCCCCAGTGAATTCTTGCCTTCCTGTCACTCAGGAAAGACGCTAAACAAGCCAGTGCTGATGGGGAGCACCCTGCAATTTTTTCTAGAGCAGCTTGGAGTAACTGGTGATCAACCACGTCGAATGCTGCGCTGAGGTCTAGCAGCATGAGCAGCCCTGATTTGCCCTTATCTATCAACTCCAGCAGATGTGATTGTAAGTCAAGCATAGCTGACTTGGCGCTGTGTGCTGCTCTAAAACCTGATTGCTGATAGTGGAGCATCTCATGAATCTCCATGTGTTTTTGCAACTGGTTTGTAGTGATTTTATCCAGTATCTTCAAGATAAAGTTCGAATTGGTTATGGGACGCAAGTTACTTGGATCTTTAGGGTCCAGACCCGCCTTCTTGACTAGGGGAGTTATTGTGACATCTTTAATGGTTTTTTGAACTATTCCCTCTATAAAAGAGGCGTTTATTATTCTAGTAAGAGTAGGTGCGAAAAGTTCTTTGCTATCCAGTATAATCTTTGTGGGGAGTGTATTTTCCGCACACAAAGTTGATTTCATTTTGGCCGACAGCAGACAAAAATCCTCCTCCGTAATAGATGCAAAGCTGAAACTTTCTCTACTTTCAGATGGAGGATTTTCTATGGGGAGGGTTTCTGAGCTTGTGATGTCCCTTGCCAGTATATTTTTTCTGGCTTTTAAAATGTTGGTGGCAAAAGCTTCTTGCACTCTATCGCAGTCTTCTTTAGAGGGGTTGTGGGGTGGTGAGAGCACCTTGGATTTTTCAATTGCCTTGAGTATTTCGAAAAGTTTGCTGGTTGAATTTGCGGCTGCCTCAATTTCTTTATTGTAATAGTTTGATTTTGCTTCTTTTACTGCCTTTCTATACTCCTTATCTATACGTTTCCAATCTTCCCTGTTTTCTTGGGTTTGGTTCCGTTGCCGTACTCTTTCCTTGGTGCATTTTACTTGTTTAAGGGTATTGATTTCGTTATTGTACCATTTACATTGGTTATTGTTTTTTCTAATGGACTTGTTTTTCAATGGGGCGTGCTTGTCTACTAGCTTTTGAAAATGTGTGGTGTATTTCGATAACATGAGCTCGCAGCTATCATTTTCTGCAAATGACTCAAATATTTGCTGTATGCATGGTTTTAAAAGCTCGGGCCCTAAATTCCTGAAATCTCTGCTCCAAACTTTCACATGAGGGTTCTCCTGCTTTTTAGGTGGGGATTCTAGTATTAGGTCAAAGGTGACCAGACTATGGCCGGACCAAATGCAAGGCTCTGTTGAGACCTGTGCTGACTGCAGGTTGTTTGTACAGATCCAGTCCAGCTGATTCCCTTGAGGTGTTGTGGGTTTGTTGTTTATTATGTGGAAACCCGTACTGTTCAAGGTACTTTCCAAGGCCATAGCCTCTTTGTCTACTGGGTTGCCCCTCCACCTATTCATGTCACCAACTAATAAGGTGGAGGAATTTACCCAGACTAGCTTGCTAATTTGAACAGCAATCTCGTTATCAAAATCCGAGTTTAGGGAGGGAGGTCTGTATACCACGATGATATTCAGACAGTTGTTAGGTGTGTGGGTCAACTTTAGTTGAATAGTCTCACAGCCTGTGCATACAAAGCTTGCTTTAAAAAGGTGTAGAGCCTCTATGGCTATTACTGCCACTCCTCCGCCCTGTCCCTTATCTCTGTTTTTATTATACAAGATGTATCCCTCTGGGACAGCATTTAAGGCTACCGGGCCAATAGGCTCCTTCAGCCATGTTTCTGTTAAACACAGAACGCCTAGGTCCCTCTCTTTGATTAAATCATGGACACTAAAAGCGTGTTTATTTAGTGAGAACGTGTTTAGGAGGCCTATTTTCAGGGTTATTGTGTCATATATGCGGGATTTTTTCTGCCCAATCTTGCTATTTGGCTGTTTTGTGGATCTCTCCATGCTCCCTTCACCACGCAACTGTACCGGTATGTTACTGAACTGCTGCGGAAAGTCGACTCCTTCCTGCTTCCTCACCGTCTACATTGGAGACTCCATTGTTAATGTTCCTTGGGCCTTGTTAGCCTCCAAGGTGGGCTCTATGGTCTAGGGGTGAAGACAAGGTGGGCAGAGAGGGCTCTACTGCTCGCTTTGGCTACCCCAATGAAACATACCAGGGTGCTGGCTCGCTTACCTCTAGGGTCCTCCTGGCACCTTCTTGCACAGACTGAAGCAGACTGTGCCTGCCCGTGTGCGCCGGCACGTTCGCGCCGGGTTTCAGGAGGAATGGGATTGGATGACTACAATCCTGCTGGGGATTGTAGTTTTCTTAGGACCTGAAAGCATGCAGGGGAAACAACGTTTCTCTAATTCACCTGGCGTTCTATTTTACTGAAAAGTAATGCCTAGAGCTAGCGTTTGCCTTCCAAGTAAAAGCACAATAATTAAAGCCAACAATGCAGTTACTACGAAATTTAAACGAAAGTTAGAACATTAAAACATTAAAACAAGCTAATATGTTAAAAATGCCTCTGACAAGTTTCTACAAGTTTCTACATGCAAAATTTAAAAATAGGTGCATGCTTTTCTTTCTTTTCCTTTTTTGTTGTGCGCCGCTCACACCTTTAAAATCATCACTTCGCCTGGTGACTCTCATTAGGCCAGTTAGCAGGACATGCCTGATCCTTAGGTTTCCCTTTCTCCCTGTCAGTACTAGAGTGGTGTTGCAGGTGTGGATAATTTCTGTCAAATTCCTGACTCTGCCTGACTTCATTAAAGGGACAGCCTAGTACTGTAGTGTAGTATGCCTCTCCATTCACTTCCTCCTCACAGTACCTTTCCGAAAGGTAATCTTTCAAACTCTTGGTCGCCTCTTCCTCGTCTCAGTATATGTTGCAAATGGAGAGGGGGGCGGGACAGGAATGGTAATATCCCATAAAGGCTGAGGAAGAGTAGCATGATGGATAATTGGAAAGTGGGGAATACTGTGTTTTACTCTTAGGTATCCTCTTTCCACTGCCCACGGACCCCCTACGCAGGTGATCCTCCCTCGCTTGTCTGCCCCCAGGGTCAGGATCCAAATGCGATGACCCTTCCCTGGCAACCTGAGCAAAGGACCCAGAGGGTGAAAATGTGAGGACAGCCTCAGGTTTCTCACACAGTACTGGGATGAGGAAGAAGCAACTAGGAGTAGTGCACACTAGTAGTTTAGTTCACTGCATTAGTACTGAGACAAGGAAGAGGCGACTGAGAGTAATGAACATTAAAAACACATTTCACCACTCTAGTACTGGGATGAGGAAGATGCCTGCAGAGTACTGTGAGGGTCAAGCATGTCCTTTTAATTATAGTCAGGCAAGCTCAATTAAGAATCCACACCTGCAACATGTCAAGTGGTTGCAGGTGTATACATGGAGAGCCAGAGAACAGCAGAGATGGCAACAGGGAGGCCTGTGTGGGAGAGACCATCAGGGAACCCTTTCTGAGAGCAGAGAGCCGTGGTGGGACCGTAGAAGGAGCTAGGATGCCGGCCGACATCCCAGAGGACCTGTGGAGTCCAATGCAAGAGATGCTCTTAGGCTGTTACAGCTGTGGGAGCCTCCTTGTGCCAGAACAAACAGCTGTAGCTGCGGACGACCGGGGCAGAAGAGAGGACACCATTTGCGCCCCTGCAGAGACAACAGAGTTGCCTCCATGTGCAAGACTGCAACTGGCTTGCAAGCGGGGCTCGCATAGGCTGACCCGTTGACTGGTGAAGCAGAAGGAAGCAGCAGGAGCTACCGGGGAGGAATGCCGAGGACCGGTGGGTGTCGGGAGAGCCACACAAAGCCGGAGCGCTCCTAGCGGACTGCAGATAAGTAACTAAGTATCAAATTGAATGAAAACTTGAAACTAATTTGAATTATGCATTAAGCGTATTGAATACTGAATTTAATGCAACTTTATGGGCAAAGCAAATATCAGATGACAGCCAAAGGGAAAGTGCCCATGTGACAGCAACATATGGAAAAGAGTGCAAGTGTGAAAAAGTGTCATACAAAGGTGGGGTATGAATAAGCCCAGCCGAAAGTGAACTTTATGAACAGAAGCAGTGCGGCAAGGCCAATGACTGGCTAGAGGCCAGAAGAGTGTTAGCAAAGCCAGGATGCTAACTAGGAGAAGCCATAAGAGTGTAAACCTGCACATAAAGCCAAGAGGCCACCACAGAGGAGCTAAGTGAATGTGCCTCTGAACACAGGGGCAAGTACAGAAGAACTATTGTTGGCTGAAAAGCCTAGGAATCCTGGTTGCAGGCCTGTGATGGATGCACAGTTTGGTCTAAAAACTGCACCTAGACCAGTGAGCCCTAAATTGTGAAAACCAAAGATATTGTGAAACAAGCCAAGGAGAATCACTGTAAGCGAACTGGTGATGCAATGCAGAAGGAGGGTCAGATTGACTTTGAGTTGTGTTGAACCTTTTGAAAAAGACTAATACAGTATAGTGGCTGAATTAAAGTCTTGGGGAAGGGAACCCCGAGACTTGAGGAACTGCAAATGTTGCCTTGACAATTAAGCCTCAAGACCCTTTTCGTTGGAACTGTGTTGCATTGAATTTGGGGAAGGGAAACCTGAGAATGGGGAAGAGGAGCTGAAAAGGAAGCTAAGAGCTGGAAGAAGCCCAGAACTTTGTGTTCATCGCCATTTCTTTTATTATTGACATCCCTACACATTGTCTAGCTTTAGTTGTGAGACCAAGGATAAGTTTTGAACACAGACAGACTTTTAAGTTGAACTCTAGGATTCAGACGTTCCTTAGTTCCGTTCAGGTAGGCAAACCCACCTGCGCATATAGCAAGTTAGACCTTCTACCATCCTGACATTTGAGTTAATACATTATTTCTGTTTGAAATTTGAATCTGTTGTCTGTGTCTTGCTTCATGATGCCTCCACAATACCTTTGGAGGGTTCATTAGTTAAGTCATCAAGAATCCCAAAGTGAACTTGGACCAAACACCATGCTGAATGTTCTCTTGGGAAAATTCAATTGCTAGCTGTTAATGTTCTACGCTAATAATCTGTAACAGGTTTGCAGGTTCCATGATGTTTTCCTGCTAACAATTTTTGCCCAACATACCTAAGTCACCTTTGCCATGGCACCTTTCCCACCTCCTTTGTCCATGCCTATTCCTGTGTTTGTGGCCTGCCATGCTCTGAAAGTGGCATGTGCAAAAGGTTTGCGAAAAGGTGGCAGTTCCCCTTTGCAACCTCATGCTTGATTTCAGGGGGATGTTGTGTAACAGTCGAAACTCTCACAAGGAGGAGAGCGGCACCCTGCTGTGCGGAGTGGTAAATGCCATTCATATGGTTATTTCACTTCAAGATCCGACATGGATCTATGACAATCTTTGACAGCTCTAAGTTATTTTTACAAATGCATTTATTGTTTTACGGTTGAACGTTGAATGTCCTAGTAGGAAAATATTCTATTTTCGTTAATTTGCACTCCTGGCCCCCAAACATTGGAACTCCCTTCGTCTGCAAATTCGCTCTTCTCCGTCCACCTTCCACACAATCACAGTACATTTCAAGGTTTGTGAAAGATGCTGGCTGAGTCATAAACATAAGAGGACATCTATACACCTCCATCATTCCCTTACAGTGAATTCATTTGAAACGAATGTTCTGTGAAGCTCTCCTAGGACATTCACAAGTCCTGTACTAGCCACATTCTTCCAATGGGCCCCCTTAATTGGCTGCACACTTTGCATATGCCCTTGGTATAGCCGCTGAAGGCTGGTGCAGCCAAGCCATGTGTAATAAGGAGATGTACTTGGCTTATTCGGCAGTTGCTTGACCACTGAGTAATCACGATCCTTTGCAGGATGAAAAGCCTTTTACACCTCCCTGCGGCAATTCAGGTGAACTCCAAAACGATTGGCTAACTTTTGGCCCAGTTCTGTCTGTGCATAGCAAAACGTCTTAATCACTTATAACAATGCATGTATGCCGTTAACCTTCCAGATCTTCTCCTGCCACACACGAGCATCACCCTTGTATGTTCCATTTCCATATACCATATTGGTTATCCTCAAAAATGTTCCACACTCTAGGTGGGTTCCTAATCATCTCTCTCCAGGCTATTTGTATGGTTTTAATTGTCTTTAGAATGTTTTGCTTTCTGCAACACTGAATATTGCCAGCTGGAAAAACTTTGAATTAATAAGAGTGACTGGCAATTGCTGTGCAAACCGCGAGAGGGTATACACAGACATGGGCTGGGCCCTTAGCACTCACCGCCATCCGGAACCAAGATATACATCACGTATGAGGCCCAAAAAAGCCAATTGTTTCTGTGGTTGCTTAGGGTTCCCAACAGAGCAAGCATGGGGCAGCATTTCAAACTAGCCAGCCCAAATTCTTGGCAGGACCAAGACTGATTTGCATTTGGCCAGTACCCAGCAGTAATGACGCAGACATCTTACAGAAAATATAACATGGAAGAGGCCCAGGGCCGTGTCAAGGCTTACTATTAATTAAAAACACTCCACCCATCACTCACTTTTTTTTTAAATGTATGTACCTTCTATTTCCCAAGAACCGGGTAATTCAACAAGTCCTATAGGTACAACACCTTCTAAAGGTTTCATGTAATAATGTCCCCACAAAAATGTCTCCTGACAAAAAAGTCGCAATATTTTGCAGAGGCGTTATTACATTTTTTACAAGAGGAGCAGGGGACAACCCGTTCCCATAATGTCACCCTATATAATGTCGCCAATGGATTTTCCCGGCGACATTATGTATGGGGACATTATGTATGGGGACATTATTACCTGATACCCTTCTAAATCACTGTTGTGGCCGATCACATGAGCCCTCCGAAAGCCATCCATTTACATGTTGGACCTCTGAAGCCCCATAATACACATTGAAGTCAGGAGTCTCCCATTGCATATGGCATTTTCAACGATGCTTAGGCTAGCCAAAGCGCATTTCCTCCCCAAAGTAGGCGAAACAGCATCCCATCCAAATTGACAAAAATGAAGAATGCTGTCTGCATATTCCATGGATAACATCTAGGCTGCAATGGCTCCCTCATTATGTTCCCCCCTAACCAGATCTACCAACCCTTTCATACAACTCCTTAGCATGGGCCTGGATCCTTTTGTGTCAGCATGTAGTTCCACCTACGTCACTGATTGCCTCTAAATCATTTTTATTTGCACTTCTAATCTCCCTACTGGCGCTCGCTGCACTCTTTAGCTGGATGCATTTCAAACACCATGAATTACAACTTTAAAAGCCTTCGATAGTGGGTCTATGCCCTGAAATAAAGGGACTCGCTGTTCGCATAAAAGAAATGTTGTTTTTTAAAAACGTTTTTTTGTGAAGAGTCAAGTCTAAAAGGAATCATATATACCCAAACCTAGCAATGTATGGTCTGACAGAGATAACTTCAGGTACTCTGTGTTGATAAAAGTAACCCCCCCATCCGTTTAACCCGCTCAGGAGAAAAGAAAGCTTGGAGTAAGATCTCCTTGTTTTGGGATGAAAGGCCCCCCTGTTGTTCCTTGTGTCCTAGCACAGCTCCACAAGGTGTAGCCCATTCATGATCTGAAACAACATTTTAGAGGTGCTCTCCATGAATCAGTTTCACGCCACCCATCTTTCCAAGCCACTTTCCAGCACAAAATTATACTTCCCCAGTAGTCTACATAATGAGATTCAGAACAGAATAATCTATAGTCTACTGTTCAGGATTACACGCCTATAATGGTGTACACATGCAACAAGGGTCTACGCCTTAGGATGTCATCGAATAAAATCAGAACTTCAACCTCTAACTTTGAGAAAACTGCATCTATGGTCGAATACTCACCTTTGTTGGAGGAGTTCAGCTACATCCTTAAAACTAAAGGTCCTCAGGCCAAGACTCGCAACCACGTCTTTGATCCAGTTTTGGTGGCAAAGAGAAGACTAGTTCGAAAATTGAGGCGAGTTGCAAAGAAATCTAATCTACCTAAGGATTTTAGCGAAGCGAAGCTAGGCTGGCTCAACTCAGTTATAAAAACTGGCTCCATACAACAAAATATCAAAGATATCAGAATGCCGCTGAGTCCATGTTGAAAGCCTTCCCTGGTAAAGATCTGCAAGCTTTTTGGTCCCTAATTAAAATGGATGAGTCCTCTTCAGAGGTCGATCAATCTAACCCCATAAGTGAGGAGATCTGGACTGACCAATATGACAGGCTCTACACTTCGACCACGGCTATAGGGGCTGTTGAGGACTACCCTAAGAACTTTGGTTCATGGGCTACGAACACCAATACTAACGAAGTTGTGGATCAAATTGAGAAGCTAAAGACCGCTAAAGCTCCAGGCCCAGATGGGCTAATGAACGTAATGCTCAGGGAATATCCAGAAGACTGGGCTATCTTCATAGCCATTTTGTTTGGGAAAATTTCCACATGTCATCAATTGCCTAGTTCATGGAGGAGAACAATACTGGTGCCGATACACAAAAAAGGTGATCGGAATGATCCAAAGAACTATCGCCCTATAGCTCTCCACAATGTCATCGGCAAATTGTACGGCACAATTCTATTGGACCACTTCCATGGTTGAAGCCGGTCCACTGATAGTCACAACCCTTTTCAATCTGGCTTCGTGAAGGGTTTGGGCACGGCTGTCAACATCCTTCTGCTGCAAATCCTGAAGGAAATCTCACAGAGATGAAAACCAAAATCTGAATGGTCTTTGTGGATTTGGTCCAGGCTTTTGACCAGGTAGACAGAGGCCTCAAAAATGAAGAAGAAGAACTGTCCCATGGCTATCCTGGAGCCCATCAAGGCCATGCATTACGACACCTCTCTGAGAGTTAGACTAAGCCAAGCCGGGCTTTTGTCTAACAAAATCAAGACCTTGAGAGGTGTGAAACAGGGGTGCCCAATGGCTCCTGCTCTCTTTAACGTTTTTGTTGGAAGATATGCCCGGTGCCTTTCAGTTCACAAGATCCTTTCCCCTTAAGGTGGGTGGCTCTCATTTATCTCAACTATTATATGCCGAAGATGTAGTACTCATCGATCAGACTCCGGTGGGCCTACAGAGGCAACTTGATGCCCTTCAAAACTACATCGCCCAAAATGGTCTCGAGATTAACAAAGGTAAGACAAAAACCATGAGTTTTGGTTCATCTGTTAAATCTAAGACCCTCCCTTCATGGCACATTGGTGGCGAGAAGATCGAACATGTAGAATCCTTCAAATACTTAGGTGTTTGGCTAAGTAATTTAAGATCTGAAGCTCCCATGTTATCCCACCTTTTTGAAAAAAGGAAAACACTAACTAGCCAGGCTTGTGCAATAAATAGAAAATGTGGGTGTTTTTCCGTTCTTCTCGTTGTTCGATTCTACAAGGCAAAAGTCATTCCAGCTGTAACCTATAGAGCCGATGCTATGTTTAACATCTCAGAGCCTTTGTGGACCCACCTCGAGGTTTTTTTTGGAAACGGGTGTTGGGTGTTCCACAATCTACTCCGATTGCTATTCTTTGTAGAGAATTGGGCCTCCCATCCTTGAGGTGTACCGTCATCTGGAACAGACTGGCTTTTTTTGGCAAATGTTGCGCTACCTCGAGACCACCAATTTTGGATTTGATCTATAACGAAACACCTTTCTGCCAGTTATCAGCCCAAGTAGTTATCGAGAAGCTTTGGTGCCACTCTCCCATCTTCAGGTAATAATGGTATACTTGTAACTTAGGCCACTTGATAGTTAACAACTTCCCAGTGTAGTTGGATGTCCCTTTAACTCTTGGCAAAGTTGGTTTCACTATACATACGGGCTGCCTCTTGGCTTGGATATTGCTTGTTCTTTTCAACAGTCTTGATTCTTTACTTTGTATGAATTAAAAGAATGTCAATTAAAGATACAGTATAGGATTCAGTCTTTCAAGTGAAAACACAATTGGGCACACGCAACCTCTTTTTAAACACTTGAAACACTTGTGTATAGGCGCATTATAAAAGCCATATCATATCATATCAAATGCCATATCATATTAAAGTAGATTTCAAGAGTTAATGTTGAATAGAGAGTTGTAGGGGGGTGCTGTTGAGCAGTCTGGAAAATGGCTGCCTAGCTCTGGAGCTCCGTGCCCAGCCGTTGATTATCCGCCAACATCAGCGGTCCACAGCACAATCCTGTGCTTGAACCCTTCTCCCTGCATAGCTGACTTCTGGTGCTGCATCTGCACCCAATGTGGAAGAAAATTGGAGCCCCACAGCCACATTAAGGCCGGTCTTCTGCTCCTTCATGTGTGGCTTGGTTCGGGCCCACTCCGCACTGGGCCGCGTGAAGATGCCACGCGCCCACTGGGGCGCTGCTCCCTGGAGACACTTTCTGCCACCTGAGAACGAGTGCTGCCTGAAGCGGCAGCTATCTGCGTTGTGCTGGGCCACCCTGCTGAACTCGCCTGCCTCTGCCCTCCCTAGCCAGCTGCGTACTGCGGGCCGGACCCGCCCGTGCTGAGGCGCACGCCACACCTGCCTCCTGCTGGAGTGGCCACGGGGGCCGGGGCAGCATTGCGTGGAGAGACCTGCCCGCCTCCGTGGGGCTGCCGCCTAACCACCTCTCCCATGCCGCGACGCCCGGACCTGGGGGTGACGGGCGGCGCGTGGCTGGTGGCCACATTCCGTCCTGGCGAGGTGATCCGGGGAGTGAGCAACTACCTTCCGTCCCTGCACCTCTCGCTGGGACCCCACGGCCCCTCCGGCAGCTCCTCCCCACTCAACACAGCCACTTGGACCATCGTCGCCACAGGTGAGGAGCTGGGGGGGCCGCCTACTGTGCTCTCTGCACCCCCCCAAAGATTGCCCGAACTGATTCTCACCCCCCTCTCAGGCTGGCCCCACACTTCCTCTACCTGTGCGCCTCGTGCCTCACGCCTGGGGCCTGGACTGCACCGTGAGGCCTGCGGGCATTGATCTCTCCTCCTGCAGTACCCCCATCAGCACCTGCATTGTGGCCTTGCCCCCTGTGAGGCCTTGTGTGTCCTATGCTTCAGAGCCGCCCAAAACATCTGCAACAACTACTGGCTTGAAGGAGCGAGCTGCCCACGCTCGCATGTTGCCACTGACCTTGCTTGTGGGATTGATTCAGAGGCTGCCCATAATATTGCAGACGATCTTTGAAGGGGCCTGTGGTGGGCCCCCGCACCTTCTCCTTGCTGCGCACCCAGGGTCGCCATAGTGGGGTGCCCCCCCTATTTGACTGGCTGGTCAGCACTGTGCAGGCCTCCATTGGTCTGTACCAGTGGACCCTCAACACCCCCACCCCGGCCGCACTTGCCTAACAATACATCCTTCTCGCCCCTGCACCCTCATCTTGTACCTGGTATCTGGCAGATCTTCCAAAGCTCTACATTGAACTATTGAGCCAGGGAGCTGCTCCCCGAATCCCATACTGCGACCCAGCTACTTCGGTCTCTCCCTGGGCCCCAGCTCCCGATTCTATTACTCGAAGCATCAGTACCCTCCGACACCACAGCCCGCACCCACATCTGTCCAGTGACACGGACGCAGAGAGAGCTTGCTCCTTCCAACTACACGAGCCGCATCTGTCCGCTCTGCCCTACACCATCAACCACTGACAGCATGTCGAACAGATCCTGTGGGGCCAACAAGGTTGGAGCTATAGATAAATAGACCAAATCAACACCCAGACCTGAGCTGGGAGGCTCCTCCTCGAACCACGATGACATAGACCCACTTTCAGACCCCCTCAGCCTGATCTAACAGTGATAATGGAGTCCATGGTGAAGAATTTGGCCTCATTTCGTGAGAAGCTCGACGACATTAACGCTAATGTGGCCTCTGTGAGAACTAAGTTGGACCAGCATGGTACTAGGATAACTGAGGTGGAAACCAGGATCGGGGCCAATGAGGACGGGGTGCTCGCCCTACAAACCACAGTCACAGAACTGGTGCGTGATATGAAACAAGTCAAGGTCAAGTGTGATGACTTAGAGTCTAGATCACGGAGGAACAATATCCGCATTGTGGGTGTTCCAGAGTCTGCTCTCAAAGGCAGGATGGAACTAGCGGTCGAAAACCTCCTCGAGGCCCTCCTTGATAACCCTCAACTTTCACCGTTCTTCACAGTTGAGCATGCACACCGGGCTCTGGCCCCCTGCTCTAAACCGGGCGACTTTCCCAGACCAATAATTGGTAAGATCCTCAGCTACAGAGATAGGGATCGCATACTACGGCTAGCGCGAGAGAAAGGAGAATTGAGACTAGATTCACAAATCATCAGAATCTTCCCAGATTTCTCTGTGGGGGTCCAGATGGAGCGTAGACAGTATAATGGAGTGAAGAAGATGCTTAAGGAAAGGAAAATCGAACACGCAATGTTCTTCCCTGCTCGCTTGAAATGTACCCATCGCAACAAACTCTACTTTTTTACAGTTCCAGATGAAGCAGTGAAATTCATCGAATCACAAATCCCGCTTGGGGAGCCTGCAGATGATCTAATGGCCAATGACTAAGGAGGCAGATACCTGCTACCAGTAGTGGGGCCTATCGGGCAAAACCATGATCACTGACAAAAGATCCTCCTCCCTCCTAATCCTGATCATGGTACACCAACTCAACCCGATATACTATAGGCTGGGGTTGCCCTGGTCTGAGGCGGACGTCACCCCCACTCACTGTCACAACTATATTCATATATGGGTTGCCTTCGCCTCCCGACTCTCCTGCAGGCCCCCACTACCATTCATGTCGCAATTACCATGACTTCATCATTTGCCTGTTACAATGCATCACAATGTTTTTCTTGCAATCTCGATATAAATCACAGTTAAATGAATTGCGGTGCCTTCTGCACCAAACTATTAGCTAAATTGGGTACACGGCAGCGGTGACCCCCGCTGCAGTTGCAATGCTTATTCTGGTGGTTTGCTATCAGTTGTGCCCCTGTTGGGCAGGTGGGTAGGCGCTGCCTCGTTGGGACCAGCACGCTTGCACATACTACTTGGGTGGGTTTCACTACACTGCTAGTTGGGGGAGGGAAGTGAGAGTGGGGGGGGGTAAAGTTGGGGGTTGTTACATTGAAAATGGCAAGAAAGCAGTGGTTGAGGCTACAAATTGGCACGACAGTGCAGTAGCAGTATGTGCACCACTGAAAGATGACGGATCTCACTGTTGGGATGTTCCATAATGCTATATCATGACTGTTAAACTAATGACATGGAACGTCCGGGGGTTGAGAAACTTCACAAAAGCCCATAGGATAACTGCATATGCCCAAAGACACGGAATTAAAATACTTCTTCAAGAAACACATGCCCTTGGGCACCTCGCAGCATCCCTCGCGCCGACTTGGGGCTCCAACAGGTTCTACACTAAGTATTCCACCCAGTCCAGAGGAGTGCTGACCCTGGTCCACAAGTCAGTTGAATTCTCACTTCGCACTAGCTATATAGACTCGGGGGGCAGATAAGTAATCCTACACTGTCTTTTGGCCGACACAGAGGGACTCATCACGAGTTTGGCGGTAGCCCTTAAATCAAGCGGTAGCGCTGTTACTGCCGGATTTAAGGGTCCACCAAATCACGGCTTTGGCTGATTTCCCCCCAGCTCTGAGCTGGGGGAAATCTGCCGAGATTTTTCCAATTTTTGGCGCGTTTACCGCCGGTGGGAAATCTGCCGGCGGTAAAAGCGTGAATTTTCTCCATTGAGCCCAATGGGGAATGGGGTATTCCGGAATGGGCTCAATGGGGAATGGGGAATACCCGTTCTGCCAAACCCGTGATCTGGCGCTAATAGCGGCGATGGGTTTGGCGGTAGGGTTAATAACGCCAGCGCTTTTAGCGCTGGCGTTACCGCCAAACTCGTGATGGGGCCCAGAGTGTCTACTGGTGAACACATACGCCCCGAATATTGATGCCCCCAAATTCATTGGCGAAGTAACCACCCTACTCATGAAATATATCGGGGTCCCAATTATATGGGGGGGAGACATGAACCTGATCTTAAATAAAGATTTCGACAGATTGGGCATCGCAGCGGAGCCATGTCCCGGGCTGCCAACCGCCTACGCACATACATGGACACACTGGGCCTACGAGATGTCTGGAGAGCACTCTACCCACACGCGAGAGATTACATCTTTTACTCATCTGTACACGACAGTCTATCTAGGATAGACTTGTTCTTCATATCGTCTGAGCTAATGGGAAAGACCACAGACATACAGATACTGGCACGCACACTCTCGGACCACTCCCCAGTGACGCTACGGATCAAGTTGGGGCCTGGCCCACCTACTCATTCCCCCTGGCGCTTCAAATCAGAGGCACTGCGTGATATAGTCTTCAAGGCTGAAATCCTGGCCGAAATTAACACCTTTTTTCGAATGCAACAAACGACAAGATACACCTGATGGGACCCGGTGGGAGGCATTCAAAGTCTTTATCAGAGATATGTGCATCTCTAGGGAATCCGGGGTACTCAAGGACATAAAAAATAGCCTACAACGCTCTGAAACCAAACTTAAAGAACTTGAGCGGGAATATACCTCCGCACCTTCACCAATCAAACTAGCACAGATAAGATCAGAGCTGGAAACCTTCAAATCCCATGCCCTCAGGGAGGTACAATACTACGCCCATCCCCTGGATGCACGGAAGTACAGTGAGGGGGACGGACCGAGTTGAACCTTGGCCAGACTGGCCTGCATTGAAGGGGGTAGAACCTGAATCGACAACATCCGGGATGTGAGTGGTGCCCAACACTGGTCAGACCAGCACATCCTGGAGACCTTTGCGGAATTTTATGCAGCACTGTACGCCCCCAGCGGGAGCACAGCCCCCACGACATAAACCTACTACTTGACCAAATTCCCATGACTTACATCTCTCGAGCCACCAGAGAGCAGCTGGACGCTCCGATCACCCTTGAAGAGATTGCTGAGGTTATTTCTACCCTCCCGAAGGGCATGGCTCCCGGCCCGGACGGGCTCACCTCAGAATTTTATCAGGAACATGTTGCCATTTTGGCCCCAAGATTACACAAAGTCTGGACCAAATCGCTTCGTCTGGCTACCCGGCCCCAATCCCTGCAAGAAGCCCTTATAACTGTGCTCCCCAAGCCGGGTAAACCCCTCAATGTCTGTGGTTCCTACAGACCCCTATCCCTCATAAACACAGATACCAAAATATTTGCCAAGGCTATAGCAAACAGATTCCTCCCCATAATGTCGCACCTGGTCCACCCAGACCAAAGCGGCTTCGTCCCTGGCCGCCAAACAGCCCTCAATATCCATCGGCTTTTTAATGTCATGTCCAGAATCGATCCCAAAGCTAATGCAGTTCCAGTTACCCTGGACGCCCAAAAGGCATTTGATATGGTGTCCTGGCAATATATGTGGGCAGTGATGCAGAAAATGGGAATTGGTCCATGCATGATATCCTATATCAAACTGCTATATAGTTCTGGTTAACTCCCTAACGTCGTCACCCTTCACGCTCCATAGGGGTACACGTCAGGGCTGCCGGTTCTCCCCTATATTATTTGCGCTAGCCATTAAGCCCATGGCCGACAGTGTCAGAGATAAACACTCCCGCAGGGGTAGACGACTGCGCGACACACCAGAAATTATATCAGTATATGCTGATGATGCACTCCTTTACATCAGGGACCCTTCCGTACATTTAGACCCGATCATCCGAGATATAACAAAAATTGGCACATTCTCGGGCTTTACCACAAATTACTCCAAGTCCGAAATATTCCCACTCACTACTGCAACCCTACAAACAGCATGTGAGTTCCCCCTTCGTTGGTCCCCAGGAGGCATCAGATATCTCAGGGTTCAGGCATCTCTACTTAAATCCTCGCTACTGGCCGACAATTACACTGCTACTGCACAACTTGCGGAATCCAAGATGTCAAGGTGGCGTAACCTCCCGCTGTCCTTATCGGGCAAGCTGTCCCTAATCAAAATGATTATAGTCCCCAAGCTTCTCTATATTTTCGCAAATATCCCGATTTGGCCGCGAAAACAGTACTTCACGAACTTGCACTCTGTATGTGCCCAATTCTTGTGGCACTCCGGCGCGGTTCGCAAGAAGTGGCAACACATGACCCTACCTTATGAGAAAGGGGGCTTTAATGCCACTGACGTTACCCGATATTGGATTGCCGCACAAGCCCAACATGCTACACACTGGTATAAACACCTAGACCCACACCCCCAATGTGAAACTTGAGAACCTTGCAATCGGGGAGGTAAATATCATGTCCCTAATTCTCTATCTCTCATACCATACCGATGCCCCGGCTGACCCTGTGGCCACCACAACCATGGCATGGAGACGACTACTGCAACTCCACCCCAAACATCACCCATATTATAAGTGGTTGCCTATTTGGCACTTTCCGGGTCTCACCCCCACAAGTGACAAACTCCTCAGGCGACACTGGCTTCACCTAGGATATCGGGCGCTATCTGATCTATACTCCGAAGGAAAATTCATCACCCCGCAGACATTGTGACCTGGCCACTTCGGATCAGCTCTGGAGCTGCTACAATACTTCAGACTAAGAGCGGCAGTTCACGCCATGTGGCCCTCTTACCCCCACGAGCCCCCTGACTCACCTGAGATTTGCTACATATCCAATTCGGCCAGTGGGAGGGGCATAACATCCTCCCTGTACAAAATGCTGATGGCAAAGTCGGTAGATGCACCCCAGAAACCGCGGGACACATGGAGCACTGAACTGGGTTTGGCAATTACAGATGCCATGTGGGGCAAAATGTGCTTACACACACGCAAGGTCTCCCTCAATTCCAGATTGAGATGTATGCAATACAAGCTTCTCAACCGGCTATACTACATGCCCCACAGGGTGGTGGAATTTGCACAGAACCAGTCCCACGCTTGCCCGAGATGCAGATCTACAGAGGCTGACCATACCCACATGTTTTGGTCCTGCAGCACGCTTGTCCCATTCTGGGAAGCAGTGACTGAAGCCCTATCAGAGATAGGGCGGACCCATATTGTCCCTGATCCTCTTGCTATACTGTTCGGGTTGTGGGATGGGGCGGGGCGAAGAAAGTGTCTAGGTTTCTGAACACTGGGGCCATGGTGGCCAATAAATGCATACTACAGTGCTGGAAGCGATGATCCCCCCTCTCTTGGGATGTGGCTGAAGGCCCTTACCTGGACTCAAATGTGCGAGGAAGACTACATCAATTCCCTCCCTATGAACTCCCGCCGGAAAAATGTGTGGACAGATTTCTGTAGCTACCTGAACAGTAAAGATGATATAGAACTGCTCTCTTCTCCCCTGTCAGACGCACAGATTGAAGCATAACCTCGAATTGGGAAAAGACTAATGGGCTGTAAATCAATCCTCCTTTGTAAATCCCTGTACGTGTCATGCATTGCTAATCCCAAACATGTAATAACATTTGCCGATGTACTGTGTTACATGCCTGCTACTGTTCCTTGCCAATAAAGAAAAGTTTAAAAAAGAATAGAGTTGTATTGCCGTGTAACAGCAAAGGATCAAGTTCTACTTCCTTCAGGAATTCTTCCAATTAGTCACAGGAAACCTCCTTTTGATGTAGTTTTAACTCTTTGTAACTTGTAACCTCTATATTGTCAAGGTTTGGTATTCGGTAATAGTGTAAAGAATGTTCCCTTTTCTTAATTAGGGTCACGCGACCACTCTGTGAGACAGCAAGTGTCTCACGCAAGTATTAAACCTTTCACGGTACACACGAGTGCTACATTCCCATTGTGTAGCATTCACGTATCGAAAGACTTCTGAAATAACAAACAGCTTTCACTTGCATAAAGTAATACACAAGTCAGTCAAGAGCTAGCTACAGTTACCGGCAAGGCTTGCACAGTGTTTTCAAATGCCGTGCTTCACTCACAGGCTTCACAAACACTGTTCTTGTAGGCCACACTGTTTTCCCGACTTCCTCTACCATTTCTACTGCTTCTGGCTCGCTGGGAACCGGCACCCTTCTGAAGCATGGGTGTCTTCAGTCTGGCCACTCAATTTGGGAGTTCCTTTTAATCCTGAGACCCTCGGCTTGCCACTTGCTTCTGCCCTTAGTCTCCTGAACAGTCGCAGCTCTGTAATCACTGCAATAAGGCTGACATCAAGAAAATTCACCCTCCTGAACATCTTCTGCTGCGCAGCCTCTGCACTTCAGATTTTGGGAGAACAGGACAGTCTCAGAACTTGCAGGTGAAATCTGCTGTCTCCACGTTCCGGCGTTCTTCATATTCTTCCACTTTTTCGTGAATTGCAAGCTTTGTGCTTCTTCTCTATTGCTACAGCCAGCCATACAGCTCACGGTCCAGCTCCTTCGGCACCTTCTTTCCTGGCAGGACCTTTTATGCCTCACAGGTTCAACAATTGTCTTCAGGTGTGGACTATTAGCCTTAATTGCCTGATTACTGCAATGGCTACTAGGATTAATTACCTGATGGCTACATCTACATGCCTCTTCAGCTCTCGTCCTCGTCTCAGTATCTTTAGGATTCTGGGACTTGTAGTTTCTTTTAACAGAGTTAGGTTTTTCCACTTCTGAATAACTTTCAAGGGTAGATTTAATTCCTGTAAGGCTTGTTATAAAGGGACTATGAACATTCACTATTATAGAGGAAGCTGGTCTATTGGAGACAACACTTTTATAATTCTTCACATTGAACCCTCGGGATTGAGGAAGGCATTTAGTTTGGGATACCAAACAAGGTTTTTCTTTCGGTATAGATTGCTCTGATTTTATAACCTTGGAGTTCACAACCTTACATCTAATATGATGTTTAGAGACATTACAGTGACAATATGCCATGACCTCTTTAGGTACATTGGGAAGCATCTTCCTATCAGAGAAATAATACTGTGTCTCATCCGATGGAATCGCCCACCACGCTGGTCCTGGTCTCCTCTCAGGTGATCCTCCTGCATTACACCACCCCCAGGGTTGGGATCACGAAGCGTCTGCCTTCCCCTGGCCACCTAGGAGGAGACTTTAGGCAGGGTTTCAGTGGGGGATCTGTAGGTTTCTTCACATTAAGTACCAGCCCATGGTAAAAAGTAAGTCTCTTTGGTATTTTCACTTGTTTATTCACCTGGGGTTGTTCCCTACGTTTTAAGTTCTTTACTTCTTCTTTCATTGGGGCCCATTTGGTTTCACAGCTCTCGGCTATCGGCAGTTCTGGCATTTGGTGCAGACGCAACCATACAGTCTTTCCAGGTTGTGTACTGCTCACCCTCCTGGATGTTTTGCAGGTAGTCGCCTATGCGGTTCCCCGGTAGGCCAGTGCTTGATGTTCCAGTCCCGTTCTCGGACCGCCTAGTCTATCCACCACATGTCTCACCACCAACACACCTTCGCTTCACTCTACTAATGTCAGCTTTTGATCAATTATCAAGATATTCTCTGGGCGTACCACACTCAGTCTTTTCCACTTCACTCGACTTCTTCTCAGTAGGTTCACCTTCTCGCCCGGTCTCCCTCTCCTGGGCTGGTAGGGGATTGGACCAGTTTCGCCTCTCCTCGATCTCTCGCTTACTTTCCGGTTTCTACGCTCTTCTTCCACTGCTATTGCAGACGTACTGCTGCCTTACAAGCCACCCACTCCACTTTCTTCTGCTACTACTGCTACCGATGACATCCTGTTGACTTTCCCAACATGCTCATGTGTTCCGACCAGCCACACCCTGCACTCTGCTCTCCTTCCCGGGTCTCTCTCGTTCCCTTCTTTGGTTTCTCCTTCGAAATCTCCTCCGGTCTCTCATTTGATATCTCTACGGATTCAGAACAAAAACCAGAACTCAAACTAAGTTCTTCTTTACAGTTGGGTTTAAATAGTGGCTACTGCCCCAGCATAGCGTCAGTTTGACTGACAACAGCAGGTTGAGCACTCTTTCTACTTGATGGCAGCTTGCTCGTGATCTTCTTTGTCCCTGTCCTCCTCATAGCAGGATTGTCTGCCAGTTTACAGTAAGACATGGTTTCAGACTGCAACATAGAATGTGAAGGTTTTGGTGTTACCCCATGGGGTCAGGAGTTAAAGGGGCCATGTCCCAGGCCCACGTCCTTGCCCCCAGGAGGGGAAGTCCTCTCCATTAGGTCCTCCCACACATTACCACCCATAGGGGGACATTTGGCTAGCGGATGCACCTCCGTAACCTCATGGAAAGGGGCTTCCCTGTGGGCAGAAGTGCCGCCATCCAAAGGATCATCACACAGTATATACAGCGGCATTCTTAACATGGTAGCATTCGCCAGAATGGTCGCCAGACCCAGTTTTTTCTATGTGCCCTCCGGCACAGGGCATGCCTCAGAGGTGGCGCGGCACCACAACAACAGCAAACACAGCTGGGAACAGCCATGGCTGCCTAAACTCCAGCACCCTTAAACGGCAGGCTTCGCCACAGGGGTTTTCTGACCAGATTTTTTAATGTGCCCTCCGGTGCATGGCGTGCCTCAGAGGGGGTGGGGCACCACAGCAACAGCAAACACTGCTGGGAAGATATGCAGCAGCCCAAACAACGGCACCCTTAACACTGCAGGCATCCACCTCCAACTACCTAGCAAACACATTGAGAATAACAAGGAGATACTTCCAGTTATTGCAATGAGGAAGCTGGAGAAAATCAATCAGACGGCCTACAAAAGGGCCATAAGGAGGAGGGTGTCCTACCTTGGTGTTTCCCCCACATTATTCTGGAGGCAGGTGGAGCAACACAAACAGTATTCTTGAGTAATTTTAGAGAATTTGGGGGCAAACCAGGTTTATCCAGTGAGGTAATCATCCCTGTCTTTCCCACACATGCCTGGCCATGGTACATCCTGACGAGCTGTGACAGTAATACTTTGGTGCCTCTCATCAACCTTGGAGTTCTTGCCACAGAGAGTTGTCATGTAACTGACAACCCTTCCTTATCCAGTTATTCTTCCTACTGGAAGGGACACTTTCTTGTATTAAAGCAAAATCCTGCCAGGTCTTGTATGCAGCAATGATTTATTTGTCTTGTGTTTCAGCTAAATGAGACAATTTAGCAGTTCTACCTGCAAAATAATTTCCTCAACAAATTCCGCCATCTATGGACTGATGAGAGGCACCCGTGATGAGGGCAATCATTTCAGGTGACATAATGGCATCTACGAGAGCCTTTACTTATTGGCTATTTTTAGTAAGGTATCCTGTTGATGTCGGGGATCCTCTCTGCTTCCAGAATTGGCTAAAGCTGTGGGCTACCCCAAAAGCATACCTCAAATCAGCATTGATGGTAATAGATTATTGGGCAGAGGATCTGCACACCCTTGTGTGTGCCTCCAGCTCTGCAAACTGTGTGGAAGTGAGCTGGGGTAACTTCCCACTGTCCACCAGCTCCCCAGGCTCACAGACTCTGTACCTACCAATCAGTTTTCCATTTTGATCTCAGTTGCACATCCCATCAATGAAGTGGACTAGGTCTGCCTCAGGAAGGAGAACATACATTCAGTCAGTTCAGGGGGTCAATAAGAAATCAGCAATAGACACAAGATCCTGGTTTTCAGTATCATACAGATCACCATCCTGGGCAGTGAGGAGCAGAGATGCTGGATTCAGCACAGGGAATCTGGTTAAAGTAACATTGGAAGAGTTCAAGAGAAGGATCTCACATTTGCTAGCCTGAGAGCAAAAGGGTAGACAACTGACTATGGCACTGCAATTTCCATGATAGATTCCAACACAGTATTTTCACACTGTTTCACCGCTAGTGCAGTTGCTCCAACTGATCTTAAGCAGGGTGCATTCCCACTGCAACAGGATCTAGTTCCTTGCTATAATAAGCCACAAGTGTATGATGGTTGTCATTTTTCTTAGTAATAACTGCTAAGGCAAACCCATTCTTCTCATGATAGTATACAGTGAACCCTTTCTTATAATCGGGAAGTCTTAATGCTTGTGTCCTGGCAAGACTGTTCTTTGTTAATGCTTCCTCAATCTCTGGAGTCCACTGTAATCGATTGAGTGTTCACTCTGGGGTGCTGTTGTAGGAGTTTGACAATGTTGGCATATCGTAAAATCCACTGTTGGCAATACCGGACTATATTTCTGTAAAAGTTTAGGACTTTGGGATCTTAATGTACTGCTTTCGTATGGAAGGTAACAATTAACCAGAGATCCTCAGTGATACAGTGGCCTAAATAATGGACCCTCTGTCTACATAACAGTAATTTCTGCTTAGATGCATTATGTCATCTTTCTGCAAGGACAGTCGTCAAGATCTGTTTGTCATGCTTGCATGTGTCATAGGTTGGTGACGCTACCAATAGATCCTCCACATAATGGACTAACACTGACTTTCAGGGGAATGTTATGTCATCTAATTCTTTCTTAAACTGCTGAGAGAAAAGGGTAGGGGACTCTGCATAGCTCTAGGGTAATCTTGTCCATGTGTACGGAATTCTTCAGTGTGAAAATGAAAATAAATACTGGGGAGCTACTTTTGATGTCCTCTGGAGCGTAAATGGAGGGGCTAAAGACATTCATTGTTTTTGAATAAGGGCGGGATCGGAACAGGAGTTACATTTCTGCCTCCCGTTGGCACCCCGCTGTAAAAAGAAATTTGTTTAACGCCAGCATAAAATATTCATGCTGCAGTCAAGCCAATGATTTCCTATGGAAATCACCTGCTTTTTGCACCATAGGAAATCATTGTAAATGCTGCTTGCCATGTGTGTCTCTTTACACTTCTCATTTGCTCCCTAAAGTGCAAATGATGAACATTGCCCAGAGGAGACCTGTTTGCACATAAGTGTAAATGTAAACTACCACTCCTAATCGTAAATGTAAATGTAATACTACCATTCCTACTTTTCTTTTCACCATCTAAATTCTCTCACTCTCCACATGCTACTGGCCATGGGGGTGGTACCAGAATGCTTTACCATTCCTCATGGACTCTGTGACATTCTCCCCCTGATCTTCTACTTTTTTCCTTCTTTAAATATAATGTCTCCTCCTTTACTAAACGTCTTCCTTTACACTACATCGACCTGCTGGCCCCATCCTGAACATCTGATCTTGATTCTCTCCTTTCTTTCTTATTACCCATAGCGTCCCCCTTTCTTTTTAATTGGTGACTTCAATCTTCACTCCTCTCACTCTTTCTATGTGTCCCCCCTTGCCTCTCTTACAACCTTACTCAGACCCCTACTCCTCCCTCTCATATTTCTGGTTTGTCTCTTGATCTTATTGTTTCTTCTATTTCCCCCACTGTTTCTGTCACTGCCCATCCCACCTATCTTTCTGACAATTTTCTTACTTGTTTCTCACCTAAAATTGCTTCTATCAGAGCCTGGCAGCCCTGCTAAGCCTTATTTGGCCAAATGCACACGTATTCTAATTCAACTCCTGAATTCCAGCACTCCGGACTTCGGGTCCCTAGGGCAATCACACCACCAGTGCATTGAGACTATAATAATGGTAAAAGGTTCTACATAAATGACAGCTACAATACAATACAATGCAATTCCTCCCAACTCTCTTCCCCTCCTACTGCAACTTTTTTCTTTTGTTGTGACTTATGATCTTATAATAATACATCTTTTTTGGCTGCTGTTAGCTCTGCTCTTCCACTTCTGCATGAATGTTCCTCTTTGTTATCCGACCAAAGTGCCTCCTCTATTCCCTATAATCTGCTCTCTACTCTTGATTCTCTTTATCCTCTCAACTTGTTTTCCCCTTCTTGTAAACCTCCTCAACCATCACTTAATCCTCCTCTTGTCACACTCTGTTCAAATCTGGGTCAGGCTGAACGCAGTTGGTAAAAGTTCCAGTCACTAGCTGATCTTACTGTTCTCTCTTCTCTTCACTCATCTTATGATACTTCTTTATTGGCAGCTAAAAAACATTTTTTCTAATCTCACTACCCCATTGTTAGACCATTCTGGTCGTCTCTTTCAGCTTCTTGATACCTTTCCTTCTTTTCAACCCCCTGTTCTTTCTCTATCTGCCTCAGACTTTGACGATTTCTTCACTTCTAAGGTTCTCAACCTTCATTCTTCCTTTCCTACTTCTTCCGCTGCTCCTTTTTCTCACCCTTCTCCTGATCTTCTTTCATTTACATCTGTAAGGGTACAGAAGGAATACACTGACACACAGGTGGCATTGTGGTTGCTATTGATTTTTATTTGAAATTAAAATAAAGATAGAATGTCATTTTCCCTAATTCTAAGAGGGGCTTCCCAGCCTCAACTAAAGTGCTAATGGATCTGTCAGGATGTCTCAGTAGCTTAAAGAGTCCACTGTCCTGTGTCAAAATGTCCCAATCTATGTCCCTTACACTTGCAATTTAACAGTTGTACCAAAGTTCTTGGTCCAGAAGAACGACTCTCTCCTCCTTGACTGGCTGGCACAGCTCTGTTTGAAAGTTCTCCACCATGGGGAATGACTCCCATCCCCTGGTTTTAGTACTTCACAGTACTTCACAGATAAACAGAAGGATTGCAGGTCCTCTAACGCTCTGTGTCACAAAGTTCAATACTTTATATCCATGGCGGGAATTACTCCCTTCCCCTGGATTTCTGGTTTGATCCTCCTTGCGGATTGGTATGCCTGCAGAATGAGACCCTTCTCCTGGCACTCGTTAGTCTTGCTTTCCTTGTTCACAACCCCAGAGGGAATGCCTCCCTTACCATGGCCTTCCTTAAATGTTATTTCACAGTTCACAACCCCAGGGGGAATGACTCCCTTCCACTGGCCTTTCTCAAGCTCTACTTTACAGATCACAATGCCAGGGGGAATGACTACCCTCCCCAGGTTTTTCTCGCGCTCTACTTTAAAGTTCACAACACCAGGAGGAATGACTCCCTTCCGCTGACCTTTCTCAGGCTTCACTTTAAAGTTTACAACACCAGGGGAATGACTCCCTTTGACTGGTCTTTCTCTGGCTCTACTTTAAAGTTCACAACACCAGGGGGAATGACACCCTTTCACTGGCCTTTATTAGCAAGCAAAGAGCCAAATCTGATAAGGGTCCTCAACCCTGGTTTAGGTTTCTTTTCTTTCCCCTGGTTTACTTGATGTACTCACCTGCTAAGTAATGCGATGACAAAAGGGGCTTGTAACCATCTCTTGTGGGTGCAGGTCCCAGACACGTACTTCTTTAAGGGTTGTTTTTGGTAGACCTGGTTCATTCTCCTGTCAGGTACTTCTACGAAGAAAACAACTTTCAATATGCTTTCTTTCACTATTTACTTTTGGATTAATTTGTGACCAACCACTGTGCAGAGGAATATGATTCCTGATGCACTCTTTCTCATTCTTATTCTCAATAGTGGTCTGTGACCAACCGGTATCTGGTCTTTCCATCTAATGCCATTCCATCACATTTTTTCCATCTAAAAACTTTGCATCTAATGCATATTTTTGGGGGATAAAGGGTTAATTTTTTGTTTAGGTGCATTATAAAGGGTAAAAAACAGGGGTTAGGGAGCCCCCCCCCCCAAATAAATGCATTATATGCAAACTTTTTAGATGGAAAAAACTTGATGGAATGGCATTAGATGCAATGGCATTAGATGGAAAGACCATAAACGGACCAACCACTATGCTGAGGAAGATGATTCTTGATGCACTCTATCTCACTCTTCTTCTTAATAGTGGTCTGCGACCAACCACTGTGCTAGGGAAGATTACTTCAGATGCACTCCTTTTCACTGTTGTTTGCAATAGTTGTCTACAACCAACCACTGTTCAGAGGAAGAAGACTTCTGATGCACTTTTTCTCACTCTTGACTATGGCTCTCACACCCGGTCCCCATCTGGACTTTCTTTCTCTACCGTTACCTGCTTCTCAGCAGGTCTTCACCACGTCTCTGCGGGGCAGCAGGTCTTGCTTTGTGCTAATATCCTATGCTCTGGGTGATACTGCGCAGATCTGCTGCAGTAGATTGCTGGTGGCCCCATCATTGTTCTCTGGACACCTGGTCTACCTGCTTTGGTCACACAGCCGCCCTTTAGCCTCTAGCTATGCCTTGGAGTGGCTCCACGCCACTGGAACAAGGATTCCTCTCTCCAGCCTTCAGGCTAGGGGAGCGGGTTACTTGCGGCTTCCTTGGTGTCCTCTCGTTGAACTTCCCGGACTGGACTGCCTCTCCTGCTGGTTGGCTGGCTCTCTTCATGGAGTCCTTCGTCTATTTTTATTTCGACTGGGCGGCAATGGCTGGCATAATATAGGGGGTCATCACAAGTTGGGCCGTATCCTAGGGCTGGGATTTGCAAGGTAGGGATGTGTATAGGGTTGTTGGTGAAGGTTATTATACCGAATCTCCCATTGGATGTTTGTCCATGTCCTTAGAGGGTGAGTCTCTCCCCATGAGATCCTCCCATTGAGTACCACCACCAGGGACATTATCGGGCACTGGCCTCACCTCCCTGGCCTCATGGAAAGGGGCTCGCCCTCAGGGAGAAGCGATGAAATTCAAGGATTCGTTGCATACACTTCACCTAATGCTGGTGGCTTCCCCACCTGAATTTTCTTTCCACTGCAAAACTGTGTTGTTGTTACTATAGAAATCCCCTTCCTCGCAGGTTTCTATGGGAGAATAGACATAAGTGTTGTTAATATCCCATATTAGCTCTGCAAACCCTGGAAAGTCTGTGCCTATTATAGTTTCACCAGGTAAACCCGGTATTACGACTGAATTAATCGTTTCTCTTCTTACTAGCTGAAAGTTTTCCACTAGGGAGAATGACTCCCTTCCCCTGGTTTTAGTACTTCACAATCAAAAAACAAAAGGATTGCAGGTCCTCCAACGCTCTTCATCACAAAGCTTAATATTTTATATCCCAGGGGGATGACTCTGATCCACTGGATTCCTGTTTGATCCTCCTTGTGGGTTGCTTTGCCAGGAGAATGACTCTTTTCTCCTGGCCTTCATTAGCTTTGCTTCCCTTGTTCACAACACCAGAGGAAATACCTCCTTTCCCCTGGCCTTCCTTAGACTTTATTTCAGAGTTCACAACACCAGGGAGAATGACTCCCTTCCCCTGGCCTTTCTCCAGCTCTAGTTTAAAGTTCACAACACCAGGGCGAATGACACCCTTCCTCTGGCCTTTCTCGGCAAGCAAAGCCCCAATTGTGATAAGGTCTTGACCCCGGTTTCTCTTCTTTCTCCTTGTGTTCTTGGTGTACGCTCCTGCCAAGTATTGCAATGCATAAGGGGGTTTTCTCTTGTGGGTGCGGGTCCTAGACCCGTACTTCTTTACAGTTTGTTTTTAGCAGACCTGGTTCACTCTCCTACCAGGTACTGCTATGAAGAAAACAACTTCCAATAAGCTTTCCTTCACTATTTACTTTGGAAGTACTTTGGGACCAACCTCTGTACCGAGGAATATGATTCCTTATGTACTCTTTCTCACTCTTATTCTCGATAGTGGTCTGCGACCAACCACTGTGCAGAGGAAGATGATTCTTGATGTACTCTTTCTCACTCTTATTCTTAATAGTGGTCTGCGACCAACCACTGTGCTGAGGAAGACGACTTCCGATACACTCTTTTTCACTGTTGTTCGCAATGGTGGTCTGGGACCAGCCACTTTGCAGAGGGAGATGACTTCTGATGACTTTCTCACTCTTGACTATGCCTCTCACACCCAGTGCCACTCCAAACTTCCTTTTTCTCCCTTTAACTTCTTCCCGGGAGATCGTCACCGGATCTTTGGGGGTCAGCAGCTCTTGCTTCGTGCTGCTCTTCTGTGCTCTGGGCGATACTGCTCAGATCTGCTGCAGAATATTGCTGTTGGCCCTAGCATTGTTCTCTGGACACCTGGTCCACCTACTTCCATCATGACACCGCCCTTCAGCCTCCAGCTATGCCTTGGAGTGGCTCCACACCACTGGGACAAGGATTCCCCTCTCCAGCCTCCGGGCTAGGGGAGCGGGTTGCTCACGGCTTCCTTGGTGTCCTCTCATAGAAGTTCCCACGCTGTACTGCCTCTCCTGCTGGTTGGCTGGCTCTCTTCATGGAGTCCTTTATCTATTATTATATCGGCTGGGCGGCAATGGCTGGCATAATATAGGGGTTCATCACAAGTTGGGCGGTATCCTGGCGGTAAATCTTCTTTCTTCTTTCAATCTATTTTGTCACTATTACGCAGATGACACTCAAATCTTCTTTTGCCTTCTTCTCCTGTATGGAGTCCCATCATTCTAATGTTTCTAGGTGGATTTCTGCTATTTAATCTTGGATGACTTCACACTTTCTTTGTCTTAATTCTAATAAAAATGTTCCAGCTAGTACTTGACTACCCCCTTGTGCTCCACCCTTTCTCCTCTTTCATCCTACTTGTCTTACCTTCTCGTCGTCTGCTAAAAATCTTGGTGTCATCCTCGAACCTTCTCTCACCTTTTCTGATCACATTTCTAGCACGGCTCAGGTCTGTCACTTTCATCTATACAGTCTCTGTCGCGCTTGCCCTTTCCTATCCTTTTTTGCCGCTAAACTTCGAAATATCTCACTTATTTATTCTTGGATAGATTATTGTGCTGCCCTGTTCGTTGGTCTTCATAGCTCCCTTCTTACACCACTTCATTCTTGTTATAATGCAGTTATTAGTCTTCTTTTTATTCTTCACCCACGTGCGTCCATTACTTATTCTCTCTTGTCTATTTCTTTTCTTCCCTTGATTCTCGTCTTCTGTTCCACTTTCATGTCATTGTCTTTAAATGTTTCCAGGGTCTGCTCCTCCCTATCTCTGCTCCCTAATTTCTTTCTACACTCCTTCGTGAACTCTGCGGTCACAATCTTAATTCCTCCTTACTGCTCCTCCTCCTCCCTTGCCCCTTCTCACTTCCACTCTTTCTCATGCCTCATGCCTCATACCTAAACCTTGGAACTATCTCCCTATAACTATTCGCTGTACTTCCTTGCTGCATCTCATTCGTACCCTCGTAAGCTCATCTCATTTCTACCCTCTCAAATTCATTTTCTATTCCTCTACCTTATTTTATTTCATGAATTATATATTGAATAACTTTTGTAACATCGTAACTAAATTGTACATCGATTTTGCGAAAATGCTTTATAAGCTTCAATAAATACAAATACAAATAGGAAGGGGTCCCATAGGGGAAATTTACTTTTTCAATAAAATTATCTCCTAGCTATCCTTAGGTATGGTGACGGAGAAGAAGAGTGAAGACAGATCTACTGCAGTGAAATGAATAGCTTTGGGAGGGATGCAGAACAATATTGCTGCTAGGTCTGTCACAAGCGGGAACAAGGGAACCACCACAGCATGACCAGCCCTCAGGTCTTGGGGAAAATAGTATACATTCTTCTCAGGCTTTTTGACAGGCAATATCGGAGTATTGCATGGACTGATGGTTGGGACAATTATACCTTAGTTCACGAGTGACTTAATGACAGCAGTGATTCCCTGCACTGTCTCAGGGTATACATCGTCACTTCTTGAAGGGGTCAACCTTTATGTTCACAGATTCAGCAGTGTGAATGCATCCTCCCTCATTATCATTGGTTGACCACAAAGAAGCAGGTATGAATTTAATCAATCCCTTTACATCATCTAACCACTTGTTACGCTCACCTGATTCCCACGGGGGCGTCGATCTGGACTGGCCCACTGTTGCTTCCACCAGAGTAACACGTAGAGCCGAGATGACAGACTGGACAGACCCACTTAGCTTCGTTTGTTGGACTCGTACGAATATCTTTCTGCAATGGAGAAAGGGAATTAACCTCCCGTAGTCTGAGTGTTAACCCGCCTTCCCACTCCCCTTGTCTGCCCACAGAACACTCCTGAAGTTCCCTCTTAATCTCACCTGAAGATTTGGAAAGATGAGCTCTCCATCCTGCGTCGAGCACAGGGGCGCGTGGACGACCAGTTACTTCACTGGCGTGGAGGAATTGGTGAGTTCCAGTATTGACTCTAAGTCCAATTGTTCGTAAGAGTTCAAAAGTCTGATCTTCACTCTGCCAGATTCCTTGCAGGTTGCGGATTTAAACCACCAGAAGAGTTCCAAGAGGCAATTGGTAAGATCCTGGTAAGTCTATTGTGGTTCTCCCCATTGGGGCCAGGGTACAGCGATGATGCAGAATTAACTGCGCCAACCCGAAATGAGGTGAGTACCCCCCTGTGGTAAATCGGGTAAGTCTTTGGGGTTAGGTTGTATTGTCCTTGTTTTTTCCCCTTAGGGGCCGGGGTGCGGCGGTGATGCGGAATTGACTGCTCCGAACCGAGATGAGGTGAGTACCCCCCTGTGCTAATCAGGTAAGTCTTTCGGGGTGATTTGTATTGTCCTTGTTTTTCCCCTTAGGGGCCGGGGTGCGGCAGTGATGCAGAATTGACTACGCCGACCCGAGATGAGGTGAGTACCCCCCTGTGGTAAATCAGGTAAGTCTTTGGGGGTGGTTTGTATTGCCCTTGCTCACCTATCTGTTCTTGTCTCCCCCAGGTGTTGAAGAATGGCCTGGAGATGCTGGATTCGCGATGGAGTAAAGGAATGCAGCCCCGGTTGGTGAGTTCAGCGCTGCTCTGCGGGGTGCGTGGCAATGCACCTGAGAAGGCTTCTCTCTTCCAGATTGACGATGTGCTGGATCAAGGATTCAGGTAAGGGTTTTGTTCTGACCTCTTCTCCTTCTCCTTTTCTTGTTCCAGGTGTTCCAGGGCTGAAGCGGGCGTGGCTGAAGACTGGAGCTGCTGAAGACACGGTAAGCGTTACGCTGCAGCAAGCAGAATAACGCGAAGCACGTGTGGCTGTCCGGGTGTGGCTTAAATAGCCTTGGAAGAAGTCCCAGGTAAGTATTCTTCCACAGCCCCACCCGAGAGGAAAGGACTCCCTGAGGTAAAGTAGTCCCTTTAAGCCTCATTTGGCTTGTGGCTTCGGGCAGCATGGTCTGCATCAGGTAGGTATGCAGCATGGTCTGCAACAGGTAAGATTTCTGTAATGAGCCTGGCGCCCATGGCTGACTTTAGTCAGGACTGACTTTATTCTTATGAGCCTGGCGCCATAGGCGCCAGGACTGTAGCCAAAGAGCCCCTAACTGGGGTTTTTGGGCATGCTTCAAGTGGCATGATGCCTGCTTCCGGGGTTGCTGGGCCTGCTCTGGCTTTCCGGGGGCAGGCATCGTGACACCACTCCCCTCTGCTAGGTGGCTCTTCCTCTGGGCTTACATGGAGTGCCACTAGGACAACTTCTGAATTAGAATAGGGGACATTTAAGAATACCCTTTCTGGGGTGCAGTCTAAAGTGCACCTGAGCTTACACAAAAAGATCTCTGCCTAACAAATTTACTGGTGCCAAATAGCTTAAAAAGAAAGTATGTGTGTCAATGATAGGTCCTAACGTAATCGTAAGGAGCCCAGTAACTGTGTGTATGACTAGGGTATTGGATATATCTACTTTTCCAGCATTGCATCTTTCATAGATTCACATATTGTTTGAATCTACCAGATTGGTTTTAAGAAAATTAATTGTACACAGATTAATTATCTGTACATTGTATTGATTATATAGCAATACACTTTGTTTTTTGTTGAGTTACTGTTTCTGATTAAGTCAAGTATCAACAAATGTCCACTGAAGCCTACCTACACCTTTTGGTAGCTTTGGCTATTGAATAATTTGTGATGAATTTCTTCCAATAGAGACACATTATGTTGTAGATATGTTTAGCTGAAATTCTTGTTGTAGCACAGGCTCCCTCTTTCATTATAGTGTCTTGTACAGCTGTTTTGTTGTAGAGGGGTTCTTAACGTTTTTTGCTTACTGTCTGGTTTCTTTATTAATAAACATGTCGGAAGCCCAAAGGCTGGGAATCCTCTGTAACATTACAGCAGTTTTCATTTGAAACTGAAAAACTGTAGTAACATTAGTGTTCTTTTATAGTCATTTTGGGTTATCTTACCCATTGACCAACATGCAGTGTCTCCCTTAGCTCCACCCTTAGAGGCCATCTAAAGATTTTTACCGGACACTAAAGTTTTGCACCTCTTCAAGTTCTCTACTTTCATTCGATGATTGTCTACAAACTTTACAACTTTCCAGGTTACTTTTTATATCACTGGAAAGCTAGGATAAGAAAGTTCACTTCTGTGTTAAAGAAATTCCTCTGTCTATTGGGTGCTCACCTATGTTCCCCCCCACCATGTAGGGTTGAGGCCTCTGGAGTATGGTTCCTTGACCCAACACGGCTGATTCCAAGTCTACAAAAAGCCTTTTTAAGGCATGCTCCACCTTTCACCTTAAAAACACTTTCATTGAAAACTAGCATGAGGAATAGCAAAAAACTGGGAAGGGTTTTCACTGACTGCGCTCCCAACCACATTGGATAATTGAGACTTATAGAGTCAAAAAATATATTGAGACCAAGAAAATGTAGAGACCATGAAAATATTACAGAGTCACTTTTTGATTTTTGAAGTCTTATTTTTAGTCAAGTAAATGTAACACAGTATATTCCTATGAACATAAATTTCACATCTTGTGATTTAAGAAATGATTGGAACATGGAATGCCAATAGGAAAATCAACTGTACACATTGTGGTTCAAGAAATATTTAGAACATGATAATGTAACAAAGAATGTGTAACAATGAAAAGGAAGTACAATTCCACAAATTGTAATACCAAAATCATATAATTGAAACAAAAAGGTGGCAACAAAAAAACGCCAACACGGGTTTCAACCCTAACCGGGCCGTCCTCAGGGCGTTTAAATCTAAGAGTTACTGAGTATCAACCAAAAAACACATTACTCTTGATTAGCGGTAACATTGGTTCATTTCCACATTCAGTGCATTACAACCATCATACACGAAGAGAAATCATGTCTGATATTGCATTTATACAGAAGAAGGGAGAGAAAAAAGTATATGTATATGTACAAAGAGGAGGAGGGAAAATAAGGGGGGAGAGGGAGTTGGGGTTTGAGACAAGAAACAAAAAAGAAAAATGAAAAATCATTAGTGGTCAGATATGCATGATTGTCAAGCTTAAGCTACAGAATAGATGACACCTAGTGAGCGCGAAGTAAAGCCCTCTGCTTCACTCCACTACAGCAGACCACAAGAGCATGCTCCCTCTTCTAAGAGGTTGAGACCACGAAGAGTCTTCCTATGGGAAGAGGGTGAATAAGTGACATACCACCTATGCTCTGTCTGTCCTGGAAAAGTCAGCCATACCAAAGAAATCCTCACATAAGCAGTGTACTTTGTCGGAAAATGCAACAGCGATGGCTTTGTCAACTGTTTCTTCGACAATGCCTTCAGCGTCCATGACACCATCATTTAAAGCAGTGCCCGTTTGACCACGAAGCCCTCATTGGCTAAAACCATTGACCCTGGACAAGTCTAGCAAGTCTGCTCCATTCACGACTCAGTCAATGGTAGTTCAGTGAACAACAGGAATCCTGTCGAAGGCGACCACAGCCTTGTTGACGATGGGCACCCTGTCGATGATACTCTCGTCTGCGGCCATCTCTTTGGTGATATTCATGACTTCAGCTCGTCCCCTTCTCCACCTGCCTTACCAAGCACTCCAAAGTGACGGAAGGAACTGCTATTCACGCTAGTACCTTATGTTACCCAGGCTATTCCAGGCCCCTCCCATATGCCTCCAGAGGACATTTTGGTGTACGTGATTCACGCCAGATTCATTATGCAATGTTATACAAACTGGCTGTGGTGGCTAGTTGGATGGGGCCTGCTAGCAAGCTCTCTCTGGCTGTAGTGTGCTTAAAGCTATGCGTATGTAGTGACGGGAGGTAAGAGATAAAATAAGGGAATAATTTATTTGGGGGCTGGTGGAAAGGTCCTCAAATGTTTCTATTAATAAGGGTAGCAGAGTCTTTCAGTGTTTGGTTTCGATTTAATGATGTTGAGTGGTGCTAATTCAGGACTTTTACAGCTGCAAGAAAATAGAAAGTTACACTACTATAAAAATACAAGACAAAGGACAACTACCAATGTCAAGGCTAAAATCTCACTTTGATTGCCAAATAAATACCAGACAACATAATTGTAACAATGTACCTATTGAATATGACATACATTCTGTTATGGTAATAGTATCTTATACTGTGCCAAATCGCCACTGAAGTAGTCTCAGTGTGCAAGGCATGCTTGAGAGATGGCATAGTGTTTCCCCACTGGGGTATTTAGAACTTAGTCTGCTGAAAAAAAGGATAAATGTATGACAAAGAGGGGATAAGTGTCCCAGACAAAATGAGGGAAAGTTGAAGCGTGGTAAGAATGTTTTGTGATAGCATGGGTGCGTGTCATTCCTGAATTTATGATTTTAAAAAAATATGCTTTTATTCTAATACGCGTGGGAATAATTGGAATGTAACACATGGCAGATTTGGAGAACAGGAAAATTAGTACGCTATGTAATATTTGGATACATGAGGGACTCGAGATGTGCTGGGCAATCCTAAAAGATGTGGTGGTTTATTTGGCCAACTTTACCTTTAATTTACACCGCAGGTTATACAACATACTATTAAATCTGGGACTACTAAAGAATAGGCTGTGTAGGAAAGTGAATGTTTGTGAGAAGGGGAAGTACGGTCTGACTGACAAATCTCATGATAGGTTGAGTGCCTTTTACTCTTTAATGTGAGAAGTTCTAGAGATCAGATTGAGTACTATTGAAATTTACCCAATCCGAAATGGTGATATTGAATTGCCATGCGATCTCAAGTCCACTACAATTGGCCAAGTACTTAATGTAAGCAAGTGCGACACATATGAATGATGCTATACTAACAGACATCACAGGGAAAAGACGTGAAATGGTGTCCAAAGGTAATTCATGAAACACATGAAAAGTATGAAAGATGGTATATACTCATATACTCATATAAAGATGTCAGAGTGGCAAGAAAGCCATTTTGCAATGTTTACATTTGAGTGTTGACTGTTAGGCGAATATGGTATTGTTCCAGTCCCAAGAAGTACTCTGGAGCTGTGAGTTCCAAAAGAATACATGTTTTAGTCTATGTACAAGCAAACAGATGAAGATATAACTGGCAAGACCCACGGGCACCTCCAGTACCATGCCATCTGCTCAGAACACACATCTCACACACATATCATACATCACTTTAGCATTCGACATTCCATATCTCAAAGCAGTGGCCACATACCTCACTCAGTAACATACATGAAAACATGAACAATATGTCCCCAAATGGTACTTGCTTTCTAGTGACTTTACTTTCATCACACAATGTGCAATCTTCATTATGAAGAAAGGCATAGAGATGCTGTGATGAAATGACTTCTGCCCTGCAGGAGTACAAGGGTGATTAGTGGCTAAAGCACCTACTCAGCCCGCAAACTGTGACAGAGAGTGATCTCAATCACAAAAGTAAGACAGGAACAGTTTAGAGATATACTACCTTCGCCTTTTGTGCTAGTGTGGGTAGAGGGAAGATTGCACCCCCAAGAGGGTTATGAATGTGATTCAGTAGCAACCCAAACAGCAACGTATAACAGTCCAAAAAATAAATAAATGTACAATCAAGGTTCTAGAAAATATATATGCTTTAATTAAACACACCATATGCAACCATACCGAAATAGAAAAACACTATACAACCCCAGCCCTGAGGAAAGAACCCAGATATATGCAGCACTCTGGGTAGAGAATCAGTGGGGGAAGCCCAGTAATAACCACAATGTTTGTAAAAAGGATATGTTCTGGTGCAAAGAAGGGATTGAAGGAGACCTAATCAGGATCTAGAACCCAGAATTGGACTAAGGGGGTAGTTAATGGTCAGTAATACAATTTTTGCATTCTTGGTGGTTTGACAGCATTGTACCAGTCCGAGTGAAGCAGTTTGTGTAATCGCAAGGGGGGAGCGGGGATTGGGCTCATTCAAAACGGTAGCTTAGAGCAGTTTGAGGATTGGCGTTCATGCAAGGCAGTTGGGATGGGCCACCAGGGTCGGGATTAAAACCGGGTCTGCTTCAAGACATGGTAACTGCCGGTTAGGGCCAGCGTGTGAAACCCCAGTGGTTTCAGTCGAGGTCCGATGATGGATTGAAACTGTGATCCTGATGATCCGAGGTGCGGTTCAACGAGGCAGCAATTCGATGTCGAGGTGGTTCAAGTCTTTCGGTAACTACTCGGTCGGGTTGATGCATGACCTGATGCTTCCAGCGGTTCGAGTCAATATCCGGCAATGAGCAGATGGTTCGAGCAAAGCAGGTGACCGGCTCAGCTAGGGATGCAATGGCGTCGGACTGAAGCTTGCTGCCATTTGAAGAGATGCTCATAAATGTGCACACTGTGAGGGCCAACAGGGTCAGTTTGACAGTAATTGTGATGGCAAAGATGCTGGTGACTGCATGTGCAGTCTGAGTTGGGTGTTTCACTGTGTTGTTCGACAGTCACAGTTCAATGAGTGTCCGAGGGTCTGGCCAACTGCGATGAAGATAGGCAGCAAAGATGCTTACAGTTCAAAAAGCTGTTCAGAGCATGCAGTTGCAGTAATGGCTTCTTGTTCGAGCTGAGTCAACAATGCACTCTGTGTGCACGGTGTGCTGGAGAACTGGTTTGAAAGGTACAGCACAGCCGGTTGTAGATCAAGTGAGTGCCAAAGACAACCCTAGAGGGCCTTGTTAGTTTGGCTGGATTGAAAAAGCTCTAAGCATGGTTTGAATTGGTTAGACGGCATAAACACAGAGATCCTGGTTGTCTTGACTCTCAGGTTTCTGTGAGTCCCAATGCTTGGACTCAAGTATAATATTTAGTCCTTGTTCTTGGGCTCCCAAACAAGGGAGTGGCTGCCCAGAAGTGCAGAAATCCTCCTGCACAGTGAGGTCCTGGATACCACTGTGGCTGGCAGAGATGCAGGTCTTGCTACAGCAGCAGGTTACCCACAATATGCACCCGGATGGTGAGGGAGCAGAGTTTGCCTATGCCTCGAACACCTCCGGCGGAGGGCTTTGGAAAGGAGTGCTTCCTCAACAGAGGTCCAATGAATTCTTCCTCAGGCTTTTGTTCAAGAGTGAATCTAGGAAGGAGTGGGAGGCCCCTGCTTTTGAAGGCAAATATCTACAGGTGATTAGGCAAAAGCAAGCCTGCTTTAAGGATCCAAGCCCTGTCCTTCAAATAAGTGGACCTTTCCTCCTGACATCAATCCCAAGTGATTTGTGCTGCAGGAAGTGGAGGGAACTGGAAGGAAAGATGGAGGCAGAGAAACATAATGGTGGAATCTTCCTCCAGCTGTAAGAAGAGCCTTCTGTCTACACTAACACTGCACCTTCTCAATAAAATCAAAGGCCTTTCTGGTATGCAGCACTCTGGTGTGAGGCTACTCCTTTTTGAATGGGTCTATCCTTCAATTCCTGTCCCCAAGACAGCTTCCTGCGGAGTGACTATCTCTCTGAGGAGGGTATTACCTGCCGACACAAAGAACAAATGAACAAAGAGAGGCAACCCCCAGGGCTACAGTCTTGCTGGAGGCAGCAAAGACATCGTGGTTGGCGGAATACTGTGAGAAACCAGAAGGTGTCTTACCCGCTAGTCCCCGGGGATCTGTCATCCAGGTGGCCAGGACATAGCCATCGCTTTTGGATCCAGTTCCTGGGAGTGGACCAGTGCGGGAGGATGACCTGGATGAGGAGTCTTCAGGGAGTGGAAGTGGGGCACTGGATGGTGAGACGTGGTATCCCCTTCCCTGTAACACCTTTACCCCATCCTATCAGGTAGGATACTTAGGAACCCAACCGCCACTCCTTTCCCAACACAAACACTTTCTCATGGACACTTGAGTGTGAGTGACAAAGGACTAACACCAGAGCTGTATACCAGACATGTCCCAATACCATGATCAGGCAAGGTCAGGCAATTACTGATCATTGCACACACCTGACTTCCATCACACTTCCCCACATGGATAAAAGGTGGTGCACGAAAGAACACTATGAGCGAGGCAAAGCACACGAGGAAACAGCAGTTCCAAGATGGCAGTTTAATAGCAGGAGAAAGACGGCAAGACCAGAGAGGGTTGCAAGGAGGGAAGTGCCCTTGACCTCTAAAGTCTGTTACTTTCCCAAACCATGTAAAGTAAGAAGCCTAAGACCGGGAACTAAAGCTGAACAAACCTACACTGTGCATCGAAGGTACCCAGGGCTTTCCCCCATCAATAACCAAGGCATAGAGGAGCAATTGCCGCCGTGGTACTGTCCTTGGCTCCTACAACAAAGCAACTGTCTTTGGCTCCTACAACAAAGCAGCGCCAGTACTGACAGCACAGCCGGTGAGTCAGAGAGACCGATACCAAACTAGCTTGTGTTTGAACCAAGGTTGCAAGCAGCAACATTGTATGAAGAATTCCAAAGAGGACAGTGTGTGAAACGCATGTGATGAGTGATGAGAATATAAATGGAAACCAAAGGAGTGAATAAACTTTGGAGGCTAAGTAAAATACCATATACAGAGTGGTACACTGCCACATGGGTGCTCATTCGAAGGTCACTGTTAGGTATCCAGCTGAATGGCGACTGTATTGTGAAACAGAAGTTTATATCGAAGTGGTCCTGCAATGGGTCAATCTAAATCCTGTGCACATTTGAAAGTATTCGATAAACCAAAGTGAATACAATTGGTCTGAGCGCAGCTGAGGGAGACAAATTGGAATAGGGGGAGGATCTGAGCCCAGCTGAGGGGGGTCCGGGTTGAACTGTGAGTCACTCATCAAAATGAGTACCAATTGAACATTGTGTTAAAAAGTGAGATGTGAGCGTGGAAGAGGCAAATCTGCAGTAACGATTGTAAAATAACAGGGATCTGAGTCCGGCTGAGTGGGATCCAGGGTGAAGCACCCGATTTGAATGCTTGTAAGAAGAAAGGAACTGTGTTTCTTAATTTTTGTACATCAAGAGACTTTGATGAGAAAAGAGACTTGGGCACAGAAGGCCCTATTGCTGAAAATAGAACTGTATCTTTGTGACAAAGAATGTGTGCTTTGCTCGGGTGAACAACCTTACCGGCGCTGAAAACGTAGGGAAGGGAGGCTAACAGCCCGAACATCCTGACATAGTATGCTGTGAACACTTCTTTCTTTTTCATGAACATTCCCCCATACTATTTGTAAATTCGTCTTAAGGATTGGCAATAGGATTTTTTAGTATAAGCCTTTTTATTTTGACAAGACTCCACTAGGACTGCATTATTATTATTTGATGGTTGTAGATTGCTCCCATTTGTAGATTTAGGTAAAGATAGGCATTTATCACACCCTTGTGAAAGTTCAATAAACACCCTTGAACTGTGGTCACTTGTGTCTGTCTTACTGTTGATAGCATGCCTTCCTTACAATACACATAATCCTTCTACAGCTCAGCTCAGCTGAGCTCAAATGGTTGACACAGTGATATCAAATTGATGTGGCTCTGATAATTATGAGGGATACTAAGCACCACGATACAACTGCCATAGTCATGTAGCCCCTGTGTTGCAGTTACCTGATTGCCACAACAGCTGTCAAATTGGCACCTATGACCCCTGAACCTGCTGTGTGCCACTGGAGAGCAGCACAGTGTAGATCAGGATACTGATCCAGAAGGGCACAGGTGTACACTATTCTTTTGGCATGGAGTAATTTTTTGAGATACTAACCACTATACCTCACACTCGGGTATGGCTTATGTTTAAAGTTTAACGTGTCACCAGGATAGCAACTCTCATAGTTACACCGTTTTTTGTAACAGAGGTGCATGTTTTAAATGTAGCCCCTGCACTGTAGGGACTTGGCAGTCACTGCTATGGTCAGACAGGCACCTGTGACCCCTAAACATGCGCTGTGTCACTGGAGAGGATGTGGTACAGATCAAGATACTGATCCAACAGGGCACGTTGTATACTATGCTTTGGCATGGAGCTTATGAAAGGGAGATCTGATCAGCAGATTTCCCTTACTGAGATGGAATTACCTGTATAATTTTATTAATTTAATACAAATAAAAAAAACAGAGCTTCTACACACTTACCAGATGGCAATCCATCACAGAGGCCTAATTCAATTTCAAGACTTGATAGCTATAATGCAGAATGACCCAAGTTTTATTGCTTATATTATATTGCGCTGGATTGTTATGTAATGTTGAATTATACTGAGTACCACTGCCATTTCCATGGTCTCCAGTTGTTCTTGCTGCTCTGTAAGGTAGAGTGGGTGTGTGTGTTAGGGGGAAGAGGGGGATAAGACAGGTGCTGTGCTCAGCTGTTGATGTTTGTAGAACCAGGGGTAACTGGCGTCAGTGTGTGTGTGTGTGTGTGCTTTCTAGGTGTGCTTTGTTTTGTACGACGCTGGAGGCTTATTGTTTCCAGATGTCCAGTGAGTCCAGTGTTTGTGTTGTTGGTTGTTTGGGGTCTATTGGGTTTGTGATTGGTTTACGATTGATGTGCAGTTTGAGCTTGTCAGTGGTGGGTTCGCTACCCACTTGGGCATGTGTGGTGAATGAGTGATGAGAAAAGGAAAAGGCTAGTAGGTTTGGGTAGCCTCTGGATGTTGTGAGCATTGATAGATGCAATGGGCCTCATTACACGGACAGCGGTGGACCAAGGTGCTATTACCACCTTGGTCCATGCCGGTAAAATACTGGCACCACCTTGGAGGAAAGGGGAATTACCGCCCTATTCAAGGTTGATGGGGCGGTAATTCCCCCTTCCACCATTGCCCTTCCCTATTCCCATTTTTGCCCCATAGGGCATAATGGGAATGGGGAAGGTGCTAATTACGGCACCGCAAATTGCGGTACCGTAATTAGCTCCCTGGTCCCTTTGCGGGTTGGTTTTTAACGCCTGCAAAAAGCAGGCGTTAAAGTCTCCAACCCGCAAAGGGACCTCGTAGTAAGGCGGTAAGGGTTAACGGTCACCGGTACCATTAACGGTGACCGTTAACCCTTACCGCCGTCCGTGTAATGAGGCCCATTATCTTTGGCAACAAACGCAGCTTGAGGCAAAATATAAACTTTTAGCACAATCTCACGTAAGTAGTGGCTTAGAGGCAAGCATTGAATGGAGGTAAGATCTCACTCTAGGATGACCTCACTTTAAACAAACTTTGTGGCATGCTCTGCATAGCAGCACCTTAAACAAAAACATTGTGGTTAAATGCTGAATACAGGCAAAGTCTCACTCTAGCATGATCTCACTTTAAACGTTTTGGCCCGTGCTGGATAGAGGCAAATTCTTACTACAGCATGATCTCACATGAAACTTTGTGGTAAGCGCTGGACTGAGGCAAAATCTTACTGTAGCATGATGTCATGTTAAACAAACTTTGTGGCAAGCGTTGGATAGGGACACAATTTATACGTACAATAAAACACAAAGTAACGTCGTAATTATTGCAAAAACCATTGGCAAAGGAACAATTGTGTCAAAAGAGGATAATGGCAGGGAATCACATGAATGCAGTCATATATAATCATTGGATGTCCTTTACATTGATGTTGCTGTAGGCGGGGACATGGAGTAGTGCAGAATCCAGGAGGCCAGGTGAACAGGCAAATAGGAAGGGGCCCTGGGCCTTTTCCCTTTGCTGCCTGCCTGGGCAAAGATGCCCTGGGGAACAATGTTATCCGGGTTGTCCGACAATCAAGAGTGTTGGTGACAGAGGAAGACTGTGCAACCAAGCCCTATTTGCTGGGCTGGAGTGCCCAAGGGCATGCATAAAGAATAAGGGGGCCATGGGAAAGCGGGAGCACTTACTGTTTCAGCAGTTCAATCCAGAAAGTTGTCATTGGAAAAAGTTAATAAGTTACTTCCTTGAATTCCTTAGAAAAGTGCTGTGCAGGTACACATCAATGAAATTAAAGGTTTTTTAAAAGTATTATGTGCTTCATTTTGAATGTTTCAGAGTACTATCAAATGATATGAGCTAAATTGACATGTATGTAAATGGGCTGAGCAACAACAAAAGTGTTTTTTATGATTCAAAATGTGTCTGACACTCAATGGGCAAATTCACACATTCTGGAGGAGCTCCATGTACCAAAAGAGGTTGGGCCAGGGCAGATTAGACTTGTTTGGTGGTATTTTGCTAGCATCACTTTGTATTTGTCATTGTTTTGTGTGATATGTTTAAGCAATGCATTTTATTAAACAGTGAAGACAGACACAAGTAATCACATTTCAAGGATGTTTTTTGAACTTCAATGGGTTGGTAAAACACTTATCTAAACCTAAATCCACAGATGGGAGCAAGCTACGACCATCAAATAATAATAACGTGGTCCTAGTGGAGTCTGTCAAAATAAAAGGGCCTTTACTAATAAACCTATTGCCAATCCTTACTTCTAAATACAAAATGGTGTGGGATAATTGGGTACGCAAAAGAAAAGTGTTCAAAAAATGATATGTCAGAATAGTTGAGCAGTTAGCTTCCCTTCCCCACGTTTTCAGCACGGGCAAGGCAGCACGCGCGTGCTTCACACACACTGTAGCTTCCTTGGCCACGAGGTAACAGTTCAACACATAGGCATCCAAGCCTTCCGCCAAAGTCTCTCTCGCAATGACAGTCTCTTAATGCACAGGGCCTGGTGTAGCAAACAAAACACAAAGGTTAATTTCTTTTGTCAAGGTTTCAGTTTCACAAGTTCAAGACTGGTCTCCCTCCTTCATGCTCGGACCACGGGCCCCCCTTGTTCAGGCTCAGACCCCTTTTCTACAATGTTCACAGTTTGGTCTCCCTCGTTCGGCCTCAGACCATGGTTCCCTCTTGTTCGGGCTCAGATCCCTTTTGATACAAGATTTGCAACTTGGTCTCCCTCGTTCAGGCTCAGACCATGGATTCCTGCTTGTTCGGGCTCAGATCCCCTCTTGATAAGAGAATCAAAGACTTTCGAATGTGCGATGGGTTCTGCTTAAACCGTTTTAGGACCACTTTGATTCATTTCACACAATTTTCCCTTCCCATCGATCTTCTTCTTTCATTTCCTTTCGTTAAGGTACCGTACATGGACCTTCAAATGAACACGTTCACAGTGCCGGACCACTCAGTCAATGGTATAGTATCCTTTCTTCTAATGCTCAATATTCACCAGCAATTCAGCTTCATTTGTGTCTTTCATCACACGCATTTAACAATGTTCCTTCCACCGCTTACTTTACAATGTTGCCACTTGCAATGTTGACTTCAACACAGACCGGTCTCCCGAACGTACTGGCTGCGTTGTTCTCTGTCGCTTCTTTGTTCTTGGAGCCAAGGACGATACCACAGCATCTGCTGCTCCTCCCTGCCTTGGTCAGCTCTGCGGGAGGACTCTCGATATCTCTGACACACAATGCAGGATTCTTTAGCTCTGATTCCTGGTCTTACCTTTTCTGCCTTGAAGGTTTCTTGAAAGCAAGCAACAGCTTCCTATCAACGAGGCCAAAGGTGTTGCCCCTCTCATGAACCTCTCCTGCCTGGCCCTCTTTCTCCCATCATTCAACTAGCAACTCGAAACTGCGATACCTCTGTGTGCTTTGCCTCGCTCAGAGTGTGCTCTAGTGCTCTGCCTTTGATTCGTGTGGGGAAGTGTAATGGAAGTCCGATGTGAGTGATTGTCGATGATTGCCTGATCTCTCCTGTCAATAGTATTGGGACAGGTTGTGTATACTGCTTGGATTTGAGTCTGTTTTCTCCAATAGCGGGATGTCTGTGAGAAAGTGTTTGTGCAGGAAAAGTGGAGGGTGTTGAGTTTCTAAATATCCCATCGGTAGGATGGGATAAAGGTGTTACAGGGAAGAGAGGGATACTGCATCTCACCATCTGGTGTCCCACTCCCACTCCCACTCCCAGAGGACTCCTCACTTAGGTGATCCTCCCGCACTGCACTGGTCCACCTCCAGGCTCTGTATCCAAAGGTGATGGTCGTGCCCTGGCCACTTGAGAGGGAGACCCCAGGGACTAGCAGGTGAGACACCTTCTGATTTTTCACATATGTGACTAGCACACTACAACCTTGATTTTCCCTTTGAGCAGGACCGAATCGTTTCATTGCAATTAACATTTTATGCACACAAAAATGGAGGGGCAGGGCTCTTCTGGCAAAGTTTAAAAAAATACTAAAGGACCAGTATGAGGAAAGAATTCCGGTTGCTGCAGAAAGAGGAAATGGCAGGCTTTACTGTATATCGCTACAAGTAAACATACATCAAGATTACCCCACATTCTATTGTAGGCACAAGTCTATGTTACAGTAAAACCTTTGGAGGATAGATGAACACTAAGGGCTGGATGGTCTCACAGGGAAAGACAGAAGCTAATGTCTCTCTATAGAGAGAGATAACAACAAGGGGATGGAGAGTCTCACACGGAAGGGACAGAGCAGATGCTCATATGTGATTAAGTGGCATATGTATTTATAGGCTTTCCTGAAAAAGATATGATGTGGTGGGGCATGTTCTTCCATAGAGTTGGAGGACTATCCACAGTTGGGGCACGTACAAGACTGGAAGGGTGCATTTGTGTTGGTGGAGGGCCACGGTGGGGCTGATAGGAGAGGAAACGCTTGAGTGAGGGAGGTTCAAAAGGTGGATTTGTGGTGCAAGCTACACGATAGAGGCCCGATATGGTCAGGGAGGTGACTCTAACACACTTGGAAGCACCACCAGAAAAAGGGACATGGTTCAAGAATATGGGCCTTATTGAGTTTTACAGGCACTGGGATGTGGGAAAAATAAAGATATCCTCTACTAACGGTAGATTTATAACTGAATTAGAAATAACATAAGAGGTCAGTCCCATGGTTAGCTCTTCCCCTTTGTGCTTTCTTAATCCCTCCCTGGTTCTCCTAATGTTCTCCATGACTTCTAATAACTCTTCTCAGTGGAAATAGGGTTCCCTCTGTTCTTTATTAGGGTCTCTGCTTTCCGTTGCGAGGTAGGCCTGCCAGGGATGGGATCCAGATACAAACCAAAGCACAGATCAGGTTTTTCTCCTTTACATAAAGTAATATCTCGGATCCAAATGGTCTCTGCCCTGGTCTCTCCCTGTTGCCGTTCACTTTCTTTGCCACAGAGCTGTTCCAGTGAAACTGGTTCTAGTGTGTAAGTGGCTTCTTCAATGTGCCACTCGCTGGGTAGCAATGCTAAGATGCCGTAGGTATTCCTGTTGGAGCTCTACCTTCTTCTTAAACAGGTTCCGCACCGTCTCCCAGATGGGCAGTAGGTCAGCCAGGCTTCTATTGTTTGAATGGATTCTGGTACATCTTCCAGCCTTGGCATTCTGATTTGGAAACCACCCAACTCCCATCTTACTGCCTGCCTCAATGAGTTGATGCTTGATTGTGCCTATGGTCCTGTCGCTAGACCTTGTCTCTAGTCCTCGAGCTGGCTGTGATCTGACCTCCTTGGCATACTGCCTCAGACTCATTTGTTCACAAACATCTCCAAGACAAAAAAAGGCTTAAGTTGTTGTACTCTCAGTCTGTCACGTTGCATTGTCCCCCTCTCCCCTGCCTGCTTCTTCACATCGCTTTCAAGTACCTCTCCTTCCTACCTCCAACTTCTATGCCTTCCCCTCTCATTAGGTTTTCTATTGTGAAATTCTTTCAAATCTTCCCTCCTTCTGGATGATCATCTCTTCCAATGTCTCTTGACTCCTCCTGTAGTATTGCACCTAAAGCCCCCCTAGCTTTCTCCCCTGCTTCTGGATATTTCCCTCCTCCAGTCTTTCTTGATCGTCCAACTCTCCCTGCACCTCTAACTCCTTCTGCACCACCAAATTTCCCTGCACCTCAAACTCCGTCTGCTCCACCATTGTTCACAATAATTATCTGGACTTCATCTTGATCACGCAGTGGGAATTTGTGAAATTAGCTTGAGATAAAGCCCTCTTTTCAGGGGTTATTGTTTTTATGATGCATAATCGACTGTAGGCCGTTATTATGTGTATCATTATTTATACTAAATAACCAAATCAATTAACGGCTTCTTGAACTTGAGGTTTCATTGATAATATTTGAATTTGTTGTTAAGGTTTATGATTTATTGCTGTTTTGTTGCTGTTCCTATGCCACAGATTTAATATTCTGATACTGATCAACCACCGCAACCCCATGTGCCAGTGGGATCCCTGTGGGTCCTTGGAATTATTTCTACTCAGCCTCCATATTAACAAATGATTTGCTACTGCCCATTCCTAGATGGTGACTTGGCTTAATTTTCAGCCACCAGACTACATTTCTATCCAGACGATTGGAACAAGACACAGCCTGCATGTCTTCCTTTATGTTGCATAACGTGCTGTGCTCGTGTGTCCTTTGCACATATGTTTCCCTTTGACAGGCGTGAGTGTGCAAACGTGTGAAAGCCACTTGGTTGGTGTGTGCAGCAGATTTGCCATTATCGCATATTTTTTGGTTTAAGCATGGTGAGGGACCATCAGCTTCCAGCTGCACCCTTGCTATATATTTGGCAGTCTGGGCATGGTAGAAATGCCCCCACCCATGTATCTTGAAATGCAGCTCAGTGGCCCGCGCATGTCTGTGTTTCTTAAAGTACCTGGAATTACAAGTATTTGATTACCTCGGCATCATATACTCCTCCACTGGGTGGGAGTTTGGGGTCACATAACACAGTAATCAGATATATGATCCCACTTTAAAGACTCCTGTGGCATGCACCCCCGAGTATACAGGCCCTTGCTCCACTTTCCATAAGCACTGAGGTGGGACAATTCAACATGTTATCGGGATCTGGCATTTGTCTTGCAGGCGGGCGAGCTGAGTTCTCTGTGAATGTTAGCACATTCTAATCATGGTGGAAACTCCTCACAGTTAAGGGTGCCAGGAAAGCAAAATATATATTTCTAAATATCAGCATGATCAGATAGTCAACTAACACCATTGTCCTCTTGCACGTTTAGGCTGAGCTTGCTTACCCAACCCATGTTCGACCAAAGTCACGCACAGAGATAGATTTAGGAAGAAGCTCTCACCTCTGAGATTCTGCACAAACTCCTTAAGCCTACAGAAAGGCATTATTTACTGCTTGTTTTTATCAAGGAGCTTGCCGCCTATTTTCAACAACTCTGTGGGCCTCATCACAAGTTTGGCGGTAACCCTTAAATCCGGCGGTAGTGCTGTTACCGCCGGATTTAAGGGTCCGCCAAATCATGGCCTTGGCGGATTTCTCCCCAGCTCTGAGCTGGGGGGAAATCTGCTGAAAATCTGCGCTAATACCGCTGGCGGGTATGAGCGTGACATTTCCTCATTGAGCCCAATGGGGAATGGGGCATTCCCGAATGGGCTCAATGCAAGATGGGGATTTCCAAATCCGCCAAACCCGTGATCCGGCACTAATAGCACCGTTGGGTCTGGCGGTAGGGCAGATAGCGCCAGCACTATTAGCGCCGGCGTTACCGCCCAACTCGTGATGAGGCCCTATATCTTTATAATGTACGGTAGGAAGTACTTTATTGCATACATAAAATGCACTGCATATGAGGCAAAGGGATGTTCCTACATGCAGATAACACACTCCATTGGTTAACACTCCAAAAGAAATTAGCAAAAATCACTAATCTCACTCAGCAAGTGCCAAGTCGCATATTTATGGCTCACACTCACAAATCCAAAGGAGGGTAGAATAAGTTTGAATAGGGTAACAATTTGAATGAGGTTGTATGGACAGATGGGTCCTTCGAAATCAATCAGCATAAAGACTGTAAACAAGAAGACATAGCCGAGGAGAGAGCAAGAGCGGTGTTGTCTTGAAAGCAGAGCTGTAATGTTAGCAGTAATAATACAGTTGTGATATTCCTCTATGAATTACATGGGCTGACTCTTTTGCAGTAGAGTGTGCCGTTACTGATTGTACAAACTCAAAATGCTCAGGAAAAAGTTGGAGACAATGTGGAGATTGACTCAGAGATTGACCCATTGTTTAAAACACATATCCTACAAATACAGGATTCCAAATATGTATACAATAGTTGAAACAACAGACAGGAGAATATAAAATGTACTTGAATTACGAAACTGAATAAACACAGAACCAAGGGCAGGCTATTTTCAGTGAAAGAATAAGCTTGGACCTTGAGGTCATGATATCTAGAGAAGGAATTTTAGAAGCAAAGACTTTTCAGCAGAATTTTCGAGAATGACAATATAACGATAGAAAATTATGGACAAGCTAGGCGGAACAATAGTATTAATAATGCATGTTACATGGGAGATAAGTAAAGCCTGTTTATCGATAGGAGGTTGTCGAATGAACAGAATGGATGCTCATTGGAGTTTATTTTTTATCTGCCATTCACTTTATATGTGAATGACATCAAAACCTGACTATTTCTAATCAAATAATAAATATAACTTTTTTAACAAAGAAAATATCATTGGTCCCCTTGTAAATGTACCTGTATTATCTGTCCAGAGGAACATTAAAGAATATGCAGAAAATCTTCTCGAATATCGCTCTGCATGCCAGGTTTGTGGTTTGTTAGTTTTGAAATGTGTTGTAAATGTAGATGATAAACAAATCATTCAATGTAGGACTAAACAATAGCAATTCACAAATTACATTTACTAAAACAAATGTTGAGTCCGATATGGAACCCCAACCTAAGAGTATGGCTTAAGGGGTACAAAACAGTCCGTTTGCTGTGTGTCGTCCTATGTGTATAAAATCCACCTCACAAAATTTGCAGAAAGAACATCTTCACCGTTCTACCACTACTGATACAAAGTGGAATGTTCAATTTTACAATTGCTGACAGAGATGGGTTGGTGTGGCGTTGCAACTTGATGGTGTGTGGTTTTTGCATCATGAACTCACATGGTACCTGAGATGGATGTGTTTATCTCATTGAGTTTTGTACGTGTGTCCTTATGTAGCAAGTGTAAGGCACACTCACGAGGCAAACAGCTGAATATGATGAGAATTGAAAATAGCAAAATATGTAGCCTTTATTTTCCTTAGAATTTAAATCCTGCTCAGCTTACTTCTGTTGTCTTTTTTCAATCTTATATTTCAGTAAAGAGAGCATGACACTTGAACAGAGTGCAATCAACATTTCTTCCTGGTCTTCACAACTTTGCTATGATATCTGACTGGAAGGTCTGATGATCCAATTAAATAGACATCAAGCAGGTATGGAGTCCCCGGCTGTAAACCTCTGATGGTCTCTGTGGTCACGGCTCTCTGTAGATTGATATCATGGAAATACTTGCAGAGTACTTTCTCCGACCGCTTTCTTGTTTCTGGGCCTGAGCACCTGTCAGTGTTCATCATTTCATGCCAAATGTGATCCTCCTTGATCTCTTTTCTGTAAACACAATATTTGCTCCTCTCTTGAGTCCCTAGCCATGCAATGGTGATGGAATCACAGGTCCTTAGTTTGCTGAAGGATTTTATTTTTAAACTTTCTGGAAACAGGGGGAACATTGGCTTTTGGAAATGAGAAGACACCTGGACTTTTACAGAAGAGTTGGGAGAACGTCCTGATAATCTCAACTGCACTAGATAAAGGTCCATTGCCTTTCCAATTAGAGTGAAATATCTCAAACCCGCAAACCTCTCGGACACCAGCATTTTACGGTTTTTGAAGATCTGAACATGCACTTCACCATTGCATGAGTGAAAAATAAATTGCGACATCCTGTTCTTGGCCTGGTACTGGAAGCTGTTCAGTTTCTGCCCCTTGAGGTTGAGTTGAATTATTTTACCGTCTTTGATCTCTGTAATTTTAGGTTCTGGTTCCTGGAGGGTCTTTATGAATGTTCCAGTGTAGGCCGCACTGGCGTTGGTGAACAGATTGACCACAAAAACATCAAAATAATACTGAGTGGCGGGAGAAAGATTGGTCACCATGTAGTTGTTCCTGGTACCTATGCATATCTGCCTGACCTCCCCGTTATTAGCTCTGCTTATGATACTTAATTCATCAACAGACCACATCACCCCCTGATGAAGCTGTGTGCTATATGGGGAAATTGACAAAGCTAATGATTTTGGTGACTTAAGTTCAGAAGTTCTAATGGCTGTTTCAGCTGCGCACAAGCTCTTGTAATTGTGTTTTTCATTGACTAGAAGGCAGTATTGAATGTTCTCCTTGTGATGTAAGACAGAGGGGCTATTTTTCCAAGCCAAGGTAACAGTGGAATGGCTGGTACCAACCACATCAATACGTGGATCGGGTGGGAGTTCAGGAAATAGATTTGCATATATGTTATCTGTTGTTAGGTACACTGTTATATGAGTGTCTCTCTCAGTTGATAAAAATTCCAACAGGAAGAGGGCATAATAGAATGATTTCCCTTCATAGGTCTCCACAGAGTTTCCTTTGTAGTGAAAGAGTGTTGACACAGTTCTCAACATTGTCTGGGACTTGGGCGAATCAAGGCTATCCATGTCACCTACAACATAAGAAAATGCAAATACGTGATTAGTGTTTATAATACTGCTGAGAGAAACTCTGCCATCTCCATCTGTCTCCCCTCCTGGCACCTTCAGCGAATCTTTAGAGAAATATTATGTGCCTGCTACTGTGTGTCCTTCTTTCTTCAATACTTGAAAAAGAGTCAACTAGTTACAAAATGAAGCCGATACTTATGGAGCCCGTCCCTCACGAAATACCTGGAAAAAAGTGTAGTGTGTACTAGTGAACCAACCCCTCGAATATACTTGCAACAGTGTGTTGTTCACATTCGTGAACTCTGTCTACTCTGAAATAACTGGAAGAAATGGCCATCCTCTATGAAGTAACTGGGAAAAAAAGAGTATAATATAAACTTGCAAACTAGTTCTTTAAAATGCACGAAATAGACGGTAGGGTACACTTGTGAACCCTGCCCTCTAAAATGTTAATTTAAATTGAAGCTTTTTTCAGTCGAATTAAGTGTATTTAATACGATGGAGCAGGACTTATAAAACAAATCAAAATAATGTATCCGTGGTAAAGAGAACACACCATTGTCTAAGCCGGCTACCATCAAAAAACCTTATTAGAACATATCTTTCATCAAAACCAATACATGCAATGAAGGCCCAAAGCCCATTTCTATTTTCCTTTGAATAGTGCAGTCATATTGAATTTAGAGATAAGGAAATTTCCAATTGGAATCAAACGGCCATTAAAAAAAATAAAAAAAAAATCAAAAATGTATTTACTTAACATCTAAATAAAAATGATCAAAGCGTATTTTCTCAAAATGTGCAGATACATTCTAAACGCTAACCTGTAATGAAATCCACAGTGTTGAGTGCATTGGTTACATTATCGGGGAGTTTCGGGTTAGCAAAAATGGAAGAGGTTTCTCTGTGGTGTTGCCTTTTTTACATTCATGTAATTCTACTCCTTTTAGAGCCACCCTCTCTAAGGAGGTCAATTGCAATAGGGGCAAAATGTAAATGAAAGGTGTAAAATCCTTGCGTAAGACTTGTAAGCCTTCGCGTCACGCTCCATTGTCATTGATTTGTATGGCGGAGAGGAGGGCCAGATCATAACTTATGTTTGTGCTCCTCCCTTCCTCTTAGCAATACAAACACTACAGCATTTGCGCCAGCATGGATTTTCAAGCAGGTGCAAATGCAGTAGATTCCTATGGAGTCTGTCGGCTTTCTGCACCAGCAAAAGGCAAGGAGACTCCATGGGAATCCATTGTAAATGCCACCTGCCATGCAGCATTGGCAGGCAGCATTTACTCAGTTTGCATGGTGGGTGCTAAAGGGCAATCTACAAGCATGTATGCCGCCTTTTTCCACTCCCCTTTTGCAAATGAGGAACATTCGGCAGCGGGGACCCCTGTAAGTGAAAGCGCCGAATTACAGGGGACTCGAAAATGAGCACCCTAGCCTTTTTTAGTTTTGGCTATTTGGTGGCACTAAAGTACCACCTATAATCTGAAACTGTAGCATTGGCGTACGTTACGGGCAGATGACATATGAGCAGGGACGTGTTGTTTAGTTATTTATGAACCCAATGACTGGGCATGACCATGCTAAGCCTATTTGCCATCCACACCCAATATCTGCCCTTCTACACCCAAAACACATTCTCATGGGATCTGTTTGAGCTAGCTATGTCAAGCAGTAACATCAAACTTTGGCCTGCCCATGCTATTTCTAAGCAGTCTTTTGAGAGTTAGTGACTTAATTGCATCTGCAAAGGTGCAACAGGTGTAATAAAAATGTCTAAACCAAGAGTGCCTTTAGCCACTTAATTTATATATGTTCCTTGCACTGAAGCCCTGTTAAAAAAAGCCATGCAAAAGCCACCAGTTTTAGCTTGTAGTTATATGTATAAGATAGGAGTAGGTCAGATTCTCCTCACCTGCCGGGGCCAGGGTCTTAAAGCATGGGCACATGGTGGTTGAGTGAGACAGTGGTCACTAATGCTTTGCTCCCATTCCAGCACTTACACTCTACGTATGAGACTAAAGATGTTGCATGCAATTTCTTACAACTTTGCTTCATTGCACGATATCACAAAAACAACACATGTTTTAACACTTTTTCTTATTGGATGGAAACCTATATTTGCAGTTATTGGACACCTCCTTGCATGACTCCCCAAGGCAAGAAAACAAGTTCATAGAGACAAACAAAAGAAAAGCAAACCATGTTGACCCATCACATCTCAATCAAATGACATATTTCTCTGTGACCTCACCATGTAGTTTTCCTGGGAACATGTGTCTTGCCTTGTGTAATAAGAGTGTCCATTCAATGGGGACATCACAGGGGGTGACGGTGACTGAGAAATGAGACGGGCTTCTGTCTTTCTCCAGGGCAAAGTAGTACCTAAATGAAAGTTCAAACAATAGAGAGCTTCATGATTAAGGTCTGAGTGAAATTAACAAGTCTCAACAGATCAAAACTGGTCAATCTCAACAAGCCAACATTGCTACTTCAACCTCTGTCAATGATAGTGTGGAAAATGTTCTCAGAACTTCACTCCACTCTCTGTACATGTATCCCATACGGTAGACCCATCACTCCTGCATATACATCACTCCTGCATATCCATATCCATCGCTCCTGCATATCCATCACTCCTGCATATCCATATCCATCACTCCTGCAAATCCATCGCTCCTGCATATCCATCACTCCTGCATATCCATCACTCCTGCATATCCATATCCCTCGCTCCTGCATATTCATCACTCCTGCATATCCATCTCTCCTGCATATCGCCAAGCCCAAGTCGCTTGCCACCCTTGGCGTCAGACCTGCCATTCCAAATGTGGATTGTACCTTGAAATTGAAAGTCCTTCCTGGCGGCACCTGAGAAGCAACTATTGCCATCTGGCAAATTCTAAGGAGGGCAACATGCAGCAGAACAATCTTCGAGCGTTGGCCATAAAGGAGAGCCTGTGTCTAGCACTTCAGATTGTGCATCGATTTTGTGAGCGCTCTAACTAATTTGCAAATGAGTTTACCTTTTGCCATTATACAGATTGAGAAAAAAACAAAGCCAATTCCGAAGTGACATCCCCAAAAACTCCATCACTGTCCCCTGTTGCAACGTTTGTAAAAAAAAAAAAAGACATCTTAGTAATGTATCTCTGTGCAGTCCTTTTCTATTGAGCCTTTTAGGACACAGAGCAGCAGGTCTGGGTTGGAGTACAGAAACATACTTACTACATGCCATGGGCTGAAGTTTTCACCTAAACCACGTCACACGAATAACTCATGAAGCAAGAGTTCAGACATGCAGAGTTGCGGTGTAGGCATTGGATACTCATGCAATTTTGCAAAGGAATCATGATGAAGAAATTGATGAGTTCTCTGATTTTGAACTCACTTATTATATGTATGTCCGTGGGGCTTTCTATGTTATTGCTTACACCGCACTGAAATAGGTTACAATACTCTAAATCTGAAAATACAATTTAACTATGATCATCAAACATAACCGTGCATGGCCTGTGGATGCCCTACTACATGTGCCTTTAACCTTATGCAAATGTTCCACAAGCAATTACTCCGGAACAAAACATAAAATTCTCTCTCTCTCTCTCTCTCCCCCTCTCTCTCCCCTTCTCTCTCTCCCTCTCTCTCTCCCCCTCTCTCTCTCTCCCCATCTCTCTCTCTCTCTCTCTCTCTCTCTCTCTCTCTCTCTCTCTCCCCCTCTCTCTCTCCCTCTCTCTCTCCCTCTCTCTCTCCCCCTCTCTCTCTCCCCATCTCTCTCTCTCTCTCCTCTCTCTCTCTCTCTCTCTCCCCATCTCTCTCTCTCTCTCTCTCTCTCTCTCTCTCTCTCTCCCTCTCTCTCTCCCCCTCTCTCTCTCCCCATCTCATCTCATCTCTCTCTCTCTCTCCCCCTCTCTCTCTCTCTCCCTCTCTCTCCCTCTCTCTCTCTCCCTCCCCCCCTCTCTCTCTCTCTCTCTCTCTCTCTCTCTCTCTCTTTCTCTCTTTCTCTTTCTCTCTCTCTCTCTCTCTCTCTCCCCCTCTCTCACTCTTTTTAGGTGTGGAAGAGAATAGAGCTGTCGGTTGTGCGTTGCCAGAGTCACCCCAGCTGTTCATGTCAGCTGTGAGACCAGAGGGGGAAAAACAGATATCTTGAGGGGTAACCCTGTTTTTTCTTTTTTTTTGCTAAACCAACTATTAAAAAACACCAACGGTGAATTGCTTACTTGTACTAACAATGTATACTGCAGCTCTTTTAAAAATGTTATACTGTTTATTTCTAATGATTACTACACTATACAGTTTAGTCATAATACACATAAGCAAATTATCAAAACCTAGACTAACTATATATAATTTTCTGATAGCTGGTTATGATTCCAAGATCAAGCGTCTCGCACACTTCTTTGGTACTCTTTCTAGGTACCTCTATAAAAAAAGGAAAGGGGACGAATAACACCATAACGCATAAAATCAAAGAGCATTTCAGAAACAGAGACATGACCTCAGATTTTTATATTTGACAAATATGACTGTGATGCCAAGATTTGCTGGGGGATAGATGGTGCTCTGTCTGCGACTGTGAAAATAGAAATGAGGTTCCGGCAGGGCTGTGTGCCGCCCCAGACTTTTTTGTGTGCATTAATGGTCTAATTAATTATCTGTTAAAGGTCCCGACGGATGCGCTCTTGTCGGGTTCTGATAAAATGTCAATCCTTATGTTTGTGACAATGCAATCTTGCTTTTACTCACAGTGATGGGACTGGGTTGTCAGCTAGACATCTTTGCAAGTTTCTGCCAGGCAAATGGGCTTTCTATAAACACCGAGAAGACCAAGGCTATGAGGGAATAGAACAAGGAAACATCCTAAAACTAGAGTTGCATTAGGCGATGGCCTGATTGAAGACGTTTCAGCCAATGACTGCCTAGCCTTAAGAATCAAAGAGGACTGTACCTGGAAGGAGCAAATTGGTTAAAGTTGGGTTAATGCTTATTAGGAATAGTGTTGCCCTAGTCAAGTTTACTAAAGAGCACAGGGATCTGGGGGTTGCTCTTGAGGTCTATTAGGCCCAGGCCCAGCAGGCAGCCCTTTTTAGTGCAGAGTTGTTTGGTTGGATTAATAGTATGCCCCTAGCAGTGATTGAAAACAAATTCTTGAAGAACCTACTGGGCTTACCTACCTGTGCAACCAGCCTACCTGTTGGTCTTGCACTAGACTTACAGCCCATTGAGAAAGCTTGTAAGGCCAAACCATGACTCTGTTGGGTGAAGCTTTGGAGCAAGCATCTACTCAAATACTTGTTTGTTTGTTTGTTTTATTTGAAAATGCGCTCTAAACCCAGGGGTAGCCGGGCGCAGCAGAAACAACAATACTTAAGCTTAGTTACGTACAAAAATGCATAAAGAAGATACAGTACAGGTGTTATAACAATTTAACAAACATGTAGGTAGGGTACAGGATGAAAAAGGCTCCTATACACAAAGGAGTCAGATCAGGGATCAGAAGTGTCCAGGTAGCTATTCACAGTGGTTAGTCAGTGGTAAAACCAGGCCAAGAGAGTTAGTTGGTTAGTTGTCATTAGAACAGAGCCAATTTTTTACAAGGCATCTAAAACTCGAATATGGTAGATTTGCTCTCAATGCCAAAGGAAGGGCATTCCATGCACAGGCAGCTTTAACGGGGAAGCTAGTTCCGCCTGTTTTTTTTAGTTTAAATTTGGGGATTTCAAGTAATAGGTGGTTAGATGCTCTAGTGCGGTATGAGAAAGATTTTCTGGTTAGTCTGGCCGAGATGTAAGGAGGTGCGGTGTTGTTCAGACCTTTGTGGGTGAGAGATAGTGTTTCGAGGAGGATTCTGTCACTAATTTTTAACCAGTGATAATCTTTTCTAATGTTGGAAATGTGTGCTCTGCGGGGTATGTCTAGCGCTGCTGTAAGGGCGTTGTTTTGTAGTGTTTGCATTTTGTTTATGATAGATTTGCTTGCGCCCGAGTAGAGGGCGTTACAGTAGTCTAACTTAGACATAACTAGGGCATTGGCTAGCGTGATGCAGTTAGTTTTGGAGAGGTAAGGTCTGCAAGCCCTAATTAATTTGCAAGTGTAGGCTGTGGAAGATGCAAGGGCGTTGGTTGGTTTTTTGAAAGATAGTGTATTATCAAGGTAGAAACCTAAAGTTTTTACCTTACTTGCCACTTTCATTATATTGCCATCTATGTTGAAGGCACGGTAATTGGGGCTAAGTTTTTTGAGGTTGGAGTCAGAACCCAGGATCATTATCTCTGTTTTGTCATCATTCAGGCAGAGGCCGTGAGAGGCCATCCACGCCTGAATGAGGAGATAAATCTTATTTACTAGAGCTGTATCTTCAACAAAGTTTCCAGAGAGTTGAATGAGGATCTGCGTGTCGTCCGCATAGTTAGTGTATGTTATCCCCAGTCTGTCAAGTTTGTCGAAGAGTGGCTTAGTGAAGATATTGTACATTGTGGGGGAGACACGTGAACCTTGTGGGACTCTACAGGTGATATGTATTGGGTCCACAGAGGCTGAGGGGGAAAACACTTGCATCGTCCGGTTAGCAAGGAAGGATTGTACCCAGGCTATAGCTTAGCTTGAGAAGTAGGCGACAGACGCTAGGTCGTTGCAGAGTACTGCATGGTCCACCAAGTCAAAGGCCGCCGATAAGTCAAGGAGGAGTAGCATAGCTGTTTTACCTTTATCCTTCAACTCGTCGATTTGAGTCTTAAGGTCAATTAGGGCCGTTTCAGTGCCGTGTAATGGTCTGAATCCAGATTGGCGTGAACCTAGTAGTTGGTTCGTCTCTAGATAGTTTTGTATCTGGAGGTAAGCTACTCTGTCAATGATTTTAAGGAGAAATGGTACCATGGTGATGGGCCTATAATTAGTGGGGATTGCTGGGTCAAGGGTCTGTTTTTTAAGGAGGGGCAATACCCAAGATTCTTTGAGGTTGATGGGTACAGTGCTAGTCTAAAGGATGCGTTAATTAACTTAGCTATGAATGGTGCTAAGTCTCTGGCTGCGTGCTTGATGACTTGTGCAGGGCAGCTGTCGCCTTGACAATTGAAGGGTATCAAGGAAGATATCACCTTTTCAGTTTCCAATATGGATATGTTGGTAAATCTGAATGGTTCGCAATTGATTTGGGTAATTGTTCTAGGTGTATCAGGCAATTGGGTAGTCTGGGTGGCAGTGGCCCTCAAGGAACCTTTTTTCTTAGCAATTTTAGATTGAAGAGTTGTAATTTCGTTGGGTAAAGCATTTTGGATGCTGGTGCACCATTGTTTGTCCTTGGGAGCATTGTCTATGGGAGCGATCGGATTTTCCATTTCTCGTAGGATGGAGAAAAGTTATTTTGAATTAGAATTCGCTTTGCTAATTCTCTCGTTGAAAGTGTCTTTTTTTTTGGTTTGGATTATTTCCTTCTTGTAGTGTTTAGCAAGGTTGTCTAGTAGAGTTTTATTCTCAGCTGAAGGTGTGTGTCTCCAGTTAGCTTGTAGTTTACGTTTTTGAGTTCGTAATTCTTTGAGGTGAGGGGTAAGCCATGAGTTAAGGTGAACTTTACGTTTACTTTTGCGTTCTTTGATGGGGGCGATAACGTCCAAGGCTTTGGACATGGTATTGTTGAATGTCTCAACTAGCGTATTTGGGTCAGTATTGGTAGTACTAGCTATAAGATCTGGTAGGAGAAGCGGAAGTAATTTATCAGCTGTAATATATTTTTTGTTTCTAGTAGGCATAGGAGGTACTGTTTCCAAATTGGCTGGTTTAGGGGGCTCTATAGTGGATGAGAAGCAGATAAGGTGGTGGTCCTTCCATGTTTGTGGTAGTATATCAGAGATGGTGGTAATACAGTTTCTGTTAGCTATCCAATCTAATGTACGACCTTTCAAGTGTGTGGGGGCTAAGACTTTTTGGGAAAGGCCGTTATCGGTTAGGATAGATTGGATGGAATGGGCTTGTTTATCCTCGGTATCATTGAAGCCCAGATTAAAGTCACCTAGTAGAAGGAGCTGGCTGGAGTCTTTGATGATATTACTGAGGAGGCTAGAAAGGTCTTCTTCAAAGCTACCTAGTGGGCCTGGTGGTCTGTATACCAAAAGGACTGTTAAAGTACTGTCATTCGAGATAGGAATTTTAGCCGAGAGAAGTTCACAGGATGTGATTTCGGGGTGAGGTGCGAGTCTAGCGGCTAATTTCGTTTTGGCGATAATGGCCAGGCCGCCTCCCCTAGAGTTGGGTCGATCGACTCTTAGTATGTTGTAATTGTCAGGTATGGCAATCATGAGGGCGGGACCTGCGGCATCATGGAGCCATGTGTCAGTGATCGCAAAAAGATCTAGATTGGCTGAGGCAAGAAGGTCAGCAATTTCCGTATTGTGTGCTACGAGGGATCTCGCATTGATGATGGCTCCTGACAAGGTAGAGAATGTAATTTTTCCTTGTATGATTCTAGGCGAAGGAAGGTTAGGCTTCTTCTGGACCTGATGTTGGTTTATTTGTATATTAGGTTGTCTAGCTGCAGTTGGGGCAGACAGGTTGCAATTGGGAGCAGTCAGAATAAGACTAGAACCTGGAGGAATAGTTCTTTTATTTTTTATGTCATAAAGACGTGGCAGTCTAGCTCTGAGCCGTATGTTTCTCTCTTGCAAGTTGCATAGGGTGGAATTAGTCTGGGTCATTGTTATGGTAATAGTTAATATTGTCCAAAGGAGGGAGCTGAGTGTGTACATACGGCAGGTCTTAGGGATGCACAGAGAACAGAGAGGCCTCTATGTTTCACAGTACAGTAGTGCCTGGGTGAGGCGTCAGAGTTTGGCAATCCTAGCATTGACTACAATGCATACAGCAGGGACATCTAGATATGGCAGTCCTAACAGGGACTATAATGCACAGAATAAGGCACATCTAGATTTGACATTCCTACTAATGACTAAAATGCACATAGCAAAGGAAAGACATCTAGCTTTGGCAGTCATAGCAGTGACTATAATGCACAGAATAAGACACATCTAGATTTGACATTCCTACTAATGATTAAAATGCACATAGCAAACGGAAAGGCATCTAGCTTTGGCAGTCCTAGCACTGACTATAATGCACCGAATAAGACACATCTAGATTTGGCATTCCTACTAATGACTAAAATGAACATAGCAAAAGGAAAGGCATCTAGCTTTGGCAGTCCTAGCACTGACTATAATGCACAGAATAAGACACATCTAGATTTGGCATTCCTACTAATGACTCAGATGCACACAGGAAAAAGAGAGGCATCTAATTTTTGCGGGCCTGTCAGTGTCTGAAGTACGCCCAAAAAGGGACATCTAGATTTGGCAATCCTAACAGTGCCTAAAATGCACAGAGTAAGGCAAATCTAGATTTGGCATTCCTTCTAGTGACTGAAATGCGCACAGCAGAAAGAGAGGCATCTAGATTTGGCAGCCCTAACATTAATTAGCGTGTACACAGAGGTGGACATCTAGATTTGGCATTCCTACTAATGACTCAAATGCACACTGCTAGTGGGCATCTAAGTTTTGCAGGGCTAGCAGTCAAGTCATTCACGACATACATTTGGATTAGGCAGGCAGGTTACTTTTATGATTAGTAGTGTGGGCAAAGGGCGAGCAGGTGGACACGTTCTAAATGCAGTTATAAGGTTACTCTAAAGCCCCATTAAGAGGATTATCAGACAAAAAGAGGATGCTTTGCGTATATATTCCTAGGGTATGCTTAGAGTGTAATTTGTTAATACAATTAAGCAACGTGCACGAGTAACATGCTTAGAGAAGCGGGATGTCGGAAGAAGCATGAAATATAACACGTGGCGCCATAATCCATAATGCACTCGCGGGCAGTCACAGAGTAGGAAGGTTCCAAGTTCATGCAAGGATCATGGTGGGACGGTGATCCGAATAGGCTTAGCGGATCAATAGCATTGTGGGCATGGAGTGTTACCTTAGGGCATAACGCTGGCGGTCCAGGGGGTCTGGCAGACGGCTGAATTGGCAGACAACATGCTGAGAACAGGCAAGGGCCTGATTGTCGGGGGCCTTGCTGGAGGAGGGCCAGCTGAGCCTGCCGGCAACCAATCCACCAGAAGAAGGGAGGGTCAGCCAATGGGCGGTGGGGAGAAGCTGTAGTGGGCCAGGCTAGGCTCTGCAGCTTTCTTGATATGCGTGGGTGGCCATCTTTAAGTAGATAGGTACCTTGTGTACCTTGATGGCGCCCACACTGAATCGGACTGTAAATAAACAATGGAGGTGTGCCTCGGCGTGGGTGGGCACCCGCAGAATCCGGGATGGAATGTAGCGGCTGTGCGGCGCTTCAGAGCGTGATTTCAAATGCGGGTGCAATGCTTACCGCACTTCGCCAATAATCAGCTGGGTTAACTGGGTTTCATGCCGGCCGCCAACTGCTCCTGCAGTGGTCGAATCAGGCCAAGGAGCTCCTGCTCCTAAGCGGCTGCCACGCGGATGGATCGCAGACTGAGAACGGCAACGGCCTGATTGTCGGGGGCCTTGCTGGAGGAGGGCCGGCTGAGCCTGCCGGCAACCAATCCACCAGAAGTACTGACAGGCAAAAGAGGATGTGATGTACCAGGAGGGAGCTATGCTTCTGCCTTGGTTTTTGTTCCTGAAGAAGGAATTCCAACGGTTTGGTCTGAATGGTTACTGGACCAGCCCTGATACTATTGGTAGAGACTCTAAAACTTGTTTTATACATGCATTCAGGGTAGCAAGGGAGGTCGAAATCTGTGTGGGGTTGGCTACCTCAAACCAGTTCTTTAGATACTGGACGTTAAAACAGACTGTGGGATATGAAGATTATCTGGGTCAAATGCACCCACAACAAATGCAAACTCTTTATTAAAGCTCACATGGGCATTTTGCTGCTGGCCACTTTGAAGAACAAGGGAAACCACAGCGCTTTTCCGACATGTCCCTTTTGCATGGAGGCAATTGAAGATAGGGTTCACTTTGTACTGCTTTCTCCATACTATGGCGATTTGAGGAGAGGATCCCTAAAGACTCTCCTCATTGCTTAGATGGTTAACACCACTGTATAGGCTGTGGCTCCATGCCTAACAGCTAAATCCGAAGTTGCAACTTTTGCAATGGGCTGGTACCTACTGAGGGTTTGGAGAAGATCTAAATAAATATGTTAATTAGCACAAGTGGGTTACCAAGGGTCTTTTGCATTTGTTTGCATTCATGCGGCATATTCTTTTGGCTTGTGCCAGTACTGGCTCCTGTAAAGCAAAAAGTAGTAACTGTTGAACTAGAACAGCTCTTAAGGTTGAAATATAATTTTCTTTCTTATGCTTGTATGTACCAATATCTAATCTTGAGGGACCATATTCCATATTGTAAACATTGATTGTGAATGGCTTAGTGTCTTTATGCTAGTCTACAATTTGTCTTTTACCTTGTGTTTTTTAGTGACTTCCTTCGTATTGATTGGAATTGGTTTATTCATGTCACTAATGGTTTTAATCTTGTTCTCACTGTTTTACTTTGTATTTCATGTGTTGGGTTTCATGGTATTTAATTGAAATAAAGCCCGAACAAACTATAAAAGTGTTGCATGCGCGACGTACATGATACCGGTGTGTGCTCATTTAATTTTTCACTGCTTTCAAACTCACATTCAAATGTTTGTACCATGGAACCATCTATACTGATTCCAGCAGTCTCAGGATTTGGGTGTGAGAATAGAATGGCAGCAACATTAGTCTCCCCATTGGGATCCAAGGGGCATCTGGCGTTAATGTTTGCTCTCCTCATGTAGAATTTTAGCCGAGTCTCTGGGTAAGGAGTGTTGCACATATACTCAGTTCCCAAATAACATTCATCCTAAGAGCATCACACTTACAGGATAGGATTCTCAAACATTTTAGCATGAGAAGATCTGAAAAGAATCATGTGATGCACTCATGAAAACCACCGCGAGTTCACATATGCAAGAGGGTCTCGCAAAGATTCCCAAGCCATCTCTGGATTTGCTGTACCCAAGAGCGCTCTTGCTATGGTAACCATGCCAAGCTTGAGGTTGCCATTGTGTGGGCATCTTCTATTTGCATTCACAGCAAATCTTTGGGAATCGGGTTCTATGTCTTTGCAAACTGCGAGGTCATACACAGATTTGATGAGAAGTGGGAAAGCTTCTAAGTACGTACCTAAAAGAATGTGTGACGCTCACCTTAATGTACGAACAATTGTGAAGTGCGCCAAATCTTGATACTCTTCAATATCACACATAGGTATGTGTGTTTTGATATTTTCTGAAAAGCCGCATACCACCTTATCGAAAAACACCTTTTTTCCAATTAGAACGGACTTTTACTAACAAATACTGATGGGACTCACCTGTCTAAATCTATCTGCAAAAATGTTAAAACATGAAAAACAGAAAAGAAGGACTATGCTTAAGGCCACATGCTGTCAGTCATGCCTTGTAGGCCAAAGACTGAGCAAACAGCGTAATGGTGAGTGTAGGAAAAAAAGGGGAGACATTCTCCCAGGGGAGCTGTCTGAATGGCTGCTGAGAGGGGGATCATGTCCGCACTAAGCACAGAATTGGGAACTGCGTTGGATTCATGTGTGAGCAAGCAGAACTATGTGCGCCTCAGATGTCCTATCGGGTCTGCTATTGATGGCACCTTCCCATCTGTGCTAAAGAGGAAGCAATGGAGATGTGCTTGATCTGTTGGAGGCCCATATGTGTTTGCAAAAAAAAACATACGCCTCTAAATGCTGATCTTTGTGTTAGAGTTGATAATAGACCATGCTGTGCGCTTCTTTCCACATGTATTCAAATACAAAAAGTATTTGAATACATGTGGCAAATATTAACACGTCAGCAAATAGTAATTCCAATTGGTAGCCCATGTATATCGGAGGGGGACGTAACGCTTGGGTTAGTATACAAGGGCACACCTCATTGTTCCCCCAGGTATAGAAGCGTTGGTGCGCATTTTATATTGCAATACATGTGGAAAGATACTTGCTGAAACTTCATTTGTAGAGAGAACAAATAAAATGTGGATACATATCGGTGGGAAATGTTGAAGAAGCAAATGCCATAAGATTGGCAGCCCTTGCTCAGAGTGGCAACCCGAGCTGCATTGCTTGACCAGGGCAACAGCACAGCAAGCACATCAAGCCTGCCATATTGTAGTTATCAGTCAAGCACACGCAGCCACCTCTGTCATTCACCTTATTAAGATGGGTGGGAGGAGAAATGTCTGGGGGCGGGGGGGGGGAATGGTGAGCTGCGGAGAGAGCTGCTTAAATTGCGTGGGCCTCATTACGACCCAGGCGGAAAACCATGGTGCTATTAGCACCATGGTCCATGCCAGTAACTTACCGTCTCCGCCATGGAGAAAGGGGAATTACCACCCCATTACAAGGTTGGCGGGGCAGTAATTCCCCCTTCCTCCATGGCCCTTCCCCATTCCCATTTTTGCCCCATAGGGCATAATGGTAATGGGGAAGGCGGTAATTACGGTACCGCAAATTGCGGTACAGTAATTAGCACCAAGGTCCCTTTGCGGGTCCATTCCTTAACGGCTGGTAAAACCAGCCGTTAAGGTGGGAACCCGCAAAGGGACCTCGTAATCAGGCGCTAAGGGATTACTGGCACGGGTACCCTTACCGGTACGCCAGGGTCGTAATGAGGCCCCATGTGTCCAAGTCATTTATATGATTGAAAGAACATACTCTTTGCTCAGGGCTTTAATAAGGCATAAGCCTTCAGCAAATGAAATAATAGAGCCGGATGCCACTAATCCCTACTGTGCCATTGCAGCACTTGTCATCAACATTTGAACTATTGCCCGAGTCACGAGTCACCGTTTGGCCCAATCCGATGCCATTTGTCTCAGCAAGTGCGCCCTGCTTGCTTTATTTCCCTTGTTCTGTCCCCAATGGCTCTATTGAGAAATTAGCAGGGCCCTTTCACTCTCTCTCCACATTGTGGCACTAGACATAAACTATGCTGCCTATTTATAAGGTTGTGGAAGCGCCGACTGCATGGCGAAATATGACGGTATGCTAAGGCTTATTATTGCTTGTAGGCACTTCATATGTACGGTATTGGCTGCAAATTGGCTTGGACACGTCTTTTGAATAAGGAGCAGTAATGACAGCTAGGTTTGAATTCGACCTTCTCAGACAACATTTTGAATTACTCTGTTTTATTTTGCTGTTTGTTTACCTGCTGACAATTGCAGTAGTGCAAAACCTTATGCACTATGGGGATACAATGTTATACACGAGTGGAGCAGCAATTAGCCTCGCAACGTGGTGGCCCAGGGGGCATCGGGATATGCCACAGCCTGTGCAATGATCCACTTTTAATTACCCTCTTCACAAACAGTCGCACATTTTAATTATAGAATTTAAAACAACATGCTTTTTATTCAAATGTGCCCTGAATTTTGGTGGCTCAATTAGAACTTGCTTGGCTGTAGAAGCAATTAACCCAGCGTCTGTTGCTGAGGGATTCTGTGCACTCATTTGGTTACTGGATTTAGTCCTTCCTACTATCAAATTGCCCAGTACAGTTTGACTTTGAACAAATCAATTTTGCTTTCAACAAATCGATGTGGATGTTTCTTGGATGTCCGCGGGAAGAGATTTCCATGCAAGTGGAGCAAGAAGAGAGAATGAACGGAAGTGAGAGAAAGCAAAGGGAAGGTGACGTGCCACAAGGGTTGTCGTGGAGGCAGATCAGAGATTATGAGAAGGCTTGTAGAGTTGGATAGAGCAGGATCGATACAGTGGTGCCTTAACATGGATAGGTTTTGAACCAGTATTAGTACATTTGTTCGAATACATTTGGGCGAATGGTACATTTGACCGAATATATTCGAACAAATTGGCTAACACACACCAATCACGGGGAACAGGGGTTGCGTGTGTGTCCCCCGCTCTCCATGATCAGTGCGCATTGGCCCTGGGGGGTTGTGGGGGTTTCCCCCGCTTCCTCGATATTGGAGGTCAGAGCTGACCCACGTTACAGGGATGAATCCGACGCCGCAGGGCAGAAGTGGACCAGTCAACAGGAATCAGGTAAGTGGGGTGGGGTGTTTGGTTTGAGTGCATTCAAGCCTCTGAGAACTGAACGTATGCAGGCTGTTTTTTTCTGTCAGTTTGCTGCGATCAGTTCTCAAATGCACTCAAACCTTTTGAACCAGCAGAAGAAAAGTAAATCTGGCCCTGTTTTGCATTGCCAGCCATCCAGCCTGGTGAAGGTAAGAGGAAATAAGTGTAAAGTGGGGGAGTTCAAAGAGAGTCCTTATAGTGAAATTAATGTTCTTGCTGAGAGGACAGAACGCATATTTGGGGAGACCAAAGAGGATGCTGGCACAGTAATACAGTTTAGAGACGACAAGAGTGGTTAAGAGATGCTTGGTGATGTTGAAAGGAAGGAGACGCTTGATTTGCCGAATATTAAGGAGGTTGAGGTGAGCTGTCTTTGCAGTTTTGAAGATGAAAGTAGAGAAGGTAGGAGAAGAGTCATAGATGCAACTGAGGTTTCTGGCTAAAGAAGAGTGGCAGAGAGTGGCAGGTGGGAAAATGATAGGCAGGAGAGGTGATGAGAGTCTTTGGCAGGAAAGAAGAGCACCTCTGTTTTGTAAGAGTTTAATATCAGAGAATGCAAAGCAATCCATATTTAATAGCAGAGAGAGCATTTTAGGAGAGAGAGTTCACTATAAAAGAAACATATTTGGGTGCCATCCATGAAGAGTTGGTATGAGGAGCCAAAGGAGGAGATTAGCTCCCCAACAGCATAGGTGTAGAGTTCAAAGAGGAGAGGACCCAAGATAGAGCCTTGTGGAACACCAACCATTAAAGGAGTACTTTGAGAGGTGCTGTTTTTCCAGGAAACAGAAAATTGGCGAGGTGCTAGGTAGGAGTCAATACAGGCAAGGGCTCCATTGTGAATCCCAAGAAGAGAGAGAGCACTAAGGAGATCAGTGTGAGAGACAGAGACAGTGATAAAGGCAAAGGGCAGGTCAAGGAGAATTAGAATAGAGGATAGGTTGAAGTGCCTTGCAGAGGCAAAACATTTGGAGACATTCATGAGAGCAGTTTACATGCAGTGACAGGAGCGGAAACCTGCTTGTAGGGGTCGTGAAGGTTGTGGATTTTTAGGAAATTGGTAAGATGTTTAACACAAACCTTCCAGCACTTTAGAGTAGTAATATATTCAGATTAGCTCCTTGTTTTTTTAGGAGGTGGATGACCGTGGCTGTTTTGAAAATAGAGAGAAAGCAAAAGGAGTCAAAGGACAGGTTGAAGAGTTTATTGAAGTAAGAGGCCACAAAAGGGGCAATAGGCTTGACTGCTGAGAAGCAAGAGCGTCTGATGGGGCACAAGAGAGGTTAGCCTTTGTCAGTAGAGCTTGGACATCTTTATTATTAGTTTGACTAAAGTGGGAGATGCAGAGGATGATGGTAGAGTAGGTGGAGTGTAGAATGTAGGAGGAGGGAGTGTGAGGAAGGTCAGGAAAGAGTCTGTAATTTTGGAAATGTTTGCAGCAAAGTATTCAGCCAGGTCATTAGCTGTGTAAGTGGAATTGATAGTCATAGGTTTAGGAGAATTGAGAAGTGAGTTTAGGGTGCTCTGTAGCCGCAAGGATGGTCGGAGTGAGAGTCGATGAGGGTGAGGTAGAATTCCCTTTTAGTTCTATCAAGAGAGTACTTGAGAGAGTTCAGAGCAGAGCGGTAGAGGTGCAGATCCTCATGGGAATGGGTACGCCCGCATTTGTGCAGCAGCCAACGCATGTCTGTGCGGAGACAACGTGTGAATGGGGTGACCCATGCTTGGGGAGGCTGATAAATTAAGGGTAAAAGTTAGCAGTGGGTAGTGAGAGTAGACTGAGTCATATAGTAGGGGTTGGAAGCTGGGGAAGGCAGTGATAGTGGAATAGACATCAGGTGTGAAAGTGGAGAGTGAGAACTATAAGTCAGAGAAAAACAGAGGTATGGCATAACGTTTACATTTTCTTTTAGTAGTAGGTGAGGCAAGCAGTGATGAGAGTTCAGAGGGTGGAAAGGAGATGATGGTGGAAACAATGGAGTGATCAGATGGGGATGGTGTGATAGTAGTATTAGTGGCTGAGAGAGAGGAGGAGAGGAATGGGAGATCCAAAGAGTTACCCCCGGTGTGAGTTGGTAGGTTGTGGATAGAGTTGAGAGCATGGTCACTAACAAAAAACTGAAGTTCAGATTACTGAGAAGTAGTGGTTAGACAGGGAAGGTTAAAGTCACTGAAGAGAATGAGGTGATGGTTAGTAGAAAGAAAATCATGGAGTTGCCCGGATTCATCAAGGAATGGCCTGGTGGGACCAGAAGGGCGATAGATGAAGATGATGTAAACCAAGTGAAGAGGAGCAACCGTAAAGATGGTGAATTGAAAAGAGGTAGGAAAGGATGTGGAATTGAAGATTTGTGAGGCGATGAGGCGGAAAGAGAATAGGTGCCCGTTGCCACCACCTATGAAAGTTAGACAAGGAGGGTGAATGAAGGATAATTTGGAGTCATGTAGGGCGACCAGGCGACCAGTGTCAGATGGAAAAATCCAGGTTTCAGTGATAGCAAGGAGACCTAGGGTGAAGAGATCCGGGATGAAAATAGTCAGTGATAAAGGAAGTTATGTCTCATACAGACTGAGCATTCCAGAGTGCAATGTTCAGTTGATGCAGTAAGGAAGAGTAGAGAAGTTGAGTCTCAGAGGAAGAGAGGCCAAGTGGATCGGTGTTAGGGGAGGTGTGGTTGGCTAGTCTGCATTATTTGTAAGAACTAGGAGGTGCAAGAGATCTGGAATATTAGGAGTTTTGAGATGTAAGTTTTAGGGTAGGGATTGGAAAGGAGGAAGTTGCCACGTAATTGGAGAAACATTAGAGAGAGGTGGGTAGGAGGAGCAGTAGGAGCAGTAGGAGCAAATGCATTATAGCTGAGTACCTTTGGAGCAGTTCAAATAATCTATCCTGGGGTCTAAATGCCCACGTTCAGAACCCCCTGACATACAACACTGTTTTTTTGGTTCCCACAGAATTTGGAGACAGTTCTCAATTAAAATATCTGCCACAGTTGTGGGTTGCTTTCTCACATTTCTTTTCTTTGAATTTCAGGTTAGGATTGGGAACTGTTGTCTTCCCTACCACTTGCTTAGTCCATTACATTCTGAACATTGACTGTATTAAAATGTGAGGTGTGGTTTGGGCACCTTTATTTCATTTGCTTTATTTTAATTTTGGATTGGGTTTCTAGCGGGTGAGATTATCCCACTGATGGTGACCTCCTGTAGAGTGCTCGATAGAGGTTCTGGCATCATGTACGGTGCTCAAACCCTTTCAAATGGGTAATTTAGGGCTACACAGGATATGAAATGTCGATAGAATCTGATTAAGGGACCAAGAGTTGAGGGCTGTACTTAGGACAGTACTCTAGGAAACACACTGCAGACTTTATGCACCTGTTTTTTCCCTCCTTTTCCCATCTTAACCCATTTAAAGGACCCAGGTTTGAAGACTATAATATAATTTTCTTTTGTGCAGTGGAATGCTTGAGCTGCTTCACCTGCTGTGCCTGGCTTATCAGCAATACCTAAAACCATTGACCCAGACATGTCTGACAAGCTGAGGGAGGTTTCTGCAACTGGATAGTCCATTACAAAAATGCAGCAAGGGCTTGTCACTCTTGGGATTTTCCTCACATTGCCAACTACGACTACTATACCAGTGGCAAAATGTACCCACGGAAGAGGATAAATAAGCATCGGGTTGTGAAGGGGTTTTACTGTACATTGTAGGAAGTGGGGTGTAGTACTGTAATGTATAGTGTAGGAAGATGGGGTGTTTAGTCATTCAAATGTGCTAGGGGCACAGGCAAATCCTTCCCTGTCCTTGAAGCCTAGTTGTGGTATTCCCTCCCCGTGAACATAAGGCAGGAGGTAAACCTTCTACATTTCAGGAAACTTTTAAAGACAACGTTTTTTAAATAATCCAACTAATTTATCTTTGACCCTACTTTTCTTTTGTCTCGTTTCCATGTCTCTTGTTACTGTCCTTGGGTCTGCGTGCGCCCCGTTCCCTGCGTGCTACTGGCACATTGTAAATGAATAAATACAATTTTTTTTAAAATCCATCCATCCTATTTACATTTGGAAAGTGGCCTCCAGATTTGTAATTTATCCTTATTTTGGCTCTACCTTGTGTTCTGCCTCCAAAATATCAGGCAACCGAATGATCTCACCATTCTTCTCCTCCTTGACCTCTCAGTAGCTTTTGATCTGGTCGACCATGACATCCTTTGCCAGCATCTCATGTCCAAATTCAACCTCTACAGAGAAGCCGCCAGCTGGATCAAATAATTCCTCGCCAGGTGCACCTCTCGGGTATTCATAGGCCCTGAGGCAGCTGACACCGTCCCTGTGAACTAAGGTATCACTCAGGGCCCTTGCATCTCCCCCATACTCTACAATATGTACACAAATCCTCTGTTTGACCACCTTGACAATCTAGTCATTCCATACACCATTTTTGCTGATGACACTCAAATCCTTCTGAAAATCACTAGGACCACGTCCTAGATTCAGCTAACATCAAACATATATAGCCTCATTCAGACCGGGATGGCTGAGCACCATCTATGTCTCAATGATGACAAACCAGAGCTTCCCATTGTGGGTTCCCTTCACTGGCTCAAACTACTGGACCCTGCCTTTGTGTCCTTCTCCAGCGACAGCAACTCGACCCCTTTCTCCAGCCCTGTGGAAACCTTGGCCATCTACCTTGGAGCAGAACTCTCTATGCAAAAGCATGTCAATGCCCTGGCCTCATCTGCAGCATTTTCGAAGAAACTGATCAACCTCAGCAGAAAATGTCTTACATCAAGCAATAGCCTTACCCTAGCCAGGGCCATTATTGGAAGTAAACTGGACCACTGTCATACCCTTCTCTCTGGCACCTCCACCAAAAACATCCCCAAACTACAACTGATCCAAAACAATGCCCTCTGTGCTGCCAGGGGTATGAAATGTATAGACCACATATCTCAAGCAAGGCGGATGCGCACTGGCTACCAGTCAAAGCACCCGTTTAAGGTTCAAGCTCTTGTCAATCAGACACTGCTGCATCCACAACACAGCACCCACCACCCTTAACCAGCACATATCCCAAAAAGCTAGACCCTGCTCTCATTGCTCCTCATGCTCCCTTGGCCTATTTACACCTAGATACTGCACCCACAATGTGGAACACCCTACCGTCATCCATCCAAGAAGAACCATCATAAATTCTCTTTAGGAAACATCTGAAAACCTGGTTGTTTAATAAATACGATTAAGACTCCATCAAGCGTGCCAAGACACACTCTGTCTACCATTGCCTATGATACAAATTGCCTTCAATGCGACCAACTATGTACTAGCACTCTGATACCGATGAGACTGTGCTCTGTAAACGAAATAAATAAATAAATAAATAAATAAATAAATAAATAAATAAACAAATAAATAAAATGCAAGTCCATGGGGATATTCAGTCCTAGAACTTGCCCTTTAGGAACATCAACAATGTTTGGCAATTCTGAACACTAACATTCCTGGACATTACTTTTGTGCTGTATTTGCAGTTCCCTATGTGAGATGATTAATGCCCGATTTAAGGAAGATGAGAGAACTGTGTAAGGAACTCAAGGTGGCAACAGTAAAGACAGAAACAAGTGATCATATTCCAAGGGTGTTTATTAAACTCTATAAATGGGTGAGAAGAACACCTAATCTAAACCTAATTCTAAGATGGGAGCAAGCTACTACCATCAAATAATAATAATAAGGCAGTCCTAGTGGCATTTTGCCAGATAGAAGGGCCTATACTAAAATAAACAATTGCCAATCCTTGCCGCTAAGTTACAAAAGAGTGTGGGATAGTGTTCACAAGAAAAGAAAGAAGTGTTTGCAAATGATAAGTCAGGATGTTATAGCCAGGGTCTCCCTTCCCCACATTTTTATCATGGGACAAGATGGGACTCTTGAGCACCGCACTCTCCTGGGCTTCTCCAGCATGAGGCTACAGTTTCTTTCAGCGATATCACGACCTTCTGTGGTTAAGTCTCTCTTCTGCAAAAGTCTCTTGACTCTGAGGGCCTAATGTATCCAAAATAACAAAAAGTTCCTCTCTGTATGTAAGTTGGGTGATGACTCTTCACCCTGATATCTCCCTCTTCTGGGCTCAGATCCTTCTCTGATGTTAGCCTCCCTCTGTTGGGTTTACTACAGCCTTTTACTCAGACAATTTCACTTGTTGTATTCATGAGTCTCGATGTCTTTTTAAACAATGTTTCACTGTGGACTTCCCTCTGCCGGGTTCATTCCTGTCAACACAATGTTAACGGGGTTATCGTACTTCACCCTGTTCAGCAGGCCTCCCTCAGCCGGGTTCACATTTGCCACAAATACAGTTCACTTTGCTTTACACAATGCAGGATTTACTTCCCTTAGCTTTCCTCTTGGTTATGGGTCAAAGACTTTCGAGTGTACAAGTGGTTTTACTCAAACGTTGTGTGACCACTTTGACCTCTTGCGTCATCCCTCCTAGGGCCTTCTGGTATCGTTAGTTTCAACAAAAGGGACCGGTCAGAGTCTTTCGAATGAGCGCGCACATGGAGCCGAACCACTCTGCACCTGGTCTCTCCCTGGGTTTTCTAAACAGTTCTGAAACACGCAAAGTCTTTGTTCCTTGATTCACATTATGTTGCCACTTGCAACCTTTGCTCATCACAGTTCCATTTACTATCGGTTCTCCATATGTCTCACCGGCTGTGATGAACCGCTTGGTATTTATTGTGTCTGGAGTCAAGGGCGGTAGCACGGTAGCAAGCATCTCTCCCTGACCTGGTTATCAATATAGGAGGATTCCTTGCACCGTTGACACCTGTTACACCACATGCTGGCTCTTGTTCCCAGCCTTGTGATTCCTTTCTCTGAGGCTTTGCAGGTCTGGGTCAAAAAGAGCAAGGGCACTTCCCTCCTTGACATCCTTTCGGTTCTCACTATCTTTCTCCTCCTCTTGAAATGCCGTCCTGCAACAGCTGCCTCCTCGTACGGTCTGCCTTGAGCAAAGTGTGATCTCGTTCTCCACCTTGTGCCCCTGTGGGTAAGGGAAAGGACCATCAAGTGTGTGTGGTTATTGTCAATTGCCTGAATTTGCCTGACCCTTGTGTTGGGTCAGGTAAACAGCCCTGGTGTTAGTCTGTTGTCTTTCATGGTGTGAGAAAGTGTTTGTGTCAGAAAAGGGGTGTGGGTAGAACGTCTGAGTATCCCATGGGGTAGGATGGGGAAAAGGTGTTATAAGGAAGGTGTCCCACTTCCACTCCCCGAGGACCCCCCGATCCAGGTGATCCTCCCGCACTGGTCAGCCTCAGGAATTGGATCCAATAGCGATGGCCGTGTCCTGGCCACCTGGATGACAGATGCCCAGGGACTAGCGGGTAAGACACCTTCAGGTTTCTCACAACTGTGACTCAGTTCAAATCTCCTCTTGTCACAGGAACAGAGTTACAGATGGAGTCCTCTACCATGTCCAGTGAGCTTTTGGTTGGAAATAGTGGACTGCAATGTGAGTTACAGTTTACAGTTGTCCACTGCTGAGGGAGGTGTTTGGATGCAGTTGGTGCTATGTTTATAGGAGTATGTATTCCAACATGCCAACATAATTCATTTCATACTAATCTGAAGTTGCCTTTCCAGTTTTGAGTGCGCATTGCATTGTGGGGCATGGTTTTATAGTAGGAAAACACGCTCCCTTCTATGGTGGTGCTATAACCTGAGATTTTAGAAAACAGCCTTACATTGTGCGTTATGTTGATATACATTGTTTGTTGTGTACAATGTGGTAATGGTGTGTTTCTATTATCTTCTAGGCTGTCACTTATATGTGATGTTAACAATGAGAAGCAGTTATTGCACTCAAAACATTGGAGCGAGATAGGCAGGGGTTTTGATGACAGGCTGTTCACGACAAGACATCTGCCACACTTCATAAATTGAACCTTCTGGTATTTGGGAAGATAGGGGACTTGTCTGGACAACTATAGGTAAAGCACCTAATGAAAGTCCATGTCTGAGATGCGGGTATCTCCAGAATGGCCAAAGTCCCAGGGTTATCTTTGAGGGCATAATGGATAACACCTTCTTCAAGGAACACAGTTTCTGGGGGTCACTGGCCCAGCATGTGCAGATTTATTATCCTGGATCAACTGAAAAATAAGAATAATACAGGACTATGCTCTGTTGCAGGATTCATTGAATGTTGTAATCTTTTTGGGGTTTGTGCTCCGCCTGAGTCACTGAAAAGGATATGTAAAGAGGCTTCATAAACCCATGTTCAAGGCATAGCTAATTTCTGGCATCTACACATTTAAGTCTCAAGTACAATATTAAATTCATCCTACCAGAGGTCGTCAAAAGGGAATGACATAGAGACTAAATATGTAACATGTGTACATTTTTTGTACATTTGAATCCATGTGCTATCTGTTTTTCCTGCCTGCAACTTCGATGAACTAAAACTAATGAATGATCCTATATTGTTCTCGTTTTTTACATTGTTCTCTTTGTGGGTGCAGATGGTGACTTGGGCAGCCCAGTCAATTGATATTTACTGGGTGCATGGAGGCAGACTAGAGGTGCACAGCTCTTTGATAGATGGCCAGATTACTACTGCATATGTATGAAGAGGGGGGCTCAGGGTTTCACCCCAACCAGGCACTAAAAACTCAGGCAGGTAGAATAAAGGAACAGAAAGGGGTTCATTGTCAATTTCAGATTTGTTGTGGATAGTATGGGTTGACTTGAAACCTGCCTTCACAAGTTACTGTATAGAAGTTACTGTAAGAACAGTAGGGAATATATAAAATAATAAATATCAATGAACACTGAACACATTCAGTGATATGCATGCTAATTAGTTTTAACAAAGAAAAATAATAGATAAAAACACATCTGTTATGCTGTAAGGACCTCTTACAGCTCAGGAGGCCACGCCACTTTTCATTGTCGGGTTGCTGCTACTTAATTAAATGAAGGCCCACATGGAGAACACGTCCAGTCTCAGCTTCTCTTTATTCTTAAACTAACTCCTTCCTCTCCCTCCACGTCATTTCCCTTCCCTTGGATCCTGCCCCCTCCCTAACCCGAACTTCCACATATCACTGTGGATCGACTGTAATATTGCAACATGAAAACCTTCCCTCCTTTTAAACACAGAATAGGGTGCTAACCCATCTCTTCAATGAGTCTTACGGGTTAAGGCTTTGCCCCAAACAGGGCTGCTGGCCCTTGACAGTTCTGGGCTGAAATTGGGGGTCGGTCTACAATCACTCACCATCACTCACCATAATCATATGTGACCTCTGCACCGGACTCCTCATCTCCCAAGTATGCATCTTCAGCATTTGTCCAGGTCCCTCGATCATCACAGCCATCCTGTTCCTCCTCTGAGGCTTCCCAGGGTGTCACATCCCCCTGGCATTCCTTAAAATGTGACAAATTTCTTGTGATTGTCTCTCACTCTGTGTCCACGGCTGTGATCATTGTGTCTTTTACTTTGGTGACTGTGAGGGGACTAGGTGCAAAGCAAGAGTCTTCCTTCCCTCTTTGGGCTTGGCGTGCCAGCACCCTGTCACTGTCTTTGAAGCTGTGTTCCTTGGCTCTTCTCTTCACGTCAGCCTCAAACTTCATTTTCTGTTTTTCTTGGGCGTCTCTGATGCTCAATTCATCATCCTCTGGTGTGGTGCCGCCCTCGCAGGGACACTGTGGCAGTCATGTCTGCAATCTGCAGCCAAATAGGAAGTCCGCTGGACATTTACCCATAGTGCTGTGAGTGGTGTGGCAGTAATCACAGAGAAGCTGGTACAATATTTGTTGGAAAGGTCTGTGGGACAGGTGTGCCACCTGTAACGATCACTTGAGACTGCCCACAAAGCATTCGCCATGCTATTGGTTTGTGGCCAGAGGGGTATAATTTTCCGATGTTTGAACCCCATGTACCGGTTGAAGTTTGCAAAGTCCAGGCTGGTGAATGGTGAGCCATTGTCCCATTTTATTATTTGAGGGATGCCGTATGCTGTGAGGATGCGGACCAGGGCAGGGATGACTGCTGTTGCAACCATGGATGTTACTATTTGTACTTCTGGGTACCTGGAATATTCATCAACTACCACTAAGGCATATGTGCTGTTGCATAATGATCCAAAAAGGTCGACAGCCAGCTCCTCCCATGTGCCCCCAGGGAGTGATGACATCTGCAGGGGATTTGGGTGCAATGCTGGTGCTATGGCGCTGCAGATAGTGCAGTACTTAAGGGTGTCTTCCACCAGTTCGGCTAGCCCTGGAAACCAGATTTTCTGTCTCAGAAGTTTTTTCGTTGAGACCTCCCCTATGTGTCCCTCTGGGCCAGGTCGACCACTTGTTGGGGCAGTGACTTGAGCATGACGATTCGACAGCATTTCATGATTATTTGGTCCTCTGTAGTGGTGAACTGCTCTTGGACTAGTAGCATCGCCTTTATGTCCCCTTGCAAGGATTCCTCCAGGTGTTTTGTTTGTTCTTTTGCATGCTTTAATTTGCCTTGGCTAATGCACTGGGTGAGGATGGCCAGTATGGGGCCGCATGCGGATTCTTGTTGTAGCGTCTTCCATACTATTGGGAAAGGTTTTAGCTGGTGAATGATGTATTGTAGATATCCATCAGCGACAGAATGTTCCGGGGCAGACGGCCCTGCAGGGTGACGGGCGAGGTAGTTGGCTGGGTTTTTGTCCTTGCCTTGCCTATGGCGGATGGAGAATTTGTAGTCCTGGAGTCGGAATCCCCACCTTTCTATCCGCGGGGCATCCGGGCCTGGGTGTTGCCAAAGATGGTGAGGAGCGATTGGTGATCAGCGACTACTGTAAATGGCTTTCCGAATAGAAATAGGTGGAAGTGCTCACAGGCTCAGACTGCCAGACTTAGCTACTCTGCTATAGAGTACTTTCAGTCATGAAGAGGCTGCAGCTGGCGTATGACACCAATTTCTTGATATGGAGAGTACGGGGATCGTATTGTGCCAGTACTGAGCCCGACCCACAGGGCTGGTGTCCACCATCACCTCAGTGTCCATGATTGAGCTGAAGTAGGCTATGTCTGAGGCTGAGACAATGCTGGCGTGAATGTCTGTGAAGGCAGACTCACATTCGGCTGTCCAGCTGAATTCATGGCTGTTCCTGGTCAGCTCTCTTAGTGGGGCACTCACTGTCGCTTAGTTTTCCAAATAGCTTGAACAGTAACTGACCAGCCCTAAGAATGACATAAGGTCCGATAAGTCTGTTGGCCGCGGGCTATCTTGTAGTGCCTTGAACTTCTCCAGGTAAGGCCTCATGCCCTGGTCAGAAAATATGTGGCCAAAGAACTTGAGAGTTTGCTTTCCAAACTCACATTTGTCCCTGTTGAGCGTGATGTTGGCAGCTTCTAGGGCCCTGCAGACTTTGTGTAGGTTGTCATTGTGCTCTTGGATTGATTTCCCAAATACCAGGATGTCATCGCTGTAATTTAGACACTCTGGCACATGTTTGATCACCTGGTGGATCTCCTCCTGAAAGATTAGTGCCGCTGACTATATGCCGCAGTCCAGGTGTTTGTAGCAGAAGAGCCCCATATGGGTTACAAAAGTGGTGATATAATGGGACTCCCTTGCCAGTTCCAGCTGATGGTAACCCTTGTTAAGGTCGAGCTTCAAGAATACGGTTGTGCCATTTCAAGAATACGGTTGTGCCATTTCAAGAATACTTAGGAGGTGTATCATGTCTGTTATTCTCAGAGCTTGGTGTCACTCTTGTTGAATAGCCATGTTCAGGCGGCGCATGTCTACGCACAAACAAATGGATCCCTCAGCCGACTTCTTGGGTACTGGGACAATAGGGTAGACCCATGGGGTGGGTCCCACCGCTGGCTCAATGATGTGAGGTCTAATAGGCATCTTAGTTCCGCTTCTACCTGTTTTGTATGTTTATCAGGATGCCCCTTTAGTTCTGGGCAACTGGCTTGACCTCTGGATCAATGTGGAGTCTTACTTTGCAGTTGCACAGTTTGCCGAGAACTTTGAAGAGGTTCGGTTATGTCTTTGTGACATCTCCTTCAGGGGCCATATATTTGTGGGCCATCAGGTTGTAGCAGGTTGTATAAGATGTGTACAAGTCCCATGTCGGTGGCCGTCCTGAAGCGACGTGTTGTATATCTGGAGTGTTAAGATGTGGCTATGTTCTTTTGCTGTCTCGTTTCCTAGCGCCCATATATATCCTTTCCTCCTTTGACTGCCGTGTGAAGAGGAGGAATCGCTCCTCCCTCTTCTGACATTCTCCTGTGTAGTGTCTCTTATGGCAGCAGGGGACTGGTCTGGGCTTGCACACCAACGTTCAAAACCCTTTTCTCAATATTGCAATAAGTCTGGGCCTGTATGACACTCTTCCTCTTTGTGTGGCCACCAAGGGGGCACTGTGGGTACCATTTGCCGCCTAAAGAGACTCACCGCTGTGGCCCGGGGGGGGGTATGCCGTGAGGACTACCAGCTCCAGCAGTCTCACCTTTGGCCAGTATCACTGTTGCTGGGCCTGGGTCCGTGGGAGCAGTGGAGGCGGACCACGCCTTTACCATTATGTCCTGCGAGGGAGAGACAATATAGAGGGAACGCGCCGGGTCCGTCATCCTCTTTGCCAGTGTTATGATGTAAGGACCTCTTGCAGTTCAGGTGGCCGAGATGCTTTGCATTGGCGGGTCGCTGCTACTTAATTAAATGAAGGCCCACCCGGAGAACACATCCGGTCTCAACTGCTGTTTATTCCTAAACTAACTCCTTCCTCTCCCTACATGTCATTTCCCATGAGGCATTGGACCAGTTCAATCCCTGGCCTCCAATCTATTATGGGGTAGGCCAGTTAGATGCTCAACCTCAGAGCTACTGATGATATAGTGAATGAGGGTGCCAGAGTACCCATGTGCGTGAAAGGACACTTGTCACTCTGACCAGGAAGGCATTACCGTAGTGCAGAACCAAGTGCACTTTGTTGCCTCCGATGGGCCAAAAACTAGGCACTCAAGACTCATTTATGTGTGAATGGGTGAGGGAACAGGAGCGAGAGGAGGGCAGCTTCATCTCACTTGCACTAGGAGAAATGCCGTCAGGCCTAGTACGCTAGTTTGTTTGTTTGATCATTCGGAAAACTCAAGGCCTAAGAATGAATACTGTATTTGCTTGCTCCCTTACTGCTGTGAAGCACTTTGAAGCACTTGACTTGTGTATAAGCGCTGTACAAATAAACAATTACAATTACTAGCGCTTGTGTAGAGCACAGGTTCTGTGGAGGAGGGATAGAAAGACTTCATGACAATGTACAGTATGAGATGCTTTTCGAAATGCCTTCACAAGCACAGTATGAATGTATTCTTTGTGGCACATACCAATGTTTCCCTTGCATTCTGGACCATGTAGCCTTCTAATGGTACAAAAGGAAATACTATCCCGGACCTCCCACTCACTTTCTTGGTAAGTAGCGTCTTTCCTGTTTTGGTCCTACTGACAGAACAGTAATGGCTTTACACTATAGTGTATCTCAAAAAACAAGAAATACTAATAACTACATTATAAAGACATCTACATCACATTTCTTGAACATATAAGGTGTTAGTTAGAACCAGTCCAGATCTGTGTAGAAGATTTGTCTACAAACAATGCCAATTTCTTCCGAGGACATACTTTCAAAATTCTTTGCAAATTTTTGAAATCGCCAGCAGATTTCGAAATTTGTGGACAATACCAGCAGATTAGCCCTCTGTAACTATTGAATTTTATATTTCTTCTAATTTCCACAACATTTTCTGTAACTTTGAACTGCCTCTGTTGTTCGATATACTATTTACTGAACAGATTTAATGCACACATATTCAAGGGATGCTTGAAATCAATATATAACAAATAAATATTATATAGTCCACTGTTCACTACAAAATATTATTGGTGGGGTGGATCAAAACCTGGATCCCTGCTGATTCGGGTATCATCCAGTTAATGAGGTATCCAACCAACTGATGAGGCATTCACATGTTTTGGATCCTGGGCACCAATTTATTATGGGTAGACCGGGAAGGTGCTCAACCATGTAGCCACCAATGTTGCAGCAAACCACGGGCACCTGAATGCCTACGTCCTGGAAAGGATGCATCCAGCGCACATTTGATCAATGGCAGTACATCTAGGTGTGGACGCTTCAACCCGCATTGACTAACAAGGTGCCATCTAGTAGTGAACTGATAAACAACGTCTAGAAAGGCTATGTCTGGCATGTATCAAGGGTAAATGTGTCTCAAAATAGTGAAATGTTTTGGTGAGGCCGATGATTTGGCTGATGAAAAGGCACCATTTGTAGAAAAAGCGCTATCAAGTGCAGTACTAAACCACTGCCTGCTTTTCTGTATGGGTGATTTCATTTTATCTGGCCGCCATTCCTCCATCAACTGCTGTCGTCATACAGGTGAGGCTGATCATACCTAATTATGATTAATCCAGAGTCTCCACAGAGGAATCAGCAATGAACTGGAATAACATGTTTTCAGGATTTCTGTCCGAATAACATCATAGGATTTGCCATCTCGATGATTGTCACCACAGGATGTGCCATCACAGAAACTGGCAACAGTAAAACATTTTTGGCCCAAACCCGCTGACTTTGCTAAAGAGACAGTGCCAGAAAACCTGCATCATGCAGTGGACTGTAATTAAAAAACGTTTCTTCCAGAAGTTGGTGGAACACAACAAAAATAGTGGGGCACATATTTCATTGGTTCTATGTGATTTCATTGGGGAGATTTGGTCGAACCCAAATCCATCACTTTTTTTTCTTTTTAAGGCATTTAGTCACAAATATATGCGGGGGTGACCCGTCACAACCCTTCCTTGCACTCGGTCACTTTAATTATTACCCTTACCCACCTCCACATATATTTGTGCCCAAATTCGGGCGAAACAATTCAATGGATTTGGCTTTAACCAAATCTCCTACGATGAAACCTCCCTATCCTCTTTCATCTAGTGAATACTGTTACATATGTAAGGGAAGTCACCACTTGCAGTACTATTGCTAAGAAGGGATGCACCATGTCACTGTGAGGCAAGGAGCTAGTCCGACTTCACAAATTCGAATCAGAGTATGGTCAACTAAGCTCTTCGTCCTGCTAAGGTCGATACATGGAGTATTGTTAAATTGGGTAATAAGAACTATTAGTAAGCAGCGAGGGACAATGAGCTTGTAAAAAGCAAGCTTATTGGCCCTCGCCTGGCCCTTACCTGCCCGAGAAGGCTCCGAGCACTGCCGCGTCCCATAGTTCTTTCCGTGAATGGCTGCCATGGAAAGGGAGAAGGGAGTCCGTTCGCCCTTTTCATGGTGGCCATTTTGTTTGTTTACTTTTTTTACATTTGTGTTAAAGGATGCCATGGAAAAGGAGAAGGGACTAATTTTAGTCCCTTCTCCCTGATGACCATTTCTTTTTTTCTTTTGTTTCTCAAGGCAAGAAACGGTTGCGCGCTGTTTATCTACTCAGGAAAAATTGCTCTTAGTACCCCGGTACGACATGCTGGGGTACTCATGGCAATATAACCCTCAGAGAGAGGGCATTACCGGTTGGGTAATGCCCCCAGGCTTTGTTAAAGCCCTCGCTTCGCTCAGGCTTCTAACTATGGCCCTGGGGGCATTACCCGACTGGTAATGCCCCCCTCCTCGGGTTGTATTGCCTAATTATCACAGCACTTACAAGCAAAAGCAATCCGCCATGGAACATGTGTTTTTGTCATGTGAGTTGAAAGATCCACCCTCCATTTCTAAGCAGAACAATGCTGCATGCACCTTACCAGTGCACTGCGGTCACACATGAGGAAATCATGACTAATTGCTCAATGTGCACACTAGCACATCTCAAACAGCTCCATATCCATGTTCAGGCTGGAAAAGGTCTTGCTGTGAGTCAAACAACCTATTGTGATAGTTCATAGGCTAACAACTATACTTCACAACTCACATTATGATGTGTTACATCCTAGTCTTGTAGACGATACTGACAGCAGCTTTGCCCCTAAAAAGATGGGTGAAACATCCATTCTGGTCTTACTTGATTTGAAGGTTCCTTTGAACAAGCGAGACAGGATGTCTGAACCTCTCGCACCTGTTTTGTGATTCCACTAATTTCTTCTATGATGTATTTATTCAAGTTGTTAAAGAAATTATTTAATGCCATATTTACGGTTACCAGTCATTTGGTCGAAAACCAAATGATCGAATGCCATTTGGTCGAATGCCAAATGGTCGAAAAAATGGTCGATTATTTTTTTTTTTTTTGAGGCATGCGGGGCACCTCGACGATGATAGTTCGTTGCTGCAAAAAGTCAATGACGAACTTTGGCCCAGCAGGGGCGTCGGGTCATCAGCGTCTTTGTGGTCGTCGGGTGGCAGGAAACCCACCGGCAGATTCTCCTTGGTCGTCGGCGACCTTGACTTTCTCTGGTGGGACAAAGCAGTCATCGGTGGTGAGCGAGGGAGTTCTGGATTCAAAGTGCTCTTAGGCAATGGAGCATTGCGGCGCTGGTCGACGATGATCGTCGTCGACGGTGATGGACTTCGATGTCCGGGTGCTTCCCTTCTTGATTCCGCAGTAGTCCCCATCTCCGGAGGGCAGCCTTTCAAGGACTGTCTTCCAAGGCACTTCGGCAAAGGTTAGCTGGTACACAATGGTCCCTCGAAGCTCGGGGAGAGGTCTCCTAGCCAGGTCCTCTCTTGGATCTGCTTCTTAAAGGCACAGCAGCTTTCAGATTGTGTTGAAGGGAACAGCGGTTCACCTTCTCCTTCTGGATCGGCTTCGAGAGTGAGCATCAAGTATCGACTTCAGCTTCTGAACAATTTCCATCAGTGAGAGGTCCCCAGATATACTGTTTGGTCTCTCATTCACTCTTCTGGGTCACACCCAGGCAACCGATCACTCAGAAGGGCATTCATGCAGGCAGCCGATCAGGCTCACAGTGTATTCAGGCCATTCTCCTCCCTCCAGACACTCACAACAAGGAATGTGTATTGGGACAATTACACAGCCATTCAGCACTCCACACTGCATTCATACCAGTTTTGGGCAGGGCTGTCTCAGTCTTTGTGTCACATACCAGAAACCAGACACCCATAACAAGAAGTGCATATTGGTCACACACTCCATTCATCCAGGTCCCACCCCAAGGGTGTACCCACAACATACAGTCACTGGGAAGGCTGCCGCCAGTCTGGCCTGGACTTCCCCATGATACCATATATGGAACTTCCACCCAACAGCCAGTCGGGGGGATGGGAGAGAGTCAGGGCTTCCCATGCCTTTGGGAAAACAAGGGAACAGGCAATAGGAAACAAGAGGCCACGGGGCCATCTTGTCTCCTATCAGGAATCAAATGATTCCAATGGCAGGGCCTGGGTATCCCAAAATAGAGGATACTCAGAACACATGTCAAATTCAGCATGGAGCTGCCACCAGCCCATACCCTGCTCTGTGGGCCGTACACAGGTGCACAAAACATACAGTAGAGGTACAGCATTGTACCCCCCCACCCATGGGTGCCGTAAGGGTATCCCAAAGGTCTGTACACCAAATCAAAAAGAGGAAGAGCTGCACTGCCAGGAGTCCCACATGGACTCCTGGGCAGAAAACAATACAGAACACACATGAAAAAGGAATACAGAACAAGGAAAGGGAGGCCCTGTTAATCCAATGCATGCCTAGCCTCACAGCCATTAAAAAGTAATTTAAAAAAAATTGAACACAGGAAATGGCTGCCAGGGAACGGGGGCGGGGGAGAAGGGTCTAAACGTAATCACTTCTCCCTTTCCATGGCAGCTAGATGCGAACATTGAGGGACGTGAAAGAAGTGCAGGTAAGGCTTTGTCGGGCTGGTAACTACCCGGCGAGGGCCAATGAGATTGCATGTTACAACCACATTGTTCCTTGCCGGGTACTAATAACATGTGTTTGTCTGCAAGATGGACTTAAGATGTGTTGCAGCTGCCCAGTTTAATTTTTGTGGCTTTTTAAGCTGGGATTACCTTTTAAGCTATTCCATGGGGAAAAGACCAGAAAAAAAATACAGGACTGTCAAGTGGGGACTTGGGGGGCAGCGGTGGCCCGGTGTAGGAGAGACTGTGTGAAAGGTGAATGTAGTTGGAGAACCAAAGGGCCGGATGGGTTGCTATGTCTCCCTAAACACAATCTAGGATATGTCCTGTGCAGCGAGGCCACCAATAGTGGCTGAAGCCGCTATTCATGACCACTTGCAATACATTACAAGTTACAAGCCTGGCACTCAGAAAGAGGGGGCAATCATTTGACTTTCACATGATATATTCTCTGAGAGATCAACAGTGAAAGGCCACTTAGCTGATCAGCCAAAGTGGAGAGAATGCTGATGAAACAGAAGTGGGTGTGCTCCAAAATGGAGTCACATGCAAGAGCAATTATGATTTGGGCACCTTGTACACCAGGAAACCCTTTTAATCACAACCGTCTAGAGTGGTTGTATTTCAGAAAAGCAAATTTGCCATTTATGTGAATCTCTGTAAAATGATGAAAATGTAAACATTTTATTTTACCAACATTTTCTGTTTTTTTCTTTGTGTTCTGTTACATGATTTTTTAAATTGCGCAACATCACCACTGTAGTCATCTCAGATCACCTAGGTGTCCGTTTAGGTAACAGGTTTAAATTATTGAGCATGTAGTAGTGAAGTGCTACTTTCCTTACCTTTTCGAAATATCTTTCAGCAGGTGAATTTTGGTCTCCTTTCCGTCTGGGAGAATCAAGGTGTGGAAATGGCTGAAGTGGTTATACTTTAAGCTGGTGGGTGGAGCTATTTTGGACAAGCATGTGCACTGGACCACAAGCAGAGCGGAGAGTACGGAAACACATGACCCAGCCATCTTCAAAACTACAAAACATTAAAAAGACATTATTAAAAGGAAAAAGTACGTTAACGTATACATCACATGTAATCAGGGCTGGTTGAATCATGAATAGCGGAGGAATTAATACAGCTGTAATTCAGTTCTAACAAATGAAGCTGTAGTAGGAGGAACGGCACAGGGCTATTTTTCCACACCACACCTGTTGCTTGCAGCAACACAGTCTGAGATCCAGTTTGGCGGTGAACATATTTGTAACAGTGTACAGTGTTTTTTCCACTGCTTTCATTGTATACACTTCCCAAGGGCCACCAATTGGGATGTTGGCTCAGAGCGCTCCTTCCCTACGGGTACCAGAAGAACGTTCCCCTAAATCCTTCCTGCCCCTTTCTACCCCCTCTAACCACACTCATAATCCTTATACCACAAAGATGGGGAAGAGTGATGCCTGGTAACAGGCACTGGGTTTAATTCAGTTAGCACAGTCAGCATCAGTGATCCCTGATTTGTCTAAACGTTTAGGGTTAATCCTGCTTCTCCAATTACTGATGCACCAGTGGTAACATAGAAGGGCAGGGGTCTGCAAACTTTGGCTCTCCAAATGTTTTGGACTAGGACTCCCATGATGCCTCCCCATTGACTTTGATGACTAGGACTCATGGGAGTGATAGTCCAAAAAATGTGGAGAACCAAAGGTTGCAGACACCTGCATTAGTGGTTTGCAACCTCTATTCCAGTAGTGAGCAGCATGTGGAAAACATACACAAACTGGACTGTGTGTCAGTTCTGAGGACGGACCAATCTCTTTTGTTAGGAAGAATGGCACAGGCACTAAGATCTACTATAAATTGTTGCTAAAATATTGACAACAGAATAACAGAAGAGAGCCAAAGCTGAGGCCTTCAGTGGGGTAAGGGGTACTGCTGAGAAATCCATGTCCTTCTTCAAAGGGGTCTATGTGGAAGGAAGAACAAAATTCAAGGGACCATACAGCAATACAATCCATTTTGACAGCTTTGGCCTGATTTACAAAAACACAAAGCAAAACCCCCATTTGAAAAGGTTTTCTAAATCAGGCCCCTAGAGTCTTGAATCCTCTGGCTCAGTTATAGAGTTTTTGAATATGTTAGTGGTCGAACAAAGAAAATATGTCCGGGCAGAAGAAAAGTGACCCCAAATTTCATATGGCTTTTATGATAAACTGCTGATGTACTACTTTTGGTTCCATTCTTGGGAAAATATGTGTCAAAAGCCCCATTTTAGGAAACAATTGCTGTGCACTGAGCAGCTGGTAGTTTTGAGCAAAAAGTCATACAACCCTGCCATATAGGTTGCTGTGGGCCAGTTTTCGGAGCATGCCATTGCATTTGTTCATTCAGACATGGCCATATTGCCCTGTCGGCCAGCCCAAGCGTGGTTATGGTCATGTGTCTAAAGTTCACCCTTGAGAGCTTGGACCCGGAAGCACCCAAGCAGAGCGCTCACATATAGAACTAATTGTGGGCTCTGTTCTCATGATTGATGGAAAGCGTGATGGCAGAGATTTAAAGCTCCTCTATTTAGACATGCTGAGCAGGCTCTTTCCATTTTTATCCGTGGGGATGCAACAGTCGTAACAAAAGAACGCACACACAAAAGGCATACATTTAGACAATTCTACATAGAAATATTTCTCACTAAAAAATATGACTTTAGTAATTATGTAATAGACCAGTAATCCCAAATGCAAAATGGTGTGCACAAATTCGAGTGCTAAAAATAGGAAGACTGATACATTTAAATGTGTTTTGGTATGTAAGTATGTATGCATGTATGAGATTTAAAACGCGTAAATCTAGATGAGAAGCAACAGAGCACTGTACAATGGGGACATGCCCCGGGGGTTACAAGCAGGGTGCAGCATAGGAGCTGGGGTGGTCAGGGGGAACAGGGGTGGGGGGACATCAGAGGGGGAGCAATAGGTGCATTCAATGGTTTAACATGGTTACCACTACTTTAAAAGGATGTCTTGTGATTTCTCTTAAGTGCAGAATAAGCCACCACCCTTTCAAGATAAGCACATATATGTTATTGTATATCTGTTTCTATCATGCAGAGGCAAGGCACGTGAAGCAAGGCAGAAGGCAGGACAAGAGGAGGGAAGACCAGGGCAAGGGGAACAGGAAGGGGGGATGCAGGGCAGGAGAGAATCCAGAAGAAGGACTGGAAGCAAGAGAGCTGATTAGAATGACAAGAACAAACAAGGGACAGATCCCAGGAGCAAGGACACAGATAAGAATTTCCACATTGAGATGCACGGAACAGCGTCTTCCCACTGCTTGTATAGGCAGGCAAATGAGCGTATGGCTGGGGGAAGCTGGTAATGGTTGCCTTTGCAACCCGAAGGGCATTGTGGATTGTGCATGCGCGAAGGGCCGAACACGGTCTTCCGCGTATGGGCAGAGCCGCCGCAATAGCAGCGACCATCACAGTCGGCAGCCGTGCCAAGCATACCCAAGGCCACCTCCAGCGTGGGTAGAGCCTCCAGGAGGGCATCCGAGACCCTGCACCACGGCGCCAGGTAAGTAGCATGACAGTTTCTCTTTGCACCTTCTCTGTATTCTGAAATACTCATATTATTTATTCCTACTATTTGAGGGTTGTCCAAAAATGACTACCGTGTGTGAAAAAGTGACAATCCTGACCCCATCCCAAAAGTGGGAGGGGAATATGCAGACTAGGAAAGCTGACCTCTTAGGGTCTCTGGCCTAATGCCTTGATCTACCTGGTGGAGGTCTAGGTTGCAACAGGAATGTCCCCTTCCTAACCCATGCTCCCCTCTTGGACCATAGAACATAGACCTGGAACGTACTGGCAATGGTAAGGGCATTTATCTCTTCTGCGTAACATTATACATGCATGAGACCAGTAGTCACAAACCTTAATCATATTGGGGAGAATTGGACTTGGAACCTTCATACAAAATGCGGTTGCATACATTATGTAGCATTAGCTCCCAGGGCTGGGGGATCAATCAATCAGGTTGCTCGGATCATGGTCTGAATCCCACGACCCAAGCCTGCATTCCGAGCAACTTGACTGCTGCTTGCCTCACCCCATCATCTTACCCCACCCTCCCTTCCCTTCTCCTTAATTTCCCCGTCCCTCCACCGCCACTTAGCCGATGGCTTCAGCAATGGTGGTGCCATCACCGCCACCACTGGTGTTGCTGCTCTGTCTTCCTTCTGGCCACATGGAAATTGAAGAGGATTCTGCTTGGATCCCAGTCTTTCAGCTCTGTGGTGGCCATTTTGAAACAATCTTTTGAATGAATGAATGGGACACCGTGTGGCGTACTGTTCATTCATCCAAAAGACATATCTATCAGCACCCCGGGTTACCGGATTAGCAACTTGGGCTGCAAATTGCACTATTCACCCATTTCACAGGATACAGCGGGTGGTAATGGCCCGGGGCCCAAGTTAAAGGCCCGAGCGTATTGCTAAATTCCTACCATGGACCCTGAGTTCATTGGGAGTATGCTGAGCATGCAAAGACCTTTTATACTGGGAATAACGCTTTATTGCTCTACCCCACTTACCAGATTGGGTCCTTCTGAAAAACGATTTCTCTGGCCCCAGCCCACTTAAGAGGGTGCACATGCCTCACCTCGGGCCAAGGATGGATCCCCAACACAACCTGCAAATAAAATTGATGCTAAGACAGAAGATGGGCCTGCCACTTCTCCTTTCTTCTCTATCCACCCCTCTCCTTTATCTAAATTCATACCCAACTCTACTCCCCTACATAATTAATAACAAACACATTAATAAGTATAAACCTAATTTACACATACACACACAAATAAATACATGATAAACAATATCAAATAATTATGCGTAGCTGCTACAGTCAGCCAGTCCTTTTCAGTACTTCTTTCTTGTGATGCTGTCCTTGGTGGATAGGGGTCTTCCCCATGCTGGTAAATGTGGCGGCCCCACTCCAGTCATGTCTTTTGTTGGTGCCTGCACCTGCTGTTTCTTCTGGGTGGCCCAGTCCACCACGTGGGACTATCCAAACACCATCATGTGGCCCACACAAGCTGATTGTATTTGGGTAGCTCTCATGCCCCGTGGGGGCCACCAGCATCACTGCCAAGCCTGCGGTGCATTCTTGATTCTTCACGGCAACCTTGTGCCCTGAGGGACCACTGCACTTAACACTGTGCCCCACAGTGCACTCGATCTTCTTCTGCAGCCCCAATGCCCTGGCAGGCTCACCAGTGTCCCTTCCGCACCCCGTGGTGTGTTGTTTCTTCTAGTGGCATCCCGGGATGCCAACATTTCTCAAAATCATGCTCCAGTTCTCATCCATCACACCCATCCCATCTCTTCACTGTGCCTGTGTGGAGCAAGGGGGGAAGGCCTGCTTATGTTCCTGGAGATCCGGCATGCCTGATGGGTAGGCAAGGATGCAACAACATGAGACTTGTGCTTTACCACCCTACCCGGTAGGGGGGACTTCAACCGCCTCCTCCCTCTCTTCACCTCCTGTGCCACATCTGACATTCGCAGACCAGAAGGACTTTTCTTTTGGGCCCACTCAACCTGGCCCCGGAGACAGGCCGTCATGGAGGCACGACTGTGTCTCCTTGCTCAGCTCAAACTGCACTACGCGGCACCTATCTTCACTTATATATATTTGTTCTTTTATGTTGCGCTTAATACCAGAGATTGGTTTCTAAGTGCTGGATTGGGATTCGTACCTGTGTTGCGCTGCATTGTCTTGCTTCCAAGACAAACCTGTTGCCCCTGAGCTATCACCCCTCACCGCATGCATGCAGTTCAGGTCTTCACTGATTGGGCCCATCCGGACTAGCCCCCAGGCGGCTGAAAACGTGAACGACCCCGTGGGAGCACGACCGCTCTGGGCATGCAGCCTGGGCCCAAGGTAGATGCCAGGTCAAAGAGCGGCCTGTATTTTAGAAAAGCTGTAAGGCCAAGGGGTGGCCACACAAGGCCATATCCCCCAAAAAGCTGTTGTTTTCTGGTGACCTTTTCTCTCTCAATCCAACCGTTTCTTTTTGTTTCCATCTGTTTTTTGTCAGAATCTTCACTCCCCTGCCCAGCCCACTCCTGGGCAGGGGAGCTCTGTCCACTGTTCTTTCCTTTGTTGCTTTCTCTATGTCCCCTACCTTCCATACAGCCCCCTGGTAGGCTGGATGGTGAAGTCCAGGTAAGGCTCATGTACATAAAATACTTAAAACTACATACAAATACACTACATTTAATAACATATTTTTGTCTGCACTCTGGTGTCTGTGTCTTTATTTATTTATTTCCCCCAGGGGATTGGTATGCAGCGCACACTAGCTGGGCCTCGTTTGGGCCATAGGCTACATCATGGCAGGGAGAGAGAGAACCAGCCTCATCAGGGTACTGTGAAGAGTAGACGTGAAGCAGTGAATGAAAGATGTAACCTCACCCAGATTCTAAGATAGAAGATGGGGTTTTTAAAGGCAATGCCAACAGGTGTTTTCAATTACTCACTGGGATCTTGTGAACCAACTAGAGGGGCCATGAGAAGGAGTAAGAGGGCCCCACCATTTCCAAGTCGTTTTAAATGTACCTAAACCAGGTAAGGCATGAAAAACCTTTCTGATTCCGTGAGGGAGCTGTAATCACCCAGAGCAGGAGTTGAGTCCAGGAGAGAGAGAAGAGTAGAGGGGGATTCTGGCTAGGCCAGGGAGCTGCAGTTTTCAGGTTTTGCCAGTTGGCCTACACGAAGAGCTGCAAATCCTAAAGAGCTCACCAAGGAGTGCCCTAACAAGTGCTGTTTGACTGCTAAGTTGTGGGGAAGACTTTTTCCGGTTTTGTGATTTGCCACAGAGCTGCATACCTATTTCTGAACGTTTTCTAGATGGAGACTGTTTTTAAATTGTGGCCACGCCCCCTTACCCCCCATACCGCCATAAAATCAATGTTGATTGTGCACCCCCACATGCGCACCTATGGAGTGCCCTCATGAGTGCTGTTTGGCTGCTGAGCTGCGGGGAGGACTTTTGCCGGTTTCGGGATTGCCACAGGTTAGAAGACTTACTGCAGAAAAAACTCTCTTCGAAGAATTCGAGGGAACTACATGGAATTATAGCATTTTTTCATATTTTACAGAGCTACACACCTATTTCTGAAAGTTTTCTACACAGAGACTGTTTTTAAATTGTAGCCACGCCCCCTTACCTGCCGTAATGCCATAACATCAACATTACGTGCGTACCCGCGTGCGCGCACCTAAGGAGAGCCCTAATGAGTGCTGTTTGGTGTGGTGGTGTTGCGGTGAGCCTAATTTTGTATAATTGAACAGGATTGTTATAGCTGGTGTTTTATTACTGGTGATATATGTATTGATCGTTTTATGTGTGCAACTTAAGTGAGGACTATACTGAAACAAAGCTAGACTTACTAAAAGTGTTATATTGAAAGTATTTACTCTGAGAAATACAAAGCTGAAAGTGAAATTACCTGGAGTATAACATTTATTTAGTTAATCGTTGACCTCGTGCGATGTTCACGATATCAGGCAAATACTATTTTAGAAGTGATGTCAAGAGAACCTGTATATTAAAATTGGTAAAAAGGAAAATGAAGAGAAGTGCACTAAAGAAAAAGAATAACAACAATAAAACAAGCTCTTGATAAAACAATAAAGTGGCAGAGCTAGGGATAGTCGAGGCTGTTTTGGAGGAGAAAGGTGATTCTGGGACAGGTCAGAAAAATGACAACCTATCTAAAAAAGAAATCTATTACTAAACCCACCCCCAGTGTCATAATGTTACCAGGAGCAGATGGTAAAGATCCATGTGTAATAGAGGAAAATGTTGATGTGGACCCCATAGATGATAACTTGTTATTAAATATGGTGTTGAATCTGAGAGATACTACTAGGGAGGGAAAACATGGTGACACGTCATTGGAATGTGTAAATCTAAATGAAGAGATTTGTCCCCCAACTAACATTGAAAAAATCACTGGATTTGACGGGAATAGCCAACAGAGCATATGCCTCTTCTCCCGTCAGAGATGATGCCTTTCATCTGATTCTTCTGAGGAAGAAAACAATATGAACCAGAATATCTTAAAATAATGTCAGCCCTATTCACGCTGTGTAATTCAATCTTCACCGAACAAAAAATAATTAAAGAAGGTTTGGCTATGTTAATCGATGTTGTGCTGGCTAGCACTAATAGCAGAAAATGCTAGGGAGGTTGGTGAACAGCTCCCAAGTGGGAACAAACCACAAGAATTCGACATTATAGAAGGACATCAAGAGGATGGAGCTGTCAATGCGCATTACTCAATACTTATGCTACACATTGAGGTGGAAGAGCCGCCTGGGAGTCGGCACACAATGATTCAGGGTGATTGGTCAAGCGAACTGATCTACACACAGTAGGAAAATGGGCCTTGCGAAAATCAAGACAGAGAGTGTAAATTCAAAAAGAAACATCTTAATATAATCTCTAAAAAGAATGGTAACAAGAAAAAAGTAATGTCACAGACAGAAGATTCCTCAGACAGGGTAGCATGTGTGGAATTGGTTGAGTCTTTCAAAGTGATTGCTAAAGATCAAAGGTTAACAAAACAAAGGCCAGACAAAAAAGGTATCAAACAAAAACAACTAGATACATGGTTTACAAAAAAATCCCAGAGGGGTGAGAGTACGCGGCAAGCTGACGACACAGAGGAAATGGAGGGTGATGATGAGACGCTAATTGAACAAATGTATAATTATGACATTGATGATTGGGAAGTTATGGAATCCAATGTAAAGGGAAAGCAGGTGTCAAAAAATAAAGTCAATAAAGAAAAAGATTTTACAGATGTGTTATTAAATAGAGAGATGAACACATCTGTTATCAAGATTATTTTACGTTTGCCTCCTCGAGCAGTCCTTTCCTGAATAGACAAAATAGATTGGAATTGTTTCATCAAGTCCCAGATCTAAACGTGCTAACGAGCAAAGAGATGACATTGGTGGAGATACCATCATCTGCCCAGGAAGCCCACTGGGCTATTGTACATTTGGTGTCACTTAATTTTCCGGAGCTTATTTTGGTGTACGTAGTGGAACTAAAACAATTAGGCTATGTGATCACAAAGATGGTCACTAGAGTGCCAAACAAGCACATCAATAGAAACAAAAAATTAGGAGGGGACAAAAACGAGGTGGCAAACGTTGACATAGAGGATATGGTTAAATGTATTTGATCAAACATCCCAAAACAAGCTTTAAAGGAATGGTTCGCCCAAAAATTTTTATTGCCCAATAATAAAACAAATATACTCACACTTTTTTTTGTTTTAAGTTCCTATGTAAAATTTTGAGCAATTCAAGCTCAAAAATTGGAAAAGCAAGCACATCGGCACATCCATTATGTGAAATGGATGCCCGCCTGTGCTGGCTTTTGCTTTTGCAGCACTAATGAAGGAAAAGCCAGCCAGCTGTAGTAAACAAAAGCTACCACTGGGTGGCTTTTCCTTCATTGGTGCCGGGACTCGGAGGACGCGGACTGGAGACTACAGGCAGAAAAGCTGCATCTCAGTAAGTGCTATTTATTTATTTTTTTAAAATAAGCACTAGCTGCAGTTTTTTTTCTAAGTTTTCCGGGCCCGGAAAACTTAGAAATAAAACTGCAGCTTTAAAAACGTTGTATTTATGTTTGCGGTAGCTTTTGAAGCGACCGCAAACATAAATACAACGTTAATGTGTTTGGAAACGCTGCGGTTTTTCTTTCTAAGTTTCTCAGGCTCTTCCGAGCCGGTTGTGTTTACATGCCGCAGTGTTTCTGCCTACAGCTGATTTCCCATTTGGGGCTCCCGGGCTCCCCACGGGGGCCCGAGAGCCCCAAATGGGAAATGCTGCAGTGTTTCTGCCTAAATCTGCTTTCGCATTTGGGGCTCTCGGGCTGAAGCCCGAGAGCCCCAAATGGGAAAGCAGATTTAGGCAGAAACACTATGCGGTTGTTTTCTGCAATGCTAAATGCTGCAGTGTGTCTGCCTAAATCTGCTTTCCCATTTCGGGCTCTCGGGCTCCCTTGTGGGGAGCCCGAGAGCAGTATCTCCGGTGTTAATGATTCCAAAACCCTTCGTCCTGAAGCATCTTGATGCCTACCACTGAATTTGCCTTATAACAACATTTGTCCCACCTCTACTGGGGAATCCCAGTTCTTGGTTTCCATGCCCTTATGCTTCCTGTCCAGTTGTCCTATGAAACATCAGTGTTTGTCACAGTGGTTACAGGCAAGACAATCCCTGAGACCTATGAGCTAGTCTGGTTATATCCACATGTCAAGGCATCATCCTTCCGTCATGGTACAGGGTGACCCAGAATATGAAGTTGATAGATGCCGCAATATCTGGTGAACTGGGATGGCTACAGGCCAGGAGGGCATGTCGTGGGAACCAGCATCACATGTTCGCACACTGTGCTTGTTGGCTCAATGTCATAATTTCGTCCCTCAAAAACAACGTCCAGTGAAGCCTTTTCTAGAGTGTACTATCAGACAGTGGCCATCGGGGACCCACCTGTATCACTGCCAGCTCGGCATTTGGACTTCCTGCACTGTATATGGAACACTGGAGTGGCACCTCTTCTAGGTCTTGCACAGCCCTTGGTGGCATTTGCAATATTCTAGAGAACAATGCCCAGAACATCCTGTGTGGCGACATGATGACCACTGTTACAGAGTGAAGTATGTGTACGCATGCGCGAGCCTCGTTTGGGCTCTCCCATGTGCTTGGAAAATAAATACGCCCCGAACGGAAGTTGCCGCCGGGACCTCGCACCAGACAGACGTGCCTCTGAGTCTTCATTGATATGCGTGTGTGTTAGTGTGACGAGGCGGCCCGAGGCGCTCAGGCAACCACAACATTGGCGACAAGGACATCGGCTCGTGCTGGGAGGTGAATGCAACGCAGTTACAGCTCGCAAGGCGTGGCAGTCCACCCTCCTACGCAGCCGGAATCCAACGCTGATACGGTCGGCCGTCTTTAAATTCACACGTGGTGCAGTAGCGGCCCGCAAGGGTGCTTGTGTGCTGCACACATGTCAGAAGTTGAACATTTTTGGAACCTTTCTGGTTTTCCTTCGGGGGAGCTGCGATTGTGGCTTTGGGGGCCTACACAAAAAGAAAGAAACAGTGGAAGGTGTCATCCCTGCCTGAAGGCCTAGTCCAAGAGGTGTCACTGAGACATGGCATCTGCGTGCTGCATCTAAAGACAGGTCAGTGGTCACCAGTGCTGGACTGCAACTCACTGCTGCCTACAATTTTCCTGCTGTAGAGTGCTGCCCAGGGTAGAAAGATTTGCGGCCTCGTACATGTGGATGAGGTGCCTGTGCGACCTGTAAGAATGAGTGACCAAGAAGGGGAAGCAGCGGCACCGGGGAAAGCACCACGTCGGCAGCATGGCACTCTGGCACTGATGCCAGAATTTGACACTTCAGGTCCACCCTCCAAGTTGGGGCCCAAGTGGCTCATATGGATCAAGAAGCTGGGCATGTTCTTCAGAGCGACTGGGGAAGATGACAACGATGCCAAGGTTGCAACGCTGCTATACTCGGCAGGAACTGAGGTGCTACGCATCTATGAGTCATTGAACATTCAGGTGGTGACATATGCCGCTGTCAAGACTGCTCTCCAGAATCATTTCATACCGCTTTTGAATGTGGACTTTGACAGGTTCGTGATGTGTGGCGAAAGGCAACACGACGATGAGTCCCTAGACCAATTCTGTGCGCGATTGCGCCAACTATCAAGCAAGTGCAGATGGGACAATGAGGAGGTGATGATCAGAAACCAGCTAATACAAGGGTGCAGTTCAAGTAAGTTGCGCAGACAAATCCTGCGGTAACCTGGAATGACACTGGTCCAAATCCTTGACAATGGCAGGATATATGAACTAGCCGAGAACAGGGGGGCAAAAATGGACGCGGCCGTTAGGCCAAGCAAAGGAGAGGAGGCGTTTGCCCTAGGGAAGTCCACCCCATCGAAGTGTAAGTGGAGCCAAAAGCGTCAAGATACGTCCCCAGCCCAGGGCACCCCGACGGTGTGTCAATACTGCGGATCCGATTTGCCACATGCAGAGGACTGCCCCGCAAAGTCCAGGGTGTGTGGAAGGTGCAACACACCGTGCCACTACGCGAGAATGTACAGGGCTGCAATGCTGGTAACGACCCACAGGGGCCCTGCAAGGGCGAGCAGTGGAAATTTCAGGAGGCCAAGGAGCATAGCCACGCTAGAACAAGACACAGAGAGACTCAACCTGGCTGAAGAGGAGGACGAAGAAATATTCTTCATATCCAATATAGCCACAGGAGCCAATAAAAGAAGGCAACCCACCTGTGTAGTGGACATTAAGGGCACCCCAACACCGGTCCTTATAGACACAGGTGCATCCGTGTGCGTTCTGGCCTAAAGCCCTCCCGAGCCCACCGCAGCTGGAACACTCGAAAGCCAGAATCTACACATTCGGAGGCGACACAGCGATGCCGATTCAAGGGGTCTTCGTGGCACCAGTTACCCATGGCCCAACGCGATCAAAGCCCGGTTTTATGTGACTGATGTGAGCCCCCATTCTCTCCTAAGCTGCGCAGCATCCAAGGCCTTAAACATTGTCCATTTCACATTAGCGGTATATCAGGCAGACATTGAGCAACTCCTGCGCAGGTTTGAGAACATTTTCCGAGGGGTGGGCAAGCTAAAAGCGGCGCTGATCCGCCTGCACATTGACGAGACCATAAGACCCAATGCCCTCAAGAACAGAAGGATACCCTTCCATTTGAGATCGCAAGTGGAGAAAGAGCTGCAGACTCTAATTGAGATGGACATTATCGAGAAAGTTGAGGGGCCCACGCCGTGGGTATCGCCAATTGTAGTAGCACCCAAACCCAAACAGCCAGGTGCTGTCCGCATCTGCGTGGACATGCGGTTGCCCAATGCGGCCTTAAAGAGGGAACGCCACATTACCCCAATGTTGGATGACGTTGTCAGTGAGCTGCAGGGGGGCAAAGTCTTTCCAAAGTTGGACCTACGTTCCGGGTACCATCAGCTTGAACTTCACCCGGAATCACGGTACATAACGACCTTCATGACACGAGGGCTATATCAGTTTAAGAGACTGAGTTTTGGTGTATCCTCCGCCACCGAAGTGTTTCAAAACACAATCAGGGGGGCACTGGCCGGTTTACGTGGGGTCCTCAACATGAGCGACGATATCTTAGTGTTCGCGTCGTCAGAAATGGAACACATGAAGAGGCTCGAACTGACCCTACAGAGACTGAAGGAACTAGGCTTGACATTGCACCGAGGTAAATGCTTGTTTTTTCGAGACCGCATAGAATTTTCCGGGTTCGTCTTTCACGTGGGGGGTATCTCGCCCGACCCGGAAAAGGTTTGCGACATTCGCAAGGCCGCAGCACCAGAATCACCAGAAGAAGTGCGCAGCTTCCTCTGCATGGTGAATTACTGTGGCCAATTCATCAAGGGACTTGCGTCGCTCTCGAACGTCTCCGAACCTTGACGAAGAATGACGTGCCTTGGACGTGGGACAAACGGGAACAAAGAGCGTTCCAGGACATCAAACAGGCACTGTCTGACCAGGATACCATGGCCTACTTTGACCCAACTTTCGAGTCAGAGATTGTGGTGGATGCCAGCCCCGTGGGTCTGGGGGCTGTATTACTGCAGGCAGGCACACACGGAAGTATGCGTCCAATCGCGTACGCGAGCAAGGTGCTGACAGAGACAGAAAAAAGATACTCTCGAGTCGAAAGAGAAGCACTCGCAATTCTATGGGGCTGCCAACACTTCCGCCTCTACATCCTCGAGAAGCCGGTAGTCGTGGTAACTGATCACAAACCCCTGATCCCCATCATGGCCGGGGCATCCTAAAAGCCTCCCCCAGGCATTGAACGCTGGATGCTTTCGCTCATAGAATACGAGGTGAAACTTCAGTACAGGCCTGGGAAAAACAACCCCGCCGACTATTTGTCCCGCCACCCTAACAGCCGATGGGAGCAAGGCCAAGGTGAGATCGTCGCGTGTCAAGAATTAATACACAATGTCGTGGAGGTGGCCTTGCCAGTGGCACTGTCGAGAGAAGATGTCGCCAGGGCGTCCGACGAAAACGAGGTATTCAAAATCATCCAGTCAGCTATCAGGAGTGGAGAATGGAAGGAGATCTTGAACGACAACGCAAGACGAGAGGTGAGAGCGCAGCAGGATTTACAGGTGCTGTGGAAGGTGAGGCACGAATTGTCTATTTCAGACGAAGGCCTGCTACTATGGGGCCGACAAATAGTGATCCCATGTGCACTTGTGCCAAAGGTGCTGGAACTGGCGCATACCGGCCACCAGGGGTCTGCTAAGACCAAAGCGAGGCTGAGGGCCAAAGTGTGGTTCCCCGACTTGGAAGAGAGAGTGGAGGAACACGTGCGGAGGTGCCTGCCGTGTCAGGCCGCAAGTCCAGCGGAAAGAGCAACCCCCATAAACTCGATGGACAGGAGTGAACTACCTTGGGGAACAGTGCATGCAGATTTTGGCTCAACCGGCAAAGGGATGTACTTCTTAGCCATCATAGACCAGTGGTCGAGGTACCCCGAGGTAGAGCTGGTAGAATCCACCGCGTGTGACCACACGATCCTAGCCTTAGAGAAAATGTTTGCGACTCATGGGTTTCCGACCGTCCTGTGCTCGGACAATGGGCCACAATTCATGGGGAGTCAGTTTGCAAGATTTATGGAGGAGAGGGGGATACAACACAGGAAGGTGACAAGCCTATGGCCCAGGGCAAATGGTGAAGCAGAGAGGTTTATGAGGACTTTAAATAAGGTGTTTCGGATCCCTGCGAACGGAGGGAGAGAAGTAAGGAGGAACCTGTTTGAGTTCTTGTGGGAGTACAGAACAACCCACCACCAATCCATGGGGGTTTCCCCCATGAAAACCCTGTTCAGACGGTGCCCAAGAGGACTTCTCCCGGAACTGGAAGGGAGAACACCAGGAGTGATCGATGACGCTCGGCTTAGACAGGAAAGAGTGGTCAGGAACGAGAAGGAGAGCGAGAGAAGACGTCTGCCAGAGAAAGAAGTGATGGTGGGCGATACAGTGCTGGTCAAGAATCGATGCCTGGAGGGTAAACTGTCGCTCACGTATGAGCCCCAACCCTGGAAAGTGACCCATGTGAAAGAGTCGATGGTAACCGCGGCCAATGCAAGAGGAACTGTGGCCAGGAACAAGTCATTCCTCAAGAAAGGGGACTTGAGTCTCACAGAGGGATCTCAGGAAGAGGCTTCAGAGCCAGGAGCAAGGGACGGGTCCCCGGAGGCGGAAAGAGCCGAGGAACCTGCGCCCAACGAGGATTCACCGCTGCCGACAGGTGAGAGCAGCAGCCGGTACCCAACCCGGCAAGGTCGACAACTCTCGGCACGATTCAAAGACTACATCATGGACTCAGGGGACTGAGATGGCAGCAGCCAAGATTGAGCGACTCACGTTGAGTCACCGGTATCTTATACATTGTTGTTGGTTTTAAAGAAAAGGAGGGATGTTACAGAGTGAAGTATGTGTACGCATGCGCTTGGAAAATAAATACGCCCCGAACGGCAGTTGCTGCCGGGACCTCGCACCAGACAGACGTGCCTCTGAGTCTTCATTGGTATGCGTGTGTGTGAGTGTGACGAGGCAGCCCGAGGCACTCAGGCAACCACAACAACCAGCACACATCAAAGTCCTTTTGCACTGCCCTTGCCCTCAACTGTGGCTGTTTAGGCATGTGCTCAATGACTATTCAGTTAGTTCCATTCTCTCTAGTTTCCACATTCATCAGTGTATACGCTTTTTTAACTTGACTCGTTTCCAGATTGTTTCTGGCCGCATATGGCTTCTGGTATTCCCGCTTGGTTTCTGACTTAGCTGTCTCCCCTCTTCCCCTCCTAACAGACTGATTCGGCTTATCCTCTCTGACTGGTATTTCTCCTTCATGGTTCTTGACTTGGCCTGCTTCCTGGAATGTCTTGGTTTTGTATTTGTTCCCAGGTAGACGGCATAACTTGACTTGGCAAGTACTCTGGTTTAATAATAGATACTTGTACTACAAGGTAGTATTCCAAGACCAATGTACTGTCGTTTCCTTGCTTCGGTTTTGGGTCTGTCATGCATTTTCCAAACAGTTTCATGGACTGGCCAGTGGCTGCCGTGTTTCCCTTTCCATCTTGTTTTTCCTTGTGCTGGCATGTATTTTGGGTTCCTTTTTCCCATCTTCCTGTAAAGCTCTGCTTGGGCACTACACAGGTACTGTGGGGTATTAGAGTACTGATATCCTGATGCTCTTATGCACGTGCTAACCTTTTTTGCTTTTCTTTGCAGCATGGTATTGGACACTGTGGCCTTTTTTCCTCCCTACCTTTTGCTGAATTGTCTGACAGAATGTATTTGGTAGGCACCAGCTGTGCTGTATAGAAAGGGGTCTGTGTGGGTTAGCAGCAAGTTATCAGTACAATTTTTTGACACTGCAACGAGGTTCCTGAGCTTGGCAGTAGCTGTCAGTATTGCATTGGTTTTAGGTGCCAACGACCCCCCCTACAGTTACAGGTGGTCACCCCAGCGGAGGTATAGGGGGAATCCCTTTGGACCGGTCACTGCTGGCTACTCACTTGGGCAGGGGCATGTCACAAGAACCAAGTTGACTTTACAGACACACTGCGCGCACACACAAGATAAATTACAGTTGGTATGTGTTTATTTCCCAAAATGGTAGCCTGACACGTGTTTCGAGCACTTGCTCTTCTACTGAGGAGACAGGTTAATGTACATGCAGAGTAGGCCAGTACATAGAATTACAGAGTAATGTATTATACATGAAAACAACCCAAGCAACAAAGCAAAAAGAGAGTGGCAAGTTCAACATACAATTGCACATCAGCCATATGAGATCAAAAGCAATCATATTAAACACAAAGAAGCAATCAAGGACACGAGAAGGTCATTTGATTGCCAAATAAATTGTGCCAGTGCATATGAGGACAAAAAAGGACAAAAAATAATTCAAGAGATGGCAAATAAATTAGCACACAGAAGAAGGAATGGGGGAAAAAACAAAAATAACAAAAAATATACGTTAGCATGTTTCATCTGGGTTGGCCATCCAGTTAGTTAATGTATTTCCAAAAGGTTGAAGCAATTTACCTGAGTAGTGGGAAGTCTTCAATAATAACACTAAAAAGACAAGAAATTGTAAAGGAAAAATAGCGTATGAACAATAATGGCTCTGTTGAGGACATGGTAATTGGAGAAAACAAGAAAAATTAACTTACCAATATATGTGTTAAGCAACAAAAGATAGAAGGATCGTGGGCTCCACTGTAAAATTAGTCATAACATACACCATGTTAATGGTGAATTATATAATTACACAGATTTGACAAAAGTGAAAAGGCACAAGCCTGCATACCTTAAGATGCAGTTGCAAGGTCAAATTAAAGCGTAATCGCGTAAAACTGCAAATGCGGCGGTGAGTGGAGGTACACACGGAACAGCGAGCCAGGTCGCAGACAGGAAGGGAGAGAAGCAGACAGAACAACATAATTAGTGATTGAGCGGCGGTGTGCATCTGGGCACAGATTAGAAGTACGCAAAGCCCCTCAGTCAGGTTAGGGGTGTACGCGAAGTAGCTGGTCTTACCAGCGTCTCGGCTGTAACAGTGAACAGGAGCCAGGCGTGCGCGGCTCCTGCGAGTAATTAAACACGTAACCCGACTGCCGATTGACGGCACGGGTGGCGAAAAAAGGACGCCATCTTGAGTGAGAACTTGTTACTGAGCGGTATGCTTGGCGATGCAAGGTTCAGAGGCCCAAGTGTAGGGATCAGCTAAACCACATTGAATGTGGCGAACTCTAATAAATCAGTATGCTGGATTAGTGATAATTCCAATTAGTGAAAATGAATTACGAAAAGAGAAGGAATTTAAGGGAGGGGAACAACTTGAAGCGAAAAGAGAGAGGAAGGGAGTGAAAAGAAAGGACTGCCCGGGAGTGGAAAGAACAGGTTTCTACACATGTCATCAGAAATTGGGGAAAATTGTGGGAATAGAAAATGGTAGTAAGGATAGCCAATGTTAGGAGTTGGATTCAAAAATCACCTATGGTGGTGGATGGGGGCGATTTAAGCCCCATGCGTCTGCCTCGGGGTTTCCCGCCTCGGTTAGGCTGGTGACGGAAATGGATAAGTATATATGGAATAAGTACTAAATGGATGGCCACCGATGAGTAAAAGGTTGTCCGTCTAGCAACAAGGTTACAATGTTACATTATGAGAGCAATTGCTCATAAAAATACAGAAAATTCATGGTCTGTATTAAGACCTTGTGTGACAGTGCGGTATTGACAAATGAGGCGAGCCTCTAATTGTCTCAATTTGAGGACAAGGTTACCCCCACCTTGTGGCAGGGTCACCTTCGCCATCCCAGGGAATTTAATGTGTGCCTAATTGTCCATTTGATGGGCTTGTTGCCAGTGTACTGACAATGGGTACTTCGAGTCAACCTGGTCGAATGGTACTGCCAATATAGCACTGTCCACAAACACAAATAATACAATATACACAAAATTTAGTGTTGCAATTAATGAAAGATTGGATTCTATGAGTGCCCAGGTGGCCAAATTCAATTGTGCTGGTTTCGCATGCATAAGCACACATAGAGCATCCCCCACACTTGCGAAAACCTTTGTTAATTGGTTGGTGTAACCAAGTAGTTGTATGTTGTGGGTTCGACATAAAGGAGGGTGAGAGGATGCCCTGAGATTATTGGCCCTAGTGTAGATGAGGTTGGGTGAGTCATCTACCCAGGAGCCGTTGTCTCTGTCAAGCTGAAGGATATGCCAATGTTTATTGACGATTATATACAGACTAGAACTATCTGCATTATATCTTGTAATGAATTTCAGTTTGTTGCTATGCGTACTTTGAGAGCGTATTTTAGGAGTAAGTAAATCCTCTCTCTTCATGGATTTAACCTCACATTGTGCTTTGTCTAAGAGGCTGCTGCTGTAGCCTGTAACCAGGAACCGGTTGCGAATTACCACGATTCTGCGATTCTGTGTTAAAATCCTTGTTTAGAGAGCAGTTGCATCTGGCACGTACGAATTCCCCTTTAGGGATATTTTGTGAAACCGATTTCTTATGGCATCTGCTCGCATGTAGTACTGCATTAGCTGATGTGGATTTGCGATAGGTCTTTGTAACAAATTTATTGTCAGAGATGCTGATCGAAAGGTCCAGAAAATCAATACTAGTGAAGCTAGAAGTATGGGTAAATTTAATACCCCATATGTTGGAATTTAAGTATGACACAAAATCATTAAGAGAATCACAAGAGCCTGTCCAAATCAGAAACACGTCATCTATATATCTTTTCCATGTATGAATATATGGTAAGAACAAATCATTAGTAAAGGCAAACATTTGCTCAGAGTGATGCATAAATATATTAGCGAGGGCTGGGGCAATACTGGCTCCCATTGCTATGCCTATCAGTTGTCTGTAGTAAGTATTATTGAACAGAAACACATTGTTAGAGAGTGCACATAATAAAAGTTCTTTTACCAATTCTATATGCTCAAAAAAGGAGGCCGAATGTTCTCGAAAAATAAAATCAACACTGGTGATTGCCCTTTGATGGTTAATAGAAGTGTATAGTGCCTTCACATCAAGTGTCACTAATAGCATGTTAGGTAATACAGAAGGTGAATCTAAGATGTGTAAAATATGCAGTGTCTCGAAAAAAAACTTGGAATGGAGATTACCAGAGGGGCAAGACATTCATTGATGTAGATAGAGATTGGGTCAAAGATGACCACTACCCCCACTCAGGATAGGTCTCCCTTCTCGTATATTAACAAAATCTTTATGTATCTTGGATAGGAAGTAGGCTGTGGGCATGACAGGGCCATCTACAATGAGAAAATGTTTCTCAACATCTGTTAGCAAGCCTTTGTTGTGCCATCTGGACACAAGAGAGTTGACTTTTACTCGTAATGGATTTGTAGGGTTGGATGCCAAAACCTCATAGCACCCTGGGGAGTTCAAATGTTCTAAGCCCATGGTAATGTAATCGTCCTTATTCATAAGCACCACATTACCACCTTTGTCTGCCTCTTTAATAATCAAATTCTCATTCGCTGCTAACTTGCGAAGGGCTGTTTGTTCACAAGATGATAAATTACGTTTACCCTCATGCTTATTTTTTTAATTTGATTTTTCGAATGAATTTGAACAAATCAATTTGTATCTGTACATATTCGTTGGAATCAGTTGGTGTGAACGAAAGTCCCTTATTCAGGAGCGAGCATTCATCTTGCGAGAGAGGATAGGTACTCAAGTTGTGTGTCAGATCTATCTTATCTGATTCCTCAGAGTTTGTTGATAGGACGCCCGGGTCACTCTGTGTTGTGGTAGGGGGGTGCGTTTGCGCCAATGGTATTGGCCACCCTTGTGCCCCGAGGCTTGGGGCTTGGGTTGTAATATTTGTGACTGGTGGTAACTGGAATCGTACTTTTTTCATGGCCGCTAGGGCGGCCTGGCGGTTGCCTTTCTTGTATCTTCGAATCTGCTTTAAAAAAAGGGGTCGGTGGATATCAGGGGCACGGTTGCCTTGCAGAATCTCAGAGTCATCAGAGGAATGCAACTCATTGTTGATAGAAGCAATAGTAGGGTTTCCGTCTGAGTCAGGTTTGACTACGTCGCTATCTACTTCTGAGCTTGCAGGTGTAGATACTACACTGCTGGACCGTGATCGGGAAACTTCATCGTATTTGGGCTGATGCGTATATACTCTATTGTCATGATAGTCTTTATCGTCCCGTGAGAATTTTCTTGATTTATGAATTTTGACCTCATCCTGATGTCTACGTAGACGAGTATAGAGGGTTTTGTAATTTTTGTCAATGGTGGCACTGGGCGCATTAAAGAGACCAATTTCTTCTTTGAGTGCATCAATTTGAGTGACAATACGGTTATGTTCTCTGCTGGCATGTTCAACCAGTAATTTGAGCATGTTATTTGAACTAGCCGATAAGTTGGCTTCCCAATCTGTGGCTAGATTGTTGTCAGCGGAATCTTCAAAATCAGGCAGAATTAGTATAGGGAGGCCACAGGGAATTTTGTTTTCTTTTAAGTAATGGGTGAGGGTTGTTTTTTCCCAGAATTTGTTGATTTCTCAGATACTGAGACGTTCTAGTCAGGAATTCGTACGTGCCAGACGCAACTGCTCTCTAAACAAGGATTTTAACACGGAATGTGCGTTAATTCGCAACCGGTTCCTGGCTAGAGGCTACAGCAGCAGCCTCTTAGACAAAGCACAATGTGAGGTTAAATCTACAAAGAGAGAGGATTTGCTTACTCCTAAAGTACGCTCTCAAAGTACGCATAGCAACAAACTGAAATTCATTACAAGATATAATTCAGATAGTTCCAGTCTGTATAAAATCGTCAATAAACATAGGCATATCCTTCAGCTTGACAGAGACATCGGCTCCTGGGTAGATGACTCGCCCAACTTCATCTACACTAGGGCCAATAATCTCACCCTCCTTTATGTCAAACCCACAACATACAACTACTTGGTTACACCAACCAATTAACAAAGGTTTTCGCAAGTGTGGGGGATGCTCTATGTGTGCTTATGCATACGAAACCAGCACAATTGAATTTGGCCACCTGGGCACTCATAGAATCCAATCTTTCATTAATTGCAACACTAAATTTTGTGCATATTGTATTATTTGTGTTTGTGGACAGTGCTATATTGGCAGTACCATTCGACCATTAAAAATTAGGATAAGGGAACATCTCGCATCCATCTCCCAGGTTGACTCAAAGTACCCATTATCGGTACACTGGCAACAAGCCCATCAAATGGTCAATAAGGCACAAATTAAATTCTGTGGGATGGTGAAGGTGACCCTGCCACAACGTGGGGGTAACCTTGTCCTCAAATTGAGACAATTCCAGGCTCACCTCATTTGTCAATACCGCACTGTCACACAAGGTCTTAATACAGACCATGAATTATCTGTATTTTTATGAGCAATTGCTCTCATAATGTAACATTGTAACCTTGTCGCTAGACGGACAACCTTTTACTCATCGGTGGCCATCCATTTAGTACTTATTCCATATATACTTATCCATTTCCGTCACCAGCCTAACCGAGGCGGGAACCCCCGAGGCAGTCGCATGGGGCTTAACTCGCCCCCATCCACCGCCATAGGTGATTTTTGAATCCAACCCCTAACATTGGCTATCCTTAATACCATTTTCTATTCCCACAATTTTCCCCAATTTCTGATGACATGTGTAGAAACCTGTTCTTTCCACTCCCGGTCAGTCCTTTCTTTTCACTCCCTTCCTCTCTTTTCGCTTCAAGTTGTTCTCCTCCCTTAAATTCCTTCTCTTTTCGTAATTCATTTTCACTAATTGGAATTATCACTACTCCAGCATACTCATTTATTAGAGTTAGCCACATTCAATATGGTTTAGCTGATCCCTACACTTGGGCCTCTGACCCTTGCATCGCCAAGCATACCGCTCAGTAACCAGTCCTCACTCAAGATGGCGTCCTTTTTTCGCCACCCGCGCTGTCAATTGGCAGTCGGGCTATGTGTTTAATTACTCGCAGGAGCAGCGCACGCCTGGCTCCTGTTCACTGTTACAGCCGAGACGCTGGTAAAACCAGCTACTTCGCGTAGACCCCTAACCTGACGGAGGGGCTTCGCGTACATCTAATCTGTGCCCAGACGCGCACCGCCGCTCAATCACCAATTATGTTGTTCTGTCTGCTTCTCTCCCTTCCTGTCTGCGACCTGGCTTGCTGTTCCGTGTCTACCTCCACTCACCACCACATTTGCAGTTTTATGCGATTACACTTTCATTTGACCTTGCAACTGCATCTTAAGGTATGCAGGCTTGTGCCTTTTCACTTTTGTCAAATCTGTGTAATTATACAATTCACCATTACCATGGTGTATGTTAGGACTAATTTTACACTGGCACCCCCGATCCTTCTATCTTTTGTTGCTTAACACATATATTGATAAGTAAATTTTTCTTGTTTTCTCCAATTACCATGTCCTCAACAGAGCCATTATTGTGCACACGCTATTTTTCCCTTACAATTTCTTGTCTTTTTAATATTATTATTAAAGACTTCCCACTACTCAGGTAAATTGCTTCAACCTTTCGGAAATACATTAACTAACTGGATGGCCAACCCAGATGAAACATGCTAACATATATTTTTGTTATTTTTGTTTTTTCCCCCCATTCCTTCTTCCGTGTGCTAATTTATTTGCCATCTCTTGAATTGTTTTTTGTCCTTTTTTGTCCCCATATGCACTAGAACAATTTATTTGGCAATCAAATTACATTCTCATGTCCTTGATTGCTTCTTTGTGTTTAATATGATTGCTTTTGATCTCATATGCCTGATGTGCAATTGTATGTTGAACTTGCCACTCTCTTTTCGCTTTGTTGCTTGGGTTGTTTTCATGTATAATACATTACTCTGTAATTCTATGTACTGGCCTATTCTGCATGTACATTAACCTGTAGCCTCAGTAGAAGAGCAAGTGCTCGAAACACATGTCAGGCTACCTTTTTGGGAAATAAACACATACCAACTGTAATTTATCTTGTGTTTGCGCACACTGTGTCTTTAAAATCAACTTGGTTATGTCTTATTGGTGGAGGACTTGTCCCCACACCCACACTCACTCACAGCGCTCCTCACACCACTCTTTATAATTCAGGTCCTTGCGCTGAGCCTCGCCGTCCTTGTTTGCCAACCTCGTTTATGCATGTCACAAGAATTCTACCCATCCCACAATACTCCTGGTTCCCAACTACTCTACCCATATTACTCAGTTCCCTAGGGAATAAATGAGTGGCTTTAAATCCAGAGTAACTAAATGTGAACATAGGTATTCTGCTGAAGGACCTTTCCTGGCTCCCATGGGATTCCTTATGCTGTGTGGGATCTGTGGACCCGTTGCTGAGTCTGCAAGCCTTCGTTCAAACTAAATTATAAAGTTGGAGCCCCCACAGGGTTCCTGCACCCACCCTGGATGTTACCACGAAGTGCAGACAAGACACTTTATTGCCAACACTCCAGGGATCAGTTTCAAATTCCCATGGGATTTCTTGACAAATGGAATTACCCATTCAATTTAGTACCAGGGAATGCCACATTTACACCAACAGTGTACAGCTACACCAAGAGACAGACTGGTACAGTGGGACCCAAGATAGCCAACATCCACTTTTGTAAACTTTTTCTAACTAGGCCCCAGATATGAGCTAACCACGAATGAGACCCACTGTCCCAACACTAGGATTGAGGTGCAAACCAATAGCCAGACACCTCGCCCAGGGAAGTGGCCAAGTCACTATAAAAAGACCTGCTGCATTAGTCAAAGTGTTGGTTAGTTCAGCATAGGAAGGACCGTGTTTGGAGAGAATTGGGAGGAAAAAAGGAGCAAGAGGTACAGAGGCTGAGGGGGGTGAGATATTTTTATGGCATCACTGGAAATGTGGGGAGTACTTTCCCCGACAATCAACGGCGCTACACAAAATGACCTTGATATTGTATCGAGCCCTGTCTATGGCACATCTAGAACCAATGAATCTCTCCCCCTTGAGCAATGTTAAACCAAGAACCAGGCTGGTTGTTGAAACTACAAGTACCAAGAGGCCCTAGGGGAGGCCGGTGTGTGGCGTTGAAGTGGTCATACAAGGATAACGCCAAACCCCTTGTGCAATCGAATGTCTTTGACACATTGCAGAAGCCTTTAAGGAATGTGAAAGTGTGAACCCGACTGGGGGAATTGTGAACTGGCGTGTGCGCCCGGCTGAGGGGAAAACCATGTGAACTGTGATATTGTGAAATGCACATTTTCCATAGAATAATAAAGTGACCCAGCGAGACGTGATTGCCCTTCGGAAGTCTCTGTTTAAATTGGCAAGTGCTTTGGGAGGATAACACTGAAAGAAGGATGAGAGCCCGGCTGAGGGGGATCCTAGAGTGAAGATTAATCACCTGACATGGAGATAGTAGAAGGAACCTTTTGTTTTGTTGTTTTTTGGCATATCAGGCCCTCTGGAGCAAAAGACTTTGACTGAGAAGACACTTGGGTACAGAAGGCCCTGATATTGAGGGAAGGAACTGTAACCTCATGCCAGAGAAGCCCAGGTGCGTGCTGTGCTCAAAAGTCCTGTCTTGTCGCATGTTAAAAACGTGGGGAAGGGAGTCCCCAGCCATAACATCCTGACACATCATTTTGTGAACACTTCTTTCTTTCCTTGTGAACATGATCCCACACTATTTTAAACCATAGCGGTGCGGATTGGCAATAGTTTTTTTTTTAGAATAGGCCCTTTTTTATTTGACTAGACTCTACTAGGACTGTATTATTATTATTTGATGATCGTACCTTGCCCCCATCTTAGATTTAGGTTTAGATTAGGCATTTATCACACCCATTTACACAGTTTAATAAACACCCTTGAACTGTGATCACTTGTGTCTGTCTTACATTGATATCATGCATTCCTTATACTGAGGCAAAGCGGTGTCTTGCTAAATGAAATAAAGTGAGGTCCCCAATTCAAATGTACACTCTCTAGAGAGAATGAGCAAGTGGCTCCTGGTAGAAGAGCTTCTGCATTGCATAGGAGTGAAGGAAGAAGGGTTATATACATCTAAAGTACTATCAGAAGTCGGTTGTGCTTTCAAAACTGCTAGAATTTTCAAGTGCGTAGGGAAATTAAATATACAAAGCGCTGCAAGTGTGAAATTGCTTTTAAAAATAGAAAAAGGTTGCAGCTGATTTAAATCTGAACCTTATCAAGGAATGCTAATGCTCATGATCATGTCATGTTCCAAGGTGCTGTCTAGGGCTGACATTAGGGGATTTGTGTGTGATATATGGTTGGAACTGTTTATTTGACCTGTGTTCTATTTCTATGAGACCCAACAGTGAAAAAACACAAGGGGTATAATTTAAGTTTTTTTCTTTTTCTTAACGTTGATTCCCAAAAAGTGGGTCTTTGTTTTGTGCCACAGAGACAGGGGCATGTGTGTAAATATTAATTGAACCCATTATTTAATAAATATATATTCTTTTTCCAGTTAACTATGTTCTCTCTGTTCAGGAGACGGGTAACAGCCAGAGACCTTCGAATGAGTGCCCACATGGCACCGGACCACTATATCTCTGGTACCAAGTTCATTCACAAAAAGACCTCTGTCTATTAATCTTCTTCCTTTGTGTATAATGTTGCCACTGCAACCTTGAGCTTAATACAGTCCTGTCCGCTATCAGTTCTTCCGAATCACTGGCTGTGCTGAACTCGTTGGCGTTTCTTTTGATGCTGGAGTCAAGGACGGTCCCACAATGGCAACCGCGTCTCCCCGCTCTGGCTATCAGTGCAGGAGGGTACCATGTACCGTTGACATCCGTCACACCATTTGCCAGCTACGATTCCTGGTCTTAAGTTTCTTTCATCAGAGGCTTCGTGGGTCTGGGTTGAAAGGGCCTGCCGTCCCAGAAAAGCTACTTCCTTGTGCATTCGGCCTTGCTCAGAGTGTGCTCTCGTGCTCCGTTTTGTATCCCTATGGGGAAGGGAAAGGGCGGTCAGGTGTGTGTAGTTATCGGCAATTTTCCTGACATGTCAGGTAAATGGCTCTGATGTTAGTCTGTTGTCGCTCACGGCGTGAGAAAGTGTTTGTGTCGGAAAAGGGGTCGGGGGGTGGTGGTAGAGTTTCTAAATATCTTCCTGCGCGGGGTGCGGAAAAGGTGTAATAAGGAAGGGGATAGCACAACTAACCCTTCGGTGTCCCACTCACACTCCCTGAAGACCCCCAACCAGGTGATCCCCCCACACTGGTCAACCCCCAGGAACTGATTCCAATAGCTATGGCCGTGTCCTGGCCACCTGGATGATAGATCCCCAGGGACTAACGGGGTGAGACACCTTCAGGTTTCTCACACACAGCACCAAAAACCCTGACATTTAGTGTACATTTATCACCCCTCTGCTTTAAGGGCACGTCTGAGGAATGGTGAACAATTAGGGTTTTCATTTTTAGACAAGGACACCCTTCCCTTCAGGGAATTTTGGGGTTGGGAATAATATTAGGAATAACAACTTGCTTTAAATTACTATATTTCCAATTCACACTGGGAGCGATTTTGTTATTTTTGAATGTTAACAAAATCACCCCGTGCTATTTAGCTACAGAGGCATTCATTGAATTATTATTTTATACAATGCTAAGGGTCAACTTCCATACCTTTGACCATTAATTATGGGGAAGGTGTTAAATCAAACAAATCCTTATACTTGTTTCAGTTAGACACAAATTAATTACATTTAATGTTTCTGGGCCAGGCGCTTGGGGAAGACATCAATATTTCTGGACCCTCTCTTGGGGTAAACAGGGATCTGCTCAGGCACCTCAATCATGTATATCCATCAGCATTCATCCCTCTATTTGGCTCTCCTTGCAAAGAATGCAGGACCTGTCTCTGTGTCCCTGATTTCCTTCACCACTCTCATCAGCAATTCCACCCCAGGTAGTGTCAGGAACCTTCCATGGAAGGTTAAATAATGCTGTCCTCTTTCAGTATTCACCCAGATGATTTTAGGCAGCTCTTCCCCTCTCTCGCTTGTGCATCCACTTTAACCCCAGAACCACACCTCAAAAAATGAAAATGAGGAGGTTCTAGTTTATTAGTCCTGTATTTTAATTGGACCCCTACCATCCTCTCCACCCCCAAAGCTCAGCCCCTCTCTCTGGATAGGCGCCCAGATGTATGCAGTTGGGATGATGGGAGGGATGAATCCACCCACTGGAGTTTTCATTTTACACTTTTCAATTTTTCACCTAAAAGTCACTATTTGGCAAAAGTGTGTATCTTACAAATAAAAATAACAATCTAATCTAACAATATAATAAACGGCCAGATGTATCTATGTCTCTACATGTTTGCCTGATGCAGTCATAGCTTTGCCTGCTGTCACCATTAGAGGGAGCTGTTGCCTTAGGATATATAGAGACAATGCCAATTCACATAGCTTCGCCTGTTGTCACAGCTAGAGGGAGTTGTTGGCTTAGAATCTATAGTGGTCCTACTGTGTCAATGAAAACCTGTACTTGGCTTGTGTACATGGGCTTGTACACTAGTATATACATATTTAAATTCCCCTAATCATGCCACACTTTATGAAACATTGTAACAAAAAGGGTGTCCTAGTCGTTCAAATCTTTATGCATATATTGTGCATCAATTTTCTAATGAAGGTTCACAATAAATGTTTCTTAAATTCCCAAACCAATGCATCAACAAAAGAATAATCACTTTATCTTCCGTAAAATCACCTAGTGGGGGAGGGGGTTGTTTATTTGCCCACCTCTTTCATTATCTCTATTTTATTATTATTTACTTTTTTCTTCTTCAAATACTGAAAGACATATTACGTATTACAACATGTTTCTATACAAAGTGAGAGAAAGATATATTTACAAAGGTAGCGGAAGGTTCTTTTGCTCCTATCAACCGTCATATACTTTATTGTTTGACAGGCAGTGAAATGCAAATGTATAATCCACCATTATACAATACATAGAACAGTGTTTACATCTACAGAAACATACAAAACTCATTCTTTTAGTGTAGCGCAATCACATAGACAACAGTAATTCATTTTACATAAATGTGTATATTGATGACCCAAACGCTCCATGTGTCTATGTTGTAAGCTGTGGTCATCATGTGCACTGCTTTCTTTATGTTGTTGTCCTAAATTGGTACTTCCTAGGCAAGATAGAGGTTGTATTTGGTCGACGTCACTAGTTGTTACGAGATATGGGGAGGTGCATGATGGAATTGTTGTCCCCTGCCTTAGATGTTTCGGAAGCGACTGATTTAGCACTCCTTCTTCTGGACCATTAAAGTAATGAACCCCTTGGAGACCAGAAGGCTAAATCGAGCTGGCCTGACTAGGGTAATTAAAAGGGAGGCAAGTCTCCAGTCTGGAGACAGAGGAACTGTTAAAAATGGCAGGTAGGTGGTCATACATCTGTTCCTCTGCTGCTGTTTCTAAATATGGTGCAGGGACGTACTGTGCTGCGTGGATGATGTAAGGTACACTTTCCAGGAGGGATTCCAGGGCCCTGGTCACGTGGCCACTCGTTATGTTGGTGAGGGCAAATCCTTCTCCGCTGGTGTGGGGGAGCACACAGCTTAGACGGGACTGCGGTTGCCAATGCGCCGTGTGCTGATGAAACGATTCCCATGTTTGCATGAGGTTGCATGTTCAAACAGCGGTTTTTTCACGGTTAATACAAAAATTATAATAGTTATGGATGTGAAATGTTCTACCCAGATATCTACCTTATTACGTTATTACTTCCCAGAATCTCTGCTTTGTGACTTTTTCTGGGGAGTTAAGAACACGTTTTAGGTTGTGTCTCTTGCCCCTAAGGTTGAATTCTGATATAGGCTACTGCAATACATAGGCATGTTCAGCAGCCTTTTAGTGATACATGAACCATTATCATGCGACTAATGATTATTGTGCAAATGGACAAATGATGATCATCCATTTAAACTAATGAGAATCTTCAAAGACATATGCAGATCCTGAATTTCATTTCACAGTTAAGTTTCATTTCTCCTCTGAACATCTGCTCCAGTCTCTGCTGCTCCGTTGTTGACTTGGGCCTGCAATTAACCCATCAATGTTTCTTCTCTTATGAGTAATGGTCATTCTGTTGCTTATCTCAGAGAACAGGCCCTAATAAAAGGCCTTTGTGATCAATGCTTGAGTGTTCTGAATAGAAACTGAGCCCTTCTGAGGAAAGTAATTCCTCTAGAAACTGACATTTATGTTTCTGAAGGTTACATTTCCTTGGGCACATGAGGCCTACTGTTTATTTTTAATATAATTCTGTCTTGTCATCACTGTTCATTTTCCCACCTGTTTGTTGTTTTTAAGCTGCACATGCACTCCTTTCCATGACAACAATTTCTGTATTTGCAAATGATCACTTAAGGCATCAATTATCTTGAATGAAAGGTATGCCTCTGTTTCTTTTTAGCTTTGAAAATTGCATGCAAGTCCCACTTAGTAAGTGTATTTATCTTTCTTTGAAAACAGCATTTTCGATGTGGCAGCTGAAAATGAAAAGCTGCCTTTTTGTCTGTCAGTTCACAATGTGCCTTTCCAATTCCTTTCTGCATCCTGGTTTCATATTTCACATATTCCTTGCTTCAACTGCAGAAGTACATACATTTGAATTCACTAGGCACATTAGCAGGGTTGAACCTTTTTGATGCTGTCTTTCAGTCTGCCAGAGTGCCTTCTCATGACAAGAAGGTATTTCTGCACATTTTGGACCTAACATGGCTTTTCAGTTCATTTAATCCTGGGGCTGGCTTTTAAACACCACAGTGGGACTAATGTAGACATGCATTGTGGGAGGTTTACTTCAAAAACTCAAAAGGTTTAGCACAATAAACTCAGAAAGCTAAGATACTCAAAGAAGACTTGCATTGTGGGAGTTGTTGTACTTACACTCTAAACACTAGTGCGCTGGGGCTGACAAATCCAAGAGAACTAAACACAAGTTGAATTGTGGGTATTGGGGTTACTACACTCCAAGAGCCTAGTGTAGTGGTTCCGGGAAGGCCAAGAGAGCCATAGAAGGAAGGATTGCTTTGTGGGGCTTGTGGTTCTAACATTCCACATGCCTTGCTCATTTGTGCTTGCAATGTCAAGAGAGCCAAATAAAATGGGGATTACAGAGACCTGTGACTTTAACACTCTGAAAGCCTACTGCAGGGGTGCTGAGAAAGGCAAGAGGGCCAAAGGAGACTTGCATTTTTGGAGTTGTGACTGTAGCCCACTGAAAGCCAAGAGAACCAGAGAGGGTTTTGCATTGTTTAAGTTTTGATTCTGAAATTCCAAAACCTAGTGCAGATGTGCACAAAAAGCCCAGAAAACGTAATAAGATCTATACACTAAGGGCCCGATTCATGGAATATTTGCCCGGTTCAAAATGACTTTGCACTGCTAAAAAGTGACTTTGCACTGCTGACACAAACCCTGATTCATGGAACAGTGAAAAGTGGATTTGTGATGGACAAAGTCCGTGCAGGGTCATTTTGTACTGCAAAAATGACTATGCACTCACTTTGCACTGAAAAAATACACTTTGCACGGTTCCATGAATCAGGGTTTGTGTCGGCAGTGTAAAGTCACTTTTCAGCAATGCAAATTTACGTTCTACTGGGCAAATATTTCATGAATCGGGCCCTAAGAGTTATCGTTATGAAACTCTTGAGAAGACTTGTACAAGCAGCCTAATATAGGAGAGAAGTAAGAAAGAAAGAAAGAAGGAAAGAAAGAAGGAAAGAAAGAAAGAAAGAAAGAGAGAGACAGAAAGAGAGAGAAAGAAAGAGAGAGAGAGAGAGGCACTTACACTGACTTACAAAAAGGAAAACTATAGAGAATATAGTGTGGTGACACCAAACATTATGAAAAACTGCAAGAGCTGAAGGCAGTAGGCAGTAAAGCCCATTTCAGGCATAGAAAATATAGAATAATTCCAGCAACCCTGAGAGTCAAGCTAGAGGTGTGACCACATCTCCACCTAATAAAAAGACTATTGTTATTAAAGAAAACATAAAAACCTTTTTTCTACATTTCTAAAATAATTCTAATGTTATTAGAATGAATGTCAGGGCGCATGGGATGAACACCTCTAGGAAGGAGAACATTACGAAAGGCTAGACACGGACATTGAAAACATAGTGAAGCAAGTGTGTCACAGTAAAGAAGAATAGCAAGCTGCCTGAGCAAAGTTGAGGGAGGGAATTAACAACAAAGGAAAAAAAGGGGTCAAAACTCAGGGTCAGTTGCAACAAGTAACTCAGGGTCAGTTGCAACAAGTAACTCAGGGTCAGTTGCAACAAGTAACTCAGGGTCAGTTGCAACAAGTAACTCAGGGTCAGTTGCAACAAGTAACTCAGGGTCAGTTGCAACAAGTAACTCAGGGTCAGTTGCAACAAGTAACTCAGGGTCAGTTGCAACACGTAACTCAGGGTCAGTTGCAACACGTAACTCAGGGTCAGTTGCAACAAGTAACTCAGGGTCAGTTGCAACACGTAACTCAGGGTCAGTTGCAACAAGTAACTCAGGGTCAGTTGCAACAAGTGGATTGTGGCAGTTTAGGGGAGGGGGGTGCCGTTCCATTAACCACGGTCTTATATAGCCCATAACAGAGAAAAAACAACAGAATTAAACTGAAAATTATACAATTCGGGTACTGTGTAGACACTGCTTCCAAATATTTGCATGTGGCATAATATATAATAATTGTCACTTTAATTCCACTACAGACCTTCGTTCTATACCACGCACTGTAACTTAACTAACAGTCTGTTTTCTGTGTTCTGGGAGAACTACTGCATTTTACAGAGATGATTAATGAAGTTTGTTAAAAAGTGAATTTTAGTGCAATTAATGTAGTAGGGGTAATGAATTTTGTTAAAAACAGAATTTAAGTGCAAGCCCTACTTCGACTCTTACTACCATGACTACACTGTGGAATACAGTGAAACGTTAGTGTTTTCTCTTTCTGAAAGATATGAAATAAAAGCTTCTTTGTAACTGCAGCAGCCCCTTGCAAGTTATTATTGCTGTCAGTGCCATGCAGTCCCCACCTGAGAGTGTCAACTATACTATATTTCTTATACATATTATTCTCAAAGCATTTGTGTGCCCTGGTTTCTGGGCATGCACACAGCTTTGCCCCTCAGCATCTCCTCTTTTAACATTCATTCTGGCTTAACCGAGGCCTCATTCTCCTATATTATCACGCACTTGGGCCCACAAAGAGGCTGATCACGATTCTTTGGTTCAGACAGACTTTTGTTGAACACACAACAGTTCTCCCGAAGCTAAAATTGAAAATGAATTGGCCCAGAATAGTCTCTTTACAACAGTTTAGGCAGGGTCCGGGTTGCCTTACAAGGTTCACGAGATTATGTGTACTTCTGCATCACTAACAGCCATAAGAGTGCTCTCTCAAGGTTCCTTCCTGGTTGTCTCTGGCTGTTAGCAAGATACGACCATCTCTGATGAGTCTTGTAGAGTCTATAGATGTGGCTGTAGGTAGTGTAATGCTGCCACAGTGGACCCAAAAAAGGATGCCAAAACCATATGATTTTGTACACTGAGTTTATTAAAGGGGTATCACAGTGCGATCAACTAAACGCTAACCATGTACTTCCTGAGCAAAGGAAAAGCCCTCCACTTGGGCTCTGGTATCAAAGTCCCCGTCATCAGGGTTCCTGGGAAGCTGCAGCATCTCCATCTTCTCTGGTATTGCGTTAAAGAGTTAAAGAGGGCTCCAGTGGGTAGGGTAGCTGAACACTGGACTACTCCCCTTTCATCGATCTGTGCTGACTGTACTCACCCTGACACTGACTCATTCCTCCTCCCACTGTCTGAACTTATGAAGGGCTGCCCTGATGGAGACTGGATATTGTCGTTTTCTAGGCCCTCGTCTTCCTTGCAGTCACCTTAATTTAAGATCTACCCAGCTTACATGTGCCTATTCTCCAACAAGACTGTAGCCTTCTGGCCTGAACTGCCTCCCAGCCTCCATTCTTAGCAAACTGAGCCTCCCGCTGTTCTAACTCACAGGAGGTCACTGGGGCTGACTATATTACACTCGGTTCCCTCCTCCCCTTGGGTGGGTCTGTCACCGAGTATGTGCACCTGCAAGGCTAATGAGTGAAGGCTAGGATTGGCTGGGTTGCATCCAGGGTTGATCCGAGCTCAGGGGGTGCGACTAAGCCTATATCTAGCTTGGTTACCATCTTGTTTTTTACACACCCTGCAGTTGCTTGCACTGAGTTGTGCCCTGCTGTGTTTGTAGCATGTGAATTAAGAGGTGGAAACATTTAAGGTAGGTTTTCCAATGCTCTTGATTTATTTGTGATGCTCGGCAAGCACGTAAAATGGATACAGTGCTTCCACGGCTTAAGATTTGCTCGCCGGGAACAATGGCAATGCAGTTTTGCTTTAGACGTCAGTTTCCCAGTATTTGGGAAGTTATTGATTTAAAAGATTTTGTTCAATTTCCGTTAAGAAAAGGTAACCTCTCAGGAAACCTGTCACGAAATGTATTTCGCTCATATTTCGAGTTTCTGTCTAGCTACGTAATAATACTCATTATGTTTGGTTTATTCTTGAGGCCCCATTAAAAAAAGCTCGGATACAGTAAGAAAATATATCCACACTAGCTGCACCAATGTGGGCCAGTCTAGCCATGTAATAACACATTTAAAGTTTGCTTTATTGTTGATTGCCAGTAAGAAATGCCATGCCACGTTAAGAAAATATATCCAGACTGGCTGCATGAATATAGACCATTCTAGCTATCTAATAAGACTTACATATTTCTTACCCTTGATGGCCAGTAAAAAATGCATTGTCACGGTAGAAAGATATATCCAGACTGGCTGCATGAATATAGGCCAGTCTAGCTATGTAATAACACTTATATTTTCCTTACCCTTGATTCCCAGTAAAATATGCCATGCCACAGTAAGAAAATATATCTAGACTGGCTGCACCAATGTAAAACAGTATCGGGTGTAGGCCGGAATAGCCATGTCAGAACATATATGCCAGTAACAATACAAACAAATGATCTGACATAGCCATGTCATTGTAAGGAAATATGACCATACTGCACCAAAGGGGTCCCCTAACCACCAGCATTATGGCCCTCATCTTCCTCCTCCTCACTCACCCCAACCCCCACCATGCCTGCACACACAAAGCAGTGGTGGCCCATCTTAACACCAGTGTTTCCCTCCATTCCAAAACACCCCTGCACATACACACACACACACAAACACACACCCTTGCACACAAATTCATACACATGCGTACATATGCTTACCTGCTCGTGCCCTTAGCTCGCTGCAGCATGGTGAGCCTCTTAGTCAGCATTCAGGAACACACACGCACATTTTTCTGGTGCGAAGTTGAAAGGCTGATGGGGCCAGACTTCGTGCTTGCCGCTGACCTCTCAACTCTGTGGTCTGTGCCTTTTGTGTAGAATCCATTGGGCTTGACAAAGAAAAAAAGTCACGTAGTGTAGGACTTGCCCGAAGGGGGCCTGCAGCCTGGTGTTGCTGGGCATGTTTCTGCTCCTTTCAGCCTCTTAAATTAGGGGGCAGACAGGAGCAGTGACTTCTTAGAAATACCAGGTGTAATTTCTTCCTGATGAAGAAGGTGCTAAAGTGGGGAGGGCTTAACCAGTCTCTAGGGTCCCAACAAATAGACAAGGGGGTCAGGACCGTCCAACAGTACCTGGTAGTTCGATAATGTTGAACCAAGCTTCTTATCATTGTGCGAGCCGTTCGCATCAGGTCCAGATGCAGCGAGTTATGTTGATCCAGATAGGTAGCAGGCAATGAGTCTGGCTCAAACTGAGGCTTCTTGTGGTTTGATGAAGCCTTCTAACAAAGCAGGTCAATGGAACAATCACCAGGCTAGGGTCGTTTCAATGTTTAATGATGGGTTGAATATGGCCAAGAAGCAGTGGTAAAAAGCCTTTCCTCAGCCGTTCGGGTTGAGGCAATGACATACCCTGCTGGTGTAGTTCAGCAGCAAATTGGTTAGAGGATGCAGTTACAGGGGTTCGAAGAATTCCAAAAAGTGGCAAAGGTAGCACCACGGTTTCAATTGTTTTGAATGTGTTCAAACGCAGTCGACGATGGTTTTATGCAGTTCGACATTACAGAAATGCAATAGACCAGCTGCTTTGTTTCTTCAGTTGCTGTGAGTCACAATCCAGGGGCTCAGGGACAAGATGAGTCCTTGCTCTTTCTCCCAAACCAGGGAAGGGTGCCTAACACCTGCACATATCCTTCACCTACAATTAGGTTCTGAGTACCAGTGTAACTGGGAGAGGGGAAGGTCTTGCTCCAGCAGCAGTTCACACCCCTACTGTCCCCACGGAGTGGGTAGACAGCATAGCATGCCTCTGCTTGGATCACTCAATCATCACATTATTGGCTTAGGGCTCTGGAAAGGTCAACCCTCCCAAAATGTATTATTCTTGGAGTTCAGGAATGAATCAAAGAAGGAGTGTGAGATGCTCTCTTTTATAGGCAAAGGCCCACAGGGGGATTGGACAAATGAAGTCTGCTTTAAGTGGTACAATTCCTGTATTTGTGACAAGCATGTTTTGCCTTATTGTATCATACACACAGTGCTACATGCATAAAGAGGTGTAGGAGGCAGGAAGGAAAGAGAGATATAGAGAGCAGGGAGAAACAAGATGGTTCAACCATTCCCCAACTCTGGTAAACTGGCTACACTAACTACCACCCCTTCTCAGACTCATAGCATCAAATGCCCTTTGTCATGCAACACCCTAGTGTGAATCTGGTCCTTCTGTTTAGGTTGTGCCCTTTGATTGCTGTTTCCTGGGACAGCTCCTGCTGACAGCTCTTGGGCTAGAGAGAGATGTTACACACACTCACAAGGGATCAAAAGAGTGGCAGGCTTCCTTGCTCCTGTCCTGCTGGTTGCAGCAGAGATAGACAGTATAGGGATAATGCAGACAGCCTGTCCATGGCTGGCCTGGGTTCGCAGGGTTCACAAGTATATGGCACAGATCAGATGTGGCTTTAATAATTATGTGAATTCCCATCCACCATACTCTAAACTCATAGATGGCTTATGTTTGAAGATTAAACTGCCATCAGGATGATAATTCCTCATAATCATCTAGTTTTGAAACAGAGATGCAGATTTAAATGCAGCCTCTGCATTGCAGTGCTTTGGCGGTCACGTCAGCTGTCTAAGATGCACCTGTGACCTTTCAACCTGCTTTGTGCCACTGGGGAGCAGGTGCTGCAGGTCAGGAGAATGATGCAACAGGGCCAATGTGTCACTATGTTTTTGGCATGAATCTTAGGGAAGGTGGTCTGATTAGCAGAGCTCCCTTTCTGAGAGGGAATTACCAGCATCATTATACTAATGAATACAAATGATCAAAGCCAGGACATCTGCTTCCTTTTCAGGTAGCAATTCCGCCCAGTGGTGGTGCCCTTTATCCCCATGATAGCAGGCACCACTGCCCACTGACCTCTTCTTAACCCTCTCAAACGTTGAAGACAAGAGCAGTTTTCCCAATGATTGTGCAACGACGTTGTGCTACAAATCAACTCTACAGTTATGATTGGTTAATTCGGGAACACTTATTTTTTTAAAGAAATCATCTCCACATGTGTTAATTAATTCAGTTTCTTTTGAATAAAAACAAAACATTTGATATTCAGAACGACATTCTGACTGCAGGTATTTATTACCGGTTATTGTAACATTGCAGCGTCTGTGTTCTTAGCGATCATTATGAGTTTATTTAGTTTGTGCTATCGTAACCCAAACATATTTCTTCGGAGCACAGATAGGAAGGAGATGGGGTGTATGAAGGGGCACACAGATTGAGGTTGTTTTTTGGTTATTTACCCATCCCTTACCTGTCCGTGGCCATGCTACTCCCTATGGCCATAACTACCCACTATCTAGCTCCCCGAAAAGCATCCATGGGATCTATTTAAGATAGTTTTATCATGCAGTAACATCAAATGGTGTGCTGTTTAGGGCGCATCAGTGTTATTTCTAAGCAGTCATCTGAGATTTATTGGCTTAAATGAAGCTGTAAAACGGCTACTGTTGTAATATAAATGTCTTGGATAAGTGTGCCTACAGTCAGTAGATTTATAAGCAATATGTGTGTCCACACATCTGTTTCTTGCACTGAATTCCTGTTAAAAACAAACTTTGTCAAAGCCAACATTTTTGGCATGTGCTTAGGTATTAGATAGGCATTTACCAGGCACTGTTATTGTATGCTCAGGTTCTCACATCACTGTTAAACTCTTGCCATTTTATGGTAAAATAGTACCATTATTACAGTGGCAGGCAAATGCCTATTCCATGCCTACTCAAAAGATAAAACTGTTGGCTTTTCCAATGCTTGTTTTTAAATGGCCGTATTAGCATTTAACTATCATTGCCTGCAGTATTCGTTGGGCTCTGAACCCATTCGATGTTAGGAGAGACACAATGCAAAACAGTTTAGAGATACGAAAAGTAAGGGATGGACGAACGCTTTAAATAACTAGTAAAAATGTATTGCTATGATAATATTAAATGTAAGCGGTCCCAGCGGAGTAGAGGATACAGGCCTACACAAAAGTGTGTGATTAGAAACATGTGAAGGACGAGAGGAGTGTGATTGCAGGTCTTTTTAGAGGATCCAGGCTGTTTCATAAGAGGATGAGTCCATTTTGTGGTGGAAGGAAGAGCCCACAAGGAAACAGCTTCACGATTATACGCGTTTTGGGACCCTGTGAGCAAGTTCTCTCGAGTGGGAGCCGGTGGCAAGGCCTGAAGTTAGTGATGTACCTTGAAGTAGGCTCTATTTAAGAAAGGTAGTCCTGCAAATACTCAGGAAACTAAAACGCTGCTCTAAGTCAAAGATATAGTTCATAAAATACAACTACTAAGTTTTACAAATATTGTGTTTCAAATTGCAGTCAGTATCATGAGTTTCGTCATGAATGTAAAATGTATACACATTTCAGCACATTCAACCTATTGCCACCAGGAAATGGATGGACTTAAAATCTATGAGAAGTCTAGATGTTTCAGCTGGACCTTAAGATGCACCTCCCCTCAGTCGGTGATGCAATAGCACACTGGCCCTTTCTTTCACTCGGGACACATAATGGTGCGCACTCTCCTCTCCCGCACAATGCCCACGTCCTGGACCCGTTCATATTTCGTCAAAGGGGCCGAGTGAAATAGTCAAGCATTTTATTTATTTATTTATTTATTCTGTTATGATTTCCAAAAAAACGTACACACATTAAATACAGAGCCATCATCAAGTTTTGCCATTTAACTGAAATACAAGGGATTCCATGTATAATGCATAGGAGCAGAATCCTAACTGGTGAAAACGGGGGTGGATAAACAGAGAAACACTGTAGATGTCGTCACATGGATCTCCTAAATGCAGCTATGAGGTGGGGCGGGGCTTTCTGTGAGTGGGACACATACGCCTAGACGCAAACATCATAAGAGCAAAGGTATTCAAAGGAGATATGTTGCTGGTAGGACTGCTACCTTAACCCCACTGCAGCCCAGTACAATGTTCATGGCGTCAAGGTCTACAAATGAAATCATGATTATACTCCTGACTATCTCCGTAGTGTCGTTAACTTGTTCAGGGGAGCAAATTAATAGCAACAGAGAAGGGACTACCGTGAAATTATCGGAAAAAATGACCCACTGGAGAAATTACCTATTTTTTTTGTATCCATTTTTTAAAAAATAATAATGCACTGGGAGACCCCCTCATTCGCCCCACACTTCCCCATGCCTTAACCTATACCCTTACCCACCCCCATCTAGTCTTAATAAAAATGGAGAAAAAAACGAACAAATTTGACACAACAAATTCGGCCCTTTCTCATTAGGTATTTTTGTATTCGATCATTTCTGCAGATAGCACAGAAGAGAGAAGCCTCCATCGAGTGTTAAAGAAGGTGTGTCTGGAGTAAGCAAAGATCATGGCTGTGGTGAGGCTGTCCCAGGCACAGGAGGAGCCATGGTAGGCTGCCGGTTATGCGTCTTATGCACCTTTAATAAACCCTCAGGCCTCATTTAAACCTGTAAGAGCACCTCGGTGAGCTCGCCTACACCACTCCAGCCTTATGCAGTCCTCTAATTATTTCTGAAACTGGCCGCCAGGGAAAACCCACAGGCCAAGGCACCCCACCACATGCAACTACAAAACGGTGATTCACGAAATATACATCTGCTGCCTTGTGCCTACCAAAAAGTAAGGCGCAGGTTGTGATTTGGCTTATGGGTGGTACACAAGCAAACATGCATAGTTGTGCAAACAGACAAAACACAGATCAAAAGGATACGATAGGGTACACACTGTTTTATTGGTATTAGCATTAGGTAAAAAGATTTGACCTAAAACATGAATTAATTTTTGTGACCTTTGTTTCTGTTAAATATATATATGGGGTGGGTAAGGGTATAGATTAGGTTGAAGGGAAGTTGGGTCGGGGGTTGCGGAGGGTGCTCCGCCTTACTTTACTTTAGGTCAAATAAATACGAACAAATGTGATTAGGTCAAATGTTTTAGGTCAAATAGACCCAAACCGTTTTATTGTCTAACATGTCACTTTTTAGGGCTTTGAAATGTCAGCGCGTGTTCGGTCCTTGCAAGCTTTATCGTGGCGATACACTTTCTTTGCATCTTTATCTATTGCGGCTGGACAGCGTGCGGGGGCAGCAGCCAAGTCTACACGCTGCCCAGTCATAACAAATAAGAGCTAATGAAACGCGTCATTAGAAGGGGTCCAACTTCATTCAACGTAGGAGATTTCCAGACAAGCACTGATGAACAGCACAGCGAATAGGTTACCAAGAGACGGAATGACTGTTGCACTGCAGTTGGGAAGCAGATGTGGCAGGCTTTCAAACAGAGAATACCGGCACATCTCCACAGGGGTGGCATGCTTTCAAAAGAAGAGCACCTGCACTTCTCAGCCAGGGTGGCCTGCTTTCAAACATAGAATACCGGCACTTCTCGACAGGGGTGGCATGCTTTCAAAAGAAGAGCACCTGCACTTCTCTGCCAGGGTTGTCTGCTTTCAAACAGAGAATACCGGCACTTCTCGACAGGGGTGGCATGCTTTCAAAAGAAGAGCACCTGCACTTCTCAGCCAGGGTGGCCTGCTTTCAAACATAGAATACCAGCACATCTCCACAGGGGTGGCATGCTTTCAAAAGAAGAGCACCTGCACTTCTCAGCCAGGGTGGCCTGCTTTCAAACATAGAATACCGGCACATCTCGACAGGGGTGGCATGCTTTCAAAATAAGAGCACCTGCACTTCTCAGCCAGGGTGGCCTGCTTTCAAACAGAGAATACCGGCACTTCTCGACAGGGGTGGCATGCTTTCAAAAGAAGAGCACCTGCACTTCTCAGCCAGGGTGGCCTGCTTTCAAACAGAATACCGGCACTTCTCGACAGGGGTGGCATGCTTTCAAAAGAAGAGCACCTGCACTTCTCAGCCAGGGTGGCCTGCTTTCAAACAGAGAATACCGGCACATCTCCACAGGGGTGGCATGCTTTCAAAAGAAGAGCACCTGCACTTCTCAGCCAGGGTGGCCTGCTTTCAAACATAGAATACCGGCACTTCTCGACAGGGGTGGCATGCTTTCAAAAGAAGAGCACCTGCACTTCTCTGCCAGGGTTGTCTGCTTTCAAACAGAGAATACCGGCACTTCTCGACAGGGGTGGCATGCTTTCAAAAGAAGAGCACCTGCACTTCTCAGCCAGGGTGGCCTGCTTTCAAACATAGAATACCAGCACATCTCCACAGGGGTGGCATGCTTTCAAAAGAAGAGCACCTGCACTTCTCAGCCAGGGTGGCCTGCTTTCAAACATAGAATACCGGCACATCTCGACAGGGGTGGCATGCTTTCAAAATAAGAGCACCTGCACTTCTCAGCCAGGGTGGCCTGCTTTCAAACAGAGAATACCGGCACTTCTCGACAGGGGTGGCATGCTTTCAAAAGAAGAGCACCTGCACTTCTCAGCCAGGGTGGCCTGCTTTCAAACAGAATACCGGCACTTCTCGACAGGGGTGGCATGCTTTCAAAAGAAGAGCACCTGCACTTCTCAGCCAGGGTGGCCTGCTTTCAAACAGAGAATACCGGCACATCTCCACAGGGGTGGCATGCTTTCAAAAGAAGAGCACCTGCACTTCTCAGCCAGGGTGGCCTGCTTTCAAACATAGAATACCGGCACTTCTCGACAGGGGTGGCATGCTTTCAAAAGAAGAGCACCTGCACTTCTCTGCCAGGGTTGTCTGCTTTCAAACAGAGAATACCGGCACTTCTCGACAGGGGTGGCATGCTTTCAAAAGAAGAGCACCTGCACTTCTCAGCCAGGGTGGCCTGCTTTCAAACATAGAATACCAGCACATCTCCACAGGGGTGGCATGCTTTCAAAAGAAGAGCACCTGCACTTCTCAGCCAGGGTGGCCTGCTTTCAAACATAGAATACCGGCACATCTCGACAGGGGTGGCATGCTTTCAAAATAAGAGCACCTGCACTTCTCAGCCAGGGTGGCCTGCTTTCAAACAGAGAATACCGGCACTTCTCGACAGGGGTGGCATGCTTTCAAAAGAAGAGCACCTGCACTTCTCAGCCAGGGTGGCCTGCTTTCAAACAGAATACCGGCACTTCTCGACAGGGGTGGCATGCTTTCAAAAGAAGAGCACCTGCACTTCTCAGCCAGGGTGGCCTGCTTTCAAACAGAGAATACCGGCACATCTCCACAGGGGTGGCATGCTTTCAAAAGAAGAGCACCTGCACTTCTCAGCCAGGGTGGCCTGCTTTCAAACATAGAATACCGGCACTTCTCGACAGGGGTGGCATGCTTTCAAAAGAAGAGCACCTGCACTTCTCTGCCAGGGTTGTCTGCTTTCAAACAGAGAATACCGGCACTTCTCGACAGGGGTGGCATGCTTTCAAAAGAAGAGCACCTGCACTTCTCAGCCAGGGTGGCCTGCTTTCAAACATAGAATACCAGCACATCTCCACAGGGGTGGCATGCTTTCAAAAGAAGAGCACCTGCACTTCTCAGCCAGGGTGGCCTGCTTTCAAACATAGAATACCGGCACATCTCGACAGGGGTGGCATGCTTTCAAAATAAGAGCACCTGCACTTCTCAGCCAGGGTGGCCTGCTTTCAAACAGAGAATACCGGCACTTCTCGACAGGGGTGGCATGCTTTCAAAAGAAGAGCACCTGCACTTCTCAGCCAGGGTGGCCTGCTTTCAAACAGAATACCGGCACTTCTCGACAGGGGTGGCATGCTTTCAAAAGAAGAGCACCTGCACTTCTCAGCCAGGGTGGCCTGCTTTCAAACAGAGAATACCGGCACATCTCCACAGGGGTGGCATGCTTTCAAAAGAAGAGCACCTGCACTTCTCAGCCAGGGTGGCCTGCTTTCAAACATAGAATACCGGCACTTCTCGACAGGGGTGGCATGCTTTCAAAAGAAGAGCACCTGCACTTCTCTGCCAGGGTTGTCTGCTTTCAAACAGAGAATACCGGCACTTCTCGACAGGGGTGGCATGCTTTCAAAAGAAGAGCACCTGCACTTCTCAGCCAGGGTGGCCTGCTTTCAAACATAGAATACCAGCACATCTCCACAGGGGTGGCATGCTTTCAAAAGAAGAGCACCTGCACTTCTCAGCCAGGGTGGCCTGCTTTCAAACATAGAATACCGGCACATCTCGACAGGGGTGGCATGCTTTCAAAATAAGAGCACCTGCACTTCTCAGCCAGGGTGGCCTGCTTTCAAACAGAGAATACCGGCACTTCTCGACAGGGGTGGCATGCTTTCAAAAGAAGAGCACCTGCACTTCTCAGCCAGGGTGGCCTGCTTTCAAACAGAGAATACCGGCACTTCTCGACAGGGGTGGCATGCTTTCAAAAGAACAGAAATGGCACATATCAGCAGGCGTGGAACACTTTCAAAAGAAGGGTACTGGCACTTTTTCAGAAGGGATGGCTGGAAGAGCACTGGAAGGTCTCTGCCGGGCTAGAATCCTTTCAAAGGGAGAGAACCAGCATGTCTTAATAGGCGTGGCATAATTTCAAAAGAAACACACGGCCAAATATCAGCAAGGCTGGTGTACTCAGAATGCTGGCAATTCTTATTAGAGTTGCTGAATCCAGAGCCGGTTGAGCCAAATGCCTAGCGCTGGCTCTGCTCTAGTGCCTTCGTGAAAGAATGGCCCAAATTGAGCCAAGCCAAGCATTCCCTCATACTCAGTTACACCCACAGAGTCAATTAAGGTGATACTGTCACCTAGTGACACTTATAAGAACTGCATGCAATCATCTACATGCACCTCAATACTTTATTTATCTCTTGGTAGGAATTGCATGTTGGTACAAAACTAAAGATGCAAAGGCAGCATGTGTGCTCGGAAACCTGCAAAATTCCAAACTGTGCAAACAGAAAACCTGGCTCCGCCACTTGGCCAATCTATGCAATCCTGGGGGAAAGCACTACTTAAATGGGTCATATTTGCCGGCTGCCACAAACGACATCACTTAGCAGTGCACTACACCAAAAACACACTTATTTATACTGTATTACACTGGACTGTTTGCTGCAAAGTTAATAAAACTATTGACCATTTACAATGTGCACACTGCGGGTTGAAGCATCCCTTAATTTGCTCATTGTTCTGTCAATTATGAGCCATGTTTCCCTCCTAATAGAAACATGTAATACATGACGTACTACACTGGTTGATGGGCAAGAGGTGTTCCCAGGGGCATTTTCCTTTACTGTATAAGGAACCTCCCAGCACAATTGCTTTTACTTTCCCATCTCCGAACGTGCTATGGGCAGTGGCCACGGAGTCTCCAAGTACCACCCAGTTTGTGAATGAGGCATGGGAGGCCACTGGTCTTGGGAAAGCCGGGTGCTTGCCTAGACATGAGGTATCCCACCCGCCAGGCAGCCCTTTAGTTTTTGTCCTCAACCTCTTACCATCCAGGACATGCGGGTGCTACCTGTTGCTCACACTTGTGTGCGCTGAAAGATGGAGGGTATCCCAGCTAGGGTTTAAGCCCACCTGAAACGGTACACAATTACCAGCTGCAAGTCTGTGTGAAACCTTAACTATACGTTGCTGACATTTTCATGCCGTTTTTTGCTCGTCTACGCTTTGAATGTACAGTTGCAAAATACAGGAGATTGTTTAGGCCAACATTACTTTGCACCCTGGTACATGTAGAGTTCCATTAGTGATGGCAAAAATAAAGCTATAATCACTATTTTTGCATATATATATATATATATATATATATATATATATATATATATGCCAGGTTGTTTTATAATGTGATGTGTGTACCTTTAAGTCATCTTTATAAAATAAAGCTTTATTTCAGCTCCTTAAAACTGACATTAACACACATGTATATCATCTGGAGATGAGAACATATGTGGTCATGTGTCTAAAGTGCAGACTGGGATAAAATCCCATTTTACAGAATGTGTGTGAACCTGGACATATCATGCAATTCCTCTGTGCCATAGTTTCCAACGTTAGGATGCAAGGTATAGGTTTCCTGTCATGAGGGCAAGTCGCGGGACATCCGGTATGTGTTGTGGGGGTCAGGGAGGAGGATGCCAGGTATCGGGGTTTTGCTGTAGGAGTCGAGGAGACAGGATGATAGGGATGGGTTTTGTGTTTGAGGGTGGGGCGGTGGTCTCAAGGGCTTCGTCTGTTGCTGTCTCAGCTCGCCTTTGCCTCTTTGGGCCAAGCCAGGCCCCATGGCTGCGCTCTGGCTGGGTATACCCATGCATTCCTTGGCTCCTCCACCTCTACTTCTTAGTAGGGAGAGACATGACATGTTTTAACAAGAGTTTTCCAGGAAAAAAAGAACGCACTTCTCACCAGGGGTACAATGTTTTTTAAAGGGAGGCTAAAAGCAACGCTTTGCGGGGATGCCATGCTTTCAGGGGGCGAATATTGCTAGGACTTTTCGTTAGGAAGTAGGGTATTTCTTTTGCACTCTCATACTTGTGTTGTTACTAGGCCATTAGGAATTCAGGATTACTACTAATAGAGCGCACAGAAAGAAGAAACAAAAAAACACACACACACACGACTCGGTGAGTTGCTTACTCACGCCTGACATGAAGTCCGCCTCAGATCTTTGGAGGTGAAACGGTCTTTTTGTTTTCATATTACAGATTTAGGCATTCGCTTAAAATGCCAAATTTAGAACAAGAAACCCTACCGGAACATGTAAACCAGGAGGGAACACATTATCCTACGGTAGGGATGTGCAGCTTCTATAGTTCTCCTTTTCTCTGTTTATGTTGATGCTTGTAATTTTGATTTTAAGATTAATAAAGCGGGTGGGGTCTGCAGGTCCCAGAATGCAAAGAAGTTGTCAGGACCAGAACCATCTATTCGCGCATGATAGGAGACAATTTGAGACCGCTGCTTAACCAATCAAGTATTCGCAGCAGGTCAGTTCTAAACGTGCAGTAGCTTTGTAAGTACTCCGACTTCTCCTCCAAGTGGTCCACTCGAGGATACAGCACGCTGCTCTTTTCAGAATAATGATGTGTTATTTATATAGCGCCTTAATATTTACATACAATATCACCCAACCAAAATTGGTACTCATTTATCGACCTCAGAAGGATGAAAGGCTGAGTTGGCCTTGCCGGGATTCGAACCTGCAACCTGCAGATCACGCTCAGATCGCAGCAGCGAGCGCTCAACCTGCTGAGCTATCTTACCGGCTTGCATGTGCCCCATGCCAGGCGAAGGCGGCACACCCAGTGGGTATTTTGAACTTCTGATAGGGTTATTATAAAAGCGAGACTACAAATCCCAGAATGCAAAGTTACAAACCTCGACTGGCTAGGCTCCCTACACCCTACACAGGGCGCCATGGGAGCTCTGTGTATGTAGTTCGCGGAAAGTAAACTAGCATCTAAGAGTAAGCATGGAGTGTCACGCAGGTATACGCTCTGTCACGCACACCGGGCGGGCACAGTGGGCATCTTTGCCACGGCCCGCCACAGCGCCTTCTGTCTTGAGCAGCGCTGTCCCCGCCCGGGTTCCCGGCTCAGTCAACTAAACTTGCAGTAGTGACACTTTACCTCTGCAAGGTAGAGACAGCGAATTGTGTGCATATTACAAGTCGCAACTAACTCCCGACAGCAGGCCGTGTTAGAAATGATCATGTTCGTTTGACGTCATGTACATATTTTTCAAAACCCTAAAATCGGACAACTACCTTAATAGCCATTATTCACTGACTTGTTTCATTTTGAAATACAAAAAAAAGCAATACATTTTTGGGAGATATTGATGCATTTGCTTACCTCGGAATATTTAACCAGATTCGTCAAACTGCGGCTTAATTCAACCCGCCTATCTTTATGGTCGAAGGCAACCGAAGAGCCTAAAACGTACTGTTGGTCGTGTTCTTACCTTTTCGAAATACAAGGTGCGTCTGTTCCTTCATACGGCATCCACGCGCACGTCACGTGCCCGAGCCCCTCCGGACACAGAAGGTAAGGAAATAAATAGCAAAGCGCTTAAAGTCGATTTTCAGAAGTAAAAAGGATCATTTCCTGCTCTCTGCTGTCACTATGTGGTCGCATAAACCCCGGCATTGAGCCCACACGGCTGCATCCATGCCGAGTCCCCGCTAGCCCCAGTTGCAGCTGTTTCTCCTTCTGCACTGAGTCCCCCTTTCCTCTCAGAGGGGCAGCCTTATTGTTGGGAGAGCCCGGTCCGGTCCCCTTGGTGACAAGATAGAGAGCTGGGTTTTGACAGAGATGCTAAGAGGCAAAAGGGAGGGATGGGTAACCACGGAGAGCGAGAGTGAAAGAGGAGTGGGGGTGGGAGGGAAGCTCTTAACCCTTCCAAATCCGCGATAATAGGCAGCAAAGGGTCAGAACATAAAAGTCAACAGCCTGTAATGAATGGCTCACTAGAACATTCCACACCACCTAGGACTGCAATTGATTCTTGCGCGAAATCTCATTAAAGTGGCATGATCATTTTAATACCCCCTGGGGGCGCACGTGGAGTTGGGAACCGGGCCTGGGATCTGAGCAACGCGTTCTGCTGGCAGCAGTGGGCAATCCTTTTTGTTTTGTTTTTACAGAGTTGTTTGTACTGTTCGGAAAAGAAATCTGCAATGGGCTACACTGAAGATGATTTTTGCCATTTTATCCAGAAGAGCAAGTGTTTAGCAACAGGCTTGTTTATTGTTAAAACACAGGTTTTCTGTTTGTGTGTGCAGTGGATTACACCTCAATACCTGGCAGACACTCTGTGCTAATCTTTCATTGTGCAAGAGAGATTTGGGGCTAACGGAGAATATAAGAATAGCTGGATGGAATGCATCATTTGTTTTAACACACATGTCGAGGTTTCCGCTATGTTTAAGGCAGTGGGACCTCACTTCACTGTAAGAACTTACTTGGGTCAATGCTTCCCTTACTATAGTTCTTTCAATCCATGAAATCCTGCCTTCCTGTCTCTCCCGCACTGAAGATTTGTTGTGTGTGCTTTCCTCAACTAATAAATCACATTAACCCAAACAATATTTCGTATTTCACTATTAATTTGGAGCAAGGCCTAGTTAGAGCCATTTTGATGCTCCCTGCTTTTATCAAATACATTTAGCCCAGTGTTGTATTTATTTATTTTCACATTTATTTCAGTGCACCAAGCCCTCAGGCATCTGGGCGCTAGTTACATGAAGTGGATAGTATATTAGTCAAGTGCAAGAATACGCCTAATAGGCCTTGACATAATAGACCAAGCTCATGTTAATTTACCCACTGCCCCTTTAACAGGAAAGCAATTGCTTTTCCTGGTTTTGATGCTGTTTTTTTTTAATTAAAGACCTTATTAATTAAAAAAATAATGTATAGAATATATGGCATAGGTGTAATGTAAGTGGTTTTACAATAGCACCCGTGGGCCACTATTGGTGGACTCGCTGCGCTTGGCTCTGTAAGAAAAAAGTGGCGGGGGTCCACTAGTGGGACAGCAGGAAAGGCAGATAAGAAACCTGTGGTGTTGATGGGTGCAGGTCAGAAGTACCCAGTTCCTGAGTGCCAATCAGTTTTCTACGGTTTTAGCAGATAAACCTTGGAGTATGTTATTCATAAGGTAAAGCCCAAAATCAAATAGAATACTGGGCTTAGGTAGCCACTGATGAGGGAGAGTGCGACAGGGTTAAAGAGGAGAGCTTAGTCGCGGCTCAGTTAGTGTTGATGTGCTAACGGCTAAGCCTGTAGTGGCCATCGATGTGGGGTTTGTTTGTGTAGTGTATGGTGGTAAGAGATTTTAGGGGGGTAGAGGGGAGATGGTTAGTTAGAGGAACTGGGGAGTAGGTCCTACAAGGCAAAACAACCTGCAACCCACCACTGCCTCTTGCATCCAGGTTCCATTTCACAAGCTCACTCTGCCCATATCAATCCCCCTCTACCTCCCACTCTCTCTTGCTGTCTCGCTCTCACATTGATACATTGTATCTCATGTGCAACAAAGCAAGCACCAAGAATTGGCTGTTGAGGGGGCAGTCTGCAAATTCCAGTACATTCCCATAAGCTACAGCAAAGGGTTATGGGAGGCACACACCTTTGCTCTAGAGGGAAGCCTCTTTGCAATTTGAGGCCGTAGTCACCCATTTGGCCTTGCTTAGCATACTGGTTGGCAGTGGGAGAGAGGCCTCAAAGCTCACTCTACCAAGCTCAGGTGTTGTGCTCTTTGGAGTGCTGAGAATTCTGACTGTGAGGGCAAGGACGTCTTGTGAAAGGGAAGAATGCATTTTTTGCCAGGCGTTCATCAGGAATTGGGTGGGGCAGGATCCAGAATATCAGCTCATTTCACCCCCCCATAGGTATACCCTTCTTTATCATTCAAGCCCCAAGCTCTTCTCACACAGACCAAAATGAAATCCCCCCTCCACCGCCACCAACATACACAAACTCACCAGGTTTTGATGTATCACCAGGCCTTCAGTATCAGAGTGATGCTGCAACCCTGCAGGGGATTCTGCACGATGAAGCGTGGACAAGAAAAAGTAGTGGGTGGAGTGTGATTCCTCAAAAAAATGGTGCAAGGAAATTGGGTTAAAAACAGTGAAATGGCAGTGACAGAAAGTAACATACAGCGGTTTTGGGTTTGGGGGATCTAATGGACTTTCCAATAACACAACAGTCTCAAGTTTTCAGTCTCTCTTGTCGCTTCCTATCTAAGCGTCTCAGGGTGTTTTTCCTTACTTGTGCCACAATTCTAAAACCACAGTAAATCTTGTTCTCATCTATCGACCCGCGTCTTGCATAGGCAAATTTGGTACGGATCTTGCAAGCTACCTTCTGCCACTACTGTAACTCAATTCGTGTTTTATAGTACTTGGAGATTTTAATTACTGGTTGGGTCACCCTGAAGACCAGAATGGCCTTGAACTTGCACAATCATTTACAGATTTAGGCTTCTCGCAAATAGTTCAAGCCCCTACTCATAACCTGGGACACACCCTGGACTGGGTAGCTGTCATCAATATCCGCATTACGACGTATTGGTCTCTCCTTGTCCATGGTCGGATCACAGTGCTGTGAATTTCTCGATCCATGTACCCTTTGTTACTAAAGTCCAGCCCATTCATTCGGAAGCGATCTCATATCGCAACACGAAACTTCTCACCCTGGACAAAATAGAAGCTCTTACTTCTCAGACTCTACATATTCTAGAGACAGACGACATCGACGCGATTTCTAAGAAAATTAGCTCTAACCTTAAACTGGTAGCAGACTCCCTTGCACCTTTGAAAGTTAAAAAAATATCTTCTGAAAGGAAACCTACCAATCCTTGGTTTTCTCCTGAACTTCAATCTTTGTAAGCCGCCTCCCTTAAGTTATTTTATATTTGGAAAATTAATCAATCCCCTATAACATTATCCAACTATAAAGTCTCTGCTTATAACTATAAAAGAGCTATTACTGAAGCTAAGAAATCCTATCTGGATACTAGAATCCTACAGGCTACCTCGAATTCTAAAGAATTATTCAAAATTCTTAAAGAACAAGAGACTGTTCCAGAACCTGCAGTGTGAACAATTTCAAAAAATGACAACTGGTGTTTGAATATTCAGAATGCCATGGCTAATAAACTCAATAGTATTCGAGAATCTATAGCAACAGAAAAAGTGCTCTCGACACACAGGGCACTCACATGGTCAATAACATCTTTATCAGGGATCCAAACGTCCCTATCTTTGACTTTGTTCCCATATCAGTGGTGGAGCTTGCCGCTATTATCGACAAACTCAAAGCTACTAATTGCACAGGGGATCCTTGTGCCTCTACCATCATTAAAACATGCCCCCCTACGTTGGTACAGGCTATATGTAAATTCGTTAATGTTTCACTTCAGACCTTACGGTTCCAGATGACCTGAAACAAGCCTGGGTGACCCCATTATTCAAAAAACCTAGCTTAGCTCAAGGAGTACCCACTAACTATAGGCCAATAACTAATACCCCGTTCCTACTAAAGATACTGGATCGAGTTGCCTATACTCAGTTGGCTCAACACCTTAGCTCATACCCTATTCTCAATGCGTTCCAGTCAGGGTTTAGACAAGGTTTCGGCACTGAAACCTCATTACTGGATCTCAAGTCACAACTGCTTCAAAGAATGGACAATCAAAAGGTCTCTCTTCTCATCTCACTGGACTAATCGGCAGCGTTCGACCTTGTCGATCACAGCATATTGGCAGAAAGGCTTATGTCTGTAGCCAACTGCTCGCAGTCCGCCACTAATTGGCTACTCTCCTTTCTATCCAATAGATCCAGTAGAGTATGTGCCCACGATGCCAAAGCGCCTGCTATTAAGATACACTTTGGTGTCCCTCAAGGAGCCAGTCTGTCCCCGTGCATATATAATATCTTCATGACTCCCTTCTTCGCCCACCTTGCCCAGGAGGGTATTTTATTCTCTAACTACGCAGATGACACACAATGTGTCATCCCCCTCACTGGTCAACACAACCAGGACGAAAGAGAACTCAATCGCATATTCACAATCATCGAACATTGGATGATGCTGAATAATCTCGCCTTAAACCGAGGAAAGACGGAACTTATGGTCGTGGGTTCTGACAACCTCTTGTCTAAATTAGACCCTGCGTATAAACATTTTCAGCTGGGAGATGCTCTAATTCCCGCTCTCCCTAAAGTTAAGATCTTAGGGGTGGTGCTGGACCAATCACTTACCATGAATTCCTATGTGGCTAGTACGGTGTCCTCGGCCACCTACTATATTCAACTGTTATCCCATATGCGATCATTTATCTCTCAACCTAACGCAGAATCCATTGCTCTTGCCATCATAGGATCTAAACTGGATTATTGTTGCAGCCTCTTAGCAGGTGCTAGCAAAAAACCCATTAGTCGCCTTCAGATGGTGCAGAATGGAGCGGTCAGAGTTATCGCTGGTCTGGTCCATAGAGCACACGTGTCTGAGGCACGCTGCGCGTTGCACTGGTTGCCCGTGGATGCGTGCATCACCTTCAGACTCATGTTTATTACCTTTAAATGTCTCAAGGGCACTATGCCCACCTACCTTCAAAGATATATAGGAATAAAACCTAATTGCAGAAATCTTCGCTCCAACAATCAGAACCTGCTCCATCAGTCCAAAGTTAAAACCAAAAAGCCCAATGGGGTGCCTTCACCTTTGTGGCACCAGCTATCTGGAACACCCTACCACTGCAGTTGAGACTATCTGTAGCCCTGAGCAATTTCAAGAAGGACCTAAAAACCTTTCTTTTCAAGTAGTAGTATATGATCCTTAATCTCTCCGTCTGCTTCCGGATCTACTAATTTTGCTTGACCTTTCTTGTTTTGTCTGCGCCCTCTCACCCATGGGTTTATGGTTGCGCAATAGAAATTTAATAAACATAAACATAAACAAACTAAATGATGGGACTAGGGCAAAAACAGCCATGCTTTCTTCATCCAGATTTTAAGGGATGTCCTTCCAAGGGTAGGGAGGGGCTTTCAGGGATTAGCACAAGGTGTAAGCTGTTCCCCACAGGAGGTCCCCGGAGCCAGGGAAGGTTCTGCCTCACCCACTAACGCTTATTTAAATTACAAAAAGGAGAAAGGAGGAGAGATCTTGGCAGGCTGTCTCTCTGAAGTGCATGGCATGTTGACTGAAATGTTCTCTTACATTTACGACTTTTGCAGAAGTTGGTAAGATGTCTCAGTGAAATGTCAGAGAAAGGCAGCAAGAGTGCCCCACACTCGCTCATAAACAAGGCAGCTGATGTGTGTGCCCTCTGTCACCACAAAAAACATGGTAGATTGCCCTGCCTCTGTCTCGTGTTATACCAACTGAGAAATGAAAATCGAGCAAAACAGCATTTGCGTAGCATAGGATAAGGCATTTTGTAAAATCCTGTACTACTGTGTAAGCTGGGCCTTAAGTTGTAGAATGCTGCTGTAAGAGCCCCTTTAGTGTATACACACAAACACCCACACAGCATGTCTATAAAAAAGCTTTTACTTCCACAAGTTTTTAAAATTCTCACTAGCACGTATATTCCGTTATTGACTGCCACTCAGCCAATCACAATGCTTAGAATGCAGTCCATAATTGCCATTAGCACCCGGGGTGGGGGAGCAGCCAATCAGGTTCCATGAAACGCAGGCTGAAACCGCTAATCCCAGCCTGCGTTCCATGGAACCCGCAGGCTGCCGCCTTCCCCCACCCTTCCTTTTTAAAAAAACATTTGTTTACTTTTTTCAACCTTCCTCCCCAGACCCACTTATCTGACTGTTGCGGCTGTGGCAACCGCCGCTGCTGCAGCAGCTTCCCTCCTCCCTTTTCCTGTCGCCATTGTAATAGAAGTGGGGCTCCATATGGAACACCACCTTCGACAACCAGTGTGGCCATTTTGGGTATTTTCATTCACTGAACGGGACACGTGCAGTGTCCCGTTCAATGAATGAAAATACTTTTTTTTAGAACCCCATGTTACCGCTTTGTTAACCTGGGGTGCTAATGGCGTTAGCACCCTGTTCCAAGGGCTGGAATAGGGGGGTATTAGCCATCAATAACCACCCTCGCTTCTGTCAGGAGTTGCGCTGGGCACCTAGGTAGGTTTGGGGTTGCTGTGCTGATGTAAGGGGGCAGGCAAGCACATACATCAGGTGGCTAAACAAGAAGGAGGAATATGCAAGGGAATTCAGAACAACGGAACAGGACGAAGGGAAGACCACGATGGTGAACAAGAAGGGGTGGGAACCATGCGCTGGACAAACAATGAGGAATCCCACTAGGGGTGTATACACAGGATGGACTAGAGACTACCCACAGATATAAGGGAAGCTCAATGCCTCTGTGTAAGTACATTTTACAGGCACCACTCCTTGCAAGCCCATGGAAAGGGGAACCAAGAGCGGCTTCTGTTTCTGGACTGTTGGGCACAAACAGGGAGTGTACTTACACGAGACAAGCCGGTATGGGTCCAGCCGGAACCTACAGCGGATACGCTCTGAGGGAACAGAACACAACACACTGTTACATTAAATTCACTATAGACTACAAATAAAACAAGACAAAGGGAAGGACAGAGATTGCCTGCTGGGAAACACAGCAGCCAAACTCTGAACAAAGGAATAACAGAAGCACCAGTGAGGACAAGACCGGTAATATAAATAACTAGCGAAAAATAGGCAGTCAAAGTAAGTAAGGTTCAGAAAGAGTAAAAGCAAGTACAGGAGACTGGAACTGCAGACCAGTAACAAGGAACTGTAAATCTGGACTGGAATAACAAGGGCAGGACTGAAGACAAATAACAAGGAAACTCAGGACTAGAAACTTGGAAGCTAAAGCCAGGTAACACAGACTATGGGCAAAGAAGAAGGAACAGCAGGCAGGGAACAAGATAATAGGTGGTGGAGATCAAGGGGCTGCAAACAGGGAACAGAGACTGCAAAAGGGGCGCAGGGCTGCAGTGCAGGAAGCTCAGAGGAGCAGGACAGAAGGCAGAGGAGAGTAGCAGGGCTGCAAGGCAGGGGGCAGGGAGCACAGGGCACTAGAACAGGAACAGGTTCTGGCAGCAACAGGAAACAGCAGCGTTTCGAGGCACAAAGGGCTGGGAGCAAACTCAATTCAAGAGCTCTGTGCTCCTGCAGGCAGCTGCTTAAATACTACCCTGCCCTGTCCTCAAGCGGGCTAATTAGCAGCACCTGGAACAGCACACCTGAAAGTAATCTGACTCCTCCCTCTCTGGTCCTGGGAAAGTGAAAGTAGCACTGATCTCTAGGGCTTCTGGGGATTGTGGTTCAAGACTGATGCATAGGAATAACCAGGGAATGAGAACTGCCACAAGGTGCATTGTGGGAATTGAAGTCCATGTTTTCGGATACACAGATTACTGAAAGGCAATGTTAAATAATGATTTAGGGTCGTCTCTGAAGATGGTTGAAAACACCCCACAGGTCTGCAGACAGTGCCACCCAGAGGCAGAGATGCAGAAACATGACAGCTTCGCTCGGGCCGTTAACTCGGACTGCAGGGCTGTTACCCCATTACAGCCCTTGGAACGGGGTGCTAATGCCACAGTATTGCCCTCATTCTACACACCGTGAAGGCATCATGAAGAAGGACACAGACAACAGATTCCAAATTCAAAAAAATCAATTTTATTAACTTGAATATCAGGATGGAAAAAGGCTGAACTTGCCCTATGCTAAAGTGAAATTTCCCTACCTGAATAAAACTAAGGAAAGTCTGAGTCAAAGAGTTCGACTTAGGAATCTGTCTGGGTCCAAACCCTATACTTTTCCTCACATCTTTAACTGTACAATGTGTAGGGATGTCAGCAACCAAAAAGAAAATAGTGTCCAACATAAAGTTCGGAGCTTCGACCAGCTTGCAGCTTTCATTCAGCTCCCTTCTCTAAATATAAAATAGTTCTGCACAGAAAAAGTCTCAAAATCCCCTTTCTTGAATTTAGGGTACTGTAGTCTTTTTCATGTCTCGGGGTCACCTTCCCCAAGCCAGGACTCTAGGTTCCCTTCCCCAAGTTCCAATTCACACAATTGAAATAACCTTGAAATGAAATATTTCTGATCAGGACTCAGGGTTCCCTTCCCCAGGTTCCAAAATATACAGTTGAAACAACCTTGTAATGAAAGGCTACTGTTCAGGATTCAGGGTTCCCTTACCCAAGTTCCAAAATATACAGCTCAAGCAATCTTGAAGTGAAATGTTCCTGTTCGGTACTCAGGGTTCCCTTCCACATGTTTCAAATGACACAGTTCACAAGAAAAGAAACATAAAATATAATTTTCTCCACAGTTCCGTCAATGTTATTTTCAAATATGTGTTCAGATAATTTGTAGCTTTCACACAAGTTGAAAATTCCATTGTACATCAGGTCTGTTCTTTTAAAGTCATATTAGATTTAGCATATTCTGGTCTGTTGGGAAATTTATCCATTTTAGCACTTCAATATAAGATGGTTTGCCTGGATTTTAACTTCCTTTTCTCTTTTTGGATTGCAACATATTTGATTCTGTTTAGTCACAAGGTTTTAGCTCAGTTCAGTATTCAATAATTACATCTCTCGCTTACGGTTCATTTTCCCTTTATCTGCAATTCAAGAGTTGTTTGTTTCACTTTAATTGAATAGTTCAATGTTCAGAGACCTTTGGAAACGTGTCTCTTGCTACACGCAAGACCACTCTGATACAAAGTATTCCTCTTTGTTTGGTAATTGACAAATGAACTGATCAGAGACTTTAGAAAATGTGCTAATCTGCAGCATGTGACCACTCCGATACAAAGTATTCAGCAAATGTTCAAGGTCACACATGCACACCAGTTTCTCAAGCATCAGAAACTCACTGGCCGCTTTAGGAGTTGGTGCTGCATAGGGAATCACACAGCCTTCTTCCTTTCATATCGGAGGTCCAGTGCCTACACCTCAGACACTCCTGGGGTGGTCCTCCACCCCAGGGGAACAAGCACGTTGAGCAGAAAGGAAAGGGACAGCCTTCCTGCACGGCTCCCTTTGTGTTTTACAATCTGCTCCAGGGAGTGCCAGCTCCCATGCCGCACTGTCAGATTCTCTGCTGCATGCGCCAGTCGCCTGTTCCTTTTCCTGTTGATCCCCTCTGTCATTGGGCAGGGCTCCATTTATACACCTGCAGCCCCTTGACAGGCTGAAGGTGAGGATGATTACTCAACCTTGCCTGACCACAATTAAAGGGACATGCCAGACCAACACTGCTCTTAGCAGGCATCTTCCTCATCCCAGTACTCGAGTGGTTAAAAAAAACCTAGTCTTCAATGCTTTTAGCTGACTCTTCTTCGCCCTAGTACTGTCAAATGTCAATTGTGGAGAAATGGTGGGAGCTGGCTTACAAAAGCCCATCAAAATCACGGGAGTCTTCGACAACCAGAATAGCTGTGTTTTGCAGCATGGAGTGTTAACTTAATGGTTGTGGGCTTCTCACCCCTGAGTGAAAACACTCCATGTTTCAAGACAAATTCTACATGGATGTGGAGAAACTATGTCCAATTGTGTTTCCACACCATCTGTTTGCTTGTTTTTTTGCGATTACATCTAACTTTATGAGAGCTCTAGCACCATGTGCGGACATGCAGCATTATATAAACCTATAGAATAGATACGTCAAATGAATAAACATTGCTGAGTAGAAGTATGTTTCTTTATTTCCAAATCCATTTATATGTAGCTGTAGTTAGTCTTAAAACTAGAATATTCCCTGGTATCTTGTTCACCACTTAACTACAGAAGTGGGCATTGAGCATGTTGGGGAAGCCGTACCTGTCACAGATGGCACAAAAACTGCTCAAAGCCTCCGAGACGGTTCAGGGATCTTATATTCAATTTTTAATAGGCCCTAGGACTGTCCCTCTTTATTCCATCTCACCCCAAAGCACCTCCTCCAAAGCCCAGCTGTCTCTAGCCCTGGTTAGTAGATAGCAATTATATAATCCTCAGTATGTTACTGGATAACTTGTTTTGGTGTCAAACTAAAGGCACATAGGCTTATATAACTAGACATTCCCAGGGTCTTCCTAGTTTTCCCTACTCTAATGTTGAAAGGCATATGAGAGTGTACCTTGCAGACACTCTGCCTTTTGTCATGCTCACTTTCTCCTCTCTCACTGTTTACCTTTCTCTACACAGCTCCTCCAACTGCTCTCAGTTCTAGTCCCTTCCCTCTTCTCCTCTATCCCTCCAATGTCTTTCATACATTCTTGGCCTCACCTCCACGTGGAGATATTACTCCTCCCTCCCCTTCACTATTAATCCCTTGCATACAGTACTACTCCCGTACCCACACTACTGCCCACTTCTCCATACTACTCCCTCCTTCCCACGACTCTAACTCTGCCACATTCCATTCACTCGCTTGCCTGCAATTCACAATCCCTCCTTATTTATCTATTTATTTATGTGTTTATTGTTCACTTGTTAGGCGCTTATACAGGAAGTAAATACTGTTTCAAAGCACCCACAGGGCAACCGAGAGTGGACAAGGGGATGTGAAATACTTTCTCGCCTGTCCTCACTTGTCACACTATCATGCACACTCACACTGCAGTACCACTTACACACACTAACCAATACCTCACTGGTATCCAGTAATATTAACAAATAGAGAATAACGAAAAACATTTTTAACAAACCCAAAATATCGAAAAACACTGAATATTTAGTATAATGAGCAGAACCGTAAAATAGCGGGCTAAGCCTCACTCCTTTTCTCCATGCGGGTCAGCTGCCAAAGAATGATTGCGGCCGAAGGAACTCAATAGCCCTGCTCTTGTTAGAGGGCTGGTTCCTGTGCTCTTTTTGGGTTTGTACAGCGTGTTTGGGCCCCACAGCCCTTTAGTTAAGTCTTTGGTGGTCTAGGGCAGGAACCACTTGTTGCGGTGTGTCACCGACGAGGCTGGAGAGTGTTGCCCGGGTTCTCTTGCTGCTGACGCGGCAGAACCTTTTCAGCTTCGCTGGAGATCATTGTGCGGCATTGTAGGTTTTTCTCCGCCATATATTTTGCTTCTCTCGTCTCTCTTGTTCCCTCTGTGGGGGACTGCTGCTACTGCTAGTGGGTTGCTTTGATTGCTTTGGGTCCACCAGGTGCTTCTTTCCCATTGGGGAACTTGTGTGGTGCTGGATGGCTTCTTTCCTTTTGGGGCTGCATGCTCTGCCTTCTTTCATGTTTGTTGACTCTAAAAGAACCGAAAAGAGTCTAGAGAGCCTTTTGTACAGGAGGTTTAATGTGAGACAAATAGGCACTGCATATCAGCATGCTGGCATAAGGGGATGGGTGATTAGGAACTTGCACTCTCTCAACTGCAAAAACAAAGAGGTGATGGCTGGAAGGTTTAGAATGAATCTTAACCACTGGTGTTGCTCTGGGCAACCCTCCAGACCACTGTTCTTCACCTGCCAATCCATTACAGAAGGGGACAGACCATATGCAAATCAGGCATGGCCCCACCCCAAAAGGGGCAGTCCAGCTCGAACTGCTAGGTCACATCCCTTATGCACGAGACCACAAGCATTCCCAAACATGTTTCGCCCTTGTTGGGGCTCATCAGTGAGGAGTAGCTTGGGTCTCTAGGCCCAGCAGGCACGGGTCCCACGTCTGGGCATACCCTGGGCATTCCCGTCCCACTCGGGGTGACAAAGCAAAAACAAAGAGGTGATGGCTGTAAGGTTTAGAATGAATCTTAACCGCTGGCTCTCTCAACTGCACCATCCTTCTCAGGGGAATGACTGGGTCTGGATTGCTCCCTGGTTGGCCTCCCATCCACGGCTGAGAAGGGTTTCCATCCCCTCTTGACTAGGCCAGTGTATTGGCCTTGTCACACAACACCATTCTCATTTGATCAATGCAAACTTCGTCATGCGTGCACACTGTTAATTTAATTGGGGTGTAAGCAAGCAATGGCCTCTCAATTGTCGATCATTGGTAGGCTTACATGTCAGTAATGTTCAGACTTCACAGTAAGGGAACAGCACAGATTCTTCAGATTCACTTGAAAATAGTTTAATAATTGTAGCCAGTAACGTTATTAATCTGCATGTGCATATATCCCTGGTTTCTCCTGTAAAACGGTTTAGGCCATGGAGAGGCCAATTCAATGCACTGTACTGAAGAGTGAAAAGGAGAGGGGTAGGCTCTGGAAGTAAGGAAAGAGTTTAGGTTAAGAGATAAAGAAGACACATTAATAAAGGTTTGGTTGCTGATATAGAGCTTAACACCACCTAAAGCTACTTGCAAGCACTTAGGAGAAAGGAGGAGAGCAGCAGAACGTGAGGTGAGGAAGGGGGGCATGTGTGGGAAAGAATAGACGAAGGAAGAGCAGAGGGTGGGGTTGGAAAAATCACGGGCAATCAGGCCAAGTTATTAACTTCACCATTGACGAACATAATTTCTGGTTAATTAAAATGGGCTCTATCAAGGTTAATTACGTTTCCCTACTGATCCGGCCTTCGGCAGCTAGAAACAGCAAGGTTCTCTAGAGAAGCAAGTACCAAAGAAATGAGGGCAATATCTAATGAGGGCGGCCTCCGACTGTGACTCGTTGAAGTACAATGCCTTGAACTGGCAATCTGAGCACCTTCACAGTCTGCTGGACGCCTAGTCGAAAAGGCTTTGGTCTTGTTGGAGGTTGAGCCATTTTCCTCAAGGAATTATCCAGAATGTCAAGACATTCCCCCATAATCGCACTGAGCTGCAGTTACTTTATTCTACTGCAAAGGGGGCATTAGACAGCACCAAGGGCACATCAGAGCTTTTTTATAAGCCAATTAAACATTTTGAGGTGCAATATAAGAAATGCGAGTAGGGAGGCATTTGGTGGAGACCAATAAGCGAACAAGACACACGAGCATTTGTACCCACTCGGCACTTGCCCAGTGCCCGAAACGTACCCTTAGTTGCGTTTACTGCTCAAGGTCCTCGATATTTCTCCTTTTTTAAACGATACCAATGTTTGTCTGTTTCAGACTTCACCCATTTTTAATCATTAATACATATATTACCTCAAAGGAAGGCCACCAGTATTTAGAAGCTTGAAACTACAGTACATTAGATAATGAGATCCGGTGAGAATTGCACAAATATAATGAAAAAATAGTCCATAACATCTAAATATAAACGATTATGTGAAAAGTCAAAACCATTCTCATAGTTATGCCTCCTTAGTCATAGACAGCCTGAATCTAATGACAATAGAGTCATGGAGTGGAAAACATACTAAATAACATAGACACATTCAATCCCAAACATAATTCCTATCTTGGAATTATGTACTCTACAGATATTTCCAAACAGTGATGCATAATCTTATACGTATGTTATTCCTCCTCTCTTTGTACGTTACCCTCTCCCCAGAGTCGCGTGCTCCCTTTACTCTTGCAGTCTTCAATTTGGCACTTAGAATGACTCTTCCAGTTGCTCAATCCCAGCCTTTGTCCCAATATCTTAAACATGATATTAATGTACATCCAGCGTATTATGAAAACCTGTACGTGGTGGACAGCAGTGCAGGCTAAAAAGAGTAATTCACCATTTGCTTAGCTACTCCTCACTGTTTTAATTATTATTCAATCATGTATTGTTTCTGGCTGAAAATTAATTCAAACACATCACTTCTGGTTGGAGTTTTCATCTTTGCTTTCTATAATGAAATGTGTACTGTTGGTCCATTGTAATATTACAAAGGAGGTATATAGCCCCTTAACGGCCAACACATGTTTCGGCCTTCACTGGCACTTTTTCAGGACAATATCAATCTCTGTAAAGAATTAAGGCATGTAGCTTATCAATGAAGTAGTGCAAAGTTATGCATCTTGGAGAATTCATTTGCTGGTGCCTGCTTCTTATTATTTATTTATTTGTTTCGATCCTAAAAGAACCTTTACATAAAAGAAACCAACATTAACATACATATTTATTTCCTAACATCAAATTACATTGCATTACACCACAAATAATCAATCAATAAATAGCATTTCCAATATATTTGTTAAAATTACGTCAATTTCTTTTTTTTAAACAATTTTTTTAACAAATGTATTGAAAATGTAGTTTTTTATTGATTGATTGTTTGCTGCCTGGCTCTCTGTAGTGGCTGGAGAGAAAGGATACATTGGAATGCATTTGACTCAAGGAATCAAAGCTAAGACTCACATTTTGAAAAGTCCTTCCCTGATACCAGACGAAGGGCCTGATTTACAAAAATGTTTTCAAAGGGACTTTCCCATGTGAAGACATTTTTGTAAATCAGGCCCTAAGACTTGATGCATTTTCATTGATTTTGATTCACAAAACTATAAGTATCTTAATGGTTATTAAACAGACGGGGAATATTGAGGCAATCTCTTTGATTCACTTGCCAACGAGAGACACAATTCTAATGAACAAAATCATTACGAATAACTGTACATTTCCCCATGCTTTGTGATGCATTCAGCACAAACAAGGGGAGGAGGGGAAGGGGGTCCTGGGAGTCCCTCTCTACCAGCCTATAGCCTGGGAGATTCTCAACAAGATTCTTCAGCTCACTATCCCTTTCACAGAAGAGACATTTCCATTACATATCAGTCTTTGTCTAGACACTCTCAGGCGAGGCACTACATTAACCCATTAGAAAACGTATCAGATGCTGCACACCTTAAATGCTTAATAATTCGTTACGAAAACAGAGGTGTTGATATTTTCTCTGATGCGACCCTTCTACCTAATGCTAACTTGTACTCTGGTTTTCCGTATAGTTTTTCCCTGTAATCCATCCAGGCTTTTTTGCTGGCTCCAGCGTGTCTGTTCTTCCGCAGCCAGACGCCAGAATACTTTAAAAGTCTTTTGTATTGATTACGAGGAGCATTTGCCCCCACCTTTTTCCTTTGTGTATCTTCGCTTCTGTTCAGTATGATTCGGTTTTCGTGAACCTTGTGCACTAGTTGTTCCCATCTCTTACTATTTTATGGTTATTTAAACACGCTGACATTAATGCACTTGCCGGGAGCAGAGGCATCATACAGGCGAGAAGCCAGGCTGATGAATTCTGTCGGATTCTCATGTTAGGCAGATGCTAAATAGAACAATGGGGTCTGCGTCCGTGCAACTGGAAAAGGCAAGAGAAGATGGCTTTCATGTCAATGTATCCATCTGTATATAATGACATTTGAGCATCTGTGTGTCTTTCCGTCCATCTGCCGGCCGGTTCATAAAGATTGCACATTTCAAGCTGCACAACAAAGGTTAGATTATGCTATCCCCAGGATGCCCTGGGCTCCAGTGCAGGTTGGGACTTCGGACCTCTTGTTAAAAATACAAATGCCGTTTCCAAGGGCATATGCAGTGCTTGTGGGCAGCGCAGGCGGCAGGGCCAGTGAGAGGCAACAGACACCAATATTCTTTTGGGGGGCAAAGGTCGCATTTGTTACATTTGCAAATGGGATGAAGCCATACATGAGTAACATCCTCAAACTGTTAAGTCATAAATTACGTCATCATTATGTCATAGTTCCATCATCAATGGCGTCATTACATACTTGAGCATGGGGGAGTGGTGGTGGTCATCACCCTCGACCCTCCGGAATGAGCCTGATGGAAATATGTGAACTTCTTAACCGACCAGACCAGCTTGCATGTACCAGTGAGGACTGCCCTATGACCCCCTGGCTTGACACCCCCGCTTTCCGCATTGAACCCAGAACCATAACCTAAATCAGCATTAAATCACGCTTTCAGTGACACAAATGGTTGCGGTCATAGCTCAATTCAATACAATGTGCCCGAACCCACAGTAACACACCCTCAAACACTGATCTAAAAGGGTGGGCAGACGGGAAAACATACAAATGCTGCCTTTGCAGCTCACCAGTCCTGGGAGGGGTAAAAGAGGGGGAGGGCACCTCGCACGCCCCCCATCTTTACACTCACTGGGGAGCCTTTGCCTCCAATTTCCAGTGCTGAGCGGCGATGCCCGCCAGTGACATCCCATACCACCCGGCGCCGGAGTGGTCCATCCCCTTTCTGGTGGTCCTCCCTTCTTGGCCGGCTAACACGCCGATCTGCCACCCTGGCGAAATGCTAGGGCTGATCTTGTGGGTGGCGCAGACAGCAGGGCCAGTGAGCGACAACAGACACCAATATTCGTTTGGAAGGCAAATGCAAATTTCTTACATCATCAACAAATGGAACAAAGCTATACATGAGTAACATCCTCAAACTGTTTCATCATCAATTGCGTCATCATTATATCATACTTACATCATCATCCATGTCATTACGTACTTGAGCGTGGGGGAGTGGTGGTGGCCATCGCCCCCATGCTCTGGGACAGGGCTGAGGGAAATATATGCCCCCACTAAGCCGAACAGACCCGCTCCCCCCTTGCACGCACTGATGAGGAACACTCTATGAGCCCCTGGCATGACACCTCACGATTCCATGCCAAACCTAGGACCATACCCTAAATCAGCAATAAATCTCCCTTCCAGTGACCCAAATGGTTGAGCCCATAGCTTAATTCAATGCAATGTTCCCCAGCCTACCCTCACAGGGTCACTGTCTCTCGATACCCACTACGGCCAGGCACCATGACCTCTGACCCATTGCACACCTGATCACCATGAGAATTACATCTTCTCCTTCATGATGCACCGCCCCACCTATGGGCCACAGCCGGCAGGACTTTAAAAACTCTGCACACTGAGATGCCCCCTGGAGATGCCCCCCCACCCTTCATTGAGGGGCCTTCAATCGTACATACATATACAAAAAACGTGCACCCATTCTCCAGGTGCCTGTGGTGGAAGCCACCTGGGAATTCTTGGATACCGAACACTGTACTCCTCTTCAGTCTTTGTGCAGCCCGCAGGAATTACCACCACCCAAAGCACCCCTTAATGTAGAACCAGGGTGCCTGGGTTCCTTACCCCGTCCTTGGGTGTCATCTAGAGATAGAAAAATATGAAAGGTTAATACATATCAGATGTTAGACCTGCCACACAAAGACCTAGACGGCCAAGGAAATGGGAGTCCTCAATGGGGCCCTGACCCCTTGGCCTTCCTTGAAGGGGGGGGTGCAGATCCCCAGGCCGCACCACTGATGTGCCCAAACCATGTCCAAGGATTTCGGTCCCTAAGACCTGCGAGAAACAGCCAGTCTGTGTGCGTTGCCATTGAACCTTCTACAGATGTCCACTCTACTCCTAGCACCAGGGTGTGCCCCACTGTGCCACATCCCTAAAAAAACAATGCCCCTGCATCCATTTCCCTCCAGAACTCCTCCGCGGACCCTACTTGGCTGAGGTCCCCATTCCCACTCGAATTGTGACCCCCACACACACATGGCTCCGGACACCCGGACGGCCACAAGAGTGCAAGCATCTAACACACAAGCCCCCAAAACAACCAGACCCCCAAAACACACACCACTAAAAACCTATCAAGAAGAATGGGCACATGCCCCGCAGATAGGTGCAGCCCTTCCCCGAGCCACACCTCTTGAGAAACGATACCCGGGGAGACCACATAGCTACAGCCTGCGTCCAGCACCTCCGATCCCGTTCTACCAGCTCCTGTAGACCGTACTGGACGGGAGCCCTCCAGAACCACTCGGATTGGAACCCACACACACAAATGGCTCTGGACACCAGGACTGCTGCCATGGGGAAAACATCTAACACGCAAGCCCCAAACCACACAAAACTGAAAACCTGTCACTAAGAATTGGCACATGCCCAGCAGAAAGGTGTGGCCCTTTCCCCAGCCACACCCCTAGAGAAACGATACCCACAGTCCCACGGCCTGCACCCCCTGCCCGCCGGATCATGATCTCCCATACCCCACAGACCCTACCTGCCCGAAGCCCCCTGCCCAGCTGCCACTGGGACATCACAAACGATTGGCTCCGGACACTGGGGCTGCCGCCAGGGGGCAATCACCCTTCACACCTGCCCCTAAGGAACCAAAATTGAAATCCCATCTCTCAGCATGGGGCACTGCTCCAAATGGCCACCATGTTTGGCCCTAGGGAATTATACCTGATGGCCTGCAAACAATAGCAGCCCTACTAGCAATGACCATTGCAGTGAAAAAATCATCTACTAAAAATCACACATCTGCACAAAGGACAACATATTGCAATTGCTCCTTACCTTGAATGAAAGACAACAAATACCAGAATGCAGTTCAGCAGAAGGCAAACAACGGCCTTTGCTCCCCCATCATTACAACGTGGGGGGCGTGGCTGCTCATTCAGCCCCATCCCCTGTGAAGGATACCCCGAGGGCTCACACACCTTCATTCTGTGAAGAACCTCACCAGCAAGCTCACAAGGTCAATCCATAGCTGAAGAGGCCCTCCAGGGAGGGCTAGCCAGGCCACTTTCCCGGCCCCATAAAACCACTGTTACGCGCAGAGAAACCTGACCAGCCAAAACATCAAACAGCCATGTACGCAATTAGAAGGGGAAACCAGTACAGGCAAATACAATACTATTCACCTATTGGACCAGCTCATGCCAATATGTGATTGCTGACATACAAAGCAGTATTCACCAACTGTACTCTCGCATTTTAATACCATTTTGGAACGTACCCAAGTTTTTGCCAGGATGGTCCACCCTGAACCCAGAGGAGTACTCTGTATTGTAAAAGGCAACGAGGGAATTATTTGTATTACCAACGTACCTTTAACAGCATAAAAGTGGTGCTTGATGCCACCTGGCCTTAACCGCAGCCTCTCCATATTGCACTTAACAAAAAAAACTGCTCCATTGTCTCTGCATTGCCCCCCACCACGGACTGCTCTGGCGCACCATAGCCTTTATATACCAGCGAGGGCCCACATGGCCCATCCCGAACTTTCATGGAAACAGAACCATTCTTTAAAATAATTCGCCCCATCATGAAACACACTGCACAAGTTCAAAAGCACCTCCTGATAATGTCCGAGAGGCCTTTCAGAAAATATCTCACACGATTACAATACACACATCACCAATCTTTTGTGAAGCCTAACCAAGGACTCTGCAAAGAGTGATACAGAAGCTTCCTCCATGCACATGCATGGGACAACCCACCAATATATCATGATATCCTGAGAGACCGCTGTCCAAGCTACAACAGTGACTCCCTTCATAGAATCCCAAGGGAGCAGAGCTGAGGGACCAAAACTTTCAGAACCCACAATATCTACACACTGAGCATTCAAACATAGAGAACCCCACTGTCTTGATTGCCAATGATTAGGCATGACCACGACCCTCTTATCTCCACCTCGTTTGAAGCGTGGAAAACAGACATGTCATCAGTCATTCATGTCAAAACTCATCCTAGGCTGTGTCTCAGCACTAAAAGAGAGGCATGCCTAGGTTCATGTGCTTATCAACATGATTAAACATATACAGTCAGGAATTGTAAAGTTCTTAAACTCAAAGAGATACCACTCTTTCGCATTACGCTGAATTATATATTTGACACCGGAGTTATCATGTTAATGTATTTAATATGACCCCCAATCTTCTGAGGGTTCTTATTTTCATTAAAAAAGCTAAAGCAAAAGCAGATATAACATAACATCACACCTATGAACAAGATTGTCATGTGGGCCAAGAGCATGTTTGAATGTGTAAGTACTAGAACAAGTGGTGGTTTTAGTTTACCAGCATGGGTAACCTTTATCTCTCATTAAGCTACACTATACTATACTGTACCTTACCATACTATACTATACTATGCTATACTATACTATACTATACTATACTATGCCATCCATCTCAATGCACCCAGGAAGCTTCCACCTCTCACTCACGTTTTAGAGTGGAGTGTGCTTCAAATGAAACAGCTCCTTCTTGGGTTGAGGGGTTCTGCTTAGCTGGGACTGGCTGTCTCGTTCCTATGCTGCTGCTGCTCTGCTCTGCACTCCTCCCCAGCCCCTACGGCTTGAATAGACTGGCAAGTCTGCTGGGCTTTCTCTTTCCCCTTTTTGTGCTGGGCTATATATGTATCAAGTATCATGGTGGCCCTGCACGTGTGCATTCGTCATATCCGCGTTTGGAACAGTGAGGGCTGGAGCTAGCTTATCACTGTGTTCATTTGAGGTAGGCCTCCTATGTAAAACTACATTAGGTGGGTTTTTGCACCTCACACTGAGATCTCTGTACACGTTTAGTAAATTCCTTCACTGTACTCTATGGCATCTGTGAAGTTCTGCAACATCGCATCTTTGCAATGCTTTCTTAGCTGGCTGTCTGTTATCTAGGGACATCTTTCTTACTTGTTACCTATTTTGCTTGATGGTACCCTATGGGCTTTAACTGTGCGAATGTGCACAATGCTTCTGTTCGCGTCTGTCAAGTTCCTGTTCTTGAATCCTTATCAGATATAACACTTTACCTGTAAGGTTAAAAGGCTGCTCTAAGATAACACCCCATGGTGTGAAGTCAAAGATAACACCTTATGGTGTGAGGTCAAACAGGCTGTGAGCTGTCATTTGTGGTCAGCCGATCTGCCAGAAGAGGAAAGCACAATTTCCTGTATGTCAGCTGATCTTGCAGAGCCTACGAATATTTGCTCAGCAAGTTACTGAAAAATTGACTTTCTATGTTAAAGGGTGCTGTATGTTTGAAGAACACCTTTCATGGCTACAATGGCTACAGGTTGTGTAAGATAGGAAAAGCTGTCTTGAACTTGAATTAATCTTCATTCATGTCACCACCCTAGTTACGCCCCGTCTTAGAACACCAGAAAAACCTGAACATCGCCTGGGGAGGAAGGATAGCTCTGGGGAAATTAGTTTGTCTTGTAAGCAAGACAACGCAGCGCAACACAGGTTTGAATCTCGATCGCGCGCTGTGAGAAACCTGAGAATATTCTCCCAGGTAGACCTCGGGAATCCCTTATTCAGGTGGCCAGGGAAGGGCTGGCACTCTCAGATCCCAACCCTGGGGGTGGACGAGTGAGGGAGGATCACCTGGGTAGGGGGCCCGGGGTTATGCTTGGAGGAATGCCCCAGGAGAGACATGGTATTCTACCAGGGACGAGGACCCTGAAGCCTTTTTTGCCTATTCCACATCTACTTCCCTTCCACCCAAACAATCTCCCTTAATAAAGTCCAACCACCCCTACACCTATGGTAAACCAACTAGGAACCCAAACCCTGTTACACTTGAAAACTGTAACTCCCAGAATACTGGTTTCCACCCAAAAACTCCCTATACTGTTTCCCTGCGTCCCTCTGATTATTCTTTCATGAACTCCCGTCTACTTTGACAAAACACTATTGTTCCCACAATCCACCCTGTTCCGGTCTCGATAATAATCCTGGTCAGTCGTGTTTGTTTCCCAAATCCTACCAATATCACTCTTTTGAGTTTTCCAACCCCCACACCCTTTTCCGACACAAACAATTTTGCACACCACGAAAGAAGTCGACAAACACCAGACCTGTTTACTTGACATGTCCCACCACAAGGGCCAGGCAAAGTCAGGCAATTGACCAGAATTGCACACACCCGATGACCTTTTCCCTTCCCCAAAGGGATAAAAGGTGGAGCACGAGGGCACAATACGAGCAAGGCAGACCGCACGACAAGAGAGCTAACTCAGCATGGAAGTTCAAGCGGAGGAGAAAGACGGCGCAAATCGAGAGGGTGACAAGGAGAGAAGCAACCTTGCTCTTTCCAAGCCAGGCCCAGGAAACCTCCATGGAAGGAATCATAAGACCGCGAACAACAGCCAGCGTGTGTTGTAGAAGATGTCAACAGTACACAGAGCCCTCCACCGCTAATAACCAAGCCAGGGAGAGACGCCAGTGCAGTACTGGCCTTAACTCCAAAGACAAGAAAGGCGAAGCCATTCATCACACCCGATGAGTCGAGGGGAGAGCCAATAAGAAACCGAACTGTGTGGAAGGAAAGTAGGAAGCAGCTAATTGGAGAAAGTACAAAGAACTGTTGATTCGAAAGCAGAAATCCAGCTACAGAGGAGCCAGGCACCACGTGGGCCCTCGCTCGGGAAACTCTGGGTGACTACCATATTGTTATTTTTTTTTTTAAATGTATTTTCAAAACAGAAAAAGAAAATACCACCGTATAATACAAGAACATATTTACAAAAAATTATATACAAAGTCACAGAAACATTCAAAACAGCAATATCATAGAAACAAAACCCACCCTAACCCCTCGTTCACATCTCATTACCTTCAAAATCAATACAACTACACAAATCCACAAATTTCCCCCATATCTTTGCAAACAAACCCGTCTTGCCCTGTTTCCTATACAATCGTTCCTCCATAGCTGCCAAATCTCGCATTTCACTCAGCCACATTTCTTTATCTAATGTAGCAACAGATTTCCAATTTCGAAGGATAATTTTCTTACCCATTGCAGCCCCTCTAAATAACCAAAATTAAAATCAGGATTTCATCACAAATTTCACTGACATCGCTCCAAAACCCTCGAACCTTCACACAATCCACATCGTATGTTCCATCGTACCATCCTCCTGAACACATGCCCAACATTCTCGACCGTCCTTCAGACCTCTCCTTCACAATTTTTCTGGGGTTCAATAGACCCTATTTAGGATTTTAATTTGTCTTGTCCGTTCAGTCAAACCCAAGGAACACAGTTTGACATTCTTACACATCCTTGTCCAACTTTCCACAGTAATGTCTGTGCCAATTCTCCGACCCCATTCAGTTCTTAGCAAATCATTGCCCTTATATTCGAGTAGAATCTGCCTATACACCCGGCTCGCCAAGCCGCATTCATTCACCAATGATTTCCTCGTAAGAAATTCCAGATTTAGACTATTCTGAAAATCAATCATACCAACAGCCAACTTCAGTTTCCTGTAGTCCGAGAATTTGAAACCTTCAATGCAAAATTCCCTTTGTAGATCTCTAGCGCTTTTCCATTCACCCTCAGTGAAGAGGTCACCAATTCAGCTGATACCACCCAAAAACCATTCAGGCCAGAGAAACGATTTGCCATTCAGTTTAATAGATGGATTCATCCATATTGACGCATTTGGATCCCTGCATGCAACCACACCCAACAAGACATTCAAATTCTTCGAGGAATCTCTCAATGACGTAGTCAATACATTTTTCACACCTTTCGATACTGTGGTTAATAATGCCCTAGGTGACAAAGGACCACTAGCACTAGCCTCGGCCACAGCCCAAACACTAGGATTTGTTTCCATGAAATCTACCATGAAAGCACAACTGAAGGCTAGATGATAGGTCCTGAAATTTGCTACACCTAATCCGCCTTTCTCCAAAGGTAATTGTAGCTTCCACAAACTCAATCTTGCCGGTTTTCTGTCCCACAAGAATCCCTTGTATAAGCCTGTCCAATTCTTTCCAATAAGAAGCCTCAATTTTCAATGGGATCATACTTAAAATATAGTTGATTTTTGGGGCCGACATCATTTTTAAAGCATTGGCCTTCCCCCAAAGCGACAGGTTCAGTAACACACCATCATTTCAAATCAGTTTTAAAAGCCACAGTAATCACATTCATGTTCACTCTTACCAAGTCACAAATCCTCGGAGTGATCCAAATCCCCAAATACAACATCTTATCCGGACACCAACGAAACCATAGATCAGTAACATATTTTTTGTTACACCCAGGAACCAGCGGCATCACTTCTGATTTGCTCCAATTTACTCTAACCAGAAATCTCCGGGAATGAAGTTAAGACCTCCATTAATGTTGGTAAAGACAGATGCAAGTCCCGTAGGATCAAAAGTATATCATCTGCAAACAACCAAATTTTCTCTTGTAAACCCCAACACGAGACACCATCTATATCCAGTTCATTTCGTATGAAAGCTGCCAAAGGTTCAATTGCCAGAACAAATAACAAAGGTGAAAGAGGGCAACCTTGTCGCGTTCCCCTCTCTAGTCTAAAAGGAATAGAACAAATCCCATTGGTGTTAACATCTGCTGGCGGTTCCGAATATAAGAGCTTAATCCATGATCTAAAATTCACTCCAAATCCCAATTTCTCGACGACTAAGAACAAGAAATCCCATTCCACCTGATCAAAAGCCTTCTCCGCGTCCAATGAAAAAACAGCTGCATCTTCCGATTCGTCCGTTGCCTTATTAATAGTATGGAATAAACGTCTGATGCTGCTGGATGTTTTTCTCCCTTTCACAAAATCCGACTGATTTTCATTGATCAACTTCGGCAGAAGATCCTCCAACCGAACAGCCAAGATCTTAGCCAAAATTTTGTTGTCTGTGTTAATGAGACTAATCGGTCGATAACTCCCAGGGAGCGTCTCTTCCTTTCCCTTCTTCGGAAAAACAGATATCATGGCATGTCTAGTCGAAGCCGGCAGCAGTCCATTAGCCAAAGAGGACAGATACATGTCCTTAAGTAGATTCAGGGCAGAATTTGGCAATAACTTGTAGAATTCTACCGGAAAGCCACCCGGCCCAGGTGATTTCCCAACATTTAATTTGCTGATAGCCTTCTTAATCTGATCCAAAGTTAGATCCTCCTCCAGTATCTGCGAGTCACAATTCGAAACTCTAGCAAGGTTCGCTCTCTCATGAAAGTCAACACTCTTGACTGGTACATCAATTTCACTCTTATATAAATGCCTGTAATAATCCCGAAAAACACTGTTAATTTCATTCGGCATAAATGTGAATCGGCCATCCTTATCCTGAACAGATGCAATTGACCGTTCAGATTCCCTCATTTTCAACCTATATGCCAACCATTTATCACACTTCTCGCCTTTCTCAAAATATTCACATTTCAGGTTATAGTATTTCTTTTCCGTCTTTTCTTCAATTATATCATTAAGTTCTTTCTTTAGTTTCTTCAATTCATTAAGACCATCTCTGTTATACGGGTCATCCATGACCACCTTGGATTCTTATTTCAAGTTCCTTCTGCCTATTAGCATTTTTCTTTTTCAATCCACACATCAAATTAATCAAGTAACCCCTCATAGTGCATTTTAAAGCTTCCCATACTACCTCCGGCCTCAAATCACCATTGTGATTTACTGAAACAAAGAAATCAATTTCTGCCCTCAGCTTATCCACCTCCTTTTCCATTTTCAAATACGTATTATCCATTCTCCACATATATTGTCGCAGAACAGGACCTCCCAAGTCAATACACATCATCACATGATCCTACCTTATTGTTACCAGAAGGCCTTGGGAAAAGGTGCGAAAGGGGTCACAGTGGTCATACAGGGGTCTCGTAAAATCCTCTGTACAGTCGGAAGTCTTTGACCGACAGTTGATTCTGAAGATAAGAGAAGTAAATCCTGCATCGTAAGAACTGTTCAAGAAACTGTGTGATTGACAAAGTTGGCAAGAGTAACCCCGACGGAGGGATGCCAATAGAGAGGGGGCAAAGCCAAAAGTCCCAATGAATAGTGTGTTGACAAGAGTGAACATGGCAGAGGGATGTCCACGGTGAACTGTTTAAGCCTTGTGAATCTCACAGAAGAGATTTTGTTGAAAGCCGTAGTGAACCCGACAGAGGGAAGGTAAACAGTCGAGACAGGTCTGAGCCCGGAAGAGGGGGATCCAAAGGTAAAAAGCCATTACCCATCGGAAAAGGCTGTAGTGAATCCGACAGAGGGACGGCAAGCATTCAAGAAGGGTCTGACCCGGAAGAGGGGGATCTAGGGGTGAGAAGCCATCACCCCATCGACACGTGACTATGACAGAGAAATCTTTTGAATACAAGCCAGGGTGAACCCGACGGAGGGAAGCTGATATCCGAGAGGGGTCTGAGCCCGGAAGAGGGGACCCATGGGTGAAGAAATATCATCTACAGTACAATCAGGAAAGAACTGTTATTTATTATTTTTGAACACCATTAGAGCCTCGGAAGCAAGAAAGTTAACGACCTAAGGTACTGATATTGCAAGGATCTTTTTGGTGGATCTGAGACTGGAAGAGGGGAATTCAGGGGTGAGAAGGCATCGCCCATCGCACAACCAGAAAGGAACTTTGGTATGTTATTTCTGGAATACATCAGGTCCTTGGAGGCAAGAGACTTTTTGTAGAAAAGAAACTTAACCACAAAAGGCTCTGATAGCTGAGAGCGGAACTGTTGGCTCGAGCTGGGAAAGCTCGAGCATGTGCTGTGCTCAGGAGTCCCACCTTATCCTGTGCTCAAAACGTGGGGAAGGAAGACCCTGACTACCACATCCTGACATCATTTTTGAACAATTCTTTCTTATGAACCTCACCCCACACTCTTTGTTTGCATTTAGCGTAAGGATTGGCAATAGGTTTTTCTTAGTATATGCCCTTTTATTTTGACAAGATGCCTCTCGGACTGCCTTACATCTTTATACTGACAAGTGGTCCAGGCAGACCATGGCTCCTGCCCCCCATGACCTGTCCCCTCCCCATGATGCCCTTGGGGGGCGATACCAGTAGGCAGCCCCATCATTACCGGGCTAAGCTGCCCCCCTGATCCCGCCTCCCCACTGCGCCCCCGCCGGGACCCTCAGTTGGCTGTACACCCATTCCGTTGGGGTGGGGCCATGTGCCTTCCCCTCAGCACTATTCCAGTTCTGGAGCTCCCCGAAAGGGGATCTCATTGTTGCCATGGTCATCCACCACCAAGTATGGCCAAAATGTTCTGTAGCAAAAGCTCAGTACCCAGCTGGGAGAAGTGTTCCCCCTGTCTTGATGACATGTCCCAGGGAACCTCAACAGGCAATTTTTCACGATCCGTACGCACCCGTGGCATGCATCCCGCCAGGTGAGTTTGTTGTTTAACTCTGGAGCCAAAATATTTAATGGGCGAGCTGGACCTGGCCGCCCCCAGTCCAACCTTGGAATGATCTGAGACCAAGCGAGGAGAGTCCCCGGGCAAAAATGTCCAAACCACGAGAAGAGGGATAATAACAATTCTATCAGGTCCTTTCACCCCAATCATGCTAACTCATTGCCCCCAAATGTAAAATCACCAACTCAGTGTTCAGCAAACCCCTCTTTCTTTTCTGGGAGTCTACCAGTGAGCGCACCTAGCACACCTGCTAACCCCCAGAACCAATCCGGTGTATATCGAAGCTTGAAATGTCAGATAACAACCCTGGGTGCACATAGACCCTTCTCTCCATTCTCTGTATGGACAAGTGACACACGACTGATACAAATGGCCTTCTCATCTTTTTTCCTGAGCAGAACGACAAATGAAAGTATGTTAGAGCCATCTTGATACCAACAGCCCGGGGGGTTCACCCCGCACACATTATGTCCACCGTTACACATTCCTTTTCCTTACTCCTTCCCCGAGAGCCATAATTGTGCTGTCAACAAAGGAGATGTGTCCTTATATACCCTTTGTAGGCGCAGGACTTCCACCGTCCAATTGCCTTGATCTACCTTTCCTCACAACCATACCCTGCGGCCGTGGTGGCTGTGTGAAATTGCATTTATTCATGTTAGCCTTAAGCTCCTCCATTTTTGTATCATGCACTCAGAGTTCATCTTGCAAATCTCATATTTGGAGCTGGAAGGAATATGTTCGCCACACAGAAATGTCACAGCAAAGTAGAATGAGCTTATTGTGTATACGGCCTTGGATCTTGCAAAGCGCGGACCAAGCGCGATAAGATATTCTCGTCTGCATCTGTTAATTGCGTGGGTCTCACAAATGCACAAACAAATAGTTCTGTTTGTACCAGTAAAGGGTTATCTTAAAGAAACTGCAAGACAAAACACTGCACAGTTACCCTTGGTCATGCAAACAAAAGATAATATTGGTAGGAATGTCTCCTTCCAGTGAGAACAGTCTGCTGTCTTGTAAGGTCAGAAAGTTAGAATGTACAAGCATGAAATCACTGGTGAATGTATGTTTTCACAGAAATCCCTATACGTAGCAAGGAGCTGTAAACTATCTATGACATAGCACTTGCAGCAGAACTCATGTGAACTGGGGCGCATAAAAGACGTGATTTCCTTTCTGTAAATTGCTCAATTCTCCACAGCTATTGTTGTGTTGAACTTTGGTCTGCTTGAAGCAAATAAACTGTTGTTTTTTATTAAAATCACAAAAGGTTGGGCTAAGGCCTATCTTGCCCTATGCTAAGGTAGGATTTCCCTACCTAACTGAAATTAATGATAGCTTGTGTCAGGAAGTCCAAAGTAAATGTCTGTCCCTTCCCCAAGCTTTCAAGTCTTTCACCGTTTTCACAACAACACAATTCCTCTGGATTTTTCTCAGCTTTCAGGTTTTTTGCTCTTTCATCAAAATCATAAAGCTCAACTCCTTTAGTTCACAATGGGCCTCATTCCGAGTATGGCGGTAAGGGATAGCGGCCACCGCTAACGAGACCGGTGGCGGTAATCCCTTACCGCCATACTCCGAGGTTCCCTTTGTGCCCTCGCCCTTAACGCCTGCTTTGAGCAGGTGTTAAAGTCGAGGGCACAAAGGGGCCTCCAAGCCAATAACGGTGACCGTAATGAACGGTCACCGTTATTTGCATCTTCCCCATTCCCATTGAGCCCTATGGGGGCTCATTTGGGAATGGGGAAGAGCCTTGGTGAATGGGGAATTACCGCCCCGCCAACCTTGGAATGGGACGGTAATTCCGCCATCCACCAAGGCGCTGCCGGTCCGGGTACGGCGTCAACCAAGGCGTTAATAGCGCCATTGGTTAGCGCCGTACTAGGAATGAGGCCCAATATATTAGCTTCTCTGGTCCTTCAACCATAAACTGAGAGATGGTTCAAGTGGCTTCTCTTTGGTAGGGTGTATTTGGTCTAGGCACAGTTGTCAGACCACATCGTCCGCCCATTACAGGTCACACCTGATTGGCTTCTTTTTTCACAGCAGCATCACCACTGCTTCAGCTCAACAGTGGTATTGGACATATACACTTGCAGTCCTTTTCAGCACTTGTTTTGCCACCATTCACTTTTTGGATTATCACAACTTTCTCACAGCTTGCCAAAGTTTTCACTTAACATTTTGTGCAGTTCACCTTTTCCTTATGGCTCTTGCCAATGTTTGCTTTTGCTCAGTTTGTAACATAACAGTCACAATTCTTTTTTCTTTACCAATGCTTGCTTTCTTTAGTGTTCATGATTTATAGTCCCTTTGTATCTGGGAACACATTTCTCGGCTTTCCATTCACGTGGCATTTACTCATTATTACTTTCCTTTGTTTCAGTGTTCAAAATTGCAATTCACTCATCTCTAAACCAACGTAACTGCAAATTCACTCTCCTGCTGGGAATTTGCACCTTGCTTATTTGCTTCTCATTCTGTATCAAATTTGCTGCTTTTCTGGCCCTTCCACTGCCTTCTTAATTTGTATACAGTTCGGTATTCAAATCTGTTCCGCTCATCAATCTTCACTTTATTTTACACTTTGACCAGCAATCCCAATGCCTTTCTCTCACTCACGAGTGCTTCGACTTTCTTTTCTTTTTAACTTTTTTTTTATTATACTTGATTCAATTGTACTTGAAAACAATTTTTACAAGACTTGTTCCTGGAAGTTAGTCAGATCATTGGTTGATCAGGTCCATTTCTAAACAACTTTTCTTTGGAGAGTTTCCCAAATGAGCTTCTATCTCTTCCTTGGGTACACTTAATCATCAATTGAGTAAACCAATACTTTTGAAAAAGCCTACCACTACGATTATCCTGGTCGTCTTCTCCCCATTCATCAGCCGGCTCCACCATTCTTCTTTGTCGTATCAGTACGAGTTTCTGAAAAGGTGGCCCAGATGGAGAGTGCAATGTCTTGTCACCCATCTACAGTTTAGCAGGAGGTGTTTGATTGTTTCAGTCATTTCTGGTTGTAGGCAATAGCAACATGAATTTGTTTCCGATTGTTTCCTTCTTGCCAGAATTTAGTGTGAAGAATATTTAAACGATTCTTAAGAAATTTTCGCAAAGTTTCTTATCCGGGCATTTTACCAGGTAAGATTTTAATTCATTAACTTTTGTTATGTTTGGTGGAAAGTCCTGTGCCAACTTTGAGGAGCTTGCTTCTTCCAGGGTGTGTATCCAGTCTCTCTCCACTATACGTTTTTTTGCTTTTTCGGGATTGTGGATGAGTTCTTCTTCTGAGCTATCCACCCAGTGTAGAAGCGTTTGGATCCTTGACGCCCACTCCTGTATAGCATCTTACATGATCCTGCTTGAATTTCCTGGTTTATTTCCTTCAAAATAAGCAGAGGAGAAGGTAGCAAAGTTTATCTATAGAGCATGGCTTTGTTCCGTGCCACGATTGAGCCCAGTGACTACAGAGCAAGCTCTCTCCTTATCAATGAAATCGGCAAGAATTGTGGGAGGTTAAGAACCTTCCTCCGGTATAGTCCTTCTAACCTCAGCCAGAAGCTAGCCGGTAGATAGGGCAGTGCTTCCGCACCATAGGTTAAGCTTGGTATAACTTTGGTTTTGTAGAAGATCAAGATTGGAGACATTGTGAAGCGCCCACATTTTGTGGCGAGAGCGTGGGCCTGGGTAATCAGATGACGTGCTTTTGTCATTAGCCTCTCTTGCATCGGCACTTCTTTGGTGTGTTTGTGCAGTATAATTCCCAAGTATCTGAAGTTGTTCACGAGTTCGAGAGGCTGGTCTTCTGCTGACCAAGGGAAGTTCTCGACTTTCCGCGTGTTCTTTCCAAAATCCATTATTTTTGTTTTGTCTTGGTTCATCTGAAGGTGGCTGTCTTTCAGATATTTGGCTAAGTTGTTGATTTGCCTCTGCAGTCCTATCTCGTTTGGTCCATGAGAATTATATCGTCTGCGTAAAGCAGTCTTGAAATTTTGATCTCGCCCAGGGTCGAGGGGAAGGACCGTACTCAGTTCTCGTATTCCATGTAGTCAGCCATGAAGGCGTTGTATAATGCCGAGGCCAACGGGCAGCCCTGTTTCACCCCTCAACCAGTCTTTATCCACGAAGATAGCAAGCCTTTGTGGTTTAGGCAAACACACATTGAGGTGCCAGTGCTTTTATAGGGTCCAAGATCTCTGGAGGGCAGGCACGTTGTTCCAGTTTTTCCCACAAGGTGTCTCTGTCTACCCAGTCGAAGGCTTGAACCAGGTTGATAAATGCCATGTAGATTTTTGGTCGGCCTTCTAGAACTTGGGTTTCAGGGCACTCAGGGCCAAGATGTTAGATGTCGTCCCCAGGTTTTTCACAAAGCCCGCCTGAACTAGATCGGCCCTTTTTGAGGTAGTTATCCATGCCTGTAGATTTTCCAAAATCAGAGAACCAAAGAGTTTCCCTATGGAATCGAGTAGGGCTATTGGCTAGTGTGCCCTTCTTAAAAATTGGTACCACTATCGTCTTTTTCCAATATGGCAAGATTGCAGCAGAGCGCATGCAATTATGAACACCTCCATTATGAAGATTGACCAAAGTTCTGCATTTTTTTTAAGGTCAAAATTAGTGATGCCATCTGGGCTGGCAGCCCGGGATCCATTGAGTTTTTTTATTTTCAATTGAATTGTGTCTAGGTCCGTCAGGATCAGCCATTTGACCCCCGCACTGGAGTAGTTCTGAATTTTAGGACTCTGAGGAGCTCTATATAGGTGCTCAAAGTGTTTTTCCCACCTTTGGTCACCTACTGAGTTCTGTAATGACGGGTTGACTCCTTTAGCGTCGCCCTTGATTAAAGACCAAAACTCTCTTGTCTTGTTTCCACAGATGATGCGGAGCAAAGCGTCTGTGTCTTACTGGTATCGTTGGAGTTTGGTGTTTCGCAACCAGGATCTGTAACATTTAAGTGCATTTGCAGCCTCCTCCCTTTTGGCTTTTGAGTTCAACTTGGTTGCTTCGAGTCTCAATTTCATAACTCGCTTTCTTCTTTCAACCAATTGTTCGTTAAATCTATGCAGAATTGATTTTGAGTTCATTACAGTCTTGCCTTTTCTTGGTTTGAAAGCTGAGAGGGCAGTAGAGTAGTCGGCTAAATTTGTGTATTCCTCAGTCTTTTGGGAAACGTAGTTCTGCATAAAGTTTTCTGTCAGTCTCAACCTTGTGCCACTTGAGTTGGGTTCTAAATTTGAGTTCATGCGGCTTTCTTCAGGTTTATGTGTGAACCAGGCCAAGATCAAGATGTTGTGCTCACTATGTTTTGTCCTGGTCACCTCGAATGATTCCATTGATGTCAGTAAGCTACGTGAGACGTGAATGTAATCAATTACGGCCACTTGGCTGTTTCTCTCCCACATTGGAATGTTCTGGGCCTTAGGCTCCTAGTCTGATGGCAATTGTGTAGATCTCTGGAGTCCATTAAATTGGTCCACAGGCAAGCTTTTCCTTGTGAGGTGTCCAGCCGTCGGGTCAAGTCTACATTCAAGTCACCGGCAATGATTATGTGACTGGCCTTCTGCTTAATCAAGGTTGAATCGATTAAGATTTCCATTTGTTCTACGAAGCTCTCATTGGTCACTCGTTTAGGATTTCAGTATGTGTTAATAAACAGAATCTCCGCCAGTTGATTGGAATCGAGGAGGTTTGTTTGCCCGGACCATTCAATTATGGTAGCCAGGATGAATTCCGTTGCCTTTAAAACTTTTTTCAAATGGAGACCACTACCCAATCTAATTGCTGTGATTAGGCCGGATCTGGGCCGTCCCTTAGGGCCCTTTTGTGCTGGTGAATGGGCTAAGTCGAAGCCGTCAAGGGAGGGTTTGTCGATGAGCCAAGTTTCTTCAAGGCACAAGGCGTCTAATTTTGTCAGGTTTATGTCGGTCTTGGTGGTCAGATGCAAGAACCCCCTTGTGTTCCAAGAGCCCAACTTCAATTTGGGCATGGGGGTGTCCGGGAAAAATTCCTGCTTCCTGGAGGAGCCTATGGTTGTTACTTGTGATGGATATATTCTTCTTGTCTGGGTCGAGGGCGGCACAGTCCAGACTCCTTTCTGGTCGATTTCCAATGCCGTCCTTCTGTCCTTTGCATCATGCCTTGATGCCCATTTAGGGTCTCGGTTAACTTCCATTAGTTTAGAGTTCATACGGGTACTGAGCCCCTTTGGATAACGGTCACTCTCCGGAGTCCTCGAGGGAGTGATGTTCCTTGATCTTTCAGTACAGTCACTGTGTTTTTTTTGTGCTGTAGGGTCCCAGATGCTGAAGTCTGACTGCTTTCTATTGCCGATCGAGGTCGCTCGCCCTGCTCTTACGGGATAGTCAGGCTTTGGTCTTGTTCTGTCTCTACACTTGGGCGAAAAGGGTCAGCGAGGTGAAGTAGGCCTCTCACGCTGATGCTTTTGCCTTTGAATATCCACTGTTGCATCGGTCAGGTCAAATCCCAGGCTACTCAGTTTTTCCTTTATGCTCCATATCTGTTGTTGAATTCGGATTGAGTCGATGTGTAGGTAGGAACTATCCTTCCTTCCATTGGGGTTTGGCTCAAGTATGTTGATGTCTTTCGTTATACAGATTTGGAGAGAATTCACCATGTTAAAAAGTTTGGAAAGGGCCCTGCGATTCAGGGTCCAATTGTCTAAAGGTTCTCGTGGAGTCTCCTTTTCGTTTATGAAGGTGACCAATGACCTGAGGACTGTCTTGACAGGAGTTTCTTGCTTCTTTGCCTCTTAGTTCGTGCACCCGTGACTTGTAATGGATGTTGGCTTCAGCGGGACATAGCTTGGGCTCCTTTGTCCCCCTCTTTGGTTCTTGCTCGTCTTTTAATCTTAGATGCCTTTCCCCTCGGAGACCAGTGGACGTGGCCAGGGTTCTTCCGGGGTTACTTTGTGAATGGTGATCGTGCGATGAAGCCCTTTTCGCTCGCTTGGAGTTGTCCTTTCTAAATAAATTCCCCCCATGTGAGCTCAGTTTTCTCTGAGGCTCTCTCGACTTCATCGTTAGACGAGGCTTCGGAGAGGATGAGTCTATGAACAGAGCTTTAGTTTCGGCTCTTCCATGGATCTGTTTTCCAGAGTTTCAGGTTTTTTTCTTTTTGCTGGGGGATATCCAGAAGTTCAGATTCAGAATCCTCCACGCTGTATAGGCTCATGTTCATTAAGTCTACTGAACTCGATGAGTCCTCCTCCGTGGAAATCAAGCTCTTGTTGCAGTGATTCAACTGATCAGGAGTCTTAAGTTTGAATACTTCTCTGCTTTGAATGGGTGTATCTTCCTTATCACAATCAAAAGATTCACACTTTTTGTCAAAGTTGAAAGAATGAGGCTGTGTCCCGCCCTGTGGTGTAGGTTTTCTTGGCCTTAGTACCTTCTTTTTTCTAGGGGCCTGTTGAGAGGCCCCTTTATGGTTGAACATTTCAAAAGTAGAGGGGATCTTAACCGCCGTAAAGATGTGCACTTTAGAAGCGGGGTTTATCATTGCACTTGCTGGCAAGGCCAGTGCCACAGAACCATTGCCCTTGGTAGTGTTTGTCTTTGGTGGCATGGTTCTATTCAGGTCCTTTTCTTTCATCTGAGTTTGAGAGGCGGCCGACGTGCTAAGGCCCTCTGCGGAGGAGATGTAATTTTCCCTGCCCCCCGAAGACATTTCCTTCCTGAGATGTTTTCGGGCTTTTTCTTGGAACACGGGATCAAGATCGTTAGTTTGAGTTCCTTGTGACTTTGTTGTGGTCGATTCAATGAAGCATGGGCTGGAGGACCCGGGCCGAGGTGAGGAGTCAGGTCTTTCTTCTGATCCAGATTCCTGGCCGGACGATTTGCCCCGAGATCTCATGACCACGAACCCTTCCATGTAGTTGAGCTTAGTATGCATGAAAGCGATCAGGGTGTTTTGATCTTTTAGGGTATTGGTAAGTGATTCGTACAGCTTCCCAAATGGGGCCAAAGCGATGGTGACTGTCGAAAGAATAGTCATTGGATCGAGTTTCTTGTAAGGAGATTCGTTGACAGGCCTTGCAGAAATTTCACTAAGGTGTCTGTTGGGTGGTGGTGTTCTTGATCTTGAATCTTATAGTTGTATCTATTGAAGTAAGATTGTGTCTCTTATCAATGTCTTGAGGGAAATGCTGTGACCATTCATTGGATGCTCGTGCCCGTTGAGGAACCGTAGGGATGTCACACTCTCGCCGTGCCGAAGAAGTCTCTTCCTCTCTTGGTTCCCCAAGGACCTCGCCCCTTTTCCTCTCGACTGTGTTAACCGGTGCTGTCTCTCCTGCCCTAGCTTCTGCTTGGACTGCTGCAGGTTCTTGTGAAGGTGAAGTGGAGTCACGCGGGAGCCCATCGAGAGAGCTACTACTCTCTGTCAAGATATTTCCAACTGCTGCCACTGGCCCCCTTTTTTCCACCAGGTCAATAAGTGGCTTACCAAAATGCCATTTTTGAAGGCTGGGTATCAAAGCTGTTGGTGTTTTTATGTGTGTAGTTCCCTCAGACGGTGTGATACGCTTTAGAGGTAAATTTATGTTGGTAAGGTGTGTCGCGGTGTCTTCCACAATAGCCAACAGCTCAGCATCCGAGAGATCTTGGTGGAATGCAACATCCCGACGCACTTTTTTTCCAAGGAACTCTTTAAGCGTGCACATGGAAGATTTGATTTTGATTTGATTTTGATTCATTTCTTACGCGCACCAAGCAAGCAATTGCATTCGGGCGCAGATGTTAACTATATGTTATATGTTTAGCTGTGGAGGCTTAGGTTCACAATGGTTCCTTAAGTTCATTTGAATAGGAATGATTTTAATTCCTTCATGAATGTTGCCAGTGTTGTGCTTGAACGAATGCCAAAAGGCAGCTGATTCCACAGCTTGGGGCTCGAACACGGAGAACCTCCTGTCTCCTTTAGAGGTGTATTTTGTCAGAGGGATACATAGCAGGAGTTTGTCTCCTGAACTGAGGTCTCTGGTACGGTAATACTGGTGGATTCTCGTGTTCAGGTATCTGGGTGCGAGTTTGTGGTAACATTTATAAACCAGACACGCCACCTTGAATTTAATACGGTCCTCCACCATCAGCCAGTGGAATGCTTTCCGAGATGTAGAAACGTGATCTCTTTTGCCCAGGTGGGCAGTTAACCTCACTGCCGCATTATGGGCCTTTTGTAGTCTTGACATTTGTTTCATAGGAATCCCTGTCATGAGACTGTTACAATAGTCAAGATGGGCATTTACCAAGGCTCTATCACCACTGGCTGATCTTGGGGTGTTAAAAAAGGAAGTACGTTCCTAAGCAAGCGCAGAGCGTAATATACTGCTTTTATTTTTGCCCCAACTTTAGCTTCACTGGCCAAGTTTTCTTGCCAGATGCAACCAAGATTTTTTACTTTCCTAGAGAACGGGATGTTTTCACCTAAGATCTGTGGAGTTATGTGGGTTCATTCCTCTCTGTTTTTGTTCTCTGATCTGAACAGGATTACCTCCGTTTTGGCTGCATTGAGCTGTAACTGGTTGCAAGCCATCCATTTTTTGACATCTTGCATACACCGGTCTATCCTTTCAAATGCCTCCGGCAGATTATCTGTCTCCACATAGATCTGCGTATCGTCGGCATAAGAGTAGAAACGTACACCGTGTTTCCTCAGGATGTCAAACAGTGGTCGAATATATAGGTTGAAAATCAGAGGTGAAAGCGCTGAGCCTTGGGGGACTCCACATCTCAGTTGTATTAACTCTGAGAGGAAGGCTCCCAGGGCCACCTGTTGAGTTATGTCTTGTAGGAAGGAATTAAACCAATCCACCACAACTTTAGCTGCTCTGCCTATACTTCCAATCCGTTGGAGTATAATTTTGTGGTTGATTGTGTCGAATGCTGCCGACAGATCGAGCATCAACAGTATTGTGTTGCTTCCTCTGTCAGCAGCTTCTAGTAGGTCATCTTGGACTGCCAGTAAGGCAGTCTCTGTCCCATGATTGGGGCGAAATCCAGATTGGTGTTCGTCCAAGATGTCTCTATTGTCGATGAACTGCTGGAATTGGTTACAAACAATTTTTTCAAGAATTTTAGTTGGCCAGCATAGATTAGCCACAGGACGGTAATTTTTTAGTATCATGGGGTCCAACTTGGGCTTTTTTAATAGCGGTTTTACCACCGCTCGCTTAAGTGAGCAAGGAACATAGCCCTCTGATAGGAATTTATTTACAAAAATTGTTAAACAAGGGGTGAGGTTGGCTGCTAAACGAATAGCGGTACATGCTGGTATAGGAAAAGCCAAGTCCTTAGTGGGTTTTAACTTGAGTATTAAAGCTTCTATATCTTCCTTCTCAATAGGTTGGAAGCGAAAGTTCTCCTCGGTTTCCTGGCTTTCTACTACTTCTCCCACTTCTCCAGATTCTCCCCTTTCTTCCACAGTTATCAATTCAGTGATGCTTTTCTGAATGTCAATGATTTTTTTTTTCAAAAAAAATCATTGAACTTATTTGCCTGTTCCTTAGAGTCGGCAGTCGGTACTGCCATGCATTCTGGGTTCCTGAACCTTGCCACTACATTGAACAGGGCTTTTGCCTGATTACCTGCTAGCTTAATTTCTTCTTGAAGCTGAGGGATTAGAAGGCAGCAATCTTTTCTGTCCCTTTAACCCTCTCTTATATGGTGCGTTTGCACGCGCAGTTCTGCGGGTGACCATTTTGTGGTTGTTGGTAGACGGTCTAGTTGTTAGTGGCAGGCCCACGCCCCCTTTCTCCGCTGCATCTCGGCTGTCATGGCTGTCTATATTGGTGGCACCGTTTGAGTCCTTTGTGTGCCCGATTGGGCAGGGCAGCTTGTTTGGGGGATCAGGACAATGTTGCGTCTGGGACTTCAAGATGAGGTTGCTCTCGCCGGTTGGACCTGGGCCGGTACCAAGGTTTGCCTGGTCGGCGAGCGAGTGCATCGCCTACAGCGGAGGGCCTGGGAGAGTAGGAATCAGGAACTCCCCCTCACCTGGTGGAGACCGCAAGTCCTCTTCCTCCGAGTTAGTGTGGATCATTATTGTGGCTTTCACGTTCGTGCTCACCGATCCCACTACTGTGGCATCCTGTAACTCAGTGGGAGCGCTGATGTCCTCTGCTCCACCAGGCAGGATGGTGAGACCCGGTCGCTTCTTTATTTGAGGAGATGTCTTCGACACAGGCCCCGACTTTGATTCCAGAGGGCTCTTATGCGGGGCAGCAATCAGCTCTATGTCTGATGAAGCAGCCTGACCTCGGGCTTCCTCTTGGTCCTTCTCAGAGTCAGACGACAGATCTTGCGGATCAAAGGCGGGGGCGTAGACATTGTCACCGCCCTCCGCGTTGTCCTCTGCTTCTCGGCTCGGTGGGTCCATCTGAGCCGACTCGATCGGTGGAAAGTTGAAGGATACAGCTGGGGATGGAACTGTGACGCTCCTGTCCTCTGCAGAGAGGTTACGGAGGTGGTGATTTTGCCGAATTTTTGACAAGTCCCCCAGTTGCTCGAATGTCTCTGATTCCTCAGTTAGTTCAGTGCTGCTCCAAGTGAGGCCTGGGAGGCGCAGCATGGAGCTCCTCAAGTTTCTGCCTTCGCCGTCTCCCGCGGGGGCTTTCTGTCTTGCCATCGCTGCCATAGACTGCAAAGACTGCTTGCCTCTGCGACGGCTCTGCGACGGCTCCGCGGCCGCTCCACGGCCAGGAAGGGGGTTAAGAGTGCTCCCCCTGCAGTTAGGACTGTAGACAGACTCTGACTCAGGGAGCTTAGCACAGGAGCACTGAAGTGGAGTACACTCAAAGACTGCTTGCCTCTGCGAAGGCTCCGCTCCTTCGACTTTCTTTCACCACGTGGCTCACACCACAGCGTCTTGGAGTCATTTAGCCTCACATAACTCACCGGTTACGCTGTCTTTGTGTGCCCTTCTCCACTTTGATCAGTCCTTCGTGGCTGCTGCAGTTCCTGCCTTGGCAAACCCCTCCAGGGTCTCCTGGGTCGCTGACACCTCGGGCTACCTCTGATGCATCAGGCTACCAGAGAGGGAGTCCTCATGACTCCAGGAGGTCTACAGCCTGACCCTTCCACTGGAGACCTTCCGACAATGCCAGACACACTCTGCTTTCACTGCAACAACTCTGCAGCACCTCAGCACTTCAGACACGCGTCTCCCTGCATTCTCCTCCGGCTCCTCTGTCAATAGGCATGCCACATGCGATCTCCCAGGAAATCTGCCAGGCAATATAGATCACCTTAGTTTCATCAGAGTGGGCCATTTATACCACCCTTTTCGATTCAGGTGCAGGCCAATTGCATTGATTTCACAACTGTTTTGGTACTCGGCATCCCTCTTCCTCGTCCCAGTGCCAGAGTGGTGCTTGTGTATGTCTGAGTCAATAAAGGTTGAATGTGAATTCCTACATGGTCTCTTACTCATCTCAGTACCACAGTTGTATACATGGGGAGATGGTTTTCTAACATAATAGGGAAGGGATTTGAAATATCCCATAAAAGCCTGGGGGACATTTAATTCCTGATGACAGGGAAATGGGTGATACTGTGTCTCCCCCAAGGGTGCCTCATCTCCACTCCCCAAGTCTCCATGATCCTCCCTTGCATGTCCATCCCGAGAGTCAGGATTCGATAGTGACATGCTCTCCCTGGGCACCTGGGAGGATGATATGTTGGTGGGAATAGTGAGGATGCCCTCAGATTTCGCACAGTAACAAAAATGCCCTCAACAGTCTTACTGCCATATCTGAGCCACCCAGACCAAACCCCTTCGATTTCCGGACTGCCTCAGAAACAGAAGTAGGCTTCAACCTCAAAATTCTCAAACCTTCCAGATGTAAAGGGGACACAAGCCCTGCCCCTGTCAGAAAAGAATGTGCAGAAGTTCTTATTCCCTTCATCACAAACTTAATCAACACCTCCTTCTCCTCGGGCACAGTTCCAACCTCACTGAAGGAAGCCTGGGTGCTGCCCCTCCTGAAAAACTGCTTGCTAGACATAGCCATGCCTAGCAACTACCGACCCATAACGATCGTCCCATTTCTCCTCAAAATCCTAGATAGAGCTGTATACTTACAAATCCAACAGTATCTCAAATACAACACAATCCTAGGCCTGTGTCACTCAGGATTTAGACCTGGTCACGGAATGGAATCAGCTCTGCTGGACCTTAAAATCCAAATTGAGTCCCTCAGAAATAAAGGCAAGCTGGCACTCCTGCTCTTGCTTGAGCTATCTGCTGCCTTTGACCTAGTTGACCACAACATCCTCTGCCAGCATGTCACGTCAGTGGCCAATTTCTCAAAATAAGTCACCTCTTGGGTAGCCTCTTTCCTGGCTGGTAGGACAATAAGGGTCTTCTCAGAAGTTGCCTGTGCACCCCCATTTTATGTGGTGTCCCCCAAGGTTCCTGTGTCTCCCTGACACTGCACAATATATTTACCAAACCCCTGGTCGACCTCCTGGACTCCATCGGCATCACCTACACTAGCTAAACCGATGATAAGCAAAAACTGCTCCCCCTCACTGGCACATACTTGGAAGACACCCACTCCCTCAACTCAATCCATGCAGTTATCCAGGCTTGGATGGCTGGAAATGGCCTGTGCTTAAATGATGAAAAGACCGAGATTCTGATAGTCAGGCCACAATCAGTCCTAAAAAACATTGGCGCCCAATACGACAACTTCAAGTTTGACAACCTCCTGATACCAGTACATTCATCAGTAAAGACCCTAGGTGTCTACCTACTCTGCCCTCTCCCTAACTCTGCAAGGCAATGCCATCAGGACATCGGCAGCCTACATAACAAAGCTTATCAATGCTGCCAGACCATTCCTTGCCCCCATCAACTGCCTTACAATCGTGAGAGCTATCACAGGAGTGAGACTGGATTACTGTAACGCCCTTTTTGCCGGTACATCCTCACATAACATTCACAAACTACAAGTGATCCAAAACAACGCCATCAGAGCAGCACTCGACATTCCCAAAAGAGAGCACATCTCAGAGGCAAGATGAAATGCCCACTGTCTACCTGTCAAGGAAAGCATCATCTTTAAAACACTTTCGATCACTCACTGATGCCTAGCCAACTCGGCACCCCCTTACCCCTCACAAAGCTTAAACAAAGTTCAATCCTCCAGACCCACCAGAAGGGCCTGTATCCACAGACTGATCCTGCCAATATCTAAGCGAGCTAAAAGTGGAGGCACCAGCTTCCCTGCCGTAGCTGCGCACCAATGGAACTCACTCCCACCGTGCCTAAGAGAGGAACAATCGGATTGGGCCTTCAGAACAGCCGTGAAAACCTGGCTCTCCATCTAACACTTGAGACACCAAGGGACCTGTTACCTCCCCTTTTTTTCTTCTTTTTTTCCACTAAGTAAAAGTACTGGGTTGTAACAGCGCCTCGATGCCCTTGTGTTTTGTGAGCTTAACAGATGTAAAAATCAATAAACAAATATATAGAGGGTCAGAAATCCCCTATAAGATAGGAGCAAGAGAACACGCGTGGTAAAGGAGCCCAACCCCAGAGATTTAGGGGTTTGCCCCTCGCCAAGATTTTCTTTTTTAAATAACATGTTCGAATGGTGCATTTTACAGCAGATTTTTCAGAAGACCGTGCAAATGACCGGTAGAACGTACAGGCCTTTCCGGGGAGACGAGAGAGGGCAATCCTTCAGATACCAAAGTGTCGTGAAGTTTCAGTGAAAAGAAAAATGAATATAGTAACTGTTGGGGCCTACAAGCAGAGGTGTCTGTACAAAACCATTGTTAGGGTGCACGGACGAAAAAGGGGAGTATACAAGTTTATGTATAAGGTAACGTGCATTTAAAACACACGTGCCAGGGGATGTGAAACGGTGAGCATTTTGGAAATGCTTCATCTTGCGTTAGATAGTGTCTCAAGTTTCACATAAAAATTCCTGCCATTTTATGGCACACTACCCAGAAGCCGGACAGTACGGTGGAGGAACTCCAAGCCCTCCGCAGGAACAGCCCCCCAACCACTCCTCTTTCTATAAACGCAAGAGGCAGGCAGGCAGGCATTCGCTTTACGGTTCCCAGTTCAAACGCCGAGACATTTATTGGAGTTAAGCCGCATTCTTGTACACACTGTTTCAGAACCCCGAGCGAATCTGTTTCCAGACCTTCGGAAAAACAAGGCAGCAACCTTTTAACATGATGTTTTTTTATTACAGGGGTATTACAGCAAACCGACGCCTTTGTCCCAGCTAAGGGTATCTTTTCAGACTCGGCGGACAGGTGTCAGAGAGAATGAAAGCGAGGCAGAGGTAGCGTGAACTGTTAAGCCGCTCGTCATTTTAATGCGCAAGCCTGTTTTCTCTCTGGACACAGTGCGTTGCCATCCATGCTACGGGGCATTATCCAAATTAATATAGCACTAATCCTGCTTGAACGAGGCTTAATGAGGAAGCGGCTGGACTTGCAGCGCAGCTCAGGAATTACATGTCAATAATATGAACTCTTCTAATGGCGGACTTCAGTGGAGCAGTAACGGCGAGCCGTGTGAAAATCAGTGTTTCCAAATGAGTGGTGTGCTGACAGTTAATCGGGTTGGTCGAGAGCTTTCATCTGGAAATCGGCACAACAGGCTCCTGAGCCCCAGGCGGATTGAGTCATTCGGTACAAAATATGATCTTTGGGTGATGTGCACATGCTGGCTCTGCTACTTATATTAAGACGTGTGTTTAAGTTCAAAGCTTCTGATTCTCTGGTTCTGGTGGGGAATGTGGTACCCTAAATTGTTCTGTTTTTATATAGCACCCCATTGCTAGAGTGCCCTATTCCTGGAAGAATGTTCCTGCCCGAACCTTGGATCACCCGAATTTCAGTTGATTGGACTAGGTCAGACCTTTGGCGAACTTCTGGAACAGTGTGTCCGAGAGGGGCACATGGATGGAGCGCCTTTTCAATTTTGGGCAGCTTTTAGAGAGTCTGTGGGATGTTGCTACTGCCAGACTGGCAGGTTTATGAAATGCAGGGAACTGTTGATACATTGAAGAACATTTAGAGCCTCATTACACGGTAGGCGGAGAACCATGGCACTAGTAGCGCCATGGTTCATGCCGGTAAAATACCGGCACTGCCTTGGTGGAAAGGGGAATTACCGCCCCATTCCAAGGTTGGCGGGGCAGTAATTCCCCCTTCCACCATTGCCCTTCCCCATTCCCATTTTTGCCCCACAGGGCTCTATGGGAATGGGGAAGGCGCTACTTATGGTACCGCAAATTGCGGTACCGTAATTAGCTCCACTGGTCCCTTTTTAACGCCAGGCGTTAAATTCCCCAACCCGCAAAGGGACCTCGTAGTAAGGCGGTAAGGATTTACTGGTACTGGTAAAATACTGCTACCGGTAAACCCTTACCGCCTACCGTGTAATGAGGCCCTTAGAGTAGCTGGGTAGGGGGAGGTAAGTCAAAGACTTATATTTAAGGTGTGTTTTTCTTACAGAGCGATGCGTCACACATTTAATGATTTGAAGCCATGATACCTTGGGTGACCAAAAGCTTAATACATAACAATAAAATAACAAGGCCGAGCGCTTAATAAATTCCAATAACATAACAATAACATAACATAACAAGGGGGTGAACCGCACAAGTGCCATCACCAGGGCTTAATGGAGACGAGTGATACACAAGTCAGTCTTAGGGCCTCATTACGAGTATGGAGGCAGCCATGCCCTTAATAAGGGCATGGCTGCCTCCATACCGGGTTCCAGTACCGGGTTCCTCCAATGAGGACTTACCAGGCTATTACAACCATGCAGGACCCGGTAAGTCTTCAATGGAAAAACCCATCCCCATTCCCATTCGAGCACCCATACGGCTTAATGGGAATGGGGAGGGAGCTAATAATGGGCCCGATAATAACGGGCCCTTTATTAGCTCCCTGGTCCCCTCGCAGGACCCGCTAAGGACACCAGGTTTTACCAGGCGTCCTTACCGGGTCCCGCAAGGGAACCTCGTAATAGGGCATCCCGTAATGAAGGGTGCCGGTCCCGTACTGGCACCCCTCATTACGTGAGTGCCATGGCCGTAATGAGGCCCTTAGACTCTTGAAGTGAGTGGAAGAGAAACCTATCATGGAGTGACACCTGGGACGAGGAGCCGAAGAGCCGTGAATCCCTGAGGGCAGCTTGTGAGAGCCATGTTCACCCCCATTTTGTTGGGAAGGAGCAGCAGGGATTCGGGGAGGTCAGCAGACATACTAGTGAGTTTGTTTCTTGAAATGAGTCGACGAGACATGTGACCTTCAGTAACACCTGGAAAGAGGAGTAGGATTAGATGGGAATCCCTGAGATTGTGGGAGAGACATGACCACCTGATTTTGCTGGGATGGAGCAGTCGTAATTCCGGGAGGCGGGTGGTTCACCAGTCAGTGTCTTTCTCTTGAAGCCAGTGGGTGAGACACATGCCATTAGGAGACACTTCGAAGGAGGAACGAGACGAGAGAGGAATCTCTGAGAGCAGCTTATTGGGAGACAAGAAAAACCAGGTGAGAAAGTTAAAGGGGAGATGTGCAATACAAAGAAGAAGCTTGCAACTACATGCAACTACATGTAAAACAAGCAAAGAAGTATCTTTGTGCATATGATCAGCCATTTTGTAAAAGCCTGATCTACTGTGTAAGCGTAAGTAGGGACCCTTCTCTGCATTATAGCAAAGCAGACAGTAGGGGTCTCATCCGCTACTGTGCATACAGCTTTGCTATCCTCAAGATTAGGGTTGGAAATGGTTAACATAACCATGTTACAGTATTGGTATGGATTTTCTAAAATATCAGCAATATTTGAGTAAACCCACTTTCATTACGACAGAAGTATTGTGCATGTAAGGACTTTCAATTCAGTATCTAATGACTGATGGAAATAGCAATAGAATATGTATATTACATTCACTTCTAGCTAAACTCTTAAATGCTCTTTCATAGCATGTATTTTATTTGTTGGAATGTATTTGAAATGGTATGTGGAAGGACACGTTTGTGAGTAATGGGGCAGAACCTTTTAGCGCAGAGCCGCGTATGCCGGCATAGAGTACCCGATCTACAAACTTTGATTTTCGTTCCCTTGGCATCCGCCTTGCTTCTCTGTGCCTCTTCCGCACTCCCAAATGCCAGTAAGTCGGACAAGCGGGTGGAAGACTGCTCCCATTTCAAGTCAGCTAGGGAATCCAAGGGTTTTTAGAATGCACTGTGGGAACAGGGTATTAGCCTGAAAATTGGCTTTTGGTACATCTTTGGCTATAGGCACTGTTGTGGAAGATTTCAGTTGTACAAGTCTGCTTTTCTTAGAGAGACAGTACATACATGTGGTTGTCCCCTACCCACTGCTGTGGACTAAGTGGGGCTGATGAGGGGGTCCTCTGCATGCCAGCTTGGGCCCATCATCCACTTGTCTGGGGAGTACCTGTCCTCCTTGGTCACCCCACTAGATGTCCCCAAAACACGGAAGAGACTTTGTCACAGTCTCTGGAGATGACTGGACACCATCACAAAGGGCCTGGACCATGAAGAATACCTTTTCTGGTACTGGTAGATGGAAGCACAAGGAAGTCCCTATTGTGTGACAATACACTAACAGTAAAGAAGCTGGGAATCATTTTATTTTAGTACCTGGCGGAGTGGGGGGTGGCAGCCTCTAAGCCAATGAGAAGGCTCGTAACAGAGGAATTATGCATTGCTACTTTCGGGTCCAACTTTCAGTGTTATGCGGATGACACCCAGCTCTCTTTCAAGCTCCCCTCTGCCGCCTCTTCTCCTTCTCTCATTCCAGATTGTCTGGCCGCAATTCAGGAATGGTGCGCTGCCAATGAGTTCTGCCTTGATGCCAGTAGGACTTAGATCCTCCTCATTGGAACACCATCTACCTCCTTTCCTCTTTCTCCCTCTGGCTGCCCACTTTGGGCCCTCTTCCTGGTCCTACATGTGAGGCTAAGAACCTTGGGGTCATCTTCGACTCCACCCTTTCCTTCTCTCCTCACATCTCTGATGTCTCTAAGAAGTTAAACTATCAGCAGCACCTCCTCAGAGGTATTCTTCCTTTCCTCATTTACCACCAGAAGGTCACTGTTTCCAGAGCTCTGGTCCTCTATAGGCTGGACTACTGCAACTGCAATGGTGTGCTGCCAATGATATCTGCCTTAATGCCAGTAGGACTGAGATCCCCCTCATTGGAACACCAGCTCTCTCCTTTCCACTCTTCTCTCTGGCTGCCCACTCTGGGCCCTCTTCCTGCTCCTACCTGTGAGGCTAAGAACCTTGGGGTCATCTTCAACTCCACCCTCTCCTTCTCTCCTCACATCTCGGATTTCTCTAAGAAGTGAAACTATCAGCGGCACCTCCTCAGAGGTATTCTTCCTATTCTCATTTACCACCAGAAGGTCACTGTTTCCAGAGCTCTGGTCCTCTATAGGCTGGACTACGGCAACAGCCTCTTTCTAAATCTTCCTGCGCCTACTCTCCAACCTCTACAACTTATCCAGAACAGGACTGCAAGACTTGTCCTTGGCCTCAAGTCCAGAAATAAATCGTATCTCTCCAGCTCTGAAATCTCTTCCTTGGCTCCCAGTGGCGGCAAGGATTAAGTTTACAACCCTCTGCATCATCCACAAGGCTTTCTGGAGCCTGGGACCGCTCTACCTCCAATTCACTGTCCCTAAACATCTCCCTTCTCAAGCTCCCCGCTCATCCACCTCCAACTCTCTGAGGGTCAGTCGCTTTTCCTAGCAGAGAGTTGGGTGCAGATCTCTATCTTCGGCTGGGCCATCCCTCTGGAACAGCTTTCCTGCCTCTCTCAAACTTGAGCAGCACCACCTCCGGTTCCAGAAGGAACTCAAGACATTCCTCTTCACTTCCGCTTTCTCTCTTTCTCTGCCCTGCTGATGTCCCAACTGCTCCATGCAGTGGTCACCTGTCTACCCTCTGAACTTGGGCCCAAGCTCCTGCATGTCCAGATGCAATTTGCACTGCCTCCTGGCTCCCCCAGCACTTGTGGTCTGTATCTGAAACCCTACAGTCCCTTCTCTCTGCACTTATGAGCCACCCACTGGCTGCACTTTTTGAGTTACCTGCACTGATCCACCCGCTGGCTGCACTTTTGATTTACCTGCACTCCTCCCCTCGCACCCCTCTCTGCATTTCTCCCCTTCCACTTCCCTGCACTTGTGCGATCTGAATGGGGCCTAGTAAGATCGTTGTTTTGTCCTCCCTCAAAAAACTTAAAAGTAATTGAGGAAGGGAGTGAAGCAAAGGAAATGCAAGTCAAATGGCAATAATACTCACAGTGGCAAGCTTAACCAGGTTCTGTCCAATTGTAAGTGCTGAATGCTCTGCATGACAACCAAATCGTTACACTCACCCCATGGTCGTCACATAGTCATTCATTATTGTAATAGTAAGTAATATATGTAATTAAAAAGGTAATGAAAAAAATGAAATTCCCAAATTTTTTGTTTCATCTTCATCCCGTGCATCTAATGCTACATCACAAAGTCCATGTGATATGATATTGCATTTATAACGCGCCTGTACACAAGTGTTTCTAGACGGGACAAGACAAGGAGGGTTTTGTTTTGTCTACTCCCCTGAATTGAATTATTCCTTGATTCAATACGAGCGTACCACCCAATCTCGATTATGTATGGCTTAATGGGCACACCCTAACAGGTGGAACAATAAGAGTTGACAGACAGTGGAAAATAATGTAGCTTGACCTCTCAGTTCCAGTAGCTTATTGTGCCTACCCTTGTAGGCAGCTAAATAAGAGCCCACCAATCCAGAGTAGTGAGGTAACCAGGTGCTCAAATGGCACTGCCACATCTTGCAAGCCATTAAACTATTCCAGGCTGGGCTGCATAACCACCAACTAACCGAAAAACCCTGATGCACACCACTGGGAGTGCTCACTAACATCTATTCGAATGTGATATGATATGATATGGCATTTGTAACACGCCTATACAAAAGTGAGATCGCGCAAGTGCAGGGAAGGGAAGGGGCAAGTGCCAGGCGAAAGGGGAGGGGGCAGTGCTGTACATGGGATCAAAACAATAACAAGACGTCAGGCCAGCAGGTGGCAGGTGCAAGGGTAAATGCAGACAGCAGGTGTCCGAAAGTGCAGGTGGGGGGACTGTAGGGTTACAGATACAGACACAAGTGCAAGGGTTGCCGGGAGGCAGTGCGGGTGTGCAGCTGTGTGGGCAGGGACCTGTGCCCGAAATCAGAGGGTAGCCAGGTGACCAGTGTAGTATCAGACAGGATATCAGCAGAGGGGACGAAGGGAGCAGGCAGAAGCAAAGAGGAAGGTCTTGAGGTGCTTCCGGAACTGGAGATGGTTCTGCTCGAGTTTCAGAGAGGCAGGGAGGCTGTTCCAGAGGGAGGCCCCAGCAGAAGAAAGAGATCTACCACCAACTCGTTGCTTGGAGAAGCGGCTGACCCTGATGGAGTTGGAGGTGGAGGAGCGAAGAGATCGAGTACGAAGGTATTTACGAAGAGAGAGTTGGAGGTTTTGAGAACCCAGGCCCCAGAAGGTCTTGTGTACAATGCAGAGGGTCTTGAACCTAATCATTGCAGCCACTGGGAGCCAATGCAGAGATGTCAGTGCTGGAGAGATACAATCCCTGGGCTTGAGGCCAAGGACATGTCTTGCAGTCCTGTTCTGGATGAGTTGCAGAGGGCGGGGAATAGAAGCAGGCAGGCAGATTTACAAAGAGGCTGCAGTCCAGCCTAGAGAGTTATGTGCAACCCACGCTGATGGGTGGAATGTTTTGAATAAATCTGAACCACTAGCACTGCTCAGGGGGACCTTCCACACTACCATTTTGTAGCCTGTCTACGCCACTGCAAAAGGGTTCCAGCAATATGCAAATCAGTCGGGTACTGCCACCATTGGGAACAGCCCTGCCGAACTGCTGGCCACGTCCCCCCTGCACAGAAACATAAGCAACCCCAGACATGTTTTAGCATTATTGAGCCGCATCAGTGAGGTGCAGCTTGGTTCCCTTTGGCATTCTACAAACAAACACTTACTGGAGGGGCAAATGATGCACTCTTAAACCTTTTTTTCTATCATGGGTATCCACTCACTCCAGATGCCATTTGCATCCCTCTCAACTGTTCCTTGCTTGAGGCAAAAACTCCTTATCTCACAACCCCCAGGGGAAAGTAGGTGAAAGAAAATTCCCATTGGGCCTCACTGCTGGCGGGGAGCGTTTCCAAGGCGACAGCTGGATGCTGACAGGGGAATTCTTAGCATTAATCTGGCCAGGGGATGAATATAGCAATTAGAGCAGTTTGAATGTCAGTGTCCCACTTTCCTTATGATTGTGCCGTCCCCCACAGTAAGCCAGGTAGTGCTGCCTTGGATGCTGCTCCAATCCTGAATTAACGCTTTCCTGGCTGGTCCAACACAAAACAGCCCAGCCCACTTTTCTGTACTGTGCTAAACTGAAAGACAGTGAGCAGTGACTCATCCTTGTGTACCAGTAGTAGTCCCCGGGCTGGTGGCCAAACCTGCAAATAAGCCTTTGTCCCTACCATAAGATAAGATCCGTCCTCTGAGATGACATTCAAGGAGACCTATGCTCCATTTGCAACATGGTAATTCTTCAACACCAGGATCTTAAAAGCCATCCTGTCCTACTCCAGCCATTAATCGTCCCATTGTGCTACCTTACCACTGCCAGCCTCCCTCCTCGGCATCACTGGATAACCCTAGTGGCACCAAAAATAGATGCTTGCACTCTTCTTGTATGCTGTGCAAAGGTGCCTCCAGAATGGCAAATTGTATGCCTCTTCTCTTATCCATCCTCCTCTCACCCACCTTTGCTCAGACATCCATTGTCTTCTTGACCAAGAAGCCATTGGGAAGGTGCTCCCTACCCTACTGCTTTGCCACAAAGTCAGTGGTAGAAGTGTACCGAAAAAAGTATTGTAACTGTGGTCTTGGCAGGGGAGAAGGTAGGCGGAAGCACAGTGCAACATTTGACAAGCTGTGGCCGGGGCATTGCAATAGTCTAAGTGACTAGTAACTAAGGCTCCTAGTACAACTTTACACTTTTACAGGGACAAGAATGGACGTAGAATGGCGAATATGTCCATAAAAAGAAGAGAAATGGTAAACAGAAAAAAAACAATAGTAGTGGAACACTGCTCCTGACCGTTCCCGCTCACTTCGATCACTGCGCAAAGTAGATTGATGCCATCCGTACAGCGGACTAGGACATGCATATTCCCCTGCTCCTATACCCAAAAAATAAAACCAATGTTTCTTCCTGCAGCCAATTTGCAGTGCCCAGATACGCCAGTCCAATCCAGCACCATAATTCCCAAATCCCAGTCTTTTATCTGGTTTTCCTTGAGTTGGGCAATGCCCTCAGTGCTAGGACATTCAGTTGCTGGGTCCAAAATTCCAAATATTGGATGGGAAGGCTGTTATCTCCTCTTCCACTTCTAGCACGAGTTTTCAAAAACGTTCCCACTAAAAATGTATCATTTGGCATAATTTGCAACAAAGTTGATATTCTTCTGTAAACAGTATAAAACCAAAGCCCTCAACGACTGCAGTATGTGCCTGCATATTGCAGACTACTTGTTCAATAGCTGTATAATAAACCAGCTATCAGACCAAAATACTACATTTTTGTTGGGTACTGGTCCCCCAAATAGTGACTGCCACAAATCTGGAGAACAGCATGAAGACATGAATGGTAGTAGGCAGCTTTCCATCCTTCCCGCAACACGCAATATTTTCACCAAAATGGAGCCAAAGCCGCTGCACTCTTTTCATCATTGAAAAGTTCCATTTGAACACAGTTTGTCCAGGACCCCTTCCACAGGGTAATTAACCGAGAACTCATCCCTTACTCGTTCACGCATTTCTTCAATTTGGTGAAGTGATGCTTATCTCAATGGCCTTCGCCAAACAGTACAAAAAGAGTCTACCCAGCGGTATGACCTGTGTAGCAAAATTGAGCTATTCTATGAGGGAGTGCAATTGTAGCAAGGTTACTGTTTTTGCTCTCAGGGCAAACCTTCACTGTCTCCTGAAGGCAGCTACATAGATCGCTGGTAGATGCTATTCCTACGTCACTTTGCCCGGCTCTGTCAAGACGAAAAGACACTTGTTCAATCCTTCATATTTATCTTATGCCAATGGGATGCCCAGCCTCCTGGTCAATTTTACTCAACTCTCCAACAGCCTGGAACATGTGTCCTCACACTCTCACCCCACAAACAGGAAGTAATCTGAATAATGTAAGAGTCATTTAAGACCACTCTCCTGTTAAATGCGCCATTCCAACAATGTGCTGAAATGCTCAAACACGGCACAAGAAATTATGCTGCGTATTGGCAAACAGCGGTCATAGCAGTACTCACTATCGCACGCAATCCCCAGCAGTGGGTAACTGTCTGGGTGAACTGACGGCCGCCTAAATGCTGAATTCATGCCTGCTTTCACCATCAAGGCCACAGCTTCTTAATGGCTCACCATGCCCACCACTGACTCAAGCAACATGTAAGATATCATGAATTAGTCCCTGTGTAAGTGGTGATTCACAGAGGTTCCCTTCCAAGAATGGCAGGTGGCATATCATTATGTATTTCCCGGCTACCTTATTTGGGACCAGACCCAGAGGTGGCAGCTTCATACTCTTTAAGTGAGGGCCCATAAATCGGCCTGCCACGCGGCCCATTTCACACTTATTGCATATTGTTTGTTTCACTTAAAGTCAGGGCATGGCTTAGGTTTGTGCTTATGTGCAAACAGGTGCCTTCCAGGCAATTTTCATAATCTACATTGTGGAGTGCAAATGAGAAGTGTAAAGAGGCAGCAGAATCTCTTTAGACCTTTCTGTTTTACTCTGCAGCGCAAATAGAGTAAACTCCGCCTGATGTGCCGCATGGCTGTCAGCGCTTACAATGATTTCCTCAGGAATCCGCCTACTTTTTGCTGTGGCAAGAAGCAGGCGTTTTCCATAGGAAATTGTAGGTTTTACGCCAGAATTAAAATATCATGGTAGGATAAAAACAAGATGTATTTGAAGGCGGAGGGCAAACAGGAAGTGGAAACATAACTTCCGGTCTGCCCCTGCATTCAAAAACAATAAAAAACCCTGGAGCGTGAACGGAGGCATTAAAACAGGTGTAAAACCGTTACAACTGTCTTTAGCGCTTCCATTTATGCTTTGGGGACTCGAACATGCTTTGGGGAGGCCCAAGGACCAGGCTGTGCTGTTGCTTTGCATCCACTCTCTACAAACCCGCTTTCGTTTTATGCAGCCATTTGCTACATTTTTATTTTTTTTAAATTTTTTTTAACTTTGCTTATTGTTTGCTTTACAAGGTAACCAGACAGTCAATTAAGGCATTACACAGTGCAGCGTGAAATACAACAATGGATACATGGTACAACATAGACAGTGCAAGCTCTTTCCTAGGGTGCAGAAACAATCTATAAAAACATGACTGACCTAATTGTGTTTCTAGAACTTAGGTGCCACCCCTATATTTTAGCCCAATGTGATATTCAAATCTAGGTGCTACCGCCATTGTAGAACGTATGTGCTACCCTCTGCATTTTTTGCCCAGCGTGATATCTCAAATCTAGGTGTTACCTCCATTGTATCTAAGCCTAATTGCGTTTCTAGAACTTAGGTGCCACCCTTGCATTTCTAGTCCAGCGTGATATCTCAAATCTAGGTGTTGCCTCCATTGCATCACATCCCAATTACGCTACTCAGAACACTGATGCTACCCCTCGCATCTTAGCTCAACGGTGTTCCTCAAACTCAAGGCCCTGTTCCTTGGCCAACACTACTCTCTCTATGCAGCCTGAGCCCTCCTCGACGAGGGATAGCCCAACTTGGCACCGGCCCAGACCTGTGCACTGGTCCAAGCATTAAGCCAACCATCCATACATCCAATAAACTTGCTACAACCACTTAGAATGTGTCTCCTGAGCTCCAGTTTGGTTGCATGTCTCTTGCTCCTTATAAATACTAAAGTACTGCTCAGCATGTCACCTCAAACACCTATCACCATGCTCTCGACCATACCCAACACTAAGTCACATAGTAGTTCTCCTCCTCAAACAGACGACCCACAACCATTGTTACATACCAGTCTCCCCCGCCCTACCACTGACAGAAACTTACGACTCAGAGCTAGACTAGCAAAAATGTATGAGCCCCTCTCCCGTTCCTTGCCCATTATTCAAAGACTAAGAACTAAGACTGCCCGATCTAGCCCAACTAGCGTTAAATCTTCCTCATCCCAGAACTCTAACCCTATACCTCCTCACAGCCCCTCTAACCAGGACAATCCTGAACCAATACAAGACCACCCCACAACCACAAATCCCCAAACCACCGTGAGTCCCCATATCAAGGGAGCTCTAATCAACGCCAGATCGCTAGTAGCTCACGCAAAAGAAATTGCAGACCTAATCCTAAAAGAAGACCTCAACCTCCTTGCGATTACGGAGACCTGGTTACATCCAGCAGCAGGCCCATTGCTCATGCTTGCAGTCCCAGACAACTACTCCATCTTGAGATAAGACCGACCCAATTCCAGAGGTGGGAGTGTTGCAATTATACACAAATGTAGTCTGACCATGAGAAATGTAACCACTATTAACGCCCTCTCTTGCGAATTGCTCTGAGTTAAAGTCCCTCTTACCAATGCACAAACTCTCAATATTCATTTGATCTATCGCCCCCCATGCCCAATTGGCACTTTGGACGAAGACATTAACACCATTTTATCTAGCAACCTCAAAAGCTCTACCCAAGTACTCACTCTAGGGGACTACAATATGGGCTTCAACGACACTGATGACCTAACTGCCAGTACTACTCTTAATACCCTCACTGAATTAGGATTCACCCAAAGATGTATGGAACCTACACACGCCAAGGGCAGAACACTCGATTGGGTGGCTGACCACAACTGCCTAGCTAACATCACAGACATCTCACCATTAGCCTGGACTGACCACCATCAGATATCGTTCATGCTCTCGACTATCCGACCCCCACCCTTGCCTATCAGTAGGGCCCCACCCACACTCACGAGAAACAAGAAGAGTATTACTGTGGAGAGATTTATCCCAAACTTACTCCCCACATTCAACACACTACCTGAGAACTTGAATCCTGAGACTGGTCGAAGAATACAATAAAGTCATGTCCACATCGTTGGATCTAATTGCCCCCCTCAAACTCAGACCAAGCAAGCCTAAAACCCACTTGAACAAATGGTACACACCATTCCTTAAAAGTCTAAGACAACAAAAACGAAAGTGCGAAGCCACTTGGAAAAAACTCCTCTCAGCAGCTAATAAACTTAAACTCTCTAAACAAGCTGCCCTCTATAAAAAAATAAATCTACCTTGCAAAACGCTCCTCCTTCGATTCCCGCATATCCCAAGCAAAATCAAATATGAAGGAATTATTTTCCATCCTGAAAGAAGTAGAAACCCCCATAGCTCCTCTAGATACCTGCGCCAAAGATAAAAAAGATTCTGGTGTTCAGAAATCCAAAATGCCCTAGCCAACAAGATTGCTACTCTACAAAACAAAATATCCTGCAAAAAAGCCTCCTTGAATGACCCTCCACCTTCCAAACTGCCTGAGAAGCTTACCTCAAGGGAAACTACCCGCTTCAACTTCACTAAAGTCACCATATTGGAAGTAGAAAAAACTATTTTGTCACTGAAACCATCCATCTGTCAGGACGATCTGTGCCCTGCACAGCTCATCAAAGATGTTGCCCGCGACTTGTCCCCTTTCATCACAAAATTAATCAATGCCTCCTTCTACACTGGTTCCATCCCCACCAACTTAAAACAATCCTGGGTACCCCCATTACTAAAAAAACCCTCACTTGACCTAGCCACACCTACAAATTATAGACCCGTAATGACCGTACCATTTCTCCTAAAAAATATTGGATAAGATCGCTTATGTTCAAATACAGAAGTATTTGGAAGAACACCACCTGTTAGGAGCCAGATAATCAGGCTTCCGTCCGCAACATGGGACTGAGACGGCCCTCATCGACCTTAAAGTACAGATCGACAAGCTCAGAGATAACGGCCAAGCCACCTTACTCCTCCTCCTAGACCTCTCTGCAGCATTTGACCTTGTCGATCACACGGTCTTATGTACGCACCTACACACCTCAGCTAATTTTTCAGCTGGATCAGATCTTACCTTAACGGTAGAACCATGAGGGTATTTTCACCCACAGCTGCAGCAGACCCCATACCCATTACTTGTGGTGTGCCACAGAGTTCCTGCATCTCCCCCACCCTGTACAACATATTTACCAAGCCCCTTTTCGATGATCTGGATCATCTCGGTATCACCTACACTAACTACGCAGATGATACCCAGATCCTCCTTCCACTTTCTGAAGATTATGACAAGGATCTTGGGTCCTCTAAAGCCATCACCAGCAAACTTTAAACTCTCCAGAACAACGCTCTTAGAGCAGCACTGAGCATCTCCAGAAGAGAGCATATTACAGCACACTGCCAACAGAACAATTGGCTCCCCATCAATGACACAATTCTCTTAAAAACTGCCTCACTCACCGACAAATCCTTCAATAACGCTGCCCCTATCTATCTGATTGACAGATTTCATAGACAGACCTCCCTGAGACCTATAAGAACAGCTTATAAAGACTGCTTCTCTGTACCCAACTTCCAAGGCTCCACCATAGGGGGGAACAGCTTCCCAGTGAAAGCAGCTAAACTGTGGAACTCCCTACCGCCAACTCTCAGAATGGACCTGCATTATCAGAACTTCCGTTCTAAGTTCATTTTATGGTTGAAAACGTAGGCCCACTAATTCATCCAGGTGCATAGTCTCTATACTCTTGCCATTTGTATATATTGTACGGCCCACTGTTTGTACTAACTACTGCTTATCTGCATATATGTATATATCCTGCTTTATTTCTAATATGTGTATGTACATCATTTTTGTTGTTGTAACTAAGTTTCGCAATCTCAGGTAAATGCTGCGCACTGTTACCCGAGGGTATGCCTGCGCATTACAAATAATAAACAAACAAAAAAACAGACAATTCGTTCAACTGATGTCATGAGGGGGTTAAGGGAGGCAACACCTGTGCCCAACTATATGGTCAGCATTCAATGATTGTAAGTATGCACGGAAGGGGGGCCATATGTCTTGCGGTTTACAGCCTGCTGGGTGCAGACTGATCAAGCGTTCCTCAGTGCCTGATGCCCAAGTGACATTCCTGGCCATTGTTTTATGGTGGGTCTGGGCCAAATCAGTAATATGCAGCGCATTGCGGTTGGAGTATCAAAATCCTTGATTTACTTACATTGACAGTCAATCCATTTGCTTGAGTGTACTCATTCAAGGCTTTTAATTGTGGCTGTAGGCCCACTGGCGTTTTGTCTATTAAGACGAAGTCGTCTGCGCACATCAAATGGTCGATGGTGATTCCAGCGATGTTTGGGGGGAAGCATCTAACTTCTTTTAATGCCTCTATGAGATCTGACAGAAAGAGATTGAACAGAGAAAGGGCCAGGGGGCAACCCTGTTTTAGGCCTCTGGATATTTTAATTTGGTGAGATAGGGTGCCCTCCTGGTCCATATTTATCTGTAGTACCGTGTCAGAGTGAAGGTTGTGAATTCCTTTGAGAATGTCCCATGGGCAGCCCCATTTAGCCAATTTAGCCCAGAGCTTGTTCCTGTTGATAGAATCGAATTCCTGGGATAGATCAATGAATGTGAGGTACGTTTGCTTTTCTAGCAAGATGGACAGTTATTTCAGTAGGTTAATCAGGAATACATTCAATGATGTATTTATGCCATTTACAAAACCAGACTGCCGGTTGGCCAATTGCCTTGAGCTGATGGTCCATGCTTCTAAAGCCTTCAAGATCAACTTGGAAAATATCTTCCCCACCATATCCAACAGGGCGATAGGATGGTAGTTGCTGGCGTTTGTCCTATCGCCTTTCTTGAAGATGGGGACGACCACAGATCTTTTCCAGGAAGACAGGACTTGCTTCAGAGTCTTTATCCTTTCGAATAAGGTCTCCATGAATTTTGACCAGGGTTCTGGTTCTTCCTTGAGAATGGCATTTGTTAGGCTGTCAGGCCCTGGAGCTCTTGAGCTGCTGGAGTTTTTAATTAGATTGTGAATGTTGTCATCCTTTGTTTTATAGGTCCACTTAGCTTTGCAATTAGAGATCATTATGGGCAGTTGGTCTTCTTGCTCGTTAAATACCATCTGAAAGTGTGTTGCCCATGGCTCTTCTTCTACCTTGTTAGTTTCCAGGGTTGCAGTTTCTTGGTTAATCGAGTTTAGCAATTTCCAAACTTCCCCTCTATGTTTTTTGCAGATTTTCTACATCATTGATTCCGTGTCTTCTTGAATCATCAAGTACTTATGGGCTTTTACCCAGTTTTTATATACTAGCGATTTTGCTTTGATCAGCTGGGCTGAAGATATGGTATTTCCTGCTCTGATCCTTTTTATGTCTGATCTGATTCTTTTCCTTTCTCCGACAAGGGCCAAGTTAAAGGAATGCTTATGCTTGCGGACGAAGATACTCTTTTGGGTTCCCTTCCGTTTTTCCACAAAGGCCATCAGTAGCTTTGGATATTCAACTGTCTGATCTTTTTCTCCATTCTTGTTTTTTATGAGGTCCTCCAACTCTTTTGTTAGTTTCTTAATTCTTGGTCTATTTTGAGTCCATTCCCCCATGTTTAGTTACCACTGGACAGGTGTAGCAGTCTCTGGGAGAATTGGGAACTCCCATGCAGTTCAGTTTGGTTATGTTAAGGTCGCTGTGGGATTTCCGAATTACTTCGAATGAGTGTATCCAGGGAAGTAGATTTACAGACACAAAAAAGTAATCCAGCACTTTTGTGCAATTTCCCCGCATCCAGGTGTTGGAGCTGGCATGTCTTCCCAGGTGTGCCCGTTTATTAGATGTAAGTCTCGGGGCTCAAGTTCTGCTGTACACAACCTTCCCTTGACCCATCCAGCAGTCTTGTGGCCCGGATCATCAAATCCTGCCACCTGGTGGTCTTCCAAACATCCATGCAAAAATCGACACATATGACAATTAGTGGATCTTGTAATGAAACCATTAAGCTTTCTAGTAGCAACACGATCTCCTTGATAAATGTGAGGTTGTCTATGCCCAATGAATTACATAGAATCAGCCATTCCAATAATTCAGACCTTATCCCCGAGCTTTTAATTAAGGTCACTTGCGTGAACTGATTTGGGTCCCAAAGACACTATAATGGTATGAGTTTTTCATCAATGTTAAGAGTCCTGATGCTGGTCTTCCTTTTACGTCTTTGCTGGCAGGGTTCAGTAGGGTGGTAAATCCTTCTAGAGCCGGTAGTGTTCTCAACCAGGTTTCCTGGAGGCAAATTAGATCATAGTCATCCCATTACAGTTCTTCTTTGCCAAACAGGTGCACGAAACCCCTGGTGTTGCAGCTTCCAATTGTCCACCCATTAGTGGGGCGGACTTGCGTAGCTAGGCTTTCTCTTTTCTCACCACCAGAGCTTTTGCCAACCATCCCTATGAGTCAGCGTCAACCCCCCTTGGAGTCTTGTTTGAGTAGGTAGTGACTCTCCTTTCCAAAGCAGCAGAGTTATTCACGAAAATACGCAGGGGAGACAGCACGTTATCTGCTCTGTCAGTTCCTTTCCTCTTTGGTGCTTCTTTACGGATCCATGTCTCAGTTTGTATTATTTTCGGCACACCTTCTCTGAGATGGAATCTAGTTGTTTTGACTGGAGCTCGAAAGTGCTCCTTAGGGCCCCATTTTTGACTGGTATCGTTATCTCTGAGAGGGAGTAAACCATAGAGGAGATACATGAGGTCTCCTCAAGTATAGTGTCTTTGATTACTGCATCTTCTAAGACGATCATGGCTTTATCTAGGTAATCCTCGCTCTGGAAGGCCACTCTGGCAATGTCGTCTGTTGGGATTAGTTTTAGTTTTGGGATCCGATATAGCATTTTCCGGACGTTTACTCTGTTTATCGTCAGGCCATCTTTAATTCCAGCTGTCCAGTCAAGAACAAACCCTGGGTCCCAATTATCAGCATTCCTAGGGCAGTTTGCCTTTTTGAGGTGCCCTCTTATGTTTCTGATTCCTTCCTGGTTGTCGTCAAAGCTACATACTGAAAGGGGGGAGTAGTTTAGAGCCACTGTTTGTAGGGGGTTTCAACTCCCACCAATGCTTGCCTGTTCGAGGCTCATTAAGATTTTATGTTGAGTCAGGTGTGAGCCCTTCTGGATCAATGTTCTATGCTCATCCCCATCCTGAGAGCCTTGTCTCATCGAGAACAACGGCACAGCCAATGCTAGGTGCTTCTGTTCCAGGGTTCTAAGGCTGTGCCACGCAGACTAGTCAGTCTTTTTCACATCGAGGGCCTGCTCGTGTACAAACCATCTCTATCTATTTCATCTGGTGTACATTGGGGTGTGTCTGGTGGCTCAACCCTTTCTGACTCAACTGAGTATGTGGAATAGTCCAACATTTGTTCCATAAATTCTTCCTTGCTCGGTGAGGCATCTACCTTTTTGTAGGGAGGGGATTTTTGATTTTCCGACCTCTTCTCTTTTTCTTCCAAGGATTTCCGCTTTGGGAGGTAGTTAGAATCTTTCTGAGGAATTGGTAAGGTCAGTTTCTTAAGGAATTGGCGTGCAGCATTAGACTTGCCCTTGGCCTGTTGTGTATACCCTGTTTGGCTTTGAGGTTGCTTATCTGTCCGGCGTTGTGGATTTACTTTTGTGATCTTTTTGTGACTCTTCAATTTAGCAAATAGCGTGTGAACTGTAGCAGGGGTAGGCGGCGGTGCAGGTGGAGGTGCCCGTCCAGTCCTAAGGTTGTCATCATCTTTAGCCATAGAATTAGGGTGCTCTACTTCTTCAATTAAGGTTATCTCTTCTTTGGTCCAGTAGTTTCCTTTGGCCACAGCTACAGTAGCCCCTTGCTCCTCTTCTCAACCCGTTACCATCAGCTCACCTCTTTGGTGGCTGGTATCATTTGTTATTTTTGATCCTCTGTCACCTTTTCGGTGGCTGTATTGGGTATTCCTATCTCTTGCCGATTTGGAGGAATTTGAGGTTGTTGCAGTTCTGCTAAGGTCTGTGTTTGTTCTACTGATGAGTCTATGCTTTGGGTTCCCTTTTTTGGGCTGCGCGATGCAATCTTTTCTCTTCAATTATTGGATCAAGAATCCTATGCAACATGTTTGTTGTCTCTTCTTTGTGTGTCTCTAGTTTACTTTGGATTGCTGTGATAAAGCCTTCCACATATACCACACATACCATTTTGGATTGGAGCATAGCCATAACAGTTGTCTGGACTTTTACATGATCATCAATTGCCTCGTATAGTTTAATGAATGGTGCCAATACCAATGTTAGTGCGGCCATGGTACTGGCATTAATTGATGTCTCCTCGTTGGCGTTAGGTAGTTTACACTTGTGTTTTCTTTTCCTTCCCTTTTTGATTGGCCCAAATTTTCCAGAACCTGGGTCAAGGGAAAGACGGCGGTGATGTGTTGATTATCACAAGGTCCTCGTCTGCTGATTCTGACGATAGCTCAAGTCTACGACTCTTTCTGTTTTTTGTCCCCCTTTTGTTACCCTGTAAAGGCGAAAGACTGCTTGATCGACCTATGTGAGCGGGGCAAGATGGTGCAACTCGTGATTTCCCTTGTCATGCTCGCTTCCTTCAGTTTCTGCAGTATCATTCGTGTTAGCCAAATCAGTTTGCCCTCCTGAAACTTCAAAGGTTTTTAGAGTGTGGCTTTCAGGCACAGTGTTGGCATGCCACTTCTATCCAGAAGATTCCAACTTGCAAGCAATGTAGATTCTTCCACCTCCCCAAGGCGCTCCTCTTGATCAGACCAAGTTCTTATCAAGCATTTCCTTGCTTTGGAACCAATATTCCTATAATGGATCCTTGTGGAGGGCGTGAAGTTAGTTATTCCCAGACCTGTTGGCTTCCATTGGGTAGATCCCTTGTAGAAGATTGTCTTTTTTGGGTTTGTTCGGTCTCCCCATGGAGCTCTCTCCGATTGAAGTGGGGTATTCTAGGTTTCTGGCTGGCTCCAGTGATGGCCCCCTTGCCATTGTGGGGAGGGTTCGAGGATCCCATATTTGTGGCCCTAGTCCAATCTTAGTGGCTAAGGCCAGTGCGTGCGGGTGACACATCAGGTCTATACCAGCAAGGTTGTTTGGTTTCATGCTTGTGATTTCAGGAGCTTGTGGTGCTAAATTCCTCATTTCGGGCATGGTCATTGTCTGATTTGCGAGGTTGGCTGAAATGGTGGTCTGGGTTCTACCCGCCGGCCATAGCATTTCATGAGCCTCTACCCTACTGCCTCTTGGCTCCTGCGTTGGTGACGTAGCTGACCTTGGGGGTTCTGTCATTGAATCCTGAACACACTTGAAGGAGGGGCAGATTGTCATGGGTAGAAGGATAGAGTCAGAGGGGGATATATTTTTGCAAATATAGTGCTGTAGAGGCAGTTACCAATATTCTTGGCATCAAGGCTGGAGGTGCGGCCAAGTCAAAGTCAATGCATGAATTATGATATGAGTCACCCAAAGGTTTACACAGGGCGGCATTGGTCGCGACATTGGAGACTCGTCATGATAGTCTGTGGCAGTGCCGCTTTCAAAGTTGGTCAGCGCTGTTGCTTCACTTACCTCTGCTAAGGGGATCTTTTCCCAGTCTCCAGCTACCGTCTAATTGAGGTAGACCGCAACGGAGGTCTGGTTTTTCCATTTATAGGGCAAGATCGCCCAAGGAGCAACAGTCATGGAGGCTCAGCCTGCCCTCAATAGGGTAGCAGAAATGAGTGCAGAGTGCCAGCGAACCCATCCAGCGAGGGCTGCAGTAAGATTGGCTGTCACTTCTCGCAGTACTGTTCGGCTCCCCGACTCAACCCGTGAGACACAGGAACACGGCAACACACTCTTCAACACTCTGCTACGCTTCACTTTTGCCAGCGGGTTGTATGAATGCAAGACCGCCTCCTGGCTGGGCACTGTAGAAAGACTGCCAAATACAGGTATGGAAAGAAAGATTTGCCAGGCAGCGTACTCACACAGCAACACACTCTTCACAGCCCCACCACTTTTCTATTTACTATGACAGGGCCATCTTGTTTTTTAATGGGAGATTTTGTTTGCATAATACACGCAGAACCTGGTTCTCCCTTGAAAACCAGAAAATATTGCTCTGGCCTGCTTTGGCTCGGGCTGACCGTCATTACCAGCCATGTTCGCCCCCAATGCGGGATGATAGCCATAATCATGTATGGCTAACAAGAATGTTGTCTATCATTTATACACTGTCAACTAAAGGTTGTATCAGAAAAAAATAATTTTAGTATGTATGTGCTCAGACTTATACATCTAGGAACTGCTCGATAAGCAACAGGCACAGTATAATGAGGGGCTACAGCTATAGGGTACAATAGTGTAGCAACTGCTTAAGATATTGTGTTGTAAGAGAACATACTATCAATAGTAGTAAACAGTGAGAACCTGGAATCAAACTGCCACCAACCTGACATTCTGTTTAAATGTATGTATTATGTTTTTTGGTAGCCTTAAATGTAGGGCTTCATTAAAGCGAATATACTTTTTTTCTTGCACCACTGATTCCAATTTTTGTCCACATCATTATTTCATTAGTGGAAAAATGATATCAATAATTAGAAGGACTAGGAAATGTGAAATATGTTCATGTATTGTAACTAGCTCTTTTAAAGCGTGACTCTACCAGTTTTGGTTTACCCTTTGGCCCTGGGTCATGCCAGGAAAGAGATATCATGGCTTAATCGGAGCCAATGGACAGGCAAGTTGCCTGTACTGATGTGTTTATAAATGCAGATCAGAAGAACCCTGTTTGTGTGTGTTTGTCAACTTGTAGATATTTGAGTGAAATGGCGTGCTTGTGTTTTTAAATTCAGAAATAGTAGAAAAATGCTAAAGTTTTCCAGGACCAGACCTTTCTTTAGAAGTGGTGTGCCCAGTGCTTAATTTGTGGGGGTGTTTGCCAGGGCTCATCCTAGCACTTATTTCTGAGCCCCAGCACTTATTGTGTCAGACTCAGATTAGTACCCTTGTGGTCTCCCCTGCTACCCCTTAAAAAATTTTAAAAAATGTATTTCTTTTAAATTAAGTTGAGGCTACTGTGCTGTGGCCAGCAACATGTGGCACTTTGTTTCTGGAGTGGCTGGTTTTGTGATAGCTATAGCTGCTAAAATAGCTTAGTGGGTTAAGCACTCACTGCTGCAATGTGTGTGTGATCTGCAGGTTGCAGGTTCGATTCCCGGCACGATCAACTCAGCCTTTCATCTTGCTGGGGTAGATAAATGGGTACCAACACAGGTTGGGTAAGATTGTATGTATATTTGCTCTATATAAAGCGCTTAAGCGTAAGTGCTATATAATGACACATCATTATCGTTTGGCCTTGGACGTCTGCTTGTATTCACAGTAATTTGGTAATATGGGCCTATACGCGCTGATGTTAAAGATACATATGGTGTTCCATTCTTATATAAATGTGTATCACTTTACAGTGATATCGTGAGTGACCATATTTTTCATAGTGTACTTAGAAACAATACAAAAAAGGTAGCTGGCGCCCCTCTCCAGAAAGAACATGGCATGATAACCTGTTCAGCAGGCACAGCTCCATCTCACTGATGGGGCCTAACGGGACTGAAACACGTGTCTTGGGTTAGTGCTGGTACTCTTGTTCAAAGGAGATTTGCCTGGCATTTCGGTGCTGGACTGCCCTTGTGGGTTGGACAAAGACTAATATGCAAATGGCTATTCCTCCTTTGTGGAAAGTACAGTGAGCGATGACTGCGGACTCTCAAAGTGGGTAAAAACTACTGAACCGGTTATCCTGCCATGTTCTTTCTAGAGGGGGGCGCCTGCTACCCTTTTGTACTTAGAAACAATGCTATGTGATGCCACTTCCCGTTTTGTCAAGGGGTGAGGCTGTGTTCCATTGCTTCCTGTGATGTCACTTCGGAGTGGGGTCAAATGACATCACTTCCTTTGATGTCATCAGAGGTCAAGGGTCATGTGATGTCACTCCCGCTACCCCTGTCATTTTGGTGAAATGACGTCCCTGTCAGATTGATTATGAAGTAACGATAGACAGGGCATCCATTAATCGCAATGACCAGCTCCAAGCAGTAGTTTAACCCCAAATGTGTCGACACTGTGGAGAGCAGCTGTGGGCGGTGGCATCACTGATGGGGAACTACCCGCACACAGTGTCACAATCGTGCTAGAATATATTTGAGCCCTGACACCTGTTTTCTTACAAATTAATCACTTCTGTTCCCTAAATTCTTCAAAACAGCTCCATACCTCACAACAAACAAACCTAAAATGGTGCTTTACCACCAGGTTGCCATTTTATATCTTTCCACATTAGCTTACCTCTTCATATTATTTCTCCTATGTCTATTATACCGAATGTGGTATGCTCCTAAGCCTAAAAGACAATAAAATAGGCATGGAAGTCTGGCATAACTCTTTATGTTTTCCATCAACGTTAAAACAAAAGAGTACCTTCTGATGAATCAAATACACATAGTAAAATCTTATACGATATTTGATTGATAACCATTGTGCGCAACCACAGTGGGAGGTACTGTACAATTCATGACCTAAGGCCATGTATGACGTGAGCTCACAAACATCAAAGTTAGGCAAGGAGGTATACATACTTTTCAAGAGTACATGGAGCATTGCTGGGAGAGTACAGAGCGAAAAAACAGGTTATAAAATAATTGCGATCAAGTTTGTTTGATTAAGTAATGATTACATATGGTTAATACTACCACTGTCAACTTGGAGGAGGTGAACATGGGTTTGACCAGGTCATATATTTTGTGGAGTTAATAAAGTATCTTTAGATCAGATGGATTAATAAGAGATAACCTTTCACTCGTAGGCCCTCATTATGAGTTTCCCAGTATCCCGCCGTTAATTCCTACCGTTATCGGCGCCTGATATCCTAGTAATTTTGGCATATTCCAGTTGCCAGCAACAGCAGTCGTTCCCCATTCCATGGAGTCCCACAGTGCTTCATGAGGGGAATCACAGGTAATGATGGCGCCGGTAATACCGGTGCCAGAAATACTTGCTGTTTTTTGCCAGTGGGTGCTGAATTTACCTCCACCTCTTCTTTGGAGGTAAGTCAGTGAACTCCCACTGCAAACTTGTAGTTTTGCGGTGTGGGAAATGATCTTCATGCTAGTTGCCCTTTGGTATAGACTCAGTGACCTTGCCTATGGTTTCGATTCTCAATTTCAACAGCATGATTCCGCTCTGTTTTGGCTGCTATGGATTTTAGGGATATTCGATATTTCCTTTTCCTCAGGCTTTTATTTAGTTTAACTCCAGCAGGTTCACAGTCCAACATTTCCATTCAAAATTGGCATGGAACATTTGGGTCTGATTGCATTCTTTCTTGAAAAAGGGCCTCCTGCTTGTTGTTGAATTGCATCAGCTAATTCCAACCATTTTAACCGTTTATTTCAAATAATGTATATAGCACATGTCGGAAGCATGCTGCGTTTCATAAACACAATTATGTTTAAATATCACAAAGATAAAAAAGATTAAAGGAATGGTTGAAGAACGCACAAGGTGCAATACAGGAAGATGAAAAGAAGGAGAAAAAACAATAATTTCCAAATGGAAATATTAGTAAAAGATGCGGAAAATACACAACTAAGCAGACCAAGAACATATGTTAACTAGGATATCAAAGTCTAAAGAAATACACTGGATGAAAATGATAAATATCAACTATGAAATTATCAGAAACCCAAAGAGAATTCTAGAGACTAGGGCATAAAAAAGAAAAGCTGGATTTGCACTTTTAGATATTCTAGGGGGTGCTTAATGACGAAGAGAGGTACTACAGGAGATTCTAGACATAATACTAGGGGGAAATGTGTTCACATTTTCTGAAAGAAGAAATTGAATGTGCTGCAGAGTGAAAAATAGCTTGCAGGCGTTAAAGAGAAGATGTGAGAACATCACATACCTATAAGGATGCTAAACAACTTAAGATTGTCTTTTATAAAATCGATCTCTTCTTTGAACTTTCACTAATGCACGCTAAAAGATGAGTGCAAATGCATCTGAAAGCTTATGCTTGGTGTCAGTGTAAAGAATTCACTGTGGCCAGGAGAGATGACATGACCTATCTACTCCTCTCCTCTGTCGCCTTGACCAATTTGCAACCTTCGCTGCTGCAGCTTTTCCCATCGGCAATTTCTTGTATCACTAATTTGATTCTTACTGCCACAGTTGTTTTGTGCATGGATGGAGTCACGGTCTTCCAGGCAAACACACCAGTTTCTAAAATTGCTGCATTCTTGGTGGTAGGTTTTTGGGATCTCTTGCAAAACTCTGATTCTTTAGAGTAACATTTTTATCTGGTCTTCATGAACACACATTTATTTATATATCTCCTATCATTTACAAATAAGGCAAAGGAAACTTGACTACCCTTAAATAATGCCATGCATTGCTTGACTAACACTCAATTTTATTATGGTGAAAAGTCTTGGGAGGGGGGTAAAAGCATTAGAAATGCTTGACCCTTCCCCTGGAACATTTTGCAGGCGTGGAGGAGTTTGCCTGAATTTCCAGTGTTAGTATCTATGTTATTATCTGGTTCCTCGGTGGCACTATGGGCAGAATCAACTGTCCTCTTGGATCCCCCCGATTCATTGCATATTAGCTGGGTGATCAGGTGTCTCAGTGTAGGTTTAGCCTGCTTACCCAGCCTTTATCAATAATGTATTGTCTTTGAAAGCCAAGTTAAATGTGCACATCATGGAGGGGTATGTGTGACTATGCAAATTGCCCCCTTACTTGAATTGTGCTAGCCTGCTTTGGACCTCATTTACCTCTTTATTAATTGGAATAAACCCAAAACGATATTAGAGCAATGTTTCTCAGCATTAAAGGTTGTTTTAATTGCAATGGACTGTACTTCCTATGCTCAATATCAAATCATTTTTGTTAAATGCGATTCTGCTAATTCGATCCACTTTTCATAAAACTCAGTGCCAAAAATATAGTGCATTCATGCACCTTTGAGCACAAGTCTCCTGACAACTGCAACACCTGCTCTACTGTGTGTCCCCTAACCATCCCCTAACAATCCCCAGGAAGCAGTAGGGGTGAATTGCTGCAGACAAAGGCCTGCCACTCTGTCAGCTGCACTGGAACAGGCCTGCTCGCTCGAGGTGAAGGAACATCTGTAAGTGCCAACCAAACTCCCTGGACTGGGAGCGCAGAGCAAGAAGGACTCACCATGTCCTAGAGCACTTGGATTAGGACTCTCATCAACTAGAAAGCCTAAGAGCAGTTGCAATACTGTTGTCACAGCTTTAAACTGAATTCATACTGCATTCAACACCCTTCAGCCAAATACAGTACCCACAATACTGCTTTTAGTACTTGATGTATTTGAACTGCTCTCCCACATCTTCAAACTGATAGGATGCTGCATCACACCAGCAGTGTTCATCACCACCTCTTCTTGAACACCGGCTCACTGCTGCAGAAGTCTACGATTTGCTGCTTCCTTGAGCTTCCTTGAGCATGGCATCGAACCAACTGGACCTTGCTTCAACCAAACTTGAACAATGATTTGAACAACTTGAAGCCATTGTGGCATGCTGTTAAAGGTTTTATGTATACAATTTTGAATTCTTTGAAGGATGCATCCCCTGGTACAACACCCCCTATCACACAATCCCACATCAGAATTCAGAGACAACAAACAGGCTGTAGCTAGGATTAATATTCAATGTTTTTAAGATAATGGATCAAAGTCAAGGGTTGTCTCCTAACTTTATGGTGGGGAAGTCTCCAACAGAGTTATATAATGTATGGACAGCTTGTCTTACAGAAAAATGACCTGTCTGCAGGGATCTCACTAATTTACTAAATGTACACATACTTTCAATATTGCTACTTGTTGGCCAGTGTGAGTTAAAGGTTTCAATATGTAATAGGCAATTCCATTTTGCTTTTTTTTTGTTGAATGATGTATTACTTAATGAACTTTATTTCTCCAACATGAACGACAGGTGTTGCTATCAGAGAAATATTTCACAGCAATAGTCGATTGAGGGTTCTCTTATGCCATTGACAAGTATTGGCGTAAGAAAAAGTCAACATCAAACCTACATAACGTTAAAATACATGTCTTCATTTGTGTAGTATTCTTCTACATGTATATGGTGCTTTTAGCGTCTAGTGTAGGAATATATGTAAACATGAAACTGTGGTGGTTTGCATTATAAGATTAGGTTTAGGGAAGCTGTGTTTTCATTTTGAAAGCACAAAATATGTATTCTTTCACACAACCTAGGAACATAAAATTATGATTCTCTAAAAGTACAGAAACCATCCCCCCAATTCTATTTCACAATTTGAGTTCATATAATAGAGGGTCCTCTCTCTTCTGTGTAATGTCATTGGAGAGGGTTAAACAGTATTTTAAGTTGCAACATGTTTTGGCGATGAGAATGAACAAAGTATCTTTCTCTCACCCCCACTAGAATGACATCGATTTTCTCAGTTTTAATGTACACATTGTAAAACTGTTGAGTGTTGTACACAAGTCCATAAAGCTTCAATCATAAAATATACCTGTGAAAACACAGGCTTTAATTTACTTGTCTGCTGTCAAAAGACAACGTGCCTTTTGCACAGAAAATGCAATCTTTCTAGTTTTAAATCAGTTCTCCATTTGTCAGAGAGCATGAAACATTTTCCACTGCAAAATTCTACAGTACTCTATTTTACAACAGTTCTCCGGTGTCTGCCCTCCCAGTATGACCTCCTTTCAATGGGCCCACTGTTAAAGGATTGTTGAGGACATATATCTAATTGTAGTGGGGCTTTTATACTAACTTCTGGGCTTTCGTTTTAAGGCGCACAATTGGCAAGGCATCTCACAGCTGCAGGCAGCTTTCACACAGTCAGCTAGGCTCATCGGTCTCTTCTTTGAATACCCCTCAAGAAATAAGGTCCTTTCTATGCAACATCATCTTCAGGCTTCCTCTGGACAGGCCATTGTGAGTTCTTATATCATCTCAAGGTTTTATTCCACTTGATCACTCGTCTATTTCACTAGAGTTCCTCCATCTGCAGACTTTCCAGAATCCCAGAGCTCTCGACTGGTTGTGAGTTTGGATGTAAGTAGAGCTCTAATTTTCCCACACAGTAGACTTCATTATAAGTTTGCAGTAATTTGGCAGTAAACCACAGGATTACATTGGAGTTACCACAAGATTACAATTGGTGTTGTATCCCCATAGGACTCCATGGGGAATTTTGGTGGATCTACCACTGGCAGAATTACTGTGCAGTAAATCTGTTGATTTTGCTGGAGGTAAATCCTCCACTTCACCTCCAAACGTACAATTCGGCAGGGTGGGTAAATCAGTGGCAATTCCGTTATTGCCCAAAAATTGGAAGTAACGGAATTACCACCACTTTTTTCTACACTGCCGAACTTGTAATGAGGCCCATTGTCATTTGACATCATCATTTTTGATTGCCTAAGTCTTCCCATTGATTCCCTTAAGAGGTTGACTCTCCCTAAAACAGCACCCTCTTATTTGATACGTCCAACATATTTTAAACATGTGAAATGGGGTGGTTCTGTTCAATTTTGGAATCAAACCCATATTTCTGCCATAACTTTAGTTACAAACTTTTCCTATTATTAAAACAGACATTTTTTTAAATTGCAGAGTGAGCCTGCATCTTTAGACATGTGCTCACTTCCGTAGGATGTAACAGGAAAATGTTATTAAAATAAAAATGGTATTAATATCTGATACATATTAATATATTGTTTTAGTCTCTTATCATGGAGCAGTCGATCTCAATTCCAAAGCGTCTTTTTCCTTTCCAGTAGGCCAGAGCATTGGAAAGTTACAGTGAACGATGTTATCTGCATGGTAGTACAATTTTAAAGTGACTATGAGTTTCATTTGTGTCATTTTGTACATGGAAGTTTCATTTCAGCTTAAACATAAGCTCGAGGCTGGGTTGTTGTGCAAGTATCCATTCATTGGTAGATATTGTTTTATGGCCAATCTTAAGTTCAGATAAAGTCAAGTCAATGTCGAACTAGTGCTCGGTCTATTGTTATATAGATAAAAACTGTCAGATAAAAACTGTCCCTCCCCGATAATGCAGTGGGGAGAGGTCACATGATGATCATGACAAAGAACCACACCATCAGATTGAAGATTTTGGAATGTGTAAATCCAATTATTTTCTCTTTTTTTCCAAAAGTTAACCTTTCTTGCTGTGGGTGCAGTCCTCTAACAGGATGATGGATGACGGTATAAGAGGCCTGGCTTGGGCGGATAGTTAACCCATGACTTCCAAAGCCAGTGGCTTTCCCAAGCTAGATTTGCACTTCTTTGATTCTTAAAGGCACCATGGATTATATATAGTTTCAAATGGTAATACTTTTATTCTCAGTACCAACTGTAGTCTAAGTCTATTTAACAAATTGATTATTTACTGCACTCAAAATGCAGTTTGATTTCCGTTTGCAGTTGTTTAAATGAACACAGTTTTAATTTACAGATGCATCACAATTTCTATAATGTCACATTTGTATAAAAACAGGATACAGTGCATATTGGATTCTGGAAATAAACATTTTTTACTTGCCATTTTGATAATACAAATCAGATTTTCCTTAATATACATTGCAGCATTTCTTACATGAACGTGCGAAATCAAAACACCAATCCACTGGTGTATATTTCCTCGTGCTTATCATGTGTAGATGTCATATGTCTTAAGAAAATGTTGGTAGGTGCTGCACCATTTGATTGGAATATTATATTTTTTAATGAAGTGTCAGTACGCACTTCGCAGGCTGTGCACCGTTGGTACAGATTTGGGAAAAGCACATTATGCACAAATTCAGGAAGGCACCATCTAGGCAGCTCGTGTTTTGGTGCATCATTAAAATTTCCTTTTTTAATAAATGTACCCCTACAACGCGCCAACTCAACAGAATGCTAACATCATGTTGAACCGACTCAATAACACAGCCAAACCTGGTGAAACCTTTGAACCGCACCACATAAAACGCCACTCTGATGCCGATTTTCCACCTGGATCAATGCGACTGACCGCATCTTGCTCCTGATTCAACAGCAAAGAAAGCGCAGAGAAGCCCAGCTCGACACTGTCCAAAAATAAGGTACTGTTGAGAGGTCCTGTACAGGTCCACTTTTGAGACCATTATAAGCCCTTTTTATAATACCTTTCTTGAAAGACATATCCTTTGAACAGTGAAATACTGAAATTGCTTGCCTGAGTGCTATTCTTTACCAGTTCTGTATTTTCTCTTTGCTCTCTTATACAGTTGGGTAGTTAGTTATTTCTATTTGTTTTATATTTTTTAGCATTGTTAGCAGATGGTCATGTTTCAACAGTGTCACAAATGTTTTCAAAAGTCAACTTTAATGGGTTGGTCCTTGATACTGTCCTTTGCCAATAGATGATTCTTGGGGGTTCTTGGGGATCACACATGGCATATTAATGATAAGAGAAAATTCATGCAGATCTGCCACTGACATGCCTTGTGTCTTTTACATCCTTGCTTGCCTGCTTTCCTTCTCCCCTACCCTTTAATCGGGCAGTGTCTCTCACCAACAAGTAATGACTCTGCTCAACACACCACACAACTCCTTCCCAGATGAGAACCCCACCAATGAATTCAAACATATTTCTTCATGCAGTCCCTTATGTATTTATGTATTTATTTATTTATGCAAGTCTATTGAACCAATACCTGCAAATGAAGAAGAAAAAAGAACACCCAACAACATTTCGGTCAACTGGATGGGCAGACCTGAGGGAAATGAAAGAACATCACATCAATTGACATTACTAAACATTAGATGGTACATTACTATGCTGGTAAACCTATAACCAGATAAGTTAAGGCAGGGTCTGCAACCTGCAGCTCTCAAGATGTTATGTTATTTCATGTTTATGAACATTTGTAAAGTGCTCAAGCTCAAAGGCAAAAGAGCGCTGGTGAACAGAGAAAAGGCATATGCTGAAATGTAGCCACTCAGTTAGTCGGACAGATATTGATGAAAAAGAAAGGTTTGAGAGATCTTCTAAATTTAGAATGATTAGATACAGTCCTAAGAGTTACTGGATGTTTGCTCCAGAGTCTGGAACTAAAGAGCAAGAAACGTCTTTCACCTGCTGAGTTTAGTTTAAATCTTGAAGGAGTGAGTAGCATTAGGGTGGAAAACCACCATGTCGAACTGAGGAATCATGAAGTAATCTATTTGAAAGATAAAATGGGACACTGACATAAATGCATTTATGGATCAACGTGAGAATTGTAAACAGATTTCGTTGCAACAGACAACCAATGCACCCATCTCAAAACAGGAGTGCTATGACCCCGAAAAGAAAGATTCAGAATGGTTTTTAAAGTGTTATTTCACAAAGTGTATAATTTATGGCAGCGGAATTCTGGAAGACCAGCATAAGGTGAGTTACAGTACTCTATTTTTGACTGCAGTGACTTAACATACATATTAAAATGTAAGGGAGAAAGGGCTGAACCCTGTGCAACACCAGATTTGCGGTCCACAAAAGCTGTGACAAGTTTATCCAAACTAAGACAATATCACTGGCCAATTATGAAAGTGATAAATCAACCCAGAGCAGGTTTCGACACCGTGACCAAAGACACCAGTCTCTGAAGAAGAAGATGGTGGTCCAAGATGTCGAAGGCTGCTGATAGATCTTACAGGATTAACAGAGAGGTTCCAGGTTTATCCATGTTCCAAAGGAGGCCCCCCCTAATATCAAGGAGAGCAGTTTTGGTGCCATGCAAGGTTTGGAAACCAGACTGATGAATGCCCAGAAAATTATTAAGTTCAATGAAATCTTGGAGTTGGGAGACCACTACCTTTTCCAAAATCTTTATAAGACGAGGACAATTAGCAAAGGGGCAGTAATTTTTAGTTGAATCCGGGTCTAGAGTTGACTTCTTGAGAAGAGGTTGATCCAAGAATGTTTCAGTGCCAGAGTGATGAAGCCAGAATCAGGGGAAATGTTAATACAGTGTACCAAAAATGGAAGATGACCTCAAGTGAGTCATGGATCATAAAGATCTGGTAGGGTTGCCTGGACATTTAGTCAGATGCATGGACAAGATTATCAAGAGAATGCAATTGGGAGATACTAGAGAAAATGTAAACGCAAGGAAGCTACTGTTTGGACAGGGCTCGAAGGGGCTGAAATAGAACCTCATGAGTTGACAATCTGGTGATAAATTGGATGAGTTTTAGAGTCCATAAAGTGTACAATGGCCTGCAAATGATCCACTGATACTGGTGTCAAAGGTTTAGAGACAGGTTATGTTCTATTGACTGCAAGATCTAAAAAAAAGGGTTTTTTGAGAGTTACTTAGCTGGTTAATTTTTGCAGAGAAAAACCTCTCTTAGCAACTGCCATGTGTCGTTCATATATCCTTTTTAGTGGCAATTAAAACCATGTGATTTGAAGTGGATTGTTTTTTTTTTTTTATTATTTGTATATAATCTTTGTTAGATTTTTACAAAAGAAGTTCTCGTGATCACATATAGCTGACAAAAAAAAAAAAAATGTAGAAGGTTATGTGCTAATAGGTGATTGGAGCAATATTATTGTTATTGTTTTCACCGTCCACAGTTTATCAAAGTTGAGGCGAATTTCTCGTTAAATGTCAGAGAGATGGGAGATCTTTTCCATGCTGATATTTAGTAGTTTTGCCGTCGCAATTAGCCATCTAGTTTGAGCTCCTGTAATTAGGCGGTTCCACCACGTGTCTTCGTCATTGATGAAATAGTTTATAAGCAAGGGACCAAAAAAGGCATTCCTTTCCTGTGCGATCGCCGGGCAAACCATCAGGAGGTGTCTTACAGATTCTGTAATTTCAGGATTTTTACAGAGACGACATGTTTTCTCGTTAGTGGCAGCTCGGATGGCTAAAATTTCTTTTGTAGGAAGCAAATTGAGACGGGCTTTCAATAGGGTTTTCATTAACAGCTTGCAGGGATATCTTTTGCAGTACTCCATAGGCTCTTTGAGTTTGTTAAAAACGGGTGGTAGATGATTTAGCAACTTGTTTGATGATGCTTTTTCATTAGTATTTGTCCAATCTAACCACTCCATTTTTGATTTTATTCTTAGAGGATTCCCGAGTAGTTCATCTTCTGAGCAGGCTATCTCCTGCAGGTTTTGTTGCTGGATTTCAACCCAGTTTTTAAGTAGCTTATTGTTTCCCTTACTGATTTCTTCATTGATCATACGGTATATTTGAAGACTCTCTGGATGTCTTATTTTTCTGAATAGTTGAATCGTACTTTGTGTCACCACTGCAGCTATAGAAAGCAATCCTAGTTCACGTCTTATTGCTGCAGAAGATGTAGATTTAGGAAGTCCAAGTACTGTTCGCCAGATGTAGCCTTCTAGTTTGGTCCAGAGCGTCGACGGGATTGTAGGCATTGCATCCATGCCGTATGTTAAAGACGGGATTACTTTAGCTTTGTAAAACTGGATTGCAGGGAGGAGACTGAATTTGCCATATTTTCTGTGGACTGCTTGCAGCTGTGATGTTAGATGTTTCGCCTTTATCCATAGAGTTTGTTGCATTGTGGTAGCGTTCTTGGAGCTGTCAATTTCGACTCCCAAATATTTAAACGTTGTAACTACTTCAATTTTTACTTGGTTGAGGTACCACTGTAGATTTTCTTTCTTTTTAGTCCCCTGTTTTTGAAAAATCAGGACTTTAGTTTTTGATTTGTTTATCTCCAAGTTGTTATCCTTTATGTATTGGACAAGATTGTCGAGTTGCTGCTGAAGTCCGACCTGCGTATGATCCAAGATTATCAGGTCATCGGCGTATAGAAGCCGCTTGACCCCTACATTGCCGACTTTAGGTGGAAATGACCTGATCATGTCTTGAGAGTCTTTAAAGTCGCCTAGGAAAGATATGAAGAGTGCGGGGGCCAGCGGACATCCCTGCTTCACTCCACAATAAGATGGAATTTGATCGGATAGATCAGTGGATTGTTTTCCCCACTTATGCCAGACTTTCCTGATGAGAAATGTTTCTGACTACAACTACCAGCAATCCTCCCAATTGTCTATGCTTAGTAGGGCAAATGGGATTAAAATCAAAAGGTTTGGGACACCAATGGCTCTCCAGTTATTTCCCTGATTAACTATGATGGCTATACTCTCTGCCTTAATAGTTTCAGAATGAGTTTGGCTAGCGAACAGATTTGAAATTCCAAAAAGGGCACATCAATGACATAACTAAACATTAGGGGGTACATTGCTATGCTGGCATACACATACACGCACCACAACAATGTATTACTGCGTTTAAAATCTGCATCCCTCAAAATGTTTCAGACTACAACTCTATCATCCCCACCCATTAGTTATGACTGACAGGATTTGTAGTCAAAACCATTTGGTGAACAGCTGGAGAGTAATGCCATAATGGGATGCTGGAAATTACCTTATTTAATTTTAGGGCATAAGTGGGAATGTCCAATACAGGGGTATTCTTGGTAAAATAATGCAGAGATCCAGCTACAATTTCTGGAAAAAATGTATAAACATTCAATAATTTGCCCTGAAAAAGATTTAGAGATGTCTCCAACGCTACCGTTAGATGGTGAGGTTGCCATTGGTTCTTCCCTAGCATTCAAAAGCTAAGAAGCCGAGGACATAGATGTCGGAGGAAAATTCACTCACCTTCCCTCCTTGCATCTTACAAGGAGACCCTCCTCTCATTCTCCTCTCTTCTTGACTCTGCCAAATCCACCTAATACACCTTACTCATCACCTCTCTCTGCTCTCACCAATGAAAGATTTCCAAAACCCTCCAGGCCACCCGTACCCCTCGGCTTCCACTCTCCATCCTCACCTTTTTCTCAGCTGACTGCTTTGCTAGTTTTTTATCCTAAAAATCTGTGATTCCCTCACCATCCTCCTCTCCCTCCTTCCTCCAAACTATTTCTCATCAGCACTCTCTAAAACCTCCTATTTTGTCTTCTCTGAGTTCACTGCTACCTCCCTGATGGAACTGCTTCTTATCTTCTATCCAACCCCTCCTGTGCCCCCTTAAATCGCATCACACCGGAAAGGAGCTTGCACCTGCCACCACCTCTCAACTTTCCTCTCACTTCATTCCCTGCCTCTCTTCTGAGATCTTCCCAGCTTGCTATAAAGTAGCCACTGTGCTTCCTCTTAAGAAGAAATTGATGGCAGATCCCAACAACCATGCCGATTTACTTCCCTGTCTCTTTCATCCCACAATTCCAAGACACTTAAGAATGTGGTCGTCAACCGAAATATCTCATATCTGAAATCACATGGACCCAATGACCCTCTACAGTTCAGTATTTGTAGTCGGCACGCCATAGAAACAGAACTCATGCATCTCTCTAACTTTCTCCCTGTTGCTAACAACTCCAAACTCTTCTGTAATCAAATCCTTCTCAATCACTTTGTGGCCTATGACACTGTCCATCACTTGCCACTCTTCGAAAATCTCACTTATTAAGGCTTCTGTGGCACTGCCACTTTCTAGAATGCCTCCTATCTTTCTGTTCATTCTTTCTCAATATCATGAAATGGAATTATATCGGTGAACACTCCCTTTGCAGTCACGGCCCTGCAACGGTTGTGCTTTGTCCCCTCCTCTTTAATATCTACACTGCCTCACTGGGTAAGCTCAAATAGACCATTACCTTCCTGACAACAACCAGATCTTTTTTTTCATTCACCTCTTCCTCCCTGGAGCTGTCTGATGTCTCTGTATGGCATTTGGCTCTCTAATGCTGAATTCACCAAATACTGAAGTCATGTATCGCCCACCTTCACTTATCCCTCCTCTCCTGCTCTCGCTTCTATCATTCCTTCTGACGCCATCCCTCCATCCCCTGCCTTGCAACCATAGGGCACTTTTTCACAGTGACTTATAACTTGAGCAGTTCATCATCTCCCATGCCATGGCCTCCAGGCTTAACTCAATGAACATCTGCAGAATGGAACCCCATTTCACATTCCCTTTTGCTAAGACATGCACCTTTGTCCTTAACTCCCTGGACTATTGTCCCATCCTGCTCATAGGCCTCTGCTTCTATTCATCCACCCCTTTTGACAACATCATTTTGACAACACAGCTACTGCACTTCAGAAGTACAGCAATGAGAATTGAATACAACTCCTATTCAGCCTACACCACTACAAAACCAGCAATGTTCCCAATCATGAAGGAGACACAGTCTCAGCCCAACAGTTATACCTTGTTTGCCACTTTGGATAGCACAGGACGAGGACAGGCTATACTGTTATGGAGGGGTGTGAGCCCCTAGAGTAGCACACCAAAAACCATCGTACTGTGGATCCAAAATAAAAGAATGTCCAACTAAAGTTCTGAAACTTTATGAAATAGGGCACTTTAAGTAAACTAACAATACAACCAAACAAATCAAAAACCCTACAATCCACCACAACAAAGGTACTCACAGGGAATACACAGATTAGAATAAAGAGCACTCTGGGGTTGAAGATAGGGGTGCATGGCAGTGCTGTTAGCAGTAATTGTCAAAGTTACTGATTTTGTCTTTAAGAAATTAGTGAGTGTGGTCTTACAAGTCAGTAGGGTCCTTTCATGTGGCCCAGGAGGACGGGACCACTTAAACTACTGTGCACTACTGGTTTAACAGCATAGAGCCAGGCGCTTTGCTGCAGTTTGAGACAATGCCAACACAGGTCTAGTCAGGCTTTTCACTGTCCAGTTGGCATTGAGATGATTAGCTATGAGGACTCCCGATGAGGTAAGTCAGCATTTGAGATGGGCCAAGATGATAGCCTTCAGAGGGTGAAGTCTGCATTCAAGATAGGTCGAGACGAGGCTTCCAGTGGAATGAGTTGGTGGTCGAGAGGCAGCGATTCAGCTGCTTCTATGGGGTCGAGCTGGTGGTTGAGTGAAGTCGAGATGATTGGCTTCAATTGATCGACTCAGTATCCGGGTTACTCAAAAAGTAGTTAAGCAGATCGAAACACTTACAGAGCCAAGGGCAGCAAGGCATGTCCTGTTGTGGCTCAAAGTGAGTCAAGTATGCTCACGCCAGCTTGAAAAACGACTTGAGGTGGAAGGCAGACTTTGAGCTGCTTCTGGGCTTCAGAGTTAGTAGGAGACCTAAAGTAAGCAGGTCCTTGGCACCAGTGAACTGAGCTGCAGTAGGTCTTGTCCAGCTAGTAGTCACACCAAACATTGTCTTGGGATTGTTAGGGGGAAGAACCTGCCTCTTCCTTGTAACACTCTGTGTTTATCTCCATGGAAGATGGTTTTGGTGCATACTAAACTCTGCCCCCTGCCGCCTTGTTACATAGGCTAAAGACCACAGGCGACTGTGTTCACTTCTAGCCTTTTGTAAGGGGCTCAATCCTAGCTGCTGCTTTAGAACTTTCTTGCTTGATAATGTAATACCCAGAGTGATTTGTCTTCTGGGAATGGGGAGAGTGACAGGAAGTTAAGGAGCTCTAGGAAAGCCTAAGGAAATTCCAAGATGGTGGTACCGCTCTGAGAGCTCTAGCCCTCTCCTGGGCTACTCTGACTCTGCCATCCCTGCCAGGTCTTTGTTAAATAACAACCTGCTGCGACTTCTATTGGCCTGTCAGAAACTGCCTTTGGAAGCACTGGACCTTTCTCTGCCCCCTGCACATCCTTCGAGTTATTAACACTTTATCAAGGAAGACAAAAGGCGTTTGCTGGGACCAAGTCTAAATGGTTTGTTTTGGGCCGAAACAGCCCCAGGCAGCGAATACACAGGAGCTGCTGACCAGGATCTTTGCAAGATACACAAGCTGACAATAAATAGGCATCAATAGGTTTTGGACCATATAATTGTGCAGGCCCAGAGATCACCATGTCATAACCAGATATGTCTTATATTTTGATTTGCCACCTGCAATCAGATCCTAGAGGTCACAATTATATAATTTACTTTAGACTTAGGCTTACACACAGTTAATGGGACATGCTGGACTTTTGGTTCCAACAGTTGCTGGCAAGAATGTCTTGTTTGGGACTGCCATGTTGCCAAACCATAGGGCAGCTGCTCTTGAGAGGTGTCAGCAGACAGCTCAGCAAAGTCACATGTGTTCACTAGGCTTTTCTATCATGTTACATTATGAAAGGCACATCTGGTTAGCAGACCTCTCTTTCAGAGACAGAGCTGCCTGCATCATTTTATTGCTTACATTTTTTTTAAAACTCAGGCTATTTCCCCATTGCAGATGGCATTATGTTGCATTCATCAACTTTGCTCTCTGCATTCCTTGACTTTTTCCCTGAACTTCTTGCACCTCCAGCCACAGACTCTAGGTAGGCTCTTCATGAGTCACCACTTATTCTTCAAACTACTCCTTCTTGTCTATTGATCCATTCATGGCTTACACCCCCCTACCTGTCTAACTTCATCTCTCGACACCCCCCAACTAGCCCTCTTTGATCTGAAACTATCATCAAACTCTCTGTCACTTGCCCCCCTTGTGCTCAATACTGGTTCGAGTCCTTTGGGCAACTTGCTGCACATCATTGGAATTAGCTACCAACAGACATCAAATTCATCCCTGTTAGGGAGAATTCTCATTGAATGGCTAATTTCCCTTACCTAGTGAGTCCCTCAGCAGCTTTGCAGGATTTCTGAAGTTTATTTTTCCACTTGGTAAGAGTGTACCCTTTTTTTCCACTCTTACTTGTGCTTTGCCATGTGTATTTCATCTGTTTTTGTGATTGTGGTCTCTGGAGTACACCACTTCAGTGGCCCCCTTCTTTTTGTGTGTTACACAGCACCTTCAGTGCAGTGACACAGGGTTGTCTTTTAGACTTCCCACCGACTCCATTTCTGAGGCTGACTACTGTCCCCAAGAAAAGGGTAAATTTGCCATTAACTTTACTTAGTCATTTAACAACAGATCCAGTACACCCCATCTTACATGGCGTACTGGAAAGGGTTAATCCTTAGCCCTTTTTATCTGTACCTCCTAGAGCATTGTTTCGCTCTTTTAACATTTAGACTTGGCTGGTGGCAGTGGTATCTACCCTAATTTTTCTACCGCGATTATATATATATAAAATTGGTATTGTTTTAGGCTATTATATTAGGCTCGAGCTTAAACCCGCTTGACCAAATACTTTTTCTTTTGGCTCCGGTCGGGTTTATTCTCCATTTCTTTTTGTTAACAACCTTCTTGTGTTTTACTTTGCGCGGCAAACCAGGTTTGCCTTCTTTGTTCACTGTCTTTTGGCTGGCTTCTGCCAAGAAGCCCTCCTCTAGGCGCTTGGGTCTCTAGGTGGGCTGGATGTGACGGAGGGGTGTAATCACCCCCTGCACAGGTAACCTAGGAAACCCAAGTCGCACTTTGCCATGATTGGCTGAGGTGGTTGTCCGGGCCGCATAACCCCCCTGCTGTGTGATTGACAGCCAGGTTGTGTGAATGGGGGATTTTTGGATAAAAGGCAGGTCTCTTGGGCTAGAAGTCAGAGTCACCACTGGAACTACAAGGAACCGAAGAGAAGCGGAGAAGAAGTCGACTGCTGCAACTATCCCGTCCCAGTGAAGCCCTGCTGCAGTCCTGAGCTATCTACCCTTCAACGACCAGAGAAGATCCAGTCCGGAGTCTTCTTCCCTTGAGCTTGGTGGGGATAACCAGCTCATCTTCTACAGCCAGAGGATCCTCTTTGTGGTCGAAATCACTGCACACTGCTGTAGTGGTCCGGATAGCCATCTGAAGAGCCTCTCCTGTTTTTAAGGAGTGCACCTTTTATTCACCATCGCTGCTGCCGGCTGCATCCCTGTGTGGTGCAGATCCCTCCAGACGTCCTCCTTCGGATCGAAGGCCCAGGAACCGTGGGTCTGCAGGAAACTACCAGGAACAACTGCCGTGGCACCAGCTTCTTCATTGAATAAGGTACTGTGTTTTGCTCAAGGAATTTGGGTGAATCCCTTTTCTTCACCTCCAAGGCTTGCCCTTGTCTTCCCTCTTTCTTATACATTTTGCTTCCTCTGTTGACAATATCTAAGTACTCCTGGCTACGTTGAATCGTGAACTATCTGACTGTGTGATCCTCGACAACAGGAATCCGGTCCCACTTGACACTAGTTCTGGCCTATTGACTTTTGAATTTCTGTCTAAGAGTGTTCTCTGGTTCTGCCTGCCTTGACAAAAGTATTGCCTATGATTTTTGCCCCCAACTCTCTCTGGGTATCTCAGGTGTTAAGTGTGTTTTTGCCCCGGTAACATTTCTTGCCGCGGATACGCGTTTCTTTAGTAAGACCGAACTGTCATTACTGTCAAAAAGTGATCGCAAGTGTATTCCCGGTATCGTCTTTTGTTTCACAACACCGGTCAGCTAAAAGACAAGGCACTTACCTTGAAGTATACCGTACAAAGTGAATTGATTAGTTGTAGTGTATTTTACGTGTGGTTTTTGAATTAATAGAAGTGTCGTGTTCATAACAAATGGTTTAAAAATAAATGTACTTATATTTTTTACCTGAAACCTTGAGTCAGTGTTTGCTTGAGTCACAGTAATTGTGGTCCCTTTGTGTAATCTCTGCTACGCCTGGCTGCTCCGCTACTGCTACCACTTTAACATAGTAGTACAGGCTTGTACCAAAGGTAAAACTTGTATTGCCACCTGTAGTCTTCATTGTGTGTAGTGGTCCCTAAGGGCACTGCACAGGATTCTGCCTAACAATCCCCACAGTGGCTGTCTTCAAGCTGGCTCAGAGAAATGCACCTCCTCTTCATGGAAGGTACTGCTACTCCCTCACCTAGTGCCCTCCTCCCTATAATTCTATCCCCTATGCCCTGCACCTCTGATGCACCGTCTGCTGTATTATATTATATGTAAATAAAACTGTACAAACATTATATTTTCCTGTCGACCCACCCCGTAACTAATGTCTTGTGTGTATTGTCCTCCTCTCTGTACCGCCACCTACGACTACCACAGTTGTGTTGGTTCTTTCATAGATCAATTATGACAAGCTATTGGTTGCCTCCATGACCATCAGTCTAGCCTTAGAGCATCCAGAGGCACGGAAACTGCTCTTCTGAACACTGTGAAGACCTGCTCTCAAACCTTGACACTAACACTCCCTCTGTCCTCATTCTCCTTGACCATTCTTCTGCCTTTGACACAGTCAACCACAACATCATGATTGCACGTTTCTGTGACACCCTGGGAATCACAGGTCAGGCTCTGGTGTGGTTAACATCCTTCCTCTCTGACTGCCCATCCCAGGTGGAGCTCAGAGCCTTTCTCTCGAATATAGCTCTTTCAACCTGTGGCGTTCCCCAGGGATCTAAACTATCCCCCTGGTTCTTCAAAGTCTGTGTGATTGCCACTTTCACCTCTAACTTCCAGTGTTACGCGGATGACACACAACTATTCTTCAAGCTTCCCTCAGCCTCCTCCTCGCTCATTTCCGACTGAGTGTCTGCTATTCAGTCATTGTGTGCTGGAAACGACCTCTGCCTCAACACCAGTAAGACTGAGACTGTTCTCATTGGGACCCCTCCTCCCGCTTTCCCACTTTCACTCTGGCCGGCCTCCCTTGACCCTGCGTTCGCACCCACTTGTAAGGCTAAAAACCTTGGGGTCATCTTCGACTCCACCCTCCCACATCTCTGAAATCTCTAAAGAGCCCTGGTTCTCTCTAGGCTGGACTATTGCAACAGCCTCTTCCTCAACCTGCTTTCTGCTGCCCTGCGCACTCTGCAACTTATCCAGAACACACCCACAAGACTTATCCTTGGCCTCAAGCCCAGGGACTGCATCACTACGGCACTGAGCTACCTTCACTGGCTCCCAATGGATAAAAGCATCAAGGTCAAGACCCTTTGCATTGTCCACACGGCTTTCTGGGGTCAGGGACCTACCTAGCTGCAATGCTGCCTACCTAAATACTGTGCCTCACGAGCCCTCCGCTCATCTACCTCCAACCTTCTGCGAGTGAGCCGGTTCTCCAACCAGAGATTTGGAGGTAGATCCTTATCCTCAGCAGGCGCCTCCCTTTGGAATAGCCTCCCTGCAGCCCTCTGCCTTGAGCCTGATCTTCTTAAGTTTCAAAAACTCTTCAAGACCTCCCTTTCTCCTCTTCCTTCTCTCTCTGTCTGCCCTGCTAACCTAGCAGCTACTCTTTCCCTTCCTCCCTCCTCACTTTAACAGCTTGCTGACTGGCCGCCTGGTGTACCTCAGAGTCTCACCGGTCCTGGGCACCGCTGCCAGTCCCCTCTTCGCACTTGCCTCAGGGCCCTACACCCCACCCATCTTCACAGCACTTGAGAAACTAACCCATGAGAGTGGCTCTCTCTGCACTTATCCCAGTCTCCACTGACCGGGTGCACTTGGACCCCCCCTCCCTGTCACCGTCTTTCAACTTGCACGATCTGAATGCACTGTGACCGAAGAATGTCTGTCTATTCTCCCTTGTCTTCACGCCTAATTGTACCGGTAAAACCGCAGAATCGCTGCCAGGCGTATTTGCTGTGTCTCAGCTTGTGAAATGTATTATATGCACGTACTCTGCCAGTGCAGACCATTATCGTCTACGAATTTCAAGGACTCTGAGCGACTGTTGTTTTTTCCCCATGTTCCCACCCTCCCTGAGCACTTTGTAACACTTGCTTGTGTATAGGCACTAATAAATAAACAATGCCATACCAATCCTGTACTTCACCTTGACTCATGTGTTAACTTTTCGCCTGCTGATGCAATTGGCAATCCCATACCCAACACGGTGCCAGGGAGTTCTTTGATCAATGTGGCAGTTACCATCGCCCCTCCCCCTGGGCTCACCCTAACTTAGAGGGGAGGACCACTGTTAACTCCTCTGTCCAGACTGAGGGTTCCCTTTGACCTGCGGCCCCAGTCACCCACTTTCCGGGTTGTAAAGCTACAGCTTCTTTGGGACCACTGGTTCAAGCAGCTCCCAATCAAGGGCAAAAGCAACCTCTGCCACCTTTTAAAACTGCCACCAAGGCTCTTTTGATACAATGCATCTTTGGCAAAACTAAGGGGCATTTCTTAAACCGCTCTCGTCTACTTGACCTTTTCCATTGGATCATTCCTTTGCACTTCTTTAATAGCGACAACATTAAAACAGTCAACATTTGTGAAACTTTTGATTGTGATTCCACTGTGGTCTACTTTCACACCAGGGAGACCGTGGCTTACATCCTGGAGCATGCTGCCTCATTCAACTGTTTGGGCTATGAGTGTACACTGAATGCCTTTCTCTGCGGCCTGAGATATTATCCAGTGTAGCCAACTGAAGGCTGAATGGCCACTTGAGCCCCTTCCTGCAACCGCCCCCAGTCCCTAGTTTGCCTTTTGGAACAGATTTGGGGAGGAATGCCACTGAGCGTGGTTATCCAGGCTGGCTGCTCAGGGGGGTCCCAAGGGCCTCTAGTCACTCCCTACCCTCGTTTTGTTCAATTAATCAGCTGGAATACTTGTGGCTCTAGCCACCTTTTTAAGGCAAGAAGCCTTTTTGACAACTTGGTCCAGTACTCCATTGTGGCTCCCCAGAAGACCTGGCTGACCGAGCCGGTGGTGGTGGACTGTGGCACTTTATTAATAGGTTAGCCACCCAGGGCCCTAGGGGATGCCCTGAAGCTGGGCTACTGCTGGGCACCAAGAACTTCCTTAGAATGGTGGAACTACTGACCAGTTCCCCAAATATCCTTATGGCTAGGATTACCGTGCCTTTTGATGGGGACTGCAGGTAAATTGTGATTATCAACCTGTATGATCCTCCCTACAAATCCCTCCATGCTGAAATTCTAGCTGAAACCGAGAGCCTGATTAGTGACCTAAGCTCTTGCCCTCCTTGCATAATATGTGAGGATTTTAATTCTCAGATCCCAGGCCCTTCCAACTTAGCCTTTGCTCCTGAACCCCCGTTCTCCTGCCCAGTGGAGAACGGCCCCCTTGAACGTTCCTGTAAAAGCGGCCTGGAATGGGCTACCTTTTTGTATTCCACCAGCTTCTCTATGATCAATGGAGCCACCACAGCTGATAATCCCCCGAACTGTACTCGATTTGGTAACGGCTGCAGTAGCATCTTGGACTATGGATTAATTGCCAATGATCCCTCTTTGGTGACTGACATTGTAGTTTTTCCCTGCCTTCAGAGTGACTACTAGTCCCTTGTGATGTCCTTGAATCTGGTTGAGCCACCTCTGGCTCTTGAACCAACTGGGGTACTAAGGGTTAACTCCACTTAGTTCCCTCATTTTTCAGATGAAAAGCCTCTAGCCACAAGCACCCCACCTTCCTGCCATGTGTTCCCCTTGCACTCCTATGATATAGTCATTGTATCTAGGAAGAAGGATTTACTCAGGGAACTCTGCAACAAAGCGGGCTCCGAATCGGACCCTCAAGTTTGCACCTCTCGCCTGAACAGAGCTAAGCTCCTTCACCGGAAATGGCTTGAACAACATCGGTATGTCCAGGCATGCACACGTTGGAGCAGTTGGTCCACACTATGCATGTTAATGACACGTGCCAATTCTGGAGCTTGGCCTCGGGTGAACACCGTGAGTGTGACTTGTTGGGTGTCACTGAGTCGGCATGAGTTGAGCACATGATTGTAATGCTGAGAGAGATCCCTCCAATGTGAGTGCCTGTTCTCACACCCTGAGTAGATGGTCTTAGACTCATTGCCTTGCGGATATGTCCAGGATTATTGCTAGTAGTAAGTAATCGCAAGATACTAGCCCTGACAGCATCTGCAGCAATGTCCTCAAAAAAGACCCTGATTGCTGGGGCTCTGCATTAAATTGCCTTTACCATTGGATCGGAGAGTCCCAATTGCTTCCACACTCATGGAGAGACGGTATCATTGAACCCATTTTTGAAAAAGGATGATCGATCTCTGCCTGGAAACTATTTTTCCTTGCGATGCTCGACACCTCTTCAAAAATATTTTCTCGCATGCTCCTCTCTGACCTCTGGTCTTGGGCTGTAGAGTCCAAGCTCATTCCTTTTAACCAGACTGGCTTTCAGCGGGGCCTGAGCACGACTACCAACTGCCTTGCTCTCCAGTCCATCATCCAACATGCTTGGACTACTCAGCAGTGATTTGTTTACACTGCATTCATTGACTACAGTGCAGCTTACAATTACATTAATCATAACAAGCTTTGGCAGAAATTCATCATGCAACATTCCATCTGGCCTCCTGTCAATGATTATATTACTGCACACTGAAACCAGGGTAAAGGTCCAGCTGGACTGTCAGGTACCACTTCCATTTGGATCCCGATGTCTCGCGGACTCAAGCAGGGCTGTATCCTCGTCCCCCTTCTGTTCATCTTATACTTAGCAGACATGGGCCCGGCCTTGGCTAATTTCATCTCTATTCCTCCTAAATTGGGGGATCTCCCCCTCCATTGGCTTGGTTAACCAGATGATATCATCCTGCTTGACATGGGCGTCGGACATGGGAGGGGGCAGTGGGGTCAAATCCCCCCACAATTTTAAGTGGGGGGGTATAATGACATTTATCCCCCCCCAGTTTCCCCCAGTTTGTGTGTAGTCTGCAGCGTGTAGATTACGGTCTGCAGCCTTTCTGTGCAGTGATGCGTGCACACTTGAACCTTCAGACAGCAGCAGTGGCACAGGTAATTGTAAACAAGATTCTTGTTAAAAGAACTCTGCTGCTTGCAGGTACGCTCATGTGTGACCCTCCCCTCCGTGCCTGCGCATTTGGAGCGTGCCCAGGCCAGACCGGGGAGCATACTGCAGCAAGTGCCCCAGCCATCCAGTACGAAGGAGAAGCCAGCAAGCAGCGACGCGTGCTCCAACCTCAGAGATAACAGTGTGACTAATGATCTTGCCATCCGTTAGGGTAGGTCAGCCCAGGTAAACTTGGAAAGATAATACATTTAAGCTTCAGACCCATGCCAGTCGCCTCTGTGGCAGAGCAGGACTCGGAATACTGCCGTGCATATGCCGGCGGCGGGCTGGTCCCTGAGAGCTGCTAGCGTCTTGGTGGCTATTGGATTAAGGTCGAGCACTGAAACAGCGTTACCAATCAGCATTGACTGCTGGCAACGTTTAACAGTAAGACATAACCGTCTCTTCCGATGCTTCTTCCCATTGCCCGGGGTAAAGAGGGCCTAGCACAGGGTTTTGCTCCCTGATTTACTAAACCAACCAAAGACGAGCGTTTTGTGGACTTTCAGATCAGGTACCGTCTCATTTCGCAGTATTATAAATGAACAGACTTTGAATATACGTTCTCGTGTAAGTGCATGCCAAGGATCATAAAAGAAACAGCGTATGTAGTGATTAGATCGGGGTAAAGGAGACAGTGAGTCGCTCGATTTTAAGTACTCATTGAACCTGGTGCACCGCCATAAAATAATGTTGGTAATTATAATGAAAAGATAACATGTTGATAGATGCAATTTGCATTGTTCCGGTTTGTTTGATGGAACCCCGCCCCCTTCACAACAGCTAACATTATCTGTTTTTAGGTGCCTCTGTTAATGCCATTACTTTCAAGTCAAAGTTCACCTGTGTGCTTCAGACTAGCAAAGGTTTTGTACATCCCTGGTTCCTTCTCGTACAAATAATAAACAGAATTTCTTTTCACTGCAATGAGCTCCGGCTTGGGGCAATGTGTTGGAAAGGGCGACATTAGGCCTAGATAATGCGAACATTGGTGATGTATCTTTCCGTACACTGAGAAGCATGAGTGTGTGTGTCACATTCCGCGTAATGCTACTCTAGAGGCAGTGCAGGGCTAGGTAGATATACAGAGTTCAGGCTGCCACCAAGAGTGTTTGTATGCCAAGATTGCACAATGCTTTAGTATGGCATCGATTTTCATGTGTATATCATGCTGGCCGTTATGCCAATTGAACGTCCCACTTGCAGGATTGAAACCTTACAACATTCAAACACCTCAAACCTGCCTTTGGAGGCTCCAACGCCAGGTTTGAGGTGCTTGAACGTTGTAACATGAAGGTTAAACCACTATACCTGGACTAATTGCCAAGGGACCCACGTACATATGTTGAACGATCATAGTGCGCACAGAGAAGTTGGCTTGCACCATCGGAACTATGACTAAGGAAGCCCTTTCTTATGAACACGTTTTCAGCAGTGAGGCCTGCATCTCTGTTTTAAATTAGAATGAGGCAAAGGAAGCCTCCCTTACTATTAAGCCACTGCATTGTGTTGAGCACAAACCCTGAGGAGAACAGCCTCTAGTAAAGATGGGGAACATTACACAATAATCATTGTGTAGTCACTCACCTTTCAAATGTAACCATTGCAGAGAGCCCCATCAACCTTTTCTTTTAAAAAAACAAAACGCATAGCGTGTTTTGCTTTTCAGTGTTAAATTAATATCTCTTTGTGCAATGGCGGATAAAGTGACAGTCCGTCAAAGTGGGCGTGCTGGGGTGCAATAAGGGGGCGAGTTACCCAATAAGTGTAGGAGTAGTGCACAATGCCAGAGCAGTGACGCACAATGCTCTTGGGGGTCTCTGAAGCAGTGCACCTGAAGGTGATTCCAAACTAGCTCTGTTCGTGTTTTTCGTCAGCACTGGTTAGGAACTGCCCATGGTCGGACTGGGCTATAAAACTGTCTCTGGCACCAATGGAAACGTGGCCCACAGTTGCAAATGGCAATTCCTTTCTTTTTTGACACTGTTTGAATAGTAACCAAGGGGGAGTTTTTTGATAAAATGTGATGCAAATTGTGCATTATAAAGAATATTTCTTCAGTAACACTGGTCAAAACTACTAACCGCATAGTGAAGTAATTCATCAAGCTGGCCCATATTGGCCATAAAGCTGGCCCACAGCAGCATTTTGCATCGGCCATGGGCCTATTGCCCTATAGGCCAGTCTGAGCTTGATACTGCCCTAATGAGCGCTCCCCAGGGCCAAAAGGATTACAGCTGATGAAGTACATTTAGCACTCTGACTCGACCTCCTGAGAGACCTCACTCAGCCTACTACCATACTAAGGTAAGTCAAGTGGCTCACTGGCTGGCCCCCATCCCAGGTGCAGTGGAGGCCATGCCGGCATGGGTTGGGAGGATGACTAGCACGACTCACGAGCACGAAGAGCAGCCCATTGGCTGCCTGGTGTTTTTTATCGGCTTTTGACTTAGTCCCCGACCCCGGCCAGATCACTTCTTAGGTACTTTCAAATATCACACCGCCTCTGCCATGGCCTCATCCAAAGCAGTAGGGAAGATGATGGCCTGCAGGGGCCAAATGAGAACTCATTTTTGGAACTCTGTGACCTAATGTTACAAGTCTTGTTTTGTGTTCTCCTAGGTACCACTGATGATGACCATTTCAATGCTAAAATAAATCAAATAATGATTCATGCCCGGGTGCTTTTCGGACACCCCCAGTTTGCGACTCTGCCTCACCCCGAACTGCCGTTATTTATAGTCTCCTACCATCCTCATAGCCCTTTCCATTCTTGCTCTTTTACATCGCCCTCGTCTGCTGCAGTCCCGCCCAATGGTGGGTGACACCCAATCTTTTTGGGACGAGATATGCTCAGGCCATGAAAGCCTTTTGACCTGGGAAGTGGTAACATTTTTACGTGAACTGCGCCTTCTAAAGTGAGACGCCAAATTGAAGGATTTTGTACTCTGAACTGCTTTTCATTTTCTTCTGTTTTCTTTTCTTCTTTTCTCTTGTTTTATACAGTGATGATATATGTGATTTAATACGTACTGCTATTTTAATTTTGTGAAAAGTCGAGTTCTTTGACTAAAACAGAATAAATAAATAAACAAAGCAAAGTCCCAAGGGGTCCCCTATCGCCCCCAGATTTTATGGGTCACCTACGCCCCTGCTGCTTGACCTCACTCCTGTGGGTCGCCAAGCCTCCCTTGACGCTTGAGGAGATACTCAGACACCCTGGACCTGGTGGTCAATATTAAAAAGATCAAGATCATGGTATTCGATCCTCAAAGCCATCCAAAGACCACAGTTCCTTGGCACTTGGAAGGGGTCAGACTGGAGGGGGTAAATCCATTTCGATGACAGCCTCCGTGGCGACTTCCATCTCACCCAGGTTAAACTTAGGTGCTCCCAGGTGGTCGGAACTCTGGGAAGATGGCTCGCTCTGGTGGCGGCTACTCTCTTGGCATTTTGTCACAGCTATACATCATGTATGGCGCCAGTGGATGGCACCTCGGTAACGAGAAGGGGATGGTAAGACTCAAATCCCTCCTTCTGAAAAGGCTGTTTGTTACATATTACTATATTCAAAAAAGAAAGCTAGAAAAGTGCACAAACCATGGTAAGGTACGCACACAAATGTATAAATGCTATATATTTGTGTGCGTACCTTACTATGGATTGTGTACTTTTCAATCCATCTTTTAAAAATATAGAAATATGTTGCTATAAACATAGAAATATGCAACATATTTCTATATTTATTAAAGATGGCTTGCAAAGTACACAAACCATTATAAGGTACGCAGACAAATATATAAATGTTACATACATGTATATATTTGTTTGCGTGCCTTCCTCTGGTTTGTGTAATTTTCAGGCCATGCCCATCATGCAGGCCATGCCCCCAGATGAGGGCCCCCTTCAATTTCTTACCCCACTTAAAGCCCTGGGTACTCATTCCTAGCCGTATCTTATCAGGTGAATTAGAGGTATTCCTCAGAACGAGCCCACACCTCAAAGCTGTAGCAGTCAGGCTCGTTTTGACAGGCTCTGTGCGGGGGCCAAAATGAGACATTGAGGCTCCAAGTATTTTTCTGCCTACAAACAGCAAGCATAAAAATGGTGCAAAGACGGCATCCTAACTAGTAGTGGTGGACATTTCGTTTACTTGACCCTTTAAATCTTCTCCACAATCATTTCAGACCCCTGTCTAATTTGTGATCGTGAAGGGATTCCTCGGGCAGGATCACATAAACTATTTTTGCTTCCACTATTTATTTTGGTTGGTTGTACATTGGAGCATGTGCAATTTTGCACCATATCCCTCTTTTTAATGCCGTTTTTCTTTGCAAAAGGTTATATCATGCCTGACACATGCAAGCCTCCAATCACCTTACCACTGGGTCACAGGTGCCAGAGGAGCTTAAACCGCGAGCCTTGCCACTGACCTAGGACCTGTCGCAGCCTTTCCCTTCTTTCAGTTTACTTTTCTGAAGAAGAGCAGAGGAAAGTGAAAGATCAGTAGGAGAGAAAAGGAAGGGTAATGGAGACGAGGGTAGATGGAAACAAAGGGAGAAAAAAGAAACAATGGTGCATAGAGGGGAAGAGAAATGGAAGGCGGGGCAACAGGGACAGCCTTCGTGGGGCTGGTACAGTATGCACATTAAAAATAATGACACTGCATGGATAATGATAACACATTTTACCACCTTAAAGTGAAACCTGTTTGTATTTAAAGTGCAAAATAAGAACAGCCTGATTCTATAAACACACAAAAGTGCAGGTGAATAGCACCGTGACTCGTGCAGTTAACGTGATCCAGATGCGATCACGCTTCTGCTGCCTTCTTCAGGACTGTGTGTACAATTCCTAATTTAAGTATGGCTGGAGGGTGAAAGGTCAGAGAGTTGAAGGATGGCATGAGAAATAAACCTAGGCCTGTAAAGTAGAGGTGGGAGAGCCTGGGAATTCATGCATAGGGCCGACCCAGAGCTCACTAAATCAGCGCTTTGAGGCCAAATCATTGGCAGTGTATGTGATACAAATATCAAGTAACATAACACAATATACCTGCCAACATGGCCCATTCTTTTTGTTTTTTTTGTTTTTATAGCGCCGACTTAGTTCAAGAGCAGCGGAGCGCTGTACAGAGTTTGCAAAGCAAGCATTTGGACTGGCATCTTTTAACAGTAGCGCAGTATTGTAAAGTCTGTGTGTCCGTATGTGCGTCCATTGGAATTAGTCCTTGGTCAGGTGTTGTTTAAAGAACCATGTTCTGGGAGATTTGTGAAATTGAAGAATTGTGGGGACATTCCGAGCCGACACCGGGATAGAGCTCCAGAGGGTGGGTGCATGACAAGAGAAGCATTGTTTGTGGGTCCTCTCTTTGCGGATGAGTTGAGATTCAAGTAGGTTGGTCAATTTGCTGCGCGAGGAGCGTGTGCCACCAGATATATGGTGCTTAGATTCCTGGTACACTGGTGTGGTACTTGTGACTGCTTTGTAGATGATACATGCAGTCTATAACTGTATCCTGGCTTGGAGTGGAAGCTGCTGTAATTTGCATAGGATGGGGTGGTTCAGTCAAATTCCCATGCTCCCATAATAAGATGTGCTGCAGCATGGTGGACTGCTTTTAGGGGAGCCACATTAACAGTTTGGAGGCCTGTCAAGAGAGTTTTTCCCCCATCGATGTGCGCGACCACCAAGGCCTATAATACTATCCGTAAGTCTTGCGGCAGGATGAAGGATTTGATTTTTTTCAAAGGGTAGACATTCAGATCCAGGCTATTTGGGCCTTCTTGGAATTGTTTTTCTGGAAGGACATGCTGCTATCAATGGTGAAGCCTAAGGATTTGGCTGAATCAGAGAGTTGTGGATCAAATGCTTCTAGGCACATATCATTGAGCCATTATGGAAAATAGGTTTTAAGCAGGCAGACCGATGAGGACGAATTCAGTCTTGGATGGGTTTAGTTTGAGGTAGTCGGTCGACATCCAGGTTTGGATGATGGCTAGTTCATCGCACCAATGTGATTCTATTCATTAGATTGTAGAGCAGTCCTGTTTTTTTATTTACATTTTGGGAATTTAATCGTAGATTTAGGATGGTGAAAGCAGGACCTCAAGTACCAGAATTAAAGGTAAAAACAGGGCTGATATATAACGTGTTCCTTTCCAAGATGGAAAGAAACACGTTAGAATTTTTGCAAACCTGATAATTTATGGGTTTTAAGAGTTAAATTAATACTTGTCAGATTACACACAGGGCTCAAATTGAGGGTACAGATGGGTGGATGCAGTTCCCCCACTTTTTTCAGAGCGAACCTTGATATGCTAATTTACAGTGACGCAACATTCAATTTGTATTTTAATGAGTCTCCCCACTGGGCCCCTGATGATACACAACCTGAAAAATATGTAAATGTATAGGTGACTGAAAACAAGTATCCTTCTAGCTTTAGGTTTCCTCAACTTGAATGAGCACCACAGGTATAATGCATAGTGATAAGAGCTAAAACTCTTCTACATTCAAGAGAACAAATAAAATGCACATTTTTCAGGTTTCTAACAAAAGCAACAACAACAACAACATTAACTACGCCATGGAAGGCACAGGGAGAGGGCCTGGAGTGGAGCCTGAAGACAGATTACAGGTTTGAAGGACAGAAACCTCAGTTAAAAACTAAGATTTGAGCTGGGGGAAGGAGGTGCAGAGAGGGCTTTCATATAGATATGAAAGTGTCCTGGAGGACAACATTTGCCGTGCATATCAAAGCACTTCACTTGATAACAAGGAGGTGCTAAAAGCAGGATCCTGTCAGGCACTTTTTCTATGGAGACCAGTCCCAGGGTGGACTAATGAAGCCCCAGTGTGACCCCTGCCTTCCTGCCTGCCTTGCGCCCATAGGGAGCGAGAAAGGAGCGACACAGGTCGGCTGCAGTCCTCCAGGAGAATAAATCCCTGCTTGGCCAGCAAATGTCAGGTAGACACTTCTTGCCCTGCACACAGACAAGAGTAACTCCCCTGCACCCGTTTTTAGTTTTGGGTATTAGGTGGGGCTGAAAGTGCTACCTTTAAGCCAAAACTGTTGTCATTAAAATAAGAGCTTTAACAAAAGAGCTTCAAATAGGGGATTTCAATGAGGGTCTCTAATGCTTTTCAATGCAGATGACATATGAGGATGGATTTCTGTTGTTTGGCTATGTGTCCCACCCATTTATCGCCCATCTCTAAGTCAAATCTATTCGATTTTCCTCCCATTCCCACCCATCACCACCTTAAATCACATCCTTTTTTGCACTCTTTACCTGCATTTGTATTGTGTGCTGAATTTGTCAGCCATTTTGTACATCCAAAATGGAGGCTGCCATGCGTTAATGTTAATGAAAAGTTATCTGACTTGATTGATGCTATATTTCCTGCAGCTTTTAAGTTATGTTGGATAGTTTAATGCATGTTGTTCTAAAAATAAACAAGTTACTGTTATAGTTATGTTTTGTTCTGAAATGACTCTCAAAATGTCCATGTATTTGCTTGTGGGTGTCTAGTGTTTTCAGCTGTAAGTAGTACCTGATTGGCTATGCAGTTGGTGATGTCAGTATGGTGTGAATGGATTTTCAGTCTGTGTTTGTTTCCCCCAGGCAGCAATTTTATTTCAGGTGGTAGATAAAGAGTTCCGACGTACCTCCATGTGGATCTGCCAGGAAAAACGGAGGGAGCAGACCATGCTTGCCCCCTGCACGCAAGCAGCAGCTGCAGCGCAGTCAGAGAGATGCAGGTGGGCGCTTAGGAGGCCGAGCAGGGGAAGGGCTACGCCACCGGAGTTGACGGCCAGGGGAAGTAGTTCCGCATGATTAGTACAGTGCGCCACAACCCAGTTGCCTTTCAGTTGAGTGCTGAGTTTGGATCGGATGATGTCAGGCGGTTCCGCGGACGATTGCAGGTAAGCTGCCTTTTCCTAAACATAATTCTGCTGATTCTCTAGTTTGACAACGATGACAGTAAACATATCTTGTTGAATACAGAACCAGAGAGGCTTGGACAGGGACACTATGAATACTCTATTTCCAGGCATCCTTTGCTGCCATTCCGGATAGGGGCTGTAATTGGTATTGACTGCAGGTGGTGCAAGCATGGCACCGGGTAAAGTATATGTTCCATGGGTGACTAGGGAACACGAGAGTGGGAATGCAAGTACCTGGTTTTAGTAGTTTGGACAGCCAGAGTGTTTCGTCTTGACACAGAATTTCGCAGATTTGGATTCAAAAGGTGCTTGTTTTCTTTGTATGCGCCGGGGGCAACTTTTTTGGTCTGCTACATCTAACATCAACTGGGGCAGTTTAAAGGTCAGCTGCTGAACTGGGTAGGAGGAGGGAGCCTCCAGCATGTTCATCTAGAACATGCTGTGTGCGAGACTCTGTCAAAGCCAGTGAAGCAAGTAAGCAAACAATTTGCTGCGCGAGGCCATGCAGAGTAGAGAATGCACGTGCCTCTGCAGGATGCTGGAATGTGGACCGGGCACAAGCCCTATTTTCCCAGTCCGGGCAATGCTCCAGCACCGCCAGTGCAGCCCAACAATTAGAGTGGACAGTGGACATAGGGGTCACATGTTCGAGATCTGTGGACAGGGAGCATTGAACCTATGTTGACTATGAATCTAGTTAAAAGTATTCTTCTTTCATATATTAAGAATGCGCTGACAACGCTCATGCCTTTCCCTTGGCTTTTAGCAAACATCAGTGGGGATGAAAGCCAGAAGTGACTTTACAGACATAAAATGATGCAACCTGCGTGTTATACACATCTGTAAATCATACCTTATGCAAACATATTCACCAAGTTCGGCACAAAAAACTGTTTACATCTGAAAACACACTGGCCCTCATTACGACCTTGGCAGAGAACCATGGTGCTATTAGCACCATGGTCCATGGCGCTAAGTTGCCAACTCCGCCATGGTGGTTGGCGGACTTACCGCCCCATTCCGACCTTGGCGGGGCGGTAAGTCCCCAATCCCCATTTACCCTTCCCCATTCCCATTTTTGCCCCATAGGGCATAATGGGAGTGGGGAAGGCGTTAATTACGCCACCGTAAATTACGGTGGCGTAATTAACAACAAGGTCCCTTAGCGCCATGGATTTTAACACCTGCTAAAAGCAGGTGTTAAATCCGCCATGGCGCTAAGGGAACTCGTACTCAGGCGGTAAGGGTCGGCGAAGTTTACCCCGGCGTAAACCCCTTACCGCCTGGGTCGTAATGAGGGCCACTGTATTGAAAATTAGGGCACCTGGCAGAGCCCTGAAAAACCCAGGTGGGTATACTTGAATAAACAAAATGTATTTTAATGACATCTGGATAATGTTGGTGGGGATAGAGCACCCCACCTTCCTCTCGAATACATTAAGATACGAATGTAAGTCAAACCTAATGCGCTCTCATTTTGGGCCATAAACAGGGCATAGCACAGTACGTTGCCCTCACTATACCTGCAGACCAATATTTTGCTCATAGAAAAGTTTCTTTTCGTCCTTACCCATGTGCGTTTTTCGTACACAGATACTGTCACGTTTGGACAATCTGGGATAGGAACCACTATCCTCAGTGGCTTTCTCGGCCATTTTGAACCAAGAAGACACATCTTACCATTTGAGGTAAGATTTTACCCATTTTCCATTCACTCATACATGGCACCACGATCTGTACAGAACTCTTACAGATCTTTATATATATCGTTACAGGTAAACATTTGTTCCCTCAACGGTGCATTGAATGCCCCAAAGATATCTATACCCATGATGGATTATCTTAATCACACTTCCACTTGGTAAGTTTTTAGTAAGATCTAGGCTCCTATACTAGGGAGTTTCCTGTTTCTTTTTTAATGAAGCATCCTATGGGAGCTTTGTGAATTATCATTTTACTTGAGGTCATTGTTCCACTTACCCCTTCCCATTTGTTCTTCATAGATAGAGACCCCGGGACTACCATCCATTCCATCACACGTCCTGATGAAGGCCTGCTCATAAAGCTGCACTATACAGCTCTTCGAGGTCGAAACACCTTTGTGTCGACGATATCACCATTTAAACAGTGCACATTTGAAGCATTGTTAATGTGCTTTTTGTATATATGTCCATTTATGTGGGTTTATTTTTATTTCTGTGGCTGCACAATTGAAATGATCAACCAATAGTAGCAGTTTTCCATTGTTGTTATTGCATTGAGATCCAGCCTGTCTTACTGGATCATACCTATATGTATTGTTTTTTCTAAATATCTCTGGGTGTTCTATCCCCACCAACATTATCCAGATATCATTAACATACTTTTTGTGAAAAGAAATGCAGTAAGAAATGACTTTTATATTTGTTATAATGTTGAAACTGTGTGACCTCTCACCCTGAAGTTTTGGTTTTGTTTATGAAAACACACTGACATTTATCGAACGTACTTGTGTTGAAAAATAAGGTGTTTTATAAAGTGCTTTTTCTTCTGGATTTTCCATTGAGCAAATAAAACCACATGTTTGCACAAATGTATGGTCATTGAAGCCCTTAATTTTTGTGATCTATGCATAGACCTCGCTCTTAAGTGGAATGGTTGATGCCATGATTTAAAAAAATTGAAATATACACTGTATTTTCCTTTGAGCCTATGCTTTCGGCTTTCTTGTATACATTTCAAGAAGCGGCCCAGCAAAACCCATGATTATTACTTTTTAAAGTAAAAAAAATGTATATCAGTAAGACCTGCTCGGTAGGTCTGAATAAATAACTGCGCGGGTTTGCAGATTACGAATTTGAAGTCAATGTTTTCCATAAAACCTAAAAACCCCATGCTTTCGAGGTGTGTATTTCAAAATGGTTTGCTTCAAGCAGTTTTAATCAGCTGCTATAACTCCCAGTAATGAGCCTGGTGGTAACTGTAATGGACTGGCAACAAAGAAAGCAGAGAGAAATGAAACGTTGTAATGTAACCGTGGCTCTAGTGCCATGTGTCCTGACACAGGGAAGGAATGCAAAACTTACTTTAAAGCAATTGTTAGGGGTTGCAAAAAAGACTATAAGTAAAATAAAGCAGTTACTAAGTTCAAACTTAAGTGATATAGCTCGTACAAAGAGGAGCAGTCTCATTTGAGTTAACCTGGGACATCTGGTTTGACGAAGACGGATTTCATTCAGGAAATAGAGCAGTGCTGACAAAATGTTTTGGACAAGGTTCATTTTTATGGCCTTACTCGTGGGTGATGTGCTATAGTCGCTTCAGAGAAATTCTACATATAAAGAATTAGAGTTTTTATGGCCGTGCCTGATTTGCATATGGTCTTTCCCCTTCTGGAGGCCGGCTGAAAAACGATGGTCTGGAGGGTTGCCCAGAGCTGTCCCCGTGGTTATAATTAATTAGCAAGGCCCTGTTTTGAAATGTATGGTTTGCAGTGACATTTTAGACAACCCAATCTTCCTTTTTGCTGGGATCTCACTGTTTAAAGAGGTGGGGAACCTCGGTGCATTTTAAAATCCTGTTTATTTGAATTTGAGTTGTTTTCATCCCTTGCAGTGTTCCAGCTTTGGAAATTGCTGCTACATGGACAGATCTTGTCATTGCCTGTTACATAGGTTGTTAATGATCATTATTTGCATTGTTTGAGTGCTCGTGACATTGGTTTCAAATATCACTATGTAATGCTTTACAACATCAAAAATCACTTGGACAATGAAGAAAAAAAGCCCAAACGGCTGGCTTTGGCAATGCTTGTTTTTTTTTATAGTCATTGTGGAGGTGCCAGGTGGGGCAATGAGGCAGGTCTCCGCTCGCGACTCGGCCCATTAGCTCGTAGTTGGGTTCATTCACAAAGCCCGACCTGGCTGGAGCCCCACCTGGCTCTAGCCCCAGCTGGTTCTCCCGCCTCTAGTGTAAGGGGCGAATGAGACGGCTATTCGTTTTTCTGATGGCCGAATACACTGTTTAGGATTTGCAACAATTAAAATAAGCAGGATGTTAGCTCTGTAGTGCTCTCTGGCCGCGCCTTCCGCGAAGACCTTCTTACAAAAGACCCTGTTTTGGGTCCAGGCTCCGCGGAAGCGAACAATTATCTTCTTTTCAGTCCCACTGATGGAAGTTCCTGGCAACCCATCTGTTCCAAGGGCTGTCGATTCTTCCCAGAGGTCTCCGGAGGAAAGCAACACAATACCCGGGCATTTTAACAGCCATCAAGGGGGCGAGGGAGGAGCGCCGCACATGGAGAAACATTATTGCATTGCAAGGAATTCAATTACATCCACCTCCAGCGAGCATTCCCGTCTCAAGGCAATAGGGTGAGGAAAATACGGACGCCTGATTATCTCCAATTTATATTCAACGAGGGCCCTAACATTTGGTTTTGAAGAGTATTCCCGTGGTATTCTCAATGGACGTATGGCCTGAATTAAAGAGTACTGTGCCTGTAAATGTGTTTGCAAAACAGATTAACTCGTGGTTGAAATTGAAAAGTTAATTGATACTCATCGCTGCACATACTTGCAGTTCATCTCTCAATGCGCATTGGTGTATTTGCTTTGGTTTTAATTCTTTTCCAGGGAGTAAAAAGTATAGGGGCAAAAAGGATAAGGGGGGCCCATATAGGGGTGTAGAGAATGGGGACTTTCCTCCATTTACCTTTAAAGACGAAATTAAGTAAACGCACCAATATAAGTGTGCAGAGGGAAGGACAGATTTTGCTTCTTTTATCAGGATGCGGGCAGCATAGGGAAATAAACGGTAAGTGGAATAGATATAAACACACAATGGCACCAATTTGGGCTTTTGTGTAGGCATGTGAAAGGCACTTGCCAGGCACTGTGTGAGTACTTGGCATTTAATAGCAGTGCCTGGCAAATGCCTAATCCGTATATTCAATTCAAAATGGTTGTCTTTTCCAGTGCTTGTTTTTAACAGGACTTCAGAGAAGGACACACATGATGCATACATAAATCGAGTGGCTGCAGGCAGACCTGGTTAAGACGTTTTTGTTACAGCCGTAGCATGTTTAGAGCTCCAATTAAGTCATTGACTCTCAGAAGTTTGGTTTGAAAAAAACACTGGAAGGCACTTTGTTTGCAAAGTTTGATGGTAAAGCTGGAATAAAAGCAAGCTCAAAGATTTCACATGTCACATGGTGTTTTGGGTGGGGGGGGGGGAGCAACTGGGTGAGAATGGTCATATAGATTAGCATGGCCAGGGCGAGTCAATGGTAAGAAGATGCACGAGCCCGCTTTATTGTTTTAAATTGACGGCAGTAGCTAAATGTGAGGGCGGTCGCTGTGCCACATTATTGCCTGGAACGTCTCAGTCTGATTAACGAATGCGCGGTCGACTCACTGTTTTATTGTCTGGATCAGATCATTTGATGTGTTGAACAAACGTACGTTTGCCGTGCTGCTGCGGTATCTGAATGCGATATGTAGAAAGGGAGGTGTGGTCACTGTGCCGCTGGCCGTGTAGTTGAATATGTGGTCTACAGGAGGGTGCAGTCACCATACCGCTTTGTTGGCTGGTTAAAGTTGGGATGTGTGGCATGTATTTCTTGCAAGGGGTGTTCACGGATGTGATAACGGCGTGTCATGGCAGTTTTCCCGCCATAGGTGTGGCCCTTTTGGAAACAGGGATGGGCAATGTGTTTTGGGGGCCACCGAGTGACTACATCTAATTCTCCAGGTTTCTTGTAAAGGATGGCTCACAAAAGCCAGTGTACGAGGGTGAGCGGTGCCATGCTCAAAGGGTTGGAGGTCGGCCTCGAGCCAAACGGATGAAACGCATGAGGTGCAGCTCTATGAGGCAGCATCCGGCATTGTTTTGATTTTAAAAATGTCCATGAGAAGGAGGAATGTTCCTGCTAAGGAGCGAAATAAACATGGGTCCTCCAGCATGGGATACCCAGGGCCATATGCAGGGAGGTGGGCTTGTTGTGGGTCCTGCCAGGCAGCACCTTTCATGTGCTCACCCCACTTAGCATGCCAGTGTCTGGGCGGGCATCTGGGTCCCCAATACAATGGAGACCCAGACTGCGGGCGCCCGCTGCAGAAGGGAGGTGGCAGGGGCAGGTGTCATCAGGTAGTCCCTGCCCCTGACACCTCACTTCAAAGGCCCCGCTCCCATCCGGCCGGACGTGGAGAGGGGGCCTTTTGATGTTCAAAGAGGGACTACCTTGCCCTCAGGCCAATTTTGGTCTATAACCCGGGAGGGCAAGGTAGCCCTTCTCATTCTTGTGCCTCTCCTTGTCAGGCACCTTCGAGAGCTGGACCCCTGACCCCAGCTACTGTTGTCTAAAAAACCTCCCTCCCTCCCTGTTACACAGGATGAACTACCCACTAAGGGGGCAGGTAGACAGACCATAATATATAAGGTTTCAAAAATAGTGTAGGGGAAAACCTAAAGAACATACTAAAATACTTACAGGCTAAAACGTCCAAGAAAAAGGAACAAATAATAATAGCAACCTAATTCACCAGGGCAAAATAGAGCTCAAGACGTTCAAGGAACCGGAATTCAGGTATAAAATCCCAAGCTCAAAGAACCATCCACTGAGGAGAAACAAATCAATAAACACCTCATAAAGGGCTCAAACACAAGTGGACCTCTAGCAAAGGGAATGACCAAAAGAGGCCCAAAAAGTGAAAGAAGGGCTTGTCAGACAGGGGAAGGGCAGGAGGCCCCCTCCTTCAACATAAGGACATGGAAGGGCAAATTGCCCAAAACCAATTAAGGTTTGATGCAAGTGGAAGCTTGAGAAGCCACCTCTCAGGATGTAAAATAATAGCCCCTCACAAGGGGCCATATCACAAGTGGATCCGTGAGCAAAAAGGATACCTAGATACAGTGGAACAGGCTCACATGCCTCACCACTAATGGTACAAAGGAGGGGCAATCCCCAAAAAACAAAAATAAGTGGAAGGCAAGCTAAGCTCCAGAAATCCACCTGTGAGGATAAACAAGAAAAAATGCCCCAAGGGGGCAACATCACAAGTGGGTCGGGTCACCAGAGCGATAAGAAGGTATGCAAATGCTGCAAATGCTGCAAAGCGAGGTAAAGCGCACCACAATGGATGAAAGGCATATACCTTGCAGGAAGATTACAGTATGGAAGTAAAATATAAAGTACTTGAAGAAAATCCGGGCACAGCTCACACGCAGGGTCCATCCAACGTCACAAGCTTTTTACTTGAAGGGCGGCAGGCATCAGCCTTGAGTGGGCCCTACGTGGAAGTAGGGCCCCCGCACACCTGATATCTCTGTTCCCCAAAATATATATTTGTGTTATTTTCTTATCTTGTTTTTCGGTCGGTTTTCTTTCCCATAGCTTGTGTGACAATAAAGCTTGTGCCCAAAGTTTTTCCATCTAACAACTCGTTTGGCCTCCTCCTTTCAGACATTGTCATTACTGTCATCCCTGTCAGCTGTCATTACTGTCACTTGTGTCACAGGCATGCCTCCCTTCCCCCGCACTAAACCCCTTCCAAGCTTATGCACATGTATGTTGGGGCACGTATGGTACACAATGTGAGTTGTGCCCATAATGACGAGTTGGGGCCTCGTATGCAACTTTAAAGTAGTGGTTTTGGTCCTCGAACATTTCAATGACAGCTTACCCAGTGCCCTGAAATGGGAGAGGCTACCCGACAGGAACGTTTGTGGGTGTGATGTAGGGCCTTGTCTGATACATTCGTAACAGGGGTTAGCGATGTGATTGTTACAGTGCTGTGAATTTCACATCACAAGCCACATGAAAGGGTGCTTTACATTACGGCCGGTGCATTTCCACTACGGCATGGTGCTTCTAGGTGGCGGTTTGGCAGGTAGGTGCCAGGAAGTGAGCTGGGGACATCTTTCTTTTCAAAGATTTAAATCCGTTCTCTTCCCTGCCACATGGGTGCATTGTGGGGGACCAGGTGGCATGCACTACTGTAGTGAAAGGGGTGAGGTTGCGAGGCCAAGGCGGTTCTGTGGATACCGGGGGGTCACCTGGGAGGATTCGCCTAGCCACCAAGCTTACATCTTCTGTTTGTAAAGTTAGCCCTACTAACTCAATTGCTCTCTTTAAGGTGGAATCACAGGTTTCCAGCTCATATCCAGGAGGGAGCATGCACAGAAAGTTTGTACCAGAGACAAAGAGGACGACTCAAAAGCGGTAAGAAGGGAGCAAGCAGTAGGTCAGTGAGCTGGGCGCATGCAGGGAGCAGGTTTGCTGTTTTAAAAGAAAGGTGCTCCAAGGTTCCCACCTCACATCCAGAAAGGATTGCTCACAGAGGTTTGTCCCCAGAGCAAAGCATTAGCTTAAACGAAGCAACGTAGAAACCGCAAGAAGCAAGGGATACTGTGCAAAAGCTGCAGATGTTTATATGTAAATAACCCTATACAACTGCAGGAGCACCTGAGGGACCTGACAGAGCCATGAACAACTAACCAATGGATAATATAGAATAGCACAAACATGTTAGAAGCCATGTCATGGCTTAGGAAAATTACAGTTGGCCACAACCGTCTCATTAAAGACTAAGATATTCTGAATACAGCAGAACAGGAGAGCAACCATGTGGGACAGTGCCTGCAGCCAAGGCCACCAAGATACGAGTTACATTCCCTGAGCTGCAGTAACACTGGCAAATACAAATACATCTGAGTAATTCAGAGCTTCAGAGGCCCAAAACACAGTCTCTGAGAACGTGAATCGAAACTAGCAGCTGGGAAAGAGGAGCAGTCTCATGCATCCAGACAGTGGCTTGCAACAAAGTCGTTACAGAAGAAGCCGAGTGTTCCATGATGAGAACAAGGACTCTCATAGCTTTGGTGGTGCACATATGTTACAATGCAGAAACATAGTTGTATTATTACCTTGAGAAGGTACACTTCGAGCTGAGAAATTTTCCAATCACAGGCCTGGGGAATGTCAGCCTCAGCTTATCACAATTTAGGACCCTAGGGGTGGGTAGCAGCGGATGAGAACCAATAGTAAGACCCTCAAACTGCAACATTGTAGAAGTAACATTTTTTGGGGATGATCCAGGCCAGCCATTTGACATGGGAGAGCCAGTAAACTAAGATATATATGGTCCACTATAGGTGGACTACTACTCAACGCCCAATCCACTCGCTTGATACATTTTCTGGAGAAGGGCCCAAGTTGTGACCAAAGAGTCTATCAAAACTGCTCTACGAGCCAGAGCTCACTGAGAAGTTCTTGGATTTCTACTATCCATGTTCTGATCCCTGTTGGTTTTGGCAGTAATAAACCATAGTTGAACTTGCTGTCTGCCTGGGCCTGCGTTCCTTTTGGGGAAAGGGAAGGAGTTGAGCCTTCCATGAGTTCTGGGTCCATGAACTCCTATTAGCCCTCAAACCTACCTGGGAGTTTTAACTCAACAAGTTGGTAGCAGAGGATAGTTCTCTGCACCAGCCCGGCACTAAGTCAACCCCTTCGCCGCCGAACCTAAGAGGCTGTGGGACACCCGCGAGTATTTTGAGAAAGAATGGGAAATGCATACCTGTTGAAAAGGCAGTCGGGAGCTGTTTGAAAATCATCCCGCCCGGAATCGGCAAATTGTCCAGACAGACCAGGATGGTGAGGCAAGCGTCTTGACAGGGAGCTGGCAGCTGAGCAGCACCAGTGCCGTACGGAACCTAAGTATTGGACCAGACTAACAGCAATCGTGGGGATAAGGGAGGGTACTGAATGTTGTGGGATGTAACAGGGGTTATTGTTAAGTACTAGTGAAGCATTGTCTAGCAGTCTGTCATAGTATTGTCTAGTAATATTGTAGGATGAGGAGCAGAGGTAGACGTCCCTTGTTTATGTTTTGTTAGGGCATATTCAGTCTTTGAGGCAAAAGTTTTGTGAGCAGCGTGATTAAGTAGCCAAGAGGATTTGGATGACAAGAGTTTTGTAACTAAGTATTCCTGTGGGTTGAGCATTTTAGCTCGGGTCATAGATGATGATATTCCCACGAGGGTTAGCTGGTTCTATCCTAGATTGCAGAAGGTAAGTCGTCTGGTTAAGTCTCCTGGAGAGGAGCGTTTCACACGTTAGGCAATGCAACGGGTGCAGTTCGATCACAAGAGAATGGAGGTATACTCTGCCCTCGAGAGGCAGGAAGACAGCTGTGGGGTTTGTGTGGGATTAGAGTAACGGGTCGTTATTGTGTGTGTGCACAATCGTCCATCTACCTGTATTGTGATTTAGCTTAGGCTGGTGCATAGGACGGAGAGTGTTGACGGTGAGGAGCTAGTGTTGACTACTTGGGATTGCTAGACGAGGTGAACCAGTGGCAGTGCGCGGAAGGTACATGCACAGAATTGTGGTTGTGTGCCTGAGGAGGCAGTGACTGTGAACGAGGGGCTGTGCACGGAGCACATCAGATAAGGTGCAGAGCCAAAGAGGCTTGTAGAAATTGAAACGATTGTAAGTACAGTATAGAGTGGTCCCTAAACACTGAAGGCAAATTAACAAAGCCATAGCTGCCTTGCAACAGTTTCTCTAGAGATGTGAAGCAATCTCTACTGACGCACCTACAGGGTACCTATAAGGGAAAGAAATTGACCAAAAGCATGGGCATATTCGAATTATGGTGTATGTTCCAGGAGGGAGAGGGGGAAACGGGGAGGCGTCTGTGGTTGATAAACCAGCATGAGGTGAACGAGAAAGCAAACCATCAATCCGCACCTCCCCCTGCTCCTTCAAGCGTAGTATCTGATGACACAGATGATGAGCAGGGGATGTACCCTATCAGAGAACTGAGAGCAGCAGAAGGGTATTCAAATCTGACATATAAGCCACCACAATACACTAGAGAAGAGAAACCGAAAGGCGCAGGGCTACCAGCTAGTGGTGCAGGAGCGAGCGAGCGAGGGAGGGCTGCTGCACGCGAAAGCAGAGTTTGAGGGCATAGGTACGGATTAATGCATAGCAGCACAGGTACTCTTGAAACTCAAAGGGTAGACAACGGGAGAGGCAGAAGGGGCGACTAAGATGATCGAGGACCTGGAAAGGGAGTGCAAAACAACTGACTGAGCAGAAAAAATGGTGGAGGATGACTGAAAGGAGAAAGACAGGGAGGTGAGGTTAGAGCGTGAGAGAGAAATGGAGGAGGCAGAGAGGAGGAGGGAGATAGCAGAGAAGAAAAACGCAGGCTAGCAGAGAGGGAGCATAGAAAGTTGGAATTGGATAGACTGGCGAGAGAACGAGCACGGAAGGATGAAGAGGAGCAAGCAATAAGGGCGGTAAAAACATAGGTAGCAATGGACTGGGAGATGAATAAACGTGAGGAGGAAAGGCAAGCAGAGCCTGACAGTACAAACTCGCATGGTAGGAGTGTGGTAGGAGGCGGTGGAGCAAACCTGGGGGCATGGGCTGGAGGCAGTAGATACAATTTAATAGATATTGACCTCAGCCCAAAACCTAACACAGACTTGACATTGAGGAGATTAACCTTTTCTGATGAGTTCTGTAGCAACGTGGACACAGGGTCTGAGCATGATGACAACCACAATGGAGATGAGAGGGGGGAGAGAAGCAGGTCACCATCCGTGGGAATAGATCAGTGGGCCTCATGGGAATGTAGGTCTCCTGGACAGTGGGAAGGAGGAGGCAACGCAGAAGAGAGAGCACAAGTAAACAACAGGTGCACTACACACAACACATATACCAACAGACTTAGGGATCTCCCAGGATGCAGGAGGGAGGAGACAGCAATAGCGTGTTCCAGGGGATGACTGTCTAGGGCTTATGATGACAGCAAACGAGTCCCCACCCTAGATCCAGCAGACATGTGCAGAGCTATTGAGGATGAAAGAGGGCATATTAAAATCTGACAGTATCGAAGGACGCCAGAAGAGAGGGCAGTGTACTCACAGATGCCACTACTAGAAAGGGGAGGGACGAGACCTCAGTATGCGCCCTGGAAGCACACAGACAAGGAAAATGTTAAGTGCAGATTACCATCATTGAGTGCGGGGGCTGGTATGTGTATTTGAGATCGAGAAACTCACAGACTAGAAGTGGGTGGCGTAAAGGGATTGCTGGTTTTGATACTGGGTGACACAGCTGATGACATGTGGAAGAGGACGGGGTTCCCGGCAGTGACCATACTGAACACAGCACATGACGGGTCGCCATTTTATAATTGCAGGGCAGCAGTCTGGCAAACATTACGGACACAGTACCCAGATACGTCAGACATTGCAGCAATTTCGTCACGCAAAAAGCATAAATATATAAATATATATTCAGGAGATTCAAGAGCTTTGGGACAAAACAATAGCAATCTTTTATCAGGGACTACCAGAGCCAGTACAGAAGAGCGTAAAGAAATTGGTGGGGATGGAAGCAAAAGGATGGCCAGAAATACAGCTCACAATAGTACAGCATCGTAGACTGTGGTAGGAGAAGGTGAAGCCGAGGAGAGAAGGGCAGAGGAGGCCAAACTAGTACAAAAGAAATTATCAAAATATGCAATCGAAGGTGCGGTCATAACCAGCCCCACCCTACAAGTACCAGCACCTCAGCAACAGTGTCAGCAGCCACCACAGTTTGCACTACCCATGGGAAGGGTATACATGGGCAGGGCTGGTTCCATCGAGGGCAGATACAAAGCTCATATCAGCAGATGCCGCAAGCACAAACACAAGCACCAGCACAACCACAGGTACAGACACAAGGACCACAAATGGCAGTGCTGTTACCACAGTACATACAAGCCTCGCAAAGCAGCGGGAATACACAACAGTTAGTATGAGTACAGGACGGTGACACAACGGAGCCCATGGACACAATGACGACAGTACCAGTTAGACAACTGGGAAGGGTTACCATGGTGGGGAACAACCCCTTCACAGGAAAGAGATTGTCCATGTACCCTCAATAGGACAGCCCACAGACAAACTTGATGAGACCTATCCTGTGGATCACACCCAATCGTGCGGAGGAACCTTGCATAGGGGTGGCAGTAGGTGGCAAAATATTTTCCTTTCTTATTGACACTGGGCAATTAGGTCATGCATCAGGGAAGGGACCTCTAAATTGTCAGGCGATGCCAGGAACACTCAAGGATTCTCTGAGGCTTGGGAAGTGGCTCCTTTTACTGATAACATCTCACTATCTATAGGAGATCATGATTTATCACTACTTTTACTTTACTCTCGACAGACACCTGTCAACATATTGGGACGTGACATTATGAGCAGACTAAACATGACCGTTTCATTTACAGACAAGGACATAATATGCTCAACACCAGGCATAGGCATGTTGAATGTAAGACCATCTGTGCAGGCATACTGTGGGTACACAGTACAGAGGGGGGTGCCATTAGACCTCGAGATGTTCCCATATGGGACAGACATTGGCATTGCATGGATGCCAGGCATCACAGGGAAGGTGTGGCAGGTGCCAAGTGAATATCTGGTTAGGCCAGAGATACCATTGGATGAGCTAGAGGGAACAATAGTGACCATTGAGATCGAGGCAGCATTGGCAAAAGAAGATTGGATTGCTGTGCATGCAACAGATGGCACTGGGAGGGCGTGGAGAGCAATCATTGCAGTTGTAGAGGGGTGCAGGCTGACCACAGTGACAGATGAGGAACTCTTTGGAGAAGAAAGATTGGAAGTGGAGATGATGCTTGAAATGAGTGTAACCTTCTGGTTACAGATTCATTACAGAGAAGTAGCACAGAAAATGGCGATGGCGCTCGAGGCGGCACCCTCATTCTTCGAGGAGGACATGGCCAAGGTACCAAACAGCTTATGGACCACAAGTCCTTATGCGGTGGGGTGTATGAAGAGCATAGGGGGAGTAAAGATCAAATTGAAGCCAGGAGCAATTTTGCCACAAGTTAAACAGTATCCCCTGACCAAGGAGGCAGACAAAGGCATTTATGAGACAACTAACGCCCTCATTGAAAGAGGCATTCTGGTACCATCAGAATTCCCATATAACACGGCTGTGTACCCTATGTGCAAGTCCAACGGGGGTTGTGGCATTTCATTCAGGATTTAAGACCTCTTAAACACATTGTAGAAGCAGAGTATCCAGTAGCAGCAAATCCAGCAACAATTTTGTGTGGCATCCAAGCAGAAGCCACCTGCTTCACAGTCATTGATCTAAAGAACGCATTATTTTCAGTACCACTACACTCAGACTCACAAGACTTGACTAGCTTTATGTACCGAAACCAGAAGTGGAAACATACTCATTTGCCACAGGGGTACTGTGAGTCACCATCTATCATTAGCAGAGTGTTCCAGATGGGTCTAAGCAACATAAAGACAGAGAGCACAGTCTTACAGTATGTTGATGACATTCTGATCTGCATTGAGACAGAAGATGAATGCAGGAGGGACTCAGGACATATGTTGACAGTGCTAGCTGACAAGGGGAACAAGGTAGACAAGATCACATTGCAGTACTGTCTGCAGGAGGTGCTCTACATTGGACAGATGATATATAAAGATGGCAGACACATTGCCCCAAAGAGAGCAGGGACAATCTTTGCCACACCACAGCGCAGAACGGTGAGGGAAATGCAACAGTTCCTGGGGTTGTTCAATTACTGCAGAGCATGGGTCTTTGATTACAGCATATAGACCAGGCCACTTTTGACAGCACTGAAAGAGGTCCAGAAGGGAACAAAGACACTACCGTGTCTCATGATGTGAAAGATGCACAAGTTCAAACAGGGGATAACCAAGAGCCCAAATACTGCATGACAGCAGTATACAACACAGGGGACAAAGTGGATAATTTGTATAATACAACCATCAAAGAACCCCATAAACTAGAATGGTATAGGAGGTGTGGGTGGCCCTTGCTGGGGATGGAGGGTGCATATACACGACCTACACACCTGATGAATATGCAATAAGAGATCAAAGCCTAAGATCTGTGTGCAGGGCTTGGATGCCAATAAAGGGAACTCCTTCTTGGGATGAAGCGGTAATGGAGGTAGAAGATCGTAGGCACACTAACAAGCAAGGTTATACATTACTTTAGGAGTTACGAAAGGGGGAATGTAAAGGAGGACATTTTTGTTTTGCCCCCCCATACATTCTGCATGAAAGAAGTCTATTGCTCCGCCAATCACGGGGAGACGCCCCCTTGTTTTTTCTCTGACGACAGTGGAAGGAAGCCATTGGGTAATACACTAAGACTCCATTTTGTGTCGCTCCAGACACCATCTTTGTACTAGGCCACACAATGATCTCTAAAAAGGCCTTCTCTCTTATTGCACAGCGCCACGCACAGCCAGCTCAGGCAAACCCCCACCACCCCTTCCCCTGTCTGCGCCGCACAAGCCCTCTCTCACGGAAGCCCAGGTGCGAATTGTTGCGAACAGATACTGTATTTCTTCTCTTCCTCTGAGCTCATTGCCGTGTGTGTGACCGGGGTGAATCTTGACTTGTGAATTCATCCGTCTCCACAAACCTGCTCCTGCTCCTCCGACCCCCACCTTTAGAAATTACGGCCTTTTCCCCCTCTACTCTCCTTTCACATCGTGTGGACCCAGCCTGACCTTCAACTTGCAGAGATGAGCCCATCTGACCCATGTGCCCGCAGACCGCCCCAGCCACAGCAACCAATTTGAGTCTGATACTGTATATTGATACATAATTGGCCATAGGTGCCCACCAATGAATACTTGTTAGTTTCACACTTTATGTCATGATGTATTTTTTCTTTATTATGTACTGTTCGTGTATCATTTGGGCAGAGAGCTCTTAGAGCAGCAGAGTCCTCTGCGCGCATTTTCTACCTGATATAAACCTTGTTCAACTTGCAATATTTCTCCTGGTCTCATTCCCTACTGGGGTGTGTAAATTTATTCTGAGTTGGGATTTGTATTTGGGGAATGAACACCTTCACTAGTTACATCAAAACATTAGACATGATTAACAACTACTGACAGCTTGATGAAGAGCTGCAGTACATAACTGATGGGCCAGAGAAAGGAGAGACAAAGACTATCACACTGAAGGAATTGCGATGCCCATGGACAAGTGTAAAAGAGATAGGAGGAGAGCGTGGTTGCTGGGAGAGATCACAGATATTGGTCTATGGACGTATATACACTAACGATGGCTGGGACGTTGGAGTGGTGGGAAGCAAGGCACTGACCTTGGCCAAGTCGGCAGTGAGTAAGGTGCAAGAAGAAAATGACAAGTTCCTGAAGGAATGGGACAGCAGTGCAAAGCTGCTGACATGGGTAGAGAACGAAGCTGGACCAATGCCAATAATTCCCCTGAAGACACCAGCTCTGTGTTAACAGCACAATGGTCATGTGGAAGTTGGTGAGAATGTGGGATGCAAGACTATTGAGAATATCCCGGCAATGGGAGTGGGAACGGCAGTGCTGATGGATCACTATTGGGCATGCAGAACAAAAGCATATGAGAAACTGCCACCTAACTGGGAAGGGGTATGCTCCCTGGCACACATCAACATGCCTTCATTGGTGGTAACCAAGAAAGACGTGAAGCTTGATGACTTTCCAAAGATGGAAAACAACAAACAGAAGAAAAGGTCACTAGAGGTAGCATCATCTGTCCAAATCAAGAAGGGTGACGAACAAGGAGGATTGAGCAGGATGGAGAGAGGGGGAAATTACATCTCAGGCAAATCAGAAGCAGCACTGGACGAAGTACCGGCAGAGCACAGGTTGTAGAGCAGAATGCAAATGTTCCTCGCCTCGCTAATACCAGGAATACAGACATATACAAATGCCAAATGGTTACAAATCAATTGCTGGAAGCTGATAGTAACTGTTACCTGAACAGTAAATGGGTTCAATGCCATAAAAGAGGAGCTTAGAGCAATTAGGTTGGTGGCGCTCCAGAATAGATACATTCTGGTTCTCCTCACAGCAAAGGAAGGAGGAGTTTGCGCAAAGATCGGGAGTTCATGTTGCACATTCATTCCAGCTAATGACGAAGATAATGGAACTCTCTCAGACAAAGTTGCACAATAAGCAGAAATGCATGCGAAGATGGAAGATGAAGCATGTGGGACAGGAAAAGACAACAGTTGGTTGGCATACCTGTGGTTGTGGATTCCATCATGGCTGTCAGATGGACTGAAAGTAATAACTGGAGCCCTCGTGCTTGAAGCAGCATCTCCATGTGGGATCAAGATATGCATTGGAAGGTGTAAGAAAACAGCAGAAGAAGCTATCAGAATGCAGATCCTAATGGATGTGAAGTTAGGAGGGATGACAGATGTCATTGTGTGAGAGAGAGAGACTGAGGGAGAGAATCACAATGTGTGACTTATTTCCGGCAGGGACAAAGGTGGACAACCCCCAAGACCTGAGAGCCTATGAAGGGAAGTGGGTCTAGTGCAACCCAGAAGGAGTATGCTGTTACATGTACCAGTCCTTCGATGATCACATAAACTACTATGGACACCACAGAGGAGTAACGAAGATATGGAGACCCAGAGAGAAGAATTGACATTTCGAGGTGGTCGACAAGTCTACCAGAGGGGGGACAGAAGAGGAGTGGTTGAATCCTAACCCCGCTCCCCCTCCCATAAGACATGTGAGTCAGAAGAAGAACCACAGGAACCCTGATCGCCCATACAATTTTTCACCTATTCTCAGTGCTCCTATGATAGACAAATACATCGAAAGGTACCCACTCAGCCAACCCTACATTCCAGGCGCAGTACAAACATTACCCATAGTGAATGCAGAGCCTCTGGATGCTGTTAAGGACACTTCAATTGACAGCCTCGACTAAAAGCACCAAGAAGAAGTGCTCAATGTTGTTAGAGCCACCACGACATAGCAACGTAAGACATGAAGCATGCGTGCCATCTGCACATCGGGACACAATCACGCACCCAAATACATGAAGAACACAGGCATATAGTGCTATAGTTAGAGAACAAATACACCTACATACTGTCTCCACATTTATTATTTTGTCATTAGCTTAACTGAAGCAATGCAGAAACTGCAAGAAGCAAGGGATCCTGTGCAAAAGCTTGCAGGTGCTTATATACAGATAACCCTATGGAACTGCAGGAGCACCTGCGGGACCTGACAGAGCCATGAACAACTAACCTATGGATATTATAGAATAGCACACAAAAGTTAGAAGCCATGCAATGGTATAGAAAAATTACAGTAGGCCACAACCGTCTCCGTAAAGACTAAGATGAGCTGAATTCATCGTGAACAGGAGAGAAACCGTGTGGGACAGGGCCTGCCGCCAAGGCCACCAAGATATGGGTTACATTCCATTCCCTGTGCTGCAATGACACCGGCACAGTAAATACGAAGAAATCAGAGTAATTCAGAGCTTCAAAGGCCCTAAACACGGTCTCTGAGCATGTAACCCAGCCAAGCCGATAATGAATCGAAACTAGCAGCTGAGAAAGAGGAGCAGTCTCACGCATTCAGACAGCGGCTTGAAACAAAGTCGTTACAGAAGAAGCTGAGTGTTGCATGATGAGAACGAGCACTCTCATAATTTTGGTGGTGCACAAATGTTACAATGTAGACACATAGTTGTTCTTATTACCTTGAGAAGGTACACCTCGAGCTGAGAACTTTTCAAATCCCAGGCCTGGGGAATGTCAGCTCTAGCCAATCACAGCTCAGGACCCTAGTGGTGGGTAGCAGCAGGTGAGAACCAATGGTAAGACCCTCATACTTCAACATTGTAGAAGTAGCGTTTTTCAGGGATGATCCAGGCCAGCCATCTGACATGGGAGAGCCAGTAAACTAACAGCTATATTGTCAACTATAGGTGGACTACCACTGAATCCCCAATCCACTCGCTTGATAGGTTTTCTGGGGAGGGGCCCAGGTTGTGACGTAAGAGTCTGTCAAAACTGGTCTGCGAGCCAGAGCTCACTGAGAAGTTTTTGGATTTCTACTATCCGAGTTCTAATCCCTGTTGGTTTTGGCTGTAATAAACCACAGTTGAACTTGCTGCCTGTCTGGGATTGCATTCCCCAAACTCCCAGTAGCCCTCAAACCTACCTGGGAGATTTAACTCAACAAGGTGGTACTGAACCTTATGTACCAATTGCCAAGTACCCTGTTGGTCTCTTTCCGGGTCACTAGATGACTTGTAGGTGGAATCAGACTAGCAATAAGGAATAACACACTGACACTGGTGCACATTTTATGTGAGGGATGTGAGGGATGGTAACAGGGTGGGAAGGGGTGCAGAAAGATAAGTACAGTCTACAAGATGCAGAGATCTAGATGCCGAGATCTATATAATAGTAAAGGGGGAGGGGTAGAAATGGGGTACAAAGTGAGAGGTTGGTGTCTTCTGTGGAAATTGGATTTAGATAATTATATGTGAATATGGGCTGGATACAGCCGGAGGGTGCTGCTATGGAAATAAGTGACAAGGGAGTAGCATTTACTGACGCATTACCTCTCCTGGGCACCAGGCAGCCTACAATTGTGTTGGGGCATGTACTGTCTAAACTACTAATTCTGGAATTTGTGTTGCAGGATCAAAGGACCGGGCAGAGGGTCGCCAGGAAAGTGTTTAAGTGTGGCAACAGCTCCGAGTGGTTGGTAAGAGCTGCACTGCTGAGGTGGGCTTGTGCATGTGAGGTAAGATACACGGTTGGTGAGGGGACCTCCCGTAAAAATGATCCGTAGTGTCATTGAGAAAGGGGAGCAGTTGTCGGGTGCTTGGACCCAACGCTCTGAGGGCCACTGCAAACAGAGTCCAGGTAGCAGCAGAGATACATGTAATTCTCTAAAGAGGTGCCTAAAGGTAAATGGCGGGTGGTGACCAGCAATGGCCCGCTTGTGCGGTTGAGCGGTTAGGGCAAACCGATACCTGGGATACCCAGGGAAGGCCGTCGGTGACCCGGAAGTAAGTACGGGAGAATATTTGAGTGCAGGTGGACCGCTCATCGATCGAAGGGTAAGAAGTCCAGGGCTCCGCTCAATGCAAGGTTTGAGAGTTACTTCCCTTAAATATCAACGGGCCACCCAGTAAGTGTTAAGACTGGGAGCAACAGGTGTCCCCGGCGGTGGTATGGAGAGGTTGACACACTTGAAGCATTGGTTTGCTTCAGGAATAGGCGATTCGAGGACGATCCATTAGATCTCGCTAAGATTGGGGTTTCACCAGCACGACAAGTACGACTAGTGGTTTCTGAAGGGGTATGTTCGGAGCACTAAAAGGCACGAAGGCTCATGATACCTAATGGAGTAGGGCAATAGGTGGCTACATAGGGGGGCATTGATGGTTGCAGGGGCCACAACCAAAGCGTGGGGGAGTTACAAGGGCGGTCCTAGAGAAGGAGGCAAGCCTCAGTCTTGCCGTGAGCTAAAACCGCTAGCTGCATCAGCCAGTATTGGGTGAGACGGGAACTGATACCGCTAGGGATGTTTGGGACTCCTCAACAACTGATGCGATGGCCTTGTTTGCTCCATGGAAACAATATGGGAGTGACTGGACTGGCAGTCGGATACCAGGGCGGGCTGTTCTGAAAGAGCAGAAACCGAAGTGAGGACGCTCATCCGTTTTAAAATGAACTGAAATGGAAGGGACTGAACTGGCAGTCAGATACCAGGGCGGGCCGTTCTCGCAAGAGCGGAAACGGAAGTGAGAAGGGCACACCAGTTTTGAATGGCACTATGTAACACATGATTGGCAGAGCCACCCGGGAAAGGATGTTTTTGGGCCCGGCATACTTGTGGCCTGAGCAGGGCTAGGACTACCCTTTAGGATGACTCTAAGAAAGCGAACATGTGTTTTCCAATAGAAATGTAATATGTTTTTTTACAAAATCAGAAAAGGTCTCTGTCTCATCTCATTATGTGTGGACAATGTATATGATGTATTACTAGGTAGGGGGGCATAGTAGGGGTTAGCCCCACTATGCAAATAACTAAACAACACCTGCAATATTTTAATGATGGGTGAAGTGCTAGAGTCGAGGCAGAGTAGTCGGTGTCAGAGGCAGGTTAGAGGCAAGGGAAAAATGTTAGGTAGTAGGTGCCTCCTTCTGAAATGGCCTCCTTGCCCCTCTCAGACTTGAGCCAGATCTCCTTAAGTTCCGGAAGCTTCTCAAGACCCTCTTTTTTTCTTCCTCCTTCCCTCTTTCCTGCTAATGTCCCCCTCTGCCTCTTGACTGGCTGCCTGGTTCCTTCAGATTCTTACAGGGCACCAGGCCCTCCTCGACCAGTCTACCCCTGCTTGCTTTCCCACCCCTCAAATTGCACTTGCCCTTCCGGGGCTCCCTCCCCTGCACTTGCCTGGCTTGGCCAGCATCCCTTGAGCCCTTCCAGTCCTGTTCCTTGCACTTAGAACGTGGACGTTCTTCCCTTGCATTCTCTGCATTCCCCTGGCTCTCTCCACCTGGCCTCCCCTGATACTGTCTCTTAACCCACAGGCCCTTCTGCCCTGATCAGCACTTCTCCCCTCCACTCTCCCCTGCACTTCTTGTTACTGCACTTGTACAATCCAAATGTCACTATGCCTAGTAGGACCGTTTGTTTTTGTCATCCATGTACCCACCCTCTTGTCTTGTTGCGCCTTGAAATACATTGTGTATAGGCGCATTATATATACCCAATAAATAAAGAAGATGTAGGTTAAGAGGGAAACTCAGAGGCAATGAAGTAGGCTTTTAGTTTCGCTTTGAACACATTTGTGTGGACCTTTTCTCGGATGTCCGGGGGAAGAGAATTCCTTGCAAGTGGAGCAAGAAGAGAGAAAGAGCGGAAGCAAGAGGAAGCACAGGGAGGGTGAGGAGCCAGAAGGGTAGTCGAGGAGGCAGAGCAGAGGTTATTGTAGAGGTGGATAGAGGAGTATAGATACAGTGGTGCCTTACCCTGAATACATGTGTGAACCAGGAAAAGAAATTTAAATCTGACCCTGTTTTGCATCGCCAGCCATCCAGCCTGTTGACGGTACAAGAAAATAGGTGTGAAGTGAGAGAGTTGAAAGACAGCCCTAGTAGCAAAGTTAATAATTTTGTGGAGAGGACAGAGAGCATAGTTGGGTGACCAAAGAGATTGCGGGTCCAGTAGTCCAGTTTAGAGAAAAAAAAAGCAGTGAAGAGATGCTTGGCGGTGTTGAAAAGAAGGAAGTGCTTGATTTTCCTTATGTTTAGGGGGTTGAGGTGAGCTGCTGTTGCAGTTTTGGAGATGAAAGTAGAGAAGGTGTGAGAAGGGTCACAGATGACAATGAGGTTTCTAACTGAAGAAGAGTGAGGGATAGTATCAGGTGGGATAAGATAAGAGATAAGAGAGAACCTTCAGCAGGAAAGAAGAGCACCTCTTGTGATGCTGGAAATACATTGGAGGGACAGGGCCTCCATGTTCATGTCTGACGTCTGGAGAAGGGCTCTGCCGGGAATCCTGAAGAGAGCACCTGGACATCGAGGCCGGGGACACCTTGACACCATGCTGCTTGACGCCAGCAGCCGAGAAAGCTCCCCTTTGCCTAAGAACATTTGACAGAGGGCTCCCTGGCCATCACTGTTGACCACTTTGTCTTGCTAGAGAAAGTCAACATCGCTGGCTACCGTAAAAAGTCCGGCGGTGGGTTTCCCACCACCAGAAGCCAACAAAGACATCCCAAGGACACTGACGGAGTGAAGATTCGACGTCCAGCCTGTGGTCGAGTCCTGATCACCAAAGCTATCCTGAGGTATGTGCTGCAGCTGCAGCACCGACAGGCCAGAAGACCGCTGAACGTGATTCCCGACACCCGATGCCCTCTGCCGGGGCTGCATCCATCACTGAGTCTTTTTTTGCAGTACCAAACACTTTGCATCGAGGATTACCGCACGCCTCATCTTCCCAAGACTTCCACGTTCAATCGGCGAAGAGCACTGTGAAGCTCGAAGCTGCAACATCACTGCAAGTGTTTCGCTTTTCTTCAAGGTTCTCGACGCCCAGGGGCTCCTGCTTGAAGGGGAGTGGCCCCTCAAAGGATCCTGTCCATGAACCATCAAAGAAACTCTTCCACATCAGGTGCATTGGGGTGGTGGAACTTTTAAACGAAGAAGCAAAGCTTATTACGTGTGTATGGACTGGGCTTGTTAAATAATAAATTACAGGTTGCTCAGGTGGGGGATCCTCATTCAGAATTGTGCATCTATATCCAAAGAAAGCATTCTGCCATTGTTTGACTTTAACCTGCCTTCCTTCGTTCCTTATTGTCGATGATGGTGCACCTTATTAAAAGATGTGTATGCTCCATTATACCTGTCAGCAGTTGATGCGTTTTAAGGGAATCTAAAAGTTAAGTGTGGTACCACAAAGCATTGTATTGATTTGCCATTACGGAATTACCTGAGTACAAAGTGTGTTAATGAATTGTGTTTATATATCTCTGAACCTTATTTGTATATAAAGAACTGTGCTAGCATATAGGATAGTGTGTGGAGATTCCTTTGTGGGGGTTTGGGGACTCACCGTACCCAATAACCAGCCTGCATCAACTCCTGAGAGCTTAAGCCTTGGTTGCTCATCCGTAGCTACCATATAGAGAACCTTGGTGGGGGTGCTCTGTACCTCTACTCTGCCATATGGAGGGCAGAAATACAGATACCCCCTCCAGTCTTTACACTTCTTTTTTAGTAGAGTTTAACATCAGAGAGTGCGATGCCATCCAACCCAGAGAGACAGTTAGACATTTTGAAAGAGAGATCAGAGGAGAGTTCAGGAAAAGAGAAGAAGATTTGGGTGTGGTCGCAAAGAGTTGGCACAAGAGCCCAAAGGAGGAGAATGGTGCCCCCAGGACAGAGGTGTCGAGTGTAAAGGGGAGCAGACCCAAGACAGAGCCTTGTGGAACACCAACAGTTAGGGGAGTGTTTGAGAGGTGTTGTTGCTCCAGGAGACAGAGAATTGGTGAAGTGCAAGATCGGATTCCATCCAAGCAAGAGCTTGATTTTGAATCCCAAGAAGAAAGAGAGTATTAAAGAGATGAAAGTGATCAACAGTGTCAAAGACAACAGACAGCTCAAGGTGAATTCGGAAAGAGAATAGGTTGGAGCACTTAGCAGAGGCAATGAAGTTGGACACATTCATGAGAGCAGTTTCAGTCGAGTGACAGGAGTGGAAACCTGCTTGTAGTGGGTCTTAAAGGTTGTGGATGTCTTAGAAATGTTTAAGACATGTTGAACACAGACTTTTCACGCACTTTAGAATAGTGCGGAAGGAGACACACAGGGCGAAAGGCAGTAGGTACGGGTAAGCCTCTTTCTTTTTTAGGAGAGGGATGACTGCGGCTGTTTTGAAAACAGGGAAAGCAAGCAGAGTTGAAGGACAAGTTGAAGAGTTCAGCAAGGTTAGAGGCCACTAAAGAGGCAATAGGCTTGACTAGCTGAGAAGCAAGAGTGTCTGATGGGACACAAGAGGGGTTAGCATTCATCAGCAGAGATAGGACTTTGTCAGTATTAGTGTGACTAAAGTGGGAGATAGAGGCAGAGGATGATGGTAGAGAAGGCAGTGTGAAAATGTAGGATGAGAGAGTGTGAGGAAGTCAGGAGAGAGTATATTTTTTGAACTTTTTGGAGCTAAGAATTCAGCTAGGTCATTAGCTGTGAGAGTGCAGTTGATAGACTTAGGAGGAGTGAGGAGTGAGTTTAGGGTGTCCTTTAGCCAGCGAGGATGGTTGGAGTGAGAGTCCATGTGGGTTGGGTAGAATTTCCTTTTCGCTCTATCAAGAGTGGACTGAGGGTGTTCAGGGCAGAGAGCAAGAGCTGCAGGTCCTCATGGAAGTGAGTATGCCTCCATGTGTGCAGCAGTCAACACATGTCTGTGCAGAGAAAGCGTATGAATGGGGTGACCATTCTGCTGATGCTGGGGTGCTGATGCTGAGACTTAGCGGTGAAAGTAAGCAGTGGGAAGCGAGAGGAGAATGAGTCATATAGTAGGGATTGGACGCTGGGGAAGTTAGTATTGATGGAAGAGTCCTCAGGTGTGAAGGAGGAGAGTGAAAACTGTAGGCCCGAGGAAAAGGGGGAATTGCAGAAGGTTTACATTTCCTTTTAGTAATAGATGAAGCAAGTGGTGAGGAAAGTTCAGAGGGTGGAAAGGAGATGGTGATGGAAACAATTGAGTGATCAGATATGGATGGTGTGACAGCAGTATAAGTGGCTGAGAGAGGGGAGGGGGTGAATAAGAGATCCAAAGAGTTACCCCGTTTGTGGGTAGGTAGGTGATAGATAGAGTGGAGAATGTGGCCACTAAGAAACGTCTGAAGTTCACATTTCTGAGAAGTGGCTGGAGAGTGTCGGCTATATTTTGTGAGCCCTACGGACACGGCACCACCTAATGTTATTCTTATACTAGGATTGTAAACTGCAAACAAAAACCGGGCTTAGTGTTATGCTAGGTGCTCTTTGTTCTACCTTGTCTGCATTGCATTGGTGGTTCACTATAATGATTCAGAATAGGCTTACCAGGCCATTTGAAAAATGATGTATTTACAACATGGGGATGCAGTCTACAATTATCCTTAACTTGTCTGGAGCCTCATGGAGAGAAAACTCAGATTTTGACCCAGCGCTAGCTATATAACAGTCCTACCAAGCACTGGTCTCTATGCACTGCAACAAAAACATGTCACCAACAAACAGCCAAGCACATTCTTAGTTGTTTCATAAGATACCTTATATTGTCTGCATATCAGAATAATGCACACAGGAATACACGTAATATGCAATTGTTATAACATTGAAAGTGAGATGAAAACAGCAAAGTAATGGTTTTTCCTTGCCTCTTACACCAAAGTCCCTCTGTCTGCCTAGTGAGAAAACTGCGACTCTCCTATTCTAATCTTGGCTAAACACACACATTTTTTAGCCACTGCTCTTGGCAGCTTATTTCTTTTCGCAGACAGCTAACGTAGCACAGGAAAATGCGGAACTTAAAATTGCTTCCCTGATGCCTACTTTACCCTTTTTGAACGATCAGTGTCATTTTTTGGCAGTCACACAAACACACAAGCCCCTCACTTAGTACTGGATGCTCACCTAAAAATGTCTGAAGAATTTGCAGAACCATCGAAGGACAGGCTCTGTGTGCATTGGGTCACAGCTCAGTTGTGTCACCCTCAGCGCCCCCTCCTTCTTTTTTTCTGTAGAAAATGCCTCAGTCATGGGCATGCTGGTCTGTGTCCCATCTCTCTTTCCCAGCAGGCAAGGAGGAATATCATCCTCTCTCTCTGATTGCACCTTTAAACTCTCCCAACACTCCTCCTTTCAAAGTATATCTCCATACAGAAGACATACAATGTCCCTGCCTCTCACAGTGATGTCACATGCTAATCAGACACCGTCTCCTGAAAGCCAAACATTTTGGAAAGTTCCAGGAAGCTACCACATGTTTGGCTCCTCTCACAGAAAGATAACAAGGGGGGTCCTGCGGGACTCTCTGCCAGACATGAGTCCTGGTTACAAGAACCTTACCCAGAGTCTTTAACTCACTATCTTTCACAGAGAAGAAATATCCCAAACATATCAGTCTTTGTCCTGCCCTGGGGCAGTCCAGCACCGAAATGCAAGGCAATTCTCCTCTGAACAAGAGTACCAACAGCCACCCCAGAAACGTGTTCCGGTCTGGTTGAACCTCATCAGTAGGGTGTAGCTGTGCCTCTCTAAGAATAGTGAGCAAGGGGTCCACGTCTGGATTCCCCTAGTAACTTTGGGTGAGACCCAAAGTTACTTGAAATATGTAGATAACAAGGGGGGTCCTGGGAGACATTTTGCCAGACATAAGTCCTGGTTACAAGAGCCTTACCCAGAGTCTTTAGCTCACTATCTTTCACAGAGAAGAAATATCCCAAACATATCAGTCTTTGTCCTGCCCTGGGGCAGTCCAGCACTGAAATGCTAGGCAATTCTCCTCTGAACAAGAGTACCAACAGCAACCCCAGACACATGTTTTGGTCTGGTTGAAACTCATCAGTAGGGTGTAGCTGTGCCTCTCTAAGAATAGTGAGCACGGGGTCCACGTCTGGATTCCCCTAGTAACTTAGGGTGAGACCCAAAGTTTTTGTTTTGTGAATTCACAGCACTGTCTCACACCAGACTCACACCAGATACTCATACACTATCATACCTCTTTTGCAAGAGTCTGAGTCTTTGATAAAGTTCTGCCCTGGTTGAAATTCGAGGTCTGTAACCCCTAAATAACTACTACAAGAGCAAAGGTTAAAGTCACCTTAGAGAATGAGATGAGATGATGTTTAGTGGAAAGAGAATGAAGCAGTTGCCCAAGATCATCAAGGAATTCTCCAGTGGGACCAGGAGGGTGAAAAATGGAAATGACGTGAACCGAGTGAGGCAGAGCAATAGTAGAAATGGTGAAATCAAAAGAGGAAGGAGAAGACGTGGCATTGGATAGTTGTTAGGCATTGAGGTGAGAAGCAAATAGGTGTCCGATGCCTCCACCTCTGCCAGTCAATTGGGGAAAGTGATGGATGAAAGGCATATACCTTGCAGGAAGAATACAGTATGGAAGTAAAATATAAAGTACTTGAAGAAAATCCGGGCACAGCTCACACGCAGGGTCCATCCAACGTCACAAGCTTTTTACTTGAAGGGCGGCAGGCATCAGCCTTGAGTGGGCCCTACGTGGAAGTAGGGCCCCCGCACACCTGATATCTCTGTTCCCCAAAATATATATTTGTGTTATTTTCTTATCTTGTTTTTGGTCGGTTTTCTTTCCCATGGCTTGTGTGACAATAAAGCTTGTGCCCAAAGTTTTTCCATCTAACAACTCGTTTGGCCTCCTCCTTTCAGACATTGTCATTACTGTCATCCCTGTCAGCTGTCATTACTGTCACTTGTGTCACAGGCATGCCTCCCTTCCCCCGCACTAAACCCCTTCCAAGCTTATGCACATGTATGTTGGGGCACGTATGGTACACAATGTGAGTTGTGCCCATAATGACGAGTTGGGGCCTCGTATGCAACTTTAAAGTAGTGGTTTTGGTCCTCGAACATTTCAATGACAGCTTACCCAGTGCCCTGAAATGGGAGAGGCTACCCGACAGGAACGTTTGTGGGTGTGATGTAGGGCCTTGTCTGATACATTCGTAACAGGGGTTAGCGATGTGATTGTTACAGTGCTGTGAATTTCACATCACAAGCCACATGAAAGGGTGCTTTACATTACGGCCGGTGCATTTCCACTACGGCATGGTGCTTCTAGGTGGCGGTTTGGCAGGTAGGTGCCAGGAAGTGAGCTGGGGACATCTTTCTTTTCAAAGATTTAAATCCGTTCTCTTCCCTGCCACATGGGTGCATTGTGGGGGACCAGGTGGCATGCACTACTGTAGTGAAAGGGGTGAGGTTGCGAGGCCAAGGCGGTTCTGTGGATACCGGGGGGTCACCTGGGAGGATTCGCCTAGCCACCAAGCTTACATCTTCTGTTTGTAAAGTTAGCCCTACTAACTCAATTGCTCTCTTTAAGGTGGAATCACAGGTTTCCAGCTCATATCCAGGAGGGAGCATGCACAGAAAGTTTGTACCAGAGACAAAGAGGACGACTCAAAAGCGGTAAGAAGGGAGCAAGCAGTAGGTCAGTGAGCTGGGCGCATGCAGGGAGCAGGTTTGCTGTTTTAAAAGAAAGGTGCTCCAAGGTTCCCACCTCACATCCAGAAAGGATTGCTCACAGAGGTTTGTCCCCAGAGCAAAGCATTAGCTTAAACGAAGCAACGTAGAAACCGCAAGAAGCAAGGGATACTGTGCAAAAGCTGCAGATGTTTATATGTAAATAACCCTATACAACTGCAGGAGCACCTGAGGGACCTGACAGAGCCATGAACAACTAACCAATGGATAATATAGAATAGCACAAACATGTTAGAAGCCATGTCATGGCTTAGGAAAATTACAGTTGGCCACAACCGTCTCATTAAAGACTAAGATATTCTGAATACAGCAGAACAGGAGAGCAACCATGTGGGACAGTGCCTGCAGCCAAGGCCACCAAGATACGAGTTACATTCCCTGAGCTGCAGTAACACTGGCAAATACAAATACATCTGAGTAATTCAGAGCTTCAGAGGCCCAAAACACAGTCTCTGAGAACGTGAATCGAAACTAGCAGCTGGGAAAGAGGAGCAGTCTCATGCATCCAGACAGTGGCTTGCAACAAAGTCGTTACAGAAGAAGCCGAGTGTTCCATGATGAGAACAAGGACTCTCATAGCTTTGGTGGTGCACATATGTTACAATGCAGAAACATAGTTGTATTATTACCTTGAGAAGGTACACTTCGAGCTGAGAATTTTTCCAATCACAGGCCTGGGGAATGTCAGCCTCAGCTTATCACAATTTAGGACCCTAGGGGTGGGTAGCAGCGGATGAGAACCAATAGTAAGACCCTCAAACTGCAACATTGTAGAAGTAACATTTTTTGGGGATGATCCAGGCCAGCCATTTGACATGGGAGAGCCAGTAAACTAAGATATATATGGTCCACTATAGGTGGACTACTACTCAACGCCCAATCCACTCGCTTGATACATTTTCTGGAGAAGGGCCCAAGTTGTGACCAAAGAGTCTATCAAAACTGCTCTACGAGCCAGAGCTCACTGAGAAGTTCTTGGATTTCTACTATCCATGTTCTGATCCCTGTTGGTTTTGGCAGTAATAAACCATAGTTGAACTTGCTGTCTGCCTGGGCCTGCGTTCCTTTTGGGGAAAGGGAAGGAGTTGAGCCTTCCATGAGTTCTGGGTCCATGAACTCCTATTAGCCCTCAAACCTACCTGGGAGTTTTAACTCAACAAGTTGGTAGCAGAGGATAGTTCTCTGCACCAGCCCGGCACTAAGTCAACCCCTTCGCCGCCGAACCTAAGAGGCTGTGGGACACCCGCGAGTATTTTGAGAAAGAATGGGAAATGCATACCTGTTGAAAAGGCAGTCGGGAGCTGTTTGAAAATCATCCCGCCCGGAATCGGCAAATTGTCCAGACAGACCAGGATGGTGAGGCAAGCGTCTTGACAGGGAGCTGGCAGCTGAGCAGCACCAGTGCCGTACGGAACCTAAGTATTGGACCAGACTAACAGCAATCGTGGGGATAAGGGAGGGTACTGAATGTTGTGGGATGTAACAGGGGTTATTGTTAAGTACTAGTGAAGCATTGTCTAGCAGTCTGTCATAGTATTGTCTAGTAATATTGTAGGATGAGGAGCAGAGGTAGACGTCCCTTGTTTATGTTTTGTTAGGGCATATTCAGTCTTTGAGGCAAAAGTTTTGTGAGCAGCGTGATTAAGTAGCCAAGAGGATTTGGATGACAAGAGTTTTGTAACTAAGTATTCCTGTGGGTTGAGCATTTTAGCTCGGGTCATAGATGATGATATTCCCACGAGGGTTAGCTGGTTCTATCCTAGATTGCAGAAGGTAAGTCGTCTGGTTAAGTCTCCTGGAGAGGAGCGTTTCACACGTTAGGCAATGCAACGGGTGCAGTTCGATCACAAGAGAATGGAGGTATACTCTGCCCTCGAGAGGCAGGAAGACAGCTGTGGGGTTTGTGTGGGATTAGAGTAACGGGTCGTTATTGTGTGTGTGCACAATCGTCCATCTACCTGTATTGTGATTTAGCTTAGGCTGGTGCATAGGACGGAGAGTGTTGACGGTGAGGAGCTAGTGTTGACTACTTGGGATTGCTAGACGAGGTGAACCAGTGGCAGTGCGCGGAAGGTACATGCACAGAATTGTGGTTGTGTGCCTGAGGAGGCAGTGACTGTGAACGAGGGGCTGTGCACGGAGCACATCAGATGAGGTGCAGAGCCAAAGAGGCTTGTAGAAATTGAAACGATTGTAAGTACAGTATAGAGTGGTCCCTAAACACTGAAGGCAAATTAACAAAGCCATAGCTGCCTTGCAACAGTTTCTCTAGAGATGTGAAGCAATCTCTACTGACGCACCTACAGGGTACCTATAAGGGAAAGAAATTGACCAAAAGCATGGGCATATTCGAATTATGGTGTATGTTCCAGGAGGGAGAGGGGGAAACGGGGAGGCGTCTGTGGTTGATAAACCAGCATGAGGTGAACGAGAAAGCAAACCATCAATCCGCACCTCCCCCTGCTCCTTCAAGCGTAGTATCTGATGACACAGATGATGAGCAGGGGATGTACCCTATCAGAGAACTGAGAGCAGCAGAAGGGTATTCAAATCTGACATATAAGCCACCACAATACACTAGAGAAGAGAAACCGAAAGGCGCAGGGCTACCAGCTAGTGGTGCAGGAGCGAGCGAGCGAGGGAGGGCTGCTGCACGCGAAAGCAGAGTTTGAGGGCATAGGTACGGATTAATGCATAGCAGCACAGGTACTCTTGAAACTCAAAGGGTAGACAACGGGAGAGGCAGAAGGGGCGACTAAGATGATCGAGGACCTGGAAAGGGAGTGCAAAACAACTGACTGAGCAGAAAAAATGGAGGAGGATGACTGAAAGGAGAAAGACAGGGAGGTGAGGTTAGAGCGTGAGAGAGAAATGGAGGAGGCAGAGAGGAGGAGGGAGATAGCAGAGAAGAAAAACGCAGGCTAGCAGAGAGGGAGCATAGAAAGTTGGAATTGGATAGACTGGCGAGAGAACGAGCACGGAAGGATGAAGAGGAGCAAGCAATAAGGGCGGTAAAAACATAGGTAGCAATGGACTGGGAGATGAATAAACGTGAGGAGGAAAGGCAAGCAGAGCCTGACAGTACAAACTCGCATGGTAGGAGTGTGGTAGGAGGCGGTGGAGCAAACCTGGGGGCATGGGCTGGAGGCAGTAGATACAATTTAATAGATATTGACCTCAGCCCAAAACCTAACACAGACTTGACATTGAGGAGATTAACCTTTTCTGATGAGTTCTGTAGCAACGTGGACACAGGGTCTGAGCATGATGACAACCACAATGGAGATGAGAGGGGGGAGAGAAGCAGGTCACCATCCGTGGGAATAGATCAGTGGGCCTCCTGGGAATGTAGGTCTCCTGGACAGTGGGAAGGAGGAGGCAACGCAGAAGAGAGAGCACAAGTAAACAACAGGTGCACTACACACAACACATATACCAACAGACTTAGGGATCTCCCAGGATGCAGGAGGGAGGAGACAGCAATAGCGTGTTCCAGGGGATGACTGTCTAGGGCTTATGATGACAGCAAACGAGTCCCCACCCTAGATCCAGCAGACATGTGCAGAGCTATTGAGGATGAAAGAGGGCATATTAAAATCTGACAGTATCGAAGGACGCCAGAAGAGAGGGCAGTGTACTCACAGATGCCACTACTAGAAAGGGGAGGGACGAGACCTCAGTATGCGCCCTGGAAGCACACAGACAAGGAAAATGTTAAGTGCAGATTACCATCATTGAGTGCGGGGGCTGGTATGTGTATTTGAGATCGAGAAACTCACAGACTAGAAGTGGGTGGCGTAAAGGGATTGCTGGTTTTGATACTGGGTGACACAGCTGATGACATGTGGAAGAGGACGGGGTTCCCGGCAGTGACCATACTGAACACAGCACATGACGGGTCGCCATTTTATAATTGCAGGGCAGCAGTCTGGCAAACATTACGGACACAGTACCCAGATACGTCAGACATTGCAGCAATTTCGTCACGCAAAAAGCATAAATATATAAATATATATTCAGGAGATTCAAGAGCTTTGGGACAAAACAATAGCAATCTTTTATCAGGGACTACCAGAGCCAGTACAGAAGAGCGTAAAGAAATTGGTGGGGATGGAAGCAAAAGGATGGCCAGAAATACAGCTCACAATAGTACAGCATCGTAGACTGTGGTAGGAGAAGGTGAAGCCGAGGAGAGAAGGGCAGAGGAGGCCAAACTAGTACAAAAGAAATTATCAAAATATGCAATCGAAGGTGCGGTCATAACCAGCCCCACCCTACAAGTACCAGCACCTCAGCAACAGTGTCAGCAGCCACCACAGTTTGCACTACCCATGGGAAGGGTATACATGGGCAGGGCTGGTTCCATCGAGGGCAGATACAAAGCTCATATCAGCAGATGCCGCAAGCACAAACACAAGCACCAGCACAACCACAGGTACAGACACAAGGACCACAAATGGCAGTGCTGTTACCACAGTACATACAAGCCTCGCAAAGCAGCGGGAATACACAACAGTTAGTATGAGTACAGGACGGTGACACAACGGAGCCCATGGACACAATGACGACAGTACCAGTTAGACAACTGGGAAGGGTTACCATGGTGGGGAACAACCCCTTCACAGGAAAGAGATTGTCCATGTACCCTCAATAGGACAGCCCACAGACAAACTTGATGAGACCTATCCTGTGGATCACACCCAATCGTGCGGAGGAACCTTGCATAGGGGTGGCAGTAGGTGGCAAAATATTTTCCTTTCTTATTGACACTGGGCAATTAGGTCATGCATCAGGGAAGGGACCTCTAAATTGTCAGGCGATGCCAGGAACACTCAAGGATTCTCTGAGGCTTGGGAAGTGGCTCCTTTTACTGATAACATCTCACTATCTATAGGAGATCACGATTTATCACTACTTTTACTTTACTCTCGACAGACACCTGTCAACATATTGGGACGTGACATTATGAGCAGACTAAACATGACCGTTTCATTTACAGACAAGGACATAATATGCTCAACACCAGGCATAGGCATGTTGAATGTAAGACCATCTGTGCAGGCATACTGTGGGTACACAGTACAGAGGGGGGTGCCATTAGACCTCGAGATGTTCCCATATGGGACAGACATTGGCATTGCATGGATGCCAGGCATCACAGGGAAGGTGTGGCAGGTGCCAAGTGAATATCTGGTTAGGCCAGAGATACCATTGGATGAGCTAGAGGGAACAATAGTGACCATTGAGATCGAGGCAGCATTGGCAAAAGAAGATTGGATTGCTGTGCATGCAACAGATGGCACTGGGAGGGCGTGGAGAGCAATCATTGCAGTTGTAGAGGGGTGCAGGCTGACCACAGTGACAGATGAGGAACTCTTTGGAGAAGAAAGATTGGAAGTGGAGATGATGCTTGAAATGAGTGTAACCTTCTGGTTACAGATTCATTACAGAGAAGTAGCACAGAAAATGGCGATGGCGCTCGAGGCGGCACCCTCATTCTTCGAGGAGGACATGGCCAAGGTACCAAACAGCTTATGGACCACAAGTCCTTATGCGGTGGGGTGTATGAAGAGCATAGGGGGAGTAAAGATCAAATTGAAGCCAGGAGCAATTTTGCCACAAGTTAAACAGTATCCCCTGACCAAGGAGGCAGACAAAGGCATTTATGAGACAACTAACGCCCTCATTGAAAGAGGCATTCTGGTACCATCAGAATTCCCATATAACACGGCTGTGTACCCCATGTGCAAGTCCAACGGGGGTTGTGGCATTTCATTCAGGATTTAAGACCTCTTAAACACATTGTAGAAGCAGAGTATCCAGTAGCAGCAAATCCAGCAACAATTTTGTGTGGCATCCAAGCAGAAGCCACCTGCTTCACAGTCATTGATCTAAAGAACGCATTATTTTCAGTACCACTACACTCAGACTCACAAGACTTGACTAGCTTTATGTACCGAAACCAGAAGTGGAAACATACTCATTTGCCACAGGGGTACTGTGAGTCACCATCTATCATTAGCAGAGTGTTCCAGATGGGTCTAAGCAACATAAAGACAGAGAGCACAGTCTTACAGTATGTTGATGACATTCTGATCTGCATTGAGACAGAAGATGAATGCAGGAGGGACTCAGGACATATGTTGACAGTGCTAGCTGACAAGGGGAACAAGGTAGACAAGATCACATTGCAGTACTGTCTGCAGGAGGTGCTCTACATTGGACAGATGATATATAAAGATGGCAGACACATTGCCCCAAAGAGAGCAGGGACAATCTTTGCCACACCACAGCGCAGAACGGTGAGGGAAATGCAACAGTTCCTGGGGTTGTTCAATTACTGCAGAGCATGGGTCTTTGATTACAGCATATAGACCAGGCCACTTTTGACAGCACTGAAAGAGGTCCAGAAGGGAACAAAGACACTACCGTGTCTCATGATGTGAAAGATGCACAAGTTCAAACAGGGGATAACCAAGAGCCCAAATACTGCATGACAGCAGTATAAAACACAGGGGACAAAGTGGATAATTTGTATAATACAACCATCAAAGAACCCCATAAACTAGAATGGTATAGGAGGTGTGGGTGGCCCTTGCTGGGGATGGAGGGTGCATATACACGACCTACACACCTGATGAATATGCAATAAGAGATCAAAGCCTAAGATCTGTGTGCAGGGCTTGGATGCCAATAAAGGGAACTCCTTCTTGGGATGAAGCGGTAATGGAGGTAGAAGATCGTAGGCACACTAACAAGCAAGGTTATACATTACTTTAGGAGTTACGAAAGGGGGAATGTAAAGGAGGACATTTTTGTTTTGCCCCCCCATACATTCTGCATGAAAGAAGTCTATTGCTCCGCCAATCACGGGGAGACGCCCCCTTGTTTTTTCTCTGACGACAGTGGAAGGAAGCCATTGGGTAATACACTAAGACTCCATTTTGTGTCGCTCCAGACACCATCTTTGTACTAGGCCACACAATGATCTCTAAAAAGGCCTTCTCTCTTATTGCACAGCGCCACGCACAGCCAGCTCAGGCAAACCCCCACCACCCCTTCCCCTGTCTGCGCCGCACAAGCCCTCTCTCACGGAAGCCCAGGTGCGAATTGTTGCGAACAGATACTGTATTTCTTCTCTTCCTCTGAGCTCATTGCCGTGTGTGTGACCGGGGTGAATCTTGACTTGTGAATTCATCCGTCTCCACAAACCTGCTCCTGCTCCTCCGACCCCCACCTTTAGAAATTACGGCCTTTTCCCCCTCTACTCTCCTTTCATGTACCTGCTTGTGAGACCCTTCCCCACGGGCCACCCTAGATTGCCCTCCATATACCTAATCCTGTGTGTTCATATATTTTCCATGAACTAACACCCATCAATCCATTCGTTTGAACCATGAGGCACCAGGGAGAATGAATCACAGATCAAACCCCCCCAGAGATAGACCCAGGATAAGAATGTGTAAAGACCACTGCACCCTTGCCCCCACCCAGGCCTGGGTTAAGAATGTGTTTATGTTTGCCCACGATTTATAGGCAACCCCTCATTCTGGTATAAGGTTTATGCCCAACATTACTCTCTTGCATGCCAATAATGATTGTGTAGTTTAGATTAGCAAGAACAGTTACATCGTGTGGACCCAGCCTGACCTTCAACTTGCAGAGATGAGCCCATCTGACCCATGTGCCCGCAGACCGCCCCAGCCACAGCAACCAATTTGAGTCTGACACTGTATATTGATACATAATGGGCCATAGGTGCCCACCAATGAATACTTGTTAGTTTCACACTTTATGTCATGATGTATTTTTTCTTTATTATGTACTGTTCGTGTATCATTTGGGCAGAGAGCTCTTAGAGCAGCAGAGTCCTCTGCGCGCATTTTCTACCTGATATAAACCTTGTTCAACTTGCAATATTTCTCCTGGTCTCATTCCCTACTGGGGTGTGTAAATTTATTCTGAGTTGGGATTTGTATTTGGGGAATGAACACCTTCACTAGTTACATCAAAACATTAGACATGATTAACAACTACTGACAGCTTGATGAAGAGCTGCAGTACATAACTGATGGGCCAGAGAAAGGAGAGACAAAGACTATCACACTGAAGGAATTGCGATGCCCATGGACAAGTGTAAAAGAGATAGGAGGAGAGCGTGGTTGCTGGGAGAGATCACAGATATTGGTCTATGGACGTATATACACTAACGATGGCTGGGACGTTGGAGTGGTGGGAAGCAAGGCACTGACCTTGGCCAAGTCGGCAGTGAGTAAGGTGCAAGAAGAAAATGACAAGTTCCTGAAGGAATGGGACAGCAGTGCAAAGCTGCTGACATGGGTAGAGAACGAAGCTGGACCAATGCCAATAATTCCCCTGAAGACACCAGCTCTGTGTTAACAGCACAATGGTCATGTGGAAGTTGGTGAGAATGTGGGATGCAAGACTATTGAGAATATCCCGGCAATGGGAGTGGGAACGGCAGTGCTGATGGATCACTATTGGGCATGCAGAACAAAAGCATATGAGAAACTGCCACCTAACTGGGAAGGGGTATGCTCCCTGGCACACATCAACATGCCTTCATTGGTGGTAACCAAGAAAGACGTGAAGCTTGATGACTTTCCAAAGATGGAAAACAACAAACAGAAGAAAAGGTCACTAGAGGTAGCATCATCTGTCCAAATCAAGAAGGGTGACGAACAAGGAGGATTGAGCAGGATGGAGAGAGGGGGAAATTACATCTCAGGCAAATCAGAAGCAGCACTGGACGAAGTACCGGCAGAGCACAGGTTGTAGAGCAGAATGCAAATGTTCCTCGCCTCGCTAATACCAGGAATACAGACATATACAAATGCCAAATGGTTACAAATCAATTGCTGGAAGCTGATAGTAACTGTTAACTGAACAGTAAATGGGTTCAATGCCATAAAAGAGGAGCTTAGAGCAATTAGGTTGGTGGCGCTCCAGAATAGATACATTCTGGTTCTCCTCACAGCAAAGGAAGGAGGAGTTTGCGCAAAGATCGGGAGTTCATGTTGCACATTCATTCCAGCTAATGACGAAGATAATGGAACTCTCTCAGACAAAGTTGCACAATAAGCAGAAATGCATGCGAAGATGGAAGATGAAGCATGTGGGACAGGAAAAGACAACAGTTGGTTGGCATACCTGTGGTTGTGGATTCCATCATGGCTGTCAGATGGACTGAAAGTAATAACTGGAGCCCTCGTGCTTGAAGCAGCATCTCCATGTGGGATCAAGATATGCATTGGAAGGTGTAAGAAAACAGCAGAAGAAGCTATCAGAATGCAGATCCTAATGGATGTGAAGTTAGGAGGGATGACAGATGTCATTGTGTGAGAGAGAGAGACTGAGGGAGAGAATCACAATGTGTGACTTATTTCCGGCAGGGACAAAGGTGGACAACCCCCAAGACCTGAGAGCCTATGAAGGGAAGTGGGTCTAGTGCAACCCAGAAGGAGTATGCTGTTACATGTACCAGTCCTTCGATGATCACATAAACTACTATGGACACCACAGAGGAGTAACGAAGATATGGAGACCCAGAGAGAAGAATTGACATTTCGAGGTGGTCGACAAGTCTACCAGAGGGGGGACAGAAGAGGAGTGGTTGAATCCTAACCCCGCTCCCCCTCCCATAAGACATGTGAGTCAGAAGAAGAACCACAGGAACCCTGATCGCCCATACAATTTTTCACCTATTCTCAGTGCTCCTATGATAGACAAATACATCGAAAGGTACCCACTCAGCCAACCCTACATTCCAGGCGCAGTACAAACATTACCCATAGTGAATGCAGAGCCTCTGGATGCTGTTAAGGACACTTCAATTGACAGCCTCGACTAAAAGCACCAAGAAGAAGTGTTGTTAGAGCCACCACGACATAGCAACGTAAGACATGAAGCATGCGTGCCATCTGCACATCGGGACACAATCACGCACCCAAATACATGAAGAACACAGGCATATAGTGCTATATTTAGAGAACAAATACACCTACATACTGTCTCCACATTTATTATTTTGTCATTAGCTTAACTGAAGCAATGCAGAAACTGCAAGAAGCAAGGGATCCTGTGCAAAAGCTTGCAGGTGCTTATATACAGATAACCCTATGGAACTGCAGGAGCACCTGCGGGACCTGACAGAGCCATGAACAACTAACCTATGGATATTATAGAATAGCACACAAAAGTTAGAAGCCATGCAATGGTATAGAAAAATTACAGTAGGCCACAACCGTCTCCGTAAAGACTAAGATGAGCTGAATTCATCGTGAACAGGAGAGAAACCGTGTGGGACAGGGCCTGCCGCCAAGGCCACCAAGATATGGGTTACATTCCATTCCCTGTGCTGCAATGACACCGGCACAGTAAATACGAAGAAATCAGAGTAATTCAGAGCTTCAAAGGCCCTAAACACGGTCTCTGAGCATGTAACCCAGCCAAGCCGATAATGAATCGAAACTAGCAGCTGAGAAAGAGGAGCAGTCTCACGCATTCAGACAGCGGCTTGAAACAAAGTCGTTACAGAAGAAGCTGAGTGTTGCATGATGAGAACGAGCACTCTCATAATTTTGGTGGTGCACAAATGTTACAATGTAGACACATAGTTGTTCTTATTACCTTGAGAAGGTACACCTCGAGCTGAGAACTTTTCAAATCCCAGGCCTGGGGAATGTCAGCTCTAGCCAATCACAGCTCAGGACCCTAGTGGTGGGTAGCAGCAGGTGAGAACCAATGGTAAGACCCTCATACTTCAACATTGTAGAAGTAGCGTTTTTCAGGGATGATCCAGGCCAGCCATCTGACATGGGAGAGCCAGTAAACTAACAGCTATATTGTCAACTATAGGTGGACTACCACTGAATCCCCAATCCACTCGCTTGATAGGTTTTCTGGGGAGGGGCCCAGGTTGTGACGTAAGAGTCTGTCAAAACTGGTCTGCGAGCCAGAGCTCACTGAGAAGTTTTTGGATTTCTACTATCCGAGTTCTAATCCCTGTTGGTTTTGGCTGTAATAAACCACAGTTGAACTTGCTGCCTGTCTGGGATTGCATTCCCCAAACTCCCAGTAGCCCTCAAACCTACCTGGGAGATTTAACTCAACAAGGTGGTACTGAACCTTATGTACCAATTGCCAAGTACCCTGTTGGTCTCTTTCCGGGTCACTAGATGACTTGTAGGTGGAATCAGACTAGCAATAAGGAATAACACACTGACACTGGTGCACATTTTATGTGAGGGATGTGAGGGATGGTAACAGGGTGGGAAGGGGTGCAGAAAGATAAGTACAGTCTACAAGATGCAGAGATCTAGATGCCGAGATCTATATAATAGTAAAGGGGGAGGGGTAGAAATGGGGTACAAAGTGAGAGGTTGGTGTCTTCTGTGGAAATTGGATTTAGATAATTATATGTGAATATGGGCTGGATACAGCCGGAGGGTGCTGCTATGGAAATAAGTGACAAGGGAGTAGCATTTACTGACGCATTACCTCTCCTGGGCACCAGGCAGCCTACAATTGTGTTGGGGCATGTACTGTCTAAACTACTAATTCTGGAATTTGTGTTGCAGGATCAAAGGACCGGGCAGAGGGTCGCCAGGAAAGTGTTTAAGTGTGGCAACAGCTCCGAGTGGTTGGTAAGAGCTGCACTGCTGAGGTGGGCTTGTGCATGTGAGGTAAGATACACGGTTGGTGAGGGGACCTCCCGTAAAAATGATCCGTAGTGTCATTGAGAAAGGGGAGCAGTTGTCGGGTGCTTGGACCCAACGCTCTGAGGGCCACTGCAAACAGAGTCCAGGTAGCAGCAGAGATACATGTAATTCTCTAAAGAGGTGCCTAAAGGTAAATGGCGGGTGGTGACCAGCAATGGCCCGCTTGTGCGGTTGAGCGGTTAGGGCAAACCGATACCTGGGATACCCAGGGAAGGCCGTCGGTGACCCGGAAGTAAGTACAGGAGAATATTTGAGTGCAGGTGGACCGCTCATCGATCGAAGGGTAAGAAGTCCAGGGCTCCGCTCAATGCAAGGTTTGAGAGTTACTTCCCTTAAATATCAACGGGCCACCCAGTAAGTGTTAAGACTGGGAGCAACAGGTGTCCCCGGCGGTGGTATGGAGAGGTTGACACACTTGAAGCATTGGTTTGCTTCAGGAATAGGCGATTCGAGGACGATCCATTAGATCTCGCTAAGATTGGGGTTTCACCAGCACGACAAGTACGACTAGTGGTTTCTGAAGGGGTATGTTCGGAGCACTAAAAGGCACGAAGGCTCATGATACCTAATGGAGTAGGGCAATAGGTGGCTACATAGGGGGGCATTGATGGTTGCAGGGGCCACAACCAAAGCGTGGGGGAGTTACAAGGGCGGTCCTAGAGAAGGAGGCAAGCCTCAGTCTTGCCGTGAGCTAAAACCGCTAGCTGCATCAGCCAGTATTGGGTGAGACGGGAACTGATACCGCTAGGGATGTTTGGGACTCCTCAACAACTGATGCGATGGCCTTGTTTGCTCCATGGAAACAATATGGGAGTGACTGGACTGGCAGTCGGATACCAGGGCGGGCTGTTCTGAAAGAGCAGAAACCGAAGTGAGGACGCTCATCCGTTTTAAAATGAACTGAAATGGAAGGGACTGAACTGGCAGTCAGATACCAGGGCGGGCCGTTCTCGCAAGAGCGGAAACGGAAGTGAGAAGGGCACACCAGTTTTGAATGGCACTATGTAACACATGATTGGCAGAGCCACCCGGGAAAGGATGTTTTTGGGCCCGGCATACTTGTGGCCTGAGCAGGGCTAGGACTACCCTTTAGGATGACTCTAAGAAAGCGAACATGTGTTTTCCAATAGAAATGTAATATGTTTTTTTACAAAATCAGAAAAGGTCTCTGTCTCATCTCATTATGTGTGGACAATGTATATGATGTATTACTAGGTAGGGGGGCATAGTAGGGGTTAGCCCCACTATGCAAATAACTAAACAACACCTGCAATATTTTAATGATGGGTGAAGTGCTAGAGTCGAGGCAGAGTAGTCGGTGTCAGAGGCAGGTTAGAGGCAAGGGAAAAATGTTAGGTAGTAGGTGCCTCCTTCTGAAATGGCCTCCTTGCCCCTCTCAGACTTGAGCCAGATCTCCTTAAGTTCCGGAAGCTTCTCAAGACCCTCTTTTTTTCTTCCTCCTTCCCTCTTTCCTGCTAATGTCCCCCTCTGCCTCTTGACTGGCTGCCTGGTTCCTTCAGATTCTTACAGGGCACCAGGCCCTCCTCGACCAGTCTACCCCTGCTTGCTTTCCCACCCCTCAAATTGCACTTGCCCTTCCGGGGCTCCCTCCCCTGCACTTGCCTGGCTTGGCCAGCATCCCTTGAGCCCTTCCAGTCCTGTTCCTTGCACTTAGAACGTGGACGTTCTTCCCTTGCATTCTCTGCATTCCCCTGGCTCTCTCCACCTGGCCTCCCCTGATACTGTCTCTTAACCCACAGGCCCTTCTGCCCTGATCAGCACTTCTCCCCTCCACTCTCCCCTGCACTTCTTGTTACTGCACTTGTACAATCCAAATGTCACTATGCCTAGTAGGACCGTTTGTTTTTGTCATCCATGTACCCACCCTCTTGTCTTGTTGCGCCTTGAAATACATTGTGTATAGGCGCATTATATATACCCAATAAATAAAGAAGATGTAGGTTAAGAGGGAAACTCAGAGGCAATGAAGTAGGCTTTTAGTTTCGCTTTGAACACATTTGTGTGGACCTTTTCTCGGATGTCCGGGGGAAGAGAATTCCTTGCAAGTGGAGCAAGAAGAGAGAAAGAGCGGAAGCAAGAGGAAGCACAGGGAGGGTGAGGAGCCAGAAGGGTAGTCGAGGAGGCAGAGCAGAGGTTATTGTAGAGGTGGATAGAGGAGTATAGATACAGTGGTGCCTTACCCTGAATACATGTGTGAACCAGGAAAAGAAATTTAAATCTGACCCTGTTTTGCATCGCCAGCCATCCAGCCTGTTGACGGTACAAGAAAATAGGTGTGAAGTGAGAGAGTTGAAAGACAGCCCTAGTAGCAAAGTTAATAATTTTGTGGAGAGGACAGAGAGCATAGTTGGGTGACCAAAGAGATTGCGGGTCCAGTAGTCCAGTTTAGAGAAAAAAAAAGCAGTGAAGAGATGCTTGGCGGTGTTGAAAAGAAGGAAGTGCTTGATTTTCCTTATGTTTAGGGGGTTGAGGTGAGCTGCTGTTGCAGTTTTGGAGATGAAAGTAGAGAAGGTGTGAGAAGGGTCACAGATGACAATGAGGTTTCTAACTGAAGAAGAGTGAGGGATAGTATCAGGTGGGATAAGATAAGAGATAAGAGAGAACCTTCAGCAGGAAAGAAGAGCACCTCTTGTGATGCTGGAAATACATTGGAGGGACAGGGCCTCCATGTTCATGTCTGACGTCTGGAGAAGGGCTCTGCCGGGAATCCTGAAGAGAGCACCTGGACATCGAGGCCGGGGACACCTTGACACCATGCTGCTTGACGCCAGCAGCCGAGAAAGCTCCCCTTTGCCTAAGAACATTTGACAGAGGGCTCCCTGGCCATCACTGTTGACCACTTTGTCTTGCTAGAGAAAGTCAACATCGCTGGCTACCGTAAAAAGTCCGGCGGTGGGTTTCCCACCACCAGAAGCCAACAAAGACATCCCAAGGACACTGACGGAGTGAAGATTCGACGTCCAGCCTGTGGTCGAGTCCTGATCACCAAAGCTATCCTGAGGTATGTGCTGCAGCTGCAGCACCGACAGGCCAGAAGACCGCTGAACGTGATTCCCGACACCCGATGCCCTCTGCCGGGGCTGCATCCATCACTGAGTCTTTTTTTGCAGTACCAAACACTTTGCATCGAGGATTACCGCACGCCTCATCTTCCCAAGACTTCCACGTTCAATCGGCGAAGAGCACTGTGAAGCTCGAAGCTGCAACATCACTGCAAGTGTTTCGCTTTTCTTCAAGGTTCTCGACGCCCAGGGGCTCCTGCTTGAAGGGGAGTGGCCCCTCAAAGGATCCTGTCCATGAACCATCAAAGAAACTCTTCCACATCAGGTGCATTGGGGTGGTGGAACTTTTAAACGAAGAAGCAAAGCTTATTACGTGTGTATGGACTGGGCTTGTTAAATAATAAATTACAGGTTGCTCAGGTGGGGGATCCTCATTCAGAATTGTGCATCTATATCCAAAGAAAGCATTCTGCCATTGTTTGACTTTAACCTGCCTTCCTTCGTTCCTTATTGTCGATGATGGTGCACCTTATTAAAAGATGTGTATGCTCCATTATACCTGTCAGCAGTTGATGCGTTTTAAGGGAATCTAAAAGTTAAGTGTGGTACCACAAAGCATTGTATTGATTTGCCATTACGGAATTACCTGAGTACAAAGTGTGTTAATGAATTGTGTTTATATATCTCTGAACCTTATTTGTATATAAAGAACTGTGCTAGCATATAGGATAGTGTGTGGAGATTCCTTTGTGGGGGTTTGGGGACTCACCGTACCCAATAACCAGCCTGCATCAACTCCTGAGAGCTTAAGCCTTGGTTGCTCATCCGTAGCTACCATATAGAGAACCTTGGTGGGGGTGCTCTGTACCTCTACTCTGCCATATGGAGGGCAGAAATACAGATACCCCCTCCAGTCTTTACACTTCTTTTTTAGTAGAGTTTAACATCAGAGAGTGCGATGCCATCCAACCCAGAGAGACAGTTAGACATTTTGAAAGAGAGATCAGAGGAGAGTTCAGGAAAAGAGAAGAAGATTTGGGTGTGGTCGCAAAGAGTTGGCACAAGAGCCCAAAGGAGGAGAATGGTGCCCCCAGGACAGAGGTGTCGAGTGTAAAGGGGAGCAGACCCAAGACAGAGCCTTGTGGAACACCAACAGTTAGGGGAGTGTTTGAGAGGTGTTGTTGCTCCAGGAGACAGAGAATTGGTGAAGTGCAAGATCGGATTCCATCCAAGCAAGAGCTTGATTTTGAATCCCAAGAAGAAAGAGAGTATTAAAGAGATGAAAGTGATCAACAGTGTCAAAGACAACAGACAGCTCAAGGTGAATTCGGAAAGAGAATAGGTTGGAGCACTTAGCAGAGGCAATGAAGTTGGACACATTCATGAGAGCAGTTTCAGTCGAGTGACAGGAGTGGAAACCTGCTTGTAGTGGGTCTTAAAGGTTGTGGATGTCTTAGAAATGTTTAAGACATGTTGAACACAGACTTTTCAAGCACTTTAGAATAGTGCGGAAGGAGACACACAGGGCGAAAGGCAGTAGGTACGGGTAAGCCTCTTTCTTTTTTAGGAGAGGGATGACTGCGGCTGTTTTGAAAACAGGGAAAGCAAGCAGAGTTGAAGGACAAGTTGAAGAGTTCAGCAAGGTTAGAGGCCACTAAAGAGGCAATAGGCTTGACTAGCTGAGAAGCAAGAGTGTCTGATGGGACACAAGAGGGGTTAGCATTCATCAGCAGAGATAGGACTTTGTCAGTATTAGTGTGACTAAAGTGGGAGATAGAGGCAGAGGATGATGGTAGAGAAGGCAGTGTGAAAATGTAGGATGAGAGAGTGTGAGGAAGTCAGGAGAGAGTATATTTTTTGAACTTTTTGGAGCTAAGAATTCAGCTAGGTCATTAGCTGTGAGAGTGCAGTTGATAGACTTAGGAGGAGTGAGGAGTGAGTTTAGGGTGTCCTTTAGCCAGCGAGGATGGTTGGAGTGAGAGTCCATGTGGGTTGGGTAGAATTTCCTTTTCGCTCTATCAAGAGTGGACTGAGGGTGTTCAGGGCAGAGAGCAAGAGCTGCAGGTCCTCATGGAAGTGAGTATGCCTCCATGTGTGCAGCAGTCAACACATGTCTGTGCAGAGAAAGCGTATGAATGGGGTGACCATTCTGCTGATGCTGGGGTGCTGATGCTGAGACTTAGCGGTGAAAGTAAGCAGTGGGAAGCGAGAGGAGAATGAGTCATATAGTAGGGATTGGACGCTGGGGAAGTTAGTATTGATGGAAGAGTCCTCAGGTGTGAAGGAGGAGAGTGAAAACTGTAGGCCCGAGGAAAAGGGGGAATTGCAGAAGGTTTACATTTCCTTTTAGTAATAGATGAAGCAAGTGGTGAGGAAAGTTCAGAGGGTGGAAAGGAGATGGTGATGGAAACAATTGAGTGATCAGATATGGATGGTGTGACAGCAGTATAAGTGGCTGAGAGAGGGGAGGGGGTGAATAAGAGATCCAAAGAGTTACCCCGTTTGTGGGTAGGTAGGTGATAGATAGAGTGGAGAATGTGGCCACTAAGAAACGTCTGAAGTTCACATTTCTGAGAAGTGGCTGGAGAGTGTCGGCTATATTTTGTGAGCCCTACGGACACGGCACCACCTAATGTTATTCTTATACTAGGATTGTAAACTGCAAACAAAAACCGGGCTTAGTGTTATGCTAGGTGCTCTTTGTTCTACCTTGTCTGCATTGCATTGGTGGTTCACTATAATGATTCAGAATAGGCTTACCAGGCCATTTGAAAAATGATGTATTTACAACATGGGGATGCAGTCTACAATTATCCTTAACTTGTCTGGAGCCTCATGGAGAGAAAACTCAGATTTTGACCCAGCGCTAGCTATATAACAGTCCTACCAAGCACTGGTCTCTATGCACTGCAACAAAAACATGTCACCAACAAACAGCCAAGCACATTCTTAGTTGTTTCATAAGATACCTTATATTGTCTGCATATCAGAATAATGCACACAGGAATACACGTAATATGCAATTGTTATAACATTGAAAGTGAGATGAAAACAGCAAAGTAATGGTTTTTCCTTGCCTCTTACACCAAAGTCCCTCTGTCTGCCTAGTGAGAACACTGCGACTCTCCTATTCTAATCTTGGCTAAACACACACATTTTTTAGCCACTGCTCTTGGCAGCTTATTTCTTTTCGCAGACAGCTAACGTAGCACAGGAAAATGCGGAACTTAAAATTGCTTCCCTGATGCCTACTTTACCCTTTTTGAACGATCAGTGTCATTTTTTGGCAGTCACACAAACACACAAGCCCCTCACTTAGTACTGGATGCTCACCTAAAAATGTCTGAAGAATTTGCAGAACCATCGAAGGACAGGCTCTGTGTGCATTGGGTCACAGCTCAGTTGTGTCACCCTCAGCGCCCCCTCCTTCTTTTTTTCTGTAGAAAATGCCTCAGTCATGGGCATGCTGGTCTGTGTCCCATCTCTCTTTCCCAGCAGGCAAGGAGGAATATCATCCTCTCTCTCTGATTGCACCTTTAAACTCTCCCAACACTCCTCCTTTCAAAGTATATCTCCATACAGAAGACATACAATGTCCCTGCCTCTCACAGTGATGTCACATGCTAATCAGACACCGTCTCCTGAAAGCCAAACATTTTGGAAAGTTCCAGGAAGCTACCACATGTTTGGCTCCTCTCACAGAAAGATAACAAGGGGGGTCCTGCGGGACTCTCTGCCAGACATGAGTCCTGGTTACAAGAACCTTACCCAGAGTCTTTAACTCACTATCTTTCACAGAGAAGAAATATCCCAAACATATCAGTCTTTGTCCTGCCCTGGGGCAGTCCAGCACCGAAATGCAAGGCAATTCTCCTCTGAACAAGAGTACCAACAGCCACCCCAGAAACGTGTTCCGGTCTGGTTGAACCTCATCAGTAGGGTGTAGCTGTGCCTCTCTAAGAATAGTGAGCAAGGGGTCCACGTCTGGATTCCCCTAGTAACTTTGGGTGAGACCCAAAGTTACTTGAAATATGTAGATAACAAGGGGGGTCCTGGGAGACATTTTGCCAGACATAAGTCCTGGTTACAAGAGCCTTACCCAGAGTCTTTAGCTCACTATCTTTCACAGAGAAGAAATATCCCAAACATATCAGTCTTTGTCCTGCCCTGGGGCAGTCCAGCACTGAAATGCTAGGCAATTCTCCTCTGAACAAGAGTACCAACAGCAACCCCAGACACATGTTTTGGTCTGGTTGAAACTCATCAGTAGGGTGTAGCTGTGCCTCTCTAAGAATAGTGAGCACGGGGTCCACGTCTGGATTCCCCTAGTAACTTAGGGTGAGACCCAAAGTTTTTGTTTTGTGTGAATTCACAGCACTGTCTCACACCAGACTCACACCAGATACTCATACACTATCATACCTCTTTTGCAAGAGTCTGAGTCTTTGATAAAGTTCTGCCCTGGTTGAAATTCGAGGTCTGTAACCCCTAAATAACTACTACAAGAGCAAAGGTTAAAGTCACCTTAGAGAATGAGATGATGTTTAGTGGAAAGAGAATGAAGCAGTTGCCCAAGATCATCAAGGAATTCTCCAGTGGGACCAGGAGGGTGAAAAATGGAAATGACGTGAACCGAGTGAGGCAGAGCAATAGTAGAAATGGTGAAATCAAAAGAGGAAGGAGAAGACGTGGCATTGGATAGTTGTTAGGCATTGAGGTGAGAAACAAATAGGTGTCCGATGCCTCCACCTCTGCCAGTCAATTGGGGAAAGTGAATGAAGGATAGCTAGGAGCTCTGTAGGGCCTTCAGAGTGGCAGTGTCAGATAGAGAAATCCATGTTTCAGGGATAGTAAGAAACTCTAGAGGAGGAAAGCTGCCGTGAAAGTCAGTGATAAAGGGAGTTATGTTGCATTCAGATTGAGCATTCCAGAGTGCAATGTTCAATTGATGAGGTAAGAAAGATTAGAGAAGTTGAGTCTCAGAGGAAGAGGAGCGAGGTGGATAGGTGATGGGGAGATATGATTAGCTCATCGACTCTTTTTGGTGGAAGGAGGTGGAAGAGAGATTGCGTTTTGGGAGTTGTGAATTTTATAATAGGGTTAGGAAAGGAGGACATTGTAGCATGATTGGAGAAAGCATAGGGAGAGGTGAGTAGGAGGAGCAGCGGGAGAAGCAGGATTGAATGCATTATAGGTGAGTAGTACAGTGTGGAAAGACAGTACAGTAATTAGGAAGCTTGGGGTACTCATATGTGCAACAGGGAGAAACGCAAAAGCAAAGGCTCATAGGCTAAGAGGTAAAGAGGCTGGTCAATGGCTCGTCTTCACCCTTCACTTTTCTGCACTTAACTGGGACGCCCCTGGCTGAATGCCTCTAGGAGTTCAGAAGGGATCACACACTTTAATACCACCGGATCGCCTAGTCCATCAATGGTTGGTTTCTCTGATATTGTCCCTGGTGTTGAAGGGATGAGGCAATTTCTTCCTAATTGGTGTCCCCAGAGGAGCCTCTTTTGGCCTTCAGCTGGAGATGGGGTTGATAAAACTTTACTTAGTGCCATGCAGTAGGAGAGTATGGAATATAAACATTTTGCCAATGTTATTCAATATTAGAATATGCAAAAGAGAATCACAGTAGAAGTATACAATGAAAGAGGTCTGCTGTGCACTAGAAGCACTGCTTAATGATATACGCAAGGGATACATGGGAGATTTGCACACAGACAGTACTAGAAGATGGCAACTTTAGCTTTCCCAGTGATGGCCACACTGTGGATATGTTGAGATCCAACATGGATTTGCACAGCAGGGACCTTGGACAATGTGTACTGGTCTGTAATATTGTCCCTACCACATAAAGGGGACAGGCCTGAACCACTACAGTCAAGATGGCTTCTGATCTCATTCTGTATCTCCACCTCCATAAAGATTTGGTCTAATGTTCTTCTGTGAGTGCTTATTATAAATCACCTGTAAATTCTTAATCCCAGAATATTCTTTTGACTAATGGATGATATTGAAATGGGTGAGATCTTGTCCATCCATTGTCACATATGTCCTTCTTCCTCGCCAACTCTTACTTGTCGATTTGAGGTTTTTGGAACCTGAATTTTCTAAATTTTAGCTGTGATGAATTTCTTTTTCCATTTTATGTACTCCGAAACGCTAATAAAATGCAAATAAAAACAAATGAAAAAGAATACACGAATACCCTAACACTCTTTTAGGAATATTTTTAAACCACATCTTTGATAAATAGAATGCAAAATCAAAATAAATGCATTCATGTGATGTGGTGTCTAGGCATAATGCACATCCATTAAAGACCGATTTCAAGCTGGAAAACGAATGTTTGAAGTGTGAATTGGTTATAAATTCACATATGGTGCATGGCAGGTTTGTGGTTGTTGTATTGTATGATAAATTATTTTGCCTCACTTGAAAGACAAACAAACCTGCCTAATGTGACTACATGTGTTTGCCTCCACATGCAATGGAATAAGTATGTCCAGGATAATATTGCATTTGCTCCTTTTCCTTAAGAAGAAAATAGCTTTCTTAAATTGTGAAAATAAAAATGTGAAAATAAAAATAGTTAACACCTGTTGGGCACTTAGAATGCTGCACGTTTTCTTATAGGCTGCATCATTCGCCCACATGGAGGCCTCTTCGCGCAAAGCTGCAGAAAGTAATGGGGTGTTATCAATGGTGCTATGCCGTGATATGAAAGGAGATGGTTGTAAATGGTCCTGTAAAGGAAATAGGCACTTGAATTACGAGGGTAAATGGTTAACAGAAGAGTTTCCATTGATGTGTGTGCCTTCTATCAGCTGGGAATCTCAGGGCTTGAAAAGGCCTAATCATTCCACAGGCAAGCAGCCAAGAATAAGAAGACATGGCTGCCCCAGACCACTCGAATGTTTTTGACATCGCCAGAAGTGGATCTGGTGTCACAGTGAATGCCATGGATAGTAAGGTTGGTACTGTTGAACGCAAAGAAGGACCCTTATTATTGGCTGAGGGCATGATTAACCAATCAGAGCATTATACTTTTGATTGGGAACTTCTTTATAGAACATTCCACCGGGGTGGCATGAGTTAGGCGGTGCAAGTGCAAAAAGTGATAGGTTGTCATATTTTTGACACGCTGAGGTCTAGTCATGGCCATAATGAATCCTGCTATCCCAGATATTAGGACATCGATTCCTTATCACACCTCATTATTTCTGGGTTTTACGTGGTTTATTATAATTACATAGTTAATCCTCTAAATAGGAAAGAGTGATGACAGCCAGCACTACATTGGTGTAAATTCCAGGTATGGGATGATATACCTAGGGGTGTATAAAAGTAGCAGGTTAGACAATGGAGATTGTAGGTATTTTACTAAGGAAAGTGTGTGAAGAGGTGCCCCATCAAAATAGTCTTTTGCTCTTTCATCCAAGGATTAGTATGAGGGACAACGACCATGGCTTTAGTCTTGCTGGGGTATAGTTCTGCACGACAAACCCCAAGTTCAATGTCCATATTTTGGTGTGTTGCGGCATCTTCAGCATGGTGCAGGTACCTTGATGTCCTCTTCTAGCCACCCCGCAGCACACCGACCAGAATGCTGCAGCCCATCTTCTATCCTTTACCACACCACTCACTCAAGTCTTGGCACCATGCTCCTGCCATATGATGTGCTGGCACTTCAGCCTTCCCTCTGTGTGTCCACCCTTCACCAATATGTCTTTATTCTGGAAAGTCTAGCTCCCATTCATCCTCGCTCATGAGTTCCACCTGTCCCATCCCCACTCCACCAATACCATGTTCTTGCCCCCCAACCTTTCCTCATGCACCCTACGTAATCATCATCCTATCTACTGAGACAGACAATGGCAATGTTCTGCTTCAAAATAATGCTGTTAGGGCGTTGATCGTGCTGCAGAGGTGTTATCTCATATAGTAAACATCATGTGTGTGTCATCAGCACAATTATAGAATGTGGACGGTATAATGTTAGCCAATCGCTGCACGAAGATTTTTTAAAACAGAGTTGATTGGGTTGATCCATGCAAATTAGTTGTGGAAGCTGGAAGGTGAACAACTGAAGGACAATGACATGCACACCTCTAACATCAGCTAGGAACCCGATCTCTGAACCCTAGATCATACGTTTGTATGAACCATTTATTTGGTAGAGCATTATGCATTACATCTGCATATTCCTACCTGCTTCATTCATGTTTCTCCTTGTTCATTGTCTCTGTTGGAACCCCCACTGGTTTCTCATTGTAGACTGGCAGATGTAGGCAGAACAGCCAAATTAACCTAAATCAACATTATCAATGGAAATGTATACCGGATCATCTACTAGCCTGATATTTAGGAATTGAGGGGATCTCAAGTCTTTGGGCCTCATTACAACCCTGGCGTTGGACCATGGTGCTATTGCCAAGGTGGTTGGCGGATTTACCGCCCCATTCCAAGGTTGGCGGAGCGGTAAATCCCCATTCACCATGGGCCCTTCCCCATTCCAGTTTTTGGCCCATAGGGCTCAATGGGAATGGGGAAGGTGCTAATTACGGCACCGTAATTAAAGCAGGCGTTAAAGTGTGAATCGGGCGTTAAGGGTTTAACGGCGCCGCAGCCTTTTACGGCGCCGTTAACCCCTTAACGCCAGGGTTGTAATGAGGCCCTTTGTCTAGGGAAACTCAATTCGTGCATTGTCAATATGGAAATTCTCAATGTATGAATTGAATCTTGGACAGGGAACCACATGCATTACATTCTCAGTGTCATGATGGTTAATAGTTTGATAACATTCTTTTTTAGAATCATATGGATCATTCATCTTCTTGAATTCCGAAAGTCTCTAACAATATCATACATTAACATTTATTCTGCCCATTTGTTTGTTTCCCATAGGGTGTATATGAAACTGAATTCCAAATGCTGGGTCCACAATCTATCGTTCATTCTGATTTTTACTGGCACTCTACTCTCCTATCGCATTCTTGGTATGTTCACCCTTATTAAATGTGCCAATACATGCATAGAGCATCGCCAACCGTGTTTTATGCAACACCAATTGGTTAATTCACAACTTGTTCATCAATATATGTACATTGGTGTAGGACCATAATCCATGTGCACCATAAAAACGCCAGAATATATGTTCTTCTCGACAGTCCTATGTTACCCACATTAGGAAGTTCTCTGTGATAGTCCACTGTGTGCCAGAAGTATGACATGAGGAATATTCTTAGTCTGACACCAAAGAGGGCAGAATACAAAATATATTAAATCCACACAAATGTGGTGCTTCCTCCTTAGGGCTCTACTTCCTCACAGACCTTCATAGTTGTGGTGGTCCCACACCCTGGAGACAGGCACCCAGTTAGTCTACTACTGCATAACTTAGATATTTTTAAACTATCAAGAAAGTCTGATTGATGCCTCTCCCATCAATTTCTGTTTCTTTTTTCTTGCCTTCTTGGCAGTGAAATTGACACTGTTTGTTTTGCCTTCTTCCATGATGTGTTGTGCTGGACATATGATCTAGGCGAAGCGGACATGTGACGGCCTCAGTACTGGGAGAGGGGCATGCAGAGGTATTTTTCAGCATTCTTGATGCAAACCAACATTTTTGGGCAAATAATTACATCACAGTGGTATACAATGCTTCAGGTCAGATTCATCTGGCTTCTAAATAACGTAATAAATGTGTTTATAATGCCAAAGTAATGGTACTTAATTTATGGAACTCAGAGGTATAGGGTTGAGTCAGCCACGCCAAGATCCAAATATGTGACTGCAGGTTGCACACATATTTCTTAAGCTAGTGGTAGCATGGGGAAGTGCATCTCTGGCACTAGCACTTTGGTTCTTGCTGTCCGCCGGAGGCAACATAGTTGTGACATCGTTGCCTCCGGCGGACTGCGTATGGTGTCAAAATATCCATAATGGCTTCATAAATAAAACCTTAACTCATCAAAATAACATTAATACTCAGGTTAAACTATTGTCTAATACTACATCTATTTTAGATAACATGGACTTTTCTGATGGTTCTCCACCTCCTGTAAAGGAGATATCTTTCCAGCCTCCTTATTTAAAGATTATATCCTTACTCTTGCTCCTTGGATTACCACCTTTGTTAATAGATCTTTTCAGGAATCCTATGTCCCTGAGAACATAAAGGAAGCTTGGGTTACACCTCTGCTTAAGAAGGAAAATCTGGATCCTGCCGAGGTGTGAAATTATCGTCCAATTACCAATTTTCCCTTTATGCTGAAAATCCTAGATAAGATCGCGTATTGCCAATACTTTTATTGTGGAACACAACATACTAGCCTCTCAACGATCTGGGTTTCGCCCCAATCATGGGACTGAGACTGCGCTGCTAGATTTAAAATCTTATATTGCCAGCCTTGTTGACAAGGGTCACACAGCCCTGTTGTTGTTATTAGATCTGTCCACCGCGTTCGATTCAGTCGATCATCAACTTTTGGCAGATAGACTAATCACAATTGGTAAATGTTCTTCTGAAGCATCAGCCTGCTTTAAATCATTCTTGTGCCCACGGAACATGAGAGTAGCAAAGGATAATGCTCATTCCATGGCATCCCTACTATTATGTGGTGTTCCACGCGGTCATGTCTTTCGCCTTTACTCTTTAGCATTTACTCACGTCTTCTCTGCGCTCTTTTGTCAGCCATGGGCATTTATTTCGCCAACAATGCTGACGACACGCAGGTTGTCATCAAACTCACTGGTGAGTACTTAAAAGATGCAGAGCACATCAATTCCATCTTTGCTGAAATTCAGAAGTGGATGGCGTTAAATTCTTTAGCCCTCAACAATGCCAAAACTGAGCTGTTGATCTTAGGTACCCAGCAGAGATTAAAGAAACTTGATACAAAATATGACAACTTCTTGATTGGTCAACATGTTATTTCTGTATCTAAATCTGTAAAAACTCTGTGGGTCTTTTTCGACCCTCAGTTATCCTTCACCCGTCAGGCCAATTACCTTAAATCCTCCTGCCACTATTATATCCAGCTTTTATGGCAGATTCGTCCATATCTGTCCAAAGAAAATCTTGCTTTGATCGCAGCTGCAATTGTAAACTGCAAGCTGAATTACTGTAATAGTCTGATGATTGGTACCTCGCAGGACAACCTTAAAACCTTGCAGGTCATACAGAATAGTGCAGTAAGTGCTGTAATGGGCCTCCAGCTCAATATGCACGTTTCCGATGCCAGGCGCAGCCTATATTGGCTTCCAGTACAACAGCGATTACATCATAAAGGTTTAACCATTGTGTTTAAATGCCTATATGGTCAAGCTCCATCTTACCTTACTGCTAGGCTTAAAAAGAAACTAGTTACCCGTCCTCTGCACCCAAGCAGTAATATTGCCTTGATTCCACCTCCATTTACCCTGAAAAGATTTGGGGGTGCAAGCTTTGCTTCTTGGGCTCCTGCTCTATGGAATTTACTTCCCAAATATCTTGCTAATAGTGATTCCTTGCTTATCTTTAAGAAGCAACTAAAGACCTTCCTGTTTGATAAATGTTAGGACATATCTGCTCTTTTGGTGCAGCATTTTGGTACTGAATCCTGCTTCTCCGCTATATCTCTCCATCATGTTGGCCTCTGTGAGTACTGGTTTCTCACAGCTCTCTGTTTCTTGTTCTTCCTGTTTGTCATTGTTATCCGTTGTCTGTCTTCTCTCTTTTTTCTGTGTGCGCCCTGAGGCCCTTGGATTAGTGGCGCAATGCAAGAACATAGATAGATAGATAGTAGCAACATAGCTGAGTAGTAATGAAGCCCAGTAGACGTTCTCCATCAAGAGGAGGCAGGAGGCCCAATGTAGGGAAATGGCAGCTTGGTGGTCCAAATTGGCCCACATTTGTGGGTGAATGTGGATCGGCGGGATTAGATGAGGTCCACAAGAGTGGAGGAGCTGACAAGATCCAGTGCACAACAGACCTCTCTCTTCCGTTTAGCTTGAATCCCCTTTTGTTCATAGGTGTGCTGATGGGTGAACATGAATTTTCTCAGCCAACAAAGATCGCCCTATAATGTTGTTATTATAAGATTGCTTGTGAACTCTTTTAAAACAGAGATACAGTGTAATGTCTTTATTGCATTTGTTTACTTGTTTACTACCAATATTAGTTTTTGAGGGTGTGAAGAACTGACTTCTGCCCTACAGGAGTACAAGGGTGAGTAGCTATACTCTTAAGAGGGGTGTAAAAGTGGTTCAGTAGCAATCCTAACAGCGAAGTATGACAGTACAAAATAAATGAATGTTCAATTAAGTTTCTGTACAAATATGTGCTTTAATTATACACAACACATACACTACTAACTAACTAGAAAACACTGTAGAAACCCACCCCTGTAGACGAAACACAGAATATGCACAGATAGAATAGATGCAGCACTCTAGATAATGAGACAAGGGGAGAAAGGCAAGCAAAAGTAACAACCTTTTGAAAAGGATGTGTACCTGTGAGAAAAAAGGGATCAAACTGACCTAACCAGGCTCTAGGGCCCATAAATGGACCAAAGAGGCAGTTAGTGGTCAATAGTGCCTCCTTTGTAGTTCTTGGTGGTTCAGCAACCCCAAACCAGACTTCCTGGCGCACTGTGAAGATCAGGAAAGGGCAAAAGGCAGCAATGCAAGGTCCTGCTGGTTCAAATGTTCTGAACAATTCTTGAAACACACTCTAAGCAGTTTAACGGCGAAAAACACTAGGAACCCGGCTGTCTTGGCTCCCAGGGTGCTGTGAGTTCCAATCCAGGGGCTCGGTGCAAGATGAGTCCTTTTCTCGTGCTCCCAAACATAGGGGAGTGTGGCACACAGCTGCAGAAGTCCTTCAACATGGTGAGGTCTTGCATACAGCTGTGGCTGGTAGAAAGGCAGATCCTGTTCCAGCAGCAGATCACCCTCAATGGTCCCTGGTATGGTAAGGGGACAGAGATGGTCTCTGTCTTGGAACTTCTGCCTTCACCTCACAACTGGAGGACTTTAGAAAGGACTGCTCTCTCAGCAGGTTCTAGTGACATCTTCTCAAGTGATGATTGAATGATGCTTCCAGAGGATTCCCAAGATGATTCAAAGAAGTGGTGGGAGACCCCTTATTTTATAGTCAAAGGTCCCTAGGTGACTGGACTTAAGCTATCCCGATTTAGCGGTCCAAGCCCACAGCCTTGAAATGGGGGGCCTTTGCCCTTCTGATGTCACACCCAGTGTGCTTTGCTCCAGAGGAAGTGGAGGGGACAGGAAAGAGAAAGAGAAAGAGAGCCAGAGAGAATCAAAATGGCAGAAGACCCTAAAAACTGTGCAGTCCCCTCTGTGGCTCACCCTTACTCTGCCCCTCCTGTCTCAATAGGATCAAGGGCCTGGTGTGAGGCCTGGCTCTCTGTGAATTGGTGTGCCTCTTGGTGGCTGTTCTCAGGTCAACGTCCTGTGGAGTGGCTGTCCTGGTGGAAAGGGCATTACCTGCCGTTTACAAAGGAACCGATAGAAGCATATCCGCAAGGCTAGCTCTGTCAGTGGATAGGGGTGGGCCTTGTCTGTGAGGATTACACATAATTCTTCCACTGCTGAACTGGGCTCCAGTGCAATCACATGTGCCAAATTAATGTAAGGTGGCTGGGATAACTCTGAAAGATGCTGGCCACCATACCGGAACTCAGGTATGGTTTATATTTACAGTTTGATGTGCTACTTGGACTTCAGAGTTATGTACCTTTTGGAACAGGGTGTACAGATTTCAATGCAGCCTCTGCCCTGCATAGATGTGGGTATCACTGCAGCTGTCAAGAGGGCAGCTGTGGCCTCTGAACCTGCTCGGTGTCACCGGAAGAGCAGGCGCTGTGAATCAGGCTACTGATATGATATGATATTTTATTCATATTGCGCCCTGAAGAAATGACAAATGTTTATTAAATATATATATGGGGCATGGGATAAGGGGTTGAAATGGGTGGGGAGAAGGTTGGGGTGGGGTTATAAACAAAGGGAAATACAGAGCTTGGGGGGACGCCCCAAATTGAAAAACATATTCATTATTTTCTAATGTGTTAATATCACATGGAACCGTTGCACCCACCTAATGCTGATACTTGCTTCATTGCTATGACTGTGATTATCCTGTGTTTTTTCTTTTGTCTTCTTTTTCATTTCGATAGATTGGAATGTCATGGCATTGATGCGAAATTGATAGTTGGTTTTTGACTGCACATGTATATTTGATTTGAACCTTCATCCCTTATTATCTTGTGCTCTATGTGTACATTCAGAGATTTGGCTGATTGTTGTTAAGCTGTGCTGTCGCTTGTTGTTAACCTTCTGAATACAAATTTGAATGTTAAAAACAAAACCATTGGGAACATATCTGGACCTCTCTGTTAGCTCTGAAGTTCAGGTCAGTGGTGCAGTACATAACATACATTACTACTTGAAGTTACTCAGACAAATTAGACCTATAACTTCTGAGAAGAGTTGCAAAACCCTGGATAGAGCCACAATGGTATCTAGAATCGACTATTGTAATGTCCTCCTGGGTGGTGTATCTAAGATTTGTATTCATGAACTCCAGATGGTCCAGAATAATGCAATTCAAATCATAAAAAGGTGCCCCGTGGTAAGCATATCGCAGAGCATTGAACAAACCTCCACTGGCTTTCAGTGAAGGCAAGAGTACAATTTAAGATCCTTGTGTAGAGGAGGATCCAAGTACCCCCACCTCAACCGTTCCACCCCTATTGCCTCTATGTTGGAAACCAGAATATGTGTCATACACGGAGCAGTTGAAACGACAAAGGCCAAAGGGAATCCTAGAGGCAAGATTCCTATTGAGGAAACTAAACCTGCATACGAGGAAATATGATGGTTGTTTAAATAGGATTCCTGAAGAAACAGAGCAAATTGATGGTAAGGAAGAATGGTGACATCACTAACTCACCAACCATCGCCAAGAAAACGTCACACAGAGCTGAATTGACGTACCTAGAAGAGATGCAGAGCCCAGAGAATGTAGATATTCTATAAGGCATCAAGAAAGTATCACAGATAAGTGACATCTTGGGATCAAGGAGAAGAAACGTATGCCAAAGAAACAGATGAAGATATCAAGTTATTTTACATGTGTACAGATGCAAAAGAAACGCAAGCAGACAAAGTAATCTTGACGCTAGCTTTATAGTGAATAGATTGTGGCAAGCGCCATATGGATAAGTAAATGATGGCTGTTTCCACTACGCATTATAGCAGTGCTGGACTTTAGCAAAAAGGCAGAGAAAGCCTCATTTCCAGAATGTCGCAGTTAAAGCAAATTGTATTACAAAGTGAATCTCAGCAGACGAGGCTGGATGAGCCAAGAAGCCAAGGTCTTATCCACCTGGAGTAAACTTACATTGGATACAAATCGTGTGAAAGAACAGAACTCCTGTTCAGAAGGCATGAACAAAACAAGGAAGACGTCTGAGGTCTATTAAAAATAGTATTAAAATGCACTACAAGCTCGATTCCATGGTCTCTAGTCACATGGAAGGACGAAGTTGGACGAACGAGATGGTCACACCTATGCACAAGGGCAAAGCGTGCCTTCACTCCCTTAATTTCTCAGAGCTAAGAACACTCTCAAGGCCGAGCTTCAATGCCTAATTGACAGTAGACCTCTGAGGTGATGATGGATTGATATGCTAATTGGTAAGAATCAATGGTTAAAGCGAGCTCGCCAGCACCTGGATGGCCAGCCTGCATTCTGTTAGACGTAGATGGAAAAGTACTGATGGAGGTTAGAGTGCCAGCCAATTGTAGAGGACTGCGTAATTAAGGGTCTTGTAGTTGTGTAAACCAATGGGATGTTGTGCATTTAGTTAGTCATGTTCATAGTGGTCATTTTTAGGGGAGGGCTTAGTTGTCCCACCTGATGTTAAGTAACTAATCACATATTCACACTTTTTTACACTAGTATGGATTGTATACTTAGATGTTCACTCAGAGCCAATCACCCATACTCATAGGTTTTTGTAGTTTTCCACATGGGATGACGTTAGTAAAAACGTAGGTTAACGTCATTGATGACCAGTTTTGTGTATAGAATCTCAGTTTTTTCTAGAATGCATTGAGTAAGAGGATCAAGCGAATTCGTTGATGTTCGTTATGCACCCTGTTTTAGATAATTGATATTAAAACAGTTTCCTTTTGCCAACTACCTGAGTATCTTGATTACTGATTTATGAATAAAAATCTGCATCGCCGTCTATCTCCAGAGTAATTGCTACTCATCTTAAAGGGCTGTGCTATTCAGTTCACTTTTCCTAGTATACAAGTTTGTCTATGATTCGGCATGACACCAGAGTAACTGAAAGATAGATTAATCATTTATCAGCCTAAAAAAAGAACTTTGATCTTGTAATAGTCAGTTTCTGGTTTAAATCGAGTCAGGGGCAAGGGTAGGTCCTTCCCATTCCTGCCAGCTGCTGCTTGGGATCTTCTTTCTTTGACCCTACGCCATCCTTTTGGAAGAAATTGAAAACACTCTTGTTTGAATAGATACATGATTGCTGATCTGTTATCCTCATAGGTTGACTTGTGGTTTATGCTGAGTGTTTTTGTCGAGCCCAATGCCTGTCGGGCTTTCGGCGCATAATAAATAGATAAATACATACTTAAAGAAAGAAATGCAAATAAATATAAAAGTAGGAACAATCCACCCATTCTATTTCTCATATAGCATGGATGTTGGCTATTTTTGTCGATTAGCTATCGTCCTCATATGACGTTTTTGTAAAGGTTAGATTGGGAGAATGTCATATATAGGTATCATTCCTACTCTCTCATTTTAAAAGTCATGTGATTTGGAATAGAAATCAATTCCACATATTTTTATCTGAATTATGTGTGTGCCATCACTATGGGGGACTGTCCAAACATCAATAATTTGATAACTTGACTCTGGTACATTATCTCCGGTACTGTAATACCAAACAGATTTGATTGATAAATATCTCTGCTAATTTCATTAACTGAGGACCCATATTCCTACAAGTCAGTTAGGCATACGTGATTTACCTGTAGTTTCCTCTTTAAACTTTACACTTTCTTAAGGGGAACATCTCCCATGTGATCTTTCTTTGCATTTACTTTGCATACATCTGATAACATCAGCTAAAGCAAAATAAAATAAAATGGAACAGGCTTTAGAATCAGCCCCAACCATAACAAAGGTTTGGAACCTATATCTAAAGGGGTGCCATTGCCAGCAATGTATTCCCACCTTGTCCTTCACTGCAATTGAGAGCCTAATTCATGATGGTGTTTCCCACGTATAACAAGTGGCGAACAGGCTTCACTGAATCTAACGGTAGTGTCGTGCCCTTCCGGCAATGTGAGCAGAATAATGACATCGCTAGACCTGCTAGTGGATGCATGGAAGGCTAGACCGCTACGCTCAGATAGTTAATATATAACTTAGTTGGTGTGCAGAATCTACGAGATTAGAGAAATCCTTCATCTATGACTGATCCATGTTTTGGTGTTCCCATTTTTTCTGAACCAATAGGATGGAACGGCTCATCTCTTTTATAGGCACATGTTTATGGATATACACACACAGAGCCATTTATCATATTGTAACGTAATGGCATATGTACACTTGTTATTTTATATTAAGGTTGTGTCCTACCATAACCCCGCAGGCTTTAATGTGTGACATTGGATGATCCTTTAATTTACTTTATTTCAATGCATATTCCTTTATTGTCTTGTTTGACCTTTTCTCGCATGAACCACCTTAATTCATCCTCTGTATGTTGAGCATCCATAAAGTGCACTACAAGTGGTACAGGGAGAGTTTTATTTTGGATTCTTGACCTGTGCTTGAAGATTCTTATTTGGACAGGTCTTTGAGTTTTGCCTATATAACATCTCTCACAGGGGCACAAAAAAATGTAAATAACATTTGGAGATTTACACTACGCGTCTGCAAATACACACATTTTCATTGTATATTTGCAAACTGCACAATTCCTGCATGCAAAATGCTCTATAATGGGGTTGAGCCCTAATTGGCTCCATATGTCAGTAGGTGCCTTATCTTTTTCACGCAATGCATGAACCAGTGATTGTCCAAGGTTTTTACATTTTTTTTATGCAAATAATTGTTTAGGCAAATCAAGTTCATAAAGTTGTAAAATGTTCCATCTCCTCAGAATTCAATTGCAGATCATTCTGCTCTATGGGCAAAACGTTATCACACATACCAGTTTATTCTTGTCAACCTCCGCAGCCTTAGAAGGCGTATCAGTTATATCCACTACCTCCTCCCCTTCCTCCTCACCTGAATCCTCTGGAGATGTTTCGCGGCAGTTAGCCTTCTTTCCGATCTTCTTCTTCTTTGAGAAGAGGTAGGGCTGTCCGCGGTGGGAAGCCACTCTGATTCCCTGCCAAGCAGGGAAGCAAGAGGCTTCCTTCCCGCAGGGACCGAATAGACGAGGGAAAAAAGCAGATGCTTAAAAAAACCCTCGGTGAACAAGATAACAGTCCAACAGGTCCGGAGAGTGAAGCGATGAAAACCTGCAGATCCGATGTCAGAAGGAGGACGTCTGATGCAAGGATCCCGGACAGGGGTCTGGAGGCGAAGTAAGTCCTTACAAGTTTCCAGGAGAGGTGGACGAGGGAAACAATGAAGGAACAGAAGCGAACCTTGGTGCCAGCCGAAGAGGGTATGCGGCATAGAGAGAAAAGGAAAGAAAGACAGGAGAACCAGAACGCCGAAGGAGAGCCGCGGGCGAGAAAGAAGAGAGAAAGAACGGCGAAGAGGCGCCGACTGGAGGCCCAAGGGTCAGCAAGGTAAGCACGGAGGAAAAAAGCACACGGAGCAAGCAACAAGGAAAAGAAACAAAGTTGCAACGCGCCGAACCCGAAAGTGGGCGGTGCTTAAGTAGCGAAACCAGGGAGACAGAGAAAGACTAGAGTGGGGAGAACCCGGAAATGGACAGGAAAACAATGGACCTAATGGCGCCGCCAACGCCTGGCGTTCCATAGCCCCCACCGGCGACTAGACCCCGGCGGCATGACAGTATGCCCCCTTCCAATGGAGAACCCCCCCGGCTTGCCTAGAAAGAGACGATGAAACCTCTGAACCAAAGACGGGGCATTGACATGGGAGACTGGTTCCCAGGAGTCCTCAGAATGGGGGTACCCCTTCCAATGGATGAGATATTCCAGGCGACCACCCCGCAAGCGGGAGTCCAAAACAGAGGCCACCTCATACACCTTAGGGGGCAAAGCAACCGGGGGCGGTACAGCCAGAATGGAGCGGTGATAGGGATCTGGCCTAAACTCCCTCAAAAGAGAGGAATGAAAAACAGGGTGCAGGCGGTGCATGTGTTTGGGCAAAGAAAGCCGATAGGCAACAGGGTTGATCCTGCGCAGTATGGAAAATGGTCCCAGGAATCTGGGAGACAACTTAGAGGGGTGAAGCCAACGCGGGAGGTATTTGGTGGATAACCATACCTTAGTCCCCTTCTGCCAAGCGGGAGAGGGCAAGCGCTTGGGGTTACTCTGAGTACAATAGCGCCGGCTACTAGCCCGTAGACTATCGATGGCAGTCTTATGAGCCTCTTGCAAAGTGAGGAGAAGAGAGTCCACAGAAGGAACAGTAGAGGGAGCAAGAGACAAGGAAGGAGTAAAGCTGGGATGATACCCATAAGAGCAGTAGAAAGGACTAAGACCAGTGGCACTATGAACAGAATTATTGTAGGCAAACTCTGCAGTCGGGAGAAGGCTAACCCAATTGTCCTGCTTGTTGTTGGTGAAGCAACGTAGATATTGCTCAAGAATGGCATTTGTCCTTTCTGTCTGTCCATTAGTTTGGGGATGGAAACCTGACGATAAGGCACGGTCGATGCCCAGCCTCTTACAAAGTTCCCTCCAGAAGCGTGACGTATATTGTGAACCCCTGTCCGAGATAATTTTACTGGGAGCGCCATGTAGGCGGAAGATCTCTCTGGCAAACATGGTTGCCATCTCCGCTGCCATATGTAATCCAGCCAAGGGTGTGAAATGGGCCGTTTTAGAGAAACAGTCAACCGTGACCATAATACAGGAACATCCCTCTGAAGCAGGCAGTTCCACGATGAAGTTCGTCGAGATAATACTCCAGGGTCTCTTTGGTACCTCACTCTGCTGTAGGTAACCAATGGGTCGTTGGGTAGAATGCTTAGATCTACAGCATATAGGGCAGGAGCAAACATACAAGTCCACCTCTTTAGACATTTCTGGCCACCAAAAACTCTGCCGAAGAAGTTCCAGGGTGTTCTTCGCCCCCCTGTGACCGGCCACAAGATCGTTGTGGCACCATCTTAGTGCGGTGCGTCGAGTCTGGGAATCGGGCAGGTAGAGACGTTGTTGCTTGAATCCCAGGCCATTCTGGATGGTGATGTCATCTCAGTGGAGAACGGTAAGAGGAAGACCCTCAGACTGTATGCCTTTACGTACCCTCTCCATGAAGGCATCTACAGTATATATGAATTTTACGTCCGTGAGAAGCACACTGGGAAGTTCTCTGGTTGTACCACCGGAACATGGCCTTCGAGAAAGGGCATCTGCTAGGATATTCTTAGATCCCGGTCGATAGGTCAGGAGAAAGTCATATTGAGAGAAAAAATGGGCCCACCGGGCCTGGCGGGAATTGACGCACTCCATATTCTGCAGGACCTTGAGGTTTTTGTGATCCGTTCTTATCTCGAATGGATGAATGCCCCCCTGCAGAAGATGTCGCCATTCTTCACAAGCAGTCTTCATGGCCAGTAGCTCCTTCTCAATGACGGAGTAATGTGATTGACTGACATTCAAGGTCTTGGAAAGATAGGCTATTGGGTATTCAAGTCCAGCATGCTCCTGTAAGAGAACTGCACCGAAAGCAGCTGACGAGGCATTGGTCTCTACAATGAATCTTAATCCTTGGTCCGGTTGCCGGAGGATGGGGGCAGAGCAAAACTTCTCCTTTAACAGCAAGAAGGCTAGATCAGCTTCTTGAGTCCAGGAAAAAGGATTGGAAGTCTTCTTAAGTAGCCTGGTAATGGGGAGAACCGTCTCCGAGAATCCCTGAATGAACTTGCGATAAAAATTCGCAAGACCAAGGAACCTTTGGATATCCTTCACTGATTCCGGAGTAGGCCAATGCAAAATAGCTTCGGTCTTAGCTGGGTCCATGTGGATGCCTCCCGCGGACAGGATAAAACCAAGGTAGGTTACCTGAGGAACTCCAAAGACACACTTCTCTACATTGGCCTTGAGGTGGTGGTCCTGTAGCCTTTTAAGAGCTTGGATAAGATGAGTACTATGGATCTGTGCGGTCTTCGAGTATATCAGGATATCATTGAGGTAGATTATGACACAGTGAAAAAGAAGATCAGAGAATGTTCTGTCCATAAAGCTCTGGAAGATAGACGGCACATTGACCAAGCCGAACGGCATTACACAGTACTCGTAATGACCGAACGGAGTCCGGAACGCAGTCTTCCATTCGTCCCCAGGATGGATGCGCAGAAGATGGTAGGCTCTTCGAAGGTCGATCTTTGAAAAGATCCGTGCTCCCTGCACCGCCTCTAGAATATCCTTTATGAGAGGCATGGGGTAACGGTCTCTTACTGTGACTTGATTGAGGCCCCGGTAGTCGATGCACGGTCTTAATTCATCAGAACTTTTTTTCGGAACAAAAAACAGAGATGCCCCTGCAGGAGAGTGGGAATGTTGGGTGAGACCGTGTTGTAAATTGGAGTCCAGGTAGTCCTTGAGAACTCTCTTCTCCTTGAGGGAAAGAGAAAACATACGGCCAAACGGTACCACCACATTGGGCACCAGGGTGATATGGCAATCCTCAGGCCGATGTGGAGGTAGTTCTTGAGGACCTTCACCATGAAAAACTTCCTGATAACGAAGACACTCCTTAGGAATATTGTTCACGGATAGAACAGCCGTCAGGGTAGGAGGATCCGGAAGAGTGTGGATCGTTGCAGCCAAGGGTTGTATCGAGCAGAACTTTTTACAAAAACTAGAAGAAAAAGACAGTTGGTTCTTGGTCCAATCAATAGTAGGGTTATGCTTCCGGAGCCAGGAAACCCCCAGGATGACGGGAAAATGAGCTGCCCGGATCAAGTCAAATTGGATGGTCTCAGTATGATGGAGAACCTTCATAATCATGGGAGAGGTAGCATGAGTGATGAGACCGGAGCTTAGGGGTGTACCATCAACGCCCTCAACCTTTTGGTCTTCCTCCTTCTCCAGACGACTGATGCCAGTCTTGTCAGCCCAGACGACGTCCATAAAGCATCCAGCTGCTCCGCAGTCCAGTAGCACTAGGACTTCGAATGTCTGATGTAAGTGGTTCAACTGGAATGCAATAACCATGAGGCGATTATCTTCGGAGGGGTCGATGGTAGGTGTGAAAGACAGAGAGACGTAGGGACCGGAATAGCCCCCTCGGTAACTGGTCCCCACTAGTTCCGAGGTATGGCGTTTCCCGACCTGCGGGGAGGTACGTCTGGACAGTCCCTTAAGACATGGGTGTTGGAACCGCAGTACATGCATAGATTGAGGTCTCTGCGCCGCTTCTGTTCTTCAGGGGTAAGAGGTCCCCTGGTGGTTCCGATCTGCATGGGCTCGTCTTTAGCTGAACCCGGGGGAACGGAGCAGGATGGAGCTGGGTTAGTAGAAATGGGGAACCCACGTTGTCTCCGCCGCTCAGACCGTCTTTCGGATAACCGAAAATCGAGCTGGAGGACAGTAGCCCAGAGCTCCGAGAGTGTAGAAGGGCGGCTAACCCTAGCAAGTTCATCCTTAAGGTATTCTCTCAGACCTCGACGAAAAATAATGTACTGAGCATTCTCTTGCCAACCCGCATCAGCGGCCACCCTTTTGAAGCGGGAGGTATAGGACAGAAGATCCATGCTTCCCTGATGGATATCTAGTAGCTGTTCACTGGCTACTAATGTAGTCTCTTGTTGTTCAAACGCCAGTTTGAACTGGGCGGTGAACCCAGCATAATCCTGAAGGAGAGGACTGGCACTGGTTACCAAAGGGGCTGCCCATGACAGGGCATTTCCGGTCAAATTAGAGATGATGAACCCTATGCGGGCTTGGTCTGTAGCGTAAGACTGAGGTCTAAATGTGAAATAAATCACGCAAGCCTCCATGAATTCCTTAAATTTGTTGGGTGATCCGTCGTATTTGCCGCAGGATAAAGGCATGGGAGGAAGGTCACTGCGGGACTGCTCGAAGCGGTCCAACCTTTGTCTGAGGGTAGTGTTTTCCGTTTTTACTGCCTTTAATTCTTGAGTGAGATTATGGACAGCTGTTAGCAGTTCTTGCACCTGCTTGGGAGAGGCCATGGTTCTTAACTGTTGGCGTTGCAAACTGTCAACCTCCGCAGCCTTAGAAGGCGTATCAGTTATATCCACTACCTCCTCCCCTTCCTCCTCACCTGAATCCTCTGAAGAAGTTTCGCGGCGGTTAGCCTTCTTTCCGATCTTCTTCTTCTTTGAAAAGAGGTAGGGCCGTCCGCGGTGGGAAGCCACCCTGATTCCCTGCCAAGCAGGGAAGCAAGAGGCTTCCTTCCCGCAGGGACCGAATAGACGAGGGGAAAAAAGCAGATGCTTAAAAAAACCCTCGGTGAACAAGATAACAGTCCAACAGGTCCGGAGAGTGAAGCGATGAAAACCTGCAGATCCAATGTCAGAAGGAGGACGTCTGATGCAAGGATCCCGGACAGGGGTCTGAAGGCGAAGTAAGTCCTTAGAAGTTTCCAGGAGAGGTGGACGAGGGAAACAATGAAGGAACAGAAGTGAACCTTGGTGCCAGCCGAAGAGGGTAAGCGGCATAGAGAGAAAAGGAAAGAAAGACAGGAGAACCAGAACGGCGAAGGAGAGCCGTGGGCGAGAAAGAAGAGAGAAAGAACGGCGAAGAGACGCCAACTGGAGGCCCAAGGGTCAGCAAGGTAAGCACGGAGGAAAAAAGCACAGGGAGCAAGCAACAAGGAAAAGAAACAAAGTTGCAACGCGCCGAACACAGAAGTGGGCGGTGATTAAGTAGTGAAACCAGGGAGACAGAGAAAGACTAGAGCGGGGAGAACCCGGAAATGGACAGGAAAACAATGGACGACCTAATGGCGCCGCCAACGCCAGGCGTTCCATACCCCCACCGGCGACTAGACGCCGGCTGCATGATAATTCTGTGCCGGGTTATCAGAATCCTGAAACAGGCTCTCGCTGCCATAATATAATGCTCTTTTCAATGATCTTTTTAAGAACTGTTTGGGATATCCCCTTGTTGTCAGTCTCTTAGTAATGATATCAGCTACACAATAGAAGTCTTTCAGTGTTGTACAATTTCGTCTGGCTCTGAGGTTACTGACTAAAGGAAATGTTTTTTTCTTAAGCTAGTCGAATGCTGGCTGTCAAAATGCAAGATGTTATTTCTGTCAGTGGGTTTCCGGAATAGCATGAATCACAAATGACCCAAGTCATCTTTAATGAGGAGATCAAAAAGGCAGTGAACTTCAAGTTGGCATCTAAAGAGTTTAACCATGTCATGAATAACATAAATTGGGTAATATCTCCTCGCCTATAATCAAAATATGTTGTTCCATCCTGAATCTATTTTCTATAAATAAATCCCTATCATTCATAGTACATGGCCTATAGGCTTTGGATCAACCTGTTCCCAGAAATCCAGCAGAATAAAGACTGGTTAAAGCATACCCACTATTGTCACATGTACCATTGCTCAGCCTTACACAGTAAATATATTCATATCTCCAAGCATTTGTGTGGGTGTTAATGATGTGCCTTGTGTCAAACGCATTTGGGCGAAGACATGCAAGGGGCCTCTCTTCTATTGCAATAGCCTGCAAAACATTTATATGGGAGGGGCAGAGGCAGCAGGCTATCTTGTCCCCGACAGCCCACTATACTGGGATGGTGTCATCACTCAGAGACATCACTTGCCACTACACAGATCCTACAGTAGCGCTGGCAAATGTAGTCATTTTCCCCCCCCCCCATCTCCACTGCATATGGGTTTAACGATGGTTGTCATTTAGCATAACTAGGAGAAAAGGATATGGTTATGGTCCCAATTGTGTTCATCTGGGAGCAACAACCTAACAAAGTTGCCTGGGGGGCTCAGTGAACAGTCTATGACAAGAGGAAGAACTATATGGGCAATGCATCTAGCCAAAAGGAGAATGGAAGCTTAGTGTTTGACATCTGCTAGTAGTGGTGGCTTAACATGGTGCGAAGGGGAGCTGATGTACTTCAACATAATATAGTGGCTATAGAACAGCAGCCCCCCTTCTCATGCTTATCCTGAGCCTGAGGTTCCAGCTCCTGGCGGGTGTGCTAACTGATAAATGACCACCTCCCTCTAATGTTATGAGGTCACTTGAAGCCTATTAAATAATCAAGATTTTACTTTACTTCACCTGTCTACAAGTTAATAATCACTCCTAGTAATCTTCCACACACTGTTCCTAAGTTGTCCACTGGAGATTCAGGTGGTAATGCTGATATTCTAAAGCTTTTTCTTCTTTAGAGTGTGATTTGCCAAAGATTCTTACTTTTCTCCTTTCAGAGTTTCAGAGGGAGTTCTCAGGTTCAATGATAAGTGTCCAAATGGATGCTTTAAGGACTGCTAGTGAGCTCTAAATTGGGCTTGCTAGAAAAGAATCCTATGCTTCCCATCTGCTCAATCCATTTAAGTTGACTCATTTTCCTCATATAACTTATTCCTTTTTTAAAATTTTATTTTAATATATTGTGTATTTGGTTAAAATATAAACCTTAAGCACACACAAAGAAAAAGTAAACATATTATTCAAAGTGCATCACAATTTACATAATACATTTTTATCACAATTAAACTACAATCTCTTTCCCAAAATGACCATTAAACGTAACACAAATAGACCAAGACAGGACTTTTCATCATCTAAAAAAGGAATTTTCCATCATCCACATTATAAATTCATTTTTGTTTCAAATTCATACCTATCTAAAAAAAATCTAAATAAAAAGGTAACATATTTTGTTAATATAAATACACATTTAAACTTGATCTTAAAAACAAATTATTAAATTATCTATGAGGCCACAATGACCATTGTTAAGGCCACCTTCAAAACACTAAAGGAGGCTGCTTAGATGACTAATGATTCAGCCCCATATATGGTACTCCAAAATTGACTGGTCCCAATGCGATCAATGTCTTTCACAAAACCAATGTAGCCCTCCGAATAAGCAAATTTAAGACATAGGCACTTGGTTAGTATATGGCAACTCGTCTCAACTTCCATACCACAAAGTCAGCAAAGCATCTCATTATGAGGCACCCTCTCCCATCCACCTACATTTTGGAAGGTCGGTAGTAAATTGAATCATAGAAGCACTATGAACCTTCAAAGCTCACACAGCAAATCTTTATTAGATGGGTACAGGGAGTATCCAAAGGGAAACTTTGACAACAATATTCTTTAAACATACATTTTCCATTAAGCTTTTTCATGGTAATGACTCTATCCCAATTTCTGGTCTTAGTTTTCAGAATCAATTCAAAATTCTGCAAACTCAGATGTCTGTTCAAAGGTTAAACCAATATTCATCATGTGAGTTAATGTTGAGTGACTATTACAATATGGTTATATACCCCAGATCAGGCCCTGGATGAACGCTGCAGGGCTATCTCTCGACTTACTGGGAAAACTCAACCTTTTGATATAGAGAAGAGTGAAAACAAAACTAAATAAAAGTTTTTGTATTTTTGTATAACTGTAGTTTGTATCATGTGAATTGTATCGACGTGGGACTTTTGGGCCAGTAATCACAATCAATGAAGAGTTAATGTTGACATACGTAGCTACTGCAAGAAAGAGTTATAATTTGCCTCATGATGGGTTAAAGACAATAAACTCAATGTTTTGGTATTGAATCGAGAAGATAACAACTTTAAACACCATTTTACCATTTGGAAACCCAGAGAGACCTAAGTGAAGGAAGTCAAAATTCAATGCCTCAACAGACACTGTGCTCACAAGACCCAATATAGAACGTAATATTTGTCCTTCAATTTTTACCAGCCAATAAACATGTTTGGTGGAGAGCCCCTCTCAGCCATATAAGAGTCCTGGTATAATACTAGTTTGCTATATGCTAGCATGTCCTCCATGTTGGAACTTCCCATTTTAGTAATATACTGTTTAATTACCAGCCAATTCTTCCAGATCTTAGGAATTAGCTATTCTCCATAAAAAGTCTGGTTTGATATAATTGGAAAACCTAAATAAATGTAACTCTGAACCACCTCCAAACATGTATTATGCGACCTCCATGGGAACTTGGGATTCCTATTGTGGTAACTACCCCCAAGAATATTTTTGTTTTGAAGGTGTTAATTTCCTCATATAACTTATTCCACTTCCTGTGATGTCCTATTGAGTCTTAGATCTATGTAAGAGCTGCCTTTTGAATCCTTTAGCAAGGTTCCCTTTCAATGTTTTATTAGTCTGGTCTGTTTGCTTCAGTCAACATCTTCTTCACACCTGGTAGTATGCACCCTCAAACCCACCCAGCTGAGTATCTCTCCTGATGGCCACATTTTAGACCCTACATCACTGTGCCACTGCCACACTAGCTGCCCTGTCAGCACTTTTCCATATTCTTCACTAATTATAAATGTTAACTGTTCCCTGCTACCCTAAATGGTATGTAGGCAATACATATGTTGTATAGACTGTTCCCCTCTGTAACCATCAACATATATGCCTGTCACTCCTACTTATGTTCAGCACTCCACTGCTTCCCAAAACTAGGTTTACACTTAAATAAATACCCAAATAAAATAAAACAAATAAAATAAAATATGTAATTATTAAAGATACTTTTAGGTGGTGCTATAGTGCCACCAAGACGCCAAACCCATTGGCATAGTAGTGCAGGATGTGTGGAGGTACACACAGATTGTGGGTGTTGTTTGGAGTTTTAACCCACCCATTGACCAACCTTGGCCATGCCAATCCCTATGGCCAGCCACCATCCATATCCCACTCTATGGCCACCATTATGGCCACCATTCACCCTCCTGGAACTCTTCAAGATAGCTCTATGATTCTGTAACATCAAAACATGTGCTCTTATGGGGCTGCTAAGCATCCTCTATCAGGTTATGGCTTTAATGTGGCTGTAAATAAGATCCTTGCATAATAAAAAAATATCTTAGCAAGGGTGTCTGCAGCCACTTGATTTATAAGCAGTGTATTCCTATAGCTCATTTAAATTTCAAAACCCTTGAAGGTTCATTTAATAGGGCAAGTTGCTTGCTACTATTTAATGATATAGTACTGATTATACATGGGCAGTTGTAGAAACTATGTTATCGTTATCTTTCAGCACATCAATTGCATTTTCCATAGATCACTTCCATTTGTTCAACACAGATCCCTTCTTCCATTTTCTTAGAGAGTTAATTCCGGGTAAGCGATGATCAAGGCTGCAAAGTGGTCACTCTTGAGCCAGTCCATGATTTTCACCCAACAATCCTTTACATTGTAGATCTGTAGTTAAGTTGTCCTCAGTAATTGTCTACCCCCAAAATGTAAAATACTGCTGGCAAAAAGCAAGTCTGGTTTATGGTGGCACATGACATGCATCAACTTGACACCCATTTGTCAAAATAGAACACTGTTGTTTTTGTAGCATAGTGCTACTCTGACCTGTATTTCATATGAATTTGGTGCTTTGACTAGTTATATAAGGTTATTCTGTTCAGTTTGGTTTTCAACCCAGTTTATATTTGTATCATTGCACACTAGGGAATGCTGCTCTGTGTTTTTACCATTGTAACTCAGACGTTTACAAAAGGTGACTCATTCAATCACTTTTCAAGGGAAATAAGATTCCACTCTGAAATAATTCTTTTAGTATGTTTTTGGAGAGCCCATATATTTTTTTCCAACATTTCTGAAGCCTATCTTCTGTATCAAACAAATTCTTCCCCCTCCCCCATCCGTTCATCTTTCCCTTGGTTGTCACACATTTCTGCCTTCCCACATTTTATCTCTTCAACCATAAGTCTGTCCTGTCCCTTTCCCTCCTCCTCCCACTGTCATGATTTACATCACACCCTGCATGCCCAAGCCTAACCTCCACCTCATAGGTGATCTAAATGCCCACCTTCTAAATGCCCACCTGAGAACCTATCACGTTTTTACGGCAGAGAATAGTATTGTACCCGAAGCAAGGCTCCGGAGAAAGTTGGGTCTCTGCACTTTATATTCAAGAGAAACTACTGCCCTGGACACGGACACTGGACACGCTTACTACTAAAAGGCATAACTCTTGTGGGTCCGCCTTCTGGGTGAATTTATGTATCAATTGTTATAACCCAAATGTATGGACTTGTAATGTAATGTCTTTTATACTTATAAATAGAAAAACATTAATAGTGCTCACACTCTCTTGTGTAAAATGTATGTATATGTATTCTCTTGTACAAATAATATCTGAGCTGTATAAATGTAGTAGGCACGCAATATACAGTTCCTATTATTACCAATATAGTTGTGCAGTAGATACCCAGCATCCTACTCTTCCAAAATGTCAAAAATACCTACTAACAATCACAATTGTTTATGTTGCTTGTGGCCCAGTAATACTTAAAATCACACTCACAATTGTGGTGCTGTGGATTGGCAAGCCAGGGGACAGGTGAGATTGTACAGACCAACCTCTGAGTAGAGCATAAGGTGGAAAGGGTTAGAAACTCTGTCAAAAAGACAGCGGCCTCTATGGGTTGTTAACTAAGAACATCCGAAACGCTATGTACAAAAAAAAGATTACTGGTTAACATTTCGAATTCCCTTGCAAGGATTCCTCTCACCATTCCTCTGTGATTTGATGGTGTTCATTTAAATTTGAATACAATTGCAAAGTTCTAGCATCAAAAAACGAATTTGGAATCATTGGCAAGGTGTCAATTTCATGCCCAAAGACTGGGATTCCAGTTTTGTTCTACTCATTAAATAGGTTTGCTTCTCTTAACCAGGCAGAACAAGCTCTTGTGGGTCCAGGCTCTTGCCACATCAGGAGTGACAGTTGGATATAGTCTTCGGTGAAATCTCAGATACTCCTTCCAGGCTGCTGAAAAAGCTGTATTTTAAAGGGTACGTTCCACCCCTGTTCGCCATTCACATTCTAACAGATAATCATGTAATTCATGCCATCAGTAAGAACAGTAGAACTGGTGTGTTAGAACAAGAGGGGCTTTGGCCAAATGATAGAAAGACGTCAGTACTTCAGCTGGTTATACAAAATATTGCATCTGATACTGTTTTAATAATAATAACAATTCAATAACAATTCCGATAAAGTGGCCACACGTTTGTTGAAGCAAAGCAAGGAGATCATATTTGTTTTTAAAAACAATATAGAACAGTGGACAAGAATATCAGATAAACGTACTGCTTAGAATTGCCTTATCTCGTGCTATCTGAATACAAATAAGTACATGCATTTTCTAAACACACCAAGCTTTTTTGGTTTCCAGTGAGCACAATGACCCCATAATGTGGTCTGAAATGGTTCTGTAATGTTCTGTATATTTCCAATTGTTCTTGAGAAGACAAGGCTGTAAAAGTGAAAAGTTGTAATGCACATTTATCAAATGTATCTCTGTCAAAGTTAACAGGAGGGTTTCATATATGGCTACAGGCTGATGTGGCTTGGCTTGGAGTTTAGAGCTGTTCATATTATAGGCATATAATATGCACCGCTCGGGGCATATTGCTATTAGTATTTTGGGTGTGAGTCCGAAATACTAAGAGCAATATAAGCTAAAATAAAGTAAATTTACAGTTTTAGGCCTGCCTGTCACACGGATTGGGATGTTGCTGCAACGATCCGAGCGCTGAAAACATTGTAAATGCATTCCAGGGATTGGATGCTTCTAATGCTTTCGCTGCTTGGGACGCTAAGCAGCCATGTTGGGAGGAGCAAAGCAAGTATAGGCAGTGTCTGCCTACTGTTACAGGGACCAAAAAAAGGTTTATGGAACGTTGAAAAAATAAATGCTGCAATACAGCAATTAACAATCATTCTGCTGTATCTGCATATATTTTTGAAACATTATGCTGGTGCTCAGCAATATGGAGCCCTCAGAGGAATGGTAGATACCTGAGGCACTGCTTAGATGAAACAGATACGAACAAGGAAGTTACAATAGCAGTTTATAAAAAATGTTAATAACAGAGTAATATAGCAAATTATGTAGAGAGGGCAGGCAGATAACAACACATAAGTTGCTTTATCAATCAGTAACATTAAATTTGAAGCATAGAGTTAACAAAAATTGTTCTTTGTGTCATTCTCTGTTATGTTACTCCTTTCCTCAGTTGCAATACACATTGCTGAAGGTGGTGAAAGTTGGAAGCGGAAATAAAGGTTGCCTTATCAAAAAGTAACATTAAATTTGAACCATAAAGTTAATAACAAATGTTCTTTGTGTCAGTGTCTGTTATGTTACTCCTTTCCTCAGTTGCATTACACATTGCTGAAGGGGGTGAAAGTTGGAAGCAGAAATAAAGGTTGCTTTATCAAACAGTAACATTAAATTTGAACCATGAAGTTAATAAAAACTGTTCCTTGTGTCAACGTCTGTTATGTTTCTCCTTTCCTCACTTCCATTACACGTTAATGAGGAATGAGGGAAGACAATGGGGACTGATAAAAAAAAGGCAGAATAAAAACCGGTAGCCTTACTGTAGAAATAGTGTTCAACTTAAAATATACAGATAAGTAAAGGGAGGAGCCAGAGACAGAAGCATTAATTGGGAAGAGTTTGGATGAACTTTGAAGGTCAAAACAATAGCTTTATCAAGCAATAACAATAAAACATTCAGAAAAAGTAACGAAATGTGTCACTTGGTATTGAATTGAAAGTTGCCAAGGAAAGTAAATGAGCAGTTTGCAAATTGAGGGAAGGATTTCGTGGAGCAATCTGGGTTTTCAAAGGTGACACTGGAGGTGGTTGGATTGAAAGGAATAGAATTGGAGATCAGAGGAACACTGGTAGAAGAAGCGCTTGTTGATGCAGAAGTTGCAGAAGATGCATTGCTGGATCCATCATGGAGGATAGTAGACCATTTCAATTGTTCAACATATTGTGGTTGCCAATAACTTTCAATTGATGATGGATTACAAAGACTTGTTACTGACATTATTTGGCGTGTTTCAAGACCTGCGTTGGAGAGGAGTTGGACTGCTGTGGCACGGATGGAGTGATTCGTATAGTTCCTTTGTAGATTTGCACGACGACTAATTTTTTGCATGAAAGTGCCAAGGGTATTTTTCCCTAATGGCTTATTACAGTACCTATGTTTGTTCAGTGTGCAGCTGCTCTTTTGTTAGGTGGCGTGGTGCAACAAAGAAACAAGGGGCGTCTTGTGAAAGCCTGGAGATGTATTGCAGTAAGGATTGAACAGGACAGTCAGGGACATCAGCAAGAACATACATGCAGCCTCGAAGGTGACTGCGATCTCATTCGAGTAGGGGATGGTGGTTTTTTGTGAGCTCGTTGAATGCAAGGCTAGCCTATTTGTTTCCATTTTCATCTGTGATGCCAGTGAAGGCATTGGGAGGCAAGTGGCGTAGACCTTCTCTACCACGGCATGCAAAATGAATTTGGATGTCAAACCAAACTTTAAATTGTAGTGTGTCAGGTGATTCGATGCTGAATACGCCGCAAGAACGTAATTTATGCAGGTTGCTGGGAGAGATAGAGTTTTTATGGGCGGCAGTGGCTTTACCAGCGCAACGTAGTCGTTTGATAATACTTACGAACACATTATTAGCGCTTTGAAAGGACTGGTTGTGCATGATGTTCAGGTCACGACTGAATGGAGGATTGTTCAGGTGGCGATTAATACCTGCGCGTAGAGCAATTAAGCTTTGGGGTTGGGACTCCATTCCAGATGCAGTGCGCACTTCAGCATAAAACTGGCAAAGTAGTGTTGCCAAATCCTGTTCAGTTTCAGATTCAAATGAGGGATTCAGGCCTTTTTGTAAAAGCCAGCTTTTAAGGGTGTCAATAGCCCATTTGGTAGCACTTTGTGTATTTGCTTCACATATAATAAGTTCAATTGCATCCAGGTGGAGGTTGCCCACAGAGACATGTCTTTTTGGAGCATTTGCCACACTAACAAACATAGGCAAGGGACTGCTGTTTGTATGGGTTTGTAGACTGTCATTTGTTTCCAGGGCACTGTTTTGGAGCCACTCCTCCATAGTTTGTTTACCAAGTAGATTGAAGGTGATTTGGTACGTCATCTGAAGGAAAATATCTTTTGTGGAAGAGATACGCTCTGGTTGCTCTGCCATATGACTTTTGCAGCTAATAAAATTCGGCAAGAAAAGGAAAAGCGAGTCGCCGTAACACACGAAATCAGCACTGTTTCTGAGTGCAAACGTTCCGAAAATGGAGGAAAGCGAGTTAGCAGCAGCGCGAGCCGTTCGGCACGTTGGATTCTGCATGAGGTAATGCACTGTATTGTCCAATCGGTTTGGCTGTAACAAATGTTGCACAACCCTTTCAGATACTAATGTAATGTATGAGACCACTTTTCTATTTGTGTTTGCCACTCAGTGTGTTTACCGTCAGAACATCATTTTTCTAATTGGTATAACATCTATAATATTTGATGTGTTTAGTTTCTTTATGTTTTACTTTTAGGGTCATGCCTACGCAAAAGGTTATTGGGATGGGGTGACAAAGAGCCCTGCCTAGCCCACAATTAGAGGGTGAGGTGGCAGAGGGGCTCGGATATGGCCACCTCCTAAGTACCCAGGATGAGCATTGTGGGGAGGATACCCTGAGGGTCCTGGTTGTTGTGACCTCCTCTGCTCGGATTCAAGGTCTACTTCTTTTTGGCCTTCTTCACTGGGTGTGTTTCCTATTCCGGTGACAGTGGTGAAAAACCTAGGGGTTTGTCTGCATCTTTGTCTACGGCTTCGAAGGTTAGTGCAGTATGCCAGGCGGGGCATTTCTTGTTGAAGGTTCTCTGCAATATTCTACCTTTTCTTCTGTTTTAACTTCACCCTTTAGTTGTGGCTTCTCGTGTCTCCAGTAGGCTCGACTAGTGTAACACTCTTTACCTTGCTCAGCCAGTGGGCCTTATCCATCGGCTGCAACTGTTGCAGAATCTAGCTTCTCCGGTTGCCACTGCGGCACAATATGGCTCCCACATCAGTCCGGTTCTGCAACGTCTGCACTGGCTTCCGGTGAAACAGCGCATAGCTTTCAAGTCTCTGTGTTTGCTCCAATGGGCCTACTATCAGGTTGGGGCTGATCTTCTCCGAGATATGTTCCACCCTTATATTACTTGCCGGACCCTTCGCTCTGGAAGCAAGCACCTGGTCCTGGTTCCTAAATTCCGCCTTCCGAGAGTTGGTGACCAGGCCTTCTCTGTGGCGGCTGGTAAACTTTGGTATAGCCTTCACCTTAAACTTAAATTGATTGAGAAGCACCTGCACTTTCGCCATCTACTTAAAACTGTCCTTTTCTGCTAAATCACTAATGGCTGCGGCCCTGACGTGTGAACATGCACGCTATAAATTCAGCTAACATAACACATAGCATAATATCTACCCCAGTATTCTCCAGCAGAAAGGCAGGAACTTGTCACAGTGACCCAATAATGTTAATTTCCCCTAGGAAATGTATCCACATTGGAATGCAGTGGGATCACCAAAGCATTGCTAGTACTAAACATCATACATGTGAGGAGTGAATACATGACCCATGTGACAGGGCCAGCATTTTGGGCCCTGACAAGGGGGGAGGGGTGCAAGAGGGAGCCCACCCGAACCCAACACTGGTGCCTGAATGCAGGCAGGCCCGCTCCTGACACCTCCTTACCTGCCAAATGTGTGCAAGTGTGGGTCAGATGTGTGAGGACAGGAGGCAGAGGAGGACGTCCGAGAGACCAGAGTAGGCAAGAGTGAACAGAGTGCAGGAGCTATTGTTAGGATGGGGTCTGTGGTGTGTTTGTGTGTGAGAGTGGAGAGTGTGAGTAGTACAGGTAGAGAAGGAGTAGTAGAGGGGGAGTGCTAGTAGTGGCGGAAACCAAAAGGGTGATCAGGGCACCATATCCATGGGTTCTATGATAGCCAAAAGAGCTGAGTAAGGCACCATATCCGTGGGTTCTATGATAGGGGAAGTGGTGAGCAGGGCACCATATCCCTGAGGTTCATGAAGAAGTAGTATTAGTAGTTGGGGTAAAAAGGGTAGGTGGTAGAGGGTGATGGCGAGTGTTAGTGAAAAGAAGAGTCTGACAGTAAGTAGTAGGAAGTAAAGGTAGTACAGAGATACTGTTAGCAATGAAGTAGGAAGAATAATTGACAAAGAGTGGGAAGAAGTAGCAGCTATTGGCGTAGAGTGAAACAGAGATTATAATCAGAAGAATAGTAAAAGGTGGGGAAGAAGAGTGAAAGGAAGAAGGGAAAAGAAGGTAACGGATGTAGAGGGGTAACCAGAGGTTTGAGTGATAGTAAGAACATGAGTAAGAAATTAAGATCAAAGGGTGGATGTTAGGGATGTCATTTGGGGATGGTGTGTGTTTTGCATGTGAGAAGTGCATGTCAGATGTATGTATGTGAATGGTGGGTGAGCTGCCAGAAGCACGGAAACTGCTCTCCTGAACATCCGTGAGGACCTGCTCTTGAACCTCGACTCCAACACTCCGTGTGTTCTCATTCTGCTCGATCTCTCTTCTGCCTTTGACACTGTCAATCATGCCATCCTGCTCAACCGTCTCCGTGATAACCTGGGTATCACTGGTCAGGCTCTGGCGTGGCTGACCTCTTTCCTTTCCAATCGACCCTCCCAGGTCCAACTGGGGTCCTTCCTCTCTGACATCTTTTTCTCCACCTGTGGTGTCCCCCAGGGATCTAATCTCTCTCCCTGGCTGTTCATCCAGTATCTGGCACTCCTTGCCCACCGCATCGCCGCTCTCTGCCCCAACTTTCAGTGCTATGCGGACGATACCCAGCTCATTTTCAGGCTACCCTCGGCCTCCTCCTCTCTTTCCCTCATCTCTGACTGTCTGTCTGCTATCCAGGAATGGTGTGCCGCCAATGACCTCTGCCTTAATGCCAGTAAGACTGAGATTCTACTCATCGGCACACCCTCTCCCTCCTTCCCTGCAGCTCTCTGGCCAGCCTCTCTTGGCCCTCTTCCTGCTCCTACCTGCAAGGCAAAAAACCTCTGGGTCATCTTCGACTCCACACTCTCCTTCTCTCCTCATATATCTGACGTCTCTAAGAAGTCACACTACCAGCTGCACCTCCTCAAAGGTATTCTTCCCTTCCTCTCCTTCCCCCAGAAGCTCACTGTCTCCCGAGCCCTGGTTCTCTCGAAGCTGGACTACTGTAACAGCCTCTATCTTAATCTGCCTGCTTCCACTCTCCGCCCTCTGCAACTCATCCAGAACAGAACTGCGAGACTTGTCCTTGGCCTCAAGTCCAGGGACCGTATCTCCCCAGGACTGAAATCTCTACACTGGCTCCCAGTGGCTGCAAGGATTAAGTTCAAAACCCTCTGCATTGTCCACAAGGCCTTCTGGGGCCTGGGGCCTAAATACCTTCAACTCTCTCTTCCTAAATATCTTCCTTCCCGAGCCCTTCGTTCATCCGTCTCCAACTCCCTCAGGGTAAGCCGCTTCTCGAAGCAACGAGCTGGGGGTAGATCTCTCTCCGCGGCAGGGGCCTCCCTCTGGAACACCCTTCCTGCCTCCCTGAAACTTGAGGAGAACCATCTCCGGTTCCGGAAGCACCTCAAAACCTTCCTCTTTGCCTCTGCTTTCTCTCTCCCTCTCCCCTGCTAAATCCTTCACTGAAATTGCACTGAATCTGCAACTGGGCCACTCTCACCGACCTCGGTCCTGGGCCCAGCCACTCTCCACTTGCACTGCCTCCCTGGAAACCTCTGCACTGCAGGACTGTCTCTGTATCCCTACAGCCCCCCCTTCCCAGTACTTGTCTGCACTTACTTTGCACTTGCCAACAGCTGGCCCTAGTTATTTATTTATTTTATTCTACTTACTTGTACTGCACTTGCCCCCTCCCCTTCCCCTTGCACTTTTCCCTTCCCCCTACCCCTGCACTTGCGCGATCTGAATGACACCTGGCCTAGTAGGATCGTTGTCTGTCTTCCCCTTGTTTCCCTCCTCCCTGCCTCGTCGCGCCTTGAAACACTTGTGTATAGGCGCGTTACAAATGCCATATCATATCATATCATATCAATAAGAAGTGATGTGATGTGTGTTTTTGAATGTTCTGGGTGGGTGTGTGCCTGTTTAGAGAATGCAATGAGTGGATGTAAGAGAAGGTGTGAGTGACAGCTGGGTGAATGAGAAGTGATGTGATGTGAGTTTTTGAATGTTCTGGGTGGGTGGGTAGATGTGTGCCTGTTAGCAGATAATGTAGTAAGTTGATGTAAGAGAAGGTGTGAGTGGCTGGTGGGTGAATGAGAAGTGATGTGATGTGTGTTTTAGAATGTTCTGGGTAGGTGGGTGGATGTATGCCTGTGTAGAGATTGCAATGAGTGGATGTAATAAAAGATGTGAGTGGCTGGTGGGTGAATGAAAAGTGATGTGATGTGAGTTTTTGAATGTTCTGGGTGGGTGGGTGTGTGCATGTGTAGAGAATTCAATGAGTGGATGTAAGAAAAGGTGTGAGTTACTGGTGGGTGAATGATAAGTGATGTGATGTGTGTTTTTGAATGTTCTGGGTGGGTGGGTGTGTGCATGTGTAGAGAATTCAATGAGTGGATGTAAGAAAAGGTGTGAGTTACTGGTGGGTGAATGATAAGTGATGTGATGTGTGTTTTTGAATGTTCTGGGTGGGTGGGTGTGTGCATGTGTAGAGAATTCAATGAGTGGATGTAAAAAAAGGTGTGAGTTACTGGTGGGTGAATGATAAGTGATGTGATGTGTGTTTTTGAATGTTCTGGGTGGGTGGGTGTGTGCATGTGTAGAGAATTCAATGAGTGGATGTAAGAAAAGGTGTGAGTTACTGGTGGGTGAATGATAAGTGATGTGATGTGTGTTTTTGAATGTTCTGGGTGGGTGGGTGTGTGCATGTGTAGAGAATGCAATGAGTGTATGGAAGAGAAGATGTGAGTGACTAGTGGGTGAATGAGAACTGATGTGATGTGTGTTTTTGAATGTTCTGGGTGGGTATGTGCCTGTGTAGAGAATGCAATGCGTGGATGTAAGAGAATGTGTGTGTGAGGGGCTAGTGGGTAAATGAGTATGAATGTGATGATGTGTGTTCTGGATGGTTGGGTGTGTGCCTGTGTAAAGAATGTAATGAGTACATATCATAGAAGGTGTGAGTGACTGGTGGGTAAATGAGCAGTGATGTGATGTGTGTTTTTGAATGTTCTGGGTGGTTGGGTGTGTGCCTGTGCAATGAATGTAATGAGTGGATATCACAGAAGGTGTGAGTGACTGGTGGGTAAATGAGCAGTGATGTGATGTGTGTTTTTGAATGTTCTGGGTGGGTATGTGCCTGTGTAGAGAATGCAATGAGTGGATGTAAGAGAATGTGTGTGTGAGGGGATAGTGGGTAAAAGTATGAATGTGATGATGTGTTTTTTAATGTTCTGGGTGGGTGGGTGTGTTCCTGTGTAGAGAATGCAATGAGTGCATGTAAGAGAAGGTGTGAGTGAGTGACTGGTGGGTGAATGAGCATACATGTGGTAGTAAGTGTTTGAATGTTCTGGGTGGTGTTTGGTGTGTGCCTGTGTGGTGAATCCAGTCTGAGCGAGTGTGAGAGGAGATGCATGTCTGTGTAAGGCCCTGGGAGACTGGGCATCACTGGAGCATTTTTGCCAAATCCTTTATTGACTTTGCATGTTTTACTGGTATTTTTGGGCAAAGACAAGTTCATGTCTTCCATTCCCTGGCTAGACTGGCATTTTGGTGCATTCAGTCTAGCCATTGCTTACTGTGGCATGCCATTTATTACTTGGCATCTTAAAAAAAAAGCAAGCATGATAAGTAGTGTTAACTTGCTTGACTGATGTTTTGACGTAGCAGACTGTATATTCTTCACTGTAGCATGATATTTTATTAACTGAGCATCTATGATGAATCGAGAAAGATATGCGTTCTTATGGGTCTAGACTGGCTTATATTCGAACCAGTTTGGACAGGTTTTCCTATTTTGACATGTCACTTTTAATGGTCAAACCAACGGTAATATGTACTTACATAGGAGTACTGGCATATATTGGCAGAGCCAGTTTTGTGCCCAGTGCCAGTAATGATACTATACAAAAATGTCTTAAAGTGAATACAAGTATGGTTTTATATGGGAATACTAGCATGTGTTGGTGGTGCCAGCATGGAAATGTATGGGCACAGCCAGCATACACATGTTTTTTATACTGACATATATTGCAGGGACCAGCATGATAATGCATTGGGAAATGGCCTGTGCACTTTGGTGACACACCACATTTGGTGACTTGCATCTATTGTTCTAGCAGGCCTGTAGAGGTCAGCTTAGAGTGGAGATATTTAGCACGGTGTGTAATGCACAGTGGTCCTCATTATGAGTGTGGTGTTATGAGGTAGGCTTACCGGCACCCTTGTTTCCGGACCGCTACACTACAAGTCTGCCTGCAGGGGGCATTGCGCCTGGCAGGTCTGACCACTTGTTACGGAAGCACCGACAGCGCCATTGACGGTGCCGGTGCTTTCGAGTACCCATTCCCGTGGAGTCCTACGGGACTCCACGGGAATGGGAACTTACAAAATCTGCCACCTGACTTCTAGGGAAGCCAGGCGGCAGATTTGGTGTTACAGGGTTGCCGGAAACATGCCGGTAATTCCGGCAGGTTACTGCCAACCTCGTAATGAGGCCCTGTATCTTGAAATCAATCCAGTTCCTTGCAGGAAGCCAGTGCAGAGAGTGATAAAGAGGCCCCCCAAGGCCAATCGAGCTGCCAAATTAGGCAAAATCTGCAGTACGGATGTGCTTGCTGATCCAACGATAATGACCAGTAATCATGAGACTTACCTACACTGTTTTATTCACTGGGTCAAAACCCAGACCAAACTGTTAAGGAGTCCCATAGCTCTATGAATGACTAAGCATGACGCTGTGGACAGACCACATACACAGAAGCTTCAGTTATGGGTAGGAGTTGGTGCCATCTCTGTTGGTCCTTTAAAAGAATACATTGTAAAATCTGACTTCTCATCATAAAAGTATCAGTTTACTTTTGACTAGTTCTGGATAGTGTTTGTTTGTGCCTGTTATCCATCACTGTTTATTAACACGATGCAGACGTAAGTTCTTAATATAGATTATTTCAAATCGTGTACCACCCGTAGTGTTGAAGGTTGTGGGATGCCACTTCCAATTATGCCTGCAAGGTGGTGAAATGACTTCCAGCACTCCAATGATGTTGGTAAACTTAAGACACTGGCATCACAGCGACCGACACACGCTACTAGTTGTCAAATCATGCATGTGTACATGCATGCATGTATGTGTGGGGATATCTAAAGCGCAGACCTAGTTGGAGCAATGGAGCACTACACACGATGGGTTAGAGAGGAGGGGTGGTCAGTGATTCAATCAGGGGGTAACGCAGTTCGAGTCTGAGGAAGTACGTGGAAAATGCGATGGGAGCTTAGATAAGTACATGCGAGGATAGAATTCATGTAAAAGGGAAATGTATGCGCGAAAAAATGACAATGCAATGTAGTGTAGGAAATACAATTTGAGTGAAAACGTGACATTACAAACAAATAGGCAATTAAATGTCAATCGTGTTAAAGGGAATTGGAAGGAGTTGAGAGAAAAAGCAGTTTGACGTGGAGTGATTGTTTTCCCCTCGACCAGCTCCAGTGAGAATGTACGCAGGCGGGAGCCAAGTTTGAAATATAAATGAAATGATGAGATGAGCATATTCTGTAAATTAACCTCTTCTTTGCCAAAAATCTGGAAGTCGTTAAAAACAAAGGGGTTTGAGAGACTTTACAGAGTTTCGATATTCAAAGGATTGCAGGCTTGCCACCCACAGCCGCAGTTTGAAAATAGCGTGCACGACGCAGTCCGCCTGTCCGCCATTCAGACGTTTATGGCTGTGATTAATGTGTTCAGTACAACCCCGCCATGTTTAAAGTACATGATAGGGCCCCAGAGTCTTATTGCGGAAGGTACCGGAAAAGTGACCCTGGAGGCCCTCTGTGGCCTGTGACACACAGTGTGACTTCCCATGGGATTTGACAGTCGGGTTTAAGGCCGGGTCAGGCTAGTTCCTGGGAAGAGGTCACAGAGGACAGCAGTCTGCTGCCTCGAGGAGCAGATTGTATGGCACAGAAGCGACTTCAGCTCGGTAAAAGACGGCCCTGATTCATAGAACGTTTTCCAATTGGGGTTTGCCATTAAAAAACGCTTCTGTGAATTAGGCCCTGTTTACTATGGACAAGTAAATCATATCAAAACGTGTCTCTTAGGTTCAACTTGATTAAGTCACCCTCAATGAACGTATTGCAGCTTTAACATGTCACTGGAACCTTTCACTTCGAGGGAGTAGGAGTCCTACATTACAGATTTGCTATAGTGTTATATATGATACATATTTGTATTTACTTAGACACTCAAAACTCAGCATACACTAGCGGGTGTTTTCTCTTAGCACTAAACACAATCATAGCTATATTTTAGGTGGTTCTTAATTGCAAAATTTTCAAAACATGAATGACATTTAAATGTTACTGGGGCGTTAACATTCAGTATCAAAGTCTTACCTTGACTACTAATGTCGTTATTTGTTTTGTTTTGTTAACACAGACCAGGTCCCCCATGCCAGTAGAGCCCTGCTGGGCAACTCTACATCCATGTGCCAGCAGAGCCCCTGCTGGGCAACTCTGCAGCTAGGTGCCGGTGCCCCGTTTGGGCCTCTTCGGCGCCGTCTTTGGTGTTGGCCTGGGTGCCGCCAGGCCATTGAAGCACTCGTGTGATCACGGGCTGACAGGGTGGCCCCTCTTACTGCATGTCAGCTGGGTGCTCCCTGCATGTTGTCTGGGTGCTCTCCAGCATTGGTCTCCCTGGCCTGCGTGACCGCACTCCAGAACACAACAAAGACCAGTTTTCATTAGCGTTTTACAAGACAGTGAGAAGCCAGCAAACAGAGGTGTACGAAAAGAAAGGTGCATCGAGCTTCGGAAGTATTGACAGGGAGTTTGGAGGCTTTAAGCATTACAAGTAACCCACTATTTTACCTGACTTGGATTGTCGTCCTACCTTTACTTCCATGTGGGTCAACCAATTGGAGGGGAAGCTCTCGTGAGCAGCCTTAGGGCTTTCACAAAGTATACTGATGTAACATATTCGGATGGAGTTGGGTCTGATTTCTCTTACTTCATTGCCTATAATGAGAAAATTACACTGATCTCACACTGGCACCTTCATGTTTCTATTGAAAGATGTATTGCTATTTGGCAGCGCCAAGATTTGTGAATCTTTTGTTAAAGAAAATGAATACTTTTTGAACGAGATTCGTTTGCAGATTGACTGGTCCTTACCTTGGTATGTCGTGATGAAGGCAGTGATGAGGCCTAGTATAAAAACACGAAGTTATAAGGCAACTAAAAAACGGTCAAAATTCTATGTCAAATGCTTTCCGACTTTAATGAAGGAACAATTGAATATTGTTCATTTTGCGTGTAGAAAAAGACACTGTCTACTTATGTAATTGAGATTAAATATAATTGAGACATTACACGTTATGGGTGAGCGAACAAAAATGACTAGGATTGTGCACAAATATCGATGGTAATAAACAGAGATTGATACGGTGATGCATTTATTTATTCGTTGTGAACAGTAAGTGATTATAACAAATGCTTTTAATATGTACATGATATTGCTTTTCTTAAAACAGAAGATTTTTGGAAACGATTTATGAATAAACTGCACATTTCTTTAATTTTAGAAGTTTTACATTCTCTGATAAATGTTTTTTTTAGATAAAAATAGTAATGACATGTAAGGAATATAATGTACACTGATTGTACGAGGTAATAAGATAATTTATTATGAATGTTTATTGTCCATTGACTTTATAATCTAACACGATGACTTTTGCAAAAGGTTAGAATGAAAGAATAATAATAACACACGCTCAGTGCCAGAGGCCAAAAATGAAAGAGCACAAAGAGCAGAGTGGAAAAGAGAACTGATATCATCATGCCGAATGATATTGGCTAGTCTTTGGGTACTGCTTCAACCTAGTTTTTTAAAATGTGGAAGTGCTGGATCAATCTCCAGAGTTCCCAGTAGCCCAGTATGTGGCCTCTTTGGCGTTGTAGTTTCTGGCTGCAAGGTATCTTGCATCAAAGCACCAGGAAGGTTGGACAATTGTTTTCACTGCTCAAGGACTTCCAGTGGATCAGTGAAGTGCAATGTGGGAGAAGGATCTCCAGGCTGCATGAAATCCAACATCACAGTGTCACGAAGTAGCATATCCATGTTCCAAGACTGCCAGAGGGGCAGCATCACTCACTAAGGGAATGTAGTGGTTAAAAGGGTGTATGTGTGCCAGGTATTTAAGTACCCTGGCACACCGCACCATGGCAATTGTGCTACAGAAATGCAGATTTCAGTTCGAGGCCTTCCAGGAGACCAGCAATGAGTGCTGTGGTAGGTGTAAAACTGAAAAGTGCAGTTTCTGGTTCAAGGCCTTCCAGTAGACCTGCATAGCGTTCTTGGAAAGAAATGACCTTTGATTTCAAGTCCAGAACTGCCAAACTGTTCTACCCTCTGCTGACCAGAGACACAGAGCTGGAGTTGCACGCCGTCTTATCACTGAATTCACTCTGCGTCGCTCAGCAGCCATATCCCACATGGATATATATCTTCCCCAATGCATCTCGACCATTGGGGTGAAATGCAAATGAAACAGTGAACATTTCCATCCTATCTGTCCATTCCAAAATCCTGCCCACCCAGAGCCAGACCCAGATTGGTTGAGGAAGACGAAGGAAATTTAGGGGCAAGAATATGATAGCCACAAATAATCCAATTCATTTAGAAAAGGACATGAGGCCGTGCCCACCACTTGGGAAGGGAATGCTTGGCCTTTACCTATGCCTTTGAAACTTGGTACAGGGTCTGCTTAGTGGCAGCTGATACACTAAGCAACCAATACAAACGGGTGCACCTTCTGCTGGCATCCTTTGATTGCCTACTGGAATCCTGCCTGAGATCTTTCCTGGTGGTATTTGTTCATTTATTTTCTGATACAAAAGCTCTGGCAGACTTCAAATAAATAAAAAAATGTCAGGTTCTAAATGTTTGAAGTTCTATTCATCAGAATCAGCCTAAATAAATAAAGCCCAACACAGTTCAGTGCTGTTATATATATATATATATATATATAAAACAGGGTCCATGCTAGTGACGCTGTAGTTATTGTTAAATTGCCTTTCCCATTGGAATAGACGTTTTTGCTAGACTTTGCACACTATAAAAGCATAGACCCAATTGTAAATTAATTTGGAAAGTTCCACGTGAATTCATCAAGGAGGGGCAAAGATGTAGTGGGGGTCCCAAACATTTTAAAATCCCGATACGTTTGAATAAAAAAAAAATGTTTGTTCACGGCTACAGCCCAAACCGCTGGTTGGATTTGCACCAAACTTACATGAGGAGTGGTGGCCTAGTTCCAAAAAGGTGCTTTTGTACATTTGGTGTAAATCCGTTCCATTTTTAAAAATGCTCAAATTGTAAGGGAAATATAATGAGTGATACCTGTGTCCGGTACGCTGACTCACTTCCTGATTAGATGCCAGCAGACACCCATGGATCAATCAGTGGATATTCAGTGTCCACAGACATTGTGTGCAGTCGCTGATTGGTCAATTGAGAAACGGGATTTGCATCAAAGGTTTTGAAATGGACGCAGTACTGGCTTTGTGTACTGAGCCATAATCCACGGACATCGCAATATAAAAAAACTTTGAAAATACACTTTTGGTTATTTTGAGGATGAAAGAGTGAGGTTGGGGACAAAAGAAAGAGAACAATGCATGCATTATTGTGAGTAAAAATGGCTGCAGGGTTGTCACCATATTCGCTGTCCTTTTAACTGTCCGCGGCCAACATTGACAGCAATAAGTGTCAGAGGACATCCATTTAGAATGGTGGTGTTCTGTTTTATTCTAAAAAAATGATTAATTTGCGTTTAATACTTATGTAATGGGACTAGTGAGAGTGACTGTGGCTAGAGCCAGATTGTTTAGGCCATGGCTCCAAGAGTATGTTTACTTTCGGTTAAATGCTGCCAACAATCTGTCCAATGGCTATGGTGAGAATAGTATGCTTTCCGTGGGTTTAATAGTTATGTAGTTTGAACAATGTGAACCCTGGCTAGAGGCAGAAAAGGTCTTTTGGAGTGTGGGTATTGCACTAGCAGTAGTAGGAGTCACGGCCTTGCCCCGAACAATCTGGCCACTGGCCATAATCGTGTCTCCTACTGTTTCATAGCCTCTTCTGTTAGTATCTATGACAATTTGGTCTGTTTGTTGTTGGTTGTACGCATCTTAATGGAAGTATGGTTCTGTGCTACTGGTGTGACTTTTTTAGTAGTTTTATAATTAATTTAGTTAGTGATTTTATTCTGTTTAAAACTAATATACATAGTTTTGAATTTAGTTTGAATTCACTGTCGATCAGTGCTCGTGGTATCAGTTTTCTTTGGTAATTTTGAATTGAGGAACGTGACTACTCAGATTTTGTTATTAGATTGCTATGAACTCTGCACCAAACATTTTTTCTAAAATTTATTTTTTGGAATGTTTTATTTTGACTATACTGACATTGCTAGATGTAGTTTGAGTTTCAGTTTCAGTTGTAATTTCTTTACTACGTATCTGGTTACTTTTCTGTATTGATGCAGGAGCAGTACTTTTATTGGTGGTGACTGCTGTGCTTTGCAAGAGCAGAGTTACATGTTCTCTTGCTTTCTTGTCTTCTATAAATTATTTAATGGAGTATATGACTTCACCTCTTTTAATATGCTCAATCTTTTCTTTGCTTTCTACAGAGCTGAGTTTTAGTAGGCTTGTTTTGTATATGTTGGGGAAAGAAAATGTTTGACATGGTGGTCTGTGATGTCATCATTTTGACCATAGGCTGCGCAACAGGGGGCGCACATTTAAGGTGGCTTTAGCTGAATTTCAGGGGTTTTGTTGCATTAAGTTCTCACCTTAACGTCCCTGCAACTAAAGCTTCTCCTTGAATTTCAAGTTTTTTTTACAATCTATTGCTCCCTTTAGCGTCCCTGAAACTAACATTTTCTCCTTGAATTTCAAGTGTTTTTTACAATGTACAACACCTTAATGTTCCTGCAACTCAATTTTTCTCCTTGATTTTCATGTTTCTTTTTACAATGTATTTCACCTTAGCGCCCCTGCAACAGATGTTTTTTCCTTGAATTGAAAAGGTTTTGTTATGCCATACATAATTGACCTAAATAATACAGATAATTGGGCTAATGAAAATAATATATGATGTGTAGAAAGTAAAATAAAAAGAAATTGTGCAACCACGTTCCCCCAAATAAACTTCTTGTTAAAAAACTTTGTTTGCATATGTACTTAACTTTTATAAGTATTTTCATTTCTATATACCGTTGATAAATAGAAAGTTATTCAAGTGTTACAGTACCTATGTACAGACTACACTCAATATATCTTAAAAATCTTTATAAGACTACTGCCCATATATATATATATGTAGATATGGTTTTTTCTTCAAAAATGGATTTTATTGCCCCAGCTGTCAAAATACATACGCAGCTAGATGCAGCAACAGCTGGTGGGAGACTATTTGCAGATCCCACAAGGGTTAATCACGGCTAAAATAAAATACATAATGATATGTAATGTCATTTTCTTTTACACACACTGTATTGAAAGGATCAATTAGAGGTCTTTGATCCATATTCAGAGAATGTGTTTTTGTTGTCTATTTTAATAACTGAAAAATTGGCCCTGAAAAGGTTCGTGTTGGGGCATGACAAAAAAAGGGTAGGAAATCGGAATATAACAAAAGGCTAAATAAAGAACATTTTTTTTCTCGCATTTTACATTTTGTACATTTCTTTGAGTTTGTGTTCTTTTAAACAATGGCATACAAATAATGAACACTTAAAAATATACCTAGCGTTGGTTGGCTGTATGTTCTAAAAGAGCCTTGCCCAAAGCATCTAGGGTGCCACTTCCTACCTCGAGCGTACTGTAACAGGCTTTGCACATCACAATAAAATTAGAAAGATCCGGTGCAGGCAGGATGGACTGAGGTTGGGTGTTACCTGGGGAAAAATAATTGGTAATCAAATTGGAAGTCTGTGGCACAGATGACAAATACTGCTGTGCTGATCTTGCTCCATGAGCTTTGACCCTATGTTTCACATGAGCCTTCCTATAGGATTCATCCACTTCACCCCAATGAACACGGACAAGATGTTGAATAAACTTGTCCCCAAGTTTTGCGACGGCTTGTGTGAAGGTACCCTCTGCAAAACCTTGCCACAGAAATTACACATGACCTCCTCAATCTCCTTTTTGCTTTGTTGTTTCTTTACGCAGAAATATTGACAAATGTCAGCTATGTTTTTTGTGCACATTTATCTATTGTTATTTATTTGTTGTTTGCTTGCTAGGCAGTTATACAGTAAGTAAAATACCATTTCAAATTGCCCAAAGGGCAAGGGGCGGGATCAAGGGAGTGAAATACATTAAAGACACAATATTTAATGAGAGCAGTGGAGGAACAAGGAAGGAGGACAAACCTACTATGCCTTGTGTGCATTCGGAATGAGCAAGTTGTGAGACACCTAAAGGTGTTTCCCCAGCTGGTCCCTGGAGATATGTCATCCAGGTGACCAGGATACAGCCATCGCTATTGGATCCAGTTCCTGGGGGCAGACCAGTGGTGGAGGATCACCTGGATGGGGGTCTTCGGGGAGTGTAAGTATGACACTGAAGAGTGACACGTAGTATCGCCTTCCTTATGACACCTTTCCCCCATCCTGCCCAGCAGGGTATTTAGAAACTCTATGCCCCCTTTCCGGACATGAACACTTTCTCACTACGTGAGCAAAAAAGGACTAAACCAGAGCTGTTTACCTGACTTGTACCAACACCAGGGTCAGGCAGAGTCAGGCAATTGCTGATAACTATACACACCTGACTACCCTTTCCCTTCCCTACAGGGATAAAAGGTCGAGCACAAGAGCACACTTTGAGTAAGGCTGAAGGCATGAGGAAGCAGTCATTCCGGGACTGCAGTTTAAACGGAGGAGAAAGCAGGTGGGAGCTCAGAGGATGCCCAGGAGGAAATTTGCCCTTGCCCTTTTCAGCCCAAACCAGCAAGGCCTCCACAAAAGGAAACGTAAGATCGTGAATCGCAGCTGGCGAATGGTGTGATAGATGTCAACAGTACCTGGGGCCCTCCTGCACTGATAGCCAGGGCCGGGAGAAGTGCTTGCCACCATGGTACCGTCCTCGACTCCTGAGGCAGAAGAAGAACCATCAAGTTCAGCACAGCCGGTGAGTCAGAGGAGACTGATACTGAACCGGACTGTGTTAGGCTCAAGGTTGCAGTGGCAACATCATAAGAAAGAAGATAATAGACTTTGTACCAGAAATAGAGTGGTCCGGCGCCACGTGGGCGTCCATTCAAATGTCTTAAACTGATACCCCTCTTGTAAGGAAAGAGAAAGTAATGAATTAAGAACTGTTTGGTTATCGAGACTACAAAGACCAAGAGGCATCAGGGAGACCAGTGTAAAGTGTCAAAGTGGTCATATGAGGTAAAGCTAAAACCCTTGTACAGTCGAAAGTCTTTGACACATTGTGTGTGAACCTGACTGAGGGATGCCTACAAATTGGGGTGAACAGTCATACACCTGCGAACATTGTGTCGACAAAAGTGAAACCGACTGTGAGATGTCGAGTGAATGGTTTGTCTAAACCCGACTGAGGGAGGCTATTGTGAGAGAAGGATCAGAGTCCGGGTGAGGGGGATCCAGGGGCGAGGAGTAATCACCCACCGTAAATATTAACCAAAGGAACTTTTGTTGTTGTGTACAATACATCAGGCCCTCTGAAGCAAGAGACTTTGCATGAAAGAGACTTGGGACCAGAAGGCCTTGATATTTGAAAAAGGAACTGTACATTTGTGCTGGAGAGGCCCAGGCGTGTGTTGTGCTCAAGAGTCCTGATATGGCCCGTGCTAAAAACGTGGGGAAGGGAGACGCCGGCCATAACATCCTGTCTTATCATTTTGTGAACACTTCTTTCTTTTCTTGTGAACATTATCCCACACTCTTTTTGTATTATAGCGGTAAGGATTGGCAATAGGCTTTTTAGTATAGACCCTTTTATTTGACTAGACTCCAATGGACTGTATTATTAAATATTTTTATTTTTTTATTTTTATTTATTGACAGAGGTTTACAGCAAACACACATGTCAGAGCATATTATATGATCAATCCACTAACAGGACACAGTACACATGGGAAAAATAGCACAACTACAGGAGAAGTAAACAGGCAATTGCAAGATACTATGACATTCAAGATCACCCCTGCGAGACCCCAGGTGAGTCCATTCCGGATGCACTTTCAACTTGATTGTTAAGGTAACTGTTGAAAGCAGACCATATGTTCTTGGGGGGCGAGAGTGCATCGGAAGCATGGTAAGGTATTCTTCTTCACAGGTCTGGGACCAGGTGAGTGCGTTAAGCCATTTCTGAAAGGTTGGGGGGGAAGGGCTCTTCTAGCTCTGAAGCACACATTTCTTGGCTACCATACAACTTATGTTTATGAATTTAGCCATCCGTCTGGTGTCATCGATACTCCACACGCCAAACAAGATTCCCAGCGGGCTGGGATCGCACACCGTACCAGTGATGTCAGTGAGGGCCTTCAAGATACCATCCCAAAAATCTCCCAATATGTGACATGTCCAGAACATGTGTAGGTGGTCTGCACCCTCCACGTTGCAGCGTGTACAGGTACGTATACTATTACGGGTGAACTTAGAGAATTTCCGGGGAGTATAATACACTCTGTTTAGTAATTTAAATGCATGACTCGGTAACAAAAATTAAGGGATACCCTGTTTGTGTGCGAGCACATCTTCTTCCATGTTGGTCAGAGATCTCAAGGTCTAGTTTGTCCATCCATTCAGTACCTGCCTTGGAAGGCTGAGTTGGGGTCCCTGCCAACAGCATTTTATATAGAGAGGAGACGACGCCACGGGCACCGCTCGAGTTAGCTATGTAGGCGACCTCTGGGGTATCAGGAGGCTCATCAGGAAAAGTGGGCCACCTAGCGCGGAAGGCGGCGCAGAGCCTATAATACTGTAACATCTCAAGTGCAGACCCAGAGTGACCCTGTCTCCATGTCTGTGGATCGATAAACTTCCCTTTGGGAAAGAAGTCAGTTAGTGCCTGATATCCCAGAGCCCCCCAGCGTCAGACCAACGCTGTATTGTGTGTGGGTTCCAGCCTGGGGAACCCCCAGATGGAGAGCCATTTATAATAAGGGTAGGATTCCGCTGTTGTGTTCAGGTGTCGGCCCCAGGCAAGTAGGGTATTCGCTACTGGTTTGAGTGAGGAGTCTGGCACATAATCCGGACAAAATATCAGGGTCATAATATAAACTTCAGCTGCAGTCAGTGTTTCTAGCTTGACGTGTGGGCGGGTCAGAGGACTCGGGTACCAATATGTGGCATATTGGGCCTGTGCAGCTATCCAATACAGTGTTAAATCCGGAGCAGTGAATCCCCCTTCTCATACGGGAGTGCCATATCTAGCCATTTCTTACAGACCGCACCCACATGCAATAAGAACTGTGCACACGATTTGTGTAGCCTCGTGAAGTATTGATTCCCGGGCCAGATGGGCACGTTGCCGAAGACATAAAGTAGTTCAGGGACCAAAACCATCTTGACGAGGGAGAGTTTCCCAGCGAGTGACAACGGGAGAGAGCGCCTCCTCGCCATTTTTGATTCAGCTAGTTGTGTCACGGCTGTGCAATTATCCACCAGTAGGGCGGACTTGGACAGGGACATACGGACTCCCAAGTACCTGATTCCCCCTGGGGGACCAGCGAAGTGGATACTCTGAGGCAGGTTTTTGGGTAGTATTGGAGTGGAAAAATCGCCGACTTAGACTAGTTAATTGTGAAGCCTGAGAAGGTGCCCACACGCAGATATCATGCACAATGGGGTCCAGGTGGGTGGCAGAGGTCTCTGATGTATAATAACACATCATCGGCATATAGAGATATTATTTTGGGGGTGTCTTTCAATCGTATTCCTCTATGAGCATGACATGCTCTAATATGGTCCGCCATTGGCTCTATCACCAGCGCGAAGAGAATCGGGGAGAACGGGCAACCTTGGAGGGTGCCCCTGAAGAGTGTAAATAATGTGGACGTAAGGGAGTTGGCCCGGACCCTCGCCACTGCAGCCGTGTATAACAATTTAATATATCCAATCATATTGGGACCAATCCCCATCGTCTCTAGTACCAGCCACATGTACTTGCACAAGACCATGTCGAATGCCTTTTGAGCATCAAGTGTGACCGCTACGGCATTCGAATCCTGGTCAATTCTAGCCATAACATTAAAAAGCTGCCCGATGTTGTGGGAAGTAGATCTCCAGGGCACAAAGCCCCCTTGGTCTTCGTGCACCAGTTGTGTCATAATCAGGAGGAAGTGATTTGCTATTACCTTTGCAAAGATCTTAGTGTCGATGTTCATGAGTGAAAGAAGCAACACTGTTATGACAGCTTCGCGTAGGGAGCGAGGGGGGGTGGACTCTCGGAATGACTCAGCCCAGACTTCCAGTAATTTGGGAGCAAGAATCGTGACATGTTCCTGATAGAATTCAGGAGTGAGTCCGTCTGGGCCCGGCGCAACGCCCTTCAGGAGATACGAGATGGCCTTAACAATCTCTTCTAACGAGATTGGGGAATCTAGTTGGTCCCTGGTTGAATGGGAGAAGCATCATGTCGTGAGGATCTGATCGAGGAGATCTATCATGTGTTGCTCACTGTGTTCTGGAGGTAATGCAAAGAGGTTACTGTAAAACTCAGTAAAGATCTCCAATATCTGCTGGTCCGACCATTGTGGAATGCCCTGCGTGTCCTTGACAGATACAATCTGGGCCAGGCCCCACTCCCCTCTCGTTAGTCTAGCCAGTGTCTTCCCGGGCCTCTCGCCCTCCCTATATCTCTGTGCGGCCTGTGGGCGACTGAAATAGCGAACCTCCCTCATGGCATGCGTCTTGAAGACTTCGAGTTCCTCCCTCATCTGTGCAAGTTTGGCAGGGTCAGCTGCTGTCATGCAGTCCAGTTGCAACTCCCGTAGTTTGGACTCAGAACGGCTCAGGTCATTCCTTCTAGCTTTCAGAACTCCTGCTTCCCTCGAGATGGACTTTCCCCAGATATATACTTTGAAAGCGTACCAGCGGAACCGGGCAGTAGTGGCCTGTAAAGTGTTACACTCAAAGGTCACAATATCCGCAAGAATGTCAGCCTTGAACACTATGTCAAGGAGGGCAGCAGATTTGAAGCGCCCTGTGCTACACGTAGGCAAGGATTGTCCCAACTCCACCGACAGAGTGATCGGGGCATGTTCGGACAATGTACGGGTAAGCATCTGGGCCTTGTCTATCTTCCCTATCTAGTCACTAGATACCAAGAAGAGATCAATTCTGGAGGACCTATCGTGTACGGACGAATAATAAGTATATTCTCACAGATGGGGGTGAAGAGCTCTCCAAACTTCCCGGATGCCAAGTGCTGTGCTATGCATGTGTCGTCTGCGTGCAGCACGTGACAGGGTTCTGGGTGAAGCTCCCGTTCTATCCAATCTAGTGTCAAGTATTAGGTTCATGCCCCCCCCAGATGATCTGGACTCCCACATAGCCTGACAGGATAGAGGCAACGGCATTGAAGAAATCGGGGGTATCCACATTGGGACCATAAGTGTTCACTAAAAGGTATTCCCTATTTACCATCATGCAGTGTAAAATAATATACCTGCCCTCGGGGTCAATATAGCTTTTTTGGAGCATGAATTTTATCGACTTATGGATCATTGTCAGCACACCTCTGGCCTATGCAGAGTAGGTTGTATAAAATCTATTAGGCCCCCAGGACAGTGCAATACTCATCGCCAGGCGAACTCGAGCGTGTGTTTCTTGCAGCATGATTCTCTTAATCCCATGTCTTTGGGCGTAGGCTGTGATTTTCCAGGCCTTGGTGTAGTTACTCAATCCCCGGACATTCCAAGACATTATTTTTATGGTAATTTCATTGTCCTAGGGTACATCCCAGCAAGTGTGACCTATCGTCTATCTACCGGTACGATTGCTTCCATCATAGCGTCCTTTCATGACGTGAAATGTCGTTACACCTCTGCCATTTCCAGTATAACTTCCCCAATTGAGTCCTCCCTCCACCCTCACCACCCCATCGTAACTAGCAGTGTACCTACCCTGCCCCCTCCCACAACTTCCAACAAACCCGCCCAAACAGGTGTCAGTGGACCAATCCCAACCTGGACCAACCATGCTGCAGGCCCTCTAGAGAAGCCATCGCAACTGCAGTTGGGTGCGCTGCTGCCATGCAATCAACTAAACAGGAGCATTGAAGTACCAGAGCTGGTACTAAAGACTGGCGGTATACATCACCAGGACACAGTTTTTCTTTCACCAGCACATGTAGTAACGGAGAACAGTGCTAAAGCAGTTGCAGATGTGGTATATCAAATCCGGGTATCAGAGGCACAATAAAGTGTATCAAAAGGCAAAGAGTAGCAATTTGTGTCTCATCGTGTCAGGCATAAAACTTTAGGGAGTTACCCCCATCATTGCACAAATGATAAGGCGTACAACAACTCAGCCTAATGTTAACACATGTGGTGAGGAGCTAGTAAATTCGATACTACTATTAACCCAAAAGCTGAAGGATACCAGTTACGAAAAATGCAGTCAGACCAGGAGCAGTTCAGCTATGGCTCAGTCATTGTCCATGAAGTCCTCAACCGGATTGTTAAGCAGCATCTGTGCCTCTATAAACTTCACCGCTTCATCAGTGACTGTAAAAAAGTATAGTTTCTCCCTAAAGGTGAACTTAAGGCGTGCCGGAAACAGCATTGCGTAGGAGATGTTCCGTTCCATTAACATCTTTTTCACACCGAGACACTGGTGCCTCTCCTGCTGCACTCCCACAGAGAAGTTGGGGAAGATCCTGATGGTTTGGGAGCCGAGGCGCAGTTCCCCCTTCTCACGTGACAGACAAAGGATAAGATCCCTATCCCTATAGCTCAGAATTTTAGCGATGACAGGTCTGGGGAAGTCTCCGGGTTTGGGTAGTGGAGACAGGGCACAGTGAGCACGCTCAACAGTAAACAAGGGGGAGAGTTCAGGATTGTCCAGCAGCTCTTTAAGCAGATTTTTGACTACCAGCTCCATATGGCCCTTAAGAGCATTTTCCGGAACACCTATAATTCGTATATTGTTCCTGCGTGATCTGGACTCTAAATCTTCGCACTTCGCTTTTACAGACTTCATGTCACTGGTAAGAGAGCCGACTTTATCCTGAAGGGCGTGCAATCCATCCTCATTAGCTCCAATTCTAGACTCCACCTCGGTGATCCTGGTGCCAGCATGGTCCAGCTGAGATTTGAATGATGCGATGTTAGCGTTTATATCGTCCAACTTTTCGTGAAAGGAGGCAAAGTTCTTGGACATGGATTCCATCATTGCAGTGAGGTCAGGAGCTGGTGTGTCTGGAGCGAAACTGGTTCTTCCTGGTTGGACGAAGGGTGACCCAGCTCCGGCCTAGGTGCCACCGTGGCAAATTTATCCATGGCGCCCACTTTGTTGGCCCCCCGGGATCTGTTCGACATCTCTATTCAGCTGAGAGTGCGGTTGAGCTCAGATAGACAACAGATAGCCGTGGTCTCCATTATTGCTGTTTAAACTAGGGTCAATCAGCGCTCAGCGGTCCCAGCAGGTGGTGGTGAAAATCTGGAGTAGGAGCACAGCGGAACAGGGGCAGCTGGCAGGAGTTGTTGATTATTCAGTGTCTGGGGCTGACAAAACAGTGCAGAGATGGGAACATAAATGTAGTTGCGTGGCCGGACCGGCGACCAATCACCCAGATAGATGGGAGTATGGATGATGCAAGATGCAACGGTATGAGTGATATGTGCGTATATGCTTTCCTCTTCACAAGGCTTGCGGCTGGTTGCAGTGTAGTAGGTAAACGTACAGACAAATATTCATGGGTACATGTGGTATGGTGCTCAATAGTTTCATAGTGTGCTCAATATATCCAAGCCCCAGGGGCAGTCGCGCCCGAAGCACCCACCTGTACCAGCAATCAGGCCGGACTCCGGATGGAGCCCGGGGGGCGCCAGAGGCCCGGTGCTCCATGCAGTATCACCCCCTTGGAGCCAGGTGTTAGTTGTAGCCTCAGCCAGCACGGAAGCCAAATTATTGCACCAGGGCGCTGCGGGTCCAGTCCTAGGGCTCCCAGTGCTGCGCCGGCCGCCCGCCAAGCCCGACCCAGCTCCGCTGCAGGCACAGAGCTCAGTGGCATAGGGGGGACCAGAAGGAGCAGAGTACGTAGCGCTGAACACCCCTCCAACTCCGGGGCAGTTGCTGGGATGAGGCACCACTCGTCCGTACTGTTACCTCGCGCAGGTCATATAGCGGCCCGGGCCCCAACCACACAGTCCCCCCAGCTGAGAGGGAGCAGCCGGCGATGTTCACAGCAGCAGTGGTAACGGGCGGCAGAGGGTGATCGTGGATGCCAGTGACACCAGTGAATGTAAGGACGCTACGGGGGCCGGCCCCAGTCAAGCCGCGGCTCTGAGGAGGCCGCCCAGTGGGTTTATGTGACACAGGCCATCCAGGCCATCAGTGAGGGCGCCCACACAGTCAAAGTTCGGCCAGCTGTAGTCTGTCTGCAAAACACTGATTCTCCCCAGGATTCGGGGTAGACATGTGTCAGTCTGTCTGCTACACACAGTGGCAATTATGGCAGGAAAAATGACAAGATATCCGCCGTTGGAGTTGGATTCGTGTTGATAGTACACAGAGCTCTTAAGCTAGGCAGCCATTTTCCAGGCTGCTCAACAGCGCCCCCCGTGTATTATTAATTTTTTATCATCGTAGCCTTCTCCCATTTATACAGTTTGATAAACACCCATAAATTGTGATTACTTGTATCTGTCTTACTTTGATACCATACCTGCCTTACAAAGTGCAGGAAGGAAGAGGGTAGAGAGCGTAAGTGCTGGGGAGTCCAGGCTCATGGGTGAACCATGGATGAAGTGCTTGGGTTGTTGAGTGCCACAAGGCCAGGGACCACATTAGGAGTACGTGCAGGACCTCCAGGGTGGAGGGTCTGCCAAGGCTAGTGCTGAGGGTAGACAGGAGCTGGGCCGATTGGGTGTGGGGTGTCAGGAGCCCTGTGGATGCAGAAGGGCCCCGGACACCAATCACAGCTACTGTGAGATTAGCAGAGAAGAGTGGTAGGGAAGGAGGTTGGTGAAGAGGAAAGTCTTGAGGCACTTACGGAATTTAAGAAAATCCTGCTCAAGGCGCAGAGGCAGGGGGAGGCTGTGCCAATCGAGGGAGCCAGCCGAGGAAAGCAATCAACCACCTACCCTCTGTTTAGAGAAATGCTTTACAAACAAAGGGTTGGTGCCCGAGGAACATAGTGGTCTACCGGGAGAGTATTTAGTAAGATAAAGTTGAAGATAGTGTGGTCCCCGGTCCCAGACAGCCTTGTGGATGATGCAGATGGACTTTAATTTAATCCATGCAGCAACCAGGAGCCAGTTAAGACTTTTTTTTATTACTTCTTCCACGGCAGTAAAGTTGAATCCACCCACACCACCTCATCATCACTGCTGGTTGTATTCATATTGAAATGCTGACCGTGGCAGAAAAATAAAAACTGTAAAAAAAATACAACACATAAATGACTCTGCCACTTAATATGAAGAAAAAATAAAAACAAATATAGCAAGCTAAAATAACAAAAACTGACAAACTACAAAGCATAAGACAAAGGACAAAGGTATAGGAACAAGAAAGGTAAAAAAGTAATAGATAAATCAAGGTACTGCTTTTAAAAGTTCCTGAAGGCTCACAATGAAGTTCACCCACCAAGAGATGAAGAGCAATGACACAAAGCATGAAAAAGTTGTTTGGGAGACGAATATAACTGCGATTACGCAATAAAGTCATCCAGAATGTATTTTCCGTACATGCAGGTCCACCCAAGCACAATGACGTATTTGCGCCTAAATGATTGACCAATCACATTGCCTAATGAGGAGTCGTGCATGCATGTGGCAGTAGCTACGTCAATGGAACTCCCAACCACTTTGAAAGATAGGTTGAGGCTTCGCGCCTCTTTTTAACAGCCAATCCCATTATGGGCTGTGTAGAAGCATCATCGTACGAGCCAAGGAGAACCAGCGTGTGTGAAATTAGCCAATAGGACGTTGGGCTCATTCAACGCGGCTACGCATATTTGTTTCTGATACCCCATCCAATCATATCATGTGCGGCAGCTCCACATCTACACGTGATTCTTATCCACGTCAACAAACGGTCCAATCACACATTGCGATGTAATAAAGCGGCTACGCCCATGCCGTATGAGGACACTCATGTGTGCGAACTGTCCAACCAGAGCGTGCAGCATTGTGTAGCCACGAATAATCACCCGACCAACACAAAAAAAGTGTATATTGATGATTGTTACCAGTGCTTGTCGGTGAAAGCTTATCCAAGTAACTGCAAGATCCTTTGGCACTTAAGCCCTTTCATCCATCTTCCTTTTTACCCACTTTCTACCTCAACCTCTTTTCCTGTGTCTTGTGATTTGTTCAGTTTTGTGTTTTTTTTGTTTTAGTTTTTTTCCTTTTTTAAAAAAAAAAGGGAGGTGCCACATTTGTGGATTGAAAGAAGTTAATATCTGAACAGCAGAATAACTGCCGCCCTTAATTCTTTTTGAAGTGGCAATTTTTTCCTCCCAATAAAAAAAAGAAAATGAAAAAAAATACCTAAAAAATATGTTTTAAACATTTTTAATTCCCTTTGTTACATGTTTCATACTTATGTGTTTTCCTCTTTCCCCTGTTCGACCCCCTCTTTCCTTCCTCCAAAACTGCCCTTTTAAGGATCACCCTTTAAGTTACAAAAATACATCAAATTGAACACAGACTGCAAAAAATATATTACAATATCTATTGTAATTTATTTTATGCAGTTTGAGTGCGTAAAATCCCCCAAAATGTTTCTTTGTAACAGCGGTTACAATGTTAACAGGGGAGCCATTTACCATGGATAGAAGCACTCCAGTCATTGCTCATATTAGCCGCGCAATCATAAACGTGCAACTCATTGCCTGATCCTGTAGCAGCGGCTAAAAATATGGTACTAAGTGAATACTGAATGTATTCCCAGTACACATCCAATAAAACTTTGTATTCATTAATCATACAATAGAGGAAGGAAAAAAAACTCTACTCAGTTCTTTAAAAAATTTAACAATAAATGTGTATATATATACAAATTATACACTATTTCACTTTCTACAAGCATATCTATATAACATGTGAAATAAGTAAACAATTTTATTAAAAAAACACTGTAGTGAAAACACTCTTAAAGAAATAACACTTTCAAAAAAAGAAAGGGTTGCTGCAGTATAGTATAAAAAAGAAAATGCAGTATGATTACCTCAACTACACTAACCATTTAGTTAACTACAAACTTAGTTTTGTATCAGCAAAATCTAAAAAGAATTGCCCACAATCTCAATAGTTTGTGATCCTACAAAGGCATTTCACTACAATGAAAATATGTTAACATTCTGTAAACACACATTATTTAATATTAAATGATGACAAATTCACAGATTAATTTATACAACCTTAATCATGACCAAGACATATACCCTAACTATGTCTTAAGTTTCACAAATAAATACATGAAGACACGCCAACAGTATGACATTATTTTGAGTATACATCTTTTTAGAGTATAGTCATACCAATATCTCAAATAATAGGTAGACAATACACATTTTTGTATGGGCAAACATATTAACACTTAGCAAAAACTTAGCAAAAACAACTGTGACAAATCCACTTCCGGGGCACCAATGGTCCAGGGAGGAATATCCATCAACCCCACAACTCTAGCACACCAGAATGGATTGGACAGATTGGAATACAAGTAAATGATATGACCTCCTTGTCCAATTTTGGGAACGTGGATGGAACGGCAGATTTATCTATGCAAGGTCGTGGATCGTTGGTTAGTTGCAACACAGCGAAAATAAAATTATTACTCAATGATAAAAGGGACTGTCCAGTCAAGGTTGTATTCAAAATCTACTTTATTAATTTTACAACAGCCAGTTCTAGCACACTACAATTACAAGGCACACTGTAAAGGAGCACAGAGGCCAGACAGTTTCACAAAGGAAAGAGATGCACTCTGGTTACTGACAGGAGGGTAGTTGATAAAGTAATCAGTCTTATAGTTCAAGATTATTTGGTTTCAACACCAAAGGGACAAAGGGTCGTAACTGTCTCTAAGGACCTTCAGAGAAGCACCAGGGTGGCAGAACTACAATGTACCTGGTGCTGAAGAAGTTCTTGGTGCTCGACAGCATGGAGGCGGTTCCAGGGCATTTCACAACCTGTGAGACAGAGTTAGTGGCGGGAGACAGCTGCAGGTACCAAGGGGCAAGCAGTTTGGCAAGCGAGGCTGGACAGACTTCTGCAGGCTGTCCGGCGTGGCGGCTCTGGCCAAGAATCGTCTCTGTACTGGTTTGCGGATCTGGAATGCTGGTCAAGGTGTCTCAGACGGCTCTGGTGACTGCGGCGTGACAACAGTCAGCGGTGCAGCCGGATGCGGTTCAAGGACTCGACTGTCTCTAAATTGTCCTTGAAAAGATTGACGCTGGATAATGCTTGAGTGACACTCCTCTTAGCTTCTTTGCCGGGATCGTGTCCTTTCAAGACAGATGGCCCAAAGCTCAGGAGGGTGTGAGCAGGCTACGGCCTTGTCCTTTGTCCAGAGACTCTCCGGCACTTCCCACCTTGGAAGCTTGCTGTCAGAACCTAGCAGGGTATGCTGTCTGCTGGCTGGGTACCAGTTCTGGAGCTGCTGAATGGGTCCTCTGAGTCCAGTATCTCCCTATGTTCTCTGGGAGATGTTTAGGGGAGTGAGCGTGCTCCCTCTTAGAACTCCTGGCCTTCCTTCACTGGTGGAAGATGTAAGGTAGACTGTAGCTTCAGCTTGGGTCCAAATGCGTCCTTCTTCTTACTCCTTTTGAAGTCATCAGATGATCTGATCAGTGAGGGGCTCAGCCCTCTTTTAAAGTCAAACGGGCCTTAGTGATTGGTGCTGGCTAAGCCCACCTTAATGAACTAATCCTGTGTCCCCACCAAGCATCTTCAGTGATGCTTCAGGTTAGAATCATAGGACTTGGCAACAGACAGGGGAAGGATGACAACATATACATTTATGCCCCACCCATCTTCCTGTCTGCTGTACATCAAAGTGTCTTCCTAATTAACTGAGCCATATGCGGCGCTTGGTCAAAAAATGGGCCTCCTTTGAAGTAGGGGGTTGCAGGCAGACTTTTGTCTCCTACAATTCACATACTTTCCTGCTCTGAAAGCAGTGGTTCCGACAGGACATTCACTGCCCTTTCATTCCAAGGAGGGGTGTTAGTACCAAGTTGACACATTGCATTACAAAGGGGTGTTGGTCTCTGGTCTCCATTTTAACTTCTTGCAGCCAGGCCTCCCTGAGGCCTGCTAATTAAAATGTTTCAGTATTGCCCACCACCATCAAGGTATAACAATGGAGATGCAAATCCATGGGGCCTTGAAATGCTAATCAGGCTGCCCACGGCCATAGGCTTTTTATGTACCCACAGTTGTCAGGTGTCAGCTACACATGACAGAGGAGGATCATTTGTCTGGCCACCTACACACATGGGAAGTTCATAATGACATTTCAAAATGTACCCATCATATTTAAAATTTTTGAAAACGAGGAATTACTATTTAAACTTCTATTGGCACAGATAGTTGTGCGCAGTGTGGAATACTTTTTTATGATGTCAAAATTAATTCTAAAATATAAAAATTATGTCTGCATTATCATTATAATATATCTTTTATAATTTGGTGTGCATCCTTTTTTTGGCCACCTACACACAACTAAACACAGCATATCTAAATTGTTCCCTAAAACTCTTGTTAGCATTGTTCTTCATTGTTTTTGTATCTACAACCTACTGTTAACTTGTTTCACATGTAAACAGTCATCACCTTCTACACTCCCTAACACTCAAAATAATGTACATGATGAGTCCTTGGTTGGGCCCCCGGTCCAGCCCCTGCTATGAGTCTTTGAATATCTCTGTATGAAGGGCACCTTGACAGACCCCAAATGGTTCAATAATTGTTCATGCCCCTTACGCCCTTCGAGAAGATCGTCTCCCAACACACCTCTAGAAAAGGTGTGCTCTCCAAAATCGATAGAGTGTTAATCAAGGCAGAGCTTGAGGGGAGGCAGAAATTTAAATCCCACTGGGCGGAGAGGGTGGGGGAAGAATTAAATGACGCAAAGTGGGCCTCTCTTTGTAGAGCAGTGTTAGCAGGATCTCTCTACACAGCAGCAATGGAGCACAATTTCAAAATTTTACATGCCTGGCATCTCCCTCCTGATAGACTGTCTAAGATGCTTGGGGGAGCCTTGCCACTCTGTCCGAGGGGTTGTGGGTAGTGGATACATGGTTCCATATGTGGTGGGAATACCCAGCCATCGAAATTACTGGACTGAGCTCCTGAGCTGGATTAACGACATGATAGGCTTCGCCCCAAATCTGCATCCATGTGAGATCTTGCCAGGATCACCCGCCCCTGACTCCGGCCTAATGACCATCCCTAGAACTCTCAAAGCCATGTTGAGAGTGGGTAGAATTGCAGTAGTTAAGAAATGAAAGCACATGCAGCCCCCCTCCAAGAAGGAGTGGCTTGCCCAGTTATGGGCTATCTTTGTGTATGAAAACTAACAGGGATGTTAATAACAAATTGGACTCTTTCCTGATCGACTGGAACTGTGTACTGTTGGAATAAGGGTGTGAAGCCATCGAATTGTAATGAGGGAATGTTATCAAAAGCTACTCTAGCCCCTTAACCCCTCTTGCTCAAGCTGACCCGAGGAAAGAACCATTAGGTCCACCTCCTACATAGAGCCCAGTTGACCAGTTACCTGTCAAAGCATTGGTCTCCTCCTGCCTTATCGGTTTGTTGCTCTTAATAATTGTCAACCTGTTAATTATTGCACTGGGGAGGGATATAGGAGGGGGTTGGAAGGGGGAAATGAGTTGTTGGGGTCATACAACATTAGAACATTCTCATTGTGTTCTGATTGCTCAAGATTACAATGTTCATTATATGAATGCACAATAGAAATCTATGTGGTAACAAAATAATGTACATGCAGCCATTTATGTAACCTAGTACTTATAGGAAACACTTGTACGTAATAAAATATACAGTTCCACACACTAAAACAGAACTAGAAGATTGCAGAATGCTGTTCTCTCTTCTATTTTATGTAATCTTCAGAATCTTACCTCTACATTTATTTCATACTGTTCTTAAAATACATTCTAGTAACAATCCATCTTCTACTTTACATAAAACACTTATTACCCTATCCTTCTGATTCAAACTTTTATTTTGCATGTTTATATTCAGAAAGAATACAAGACATACATTTTAAAACTTTGGTTCTAAAAACATTAAGTAAGCATTCTTTAAATCCTTTGGCAATCTAGCTTGGTGTGTGACTATAGAGTCATTACAAACAAGCCAATCTACTTCTGTAGGCACCCATGTTGTGAAATGTCGACAGTGAATGGATGCCCCCTCATGAAAAATAATTGCACATCTCTTAACCTTTTTTGTACCAATAGAAACTTGAATTTTTACAAAATGTATCACTGACATGTGAATTTTCCTACCATCTACATTGTATCTTTGAAACATAATCAAAATATACTTATTAAAAACTAGATTTTGCAGTGTTGATTGTAAATTACAACCACAGACACTGTGTTGCATGACATGGAATGCTTTAGTTAGAAGATCAGAACAATTTACACTTTCCTGATCAGGGATAGGAACATATACAAATCTTTCAGAAAAATATTGACTAGTGTAATCTTTCTTACATTGTGGACATATATGATTCCACTTGTAACTTATCCCTACATATCTATCTAGATTAACACATTCCTGCACTAATACATAGAAGACAGTCAAACTTCCTATACTTTTTTGACTATCCTTAGATTGCAGCATTTTGAAAAGTGGTTGACCTTTCACAGGAGTTAGTTGTAACAAGTCTCCAAAAAACAAGTACATGCTTACCTCCAAACAAAATGTTGAAGTCAGTCTTCAAAATCTCTTACATTCACACGTAAATGAAATCTAGCATCAAGTTAAACACCATACTTACTTCATCTACAATCAAGGTATTTAATTTTCTAAGAACTGTTCCTACTTTTTGTGCTGCACTTGATACATGTTTTCGATAGTCTAGTTTGCTGTCATGCTCCACTGGTAGCATCAACAGTCGATGTAAAATAACACCTCCTACATTGAATGCTGCTAAACCTGTTACAATACTTGTCAAAGAGCAATCCATTACATTTTGGATCAGAGCTCCTATTGCATGAATTAATACTAATTATATGCTAATTATTTCATCAAATTGACATCTGCAACTTTGTTGCATTGCACTTTCTACTTCTTCCATGGCAAGCTCAACATCAGTTTGAATAATTGTCTCACCAAGCAAATTTTGACTTCCTGCTACAGAATCTTGACTTCCCTCAGTAGTCTCTTTTGCCAATTCAGCTGCCAAGAGTTCTTCTTGCCGTAGTCCTTTCTCAAGTAACTCCATGTTCTACTCAGATTTTGGATATGTAATTAAGCTTGTTTTTATTGCAAAAAACGATTTTTCAAAAGTTTAAAACATTCCAAGCAAATCACTCTCTGCATGCCATGTTTAGAACAAATGCAAAAGACAAAAAAATAATAATTCCCTTTACTCTGAAGTTTAGCTAGACTGTTTCATGTGGTTGATAAGACTTGCCTTCTCATGTCTCACTAAACAACCAGTACATCCATGTACTGGAAACTGTCCTTTGTCACTATTTGCTTCAATATTTTGATATGAGTAGTGTTCTGCTACTTCCTATAAACAAAGATCCTCCAACCATACAGTTCAATTTGCATAATATGTATCAATCAAGTTGATTTTCAGAATCTCTGTACTGTCAGGTACTGCTGAAGCTAACTGCTGAATTTCACTCAAAGGCTTCAGTACCTGATTTTTATAACTAGGTGGGCTAAAACTTAAACAAAGTACATTAATGCTACGTCCATACAGAGAAAAACCAGTTAGCCGTTCTGCAGCTTTGTAGCCTCCCTCCAGACTCTCCATGTGAGAGCATCTTCAGACCAAAGCTCAGAGGTTTTTGATCAAGACTTTTATCTTCTGATAAATCTGCCCATACCTCAGCTGAATTGCTCTTTTCAGCTTCTGTCATTTATGCTGTGACATAACGAGCAACAGCTGTTGTATCATCAGCAATATACTGTACATCAGTATTTGCATTCCAAAGCTGAGCAATGACAGGATTGTAATCATTAATGAATTGGCATTATTTCTTTTTAAATGATATGTATTTCTTGGTGACTTACCCATAACATAGCGTTGAACAGATGACATCAAACTATTTACACAACCAACTGGTGTCACAGGCCTTGGAAAGCCAAATCTGCACTGAATGTAGTACTTGTCTTTACTTTTGTATTTTCTCTGACAGTACTTTCCACATGAGTGCCTTTGAAACCTTTCCACTTTGTTCCATAGATCAGCATTCACATGCTGAGCAGGAATGGAACAAGTAGCATATTTTTCTATGAAGTCCATCACACAGCCATCACCTTCTTTACCAAACTGAGGAGCATCTTTAATCCACAACAGCATATATGTATATATATATTTATGTGCAGCACAATGTGCTTGGTACTCTTGCATCCAAAATAAATATTGGACCATTTTATTTGTTACATATGAAGGGTAACATAGCTAAAAATCTGTAATGAAAGGACCCTGATACACTTACAGGGTCCATGGAACAGAATGCTCCTTGTGTCATGTGTTCTATGTCTTCTATCTGTGGATTACTTTCACAAATCCACTCTGCAAGATCATCCCAACCATACTCTATGTAACGTAAAGTCACAAACCAAGTTGGAGGGCACAAGTTTCTGATCATGCATCTAACCTCGAAGTGTCTTCTATACCAATATTCCTTGGTTCCTCTCATTGTAGCAAGAACATTGGTACGTTTATCCTCTAAAAAATGTTTTTCTTTCACCTGTTGTAGCATCTCACATGCAGAAAGATTTTGAAATCTAGTTCCGGTCTGAAGTATATGAACAACAGCATAACATAATGTTGAAAATTCACTTTCATACAATAAGTGAAAAATATATTCAACATTTGGTGCAGAATCCGGAATCTTCAGAATACATTTTTTTACGATCAGCCAATCAACCTACTGTACCAGTTGGAAAAAGCATAGGGAAACAACGAGCTTCTAACATCTTTTCCCAGACACTGATTGGTGCACCTTTCATTGCTTTCATTTGATACAATTCTAAACTGTCATCCATAATTTCACGTGACTGTAGTGGATGAATAGTGTAATGTTCATACAAATTATTAGCTTCTGCAACAGATAGACGTTGGAACTGATCTTCATTGCTTTTGTTTGTTGACTTAACATCAAGCAAAGACAAGTCTGGTACACTCAGACTGCCTTTGTATAAATCATTGTGCGTCAATATAAATGCCAATGTATTTTTCACCTTTCCAATATCGATAAGCCTTTGCCTAATGTTCTTATCTTTAGTGGCAACACCATTTAATAAAACAAACAAAGAATCTGCAATGCCACGCTTCACTCCTAGAGTACTCGCAGTTTCTTCCAAATTAAGAGGTAAATACACAATTTTGCATATCAGAACTTGCACTAATGATTTTTTAGGCAGAATTGACATCTGTGTTTGCAATCTAATACTAACTTGGAAAGGATAAACAAATTGCAATGCAATCACTTCAAACATGTTCATTTGTTGAAGCACAACGGGCATATCAGTCGCTACCATATTGTTCAAGACACTTCTAGGAAGAATGCTTCTTTGATTATAAAACGCAACACAGTGTCTACAAACATAAAGTGCCTCACTTGTATCAACTGGTTCTTCTACAAACCCATCCGGATAAAGTTATTTCCAAACATCTTGTACACTGTTTAATTTCCTTCTCAATGTACACTGGTTGTACTTGAGACTTATAAAAAGTGCATCGACAAGATATACAATGTAAGGTCTTTCAGTAGAAGACAACTCAAACATTGCAATTTATTTTTTATAATGTTGAAAAATCAGATCCTTTGAAAGCCTACCGATCATCATTTCCAATTAATGTGTTTCATTTACATACACATACTCTTTTAAATGCATATTTATCATTTGCATTGTAGAAACTAAACTTTTTACAGTTCCATTCAGAAGTGTTTGATTAAAAGTGCAAGAGACACACCTACTGTTTTGCACTCATATAGTTTAATTAGAAGGTATTGTATTGTAGTACGATGTGCATCCAACAATGGTATATGACAAAACTGTCTGTTAAATCTACTTTTATCAAGACAAGCTGGATAGTGACCCAGAAGTCCTGTTTTTTCACAAACTTCACAGTCATCTATTCTCTGTAGTATCTTGATCTGTCTTTGAACATTATTATATTTGTGCAAAACTTGCAAACATTTCTTTAAAACTTTACAAGAAAACGTATCAATATTGCACAACAGATTGCACATCCATACCTCACACTGCTTTTTAGGTTTTATTGTAGACTGATCTAAACTTTCAATTACTGTATTATCTGACCTTAGGATTTCTTCTTTTTCAGAAATCACACCATTTTAGATTTCATAGCTGTGTACACTCTCATCAATAGCTAGGGAAACATTATTTCCTTGAATGTAACTCTCCTCATTAAAAACTCTTTCCGTATGAGAAGTGTGTTTCCACTCTTCACCAAACATGTCACCAATGTTGTCACGTATAAGTACATGAACTCTTTCTATATTTTTAGAGAATGGTGTATTCACCTTAAGTAATTTCTTACGTTTGTTCAATTTGAAAATGAACAGTTTTCTTTTCACATGAAAAGCTTTTTTTAATTATTTCTTCTACTTTTTTCTTTTGCAAAAAATGCTTTACCACATATCTAGATTTTGGTTTCACACTTTTCCAAAAATTTGTAAAAACTTGATAGTGGTACATTTTCCTATGCATATATCTTTATTCCTCTGTTTCAAATTAATAGCACGTTTGCAATCTTTTCTTCTAAAAATGTTTTTTTACTAACTACTAACAGATTTGATCAATATTTTCTTTTCTTACTTTCACTAAAAACACTCTCGGTTCCATCAATTTGTTCAGTTGGTGCATCTACAATTTGAAATTGCAGAATTTTTAAAAGTATTATCGATAACAGGGTTTGTTGTATTATCTACAGTATTTGTCTCTCCAGATTTAAGAACATTACTTTTTAAAATATCATAGTTCAAAACTTCACTTCCCGGCACACAAATCTTTCTTATGTCACGTTGTTGTTGCTTTGCTGAGAGCATCTTACAAAAAAACTTAAAAAAAATAAATTGGGGCGGTGAAGATCTGCCATTATGTTTCTTTATATTTTCAATACATAACATGAATTGTCCTTCATATAACATGTATTCAGTATATTTGGGTTTGTACTTTAATACACTTTATATGTATTACTTGGAAAGTAGTGTTTTCCATATTTAATTTCAGTGTTTTCTGAAGAGGGTTCAAACAGTAGCAGATATTATGCTATAGCTATGCATCCCTTATCATGGTGTATAAGGCTCTTCAACAAATGGTCACTATCACTTATACAATTACCTCAGGTTTCATGCAGTCTTACCATCTTGAAAACGTACTGTTCCAACCACAAAAGCATCACAAACAGGGAAACTCAGTTACCATCCATTCAAACTCTACTTTTCTCATCTTATTTACACTACATGCAATCCTTCACACACTTTCTCCAATCAAATAAGGCTAATATACAAAAAATCTGTCAGCCTACTAAACTAAACACATTCCTTCACCAGAAATTTGAAAGTAGGGAACATGCTCTTCCCGCTCTAAATTAATTGATCACTATAAACTAAAGGTGCAAACTGGGCATCTTAGGCCTGAGCACAGTAAACATGTTATACATTAGCATACTTTTTAAATTCACATTCATAAAGGTGTTGCACGATAATCTGTTACACATCTTTGCTTTGATGTACCAACCTAACATTCATGCATCTCTGCTGTGTCCTTAATTCATGAGGAAGATGAAAAAAGAAGAGTGCTGCAAGATAATGCACTGCCACTTAGTTGTTGCACCCAACTCCAGTTTTCTATGCCTTACAAGCCTATTCCTAAGAACAGTAGACCAACATCAGGCTCACAGCATTGAGTATGCTGCTGGTCACATAACTAGGCCCTCCCACACCCTTGCTTCTCCCACCACCCATTTAATCAGTCCTCCTTAGGCGTCCTCATCAAAGAACATACAAAGTTAAGCACATAACCTGTTTGCACATATTCAAACATCATAGCGCCAATGGCCTCAACCACTATCCTGAATTTCACCTACAAACTAAACATTACTCCTGCTACTCAACAAAATATATCAGCATGTATGTCCTCCCTCCACTGCCCATCCCCACTCTCACTAGGGCTTGTATGGCCAAGTGCCCTGGGCAGACCCAGACAGCTACCCTAGCGAACCCCATCAATAATACCCTTGCCCGATCCTACTGAACATTTGTTCAGTTATACCTGACATACTGTAACCATAACTGCAGAGTACAATTCCCAAACCACTGTTAAAGAGAAGAAATGTTCACTGGAAACCTACCAATTGAAATTAACTTTCCTGTAACATGGTAGAATCCATAAATTACCACAAATAAAAAGAATAACATTTCTCAACATTAAAACCAATTTAGCATTCATCAGCTGCAGTCCATCATAAGACTTGTCACATTTAAAGCCATATTCAAAATCGAACACAAAGGTAGTTACAAATATGGGATCAAAGTGAAGAGCTTTGCCATTCAACCTCAAAGCACAAACACAGAAGCAATATTTTTCAATGGTAGATGTATGCTACTTGTTTAATTATACAAATTATACAAATTGCTCTGCATCCCTATTCATTGTACATCTCCCTATGTCAGTGCATTGTGTAACAACATATGAGATTGCATAGCATGAAACACAAATAGGTTCCTTCCCTTCCAAAGCACACCATTTCCAAGCAAATTGTGAAACTGCCAAATATGGTTGCAGATTATTATTGCACAATTACTACCAACAATTAGATGAAAGTGGAAATACTGTAGTATACAATAATGCCCCATGTAGACCTCTCCTCTAAGTGGTTGAGTAATGTGGGATGCTATTCAGCAACCCATATAGCGTAAATAAGGCGAGAAAAATAGAGTTTCACTAGGCGAGCATTAAGTTTGTCGGGTTGTGATGTATTCTGTGGTTGGCACAGTACATTCTTTGAGTGATAAGCCTAAATGAAAAGTGAGCTAATCCTATACACCACAGTACCCATTTCTTTCATAACCTAACAATTCATGATACAGCATGCACATATTAAGGGAAATATATGCATAAACAATGGCATTTACAAGCTCATACCTATATACAAACAGTCAAACACATTCTCTGGTATGTACTCAATTCATGAGGAAGCTGATAAGAGAAGAGAGCGGCAAGATAATGCACTGCCACTGTGGGCCAACTTTAGGCACGCAGCATTGAGTATACTGCTGGTCACAAAACTTGGCCCCATACCCTTGCTTCTCCCACCACCCATTTAATCAGTCATCCTTAGGCGTCCTCATCAAAGAACATGCAACGTAAAGCATCTCACCTGTTTGCACCTATTCAAACATCGTAGGGCCAATGGCCTAACCCACTATCCTGCATTTCACCTACAACTTAATCACTACTATTGGTACTCAACAAAAGATATCAGCATATATGGGTTCATAGTGACTGTTTTGACAGTCACATTTTAGAATAACGAAAGTTCCGAAACAAAAGGTTCTAATGTAATAAACAACAAACCCAAGGTGGGAACCTCAACTTTCACTGATACCTAGAGGTAACACCAAGTAATATGAACAAAAATGGTACCAGGAGAACAAGAGAGACTGAAGAAGGTGGGCAGACAGATATGAAGCTCAAATCGGTATATTCATTTTATTAAGATTTGTCTAAAAAAACACATAGACGCATATTAATTTAATTCATTCTAAAAAGCATTGTACTAATCATACATTCATACATTCACTCTCTAATGCAATATTTAAATAATATATTGACATGCTAAGAAATTACAAAAGCTGATCATTTCATTAAACCACTTCTTTTCCATTGTGCTGTAAATCATTCACAATGTTATTAATCACAGTTCATTCCCAATATAATATCGACTATTGGTGCCTAAGACTATTGGTGCCTAACAATATCAATCTTCTTTACAATAAAAGGCTTCCCAGTTGGTTAATAGTTTCGACTCGACAAGTTATGTGTGTCTTCATCAGGATTGGATGAACAATAGCAACGTTCTGCGAACCTCATTAGGTTCGCCTAATAGCTTGTGTCCCAGTAGCTTCTGGTGTAAGTCCAGTAAGGCTGGGTTTTCACAAAAAACAAGATCTAAACTGATCCGTTCCAAACACAGATCAGAAACTGGAGACTAGGCGTATACGCTGATGCGTGAATCTTGTTTGCAGCAGTCGGAGCCCGCAGTCTAACGCTGTGTGTCTCTGAAAGCTTTCAGAGACACACGGCATCAGCGTATACGCCCGTTAGCGTACAAACTGTGCTGCGGGACAGAAGGGAGACTAGTGCTACTCCATTGGGATAGCGTTACTATAACGAAGACGGTTTTTTGAAAACTTGAGAAGAGTTATTTTTCTTCCCGTTCGGCTGGAGCAAGAAGTAACCTAGTCTCCAGTTTCTGATCTGTGTTTGGAACGGATCAGTTTAGATCTTGTTTTTTGTGAAAACCCAGCCTTACTGGACTTACACCAGAAGCTACTGGGACACAAGCTATTAGGCGAACCTAATGAGGTTCGCAGAACGTTGCTATTGTTCATCCAATCCTGATGAAGACACACATAACTTGTCGAGTCGAAACTATTAACCAACTGGGAAGCCTTTTATTGTAAAGAAGATTGATATTGTTAGGCACCAATAGTCTTAGGCACCAATAGTCGATATTATATTGGGAATGAACTGTGATTAATAACATTGTGAATGATTTACAGCACAATGGAAAAGAAGTGGTTTAATGAAATGATCAGCTTTTGTAATTTCTTAGCATGTCAATATATTATTTAAATATTGCATTAGAGAGTGAATGTATGAATGTATGATTAGTACAATGCTTTTTAGAATGAATTAAATTAATATGCGTCTATGTGTTTTTTTAGACAAATCTTAATAAAATGAATATACCGATTTGAGCTTCATATCTGTCTGCCCACCTTCTTCAGTCTCTCTTGTTCTCCTGGTACCATCTAATGTAATAAAGCCTTTAACATTAAAAAAATACATTTGACACTTTTTTTTCAAAACTTTTGTTTCGGAACATTTGTAATTCGAAACTATTGTTTCGAAACTTTGCCTGGATACCCATATATGTCCTCCATTCACTGCCCATCCCCACTCTCACTAGGGTTTGCCTGGCCAAGTACTATGGGCAGCCCCTAAAAGCTACCCTAGCAAACCTCATCAATAATACCCTTACGCCCATCTCACTAAACATTTCTTCAGTAATACCTCACATACTGTAACCTTAACTGAAGAAATGTTCACTAGAAACTTACTAACTGAAATTAACTTTCCCTGTAAAATGGCACAATCCATAAATTACCACAAATAACACAATTGCATTTTCCAACATCAAAACCAAGTTAGCATTTATTAGCTGCAGTCCATCATAAGACTTTTCATATTTAAAGCCACATTAAAAATCGTCCACAAATCTAACACAAAAGTAGTTACAAATATGGGATCAAAGTGGAGAGATTGCTATCCAACTTCAAAGCACAAATAAAGCAGCAATATTTGTCAAGTGTAGATGTATGCTGCTTGTTTAATTATACAAATTACTATGTACCCCTATTCATTTTACCTCTGCTATATCAGTGCACTATGTAACAGCATATGAGATTTCATAGCTTCAAACCCAAATATGTTGCTGCCCTTCCAAATCACACAATTTCCAAGGAAATTGTGAAACTGCCAAATATGGTTGCTAATGACTATTGCTAAATCAATACCAACAATTAAATGGTAGTGGACATACTGCAGTATAAAAGAATGCCCCATGGAGACCTCTTGTCTAAGTGCTTCAGTAATGTAGGATGGTATTCAGCAACTCATATATCACAAATAAGATAAGAAAAGTAGAGTTTCACTAGGTAGGCATTAAGTTTGTCAGGTTGTGATATTTCTGGGGTTGGCACAGTACATTCTTTGGATAAGCCTAAATATAAAGTGAGCTTATCTTATACGTGACAGTACCCATTTCTTTCATAACCTAACAATTCATAATAAAGCATGCACATATTAAGAGAAATATATACATACACCATGCTATTTGGAAGTTCATACCTATATACAAACAGCCAAACACATTTATACGTTACTGCATAAAAGCTAAAATTCAAACTATGAAATCACCTTCTTCACTTTGCTTCATAATTTCTCACATTTACCAGGTGTATTTACCAGGTATATTACACTGAGCTTTCATCCACGGAGGAGCTGGAGCTCCATCTGGGCACTGCAGGAACAGTGTTCTGGCCAAGAGGAAAAAGCCCATCTGAAAAGCATAATTGGTAAGCAGACCGCTAATTCTGCAACTGATATCAGACCGCCGCCTTTAAATTCGTTGGAGCGCACCTAATTTCCGAAGTGCATGGAACTAGCACCACCGTCTACATTTTGAATGTAAATCTGCTGCAAAAATCTTATTTCGCCGCCTGAATTCAAAAATCGCCATTAAGCACCACGAGGAGTGCACTCTTCAAGATGGCCGACCTAGATTTGCTGGCCTAGCACCCTCCACCCAACCAAGGCCAAGCACTGCTGCCAGGCCTCGGACTGGCTATTGGCGCCTACATCACTACCTATCAGGCGCCGGCTGGCGTAAGCCGGCCCACCTCAGCAAGGCACAGGAATCAAGGCTGGTTCCTGTCCTAGCCTGAGACCCCACTGAGCTTTCATCCACGGAGGAGCTGGAGCTCAATCTGGGCACTGCAGGAGCAGTGTTCTGCCCAGGAGGAAAAAGCCCATCTGAAAAGCATAATTGGTAAGCAGACCGCTAATTCTGCAACTGATATCAGACCGCCGCCTTTAAATTTGTTGGAGCGCACCTAATTTCCGAAGTGCATGCAACTAGCACCACCGTCTACATTTTGAATGTAAATCTGCTGCAAAAATCTTATTTCGCCGCCTGAATTCAAAAATCGCCATTGAGCACCACGAGGAGTGCACTCTTCAAGATGGCCAACCTAGATTTGCTGGCCTAGCACCCTCCACCCAACCAAGGCCAAGCACTGCTGCCAGGCCTCGGATTGGCTATTGGCGCCTACATCACTACCTATCAGGCGCCGGCTGGCGTAAGCGGGCCCACCTCAGCAAGGCACAGGAATCAAGGCTGGTTCCTGTCCTAGCCTGTCCATAGCCTTCCTCGCCGTTCGCCCAGTCATTATGCCCCATTCTCCATCGTCCTTCTGATCGCTTGACTCTTGCATCCTGATCCAGACGGAACGCCCAGCCACAGTAAGACTCACTACGAACTATTCTACTGAACTATTTGTTTCCCCTTCACCTTCCCGTGCTAATGCCTCTGCACCCACTTTCACATGACCCGCGCATGTGCACACCCAGATCATCCCTTTGATCTCCGGTTGCCTTTTCTTATTGTTTGCTGCTACTGTTCGCTTATGCACTACGCCACATTAGGCACAGCTGGCCACTATCCTACACATTACAGACATTCCTGCACTCAGAGTCCACCCGTTGCCTATATGAGTGAACTGAACTGCTAATAACCATAGACCCTGCGTCCGCTCCTGACAATTCCTTGTGTATGAACGATTCTTGTGTCACGCGTACCCTACATAACATAAGAGCCTGCTCGAATCGGCTACCTTAAATTTGAATATATGCCACGCTAAATGCTTTTGCCCACTACTTAAAGTACTCTTGCTCTGTATGTTGATTCTCTCCATGTTCGTTCTACACTTTTTAATGGCCAGTCATGCCTCAGACCAAGATAAGACATTACACCTGCCATTACTTTGTCGGAATGTATCTACAATAGTTAACTGTGCCTGTGTAATTCGGCGACAGTCGTCGACAACATAACTCACAGCTCACGCATGCTACTGAGTACTGCCTGCGATCTTTGACCTTGTTTGCCTTTAGTTTCAACATCTAGTCACTTACATCCTTGAACTAGTATGACACTGAGAATGACCATTGTTCTCTGACCCTTAGATGGTAATTGCTCTTTGACTTCAGATGGTAATTCTTTTTGACCACTGATTGCCGCAGATTATTGATCCCTGCCCATGGAATATGTGTATTCACTGCACGCATGCACCTGTGCGTAGTACTATGATATATATATGCCTATAGTTCATCCATGTGTCTCAACCTAGTGCTCCTAACAGACAGGTAAATAAGCAGCTAATGTTTTGACAGTTCTCTAACCTGCATTGTAGGCTCGTACATCTAACTCATATTATGGTCGCTCTCAGACCACTTTAAATTTTGTTGTGCCTTATGGTCGCTTCCAGACCACTTTAAATTGTGTTGTGCCTTATGGTCACTTTCAGACCACTTTAAATTGTGTTGTGCCTTATGGTCGCTTTCAGACCACTTTAAATTGTGTTGTGTCTTATGGTCGCTTTCAGACCCCTTTAAATTGTTTTGTGCCTTATGGTCGCTTTCAGACCACTTTAAATTGTGTTGTGCCTTATGGGCGCTTTCAGACCACTTTAAATTGTGTTGTGCCTTTTGGTCACTTTCAGACCACTTTAAATTGTGCGATGCCTTATGGTCGCTTTCAGACCACTTTAAATTGTGCTATGCCTTATGGTCGCTTCAGACCACTTTAAATTGTGTTGTGCCTTATGGTCGCTTTCAAACCACTTTAAATTGTGTTAGGCCTATGGTCGCTTTCAGACCACTTTAAATTGTGCTATGCCTTATGGTCGCTTTCAGACCACTTTAAATTGCGTTGTGCCATATGGTCGCTTTCAGACCACTTTAAATTGTGTTGTGCCATATGGTCGCTTTCAGACCACTTTAAATTGTGTTGTGCCTTATGGTCGCTTTCAGACCACTTTAAATTGTGTTAGGCCCAGGGTCACTTTCAGACCACTTTAAATTGTGTCGTGCCTTATGGTCGCTTCAGACCACTTTAGGTACCTCACTCAGGTAGCTAGCACTACCATCATGCACGTCAGTGTGCTCCTTATACTACACTACATCCTAGCCTCTCACGTTGCCCTAGTCACTCAACTACCCACGGCAACTACCCCTACCCTTGGGGTCAAACCTGATCCGCCGCCTAATAATCTGGCCGGCTCGATCCCATGCCACCTAGCTCTACCAACTATGACTATGACCCCTGCAATAAGCCCTGCAGCAACCACTGCAGGTGCCCACCACCCTAGCAACCAGACCAACCAATACCTTAATAACCCTGCTCTCTGGCTGGAACACTTTGCGACAAAACCCACTCCCAACCAACCTTGCCCTCTCACTCTCCGAAACAAGAGACTAGGGACTAGATTCCGCATACGACACTCCCGTACCAATGCCACCAAGCTAATCTCACCTACTCTACCCAGCTCACCTTCACCCACCGCATGCAAAACCACTACCACAGTGGTTAAACTGCCTGTGTTTAAAGGCGCCCTTATCAATGCTAGATCTCTCACAGCGCACGCTCTAGACATAGCCGACCTCATCACCACTGCTGACCTTGACTTTATCGCCATATCCGAAACCTGGCTACATGCCGCATCCGGCCCCTCACTATCCTTGGCTTTACCGCCTGACTACGGCATCACGCGTTGTGACCGATCCTCTGCCCAATCCAGAGGCGGCGGCGTGGCCTTCATCCACAAAAACTCCCTTGACCTAAGAGCGGTATCCGACTCGAATCAGCCAAACTGTTGTCTATCAAATTGTCACTAACGCCCAACCAAACGGCCACCCTTCACCTTATCTATAGGCCCCCAGGTCCGGCTCCCTCCTTTGTCAGTGAAATTTCTACTCTCCTCCTTGACAAAACCAAAAGCAACTCACAAACAATCATCTTAGGCGACCTCAACTTAGGTCTTGGCGACCCAAAAGATCCCGTGGCAATTGATCTGGAGAATGTTCTAACAGACATAGGCCTCACCCTGTATATCCAAGAACCGACCCATATCAAAGGTAGGACCATTGATTGGTTGGCAGGCTCCAACTGCAACATCCAGGTCCTTAACAACTCCCCTTGCTTATGGTCTGACCATCACATCATAACTTTTAATATTGAAGCAACCCCGCGAGCCCCGACACAGATAGCCCCAGCACTCCCCACTTGCAGTAAAAAAAACATAACCAAGGAACAACTCCTCCCATTGCTACTGCCTTCCCTTAACGCGGCTACCAACTTATGTTCTGACCCCACCTCCCTAGCAGACACCTATAACCAAACTATACTCATGGCTATAGACGCTATAGCACCCATCAAACCTAGGAAGGCCAAACCACGAGCACATCTTAACTCTTGGTTCACGCCACAGTTAAGAATCCTCCGCAAAGTGAAACGCTGTGCGAAAAATCGCTGGAAAAACCACCCGTCTGATAAGCATAAAGATGTCTTCCTTCTTGCCTCCATTACCTACAAAGACGCCATCATCACTGCTAAAAAAGAGTCGCTCAACAATCGTATTTTGCAAGCCGATTCTAACGCAAAGGAACTCTTTAGAATCCTAAAAGAGCTCGAAACCCCAGTCTCCCCTCCAGACACATGCATGAAAGATAGCACATGGTGTGCTAACATTCAAGCAGCCTTACTAAACAAAATCTCTATGCTTCAATCCAAAATCAAAGACAAGCAGGACAGCCTTAAGCTTGACAACCGCTCTCTCTCCCCTGCCAGGTCCCTCCCTTTAGACACTGCTAACACCAAGCCTTTCACCTTCTCACCGCTCACTGTTACTGAGGTAGAAAATATCATCTTGAGAATTAAACCATCCAACTGCCAAGGTGACCCTTGCCCAGCTGCCATCATTAAGGACTCTGCCCATGATCTAGCTCCATTCATTACGGCCTTCATCAACTCCTCCTTTAAAACAGGCATTGTCCCGGACAACCTTAAGGACGCGTGGGTGATCCCGTTACTCAAAAAACCTTCCCTAGACCCAAGTATATCTACGAACTTCCGACCTATCACTAAAGTACCGTTTTTGCTTAAAATATTAGACCGCGCAGCTTACCTTCGGATCCAAAACTACCTGGAATCCAATAATCTGCTAGGTCTACGACAATCCGGATTTCGGCCCAGACATGGGACCGAAACCGCTCTAATAGACCTACAAACCCAGATCGAAGTATTGAAGGACAAGGGCAAATTAGCAATATTATTACTCCTCGACCTCTCTGCCGCATTTGACTTGGTCAACCACCAGATCCTTTGCAGGCACCTCCACTCTGCGGCCAACTTCTCCTCCTCCGCTGCGGCATGGATCAAATCCTTTTTGAGCAACAGATCCATGAGGGTCTTTTCACCATCCGCAGCCGCGGACCCCTCCCCTATTCACTGTGGCGTACCTCAGGGATCTTGCGTGTCACCCACACTTTACAACATCTTTACGAAACCACTCTTTGATGTGCTTGACTATCTGGGTGTCTCCTATACCAACTATGCGGATGACACCCAGATCTCATCCCCATCTCAGGTGATTATCTAGCTGACACCAAGGCCATCAATGAGGTCTGCCTGGTCATCCAAGCTTGGATGGCCCAACACCAGCTATGTCTAAATGACGATAAGACGGAGCTCCTTATCCTGGGTACCTCACAACGCCTGAGCAAACTGGAGTCGTCCTATCAGTCATTCACCATAGACGGTAATACCATACGAGTCTCAAAAGACACCAAAACGTTAGGCTTTTACCCTGACTCCACCCTATCCTTATCTAGACAAATAAATGCAGTCAGGTCTGCCTCTGCTTATAAGTGCAAACTTATTGCAGCCTGCAGACCGTTTCTTACCACTCCCAACAGTGTCACACTAGCTAGAACCCTCATTATGGCAAAAATTGATTATTGTAGTGCTCTTTACTTAGGTACCAGCCAGGAGAACTTGAGCAAACTCCAAACGACCCAGAATAATGCCATTCGAGCGGCCTTGAACATTCCCCGCAACCACCACATTTCAGAAGCTAGAACAAACTTAAAGTGGTTACCTGTTAAACAGAGAATCTCCTTAAAAACACTGGCCCTAACGCACAAATGCCTGCCCAACAAAGCCCCGATCTATCTCTGCAGTCGACTATCTCGCCACTCTACCGCCCGACCACTAAGAACTGCCCAGACTCACTGTCTCTCGATCCCCAGGTTTAAGCTTCAAAAACCTGGGGGCACCAGCTTCCCTGTCCTCGCCTCTAAACTATGGAACACCCTCCCTGCTACTATCAGAGCTGAGGATTCTTTCAACACCTTTAAGGCCAAAACCAAATCTTGGCTGTTTGACCAGCAATAAGACTTGCTCGGCGTCTGTCTCACTTACTTTGGTCCGCCTCCTCTGATACTATTTCTGGCCCGCTGTACTATTACCGTACACCCAAGGGTATATCCTCTGTCAACCCTAGTGGCACTGTAATCTTTGTAATATATGTAATTAGATAAATGGCTTATATGCGGTTACTGTAAATTCTGTAATGTAATTTTTTTGTTACTGTAAATTCTGTATTGCAATTTTTTTGTCTGCATTTTTTTCCCTGCAACTTTGTACAAATTGCGCTCTGATGCCCCCGGGCCTGATGGTTTGCGCGTTATAAATAAACAAAATACAAATACAATACAAATATTTTGCCTTAAATGCCAAAAGACTTTCATAATCCTGGCATACCCTAGCCATAACTTTACAGTACAATTCCCAAACCACTTTTCAAGAGATAAAATGTTCACTCCAAACTTACCAGTTCAAATGAACTTTCCCAGTAAGCTAGCAGAATCCACAAACATCCACAAATAAGCAAATGAACATTGTCAAACATCATAACCAAGTTAGCATTCGTCAGGCGGACTGCCTCAAAAACTTCTTAAAGTTAAAGGCACATTCAAACACTTCTACAGTTCTAACACAGTAGTAAATCATCAATACAGGGTCACAGAAAACACCTTAATATCCAACTCCAAAGCACATACACAGTTGCAATATTTGTCAAGGATACAGTTATGCTGCCTGGTTCACATTAGTATTTCCTGTGCACCACCATTCATCTTCTAATGTCAGTGAGAAACAGACGTAATTGCAAATATATATTTTGTCACAATTAACCATAGCATTACATGTGATACTGCTTCCTCACTCTCCCAAAAACACTAAACTGAAACATGGAAAACACTACTTTCCAAACAATACTTATAAACTTTACTAAATTAGACACCCAAACATACTTAATTTATCTTAGAAATACAACAATTTATAATATACATAAAATATAGAAAAACACACATTCACTCACCTTCAGCTGCTCCAAATAATGAAATGATCTTCACAATAGTCAAACACAGAACATGTGCACACTCTGAGTTCTGGAATCAGAAGGTCAAAAGTTCACAAAAAGGTCACTTTCATAACTTTCAGAAATCAATAGCACAAAAAGAGGCCATAGAAAGCAAAAAGGTAAAATGCCAAACACATTTTTATTACAGCCTGTAACAGTCAATAAACCCCAACACAATCCTCCCAAAGAATACTTTGTAGAACATCATCAAAAACAATTAAATAAAATATCTTTTTTCTTAATTTGACAAATTACATAACCACAGCTATAACCCTGGTTACACAGTGAGTACCCCCTATAGAAGCGGTTGCACGTACATTTTTCAAATGCACTTGAAAACAGATATTGCAAAGGTTTCAAATTTAAATCACACATGCCTTGAGATGAGAACATCCAAACAGAAACACATGTAAAAATCGGTGCTAAAACATCCATAAAATAATATGATCACTGCAGCAAAATACAAACAGATATAACCATGTGTACAATCAGTGGGTTCATACCCGCTGCTACCAAAGCCCGCCAAAAATTATGACATACGATTGCACCGTTCATAGCCATAGATCGAGTCAATCGCCAGTAGACGCGGTCACCCGTAACAGATTTACAGATTCAAAAAGACATATCGTCAAGGTGTGACAATTAAACCAACATAAAGGTACACATGAGGGCATAGAGTCATGAACACATGTACAATTATGCAGTGTACAATCAATGAAACAACATGATCAAGGCACAGAAATTGGAATCACCATACCCGCGGCTAAGGTGATAGTCATAGACATGGCTACACCCACCAAAAATACACAATGTGTCATTGGATTGGTGATATCCATGGCTATAATCCGTCTGACAGGGCACAATGTTTCATTGGCAGCTGCTGTAACAACGGCTATTTAAAAAAAAAGGCATCAATGATTTTTTCCTTTTCCAATATACTTAACAGGTTCTCTGGGTGGCTCTTAAAAGAGCATTTGGGTTCTTTTACCAATATATAACCAAACAATATATTTTCAATCAGAGAAATATTCTTCATCTCTATTACAATTAAAAAACTATTGCAACATTTCTCTGTGCTCTTTCTTCAGATGATTAATTGATTTTCTTTTACCGAAGAGAAACAAATCTGTGCTCCCTGTCAAAAATATTTCTCCACAATTGCAACAAAAACCTCTCATTTCAAATACTCCATCTAAAATAATATCATAGAACCAAATAATGTTGTAAGCCAATGCTTTGACAACACATTACCTATGTCCACAACATCCCTATGAACCCCATTCTAAACATTCTCACATTCCCCACAGTCTTCTCAACAATCAAAATCTGCTCGTTATGAAATTGTCTGCATGTTTGAAATATCTAAGCAAACAATAAATATAACACCAAAAATAGCCCAATCTCCTACAACTAGCCTCACGCTCAAGCAACATAAATGTACTGTAGAAAAACTCTTAATACAATGACAGAAAATATTCTACAGTTGGATTGGCATATAGAAACAACACTCAGAAAAATGCATTCTCTGATAAGTTCAACAATTGAAGAGCATCTGAGGTACTTGACATCCTATTGGCAGCCACCCACCACACCTACAATGAACAACCAATCCACCTTCTCTTCTCATTTACTCTTCCTCCGTTGCTAATTCTAATATCTGAAGTGACAAGCAGTATTTCTTTATACCACACTAAAATGGAAAGGTACATGCAATGGCCGGAGGACAATTATCCTACAGAGGAATACATTAAAATAGAAGACGCTGGAGAAAATGAACTTGAATAAAATATACCACATTCAGGATTTTCTAAGTCCATTCTTTATATTTATATAAAATGAGACTAACAATAATATTTTAAGGAACACATATCAGTCACCAAACACACATACTTAATCTACCTACTATCAAATGTCTATACAGCCAACAAAAATAATTTTAAAGTGTGTTATATCTTCAATTGATTACAAATATTTCAAATATTTTCAAACAGATGAAGAAGTCATTCAAGTATCACGAAGAATCAAACAAGAAGCACCACAAGAACTACTCACAAAACTAATTATGGATTCATTAAAAGAAGTAACACAACTATTAATTAATGTTAAAAAACAAGCACACTCAATCAAAAAGGGACACTGAAAATGAAAGACAAATCATGGACAATAAAAACCCAGATAATTGGGCTAAAGAAGAAGATTTACCATGTGTTGCAACTAAAAGAAAAAGAAAGCCCACAACCACGTCCCCCCAAAGAAACGTGTTTTCAACAAACATTTTTTGCATATTTCTTGACCTTTTTTTAAGTTTGTACAGTTATTTGCATTATTATTGAAGAAAACATAATTCAAATGTTACAATACCGTTTACAAAGACTACACTGAACACCACCCACATGTAACTTGTTTTCCCAAAAATTATCCATAACCGCAGCTACTTTAGGGTGGGTCTGCTATAGCGCAGACAAACACCACCCAGTCATTGCTACTCCTAAACGCGATCATAAATATACCAATGGAGCTCCATTTGCAGTAGCCGCGGCTATAGGATTGTATGTTTTTTCTAAGTAACTGAGCATAGAAAATGAATAACAAATGAGACGGTAAAAAGAGAACATACAAAGAGTTATATAAAATACATAACTCCTCACTCATAGCTGCAGCTAGAGTTCATTGATTATTTTTTCTAGCCCCAGTTACAATAATAAACCTTAGGGGACAAGTCACATAGAGTTTTTTTAATAAATATAAACATAATAGATCAGTCCTAGACATGACTCTTCCAGGTACAAACAGTGTACAGTTTTCCACATTGCTGCTTATAGCCGCGGGTATGGGCCAACAAAGCGTGGCTGCAACCCTCCCCATTCGCTGCTGTGGTTAACCGTATCCATGGTTATTCATCTATGTTAAAAAAAAATAACATGATATCCTTCTATTTGAAAAAAAGAAAACATAATCAGTTAAACAACACACACACACTTTAAGAAACACAATTTAATACACACGTTTTTATGACCCTCACATCTTGTATGCAGTGCATCACATGCACTATGTAAGATACACAATTTGTGAATACAACACTGACGTTCTCTTTCCAATACTTATAATTGGCCCGCTGGGAAAAAATATCCAACTTGGAATACAAAAAAAACAGTTAAAAAGATAAGTCTGAGCAGTGAATGTGCATAATCAAACTCTACACATTAAAGGTGCTGCCACCAACACCCAGAGACTTGAAACACCTACAGCACTGCATTTCAAGAATCATCACAGAGGTTTAAAAAGAAGGCTTTTCAAAAACTGTCTACAAATGTGCTGCTCCCATCTCCAGCAGTGCCACTATGTTTTAAATGTAGGTTAACCTTTCACTTAAGTTAACTGTTCAACATCTTGTGCAAATCCACTGTGATGATGAGATCGATACATCTACAACACAATACAAAAATAAAAGAAATGACTAAAATGAACTTACAAAACACCATCATTTGTACTACCTCACAGAAAACTCAAAACAGCTAAGAGTACTGCATAGCTGAACTGCATTAAAATTACAACAAATACAATCAAATAAACCTTCAACCTCACTAACATGAACACAAAAACCAAATGCCTGCATATTTATTTTTATTTATTTTATTTGTATGTGGATTACAAAAAAACCTTTACAAAAATACATACAATACATCATTGAATACAGTAATACATCAAATAGAATCCAAACAACCAAACTGAAGAAGGGAATCTCTAATAAGCAAAAAAGAAAAAAACTACAAGTTGGACTCCTAACAATACATTAAAACACGCTGTCATCACACCAATTAAAACAGGACAATTCATTACTTCATCAAATTCAGTTCAACAAAATCACTACATCAAATTCATAGTTTTAATAAAACCTGCCACCACCAGACCCTCTTTAGTAGAATTAATGTTAAGACATCTATTCCAGATATAGTCACAATTCATAGAACACAAACTAAGGGCTTGAACGGAAGAATTAGGGAAATATTTCATCCTAATAATATTTAATGCTGCGCATTCCAAGACCAAATGTCGCACAGCCTCAATCTGGTTTAAATTACAACATCTACTATTGGTGTCCGTCATAGGGAGTCTTCCTCTTCTTAGCAAGATATGTCTAGTTAATAGAAGATTCCATCTTAATCGTAATAAAATACTTCTATAATATTTATTAGGAAATTGCGAGACAATCATTGTTGGGACACCCCACATTCTATGATCAAATGCCAAATTATGGAGCGATGGATGCGAATGAAAGGAATCCGAAATGCAGACCCAATCATAATCATAAAGGGCTTTCCTTACCCTCCTGGTGTTCGTCAACAGCGAAGCCGTGCCCATCGCCAAATTATCCAAAATAGCGAGGGCCCTCTCTTCCAACTGTGAAAGAAAGTTGGAATTATTCTTTGTAACAGAGAGTTGTTTTCCAAATAGCTCACAAAGAGTGTGTGGAATCTGGTCAATTAGTGGGAGAATTAGGCATGGATGCATCAAAGGTCTGCTGGATCACAATCATAGGAATACCCACCAACCCAACAGCCTGCATGCCCACCCGCTCCAATTCTGTAAACTCAATGATACTTAGGTCAGGAATCTCCCCCATGTCAGCCTTGCAATTCACATTGGTCATTAATGAATGATCAATAAATGCCATGGCTTTATTTGGGGCAATTGATTTTATTTCCTTACTAGTGCCAACCTTTTTACCAAAGTAGGAATCAATAATCTGTTGCCCTGCTATCGGGGACTGCGTAAATGTTTGATTTGCCAGGGTTCCCTTACGCTTGCAAGGCCGATTAGGGGTTTTCAAGTCTATTAGATCCCCAAGTGTCCCATTACAGACGTGAGTCTCAAGCAGATTCCCACCAAACTGGTAGTTTAATTCCTGATTGAATCCCTCATTGACAGTTACCAGCAGGAGGTCCAAGAGGTGACCCATAGTATCCGGGCCAACCCTTAGATTCCCAGACCCCCCCCCCCCCGAGGTCAACTTGGCTTTACTCCCTCTGATGCCTTTTAATTCTGGCCCGGGGTCCCTGGCAACTCCAATGGTTTTGGAGGAGAGGCAACAATGGGTGCCATTTGCCTCCTCAAACCTTTCTGTATTATATTACAAGCAATGGGCACTCTGATCACCTTTGTTAACTCAGTAATTTACCTTCAATGGGGATACTCTAAAAAAAAAAGGCAGAAGGCAAGGGGATGTGCAAACATGCAAATAATTCAAGTAATTCCACCTGAAATACTCTAAATTGGAGAATTCCCACAAGGATTGGGATGTGGAAAAATGAATAACGTGCAAAGAATGCAGAATAGTGCTACGCAAATTACTAACTGCAGAGAATTCAAGTAATTCCACCTAAAGTGGAACAGAATAACCAACCATACATGAGTACTCCAAATTAGAGAAATCCCACAAGGATTTGAATGTGGGAGAATGTGGAAAAATGCAAAATGTGCAAACAATGCAGAAAGGTGCTACTCAAATTACTAACTGCAAAGAATGCATGATGAATTCACACAAAGGTCAATCACACAGCATACAAAACCACAATAGGTCGGTAGAAAGCAATAAAAACATAGAAATGGTGCCAGCTATTAACAGACGATTAAAGCACTAAAAAAAGTCTGTTTATAATAAAGCAGCATACACCGAAATAAAAAATAGATCAAAAACTGTTGTATAAAAAGCACAGAATTTGTATCCAAATGACCACTATCCAGTGAGGGCCCTTTTTAAATGCAAACACACGATTAAGGAAACATAAGAAAATTAATACAACAATCATTCACGAGTAAAAACACACTATATGATGCTTCAGAGTACAAAAGGGACAGATATGTAAAAAAAAAAAGAATTTAGTTCCTATAATTTAAGAAAGATGTCCGAGCTGGATCAAAATCTGACAAGCAGTGGCCGCCCCTTAGGTTTTCACACCACTGTACATTTAAGGTCATGGAGGAGATACCCCTAATGATAATCCACAGGCTGTGACAGTGGTGGTGCGGGGCTGGATTACTTCAAACGTCCCACTCCTGATGGGGGCCAATCAAAACTCCAACTCAAACTCAAATCCTCAGATCCCAAGTACCCATAAGCAGTGGGTGCTAAAACGCAGGCTATGCCGTTGCAGTTAAACAAAAAGGGCAACGCCACACTCACGATTTAGCTTGTGTAGTCACTGGTAGTCACAAGCAGCCAGAGCGGATCAATCAAGTATCAGGTCAGGTCAGGTCACCATCCAAGATCAATTAGAGCAGGCTATGACGTTGCAAGATGCCCGCAGAGCAACGTCACACTTCCGCGGGACAAATTAACTTTGCAAAATCAGCAGAGTGTAGCAGTACAAGTGAAGGCAGACGAAATGTTCACACAAAAGGCTTAAGAACAACAGCCCAGTTCAAGGATACTATATATGGCCTGTGTTGTTAACTGTTTACTGTCTTTACTATGGGAAACCTCATCTACGCAGAGAAGTGATGCTGAAACTTGTTGAAAGATAAGTAATTAAGCTATCGGCAGCTTATCGAGTTCAGCCTGACAGTCACTTTTGGAAAATCGGAAGATCACTATAGAAAAGGCCAAAGGACATAGGCTGTTAACTCTTTACTCTTTACTGGAGCTTAGGGGTGGTGAGCCTGTATGTCCCATACCCCACACCCAAACACCAAAACACTTCTGCAGCACACTGCTTCGCTCCACGAAGTGAGGGTGTTATGTGTCGTCTCCTCCTACGCCTCCTCCCACGAAAAAGTAAACACAGCAGAAAGACTGTGTAATTGCAATGTTCCAACGTTCAAGGTAAAGTAGGCTGTTTCCACCGAACACTGCCGCAGCACTCCACTTCTCTCCGCAAAATGAGGGTGTTATATGTCTTCTCCTCCTACATCTCCTCCCATGAAAAATAAACACAGCAGAGAGACTGTGTAATTGTATTGGAGGGTGTTTCCACCAAAACTCTTCTGCAGCACTCCCTGCCTGCATGTAAATGCCAATGATTGACAAATCTGATTTTGTAGGTCCATGTTAGTGAAAGTTAAAAAATACATTAAAAAATACTTGCCACACAATCAGAACAGATGAAAAAATGACATTAAACACCATCTGATAGCAGTAATTAATATAACTAACACACACAACACTGCAAATAAACCTTCAAACATGTAAATATTTAATAACACTTATTTTCACATCACCCACACTCCTGCCATGTGCACAGACAGAGGTCTGCAATCAAAAGGATGAAACTGCAGATAATGGTGGCGCTTATACTTTAGACTACACTACAGCACAATAACCTCAAAGTGCAAAATGCTAATAAAGTGCTCCTCTGCCTGTAAACATAGACTAATTTATACTTCAACCTTAATTGAAACATCAAATCACCCACTTTACAATCACAACTTCTTCATATAACTAAAGTGGTCCTGCTGAGTGGAACCACTCTGTTGTTGTATGAAAAGTACAGCAATTCTTCCATACTAAACACTGCCCTACATGTTTCGTTCCCAAAACTTTGATTAAATCTTGGAACTTCCTCAGGTGCCACTTCTGCATATCCTTACACTCTGAGGAATACGCTGCCAGTATTCACAATATTTAGCCAATTACTCGAAATAAGCTACTTTCGTGTTTACATGCTTTACTGCACCTCACATGGGTCACATTCTTTTGCCCTTAGTACTGGGTCCTATTTTACACTGCAAGTTGAAGGGTTTCACACTGTTCATCCTCAATTTATTTTACCATCTGACCGCAATGTATACAAAAATTGCCCAATTGAATTGGCTGAATTGTTTGGCAAACAATTTACTTTGATTTTGACCACTTGCTTGTAGCGGCGTTAGCACATTCTCACTGTGGACAAAGCGATATAACACCAGATCAGTACTAGCCTCCTCAACATATAAATTATCTGCTGTAGATAAAAGGTGCCATCCATGCTCTTCCTTCATATAGTCTTAATAATCTCCTACTTCGGTCTTCTCCATTATTCTGAGTGGTTTTCCTTAGGTATTATATGCACATATGCACCTGAAACAACCCAATTCCAATCGATTAACCTTCTCTGTCACTCAGTAGGCTCAACTTCATTGTATAATTTATTTTGCCTCTTTTTTTATTGATATGTTATGTTCTTGACCCTCTCTGATTACTTGTTTCATTATGCAGCAAGAGCGTTTAGTTTAAGTCCGGTCCCCGCTCGCTCCACAGTAAGTGCTAATCACGGACCTGGCTCGCATGTATCATTGTAATGTCTCTGCCCAGCTATGATCGCCCCACATGCTGCGTTTCACTGTGACATGAAAACCAAAACACGTGATCACGTAGCTGCATGATGGGCGGCTTCGGATCATTGCTCACACTGCCATTTCTAAAGCCAGCGCCATCTTGGCCTATGTCGGATGGTACAGACAAGCAATGAATTAAACTGCACTTCATTAGTGTCAGCTGAATTACTTCTACAATATTATATAGGCGTAGACTTTCTTAATTGGAAAACAGAATCACCATTCTGAAGGCGATTTCACTTCCACTTTACGCCTCCAATTTGCACTATGAAGTGCAAATGAGGAAATTACACAGAAGGGATCTGTTTTCATCAAAGTGCAAACTTAACACATTCACACTGCCTAATTTACAGGGATTTAAAAAATGAACTCGAAAAAGGTTCAAATAAAATGTGCAGAGTGAGCGAGGAGTGGGGCAGGATTGCATGCAGAAACACCTGGTGAGAGATCAGTGGTTTTTATTGAAATACTTACTGGAATTAGCTGGTTAAAAACAAAATGCTCCAGGGTATTTTGTTGAGATGGAGATACCCAGTAGTTTCACAAGAAACCTTTTAGAGTCTAGTGCCAGGAGTTGCATCTTCAGACATGAGAATGTACCTCTATAGGGGGGAGGAGGTTTGGGACTACAAGTTGCTTCAGAGAAATCCTTAATGGACTATAGATTGTAGTTGTGTGTGGCAGTATCTCTTTTAAAGGTGGGTTGCCCAAAGGAAATAGTAAAGTTGGCATTTAAAGAGAGAATCCTTCTGGCCAAGTGATACTAAATCCTGGAGAAGGAGGCCTGTTTTATATATCTTATGATTGAGCACGCTCTGAAATCACTCAGGCAGGATGACCAAAAGAGCACATCTGAATGGTGTGTATCAAATGGATATCAAACAGAAAGACTCTGCTGGAGCCTCAATTCTCAGAAATGATTGGGAGGGTGCAAGCCCTCTCAGAAACATGTCTATAGACAGAGCCAGCATGCTAAAAAGGTCATGAAGAGGATGGATTGACTATATATAACTAATGCACTGTAACCAAATGTACAGGGTTATTATATAGCCCATCTGCCATTTTGGTGGCCTCATGAAACATGGTTCTGGAAGAGAAGGGAGGAGTGAAGGTTAGTAGGAGTTGCGGGAAGGGCAGGTTGGAAACCGGAGGTGTTGATGGCTACAGGTTAGAAGTACTTTATTCCTGTGTTCCGGTAGCTCTATTGGTTGTTTATGGTGGTGACATATGGCCATCTCTATAAACTAGAGGTGAGAGCACACGGTTGCTTAGCTACCAGCACTGGTATATAGGGAGAGCTTCTGGTCTGGAAGCTGGGGAATTATTGGTAGGAGGGTAGAGGAGATGCAAGTAAGTGTAGAGGAAGCTTTATATGGCTCTGCAGTGGTTACTGTGGCTGTGGACGTGCTAACAGGTGAAGTGTGAATGGGGATTTCTGTGAGTATTGTAGGGTGGAAAGAGTTTGGAAAGGTGAGTTGGTTAGTGTATGGGGGTTGTGGGATGACTGCATATATTAGGTCGTGGGTTCCACCCTTTTCTTGGGTATCATGATCATTGTTGGGCAATAATAGTATGGGAGTGTTCCAGTTTCAGTATCCCCAACTGGCAGGTACCTGAGGCATTATTGAAAAGTCCTGTGTTTGTGGTTTTCTGGAAAGACTGACTGGTAAGGTTTTGGCAGGTGGACGGACATAGCAGCCATGTTGTGATAAAAATGCAAATTCCTTGTGTCTGATGTGGGGGTGCTTCATTAGGACCAATGCGATTGTGACGGTTTCTGTGTAATGGTTGTTTTAGGCCAGGCCCAGCCATTTCTTTGTTTGGGCAGGCAATGAAGTTATGTGTCTGTTATGAAGGATATGTAGGTTGCAATGGTGTTATGAGGGCTGCCTGTGCTTGAGGGTAGGTGTTTATGTCTTGTGTCTGTTATGAAAAACACCTTGGCAAGGCTAGCCTGGTTGAGATCCACCTCAGAAGGGCCTATGAGTACAGGCCTTGCTGTAGCTGTCCTTCCTGTAGGGTGGGTGGGTGTTAAACGAAATCCTCCTTCCTGCTGCGGCGGGCGACGTCCTTTGCAGGAGGGGCTGGATACTCCCTGCCCTGGCAGCCCGCCGCTTATATGGGGCTTAGCCCGCCCCCTTTCTTTGTTCGCCCTTCGCTGGCTTTTTCCAGCGCTTGGCGCGCTTCTCCTTGTTCCACCCCCCTTACCCAGCTGAACTACTTTCAGTGAAGCTAGCCATCACCCCTAATCAGACCATTACACTCCACCTTATCTACCGACCCCCTGGTTCCTTATCCACATTTGCTGAGGATCTCTCCCACATCCTTACTGATAACACCAAGACGAAGTCCCAAATCATCGTACTTGGTTACTTCAATCTAGGCTACCTAGACCAAAATGATGCCTCTGCACACGACATCAACAACCTGCTACTTAATCTAGGCTTCACCCAACAGATCAACTCGCCAACACACTACAAGGGCAGGATTCTCGACTGGATAGCTAACCTAAACCACGACAGTACCATTGCATCTAACCAACCATGTGCCTGGACAGACCACCACCTCATCACGTTCAGTTTTCCCACTAAAATCATCCACACCACTCCGGATATCGCACCTGCCACAAGAAATAAGCGCAACATAACCTGCGCTAAATTACTCCCACTCATCCTCCCTGCTCTCAACGATCTATCCCTCTCATGTTCTGACCCTCCTGTCATGGTAGACACATACAATCAGACAGTGCTGAAAGCACTAGACCTCATCGTGCCCACCTAATTTAGAAAACCCAAACCGCGGGCCCACCTCAACTCTTGGTTCACGCCACAATTGAGATCCCTTCGCAAGGAAAAAAGGATTTGTCAATCACGCTGGAAAAGTCACCCAACTGAAACAAACAAAGCTAGTGTTACGCTAGCTACTTTAAATTACAAAGAGGCCATACTGCAGGCCAAAAGAGATGAGTACAACAAACGCATCAAACACCAAAGAATTATTCAGAATCCTAAAGGAACTGGAGTCGCCTGCTACTCCCCCTTACACCTGCTCCAAAGACAGTACCTGGTGTACTAACATTCAAAATCGCCACCCTCCAAACTAAAATCAATGACAAAAAAAACAGCTTGCAGTCTAGCTTTCAGCAAAAAATCCTCCAGGTCAGTACCAACACTAATTTCGATAACTTCAAACCATTCAGCTTCTCACCCTTATCTATCTCTGAAGTTGAGCATATCATCAATAACCTCAAACCCTCTGTCAGGGCGACCCCTGCCCAGCCTCCATTATTAAGGAGGCTTCGCACAGTCTAGCACCTTTCATCACCACGCTCATAAATTCATTCAGCTCTGGGACTGTCACTGACAACCTAATGGATGCCTGGGTTATTCCCCTCTTTAAAAATCCTACTTTGGATGCTAACATACCCACTAACTACAGGCCCATCACCACGGTCCCCTTCCTTCGAAAAATTCTTGATCGTGCTGCTTATCTGCAGATCCAAGATTACCTGGAAACTAATAATCTCCTGGGACTTAGGCAATCAGGCTTCTGCCCCCGGCACGGCACGGAAACCGCCCTCTTAGATCTTAAAACCCAGATTGAAGACCTAAAATATAAGGGCAAGTTAGCCCTCCTACTCCTATTAGATCTCTCTGCAGCCTTCGATCTATTAAACCACTAAATCCTTTGCGTCACCTCAAAACTGCCACCCACTTCTCGGACAAAGCCACGGCATGAATCACCTCCTTCCTGGAAAATAGATCCATGAGAGTTTTCTCCCCTTCTGCCACCGCCAACCCTGCGCCGGTCACCTGCGGGGTTCCACAAGGATCGTGCGTTTCCCCAACACTCCACAATGTGTTCACGAAACCACTCTTTGACATATTGGACTATCTGGGTGTCACATATACTAATTATGCTGATAACACCCAGATACTCATCCCTATGACAGGTGACCACAAAACTGACACTCTAGCTATCAACTCCATTTAACAAGTTATTCAGGCCTGGATGGCGCAATATGAATTGTGCTTGAACGATGAAAAGACGGAGATTCTCATTTTAGGCTCTCACCATAGACTTAGTAAGCTAGATCCATCCTTCAAAGTCTTCACAATTGACGGCAACACCATCGAAGTAGATAAAGACACAAAAACGCTTGGTAGCTATATCGACTCCTCTCTCTCTCCAGACAAATCAACGCAGTATCCTCTGCCGCATCATATAATGCAAGCTCATTACGGCATGCCGTCCGTTCCTATGACCAGCCAACTGCACCACATTAGCCAGGACCCTGGTCCTGTCTAAGATCGACTATTATAACGCCCTCTATCTTGGCACCATACAATGCAACATTAACAAATTACAGATCATTCAAAATAATGCCATTAGAGCGGCACTAAACATCCCCAGGAACTTCCACATCTCAGACTCTAGACAGAGTCTCCGCTGGCTCTCAGTCTCCCAAAGAGTCTCACTTAAAGCGTTATCGCTAACTCACACAAGCCTCACGAATCAAGCACCTAGTTACTTGGCCGGTAGATTTTCTCTACACACTTCTTCAAGACCACTCAGAAGTGCTCAAACCAATTGTCTTTCCATTCCCCGCTTCAACCTCCAGAGATCAGGCGGGAACAGTTTCCCAGTCCTGGCTGCAAAACTATGGAACACATTACCCAATCCACTTAGAGCAGAACCATCCTTCTTGTCCTTCAAGAGCAAAGCCAAAGCCTGGCTGTCAGTCCAAGATCAGCCTTGATTCTTAGCACCTACTGTTCCTGCAGACTTGCTACACCAGCACCAACTTGTTAGATGCCTTTCCTGACTGATTGTTATTATGTATAGAATCTGTATGTTAGCCTAAATTACCTATTTATTGTACTGCTTGTATTCCCATCCTATGTATTCTGTAGTATGTAATTTGTGCTATGCCTGTAACCTAAGTGATGCGCCCGTATTATGCCTGTAACCTAAGTGATGCGCCCGTATGCCCTTGGGCCTGGTGCGGTTTATAAATAAATAAAATACAAAAACTACAAATACTGCTCTGCTAAGGGGACATATGGAGTCCTGAGTTCCTAATGGTATTTGGTACATCATGTCAACCCAATTGGTCCAGTCTTTGCAGCGTACATATCTGTTCGATTTAGTCCGTTGTGATATTAAGAACAGTTCGGGTTTAAATTACTTTGTGAAGGTCAGGTGGTATTCAAATGTGCGGTCTCCCTTGGGCATGGCATTTCAAAAGTTGTTTGAAGGAATGAGAAAGAAGTCCTAAATGGCCATTTCTGGTTGAAGTGTGGAACTGCTATTAGATCAGCGTTAGTGGATTGGAATGTTCTGACAGGAGCATATTGGAAGAAATTCTTCTTGGTGATGGTTGTCACAAGTGAAATCTTGCATCCAGAAATTAGAGTTTGTTTGATATAGGGAAGGTTCCAGTTTATTTACTAGATGATATTCAATGAGGGCATCAGTATCTTCTTCACAGTGGAGACATTTCAGGGGGACGCTTACTAAAATCAATGTGTGCCTTATTAAGTACCATGATAGGGTCTATCTAGGGAAACCTTGTTTTCCTGTACACCACTGGAGGTTTCCTATATTCTGAGCATTTGACTACCACGTGAGCGTAATGGAGAAGAGATAGTGGCATGACGAGGGCTCATTCCCTGTGGGAAGCACTGTTTAGAAAATGAGATGCCATATCCATGATTCCTCATAACTAAAAGCTACATACTGCGCCAGGAAGCATTCCTTGGGTAGAATATGAGCACTCTACAGGGCTAAACTACATGCCTGCCCCATTTAACAGAGGTCCGCAGATTTTTACCCACAGAGTAGGTGCCCTGAGTGGGATGGTGTGCAGACAACATTCAGGGTTCAAGTAGTGTCCTTCTGAATAGAGCTGAACTGTAGCAAGTGTCTGACCTCATCTCTTGGAAAAAGGCTTTCTTCGGGTTGTGAGAGGGAGATTGAAGTATAGCTTTCAGTGAATCGAGATGCTGAGAGACCATGAAGTTGGGGGGGTGGTTCATATTTTTCTAGATTTTACCTGTCATGGGCATATAATATAGAATGCTCTGACTAAGACTTGTATATACCTCAGCATCACATTTTCAAGAGGAAAGGTTGGAACAATAGCTTTTGGGGAAGATACCCAGTGGTGGTTAACAGTGGATGAAAGCAGGAATAAGACAATGTCAGTGAAAAGGCCTTATCTGAAAGAGCACGCGGTTGTGAGGCCAATCACTATACTAACGTTCAAACGCCCGGCATCCGCCAAATGCAAGGTTCTTTAAACCACTTGCAGTAACTGGGCTTTGGAAATGCTCCAACACACTTCTTTGTCGTCATCTTTATCTTGATCACTGTCTTTGCTTTTGTCTTGGTGTTTGTCTTGGTCTATGTCTTTGTCCTTTGGAGGAGGTGGTAGCGATACAACTGGTACCAGGGAAAGTCCTCTATTGTTCTGCCCTTGTCCTACAGATTTTTCAAGTGCACTGACAGGGCAAGACCAGTAATTTGCCCTCTTGTCCCAGGGGTTCTTTTGTATGTCTGCAGGGAGGAATTCTTTCCCCCAACCTGGGTACTTCTGGGTAGGATTTCCTCACCAGTTACTTGAGTTTTCAAGGGTTCTGACTTATGACTTCTCTTTAACTGCCTTTCTGTAGACATAGCTCTGGTGAGTGTTCAGAGCCAGGTTCCTATGATGCTCTCTAGTCTGGCCTTTCCCTTTAACCTAGCTTGTTCTATGGTGTGGCTTAATTAGCTCTGTAACCCTTAATCCACCCATCTAAGTTTTCCAAACATTCAGTCACCCAGGTAGACATTCAGTCACCCAGGTAGCCCAAGGGGTACCATCATGCTTTTTGAGGGTTCTAAACCTTTTATGATACTGGGAAGGGGTCTTCCCAAACCTAGCTATCAAAGCTAGTTTCACACTTTCTTACCCCTTTCTGTCTATATCCCCCAACTTCATTACCACATCAATTGCAACAGGGGAAAGCCTAGAAAAAAGCCAATGAATCAGCTGATTCCCTGTAATGTCCTGTATCCCATGGCTATATTCAAAAGAAGTCAACCAATCCAAAATATCAAGCTTAACCTCATACATAGTTACTGCATCTTTGGGCATGCGAGGCCTCTTAGGACTGGAAGACCGAGAAGACTCTGGGAGACAAGCAGTTTCAAGAGGCAACCTTTTCATTTCACGTGCATGATTCAACTCCATTTCTGAGTTTAAGTTCTTGATGTTTGCTTTCAGTTTGGGCTTGGATTCTTTTAAATTCTAACTCAAGTCTCATTCTTTCCAAAAAGACAAATTCAGGACTTAGTGTTGGACCTGATGGGGTCCCTGTGGTCAAAGGTTGAGGCCTATGAGCAGATAGCGGTAAAACAGGGCCTACATTTTGAGACTCGTCTGCCTCATCTAACTCATCCATAACATTTGAGCTAGGCTCTGCAACAAAACCATCCTCATCAATATTTTCCACATATGCTGCAGTGGTAGGGGTTTCAGACCCACTTCTCAGTCTTTGATATTCCAACCACTTTTCTATCAATTCAACCGTTTTGCCTTTTATAGTGAGGTTCCTAGATTTACACATATCTCTCAATTGATCAACTGTTAAAGTGACTGGGGTCTCCTGGCTATAGCTTTCCATATCAGGCATGATAAAACAATTGCTTCTCTAGTGTTGCTTAGCCTTGTGAGGGTTATTTGAACAAAGGTAAGAGTAGCACTCTAAAAGTAAGAAGTATACTTTATCCTCACCACTGTACACCAGTGTTAGACAGAATCACATGCAGTACCCTTGGGGAACACTACATGCAATTAACACTAAAAGTGTCAGTACAATTTCACCTTTGGTGCAAGCCTGTACTACACAGTAATGTGGTAGCAGTGGCTGAGCGGCCAGACTTATCTCAAGAGTAAAGTGAGCAGTAGAACAAGTTACACAAAGGACCAACAAATACAGTGATTCAAACACACACTTACTCAACGTTTCTTGGTAAAAGAATATACATTTATTTACACAGTCATTTGGAAAAACATTACACTAGCAAGAGCAACTTAATATCATATACTAATATACTACAAATACACAACCAATAAGTTACTGAACAAGTTCAGCTCCCCTGAAGTGGGAGCAAAATGGCACTTCAGTTACTTTCAAAAGGTGTAAAAAGACAAGGTTATAAAACATGCAGCACAAATACTTTCATAGGCAGGGCAAAGGGTTTCAGTTAACTCCAACCAGCAATTCAGTTCATAGGCCTGGGCCAAAGTCAATGGTTCAGAGTCTTTGTATAGGATAGCACAGTCCTGGTAGTAAACGGTTAAGTCTTTGCCACGGATCTTAGAAGATTTGGAAAGACGAAAAGGTAGATGTTGGTTTAGGGAAGGACAAGCCTTCGAAGTCGGGAAAGTTTCACAAACTTTCACCGTGGCCGAAAAGATTTCCGGCCAGCTGTTAAGGTGGATTTCTGAACTCTGACCCGGAGGGGCAGAGGTTCAGAAGGCCAGCCTAGTTTCTTGGAACAGGGTAACCTCTAGACAAACCAGACCAATCAGGGTAGCTATGGCAGGCGGTCAAGACTAAGTCTCAGGAGGGGTGAGGGTGACTGAAGGACCTCAATGAGCACACAAAGCAAGGACACTTACAAATTACTCCAGACAGGGGTTATATCAAAAATATAGACACATTTATTACAAGGCCTTTGTAACATAGACCATAGCAAAAGAATCACAGTAAAACTAAGTAACCAACAACACTATCAATACAATGTATATACAAGACCATTGGGGTCTAAAGGGTTAAATGCACGAAATATGTCGACAACCTAGAGGGGAAGGAAACAGACAGTGCAGATATTCTTTAGGCCCAGTTCGACATCAAAAATACACCTAAGAGGCAGTCCAAGCCCTAAGAAGAGAGGAGCCTTGTGCTCAGTAGTACATGCAATGCAAACGCACGCGGTTGTTCCAATGGGCAGAATAGGGTCTCTTCAGGGGTCTCTAGCAGCTCGGGAAGGTGGATGAGGCGATGCAGAACAAGTTCCCACTATTCAAGAAGGACCTCCACTTGAAGGCAGAGGCAGTTGGAGAGTTTGGGATGGAGTCGCTATTTTGCAATAGCAGTGGAAAGCAGAGGGGCCCTCAGGGGCCACTCATGCGTAAAAATGAGCCCTTGCACTAGTGGCCACCGGTTGGGGTATGGAGTACTCACCGGTCCCCGACACAAGCAGACCCAGACTTTGCCAGTTCATGCCAACTTCGCTTGCAGGTTCGAATGCGGCAAAAAGGACGTCTCGGCACCTTTCAGTTCCTGAGATACAGCGATGATTCCCAAATGGGACCGTGGCGATTTCTCCGCTCCAGGTGGATGAATCGACCCAGTTTCACTGCAGCAGGCTTCAGGGGCAAGAGGATGACAAATGCAGTGGACTTGCACAGGACGTTGCAGCGGCAGGGCAACACGGTAACAGCATTTACTCCGGTCCTGGCGCACTCGTCTCACTTCAGACCTGGGAACACCAAGTGTAAGAAATTTGGTGTCAGGGTGCTGGTGACACAGAGCTAGCAGTATACCAAGTTTCGTGGGCCTCCTCAAAACGGCGCTGTTGACAGAGCAAAGCAACTGGGTAAGCTGGTCAGTCCACTGGTTGGCCCAGGGACACTTTAGAGAAAGCTTACTTGCAGGGTTTGATGAAGGTGCCGAGAATAGTTGGTCCCACTATTCGCAGACCTTCTAGGGCGACCAGATATAGAGGGGTCCCACGGGACGACAGCAGGCTCAGGGTGCCAAACCTTCCAGCGGGTCACAAGCGGTTCCTCGACTCAGCTTCGTGTTGCAGGATACTTGGATCCTATCCTTTGTTCAGTGAGAACTCAGGAGATCGACATGGTAGTGGTGTTTTCAGCCTTCTCTTATCCAAAGTTCCCTTCGCGCCAAAAAGGAGAGGACCCAGTGGGAGATCTGCTCACAAACACACACTCCATATGTGGACCAATTACGGACCAGGGTGGTCCCAGGCATTCATGGCACTCCACACTCTCTGGCACCCAGTATGTGTATTGGAACGAGACGTTCCAGCCCACATCCTGGAGGCACACACAACAGGCATGCAGAAGCCTGCGAACGCATTACGATTCATGGGAAAGTGCATGACTAAATAAGGACTGACCCGGGTTGACTCGACCTGGGGAAGGTGAAGGGGCAAGATGGCCAAAGGACAGGACAAAGAACCTCGTGGCATGGCCATTTTGGAGCCAGGCCACCTATTCATGGCAAACGCGGTTAACACGGTTAACATGGCAGGAAAGGGTTACAAATAATGCGAAACAATAGCTGCCACCAGTCCTGTCCATGACACATTTGCACAGTTCATAAAAAGTCCAGTGAGAGTATCTAGGGCCTTTGGAAATGACAAAAGACCCAAGTGTGCTGTATGGTAAAATACATTGCACACTTGTTACATGTTGCACAAAAGTTGCAACATGAGGAAAGGACTGAGGGAAACAAAGTCTCCCAGTACTGACTGTCTTAAGGGCATGTCAGTTTCCCCATAAAAATTGAGCGGAAGCCCAGAGGAGTGCAGCTGAAGGCTGTGCTTCTCTGGCAAAGTCAGTCAATGGTGTCTAAAAAGCAGCACAAAGTTTGGGGTTGACACATGGAGGGAAAATTACATACAATTATGAAATCTTTCCTAACAACCGCGTTTGCACAGTACCTTTAAAGTGGAGAACAGCTGTAGCCGAGACAGTTGTTCCTGGCAGTTCGAGCAGATCTCGCTGTTCCTGAGCTTCAGTCGTGGGGACAAGAAGGAGGACATCAGGAGGTACCTGCACTGCCCAGGGAAGTGGCCACAAGCTTGGCAAAACGTTGGTTTAAGGTCTGAGTGCCTTAAAGACCACAAACTGGTATCCTTCCCACTGGCAATCTGGTTTTCCAAAGCACTCTGCAGAAAATTCGACCAGGAGGGGACGGTGTCCAGGCGGTTTGCGAGTTGGTTGTACCCACCAAACTCAAGGGAAGAAGTTAACCTTGAAGGGCTTCTCTGTCGATGGAGTTTTAGGCAATTGTGACCTGCAGCAGGGCTTCACCGGTCATCCAGGAGTTGAAGCATTCGTCTTCCTTCAGCTCGTCTTCAGTTCTTTCGTTCCAGTGGTCGACTCTGCTTTCCAAGTCCCAGAGACCTGCTTTTAAACAGTTTTCCCCCATCCATTCATTCCAGCCTGGGTGTCACTCACACAGCAGGATGGCTGTCCTTGCCGGAAAGCCAGCCGGCCAATCAAGCCAGAGTGCATTCAGGTCTCCTAGGAGACTAAGCACAGGGAGTTTCGGGCACCTCCCTCATATCCTGTCCACCCCAGACACTCAGGCGCCAGAGGAGGGCTTCAGCACTGAAGCCCGCCAATGAACAAAGGGACCAAACCTGGTTTGGCACGCACAGACAAACACAAGAAGGACCTTTCCAAAAAGAAATGGTGAAAAAAGTTGACCGGAGTCTGTTTTTACAGATAGGTCTTGGGTGCCATATTGAAAAACATGGCTGACCCGATTTGTAGCTACCGTTGTTCGCGGTCAGGAAGTAGTAGTTCTAAACCACTGCCACCGACCATTTCAAGTAGGAAAGGGTAACATTTGACTGTTACATGAGTGTTTTGACTCAGGGGATGCTGGGCAACCCCTCCAGCACTCCATGGGAAGATAGTGTGTGCTGGGTCTGTACATTTAAAGAGACTAGTAAAGTCAATGTAACTTTACAGGCTCTGGGAGACAGTAGTCACTCCCAGAGAAGGTATTTAAACCATGGGAAGTCTGAAAGACATCCCTGTGCCACTGCACTGAAGGTGCTGTGTGACACATAGAAAAAGATGATGTTTATGGAGTTGTTTTAAAACTCTATAACCAAAGAACACAAAAGTAAAACACACATCAAAATACATGGAAGAGTGGGAAAAAATGCTCACACTCTTCCCAGGTAAAACATCAAATTCTAGAAATCCAGCAAAGTTGCTGGGGGTCTTAAAAGGTAAGGGAAATTAGCACGTTCTTGAGAATTCTCCCTAACACTATGACCCTAGCTTTGCCTACTGTGAAAGGAGATATCATGCACATTATTGTTCCTGCATTAGTAATAACATGGTTCAGAATTGCCACAAAATTAATTACATTGAGGGTTGTAAATATATAGCAGGGTACTGCTACTATATGCCATTTTACTTCAAACGTATGTCGGGATGTGTAACCCCTACCGCCCCCCTCCGAGGCTGCTTAAAATCAGCATGTTGCCCACCTAATAATACAATATAACACAATATCAATGTGCCATCCCGGCAGCCAGGCTGCTCACATTTTATTAAGTTCTGCTCAATGTGTCACTCTGCCTGTTCCCAAACTGCCATTTCAGTTTCCACTTTTTCATACTAATCTCTCGTTCCTACAGTTAGACATAATGTCTTAGCAGCTTCTACAATCTCAGAAAAGTACCATGCCAGTTTCGCATTTACAAAAACTGGTTCCATTGCCCAATAACTAATCATTGTCCCATGGTTCTCTATAGGACTTGCGAGATGGCCTTCAGCGCTCCACCAGCTGCCCATGGTGACTTCTGGTAACATCATCCAAAGCAGCAGATGCCTTTCTCTGGTGGATGGACGAATGTTATAGCAGCAGAGGTTGGGTGGGAGAAAAGCTTTCCTCCTCTCAAGAACAGGTTATCATGCCATGTTCTTTCTGAATAGGGGCACCTGCTATCTTTTTGAAACAATTTTGCAAGGAACTTGGGGTTGGTCAACCTGAGTTACCTGGGGGAACCCAGACGAGGGCTCCCTGCTCACTGTGCTCAGAGAGGCACAGCTGCACCTCACTGATGAGGCCCAACAAGGCTGAAACACGTGTATGGGGTTGCTGTTTGTATTTATGTTCAGAAGGGAATTGCCATAGCATTTCGGTGCTGGACTGCCGATGTGGGCGGGAAAAAGACTGATGTGCAAATGGATATTTCCCATCTGTGAACCGTACAGTGAGCAAAAAGCGATGGCTACGAATTCTCAAAGTGGGAAAAAACCAGAGCAGGTTATCATGCAATGTTCTTTCTGGAGAGGGGAGCCTGCTACCTTTTTGAAACAAGCCTGCATTACAAATGTTCTGCACTCCTGCAATCTTACCTGGCCATGGGTCATAATGGTAGTCAGCAGTGGGGAGTAAGGGTGATGAATCAAAGGTTCACATGCAGCTCCACAGCTGCCTCCAACTCTCAAGAACAATGACAGAAGTGAGATGATAAAAAAACAGGTGCTTCCTGCCATTAATGGCCCTGGGCTTTTACCTTACCTGGGAACCTTCTGCATGCATGTTCCACACACTGTAGCCCCATGCACACGCAAGCCACCTGCATGGCTTATCATGTACAAGCCAGGTGGACGATGAAGGGACGTTTCTTTAACTGCCAGCAACTTTTGTTGACTATCTCACTGGCCAAGCCTGCCAAGGGAATGCTCAGGGTTTGGAATGGACCACACCTGCCAACACGGTGCTGTGGGAGTGCTGAACAGTACTGTTCCCGGCGCCAGCAACGGGCAGAGCAGCGCACGTAAGTAGAGTGTGCTTGGGAGGGGAGAGGATAGGTGGAAAAGGGGGTTGGGGTGGGGTAAGGGGCAGAGGACGCGAAGGAGTGCACTTAGCTTCATCCCTGCGAGGGAAGATGGTGGCCTTCCGCTCTGAGGAGGCTCGCAGCGAGGTCTTTCCCGGTGTGTTAAAGACCCCATTCTGCGCCTCCGCATTGGCTGGGAGGCTGCCACACCCTCCCCGCTGGGTACTAATAATATACAGCTTAAATATGACTGTTGAATCCATGTAAGTAGCATACTTTGGCGCCACACAAATCAAGCATAGCACTCACATTCTTCTGCAACTTTGAGGCAAATTGACAGCGCTCCCTTTTGTGGCTGTCCCAGTTTGACTCCCACCATTCAGGCCAACATGTGGGCAGTGCTGCCGGTTACATATTCCTGACCAGTAATGCAGACCGTGTGCATCGGTTTATGTGTCTAATTCTTTTCCTGACTAGTAATGCAGACCGTGTGCATCGGTTTATGTGTCTAATTCTATTCCTTACCAGTAATGCAGACCGTGTGCATCGGTTTATGTGTCTAATTCTATTCCTTACCAGTAATGCAGACCGTGTGCATCGGTTTATGTGTCTAATTCTATTCCTTACCAGTAATGCAGACCGTGTGCATCGGTTTATGTGTCTAATTCTATTCCTGACCAGTAATGCAGACCGTGTGCATCGGTTTATGTGTCTAATTCTTTTCCTGACTAGTAATGCAGACCGTGTGCATCGGTTTATGTGTCTAATTCTATTCCTTACCAGTAATGCAGACCGTGTGCATCGGTTTATGTGTCTAATTCTATTCCTGACCAGTAATGCAGACCGTGTGCATCGGTTTATGTGTCTAATTCTCCTGCGTGGACATACAGAAGGTGCATGCGGATTCGGATTCCACTCCAGGGTCAGCCACCATTCCCACCACATAAATCTAAAGGCCTAATATGTCACACCCCATTACATTATATAAGCTCCCCGTCCCCGACCTCTACAGTGTGCCGGGCTCGCCTTTCCTTTGTGGCCGATTTTCTCAGAAGCAAAAGGCGGAAATGGACATTTATCGGCCTTCCCTCCACCCCTGGTCCTCAAGGGGCGCATTGCTGTCAGCCAGCATAATAGATCCTGAGCCTCCTCCTGCTGTGAATCCAGCGGCGTCTGTCTGACGGCTGCGGAGTCCATTGATATTTTTCACTGGTATTTTCTTAATGGATGTGCTTGGTGGTGGGGGTACATGAAGGGCAAGGTCATGAACACTGAATGCGGCTTCCAGTAAAACACAAGACTCTACAGTCATCCCCAAGCGGCGATGAATAGTGTGTGCGTGCCTTTTCTTGTGTGTGGAGAGTACAGTGTATGACATAAAACCTTTGTCTAGAAGAACGCCTCTCGGACTGACCCCTAGAGGTCCGACTACGTCTCTTAGCAGAAGATGAAGATTTATTAAGGCACGCCCCTCACCCCCTCCCATGGATAGAACTGCCATGGCCTGAGGAAATTGCAAAAGTGAAAAGAGAGAGAGAGACAGAGAAAGAAAGAAAGAAAGAAAGAAAGAAAGAAAGAAAGAAAGAAAGAAAGAAAGAAAGAAAGAAAGAAAGAAAGAAAGAAAGAAAGAAAGAAAGAAAGAAAGAAAGAAAGAAAGAAAGAGAGTAAGAATAGAAGAATAGAACAGCATCAGAATGAAAGAATGGAAGAAAGAGAGGATGGTTCAGACAAAGGGTGAAAGGATGGAAGAAAAGATGAACGTATGGACGGAATGGTCAAAGACCTAGTTTAAGGATGAATTGAAGGATGGAAGATTGGTCAGAATGATGAAATAAACGATGCACATAAAAAAACAGAAAGTGTGCAGATAGAATGAAAGAGGGGAGGGAGAGAGGGAGAAAGGAAGGAAGGAAGAAAGGAAGGAAGGAAGGAAGGAAGGAAGGAAGGAAGGAAGGAAGGAAGGAAGGAAGGAAGGAAGGAAGGAAGGAAGGAAGGAAGGAAGGAAGGAAGGAAGGAAGGAAGGAAGGAAGGAAGGAAGGAAGGAAGGAAGGAAGGAAGGAAGGAAGGAAGGAAGGAAGGAAGGAAGGAAGGAAGGAAGGAAGGAAGGAAGGAAGGAAGGAAGGAGGGGAGGGAGGGAGGGAGGGGAGGACGGAAGGAAGTATTCGAATAAAGAATGGAAACATGCTAATGTATTGAGTATATACAGAATTACAGATGGATAACTGCCAACCATGCAGATAGATTCCACCAAAGGTTTCAAATGACATCTAATAGACAATGGAACTCTGAGGAGGGGTACAATGGTATTTGAAAGCTACCCATCAGTAAGTTTAGACTGCCCGTGACATCACTGGGCCCTTTTTCCACGTATTAATCAGCATTTTAGGCTGTGGTGAGGGTCGACATGAGGGAACTATATAGACAATAAAAATACCATCATGGGCCTCATTACGAGGTTGGAGGTAGCCTTGCCGGTTTTAACAGCAATGCTACCTCCAAACTCGCATCCGGGTCCGGCACCCGCGAATGGGCAATTACTGGGCTATTCCGGCCCAGCCGGACCGGTAATTGCCCATTCGCAAGTGCTGGGCCCGGTACATCCCCATTCCCATCGAGCCTCATAGGGCTCAATGGGAATGGGGAGGGTAGTAGCACCGGTACCGTTAATAACGGTACCAGTGCTACCATCATGTTCTGCTCGCGGGTGCCGGTACGGCCACCAGGTCAGACCTGGTCGCTGCAAGGGCACCCACAAACAGAACTCCTAGTATGGCGGTACGGTAGCATCGGTGCCGATAGCGATACCGAAACCATAGTTGCCTTATCACCATACTTGTAATGAGGCTCATGTGTCCTTGGCCTTCACCTCACAGCAGCCCAAAAAGAAGAAAAACCTAGCAAGAAAATGCCATATCCCCCTGATGTTAATTCATGCTGGTTGGTAATGAGAACTATAATCCTCAGCAATGACTGCGCAGTAAGAGGATACAGTGTTTTGAAAGTAAATGACTGCTAATGGCTTCCTTTGAAAGACCTAAAAAACACAGAGACACCTCATGTCTGATGGGCACTCTTGCATTTTTGATATAAAGACCTAAACTTTGAAGCCATAGGTGTGAAATAGTTTATTGTGAACAGGAATTTCAGACCCACAGGATGCCAGCTACTTTGTTGGAAGCCCTGCCACTAATCTGTTATTATCATACAATCTCACAGTTACCGGTAGCCACTCGACAGTACATGTTAGTGCGTTTGTTGGTCAGTTCCATTCTAGTGGAATCCTGGATTGACCATTGCTTTGTATTTGAGCTCAACTCCATTCTCTTTAGCTGGTTGTGTGCTTGCCTTTGGGCTCTCTGTTTGGTTAATGCGACCTTTTACCTGTATCCCGGATTGTTTTTGCTTGTTCCCATGGCCACTGTTTTAATTGTATGTGAACAATAATACTTTATAGAGACTAGAGGGTGTTCAATTCTTCTTTTTTCAAAACAAAAATACATTTTGTAGCGATCTGGTGGTCCTATGTTCCTTTTATTTAGGAAAGACAAACCGATCCCACCTTCAAGAGGAGGACACAAATGACTGTTTCGAAACCAGAATCTATTAATATTATTAAAAATTCAATTTATGAATACATATTTATACAGTACAATCTGAATAATTGAAACTATTTCATTTACTTGCAATGATTTCAATGCATTTTGTGGATCTATCTGTACATAGTGTGCTACTCCGTTTTTGACTAAAACCAAAGTTTTTTTCTACCTATCCGTTCCAGTGCATTTCACTGTAGTATTACGTCCTGGTTTGCATCCACTCAGCATTCTTTCATATTTCTATTGCCCAACATGTTTCATTTGTCACTCATACTTTAAAACAATTTTTCAGGAAATTCTTCAGGGGGACACTACTACAATTACCACAAATGTTGCTTTGATCTACAAAGTCTAACGCATGCTTTGTCTCTACGTCCTCACGCTTTTACAAATCTTGCTTCATGATCTCTGACTTTTTAAAATCTTTTGGCTATTCTTCTGTTGGTCTTCAGTTTTTGTATTCCACTCTTTAATGTGATCTGTCCAACAGTTACTTCCTATAAGAGACAAAAAAACGTTTTTAATTTACCGTTCTTTATTGACCAAAAATGTCAGTTTCGACCGTCTAATGGTGCTTTGGAAGATATTTTCCTATTTTTTTACATGGCTAAATCTGAATTGCCACCAGTAAACACTCTTACCCTGCGTGATGAGAAAAACAAGGAGGAGACTGTTCAATTAAACGGTAACCTTTACAGGTTAGGCATTTTCAAAAAAGAACTATATCCCTTTATGGGGGTACTACTCGTTTTTTCCTGTTTTCACTGTCACTCACTGGCTGCTGCTGCATGCTTTCACTTCCCACTTTGGTCCACAATGCCGATTTTTTGAAACTCTCTTGTTCCTTCCTTTGTAGATTAAAGCAAAATGTGTTGTAATTGTAGTAGTGTCCCCCTGAAGAATTTCCTGATTTTTTTTTTTTTAAGTTTGAGTGAGGAATGAAACATGTTGGGCAATAGACATATGAAAGAATGCTGAACGGATGCAAACCAGGAATTAATGCTACATTAAAATGCACTGGAAGGTATTATAGGTAGTAAAACACTTTGGCGTTAGTCAAAAACGGAGTAGCACACTACGTACAGATAGATCCACAAAATGCATTGGAATTAATGCAAGTAAATGAAATAGCTTCCATTATTCGGATTGTACGGTATAAATATTTATTAATTAATTGAATTTTTAATAATATTAATAGATTCTGGTTCGTAAACAGTCATTTGTGTCCTTGTCTTGAAGGTGGGAGCTGTTTGTCTTCCCTAAATAAAAGGAACATAGGACCACCAGATCATTACAAAGTTTGTTTTTGACTTGTTTGTGTACCAAACCTTCTCTCAGCATCACCAATTGCCTCAGCCTTTCCTCTTGTCCCTGTTTAGCTGGAATGTGCAGTAGACCATGCATGCTCTATAAATTGGCTTTTCCTGGTTCTGCAAATTACCACTGTAATAATAAGAAGCAATGTAGAAGCAGGTATTATTTTACTTTATGGTCATGGATGTACACGAGCCTTGGAGAGAGCAGAACTGCAGCCATTGCTCTGGCAAGTGACAGAAAAACTGGAAACACATATTTTGGAAGCTATGGCTTATGAGGAGAACAGGGCTTTCCAGGTCGCTCGCTGGTATGTCACCCTGGGCTCCTTGATATGTAGTGCATTTATCAACTGATAATATGAAAGAATAATCTTTGCTCTCTTTCTGTGTGGTTCTAAATGTGTTTTTCACTGTCTTAGTAGGAATAATGCAATATTGCTGTCAATGCCATTATCAATAAATGTGTACACTGCTAATCCCCTGACTAAACCAGAAAATAAGATGTTTTATTGCAATTACCACAAAAAATATATTATATATGACCCGTTTAAAAACTAAATTGACACTCTGATAAATGTAAACCTCTTTATTGTAATTTGAGGGGGCTAATATAGGTGCGTCCATATTTTCCCTGTTTCCATGAAACCAACAAACAGTGTAACAGGGTAAGGGACCTAGGTTAAATAAAGTTTGGTTGCACATACATTGCAAAAGGGGGGATTGTGGTGGACTGTTCAAAATGATATTTTTCTTCTATATGCTATGTGCGTGTTTCAGTGTCTTTGACCTTTTTTCCAACTTAATTTCTTTCAACCTAGACTTCCAACATAAAGACTTGGAAGTATGATTATTGTCATTGTGAAAATGGTCTCTGTGTGGGTTGTGATAAAGCTTATGAAGGCTGAAACTGTGTTTTGAAAACTGGGTGACTGGAGGTGTAATATTATTGGGACACGCGGGCGATGAAGGGCAGTGTTTTGCATGTACAGATGGCACACTACCATGTGAAGAAGGGGTAGGACACCATAGATTGGACATTGTAGAAGGACTTGGGTCAGGTAATAGCTGTGATCTATGCACCTGCGTCAATGACAGACTATTGTAGATATGGAAGAAGTACTTAACGAGACTGGGCATCTGAACCGGAGCGAGCCTTCCCAGGGGCCAAACAGGCTACTGCACCCATAGGCCCTTTTAATGTGGTAACGCTTTATTGGATGGATGGGGATGCAGAATTTACTCTTACACCAATAATAAAACGGACTCAGGAAGTTGGCAAAACATAGCTGTTTTAATATCAATTTTCTAAAATAGAGAGTACAACAGACATCAATGGACGTCTCAAAGCATATCTCTCTCAACATTTTACATGCAAAAAATACACTTTATAGCAAGCACTAGTCATCATTGATGACATACTACATGGCAAACTAAGAAATCCTATCTGGGATTGTAGTTGGTATACAGGGAACATCTAGGTATACTTTTTATGGGGATAGGATTTTGATTGGGTCTCTATAGTCAGGTGGACAACTATGCCCACCCCTAGTGCAAGTCATCTTCATTGTCATCAAATACACAATGTTTCATTGGCTCTCAAAATATAGGGCTCTTTGCTACATGGCCCTCAATAATTGGTTGGCACACTTGTACCCTTATGGAATATTCAACTTGCCTGCAAGCTGGTAACCTAGGTACTTGTGGGTGGACTTGATCATGCCTCCCCAACCAATTAGCCCATCATCCATCATCACTCCTGCTGTCTGCCATTCAAATTGTCTTTGAACTCTGCCTTGCAAAGTATCACTATGCCTGAGATTAGAAGGGAGTGCAAGCACGTCCTTATCTTCAGTCTCGATGTAGCTTGCTATTTCTATTTACCCCATGTGACAAGAGACCGTGTTTTAGCTCCTTCTTCACATTTAATACTATTAAATGAATAAAACATGGCACTCATATTGTTTTTCCATGGTACCTCACCAGGAGCTTGTCTCACTTCTCACATTCATTGTATCTTCTCAGATAGATAACCAGTTTCTTGGCTGCCTCAACCCTTGAGACTGGCCCAGCCAAGCCTGCTCAATTCTTTCTCCATCTCCAGCCATTTTTCTCTGCTGTGCCATACTTTAAGCCCTTTTCCTACTGAGGTACTGGTTTGCTAAAATGTGATGTGTAACAACCAGATTCTATAAACATATATATATATTGGCGACACCGCATGCAGTCTATTCACTACGTATAGCCAGCCTTCATGGTTACTTAGTCTACCTGCTTTGCAGCATCTGTACAGTTATAAAGCGACTTATATTTTCTTCAGTGTTCTACACACGTGCAATCTTCACATGAAATGTTACTCAACTCTTTCTTTCGTCATCAGATTCTATAAGGTCTATTCATCTTCTCAGCATCTCTTCTTGGTGCATTGTCTTCATGTGACGTCACCAACTCCTCTTTCATTTATATTTACACTTCTTCAGGAACCTCCTTCAAGAGACTGTCATCCCTCTGCGGGTACATCATATAGGGCGTTCTCAATGGATACCTTGTTTTGATGATTCTCCCCCCTCTGGTTGATTCATCGACCACTCTTTTACCTGTTTTCACATTTAGACATCCTCTCCTGAAAAAGTGCTTCTTTGGAGTACCTTCACTACTCCTTTCAGAGATCCTGATGATTATACATGGTCATCAACACTCCAAGTCATGTGGCTACATTGTCCATTCGGGCTGCAATAGATCCATCATTGCACATACTTCTTGTGGTTCCTTGGATACAGGAACTTCATTTCCTTAGGTGCTAGGATGCTTGCTTCTATATATTTTCTGATTTCTTTATCTGTCAGCTCCTTGGGTCCAAATCCAGACTTGACATCGATCATGATCTTCATTCCTACTGCTTTCTTTGCTGTCTTTTTGCACCGTGTGATTATTATTCTGATCACACAGAATCCAAACATGATCATTACCATCAGTGCTCCGAAAAACTTGAAAATATTCGCCATCCATTGTGGAACCCGTGAGGAGATTGATTCAAACCAGCTGTCATCTACAATATCTTCTGTCTCATCATCCGTCCTTGATGTATAAGTTTGTTAGCATCGTTATGGCATCTGTCAAGGTCCCGTTCTCGTCATCGTGAGAAGGTAGGAATGTGCACCATTGTTCCCCCATTTTGGCACAAACACCTCCATCCATGGTTGTACTCATGCCCAGGACATATCTGTTCTGGAGGGTCATCAATCTTATGGCTCTCAATTCTTCCTTGATAGCGTTGAATCCCTTTATGGTAATGTTGATCGTCTGCCGGAGCTCCTAGCGAGTGATTTGCAACCACTTCGCATTTGCCATCATCTGAATCCCTGGCATAAAGATAGTTGTGAATACTGCAGCAGTCTGGCTGAACAACCTGTGTTCATATGGAACAGAATCAAAGGCTTCTATGGACTTCGCTGAAAAGTAATTCTCCCTTTTTGTTTGATTGAGAAATACAAATCTCCTCTTCCTCATGTGAACAGATGCTTTTGGGAACTCTCCAATGTTCAGGTCACTCTTCGGAATCATCAGTGCTGGAACGTGGATGATAACTATGGAACACAGCCCTCCCCAGTGTTTGGCCAACTTCATATACGCTCTGGATCAACAGGCCCATTAGTGATCCATTATCACTACTGTTGCATCCTTCATGCCTGGTACATCGAAAATTTGGCCGCACTGCTGATTCATTTCAACCTTTCTCGTGCCATTGTTTCTGAAGCACAGCTCTGCACTTGCTAAAGGTACTATCTGCAAAGGTGCTCCTTTATCATCGACCCAAGTCAGCAATTTCCCAATATTCGACAATGATGCTTGCATTCATTCTCTGCATTATCTATGACTGGTTCATAGTATCCTGTTAGTGCTAATGTGTTACATACAATCAGGCCTTCTGCCCATCCTTCTGGAGTCAGCACTGTTCCCTGGCTTTGCAGCTGACCTCTCTCCTTGCATCTTCGTATTTCTTTGTGGTTCTTTCCTTGACAAGTGAGCATTTTGTTTTCTTCTCTTCTGATTTCTGCTCCATTTATTCAATGCTGTTCATATCTTATCACTTCATTTCTTGTTTCTGGTTTCCCTTTTGTCTTTAAATCTTGCACATAGTCATCTTCTCTTGGAGCCGTCTTCTCAGTCACCCATATCAAGGATGCTGTTCGACCCTGGAACTGACTTCTTGTATGGTAGAGTGGAAGGTGTGTTAGGCAATGAGCTTTTTGGACTGCTACTTCAATAGCTATGAATATCTTAGAATTCCCCATAGCATAAGGTATGAGAGCACACACATAGCAACTCTCCATGGTCGCTCTCTCTCCCAACATTTTCATGTGCTGATACCACATGTTATTACCCAAGTACGCCGTGCTGTCTAGGTAATTATTTAATTCATAATCATCTTCCCATATGCTTCTCTTGTGTCTCCCTCTCGCAAAGTGAGTGCTTGCATAATACTCAAGAAGTATATCAGTAAGGGTCCTCCCTACAGGAGAGATCATTGGTACATTCGCTTTAGCAATAGGCAACCTCACACGAGCTACTGGTGTGGGGAAAATCCCAAATGGTCTTGGTCTTTCAGTAATAGACAATTCTGTGAGAGTCACTGGAGTGGGAAAAATCAAGGGACTTCTACCTTGCCTAGAACAATGAAGTAAACAGTATGGATTAAAATAATCAGGAAAACAATGATAAATGCTGAACATGCATATATTATGCACCAATACATTAATCCCCACCATTCACGATTCTCCACACGTCGTTGAGTTTGCTCACTTTCCAAAAGTGCACCATGTTCGACGGTCCTCATTGTGCCTGTATACTACTTTAAGGAAGGAAAAACCCTTTTAAATGAGGCAACTCTATTAAATGGTCAGGTAACTGCAAGATCTATTTAACTATTGCCACAGGCAGCCTCCTGATTGCAGGGCCCTTTTTAGGATCATGCAGAAAAGTGCACATTTTAACATTGCACCCAACAAGAGTAGGATAAGCACGAAGAATGAAAACAAAAACAGCGAGAAGGAGCCTACGGGCGTCGGCATCTGTCTGGACCATTGATTTAACCAAACAGGAACTCAGTGAGGAACAGTCTGGAAACTGCTCACATTTCCAATCATCAAATTCGAACTCTAGGTTTGGCATATTTATAGTACATCAACACTTTCTAAGGTCCAATTCAACATATTCCTGTGACCCAGGAACTGAGTTTGCACTCCTGCTAATCTATAAAGAGTGTCTGAGTTGAGCCACAGTCAAAATGCACACTTGCATTTATTTAATCAGCCAACCTTAGCATTCTTCTTCCTCATCATCGATCGGGTCTGCACAAGCTGAACTTCTTCTCCTTGTCTTGCTTCCAAATCGATTGTTAGGGGTGCGTCGGTCTCACCAGTGTATGGCTCTACATCTCTCAAATGGATCCAAGCGCGCCTCTGGACTTTCACTGCTGAGAGAGTAAGGTTTTCCATCAAGTAGGGACCACTAAAGGATGGCTAGTGGCACTTTCTGGTGAAATTCCGTATTAGTACTGAATCTCCAATAAAAAGTGTAGGTACAGGTAGTAATTCCGAAGCTCTGGTTGCTGAATGGTCTTCATCTGTGTCCTGAGACTGACCCCCCTGGCGTTTGAGCTGATCTGAAATGACAGAGATTCTAGCGGTCATACATGTCAAATAAGCACGTAACTAATTTCCTAACATTTCTGCAGTCTTCTAGGCATCACTTCTGCTCCTTGATGGAGGAGACAAAGGCGTTCTCATTTGCCTTCCTGTCACTAGCTCGTGGGGTGTGAGGTGGTGGTCCGACCCAGACTGATTCCTTAATGCATACAATGCAAGGGGCAGGCAATACAGCCATCCCTTCTTCAGTTTCATTTTGAGTTTTGTAATTCTCTCTTTAACAAGACCATTGAGCCACTCACATATTATGTTCACTTGTGGGTGATAAGCAAAAGAAAACTTGTGCTTTATACATAACAATAGGCTAATCTGTTGAAATACCTCATTAACAAAATGGCACCCATTGTCAGATCGCAGCCCCTCACACACTCCCCATCTGGGAAAGACTTCTCAGACTAAAAACGTTGCTGCATATGTGGCATCAGGGTGTGTACAGGACCTGCTTTGATCCACCTGGAAAAGGGACACACCACCACTATCACATTCCTGTATCCACTACATACTTGCAGCATGTCAATATAATCGATATGTAAATGCTGGAAAGGACGGTTTGGTCGAGGAATCACTCTTCTGATCATTCGCAGTGCATGCCCAGCGGTAAACCTTTTTTACCAATTTACTACATAAAATGCAACGTGTTCTAACAGGTTCGGTACTAACCAGTCCTCTGCAATAGCTGCTGCAAGGCTTTCCCTAGTTACATGCGCAGGGTATTGCAGCTGTTCAAGCGCTACCTTAACAATTATACTGGCATCAGCGGCTTTCCAGTGCTGTTTTGTCGCCACAATTACTTGGAAGGGGGATAAAGAACACCCCCTTCATTTCCATAACTCTTGCTCTTCCTGCAGTACACTGCCCTGAACTTCCATCAACTGTGTTCTCGATAAATGATTAAACCCTTAATTTAATACCATAATTGTGACTACCTTCTCCTTATAACTGGAGTATCAAAACTTGAAATATCTGGTGAATATGCAACCCTTTTATCCTCTACGTCTGCAGCTTTGTTCCCGCAAGAGATAAAGTAAGTTTGCTTAGTATGTGCTGCGCATCTAACTATTGCAATGGCTACTTTGTAGTTGTAGTGCCTTAATAAGCCTGCCCAATAATGCTGTGTGTTGCACTGGAGTGCCATCCTCTCGGAGGACCCCTCCTTTTCCAGCGTGCTAGCCCTGCGTGCACGGTTGATTTCCTGTCCTGCATGATTTCTAAGTGTGACAATATGCGCCACCAATTCTGCTGCTTGCGCTGAAGAGTGAGACGGTAGTCTTGCACTTGCTACAACCTCAAATTCACCACTTGCTTTGCGTCTCATCACAGCTGAGCCAGAATGCATTTCCTCACTAGTTTGATCGATTTGGAAGAACCATCAATAAAGAAAATCTCCCCCCATGCTAACACATTTACCTTTACGCGCGGGATGTCATTGTAGAATTCCTTGTAGTTTGCACAATCATGCACATGCTCACCCTCTGGCTCAGTTAGAAACGTGGCAGGGTTCACTATTTTACAGCTGACTGTTTTGATTGCTGGATTTGATATAACCACCTCATATGCAGAAGCTCTCTGAGATGTCAATCTACCCTTAGGTTTTTCCAAAATGGCAAACAAAGCATGCTCCACAAAGAGTGTCATAGACTTCTCAATTGTGTATGCGGTTTCTGCTAGCGACTGTTCACAAAGAAAGTGCCCTTTCATAAATTGATCCAGAATCCCACTATAGTATGCCAGAGGTTTATACCCCAGTGTAGTTCTCTGTGTGAGCACTGATGTCATTACTGTCCCATTCGTGTGCAAAAATAAAAATAACTACTCATCATAATTGGGAATTCCTAAAACTGGAGCTGTACAAATGGCTTTCAACTCTTCAAACCCTTCCTCCATTTCCTCAGTCCATTCTATTTTTTCCTTATTCACTTGTGCTTTCTTTAGAGCCTGCAAAAGGGGTCTTGTGTATGAACTTCAATCAAACACCCACGCTCTGACATAGTTGCATAATCCCAAAAACTGTGTGTTTTACCATGTGCTGTTTTGCTGTTTTCATAATCGCCTCAGCTCTCTCAGGTGTGACCGTCTTTCCTTCATGTGAGATCAACTGGCCAATATACAACACTTCTTTTTGACAATATTGCAGCTTCTCTTTGTCTACCTTAAATTCCTTTTCTGGCAGGAAAGTCCTTAACTGAATTGAGTCTTGTCTGCACTCATCTTCTGTCATGCTACAAAACAAAATATCATCTATGTACTGTATTACAACACTTTTCAAATCAACATTGCTTAGGTCCATCTGGAGGACCCTATTAAAGATCGATGGAGACTCACAGTACCCTTGGGGCAAAGGAGTGCTTTTCAGTCTGGTTTGGTGAAAAGTAAATGACGTAAGGACTTGGGAGTCCTTATGCAATGGGATTGAGAAAAACACATTTTCCAAGTCAATCACCATAAAATATTGTGCTTCTGCTGGGATACTGCATAATATTGTTGCCGGATTAGGAACTAAAGGAAACTCTGCCTCTACAATCTGGTTAATCGGTCTAATGTCTTGTATGAATCTCCATGACCCCCCTTTTGATTTCTTGATAGGATACACCATAGTATTGCACGGTGACTCCGACATCACTAAGATACCTTGTTCCATCAGGGCTGAAATAGTCTTAAAAATACCCTCATCCGCCTCTCGAGACATTGGGTACTGTCTTGCTCTAGGTAAAATTGCTCCTGGCTTCAACCTCATCTTGACCTCCCTTACCCCCTTCAATAGGCCAATGTCATAGGGGCCTGTAGTCCGTAAAGAAGTTGGTACTTTTTCCAAATCTTCATCAAAAAATGCTGGACACTGCCTCACTATTACGATTCGCTGTGGGATCTCTCTTTTCTCTATTCTGATCCAATATGTAATACTCATCTCGAATATTACTTCATCATCTGACGGATCATCTCTAAACATGTCTTCATCAGTGTAAAGACTGGAGGGGGGTTATCTGTACTCCTGCCATCTATATGGCAGAGTAGAAGCACACCGCTCCCCGCCCAAGCTTCTCTAATGTTGGTAGCAACGGACGAGCAATCAAGGCTTAGCTCTCAGGAGGTGATGCGGGCTGGTTCTTAAGTACAGTGTAGTCCCCAAGCACCCACAAATGAATGTCCATTCACTATGTTAGTGAAAACAGAGTTCTTTATATAAATAAGGTTTTGATTATGTACACATTCAATAACAAACTTTGTATATACAGTCTCTATGTGGTTCCCCAATTACTTCTTAGATTCCATTAAAATGCATCAACTGTAGACAATTTCAAATGACATACAAATCAATTAATAATGTGAACCAACAACAGACTTCGGGAGGAAAACAACTTGGTTAAACAATTGGCAGAATACTGGCCCCGTTACCGAGACACAGTTCTGTGTGAGGATCCCTCCACCTGGGCAACCTGTAAAAAAGATAATAAACAAGCCCAGTCCATATATTGTCTTAGCAGAGTCTTATTTCTCACTACAGATATCCTACTTCCCCACTGTACCTGGTTTAGCAGAGTTCAAAGTCAGGTCATCGACGGATCCTTCTTGAGTGAACTCCCTTTCAGGCAGGAGCCACGGATCGTCGAGATCCCACGAAGAAAAGGGTGAAAAAGGCATTGAGGCAGCAGCTTCGGTCCAAGCCGTGTTCGTCGACGATCGGTTATGGACATCCTATGAAGATGAGGTGTATGGGGCACCTCGACGATGAGAGTTTGTTGACGCAAAGAGTCAATGAAGAACATTGGCCCAGCAAGGGTGTCGGTCATCGGTTCATCTGTGTCTTTGTGGTCTTCAGGTGGTGGGAAACCCGCGGGCAGATTCTCCTTGGACCTTGACTTTCTCTGGCGGGACAAAGTGGTCGAGGGTGACAAGCAAGGGAGTCCTTGATTCAAAGTGTTCTTAGGCAATGCAGCATTGTGGCTCCAGTCGACGGCAGCACAGCGTCAAGCTGTCCCTGCTTCTGGGCAACACGGCTTCGACGGGCTTCCAGCGGTAACAGCGATCCTCTGAACCCTGGTTGACGATGATGGACGGATTGTCCGGGCGCTTCTCTTCAGTTTCCTCGGAGGTCCCCATCTCCGGTCGACAGTCTTTCGAAGGCTGACTTCCAGGGAGCTTTGGTGAAGGTTAGCTGGTGCATGAATGTCCCTCTTAGCTCGGGGAGAGGTCTCCTAGCCAGGTCCTCTCTTGGATCAGTTTCTTGAAGGCACAGCATCTTTCAGATTGCATTGAAGGAAACAGCAGGTAACCTTCTTCTTCCGGCTTTGAGAATAAGCATCAAGCTTCTGAACAATTTCCATCAGTGAGAGGTCCTCAGATATACTGTTTGGTCTCTCATTCACTCTGCTGGGTCACACTCAGGCAACCAATCATTCAGAAGGGCTTTAATGCAGGCAGGCAGCCAATCATGCTCAGAGTGCATTCAGGCCATGCACTTCCCTCCAGACACTCACAACAAGGAATGTGCATTGGGACAAGTACCCAGCCATTCATCACTCCACACTGCATTCATACCAGTTTCGGGCAGAGCTGTCTCATTCATTGTGTTACATACCAGAAACCAGACACCAATAACATGAAATGTATATTGGTCACACACTCCATTCACCCAGGTCCCACCCCAAGGGTGTACCCACAACATACAGTCATTGGGAAGACTCCAGCCAGCCTGGCCTCGACTTCACCACAATACCATATATGGAACTTCCACCCAACAGCCAGTCAGGGGGAAGGGACAGAGTCAGTGCTTCCCAGGACTTTTGGAAAACAAGGTAACAGACAATAGAAAGCAAGAGGCCACAGGGGCCATCTTGTATCCTATCAGGAATCAACTAATTCCAATGGCAGAGCCTGATTATCCCAAAATGGAGGATACTCAGAGCACCTGTCAAAATCAGCATGGAGCTGCCACCAGCCCGTACCCTGCTCTGTGGGTCACACCAGGGTCGGATTGGACCCTCGGCCTTTCGGCCTATGGCCGTGCAGAAATCGTCCCTAGGGAGTGGGGGCCAGTTTCTGCCCACACCTGGGCCAGTTTTGAAAGAAAAAAAAATTGAAAAAATTACTTTTTTGGAAAAACAAATATTTCTTTTTAAAAACAAAAATAACACCTGCAACAGCATAATTCATCAAAGCAAGGTAACACATGTTACCTTGCTGTGATGATTTATTTGCATGCATGATGTGTGCATCATAAATTATGATGCATGCATTATTCAAATGCTGCTGTTGCATGCAAAGTTGAAGAACTGGGGCCGCCGCAGGGCTGGTGGCTGACACTGCGCCTCCACTCCAGTGGCGACAGTGCCCCCTGGAGTTGCTCTGCTGTTGTATTAGTGATAAATATGTATTAGTGATATTAGTGATGAACTAACAATTTTAAAGTAGAATAAGCATCCATTTGTACGTATTTTGCCTTTTCGCAAGTTGCAGTAATAGCATGTTTTTTTTTTCTGCCGTTGTCTCTGTTACGATCATCACAAGACATTCCATCTCAGTGTCCTCGGTCACTTGACAAAATCCTTGTGCCTAAATGCTTCTGTACAGTGCAGAAATATTTGACCATAGCACATCAAGTGGCCATTGACTTCATTGTCACAATGCATGCTTGGTTGTAATGGGCCTGATTACAAGTTTGCCGGTACAGTAACAACAGTACCAGTAAGCTTGCCGGTACCGTTGTAACCATACCGGCAACTACGAGTTCTGCTCGCAGGTGCCTTTTTTCCTGCCAGGTCTGACCTGGCGGGTGGACCGGCACCCGCGAGCAGAGCATGTTGGATGCACTGGCACCATTCACTGATGGTGCCGGTGCATCCGGGCTTCCCTATTCTCAAATGGCAATGTTGAAGAATGTTTTCCGGTGCCCGGGAATGGGCGGGGTTGTAATACCAAGGATATTGCCCATTCCCGTGCACCAGAGAAATGTGCAAGTTTGGCGGCAGCCTGACGGTTTTACCGCCGAACTTGTAATGAGGCCCATTCTTTTCCATCTCCCTGGCATGCTGTTCAGGATGTTTGTTTGCATGTATGAGGTAACGAGTGCTCAGGTTATGGGATGTCTTGTGAGTGCGCAGCTTTCCCTATTTTGCCAAACTCTGAAGCCTAAAAGTAGATGCATGCAGGTTTAACATGCGGCCAACTTTGCACCAGACCTGCAGATGAACTTAACTGTTCTGCTGTTAAATCTCAGTTACCAGTTTAATGGTATCCACTACAGAATAATTGCTCATTTTACTATAGCCGATATGAAAGCTCTGTGGGTAGAGCGCTCATTGATCCGAAGTGTGTGTGATCTGCAGGTTTGAATCCCAGCATGGCCATATCAGCCTTTTATCCTTTTTAGGTCGATAAATGAGTACCAACACAGGCTGGGTGATATTGTATGCATATTTGTTCTATAAAAAAGAGCTTAAGCGTAAGTGCTATATAATAACATATTATCATTTGGCCTTGGACATCTGCTTGCATTCACAGCATTTTGAATATGGATCTATACACACAGATATTAATGATACATATGGTGATCCATTCTTGTATGAAATTTATATCAAATTAGTGAAATCATAACCAAATTTTTCGTAGTGTACTTAGGAACAATGCTATTTGATGCCACTTCCTGTTTTGTCAAGGGGTGAAAGGTTATGTTTCATTGCTTCCCGGGATGTCTCTTTGGGATGGGGTCAAATGACATCACTTCCGGTGATGTCATGAGAGGTCAAGGGTCGTGAGGCGCGGGGTGGGCCACTTTTTTGAGGCGAGGGGTGGGCCACTTTCTTTTGGGTGTCCGGCCCTGGGCCACACCCAAGTGCCCAAAAACATATACTAGGGGCACAAGGTTGTACCCCCACCCATAGGTGCCATAAAGGTAGCCCAAGGGTCTGTTTACCAAACCAAAAAGAGGAATAGCTGCACTGCCAGGAGTCCCACACAAACTCCTGTGCAGAAAATAACACACATGATAAAAGAAATACAGGACAAGGACATGGAGGCCCTGTCCCTCCAATGCATTTCCAGCATCACAGTCAGTCTATGCACATCCCCAATGGCAATAACTGTTTCCATTTGTTCCTTCGAGCATGGCCATTTCCCCTTGTACTATGGCTGCATTTAACTCTATGGGAATAGTCTGTCCCCCCTCTTCGTCCATAGGTATATGTGGCCTCAACAAGAAGTCATCAGGTATTCTCATAATCTTTCCCACTAAGCCAGGTAACCATGTCAACAAAATGCGTACCCCATAAAGAAAGACTTCTGGTTCCAGTGGCATTCCTCACAGAGTCATTTGCCCTGTAAACGCTAATATAAATTCGCCAAAAATCATATAATGTATCCCTGGAGTAGAACACACTATGCCTTCATCATTAAGAGAAATCGTCATATTAAGCTTTGTCATTACATCTCGTCCTAGTATGTTAACTGGTGTCTACCATGAATACAATAATGTAACAGACATGTTACACTCTCCTATAGAGACTGGTAATTCATCAGTAAAAGGAACTCGACTCGTAGCTCCAGAGAACCTTGAGCATTCATGGCATTTCCTGACATTGGGTATTTTCCCTCTCATATACATGAACGAGGAGCCCCAGTGTCTACTAAAAAAGAAAAAGATTTTCCTCCTATCGTTACATCAACACTTGGTTCTTCTTGCGGGTCTTGTGTCACTGATAGTACTGAACACATCAAGTCACCCTGTGAGCTATCCTATTGTGGATACATGCATATCCCTGTACCTGTGAAAAGACTTCCTCCCACCACAGTGACACCCTCTACTCTAGGTGTCAATAACTGTCCCGTATTTGTATTCTGCTGTATCTGCAGGGGGGCATGCTGTGACTGCCCTTGTGGGGGATTCAATGGTGATTGCTTTTTTTGCAATGCCTGTTGCATTTGCTGCGCTTGTGTTTGATACACTGTTCAATATTGGGCGAACCTATTCCTAGTGTGTGAGCTATATGCTGGAGGATAAGCTGTCCCCCCTCTTGAGAATTGCCCATTCTGTACATACTCTTGGCTTCCACACATGCGCGCAATGTGCCCTGTCATTCCACATGTCCAACATACAAGAGGAACTCTTCTGATTGGTCCCACTTGGTTAAATCCACTTTGCATATTCTGATTATCATTCTGTATATTCTAAAAACCGTCTTGGTTGTTCTGAAAAACACCCCTTCCTCTTTAGCCCATTCCTCTGCCTCGTGGTACAAACCCATTCCCTCCTTGATCCATTTGGCATTGATTATTCCCCTGTGATGTACCCACTGCTTGCTGTATTCCCAATCTTTCTCCGCTTGTCAATACCGCCCCTTCTTTGGCGTATTTTGACAATTTTTTCGAAACTAACTTGGCTTCCTCAAGTTTTCTAGCATCTTCCTCCTTCCTATTTTTCTCCTGTAACAGCCGACAGAGATGCAACATGGTCAACTGTATTTCTGCCCATGGCTTTGCTTCCATTCCCCCTAATTTCTTGAGCTGTCTCTGTACTTGTTCTGGCAATCCCTGACATAAAATGTGGTAAAATACTGCCACTGTTTTTCCCCACGGCTCCCGTTTTTCAAGAGTCCACCATTCCTGAATACTTTGAATGTAAGCAAGCGGATCTTCGTTTTCTTTCGTCTCACGTGCCATAATTGCACCCATGTCTGATGTGTCAGGATACTGCACCTTAAGCGCTCTCCAGACATCTGCTCTACAATTGTTAAACAGTGATCTATCATGCACTGTGTTCTGTGCCGTGACACTTGAATAGCCTGCTCTTGTCCAAATGTCATTAGTCCTATCCCCAAAAATGGCTGCTAGGAGACACTTAATGTTCCCTATTGCTTAAGTATTTCTCACTGTCATTTTCTCTAGCTCATAAATCCATTTTCCCACAACCACCTTTAAACTGGGAAGTTTACACCTTAAATTGTCCTTATCCATTTGTCGCCAGGGAATGTACTGTGGTCTGGCTCCTCCTTTCTCCGATAAGGGTAACTGTGTGAATCCAAACCCGCAATCGGCTCCCATTGTCTTGCTATCCATAGTGGGGACAATGGTCGCCTTCTACCTGAAAATGACCTCACCCTGCTCAAACACGGTGGTCACTCTGCTTTCCCGCTATGCAATCGTCCTTTACTGTGCTCTGGATATGCCATGGGATCTGGCGTCCTATCTTTAGGCTGCTCTAGATCAGACCATCTCACTTGCTTGTCTGTCTGCAGACATCCCTCGGGAACGCATGCACCACGTCCCTCTTCCCCACGGAAGGTTTCTCTCTCTTTGTCCGATATATCTACCCCCCAGCTAGTATGGCTATCATCCCCTTCACCCTTATCTAAAGTCAGCCTGTCTAAGGACAAGGCTCTATGCTCGAGACTAAACAGGTCTCTTTATTCGCTTCATGATTGGAAGACCAGGGACTGATCTCCCTCTCCTCGGCTTTCCGATTTGCTACCTTCTCTCAAGTCTTGATAGGCTTTATCGATCCTATCTCTGATGCGCCCTATGTCAAAATTCTCTTCTAGGGCTACCCTAGACTGCCTTGATGTTACTCCCTGTAATGGGAGGAACTCCTCTAAATTTCCCCATGATATCACTGGACTTGGTTCCATTAACTGCTTCTGAATGCGATCAATATCGCGTTCCTGCGGTCTCCTTATTCGCTCCATTTCTTCCTCTAATTCGCTTCGATTTCTTGCTTCCCATCTAACTATTTCCTCTTCTTGTCTTTTCTCTTCCCTTCTTTCATTCGCTCTACGCTCTTCTTCCCTTTGCCTTTGCATTTTTATCCCTTAATTTCTGTGCTCCCTCCTCTTATCTCTTCCTTTCTTGCCAATCTCATTCTTCGATTGCTCTCTGCCTGTTGTCATATTTCCTTTGCTCCTCAGCCCTTTCTTCTTTCTTTTGCTGTTCTTCTTGATTCATCTGTTCTCGCCTCAGCCTACTCTTTCTCTTATGTTCATCCTCTCTTTTTTCTCATTTCCTATCTTTTCTGTCCTGCTCGTCTTGATCTTCCCTTTGCCAAACTTCCTCAATACTTTACTTTTCCCATCAAGCTTGAGCAATATTTATCCACACATCCATTCATTCTGTACGAGCGTTACCTCATCAGCTTTATCCTTTTCTCCTTTCCATCTCTTAATCTCTAATTCTATATCTGTGGTTACATTCGATCGTTCACTTTTTTCCTTCTTCTTCTGTAAGATCTTAAAGATCTCCTCCTTTCTTCTAGTCTCTTCTGGACTATTGTCACTGCTATAAGCAGGCTGTTCATACATTGGATTACTATACCCTGTCACCGCTTTAAGTTCCTTTAACAGATGCAATCCTACGTCTTCTGTACTATCGCGGTTTACTTCCGGCAAGGTAAGGGGAGCATAAGGCTCAACACCTTCCTCCTCACGCTGACTAAGCATCCATTCCTCAGGCGGTGGGTCCTCCCGCTCCTTCTGGTACATTTTCCAGAGCTTTAAAATAGCTATCCTTTTCTCCAATGTCTTCCCTGTGTATGCAGCGTGCAAGTATGTGGTCATGTGTTGCACTACTGCCTTGGACGGCGATCCCCCTTGTGGCCATGCATGAAAATGTGATCTGCTGTGCATTTTACCCATTCCGCACTATACTGTTTGAGCTTAGGCATGTGTTTTGGCAGTGTTTTACACAGGCGCATCAGTGGAATAATATCTCCCATTGTGACTGTCAATACTTACTGTTGTTTACACAGATACGTTTCAGAAAAACAACAAATATGAGCGCGCTCCAACCTTTGCCGCTCAAAGACTCTATTTCTCAATCATCTCAACCTACTTTTCGGTCGGCGCCGAAAATGACCTAAAATAGGCAATAACTTTGTATCTCTACTTCAACTTTACACAACTTATTCTTGTTGCTCTTCGATACCTTTTCCTTTTAATAAACAACACACAGACAGGCAGTCTAGTCGACTCTTTTTACATATATGCCAAGGTACTCCTTTTCACCTAGCCCCTGAAATACTCAGATTGGAGTTTGAGTCATTTCCTATCATAAACCTGTTTATGTGTCTCCTATTTATACCCCGATTGGGGTTTGAAATGACTCCTTCTAGGCATGCCTTGAGGCAGGAAACCGGGATCTTTAAACACTCTTCGTTATACTTTAAATAACCCCTGTTATTTTTTTATGTTACCACAATCCCATCCCCTGCCATTCCCCTCAGTCTACTCACCATTCGCTCTTCAGCTCAAGGCCTTCGGTATCGTCCCCGTCCTCCAATCAGCCACTTTCACCTTTCGTCCGTAAGGCGCCTGTGGAAACCAGGAGGGATTTCGTCAAGAGGGGCCAGTCCCACCTATTTCGATGTTTCTTGCAAGAATTCTATATCGGCCGCTCTCCACAGGAAACCTTGCAATCTTCCGGCTAGATGGTAGAGGGTGTCTGATCGTCCAAAATACTGGAAACTTACTGGTGGATGGGTCTAACCATACTATCTCTGCTACTACGTGAACCCGTAGGCCCTTTTATTGTGGTAACACTTTATTGGATGGATGGGGATGTAGAATTTACTCTTACACAAATAATAAGACTGACTTAGGAATTTGGCAAAACATAGCTCTTTTAATATCAATTGTCTAAAACAGGGAGTACAGTGGACATCAACGGACATCTCAAAGCATATCTCTCTCAATGTTTTACATGAAAAAAGACACGTTTAGAGCAAAAACTCATCATCATTGACATCATACTAGTGGAAAACTAAGATAACTTATCTGGGATTGTGGTTGGTCTATGGTGAACATCAAGGTATCCTTTCTATGGGTGATAGGATTATGATTGTGTCTCTATAGTCGGGTGGACAACTATGCCCACCCCTAGTGCAAGTCATCTTCATTGTCATCAAATACACCACGTTTCATTGGCTCTCAAACTATAAGACACTTTGCTACGTGGCTATCTATAATTGGCTGGCACCCTTGTACCCTTCTGGAATATTCCACTCGCTAGCAGCACACAAGCTGCTACCCCAGATGCTTGTGGGTGGACTTGACCATGCCTCCCCACCCAATTAGCCGATCATCCATCATCACTGCTGCTGTCTGCCATTCGAATTGTCTTTGAACTCGGCCTTGCAAAGTATTACTGCGCCTGAGAATAGAAGGAAGTGCAAGCACGTTCTTATCTCTAGTCTCAATGTAGCTTTCCCAAAGTCTATTTCCATCTACCCCATGTGACAAGAGACCGTGTTTTAGCTCCTTCTTCTCATTTAATAGTATTAAATTAATAAAACTTGGCACTCATAATGTTTTTCATTTGCACCTCAACAGGAGCTCGCCTCACTTCTGTCATGCCACTTACCTGCGGTGCCGGGCGCATCTGTAGGTCCCGGCGCTTCCCGTCCTGGCGCATCTACCCCCGATACAGGTTGGGGGAACCTCGGTCATATGCGGCTCATGCCGCTTCCGGGTTTTCCCGTTCGCGTGGTTCGCGCAGGCGCGGAAGGCCGTGTTTCGCCCTCCGCGCATGCGCCGTCCACAGAGCGCTCAGGAAGTTGCAAGCTTGCTTCCCAAGCCTCGTTTTGGGCGTGTCAGCACCCGGGGACAGCACGGATTGCGTTCCAAGCCTCCCGGGTGCTGCCTGCCCTATATTAAGGGCCAGTCTGCTTGAACAAACCGCCTCTCAACGCGGTTTGTTTCCTGATCGCGTCCTCGCCTGTGTTACTCTTGAGTAGCACCTTGTCAGCCTTCCCAGCCTTTTGTTCCTAGTCCTTCCCTGCTGGTGTTTCCTTTCCTTGTCTGCCTCTGGGTGTTTTCTTGCCTCATTCCTTTCTTGCCAGTAGGTTCCCTGGGCCATCATTTTCCCTGCTCCCTTCCTGCCTTCCAATTCTTCCCCTTGTTCTACCCCAGGGTTCCTAGTCCCTCCTGCCTCCTTGCCTGTTGGTTCTGTGCCTTGCCACCTGCCATCTCTAGAGTTCTCTGCCTACTCATCCTTCCTCTGCACCTGCCAACTTCGGTTCTCTTCATCGATCCACTGCTACTTCTGGAGCCAAGCTGTTGTATCCTGCTGTGGATTCTCCATCCAGTCAAGACCCACCTTCCCTGTCAGTGCTTGCACTGTCCCGACGTCACGCAAATCAGGGAAGTGCGCATCTGTGGCGTTGGGAGCTGGTTCACCACTGACCTTGTTTGCATTCAGGGTGGGTGTTGCGCTGGTTCCTCGCGTTACACATTCAGCAACCATCAGTCGGACAGCCTGGCTACTTCACCACGACCATCAACTGGAAGTTCAGGTACTCAGCGCCCACGAGACGCTTTTCTTAACAGATTGAGACGCCTACCTTCTGACTCCGAGATGGATGAAGCCCAGGAACTTCGGGAAGAGATGCGGGCCCTTCGAGCCGAGATGACTGCGCTCCATCAAGAGAACATTGGTCTAAGACAGATGGTGGCACAAGGTACCGGGGCTACACCTCAGGGCGAAGGTGCAATGGCTCATACCGCACCTATCAAATTCGATGGAGATTCAAGACGTGTGGCTGAGTTTTGTAATCATTGTAGAATACACTTCCTCTTCAGGTCCTCCAATTTCAACTCAGACAAAGCCAAGATTGGGTATATTCTGGGTAATTTGACTGGGAACGCACTTGCTTGGGCAGCGCCTTTGGTGGCTGCCAATAGTCCCATTCTCAATGACTTTGCAGCGTTCGAAAAAACGTTCCTAGAGGTTTTTCAATCACCCAATCTGGCTTCTGCGGCACAGAATCAATTGATGGACCTCAAGCAAGGAGCCATGGACATAATAGCCTATATTGGTCGCTTCCGACAATTGGCCACCGATTCCCAGTGGCCTGAAGTAACCCAAAAGACTCTGTTTCGTCGGGGATTAAGAGAAGAATATAAGGATGAATTATTACACATTCCAGAGCCCGACACCCTTCAGCAACTCGTGGAACAAGTTTTGCGGGTTGATCACAGACTGGCAGAACGAAGAGGAGAGAGACGTCGAGCTGAGAGGCTGTTTCCCAGGCCCGCCAACACATCTACCGGGATTCCTGGGTCTTCGGAATCCGGTGCAGAACCCATGCAGTTGGGTGCTGTGAGGGGTTCGTTATCAGAAGCAGAACGGAAACGCCGAAGAAGTCTAAGATCATGTTTGTACTGTGGAGCCGCCGGGCATTACTTGGGTACCTGTCCTTTACGCCCCCAAAGGAAGTCGGAAAACTAGAAGACCTGTCGTCTATAGGAAAGGCAACGACAGGTCTCCCTTCACTTTCAGTCCTTTCCGGCCCCTGCTCCTTGTTTCAGCCCATGCAACCTGCTGTCTTGTTAGTTTTGGAGATCAAACTCACATGGTTAGACAAAAAGGTGGAAGCTCTTGGCTTATTGGACTGTGGAGCTTCTGGTAATTACATCGATGAAACCTTCGCAGCAAGGCATGGTATACCTTTGTTTTCCCGGAAGAATGTTCTGCCCGTGGAGGTGATTGATGGGACTCCTTTATCCTCGGGGCCAATACGTCAACATACCATGGGTCTATTTATCCAGATCAAGGAACATGGTGAAAGAATCGCTCTGGACGTCATCAAATCACCTTCATATTCAGTAGTTTTGGGTTTACCGTGGCTGCTATGCCACAATCCCACTATCGATTGGGAAGCAGCACTTTGGTTTTTGCTTCCGCTCATTGCCTCCGGAATTGTTGCTTGCCTGGCAGGCCTCAGAACATCGTCATCTCCACACCTCTTGCAAGAAGCAATAGTTCACCTGGTCTTTGCTCATTGTTCCCAATCCCTCAAGTGTACGACGATTTTCGGATGGTTTTTTCCGAGCCAGGGGATATACCTCTACCACCTCACAGAACATTCGATTGTTCCATTGATTTGATACCAGGTTCGGTGATACCTCATGGGAAGGTGTACGGCTTGTCCTTAACCGAGAAACAGGTCTTACAGGAATATCTGGATGACTGCATCAAGAAGGGATACATAGCACCTTCGAAATCCCCTGCTGGTTTTCCTTTATTCTTTGTGAAGAAAAAGGAAGGTACTTTACGTCCTTGTATAGATTACCGCCAATTGAACGACATCACGCGAAAAGACAGATACCCACTGCCCTTGATCCGGAATATCATGGAATCACTTCGAACAGCCCAAGTCTTCACCAAGTTGGATCTCCGTGGAGCCTATCATCTGATCCGGATAAAGGAAGGCGATGAATGGAAGACGGCCTTCAAGACTCCATTTGGGCATTACGAATATCGGGTAATGCCATTCGGTTTGTGTAATGCCCCGGCCGTCTTCCAGCGCTTTATGGACTACATTTTTAGTGACTTCATTGGCATCTCAGATTGGGTGTATCTGGATGGTATTCTCATTTTCTCTGTTACCCAGGAACAACATGTGGAACACGTCCGAGAGGTGCTTCGACGGTTGTCCCAGAATCAACTGTACGCAAAAGCAGAAAAGTGCTCTTTTCACAAGGAAAGTATGGAGTTTTTGGGCTATGTGATCAGTGGATCAGGCATCTTCATGGATTCCGCTAAGGTACAAGCCATTCAGGACTGGAACCAACCTCTCGATCTGAAGTCCCTGCAACGGTTTTTAGGGTTCGCAAATTTCTATCGGCAGTTCATACCCCATTTCTCACAACTAACGACTCCTTTAACTCGACTAACCAGCAGCAAAGTACCTTTTCTTTGGGATTCGCAGGCCACCATGGCCTTTGACACCTTGAAAAAAGCCTTCAGCACAGCACCCATTCTGTGTCACCCCAATGACGAGATACCATACATCGTAGAAGCAGACGCTTCCGACTTCGCTGTTGGTGCTGTTCTCCTGCAGAAGCAATCCGAATCCGGCATGGAACATCCTGTGGCTTATTTCTCCCGCAAACTCACTCCTAGTGAACGGAACTATGCCGTGATTGATAAGGAGCTGTTGGCCATAAAAGCAGCATTTGAAGAATGGAGGCATCATCTCCTCGGGGGATGGCATTCGGTGGAAGTTCGTACTGACCATCGCAATTTACAGTATTTACGTTCTCCTCAGTGCCGTACCTCTCGCCAAGCCCGATGGGCCTTCTTTTTCTCTCACTACGACTTCCACATAACTTACATTCCCTGTGCTCAGAACTTGAAGGCTGATGCCTTATCCCGTTCTTTGGAAGGAAACGTTAAGAGCGACTGTAGTGACAAGCCACTGATCTCTCCGAAGCATTTTCTACTTACGCTCTCACCTCATCTCCAGACGATTGTACAGGACACCATAACAGATCCAGCTCGGGCAAGCCTCTTGAAACGACCACAGATCATTGAACGCAATGGGTTGCTTTTTTATCGGAACAGATTATATATACCCACTGTCTCTCTTCGGACTCTTGTACTTCACGGGTTCCATGATTCCCGAATTGGTGGACATCGTGGCATAAAGGCCACCCAAGAACTAATATCCAGGCAATTCTGGTGGCCAGGTTGGGCCGAAGAAATTGAGCGGTTCAAGAGCTGTCCTGTGTGCGCCCAGACCAAGACCCCAAGGAAAAGACCAGGGGTTACTTCATCCCACAGAGATACCTCCCTACCCATGGCATACCATTGCCACAGATTTCATCGTTGACCTTCCTCCATCTGATGGATGTACCTGCATCATGGTGGTTGTAGACTGTTTCACCAAGACTGCCCTTTTTGTCCCATTTCCCAGAATACCCACGGCATCCCAGATGGCTTTGGCGTTTTTCCAGGAAATTTACAGGCTACATGGATTCACTGAAAAGATCATATCCGATTGTGGATCCCAGTTTCTGTCCTCCTTCTGGCGTCAGTTGTGTAATCATCTAGGCATTCACAGAGCCCTGAGTTCGGGTTATCATCCAAACACTAACGGCCAGACTGAGAGAACTAACCAAACTTTGGAGCACTACCTTCGGTGCTTTGCTAATGCCACTCAGACCAATTTGAAAACACATCTGGTTCTTGCTGAAGCCTCTTATAACAATGCAGAACATTCCGCTACCGGACTCAGTCTGTTTTACTGTTCTTTTGGTCAACATCCTAAATTGGTGCCTTTTCATCCTGTACCACCCAGTGCAGTCCCATCTGCTGATCATCTGGTCGTCACCATCCAAAAGCAACACTCGTTGGCACGCAGAACTCTTGCAGAGGCACAGGTGCACATGAAACAACAGGCTGATAAGGGGCGCACTCGTGAACCGATTTTCCATGTGGGAGATTTAGTCTGGTTGTCCTCTAAGAATCTGCCAGTGCATAATCTACCCACCAAACTAGCTCCCCGTTATTTTGGCCCATTCAAGGTTACTAAGAGTTTGTCCTCTGTAGCATATCGCCTACAGTTGCCACAGTCCTGGCGAGCTCATCCTGTCTTCCATGTCTCCCTTTTGAAGCCTTACGTGGTTGACACATTCCAGCAATCTTTTTCCCGTCCTGCCTCTGTTGATGTCCGCGGAGTGCCCGAATTTGAAGTACAGGAGATCTGTGATTCGCGTATACGACGGGGAGTACTTCAGTACTTGGTGGACTGGAAGGGTTACCCTGCCTGTGATCGCACTTGGGAACCGTGCGGTTATGTGCACGCTCCCCGTCTGGTTCGCGATTTCTACCTCCGATTCCCTTGGAAACCTGGGGCACCTGGCCTTTCTGGGAGGGGACATAGTGTCATGCCACTTACCTGGAGTGTGGGGCGCATCTGCAGGTCCCGGCGCTTCCCGTCCTGGCGCATCTACCCCCGATACAGGTTGGGGGAACCTCGGTCATATGCGGCTCATGCCGCTTCCGGGTTTTCCCGTTCGCGTGGTTCGCGCAGGCGCGGAAGGCCGTGTTTCGCCCTCCGCGCATGCGCCGTCCACAGAGCGCTCGGGAAGTTGCAAGCTTGCTTCCCAAGCCTCGTTTTGGGCACGTCAGCACCCGGGGACAGCACGGATTGCGTTCCAAGCCTCCCGGGTGCTGCCTGCCCTATATTAAGGGCCAGTCTGCTTGAACAAACCGCGTCTCAACGCGGTTTGTTTCCTGATCGCGTCCTCGCCTGTGTTACTCTTGAGTAGCACCTTGTCAGCCTTCCCAGCCTTTTGTTCCTAGTCCTTCCCTGCTGGTGTTTCCTTTCCTTGTCTGCCTCTGGGTGTTTTCTTGCCTCATTCCTTTCTTGCCAGTAGGTTCCCTGGGCCATCATTTTCCCTGCTCCCTTCCTGCCTTCCAGTTCTTCCCCTTGTTCTGCCCCAGGGTTCCTAGTCCCTCCTGCCTCCTTGCCTGTTGGTTCTGTGCCTTGCCTCCTGCCATCTCTAGAGTTCTCTGCCTACTCATCCTTCCTCTGCACCTGCCCACTTCGGTTCTCTTCATCGATCCACTGCTACTTCTGGAGCCAAGCTGTTGTATCCTGCTGTGGATTCTCCATCCAGTCAAGACCCGCCTTCCCTGTCAGTGCTTGCACTGTCCCGACGTCACGCAAATCAGGGAAGTGCGCATCTGTGGCGTTGGGAGCTGGTTCACCACTGACCTTGTTTGCATTCAGGGTGGGTGTTGCGCTGGTTCCTCGCGTTACACATTCAGCAACCATCAGTCGGACAGCCTGGCTACTTCACCACGACCATCAACTGGAAGTTCAGGTACTCAGCGCCCACGAGACGCTTTTCTTAACAACTTCTCACGTTCATTGTGTCTTCTCGAATAGATAACCAGTGTCTTGGCTGCCTCAAGCCTTGACATTGGGCCAGACAATCCTTCTCGATTCTTCCTCCATCTGCAGCTGTTTTTCTCTGCTGCACCACACTTTCAGCCCTTTTGCTACTGAGGTCCTGGTTTGCTAAAATGCAACGTGGAACATCCAGATACTATACACATATATTGGCGGCACTGCCTGCAGTCCATTCACTATGTATAGCCAGCCTTCATGGTTACTTAGTCTACTTGCGTTGCAGCATCTGTACAGTTATAAAGCGAATTAGATTTTCTTCAGTATTCTACATACGTGCAATCTTCATTCCGCACATGAAATGTTACTCGACTCATTATTTCGTCATCAGACTCTATAACGTCTATTCACCTTCTCTCTTGGCATCTCTTCTTGGCGCGTCGTCTTTGCTTCATGTGACATCACCAATCACCTCTTTCATTCATCTTTACACTTCTTCAGGAACCTCCTTCAAGAGACTGTCATCCCTCCGCGGGTACATCATATAGGGCTTTTTCAGTGGATACATTGTTTTGAAGATTCTTTTTGGTATAGGTACCATTATCAGTGTCGTGCTCATCATAATTTCCGGCTTCCAACATAATGGCAAAATAGGGGCGGGATTTCCGATAGAGGCATTTAGCTCCTCCTCTACATTACTCTTGTAATTCGTATCTTAGGTTTACTTTTTCATTCATCACGGTCATGTATTCCATCAGGGTTTTGGGTGGTGGGGATGAGGTTGCCATTGGAAAGTAAAAGGCAATATGCTGTCATTCATTTCTTTTTTTATGTTGCAATGCAATAAACTGTGTCTGTCTTTGCTCCTCTCCTAAAATATTTTGTGAGATTAGTTTATCCAACAGTGTATATGGCATTTTTTTAAATATCTTTCTTTGAACAGTAGAATGCAGAGGATGTTTTTAATGATGTATTCCCATATTTTATGTACTTTTGTGGATTTGTCTAAATCTGAACATAGTTAAAGGAATAGTGCGCTCAGAAAATATTATTGGCTAAAAAGATGGGCAATAATCAAAAATATATCTAAACAATATTTTTAAGTCCCTATGTAAAGTATCGAGCAAATGAAGCTCAAACTTAAAAATGTGAAGCACTAGGAGGCATCCATTTAGTGAAATGGATGCCTCCTGTGCTTGCCCTTGCGGCACTAATGAAGCAAAAGCCAGCCAGCTGTAATAAACAAAAGCTACCACTGGGTGGCTTTTGCTTCATTGGTGCCGGAGGACGGAAACCAGAGACTGCAGGCAGGAAAGCTGCATCTGGGTAAGTGTGTATTTTTTTTTTTAAATAAGCAGTTTTCTGGGCTGGAGGAGCACCGAAAACTTACAAAGAAAACCGCAGCTTTTTCCCCATGGGCTCCAACCTGAAGCTACCGCAAACATAAACACAACATTGTTGTATTTAAAAACTCTGCGGTTTTCTTTCTAAGTTTTTCGCGCTCCTCCGAGCCGGAGGAGCCCGAGAAACTTAGAAAGAAAAACTGCAGCATTTTTTAATACAACCGCGTTGTGTTCTTCCTGCCGTGGCTATCGCTTTGAGTATCCCGTGCTCCCCCGGGCAGCCCGGGAGACTCAAAGTGAAAGCCAAGGCAGGCAGAACACAACGCAGTTGTGTTTCAAAATGCTGCAGTGTTTCTGCGTTCAGCAGCTTTCACTTTGAGTCTCCCGGGCTTCCCTGTGGGAGCCCGGGAGACTCAAAGTGAAAGCCACTGCAGGCAGAAACACAACGTGGTTGTGTTTCAAAATGCTGCTGTGTTTCTGCCTGCAGCAGCTTTCACTTTGAGTCTCCTGGGCTCCCCCGGGGGCGCCCGGGAGACACAAAGTGAAAGCTGCTGCAGGCAGAAACACAACACGGGTGTGTTTTGAAATGCTACAGTGTTTCTCACTACGGCGGCTTTCGCGTGGAGTCTCCTGGGCTCCCCCAACCCTGAGGGAGCCCAGGAGACTCCAAGCAAAATCTGCCGCAGTGAGAAATACAACGTTGTTGTATTTGTAAATGCTGCGGTATTTACAAATACAACAACATTGTTATTCTGACTGTGGCGGCTTTCACTTGGAGTCTCCTGGGCTCCCTCAGGGTTGGGGGCGCCCAGGAGACTCCATGCGAAAGCTGCCACAGTCAGAATAACAACCTTGTTGTATTTATGATTTCCGTGGTTTTCCAACCAATGCAATCATACTAGCTACCCGGAGCGTTTTCCCCACCCCTGCACTCTTGGAGCAGACAATTTTCACTGAAATTCACAGTCAGAAGTGCCGTTTGTTTCTCCAAAACAACAATGTGCGTGTGTTAGGAAATACATTACAACAGGAGCATGAAGAGCCCAAGAATCCAGCTATCCAGGAGATGCACCCCAGTACCCCGGTCCTCATGTATGTCACCGTCATGTGCATTACAGACTGCACTCTCTCCCATGCCATTAGTGATTCCAGTGCCTCCATCCTCAATTCAGTACCATGCCCACTCAACATCAGTGTTGATCCCCCTTGACACCTATCCATTTGAAAGCACCACCCATGACATCTTACCCAACACTCAACACGCCTCGGTGGTACCTCAGTAATTCGAAACCCTCCTTGAATTCCCACACCTGTTGCTTTCTCTGGTAGAAGGGATTCATCGCCTCATAGATCCAAGCAAGAAGATTAAAGATACCATGCTGCCTGACTGCCCATTATATAAAAAAATAGCGCACATGCTAATTTTCTCTAGTTCTCTAGCTTAGATGGGCCACATTTGGTCATGTTGGAGCGGCATCAAGAGTGGATTAAAAAAGTCAACTTCGGTGGGTCAGGCAACAAGGCAGCCTGAGGACTACAATTCTGCCATTTGTCTATGCAGGATGCAGAGCGGATCACACCCAGCACTAAAAGGACAAGATACATACATTCTTCATAATATTCAGATGGTTCGTCTGGCACTCGCTCGCTTATGCTGCCTCTCGCTTGCTCATGCCACCACCTCCTCCTTGCTAGTCAGGCAAGCCTCGCCCCCATCTACTACGCAACATTGCTCAAAACTCTGACAACTCTCCAGATGAATGTTAACTTATTCATTCAATGTATTTATTTATTTGTTTATGATGAAATTACGGTTGTATACTAATTGACCTTGTCACAATTTACCTGGGGAGAATGGGGACCTGGGGAGAATTGACCTTAGGAGAATTGACCTAATTTAGAAGGTCAATTAGGACATATATGCGGTGGAGAAACCCCCACGCAACCTCCCAGCCAATCCAAAACCCCCCCGCAAACCACTACCCACTCCCCTTATATTAGTTACAATCCAAAACCAACCCAATACATAGATAAAATAACTAAAATAATATAAAATAATATAAAGGTCAATTGTGCCGAAGGTCATTTAGGACCACTATAATTAGGTCAGTTGTGCAAAAGGTCAATTGTAAAAGGTCAATTTGGGTAATACCGAAATTAATGCTGAATAAATATCTCTGAATAGCACAAAAAAGCAAAAAATATATCTGCCTGTTCATCTGTCAGCATATGCGCCAGGGGATCATACCTGCTGACCTGCTAAACAAGAGTACTGGGGGCTCAGATCAGTCGACATTACTAAACATCTGGGTACAGTAGCAAACTGCGCTAACAGTACCAGAATCCCTTAGAGTATACTGTGCTGGCTAGGGCTGATGGGAGTTTATTTATTTATTTATTGTTTGCTTGTTAGGCGCTTATACAGCAAATCAATTCTGCTTCGAAACGCCCATTTGTATAAACAGCTCCAACAACTCGCATCACCTCAACCAGTATCGTTAGTGGTGAAGGAAGTTATGAGTTGGAGGCTAAAAGTAGAGAAATACTGCTCTTCACTGCAGAGAAATTACTTCGTATGGATCGGTGCAGTATGCTACATTCAGAGCCCTGACCTCTGCAACATGCCCCTTCTCGCCCCCAAAACAACAATACTGCAGAAGGAAGGGCCACACACCTATTATTCTGTGCAGGATATGATGGTCTGGCCACAGGTGCAGGGTAAGGACATCTGGTCAGAATAAGTGTGGCTCATGAGCAAATGAATGCTTGAGCGTCTAACGCAATCTGAACCTATGTGTCTCCCATGGGCAGCTACACACGTGCATTACAGTCCATCAGTAGGCATGATCATTCTCAAACACAGAAAGAAGGACCAGGCGTATTTCTAGAAGGGGCAACACCTGCGTTGGTGTTCTCTATGAGGGTGCTGTAACCTGTACAGTAACTGACACTAAAATCGCTTGATACAATATTGAATGGGACAATTGCTGGGTGGGCATTCTGTCTCCATCTGGTAATATATACATGGAAGATTTGTAAAAAGGTGAAAGATTTGCATTTTACCGCCCTGTGGCTCTTATTGTACTTCATCCCAAATTAAGAAAGAAGAGTTACCACACCCCAGCAAGTAACTGATCCCAGAAGCTGGAAATTCAATTTGTGTTTGTATTAGAGTGACCACACTGTGAAATTCTATGGCATAATGAGCAAGGGCAATGTGCTCTTTTCAAAACGTGCACGTGTTGATCGTGCAGGATATGGGAGGGCTGCCTGCTACAGAATGTATGCTGTGGGTAGACATGTCACTTGCTGACGTGTTCTCCCTGCTACCCCCAAACTGTCCCTCACTGCCATTCTTCCCGTGTCTGCCCAGTACTGTACATGGCCAGTGTTGGGATGTTTTCCTGGTATCAGTGGGTGTCACAGGTCTCTCGTCTTCGCAAGTTGCTGTGTAAAAACAGTCACATACGATTGGCACCTTCATAATCAAGATCCATTTTCCTTGCTACCTGGGTGGGCAAAAAGGTACACATTCACATGTTTTGCAAGAGCCCGGAGGGCACCAGAACTAAGTACTGTACCAGGCCCTTAGAAGGAGGTAAACTCATGCCTCCATATCAGCGGGCAACCCAGACAGTATTCGAATAACATGCGTGAATGACATCCCAACAGGGAGTCACTGAGCCCCGGAACAACACAAGCATCAACTCTTAATGCGAGGTATGGTGCCTGGTTTAGCCTTATGAAACATATGCAGGGTAATGGCACAGTGGGTGCAACACCTCCCCCATGGCTAAACATAGTAGGCCATTACATACAGTTGAGGTCCCTTCTAATCCCACTCTTAGTTTCTCCCTGCAATTGACCCGATGTTGTCTACTGTAGCTCTGTTTTTTTCTTACAATAGCACAGATTTCAATCTTCGTCCATTGGCTCTACTTGTTGAAGATAGCAACACAAAACCAACAAACTAAAATAATAAATGGACATTCTTTGTCTTCTTTTAGGCTAATTAAAGCAAATTCGAGGAGGTGAGTTTTGAAGCCAGATTCCCAGCTACTTCCTACCACCTCACTATTAATGGCATAGCTGTATGCCATTGACACACACATCGCCTTACAATGCCATGGTCTCTTTGACATGTTGGCTAATACCAAATTCCAAATGCATGTACTTTTATGGAGGTGGCATTCCTGCTCAGCTCCCAGGCTTCTCCCTTAAACTTCAGTAAAATGCTGAGAGCAGGCAGCCTGCAAAAGCCTACTTAAAGGGCGTGCAAGCACACCACATCATCCCGTGTCGCTACGCCCCCTGTGGAAACCTTGCACAGGGCCAGTACGTTTGCATATAGTGCCAAACAGCATAGAGCGCTAAGCAGTGGAGTTAGTTTTGCTCTAGGCCTGTCAATGATGCAATAAAGAAAGAAATAAGTAGTAGCCTGCTCGCCGTGATAAATTAAAAATAAAGAGGTGACTGAAAAATGTGTTGGCAGGTATCTCCTTTTCAATTACATTCATAAACAAAATGTACAATTCATCCACACTCACTATGAAATAACACATATTGTAAAGGATAACTGTGTGTTCGGATCTTCTATTTGTTCTTGAATGACAAAATAAGCTTTTGACCAAGTTCTCCAAACTGCAACCTGCTGCCCCAGAAGGGTTGTGATCATTGCTGTGTTCATGTGATTGAAACCCCTGGTGAAAAACGAGGCCATTATTGTGAGAGGGGAGTAGGAGTTCCATTTAGTGTTTCCAATCATACAGAGACCAGGGGTAGTGAGGAAAAAGATGGGAGGCGTGTTAAGTGATTTGGTTATTCATCATGCAGTGATTATGCTTGTGTGTGAGATTGAGAAAGGGTCGCTTTAATTGGATCTCAATGAATAAGGCACATCTCCGTCTTGAAAGGAAGCAAACAACGTAGAGGCATAAGCCAAATAGAGCGTGATGATCCGCGACAGCTGATGATTCGATCCATCCCCACGCTGACGAGAAGCGTTATGACGGAGGAAGGCGGAAGTGCTGCCATGGGCACTTTGCATACGACTTGGAGGGAGGTTTCTGAAAGCTCGAGAAAGGAAAGCTTGCTCTGAATAATTGCTAAATATAAATGTGACAGCAGTTCGGAAGCCGGTAACCTTTTCAGCATCACAAGCGTCAGACTTTTGTCGGCATATTTTACCTTGAGGAAACATCCGCATCTATTTACATTCACAGCAGAGATAGAAGACAGTGCCCAATAGCCAATATCTATTCGTAGATGCAAACTGAGGGAAGGAGGCGCGACTAAGGCTGCTCTGGACAGAGACAACGGTGACCGGGTGGATCCTCACAACAGGGACTAACCATAAAAGCGAAACCTTAAAGGAGACACACAGTTGTCACAAAATATAAAGTGTTGATCCCAGCGGTTAACGCTTCATCTCCTGTCTATTTCCAGCGGAAAACACATTGCCATCTATCCTATTTTGAACATTTCGTGAGCAATTTTATTGCTGTGGTTGTTCTTTTTGAGAGGTATTTTCAAGGCCTTAAACAAGAAGTGACTTAAATGAGAGGAGGTGCTTCCTGCAGAGTCATTAGAGCAGCAAAGTAGCAAAGTACAAGGTTGCCTTCACTTTTACTTTACTCTAACACGGTTACTTACCTGCTTACCCTGTCCCCTCAAGGTTAGCCGTGCCCTGTGCAGTAGTGCTAGTCTCAGGAGTATTAACCAACAGAAGGACACACTACTACCAGCGGTTGTAGCAACACTACCAGTAGCACTACTATAGTCGTAGTAGTAATAGTAGTGGAAGCGTTAATGTCATTTGTAGAAGTAGCAGCATTAATACTACGATGAATACTACCACCCCTACCTCTATTACTTCTACTACTTCTTCTACTAGAATAGTAGCAATGCTATTCTACTATCAGCAGTAGTAGCAACGCTACTATTACTGCCAGTAGAGGTAGGAGTACTGCTAAAACTATTGGAAATACTACTACACAATCTACTAGCAATATCACCAGTGATAGTAGTGAGACTACTAGCAGTAGTATTGTAGTTGCCAGTAGTAAAAGCCGCAGCAGTGGTGGCACTACTATCATCGGCAGTACTAGTATCACTACTACTACTACTAATTCCACCAGTACCAACATAACTGACAGCATAAGGACTACTACCCTTTGTAGTAATACTACTATTATAAATACTAGAAGCAAAAGTGTTAGCACGTCTGCCAGTAGTAGTCATAGGCAGTATTCATAGTGAAACTACTATCAGTTATGGTGGACTTATTACTGGCAACGGTGGTGCTACTTTCGGGAAGGAGCTAGCACCTTCCTTCATTCCCAAGCTTCACAAGCACTTTAGAATTATGCAAGACTTCTTTTGACTGTTTCTAAGCACCACAAAAGTCCAGGCGGGAGGAGTGGCACTAAAAAAGAAGGCAGTTATTTAAATATAAGGTGCAAATAACTTATCTGAATGCATTTGTGAAATGTTACATTCTATTTAGGTTTTCTGAAAGCACGATAGAGAGCAGCAGGCTTTGTGCCAAAAGCAATGTGGCCTGTGCTAAAAATGGATCGCAGATCTCATGCAGTGTTGCGTCACTGAGGCTAAGCTGTGGCAGAGCACACAAAGAGGCTGAGCAGCTGTTTGCTGTCTGTCAAAAGCCCATGTATGTTAAATGGGGATTTTAACATGCTCAATGCACGACATGCAAAATTATGGAAAACAAGGGTTTAAGGGAAATTACAGGACCAGATAAAAATATTGGTCAAATGAGTGAAGCATGGAGAGCATGACGGGAAAATGTATTTATATATAAATGTTCACAATATAGCAAAATGATGAAAAATGAAGCTACAGTGTATTCTTGCATAGGCTAGCAATATTTTAAGTAGTATGTCCTAAACAGAAATCCGACCGTGAAGGAATGAAAACTGGGGTATCCCTTGTATGGAAACAGGACAGTGTGGGATGGAGCCATGCTCATTTCCAGAAATGCCACCACAGCAAGTTAACAGAACATAAGGCTCCTGCCTTGCACCAGTCTGGAGGAGCTTTGAATGGAAGGACAGAAGGCTGTTCAGGGAGCAGAGTTCTTTGCCCCCCCATCCTCATTTCTGTAAAGATGAAACTTGTTATCCTTGTAAGATAAGACTCTTGGCCGTGCTTGCCTAGGGGGGCGCATTCATTCTGGTGTGAGCGTGGTTAGGTTTACCCATATAATTAAGGGGTACCCCTGTAAATTGGGCTACCTTTCAGTGGGGACCCTGACGTGATCTTAGTTTTTGCCAATGCACTTTGTGAAGCCCCAGGCCAGTCATCAAGTAAAGAGCCACGTCCATATATAGTGATCGATCCCCTAAATAAAAAAAACATGTATCCTGAGAGACTTTAGTAGGAGCCATTTTAAAAGAAATCCTGTCTGCTCACTAAAGCAGGGCGTGGCTCCAGAAAGACAGGCCAGCTTCGTAACGGAGGAAAACTCAAGTGAAACATGCACGTGAGCATACTCTTGCAAGTGATAACAACATGGGAACATGTATGTATGAATGTATGATAGTATGGTGATGTGAATGCTAGTATGTGATGTGAATGATAGTATGGTGATGTGGATGATGTACAAGGTCAATGGAATAGGACTTTTGGTCATGTATTATGGAACAGGGCTTTTTGGTGATGTATTATGGAATAGGTTTTTATGGTGATGTTTTAGGGAATAGATTGGATAGGATTTCAGGTGATGTGTTAAGGAATAGATTGGATAGGAGGTGAATTATGTATTGAAATTGTCGCTTATTTCAGTTTTTCTACTTTTAATAATGGAAAAAGGGAACCTCAGCGTATAAAGACTGAGAGGAAAGTGAGAACCAGCTCATAAAGACTGGGAAGTAAGGGATCCTCAGCCATAACAGGTTGAGAAGGTAGTACCACGCATTAGTCTTTTATGATGATAAAAGCAATGGAACCCTCTGCATATTAAAAAATGCTGGGAAGGTGGTATTACAAATGATATTAAGAAAAAAAGTAGTTGCTCTGTATAAGGAATGGGCATAGATTTTTGTCAATCATTTTTGTATATTTTCGCTTGCTGTCTTTTGTGGTAAAAATGGAAGGAAGGTGGGTGAGTCGCGGTGTGTGTGTGTGTGTGAAATCAGAGTGGAAAAAATATAAGGGGGATGGGGTAAAAAGTGGGTTGATCTGTATTTTTGTGTAATAAGCTGAAATGCTTCAGCTTTTCGCTGCTGAAATGCGCTCAACATAGCAGTAGGGTCTAAGTGAAGCATTAGGGACACGCACAACATTATGAAGGAAGAAACCCCAATAAAACACATACACAGGGTTCTGCCACTGTATTGTGACAGAATAAATAAACAATGGATAGTAGAAATAAAGGAATGGGGGATGTCCTTCTCCTGGCCAGAGCAGGGCTCCCATAACAGAAACATGCTAAAGAAATGTCTGTCCTTTTAGCAGCAAAATATAAGGGGAAACAATGTACAAAAAAGAAAAAAGATTTTAGATCTCTGGCAATTATTTCAGGATATGGAAGATCAGGAAAGTGAAGAAAAAGAGATCCAATGTAAGCGGATATATCCCATAACACCTAAACCTACAGTAGGGTATACAAACCCAGTCTATAAGCCTCCAGTGGTAGAGAGAGTGTCAACGCATGATGGAGCAGCGTTTGATGAGGTAAGGGCAAGAGTATGGGATGCCCTACGAAGGATGAACCCAGATACCCCTGACTTATATTCTTTAATGCAGTGCACAATGGGTGATGATGAGGACCCAGCTAGGCTTATTCTTAAATTACAGGAAATGTGGAGAGTTAAGACAGTACAATTTTTCTATGTTATCATAAAGCGGGGATTACCAAAAGAGGTCCAGAGGGCACTAGATAAAAATTTGGGAATTGAAGCAAAAGGGTGGGCAGAGATAAAGTATAATAGTCCACCATTGTAAGAGAGTCAAGGAGCGAGACAGGGAGACAGCCCAGACGTGGCAAACAGACGAGGCAAAACTAGTGGAAAAGAAACTAAAGAAGGTTGTTGTCCAAGCACCGGTGACAGCACCAGCTCAGGGGGAAAGGACAGGAGACACTCAACAAATTGTGAATGCCACAATTGCGGCACTATGGGGTGAAGGAGGACAGGGGCAATGAGGTGTGGGAGACAGTACCCCAACCCACAATGGCAGAATGAAGGAGCACCAAGGGGAAAAGTAGGATTTCGAGGAACAAGAGCAGGAGGTTTTGGGGGATAGGGCCCCGGGAGGAGGATTGGGAACGTCACTGTGCTGGTATTGCAGGAAATGGGGGCATTTCACAAGGGAGTGCAGGAACAGGCCTGGGATGGGATTTAATTTTGGGCCATCACCTCCAAGGCAGGGATTCAAAGGGCCTCAAGGTCTGGGACAACAGCAATTTGGGCTAGGGGGTCAAAATCAGTTCCCTTATGGGGCTGACAGGCAAGGGCAACATGGGCAACAAATACAGCAGGGTGAGGGAACACTGTTTAAATGGATGGCAGGGGGAACAGGCGCCCCATTCCAAGGTGTTACAATTGTGGAGGGCGGCCCTTTTTCATTCTGCGGGACAAATACATATTCTGATTAGGACAGCCCAGAGAGAGCACTCGTGCATCCAATCCTATTGACAACCGCACACCCTGAAGAGGAGCCCTTGCTGGAGGCGGAAATAGGAAACAAGCAATTTATATTTATGGTAGATTCAGTTGCAATTAAATCATGCATTATGGAGAGGAACTTTCCATTATCAGGTAAAACTATTGACACGCAGGGACTCTCTGGGGCTATTTCTATGGTTCCATACACTGAGGAGCTGGATGTAAAAGTGGGAGGGAAGGTATTACGAGCCCCGTTGTTATATTCACAGAGTTACCCTCTGAACTTGTTGAATAGGGATCTGATCAGTAAATGAAATATAACTATATCATTCACTGATCAAGGGGCAGTGTTTTCCACTCCAGGGATGTGTGTAGCTTGAGCAATGGCAATAATCAATGCAAAAGCAAGGGAGTCAGTAGTCCATGGGTTCCTGTGGTCCCAGATATATTTTCTTAATGGTATTAACGTATTAGTAAAAGCAGTGCCTCTGATTGCGACAGCATGTTGGCAAGTGTCCACAGATTTTATTTTCCAACTCACGATGCCACCCGAGATGGTGGCAGGGACAATATTGTCATTAGATTTACAAATATCCTGTCTGGCAGCATCTGGAGCTATATGAACAGATGATGGATTTTTTTAACATAAAAAATAGCCAGAATTGTATAGACTATGCCAAATGGATGTTCTGTCCGGAAAAACTCCAGCTTCTTTGCTGGACTGGAAGACCAAAACCATTCAAGGTGGTCCACCTATAAGGTGGCCATCCTGAAGCACTTTTTCACCCACAGAAACCCCCAGAAGGCTCACAAAGCAGCCTACAATCTTCAGTGCCGAGAGGATCAGGCCGCAAGAGAATTTGTGCAGGAGCTATAAAGAACCTCTGCACAAACTGCCAGGCGGGTGCGCACCAATAGTAGAGAATTTATAACCACCTATTTTCATGCGCTCCCAAAATATATAATGACCCAGCTGGCAAGGGATTTTCCTGATAACAGGACCCTGGACTGGGTAATAGAGCAGGCTTCCCGGATCTATGAGGTCCAAAACCTGCAGAAACCAAAAATTAAACAAAAAACCCCAAACCAACCAACACTCCTGCTGCTGCTAAGGTGGATGAGGTGAAGGTTGCCCCCATTTTGGACCTAGAAATGGGGGGCCTAAAATTACACCTTCTCAAAATCAGTCAAATCAGAGGCAAAGAAGGCCTTCTGATCAATCAGCAGCAGGGGGTAGTCAGGTAGGTATCCTCACCAATGTGACCTCTAACTCTGCAAATTATATCAATCCTAGATATAAGGGCAATAGACCAATCTTGGGGTATGTGTAGACTCCCCCGGCCCAAGGGGGGGATCTAACCAGGTAAGTACTGCCCCTGGAACCTTCTCTCCTAACTTCCTCCAGGGGAGCTGTACTCCCTGAAATCCTGGGTTAAGTTTCTTCCCCCGGTACCTTCAAAACCCCAACCTGCAGGACAAATTTTCATTTCTCTCCCCGTGTTCAGCATCCAGACAACCTCATCTGGTAGAGGGAAGTCCGAGTGTGGAGGGTTACCAAGGGAATCCCCAGTACCCAGGGTACTCCGGGAGAAGGGATAGTTACCCTTCCCGAGAACAACCTAGGTTTGAGCAAAGACCCCCATAACAGCCGGAGCGGGTGTACCAACTGAAGCGCAAGGTCCAGAACCTCACTCAGGATCTGAGTCGCATGTTGAGGGCTCAGCAGATCCCTCAGATGAACATGGTGGCTCAGAACCCCTCAAACCAAGGGTCTGGCACCCCAGAACAATGACGGGTAGAGAGCCCCAACAACCCACCGGTTCCAGAGTAGGAGGCATGGGAGGAGGGGTGTGCAAAGCCCTAGAGGAAGCTTCCTTCCTCAACCGTGAAAAGCCGCTGGACACCCCAGAACTGGAACTAAAATCTCTTGCCCCCAAAAATATGCATACCAGGGAACCGAGGGTGGGTAGGAGAAACAAAGAAATCCAAAGACCCATTTTGTGGAGGAAATCAGTGTCCTCCAGTTTGAAGGGGAAGAATCCTTGGAGGATTCTGCGAAGAAAATCTTCTCCTTCAGGGATGGGGGGATTCCTCCTAAAGAAAAGCAGGTCCCAAGAGACCAGAACTTGGACTGGGTAGGTCAGAGGATTGATGCAGAATCACCCATCCCTGAAACCCCAGAATTGTCATCCAGAAAACAAAATATAGATGGGGGGATCCTCCCCACAAACTGGTTCTAGTGACTGCCACCAGGTAAGAGGAGGCAGCACAGAGCTAAGGGAAAAGGGGGATTCTGAAATCCCACATATTTCAGAATTCCAAATTTTTGTTACAGATTCAGAGACTCTGGCACAGAAAACTGTCCAAAATTCCACAGTGTCAGAGTCCAAAATAAAGAAATTGACCGCCAATTTTGCCCAAAATGCCCATTACCTATGCCCCTTGGAGGAGAAAGAAGGTAGATTCATTTCCCCCGTCCGAGTGCAAGGGCAATGTGCATTTTCAGCACTGGTGGACACTGGATCTCAAGCGACTCTTCTGTCAAAAGGGCATTTGAGCAGCTAAATTCAGGAACGGGGGAGAGATAGCAAATCCCTCTCACCCCTCTTCCTTGTCAACTCCAAAACTTCGATAAGAATGAAATTCCCACTGAAGGGACTGCAGATCTGCAAATTAAAACTGTGCGACATAAGGTGAAGCACCCGGTCATAGTCGTGACTCCAGAGGGTACCCCATGTCTATTAGGTAATGACCTTCTCCAGAGGTTGTCTCCCCTGATAGACTTTGACTCAGACTAACCGACTAATAAAATTAAAACAAAGTGTCAACCATGTTAGTTTAAATGACGCATGCTACATGGTTGAACAACAATCTGATCAAAATTTGTTTCATTTCCAAAATAATCAAAATACCTGACATTACATTAATTACTGTAGGACAACAAACTGGTGATGGGAACTGCTCTCCATTCCTGAAAATCAATCGTCCTTCCAGTTTCAAGTGGTATTCCACACTGGAAGGAAATCCTTGGAAATGTTATACCAATTTCCAATCTGAATATCCCAATCCTATAGTCAAAAGTGATGTAAAACCAGCTCAAAGCTTAGCTGACATTTGGAAAATAAGAGAACAGTTGTTCCTCCCTATTCAGTTAAATGAGGGGACGGAGCCTGTTCTCGCCAGAGTGTGCTTGAACAACGGAAAGAGCTTCTTCAGCGAAGCCGTGTGCAGGAAACTCCCAAACAATCCAACCATTCCCACATTTAAATTGATTGATAAGTGGGAAATGGTCCTGGAAACTCCCAATTCCAAGCATCTCCTGCCTAGCAGGTGTATGCGCAAAATTCCCATAGGTGATACAAGCATAGTACATAATTGCTGGGTTGTGCGAGATGTCCTTGCTGCATTCTATTTAGGCAGTGACATTCTCAAACAGTCTGCAATTAATTTGGACCTTATAAATTATAAGGCCTGGTCCCGACTCGGGGGCAATCCCATGGGCTTTGATGATTCTGAAAAGGCATTTCGGTCAGCTCAATTGCTGCCGTATGTGGTTGAAGTTCAAATTGGAGAGAAGGTCACCATGCCAGGATGGACTAGACAATTCCCACTTGATTTAAAAATTAAAAGAGGACAGGAACTACAAAATCCAGACACATATGTACACCTCAATGCCCATCTCCAAAAGAAGGGGTTGGGGTTAAACCCAACACCATTAGTCAATGTAGTACACAACACTGTGGTGGATAACAGTGACCTTAGGAGTATCACTCTGGCTGCAGGCACCATTTTTGGAATGGCGGTTGATGACCAACATTTTTCCATGAATCTAGGAAATGAACTCATAGGACTAATCCCCAACGACAATGACATACCACCGCACAGGATCTTCACCCGGCAAGGGGAGAATTTCCTGGTATACTCTTCCTGCCCTTAGGGGAGGAAGAGGTGACCTGTGACATCAGGGAGGATGAGGTGATATTCCTAGTCCACAATGACTGCCTCTCCTACCTGAAACCCTCCGTCCAGGTCAACACTTTAACCAGAGACTTCTCTACACAATTGGAGGAGGCCACTGAGATCGCGAAACCCGAAGTCTTTCCAGGCTTCAGGCAGATGGTTGGAGAGCAGGTCTTCCTTGCATATGCCTGTGACACTGAGGAACAAAAGCAAAAATTAAAACAGGTGTTCTTAGATTTTCAAGATATCTTTGCTGTGGACTCGTACGACTGTGGTCACACCAAGATACATACTACCTCATTCCCATGGACCCTCGGATGACTCCTGTGTTTGTGAAGCAATATCGCTTGCCTCTCACATCTATGGAGCCCCTGACAGAAATTATCAAAAACCTAGAGTCTCATGGGATAATTCGTCCAGTCTACAGCACCTTTAATAATCCGGTGCTGGGGATTTCAAAACCAAATGGCCAATGGAGACTGTGCGCAGACCTTAGGGAGCTGAACAAACGGGTCCACATGTCCTGATGGCCTCTTCCCTACATTGATCAGGGGTTGGCCCAGATCCAGGGGTCAGAGGCGGATACCGCCATTGACCTGACAAAGGGATACTGGACCGTGCCTGTCAGTAGGGAGGACCATTACAAGCTGGCCCTTACCTTCGGGGGGCAGCAGTACACATGGACCCAGACTCCTTTCGTATACATAAACTCCGGCAACAAATTCAACATCTTCTTACACAAGGCAATGCTCCACTTGGGTGAAAGGGGTAACCTGGCCTATGTGGATGATGTCTTGATTAAAAGCTCAACTTTGGAAGAACACATAGCAGAAATCTGCTATGTTCTGACCCAGTTGAGGGTTACTGGAGCCCCATTGTCCTTACAGAAGGCACAGTGGTGCAGGACCCGTGTCAAATTCTTGGGCGAAAAAATGTGGAAGCGCTACTAAAACTAAAAGACCCCACAACTCTGCGTAAGCTAAAAAGCCTCTTTGGACTGACTAACTACAGTTGGATGTTCATTGAGGATTACGCAGAGGTCACAAGACCACTGGTCCATCTATTGAAGGGGGGTCAAGTGGGAGTGGAGTCCAGAACAAGCTGAGGCAGTAAAGCAACTCAAAAGAAGTCTCTCACAAGCGTCTTGTCTAGCTTACCCTGTCAAAAACAAGGAGCTCTTCTTGGAGACAGGGTTCTCAAATACATGCTTGATAGCAGTATCATATGAAAAGCATGACAAGGTCAATAAAGGCATCTCCTATGCAAGTAAGACTTTATCCTCTGTGGAGGAAAAATTCAAAGCTTGTGAGAAGGCACTCCTTGCAATGGTGTGGCATTGAAAAATGACCGTCCGTTCATCCTGGGGGAGCACTTCATAGTGGAGACTCCACACCAGCCTTTGCAATACCTCCAAAATGACAGTAACATGCAGGAAATTTAATTAATTCCAGAATTACTTCTTAGATTCTGTCGATGCAAGGCTTTCCTGTGGAGGTCAGATATGCCAAAACAAGAAGAGTCCCCTCGCGCAAGGTCTGGCTGATTTGCATGATTGTGCCAGAAAACCCAGGACAGCATGGAGGCATACCTGAATTCCCTGCACAAAGTGTGTGAAGAGGACAAGTGCGAGAGGTTGCCCACCATTTAAGTGGACGGTTGCTTCTACCATGTTGACAACAACGGGGAAAAGGAACTGGTGGCCGGCGTTGGGAATGCCTGGGTGAATGATGCCGCGGAACCCTTCGCTGGGTACAAAATCGGTCCCCGCAGTAGTCAGGAGGCGGAGTTGATGGCACCAACTTCACAAACTGGTCATAATCACAGATTCAGATTATGTCCGGAATGGGTTTGTGGAGCACCTGATCAACTAGAGAACCAGAGGCATGCCGTGTGCAAATAGCAAACCACTTAAACATGGCAATCTCATACAAAATATTGATGATCTGGTCACCTCTAATGGGATGACCATCTATTGGAAAAAGGTTAGGGGTCATTCCAGAATAGAGGGGCCAGACAAAACTGGAAATGACCTGGCTGATCAGTTGCACAAACCGGAGCCATCCAGGGGGATTTTCCTGTTGGGGGAAATCCAGGTCACTGCTGTCACCGGGTCCCAGACAAATGTTCACAATGAACTTTTGACTGCCCAGTGGCGTAAGGAGACCCGAGATGCTGATTTAATCACAGCACAAAAAGGGAATACGATTCTTGGGAGATCTTACCAACACATTGAGGACCCTGAGAACTTTCCTCTGACGGAAACCAATTACATTGGGAAAGAGGACCTCAGGATGTTGATGAAGTGTCCCAAAATGTTCCGAATCCAAGACGGTTTGTTGGTAAGGAGATCCATCTCTGGATGTGACCAGTGGGTGGTACCTACCTCATTCTGAAGTGTGATACTAAGTCACACCCATGATGAGATCACAGCCGGTCATCAGGGGTTTCATACTACTCTAGAAATCTTGCGGGAGGTTGCATACTGATCACACATGGGGCAGGACCTCGACCAATATTTGAAGAGGTGTCTTGTGTGTGCACAATTTCAGCCAAGTTCACTCACACACCAAGCTCCCCTCCAGAAGAGGGGGATGACACTGCATTGGTCAAATTTACAAGTAGATTTCATCGGGCCTCTGATTCGCTCCACTAGGGGAAACAAGTACATGTTAACAGTAACGTGCTTTTTCACCAAATGGGTGGAATGTCTCCCAGCCCAAATTGCAAGGCAGCAACAGCAGCTGCCCTGATGATCAACCACATCTTCTCGTGTTTTGGCCTACCCCAAAGGATTGAGTCAGACTGAGGAGGTCACTTCACCAGCGAAGTAATGACAAAGATGTGGGAGATACTTGGGGCAAAAAGGAACCTTCATATCGCATACCACCTATCCTCTGAGTTGAGAGGTACAATAAAACCATTGTGAGCATTCTAAAAAAAGTTTGTGGAAGATGCTGGGCCAAGTTGGGACATCCGATTACCACTTGTCCTGATGGCCATCAGATCTACACCATCTTTTGTGACTAAAATGTCTCCATTTGAGCTAATGACTGGGCGGAAAATGGTGCTACCTCATCATCTGCTCTATAGAACACAAGAGCAGACACTGATAAACACCTCCACAACACATGAATATGTTTAGAATCTAAGAAAACACCTTCAGCATGCTTTTGCGCACGCTCAGCGAAATCTGGAGAAATCAGCAGAGGGGATGAAAACTCCATATGATTTAAAAACAACCAAAAAGGAATACCAAGTAGGAGACAGGGTCTTCTTGTACAATTTTCAGAGGAACCAGACTAAGGAGAGAAAAAGTCTTCGCTCCTGGCGCAATCCCTTTGAAATTGGAGACAAAATTTCACCTGTCGCCTACAGAATCTGCATCCCCAAAGGAGAGCTGTCAGAAGAGAAATTGGTCCACATTAACCAGCTAAAAGGTTGTCACCCCAGACACACTTTTCAGCTGATTGAGGAGCGAAAGGAGAATCAAATAGAGGAGACACCTGTTGAATAAGAAGCAAGAAAAAGAAAAAGCAGAAGATAATAGAAAGGTCCATAGGTATATCTAACAGGGAGTATTTTTTCAGTGTTTTTGCAAAAATATGTAATGAAACTGTGGTGTAAAAGTTCAATCATGCCTTTGCCTTGTTAAGTAATTGTTTGCTGATATTGTTCAAGTAAATATATGTGTTGTTCCACTGATGTCAACATTCTGGGAAGACTGTGAGTGAAAGATTCTAAAACCTGTCTTTATCTATCTCCTATTAGAGTACTAATTCCACTAGTCCCTCTTAGACCAATGAGGACCTCCCCGGGGACCTGGAAAGATCGAAGGAAATGGGGTGTCGCTCCTCACTGTCCAAAGAAAGACCAAAGGAAGATCTTGGCGTGCCGCTCCCAGATGAAAGAAGAACTCCACTGGATGAACCCAACTTTGCCCTACTCTCCCTCAACAAGAGGTCTCGGGAAAGCAGGGGGGAATCTGTGGGGACCATTTACCAGCCCAGCAGAACTTCCCCTACTTCACCAAACTGCATTTTCAGCAGTTACAAGAAGAATGGCTGCGCTGGCTCTGCTGAGCACTTATTCCCTTGCATCAAAACTGCATTTTAACAGTTACCAAAAAAAATGGCTGCACTGGCTCTGTTGAGCACATATGGGGCAAGATGAAACATAGAACAGCCAGAGAATTGCTGCATTTATTTTCTTAATGTACACCAAAAAGAAGAATTCAAAAGCAGCCTGGTGCAGCGTGGCTATGCTGAAATCTCCAGATTTATAACTGAAACAGAAAATGGTCTGTGTTTAAAATGACTGCGGACTGATGCTATTTCCATCTTTTCAACATTACACAGTTTGGTTGCTGATAAGACACATTAATGCCCATGTATCTTCAGATTATACACCAGCAAAGGAGGGCAGTCCTCCCTGAAAGGCATTATGTGTCAAGTAAAATCTGTGAAATAGCAGAGCAATTCACTCCAGTCTGTATGGCAAGCATTTTACTTTTGCAACAAAATATCACAGGCAAACTCTTCACAAGAAGCTCTCTTTCCCCCTTTGCTTGTGTCAGTTTCAAAGAACCCTTGTTTTTGAACAGATTCCTGTGTGTTAGAAATTGACCTGAGCTATGGAAATGTTCAAATAAAGATGTGAGGAAAACCAAATTTGTAAAGTGACATCCAAGAAAAATTAACCCACGTGTAAAACTGTGCTTTTGCCAAGCAGGAAAATGCCTTTTGAAAGTGAAATGTTAAAATGATGCCCTATGCTTGCACAGAAATGTGATGGAAGATGGGGGGGGGGTTGCTCTAAAATATACATGATATTTATTCCCCAAAAGACTTGGTTTCTGGTTAAAGAAGGAACACAAAATAACTTTGAGACCAGCAAAACAGGTTTGGCAGGCACTGACTTCAAAGGTGCCCTGCTGTTACACATATTGGCCGTTGGTCCCTTTGGCACCATAGCCGCTTATGCGGATAGACCAGAGTGTGTACATCCAAGATGGAGGACCGCTGTACTGCCTGGGCAGAGAGCAGCGGTTCAGTCTCTGCACGTCCGCAAGAGACGCTGGGGATCGCTCACGTGATTCCTTATACGGAACAGAGATCGGGTTTCCTTCACGTCGCTACTGTAGTTGCGGGCGCTCCGTGAGTTCACTTCTAGGTGATCCTAGTGTTTTTCATTCTTTCCCTGACCTATCCTCTCACCTGGTATCTCCAACTCTGTGCTTCTGTTCCATTCAGGTCTTCTCTGAGGGCTCTCCCGTTCACCCAAACTCCTCGATTGCTAACTCCAGACGACCGCGTTCCCTTTCTTCCCACTAGTTCAACATTGTCCTTCCAGGCATTGCTTCTCTCCTTATACCAGCTAAGAGTGAGTTCCTTCCTTCGATCATTGGGGAAATACTTCTCCCAGAAGTCATCATTCCTTACCCCTCTGTCCGTTTTAGGGATCCTGTTTCCTAATTGCTCCAATTCCGGTACGCTGGAATCTCCCTCTGATGCTTAATTAGAGCCGCACCAAAAGGTGAGGGACTCCTTTCCTTATTGCGCTATTCTTTAGTCCTATTTACCCTTCTTTCTTAAGAAATCTTGTTTCAACCCCTCTATTTCTTTGTTACTAAAGGAAGCCATCCCGCCTCCAGTACCATTCCAGTCATTAGTGAGAATCATTGGCACGGCATTCCCTTCACAGGCAGTCAGACTCATCCAGGGTTTTCTTCCCCAGAGGGTTTCCCTGACGGTCGTGTCCTTTTCCTCCGGGTTTTTACCTCCGGGTAGGGAGGGACAGGTCGGTTGGGGGAGCTTTCACTTACGGCATTGGCTCTTCCATCTGTTATTCAGCTGTCTGCCAAGGTGAGATCTTATTTGCTTCTAAGATTATATGATTACTATGGTATTGAGAAGTGAACAGTTAACAGTTTAACAGTTTATAGATAACAGCTAGCGCCGCCCATAAAGTTTTGGCATACAGTGATTTTATGGAACGGCAAATGCAGCAGCTCATAGCTGCTATGCAATCGATGTCATTGGAAATGCAGTCCCTCAAGCAGGATAATGCCCAACTGTGACAACAAGTTGCCGGGCATTTTCAGAATCACCCCCATCTACATTACATACGGGCAAGTCTGACAGGGACCCACATAAACTTAAGGAGTTTTTAGATAGTTGCACCATTCAGTTTACATTTAAATCTTGCTTTTTTCCAACTGATAAGGATAAATTGGGTTTTGTAATATCCCATCTTTCTGGACCCGATTTGGCCTGGGATACCCCACTAGTGACATCAAACAATGCTATTCTAGATTCCTACCCCACCTTTACAAATAGTTTAAAGTCAATGTTTAGCAGACAAGAGATTTCTGTAGCTAACCAAGAGAGACTTCTCGATCTTAAACAAGGCAGTAAGGATCTTTTGGCATACATTACACAATTCAAGCAGTTGTCTTCTGAGACGAGTTGGCCGGATGATGGACTTCTTACTTTGTTTAGAAGGGGGCTGTCTGACAAGCTCAAAGATGAAGTCTCTAAAGTCCCTCGTGCTGCTAATCTAGCAGACATGATTATCCTTACAATGCAAATAGAATATCGACTACAAGAACGATCACATGAAAGAAGGAAAAATAAGGGTATTCGACCACATATCGAACATCTTCCAATACCCAATAAATAGGTCCTAGCCGAAGAACCTATGCAGATAGGGTCTGTGAGAGGACCCCTGTCTGCTAATGAGAGAGAGAGAGATACGAAGATCACTGGGCCTGTGCATGTATTGTGGATCCTCTTCCCACATATTGCGGGATTGCCGTATTGTTACTCCACGTCGTACTCAAGCTTCAGGTTCGGGAAACTCCAAAACCCTACCGTAGGGGGAACATCGGTAGGAGTTTACCAGTCAGGTTCCCCACATAGAATGAGCTTGACCCTAGAGACCTCTTCCACCACTCAGACCATGGTGGTCATGTCTTTGACTATCATGTTACCAGACCAAGTTCTACAAGGCATACCCGCGTTAATTGATTGTGGAGCCACAGGAAATTTCCTAGATGATAAATGGGCAACGGAACATGGGATAGCCCGTATAACTAAGAAAATCGTTACTCATGTCCAGGGAGTAGACGGAAGTCCTTTGAGTTCCGGTACCATACGAGAACAGACAGAACCAGTCATTAGCATGATTGCTGCGCACAGGGAGATCTTAGTTTTTGACCTTATAAAAGCCGCCCACTTTCCGGTAATTCTGGGTCTTCCTTGGTTAAAGGTTCATAACCCCTTTATAATCTGGACAGCTGGGACTCTTATTCTAGGGTCTGAATATTGTGTTCGCCATTGTCTATCCCACGAGTCGGTAGGCCTCCATATTCCAACAGAAATTTCCAACTCCCCAACAGTACCCACCATTAAGCAGCTAGAAATCATTCCTGAATATCATAGGAAATTTCAATCAATATTCGCAACACCTGAATTTCCTACTCTACCTCCATACAGGAGAGACGACTGTCATATTGATCTACTTCCAGACCAACCAATTCCTTTCGGGCGGATGTATGTTCTTTCTCAGCGAGAAAAGGCTGCTCTAAAGGAATACCTCCAATCCAATCTCTGTAATGGACTCATTACAGAATCTGTTTCCCCAGCGGACGCTTCTCTCTTTTTTATTCCTAAGAAAGACTCTGATGAACTCAGACCATGCATTGATTATCGGGGCCTTAATAGGATCACCATAGCAGACACCATAGCAGACATATATCTTATGCCTTTAATACCTGACATCCTCGAAGCAGTATGGGGGCCGCTTTCTATACTAAGCTGGATCTCCGAGGGGCATATCATCTCATTCGTATCGCCTCAGGGGATGAGTGGAAAACAGCCTTTCAGACACCTTTTGGACATTATGAATACCACGTAATGCAGTTTGGATTGGTAAACGCACCAGCGGTTTTCCAACGGTTTATGGACCATCTGTTTGCGGACATTCTGTTCCATTTTGTCATCATATACCTAGACGATATTGTAGTTTATTCTACTAACAGAGAAGAACACGTTAGACATGTGAACATCGTTCTAGAACGTCTCCAGTCCAACCATTTATACTGTAAAGCAACTGAGTGTGAATTTCACCAAGATCAAGTGACTTATTTAGGATTTGTCTTGTCATCTCAGGGCATATCCATGGATCCCAAAAAAGTATCAGCAGTGTTAGAATGGCCTGCTCCATCCAGTGTAAAAGAAATCCAACGATTCTTGGGGTTCGCAAATTTTTATAGGAAATTCTTTCCCTGCTTTTCGGAGATCATTTTACCTATTACCCGACTCCTGAGAAAAGGGGTTCCATACTCCTGGGATGAACTGGCGCACAAAGCATTCCAGACCTTGAAGACAATGTTTACATCTGCATCCATGTTGACTACTCCCAACCAGTCCAGGCAATTCATTGTGGAGACAGGTGCTTCCCAACACGCGTTAGGCGTAGTGTTACTACAACTCTCGGATCAGGGAGATGAAAGACCAGTGGCGTATCTTTCAAAAACCTTCAATGCTTCGGAACAGAACTATTCAGTTCTTGAGAAAGAGCTGCAAGCTATAAAAAGAGCTTTCGAAGAATGGAGGCATTTGTTGTTGGGATCACCGTTCCCGGTGGAGGTCCGCACAGACCGTGAAAATCTTACAGTACTGCAACATGCACATACTAACAACAGTTCACAAGGCCGCTGGGCATATTTTTTCCTTCCGTTCTGCATAGCCTTCACCTTCCTTCCCGGAAAACACAACTTAAGGGCGGGTGCCCTTTCCCGTAAAGACTCACCTACTACTCGGTTCTGTCCATAAAGTTTGTTTCCCAATGCAAGCTTTATCGCAGTCATTACCAATTTTCTACAAGAGCTAAAATCCGCTACCACATTAAACAAACAACTATGCGAAAGAATCACTTCTACCCATCATTTTACCCAGGAGAATGAATATTTTTTTCACGGACCTCAAGTCATTGTCCCAACACCTCTGTTACAGCAAGAAGTTTTACGCATGTGCCACGACTCCCGAGCAGCAGGACATCGAGGCTTTAAATCTACTTTGGAGCTAATTCAACGTAATTTCTGGTGGCCAAATATCAGACCAGACATTCAAGACTATGTAGCAGCATGTGCCATGTGTTCCCAATCCAAGATTCCATGAGTGCAACCTTGGGACTATTATCACGGATGCCTATTCCAGAAAGACCTTGGCAAATTATCTCTACAGATTTTATAGTAGATCTTCCCCCTTCTGGTAACAAAACCACCATTATGGTCACTATAGACTATTTCACTAAATTGGCACATTTTACACCTTTACTCAAACTGCCTGGAGCTGCACAGATGGCCAAAATCTTTCTCTCTGAAATGTTTTCCCGACATTGCTTCCCGGATACTATTGTATTGGACAGGGGATCTCAATACACTTCACTCTTCTGGCAAAAGGTCTGTCATACTTTAGGGATTAAACAAGCCCTCAGCTCGGGAAATCATCCCCAGACTAACGGGCAAACTGAACGCCTGAATCAAACCCTGGAGGCTTACTTGCGATGCTTTGTGTCGGCAGCTCAAGACAATTGGGTGGAATTACTACCATTTGCAGAGTTTGCCTATAATAATGCCAAACACTCCGCTCTGCAAACCAGTCCCTTTCACTGTTCATATGGATATCACCCTTCATTTGTTCTCTCAGTTACTACTTCTCACTCCAACTGTCCGGGGGTGGATACCCTTATCTCAGACATACAAGAAGGTCATAGACTCGCAAGACTGTCACTGCAAACAGCTCAAGACCGGGCGAAGAGGTATGCAGATCGTCATCGCCGGGACGCTCCGACACTGATCGTGGGAGATTCAGTTTGGTTGGCATCCCGGTTTCTACCCCGTCAGTTGGTTCCATATAAACTTTCTCCTAGATTTTTCAGACCTTTTAAAGTGATATTCCTGGTGGGCTCAGCAGCCGTTAAACTCGCACTACCCTCTTCATGGTCACGTATACATCCTGTGTTCCATCTATCACAGGTCAAATTGGCAGTACAAGATCATTTTCATCGGTTGTGTAAGGTTCCACCACCCCCTGTCTCCACTGACACAGGTCCTGAATTTAAGGAAACCAGCATCTGTGATTCACGTTATCGCAGAGGTCGATTGCAATTCCTTGTGGATTGCAATGGGTGTTCTCCTGCTGAAAGGTCATGGGAAGCTGCTTCTGGGGTTCACGCACCCCAGTTGGTACAACGTTTTTTCCGGCTACATCCGGGGAAGCCTGGGTCACCCCCCCAGGAGAAGGGGGCATACTGTTACACATATTGGCTGTTGGTCCCTTTGGCACCCTAGCCGCTTATGCAGATTGACCAGAGTGTGTACATCCAAGATGGAGGACCGCTGTACTGCCTGGGCGGAGAGCAGTGGTTCAGTCTCTGCACATCCGCAAGAGACGCTGGGGATCGCTCACGTGATTCCTTATACAGAATAGAGATCGGGTTTCCTTTGCGTCGCTACTGTTGTTGCGGGCGCTCCGTGAGTTCACTTCTAGGTGCTCCTAGTGTTTTGCATTCTTTCCCTGACCTATCCTCTCACCTGATATCTCTAACTCTGTGCTTCTGTTCGATTCAGGTCTTCTCTGAGGGCTCTCCCATTCACCCAATCTCCTCAATTGCTAACTCCAGACGACCGCGTTCCCTTTCTCCCCGCTAGTTCAGCTTCGTCCTTCCAGGCATTGCATCTCTCTTTATACCAGCTAAGAGTGAGTTTCTTCCATCGGTCATTGGGGAAATACTTCTCCCAAAAGTCATCCTTACTTACCCCTCTGTCCGTTTTAGGGATCCTGTTTCATAGTTGCTCCAGTTCCGGTACGCTGGAATCTCCCTCTGATGCTTAATTAGAGCCGCGCCAAAAGGTGAGTGACTCCTTTCCTTATTGCGCTACTATTTGGACCTATTTACCCTTCTCTCTTAAGAAATCTTGTTTCAACCCCTCTGTTTCTCTGTTACTAGAGGAAGCCATCCCGCCTCCAGTACCATTCCAGTCCTTGGTGAGAATCATCGGCACAGCTATCCCTTCACCGGCACTCAGACTCATCCAGGGTTTTCTTCCCCAGAGGGTTTCCCTGTTGGTTGTGTCCTTTTCCTCTGGGTTTTTACCTCCGGGTAGGGAGGGACAGGTCGGTTGGGGGAGCTTTCACTTACGGCATTGGCTCTTCCATCTGATATTCAGCTGTCTGCCAAGGTGAGATCTTATTTGCTTCTAACACTATATGATTACTATGGTATTGAGAAGTGAACTGTTAACAGTTTAACAGTTTATAGATAACACCTGCCTCCCATGGTACAGAATTACCTTCCGCAATTGGACCTGCCCCTTGGGCACATGAAAGGGGCCAAGGTGTGGGATGTGGCAACCTCATTAGACGGAGCGGCATTGCTGCAGCATGAGACAATTGACCGCCCTTGCACAGAGGTGTGAAATCCTCTGACACCTCTCCTCAGCTTCAACTGCCTAGGATCAAAAGGGAGTCATAGCAACCCCATGCGTCAGGATGACCAGTGAAGGACATGTGGCTGGGGGATTGAAAAGACTGCCCACTTTTGAGAACTAAGCCAGCCCACTTGATTCAAGAGACTATGAAGACCTTTATTAATGCAATCTAAATAAGCAGTGATGTCAAAGCTTGACAGCTTGAATGTAATTTGTGCGCCATGAAAATAAGACATTGTGGATCGTCCTAGCATGTGGGGAATGCAAACGCCAGTAAAATGACATTTCGGGGAAAATCGTACATGAAATGGTTATGAAAGTTAAATGCAAATATGCCCGACACTTTTATCTATGTGTATCTATTTGTAGGATGTTTGATAAAATAGTTTTCATAGAAATTACTAAAGAATGCCAGGAGAACAAAGCAATATTGCACAAACTATTGCACGAAATATCCTTTGTGAAATATGGAATCTGCCTATCTAATTTTCCTGATGATGACATTTGTAAATATAAGTGTTTTGCTCCATAACTGATTTTGGCAAAAGTAACTTTGGTAGAACAAAGCACATTGTAAAAACACACACACTAAAACTGAGTCACTTCCTTCAGTCCAATCTGCTTACAGGGAGGCGACGACAGTTACAGGCTGACCTATCCGATTTAGAGGTATGTCTAGCTTAGTTCTGCCCACACAGTAAAAATCCTCTGATGTCATCCGGTCTATATAAGGTGGAGACATACAGACAGACAGTACATTCAAAAATCCAAGATTCAAGAAAAATCTAGCATTTATAAATCAACATCCAGAGATCCAGACATTCCACATTCACCCTGCAAGATTCCAATTCCAGTGCCAGGCCAAGGGTAGCTGATAGCAGATCCAGGCAGAACCACCCAGACTGAACCTCTTCTCCAGAATTAAACCCTACAAAAAAAATTCCAATAATTCATGGAAAAAGGGGGAAAGGCTGAACCCTTAGGGATTATCCAGTAACAAGACCTGCTTTGCCCAGCTGATGCACTGTGCTGTCTACTGAGACCAGACTCCTGTTGCCCTGCTGTGTCCCTAGAGGAGAGCCCCGTTGTTCCCCAAGTGACCATATCTTGGTCCCGTGTCCCGAGGCCCGGCTGGCTGTGCAAACTATTCCATTCAAGTACTTGTTGTAAGTATTTCCCTTCCCCAGTAACCAAAAAACTGCATCCCTTGCATTGTTACCTGGGATCATGTCCAATCACATAGAAATGCTATGAATACCCTGGTAAAATCCTTAAAATAGTTAGAATCCTCTGTGTATCCTGTCCTTAGGAAAATCTGTGTTAATCTCCATGTGTTAACGCCATTCTTTCCAAATAATTTCAGTCGTCCATTGTATAAGTCCTAGTACTATTTTTAATACATTAATGAATTCCCATATAGAGCTGAATGCGGCGTTGATAGGTTCACCTTGCAAGTAACCTCCTCTCGTACCGTGACTTTCTATAACAATCTAGCCATTAAAAATATAGTTGCAGTAGAATAAATCCTTTTTCTAACAAAACCGAGTTGCCTGTGAAACTGCTTTCATTTTTTTTTTAAAAAGTCGATTTTTCCTTTCCCTTTAAGAATCCCATACTGCCATCTATTGAGAGTTACCCTTTCACTTTCATATAACCCTGTGATGTGCCTTTGTACCTTAGCATTGTGGGGTTTGTTGCCTCGTTCATACAGCCACACACATTCTTGCCTTCTTCATTCAACCACACATGTAAAACAACTGTTTAGTAATTCCGAGTGCCATTTTGCTCATTTTTCAAGGGAGCTTCATCCGATTTTGGCCTCCCATTCAGGGATGGTAGGTCAGATTCTCAATCCGATTTTTGCATAGTATACCTGACTCCTTGCTACTCCTTTCCACCCACACAAGATTTGATTAACAGGGGTTTGACAGAGTGTTGAAGGGGTAATGCTTAACTGTGGTGCCATTTAAAAGCACTACCCAAAGGTAATCTTGCTTTCTTTCAATTGTACATTGTGCATCTTATGGTAGAAGGTTAAACTAAGTGTATTCTATAATTTTATTGTGTCATTATCACCACACTGGTGATTGGCAACCTATATTGAATGTGTTTCATTTTATTCATAATTAAAATAAATATTTCATTATTACACAACGGCCTGGTTTATGGTCCATTGTGACACAGGGTGTACGTTAAGGGGGGTGTGAGGCGGGTTGGCTGCCTTCTCAAAGCTGAATCCAAATTCATAAATTTAAAACATTGTGAATGAGCGCTGCATATCTGACCAGAATAAAGGGTCCTGGTCTGGAGCGTGATGCCTCTTTAAAATCCTTAACAATATAGCCCCCTAAGGTGAGATTGTACACAACCAACTACAAAAGTGAGATATTGATGCTCTGTGTAGATACTGAAAGTGACTGCAGACAATGTCAATAACATCAGCAAGATTCCGTAATCTATAGACCATTTAAATTCCCTCCTTGCAGTCCGAAGACCTAATTTGACGACCCTAAATAATGCAGCAAAGGAAATGTGTGACATAATCACTGTGAACACCAAGGGATGCTTTCGATTCATGGAGCATTTTTTTTAGTGCAACTTGATTGAAGGGAGATCTTAATCTTCAAAAACATGAATGAGCTTTACCTTTGCATGCACTGAATAAAGCTATGCAAGAATACCTTATGCCAAAAAAGAGAACCTGTCTAAATAGATATCTGTTTTGTGTGGTAGAATTCTAGCGAGCCAGGGTGTTCTTCTTTGTTTGGGTTAATTGAAAACAACATACAGCACCACTTCCCAGAGACAATACATTTTCTGAAAATACTCATCACAACACCCATGACAACAGTAGAGACTGAGCAGTGTTTCTCCATTCATTCCCAAGAGAATAAAAGCACTCGTGAGAAACACAGTGACAGATGTTCGACTCAATGTATTAAGCAACGCATTCCATGGAAAAAGAGCTCAACCCAGTTTCCAATAAGATATTTATTGAAATGTTTGTTACTCCACAAAATAGGCAAACATGTCTTTATATGCCATACACACATTTAGCATTTGATAATACATTTGTTGTTTTGGCTTGGTGTGAGGTGTCATGCATATGCACATCTGTGAGTATGTGTGTTTGTGGGTGTGTGTATCGTCCTATCCATTAGGAATCCCCTCCCCCTAACTCCCTTGTGCGCATTTGTATCTATAGGCATGTTTGTATTAGTTTGAATGACTTACACGTTTAATAAGAATATTATTATTTGAGTGTCCGTTTGTATGTAATGTCAGGTTTTGTATTCTGATATCCTTTGTAAACAGAAACTTGACATATACAGATATCTTCTGTAAACTGAAAGTTCCACTTTTGAACAACTAAAACATAAGACATTGGAGCCCATTTTTGAAATCCATGTAAATCACTTATGTGCAAACAGATCCCCTCCATGAAACTGTGATCATTTGTACTTCCTAGTGCAAATGGGAGGTGTAAAGTGCATGCAAAATCACCTTCATGCCTCCCCATTGAACTCTGCAGTGCAAACTGAATAAATGCTTCCTTCCATTCACTCATGCCAGGCAATGTTTACAATGGATTCCTATGCTTTCCACCTTCTTTTTGCTGGTGTCATAATCAGGCAGATTCCATTGGAATCCACAGCATTTATTTCTGCATCAAATTGTCATGTTGTTGACTTTGTATGGCAGAGAGGAAATAGAACCAAAAGGTAAGCCAACTGTGCTCCTTTGCTGCCATACAAATGCATGATAATGAGGAACAACGTTTAGTTTAAATTACTCCTTTAAAAACATGAGCCCCGTTGTATTTTCTGATTGCTGTTTTGCATGTATAGTCATGTGTGGATTTGATATATTCTCTAAACCGTAAATGTGTCTTTTTGCACAAGTAAACAACTGTGACAATAACATCACTACCTACATTAGATAATAACTGAATAATGCATCACTCGTTTGTTATCTATTAGGCTTTCCATACAGTTTACACTGCTGATGCATAAAAGAAGCAGATGTCATGTTGTGTTTCTGCCTGTGTTATAACTGTGATTCATATAGATCTTGTCTCTCTTTTATCGTGAGAAAACCTAGCAAAATATCAAGGCTAGGGACTGAGCCTGGTACAATGCACAGGTATTGGCTGGAGTGATGGGTTGAAGGGGACAGGCTTAAGCATGAGTGCATGATGAGAGCCCTTATCCTTGTCAGGGTAACTCTGTGGTGTCTCTGGTTCTAAACCCGTTTCCTCTCAGTACTGAAAAGGAGTGGAGTTGAAAGAACGCATGACATTGGGGCGCCTGATTAATGGGCAAGTGATGAGCGAACGTAGAATTAAATAGGGAAAGGAAAATGAGCAAACAGCAATCAAAACAGGCAGAGGAAACCCCAAATGGGTTGCCCGCCCATTACATGTTTAGCCTGTAGTTTGTCTTGTGGTTATTTGGATTAATGGCATTATTTGACACGACAATTCTCGATTGAGGGAACATTTAATATGAACAAACTGGGCGCCCTTAGAAGGGCGCTGAAGAAGGCAGGGACCAAGATACCAGCAGCACAGTGGGAGCATTCACCAGGTGGTTGGAAGAAGCCACAGCTTGGAGCTGCAACAGGAAAGTTCGAGGACTGAGGGATACTAATGACTGGTTAAGGGGACAAATACAATTTTTATTTTTAAATAGTCTTTATTGATTTTTGTTACAAGTCTGACATATTACATGTTTAATTCACAGTAAAGGTCGGTTAGGCTCTTTGTTAACATCATGTAAGAATTTGAAAAAACTATGGAGCAAATCTTTATAACATGTATGTATGTGCGCATTTTGCATTCTTGTATTGTGTAGGTATGGATGACCCCCAGACCGCCCTTCGTATCGCCTTCCAAACCCCGGGTTGGTCTACCAAGTTTAATTCTGCTTCCCATTTCACCTCGGAGGACGGACGACTCAAGGGGCCTCTGGTAATCAAAGCTCTGTACATACAGGCAATGAGTCCTTTCGTAGTATGGGGGACACTTAGAATTAGTTCAAAAGTAGTGAGGGGACATCGCAGGGTGTCTCAACAGAGGGGGTCCATTAAGACGCTCTGTGATTGTAGGCATTTCATAGGAGATACGTTCGTCCCCTGCAGGGCATCACAAAGGTCCTCTAAAGAAATGTATACCGCTTCCCTCCACACTTCGGCCGCCCTCACGACTCAGGCCTCGTAACAGTTCTGAAATCGATGTACATCACAGATTAGCTTTTGTATGGGGGAGACCAGATACAGCTTAACAGGGAGGGCCAAGTTGTGACACCTCGCGTGGCTCAGGAGGGGTGCCAGAGTGACCATAACACCTTCAGAACTGGATTCTCTTGTATTCTATGCGTCAAGGCTGACTGAGGGACCCACAGCCATTCCCCCAAAGTGACTGGCGCAAAGGCAATGTTTTCTATTGCTACCCACTGTTTCTCAGGGTTTTCCCATAGGTGATCGGCTGATACCCTAATTTGGGAGGCCCTGTAATATTCCGGAATTTCTGGGAACGCCATGCCCCGTGATTCTTTGGGTAAAATGAGAGTGGAGTAGGGGATTCTAGGCTTTTTACCTGCCCATAAGTATGCTAGCAGCACACGTATAATTTCGGCAAGAAAGGAATCCGGTACTACAATCGGGAGTGATAGAAAGAGAAACAGAAACCAGGGCAAAATGTTCATCTTGATGGAGGTAAATCTGGCGGCCCACAACAGGGACTGTTTTGACCATCTGTTCACGTCATCCCTAACAGCTTTCCACAGGGGGACATCATTTGCCTTAAAGAGGTCTGCGAGGGACACAGTGATGTTTACCCCCAAGTACCTCACAGATTGGGATTGCATTTTGAAGCCCCAGCTCATGTCCAGTGATTGGAGGAGGTTAATAGCCTCTCTCAGTTGGACTGCTATGGTCTTCTGGAGGTTCGCACGGAAGCCGGATAAGGCTTCGTATCTGTATAGTTCCTGGGAGAGGGCTGGGATTGATTCTACTGGTTGAATGACTTCTAGAAGAATATCATGGGCAAACATTGCCAGTTTGTATTCCTTGTTTCCCCGAGTGATATCGTGAATCCGGGAGTTTGACCTTAGTATTTGGGCAAAGGGCTCAATGACTAGTGCATAAATCAGGGGGGAGAGGGGCCACCTTGCCTAGTACCTCGTGTAATAGCGATGGGGTCCGAGGAGACGGCGTTGATGGAAACCTTAGCCTGTGCAGTGTGATATAGTGCGCTCACTCCTTGCGTCCATACTGTGCCCACCCTCACCCATTTCAGTACTGCTCTCAAGAAGGGCCATTCCACGCTGTCAAATGCCTTCTCAGCATCAAGTGACAGTAACACGGGGTCGCCGTCAGCCTCCCAGAGGCCTGCTATTAAATCTAGGGTTTTCCTAATGTTGTCTGCTCCCTGTCTTCCCCTCACATAACCCACCTGGTCCGTATGTATCTGCTGGGGGAGAACCAGGGCAAGACGAGATACCAGGATGCTAGCATACATTTTCGCATCTACATTAATAAGGGAGATGGGACGGTATGATGTACACCCCAGGGGGTTCTCTCCCTCCTTAGGTATAACCACACTTATCGACTCTGTGAATGATTTGGGGGCTTGGCCTGTCATTAATATCGAATTAAACAATTTGGTTAGGAATGGAGAGGGTGTACTACTGTTCATTTTATAAAAAGCTGGGGTATAGCCATCTTTCCCGGGAGCCCAGCCCACCTTCAGATTAGAGATCGCCCTTTGAACCTCTATGGTGGTTATAGATGCATTTAATTGCTCTACTTGTTCTGGGTCTATGGGGGGCCGGGGGAGAGCTTCTAAGAATTCTTCAATGGCAGTTGGTGCACAATCCGCTTCAGCTGTGTACAACTGCGAGTAGAACCTCGAGAAGAGGCCAACTATTTCATGGGGGTCTGTATGCGTGCTCCACTTTTGTCGCTCACCCTGTACACAGACATGTCAGCCCTTTGTTTTCTTAGCCGGTTCGCTAACATCATGTGGGCTTTATCTCCCTTCTCAAAAAAATGTAGTTTGAGATATTTGTGTTGTATCAGTGCCTTTCCATTCCATATATCTTTTAGCTCATCTCTTAGCCCTACCATCTGAGACAGCCTCTCCTCTGCTTGATTGGGGTGTTGGCGGAGATCCCACTCTAGGCGAGAGATGGCAGTTTTAAGTTCTACTTCACTGCGCTACCTGAGTCTCTTCTTTGACACCCACTCAGATATCAGTATCCCCCTTATCGTGGCCTTCGCTGCTTCCCATACCGTGTTTAATAACATCCCATCTACATCGTTTACTTCAAAGTAGCTTGTGATGGCCTCCGAGAGCGTATCCTTAAACACCGGATCTCTACACAGAAAGTCATTACAGATCCACCGTCTATCTGCTTTAAAGGGGGGGCCCAAGTTCAATACGAGTTTGCATAGCTCATAATCTGTCCAGGCGGCCACCTCTATGGATGCCTCCAGGATCTCACTTTCACATTCTGCCCCCCAGTAGAAGGTAATATATTCTGGAGAAACTCTGGTGCAGTGGGGAGAAAAATGTGAAGCCTTTGTCTTTGGGATGGGACGCACGCCACGTGTCGATTAAGTGGTGCTCTTTCAACTGACTAAGGAATCGATTACCCAGCTGATTTCTCGGTGGCTGTGTTACCTGCCGCACCGAGTCCCAGTCCAGTTCTCTTTCTGCTACCACATTAAAATCTCCCCCACAAATTAGTGTACCCACCTTCCAGTCTTCCAGAAAGTCAAACAAGGGTTCAAAGAAACTTGACTGACTTTGATTTTGGGTGTAGGCAGAACAAAGGGTAATTTTAAGACACTGCAGTTCTCCCTTAAGTGCCACATATCTCCCTGTGCATCTCTGTGTATGTGTTATAGACGGAATGCCAAGGATTTTCTGAACAAGACGCCAACTCCACTCCTTTTTTGGGGGCCCGATGGCCATATTGAATCTCCAATGTCCCTCCCCACAATCCTACGTTCCCCTCCACGGACATATTCAGTTTCTTGTACAAATAGTATATCTAGTCGGGATTGCTTAAACTGTCGTGCTAGCATGGATCTTTTCTGATGAGAGTTTAACCCCCTTACATTCAGGGATCCAAAGGTTATGCCATCATTCTTTGCCATTGTGGTGTGTAAATTCAGCACCGGTAGCCCTCAGGTTTTGCGATCTTAGTGATACTTGTAGCCTCCTCCTTGTAATGAATCTGATTAACCATTTTGTGAGTGTTGTTTGTGTATGTGGTTCAACGTTATGGTTCTGATGCCCCCTGGATTCCGATCGGGTGTTTGCCCCCCCCCTTCCCTTTCCCCGAGAAAAGCTAACCCTAGCATTCTCTGGCGACTAAGGAGATGCACTAAACTAAAAAGGGCCACTTTGTTGAGGCCACTCTTCGGGCTTTATACGATGATACAATCTTATAATTATACACATGCGAAGGATACAGTATTAAGTAACCTGAGAGAGTTAGAACCCATCACTCTTTCAATTGGGCGAGCCCACCCAAAAAAGAAAAGAGTGGGGCTTGCACCTGCCGTTAACCTGCATGCCGGTAACAACCAAAAAGAAAAAGGCTGAGTAGAAAGCATCGAAGGTCTGTGTTCATGCTCATGGGGTGTTCAGGTGCTTGTACTTCCACTTCGTTTGCGCATTGCCTCTCCTAGGTGGCTTTGATGCTGGGTCCTGTGTTGGCCCCTCTGGCTTCCTAGGGGGATCAATGTCCATGTCCTCTGCTGGACCTCGGAGATGTCGTAAGGCTCTCTCTGCTTCTTTTATCGTAGTAATTCTAAAGTCTTCTCCGTATTCAAATGACAACGAGAAAGGGTGGCCCCATCGGTAGTGAGCTCCCTTTTCTTGCAACCAGATCGTGAGGGGGCGGCATTCTCTCCTCTTGGCAAGAGTCATGGCCGAGAGATCCTGATAGAGCATCACTTTTGCACCTCCAAATTCAATGGCGCCCTTTTCCCTCACCTTCAGCAGGATGTCTTGCCTTTTGGTGTAATAGTGGCATTTTACGAGGACCGACTGGGGACCTCGCGAGAGCCCCCCCTGCTCTGAGCACTCTATCGAACTCCAGCTTTGGATAGACTGTGTCATCATAGAGGGTCCGGATGAGGGCTTTAACTTTATTTTCCAGGCCTACTGGGGATAACCCCTGTTCTTCTGCTAGGACCAGTATCCCAATATTCGATCTTCGCTCTCTGTTTTCGAGGTCATTAAGCTTCGCCTCCACGTCTCTTTCCTTCTGTGCTAGATCTTGAAGTCGGGCTTCATACTGCATCGTAGCTATATCCCCTGATTGCTGATTGCTCTCCACAGCTTCAAGTCAGTCCTCAGCCTTCGCCACTCTAGTCTGTAGATCTGAGACTGTTTCTGTGAAGCTTCACTTTATTGACCTTATCTCCCCAAGGAAAAGCCTGATGTCTGATTTAGTGGCACTGTCTAGACCAATGCCTGGGATATCTGTTGAGCTCTGGGCTTCATTAGACTCCATGGCTGTGTGCGTCCGGCGAAATGTTTGGAGTAGAGCTTAGGTGTTGGGGCCCAGCTTCGTTCCAGTTGGTGTTGGTATAATACTACTCCTGCTTATGCACTTTCGGTGCTTCAACTAGTACGTTGTTCAAGGTCCGCTCTCCATGCAGGATGAGCTTTGCTAGTTAACCTGTACCGGGGGCCGGAGGTATTAACCGTGACTGCTTCCCAGCCTCTCTAATATCGCACTGTGTGTGCGACGGTGCTCCTCTCACTCTCCGTTGGGGGGCCGGGGCAGTTTGCTCTTTTGTCCTCGGAGGGGCGCGCTCTTCACGCAGTACACCGGTGCGGCTGCACGCTGGCAGGGGCCTTGGAGGTGCGGGGGGAGGAAACGCACCTTTCACTTGCAAGATCTTCTGCACGGTTCCCTCTCCCGCTGCCGACGGCCACCTTCAAACACTATGTTCCGTCCCTCTCCCTCAGCTGGATGGCTCAGTCATGGCGAGTCTCGCTGGATCCCTCGCAGTTGGAAGTGCGCCTCACGCCCGCCATGTTTGGTTTCAGAAAGCAGGGCCAGAGGCTTGTTGTGAATGCTTAATTTTGTTATGAAGCCTCTCACGGTTTTGCTTGAAATTTTCGGCCACTGCTGCTCAGGTGTTTACTGATGCAGAACGTTTAGTTACAGGAATGGATGATTCGTTTTCATGTAGGTATCCTTAGCATGTTGTTGCCCGAAGAGGGAGACGATGGATCAAACTGCCATCATGTCTGCGCCCCTGGTAGTCTCCCCAAATACAATTTTTAAGCGGTAGGAGAGATAGAAATGGGGCTCGATTATGCCTCCAGATGATGAGGAAGAGGGATGATGGGTACAGAAAAGGCATAGGAGAATCTGGAGGATCAGCATAGTGAGTCTCCATAAGATATGGATTTGGGTTGTTTGTGGTAGAATTGTGATGGAATGACCACAGTCATTTCTTCGACGCAAAAAGGTTTTAATTGTGACCAAACAAACCAAACCCATGTTTTCTCAAATTACAAGTACATCCACAAACTGCCCCACCTATACTTACCTTTTCACCATCCGCCGCCTCTCGTGTACCCTGCAGCGAAAGGTCTGGCCCTCTAATGTGGGTCAGATCTGATGCTGCAGGGTTCCTTTTTCTTTTTTCTTTCTTTTTTTTCCATCTCCTGCCTCCAATATTGAGGAAGTGGGGGACACCCCTGCACCACAGAATTCCAAAAATATCGAACATGGGTAGTGGGGGACTCCCCCGCAATCCCTGCTTTCCGTGGTCGGCATTTTGAAAAATCGATCGAATGGTTCAGACAAAAATCGGTCAAATCTACTGGGTCATGAGGATGGAGACAAACAACAAGTAGTAGTTACTGTCCATGTACCTTGGACACCCTGGGACCTTAGGACATTGGCTAAAGAATGTTATGTTCAAAGTGGTAATCAGCAGGACAATGTGCTGAATCGGGCAACACTGGATGGGATGGTATTTGTAAAGCTGGCTGATGCTATCTCTAACCTTTTTGCACAAATTACTATGGAGCACATTAACCAGTAGATAAAAAATTAGAACATTTTCAAAATCCAGCAAGCAGGCTTTAGAAAAGGCCTCAACACACTCTCTAACCTTTGGACTTTGTCCTACCTGATAAATGAGGCAAAACTGGACAAAGAGCAGACCTTGTTTCCCTCTTTCATAAACTACAAGGCCACCTTTGACACGGTCAATAGAGCACGCCTATGGGGAAAATGAGAGAACTGGGGACTTAACCATTGTTGCATCTTGTGAGAGAAATGCATATCTCTATGAGAGTCTGAATTAATTAGGAAGGATTTCTCAGTCTATATCCACTAATCATGGACTTAAACAAGGCTGTGCGTTGGCCCCACTCCTCTATAAACCCTATGTTGCAGATCTTCAAGAAAATTGAAAGAAATGTCATAATTTCCTCCATCAAGTATGCCAACGATACTCTTATTTTAGACCAAACCCTGATTGGACTTCAAAGAACACTAACAGCCTTGCAGATTGTTTCCAGCGTAAATGGTCTCAAAATAAATTACAAGAAATAAAAAATCATGATTTTCAATTAAAGAAACAAAGAAATAAAAACATTTAACTGGAAGATCGATAATGAACTGATTGAATGAGTAGACAGATACACCTACATTGGTATCCCTTTCTTTGAAACAGATATTTGTGATAAAGTAGGTAATTATGGTATCACCAAAACTCTCAAAAAATGTAACACTATATGGCAATATATAAGATCCAAGCGAGGCCATTATATTGAGGGCCTCTTGAAAGTCTACAAGAATAGTATTATCGCGAGTATCCTTTATGCTCTTGAGATATTTACAGATACAGAGACTGTTAGTGGGGAAATTATGGGGAAGATCTCTTGGTTTTCCGAATTACACTCCCATAGAAGCTATTCGCTACAAATTGGGTTCTATGGCTCTCAGCACTCTTAAGAAAATCAACAGCGCAGTTCTATTTATGACAATCAGAGATGAGGGAAATAACCTGAACACAATGTATAGTAATTTTAATCTTTTTATGGTTGAACCTTATCCCAAAACCGAACTAAGAAAATGGGTTGAAAGAAATACTTGAGTTTTTAGACTTGATTGACTGTGATTTAAAAACCTTCAACAATATTGGGATTGCGATCAAACAAATAAAAGAAAAAGCAGGGATATGGGATAGGGACAAGAATTTCAGAAGTCTCTCAACTGGAATACTTTATAAGAGATGTGTATTCCAATCCTTTCCGATCAATGCCCCCTTCAAATATCTCCAGACTATCAGAGATGGAAAAACTAGGCATTTTATGCTGCACTTAATGCCTAGGCTTACTCCCTACTTTATCTAGAGTCGGAGCCTGGGAGAAATATACTTGGGACGATCGAATTAGTAGGTTCAGCAAACTTTTTTAACTGTTACTGTGTAATAGGTATTGTTAAATGTAATGTTTCGTGAATTATTAACGTGTATTTTCTAATTGACAGGGTTCAAGGTTTTATGTAAATAAACACTTAAAAAGAAAAGCTGGCTTTGACATTTCCTAGGGGGCAGTGCGGTATAAAGGCCTGCATTACAATGCTTAAGGGGGATACCACTGGCATGGCGGCACTGTTTAAACAGGTATTGCATAAGACCTATGAGATTAGCTGGAGCAGGGAAGTTTGAAACTGGGTTGGTAATGTAAAATCTGGCATACTAATTTCGGAATAGTAAAGTGGGCACATTGAGCTGAACTCTGGCAAGCTTCGAAATACCAAGCAGATACTCTTTGGAGGTGATATGTGATTGCAGCACCGTTGCAGTATAGTGTGCCTCAGTGCCTGTATATGTTTGGAACATTTTGAATGTACACGCTGGCATATAAACAGACATCTACATTGTTAAGTTACCTGGCACAATATTTTAAATGGGTGTAATTCTACCAGATATGTTTTACAAGTGGCATTTCATTTGGCGTGATAGTGGAAAACCGTATCAGCACTCGGCTCAGTGATCTGCAACACGCATGTATCATCTGTTGGTAGATTTTAATGACTGACACATAACTGATTTGCAGTTGCAAAAGGCTCATGTGTACTGTTGTAGACTAGACATTGAGGTACTGCAATATTTTGTGCATTCCACCTCATGACATGCTAGTCAATTCTATGGCTGCAAAATGCAACATTTCCATCCATCATTTTGACCATTGTATTAGCTTGGTGGGGTCAGCCTGGCTTTTTCATTCAGAACCACTTTTTAAGTTCAACAGATGCCGCTGCCAGATTCGAGTGCGGACATTTCATGCTGCAGCTCCTTGCGAGGTACACAGGTAAAGCCAGTCTCTACCACACCATGCTGTGCGGTTCGTCCTGCCCTTGGAGGTATGTTTCTTCCTGCACATGTCCACTTGCTAAAAACAAGACTAGACCATCTCTCGATGATCAGCATGCGCTTGGGAGGTGATGTTGGGCTTTGTACCGGTGTTACTTAGAGTACTTGAGGGGGCAGAGAGGAACTTGTATGCAACAAGATTGCAGTACTCAGGTCAAGCCACGACCCCCTTCCAGTGGGTCAACATTCTCTGCACCAAAGGGTATGCAAAACTGCTGAAACAAAACAGGGACTCAGGTAGAGCCATCGCGATAATACGATAATGACATCATGTTGTAGGGCAATGGGCTCTAGTTTATTGGGCCAGGGGCCAAAAACACAAAGCATACTTTATTAGAACATGCAGAAAATCGAATGTGTATACACACTTTTTTGCATAAGCTGTTTTCATGCATCTCTTATTCATTTTCATCTTTTTTATTATTTTCAATTTTTGTCCCATCTGTTCTAGGTCCAAGTTTGCAAGACAGCATTGGAGGAGAACACCCACTCTAAAGTACAGAAAGGCTTAGAGATATCTCAAGTGTTCCATATGAAACATTTGCCCAGTCCGACATATGCTAGATTACCTTAACACTACAAATGATTAAAACATTTGCGGGCCGATTCATAAAGATTTTCACTGATGCAAATCTTTCGATGCGCTAAACTTGTCAGATTTGCTCCTGCTAATGAATACCTTTTTCACAAACCCTAAAACTGCAGCGAATCTGGAGTTGCCTTAAGCATCCTTGATATGCTCTTGTGCAAATGTGATTCTCAAAGATGTGCACAGCGGCATCGTAGAGACGCTCTTCGTAGCTCGTTATTAGCTCACGTGTTATGCCTTCTAAATCTGGTAGAAGGTAATGGGCAAATGTGAGATGCTCTGGGCATCTGATGATGTTCTACAGTGCACATGTTTGAGATCTGTTGTCCCAGTGCATAATGCCTGTGCAAGCTTCCTAGTCATGCTGAATGTGACTTGAAAAATACACCCTTAAGTTAGTCGTTTATGTTCGTGGAACATCTACTTGGCTTCGTAACCAAAGTGTTGCCTTCCAGAATACAATATATGGTCAATATAATATGAGTTAGACCTTTCATTTTATGGTAGGTACAGTACAGATTCACATATAAGTCTATTATGTCCTTTATAGAAAATAGCAATGCATATTATTTAAGTATTTCATAACACAGCTAAAGTCTGTTGTGGCTGATATGCACTGTTTTCAGGCATGCTTGAGCACTTTCTCATGTCAAAGCCTTGTCACTGGCAGCAATTGGGCAGGATGTTCTCATATGGCTGGCCGTAAGAGTGATGGAAAATAACAGCGTCTATTTCATCCTCTGAGGCAGTGCTGCTTCATTGGTTTCCTTCATGCTGGCAGATCTTGCTGGATCCCATCTTCACAGCTGTAAAAATGTAAACACACATTGATTAAGCTGTTCATTTCTAAGTCATAGTACTGCCATGGAAGGCTTAACACAAAGTGTCATTAGGATATCGCCCACGATGGCCAGGCTGAGGTGGACACCAAGGGAACCTAGGTGTAAAACAGGGGGCAGGGTTTCTAGAACCAGGCAATTCTATGTGATTATATGGGATTCTACCATGTTCTGGGGCTCATCAAACCTGTAGTGGTTTGTGCAGACACGCGCTCAGATTTAGAAAAGCGAACACACACTTGTTAACATTACTTTTATCATAGGAGCTAAACACATGTTGCTGCTATAAGGATTCATGCAGGCACCTCAAAAGAATAACATGAGCATAATCTCATCACTTCAGGGCGGTCCAACATCTGCTCTCAGAGTTGCACATTATGAGGCGCAGGGATGATGTTTAGGCGGATACACATGGCAAGTCAACATACGAGACACCCACGTGTGACTGCTCTTGGTTATACCTATGGGGAGCCTTAGATCCCAGCCTCTTGGATGCTCAACTCTCAAAGCTGAGGAAGCACAATAATTTGACACTGCATATTGAAAAACAATGACATGGTGCCAGGTCGCCTTTAGTTTATTCCAGAAACTTTCCAAATGTGATCATTGTAAGGCGTGCAAATGCTCGTCTTCCAAACTCCACACAACTTGCTGCTGTACCCCCTTCAGCTTATCCATCAGCATACCCCCTATGCACTGCTAGATGGGATACCATGCAGCATTTAGGGAAGATGGCTGACAATCTCCCACAATATGCAACCCTAATTAATGATGTTTACATATCTGCTGATGAACAGAACAGGAAACTAGCAAATTAAACAGTGTCGGGCCTGTAAGCACTTGGTTGCTCAAAGCATTAAGCCTAAATGTTGGAAACCCTTTGGCCCATATCCTCGCCCACTGCAATAACATTACAAACCTAACAGGTCCTCCTAAATAGGCGCAGACCACCTGCTAGCATTCAATATCACGGACATACCTTGCTCCGTGGTTGTCTCACCGTCAATGTGCCATACTGTGATTTGCTCCCTGGTGTCCGAATGAAATTTATTCTATAATGTTATTTTCTCCCTGATGTCCTACAGTAACTCTGCACTATTGTGCACCACTGATGTGTTCCCAACTGTGTTTTTTCCCCTGGCTGCCCCTCTACCCCATAATATGTGTGCCACGTCAATTGGTGCCACATTGTAATTTTGCTCCTGTTGTCGCACTGGCATGTTTCCTATACTTTGATTTAGGTTCCTGCTGTCCTACAATAATCATACCCACTGGTATCCCATGGTCATTTCTGCTGAACTGTAATTTGTTCGCCATGGTGTTCCATCGCAAACGTGTTCTACACTGTGAGTTTACTCCATGATGTCCCACTTCTTTGTGTGCTACTCAGAAATGTTGATTCCTGGTGTCCCACCATATTTTCAGTAGTACTATAGTTTGCTGTCCTGACGTCCCATAGTAGTTTGTGATACACTGTCATTTTGCTCCAAGTTATCCCAAAGTAATGTGTGCTATACTGTGGCTCAGACCACTGGCATTCCACAGAATCTTCTGCCACTTGGTATCCCACCATTATTTGTGTTATGCTGTGATTGTTCTTCCTGCTGTTCCACTGAAATGCATGCTATCCTGTGGGTATGCTCCATGGTGCTCTATAGTAATGTTTCTCTACTGTGGTTTTGCTCCCTGGTGTCCCACAGTAAATCTCTCCCTGGTGTCCCCATAATATGTGCTATACTATGATTTAACTCCCTGGAGCTCCACTGTAATAGATGCATGCTAAAAATGTGCTCCATGGAGCCCTACTGTGAGTTTACTCCCTGGTGTATCACCATCATTTGTACTATACAACAATCTTGCTCCCTGGGATCTCACCGTAATTTGTGCTACACTACTATTTTGTTCTCTGTTTTGAGGGGTGCTTTTTCAAGCATCGAGCAGGTGTATTGAAATTTTTAATGGTCTGGTCGAAAAGATCCCCAAAACATTTGTGCTGGACTAGGGATTCACTTAATTTGCACCACACGTGTCGAAACAATTATGCCTTAGCCAGTTTTGGTGTAGTTCTCAATACATCTAAAGATATACCTATTTCATCCAATATTTTTGTACAACCCGAGGCCCAATCTACCAATACCTTGCAACCGCCTTTGCTCCATACTCGATTCAATACCTCATAAATTGAGGCAGCCGATGGGAACAACATACTTGAGGACATCTGTAACTTCCCCCAGTCACTCGTAGTTTGCATTGGCAGTTATCCTAATTCATAAAGGATCCCCACTAACGGAACTGACTGTGGTAAATGAAGGAGCGCTTGCCAGATTAAACCCTCTAATTTAGCCCAATCCATTCGTCTACTTCTGGTTTCAGCTCCATATATCAGTTTCGGGATCATTTGCTGTTTATATAATTTTAAAACCGGGAGAACCGAAAATCTCCCAAATTTTGCGTTGAATAGATGTCATTTAACGAGAGCACCAAGAAAATTCGCCTTAAGGTCTGCCACAAGCTCAGGCACATCCAAATTATCATAAATCGGTGAGCCTAAATACTCATACTTAGAGACCTCCTCAAGGCTACCAGATTTTAGTGACCATGAAGTCATTTTGCATTTATTTTTTCCGCCACCTTTTAGCACCAATATCTTGGATTTGACTGTATTTAGCGCCAAGTCCAAGCTTTCCATAAACTCTTCTACTGCCATTAAGGCTCTTTGAAGGCCTATGGCCGTTAGATCTCATAGTACAATGTCATCAGCATACAATAAGTATTGTAACACCAAGGTTCCCAGTCTTGGTGGATTTGTTCTTACTTTTTCCAAGTGGCCTGCTATGCCCAATAAATAAAAGCAAAAAAGAAAAGGGGCCAACACACATCTCTGGCGTAAGCCCCTGTTAGTTTGGGTCCATTCCGAGTATCCACCAACCCCGATTCTTGGACCTGTATGCAGGGCCTCCAGTATGCCCACCAATTGCGAGTTATAGAGCAGAGACCTGAGATCAGTCTACCCTCTCCTTCTGCTACATTCATGGAGACCAGTGAGGGGAATTTTAAAGTTTTGTGTTGAAAACAGGGGAAAGGTGAATTAACAATATGTCTCAGTCAATAGTAGAGAGATACCTCGTAGTTGGAGAGTGAGTGGTCACAAAAGTTGAGTAACCCTAGTTTTTCTAAGGTGCTTATTAAAAATAGCTAAATAATGATTAGACTTTTGGAGGGGGGCGTGGCCAGCGCGCATGCCGTGAGGACGCGAGCTCGAGAAGCTCCTGCCCGTGATCCTGCTACGGGTGAAATCGCGCTAGTTAAATAACTTCGCGTGAGCCCAGAACAACGATTCTGAACAGAGGGATCCCTTCCCAACACTCGGCAGCTGCTCCGAAAAAAAAACGGACCCAGCAACCCAAAAAACGAGACCAGAGAAGAGGCGCCCCTTGGCCCTACAAGATGGCGGTCCCCACTGTATCAATGGGGGAGGGGAACTGAAGCAACGCGGCTCTGGGACTTCGGTCGACTGACACGGAACTCCTCACGTCCGATCCTCCCTCGCGCTGTTTGCAGAGGGGTGCCGACATGCCCTAGACCAGCCGAGGACCCGGTGGTGCAACACACGGTCCTACACGAGGGTGCGAACGAGGAAGAAGAGGCGGCCTCCCGGACGAACGGAAGCCGTGGAAGGTCAGATATGCAGCTCATGCGGCAAGATGCCCGTAACCTAACGGAAAGAGTGAACACAAATGAAGCTACCTTGCGAGACAGCGTCGCTGATACCACAGACCTGAAAACAAAGGTAACGGACCTAGAAATGAAAGTAGCGAGGCTAGAGGCGAGATCCGAAGATGCGGAGGGCCGCGCACGGCGCAATAATGTTAGGATCCTGGGGGTCCCGGAAGACATGGAGGGCTCGGACCCTACGGACTTCATAGAAACCTTGCTCCTACAAGAAATAGGGGCGGGAAAACTCTCCCAGGGGTTCTCAGTGGAGCGTGCCCACAGATCTCTTCAAAAGCGCCCCCCGCCAGGGTCGCACCCACGCCCGATAATAGCGAAAATCCTCAACTTCCGAGATAGAGAAATAATACTACGACACTCCAGAGAAGGCGGTGAGATTAGAAGACAGGACTCCAGAATAGTCATATACCCCGACTATACCCCAACGGTCCAACGAGCCAGGAATTCTTTCATACCGGTGAAGGCTAGACTACGAATACTCAACATAAAATATATGCTGCTCTACCCATCTCGCCTTAAAGTTTTATACAAGGGGAAGACAACCTTCTTGGAGACTCCAGCGGCGGCGATCATGTGGATGGAACACAATAATTTAGCGGACAACGGAGAGGACCTTCAGAAGAACAAATAGAAACGAAGTGAATAATAACAAAACGAACACCTATGGAAGGTCCCACACTGAAGATGAGACGCTTAACTGGATATTGCAAGGGACCACACTGAGAATATGGCTATATCGGGCAAGACCACGAAGAACCATGAGCAGAAACACCGCTGACACACCCCCTCACGGAAAGTGCAGGCCAAATGCCTACACTCCACCCGCACCGAAAGGCCTGGAGAGGCCCAGAAAGCTCGGGAGCCCCTGAGCGCTGCAAGTTAGAAGCAACTGCTAGGGGCAGTTTGCAGTTGAACGTTTTTGGTTATTCATCCGTTCAGATGAAAGTTACAACAGTTGGTAAGTCTCCAGAATGCATTAATTCGAAAGAGGGGGAACGGGTCAGGGGAGGGGACACCTGGAGGGCAAATTTCATCCGGAGCACTGTAACCAGAGACCTCCAGCCAAAAACAGCATGGCAGGGAACGTGAAAATAATGACATGGAACGTGAGGGGCCTTGGCACCTACCTCCGAAGGAACAGAATTAAGTCATACCTAAACAGGAAAAAGGTTGAAATAGCGCTTTTACAAGAAACACACTGCACAGCGATACATATGGGTAAACTCCAGGAACATTGGGGAGGACAGGGATTTGGGACTGCTTACTCGAAATATGCCAGAGGGGTGTACACATGGATACACCCCCAGCTCCCTTTCCGCTTATCCAAATCTGTTAGTGATCCAGAGGGCAGGTATGTGATTGTATGGGGACATCTCGAGCAACAGGAGCTATGCATAGTGAACACATACCTACCCAATAACAACATCCCGGCCTACTTGGCCTCGATGTACAACATAACCACTCCACATCGGGACTGCCTCTTCATCTGGGGAGGAGATTTCAATTGTGTACGGGATCTCATACTAGACAGGTCGCTACCGCCGCCTACCACCACTATGGCTGCCACGACGGCACTAAACACGCTGATAGACAGACTAGAACTGGCTGATGTGTGGAGGGAACTCCACCCCCACACACGTCACTACTCCTACTTTTCGTCCCCACATGGCCTCCACACGAGACTAGATCACATCCTTGTCGGAAGGGAACACCTACCCCAGATGGAGGGAGCAGAATACCTGGGAAGAACGATCTCAGACCACTCCCCATTAACGGTGAACTGGAACCATGCTGGCCCTTCGCCCCCCATCCCTATGTGGCGCATGCCAACGGAGGCCCTGATGGACCAGGCATTCAGAGACCAACTGCAGGACACGATAGACGACTATATAGAACTGAACAGGGGAAGCGTGAACTACATAAGCACGGTATGGGAGACCCTAAAAGTAGTGACCAGGGGGGAAGTCATGGCAAAAGCAGGCGGCATCAGAAGATCGCTGCGCAAGGAACTAGAGCAGGGAGAAGCAGAAATTCAGAGGCTTAGCACAGACCCCATAGACCCACAAAGGCACGAGGACAGACTTCGAACACTTCGCGAGAAATGCTCAGACGCTTGGAGCAGACTCGCTAAGTTCGATTTCACCACTAGAACAAACAGGACGCACACAGAAGCGGATAGACCCAGTAGGCTCCTGGCATGGCTTTGCAAGAAGGAACATCCCAGACACACTATCACCCTGATTCAGGACGAGCAAGGCATTACACACCAGACACAACAGGAAATAAATGACACTTTTAAGAATTATTACAAACATTTATACTCCCACGAAATGGAAATACCTGGGGACCAAATAGCGGATACCTTAGAAGAAATAGGGCTACCTAGGCTCACCCCGACACAAGCAGAGGAACTAGAAGCAGATATTACAACAGAAGACATTGCCGAAGCGATTAAAGCACAAGCTACGGCCAAGACTCCTGGGAGCGATGGGTTACCCTCGGAATTTTACAAAACATATAGCTCCTCCCTGATACCGCTCTTACACGAGGTCTTTCAAGAAATATATGAACGAGGTATCCTACCTGACAGCATGAGGGAAACCCTAGTGATCCCAGTACTTAAGCCAAACAAGCTGGCCGAACGCTGCGATTCATATCGCCCGCTGGCTATGCTTAATCAAGATGTTAAGCTATTAACCACAATCCTAGCCCAGAGACTGTCCAGACAGATAGGAGACATCGTACACTCTGATCAGTGTGGGTTTGTTCCAGGTCGAAACACGACCATGAATCTACGCAGACTTCAACACATTATTGCACAAACAGATGCGAGCACCGAATCTTACGCCCTGTTATCACTAGACGCCACCAAGGCGTTTGATTCCATATACTGGGAGTGGCTCTTGGCGGTCCTGAAGGAATTCGGGTTCGGCCCACGATTTATTAGGTGGATCCGAGTACTCTACACCGAACCAAGAGCACGGGTAAAAACTGGGAGACACGTGTCAGAAGTTTGGGAGATATGCAGAGGTACTCGACAAGGCTGCCCACTATCCCCCATGCTTTATATATTGGGATTAGAACCCATAGCCATCTATTTCCGGAAACAATTTTTTGACGCTGGGATAAGGCTAGGGACGATAGATCACATAATTTCACTTTATGCAGATGATGTGCTTTTATACGTCAGAGACCCGCAACTCAATGTCCCAACTATGATGGAAGTCCTTGACAATTTCTCCAAAGTCTCAGGCATCCAGTTCAACAAGGCAAAGTCCTGCCTATTTCCACTATCAGGCCTTAAGGGCAAATGCTTGGAGGAGCTTCCAACACTGGAGATACAGTGGCAGACCACCAAGTTCCGCTATCTGGGTATTCAGATCATGCACACTCCCCAATTGATGCATGAGCATAACACGAATGCAGCAATACCCGCGCTGCGCAGATCAATGTCCTTCTGGGCAAAACTCCCACTGTCGGCAATGGGGAGAATTTCGATAGCCAAAATGATAGTCCTCCCCAGGCTCCTGTATAGGTTTCAAAATGTGCAATACTACATCAAGAATTCGTTCTTCCGCCTATTAAGGTCCTTAACTAGAGAATTCATCTGGGGGCAGAGACGGCACAGAATAGCACACTCTACGCTAGTCTTACAATACGCCCAGGGCGGAATCCAACTCCCGCACTTCGAAAAATATTATTTGGCGGCCCAACTCAGCTTTGTGTCCAAATGGCTGGCTGACGAGAACACATCCGAGACCCCCCTGCTACAATCTCTGATCTCACCACTACAACTTAAAGAACTTCTCTGGGCTCCCCAACGCCTGCTGAATGACACACCTTTCATAGTTACCCTGGGGAAACAAATATGGCAAAGAACAAAGTCACTAAGAAATCAAACACACCTGTACTCCCCAGAAATACCGATGATTTGGGATCTATGCAGATCAGATTCAGACCTACTACACCTCAGGGCCTGGGAGAAGAAAGGGGTTTACATGTGGGGAGATCTATACGATGACGGCTCCTTTAAAGAGTTCGATACACTACAGACCATGGATGGAATACCCACTAGTCAATACCTGTGGTATCGTAAAATACGCGAAATAGCAAGACACAAATGGGACACCTGGCCTGGAGAACCTGAATCAGATCCTCTTACAACACTATTGTATAACCTAGGAGAAGGACAGAAACTGGTCTCCCAAATATACAGACACCTCACCGACAACCCCAATCCGAAGGGAGAGACCCTGAAAAGCAAATGGGAAACAGACACTGGTCGAGAACTCTCGAAGACGGAATGGTCCAGAGCGCTGGCATTCCCTAAAGCTGTATCAAGAAACCACAGATTCCGCTTTATACAACTGAATGTCCTACACCGGACATATCTCACTCCACACAGGATTGCGACATTCAACAAAAATGCAAGCTCCAACTGCCCATGGTGTAAAGCGGACAGAGCTGATCTCATACATATGTTTTGGGAGTGCACCACAGTGCAATCCCTGTGGGCAAGAGTCAAGCTGACATCTGAAAAGACGGGAACCTCCAACTACAGATGGACTCCTGAGGAATGCCTCCTAGGAACGTATCCCAGACCGGCCAAACTTAAACACCGAGTGAAGCTAATGGATCTATTATGCCTTTTGGCCAAAAGACATATCGCTATGTCCTGGAAAAAGCCAGCAGGACCTAGGTGTGACGCCTGGCACAGCGAACTTATTAGATGGATTGATGCAGAGACTAAGGCGTGGGAGGATAACGTTACCCGATCCACAGATGAGTCCAGCTCCACCCTAGAAGCATGGCGGGAGATAGTTAGAACTATAACATACCCCTCAGACGACAAACCCCCATGAACAATCACCATCTGGACCATACTGAACTGCAGACACCTAGTAACCCGCAAGGGTGATCCCCAAACACCTGAAGCAATTGATGCGTCCAGGAGTCCCCCCCTTCCCCACAATGCCCCCCGCTAAAGACTTACTATATGCTTGATGAAAGCAAGATATGGAGACAGTTCATGTTAATGTTAACTGTTTATTGTTCGAAATGTTTTCTCTTTCTTAAGATCTTTATCTCCTCTCTATCCCCTCCCTCCCCCCCCCTCCTCCTTTTTTTTTTTTTTTTTTTTTTTTTCTTTCTCTTCTTCTTCTTCTTCTCCTCCCTTCCCTTCCTCCCCTCCCCTCTGTTCACTATTTTATTATTTCAAAGAGTTTTGCAATACATGGCTTGAGAGATCAGCCATTGAGACTGTTTATGACAAATGCCAATAAACAAACTTAAAAATAAATAATGATTAGACTTTTGGAGGCATAGGGCCTCATTACAAGTCCTGCGGTAACCTGCCCTACATTGTAACACTGTTTCCGGCACCTGATATCCCGGTGCTACTGGGATATCACAAGGCGGGTCGGGATGTCAGGCGCTGGAACATGTTAGTCCCCATTCCTGTGGAATCCCATAGGACTCCATTAGAATGGGGACTCGGAAGCACCAGCACTGTTGCTAATGACAACTCTGCTTTCCGGGGCCGTTGCGCCTTGCAGGTCAGACCTGGCTGGCGCACAGGCTCAGGAAAGCAGAGTTGTAGTTTGCCGATCCGGAAAGGCTGCTGGTACGTTGCTACCAGCACCCTTATTTCTGGACCGGCAGACTCATAAGGAGGCGCTTAGTGTACTGGGATCAAGGAGGAGTTGAGGAGATCTAGTGTCCTGACCAAAGACAGAGAATGGGCCTCATAATGACATCGGCAGTAGCTGTGCCTATAATACAGGCACGGCTGCCACCAGTGCCATTTTTTTCTGGCACCCGCGAATGGGAAATTACCGGGTCATTACGGCCGTGCCGGACCCGGTAATTGCCCATTTGTGGGCACTGGAAAAAAGATGCTCCCCATTCCCATTCGGCCACATAGGGCCGAATGGGAATGGGGAGGTTGGATGCACCGGCACCGTCTATAATGGTGTTGGTGTATCTGACATGCTGTGCTCGCGGGTGCCGCTCTGCCTGCTCTGCCTGCACCCGCAAGCACAACTCGTACTTTGCCGGTCGGGGAACTACATTACTGGCAAGCTTACCAGTACTGTAGTTCCCGAACCGACAAACTTGTAATGAGGACCAATACCCAGTGCAGCATGCACGACAGATTGTTTTCAAATCAGATCAAACAGTCCAAGAATCCCTCAGGACAACTTTTTGAAGTGAGGCAGGTGCTATAATGTCTGTCTTGACACGACAGTGGGATAGGTAGGTCTTGTGATCGAGAAAACCAGTAGTGGTCTGTTTCTATGAAATAATATCTTTGTAACCATAGGGTTACCCCTACCATAAAGGGGAAAAAGATCTCAGACTTGTGTGAATTCATTTTAGCCCAGAGGAGAATATGAATACAGTTTGTCTGCAAATAGGGGGATTTGTGGGAGTAATATGTGATCATTTTATCAGGCTTCTCCTAAATCAGAGAGGCTAGGGGCATGACAGTTAGAGTGTTAACTAAGAGCAAGAGGGGGCAGTCGTGCCTCATCCCTCTAACCATGCAGAATATTTCAAGCCCAAGACCAAAAGATTGGTATAGAGACTAACAGAGTGTGAGAAGTGGAGGAGCCACATTACTGTGATTACAATGTGAGCCCTTTCCAATTGTTTGAGGGATGAGAATAGAAAGGGCCATCTTCTCTGTATTGAACATCACTGCCGCTTTCGGCATGTCAGGCCGATGTAGTGCTGGAGGTTGAAAAGACTCTTCAGGTTATATGAGGTGGATCTTCCTGGAATGAAACCTGCTGACATGAATTGTGGCATGAGCAGAAAGGGCTGATTAGCCAAAATTCAGCCAAATATGTAATTATCTAAATTAATAAGAAAAACAAACACCTCAAGCAGAGGAGGAATAATAACATCAGGAAAACCCTTATGAAAGTCAGCACAGAGTCCATTCATACAGTTACTAGAGGGGTTTCTGCCCATTAAGCCCATGATTGCAGTCTTAACTTCTTTTTCAAAAATGAACTCAATGAAAGCATCTCTCTTAGTCCCATTTATTCATAGGAGACCTACATAATCCAGCCAGGCAGTGAGTTTCTTCAGAGTTTTTTCTAACATAGACAAACAGAGGTATTCGTAGAAAATGTGCAAGCCACACAAATGTCCATGACCCTGGGCAAAGAGACCCATCCCTTCCCGTAATCTTTGGAATATCACATCTCTGCAACTCAACCAGGTTGGCATCTGGCTTGGATGCTCTTCTTCACCATAGTATCTGGCCTTAGGATGTTGCCCCAAGAACTTGTAACTCCTTCTCAGCTCTTGTGCAGAGATTTCCCTGGGTGTTCTGGATTTCGGGCAGTACTGACTTATCATTGGACTGAGATCATTTGATTTCAAACCTCTCATGACTTCCAGTGCATGTTGCTTCCTCTTAATTATCTGAACAGTCCCAGCCTGCTTAATGATATATGCATCTCTGATAAATACATATGATAGCATCGAATCCACAGAGCTAGCAGTGTTTTAAAACAATGATTATCCCCATCTGCAAGGAAGACATAAAAGAAAATAACCTCAGACTGTTAACCTTGAAGCTCCAATTCCTACATGGGTGAGCATGTGCTGGAAGTGCTAACGAAAGGCAAACTGGCGAATGATCAGAAAAAGTTATCTGATACTTCTCATAATCATCAACCAATTAGGTCGAAGCTGTGGCCTCCAAGATCATGTCTATCCTTAAAGCAGTGCCAGGGACCAACAAATAGAGGAATCCCTATGTAGCCTCTTCAGAATTGCCCAAATGACAACGAGAGCAAGCAAGGCATAAACCTGCTGAATAGATCTGGCTGATCTCGAGAAGGTCTTAGCAACAATATTGGAACTATCCAACTCAACATCCAAAGAAATTACTCTTAATGAAAAGAGTCCCTCTTGGAGATTTTACTGTTGGAAGATTCCAGGGCACTGTCTTACCATTCAAATGTCCCCATGTTCTTAGACCAATTCCATTACTGACACATGAAAGAGCAAACAATGGCAATTCATTTTGGATCCGTTTTTTTTTATTCCACAAATAAAAAAATAAATAATGAAAAGCAAAAGCAAACAACTTCTAATGCTAAGGAAGTTATCCCCTCCTCCAATCTAAGTGCTGGATCATGTTAAGGAAGGCAGTAGTGCTATCTCAACTAGACTTTTCAAACATTATCTGTTAAAGCACCTAAAGGAAAGAAACTGGAAAGGTTCATCTAATGCAAACTCATGCTGTTACATTATTCTATGACCAAACCTAATGATTCTGGATAATCTTACACTGTGGTGATTGTTCCCTACAGTTTCCCCCACAGAGTATCAGACCTAAAGTCTGGTGCACGAGCCTCAAGAGATTCATGGGGAACGGTCTGAAACACTTCCATAATCTGTCCCCACAGTCTGCAATGAAAGATCCGCAGCTACCATTATAACCGATCAAGTCAATTTCAGATAGGCCTAACATCCATTAAAGTCTATCAATGTACTAAACCTCAATCTCTTCAATGCTCTGGGTCCATGATGATCATCCAGATGTTCACCTTGCTTGATTGCTTTCAAGAAACAGAGGGTTGTTGCCTGCTATCTGCGCACAAAGACACAATTCAACTAAAATTGGCGTAAAGTTTAATTGAAGAAATCTTGAAGAGCCTATAGGAAGATTCATAAAGCAGCCTGACCTGTGTTTCGAGCTGAAATGCTCGTCATCAGAGGCTGGTAATTTTGTGCATGTTTATATAAAGATCCAAAACATAAACCCAAAACAGAGATAAACAGAAAATAAAACATAGGGGGTTGGCATTGTTATACCAACGGGTTACAGTTCCAAATAAGGGATACATGTGTGGCCGCACCCGCAATTTTAAATCAAAGGGTCAACAAAGACAACGGATAAAAGTAATGTACCAGCATATGATTGCATGAATAGAAATTATAAACAATTAATTAGATTGCATATTTTTGTTTAAAATAAAGAATATAGTAATTGCATACATAGTTTCCAGAGTCGTTGCATAATCAATGGTTTGGAAGAAAAACAAAAATAAATACGAATTGACATCAATTAGTAGTCCAAAAACATGTTTTAACAAAAGCATCAGAGGTAATGTCTCTCCCACTCAATGAGCAAACCCAAAGGGTCAATTAACTGAAAAAGGGAAGGAGTTACCTTATTATCCTTGTGAATCACCCCGGACTGAGAAATTAATTGGAGAATATAATGTATAGTTAGAAATGGTCAATAAAGGGTAAGTCACTCATAAAATGGTGCTGTTGGAAAGGTATTACTGAGGTTAAAAGAGTTTACCAGTAATTAATTAGTCGTCCAGATATATAAATAACGTGGGCTCAACTGTTGGAGAGATAGAAATAGATCCTATTCACTCTGACTATTCGTCATTACAAAACAACTAAGCACTATAAAATGAATGATGCAAACATGTAAAAAATAGGTAAAACAAAGCATACCTAAATTAAGCGCTTCCAATGCGTGAGAATTCTGCAAGCCACGTGAATAAGCAATTAGCACAAAGACGAATTGAGTGGGGCAAGGAGGAAGAAAAACAAAGAGAAAGGCTAATTAGCTAACCATGTAATATATAGTGGAGATTAATTGGTCACATACGTAGCCCCTCAGACTGAAAGTAAGTTTAGGGGCGTACGCGGAAGACCCACACTCACCAGCGTCTCCGCCGATGTGAACTGGAGCCAACAGTTGAGCCCACGTTATTTATAATAAGGTAACTCCTTCCCTTTTTCAGTTAATTGACCCTTTGGGTTTGCTCATTGAGTGGGAGAGACATTACCTCTCATGCTTTTGTTAAAACATGTTTTTGAACTACTAATTGATGTCAATTCGTATTTATTTTTGTTTTTCTTCCAAACCATTGATTATGCAACGACTCTGGTAACTATGTATGCAATTACCATATTCTTTATTTTAAACAAAAATATGCAATCTACTTAATTGTTTATAATTTCTATTCATGCAATCATATGCTGGTACATTACTTTTATCCGTTGTCTTTGTTGACCCTTTGATTTAAAATTGCGGGTGCGGCCACACATGTATCCCTTATTTGGAACTGTAACCCGTTGGTATAACAATGCCAACCCCCTATGTTTTATTTTCTGTTTATCTCTGTTTTGGGTTTATGTTTTGGATCTTTATATAAACATGCACAAAATTACCAGCCTCTGATGACGAGCATTTCAGCTCGAAACACGTGTCAGGCTGCTTTATGAATCTTCCTATAGACTCTTCAAGATTTCTTCAATTAAACTTTACGCCAATTTTAGTTGAATTGTGTCTTTGTGCGCAGATAGCAGGCAACAACCCTCTGTCTCATTTACATACCGTTGGCAACATTGGCAGGTTGCCCTCAACCCTTGCCTCATTCTGCAGCCTTGCACAATACATTTAACAGTCAGGGCGCCTGTTTCTCACATTAATCCTTTTCTGCCAAATACAAAGTTGCTTTCAAGAAACACTGCCACTTTAAAAAGAATGCTTCAGCCTGTCCGAATTTCTTTACTGCCCACGTCACAGAACACCCAATAGCAATGGGGACTCCTGTGAGGAATAAGGGCTGGAAGCGCAAGGGAGTGACAAGCTTTGCCTTCTGAAACGTGCACGGCGCATACGGAGGTGAGACTACAGTTCCCAGCAGCCCGTGGGAGTATGTAGTCAAGGACACTGGCGCATTGTCACGTGCGCGTTGCCAGCTGCAGTGATTTCGGGCAGCATAAAGGAGCAACGGCGCGTGAACAGGTGTGGCTTATTATTCTTGGGTGTGTTTGGAGCAGTAAGGCGGTGGGCTGCAGGAATCCATGGACGGCAAAGCTCTGACAAGCTGACCTCTGAAGCCGCAGGCGTTCGCTTTCACAGGACCAAGCGGGCGGGCTGGCGGCTGATCACGGCGTTCTACTTTCCCTCCGAGAAGTCCCGCGGGGCTCTCGGAGCTCAGATAAGTGCTTGCTACATTGCGGGGTGGGGGCTAAGTTCATGAAGTACGTTCACCTGCATTGAGTATTTATGATGGCAATCTACTACGGTAAAAGTTTGGGTGCTACGGTTGGCATTCATAATCAGCTGGGGAGAAAACCACAGAACTGTTATGTCGGCAGTATTGTTAATAACGTGTGCTGCTAACTCGTGATTATAAGACTACATGGTCTAGCCTTCATGTGAATTAAATTCTGTTCCTTTTCATTGGATCAGGATTACAGAGAAGAGAAGTTTATGTATCTATGTATTGCTTAAAGCTTGCCTCATGGGCCATGTGTTTTGTGCTTCGTACATGGGAGATACCCCATTGTCCTGTGTTCATTCCGCTTGCTACTACATGTGTGTGAGTTATGATATTCTGTGTTTGTTCATGCGTCATGTTCACACATATTAAGGTGTGTTTATGTACGGTCTAGTTCTGTGCAGTAGTTACTCAGGTGTCACGAGACAGGTATCAGATAGGGAGGGTTTTTCCCTGGTGCTTCCCCCTCACCTATCCAATTTAAGATTGCCCTAACCCTTTGTATCGCGATATTTCTGCGGCAGAATTATCACAAGTAACCTTTTCCGGTGTTCCTAACTTCCTCCACCCCATCCACAACCTCTCCCTAACTCCTCTTCCCCCCATTGGCTGCCACGTGGTGTCCTGTGTCCTTCAGGCACCACCACGGTGGGAGGGTCGAATTCATTCAGCTTCTGTGGTTCGGGGGAGAGTGTCGATTTCTCTCCTCCATTATTGTGTGTTTTTGACAACCCCAGAAGGATCCTTATCACCTCTAGCAGGAGCTACAGGGTCGGGAATCCCATTTATAAACTAGCAAGAACTAGAAGTCATACATGTCCCCACCTGACTCTCAGCATTTGAGCTGAATCACCATGAACGATCCTTCCCATTGCAGACAGGCCGGATTCCAGGTCCCAAGACAGATAGTCCTATGCAAAGTCCTGAATCAGACGGACATCTACCAGTTGTCTCGCTAACATAAACCCAGAAAGATAAGGATAGGGTGACTTCCCAAATCTCGAGACCAAAGTGTATATTAATCGGTGCTGCAAAGTTATACATACACCTAAATACATAAACATGCTAGTAACCTTATCAGAGAAGACATATTGGACATTATATAGTTGCATATTCTGCCTACTTAGCATGGAAATTGTTACAGATAGCATTTCTAAAGGGAACATTTTAGCACCGTCATTTCACAAATGTTATTGCGTTGGCTAAAGCGGTACCACATTCCCATGATCCAGACTACATTACACGAAGTAAAATACTATGACCTTTGACTCTTATCCCTGGCCACAAGAGGCTGCAGCAAGTTAATAAACAACGTTCGACAACAAGCAAACAACAATCACCACAACATTTAGCAAAGTTAAAGCGTTATTAGTTATCAAAGATCAGAGGTCAGATTGTTAAAATTATAGGGGTTTCACGCGACAATTCCAACTCCTAAATGAAGCAGCCGCTTTATGTAACACTACTTTCTTCATTTAACAGGCAGAGCACAATCTCAGATATTTGATTGACATTTCAGAGCGAGTCTGTTGAAATGCAAAAAGCTAAATCCGGATTTCCAACTGAATAATATCATAAGTGTTACCCGCGGCTCCCTCCCCCACTGCATGGTTTATCTGACTTTTATATCCCTCCAGCTATTTCACTGCGTCTTAAAATAATCTGCTCACGAGTTAAGCTGTTGTTGACTGAAAGTGCCTCTTCATATTCAGCTTTAAAAATGGGTGTCCTACTTCTGCTTGATTCCTGTCTAGATTGTGGGACTGGCATCTGGAGATCATATTTAACAAATACGTCATGAATGTCAATACAATGTGAATGTGTTTCATTGAAGGAGTTAGCAAAGCGCGGCTGTTTCACTTTAAATCCACTAGATGGGATCAGTATGCAGTGATACATTTGCGGCAAAAATGTCACCTGAACAAAACATTGCAGCAAAAATGCTGTGGTTTGACCCGTTAAAGGTACACCATTTAAGGGAAGCGGGGATTGCAGGGGTGTACCCCGCTCCCCTTAAATGGTATAATGGGTTGTCCCCTGCATCCTTTACATGGATTGCGGTAGCAAAACCACAGCCCATTTGCCACGATATTTTGTGTTCACTGCCATTTCTGCCGCGATTTTAACACATGGAACCATTAAAATGTCATTTGGGCCATAGGGACAATCTCAGACAGCACATGCTTTGGGGTTTTGCTCATCTATTTCTTTGTAGAGGGAACAAACCCATATGCATCCACTTTGATATTTACCCAAAGGATCATCCTCACCTTACAAAAGTGATCATTTGTTTTATTTAAGTGTTTTGTAAGGAGCAGGCACTTCAAAATGCAAGGGACACAGGGATTGTGTAGTAAAAAGCAAGGCAGGGAGGGGATGTTCCAAGCAACCAAAACGTGCAGACAGGCATGGGTTAGGTAATAGAGCCTTGGTTTTATTAATTCCATTAAGGTGGGGTTACACAAAGGAAAAACAGGCATTTTGTTAATTCTTTGCTACACAAGTGGCAAGGCTTTAGTTGTGATAACATTACAGTTATTCGAAACATGGCACGATAAAATAGGTACAGGTTAAAATAACATTTTGCAGGCCTCAAGTAGGTTGATGATAATTACAATGCTCTTAGTATAAAGCACACACATATTCTTAACACACAGGGCTTGATCTCAATGATTTGCACTGGTGCAAATCCGGATATTCGTATACACTTTTCGGATTTGCACCTGCTACTTTATAACTGAATCTCAAAGACTAAAAGTGGAGCAAATCTGGGTGTGCCCAGGGGCTTTTTCAGATGCACACGTGGAATGTGATTCACAAAGATTTTCTCAAGGGCATCTCTAAGATGCTCCAGGCATCTCCAGACTTGCTCTCGTTTTAGGCTTTGAGAATCATGTACAATAAAGAATGTGAACATCTGAGATGCTCAGGGATAGATTCTAGTTTACTCGGGTGCAAATTTGAGAATCAGCCTCAAACTTCCATTCTGTATGGGTGCCATCCAAAGGTTGTAGAAATAATCTTCAATCTTCAAAATGCAAACAGACAGCAGTATCTAGATGCATCCTATTTTACTGATGATCCTGTTTGAGCAATGCAGAAATGCTTACAAGGTTGGCTTATCAAAGACATCCTTGCTTTTTTTTTTATTCAATGGGAACACCCTAATAATCGCTGCATGTTGTGTGGTTTTGCTAGCTTGTTTCTTTGCAAAATGTAAACATCATATCATCATTATTCTCAACCTATCCAAATGACTCGATCCGTGCTGGAATAGAAGGCAAGTACCAAGGAAGGTACATTTTCAGAGTGCGACATGGAGATATACCCAGTTTAGCTGATAGTAGTTCACAGGATTTTAGTGGTGGTAGTGTAGAAATTCTTAATTCTAGATTAGGTTTGGCGATAATGGCTGGTCCACCTTCTCTGGAACCATTAGGTCTGTCCATTCTTAGGAGTTGGTACTCTTTTGGTATAGGCAGGGACAGCGCTGGGCCTGCTGCATCATGTAGCCAGGTTTCTGTCACTGCTAGGAGATCAAGATTGTCTGAAGTTAGGATATCTGCTATATCTATGGCATGGGCCACAGCCGATCTGGCGTTTATTAGAGCTCCTACTACAGTGGTAGTTTTGGGTAGATGTTCAGAGTTCATGGATGATGTGGTAGGGCCATTCAATATAACTAAGGGCTGCTTGAGACTTAATTTGTGGCCAGTTTCTAGGTGCATTTTTAAAGCTGATATGTCGATTTAGGTATATTTTGTTAGGAGGCTTGGGCTCGCGTAAGGGGGAGACTCTAGACCGAAGTCTAGTATTCCTGATCATGGTAGGGCATGGTGCGTGTTTGGTTTGGTTCATGGTTGCCAGTGTTAGGTGTATGAGGAGCAGGGCTGCAGCTACCAATAGAGAGGTGCTGGGGTGCATAGTGCGGCAGTTGATGTAGGTGTAGTTTACACAGAATGGCTGGAGTCAAATAGCCGGAATGACTAGAGTCAGTTTTGTATAGGAGGGTAGGAAACTATATATGGCGTAACTAGGCAGTTAGCATGGCAAGGCTAGGAGCGAATTTGCAAGGGAGAGCTAATATCGGCTGTGCCTGGCATAACTAAAGATCAATTGTACCTGGCAATTAGTCATGGAATGGCTAGAATCTACTTTGCATAGAATAGCTAACATCAACTTTGCATGGAGTGCCTAGAATCAACTTAGTATAGAATAGCTAACATCAACTTTGCATGGATTGCCTCGAATCAACTTTACATAGAGTAGCTAACATCAACTTTGCATGGAGTGCCTAGAATCAACTTAGCATGGAGTGCCTAGAATCTACTTAGCATAGAGTAGCTGACATCAACTTTGCAAGGAGTGCCTAGAATCAGCTTAGTATAGAATAGCTAACATCAACTTTTGTAGGGGTTTCTAGAATCAACTTTACCAGGGATGTTTAAAATCAACTTAACGTGAAGTAGCTAACTTCAATTTTGCAGTTTTAACATCAATTTTGCCGTTTTGCAAGGACTGTCTAGGGTCTGCTTTACATTGATTAATTGAATCAGCTTTGCAAGGAGAAGCTAAACCCATTAAAAATGCAGGTAAATGTAGGTATAGCTAAGGTATTAGCTATCAGCGGATTAGTCAAGAAGGCATTTTAGTCAGCATGTGATAACTGGCCTAAAGAGACATAGGTAAACACTATGATAACGTTACAGTGTAGGAGCATATGGCAGTGGCCTATATGGGCAAAAAGCGTAATTGGCAGCATATGTTTGAATCATACAATATGTATACAGATGATAGTGCGCAACAGACTTTCGATACAGTAGATTTATAGCAGTGTTCAATGGTGCATTTGGTACTTAGAGTAGCTGCAGAGCCAGTACATGCCCAGTGCAGTGAAGCGCACAGGAGAAGTACTGAGTGGATGACTGTGCTTATGACGGTGCTCTGTGTCCATAACTTTCCAATGTACTCTGGAGGGTACTTAATCTTTGTTAAAGGGACGTTATGGTTACACGTAAAATCAAAAACCTCCAGAAATGTGCCAGTTATGGTAAGTGCCATAACTCATGCCACTACCGTGCACTCCTAAGACAAACACCCAGGACATCAAAGCTGACATCATAGCTTACCATAACTGGTGAATTTCTTTTTTATTTTTATTTTACTTGTAACCATAACGTCCCTTTAACAAAGATTTTTCACTGATTATATATATATATATTTATATATTTAATCTCTGCCTGAGGAAGTGGAGACATTCCACGAAAGCTAGCAAATATGCAAAATAAATGACTTTGTTAGCCTAATTATGGTACTGACTCATTGTTTTCTTCTGGATCAACATTCTATTCAACCCTTGGCTAACACGGTACAAAAAACTGAACTATTACACGGCCATGGTAGTGGCCGTGTAGTTATGGTTAAGTTGCTAATCCCATAGGAAGAGCACTTTTTGGGTGGCTCATAACTTCGCTCCCCCTGGACGAATCCTCACTAAACTTAGCAAAATAAAGTATATGGTCCACTCTGATTTTTTTGCAAAGTTTGGTGAGGTTTGGTCCAGGGGGGGAAAAGTTATAGGGGGGGTACCAAAATGTATTTTTTTCCCATAGACTGAATGGCGGAAAAACTTTGCGCACGGCTACAGATCAAACCGCTGGACGGATTTTCACCAAAATTGCGGCAGGAGCAGAGGTTTGGTCCCAAAAGCGTGCTTTTGCAAATTTGGTGAAAATCCGTCCAGTACTATTTTTTTAAACGATCAAAAAGTAGGTCTAAAAAAAGTAGTGATATCTATGTCCACTCCGCGGTCACACTTCCCTGTTCACTCCACGGACAAGATAACGATTGGCTAATCGGGCGCATCATGTCCGCGGACATGTGACGCGTTCACTCATTGGATGGTGAAGAGTGTGATGTGCGTCAGATTGTTCCGATGCGTCCGCTATCTTTGATTCATGTTTTGATGTCCGCGGACATTGCCGCAAAACATATAAAAAACAGAACATTGCACTTGTTAAACTTATCAAATACTGTCTCGGAAGGTGCGGGTTGATAAGGCTGCGATGGGATGTGGCAGCAACAAGTAAGAAAGTGGTGTTTTTTGTCACAAAAGTTATACCGTACATTTGGAGGTGTTCCTCAATATAATGTGCGTAAAGTACAGGTGAAGGACTAATGTGTCTGTGTTACAATGTATTTTAAAATATTGGAGTCAGACTGGCGCCCCCTAGAGTTTAAAATACAGGCGAAGGAGTAATGTGTCTGTGTTACAATGTATTTAAAATAATATTGGAGTCAGACTGGCGCCCCCTAGAGTTTGGCATCTGAGGCAGCCACCTGCAGTGTTTGATGGAAAGAGCGGCTCTGCACATGTATGCGAATACCAGTTCTCATGAATGCGTTGAGCCATGTTGTTGCAAAGTGAGAATGTATTTGGATTCTGAGTGAAGGTTTGATTTTTTGGTTGCGAGCTAAGGAAGCCCACGCATGGGACTGAAACTATAAGGGTCAATTGTTTTTTGACCTTGAGGGAAAGGGAATATTCAGTAAGAATGCAGGGAGAGGAGGTTTGGAATAATGAACATTTGATAAGGTTATGCATTCCAAATGTTTGTAAGGAACATGTAAAATCAGTTCATGACGATTCTTTGGTGCGAGCGCATTGAGCATTGCAGTCTGAGTTACACAAAGACAATGGAGACAGTGAATGTCATGTAAGTTTGCTTTTGACGACTGTATACCGGAACAAGCTTTAATTTATTATTATCTGAACATTAATTTTGGTAATGTAACTGAAGTACTATCTTTCTGGGTGGTTGTCATTTTTTTGTGGTTATGGGGAGTGCAGAATCTATATAGACTTTCACTAGATTCACCCAGGTTCAACGCTAATATTGCTTTAAAATGTCATGTATGACCATATCGATTTGTGTATCAGTTTCTATGTTCTTTTTGTCTTTTTTGAGATTGTTTGCTGTGTGTGCTAATCGTTAGTTTAAACTGTATGCCAAATTAAGAAATCAATAGATGTATTGTAATAAAGGTTGGGTATTGATACATATTTTCTGTTATGTTTTCCAAATAGCTACATGCTGCCTTACTGCGATTGCCATGGATTCCAGATGCCTACTGATAGCTTCTTCATTCGCCAGGTGCAGATAGTCGTCAATGGCTGGATCATCATGACTGTTTTGTGGGACGATCGCTCAGGGCCCATGTGTCCGTACGCTGCACTAGCGATTAGGAGTAACATAACATCTTTTATGGTGGTCTAGGCCCAAGTTCATGCAGACGTCCTAGATTTCACTGTGCGGCCCAAGCGGTTCCTTTATCGAAAACTAACACTTTGTGTATGGGAAAAGAACAACGTGTGCCTCACGATTAACATTTTCGATCACGAGCGAAGAAACAAATTTGCAATTTGATTGAATATGAGAATAGTCGGATGTTCTCAGAGAGTTTATTGTGAAATAAAAGTACTTTACAAATTGTACAGTGTTATTGTTTCCTTTTAAAGAACAGTTTAATATAATTCGAATTGTGACGTGCTATGTTGTTAGTCGATGTGTGTTGATTTTCGGGTTCTGGCACATAGGTGATTATGGGCGCATTTGGCTACGCTAAAGAGGAATGTCAGCGAGAAAGGTGTTGAATATCACTAGGGTTGGTTATGTGAGGGTCAGGGGCGGAGCATATGATTTAGTGACATCAGGGTAGTTTATCTAAGGCAGATGCAGCAAGGGATAAGAAGAGCACACAATGGATGCGCCCTGCTGTCACATTTCGTATGTTTCTAAAAGAGGAAAAATGAGGTAAGGTGCATTGGAAATGTTTGCCATAGATCAACGTATGTACAAAAATACATTGTCGAACCCTCGGGACAATAATATTTTCTGAGCGTTGCACTTGTGAAGATTATGCAATAATGTTTGGGGAGGTGAGGGTTATGATGATGGGTGGAATATTTCTGACGTGAATTTGAATGAGTTTACAAAGTTTGTTGGGATTTTGTGCACACCTTATATGACGAATCATTTGTGTATTCTTTTGAAAGTTTTGAAAAAATAAAACGTGGGTGGATTTCCAGCAAATTTGCATAAGGCTCATTGGCAATGATCGAAAAGCATGGTTTTGCAAATGTGGCAGTGTTTTCTTATTTGGCAAGTGTCATAATGTAGTTTAAAAAAATAGCGGTATAGCTTTAGTGACTGAGGGGTAGGCGGTAGACATGGGCAGTGGTCAGAATGTCGGGATCATGGTAAAAGGTCATGATCCGGACAATGTGGCTACTGGCCATGATCTGAAGGGACAAAACATAGGATTAAAGTGGCCATGTCCACCTGGGACTGGCTTTGTGGTAAAGTTATTCGAAATTAGGATACATTTGAAAGGGAAGAAAATTGTGCTTGTGGTAATATGGGCACAGGGTTTTGTTTTTGCCTTTTGCAGGCTGCCATGGAAAGCGAAGAGGGGCCCTGCATGGAACCCCCGCCTTCCCTTTCCATGGTGGCCATCTTGGAAAAGAATTTTCCCTCCTAAAACGGGAACGGAAAATCCTCTTTTTAAGTAGCACGGGTTACCGCTTTGGAAACCTAGCCTGCTAATGGCATTTATCCCCCATTTTAGGGGCTGCAATGGGGGTAATGGTCCAGAGACCTCGTTATCCACTCTCGCTTCGATTGGGCTGATAACTTGGGCTGCTGGCCATTTATCCACCATTCCAGTTCCTGGAACAGAGGATGACCACCACTATATTCCCATTAGCATAACAGAAAATGCAAATGGAAATATTGGAAAATCTTATTGCGTTTATGTACTTTACTGAGAAATATAAAGTAGATGGAGTCTATGCAGGTTTTTTTTAGTTCTATTTTTTAACTGTGAAAGGTGGTTCCTAAAGGAACATTTATTTTGTTTTTGAATGGCTTTTTTTTGGCAGGTGAGGTAAGAACGAAGGTTGGGGAGGGAACTGAGGGAAGAGGCACCAAACACTAACATGGAGGGCCAGGTGGACGGGGGAAAATGTTGTGTGTGTGTTATTTCTAAGGTAGGGCGCAGTGTTTCTCATGCTCCTTGATTACAGCAGTGGTTGTGTCTCTTGGGGAGAAGGGATGGCCTTAGCGGATGTCATTTTAAGATAAATAGCAGTTTTGCTAAAAATATGTACTGTGTACTAGATTGTTAATGGCTGAGTATGAATAGGTGTTGGAGTTGTGCAAGGGAAATGTTGAAGTTGCAAGTTCCTACATCAGTAGAAAATGTACTTCCACACTGTCGACGAAGCACAGATCTTATTGTGAAGTGAGTACGGGTTCTCGGACACGTCATCATGCTGTGCGCCACCATATGGTCATGTGGCATTCTCCGGAAGGTGTGCAATAAAGTCAGATGTTCGAAGAGATTATGGTTAAATTGCACTACTAGAAACCTATGAAATTCAGTAAAAAAACTTTGTTAAACGGACATTATGGTTCAGTTGTGCTACTAAAAACCTATGAAATTCAGTAAAAAAACTTTGCTAAAGGGACGTTATGGTAAGTTGCGCTACTAAAAACCTATGAAATTCAGTAAAAAAAAACTTTTTCATAGTGTCGTTATGGTTCCAAGTAAAACCGAAAAAACCCTTGAAAATCGCCAGTTATGGTAAGCTAAGCAACCATAACGCGCGCCACCACTGTGCACTGCTAAGACTAACACCGAGGACATCAAAGATGACATCACAAATGTAATTGATTACATCACTGATGACATCACATGTCTGACTCCCTCTTTTTTCCTTTACTGACATATCTAGGCCAGTAACAGTCAGAAAGTAAAAAATCATAAACTCCTTATTTATATTGAAGTACTATATTTGTAGCGTTATACTTCAAATATGTTCTTAGAGTAATTCACTTGGGTTTCACTCACAGCATATGAAACATATACATAGGGGAAAACATAGATTTGGAAAACCGCAATGCTTTGTGTGTATAAAGATAATCAGTAAGGTTATCAACACTTTCTTATAGTTCTGGCTTTTTTTTAATTACTTTACTTTCCTGGATATGCTCATATTTGTATACATTGTATGTACACTACTCTCTTTAGGGTCCAGTCACATTATATGATAGTTATACATAGCGAATTAGTAGGTTTGAAGCACAGCAATCATTTCTGTGTATAAAGTTCATCAGTTGGGGTATGAAGATTGGCTGCTAATACTGTTGTATACTTCATTTTCCCTGAATATACTCATATTTGTATGTGTTGTTGTTATTTTTGTTTCGTTTTGAATAAAGCAATTATGTAGTAAGTGAGTTTTATTAGCTAGTTATTAAATGTTGCCCAGTAGACAAAACTGTAATAAGAAGCATGTATCATTTTACTATTGAACATGGTAAGATTAATAATATTGCACATCCATCATCTATGTTGCACACAATGCCTATGTGTCTACATGAGTAGCTTAGTATCCTGGAAAGAACCTGATAATAGAATGGTATTCGTAGCAATGCATTACTTAATGTACTACGTACCTCATGAAATGTATTCCAATAACTCTTCACACTTTTTGATCAACATTACTATAAGAATCCCTTGTACAGACTTTTTATGAAAATAAATGCACATGTGATTTCATCAGTGATGTCATCAATGACATTTGTGATGTCATCTTTGATATCCTGAGTGTTAGTCTTAGCAGTGCCCAGTGGTGGCGCAAGTTATGGTTGCTTAGCTTAGCATAACTGGCGAATTTCAAGGGTTTTTCGGTTTTACTTGGAACTTTTTATTTTTACTGAATTTCATAGGTTTTTAGTAGCGCAACTTAACCATAACGTCCCTTTAACAAAGTTTTTTTTACTGAATATATATATATACATATATTCAGTGAAAAAACTTTGTTAAAGAGACATTATGGTTAAGTCGCGCTACTTAAAATCTATCAAATTCTCTGAAAAAGGTTTGTTAAAGGGATGTTATGGTTCAGTTCTAAAAAAAACGATCACATTTAGTGCAAAAACATATTATGGTTATTACAAGTAAAACTGAAAAATCCCAGAAATTCGCCAGTTATGGTAAGCTAAGCAACCATAACTCGCTCCACCACCGTGCACTGCTAAGACTAACACCCATGACATCAAAGATGACATAACAAATATCATTGATGACATCACTGATTTAACAAAGTTTTTTCATTGAATTTGATAGCTTTTTATTAGCACAACTTAACCATAACGTCACTTTAACAAAGTATTTTCACTGAATTTCATAGGTTTTTACCAGGATACCCTTAATTTGTATAGATGTACCATACAACATATGGAACCCCTTGACCCCATGCTGATAGCCCCATGGTCCGTGGACTATACGACTGTTTGCGGACCCCGGGTAGCATCCACACTGCCTTAAAGGTCAGGGGTTCTCTTACATTGTTGTACCATGCAGCAAAGACACTGAACATGTAGAAAGAGCAACACATAAGTGAATTAGAGGGAAACATGAAGTAGGTCTACAAACTCTGTACTTCTGAAAGCAACAGAGCAATTGCACAGGGTATGCAACATAATGGAATGCACCAACAACAATATTACCTCAGTGCTGCTTTACATATAAACTGAGAAGCAACTGTTAGCGGGACAACTGCAAATTACTGACAACAGAACTGTACGACTACGTGGTAAGTACACTACATTTTTTCCTATAACTGCACAGTCTGTTCAGTGTACAATACTAGAAAAAAATATGTTTTTTTTACGCACCCTAGAATGGCTTGAAGAGAATTTCCCTCGGGATGAAATGAGCGAAGACAGTACCTCCATTGGTACACAACACAGTTTGAAAAGTAAGACAGTTAATACACATTGCTTCACATATACCTGACAGATATTTCTTTCTTTAACAGTACATACAGGAAATGAAGGAAATGCCACAAAAGCAGCAGCTCCTCCACAAGTGCATGGGCACATAGAAAATGAAACAAACACTGTACAAAACAAACTAGACAGCCTGGATGCAAAAATGGAGCAATTGCTGAACACTTTTGCTGACTTAAAAGATTTTGTACAGGGACATATCATGGAAAAAATTAAATACCACTGCCCCACCTGCACCTGTACACCTTACCCCTACTCCAGCCAACCATCCCCACAAATCAAATTGCCTGTAAACAAATACTTTACGATGAGACCTTACTCCCTTCCTCCCCTGACGCCCCACCTGTGCAAAACCCTAATTCCCCTGTATATGTTTCCATTTCTGCTACCCCTTCTCTTTTCTAATTATGTGTATATATGTGTATAATAAAGTGCTATGTGTTTAATATTGCTCTGTGTGTGTTTTTTTTAAAAGCCCTGTTATGGGTCCGCGGAGCGCAGTACTGTCCAGGGTGTCTGCAATTAATAAAAATGGAGGTGTCCTGCGGACATCACGCTGGTTCGGAAGGTCTGCATTACAAATGGAGGTGTGATGTACCTTTAATTAGTTCGGCGACCTCAGATATGTCCGGCGGACACTGTGGGGCATGCGCATCTCCCCCCGAGTCCTACAAACAGCCAGCCTGTTCGCAAAACAGTGATGTGCTTTAATTAATTTGGGGACCCCACCCATGTCTGGCAGTCACCTGGGGGCATGCACATCTCATTCCCTGTGTCCGACAGCCTTCCCATTCGCGAACGTCTGTGACATCACCATGTGACTGCACCCATGCTGAGCATCGGTTCTTATTCACAGACAGGGTCTGGGCCCCCGGAGAGCAGAAATGTGCTTTTCTGGGCATTCCAAAGTGTTTAACTGTGAAACTTCACCCTTGCATAGGTCCTATACCATGACCCTGATGATCTGGACACTTTCTGAAACTTTTTTGAGTCCAGCTTCGGGTTCAAAGTGTCCGCAGACCTCGCGACTGTCCACGAAGCACTTTCCAGCACCCCTAAAAAAGGCTACACCCCAGTGCTGCTCCTCATTCTGTTTTTGGATTTCGAACACAGAGCACTTAGCAGTCATTGGCATTCTATTGTTGGATTGCTGATTAGAGCACTTGGATATAATTGCCATTGCTGTTGTTTCTGTCTCATCAGGACTACAGCTTCATGTTGCTGTCCAACCATTTGACACATTGCTGTGTTCCTGCTGTTCCTGGTAACAGACTACCATTTGCTGAAAATGGCATCCATGGCTACCTCTCCTGCTCCCTCCGCCTCAGCTGCACCCCCACCACCACCAACTCCCCAAGGGCCTGGAGAGTAAAACAGGTGTGACGTTGCAGAGGAGGAAGAATAGGATGAAGAGAATGAGTTAGTGGAAGTCCCCACTACCAGCTTGCAGCATGAGTCTTGGGTGTGGAGGATTTTTACCATTGTAGATAGTAAGCCAAAGGCTAGTGCAGCCAAGGTTCACTGCAATGTGTGCCACATGGTACTCAGTCGCAGCAAACCTAGGCTGTACAGTTATGGGACTACTTCCATGTGGTGACACCTAAGATTCAATCACAAAGCATCAGTTCGGAGGGTTGTCCCCTTCGAACAGGGTAGTAGGTTCAGTTCCAGTGCAGCATCCTCGACATCCACTCCTGTCACCACAAAGAACACTCCTGTGGGAGAGAGGATTCCTCAAGCAGCCTCACAGGCCATACGCACCGCAGTGGATCCTTACCTTTTAAAGGTCACTGTTTTGTGTATGTACTGCAACGCAGTACTCTGCAGGGGTGAGCAGTTTTGGAGTGGTTTCGAGGCTGCAGTCCGGGACCACGAAGGAAATTGTGCCCTACCTCCATAAGGCGCATCCAACATCTTCCTCTCTCCATCTGCCCTTTCTTATCCCTGTGGTTGGTGCCCCTTCCCTACCCTCCCTATCCTTCCCTCCCTTGTGTGTCGTGTTTACAAAATCCCAAAAAATACACAAAAATCAAAAATAAAAAAAGCTCTTTTTAGAGCCACCTTTCACACTTTAGAAATAGAAGTGCCAATGAAATGTTGCAGGGCCCTGGGCATTCCGAAAAGTCTGCGGACAGTGCGGTCGTCCGCGGACTCCTAAAAAATGTAGGGCGTGGTGCTATCAAAAACATTTCATTCTTTTCCAGGAGAAAGTGGTGGCTCTGAAAAGAGCCTTTTTGAGGTTTCTTTATTCTTTGTGAAAGGTTTCAACTGGACAACACCAACTGAAAAAATGCTTGCTACAGTTGCAGAAAAGGCTGCAATGCATTCTGGATATTTTGCAAAAACTGCTGATTTCCAGCATCAGTAAGATGGACTCTATCTCTGCGAAAAATGTTGTTGCTAGGAAACGTAATATTTTTGTTGTGGAAGGAGGACATGCCAACATCTCTCAAAAAGGCGCAAACAGCCTTATTGACATTGCGCCTCGCTTTCTCCATTTGTGCACCAAATGAAGAAGAGCACAGCCACATCTGTCTCTGGGCAATGCGAGAGAAAATTACTCAGGAGTTTGAAAACATGTCCACGACTTTCCCAAGTGCCTCCTTCATCGAAAACTGCAATGAGATTCCGGTAACATGTCCTAAACTGTTCCCTCCACAATGAACAATAATAATGGCTGGATGATGCTGCATCAACAAAGTGGCACAAATAGGAAGCAAATCCAGCCACATCATGCCATCCACTCCATACCAGTGCACATTCACATGAGAGATCCAAGATTTGCAGCCACTCCACAGTGCTCTACATGCACTTCAAACCAATGTATTCAGGAGTCCCCTAAAATCCATACACTCTGCCTCCTGAAACACACAGCCATAGCCATAGCCATCTGCACTCCTCTCGGCAAACAGCCATCTGCCACACTCTCTCCTTGCACCCCACACCCAAGAAACCTTATTAACCAATCCACTGGCCTCCACAGTCCCATTTCCATGCCTGCCATCCACAAAAGCCCTGGATGTGGCATGTGCGATCCACAAACTACTGCGTTGTCCACGGACATGTCGTATAAAGCACAGGGGTGGGGAAAGACATTTCCACCAGGGTAGAGGATTTCCACTTTAGTGGTGGCTCTGAAAAGAGCCTTTTCTTAAAGGTACTTAAAAAAACACTTTTTATTTTGTATTTATTTATTATTTTTTATCTTCCTTTCCTCCCTATATCAGCCTCTTAACAGCATCCCTCAGATTCCAGAAAAAACAAGCATTTCCCAGAATGGACAACGAAACTCCATCGGCACTACAAAAACTGCACATTAAGGGAGTCAATGTTGTCATTGGACAAAAGCAACATATTTGCACGCCGCATAACTACACCCATGCCTTCATTCACATGGCACCTTCCAAAATGTTGCTGGGGATTGAACACATTAGGTTGTTTCCATTGTGCTGTTGGTACGATTTCACAAAACACTGCCTTTGCAAATGGGAAAATTTGCATTAGTTTCTCCACGAAGGACTTCAACACAAGAATCAAATTTGGGAAACCGATGTACCCGAAATACTCTACTCCACAGTGCACCAACAAGATATCTGGACTACCAAAGTAGACATGTTTCTACAAAGGGAAACCAGTACCTCCAAATTGCATCCAGGCTCACTCCACCACAAAACCTCCATGCCTGGAAACCCAAAATCTGTAGAAACACCTCTTGATTTTGCATATCTCTCCAGATCAACAACAAACCTATCACCAAGTACCCAGACACAAAATCCTGCCAGCTTCACCATACAACCAACACAGCAATGAAAAAGTATAACCCTCCATTCCTGTAAAGCACAGCCTTAACACCTGATTGGATAATCTGCATAATACACTCCCATTTCCATGCCAAGCATGCTGAAAAGCCCCAGATGCAGCACGTGTGATCCGCGTACTACCGCAGTGTCCATGGATCTCGTAAAACAGGTGCAGCCCTTCTTCCCTTTCTACTTTACAGCACTCTCTCATTGGCTACTGGTAGGCAGTCACACACCCATCCACCAATCACATCCAAGATCTCTACATCTAACTCTGTCATCTCAGTTCAACACTGCAGATGTACTGTTCAACATTCACAGTACAGGTCTCCTATGATTCCCAAGCACCTGCATCCAAAAGTACTATAAAACTCTCCAAGATTTCTACTTCCAGATTCATCCACCGACACAAACTACAGGTATGTATATATTTTGTAATGCACACAGAGAACGAAAACTGCATGTATGTTATCAAAGCATAGCAAGTACATAGATTCCATGCACATGAACAGGGTGCATAACCTAATCTATAATCATACTCTCATTTGTCCCATCTCCTGACATCAAGTGGCAGTTACTTACAATGCTGTGTGCTTTCAAAGTTTTATTTTAATGCCCACTTGCATAACAGCTGCAAACCACATACTTTAATTTTAGCAGCACCAAAAAAGCACATTGGGAACATTTGCACAGCAAGTTCACGTGCCAGATCATATGTGAAACTTCAATATATTACCACGACATGCATGCTTGCCCATATCACCCATTGTAAAGTGCAAACTGTTATTTTCTTCTTTTCTTACGTCACTTTTACAGTCACTTCTCCCACTAACACACCTGCTGTAAAATGACCAGAATGCACATAGAAAATGAAAACTGCATGTATGTTACCAAAGCATAGCACGTATATATATTGCATGCATGTAAACAGGGTGCCTGCCACTTGCCCTGTGTAACCTACCAAATAATCATACTATCATTTGTACCATCTCCTCACATCAACTGAGAGTTACTTACAATACTGTTTGCTTTCACAGTTTTCTTGTACTGCCCACTAGCATAACATCTGCAAACCACATATTTCAATGTCACCACCACTGCCTGTGATATTTTTATAAAACACCAAATAGCGAACATTCCCACACCATATGCAACAGCCAGATCCTATGTGAAATGGCCAGAATGCACACAAAAAAGGAAAACTGCATGTACATTAGGAAAGCATTCCAAGCACATGCATTGCACAATTGACAAAATGCACAATTGGAAAGAAAGCAAAGACATGCATATGTACATTGGAAACACTGCTATCTGTAAATTTGCATACATAAATGCAACAACTGAAACCATTTTTGCACTCATATAGAAAGCATCTATGTGTCAGAAACTTGACAAAATTCCACACACGGTAACATTCTCCTTTCCAATCTCTGCATCTTTCTGCCCTTTTTCTCACTCTACTATGACTTCCACTAATCCATTTCCAAAACAAATAGTGCAAAAACATCTCACACACTTCAAAAATGCAGCCCCATAGGGCACAGTTCTCACTGCAGCACTGGCCCCCATACCAGCAATGCTAATACTCCCAAGTCAACCACTCATATGTAGTGCTGTACAATTGCACACGGACACTAACTCTTCCTGCCAACACATCCTCCTACAATCTACAACAAATTGTTCTACTACTGCTATTAGTGTACCATTAAAACACATACCCACTAACTTCCTTCTTTTGTAATGGCAGTGAAGAACCGCCTGCTGAAAGCCAGTGACGTCTCTGCTAGAAGATAAAACCCAGAAGAAACCTACTCTTCACATCCAAAAAAGTAAGTGCAGTACTGTTGTAGTGTTCTGCCTGTTACTCAGACAGTGCAGTGCTGGTGTATTGTAGCCTAGACAATGTTATGTAAGCCCACAGAAGTCGTTTCACCCTTACTCATTGCACCTTGCCAGGTGCACTGTTTCTATTGTCATCAGAACACCATGCACACTAAAGCAAACCTTTACTACAAGAACACATACACATAGCACTACAACCATCCCAACCAAAATGAACAACCCTATGTACAATTACACTCCTCTATACATACCTATCCTCATATTCAAACACTCATCCACAGTACACACAAATACATTGCACAACTTCCAAACCCACACTTTCCTTTTATTCTCCAACAGACACAAGACAATGCCTACCAAAAAGCAACTCTGTAGAAAACAACGCAGAAACAGAGTAGATAAAACTCAAGCCAAGAAAAATGCCCATCCACCTCTAGCAGACTTTGTACAAAAAGTTTAACAAGACAGCTAATACAGTCACTAAGCGAAACGGAACCAGGTAGCAGGAAAAAAAAGTGTGACTTCTCTTTCAAAACGTAAAACTAAAACTAAATGTAGTAACAAGAATTTAACTACTAGTAGTGCAAACACTACATCTACCAACAGTAACGTACCCACACGTAAGCATTTCAAAAAATACATTTTACAACAATGTTCCACCATAGAATCCTCCAGAACCCTATAAAAACAGGGGAGAAATCACACTCCATCCTTAAAACCTACCGCAGAAAACTGATCCTGGAAGTTCTCATAGACAGTGCAATGCTCCTCAAAAGGACATTATTTATATTAGTTTTAAACAGAAATTAATTAGTAAATTACAAAAAGTACTTTGCAACAGATGCAATATCAGCATAGATACCTTTGCAAACATCTGTGCAGGTGAGTGGATTCACACCACCAACACTGAGCCATATTTCAATGAAGAGGCATACAAATAGCAGCAAACAAACCCAATTTCTATATATAGCAGTGGACAAGGGTATGAAAAGGTAGACAATACCATTATGATAGAAGAAACCCTGCTTGCAAGAATATCCCCAACAAACTTACAATCAACTCTCCATTCTAATGAACCAATATGTCCCCTGTGCAAATGGGCGTGCGCATCAATTTGTATTGTGGCCAAACTTTCAAATCTTTGCAGAAGTTCCTCAATCAGTATATGAAAGCCAAAGACAATTTAAAAATGAAAATATTACAAACTATGGACTCCTGTTCAGTACGCAAATACACAGGACTAGGAGGACATTCCTTAGCCTACATTTCTGAACCTGCTTGCAAAAGCACCTTCCCCAAAATCAAAATGTTAGCAACACGCCATTTTACTGTACGAAATATCATTCACAGACTGTACTATGCAAAAAGTCCTGATTTAGCACTGGAGCATTTAAATAACATGCTCCTACATGGTACAGCCAAAGAACTGCTCGAAGAAGTAGACCACATCAAAAACAAATATTTTGGAACTGAAGAGTACTTACAAAATCCAGTAACTTTAGAGTACCGACAAGGTTCCAGATGTTAACCTTCTATTACACACGTACAAAAAAGAAATAGCAAAGTTTAAAAGCACATCTGCTGAAGTACCAAACCAAGTATGTGTGTGTTGCCGCAGAACTTTTTATACAAAGAGCACCAAAACTGTAGATATAACATACTAAATAGAAGAGAATGAGCAATCCCAGTGGTTCCAATTAGCTCTCTATCTTATAGCAGAAAACAAATACGAAATTACTAACCCCTCAATACGTTTCACATACTGCACTGCAAAACTTGAGAATAACCAAATGTATTCACGTCTATCACTAATAACTTGGAAATATTCCCACTGCCAAAACCACTCCAACAGCCTAACTTGTATGAGAGCATTATAATCCAAACAAGGAAACCCATTTCAAGCGATAATACGTCTTGAACCGAAAAGAGCGAAACTGCCTCCCTCTGAATTACTGAAAGGCATTTGTGGCAAAGTAGTTTATTTGCCATTAGATCTCAAAGAAAATGTAGACACTCTAGGAGTGCAACGGCCAATAGATCAATCTTTGATTATCTTTGTGAATGGTGTACCTACAAGAGACAAAATAAGTTAGCAGCAACTAGTAGACTAGTTCTAACTAGTGAAGTTAGAAAAACCCTGCAATATCTTAAAGACAATAAGGGATACTACAGAGAAATAAACATTGAAGAAAACCCGAGAGAAACCACCGAAGTAATTCAGGATTCCTCATCAACTGGCCAATTTGAACTTCTAGATCCTACTACAGCCTCCAATATTTTGGACCACTATACAATTCACCCACTACACTCCAAAGACACCATAGACAATGCACTAGAAACATATCAAATGCGGCAAGCCAAAGGATCTCCAATCAGCATAGGGGAAAAAAGTGTAGAAGCATGCGTCTTTCCTCTACTGTTTCCTAATGGAAAAGGTGGAAGATACAATGAAAGATGCACACAAATAACTGCATCAGAATATCGCTCTTTATGAATGTACTATGAAGACCCAAGATTCAGACAAAATGTGGAATATATATTCCACCTCCTCTTTGAAAGTGAACTAGCAACTCTATGTTATGGAGTTGCACACACATTGAAAATAGGTTCCAATTTTCTAAACATGTCTGCTACACAGCTACCTCAAAAGGTGCAAGAGAAAGATGAAGTTTTACAGTCAAATATTACAAATCTCTTGGCAAACATGCGTGGTATGAAAGAATACTGGTTCTGACGTCAAGCAGAAGTACGGTGTATGTTACGCAACCTTGGCCCACCCACATGGTTTGTCACTTTAAGTTGTGCAGAGTATGCATTGGAAGACTTGCACAATTTCCTACGCATAGCAAACTAAAAAAAAATCAGGGATAGACATGTAAACACCAGGAGAACTCTGCTCTCTTGACCCTGTAAATGTGTCAAGGTACTTCCATCATCGCTTTATTACCATGCTGCACTTCATTTGTAATAAAACAATTCCTCCACTCTGAGAAGTGAAACACTTCTTTTGGAGAAAAGAATATCAAGCCAGAGGAGCACCACACATCCACATGCTTTTGTGGATTAAAGAGGCTCCTAAATTTGGTCAGGGCAGTGATGCCACTGTTCTGCAGTTCATTCATAAATATGTCACTTGCGAAATCCCTTCAGAAAGTATGCAGTTTCAAAGACACAAGTGTGGCAAGTATTGTCAGCAAAAATATAAATAGAAAGGTATATACTACACCAAATTCCGCTTTGGTTTCCCTAGACCTGCTTCAGAAAAAGGACAAGTAAACATCTTAATGTTTTCTGTTAGACACAGTGTGAAAGGCAAATTGCCTAAGAACACATACTACATAAAAAGAACCGAAGCATGAAAGTACATCAGTGATTACAATGCAATCATTCCCCTCCTATGGAATGCAAGCATAGATGTGCAGTACATTGCAGAAACTTCCACTGCAGTTGCACGATATGTCACAGCCTACTTAACCAAAGCAGAAAAAACAGAGCTGAAAGACCTCTGGGATGACATATCATTTGACAAAACAATGTCACAAAAATTGTACGGCTTTGGCATAAAAATGCTCTCCCATAGAGAATGTGGCTGCTACGAAGCCGCAGACTGTTTAACCGGCACCGCCTTGTATGGGAAATCTGAAAAAATAGTGTGGCTAAGCCTTGGTCCAGCTGCATCCAGACATAGAGTTCTCAAATCATACCAAGACATAGGGCCTCATTACGAGTCCGGCGGTAACCGAGGCGATAAAACCGCCTGGTTACTGCCGGACTCGTATTACCATTCCGCCTCCGTGATTCCTGGAATTACCGGGGCATTACAACCCCGGTTTCCCGGGAATTACGGAGGCGGAATGGTGTTAATCCCCATTCCCATTGAGTCCTATGGGACTCAATGGGAATGGGGATCATGGAAACACCGGCAGCATCTCATAATGCTGCCGGTGTTTCCTCGTCCGCCTGCAGGCGGGCGGTGTTAAACCCACCAGGTCAAACCTGGCGGGAACATCACCTCCCGCCTGCAGGAGTCGGGATCAGGCGGTCTGGAAACAACGGTGGCGGCGGGTTTACCGCCACCGTTATTTACGGACCGCCTGATTTGTAATGAAGCCCATAGAAACAATAGCCAAAAACGATCCCAACTGCCAGCACTTTTTAAAAAACAACTTATTGGACACACACATATTACCCAAACAGGAATACTGCTTTGGAAACTATATGCCTAAACCACATAGCCCAAAACTTCTCACACAAAAATAATATTAAACCAGATGCGAAAAAAGGTAAATACATAGTTAAAAGTTGTGAGGGCAGCCTGGTTAAACTTACCAAATGCCGCTTTATTAATCATATGAAGCTATCGTTAAAAAATCCTCAACATAGAGAACTGTACTACATGTCCCTGCTGCAACTTTTTGAACCATGGAGAAAAGAAGAGGATTTATTGGACACCCATGTCTCCTACGAAGATGCTTTCAATGCAACTGAAAGCACTATAACAGATGAAAACCTTACACAGTACAAAAACATGTTGGACAATGAACGCCAACAAGAAGAAAAACTTCAAACACAACTAAATGTAGACACTCCTGAGAGCAGTCGACCTTCTCTTACAGTAAGCTAAGAACCACACATAGCAAATGAGGCAGAATTGGCCATGACTGAAGTAGAAAACATCATGTCAGTATGAGCAATCTGCAGAAAACTTTGCTCTACTGAAATCACAACTGAATAATGAGCAGCGTAGCATTTTCCTAGAAGTAACTAAAGAAATTAAACAGGGCGTGCAGCATGAAACTAAAACTTGTACCTGTCAAAACTATAAACCTGTACTCCTTTATGTAAGTGGTCAAGCTGGTTCAGGCAAAACATTCTTGATAAAAATTATCTGCAAGTTCCTCCAACAATTGACAAACAACAAGGTTTCAGTTGTTGTAACTGCCCACTCAGGTTTAGCTGCCTACAACATAGGTGGTTTTACTTTACACTGATTGCTACTCCTTCCAGTAGAACACCAAAATACATTAGACTACTACAAACTTTCAGCAGAAGCTGCTATGGAGCTATGCAGAGTTTTGAAACAAATGAAAATGCTCCTAATAGATGAGGTGAGCATGGTTTCCAACCTAATGTTGGCTTTAATTCACCTCAGATTGCAAGAGGTCCTTAAAACAGACTACGAAGAACTCTTCGGAGGAAAACACATATTATAGTTTTCAGAAATCTTCTATAACTAACACCAGTGAAAGGTGAACCTATATTTAAAACCTTACGACACAAACTGGCCGTAAGACACTTGGCAGCATAGGAAATGTAAATCTCTGGCAACATTTCCAATACAGAGAACTAACTGAAAACATGCATCAGTTTGCAGACCTCACCTATGCCAACATTTTGATAAGCATTCGCAGTGGTGTACTTTCTAAGGAAGCACAGTCTATCCTAAATAGCAGACGCATCCATAAGCTATACGGGCATAACACATATTCTACTGATGTCATGGAACAATTAGCACACAAAAATGTAAACTGTATGTCAATAATGCTAACCTTAGCAAGCTGCGCACAATTCAATGAAACAATGTTGAAAAAAGGAATGCAACCACTAGTGCAAATTTACTCCACAGACAAACTGGATGTGCATGGTATGACAGTACCTATGTGTCAACAAGTCACAGCACAACTAAATGCCTTAGAGAACTCTATCTCTAACACAGCTGGTTTGAAGGAAATGTTAACATTGTGTTTAAACTGTAGAGTAATGCTAAAGTGTAACCTTGACGTGGAACAAGGTTTAGTTAATGGAGCACTTGGTACAGTTGTTGGCTTCCAGACATACCCACGTGACAACAGCATTCAGTTTGTCAATATTCATTTGACAAACTTTCAGAAGTTAAAAGGACAGGATGCTCAACAGCCCATTCCTTCTTTTCAAAGGCATGTATGTACGCAGAGAACAGTTTTCTCTGTCTCTGGCACACGCTGTCCCTATTCATAAATTGCAAGGTCTAACACTAGACCAAGCATTGATTGACATTGGCAGCACAGTCTTTAAAGAAGGCATAAGTTGCGTAGCACTGTCATGCCTACATACACTTGAAGAACTATTTCTAGTCAATTTTGATGCAAGTAAAGTCAAAGCTGACATTCCTTGCACTGTACAGTACAACAGACTACGTGCACTCTACACACCCCATCTCAAAATATACCCTGTTCCACAAAACAAGACAAACTTTGCAAAATAAAACTAGAGCAAACACAATTTATACATGATCTCCCAACAGTACCACCAAAGAAATTGAAAACAGCTGGTACTCCATCAACTACCACAACTACAGAAGGATGTACTCAAAAGGAAAATCCATACCCAACTGCACAAACAAAGATAACTACCTCTTCAAAGAAACCACATGGACTTCCATTAAATGAGTCAGACACAGAACTGTCTGGTCCATTCACATTTTCCAATACAACTAGTGTAATTAAATTGCTATGCAAATGTAGCAATCAATTTTCTATTGCAATTGTTGAAAACATTTACTTAAACAGCACGGACCAGTTGTGTTTGCAAATGCTACTCCTTCACAGAAATGCAACAAACAATCTTAAGAACACTTACAGTGACTCAGGAATAAGGCAGGAATTGGACTACTGTGCCGGAATGGTGAGATTCACTATAAACACACAAGAAGGTCCACAAGAATTTCTAATGTACTTACTGCAAGCACTGGAAAGCAAAAACATACCTATTTCAGATTTCATACATGTGGAAACATACATTCACTCTCTGCAGCCATGTGGTGCAGGCACAAGTCCCTAACGAGTGCTTTGTGTATGTATATATACCGAACTGTGAATCCATTCCATTTTGGCAGCTTGTACAAAATGCAATCTATGGCATATTATGTACTACTTGCTATTCCGACAATCGTTCCACCTTACAGATACAATCACATAGCCAATATGTCATAGTAATGCTTTTACGATACAATGCAGATGGTACCAAAAACAACTGCAAGCTTACTAGCTTCACACACGGACAAGTATCACTTGGCAATAAAACCTTCACAACAGTAGGCATAATCTACCACACAGGCGCCACAACCAGTGCAGGTCACTATACTGCATACATTAAAAATAAATGTGGATGGTTTGAATGTAATGACACTTCCATTACTCTGAAGCAGAGAGTACCAGTAAATCTTGCAAATGCCTACTTAATATTCTTGAAACCAAAATGTACTCACTGATCTACTGCCCAATACCCACCATCACATATGAGAAACTGGTAAACAGTCAGAATAGGCCAATTGGTATCTAACTACAACCATAATACTACAATATTACTTCCCATTAATCCACCAGCAAAAATGAAAGTTCTTCTGAGGAAACCCTTCAATAATTATTAAGTATAAACAACCAGCATACACCAACTGGTATCTTACTGTGCTTGCAGTACTACAATGTTACTTCCAGCGGTCAAACTGCCAAAATAAACATTCAGCAATCACAGTGCTACAAACATACCCTCAATAACTTTCAGACTACCAACGAGTTAGAATACGCCAACAGGTATCCAACTGACCCCACAATCCTGCAATATTATTCTGCAATACCACAGTACTTGGAAAACATCAACAGCAAGCAAATGCATAAACAAATACTGCTAAAAAGAGAAAACAAATAAACAGTTAGAATACGCCAACTGGTATCTAACTGCAACCATAGTCCCACCACTTCCAAAAGGAAAATTGTACACCATTTCAATTCCTCCTACTGCAACAGTGCTTATAACCACAATACCACATAGATATATGCACCTTAAACATTACTGTAAGCAGTGCACACATCACTGAACAGAGTCTTCCACATAACAACAAATTAATGTGGATGTTTTTTTCCCCACACCCAATGATTATGCGAAAAAACACCGGTACTGAGCACATTGCACAGTACACTTGTTTAAAGCATAGTACTTGTGAAGTACTAACTATGAGGTAAATTGAAGTTGTGGGATCGTTCTGTTACATGTGCGCTAGTTTCCACTCTCATCTTTTCTAATTCACAGTCTTATTACAAAAAGAGTAGAAGGGTGGCAGCAAGCAATCTCTTCCCTCAAACTTCCCACAAAGTTTGAAGTCAGTTAATGATAAGATTTGGGCTTGGGAAGGTTTCCCGCGCTCAAACCACAATCTAAATATTGAGAAAGTCCACTAATATCAACTCAGATGCCATTAGAAAAACTCCAAAGATAGGTTAAATAATGTCTTTTTAATTCCTTGTATAGCAAACAGCCGACACGTGTTTCGACCACAGGTCATTTTCAAGGCCCCACACTTGTTTGCTACTCTCCCTCTCTTGGAAAAGTTATTTGACAGATGTCCCGAGTGAACATTCAGAGCAGCCTGATCTTTTTCATCAGCTATTGTCTTTTACATCTGCAGCATGTGTGCTAATATTTGTGATCTGTTAGCTGTGGACGATTTCTATAGAGTATAACTCTAGCTTCAGTATCAGGCTTCCAATAGCTACAACCACCTGTTTTGTGACTCTTTTAAAGGGATCAATCCCTCTAGAGTTGATGCAGGACAGTGCCTGTACGGATGCCGAGAAGCTATCAGAGACCATGTTTTGCCTTTTGCTGAATTGCATTCAGGTATTTGTAGTCTCCCAGTCAATAATAAAAATAAATAGATATTTTTACAGCAGAATGGGGTTTCCCATCACTGCAGTAACTGGGACAAACTCTACTTAGCTTCAAAGTGAAGAAGGGATCAGCCACCTAAGGCCATGTTGCCTAATAAATGAGCCCAATTTACAAGACCACTTAGAGAAATATGGTCTAAGGGGGCTGGATCCTTCCTCGATTTGAAACTAAGCATGGTCAGTCCCGGTTACTACATGGATGGGAGACCATCCACAGTCCTGAATGCCATGTGATTTCTTCGTTTTAAATATCTCATAACACATGGCATCCACATTATTTGTTTTTAACAATGCTACTGTCAGCCTTGAAAGTTTGCCCTCACAGACAATTTTTATGGATTTTTCTGAATTGCATTCTGGTATTTGTAGTCTCACAGTCATGATGGGGGGAATAATGCCGCAATTCTACACTTTTTGCCTAACATAGTTCGATAAGGATGTATATATTTTAGTGACACTATGATATGTGTACTTTTTAAGTTACCTTTATAAAGCAGAGTATTGTTGAAACTCTTGACATGAGGGTGAGGAGGGGAAATGATGAGAAGGCAAGTCATGAGTATTTGCCCACGCTGTGGTAAGAGAGTTTGCTATCCTCGACACTGGTGCACTTATTTTCCCCTGATTGTAGCTGCTTTTTAGGGCACATGATAAAGGACACATGTGGGTGGACAGCGTAACATTTTTTCATAGAATGCGGCCACAACTCCTTGGATTTTTTGAGGTTGGCAAGCTTGCTCAAGTATTTGGATACCAGGATTGGACTCAGGTTGTCATGTTCCCAGTGCAGACACTTACCCACAAGACCACAAGGACTTGTTTTGTATTCAGATTTTGTTTTCCATGGAATATTTCAGTACAGATTGCTGGGTTTAAAAGGCGTGCCCCTTTTATACTTTGCCAGCATACTCATTGGAAGATTTCCTCTCTCATGTTAATTTTCTTGTGTTCATTACCTTTTTAAAAAGTCCAATGCTATTTTGTCTTGCGCACTTTCTTCTAAGGGGAAGGTCAAATGAACTACATTTGTATATTTCACTTTAAGATATATGTTCACTTACTGTGCATATATTCATGGGTGCTAGCTTTTGATTTTCATTCTGGGGGCAAATGTACCGAGGCATATGTTATTTTTCTTGCAGCTGATAATTTCTTACCTTTTTCAGTGCTGTTTAAGTGCGGTTAGTTTGGGTAGTGCGATGTATCACAACAGTCACCAGGAGACCAGCCATAAAACAAGGGGCTTGGAGCACGCTGCTTAACCAAAGTGTGTGATCCTCAGCAAATAATTTTATTTCACTGCGCATTGCCTAAAAACAGTGTGGGTTCTTAAAGCCAGCAATCATTTATACATAACAATACCACTGTCAAAACAGGACAACATCAGTTTGTGATTGATGAACATCTTTGAGCAATGGGTTGCAAGTGTTTTAAAATATAGAATGGCCATGCCCACCGGCCATGAACGAAGGACATGGCCAGTGGGCCATTCTGAAGGAATTAATAATGTACCAAAATAGTATGGCAATTCGGAGGTATAAGAGAACACAGTCCAAAATGCAGGCATGTAGTTGAGAACCAAGAAAGCAATTTTGACCTATGAACATCTGAGGAAAGCAGCAGGGCAGCCTGAAAAGCAGACAAGAGTTGAACTGGGAATTCAGCACAAAAGGTAGGATAAAGTAGAGTCAAAACAACAGGTGAAGATCAATTCCAGAATAAAGGAGGTAGATTTTAACAAGAAAGATCTATAAAGCAGAATTCTGATTCTGCAGCTCCAAAGTACCACTTCAGGGCCATTGTGGGGCTTTCAAGTGTGGTTTTATTAGATGCTGGACATCACATTACTCTGGGGTTGCTACAAGTTATAGTCTAGAGTGTGGTTGTGAACTTGCTCTGAGGTTCCTGCTGAGTTGCCGCTCTCAGTCACCAGACAACAAATAGGGAGAGTCATACAGCATTTCTATTGTTCACTATTCTTAATTTTCTTAAAAATGGCTATCAACAGTTTAACCAATGCTAGAGTGATGGGAGTCTTTTCTTCTGTGATAAACACATTCCACCAATCATCCACATTCATCGAATCATATTTCTTGATCTCCTCTCCCAGAGTTCTAGTTCTTATTTCCCTCAAGGCTGGGCAGAAAATTGTCAGATGTTTCAGTGTTTCTTCAGAACCATCTTTTAGACATAATCTGCATGTTACATCTGCTCCACTTGTTCTTTCTCTTAGTCTCAGAACCTGTCTCGTTGGGAGCAGATTTAAGCAGAATCTCATGAACTGTGCTCTAAAATACTGATTTGGAAACAGCTGTAGACATTTCGGGAGTGTGTTTAGCTTCCTTGCTTCTTGCAGTGGGTTACCATATATTCTACATGCTTGCCTTTCGTTCTGAGTCATTATCCAGTCTAACATGTAGAGCTCCTTTTTGATCTTATCTGGATTTCTCAACAGGGTGTTATCAGATTTCCCAATTCTACTATGATTTATTGACAGATGACCTTCCATTCTTTGAAGGTTCTGTCAGTGGTGCCATCCAATGCCTTTTTCAAGACCTCAAATCCTCCCTTTGAGCTATCTTCAATACTTTTTGGATAGAGGGATATATATTTCCAGCTGCCTACTTCATGCATAGATGTCAGACCCAGTTTCATCATGATTGCTGCAATCGGTGTACTTTTGGCAGTCACACCACTCATTTCCAGAAGATTCCTTCTGGTTTAGGCCAGTTTTCTGCTGGAAATGTGAAAGCTGTTTCCGCTACACATATATTAAAATTGGCAATACGTTTATGCGGTAGAAGGTGTCAAGTGGCACACTGTGAAGCTGCAGTACCTATTTATGAGCAGTCTGCCCTGCGCCACCAGATTTATGGCTTTGCTTCTCAGCGCTAACTCTCTTGGGACCTCTCTGGTACTCGTATTCAAACAGACACCCAGATAAGTGAAGGAGGTTACTTCTTGAATTTTTCATCTTTATTTCCATGAGAACCTGTTTGCCTTTTTCTGATTTTTGGAATCGCCAAAGCACATTATCCTTGATTTTTAGGATTAATTTTGAGCCCATTATCATCAACGAATTTTTGCAGACCATCCAGCTGTCTCTGTAGTCCTATTGGTGTTAGATCTATCAATACCACGTCATCCGCATAAAGCAGTCTACCAATGGGCACTCAAGTTATTTTTGGTGGAAAGCATCTGATGTTAACGAGTGCTTCTTTTAGATCCGATATGTAGAGGTTGAACAGTTCTGGCGCCTGTGGGCATCCTTGCTTTAAGCCCTTATTGGTTGGTATTGAGTCAGTTAGGAGGCCTATCTATCTAGCCTCACCCTTATGCTTGTTTCTGAATAAAGATCTTTCATCATATCAGTGATGTCGTTAGGGCATTCCCAGTCATCCAACTTCTTCCACAGGTTCGGCCTTTTTATGGTGTCAAAGGCTTGTGATAGATCGATAAATGCCATGTATATTTTCATCCCCTTGTTTCTCTCTGCCCTGGCCTTTAGGATTTTTATTATAAAGATATTAAGCGCAGTCCCAATTCACTTAACACACCCCGCCTGCCATTCATCTCTATGACCAGCTGAGATGCTCCATTTCTCCCGGGTCCTTAAAGTGAGGCTAGCAAACACTTTACCAGCCACAACAAATAATGCACTGGGTCAGTAATTATTTGGATCCAACCACAACCCTTTTTTTTAAAATGGGAATCACCACTGCTGTTTTCCATGTGCTTGAGACCCTCTTTACTTTCAAGATGTATTCAAACTAATTGTACAAGAATATAGCCCATTGGTGTGGGTCCTTTTTCAACATTTCATTTGGCATCCCATCTGGGCCTGGAGCTCTTGAACTACTGGCCTTTATAGTGATTTCCTCAATCGCTGTTAATTTTAACTCAAGATTCCCTTCTGTGTTATTTCTCTGGTTAGGCGTTGGGGGATCTGCATCCTCTGTATCCAAGAACTTGGCAAAGTGGGCCATCCAGTCCTTGGCTGATATAGGATTGGCTATTAGGACATCTTGTGGAGCATTCATCACGTTTATTACTAAGATGAATTTATGGAGCTGATCTTCTTCAGCATGCCACTTCTTATGTAGTCGGAGCCAGTTGCGATATTGCTGCTTCAATTTATGACCCTCAATTTGGGATTGGAGTGTGGGGACCTTTTTAAGTAGACGTACTGGAGTGTTTTCTTTTTCTTTGCCACTTCTAGATCATATGTTTAGCGATTTTGCATGCTAATTTTCTTCCCATGTGCTTTCTGGGACGCATAATCTTGCAAGATGATCGAATAATTGATTCATTGGTCTTCTTCCTTCTTCCTTATCCTTTAATTGTTCGGTTGTAGTTTTCAATTCATTCGTAAGCCACACAATTTTCTCTTGGCTAATTCTCAGCCTATTTCTGCCAGGGGTGACTCCTACTTCCCCATAGTATATAGATCCTTTGCGAATTGATCAGTGAAGCGCATTTCAGTTTTAGAAGATTAAGATTGATTGTTCCCATTTCTTCAACTACCATTGACTGAGCAGCCATAGTCATGTTGCGAGACATGCATATATAATCCAAGATTTGGACCCCCTTTTTCTCTTTTCTTGTCACTTCAGGTTGGATATCACCCTCGATGTTACCATTCAGTATGTCAATGTTCTTAGAAAGCAGCTTATTTCTCCAAGCTTGACCTCTCATTTCAGCTGGCTTAGTCGATGATAACTCATCCTCAATGAGGGTTCTATTTAAGTCAAAGCAATTGCAGTTCATGTCCCCACATATGATAAACCCCGGATCATGCCATTTTTCCATTTGCTGGTCCTCCAGTTCTGCTATCTGTTGGGGGAAATCACATATTTATTTAATTGCCGGGTTCCAACGTAAATTGACAATTATCAGTATCCTTTTATCATTTTGTACTCCTTTTGCTATTTCCAATACTAGCATCTGGATATATGGATTGGGGTGTACTACTTGCAATGATGTGAGTTGTGTTTGATTGCTCATAGCTGTTAATAGTCCTGACATAGGCCTTCCTTTTGACCCCTTAACTGATGGATTCAGAAAAATTGTATAGCCTTCTAATATCAGAATCTCCCTAGGCCACGTCTCTTGGAGACAGATTACATCAAAGAGTTTAAACTGTAATTCTCCTTTGTTGAACAGATGGAGGAGATGGAGTAATTCCCAGGTATTCCAGCTGCCCAGTGTAAAGCCTTTTTGGTTGGTTATTTCATGGCATTATGATTTAATGATTTTCTTAGCCAGGAAACCTGCCAACCATTTCCAATTTTCTTCATTGCCCTCTCTTTTTGTCGTTGAATTATCTACCTCGTGTACTCTCTCTGGCCTCGATCCTCCATTATGATGGTCAATCTTGGCTGTTGGTCTGTATTTTGTACCTTTTTTTCCTCTGGTACCATATCATGATTTAGATCAATGCCTTCACCTACTTTCTGTATTTTTCGCTTTTCTTTACCCGTTGTTTCCGGTTCCATTTCTATGAGATCAAAACCCATTGGCTGTAGGCGATATGCCTCCTCCATAAGCAACTGTCTAATCATCATTGAGGTGACATACAAAATCACCTTGTCCAATCTTTCTTCTTCAGCAAATTCGATGATGTAGGTCCTCTGATGTTAAGAGTCTTAGGGCCTCATTACACGGAAGGCGGTAAGGTTTAACGGTCACCGGTAATGGTACCGGTGACCGTTAACCCTTACCGCCTTACTACGAAGTCCCTTTACGGGTTGGTACTTTAACGCCTGCTTTTTAGCAGGCGTTAAAAACCAACCCGCAAAGGGACCAGGGTGCTAATTACGGTACCACGATTTGCGGTACCGTAATTAGCACCTTCCCCATTCCCATTATGCCCTATGGGGCAAAAATGGGAATGGGGAAGGGCAATGGGGGAAGGGGGAATTACCTCCCGACAACCTTGGAATAGGGCGGTAATTCCCCTTTCCTCCAAGGCAGTGCCGGTATTTTATCGGCATGGACCAAGGTGCTAGCAGCACCTTGGTCCACCGCCTACCGTGTAATGAGGCCCTTAGATTAAGCACATGATATAAAAGACACACCACATTAGCCCGATTTAGGATTAATCCATCATTTAGGTATAATATTTTTTCCATTATCAGACCCTTACTCCACGGTAGGCAGTCTCTTCGCTCTTCGACAGTCTTTTTTTTTGGTCCTTACTCAATCTCTAGGGATGTCTCTTCTGGTTATTTACTTTTACATTAATGTTTCCTTTCTGCACCCTTCTTTTCTTCTTTCCACCATTGATTTGAAGAGCGCGGATTCCTGTTCTATTTGACCTTTATTGAGCTGATACCGTTTATTTAACAATGAGCGGTTACTCCCTCCTAATTCATTGCAGTCTTTCGGTTCTGCCGCCCTTCTTTTCACCCTCTCTTCTGATTTTAATCATTTCATGGGAGCCCGTGCTTGTACCGGTCTTAGTTCTGTTGATCTTGATCTTTCACTATCTCTGTCATTCTTTGTTGATGGTCTGGTGCCCTTGTTAGCCATCATCTGTGATGTGCCTCGTTTTACCTCCTGCCATCTCACTCTGGTGGCTGGGTCTTGCTTCTCCATTCCCTTTCTTTTCTCAAACATTTTTCTTTTTGCCTTCCAAATTTTTCTGCTGACTCAATTCTATCAGGTTTGCCCCTCGGCCCATTATACGTCTGGAGCAACTAGTGAGAAGGACACCATGCAGAGCTAGACACAAACTGAATGGTATTTTCCAGAATGACAATCTCACAATAGTAGAGCCTCCTTGTTATGTTATTCTAGGTGTTATTTGTATAGCGCCTAAGGCTGTGAGGATTAACATACTTTGGAAGACTGTAGTCAGTGTTGAAAGTAATGACAGGAGTGTTAAAATGCGTGTGTGCATTTATAGCCAAATCAAAGGTAGGTAGAGACTGGCTATATCTCTAACAGCAGTCCAAATTGCGAAGGCCTGAGGATGAATGCTGTGTCAAATTGTCAAATAGTCAAGCTATGTGAACAGCTTGAACAGATTTTGCATGGGACTCAGCTGTATTCTATGGGTTAAAGCACTGAGGGTCGAGGGTGATGTATGCTTAGGGCAAGGTATAGTCAAATAACGTGTATCTCAAAAGGTGTGCTGCTATGTGAACAGTGGAACTGAATGTTTTGTAATACTCTGCTGTATTCTGTGGGACACAGTGCAGGAGCGTCCAGTGAAGAAGGACTGAAGCATATTAGTGTTAGTCATGCAGTGCATATCGTCTAGGCGTGGGTAGGAGTACTATGTTCCACCTAACAGAGACTTCTAGTGTGCCCGACCTCCCCACGAAGGAGGGTGGGCAGCATTTTGCACTTGAGCAGGGCATGGGATCTGGACTCAATGTGTGAGGTGGGGAGGGGAAGAGCCAAGTTTTGAGTGTCTTCCTGAAGGCAAGATGGCCCTCTATGTGATGGATGGTTAATGGGAGGGAGTTCCAGATGGCGAGGGCTTGGACTGAAAAGGAGGACCCCCCCCCCGATACAGGATGATTTTGTCACTGGAATGATGAGAAGAAATGCTGAGCCGGATCTGAGGTTTTTTGAGGCCTGTTGCATGTACATTTATGCTGCAGGTAGTCCGGTCCTTTGTTGTAAAAGGCTTGATGGGTGAGGCCTATCGGCTTGAAGGAGGATCGTCAGCCAACCGTAAGTCAGTGTAGGACATGGAGGGCGTGGAGATCTGTACTCTTTGGTCTAGGATGGGAGGAGCCTCATGGCAGGGTTTTGTACGCATTGGAGTTTTCTTAGCTGCATATAGGGCATTAGCATATGCTAGACATGAAAGGATGATAGCATCCATCACAGAGACTATGTGTGAGGAGGTCAGGTAAGGAAAAAGGCAGTGGATGATGCGTAGGTAACAGCATTTTACCACAGGGTTGATGTGCTGTGACTGGATGTCTATAATGCATCTGAGATTTCTTTTGTGTGTTGGTGGTGGTGGGAGGTGGGCCTAGGAAGAGCAGCATGGATGAGTTGAGGGAAAGGGTGGTCTTCCCACATAGCATGATCGCGGTTTTGCCTGGGTTAAGTAACAGGTTGTTGGCTGTCATCCAGCTTTCGATCTCTGAGAGGCAGGTTGCAAGATCGGGGGAGGTGGATGTGCGGCTATTTGGGATTTTTAGGAGGATTTGTGTGTCATCTGCGTAATTGTAGCACAATAGACAGTGGGATCAAATTACTGTGGGTAGCAGGCTCAGGGAGAGGATAAAGAGGAGTGGGGAGAGAGAGGCCTCCTGCAGTACTCCGTGGGCACTGGGCAGTAAGCCGAGGAGAATGGAGGCATCTGCACTATTTGAGATCTGCTGGAGAGGAAGGAGGATATCTGTTATGACACAAAAGCTCAGTAATGTAGTGGTGGCTTGACACGTCATGATGCAATTTAGGCTTTCTGACAATATACCCCTGAAGAGTACAAAAGGACAGATTGAGGTCAGTATTGCCTGAAAATATAGTACACCTTGCTACTCCAACAGCTGGCTGCAAGAAAAATGAACCAGATATTAACATTTGGGTTAAGGCAATGGACTCTCCAAAGCAAGATACTGAACTGATACTCACAAACAAGAAAATCAGACTGGGATTGAATAGTTCTAAGTTAGACTGGTGAGTACCTTGCAAATGAGGAAAATCACTGTTTCTAAGAATACAGAAATAACAAGAAAGTAAGAAACAAATAGTCCTGTGCTTACCAAATGAGTGCCCTGGATAGGTGTTGCAGGAGAGTTGGAAATGGAGTGACAGTCTGGGAAACACAATGTTTTGTTTTCCTATACCCGCCTGCACGAGGACGCCTAAAGAGTTAATTGATCCGGGCGCCATTGCGCTGGTGTCCTTTGATCCTTGCGCTGATGCGCCAATGTCCTTTAGTCCTTGCGCCGATTCGCGACAGTCCTGAATGTTCCAAAAGTGTCTTTGACAGTTCCAGACAGAAGATATAACACAGGCGAGACTCACGAGATGAGATGTATGCAGTCCGTGGGTTTTCCGATTGTAACGACGAGCAGGTAAGACTTTTGAAATGAGATAAATGCAGTCCTTGGGCGTTCCGGGTCTGGTATGAGCAGGTAAGGCTTGAGGGATTAGACGATTGCAGTCCGTGGACGTTCCGGGTCTGGTATGAGCAGGTAAGACTTGAGGGATTAGATGAATGCAGTCCGTGGACGTTCCGGGTCTGATATGAGCAGGTAAGATGTGAGGGATTAGACGAGAGCAGTCGTGGACGTTCCGGGTCTGATATGAGCAGGTAAAACATAAGGGATTAGATGAGAGCAGTCCGTGGACGTTCCGGGTTGGGTTTGAGCAGGTAAGACTTGAGAGCAATGACAAGAAGGAAGCAAGGATGGTCACAAGGAGCCAAGAAGACAAGGTACAAGGTACGTAGCTTTGAAAACAGACAAATTCAGAAGCGCCGCTGTGCGCGGGGGTGCGGCTTAAGTACTGGTCACCTGACTGTATGCACAGGATGGCGCCGTAGGCCTGAGTACCTACGCGAATACCATGGCCGCCAGCGTTTCCATGGCAACCTATAGGGTTCTGTAAAAGGACGCGCCAGAAACGATGCAGCACGGTTCTGAGGCTTAGCAGACCACCTCGATTTGGAACCAAAAACGTTTGCTCCCCTGGGTTTACTAGGTAGGTTTTTAATGCACGGGCACCGTCTATGTTTATCCAACGAGGCATTCAATGTAACCCTGACAATATCCAATTCAGAGCTGAATCCCTGATGCCGAGGTGTGTAGTCTCTTAGTGAGGCTGGAGTGGTCAATGGAGATGAAAGCTGCCGAGAGGTCCAGTAGGATTAGGGCAGCACAACCTTCTGCGAGTGAATGTATTTTGAGATCATCCCAGATGGAGAATGGGCAGGATTTAGTTCCTTGTAAAGGTCTGAACCCCGATTGGCTGGAATCAAGGATCTTGTTTGATTTTGCCAAGAAGCATAGTTGTGAGTAGGGTGCTCTGTCAGCTTATTTAGCTATATAGCGGTTGTTTGAGATAGGTCTGTAGTTGGTCAGGACAAGAGGGTTGAGGGAGGTCTTTTTGAGGAGGCGTTTGATGTAGGAGGACTTAAATTCTGCTGGGAAGCTACCAGAAGTGAGTAATGACTTGATGATGGATCTTGTGAGGTCACCAGCATAGGTGGCTCTCAAGATTTCGTTTTGCAGTGCGGGGAGCAGGGGTCCTCAGGAGATCCCGAGGACCGGCTGAGTGATAGTAGCTTGAGGAATTCTGGGTGGGAGAGTGGTGAGAAGGAAGAGAAAAGTGTGAGGATGGAGGGCTGTTCTGTTGTCGTGGGCGAGGTGGGGAAAGTGGTGTGAGCGATGAGATTTTAGAGAGGATGGATTTGTGTGTCTTTTGAGCAATGTTGTGAAAGTGATCTGAGAGGGAATGAAAGAGGGATTGGATATTGTTGGGAGTGTTCGTGGTGCAGGCAAGGGCATTGAATTCAGAGATGAGCTTGAAGAGTTCCCTCAATGGGTGCAGTGCTGTGGAGCAGCACTGATGCCGATGGATGGGCCTAGACAAGAGGGGGCCCAGAGGGCCACGGAATGCTGGGGCACTCACCTTGCTGGGTGGAACCATTAGGTACTTTGTCCTCTTCGGTGCAGTGAGCAAACATTACTTAAAGTGTTGCTCTTGACGTTACTTATCATTGCCTTACTGCTTTAAAGGTAAAGTGATGGTGTCCTGTTAGCATAACTACCAAATGGTGAATACATATATGTGTATAGTAGTGTGACAATAGTTACCTGAGGTTTTCTTTGCTTAGTTTATTCATAGGCCTAATAAATAATTGTATATATTTGTACATCTTGTCTGTAACTTTAATCATTGAGGTGCTCTGTGTGTGTCATTGTAGCCCTCCACCACTTCCACCCTCCTGGGTCTAAACCATGTCCACTATACAAGGGTGGCCTCTCAGACTCCAACCCCAGGGTTGATTCTGAAAACCATTTTAACACCCATCCTCTCAAATGAATACGTTTCCCAGGGGCTAACCCTTTAGACTGGGAAGCAGCCCATTTCCTGAGAACTTATAGAGTTGCGCACTCTTGGGGCCCTATACTGAACACTCTCTGGTTGGCTTGGAGAGTCTTCAGACTCCTGTCAGTCATGGGCATCAGCTTCTGGGATGGTGATGCAGGCATGGTGAGGAGCATCTGGTTTGTTAGATTCCAGTTTCCAGTGTTCTCCCGTACTTCCTTGTTCATTGCGCATGAGTTATGGCAGCGAGATGTGCCCGGCGATCTGGCTGCCATAACGCATGCGCAATGAACGGCACGGTCAGCTAATGAACATGAACCACAACGCATGCACGTTATAGGCCCTCCGGACAGTACCATACGTGAGCACTCCCCAAGCCCCAGACTAACTATAATAGGGGCCATGTACTCCATCTCTGAAAACAAATACTATTCTTTACTGTCTCGCATGTGCAGTAAGATTGGAGAGACGCCAGCCGAGCTAATCGGCCTGATTGAAAAAAATCAGGAACAATAAATAGAACCACGCATTTCCAGCAAAAGTCCTATCATAACCAGGTTACTTGATTACTGTATTGATGCAGACGCTAGGTGCCTAACCTCATGTAGAGCAAGCTCATGCCACTCCTCCCTCTCTCTTCCACTTCCATGTCATTTTCAGCCTCAAGCACAATGAGCTAACATTTCCCCCATAAGTGACATGCCAGCGGACTGGAGACACCCCAGCGGAAAGGCCCCTATTCCCCTCTGAACTTAGCACTGCTTCAAGAACGGGAAGGCCAATACGGTCAGTTGTACGAAGAGGGTGCATCAAAGCCCTCCAGCCTTCTCTCTTTTAACCCTCCCACTGCTGCGTTATCTGGTAAAAAAATTTAACATATGGGACTTGTCCTTTAGTACTTACAAGCCTGACAAATACAATGGCCTGTAGGTCACATACACCAATTTACTTTTCCTTTCACCACAGAGCCAACTAATCCAAGGCCCAGATGAAGGCGCTGACATCATCAGCTGAAACGTCAAAGCTCTAGGACAAACCACAACACCCTTAGCATCCAGCTAGGTTTAACACTGGTAATAGTGACGTCGACCCAGGATTGGTCACTATATGTTTTTGACAATATGAATAATGAAATGTTCACTGTTAAAACTGTTCACTGAAAATCTTTTTCTGAATTGTAACCCAGGATTGGTCACAATATGTTCCTGACATTATGAACAATGAAGTATTGACTGTAAAAAACATTGAACGAAAATCTTGTTCTGAATTGTTTTCAATGCTTCGTAATTAGATGTACTAATGCTGATTCACACTATATTTTTGCACAAATGTCTTTTCACCCACTGTCTTGTGTTTCAAAAATATAGCACCCCAAGTAAATATTGTAGGGGATTATATATATATATATATATATATATATATATATATATATATATATATATATATATATATATATATATATACATACACACAAAAGGGGCATACAAAAAGAAATAAAACAAGGCCAATTGAAAACGGCCAAAACAAGGATCACAATTGATATGTACTCCTTTTCAAAAACGGAATTGTAGGTTTACGAAGGTTATCAGGTATTCAAATACCTCCTAAAAATAACATCATCGTAAACATACCTGGTTGACGAGTGTAAAATTTGACTATGGCAGGACACCACTTGTTATAATATTATTGTATTGCCCATAGTCCTTGCCATTATCGGGCCACCCTTTTGTTTCCTATCTACGCTTAAGCATAACATTGCCCTGGAAAACAAACTACCCCTAAATTATAACATTAATACATTGACACCCCCACTATGGGTCCACAGTTTGGCAGGCTGTGGGCCCAACGGAGCAACAGTCAGTGGAACAGGTCCCAGAACAAATAATGAACACAGTGCAGTTCCACCAATCCTCAAGGCAAGCAGTAAGGCGGTTAAGATGAACACAGGTATCTGTAAATAAAACGTCAACAAGGTCCTGATATGGCCAATTACACAGTCCTAACATAGAGGTCATGACGCACACTGGTGGACAGGCAAAGAGGGAAGTCTGGAGACTTCCTGGTGGGCCTCTTCATCATTGACCTCTTTTATGACAGCACTCAGGAGTGTTTGCATTGCCGCATGGCAGACACACAACTAAGATGCTATTTTGCTTGCATGAAGTAATATGGGGCCACTTTGAAAAGAAAATCCAGGGCCTATTTTGGTTCCCTGTCCACTACTGATGACTCTCATACTAACTCACACACTTCAGGATATAGGCCTCACATCACAACTAAACAAAGCTTCTTATCAGGGGTGTTGCCATGTCTTGAAAAGAGGTCAGGACTGTCGGGAATGTCGGGGCTCAGGGCTAGCTATATCCTTTTGGTTGTAGCCCCTGAGCTTCTATCTGGGGCTACATGCAAAAGACCCAGCGCTATAGCCCCCTCACACGCTCTAGCAACGCCTCTGCTCGTTAGAGTCCCAGTTTCCAGTAACACTAGCACTGGAAAAGGAGCAGAACTAAAAGGGTTTAAAGTTGGTGATAAGAAATGACATTTGACAGTAGGTGTGAAAGTGTCAATCTAGAAAAATGGATACCTCTCATGATTGATGGCAAACGTATTTTGGTGGCCGTGGGCCAACCGTCTCATGCACAATACGATAGAAATACAGGTTTACGAGTTTACCAATGAGCGGCCATTTTGATGTAACAAAGATCGCCATTTTGTTTTCTAACAATTGCTCATTGCTTTCTGTTCTTATTGCTTTGCAGCACATTTTCTGCTTACACTGCTCGACTGTTTATATTGTTGTCTGAACGTGAAACGTGAAAGGGCAAGGCTAATAAGAGTTTGTTGAAAGACAACGTAGGCAGCGCCAGAAAGGAATGCCCGGCTCCCTCCCGAATGTAGCCTTGAAGCAGTAAGCAGGGCATTTAATCATTTCACAGCTGCCAGCCAGTCTCGTTATATATGGTACAATATGTTAGAATAAAGCAGCTAAAGGCTTGAATTATGTTCTTCTTACAGCCCCCCTTTACCAAGCCCTGTAGAGCGTGTTGGCTCCCAGCACACGAATAGCACCTCATAGATAGCAAGGTCTGGAATGTGACTATTCCCCCGTATGTAGCTCGCTTCCAAGAACAGAAGCACTGTGTTCTGTTCAACAACTAAAAGATGCCTCCGCACTTGCAAATTGCATATTGTTACTAGAATAGATATTTGAAGGTGTCAGAATTGTCGAAAGTGTCCATCATCACACCAAGTTCAAAGAAACCCAATAAAGGGGGGTGTTAAACATGTCATAGCTGATTGTATGATATGGATTTTGTATATTTGTAATTGATGTACGTAACTCACTCTCTTGCGTCCCTCGGGGTCTAGAGATGCACGTCGCGGGGCGTGAGACCCAGTTGGCCAACTGAGACTATTTGCTTTGCAATAAACCCTAGCTTTGGGAATACAACCTCGGGTCTGGCGTATCTATCGTGTGTGGTGACTTGCCTTGTTTCCATAGACGTAAGGGACCCCTAGGGGCCCCTTTCAAAAGAACATATGGCTTAAGGAAATGCAAATCACATTGGTGGCAACACTTGTGATGCCGTCCTGGATATTTTTCAGTAACAGTTGACATTTGACATACGTATCCTACACACCACCCCAAAAGTATGTGATCCGTTATGGTTCTTGGACATTGCCGGGTCAAAATGAGGAGTGTGACTAGCCAATATGTACCTGTGATCCAGGACTCTTCAAGGTGAGCCATAGGGACGCCTCTGACTTTTTTCAGGGGGGGGGGGTCTTCAAATGGTTTGTAGTAACATTCTTTTGCACGCTGAACTAGCGGAAGATACACACTTGCTGGTGCACTCCGGAACAGTCCAGAACAGTGTGTGGTAACGTTGCTCTGTGCGCTGGACCCACAGAACACACACACACATCCAAACTCTTCTTATGTCATCACTAGAGTTTGGGCAGCCACACGTTAGGGAGCTCCTTCCATGGTCCACGGGATTCTGGATTTCTGACTTTACAACAGGCACCAAACAGGCACTGGCTAATGATAGGGGACAGAAGACTGAACCCAACGTTCACAGTGGAACTCCATGCACATCACGTTGGTAGGAGATAAAATAAGCTCCAGAATGACTGCAGAGATGACGCTCATAGGGGTTAGCCAATAGGGAGTTAACACTGTCCTTAGCAAGGGGCACATCACTGCAAACATGTATTTGAATATACAATCTTTCACAATATGTCACCAGAATTGGTGCCAGTCACACTTAGGTTGTAGCGTCGCCAAGAAACCCCAAGCTGAGGGGGACATACAGTCCCATGTTTCTCCCCCCCCCCATCCCCCACGTCCAGGTGTAGAGCCATTGGTGTAGCAGGACTTGCATTCCCATAAAATAATACTTGTCCTGAGGTAAAATACAATGGTCTCATGGTAGCTAGCCTGTAAGCTTGTGCATACACATATATTCAGACAATACGTTTTGATACAGGCCACGTTTACACCAATATCACTCACAAGAGCCAGGTGAGGTGACAGGCAGACCAGCAAAGCTCTGAGGGGTAGCCGGTGACATACTGTACTCCCTCAACCTGTCAATGCAAGTAGTAGGTGTTTTATGGGGGGCCATAGATGCAGCTAATTGGAGAACATGCGGGCCCACAAAAGGAACCCTTGTACGATCACTTTGTTTCCCCATGTTCAGGGACAACTATGACCTTCCTGCAATGACATTTGGAGGAACATGACTGGGATGGTGCATACATGAGAGCACTCTCGGATGGATGATGGGAATGCACAGTTTGTTTTAAGATGTCATCTTTATCACTACAGCCATGGTGGAGGGTGTTGTGAAAGGAAAATGGCACAGGGCCCCTTTAAGACAAAACGAAAGGAGAATAGGGACAGGAGGCGGGGCGGGAGGAAGGGAGGCAGGAAAGGGAAAAGCGGCAGTTGTTAATTAATAAAGGAAGAGTCAAGACGTAACCGGAGTCCGCGTCTTATTTCGGGCCTAACAAAGCCCACAACAACTGGCGACGAGAGAGGAGAACCCCCGCCTTCGAGAAGGTGAAGGTCATGAGTGGGAAGCAGCCGGAGTCACGGAGGGACCCGACGCCACCAGCAGAAAGCGAAGCAGCAGCGCTGGTGAGGAGGTCCGGCAACCCATGCCAGGAGAAAGCAGGAGAAATTGGAGAAGCGCAGTGTCCCGCCAGAGTCACGGAGGGACCCAGCGCCATCAAGAAGAGGCTGTGTAGCAGCGCCGGTGAGGAGGCCCGGCAGCAGAGCGGAGAGGTTGCCGCCACACAGAGGAGCGCCGGTGAGGAGATCTGGCAGCGGAGCGGAGAGGTCGCTGCCACATGGAAGAGCGCTGGTGAGGAGGTCCGGCAGCGGAGCGGAGAGGTCGCCACCACACAGAAGAGCGCCGGTGAGGAGATCCGGCAGTGGAGCAGAGAGGTCACTGCCGAACAGAAGACCGACGGAGACCCACAAGGCATCGGGGGAGGAGGCCCTGCAGCACAAAAGGAAAGCAGTACATCACTCGCCGGAGGAGCGAAGGACCTAGAAGAATCGGAGAAGCCACGTGCACACAGGTATGGAGAAGGGGAGAACCCGGCACGTGGGGAGAGGGGCACAGAGCAACTGCAACGGCCCTGGCCAAAAGCTACTTGAAAGCGAGGAAGCGGAGGCACGCATAATTAAGAACTATAAACCACTTAAAAGCGAGGAAGCAGAGGTACGCATAATTAATAACCATAAGCCACTTGAAAGCGAGGAAGCAGAGGAACGCATAATTAATAACCACAAGCCACTTGAAAGCAAGGAAGCAGAAGCATGCACAATTCATAACCATAAGCCACTGGAAAGCAAGGAAGTAGAGGCACGCATGATCGATAGCCATAAGCCACTTGAAAACGAGGATGCAGAGGTACGCATAATTAATAACCATAAGCCACTTGAAAGCGAGGAAGCAGGGGCATGCACAATTCATAACCATAAGCCACTTGAAAGCGAGGAAGTAGAGGCACGCATGATTGATAGCCATAAACCACTTGAAAGTGAGGAAGCAAGGGCTCACATCAACCACAGTAACAGGACACTTGAACACGAGGACTGAGGCTGCAGCGACACAATCACGCCCAGGCACCATTGACCATGTCACAATCAGGGAGCGCAGCGGTAGACACCACGGCGCCCGCCACACCTGGAGTAACTCCCACCAACCCCGTATCATTCCTAAACCGCCCGAACCTGTTTTCACTAGGACCTCAGGAGAATCAAGCACAAAGATGGCAGGAGTGGATGGACGAGTTTGAAGAATTCATGAGAGCCGTAGGAAACCAAACGCGCCAAACAAACTGGACATCTTCACAAACCTGGTTGGGGAAGACATAAAGAGCGTCATCAAAACCATCTTGCCAGCAGAGAGGATGACATATCAAAAACTCATTGAGGACATCAATAGTTGCCTACTAGTCGTTCCTAATAGGGACTATGAATGCTATATCTTCAATCAGTGCACCCAGATGCCCCAGGAAACAATCGGACAGTTCATATTAGGGCTGCAGAGGAAAATCACATACTGCGACTTCGCCAAATTTAATGATGACGAAGCCATCCGCCTAAGAGTTATCGAAGGATGTCTGTCATTAATATTTCGCAAACACCTACTAAAGAAGCCGCTACCCCTGCAAGAGATAGCTGAGTTGGCCAGAGTGTACGAGAAGGTGGACATCCAGGATGCTCACATAGAGAACCCAAAGAAGTCGGACTAGATAGCGGCCATCACCGGCGGCCAACCAGGTCGCCAACTCGGCAACACATACAGACAAGACCAGTGGAACACCACAAGACGAACACCACCAGAAAGGCAATGCTACCGCTGCGGGTTTGAGTTTCCACACAAAGACCAGTGCCCCGCCATAGGCCAAATGTGCATGAGGTGCGGCCAAGAAAATCATTTCCAGAGTATATGCCGGGAAGAGGCACCCGCGTACCGGCCACCCAACCAACAAACACCAGTGAGGCGATTTGAAGCGCCAAGGCCCTTCAACCCACTACAGAACCCCGAACAGGAGCACACCAAGACCACCACCAACCCCAGACCCATGACCAACTCTGGGTTCATCAGAGCAGTAGACAACCTGCAAGTAGAACCGGCAAATTACACTTATGCCAAGCAAGAACAAATATACCACATGCAATCCTACCCAGATGAAGAACTCCAAAGGGAGAGCATCACCAGGGACCCATATGAGAACCCACCACTCGAAGATCAACCACCAGAACAGGAACACAACGCGTAATACGAATGATACAGCAGAGAATATGTCCGCCTCATCTCTGATGCCTCAGATGACAGCACTGCACCCCGGGTGACAGTCCACCTAGGGGGAATTGACACCCCGTTCCTGCTAGATACGGGCGCCACTGTCAATGTCATGAGCTACCTGACATACGAACACCTAGCAGACAAGTTCCCGGTACAACCATCACACACCCACATCTTCCAATGGGGCGCAAAGCAACCACTGACCTCCAAGGTACAGTTCACGTGTGACCTCATTCACAGGGGAAAGAGAGTCCAGACAACCATACATGTCATCCATAGCCCAGCAACAGGAAGGTGCCTGCTCAGCCACAAAACCCCTGTCACTCTACACCTCATCGACATCCACTATGACAAATCGGAAGCAATTCAAGGGCTCCCGCCCAACTCACAATACATACAGGCCATCGACCACAAACCCCCAGACATCGAGACACTAAAGACCGCCTATCCTGGCCTATTCAAAGGAGTGGGCATGCTGAAGGACAACGTAATAAAGCTGCACATTGATCCGTTGGTACGACCAGTGTCACAACATCCCAGACAGATAGGCTTTCATCTACAAGCTAAAGTCACCCACGAACTGCAGACACTACTAAAAAATGACATCATAGAGAGAGCGACGGGACCCACACCTTGGGTGTCCCCACTAGTAGTCGTCCCCAAAGCAGACGGACGCCTGCGCCTCTGTGTCGACATGACGAGCCCCAACACAGCTATCCAAAGGGAAAGACACCCAAGACCGAACATCAAAGACATGCTAATAAGACTCAACCAAGCCACCAAGTTCTCAAAGTTAGATCTCAACCAAGGCTACCACCAGCTAGTCATCGACCCCAAATCAAGACCCATCACAACCTTCACTACTCACAAGGGCCTGTTTTGCTACAAATGGCTGAACTTCGACATCTCATCCGCCACCGAAATTTTCCAGGAAACAATTCACAGATTAATGAGTCCGGTCACCAACGCATTCAATTACAGCGATGACATCCTCATATTCGGAGTCACTCAAGACCAGCACGACGAAGCTTTACACCAAGTCTGTCACATCCTCCAGGATGCTGGACTTACACTCAACAGCCACAAATGTGAGATCAATACTCACACCCTATGCTTCTTCAGCCACATTTTCTCGGACCAAAGCATCAAAGCCGATCCGGACAAAATCAGCGGCATAACAAACCTACCCAACCCAAGGGACGTATCCGAACTCATGGCAGGGTACTGCACCTGCTACCTTCCACAATACGACTCACTCACGTGCCCGCTACAACAACTGCTGACGAAAGATCAACCCTTCACATGGCAGAACAGTGCCAACAAGCATTATCCTCCATAAAACGAGAACTGGCAACCAACCGCCAACTAGCATACTTCAACCCTCAATGGCACCTGAAATCACTGTAGACACCAGTCCGGTAGGGCTAAGGGCAATACTTGCTCAAACCGACCCACAGCATGATGCCACAACCCACATTGTAGCATACGCCAGTCGCGCGTTGAACGCCACCGAACAAGCCTACTCACAGGCAGAGCGCAAGAGCTTAGCCGCCATGTGGGCGTGCGAAAAGTTTCACCACTTTGTCACCGGACACACCTTCACGCTCATTACAGACCAACAAGCCCTGCTGGCCCTCTTTGGCAACCCAAAAATAAAAATGCCACCACGCATCGAGAGATGGGGCATTCGCCTCCAGGAATACGACTATACAATTATTCAAAACCTGGGGGCGATGCCAGCCACCAGGGCGGGGAGCCCGACACCAGAATGCAAGGAGAAGCCAATGAACATGTGGCATACCTGTCACTGAACACCCTCCCCCCATGTGATCACAGCACAACTGTTCGCGGAAAAGAGCAGAGCAGACCCCACCATCAGGGCAGCAATACGCCTCACCAACCTGAACAAGAGGCGACAGGCGGCCAATGAACACTTTGAGCCAGGGGGGGGGGGGGGAGTAGACAGAAGAGACCTAGCCAGAATGGAGAAAATACACAACGAACTAGCCACAACAAGCCAAGGCACGCTACTCAGAGGGAACCCAAGAGCCTAAGGAAACCACTGGTCATGATCGCACACAAAGGCCATCGAGGCGTGGCCAACACGAAAAAGATATTACGGAACCAGGTGTGGTTCCCCCACATGGACACTATTGTGGACGACATATTAAGACACTGCAACTCGTGCCAAGTAAATGCAGCCAGCTCACCACCATGCCCACTGCAGATAGTTCCCCTCCCGGAGGGACCATGGCAGCGCGTGGCACTTGACTTTTACGGCCAACTGGAAGAAGGAGGCCACCTTCTCGTGGCTATCGACAAGTATTCCTGCTTCCCACTGGTGAAACGTGCAGTCCACAGCCTTCCACCACGTAGTAGGCATAATAGATGAACTGTTCAGTGAGTGGGGCATCCCAAACATGGTGAAAACGGACAACGGGTCCCCGTTCCAGGGACAGGAATTCAAGAAATTCACAGCACGCTTAGGGTTCCACCACCAAAGAGTCACACCACTATGGCCCCAGGCTAACGGGATGGTGGAACGCTTCATGGTGAACATCAAGCGCACACGCCAGAAAGCGGCGACAGACCAAACCTCGATGCCACAAGCCATCTCACAGATGCTATGAAGCTATCGGCACACAGAAAGGCTTTATTTGAAGTTTATATACAGGAACAGGATATGCCCCAGCATGTAAGTTACATTAAGCAGAAAGGCACACCCTCTTTCCAAGACACGCACTTACCATCTGTCACACATAGAACATTCAGAAACTCACTCACACAGCATTCCACTCACAGAACACTCACTGTCTCCTGCATGGAGGCAGGGATGGCAGGGCCCATAGAAATCCCTTTACAACAAGCCCTTGGCAGAAAGAGGTGGGAGACTGCCCTCAGTGCAACAATATTGACAAAAACCCTTGGAATATTTCTACTTTTCTTGCATTCACAAGGGAAATCACTGATCAAAAACAGCCTCTTCGCTCTAAGACCCATTTAGTGCATTGGGGGTCATTCCAAGTCGGGCGGTAGGGGATACCGGGCACTGGTAAGGAGACCAGTGCCGGTAATCCCCTACTGCCCGATTCCGAGGTCCCCTAAAGGGAACGGTAAGGGACGTTTGGTCGGACCAAACGTGCCTTACGGGTCCCGTTAGGGGACCAGGGCGCAAATAACGGGCTTGCCATTAGCCCTATTAGCCCTATAAGGGCTCAATGGGAATGGGGAATGGTTTGGTCAATGGGGACTTACCGGTCCCTCCAGGGTCGGAATGGACTGGTAAGACCCCATTGTACCAAACCAGAGTCGTTACCGGTATGGGAGGCAGCCATGGAGCTAATTGCTCCATGGCTACCACCATACTCGGAATGACCCCCATTGTGTCCTACTTGGTTTTGCTGCACTGAACTTCTGTGATCATGTACATTTTCAAGATTGGGATATGCCAACAGCTTCAATGTAGGCATTCCAGATTCCCTGGCAAGCCTCCGAAGAGCACAGAAGACAGCAGCCAAATTCCTGCTTAGACTTAAAGGCCTGGAATACACTTCTGACCCATCACTAGTTTCCAAACACAGAAGTGAATTCAAAAGATGCGACATCGTCCGACGAACCTTCCATGGCAGGGATAGAAAAGTGAAGCTGAAGAAATGAATTGAAAGTCTCCCTGGCATGAACGGACCCCATGACCTTACAGAGGTTACTGAAAACATGACTCTTTCGCTAAGCCACAAGATGGAAAATATCAGCAATGTTGTTATGTTATGTTATGTTATGTTAATTTACTTATAATGCACCAAAGCCCGAGGGCATCCAGACGCCCTGAAAGACAACAGCTACCCCTTGTCAACCGTGTAGAGGAAGTAGGCCTATAGAAGGCAGATAGCTAGTTTATACAAATACTGGCTATTGAAGGTCACGAAAAAGGTCAGCAAATTATGTGGTAGTTACATTTATTCATGAGTACAGACACACATCTAAAAAGCTTATAGGTTCACAACAGAAAAAACAATTGAACCTTTAAGAAGACAAATGAGCCCTATCGGGCTTACAAAGAAGAGTTGCAAGCTGTTTTACACCAGAGTTAAGTGAGTGAGGGTTAGTAACATAAGTATATATTGTGAATTTGAATACTACTTTGCGACTGGTAGTATGTTATTGTTGTCGACACAGGTTTCTATTGGTGTTTCTAGTTTGGGAATAAGTAAGCCTTCACTGTGATGGAAATGTTCACAGTTGAAGGGTCTGAACTTTCATCAGGACGTAGTTCGGGGTGGTGAACGCCTAGGGGAACAGATGACACATAAGAGAGAGTGTCAGGCATAGGGTGACCTTACAGAGAGCACATTTCTGTGTAGAAAACTGCGTGCTATGAGCCTACCTTTGTAGTATCAGTGGTTGATCATGAAAAAGTAATGGTGCCTGCGTAGGTTGCTTGCAGGGAGTTCGTAGCCAAGGTCTACAGAAAGAAGGGTAACAGTAAGTTACCTAGATATGATGTTTATTCATAGGAATTTAATATTAGCCAATATCGGAGCATACCTTCGGGCGCTGGTATGCTGGGTCCAGTGAAGAGGCTGGATAATCAAAGATTAGATGCCTTGTTGACTGGGAAGCGGTATCTCAAAGTTGGGAAAAACGCCATTTAGCTGAGTAAAGGAAAAAACAAGGGCAATATGTAAGCTAGTTAATGAGCTTACTTGTGAATCCTAACGTGGAAGTGCCTAAACACAGGAGTATAGGCAGGAGAATGCTTGATAACGTGCTAAAGTAGGATTATATAATTTTAGGTGCTGTGAATTAGGTATATATATATTAATATATAATAGTTTGGCGGGCTGCCAGGGTGGCCAGGACTATATAAGGTTATTCGGCTCACTGAGTGATTTATAAAGGATGTGGCTTGTGCTACTGTATCATTTAATTAAAGAGCTGCCAGCTGGCAGATGCAATTAGGTAGCGTGCTGGGTATTTGCAATTGTATTTGTGCAATAAACAGAATGAACTGACAGGTCGTGGGACAAACGTCCGGGAGGTTATTTAGCAAAGCGCTAACATTAAAAAAGGGAGAACCTGAAGACGTGTAGACGTCTCTTACCTGATGGGGTGAATACACGAGTCCGTGCAGCGCTTTGCGTTCACTGTTAGAGCTGTGACTGCGCTCATTGAGAGGGGGAGATAAGCATTGTGATGGTGCGGGCGCATGCGTGGTGGGAAAAATGCCGGGAACACTGCCTTGGACGCGCATGCGTGTGAATGAGAAGACGCTAGTCTCGGTTCGGACGAGCTGTGGCGTACGTGTGTAGTCACCCAATTGATAGATGGAGTAGCAATGATGGTGGTGTTTGAGGATGCCATTAAGCGTCATTAAGCAACCTACGCAGGCACCATTACTTTTTCATGATCAACCACTGATACAACAAAGGTAGGCTCATAGCACGCAGTTCTCTACACAGAAATGTTCTCCGTGTAAGGTCACCCTATGCCTGACACTCTCTTATGTGTCATCTGTTCCCATAGGCTTTCACCATCCCGAACTACGTCCTGATGAAAGTTCGGACCCTTCAACTGCGAACATTTCCATCACAGTGAAGGCTTACTTATTCCCGAACTAGAAACACCAATAGAAACCTGTGTCGACAACAATAACATACTACCAGTCTCAAAGTAGTATTCGAATTCACAATATATACTTATGTTACTAACCCTCACTCACTTAACTTTGTAAGCCCGATAGGGTTCATTTGTCTTTTTAAAGGTTCAATTATTTTTTCTGTTGTGAACCTATAAGCTTTTTAGATGTGTGTCTGTATTCATGAATAAATGTAATTACCACATAATTTGCTGACCTTTTTCGTGACCTTCAATAGCCAGTATTTGTATAAACTAGCTATCTGACTTCAATAGGCCTACTTCCTCTACACGGTTGACAAGGGGTCGCTGTTGACTCTTCTGTTCACTCATATGTTAAATCACCTTCTTGAGTCAAGCAACAAAAAAGAAGGCTTTCCTTGCCCCCCTTTTTTCTTTTGCCCTGAAAGACAAGAAAAATAGATAAATGGCCAGTAATCTTATCTGTTTACGCGAACAGCATGGTCTTCAACAGTTTTCTGACAATGCTGACACTGTGGCTGAGGCCATGACTTGCTCTGACATCATGCTCTCCTATAAGCTTGCAACAACTTGAACAGCGACAACAATAACACAACATGCCCAGGATAATTTCCCTTTGTTTAAACAGTGCTGCAACAGGGCAGGTGTTCCACAGGATGCAAGGAAAGGCAGCTCAACAACCTCTCAAAACACACACACATGCGTACAGACACACACACATACTCACACACACATTTGGCGTGGCCACTCTCCAATATCTCACAATTCAAACCACCCTCAAAGGAGCACTGCAATGTAATGTCTACGGTCAATAATAACTACCTTCATAGTGACATTAATGATTGCACCCTTCAACTCATGGCCATCTCTGAGATCTTCCATCCAATTAAAGGATCCTCTGCAAAATGGAAAGGAAGGCATGGGGAAATGAGGGTGATTTACTTGGATTCCTCCTCCTGCAAGGAAAACCTAGGGCCATATAATGGTAGAGACTGACTACCATGTGTCACGCAGACAGTAGTTTTCTTTCTGGATCTCTACAATCTCACTCAGCAGATCCCTTTCTCGACAGGTGTGCCTCCATGATAGACATATAATCCTTCCAACACACATGTGCAAAGACAAAGGGCCAACATGGACACACACTGGGCCTCATTACTGAGCTATTAGCTCCATGGCTGCCTCCAAACTGGGCTCCATTACCGGGTTCCTGCAATGGGGACTTACCGGGTCATTCCGACATAGGAGGACCCGGTAAATCCTCCTTGCAGGAACCATTCCCCATTCCCATTTGAGCCCCCTCAGGGCTCAATGGGAATGGGGAGGGAAGTAACAACGGGCACATTACCTCTTCCCCTCGAGGGACCCGGAAAAGACGTCTGGTTTTACCAGACGTCTGATCCGGGTCCCGCAAAGGCAAACTCATAATAGGTGCTCCCGTAATGAAGGAGGCCGGTCCCATACCGGCCCCCTTCATTACGGGAGCACCAGGGTCATAATGAGGCCCACTGTCTAGGCTTCCTAAAACAATGGCAGATGAAAGTGAACCTGAAGTGCTGCCACATGTGATGATGAAGTGATCTTTGGCACATTTTACTTCTACTAAGGGACTCCATCTGCATAGTCCCACACAAAAGAAAGAGGAAATATTCATACTGGCAATAGTCTTTTTGGATGAGTCCTTGTTATTATATTAGTATTTGATTGTAGTTTATAAAACAAATTAAGTTAATCATGTATGGATTTATTCAGTTTATAAGATTCTTTAGTGCTTAAGGTATCCTATTTTTAAATGTTCAGTTCATATTTAAAACATTCTCAAAATCCTTCTTCTTTGAATAAATTACGTATTTGCTCTGTATCTCCTTTTTTCCTTAGCGTCTCTTTTTCTCAGTTCATGTTTCCCATTTGGCACATTGCCATCAGGTGTGCTGATGTTTCTACACACAATACCTAACATGAAGTCACAGACATGCTATGTCTTAAAGTTTGTTTGACTGAGGCACTTGCTTGATTGGGAGCACTGACTCAAGTTGAGACAAGATCTATGCCACATTCATTGCTGAAACTTGTTGTCAAGAGATAAGCTGCAAGATAAAAGGGAAGACATTTTGATTCTGAATAGTCTAATTATTGCTCTTCGCACGTCAATTCTTGCTATAGGGACATAGGGCCTCATTACACGGACGACGGTGCCGGTAAAATACCGGCACCGCCTTGGTGGAAAGGGGAATTACCACCCTATTCCAAGGTTGGCGGGGCGGTAATTCCCCCTTCCCCCATTGCCCTTCCCCATTCCCATTTTTGCCCCATAGGGCATAATGGGAATGGGGAAGGTGCTAATTACAGCACCGCAAATTGCGGTACCGTAATTAGCTCCCTGGTCCCTTTGCGGGTTGGTTTTTAATGCCTGCAAAAAGCAGGCGTTAAATTCTCCAACCCGCAAAGGGACCTCGTAGTAAGGTGGTAAGGTTTTACCGGTACCGGTAAAAGACCGGTACCGGTAAACCCTTACCGCCGTCCGTGTAATGAGGCCCATATTCTCAATTGCAGGTTACCTATGCCTTTTGTTGTTCACTATTAGGCAACCCTAAAATGTTAAGCCTGTAGTAGAGGCTCTGATTTATCTGCATGCATAAAACACTATCCTCATATATTCTTGATAGTATACATATTATTAACATCTTGAATTAAATACAATGGGAGCCTAACTTCATACTGGGCACCTTAGATGCGTTACCGTTATATAAATCAATACAGCATACTGTTTCCATTAGAGTGATAGAACATTATTTTTCTAATAAATCAGCGTGCTATTTTCAGGAACTAGCAATGATCACAGAATGTTTAGTATTCAACAGAAATCTGTACAAGAAGGAATCAGGCATTCACATTATTATTATTATGGTATTTATTGAGCGTGAACCTGGCTTCGAGAAGAAACAGAGCACTTTACAGAAATATACACCAATACAGATCCATAACAGAGCACTTTTCAGTGGTAATAGAACAGAGGTATGTCGGGTGCTAGGATACAGAGGGGCACAGAGGAGGGGTACAGCTGTACTGGGTGGCGGGAAGGAAAGGGGCGGGTGGCGTCTAGTGAGTCAAGTGGCGCGATTTCCGACGTGATGACTTAGTTGCTGAGGAGGACATGGGTTCAAAATATTTCCCATCAGCAGCAAATCTTTTCATGGGATGGATTCAGTGCATCCGCCAGAGTGACTCTCACCAACATCCTCTTTGTTGTTCCTTCTCCTGACTTAGGGACTCTACATATGGTCGCTCTGCTCTCTCCCTGCTCTTCTTCACACATCAATGGTGGCACCCGCTGGTAGTTCCTTCTTGCCTTCTCCTCGAACTCTAGGCACATCATAAGTGTCTATCGAAATGGTAACATCTTGGTACAAGGGCCTCCTCCCACCCGCCTTCTTTTCGATAGGCTCCTCCCTCGCCTTATCAACTGTCCCCTGGGTTTTCAATGTCTACATGGCCCCGTTGGCCCACAAGATCTCTGCCTTCACCTCCAACTTTCTGTGTTATGCAGATGACAGACAGCTCTCTTTCAAGCTACTCTCTGCCTCTTCCTCGTCTTCGCTCGTTCATGACTGTCTGTTCCCAAATTAGTCCTGGTGTGCTGCTAATGATCTCAGCCCTAATGCCAGTAAGACAGAGATCATCCTCACTGGCACCCATACTTCTGCTTTCCCACTTTCACTCTGGCCGGCCTCCCTTGGTCCTGCGCCCTCACCCACCAGTGAGGAAAAAAATCTGGGGGTCATCTTCGATTCTACTCTCTCCTTCTCTTCTCACATATCGGACATCTCCAAAAGGTCCCACTATCAGCTGCACCTCCTCAGGAGTATTCAACCTTTTCTCACCTTCCCCCAGAGGCTCACCATCTCCAGAGCCCTGTTTCTCTCCAGTCTCTTTCTCAATCTTCCTACTTTTACTCTCCGACCTCTCCAGAACAGAACCACAAGATGTATCCTTGGCCTCAAGCCCAGGGACGGCATCTCTCCGGCACTGAAATCCCTCCACTGGCTCCCTGTGGCTTCAAGTCTCAAGTTCAAGTCCCTCTGCATAGTCCACAAGGCTTTCTGGGGGCAGGGTCTGCACTATCAACAAGGCTCTGTTCCTAAATACTCTCCTTCGAGAGCCCTCTGCTTGGCCTCCTCCAACTCTCTGCGGGTGAGCCGTTTTTCCAAACAGAGATTTGGGGTTCAATCCTTATCCTCTGCAGGTGCCTCCCTCTGGAACAGCCTCCCTACTTCTCTCAGTCTTGAGCAGGATCTCTTTACTTTCTGGAAACTCAAGACCTATTTCTTTTCTTTCTCTTTCTCTCACCCTCTCCCATGCTAACCTCCTTTCTCTTCTCTCCTGCTTCCCACCTTCTTTCTCTTCCCCAACTTGTTCAGTGTGCATACTGGTTGCCTGGTGCACCTCCAGAGCCTCACAGGTCCAAAGCTCCCCCGCCAGTCCTGCACTTGCCTCCGGGCCTCTGCACTCTGCTTGGCACTACTGCACTTGGAATACGTTCCATGAGAGGGGCAATGTCATGACCCTTGCCCCTGGCCCTCACTGGCAAGTCAGCCTTCCAGTTAGGGCCAGGTCAAAGGCTTTAAAACCTCATCCAAGACTCTCTTGGAGTCAATCCTGGTGCCTTTGGCGCCAGGCTCATAACCATCATGAAGACCATCATTAGAATGGGACTATTTACTTGGGACTATTTACCTTGGGGGTGTTTAGCCAACATGGAGGCACACACATAGCTCAGTAACAAGGAACTGAGCTATGTGGTCTAGTCTTTTGGGTGTGGCAGGCCTAGGACTACTTTACCTGGACTACTTTGGGTGTGGAAGGTCTGGGACTATTTTACCTGGACTACTTTACCTGAGACTATTTAAACGGCACCCAAACAGCAGAACATGCTTTGCATTATTCTGCTGTGGGCAGCGTAACGCTCACCATGTCCAGTTCATTGATGCCAGCTTACCTGAAACCAAGGACCTGCAGAGAGAGAAAGAACACTACGAAACTTACCTGGAACAGTATCCTGTCTTCAATCCATCGACGACTTCAGTTCCACTCACCTGAAGGTACGAACTCCATCATCCGGCACCGCTTGCATCCTGGAATACCATAACCTGGAAAGAGGAGAAAGACAGCATTAGTAAGCGTTTACCCACGTTTCCTCCCGAATGAAGAAAGCCACACAATTCTTACCTGGGTAGTCATCTCCTGGTCAGTATCATTGCTGGAACATTACGGCGCTCGGCGAGGAACATCGCAACCTGCAAGGAGAGAAAAGACACAGGTTAGCAATATAAAAGGTGAAACAGCGCCGTGCATCGCGCATTACTCACCGGACAGTATAGCGCACACCGCGCTTTCGCCTACCGGCCCATGCTCATCTTCAAACTGCATGACAACACCAAAATACCTTTCCATACCTAAAAGGAAAGAAGCAAGACATTATTATTCGAACTAAGAGGAACTTAAGAACTGCATATAAAGACTGTAAAGCAGCAAACCTACAGAGTCGCAGCAGGCCTGGATTCCCACAGGGGGGCTTGCACCACTGAAGTAACTTGGTCGCTGCTCACTCCCCACATCTACGCACCCCTGCCACGAGGAGCAGGACGGAGAATCCACCTTTTACAATATTAAGGTGAGGAGAGGGCCCAAGGGGGAGGAAGGAGTTGAGGCCAAGGGAGGTGGGAAAACATAAAGACAATCTGGTATTGAATCCAGCTCTCCTATATTGCAGACTCATCTTTAACCAGAGGCCTTACCAAGGGACCGGGAGAGGGTTCGAGAGTGCAAATCATCCAACCAGGGCTGGGTGGCGTCCCCGTGGATACCAGGTGAGCGTAACAGAACGCAAAGCCTCAATAATATTATCCACCTGGGCGTCATGGAGACTTCAGGTCTGACCAGTTAGTTCAGTTGTTGGGAGAATTACGCGCTGAAGTACACTCAGCCAGGGAAGAAACCAACGCTCTTAGGAGGGATTTGATTGTTACTAAGGATCGTATCGACAAAATAAGTAGACAATTGCTCCAATCACAGACAGGACAGAACCCATTGCCTGGTAACATTCCGCCAGCACCTGTACCAACTTCTTCCACCAATCCAGTACAAATAACCCTTCCTGGGGCAGTTCCTTTAGCTCCACCTGAACGATTTACAGGGGACCACAAGAAGTATGCAACGTTTATGAACCAGTTTTGTCTTCATTTCCTTTGCAAACCTAGGGCTTTTCCTAACGACCAAGCGCAGGTTGCTTTTGTCTTGTCATATCTGAGTGGCAGTGCTGCAGATTGGTCGGTTCCATTGGTAAGTCAGGATAACCCATTGTTACATGACTTTGGGGTTTTCCAGATGGAAATGGATAAACTCTTTGCTCGTCATACCCAAGGCCAAGCATTAGACAATGAACTTTTGTCACTCCGTCAAGGAAGTCAAGACTTGCTTACATATATAGCAACATTTAACAGACTAGTTGTTGAAGCTGGGTGGCCTGAGGTAAAAAGGACCACACTATTTCATCAGGGTCTACGAGGGGAACTAAAGGATGTCTTTGCTCAAGTGGTTAACCCACCTAAAGACTGTGGAGAATTCATCAACCTTGTGGTGCAATTTGATCACAGATTACAAGACCGAAAAGCGGACCGGATAAGGTTAGACACTCGAGCTGTGTATGTCCGGTCAAAGGATAATGTTCCACGTACATTGGAAAACACGGTCGAACCCATGCAAATCGGAGGTGTACGGCCCACATTAACTAAAACTGAAAGAGACAAGAGAGGGCAACAGCAATTATGCTTATATTGTGGAAAATCAGGCCACTTCTTCAAAAAATGTCCTGTGAAACCACCAAGGAGAACTGTTGGAGCCACAGAGGAGGAAGATAATAACAAGGAGTCGGAAAACTACCGAGCCCGGCAAGCATAGAGGTCCACTTGTCGAGCGAGAAGGATGAGCTACAAACTCACACTTTGCATTACCATTAATTTTGATCAATCACCAACAACCGTCTCTGATGCATGCTGTCGAAGCATCCATAGACAGCGGAGCAGTTGGGAATTATGTAGACCAAGATCTGGCAGCAGAGATGGGGCTTCCCTTATGCTCTAAGTCGACTACTGAAAAAGTTACTACTGTTGATAGGACAGAAATAGCTTCCGGACCAGTTACCCAATGCACAGCAGGACTAACCTTACTGTGCCAGGATGGACACAGAGAATCTTTTGCATTCAATCTCATCAAAGCTCCTCAGTTTTGACTAATCGTAGGGATGCCATGGTTGGTAGCTCACAACCCTCTAATAGATTGGCATGCCAAGAAGTTGGCCTTTTCCGATGATGTGCTCGCACCTGTTATTACCAAGAAAAGGGGAAAACAGACTTATGTACATCTGCTACTCCCAGTACAGCGGCGATTGTACTAGGTGTGACTAGTACTCTACCAAATGAATACCAAGATCTTCAAGACGTGTTCCAGAAAGAACAAGCCAATACTCTACCACCGCACAGGCCCTACGATTGTCAGATCGACCTCATACCTGGTGCGCAAATTCCTTGTGGTCGAATCTATGCACTTACTGAACCAGAAAACCTCCATTTGAAATCTTATATTGATCAGTACCTGGTAAATGGATTTATCCGCCCATCTAAATCACCTGCAGCCAGTCCCTTATTCTTCGTACCAAAGAAGGAAGAAGACTTGAGGACTTGCATCGACTAACGCGCATTTAACCAGATCACAGTAAAAAACCGTTATCCACTGCCCCTTATTCCTGAATTATTGGATCAAGTCAAAGACGCCCAAATCTATACCAAACTGTACCTTAAGGGGGCGTGCCATCTTGTTTGAGTGAAGAAAGGAGACAAATGGAAAACCACCTTTTGTACCAAATACGGCTTGTATGAATACCAGATAATGCCTTTTGGACTTTGCAACGCTCCTGCTGCATTCCAGTACTTTATGAATGATGTTTTGCGGGAGTTAATCGACATTTGTGCCCCGGTTTACATTGATGACATCTTAGTGTATTCTGCTACAAAAGAAGACCATGTCAGGCATGTCCGCTCCGTCCTTACTAAACTCTGCCAACACAAACTGTATGCTAAACTCAAAAAATGCTCTTTTCATGTCACCGAAGTGGAGTTTCTCAGTTTTATCCTCACACCAAAAGCTATAAGAATGGATAGGCACAATGTAGATGCCATTCTTAACTGCCCGTCACCAACTTCATTTAAAGGAATCCAGAGTATGTTGGGCTTTGCAAACTTTTACCACCGATTCATCCCAGATTTTTCCCAAATAGTGCATCCAATTACATTACTATTGAGAAAAAACAATAAAAAGTTCCATTGGACCGAAGAAGCAGAGAAGGCCTTTCAAGAACTTAAGAAGAAATTCACTTCTGCTCCAGTTCTACGGCATCCTCGCCCAGACCTCCCTTATATAGTTGAAACAGATGCCTCTAGCATGGCTATGGGAGCTGTTCTCTCACAAAGGGACCCAGGAACTGGGCAGTTACACCCTGTGGCCTTCTGGTCACGAAAATTCTCACCTCCCGAACTCAACTATGCTATCACAGACAAAGAACTCTTGGCTATAAAATCAGCTTTCAAGGCATTGAAACACTATCTCCTTGGTGCTAGACATACTGTCACGGCCAAAACTGATCATGGAAACCTGCAATACCTAAAAACAGCAAAGGCTCAATCATCCCATCAACTGCGGTGGGCTCTTTTCTTCGCTGAATATGACTATGTGATCACCTACCTGCCAGGAGTCCGAAACGGAAAGGCTGACGCCTTGTCCCACATGTGTGTTGGTGAAAAGGTATATATAACTCGAGATCCAGTAGCCATCATTCCAGAAGAAAAACTCCTGAGTCTTACGACAACATTGACACAGGGTGAACTCCAAAACAAAATCCAACTCTTAATGGATCCCACTTTCTCACTTTCTCAGTGGTGTACTCAAGGAGAACATTACAACATTGAAGACCAGTTACCATATTTTAGGAACCGTCTATACTTGCAAAGTAAAGATTTACAAGAGCAGATTATTTCGGGTTATCACGACTCCCTGATTGAAGGTCATCCTGGAATTGCCAAAACACTAGCTAAGGTAAAACAAAACTATTGGTGGCCCACATGGCGTAAAGACATCATACAATTTATCCAATCTTGCGGTGTGTGTGCACAAAACAAGTCCCAAAAGCAGAAACCAGCTGGTCTTCTCCAACCACTGGAAATTCCTCCCACACCATGGCACACACTGTCCCTTGATTTCATTACAGATCTACCTCCCAGTCAAGGATTCAACACCATCTTAGTAGTTGTAGACTTGTTCTCTAAAATGGCACATTTTATTCCTTTTAAGGGTCTCCCAAATGCATCCAATTTAGCAAAAGTATTCCTGGAGGAAATCGGACGGCTACATGGCTTTCCATCGGTCTTGATCTCAGATCGAGGTAGTCAGTTCGTATACAACTTCTGGAGGAAAGGCTGTTCAATGGCCAAAATTGACATTCGACTATCTTTTTTTTTAATTAATTTTTTTATTTGTGTTTAATCAAAAAAAGATTTTTACAAAATGTGCTTTTTCATGAACTTTCTCATAAAATGTGCCCATTGTCATAAAATGATAGAGTCTCTCTAAAATGTGCCCTCGTTGTCGGCTATGGGCTCGGCAGATCTACTGCTTCAAGTATCTTGTAGGTTGCTATTTGCCATTGTGTCTTGTCTCCTCCGATCAAACGAGCCCAACAAGTCGATTCATCTGAAATAGTGAAGTCTGAGAAGATAGTTCTTAAATATCGTTCTCTTATGTGTTGGTTGCTGACACATTTTAGAAGTAGGTGACAGATTCTTTTTCTGGTGTACTACAGAAGCGGCAAACATTAGATGCAGATTTGCCTCTGATTGCTAAAATCTCATTTGTCGGCAGCAGATTAAGGCGAGCACGTAGCAGCAAGTCTCTCCCCTTTCTACATGGGAATTTTTTGATATATTCTTGGAGCTCATTTACTTTTTTGATATTTGGGGGCAGATGTGTTGTAAGTTTGTAGTTTTCCTGCTGCTTCCAAAGTCAGTATCCAATCAAGTTCTCTTAGTTTTGTTAGAATTTTTCTTGGGTTGTTGATTAATGTTTCTTCGTCAGACTGTATTAGTTCTAACACTCTGATGTTCTCTTCTTTCCATAGTGACAGCTTTTTGATACTATTTTGTTCTATTTCTTGGTTTATTAAGTTGTAGATTGACAGAGGATTCGCCATTTGACATTTCCTGTATAGCATTAATGTAGACTGTTCCACTGTACTTTTGAGAGAAGGCAGACTCAGCTCTTGTCGGATGGAAGCACCAGGCGTTGAGTTGGGTAACATCAGCACTTTTCTCCAAAATGTTGCCTCCATTTTTGGCCAGATGTTAGTAGGTAGATTTGTCATTGCGTCTCCTCCGTATGTTAATGTTGGAATCACCTTTTTTCTGTAGAATTCCCTGACTGGGATCAATGAATATCTACCAACTTTTTTATCTATGGCCCTGGCTTGTGCTGCCATTTTGTTGACTTTCGATGTTAATGAGAGTTGCATTGCTTTGTCTTGTTTTGTAGAGTCCAGTATGACCCCTAGATATTTGAAATCTAAGACTTTTCGATTGGCGTACTTTCGAGGTTCAGTCGTATTTTTTCTCTTTTTCTTGAAGATCCCTCGAACGACAACAGCTTTGTTTTTTTTAAAATTAATTTCCAGGTTGTTTTCTTGGATGTAGCTTTGTAAGTTGGTTAGTTGCCGTTGCAATCCTATTAGCATGTGGTCCAATAGGACTAGGTCGTCCGCATAGAGAAGCCTCGTTATTTGGGTTTTGCAAAGTTTTGGTGGAAATTATCGTATTTCTGTGTCTGAACTCTTGATATCTCCGATGAATGCTAGGAAAAGAGCCGGAGCGAGTGGGCACCCCTGTTTTACGCCTCGTGCTGTTGAGATCGGGGTTGACAGTAGACCCTTTTGATCCAGACGGATATGCATGCTGGTGTCGGTATACAAGGCCTTGATTGGATTCAACAGGGTGGGAGGACAGTCCCACGCTTCCAGTTTTGACCAGGGACGCGATCTGTCTACTCGGTCAAAGGCCTGTGTGAGATCGACAAAAGCAATAAAGATTCTCGTGCATCCTTCCAAGACTTTGTTCTTCAGCACGTTCAATAGCAATATATTGGTGGCCGTGCCTATGTTTTTCTTAAATCCTGTTTGGAAGGGATCTTCACAGGGAGCATTTGAGGCCCAGGTCTTGAAGCGGTCTAATAGCATAGATCCAAACACTTTCCCCATTACGTCAAGCAACGCGATTGGTCGATAGTTTGCTGGGTCCTTTTTTTCGCCTTTCTTAAATATAGGTATCACTGTCGCTGATTTCCATGAGGGCGGAATCGTTTTTAAGTCCGCACATCTTCCAAAGATTTTGCTCAAAAGGCTCGCCCACTCCTTTGGGTTTGTTTTTAGGTCCACATTCGTGACCCCATCGGGCCCTGGGGATCTTGAGTTCTTCAAGGCTAAGATCCATAATCGGATCTCATCTGGGTCGTCCACTCTTACCCACGGACCGGGTTTGGCTCCTGAATGTGTGGTCTTTGATGTTACTGGAGCCAAATACATATCTTCAAAATGTTTTAACCAAGTGAGTTCACCGATCTCACTTGTTAAAGATTTTTCTTGGCCGTTAAAAGTAGCTCTCAGGGTGCTCCAAAATTCCCTTGTATTCCTGCCACTTATAATTTTTAAGATGTTTTCGGAGTCATGTTGGTAAAGGTTTAACCTATGTCCTTTAATCCATGATTTGTAGTGTTTTACTGCGGTTTATGCTTCTTTCTTTGCCGCTGGATTTGCGCTAAGTTTCCGCCGATCTTTTTTGAGGATGTAGTTTTTTTGGTACCTTATTCGTAGTGGAATGTAATCTGTTTTGTTAGCGCCATTTGTCTCAATCATAGTATTGAATCTGTTTTCTATGTCTGCAATTGACTCCTTTGACAATTTTTATCGGTTCCCCTGCGCATTGATGACTATCTTGGCTTCCATGTGGTCAGTTGGAGGACCTATTGCCTCCCAGGTGGTAAAGAGAGGGTTATGGTCAGTGGCGCCAACTCTGGTTATTTCAAATGATTTTGTCACTACCAGGATTGGTTCTGTTACAAACATATAGTCTATTGTTGCCTTGGTATCATTTCTTTCCCACGACGGTGGATGATTTGAATCTGGGAAAGCCTCATGCAGATTATGTAGGTTTCTCAAGTCCATCAGTCGTGACCATAGTTCCCCACGCTGTTCTGCTGTGGATTTGTTTGATTGCTTTTTTTCGGCTCTTGATGAAGTTGGGCAAGTGGCATTTAGGTCGCCGCAAATCAGGATGTATTTTGCCAACTGTCCCGCAAGGGCCTCGTCGATTGCTTCCTCTACCTTTTCCAGGAAAGTTGTTGTTTCCATAATGGCTGTTTTTTCATACCCTGACTTGTTGTTTACTTGACAAGTCCATGATGCTTTAACCATCAGTATCCCTAATTTACTGATCAATGCTTCTTCTAATTGGATACCACATCCATTCTTGCAGGCAATCAGCAGCCCAGATGACGGTCTTCTAGTCTGCCTTGTTTAGCCAGCGCCAGAATAACCTCATACCCCCTCATTGAGGGTTGTTCAATCAACCAAGTCTCTTGCAGACATATTAGATCATATAACCCCAGTTCCATGTCGCCCAAGGATTGTAGATGTGAATGTCCTCTCGTGTTCCGGGAGCACATCTTTATCGACTGGTTTTGTTGGTTTAAGCGATGTCTTTCTCGATAGATGTGCTCGTCTCCAGTGAATTGCTATCTTTGCTTTTTTTCTGTCAGAGCTTTTGGCAACCAGGACCATATCCCTTTCATTGATGCGCATTTCTTTGTAGATTCGCTCTCAATTTTTCAGTTCAGGTCCTCTTGAGGACTGGTTCTCCTGTGTCTGGAGCTTTTTCTTATGTCATTAGTCTCAGTCGATCTATCGTTGTTGCTGTTTTCTTTAGCGGTCAACCTCTTGTGCCCCACTAGCCTTTGAGGCTCCCGTTCCTTTTCTCTTACTGTGGGGCTTTTGTGGCTTATCTTCACTTGGTTTATATGCTTTACATTTTCCTCCTCTCTATTTCTGTGATTTTCAATCTGCATATTACTGCTAACACTTTGTTTCTCCTTATGCTGTTTAAAAGGCTTTTTGTCTGGCATTCTCTGCTTCTTCTTTTTTCTTTGCTTGATGATCTTTTGGCCGTGGAGTTTGCTGGATACACTTTTAGCTCATATCCCATGTTTGCTAGTTCATTTTTGTTGTCACTGATGTTGTTTTTTAGGGTTTTTGAGGCGATGTGCAGAAGTGTTATGGCCTTGGTGTCTTTGTGGCTGGGCTCGACCACTAATAAGTCTTCTGTCTTAATGTGGTCCAGACTTCGAATATGTTTGAAGAGTTTTAACACAAAATTTCTGTTCAGTGTTATCTTGTCCTTGTTTTCTTCCATTTGTTTTAATTTGATTAGCCATTTCGCTTGCTCCCATTTTCTTTGTTTTTGATTATACATTTGGGTCTTGGATCTGTAGCGAGGGCCCATTGTCCTTGGTTCTCTTGATGGGTAATAAAGGTTCTTTTCGTTTTCTCTAGATCTGTCGGTCTTAGATTTAGTGCGGGACCGAGTTGACGTTCGCAGTATAGAACTTTTTCTTTTTCTCCCACGGTCCTCCCGGCGATGCTGGACTTCCTTTAGCTGGCTCCTCGTTACTTGTTCATATTCATGGGCCTTGAGCCGCGAGAGGGGACGTGTGTACTCTCTTCCTGATTTTCTGGTAATCTGCTTGTCCGGAGATTTCGTTCTTGCCCTTTCTCTTTCCTTTTTTGTTTCTTTCATCGCCTGTTTTATGATTTTCTGCCTCAAGGTTTCTGGGGTCCGTAATACTTTTTTGTTTTGGCTTTTACCGTTGTCTGCAGTTTGCTTCAGGAGATTCTCACGACTCTCTACCTTTTTCACCGAGTTAGCATCTAGTTTACCTAATTTGCTGGTAATTTGGGTGTTCATTGTCTTGCCTGTCTTGTTCAGGCTTGAGTCTATTAAAGATTGTTCTGAAAGACGTTGAATCAGGTTCATCATCTCGTCATTTTCGAGGAAGTCATTGGTCGTCGGTGGGGATGCAGTGTCGTTTTCTTTCCAGAGTTTCTAGTTTTTTCTTTTGTTGTACGTTAGCGTCACTCTACCCAGTTTGTTGTTGTTCTTTTTGACTTACTGGCCGAGTGAAGAATTGAAAAATTGCTTCTGCCGTTTGGGTACCCAGATTGTTTGACCTCGGCGAAGTTGGCTTCTTACCATTAGTTTTGGGCGGTTTCCCACATTTAGATGATCCACACTGTGTCTCTTTTGTGGTTTCTGATTTATTTAAGTTCCGTGTGGTGTCAATTTGTCCTTTTTGTAGCTTCATGTTCACTATTCTGATTGTTCCATCATTTACTGTTTTACTTGATGTTAAGTCGATCGTTGTAATGGTTTGAGTTCCTAACGTTTTTCCCACTGCTGCCTGCTCTTTGACCTATCGGTGCTCTTGGTGCAGTTCAAGAGCTGAGTCTTGGCTGGATTCAGGTATGTTTGTTTTTCTTGCTTCTAATGCCATGATGTAAGCTTCTAATAAGATGACTTTGCTATACATCATTGCTTGAATGCTGGTGTGATCTTTAAGCAAGTTTGCAATCGATTCATAGAGCTTCATGAATGGTGAAAGCGCTATGGTTACAGATGTCATAATGGAGGGTAAATCGATCCCTTTGTTGGGAGGATCCTCTGGTCTTGACGGCTGTTTTTGCAGTGAGAGTCGCCTTGTTGGTGAGTCAATTGAGGTTGTTGACAAATTTGACCATTGACTTTTTGCCGGCCTAGTTGTGTCCAATGAGCACCTTCAATTTCTATTCTTTTCTGTGGATAGACTGTGGCTTTCAAGCCCTCACATATTTTGATGGTGGTTTTGATACTGCCTCATGGTCTGGGCCTGAAGTTTTCCGGCCCTGTGAGATGAGGTTTGTGGATCTTCTAAATTGGTTTCCTCCGCCGTGTTCGACTGCCGTGCCAGCCTTGACAAGTCAGTTGTCTTGGGCTCAATTTGATGAGTCGATCTTTTAGGTGTAGTATGGCCTCCTTTTGACACTACTTCTTGGTCTTCCTGTAGAGGTGGTACGATTACTCCCGCTGGTAGCGGTTTATTCGACATTTCTGGCGGGGACCCCCCATTTTGGTCCAGTTGAGTTTCTGTTGGTAGACTGCTGAAGCTGTCTGTGTTGTCTACGATGGCACCCTTCTCTTGTAGGCTTTCGTTGTCGTTTTGATTTAAAGGTGGAACCAATCCCCTTTGGGTCATTTCGTCAGGCTTCTCCCACTCTTCTCCCTCGTTTAAGTCGGTCTGCATATTCAGGATGAAGTTTGGATCTGACTGTTCTTGTAACGTCGTTGGGAGGGATGACAGTTTGATTTGCTCCTGAACTTCCCTCTCTCCCTTATCTGATTGTTTTACTGGACAAGTGGTCTCTTCTAGGGAAGAGATTTCCCTGGAGTTCGGCTTATTGCTTTCATTGTAATCCAGTCTTCATAGTTTGGAGAGTGGTAGACATTCTCTGAGGGCTTCAAGAATTTCCATGTCCGATAGCTCCATGTGGTGCTGTCTGTTCACAGGTCTTGCGTTTACTTGAGCCGTAAAATAATTTGTTACAGGATTTTTGGCTGCCAAACCCTCCTGTCTTTTGACTTGTTTTTCTTTGGCCTGGGCCATAGTAGTGGTAGTTTGTTGCACTGTTTTAATGTATTGAGCAATCATATTATCATTGGTTTTTTGCACCTTTTTTCTGGAGTGTCTTAAAGATTTTTTGAGATTTGTGTTAATCGTGACCTGAGGTCTTGGTCTTTTCTTTGCGTTATACGCTTGACTGACCTGCCCGTCTGGTTCCGTGCCAGCCCGCTTGCCCTTGTTGACAGGGCTCCCCTCTGCCTCAGCGTGAATCAACGCTTCCACCCGAACCTGTGCTGGCGAGGCAGGAGGAGGCGGAGGCTGGGGCTTGGCCAATTTCTGAGAGGCGGCTTGGGCCAGACCCACGCTTTCTGGCATTTTCTTCTCTGAGTTTGTGGAGGCCGCTCTCTCCCTGCTTTCCTCGCATCCATCACCCCTCTGGCCCCCACCTGTTTCCCATATGAGCGGGGGCCCTCCTCCGAGAGCCACCGGTGTGTGGCACGGAACGACCGGATGGGCCGTGCAGAGGGAGACCCGGACAGGATCCGGAGCTGGCACTTGTTGCGATGGCCTCTCGCACTCCTCACCTCCAGGGCTCTACCCTGTTTCCCACACGGGCGGGTGCCCTACTCCGAGAGCCGCTGGCATGTGGCACAGAGCACACAAGTGCGCCAAGCAGGGGGAAGGGAGAGACCCGGTCGGGTTCCAGAGCAGAAGCAAGTACTGATTGCAGTTGCTGTTGTTTCTTCGTTAATGTAGAGGAATTCAGTTGTTTTTTTGTGTTTTATGACTTCTGCTGACAAGGACGAGTTCTGGTGTAGATTCTGTGTGCCCCTCACCACTATTGGGTCCGTCTCATCGGAGATCTCAATGTACAGCTCAGCACTTTCTTTCTCTTTCGTGCTGAAGGTGGGAGTCTTCATGTAGTCCTTGGGAGTATTTGCCTGCTGTTTCTGACTGAGCTTCGCGCTTCTTAGGCGCCGGCCTTCCTCTTCCTCTCTAGTGATTTCAATCAAATCCATTTTCCTGTTCGCCTTTGCAGCCCTGACAGTCATGACTGCAGGACTGCCACTAGTCGTCCACTCCGCTTCCGCTCCGCGGGTGGATGTAGGTTATATGCAGGTCCTCCCACAACACCCAGCACAATGGAAAGGAGAGACAGACTCTCCGCCAGCACTGCTCAGGACTGCCACTCGTCAACCACTCTGCGTCCGCTCCGCGGGTGGATGTAGGTTATATGCAGGTCCTCCCACAACACCCAGCACAATGGAAAGGAGAGACAGACTCTCCGGCAGCACTGCTCAGGACTGCCACTCGTCGTCCACTCCACGTCCGCTCCGCGGGTGGATGTAGGTTATTTGCAGGTCCTCCCACAACACCAAGCACAATGGAAAGGAGAGACAGACTCTCCGGCAGCACTGCTCAGGAGTGCCACTCGTCATCCATTCGACTATCCATAAGTCACCATCCTCAAACAGATGGCCAAACAGAAAGAACAAACCAAACCCTCGAGCAATACTTACGTTGCATGTTACATCAAGTGGAAAGAAATTGAAAGGACTTGTTATGGATAGCTGAATATGCCTATAATAATTCATTACACACCAGCACTGGACAAACCCCTTTCTACACTCTATATGGTAGACATCCACGTACTTCAGAATTGGATCTCCCAACCCCTTTGGAAATACCAGGGGTTAAAACCCTACATACAACTATTTCCCAGGCCTTCAAAGAAGCAGCAGAACATTTACTCCAATTCAAGAACAGACAAAAGAAATTCGCTGACCAACATCATAGTAAAGCCCCTGACTATCAAATTGGAGACAAGGTCTGGTTAGCATCAAAATATGTGCCCATAAAAGGGACTCAGACCTTTTGTCCCTGATATCTGGGACCTTATTCTATTGAATCCATAATAAATCCAGTGGCAGTTAAATTAGCCCTACCACCCACTATGCAGATTCATCCTGTGTTTCACGTATCACTCCTGAAACCGGTGCAACCCGGTACTTGGGTTACAACACCACCAAAACCAGTATTAGTTGATGGAGAATCAGAGTTTGAAGTAAAGGATATCCTAGACTCAAAATACACCAGATCCAAACTATACTACTTAGTTGATTGGAAGGGATACGGCCCTCAAGACAGATCATGGGAACCTAGTGAATACATCCATGCACCTCGCTTAATTAAAAAGTTCCATCAGAATTACCCAGACAAACCAGGACCAGGCAGAAGTGCCACCGTGAGAGTGGCCTTGGGGTGGGGGGGTGCTGCCATGACCCTTGCCCCTGGCCCTCACTGGCAAGTCAGCCTTCCTGTTAGGGCCAGGTGAAAGGCCTTAAAACCTCATCCAAGACTCTCTTGGAGTCAGTCCTGGCGCCTTTGGCGCTAGGCTCATAACCATCATGAAGACCAACATTAGAATGGGACTATTTATTTGGGACTATTTAACTTGGGGGGGTTCAGCCAAAATGGAGGCACATGCATAGCTCAGTTACAAGGAACTGAGCTATGCGGTCTAGTCTTTTGGGTGTGGCAGGCCTGGGACTACTTTACCTGGACTACTTTGGGTGTGGCAGGCCTGGGACTATTTTACCTGGACTACTTTACCTGAGACTATTTAAACCGCACCCAAACAGCAGAACATGCTTTTCGTTATTCTGCTGTGGGCAGCGTAACGCTCACCGTGTCCAGTTCTTTGATGCCAGCTTACCTGAAACCAAGGACCTGCAGAGAGAGAAAGAACACTACGAAAATTACCTGGAACAGTATTCTGTCTTCAATCCATCGCTGACTTCAGTTCCACTCACCTGAAGGTACGAACTCCATCATCCGGCACCGCTTGCATCCTGGAACACCATAACCTGGAAAGAGGAGAAAGAAAGACAGCATTAGTAAGCGTTTACTCACGTTTCCTCCCGAATGAAGAAAACCACACAATTCTTACCTGGGTAGTCATCTCCTGGTCAGTATCATTGCTGGAACATTACAGCGCTTGGCGAGGAACATCGCAACCTGCAAGGAGAGAAAAGACACAAGTTAGCAAAATAAAAGGCGAAACAGCGCCACTCATCGCGCATTACTCACCGGACAGCATTGCGCACACCGCGCTTTCGCCTACCGGCCCATACTCATCTTCAAACTGCATGACAACACCAAAATACCTTTCCATACCTGAAAGGAAAGAAGCAAGACATTATTATTCAAACTAAGAGGAACATAAGAACTGCATATAAAGACTGTAAAGCAGCAAACCTACGGAGTCGCAGCAGGCCTGGATTCCCACAGGGGGCTTGCACCAGTGAAGTAACTTGGTCGCTGCTCGCCCCCCACATCTACGCGCCCTGCCACGAGGAGCAGGGCCGAGAATCCACCTTTTACAATATTAAGGTGAGGAGAGGACCCAAGGGGAAGGAAGGAGTTGAGACCAAGGGAGGTGGGAAAACATAAAGACAATCTGGTATTGAATCCAGCTCTCCTATATTACAAACCCATCTTTAACCAGAGGCCTTACCAAGGGACCGGGAGAGGGTTCGAGAGTGCAAATCATCCAACCAGGGCTGGGTGGCGTCCCCGTGAATACCAGGTGAGCGTAACAGGCAAACACTCTGCACTGAACCCAGGCCCCTGCTCAACTGGGCGCACTTGTCCCCTCCCCATCCTTCGCACCTCCCGTCTGTGCACTCGCAAAACCTTGAATGTACTAGGCCTAGCAAGTTTTTCTGTGCTCCCTCTCTCTCCCCTCCCTAGCTTGGTTATGCATGAAATACTTGTGCATAGGTGCATTAGTGATGACCAACCACCAATCAATCTGAAATGTTGGCAGGCCTAATACGATAGTTTATTGTTCTGTATGTCCATTTCTCCCCCCCCCCCTTCTCTCCCCACTTTTTGTCATGCACTTGCATATCTGACAAGTGGTTAGGCATAGTACGGTAGTTTATTGAACGTATGCTCCCCCTTCTCTCATTCCTTCCTGTCATTCACTTGCACTAGTAGAAATGACTCTGGCCTAGTGTGCTAGTTATTTTTGTTAGATCATTCGGAATCTTCAAGGCCTAAGAATGACGACTGTATTCCCTTGTTCCCTTCCCACCTTGAAGCACTTTGAAGCACTTCACTTTTGTATAAGCAATCTACAAATACAAAATTACAATTACAATTACAAAAAACTATGTGATTGCCTAAAAGGAAGATTCCTGCAAAGAGCATACAGACATACACATTTAGAAGCCGCCATACAATAAGCAAACAAACTGGATAAAAAAACACTTATGGTTCCCGAACATGGGAACAAGCACTATAATAGGAGACAAAACATTATTTAAATATATTGGAAAGTGCTCTTAGTCCAAGCCATTTAACACAAAAGTGTAGTAAGAACAAGAGTTTTTTAGGATTGCCTCCATGCGCGCAACACATATTACGACTGCTATAAAATATAAGAAATAGCATGTGTCTCTCGGGAACACAGATAAAACACGATTTACAGACTGCTATAGAGCAAGCATACCTACATTAATCTGACAGTAACAGTTAACAAGGTCAAGTAAGAGACAGAACAAACTGTCATTTACTACGTACACATTATAAAATAACCCTTCCTAAAATGTGATATTTAGCAATACCAAAGCATTTTCTGATTCCTAGGTGAATTAACTTTACCCTTGCCTAAGAAATACTGGGCATTCGTATTGAAAAAGTTATGGAGACATGGAGAAGGGTAATCTAACATTAAAATAAACAAATGAAAAAACAATTGTGCCTCCTTTTTATGATGTTTAGTTTCACACTTAAAGAAATTTATATTATGAGTGTAGAGAGAGTATTTTATGGACATTATAGTTAAGTTTCTCTAATAAAAACCAGTGAAATACACTGAAGAAACATTGATAAGGGGTTGCTATGGTTAAGTTGTCCTAGTAAGAACATGTTAAATGAATTGAAAACTCTTTGTTCCAGGGACACTGTGCTTGGAGTGTAAAATTTAAAAAACGAAGAAATTTGCCAATTATGGTAAGCTACGCAACCATAACTCATGCCCCGGAATGCACTAATACTGACATACATGATATCACAGATGACATCACAAATGACATCATTGAAGGGAGTTATAAGGAGGGCCAGTGAAATAGCAAAGGTGGGGCAAGAAAGATAAACCCCAAACCCAAGGCTACAAAGGAAACATGAGAGTTGGTGTAGGTAATCTTAACGTAATACACATATTAATGAGTTCCATGGACAAATATTTGACTAAGAATTAAAGGGAGGCACTAAATGGATAAGTATGTTCGCCAGCTTTGCAATTTTCTGCCTTATGAACAGAGCCTACTGAAACAAAGGTCCAACACTACCGTGTGCACAAGGTTCAGAGATACCTAACATCTAAGCCACGGTGATCGATTAGATCCATAATGACAATGACTGCAGTATACAGGAAACAGTAACATAGTGGCAAAACTCCTGTAGTTGGATAGTCTGTCTTTGTGAAGGATCCCCCTCTACAAACAAATCCATAGATAACCACCATCGGTTCTGCACTTTTATTTCACTATTTCATTGGAAATATCCTGCACCCCACTTTACTTTCTTTTCACTTATTGCTATTTGCTTTTTTCCCATGTCTTGTTCTTTTGCAATTCATTTATCAGAATTTATCCAAAGCTTGCAAATGATCAGCTCCCATCTGCAGTGTTACCTTTGTTTTGGAGGTATTATAAAGTTTAAAAAAAGAACGAAGCAAATATATGATGCAGAGGTCACCGGTATTGAGGGTCCTGGTTTTCAGAAAGAAGACCACGATTTCAAAGAGCAAAGAAGCCAAGGATGCTGATTGTACAACTTAAGGGTGTTTTAAAGCATCAAAAATAAAGTTTCAAATCATCAAGGTGGAGGAGTTTACCTGCTACTCATTCCTCCTTGTCAGTTAGAAATGAGCAAACCTTTCCTAATGCTACTGCGTCACCAAAGAACCTGCCACAAAGTAATGCAGAGTCACTTAGAGGCGTACTTCTCTCTGAAGGAAACCGCATCAGTTCGAAGGAACCACAAGTCCACAGAGGTCCTTGCATCCAGCCATGGTTGTGAGCAAAGAGAGATGGTATGCATAGATATTAAAGATGAATAGAAAGTTAAAATGAACATCGTGGTGTTGTATGCCATAATAAGAGATGCCATGGTTTGATGCAATGCACCCTTATGATTGTTTGTTCACTCAAGATCTGAGCATAGCTATAGTGATAGTGGAAGTGTTAGACTTTAACAGTGATCGAACTAGAAACGCTAATTTATGATATATCTTCCAAATTCACACATGAGCAGCTTCCCCCAACGTCCAAATCAAAATATCGAGGCTGAGTACCCCAAAAGGAAATACACCGAACACGGGTTACAAAGGAACATACAAAGTACTTTATTTTATACTGAATCCAGTTATGAAGAACAGAGCAAAAATCAGATAGCTATCAGCCCTCAGTGCAACACAACGAACTCCAGCGTGGTTCAGTATATTCAGTGAGAGACGCTGTACATTAGAATGCATTGGTTTTTTATACTCTTTGTGAGCACGATGTCCAGCCCCACTTCGGGTTAATATTCCGCTAATACATCACCGATCTAGGGTTCATGCCAAGTCTCGCACATCCGCATATAACTGGTTTGCTTTTAATACATATATCAACAAGCCTATACAGCAACCGTGTATTCTGGGATTTCCCATGCAGGTCTTCTCAAACATTAATACAATGTAGTTAAACAAGTGTTCCACGTTCAGTATTTGAATACATTGTTCTTAACATATGCTCGCGGATTAGTTTAATTGCACAAGTAATCCTTTACACACAGGTCAACGAAGGACAAGGTCTCAGTTAACGACCTCAACAAGAGGCCTGCAGGCAAGTTACATATTAGCTGCATACAGAGGTCAAGACGGCCATGTTGTATTTTGGAATTACATTGTCCACCATTTTAACTCACAGGGTGACTTTACAAAGCGAACCTAAAATAGCGGATTGACCTAAAATGGCGGTTTACATTGATTTTTAAGGTCAGGACCTTGCAACACGGATTTCTTTGCAAATGACTTGTGAGCAGCTTGCCGTAGGCCAATATACATATATTTATTGCGATAGGAGGCGATATAATTTCTCATTTAACAAACCCTCCATTTGGCGTATGCCAAGTGCTAAAACTACTTTGGATCTCCTTGCAAATACCTCCATGCATCATCGTCCATGCACCCTGAATCGCTGTTGGAAATATCTATTGCCATTAGGTCATTCGCTAAAATTTCTTTCAACACATATTCTTTGGAAGTTTTATCTGGGGCATACACTTTATGTCCTATCGTACCTATCGCTTGTGCGCAACATCCTCCTAGCATCGAACATATACTAGGTAGACACTGAATACATCAACAAAGAAACACCAGGATTCCCAAAATAATCAGCAAGACCGAAAGTACCTTCCAACCCCAAGATCGCAAGAAGTACCAGAATCAAGCGCTAAGATCCCAGTTTCCCTCGGAAACATGCACTTCTGAACCAAGGACGTGCAAATTCTGTATTGCCTTGAAGATGGTGGGGGAGGAATCTGGGGCAAAAACACAGCAAGCGGACCCCACTAATTTACACACTCCACCACGTTCAGCCAGAATGACATCTAATGCCATCTGGTTTTGAAGTGCTACTAGTCTTATCGCCTTTTGTTCTAATGTCATGTTATAGAGTATGTCCGTGGTCCGGTTGAGGGTTCTCTCCAGTACTCTCGCTAGTCTTCTGATATCTTCGGAATTCGCTATCTGCCCCCAAAATGGCACAACTGTTTTTACTATATCTCACAAGATTTCTGCTGGGGTGTCACCATTCTCATCCCGCCGTGGACAAGCCTTTGAAACTTCTTTTGTATTAACTATAAACACCCCAGGTAACATGATCCCTAAATAACAGGTTCCCTGCCAATCCCTGGACAACCATGGGAATGCTACATTACCACAGACAAAGTAGACAGGTTCGCCTACATACAAAGGTCTGTTTTCCCCAGTCAAATTTACAACGTTGGCACAACCTAGAAAATCTCCCATTGACTGAGTTCCATTCCTCTGTATGCAAAAAGAAACTGAATTGGGGCTATGATTAACAGTGTAAGAAGGAGGCATGGCATCCTTATTACCTATCAGAGCCATCTTAAAGGAAATCAAAGATTGGAAAGGACGAGACAGTCTATCAGAAGGCCTAATAGAAGCAACGTTAGGTTTACTCCTGTTTGTGAAAAGCGAGCATCCTAGGGGATCAAAACACGTTTCTCAAAACTATTCAAATTGGTGCCATCAAAGTTCCCTGAGATGCTATTATTCCAATGGCCAAAGAACAGTGCTCTAAGAAAAGCATAACAAGCAGTTGTCAAAGGTAAAGGATGAATATACCAACCTAGCCCCTTATCCCCGTGTTGCGGTAGATGTGAGCAGACCCAACAGTTAGACTTATTAAAAATGGCATGCGTAGCATTCATGATAAGTAGTAGAGTATTATTGTGGTACCTTTGTCTATGCTGAGAGTCCCTAGGGGACAGAGTATTCAAATGTACAAAGGGAGTAGGAACAGCAGGTACATTTTCAGTGGGCAACAAGGATTCTAAAGGATGCATTTCCTCAAGGTATCACAATCCTAAGACAGTGACTAAAAACCCAAATATCATTATAAAAACACAGCAATACGTTTTCGGGGCCCAGGCATATTGTCCATTGTCCCGGTTGGTCACCCACTCATTTACAAGTCCCATAGGACCAGTAGCAGGCATTGTAGTCTTCACACTAATACCCCCAATGTTCGTTGCTGGTGACCTCCCGGCCGCGCGACTTCTTAGTCCTTCCACAACCCTAGCCAACAGAATCCCCTTTCTCAAATTTGGGCAAAAACAGGCCCTTGATGATCCTTTTCCTCTTCGAATGCACAGCCGAACCATGCCGTAAATCAATCAGATGCACAGCAAAACCGTGGCGTAAGTCTATTTTCTTGCACGCAGATTGTACCTTACTTTTCCCGGTACTGATTGATCCGGAAACAATGTGTCGTCACTTCCCGTTGGAAGCAACGTATCAGAGACAAGTGAAGATGCCGAATTCGAAACAACAGTTTCTGGATGCAAAACCTTTGGAGAGTGTGGAGACAAAATGGCGGCTTCACCAAGCCTCACGGGCTCAGAGAGATTCTCCGACACACTCTCTTGGCGCTATTTACTGCTTTGGGATTGTTGGTTGCAGCATTAGCGAGGGGTTCTGTTTCTTCTGTAACGTGTGGCACTGGGTGAGGAAATTTCTTAACATGGCACGCATGGATCCAGTTCTTTCTTCCAGAGACCCGCACCGCTGTTTGGGTGACCAACAGGACCTGGAATGGGCCACGCCAGCGAGGCGCAAGGCAGGAAGAGCGCTCAAATGCCTTGATGAGCACCCAACTTCCAGGCCGCATACTGTGGCCCGGGCCCTCATATCGCACAGGTAATGCTTCTCGTACCTGGTGATAAATCAAATACAGGTTTTTAATCAACTGGCTGCAATAATCTGAAAGTAATACATTTTCAACATTTCTCAATGAATTGCATTTAGGAAGGTTCCAGATATTGGCAGGTCTCCCATTACCACCTCAAATGGAGAGAGCCCAGTCTTAGTTTGAGGGGTTGTACGCATAGATAATAACACGATCGGTAAGGCGTCCGGCCATTTTATTTCGGTGCCGGCACACGTCTTAGCGAGCTTCTTCTTGATGATACCGTTGTGCCTTTCTACTAGTCCAGCGCTCTGAGCATGCCTGGCCGAATGGAACCATTTGTCGATCTGTAATGCCGCACATATCTGCAGAATTACAGCAGCGACAAAATGTGGACCATTGTCCGACCAGATAACTCTTGGTAGCCCTAACCGCGTGAAGTACTCCTTTAACATGGTTTTCACAGTAGTCATGGCTGTAGCATCTTTGACGGGGAAAGCCTCAACCCATTTACTAAAAGCACAGATGACACCAGCACATATTTTTTATTGTCACATTGTTCCATTTCAATAAAGTCAAAGTGGATAACTTCAAAGGGGACAGAGGGTGGCCCAAAACTTCCCCTTGGAGTTACTGTCCCCTTTCCCACATTGTGTTGTAGGCAAATCATGCAATCCTGGACGTAGCGCTGGGCAATTTTTGAAATTTTGTAATTTGCCCAAACTTTCTCTAACATTTTTGTCATTTTCTGGGCACATACATGTGTAGGACCGTGGGCCATGATGACCATCAACATTATATACGCTTCAGGGAGTAGCCATTTCCCTTCAACTATGTCCACCCAACACCCGTCATCATCAAGTTTCCCCAAGCCTTCAGCCAACCTCTTGGATTCTTCTAACATGGCATCGGCTTGGATATCCCGTACAGACCCAACACCCTCATCCATTACATAAGCATTTACAGTCTCCCTTGAAACATACATCTCCATAAGGGGATTGGTAGCAGTTTGTCTCGCTATCTGATCAGCGAAAGCATTCCCTTTCCCTATGTCATCTGTAATCTTTTGATGTGCTGCACATTTCATAACTGCTAACTGAGTAGAGAGCGCAAGCGCTGAGAGTAGTTGTACTATTAGGGAGCCATGTTGGATTTTAGTGCCATGTGAAGTTAGGAACCCTCTCTCTGACCAAAGTCTCCCAAACTTGTGAACCACCCCAAAGGCATACTGACTATCAGTATATATGTTTACTGCAAGCCCTTCGGAAAGTTCACAAGCTCGGGTCAATGCTATAATCTCTGCGGCCTGCACAGAGTTATGCGTGATTCTCTTGGTTTCCACGATCGTGCTTAATGTGGTGATTGCAGAAGCAGCTGTGGATGTACCATCCGGAGGTTTGAAGCAGGAGCCATCACAAAACAGCTCTCCTTGCGGATTATCCAAAGGAGTGTCTTTCAAATCAATTCTGCCCTTTGTTTCTTGTTCGGTAGTATACAAACAATCATGTGACTCTTCATCGCCGCAAGTAGTATCTTGCAGGAAAGGTAGGTGTTCAGCCGGATTAAGAACACAACACCTCTTAATTTGAATGTGAGGAGTAAACAAGATCAATTCATATCTTGTCAACCGTGCAGAAGTGAGGTGTTGCGTTTGGGTTCGGTTCAGTAGAACATCTACAGAGTGAGGCACCATCAGGGTTAGCTCATGGCCTAAAACCATTCCCTCACTCTGTTTTACAGACGCAGCAGCAGCAGCGACAGCTCGCAAACATTTTGGCAAAGCACATGCTACAGGATCAAGGGCGGAGAAAGGTAACCGCACAGCCTATTATTCCCTCCATGTTCCTGCGTTAATACAGCCAAAGCACATCCATCAAATTCATGCACAAACAACACAAAGGCCTTTTCATAGTTTGGTGTGCCCAAAACTGTTGCAGAGCATAATGCAGTCTTAAGCATGTCAAACGATTGCTGGTGTTCCGCGTTCCACGGCAATGGCGAAGAAATGCCCTTCTTTGTCAAAGCCAACATCGGTTTGATCAGTAGTGAAAAATTTGGGATCCACAACCTACAGTAAGAAGCCATACCTATCAAGGCTCTAAATTCCTTCTGTGTATTTGGGACAGACATGCCAGAAATGTGTTTTATTCTTTCAGGTGTCAATCTTCTTCCCTCCTTTGACAGGAGATAGCCTAAATAGGCGACCTCCTGGCAACAATATTGAAACTTTTTAAGCTAAGCTTTGTGACCATGCTTAGCTAGATGGATAAGCAATAACACAGTGCCCTCCTTACAGGCGCTCTCAGAGTCAGCAGCTAAAAGCAAGTCATCAACATACTGAAGCAATGTTCAAAGCCCTACTATAGATGCTAGGACTCTCTGTGTACCCTTGAGGTGCACGAGTAAATGTGAACGAGCGTCCCCCTGAGGTGAACGCAAACAAGTATCTACTATCCTTGTGTATAGGAATACTAAAGAAAGCATTCTTTAGATCCACAACACTAAAGTAAGTAGCTGTAGCTGGGATCATGGTTAAGATTGTCATCACATCAGGCACAATTGGAAATTGTGGAGCGACGACTTTATTAATGGCACGTAAATCAATTATGAATCGGATTGGAATTGCATTATCGCCTTTCTTGTACACGGGTAAAATCGGACTATTACACAAACTTCCTGAAATTTCTTCAATCACCCTGCGATGCACAAAATCGGAAACAATGCATTTCAAAGCTCGCTCACCCTCAACTGAAATCTTATACTGGGGAATGCGTGGCAGCTCAATTCCATGTTTCAAAACTATCTGAACAGGTCCAATCTGTAAAACACCATCATCATTGTTGTCAACAGCCCATAAGCTCTCTGGTACATTAATGAATTCTGGCGGCAAAGGTCTAGTCAAGAATTGCGAGACAGAAAATTGCTGTGGTGAAATCGTCAAGCGCACTCCATCAGAAGAACAATAAATCACTGCATTCAATTCTTTTAACAGATTCAACCCCAGCAAGTTCTCTCCACAATTCGAAGTCAACAGAAATGGACAGTTATCCGTAAAGGGACCCAAAGAAATGGGTACCGGAGAAGAAACCAGACAAATAACTGTTGTGCCAGAAAACCCTACAGAAACAATGGTTTGCCCTGACAGTGGAATATTTGGAACCCACAAATGATCAATGGAACACTTCTGTGCTCCAGTGTCTATCAAAAACTGATGTTTCCTATTTCCCACCACCATCTCAACGTAGGGACCTTTCTGATTGACGGGAATAGGTGTAGGTTCCAAACACTGCTTCGGGCAATCCTAACGAAACAAAATGTCATCAAAAGGAAGCTCTTCAGATAAATATGCAGCGGAAGGATGATCAAATATGTTCCTGGTGTCCACACTCGAAATCTGATTATCCTGTGAAAAAGGTTGCTGAGGATCCTGTGTAAACCTCTACCAGGGCCCCCTACACCCGGACGACCTCTGGATCATCTACTCATATTTTCGTATGTGTTTTTCGACCTTTGTTAAAGGACGGGGCATTGTGCACGCCAATGACCCTCTTGACAACAATAGGCGCACTGGTTAATGTTCACAGGACCCAAGGGCACATTCCCTTGCGGGACATATTGACCTCTAATCTGAGATCTACCCCCTCTGGGGCCTCTAACAATTTGCTGTAATAGCACTTTAGTCTTCAAATCACCTTTTCATTTTTCATTATTGACACGGTTCTCGTAGTATTGAGCCATGTGCAGTACTTCTGATTGCGATTTCGCCTGCCAAGCGCTCTCAGAAGACATCATTTGTGACTGGATGTCAGGCAGCAATCCATGCACAAATTTGTCCACAATAACCTTTTCCCAGACTCTGTGCCTAGGTCATGTTCGCTGAAATCCGAGAATACCTGTTCAAACCGATTAAAGAACTCGGTAACACCCTCAGACTTTCCTTGGACACAGGCCGTAAGTTTGTCCCAAATAATTCTTTTCTCTGGAATTAGAGTTTTCAATTTTGAAATGATTCTATCAGGCAAACTTAGTATCACCTGAGGCGGTCTTTCACCAACTGGCCTTTCTCCATCGAGTCTAGTTATATTCACCCATTTATCTCCCAACCCTGGTACGTCGTCTATAGTTCTAACTTGTTTGCACAAATCTACGGGCAGGAGTACAGGGAATAACAAATCAATATTACCTAAGGTGAACACTGAGGATTCCAAGACGGACTCTATTTCTTTATAGAATCCTGTTGGATTTTTCCTAATATCAGGAATAGATTGGTAATAGTATTCACTTCCTGTCTTGAGAACGGGACGTGAACGAACTGTGATACATAATGTGCAGGAATGTCCACAGCGACTATACCCCGTGCAGCATCGGCCGCAATCTCAACCTTTGGGACAAATGTCGGAGGAACCTCTCTCATAGGCAACTGAGAAGTAGGTGGCTCCGAACGCTTACTAAGCAACAGAGCTAAATCGAAAGCTAAAGCAGTCGAAGAAGTGTCAAGTGAAAAAGCTCTCTTGTAAATACTCAATAACTCTGTTGGACAACTAATCTTTCTTTTTACAGAATCATCCTGTAGGTAATCTATCATTACCTGTATCACTTTCCTTTGCATTTCTGGCGTATACTGACTATATGTGTCATATACTTCAACTGGAGTTATCGACACATCTGTAATCCATCTAAGCGTGTCCTTCGTACAAATTCGTGCTTCCTTAGATATCGATTTTCGACAAGGAAGGAACCGTTTCTGCACATTCATACTTTCCCCCTCGTCATCCTCATTCTGCAACTTTTCTAACTCCTTTCTATACCCAAATAACCTCTCAACATGCTCATTTACTTTCTCCACAGTGTCTCTAGAAAACGCTAAAGTATTTAGATCCCTTAACCCTTGCGGGAGATCTGTATTGTTTAATTTTCCCCACATTACACATAAATGAATCCCTAAACCTTCAATAAAAACCTTTTTCTCAGGAAAATTATCCATATTACAAAGTGTGGCAAAAACATTAGCTTGATCATCCCTCTCCATACAATGCTTAGCCCATGCAATCAAATCACGTTTCTTCTCTGGTGGTACAGTATTGCGAGTGACAACCTTTGACCCTGCACCTCGATCGACTACAAGCAGCCCAGGACCACTTGGAAGAGAGGGAGCAGGCAAATTCAATGGAGGTACTGTAACTGGTGCGATAAGAAGAGGTGGAGGAGCCGGTGGAAGGGGAACATTAGGAGGAGCAGGAACAACGGGAACAACAGCAGGTAGAGCAGGAATAGCAGGAGGAAGAGGCAAAGCAGCAGGAAGAGGAACATACGGAGGTGGCGCAGAGGCACCAGGCCTTCGTTCATTTAACAATTTGTCTATGAATTCATCGGAAGCATGGAGGTCTTTGGAAGGATAGATTTTATGAATTCCAAGTGAGAAAGCCCTATCCATATTCTTAGTTGATTCAGAATGTTTATCTTGGTCATACAATAATGCCTTTTCGGCATTCGTCTTATGACGGAGCGCATGTTTTTCTCTACTTCTAAGTTGCTGCAATGCTTCTTTTTTCCAATTCTGCAAAACATCAAATGCTGCAGGTCTAGCCTTCTTCTTTAATAGAATTGACTCTAAATACTCAATACGAGGGATTTCAAAACTACCATTGATTGGCCACTGAAGTTCGGAGGCATGTCTGGTTTGTCTGTGCCAAATGTCATTAAATACTATACTTCCAATGCCATGCTTACAGTACATAGTACATGCCGGCGACCTCTCCTGTGGTGCGGGACGGCTAAATTCCAAAGATTGTCTATCGCTGCGGAACAACTCCCTGAAGCAGGTAGACAATTTCCCAGGCATATCAAATTATTGGTGTTAACTGGTCAGTAATTCTGTCTGCATATACAATGCGCCAAATTCAAATTATCTGGGTTGAATTAAGAGTTGGGTCACGACTCACGTGAACAAACCTAAGGAGGTCCGATTGGATTTCAAAGAATCTTACCTAACTAATCTTACCTAGTGCATGGTGATTTCGGCAAATTTGCCCGCCTCGATAAGTGGACCCTCGTCAAGATGCCGTCTCGGTCCACAAGCTAATCGTTCAGGGATCGGGTCATGCAGCGCTGCTGAGGTGTCGCGTCTCATTCAGTGGGGCCCCTTTTTGTCACACCGTCCAATCCCGGTCCGATAGCCTGCGTCAACCTTCAACAATCCGGCATCAATCTTGAGGGTCCCTATTCGGGCGCCAACTGTGAAAACAAAATCAAAATATCGAGGCTGAGTACCCCAAAAGGAAATACACCGAACACGGGTTACAAGGGAACATACAAAGTACTTTATTTTATACTGAATCCAGTTACGAAAAACAGAGCAAAAATCAGATAGCTATCGGCCCTCAGTGCAACACAACGAACTCCAGCATGGTTCAGTGTGTTCAGTGAGAGACGCTGTACATTAGAATACATTGTTTTTTTATACTCTTTGTGAGCACGATGTCCAGCCCCACTTCGGGTTAATATTCCGCTAATACATCACCAATCTAGGGTTCATGCCAAGTCTCGCACATCCGCATATAACTGGTTTGCTTTTAATACATATATCAACAAGCCTATACGGCAACCGTGTATTCTGGGATTTCCCATGCAGGTCTTCTTAAACATTAATACAATGTAGTTAAACAAGTGTTCCACGTTCAGTATTTGAATACATTGTTCTTAACATATGCTCGCGGATTAGTTACATTGCACGAGTAATCCTTTACACACAGGTCAACGAAGGACAAGGTCTCAGTTCACGACCTCAACAAGAGGCCTGCAGGCAAGTTACATATTAGCTACATACAGAGGTCAAGACAGCCATGTTGTATTTTGGAATAACATTTTCCACCATTTTAACTCACAGGGTGACTTTACAAAGCGAACCTAAAATAGCGGATTGACCTAAAATGGCGGTTTACATTGATTTTTAAGGTCAGGACCTTGCAACACAGATTTCTTCGCAAGCGACTTGTGAGCAGCTTGGCGTAGGCCAATATATATATATTTATTGCGATAGGAGCCACAATATAATTTCTCATTTGACACTCTGACTGCATGGTGTCCATGACCTGTGCTGCAGTCTGACTCACTGCATATATTCAATATAATCAGAGAACACAATGACATTGGTTGAATCTTTTATAATATGTTATATACAAATATTGTTCATTCAATATTTAACTATTTTGTCAGTTATTATTATTATCATTCATATTATTAGGGTATTTATTGAGTGCATACCAAGCTTCAGGAAGCAATAGAGTGTTTTACAATCATCAGGGGAAGAGCATGGTGAGGCAAGCACAGAAACAAGGTTGCAGGGAGCTAACAACAGGGGAGGGGAAGGGCAGGCAATGTTGCAGCAATTGATCTAAAAGCAGTGAGGGGAGGAAATAGTGGGGAGCAGATCACCCACTCTCAGGTAGGGTGGAGAGTGGAGGCTGTGTGGACATAGGTGTTGGGGAGCAGCCATTTGCCATGTCAGTTGTACATTGGTTATATAGAAAGTATAAACATGTTTCTGATATTATATATTCCGATATGCAGCACTTTCCTCCAAGGAATATGCTCAGGCAATATCTTTTTCAGTTTTATTTTCCTTTTGAACACGATCATATTGATTCACATTGATGCTGTTATGCATTTGTTCGTATTTTAGCTTTGTTAAAACTGTTCTTGATTTTTCTTAAAAGCATTATTTTTGAGTTATTCAATGAATTGCTTTGCTGACTTTAACTTTAATGTTTTACCCCAACGCATGTTTTGCTGCAGTCTGCTGCTTCTTCAGGAGTTAATAACAATAAGAGGTAATACGACCTGTAAAAAAAGTGTAGATGACTAAGATATAACTTGAATAGGTAAATAATCTGTTACTGTTATATATTATCTTTTGCATTAAACATATTAAGCAGCGGGGAAGGTTATAGTGGTTGTACCTTTAAAGGTAATTGGTAAATAATATCTAAATTGTTGATTTGTGCTCTAGCTACTCATATAAGCTTTAGATTCCTCTAGGGATTACTACATAATTTATGTGATTCTGATAGAAAACACCATGAGGGTAATTCATAGAAAATCGCACAAAAGTGGCGCACGCGACTGGCGGACAGCATGCCCGTGCGAATGTCTGCGCTAGCCGCGTGCGCTAAAATCGATTTCCACGCACAGCGTATTCATGGATTTTCGCATCTAAAACCAGCCGTGGCGCAGCGTGGTGCAGCGACCCTGCAGCAGCGCCAGTTACGCCCCCAAGAACGCCCTTGCGCAAGGAAAAGCTTCAAAATCCCCAAATAATCGCAAAGGGCTGCGCTAACCCTGGACCAGTTCACAGGGCTGGCAAACAGCAAACGCCAAGCGGGGAACGTGTATAACAGGGGTTTGTGGGAAGTTTCACACGCGATTCCAGCAGGGTACGTGTATTTCAGGGATGCGCGGGAAGTTCCACACGCGATTTCAGCAGGGTATGTGTATTTCAGGGGTGCGCGGGAAGTTCCACACGCGATTGGCCCCGTGCGAGCAGGGTACGTGTATTCCAGGGGGGCGCGGGAAGTTCCACACGCGATTTCAGCAGGGCATGTGTATTTCATGGGTGCGCGGGAAGTTTCACACGCGATTGGCCCTGTGCGAGCAGGGTACGTGTATTCCAGGGGTGCGCGGGAAGTTCCACACGCGATTACAGCAGGGTACGTGTATTTCAGGGGAGCGAGGGAAGTTCCACACGCTATTGGCCCCGTGCGAGCAGGGTACGTGTATTTCAGGGGTGCGCGGGAAGTTCCACAGGCGATTGTCCCCGTGCGAGCAGGGTACGTGTATTTCAGGGGTGCGCGGGAAGTTCCACACGCGATTTCAGCAGGGTACGTGTATTTCAGGGGTTCTGGGGAGTACTACACATGAATTGGACGTGTGGGTCCTCCCAGGTGTTCGCTCTACAACCTCCACGGCCCCTGCAGGCAGCCCACACCATGGGGGACTACCCTGCACCCCTGCTCATGTCCCGCACGCAGCCCATCCACCATGGGCATGCCCCCCAGCCAACCCACATGTCACCTTGCGCTACTGATCAACAATGCATGTCTCCCACCACCCCCACCCCCCAGCAGTGCAGGGGCAGCCACCACCAGGCCCCCACCCATGTCCACCACCACCCCCACCCCCCAGCCACCAGGGGCAGCCTCCATCAGGCCCCCACTCCTGTCCCCTATTACCCCCACCCCCCAGCAGTGCAGGGGCAGCCTCCAACAGGCCCCCACTCATGTCTCCCACCACCCCCACACCCCAGCCACCAGGTGCAGATTCCACCAGGCCCCCACTCATGTCTACCACCACCCCCACCCCCCAGCCACCAGGGGCAGCCTCCACCAGGCCCCCACTCATGTCTCCCACCACCCCCACCCCCCAGCAGTGCAGGGGCAACCTCCACCAGGCCCCCACCCATGTCTACCACCACCCCCACTCCCCAGCCACCAGGGGCAGATTCCACCAGGCCCCCACTCATGTCTACCACCACCCCACCCCCCAGCCACCAGGGGCAGCCTCCACCAGGCCCCCACTCATGTCTCCCAGCACCCCCACCCACCAGCCACCAGGGGCAGATAACATCAGGCCCCCACTCATGTCTCCCACCACCCCCACCCCCCAGCAGTGCAGGGGCAGCCTCCACCAGGCCCCCACTCATGTCTCCCACCACCACCACCCCCCAGCAGTGCAGGGGCAGCCTCCACCAGGCCCCCACTCATGTCCCCTATTACCCCCACCCCCCAGCAGTGCAGGGGCAGCCTCCAACAGGCCCCCACTCATGTCCCCTATTACCCCCACCCCCCAGCAGTGCAGGGGCAGCCTCCAACAGGCCCCCACTCATGTCTCCCACCACCCCCACCCCCCAGCAGTGCAGGGGCAGCCTCCACTAGGCCCCCACTTATGTCTCCCACCACCCCCACCCCCCAGCAGTGCAGGGGCAGCCTCCAACAGGCCCCCACTCATGTCTCCCACCACCCCCACACCCCAGCCACCAGGTGCAGATTCCACCAGGCCCCCACTCATGTCTACCACCACCCCCACCCCCCAGCCACCAGGGGCAGCCTCCACCAGGCCCCCACTCATGTCTCCCACCACCCCCACCCCCCAGCAGTGCAGGGGCAACCTCCACCAGGCCCCCACCCATGTCTACCACCACCCCCACTCCCCAGCCACCAGGGGCAGATTCCACCAGGCCCCCACTCATGTCTACCACCACCCCACCCCCCAGCCACCAGGGGCAGCCTCCACCAGGCCCCCACTCATGTCTCCCAGCACCCCCACCCACCAGCCACCAGGGGCAGATAACATCAGGCCCCCACTCATGTCTCCCACCACCCCCACCCCCCAGCAGTGCAGGGGCAGCCTCCACCAGGCCCCCACTCATGTCTCCCACCACCACCACCCCCCAGCAGTGCAGGGGCAGCCTCCACCAGGCCCCCACTCATGTCCCCTATTACCCCCACCCCCCAGCAGTGCAGGGGCAGCCTCCAACAGGCCCCCACTCATGTCCCCTATTACCCCCACCCCCCAGCAGTGCAGGGGCAGCCTCCAACAGGCCCCCACTCATGTCTCCCACCACCCCCACCCCCCAGCAGTGCAGGGGCAGCCTCCACTAGGCCCCCACTTATGTCTCCCACCACCCCCACCCCCCAGCAGTGCAGGGGCAGCCTGCAACAGGCCCCCACTCATGTCTCCCACCACCCCCACCCCCCAGCCATCAGGGGCAGATACCATAAGGCCCCCACTCATGTCTCCCACCACCCCCAGCCCCCAGCAGTGCAGGGGCAGCCTCCACCAGGCCCCCACTCATGTCTCCCACTACCCCCACCACCCAGCAGTGCAGGGGCAGCCTCCACCAGGCCCCCACTCATGTCTCCTACCACCCCCACCCCCCAGGCAGTGCAGGGGCAGCCTCCAACAGGCCCCCACCCATGTCTCCCACCACCCCCACCCCCCAGCCACCAGTGGCAGATACCATCAGGCCCCCACTCATGTCTCCCACCACCCCCACCCCCCAGCAGTGCAGGGGCAGCCTCCACCAGGCCCCCACTCATGTCTCCCACCACCCCCACTCCCCAGCAGTGCAGGGGCAGCCTCCACCAGGCCCCCACTCATGTCTCCCACCACCCCCACCCCCCAGCAGTGCAGGGGCAGTCCCCACCAGGCCCCCACCCATGTCTACCACCACCCCCACCCCCCAGCCACCAGGGGCAGCCTCCACCAGGCCCCCACTCATGTCTCCCACCACCCCCACCCCCCAGCAGTGCAGGGGCAGCCTCCACCAGGCCCCCACCCATGTCTACCACCACCCCACCCCCCAGCCACCAGGGGCAGATTCCACCAGGCCCCCACTCATGTCTACCACCACCCCCACCCCCCAGCCACCAGGGGCAGCCTCCACCAGGCCCCCACTCATGACTCCCACCACCCCGACCCCCCAGCAGTGCAGGGGCAGCCTCCACCAGGCCCCCACTCATGTCTCCCACCACCCCCACCCCCCAGCAGTGCAGGGGCAGCCTCCAACAGGCCCCCACTCATGTCTCCCACCACCCCCACCCCCCAGCAGTGCAGGGGCAGCCTCCACTAGGCCCCCACTTATGTCTCCCACCACCCCCACCCCCCAGCAGTGCAGGGGCAGCCTGCAACAGGCCCCCACTCATGTCTCCCACCACCCCCACACCCCAGCCACCAGGTGCAGATTCCACCAGGCCCCCACTCATGTCTCCCACCACCCCCACCCCCCAGCAGTGCAGGGGCAGCCTCCACCAGGCCCCCACCCATGTCTACCACCACCCCCACCCCCCAGCCACCAGGGGCAGATTCCACCAGGCCCCCACTCATGTCTACCACCACCCCGACCCCCCAGCCACCAGGGGCAGCCTCCACCAGGCCCCCACTCATGACTCCCACCACCCCGACCCCCCAGCAGTGCAGGGGCAGCCTCCACCAGGCCCCCACCCATGTCTACCACCACCCCCACCCCCCAGCCATCAGGGGCAGATTCCACCAGTCCCCCACTCATGTCTCCCACCACCCCCACCCCCCAGCCACCAGGGGCAGATACCATCAGGCCCCCACTCATGTCTCCCACCACCCCCACCCCCCAGCAGTGCAGGGGCAGCCTCCGCCAGGCCCCCACTCATGTCTCCCACCACCCCCACCCCCCAGCAGTGCAGGGTCAGCCTCCACCAGGCCCCCACTCATGTCTCCCACCACCCCCACCCCCCAGCAGTGCAGGGGCAGCTTCCACCAGGCCCCCACTCATGCCTCCCACCACCCCCACCCCCCAGCAGTGCAGGGGCAGCCTCCACCAGCCCCCCACTCATGTCTACCACCACCCCCACCCCCCAGCCACCAGGGGCAGCCTCCACCAGGCCCCCACTCATGTCTCCCACCACCCCCACCCCCCAGCAGTGCAGGGGCAGCCTCCACCAGGCCCCCACCCATGTCTACCACCACCCCCACCCCCCAGCCACCAGGGGCAGCCTCCACCAGGCCCCCACTCATGTCTCCCACCACCCCCACCCCCCAGCATTGCAGGGGCAGCCTCCACCAGGCCCCCACCCATGTCTACCGCCACCCCCAACCCCCAGCCTCCAGGGGCAGCCTCCACCAGGCCCCCACTCATGTCTCCCACCACCCCCACCCCCCAGCAGTGCAGGGGCAGCCTCCAACAGGCCCCCACCCTTGTCTACCACCACCCCCACCCCCAAGTCACCAGGGGCAGCCTCCACCAGGCCCCCACCCATGTCTCCCACCACCCCCACCCCCCAGCAGTGCAGGGGCAGCCTCCACCAGGCCCCCACCCATGTCTACCACCACCCCCACCCCCCAGCAGTGCAGGGGCAGCCTCCACCAGGCCCCCACCCATGTCTACCACCACCCCCACCCCCAGCCACCAGGGGCAGCCTCCACCAGGCCCCCACTCATGTCCCCTATTACCCCCACCCCCCCGCAGTGCAGGGGCACCCTCCACCAGGCACCCACTCATGTCTCCCACCACCCCCACCCCCCAGCAGTACAAGGGCAGCCTCCACCAGGCCCCCACCCATGTCTACCACCACCCCCACCCCCCAGCCACCAGGGGCAGATTCCACCAGGCCCCCACTCATGTCTACCACCACCCCATCCCCCAGCCACCAGGGGCAGCCTCCACCAGGCCCCCACTCATGTCTCCCACCACCCCACCCCCCAGCAGTGCAGGGGCAGCCTCCACCAGGCCCCCACTCATGTCTCCCACCACCCCACCCCCCAGCAGTGCAGGGGCAGCCTCCACCAGGCCCCCACTCATGTCCCCTATTACCTCCACCCCCAGAAGTGCAGGGGCAGCCTCCAACAGGTCCCCACTCGTGTCCCCTATTACCCCCACCCCCCAGCAGTGCAGGGGCAGCCTCCAACAGGTCCCCACTCATGTCTCCTACCACCCCCACCCCCCAGCAGTGCAGGGGCAGCCTCCACCATGCCCCCACTCATTTCTCCCACCACCCCCACCCCCCAGCAGTGCAGGGGCAGCCACCAACAGGCCCCCACTCATGTCTCCCACCACCCCCAGCCACCAGGGGCAGATACCATCAGGCCCCCACTCATGTCTCCCACCACCCCCACCCCCCAGCAGTGCAGGGGCAGCCTCCACCAGGCCCCCACTCATGTCTCCCACCACCCCCACCCCCCAGCACCGTGGGGCACCTGCCAGCAGGCCCCCACTCATGTCCAACTCATGTTCCCCTGCACCCCCAGCCCCCAGCACCGTGGGGCACCTGGCAGCAGGCCCCCACTCATGTCCAACTCATGTTCCCCTGCACCCCCACCCCCCAGCACCGTGGGGCACCTGCCAGCAGGCCCCCACTCATGTCCAACTCATGTACCCCAGCCCACATGTCATCACAATCTAGATCCCCGGTCCCCATGGTCAGCCTCCAAATGCAACACACCCACCCGAGTATTGCATCCACCCACTCAGAAATGGAAATAACATGATAGAACTGCAATTGCAAGTTTGGAAACGAACACATGTCCCTCACATATTCCCAATGGGTGTCAGTGAATCTCCAAACCCGTATCATGATATGCATGAAACCAATGAGATGATACTACACATTGAAGTTTGATCTAAAAATATGTATTAAAGAAAACAAGAATTGAATCAAAAATAAACTAACAGAAATGGGAATTTAAACAAAGTAAAAAGAAGCATGTCCATGAAAAAATGCTAAACCAAAAATCAGAATCCAAAGGAATGGTGTCCAAAGTCACAGTCCAGAAAAGAAAATCCAATGTGAAATTATAATAGAAAGCCATTGCTCCATGGGTAAATGGTAAAAAGAAACGAAAATCCAACAGATAACTATGTACAGGTGAACAAGCCAGGGTCCATGATCCCAACAAAAGAAATTAAACCTATCTAACAACACTACCTAATAAAAAATAACTATATACAAAAATGTGGCCCATTGTCCAAAAGGTCCAAAGAAAAAGCAAAAACAAAAGAAACCTAACACTAACTACATAACTATTTACATGGGCAGCGGGCTAGTCCAATGGCTCACTGGATGTTGTCATGGGCGAGGGCATCATCGAACTCCTGTTCAATGGCTTGGAGGCGGGCATGTTCCCTGGCCCTGAGGTCTCGCAGGGATAAAGCAGTGTCCAGCTCCAACTCCCTGCGAAGACCCTCGAGGCACTCAGCCCGCCTCAGCGCCCTCCGCATGGAGTTCTCCACCCTGACCATTGTGAGCCGTTCCTCCTCTGCACGCTGCCGCTCCGCACCTATCCGCTGGCCCAACCGCTCCCACACGGAAGCCACTCCCATTCCAGGGTTCTCCTGCCCTCCGGCCGATGCCTGCACCCCTGATGTTGATGGCCCCGAGCCATGATGCCTCCCACGTCGAGCCTGCCGCTGCCTCCGACGCAACTGCCTGTGCCAGCATGACGGCATCCAGGCTGATGGTATCCACCGACGCCGTCGTGCACGTGCCCTGCCCGATGATGCCGTCACATCCTCCATCTGCTGGGGTCCAGTTGCTGGTGTGTCCACGCCTGCTGGACCTCCGACTCCTGACTGTGGCAGGGATGGGATCCCCACCGAGCCGCCGGCATTGGTCGGGGCAGGTCCACATGGGGCCCCGGTGGCATCTGGGCCGGAAGACGGCATGGAGAACGACTGGTGCATAGTCTCCACAGAGGAGGAGAGGGTCGCCAGATTGGCCGACACATGTAGGAAACCCTCGACCATGGCCGTTCCCAACTGGGCCACGTGCACGGTGCTCTCCGTGATGACGTGCATGCTCCTCCCGGGAAGCACGCACCTCATCACGAATTGCACCTGTGCGCAACGCGACACCAATCAGGACCTTCTCCATACGGCCAGGGGTCCCCTCGTACACAAGTGGAGGGGAGTCAGATGACATGGACATCCCCCCTACCTGCGGACGGGCCTGGGATGGGGCATCCCTGCTGGTGCATGGTGGTGCAGTCACAGTGTCAGGGACAGTGACATGCACAGGCCCCTCCATGGCGACCTGTGCTGCCTCCTGCCCCTGCCCCTGGACTACAACACTTGCACCAGCAGAGATGCCCCCACCAGGCCCCATGTGCGCCTCAGTAGCGGCCTCCTCCTCCTCTGTGGAAACTACCAACCTGGATGGCTCCACCCCGTCTTCCGCCTTTGCAAGCCCCTGTGGGGGCTCACCCACCCCTTCCGCTGCAGCCGTGGGGGCATCCCCGCCGCTTTGCTCCACAGAGCCGTCTCCGCCCTCTTCTTCACGTGGCGCAGTGTAGAGGGAGACATAGAACACAAGCATCAGGGTACTGTACAATGGTCCCCTAGACAGGAAGCAATAGCGGATGAGTGGCACTGTCAAAGATCACTTCCATCATGTCCCTCCACAACACATGGCTCAGTGCAGGTAAAACACATGCAGTAACAGGCATGGCGCATGCTATGGACATTAGCATACATGTCCAAGTTATTCTTTAAGCATACACTGTTGTTTTGGAACTCACATGCATCATGTGCCATGCCTATCACATGCACACACTTCACCCTAGTTTCATCCATCTGGCCTCGTACACCACAGACACAGTGGATACAAGGATGACTAGGCTGCATCAGTGAACCGGAACATTGCCACAAACATGTGTCATGCATCCCAGGCATTCACAAGTCACAGACACGCTGGTCAGACACACAGACATGGACAGCATATATGTACATGGCATCAGCACCCATCCCTCACCCATGTCCAGGAACAGAGACTGACATGCTTTCATGTGGCCATTCCACATAGGGCAACCCATGTTGCATTTGAACACATGCACCAACCATGTGGTTCACACATTACTGGTCTCACATGCATGACGTCCCTGCACACACACATGCATACATGGGCTATGTCACACATACAGGCAGGTATCAGACAACCAGCACACTGCGACATGCCCTGTCTCACACAGCAATGCTTGGCCACTTACCGCTCAACTCCAGACGGGTCTGCCTCTCAAGGATCTGGCCGTGGAGCGCTGGGCCTACGCGTTCCAGGACCCTCATCTGGATGGTACTCATGCGGCCCCGGCCCCCTCCAGGAGGCGCTGGGCCTTCAAGAGGGTGCTGGACCTGCAGTCATCCCAGCGCTTCTTGACATGTTGGTAGTCACGGACTGCCACCCCCTCTGCGTTGATGGCAGTCACGATGTCTGTCCAGATCCGAGTCCGTCCTTCCTTGATGGCGCGCTTACTTCCGAAGAGGGCATCATACTGCCCCAGGACTTGCTCCACCAGGACACCAACTTCGGTGGCACTGAAGCTGGTGCCCCTCTGCCTCTCTGGCCGGGGGTTGCCAGTGGTGCCAGATGTAGCAGTGCCCGACATGGCAACCCCAGAGGCAGGAGTGGGTGGGCAACTGGGTCCTGGGGCTGGGCTGTGGAGCGATGGTATCCCAGTCGGGAGTACTCTGTTCCAGCAGTGGTGGACACAGCAAATGGACCCATGCAGATGGCTGATGTGCAGGCACCAAATGGCAGGGCACGGTGGCAGCAGGCAGGCAGGTAGGCAGGCAGCAGCAGATGGCTCGTGGGAGGCTGCTCGGGGCTCTGGGGGGCAGTAATTCGGCCTTTTGGGCAGGAGCGTGGTCTATCGTGTGCTTATGCGTGGCCAGCTTGATACGGAGTGATTTGGACGTGAAAATCCTGCACGTCTGCGTGTAAATCGAGGAAAGGCCCTTAGCGCGTATGCACGTCAGCACGCATATGCGATTTCATTGGACCAAAGGCCCTTAGCGCGTGAGCGCGTCTGTGACGTGAGGCGCGCGGGTGTTTCCCTCATTACACGTGATGACAGAGCACACGTGGATTTCCACCAATCGCGTGTGGAACTTTCTGCGCACCCCAGAAATACACGTACCCAGGCCAATCGCGTGTACGCTCACTTCCCTCCGATTACACGCGATGACACTCGGACGTGCAGTTTCATTTCATTGGCCCAAAGGCCACCATGCGCAGCTGTGACGTCACGCGCATGGCCGTAGAGAATGGCGCATGTAAAAATGAAGAGATTCACGTCCGAGTGTCAAAGCGTGTAATTGGTGGAAATGGCCTCATCGCGTATGCGCGTCTGTGACGTGTGTATAAAAGGTACGTGTAGGACGCCATTTCCTTGTACGTGCTTTTCGTGGAGAGCGAGTGGGTGAAATCTGTACTTATTGTCGGTTCACACGCGATTTACTTCACAGCGTTTCCAGTTTGTACTCCCTGTTACTTCTGACAGTTTTTTCTCTTTTCCTCTTTTCCCTGGGCCTGTTTCCTCAAACAGCTCCCCTACTACTGTTGTCCTGTCTCCTCAGACAGCGTACAATTCTTCTTTTGGCGGGGGTTTTGCCAACGTGCACACGCGCATATTTTTCACGCTTTTGTTCCTGGCAGACGGTGAGTCGCGCACGTATATAACATCTGTGCTTGCCCCGTGTGTCGCGTACCCCTTCAGAGGTCATTCTAGGCTGCGTGTGACACGCATACGTTCATTCTTGTGTTCCTGGGTGCCACAGCGTAGTGCAGGTTTTTTTTTCCACGCACGTGGTCTAGGAGGGGTTGCGTGCACCTTACTTCCCTTTTTTGGGCTGCCTGTGCGTTGCGTGGCCCGTCATCTTTCCCCAGGGGTGACATACAGCCTTGCTAGAGCACTAGGGTACGATTACCATCTGGTACCCAAGCCCTTTGACCCCCAATTGCCCAGGACAATAGTTCACATCAACTCCCATACGCACAATAACATCAGTGCCATGGCTGGGAGGCGAACAAGCCGTAAGGGTGGCAAAGGTGGCCGAGCCCCAAGTGGTGGCCGTGGTGGATCCGGTAGACCCATGCCCCCCCCGGTTGAGGTTACCGTGGCTGACACCATCCATGCTCAGCCCTTGTTGGACCAGCCCACTGTGGAACCAGACCTGGCACAGGGTGACTCCATGGCTGACTTCCAGGTCAGCAGGTATAGGCCACGTGCGCCGGTGAACGTTGGTGTCATCAGGCCACGTGGATCAGGGGCAGCTAGGTCATCTGCTGCCCCGCGTAGGCAGGCTGGGGAGGCTGCAGGGGCAGCTGCGGCTCCATCCACCCCACCTCTCACACACCCAGCCAAGACAGTGTAGGTCCAAGTCCATCATGCTGACATTCCCCCTGACACCATCACACTTGAGATAATGCCTGCACCAACTTCCATGCTAAGTGTGCAATCCCACGCTCCTGCCCCTAGTGTCCAGAGCGGCGCAGGACACTCCGGATCCCCACCACCTTACATAGCGGAAGAGGAAGAGTGCTCGTCCAGTAGAGGCTGATGCCCCAGACACGGCTACACAGTCCGGCCCGTCAAGGAAGCCCAGCTTCAATGAGGCCGAACTGAATGCACTTGTAGAGTATGTGTCCACACATGACCGTGAAATGGTAATTGTTGCAGGATCCAAGACCACACCTGCACAACGTCAGGCACACTGGCAGACCATTGCGGATATCATAAGTGCCCTTGGAATCGTGAGGCGCACAGCTAATGATTGCTACAAGCGCTTGAATGACCTCAAGCGCAGGGCAAAGAATAAGCTGGCCTCAAGTCATGCCGCAACTCTAGTGACTGGAGGTGGGTCTCCAGCAGACGACATAGAACTCACTCCACATGAGCAGGTTGCTGGGACCTACGTCACGGAGGAACAGATCCAAGGCGTGGGAGTAGTGGCAGATTACGAGGCATTGTCCGGTGAGTGCACATGCATGTGTGTTTCATCCATGTGCATGTTGTGTGTGGGAGGGCTTCTGTTTGGGTGCCAGGGGAGGGTGTGTGTGCCTGAGTGGTTCGGCTCACCCATGTGCCTCTTCCAAAACATTCTTTGCACCAGCATTTGGGTATAGCAGCATCCCTTCGGCCAACATTAGACATCCAGCCCAACACCACGCCAGTTGCCGTTGGAGTGTCATCTTGCCACTACACTGTTGCTTATTTACCTCTGCTTATTCAGGCAGATTGTTTGCATACCACCACTTTTACTCAGGATTTCTCAGTCCTATTGTCACATGTCTGACATGGCTATGGTACAGTGGACTGGCTCAGTTTCGTGGACATGATTAGTTTGGACATGTCCCTGTGCTATAGGACCATTTTTGACTGGCAGCTGCATATTAAACATTAGAACCATTACAATGAAAATGATCAATCATATGAACAAACTGGACTGAATGAACAATTGTTGACCTCCTCTCCCTCTTCACTTCATGGATAGGGTACATGCCATCTGTGTGATGGCATGTGTATTTGACCTGCCAATCACTGGCCAATGTGTGATGGCACTGCTAGGCAGCATGCAGCAAATGTGTTCATCTTCCATCTTGGTGTCATCAATGTGTGGCATCTGCCTCCCCATCACACGCAGTGACGGTGCATGCATGGGAGTGTTTTAGTCATGTGGGACATGTGTCAATCAAGTACTGTTTCTGTAGCCTCTCAGCCCTCATTGTGTGCCATGGTGCTAATGCCTGTTTCCATTTGTTTTCTTTTATGTCTTTGCAAGGGAAGACACACCTGATACTGCTGGGGTTGTGGAGATGGTGCATACCCAGGGGGGTCTGAGGGCCGACCGACCACCAGTGAGGGACGTGGTGTGGTGGTGGGTGAGAACCCACAACTGCTGCAGGTCGTGCTCTCAAGGGGTGTCTCTGGCTGCACCTCCCCCGAGCTGTACTCAGGTGTTGATTCGGATGATGAGACCTACGTGCCGTCGCAGGTGAGTGTTCCTGGGAAGGATTCTGTTCTGTCCGACCCACCTGCACCAGGGTTAGAACCCTCAATGGGGATGTCAGTGTTGGCAGGTACGCCTTTGGTGGTTACGGATGCAGGGTCACACTCCGCGACATCTGATCCTGTTCCTGGGCCAGCAGATCAGAGGGGGAATGCAGTCCTGCAGCCTCAGGCAGTGCCGGCACAGCAAGGCGCAGTTCGCCTTGCCCCAGACAGGTGTGGTGCCCGTCGACGTGGTGGCCGTACGCCACCTGGCAATACCGCATGGGAGCAATCCATTTACGGTATGGCAACCCAACAGGCAGCATCATCAGAGATGATGGCTCAGGCCATGGATAGGGTGGCCACTTCCATTGTCCCCCCCGAGAGGCTGATGGAGCGACTACAGCAGGCAACCGACTCCATCTGCCAGTCACACAGGGAGGACATGTTGGCGTCCAACAGGGACAGGCGGGCGGCACTGGCGACTCTGCAGGAAGCCATCTCCATAGAGTCCCAGGGCCACAGGGAAGCCCTGAGGCTGGAACTCCTTCACCTCAGGACGACTCTTGTTGAGCTTGAGGCTTCAACAGACCGAAGGACAGAACAGCAGCTGAAGCGTCTCTCCCGTACGCTCTCAGCTGAGATGCAGGCAACTAGGGCGGAGGTCCGGGCATCCCGTGAGTTGTTGCATGGGGACCTCCGCACACTCATCCTCCAGAACGAGACCTACCACACCCGCATGCTTGCAGCCATGGAGGAACAGACTAGGGCCTTGCGTGGGCTGCCTCCCATAGTGCCACCACCTCCGGATGCAGCTGCACAGGGTGAGAATAGCGACAGCAGTGATACTCCCACAATAGGGTAGCCGTGTGGGCCATGAGCCCATGGAGGTGTTTTTTTTTCGCAAGATCCACACAGGTGGGTTTTGGTGTGCACCCTGTCCTCAGACCTCCTGGGTGGCCTCCCCAACAGCCCTGGGCCCATTAATGGCCATTTTTATTTTATTTTTATTTTTATTTTATTTTTTATTTTTTTTTGGGGACAGTGGCCCTCATTACGACCCTGGCGGAGAGGGGTTTACGCCAGCGTAATGCATGGCGTACCTCTCCGCCAGATTAGGACTTCCCGTAGCGCCATGGCGATTTTTACGCCCGGATTTTCCGGGCGGAAAAATCCATGGCGCTACGGGTCCCCTCGTTAATTACGCCACCGTATTCTACGGTGGCGTAATTAACGCCTTCCCCACTCCCATTATACCCTATGGGGCAAAAATGGGAATGGGGAAGGGTAAATGGGGATTGGGGACTTACCGCCCCACCAAGGTCGGAATGGGGCGGTAAGTCCGCCAACCCCCATGGCGGAGTTGGCAGCTCTGCGCCATGGTCCATGGTGCAAATTGCACCATGGACCTCCGCCAGGGTCGTAATGAGGGCCAGTGTGTTGCCTTGTGTGGCTCCCGTGGGCATGCGCTGCGTTGTGGCTGGGCACATGCAGGCTTGTCATGGATTTGGTTCAGATGCTTGGGTTTTTTGTCACACACACCCCTCCTGCTTCCTGTTTCCATGGGCTTGCAAAGGGTGTGCACAAGTGACATTGACGTACATGGTGACATTGGACTCCCATGAGCTGTGTGGGCAGTCTATAGTCAATACTGTGTATACATTCATAGTGCATATTGTTGTTGTATTGTACACTGCGTGGTGTATTCATATGTGCCTCTGCATCCATCTCATCCTCCATATTTGCAGGTCCATTCCTCATGTCTTCACAATGCGGTCCACCTTGGAACTGGAGTCCATGTTGTAAGCAGTGCACCTACACTCTTGCGTGGCGCCAACACTGTATACTTGCAAGTGTTCAGAGGGCTGTCATCATCAGGTGGTGAGGCTAGCTAATTTTTAAGTCTGTAATGTCATGTTTAAGGTGGGTTGGAGGTTGTGTAGGTGATTGGTATTATTGGTAAATATTTGGTAATGTGGGCTGTAGGTCCTGCATTACTGTGAGCATTTCATGTGTGGACAGGTTTCCATTAGGGACACTGTAGCTGCTGACACTTGGGGCATGTTGTGGGGATTCATTTCTTTCCTCTCACATTGCATGACATGCCATGGTGTGTTGTGTGGCCGTGCCGTGGAGGGGGTGGGTGACATGGCACTGTTTTCATGTAGTATTTTGCAAGTGGGTATTCATTTATGCAGCATGGAAGTGTATTTTCATGACACTGGATTGGTGGTGTTTGTGTAGGTAGGGATGCACACATTGTGACACTTCCACATGAACAATCTCAGGCTGCTATGGTTCTGACAGTTGACAGTCCCTTTGTTCGTCTTAATTGTCAGGCTGAGTCATCATTGCTAATCGGATGGTGTGTGCCAGGCCTGTGTGCACTCCACTGGGGTGTGATTTCTATGTGAAGTAATTAGCCACCAGCTGCGTACGGGCTGCCAAACCACGTGCCCTCTCCCCTCCCATGCGCAGCGGGTGTGCATGTGGTTGGGGATGTGGGGGCACCACCATGTCCACGGCCAGGCCCCGGCGTGTTGCAACATTGTGCAGGACACATGCTGCTACTATGATCCTGCACACTACTGGGGGCGCATATAACAGCTGCCCGCCAGACCGGTCAAGGGAGCGAAAGCGTGACTTGAGCACTCCGAATGTGCGCTCCACTATGCCCCGGGTTGCTATATGGGCTGTGTTGTATCTTACCTCTGGAGGCGTGATGGGGTTCCGAATTGGCATCATCATGTGGGTGCTCAGAGGGTAGGCACTGTCCCCTGGTGAGGAGGTGATGGGTATCATTAGTGAGGTAGTGACATTACTCTGCATCTGACATGCATGCATGTGCAGTGGCATTCATACTCACCAAGCAGCCATGTATCACCATGCCGCCCAGCTTCGAGGTCCCGGCTTAGGGTAGACATTCGGTAAATGAAGCTGTCGTGGGTGGACCCTGGATAGTTTGCATATACTGAGGTGATGATTCCCTTAGCATTACATACTACCTGCACGTTGATGGAATGCCAGTGCTTGCGGTTCCTATAGATGTGCTCAGATGCCCTGGGGGGACGTAGTGCCACATGGGTGCAGTCAATGGCACCTAGCACTTTTGGAAATTGTGCCACACCGTAGAAATCGAGGGTGGCAGCCTGCCTTTCTGCAGGTGTCCTGGGCAGGTATATGTGCCTACGGACTGATGGGCGTGCAGTGATGATGTTCAAGACCTGGTGTAGGCAGCGTGACTGCGTGGCCTGTGACACCCCACCCACTATGGCACTTGTCCGCTGAAATGATCCTGTGGCCAAGAAGTGCAGTACATTGAGGACCTTCTCCAGGGGGCTGACTGCTTGGGAGCACAGGGTGGGTGATGTGAGGTCATCCTCCCACTCACTGACCAGGTCAAGTATCATGTGTGGGGGAAACCTGTACCTCCCATACACCTGGTCATCAGGCATCCCAAAAAGGCTGGTTCTGGGAGTGAAAATTCGGGCCCTCACTATCCTCCTCCTCCTCCTTTGGTAACCCACGGCCACTGTTGCTAGGAATGGTATATACATCCTGGCGTATGAGCTTGTTTGTGGTTTTCGCGCACTTTTATGCTGTGCGGGTCGACGTACGCCTGCTTCATGCTGGCGTACGTGTGTCAGGATTGGCCACTTTTTCGGCACGTCGTAGGCGAACGTGTGAATCTTCCCGCCCACACCAGGAATACACGTAGCATGCTCTCACAGGCATAGTCGCGGGTAAATATTCCCGCCCACCCCTGGAATACATGTGACCCACTCTCACAGGCCCAATCGCGTGTGGAACTTCACGCGCACCACGAAGTACACGTACCCAGGCAAATTGCACGGCTGGGCGGTGGGGGTGGTGGGAGACATGAGTGGGGGCCTGGTGGAGGCTGCCCCTGGTGGCTGGGGGGTGGGGGTGGTGGTAGACATGGGTGGGGGCCTGGTGGAGGCTGCCCCTGCACTGCTGGGGGGTGGGGGCGGTGGGAGACATGAGTGGGGGCCTGGTGGAGGCTTCCCCTGCACTGCTGGGGGGTGGGGGTGGTGAGAGACATGAGTGGGGGCCTGGTGGAGGCTGCCCCTGGTGGCTGGGGCGTGGGGGTGGTGGTAGACATGGGTGGGGGCCTGGTGGAGGCTGCCCCTGCACTGCTGGGGGGTGGGGGGTGGTAGGCATAGGTGGGGGCCTGGTGGAGGCTGCCCCTGCACAGCTGGGGGGTGGGGGTGGTGGGAGACATGAGTGGGGGCCTGTTGGAGGCTGCCCCTGCACTGCTGGGGGGTGGGGTGGTGGGAGACATGAGTGGGGGCCTGGTGGAGGCTGCCACTGCACTGCTGGGGGGTGGGGGTGCAGGGGGACATGAGTGGGGGCCTGGTGGAGGCTGCCCCTGCACTGCTGGGGGATGGGGGTGGTGGGAGACTTGAGTGGGTGCCTGGTGGAGGGTGCCCCTGCACTGCGGGGGGTGGTATTAATAGGGGACATGAGTGGGGGCCTGGTGGAGGCTGCCCCTGGTGGCTGGGGGGTGGGGGTGGTGGACGACATGGGTGGGGGCCTGGTAGAGGCTGCCCCTGCACTGCTGGGGCTTGGGGGTGGTGGGAGACATGGGTGGGGGCCTGGTGGAGGCTGCCCCTGGTGGCTGGGGTGTGGGGGTGGTGGTAGACATGGGTGGGGGCCTGTTGGAGGCTGCCCCTGCACTGCTGGGGGGTGGGGGTGGTGGGAGACATGAGTTGGGGCCTGGTGGAGGCTGCCCCTGCACTGCTGGGGGGTGGGGGTGGTGGGAGACATGGTTGGGGCCTGTTGGAGGCTGCCCCTGCACTGCTGGGGGGTGGGGGTAATAGGGGACATGAGTGGGGGCCTGTTGGAGGCTGCCCCTGCACTGCTGGGGGGTGGGGGTAATAGGGGACATGAGTGGGGGCCTGTTGGAGGCTGCCCCTGCACTGCTGGGGGGTGGGGGTAATAGGGGACATGAGTGGGGGCCTGTTGGAGGCTGCCCCTGCACTGCTGGGGGGTGGGGGTAATAGGGGACATGAGTGGGGGCCTGGTGGAGGCTGCCCCTGCACTGCTGGGGGGTGGGGGTCGTGGGAGAGATGAGTGGGGGCCTGGTGGAGGCTGCCCCTGGTGGCTGGGGGGTGGGGGTGGTGGTAGACATGGGGGGGGCCTGGTGGAGGCTGCCCCTGCACTGCTGGGGGGTGGGGGTGGTGGGAGACATGGGTGGGGGCCTGGTGGAGGCTGCCCCTGCACTGCTGGGGGGTGGGGGTGGTGGTAGACATGGGTGGGGGCCTGGTGGAGGCTGCCCCTGCACTGCTGGGGGGTGGGGGCGGTGGGAGACATGGGTGGGGGCCTGTTGGAGGCTGCCCCTGGTGGCTGCGGGGGTGGGGGTGGTGGTAGACATGGGTGGGGGCCTTGTGGAGGCTGCCCCTGCAATGCTGGGGGGTGGGGGTGGTGGGAGACATGAGTGGGGGCCTGGTGTAGGCTGCCCCTGGTGGCTGGGGGGTGGGGGTGGTGGTAGACATGGGTGGGGCCTGGTGGAGGCTGCCCCTGCACTGCTGAGGGGTGGGGGTGGTGGGAGACATGAGTGGGGGCCTGGTGGAGGCTGCCCCTGGTGGCTGGGGGGTGGGGGTGGTGGTAGACATGGGTGGGGGCCTGGTGGAGGCTGCCCCTGCACTGCTGGGGGATGGGGGTGGTGGGAGACATGAGTGGGTGCCTGGTGGAGGGTGCCCCTGCACTGCGGGGGGTGGTGGTAATAGGGGACATGAATGGGGGCCTGGTGGAGGCTGCCCCTGGTGGCTGGGGGGTGGGGGTGGTGGACGACATGGGTGGGGGCCTGGTAGAGGCTGCCCCTGCACTGCTGGGGCTTGGGGGTGGTGGGAGACATGGGTGGGGGCCTGGTGGAGGCTGCCCCTGGTGGCTGGGGTGTGGGGGTGGTGGTAGACATGGGTGGGGGCCTGTTGGAGGCTGCCCCTGCACTGCCGGGGGGTGGGGGTGGTGGGAAACATGAGTTGGGGCCTGGTGGAGGCTGCCCCTGCACTGCTGGGGGGTGGGGGTGGTGGGAGACATGGTTGGGGGCCTGTTGGAGGCTGCCCCTGCACTGCTGGGGGGTGGGGGTAATAGGGGACATGAGTGGGGGCCTGTTGGAGGCTGCCCCTGCACTGCTGGGGGGTGGGGGTAATAGGGGACATGAGTGGGGGCCTCTTGGAGGCTGCCCCTGCACTGCTGGGGGGTGGGGGTAATAGGGGACATGAGTGGGGGCCTGTTGGAGGCTGCCCCTGCACTGCTGGGGGGTGGGGGTAATAGGGGACATGAGTGGGGACCTGGTGGAGGCTGCCCCTGCACTGCTGGGGGGTGGGGGTCGTGGGAGAGATGAGTGGGGGCCTGGTGGAGGCTGCCCCTGGTGGCTGGGGGGTGGGGGTGGTGGTAGACATGGGGGGGCCTGGTGGAGGCTGCCCCTGCACTGCTGGGGGGTGGGGGTGGTGGGAGACATGGGTGGGGGCCTGGTGGAGGCTGCCCCTGCACTGCTGGGGGGTGGGGGTGGTGGTAGCCATGGGTGGGGGCCTGGTGGAGGCTGCCCCTGCACTGCTGGGGGGTGGGGGCGGTGGGAGACATGGGTGGGGGCCTGTTGGAGGCTGCCCCTGGTGGCTGCGGGGGTGGGGGTGGTGGTAGACATGGGTGGGGCCTGGTGGAGGCTGCCCCTGCACTGCTGAGGGGTGGGGGTGGTGGGAGACATGAGTGGGGGCCTGGTGGAGGCTGCCCCTGGTGGCTGGGGGGTGGGGTGGTGGTAGACATGGGTGGGGGCCTGGTGGAGGCTGCCCCTGCACTGCTGGGGGGTGGGGGTGGTGGGAGACATGAGTGGGGGCCTGGTGGAGGCTGCCCCTGGTGGCTGGGGGGTGGGGGTGGTGGTAGACATGGGTGGGGGCCTGGTGGAGGCTGCCCCTGCACTGCTGGGGGGTGGGGGTGGTGGGAGACATGGTTGGGGGCCTGGTGGAGGCTGCCCCTGCACTGCTGGGGGGTGGGGGTAGTGGTAGACATGGGTGGGGGCCTGGTGGAGGCTGCCCCTGGTGGCTGGGGGGTGGGGGTGCAGGGGGACATGAGTGGGGGCCTGGTGGAGGCTGTCCCTGCACTGCTGGGGGGTGGGGGTGGTGGGAGACATGAGTGGGTGCCTGGTGGAGTGTGCCCCTGCACTGCGGGGGGGGTGGGGGTAATAGGGGACATGAGTGGGGGCCTGGTGGAGGCTGCCCCTGGTGGCTGGGGGGTGGGGGTGGTGGGAGACATGTGTTGGTGATCAGTGGTGCAAGGTGACATGTGGGTTGGCTGGTGGGCATGGCCATGGTGGATGGGTTGCCTGTGGGACATGAGCAGGGGTGCATGGTAGTACCCTGTGGTGTGGGCCGCCTGCAGGGGCCGTGGAGGGTGTAGAGGGAACACCTGGGGGGACCCACATGGCCATATCACGTGTAGCATTCCCCTGCAACACCGAAATACACGTACCCAGCCAAATCGCGTGTGAAACTTCCCGTGCACCCCTGGAATCCACGTACCCAGCCAAATCGCGTGTTGAACTTCCCGCGCACCCCTGAAATCCACGTACCCGGCCAAATCGTGTGTGAACTTTGTGCACATCCCTGAAATCCACGTACCCAGCCAAATCGCGTGTTTAACTTTCCGCGCACCCCTGAAATACACGTACCCGGCCAAATCGCGTGTGGAACTTCCCGCGCACCCCTGAAATCCACGTACACAGCCAAATCGCGTGTTAGACTTCACGCGCACCCCTGAAATCCACATACCCGGCCAAATCGCGTGTGGAACTTCCCGCGCACCCCTGTAATCCACGTACCCAGCAAATCACGTGTGGAACTTCCCGCGCACCCCTGGAATCCACATACCCAGCCAATTCGCGTGTGAAACTTCCCGCGCACCCCGAAATACACGCACATGTTATTTTTCAGTCAGCGGGTGTCCGTGTTTGTGGGTACCCCTTTGCACGTCATTTGTCCTGGAGGGCCACAGTATTGGACATTCATCATAGCTGTATATAGGTGCTATTTGTTGGCGCACATTTTTTACAGGCGCAGGGACGCTACCGCCTGCTTTCTTGTGGCGGTCGTGTTTGTGCCTGTGCGCTGGTTTGAACGTGCGCTGTTTTGCCCTATTCGATTCCATGAATACGTGTTGTAGGCGAGTGTGTGGGCGTTCCGCGCACTTGCACCCTGTACTTCCCCCGTGACGCCCACATTTTGGCAAGTTGTTCCCCATTCCGAGTGTTACGCCCCGTGTTCCGCCTACTTTTGTAGCGTGCGCCGCGCTATGTGCGATTTTCGCTGTGGCCTGTGCGATTTTCGCTGTGACCTGGCGCACGCCGTTAGATGGCCTGTGCGCCAACGTGCGCCGCGCACTTTTTTAGCGCACATCAGATGTTTTTATCCCGCACGCCCTTCCATGAATCGATGTGCGCTGCTTTTCGTGCGATTTTCGCAATTCCACTGCGATTCGCACGTTTTTGCCCACTTGCACCGCGCTATTTATTCCATGAATCGGCCTGTAAATTTATTTATGTTCAGGTGAATATCCCATGAACTTATAAGATTTATTATTGTATAGTTTTTTTTTAAGTTATAGAGCTTTAGAAGATGACATATTGACCTGTGTCTTCATGTAGGACTTATCCTTATTAAAGTATTGGACCGTGTTGTCTTGCATAGTCAATATTTTTTATGGCAGGTATATAAAGTGAAAAGATATTTCTAAATATCTTGAACAAAATGTTTAAAAAAATGACGACTTATTTTCTGTTTAAGATATATATTGTTGTTATGCTTTTTAAACAGAAAGGCCGATTTCATTAAGTTAATCTGTAGATTATTCCTTAGGTTTGGTAAATCACCTTAAATTCATAGGTAGTTCATAAAGTGTGTCTCCCTGTCAGACAGGTTGGCTTTTAGAATGCTAACGTATGCCTCCACCACAGAGACTTCGGTATGTATTTTTATACATGCCTCAAACTGAATCATGATGAACGTCATCATGTTATGGGTGCAACGCGATGGCGAGTTGTGCCACTGAGCTGGCAATGTGAAATCGCCAACATGCAACACTCATAGAGCTTGCATATGGTGTAATAGGGCTAATAACTGACATATTCTTTGAAGGTTATAATGCTCTTACATTGAACCAGGACTGTGTGATTCACCAAACTGGATCATAAGCAAATAATGGAATACTTACTACTAAGTTGAACCAGGACTATGCTCTATTTAATTGTAGTGTTGCTAAGTGGAACAGAGCTACATTATCCTTCATTGGAAATAACCCTGTTTGAAGTTAACCATAATTTGTTCCATGATTTTAAGATTGATTTTTGAGATGGCAACTTATGTAAGTATCGTGGAAACCAAGCCTAGAATTCCATATTCATTATGTGATGCATCTGTGTCCTTGGATAACTTGTGACCCATTTTCTAATAGAATTATATTTGCATAATATCTACCTTCTCCATTATTTTCACATCCCTTTTAAGTCTATGTATTATATATCCTAAATACTAGTAATTGTTGGTCATCTATTGGTGTGCACTAACATAAAGACATAGAATAAAGATTCAGTTGAATTTAACCTATAACTTATTTTGTCCAATTGATTATTGAGCTAGAAAGGCATTAAGGTTACTGTCCTTTTCTTTTTATATCTGTGTGACATGTGTCCATGGTGATGATATCGTATGCCTCACTTTTCCTACTGCTGGTGGTAGCCAGACTTGTTCCCTTCCCATACATTTAATGTTTTTGTTGTTGTCATTTGAGAGTTCCATAGCCCAATGTAGCCCAACTAGATATTTTGGGTCTTGTTTCTTGATGGCCATGATATCTTCTTGAATCCACTTTTTCATGTTATAATTGTGCTGCATATGTGCCATTGTTCGCAGATACATTGAATCCTATATGCCACAAAAGTCATGTTGCGGTTGGGTGATCAAGGTTTAAATTCTGTATTTTTGGCCTTTTGGTTTGATTATTTCTTTGGTTTTATGTAATACATATTGGAAGATATTGCAGGAGCCACAATTAAAAAATCCTTTTATTTTTTAATTTAACCGATTCCCTCCTGATGTTTGACTTTCTTTTGAAATCGGGTTTAAGGAAGCTAGCACTAGTAGTTTAATTATGGTGACAGATTTCTGAAATGTCAGGTTGCCTTTTGCTGAAATTCATTGGCTAATGCCTTTATCTGTTACGAACATACTCTGGTATTTTCTTCCTAATGTGTGTCTCTGAACTGCTTTGGGTCTTTTGGTTTTAGAATCCACGACGGTGGTTTTTTGTGCTTTGTTTGATAGCTCCCTTGATTTCCGTTGCATTGCCACTCTGAACAATGTTTTGTTTATTCTTGTTTTTCATATTCCAAGGAGTGAATACAGTTTCTCTTGGTGCAGAAGAATTGACCATATCGAATGCTGTTCATGGTTTGTGCTGGTTGATTCATTTTAGTATGTATAATTGTGTACCTAGGTGACGGGCTTTCTGTAGACTTTGTGCATTCATATGGTCATGAGCTTGAACCTCTTTGCATGCACCACGAAGATGTGTAACAGTTCTTATTGGGCCGTTGAAAGCTACAATTCTTTAGGTTGGATGTTATATGCTAACATTTAGAAAAAAGTAATGAACCACTCGGCCTGGCCCACTGTTCAGGCACCAGAACACAATTAAACTTGAAGAAATACTCAAAGGTAAATAGGAGCGAAGTATTTTTTAAGTGCTGATGCATCGCAAAGATTCACTTGTTTAAAAATACACAATTCACATATTTCATTCAAAAATATTTCTTTTTACTAAAGTAGTGTATAGATAGTGTTTCCTTTTAAGTGTACTTACACATAAATTCCTCATACCAGATTTCAGAGCGATCAACCAAACAGTACAGCCACTCTTCTAGTGTTACCTTCTTGTTTCTGTCTGTGTCACAAGTCCTGAAAGACAGAGGATGAGTTTAGAGGCTCACTCTATGACAGTGGGGGTCAGGAGGTTCACCAATCACTTCCCTATTATTGGGTGACACTATTACTTAATGGGGTTTACCAATCTGCCACTTTTGGACATAGTACATATTCTATGCATGGGTATGTATAAGAGTGAAATTCTACATAAATCGAGCCTCATAGTCCTCCTGTGATGAATTGCCTACGACTCTGCATGAGTACAAGTATTGGTAAATGATAAGACTCATCCCCAAATCACTAATAAACCAGCAGTGATCCCAATCATGAAGGTGAAACATGCACTGCCCGACAGGTACACCACATGTGCCTCTTAGAGTGGCACAGGATCAGTTCAGGCTTTACTCTTCGTGGGGGCATGTGTGTAGCACAGAAGCAGTCCACACAACAACAGCAGTAGTGTGGTACCGAAATAAAGAATGTCCAACTATGATTTTATAAAAATGTGATACTTTTATTAAACTAAAAATACAAATGACTAATCAAAAATACTATAACCCACCACTGTAAAGGAAAACACAGAGAATTCAGGCTTTGGAATAAAAGGGACACTCTGGGTTTGATGACAGGGGTGCATAGTCAATGTTTGAATATTGCAATGTTAAGTCACTGAAGATGTATTTTAATAAATGTAAGAGAGTATGGTTTTACTAGTTTCTAGGATCATTTCAAGCAGGCCAGGAGGAAAACTACTGTTGGTAATTGTATTCTTTGTTGGGTTTTCGCATTGAACCAAGAATCTGGGCACTTTCAGCATCGAGGTGGGTCAAATTTAGGAATCGTGTCGACGAGATCCAGCAATGCAGTGTAGTTCTGCAGTGACCACGGGTTGCAGGTCAAAGATGTTGGGAAATGGCCTATAGTGTCGTATCAGTGGCCTGGGAAGACACAGAGGCCTCCATTGCAGGAAAGTCAGAACTTGCCTTCTGCAGCGAGCAGGCTCAACTGGCTCTACACAGCAGTGTGGTACTGCAGCGGAGATGGCTTGTAAGCAGGCAAGCAGTGTAGAGTTGGATAAGCTAGAAGAATCGATTGACAGGGCGCAGATGTGGAGATAGCAAAGCTTCAGTGTCAGCATCTGTCAAAGGGTTTTGGCCAAATAATTGTAAATCCCTAGAGATCACCATGTCATAACTAGAGATGGCTTATATTTAGATGTGTCGTCTGCCACCAGATGTTGGGGCTCACAATTATATAATTTAATTCAGGGCCAGAATGACTGATAGTGAAAGGCAGATCCTGACTGCTGATCCTTTGGGCGAGGAATACACGTCACTACGTGAGTTACATGTTTCCAACCCGTAAGGTAGCTGCTGAGAGGTGCCACTAGATAAGCCCAGCAAAGTCACAAGGGTGTACTATGCATTTATAGCATGGAGAATTATGAAAACAGAGTCTGATTAGGAGACCTCACTTTCAGAGTCAGGGCTACCCACATGTTTGTATTAATAAAAAGCAAGCTATGTCTATTCCACCCCAACAGATGGCATTCTGTAACAACTTAAGTTGCCTTTCAGTTGGCATCATCTAGTACAAATCCAACATTTACATCAACTGACCAGTACAAAAAAACAACAGCTGTACCAACTTGCCTCTGAAGAAACATTTCACATTATCTGATTGCGACAAATATTGCTGCAAAATTACTCAGCATCAGTACAAAGTTACCCGTAAACGGTACAATTGTGTTTCCACGTTCATTCCTGTTAGCCTCTGACAACAGGGTATCAAACACCTTTATCTTTTGAACTCAGAATTCTCGTTGCATGGCAATTTGACAAATCATTATAATTGGTCTCAGATGAACAATACTGAAATAACTGTTTCAGTTCTCATTTGTATGGGGGGTGGAATTATTCATCTTTATGCCCTGTCATGAAAAGAGACAGTATAATGACAGAGGCAGCAAAAACACACACCGTGGCACTATGTAATTTCCATATAAATAAACAAAAGGAGAAGATTATGATACCAGACACCTAACATTCTCTCCTACAAGAGATGTACCACAATAATAAAGGCTGAGACACCTCTAGGCACATGGCACGATGTAGCACGGCAGGAGATCAGAGAAACAGCACTCTGTGTGAGCGGTAGCCTGTGTGACCACAATAGGGGCCGTAAAACGGATGGCAGTGCCAGTATTTATCTCAAAACCGGTTGTAGTAAGAGGAAAAGTCTGTTTGCTTCGGAGGTGGACGTTCCTTACTAGGAGCTAGATTGCATAATTTGTGCTCTTGTCATGACATTCTGAAGCACTGCTGTGAAATCCTGCACCATTGGTACGATATTTTGCAAAGATATTTGTTTTATAAAACAGATGTCAGTTCTGCACTGGGTACCCACCCCAAATTCAAGTTGTTCTGATTTGTGGATGCAAACGAAAATGTTACGGTACCGTTTTAAAGTAACCCAGCACTAGTGCAATACTGCCCAGCTTCAGTGGAATTTGGTTATCTTTTGTAAGGTCCATAATGACATACATCCCCTGGAATGCAATTCGAATTCACAAACTTTTTTATAGCAGGATATGCCCCTTTGGCGAAAAAGGAAGAGGGTAACTTGATGCTACCACAATAGTAAGCTGTTGGTCCCAATTTTCAAAAAATCACAAACACTTGATTTTAAAAAGTGCACAGGAAACCTTATTCAGTTGCGAATTTTTGCGTGGCTGTGCACAAGCATAAATGATGTGCTGGCCAGCACGCTTGTACAGATTAGTGGCAGGAGCCTGCTCTATTTCTTGCAAAGGCTGGAAGCTTCCACAGCTAGTCACACAATGAACCAAGCCCAGGATCAAAACATTAACATTACCGACCTAGCCTTTCTATAGTATACGGTCAATAAGTACCCGGCAAGGGGGTGTGTGGCAGCTTCCCAGCCAATGGAAAGGCACAGAACGCGGGCGTTACCAGGCGGTAATCCCGCTGCCCTGAGCCTCCTCAGGTTAGCAACCCCCATTTCCTCTCGCCGGGGAATGAGATAGGTGCTTCTAACCCCCCTCCACCATGCTTCCTGACATTTTCCCTCCATCCCCCACACTTACCTATGCTGTGGGAGCGGATCTACTGAAAAAACTTCTCTCTCCAGCGCGTCCGCTCCTGATCTGCGACAGGCCGACATGGAAAGGAAGAAGGGACTACGTGTAGTCCCTTCTGCCCTTTTCATGGCAGGCATTTTGTGTGTTTACTTTTTTTTCAATGGCTTTTTCAATGGCCACCATGGAAAGGCAAACAGACTTTGTTTTCCTTAACCCGGTGGCCATTTTTGTTACTTTTTTTTCTGTTGCGAAAACAGTGGAGCATTTCTGACAGAAACAAAATGCTTTTAGTACTCAATCTTTCGGGACCAAAGAGAACAAATGTTGATGCAAACAATACAAAAGAGGGGTTATCTCAGAGTGGTTGTAATGGGAAGAAAGCCAGAAGACACCAGTCAGTTCAATGAGGTCACCAACAAAATAGTCATATCTAATAAGTAAGCTCTATTAAGGTCTGATTTTCAAGAAAATAGTACTGAGAATATCTAGTGTCAACATTCCGAACAAAATCCATGAGAACCTTCTGGATGATTCTAAATTGTCCCCATGTTCCCGACCCCTCCACAAACCCCACATAAAAATGAATCCATTCCCACTCAATTTGTTGGCATCTGTTCTAACCTTCAAAGGTACGGGATGAGGAGGTCAAAAATAACGTCAAAGTCTCCAAATTGGGTGAAAAATCTTTAATTCAATCTTGTTTCAAGGAATTGTGGCACTTGCATCTCCAAGGTGCAGTTCCCGATATAATGGTACATGCAATTACCACCCTCCCCATCGTCATCAATATGGCTAAAGCAGATCCCAACTACAATCCTATATCTAATCTCTCATTCTCCAAAAACCTTACAGAGGTAACTAGACAGAATTCTTTAAGGCCAGTCATGCTTGAATCCAACTAGAAAAATGTAATCAGTGTTAGGAAATTATACAAAGGGTCCTACTCCTAGATCAGGGCCACATAGTACCACTGATACCCATTGCTTCTCTGAATCATACAACTTGATGACCATGACAGATAGCTCAAAAGTAAAGTATTGGCAGCAGACTTGAGGGCAACCTGTATTTTGCAAATTTCTTTTCAGCAGCAAGACCAATTTATCCTTTTATCTGTCAGGTGTCGATAAATTAAGTACCTAAACATGAGACAATAATAACGCAAGGAGAGGTATGGGTGTAGGGGAGAGATTACAGGGAACTTCTCTATCGAGAAATGGGTAAGGAATGGATGTGCCTTGGCGCCAACCCTGTTTAATCGCTTTATTAACAATCCTTATACCTGGTTGCAAGAGACTGAAACTGAACCACCAAGAAAGGGAAATGTTATGATTCCTACTCTCCTTTTTGCAGATGATGCAGTCTTATTCTTCCAGACAGAAAATATGTTGATTAAACTGCTGAGTAGCTTTGAGAATCATTGTGCAGTGAAAAGGTTGGAAATCAGTATGTTCAAAACCTACTATGGTCTGTGGATCATAACGCCCGCCAAAAGAGGATAGTTGCGGGGGTGCCATCCTAGACATTGTGCAAGTATATGATCATCTTTGGATTTGGCTTTCGGCAACGGGTACTTGAAAGTCTCTGACTGAAATGAGTACGCTGGCTTTAAGGTAAGAGGGGGCGGCATCTTCCAGTTACACCAGAAGATTGGGGATCATTCAGTTTGAACCCCACTTCAAGTCTATAAGATCATGGCTTCCTCAAATGCCCTTCATGCAGTCAAGCTTTGGGGCATGTAAATAGCGGAAAATTAATTTTGTAAATCTTTACTGGGGTTCCAAATATTTTCTTCCAACATAATAAAGTTCAGGGAACTAGATTTGAAACAAATCAGCAAGGTGGCAGCTGCGAGACCAGTTCACCTGTGGCCCAGAGTGTGGGCAGTGGAGGAAGTTACGGTTTATTAAGTCCATCTACAGAAGTTAATGTCCCTGAGGGGTAAGCTATCATTGCCTAGGTTAGCTCGTGTAAAGAGGCTTCTCGGCACTCTGCATCTAAACCATTTTTAGCCTTTACCAAATTAAATTGTGCTGTTGCATCTTAAAATAATTGACTTAGCATCTTGAGAGAAGATTGCTTCAGTGCAATGTGACGTAGTCAGGCAAATCCTTGTTTAAAACTTTATTTTGAGTTGAAGTGTTGTCAGGGGCCGGGGTCACACCTTGATGACATGAGGTTTCTAAATTTGATTGTTACAAGTAAAAGGACTAAAAGTGAAACACTAACAAGTTACATTTGGATATTGCATCTTAAAATGTCTATAGTAAAATCAATTATAAATGTATCATACCTGCAAAATGAAAATGTAAGGAAATACATGGAGTATGATAAAATATACTATGTTTGTGACATGGTTAAGCATTATTATTTAAAAAAGTGTACAATTGCAGATACAATAAAATTGCACTCGCTGTTATAGAATAGTGGACGAATATTTACATAAACAAATACATAGAGCCACTATAGAACAAAATAGAATACTTTAATGCGATGAACAACTATTTAAACAAATGTACAAGTTGGCTGTAGAACGAATAGAACACTTCAATGCGATAACTTTGCTTCGCTATGTTTTGTGATGACATCACAGCATCAATTGAATGCAGAGGGAAGACACCGTTTGTTTGCATCTCCGAGTACGACTAGCCATAGTTATCTTTCAGAGGAGGTAAGCAAACACTCTCTTCTTAGGGAAATCAAGTAGAGGTTGGAGACAAAAGCCTCTACATTATTGATGGCACAAGGTAAGCTTCATAATGTGTTCATGTACATTTAAGAAAATGTTTAAATTATATTCCCATTATTAACTCTCCTAATTCTAATAGTTTTTATTTTAACAAGTTAGCAATTTATGTAAATGAATGGATAGATCTTTAATAAAACATCTATAGGAATACTCAATCCACAAATTCAAAAAGTCTCTATGATTAATAATCAAGGTAACTACCCACATAAATAGACTTACTGACTAATAAGAGCAGATCTATATTAATCTACATGAAAAGCAAACTATTGCACAAACCAAGACTAGCTTCTAATTATCCATTTGTACAAGGAGCAGCTCGAAATGAAAATCTAGGACATCCCCTTCAAGATTAAAACGCGTGTTCTTTTCTTGATTTCTCAAAATGGGACATAATGAGAATCTACTTTAAAATAATAACAATTTATGAGAGCCCTAAATCGTGTTTCCTATTTAACAGCACATGTTCTTCTACTCCAGAAACCAAACCATTTGACTGTACATTGTCACATTGATAAATATCAGTCTCTGCAACTTAATCAAGTAAATTACAACCAGAACAATGAAATAAGGCATGACATTTGTTTGTCTCTAAACAGACAGAAATGTAAAAAAACATAGAATTACTACATTTTTTAAATGGAAGCTATATCACTAATGATCCATCATAAGCACCTCTGTGAATAGATGACCTATTGCGTCATGTCGATGGCACTGGAATCTATTGTTTGACTATATGTATTCTGAAGACATCTAGCATTTGTTTGCAATTGTATGTTTAAGTGTGATATGCCAGTATACATCAAATGTTCTTTGTTTATCTAATTAGTTTGTTTAATGATATTATTTCAACCTTTAGAAAGAACCCTGTAAGGCTTGATACACCTTTCGACTGATATAAGAATAAGAACTATAAATAAATACAAGATTGGAAATATTGATACCCGACTAAATTATATTTTGACTAATGTTTAATTGTATGTAAAGTTGTTTAAGATCACGTTAGTGAATCTCTACTCCTTCGGTAAAAGTAGGTGTTTTGGCAGTGTGGTGGCTCCTGCTAAATCCTAGGGAGTGATGATAAGCCGTCATAGTTAAGAGTAACAATAAGCACTGGACTCAATCGACACAAGGAGCCAAAAATCCACTTTTTCAGATGATTCCTTTTTTTGGGAAGCCCCAAGACAACCGAGGCATCCTATAAAATGATTTGGGGTAGTTTATTTCTAAGGCTTGATGAACTGGCTCTTTCGTCCCCTTCCAGCCTATTTTTTGGACTATGTTTTATGAACTTGTATGGAGTATAATCTGTTATATTTATATATGTATTTAATATTTTTATATTTTAGCTAGTTGTTGGATTTAGAAACTGTGTTCTAGGGATTGTAATTGTGTTCACTTTTGATGTGGTGTAACCGGGATTTTGCTGAACAAATAAAAAAATGGGTTGACTGATAACACCTGATTTATAGCACTTAGAAGTGGGAGGCATTTGTCATGAAGCACTATATAGGATCAAGCATTTGTATTCATATTATTATGTTGCTTTGACTGCTAAGAGAGTAGAAGGGTATCTTGGGTACTTCACTAAGGTGGATTCCTATATTTCCTACTAGAGAATAGCTACCAAATCAGAATGAGGGCCTGAAGATACCTCCGGATATAGTAGCTATCTGAGGTCACGAATATTCATCAAATTCATGCATTTGCACCTACGACACATGATTGACCAGAACCACCTGGATTCCGATAGGTATGAAGACAGCACAGCCACATGCACATTCACATAAAAAGCAAAACCAGGAGCTAGGATAAGATCGAAGAGTACCCAGATAACATTCGAGAGATTTTTTTTTTCTGCAAGCCAGCACTAAAGGATGATAGGAAAATGGACGTCACCTCAAATCAGGACCGTGGCACAAAGCAGTTTCAGAGATGTCAAAGCATGGCTAAACCAGAAGCTATAGTACAGAAACGGAACACAGGTGCAAGTGCAATTTTGTACGGTATTTGCACATGTGAACCAATTGCCCTTGTCCAGGCATATTTTTACAAGGAGCAATGTTGTCCTTGTACAAAAACTGTGCACAATTGCAATGAGCTGGTTCTTTTTCAACGACAGGCCCATGTTTGCATAAAGGTACATCAATGCTAATTTTCTTCTAACGGATCGAGTCAAGGGAATCCCTGAAGAGAAAATGCATATTAGTCATACAAAATGTTTTCAACCCAATAAAGAAGATATACAGTTGAAAATCTGACTTAGACACAGGCAATAGCTCTTGTGCTGAAAAGTTAGCATGAGGCTTTAACAAGTATTTACAATATTAAAACTATGCAAATGGAATGCTGATTCATATTGATTAGCTGGATAAGTGCATAGGTTACTATTTATTAGGGTATAAACTTTTGGCTAAGCCAAGCACCCCTAAGTAGTCAATCTGAACGAGTGTACCTTATGGTGCATGCATTGCCGGTTTGTCTCCACTGAAAGACTCCAGAAGGATTTTGACTGAGGCATTCTTAGATGATGCATACCAAGAAGGTTAAACTCCTTATGGATACCTGCTCTTAGGGAGGCCCTGCAGGTGAGATGTGGGTGCCTTCTGATTAAATGTGAATCAGAGACATAGATGGCCATATTCAATTGAATATATATTTTTTCTGATCAGATCAACAAAATATAAAACACAATTGGCAATAAACACTATGTGCACAAACAAAAATACTATGGCTATCAGCACCTGTTCTGGGGGCTTAACCGGCTGGTTACGGTCCAGGGCCAAAGTTAACGGTCCAAGCAAAGCAGGTGCATTGAAGGAGAAACAGAAAAGTTGAGTAGATGTTTCTCTTTGAAATACCTGCTAATGTGACCATCAAGTGCGAGTGTGCCTTTGCAAGAAGGGAGGATGAAGGGAATTTTTGAAGTAATTAAAAAAATCAACATATTTCTTTCAGATTGTTTGGAAACAAGAATAACTGAGGAAAATCAGTAATATGTCACAAAAAGAACAAGAAAAAGCAATTGATTTGACATTTCAAGTTGGCTTGCTCAATCCACTGTTCAATGACCAAAAAGTCATTCTAGTGAGCTAGGTCAATTTAGCCTGGCAACCTGAAGATAATTAAAGTTAAAAAAGAAGTACACCAGTAGGGTTGGCCATAGTTGCAGGAGTTGAAATTATAATTATTATTGTATAATGCAACTTCAGCAATGTTTGTTAATTAATCACAAGGTACTCAGGTTAATCTTAGTTTAGGCATTGTAATTCCATCATTACCTATTTCTAGGTTCAACTAGAGGCCTTGGATGATCCAACATAGCACATTTTACAGCTAGAGCCAATTATAAACCCTAATCTTAATATGTCTAATATATCCGTTCTGATGCTCAGTGATTTCACAACGCAAGTCCAGCAAACTGCTTCATGTGGGACCAAAAGAAGATGCAAGTATGCACGCTTGCATTGTGTGAAGCCAGTAACTTCTCTCTCATTTCTTTATAAGTTGGACAGTACGACACAAAATGCATGGAGATCTGTAATTCATTTGGGCAAATTTGACAGTGCATTCAAATTGTCACTTCCATGACTTACATCCATACTACATGTTAAATGAAGATGGGTACATTTTAAGCTAATAATCAAATAATGTAGTTAAGGGCGTACATCTATAAAATAATTTGTTGGAGTAGGCAGAAGAGAAAGAATACTGAATACAATCCTGGTCAATGGTGAACACACTACTTATTGCATTCTTAGAGATCAAAGAATGGGGAGAGCGCTACTGTTGTTGTAAATTAATTTTAGTTCGTTTTTTTCTCAAAATATTGGGGAGAAATGGGTTTCATTCACAAAGCGTTTTTCAATAGGAAAATCTAATTGAAAAATGCTTTGTGAATCAGGCCAAATTACTTTTTGTCAATGTGCAACAGTTGTTACTCTGTACTGATAACCTTTGCATTTAAGGTTTGCTTTAATTGTACACTGTGTGAGAAGCCTGAAGGTGTCTGAACCGCCAGTCCCTGGGGATCTGGCTGCCAGATCGCAGCCATTGTTTTTGGATCCAGTTCCTCGGGGTGGACCAGTGCAGGAGGATCACCTGGATGAGAGGTTCTCAGGGAGTGGAAGTGGGACACCGCAGGGTGAGACACAGTATCCCCTTCCTTATAACAACTTTTCCCATTCTACCAATTAGGATACATAGGAACTCAACCTCCTGTCCTTTTACCGACACAGACATTGTTTCACGGACAGATCGCTGCGAGTGACAAGGGACTAACAACAGAGCCATATACCGGACATGTCCCAACACAAGAATCAGGCAGAGTCAGGCTAATACTGATAATTACACACACCTAACTTCCATCACACTTCACCACATGGATAAAAGGCAGAGCACAGAAGCACACTCTGAGCAAGGTAAAACGCACGAGGAAGCAACAATTTCTGAGATGGCAGTTTAATACGAGGAGAAAGATGGCAAGACCAGAAAAAGTTGCAATGAGGAAGTTGCCCTTTGCGTTTTCGCAGGAAAACTGCTACTTTCAAGAGCCCTTGAGAATGAGAAACATAAGACCGGACTTAAAGCTGAAGAAAGGTGCATTGTGTGTAGAAGGTTCCCGAAGCTCTCTCGCATCGATAGCCGTGGCGTGGAGGAGCGATTGCTGCTGTGGTACTGTCCTTGGCTCCCACAACAAAGCAGCACCAGTAAAGTCAGCACAGCCGGTGAGTCTGAGAGACTGATAGCAGATCGGTCTGTGTTAGAACCAAGACTGCAAATGGCAACACTATTTAAAGAGAATCGTGTGTGAAGTGTTGGCGATGAGTCACATGAGTATAATTGGAACTGAAGAAGTAATTGAACCTTGTGATTTAACTTTGGGGGGTAACCCAAGATACTGTATACAGAGTGATTTGGCACCATGTGAGTGCTCAATCGACGGTCTCTGTTAGGTATCTGACTGAGAGTTTAAAATTGTAAACTATAACATTAAAGTGGTCCTGCAACAGGTCAAGTCAAACCCTGTGCACATTCGAAAGTCTTCGATAGCTAATACGAACTATAATTGTTCTGAGCCCGACTGAGGGAGACTAATTTTAAAAGGGACAAGAGGGTTGGGCAAAAAAGCCAAGTGGAGCACTGCGCTTGCAATATTGATTTGGTGTTAGATGGAGGGCAGCAGGTGACTGGGTTGTGTGGGTATATTGCCCAAATACACCACTGTGAGGTCAAGTTCAAGGAGGAGTGTTTCCAGTCTCACTGCGCCAACACATACAAAATTGAGACACTGCTTAGTTTGCAGTTTTATTAGGTGAGTATGGTACAGCGTTACACGTGTTTCGAGCAACACTGCTCTTCCTCTGAGGCTTGTACATAAAAATTAAAATTAAATTAAATATTAGCCAACCATATACGAGGTTGTAAAAGTAACAAAATTAATAACGACAAAAAATGAATAAAAAATAAAAAATAATAATGAAAGAAAAGAATAGTCATGTTTCAAAGCAACCATATAGTGATAATGAATAGATTCAAGAATTCAAGATGTACCACGGGGCAGTGGGGGTGATATGTCACCCGATTTTTGAAATAAGTCGGTCACATTTATGCCCCCATTTTGTATAGAGGCGTGAGTTAAATTATATAAGACAAACACATTTTAAGTCCAAAAGTTAGCGGGAAACATTGTCCATGCATAGCATAAAAATTAGTACATTTTAGGTAAACCCACAAATACATTTGTGTACATTTAGCATTGTTGACCAAATAGTAAGAAAACCCACCGTATTAATGTGGTAGGTTCAAGTGGCATAAACAATTTAGAAACAGGGTTGGAGAGTTGAGAAGGAGCGGAGGATAAGAGAGAGACAAAACAATAGGAAAACCGTTAGTGCATGATTGCAGTGTGTTCCCAATGACCATAAAATGCAAAAGTTCGATTTGATTTAAAAGCTTGATATTAAGTACCTTGGGTTGATTGTTGAACATACGTGATTACGTGTTGTAGATGTACTGAAAAGTACGAACCTAAAGTGGATAATACTGATTATAGCATTGGTCGTAATTAATCAGTTTAGAGTTGCTAAATTATGCAATTAGAGATAATTAGGGCATACCTTTTTATATTCCTCGCAATTGCGGAAAGCTACCCAATTAGTATATCCGACTGTAGATGTAACATAACAGTTGATCGGCATGAGTGTTCCATTGGGGCAAAGCCGTAAAGGAAAGAGAGGTAGATCATTAGGTTAGAGCGCTAGCCGCTTATCTAATTACAGGCAAATAGGCATGCGAACACATATTGGAGGGTGTTCTAGGGACCGGCGAGAGTTACTTACCCTGGTGGTCCGAACTGAACGTGTCTATCCCCCACGCATGCGCTGTGCGAACTGTTGTTTTTATTGAACTGCTTAGAGCTGTACACTCCAAAATGGTCGAACCACACCTAAACCCATGTTGGCCATCTTGGAAGGGTTAAATTGCTGTGTCTTTGAATTGTAAAAGTGATAAAATAACGCCTCGCGCGAAATAGTAAGTGATACTACCAAAGCCTGATATGTTATATCTCATTTTGACAAATGTCCAACTCAAAATTATTATTGTAAGATAGCAGAATTCTACATGGTATTCCAATATGAATCTCAGGTTGCCATGGAGACCGAATGCATCTCACCAATATGGTGATGTAAAGTGTTATAGAGGGCTTAACTGAAAAAAGTATAATTAAAAAATGTGTATTCCTTGAAATATAAATGCATTAGGCAACTAAGAGGCCGACTACAACCTTTGACAAAGGTGATAAGGCAGACTCGCTCTCTACGAAATTGGTAGATTCCGTGTTAATGTATCAAGGGGTTGTTTGTCAAAAACTTATTGCCCGCTCCTGAACCTTATGTACAGCAAGTGCTGAAATTTCATATAATCATGAAATTCGACCGAATTAAATAATATTAAGTGCAAGACACAAACGCAATTGAATATAGAACCAGACCAGGATAGACAGTAAGAGGAGAAACTTGAACCTGAAATAAGCAATAGTAGAAGGGCTTTCTATATAGTCTGAATGAATTATATAAAACATTATGTTTATAGAAAAACAGCAAGTTCATGGTCCGTGTTCAGACCCTCAATTACTGTTCTGTATTGACAAATAAGACGTGCTTCCAATCGACGAAGAATCAGAGTAAGGTTACCGCCTCTCTGCGGTAATGTCACTTTTGCAAGCCCTATATATCTGATGTTTTGTTTAAGGTCAAGCTGATGGAATTTCTGCCAGTGTGATGCTAGCGGGAATTTGGCATCCTGGCTGGCAATGGTCGACAAATGTTCACGGATTCTGGTCTTGAGGGGCCTGATCGTACTCCCAATATATTTCTTGCCACAAACACAAATGATGCAGTAAACCGTGTATTTGGTGTTGCAATTGATAAAAGACTCAATCCGATGTGTTTGGCAAGGATTAAACAAAACATTATTAGTTTCTAATGCATATGGGCACATGGAACAGCTACCACATTTGTGAAAGCCTTTGAATTTGTCTTGGTTGAGCCATGTAGTTTGGCGATCTTCATTAGGCATGAATGATGGGCTGAGTAAATTTTTTAGAGTCCTTCCTTTACTGAATGTAAAATTAGGAAATGGGTCAATCCAGTTACTGATATCCGTATCCAAATGCAGTAAGTGCCTGTTAGGGTTGCTTTCTCTTAGTGTGTGTTTGAGGTGTGTTTGTTTGTTGTAGGAAAGGAGGTGTTAGGGTTGGCTCTTATACTTGCATGTGTGCTGAGCCAGGATTGATGTCACCATCAGAATGTAGGCTGTGAGTCTGGAGTGTGAGATTAGAATGTTTGGGGTTGAATGGGTTCTAACCCAGGCAGTTAGATTATGTGAGCCTGGGTGGTGGGAGCCAGTGGGCTCCTGTCCCTTTCCTCTTTATCTCCTAATGACTTGTTGACATCTGATCCTGTAACCTAAGAAGCTAATAAAGTAACCACTATGCGTACCTGGCCTGTGTATCCTGAGTGTCCCTTGGAGTGAACCCTATGACCAAGAGCCGGTCATAACAATTGGCGACGAGGATGGTCCAAGGTATGGTGAAGGAGGACCTTGGAGTGGACACCAAGTGAAGCAAAAGGAGATACAGGTACCTGTGTGATGTCATGTGAGAGAGGAGAAGAGACTCTGCTGCGGGGGGTGCAGGCAAGAGGACAAGTGAATGAAAGGAGAGAGGGAGAGACCACTGCCCCCCATAGACTGTTTGCGCCCATCACCCAGGGCTGTTTGAGCCAGTCTACCCAGGGCTGGAAGGGACAGCCTGTCAGAGGAGACCCCTGGGAAGAAGGTAGAGTGCCCTCTTTGAGGCCAGGAGTCATTAGAGGCTGTCCAAGAGTCTGGAGAAATGGAAATCACCCAGGGCTGTTTGAGCCAGTCCACCAGGCTGGAAGGGACAGCCTGTCAGAGGAGACTCCTGGGAAGAAGGTAGAGTGCCCTGTTTGAGGCCAGGAGTCATTAGAGGCTGTCCAAGAGTCTGGAGAAATGGAAAGCACCCAGGGCTGGAAGGGACAGCCTGTCAGAGGAGACTCCTGGGAAGAAGGTAGAGTGCCCTGTTTGAGGCCAGGAGTCATTAGAGGCTGTTCAAGAGTCTGGAGAAATGGAAAGCACTCAGGGCTGTTTGAGTCAGCCACCAAGTACTTCTTTAGTCTGCCCCCAGGGCTGTTGCAGGCGGCCACCCAGGGGTGTCAGAAGCACCCTGCCCCATGGAGCCTGGGGCAAGGATGGCCTGTTGGAGTCTGCCAGGAGCAGGCCCCCTGGTACATGAGGAGACATTGGCAGGGTTGCATGAGGCTGCCCAAGTGTGCCACCATTTCCTGAGTGACTATGCCAGCATTATTTAAAAAGGGGAAGTGTAATTTCCATGCCAAGTAAGCGTAATTGTGCCTTTTATGCACCTGGAGGCTAAAGGTTTTAATGAGAATAGACGCTATGCTGATTTGGTCTGAGGTGGGGACCATGCAATGAGAAAATGGTTACTGTTTGGGTTTGGGTATGATAGTAGTTTTTGGGGATGATTAGTTTATGCTTGCAGAAGAAATTTTGGAGTTTCATTTAAAAGTAAAATGTCATAATGGATTGAGCATCGATGTGGCAAGCAGTGACTGAAGAGTACTGTTGTGCATTAGTAGTGAATTACCATGAGAAGTATTAGTGAGAATGATGTTGCACTTAGAATAGGAGATGCATTTTATTTTAGATGTAACCATTTTGAGGCATTGCAGGTTGGTTTTAGAGTTGGCCCCAGTTGGCAACATGCACGTTTAGGTCTCATTTAAAGTTGGTTTCCACATTTGTGTTGTGACAGGGGTTGTGTGTGAGTGGCACATATGAGGTTGATTGAGGTGGACAATCAAAGGGTGTTGATCCTATTATGCTTAGTATAACATTTTGAGGCATTTTAGCATATTAGGTTACCTGTTTAATGGTGACATGGACTTTTAGAAAATGTGACTTGGATGTACTATATTTCAATGTTCTGATCATCCTAAGACTATGTTTTGCTTGTGTGTGTGTGGTGTGAGATTTGTGATCTTAAAGCACAATAAGAGTGATGTTGGTCATTAATGGTTACCACAATCTTTGAGTCATTTCAGCATTTAGAGTTGCCCATGCTTTGGCAACATGGACTTTTAGGAAATGAGATCTGCAATTTATAATGTGATTATTGATGTGTCATTGCAATGCTTACTATAACCATTTTTGAGGCATTGTAGGCGTGATGTTCTGTTTGTGCGTGTATGGATGTGCAACCCATGATGACTGCCAGAGTGACTGCAGCGCTCCTTAGCAGTTAACATTCTATGCCGGGGTTGTCTGTATTTTGAACATCCTGTGTTTGTGTGTGTGTTGTAGCAGTATGTGAATGTTTTAGTGTTGGTGCATGACCAGTGTTGGGTTTTGAAATTTTTTTTTTATTGTTTTTTTGGAATATGTTTTAATTGATGTACATGACCAGGGTTGGTCAGGGGACTCTGCGGAGTTGGAGGTGTTTGGTGTTTAGAGGCCCTGTGGGGTTAGTGATGTTACTAGTGGTAGGCTAGTATAGAACCTAGTTGGAACTTTGATTAATTGGTTAGTGACTCTGAGGGGTCCAGAGGTACCTAGTAGGAGACTAGTACCATAAGCTTTGCAAAGCTGTGTTTTTGTGATGATTGGTGGCTCTGAGGAGTTCACATGAAACCTAGTGAAGCTTTTATGTTGTTTTGGATTGTGGCTCTGCGGAGCAGTCCAGAGGCATCTAGCAGGGGACTGGTGCCTGAAGCTGTGTGAAGCTTCTATGTTGTTTTGAAGGTGTCTAGCTCTGCGGAGTTTACTTAAAGCTGTGTTTTTGTGATGATTGGTGGCTCTGAGGAGTTCACATGAAACCTAGTGAAGCTTTTATGTTGTTTTGGATTGTGGCTCTGCGGAGCGGTCCAGAGGCATCTAGCAGGGGACTAGTGCCTGAAGCTGTGTGAAGCTTCTATGTTGTTTTTGAAGGTGTCTAGCTCTGCGGAGTTTACTTGAAGCTGTGTGAAGCTTTGATGTTTTTGGTGACCCTGGAGTTGTTAAGGTCCAGGGATTGCTTGGAATTCTGGAGATGCAAGTTACATTGCATTTAGTGTTTTCTTTTAACTTTAGGTGACTTTTGGAATTGTTCTTGAGTCCGCTCTTGATTAATTTCAGAAGCCTGGCAACGTTTCATCTGCAGCTGTGTTCACTTTGGGGTGTTTATTTGGTTTTGAAGGGCTCATTTGTCTGGCCAACATTTGTAGCGTTATGCTGGTGGTGGTTGTTTAGTGACAGCTGGTTGCGTTTCTTTATTGGTGTGATGAGGTGAGTGACTGGTGATTAGGTGTGTCTGTGTTGCTTGAATTTTCGAATGGATTTGACAGCGGCATGAGTTGTGACTGTGGTTTATTGGTGACCCAGGTAGATTGTTGGGTTGTTAGTAAGTATCTTGCGCAGTTATGACAGTACCTGGTTTTTCCCGGTTTTGGGAGTTAGTACTCGGAAGTGGCAGTCCGAGGTTCCTTTGTGGCAGAGAGGAACGGAAGGAGCTTTGTGTTTGGTTGGTCTTGGTAGTGTTGTGGTTTGTTTGCCGAGGTGGGTGGTTAGTGCTCGAAAGTGGCAGTTCGAGGTTCCTTTGTGGCAAGCGGGAACGGAAGGCGATTTGTGATGTTTTGATTGGTTAGGAATGTTAGTTGTGGCGGCTGGGACTGTCATAGGATGTTAGTTACGCCTGTTTGTTCAATCTCTGGGGTTAGCGGAACTCTGCTGAGAGTGAGGTGTGTCTTGCTGTTGTGAAAGTGTGTGTTGTTCTTCATGCAAGAGGAGGAGGTGTTAGGGTTGCTTTCTCTTAGTGTGTGTTTGAGGTGTGTTTGTTTGTTGTAGGAAAGGAGGTGTTAGGGTTGGCTCTTATACTTGCATGTGTGCTGAGCCAGGATTGATGTCACCATCAGAATGTAGGCTGTGAGTCTGGAGTGTGAGATTAGAATGTTTGGGGTTGAATGGGTTCTAACCCAGGCAGTTAGATTATGTGAGCCTGGGTGGTGGGAGCCAGTGGGCTCCTGTCCCTTTCCTCTTTATCTCCTAATGACTTGTTGACATCTGATCCTGTAACCTAAGAAGCTAATAAAGTAACCACTATGCGTACCTGGCCTGTGTATCCTGAGTGTCCCTTGGAGTGAACCCTATGGCCAAGAGCCGGTCATAACAGTGCCAGTGTCTCTTCATGATGGAATGTAGTATATGATTATCCGAATTGTATCGGGTAATCAGTCGAATCTTGTCTGGGCCTTGTCGACGATTCGTTTGTTTGGGACGAAGTAAGGTATCTCTCTCTAACGTACTGACTTGACGGGCTGTGGCAGCTATTTTTCGTTGGTTGTAACCCCTTTGTAGAAATCTATTTTGTATTGATTGACTTTCAAGGTAATATTCATCCAACGTTGTACAATTCCGACGTGCTCGAATCAGTTCTCCCTTGGGTATGTTTGAAATCACATGTTTTTTATGACAACTGTCAGCATGCAGGATTGAATTAACTGAAGTAATTTTCCTGAAGGTTTTGGTTGTAAAGCCACAGTCCGAAATGCAAATAGTAAGGTCCAGAAAGTCAATAGTAGTGGAGCTGGAAGAGTGAGTGAATTGTATGCCCCATTCGTTTGAATTAAGCAAGTTCACAAACGCATCTAGTTGTTCTAAATTACCTGTCCAAAGCATAAACACGTCATCTATATAACGCTTCCAAAGATGAATATATGAGGTGTAGGCATGTGTGCAAAACACAAATTGCTGTTCAAAATTGTGCATAAAAATATTGGCTAATGCTGGGGCAAAGCTAGCGCCCATAGCAATCCCAATGAGTTGTTTAAAATACACATCATTGAAGAGGAACACATTGTTCTCCAAAGCAAACATAATAAATTGCTTGAGCATTTCAATATGCACATAGTAAGATGCTGAGGTATTACGGAAAATGTATTCCACACTTTGAATAGCCATATCGTGTTTAATCGATGTATATAGTGATTTGACATCTAATGTCACCATCAATAAATTTTGTCGAAAGGGTAAGTCTTTTAGGATTTGTAAGACATGCATTGTGTCTCTAATATATGCCGTGGTGGTAAGCATGGCAGGTAACAAACATTGATTGATGTATAGCGCAAGGGGTTCCAAAACACCTCCTCTTCCACTCACTATTGGTCTGCCTTCGGGTATACTGGTATACCCTTTGTGTAGTTTAGGCAGAAAGTAAATGGTTGGCATAATTGGACCATCTGAAATTAGAAATTGTCGTTCAGTATCTGATAGTACTCCTTTCTTGTGCCACTCTAAGATCATTTTGTTAAACTCTAATTGAATTTGGCGAATAGGATTAGATGGTAGCTGTAAATAGCAGCCTGCCTGGTTAAGGTGAGCAAGTCCCATGGTGATGTAATCTACCTTATTCATTACCACTACGTTTCCGCCTTTATCTGCTTCCTTAATGATAAGGTCCTTATTTTCTGCCAGTTCCCGAAGAGCAGCACGTTCCGCAGGGTTTAGATTCTGTTTCGATTTATTCTTGAAAGAACTTGTTTGTTTATCAATCGTAGAATGGATATCTTTAATAACTGCTTGATAAAAAGTGTCAATGATGTTATCTTGAGCAAACATTGGTGTGAATTTGGATTTTGAACTAAGTTCTTTAATCGACAGATTCTGTTGATCTATGTCAAGTTCATTTAAGATATTAGAGATAATTGATTCTGACTGTATGTCTGCATCTTCCAAGGTCATGAGAATATGTGTATTAAGCATTGTTTGAAGCGTAATATCTGATGGAACTGGTATTGATGTTTTAGGTTTGAAAATTTTGATCTGAGTGGCAAAGAATTTTTTAAGTTTTAATTTGCGAATGAACTTAAAGATGTCAATTTGAATATCCACAAAATTGTTGAGCCCAGATGGTGCAAAAGACAAACCTTTATTGAGCACAGCATGTTCAGCAGTAGAGAGACAATGCTTACTCAAATTGCAAACAAGATTCAGCGGTTCCGGTTCATCATTTGTTGTTGATGATAGGCTCTTGTCATTCTGCGTGGCGCGGCAGGGGCGTTTCCGCCGGGGTTGATTGCCACCCCTGGTGCCCCTTGTGGTATATTTGGGGTTGTCATATTGTCAGCAATAGGTGTTTGAAATCGGACTGATTTTTTGTTTGCGGTGGCCAGAAGTGCTTGCCGATTTCCCTTTTTGTACCGTTTGATTTGCTCTAAAAAAGCGTTCACGATAGTGGGGGGTCGTGACATGTTAGCTTCTTCAGTTGAAACTTCAAATTGGTCTTCATTAGGCTCGATATCTGCATTGTTAGTTACACTTTGTTCCTTGGATACATTAATAGGTGCTGAGGTCTCTGTTTCACTGTCCGGATCCGAACTGGCAGCAGATGACGCTACACTGTTGGATCTGGATCTGGACACTTGATCATATTTAGGTTGATAGGTGTAGACCCTGTTGTCTCTATAGTCACGGTCATCTCTAGAGAACTTTCTTGATTTTCGTAGTTTGACTTCATCTTGATGTTTTCTTAAAATGGTATACAGTGTCTGATAGTTTTTATCTACAGTTGCACTGGGGGCATCGAAAAGGTTAATTGCTTCCTTCAACTTGTCAATTTCAATGACAATCCGTGTGTGTTCCCGTGTTGCATGCTCAATTAAGAGTTTCATCATATTATTGGAGCTTGTTTCTAAGTTGGTTTCCCATTCTGAGATTAGATCTATATCAGATGAGTCTTCAAAATCCGGTAAGATTACGATTCTAAGACCTCTTGGTATTTTCTTTTCACGTAAATAATGGGTAAGTGTCGTTTTCTCCCAGAATTTGTTAATTTCTTTGATACTGAGCTTCTCAAGTTTAACAAAAAGGGAACGTAGGTCCGTTGTTTCTTTGTTAATTCTTTTAAACGGGTTCAGTGTAAAACTACACTTACCCATTATTTACGTGAAAAGAAAATACCAAGAGGTCTTAGAATCGTAATCTTACCGGATTTTGAAGACTCATCTGATATAGATCTAATCTCAGAATGGGAAACCAACTTAGAAACAAGCTCAAATAATATGATGAAACTCTTAATTGAGCATGCAACACGGGAACACACACGGATCGTCATTGAAATTGACAAGTTGAAGGAAGCAATTAACCTTTTCGATGCCCCCAGTGCAACTGTAGATAAAAACTATCAGACACTGTATAACATTTTAAGAAAACATCAAGATGAAGTCAAACTACGAAAATCAAGAAAGTTCTCTAGAGATGACCGTGACTATAGAGACAACAGGGTCTACACCTACCAACCTAAATATGATCAAGTGTCCAGATCCAGATCCAACAGTGTAGCGTCATCTGCTGCCAGTTCGGATCCGGACAGTGAAACAGAGACCTCAGCACCTATTAATGTATCCAAGGAACAAAGTGTAACTAACAATGCAGATATCGAGCCTAATGAAGACCAATTTGAAGTTTCAACTGAAGAAGCTAACATGTCACGACCCCCCACTATCGTGAACGCTTTTTTAGAGCAAATCAAACGGTACAAAAAGGGAAATCGGCAAGCACTTCTGGCCACCGCAAACAAAAAATCAGTCCGATTTCAAACACCTATCGCTGTCAATATGACAACCCCAAATATACCACAAGGGGCACCAGGGGTGGCAATCAACCCCGGCGGAAACGCCCCTGCCGCGCCACGCAGAATGACAAGAGCCTATCATCAACAACAAATGATGAACCAGAACCGCTGAATCTTGTTTGCAATTTGAGTAAGCATTGTCTCTCTACTGCTGAACATGCTGTGCTCAATAAAGGTTTGTCTTTTGCACCATCTGGGCTCAACAATTTTGTGGATATTCAAATTGACATCTTTAAGTTCATTCGCAAATTAAAACTTAAAGAATTCTTTGCCACTCAGATCAAAATTTTCAAACCTAAAACATCAATACCAGTTCCATCAGATATTACGCTTCAAACAATGCTTAATACCCATATTCTCATGACCTTGGAAGATGCAGACATACAGTCAGAATCAATTATCTCTAATATCTTAAATGAACTTGACATAGATCAACAGAATCTGTCGATTAAAGAACTTAGTTCAAAATCCAAATTCACACCAATGTTTGCTCAAGATAACATCATTGACACTTTTTATCAAGCAGTTATTAAAGATATCCATTCTACGATTGATAAACAAACAAGTTCTTTCAAGAATAAATCGAAACAGAATCTAAACCCTGCGGAACGTGCCGCTCTTCGGGAACTGGCAGAAAATAAGGACCTTATCATTAAGGAAGCAGATAAAGGCGGAAACGTAGTGGTAATGAATAAGGTAGATTACATCACCATGGGACTTGCTCACCTTAACCAGGCAGGCTGCTATTTACAGCTACCATCTAATCCTATTCGCCAAATTCAATTAGAGTTTAACAAAATGATCTTAGAGTGGCACAAGAAAGGAGTACTATCAGATACTGAACGACAATTTCTAATTTCAGATGGTCCAATTATGCCAACCATTTACTTTCTGCCTAAACTACACAAAGGGTATACCAGTATACCCGAAGGCAGACCAATAGTGAGTGGAAGAGGAGGTGTTTTGGAACCCCTTGCGCTATACATCAATCAATGTTTGTTACCTGCCATGCTTACCACCACGGCATATATTAGAGACACAATGCATGTCTTACAAATCCTAAAAGACTTACCCTTTCGACAAAATTTATTGATGGTGACATTAGATGTCAAATCACTATATACATCGATCAAACACGATATGGCTATTCAAAGTGTGGAATACATTTTCCGTAATACCTCAGCATCTTACTATGTGCATATTGAAATGCTCAAGCAATTTATTATGTTTGCTTTGGAGAACAATGTGTTCCTCTTCAATGATGTGTATTTTAAACAACTCATTGGGATTGCTATGGGCGCTAGCTTTGCCCCAGCATTAGCCAATATTTTTATGCACAATTTTGAACAGCAATTTGTGTTTTGCACACATGCCTACACCTCATATATTCATCTTTGGAAGCGTTATATAGATGACGTGTTTATGCTTTGGACAGGTAACTTAGAACAACTAGATGCGTTTGTGAACTTGCTTAATTCAAACGAATGGGGCATACAATTCACTCACTCTTCCAGCTCCACTACTATTGACTTTCTGGACCTTACTATTTGCATTTCGGACTGTGGCTTTACAACCAAAACCTTCAGGAAAATTACTTCAGTTAATTCAATCCTGCATGCTGACAGTTGTCATAAAAAACATGTGATTTCAAACATACCCAAGGGAGAACTGATTCGAGCACGTCGGAATTGTACAACGTTGGATGAATATTACCTTGAAAGTCAATCAATACAAAATAGATTTCTACAAAGGGGTTACAACCAACGAAAAATAGCTGCCACAGCCCGTCAAGTCAGTACGTTAGAGAGAGATACCTTACTTCGTCCCAAACAAACGAATCGTCGACAAGGCCCAGACAAGATTCGACTGATTACCCGATACAATTCGGATAGTCATATACTACATTCCATCATGAAGAGACACTGGCACTTACTGCATTTGGATACGGATATCAGTAACTGGATTGACCCATTTCCTAATTTTACATTCAGTAAAGGAAGGACTCTAAAAAATTTACTCAGCCCATCATTCATGCCTAATGAAGATCGCCAAACTACATGGCTCAACCAAGACAAATTCAAAGGCTTTCACAAATGTGGTAGCTGTTCCATGTGCCCATATGCATTAGAAACTAATAATGTTTTGTTTAATCCTTGCCAAACACATCGGATTGAGTCTTTTATCAATTGCAACACCAAATACACGGTTTACTGCATCATTTGTGTTTGTGGCAAGAAATATATTGGGAGTACGATCAGGCCCCTCAAGACCAGAATCCGTGAACATTTGTCGACCATTGCCAGCCAGGATGCCAAATTCCCGCTAGCATCACACTGGCAGAAATTCCATCAGCTTGACCTTAAACAAAACATCAGATATGTAGGGCTTGCAAAAGTGACATTACCGCAGAGAGGCGGTAACCTTACTCTGATTCTTCGTCGATTGGAAGCACGTCTTATTTGTCAATACAGAACAGTAATTGAGGGTCTGAACACGGACCATGAACTTGCTGTTTTTCTATAAACATAATGTTTTATATAATTCGTTCAGACTATATAGAAAGCCCTTCTACTATTGCTTATTTCAGGTTCAAGTTTCTCCTCTTACTGTCTATCCTGGTCTGGTTCTATATTCAATTGCGTTTGTGTCTTGCACTTAATATTATTTAATTCGGTCGAATTTCATGATTATATGAAATTTCAGCACTTGCTGTACATAAGGTTCAGGAGCGGGCAATAAGTTTTTGACAAACAACCCCTTGATACATTAACACGGAATCTACCAATTTCGTAGAGAGCGAGTCTGCCTTATCACCTTTGTCAAAGGTTGTAGTCGGCCTCTTAGTTGCCTAATGCATTTATATTTCAAGGAATACACATTTTTTAATTATAATTTTTTCAGTTAGGCCCTCTATAACACTTTACATCACCATATTGGTGAGATGCATTCGGTCTCCATGGCAACCTGAGATTCATATTGGAATACCATGTAGAATTCTGCTATCTTACAATAATAATTTTGAGTTGGACATTTGTCAAAATGAGATATAACATATCAGGCTTTGGTAGTATCACTTACTATTTCGCGCGAGGCGTTATTTTATCACTTTTACAATTCAAAGATACAGCAATTTAACCCTTCCAAGATGGCCGACATGGGTTTAGGTGTGGTTCGACCATTTTGGAGTGTACAGCTCTAAGCAGTTCAATAAAAACAACAGTTCGCACAGCGCAGGCGTGGGGAATAGACACGTTCAGTTCGGACCACCAGGGTAAGTAACTCTCGCCGGTCCCTAGAACACCCTCCAATATGTGTTCGCATGCCTATTTGCCTGTAATTAGATAAGCGGCTAGCGCTCTAACCTAATGATCTACCTCTCTTTCCTTTACGGCTTTGCCCCAATGGAACACTCATGCCGATCAACTGTTATGTTACATCTACAGTCGGATATACTAATTGGGTAGCTTTCCGCAATTGCGAGGAATATAAAAAGGTATGCCCTAATTATCTCTAATTGCATAATTTAGCAACTCTAAACTGATTAATTACGACCAATGCTATAATCAGTATTATCCACTTTAGGTTCGTACTTTTCAGTACATCTACAACACGTAATCACGTATGTTCAACAATCAACCCAAGGTACTTAATGTCAAGCTTTTAAATCAAATCGAACTTTTGCATTTTATGGTCATTGGGAACACACTGCAATCATGCACTAACGGTTTTCCTATTGTTTTGTCTCTCTCTTATCCTCCGCTCCTTCTCAACTCTCCAACCCTGTTTCTAAATTGTTTATGCCACTTGAACCTACCACATTAATAGGGTGGGTTTTCTTACTATTTGGTCAACAATGCTAAATGTACACAAATGTATTTGTGGGTTTACCTAAAATGTACTTATTTTTATGCTATGCATGGACAATGTTTCCCGCTAACTTTTGGACTTAAAATGTGTTTGTCTTATATAATTTAACTCACGCCTCTATACAAAATGGGGGCATAAATGTGACCGACTTATTTCAAAAATCGGGTGACATATCACCCCCACTGCCCCGTGGTACAACTTGAATTCTTGAATCTATTCATTATCACTATATGGTTGCTTTGAAACATGACTATTCTTTTCTTTCATTATTATTTTTTATTTTTTATTCATTTTTTGTCGTTATTAATTTTGTTACTTTTACAACCTGGTATATGGTTGGCTAATATTTAATTTAATTTTAATTTTTATGTACAAGCCTCAGAGGAAGAGCAGTGTTGCTCGAAACACGTGTAAGGCTGTACCATACTCACCTAATAAAACTGCAAACTAAGCAGTGTCTCAATTTTGTATGTGTTGGCGCAGTGAGACTGGAAACACTCCTCCTTGAACTTAATTTTAAAAGGGGGATGTGAGCCCGACTGAGGGGGATCTGGTGTGAACTGCAATTCACCTGAGAAAAGGCATACAAACTTTAATTGGTCCAAACCCAGCTGAGGGAGACTAACTGTGGGAAAGGGATCTAAGCCCGACTGAAGGAGATTTGGGGTGAACCGTAAGTCACCCGAGAAGGAATTGTGGAAGGAAAAGGGATCTGAACCTGGCTGAGGGGAATCCAGGGTTAAGAGTGAATCGACCCTACTTGATTACTTTGAAAGGAACATTTGTTTGTTTGATTCATCAGGCCCTATGAAGCAAGAGACTTTTGATAACTTAAGAGAATGGGGCGTAAAAGGCCCTGATGCTTGTAATGGAACTGTGTCCTTGCGCCGAAGAAGCCCAAGAATGTGCTATGCTCGAGTGAACCGCCTTGTCCCGTGCTGAAAATATGGGGAAGGGAGGCGAATGGCCTCACATCCTGACTTATCATTTTGAAAACACTTCTTTCTTTTTTCATGAATATTACCCCACACTATTTGTAAATTAGTGGTAAGGATTGACAATATGTTTTTTTAGTATAGGCCCTTTTATTTTGATGAGACTCCACTAGGACTGCGTTATTATTATTTGATGGTCGTAGATTGCTCCTATCTTAGATTTAGGTTTAGATAGGCATTTATCACACCCTTGATAAGGTTCAATAAACACCCTTAAACTGTGGTCACTTGTGTCTGTCTTACTTTGATACCTTGCCTTCCTTACATATGGTGTCAGCTGTGGGATGTGATTCAACTGATACAAATTGAAAATCCATGCTGATAATTGTCGTACCACCAGAAGGGGAAAATAGAATCGATTAACTCCTTGATCCTGACCGTGTTTCCAAACTAAATGAGGTTTTGCTGTCTCAACTACGTATCCCGACTGGTCAACAAGATCTGTTCTTTAAAACTCAAGTGTTATTAGACACCCTTCCTCTCTCCCACTATAATATACAACAGTGGGATTGAATCATAGTGAAAGTTCACCCCGTCGTTACTTTTATTAGACCTAGTGCCTTAAAACCCCCCGCTCCTGAACCTTTTCTTTTCGGTACCCATTTGCTATCCGTTGGAGGGACCTTAGCGTTAGAGACCAACCTACCAAATCCAATCCCTGGCAGAATCAGACTCAGAATAATCAGACGACATTGAAACTTTATCCAAGGGAGTCAAAACCTGTTTGTTTTCTGATTAAGAAAAAAACACAGAAGGAACCTTTACCCCACAGGAAGAAATGGCCGACCTAGCAAATGTCAAAGCCCAGTTGGCGGCCCATCAAATGCAGGCTGAAGCCAGGATTCAAGAAAATGTAACGAAGTTGGTTGAGTTGCAAGCTAGAGCCCTACTACCACAGGGGGTACTTCAACCATACCTAGATGGTGAGGATCTAGGGAATTTCTTTTTGAATTTTGAACACCAAGCCGAACAACTAGGATAGGAGGAGAACTTAAAAGGTGCTATTTGCCTCCTTTGTTGAAAGGTGAACTTCAAACCGCCTACTTAATGATATGATATGATATTTTCTTTATAGCGCACCTATACACAAGTGTCTCAAGGCACGACAAGGCAAGGGAGGGGACAATGATCTTACTAGACCAAGTGACAATGACAATGCGCAAGTGCGGGGGAGAGGGAAGGGCAAAAGTACAAGGGGATGGGGAGGGGAAGAAGTGCGAGACATAGGATCAAGACATAGAAAAAGAAGTGCAGCCAGAAGGTGGCAGTGCAGGGGTTAAAGTGCAGAAAACAGGTGTTGGGTAAGTGCAAGTAGGGGGACTGTAGGGTTGCAGATACAGCCCCAAGTGTAGGGTTGCCAGAGACAGTTCAGGACTGCAATTGGGGTGGCATAGACCTGGGTCTGTGGTTCAGAGGCTAGCCAGGTAACCAGTGAAGTAAGAGAGAGGAGATCAGCAGGGAAGTGGAAGATAGAAGGCAGAAGCAATGAGGAAGGTCTTGCACTGCTTTTGGAACTGGGAATGGTTCTTCTCACGTTTTAGAGAGGCAGGGAGGCTGTTCCAGAGAGAGGCACTGGCTGAGGAGAGAGATCTGACACCAACTCATTGCTTGGAAAAGTGACTGACCCTCGGGGAGTTGGAGGTGAAAAGGGAGATATTTCTAAAGAGAAAGCTGGAGATATTTTGGTCCTAGGCCCCAGAAGGCCTTGTGGACGATGAAAAGGGGCTTGAATTTGACCCTTGCAGCCACCACTGGGAGCCAATGGAGAGATTTCAGGGCTGGAGAGATACAATCCCTGGGCTTGAGGCCAAGGACAAGTTTCGTAGTCCTGTTCTGGATGAGTTGCAGAGGACGGAGATTAGAGGCAGGTAGATTTAAAAGGGGGCTTTTACAGTAGTCATGCAACCAAAACTGCATCCATTACAAACTGACACCAACCTGTAGCAGGCACAGCAGTCCAGATGATAAGATAATCCTCCTAGTCACTCTGCTCTCCCCCCTGGCAATAGGTTGGAAAGAGCATAGTTTCCAGGGAAACCCTTGAAGGGAAGAAAACCCTGTTCCAGATGAGACGGGTTGTGATGAGCTGGACTTGATATCACTTTCCACTGTAGTGCGGCAAAGCGATCTAAGGGTGACCCTGTAAGGTAGATGTATATGTCAGAAATGGTTCAGGAGACTTCTGTTCCCTCAAAGTAAGTGAATTAAATTTACCATCTGAATGACAGTTAAAAGCAGAAGTTGAGAAGGCTGGGGTACAGAAGTGTCAGATAGAGCATGTATTATTACCGAAGTAAGGAAGGAGAGAGACAGCAGAATAGAACTTGCTCCTACCGTGGGATAGACTCTGCTTTATGTGGAGAGGCATGCTGTGGTTAACAAAGGAGAGGGAGGCAGCGAACCTTGCAGCGCGTTTGCTGCAGCTGATCACTGCCGCTGTCTGCATGAAGGAGTATGTACAGCGCTGTGCTGTGTGGAGAGACACGCCGCGGTATTCAAGTGAGAGGGCGGTGGTGATCCTTGGATTGAGCTTGTTGCAGCTGATTTCTGCAGAGGACTGCACTCTGAGAATGTCTGAGTCGGGAAAAAAACAGCTGTAGTCAGAGGGAACTTTATCCGATAGTAATGAGACTGTGTAGCGGGAAGGACACGTACTGGGAGTCGAGGGGGTCTGAGACTGATCATAGTCCAAGTAGAACCAGAGCTTGAAATTAGGAGAATGTAGGTAGCGTAACAAGGGTTTTAAGGAAGTATAGAAAGGAAATGAAAGTGTTAGTATGAGTGTGGATGTGAGGACGTATTAGACTAGAAGGAAGAGTTTCGAACTTACCAAACTAATCTATGAATAGAGTAGCAACGCAAAGCTGATCCCTTGCTTTCGCCTGATAAACACAATCCATGATGATGGGCAAAGTCTGACTCCTAGAGCCCTGGGCAACGTCTACAACGTTGCTATCGGAGAGGGCAGCCATCTTGAAAGGAGTCCTCTGTACTATCCTGAAACCAGGGGACATCACAAGTCAAGCCTGGAGAGAACCAGAGCCCTGGAGACATTGATCTTCTGGGGGAAGGAGAGGAAAGGAAGAATACCTCTGAGGCAGTGCCGTTGGTAGTTTGACTTCTTAGAAACTTCAGAAATGTGAGAAGAGAAGGAGATTGTGGAGTCGAAGATCACCCCGAGGTTCTTAGCTTCACAGGTGGGAGCAGGGAGGGGGCCATGGGAGGCTGGCCAGAGAGTGGCAAAAAACAGGCATGCAGGTGTGCCGACGAGGAGGATCTCTGTCTTACTGGCCTTCAGGCAGAGATCATTGGCGGCGCACCACTCTTGGATTGCAGATAGGCAGTCTGGGGTGAGAGAAGGTTAAGAGGCGGCAGAGGGGAGCCTGAAGGTGAGCTGGGTGTCATCTGCATAGCACTGAAAGTTGGAGCAAAGATCAGCAATGCGGGGGGTGAGAGGTGCCAGGTATTGGTTGAACAACCAGGGAGACAGGTTAGACCCCTGGGGAAATCTTTCCTAGGGAGCTACCTTTGTATCCATCATAGAAGGGTAATTGAAAAGAGTGGGGCAAACGGCAAACTTGCAATTTTTGTCAGCAGAAATTGAGGGCCATTAGATTAAACCCAGGAGAAACCCCCCTAGAAATGGGTGAACATGTCAAAAACACAGTAGCCCTTTGGATCAATAACAAATCCCTAGAAGAATTAATAGAAATTATCACCATGGAACATTTCTCCAATTCCTTACCCCCTTTTTTCAAAAAGCTGTTTTACAGCTAAGTCGACCCACCCTAGCTATGGCCATTGAAACTGCACAAAACCACTCGGATGCAGCTAAACACTTCCACTCTGTACATCGAGGGAAGGAACGGAAAGATTAAAAACCTATCCACCAACCTCAACCTTAGGGAGTAGACAAACAAGGAGGGTAGTACCGAATCAAGGAATGGATACCAAAAGAAAGACTAGAAATCAAGAGATCTGATCCTAAAACCAAAGCAAAAGGGAGGAACCTAAAGGAAGCAGACCACCCCCTCTTATCTGTTTTCCATGTAGAGAAACAGTTCATTTAGGTAGACACTGCCTGAACAATGTAACGGATGAACCTATGGAAATAGGCTGATTAAAGGCAGAAGAGGAAGATTTAGAGACCTTTAGCATATGTGTACGTCAGTCTTCTGCTGACTTCAAATATGAAAAGGATTGGGTGAATGGGAAGCAAGTAAAGGCATTAATTGACTTGCGTAGCAAGCAAACAGCTATACAAGCTGACTTGATTACAACAACGGACCTCGAGAAAGCTACCATAGTTAGAGTTACCTGTGTGCACGGGGACAATGAAGCATACCCCAAATACCCATAGACATTAACATCCGGGGTGGGTCCTGTTTAATATCTTCAGCCATCATTCCTGGACTCCCCGGGGAAGTTATTCTCGGGGATGGGATTTCCCTACCTTTTCTACTTTCTTGCAGGAAACCCCACCTCCCTTCGGAGATTTTTAATTCCAGAATTGCTGGCAGTCAAATTACTACTCCCAAAACTCTCCAATATGTGACTGGGAAAAATCAGAACCCCATGAAACCCCTTCAAGATATAAAGAAACTATGAAACCCGAATCAACCTGTAGAGACTAGTTCATGGGTTACTTTAGAGAGACCAATAAAATCACTCCACCTCTACCTACAACGGCAAAAGAAAATCACTGGAATAGGCGAGAGTACTTAGACATATCTCATCCCTGTTCTCTCCCAGGTCTGAACAACGAAGAATCTGGACAAAGAACAGGCATAGCCACCTCGCATAGTGGAAGGGTGAATGAGAAACCTGAAGGTGTCTCACCCGCCAGTCCCCGGGGACCTGTCCTCCAGGTGGCCAGGACACAGCCATCGCTTTTGGATTCAGTTCATGGGGGTGGACCAGTGCGGGAGGATCACCTGGAAGAGGCGTCCTCGGGGAGTGGAAGTGGGACACTGGAGTGTGAGATGTGGTATCCCCTTCCTTGTAACACCTTTTCCCCATCCTACCAGGTAGGACTAACACCAGAGCCGTATATCTGACATGTCCCAAAACATGGGTCAGGCAGAGTCATGCAATTACTGATAATTACACACACCTGACTTCCATCACATTTCCAAATACAGATAAAAGGAGGAGCACGAAAGCACACTCTGAGCAAGGCAAAACGCACAAGCAAGCAGCAGTTCCTAGATGGCCGTTTAATACGAGGAGAAAGACGGTAAAACCAGAAAGAGTTGCAAGTAGGAAGTTGCCCATGGCCTTTCAGAGTAAAACCGCTAATTTCAAGAGCCCTCGAGAATATGAAACATAAGACCGGGAATTAAAGCTGAAGTGTCAAATATGCCCAGGGCTCTCTCGCATCGATAGCTGAGGTGGGGTGGAACGATTGCTGCCATGGTACTATCCTTGGCTCCCACAACAAAGCAACGCCATTAAAGTCAGCACAGCTGGTTAGTTGGAGAGACTGATAGCAGACCGGTCTGTGTTAGACCCAAGGCTGCAAATGGCAACAGCGTATGAAGAGAATCGTGTGTGCAGTGTTGGCGATGAGCGACGCTAGTATAATTGGAACTGAAGAAGTAATTTAACTTTGTGATTGAACTTTGGTTGGTAACCCAAGATACTGTATACAGAGTGGTCCGGCACCACGTGGGTGCTCACTCAAAGGTCTCTGTTAGGTATCCAACTGAGAGTGTAAAATTGTGAACTGTAACATCCAAATGTGCCTGCACCGGGTCAAGCCAAACCCTGTGCACATTCCAAAGTCTTCAATAGCTAATGCGAACTGTGATTGGTCCGAGCCCGGCTGTGGGAGGCTAATTGTGAAAGGGTGATCTGAGCCCGACTAAAGGGCATCTAGGGTGAACCGTGACTCATCTGAGAAAGGGCATATGAACTGTAGTTGGTCCGAACCCGGCTGAGGGAGAGTAATTGTGGGAAAGGGAACTAAGCCCGACTGAAGGAGATCTGGGGTGAACCTTGAGTCACCCAACAAAGAATTGTGGAAGGAAAAGGGAACTGAGCCTAGCTGAGGGAGATCCAAGGTGTAGAGTGATTCGCCCTACTTGATTACTTGGAAAGGAACGTTTTGTTAGTTTGATTCATCAGGCCCTCTGAAGCAAGAGACTTTTGATAACTTAAGAGATTTGGGCATATAATGGATGCTTGTAATGGAACTGTGTCCTCATGCCGAAGAACCCCAAGAATGTGCTATTCTCAAGTGAACAGCCTTGTCCCATGCTGAAGGTCCCGTGTGGAAGGGAGGCCAATAGCCTGAACATCCTGACTTATCACACTATTTGTAAATTAGCAGTAAGGATTGGCAATAGGTTTTTTAGTATAGGCCCTTTTATTTTGACAAGACTTCCCTAGAACTGCGTTATCATTATTTGATGCTCGAAGCTTGCTCCCATCCTAGATATAGGTTTAGATAGGAGTTTATCACACCCTTGATTAGGTTCAATAAACACCCGTGAACTGTGGTCACTTGTGTCTGTTTTACTTTGATACCATGCCTTCCTTACAACTGATTCAACTTTAAGCCAGCTTCCCGACTCAAGAGAACAACATGTAGTGCATAAGAAAGACCCAAAAGATGGTGTAAAAAACTATTTTCTGATTGTTTTTAAAAATAAATTCAGACATATTCTCATAGTCCCAAAATGATGGGCAATAAGTGGCAATAGGCAGTGATTGTTCATTAAATAGCATAATCATGGGGACAAAAAGTTAACTGCTGTAAAGTGCTTAAAATCTAAACAATGCACCACTAGGCAGATGCATAAGCAACGTCTGTTTGCTCCATGCTCAGACAATAGGGGATTTGAATCAAAATGGACAACCAAATAACTCCATTCTTTTACTTAATCCATTTTCGACTCTTTAAAAAAAGGAGCCTGAGTTCTTTAATTCAGCATGGTAATGTCGAGACCTTGATATATTCACTGATGAATCCCTTCAGTCCATGTTCACAGATTAGGTTGCAATGCATTCAGGGTTCTGGCTATTGGAATCCTCTCATCCACATACCATAATATGAATAGGTGGTGCTTGCTGAACTTGGGGGTGTCTGATGCAACTGAACCGAAGGCAAACTCATAGAGTTGACATAAGGTTAAATAAAGTTGGTCCAGATTGCATCCTTGCCTTACTCCTCCGCTACACTGAAACCATTTATTGCACTCCCCATTTAGTTCACACCTTACTGTAGCAGTAGTCTCCAGGTGTAATTCGAATATGAACTTTAGAAAAGGTGCTGAAACTCCAAGAGAATCGAAGGACACCCATCATTGTATTCTGTTTGCACAAACTAATGCTATGGATAAGTCCACACATGTCAGATAAAGGGCAGATTGCCTTCCCACTGAATGTTTGTTTTAAAGTAATCAGTCAGTCAGACATGTTTATTCGAATTTAAAAAAAGGAGATATGGACAGTCCAAGTGCTTATAGACCGATCTCCCTATTAGACTGCTCTTTTAAGATCTTCGGGAGAATCTTATTGGCTCGTACTGAGTCTTGGCTAGGAGAGGCTAAGATCCTTTCCGACATTCAATTCGGTTTCCGCCCAGGGGTCGGAACAATGGAACAGAGTTTGAATCTTTATCTTCTGGTGGCCAACTCGGTCTTTTGCAGGGGAGAGGTTGTTTATCTGGCCTTTATGGACTTGAGCACTGCCTTTGATAAGGTAGATAGGGCGAAACTGTGGGCCGTGCTCGGAACCATGGTATGCCCGGGGGACATCTTGAAGGTATTGGTCGAGCTACACAAGGATAATGAGGCATGTGTATGCAGTGGCCCAGGGGGGCACTGCACTGCCTGCTTTAGGGTGGGGTGTGGAGTCCGGCAGGGCTGCGTGCTAGCACCTATATGTTTCTGCCTCTATTTTAATGGTTTATCACCTGAACTTATCATTATATTGGCTGACTTCTTGGTGCTGGGGGGCCGGGGTTTCCCAGTTTTAGCATATGCGGACGATACCGTCCTGCTAGCAAGAACCCCCAGAGCATTACAGGCCTTGATTAACGCATATACAACCTTAATGTGTAATCTAGGTCTAAAAATCAACTCAAGGCCAGCGGCAATGAAACCAATGCTATGTGCCGGAGAAATTATACCACGTGTCAAGGCCTTTGACTACCTAGGCATCAGTTTTTCTGAAGCCCTGAATGGTAGAACCCATGTGGACAAACAATCGGCCAAAATGAGCCAACAAATTGGGGGAATTTTTCGTTTTATGTTGAGATGTAAGGGCCAGCCCTTAGAAGCAATTACTAAGATTTATGGTGCCCAAACATTGGCCGTCACCATATATGGTGCACCTATATGGGGCTTTACAAAGGTTGGGGATATCCAAGTAAAGGAAAATAAATTCTTCAGACAGCTGCTGGGGCTTCCGAACTCTGCAGCGTGCATCTCCATACATAGAGAACTGGAAATGGAGTTCTGGGAGGATCTATGGGTGTTGGCTCCGATCTTATTTTGGATTCGATTGTGGGCCAACGAATTTGCATCCCTCTGCCACTTTATTATTCGAACCACGGTGGGCAAAGTGGGCTGGCAAAAAATTCCTTTACTTGCATATATATCGAAGGTTCTCGGGGAGGCCAACCTTAGTGATCTTTTTCCACCAGTCTCACTCATAATCAAGAGTGAGGGGTCTAGTTATAAAACTGTGGTCCGAGAGGCCATAGTAAGGAAAAGAACACTTCGGGAACACGGCAATAATTGTGATGATTACCACTCTATGATTAGTAGGCCCTTGGGATCCAACCCTATTTAACATGGAGCCCATACAAAAAGGATAGGTGGCTTATCACAAGGGCACGTTTTGACTCCCTCCTCCTGCAAGCAACTACAGCTGGGTGGAAGGGAATCAAACATGGGGCCGGCTGCCCGGTTTGTGGAGATCAGCAGGAAGACTTGGCTCATTTCATGTTCTTTTGCCCGGGGTACGCAGGAATCCGAAGGGCAACTTTGCTACCCGCCCTATGGAAAACCAGGATACGCCATCATAAAGCTGCACTTTTCTTTTTTACTTAGTGCTGACTATGTTTTTACAGCATGGGCATTGCTTACATTTCTAAAAAGAGCATTGTACTTTAGGAAAAATTTGCTCAGGCTCCAGGAGGACGAAAGCAAATAATGAACCATCTTTATAGTGGATATACCTTGTAGACTGACTTTTATTGTGCCCCTGTTTAAATAGGATTTTACGAATTAATTAATGTGAACTTGCTATTGCTCAATTTTATCTGCATGTTTTATTTTAACCTCACAATTACTAGTTTTTAGGAATTGTAAATTTTTACGGATTGTATGTATTTGTTTATCAACTGATTGTTTGATGATTTATTTAAAAAAATTCAAATAAACATGTGTGACTGACTTTAAAGTAATCAAAGATATATGATTGTGCAGTTGTATCCAAGCGGTCTGTGAATTGAAATTTTGATTAATTCAGCATATTATGAATTTTGACTCAAATCGAAATATGCGTGGATATAAACTTTCTAGAAGGGATTAGCAAGCCATGCCCTCTTCTCTTAAATAGTGGTACAATTGATGCCGGTTTCCAGTTTGTAGAACAATTCCCATGTTTGAGATAATATTAATAGCATTTAGACATACAATGATATCCCACCCGGGCCTGAACTATTATTGGTAAACGATTAGTTTAAAGCACTGAATATCTCTTCCAAAGTAAAAACTGGTTGGCGTAGTTTTCAGATCAACTGCCTCATCACTTACTATTTGTTTGATGGTGAGTTAACACCTCTTATCGTAATATCAGTTTGGTCTCTGGGAATATAAATCCTAGTCTGGGGTTTATTGTGAGAGACAGCGGTAGAATGAATGCCTTTGGAAGTAAAGGATTGAGCAAGCACCCTCTAGAATTTCTGAGGGACCTTAAGGACCTTAAGGGCTACCTCTGTCTCTACTTTGGCAGAAGCATCTGTTGCTGTCTGCTGTTTCCTTTTCGATAGGGATATTCTGCAAACTCTTATGATCAATCCTTTTTTTTCTTCTATGATTGGATCGGTTATCAAATTATTTAGCAAATATGAATTTACTTTTCAGTAAGCAGAATCCTGCTTGGGAATGCCACCTCCATAAAATTATCATCTAGAATGCTTTCATTAATGGTAGCGAGTCAAACAAATTTTGCTACATTATATTTTTTGTGGCAGTAGGGCTTCAAGTTATTTAGGCTCAGTAGATAAGTACACACATTAGACATATGTAACTAAATTAAAATGCACTCATTTATACATATTTCTATAGCCCTGCCACCTTCTCTCCAAGACATAAATATGTCAGACTGCTTTAGCTATTAGAAATAGGGAACAGTAGCCAACTAAAGGATCAATTCAAATTTTGCATTGATCTTTGGAAGACCATGTACACCTGCTAAATCACTGCAAGATAATGTGCTTGAGGAGGGAGGTTTAACATCTGTGTGTGAAAAGATCATCCTTCCAAGTCTTATGATGGTATCAAGAGCACATAAAAATGGACCACCTACAAGATATTCACAGCGTTTGAGTAAATACAGAGATAGATTTAGGTTGAACAGTGTAGGGATTGGAATTAAGTATAGCATAACAGAGTTCTGCACTCTTGTTGGGCACATATTCAAAGAAGTTCCTAAACAACCTGGAGCAGATATATGAACCTGCACAACTCTTTATAAAATCTAAGAATCAGTAATGCCTACCTGTTTCACAAGTGTTAGGAAAAAAAAATTCAAATAATTTACCTGATGATTTATAAATCAAATTATCTACTGTGACACTGTATACATGTGGTGCAGATTATAATGGTCTATTATATGTACAAGTAAAGTTATTAGGCTCTTGGTTTAACTTATGCTATCATGCCTTTGCCCTTGCCATTGCCACAATCCACTTCTTAGCACTGGCTAGACACATGTTTACACTCTCCTTTTCTGAATTTTCCTTTGTACTGCAATAATTAATGATGGTTCATTTATCATTGGCATCAGACTATTGCAGTGCCATTCAATAAGATGGTCTATAAATTAAGTTGCAATGATGGCAGTCTTTGACATAGATGCTGGAGTTACTTAAATGCTATTATGAAAAGTGGATATAGAATGAGAATTAATAAGAACCAAATTAATGTCATTGAATCTATAAGTTGTTAAGAGATAATTATGGTTGTCAAATGGCAGTATGGTAGAGGGAAAAGATATAAAATCACAGTATAGTTGAATGGTTGATTGTGGTACAGATGAATGGATTGCTTTCTCACAAGGAGGTTATATTTAGCGGGGTGATTTTAGCGTTACGTTATCCAACTGATGAGTGCTCTTTCATATAATAAATTATAAATTAGGAAAAGTTATCTGACTGCTGATTAGTTTTTGCTGAAAATTGGCACAGCCCGCTGCCCAGAAATTCCTTTGCATGTAGGCTTTCGGACTGGTGTAAGTATATATCGTAATTCAGTTTGCTTTTTCCTTCTTGTTGTGAATACTTCCAAGATTAGTGTTTGCATCATATCTAGTTGTTTTGGGTTTTGGCACACTTAAGAGCACCAGTTGGCCAGAATAACGCTACAGAGAAGAAATAGAAAAGAATGGATGTTAAGAAGCATTCCTTTATCATCACAGAGCTTTGTCACAGTTGTTCTTCTTCATCAGTCCTTCATCACAGTCTTTCTCCTTCATCACAGTGTTTAGTCTCAGTCCTCCTTTCCCCTGTATCACAGTCCTTTTCCTTGGTTACAGTCCTTCACCATTACAGTCCTTCTCCTTTGCCAATCCTTCATTACAGTCCTTTTCTTTCATCACAAAGTCCATCTCTTCCTTCTCCTTTGCCAAGGTTCTCCTTTGTCACAGACAATCCCCTTTGTCACAGTCCTTCATTCTCCATCATCACAGTCGTCTTTCATCATAGTCCTTCTCCTTCATCACAGCCCTCCTTCTTCATCATTGACCTTTTCATTTGTCACATTCCATCTCCTTCATTAAAGCCCTCCTCTGCCTCAGCCCTTCCTCACCAATCTTTCATCACAGTACTTCCCCTTTATTAGAGTCCTCCTTTGTTGGTCCTTCAACACGGCCCTTCTCATTTATTAGTTTGTCTCCTATCAAAGTTCTTATCTTTCTCACAGTCCTTCTTCATCACATTACTTTATCACAGTCCTTCTCTTGTTTCAGAGTCTTTCTCCTGCATCACACTCATTCTCCTTTATCACAATCTTTTGTCACAGTTGTGCTTCATCACAGTCCTTCTTCATTACAATCCTGCTGCGTCATCATAGTCTTTCTCATAATTATAGTCCTTTTCCTTCTCACAGTCCTTCTTCTTCAGTGCATCCTTTTCATATCAGTACTCTTCATCACATTCTTCCTTTATCACAGTTCTTTCTCATTCATCACGGTGCTTCAAAGCAGTCCTCCTCCTTTGTAACACTCATCCTTCATCATAGTCCTCTGTCACAGTCCTTCTCCTTCATCACAGTACTCCTTCATCACAGTCCTCATTCAACACAGTCCTCGTTAATCACAGTCCTTCTCCTTTGTCACATTCCTTCCCCTTCATCAAAGCCATTGTGCTTCATCACATTGGTTCTCCTTAGTCACTGTACTTCCAGTTTGTCACAATCCTCCTCCTTCATTACAATCCTCCTCATTCTCCTTGGCCACAGTTCATCTCCTTCATCATATTCCTTCTCCATTGTCAGTCTTTCATCAGAATGCTCCTTTTTCACGGTCCTTCATCACAATGTTTCTACTTCATTACGGACCTTTTTCACAGTCTTTCACCTTCACTATAGTCGTTCTTTTTTTATCACAGTCCTGCTTCTTCAGAGTCCTTCATCAAAGTCCTTCTCCCTCATCACAGTCCTTTATGGTAGTCCTTCTCCTTCACTATAGTCCTTCTTTCATGTCACAGTTCTTCTCCTTCATTTTAGGCAAACTGACTTAAGTACAGTCTCTCAGCCATTCACAGTTACAGTCTCTCTCTGTCTGCCCCCTCTATATCGCTTCATCCATATTTTCTTCTTCCCCTACATGTGTCCCTCTTTGTCTCTCTGTCTCCCTCTCTCTCACTCCCGGTCCTACTTTCTCTCTTGTGTGCTATCTCTTTCTCTAATCATCATCACGTTATTATGAAATAAATCCATTATAATATAAACCAATACAATATCCTCATAGAAATACATACTAAAATGATAATGGGCAACCACAATCCGTAAGATCCATAAAATAAGACACAAGCAAGCCAAATTGAAAATTCCATCAATGCCCATGTCGCTTTCTCACAGTTCTTCCTATTTTGGTCTTGGCAACCCCTGCAAAGCTAGTGCATAAAGGCCTTCTACTTCCTTTCCAGGCAAGAGTTAGATAGCGGGCCTCGACTTTCATCACTCTCTCAACTTTAGTGGATGCACAGTATTCCACTATCTCTTTACACATTTCAATATTGTTTGACCTAGCTAGGGATAGAGTAGGGGCAACTTCCGTCTCAACCAGCAATAATGCGGGCATGAGAGAAAGAAGTGCACTACTGTCTCAATGGTCTTATTATCACATTGGCAGAGTACACCCTTGGCTACTATCCTCTCTTAACAGTTAGGTGGCACAGAGGAAGACATCACAATCTGTGATTGAGAGCCAGAGGATTTCTCTACACTTGTGTCCCCATGTTCCAAAGTGAAAAACGGCTTCTTTCGATTTTTTCTAAAGACTTTATTTATCGTTTTCAAGATTTGAGTGACAAAAATAAAAGAACAGAACAAATGCAAATAACAACAGCAGGGGGAATCACAGAAGATATAAATAGGATGCTGCAGCAAACTGTACTCTCACATAAGCGGAGTGGACATTGGAACGTGGACAAGTCATCAAGTTATTACAAACATAAAGATCCCACTGTGGTGACCAAGTCAATCTGGCCCATCGACAATACAGACCAACAGCCAACTCCAGTAGCAACAACAGGGGGAACAAAACATGTTGGCCCAAGATTAAATCAATAAGACAAATGTAAGCACCTGTGGTATGATAGATCAGAGGGGGTATCCTTCTTGGAACTCATGGAGACAGAGCCACACTTTGATATAGCTGGGAAGGTGACCCCAAAAGGTGGCCCAAAACTTCTCAACCTTTTAGCACCACATGTTAATTTGTGGGCCTTCAGCCATTTTTCAGCCCCTAGCCAGTGAAATCTGAGACGCCAACAGTAGGTGGATAATTAACACAGGTACAGATCCTTCCAGGGGATAAATAGATTGACCGTCTCCCTCAACAAAATCACTAATGGATCTATTGGTAACTGACCCAGTAATTTCTTTTATTAAGGCCAGGGCCTCCTTCCAGAACATTTGTCCTTTCACACAAGTACACCGAAAATGTAAAAACATCACCTTTGGACCTCCAAGATAGAGGGGAGATAGACTGGCTAATCTTATTAAGACGGATCTGTACATTTACCATCAGTGGATGAATGTATATGCATTCTCTTTATTCTAAATGCATTGGGATGCAGTCACGTCTCTCGCCCATGTCCTCCTCCCGTGTCTCCTGTGTGACTGATCGCTCCCTTTCCAATTGTGACATATAGAAGAGCTTCACAGAGATCAGATCTACTAAGTAATTTGTACAGTTTGATCATCTTTTTCTTGGAGCATCCCTACCTCATAATGAGTTTGAAACAGTGGGTGGGTGTGTTCCAGCCCTGTGTATCCCCGCATGGGTGGGTGTGTTCCAGCCCTGTGTATCCCCGCATTTGTCACCCAGTGTCTAAGTTGACAGTATCAAAATCGCTCAACATCGGGGATATAAAACGCGGTCTTACATACTACAAAAGTAAGTGGTTTATGTACACAGTATAATTGACTCAAGTGAGTAAGCACATTTCTACACAAATCCCTAAAGTCCCTATCAGTCAAACTAGCGGAGAAGCTTGCGTTACCAAAGACTGGTGAGAGGAGACCCAAGCCCCTCGTTATACCCTACAGCCTTACAGCCTTATCCCAATATGAGAGCGACACTAAGGTGCAAGCCAGGGGAGTACTGTTGCTAGCTCTAAGGTATTGGTGTGATAAGGAAGGACTTGTTAAGCCAGCTTAGTGACCGATTGCTCAATATCCACCCAATGTACTCTGCCAATACAACTATGCCAATCAAGTATATGTAATAGATTTGCAGCCATAACATAATTTCAGAGGGTGGCAAGGCCCATACCTCCATTATGTTTGTCAGCGTGGAGAGCCTGTCTGCTGACCCGCGGCCTTCGATTAGACCAAAGAAATGTCATCATCTTTTGAGGAAGTTTTCAAAAATCTGTGGCTTCGAAGAACTTTGCTCTGAAAAGGCGACTCCTTACAATCCCATAAGTTATTAGTACAGATTAAGAGTTTGAATTAAATTTCTTAAGTAGCTATCAGACATCCGATCCAAAATGTCGCAGGTCGACTGTATAAGGACGGTAAAAAAGCCTAACCGTCCCAGACACAGTAAAAAATTAATGAAAATACAGGACTCTGCGCCATCAAATAAAGGTAATTTTATGTCATTGTTGCTTTATTGTTCATCAAAAACGTTGAGCCCATAAATGATAACATGTTTCGGCTCCACTGAGCCTTTTTCAAATCCGGGCCGTAAAGTTTACCTGCCGACGCGTGCGACTATCTGTGTTCCAGGAACAGATTGTTACTGGGGATTTTACCCCGTTAATACTACATGGACATCAGTCATATGAACTGGTTACATCCAATTTCGGCCCGGATTTGAGAAAAGCTCAGCGGAGCCGAAACATGTTATCTTTTGAGGAAGGGCTTGGAAAGGGGAGTGTGGGAGCACCACCGTGTGGGCCATCGCATGATATAAAAGTCTGGGGATGATATTAATTTTAATAGCCCTAATAGGGCCCATCCGATAGATCTCACAGGCTTCACCACCTCAACAGGTCATTGCACAGATTCTTAAGTAAGCTGGGAATGTTGGCCTGGTATTACTTTGTGAAAGACGGTGTCAGTTTAACCCCCAGATAATCTAGTTCACTTTTAATTCTAGACATTTCATCTGAGGACTCCGACACATTAAGTCCCATGGATTTACCCTGATTTAACAGGAAACCCGAACCTCGCTCGATTTCTTCTATCACAGCGGACAGCTTTGAGTGAGTGTGTGACATCATCAACAAGATGTGGTCAGTATATATGGATGTCTTATGTTCAACCTGCTCAGTAGAAATACCCCTAATACCTGGGTTAGTTCTGTGATCGATCGGCTAAGGGCTCTATTATTAGGGTGGAAATTAGGTGGGACAAAGTGCACTCCTGTCGTGTCCCTCTGGAGATCGATATATAACGTGAATAGTGTACTGTGATGAATCTGATGATGTATCATCTCCTCATGTGGCCAGGGGACGGCAGCCCCTATCTTATCCTGACCCTGGAGGTGGCTACGTAAAGAAGGATCACATGAAGGAAGGCGACTCTCAGGGGGAGGGACATGCATCATCAGATGAGACATGGTATCCCCCTTTCCCTTTCAGGGATATCCCCTCCATTCCTCATGCCTTGATGGCATACTGTGATAAATCGCCTTCAGCAACCCGTAAAGTCTGCTGATAGTATCCCTCAATATTCTGTAGCAAACAGAATGACAAAAAGTGAGACGAAAAAGAGGACAACCCAAATTACGATTACTAGGCTGAACCAGAAGGAGCAGTTTAGTGCTGGGAGGAAGCTGGTTTGCTTCGAGCAACTGCCTTCCTTGAAGCAGGAGTTCAAAGATGGAACAGCTGAGAGCAACAGAGATATCCGATTGGCTAGTCAGTGCCAGGGAAGCCAAGCTGTCATAATCCCAGTATTTGGGGAGAGGCAATACACCAGTGATAAGAGAAATTTGGGGAAAAAGCACATTCCTTCATATCCCAAAAGTGGGTGAACATAGAGAGAGAAACTGGCAGGAGAGTATACCAGGTGTTTTGTGAGTCTGGGACAGCACTCAAATTGTGTAAAGGAACTATATGAGAGCACCTGGCAGGAGAATATACAAGGTGTTTTCCAAGTTTGGGACTTGATTGATTGATTGATATTTTATTTATATCGCGCTCGTACACAAGTGTTTCAGAGCGCGACAAGGCAAGTGAGGGGAACAGGGGAGAACAAAACAGCAATCTTACTAGGCTCAGTGACATTGAGAACGCCAAGTGCATGGGAGAGGGGGGAGGGGAAAGTGCATGGAAGGGGGGGAGAGGTGGAAAGTGCGAAACAGAGGAGAAACAGATAAATAACAATAAATAAATAATAAAGGCAACAAACAGTGGTAATGCAGCCAGAAATTTGCAAGTGCTAGGCTTAAGGCAGCAGACAGGGTAGGTCTGATAAGTGCAGGAAGAAAAAGGGGGGGCTGTATGGGTACAGATATAGACCCCAGTGCAAGGGGTGGCCCAGAGGCAGTGCGGGAGGGTGACAGGATGAGCAGGTACCTTGGCCCAAAAGACAGAGGGTGGCCAGGTGCACAGTGCCAAGAGAGAACCGATCAGCAGGGGAGATGGGGAGCGAAGGCAGAAGAAAAGAGGAAGGTCTGGAGGTGGTTCCGGAACCAGAGATGGTTCGCCTCAAGTTTTAGAGTGGCAGGGAGGCTGTTCCAGCGGGAGGCTCCAGCCGAAGACAGAGATCTACCCCCAGCTCGATTATTAGAAAAACAACTGACCCTGAGTGAGTTGGAGGTATAGGAGCGAAGAGCTTGAGAGGGGAGGTATTTGCGGAGGGATAGCTGAAGGTATTTTGGACCCAGGCCCTAGAAAGCCTTGTGGACAATGCAGAGGGTTTTGAATTTAATCATTGCATCCACTGGGAGCCAGTGAAGAGATTTCAGAGCTGGAGAAATACGATCCCAGGGCTTGAGGCCAAGGACAAGTCTCGCAATCCTGTTCTGGATTAGTTGCAGAGAGCGGAGAGTAGAGGCAGGTAGATTTAGAAAGAGGCTGTTACAATAGTCCAAGCTAGAGAGAACCAGAGCTTGAGATACCATGAGCTTCTGGGGGAAGGAGAGGAAAGGCAGAGTACCTCTGAGGAGGTGCATTTGGAAATTTGACTTTTTAGAGACCTCAGAAATCTGGGCGGAGAAGGAAAGGGTGGAGTCAAAGATGATCCCGAGGTTCTTAGCCTCGCAGGTGGCAGAGGAACTATATGAGAGAGTCTGGCAGGGCAGAATACTAGGTGTTCGTTTGTGGTAATCTTGAAAAGAGAGTCCCAAGGAAGACTCATGACCTTATGATTATGAATTTTATTTGTGATATTTTGGAAAGTGAATCCCAAGGAAGACCCCTGCCCTTAAGATCTTGAATTGCATTGAATATGGAAAAGACCTGGAGAAGGGAGTAATTTCTCCTGGCGTGGATTGCAACACCAAGAGGAGGGGGTTATCCTCTTGGGCAATAAAGAACCTGGTTATTCTTTTGAACTTTTGTTTTGGTGGAGAGAAACCTGGGGAAGGCAGTCATTCCCTGGAACAGCGGACATTATCCATTTGGAACTTTTGTTGGATTTAGAACTTTTTTTTTACTTGAAAATGTATGCACTTACCAAGCCAAAAACAATCCCTTAACACCTTAGAGTTACTTTTAGAATGAGAGGGCTAGGATAGGATTTTGGACACAAGACATTTTTACTTTGGACATCTCTACACAAGACAGACACTTAGTTTTTGGTTAAGGTAGGGAATTACCTCCCAGATTAGGGACAGTAAGGCATTTTCCGACCCCTTTACCCTTTAATAAATGTCTATACCAATCACTATGAGTCATCTGTGTCCGTGTCTCATTCCTGGTTCCTCACAGCACATTAATACATATTCTTATTTTGGGAACTTGGCAGGCCATAATCCAGGACCAATCCCACACCTTTTGAATTGTCAAGGATATAAATCTCCAGGCCTTATTAGCATTCAGAGGCAATAATGTCATTGGTATTCAACATGTGCGCCCAACCTCAACAACATTTATGGCTCACCTAATATTGTTGCGAGTGCTTTGATTGAAAATATATTTGTTCTGGTCCAAGTGTATCAGGGACAGTAGAGCATGCATTAGTCTGGAAATCAATACCTTTGAGAACATTATGGGCTCCGCATTGAGGAGGGCGATTGAGGCGTAGGAATCACACAAAGTGGCATCCTTACCCTGCTTAAGGATAGCAGTGATTCACCCATTGTTTCTGACACTGCCTCTAAATTCAAGATAGAGTTAAATATATTCAACAAGAGTGTGGGAGCCCCTCTACTGAGAACGAACATTGGTCAAATACCATGGTCTATGGATTTCTTCCACTCAGGAGTGTCCACAACAACATTAGAGCTGACTGCACCCTTCACTGAGACTAAATAGCCATTTGCATATCAGTCTGGTCCCACTGACAAGGGCAGTCCAGCACCGAAATGCTAGACAATTCTCCTCTGAAGAAGAGTACCATAAGCAACCCCAGACATGTGTTTCAGCCTTGTTGGGCCTCCTCAGTGAGGTGAAGCTGAGCCTCTATCGAGCTTCTCAGTCTCCACACTTTGTAGGGCACCATTAACAGCCCCAATGCCCGTTATGTGATTTCTGAATCTCTGTTTGTTTAGTTTATATGGCAACAGCTAGTTAGCCTTGTTACTGTGCATAAAATGATATGGTTTATGTGCAGTAGAGATGTGGCAGAAACCATTGCCATCAGCACTTCCAAATTTCACTTCTTAACATTCTATAATCCTTTGGGGATTTTGTTTGGGCATGAACCATCTCTCTCTCATGCAGGGGCCTCTAGGCACACCGTAGCTTGCTGTCTCGATTTGAAATAGGCCTCTGAGTGACTACTGACATTTACCCTTATAACTGCCATCAGGGTATCCCGCAACACCACGGCCAGTGCTCTGTCAATGGCCATAGCAATTTCCCTATGAGTGATCGGCTCTTGAAGGAGCTAGTCATAAAGCCTCCACTCCAGCTTCTGGGTTGGACAAATCCTATTAATGTGTGTCCCAGCCGAGACTATGAAATGATCCATGAATAATCTAAGACCAATGTAAGAGCCAGATATAAAGTGAAGCAGAGAGGTTGACAATAAGAGGACATCACATCAGGAAGAACATGCAAGTAATGAGTATATTCTCTTTCAATACCATGAATCAGACTCCAGATGTCAACTACGCCCAACATCTGCAAGACAAGCGCATTTCTATAATCTGTAGAAGTTGGAGGAAGTGTTTTATCCATCTCTGGATCTGGTACCAGATTAAAATCTACCCCGATAATTTTCCCTCTGCTACTGCTCTTAGGGTTGGGAGAAGTGTTGCCAGAAATTCATGCTGATTATCATTCAGGGCATATAGAGAGGCCAAGGTTAACGGATGGCCAAATAGGATACCTCTCTTCAGGATTCTTCAGCAACCCTTTTTAAGAAAGGGGCGTCTCTTGTTAGCAGGATAGCAGTGGCCCTTTTTTATGGGTGAGGCAAAGTATTGCGTGGGGTAAGCCCTAGATCTCAACCTGTGCTCATCTTGTAACATAAAATGAGTTTCCTGAATCATGATAATGTCAACTTCAGACTTCTGGAGCCTCCTCAATATTGACCGCCTCTTAACTGGGGAATTTGGACCCTGAGCATACAGTGTCTCTGCTTCATAGGCTTCCACACCCATCATCTGGGCCTAGGAAATTAAGTGAAAGTGAATCAGATAAAAATATGCCCATTTGGAAAAGGAAATTGTCATCCACGCCATTAATCTCATTAGAGGGTTTATGCTGTGTGCATGCACACTGCAAAACAAGTAAAAACCTGTAAACAAACTAAACAAAAAACTCCTCTAAACAATCCCATCACCCCCACCCACTCCCAATCCCAGCTCCAATTCGAATAAACCAGCCATCACCTTCCACCAGCTCAGGTTTCGGGGGTAGGATGGGTATGACCCTCCCCAGCACAACACCTTACTCCTGTCAAGGGCATCCGACCCTGGTCCCGGCTCCTCTATGATTGACTTCGGTCTGGCTTAACCACCCCCAGCCCTGCACATTGATAAAACGTAAAGGACAGAGACTCCTCAAATGAGCACTGATTAACACCTGCATCAGCCACGTCCCCCACCACCGCCCCGAATCTCACATTGATGAATCCAGCAGAATTTGACATCAGGTCCACTCAACTTTCTATGGCCTCATGGTCTTGTGACTTAAGACCAAGCCCCCCCTATGGGCTGGATAATCTTCAGGTTGATCCTTAGCTAATCCGGTGAGTGAAGAGGGTCGCAAAGCCGGGTTCATGGAAAACATGGCTTCCTGCATGGATCTAGCCATTTTTTATTCACCATCTAGAGTACAAAGCACTGCACAAGTAAATCCCCAGCACTATCTTATGACCTTCTCACTCAGCCAAAATGTACAATCACAAAGGGTTCTTCTCTTAGCCAACATTGAGGGGGCAAGATCCTGCAGCAGAATTATTTTGATACCCTGAAAACCACTTCTGTAGTTGCCCTAGTTGCAGTCATAATGTCCTCTTTTATGCAGTAAAGTGGACCCTGCTCCTGTTTACTCCTGAACCGCCACAATGCTTTGCCATATGTTCATTCCTCTATACTTCTCTAACTTACCCTTTTAAGATTCAGGGTTCACCTTCTGCCTGTCCCACTCATATCCTGATGATAGGGGCAGCTACATCCACTATGCAACCTCCTTTCCTGACTTCTCCACCTTCCTCCTCTTGCTCTCCGATATTCTTTTCTCACTTTCTGAAACTATTCCCTTCAAGCACCCTCTAAACATATTCTCCTCCTCTGCTCCTAGGATCCTTCTCCTGCCTTCTCTGCACATTACCCTCCACCTTACTCACCATCCTGACTACGTTCCATCGATGTGCGCCTCCTCTTCATGTCCAACCTACTCTTGTCCCGCTCCTCGGCTCTCTATCCTCCGGTCTCCTATTCTCCTTCTGATCCCCAACCAGATCTAAATGCCAATCTCCATCTCCTAAAGCCAACCCTAAGCATTTAAATCTTGAGGCCTATAAAAAGGTCTAACTCCTCCCCTTGGGCTGTCCCTAAAGTAGGTATACACTTGCGTCCACCACATATTGTTTTGGGGGTTGGGTTTGTTTCCGTATTTGATTGAGCCATTCTATAGGGTAGCAAGCCGAGCATATAATGGGACCCAGCGGCCATTCTGGAAGAAATACGTGTGAGGCATTCTTGCTGAGTGGACCCTTCGCCAGTAGCTTTTCGCTTGTTCTTTGTACTGCTGCGGTGGAACCGGTTCTCAAGGACCATTGGAAGTTGCTGATAGGCTCAAACAAAGTGTAAGTGGATATGAAATCATAAAAAAGTGTCATATATTTGTGTTTTATGACTAGAAAAATTCATTATTAGCATTTTGCAAACATTCCCTTTGTTTACATCTTCTTTAAACATATGCCTAATATTTGTCTGGATTGTGTCAAACTCGGTCAATATGCTCGGCAACACAATTTACCTCTTTTCTCTTCATTTGATCTCTTATCAATCCCTTTGATAACTTCCAAAACTTTAAATAAAATTCAAATAGTGCTATTGCAGGAAGTTCTTTATCTTGAACCGTTTCTTTTGCTTTAACTGTCATGACTTCAGTTAGTTAAGCCGTCATCCGGAACAATATTTTGGGATCTTGTGTGGTCTTATAAAGTGCAATGCCTGTTAATAGCTTCTAATCCCTCTTCACAGATGACTGGAAGCAATTATGTTTCTCATTCTCATTCTCTTAGACTCTTGGAAAAAATAATAAAGTGAGCCATAAAATGCTGTTCTGGGGTCCTCTTCCTAACTGTGGCAATCCATTCAGCGTATTGGAGAAACATTTTTGGCTTCACAACAACATTGCTATGTCTGATGCAGGATACCTCAAGCAACCCCACCAGCTCTGTTGAGCATCATATGGCACGCAACTGCCCGCTGCTCGTGGGATGGTTAGCCAGGGGATCCTACCCATACCCATACTACCACCAGGTGATAGTCACACTTTTCGTTGAGTGATGTATACTTGTTGTGCTCACTCATTGCACAATGTGTGTGTTTGATGTCGTTTTCGAGAGTTGCTTTTAGTTACTGGTTCAGCTGAAAGCATATTTGGAATTACACAAGATACATTTGAATTTTATCAACTTGCTCATTTGGCCAGTTGTATCAGTGTGCTGCATTTTTCACAGCCTTGTGACAGGATAAGTGTTGTATGAAGCCAGTTTTGGGCAGGCAGTCATTGATCCACCATTTTGTTAGTGTTTGGGAGGGGTCATGCCTCCAAGGGTAGGAGGCCACTGGCTTCCACTTAAGGTCGGGCTGTCAGGACCATGCAGACTGGATGCTCTAATGTAATCAACAAACCACACCTAGCCATTAACCGGGGTGGGTGCAGTATATACTGACCCTGCTCAAATGCCAAGAGGTTTGTACGGTTACAATGGCCATAAAGCCACTGCTTGAACTTGTGGTGCACAGTCTCCACCTCAAAGTGAAAAATGATGAGAGTTTGGGCCAGTGCAGCAGATCAGTGACTCTTGGTCCCACTATGGCAAGTGGTGGGTGCTGGTGTGGAAAAAAACGTCTATGATGCACAGGCAAATCCGCTCCCATTTGCATTCTATAGTCCAGTTTGAGTCTTTCTTGCACAATATGACTAAAATGTACAGATGTTCATTGGAGCCGAGATGGCATACAATTGTGAGTCAGGGTGAAAAGGACGTCTGGCAAGAAGAAGGTGATGGCTACCATTAAAATTGAAAGAAGCCTGTGGTGTGGCCAAGGTGGGCACGGCAATGAACATGCTCAATGTGAGCTCTGCAGGACTGTGTGTGTTTCAGGGCCTGCTACCAACCCAAACTGCCTGAAACACATCAGAACCGTACTGGAGCTCCCCAGCAGTCTCCAGGAGCCATCAGAACCATTTCCTCAGCGTGTCAAGGCAGGGAATGGAGTGGCTTTGGGGGTGTAGTCGGTGGCGGTGACCATTCTCCCCGTGGTGTACCCATCACTTGGCAGTGCGTGTGGCTCACAGTTTCTTTCCACCATGTGTGGAGGTCAAGCTCGTCTGCAGAGATGAAGGTGGGACTGGCCTATTTGATGGGTAGAGGGAGACCCTGACACCCAACTTGGGGTTCCTCTACACTTCACTCTTCCATTGTTCTCCTGTCCTTGATGTTCATTGAAGCTGGCAGAGCAAGGACTGCCTCCCGGAGAGGTGGCCCCTCCAGTGGTTGGGAGTGGCACTTGTTCATTTAAGAAGGTACACTTCACCATTCGATTCTTCACATTGACTATGTCATTACACCTGTACACCCTGACCCTGGGGGGTGGAATGGTTCTGTCCTGGACAGTCTGGCAGTAGCTAGTGAGTCTCTGTAACAAACAGAAGTGAACAGACACCACCCTGGTCACCAAAACTTCATGTGTGTGGCTGGCTCCTCCCAAAGATATACCTGGATGACCAGTGATATAATTGCGTGTACAGCATGGGACGGAGTGTCCTCCACAATCACGAGAATATACTGGTTCTATAAATGACACTGGAAGGATTGGAGCCGGGCCCATGGATCCTTATCATTCTTCACACCACATCTTGCCAGATATTGCTGCGATGGCTACAAAAACACCTAAAAGTGGTAAATGTGATGATGTATTTGCCCTGATTCAAAACCATGGCAAATCCAAAAAGGCAGAGCTTTTAGTGAAGGCCTAGGCCGACTCGGGCTTGGAAGTGGAGAGGGATATGTCTGCCTTGGCCACAAAGTCTGACCTCTTGCAAAACTTCTCTGAATTATAAAAATAAATACAGGGCACAGTGAGTGAGCTCATGTAGAAGGTGGGCATGGTTGACAAGCGCATGGGTTCGGCAGAGGCTTGCATCGATGACCTGGAAACTAACACCTGTGGGTTTTCATATGAGCTGTCCCCGTTGACTAACAGAGTGAAGGAGCTAGAAGCCCAAAACTGCATGCTACTTGGATGGCAAGAGGACTTGGAGAACAGGTCAAGTAGAAACAACACCTAACTCTGAGGAATTCCTGAACAGATTTGGGATTCACATCTGAGAGTCTACTCCCTTGACTTTTTTACATTTCTTCCTCATTTGGCAGAGGACAAAGATATATAATTAGTTCAGAAAAGTAGGAAGAATACCAACCAACATACATCAGAACTAGAGATTCCCAGAGAAGAAAGAGTAGAAAAGAGATTAGGGTGATCCACCATATCAAATGCTGCAGCGAAATCTAAGAGAATAAGATGAAATTATTGTTTAGAGTGATAAGTAGAAGTGAGGAATTCAGCAACATATGAGGGAACAGTTTCATTAGCTTGAGCAAGATGGAAGTCATTTTGAAGTGGTGGCAGAAGAGAGTTAGAATGAAAATGTAGGGATAGTAGAGTATGTACAGCACATTCAAGTCATTTAGGAAAAAAAAGGGAAAAATAGAATTAGGGTCATAATCCTAAGGGAGAGAAAGAGCCAAAGAACGTTTCACTAGGGAGAGGCACATGGTCAAGCAGCTATCATTTGGCTATTCGTAAACTGTTAAGGTGGTGAAAGACGGGTCGTTTTGTCGTTGTCTAGTTTTGGCGGGAAGGCTCTTAAGTTGTTTTCATGGATCCCAATGTCTCCTGCATAGGCATTATATAGGGCAGGTGCTAATGGATAGCCCTGTTTGACTCCTTGCGAGGTCTTGATTTCTTTAGACAGCTGGCCAGCGCCACTAAGGCACACTCGCATTGAGGTGTCCGGATATAAGCATTTGATCGGTACAAGGATTGAGTTGGGGCATCTCCACGTTGTTAATTTCTCCCATAACCTTTCCCCATTCAACATAATGTTTTGGGGGTCCCCTTCACTATGTGTGGGAAAAACAATCTAAGGCACACAGGGGACGGGGGCATTTTATTATAATAGACAGATAGGATTGCAGCAAGTAGTTAATGGAAACAGATAATTCACAGGACAGGCAGCCAGCAGGGTGCTGAAACAGTAAATGCCCATTGAAAAGCTATTAATTCCTCTCCCAGAAAGGGGCCAATGTTGATCAAACCAGAACAAAAAGGCAATAAGGGTATGGCCGAGGTGACAGCCTGAGGGTACCTGCAAAGGCAGACTGTCAAATATGCACTGCCAGCCACACATTTAATGATGTTGACATATGAGTTTAAGATGATGATGCTGTGCCATAAGACTCCCAATATAAGGGCAGCTGCTCAGAAGCCTCTCTGAGGTTTAGAGCCCATTTCAACCAAAAAGGTTGAAATGCCCTCATGCCGTCCCTGTGAATGTTTCTACTCATCTGGACATGACCCTTTACCCACTTCATCTGGGTGACCTGAATGGAATGCCAGGTCCGACGACACGGAGCCAGGCGAAATGGAGGAGGCACCCCCGATAACCCGGGCGGCGTCCTTCTCGGTATCCAGCCCCCTCTCTCCCTTGTAAGGGGGAGGGGGGATTGCTGGGTCAGGGCGGCAAAGTGGAAAGCCCGCGAAAGGTAACGCGCAGCAAAATCAGGAATTGCCCGCGAAAGGGAAGCGCGGCAAAAAGCAAGGAAAGCCCGCGAAGGGCAACAAAGGAAGGGGGCGTGGTTCCCTCTTCATAAGGAGCGGAGCGCCCAACAGTGGCACACAAACAACTGCAGCTGAGGGACACCCGTGCTCTGTGCACAGGACTGCAGTGGAAGGTTTTCGTTTTATCAGCTGAGAGTCGCGACGCTGCTACACGACCTACAGAAGGAAGGCGGGGCTGGAGCCCAGGTCCGAACGGAGAGTCAGGACCCAGTTGAGGATCAGCCGTGAGCCGCGTCGCTGTCTGGGCCGACTGGAGAAGGAAGGCTGGGCGGGAGCCCTTACCGGAGCGGTAAGAAGAGCCAGCCGAGGAGCAGCTGATAGCCGCGTCGCCGCCCACTCGGACCGGAGAAGGAAGGTGGGGTGGGAGCCCTGGTCCGGAGAACGCAGCGGAGCGGTAAGAGGAACCAGCCGAAGAGCATCTGATAGCCGCGTCGCAGCCCACACGGACCGAAGGAGGAAGGCGGGGCTGGAGCTCGGGTCCGCAGAGCACAGGGGAGCGGTGTGCAAGACCCAGCCGAGGAACAGCTGAGAGCCGCGTCGCCGCCTACACGGACCGAAGAAAGGGAAGCTGGGTTGGTGCACAGTGGAGCGGTGAGCCGCACAGCGGGAAGAGAGCTTGGCCAGCGGTGAACGACGCAACAGCGTGGACTGTGCAGGCAAACCCTAAGAGGCCAAAGCCAGGCCGGCATAGCGATCTCATAGCCATGGTGCAGCCGGCGCAACTACAGCTCGCTCACGTGATCCGGAGTCCCGGCGGCCAACAGCTGGTGAGCTGTTCCCTGGCTTGCATTTTTACGGCAAGCTCCCGCTTCAAGGAAAGGGAACGCTGAAGGATTACTTGCAGACTGAGAGCCGAAGGATCTCGGGACCGGGCTCAGTTTGAAAGCGTTCGCCCACTACACAAGCAGCGGGGAGCATGGACATGGAGGCTTTCATAGCTATGGCCAAAATGGTCACAGCTAAACATGGCACCAACTGAATGGAGGCGCTGACCAGTCAAGCAGGAAGAAGCCACACGGGTGCTGGGGAGAGAGTTGATTCGCCTCTAATGTTCCAAGAGGACGAGGAGAACCTCGTGGAGGAACAGGAGGAGATATTGGTGGAAGAAGAGGAACCTACGAGGAAAAGGAAAAGAGTGATGACAGAGAAGGCCAAAGCTAGCAGAGAACAGGCCACGAGCAGCAAGAAAGGGAAAACAGGCAACAACCAGGGTAAAGGACGTGCACAACAGGTTGAGGCCGTACCGGCACCTGCACCTACCCCTGTGCTCAGGAACCAAGGGGCAGCCAACACGCTTGAGGCCAGACCGGCGGCAGTGAAGGATATGGGATCACCTTCCATGGAGGTGGTGAGAGGTATAGTTTTGCAATGCATGCAAGCCTTGGGGAATGGGGATAATGGTCCACTCTTGAGGGGAAATGTCAATGCTTTTAATCATTAGGGGCACGGGGCTAATGTAGTAGAAGGGTAAATACCGCCGAGTCAATCGGGTGGAGCCATGGGTCAATCAAGTGGAGGCTCTTTGTTGACCGAGGGGTCTAACACAGGGGTGCAATGGCCAAGTGGATGGCTTAACGCGCCGGCAGGGAACGGGGTCCAGCCGGTAGTGTGTCAAGGGGCTGTCGGGGCTAATTACAGTAATAACGCTGGGAACCCTGCTGCTTTACGGGTCTCCTTATGTCAGCAGGCGGCGGCAGGAGATTCTGGAAGCCCGGTGGGGGGGCCGGGTCTGGTAGGAGGTGGTCGATTGGGTGATGCATCAACTTGGGTGGCCAGTATGGGGATACCTCAGGTCACCGGTAATGGACAAGGAGGAATAGGGGGTACTATGACTGCATATGGAAGGACCATGCCTGTTTTCGCTCCGGCAAGGTTGTCAGTGAATTCCTTGTCCTGGCACATACGCGCCTCAGTTAAAGAAAGGGTGTGGAAAAAGGAATTTGTGGAGATTTTTGAATTTATAGATATGGAGCCAATGGGGAACGGTTTAAAAGAGTTATCAGAAAAGGAGAAGGAGAAGAAAGAGAAGGAGACCCCTAAAGCTGAGGCGACCATACACAATTGGATTAAAGCCTTTCTAATTTATACCTCCATAATGATTGAGAAACACCGACAGGATGCCTTTGCAATGTTAGCATACTGCCACTGCATCCAAGATATTTATTTGAAAAGGGGGGGGAGGCTGGCTTAAATATGACAGGGCATTTCATTTAAAGATGCAAGTATGGTCAGCACTAGCCTGGGATGAGATGGATGTAGGGGGAGTGGTGGATAAGCTGGTACTTACAAAGGAAGGGGGCGAACAGGCCACTGGGGAAAAGACCCAAGTTGTATGGAGGGGCAGAGGTGGTTTCACGCAGAGGGGAAGGGCGTCCTTTCGCGGGCACTCCTCCTGGAATAACAGAACCAGCTACCAAGGGGAGCAGGCAGAATGCTAGAGGGTCAACTCTGAAGAGGGTTGCCCGTTTGCCAAATCTTGCAGATTCAAACACCCAAGGGGAGGGAGCTATAAGGATCATAACTCCTCTGTCAGCGAAAGCAAGCACAGGCCCAGTCCTAAGGAAAAGAGTAAGGGCAAAAAAGAATGAAGTACATGTCTTGTTGCCAAAATTTGCGCCACTACAAATTTGTAAGGCATGTATTAAAGGTGGGCTACCAACCCCAGTTAACATCCAGGCTATGACTCCATGGTTAAATGTGTATCACAACTTTGAGCATGCTAAACTGCTGTGGGAGGGGTTTAGGTGCGGTTTTAAGATCCCATGTGCAGAGAGGAAAAAGGGTGCAGAGGTGCGCAATTTGCGGTCTGCTTTACAAATGCCACGAGTGGTGAGCCAGAAGGTGGCTAAAGAGGTGGACCTGAGCAGGGTAGCGGGTCCTTTCGCACAACACCCATTCCCGAATTTCGTCATATCTCCGCTGGGGCTGGTCCCCAAAAAAGAGCTGGGCCAATACCGCTTGATTCATCATTTATCCTTTCCTGAAGGGGAGTCAGTGAATGATGGGATCAAAGAGGACGAATGCAGGGTTCAGTATGCCTCCTTTGACGGTGCGGTTGACATGGTAAGGGCGGCAGGTAAAAGCGCCCTCTTGGGGAAAGCGGACATTGAGTCAGCATTCAGGCTGCTGCCCATTCATCAAGAAAGTCAGCATCTGTTGGGTTTCAAGGTCCAAGGAAGATATTATGTTGACAAATGCTTACCAATGGGGTGTGCCATTTCCTGTTCTTATTTTGAAGCCTTTAGCTCGTTTTTGGAGTTTGTGGTCAGAAAGGAATGTCACAAAGGGGCACTGTTACATTATTTGGATGATTTTCTATTAATTGGGAGAGATGGAACAGGTGAATGTCATGAAATCATGCGGGTCTTTCAGGAATTGATGGGGATGATGGGGGTACCATTGGCCGAAGGCAAGACAGTGGGCCCCGTGACTAGCTTAACGTTCCTCGGGATTGAGATTGATTCCGTGCAAGGGCTTTGCAGGCTTCCCCCGGAAAAGGTAAACAAGATGAGGACAGCTATCACAAGTTTAAGGTCCAAGAAGAAGGCAACGTTGAGGGAACTCCAGGTCATGGCAGGCAATCTGAATTTTGCAGGCAAGGTCATCCCAGTGGGGAAGACGTTTGCCAGGGGCATTGAGTTGAAAATGATTGGATTGAAACATGCTGGTCAACATGTCAGGTTGGGGTCAGATATTCAGGAGGACTTGGCCATGTGGGATGAGTTCTTGCATAGCTTTAACGGGGTCTGCTTGTGGAGAGCTGCCTACAACAGCAAAGAAAAGCGTAAATTGTTCACAGATGCAGCAGGGGGTTTGGGGTTTGGTGCAATTCTTGGTACACAATGGTGTGGGGCGGCATGGCCGGCCGAATGGCATGACCGAAGGGTCACCAAAGACATCACCCTGTTGGAGCTCTTCCCGATTGTGGTAGCATTCAAATTATGGGGAGAGCAGCTGGGAAACAGCAAAGTCATATTGTGGTCAGACAATCTAGCGGTGGTTCAGATAATTAATCACGGTTCAGCTAGGGGCACCAAGGTGTTACGGCTATTGAGAGAGCTCAACAGGTGCATGCTAAAGTGGAATATTGAAGTGCGTGCTAGACACATCCCAGGGGAACATAACACAGCTGCTGATGCTCTCTCTCGTTTACAGTGGGGAAAATTTCGAGAGTGTTGCCCGGGAGCAGAGAGAGGGATGACGCCATTCGATGCAAAGTGGTGGGACATGATTTGGGGGATCTAAGTGCCCTGATTCAGACGGCGTTAGCTCCAGGCACGAACACAAAGTATCAGGCATGCTGGAAACGGTATCTAAGCTTCAAACAAGAGGAGCTGGGAAATACCATGTTGGAAATGCCTGTAATGGCATTTGTGGGTTGGGGATGGAAAGCAGGCAAGTCCAGGTCATGGATGGCTCATCACCTGGCGGCCGTTGCCCATTTTTCCAAATTACAAGGGGAGCCCGATCCCACTAAAGAACATTCTATTTCTATGGTCATGAAAGGATGGGCCAGGCAAGTAATACCAAAAGGAGATGAGAGGCGCCCCATTGATTACGTCAAATTACAGAGGGTGGTGGCCATCCTAAGGTTCATCTGTCACGGGGATTTCGAAGTAACATTGTTCAAAGCTGCCTTCTCGCTAGCCTTCTTTGGGGCCTTTAGGGTAAGCGAATTAATCCCAGAGAACAAAGGCGCAAAGGGTTCAGGATATTTGCAGATGCAGGATGTACAGGTCTCTGAGGGCGGACTATCCTTATGGCTGAAAAAATCTAAAACAGATCAGGTGGGTAAGGGGTGTACGGTGGCACTACAACCCATTACAGGGAGCACGGTGTGCCCAGTTGGGGCCGTGGTGGCATTTCTCGGAGTGAGGCCTCCTTCCGAGAAAGGAGCACTGTTTCTGATACACGAGGATGGCTCTGCTCTAACTCGGTTTCAGTTTAAGAGGGTAATGGAGATAGCATTGGCTAAAATTGGAGAGAAAGAGGGAGTGTTTGGAACGCATTCATTCAGGATAGGAGCTGCAACATCAGCGGCGGCAATGGGGATGAGTGAGGCTACAATCAAACAGATAGGCAGATGGAAGTCAGGGTGCTTTAAGAAGTACATTAGGCCGGAAAAAATGTAAGGGTGACACGCCTTCTTCTTTCTCCCCCTTTGTGTAGCACCTGCCCGGAAGAAGAAGATATCTGTATGGGTGGTAGGACACTCTTTTGTGTCCAGGGCGGGGGCCAGCTGGTCAGAGGAGCAGGAAGCACTGACAGCCGGGGAATTCAGGATTGGGTGGCACGGGGTGCCGGGCATGAAGTGGGCACAACTGCAGGGCCATCTGCGCAAGCTCTTAAACGGCAGAAGAAAACCGGATATCTTGATCGTTCACTTGGGGGGGAATGATTTAACAGGTCTAGGGAGAGGGGCTCTCATGAGGGAGATGATGTACTCACTGCAAGAAATTGCAGGACAGCTAGGGGAAACAGAAATTTTATGGTCAGAAATCATCCCAAGAAAGGAATGGAGGGGTGCTGATAACCACGCCGCAGTGGAAAAATCCAGGCGGAAGCTGAATTGTGCGATGGCTAAATTTTGCAAGGGCAGGTTTTTGGCCAGATTAGGCACGGTCTCATTAACCTAAAATCTCCAGAGTATTTTTCAAATGATGGGGTGCACCTATCACCGTTGGGGATGGAGTTATTTTTCTGGAACATATGCACAAAGATCTTAGAAATGTAAAGGAGGAGCAAAGGGGGAGGCACGTTGGGCGGAAACCCACACGTGGCGTGGCGGTGTTTGGACAGACAAACACAGGAGACAGACTCCGGAAGAGCCAGGAGAATGCGGGAAGGGTCTTCGCTCTTCCCAGACCCAACGCCCCTTGGGAGCCTAAGCGGCAGGGGCGGCGGGGAAGGACAATTACGGCTCAGCTTCCCCCAAAGAAACAGCACTCTCCCCGCTCAGGAGCACCTGCAGGGGCAGGACAGGCTCGGATACTACCAAAGCAGGGAGAGTTGGGCCTACTGATGGACTCTTGGGAAAGGAAAGGGGGAAGCAGGTTCTTGGGACACAGAGTAGTCGCCGCACCTGGCAGACAAAGTTTTTCCACAGTTATGTACAGTTTGGGTTTTGTATTGTGGAATAAATTCTATGGCCTTCTTATGCCAACAAACAAACAAGTCTCGCTCTGCACTTTCTGGGGGGGAAAGGGCAAAGAGTTATGGTTATATGTTGTATGTTGGTCATAGGTGGACGGATGCCGGGGTTATGCCCTAGATAACCTCAGAGCCTGCAGTAGAGAAAATGAGCCTTCCTCATTCTGTGGTTTGTTTTGTTGTTTTCTTCCAACTAAAGAGTAGTAGCAAACAAACCAAAATATTAGCTGCAAATACTGTGTCTAAAAATGGGACCTCCGTCTGACCCCCACCTTAATACAAACAAAATGTGTGTTTCGAAAGTAAAGGAGGATTTGCATTGTTTGACTGGATGTTGCTATCTCCTCAGCCAAATTGCACTGGGAACAGCCCAAACACCTCCTCCTGTATGCCCTGGGGCCAGGCCACCACTGAACATGCTGAAACTATCTCATTCCTCCAACGCTGAGCTCCATGACGTACTATCAAAGCTAAAAGGGCAGGGTGTGTGAGCCCCTTTCAGGGGGGGCGGGGGTGATGTTCTCTCTTACTGCTAACCGCAGACCACAGAAAATCATTTTTGGCAAAGACCTGGTCAGAATGATTTCCAACCGCATCTTTTATTGGATGGAGACACATGTTATTTGTTGTGATGGATCCAAAACAGAGACCCTGCGAGTGGTTCAACACATATGCCATTCCATTCCATATACATGAAGGGGAAAGTGCTGATAGGCTCTGAATAGGCAAACCTCCTAGCTTATAGTGGCCCAGAACGATTCTGTTTATTTTCGACGATTTTATTTTTCATTTAAAAAAGGCCTCGCTGGCGTTTTGTGGACTGTGTAAAAGGATTTTCTTCTGCTGCATTAGTAGACGCGAGACTCCAGAGTTTTCCTTTGTGAGCAGTGGGAGAGTGCTGGGGGAGGGAGGAGGCAAGGTTTTTGAATGATGCTAATTGATTCCATCGAAGGGTTGTTACTCTGAATAGGGCCCAGAGGAAAGGTCAAGTTTTTACTGCCCCATCAGGCAGCGGGCGTGGCCGATGCCAGCAATAACTCCTCTTCACACGCAGCTCATCAGGAAGGAGGAGCAGAACTCAAAAGGGGAGAGACGGCTGTGCATTGCGAGAGGAGTGAGGAGAATAGAAAAAAGGCGGGCGGGAATTTAAATCGTCTGACCCGAGAGAAAAGAGGAAAATGTGCAGAAAAAAAGAGGCGTCCTCATAAATTAAAAGAGAAACCCGGTGAAGTCCCTAAATGGCTTTCAAAATCGACCTCAATGCAGCATTTGCCATGTGTTTAAATGCATGCCTGTCAACGCAGGTAGGCGTGGCGAAGTTACCGTGTGACACCCGGTAGCAGCAGCAGGTTCGCATATTAAACTGTATACAGTACAGTATCAGGGGGCATGCTGGGGGGAAATACACTATTGCGCTTCATGGATTGCAAGGCAAAATATCATGTCATTATCTAAGGGATAAGTGCTTTGTTTTGCTCACCATATAAATAAGGCAGCATGGTGCTCGTGACACTATAAATGAATCGACAAATACTGATGCTGCTATTGGCTGCGCTCCTAGGAGAGGCAGGCTGTTGTGATGATAGGGGTATAGTACTTGTCTTGGAACCCACTGATATGGCGCCCCCGTTCGCCATCTCTCTATTCACCTATACATATGTCTTCACTCTCTTCAAAGTCCATGTATCCAGAGTCCGTCTTTGCTGACCTACTTCAGCTCGCTTTCTCAGCACTTGTGAGCTGACCTACTTCAGCTCGCTTTCTCAGAACGTGTGTGATAATCTCAGCGGATAGCTATCAAAATAACAGGCGATATTGAATAAATGGAGCATTGCTCTGAAAGCACTTACCCCCACTTCAGCTGTATGACCAGTAAAATAGAATTAGAAAGGCAACTTTCAAGGTCTGAACTCAAATGTATTTGTCCTTAGCGCTTTACAAAACTAGTGGTGGCTGGTGCATTTATGAACTGGAGGGGCGTACATATATGTGCTTAATATGCAGGAGCGACGAAGCGTAGCGAGAAGATTTTTTAACATACTGTGTTAAACTGGTGCATTTTACAGCACTTTCTGTGAAAAAGTGGGGAAAAAGCCACACAGTTTGCAATCAGTTTTGTATGGTAGCACACGAAAAACCCAATAGATGCAATTCACTAATAGCGAACAGGGTCCTTTTCGAAACCATTTTAATTATGCCTTTGCCCAAAATACATATACCATAATATAAAACATGTTTATGCTGGTTGTGCCCATACATATCCATGCAGACTCCACCAATATATGCCAGTATTACAATAAAAGGACTCCCAGCCAGTAATAAAATGCCAGAAAGAAAGAATATGTAGACTGACTATACCAAGATAGCCTAGTGTACCATGTATTCACACTTGTGTTTGCTTTTACACTTAATTCAAAATACACAAATGGCAAAATACAAAAATAATATATGACCAGACTAGGGACACCAATGTAAGCAAGTCAGTATCCATACTAACACCCATCATGCTTGCTTTACACCCTTGATGGCAAGTCAAATGTAACTAATGACATGCCACTGTAAGAAAGAAAATGCACACTGATATCATCAGCCAGGCTGGTCACGTTATAACACTTATCATCTTTGCTTTACCTTTGATGCCAAGTAAAAATACCATGCCACATTAAGAAAGTATATGCAGACTGGCAGCACTAATGTAGGCCAGTCTAGCCACGAAATAACCTTAGTATGTTTGCATTACCCTTGATGACAAGTAAAAAATGCCACACCACAGTAATAAAGTATATGGAGAGTGGCAGTACTAATGTACTAATGTTGGCTAGTCTAGCCACATAACTCTTATCATGTTTGCATTACCCTTGATGAATAGTTGTGCATCACGGGTAAAGCAAGCATGAAAAGTGTTATTAGGTGGCTAACAATAATACTTTTCATGTTTGCTTGACCCTTGATTCACAGTAACTGCTTCAAGGATAAAGCAAAAATAAGTTTTATTACATAGCTAGCACTTCTGAAAGGGCTCAACCCTGCTCAGAGGCAGGCAGCACAGTCCCCCTTTGCCAATAAAGCACACAGGTGGACTGCACCCCCAGCTTATAAAGTGGGCATCCAATGTACAAAACATAGAGAGGGTGATTCACTAAAAGTTACGACTAGTGACTGACACTCTTCACTTACTCCTGGAAATAGAATATTTAATTAACAAAGAAGTTACTCATAGTAACGCTGACTTTCTCCAGAAGAGACACTATTTGGATGTTGCCTGGAGTAACTCTGACTTTCTCCTGGAAAGAGATGGGTAAGTCAGGCGTAACTCAGAGTTTCGTTGTGAACCAAAAAACATCTTTCTTCATGAGTAACTCAGAGCTGCTACTGACTCCCGAGTAATGGCCCCATACATAAATATAAACAAACATTTGTGAACCATCCCTACATCCAGAAGGCCAATTTTTATTTATTTGTACACATGTTAAGCACCTCGGTGGATGGGCACTGATGGCAAGAGCACCTCGGTGGATGGGCACTGACGGCAAGAGCACAAAAAATGCTAACACATCAATACGAAGACGCAACAGAAGATTACAATAGCACAGAATGAAAAAATGTTAAACCAAATCAACTACGAGTATCAGATTGGACGACCCATTGGCAAAGTCTTTAAGTATGCTGAAGAAATGAGGAACATTATTAACACCATAGCCCACCAGAACACAGTTCCTATTGCTCTGAGAACACCAATTGGCAATGTCTATCCTACGCAGAATCTTAAAATCCAAGGGTTTTATGATGCCCGGCCCTATTTTTTATCCTAAGCAGGCCAGCACATCATTTTTAAGGGCTTTCTTTGATTCAAACTCTGTCGTCTTTTACAACATAGGTAATCAAAAAGTTTCTTCTGCCCTTGACAAAAGCAGGAAAAATCTTATTGGGAATCACAGGCATATAGTCTTTGTCAACTTGTAAATTCTTACGACAGCAAGGTTTACACTTGGCAGGGAGGGAGCAAACAAGACCTAAAGCTGCTTTGGTACCCCCACCTGATAACACCAGAACTGGCATCGGGGCTGAAGAGTCCGGGCACCCCTCCACCGTGTTAACAGGTTTATCTTCCAGGGGAGTCAGATCTGTCTGGCAAGATTTATCCACAATAACTATGGCAGCCTCGGCCGAGACTCCTTTGATGTGTCTACGGTGGCCTCAGTTCCAACCGATTTCAGTAATGGCCGGTCAGTTTGACCAAACCAATAACACACAACTAAGGATTCCACCCAAACACATACACCTGTGAAATTAGTACGTAAGTTGAGATCTCACATGATGTTGTCCTTGACATGATGCCAGTGCTTGAGACTAAGTTGCTCGGATTGCGTGTCATCTGTCTCTACTTGGCTTGGAAGGGTTGATGAGAGATATTCCAAGGTAGACAGATCAGATCTATTCATTAAAGTTTCTAAAGTTATGGGAGTGGAAGTGTCTGTTGTTTCCAACTCCATACAAGGCTTAGATATAATCATACTCTGCCCAAGATCATCAACGCCATCAGTAAAAACAGCTCTCTGTACTGGAGACGCTGCCAAGACTTCGGACAGCCTACACCCCTTAGGCCTAGGAGTGGTAGGTGAAAGGCTGTGCTCCAGGGAAGCATGATTAGTTATTACTCTGAGAGACCATAGGCTTGTTCCTGGATCATTGTATTTAGCTTGGACAGAAGTATGGGAAGCTTCAGCTGCAGGCTTACAAGTTATGTATGGGCTCTGGTTATAGGTATTGTCACTTTAAAACGCAAACTAACTTAAAAATCAATCCCCCAACCACAAAAGCAGCCGTTTGAGGGGTAGAGATAATAACACAAATTCAAAATTCAAATGTCAGATGATGTTACAAAGGTATATAGAGAAGTAGTTGCAACATAAAAGCTCAGCAGAGAAAAGGCAAGGTCATCCTAAAACAATAGTCGGGAAATGAAGCAATCTTCCTCCAATACAGTGGCTGGAAACAACCTAGACTGAAGAAAAGGGGCTACAGGAAGTGCAGACTACAGACGGCCGTGGGGGTAATACAATCTGCATGTGCTGAGTTATTGGGGCATCGACGTGTGGGTGTGTAAAGATAGTAGGTACCAAGATACCAATTGTCAGAATACCATGACATTGCCCCCTCAGAGCTCACCACCACCTCTCTCCACCACTAACCGTATCAGGCGTTCCTATTCAAGCAGGCTTCTGATCCAGCATACGACTCTCACCGGACAGCCAGGTGGCCACAGTGGTCTATTCAGCAAATGGTAAGCAGCAGGGAGGGCCAGTTCTCCGCTCTCCACTTTCCACTCCAGCTTCCAGCCCTCCGGCATTGCGGAAAGAAAGCTGGAGGAACGAACCGACAGCCATTAATAGCCGTCAAGACGCACTTTGCGCAAGAGCACAGCCGCTCTCTACAAAGCTATAGAGAAGTTTGAGAAATGTGCTATTCTATTTTACTTTATCAATTGGTTACTTTTTAATCTTGTGTAAATCAAACATCTAAAGTGGGCGCAAGTTCTTTTGGCAGCAAACTTGCCTTTAGTAAATAGAGCCATATCTTTCAAGCATACTTTTTCTATCTTTATTGTTTTCCTTCACTTAGCGTTATGGGTAATGTTAATATTGTTTTAAGATTGCAAGCCTGCATTTTTAGTTTTGGCTATTAGGTGGTGCTAAATCACCATGGCCATTCCCATCCACTTTCAGCCCCATCTGAACAAAAACACACATCCTCCTGGAATTTTTTTTGAGCTAGCATTATCAAGCCTTATCATCGAACTTTGTGATGGAAGTGCATGCCAGTGTTTTTTCAAAGCAGTCATCTGAAACTTAATGACTTAATTGGAGCTGTAAACGTACTACTGGTGTGATAAAAAAAGTCAACCAGGTCTGCCTTCAGCCACTCGATGTATAAGCACTAATTGTGTCCCTCACTGAAGTCCTGTTAAAAACAAGCATTGGCAAAGCCAACAGTTTTGACCTGTGTATAAGTATTAGGCATTTGCCAGGCACTACTATCATATGTTCAGTTACTTGCACAATCATGTAACGCTTACCTGGTGTCTTGCAGGGACGCCCGGAGACCTACTGTTTCTGACGATTCCTGTCCACTTGAGTCTGAGATGATATATCCAATCCTCTTGATGAAGCAAAAGCATGTGGCACAAACCTAGTGCACACTCACTCTTGCCCCCAAAGAGGTAGAATGATTCTGGCATGGAAATGGTAACTGCACTGGAATACAGGGCCCTTCTCCGTTCTTGGAAATGGTAACCGAGTAAATCCCATGTGGACAAAATAGAATAATGATATTTGGGGGGAATACTGGTCAGGAACTCACTCTGGCTACTGCAAAATCCTTTGAGCATAATTATATGAGCGTGCTTACCAAAATAATATTCTTGAGACGAATGTGCTGGTGCTATTGGAGTATGCAGTTCCCAGGAGTGCGAAAAAAACTGTGCTCAAAACGAACTTGTGCTTCACTTTCTCTTCACAGGTTAAAAGCAAAACGAAGCTTGAAGTCAGCTGCATTAAACTCGTGGCACACAAAGTAAGTCATATCCAACGGTCCATAAACTAAATTCTGAAGAAACTTGAAAATCATGGGAGCTCTGAAATTGGATAGGCCGTGAGCCACGTTATGCAGGACTTGCAACAATGTATTCTACAAATGCTGTGAGTAGCCTCACGGTTGTGAACAAGGTAATTGAACAGGCAGCGAGTCGTTTTATGAGGACTTGCAACTATGTATTCCACGAACGCCGTGAGCAGCCTCGCAGTAGTGAACAAGGTAATTGAGTAGGCCTTGTGGCGGGAAACGGTGTAACTGACGAGGCTGTGAGAAGTTGCACGATAGCTGGGAACATGTAATTGACACACTAACTTCCTTTTGTGAAAACACAGCTCACATAAGTAGATATGAATGGAAACACGTTCCCTTCCAGTACTAATACAAAATTTGCGCAAATGTCTTTAAATACGAAGAAGCTTTTATAAAACAGTTGTCCTACCACCACCAGCCTACTGAAGTCTTGTTTCTTCCCACAGGTGTGAGCTTCTAGCAAAAGATACTGCAGGCATGGGCAGTCAAAAAACACATGGTAAGTGTAACGGCAGGAAACCTAACTTGCAAAAAAAAAACACTAAAAACTGGATTCCCTCCTGATTGGGGTTTTAAAGGCTGGATACTTTCAGAACTGCACAGTTACTGGTACCTAACATGTCTTAGGCCCACTTGCAGCCATCTTGGGAGTTTTCTTACTGGCACAGTGGCGGCCATCTTAACATGTCTCTTACATACCATACATTTCCATGCGTTACAAGGCTTGAGTAATGTATGAAGACAATGGGCTCCTGACAGATCGCCAGTTAATACCAATATGGCAGTGCCTGGCAAATGTCTTTCCCGTGCCTACACAAAAGTCAAAGCTATTGGCATTACCAGTGAACCTGATACTTTGCAGCTCTGTCCATAATACAGGATTGCTCCTTGAGTGAGTGAGGACCTTAACACCTTTGCAGAGATTTCAGAGTGGGTTCATCAGTGGAATGTGACAACATATGCACTGGCGGAGTCTGCTGCAGAGTCTTTCGCTCTCAGTCGAAGGAAGTCGCTGTATTTTTTGCTCGAGTACTTGTGTGAGACACACAAGATTTTCTATTGTCCTCTTTCTATTGCTACATTCCAGCTGACAAAATACCCAAGAAGCCGCGGAGCGGCCGCAAAGTCTGCTGCAGAGTCTTTCGGTCTCAGCCTAAGGAAGTCGCTGTATTTTTTGCTCGAGTACTTGTGTGAGACACACAAGATTTTCTATTGTCCTCTTTCTATTGCTACAGTCCAGCTAAACAAAATACCCAGGAAGCAGCGGAGTCTGCTGCAGAGTCTTTCGGTCTTTAGGCTCTGTAGGCTCCGCGGCTCCGCTCTGTGACCAAGGCCATCTACAAAGATTTTCATCACTGAAGACACTTGGCGCCTGGCTCCTGACACCTGTCTCGCTCGAACATCTCTTTCGGACTGCTCCAAGCCCTCACGGTGAGTGACAAGGGAAATAAGGGAAGCAACCCCCCCCCCCCTCGTCAACATCCCTGGAACTGCCTGAACACCGCACGGAGCCCCCTGAGAAAGACCCACAATGAGGGTGCAAAACCACAGAACCTGGCGCAAATCCCCGCAAAGCCACTCCCCTACCACACCCTCTGGAATAATCTAGGGAATTCTACACAGTGCCTGACGAGACGCACTGTACCCCTGCAAATACAAAGAATACGACATAGCAAAACATCACGCCTCTTCACACGGTGTGTACAATAGCTGCCTCACCGGACCCTACCAGAAGATAGGAGATTGCAAGAGACGCCCCCTCTTTTCAACGACTCTGTCCAGAGAGAGGAGACCAGGTACATTTAACGGGCACTGCAGTGACAGTTGCCCCCTAAAGATTGCCTGTCAAAAATATGAATTAAGAGCTCTTCTGGTTCATCCCCAAACTGCATATCATATGCATCACCCTGGAAAATGAAGTTACAATTAACTAACTACTGCCTTCTTGCACAAGCCCCCTTTTGGGATGTTAACACCAAACGTGTGTGTCAGAGATTGAACAAAAAGGAGTTTTCCTGTTTCAGAATGTATTTTTTAATGTTCTGTGTCCTTTCATATCTCGCACCACCTCTACCAGCTTATCCTTACTGCCCCAATCATTATTATTATAATACCATGAAATAGTTCAGCTCGTAGAGTAACAACTTACTAGAGCACTCACAAGTGTGTTTGAGACCTAAGGGAGGCATGCATTCTGCACAAATTTCAGTACACTTTGACCATAGAATATCTACGGACAAAAAACACAACCTGGCACTAATGCTCCTTGACATCTCAGCAGCCTTCAACACTGTCAACCACAGTAAATGAATCCAAAAACTCAAGAAACCGGACTCCACAACATCCCTTTAAAAAGGACAAGAGCAGTGGTCAAAGTGTGCGAAAAGAACTAGTGGAACTATGTTCCCTCTGGTCTGCCCCCGTTCCCCACAAACCCCATTGGCCAGGCCCCTCCCAACAATGTCCTAAGCCCCAAACAAACACGCCTGCTGTTTAAGGGAATTTTTAGTGCATTGCACTGAAGTGCAAGTGTCAACTTCTTCCTGCACTTAAAACGAAACCATTCCGGAACTGTTTCTTGATAAAATAAAAGTATAGGAACAGTAAAACGTAAAGAATAAAAGTATCGGAGCACGGCTTCCAATCGCTCCTGCCAACTTCGATCACTGGATGAGAGTCTTCTTAACGACTGGAAAGAAATCACTAAGCTTCCCCCCTTTCACATCAAACACACGGGCCATAACCTGTGGCGTTCCTCAATGACCAAGCCCCTTGCCCCGCTTCTTAAATATCTATATGGTATATGGTATACCTCACTGACGAAGATCACAAAATATTTGGGCTCACTTGTTACAACTGTGCCAATGACACTCACATCATGTACATAAGGACCAATGAGGAAAGCCCCAGCTCCACTCTCAATAATATGCAAGTAAGATAATAGATGACAGCTAACAACCTAAATCTCAACTGATAATGATAGTCTCACCTCATGCCACCTTTCGAAAACACCTCTACCATGGCCGTTGGAAATGGGCAATTGGCCTAGAACATCAAAATTGCTCAAGAATGGACAATGGCCTTAGGCTGGGACCCCTTGCAGAACTGTAGTAAGGTTTGCTGCATGCCCCCTTCTGATGGCCATGTCTCCTCCACCCCTCTTCATAGCCGTCTCCTCCCCCTGCTCCTGCAGTGGAAATGTCAAACTCCTCTTTGTCATCGCTGCTTCTTCCACCTCCTCTCCCAGTGGCAGTAGCAATGCCTTGTGTCTCTGTTGATGACTGGCATCTAAAACCACAGGCACTACAGACACATCACTCTTCTCCAAGACCAGGGGCCTCATTACAAGAATGGAGGTAGCCATGGAGCTATTCGCTCCACGGCTGCCTCCGTTCCGGGCTCCATTACCGGGTTCCTGCAATGGGGACTTACCGGGTTACTCCGAGATAGCAGGACCTGGTAAGTCCTCCATGTAGGAACCCATCTCCATTCCCATTTGAGCCCCCCTAGGGCTCAATGGGAATGGGGAGGGAGGTAATAACGGGCAGAGTACAACTTGTCCGTTATTGCCTCCCTCTTCCCCTCGAGGGACCCGAAAAACACGCCTGGATTTACCAGCCGTGCGATTCGGGTCCCGCGATGGGAAGCTCGTAATTGGCGCTCCCGGATTGAAGGGGGCCGGTCCCGTACCGGCCCCCTTCAATCCGGGAGCGCCAGGGTTATAATGAGGCCCCTGGTCATTCAAAGCCTCATCCTACAAGTGAACCTCCTTCTCCTCTGCTTCTACCTTCTCTGTATACAATTATCTGCCCTGCTTCATGATTTCAATTCCTTCCTAAGGAAGGACTAACACTATACAAGAACAGCAAAGACAAGTGACTAACTAAGGAAAACACAGGGATTCCCTAGGGGGATTTGGACACACAAAGACATGTGAATAAGTCAGAACAAGGATGTGCTGGTTCACACACACGGGACTGTATTTTGTGTTTTGTGGGTTGAATGCAAGGTACGTGGGACAAATGGAAGAAGTAGTGCAATGGCACAGCACAATGGGATTAGGAATGCAAAAAGAAAAATTGATTTATTTTATGTTTTTTTAAAAACCTTTGGGATGACCCAAATTGGCTGTATATACAATTGAAGGATACACTATTAAATACACTTGGAGGACATGGGGAAAGGGAAGCACAGGGTTGCTGGCCGATGATACAGATTGGGTAGGGTGAGGCCGTACAGCGGGTTGGTCACACACTACTGTAGGGTGGCTGAGGCACTGCAAATATGGGCAATAAAGGATGCACATGAGAGCCTCAATTACACTTGAATAGTAGAAGCTCTACATAGACATATATTGTCTGCGTCCATGGCCTTTGATGACTGATCTTTGCCTCATGATCACTGCCACACTGTCCTATCATCACTTCCACACTGTCCTATGATGGCCGCTCCCTGCCCTGTGATCACTGCCGCACTGTCCTGCCACACTGTCCTATGATGGCTGCTCCCATGCCTGCAGTGTTTTCCACCACAGCATCTCATAGGTATAGTCCTGTCATTTCATTGCACCACCCTATTTAAAATATCAATGATTTTTAAAATCACCTTCTCTGCTTTTGTAATACGTTTAATAATTGAATAAACGTTCCCATTCATTTCAAGGTTTTAACTCACTGGGTTGATGTAACATCCGACGAAGAATTCAATACGTTTGGTATGCTTTTACGGCTATGATGCCGACATAAAGCTGTTTCTGGCTGTGAATTGAATAAGTTCATTGTCCAATGTATAATTCATGGCTACATTTTCAAAAGGTTCTTTGAGAGAACACCCTACATTTCCCGTGCAGAGTAGCTGTTTGTCCCATATTACCATCCTGCTGTGTTAATTCATACTCAGTTTTGACCTGTGTTACTGACACAGTGAGCATTAAAAGGCACCCTTCATAATTGCTGTGACCTGAGAGGGGTCGCTGATGTATAGGAGGGGGTAATGAGGGTGCGGGACTGTGGCATCTGAGCTTTGGGATCTGAGCTGGGTGGAGGGTGCCCACGGAGTGCATTACCTCCACGTCCACTCTTCCTCGTCCCAGTACTTACTTCATGAGGCACCCGCCTCCGACACAGGACCTTCTTCTATTTCTTTAAATCCCTATAACTCCTCCCCCACATCCATGTCACTCAGTTTAAATTTTTCCTGCCTCCGGCAGGTTGGACTTTTTCTTCCCGGTGCGGGGCACCAGGGAGCACCGATTGCTGGCCCCCTGGGGGGGGCTGTGTGGCGGGGCCCTCGGCTCCCTCAGGTGCGGCACTGCTCCTGGGCCCCCTGCGGGGCTTGGGGTCACAGTTGAGCTGGATTGCCTCGCTCGGTTCTTTGCTGGGCTCCGGACCGCAGCGTGAGCATTGTGTCCCGGGTCCTGCACGGCCCCGGGGAAGGTAAGGAGAGGGGAGGACTGGGCTTGGTGTTTTTCCCCTCTCCTCCTGTTTTGGCCATCTTGATTTGACTTGGCAGTGTTGGCTAGCCTTCCCTTTTGTTGTGAGGCCTCTCTGCTTCTTGTCGTGGGGTGACAGTGGCAGAGAGTCTTTCGGAGTGCGGGGGCTCTGTTCTGTCGCGGGCATGTCACATACCACCCGCTCCTCAGACACACACAGCACAGGATGCACCGGATGTTGGCTGCATTATCTGGGGGAAGGTAAGGAGAGGGGAGGACTGTGCTTGATGTTTTCCCCTCTCTTGCTGGTATGGCCATTTTGACTCCTTCAACATGCCGTTTTCCTCGTGCTTTGTGTGCACATCTTTATTGGAAATGATGGAAAGCACTTGGCAGTATGGGCTAAGCCTTCCCTTTTGTTGTGAGGCCTCTCTGCTTCTTGTCGTGGGGTGACTGTGACAGAGTATTTGAAAGTGCGGGGGCTCTGTTCTGTCGCAGGCATGCCACATACCACCCGCTCCTCAGAGACACACGGCCCACGATGCACCGGATGTCAGCTGCATTCTCTGGGGGAAGGTAAGGAGAGGGGAGGACTGTGCTTGATGTTTTCCCCTCTCTTGCTGGTATGGCCATCTTGACTCCTTTGAAAGGCCGTTACCTCGTGCTCTGTGTACACATCTTTATTGGAAATGATGGCAAGCACTTGGCAGTATGGGCTAGCCTTCCTTTTTTGTTGTGAGGACTCTCTGCTTCTTGTCGTGGGGTGACTGTGACAGAGTATTTGAAAGTGCGGGGCTCTGTTCTGTCACAGACATGTCACATACCACCAGCTCCTCAGACACACACAGCCCAGTATGCACCGGATGTTGGCTGCATTCCTTGCGTGCTGCCTGTGAATACGGCGCAGATTTTGGACACATCTGCAAGCGGCCGGAAGGGTACCGGCCTGGCATAGTCTACACTTCGGGTTCGAGTCTCAGCGGTGCTGACTCGGTCCTTCATCCTTCCTAGACCGATGCATTGGAACGATTTAGAGCATGGGGCTACCAGCTACTGGATACAGGGCTCAAGCCACCTCTCAGTCATGTGGTGTGTTAGTGGTGTGTTTGGGTCTGTGCTAGCTATGGACGCAGACTCCTTGTCCTGTCCTCTTCCTCTAAACTGCGCAAGGGAAAGTCAAAGGAGTTGATTTGCTTTTCCCTTGTCCGGCATGGGATTATGGAAAATGATCATGGAAGTAACGGCCATGCAGGGGGTTCCCAGTGTCTCTTCTTTTAGGCCCTAGGTCCTCCGGTGCTGACGTGTTGCTTTCACGCCTCCTCTCAGACTTGTGGGAAGTGATAGGGCACATGGTGGCACATGTCTGTGCTTAGAGGGGTTCTCAGAGCCCCTGGTGCCGGTGGAGGGGGATGTCACTTCAGTGGGTTTTCCAGTATAGGCATACCTCAGGTAGGGGGTTGCCTTTGATGTCGGCTATCCGGGATGGATTGCTTGCCCCGCTTTGTGACAGTACTCTGCCATTTTGACGCCAGCCTGGTGGCTCCTCTGTCGGCTGAGGGGGCCATAGTCTGCTGGACTTCTGGCCTGTCCAGTATCTTCCTTTTGATAGGTCAAATCTTTTTGTGGGCTGACAAGCATGCTGTTATATTGTGGCGCAGGCCTGTTTCAACGTCCTGTGATTTCCCTCTGGTGCAAGTGCAGTGACTGGCGGTTTTCCCTGGCTCCTCGTCTCTATCTTCTCGGAGGTGTATGGGACCGTGGGGTTCAGCTTCCTGGGTAATGGGCTCCTTCTGGAGGGAGTATCAGTTGCCGTTCCTGTCTCCTCCTGTCCAGGTTTGCATGGTTAGGACTTTGGTACCCAGCTCACGGTCCAAGTAGTTGGCCATGGGATCCGTTCTCTCCGAACGGTTGTTGTGGGTTACCGTCTTGCCCGTTCCTCTCCCTGTTCAGGGTCAAGTTTTCTACTTGCGGGTGTTCCTGGTCCCTATGCCTTCTAGGATGTGTCACCTGCTTATGGGTCTCAAGACCCTGCACTGCTTGTCCGGACGTCTGGGGAGAGTGTACTCTGGATGTTGTGCAGGGGGGGCGCTTGCTGGCTGTTCTGGGCTGGGTTCTCAGAAGGCAGTATGTCTCGACTCACCTGTTGCTGAAGTTACGGGGCACGTGGCGTCTTGCATGTTTTCCAGTTCCTTGAGCCTGTCTTCGGTTACGTCTCCTGGTGTCTTATACTCTCTCCCACTGGCTCCCGACATCTCGGCTTTCGTAGTTTTGTTTTCAGTGTCCCCAGCGCTGCGAGTGTCCCTGCTATGGTGGCGGGGGGTTTCAGGTCTACAGGCTGAGGTGTGCATGGTCCTTCCTCCTGTGACCTCTCCTACTACCAACACCAGCAGAAAGGGTATACATTGGGGGTCCTCTCAGCTCAAGGGTTGTGAGATCTGGGGAGAGCCGGTGATCATCCAATTGGCAAGAGTTGTGCCATTGTGCAAGCTCTGGTGTACTTCGAGGAGTTGCTGGACGGTCAGCGGTTTTTGGTCCGATCGGACAATACGACGGCCTTGGCATATGTGAACTGCAAAAGGGGTTCCGGCTGTTCCTTGAATGCTCTGGCAGCGCTGATAGGCACCTGGGAGGAATCTCATCTGGTGTATCTGCTGGCCTCACGCATCAGAAGGGTGGACAATGTTCAAGCGGATCTTCTCAGACGCCGGTTTTCACTCCTCTGCAGAACTGGTCCTGTTGGCCCAGGTCTTTGCGGTGACCTGTGTCAGATTAGGGTCCTTGGTTCTAGACCTGTTTGCATCCCCGGCCTCAGCAGAAGTTCCCCTCTTCTGCTCTCGGTTTCAGGTTGAGGGGATTGGGGGATGGACGCCCTCTCTGTACAGTGGCCTTGGGGTTTTCCTTTATGCCTTTCCGCCTATTCCCCTTCTGCCCCGAGTGGTTTGGCGCATCTGAGTGTCCAGGGTGACTGTGTTGTTGTTAGCTCTGTTCTGGTGCCGCCGGAGTTGGCTCCCCTCTCTGTTGGAGCTTCGTTCCTACGAACCTTGGCTGGTTCCGAGGTGGCCGTGTCCCCTTCAAGGGGATCTGCGGTTAGAATTCCACCGGATGCAATGGGCGGTGTGGCTATTGCTCAGTCTAGGTTGATATCTCAGGGGTTCTCAGATCCTTTAGTTGAGTCCAAATGGATGCTCTTAGACCCTCCACTCTGAAGGTGTTAGGCAGACATTGGGGCCATTTCCGAGACTGGTATGGGCAGTCTGGGATCCCTCCCCTGCGTTCTGGCCTCTGCTATCCTTCGGTTCCTCCAGGAGGAGTTTTGACAGGGGCCTGGCAGTTTTTCCAGGCTTCGCTCTCAGCGGGCCTCCATGAAATTCCTTTTGGGGGACTCTGACGGTCACTTGGATGGGGAGGTGTTGGTGGGGAAGTTGATCCAGGGTTTTTCTTATTCCCTTCCTGGTGCTGATAAAGGGTTTTCCTTTTGGGATCTCCCTCTTGTATTACGGTTCCTTCACGGGCCTCCTTTTGAGCCCATTTCCGAGATTGATATCAAACATCTTACACTGAAATCTGCTTTTCTTATTGCCCTCACTTCTGCCCGTAGGCTTGGGGAGATTGGGGCTCTCTTATGTCACGCTCCTTTCCTGAGGGTGCTGCCAGACTCGGTGGTGCCGGGGTGTGGTCCGAAGTTTCTCCCTTCAGTTGTCTCTCGGGTTTCACACCTCTCAGGGTCTGGTTCTCCCTGACTTCTTTCATGATCCAAGAACGCCTGAGGAGGTGGCTCGGCTTAACATTGATGTCCGGCGGGACGCGTTGGAGTATTTGGCTTGGTTTGCCTTTTCCACCAATCTGATAGTCTTCTGATTGCTTGTGGTCTGGCTGGGGCTGGGCATAACGCATCTGTGGTTTCCATTTTCCGGTGGTTCCGGATTGTGATCTCTAGGGCCTATGTGGCTTCTGGCCTGCCTGTGCCTGCGCACAATCAGGGGCGGTCTACCAGGGGTTTCGCAGCTTCCTGGCCCGATGTAAGGAGGATTTTTCTCTGCAAGAGATTTGTATGGCTGCCGCCTTGGCTGGTCTAGGCATTTTCATCAACCGCTATGGGTTGAGTTTCTCCCACTCGGGGGTTGGTTCCTTCGTGGTTGGAGTTTTTGTCTGTGGGGAAGTGATTTAAGAGTTATTGTGGGTGTGTTTTGCTGCACTGTTTTTGGCTCTGTCTCATTGGGACCTTTTCCCCTTTGATGCTTTGGTATACCTCATGAAGTAAGTACTGGGACGAGGAAGAGTGGACGTGGAGGTAATGCTCTGATTACTTACCGGTAATCTTCATTACTCCTAGTCCTACTCTTCCTCGTCACAGTACTGACGACCCTCCTCACCCTCCCTGCGGGGAAGGTCCCATGCTCCGGCTTGGTAATATGAAACTGAGTGACATTGATGTGGGGGAGGAGTTATAGGGATTTAAAGAAATAGAAGAAGGTCCTGTGTCGGAGGCGGGTGCCTCATGAAGTAAGTACTGTGACGAGGAAGAGTAGGACTAGGAGTAATGAAGATTACCGGTAAGTAATCAGAGCATTCTCACTGCAGCCGTTCCTATGACCTTTCACATTGTTTTCAGAAGCGTTGCTCCCCCAATGTCTCCTTCTGCCCATGCTGGCAACACCACCTTCAGCTTTCGAGCTATGAGCGTGATTTATTTTGCCCCCCCCTTACTGCTTTGGTACTTACTGGAAGAAAGGTTTGGCACAGTGCTCCATGGGCAGGTGTTTGTACTGGAGTTTTTTCAGTTCGCGTTGGCCAAGTTTGCCATTCTTGTTACGGTCAGCAGTAAGAAATCTCCCCTACAATGCAAACATGTTATTTAGTGACAGAATTGGCACAATAGCCTAGAAAGACCAACCAACAATTTCAGAAATACAAGCTTTTGAGCAGCAAGACAGACGGCACCATAGGATGCAATGGCAATTCTTTAGTCCCGGCTGAGTCCAAGAGAAACACATGATCACGTGATCTAACACTGTAGGAATACTGCTGAAGTTCAACCAGAATCCCTAAAGCACAGTGAGGCAGACAATAGTGGCAGATGGACGCTATACAAGACCACTAACATTACATCTCATTAAAGACAGTGTGCATAGTGGATTGATCTTCTAGGTCTGTCGTTGCACCTATACTTACTTACTTTAGAATACACCCTTTTATTATGAGCCATTTTACCAATGAGAAAATGATCACCTTGCTCCAATATAAAGGATAATGTTGATCGTCAAGTTCCACTCCTTTCTTTAAGGATTGTGTAACTGCCTTCATTACCACAATGTAAATGGACATAGTTGGGGCATACTTTACCAGTTGGAATTATGCAGTTATATAGTGAGACAAAATCCCCTGGCTGAAACCCATCCTCCTTGTGATAGGAACAGCCCTGATTTAGAGGCAGAACGTGGATGATTTCTTTGAGTGCTACTTTTTAGTTTTGGCTTTTAGGTGGCACTGCAAGTGCTGTCTTTGAGCCATAACTATTGGCATGTGTGGAAAAGAAAAGATAGGCGGGAGATCTCGTTTGAGGGCATAAGGGCCTCGAAGGGTCGTGAAACTGTAGTTACAGGTTACCAGTATCTTTATGGGTCTCTGGGCTATTTTGGAGTGGTTTCACTGGACGCAGAATGTCAGAGTTGACAATCCACTCTGTGAGTTTCCCCATTCTGTGCAGGAAAACAGACACCATCTCCACCTGCAAAATATTTGGGTTCGGTCAGAAAGGCGGGGCTCCCAATGAGTTCTGCTGCTTTTTGCACTTGAAGAAAGCAGTCGGAGTCTATAAGGATCCCTGGGAATGAAAGGTGGGAATCCAAGGTGGCGGGTTTGCACATGCGGATGCTGTTACTGATCCTGTGCGGACATCCGTGATCAAAGTGCATTTCCAGACTGCAGATGTAAATGGAATTAGCAACCCTGTCAGAACTTCACTTTGACACTCCCACTTTAGCAAACAACAAGAGTCCAGTACTCATGTTTCCAAATGATGCATTTGTTTTTTTTTTTATCCTTAATGCCAGTGGGGCTGAAAAGTCAACTTCAAACATTTTGGGAATTTTGTGGCAGAAATGGCCTAGCAGTTAATGTTTAAAAAAATACACATCCATGGCCATTAGAGATGCCAGCTGGAAGATTAAAGGGCACCTGAGGCTTGAACAGGGTGAAAGACCCATTGAGAAAGTTGAATTTAAGATTTACCTCGGCTTGAGGGCAAAATCAAACTGCCGGTGGAACCAACACTTGGCAAAAGCAAATGTCACACTGGCGAGGTACAGTGGGGCACTGACAAGGTTTACCAGAGAGCATGGGAACGGGACAGTCCGGGTGTCACTTGACGCATACAAAGCGCAAGCGGGGCAAGCAGCAATATTAAGTGCAGGACTGTGGGGGAATGTCTGGTGCTCGCCCTTATCAGTTACTGAAAATAAATATCTGAAAAATATCCTCAGTCTACCCAATGGTACACTCAATCTGCTGATATTTCAGGAAACGCGGAGGCAGCGCATTGACTCTATCGGTGTTACGAGGCCAGTTTATTATTGGGTAAGATTGTAGTCAAGTAAAGAGTTGAGGAAGTACAAAGACGCGCTGGCGGATCTTATATCACAGGCTGGTGGCATATCACTCCGGGGGTTTGCCCACATGAAAAATGAATGACGTGTTACAGGGTTGAGCTAGTTTTGGAGCAGCCCAGACAGTGTGACTAGCATGAGCAGGGGTGGACTGGCCTATAGGGAACTCTGGACAATTCCCGCTAGGCCTCTGCAGCCTCTTCCTCTTTTGTGTGGTAACATATTTTATTTTCAAATTTTCTCATAGGAAAAGGGTTAGGATTGCTGAAAATGTGTAATATGGGGCCACTTTGAAAATTATTTCCAGGGCCTCTTTTGATTACCAGGCCACTCCAGAAGACTGTCTTTAAGAACGCTTAACTAGCCAAAACAGAACAGGATATTTTGTGTAAAGTGGGACAATCCACTCTCCTGTCAAGTTACTGGGATATGAAGCAGGTTTCGGGCGGCAAAGTATATCTTAATCACGTTAAGCCCAAATAGGAAAGAGTTCTATCCCTAAAACTTCCACTGGGGACACTCCCGCTAGCAAGTCTACTGATTAAGTGGAATATTAATGTACCACCAGAATGCCCATTTTGTGCGGACTTAATTGAAACTGTATCTCATTTCATTTTCATTTGCCCGCACTACCGGGCACCCAGAGTAGGCTTCCTCGGGCCATTGTTCAAGGAGAGGCAAATACGCATTACGGTTGATGCAATTACACTATGCAGGACTTCTAGCGACATTATGGCAGTCTCCTCAACGTCCAAGTATCTGGCGTGCACTTGGCGCATTAGGCAAAACAGGGTGTGAAGGGAGCCCTCTTAACCAGCATTGTCAGCTGGCTGGATTATGGGGGGGGGTGACATCTCGTGAAGGAGTTTTGAATACTGGTCAGATCAAGTTGCAATGAGTTTATTGCTTCAACTGGCTTCAGCTAGTTTGTGAGGTGGAATATGTCCCCACACTATGCCTTGTATTTTTTTCCCCATTATGTAAATAGCAAAACTTACCAAGCATCTTACTATCTGCCCAGTATTTACCTACGACAGCCACAAATTCATATCCTGGTTACCAAGTTATTATATATTGATTTACGACCTGATCAGGTAGTTACCCCCTCTATTAACTATTACACGTCCAAAACTGTTTTTGATGTTTTCTGCTACCTTTTATTGTGCAGCTATACATTGATTGTATAACATGTGAATGCAGCTATTTGATGGTTTTTATATTTAACTCATGTTACAGTATCTAATAATTGTGATTTAAAGAATGTGATGTAATATTGTGTTACTTTTATGATATTTTATATCGCAATAGACCTGTACTGCACTGAACTGAAATGCCTACTGAACGCCTACACAGATGCCCGGACTGTTGGCTTTGCCAATGAGTGCTACATTTTCAAAGTGTCAATTTTTCAAAGGGATTACTGGAGCTAAGACACATAGATAAACGTATGCAACGTAAGATAACATTATGTAAATCATTTCAGCCATATTTATGCATTAAGACAGTCGGTCCATTGAGTTGCATGCGTCTAACCTTTGCCAGTTCACGTCTGTCCTCCCTGCACATGCAGATCTGTGCTCCAATATGGCTGAAGGTGACATTTGTTGAGATCTGCCTCAAGTGCAGGAACCAGTCCATCAGACGGTATGGAAATTGGTCAAATTCTTCAGCTGAACAGACAGTTTCCAAGACTAGATAACAATACAAAATAAAATGGAAAAGTTGATAGCATATGTCGACAGAGAATGAAAGAAGGAACAGGGGGGCTGCGGGTAATGAGGATGAAGGGGAGCACAAGAAGAGCTATGGACACAAGAGTGAGGTGTTAAGGAAGACTAATATGGCAGATAGAAGAGGGGAGTGGTCGGGAAGAGAGGGAGAGATGGAGACGAGTAAGGAATGCCTGGTTACTTTCTACATTCCTTACTTAGAAGAACCGAAGTCAGGGACCGAGTGAAGCGGGAACATGTGAGAATCAGGAGTGGAAGGAAAGGAAGAGGAATGAAAGAAGGCATGGAAGGAGAAACGAAGAAATTATGCCATAGAATGGTAACTACATGTTAATACAATTTAGGAAGCATACCTATTGAATTTAATGAAGCATCCATAGGCATTGAAATTGCAAGATGCTCCTTTATGATGGTCTAGTCACCAATTAACAAAAAGTCAACTTTCATGGCATGAGGCATGAGGAACCTACCTACCAATGATCAACATGAGCATGGTAGCATGAAAGTGACAAAGGTGCACCATGAAGAACCTACCAATGTTCAACATGAGCCCGGTGTCATGAAAGTGACATAGGTGCACCAAGAGGAGCCTACCAATGCCCAACCCAAAATGAGCATGGTAGCACGAAAGTGACAAAGGGGCACCACGAGGGACCTACCAATGCCCAACCCAAAATGAGCATGGTAGCACGAAAGTGACAAAGGGGCACCACGAGGGACCTACCAACACCCAACATGAGTATGGGATCAGGAAAGTGGCAAAAGTGCACCTTGAGGAACCTACCATTGCTCTGCATGTGCATGCTATTATGGAAGTGATAGGATGCACCATGATGAGCCTACCAATAGCCACATTGAGCATGGCATCATGAAAGTCACTAAGGTGCGCCATAAGGAACCTACCAATGCCCAACATGAGCATGGGCGCGTGAAAGCAACAAAGGTGCACCATTGGTTCACTATGGATTACTAAATAAGGGAGAAATATAGAGCCAAGTGTATTAGCTGGCCTCGCTGTGCACAATAATCAGAGTGGCTTCTGCAGCAGGTCTGATTCATGGTGCAAACGGTGCAGCTGTGCCTGAAGGTTTGGGGGAAGAATGAAAGGCGAGTACGGATTGCCTGGCATGACACAATGATCAGCTTGACCGAAGGACTGGTCTGCGCTGAAGTAGGTTGGATCCAAAAAGACAATTACAAATACAGCTGCCACCTGTATCCATGTTGCCATCATAGAGTCTCTCATTCCTATTGTGTTGTGGGTGTATGCAAAGGATTTACACAAGTATAAGCTACCTTGGGCCTTCATGACATCAGATTACACTGGAGCAAATCAGGACCATGTACATATCACAGCTGCACCTTATACTTTGTGCCTTATGCACAAGTGTAAAATGAGAGCAAATCCAGAGGGTCTTGGAACATCTTTGAAGTGCCCTTGAGATAAGATTAGAGAATCGCATTTGCCCATGAGCAGGCATCTCACTAGATGCGCTTTAGTTGTTCGCTTTGTGAGTCAGGTATCAGGTAAAAGGTGCAAATCTGAGATGCTCACTGGCATCGCCGCCTTTGCTTCAGTGCCAGTCTTTGTGAATCAGGCCGCTCGTGCATTTAATGCCTGCCAATTGTCCATCTTTTACCTGTGCACCGTCCCTGGTGGGCCAGGCCTATTCTGCGACGCTTGCGGCAGGCTTCTTTGTGGAGCAGGCACTGGCTGGCGTAGGATTTTCCCGTCACACTGCACACTGGAGCATCGTCTGCTCTGTGGAAAGAGGGAAACATGGATATGTGATCTGTCTGGTCTCCTTCCTGGCTATGGCTCCAATGAGAGCAATATTATTTTTCCCTGCTGTGTTTTACAATCCTTATTCATATCGTGTTCATTCAACTGGCACCACCCGTCTGCGGCTAATTGACTCTAAAAGATGAATTACCAGAAATCAAAGTCTTTATTTTATTTGCGGATAGAGTGTGTATTTATGAGTGCGCGTTTGATATGTCTGTGTATGTGGCTGTACGTGCACGAGCCCATACCTGAGTGGGGGCATGCATGCACGTCCATGTGCCTATATGTGCACTCGTGGCTCTCTATATTTTAAAAAGGTGTAGCGCCAAGGCCTGGATCACTGAACTCGTGTGGTAGACGGACAGCCTTGTACGGTTATCCTGGGCATGGTCGTTCTGAAGATAGTACACATGGCTTTAAGTGGGCTCTGTCTAGCAGGGGAAGAGCCATGGTAGTCTCCAAAAAGGGCTCCCGAGCCAGGTCCCTGCTAGAGCTCACCCAAGGCTGGCCCCAGACACGCCAGCCCCTCAGGCATCCATGGTAAAAAGGCTGGCTGCAGCTGTCAGCATTTCTAACCAGAAACTCTGACACCTGCAGGCAGCCCTTCAACCATGTGGCACCTTCATAAAAGGGCTGCCTGCTGTATGTTGGCTTTTCACTAAGAAACAAAGGAGAGGCTGGGCAACCCAGCCCTCTTTCTGTTTCTTAATGAGAGTACATCTTTGAGTGCACTTTTAAATCTGCAATATACACATCTCAAGGCACACACTTAGTAGGGACATGTATAATACTCCTCGGTGATGTATTGTGCAAGAAAAATAAACTCCCATGGAGAGGGGTGAAAAGAAAAATGGGTACCACCTGCTCATGTCAGCACCAAATCACTTCCTTAATTAAGTGTTTAATGCATGATGGTTTGTTGTTAGTGGGCAAGGAGGAATGGAAAGAGGACAGAGAAGTTTCCATATACCCCTACCTCTCTAAATCAACACTTTCCCTAGGCAGCACTGGTGGGCCGCTTATCTAAAGGTGGATAGAATAAGGAGGTAAAAAAGGATAGATTATTTTCAATACCATTCAAAAAGTGATCAATTTGGCTGTACAGTTGATACTACCTAGTCTTTAAACATTCAATGACTCTTATGGTGTACACGACTATGGCAGGTTTGGCCCCAGGAAGGGCTGGCGTTAGCTGTGTAACCAATGATTGGCAATGTAGACAACTAAAAACAGGGCATGACCCCCCCCCACTGATATTGCGGCAATGATTGCTTTATTATCCTATACTGTGGATGAGAGTGCCGTGGTAAAAACGGGAGGGAAAGAACCCTCTCAATAGAGCTGTTAAAACAAAAGAGTGGTTGTGAAGACTCAAGATGGGGCAGACCCCTGTGTTAGAGGGTCTCCCTGATGCTCGAGGATGGGAAATGCAGTGGGTGGGGAACTGTCCACTGTCATCCCATGTTCAGTCAACCTGTTTCGGTGTACTGTTTAATTCATGACAATTTCTTCAGGACTATCTTCAGTCTGGATAGTGAATATCTTCTACATATAAAACATGTCCATGGTAATTAGACTGTTATGACGTGCTTCCGAGAACATATTAGAAGGAAGGGTCTCACCTCTGTACTCGTTGATAGGAGATTTTCAAGCAGACCCTATCAACAAAATGTTTCAGGGACAGTACCACCATACTTGCATTTTATTAATTTCTGCATTATAGTAATTATTTGTAATGTTTAAAGGTTATGGCGCAAACACACGTCTGTCTATACTCACATTTGTGGTCTGTCATTCACTTGTGTAGTTTCAATAGATTTGGGTACATAGACTGTACATGGCTGGGACTTCTGAAAGAGGTACACGGATATGTGTTAGGCAGTGTGTATGGTCTGCGTCCATTACCAACAGCAGTCAATATAGGCATTTATAGTGTCCGGCATTTAAGCAACGTTCAGGCTGTTATCTGCTTGTTTCATGTTAAATACCTTCTGACTCTAATAGGGCACAGGTGTGTTGACGGCACCGCTGTGGGCCCAATACGGGCAACTTGCACCTGAGGGGAGCACATAGTGGACCGCGCATTAAGCTTATGGATGTTATCGCTGCGGCTCAGAAGTAAATTGGGCACAGCCGCGTGTCATGACTAGATATCAGGTTCTGCTTGTGACAAGCAAAGGCCCATCTAGTAAGTCAAGCCCCCATTATTTGTAAAATTATATATAACTCTGGGCATCTGTGCAGGGTGAAATATCTGTCTGTCAGTTACAAGACATTTTAATAATGTTACCCGGTTTGCGCAGCTAATGCGTCTAGCTAGGAAAATGCACTCATTCGTAAAGGCGTGAGGGAGCTGCTGCAGAGTATTGTTGACTATAAGGCTGCATGTTGCCACGGAAAACCGAAGTCCATAAAAACGTGACTGTAGGGTGATGTGTGTAAGTAGACCGCCATCTTGGAGTGTCTGAAATTGCCTAAGAAATTAAGGGCACCAAAGGTGAATAAAGCATTTAAACAAAGGTGGATAAAGCATTTAAACATAGATGTAATAAATACAACTTGTTACAAGACAATTTCTGCAGATCAGTTGTAAAAATCGACTAGACTCAATAAGATTAGATCAAGGGTTGCAAGCCACTGAAATGTCGTGTGTGCTGTGAGTATATCTCTGTGGGAAAGGCATGTATACATTTTCCAGTCATACTTGAGGTGGTTGCTTCTCGGGTAAAATAAATCCTGCTGGTGTTGTTAATAGTGTGTCAATGCTGTTCCGGCAGGAAAGGGAAAGCACTCACACTGATGTGTGCTGTGTAGGTACGTGGTACCTATAACTGAGGCACTCTACCTTGAAGAAGGTTTTGCTCTCATTACCATTGGTATTATATTAATATGCATAACCAATAATTCTAAATTATATTATATTATATTATATTAATATGCATAACCAATAATTCTCAATTATTGGTTATGCATATTAATATAATACCAATGGTAATGAGAGCAAAACCTTCTTCAAGGAAGAGTGCCTCAATTATAGGTATTACTCTAGTTGGAATGCTCATCATCCAACACAGGGCATGGTCACCTTTACGGTCAACATATATTATGGTGTGCCTGCCTTTTAGGATGGCTTAAAATGCAAAGGTCAAAATGTGACTCATGATGATCTTGGGCTGACATCTGAAGTGAGTCAGACAAGGGTAGTGAGACATTGCCAATTAATTGGTTAATTTAACCCTTGGCAGTCAGTACCCACTCTAAAAATCCACCGTTGTTCTCTTTTGGGTAATAGCACATTTATTTTACCTCTTCTAGGTGGGGTGTGTACTTTTTCGATCACTAACCATTTAAAGTCATTCTTTTTGTGTTTTTGATGGAAAAGTGTTCAACCAGGGGAGCATTCAGTTTCCTGGTACATATACATGATTGATGTTCTTGTATGCGCTTCTTAATAGGTCTGCCAGTCATGCCGATGTATCGAGGATTACAAGAGCAGGTAATCACTTAGATCAAATTGCTTGTATTGCAATTGGTGAAGGTCAGTTGCCTCCATGGTGTATGGGGCACAAGGTCAAGTGTTATTGACCTATTAGTACGTGGACATATTGGGCATGACCCGCACGGTGCATGACCAACTGGATGTGTTGTGTTCCACAGTGTCTTTTAGGACTGGGGAACTACTCCTGAGTGATAAGAACTGACCGCAGAGTCTCTGATGTTTCTTCTGCATTATGCTGCAAATCGTGGAGGAGGCAGTTCAGTTGCGATGAATAGCTAAATAATGCCGTAATTCGGTTCTCCTGTAATGGTCTGTTGTGATGTTCAAGAGTGTGGGCTGGTGGGATATTTCGTGCTGATTTCCTGTTGTTCTTAAGTAGTTTCCTTGGATAGCCACTTTCTTGAAGTCTTTGTGTCAATGCCATTGCCTATGCATCGTACTCGGCGGTGTCAAAACAGTTACACCAATAACGTAGATACTGACCGAACGTTAAGTTGGTAGTTACTGTCTTCGGATGGAAACTATCGAACTGTAGAAAGAAATTCCTGTCTGTCGGTTTCCTGAACATTGTGCTGCTAAGTGTCCCGTTCTTAGTTGTAATTCTAAGGTCCAGAAAGTGAATCTCTTCTTTGCTACTTAAGTACGAGTTGGGCCTGATTTTCCGAGAAGACAAATAGGATGTCGTCTATATATCTCCGCCATATGGATATATGTCCTGTATGTTGGCTATTGTTGGAAATGTGTGTTTTCTCAAAGTCTGCCACATATAGGTTGGCTAGAAATGGAGCAAATGTTACTCCCATAGCCGTTCCTGACATCTGTTCAGAAAATGTTTCTTTATACATAAAGGCCTTTTTTTCGGGAGCGCAAACTCTGCAAGTTGTAAATATGTGAGGAATCTCAGGTGGAGGTATTTGTTCTTCTAAGACTTTTTGTCTATAATCAGTAATGTCTCCATCTGGGGAATTGATGTGTAAAGACATGCTATGTCTAGAGTCACCAGGAGTTGTTCCTCTGGGTTGAAGGTTAGCTCTAGTATGAGATTCAATACCACAGTTGTATCCTTGATGTAAGACCGCATTTTGGGTATTTCTGATTGTAGGAAAAAGTCCACAACTTGGGAGAGTGGTTCCAGAATTTAAATAATGCCTGCCACAATCGGGCGGCTGGGGGAGGGGAAACCCCCTTGTGTATTTTGGGAAGTGCATAGAAGGCTGGGATGTTCAGGAACATAGGGCATAGGATTTCTGCTTCCTTCTTACTGTTATAGCCTTCACTAGCAGCCTCATCTACTATAGTAGCAATACAGATTCTCAAGTTCTCAGTTGGATCGAGCGCTAAACGCTGATTGAGTAGATCATTGTTCAAGAGAGTTGTAATCATTTGAGTGGTTTTAGGAGTTTAGCTCAGCGGCAACATGCTCGCCTTGGAAGCAAGATGACATGGAGCAACACAGGTTCAATCCCTGGGTTCGCGCTTAGAAACCTCTGGGTATTAAACATGTTATAAATAGCCGATCATAAGACCCTGTGTGCATCACCACAATTGCATCTCTTTTGTCAACTGGTTTAATGATTATTTTGGAATTCGTGCTCAGATTGTCCAGTGCAGCTTTTTCCAGTCTTGTCAGGTTGTGGAAGATAGGCTGATGTTCTTGTTCCATTTCCATAATCTTCTGTGTTAATGCTTTTTCAAAGGTAATTGATTCAGGTGTGATGTTAGGGGGGTAAAATATGGATTTGGGTTGGAGGCCAGTAGTGTTGTTTGAATTGATGGTACTATCAAGACTGTCCAGATCCACAAAGAATTGTTTGAGTTGAAATGTTCTTAGTAGTTGAGCTACTTCGATCCGGGTGTCAAAAGAGTCATATTCTGCCATAGGTACAAAGAACAAACCGCTTTGTAGTACTGCCATTTCATCTCTCATTAGAACATGATCAGATAGGTTGACAACTAGTAGTTCCTCTGTGGGAATAACCCTTTCACCTCTGCTACTGCTTATTCGAGGGGAATTGTGTTGTTGACCTCTGCTTCGACCCGGCCTCTGCCCTGTTGATCTAAAAAAAGCCTGATCATCTCTTACTTGATGACGTTGGTCTATGTCATCCACAAAGTGTACAAACTGCTCCCTCCTCGACTGCCTATCACGTGAGTGGTCTCTGTGTTGTAATTCTGAGGTACTGGCCACATTATCATCGCCTGAGCTTGCACTCGAGAAGCTCCAATGTGTTGGGTGTTGGTGTTTTTCTTGAAGAACCTTCTCGGTTGGCACCATTGTTGACCTGTATTGGACTGATTGTCCTGTTTAGCATTGTAATCATAATTAGAATCTACAGCATTGCCCATCCTCCAGCATCAGTGAGACCCTATAACACAGGGGTCTGCCCTTTCTTATTGCTGAGTCTTCACAACCACTCTTTTGTTTTAACTGCTCTATTAGGAGGTCTCTTTCCCTCCCGTATTTACCACAGCACACTCAGCCACAGTATAGGCTAACAAAGCAATCTTTGCAACAATATCTGTGAGGGTCATGCCCTGTTTTTAGTTGTCTACATTGCCAATCATTGGTTACACAGCTAACGCCAGCCCTTCCTGGGGCCAAACCTGCCATAGTCGTGTACACCATAAGAGTCATTGAATGTTTAAAGACTAGGTAGTATCAACTGTACAGCCAAATTGATCACTTTTTGAATGGTATTGAAAATAATCTATCATTTTTTACCTCCTTATTTTATCCACCTTTAGATAAGCGGCCCAACAGCGCTGCCTAGGGAAAGTGTTGATTTAGAGAGGCAGGGGCAGATAGAAACTTCTCTGTCCTCTTTCCATTCCTCCTTGCCCACTAACACCAAAACATCATGCATTAAACATTTAATTAAGGAAGTGATTTGGTGCTGACATTAGCAGGTGGTAACCATTTTTCTTTGCACCCCTCTCCGGAGAGTTTCTTTTTCTCGCACATTACATCACCGAGGAGTATTATACATGTCCCTACCAACTGTGTGCCTTGAGATGTGTGTATTGCAGATTAAAAAGTACAGTCAGAGCTATGCTCTCTGCAAACATTCTTTGCCTACTATCATGATATATTCCTCGTAGAAAAGTTAATTTGAGCATTTTAGGAGAGCAGCAGCGCCACTATTCTTTAGAAGTATTTCACTGTTCATATATAATGCGCTTAATACCAGCGTGGGATCAGGATTTGAACCTGTGTTGTGCTGGGTTGTTTTGCTTCCAAGACAAATACGTTGCCCCTGGGCTATCCTTTCTCCCCGATTCGACGTGGTTCTATTATTTTAAAGTTTCCTGCTAAGAAGTAGCAGTACTCTCCTACAGAAAGTTACCTGCACTGTCCTACAAAGCCCCCCCCTTAAAAAATACCTGCCCTGTCCTTTAATATTGTCTGCACTGAACAACGTATATGTGCTAGTGTTGCTTTGAGAAGGTTGTAGCACCATCGGCACGATACGATACATGAACATATCGCACAAGTGAACAACAATGCAACACTTAAAGGATGAATTTACCTAAGATTTATAAAGCCTAGCCAATCCTCGTCAGAACAACCTTGTAAGGCAGATGGGAATCACCTTCCATCCAATTGTCACTGCCAAACCAGGACATGATTGGAGGGTGCCTCAATATTTTATTTTGATTTGTGTAGTGTTGATTTCCGCTGTTTGTCCCCTTGCATTATAAGATCGTAGGCATGGGCTCCAATGTAGCAATTTTATCCAGGATATGGTAAATGACGCTATCTGCACATGTTTAGCTGCAAACTTGACCAGTCCTGCTGCCCATCCTGACAGCCACTGCACATCCTCTACCTCTCTTCTTCTCCCCCATCTTTTTCAGGCTCGCTCTTTTCCTTTACTAATGTACCTACTTTATCTGTCTTGATTCTCCCTGCTGTCAGTCAACAGGCGAAGAACTGGACAACATTGTAATTTCTCTATCTGTTCATTGAGACCTTATGGGCCTGGTGGAGAGGGCTGTGGTGGGTGTTATTAGCCCACACTCAAGCTATAGGCCTGGGGTGAAGGGACAATAACATGTGTTACAGTTCTCTTACACGGGCTGTAATGACCATTATAATTTGGAAAAATCACATAAGCAAATAAAGAAAACAGGTTACTAACAAAACAGTTAAATTAGGGGCTCAGAACCTTGCACTGATTATTGCCCTGGTGGAATGTTGGTTAAAGGAGACATTAAGCATATATGTGGAATGTGGGGAACGAAACATCACACACTGAAACAGTGGTTAAGACCCTCTGCAGACCCAATGTTTATAATGACCCACCAACATCCACTGCTATAAATACGTTATGGACCTGTCTTGAGGCCTGTACTGGGAATTATTAGTCCTGAAGACAGAATGAAAGGCTTGAACACAGCGAGGGAATTTAACAAGGTTTTACAGGCTCATACCAACAGGTACAGCCAAAAGGTTTGGGTAAGGAGATCTATAAAGCTAGTATAACTCACATTGCTCTTGATACTGTGAATCATAATTACTCATTATGTGGCCCACCACCACCCAATGTATATATATTTGTTTCTTTCTCTCTTTTTGGATGTTATTCCCCACCTCTTCCTATTCCTAAACCCTTTTCTCTTTCCGAGTGTGACCTTTTGCATCCATCTATAACCACATCCTTTTCTTTCCTTGTGCTTTGCTCTCCAACTTCTCCTTTAGCTTTTCTTTCTCTGAGTTTAATTTTCCACCTTCTCCTATTTTGACACATTCTTTTCTCTCAAGTGGTTTCCATTTGCTTCCTCCTATTGTTACATGCGTTCTTTATTACATTTACTTACATTTTGTTTTTGTTTTTTGTTTTTTATTGTGAATTTGATCACAAATTTGATCTTAAACACACATATAAAAGAGAATACAATACAAATAATTTGTATGAGAGAATACAATACAAAGAATTTGTAGGAAAAAACTAAGAAAAGAAAGAAAAAAATACATCTTATAACACTTTGTTACAAAAGTATAAATGAAAGGTCACTAACTGGTTATCCAAATTTGAGATTATCAAACATTTAACCAGCAACATTTCTTAAAAAGTGAGTCAGACCCAACAAACATATGGCTATAGAAATCGTCAGAATATACACACTAACTACATAGATTTAAATCCTGGAGCATTGGAACTACGGCATAAGTTAAAAATTGCTCAGATCCAGCAGACATACGGTTCCATAGGTTATCAAAGAGTACATATGAATTTTGATTACAAAAGAAGTGACATGAAGGTCTTGTTCTAACAGCAGCCAGATTAGGGCGTTCCACCAATAAGTGTTGCCGGGCTTCTGGCTTTCCTACATGATTACAGTGTGTGCAAATGTTGATCATACCCTCTTTTATCTCAGCTCAGGGATAGCGATTTCCCCTGTGGGCAAAAGGTTCAGGTAGAATCTCAAAAACTGCTGTCTTGTCACTGGGCAAGGGTATTGGCATAGATATTTAGGTAAATCTCCAACTGGCTAATCAACTAATTAAAAGGTTGAATGTAATCCTCTTGTTTTATAAATTGTCGCTATAGAGTCCCTTTAATGCCTTTTTTATACTCTATAGATTACCCATCAATTCAAAACAATCTTTACCCATTTGGTTCAGCAGACCATCTGACAATGATTGCATTGTATTCAAGAAAGGAGAGACTTTGCACTTCAAACAATCTTGCAAGTTTACAAACAAGGTATTTGATAAAGGCTACAAAATGTTTGCAACCATAGCGATTGCCCGCCAGTTAAACCAAAAATGGAGAGAGAGCAAACCCAGTTCAAAGCGCAATGATGTTATGGGAAGAGAAAGGAGCAGACCCAACATCTTCTTCCATAGTCTGCTCTCCAATCTGTCCCACTCAATGTCATAAGCTACACCCTCCAATTCGAAGCCATGCATGATTTTTGGAATGATTTTACCAACGTAAAAACGTAGGAGTGTTTGATGCAAATTTACACAATTTTGCCCAGAATTGTCTCATCTGGAAGGATAGTTGGTCAATGTTCTTTTCAGGTTTATGTACTGTATATAATTTATTCGAATGCCTACAGCTGTTGAACTCCAGGTGCACAACCTCCTTCCTGGTATCAATCCTAATTTTGTCAATAGATCATTTCACTCTGCTGGTCACCTTCTTGGTATTACAGAATGTAATAATGTGACATTTTTTCTGATTTATAACAAGGTCATTTTTTGGGGCATAAATATTAAGCACTGTAAACAGCCTCTGGAGACCTATTGGTGAGCCATCCAAAAGTGCTACATTATCGGCATAGGAGAGCCAGGTTATGCCTTGGCCCCCAATCGTTGGAATAATCAATGCAGCCTTCTCCAATGTACCATTCAAATCTGCAAGGTACAGATTGTATAATCAAGGGGCGAGCCTACAACCCTGATGTAACCCTTTGATTGTCGGCAAAGATTCTGACAGAGACCCCCCTGCATCCAGCCTAATCCTCACTGATGTATCCTCATATCTGTATTCTAGAATGGACAGCAGAGGTGGTGGGGGGCACCACTATCTCAATTTAGCCAGGAGCAGCTGGCCCCTAATAAGATCAAAGGCCTTAGAGAAGTCTATTAAACAGATATAGACCTGATCTGGAATACTCTCCACAGAGTTACTAGAACCATCCTTAATAAGCAACAAAGTCAACACATTCAGTGTTGTTGATAGTCCTTTTCTGAATCCACATTGATATCTGGGTAAGATGTTATTTACCTTTATCCAGGTCTTTAGTTTGTCCAGAATTTATGCTGTGAAGAATTTACTGTTGCAGTCCAGAAGGGCAATCAGTCAATAGTTGGTAGGATCAGACCGATTGTCTTTCTCTCTCACCTCTATCTATACCTTTTCTCTCAAATAACGCCCTCTCCAATGAATCTGGGGCTGTCTCTCCTCTATCTATACTTCTGCTCTCAAATACCACACTTTCCAATGAATCCTGGTCTTTCTTGCCTCTATCTATACCTCAGCTGTAAAATATCCCCCTTTCCAATCTGTCCTCGTCTGTCTCACCTCTATCTATAACTTTGATCTCAAATCCCCACTTTGCAATCTGTCCAGGTCTTTCTCGCCTCTGTCTATACCTCTCCTCTCAAATAACCTCTTTCCAATTAATCCTGGTCCGTCTCGCATTTACCTCTCCTCTCAAATACCCCCTTTCCGATGATCCTGGTCTGTCTCGCGTCTACCTCTGCTCTCAGATATCCCCTTTCCAATCTGTCTTGGTCGCTCTTGCCTCTATCTATACCTCAGCTCTCAAATACCCCCTTTCCAATGAATCCTGGTCTGTCTTGCCTCTATCTATTCCTCAGCTCTCAAATATCCCCCTTTACAAGCTGTCCTCGTCTGTCTCGCCTCTATCTATACCTCTCCTCTCAAATACCCCCTTTCCAATGAATCCTGGTCTGCCTCGCGTCTACCTCTGCTCTCAAATACCCCCCTTCCAATCTGTCTTGGTCTCTCTCGACTCTTTGTATACCTTTGTTCACAAATACCACCCTTTCCAATGAATCCGGGTCTGTCTCTCCTCAATCTATACCTCTGCTCTCAAATACCCCCTTTCCAATTAATCTTGGTCGGTCTCACCTCTAATTGGACCTCAGCTCCTGAATATCCCCTTTCCAATCTGTCCTGGTCTGTCTCACGTCTATCTACACCTCTGCTCTCAAATACCAACCTTTCCAATCTTGCATTTGGGAGTTACAACATATATGAACACAGTCTACTCCATTCAGGTATTTTGACTACCCTCAGGGGTAGGGCGAAACGATTTACATCATCAAGTAGAGAAATACTGCAACCATGGCAACCATGGCTTTTGTTTTTTGCATATTCAAGACCGCAGCGGTGTACCGTGAAACGTGGCACGAAAACAGTACTGAAACGTGTTTGTGAGTTTCAACATATACAAACACAATCCATTTCATTCAGGTATTGTGACTACCCTCAGGGTAATAGGGTTAAACTATTCACATCATTAAGTAGAGGAATACCGCAACCATGGGGTTCGTCTTTTGCATATTTAGGACCGCTGAGTTTCATATTGAGAATTGAAAGGTATGAGGACACCTTTCTTGTTTACACACACTATCGGGTGACACAATTATAGATACATACAGCACTTATCATTAGAAAGGGGAGCACAGATGCTTTAACCTGCATGGAATTTCAATTACAGTATACATAGCAGAAGGTGTAGAGTGGGAATGTGCATCCTCACATTTCGAATGATATTGTGTACGATAATATAAGGCATGTGTAATCTGTTGGTGATGGGACCAGGGTCATGCCACAGTATATGTATTTGAATGGAAACTGGGAGGAGTCACTTCTTGAAATTGATGATGAAAAATGTGCAGATATATATAGAAATAAGAAGTGGTATTAATGGAATCTGGGCCTTGCTTTGTTTTACTGTATATTCATAGAAGTCCACTCCTGAAGAAGGGGTACAGCGCCCCAAAACGCATAGAGTACAAGTGTGCAGGGGAAGGGAGTGTCTATAGATTGGATACTAATTAATTCTGTCTGACCTCTAGTCATACCTCTGCTCTCAAATACCCCACCTTCCAAAAGGTTCTGGTCTGTCACACCTCTTTCTACACCTCAGCTATCAAATGTCCCCCTTTCCAATCTGTCCTGGTCTGCCTCACCTCTAGCCCTCCCTATGCTCTCAAATACCATATTTTCCAAGCGTCGTCTTTCATCTCCCGCTCCCATTCACTCACTGCTATCCATCCCTTTTTTCCCTCCATCCTCCTCCCACGTAATACATCGATCTCTTACCTTCTCTTGCCTCCACCTCTCACCACCTCTTTCTCTTTCAACTTCTGACTCTTATGGGTCGTACCATTCTTTCTTCCCTTCTATTCCTTTTACCTCTACTTCTTCCTCTGCTTCTCCCACTACTTTCTTCCTCCTATCTTTCCTCCCCCTCTCAGCTACTTACCTCAGCATACTACCCTCAATCTTCTTCTCCTCATCCTTTTCCCCTTCTTTACTTCTAAACCTTATTCTTGACTTCACCCCCACCCTTTACAACATCCGTCCTTTTGCCTTCTTCCCCATCCCCTCTCTTCGTAGCTTCCCTTCTTTCCTTTTCTTTTTCTTTGTTGTTGAAATTATTTATTTCTGTCATTTACCTGGCTCTTTTGTTTGTCCTCTGTCCTTTTTGTCTCTCTTTTTTTACCTTACGCTTTCTATTGCTGTTCTTTCTGTCTCTCTCTCTCTCATGCGCGCCCTAATTCATTTTCAATTTCTCATTCTCCATCCTTCTCTTAGATTTCATTGGTGTAATTACTATTGTTTCTGTTATCTCTGTTTAGCTGTTTTGCTGTTCCTAACCGCCCAACTCCTGACCTGGCAGGCCAGTCCCCCCACATGTTATTTTGTACACGCCGTCCAGAGGATTGCAGTCATAAGATGAAAGTCATGGTATGCAAGTCATAAGCAGGTTCTAAGATATGGAGTCCTAACTAGATTCTGATTGGCTTTGTCTATAATTGAAAGTGTAGAGGGCATACGTGTAGGAAGATGTTTCTGTTTGTTTATTTCTGCAATACAACAAAACTTATTAACAGCACTTCGCTGCTCTTTTCAGTTTTGCTAGCAGACCATGCTGTAAGCGCTGTCATTTGGCACTGGAAGTGAAGATAGAACGTGAGGAGGGACATGAAACCCGTGGGTGTTTGACTTTTACTTATCCATTGACAACCCATTGTCATGCTAGTCCCTGTTGCCATTTGTTAGGCAGAATCCTATGCAGTTCCCTTAGGGAGCACTACAGAAGATTAAGACTACAATAAATCCCCTTTGGTATCAGCCTGTACCACAAAGATTTAGTTGGTAGCTGTTGCTAAGCAGTCAGACTTATCTCAAGAGGGAGATGAGCGGTATTCAGGGTTTACACAATAGGACTACAATACTATGGAACAAGGAAACAATGACCAAAGCTTTGTATCAAAAAGAAGATATATATTTACTTTATACACTCTTAAGTTCACACACAAATCACTTTCATTAAAGCAAGTTAAAACAGAGCAAAACGGCAGTGTAAGCCAAGCAGAAATGGCACTCTAACAATTTCTTCAGAGGGAGGGAAAGGACAGGTCATATAGGGTTAGACTCCTAAACACACCAGCAACACTTCCCAATTGGATTGTGAACAAGATAGGCAAGGCAGTACTTTAGCATAAGCAATATTTAGGTGAAAACCGAGCAATATGGCACTTCAACAATATTTAAAAGGGAAGGAAAGGTGGTTATAAGAGTTTAGGTGCACCAACACATTTCTTGATGAAAAGCAATCTAGAGAAGGCAGTTGTAACAGCTTTAGCCAGAGTCAATAGGCCTGTGCCAGAGTCAGTGGTAAAAGGCAAAGTGCCCAGGTTCAAACTGTTCTAGTAGCTGCAGTCAAGTCTTTGTTTAACGAGTTGAAAAGGCGGTTGCAGATGTAAAAAGATAATGTTAGACGAAAGGGGCAGCCAACCCAGAAGGTAAGTAAGGGATTTAAAACACCTTTAGCAGTACCCAACGAAATGGGAGGCCTGGCGGAACAATGTACCTTGAAAGTGGAAGAGGCTCCTGTGGTGGCAGTAGTTCCTGGCAGTTCCTGCAGTTCCGGAGATCCAGCAGAGAAAGAGAGACTCTCGTCATGGAGCAAGGTTCGAGTTACTGCACTGTCCAGGGATGAAACCAGCCGCGGTGCTGCCAAAACGGAATAAAAGGTACGCTCCTTTAAATCGCGGTCGTGGTGGACGGGTGCCTGCCTATCTGGTCTCCTAGTGCTTGGCACTGGCGATTCGACCAAGGCAGGTCCTGGAAGGCGATTGGTGAACTGGTTGGCCCCACCAGCTCAAGGGAAGAAGACTCTTGCAGGTGAAGATCTTCTCGAGTCGTTGGAGAAAAGTGGTGAGGATCTGCAGCACGGCTTCACCGGTGGTTCAGTCGTTGCAGATGTCTTCAGCTTCTCTCCTCTTCGGTTTCTTAGTTCCAGTGGTGACGTCTTGTCCTCCAGTCCTCAGGACCCTGCTTTTATGCAGAAAACCTCCCATTCATACAGCCTAGCTGTCACTCACACAGTGGGGTGGCTATCCTTGCAGATAACCCCCCAGCCTATCAGGGCAGAGTGCGACTTGGGTTGCCTAGGTGACCCTGTCCAGGGTGCATATCCCCCCTCCCACCCATCCTGTCTACCCCAGACTCAGTGGCGCCGGGAGGAGGGCTTCTGTGAAGAAGCCCACCAAAAGGACGAACAAAGGATCCCCGACCTGGGTTAGGATTTCAGAGAAAGACACGAGAAAGAAATATTATCAAAGATCTGGCAATAAAAACCTACCGGAGTAAAGTTAATATTAAAATAAACCTGCGGTATGTTAGAGGCTGTCAGTAAAAGTGGTAGCCTTGAACAGTGGGAAAATCCCAAAGGGAAATATTCGTGGTCGAATAATTACAGTAGTAACCACTGCCACCAGCCAGAAACTTTGGAGAGAGGGACTGGACGGTACCCTTTCGAAAATGAACACCAGGGAAAAACTATTAACCCTTTCCAGTACTTCCATAGTAAGATAGGTTGTAATGGTTTTGTTCATAACTATTGACTAGTAAAGTCAATGGGGACTTTACATGCCCTGGGAGACAGTAGTCGGTCCCAGGGTATGGAGTCTATGTTTGGGGGTCGATGTGACACCCCTGTGTTACTGCACTGAGGGTGCTATGTAACAGACAAGGAAAAAGATGATACCTATGAGGGTGAGAAAAAAAACCCATAGACCATAAGCACAGAAATTAGCCTAAGAAACACATCAGCAATAGGTCTAAGAGTGGGAAAAAGAGTCTCACTCTTAGCAAGAGGATAAAATAAACCCTTCAAATCCAGCAAAGCCGCTGGGGGACTCTATAGGTAAGGGAAATTAGCCTTAGAAGAGAATTCTCCCTAACACTCACCCCCCCAGACTAAAGGACAGGAGGATATAATCCACTCCTGGATGAGTCTCTTACCTCTAGTCGGTTAAAAATATCCTAGAGAGACCATCAGCATTTTGGTGGTGACATCATGACCTGTGCTCAATGGTAAAATCAAACCCTTGGATGCAGATTGATCATCTTTACAGTTTTGGGTTCTCCCCTTTCATTTGCATCAACCATCTCAAGGGTTGGTGGTCAGTCTGAATAATAAAAGTAGAACCATACAAGTATGGCCTAAACTGGGGGGCGTGGCTTGATGGCTACGTGAGAGGACGTTCCTTGGAGGAGCTCCCGATGATCCGATCCTGATCCTGGGAAGAAGTGATGGTTTTTGGCGGACTTTCGAGCCCACGGTGTAACCAAAGGTGTATGAAAGTGGGGGGCACATGGTGAGGGCCCTCCCCACCAGCGAGACTGCATATCCACGGAACTAGACTCTGAAGAAGGTGGCGGTCGCGCAAAGGAAGGGTAGCATCCAAGATGGCCGTCTGTGGACAAAGGGCCATAAATGGTCCGATGAGCTGAGGAAGTTGGTCGGAACGTGGGCAAGCCCAACCAGACAGACGGGTCGCATGCGCCTCTGGCAGAAGGCAAAAACATAAGGGCGAGCCACACTGAAGAGGCCCTGGATCGTGGTGGGCTAGCAGAGTGAACCCGGGTCCAGCGGAACCTCGCTGTGAAGAGGCCGGCGAGCGAACCCCGCGAGGATACAGCTGGGCGCGTGGGCCCAACCGACGCCACAGGATGTCCTCCAAGGTGGTGCGACCCCGGATCAAACAGCCCACGATGGAGACCTACGTTAGGTCGCCCTCGGGCGCGGAAGGGGGCAAGAGCAAAGAAACCCCTGCGGTGGCGACGGACCCACCGGGTACTATCCAGGAGGTGGTGGCAGCAATTGCTGACTTGAAGGTGGCCTGGGAGACGAAGCTGGGCCTGGCCATGAAAGAGCTGCAAGAGGGCCTAAACCTTAAGATAGGAGCGGTCCGAGAAGAGGTGAACCTGTTGCGCCAGGATGTGCGAACGATCGCAGAGCGCACTGGGGAACTGGAGAAGGAGTTGGCCCAGACCACGGAGGCGTGCAACACACACGCCAAGGAGCTTCATGCCCTCGTGCAACGAGTGGGCAATTTGGAGGACAGAGCAGAGCAGGCAGAGGGGCACGCCAGGCGCAACAACATTCGCATAGTGGGGGTACTGGAGGGAATGGAAGGATTGAACCACACGGATTTCGTTGAAACCATGCTTTTGCAGGAGATTACAGGCGGGGAGCTGACCCAGGGGTTCACGGTCAAAAGGGCGCACAGGGCCCTGACCAGGAGACCGGCCCCAGGAGCCCCCCCGCGGCCGTTGATCGCGAAGATCTTGAACTATCGTGACCGCAAGAAGATTCTCGAATATTTCCGGAAAGGAGGCACGATAGAAAGGGGGTCAGCGAATATAACAGCGTATCCGGATTATACGCTGCTCGTACAACGGAGTTGAATGAACTTTGGAACGGTGAAGAGGAGGCTTAGAGAAGCAGGCCACCGCTACATGTTGCTTTACCCCGCCAGGTTAAAGGTGTTTTATAAGAACAGATCCCTCTTCTTTGAGACGCCGAGCGAAGCGATGGAATGGTTGGACATGCAAGGTCGACCTCAGGAATCGGATGCCCAGACAGAAGCGGCTGGAGATAAGTAGCACGTGGCAGAGGCACCCGTGAGGCCATAGCTATGACATTGGGACTGGAATATAGTTTGATATTGTGCTTGTGTGGAGGAAGTCACGGCATCTGCAGGCGGGTCCCGTTGAATTCACTTCTCCTAAATAGATGACTGGGAGCTCCTGGGGAGCAACCTCTGCACCCGATAGTAGTATATTTAGTTAGGTCACTGTTAGATTGGTGACACCCCGCGGGGTCCTTGTTCTTGGTCACGAGACGGGTCCAGACGTGGGTAGGCCTGAGATCCAGGGATGGAGTTGGGCTATTGTTGGGGGATGGCGGGGAGGGGGGGGTAGTTATGTGCAGTGGTGTGAGGTTGGGGAAGGGGGGAGGGGGGCACTGTTTGTGAATAGAAGGGAAAGAGCCAGGAAACGACCCTACGTGGGGAACATTATGGGAAGGGGCGGGATGGAGATAGACCGACCGGGTGGCATCGGGTAATCTCAGAATCGTGACCTGGAATGTACGGGGCCTCAACAGCTACCTTAAACGTAACAAAGTGATGTTGTATTTAAAGAGGATGCGCGTAGACATAGCCCTGCTGCAAGAGACCCACCTCACTAGGGAAAGGCTGGAGGTGGTCAGGAGGAAATGGAAGGGCACTGTTGTGGGGGCGGCGTACTCGGCGTATGCCAGAGTGGTTGTCACCTGGGTGGCGCCCCAAGTGCCATTTCGGGTGCTTGATTCTACGGTGGACCCAGAGGGTAGAATGGTGGTGGTAATGGGTCTCTTGGAAAACAGAGAAGTGCACATCATAAATTTGTATGCCCCCAATAATGATACAGCGGCTTACTTTAGGACCCTCTATGGTAAACTTGGCCCCCTGGCAGGGGGTACGGTAGTGTGGGGAGGGGACTTTAACTGTACCGTAGACCCCAGAATGGACAGGTTCAAGGACAGGGCAGGAAAAACGGCACTGGCGGCTAAAGAGCTGAGTACCTTACTGAAAGACCTAGGCCTAGAGGATGCGTGGAGAAGGCTACATCCCACGGATAGACAGTACTCACACTACACAGCGGCACATGATTTGTACACAAGGATAGACTACGTGTTTCTAACAGCCGAGATAGTGAGAGATATAGAAGGAGCGGAATACAAGGCCCGAGTGCTGTTAGACCACTCGCCCTTGGTGCTAGACTGGAGACACCAGCCCCCACGACCGCGGATCCCTACATGGAGACTTAGGACCGAGGCTCTGCAGGATGAGGGGTTTTGGGAGGGCCTGAGGGATGCCATTGAAGAATACTTTGATACAAATACGGGAAGTGTAGGCTCTGTGGGCACACTGTGGGAAGCGTTTAAGGTGGTGGTGCGTGGGGTAGCCATTTCCCAAGCTAAGGGGCTACAGGGGGGGATCGAAAGGGAGCTCCGGGAGGCGGAAAGGGAGCTAGAGGAGCTCACGCGTTGCGAGAGCACCGCTTATGATAACAGAACCAAAGTAGAGGAGCTACAGTTGTCCTGCAGCGCACTCTGTGATAGACTGTGCAGACTCAGTTACAGGAAATATACGGAGAGGATACATGCAGGGGACGATAAGCCAGGCAGACTGCTGGCTTGGCTGTATAAGAGTGAGACCCCCACTCGGTGATTAGTGAGATTCAGGGCGAGGGAGGTTGCATATGCAACACCCAGAAAGAGGTAAATGAGGAATTCCTTAAGTTTTACAGACACTTGTATGAGGACACGGGGGAGGATATGGGTCAAGACATACTGGACACATTGGGGGACATTGAGCTGCCCACCTTAGATGATCTAGAACGTTCTGAGTTAGACGCACCCGTCACCTCGGACGAGCTGGAGGTAGTGATTCGGAACTTGCCCACTTGCAAGGCGCCGGGTTCGGATGGGCTGCCCAGCAAGTTCTACAAAACATACCAGCAAGAGTTGCTTCTGCCACTGCTTGCTACTTTCAACGAGGCCTATGAGCAGGGAGAACTCCCGTTGTCCCTCCGTGAGGCTGTAATCATCCCACTCCTGAAACCAGGTAAACCGGCCGTGGAGCGCGGGTCTTACAGACCGTTGTCCATGCTTAACCAGGACAGCAAAATACTCACGGCGGTGCTGGCTAATAGACTGAAGAGGGTGATTAAGAAACTGATACACCCAGATCAGACGGGATATGTTCCAGGTAGGAACATCACCGATAACCACAGGAGGCTACACCATGTCATAGACCAAACTGAGGAAGACACGGGGAGCTGGCTATCGTGTCGTTAGACGCGGTCAAGGCCTTCGACTCGGTACGATGGCCCTGGCTGAAAGCGGTCCTGAAGGGGTACGGAATGGGACCTGGATACCTCAAATGGGTCCAGTTGTTTTATAGCACCCCGATGGCGAGGGTCAAGACAGGGTCCATAGTCTCAGATTCTTGGAAACTAGGCAGGGGGACCAGACAGGGATGCCCCTGGTCACCCATGCTATATATACTGGCATTGGAGCCACTGGCAATATGCCTGCGACAACAATATGGGGAGGTGGGCATAAACACTGCCAGTGGAGAGCATCTGATATCATTATATGCGGATGATATGCTCCTTTATTTGCGCTACCCAGAGGAAAACCTACAGTACGTGCTAGAGGTAATAGAACGGTACGCCATCCTCTCGGGAATATCGGTGAACCCTGGAAGGTCCAGTCTGTTCCCCTTGGGCAGATATAGGAATGTCCCGGTGCAGAGGCTGCCTGTCCTGCCAATACCATGGCAGTCCGTGACATTTAGGTATTTGGGAATAAATATTTACCACAAGGTTGAGGCAAAACACAAGTACAACACGGAAACGGCGATTGAGGGGATCAAGAACAGCATGGTATTCTGGTCCAGATTGCCCCTGACCATGATGGGGAGGGCAGCCTTGCTCAAGATGGTGGTCCTGCCTAGACTTTTGCACTTCTTCGTAAACGTCCCGTTTCTGATACCCAGGAGCCTATTCGCAAAACTTCACAGCGTGTGTAGGGGTTTCGTGTGGGGCAGCTCTAGGAATAGGGTGGCTCTGTGGAAGCTCCAGAACCCGTGTGACAGGGGGGGGGATAGGCCTGACTAATTTCGAACTGTATTACCTGGCGGGGCAGCTGCAGTACGTGGCCAGGTGGCTCTCGGCTGAAGACTCGGCAGAAGCCAGGCTCCTGCGTGGAGATACAGCCCCATACTTTCTGATGGAAGTGGTGTGGTTGGGCAGAGACAAACTGGTGGGCAAGGGGCGGCTACTGAGGCTGGGCTGGGAGATCTGGCACAGGACATGGAAGATTGGGGGGGACTTGGAGCCTTACTTCCAGCAGGCCCCTTTGGCGGCGCTGTGCGGGAGCGACCCCCAACTACTTGAATCGGTCCGCAGATACTGGGAACAGGTAGGCCTAGCCACCCTCGGGGACATATGGCAGGAAGGGGAGGCAGTGGACTTTCAGAGGTTGCAGGAAGAGACTGGAGTACATGGTGGCCAATATATAACCTACACTAGGCTTGTGAAAAAGACTAGAGAAAGATGGCCTGAGACAGTGCTAGCGGAAGACCCAGACGCCTCCCTGGAAACCATGTATGATGTATCGGAGGGCGGGCACGAAATATCGAGGATATATGAGCTCCTGCAAGTAAGGGCAGGCAAGGAGTTGCTCCAGTTGAGCAAAGATTGGGACGAGGAGGTGGTTGGACCCATGACGGATGGGCAGTGGGAACGGGCTCAGAGGTACCACAAAAAGGTATCCCGGAACGCGAGATTCCAACAGCTTCAACTGTATGTTACCCACAGGGCTTATTTAACCCCCGGGAAGATTGCAAAGTTTGGGGGATCAGCTATGCAGCAATGCCCCAGGTGTGGGGAGGTGAATGCGGGATTGCTACACATGTTCTGGGCATGCCCGGAGGTGCATAGATTTTCGGACGAGGTCAAGACGAAACTGGCCGGCGGGGGGATGGTGCTGGATGTATAATCGGCCTGGTCATGCATGCTTGGGCTTTTCCCTAGACCACCGCATTTGAACCACATAAGCAAGATAAAGGCCTGGCTTATGTCTTGGCCAAACGTAGGATTGCCATGGGCTGGAAGGCGGCCCACAGACCTAGGGTGGAGTTATGGTGGACAGACCTCTTGAGGTGGGCAGAAGCTGAATCCGTAGTCTGGTTTGAAGCGGTCACTAGGGGGGGCAAGGAGGAAGTAGGGCCCTTGCTGGCCTGGCGGCAATTGGTGGCCTCGTTGGCAAACCCTCACCAGGGTGACAACGAAACAGAGGACCCGGATGATGGCTGCCTAAGTATTGTGCCACCCAATGATGTTCCCGTAAACGACATGTGAGAACCGGCTCTAGTTTAAGGGAGGAGGGGGGAGTTGGGGAGTTTGAAAATGTGTTGGAATATGATGCTTTTTATGTTTTGAAACAGTTGTAGTGTGTTTGTTTGATTTTATAAAATAAAATAAAAATATATATTTTTTTTAAAAAGTATGGCCTAAACTTCTTCAGCGACCACACAATGGCAAAACATTCTCTCTCAATATTTGCCCACTGTGTCTCAGGTTCCTTCAGTTTCCTACTGATGAAGCAAATGGGGTGTTCCCTACCTTTCTCATCCAGTTGACTAAGGACTGCACCTATACCTGTATTGGAAGCATCTGTTTGCACAATGAAGGGTTGGTTGTAGTCAGGAGCTCTTAGAACAGGAGCTTGACAAAGGGCTCTTTTCAGGCTTTCAAAGGCCTGATTGCACTCCTCATTCCATTTGACCGTGTTAGGGAATTTTATAGAAGAGATTACATTCAGTGGAAAAGCTATGGTCCTCTAGTTCTCAATGAAATTCCTGTAATTCCCAGTGAGGCCTAAGAAGGCTCTCACCTGGCTTTGAGTAGTAGGTGTTGTCCAATTTTGCACAGCTTCTATCTTGCTGGGCAATGGCCTTATTTCACCACCTCCTACCTCATGACCAAGGTAGACCACTTTACTCTGACCAATTTGACATTTGCTTGCCTTTATGGTAACATGGGCCTTCTCAAGAACCTGCAAAACATATCCTAGTATCCATGCAGAAGTCCTCCATCCAATTCAGAACCTGGTTAACCATCCTGTGGAAAGTATCAGGTGCATTCTTTAAGCCAAAAGGCATAAGCTTAAATTAGTATAAGCCAACTGGGGTGGAGAATGCAGTTTTCTCCTTGGTATGGTCTGTCAGGGCTATTTGCCAATAGCCTGACGTGAGATCAAATGTGCTGAGGAACTTGGATGAACCAGATCTATCCACCAGCTCATCTGTCCTTGGCAAAGGATGGGCATCAGTCTTAGTGACCTCATTTAGAGCTCTATAGTCCACACAGAATCTCAACTCCTTGGATCCTGCCTTTCGTACTAACACAACTGGGCTAGACCATGTGGGTTCATACATTTTCTGATATTCTGTAACCCCTGCTTTTAACAGGTAAAGAGTCACCAGTGTTGATGTCATGCTGGCCCCAAGGGGTCAAGCCTGGTGAAAGTGAAAACAAGGGGCCAAATTGATTTAACAAATCTTTGCACTCCTCCTGTTGTTCAGAAATCAGATTAGAAGAGAGATTAACTCCTTCTATTTGCTCATCTAAAGGTTTGCCTCGGAGAAGGTCAGGCAGAGGTTCACTCTCCTCTTCCTCTTGAGCTGAAGCTAGAAGCATAGCTCCCAGTTCTGGTCTCGAGATATAAGCTTTTAGACGGTTGGTGGGAAAGACTCTGGGAGCCTCCTTAGGATTGCCTAAATCCACCAGATAGTTCACCTCTCCAAGTTTTCCCACAATCTTGAAGGGTCCTATCCACTTGTCCTGCAAGGCCCTCTGCCTTGTTGGCACCATAACAAGAACTAGCTGGTCTTGAGCGAACTCAACCATGTTGGCCTTCTGGCCATGCCAATGCTTAACCACAGCCTGACCTGCTTTCAAGTTATCACTTGCCTCAGCCATCATGTGTGACATTCTCCTCCGGAGTCCTATCACATAGTCAGTCACTCTGACTGCCTTGGTGGAAGGAGCACTCTTCAACCCCTCCTTAATCAGGGCCAATGGACCTCTGACTGGATGGCCATAGAGATGTTCAAAGGGACTGTAGCCCACTCCCTCTTGAGGGACTTCTCTATATGCAAAGAGAAGGCATGGCAGTAGAAGATCCCACTTTTTTTAAGGGGGTCTTCTAAAGCTCCTATCATGCTCGTCATGGTTCTGTTGAACCTTTCTACCAATCCATTTGTCTGAGGGTGGTATGCGGTTGAGAACTTGTAGGTACCTCCACAGTTTTTCCTCAGGGCCTTCATGTAGTGGGACATAAAATGTGACCCCCTGTCAGGTATTACCTCCTTAGGAAACCCAACCCTGGTAAAAATATCAAGGAGGGCCTTAGCCACCGCCTGAGCTGTAACAGTCCTCATAGGAATTGCTTCAGGGTACCTAGTAGCATGGTCTACTAAAACAAGGATAACCCTGTTGCATGAAGAGGTTGGAGGGTCAAGAGGACCGACAATGTCGATTCCCACCCTCTGAAATGGTACTCCCACCACAGGGAGAGGCACTAAAGGTGCCACGTTCTTGGAGCCACTCTTACCAGAAGTATGGCAGGTGTGGCAACTCTTGCAATACTTATCTACCTCAGCCCCCATTTTAGGCCAATAGAAGTAGGTAGAGAGCCTTACCTTGGTCTTCTTGAAACTCAAGTGACCAGCCAAAGGTATCTCATGGGCTAGTTGCAAGAATTGGAGTCTGTTCTCTTGGGGCACTACAAGTCTTTTGTAGTCTCCAGGGATTGACTCAGTTGGTTCACTGTAGAAGAGGCCATCCTACCAGTGCAACCTATACTTCCCAGGCTCTTGCCCTTCAAGCTGAGAAGCTGCCTGGTGGTGAAGACCTTCCAGAGTTGGACATTCTCTTTGTCCCCTACTGAAGTCTGCCCTGTTGGGGCCACCTTCTACCAGTAAAGACTGAAGCTAAGGATGGTCGTGAGGGTCCAGATCTCCAATAATATCCTGGCCTACTACTAGATCTGAATCCTTAGGCTCTAGTTCAACCACAAAGGGTTGTACCTCACTCTCAGCCTCAGCTGGAGGAGGAATCACATGTGTGATTTTGGACAACCTAGGGGATGTCCTTGTTGGAAGCACAGGAGTGCTTGCTGCTGGTTTCTTCTTGGAAGTCTTGGGTTTCCCCTTTGCTTCTGGTTGTTTAGAAATTGCAGTTAGTAACTCCTGTGGAGTAGGAGTGATTTCTTTTTCTATCATCTCCTCAGGAGAGCCTCTCAAGGTCCTCTCCCTTGCAGGTCTGATGAGCTCCTGTAATCTTTTACTAGGAGGCCTGGGAGTACCTGACACTACTCCAAGATCTTTAAGATCATTGCCCAACAGCACCCTTCCAGGTACCTCAGATTGCACACCAACAGGTATCCTGATAGTCATGTCATTGCACTGGATGAGAGCTGGTAACTGGGGAAGCATCTGCACAGGCCCTCCAGCTAACTTGGCGAGGCGTTTGGGTGCCTTAGCAACATCCTCCACCTTGAAAATGGATTCATCTACCACAGTTATGCTGGCCCCAGTGTCTCTAATGGCAGGGGTCTCCTGACCATTCACTAGGACACTGTCTTTATAATACTCTTTAGTATTATTTGGGATAGAATTATACACATCTAAATTCTGTTGTTCCCACAACCCCAAGGATACTAAAGATACACTAGCTGAGACTCGGATGGGGTCTTCAGCTAGTAGTTGAAAGTTTCCACTGGCCATTTGTACTTCCTCCTCTGGAGGGAAGGCTAAGGAGACAGTGTGGACCCCTGAAGGTTTACCCTTACATCTGGGATCCCCTTTCACATGGTCAGTTGAACCACAAACATAACATTTCCCAAATGTCTTTATGAATGGTGGCTTGCTCTGACCTCCTTCTGGTCTGGGACCAGAAGTTACACTAGCCTGATTCGATTTCCCTTGTGGCTTACCCTTAGAGTTTTGTTTGTGGCCCTCTTTGGAATTGGAATTATTTGAATTCTCTTTGTTGTCTTTCTTAGGCTGTTTTCCCGCATCCTTTTTCTGAGTGACCCCAGAATCCTTGTGAGTAGCCCTGTTGGCAACCCACAAGTCAGCAGCCTTAGCTAGTTTCCAGGAATCTATTTCCTTTGAAACAGCCAAGTGCTGTTTGAGCTCAGGGGAGCAGGCATCATAGATAGACTCCAACATGACAAGATTTTTCATTCCTTCATAGGTGTTCACTCTGAAACCCTTAATACATCCCTCTAAGTTTTTCAAACACTCACTCACCCAGGTGGCCCAAGGGGTACCATCATGCTTTTTGATGGTCCTAAACCTCTTAAGGTACTAGGAAGGGGTCTTCCCAAATCTAGCAATTAAAGCTAGCTTCACACATTCATAGTCCATCCTATCCACCTCCCCCAAATCCATTACCACATCAGATGCACCAAGGGGGAGCATAGAGAATAACCAGGGGATCAACTGATTCCCTGTGATACCCTGGAGCCCATGATTGTACTCAAACACAGCTAACCAATCTAACACATCCAACTTAGGTTCATACATACCCACAATCTCTTTAGGCATCCAGGGTCTTTTTGGACTGGAAGATCTAGAGGATCCGGGGAGAGAAGCATTTTCTAAAGACAATTTCTTCATCTCTGGCTCATGATTGAGCTCCATTTCTTTTAGCCTTAGTTCTTGATGTTTCTGTTCAGTTTGGGCACTAATGCTTTTGAATTCAAGTTCAAGTCTCATTTTTTCTAGTGAGATAAATTCAGGATTTAATATGGGACCTGACAATAGTCCAGTAGCCACAGCTTGAGGCCTTTCAGCAGGCATAGGGCCAGAGGGGTTACATTGTCAGCCTCCTCTTCCTAATCTGCTTCAACAATAACATCATCAACATTATGATCCTCATTGTTTGCTACATTTGCTGGAGGAGTAGGCACTACAGCCCCACTATCCAGTCTTTGTTTTTCTAACAATCTTTCAATCATTTCTGATTTCTTGCCTTTGACAGGAAGACTTTTCTGTCTGCACAGATCCCTTAAATAATCAGCAGTATTTACAAGGAGGATCTCCTGGCTATAGCTTTCCGTATTTGACTTTTGAAAATTAACTTTTTAGTGATTGTTAAGCCTTGTGGTTAATTGAACCAAGATACTAGCAGCACTCTAAAATGTAAACCCAATACTTTTATCCCACTGCTGCCACCTGTGTTAGGCAGAATCCTATGCAGTTCCCTTAGGGAGCCCTACAGAAGATTAAGACTACAGGTATATGCAATAAATCCCCTTTGGTATCAGCCTGTACCACAAAGATTTAGTTGGTAGCTGTGGCTAAGCAGTCAGACTTATCTCAAGAGGGAGACGAGCAGTATTAAGGGTTTACACAATAGGACTTCAATACTATGGAACAAAGAAACACTGACCAAAGCTTTGTATCAAAAAGAAGATATATATTTATTTTATACACTCTTAAGTTCACACACAAATCACTATCATTAAAGCAAGTTGAAACAGTCAAGAACGTATACACAACTCCCTATTTAAATTGTAGACAAGTTTGAGCAAGAGTGAAAACTGAGCAAAACGGCACAGTGTAAACCAAGCAGAAATGGCACTCTAACAATTTCTTCAGAGGGAGAGAAAGGACAAGTCATACAGGGTTAGACTCCTAAACACACCAGCAACACTTCCCAATTGGATTGTAAAAACCTTAGGCAAGGCAGTACTTTAGCATAAGCAATATTTAGGTGAAAACCGAGCAAAATGGCACTTCAACAATATTTAAAAGGGAAGGAAAGGTGGTTATAAGAGTTTAGGTGCACCAACACATTCCTTGATGAAAAGCAATCTAGAGAAGGCAGTTGTAACAGGTTTAGCCAGAGTCAATAGGCCTGTGCCAGAGTCAGTGGTTACAAGGCAAAGTGCCCAGGTTCAAACTGTTCTAGTAGCTTCAGTCAAGTCTTTGTTTAACGAGTTGAAAAGGTGGTTGCAGATGTAAAAGGATAATGTTAGACGAAAGGGGCGGCCAACCCAGAAGGTAAGCAAAGGATTTAAAACACCTTTAGCAGTACCCAACGAAACGGCAGGCCAGGCGGAACAATGCACCTTGAAAGTGGAAGAGGCTCCTGCGGTGGCGGTAGTTCCTGGCAGGTCCTGCAGTTCGGGAGATCCAGCAGAGGAAGAGAGACTCTCGTTGTGGAGGAAGGTTCGAGTTACTGCACTGCCCAGGGATTAAACCAGCCGCGGTGCTGCCAAAACGGAATAAAAGATATGCTCCTTTAAATCATGGTCGTGGTGGACGGGTGCTTGACTATCCGTCTCCTATTGCTTGACACTGGCGATTCGACCAAGGCAGGTCCTGGAAGGCGATTGGTGAACTGGTTGGCCCCACCAGCTCAAGGGAAGAGGACTCTTGCAGGTGAATATCTTCTCAAGTCGTTGGAGAAAAGTGGTGAGGATCTGCAGCATGGATTCACCGGTGGTTCAGTCGTTGCAGATGTCTTCAGCTTCTCTCCTCTTTGGTTTCTTAGTTTTAGTGGTGAAGTCTTGTCCTCCAGTCCTCAGGACCCTGCTTTTATGCAGAAAAACCCCCATTCATACAGCCTAGCTGTCACTCACACAGTGGGGTGGCTATCGTGGCGGGATAACCCCCCAGCCTATCAGGGCAGAGAGCGACTTGGGTTGCCTAGGTAACCTTGTCCAGGGTGCGTATTCCCCCTCCCACACATCCTGTCTACCCCAGACGCAGTGGTGTCGAGAGGAGGGCTTCTGTGCAGAAGCCCGCCAAAAGGACGAACAAAGGATCCCCGACCTGGGTTAGGATTTCAGAGAAAGACACGAGAAAGAAATATTATGAAAGATCTGGCAATAAAAACCTACCGGAGTAAAGTTAATATAAAAATAAACTGGCGGTATGTTAGAGGCTGTCAGTAAAAGTGGTAGCCTTGAACAATGGGAAAATTCCATAATGAAATATTTGCGGTCGAATATTTACGGTAGTAACCACAGCCACCAGCCAGAAACTTTGGAGAGATGGTCTGGACGGTACCCTCTCGAAAATCAACACCAGGGAAAAACTATTAACCCTTTCCAGTACTTCCATAGTAAGATGGGTTGTACTGGTTTTGTTCATAACTATTGACGAGTAAAGTCAATGGGGACTTTACATGCCCTGAGAGACAGTAGTCAGTCCCAGGGTATGGAGTCTATGTTTGGGGGTCGATGTGACAACCCTGTGTTACTGCACGCAGGGTGCTGTGTAACACACATGGAAAAAGATGATACCTATGAGGGTGAGAAAAAAACCCATAGACCATAAGCACAGAAATTAGCCTAAGACACACATCAGCAATAGGTCTAAGAGTGGGAAAAAGAGTCTCACTCTTAGCAAGAGAAAAAAATAAACCCTTCAAATCCAGCAAAGCTGCTGGGGGACTCTATAGGTAAGGGAAATTAGCCTTAGAAGAGAATTCCCCCTAACACCATTCACACTCACTACATGCCCCTACCTGCTTAAAACCCATATGCCTGGCATGTATTTTAGCTAGCTTTGTGCTTTTAAGTGGATGCCAGTGTTATTTCTATGCAGTCTTATTAAAAGGTAGTGGCGTAAATGCATCTATTAACCAGCACCTGTTGTAATAAAAATGTCTCAACTAAGTCTGCCTGCAGCCACTTCATTTATAAGCAATATGTGTATCCTTGCATCTGTTCCATCCTCTAAATTCAAAAGTAGTGACTCTTGTACAGGTATTAGATGGGCATTTGCAATGAACTGCAATAAAACCATTTGCAAGCTATTTTCATCTTATACCCAGGTAGTAAAATGATGTCAGTGCCTGTAAAAAGCCTTTCACATGGCTAAAGAAAGGTCATCCCTGTTGGCTTTGCCAATGATTGCTTTGATCAATGCTTATTGGTGTGTTACCTGTTGGTGCAGAACCTGTAAGGTTTGTTTTCTTTTGTAGTTTAGTGGAGTGGGTAGATGCAATCAGTGTCCGAGGGTTACAAAGACTGAGTTTATTTGTCTCGACCAGGTCTTCAACCTCTGGCCAATCTAGCCCTTCATGGCAACAGAATAACTGCTAACTGCTGCAGCACTTGGCATAGGGGCTGCTGCTGAGAAACCACTGGTGTAAAAAAGCTGCAGGCCGTACATGGCTTTAAGTGGACAGGTGCTATCCAGGGCTCAGCCCCAGCAGTCTCCAAATATTGCCTTTGATCCGGGGCCCTGCAGGGCTCTCTGAACTTATTTTCCTGACCAGATCTCTTCCTTGCATTAATGTAAATGCAAGGTTCAGTGACAATACTGCTCTTCACCAGTAGATGTCACAATCAGTCATATTTATAATTACAACATCAGTTCAATACATGGTGAATTAGGTTGTTTTCAAACAGGTTTGATTATTAACATATTGTCATTACAATTATGTTCATTAGTAATAAGTATCACAGATTTCTTTCAAAGGTTTTATGGTATTGCATGGGCCAGTGACCTATTTTGATTTTAAGTTCTGCACCTCCCCTCTCATCAGAATGCAGGCACTAAACCATTAAGTCACTAATGACCCATCACTAGCGGTTTTGTGTGCTACATTCTGATTGGAGGGGCTGCTCTTGGCTGCAGGGGGAACTTAACAGCTCTTAATTGTTGTGCGGCAGCATTGATTGTGGCCCTGTGTGTGTGTGCTGCTAGTGCAGGCACATCGTTGTAGACAGAACAGAGAAAATAGCCAGGCTGACGTAGGGGGCACAATGGGGGGCCCAGGATTTCAGAGGAGGGGCAGGGCCCCCCCTAGACCTCCCTAGCGATGCCAGTGGTTTATGTCTCGGTGACTTTGAATATAAAAACTGCTTGTGCAGGATTTGGGGTTTCCACGGGTGCAGCACTAGAAATCTTAGAACAAAGAGTTATGGCAATGTAACTCAATGACAGTCTGCCTGGACCTGCCCTAGTGGGTGGGAGAGCAGTTCCTATGTTATGTTCATTCAACCGCCGCAGTGTCTCTGATGAGAGCAAATACCGCGCCTACTTTAATCATGTCTTGTAGTTTTAACAGCGCCTCTCAACATGAACATGTTGCCGCAAAGTAATGACTTCGGGTCGTTTCCTTAGTCAACCATTCAATATGCATATTGGATATGCATAGGGGAAAGTGTATCATAACTAATTGAATGTCATTCATTGAATCAGACTATTTAAATGCCTGGTACATGCCAACATGCCAATCCCCTCTTTGATTTCAGAATTCATCAAACCTTGTTGGTATGATAGACAGGTCTCGACTCGCACAGCTTTTCTTGCTCGAGTGATGAGCCGTGGTAGCGTATCTCATTACTTGTGCCAAATAAAGGATGTGCCCCATTCAAGTGCCCTTTCTTGCCACCTTTACACAAATAAGGCGGTGTTTCTGGGCGTTTCAATGCGCATTCCCAAATTCATAAGCGGCATGCCTGTTGACATTCTCAGAAAGCCAGCACATTGTACTGCGCCTGCTGAGAGGGTCACATTTGCATGTAAATTCCCAACACAATGAATTCAATGCCTTTTTTTGTTTACATTTCAGGTTGATGGGTGCTTTAAGTGCCTGCCACTATGAAATGCTCTCCCAGAACTCATGCGGGTGCTGAGAACCTGCAAGCTTTTGCAGTCCACAGCTTTTGGCACTGTTGACCACTCCATTCTGTGTCACCGCCTACTGGAGATTGGGGTCTCAGGAATGGCATTGCATTGGTTTAAGTCTTTTCTTTCAGCCCGTACTCAAACATGTTCTCTTCCCCCATAAAGGTCTATGCCATTGGTCCACCACAAGTTTCAGCAATTTCTCCTTTGCTTTTTAATATTTATGTCAGCCCTCTGGCTAGCCTTATCCATTCTCATGGATGCCATTTGTACTCATACGCTGATGACACTCGGCTGATCCTGAGAATTGATCAGAATCTTAAAGAATCTGCTCTATGCTTGAGAGGCTGCTGAGCTGCTATAGTAGAGTAGATGAACGACAGCTGGTTGAAATTGAACGGCGACAAGACTGAAGTCTTGGTGATCGGTCACCCAGACGCTAGTTCTCTTTGTTCCTTAGACTTTAGGCCCCCTACCTTTGGCACACTCCCTGTCCCAGTGGAGTCGATAAAAAACCTGGGAATTAAAATGTCTAGTTCTTTGTCTCCTGACCTTCAAAGTAGGGCCCGTTATAGTGCAGGCTACCTGCAATTAAAAATGCTTAAACGGGTGGTTCCTTTTATACAACCTTCATCAAAGGGACCAGAGGTGGCCTCTGCAGTGCTAGGAATTCTAGACTACTGCAATGCCTCCTTGTTAGCTCAGCCCAAATACTGTCTAAATATACTTCAAAATCTTCAAAACTCAGCGGCTCGCCTAGTCCCTGGTCTGCCAAGGTTTACTCACATTTCTCCTGTACTACATCAACTTCACTGGCTTCCAGTTGAATGCAGGATTAAGTTTATAGCTCTTTGCTTAACGGATAAAGTCCTTTCGGGACAAGGGCTCTCATATCTTCAGGAGAAGATTATTCCATACAAGCCAGCCAGAGCTCTCCGATTAGCCGACAATGTTCTTCTCGTGGTTCCTCGGGTCAAGGAGGTCTCTGAAAAGATCTTTCTCAGTAGCAGTGTTTTCCCTTTGGATCTCCCTTCTAGCTGATGGAAGATCATGCCAAATTCCAGAAAGCTCTGAAGACCTTTCTGTATCCAATGTAACTGGTTTCATCCCATCCAGTGATAACTATCTCAGAAAAGCATTCTCAATGCCGTGCCAGGATACCCTCGTCTGACAGCACGCTTTGCAAGTAACTGTTAACATAACATACCATAACGATACCTTAGTGTCGGGAGAGCACTCTGGACACTGATGCATGAAAGGGGGCAGGCCAGTGCATCTCTTGTGCTGCTGCACTTCCCCCGAGAAACGAGCAGGTCACTTTAGTGAATGCATTTATTTATGTATTTACATTTTTTTATATTGTAGCGCACAGCAGCCCTGAGGCATCGTGGCGCTGAATGACCTGTGCATTTCTTGAAGTGGCCCATGTAAATAAAGTGCATCCTCTGCCCTTCCTTAACTTGCGCCACTTTATGAGAATCTGGCCTCGACCGTCTGTGCCTGGACACCGCTTCTCGTTGACGCTGGGGATGCTAATTCCAAGGCAAGTCTCCTTTGCTTGCTATTGGGCGGTGGCAGGAGTAGCATCATGGCCTTCGCTATGCGATTGCAAACCGTGGCTGTGATGCTGGCAACCAACACATGGGTCATTTGAATGACTGCTTTGGCATCCTGGTCCAACTTCTGCTACTACCGTGCCTTTTTCTGCTCCAAGCACCTTTTGCATAAATGAAATCCCACAATCTGTATGTTATTGGCCATGTGACCTGATTTTTACGTACAATAAGTAAATGGTATGGAGAAATTCAAAGGCAAAATGTTCCTTTTCATGTCACGATGCCACTCGTGGTTTATATCTGGGCAGGTGACGTTTCAGTTTCCTGGTAAACATGAAGCAATGACGCTTAGACATCTAGGTATTTTTCTGTATGAATATTACTGTGGCCATTCTTGTATCTGTTATCAAATTAAAATGGTTAACATACGAAACCCAAGCAAAACTCAGAGCTAATTTCATAGAACAGATCATATAACAATGCATTGCTTTTTCTGTAAATATTCACGTCTTTTGATAACATGGTTCAATAAACAGAGGGGAGGTGGCTTACCGTTTATTGCAAGGAAGTGAGAAATAAAAAAAAAGACGTGCCACTTATTGTTAGCTAGTAATGTGTGAAAAATATAAAATGGTGCAATGATGCAGATCGTACAATGTAGAAGTAAATAGGGGGGGGCATGTTCGTGAAAAACTCTAAACGTTTCACAGTATTTTAGATAACCTTGAAGGAAGGAAGTTGGTCGGGTTGAACAGAGAGTCGGAAAACGTTCTTGTTTTATCTTCATGTTAGACAGATTTAGTGAACCTTGTAATCAGTCCACGTTTCTGATAGTAAGGCCTTTTCATGTGTCCACATTGAGTTCATAACGCGCATGCCCGCGACTTTCCTCCATGTTGAGTTCCCCCAGAGCAACGCAAAATAACATATGGCGTCAGACGGGATGTCACGCGCCCCTAATGATTACAAAGAACAACTGAATGCCATATTGATGCCGGCCAGGGGGTTCCTTCGCAGGTTCTGAGTGTCAGGACCACCCACCCCGCTGGTTCAAAGTTCACTGCCATTAAAAATGACCCAGGCGACATTTAAAAGCCCGCGTTAGATTCCCAAAACGCGAAACTGTATATACAGTGGGGAATTCAGACAATGTCACTGTAACTGAAGATATGCGCCCATATGCCTTTGGGCCAGGCGCACTATACAAATAAACAAAATACAAATACAACATTGCTAGACTGGAAAACACCGTGTCTCTATTGCAGTGTGAGAGCAAATGGAGAAAGAAGAGATGGTTTCCCATCTGACTGGCCATTTTGAGAAAAAGAATAGCATTTTGTAATACTAGATCTATATGATGCCGAGTTATTACCAGAGCTTTTAAAATATAACTCTTTAACGTCTCATTTTGATTTCCCCAATACCCTTTTGGCCTGCTTTAATAACTCTGAGGTAATAGGTCTTGACTATATCAGCACTCAAGGGGCACTTATTTCATGCATGTATTTACACATTGCTGGTTTTGATAGAACCGAACACAACGTGATAATGCTTTGGGGTGCTCTAAGAGGGACCAGACAAAGGAGGCGTGCAGTAATATGAGCTGTTTTTGGTGCATTCAAGCGCACCCTACATGCCTTTCAGTGTATCACATGTGTCGATGTTGCTCCTGCCCCTCACACGTGTGGGCTTTGATTGTGCCTGATCTGGTCTAAAACGGTAGTGATTTTTATGTCTACTCTTGTGGGGGCGCTGATGCTAGTATGAGTTCATGCTATGGGAGAACTTGAACATCCCATCAAACAGGCCTTCTGCAAGCTTTCCCTGCTCAACTTGAGGTAACTGAGGTCGAGCAGTCGAGCTCAACTCATGGGAGGGATGGTCGGCTGTGACGGGTGCGAGCGGTTCAAGGGATGCACGTCGTAGGAGCGGGGGAAAGCAATGCGAACAGTGGTGAATACCCACCAAATCTAACTTGTAGGGGTAGTCACAATCATTTGGAAATGTTTCTTCATAACTAACGTAACCTGAGTGTTCGAGATGTAATAGCTGCAACACGTGTAAGGAGGAAAACTGTGGTCAACTTTATAGCAACTGTGTAGAAAGTGGTGACTGTAATGGAACATTGTCTGCAGCCAGGATGGAAAAGGTATTCAATGGTGAAAACCTATTTTTTTTTCAGCCTTACTCATTACGTACCGTACATATTTCCTACATCACGCACTGTGACCATGTGACAGATCGTGTTACACAAAGGCTATCATTGAAGGGTCTTTTTTATTAAACAGGCGGGGGGGGGGGGCTGGGTCAGCCAGACCCATAGTCCAGGTCTCGGCCAGGCTACACCAGTCATGGGATGGGTTTCTCTCAAGCAGGGTCTGTAGTCCCAGTGGCGTTTTGACTACTCAATCCCGGAGCTATAGCACCCAGTTCATGTCTTGACTGTCCAGTCCTCAGGAATATAGCACTCTGGTTGCTTCTTGACAATACAGTCACAGGTATTTAGCACACGGCTTGCTGTGTCAGGTGGTATTGTCCTTTTATTCCGCATGGGCAGGAACCCTCCGAATATAGCGCCCTACTTGGCTTTGTAGGTGGATCAGGCCACGTAGAGAGAACGCACCTTGTATGCTCTTCCAGGGGGTCATGAGCCCTATGGATATAGCACCCTGCTCATTCAGTAGGTTGGCCACACCTCCTAAGGATATGGTACTCTACTCCTTTTGCCATTTGGACCGGCCTATAGTTTGCCACTCCCACACTCTACAAGTGCTGCTGGTCCCTTACACAATATACAATGCAGATGTGATACCTTCGCCACGGATAACATTAGGCACACAGGCGCTATAGGGCTGCAAAAAACTGAGATCTAAAAAACAGAGATGAATACTTTGCAAATGTATGCTCACCAGGACTTTTCATCTTGTAATCCAATACTATCGGAGTAAGGCCAGACTGTTTTGGTGACATGAAGCATTAGCATGCATTTTATATTATTTGGCGAGCAGAAGGAGAGTACAAATTGCCAAGAGTAAGCCCATATTCATAGAATAGAATGCTTCTCCTTGCCTATCCGGAGGGTGAGTGGTTGACTCTGTCCCAACCCTACCAGCCTAGCGAAAGCAGCAGTCCATTCTGAGCTCTCTGGTGTCACAAATGTGTACTGGACAGCACAACACCCTCCTGCCCCCAACTATGCCCCCTCTTCTACCAAAGTCCACTGGCCCAGCACAGGCTCTACTCCTCGAACCAGCAGGAAATGCTTAGCCAAACAACCAAGACAAATACAGTATACACATATGCCCCATCATCATTCCTATGCCTGCAAACCAATGTCAGACAAATCCTCTCCAATCCTCCCACCAGTCACTCTTTCTACCTCTCCATGAATGCATCTCCTCAGCACCTGCTTACCTCAATGGCTTCACTATCGCAGCCATGCATCAAATGCAACCCCCCCTGAAATGCGCTCTCCTAGTATCGCCCCTGAGCCTCGGGCTGGTGCACTGCTCAAGAATGGTACATGTAATGTAAGGAACGAGTGGTAAGCCTGGCCACTAGTGCAATATACAAGTATGTTGCTGAAATTGGATATACAAAAATGAGGAGTATGACAACAATGTACCCTCAGTGTCAGGTATATTAGAACATGGAGATGGTTATTGACCCCCTCTCAGAGAATCAGAATGTTTAGAGTGAAGGCAATAACTACTGGTAATGTCTGTTTTTGAAGACAGAATGTTCAGAATGCAACAACAATGCAATTTTAATACACAGTTTCTTTCAACAAGACGCGAACGAGAAAGCTAAAACATGGGACAATGCTTTCACTTTCTTTTCAAGAGAATGATTACTTTTAGATGACACCTAATGTCAGGGGTTTAAGTAGGCCAGGGCCTCCTGGGGCTGTGCCACGGCAGTCTCTGAAATCTCGTTTTGAGGCGGGACCCTGCCAGGGCCCACTAATCTGCCCTGGCAGCCCCGGCCACTACACGAAAAGGATTTTTATCTAAAGCCTCAATCTCTCACTCGTGTGCGAAAGCTTCAGGCTTCAGAAAAAAATGCCATAATGGTGGCACCGCACCTACGAGGCATCCCTTCAAGCAAGAGATGCCCGTGGGACGGCGCCACCATTATGTAGAAAACGTGACGCTGCTGGAAGCAGAGGCCTTGTTTTCTAAATCCTGAAGCTCCCGAGCATTCGCAGGAGTTTCAGTCTTCAGGAAACGGCCTCAGCTTCCAGTGGCCTCACCCTTTCAGCGTTAATGGTGATGCTGCCCCTCCCCAGCTGGCGAGGGCCAGTGCCACCATTAAGGCTGAATAGGCGAGGCGCTGACCCCTGCCAGGGAAGCCATTAGAAAATAAAGGCAGAGATTAGCACCCTCTCCCGCATGGGGAGAGGGTGCTGATCTCTACAAAAGGCTGCCTGGCAGGGGTGCCAGTAGCCCATTGAGCTGGGGCTCGTCAAGTGGGCGTGGCCGAGTGGGCCAGCCGGTGGCCCCTGCCGTTAGGCCACACCCCCCTGATGAGCCTCTACTCATTTTGTTGTGCCACTTAAGGCACTGCCTAATGTATGGTCATGTTAAACCTGCCTCAGTTCAACCAAGTCTGCAACTAAAGTGACAAGGTTGCTACTGTGATCTCCTCTCTTGAGTCATTTACGTAGACTCACAATTTAAATGTGTTTTGGAATGCGTGTCCTTTGTTTTGGTGTTTTATGTTGCGCCCTTAAGCCTCTGGGTTATCTGGTGCGCATTATAAATCAATTAAAGTAAAGTAAAGTTAATTTAGTTTATGAAGACAATACGTTTTCAAAATACTACAAAACATAACCACATTTAATTTACCAGTATAGCCGGATGGGATCTTGCATTCCTGAAACTGCTATCCAGGAACATGTTATCTTCCAGAGGTGAGCCATGAGGCATGTGTTTCGGGAATTTTTTTCCTTGCGTATGTTGGCTGGTGTGCTTAGAGCCACTTCCAACCCCACAAAACTTGCTCAGGTGCTGTGCTCAGTGGTCATCTGGGAATTTTGCTAGTCAGGGCAACACACAGCACTTCTCAGGTAATCGGGGCAGGGGACAGTGACTCCCATAAGCCTCAAATGCCTCTCACACTTTGAACACAGCTCCAGAGAAAAATGTAATCCTTCCTGCCTTGACTGGCCCTCACTGTGACTCAGAGTGACTGTGTCCTGCTCAATAGAGCTGGCCCATGGTGGGCTCTCAATTCAGGCGTCAAGTCAGGCACAACACAGCCCTCACATGTTAGCGCACAGGTCAACAAAGCAGATCAGAGCCTTCAGGTAAAGGTAGGTTCTTCATTCGAAAAAAGTAAATTGGGCGTGGTTGCCAGACCCTTTGGCTGCACCTGTAAGGAGGGATTATATTTGTAATGGTGCAGCTATCTGCAGGGTGGGTAACACACAACCATGTGTTACATGTAGGTATGCTTGTGATTCAGCCCATGCAGGTACTCCAAAACTCAAAATATTGTAAAAAGAAATGTTTTACAACATAAACTCACATGTGATCTCATTGATGGAGGGCGATGGATCCCATACGCACAGCTGTGCCGGACTTATGATATGGCTGGTTGTTCATTCTCTGAGTACAGAAATTTTGCTAGTCTTGGTGGTGATGATTTATTAGAACCGACTACGGCCTGGTCTATGTTGAAGTTATGTGGAAGTGCAGCCCGACCTGCTGCCACGATGTACGGATTCCTGAAATCTTTCAGGAAGAAAGATTTGAGGCTGCCAGTTATCTGGGGAGAGGAGTTAGGAGAAGAAATTGACGATGTCTGTTGGTGGCGCTGTTGTGAAAATACCCGATTGGTAAGTCTAGATTGGGGTCTTTGAGCATAACAAACAAAATTGCTCTTTAGGTCCTATTGGACACCAGTTTGGTTGTTTAAGAGACATCTCATGGACAATGAACTATGTTGGAAGTGTAAGAGTGCTAGAGGTTCTCTTGGTCATCTGATATGGTTTTGTCCTAAGACAAAGCAATTTTTGGAGTGCATATGCGAGAGGTTGGGCCTGGTTTTGAGTTGTACGGTTCCCATCTCTGCTTCCTTATTGATTCTTGGGGATATTTGAAAGGTTGATGATATCTCCTTTGGACAGACAACTTGGATACTCCGTGCCAGCATGATCGCCTAAAAGATGATATTTAGACTATGGAAATCAAGTAGCTCCCTTAACATCGATGAATGGGTAGATGAACTATTGACTGTTTCATCATATGAGAAGGCAATTTACAAGAATGCGGATGATGTTAAGAAATTTTGGGACATTTGGAATGGGTTCCTGGAGGTCTACGGTTGACTTTAAATCTCTGTAACTGGAAAATGCTTTTGCTGTGTTCATTAATGCTCGTACCCTTTTTTTTTTGATTCTGCATTGCTGGGTTCATTTGCTTAATGATTGTTTCCTGGTTTTTCTGTCCTTTTTGGGTTTCTGTCTTCCTTTCTTTACTTTTTTTTTTCTTTTCACTTGGTTAGTCTACTTTTCTCATTTGCTGATTTCTTTTTCACCTGGTTAGTCTACTTTTCTAATTTGCTGAATTGATTCTGTATTTATTATTCATTATTTGTATTTGCATAAGAAACTTGTTGTTCAATTATGCTGTTTGTATTCTGTAATGTTGGAATACAAATTTTAAACCAACATAAACTCACATAGCTAGTTTCAATTTGTAAATACGGTCATGTTCACTTTTTGCAAAAGTGTTATTAAGTGACGTTTGCCACTTGTGTTCATCAAATAATCTAAAAGGAGACAGAAATTAACATGTTTTCTAAATAGCCACTAAGTTTAATTTAAAAAAAACAAAGGAACTGACTGTATGGCCATCAGTTTCGCCCAACCAGGCTTTCTCAACGCAAAACCAAAAGAACAGAAACACACCTAATCAATTCAACATGTTTAAAGGGTGCACAGTGCAGTTAAGTGCAAGGTTATTGGTTTGGCAAGTATTCCTATTATCGGTATTTGCAAGGAGGACTGGTTGGTGCACGTGATTGCAGTGCATATTTTGGTACCGTCCCTTCTGCGGCCAGTGTGCAGGGCTGGTTCCCATGCAGGCTTTTTTATGAGTAGCTAATGGTCATTCTATATGGTGTTAAATGGACTGCCTACGTTGTGGCAGAGATGGCGCGTTCCCTTTGGCTTTATTCGAAGAAGATTGCCATTGCATCAGGCTAATAATAGCATCAGGTAAGTACGAAGATAACGTGATAAGGGAACCCTTACCAGCAGCGCCTTGATCCCAGCATCTCCACTTATAAAGTTGTAGATCTCATTTAGCTGAGTCAATGTATTTTGTTTAGGGGTAAATAGGGTATCAGTAATACAAGGAAGTTACTGGATGCTTTGTACAGGTCCAGAAGGAAGGTGATGTCACAGTGACCCTGTTCATCGGAGTGTGGAGAAGGGGTTTGACTGTGTGTGTTGGCGCTTCTTGGAATGTTCACTGCTTGGGCTTGGCTTTATCCTGCCTTTTAGATAACTTTTCAGGGGTCTGGCAGGAGGGGAGGCAGTGTTCCTATAATCACACATTTCCACTGTGAAAGGGAATATGACTCTGCTAAGGCTTCCAGGGTTATGGTATGTAAGTGTTGCCACATATCGTCTGCACATCTTCATGTTTATTCCTTGTCATTTGAGCTGTAGTTTCTGCATTTAGTTGTTGCTCTATTAACCCCTTAACTACCAGGCTATTATGCAAGTTTATCAAAAAGCATAGACACTTGCATACTCGTCCTTGGAACTTATCAGTGCGTTGGAACTAGTATTTTTCCGAATTTATGTCGCGCTTGAATGCTTGGTATGTGAGGCACTCAGACCTGGGCTACTGCAGATCAAAGCAAGTTCCATTTTACCCCTTAAAACAAATGCTTAGAAGCACATGGGAAGTAGAACTGCAAACCTTTATTAAAAAATGAAAGCCAGTTTCATTTGACACCTTTACTACAAATGGCAACTCTGTCAGACAGTATTTGATATTCTCTCGCAAACTGGGGAGTGTTTAGGGAGGTTTTATTTACTGGCTATTTGTGTCAGCGTGGATGGTTAGCATGTGGCAAGTGAGTGTGGTTGAATAGGAGATTCTTAGTTGCTTTTTTAGAGGTTCCTAGATGTGAACCAAGAAAGAACATAACTCAACAATGCAACAGGCTTTTGGGGTGCTTATGTGTAAACAGAATAACATACAGTATATATAAGCAATGCCTGGCCTCATGCTAGGGATGTTTAGATGTGAGCTTCAAAGAATAATATATAGGGCAATGCACTTTCACAGCAATATTTAGATATGACACATAGAAGAACACTACGTGAAATATTTCCAGGCAGAATTTTGGGGATACATCTGAGACTTGATTAGGCACAGCATGAAACATTGTAGGGTGTGTACCGGGTACCGCAACGTGATGCAGTAAGTTATGTGCAGTATAGAGACCAAGCACTGCACTTTAATGTGAAATCCCTTGCCGGGAGGCCATAATGATGAGAGTGCAAGGAAGTGTGGGATGTTTTTACCCATGCATCCAAGCCCTACAATCAAACTGTGCAGTACTTGCATGGAAAACATCATGATGGCCAGAACTCCCCAGAGAGTGCACAGGGAAAACATGAAGAATAGGCTGCCACCCATTTTTGCCTATGTTGTGAGCACAGGAGGGCACTGCCTAAAACCACCAGTAGGCTACACACACAGTAGCCTGAAACCATTGGGAATGGCAATGCTGATTGCAAAAAAAAGCAACTCAGAACTGTGGGGAATTCATTTTCTTAATCCCAAAAATGGTTGCATTACCAGTACTCACCACTATTTTATTCAGATTTATTAAGCCAGGTTTCTGCATGTTAAAAATCTGACACTTCATCAATTAATGTCCATACTCCTTGCACACATGTGTGTAACTATCAGAAAGCCGGCGTTTTAAAACCACCAGACTTTTGTGTAAAACTGAACAAATGAAACAAAACCAGACCAAGGAAAGATTTGCTAAGAGGTGGATACAATGTAAAACTATATTCTGAAATGACTTGAAGGAAGTAATTATTTAATGTATATGTAAAAATTGTCAGTTTGATTTGAATGTAGAAAACTGGGAACAAAAAGTGACATTTAGCTGAAACCTGGCTTAATGAAACTGGATTCTGCCTGACAACTACCCCCGACAGGAGTTGAAACCTGCTCAGCCACTCCCCTTGCCAAAAGGAGTTGTCACCTCTCTGATTAGATTAGGGGTGGAGCAGCTGGGGACTACAGGGAGTTGAACAAAGGCCTGTCCTGTACTCAGGCAAATGTTATATTGGGGGGCAGTAAAGTGGCTTCTTCTTAGGGGAAACTGGGGGGGGCAGTGCCTCTGCTAGCAGCTGAGCTTTGGGGAAGTGGATACACCAGTTATTCCACCCTGTGATGTGGGAAGCCACACCCCTTTTTGACCAGTTTAAAAGCGCAAAATGTTGTCATTTTTGAATGCAAGCCCCCAGGAAGATCAGAGGCGGACAAGCATGGACCATAAGGAATATATAATGTGCACATGTAATTTTAACAAATTGTATATCTGGGAAGGATGTATTTGAATCAAATATAGATTTGTGGGCAAACTGACCAGGGGAGGATCCTCTGACCCATAAACAGACTTCATCATGCTGACAATCCATTTCCTTCCCCCAATCATGGGAGAGGGGAGAATTGGGCCAATGACAAGTAGAGAGGGGCAGGCTTAGCTAGGCCCAGGCACACACCCATTTTCAAAACACATAAAAAGAGACTGCTGGGACAGGTAGAGAGATTCAATTCCATTTGCTGCAGAGCATGCTGACCGACGACTTCACATCCAGAGATCCAGACTTCAAATCCATCAATCTCCAAAGACCAGAACTTTACTTCAGAACTTAAAGCAAGGGTCTAAACCCACAAACTGAGAACTCTTCTCAGCAGGCCTCAGCAACCTTAAAATCATTTGCAAACTCTAGTCCAGTCCAAAACCTAACCAGATCCGTGGCGAGGCCTATTTCAAATTTATATTGTGAGTACCTAGCAGAACTGTGCAGAAGCAATCTCTCAGTTAAAATAATCTAATCCAAACTATTTTAACCTAAGTAGAACTGCCTCCTAGAAATCGTGTCATCTGTCATTTTTAAAGCTGCACAACTGTCACCTGTCAATTCTGCAGCTGCAAGCTGTCACCTGTCATTTTGAGTTTACTTTAAATCCGAAAAACGACCTTTACAAAATCGTTCATATCTCTGGAACCGTTTGTCCTAGGAAGTTGGGTTAACTTTCCTCTGAAAGCTTAGAATGTCAGCTTTCCAACGAACCTAGGACCGACTTGCTACTCCTTATACTTTTGCCGTAATCACGATTCACGCACTCGCGAATTTTGCCGCGATTTGCGATTTGGCCTGATTTCTTTACCTGTAAAAAGATAGCAGCTTTTTGCTTTCCTGTGCTAAAAATTCGTTTGTCTCTTAATAACCATCCTGAATCATTGCTAAAGCGAGCCTGAGCTCATCCCAAGTATCTCTCACTCACCCTGAACCTCCTAAAGGGAATTAAAAGCATTTTCAGCATATTTTTCATCCATTGCCATCACATTTAAAAAGCATTTTGGGCCTGTGTTTCAAACTCCTACCTGTTTCCTCTAAGCTTGCTAGGGGGGAACTGAATTTCGTATTGTATTTGATTGCATTCCTGAGAACTGTGTGCTCCTCTTTCCATCTCCTTCCATTTCTTACATTGCATAGGGGAGGAGGGTGAATGGAGGGTGAATTGCCAGAGAAAAAGTGATTATCTTATCTTTTGCTAAAATCATATCAAGTATTTCTGTACTGCATTTTATTCCTCATTGCTTTTCCCCTTGAAATCATAAAAGTATTTTTGCTACTTTATCCATCCTATACTAACTCCTCATTGATTGTAAAGAAGTGTGCTAGTGCCAGATTACCCATTGTTGATCAGCATCATATGTCTAAGTGTACTATCAGATATTCATTTATTATAAAGTGTGATATATATATATATTGTTTAAATTCTCAAATAAACCTTTTAAACTTGCAAAACGGAACTACTTCTTGGCTCAGTGGGGTCAGGGGGATTCTAAAAGAGGGGTGTTATATAGAGGTAGTCATCCAGAACTCATGAACTGGACATAAAGATATATAAATAAGGGATTCCATTCAGTATCACAGACTAGGCATTGACTTAGCTGTAGTGTTGAATTGAATCCTCTTACAAAGTGGGGGCTCGAGCCGGGATATTCTGGGTTAGATTTACCATTTGTGCAGATTAATACAGTGTGCCAACTGACCAGATAGACATATCCGGTTAGATCACCACGCTGTTTTACACTGTGAAAGCACCCCTCAAAGGAACGCTCTAAGGAAACGGTCTGTTTTGCAAAATAAAATACAACCTTCTGTAAATCAGGAAGGAACTCAAATTCCAGAATGACGACCTTGGTAGATATGAAAATAGCCAGAGAGCACTTCTTACATAAGCTATTTGTGAGAGGTGAGTGGACTCATCAGGACCAAACGGTCTGGTTGCAGGCAATCGCGCAACAGGTCACTGAAACAGGGTCAGATATATGGGGAGATCAGGGTCCCTTACATGTGGCCCTGAGTGAACTATATATGGCCCCTAAAGTCAAAGATGAACATAATAAGATTGCCAGGATAGCGGCATATTTGTATCTATATATGGGAGCCATGCAGGACAAATGTGCTGAAGGCCAAGATCTGGCAAATAGGTAACAGATGGCGTTAGAGAAGGCCCAATCTGATCTGGACTCTTCTAAGCAGAGGCTGCTCAGGAGCCAGGAGTCAGAAAAGGACAGCAGACAGTACATCACTAAAATAAAGGAGGATATGGATGTGCTGCAACAGGAAAAGGCAGACCAGGATATCAGATTTCTGGCCTTGCAGAAGGAGTACCAAGAAGGTTTGGACTCCCTACTGCAGAGCCAGAAAAAGCTGGAGCAACAATTAGATTTCAATAGGGCATGTGCCGAGCAGGTAGTCACCCTGCAAAGCCACCTAGTAGGGAGAAGGCAGAGAGCAATAAACTGATTTTGAAAGACCTGGATACCCAGGCAGAGTGTGACCAGGAGCGCCAGAAAGCTGGTGCCTTCCAAAGGCAAAGGGACGACCTGGCGGCACAGATGCAGGCTCTTAGTCAGGAAAAGGATACCTTAGGCCAGGAAGTCTGCCACTTAAAAAGGAAAATGGAAGAAAATCACCTGGCCCTCCAGGGACTGGGTGACCTCCAAAAAGAACACCAGAACTTGTTAGAGCACACCAGGAGGGTGGAGGATGCTCTGGCAAGAAAGGAGCAGGCCAATAGGGACACAGCTCAGGAGGTAACCCTCCTGCAACAGAGACTGGCCCAGTACTCCAGGACCAATCAGGAGGCACAGAGAGAAAATGAGGCTCTCTGTCAGCACAATGATAGGCTCCAGCAACAGGTAGCCATGCAGTAGAGACTGATAGAGTCTAGTAAGGCCTTAACTGAGGAACTGAAAGCGCAGGCTCTTGCATTGCAACAGGAAGCAGGGGCGGATAGAGATGAGGTTCGCTGGGAAAGAGAAACTCCTGAGCATAACCTCAGGAGCTCTAGTACCAGAGGCCTTCCTCTCTCCCAGTCCCTGGACTCTGCCATCCCCATGTCCCCTCGCGCACATGAGCCCAGAGCCACGGGGATGGCAGATTATTATCCAGCTAGAAGTATGGGGCTCATAGGCCAGTACCTCCCAGGAATGGATGGACGGGCATCCGGGTATGGGCACCCAAGCACAGTGCAATTTAGTGGGGAACCCCAGGAGAGTAGGCCCATTAAGGCCATCCTGAAAACCTCTGCTCAGTTAGGTCAGTGGGGGGGGGGTACCCAACAAATCCTGGCAGCAAGGAGTGGTCTGAAGACTCCTCTGAGCATTACAGGACACAGGAGACCAGGTCCCCACATTCTGCCAGCCATTCCCAGGCTCGCAGAATCCGGGAAAACCTGGAAAATCAGACGGGCACCTCTGGGAGCAGTGCTTCTGAGTCGGAGGATGAATGGACCAGGGTTACCCGAACCAAAAAGGCCAATAAGGCAAAAAGGGCCTTGCTTAAGGACCCCTTAAAGCAGATCAAAGCAATCAGGAGTGTCATCACTCCTTATCATAAGAACGCCAAGTATTCCGTTTGGGAACACTTGGAGCTCTTTGAGCAAATGATGGAGACTTTCCATTTGAAGGACAGCAGTAGCTGCATCCAGTACGTCAAATGGACATTCTCCCCAGAATACTCCAGTTTCTTTGCGGGGCTGGAGGACAAAAATCATTTAAGATGGTCCACCTACAAGGCGGCCATCTTGAAACATTTTTCTGTTCACAGAAATCCTCCAGAGGCTCGCAAGGCAGCCTACAATTTGCAATGTGGGGAGTATCAGGCCCCACAAGAGTTTGTGCAATAATTAAAGCGTGCTTTTGCACAGACCACCAGAAGGGTGCGCACGGATAGCAGAGAATTTATCAATACGTTTTTCCATGCCTTACCCAAATACATAATGACCCAGCTCGTGAGAGATTTTCACGAGAAAAGATCTTTAGACTGGGTCATTGAACAGGCTACCCGGATCGATGAGGTGCAGAAGCCCATCGAAAATAAAAATAATTCACTGAAAAACCCCAAAACCAACAGCACCCCTGCTGCTGCCAAGGTGGCAGAGATAAAGGTTGCCCCCGTTTGAGATTGGAGATGGGGGGGCCTAAAAACCTGCCTGCACCAAATAATTCACAGCCCAGAAGGCCCTCGGGCCAGTCACAGACAGGGAGTCGAGGAGGTAGTCCCACAAATGGGTTCCCACGCCCCCTGACCATGTAAGTCCCCGCTACAAGGGAAACCGACCAATCCTGGGTTATGTGTGGACTCCTCCAGCCCAAGGGGGGGGATCCAGTCAAGCACCTGACCCGGGGAACTTCCCTCCTAACTTCCCCCAGGAGGGCAGAAATTCACCATATCCTGGGCAGAACTTTTTTCCCAGGTATCCACCCAATTTCCAACCCGAAAACCATCCATCCTTCTTTCCCCAATTCCCTGAGCCTAGACAACCTAATCCGGGAGAGGGGAGGCCAAGGGTGGAGGGGTACCAAAATCTTCCCAACCAGGGGTACTACCAGAGAAGGGATAGCTACCCTTCCCGGGATCAGCCCAGGGGAGAAAATAGAGCCCCGTATCAGCCTGAGCGGGTTTCACAACTTGAGCGCCAGGTCCAAAATATGGCACGGGATCTGGGTCACATACTGAGGGCTCAACAGAACCCTCAGATGAGCATGCCACCGCAGAATGCCCCAAACTCTGGACCTGGTGCTCCAGAACAATGACGGGGGCAGCACCCCGATAACCTACCGGTTCCCAGGGAGGAGGCACAAGGGGAAGGGGTGTGTAAAACCTTGGAGGAAGCTTCCTTCCCAACTTGTAAACAGCCCCTGGAAAACCAGGAACCGGAAACAAAATCTCCTGCCCCTGAAAGCCTGCCTCCCAAGGAGCAGAGGGGGGGTAGGAGAAACAAAAGACCCAAACAGACCCACTTTGTGGAGGAGGTTCAGGTCTTCCAATTTGAGGGAGAGGGATCCTCAGAGGATCCTGGGGAAAGGATCTTCCCCTTTAGAGATGGGGGAACTCCTCCCAAGGAAAAATGGGTCCCAAGGGACGCCAATTCAGACTGGGGAGATGTGGCGACTGAGCTACCGCCGCCCATCATCTCATCCCAGAACCGACAATACCAAAATCCCCTGGTTCAAACCCATCCTGGTGACTGCCTCCAAAAAGGGGGGGGGGGGGCAGCCCAGAACCGGAACCAGGGGAACCCACAATGGCTCTGATCTCCAGTTGCCAACTTTTTCTTTCAGATTCCCAAGGCTCTCCACAGAATTCTGCCCAAGTCTCTTCGCTAGCAATGTCCAAAACCAGAAAGTTAGCCCACCAGTTGTCCAAAAATGTGCATTATCTGTGCCCCCTTGAGGAGAAGGAGGGAAGATACTATGCCTCGGTACAAGTACAGGCACTGGTGGACACTGGATCCCAAGATACCCTTCTGTCCAAAAGGGCATTTGAGGAACTAAATGCAGGAAGGGGGGAAAATTACCGAATTCCTCTCACCTCTCTTCCTGGACAACTGCAGAACTTTGACGGGAAGGAAATTCCCGTTGAGGGGACTGCAGACTTGGACATTAAAATTGGGCGACACAAGGTGAAACACCCAGTCGTAGTAGTGACTCCAGAGGGCACCCCTTGTTTACTATGGAATGACCCCTAATAGATTGTGCAAACAAGGTCCACTGGACCCAGATTAGCCGACCCATAAAATTAAAACAGAGTGTCAACCATTTTAGTTTAAACGGCACCTGCCACATGGTTGAACAAAAATCTGACCAAGTAGAATTTCACTTCCAGAACAACCAAACTCCAGACCTGACAGTAATAGCAGTAGGACAACAGACTGGTGATGGGGGGTCCTCGCTATTTTTGAAAATCAACCTTCCTTCCAGTTTAAGGTGGTATTCCACACTGGAAGGAAACACTCTGAAATTCTTCACCAATCCACAATCAGAAACTCCCACTCCTATAGTCCAGAAAGATGTGAAATCAGCTAGAGCCTGGCTGATATTCAGCAAATTGGAGAGCAGTTGTTCATCCCTGTTCAGTTAAATGATGGGAAGGACTCTTTTCTTGCTCGAGTGTGTGTGAACAACGGTAAGAGCTTCAACTGCGAAGCCATGTTCCGCCAACTCCCAAAAGATCCAGCCATTCCCACATTCAAACTGATAGACAAATGGGAAATGGACCCGGATGCACCTAATTCCAAACACCTCCTGCCAAGCAGGTGTATGCTCAAAATCTCCATTGGCAACAAGAGCATAGTCCATAATTGTTGGGTCGTGCGAGACGTCACTGCCGCCTTTTACTTAGGCAGTGACATTCTCAATCGCTTTGCCATTAGTTTGGACCTAATAAACTTCAAAGCTTGGTCCCGATTAGCGGATAATCCCATGGGCTTTGATGATCCAGAAAAAGCATTTAGGTCAGCTCAATTGCTACCTTATGCAGTTGAAATTCAGATCAAAGAGGAAGTCACCATCCCAGAAAAGACCCGACAATTCTCCCTGGAAGTGAAAGTTAAAAGAGGACAAAAATTGCAAAACCCTGATGCTTATATACATCTAAATGCTTCTCTCCAACAGAAAGGGTTAGGGGTAAACCCAACACCATTAGTCAACATAGAACATGACACCATTCCAATAGAGGTGGATAACAGCGACTTAAAGAGTATTACTCTAGCCGCAGGCACCATTATTGGAATGGCGGTTGATGACCGACATTTTTCCATTGATTTAGGAAATGAACTGTTAGGACCAATCCCCAAGGACTGTTTTGACAGTGACAGTGAGGACAATACAACACCAGACAGGATTTTCACCCGGCATTGGGGGAACTTCCTGGTGTACACTTCTTGCCCTTATGGTAAGGAAGATGTGACTTGTGACTTCAGGAGGGATGAGGTGATTTTCCAGGTCCATGAGGGCTGCCTTTCCCACCTGAAGCCTCCAGTCCAAATCAGCACTCTGACCAGGGACTTCTCCACCCAGCTGGAGGAGGCCGCTGAGATAGCCAAACCAGAAGTCTTCCCAGGCTTTAGGCTGATGGTGGAAGAGAGAGTCAACCTGGCTGATGCCTGTGTGACTCTGGAACAGAAGCAAAAGTTGAAACAAGTTTTCTTGGATTTCCAAGATCTCTTTGCGGTAGACTCATATGACTGTGGTCGCACCGACATCCACACCACAACAATTCCCACGGACCCTGGAATGACTCCAGTGTTTGTGAAGCAATATCGCTTGCCTCTCGCATCCATGGAGTCCCTTACTGAAATAATCAAGAACCTTGAGTCCCGGGGAATAATCCGTCCAGTCCACAACACGTTCAATAATCCGGTGCTGGGAAAATTGAAGCCAAACGGCCAGTGGAGACTCTGCGCCGACCTTAGGGAGCTCAACAAACGGGTCCATACTTCCCGATGGCCTCTGCCCTACATTGACCAAGGGCTGGCCCAGATTCAGGGGTCACAGGTTTTCACAGCAATAGACCTGACCAATGGATACTGGACCGTGCCTGTCAGTAGGGAGGACCAATACAAACTGGCTTTTACCTTTGGGGACCAGCAGTACACATGGACCCGGACTCCCTTCGGATACCTCAACTCCGTCAATGAATTTAACATTTTCCTACATAAGGCCATGCCCGACCTGGGTGCGAGGGGTAACCTGTCTTATGTAGATGATGTCCTCATAAAAAGTTCATCTGTGGAGGAACACATAGCGGAGATCCGTTATGTTCTGACACAGTTGAGGGCCGCCGGAGCAAAACTTTCCTTTCAGAAAGCACAGTGGTGTAGAAACCGTGTTAATTTCTTGGGGCATGAGATTACTCCTCAGGGTCTCTGTCCTCAAGAAAAGAAAGTGGAAGCACTCCAGAAACTGAAAGACCCCACAACTCTGCGGGAACTAAGGAGCCTCCTTGGACTGACTAATTACAGCAGAAAGTTCATTGAAGGCTACGCAGAGATCACTAGACCGCTGATTCATCTCCTGAAGGGGGGGTTAAGTGGGAATGGGGTCCAGAACAATCCGAGGCGGTAAGACAACTCAAAAGAAGCCTCTCACAAGCACCTTGCCTAGCTTACCCTGTCAGAAACAAGGAGTTCTTCCTGGAGACGGGGTTCTCTAATACGTGCTTGATGGCAGTATTATACCAAAAGCATGACAAGGTCAATAAATTAATCTCCTATGCGAGCAAAACTTTATCCTCCATGGAGGAAAAATTCAACGATTGTGAGAAGGCACTCCTGGCAACGGTGTGGTCATTGAAGAATTACCGCCCGTTTATCCAGGGGGAACACATCATAGTGGAGACTCCACACCAGCCTCTGCAATATCTCCAAAGTGACAGAATCTGGGCCGGAAATGTGAGTAATTCCCGAATTACTTCCTGGATTCTGTCAATGCAAGGCTTTCCTGTAGAGGTCAGATATGGCCAAAACAAGAAGAGTCCCCTCGCGCAAGGTCTGGCTGACTTGCATGATTGTGCCAGAGAAAACTGTCTCGAGGACGAAAGTCTAAAAATCAAGGACAACATGGAGGCATACCTTAATTCCCCACACAAAGTCTTTGAAGAAGACAAGTGTGAGGGAATGCCCACTGTCTATGTGGATGGATGCTTGTACCATGTTGACGACAACGGGGAGAAAGAACTGGTGGCCGGCGTAGGGAATGCATGGGTGAAGGAGTTCCCAGAACCCTCCGCTGGATACTAAATTGGTCCCCGAAGTAGTCAGGTGGCAGAATTGATGGCTGTGCATCAGGTCATCCTCACTGCTGTCCAGCATCAACTCCACGAACTGGTCATAATCACAGATTCGGATTATGTACGGAACGGGTTTGTGGAGCACCTGGTCAACTGGAGAACCAGAGGCATGTTATGCGCTAATAACAAACTCCTGAAACATGGGACGTTAATCCAAAATATTGATGATCTGGTCACATCGAATGGGATGACCATCTACTGGAAAAAGATCAAGGGTCATTCCAAAGTAGAGGGACCAGACAAAACTGGAAATGACTTAGCTGATCAGCTGGCCAAAACCGGGGCCATCCAAGGGGATCTAATAGAAATAGAGTTCCTGTTGGGGGAAATCCAGGTCACTGCTATTACTAGGTCCCAGACAAATGCTCACAATGATCTTTCAACTGCACAATGGAGTAAGGAGACCCCTGATGCTGATTTAATTACAGCTCAGAAGGGGGATCCAATTATTGGTAAGTTTTACCAACACCTTGAGGACCCTGAGAACTTTCCCCTGACGGATACCGATTACATTGGGAAAGAGGACCTAAGAGTGTTGATGAAATGTCCAAAAATGTTCCGGATCCAAGACGGTTTGCTGGTAAGGAAATCCAAAGCTGGCCATGATCAGTGGGTGGTTCCTACCTCATTCTGAAGCCTGATGTTAAGTCACGCCCATGACGCGGCCACCGCCGGTCATAGGGGGTTTCACACAACACTGGAAATCTTAAGAGAGGTTGCATACTGGCCACACATGGGGCAGGACCTCGACCAATACTTGAAGGGGTGTCTTGTGTGTGCACAATTTCAGCCATCATCCCTCACACACCGTGCGCCTCTCCAAAAGAGGGGGATGACACTGCCATGGTCAGATTTGCAAATCGACTTTGTAGGCCCTGTGATTCGCTCATCTAGAGGAAACAAGTACATTTTGACCGTTACATGCTTGTTTACCAAGTGGGTGGAATGTCTCCCGGCCCCAAATTGCAAGGCAGAAACAGCAGCTGCCCTGATGATTAACCACATCTTTTCCCGTTTTGGTCTACCTCAAAGGATTGAGTCAGACAGAGGTAGCCACTTCACCAGTGAAGTAATGACAAAGATGTGGGAGATACTGGGGGTTAAAAGGAAGCTACACATTGCTTACAGGCCAGCTTCTTCTGGAGCAGTGGAGAGATATAACCGAACCATTGTGAGCATCTTAAAAAAGTTTGTGGCAGATTCTGGGCCAAGTTGGGATATCCGATTACCTCTGGTCCTAATGGCCATCAGATCTACCCCTTCATCTGCAACCAAAATGTCACCATTTGAGTTGATGACTGGACGCAAGATGGTGCTTCCCCAGCATTTGCTCTACAGAACCCAAGAGCAAACGTTGATAAATGCCTCCACAACTCATGAGTATGTGGAGAATTTGAGGAAACACCTTCAGCATGCTTTTGCCTATGCTCAGCGGAATCTAGAAAGATCAGCCGAGAGCATGAAGGCCCACTATGATTTAAAAACTACCCGAAAGGAATATAAGGTGGGTGATCAGGTCTATCTATACAATTTCCAAAGGAACCAGGCCAAACAGCGAAAATTCTTGCCTACATGGAAGGGACCGTTTGAAATTATAGACAAGATCTCCCCTGTTGCCTATAAGATCTGCATCCCCAAAGGCAGTCTGGTGGAAGGGGAAGACAAGTGGGTCCATATTAACCAGCTAAAGTGTTGCCATCCCAGGCACACTTTGCAGCAACTGGAGGAGTCCTCTGCAATATCAGAGGGGACCGCTCCAGATTAATTCAGTTCCAACCCTAAAATATCCCACATATAGGGCCTCATTACAACTCATGCGTTAAGGGTTAACGCCACCGTTAACCCTTAACGCCTGATTCTGATTTTAACGCCTGCTTTTAGCAGGCGTTAAAATCCATGGCGCTAACCTGCCATGGTGCTAATTACGCCGCCGTAATTTACGGCGGCGTAATTAGCGCCTTCCCCACTCCCATTATGCCCTATGGGGCAAAAATGGGAATGGGGAAGGGAAAATGGGAAATGGGGATTTACCGCCCCACTCACCTTGGAATGGGGCGGTAAATCCGCCATCCACCATGGTGTAAACGGAGTTTACACCATGGTGGTAAAGTTGGTGCACTTAGCACCAAGGTTGTAATGAGGCCCATAGTCTCTAAAATATTATACTCTTGTAAGCCACAGTCTTTGAATGATAACTTGTATCTCAAAAGTAAAATGTTAGGTATGTTAAAGTATAAAATGTATATGTCTGCCACACCATTAGTAGTGATGGAAAAATGTCTACGAATAGGTATTGCCGCTTTTCCTTTGTCGTCCTAGGAGAAAGAAAACCTGGAGACTGGCCAAGGAGGACGATCCGGAGACCGGGAGCAGAGACCCAAGGGGCCCGGGGTACCGCCCAATCCTCCCATCAGGACCAGCAAGGAGAACTGATTGATCGACTGGAGGGAGGAAAAGATACTGAACTGTGCCACCTATGGAATTGGAAGAAGAGGAGGCGAACATCCCAGATCTTGCGAGTTCCATCAGTGAAAGGACAGAATGGCCATCGCAAGAGGGGGGCTTGTGGGATGTTTTTACCCATGCATCCAAGCCCTACAATAAAACTGTGCAGTACTGGCATGGAAACCATCATGATGGCCAGAACTCCCCAGAGAGTGCACAGGGAAAACATGAAGAATAGGCTGCCACCCATTTTTGCATATGTTGTGAGCACAGGTGGGCACTGCCTAAAACCACCAGTGGGCTACACACACAGTACCCTGAAACCATTGGGAATGGCAATGCTGATTGAAAAAAAAAAGCAACTCAGAACTGTGGGGAATTCATTTTCTTAATCCCAAAAATGGTTGCATTACCAGTACTCACCACTATCAGAAAGCCGGCGTTTTAAAACCACCAGACTTTTGTGTAAAACTGAACAAATGAAACAAAACCAGACCAAGGAAAGATTTGCTAAGAGGTGGATACAATGTAAAACTATATTCTGAAATGACTTGAAGGAAGTAATTATTTAATGTATATGTAAAAATTGTCAGTTTGATTTGAATGTAGAAAACTGGGAACAAAAAGTGACATTTAGCTGAAACCTGGCTTAATGAAACTGGATTCTGCCTGACAACTACCCCCGACAGGAGTTGAAACCTGCTCAGCCACTCCCCTTGCCAAAAGGAGTTGTCACCTCTCTGATTAGATTAGGGGTGGAGCAGCTGGGGACTACAGGGAGTTGAACAAAGGCCTGTCCTGTACTCAGGCAAATGTTATATTGGGGGGCAGTAAAGTGGCTTCTTCTTAGGGGAAACTGGGGGGGGGCAGTGCCTCTGCTAGCAGCTGAGCTTTGGGGAAGTGGATACACCAGTTATTCCACCCTGTGATGTGGGAAGCCACACCCCTTTTTGACCAGGGCATAATTTTAAAAAGATAGATAACTCATAGTGCGGACTTGTCAGAATTATATAAGTAATATCATTATTTTTGTGATTTTTCTGTGAATATTTTGAGAGGCGTTAGGACCCTGTGGTGTATTCTGGGGGGTTGCTAGCGGAAAATAGGGTCTCACTCCAAATGTCTGCATGTTAAAAATCTGACACTTCATCAATTAATGTCCATACTCCTTGCGCACATGTGTGTAATTTTGGGTAAATGTCCGATATTGCAAAACCAGTTAAAAAGCGCAAAATGTTGTCATTTTTGAATCCAAGCCCCCAGGAAGATCAGAGGTGGACAAGCATGGACCATAAGGAATATATAATGTGCACATGTAATTTCAACAAATTGTATATCTGGGAAGGATGTATTTGAATCAAATATAGATTTGTGGGCAAACTGACCAGGGGAGGATCCTCTGACCCATAAACAGACTTCATCATGCTGACAATCCATTTCCTTCCCCCAATCATGGGATAGGGGAGAATTCGGCCAATGACAAGTAGAGAGGGGCAGGCTTAGCTAGGCCCAGACACAAATCCATTTTCAAAACACATAAAAAGAGACTGCTGGGACAGGTAGAGAGATTCAATTCCATTTGCTGCAGAGCATGCTGACCGACGACTTCACATCCAGAAATCCAGACTTCAAATCCATCAATCTCCAAAGACCAGAATTTTACTTCAGAACTTAAAGCAAGGGCCTAAACCCACAAACTGAGAACTCTTCTCAGCAGGCCTCAGGGTGTGACACAGACACAAACAGACATAGATAGCACAGGACAATTTCAGTCCCATACACGTCTGAACAGGACCAAACAGAAAATCAGCCCTTCTTTGAAAAAGACAAGTAGTGTGAAGAATAGTGGCTGGCAAACAAGGGTTTGAGATGGCTGAGTTTTCTCTGATGATCTCATTCCTGCCAAAAATGGCCGTCCACCCTGTCAGACGCAGGGTCAAGAGTGCAGTGAGCTTGGGTGTGAGGCTTCTCCCCGCAGCTCTTCTTGATGTTCAGACTATAATGACATTCAAATTGATATTGATACTGTAAAATGGATGTTTGTGCTTAAATTCACTGCTAGGTGTACCACCTTTCAAAGCTCATAAGCTTGACATACTTGGGCGCATGTTGCTGAAAATGTTGGTGGGAACATGACATCTAAATGAAAGGGGCCCCTGTCAAATGAGTGGGACAAAATGGTGTACCACAGAGGTTGGGGGGGCAGCAAACTCCCTTTCCACCCCTAAGATTATGCCCATGGCAGGATATTTTCTCGCAAACTGGGGCACTTGTGGAGCTGGACTGCTAAATGAATCTGTAGTTTTTTCTTCTTCAGCACAGTCACACACACCGACATACAATGCACATTTGCTAAACACAAATTAACCCATACTGGCAGACAAACTGAACTTGCGCATCAAATCAAACTCCATGTTCACCATTAAAACCAAATGAAGCACTTTAAACAGTTTACAACGGATGACCTTGTGACCAATGCACACCTGAGGCAGATCTCTACAGCCACTTAAATTGCTTTAAAGTAAAAAATCACCTCTTTTATATACAGTCCTCATGCCCTGTTTGCACGCTGTCTCTCTGCTTTACTCATTACTTCTACCCTCTTCCCCACTTTCTGCTACTCTTTCTTCCCACGACCCTCCATTTGCACTACTCTTTCTTTCCACTACTTCCTCCTCTCACTACTTCCTCCTTTTACCACTCTTCACTTTCTATGACTACACTACACTCTCCTCCCATTACGCTAAACTCTCCCCTCACTATATTGGACTCTGCTCGCACTCCTACCCCTACAATCACCCTGCCTTCAAGTCCCTCATCACCATTCCCAAACAAAGTCACTCACACACCTACTCAATCACTCACCTTAAGTGCACCCTCACTCTCACTTACCCCTTTCTCTCACCAACAAATACCTCATCTTGCACACACTCTCCACAAACTTTCTCATGCTCCACTGCACTGTTCTTCCTCCACCTGGTCTCTTGGTCTCCTTCACCTCCCTTATCCTCACCTGAACAAACCAGACTGCCATGTCCATTCTGCCCTCTTGTATCTTCCCCTTCCCTCTTGATTGATCATTCCCATCAACTAGTTCCCCAGGCCAATTGCCGCCTTCTCTTTCCCAGGGGCAGGATACAGGCATCACAGAACAGAAAAACTGGAATTAAGCCGCATTGCTTTTCTGTACGCAGGTCCACTGAATCTAGGCTATGGTGGCCCGTTGCAATCAGAGTCAATTTTGAAGTATGTGTCAGTGTTGAATGGAGCAACTGGATTGCCAGTTTGACTGGTGCGATGCCCGGCTGCATCTCTGTGCGCCACCACGTTTCTCCCAGGTGAGCTGTGTGGTCGTGTCTCGGCTGCGAGGACTTCTGCCAGCTGCAGCCATACGGGACAAAAAGACAAACCCTGGACAGCATATTGCACAGCATGTATGGGGGCATGTACTGGGTACATTCAAGCTGGCAGACATGGAAGGGACACACTAGGGCCCCGCACTCTCTCACCACACATCTAAGGCAGGACTGGCTCTGGCAAGTACCCAAGTGGGCCTCCTGTTTCAGGTTGAGAGGGGTCCCCATCTACTCTTGACCGAGTCAGACTCTGAATCGGTCACAATGCCCATTGGCCTGCCATGGGCATACTCTTAGGGGTGGAAAGGGAGTTTGCTGCCCCCCCAACCTCTGTGGTACACCATTTTGTCCCACTCATTTGGCAGGGGCCCCTTTCATTTAGATGGCATGTTCCCCCCAACATTTTCAGCAACATGCACCCAAGTATGTCAAGCTTATGAGCTTTGAAAGGTGGTACACCTAGCAGTGAATTTAAGCACAAACATCCATTTTACAGTATCAATATCAATTTGAATGTCATTATTTTCTGAACATCAAGAAGAGCTGTGGGGAGAAGCCTCACACCCAAGCTCACTGCACTCTTGACCCTGCGACTGAGTGGGTGGACGGCCATTTTTGGCAGGAATGAGATCATCCGAGAAAACTCAGCCATCTCAAACCCTTGTTTGCCAGCCACTATTCTTCACACTACTTGTCTTTTTCAAAGAAGGGCTGATTTTCTGTTTGGTCCTGTTCAGACGTGTATGGGACTGAAATTGTCCTGTGCTATCTATGTCTGTTTGAGTCTGTGTCACACCCTGATGCCTGCGGGCTGTCGGTGCGTTATAAATAAATAAATAAATATGGTTCTAGACTCCCCTTCTGGCCCATCATCCTCTCGGCCTTTGCCACACAGTAGCTGGTGTCCTTTCTGTTGCCTCATATCTAGGTATCGCATGAAAGCATACTGCATTGGTTATTCCTTGCACTCTTATCATTATGGCCTCCCGGCAAGGGATTTCGCATTAAAGTGCAGTGCTTGGTCTCTATACTGCACATAACTTACTGCATCACGTTGCGGTACCCAATGTTTCATGCTGTGCCTAATCAAGCCTCAGATGTATCCCCAAAATTCTGCCTGGAAATATTTCATGGAGTGTTCTTCTATGTGTCATACCTAAATATTGCTGTGAAAGTTCATTGCCCTATATATTATTCTTTGAAGCTCACATCTAAACATCCCTAGCATGAGGCCAGGCATTGCTTATATATACTGTATGCTATTCTGTTTACACATAAGCACCCCAAAAGCCTGTTGCATTGTTGAGTTGTGTTCTTTCTTGGTTCACATCTAGGAACCTCTAAAAAAGCAACTAAGATTCTCCTACACAACCACACTCACTTGCCACATGCTAACCATCCACGCTGACACAAATAGCCAGTAAATAAAACCTCCCTAAACACTCCAACACTCTGCATCTCTTGAATCAACATGCAAACCTCTCTCACTGACTCAAATAACCTGACAAATCATACTCTAGAGGTCCCCCAGTTGGAAAGAAAACGCCTCTTGTGTACACACCAAACCGACCTAGAAAACACATCCGCACAGACGCCAGTTGCTCTTGTTTCTGTACGCACCAACTGCCAAGCACAATGCTCTGTCCTTTTCGCGCTCATTCCCTATCCAACCCACACCCACTTTCCCTTTTGGATTCACAAGCATGCCTGGAGACCATGCAGGTGGCTGCAGTGCGCGGTATGAGCCCACATATCATAACATAACTCCAAGTGTCTCTGGGAGTGAGAGGAAAATGGCCGCCAATTGAATCACAGCATTAGAAAGCTTAGTTTTGCAGGTTATTCAACCGTTGTATTTTATGCTTTCTATGGGCAATCACGACGTGCGAGATTGGCTGTACCTGAATGCATGCGTAACTTGCCTCCACTTTATGTGCCGCTGTTTTTCAGTGCCTATGGGTGAATCCCTGAATTGGACACATTATGGGGTTTAATGATGTATCATGGCCTGTCTTTGGAATGGCTCTGCGGTGTCTACGTTTCGCATTGTTACTTTAATGCATCCCTGGGACAGCTTTACTGGCTACTTGCACATTTGATGTTTTAGGGATGATTTCCTGTTTTCCTGTCATTTCTGCCTCTGCTGCTGTATTGCACTGGCATCATTGTTAAGTTCTTCCTTTGTCCTATTCGCGCGCCTTGCAAAACGACTTGTGATGTTATTTTCTCACTTGGAGTAATTATGAGCTAAGCGATTGTGACGATGTAACAAATGTGTTTTTTATCTTTTCTGTGAACTGCTTTTGTGACTATTTTGTCGAAATAAATCAATGAAAGTAAGTAAAGTAAGATATTTTTTTAGATTGTGCTTTGCTGCAGATCTATATAGCAACAATGCTGAATCACTCTTTCTGGATTAACAATAGTTTTGTTTACATTATTTCTCCCATTCATTGCTTATTCCTTACATCCTAAAATTATACTCTGGCACCTAGTGGAACTGGCAGATTGATTTTTATGCTTAAATCCACTGCTACGTATACCACCTTTCAAAGTTCATAAGCTTATCATACTTGTGTGCATGTTTCTTGAAATGGCCACCAGCTAAGGTGTGCTTCAACAGTTGAGGTAAGAGATCCGCTCTACATCTATTGCGTCTGACTGTATATCATTCACTGTGCACGTACACTGCATGTAGTATTGCGCCCATTGCATACAGCTGAGTCCCACCAGAAAGTCAGTCCATCTGCTACATGGTCTCTACTATATATATGTATACTGGGGTTCCATATCATTTCATCATGGGATGTTTTTTCGCAGGTTTCTTTACAGCAGATTTTTTAACGAAAAAACGAATTGATTTTTTTAATTCCCAAATTTGTTATATATTCCCAAACACCCACACCCACACCCCAAATATATATTTTTCTATCCCCCCTAAAAATGTGGATGAGTTTTTTTTCATTGAAAAAATCAGCGGTCAAAAAACCTGTGGAAAAACATCCTGCGATGAAAGGATATCGTACTGTACCACTGCATGGCAAGTATAGCAGAGATCCCAACTGTAGGCAATTGGCCTAGGTGTGCATACACTTTCCATACTCACGGCCTTCCTTCTATAGTCCGGCACCCTATGCAGCTGTGCCCCACGACAAAATTCTGTCCAGCTGTCCCATAGTTTCTGTCATCTTCAATACACTCTTGGCCCCTTCTCTATCCACTCTTCGGCTTCTAACTTCATCACACTAGACATCTTTACTTTTACAAACAGCGCCTAAAACACATGTTGCTGCTGCATGCATTGCGATGCTCCTCTCTTGTCTTTCAGACCACGGTGTGCTGAAGGGCCCTGCTTCCAACAGCACTTCGATACCATTACTTATGGCAGGAGGTGCTATACAAATATGAGATTACATAACGTAGCACCCTACTCACTTTGCACGGTGGATATGCCTCCTAAGGATAGCGAACCCTGCTCCTTTTGCCACATGGTCATGCCTTCTAAAGATATAGAGCCCTACTTGCTCTACCAAGATGGTCAGGATACCCAGGATAGAGTGCACCCCCCTCATTCTGCCAGGTGGATCAGGCCTTTCACAGAATTTAGTGCATTGCTTACTCTAAATGGTGGATCAGGTATTTTAGGGATACAGGCCTCATTACGAGTATGCAAATAACCGCTACCTTTCCTGCTCTGCCATACTATGAGTATGGCCCTGGAGTGGGGGATTTACCTCCAGCATGATGCTGGAGGTAAATCCTCCGATTTTCCTCTGGAAAATCTGCAAAATCGGTAGAATTATTGCAGGCGGAATTACTGCCACAGTAATTCTGCCGTAATCCCCAATAGAGTGCTATGGACTCCAAATTAATGGGGACTAACACTGCCACCACCACTTGTAATCCAGCAGTAAATCCACCAGACCAAGGGGCGGTAACATTAATTCTGTTGGCTGGTATTCCGGTGGATTTTGCTGCCGGAATACCGCCCAACTCGTAATGAGGGCCAACAAGTGCCTTGCTTGCTCTGCAACTGCTCTCTGACTGTCTCTCTCACTTTTATGTCCTACTTTTACTGGTTGGACTCCTACAATTCCCAAAAAACATCTACAGTGAGAGGCCTTTCTTTTATATCCCCTCCTTTGTTCCCTTAATTGCCACAGGTACATCCAGTTTAGTGGGGAAAGACTTTGAAAAGTCAGGCAGCCATCTTGCAGTTGGGTGGTCTGAGGACCTGAACTCCGTAGCATACCTGGCTGCACACACCTGCCTTGTTGCTTCCTGCCTTTGAGTTCTTGCTCCGTGGTATGCTGGCTCAGATTTCAGTCAAGTCTGTGTCACTTGACCTATCCTCCTCTTTCTACCACAGGAACCCACAGTGGCCTGCTCTGCACCATCACATCTAGTCCACTCCACTCTTGCCTCTGCGCTGTCTGGGGTCCACCTTCAATGGGGCACAAGACTTTCACATCCGCATACTTATTCACAATGGAGGGCTACACACGGCACTCCCCCTAACCAGTGCACATCTCCACAGCCTCCCTCCATTGAGCTTGGTTACAACCTCTGGCAATTCCCGCATGTGAGTGGATGTTTTTTTCCCCCCACACTGTATGGGAATCTCAGGGTGTGTGGATTTACTGGGGTGAACAGTTTGAGGGGATCGGGAGACCGGCACAGAGCTCCTTCCTCTTCCATGCAGCTCAGTATATTGGTCTGTGAACAATGGGGGATCGGCTTGACAGGCCCTTAGGAACTGCATACTAACCTCCACCCCAAAGCTCTTCCACGTTGTCACAACACACTTTTAAGCCCACCTTTTACGATGTATACATTCACTTGCATACTTTCTAACAAGTTAAATTGCCTGTGTTTTGGACACATTTAGAAGCAATGACCAATAGCCTCTCTGTGAATTTAGAAGTGTGCCCGATAGCCTCTTTGTAAATTTAGAAGTGTGCCCGATAGCCTCTCTCTGAATGTTGCATCTAGCAGTGTGCTAATATCCTCTCTGTGAAAGTTGCACTTAGAAGTTGTGGCCAATAGCCTCTCTGAGAAAGTTGTATCTAGAAGTGTCTCCAATTGCATTTAGAAGTGTGCCCAATTGCATTTAGAAGTGTACCCAATTACATTTAGAAGTGTTCCCAACTGCATTTAGAAGCTGTGACCAATAGTCTCTCTGAGAAAAGTTGCATTTAGAAGTGCCCCCAATTGCATTTAGAAATTATGACCAATAGCCTCTCTGAGAAAAGTTGTATCTAGAAGTGTACCCAATTGCATTTAGAAGTTGTAACCAATAGCCTCTCTGAAAAAGTTGCATTTAGAAGTGTACCCAATTGCATTTAGAGGTATACCCAATTGCATTTAGAGTGCGTGAATGTGTCGAGCAGACAGGAGTGTGTAGGGCAATCTTGAACGCCTGAAATGAATAATAATGCATAGAACGGACCTGATAGCATAGAACTGCGTGACTTACATAATATGTTTTGGAATGCAGGGAACATCTGAAAGAGCATATATCATACCACACCCCACGCTTACTCTCTTCTTTTACACCACCACTCAAATAGAACACAGAGATACTATGACACCATTCGGTATAACTGTTCTCATATCAACATCTCCCGCTCACTCCCCATCACTCTAAGTAATCACTGCTGGTTTCACACCCCCAGCCAGGCGTTCTCCTCAGGCCTAACGCAGCCACACTCGGTCTGGATAAATCCTGCCAAAGCGAACACATACTCCTGATTCTCTCAACCACCACACCTACCGCTAAGAAGCAGCTACCACACGAATTCCGCACCAGCTGCACACATACCGGGTGCGCACTCGCACCTTAGGACTCTCTCCACTCTCTCTACTGACCCGAACTTCGGTTCCCAAGGGCGTTCAACCTACCAGCGCCTTCAGACCATACCAATGGTATATAAGGCGCTATATAAATGCAAAATAACAATAACAATAACAATAACAGTTGTTGCTAAATAGTTTAAAGCCACAAGTCCAAATGTTGATCTTTGTGAATTGGGCCCAGTGTTGTGTTTGTTGAGCATTGCCCCAAAATGCACGGTGTTGATTGTCCTCGCGAAAATCATCACCATCGATACCCCTGTTGTTTTTTTTCACCAGTTTAATGACCTAGATATATTGTGGTGTTAACAAGCACGAGGACATTTAGCAGCCTTTTCGTAAGTCAATGATGACTAATTAATATGTGTCTTTTTTATGCTGTGTATAATAAGATAAACAAGCATACTATGGTTTGCTTCCCTCATGTGTCTGTTTTGCACTCAACCTCTCCAATCCTTCTTCTCGTCCTGTACATTAATCAATGCTAAGGATATTGATTAGGGCATTCGGAGAGTGTGGAGAATTTTAAGATTAAGAGGGACTGCACTGACTTGTTCACCTGGAAAACATTTTAGGTTTCACAGGTCTGTACACGAATTAGATTTCCGTCTTATAAAATACATGTTGAATATACCCGCTATTCTTCTAAAACGGTACACTTAAAGTACAATGGGCCTCATTCCGAGTACGGCGCTAACCAATGGCGCTATTAACGCCTTGGTTGACGCCGTACCCGGACCGGCAGCGCCTTGGTGGTTGGCGGAATTACCGCCCCATTCCAAGGTTGGCGGGGCGGTAATTCCCCAATCCCCATTTACCCTTCCCCATTCCCATTCTTGCCCCATAGGGCATAATGGGAGTGGGGAAGGCGTCAATTACGCCACCGTAAATTACGGTGGCGTAATTAACATCAAGGTCCCTTAGCGCCATGGTTTTTAACACCTGCTAAAAGCAGGTGTTAAAACCTCCATGGCGCTAAGGGAACTCGGAGTATGGCGGTAAGGGATTACCGCCACCGCTCTCGTTAGCGGTGGCCGCTATCCCTTACCGCCATACTCGGAATGAGGCCCAATGTGACGAAATCGTGAAAAAATGTAAAACATAAAAAGGACACTTCTACGTTGACTGTCCAGCGCCCTCCTGTGGTTCAATAGCAGAAGAATTCTGTTGTATGTTATTTTTTTTCCTTTTGACTATCGTTCTCTCTTTTTAATTATTTTAAACTATTTGGGCACAGATTTTAGTTCTGTGTGCTGAAACGCCACAACGAGGCCAACGCTTCCACACATTGCATTTGTTGAAATTATATTTTTTTCAAGATAAGATTCAAGAGAACTTCATTTTTTTTTTGAATATTTATATTTTTTCAACATTACTAAATGTATAAGATTTCGAAATATATTCTTGTTTGAACTAAAATAGACTAAGGTCACTATTATGAATCCATGCCTTGCGTATTAAAGAGAGTAAGACCGTATTCATTGCCTTAAATACAGTAGAGTGCACATCATCGTCTAATGATTAGGGTGCATGTTTGTGTGTGTGCTGAGTTGGGGGTGGGGGGTTCGGGTCTGTATGGGTGCATGTTTGTGTGTGTGCAGAGTTGGGGGGTGGGGGCTCGGGTCTGTATGGGTGCTTGTGTGTGTGTTGATTTGGGGGGTGGGGGGTTTGGAGTTAGGGGGGTTCGGGTCTGTATGGGTGCATGTTTGTGTGTGTGCTGAGTTGGGGGGTGGGGGTTCGGGTCTGTATGGGTGCTTGTGTGTGTGCTGATTTGGGGGGTGGGGGGTTTGGAGTCGGGGTGGTTCGGGTCTGTATGGGTGCATGTTTGTGTGTGTGCTGAGTTGGGGGGTGGGGGTTCGGGTCTGTATGGGTGCTGGTTTGTGTGTGTGCTGATTTGGGGGGTGGGGGTTTGGAGATGGGGGCGTGGGGGGTTCGGGTCTTTATGGGTGCATGTTTGTGTGTGTGCTGAGTTGGGGGGTGGGGGGTTTGGGTCTGTATGGGTGCATGCTTGTGTGTGTGCTGAGTTGGGGGGTGGGGGGTTCGGGTCTGTATGGGTGCATGCTTGAGAGTGGGTGTGCTGAGTTGGGGTGGGGGGTTTGGAGTTGGGGGTGTGGGGGGTTCGGGTCTTTATGGGTGCATGTTTGTGTGTGTGCTGAGTTGGGGGGTGGGGGTTTGGGTCTGTATGTGTGCTGGTTTGTGTGTGCTGATTTGGGGGGTGGGGGCGAGTGGTCCATGGGGCATTGTGTTTGGTTGGGTGTGAGGGGGCCATGGGGCATAGTGTTTGGTTGGGGGTAAGGGGGCCCTGCGGCATAGTGTTTGGTTGGGGGCGAGTGGTCCATGGGGCATAGTGTTTGGTTGGGGGTGAGGGGGCCATGGGGCATAGTGTTTGGTTGGGTGTGAGGGGGCCGTGGGGCATAGTGTTTGGTTGGGGGTGAGGGACATGGGGCATAGTGTTTGGTTGGGGGTGAGGGGGCCATGGGGCATAGTGTTTGGTTGGGGGTAAAGAGGGCCCTGGGGCATAGTGTTTGGTTGGGGGTGAGGGTGCCATGGGGCATAGTGTTTGGTTGGGGGTGAGGGGGTCATGGGCCATAGTGTTGCACTCCAAGAGTGAACCCAATAATAAAGCTAAAACAGGCACAGTTAGGAGATGTTCATCTTTGGCTTTTTGAGGAAACCTGACTCAACGAAGGCCATACTCCTCTTGGGCAACCCAAATAGCAAACTGTAGCAGTCCAAAATAACGGCATGTCCAATCTAGGGTCAATAAAATATATATAAGTTAATTAAACAGGCGAGATACAATAACTAAATAGAAATAAATTATAACAATGGAAAATGTGTAGTACAAAATGTAAGTTTGAAATGCAAATAAAAATCGTTACCCCTCAAAATTCTTTTTCCATGTGTTTAGTACAAATTGGGGGTTTAAAAAGCCTCCTGCCACGTTCTGCCTACCGCCCCGCCCACATTTACTTTTCGGCCCACTATAGCCCTCGTGTAAGGTACTTTCGGCCCTCTGTCAAAATCAGTTGTGCACCCCTGGTCTAATCTCTTCATCCCAGTCTTTGTTCATGAGAGACACCCCTCCTTGGTACAGGGGCCCTAGCCTCCTTAAATTCCGAAGATAAACACATGCACTTAACTCATAATTTTGTAACTCCTTCCCACAGAGCGGAGGATATCAATAGGGGCACACCTTCCACATCACCCTATGTTGTCCTGTCTCAAGAGACACATGTCCTCGGATGCCAGTTCACCACAATGCCAAGGGTAGGCAAAGTAACACCACCGATGGCATCATAAGAAGCTACATTGCATGGACTTTGAGCAAATGGCATCACCGGATGTGATGTAACATGACCTTTGACCCCGATTGCATCCCCGAAGTAATGTCATAAACGAGGTATACAATAAAACCTCTCTAAAGCAGACAAAAGACTGCCTCAGTAGTCATGGATGCAGTCATGATATGCCAAGGGCATGCCAAGCAAAGCCATCACAGACCAAGGGAACTGTCTTCATATGATTGTCTGTCTCTAATGGACAATTACCAACCTCTCATGCCAGATAAAATCTCACAAGTCCCTCTTCACATGTCCACAGACTATCATGATATGCTAATTGCAGGCTCTTAAACCCACGCAAATGACATTTTGTGCCATATTAAGCCTGGTATGCCAGGTGTACTCATCTAAGACAAGCCACAAAATCACAAAATCTGCCATAATATGCTCTGCTCACCCTCAATCACGCTTATTGTGCCATCTTATGTCATGCAAAGCCTGATACGTCAGTTATAGACATCAAATGCAAGGGACAGCCTCACATGGCCAGGTGCTTCCATTTTATGCCAGTTACAGCTTTATAAGCCCTGGCACAGCTTTGAACCACTGTGTCCAACATGCCCCACAAGCAGTGGAAAGACCAAGGCAAAGGGAGACATTAGCAGGTGGTGGTAGTGGAATTTGAGGTAGGCAGATTTCAGGTGGTCTTGGGTTTTGCAATGTTGCACGTGTATGTGTGGGTGGGGGAGAGCACCCACTCCAATATGGCACTTGGGACACTCTACCTTCGAGGTGCTTTTTTGCTGGGTTATATTATTATTTGTTAGGTGGTTTGATGTGCTATAGGGTATTTTGATATGTGTTTGAATTGAGGATCGTATCAGAGATCAATATTAAATGAGGGAAATATTCCAATTCATCTCAGCCAGGATAATAGATGAAAATGCGTGTATATGTGTATATATGTAGGGTATGGTCATTGTGTACGTGCGCTCTGGTACCTTCTGGAATATGTTTGGATGGCACAACCACAGTTCATATAGGTGTTACCCTGCACCGATAAAAACATATACAATCCACTGTGACATCAACTGAAATGCCGCAGAGGCAGCAGACGGCACCATAAGAAGGGCAGCCATTGAAAAAACAAATGGTGAACATAACCAAATGGACATTTGAGGGGCAGCTTGGATAAAAGGCTTACTATATTGGCTGTAAATATATAGAAGTACAGACTAGTTCAAATACGAACATGAAATGAGAGCAATTGTCACTCACAGCTGGTAATACAGGCCAAAGGACATGTTAAGAGAAAGTGCCATTAAGAGTTCAATAGTCTTGAGAAAGACTGAGGGGTCGAAACACATGTCGACTAGGGTTCTTTAAGGGCACGTTGCACAGTAATACCACTAATTGTGAAGGTTGAATATAAAGTTAAAGTCTATCATAGATTGTTTTGTTTTTCATACTAATGGAAATAAATTCCTTTTAATACATGCATTGGAGTAGCGCAGTCCAGTTCATGTCACAGCTGAATGTATGTTTATATATGGTACTTAGCATTACACAGAGGTTTGTAGCACTATGATACAAATATGCTTATACAAATGTATTTACATTTTTTTTAACTTGTGTTCATCTTCATAGTGACATGCGATATGTGCACAAGGAACACACTTTCTGAAATCAATATGACAATTTGTTTTGCCCAATGCACATTAGTAACAGCACATTAATTTGATACCACGATGAAGAACAGATTGTTTGAAACACGTGTAGGTTGAAGCTCATTTTAAAATACAATTGAATGTAATGCTATAATTTATTATACAATAATATTAAGAATAAAGGGCAATGGAATAATGATAAGGATTGATTAACTGAAAATACTAGTTCGACAGGATGAACTATAATTTGAAGGGAACACAAGGAAAGATTACCCCACTGTGAAGAGGTGCAGGGACACCGTGTTATTTCTGATTTGGTGTAGACACTGAGCGCGATAGTACTCTTAATCTTTCCACTAGGTTTGCGATATTATATATTATGTGATTTTTGTTTATGTCATGCCCCGTCTGGGTAGACGCCTGTGGGACCGGTGGCGACTAAGCAGCCATTGCTTGCGCCGTCACGGTTTCCGACGGTGCGGTGCAGCGGTCTAGTCATTGCGGAACGGTCCGCCGGAAGGTACTTGTTTCCTTCTCCTTCCAGCGGGCAGTGCGTTGCAACCCCTGGCTTGGTGTTTCCAGCGGGCAGTGCGTTGCAACCCCTGGCTTGGTGTTTTTGCTTTTCCTCTATCGGGTGGCATCGCTGGAGTTTTTCCTCTAACCATACACACGGTACAATGCTTTCCCTTTTTTTCTTCCCCCCGCTCTGACGGCTTTTCTGTTCTTCACTTTCTCTATCTGTTTCGTTCATGCAGAGCTGCCTACTCTGCGCTTTCGCCTTCCCCTCTTCCTGGCTTCTTTTCCTTGCCTTTCTGTTCTGGTTCTACTTCTGCTTCCCTTACTAGTAGACTTACCATTGCCCACATCTGAACCTTCAAGGGTTTTTTTATGCCTTTGGGCTTTTTCCCCAGTCCCGGCTGTTCTGGGAAGGGGTCGCCTGGTTGTTGAGATGAACTTCCACGGTGGCTTAATTCCGTGGCAGGCCATACCCACCTACAAAAAAAAAAAGAGTTTGTGGAAAAGGAGACTACAAAGTCCTCAACAGGAAGACCTTGATCCGGATGAGGAGGAGGGGAACCTATTGCAAACCACAGAAGAGTGTCTTAACGCTGACAGTTTGCAATGCCCAACCCCACCAATGGCAACTGCCGAACAAATACAGGAGCTAGTAGCAGCTGTACAGAGCCTCAACGTAGAGGTTCAGAATCTTAAGACTGAAAATACGCACTTGAAACAACTGGTTACTGCACAGGAAGTGCAGACAACTGACTTACCTCCCATGGCGCTTTCTTCAGGAAAATACGATGGTGCACCCAAAAAGCTAAAGGTGTTTATTGATGCCTGTCAGTTGTTCCTTACGTTTCGACCCCACACCTATGAGTCTGTCTGCTCCCGTGTGGTGTTTATGATTTCTAACATGATGGGTAATGCCCTGTCCTAGGTAACTCCACTTGTTACCAACAATGATCCCATCCTGCAGAACTATGATGGGTTTCTTCAAAGATTAAAAGAAACTTTTGAAAGCCCTGAGATTACATTTACAGCATGTGAAGACTTGTTGGACGTTCACCAAGGATACTCTGATTTGTTATCCTATATTTCCACATTTAAATATCTCGCACTCGAGGCCGGTTGGCCTGAACAGGCTCAATATGTGATCTTCCGGAGAGGGTTGAAAGACGAACTAGCCAGAATCCCCAGATCAGCCACGTTTTCCGACTTAATTTCTACAGTCCTTCAGATTGAGCATCGCCTCGGGGATCGAAGGGCAGAATGAACAAAGGCCAGACCGCCACAACCACCTGCTCCTCCCTCCTCCTCCCCTTTACCTCCTATAGCGAGGCCACCCAGAGATGAGCCTATGCAAATTGTTGCTGCACGAGCCCCCTTGACTCCAGAAGAGAGAAAACATTGCAGAGACTCTGGTCTGTGTATGTATTGTGGCTCTAATGGACAACTCCTCAGGAACTGTCCAGATGTACCACCTAGACGTTTGGAAATGACCGCCCTCGGACCTACTAGGGACAGGTATCCGAGGGTCTTCAAAGGGTCCCTTCGTTTCTCTTTCTGTTACACCTTCACAGAACGAGGAAGAATCTCGCCTTATGGTAGTGTCTATACAAATAACGGCCAAAGAGCAGGTGTTTGACACCTTAGCGCTTATTGATTACGGCACAGCGGGTAACTTCATTGATACTGTATGGGCTGAGAAGACAGGATTGCCCCGTCTTTGCCGAGGCGAAGACAAGAAGGTGTTAGGAGTGGATGGCTTGCCCCTCAGTTCCGGCCCAATCACCCACTCCACTGAACTACTTCAGGTCCAAGTATTATGTCACACCGAAGAACTCTCCTTTGACATAATCCGGGTAGCCCATTTTCCTGTTATTTTAGGCATAACCTGGTTAAGGAAACATAACCCCACCATTGATTGGGTCAAGAATACGCAGGCTTTTCATTCTTCCTACTGTCGTCATAATTGCCTTTCAGGCATACCACAAAGGACCGTGCAAATACTCCCTACCGAGCTTACTACTATTAGTAAGATTTGTTGTGTCGCTCCTGAACTCAGTCAGTAAAAAAAGGTCTTTATACATAAAGAAGTCTTGGACTTGCCTCCTCACCGTCCTGAGGATTGTGCCATAGAACTTGTCCCCAATGCCTTGGTGCCCTTTGGACGCATGTTTGCCCTATCTGTGACCGAGAAGAAGGCTCTAAGGAAATACCTGGATGCTCACCTAGAAAATGGACTTATTCAACCGTCTAAGTCTCCCGCGGGCGCTCCATTATTTTTTGTTTCCAAATGGGATTCCAGTGAGTGCAGGCCTTGTATAGATTACAGGGGACTAAATAAGTCACAATCAGGGATAGATACCCAATGCCATTAATTTTGGCAATTTTAGAGGCCGTCCAGGGCTGCTCTGTCTTTACCAAACTAGACTTACGCAGTGCCTATCACCTACTTCCTATCCGCAGAGTGGATGAGTAGAACGCAGCATTCCGCACACCCTATGGACTTTATGAATATAAGGTCATGCCTTTTGGTTTGGTGAACGCACCAGCTATTTTTCAGCGATTTATGGACCGGATATTCTTGGATAGTTTATACATCTATACCATTGTTTACTTGGATGATATTCTCATTTTTTCTCACGACCTACAGGAACATGCCAGACATCTGCAGTCCGTTTTTCAACAACTTAGGGATAACAAACCTCTAATAAAACCAGAGAAGTGTCTGTTTGCCGTTTCCACTGTACCTTATTTGGGTTTCGTTCTTTCTGAACAGGGTGTCAAGATGGACCCAAATAAAGTGATGCCATATCAGTCTGGCCCTCTACTACAAACGTTAAGGAAGTACAGATTTTTCTGGGACTATTCAATTTTTACCGCAAGTTTATTGCAGGCTTCTCCAAGGTGGTACTCCCTATGACAAAGCTTCTTAGAAAGAGGCAATGCCCTTTAAGTTAAACAACCAAGCAGAGGAGGCCTTCGGGCACCTTAAGGCTCTGTTTTGCTCAGCGCCCTTTCTCAGACAACCCAACCAGTTGAAACTATTCATGGTAGAGGCCGATGCCTCGACGGGGGCCATAGGAGCCGTATTACTTCAAGGAGAAGACGAAAAGGAACATCCGATTGCATACATGTCCAAGACGCTTTCCTGTAGTCAACAGAACTATTCATTGATTGAAAGAGATTTGCTTGCCATCAAAATCGCCTGTGAAGTATGGGGGCACCTTCTTCAGGGCGGGGCCTTTCCATTTACTGTTCATACTGATTGTAAGAATCTACAAGTTTTACGAAATTTAGAATGTGTCAACTCTCATCAGGCCAGGTGGGCCCATTTCTTCAGCCATTATGACTTCACTGTAACCTACATACCTGGCAGTCCAAATATTTTGGCGGACGCACTCTCCCGTAGATTCTCCCGCAATCCTACACAAGAAGCATCTACTGAACTCATGTTCCGGCAAGATTGTATTATCGGAAATGTGACTACGTTTCTCAAGGATATTAAGGAAGCTACCACTATCTCTGCTGATACCTTGCCGGATCAATGTAGGAACTCCCGAACTACGTTCAAAGATGGGCTTATCTTTGTCAATCAAAAGCTATTTGTACCTTCGTCACCTCTTCAGCAGAAAGTAATGGAATGGTGTCTTGATCACCCCACCGCAGGGCACCGCGGAGTGCGGGGTACAACTGAACTTATAACTGGACATTTCTTTTGGCCTAACCTTACTGCTGATGTACAAAGGTACTGTCGGTCCTGCATGGTTTGTTCTAGGAGTATGAATTGCTCCCAAAAACCCGTAGGTCTGTTGAAACAACCTACTGTACCCATCAGGCCTTGGTCTCAGATATCCACTGATTTTATAGTGGACCTTCCGCCTTCCAACAGATACACTTGTATAATGGTCACTGTGGATTCCCTTACCAAACTTGCACATTTTTTTCCACTCCCTGGAGCACGATCAGCCTGTACTATGGCCGAAGTCTTTATCAAGGACATTTTCCATCTACATGGATTACCTGATAAAATAATCTCAAACCGTGGGATTCAGTATACTTCCAGGTTTTGGAGGTCCTTATGCAGTCACCTGGGAATTGAAAGAGCATTGTCCTCGGTCTGTAAGTGACTTCAATCCAGAACTCCAACTAAGTCAATGCTTAGGATGGGATGCCCAATGGAAGCCCTTATTTATATATTTTTATGTCAAAGTTCTTTAAATCTGGATGATGAACCCTTATATAATACTCCTCTCTTTGAATCCCCCTGACCTCAGTGAGCCAAGAAGTAGGTTTGTTTTGCAAATTAAAAGGTTCATTTGAAGAATTAAACAAAATATATATCACACTTTAATGAACAAAATAATATCTGAATAGCACACTTATGAATATGGACGGTAATCAACAATGGGTAATATTACAAAATCAACAATCTCTTTAATCACTTAGGAGTAGGAATAGGAAGGCTAAGGTAGCAGGGAATACTTTATATGATTCAAGGAAATGCAATGATAGGAAAGAATGCAACACAGAAATAAACTTAATATGATTTCAATCAAAAGATAATATGGCCACTTTTTCCCCTGTGACTACTCACTCCCCCCACTATTATGCAATATGAGAGATGGAAATGGGGGCACACAGGTTTCAAGAATACAATCAATAATGCAGTTCAATTCCAGTTCCCCCCAGCAAGCTTAGAGAGACACAGGAATGATTTTAAAACAGACAAAAATACTTTTAAATGTGATTGCAATGAAGGTGAAAAATATGCTAAAATGATTTGAATTCACTAAATGAGATTCAGGATAAGTAAGAATCACTTTGGATTGGTTCAGGTCAACACTAGTAATGATTCATGAATGATTATCAGATGGAAAACGAATCTCAGTAGTTGCAAACAAGAAACAGCTATTTTGGCATGTGGTGAAATGGAGCTAAATGGCAATTCGCTGCAACGTTTCCACGTGCGTGAATCGCGATTACAGTTCAAAAGTTACGGATGTTTTTGTGAAGGTAAATTTTTCAGAAATAAAGTCAAGATTTCAGAAATGACAGATGCGCTTTAAAGATTTACCAACAAGGATAGGCTTAAACTAAGGAGCTATGAAGAAGCAAGACATTCAACGGGAAGCCACCAGAACTGCGGCGCCACCGCTCTGATCTCAGTCCGTCAAAACACCTGTCCCGCTTCAGAAAATATCAGCGCCGATTATTGCTAGAATTATCGAGACAATATAATGAGAAGAATTCAGGATGGACAGGATTCTATAATGCAGTTCTGGACAGGTTGAAATGGATTGAATATAATTACTTTAAATTAAGAAATGACTATGTACAGTTCTAGTCGAAATACTCACTCCTAGGCTTTGGGATGGACTGGAATGGGCCCGTCACAGATCTGGTCAAGGGTTTGGCCTCACTCGCCACTGGACTGTCTCAGGCACTCTGGGTTCTGCTCTCAGCACTGCACGGTGGTCTGGGTGGCCTCTTGAACTGGATCTGACGGGTTCTGCATACAGCACTGCTCATTCTCTGGGTCTGGATCTTGGTTCTAGCACAGGGTTCTTAGCTAGTAGCAACAGAGCTCAGCCAGGCTGTTGAATGGTTTGGTTAGGCCCTGTGGAAGTTTAGGGGTTAGAAGCAGGTTTGCAAAAGATTCTGAAGCCTGCTGAAAAGGATTCAGCTTGTGGGTTAAGCGTCTCTGCTTCAAGGTTCTAGAGTTTGGGTTCTATAGTTTGGTTCTGGATCTATCTGGAGTCTGGAGTCCTGCAGGGTGCTTCCTTCGCCAAGAAATCGCATGATGAGTGGAAAAGAGTGTGTCCTATCTCGGTCTCAGCAGTCCCTATTTATGTATTTCCAAAGTGAGTGGGGAGGCTGACTCCCTATGCCCAACCCTCTAAGGATCCTGATAGGGCAGAGAATTTCCTGTCCCCTGATTTGAGACAGGAGCAGTGTGTCATATGTGTCAGAGTGATGCTGTGTTTTATGGCTTAACTGAAATCCCTCCCCTTTGCTTTTTCATAGAAACTCTATTTTTCCCCAAAAACTTATTTCCCAGATACACAAGTTGTTCACAATACATATACACATCAGAGATTAATTAAGAGATGTCTCTGTTCAAGTCCCATGTTCCTACGAGCTTGGGTTCAGAAATGACCACTTATTTGCGTGTTTGGTGGGTTTCCCAATATTGGTTCTGCACCAAATTTTATACATGCATGCATATCCTCTCTGAGAATATTACTGTAATTTCTTAGGTTCATAGCAGCTGCAATATTAATAAATTCTGGGGTTTAGTCTCAGAACATCACACGGCATCCAGCTTAGTCTTAAATCGTGAGGGAATTTTTCATTTTAAGAACCTCAAAGTTTCCCATTTTTGTCAGCTTGGTACAATTTGTGATAAGCATTTTTATAAAACATACATTTGCTTTCAACTCAATTCACACAATGGTTTGTCTCCGCCTTCAGGGTCCGGGCTGACTCAGAGGTCACATGGCCTGTCCTCCTGCCAGGAGTTGTTGTCAGTTACACCCGAATTTAGCATATTCTATTCAGTTGAAAGACTCTATTGTCCTTTTCTCCTGCCAGCAGCGAAAATCCCCTCCCCATCTAATTAACATGTCCATGCAACATCCTCCATTTTGGTGGGAAGGCCCAAGGTGTGAAGGGTTCTCAGCGGAAGCAAGCCTTTTGGAGTTTTAACTGCATTGGGTTACTTTCTGATCAATTGCAACATAGTTCCTTGTAAAAAAAATACATTTATAAACAAATAAGCAACATATCTTTAAATCAAGTCTTTTTCAACATTAATGACTGTGTGGCACTCTATATGGCATTTTGATGGAATTCTTTTCTTTGGCATCGTTTGGGGTTCAATGTATAAGTTTACACAAATGGTTTTAAAACGCCGGCTTCTTGGTAGAGGCGAGTAACGGTACTGCACCCATTTTTGACAGCTGTCTTTCCATCAGTATCTTTAAAAGGGGATTTTGCTCTGATAGCACATGATTATTGCTGATATTGTATTGATGTGGATTCTTGCTGTAGAGTAATGTGGAACACCCAACAAGAAGGTTGGATCTTTTTGGTGGTTTTATGAGCCATGATTTTAGCACATTTTTGACAATCAAGAAAACAGACTTTCAAACAGCTCTGTGTTTCCTTTTCAATCAGCATTGCCATTTCCAAGTGGTTTCAGGCTACTTTGTGGGTAGCCCAATGGTGTTTTTTTGGCAGTGGTCTCCTGTGTTACCACTGACATAGGCAAAAGTAGATGGTGGCCTATTTTTCAGGTTTTCACTGCACATTTACTGGTGATTTCTGGCGAGCAGCATGCTTTCCAGTGGCCATTATGATGTTTCTGCTGCCAGCAATGCACAGTGATGTTGCAGGGCTTGGATGAGTGGGTTGTTACATCCCACAGGGCTTTCGCCCTCAAACAAATGGGCAAACAGAGCATCTTAACGCAACGCTCGAACAATACTTACGATGCTATATCAACCATCATCAGGACAACTGGGTCTCTCTCCTCCCATCCACAGAGTTTGCCTATAATAATACAGTTCATTCTTCTACCAAGTTGAGTCCGTTTTTTGTACTTATGGAATGCATCCCCATGGTTTGTTTCCCACCGTTTTGCCAACAAGCAATATCCCTACCATCGAATCCACATTAGCTGACATCGCCAGTGCCCACAGGACTGTGAGGAAAAGTTTAGTTGATGCTCAGAACTGTCACAAACAACAAGCTGACCAACACCAAGCCCCTTGTCCATATTGGGACGTGGGATCCAAAGTCTGGCTTTCCACAAACTATCTTCCACGTTGGGTACACCCTACCAAGTTCTCTCCAAGGTATATCGGTCCCTTTGAAATAGTGGCCAAGATTAATCCAGTTGCGTATCACCTTAGATTACCCAACAGCTTATCACGCATACATCCGGTGTTCCACTCTTCTCTTCTACGCCCAGTAGACCCATTTACCAGATTTCAGTAAAAAAGCATATTGCGCAATCCCCCTGTCACCGATCCTGTGGAATACGAGGTATCTTCTATCCGTGATTCCCAGTTTAGAAGAGGACGGTTGGAATACCTGGTGGGCCTCATCACGAGTTGGGCGGTAACGCCGGCGCTAATAGCGCTGGCGTTGATAGCGCCGACGTTGATAGCCCTACCGCCAAACCCCCGAGCGCTATTAGCACTGGATCACAGGTTTGGCAGAAAGGGTATTGCCCATTCCCCATTGAGCCCATTCAGGAATTCCCCATTCCCCATTGGGCTCAATGGGGAATTTTCACGCTCTTACCGCTGGCGGATTTCCCGCTGGCAGTAAACGCGCCAAAAATCAGAAAATCTTCAGCGTATTTCCCCCCAGCTTGGAGCCGGGGGAAATCAGCCGAAAGACCCTTAAATGCGGCAGTAATAGCGCTACCGCCACATTTAAGGGCTACCACCAAACTTGTGATGAGGACCAGTGTGTTGGAAGGGTTTCTCCTTGTCAGAGTATTCCTGGGAACCTTGGTCGTATGTCCATGGTCCACGGCTTGTCTGTTGTTTCATCGTGCTCATCCGGGTATGCCGGGGGGAGCCCGTACTGGTATGGGGCATACTGTCATGCCCCATCTGGGTAGACGCCTGTGGGACCGGTGGTGACTAAGCAGCCATTGCTTGCACCGTCACATTTTCTGATGGCTTGCTGCAGTGGTCTAGTCGTTTTGGAACTGTCCGCCGGAAGGTACTTGTTTCCTTCTCCTTCCGACGGGCAGTGCGTTGCAACCCCTGGCTTGGCGTTTTCACTTTTCCTCTATTGGGTGGCATCGCTGGAGTTTTTCCTCTACCCGTACACACGGTACGCTGCTTTCCCTTTCTTCTTCCCCCGCTCTGGCGGCTTTTCTGTTCTTCTCTTTCTCTATATGTTTAGTTTGTTCACAGCTGCCTTCTCTGCGCTTTCCCCTCTTCCTGGCTTCTTTTCCTTGCCTTTCTGTTCTGGTTCTACTTCTGCTCCCCTAACTAGTAGACTTACCGTTGCCCTTTGTCGTCTCCTTCCTTCTGCCTGCATTCAGTTATACTTACCGCTTCCACTCCTTACGTGGCACCTGGAACTCTTCAGTTATTCTTGCCGCAGCTACTCCTTACGCGACCCAGTGAATCTCAGCTTCTCCTGTTCCGACTCCTACATTTACAGTTTGAAGAGTCACCCACATCTGAACCTTCAGGGTTTCTTTATGCCTTCTGGATTTTTCCCCAGTCCCGGCTGTTCCGGGAAAGGGTCGCCTGGTTGTTGAGAACAACTTCCACGGTGGCTTCATTCTGTGAGAGGCCATACCCAGCTACAAAAAAAAAGAGTTTGTGGGAAAGGAGACTACAAAGACCTTAACAGGAAGACCTTGATCCAGGTGAGGAGATGGGGAACCTATTGCAAACTACAGAACAGTGTGTTAACGCTGACAGTTTATGTCATTTTGCATTAATGTTTAATGTTCAAGCTCTTTAAAGCAGACAATTGCTGCACTCCCCAAAACACACTTTTAAATTGAAAACATAGGAGCGGAAGTAGCCCTGAAAATATCATCCTTTAATAAGACTTTATACCCATGTTTTGACCTAACATTTGCATGTTGCCTTCTAACAGGACAAGCTAAAAGCAGTCCAGGTCGAGAAGCTGGACTGGATTATGTAGATTAACTCTCTTAAGAGTCTGGCCTCAGTCTAATGGTATTAAGTGGAAAAAAACGCTTTGCTTTACACTAAAAAACAATGGCCTCTCATTTTTTAAAGTGCCAACCTAACTGAATCACTTCTCAGGATCTCACGATGCAATCTGTTGTAGAAGCAAGAATTGTCTCTCACTCCTTGTTTCACATTCTCCCAACTCATTTAGCCAGAAGATGAAATTAGCTTACATTTAATATTTTGTTATACACCAACATACAATGATGTTTGCATTTCAGTCTGTCAAGAGCAGAACCATTCCTCTGTATTTAATCTTTAAGATTTTCAAAGCATTTGACCCCATGCAAAATCAACCTGACAATGTGAAAGCCATTATTATAGAAATGTGTTGATTCAAAAGTGTACTATTAATGTTTGTGTTTTCCTTGTAACATTTGGTAATGTAACACGCTAACATAACATCATTGTTCCATGTACAGCACTGTAAGTAACTGTTGTGGAGTCCACTGTAACCTAACAGTAACATATCTTTATGTTATCCAACTTAATGATACTCGATTCATAAACATCAGAAGGATTAACACCTGAATCGGACCAGCTGGATTCAACACTTTGACAGCAAATAAAAATAAATAATTATTAGGACTAAGCACCAAATCCACTGAGCTTTCACCGAAAAAGTAGTCAATTTCTGAAAATGACAAACATGTTCAGTGATTAGTGGTTTTAAGTGTCACACACGAACAGTGGTGGACTGGCCTACAGGGAACACTGGAGATTTCCCAGTGGGCCTCTTCATGATGGGCCTCTTTTGTGTGGGTACTCCGGTTTCTTGCTCTTCTTAACCTCTCCCAGTCACCAACCCCCTTCCTTGCATCCTTCCTCAACCTCCCTTTTGCAGCAGTGTATTTGTTATAAAGCTTCCCGTTTGTAAATCCTCATTGCTAGCAAGTGTCATATTCAGCTATTTTGTATTACTTTTAAATCACTACATACAACAAATGTCCCTAGTAATACACGATTTGGACCCATCATTCCAAGTTTACTTGTGCGTGAAGCCCCACAAGCTCTGCTAAGAGAGTTTTGATTTGCTTGCTACACTTGCTCTCGTGGGTTAATATGGGGCCACTTTGAAAAGCACATGCCGCTCCAACTTTGGTCCCCAGTCCACCCCTGGCACACAAACTGCAAATACAATGTCCCACACATATAAACACACGCACGCATCTGTCCCCCTACCTCTGTGCCCCTCTATATCCCACCCCCTGCTGTATATCTGTTCTGCTGTTACCTCTGAAAAGCTCTGTTATGTATCTGTACTGTGTAAACCTTTGTAAAGCACTGTGTTGCTTCTCAAAGGTAGGCCGCGCTCAATAAATACAGTAGTAATAATAATAATAACACATACACACAGGCAGACTCTGAAACAATACAGACCAACACAGCCCACTGCACAGTATGCATTCTGAAAAGGCCATGCTAGCTGCTATTGGGGAAAGTGTTCTGATCCCTTATGTCAAATGATGCAGCTCACACGCCTGCCCTGCATGAGTTGCTTATAGTGGTGGCTCAAACATTCATAATTTTGAATAACAGAAAGAGACCGCCGTAAAGTGTCAAATCATATTCATTGATTTCAGTCCATTAGGTGTTCATGAAGCAAAACACTATGGGAAAAAGTAAATAACTTGTTCACACTTCAGTAGAATAGACCCGTGGTCACTGGCACTGCCTGTGTGACCAGGATTAACTGGGGTAACAAGGGTATTGACAGGTGTAGCACCTGTGACCCTTAGTTAGTGACCCCTTCTTTAGGTCCCTGGTGTGTGCTCCCTCAGCTCATAGCCAGGTGTGTATGTTTTGATGGATTGCTCTTTATTTTTCAGAACAGATAGAATTGCTCTGCAGATTATACTTCTATTGCATGCCGTTAGAATGGAGGAAGTAGATGGGTAAGGAGCTCAGCTTGATGGCACATCAGTTGTCATTTGATTCCCTGTTGCCAGCCACTGAACTCCCACCACCCAGGACATTTGAGGTCCGACCATGGGCTGGGGATTGAAAAGTGCCTCCAGATGTGATTCACCAAAATCATGCAGCCGGGCTATTCCTTCTTTCACATTGGCAAAAGAGAGTTGGATAGCATGGAGGTGACAGTGATGCTTATAGACGACGTCAGATAGGCCTCAGTGTTGGAATCGCCAGACACATCTCGAAGAGATAAGAAGTGCAAAAGGTGGAAAATATATTTTTCTTTGTTCTCATATTAGAGTGGGCACCTTTTGGGTATTGACATGTGACAACACAACAGAGCCCAGTAGAAGGAAAGGGAGTTTCCCACACAGATTAAGGTTTCCCACTCGGGGAGACAGTGGAACAAATAGGAAAAGTGGTACTCCTATTCCATCGCATATCAACCTCAAGTGGCTGGTGGAGGAAACAGTTAATGGGGATCCAGACAGACCCTTCCCTGAGGGCCTCCTATCCGTTTCCTAGTACAGCTTCTGGTCCAGGTGTATGAACACACACCAGCACCTGATGATTGCAATATTATGTACTGTGAAACCTCCGCAAAATATCTCTGCAGAAAGGTCCTTTAGGGAGTTGCATTCAACATAAGAGAGAAATGAGGGCTGTAGTAAACGTATGGTTCCTCCACTTGTGCAGGATGCATGTAGCAGATACATTTGATCGCTTTTTCAAGAGCTTCCCTGTCTGCCCAGCATCAGGCATATCATTCTTTGGGGATGCAAGACTGCTTATAGAATCTGCATTCCAAAATATTGGCCTAGAATGTGTTGCGGGTCTTACCCACAATGAAGGACACGACACCAGAGGAACAGTTAACACATCCACTTTTTTTAACCTCCTACATGGAACTGAACTTCCCTCTCTCTGACTCCTACCTTTCCTCCCACTCCTCCTGCTTCCCGCCTTAACCCTGTTCTCTTCCTTAAAGGTGCAGAGACTTGTAACAGAATGTACCCTATTAGTATGTTTTGATGAAAAAATCCCTGAGGTTTTGAAGGTCCCGTTCCTAGTTTTTCTTGCAAGACTTTGGAGGCCTCTAAAGATGCATTAATCACTGGTAACATTGGTAATAAGGTGGAAACCCTACTGAAAAAAAAGAGAATTGAGCATTTGGCGTTGTGGTTAGGGCAGGTACTTATGCTGCAAACATAGGCAAGTCCCTTATGTAATATTGTACTTCCTGCTTTGTTAGAGGGCTCCCTCAGATTCATCCTTGAAATAATGGAAATCCACTTCTTCAGCTGTCCTCCGACTTATAATGTAATGTTCTACCTACCAGAGCCGCTTGTTCTGTTTCTGGTTCTGCTGTGGCTAGAAAATGGGATTTTTCTATTTGTTTTTGGTAAGGTGGCACATCCCAATGACTAATGCTTTTTAAACCTCAGTTTTTGCAGCCCAAAAATATTTTTCGACCATTTCTCAGCTAGGCCAATGATGAGGGGGGAGAAACCAGTTCTAGAGGAGCAGTGATATCAGCCAGGGGCTGATGTTCTGCTTTGGCTCCCACATATTCCTTCTAGCTAGTGGCAGGGTTCAGACCCAATGGTGAACTACTGTTGGATGCGAGGGAGACCTCAATCCTTCATCCCTAAATGTCAATATAAAGTTTGAGATGTGTGGGTACAGGCAGTAGTCTGATAAGGATATTTCATTTAATTGTTCAGTCTTCCCTCTGATACAGGGCTTATCTTCAGTCCATGGGCCAGATCCCTCAAAAATAATTTACCCAACCAGCAGAATTCCCCTCCATCACCAAGCTGCAATTCAGCAGTACTAGCAGAATGGCTGTGCTGGCTCCTTTGAGCACCATTGCCTTGCATCAAAACTGCATTTTGCAGCTACAAAATGATGGCTGCGCTGTCTTTGCCAAGCACCTATTGGGCGAGATGAAACAGGGAACACACAGAGAAAGGCTGCCACTGTGTTTCTTTATGTGCACCAAAGAAGAGAATTGAAAAGCAGCGCTACTTTGCTGCTAGCTCAAAATTTCCCATTGAAAAAGGAAATAATTAACATTTAAACTGATGGCGCTCTGATGCTATTTTTCATCTGTTCAACAATACACAGTTCTGATCCAGTGAGACCCAGCAATGCTCAGCCATATTCAGGTTGTGCTCCAACAAAAGGAGGCATTTCTCATTGAATGACTGGCTATGTCAGGCATGATCTGTGAAATCACCAAGAACTTTACTCCCAGTTGTATGCTTTACTTTGCAACAAAATATCACAGCTGAACTCTTCAACAAGACGCCCTATTTCTCTGTGCTTATGTTAGTGTCAGTGGACCTTTGCCTTGAACAGATTGCTGCGTATGAGAAATTGACTAGGGCTGCAATTGATGTTTGGAATCCAGATGGAAGAGAAAACCGAATTGGAAGTGACAGCAAAAGGAGAATTCACCATGTGTAAAAAGGGTTTCTTTTTGTAAAACTGATGTCTGTTTAAAAGTAAATAGTTCAGTAAAGCCCTGTCGTTGCCTCGAAATGTAAGGAGGGATTTTGTTTGAAAACATATATGGGATGTTTTATTTCAACAGAATTGCTTCTGATTCAGAAAAAAATATATAAGTAAATAAAGAAATGCATTTACTCTGCTGAAGCCAAAGAACAGGTTTCCTGCCCTGGCTTCAAAGGACATTTGCTTTCTGGGAATAGCATTTGCCTTCCCCCAAAAGGGCAGTCCCTTGGAAACTATGAATGGACCAAAAGGAAGTATCTCACACGCTTGTCAGACTTTGTGGCTGGGCTTTGGCCTGGTACAATATATTTCTGGGACACTTAAGTGTGAAGTTTCAAGTTGCCCCTCCCCTCAAATTGAACTGGAGAGCTTCAAAGACAAACTTCAAAGCAACACTGGGCTAAACTGACATTTGGTCGTGGCCTGGAAAGAAATGACCATATTCGGAAGACAAAGGCCAGCCCATGTGGCTCAAAAGACTATTTTTAATTAATAAACTTTAAGACTGTTATTTCTGCAACCGGACAACACAGTAATGTGAAAGTGTTACAGTTTAAATGCAATTTTTGTGGCATTAAATTAAGACGTGGTAGCCTTCACTAGCAAGTTGGTTACAGAAATGGAAGAAAATTGTAGATTCTGAGGAAAGTGTATATGGTGCTACTTTGAAATTCAATACTAACATGCCTTGTGATAATAGGTATACATGTATAAAATTATAGAATTTTAGGTAAAATATTTGCCACTGAAAATGGCGAAAGAATATTAGAAGGGTGCAACAAAGTCCTACAAACTTGGGAGTGGGAATATTATGCTCTGTGCGGAATATGTAATTTTCCTATATGATTTACGAAAGCAACACTACTGTAAAAATTTGCAATTTATGTCAAAACTGATTTTTGGCAAAATTAACTGTGGGAGGCCCTTGGCATGGTAAAGCCACACCATAAAGCTGATGTCATGTCGCTAAAGTCCAACCGGCTGACAGGAAGGCGGTAACCATAAACCCTGACCAATCCAGTTGTTTAGAGGCATGTCCAGCCAAAGCCTGCTCCCATGGTAAATCCTGTGATGTCACCCACCTTATAAAATGGGAAATCTCACAGAGACAGGACACACACTCTTCTGAATTTTCCAGCTCTTGCGTATCCAGACACTTCCTATTCATCCTGCAAGATTCCATATTACCCTGCCAGGCCAGAGCATAGCTGACCCTATCCAGGCAGAACAACCCTTCAGAAGTAAACCCCATAACAAAATCCCACTAACTCAGGGAAAAAGGGGGAAAAGCTGTGGTACCCTTTTTGAGAGTATCCTGCGACCAGACTGGCTTTTTGCCCCACTACCTGCATGCTGCTGTGCCATGACCAGACAGGCCCAGCTGTTTTCTGCTAGGAGAGCCCCGCTGTGGTGCCGTGACCAGATTCTTTGAGTCCAGAAACCCAGTTGTCTGTCCCAAATCCCAAACTCCTGCACTGATTGTAATCCCATAGCACATCCCCATCCCATAGCAACACATAGTATACCCCAATTTGATACCTTGTCTTGGTTCCACCTTCCAAGCAATCCCATCAATACCCTGATAACTTGTTGAAAACTGTCAGAATTATCTGTGCATCTTGTCTTTGATTTCTAGTATTAGCGCAATTTTTCCACTCATTTCTGACTTGTGTATGTCTTAGTCCTATTTTTGATTAAACTAATTAATTTCCACATAAAGAGCCACCCGGTGTGAAGGAGTTACACTTGCAAAGTAACCTGTGTCGCAGGCGGCGTCTCTCTTATCTAGTCATTAAAATATAGTTTCTGTAAAAACGTGTCCTTTCCTTTTGAAACTGATTCTCTCTGTTAACTGCTTTTACATTTAAAACCAAATTTCCTTTCACATTGAAAATCTCATCCAGTTATTCAGCTAGAGTCAATCTTTCACTCTCATATGATCCGTGTGATGTGCATCTATCACCCAGTATAAAAACCACATTCCGATTGTGTATATTTCACCCGTTTTTTGAACCGTTTTGGCATTTAAACCCACAAAAAGAAGAAAATACAATTTTCCAACGTGTGATTTGGCTGCACTCTGTCTTACTTCCAAGTTGATTTTTTAATTGTATGCCCTTTGTTGATACTTTGCCTTGTGATTGCTAGTGTTCTTACATCCCTGATACTGTTATAACTCAGATTTACCTAATTTATTCAACCACACATTAAATTAAATATTTTGTAATTCCGAGCGCTATTAATTCAATTGCAAAGGTTTCGAAAGTCGAATTTGCCTCTCCTTTTGTGCGGAAGGTCGGATTCTAATTCTGTCTGCTGCTTCGTATTCCTGACTCCTTGCTGCTCCTTTCTATCCACTCAAAATTCGATTAATAGGGGTTTCAGGGAGCATTTCAGGGGGAAATCTTAACTCGGGTGCTATCTACCCAAACAGTATACTTGCTCCCATTCATCTGTGCTTTGGATATGTTATAGTAGAAGGTCAACCAAGTGTATTAAATCAGTTTACATTGTAATTATCGGCCCATTGGTGATTGCTGCCAAATATTAAAATTGTGTGATTTTCTTTGAATTTAAAATAAATAAATATTCTATTTCCATCCAACGGCCTGTTTCATGTTCCATTGTGACCCGGGGTATTTGTAAAAGGGGGTGTGAGACGGGTTGGGTGCCAGTTCAATCCGAATTCTAGAAAATAAAGAAAAAATAATTTAATTGTGCTCTACATCCCAGGCTACGGGCAAGAGTCCTGGTTTGATGTGTGACGCGGAATCGGAATCCTTAACAAAGCCATAAAATAGGGAATCATAGACATCCTATACAAGGAAGATGGGGTGACATTTAGGAAATCCTTTACAAGGAAGAGCGAAAACTAAGTCTGTTCACCATGATTTTCTAGTGCACAATCAGGGATGTTCAGATCCATCATTGTCCTGAAAAGATGAATTGGGTTCATTAGGTCGGCATCTTTAAAAATGGAGACACTATTTAAGGGAATTGCCTTGATTTGTCTAGTAGAGTTCCTAACCTACATAGACCTGAGGGGTGCTTGTTTTCATGTCCCTCTACTGTCAGCAGATTAACATATATTTCACATTATATCCATGCATCCGCAAGTGCTTCAAGTGTATAGTCTCCCAGTCCTGGACCTATTATCTGTCTCCTGAAATCATGGAAGCTGCACTATTTTGGTTGGGACTGCATTGTGGTTTGGGAGTGCGACTATCCATCTGTTCCCCTGGTATTGCTCTTGAAAACCGGGCCGACAAACATCAGTACAAGCGTCGGCAAGAGCTTCAAGTGTGCCATCTCCCAATCCCCCAGCCTAGCAGCCCCAGTGCCCTGCGGTGGAATCTGGTGAGTCCAAAGTTGATTTTTATATTCTTCACTTGGCAGTTACCACTTGTCATCTATGAAGCCTATGAAATCATGATCGTATGCACTGCAGAGCAAAACAAACCGCCGGATTAAAAGAAATCGAAGCTTGGTCTCGGCCGACTCTCTGACTACTGATCCTGGCCCTTGTCCAAAGAAGGGCAAAGTGGAAATTCTCAACGAGGAGCAGCCTAAGATCACTGGCTTTTTTCTGTTGATGGCAGCGCCAGTATTGGTTGCTGTTTCGGCCTCTTAGGCTCCCCTGCTTGATCCACCTTCTGAGGCCATCACTCTCTCATCGACCATAGATAATAATAACTCATTACTTAATTTGTGCCCCAATCTACACAGGGAATCTCTGCGTGTACCAGCTACTGACACAGGCATTTCTGCGCCAAATATGTATTATAACCTCATTGGTAATCATTTGTTGGCTTCAGCAGATTTAGAAAACATTGTGGCTGTTTTAGAGGAATCTGTCAGTGAGCTTAACTCCACTGTCAGCTCTAGGAACCCCTTGATTTTAATAGACGACCCTGCACCCAGTCTGAACGTGGTTACAGTAACAGTTGATGCACTTTTTGAATTGTGCTCTAGTATTGCCAAAGAGCAATTTGAGCTTAAACATATTCTTGCCAGAGTCATGGATAAAATAATCGCTAATAGTTCTGGGGACATATATGAGGAATCTAATGTTTCATCCTGGGACTGTTTTCTACTCCATCCGCCAGTCCACAACAGTCTTCTGCAGTGCTTCTAAACATGGAGCAATTCAAGAATCTTTTAGGTCCTAGGAATGAGACAACCAAAACCCCTCCCCACAACTCTCCGTTAACAGGGGCTGTGGAGGACTGGCATGAAGAAACTACCCGAGGCGACCAGAAAAGAAGACACTGCAAATGCAATAAAAACTGGAGGCAAAAACAGAAATATGAAGAAAGATACAGAGGCACTTGCTGAAAAACAAACAAAGAGGATGTAATTTGTGTCAGCACTAAGAATTGGTATGTACTATTAAAAGAAGGATTTTCTTGCTTTGGAGCCCAAGTGGACCTCAATCAATATCACATTGCTCTGGGCCGGACAGAAAAGTGGCTTCAGGCAGCTGAGAAGGGGGTCGGTAAATCTAAAGCCGCAGTGGCCCCAGATATTTGTTCTAAGTATAGTGTCGAGGATAATGTTCCCTTGCAGTGTCATTTATCTGCCAACCAGCAGTCGACTCTTGCCCTCTTATCACGTCCGCTAAAAACAGAACCTTTCTTGATAAGGGTATTATAAAATCTTTACCAAACCGGTCATTAGAATCCTTTCATCAAAACAACATCAGTTAGAAACAGTATAAGCCTCCCGCCCCAGACTATCCACTGGACAAGCTGGTAAACATTGTGGAGTTGTTTCCAATGGTGGAGAGCCCTTTTCTAAATCGTGGCTGCATGTTACACCACCTAGCGCCTCTAAAATCCAAACTATGACAGACAAAGAAAATGTATAGCTTCCTGACATCGATTGTACACAAAATTGGGCTTTGTCTTGCCTATCCTCGTGGATCTTTTTCGCACTCATGTTGCTCCATTATTAATGCTGGGGTAGGATCTTATTGTCTGTTGAAAATTCCTCAGGCTAAAAAACATCTGAGATCATTAAAGCCAGGATTTCTCACAATTCTAAAACACATTTTGAACAGTGACATACCTCGGAGAGGCTTAGTCTAGTAAACTCCCAATCTACCTGCACACAGAAGACAAGGTGTGTGAGAGAAGAGGAATGATGGATCACTGAATCCATGGGTGAAAGTAGACTATGACGAGACATGCTGGTGCAGTCGTGTCAATTTCTCTCATGGAATACCAGAGGATTTGATAATTTTTTCTGTAACCTAATTGGACAATCGATTGTGACTGCAAGTGACATATTTTTACTTCAGGAAACATGGCTGTGTGATGGAACTATCGTTGATGGATTTTACATCACATGTCGAGCAGCCATTTCACCAGACACAGGGCACCCCATGGGAGGACTTTGCATTAGGGCTTTAGCTCATATAAAGCTGAGAGACCTTCTTAAAGGCAGACCGTCTCCCTCTGTATTATCTGCTGAGGTAGAGGGACTGCCATTCCCCCCGGATAAGCTCTTGCTCCTTAACTTATATGATCCTCCTGGAGGTAATCAGATCTCTGTGATACAAGCTTATATGGAGGAGATCATGATGGGATGGACATCTAAATTTCCCCTTTCCAATGTTTTTGTAGCCAGCGACTTTAAGGACTATTGTGCCCTATCTTCAGAGCATGAACCCCCAGGCAGTGGAATTGCTGCTCAAATTAGGTATAGTAGGGTAGAAATTCTATACGAATATGATTTAATGTGTTTGAATATGTTTGATGGCTTCGGTAAAGATGCCTCAAACACATGGTCTAATGGTAAGGTGTTGTCTAGATGAGATTACCTTTTACCTCTCTGCCAATTGTACCGTCCTTAGTAACTCTATACGTTAGTTTTGACCATTGGTCTTTCTAAGGGGTAGAAATCCAGGGTCCAGCAAAGTGTCTCCACTAATTCTCTGGGGAACAAGTAATCTGGACCGTGGCTAATGTTGGAAAATTCAACCAGATTTTGAATGGTGGTGGGAGGTCAGTCGAATCTTTATTATCACAGTACCAGTGGTAGTTTTGAATAATGATGGAAAATATGTGGGTACAACCTTGTATAGATAAAGTGGTATCATATAATAACAAAATCTGCCCTGGGCTTTTTGACATTGCTATAAAGAATAGAAAGAAACTTCTGAGTGCTGCTCTTTGTTATTATTCTAGATCAGGCACCCTTACTCGGGAGGCCAACAGGCGACATGCAATTTTACTACAAACTCAGTACAAAAACTGGCTCCGAAACTACAAGCGTAATCTGAATAACGCTAATTGTAAGTATCTATTCTTCTTGCTCAAAACAAATGACAACAAAAAATGTTGGCACCTATATCGCACATATTTAGCAGACAAGTCACCAAAGGAGACAAACCCTATCTCTGAAGACTGCTGGGGCAAACAAATCAGCAGTCTTTATTATGAAGAAATAATGAGGATTCAGAGACTCCTTATGAGTATGTGCAGGTTAACACAAATGATTGATTTGAGACTGAGGATGTGTTTAGTGTTATCAGGAAAACAAAGGCCTCTCGGGCCCCTGTCCCCGATGGCCTTGCTTATCAAAAGGAATCCTAACTCTGGGCTCAGCTTCTCCACAAAGTTGTGCCCTGGTCTTAATTCTGGGTGATATTCCGGATAGTTAGCAGGAATCTATCATGATGGCGGTTCATAAAAAGGGACTAAGATCTGAACCTCGGAATTATAGATTTCGTGCAATGATTGACTTGACCTGCAACATCCTCTTGTCACTGTTGTTGAGAAAGCTGAATCGGTGGGCTGATAAGAATTATTTGATAAATAAAACAACAAACTGGTTTCACATGTAGACAAGGTACTGTTCATTACTTCTGGATGCTGCAGTACCTCATGAATGACGTTTATCGCCACCCTAAGAACAGATTATATTGGCGCTATATATATTACGCTAGTGAAGGTTAGCTAAATATGTGTTAGCTACCCATCACGTCAAAATGGTGAAATGGAAAGATAGTGCTAAAAACATTTTGGATCAAATAGGGATGTCTGAAAATACTCTGATTGTCAACCCGAATAGGGTCAACCCGAATAGGGTCAAGGGAAAATTGTGGTTACAGGACTGGATCCGGACAAGGGAGAGGTGTCAGCTCCTTGGTCTATTCAGGGTGCAGCACTTCACCTCAAAGAGATTAAACGTAGCTGAACAATATGTGATCAAATTCCCAGACCCTAAACGGAGATCCTTGTAAATGATACTAAGATTCAATCTTTGGTACACTAGAGAAGTCATGTTTACAAGAAACATGTGTGATGGTAATTATTGCCGCTTCTGCCTGGAGGTTACTAAAAAAGAAACTTGATTGAAGAATCCCCAGTAGTATTACCAGAGAGAATGACATTTTTCAAACATTTACTCCCCGAATATCGGATCTTGGATTCGGATATGCTCTGGGAACTGCTCTACAATAGTTCCAACTGTAGAATGAATGTAGCAACGATACATTTCATGCAGTCTCTTAATTTGTTGGAGCACTACGAATGATACACCTTTATCTATATGTCTTACCTGGAAAAAAATGTGTTGTGGTAGTTTATATGTTCCTTGTAGTGATATCCAGATATAAGAAATAGAAGATACCCAAGCTATAATGATTTGCTAAGGGTTACTGTGACCGGAAGAAGGGAATTTTACTTTGCTTTCCTGACTGTGGTTAGATTATGATTATAAACTAGTCAGGTTTTATGGTTTTAGGTTTTAGGTTTTGTGTCTATGGTTTGCCCCTTAATATAGGAGCACAGGAGTGTAGAATATGAGGAATGATATGATGTGAAAGCGTTAAGCTGTTTGTTTTGTTATATTATGAGTTTTGTTGTAAATATGAAATACGAATTGAAAGGAATTAATTGTATTGAATATGTAATATTGCATTATCATGAATGTTTTAAAATTTGAAAGGCTGTTTTTCAGCTAAATTAAATTAAAAAAAAATAAAGAAATATTACTCTAGTGCGTTCAACTGTGTCTCCTGTCATATTCTACGGGGGAAATTAGCGCATTGGAGTATCAATCCCTCTTTTCTTCAATTGATCAAACAATTGTATTCGAACACCATTGTTGTGTGAATAGAGCAGGAGGCGCCAGACCACCAGGTCTATTGCTACCAACCATGGCTTGAAACAGGGGTGTGTGTTGTCACCCGTGGTATTCAATGTGTATGTGGCTGATATGGATGCAACCATAAGGGCTTGTCATAATGTTACCTCTAAAATTGGAACAAATCCATACCATGGATTTCGTACATTGATGATATGGAGCTATTAGATTGCACCCCAATTGGGTTACAGCACTCCATGCAAGCCCTCTATTATTTTCCCTTTGCGAACAACATGAAAATAAATCTGAAAAAGACTACAATGAGCAATGTGTGATTTAATTGGAAGCTGGATGGTTATGAACAGCTATGTTTATTTGGGTATCTCTTTTAAGAACTCCATTGATGGGAGTTCTTTGCCACAAAAACGTTAAAGAAATGGTTGATTATCAAAAATGTTATAGCCAGGAAAGCGGGTTACAGTATTGAAGGCCTTCTTGAAATATACAAGGTTAGCGTTATACCTGGAATTTTATACGGATTAGAGACTTTACCATTATGTTTTGTTTCCTGGTTCGACACTGTTGAGGGGAAATTGTTACGTTCTTTGTTGGGCCTCCTTAGACCAGTTCCTGTGGAGGCCTTGAGATGCGAACTGGAACTGAGGTCTTTGGGAGCGCATCGCATAATTCAGGCCAAAGAGAATGGGGACTCTCTTCTTGGCCTTTTCGCTGACAGCCACAACAATCATTCTAACCACACTTATTGTGAGCCTGAGAGGTCCTGTTTGGAACATCTGAGGATACTTCATCTATACTCCCTTAGCTCAAAGCTAAAACTGCAGATTGAGATTGCAGGTAAAATCTGTTGAAGTTATCTAATAAGAAGAGGTATGCAAATGTATCCCTTGCAGTTTCCCTCCCGGCATGCTGCGCAGTTATCTGTTAAAGTATCGCACTTTTTACCTCAGACACTTCATATTGTATCTGTGCCTTAACATCCTTTTCACATTTGAATACAATGTGGCCTGGCTAAGCATCGGAGAGGAAGAAAGGCTATGTCGTCTATGTAGAGGAGGGTTTGAAACCAGCCGTCACATTCTTGCAGCATGTCTTTGTCTTTTGGTCTACTGCTGTAAAGGATACCGCCATTTTGTTAGTTCACCATCTAGAGAAAAATCCAATCAGTTTGGGCATACATTTACTCGATAGAATCCCTGACTATTACTGCAGCATTTTATCAAATATGGAAAGAAGTACTTCCTCTTTTTTAGAGAATTTCTGATGGTATACGCATCTTTTGTAGTACTTGCATTGTTGTTTTTTAAGTGTTATAAGAGTCTCAACATAATTTGACAACTTAGTTTATAATTATGTTTGGAGGTTTTTGACCAAAACTATGAAATGTGTTTCCTTTTTAGGCAATTTTATTTGGATGTTTAATTGAGATATTTTATCATATGTATAATCTATTTACTTTATGATTTGCACTTTTATAAATGCACCTTTTGACCTGATGTTTTTGATGACCATAGAAAGGAACATAGCAGGAGGCATTGGCTTCTCTCACATTGCTCCCAAACTATGGAATTCCCTCCCTAACTCACTAAGAGCAGAACCTTCCCTCCTAGCATTCAGGAAAGCCTTAAAAACCACCCTCTTCAACTAACCCCTTCTCTACCGAGCTGTACTCTTCCTCTACATGTTAAGCCTGCCTCTGTCTGATTTTCTTTCCCTGTAACTAAGAATGTACTGCTAGCATTTTTACTATGCCTTCTGTACTATGTAACTAAACCGGTACATCGTCTATGTAACTAGCGCCACGATGCCTAAGGACTGCTGTGCACTGTACAAATGTGAATAAATAAATGGTGTAAAAGGTTTTCCTTGTAAAACCATAATGCACTTAATAGATATAAAATAAAAAGAAATATTCTCCACATTTAGACTCAGCAAGGCCAATGTCTATTCGGGTCCTTTTCCTTCTGGCAGACATTTGCTCCTTAAGTCCTCCCTAAGTGTTCACCAACGGCTTGCAATACTTGAAGGCCTCTCCATGTGGTGGCATTCTAGACCTCCTCTATTCAGATGACAGGCAGATTCAAGTTATGAATATCTGAAGTTGAGGGTAGATACTCATCAAGTGTTCTCTTCACCAAACGTTTGGGTGGTTGTTTAATGTAAAAACCTATTCTCTCCTACCCATCAATCAACTTGGATTCCTTTGGAGTATCTATCAGCATGGCCATAAGGGTCCTTCTCCATGTGCAGAGGATGAGAAAATGACAAAATAATCTCAAGGCCCACTTACGTATGAGTCAGGCTCCAGTTCTCCAGGTTCAGAGAGAAATGGCACCCTGTGCGTTTCTTGTCCTTAAAGCCAGGGCTCACCCCTAGCCATTGAGAAGACATGTTCTTTCACATTTTGAGATGTATATGATAAAAGCATAATTTTAAGTGTCACCATTGTAATGTACAATGCGGCCTCTGTTTTGCAGATCATTTGGGTTCTCAAAAAAAAAAAAAAATATATATATATATACGGCTAATTCTGAAAGTTAATTGTAGGTAGGTACCTCTGAAAGGGCTGGGACAGACTCTGCCACATGTCTGGCATGCATGATTCAGCCATTTATTCCTCTGGTGGCACTTAAACGAGTACCCTTCAGATGGGTAACATTGCAATTGTAGGGATTAATGGCATTTGTACCTGTGAAAGACTAGACAAATATAGCTTGGTAATGATTGCTATTGTCAAGTATCTCTTTATGTTTTGCACATTTAATTTTCCTTTATAAGTGATACCTGCTGGAATCAATTACCTCTGACTTAAAGCCTTTGACATTCATTGCCTTTGACATTCTTCTTGACATAAAGGCTCTGGACTTCTCAATCCACACTTTACAAAAGAATTAACAATACCTTTGTAGGCCTACAATAGTTATGCACTTAACACAAACATAAAAAACATAAACGTCTTAAAGGTTCTGGAGGTCTGTGGAACTTCAAATACCCTTAAAATACTTCTGGATCATAGTTTTGTGAAATAAGTAAAACCCCACCTAGAGTGTCCTGCAAACCCATTCAAGCCTTATATATGTCTGGTACCATACACTTTGTATACCCATGGAAATACATTCCAGGAGCCACTCCCCACTGCATGCTCCTATTTGTGTAAACTGAATGCTCACTTTGTGATTTGTCACTTAGTGAGGGGGTCTGTCGAGAAGATACGATTGTAAAATATGAATATATACAGTAACCCTAAAATGTAGTTTATTGACCATGTAAAAATTCAATGAAACAAATAAGCACGTTTTGGATGCCATGAGTTGCAGCCCATTCCAATTTTGTTCCAACCTGGAGCAAGTCTGTGGACAGAGACACTTGGGAATCTTGACACAATTTTCTTCCACCACCTGGCACCAGGCTCCTGCTGGTTTCCTGCACTTTATGAGTTCACAGAGTTCAACTGGAGGAGGGATACAAAAATAGGAGGGAGAAACAAAATACACATTTGTTTATTTAATTTAATGTATTGCATGTTTTCTATATTGTTTTTCTGTTGCACAGTGGGTGGGGAGAAGCAAGGGTGGGCTAAAAAAGCGTGCAAAGCGAGTAGCAGGGTGACTTCAGCACAGAAGGTCCTGATGCTAATGATTGAACTGTACCCTCGTGCTAATGAAACCAGAGACTGTGCTACGCTCGAGTGAACCGCCTTGTCCTGTGCTGAAAACGTGGGGAAGGGAGGCCCGCAAACTAAACATCCTGACATATCATTTTGTGAACACGTCTTTCTTTTTTGTAACACTATTTCCCACACTATTTATATTTAGAGGTAAGGATTGCCAAAAGGTTTATAAGTATAGGCCCTTTTATTTTGACAAGACACCACTAGGACTGAGTTATTATTATTTGATGGTTGTAGCTTGCTATCATCTGTAGATTTAGGATTAGATAGGCATTTTTCAAACCCTTTTTAAAGTTCAATAATCACCCTTGAACTGTGGTCACTTGTATCTGTCTTACTCTTGATGCTATGGTTTCCTTACATGTGGTGTCAGCAGTAGGATGTGATTTGATTGATAAAAATAGAGAATCCATGCTGATAATTATTATACCTCCAGAAGGGGAACAGAAACTTGTTGAACTCCTTGACTCTGACCGTGTAACCACTCTTAAAGAGGCTTTGCTCTCTTAGCTGCGCATCCCAAATGCTCAACGAGACTTGTTTCTAAAACCCAAGTGTTAGTAGACACATTCCCACTATCTCATTATAATATCCAACAGTGGGATCGAATAATATTAAAAACACGGCCAGCCCATACCTTCATTAGACCTATTGCCCTAAATCCCCCTCTACCAAACTTTTATTTTTTGGTACCAAGTTACCATCAGTCCCTGGTCCATCAGGGTTAGAGACCACTCTAAGTCATTTCCTTTGGCGAAATTGGACTCAGAGGCGTCAGACGATTTCGAAACCTTATCTGAAGGAGTCGAGATCCATTTTATTTCTGATTCAGGAAAACCCAATGGAGGAGCCCTTACCCCACCGGAAGAAATGGCCGACCTAGCAGCTGTCCTAAATTCAGGCTGAAGTTAGGCTTCAAGGAAACTTGATGAAATTGGTTGAGTTGCAAGCCCTACCCCTACTACCACAGGGGATACTTCAACCATACCTAGAAGGGGAAGATCTAGGGAACTTCTTTCTGAAATTTGAATGGTTAGCTGAGCAGTTAGGATGGAAAGAAAATTAAAAAAGATGTTACTTGGGCCCCTGTTGAAAGGTGAATTACAGACCGCCTACCAACTACTTAATCTTGCCCAGGGAGCCACCTGTATATCCATAAGTGCTATTGAAAAGAGTAGGCCAAACTTGTAACTTCTATCAGCAAAAATTGAGAGCCATTAGAATAAATCCTGTAGAACCCCCCCTTAAAATGGGAGAACATATTAAAAATACCATCACACTTTGGATTAATAACAAAACAATGGAAGAATTGGTAGAAATTATTACTTTTTTTTATTTGTTTTTATTTTTTTTTATTTGCTTTTATCAAATAAATGATTTTGCAAAGAAAAGTAGAGAAGAAGGCTAGAAAAAGAAGAGTAAGAAAGAAGTCAGAAGAAAGAAAAAAAAGAAAATCTTGAAGTTTCTTTAGCCTTGTTAAAAGTTTCTTTATCGCAGAGAGAACACGTTCCCTTCTGGTATTCAGTGTTTGAGTTCAAATCCAGGTTCAGCGTTTAGTCAGGACTTAGTTGGTCGGCTTCGCTTGATTTAAGGGAACAGGCCTCTAAGGCTGCTTTTAAAATTTTTGCAGTTGCTATTGACCATGTAGTTCTGGAACCGCTCAGAAGTCGATTCCACCAGACGTCTTCTTCGTACAGGAGATTGGGATTAATCAGTGGGCCCAGATATGCTTTTCTCCATTTTTCCGTTTTGGGGCAGTGCATCAAGATGTGCTTTACTGATTCCGGCTCCTGATTAGTTTCGCAGAGATTGGTTTTTGATTGACCTCTTATGGCCCTGATTTCATTTGTCGGAAGAAGGTTGAGACGACTTCTCAAAAAAATTGATCTTAAAGCCTTGTCCGGGAATCTTTTCAGGACTTCAGTAGTTGAATGTAATTTTTTGGGCTTGAAGTTCAAGTGGGTGAGAAGTTTGTTGTTTCCTGCTAATGTAAGAGTCTCTATCCAGTCCAAGAGGTCCATGTTCCGTTTGATTTTCGTGGGGTTTTGGGTCAGTTCGTCTTCAGAGCATCCACTATTGACCAAGTGTGCACGTTGCTTGGCTGCCCAGGTGGCAAGAGGTTTGCTCCTTCCTTCCGTCATTTCTGCTTTAATTATGTTGTACACAGGTGGTGAGTCTTCCATTAATATTTTTCTAAAAAGCGCCATTTCGCCTGTCTCGATGGCCGCTTTCAGGGAGAGAATTCCCAGTTCTCTTCTGATGATCGAGATGGAAGTAGAACTTGGGAGCTGAAGGACGTTCCGCCAGAAGTAGGCTTCCAATTTAGGCCAAATCGCTGAGGGAATCGCTGGCATTGCCTCACATCCGTATGCCAAGCTTGGGATTACTTTGCCCTTGTAAAACTTTATGGCCGGGAGAAGTGAGAATCGACCGTATTTTCGGTCAATTATTTTATCCTGAGAAGTGAGTTTGCGAATTTTGTCCTATAGATAGTTTTGCATCGAGGTCTCAGAATTTGAATTGTCCAGCATCACACTGAGATATTTAAAGGACTGCACTACTTCAATAGTCGAGTCTTCGATGCGCCATCTGAAGTTTTTTTAGTTCTTATTTTGCTGCTTTCCAAGGGTCAAGATTTTTGTTTTCTCCTTATTCATCTCTAGATTGTTATTTGAGATGTAATTAGCTAAATTGTCAAGCTGCCTTTGTAGACCAATTTCAGTCTGGTCAACAAGGATGATATCATCGGCATAAAGTAAACAAGTCACAGACGTCTCACCAATTTTCGGAGGAAAAGATCCTATCTCGCTGGAATTTTCTTTGAGATCTCCGAGAAAGGAGATGAAGAGGGCCGGGCCAAAGGGCAGCCTTGCTTCACTCCAGGTTTCCAGCTTGGTCCAACTTTACCCTAATTGACGTTCTGTCGTGGAAGGCCTTTATTGGATCGAGAATATTGTTCGGACAATTCCATTTTTCCAATTTGGACCACAGCAAGGTTCTGTCTATTTGATCAAAAGCTTGACTAAGGTCAATGAACGCCAGGTATACTTTCCCAGGCTTTGATGTGAGTTAAGCCTTTATGACGCTTAACATCATGATGTTGGCCGTGGTCCCTGAGTTTTTCAAGAACCCTGTTTGGAAAGGGTCTTGGCACGGGGCAGATTTGGCGCAGGTGTGGAAACATTTTAGGAGAAATGACCCGTAGAGTTTACCAATTGTGTCCGAAAGTGCTATGTGGCGGTAGTTTCCTGGCTTAGTTCTATCTCCTTTTTTGTAGATGGGGGCGATCACTGCAGTGCGCCATGAGTTCGGGATCGATCTTGTCATGCTGCATTTTTTGAATACTTGACCAATAAAGTTCGCCCACTCCTCCGGGTGGTTTTTTAAATCTATGTTGGTGATGCCATCTGGGCCCAGAGCTCTGGAAGATTCAAGACGCCTGATGGCCAAAACAATGTCTTCTTTGTTTGAAAAATCTTCCCAGGTGGTTGATTTTAACTCAGACCCCGAAGGCGGTACTGATTTCCCAGGGATTTGGAAAATCGTGGAGAAATGTAGTTTCCATGCTTCTTCGGGTACATTGTTTGACCCTTTTGCGGTTGCCCCGTCTTCTGTGTTCTTTATTAGTTGCCAGAAAGCACCTGAGTTCGTGGGTGCCAATTTTCTCAGCATTTCTTCTGAGTCACGTTGATACAGGAGGACTCTTTGGTGTCTTAGCCAGAATTTGTACAGCTTTTGTTCCTGTAGGTAGAGTGCTCTTTGTCCAGCTGATTCAGAAGTTGCTGCCTGCTTCTTCAACTTCCTCAGAATGCGACGTTTCATTACCAACTCTGTGTCATAGGTATGTAATGGTTGTTGCGTTACCTTTTGGTTTGGCTTCCTGGTTATCAAGTACGGAACCAATAAGGTTTGGTAATCAGTGGAGTTAGATGCCTCCCTGTTGCCCCTTGAGCAGTGCGTTGAGTAATTTTTGGACAGTTCCTTGATTCGCTCTACTGTGAGCCTAAGGCGGTTTCCTTGGGCAATTGATTCAATTTTTTCCGGCATTTGGATTTTGTCACCCCCTATGGACGGCCATGAAATTTTCAAGATGTTGTGGTCGCTTACTTCGGCCCTTAAGACCTCAAAAGATGTTATTCGGCCCAGCATCGCCTCTGATACAAATATGTAGTCTATCGTCCCTTCTTGCGAACATCTTTCCCAGGTTGGGATGTAGACGGCCTGAGGAAGAGAGTGAGCGATGTTGAAAACATTTCTGGAATCCATAAGTGATTGCCATTGTTTGCCCCGTGATTCTACCTGGCTTATTGGGCGCGACAAGGGGCCTTTTGAGGGTCCCGTCGGGCATTTGGCGTTTAAGTCCCCACTTAAAATTATGAGGGGGTTGTCCTGGGTGGTCATTATGCCATCAATCTCAGTTTCGATGGATGCTAGGAAAAGTCTGTCTGAGATAACTTGAGGATTCCAATAGGTTGTGATTATGGTAATCAAAGAAGAGGTCAATGTTTGGCTATTCCCGACCAGTCGATCCGACTTTATCAATACTGCTAAGTGAGTTTCAGTTGCAGCTATCTTCTTCTGGATTTAGAGTCCTGAGCCGGATCTGACTGCCACTAGAAGGCCAGCTGATGGACGGCCTAAACAGCCTTTTTTGCTGGAGAAACTACAACTGAGAAACCATTAATTGTTGGGGGAGCGAGTAACCAAGTTTCTTGAAGGGTGATAATGTCGAAGTCACCAAGGTTAACTCGTCCAGGTTTTGTGAGGTGAGCAAAGCCCATGGTGTTCCAGGACATCATTTTAAGTGTTCGAGATTGAAGGTCTAATTCCTGTCTTTGGGCTTTTTGGCTTATTCCGTCTTTGATATATTCCTTCTGTTTTCTAGATGATGTTTGTTGCTATTTCTTTAAATGGCTTGAAGAGGTTTTTCGGAAGCCATGCCAGGAGCTGCTTAATCGGTGCGAATGTTGACAGATTCTTCTTAACTGCTGAGTGCTCCGAATGTCTCAATGATTTGTAGCTTCTGTCGGACTGTTTTTGTTCAGTCTTGGTTTCAGAATAGGACAGGTTCCTACTCTTGATGGGAAGTCTGTCTTCTTGGATTTCACTCTGTCTGTGCAAATTCTTTTCAGTAAATTTCCAGCTCGGAGAGTGTTGTTTTTTGCTCTTTCCGGTGTTGGACGACGATGAGACCGGGTCTCTCCTTGAAGACTGAGTCAGGTTCTGCATGTTGGACTCTGTTCTTGACCTGTAGTGAGTTTTCCCAAGCGGGTAAGTATTCCTCTTAGTTTGGAGTTTCCAATCATTCAGTGATCTTTTTACCTCTGTAATAAAGTAACCCTTTTTCAGAAGGTCTGCTTCGCCTTCTTTGGACCATCTGCCATTTGCTTCTGCGCTTACATGTAGATACGCCTTTGCTTTTTGATCTTTATGGTAGGGCTCTACAAGTATAAGGTCCTCTGTCATCAAATCTTCGAGATCTCTTATGCGTTTCAAGATTTTCAATACCGTTCCCCTCTTTAGGGTTGTCCTCTCGAAGTTTGCCGGGATCTGTTCCAGCTTAAGGACTATCGCAGAAGCAAGCCTTTGTTGTTTTGTGGTTTTTTGGGTCAAATTTCTGTCACTGAAATGATTTTTTTCTTTCTGTTCAGTGGATTCTTTTGATCTTTTATGCAGATTTAGATCGTCTTTCCGGTTGTTGACGGTGTAGATAGGAGATTTTAATTCCGCGATGTTCCTTTTTTGTGACACAGGTTTCTCTCTTAAGGAATCCGGTCCTCGTGGGTATCTCGGGTTTGAGCAGTGCCAGTCCTTTTTTTTATCGCTGTTTGTCTTTCGTTTTTTTGATGTTGGGGGTGTTGCACAATTTCTATTCGTTGATGATCGTTCCTGGTCATGTTTTTCAGTTAGTCTTTGACTGCAGCTCTCTGGGGATGAATGAAGAGTGATGTTCATTGAGGTTTCATCTCTCAGGAAATCTTCTACAGTAATTGGTGACTGTGCCAACGAAATCTGTGAGGGGCTTCTAACAAAATGACAGACCTGGATGGGAGATTGTGGGGAGACACAGGAATTGGTGGGTTTTTTCAGGTCAAAACGTTGTTTTCCAGCTGAGGGCCCAAGCCGTTTCCCAGGACCTGGCCGGCTAAGAGGAAAGTTGAAGAGGCTGTCGCCGAACCTTGAAGGATGGGATTTTTTTGATCTCCATTCAGTTTGTTTGACTGGACTGATGTTCCTTTTGTTGAGACTTTCGCTGTGCTTGTCAGAAATGTGAGGTGTATTTGTTTTGATGCTGTTTCTTTCAGGCATGATTTAGCCATTCCCTTTTTGACTCCTTCAAATAGGAATTTGCGGGGGGGTTCGGTATTTTCTTTTGCTTTTTGATTTTTTGCAAGCTCTTTCCCAAAGTCGAAGCAGATTTTTTTGGAAACCCGCTTGACTGCTGACTGAATCTTCGCCCCCAGTTCTGTTTCTTTTTCGATAATTGGATCTGTCTGTGAAGCACAGTCTCTTGTGTCCTTGATTAAGATTGGGTGGGGTGGAGGGATTGGTATTGCAGGATTGTTTCGTGTTGGGTCCCCTATGATTTTGTCATATATAACGCTGTCAATTTTTTCTTTTGCAGTTATATATCCTTCGAAGTATGTCATTTTGGTGTGAGTCATTGCAAACAAAGTAGTTTGGTCTTTTAACGTGTCATTTATGGCTTCGTAAAGTTTCCCGAATGGAGTGAGCGCAATCGTCAAAGCTGACATCAATGTTGTCAGATCGCGGTTTTGGGGTGGTGTTTCCTTTAGGACTCCCTCAGTTTGACTTCCCCCTCCGCTCTTCCTTCGAGGTGAGATATTAGGGAGCGAGGTGGAGCAAAAGGTTGTGGTTGTGTCTTTGGTAAGTGGGGCTCTTTATCCGACAAAGCAGCAGATGGGTCCTGGTGTAGTTGAATTGTGGCTGGAGTGGCGGTTGGCAGATCCTCGATACTTTGAGGGACAAGGAGAGGGCACATTGGACCCTTAGGATTATCCGTCCGAGAAGGTTCTGAAAGCAAGGGAGATAGTCTCGTTGGAAAAAGATTTAGAGAGACAGTTTTTGGACTAGCAGGTAATACAAGAAAGACTTCTTTTGTACTTTCAGATGGGGGAGAATCCACAGGATATTTTCGTTCTCAGCAAGATTTGGAATACCCTCCTTTGGTGTATAAGGAAACTTGCGTGCTTTTGGACCCCCAGCGAGGTCTGACGTTGCGTCCAGCAGTTCTGCATTGGTCAGTTCAAGGAGAACGTCGTATTTCGTTTCCCTTGACTGACAAAATATTCTTTTAAAGAACTGCAGATCGCTGAGTTAGTCAGAAGCTGATCCGAAGATTTCTTATTTTTATTGCGTATTGCTTGACCAAGTGGTCCTTTCTTTTTCTTTTGATTTTTTTTTTTTTTGCTTAGAAGAGGATGTGCTTTGTGCGGTTTTTTTTGGAAAAATAAATGGATGCAGAGAGTCAGTGGAAAGGGTTTCACTGTCTGCACTCGAATGAGTTTGAGGCAAGACAGGTTGGAAATCTTCTGTTGAACTGTTCTCCTTAGTGTATTTGTCTTTGGCATCACCCCCATGAGGAAGTGGAGCCTCATTTTCAGCCGCGTGAACTTGGGCGTGCACAGCCTTCTCCTCCGATGACGCGGCGCAGCCAATCGTGCTTCCAGCACATTTTCCTGCAAGCTGGTAGCAGGGGAAGTGGATCCCGGCGGATCTTCGTTTCCGCAACGAGGAATCCTCTGACTTGGGCTGACCGTGCAGTCCCGTGCCGATCCGGACGTAACAGGCTCCAAAGTTACGGTAGGTGATGTTTGTAAGCCCTCCTGGGCTGTGTTGTGCGACCCGAGTCGGGGAGCCGCATGCCGTTCTCTCGCAGCCCACCCAAGTCCAGCGGCAAGTTCTGCTCCCGGGCCTCACAGGAGGCTTTGGCAGCGGTGAGTCGAGTTTGGAGCATTTCCTCGCTGGGTGCATCTTTTCCAAGGCAAGGCACCGGGGCTTCACCCAAGCCTTGGTGAAATTCTTCCAAGGAGGTCTCATGTTGTAAATGAACTGAGGGGCTGGCACTGTGAAGCCCTGATTTTGGGGGATGTCTTTGTCTTGATGCGGTGTGGCCTGGCGGGCGAGGGAGATTGAATCTGTGGGAAGCAAGCCTTGAGCTTGAGCTTCTCATCCAACGCGAGTCCTCATCTTTGGCTCCCGATGTCGGTGAGGAGGGCATTTCCCCCTTTCTGACCTCCATGTTGGCAAAGGGGCGCCTGCCTAGCCTGCTCACGGACTGCCACAGACTGCAACTCAGCAGCCAACTCTGCGGCTGCTCCGCGGTTAGCAAGGGGTTTTATGGCTCCACCCACAAATCTCAGCAGGAAAGCGTAGAAGGACTCTGGTAAGGAGAGTAAACTGCCACAGACTGCAACTCAGCAGCCAACTCTGCGGCCGCTCTGCGGTTAGCAAGGGGTTTTATGGGTCTACCCACAAAACTCAGCAGGAAAGCGTAGAAGGACTCTGGTAAGGAGAGTAGACTGCCACAGACTGCAACTCAGCAGCCAACTCCGCCAACTTACTTTAGAACAATTCACCAATTCTTTACCCCCTTTTCTGCAGAAGGCAGTATTACAATTAAATCGACCTCCCCTAGGCATGGCCATTGAGACTGTCCAAAACCACTCAGATGCAGCCAAACACTTCCACTCGGTACATCGAGGTGAGGAATGGAAAGATTACAAACCTACCCACCACCCCAACCCCAGGTAGTAGGCAAACAAGGAGTGCATTCCGAAGGAAACAATGGAAGCTAAAGTACCTGACCCTAGAAATAGAAAAGAAAGTAAAAGGGAGGAACCTCCAGGAAGAAGACCAACCCCCTTATCTGCTTTTCATGTAGAGAAACTGGCCATTTGGCCAGAACTGTCCCAAAAATGTAAAAGAAGAACCTATGGAAATATGCTGTTTAAAAGTAGAAGAGTGGGAAGAACCCGAAGAAGATTTGGAACCCTTTCACCATATGTTTGTGTCAGCCTTCTGCTGACTTCACATATGAAAAGGCCTGGGAAAATGGGAAACAAGTGATAGCATTAATTGACTCAGGTAGCAAGCAAACCGCCATAAGGGCCAATTTGGTCACAACAACGGATCTTGAGAATGCTACCCTAGTTAGAGTTACATGTGTCCACTGGGATAACAAAATATACCCCAAGATCCCTGTGTACATTAACATCAGGGACGAATCATGTCTGATATCTTCAGCCATCATTCCAGGGCTTCCCAAAGAATTCATTGTGGGGCGGGACTTCCCTACATTTGCCACTCTTTTGCAGGAAACCCCACCTTCCTATAGAGAGTTTTCATCCCAAGACTGTTGGCACTCTACTTACTATTCCCAAAACTCTCCAATATGGGACCCGGAGGAGACGGAACCCCATGAACCTCCTACAAGACAGAAAGAACCCATAAAACCAGAGCCAACCCCGAGAGACCAGTTTGTTGGTTATTTTCGAGAGACCAATAAAAACACCTCACCTCTGCCTGCACAAATGAAGAAAAACCTGTTGAATATGCGAGAATCCTTCGATATATCTCATCCCTGTTCTTTCCCAGGTCTTAACAGTGAAGAACCTGGACAAGACCAGCCATATTCATTTCGCATAGAGAAAGGGTATGTTAGAAATCTGAAGGTGTCTCACCCGCTAGTGCCCAGGGATTTGTCAGCCAGGTGGCCAGCACACAGCCATCACTTTTGGATCCAGTTCCTCTGGGTCGATCAGTACAGGAGGATCACCTGGTTGAGGGGTCTTCGGGGATTGGAAGTGTGACACTGAATGGTGAGACGCGGTATCCCCTTCCCTAAAACACCTTTACCCCATCCTGCCAGGTAGGATATTTATGAACTCAACCCCTTCCCCTTTTCCTACACAAACACTTTCTCATGGACAGCTCACTCTGAGAGCAAAAGGGACTACCACCCAAGCCGATGTGTCCCAATACAATGGTCAGGCAGGGTCAGGCAATTACTGACCATTACACACACACCTGACTTTCATTATACTTCCCACATGGATAAAAGGCGGAGCACAAAAGCACGCTCTGAGCAGGGCAAAGCACACAAGGAAGCAGCAGTTCCAAGATGGCAGTTTAACACAAGGCAAAAGACAGCAAGGCCGAAGAGGACTGCAAAGAAGGAAGTGCCCTTGACCTTTTCACTAAAAGACCGTAACTTTCATGAGCCTTCGAGAAATGGAAATGTAAGACCTTGAATCAAAGCTGAAGAAACCTGCATTGTGTGTCGGAGGTACCCGGGGGCCTCCCGCATCAATAGACAAGGCGAGGAGTATTGTTTTCTGCCATGGTACTGTCCTTGGCTGCTACAACAAAGCAGCAGCAGTGAAGTCAGCACAGCCGGTGAGTTGGGGAGACTTATACCAGACTGATCTGTGTGGAGACCAAGGTTGCAAGTGGCAGCATTGTATAAAGAAGATTGAAGAGAAAAGTGTATGAAGCGTATGTGACAAGTGACATGAATATAATTAAAACAGCAGAGGAGTGAATGCACTTTGAAGCTAAGATACAATACCATAGACAGAGTGGTCTGGCGCCAAATGGGTGCTAATTCAAATGTCTCTTTTAGGTATCCAACTGAAAGGTGATGAATGTTAAAAGAAGAGAAATTGTGAAATCGAAGTGGTCCTGCAACAGGTTAAGCCAAACCCTGAGCACTTTCAAAAGTCTTAGATACTTGATGTAAAATTTAAATTGTTCTGAGGCCGACTGAGTGAGACTAAATGTGTTAAAGGGGTCTGAGCCCAGCTGAGGGGGATCCGGGGTGAACTGTGAGTCACCCAAAAAGGAATATCCTACCAACATTGTGTTAAAAGGATCAAAAGCCCGGATGAGGGGGATCCAAAGTGACGAACATTGTGGGAAAGGGATCTGAGCCTGGCTGAGGGGGATCTGGGGTGAATAGTGAATCACATAAAGTGAATACATGTGAAAATCTAAAGGGGAAAATAACTTGTTGTTTATATGGTCACATAAGACCCTCTGAATGAAGAGACTTTGAGAAGAAAGAGACTTGAGCACAGAAGGTCCTAATGCTAATGATTGAAATGTATCCTCATGCTAAAAGAAGCCAGACTGTGCTACGCTCAAGTGAACTGCCTTGTCCCGTGCTGATAACGTGGGGAAGCAAAACCTACATCCTGATATATCATTTTGTGAACACTTCTTTCTTTGTTGTAACACTATTTCCCACACTATTTGTATATAGAGGTAAGGATTGGCAATAGGTTTATTAGTATAGGCCCTTCTATTTTCACGAGACACCACTAGGACTGTGTTATTATAATTTGATGGTCTTCGCATACTCCCATCTGTAGATTTACAATTAGATAGATGTTTTTCAAACCCTTTTTGAAGTTCGATAAACACCCTTGAACTGTGGTCACTTGTGTCTGTCTTACTGTTGATGCCATGGTTTCCTTACAATATTATCGACACAATATTAGCAATAGAACAAAGTACAGTATCAAAGGAAGAATAGGGCAGAACTATATCATAAGATGAGCAGCTAAATAGGGTAAATGATGTTATATAGGAATTGGAAATAAACAAGACGTTAATACAAGAACTCAAATGTGAATCACTGCAGAGATTCAAGAATAATTTGCACACTGAGAATGCTTTAGCATTTAGAGTGGACCACATTATTCCTCCTGCACATCTGAGAGACAATGTAATAGAACTGCCACATGAAGGCCATGAAACAATGGCAAAGACAAACCAAAGGATCAGACAGGATTTTCGGTGACCTGGATGTGATAAACAAATAGAGAGAAGGGTATCCCATCATCATTTTGACCGATAAGGGGGTCCAATTCGTTTTGCAAGATATAGAATAATTTCTTAAAAGCAATGGAATAGTACATTGAATAATATTGTTTTATCATCCAGAGATCTATGGAGTGGTTAAGAGGTAAAACAAACATTGAGTTGGATGGAGTAAGAGAACGGATTAAAGAGAGACAATAATATAACAAGAGGATATTTGCCAAATGCAAGGCAACCATCAAACAAGTGTACACAACAGTTTGTATAAAGCTACAGGGTTTGTATCAAACTACCTTGCAACTGGAGAAGCAAAAATAGAAAGTGATCTGCCTCGTAAAAAAAATATAGAAATTCTTTATGGGGCTGTTAGGTCAGGAGATGGGAGAGGGTGAAATAACACAAGAATATAAAGATGGAACAAGTTAAATGAAAATGAAACATGTGTTCAAACATGACGGACATAGAAACAAAAGAGGATCAGGGATTAATGAGAGGAAAAATTAGAGCCATGTAAGTGACTTCAATGCAGCACTCCAACTAAGTCAGTGCCTAGTCTGGGATGCTAAATGGAAGCCCTTATTTATATATTTTTATGTCAAAGTTCTTTAAATCTGGATGATGAACCCTTATATAATGTCCCTCTCTTTGAATCCCCCTGACCTCACTGAGCCAAGAAGTAGGTATGTTTTGCAAATTAAAAGGTTTATTTGGAATTCATTATTATGAATATGACAATGATCAGCAATGGGTAATATTACAATATCAGAATCTCTTTAATCAGTAAGGAGTTGGAATAGGAGAATAAGGTAGCAGAGAATACTTTTATGATTCAAGGAAACGCAAGATGGAAAGAATGCAACACAGAAATAAACTTGATATGATTTCAACAAAAGATAATATGATCACTTTTTCCCCTGTGACTACTCACTCTCCCCTATGCAATATGAAGAGATGGAAATGAGGGCACACAGGTTTCAGGATTACAATTAAGAAGGGAGTTCAATTCCAGTTCCCCCAGCAAGCTTAGAGAGACACAGGAATGATTTCAAAACAGGAAAAAATACTTTTGAATGTGATTGTCATGAAAGGGAAAATATGCTAAAATGGTTTTAATTCACTAAAAGAGATTCAGGATAAGTGGTAGTTACTTTGGATTGGTTCAGGTCAACACTAGCAATGATTCATGAATGGTTATCAAACTGAAAACGAAATTCAGCAGTTACAAACAAGAAACAGCGATTCTGACGTGTGTTGAAATTGAGCTAAATTGCAATTAGCTGCCCTTTTTGCGTATGCGTGAAACGCAATTACGGAAAAACTATAAGGAAATCGATTGCGGTTCAAAAGTTACAGAGGTTTTTGTGAAGGTAGATTTTTCAGAAAAAAGTCAAGATTTCAAAATGACAGATCGTGCCTTACAGATTTGAAATCAAAAGGATGGACACATGATTCTATAATGCAGTTCTGAACAGGTTGAAATGGATGGAAGAGGATTACTTTAAACTAAGAGCTTGGTTAAGGACAGTTCTAGACTAGATACTCACTCCTAGTCTTTGGAATGGAATGCGCCTCGTCAAAGATCTGGTCAAGGGTTTAACTTCACTTGCCACCGGACAGGTCTCAGTCACTGGGTTCTGCTCACAGCATGGTCTTTGGTCTGCTCGGTCCCTTGGACTGGATCTGATGGGTTCAGGATACAGCTCTGCTTTCTGGGTCTTGATCTGAGTTCTAGCACAGGGTTCTTAGCTAGAAGCAAACAGCACAGCCCGGCTGTTAAAGGTGAGAATCAGGTTGCTAGATTCTGCAGGCCTGCTGAGAAGGGTTCAGCTTTTGGTTTAGGCCTCTCTGCTTCAAAGTTCTGGAGTCTGGATTCTAAGTTCTGGTCTTTGGATGTAGATCTGGAGTCTGCAATCTCTGTCTGGATATTGTCTGGATCTGGTCCGGCAGGGTGCTTCGCAGGAATCGGTGAGTAGTGGAAAAGAGTGTGTCCCTCATCTGTCCTAGCAGTCCTTATTTATGTGTTACCAAATTGGTTGGGTAGGCTGATTCTCTATGCCCAACCCTCTAAGGATTTGATAGGTCAGAGAATTCCCTGTCCCCTGACTGGAGAAAGGATCAGCGTGTCAGAATGCGTCAGATTGATGCTGTGTTTATGGCTTAACTGAAATCCCTCCCCTTTGCTTTTACCTAGAAAATGAGTCTTTTTCCACATTAAATCAATGTGTGGCACTCTATATGGCATTTTGATGGAATTCTCTTCTTTGGCATAATTTGAGTTCAATTGTTTAACTTTACAAAAATGGTTTTAAAATGCCGGCTTTCTGGTAGAGGCGAGCAACGGTATTACACCCATTTTTGACAGCTGTCTTTCCATCAGTATCTTTAAAATAGGGGATTTTGCTCTGAGAACATATGATTCTTGCTGACATTGTATTGATGTGGATTCTTGCTGTAGAGTAATGTGGAACACCCAACAAGAAGGTTGGATCTTTTTGGTGGTTTTGTGAGCCATGATTTTAGCACATTTTGACACCAAATAAAAACTGATTTTTGAAACTATCTCTGTTTCTTTTGCAATCAGCATTGCTATTTCCGAGTGGTTTCAGGCTTCTTGGTGGATAGCTATATGGTGGTTTTGGCCAGTGATCTCCTGTGCTCACTAAGATAGGCAAAAGTGGATGGCGGCCTATTTTTTAGGTTTTCACTGTGCATTTTTGGATGATTTTGAGCGAGCAGCATGCTTTCCAGTGGCCATTCTGATGTTTCTGCTGCCAGCAATGCACAGTGTAGTTGCAGGGCTTGGATGAGTGGGTTGATGCATCCCACAAGCCCCCCTCTTGCGATGGCCGTTGATCTTTCATCAATGGAACTTCACAAGACTGGGATGTTTGCCTCATCTCTCCGGATTCCACAAATGGCAAAGTTCAGCATCTTTTCCTCCATTAGGGGTGGATCGATCGGTTCTCCTCGCCAGTCCTGATGGGAGTATTGAGCGATACCCTGGACCCCTCGGATCTTTGCTCCCAGTCCCCGGGTCGTCCTCCTTGGTCAGTCTCCGTGGTTTCCAGTCAACTATAGGTTATCTCTCCTAGGATGACAAAGCAAAAACATATTCGTAGACATTTCTCCACCACTAGTAATGTAGTGGGGCGGACATATACATTTTATAAATCAGGAGACATTTTGCATTATTGTATTTTATAGACTATGTGTGGACTGGTTTTAGAGTGGGAGTTTATTGATCTGGAGTAGTCCCCTCTGGGGTTCCAGAAGACTGCTTTAGTTGCTGCAGAGTGTGCCTAGGATGGCAACACTGTAGCTGATTAATATGGACCCACTTATCTTCCCCTTCCGCCAAACTGCTTTTGGGGATGCAGATCTTGTAGGCGACTGGTGAGATCTTGTCTACAGTTTCAAAAGGTCCCTTCCAGGTAGGCAGAAATGTTCGCTGTTTAGCCTGGTTCCTTTGGAAATTGTATAGATAGACCCGGTCTCCTACATTGTATTCTTTTCTGCTGGTCTTTAGGTCATAGTGGGTCTTCATGCAATCGGCTGATCTTTCTAGATTTCGCTGAGCATAGGCAAAAGCATGTTGAAGGTGTTTGCTTAAATTTTCAACATACTCATGAGTTGTGGAGGCATTGATCAATGTCTGCTCTTGGGTCCTGTAAAGCAGATGCTGGGGAAGCACCATCCTACGTCCAGTCATCAACCCAAACGGTGACATTTTAGTTGCAGATGAAGGGGTAGATCTGATGACCATTAGGACAAGAGGTAATCGAATATCCCAACTTGGCCCAGAATCTGCCGCAAACGTTTTTAATATGCTCACAATGGTTTTGTTGTAACATTCTACTGCACCACTAGAGGCTAGCCGGTAAGCAATATGTAGCTTCCTTTTAACCCCAAGTATCTCCCACATCTTTGTCATGACTTCGCTGGTGAAATGGCTACCTCTGTCTGACTCAATCCTTTGGGGTAGTCCAAAACGCGAAAAGATGTGGTTGATCATCAAGGCAGCTGCTGTTTCTGCTTGCAGTTTGGGGCCGGGAGACATTCCACCCATTTAGTAAATAAGCATGTCATGGTCAACATGTACTTATTCCACCTGGAGAAGCGAATCACAGGCCCAATGAAATCTACTTGCAAATCTGACCATGGCAGTGTCATCCCCCTCTTTTGGAGAGGCGCACGGTGTGTGAGGGATGTTGTCTAAAATTGTGCACACACAAGACACGCCTTCAAGTATTGGTTGAGGTCCTGCCCCATGTGTGGCCAGTATGCAACCTCTCTTAAGATTTCAAGTGTTGTATGAAACCCCCTATGACCGCATCATGGGTGTGACTTAACAACAGGCTTCGGAATGAGGTAGGAACCACGCACTGATCATGGCCAGCTTGGGATTTCCTTACCAACAAACTGTCTTGGATTCGGAACATTTTTGGACATTTCATCAACACTCTGAGGTCCTCTTTCCCAATGTAATCAGGATCCATCAGGGGAAAGTTCTCAGGGTCCTCAATGTGTTGATAAAACTTACCAATTATTGGATCCCCTTTTTGAGCTGTAATCAAATTAGCATCTGGTGTCTCCTTACTCCATTGTGCAGTTGAAAGATCATTGTGAGCATGTGTCTGGGACCTAGTGATAGTAGTGACCTGGATTTCCCCCAACAGGGACTCAATCTCTATTAGATCCCATTGGATGTCCCCGGTTTTGGCCAGCTGATCAGCTAAGTCATTTCCAGTTTTGTCTGGTCCCTCTACTTTGGAATGACCCTTGATCTTTTTCCAATAGATGGTCATCCCATCCGAGGTGACCAGATCATCAATATTTCGAATTAACTTCCCATGTTTCAAGGGTTTGTTATTAGCACATAACATGCGTCTGGTTTTCCAATTAACCAGGTGCTCCACGAACCCGTTCCGTACATAATCTGAATCTGTGATTATGACCAGTTCGTGGAGTTGATGTTGGACAGCAGTGAGGATGGCTTGATGCAAAGCCATCAACTCTGCCACTTGACTACTTCGGGGACCAATCTTGTACCCAGCAGAGGGTTCTGGGGACTCATTCACCCATGCATTCCCTACGCCGGCCACAAGTTCTTTTTCCCCGTTGTTGTCAACATGGTAAGAGCATCCATCCACATAGACAGTGGGCATTCCCTCACACTTGTCTTCTTCAAAGACTTTGTGTGGGGAATTAAGGTATGCCTCCATGTTGTCCTTGATTTTTAGACTTTCGTCCTCGGGACAGTTTTCTCTGGCACAATCATGCAAGTCAGCCAGACCTTGCGCGAGGGGACTCTTCTTGTTTTGGCCATATCTGACCTCCACAGGAAAGCCTTGCATTGACAGAATCCAGGAAGTAATTCGGGAATGACTCACATTTCCAGCCCGGATTCTGTCACTTTGGAGATATTGCAGAGGCTGGTGTGGAGTCTCCACTATGATGTGTTCCCCCAGATAAACGGGCGGTAATTCTTCAATGCCCACACCGTTGCCAGGAGTGCCTTCTCACAATCATTGAATTTTTCCTCCACAAAGGATAAAGTTTTGCTTGCATAGGAGATTACTTTATTGACCTTGTCATGCTTTTGGTATAATACTGCAGTCAAGCATGTATTAGAGAACCCTGTCTTCAAGAAGAACTCCTTGTTTCTGACAGGGTAAGCTAGGCAAGGCGCTTGTGAGAGGCTTCTTTTGAGTTGTCTTACTGCCTCGGATTGTTCTGGACCCCATTCCCACTTGACCCCCCCCTTCAAAAGATGAATCAGGGGTCTGGTGATCTCTGCGTAGCCCTCAATGAACTTTCTGCTGTAATTAGTCAGTCCAAGGAGGCTCCTTAGTTCCCGCAGAGTTGTGTGGTCCTTCAGTTTCTGGAGTGCTTCCACTTTCTTTTCCTGGGGACAGAGACCCTGGGGAGTAATCTCATGCCCCAAGAAATGAACACGGGTTCTACACCACTGTGCTTTCTGAAAGGAAAGTTTTGCTCCGGCAGCCCTCAACTGTGTCAGAACATAACGGACCTCTGCTATGTGTTCCTCAACAGTTGAGCTTTTGATGAGGACATCATCTACATAAGCCACGTTACCCCTCTCACCCAGGTCGGGCATGGCCTTATGCAGAATAATGTTGAACTCATTGCCGGAGTTGAGGTATCCGAACGGAGTCCGGCTCCATGTGTACTGCTGGCCCCCAAAGGTAAAAGCCAGCTTGTATTGGTCCTCCCTACTGACAGGCACAGTCCAGTATCCATTGGTCAGGTCTACTGCCGTGAATACCTGTGACCCCTGGATCTGGCCAGCCCTTGGTCAATGTATGGAAGAGGCCATCGGGAAGTATGGACCCGTTTGTTGAGCTCCCTAAGGTCGGCAAAGAGTCTCCACTGGCCATTTGGCTTCAATATCCTCAGCACCGGATTATTGAAGGTGCTGTGGACTGGACGGATTATCCCACGGGACTCAAGGTTCTTAATGATTTCAGTCAGGGACTCCAATGATGTGAGAGGCAAGCGATATTGCTTCACAAACACAGGAGTCATGCCAGGGTCCGTGGGAATTGTTGTTGTGTGGATGTCGGTGCGACCACAGTCATATGAGTCCCCACAAAGAGATCTTGAAAATCCAAGAAAACTTGTTTCAGCTTTTGCTTCTGCTCCAGAGTCACACAGGCATCAGCTAGGTTGACTCTTTCTTCAACCATCTGCCTGAAGCCTGGAAAGACTTCTGGTTTGGCTATCTCAGCGGCCTCCTCCAGCTGGGTGGAGAAGTCCCTGGTCAAAGTGCTGATTTGGACTGGTGGCTTCAGGTGGGCAGACCTCATGGACCTGGAAAATCCCCTCATTCCTCCTGAAGTCACAAGTCACATCTTCCTTACCATAAGGGCAGGAAGTGTACACCAGGAAGTTCCCCCCATGCCGGGTGAAGATCCTGTCTGGTGTTGGGTTGTCATCACTGTCAAAACAGTCCTTGGGGATTGGTCTTAACAGTTCATTACCTAGATCAATGGAAAAATGTCGGTCATCAACCGCCATTCCAATAATGGTGCCTGCGGCTAGAGTGATACTCTTTAAGTCACTGTTATCCACCTCTATTGGAATGGTGTCATGTTCTATATTGACTAATGGTGTTGGGTTTACCCCCAATCCTTGCTGTTGGAGACAAGCATTTAGATGAATATAAGCATCAGGGTTTTTCAATTTATGTCCTCTTTTAACTTTCACTTCCAGGGGGAATTGGAGGGTCCTTTCTGGGATGGTCACTTCCTCTCCAATCTGAATTTCAACTGCATAAGGTAGCAATTGAGCTGACCTAAATGCTTTCTCTGGATCATCAAAGCCCATGGGATTATCCGCTAATCGGGACCAAGCTTTGAAATTTATTAGGTCCAAACTAATGGCAAAGCGATTGAGAATGTCACTGCCTACGTAAAAGGCGGCAGTGACGTCTCGCACGACCCAACAATTATGGACTATGCTCTTGTTGCCAATGGAGATTCTGAGCATACACCTGCTTGGCAGGAGATTTTTGGAATTGGGTGTTTCCAGATCCATTTCCCATTTGTCTATCAGTTTGAATTTGGGAATGGCTGGATCTTTTGGGAGTTGGCGGAACTTGGCTTCGCTGATGAAGCTCTTACCGTTGTTCACACACAATTGGGCGAGAACAGAGTCCTTCCCTTTGTTTAACTGAACAGGGATGAACAAATGCTCTCCAGTTTGCTGAATATCAGCCAGGCACGGAGCTGATTTCACATCTTTCTGGACTATTGGAGTGGGAATGTCTGATTGTGGATTGGTAAAGAATTTCAGATTGATTCCTTCCAGTGTGAAATACCACCTTAAACTGGAAGGAAGGTTGATTTTCAGAAATAAAGAGGACCCCCCATCACTAGTCTGTTGACCTACTGCTATTACTGTCACGTCTGGAATTTGGTTGTTCTGGAAGTGAAATTCTACTTGGTCAGATTTTTGTTCAACCATGTGGCAGGTGCCATTTAAACTAACATGGTTGACACTCTGTTTCAATTTTATTGGTCGGCTAGTCTGGGTCCAGAGGACCTTGTTTACACAGTCTATTAGGGATGACAACCTTCTCAGGTGGTCATTCCCTAGTAAACAAGGGGTGCCCTCTGGAGTCACTACTATGACCGGGTGTTTCACCTTGTGTCACCCGATTTTAATGTCCAGATCCGCAGTACCCTCAATGGGAATTTCCTTCCTGTCGAAGTTCTGAAGTTGTCCAGGAAGGGAGGTGAGAGGAATTTGGTAATTCTCCCCCCTTCCTGAGTTTCGTTCATCGAAGGCGTTTTTGGACAGAAGGGTCGCTTGGGATCCAGTGTCCACCAGTGCCAAAATTGTACCCTGCCCCTGTACTTGAACCGGGGCATAGTATCTTCCCTCCTTCTCCGCAAGGGGGCACAGATAATGCACATTTTTGGACAACTCGTGGGCTATTTTTCTGGTTTTGGACATGGAGAGAGAAGAGATTTGGGCGGAATTCTGTGGAGAGTCTTGGGAATCTGCAAGAAAAAGTTGGCAACTGGAGATAGCAGAAGTTTTGGGTTCCCCTGGTTCCGGTTCTGGCCTGTCCCCTTTTGGAGGCAGTCACCCGGAAGGGTTTGAACCAGGGGATTGTGATGTTGTTGGTTCTGGGATGGGATGATGGGCGGCGCTAGCTCAGTCCCCACATCTACCCAGTCTGGATTTGAATCCCTTGGGACCCATTTTTCTTTGGAAGGAGTTCCCCCATCTCTGAAGGAGAAGATCCTTTTCCCAGGATCCTCTGAGGATCCCACTCCTTCAAATTGGAAGATCTGTACATCCTCCACAAAATGGGTCTGTTTGGGTCCTTTGTTTCTCCTACCCCCTCTCTGCTCCTTGGGTGGCAGACTTTCAGGGGTAGGAGATTTATTTTGTTTCTGGTTCCTGGGTTTCCAGGGGCTGTTTACAAGTGGGGAAGGAAGCTTCCTCCAAGGCTTTACACCCCCCTTCCCCTTGTGCCTCCTCCCTGGGAACCGGTGGGTTGTCGGGGTGCTGCCCCCATCATTGTTCTGGAGCACCAGGTCCAGAGTTTGGGGCATTCTGCACCGGCATGCCCATCAGAGGGTTCTGCTGAGCCCTCAGCATGCGACACAGATCCTGTGCCATATTTTGGACCTGGCGCTCTAACTGTGAAACCCGCTCAGGCTGATACGGGGTTATGTTTTCTCCCCTGGGCTGATCACAGGAAGGGTAGCTATCCCTTCTCTGGTAGTACCCCGGGTTGGGAAGATTTGGGTACACCCTCTGCCCTTGGCCTCCCCTCTCCCGGATTAGGTGGTCTGGGCTCAGGGAAGTGGGGAAAGAAGGATGGATGATTTTGGGGTTGGAAATGTTGTGGATACCTTTTGAAAAAGTTCTGCATAGGATTTGGTGAATTTCTGCCCTCCTGGGGGATGTTAGGAGGGAAGTTCCCTGGGTTAGGTGCTTGGTTGGACCCCCTTGGGCTGGAGGAGTCCACACATAACCCAGGATGGGTCGGTTTCCCTTGTAGCGGGGACTTACATAGTCAGCGGAGTGAGGTACTCCATTTGTGGGACTACCTCTTTGACTCCCTGACTGTGACTGGCCCAAGGGCCTTCTGTGCTTGGAATTATTCTGTGAAGGCAGGTTTTTAGGCCCCCCCCACCTCCAAATCTAAAATGGGGGAAACCTTTACCTCTGCCCCCTTGGCAGCAGCAGGGGTGCTGGTCGGTTTGGGGATTTTCTGAGCATTATTTTTATTTTCTATGGCTTCTGCACCTCACAGATTCGGGTGGGCTGTTCAATGACCCAGTCTAGTGATCTTTTCTCATGAAAATCTCTCACTAGCTGGGTCATGATGTATTTGGGCAAGGCATGGAAAACGTATTAACAGATTCTTTGCTATCCGTGCGCACCCTTCGGGTACTCTGTGCAAAAGCATGCTTCAACTTCTGCATAAATTCTTGTGGGGCCTGATCCTCCCCACATTGTAAATTGTAGGCTGCCTTGTGAGCCTCTTGGGGATTTCTATGAACAGAAAAGTGCTTTAAGATGACCAACCTATATGTGGACCATCTTGAATGATTTTGGTCCTCCAGGTCTGCAAAGAAACTGGAGTATTCTGGGGAGAATGTTCGTTTTACATACTGAATGCAGCTACTGCTGTCTTTTAAATGGAAAGTCTCCATCATTTGCTCAAAGAGCTCTAAGTGTTGCCACACAGAATACCTGGCGTTCTTGTGATAAGGCGTGATGACACTCCTTAGTGCCTTAATCTGTTTTAAGGGGTCCTTAAGCAAGGCCCTTTTTTGCCTTATTGGCCTTCTTGGTTCGGGTAACCCTGGTCCATTCATCCTCTGACTCAGAGGCACTGCTCCCAGAGGTGCCCGTCTGATCTTCTAGGTTTTCCCGGATTCTGCGAGCCTAGGAATGGCTGGCAGAATGTGGGGCCCTTGTCTCTTGTGTCCTGGGACGCTCAGAGGAGTCTTCAGATTCCTCCTTGCTGCCAGGATTTGATGGGTATCCCCCCCACTGACCTAACTGGGCAGAGGTTTTCAGGATGCCCTTAGTGGGCCTACTCTCCCGGGGTTCCCCACTAAATTGTACTGTACTTGGGTGCCCATACCCGGATGCCTGCCCATTCATTCCTGGGAGGTACTGGCCTATGAGCCCCATGCTTCTGACTGGATAGTAATCTGCCATCCCCGTGGCCCTGGGCTCATGTGCGCCAGGGGACATGGGGGTGGCAGAGTCCAGGGACTGGGAGAGCTGGAGGCCTCTGGTACTAGGGCTCCTGAGGTTATGCGGAGGTGTTTCCCTTTCCTAGCGAACCTCATCTCTGTCAGCCCCTGCTCCCTGTTGCCATGCAAGAGCCTGTGCTTTCAGTTCCTCAATCAAGGCCTTACTAGACTCTATCAGTCTCTCCTGCATGGCTACCTGTTGCTGGAGCCCATCATTGTGCTGACAGAGAGCCTCATTTTCTCTCTGTGCTTTCTGGTTTGTCCTGGAGTACTGGGCCAGTCTTTGCTGCAGGAGGGTTACCTCCTGAGTCCCATCCCTACTGGCCTGCTCCTTTCTTGCCAGAGCATCTTCCACCCTCCTGGTGTGCTCCAACAAGTTTTGATGCTCTTTTTGGAGATCATCCAGTCCCTGGAGGGCCAGGTGATTTTCCTCCAGCTTCCCTTTTAAGTGGCAGACTTTCTGGCCTAAGGTATCCCTTTCCTGAGCAAGAGCCTGCCTCTGTGCCGCCAGGTCGTCCCTCTGCCTTTGAAGGGCACCAGCTTTCTGGCGCTCTTCCTCAAATTCTGCCTGGGTGTCCAGGTCTTTCAGAAATAATTTATTGCTCTCTGCCTTTTCTCTATCCATGTGGCTTTGCAGGGTGACTACCTGCTCTGCGCATACCCTATTGAAATCCAGTTGTTTCTCCAGCTTTTCCTAGCCCCGCAGTAGGGAGTCCAAACCTTCTTGGTACTCCTTCTGCAAGGCCAGAATTCTGATATCCTGGTCTGCCCTTTCTTGTTGCAGGTTACCCATATCCTCTTTGATTTTAACCAAATACTGCCTACTTTCGTTTTCTGACTCCTGGCTCCTCTGCAGCTTCTGCTCAGAAGATTACAGATCAGATTGGGCCTTCTCTAATGCCAACAGTTGCCTACTTGCCAGATCTTGGCCTTCAGCACATTTGTCCTGTATGGCTCCCATAGACAAATATAGGTATGCCGCTACCCTGGCAATCTTATTGTGCTCATCCTTGGCCTCAGGGGGCCATATATAGTTTTCTCAGGGCCACATGTAAGGGACCCTGGTCTCTCCATGTATCTGACCCTGTTGCAGTGATCTGAGGTGTGATTGCCTACAACCACACATTCTGGTCCTGCTCAGTCCACTCACCTCTCACAAATAGCTAATGTAAGAGGTGCTCTCTAGCTAACTTGATATCTACCAATGTCACCATTCTGGAACTTGATTTCCTTCCTGATTTACAGAAGTTTATTATTTTATTTTGCAAAACAGACCGGCTCCTGAGAGCGTTCCTTTTTGAGGGGTGCTTTTACAGTGTAACACAGCATAGTAGCCCAACAGGATTTATGTATCCTGTCAGTCAGTACACTGTATTAAGCTGCACAAGTGGTGGATCTAATCCAGAAGTCCCGCGACGAGCCCCCAATCTGTAAGTGACTTCAATGCATCACTCCAACTAAGTTAATGCCTAGTCTGGGATGCCCAATGGAAGCCCTTATTTATATATTTTTATATCAAAGTTCTTTAAATCTGGATGATGAACCCTTATATAACGCCCCTCTCTTTGAATCCCCCTGACCTCACTGAGCCAAGTAGGTTTGTTTTGCAAATTAAAAGGTTTATTTGAAGAGTTAAACAATATATATATATCACACTTTTATGAATAAAATAATATCTGAATAGCACACTTATGAATATGACAATGATCAGCAATGGGTAATATTACAATATCACAATCTCTTTAATCAGTAAGGAGTAGGAATAGGAGTAATAAGGTAGCAGAGAATACTTTTAGGGTTCAAGGAAATGTAAGATGGAAAGAATGCAACACAGAAATAAACTTGATATTATTTCAACAAAAGATAATATGATCACTTTTTCCCCTGTGACTACTCACTCCCCCCCCTAAGCAATATGAAGAGATGGAAATGTGGGCACACAGGTTTCAGGAGTGCAATCAAGAAGGAAGTTCAATTCCAGTTCCCCTAGCAAGCTTAGAGAGACACAGGAATGATTTTAAAACAGGCAAAAATACTTTTGAATGTGATTGTCATGAAAGGGAAAATATGCTAAAATGATTTTAATTCACTAAAAGACATTCAGGATAAGTGGTAGTTACTTTGGATTGGTTCAGGTCAACACTAGCAATGATTCATGAATGATTATCAAATTGAAAACGAAATTCAGCAGTTGCAAACAAGAAACAGCGATTCTGACATGTGTTGAAATTGAGCTAAATTGCAATTCGCTTCACTTTTTGCGTGTGCGTGAAACTCAATTACGGAAAAACTATAAGGAAATGTTTTCGGTTTCCTAGAAAGCTTAGGATTTTAGCTTCAAAATGACAGTTAAATTTCGCTTCTAGGACATGCGTTTCAAAAGTTATGGAGGTTTTTGTGAAGGTAGACTTTTCAGAAAGAAAGTCAAGATTTCAAAATGACAGATCGCGCCTTACAGATTTGAAATCAACAGGATGGACACAAGATTCTATAATGCAGTTCTGAACAGGTTGAAATGGATGGAAGAGGATTACTTTAAACTAAGAGCTTGGTTAAGGACAGTTCTAGACTAGATACTCACTCCTAGGCTTTGGAATGGAATGCGCCTCGTCAAAGATCTGGTCAAGGGTTTAACTTCACTCGCCATCGGACAGGTCTCAGTCACTGGGTTCTGCTCATAGCACGGCCTCTGGTCTGCTCGGTCCCTCGTGCTGGATCTGATGGGTTCCGGATACAGCTCTGCTTTCTGGATCTGGGTTCTAGCACAGGGTTCTTAGCTAGAAGCAAACAGCACAGCCTGGCTGTTAAAGGTGAGAATCAGGTTGCTAGATTCTGCAGGTCTGCTGAGAAGGGTTCAGCTTTTGGTTTAGGCCTCTCTGCTTAAATGTTCTGGAGTCTGGATTCCAAGTTCTGGTCTCTGGATGTAGATCTGGAGTCTGGAATCTCTGTCTGGATATTGTCTGGATCTGGACCAGCAGGGTGCTTCGCAGGAATCGGTGAGTAGTGGAAAAGAGTGTGTCCCTCATCTGTCCTAGCAGTCCTTATTTATGTGTTTTCAAAGTGGGTGGGTAGGTTGATTCTCTATGCCCAACCCTCTAAGGATTTGATAGGTCAGAGAATTCCCTGTCCCCTGACTGGAGAAAGGAGCAGCGTGGCAGAATGAGTCAGAGTGATGCTGTGTTTATGGCTTAACTGAAATCCCTCCCCTTTGCTTTTACCTAGAAAATCAATTTGTCCCAAAAAACATATTTCCCAGATACACAAGTTGTTCATAATACATATACACATCACAGATTAATTAAGGCATGTCTCTGTTCAAGTCCCATGTACCTACGAGCTTTGGTTCAGAAATGACTGCTTATTCGTGTTTTTGGTGGGTTTCCCAATATTGGTTCTGCACCAAATTTTACACAGGCATACACACTTCATCTGAGTACATCTCTGTAATTTCTTATGTTCATAGCAAAACACTGCAGCTGCGATATTAATAAATTCCGGGGTTTGGTCTCAGAACATCACACGGTGTCCAGCTTAGTCTTAAATTGTGAGTGAATTTTTCATTTTAACCGTCTCAAAGTTTTACATTTTTATCAGTTCGGTACACTTGGTTATAAGTAATTTTATAAAACATATATTTGCAGGGCTATCTGAATCCACAATGGTTTGTCTCCGCCACCAGAGCTGGCTGACTCAGAGGGTCACATGTCCTGTCTCTCCCAGAGTAGTTCTTGACCAGTCACATCCAAATCAGCATATTCCTATTCATCCCAAAGCCCCCATTGTTCCTTCCTCCGGGCTGCAGAGAAAATCTCATCCCCTCTTGATTAGCATGTCAATGCGGCATCCTCCTTTTTGGTGGGAAGGCCCGAGGTGTGAAGGGTTCTCAGGGAATGAAAGCCTCTTGAAGTTTTAACTGAATCAGGTTACCTTCTGGTCAATTGCAACATAGTTCCTTGTAAAATAAAATACATTTATACATTCAAAATAAGAAACATATCTTTAAATCCTGTCTTTTTCCACATTAAATCAATGTGTGGCACTCTACATGGCATTTTGATGGAATTCTCTTCTTTGGCATAGTTTGAGTTCAATTGTTTAACTTTACAAAAATGTTTTTAAAACGCCGGCTTTCTGGTAGAGGCGAGCAACGGTATTACACCCATTTTTGACAGCTGTCTTTCCATCAGTATCTTTAAAATAGGGGATTTTGCTCTGAGAACATATGATTCTTGCTGACATTGTATTGATGTGGATTCTTGCTGTAGAGTAATGTGCAACACCCAACAAGAAGGTTGGATCTTTTTGGTGGTTTTGTGAGCCATGATTTTAGCACATTTTGACACCAAATCAAAACAGATTTTTGAAACTAGCTCTGTTTCTTTTGCAATCAGCATTGCTATTTCCAAGTGGTTTCAGGCTGCTTGGTGGATAGCTCAATGGTAGTTTTGGCCAGTCATCTCCTTTGCTCACTAAGATAGGCAAAAGTGGATGGTGGCCTATTGTTTAGGTTTTCACTTTGCACTTTTGGATGATTGTGAGCGAGCAGCATGCTTTCCAGTGGCCATTCTGATGTTTCTGCTGCCAGCAATGCACAGTGATGTTGCAGGGCTTGGATGAGTGGGTTGATACATCCCACAGCCAACAAAACAAAGACCATTGTATGTAAAGTGAATAGTAGGCAAGAGGAATGAGGCGTAAACCAGCATGCTTATGATAATGTGTAGAATAACTCATCCAACAACACTTCCGTGTTCTCCAAACAATTCACCTTGCATTGTACTATAACGCCTATGTTATTTTCTATTACACATTCAAATATACTGTAACTGCCATGTTATGTTCCATCCCACATTCAAACAACCCCCTCCTTCAATCGTTGTCTACTAAAGAAGGGAGATGTGTGCAGTATTCATGTAATGCGAGAAATAAAGAACTTGAAGATTCCACAAGGAAAAGGGGCGGTTGGGAGAGAAGATGGTTTGAGAGCAAGAAGCAATGATAGGGTTCTGAGGTTGCACTTGAAATTAACTTACCTTATCTTTCCATCTCCTGTACCAAGTGTTGATGATTACAACAATATCTCTGGGAATGACGTAAACCACAGGAGACAATCAACAAACAATAAAAGGTAAACACCTTTATTCTTGTTACGTCATCCCAGAAGGAAAACTGGATTTAGATCAGAGTCAATCTTTTCCAACTCAGTTTATCAGTCCATAACACTATCTTGGATATTTGAAGTGTGACTTGCTAGTGTTACTAGACACTAGTGCATTAATCCAAATGTACAATAGACTTTGAAATTAAAGGAGGGTTAGTAAATTATACTATACCTTTCATATGATCACCGTTGAGAAAAATGTTAATTTTACAGATTGGTGAATAAGAAATAATGCGAACAATCATTGAGGAGGAACTATCAGTGTCTGAAGCCATGGGTACATGAGGCACCCTCAAACCTGCACAAGAGGTTCACAATCTCATCCGTCCAGTGACTCTCCTCTTATATGCCATAATGTCTACAAAGGTAGAACCAATCTTAATTCCTTTCTAGAAATCCTAAAAAAATATCCCAAATTATAGAAGGACAGATTACGTTGTTAAACATGAAATATAAGAAAAATAATTGTTGTGCATGGGAGATACAAGAAGAATCTATTTATAGCAGGTGGCATACCAGCAGAAGAATGATTTGCACAACCCCTTCATGATGTGAGTTTTGCAAGGTACGATATATTCATATTTCTGATATCCTTGCATGGGGCACTGCAGACTTCATTACTACACCCATCATGTAGTTATATATCTTGGAAGCACAAAGACTTGCCTAGTAAATCAAGGCACCATATGACAGGAAGTCTGCATGCCTCTGAATTCTGGACATGGATAGAATGCCTTATATTGGCTAAATACAGCCATGCCTCATGGATGCTCAAAAAGATCACAAAAGCTCTCTTTTTTCCTACAAGAGTGTAATCTTCATTAGGGACTATGGGCTTCATCACAAGTCTGGCAGTAACCATGTAGCTGCCAATAGCCCATACCCTGCTCTATGGGCAACACACAGGTGCCCAAAACACACATAGGGGTACAAGGGTTTACCACCACCCATGGGTGCCATAAGGGTATCCCTGGGTGTTGTTCACCAAAAGGAAAACATGAAGTGCTGCACTGCCAGAGGTCCAGGCTGCATCTTAGTGGCAGAAAACATAGAGAAAACACACACAGAGAAGTGGTCGGAAAAGGACTAGGAGGCATCCTTAAGGCATTTTCAGCATCACACAAATTAAGACACGTTAAGTTGCTTCATAATACAATACTACATTTTGCATAGGAAAACCTTACATAGTGTTGTTTTTTTTAATGAAAATTGCATTAAACACTTATCATAGGTTAACAGGACGCCTTTGTAAATAAATATAACAAAAAGAATCTCAGGAAGCCAAGCTGTGCTATGTCAAATTAAAAGATTGCTCTATGAGAAAGGGAAAGTATTTAGCCCTGTTTTCTCTTTCTCTCTGTTATTTGAAAAAGGATGCTGCAGCAAAAAAACAGCTCCTTCCACAAATGAAGTGCCTTGTTGAAAAATAATCTTGCCGGGAAATTAGATTGTTTCCCTGTTTGCTTTGAAGACAGAATGCTCAAATGCAGTTAATACCAGTAGTTATTGACTGCTCTCTGAACATTCTGATTGGCTGAGAGGAGGTCAATAATGACTGATAATAAAATGCATTTCATCATTTGAAATCAACTAGGCTATGGCTCAAAAATATCTCAATGCAATTCGGGAGCAATTATACAGATAACTTTTACTGTGGAGAATGCTTAAAGACATACCATAAACATAACTTAACTGCAATAGTGTTCCTTGAAGTGTCGACCTTTAACGTTTCTTCTCAAGGACGTCCGATGATAGACACAAATCTAGTCAAACGTATGGGAGAGGCTGTTGGAGTTCATACGAGTGGGGCTATGACGTTGAGGGCAGGTGGCCTGTGAGTGTCAGTGTTTTCTTAAAACCTACTCCAGATGAGCTTAACACATTCTAACAATCTGTAAACATTTCCTTGCAGGACACATTATACTGCTGTGCTGAATTCCTACCACTGTATCGCTACCAATAGCTGCAGTTATGCCTAAGTACCACTAGAGGGAGATACAGGCCCATATAACTGAAGAAGGTTCACAGCGGTTTCTTTTTTAAACTAAATTATTTTCGGTGAAACTAAATGGAATTACTTAAATAAATTAAGGCTACGCGACAAGAGAGTGGAGACAACGATTAGAACTTCTAATATTTACGTGGAATTTTGAACCTCCAGCTGTGTCGTGCTCTCGCTGTTGTAATAGACTTACCACCTGCTATGTGATCACACAAAATTCCTTTCCCGTTTCCTAATTAATTTCGAGCAATAGTAATGCTTTGTTTGTTTTGTGGTAATTTAATGATTGAATGTTCCATCGCTACAAGCAAAAAAATGATCGCACAAACAAGTTCTCCATTTGAAGGGAAATGACAGCTGAAAGGTTACACTGGGCCCCAACATGCAGAAAGTAATCTTTCGAAGCTCTGATGTTAACCGGGTTTCAGCGGACGTCAAGCCGACAGATCTAGGGTTTGAGCTGTTTTAAGTTAGATTTTTAAAGAACACCTATTTACTTGACCCTCTTCGTGCTTAAGGAGGCGGGGTTAGGGCTGCATGGTGGCTGGCATCGGTTTTTCCTCGAGGGTGAAATATGCTTAAGGCAGAGGCATAGAGCCAGTGGCAGATTAAAGGCAAAGGACCCCAAGGGCAAAAAATGGAAACGGGCCATAGGTGGGCGGGGCATAGAGGCGGAGCCTAGAGTGGGCGGAGTTGAACAATGATGAACTTTAGGGGGAAAGGCATATATTTTTTTTTTTTTTTTTTTTTTTACAGCTTTCAGTGTTTAGGGGTCTGACTCTAGCTGGAGGCAGCTGGGCCTCCTCACCAGGTTTTGCTGTCAATGGTGGTAAAATTGAATGATTAAGCCTGAAGCTAATGTTGGAAATTACAGAGTTCATGGTAATGGGCTGGGAATGACATTACAGGAGGTGATGTCACAGGATAATCCCTACTGCATGCAGATCCATTTTGTGCACGTCCCCAGGGTTCTTATCCCACACACTTGAAATGTCATTGAACATCACAGATTTAAAGAAGCTCACCTTTTCATCTCAAAACATATCAGGAGTTACCTTTGTTGTAGATGCTGTTTCTGGCAATTGAAAGACCCCTTAACTCCAACCCACCACCTCCATATCTCCTCCAGCTCCACATGGCCCTGCTTCAGTGCAGTGAATGGAAATGGAGAGGGAATACAGACAGGATAGTGAAGGAGAAAACAAGCAGGTGATATGAAGACTGATGGGACAGGAGAGTGGAGAGTGGAGGAGGGCAGACACGTGAGAGAAGGCAGAAGATGAGATGATTGAAGGGAGCCAGGCAAGGGTAAAAGGTTGAATGGGTTCTGAGAATGAACAAGGGCAGGAGAATGGGTCAATAGTTAATGAGGCAAAACAATGAGGGGAAATGCAGGGTAAAGAGGATGAAAGGGAGGAAAACAACAGAGCAGAGGGTTCAGGAGTGTAAGGAGAATAGGGAATAACGGAGGTCTAGAGAGTCAGGGAGAAATGTAGAGTATTTGTATTTGTATTTAATAAATGTATAGAGCGCTTTACTCCAAAGAGTGAGGGTGCACAGGAGAAAGGGAGAGATTGGAGGCAACTGAGTGAGGAATGGGCAGTGGAGGGGCAGCAATGAAGGCAAATTGTGTGTGATGTGGGTAAACGAAGGAGGGAAACATTGAGTGAAGGAAGGCAGGTGAGTATGCGAATAGCAGCAAAATGAGGGAGAGAGTAGGATCTTTATAAAAAAAGAACCTTTGGCAGAAATGGAGAAAGAGAAAGGCAGGATAATTAAGGAAATAAGGAAAGAACAGGAAACAGTTTAAAAAAGAGCAGGAAAGAGTGGCATAGTAGAGAAGATATTGCTAGTAAGGGAAAAAAGAGGGGGCCAAAAAAGTGCTGTATGGGAAAAAAAGAAAGCAGGAGGGAAAGGAGTGAAAGGGGAGCATATTTGTGATAGTGGGTGGGCAAGTGCTTGCTCTAGATACCCACCTATACGCAATCACAGCTGCAATAGATGAATGAACATGGAAACAATTAAAATGCAGCCACTTAGATAAGGTTGGACTGAAATTGGCCAAAAAGATCCACATGGTTGATGAAAATCCCTTTTGTGTGAATTATCTGTGTTCACCTTGTACCAAGTTGGCAGCTAAACAAGCCCAGATGAAACCCAAGGACGGGGAACAGGTCTGGGTGTGTCTGTAGCGAGGCCAACCACTGTCCCAATTATATGGGCTGTGTCCTGTGTCTCGCATACAGTCAGCTCGGAATAGGAATAAGCCCTGATTTTTCTCCTCTGAAGCAGGATCAGCCGTTCAAAATCTTCCCAACTCACCTTGTTCATGTGATAGTTAAAAGCTGAGGGAAGCACAGGGTCTTTCCCACTGCTGCCCCAGGATCAGCTTTGTGTCAACATCATTTCAATAAACCGATTAGAGTTTGATGACCCAAACACAGGGAAGCCTGGGTAAGGACGATTGGGGCGGTGATAATAAATGGGAGGGGAGTATAACGCAGCATGCTGTGTAAAATAATGGCTCAACAGATTACCTTATATTGAATTCTCTTTCACTGTGAAAAACTTTAAAAAAATCAAATGTTATTGTTTTCAGGTCCACATTCTTTTGCAGTATGCTACTGCAATCGTGTATTCAGGGTGGTGAATATAAAGTTATACATGTCTTTTTGTTTGACCTATTTCTATAACAATGTATATAATGTCAGGTTGGTTTCTTGTGTGATTTGTGTACCTTTCAAGGCATTTATCGAAATACTAATTATTTAGTTATTGGAAAGCCAACCGTAAAAAATATTTGTGATCCGTCACTGGGAAGATATGTAGTCAGGTGCTTAAATCACATTCTGTCGTCCAGATACTGATTTCACCACTTCAACAAAATGTGTGATCCTGGGCAAATCATTTAATCTCGCATGCCTGATCAGCTGACATTGGGTGTCACTAGAAGTGATTTAGTTTGCAATTTTTCCGATGAAGAAAAGCCCTCATGTTTACTAAACTATTGAGTTGTTGCATTTTAATAATAGTAAACATTATTCTCTTGGCTTACACTTGAACATTTCTTTTAATGTCTTTACCAATGGTGTCCTAGAGTACTGAAGACTGATGCCACTGCTTTTAATGTTATTTACTGTGATGGCACTTCTGATCAGTTCAATCCCTATCGTGAAAATGAGGGATCTGTATATCTTGTTCGACAGGTCCGGAAGAAATTAGAACGGTACCGAGTGAGTTAATTGCTGAAAAAAACATTGAGGGGCGCTCAATATTTTTTTAACCCACTATCCAACACTTTCCCCAAATATTCTAGTACTAGAGTTTTTTATATAATTGCACCAGTCCTAAAATATGTTAGGAAGGGTGTTTAGTGGGTTAAGAAAATATAGAGTACCCCTCTATGTTTTTTCCCTTTGATGAAATCACATATAGCCATTAGAACATATCAGTGCCTTGTGCGCCTAACAGTCCCACAGTGTTGTGAACACATTCTATGGCATTCATTCCAAGGTTGGTGGTAGTCATGGCGCTACTAGCGGGACCGGTAAATCCCCATTGTAAAAGCCATTCCCCATTCCCATTTGAGCCCCCATAGGGGAAGGCGCTGTATGTGGTACCGTAATTGGCCCTTATTTCCCTTAACGGGTCCCGTCCATAACGCCTGGTAAAACCAGGCGTTAAGGAAGGGACCCGCTAAGGGAACTCGGAATAGGGCGCAAAGGGATTACCGGCATCAGTGTCCTTACCAGTGCCCGGTATCCCGTTAAGCCCACCTCATAATGAGGCCTTATGTATGTGTTCAAAAGCCTCAGTCAGGCAGGGGAATTAGGAGGGGGCAATCAGCTGCCCTTATGTTGGCTACTACACAGCAACATATGTCTTACTTTTGCCTTGTGAGCATGTTACATGCTGCCCTTTGCTGGCTGCTGTCAACCTAACTGAAGACTTTAAGGGGTCGATTCATGGAACAAATGTGCGCCGAAAATCCCAGCGCAAGCAGGCGCAAAGTGGCGCAAGCGTGAGAAATCAAGCGCACGCGCGCGATACAAGGAAGGCGCTGCGCTAGTTTCCCGCTGGTCGTGCGCCAAATCCATGCATGTCGCACACGGGCTCACACGTCATCAAACGGCGTGCGCTACGCGCATAGCAAAAGCGCACATAGCGCGGCGCACACAACAAAAGTGGGTGGAACAGTGGGCGTAACACGCGGAATGGGGAACAACTCGTGAAAAAGAAGGTGTAACTGGGGAAGTACTGCAGGGAACTACACGGAACGCCCACACACACGCGAACAACCCATATTCATGGATTCGAATACGGGAAACCCGCGCACGGCAAAAGGCGCGCACAGGCGTCAAGGCGTCCGCCACACGAAGGCAGGCGGAAGCGTCTCGTGCACAGTATAAAAGTGCGTGCAAACAACAAACACATATATACAGCTACGATGAATGCCCCATTTGTCGCAGCACTGATCGTGGGACACCGCAGGAGGAGGAGAATAGCCAGGCACACATTTTCTCACCACGGACAAGCCTTTTTGGGATGCCTGACGACCAGGTCTACGACAGGTATAGGTTTCCACCCCATATCATCCTAGACCTGGTCAGGGAGTGGGAAGATGACCTTACATCCCCCACCCTTTGCTCCCAAGCATTGAGCCCCTTGGAGAAGGTGCTCAATGTCCTGCATTTTTTGGCCACTGGGTCATTTCAGCGGACCACTGCCATAGTGGGGGGGGGTCTCCCAGGCCACGCAGTCACACTGCCTACACCAGGTCTTGGCAATCATGACAGCGCGCCCCTCAGTCCGCAGGCACATATACATGCCCAGAACACCCGCAGAAAGGCAGGCCGTTGTCCTGGATTTTTACAGGGTGGCACACTTCCCCAAAGTGCTCGGTGCCATAGATTGCACCCATGTGGCCCTACGTCCACCTAGGGCCACTGAGCACATCTACCAAAACCGCAAGCACTAGCATTCCATCAACGTACAGGTGGTATGCGATGCAAAGGGAATCATCACCTCTGTCTATGCAAACTACCCTGGCTCCACCCATGACAGTTTCATATACAGAATGTCCGCCCTGAGCCGGGCCCTGGAAGCTGGGCAGCATGGTGACACATGGCTCCTAGGTGAGTACAAATGCCTGTGCACATGCATGCAAGTCACACACAGACAAATACCCAAACCCTAATAATCTCAACTATTATCACCTCCTCAGGGGACAGTGCCTACCCTCTGAGCAACCACATGATGACGCCAATCCGGAACCCCACCACACCACCCCAGGTAAGATACAACGCGACCCATATTGCAACCAGGCCCATAGTGGAGCGCACATTCGGAGCGCTCAAGTCACGCTTCCGCTCCCTTGACCGCTCTGGCGGGCAGCTACTCTATGCACCCCCAGTAGTGTGCAGCATCATTGTGGCAGCATGTGTCCTGCACAATGTTGCAACATGGCAGGGCGTACCGGTGGACATGGTGGTGCCCCCACATCTCCAACCACAGGCACAGGCACTGCCCATGGCAGGGGATAGGGCACGTGGCGAGGAAGCCCGGACCCAGCTTGTGGCCACATTTTTCACCTAAACTCCCACCCCTGCGGAGTGCACACAGGCCTGGCACATACCAGGTGGCAATCGATGATGACAAAGAGACAGTCAAGTGTCACAACCTTACCACCCTGAGATTGTTGCCATGGAAGGGCCACATTGTGTGCATCCCGAACTACTTAAACACAAGCTATCCTGTGTGACCAAAAGGCACACATATGATATATGATATGATATGATATGGCATTTGTAACGCGCCTATACACAAGTGTTGCAAGGCGCGACGATGCAGGGAGGGGGGAACAAGGGAAGACAGACAACGATCCTACTAGGCCAGGTGTCATTTAGATCGCGCAAGTGCAGGGGTAGGTGGAACGGAAAAGTGCAAGGGGAAGGGGAGGGAGGGGAGTGCAGTACAGGGTAAGTAGAATAAAAAATAAATAAATAGGCCAGCTGGTGGCAAGTGCAAAGGTAAGTGCAGACAAGTGCTGGGAAGGGGGGGCTGTAGGGATACAGAGACAGTCCCGCAGTGCAGGGGTTGCCAGGCAAGTGGAGAGTGGCTGGGCCAGGGACCGAGGTCGGTGAGAGTGGCCCAGTTGCAGATTCAGTGCAGTTTCAGTGAAGAAATTAGCAAGGGAGAGGGAGAGAGAAAGCAGAAGCAAAGAGGAAGGTGTTGAGCTGCTTCCTGAACCGGAGATGGTTCTCCTCAAGTTTCAGGGAGGCAGGAAGGCTGTTCCAGAGGGAGGCCCCTGCCGCGGAGAGAGATTTACCCCCAGCTCGTTGCTTCGAGAAGCGGCTGACCCTGCCATGCAAGGTGTGAATCACACACACCTGCAAAACAGGCCATGACCATCACTGTTATGTCACTCACACCCTCCAAAACCACAACATGACATGGCAAGCAATAGCCATACACCAACACAGTACCAATAAGGTACACATTGCCATGTGAAAAATGTAAATTGGCATCAAACAATGATGCCTGACATGGAATCAGATGAAATGACTGACCAACAAACTCCCACCCAAAATAAGTCATTCCCAAATGCATCACAAAAGTAGTAGCCGCAACATAACAATGAATGCCTGTCTACATGCACATTGTGCATTGCAAAATCAACACTGCAGCTTCTGTGTGCTGTGTCCAACTCCTGCAACACACTGCTCAGCGCACAGCACAGTGAATAGCCATTGTGTGTGATGCACATCCTGAGCCTCACATCTAAGCGACAAACCACATCAAAAAGCAAAATAGGCATGTACAGAATCCATAATTGGTCACAGAACATGTGCTGCAGGGACACAGTGGGTACATGTGGATATCGAAGGGTGATTGTACATGTAGTGCATCATAGTGCGAGTGTGCGGGTCAGCAAGGACATGCACTCAACATATGCATGTGCAATCAAGTGACCATCAGTGTCCTCTACACATCACATGTGAACATTCACCATGTGTACACCCCAGCAAGTCAAACCACAACTATCCCCTCACACCTGAAAGGTAAACACAACACATGAACATGCATTGATCAGCAGAACACATCATGTACATAGGATACCACAATTACAATGTCAGGGTTCCCATCACACTGCAGGGCAAGGCAACTATCAACAACAAAACACCCCCCCCTCCCTCACAAATGACCATGACCCACTGAACAACTGCACCTGGGTCATGGAGCCTTCAACCCTCAATTTCACCTGGCCACAGGATCACCCTTCCCCTTCGTCACCATCTCCCACCTTGTTTGTTAAAAGTTGCCTGCACCCTCAGAGTCCACCCTCATTTGCAAAGACACAAAATCCAAGGCAGAAAAACAAACCAGAACAGCCTCCAGTAGATGACTTGAAGTAGCAGTACCTCACAAAGTCCAAAGTACTACCACAATGATGTAACAACCAAGGTAGCACAGTAAAACAATGTCACAACAGGATGTGAACCATGTGTGGTACATAACATAGAATGATGCACCACGAACGGATGTGTACTGTCACAGCTCCCGTGTACAGGCGCAGGAGTGGCACAAACCAACCACCCCCACCGTGGCCTGGGTGCCTGCAAAGTCAAACTCACACATGCCTCTGAGACCCAGGTGGGGAAGGAGGGTCAGGGATATGCAGTCGGGACAGCCGTTGGCATACTGGATAACTGGAATGAGGGACAGGAGGGGGAAGTAGGAATGACACGTGAAAGTAGGGAATGCACTAAAATGGAGTACTTGCATTAACACATACACAATCATAACAAACTTGTACATCATTGTCAGGGCCTTCCGGAGTCCAGGCGCAGGAGTGGCACGAACCAACCACCCCCTCTAGGGTTTTAGCACCTGCAAGCTTGGGGCTTACACAGGCATCCGCAACCCCAGCGGGGAAAGAGGGTTAGGGAACGTTGGTTGGATAGGTACAGGAAGTAGGAACACCGGGTAGAGGGTACAGGGTCTAGAATTGGATAGGACTCGGGGTGATTATGGAGAAAAAAAACATACCAAATTGAATTACACATTCATCCATGCATCAGTGCACCCCCCAGCAAGCCTATGTAGAGCAGTTTGAAAGAAAAATAACAAGACACTCAGCTCTTGTTTTGAGTGCTTGCCTCCTGCCTGTGCACGCTCAGGTCCGGTTACAGGAGCACTTCAATGCTGCAAAGAGAGCCTCAGTTAATAATCTGGGCGTGCCCATAACACACAAACACACCACCAAATATGCCCCATAGCAACAAACTACTCTACAGACAGACAATCTGGTGTGGATGCTTCGTACCCATACGTAACATTCCCCCTGTGATAGTTCATACACAGTCAATGCAGTAAGTCAGGCGCCGGTGGGTGCGTGGCAAATGGAACACCAATGTGTCACGATTCACACAACATGCAATGTTCCCTGGGTAAGCAGACAGACGCATATAGCAAGGTATAACTTCAGAAAAAGTCGTGTCCCACCATGACCGTAAGAAAATAGGCAGTGCATGTTTCAAAATGTACATGGAAATGAAATGCACTGCACCCGAGTCTGTCTCTTGCTGTATGTCCCTGTGAGCTGCTCCTTTCCATGTCTCGGAAGGCTACATGGGTGATACAAGTGCCTCAATGGCCCATGGTGGACCGGAGGGTATGTGCCACTGCCCCTGCAGGTGCCCCAGACAACCTTACAATCAACTAGCCATCAGTCCACCAACACATCTGAACTGTATTGTGCGCTTCAACACCAATATTCCTCCAAGCTCACCGTCAGTGCTGCTACTAAGCCTGCATGTGCAACTGGCCTGGTGGAAGCTTTGCTGTGTTGTGGCCCCCCTGTGCTGCTCACCTTGCCTGGAGTTCCTTGAAACACGTCAGCAGTTCTAGGATGTATGTCTGCAATCCCTGTGTCTCTGCTTGCGCACACATGTGCATGTGGGCACCAACAAACGTGTCCAGAATCCAGACGTCCAATGGGCCATGTCTGCTGGCAAAGGTGGTCTGGAGGCTCATCCCCCTGCAGAAAGGGCATGAAACACATGATTAATGCTTTAGAGTCATCTGTGTGTGTCTCTTCAGGCATCTCATTACTGAACCATGTCAGAGACGTACATCAGAAATCACGCCATCAGTCCGTCTTTCACATCCAAAGTGTGGAACACACTATCTACGGCATGAATTGCAACAAGCACGTGTACAGTAAAGATAGGAAACATACTACACAATGCATAGCAATGAATGTACACATTAATCATGAAACACCCCATCTAGCAAAAGCAGAACAGTGGTCAATAACACCACAATCATCCCCACTAGGGGTGTTAACACAAGTTACAGAGCACCAGACATGCCACAGATATGACAGTCCAAAGCCCTTGTGTAATAGGCTGTTACACCGAACCATCCTTGCGAGCCCATGGATAAGGGAAGCAGGAGTGGCAAATGTGAGTCAAGGACCCCAAGCAGCAAACACATACACAAGACAAGCCTGAAGGGCCCAGCTGGAACAGACAGTGGATGCTTTCAAAAGCCACAAAGCATCGCACCGTCACATGAAAGCACAATAGACAAGCAATTTTAAACTATATTAACTAATTACACTAACTATGAAAAACCTACATTACCTAATTAAACTAACTATCAAACAGAAACTTAACTAACTAAACTAAAAGAAAAATCAAAAATGGCCACATACGACCTCCATGGGCTCAACGCCTGCACAGCCCGACCTATGTGGGAGATAGATGGTCGTCCGAGTCTGACTCATCCTGGAAAGGAGGATGTGGCACAGTAGCCTGGCCACACCTAGCCGCAGCTTGCCCCTAGACGGCAGCAAGTCTGCCAGACGGGTGAGCCTGGTTCTGTGTGGCGATGTGACGTAGGTCTGCATGCAGAACCTCATGTGATACATGTGCTTCCTCTTGCAAGGTAGCACGTGTAACACGGAGTTCCTCCTTCAAGGCCTGGCTGGACAACCGCTGCACCTCACGGCAAGCCTGTAGCTCAGCCGAGATGGTACGCTCAAGCTGTGCAGACCTCTCCTCTGCCTGCTGCCTCTGGGACATTAGAAGGACACCCAGAGTGGATTTGAGGGAAGCATACTCCTCCCTCAGGGCATCCATGTGCGCCTCTGCGTGAGCAGCAATTGCTTGACGCAGAGACGACATTTCAGTCTGGCGTGCCCTGTCTGAGGCCGCCATGCCCAGCCTGAGCGAGCGGGCCGTGGACCGTGCCGCCTGCTGCTGGAGAAGTACCTGCCTAGCAGGGGGAGCACAGATCGGGTCACACGCTCCATGCTCTCAGCGATGTTCTCCATTGCTGCCCCCTGCCGTTCTGAATTGGCAGTCATGTCTTGCTCCCACTCAGTATACTGCGGTTGCGCGCGGTGACCGTGTTGCTGGGCTTGACCCCTGCGGGACCCAAGGACCGGGTGTCCTCGCTGTGTTGGCACCGCCCGCGGCTGCACGACTACATGCCCCCGTCGACGTGATGTCCCAGGTACATCAGTGACTGGTGTGGAGGGTGACCCTGCGTCCCGATCCACCACGGGCGGAGGTACCAAGACTGTCTGACCCCTTAGTGCAGGTGTCGCGGACAGAGGAGTGTCCACATCAGAATCACTCACCCCTGACACATGGACTTGATGCTCATCCAACTCGACATGGACGTCAGAGTCGTCATCAGGGCTGGACTCATAGGCAGCCAGAGACAAGATGGACTGTAGCACTTGGGGGTTTTCATGGCCTACCAGCCCACGATCCCCACTTGTGCCGGGTTGATGTAGTGGTAACAATCCTGTGTCTGGCATGACAACACAATCCTCCGGCTCCATTGCGTCATCATCTGAAAAATATAGAGAAAAAAGGTCACTACACATGTCAGAAGCACACAACACACACACACACCGACAACAAACACATCAGGGAGACATGTGACACACAAAATAGAACCTGGCATGCATGCTGGGTCACCTTTGAATTGCTTCTGTGGTCAGACCTGTTGAAAGGTGGCAGTTTGCATAGAAGTGGGTCTATGCAGTGCAGCAAATGTGTATGTCACTCACTACCTACATGTACAAGGCCTTCATGCTGTGTGTCAGGAAATGTGAAGGCAGTGCAAGGTCAAATTCAGGCATCACGTGCAATGTGCATTCAATGGGTAGCATATCTACAAGCAAAGCACCCCTCCACCCAAGTGCAAAAGCAGGGATGCCTAGCATGGTATCAAAAGGCTGACCATAGACCTGTGTATTGACAGGCAGTGTTGACTGGCATCAACAGCTTAATGTGATTCAAGTGACAACACTGCAAATGATGATGGGACAGTAAGCAGGACACATGATGAGAACTCTGGAGGCCGCCCACGAAGAAGACACTACAACAGTCGGACAGAGTCATTGGCCATTAAACAGGCTGATGCCTGTGACCCACACAGATTGTCAGACCCTAAACATGTGTGCAACGCAGTACTGAGCCACAGTTGACATGGGAAGGCTGATGAGATGCCATGCAATGTATGTCACCCAGGAGTTGTATTACAGTGATCATCCAGTCAAGGACACATAGGGGCATGCGTGCAATGCACATGGAGCATGAATGGGCACTCATGTCCCTGCGGGGCATCTGACCTATGCACAGTACAAGTGAGATACCCTGCATCAAGTACTAAGGCTGTACCACACAGCATATGTCTGGCAGATTGTCCGCTGGAAGTTAGCATGTACACAGGACGCATGAACAGGAAAGTACCCAATGGCAAGATTGAAGCAGACCAGTGCAAAGGTGGAACTGGGGTGCAGAATGGTGGAGGAGGGGCAAGGGAGCATGCCTACATGGAGTACCTGCATTCAGGCAGAGGACACATGCACGTCAGTCATGCTATGACATTGTGCCTGGACTGAGAGGAAGGTCACCCCACACCACATGCAGAAGGGCCAGTGAGCTGGAACATGGACCGGAGGGGTATACTGGTAACCAGCATGTGAGTAGGGTGCAATAGTGGTGATGCGGACAGTCCCCGTCTGCTCCACATGTCCACCATCCAGCAGAGCAGACATGCATCACGGAAGCATTGCATTGCTTGCACATCAGAACCATGTACACGTCACATGTAGTGGCAATCATGCACAACACATCCCACAAGTAAAACGCACACGTCCTCAAAAAACACGCATCAACACTCACTGGACTGGGCATCAAAGTCCAGCATCTCTCCCACTCCTTCGACCGATTCAGGTGGTATGAACTCTGCAACGAGTGACTCATGCGGAGTGAGCTCTTCCTCCTCTGGTGCAGGCCCACCGCCAGTCACCAGAGTCAAGTTGTAATTTGAGGCACGCTTAGCCTTAGCGCTGCGTTTGAGGTCATTCCAACGCTTTTTGCACTCTTGTGCCGTGCGCACCTCATGGCCAAATGAACTGACATGTTCCGCAACTTGCTTCCAGTGGGTGTCACGGTGGGCAGCCGTAGTCTGACTATTGGCACGCACTACCATGTCACGGCTGTGGCCCCGCACATAGTCCACGAGGAAGTCCAGTTCCTGCTTGCAGAAAGGCTTCTTCCTCGACGTGCAGGAGGTCGTGGCTGTGTGTGGGGTCCCAGCCTGTGCTGCAGGTGCAACCTTCCTCCTCTTGGACTGTGGCGCAGACCCTGGCTGGTTAATGCTGCCCTGACCAGTATGGCCAGTGGGTTCGGTGGATTGAGCCAAGGGAGTGGCAGGTGGAGGGATGACCAAAGGCCTGACTTGTGTCAGTGGCAGCTGGGTGCCCTCTAATGGACCCTGCGCAGCAACATCCGTTGTGGCAGGGTCATTGACCGCAACGGTCCTGGTTGGCAGATTCACAACCGGGGTGTTGTTGGGTGCATCTGCCCCTGCACTTGCCAACACCCGGCTGTTCGGGGCAGCAGATGACATAACTGCCCCAGGGACACGTGTCTTGGTCAGAGCAGCCCTGCATGCCCCTCCGGTTTCCCTCCTGGCCTGTTGGAAATCTTCCAAGGGCTCCTCAAGTGCCAATGCAGCCTGCGCTGGCAGACCCTGAGCCTGGGTGGCGGTGTCCACAGCTGCACCTGCAGCTACCACTACCCTTGGGCCAGTGGCAGTCGATGGAACGGACTGCCGGTTCACACGGGCGCCAGTGCCAGATGCAGAAGCTGCATCTCCCGGAACCACAGGGGGTGGTGGCATGACTGCACCGACACATGGCACAACATTGTGCTCAAGTGGCGCACCCCTGCCTCTTCCCCCCTCTGTGGCTGCCCTGGACACCCTGGAGTCCCCCTACTCCCTGCTCACCACGGCCACGTCCCTGACCACGCCAGCCACGAGGAGTACGCCCAGCTGAGGCGCCCCTCACCTTTGCTGGCCTCCCAACCATGGCACAGATGTTGTAGTGCCGGCACAGATGGAGTAGTGCCAATGGGAGGTGTACAGCACAATTGACCTGGGCAATTGGGGTGAAGGGGGTGGGAAGCAAGATGTTAACAGCCACCCTGCACCTGCAAGGCTGTATGTGACCCCGGTGATGTAGTGACGGGTCACGCAACGCTCAGGCTCCCCAAAACTGCAGTAAAACCATGCACGCAACCCTGCAGCCTACGTGCGTGGAATCAACCTCCCGCAGTACGCGGTGGCACCAAGTAACACGAATAACGCATACGCATGGGACACGCAGGCTACTATGACCTCGAAAATGGATGCGATACACAGGGGCACCCGCAGTGGGAAAAATAGCGTGTGCGACTCACTGTCTGACTAGCGCGATGCAGAAAAACACGCGTAGCCAATACCCCCGCAAAAGAAGAGAGACGTCATTGATAGCTGTGAAGTTGTGATGGCACGCGAAACAACAGGAAGCAGCAACACACGTCGGTCTCCACGAAAGGCACGTACAGCGAACTGCTGCCTCCGCTCACCTTTAACCTGTGCTGAGGGAAACGCCTGCGCGTGTCACGTCACTTACGCGCATGGGCCCTTTCCTCGGATTACACGCATTCACACGCGGACGTGCAGTTTTTTCACACGCGCTGAACCACTATGCTAACGTCACGAGGGAAACGGCCGCGCACGTCCGCGCGCGTCACGTCACAGAGGCACTTACGCTTGAAGGACCTTTGGTCCAATGAAAGCGCGTACGAGTGCTGACGCGCTTACGCACTAGGGGCCTTTTCTCGAATCACACGCTGACGTGCACATTTTTCACGTGCCAAATAACTCCGTATCAAGCTGGCCACGCGAAAACACACGGAAGACCACGCTCCTGCCCAAAAGGCTGAATCACTGCCCCCCAGAGCCCCGAGCACGCTCCCACCTGCCATCTGCTGCTGCCTGACTGCCTGCTGCCCACGTGCCCTGCTATTTGCTGCCTGCACATCAGCCAGGGGTGCAGTTGCTGTGACCACCCCTGCTGGAACTGAAGACTCCCGAATGGGATACCATCGCTCCACAGCCCAGCCCCAGGACCCAGTTGCCCACCCACACCTGCCTCTGGGGTTGCCATGTTGGGCACTACACCATCTGGCACCACTGGCAACCCCCAGCCAGAGAGGCAGAGGGGCACCAGCTTCACTGCCACCGAAGTTGGTGTCCTGGTGGAGCAAGTCCTGGGGCAGTATGATGCCCTCTTCGGAACCAGACGCGCCAACAAGGAAGGACGGACTCGGATCTGGACGGACATCGTGACTGCCATCAACGCGGAGGGGGTGGCAGTCCGCGACTTCCAACATGTCAAGAAGCGCTGGGAGGACTTCAGGTCCAGGACCCTCAACAAGGCCTGGCGCCTCTTGAAGGCAGCGGATGCTAAGAGGCGCCGGGGCCACCTGTCGGAACATCAGATGAGGGTCCTGGAACGCATATGCCCAGCACTCCACGTCCAGGTCCTTGAGAGGCAGACCCGTCTGGAGTCGAGCGGTAAGTGTACATGCATACTGATTAGAAGCTGTGCGTGTGGTGGTGTGCCAGTAGTGTGCAGGTTGTACATGTGGTTTTCTAGGGCCATGTATGGATGTGTATGTACAGGGCTGTGACGCTGACACATGCAAGTCCTTTCATGTGTGAGACACATGGATGGTGTATGTGTGGGTAAGCATGCAAGCCAAATGCAGATGTGTGAACACACATGTTTGGATTACTGTGTATGTCAGTTGGCATGGTTGTGGTGTCACACGTGGATGTTGGTTCCAGCTGCATGTATCTGCACCGTGTACATGTGTGTCTATTTGACAAGGGTGCAACAGTGATGCAACATGGATGCATGTGACACTGATATGTGGAAGACTGATTGGCAGATGTGACATGGATGCCGATCTCAACACTGCGACAGTTGGCGGAGGTGTACACATGCATGTAAGTGTGGTGGTGTGTGTGCATGTGTAGTGCCCTCCCTGTGTTTCATGTGATGTCTGACTCACCTTTGGCTGCTCATGCTGTTGTATGTGTATGGATGGTGCTGGCTGTTGCAATATGGCTGTGGAATAGCTCATGTGTGTGAGTCGAAATGACATGTGTGTTGGGGATTGTGATGCCATGTCTGAAGTTTGACAATCCCACTCATGTACAAATGTCATGTGTGCATGAGTCCATTGTACAGTGCCCTGATGCCTGTGTTTTATTTCTCCCTGTCTGCAGCGTCAACTGATGAAGAGGGCGGAGAAGGTGCTGTGGAGCACAGCGACAGGGATCGCACTGCCAGCGGAGATGCAAGGCCCGGCTCCCCTCCCATGTTGTCATCTCGTCGAAGAGTGAGGAGTCTGGTGCAGCGTCCCAGGCCGCAGCTGCCGAGGGGAGGTCCAAGAGGCGGAGGTCGGAGTTGGACTCCTCGGCAGCAGAAGGGGCAGCTGAGACCCCACAGGGCCCAACAAAGGAAGATGGCATGGAGTCATCCAGGTTGGTGGGGGGTTTGGTGGAGGAGGAGGCCGTGCAAGGGACATAGACGGGGTCTGGAGGTGGGGATTCCACTGGTGCTAGTGGTGCAGTGCAGGACCAGGCACAGGAGGCAGCACAGGCCGCCGCAGAGGTGCCTGTGTGCAATCCTGTCCCTGATCCTGTCACTGCATCATCTTGCACCAGCAGGGATGCCTACGTCCAGACCCGTTCTCAGGGAGGGGATTGGCTTACACCAACTGGCCTTCCTCTCCCTGCGGATGTGGCTATCCGGCACCGGGTTGAGCCTGTCCTGGGTGGGGTGGCGTTGCGTCAACGTGCCATGCGAGGTGACCTGCAGTCTTTTCATGAGGAGACTGCACGTCTTCTCGCATGGCTCGTTGACCGCGGTGACCCACTGGGACAGCTCACCAGGGCCGGATTCCTCCGTTTCCTGGACCTTGTTCCGACCCCCTCCTCAACTGAACCCCCTATGCCCCAGTCGTCCTCCATGCCATCTTCCCACCCATGTATCACCTGGGTGCCCTGTGGAGCTGCCTCTGACCCTGCGGCCAGGCTGGTGGACAACAGATCCCTGCCACAGTCGGGAGTCGGACGTCCAGCAGGGGTGGCCACCTCAACAACTGCACCCCAGCTGGAGGAGGATGTGCAGCCAGCAGGAGCCAGGGCACAGGCAGCGGCACAGCAGCAGCAGCAACAAGGTGGGAGCCATGATGGCTCGGGGCCTTCATCATCGGAGGGGCAGGCATCGGCCGGAGGGCAGGAGGACCCTGGACGGGAAGTGTCTTCTGTGTGGCAGCGGTTGGGCCATGCGATAGATGCGGAGCGGCAGCCGGCGGAAGAGGCATGGCTCACGATGGTCAGGGCGGAGAACTCCATGCATAGGGCCCTGAGGCGGGCCGAGTGCCTCGAGGCCATTCGCAGGACCTGGAGTTCCAGATGTCATCGTCCCTGCGAACCCTCGGGGCCATGGAAGAGGACCGCCTTCGGGACATCGAGCAGGAGTTCGATGATGCCCTGGCCCGGGACACCAACATGTGAGCCGTTGGACTTGCCCGCTGCCCTTGTAAATAGTTGGATAGTGTTAGGTTTCCTTTGGTTTTTTCTTTATTTTGGACCTTTTGGACAATGGACCACATTTTTGTATATAGTTTTTTTATTAGGTAGGAGTTTTTGATAGGTTTCATTTCTTCAGTTGGGATCATGGACCCTGGATTGCTCATCTGTATATAGGTAACTGTTGGATTCTACTTTTTTGTTTGGATTTCCCCATGGAGCAATGGTTTTCACTTTTGTTTTTCTCTTGGATTTCATTTTTGGAACTGTGACTTTGGACACCTTTCCTTTGGATTATGATTTGTTGTTTTTCATTATTTTACAGACATGCAGCTTTTCTTTTTTAATTTCCATTGTCGTTTGTTTGATTTTAATTCCATTCATGTTGCTTTTAATACATTTTTTTCTTCAAACTTCGATGTGTGGTCTTATCTCATTGGTTTCATGCATGTCATGATATGGGTTTTGACATTCACTTGCACCCATTATGTGTGTGTGACGGAAATGTGTTTATTTAGATACTTGCCATTGGGGTTGTATCATGTAATTGGCATTTCTATGTGGATGGATGCAATACTTGGGTGGGTGTTTGGCATGTGGAGGCTGCCCATAAGGGCCAGGGATCTAGATTGTGATGACGTGTTGGCTGGGGGACATGTGTCGGGGCCTGCTGGCAGGTACCCTGCACTGCTGGGGGGTGGGGGTGCAAGGGAACACGAGTGGGGGCCTGCTGGCAGGTACCCTGCACTGCTGGGGGGTGGGGGTGCAAGGGGACATGAGTGGGACATGAGTGGGGACCTGCTGGCAGGTACCCTGCACTGCTGGGGGTTGGGGGTGCAAGGGGACATGAGCGGGGGCCTGCTGGCAGGTACCCTGCACTTCTGGGGGGTGGGGGTGCAAGGGGACATGAGTGGGGGCCTGCTGGCAGGTCCCCTGCACTGCTTGGGGGGTGGGGGTGCAAGGGGACATGAGTGGGGGCCTGCTGGCAGGTACCCTGCACTGCTGGGGGGTGGGGGTGCAGGGGGACATGAGTTGGTGATCAGTGGTGCAAGCGGACAGGTGGCTTGTCTGTGGTGCATGGCCATGGTGGATGGGCTGCCTGTGGGACATGACCAGGGGTGCGGGGTAGTCCCCTGTGGTGTGGTCTGCCTGCAGGGGCCGTGGAGGGTGTAGAGGGAACACCTGGGAGGACCCACACTGCCAATTCACGTGGTTACCCGCTCTGACAGCTAAATCCCGTGTGAAACTTCCTGCGAACCCCTTAAATACACGTACCCCACTCGCACAGGGCCTATCGCAGGTGAAAATTCACGCGAACCCCAGGAATGTTGGTCCTGTGCTAGCGAGCGGGGTACGTGTAGTTCTGGGGTACAGCGTGAAGTTTTACACGTGAAAGGGCCCTGGTGAGCGGAGTACGTGTATTCCTGGCGTTCGCGTGCAGTTTCACCCGCGTTTTCAGCAGGGTACGTGTATTACGGGGTTCGCGTGAAGTTTCACATGCGAAAGGGCCCTGGTCGAGGGAGTACGTGAATTTCAGGTGTGCGCGGCAAGTTTTACACGCGAAAGGGCAACGCCCGTGCATAATACGTCACAGACGCGCTTACGCGCTAAGGGCCTTTGGTCCAATGATCGGGCTAAGGGCCTTTGGTCCAATGATATCGCGTACGTGTGGTGACGCGCTTACGCGCTAAGGGCCTTTCCTCGAATTACACGCTGACGTGCAAGATTTTCACGTGCCAAATCACTCCGTATCAAGCTGGCCACGCGTACACACACGGAAGACCACTCTCCTGCCCAGAAGGCCATTTTCCTGCCCCCCAGAGCCCCGAGCACGCTCCCACCAGCCATCTGCTGCTGCCTGTCTGGCTGCTGCCCACGTGCCCCAGCCGGTCAAGTGGCACAGCGAGTAGAGCGCTCGCTTTGACATCAGTGCAGAGCCTGCGAATGCAGGTTCGAATCCCGGCAGCGCCAAACTCAGCGTTTCATCCTTCCGAGGTCGATAAATGAGCACCACACACCGTGGGTAATAATAAGCAGCGCTCAGATACCTGAGGGTTCGTAGCGCTATATAAATGCCAAATTATTATTATTATTATTATTTGGTGCCTGCACGTCAGCCATCTGCAGGGGTCAAGTTGCTGTGTACACCCCTGCTGGAACAGAAGACTCCCGACTGGGATTCCATCGCTCCACAGCCCAGCCCCAGGACCCAGTTGCCCACCCACTCCTGCCTCTGGGGTTGCCATGTCGGGCACTACACCATCTGGCACCACTGGCAACCCCAAGCAAGAGAGGCAGAGGGCCACCAGCTTCACTGCCACCGAAGTTGGTGTCCTGGTGGAGCATGTCCTGGGGCATTATGATGCCCTCTTCGGAACATCACGCGCCAACAAGGAAGGACGGGAGAGGATCTGGGACGAGGTAGTGGTTGCCATCAACGCGGAGGGGGTGGCAACCCGCAACATCAAGCACATCAAGAAGCGCTGGGAGGTCTTCAGGTCCAGGACCCTCCACAAAGCCCAGCACCTCGCGGAGGGGGGCCGGGCACGCCTGAGTGCCATCCAGATGAGGGTCCTGGAACGCGTAGGCCCAGCGCTCCACACCCAGATCCTTCGGAGGCAGACCCGTCTGGAGTTGAGCAGTGAGTGGCCAAGCATTGCTGTGTGAGACAGGGCATGTTGCAGTGTGCTGGTAGTCTGATGCTTGCCTGTATGTGTGACATAGGCCATGTATGGATGTGTGTGTGCAGGGACATCATGGTCATGCATGTGAGACCAGTTATGTGTGAGCCACATGGTTGCTGCATGTGTTTTAAAGCAACATGGGGAGCTCTATGTGGAATGCATACATGAATGCATGGCTGTCTCTGTTCCTGGACATGGAGGGGGGGTGAGGAATGGGTGCTGATGTCATGTACATGTATGGTGCACATGTGTGTGTGTGTGCCTGAGAAGTGTGTGTGTGACTTTGAAACACCATGGATGCATGTGACTTTGAAGGCAACATCTTGGTTTACAGGGGCCCTTCTACATGGATGTTGATGTTAATTGCAGGCGCCCGGACTGCTTCTGCATGTGTGTTGTGTGCATTCACCCATGTGTTGTGGAATGACAGGATGGAAGTGACATTTGACAGTGCCACTCATGTGTTATTGCTTCCTGTCTAGGGTATTTTGTACTGTGCCCTGATGCTTGTGTTCTATGTCTCCCTCTACGCAGCGTCAAGTGAAGAAGAGGGCGGAGACGGCGCTGTGGAGCCAAGCGGCGGGGATGCCTCCACTGGGCGGCGACGCAAGGCCCAGCCACCCTCCCAGGAATTACCATCATCCGGGAGCGAGGGGGCTGGTGCTGCGTCTGCCTCAACGGCTGTGGCGGAAGGGCCGGGTGAGCCCCCACAGGGGCTTCCAATGGCGGAAGACGTGGAGACATCCAGGTTGGTGGTCTCCACAGAGGAGGAGGAGCCCGCTACTGAGCCGCACATGGGGCCTGGTGGGGGTAGTACCACTGGTGCAAGTGGTGCAGTCCAGGGCCAGGGTCAGGAGGGAGCACAGGTCACCGCGGAGGGGCCTGTGCATGTCGCTGTCCTTGACCCTGTGACTGCACCATCATGCACCAGCAGAGAGGCCCCGTCCCAGGCCCGTCCGCAGGTAGGGTAGAGTGCCATATCACCTGCCTCTCCACTACCTGCGGACGAGGGGTCCCGCGACCATATGGGATCCGTCCTGGTGGGTGTCGCGTTGCGCACGCATGCAATTCATGATGACGTGCGTTCTTCCTGGGGGGAGAACGCACGCCATCACGAAGAGCAGCGTCGTGACGTGGCACTGCTGGGAGGGGCCCTGGTCGGAGGGTTCCTACATGTGACGCGCACTCTGGCGGACCTCTCCTCCTCTGTGGGGGCTATGCGCCGGTCGTTCTCCACATCCTCTTCCGGCCCAGATTCCACCAGGGCTCCCTGTGGACCTGGCCCGACCAACGCAGCCAGCTTGGTGGAGATCCCATCCCTGCCACAGTCGGGAGTCTGCGGTCCAGCAGGGGTGGACACCACAACTGGAGACCAGCAGATGGAGGATGTGCAGGCACCATCGGACAGGGCACATGGACAGCAGGAGCAGGCTGTAGGTGGGAGCAATGATGGCTCGGGGCCATCAACATCGGAGGGGCAGGCATCGGCCGGAGGGCAGGAGGCCCCTGTATGGGAAGTGTCTTCCGTGTGGCAGCGGTTGGGCCATGCGATGGATGCGGAGCGGCAGCGGGCGGAAGAGGCATGGCTCACGATGGTCAGGGCGGAGAACTCCATGCGTAGGGCCCTGAGGCGGGCCGAGTGCCTCGAGGCCATTCACAGGGACCTGGAGTTCCAGATGTCATCGTACCTGCGAAACCTCGGGGCCATGGAAGAGGACCGCCTCCGGGACATCGAGCAGGAGTTCGATAATGCCCTGGTCCGGAACATCAACATGTGAGCCGTTGGACTTGCCCGCTGCCCTTGTAAATAGTTATTTGGTTAGTATTAGGTTTCCTTTGGTTTTTTCTTTATTTGGGACCTTTTGGACAATGGACCACATTTTTGTATATAGTTTTTTTATTAGGTAGGAGTTTTTGATAGGTTTCATTTCTTCAGTTGGGATCATGGACCCTGGATTGTTCATATGTTTATAGTTAACTGTTGGATTCTACTTTTTTGTTTGGATTTCCCAATGGTTTTCACTTTTGTTTTTCCCTTGGATTCCATTTTTGGAACTGTGACTTTGGACACCTTTCCTTTGGATTATGATTTGTTGTTTTTCATTATTTTACAGACATGCAGCTTTTCTTTTTTAATTTCCATTGTCGTTTGTTTGATTTTAATTCCATTCATGTTGCTTTTAATACATTTTTTTCTTCAAACTTCGATGGGTGGTATTATCTCATTGGTTTCATGCATGTCATGATATGGGTTTTGAGATTCACTTGCACCCATTGTGTGTGTGTGAGGGACATGTCTTCATTTACATACTTGCCATTGGGGTTGTGTCATGTAATTGGCATTTCTATGTGGGTGGATGCAATACTTGGGTGGGTCTTTGGCATGTGGAGGCTGGCCATAAGGGCCAGGGATCGAGATTGTGATGACGTGTTGGCTGGGGGACATGTGTCAGGGCCTGCTGGCAGGTGTCCCGCACTGCTGGGGGGTGGGGGTGCAGGGGACATGTGTCGGGGCCTGTTGGCAGGTGCCCCGCACTGCTGGGGGGTGGGGGTGCAAGGGGACATTAGTGGGACATGAGTGGGGGCCTTCTGGCAGGTGCCCCGCACTGCTGGGGAGTGGATGTGCAAGGGGACATGGGTGGGGGCCTGCTGGCAGGTACCCTGCACTGCTGGGGGGTGGGGGAGCAAGGGGACATGAGTGGGACATGAGTGGGGGCCTGCTGGCAGGTACCCTGCACTGCTGGGAGGTGGGGGTGCAAGGGGACATGAGTGGGGGCCTGCTGGCAGGTGCCCCTCAGTGCTGGGGGTGCAAGGGGACCTGAGTGGGGGCCTGCTGGCAGGTGCCCCTCAGTGCTGGGGGGTGGGGGTGCAAGGGGACATGAGTGGGGGCCTACTGGCAGGTGCCCCTCAGTGCTGGGGGGTGGGGGTGCAAGGGGACATGAGTGGAGGCCTGCTGGCAGGTGCCCCTCAGTGCTGGGGGTGCAAGGGGACATGATTGGGGGCCTGCTGGCAGGTGTCCCTCAGTGCTGGGGGCGCAAGGGGACATGAGTGGGGGCCTGTTGGCAGGTGCCCCACACTGCTGGGGGGTGGGTGTGCAAGGGGACATGAGTGGGGGCCTGCTGGCAGGTGCCCTGCACTGCTGGGGGGTGGGGGTGCAGGGGGACATGAGTGGGACATGAGTGGGGGCCTGCTGGCAGGTGCCCCACACTGCTGGGGGGTGGGTGTGCAAGGGGACATGAGTGGGGGCCTGCTGGCAGGTGCCCTGCACAGCTGGGGGGTGGGGGTGCAAGGGGGTAATGCGTTGGTGATCACTAGTGCAAGGTGACATGTGGCTTGGCTGGGGGGCATGCCTATGGTGGATGGGCTGCCTGCGGGACATGCCCAGGGGTGCAGGATGGTGCCCTGTGGTGTGGTCTGCCTGCAGGGGCCGTGGAGGGTGTAGAGGGAACACCTGGGAGGACCCACACTGCCAATTCACGTGTAGGAATCCCCTGCACCCCCGAAATACACGTACCCCACTCGCACAGGGCCTATCGCGTGTGGAACTTCCCCGCACCCCAGAAATACACATACCCTGCTGAAATCGCGTGTGGAACTTCCCACGCACCCCAGGAATACACGTACCCTGCTGAAATTGCGTGTTAAACTTGCCAGTACCCCAGAAATACACGTACACTGCTGAAATCACGTGTGGAACTTCCCGCGCACCCCAGAAATACACGTACCCTGCTGAAATCGCGTGTTAAACTTCCCCGCACCCCAGAAATACACGTACCCTGCTGAAATCGCGTGTTAGACTTCCCCGCACCCCAGGAATACATGTACCCTGCTGAAATCGCGTTTTAAACTTGCCCGCACCCCAGAAATACACATACCCTGCTGCAATCGCGTGTGGAACTTCCCGCGCACCCCAGAAATACACATAACCTGCTGAAATCACGTGTTAAACTTGCCCGCACCCCAGAAATACACGTACCCTGCTGGAATCGCGTGTGGAACTTCCCGCACACCCCAGAAATACACATACCCTGCTGAAATCGCGTGTTAAACTTCCCCGCACCACAGAAATACACGTACCCTGCTGAAATTGCGTGTTAGACTTCCCCGCACCACAGGAATACACGTACCCTGCTGAAATTGCGTGTTAAACTTGCCTGCACCCCAGAAATACACGTACCCTGCTGCAATCGCGTGTGGAACTTCCTGTGCACACCAGAAATACACGTACCCTGCTGAAATCGCGTGTTAAACTTCCCCGCACCTCAGAAATACACGTACCCTGCTGAAATCGCGTGTTAGACTTCCCCGCACCCCAGGAATACACGTACCTTGCTGAAATCGCGTGTTAAACTTGCCCGCACCCCAGGAATACACGTACCCTGCTGAAACCGCGGGTGAAACTTCCCGCGAACCCCAGGAATACACGTTCCCCGCTTGCCGTGTGCTGTGTGGCGGCCCTGTATACTGGTCCAGGGTTAGCGCAGCCCTTTGCGCTGGATTGGGGATTTTGATGGCTTTTCCTTGCGCGAGGGGCGTTCTTGGAGGCGTTACTGGCGCTGCTGCAGGGTCACTGCGCCACTCTGCGCCGCGGCTGCTTTTGGTGGTTAAAATCCATGAATACGCTGTGCGCCGAAATGGCGGGTGAAACTTCCCGCGAACCCCAGGAATACACGTTCCCCGCTTGCCGTGTGCTGTGTGGCGGCCCTGTATACTGGTCCAGGGTTAGCGCAGCCCTTTGCGCTGGATTGGGGATTTTGATGGCTTTTCCTTGCGCGAGGGGCGTTCTTGGAGGCGTTACTGGCGCTGCTGCAGGGTCACTGCACCACTCTGCGCCGCGGCTGCTTTTTGTGGTTAAAATCCATGAATACGCTGTGCGCCGAAATGGCGTGTGGAACTTACCGCGCACCCCAGAAATACACATACCCTGCTGAAATTGCGTGTTAAACTTGCCCGCACTCCAGAAATACACATAAACTGCTGAAATCGTGTGTGGAACTTCCCGCGCACCCCAGAAATACACGTACCCTGCTGAAATTGCGTGTTAAACTTCCCCGCACCCCAGAAATACACATACCCTGCTGAAATTGCATGTTAGACTTCCCCCGCATCCCAGGAATACACGTACCCTGCTGAAATCGCGTGTGGAACTTCCCGCGCACCCCAGAAATACACGTACCCTGCTGAAATCGCGTGTTAAACTTCCCCGCACCCCAGAAATACACGTTCCCTGCTGAAATTGCGTGTTAGACTTCCCCGCACCCCAGGAATACACGTACCCTGCTGAAATCGCGTGTTAAACTTGCCCGCACCCCAGAAATACACGTACCCTGCTGCAATCGCGTGTGGAACTTCTCGCGCACCCCAGAAATACACGTACCCTGCTGAAATCGCGTGTTAAACTTCCCCGCACCCCAGAAATACACGTACCCTGCTGAAATCGCATGTTAGACTTCCCCCACCCCAGAAATACACGTACCCTGCTGAAATTGCATGTTAAACTTGCCCGCACCCCAGAAATACACGTACACTGCTGAAATCGCGTGTGGAACTTCCCGCGCACCCCAGAAATACACGTACCCTGCTGAAATCGCGTGTTAAACTTCCCCGCACCCCAGAAATACACGTACCCTGCTGAAATCGCGTGTTAGACTTCCCCGCACCCCAGGAATGCACGTACCCTGCTGAAATCGCGTGTTAAACTTGCCCGCACCCCAGAAATACATGTACCCTGCTGCAATCGCGTGTGGAACTTCCTGCGCAACCCAGAAATACACGTACCCTGCTGAAATTGCGTGTTAAACTTGCCCGCACCCCAGAAATACACATACCCTGCTGAAATCGCGTGGGGAACTTCCCGCACACCCCAGAAATACACGTACCCTGCTGAAATCGCGTGTTAAACTTCCCCGCACCCCAGAAATACACGTACCCTGCTGAAATCGCGTGTTAGACTTCCCCGCACCCCAGGAATACACGTACCCTGCTGAAATCGCGTGTTAAACTTGCCCGCACCCCAGAAATACACGTACCCTGCTGCAATCGCGTGTGGAACTTCCCGCACACCCCAGAAATACACGTACCCTGCTGAAATCGCGTGTTAAACTTCCCCGCACCCCAGAAATACATGTACCCTGCTGAAATCGCGTGTTAGACTTCCCCGCACCCCAGGAATACACGTACCTTGCTGAAATCGCGTGTTAAACTTGCCAGCACCCCAGAAATACACGTACCCTGCTGAAATCACGTGTTAAACTTCCCCGCACCCCAGAAATACACGTACCCTGCTGAAATCGCGTGTTAGACTTCCCCGCACCCCAGGAATACACGTACCTTGCTGAAATCGCGTGTTAAACTTGCCCGCACCCCAGGAATACACGTATCCTGCTGAAATCGCGGGTGAAACTTCCCGTGCACCCCAGAAATACACGTACCCTGCTGAAATCGCGTGTTAAACTTCCCAGCGCCCCAGAAATACACGTACCCTGCTGAAATCACGTGTTAAACTTCCCCGCACCTCAGAAATACACTTACCCTGCTGAAATCGCGTGTTAGACTTCCCCGCACCCCAGGAATACACGTACCTTGCTGAAATCGCATGTTAAACTTGCCCGCACCCCAGGAATACACGTACCCTGCTGAAATCGCAGGTGAAACTTCCCGCGAACCCCAGGAATACACGTTCCCCGCTTGCCGTGTGCTGTGTGGCGGCCCTGTATACTGGTCCAGGGTTAGCGGTGCCCTTTGCGCTGGATTGGGGATTTTGATGGCTTTTCCTTGCGCAAGGGGCGTTCTTGGGGGCGTTACTGGCGCTGCTGCAGGGTCACTGCGCCACTCTGCGCCGCGGCTGCTTTTGGTGGCTAAAATCCATGAATACGCTGTGCGCCGAAATGGATTTTGGCGCATGCGGCTGGCGCAGACTATCGCACGCGCACACTGTGCTCCAGCCGCGTGCGCCACTTGTGCGCTTAATTCTATGAATTACCCGCTTAATGTGTACTTTGCAGCAGGTTACGGACTGGCTTTGATGGCACCCAGCCTCCAGCAGTGTTATCACCTGTTTTGCTCTGGCTTCATCTGCGTTAGCACCTTGCTGACAGAGCAATTACAAACTTTTTTAGTGTCAGTTTAGTGTTTCAGTTCCATTCTGGCTGCCTGCCCCTTGAGACCAAAGAACATTCTTATTTAAGGAACACAAGGGTGCTATACAAGATGTCCACCCCTTTGCCACACCTGCAAGCAAGTGAGGGCCCATTCATATTGAAATGGACCCCGACAAGCTCTAAAAAATATTTAGCCAGGCCCTTTGAGCGAGTGCTCAAGCTGCTCTTTGTTATTCCAATGTGCCTGATTGCCACCAAGCAGGGATGAGGGCGTGTCTGTTGTGGCTGGTGTGAATTGATTTGGAAGGTGTCACCAGGACATGGCAAGGGCCCGCTCGCTCTTTGTGTGTCATATAAGTGCTAAATCTACCTCTGCATAGAGCACACTGCAATCTTGTGGGGGACGAGTGGGCGCGGGACAAAGGAAAGTCCACTGACACGTCTTCCGACACATCCCACTGTTGGCGATTGTTTATGGGAACTGCATCACCAAGGAATATGGGCACTGGTTTTCTTGACTAAATGATCATTTGGAGATCTGCTGGTGAGTACTATTGCTGATTACGAAGCTCACTTTGAGGTGTATCAGTTGTACACATTGGGCTATGAAGCTCGGGCCCCCTTTAAAACGACTTCAAATTTGGCATAGATGTTTCGAGTCAAATATGCTTCTAAATGCCCTGTATGGATTCCTTGGGCTAGAGCACCCAAAGCTCGCTGTACCTGAGATGTCTTATAACCAGGGTCTGGCCTGCAAAGTATCAGCTCCTCCTCTTCCTCTTTCCCATTTCCCCCATGCCCCTTGCCAGATTGCTCCAGTAATGTGACCTCCTCCGTGGCTTCACGACATCACAACCTCCTCCCTTTGTAACTACCCAGTTCATACTTAGTCCATCACTTCAATAAGTCTCTGAGGTCTGTTTCTCGCTTTCTGAGGGCGGCCTGGATGTTCCACTCATGCTCTGGCTGGGCTGTGCGCTTCAACCATGCTCCTTGCTTCACTTGCACATTCTTCTCCATCCCCTTCTTCTAAAGCCTCCGATTCCTCCTCTTCTTTATTTTCTCGTCCCTTTCCCGCTACTCCCCTGGTTATCTTTTTGAAATGTGACGAATTGCGGGTTATGTGCCGCTGTCCATCCTCTGCTGTTATTAGTGAACCTTTTGCATTCATGACCATCAAGCATTTGCAGTTGAAAGCAGTCGAATATTAGTCCATGGCAACCGGCACGTATTCTCCCCCTTCAATAGGCGCAAAGAAGTCAATGGTGATTTCATCCCACGCCTTTTCAGGCAGCTCTGTCATCTGAAGCCGTTCCGGATTGTTGTGTGGGCTAAGAACTGTGCATGTTGGACAATCCTTGAGGAGTTGTTCCACCTGATCATCCAGGTGGGAAAACCATATTGTCTGCCATAGAAGCCGTTTGGTGGACACTATGCCCCTGTGTCCTTCATGGGCCATCTCAATCATCTGCTGCCGTAGAGATAGTGGGATCACTACCTTTGTTCCTTTTAGGAGCAGTCTCTCCTCCGATGTGGATAGTTTGCCCTTCACAAGCAGTAGGCTTCTGACGTCTTTCCGTACCTCTAGGCTGGCACACTCCCCCGCCTGCTTGGCATGTTTCCATCATACTGTTTCCAGGCATCGTATGATAAGATGGAAGGCTTGGTCATTCTCTGTTTTCCGAATTATTTGTAGGGTATTGACCACTTTCGGAGTGGCTGCTTGTAGGACATAGTGGATGTATTGGTATTCGATGGTCGGCCCTGCCAATTCTCTGGAGACTGGGTGTCGAGATAAGAAATCTGCCAGGTTCTCTTCCTTCCCTGGGCGATGTATGATATTAAAACAATAACCCTGCAGCCTTAACCCCAACCTGGCGATCCTCTGTGGCATTGTTGCTTGTGGATTTCCGTTGATGAATAGTAGGTCTTGGTGATCGATTACTATGGTAAACGGTTTTCCATATAGGAACAGATGAAAATATTTGCAGGCCCATACTACCGCTAGCCCCACTTTCTCTTCCTGGGAGTAGGCCTATTCTGTCTTGGAGAGACTGTGGCTAGCATAGGAGACAATGTGTCATTTCTGAGGTGATTCAGGATCCACTTGAGCTAGAATGGCGCAAAACGCAAATGGGCTTTCATCGACAGTCAGTTCTGTGTTCCTTGTGGTGTCAAAATATGCCATGTTTTCAGATGACGAGATGCGTTGACATATAGTTTGAAATGCCCCTTGTCAGGATTCCGACCAATGAAATGGGATATGTTTTTGCTCTCAGGGATTCACTCACTGAGGCGAAGTCTTGGATGTAACGTGTGTAATATATTGCTTGGTGGGGGCTTGTTGAGGGCCACCACTTTTTCTGGGTCAGGTGTCATGCCCTGTGCAAACAAAATGTGTCTGAAAAAACAGAATGTGCCCTTCCGAAATTCACACTTTTCCTTGTTGTGTGTGAGGTGGGGGCCTCCAGCGCCATGCACAGTCTTTCCAAGGTGTTGTCATGCTGGTCTTTATCTTTCCCAAATACCAAGATGTCGTCACTATAGTTGAGACAATTTGGTATATGTCTTATAACTGTACATTTCTGCTTGAAAAATCTCAGCTGAGGAGGAACTCCAAAGCGGAGTCGTTTGTATCTATAAATTCCTAAGTGCGTCACAAAGGTAGTGATATATCTTGACTCCTCACACAGTTCCAGCTGGTGGCACCCTTTGTTCAGGTCCAATTTTGAGAATTCTTGCACTCCATTTAGAAAGTGAATTCTGTCTGTTATCCGGGGAGCTTGATGTCTTTCTCTCAATATTGCCTCATTTGGTCTTCGTACATCGACACATAGTCGAATGGAGTCAAATCCATTTTTTGGAACTAGTGCTATTGTGAAACCCATGCCGTGAGCCCTACTGTTGGTTCGATGATGTTGTGTTTGAGCAGTTCCTCTTGTTATTGAATATTTACAGGTATCCCTCTGTAGTACCATGCGACTGGTCTTACAGCTGTGTCAATGTACAGTTGGATTTTCCTGGTTCTCAGTTTCCCTAATCCTTTGAAGAGGGATGGAAATAATTGTGCAATTCTCGCTGTCGAGTCAATGTACTTGTGAGCCAGTAGTCAATATAGCACATGGATGAGACCCATGTCTAATGCTGCTTTCTGAAGCTCAGGATGCAGGCACTTTCCACTGCAGCCTCCAACACGTGTATTTTAAGTTTCTTGGCTTGTGTTTTATATCTTTTCGGCTACGAAGTATCCCTTGCATGGCAGTGTTATTTATGAGCCATCAGGATAAATGTACACTTCAGCCAGCTTACATTTGGGGCCCACAGGATGCTGTTGTACATTTCTTTGCTAATGACATAACTGTTAGTGTCTACTAGAAATTCTGCAAGCAGCTCGTTGATTTGTAGCAGTAGTGTGGGGCTCTGCTCTTTCGTCGTTGGGTTTCCTAGGGCATAAAGATAGCCCCTCTTTCTTAGCTCTTCCATTGATGAGCAGTTGGAGCCTCTGTCTGATGGGGACTGCTCCACAAGGTATCTAATGTGTCTTTTTGTACGTCTCTTGGGGTGAGACGTCTATCTGTGATACGAATGCCACGTCGGGCATCGATTTGTCACTTGTTTTCAGGTCTACCTTTCTTTCTCGATTTCGTCTGTGGGAGTGCTCCTGTTGTTGTATCAGCCCCAATTCTTTGAGGAGGGCCATCTCCTTTATCCTATGAATTTGGATCCCTCACCTCTTGCTTGACTACGAGACATCCAGAACACCGCTTTGAAGTGATTCTCACCTCTACATACTGAACACTGTTGGCCAATGGCAGTGCACGTTCCCTCATGAGGGAATTCATACCTGCACCTGTATCAGAAATGGTTGTTGAACCCATGTTGTGTCGAGGTTGTCGCTATTCAGTTGACTGTTTCGGGCGAGGGCTGGTCACCCGCACTTTACCCATGGCTTTCACCTGTAGTTCCACTGCCTTGTCGGACTGTGCCAGCTGTAATTTCCTCTAAGTATTGGGGTTTCTGCAGTAGGCATTTGAGAAAAAGCCGTGGACTTGCACCCTGCTATAATCTGCGATCGCAAAGTCTCTTCATTTGAATAGTTATTGAAGATGCAATGTTTCATGCAAATTCTGAGGTGCATCAGAAAAGCATCTATCGTTTCACCCTTGTTTTGAGTCATGGTGTGAAAGATGTGGCGTTTATAGTCTGTTAGTATGAGGCGTGAATTATTCTGTAAGTGCTGAGCGTAGTCCAGCATGACTCTATCGCATCTGCTTGGAAATTCATCCACAATCTCTCAAACATTTGGTCTTATAGCTATGGAGAGTAGGCATTGCTTTTTGTCACCGTCAAGTGACTCCATAGCTCTAATATACACATCGAAATCCCTAGCCCATCTGGCCTATCTTGGACCCAGGTGGCTAGTCTCTGTGATATCAAAGTGTCCCGGTTGTTGGATCACTATGTTTTCTTGCAGGCGTGATGGTAGGCACGCCTGTGGTGTCAAAGGGACAGTGTGCGTGTCAGCATCTGACATTGCTTGTTTTGCCGCGTGATCTGGGTGTCTTAACACTGTATGTGTGTGCTTTTTGCTGTTGCTTCTTATTTGATTGTCAATGTAAGATGTCACAAACTGGTGGGCCCCTTTATTTCCTGAGCACTTTATGTTCTCACCTCTGTCTGTAGAAGCGGGACCATCTGTTCCGTTCTGTTCTCCGTTTCTTTGTATTTGCTTTCCCATCCTGTAATGAGCATCAAGGTGTTTCCTCACGGATGTGCGCCATCAGGGTGCACACCTCAGCTGCTCCATAGTCCTCACGTTGTTGCTGCAGCACTCTGGTATCGCCGGTGGAGCACCGCCGCCTGTCGGGATCACCGGGCCCAAGTACCCGATAGCATGCCTCATGCTGCACCACACCCCCTCTTCTGCTTTCTGGGTCGCGAACTCGGGTGCATCCTGAGTCGCCGACAGCGTGTCCTCTGCTCCGTCGCCAATGAAGTGTCCTGTAAAACTGACTCCTCCTCTTTCTCTTTCCCATCTCCAGTCATGTGACCACCTCTGTGGCTTCACAACGTCACAGTATGATTATCTTTAAATAGTATTCGCCAACTGTTCTTTAAAATGTACCATTTGCTAAACAAATTCTGAAAACGTATTTAGGGGGAACACATGTCATTGTATTTCTTCCTCCGTAGCATTGTATTTAAACTCTATCTACTTGTGACCAATGTACGTGCCACTTAGTGCTTTATAATGTATTATTGATCAGAAATGGAAAAAAAACATGTGTGTCTGGGTATTAGCCTAAGTGTGTTGTGATTCACTAAAACGGTCCACTTTTTGTTTGAGTCTGGTCCCTTTTTTGTGGCTGTGGATCACATTTCTTTTTTGGTGCCCAAGCCTAATTTTTGGCCTAGTCTGACTCTGGTCTGCAGCTTTTTTATACACTTAACGCCCCAATGCTAGCATATAAATTGCCCCACCTCATCCCTCTGCATAAGATAACAGATTCAAAGCACAGCACACAATGTCCCCCATATAATAGTTGCATGCAAAATCCCCAGCAAGCGCAAAACCATATCATATACTAGACCCAATAACAAAACAGAATATCACCTCACAAAAAAATTTAACCAGCAAACATGTCTCTCAGCCTACACTGACCGCATTCAAAATGCCCCAAGTAAACAGCCATTCCTTGATAGCACCATGATGCACTTATTTTGCAGTACCACCAATGCTGCGAAATACACACATGTTGTAGAATGTCAGCAAAACCGCAGTAATGTCCTTATACAATTTATGTCCTTGTCACAGTGGAAAGGCATTTATGTCTACAATGGAGCAGCAATGACCAAGTTTGCAAGTTTGGAGTTTAAAAAAAAAAGGTTTTATATTTTTAGTTGATATAGTTGAGCAAAAAATCAACTTTTCAATATACAATTTCATTTTCAATTTACACTTGTCATTTGTGTGTCACAATATATTTTACATATGATACATCAGCTTTACAATAGTTATTATGCAATCATTTGAGTAGTCACAGTTTCAGCATCAGCACATAGTTATTAACACTTCATGTCAAAATTAAGCTATTGCACCCAAGTTTAAAGATTCAAGATATTTCAAGTTTAAAGATTCAAGATATTTCAGAGCTTCAAGAATGACAGTAATGCGATCTCCTCCTAAAATCTTCATCCACCTAGTTTCAGGAGTTAGCAATGAGTAATCTTCAAATAGGTGTTCTAAAAAAGTTTGCTTTTGGGCAATAGTGCTTGACAATTGACATCAGATGCTTTCGCGTTTCTATGCTTGAGCTGTCGATACAATATCTACAGATTCTCTCCTCGTCGTTAAGTTTGTGTCTAATGCCAGAGACTTTCCTTGTCAGCCACAAATGTAATCGGAAAGGAAGAAATAGAGATCTGTACTTGGGAGGTGGATACTTGATCAAATACCTGGTTAAAGGGTTTGATTTTAAACCGTCCAGTCTTCGCCATGTTTGTATCCGTTGCAAGGGTAATGGCCCAAAATGTCGCCCTCATAATTGTGACGGCTGAAATTTCTGACTTTTTATTTAACACCCCCCTTATACCACATATAGGTATGTGATATTATAGTAATATGGGGGGCTGCGGGGAGTCCCCCCCGCATATCTATGTGGTATTAAGGGGGTTAAATAAAATAAAAATAATAAAAAGTCTGCATTTTCGCCCGTCACAATTAAGGGGGTCGCAGTGATCACATAGATCCATTGCAAGTATCCCATGCTATGCACCAGTCATGCAGCCACAGATTTAGTTTTGCCCTATTAGGGTTTGTTATTAGTAAGTCTAATGAGATGTCAGCCTCCAACATCGCACTTATAGACTTAGCCTTCCAAGCCAAACAGGACCTGTCAGAGCTGGCTTTCATAAGCGATGCTAAAGCAGATAATATCATGTCTGGAGTTGTAGGCATAAGACATTTCCTGTACAGACTGAGCATTTTCCACAAATACGCTGCATTAAAAGATAACCGGCCCAATTCACACTTTTCCAGAACAGACTTTCCAGTTTCTCCCAGAATAGCGCCGATTCGATTTCCTTGGTCTCAGCCATGTATGTTATGATGGGAATAACTTTCTGTTTGTAGAATAATATTAGTGGTTTGTACGAAAGTTTCCCATATTTTCTATGTATCATACGAGCTTGGGACACAGCTGTTAAGATGTTTTTTCTGAGTTCCAATCGATATGGTGAATCCCGTGGACTATTATTCATATAAAGCCCAAGATATCTCTACACGTTGGCTGCACGTAGAATAGAACTATTCAGATACCATTTGAAGGAGAACTTATGCAGGTATCGTTTGGGAGAGAAAATGAGTATATTGTCTTCTTCAAATTTTTTGTAAGTACATTTTTGGCTGCATAGATTTCCAAAGCAAATAGCAAGTTTTGCAACCCCTTCAGAGTTTTAGACATAAGCACCAAGTCGTCGGCGTACAGAAGCCAAGGGACGACATGATTGCCTATCTTAGGTGAATCAGAAATTACTTTTTTGAAATGTACTCCTATGTCTGCTATGAAGATGTTAAATAAGGTAGAGGCCAAAATGCATCCTTGCTTTAGTCCCATGAAAGTGGGGATGGATTGAGTTAAAGTTCCTTCTTGTGTAAGTCGGATTTGAATGGAGTTATCCATGTAAAGCTGCAAGACCAGGGCAAGAATATACGTCGGGCATGCTGCCTCTTCCAATTTTGCAAATAATAGTTCACATTGGCACAGAATCGAAAGCAGTTTTGAAATCGACAAAGGCCACGTAGATTGGTTGGCTTGTTTGTTTGCTATACTGCTTAATGTGCAATAGAGATGGCAAGTTGACTGACGTGCCCAAACCAGATATGAAACCTGTTTGGAATCCGTCAGATAACATTTGTGATTTTAACCAATGATTGAAGTCCCTTAACAGAAGTCTTGCAAAGATCTTACATCTAAGATGGCCGGTAGTTTTCCGAAATTTTCGCGATTTCCTTTCTTATATATTGGAATTATGACAGATTTCTTCCAAGATGGAGTTATTTGTCTAGACTGTAGCACTTGCCCAAAAAGCAAAAATAATACTGTTTCCCAAGCCTCCGGATGTTGCTTTAACATACAGTTAGCCCGACCATCAGTTCCTGGTTATCTTGACTCAGTCGTTTGATGTATATTAAGATATCTTCTTTATCAAAGCATATAGTACCAGGAGCATCTCATGCGTAGTCATGGATGACTCCAGTTGCATGTTGCGTTGCATACAAATTCTTATAATAAGTGCACCAAACATTTTGTGGTACTGCATTGATTGCTGCTGGGATTCTTGAAAAGCTGCATTCAAGGTGCTTCCATATTTGCGCACTGTTTTTGGTTGTTAAAGTTGCCAACATCAATTCACCATCTTGCTGGATGGTAAGAGCTTGATATGACTTCAACAAATTGTTGTAGCGCATTTTCAGCTTGTGTGCATCAGAGGATTTGTTGATTGAATTTGTGAAGCCCAGTAATCTGAGTGCTCTTCGTAATTCAGATTTTATTTTGCTTTGTGGTTGCATCAAAAGCATGCTTGTGCTTGTAGTATGGCTTCTGAGCATGTGGTGTATATTGTCTGAAAACACTCATTGTCGATATATAGCTGCCCTCTACCACGGTTAAGCTAAGTGGAGGATAAGTCAAAGGTTTATTTAAAGACTTGGCCAGGTCAAATACCATCCACTCAGTCCATCTAAAATGATCTCTTCCCCCTGTTAACGTCAACTGGCCTATTTAAGAGGGAGTTTTGTGAACAAGATCAGGCCAAGTCCAAGTAATATGTAATAGACTGTGATCACTAAAAGATGTTCTGCTGCATGAATATATAATCAATAGTAGTTGTAAGATTACCTCAATGCCACATGGATTTGGCAGGCATTCATTGCACCATTTAGCATAAGGAACTGTCTCTCTGCCATGAGGTCAAGCCATTCTTTTTCAAGAGGTGTTGAAGGTTTTAGAGAGGTAGGTAAGCAGGAGATATTTAAATCCCAGCCTTTGATAGTCGAGAGCAAAGTGGTATCGTCTGGAATTCGATCTAGCATAAGTGCAAATGTCTCTAGAAATGACTTGTCAGTAATTTCAATATGATTCCAGTATACATTTAACAAGGCAAAATCTCCAGCAGGGGTAATGAATATTACAAACTGAACAAAACTGTTTGGAGAGGCGCAAGGTTCTAACCTTTAGACAAGATTTTTCTTTATTGCGAATATTAAGCCTGCTGAAGGGCGGCCTTTTAGTGCTTTGACAGCTGGCTACAAGATTACAAAGTGGGACTCCCATAAGGGGGCCTCCATGAGCCACGTATTTAGGAGCATTACAATGCCCATGTGAACCAAAGGATTCTTTTCTAGAGTTAGAAGGTGTTTAAAATCTCTCGGGCCTCATCACGAGTTGGGTGGTAGCCCTTAAATGCGGTGGTAACGCTATTATGCCGCATTTAAGGGTCCGCCCAAACACAAGTCTGGCAGCATTTACCTCTAGCACTAAACTGGGGGTGAATGTGCCAGAAAAATGCTGATTTTCTATGCAATCACTGCACGGTAATACCGCTGGCCGTAATTGCGCAGAAAAATCCCCATTGGATCCAATGGACAGATTGGGGAATTACGTTTACTGCTCAACCTGTGATCCAGCAGTATCACAGATACCGGCCAACTCGTGATGAGGCCCCTAGTATTCCAAGAGGGCCATTTGAGGATAATGCTGGGTATGGAGGTGGATGGCTAATTATAATTTACACTTTCGATCCCCCTTGAGCTTCTTGATGGATGATTCTTGTCCTGTAGAGTTACCTGTCTATTTGCATCGCGCAATGGGCTGGGGTTAATAGATACAGGTTCTTTTCTTACAGATTGCAACAGGTTTTCCTGCTGTATTAGGACAAAACCCAGATTGAAAAGATCAGCTCTGTCTTTTCACTGAGCATTAAGCACCAGCCCTGATTGTACCCAAATTCTGACCACTCCCAGGTTGCCATCATTAATACATTCGACCCAGGATATGTCAGAAGATTGTAAGTCTTCTAATGCAGGAATATCTCTGAAGAGATTCAAGATACTAGACCTGTTAAGGGCATATATATGGTAAGGCCCTGCTCTGCATTGTAGCAATAGATTAAACTGATCAAATTAAAAAACGTCTTTCTTGTTACCTGACTCGCTCAGTTCATGTGGTTTTACCTTAGATTATGTGACAAGTCGTGTGTGAAAATCTTCTTGCGAGTTAGAATTTGGGCTGATTAGTTTGATGGACTGACGCTATCCCGTCTGTGGGGACGAATTGAGTACGGAATCTGGGGTTTGCAGCAAGTGGTCTTGCAAGCACATTGGTTAGCCTAAGAGTTTCTTGAATTTCGTTCTGCCGTTGTTCGAGCTTAAGGCAGTTGATTTCTTTCATCTGAGATATAGAACATGGTGTCTTGTCCACATTACAACCCAAGGTGTCAACATGTCTAATGCTAATACATCTTGGCATGTTATTCTGATTCAAGGTACTATCCTGGTTTTCTCTCTGGTGAGTTATATAACTTAGGAACTGCGCTGCTTGGATGAGATCCTCCAAGAGTTCTCTTTGAGCTGAAAAAGAATCTTCAGTGTCAGAGTCAACTATCCTGATAATTCTTGATTTGCATCTATTTTGTGATGAAAATGTAGTACTTTGCTTTATAATGGCTGTTTGAGCACAGTTCGCCGACCTTTTTATCGGTGTTGTTATAAAATGGGCGAACCTCGTTGCTCCATTATGCGAGGCTTGAGGTGGTAATGTCTGATTCTTTGTTTTTTTCACAATTCTGGAATATTTAGGAGTTTTTTTTATTTTTGGTGAATATATCAAAGGTTAACTTATTTGATGCAGTTAAGGCTTCGGATATCTCAGGATTCTGAACTGACATATTTGGCTCTTTCGGTTGCGTGGAGTCTACTCATGCCAATTGACAGGTCTGCAATATGGTTGGATTATTAGCTGTGTTGCAATTTGCAACTGTTGTATCTTTAAGTACAACGATAGAGAAATCATCCTCCATAACACGAGAAAGTGTCGGATTGCAATCTTCCAAACATAAACATGTATTCATTAATGTAGTAGAAAACGTATCTGTTGGATGTGCTCATCTAGTGTCAAAAGTCTCATACAGCTTTGCTAGTGACATTAAGGCAGTGTCCATGGTCGCTAAAGTCAAATCAAGCATAGAGGGAGGTTCTTGCAATTTTGGTGTAATCTTACACGGTGTCGGCTGCTCAAAAGACACTGATGTACATGGTGAAGAGGTATCAGAGGCAGGACATAGTATCGGAGAATGTGATACAATTAAATTTGGCAGGTTATTTAAAAGCAGAGATTGAGTTTCCACCATCCATAATAAATCAGTCGGAGATCGTAGAACTGGCAACAGAGGGTCTCAGGGATTGTTCATGTGTTTCGCGGGAGACAAGTGTTCCCGCTCTGTATCCTGCCTCGCCGGCGATAGGGGGTTCAGATTGTTCTTCTCCATTCTATATAATGAATTTGAGGGAGAGTTATGCATTTCAGAAGGACAATTACCACAGGCTATTTTAAATAGAGAGTCTTTGATGGATTGTGTTCCAGTACTAACTTGCATGAAATCCATGGTGTTGGCCATGTATGAAGGGTGGAGCCAATTTGGGAAATCACAGGTGATTAACTCAGAGTTAATGCTCGGGGTAACAGCTATTAGCAAGTTGTGTGGAATTACCGTAATATCTGGATATAGAGGTACTATGCTAGCTGATAGAGCCGCAATGATTTGTGAATCCGTGATTTCACTACCATTTGGCATGCCAGCATTACGGTTGTTAGAAACAGATGCCATGGAAACTTCACCAGGTCTTAGAGTATTCAAAGGTCTCAGCCCACTTATTCACTCCGAATTCACCAGGGCATTGCAGAAACCTCTTATGTCGGCAGTGGCGAGCAGAGCTCTTTTACGCTTGTGCGGCTCGGTCACTGCTTTCCGTAAATGTGTAGCGTCTAGTGTGCAAATTGATTTTACAGGCTTGATACTTTTAGGTATAGCAGTTTTCAAGATGTATAAATGGGACATTCAGGAATTAAAACGGGGTTGGAGTAAAAATACCAATGACATAAGATGCTATAAATTAAGAGGAGATAATTTACATACACAAACCTTTTTTAATTAAACAGACAAAACAAAAAAAAGATTATGAATTAAGTATCCGATGCTCGCTGCCCCCGCACAACAGCGTAATTACACTCTCAGTGCACTCCTAGATACGCGCGCACAGATGCACGTGGCCCAGTGTTTATGTAGGAGCTTCATAGGAAGGAGGTGGAGCCAATGAAAAATAAAATGGCGTAAATGAAATAAAAATTGAAGAAATGTTCTTTCTTTCCTACAGGTCTGTATATCCAAGTGCAAGTGTAGCAGTGGAACGAGGTTTTCGCTGCAAGTAACTGCACTCTCAGTGCACTCCTAGATGCGCGTGTGCAGAAGCGCGTGGCCCAGTGTTTATGTAGGAGCTTTGTAGCAAGGGGGCGGAGCCAATGAGAAAAATGGAGTAAATGAAATAAAAATGGAAGAAATGTTCTTTCTTTTCCACAGGTATGTATGTAGCAGTGGAACGAGTTTTCAGCTGCAAGTAACTGCACTCTCAGCGCACTCCTAGATGTTTGGAGTTTATCAAGCGTGCCTTAAGCACAGTCTTAGTCCTGTAATCAGATACACAGATGAAGAAAAGCACAAAATCACAGGAATTCACAGGCAGGCGCACAGAGACCTAGAAAGGCACATACTACCCATACAGAAGTAGGCACACATAGACACAGAGATGCAGGGAACTGGTGGCACCCAGCTCCACTCAACCTCGTTTTGGTTTTATGGTAAGGCCCGGGCCAGGCTTGCCTGCTTGAAACTTTACTCTGCTGGCAGGGAAGAGTAAATAGAATGGGTGTGAGCACTACCTGTGGCTTGTGGACATGGCCATGGAGAAGAGTTTGAGGGGACCAACCAGCGCCATCGACTCTGTGAACTGGTGATTGCTACAGGCCTCTGCATTGGGAGCTAAGTCAGTGCAATGCATTCAAACAATCCTTAGAACTGCAAGGTTACGGTCTCACGCATAACTGAGCCTGGCCTCCCAGGCACCATGGCACCAGCTTCAGGACACATTTTGTATGCCTTTTACACCCGCCGGGCCACCGTCTCAGTATGGAGTCAGCCAATAGGTGTAGGTTGGCACGGCTGCCAGTAACCTGAAAGTCTGTGGCTTGCGTGTGCAAGTTACGTTGGCAGCAACCGCAGTTGTGAAAAGTGTGAAGCTCATGTTGCTGGCAGTATGACATGCATGCACTGGGCTGACCTGACTCCTGCATAATAATGAGCTGCGCTGAGCCTGTGTGTGCGAATTCTTGCACTACTGCTTGTTGTCAAAGTATTGCTTCCCCCAGCCACTGCAGCCACATAAATAAAAATAACACTATAAATGCTGTAAAGAATTTGAGTCAACCCAACAATGGCCTAACAAAAAGTGTGAAAAAACATGAGGGAAGAAAATCCCATGAGTATATCACCCTGTCTCCTCCATCTGTAAGCCCTGCTTAGGAACATTTGGGGCATAGATCCCCCTACATCCCTCTTCTCAGGAAAGTGGGAGAGAGGGGAGTCTACCCTTACCCTGGGTTTATATGTACCGGCCAGCTTTTATCATGTCACCTTAACCCAGCCCTCTGAATACTGCAGTGGCTCCCAATCAAACAGATAATTCACTTACAAAACTCTGCATTGTCCAAAACACCTTCCTTGGCATGAATGTGTAGTGGGCAATTCGTTCACTACAAACCATAGAGAACACTTAAATCCAGCACTTCTCCTCTAGAAATGAAGCCAAGCTTCCACCAGAAACATAACAGAGGATCTTCCTTCTCTTTCCTCTCAAGCAAATTGTGGAATGGAATGTCCAAACCTCTGCACATAGAGGAAAGCCCCTGACATCCAGAACATTCCTGAACACCTGACTAATCAACCAGCACCAGCATGGGAGCAGTACAACATCCTCAGCTAATAGACGCCCACTCTCAGTATCATCAGACAGAACCCCCTCTGCACAAAATTACATGAACATGCCACAAGACATAACTTGTTTGTCACATGCTATGGAAGATCAGACTCTTTGGGGTCAGTAACCTCTCAACCTCTAAAAATGTGGCCATACCTTATCAGGTATGAGCAATGGGCCAGCACACAAGATTCCAACCAAAAAGTAAAGAGATCAGACTAATTCCAGATGGTCTTCCTGCAAGCCTTGAGACCAAAACAGAACAGTGTGTAATATTTTTTTAATACAGATGACAAACAAACACTCCAGCAGTCCTGAACCAAAAGGATTCCACTGACTTAATGATTGTCCCTCAGCACTCAAACTAATGAAGACAAACTTTGCTGTGCAATCCATGACAGAGTTCATAAGAAAAATGCTTTCAGCAAAAAAGAATCCTCTATCCATCCAGAATCATAGACGCTTCAACAGTTCACCTGAACTCTTCAAAATCCTCAAGGAAATCTTGTTGGAAAACAGAGGGCCTAATTTACAAATAACTACTTTGAGCAGGAAAGAACATTACGCGAATGAAAAGATTAGCATGGGTAGCCGATACATGGAATCAAAAGTGTAAAGAAACCTTCTGTGCAAACAATAGCGCATTGTGCCTGGAACGTCCACAACACTCACCCATGGCAAACACAAATGTGGGCTGTCAAACAACCTTTGCAATGGATCCATGTAAAAAGTACTCAAGGATTAGTCACAAGCAATTACAAATAAATCCACGACTCTCCTGCACCTGCAAGACCACCCTCTTCCTAGTAGTCCACTGAGCTCTGCCCCAACCCAAGGCGCCACCCGCAAGTTGACCCTCATCCAAATCTATTGTGGAGCACCAACCTACCTTAGCTCCTCTGGCTTGGGTTCACCATGAAGCATACCTGCCAGATATCCTCCTCTAACATGAACACCTGAGAGCAATGCTGTTGAATCCAGGACTGCAGCCTCTTCCATGGCTCCCTGTTGGACCACACTCAGCTGCACATCAACTGGACACCATAGTGTTGCACCAGTTACACTTTGGCCACTCGATGTACATGTGACATAGTGCACAAGTGATGAGTGTAGCAGACTGATCCACAGTGAGGCCACATACCTCCTCAACACCCACAATGCTAAATGAATGAAATGTGAATGAAGTGTGTGCACATCCACATTGACAAGCAAGTGCCAACGGAACAATAAACATCAGTGGACCAGAAAGGAACTCAACTCACAATGAACTGAACCTCAGGTAGCAAATTGGCAGAGGTGAATGAGCTGTCACCAGATACAACAAACATCTAAACCATGAAGAAGTGAATACCCATCCCCAATGAGAGACCCCAAACACCATCATGAAGCATCTCTCCCTTAACCAAAAACATTACAGTATTAACACCATTACAAACACACAGAAAAAGTAACTCAACCAACACTGACACTCTGTCACCAAACATGCAGTGCCCCTGCCCAAGGAAAGGCATCCGACAACTAGCCCTTGGCACGCCCAGCTGTCTGAAGGTCCCTCCCCTACATGTGAAACCCATGTCCACATGTCCAATTCAATGAAAATAATGCCACCATGTCAAGCACTTACAGCACATAACATCCCTAAACACCCATGAACATATTCACCAATGGAGTACAAAGTCAACCATAGCATATATGATGCACACACACAGCCACACCTATGTACACAACTCACCTACATGCCTGCTACTGCAAAGCACAGATGTAGGAAAGCAACAGATGTGCATGACACAGCTATCAAACATGTGAATCCCTAAGTCTGTCACCACCCCACATCTATAATAGACCCCCATGTTCATTGAACATGGATGCAATATCCGTCACACACACGGAGCATGCACACATGTCCCCCAGCAAATATCACAGTAACAACATGAGACACAGAGTGAGGGCCTAACCCACATGACAGCCATAGGACATACTCTATTAGAGAACATGGCCAAATGAAATGTGCACATGGACACAGAGAGCACAAGCAGTGTAGTACATACACGATAAACACTTGTATTAAAATACAAACTATGTACAAAAAAGAGGAATGGAAAAATTGTCCATGGAGAAAGATAGAAGTACAAAAATTAAACCTAACACTAAAGAAATACATACAGCCGCTGGTTAGCCCGTGGTGATGCTGAACAATGCCTCAGACAGGGCTGATTCCCCCTATAACTCTGCAGCCTGCCAGCAGCTCTTGTCTTTGCCTGGAGGACTTGCAGGCCACCCTCATCTGAGATTCCAGCTCATGCACTGTCTTACATGTTTCCCAGGATGGCAGCCCGCCCCCTCGCCACCCACTAATACACCATGGCCCTAGCCCTCCCAATTTCCGCATCACGAGCTTGCTGCCTCTGCACCTCCTGCTGCCTTGTATATTCCACTTGGGCTGACACCAGAGCCCCCATACGCCGTGGGCCTCCTGCCTCACTTGTGCCAGGTTGGTGCCTGCTTGCATCCTCCAATTGGAAATGCCCTGAAGAATTTGCATCCTTTCAGTCACCATCTGCTGCTGCCTTGCTTTACACATGCTGTGCATGTAATCCCTCTGACTGGATGACAGTCGTTGTTGGTGGAGTACAGCACCTACACTGCCCTCAAGTGCTTGCTGTACCTCCAACCTATTCAACTGTGGGCTTCTGGGCAAGCTAAGCGACAACCTCTGCCATCGTACAGACTTCCACCTCGGCCAGGGACACTGGCACATCCAACCTGGGCAATGGTGGGACTTGTGCACAGGAGGCCATGGTGGTAGATGGCACAGAGGCCTGAGTGGAGGATGACTGGGGCACAGATGAGGGGGAGGAGGGAGCCATTTCAGTGACCAGCCCTAGGAGACCACCAAAAAGAAGTAATGTAGTAAATTGTGCCAAGAGGCATCCCATATGCTTGTGATGTTGCACAAACATCTCATGAGATGCTTGTACAACCTCACACATCAAATGCTGCCGCCTCAAGGCACACAGCAGCAGAGGCAGCACCTCATCCCAGATGGCCACAGCAGCTGGATGGGCGGCCTAATTCTGGGTGGAGGAATTGTGTAAGGTGGTCAGTACTGCAGCAGATAGTCCTGGGACAGGAGGTTGTGCCGACCCCTCCAATGTGGACTGCACACCCTGCTGCCTTAGGGCCAGGGATGCAGCCTGCACACCCACCCTCAGTGCCCCACCTGACTCTGTGGGCTGGGCTGCAATGGCCTCCACCTCCTCCTCCACCTCCATCATCCATGATGCCTCCAGAGAGTCCGCCATGCTTTTGGCCCCTGTGTGGCTTGTCCCACTGCTGCCAAGGTGTCCCCCACAACAATCTTTTCCTGGGACTGACCCTTAGCAGCCTTGCCCAATGACTGTGATGCTCCCCAGCCACATGGCCCTCGGAAGAGGTGGTCATAACAGGGTGTGGCTGGGGTATGTGCCTGTGTCTGGAAGCCTTTTCCCTGGCTTTCTGCTCTATATCACTGCTTCCACCCTCTTCACCAGCTGCCTTGATTGTGGAAAAGTGAACAAAGAACATAGACATCAGTGACAATGTATGTGTGGAATATACAATAACAGCAGAAGCATGAAGTCAGTATGAATCAACCAGCAACTGCCACAAACACACACACCCATGCCCTGCAATCATAATGAATACAGTCACACAAGTTGAGGGGAAAATGATGAGTCACAAATATGAGACATGCACATGTGAACCCAGTACATTGACGTGTGGCTGCATATACATGGCAACAATTCATACCTGGGTTCATGTTTCAGTAGCACCATACATGCCTTGCAATGTCACTGTGTCTGCTCACATAGACATGCAGTGCAGGAATTAATACAAACAGGATTTGCACGAGGAATCGCATGGGACAGGAAAACTTGACTGCAATGGCCTAGCCAGCAGCACCCAACTGTCGGGCCACACCCCTGGCCATCTTGGGCTCTGCCTTTGATGTCATAGAACAGAGTCTTCCTGAGAGGCCTGGGGACCCTGACTGCCTTTCGTAGCCCCAGTACCTCAGTGGAAAAGTACAAGGGCATGGCTCCTGTGGGCCCACACCCACCGCACGGTGGCCAGGCCCTGTGGTCAACCCACCTCCTTCTACTCTGACATGACCACTGAGGTACTGCCGGCCTGCTTTGCCTTTGCTCTGCTCAGAGAGGAGAGCCACCCACGTAAGGTGACACTCCCGAGGGGGCATGTTCTCGAGTCAACAATATCCCAAGGCGGGTGGAAGCTCATTGTCTGTAAGAACAGCCGAGGCCGGTCAAGCACTCCAACCTTAGATGGACCAAGTGTTGAGATGCAAGTCATCTGAGGTTCTCTGGTCGGTCAGGCACCCTGCTGGCCCAGATTTGCAGTTGGCCTCTCAGAAAAGTGCCCCTAGCAAGCAAAGCTCTGCTGGAACAATGTGTGTGCTACAGCCGTTGGCTGTCTTGGGGATGTGCAGAGCCTGGGTGTGGCAGCGATAATCAAGTGGAGCGCAAACAGGATCCATACGCACTACAGTAAGCCAGAGGAAGGCAACTGTGCATACTTGAAATCAGTATGCCCTGAGTGACAGAGGAGGAAGTCTGGCAAAAGTGTCCTGCCTCCCTTTAGACCAAACAGGGGTACATCTCAAATTGGAGCCTATCCGCACTTCCACAGCTAGCCAGCCATCTGGACCTTTGATACATTCCTATGGTCAATTACCAGATGGCCAGGTACAGAGAGCAGCCAACTGGTAGTTCAAAGCATCACAGTGGGCCTAGGTGGGCTACCCCTGACCTTCCTGTAAAGACCCCCCATCGCAGTGTGGACCCGGGAGGCAATACAAAGGGGTGTGGGGCAGCAGGGCCCTTAGTAGGGCATATAACTGTTAAACGCATGGGAGTGTAGCGGGTCCAGGGGTCCTCCCCGGGCAAGCAGAGTGCACTGCTGGGTACACCATAGCTGTTAGGTTACCCTGTTCCAAGCAGGACCCCTCAAACCAGTCCTTATTTGATTCCGCACAGCATGGCCATGCAAGCGGGCAGAGGTTGTACGAAAACCTACTTGGGGACTTGTCATCCAATCACCTCTAGTAACATGCACCCCTGATAGTCCGACCTGAAAGCATGCAGCAGGTACAGGCATCCATTGCTGAGGATCAAGCAGCAATGTTATTGCTCCAAGCCGCAACAAATGCCATGATGGCATGCCATGTCTAGCCCCTCATGCAGTGGGCGAACAGATCACACAGCCGTCCCTGAAAGTCCAATGCACCAATATGTCATTACCAGACATCCATACACATGTCTCAGTCTTAGCTGCTGAGTGTGGATGATGCAATTATCATTTGCAAATGAGCAACCCTTAGAGTGGTGTTGTGCATGAATGTCCCTCACATGCCTCCAGTATCACAGTCTGGCAAATGCTCCTGTATGAGTACTAGCTTTCTGCAACTAACATTGCATGCAATCGAGTACACTTTCTCACCAAGAACTGACAGTGAACACACCTATGCCTGTCCACTTCACAGATTTCTGCTCTCACATACGCTCACCATAGGCATGAGGCTGCATGCCGGTTAAGATTTGTGCAAAACACATGCTGTGTACAGAAGAGATTCCCTCAAATCATGCATAATCGTGCAGAACAGATGGTGCACCTGCACGGTGGCACCTGCCTCTAGGGCCACCTTTGCTTAGCTCCAGGGCCTAAGGTCTTCCCAGTGCTTCTTCATGTGGTCCACGGTATGGACTGCCACCCCTCTGCGTTGATGGCAGCTGTGATTTCCTCCCAGACATTATTTCTACTATTACCCAGGCATGTGGAGATGAGCTATCTGCAGATCTCTCTATTTTGACACAGGCCTTTTCAGCCTCAGCTGACCTCCTTGCCCCTCTACGTTCATGCAAAGCACAGAGGCGCCCCTCATTCCTCTGGTGTAATGATCAGTTGAGATCTATTCATTTACTGTGACATCAAGCTGAGCGCAAGTGGCAGTCGTCCTATTGATTGGCTGACAAACAGGTTTTTCAGCAACGCACAAGAATCTATCATCAATATTCTTACAGCTAAACATTGTTTTTAATTCAGGCGAAGTCTGGGGTGCTTTTAATAAACCTAAGCCTCTTTTCACCCTTGTTTGCTCACTGTCATATATTGATAATGTTGCTGCAGGGGTGGTCCCCTCAAAGACTCTGTTTGACTTTCTTTCACGCTTTTTTGTCCAGAAGATCGATGATATTCATGCTAAGATTAATGATTCAGACTTTGGAGCGTCTGCACATTTGGCTGGGGCGGGATCTGTGGTCTCTCTCTACTCCTGGTCTTCTTTCGCAATTTTCACTGAGGAAAGCGCCATTGCATCGACAGCTCATTTTAAGCCTGCCTCTCCTCTTGATCCTGTTCCTTTTGAGCTGCTGAAGGAGATTATGCCTGCCATTGCTTCCTGGGTCACTCGGGCGATTAACACTTCATGCTAGGTCAGTCCTATTCCTTTGGAGCTCAAATTGACTTTAGTGGTTCTTTTGAAAAAGCCCAATCTTGACACTTGTGTACTGGTTAATTTCCACCCTATCTCTCTCGTCTCTTTCTCTATGAATCTCCTTGATTCTTTCATCTCTCCCTTGCTGAAGAACTCCTACTTTTTTGATTCCTTTGAAGCCAGCTTCCAACCTTGTCAGGGCACGGAGAGTATCCTGGTTTCTGCTCTGTCTAGTCGACCAAGGGGGTGGCAGCAGGCTCATTCTTTTAGATCTTTCAGCGGCCTTCAATATGGTCAACCAGTCTATTCTGTTGGACTGTCTTTCCCTTGCCAGCTGTCCTGGTTTAGTATTTATTGTCGTATAGAGGTCAGATTCTTTTGCTTCCACCTTTTTGTTCTTTGTTTACTTCTCTTTCCTGTGGTGTCCCTCAGGGCTCTGCCTTCCCCCCATTCTCTTTAATGTTTATAAACAGCCTCTTCTTGGTCACATCCACTCTCATGCCTTCCACTGCTATTCCTACGCTGATGACACCCAGATTATCGTCCGGCTTAATCTGGCATAACCTGACACTGCTTCTCAGCTGAGAGGTTGTCTGGAAGCTGTGGGTCAGTGGATGAGCCAAAATTGGCCAAAGTTGAATGAGGAAAAGCCTGAGGTCCTGGTTGTCAGTCCCACTTCTGCCTCTGCTCCCTGGACTTTATTCTTTTGGCCCCGTTCATTTTGTTCTTTTCCCTTTCCAGTGGCTGTGGTCAAAGATTGGGCGTAAAGATCTATGCCACTCTATCAATGGAGGCCCAGGTGGCTGTCACTTGTGATTTCCACCTCAAGATCCTGCTCAAGGTCCTGCCATTTCTTCCTCAGCCAGTTCATGCTATGGTTGTGGCCTTGTTGATACTGAGCCGGATTGACAACTGCAACTCTTTATATCTTGCTCAGCTTAAGTATCTTATTCGCCGCCTTCAACTTCTCCAAATCCTGGCAGCTAGAGTAGCCACTGGTAGTCCTTTTGGGGCCCACATTTCACGAGTTTTACGTGATCTACATTGGCTCCCTGTGGGGAAGCAAATCAAATTCATGTCTCTTTGCATTGTCCACCGGGCCTTTTACGCTATAGGTTTTGAGTATTTGCAGGAGAAGTTCTGGCCCTATATACCCACTCTTCTGCTGTGTTTCCATGATGGTTGTTTTATTCAGATTCCCCGGTTCTGGTGTTCAAGGCTGGGCTGCTCAGCTATGAAATGCCTTGGCAGTTTCCCTTAGGGCCACCGAGAACCATTTGGCATTTGGAGGCTTACTAAAAACACTTTTATTCTAGTCTAAATTAGGCTGTCCTCTACCTGACCTGACCTGTTTTTTTGTTTCTTAGCACCAAGATGCCATTGGTGAATGAGCACTTTATGAAAGTTCATAACATAACATAACATAACATAACTTCTGACATCGACAGATCGCAAGCTGTGTATGTGGGTTGAAGAGAGCATCATCATGGCCCAAGACCTGCTCACCCAGGATGCCAATTTCGGTGGCAGTGAAGATGACAGCTCGCAGCCTCGCCTGCGGGGTGCTGGTCGATGGAGCAGAAATGGCTCGCCTGAGGCTGGTAAGGTGCAGCTGGGACCTGTTGATGCATGCTATGGAGCTGTGGTGGTGGAACAGAGAGATGGAAGTCCCAAGATGGCAGATGAGGTGGTCACAGAGCCTGACAGGTGAGCCACAGGAGAACACGCAATGGGAGAATAGCAGGCATTCCAGAGAAGTACCAGTGGTCAGCAAACATTCACACACTACAAGGCAGCAGCAGATGGCGAGGTTTGAAGACAATTTAGGGCAGGAGGAGGCAAGAAATGGCACAAGGCAGTAGGAATAGGGGTTTCTCATGGGTTCAAGAGGCAGCTTTGTGAAGATCAGAGCTAGTGGCCTAAGCGGGTAATTTAGGTGTCACACACAGCACGCCGATATATATACAAACTAAGCACAAGGGGTGGTCCTCAGATGTTTATGCTGAAGCTTCACGTTTAAATAAACCTTGCCTGACACGAAGGGCAGAACGGTAAAGAACCTTGATATACTTCATGACCCGACATAACGTACTGAAAATAGTAGTATCAACCTTGAACATCAAGATCAACAGAGTGTGCAATCCAAGCAACCAATGTGATTATTGGAAAACAAATTACTTAGAAATGTCAACTTATGTGCTTTGAAGAAATTGAAGATCGTGACCCCAGCAGCATTATGTATCGCCCAGCACACTAATATTGAGTCAGTGTTAGAATTTAGCAGTGTCCTGAGGACAGGAGGACACATGAAGTAGATCTAATCGTGGATGTGCTGAAAAACCTGGACCCAGAAACACGATTAAGTGTTGACAAGATAACATTATGGGCCTCATTACGAGCATGCAGGTAATCAAAAAAGGAAGGTGGAATGGTAATACCGGCATCGAGTACCGGTCCGGGCTATTATGAGCCGTAAAACCTGGCATTACCACCACCACCTGTATGCGTGCGTCCAGGCGCCATTTGTGGCAGCAATACCAGGATGCCGCTAACAGGAGGTCATCACAAGTAACGCGGGCATGCACCTACAGGCATCACGGAGGTGGTAAATAGGGCCTGGACGATGGCGGTACTACAGGCATCCCGGATCACCCATAAATAGCAACCTGCTGTGTACCCAACTGCCACAGGTGCACACAATCACCACAGGTGGAGGCAATGGAGCCTGTCCCAGCACAAAAGGAGCACATCCACACACCACACCCCTTCCTACACAAAAATGATCCGACTTGCCGTTGCAATCCTGGGGCTGGAGGACATGCCTGTACTGCTACACCAGCAATACCAAAAACTACAACAACAACAGGCAGCACAGAGGAGACGCAGGAGGAGAAGGAGGGTGAGACAGGCCCAGCAAGTCCCACCAGTGCAGCCAGTGGTACCACGTAGGCAGCCACCAATCCCTCGCATTACAGCCAGTCCATTCAACCTAACCCCTGTGCAGATCCACACCCTGTACCGGTTGGACCGGGACACCATCACCTCCATAGTGGACATGATACACGACGACATCGTCAGCCTGATAAAAATCCGCACTGCCATCCCCCCTCTACTGAAGGTAGTGTCTGTGCTCCACTTCCTGGCCACCGGCACCTACCAGCACACAGTGGGCCAGCTGCATGGCATATCACAACCTCTCTTTTCACGCATGCTGACCCAAGTGCCGGATTCCCTCCTGAAGCACACAAGCATCCACATATCCCTACCACGGACTGGTCAGGAGCTTGCTGACACTAAAGTTGGCTTCCATGCACTGGCAGGCATGCCCAATTGCGTTGGTGCCCTTGACTGCACTCATGTAGAATTGGTGGTCCCTCATGCCATTGAGGTGGTGTACCGCAATCGTAAGCAATACTACTCCATCAATGTGCAGATGCTATGTGACTCCAGCAAGATGATCACACATTGTTGTGCCCGATATCCCGTATCCACACATGATGCCATGGTGCTGTGTAACTCCTCGCTACCCCACTCCATGGATCGACATGCTGGACAGCGTGCCTAGATGCTCGGTAAATTGCCTTACTGGCCCATGGCAGTGCAGTGAAGGGGTGAGATTGGGGGGGTGCATACTCCACCTGGGTGAGATTGCGGGGTGCATACTCCACCTGGGTGAGATTGGGGAGGATGCATACTCCACCTGGGTGAGATTGGATGGTGAGTGGACAATGCACATACAGCTAAACACGGTCGCCCTGAACATCCCAACCTGAACATGACACATCAATGCCATACATAAAACCAATGCTGCACAGCAATGACAATATGCCAGACGTACAAGCAGGCCACCATGGGAATGTCAAGCGATGGATGACAAAACATGATTACACCTATGGCAATGCCGCTAGTGGGAATACATACCGAGTACTATACATCACCATTATGGTTGGAAAAACATTGTTCCACATCCACAGTACATCTGCATCAGCATGCAAGTGAACACCCTGCATCATCTGGACAACACAATCCACACCAGCAGACCATAGTACAGCACACATAGCGTTAAATGAACCTGTGTGCATACATCCTGGGGCATGTGCATGTCAACACCAAATAGCTACAGCCATGGCAGTGATATCTAAAGGTGTTAGGTCAGAGATTGACTCACACATGCCTCATTGTGCTCTCATGCAGGTGATGGTGGCTATCCCTTTAAGCCGTGGCTACTTACCCCTGTATGGAACCCGCAGAACAGGCACGAAGAGGAGTACAATCAGGTTCATACCCGTACCCGTGTTGTGATTGAGCAGACGTTTGGCCTGTTGAAGGCATGGTTCCGCTGCCTTAGCAGGTCTGGTGGAGCACTCCTGTATGGGCCTGCGAAAGGTGGGAAAGATCACCATGCTTTGTGCCATGCTGCACAACATGTGCATCCGGCGAAACGTACCACTGCCACCTGACATTGACCTGCATGCACCGGGTGAGGATGATGATGGAGGAGATGCAGTACCCCTGCCAGTTTGCAATGCACAAGATGGCCGTGCTGTGCGCCAATCACTGATTGACAATTTCTTCTGAACCACAGGGATGCTGATGGTTCTGTGTTAGTACTACACTGGGCACTGGGATTGTGTGCATATGGACACACCCTTGGGCACTGTGCGCTGTCATGAATTGAATAAACACACACGAAATGAACAATGTCCAGTCATTATATGATTTTGAACACAACGGGTGTATTGGATATTTAACATTATTGTGCTTGAACCCTCCAACTCACACACATCCTCCCCCCATGCCCCAACACCACCTCCCCACTAGCCCCAACAGCCCCAACACCCCATACCCCCCCAACACCCCATACCCCCCAACACCCCAACATCACCTCCCCCCAACGCCCCCAACACCACCTCCCCCCTCACCCATTGTCATCCCACACATGATGTGCCAATCATGGTATTCCCCAGGTGGCAATTAACACATGCAGGGTGGACCTGCTAGTTGCGGCCTCTCTTTGGGTCTGGGGGCAGCATGTCCGTGTGGCATGTGCTGTGCCTGGTCATGCACACAGGGCTTGCGCGAGTCGAGCTGGCAGGTGTGGTGGATGGAGTAGATGTGGATGCCTGTGCGACCGTTGGTGCAGGTCGTTGCTGCTGCAATTGTTCAACAATCCTGCCAAGAACCTGAGTTACTGCAGCTAAACTGTTGCGGATGACCATGGTGTTGGTGCTCATGGCTATGATGTTAGCTGCATTTGCTTCGCGTATCTCACGGCGGGTCAGTTCCCCCTCTGCCACATACTGCCAGACCAGCTCGATCATGCTATCCTGGTGGGCCTCAACCCTCGTCAAGCTGGCCTCCATGTTAGTGGTGGCTGTGGAGGTGGGTGGTACAGTGGCAAGGCGGGCCAATGCTGGACTGCCCTCTGATGGGGACGACAGATGTGGACTCCTCAGTACTCCAGCATGTTCTTGCATGGGGCTGACTGGTGTGCCCTGTGTGGAGTGCAACGGGGTGGGCTGGGGGCTCGGGGTATGAGGACATACCACATGGAGTTTGTTGTCCATGGGCCTCATTACGACCCAGGCGGTAAGTACTGGTCATTACCGGCATGGTGGAATTACTGTGTCCATGCTGGCAATAGACTGCTAAAACCACCCTATTACGAGTACGCGGGCACGAGCTTTGCGACAGGCCGGCAATTACCCCACCGCCATGCCATAAAAGGGCGAAAAATCCCCCTTTCCGGCATCGTCTGTAGTGCAAATATCTCCTCCGGCATCCAAGCCATCGGCATTAGCGGCGACCTCTAATAGCGGTCATCTCTAATAGCGGTAAACGCTATTAGAGGTGACCGCAAATAAGCGGTACAGGAAGCAGCGTCATCGCACAGGAATGGGAAAGAGCAGGGCGGCCATCTTTAAAAACACAAGCCATTGCCATCCACCACAACCAGGAGCCATCTGACCCCCAGAACTCTGCCACACCTCCAACACCACCTGCTGCATCTCCACATGCCGAAAGCTGTCAAGAAATCCACTGATCGCCTGTGCAAGTAGCGCTTCTCCCGAGAGGCGTTAACCATGCTGGCAGAGACGTTGCAGGAACATGCAGATGTGGTGTTTTCCACAGACATGACCCGTGCTGCAGTGCAGCGCAGAAAACAAATATGGGTGGAGGTCGCCCAGAAAGTCAGTGCCGTTGGCACCACACCCCGCACTCCCAAAGGCTGCCGTAAGCGCTGGGATGATCTGCGTGTACGCGTGCGGAGCATCCTCTCCGCCAACCGCAACCTGGGGATGGCGGCAGGCAGAGGTGCCGAGCCCCCATCAAATTACAACCATGGGAGGAGATATGTGCCACCACCATAGGGGCAGAGGCAACTCACGGAGTCAGGGACATGGAGCGAGGAGCCCTGTCATCAGCCGATGCAGGTAGGTGTCCCAAATGATACAATGCTAATATCACCACGATGATGTCCACTTGAACTGACAGTGTAATGATGTAGAGCAGGGTCCACCAGACACATGAGTACAAGACTGCCTACAGACAGTGCCGAGCATCACCTCGTCCACATGCAGAATGCACCCCAGATGTGTCAGGCCAGACGCCTCCATGCATCACCCACCCAAAAGCCAAGCAACCCGTATGTCACTCCCCCAATGTCAATCATCTGCCATTCCATATGAATGCAGCCACCCCAATGCATGCCCGATGCCTGTAGACCCATCACTAACCCTCTCCCTCTATTGGTCCCCCACAGGCACGCATTCAGACAGTGGTGACGAGGACACCAGGGAGGAAGATGCCACACCACGTAAGAAGGCCAGAGCCGAGGAGGGAGAACACCGCCCCTCCACTTCAAGGGGTGTAGGCCAACCTGCACCACAGCGAAACGCCAAGAAAACACCACAGGCCACAGCACCAATGTGCTCTACGGCCCCCACTACAACACCCACAACAGCCACCAGCACCCAAGTGGCAGCGGCAGAAGGGACTGCATCGGCTGCCAGCAGCACAGTGGGTAAGACAGCTGCCACAGCAGCAGTTTCTGATGATGAGGAGGATGATCAGCTGCATGTAGCAACTTCTGCCACAAGCCCCCTGCATTCCCCACAACTGTCCCCATGCAGCATGCACGACAGCAGCATGCACGGGCTGTCTCCGGTTCATTCATGGCCTGCAACTCCCAGCACCACGCCAACTGTGCCCGAGGAACATAGCATGTCGGTAACCCCTCCAATATCCACCGCAGCCCCAACCACCCAAGAGGGGATCCGGGATATTCAGAGTCGCCAGGAGGAGCTCACAGGCCTGTTGGCGCAGCATATAACAGAATGTGGAAGGGCAAGGGATGACATTCAGGAATGTGCTGTATCCTTGAAATCAGCTATTGAGTCATCCTCGAAGGACATTTGTGCCAAATTGGCAGCAGTGCGGCACGTCCTCTCTGAAATGGTGGCAGCAATGCAGGCTATGCGTCCATCACAGTTGCCAGAACAACCAGGAACATCTTCGACTGCTAGTTCAACCAGGACCAGCCCAGTGCGTAGGTCTGGCAGGAACCTGCGCAGATCGGACAGGGGGGCGCCTGGTGCTGGAAGAGGGGGAGGGCAGTAGGCACAGCCATGCATACTGGTGCCATGTGGACTACTGGTGCACGCTACTGCACACCATGTGTGGGGAAGTCAAGGGGGGAGGGGGTAGAGGGTGTTTGGGGGAGTTGAGGGGGGAGGGGGTATGTGGGGGAGTTGAGGGGGAGGGGGGAGAGGTTGTGTGGGGGAGTTGAGGGGGGAGGGGGGAGAGGGTGAGTGGGGTGGAGCGCTTGTTCACTTTGTTATAATTCTTTAATACACATTTTGGTAACTCATGATTCACATGTGTGGACATTGCTTATTCCGTATGTGTGCTTTATTGGTGAACAGTCTACAGTGTCCATGTCCCTGACACCCAGTGCCCCGAGTGCCACCTCCATGTCACACTCCCCGTCCATGTGTGCTAGAAACATTGGTTGATCAGAGTCTGACGCATAGCACGTCCCTCCTGTGCATCGCTGCCTCCCTGAGGTGCTGCCCCATCCCCACCCTCCTCATCCTCATCGTCAGGTGGTTGCAGTTCAGCGTCAAGGGGCAGGGGCACATTCCGTCTGATGCACATATTGTGTAGCATGACACATGCCATGACGATTTTGGCCACCTTCTCATGGCGGTACAGGAATGCCCCACCAGACCTGCTGAGGCAGCGAAACCGTGCCTTCAAGAGGCCAAATGTCTGCTCAATCACCACACGGGAAAGTGTATGTGCACGATTGTAGTCTTCCTCATGCCTGTTCTGTGGGTTCCGGACTGGGGTAAGGTGCCACCTCTTCAAGGGATAGCCTGCATCACCTGCATGTGGGCAACAATGTAAATGTGTAAGTCATCACATCATATGGGACCTCGATCAATGACACCATAGCATGCATTGATTTCCTGATTGCAACCACATTCCCATGCATGAATGGAGACACACGATGTGACTGCTATGTGTGTATTCCTCTTATGGACTGGTGTGCGTGCCATCAACTAGTGGGCGCAGGGGGGTCCAGTTCCTTGTGAGTGCTCATGCACTGTGTTAGTCCATGCCGGTTGTTTCCATGATCTGGCTTATGGCCAGTAATTTGTATGCTTTCATCCTGGCACCGTTGATGTCAGCCTCATGATGATCTCACTATGCACAACAAATGGTGACATGCAATTTTGTTGGACATCTGTGTCAGTGTAGTGGTGTATTAATGTATTTGGCCCTCATGTGACTCCTTTGTACGCAGTACTGGGGGACTGTCCTTTCAGTTGATGGTATTTGGTGCTGTGTATTGGCCATAGTAATTGCTTGTAGCTGCATTGTGTTGAGGGGGATACGACCTGATTAGGTACAGTGCACATGTAGATGGCTATGGAATGGTTTTGACACTGCATCATTTACATGGTAGGGCAGGTTTCATCTTGTATTATGTGGTCAGGTGTCAGGTGCAGTCTGGGCTGCTTTGGGGTATGAGCATGGTCCATTCTCTCAGGCACTCGCAGCCAGGTGAAGTATGCATCTCCCCCCCCATCTCAGCCAGGTGAAGTATGCATCTCCCCCCCCCATCTCAGCCAGGTGAAGTATGCATCCCCCCCCCATCTCAGCCAGGTGAAGTATGCATCTCTCCCCCCCATCTCTGCCAGGTGAAGTATGCATCTCTCCCCCCCATCTCAGCCAGATGAAGTATGCATCTCTCCCCCCCCATCTCAGCCAGGTGAAGTATGCATCTCTCCCCCCATCTCAGCCAGGTGAAGTATGCATCTCTCCCCCCCCCCATCTCAGCCAGGTGAAGTATGCATCTCTCCCCCCCCCTCCCCATCTCAGCCAGGTGAAGTATGCATCTCCCCCCCCATCTCAGCCAGGTGAAGTATGCATCTCTACCTCAACCACCTACCCACATCACATTTCCATGAGCCTAACATGCGACTCACCGAGAAGCCAGGATCTCTGCCCTGCATGTCGCTCCATGTAGCATGGTATCGTGGAGTTCCGCACGACCACTGAATCATGGGTTGATCCGGGGTATCGGGCACAGCAATGTGTGATGATCTTGTTTGAGTCACATACCATTTGCATGTTGATTGAGTGGTATAGTTTACGGTTGCGGTACGCTACCTCCATGGCATGTGGGACCACCAATTCCACATGGGTGCAGTCGATGGCGCCAATGCAACCAGGGATGCCGGCCAGTGAATGGAAACCAACTTTGGTGTTTGAGATCTCCTGGGCAGACCGTGGTAAGGAAATGTGTTCGCCTGTGTGCTTCAGGAGGGCATCAAGCACTTGGTTGAGCGTACATGAGAATGATGGTTGTGAAATGCCATGCACGTGCCCCACTGTGTGCTGATAGGTGCCTGTGGCCAGGAAGTAGAGCACAGACACTACCTTCAGTGGGGGTGGGATGGCGGTGCATGATTCAATCAGGCTGACAGTGTCGTCATGTATCATATCCACAATGGCGGTGATGGTGTCCCGGTCCAGACGGTACAGGGTGTGGATCTGCTTAGGGGTTAGGTTGCATGGACTGGCTCTGATGCGAGGGATTGGGGGCTGCCTGCATCGTGCCACTGGCTGCACTGGTGGGGCATGCTGGCCCTCCCTCGCCCTCCTTCTCCTCCTGCGTCTCCTCTGTGCTGCCTGTTGTTGTTGTTGTTGCAGCAGTTCCACTGCAATCATGTCCTCCAGCCCCAGCATTGCTAGTAGTATTGGAATCATTGTGGAGTGTGACTGGGTGTGGGAAGGGGTGGGGTGTGCTCCTTCTGTGCTGGCCCAGTCTGTATTGCCTCCACCTGTGCTGATTGTGTGCACCTGTGGCAGTTGGGAACACTGCACATGGCCGTTTACGGGTGGTCCGCGATGCCGGAATTAGCTCCATGCCGGTAAGGTACTTTTCGGGCTTCAGTAGGGCGTTATTTGCATGTCCCCCTGACTTGTGATGATCCCCTGTTTGCGCCATCCCGGTATTGGCGGCATGGATGGACGCTTGCCCGCGCTCCTGGCGCTATTAACGGTACCGTTAATTACGGTGTCACTAATAGCGGGTTATCGTGTCCTAATCGGCCGGAGCGGTAAGCGATGCCGGTAATCCTTTACCGGCATCGTTATTCACTTACCGCCCGGGTCGTAATGAGGCCCCATGTCTAAATATTCCACATTGCTGAGGGGGGCGAGGCAGCTACCCCCCCAATAGAACTGGTGGCAGCAGACTGTGTGCCATCACCTTCTGCCTCTACAACAGTTGACAACTCCATGGTGGCTGTGTTGTCGGGTGGTGTCTCACATGGTTTTTCAGTAGTGCATATACTTCTGGTGCTGGCCTGTCTTGCAGTCTTGGCGTTAGTGTTGCCCTTGAGGTAGAAAGTCCTGTGCCTTCTTGGCTGGCCCTGGATCCCTTGGAGGATGTCATGCCTTTGGGGCAGGCTCCTGGCCTTCACTTTCTGCATCTATGCCTGTGGGGGAACAAGAGATGCAGGGCATCAGTGATGGTAGTACATGCAAGATGCATGATTTGGTGCTGTACAGTAGTTCATGTTTCATGCATTGCATTCTTGTCGGTGTGACGCACAGGGTACTTGCAAAGGTGGGGGCCATATTGCCATATGCCGTGGACTCTCTTTTCTGGACTGATGTGTACTATGTGGCATACCGTTGTGTTGCAGTTGCGTGATGTGTGACATGTGATTTCTTCCTGTGTGTTTGGTGTCTGTGGGTAATGGGATTGGCACGCAGCATGCATATCATTGTGCCTGGGTTTGGGCCACCATCTGGACATGGATCTGTATATGTGTGTATGATAGGCCATGCATTGACTTGGTTCACTTTCACATCTGTTGTGCTACGTCATGTTTTGGTTCTCTGTGGTTTGTGGGGCAACTCACCTCCATCTGCCGATGACGGCACACCCGTCTCCATGTCTCCGAAGCCCTCAATCGATTCCATATTGATCGTGGTGCTACATGTCTCCTCCCATCTTGACAGTTTGGTGGGAGAGTGGTCCCTGCCGTCTGTTGCCATGGCCTCCCTGCGGTTGGCAGAAAGGATGTTCCGTACATGGAGACGTAGATCGTCCCACCTCTTTTTCACATCCTTCACGGTGCGGGTGGTGGTGCCTACCACAGTTACCTTCCTCACAACCTCCTCCCATATTTCTTTTTTGCACAGTTGGGCTGCGCGCTTTAAGTCATTGGCAAAGACCTCATCAGCATGGGCCACCAGCATGTCCGCTAACATATTAAGCTCCTCGTTGGAGAACCTCTTCTTGCGCAGGTGGTGGGTGGACTTTCTAATGACCTTCGACATTCTTTCCTGATTCTGCCTTCTCTCCACTCAGTATCAGTGCTAAATTAGGAGGATTGCAATGGATTGTGTTTTTTAATATGGCTGCCAGCGCATTTCCCGTTCCAGCACAATGACATTACTTCCGGGGTCCGGTATTACGAACACGGTATTTACATGATGGTATTGCCGGGTCCATTTTTAAGGGGTTGCTCCTGGGCAGAGGCGGTGTCAGCGGGTTCTGTGATGCCGCTATCAGGGGGTTTGGGGGTCTTTAGCGGCATAGTGGTGCAGCCATTACCAGCATGGGCGTTCGTGCGCGCTCTCGTAATCAGCCGCTATTTGCGGTGTGGAAGGAACACGGACACGCTACGAATACTATGCCAGTAATGACTGTGATTTTACCGCGATTCTCGTAATGAGGCCCTATAACTCTAAAGGGCTATTTGTCTAAGATCCTTCACTTTTCTTTACTGACCTCACCCTGTTTGGTTGCTACTAGGGTAGACAACTTATTTAGGAAACAATGTGTATACAACTGATATCTGGGCTGCTTCAACATAAGGTTTATCTGTTTTTGCTTTTGAATGATTTTTTTTATTTCTGTAGAAAAATGCTATACATTAATTAAAATATGTATTGTTTTATGAGATTGTGGACCCTGGTCTAAAGAAAATAAGATGACTCTCCATATCTGATATGTGTAGTTCTCTCACGTCCTGAGAATATAAAGGAGGGTCGCTGTTTTTGTGGAATGTGTATTGTGTCGATTCACGTGGGTCCTCCTCCACACAACCCTCTAAAAAAGAAGACCACCCCCTGCACACAGCACGCCTACATGCCTGACGCGGTGCTGGATACATTTTAGGGGTGCAAAGCACATTTACTGTCATGCACAGAGAACATGGAGACAGAGATATATAGGGGGTTCAATGCGTATTGCACAGAGGTAGTTAGGGGTGCAATGCGTTCTTGTCGTGCCCGGAGACGAACATTGTTAGGTGTGCAATGTGCATTTTGCAGATCCTATTGCTTTGGTGGTGCTTTGCAGTGTCTTTTGTTTTGGTGGTGCCACACGGCTTTTGGGGCCACATTTAAGGCTACTTTGTCCTGAATGCACCATGAGTTTGAGGGCTGCATGGAGAGGAGAGGAGAGGACGAGGATAGGGAAGAGGGCAGAAGAAGAATGGTGGTGAGCATACAGGTGCCCCTGTACCACCAAGGTCCGCTAGGGGCAAGAGGGGCTAGCCTGCAGAGCAGGAAGAGGCAACACCACATGATGAGGAACAGGGGAAGGAGAAGGGCCAACAAGGAAAACGTGCTTTTCAAATGAGGAGCCAACAATCCTCACTGATTACATTGCTGTACACAACGATGATCTGTACCCTTGAGCTGGCAGTACCCTTCCTATGACCCAGCGGTGAAGGATGTGACAGGAAGTCACAGGCCACATCCATGCCTGTGTTGTGGAGAGGTGCACTGCACAAGAGGTCCACAAGAGGATGGGGGACCTCATGGAAAAGACCAAGGAGAAACTCAGTGGCAACCTGGCCTGTTTCCACACCACTGGAGGTTGATCACCATAGGAGGAGGAGATAACTTCATTTGAAGAGGTCGCCAGTGGACTCATCAGCAGTGAGCAGGTGGCTGGTGTGGGGGGCAAGGACACGTATACATCCACATCAGGTGAGTGCAATGTGTGCATTTCATATGGGCTTCCATCTATGCATGATATGCTTTCAAATGTTGTGGCACTGTTGGCTGGGGTCCTCTTCACCCATCTATGCATACTGCAGTAATGTTACCATGGTCACTTCCATCACATGGTCTGGAGTGAGGGAGGTGGATGCGTGGTGTCTGTATGCAGTTGACATTGATCTCACAGTACACACCACTGTATACAGGATTCCACTGCTACGCAAATACACCTATGTGTGGCAATGACATGCAAGACACATCTTATTTGACACGTTCACAGTGTCATGCGTATGGATAGTGCATTGTGAACACAAATCATGACTTGCACGGAATTACACCAAGGTGGGGATGACGGCAGAGTCATCTTTTCACTGGCTCTGGCCACCGATGGACATGGATGAGCTACAATGTTAGTGCACAGACACATGCGGCTGTGTTCCTTACAGGAGTTGCAGTGGCTGGCCAATGGATGTTTGAGGGATGTACATTCCACATTTGGAGTGTCAAATGGTCCAGTGGCCATGCAAGTGTGCACTGATAATGTCCATGTCACACTCTCCTACAGTTGAGATGCATGTGAGTATGACTAACCATGTATCTGTCTGAGAGCAATGTGATGATGGGGGCTAGAGATATTATGGCAACACATATGCATGCATGCATGCAGTTTGGTCAGCAGAAGTAGAAGTCAGACTTCCACATGTTGCATGAAGACAAGGTTGGAGTAGAGAAGGGACTCAGTAATGATGCACTCTCATTCATGTTGGTGTGTATGTATGTTCTCCTAATCCACCAAACCATGGAATGTTGCAGGGCCTAATATGCCTAGACATGATTCCACGGGTCATCGACAGTCAGTCATCTGTGCCTTGCAGGCCACAGTATTCTCAGTTTCAATGTGTGATGTATGTGTGACAGGCCAAACTGCATCTGTAGGCATTGTTATTCACAAATGCATGTTCTGGCAGGTACTCATGCCTCTGGATTTTGATGTCTGTCTTTGAGCAGATTATGATGCAGCAGAGGAATATGTGGTTGAAGAGGAGGAGGAGGAGAAAGAGGCAGAGAATAGGGAAGTGAATGAGGCCAAACCATCCACCAGTTCAGGCCAGGGTGCTCTGCCCGGTGAGAATGCCCATGTGCTGTAAGCAATCATCAGCAGGCTTGTCGACTCTTCAGATGATGCTGACAAAGCTGATGTGGAGGACATCCTGAGGGACATGGTGGAGGGTCCACCAATGGGTAGTCTGGATGCCATGGAGCTCCTTGAGTTCCTTGAGGCCACTGAGTCTGAGGAGGAGAGCCAGGAGACCCTGGGCCTGGCAGTGGGAGCCCTGCACCAATGGTCATATCAGAGTCTGCAAGATTGCCTTTGTCCATAATGGACCCAGCAGCAGAGTCTGGTGTCGAACAGAAGGTTGAAGACTGCCAGCCAATGACAGTGCACGCACTGCGATGGGCCCGGGCTTTGGTATCCATCCCGGCTTGCTGGGCCCTGAACACGTGGTGGACGTGTGCCTTCCAGACACTCTGAGTGTGTGAAGGAGTTGCTGTGTGCAAGTGTCCAACAGGGCAAGGTCCTGCAGGAGATGGCAAGGGATATCCATCGCCGGACTGAACATGTCATATCCTTAGCTGCTGCATGCACTACTGAACAATGCTTATCATGCCAGGAGGGGAGAGAGGACATGCAGCAACTGAGGCAGGTCATCAGCGAAGATGGTTCGGCTCACCGACAATCCCTGCATGTTGAGTATTTGGCCTCTAGGGACCACCAGCGGCAGATGATGGACACCTTGAGGGAAATTGTGTGTGGAGATGTCATCCTCAAGGGTATAGCATTACTCTGGTTACTTCCCACTTTTATTTGTTTTGGGGGGGCCTGTTTCAGAGAGGGAAGAACACACTTAGAAATAGCAAAACAGTAGAACAGGCTACCCATCTCTTATGCACATTTGCTAGTGAGAGGTACAACTTCCACAAGCAGGCATTAATCAATATTTGCTTGTATACCAGAGATTCTGTTTAAATCAACTGTTTTTTTCATTTTATACAAAAAAATGTACAAATATTTGGTATATCACATGTAAAAAAAAACTGCAGAAACTGTTCACTATTGAGAATACACCCTACAGAAAATTACTACAACAAGCTAGGTGGGAAGACAGTGTTCGGACCGAGGGGGAAGTACACCAAAATGTGTGAAAGTGCAGTTTTAAACACAACATATAAACTTTGAGAAATAACACACAGGTCACACATTTCACAACCTATTGTACTGAACATCTGCTCAAATATATGGATCACTCAACTTGCGCGTCAATGAAGAATGCAGCTACTTTTGATGATTTGTATGATTTGCAGGACCATTGATCATCGACACTTCAAATTCACATTGCAGCCCCAGGTTCCTCCTAAGGCTACGCCTGTCTAAGGGTGGCTTGAATGTCAATCCCCAAAGGGAACCTCCACAGGGTCCAACTGGGGCTGTTGCAGGCACCCCATTACCTTTGTCCCACTGTTGTCAAACCCTGATCAGCATAGTCACCGGATCCATGGACCTGGTGTGGAGGCTTGTTGCCTGCGTATCCTGGGATCCCTGTTCCCCCCTTGTGGAGACGGTAGAGCCAGGCACACAGCATGCACCGGGTGGTGATGGTGGTGGCCTAAACACCCCAACACACATTCCACTACCCTGGGGAAGCTGTATGTGCCTGTGTGTGGCTGTCTGTGGTGTTCCGTGGCTGTCTGCACTGGACAGGCCTGGGGAGTAGGCCTCACAACCATATCTGGCAGGCAACCTCTCCTCAGGCGAGCTTCAACGCAGATCAGAACAGAACAGCAAACACTCGAACAAGCCGGGGGCACCATGCTGGGGCAACCCTCCCAACAACCCTGGGCTCGAGGCCAGCCGCGCAAGCTTTGGCTCCCCGACTACAGCCTCAGATCAGCTGTGGCAAAACCGCTCAATGCATCTCACTAAGCGGAGGTAAAGAAACTAATCAGGATACCCTCAGTAACAGCAAGTGAAGAGGGAAGAGCCCAGCACTGAATACACATCCAGCGGCAGGTATAGGAAATGTGGTGTACAGAAGACCGACTCCCCAGCATCACTCAGGGAGCCCAAGTCTTTCTGTTGGGGGCCAACCACATGGATGGTGTTAGGGTGGTAGCAGCCAGCATCAGGTCTTCTCTGAGTTAAGTGCTTGGCAACGCAGACCAAAGCAGGTGGTAGACTTCATCTAAGGCTAAGTATGGGCACGGGACCGATAGCTAACAAGTACCATAAGGGAAAGTTGAAAAGTACTTTGAAGAGAGATGTCAACTGAGCATGAAACCATCGAGAGGTAAACAGGTGGGGATTAAACATGGTGGTCAGGCTGGTCATCCGAAACAGCGAATACTAATGCAGGACCTCCACCTGGGCCCATCTGGTCCCCACAGGGCACATTTCCTCCACGGTGGTGCACCGAGAATGGCTCCAGGCTGTCTGGGAATGCTCCGGGGGGCAGGTGGCTCTCCACTCTGGTGGATAGTGACACAGCCCCCTGGCTACAGTTTTGCCATGTCCATGGGGCAGAGGGAGATTGACCGCTGGTGCACCCTCCTCCAGCAACCGCCCCGGCCCATCTTGGGGTTCGCCAGGGCAGATACAGGGGATGTGACCCCCTGCTCCCAATGCAACTGTCGACTGGGGTGGACAGTCCTCAATGTACCCTGACCACATCACACCACTGAGCAGGGAGGCCTACAAATGGCGCCAAGGGTCTGTGGTGATGTTGGTGACCCGCCCAAATCATCTTGAAACACAGGCCAAGGAGTCTGTCACATGCATGAGTGAGAGAGCCAAACAAAACCCTCTGGCACAATGAAGGTGAGGGCCAGCACACGCCGGCTGAGGTGGGATCCCGTTGTGTCGTGCGCACCACCAGCACATCTCGGCCACTCTGTTGGGGAGGTGGAGCATGATCATGTGTGATATGACCTGAAAGATGGTGAACTATGCCAGGGCAAGAGAAAGCAAGAGGAAACTCTGATGGAGGTCTGTAGCAGCCCTGTCATGAAAATCAGATGTTCGAGCTAGGTATAGGGGCAGAAGACTATCAAACCATCTAGTAGGTGGATCCCTCTGGAGTTTCCCTCAGGATAGCTGGAACTGGGATACCCCTGTTTTATCTTGTGAGGGAAATGATTAGAGGTCTTGGGGCCAAACGATTTTAACCTATTCTCAGAATGTATATGGGTGAGCAGCCCAGCTCCCTGGCATGAAGCCAGTCATCAAATGCCAGGGCCCAGTGTGCCACTTTTGGTATGCACAACTGGTGCTGTGGGATGAACCTAACGCCAGGTAAAGGCGCACAATGCCGACGCTCATCAGGCCCCAGAAAAGGTGTTGATTGATATAGATAGCAAAACAGTGGCCATGGAAGTCATAATCTGCTACGGATTGTGTCACAACTCACCTGCCAAGCCAAATAGCCCTTGCAATGGAAGGTGCTGGAGCGTCAGGCCCATACCCAGGCACTGCCAGTGCTGGGAGCCACAGGGCCTAAGCCGCAACAAGTTGGAGGGTTGCTGCAGTGTACATGGTAGCCCGGGTAGAGTGTCCGGGTGGATTTGCTGCAGGTGCAGATCTTGATGTGAGTAGAAAATGTTCAAACGAGAACTTTGAAGGCTGTAGTGGAGGAGGGTACCGTGGGAACAGATGTTGAACATGGGTCAGTCATTCCTAAGAGAAGTGCAAGCACTGTTCGGAGGGGACATGAAATGGCCTCCGTTGCCCTCAGTCAATGGAAAGGGAGTCATGGAAAAATCACCAAACCTAGTTTGTCGTATACAGACACCCTGGTGGCATCCACTATGGTAACACAAAAGTTCCTGGAGAATCCAACATGCACCCTGGGGAGAGTTCTATTTTCTTTGTGAATGGCAGGGCACCTTGGAATGGGTTTGGAGCATGAGCCTTGGAAAGCATTGTGGTTAGTGCAGCATATGGGAAGCCCGCGCTGGTCCTTGTTAATCCAGAAGAGATGGTATAAATCTTGCACAGGCCTGTACCCATATCCGCAGCAGGGCTGCAAGGTGAACCACCTCTAGCCTTGTTGGAACAATGGACATAAGGGAAGTTAGCAAGTCAAATCTGTAACTTTGGGATGAGAATTGGCTCTAAGGGCTGAGTGGGTCTGGCCGGTACACGTAGCGGGGCTGGCTGTGCACCACAGCTGATGAGGCATCTCCCCCCCCAGGGGCCCCACCAACGTTGGACATGAGGCAGGCCCTTCCTGTCGATTGCCCCAGCTGGGGTGGTGGCCTCTCCCCGCTCACCTCCCAGGGTTCAGGGCCGGCATTCTTCCTCAGCTGAAGCCTAACAGCTCATCTAAACTGGTGCAGACCAGGGAAATTCAATGGTTTAATTGAAACAAAGCAACACAAAGGCCCATGGCGGGGGTTGACACAATGTGATTTCTGCCCAGTACTCTGAATGTTAAAGTGACGAAATTAATTGAAGTGCGGGTAAACGGTGGGAGTTGCCCTCCTCTTAGTCATAGTGGCCTTTACCTTCTCGTGGTCCCGCTGTTAACTATGTCAATATACCGCAATAGGCTTAACAAGGTATCAGTGGTTGATTTGAGAATTGGAGAATCAAGGCAAAACGATTCCAGGTGTGGTATTTCCTGGTTCAACAAAACCCTGTTGAGATGCCGTAAGGAAGTGCTGTCTCCGCCACAAATTATAAACTTTCTTGCCGTATTTGACAATTGAAAAATAAGAACTGAAAACATGATTACCATAAAGGACAACAATAGCACAGTCATCAACACACTGTTCGATAAAATAATGGAAGAAGAAGAGGATATAATAGACATTAAAGAAGATCTTGGGCCTCATTCCAAGCTGGGCGGTAAGGGATACCGGGCACCGGTAAGGAGACCGGTGCCGGTAATCCCTTACCGCCCAATCCCAAGGTCCCTTAGCAGGAACCGTAAAGGACGTGTGGTCTGACCACGCATTCTTTACGAGGCCCGTTAAGGGACCTTGGAGCTAATAACGGGCCCACAATTAGCGGGCCCTTTATTAGCGCCTTCCCATTGAGCCCTATGGGGGCTCAAATGGGAATGGGGAATGGCATTTGGAATGGGGACTTACCGGGTCCGCCTAGGGCGGAATGTCCCGGAAAGTCCCCTCTCCACAAGACCAGACCCAGACACGATTTTGGAGGCAGCCAAGCGCTAATTGCACCATGGCTACCTCCAAAGTCGTAATGAGGCCCCTTATCTTCGTATCCTCAACTAGCAAAGCTGAATCTAAATGTGTAAGCCAGTTAAGCAAGCTTCCCAATGTATACCCGATTCCTCCAAGAAATCCAGGCCTGACCTCTTAAAGAAAATCATTTTCTGGACCTACCCCAATGAATACTACTAATGTACTCTTTGTGGAGATATTATGGGAACGTTTAAAGAACTCGGGAAGCATGTCTCTAATAGACACAATTATGTCATGCTAAAAGTCTTCTTCTTTAAATGTGATAAAGAAGATCAGTATTTTGACAAGTGCAATCCAAAAAATCCTGCAGAAAATGTTCTTTCTTGTACAACTTTTGCGATGAAAGATTTGGAAGTAAATCAGGAGTTTTGCAACATGCTCGACATGCACATCCAAGAGCAATCAATGAAAAAAAAGACTTCCAGCATCCACGCTGAGTAGTGATTGACCTTGAAATTAAATACAAAGGCAAAAATAACATTAATAAACGTATTGCTACTCACTTCGACAACAAAACTAACAAGCAAATTGAAGATAAAAGGCAAGATATCAGAGACCACAGTAATATAAATGGATGAAATAGATGAATCTCATGTCAGCACTATTCAAGAATCTGAAGAAGATCTCACAGATATAGAAGATGACCCAACTCAAGTAAGTCATGAACAAATCATCCTCAGCAACAGAACATCCAATATTAAGATCAAGAATTTACAAGAAGTTCACCAACGATTAGATGAATTAGAGCAGTGTTGAAGAGGATCTGAATTCGATGAAGCTGGGGAAGGTCTGATGGAAGCAATAGTTGAGTTCCTTAGGAACTCATGGTGGTACCAGTAAAGACAGACACAAGTGATCACAGTTCAAGGGTGCTTATTAAACTGCAAAGGAAGGTTAAAAAAACGCCTAATCTAAACCTAAATCTATTATGGGAGCAAGCTTCGACCATCAAATAATAATAAGGCACTCCTACTTGCGTTGTGTCAAATAAAAAGGCCCTATACAAAGAAAAAAATATTGCCAATCCTTACACTAAATACAAAAAGAAGTGTGGGATAATGTTCTTAAGAAAGAAGGTAGTGCTCACAAATGATAAGTCATGATGCAGTACTTGAGGTCTCCCTTCCCCACGGTTTCAACACAGGACAAGGGTGGATTTTGGAGCACAGCACACGCTCGTGCTTTCACAGCACAAGCTAACAGTTCTGCTCCCAGCACGAGCTAACATTTACGCTCTCAGCAATCAGGGCATTCAGTGGTCAAGTCTGTTTTCAATCAAAATGTCCCTTGCCGCTGTGGGCCGGATGTATTCAAATAAGTATTCAAGTAACCAACAAAGAGTTCCTTTTCAGAGATATCAGGATGATGTCTTTCACCTATGGATCCCCCTCTTCCAGGACCTGGACCTCTGATAGTTATGTTTCCTTGTTTTTGAGGGCCTGTGCTTCAAAATAATAAACAAAAGTTCAAAGTTCCTTTCTGTTTGCGTGTAATCTTCGGATGATGGCTGCTCACCCCTTGGATCTCCCTCGTTCGGGCTCAGACCCATCTCGACTGTTCGACTCCCTCGTTCAGGTTCACTATGGCGTTCTTCAGAAGTCTTAATATCTTTTTATACAGTTTGCTGTGGACATCCTTTGTTCGGGTTCACTCTTGTCAACACACTGTATTTCGGGACTTAGACTTCGTCCCTCTTTATCGGCATCCCTCATTTGGGTGCATGTTTTCCAATCTGTCAATCATACCTTTTTTCATTCAACTCTTACCTCTTACGATACAGGATTCACTTCCCTTAGCTTCACAATCATCTGTGGGTCAAAGACATTCGACTGTACACAGGATTGTACAAGATCCCTGAATAACCACTTTGACCCCTCTTCTCACCTTTCCAAAGGTCTTCTGGGTCTGGTAGTTTCAATAGTCGGGTAATCGGCCAGAGTTTCCTGAGTGAGCACCCACGTGGTACCAGACTCCTCTTTTGCTGGTTTTCTCCCTTTCACATCAATCACAAAGTATGCTTTCAAAGTTCAGTTAGCAGTTTGCTATTTTTCATTCAACACAGTTCGGTTTCTTATCGACTCAACGGCTGTGGTGAACCGCTTGGCTTTCTTTCTTTCTTTCTTTCTTTCTTTCTTTCTTTCTTTCTTTCTTTCTTTCTTTCTTTCTTTCTTTCTTTCTTTCTTTCTTTCTTTCTTTCTTTTTGGAGTCAAGGTTGGTACCACGGAGACAAGAGTCTCTCCCTGGCTTGGCTATCAGTAGGGGAGGGTCTTGTGTACCATTGACATCTGCTGCAACACACGCTGGCTATTTTTCGCGGTTTTATGATTCCTTCTGTGGAGGTTTCACAGGCCTTGGTCGGAAAGGACAATGTTGCTTCTCTCCTTTTCACCCTCTCGGTATGCACTGTCTTTCTCCTCCTCTTGAATTGCCATGTTGAGTTAGCGCCCTGGACGTGCGGCCTGCCTTGCTCGTTTTGTGGTCTTGCACTCCACCTTTTATCCCTGCAGGGAAGGGAAAGGGCCGTCATGTGTGTGTGGTTTTGGTCAATTGCCTGACTTTGCCTGACCCTGGTGTTGGGACATGTCAGGTAAATAGCTTGATTGTTAGTCTGTCGTCCGATGTAACATGTGAAAGTGTTCACGTCGGAAAAGGGAAGGGTAAAATGTTTGTGTATCCTACATGGAAGGTTGAGGAAAAGTTGTCATGAGAAGAGGGATACTGCATCTCAACCTTTGGTGTCCCACTTTCACTCCTGAGGACCCCCATCCAGGTTATCCTTCCTCACTGGTCCACCCCCAGGAGCTAGATCCTATAGTGGTAGCTGTATCTTGGCCACCTGGATGACAGACCCCCGGGGGCTAATCAGGGAGACACCTTCAGGTTTCTCACATACCCTTCCCCTATTCGGGGTGGACATGTCTGTTCTTTGTCCAGGATCTGGAAGAGAACAGGCACCAGAGATATCCACAAACTCTCGCATATCCTTTGGCTTGGTTCTGGTTGGTTTTGGTAGAGGTCTAGAGGTTTTATTGGCCTTTCTACAGTAGCCTATAAACTGGGGTTTGAGGGTTGTCTCTGATTTCATGAATTCTGTTATCGCCCAGTTCCATATTGGAGAGATTTGGGAGTAATAGTCTGCCTGCCAGCTACTCTGGGGTAGAAAATTGTAGTGACTAAAATGTATGAATCTGTGTGTTGGCAAGGCGAGGCCTGTGAGAATGCGGTGAGGTATGAGGAACGCTGGTGGTCTGGAGGTTGTAAGGATGTCAGTTGGAGACTTGGAGTGATGACAGGGACCAGAGTAGCTGTATGTTACCTTCTCTCCCACCCCTATGCTGTAACCTGTAATGAAGAATAAAGCATCCATGTTCTGTTTCTACTTACCTCGGTAAGTCTGGTTCCTGCTCCTTGTCCTTTTACCTGACTCAGGATACATCAAAAATCGCCAAATAGAGGTTTCTTTTCCTGTAAAAGATTTGAAAAGGTAGGGAAGTTTCGTACCAAGATAACTTCTTCGGGGAGCCCCTGTATTATGGCTGACAATATTTCCTAAGATTCTCCCCTGATGTTAATGTATACGGGTATCTTGGGGTACATTTCGTTATCGCCATGCACACAGGTGACTCTAACTAGTTGAGAATAGATTGGCTCGAATAACAGTTTGCTTACTCCCCGAGTCGATTAAGGCCTTTACTTGTCTTCCTTTTAACCAAGCTTTCTCGTATGTAAAATCTGTAGATGATTGACATAACTAGATACTAAAGGTTTCTAGTTCTTCCTGGGGTTCATCCCATTCTACACCTTTTAGGAAGCCTATTTCCATAGGTTCATCCTTCAGGTTCTTTGGACAGTGTCGAGCCACATGTCCGGTTTCTCTACAGGAGAAACAGACAGGAGATGTCTACTTCCTTTTAGTTCTTCCTTTTTGCTTTCATCTTTGGCTTTACAGTGAATTCTTTTGATGTCTGTTCTTTCTCATAGCAGCCCTTCCTTACCTTTATACAATCCCCTTGGTTTCTCCATTCCTTGAGGTTTAGGTTGGTGGGTTGATTTTTGATCCCTCCGTTCTTCCCCACGATGGGCAGAATGGAAATGTTTAGCTGCGTCTAAGTGGTTTTGCGCAGTCTCAATGGGCGTAGCCAAGGTAGGCCAATTTAACTGAAGAATGGCTTTTTTGCAGAAATCGGGGTAAGGAATTTGTAAATTGTTCCAGGGTGATCATTTCTGTTAGCTCGTCTAAGGTTTAACCATTAATCCATAGAGTCACAGTGTTTTTAATTTGTTCAACCATTTCTAAGGGGGTTTCTCCTGGAATTAGTTTAATAGTTCTCAACTTCTGCAAATAAAAATTGCAGGTTTGCCCCACTCATTTTAGCAGCCCCTCTTTGATGGATAGAAAGGTAACTCCTTGGGCAAGATTTAGTAGTGGATATGAGGTTTGCAGTTCGCCTTTCCACATTGGTCACAAATAATATCTTTTAAGATTCTCTTCACATCCCAGCTGTGCTGCTAGAAGCTCGAAGTTTAAGAACAGATTTCCTAAATCTTCACCCTCCAGGTATGGTTGAAGTACCCCTTGTGGTAGTAGGGATCTTGCTTGTAACTCAATTGGTTTTGTCAAATTCTCTTGGAGTCTAACCTCAGCTTGCATCTGATGTGCCGCTAACAGGGCAATGCCATTGGATAGATCGGCTATCTCTTCTGGGGTGTAAGGGTCCCTTCTGTGGATGGTTCAGAATCAGAAAAGAAAAAAGTCTCAATCCCTTCAGATAAAGTCTCAAAATCTTTAGATTCTTCTAAGTCTGAATCTGCCGAAGGATTGGACTTCGGTAGGTTAATCTCTAGCCATGATAGTCCCCCGACTGTGGGTAATTGGGTGACAAACAAAAAGGTTCACAGATAGGAGGGTTCAGGGCACTATGGCACTATGTCTAACAAAAGACAAAACAGGTCGAACCATCAATATTGTTCAATCCCACTACTGTATGTTATAGTTTGAGAGAGGAAGGGTGACTAGTAATACTTGAGCCCTAAAGAACAGATCTTGCTGACCAGTTGGGATATGTAATTGGGAGAACAGCACCTCTTTGAGTGTGGATACGTGGTCAGAGTCGCAGAGTTCAACAATCCTGTTTTCCCCTTCTGGAGGTACCACAATTATTAGCATGGATTTCAATTTTAATCAGTTAAATCCTATCCCACTTCTTACACCATATGTAAGGAACGCATGGGGGCAACAGGAAAGACTGGCACAAGTGATCACAGTTCAAGAGTGTTTATTAAACTGCAAAGGTAGGTTAGAAAAATGCCTAATCTAAACCTAAATCTAAGATGGGAGCAAGTGATGACCATCAAATAATAATAAGGCAGTGCTAGTGGTGTGGTGTCAAATAAAAACGGCCTATACTAAGAAAAACCTATTGCCAATCCTTAAGCTAAATACAAAAAGAAATGTAGGATAATGTTCTTAAGAAAGAAGGTAGTGTTCACAAATTATAAGTCAGGATGCGGTACTTGAGGTCTCCCTTCCCCACGTTTTCTTCACGGGACAAGGGTGGATGTTGGAGCACAGCATATGCTTGAGCTTTCCCAGCACGATCTAACAGTTCTGCTCTCAGCAATCAGGGCATTCAGTGGTTAAGTCTCTTTTCTATCAAAAAGTCTCTTGCCGCCGTGGGCCTGATGCCTTCAAATAAGTATTCAAATAATGAACAAAGAGCTCCTTTTCAGCGATATCAGGATCCTTGGGTGATGTCTTTCATCTATGGATCCCCTTTTTCCGTGCACAGATCCCTTAGACAGTTCTTTAGTGATACCCAGACCTCTGATAGTTATGTTCCCTTGTTTTCGCCTGTGGTTCAATATAATAAACAAAAGTTCAAAGTTCCTTTCTGTTTGCACGTAATCTTCGGGTGATGGCTGCTCACCCCTTGGATCTCCCTCGTTTGGGCTCAGACCCCTTCGGCTTTAAAAAATCTCGGGTGATGACTGTTGACCCCATGGATCTTCCTCATTTGGGCTCAGACCTCTGGCATTCACAAATCTTCGGGTGATGACTATTCACCACTTGGTTCCCCCTCATTCGGGCTCAGATCCCTCTTGACTGTTCTCTTCATCGTTTTTGTTCACTATGGATTTCTTCACAAGTCGTAATATCTTTTTATACAGTTTATTGTGGACATCCCTCGTTCGGGTTCACACTTGTCAATACACTGTATTTCAGGACTTAGATTTCATCCCTCTTTATCGGCATCCCTCGTTCGGGTTCACGTTTGCCAATCTGCTGAACCTTCTTTCATTCAACTCTTACGATATGGGGTTCACTTCCCTTAGCTTCACAATCATCTGTTGGTCAAAGACTTTAGACTGTACAGAGGATTTTACAAGACCCCTGTATGACCACTTTGACCCCTCTTCTCGCCTTTCCCAAGGTCTTCTGGTTCTGGTAGTTTCAATAAACGGGTAATCCCTCAGAGTTTCCTGAGTGAGCACCCAGGTGGTGGCGGACTCCTCTGTTGCTGGTTTTCCCCCTTTCACATCAATCATGAATTATGATTTCAAAGTTCAATTAGCCGTTTGCTACTTTTCATTCAACAAAGTTTGGTTTCTTATCGACTTGCCCCTGAACTCACTGGCAGTGATGAACCGCTTTGCTTTCTTTCTTGTTGGAGTCAAGGTTGGTACCACAGACACAAGCATCTCTCCCTGGCTTGGTTATCAGTGGAGGAGGGTCTTGTGTACCGTTTACATTTGCTGCAACACCGCTGGCTATTGTTCACGGTCTTACGATTCCTTCTGCAGAGGTTTCACGGGCCTTGGTCGGAAAGGGCAAAGTCGCTTCTCTCCTTGTCACCCTCTCGGTATGCATTGTTTTTCTCCTCCTCTTGAACTGCTATGTTGAGTTAGCTCCCTGGACATGCAGTGCCTTGCTCATACTTTGCTCTTGTGCTCCACCTTTTATCCCCGCGTGGAAGGGAAAGAGTCGTCAGGTGTGTGTGGTTCTGGTCAATTTCCTGACTTTGCCTGACCCTGGTTTTGGGGTCTGTCAGGTAAATAGCTTGATTGTTTGTCTGTCATCCTTTGTAACATGGGAAAAGGTTTGCATGGGAAAAGGGGGTCGATAAAGTGTTTGTGTATCCTACGTGGAAGGTTTGGGAAAAGTTGTCATGAGAACAGGGATACCGCATTTTACCCGTCGGTGTCCCACTTCCACTCCCTGAGGAACCCCCGTCCAGGTGATCCTCCCTCGCTGGTCTATCCCTAGGAACTGGATCCAGTAGCAATGGCCATGTCCTGGTCACCTGGATGACAGACCCCCGGGGACTAGTCAGGGAGACACCTTCAGGTTTCTCACATAACCAGCAAGCCCCAATGATCCAGAAGCTGAAAACACTTTAACCAATAATCCTCGACTAATGTCCCTTCTATTTCCAACAAAGAACCATGCTAAAAAGACTATAAACAACAATAGCTGGAAGAAATATGCTAAGAGAAAAGGAAGTTATAAAGAATGTCAGCCATTTTTTTGGGACACAGTTGCATATCTTAATTTAGGAATGGGACCAGATCTGGACTAGAGCAAATAGAAGCTCGAAATGTGTATCCAATAAGGAGGGGGCATTCAAAGTATGCTACAGGTGGTACCGAACCCCAGAATCTCTCAATAAATGCAACCCGGCGATCCCACCAACGTGCTGGAGAGGCTGCTCTGACAAAGGCACACTATTCCATCTGCTCTGGACATGCCCCAAGGAGACGCAATTTTGGAAAGCAGTGTTAGAGCAAATCAATACGATCACGGGATTAGCAATCTCATTGGACCCGGGTATCGTACTGCTCGGAGCAAGCGGCGAGGGCCAATTCCCTCGATCAGGCCACACAGCAGAACTCTGCTCTCACCTGCTGACTGCGGCCAAGATTTCAGTGGCAAGGCTCTGGACAAACCTAGAGGGCCCGTCGATCCAAATGTGGTGGACTAAATGTTGGGACATAATAGCGGCCGAAAAAATCACTGCCCTCAGGTTTGGGAACAGAGACAAATTCTTCCATACTTGGTCTCCCTTCTTAGATTACGCACAATCATACCCAGGCCTGGTCCGACAGCCGCCCTCTCTACGTTGGATGGACAAATATGATTGAAATACAACACGGAAGAGCAGCTGGGGATGCCCATCTGGGGAGGTCAGCCCCTGCTAGCAAAATAGAGTCGGAACAGCGATAGCCTTAAACTAAGGGAGACCTTCTCCCCTCCCCCAGCAGGTTCCTGAAGAATGTTCCACCTCCAGGAGTTCTGAATCCGACGAGGGGCCCCGAGAGGCTCACCCTCACCAAACTTCGGCCTCCCCATGCAGTTAGACCTTCCTCACTGACCTACTGTTATTGTTTATGTTTTATGTTTGTTTCTTTGAATTGCATTTTCAAGCGTGACTTTACCAATTGAAACACCTTAATTGCACATGACATAATGTATAACTTGCTTGTTTTAAAAACCAATAAAAACATGTTTGAAAAAAAAAAGATGATGAAAAACCTTTTTTGCCAAAAGTAAATAATAAAACATTTAAATGATAATCTTTACATCCATAGCAATTTACATATAAAATTGATATAAGACAATATTTGCAAGTAATCATAAAGATGAAAATAACATAGAATAAATTCAAAGTGCAATATATTCAACATTTTAACTTCAAAACAAAAATCAATATAAGAGTTAGTGTTTCGGCATTAGCTTTGGATTACCTGGCGCTGAATTGGTTATAGTGATACCATTATATTTTTTGTGTTTCTGCCAAGATTGCAGTCAGAAAATTCATAGTCACTATTCTTAAACCAGTATTGGGTGTGGTCAATAACAGTTGTCATGCCTCGTCAGTGTCTACGTTTTGAAAATAATCAATTTGCCTAGAGAAATATTTAACTCTCTGCAATGTTAAAGCCAAACATTTGGTAAAGAGGTGTTTAAAGCTTTCTGATACTCTATTCTTTGGCAAAGTCGACAAAAGCTATCTTGTTTTTTAATAAGAGCTTATTTTGCTAAGATTTCTCTGGATGGCCAGATATTCAACCAAAACCTCAATATGGCGAACATATATGTTAGGGATGGATACCTAAGGAGATATGACTCAGCTGTGTAAAGTCGCTTATCTAAGAAGGGATTATCCCTGAAATCTCTATATTGATTGCAACTTCTCCATGTGGTTATCCAGTCCGCTTGATAAAGTATACTTTTGGCTTTATCAGGGTTGGCTATCAGAAGTTCGATGGTGACATCGGCGTCAGCTAATATCTTGTTGATTTGTGCGCGTTATATTTATGAGTCAAAGAAAGCAGATATTTGGCTATAACTTTTAGCGACATATTAGAATTAAGTCCTGATAGGCACTTTCTGAATAGCACCATTGGTACATACAGTGAGGAGAATGTCAGACAATGTTCTAGAAAGATAAGAAGAAAATAGCAACACATATTACTGATGGTTTTGAAAATGTAGATTGCACAATTGTAGCCGGGACAATATACAACTATTATAAAGACATTTTTGAAGAATAAAACACAAAGAACCCTAAATGTACACCAGTCAGTATTATGCCATAAGATCTTCAATGACTATTTAAGCAAAAAAGTATAATTCAAAGGGCTGACAAATATATTTGAAAAAGCTGAGAAAAATAAAGCTGCTGGTTCAGATAATATTGTTTTTCTTGATCTATCCAATATACACAAGGAGGAGCCCACATAATTACCAAGACTTCTTACTATGTGAATGAATAACTCTAAAGTTTCAGATTGAATTAAAAGAAATAGATTTATTCTAATTCCTAACAATGTGCCTCTGAATGAACTTGAGAAGATCAGTAATCAAGACCAATAACGATAGGCACAGCATTCATAAAACTATTCACACAAGTCTTAACCAAAAGATGCTCTGCTTTTGTTACATTGAACAGCAGGCAAAAAGGATTCATGAGAGTATGTGGATGTCTAGAAAATGTAACTCTCTTGCAGAAAATCATAAAAGGTTTGAGAAAGAATAAAGACTCTGGCAGTAATATTTATTAACATCCCAAAAGCTTTCAACTCAAAACACATGATCAAGAGTTTAAAAAGGCTAAAATTACCATCACCAATAAGAACATTAATTGAAGATCTTTATAGACTGCTTATCATAATTTAAAGACAAAAATAATGAAGCAACACCCAACATTAAGAGGAAATCAGAAGCTAAGCAAGGAGATACACTCTCTCCCCATTGCTTTTTAACATAGCTGTGGACCCTCTGCTACATGACCTTGAATCAAATGCAAAAGGTTTCACATTCAATAATGATGACGCTATATAACAAATAACAGGTCTGGCATTTTCAGGTGATATTGCTGTCCTCAACAACTTGTGGGAAAGCATGCAACATAACCTGAAGATCATAGAAATATTGAGCAAATCAATTAGCCTCAAACTGAATATCAAGAACACACATGGTTTATTTAATAGTCAAACAGGAGAAAGAATCACAGTGAATAAGTGTAAACCATGGACATTTGAAAAACAACTTGTAGAGATCATACATCATGGAGATAATGAGCGCTAGCTTGGAATACATTTTGATCCACACATAGGATTTGCAATGAGCAACAACATGAATGAAACACTAAAGTCTTCAGCAAAGAAATTGGGACAATCTCCCACTTAAACCCACACAGAAAGTTGAAATATATTTTCTACTAAAACTCAATTCCAGATTTCTGGTACAAATTAGAAATGGGAACATCTGATTTTAAGACTCTCAACACACTGGATCAAACTATCAAGAGATATGCAAAGAGCTTTCTTCATCTTCCTGCCTACACGTGTGATGGACTATTGTATGCCAAATGAAATAATGGAGGTCTTTCAATACCAAAACTGTATAAGACTATAGGTATTAATAAAGCCAACAATCTGTTGTACCTCAGAGAATCACCTGATAAATGCACATGATAAATGCATTAATATATCATTTAAATATACAGGCTGGAACATTAATGACAATATCGACCACATCATCAAAACACATAAACTAAAATCTGGAGCAGAATACCTTAACTATCTACATGGCTGCCTTGCATCTTATGACTGGCGTTTTTAAGAATGTATTAAATGGAAAAAACTTACCGTCCAATGAGATGGAGTCTGCTATTTTGAGAATAATCCTACAGTGAACTATTGGCTTTAAAAACACAAATGTATCAAATAAAACCAATATATTGCTATGTTAATGCTCAATACTAACACACTGAGCACAAGATAGACTATTTCCAGAGGAAGAGATAGATTGTTTGCTTTTTGCAGATACTACAAAAATGTATGTGAAACTATATCCCACATTTCAGGGCAATGTCCAAAAACGAAAGATATCTGGATTAAAAGGCATATCAAAATCCTTGATCTTTTAATTGAAAGGGCTAAAAGATGTGGATGGCTTGCCTACAGAGATCATAAACCTTAAGGAACATTGTAGGGGAACTAAGAAAAGCTGATGTAATCTTCACAAGTAATGGAACCACATTAGTTGCAGATGTATCTGTTAGAATTGAGACCTTGGGTAACTAATTGGAAAATGCATACTAGCAAAAGATTGATTATTATTTAGAGCTTGCAAATGTGATAACAAGCCATACAAAATATAACTCTGTTAAGTTCCATGGATTTAGCATTGGTTGTAGAGGAACATGGTAAAATTGGAATAACAAGGTTTTGGAAGATTTAGGCCTGGAATCAGCTTATCCATTTAGGAAAAATGTATGTCTAACCACTCTTATGGATACTTTAAAAATGTGCCAGGTTTTTATGAACAAATACTAGACAGTAGCTATATGATTCAGCAGCTAGTTCTAAGTGTAAATGTAGTGTGCACTATGTACCTATGACAGTTGAGGTAGTTACACTTCATACACTTATTTAATAGTGTTAGGTGTACATATAGATGTGTAAGTTAGTTATATTAAGACAACTTTAGCTATAGACGTAAAGTTTAGTTATTGTTGATATAATGCTCTTAGGTATTTGGGTATAATGCCCATATATTGTTATTTCCTGATGACAATTGTAAATATAACTAATATATAAAGCTGAATGTATGTATGTGTGTGTAGGATAACCAACACCATATCCCAGTATCTATTAAACTCTATGGATGCCTTCCCAAAAACCTGGCGACAAAAAATCCAGTCAATTATAGAGAAAGCCCAGATACATCCAACTTTACTGTTAGTAAATCCAGACAAAGCTAGGTCAAAAATCTGGGAAGATGACTGGATCCGAACACGTTTGGCTTGTTCGAACTATAAACATTTTGAAGCTTGTCCATTTGAATACAAATGCTATAATAAGGTGGCTGACTATATGGTGAGATCCCCTAACCCACTCCATCGGATTGGATTTATGAGGTTTAGATTAAATCTGTGGGTGACCAATGTGGTGGCAAATCAGCGGAGCAATGGTGATAGCCAATTGCCCTGCCGCTTCTGTAACCAACAACCAGAAACTCTTCGACATCTATGTACTGAATGCATTAGCCTATTGCCAGTCCGCAGCACCCATTTCGAACCTCTGTTTGTGGACCAAGAGATTTTGACCTCAGAGAAACTATGGACCACATTATTTCATACTAATAGGAAAGTAGTGAGATATGCCATAGTCAACTATTTACAGCAGCTCAAAATTCCGATGTATGCACGGTTAAGAAATTGAGTGTCAAGCGAGTTTATATGTAAAATGTTTTAATGAAACACCAGGAAGAGCATTGTATTAATCTGTCTTATCTACAAAAGATCTAATTAATTTTGCCTTGTTATTTAGTTTGAATACTTAGAATATTTGTTAAAAGCGTACAGGAGTTTTAAAATTGTATATAAGGTTTTTAATCTTAATATTTATTGTCTTGTAAGTTGAAAGGTCTAGATTGCGATCAAGACCAAAACAACTATGAATAAAAATAAAAAAATAAAAGTATGTGTGTGTATGTTTGTCCGGCGATACAAATCCACACTGTTGAACCCACATCTACCAAACTTTGCATGGATTCCGCTTTTGTCTGTGGCAAGATCGTAGTCTATGTTTGGATGCAAAAATCTTATACACAAAAAAGTTTTGGGATGTGTGTGTGGATGTTTGCCCGGCTATACAAATCCAAACAGTTGAACACACTGCTACCAAATTTTGCCTGGATTCCTCATTTGTCTGGGGCAAGATTGTAGTCTATGTTTAGAAGCAAACAATTCACTCTGTAGGCACCCTCATTTACTAATGCTCACCCTGATTCACTACAGTAGGTACTAGAAGGAGGCAACATTTGGAAAAGTATCTGAAACTAAATGTTCAATGTGTTGGTTATTCCTCGTAAAAGTATTACTACGATATACAGGGAATTAAAAAACAAAATGTTTTATCACATCACACCAAATATGGGAAATGGCAAGTTACAGTTTACTTAAGTTCATTCACGAGAAGAGATCACAATCAATCAATCTTTCTTCGACATTTTCTCAAATGTGCTGAAGCCATTAAGTGACTGAAACATGCCGCACAAAAAACGAACATCACTTGGAAAAGCTCCATCTGATGCAAAGCAAAATCAATATCAAGAGCTTCTGATACACAACAACAAATAGCAGCACGACTTGCCGACCAAAGGACAAGAGAAACTTCCTCCAGGGCAAATGAGATGCCAGAGCAAACTGAAGCGAGATTTTCTGACATGAGGACAAGAACAATATCCTCCAGGGCACATGAGACACCAGAGCAAACTGAAGCAAGACTTTCCGACAAGAGGATAAGAGCAAAATCCTCCGGGCCACATGAGACATCACTCGATCAGGATAAGGGCAACGCCGGGTACCCCAGCTATTACTGATATATCTCAGATGGATATTTACTGAGCAGTGTACTTATCCATCCTCTTTGTGCAATTTCCGTCACCTGATATTAACCTATAGTGTCTATTCAGGTGTATTTTATCATGTGGATGGCAATTCCGAACTGACGTTGATGGGCAGCAATAGTAACCCAGAATGAGCCACTTCAAAAATGTGGTACAAGTGGCCAAATTCTAAGTCATCTCATGAATGGCTCACACATGAATGGATGATAGAATTTCCACTGTCCCTACCTGTGATCTAGTGAACCACAGCCCAGGGAACAGGCTTGGCCAAATTAGCAGGGATAGGAGACCCTGTTGAGCTTGACTCTTGTCTCGCACTGTGACGAGACATGAGAGGTGTAAGATGGGTGGGAGGCCCTCGGGCCAGTGGTGAAATACCACTACTGTTATAATGTTTCTCTTGCCCGGTGAAGCGGGGGGGTGCAAGGCCCATGAGGCTGTCACTTCTGCCTCCAAGCACCCAGCTCCAGCAATGTGTGACCCAATCCAGGGACATTAGCAGGTGGGGAGTTTAACTGGTGCAATACACCTATCCTATGATAACACAGGTATCCTAAGGCAAGATCAGGGAGGACAAAAACATCTCACAGAGATCAAGGGCAAAAGCTTGCTAGATCTCAATTTTACATATGAAGACAGACCATGTAAGCGAAGCCTCACAATCCTTCTGACTTTTTGTGTTTCCATAAGTAGGTGTCAGAAAAGGACCACAGGGATAACTGTCTTGTGGCGGCAAAGCATTTATAGCGACTTCGCATTTTGATCCTTGCATGTCAGCTCTTCCTATCATTGTGAAGCAGAATTCAGCAAACGTTAGATTGTTCATCCGCTAATGAGGAAAATGAGCTGGGTTTAGACCAGGGGTATTCAAACTATCATGTGGGGGCACGGCCTGAAGCCCGGGGGCTGGCACATGACCTCAGCCTAAAATTACAACAAGAAAAAGCCGTCATGGGATGGGACATGCACGATTGTGCATATCCTATCCTAACATGGCCCTCACTGTACATGCTCAGTGTGATGGGGCCGGGCTAAGGGTCAATGGGAGAGGCTGACCCAGAAAATAGAGACCCTGGAAGCGTACTCTCTGTCCCTTTCCAGAGAGCGCGCTTCCAGGGTGTTTGAATCCAATTGCAGGAACGAAATGGGACTGGTATAATATGAGGTAAGGAGGGGGATACTGTGGTTGTTTTTGGAGCAAGCGGGTGGGAGGTGGGGTTATTTTTGCTGCAGGTGGTGGAGCCCTGGGGTTGTTTCTGAGTGGGCGGTGGCCCCTGGGATTATTTTTGGAGTGTATGAGAGAGCCCTGGGGTTGCTTTTGGAATGGGTGGGGGAGCCCTGTGGTTGTTTGTATAGCAGGTGGGGGTCCTGGGATTGTTCTGGGAGTGGGTGGGGGAGCCCTGTGGTTGTTTCTGGAAAGTGTGGGAGACCCTGAGAATATGCAGGGTGGGGAGTAGGGGCAGCTCAGAGACTATGCAGGAAATGGTGTAGGAGGAACAGGGCAGGAGGGAGCCCTGGCACTGTGCTGTGAGCAGAGTGGGGGGAGCCCAGTGACAGTGCTGGGAGCAGGGTAGGGGGAGCCATGGGATAGTGGTGGGAGCAGGGTGGGGAGACCCCAGGGACTTTGGTGGGAGCAAGGTGTGGAGAGCCCAAGTACTGTGGTGGGTTGGGGCGAGCCCAGGGACTGGGCTAGGAGTGGGATAAGGGAGCCCAGAGACTCTGATAGGAGCAGGTGGTAGAGCCCTGGGACTATACCTGGAGGGGGATGCAGCAACGGCATGCAATAGTTCATAGCCATTTGGACTTACTGGCCATTTAGCATTTTTGGGGGGCCCGGCCTGCCCACATTTTGCTCGGAGGGGCCCAGGCCAAAAACGTTTGAAGACCACTGGCTTAGACTGTTGTGTGACAAGTTTGTTTTATCTTACTAATGATGTGTTGTTCCAATAGTAATCCTGCTCCGTACAAGAGGAACTACATGTTCAGACATTTGGTGTATGTGCTTGAATGAGGAGTCAATCGGCCGAAGTTGCCGTCTGAGGGATTATGACTGAATGCCTCTAAACCAGAATCCCCCCTAAACTGTAATGGTAACACAGCACTGTGGAGCATCAGTTGGCCTAGGATAGCCAGCCTCTGGGCAAGTGCATAGAGCTGCTTACCTCAGTAGTCGAGTGTAGACAGAAGGGGGAACAATTCTCGCCTGTAGTGCACCTCATAATCATAGGGAATGTGGTGCATAATCATTTGTAGACAACCTAATTCTGGGTCAGGGTTTTGGAAATAGGAAAGCAGCTAGCTTGCTGAAATCTATTGCAAGTCATCCTTTGAGCCAAGGTTTTTTCAAAAGCGCTGCAGCGGTGCCGGTGCCACAAGGGTCTCTATCCTTCCTCCTCTCCTCCTCCTGCACCACAGGGTGCACGGGAAGTCCCACCCACTCTGGGTTCACCTGCGAGGATGAGGGCTGGGCGGACAGCGCCCTTCTCCCTTTCTAGCCAGTCTAGCAGACCACATGGTCTTGGCCCAGCCAGAGGCAGAGTGGCAGGACCCAGCCTGTGGGAGTCAGGGAAGAGAGGCTGGCTCTTGGTAGTGAGTGGTGGCTTAAGCCCCGGACCCAGGGCACAGAGGTGGCAGCATCAGCCCTGTCCCCAGGGCACAGAGGTGGTGGCGTAAACCCCAGTCCCTGGACGTTGGCCTTAAGACAGGCACAACCTCAAGGCCTCACAGCAGTGTTGTCAGGGAGGAACATCCCGGCCGTCTGGTCCTACGGCTGGGCCCAACTAGCCATCTGGCTATGTCGGTTAGATCAGATGGCCTGATTTGCGGCTATCCCGGCTGTCTCCTAAATGTATCTGTGCCTGTGCTTCATAATAGTTGGTGGGTAGTGTCTCCCTGTGGGATGGATGTGTGTTGCGAAAGCTGGATGGGGTCCTCCACATTCGGACTGGGGCCACAGAGCAGGTGGGGACCAACAGGTCTCTCTGCCGAGGGAGCACCTTACCAAGCTCGCAGCTGGAGGCCCAGGTGGGACCCACGGTCCAGTAGATGCCCCAAGGAAGTGTTACTGGGACTGGAATTGGTGGTCAGGGGCTGCAGGCCTCTCCAAAGGGCATAATTTAGGGTGCCCGAGCCAGAGCCACGCGTGTGCAGGTGCGCTGACCCAGCCATCGTGCACCAGCCTTCGATGCAGGGCGTTGGCCATCTAAATCAGCAACGGTTCTCTCAGGGACATCGGCCCACTCTGGAGGGCAAGGTTCTAAGGCTTTGAGGGTAGGGCCCCAAATGGCCAGGAGTGCCACCACACTGTTGGGTGCCATTGGGTAGACCACAGCTGTCAAGTTTCCTTGTTCCATGCGGTACACCTCAAGGCAGCCCTGTTTTTTTTCTTTCACACACTGAATGTCTATGCAAGTGGACAAGGTGATTTTGCAAGCCCCGATGAATATGGCAGCACATGGTTGGTGGCATTGTGCTTCGGGATGTCTTCACTGTGTTTTGAGATTTGATCTGTATTGGGTGGAGGTAAGCAGATACAGCGGCAATAGTGTCAAGGGAGAAATCATGAAGATGGTAGCCAGGTGAAGCCTTTGTTGCAGTTGTTGCTTGCCACACAGGGGAGCACATCATATGGTGACATTGTGCCTGGGGATGTCTTCACTGTTTTCTGAGATTTTACATGTGTTGCGTGGCGGTGAGCAGGGCCAGTGGCAATGGTGCAGAAGGAGACATCATGAAAATGGCAGTTATGTGAGGCCTTTGTTGTAGTTTGTCGATGCCACTGTGGGGATCACATGCTATGGTGACATTGTGCCTGAGGATGTCTTCACTCTGTTTATGATGTTTTGCCTGTGACAGGGATACTGTTATTTCACTTGCTATGACTGTGTGGGTGGGTTGTGCACTTGATATGTTGTATGTGGATGGGGTGGCATTGTAGTTTTCGTGTTGTGGGGCACACCCAATTTGCCTCTCACAGGCACACATTCTCAGGGTGTTGTTATGGGCAAGCAGGGTTGACCCCGTTGCATCATTGAAGGGCATCAGGGATGTGTGTGCACCACAGGGGTTGCAGTCCAGGTGAAGAATCTTAGTACAAGTACAACCTGATTGCGTATGTCCTGTCCCTATGGCCTGTGGCCTACTAAATGAATGGGTGGTGCCTGTGGATGAGGGTGGTGTCCCTCCCGCAGCTCTACTGCTATGGCACAACATGTGGCGATATTGTGATCAAGGGAGCGGAAGTGTGACTTGAGTACCTTGAATGTGCGCTCCGCTATGCCCCTAGTTGCTATGTGTGCTATGTTGTAGCTTGCCTCACCTGGGGTGTCTGGATTCCTGAAGGGTGTCAACAGGAATGGTGAGAGCAGGAAGGCACTGTCCCCTGCAAAGTGGAAATGGTTGTTGTCAGCACTGATTGTCATTCCTTGTTTTTCTGTGTGTCATGTGACTGCCTGTATGTGCATGATAGTTGATACTCATGCAGCAGCCAGGTGTTTCCAAAGATTCCCAATGCAAGAGCCTGGTATATGGGGGATGGTGGTAGATGTAGCTGTCATGCATGTTTCCCGGTAAATTGCATGGACATGCATGATGTGTCCCTTGGCATCACAGATCACCTGCGCATAGATGGAATGCCAATGTTTCATGTTGCGATAGTTGTGCTCAATCTCTCAGGGCTTTGGGGGGCTTGCACAATGTATGGGTGCAGCCGATGGCTCCCAAGATCTGTGGAAAGTTGCAATTGTGTAGAATTCGTAGCACAGTCTCTGCCTTGCCTGCAGTGTGCATGGCATTTACATGTGCCTACGCACAGGTGCTAGGATGCAGCACAATACGTGGTGGAGGCACCTGGATTGTGTGGGCTGTGATAGGCCCCTGACAATGGCTGTGGTGCACTGGAATAATCCAATTGCTAGGAAGTGTAAGGCTGATGCTAACTTCACCAGGGGTGTCAGTGCATGCGAGAATGGGAGGACATGGTGGGTGATTCCAGACCATTCTCCCACTCCCTGACCAGGTCTAGGATGATATGGGGAGGGGGGAATTGGTATTATACACCTCATCATCTGGCATCCCAAATAATATGGTTTGTGGATATTATCCTCCTCCTCCTCCTCCTCCTCCTCCTTCTTCTATGCAGTAGGATCAGTGCCAGTAAAGCAGGGTCCGGCATTGTGGAAGTCTTATGTTCAATATGTTGCATTGCGCTTTTATACTTGAGCTTTCATTGCGTTTTGTACTTTGCTACGTGTAACAGGTAGCAGTAAGATCGTGAGATGTGCCTTCTCCTTTGGACTCCAGGCAGTTGCGCAATGAATTCTGTGAATAAGGTTTCCTTAGCACTTGATAGGGTGTGTTGGTTATTTACACGGTGCCTCCCTATGCCCATTTTCTTCCTCGTTCTTCCTCATTTCCCACGTGAAATGGGAATTTTGCATGTTACACCGCCTATTCATTTCTTTGCGCTGACCCTTTCCATGCTTTGCACTTTGTGTCGTACAAAGTGCTCCAGCACAGCGCAAAGTAGGAAGGGCCATAACAGAGTCCGATCCATCAATTGGAAATTAGTGTTTTAGAACAGCACAAACTGTACTATTATGTGCAAAGTGACTGCTCTGCATTAAATATTTTGTAAATTAGGCTCTAAATATCCAAAAATTAGGAACAATACCCTGGACAACCTCTCCCCATAGTTGTCTCCTCCATCACCTCATCTCACTCCCTCAACACTTTCCTTCACATCCTCAAACGTTAAAGATGATGATATCCACGAAGTAATAAGAACTCTATATCCTTCCTCCTATCAGCTTGATTTCTGGTCTGCCTGTTCCATTTAAGCCAAAGCTTCAGCTATACTAATTGGCATCTCAGCATTAGTAAATTTTTCATTTTCTACTGGAGTTCTTTAACCATACTCAAGAAAACTATAACCACTCCACTTCTAAAAATAATAGGATCAAACACTCTGTCCACTACAGACCTACCTCTAACATTCCAGCATGGTACCCAGTGATATAATTGCAGAATATTCAATGCACGCATTTGTAATTTATAAAAGGTACAAACAGTACGTTTTTTGGGGGTGGGCTTTATGGTTAATGGGAAGGTAGGGGGATTCTCCTCATATTTTCTGAAGATCTGAATTTTGTAACAGTGAAAATTCAAATATGAAACATTTGGGGATGAAGACATCAGGGGTAAAAGACATGGAACCTCCAGCCCTAGAAAAAAATAATTGAAACATGTGCTACAGTCTAATAGCAACATCGGCTTGAATCTCCTCACACCCTGGATGAAAGCCAGTCCTTCTTCTCAGCTAGAGGAACTGTAACTAGCCTTGTCTGTGTCTTTGATGACCTCCTAAGATTTAGAGACTATGGAAAGCCTCCCTCAATCCTTCCACTGATGTCCTTTACATGGCCCCTTTGGCTAATATAAAAGTTATTCTTTTATCTACGCAGATGATGCTCAGCTCTTTATAAAAATGACTGGTGACAGAGATGTCTCTGCTAATAATCTTGAGAGCTGTCTGTTAGCCACTGAAAACTGAATGAACGCTACTTGTCCTAAAATCAATCCAACTAAAACAGCAGTTCAGACTGTTAACACAGCTGCCTCAGCAGCATGTGAAAAATCTTGGTAACACATTTGTCTCTGAATTGTCTTTGCCACCGTAGGTATACTAGAACCATGAAATAGGGTGCAAAAAAACTGGTTGAATCCCATCTTGCTGAATTTTTAATATCATTTTCTAACCTCAAACTGTGGGGGCGGAGATCCATGCACCTCTGTCACCCCTCCTTTCCATATAACTAACCCCAACCTACCATCTTTACTTTTGCGGAAGAAAAAGAGATGAAAAAATTACAGTAAAATGTGATTCAACCAGATTGGCATGCGACCAAAGTGGGCAATTCCGGTATGCTCAGTATCAAAATCCTGTTTTTTAGCATAGGCTACTAAGGAAATTGTTACTTTGCTTTTTGTTTTCTCACCAAGTAACAATTGTCAATGTTTTAATGGTATCTCGTTTAGACTTTGGAATAAGCGGTTAACTTGAGGTTAGCTTAAACAAATGTATCGAGACTGCAGCATGTACAAAATTCAGAAGCTAGACCTCTGCTTCGACTGAGAATATGTGACCATATATTGCGTGCTCTCTGAACTGACTACTGAATAAAAGAAGATATTCCAAAGCATGTGCCTGGTTTTTATTGTTGTTCATGGCCATCATGTTAACCCTTTGGCAGACAGACTGCAATTTTAGTGACCATCGAGGCCCTAGCGAACCAAGGACACCTGTACTCTCACCAGTCATGATGGGCAGACTTTTGGCACACTTGTACGATTAGACACAATTTACCATCATTTTGGAAGTAGTTAGAAACATTCTTATTCAAAGCATTGGAAGGATCCTCTCTTTGTAATAGATGCCACTGTATACTTTCCACACAACATTTTTGAATGCATTCCTCTACAGCACCAAGATGCCTTCTTGTGAAAGGTGTGTTTTACGAAACTACTGCTACATACAAACACACATACAAAAAGATTAGTAGACATTCATAAAAAGGAAGCACAAGGATGAAGGAGGCCTTTGTTGTAGTAATTGTCAATAAACCTACACAGGTGACTATAGTGATCCTTGTTGCGCCAATGTATTTCAGAACAATATTGCTGCATGGGGCATGTTCAGAGAGTATACCTGTATGTGTCAAAAACAATTAAATCTATCACTTTACAAGAACTGCCCAATTATTTTCCTGGAATATAATGTTCTGTCTCGTGTTAAACTACTGCCAACGTCTATACATGTGATATTTTATCTCATGTCAACGGCTGCCAACTGTCCGACTGCCTACACATGTTTCACTCTTTGGCCATCATTTTCTTTCATATGCCTTTAAGTGAGCTTCATCAGGGCGCTTTGTATTCTTTCATAGATGTGGAGATCCTCGTTTGTAATCTTAACTAAGCATTGCAAACAATTGTGGGTTTACTGTTACATTTATTTCCTTCGGTGTTTGGCGTGGTTCTTGTCGTTTCCGTGTAGAATTCGTTTTATTAGACTGTAAACAACGAAAACTGTGGATGTAAGAATTTCGAATGAACATTTGATATATATAATATATCATTCTAAATGTGATGCATAAAAGGTTTCTATGCTAAACCACATTATACTTTTTATATTTAATAATTACACTCTTACTCCATGCACACAAGTCTTTCCTTCTCTGCACGAGTCAGCTGGCAGAGATACGAGTTGAGAGTAGGGGCGTACTGAATAGTAAAATTACTAAATTTACTATTCGGTTGAATACCGAATAGTGGACGAAACTATTCGGCTGAAACCGAATAGTTACTGAATAGTAGGTTACTACTGGAAATGTGTCAAGACATGCATAACAAGCCAAAACTGTTGGCTTTGCCAATGCCTGTTTTAACAATCCTTCAGTGAAGGACATGCTTATAGATCATAGCATAGATGGTGGGGACATGGGAGAACATCATGGGACAACGGAAGCAGTGGGGGGACATGGGAGAACATAGCGGGGCAACGGAGGGGATGGGGAGAAATGGCAGAACATTGTGGGGCAACGGAGGGGGTGGGGGACATGGGAGAACATCGTGGGACAACAGAGTGGGTGGGGGGACATGGGAGAATATCACGGGGCAACAGAGGGGGTGGGGGGACATGGGAGAACATCACAGGGCAACAGAGGGGGTGGGGGGACATGGGAGAACATCGCGGGACAACGGAGGGCGTGGGGAGGCATGGCAGAACATCGCGGGACAATGGAGGGGGTGGGGAGACATGAGGGAACATCGCGGGACAACAGAGGGGGTGGGGGACATGGGAGAACATCACGGGGCAACAGAGGGGGTGGGGGGACATGGGAGAACATCGCGGGACAACGGAGGGGGTGGGGAGAGGGCGGGGAGACATGGGAGAACATCACGGGGCACCAAAGGGGGTGGGGGGACATGGAAAAACATTGCGGGACATCAGAGGGGATGGGGAGATATGGCAGAACATCGCAGGACAACGGAGGGGGTGGGGGAACATGGGAGCACATTGCGGGTCAACAGAGGGGTTGGGGGGACATGGGAGAACATCACAGGTCAATGGAGGGGGTCGGGGGACATGGGAGAACATCACAGGGTAACAGAGGGGGTGGAGGGACATGGGAGAACATTGTGGAACAACAGAGGGGGTGGGGAGACATGGCAGAACATCGCAGGACAACGGAGGGGGTGGGGGAACATGGAAAAACATCACGGGTCAACGGAGGGGTGGGGGGACATGGGAGACCATCATGGGGCAACAGAGGGGTTGGGTGGACATGGGAGAAAATCGCAGCTAAATGGAGGGGGTGGGGAGACATGGCAGAACATCACAGACAACAGAAGGGGTGGGGGGACATGGGAGAACATCACGGGTCAACGGAGGGGCTGGGGAGACATGGGAGAACATCGCGGGTCAACAGAGGGGTGGGGGGACATGGGAGAACATCACGGGTCAACGGAGGGGGTGGGCGGACATGGGAAAACATTGCGGGACAACGGAGGGGGTGGGGGACATGGGAGAACATTGCAGGACAACGGAGGGGGTGGGGAGACATGGGAGAACATTGCGGGACAACGGAGGGGGTGGGGGGCATGGCAGAACATCATGGGGCAATGGAGGGGGTGGGGGGACATGGGAAAAAATTGTCGGGCCATCATCAATATTATTGCGGTGAGGGGGCAGAGGGGCTCAATTACCTGTGGGTGATGGAGGTCTCTCCAGAGCACGTCCGTTGGCATAGGAAGCGAGGGAAGGGAAGAACTGTTCCCTTCCCTCACTTCCTATTCCAACACATTCTGAGGCTGTTTCCACTGTGTTCAGGCTGCAGAAGCTAATAAGCAAACATCTTATTTGGCTTCTGCAGCCTGAACACTATAAAACTTTCTATGATTGGCTGTCATCTCCCAAACAAGCTTTGAGTCACTACGCAGAAACTATTCTGCCGAAGACGGATAGCTGTATTTGAGCCGAACTTCGGCAGAATAGTGATTCGAAGCCAAAGTTTGGTACACCCCTAGTTGAGACTCATGCACTAACATTCCAAGGTGGTGCACATCAAAAATATAACTTTTTCTGGATTTTATGGATTGGAAACCTATTTATTTTATTGTTGACCCCCATTAAAATGAAGTAAAAAAGTGAAGAGCAACATCAATGAAAAAGCAGTATGGAAACAAACATGTCATTTAACAAACCTCTGCCCAGTTCCACTCATGACACAAATGTGAAAAATCATCACTGTACAAGTAGCATAGACACAAAACTGACCCTTTAAAGAAGACAGCCACAGCTGTGACAGAGCTCTCAGAAGGATTCACTTGTTAAGTATGACTGAGCAGCTGAATGATTCCAGGATCAATTTCTGTATATCTTTTGATTAACTTTCCCTGACAGCGAGCCAAGTAATCTCCAGCCAGACCTAAACAGGACCGAAACAAAACGACAACCTGGTACACTGACCATTGAGCCCAGTCCGAACTGTCCAAACAGTCCAAGCAGGTTTTGGACTAGCACTTTGTATCTACTCAAAACTTTTGAGGTCCAAGGCGTACGAGAATGACAAGTGACAACCATTGACTACAGGAAATGAGGCAAATATTGCCTGGAGAGGCAAATCCGGAAAAATCAGTGATGGAGTACTGCTACAGTGAACATCTGTAAGTGATTTGAATCTGGCACTTCACCTAAGTCAATGCGTAGCATGTAATGCACAACTGAAACCCTTATTTATTTATTTGTGTCTAAAAGTTATTTTATTCTGAACGATGTACCACTTATATCACGCCCCTCTCTTGGAACCCCCCCCCCCCCCCGGCCACACTGAACCAGGAATCAGGCTGTTTTGCAAAGTTAAAATATTTATTTTTATATTCACAATATGATCACACTATATTTAATGGGTATACCATAATCACCAATGGGGTGTTGTCACACTAAGCAATCTCTTTAATCATAAGGAGTAATACTGAGCAAAAACAATGCAGCACCACAAAAATAATACTTTTGTGGGTGGGTGTCCAAATCAAATAGAAATGTGGTTACTATTTCCCCCTGCACACCCCTCAACCCGCCAATATGCAATGTATAGAGATAGGAAGAGAGAGAACAGGTTTCAGGAATGCAGAATTCAAGCAAATATATAAATCCCAATTTCCCCCCAGCAAACACAAGAGAGAAACAGAACTGATTGGCAAACTGTCAAAATGGTTTTACAATTGGCTTTGAATGGAATAAGCAAAACACTAAATATGGTTTAAATGACTGAAATTGTTTAAATTCTAATGGGAGCCGCTTTATCTGGTTGCAGACAAACATTAGCAATGATTTGATGGCAAAAAGCAATGTGCAAACTGAATTTTGAGGTTGGGTGCAATGAAAAGCTATTTTACACGTGTAAGATTTTGCCAAAACGAAAATGTGCGGCAAACTTTTCCACGTGCGGTAATCCCGATCGCGGGAGAACTATAAGGATTTGAGATGCGGTTTTGGGTTGTATGGAAAATTTCTAGGATGAAAATTGAAGAAGTTAATGAAGTTTTCGTGGAGGTCGTTTTTTTCAGACAGGCAAATTGGAAAACAAGGAGGCGCTTTTAAAGACAAACAGGATTTCTTTACACTAGGATGGACTATGAAGAAGCAAATACTACACGACAGCACAGCCATCAGACCAGGACACCTCTGGATCAGGTTTTTGCCTGCCAAGACGCTTGCCTTCTCCAGATGAAATATATCAGCGCAAAGATCGGTTTAACACTACTAGTACAGAAAGAGATAATAGGGATGAGATAAAGGGTTCAAGCAAATCAAAAATATTTCTAAAAATGCAGTTCTGGATATAAGAGAGGATGGATTTGGATAGGGATTGGTATGGACAGTACATAGGCTAGTGACAGTCCTATAGTTTGGATACTCACTGTATGGTTTGAACAGAACCGTGAGGAATTCTGGTCAGAAATTCTGCTGGGCACACCGGACTGAGACAGGCTGCTGGGCACACCGGACTGGACTGGGTCGGCAATGGCTCTGGTTCACAGCTATCTGGTCACAGCATAGCACAGCACGGCACTACTGGGTTGGATCTTTGGATTCTGGCGATAATTCCTAGCCGGAAAGCAGTTAAAGCACAGCCCGGCTGTTCCTTGGTTCCTCTTAGATGTCTGGGGTAAATTCTGGTTTCTGGAATTTTAAGGCCTAGCTGAGAATGGTTCAGCTATAGCAATGGGTTGGGGCTTTCTGCTTGCCAAGTTTCTGGAGTCCGGAGCAGGGAAGATGTCAAGTTCTCTTGCAAGGTACTCCGCCAGCAATCGGTTGGTGGGTGAATCTGTCTGTCCTTCTAAGTCCTCAGCTTTCTCTATTTATGCATTTGATAAAGGGGTGTGTATGCTGGATTATCCTAAGCGCGCCCCCTTGGCTGGCTATAGGCTAAAGTCTCCCCTCTCACTTGATTGGAGGAGAAAACAGGGTGTCACCATGATGATGTGGTTTTATGATTCAGGGAATCCTCCCCTTGGCTTTTGAACATGAAATCTACTTTTCGTATAACACATATTTACAATTTTGCAAACTTTATAACAATAACACATCTAGATCACATATTTTGTGGAGCATGTGCTCTTCTGAGCCCCGTCATTGTGGGATCTTGTGTCGGCTTTTGACAGAATTCTGTCCTTTTGGGCCGGAACAGAATATCTAGTTTATCCACAATTTTGTACAACCGTGCGCATTGTATATGGGCATAAGTGTGCGAAGTTTCATACTTTTGACATAATTACATTTGGTATAAAACCACAATTCCTACAGTTACTTCCCAGAACATAGCACAGAGCTCTGGCTCCTCTTAAAATGTACAGCCAAAATTTAGGTTTAGAAGTCTGGGGTTTCCATATTTTTTACAATTGTCCACAGTAAATTATCAGTCTTTTTAGAAATATGTTTTTTGTCCATTGTGAATCAACAAATGGTGTCTGTCCCTGCCTCCTTCTCCTGCTTGCAGCTCAGAAGTAATCTCCGCACCCTTTATCTGGCAGGGGCTATTTACAATCCTTCATGATTAGCATCTCCTTGCCTGAGAGGAAGTCCATTGTGCCCTTCCCAGAGCAGCCCAAGTGATCCTCCCCTCTTCACATGAATGTGAGTTCCTGGTCTAGAGGGCAGAAGGGAGGTGCCTGGCCCAGCGGGGGGAAGTTGTTTGTGGTTTTGGCTGGGAGTCAGGCTGAATTTAAATGTCATTTTGTTGCATTTTTCTTTGTTTAAAATAAACTTGCAATTTTAAAACAAGCAGCTAGAACAATGATTCCAGACTCTAAACCATGAAGTTTAGATAGTTACAACCTAGGTTACTCTTGACAACATGTCACTTAGATTTTAGACATTAGATCTTAATGGTACAAGTTTACAGTTTTAATGCAGGCTTTTGAAACGCGCCCACATTTTGACAGATCCCACAGGCAGGCACCTTTTGCTGTGGGTGTCTAGACGATAAATTCAGCTTTGCAGGATACTGCAATTTCACAATGATTTCTTGAATTCAGTTAACTGTGACACCCAATAAGAAGATTGGGTGTTTGTGGGTGTTTTTGTACCAGCATTCTTTATTTTCAGCCACCAAGAAAAGATTTAAATGCACGATTTCGGATTTCTTTCAGCCAGCACTGCTTTTCATGCAAGCTCCATTTTTCCTTGTTGTGCAGCCCAATGACATGTTTCAGAAGTGAGGTCTCCGTTCCACCACTGACAACATGCATGGTAGATTTGGCAGCCATCTTTTTGTGTTTTGTTGAGCGCACTTCCATAGGTTTTGGCTCGCATAGGGTTTTGCGGCCATTTTGATGATTCTGGCACCATCAGCACACAGTGATGCCACAAGGTAGAGCATAAGTGGGTTAATACATCCCACACATGTATGTGCAATTTCTAAAAATGTTAAAAATATCAGCTCACTTTTCAATGTATTTTATCAACCTGTCAGAGCAAATAAGTATGTAGCATATATGTCATCAACGAGAGTGGCAGCAAAGGATAATGTGCTCTACAAAGGAATACAAAATAAAGTAAAACATTCATACATTCAGTGGCAATGAGGTGTAACCAATGTTTATACATATGAGGCATGTTCTGATATTTTCATATAATATCTTGTATTGGCCTTCATTGAAGCATTATCCATCTGCTCACTCCAGGAGGGTACTATGGGTCTGATTCATGGAATGTTTTGCACGGTTCAAAGTGACTTTGCACTGCTGAAAAGTGACTTTACACTGCTGACATAAACCCTGATTCATGGAACTGTGCGAAGTGTATTTCTGTAGTGCAAATTCAGTGCAAAGTCATTTTGTAAATAAAATGACTTTTTACTGACTTTGCACTGCAAAAATACACTTTGCACAGTTCCATTAATCAGGGTTTGTGTCTCTAAAAGAATTCGAGGGGTGTGTGTATTAATGCTGCCTGCCCTGGGACTATTAGGTTTGGACTTGATAAGTAATCCTAACATGGTTAAGAGGTCTTTAAAGTAGTTTGAATGGGCTAATTTGACAGATAAATTCCATCAACAAAAAAGTTTACCCCATGTTGTTAATGAACATAAATGTGTGGGTGACCTGGCACAACCTTGGAAACTTTTTCCCTGCCAAAGAGTGAGCAAGATTCTGTGTGTTTTCCTTGAAACCTTAATAAGGCACGAGAAATACTAGTTCATCGTGGGAAGTTGACAAGGAAAATTAGCTTTTGTCGCTTCTGTGAGGCTAGTGAATCTTTTGAATCCTTCAAACATCTAATAATCTTGCGTCCAGCTGTGAACAAAAACTCTAATCTATATTTTTCCAAGTGTGTAAGTAAAATGGAGTTGTTTGATACAGATGAATTTTGGAAAAATTGCCCGAGGGGCTTGCAGACCCTTTATGCAATTGCCACTGTGGGGTTCTTATATTCATTGGGTCTCCATGATGATTTGTGATCAATTGCCTATGTAATTTTTTTCTTCTTTTTAATTTTTTCTTAAGTGGTCTTCCCTATTTGATGCTCGTGTTTTTTAACAAAGGTATAAGAATTGATAAGATAATAATGTAATTTTGTATGATGGCTAAATATGCCGTAAAGCTTTAAGCTAATCAGTGTTTAACATGTTTCTGTCTGCTGTTTTTTCTACTTTGCTATGGTTGGGCATTGACTTAGACTTAGACAATAAACAAATAAAAAATAAAAAAATTCCTTGAATCGGGCCCTATTTATGTGTTACACCAGTGCAAACTGTGTTTGTAGTAGGGTAACTAAGAACCGGTTTACTACTCCCTCCAGCCAATGGAATGACATTGATTTTCTGACCGGTTCTGTATATAACTGCCTATTCTTTTCTCCTGTGTACTTTGGACACAATATGTGGAAGCAGTGATCGAGGTAAAAGAAGACATTTAAATTCCCAAATAGAAAAATCTCGGTATAAAAGACAAACCTTTTTCGGGGACCGACGCTCCTTGATGAGATGTTAGGATATGCACTTAGATGTGTGCAGGCTCATAAGATCAGAAAATATATTTTTTTACTGACAGGGAATGAGGCCCACTTTCTGTACTGCGAGCTAGGACTGCCAGCATTTGAGTTCTGCAGTGCAGTGGTGTGTGCAGGGAGTGGCCCTGGAATCTGATTGGCCACCCCGTTATTCTAAACTATGATGATTTTGTGTGTGCGTGCTCCTACTTCATGTCAACCCTTCAAAGGTTACCGGCCCACTTGGGCCACCACAGTGAAAAGAGTTTGGTCCTGCCACTGCTGCAGTGTCTACAATGGATGGTGAATGCCCACTACTGCGCTGTGCGAGAAAAAGTACGAGCATTGTTCCCTTTAAATATATTGTACTTTTGCAATGCAGGGGAAGTTCACAGTACTGTTTACTTGCAAAAGCAGCGCTTGCCAAGCACAGTGGGAAGGGCTGTTTTGGCCCTCTGGAGCCTCTGTAGAGACAACATTACTGCATAGGAGAGCGTATTGCTATCACATCTGCTGCTGAATGAGTTACTAAACACAATATTCCCTTGGTCTTCCTGCACTGGCTGGACAAAAATCCTTATGACTTTAACACTACAGATATGTGCGTTCTCCAAGCCTGTGTTTGACACCTACATCAATCTTCTACAAAAGAGATTTTTGTCACATTTCCAGGGTACTGAATGTGCCTTATTCAGATGGTTTTCCAATGGAATTGTACTACTATAAAATGCTTCTGTAAATCAGGCCCAATGTGTCTTAACGCGTGGGCGGGTCTCACAACACACCAGAAGTATGACTTCATTCTTTTGCCAAACTGTGTCGAACTCGTCTTAATCCCTTAACCCTCTGACAGTGATACTAGTCCTAAATACCATTACAAATTGCTGTATTGCTACATCTACATGGTGACCCCAGCACAAGGAGCAAGCAAGTGGAGTGCGAAACCACAAACGAGCTGTACCTATCCTTGTGGCGTGTCACCTCAAAGGCTTCCCTTAAAGTACACGTATTTATACAATCATAACTTTCTCTGCTCTTCTTGTAGAATTGGGTTCTAAAAATGCCCCCACGCAGCATTGAGCGCTGCACGTGTGTGTCTCAGGGTGAGGTGTTGCCTTTCAGTGCAAAAAGAAAGGCTTGCACTGATGTCACTGGGTCGCCAAGCAATTTGCAAAAATGGCGGTGCTGACAAAGAACTGAAAGGGAATACTCCTTCATACCATGAAAGAACTACTAATTTGCATTAGAAACATCTGTGCAATCCATAGGGAATTGGTGTACAAATGCAGGAGGAAGATTTCCAGCACAAGGAAGTGAAATCCCAACATCAAAACAAAGGGTCTGGCAAAGAACAGCAGTGCATTATTAATGCATCTGCAATTAAGGTAAGACAGGGTCTGGCTGAAAAGGTAGAATGTCCTTTCTTTACATTCTTTACTTCCATTGTATTGCCCCAGCCAGCCTTGGTTGTTCCTACAGCAGGTGCCCTTTAAATCTGCAATATTCTGGTCTCCTCAGTCATTGAGACCGGCTGGGGTAACACTGTATTGCCTAGACCCCAGGTATTGGCAAAGCTGCCCATCCAAGTTATGCTCTATCTCTTACTTTGAAGTAAGTTAAGGGCCTTTCATCCGCCAATCGAAAGCAGTTCTTTTGAAAAGAAAAATGTAATTTTGCTGCCAAACAGATGTGCTAGCCTCGTAGAAATCAGCCCTCATGCAGTGCCACACATCCTTAGACAAAGCAGCGGTGTTTGACAGTAGGGACATGTACAGTGCAGTGCATATGGTACCTGGATCCACACGGCCCAAATAGGGAAGCACTTTGGCTTCTTCATCTTCTTGTCTGAATTTCCTTCCCGGTGCAGTCTGGGTTGCCTGCAAATGAAGCACAAGACAAATAATAGGGTGTGTGTGTGTCTGACTGCATTATGTAGGTCAGGTGCATTCTCTGTTGAGCCGAACATCTTGCCTCGTTTGGGCGTGTGTGTGTGTGCGTGCGTGCGTTTGGTGTGTGTGACATCATCATGATGTCACACACACCAAACGCACGATGTGATGATCATGTCTGCGAGTCCCCCACGCCCTCTTTTCCTGGACGTTCAATTCTCCGTCTGTTGCATTGGAGTTCAGTTTTGAGTCATTTAAATTGAATGTAATAGACTCAAAAAGCCAAGGCCAGGACTGGAGTAGGCTGTCCTCGGTGACGTGGAGTCATCTGGTAGGATGGGCACTGAGTAGGGGGGCAGTTCATTTGATCAGTGTGGGGGCAGGCTCCACCTTTATAAACGTCTTCTAAGAGTCCCAACCTAGGCAAAGCAGGTTATGGTGCAGTGGCAGCCCATGTGTCCAGCTTTTCTGTTAATGCTAGAAATCACTGGCACATGTTAATAAACAGAATGCAGATCTATGTATGTTTAGTGTGCATACATAAGGCAGACTCAGTGATAAGAACATGCATTTGTGTTTATTCTGTGAGCACAAAGACTCAGACAGGGCTAGCATGTCTCAGATCGCCAGGTCTCACATTAAGAGGCCTTGCGGGTTAGCTCTGTTGCTGCTTCCAGAAACTGCTTACCTGGCATGGTACTGAACTGCTTCTTTTAGTAATTAATGTATGAATAATATAAATAAATATGTTATTAATATAATGAAATGCACCTGCACAGATGTATTTTCATAGACCAGAGCCATCTATTTGGCTCAATAGAAGTGGAGGCTTATCGTTCTTTTAAATTGAGGGGCGTTAATAGTTAACCCCACATTGGCTCAAGAGGCAAAAAATAATGGGCAGAAATTATGCATTTTTACAAGAAATAATTTGTGAAAAATTAAGTAGACCACCATACAATTTACACCCGTTTGTGCAAGGTACCACATGACAAAATCCAGGAGAATCTAGATCACCATTAGTACACAGGAGTATTTTACAACACCTTTATGATTCCAATGCCACCATTTATTTCAGCACTGGCACTGTGAAGCACATGTTCATGGCGCCAGATAAGTCAGCACTGCCTCAGTAAAAAAACTTTCATGATGCCGGTGCCCCAATTTACGTTAACATTCCCACTGTAGAACACTTTGATGATAATTGTGAACGCCACAGATGTCATCATTCGCACTGTAACCAGGGGCCAAGATCTACAAAAAATGGGGAGAATCATTAACATGGCAATTGAATGTGGCGTCACCAGAAATTAGCCTATAAAGGTGCCCTCTGAAAAAAGTGGGGGGTCTCCTCAAAAAAGTGGTGGGACTCCATCCACCGGCGTGTACCCTCGACTTCAGCCCTGTGTAAAACACTTCAACGTCTTGTGCCAGCAAAATATGTCAGCTCATGACGCTAGAGCCCAGAAATGCCAGCAATTTCTCAGCCCACCTGATACCCCCAATCAATCTCCTCCTCCATCCCCAATTTCCTCTTGAAAGCACACACCAAGACACAATACTGCTCAGCACACACCCAAAGAGAACTGTTCTCATACATGCAGGCATGCATGTATGCACGCACACATACACACACACGTTTTTAATTATTTTCTTTCCTCACACACCTTCCCGCCTCAAACCTAATGTGGCTCCCAGCTTTCCATCAGCAAGACATCTACAATCAGGGAGAGGTGTCAAACAACACCACTCCTTGAATCCTGTTCCCTGCGCATGCCCTGGGCCCATGAAGTTGATGCCTCACGAAGCCGTCGATAGGAGCAATGTCCAGGAGCACCATCACTGCAAAAAGGTGGCCGCAGTACCTAAGCCAGCATGCCCAATGGGCCATTACATGTAGGAAAGCAAATGGCCTAGGTTTGCACAGCTCATTGAGCATGTATGGGCTGAGCTGCTAAACCCAAACATGATGGAAACAGAATACTACCTACTCCCACAACACCAGCCGGCCAAGGAGCACTCCCTTTTTCAGAGAGCAAATCACACAGCACCACGCACCCAACCAAATCTGCTAAATGTAATGTTAGAGTACTAGTCATCTGCGCGCTAAGAATTGTCGTATACATACAATAGCAGACATATCTTACAATGAGCTGCTCATGTAATGCAATGCACTCTTTATCAAATATGTTCAGACTACACTGTTCAAATCCATGACAACCTAAAACACTTCAAGGCCATGACAATGGCAGCTAGTCACTATACAAATATAGCATAACAACATCTATCGTTTATTTATGTACTTGTTTTTGACATTTAATAGGGTGCAGATTTAGCCCCAAGGCACTGGAACGCTAGAGTATTCTAAAGTAGCAATAGTACAATAATAATTAAAGTAAAAACAATAATCATATAGGGCCTGACTGACCCATTCAAAAGCATTTATAATTGCCTTTTGCGAATCTATAGACTGGGTTTTGAAAATAAAAAAGTGTTCAACACCCGCTCAATCTGAATCTCGGGTCAATCTTAAATTAAGGGGCAATGAAGGTCTGGAAACATTTGTCAAGCATTGTAAACAATGGTTGGGGATCTACAGAAATCTTCTCCTGCACGTAGCAAACAACAATTCAGATGCAAAACAGGAGAAGTCTGCAAGCTTTGGATCTCCTGAGGTTTTACATTACAACTTCCAGTAGCCCTACCCAGCATATGCAATGGTGAGACTAAATGGGAGTCATAGTCCAAAACGTGTAGTGGAATGCTGGTTTCAAACCCCAGCACTAAAATGATTACAACGTTTGTCCATTCAGTATATCAGCTAGTCTGGTCCTGAATACTATGTGCCCCCCCAACAAGAAAGTGTTGTTTTTAACATTGTTGACATTTGCAGCCCACCTGTCCTAGCCTTTACTATTTTACAAGGTCAAGGCCTACCATTTGTGTTGTTATAATGACAGTAAGTTGTCTGCCATATGCAGATACGTTCGGAAACTGCCCGTTATTAGGTATGTTGTATTCTTTGGTGGGCAGTTGAAAAGACATTCTTGGAGTACTCAAATGTTTCCTTTGCACAGGGGCCTATTTTTTAGAACAGAGTAATAGAGGTACTAGAGTATCTCATCATGGAGAATGCTGAATCAACTTTAGAGTAACTCTAATGTGTAAGAATACCCTGGTTGTAAATGGACAGTATTTTTGAATGAAAACTGCAACCAAGCTCTGCATCTGAATCAACCCTTATATGCAGAAACACACTTCTTGAATGTTGCATCTCTCTTTCTTGCACACATGATCTGTTGTACCAGTGCTGTAGCTCATGATGCCATAAGTGATGTTATATGTAATATACCTGATGTCAGATAATTTGTTATCAATATCTGTTCTTGAGCTATGCAACATTGGGTTTATCAAGTATTTCTGCTTTTATTCTGCCCACTAGACAAGAAGGGATTAGTAATCATGTACTGTGGTGAGGAAGAGCGAGGTGAGTTAGTTGAAAACTGTAATGAGGACGAGTGAGATGGGATTATTGGGGACATGAAGAGGAAGAGTGAGTTGGTGGTATTTTGGGACTGTGTTGAGTAAGGTGGTGGTAGTAGGAGGCTGTGGCGAGGAAGGTGTGTTAGTGGAGGCGTCTGAAGAGGAAGAGCTAGGTGGGGTTAGTGGCGGACTGAAGTTGTGTAGTTAGGGACTGTGATGAGGAAGAGTGAGGTGGTGGTAGTGGAGTACTGTGATAAGGAAGAGTGAGGTGGGGTAGTTGGGGACTCTGACAAGGAAGAGTGAATGGGGTAGTGGAGTACTGCAATGAGGAAGAGTGAGGAGGGATAATGGGGGACTGTGATGAGGAAGAGTGAGATGGAGTTAGTGGTGGACTATGATGAGGAAGAGTGAGGTGGAGTTAGTGCGTGACTGTGACAAGGAAGAAGGAGATGAAGTTAGTGAGGGACAGCGATGAGGAATAGTGAGGTGGAGTTAGTGGGGCACTGTGATGTGGAAGAGTACGGTGTAATTATTAGGGCACTGCAACGAGGAAGAGTGTGGTGGGGTAGTTGGGGACTGTGATGAAGAAGAGTGAGGCAGAGTTGATGGGGGATTGTGAAGAGGAAGAGCGAGGTGGGTTAGTTGGGTACTGCATCAAGGAAGATTGAGGTGGGATAGTGGAGTACTGCGCCAAGAAAGAGTGAGGTGTAGTTAGTGGGAGACTGTGACAAGGAAGAGTTAGGTGGAGTTAGTGGGGGTCTGCAATGAGGATGAGTGAGGAGGGGTAGCTTGGTACTGCAACCAGGAAGAGTGAGGTGGAATAGTTGAGGACTGTGACAAAGAAGAGTGAGGTGGAGTTAGTGGGGAACTGTTACAGGGAAGAGTGAGGTGGGGTAGTGCGGTACTGCGATGAGGAATTGTGAGGTGAAGTTAGTGTAGTACTATGATGAGGAAGAGTGAGGTGGAGTCAGTGGGGTCCTGCGATGGGGAAGAGTGAGGTGGGTTAGTGGGCAATGCAGTGAGGATGAGTGATATGGGGTAGCGTGGTACTGCGATGAGGATGATTGAGGTAGGGTAGCGGGGGACTGTGACGAGGAAGAGAGGTGGGTTAGTTGAGGAATTTGACAGAGTGAGGCAGAGATAGTGGGGCACTGTGAAGGGGAAGAGTGAGGTGGGTTAGTGGGGTAATACGATGAGGAAGAGTGAGGCGCGGTAGTGGGGAACTGTGACAAGGAAGAGTGAAGTGGAGTATTTGGGGACTGTGAAAAAGAAGAGTGAGGTGGGTTAGTGGGGTAATGCGATGAGGAAGATTGAGGTGAGACAGTGGCATACTGCAAAAAGGAAGAGTGAGGATGAGATCAGCTTGCTGCAAACGGAACATCTGGTGTCTGCCGATATTGCAAATATTGATGATAAGTATTGTAAACGTTCCCCTTCAATCTCTTTAAAAACATGTCTTATTGATATCTCAATTTTGGTTGTCGGTTTTTGGAAGACTCTGGTGGTGAAAAGTGCAATCATTTCTTATAGTAAGTGCATAAAAATGGATGGGCCATCAATCAATTAAGAGTTTGTTGTGTTCTGTTGTTTGAATACTTTCCTAATTCTGCAGTATTTCACTTTGTTTCTTGATGACAGCCTGCCCAAGGTTCATTTTTTTTTGTCCAGGTATAGTACTGACTTATTGGCTTGTGAATTAGCCTAGCTGGAGCTTGGTGTTGCTTTAATTGTTTCCAAACTTGTGACATGCATGCAAAAATTGGTCCAAGACCAATTCACAGTGTACGTATCGGACATGCAAAAGAAATTAGGTCTTAGGATTGTGCTCTTTCTTGAATAATTACAATAAACATTTTGAAGTGATAGTGTTTTTAATACATTGCAAGAAAAACAGTGTTCTGAGATATGTTCTCTTAGGACAATATAGTTAGGTTCACTACTTGTCTTCTAGTTCAATAGTCCTCAGATAGCTCCATGATCTGTCTGTTCATTACACCAAACAATTAAGTTGGGGTTCACCAATTGTCTGATAGTTCCTCTTAAGTCCTTTTGATTCCACCAAATGGTTGAGTTAGGTTTCGCAAATTGTCTAGTAGCTCCTCTAAGTCCTCAACACCTGTTTCACCGCTCTGGGTCTTGAGCGATTCTTCTGGAGTTTTGCTGATCAATGTAGCAAGTCCAATGTTGCAATGATTAGGATCCTTGGTCAGAAGAACAATTAAGTGTTGTTCATGCAGTGTTCTCAATAGATCCGTGTGAAATCTTGTTGCATAAAAATGTTCTGTCAATTAAAACTTTTTCCATTAATGCTCATATTGTTCTCAAGTGCTCCTTAATATGTTAATGTGAGTTTTGTGCCTTAAATGGTTATGCTTTATGGTTCTAAACTGCTAACCAAACTTTTCAGGTGATGTAGAATTCAGTAAATATTCAAAAGCTTGTTTTACTCTTGAATGCACCTTAAAGATTTATATGGGAGTTCAAATAGTTCCTCTATAGAGAGAGCAGTATGCCAAAGATGCTGCTCATGGTGCGGTCGCCACATATCGCACATGCATAACAACAAATGAAGTCAATGAATTCAGTATATGATTCAGAACATAGTCTCATTTGAGTGCATTGTTGAAAGGGAGACACATTTAACACACTTGTTCAATTTGAATTTCAAATGAGTTTTCCCAGCTATGTCAATGGGTTACTGGTACTATTGTGACTAAAAAAAACAAAATGTAATGTTAACATTGAAAATAAATTTGAAGAATTGGTATGGAGAGGAAGTTAGAATATACTTCGTGAACATGCCAAAGAGAAAACAAACTCCAAAGGTTATTCAACTCATTTTGAAAGCAAAATAGCAACATATATATTTTTATAATGGATTATGCTAATTCTTTCCAGAAAAGTTAACTTTTTCTCTTTAAACTGCTTAAAGGTGAAGAGGTTATGCCAGGGGTTAGAGTATTTTTTTCTAATATCTATTTGCCTTACCTATACCTTATTTAAATCCATGTCAATTAGATATTTTATATATGGAACCTGGCATATATTATGGACTGAGCCATCGTGAATATGTGCTTTACAGTTCATGTGATGACATACATTGTCAGCAAGTCCATTAAAGTGTTTTTCAGTGGCACCACTGGCATATTTAAGCAACATCAGCTTTAAAAAATGTTTACAGAGCAATGCTGGTATATGTTGCAGAGCATCGTGAATATGTGCTTTACAATGGCATTGTTGGCCTATATAAAGGACACGCATCTTGAAACATTTCTATTGTGAAACTACTGACATGCATTTTGGTCCCAGGCAGATTGAACAAGTGTTTTATAGAGCCATGCCATTATATTTTGTGAACTGAGGCATCATGAATATGTGCCGTTTGAACCCAACATTTAAAAAAAAAAATTAACAGCAGGAAATGCCCTGAGACCCCTATGTTGGTTCATGCAACCTCACTTTGCTTGGTTACTTGCAAATGTTTGTAGGAAATATTCTTCTCCTGGGCACAAAAAGCTGCCGCCACCACTTGCAAATGTATGTGAAATAGTTTCTGGTGCATCAAAGGCCCGATGGTCATGTCTTTGAAATGATCTACTACTATTACAAATATAGGGTAGTCACTGTTAGGCAGAAACCTGTGCAGTTCCCTTGGGGAACACTGCAAAAGATTTAGGACTACAGGTAGAGCAGTAAACCCCTTTGGTAGCAGTCTGTACCACCCAGATTTACCTGGTAGCTGTGGCTGAGCAGTCAGACTTCTCTCAAGAAGAGTTAGGCAGTATGTAAAGTATACACAATATGTACCAAAACACAATAGCACAAGCAAACACTGACCAGAGCTTGGTTTCAAAAGTATATAGTTATTTATTTAAAATACACATAAGTTAAAAACACTCTAGCAAAAATATAGTAAAAGCACTTCAACACAGTTATACTGAAAGTAAATTCAATCCTTTCTCCTATCTAGACAACTCTAGGTTAACACCACTTAATTAAAACAGAGGTGAGTGCTTAACGTTAGATGACACTCTATTAGTTTCCAAGAAAGGGAGAGAAAAAGCAGAAATAGGTTAGACACACCACTCTAAGGTCCAGAACACTTGCAATAGGCTTAAAGAAGAATAAAGTCACAGGTGAGCAAAAGTCACTAGGCAGGGCCCACTCTTAGAGTAGCCGGAGCGAAAATGTGCCCAAGATCACACTGTTAGTTAGAGATTCAAAGTCTTGCAAAGAGTCGAAAAGTGTTTAGAGTGGCTCAGAAAGTTTAGCCAAAGTGTCCCAGGCACTCCCAGGTTCGAAAGCCGGGGACTTAATCTACCCCGTACAGTCGGTAGCAAGGGAAGCCAGGCGGAACACAGTACCTTAAGCGGAAAGGATCCTCCAGCGGGGGCAGTTGTTCCAGGCAGCGACAGCAAGGCTCGACGTCGGTCAGGGGAGAAGAATCTCTCGCTGAAGAGCAGAAGAGAAAGGTCGTAGCACTGCCCGGGAAGAAACCAGCCGCGGAGTCCTCCGGTTAAAGGGTTGGTACCGACTTTCGCGGTATGGGGGTAAAGTGTGGTATTCCGGATGCCGGGGTGCTTGGCACAGGCAAGGCGGCCACGAGATACCTCAAAAGAACGGAAAGAAGGCGAAAACTGGTTGTCCCCACCAGTCAAGGGAAGGAGCCACTCCGTTAAGAGTTCTCCTCGGTCGTCGGGAAAAAAGTGGTGAGACGGTTCAGCAGGGCTCCACCGGGTGGTGTCGTCGAAGCAGGTCGGCTCAGCTCTTCCCTCGTCGGATTCTTGGTCCTGTGGCGACTTCTGAAGTCCCAGTCCCCAAAGCCCTGCTTTTATGCAGCAAGCCCCCATTCACCCAGCCTAGCTGTCACTCAAACATGCTAAGTGGTGAGCCGGGCGGCTCACCACTTGGGCCAATCAGGACGGAGTGCGACTTGAGTTACCAAGGTAACTCAGTCCAGGGTGCCTAAATCCCCCTCCACCCCTCCTAAGTACCCCAGACAGAGTGGCACCACTTTGGAGGGCTTCTGTGGAGAAGCCCGCCAAAAGTGGAACAAAGGGCTCCACTTTGGGTCAGAGTTACAGAGGCGAACACCAACGCCATTTTAGAATCAAGTTTTGGCAAAAAGTCCCAACCGGAGTTATAAAAATAAATATATAAACCGGCGGTATGTTTAAGGCTACCGTAAATAAATAATTAAATGTGTTAGCCTAAAACAATGGGAAATCCCATAGGGAAATATTCGCGGTCGAATATAAAAAGTAGTTTCCACTGCCACCAGCCAAAACTCGATCAGGGGGGACGGAGACGTGCCCCCTCGACTAACAGACCCTGGGGCAATCGAATTGCCCCAGCCAGGACGTCCACAATATGATGGTTTGTACTGGTTCTGTTCAGGATTCAAGACTAGCAAAGTCTTTGGTGACTTTACATGCCCTGGGAGACAGTAGTCAGTCCCAGGGTATGGAGTCTATGCTGGGGAGTCCCTAGGACACCCCTGGGTCACGGCACAGAGGGTGCTGTGTGACCCACATCACAAAAATACATGAGGCCCTATGGAGTAAAAGACCCCATAGCCCATTCAACACAAGGTTTAACCAAGAAAACACACTTCAACATGTCCAAGAGTGAGGGTAAAAGAGTCTCACTCTTGGCAGGAGAAAACATTAAACCCCAGAAATCCAGCAAAGCTGCTGGGGGACTCACTAGGTAGGGAAATTCAGCCTAAACAGAGAATTCTCCCTAACACTCGCCCCCCCCAGACTAAGGGACAGGAGGATTTAATCCACTCCTGGATGAACCTCATACCTCTAGTCGATGATATACATCCTAGAGAGTCCATCAGCATTTTGATGGTGACACCCTGACCTGTGCTCAATGGTGAAATCAAACCCTTGCAGGCAGATTGACCATCTCAATAGTTTTGGATTTTCCCCTTTCATTTGCATTAACCATCTCAAGGGTTGGTGGTCAGTCTGAATAACAAAAGTAGAACCATACAAGTATGGCCTAAACTTCTTCAGTGCCCACACAATAGCAAAGCATTCTCTTTCGATAGTTGCCCACCTTGTCTCAGGATCCTTCAGTTTCCTACTGATGAAGCAAATGGGGTGCTCCCTACCCTTCTCATCCAGTTGGCTTAGAACTGCACCTATACCTACATTGGAAGCATCAGTTTGTACAATGAAAGGTTGGTGGTAGTCAGGAGCTCTCAATACTGGAGCCTGGCAAAGAGCTCTCTTCAGTTTTTCAAAGGCCTGATTGCACTCCTCATTCCATTTTACCTTCTTAGGGAATTTGGGAGAGGAGATTACATTCAGTGGAGAAGCTATGGTCCCATAGTTCTCAATGAAATTCCTGTAATACCCAGTGAGGCCTAGAAAAGCTCTCACTTGGGTTTGAGTAGTTGGTGTTGTCCAATTTTGCACAGCTTCAATCTTGCTGGGCAAAGGCCTTATTTCTCCACCTCCTACCTCATGTCCAAGGTAGACCACTTTACTTTGACCAATCTGGCACTTACTGGCTTTGATTGTCAAATGGGCCTGTTTCAGAGCCTGCAACACATGTCCTAGGTGGTTCACATGTTCTTCCCAGGAGTGGCTGAAGACTGCAATGTCATCCAAGTATGCCATGCAGAAATCTTCCATCCCAGCCAGAACTTGGTTCACCATCCTTTGGAATGTGGCAGGTGCATTTTTCAGTCCAAAAGGCATGACCTTAAACTGGTACAAGCCAACTGGGGTTGAAAATGCAGTTTTCTCCTTGGCATGGTCTGTCAGGGCTATTTGCCAATAGCCTGACGTCAGGTCAAATGTGCTGAGGTACTTGGCTGTACCAAGTTTATCCACCAACTCATCTGTCCTGGGCAAAGGGTGGGCATCAGTCTTGGTGACTGCATTTAGAGCTCTATAGTCCACACAGAATCTCAAGTCTTTGGATCCTGCCTTTGGTACTAACACAACTGGGCTAGACCATGGACTAGTAGAGGGTTCTATTACCCCGAGATCAAGCATCTTCTTGACCTCTCCTTTGATGTGGGCTCTGATATGTTCTGACATTCTGTATCCTCTGCTTTTGACTGGCAGACAGTCACCAGTGAGTATCTCATGCTGGCCCCAAGGGGTCAAGCCTGGTGACAGTGAGAACAGGGAGGCAAACTGATTTAACATAGATTTGCACTCCTCTTGTTGCTCAGGTGTCAGGTCTGAAGAGAGATTGACTCCTTCAACTTTTTCATCTAAAGGTACACCTCTGAGGAGATCAGGGAGAGATTCACTCTCTTCCTCCTCTGCAGCTGAAGCTAGGAGCAAGGCTCCTACATCAGGTCTGGAGATGTATGCTTTTAGTCGGTTGGTGTGGAAGACTCTAGGAGCTTCCCTGGGTCTGCCCAGATCCACCAGATAGTTGACCTCTCCAAGTTTTCCCACAACCTTGAAGGGTCCCATCCATTTGTCTTGCAAGGCCCTCTGCCTTGTTGGGAGCATAACTAGAACTAGCTGGTCTTGAGTAAACTCAACCATGTTAGCCTTCTGGTCGTGCCAATGTTTGACCAGGGCTTGACCAGCTTTCAAGTTGTCACTTGCTTCTGCCATCATGTGTGACATTCTCCTCCGGAGACCTATCACATAGTCAGTCACTCTGACTGGCTTGAGGGGAGGAGCACCTTCCAACCCCTCCTTAATCAGGGCCAATGGACCTCTGACTGGATGGCCATAGAGAAGCTCAAAGGGAGAATAACCTACTCCCTCCTGAGGGACTTCTCTATAAGCAAAGAGAAGGCATGGCAGTAGAAGGTCCCACTTTTTCTTAAGGGGTTCTTCTAAAGCACCTATCATGCTCTTCATGGTTCTGTTAAACCTTTCAACCAACCCGTTTGTCTGAGGGTGGTAGGCGGTTGAGAACTTGTAGGTAACTCCACAGGTTTTCCACATGGCCTTCATGTAGTGGGACATAAAGTTTGACCCCCTGTCAGAGATTACCTCCTTAGGAAACCCAACCCTGGTAAAAATACCAAGGAGGGCCTTAGCCACAGCCGGAGCTGTAACAGTCCTCATAGGAATGGCCTCAGGGTATCTAGTAGCATGGTCTACTACAACAAGGATAAACCTGTTGCCTGAGGAGGTTGGAGGATCAAGGGGACCAACAATGTCAATCCCTACCCTCTCAAATGGGACTCCCACAACTGGGAGAGGCACTAAAGGTGCCACATTCTTGGAACCAACCTTACCAGAAGTCTGGCAGGTATGGCAGCTCTTACAATATCTATCTACTTCAGCCCCCATCTTTGGCCAATAAAAGTAGAGTGAGAGCCTTTCCTTGGTCTTCTTGAAACTCAAGTGGCCAGCCAAAGGTATCTCATGGGCTAGTTGTAAGAACTGTTGTCTGTTTTCTTGTGGGACTACAAGGCGTTTGTAGTCTCCAGGTTCAGACTCAGTGGGTTCACTGTAGAAGAGGCCATCTTCCCAGTGCAACCTATACTTCCCAGGCTCTTGCCCATCAGCTTGAGAAGCTGCCTGGTGGCGGAGACCCTCCAGAGTTGGACATTCTCTTTGCCCCTTACGAAAAGCTGCCCTGCTAGGCCCACCTTCTGCCAGTAAAGACTGCAGCTCAGGATGGTCCTCAGGGTCCAAATCTCCAATAAGGTTGGGGCCTCCTTCTAGCTCTTCCTCAGAGTCTAGCTCAACCACACAGGGTTGTACCTCCCTCTCAGCCTCAGCTGGAGGTGGAGTTACAGGTGTAACTTTGGACAACCTAGGGGAAGTCCTTGTTGGAAGCACTGGAGTGCTTGCTGCTGGCTTTTTCCTAGGAGTCTTGGGTTGCCCCTTTGCTCCTGATCTGGTAGTTACTGCAGTAAGTTGCTCCAGTGGTAGAGGAGTGATTTCTGTCATCATCTCCTGAGATAACCCTCTCAGGGTTTTCTCCCTTGCAGGTTTTGTGAGTTCCTGAAACCTTTTGCTAGGAGGTCTGGGGGTATGAGATACAACTCCAAGAGCTTTGAGGTCATTACCCAACAGAACCCTACCTGGCACTTCACATTGTACACTGACAGGTATTTTTACAGCCATATCATTACATTGGATGAGAACTGGTAACTGGGGACACATCTGCACAGGCCCACCAGCTAACTTGGTGAGGCATTTGGGTGCCTTAGCAACATCCTCTGCCTTGAAAAATGATTCATCCACCACAGTTATGCTGGCTCCAGTGTCCCTAATGGCAGGAGTCTCCTGACCATTCACCTGGACACTGTCCTTATAATACTCTTTAGTATTATCTGGGATAGAGTTATAGACATCTAAATTCTGTTGCTCCCACAACCCCAGAGAGACTAAAGAAACACTAGCTGAGACTCCAGTGGGTTCATCAGCTAGTAATAGAAAGTTTCCACTTGCCATAGGTACTTCCTCTTCTGGAGCGAAGGCTAAGGAGGCAAGCTGGACCCCTGAAGGTTTACCCTTACATCTGGGATCTCCTTTCACATGGTCAGTAGCCTTACAAACAAAGCACGAGCCAAAGGCTCGCTGGAATGGAGGCTTGTTCTGACCTCCTTCTGGTCTGGGACCAGAAGGTACACTAGCCTGATTTGGTTTCCCTTGTGGCTTACCCTTATAGTTTTGTTTGGGGCCCTCTTTGGAATTTGTAGTATTAGAATTCTCTTTGGAGTCCTTTTTAGACTGTTTTTCCCCATCCTTCTTCTGAGTTACCCCAGAATCCTTGTGAGTGGCCCTGTTGGCAACCCACAAGTCAGCAGCCTTAGCTAGCTTCCGGGAATCTAATTCCCTGGAATCAGCCAAGTGTTGTCTGAGCTCAGGAGAGCAGGCATCATAAATAGTCTCCAACATAAACAAATTCTTCATACCTTCATAAGTGTTCACCTTGTAACCCTTAATCCATCCCTCTAAGTTTTTCAAACATTCATTCACCCAGGTAGCCCAAGGGGTACCATCATGCTTTTTGAGGCTCCTAAACCTCTTAAGATACTGGGAAGGGGTCTTCCCAAACCTAGCTATCAAAGCTAGTTTCACACATTCATAGTCCTTCCTATCCTCCTCCCCCATCTCCATTACCACATCAGTTGCAACAGGGGGAAGCCTAGAGAACAACCAGGTGAGTAAGTCATTTCCTGTGATGTTCTGGAGCCCATGATTATATTCAAACAGAGACAACCAATCCAACACATCCAACTTAGGCTCATACATACCAACCAATTCTTTAGGCATCCGGGGTCTTTTAGGACTGGAACTTCTAGAGGAGCCAGAGAGAGAAACATTCTCAACAGATAATTTCTTCATTTCTAAGTCATACTTGAGCTCCATTTCCCTTAGCCTTAGTTCTTTGTCAGTTTGAGCATTAAGTTTCTTATACTCCAATTCTAGCTTCATTTTCTCCAGTTCAAAGTACTGAGGACTAAATGTGGGACCTGGTAAAGGTCCAGTAGGCACAGCAGGTAGAGCAGGCAGAGGCCTAGGGGGGACAGTTACAACAGCCTCACCCTCCTCTTCTGACTCTTCCTCAGAAACATCAACATTTTGCTCCATGTTAACTTCAACACTGTCATCTACAGTTGCTGGAGTGGTAGGTTCCTCTGAACCATCACCCAGACTTTGGTTAGCTAACAATCTTTCAATCAGCTCCATTTTCTTGCCCTTAGTCAGGAGATCCTTATGTTTACAGAGCACTCTTAAACAATCAGCAGTTTTGGCTGCAAGGGACTCTTGACTATAGCTTTCTATAACTGACATGTTAGAGGTTTTACTTTTTCAGTGCTAAGCTTTGTGGTTAGTTGCACTAAGGTATCTAAAGCACAATAAAATGTATACTCAATACAAATCCCACCGCTGTACACCAGTGTTAGGCAGAAACCTGTGCAGTTCCCTTGGGGAACACTGCAAAAGATTTAAGACTACAGGTAGAGCAGTAAACCCCTTTGGTAGCAGTCTGTACCACCCAGATTTACCTGGTAGCTGTGGCTGAGCAGTCAGACTTCTCTCAAGAAGAGTTAGGCAGTATGTAAAGTATACACAATATGTACCAAAACACAATAGCACAAGCAAACACTGACCAGAGCTTGGTTTCAAAAGTATATAGTTATTTATTTAAAATACACATAAGTTAAAAACACTCTAGCAAAAATATAGTAAAAGCACTTCAACACAGTTATACTGAAAGTAAATTCAATCCTTTCTCCTATCTAGACAACTCTAGGTTAACACCACTTAATTAAAACAGAGGTGAGTGCTTAACGTTAGATGACACTCTATTAGTTTCCAAGAAAGGGAGAGAAAAAGCAGAAATAGGTTAGACACACCACTCTAAGGTCCAGAACACTTGCAATAGGCTTAAAGAAGAATAAAGTCACAGGTGAGCAAAAGTCACTAGGCAGGGCCCACTCTTAGAGTAGCCGGAGCGAAAATGTGCCCAAGATCACACTGTTAGTTAGAGATTCAAAGTCTTGCAAAGAGTCGAAAAGTGTTTAGAGTGGCTCAGAAAGTTTAGCCAAAGTGTCCCAGGCACTCCCAGGTTCGAAAGCCGGGGACTAAATCTACCCCGTACAGTCGGTAGCAAGGGAAGCCAGGCGGAACACAGTACCTTAAGCGGAAAGGATCCTCCAGCGGGGGCAGTTGTTCCAGGCAGCGACAGCAAGGCTCGACGTCGGTCAGGGGAGAAGAATCTCTCGCTGAAGAGCAGAAGAGAAAGGTCGTAGCACTGCCCGGGAAGAAACCAGCCGCGGAGTCCTCCGGTTAAAGGGTTGGTACCGACTTTCGCGGTATGGGGGTAAAGTGTGGTATTCCGGATGCCGGGGTGCTTGGCACAGGCAAGGCGGCCACGAGATACCTCAAAAGAACGGAAAGAAGGCGAAAACTGGTTGTCCCCACCAGTCAAGAGAAGGAGCCACTCCGTTAAGAGTTCTCCTCGGTCGTCGGGAAAAAAGTGGTGAGACGGTTCAGCAGGGCTCCACCGGGTGGTGTCGTCGAAGCAGGTCGGCTCAGCTCTTCCCTCGTCGGATTCTTGGTCCTGTGGCGACTTCTGAAGTCCCAGTCCCCAAAGCCCTGCTTTTATGCAGCAAGCCCCCATTCACCCAGCCTAGCTGTCACTCAAACATGCTAAGTGGTGAGCCGGGCGGCTCACCACTTGGGCCAATCAGGACGGAGTGCGACTTGAGTTACCAAGGTAACTCAGTCCAGGGTGCCTAAATCCCCCTCCACCCCTCCTAAGTACCCCAGACAGAGTGGCACCACTTTGGAGGGCTTCTGTGGAGAAGCCCGCCAAAAGTGGAACAAAGGGCTCCACTTTGGGTCAGAGTTACAGAGGCGAACACCAACGCCATTTTAGAATCAAGTTTTGGCAAAAAGTCCCAACCGGAGTTATAAAAATAAATATATAAACCGGCGGTATGTTTAAGGCTACCGTAAATAAATAATTAAATGTGTTAGCCTAAAACAATGGGAAATCCCATAGGGAAATATTCGCGGTCGAATATAAAAAGTAGTTTCCACTGCCACCAGCCAAAACTCGATCAGGGGGGACGGAGACGTGCCCCCTCGACTAACAGACCCTGGGGCAATCGAATTGCCCCAGCCAGGACGTCCACAATATGATGGTTTGTACTGGTTCTGTTCAGGATTCAAGACTAGCAAAGTCTTTGGTGACTTTACATGCCCTGGGAGACAGTAGTCAGTCCCAGGGTATGGAGTCTATGCTGGGGAGTCCCTAGGACACCCCTGGGTCACGGCACAGAGGGTGCTGTGTGACCCACATCACAAAAATACATGAGGCCCTATGGAGTAAAAGACCCCATAGCCCATTCAACACAAGGTTTAACCAAGAAAACACACTTCAACATGTCCAAGAGTGAGGGTAAAAGAGTCTCACTCTTGGCAGGAGAAAAAATTAAACCCCAGAAATCCAGCAAAGCTGCTGGGGGACTCACTAGGTAGGGAAATTCAGCCTAAACAGAGAATTCTCCCTAACAGTCACTTACGGCTATTCTTATAGAATTACAAACTCTAAACGAACCATCCACAGCCACAATAAGTAAATATCGGAATACACGAAGTGCGAAACGCGCAGTGGTTGATGGATCTTATCCCTATGATGTCCTTTCGTAGTTGCTCTTTAGTTTTACCAAACTCTCAACCAGTGTCAGCAACTATTTATCTCCCCTAGACAGTAACTCTTCAGTTACTCTTTTGTGGCCTTTCAGTATCCAAAACACCGAAACATCTTGCCATATAACAACTCTTCTCATTAGTGTGTAACATTAAGATACAGACCCTTAGAGTCTTTAATTTCCTCAGTCTACTTAAGTGTACATTCTCAGTGGATGAGAATGTTATATATACGTGTAAAATCTGTTGCAAAGAGTGCCCCTTATCCATACTCTAAAATTCCCATAAGATATCCTTGTTTGGGTTGCCATGCTGTTTAGCCCAAAATCCGATCCAGAACATAACAGGTTTAAAGGCAATTAAATCCTACACGTGTTAAAAAACTTACTTCAAAGGTTGTAATGCATATTAGTACCCGGCGAGGGTGCAATCAGAATGAAAGAGCCATTCTGATTGGTCCAAGCTGAGTCATTACCAGGCCAAGAATCCCTCTGTCGGGATTCCACAGCCTTTGTCCCTGGCGGGGGGCGTGCAACTCCTCAGCCAATGAGGATGCTTGAAGCGGGGCCATCCCCGCTCCGAGCCTCCCCACGGCTGAGAGGCTGCCTTCAGGTAAGGCTTTGCCTTTTTTTTCCTCCCTTTTCCTCCCTCCTCCCACCTCCCTGCTCTCCCCACCCCACTTACCTTCTATACCTTGTCCCCGGTGGGGGACGTTGGCAGCTTCCTGCCGTGTGGAGACTCGTAGCGGGGCCATCCCCGCTCCGAACCTCCACACGGCTGGAGGCTTCTATCATCCCCCGCCGGGGACCCAGGTACGTTTTATTTTTATTTTTTTTCCCTTCCCCTCCCTTCCGCCCTCCCAACCGCACTTACCTTCTTTTTTTTTTGGGAGCGGAGGTGCTGGAAACCCTTCTGTTTCAAGAGCATCCGCTCCCGATGGCCGCCATGGAAAGGGAAAATGGACTTTGTTTTCCCTTTCCATGGCGGGCATTTTCTTTGACGTCTTTTTTTAAAAAAAAAAAATAGCTTTCAGTGCCCCGGTCACGAAGTTTTTGCGGGCCGGGGTACTAATAGCTATATGCCCCTCGCGGTGGGGGCATTACCAACTCTGGTAATGCCCTGGAGCCTTTGTTAAGGCCCTCGCTTCGCTCTGGCCTATAACTATGTGCCCGTGGCCTTACCTGAGTCGGTAATGCCCCCGCCGCTCGGGGCATATTTCTTAATTAGTACCCGGCGAGGTTCAATGAGCTTGGAAAAGGCAAGCTCATTGGTCCTCGCCCGGGCCTTAGCTGCCCGAGAAGGCTCCAAGCTATGCAGCGTCTGTAGTTCTTTTCACGAGACTGGTTGCCACAGAGAGGGAGAAGGGACTATGTGTAGTCCCTTCGCCCTTTCCATGGCAGCGATGTTGTTTTGTTTACTTTTGTTGCACTGATTTTAATGGCCGCCATGGAAAGGGGGAAGGGACTATGGGTAGTCCCTTCTCCCCAATCCCTACAGCCATTTTATTTTCCTTTTTTTCTCGAGTCAACAACGGTTGCGTCGTCGTTTCTTGATTCGAGAAAAATTGCAATTAGTACCCCGGTACGATGTGCCGGGGTACTAATGGCAATATGACCCTCAAGCAGGGCCATTACCAGTCAGGTAATGCCCCGGTGCTCCGTTAAAGACCTTGCTTCACTCGGGCTTCTAACTATGGCCCCAGGGACGTTACCCGACTGGTAATGGCCCCCCCCTTGGGTCATATTGCCTAACGGATGCTTAGCGATATAAATAACAGCTTAATAAATGTGCTTTCACCTTCACCAATAGGACACACAGTTGAATAATCTGTAACTTAATGCCATATAAATGTTTTGAGGTCTACACCTCCAATACAGCACAACATTGTTGCATCATGAGTATGTGAAAATTGGTGTGCTGCTGCTGCTGGTTGGATTACATACTAGATGCTCTTACTGATGGAGAGCCCATGATTTAGTAGACTTTAGCAAATCAATCTGAATATTTCTCTGTGTTCATCCACTTGTTGTCCATGTAAAATGGTATGCTCGTAAGCCTTGGCACATACCAGTACTTTTGATTTGTTTCTATGTGTTCAATTTTGTAAACACAAAGAACGAAAACCGCACAGAAAAAAATACACGGGAAAATGATGCACATTTCAGTAATATACTACTGGGACTACCGGCTTATGCTCTTCGTCTGCTTTTTATTCTCTCCTGCATACACAGAGAACTCTTGAGTCTGTACTTCAGTTCTAATCCGAAACAAGCTCGGATTGGACAACATTGGTTCCATATGTAGATATAATTATAGAGATTGAAGTGCGCGCATCGGTTACGCACAGTGGGCGCTGACAGAAGTCTCGCCCAAGTTAAGCCCATCTGGGACTGCCCGTCCCATGGGCAAATATTCTACCAGATACCTCTATGACTACTACTCACTCGCCTTTTACACTACTTCAGTTGGTCCCTTTGGGTATAGTGTTGCTGCCCTCATTGGTTACTGCAACTCCTACCCAGACTTGGCAACTCTGTCCGGTGCTGCCAACAAGGTGAGATGCTTGCTTTTTAATGCCGCTCTATACCAGCTCATGTCTATGACTGCTACAATCTGTTTAATGATCTATCCCCAGATCTCTGTCTTATAACGGATACCTGGTTGTGTGATTCTTCGGGACCGGCTTTAGTTCAAGCTTTCCCATTAGAATATAATTTTCTGCACGCTGATAGAGACTCTCCTCACCCAGGCGGTGGCTTAACTATAATTTCCTGGCCCGCTGTGCCGTGTGTCTCACTGCTGCTTTTTTCTTAATATCCAAATGGAAGCCTTGCTAGCTCGGATTAATATATCGGCCACTCAAACCTTACATGCATTACTGGTTTATCGCCCGCCAACTCATCATTCGCTTTTTTTGTTCCACTTTTTTTGATCTTGCTGCCAATCTTAAACATTGTTACTCAGATTTTATTTTTCTTGGGTATTTTAATTTGCACTCTATAAAGGTGTTGCCTCCCTTGATCGATAGCTCTTTGCAAGCTATGCACAACCTCGACCTTTTTCAACACATCAATGACCCTACCCATAGGCAAGACAATAGGTTAGGTCAAATGTTTTCGATTGCTACGCTTGTTACAGCTTTTCTTTCTTTCAGTGTCTTATGGACTGACCATTATGTCCTTCCTTTCGCTATTAACTATACTGTTCCTCAGCCGTTGTTGGCATCTGATCTGCCCTGCCACAATTTCTGCTGAACTAAAAAAAACTCCTGCCCCATTACTTTGAAGTAACCAAGGTGGGGGTTCTTCTTGCTGATACTACCTGGTTTCCTGCGCAGGAAACCAGGTAAGTTGGTACGTTTATTTGTGCTCAGCTGTACACCATAAGTGCGAGTGTAACACAGGAGAAACACTGGCACATCCAGATACCAGCTTGGGTCACACTAACTGTCACACACACATCAGCCTTCGAATACCATGCACTTGCGCGTTCACTGGGCCTAGTAAGATCGCTGTTTTGTTCTCCCCTGTTCCCCTCCTTTGCCTTGTCGCACTCTGAAACACTTGTGTATGAGCGCGATAGAAATAAAATATCAATAAACAACATCAAAATTCCAATGACACCATCACATTCCACTGACAGCCATCCGACCTCAAAGGAACCAATGATCCTCTCACATGGGACTTTTCTGTTGTTTCCTCCGACACTCCGGACCCCTCCCTGCGGGCTGAGAGCTTTCCTTGTCTGCACTGCGAGCAGCAGGCGGCTCTGGCAGGCGATCGATCACCCATCCCAAGGGTTGTCAGCAACTATCTAGGACCGGCATCGCTACGTGTCCCTCGTTTCCCATCCCACTTTGATATCATTGGCCGGTTGGGACACACACCCACCTGTCATTCTTCCACTTGGAGGTATCCCATTGGTTACCTCGCACACCGCAGGCACCACCCTACGTGCCGCAGCTGAACGCGCCACACGGTTGCCTTAACAACCGTTCCTCTTGTTTTCTTTACTGCATTTCAGCCTGCATTCATAGCGCAGCTTCCAGCGAGGGACAAACACAGCATACACTCCGCTTTACCTCACTCAGACTCAGAGCCACTGACCACGGAGCTTCATTCTCCCTATTCGCAGGTAACATTACATAGCTCTCGTTACCTACGCGGCTGATACTGGTTGTACAGCCGTACACACCTAACATCTGTTCTGCATACGGGCATGTATCTCTGCCCGACACTCACTCTTCTCTCAGATTTTATGTCGGCTTCCCTTGCAGTATCTCTCACCGGGACGCCTGTTTAGGGACGAACAATTTGATGTTCACACAACCTACAGCTGACACTACTGGGACCCAGAAGTCCTATCACCTGCTCAAGCGGATTCTTCCTCTTCTTTTCCCAGTCTACCCACGAGAGGACACATTTCAGGTAATCTCCCTGCCATTCTTCTCCCTCACTTATGGTAGTTTGCCACATCATGTGGCTTTTCCACTATCCCATACGTATAAACGGTCACACATCTCTCTTTCAGGTTCCAGACAGCCTGTTTGTCCGATGCTGATGACAACTGTGGCACATGAGTTTTCCGTGCTCTCCCTTACTCCTACACATGTGAACAAGGGCAGATTCCGGATACATTCGTAACTGCCTACCCATTAGCAGCTCCATTTTTTATATTTTATTACTTGTTAGAGGTAAGTGATTCCCAGCCCATCACGCCTGTCCTGCCCTTCTCACCTTGGTTTTGGTTTTTGGACCCGTGGGCGTGTACAGGGACCCATGCGTTGCTCTCCCAAAGGGGACCCTATGCCATTATTTTTTATTTTCCAAAGGGGGGGACCCATCGGTATTGCACCAGTGGACTCCCTACCTTTAAGAATATTTAGACTTCGCCATGAGACAAATTGCAGACACGACTTTGTTCGTTGTTCTGCACTTAGACAATTGCATTTCGTTTGCATGCATATCCTTGTGTATAGATTATTCCTCACTCCTTGTTGATTCTACATTTTTATCTCCTTATCATTCACTCTCGTTTTCTCTCTATCTTATTTTTTCTCCCCTTTCACAAACACAGGGTCCTGCTATCTACTGCCCTGACGAAGGCGGAGTACTTTCCTCAGTTGTGAAGAGTATCTCTCTACTGACTTTGTTCTGCCGAAACGCATTGCTATTCAGAGGAGATAGGAGGTCCTCCACAGAACACTTTGCCAGTCAGGACCTCTTTCTCTGGGTGGCATCATCTACCGATGGGCAAGGATACTTGCTCCTGAAGCTCCTTTATCCCATTTGTTTGTTCCCCTGATGCGTTGGCAGACCCAATCCCAATACACAATAATTTCGATTTTGGGATCTTACTATAATTGAAAAACAATATTTGTTACTTGCTTAACTTTTGAATTTTTAGCAAGAACACTGTCACTACTATTGTAATTGATTTTCAGTTTAACCCCTTTTTTTCGTTTTGCTTTAAATAGAGCACCAAAGTGACAAACAACTACTTTTTTGTTAATGTTTAGATTTGGTTTATGTTTTTCTTCCATGTATTGTTCTTTATTTATATTGTGAAGGACTCCATACTCAATTTTTGAATGCATTATTAACTATATATGTTCCCACATGTTGGGTTTTTTCTATATGCATCACTTTTTTTATATAAAGTTTCATTTCAGTTTCAACAATCTTTTATGTTTTCTTTTGGAGGAATGTCTTTATATACACAACTGCATGTAACATTTATAACCCATGTGGTTACATGGGTTTGGACCAGGTGAATGGTTCTAATAAATTTATACTTCACATGGGCCAACCCTTGATGTACCAGTACCCTTGTTTTGTCGTGTTTCTTTGGCCCCTTACTGGTATGTCACCCCTGGGGCAGACCACTGCCGCAATATAGTGGCCATCTTCTTTGCATACATCCGACTGACATCTAAACATGATGTAATGTACAGGAGGCACATTACTATAGACTTCTAATCTACCCCATCTGTCTCAGGTTTTAAATGATATTGTTGATCAATTAGCACCTTTGAGACCATCCAAGACCTGGGCTTGTCTATCGAAGCCGTGCTTCCCTCCGCATTTAGCTGAGCTCTCTCTGCCATTGCAGACAAGCTGAAAGAAGATAGCGCATCGACTATTGTCCTCCGGCTAGAACTTCTTTTCGTGAAGCAACGAGAATGTATCAGCAAGCCATATCTGCGGCAAAGTGTCTCCTCTTTTCCAGTCAGATTGAACACGCTTTAAACCAGCCCAAAGAACTGTTCAAAATTGTTCACACTCTTCCTGTCAGAACCATTTCTTCAAATTAAGTTCCTTCTTCACAGACAATATGTGATTCCTTGTCAAAACTTTTTATCAACAAAATTGGCCTTATACATCAGGCAATATCCTCTTCTTTGTCTGTTCTTCCCGGGGACAGTTCGGTCCCGCACACTATCAGTATTAATCATTCTCTCTCTTGGTCTACTTTTCCTGCTGTCTGCTCTGATGACATTATTCTAGCTACAAATAAATTAAAATCCTCATCTCCTCTTGATCCTATTCCTCTGTCAGTTTTGAAGTTGTTCATATCCGTTATTGCTCCTTTTGTCACATGGGCTGTAGGTCACTCATTTATTTCTAGTTATATTCCCTCTACTCTGAAACACGCTTTGGTTATCCGATTTTTGAAAAAAAAGGTTCTCTTGATCCTTTGTCTCTTTCTAACTATAGGCATGTGTTAGGGAGATGTATCATTATTGTGCTTCATCCCCTCTCCCAGTGAGACACCCGGCACATTTTGCTGGACTTCTGGACCTTTTTCTTGTAATCCTGAATTAGTGGAGACTTTTCTACTCATTCATTCTTATGGGCTCTGTCTTTTTTAACTCTATTCTTTGTATTCAACCTGTTCTATAGAGACTGTCTGCTCCATAGCTCTCAAAGGCATCTGTGTTTTTATGACTGCAGCACACAGCTCCTTATTGGCAGTGTTGCTGGGGACCCTTTGGGTTTGCCTTTAAGACTCTTTTTCCTATATCCTTAAGTAACTACAGTTCGTAAGGATAGATAGATACTTAGTGTCCCTCCCAAAACTCTATAGTATGAGAGATTGGCACACACCACCTTCAGTAGAAGGCCAAGGGGATACTTAGTATCCCCCTTCTCTCTGTTTCTGTGACTTTTTAGTCAAATAGACAATCACCTGGTTATGGCTGGTGGCAGTGGATATGTTCTACCCATTATTGGGCATTTTGTATACCGCAGGCTATGTCCATAGCCTCGGTAGTGCACAATAGGGGCACCCAAGTACCAACTTGGGTCCTCCTTCTTCTTTTCCCATTATTAGCATGGTTGTTCTTTGTTAACCCTTCTTCTACCATTCTGGGAGGTGGAGGTCTGTGTGTGTGCGTTTTGCCTTTGACAGGAACCAGTAGGTATCCCCGCCTAGGCTCTAGAGTGTCTGGCAGGCAGGAAGTGGGGGAGGAGTCTTCCACCCCCCTGTCCTTTGTCTGCCAGAGTGCCCGAATAGGACCAGCTCCCCTCTGGCTGTCCTAATTAGACAGCCAAATGCCCCTTTCCGTAAAAAGCAGAGAGAGATTGCAGAGGAGTGTGTGCTAGAACTGTATAAAAGGTGAGGCTTCTGGATTGTGAAGCAAGTCAACCACTGGAAACAGAAGTAACCGAACAAGAATATGACCAGAGACGCCATTTTATATGTGAGAGAGGAGCTCTGAAGACGACAATTCCTTCCCATTGGCTCATAGAACAACCAGTCCCAAGATGAACTTTGAAACAAGCAATCTCCAGCCGTCCTAGAAGTGTCCAGAGCTGCTGAACCCCAATACCAGGAGACCTGCTGCCCATTTCTGGTGCATCATCGTTGAAAGTCAGAATCTGTCCAATTCTATGCTGAATCAAACCTCCTCACCAGAGTGTAAGACTGCAGGAAGCGGGGGCGTGGCTTGGAGCGCCATCGATGTGGCTGCTCCCTTGAGGCCGCCCGTGAGAAGCCTGCTGTAATCGCAAAAATATGCGGCTTCCCGACCTTCAGCCAGGGCCCTGCTAACACCCAGGGCAGTCGGAACGACCATGGCATCCACAGCCCGAATTTGAGAGCTTAACGCTCTCTCTGGACCCAGCAATCACACCGAAGCAGCATGGCACAGAATGGCTCTGAAAATCCAAGATGGCGGGTGCGCCTTCGGCGAGAGAGCAGAAGCGGTGGAGGCGGTGCAGAGGATCCCCATAGCCCCTTGAGGCCCCGTGGTGCTCACTGAGTGCGCCGCCCACCCTCGACGATCGAGATCCGGAGCTCCCCTGCAGCTAGTCTCCGGGCCCCAGACCGAGGGGGTGGTGCTGCAATATCACCCCTGCACAACACGGCTTCCCAGAGGTGACCGTCACGGCAGCACGGAGCGGAGCATTTGCGGCCCTTCAGGGCTGGGAGAAATTCTTCCAGCTTTCCCCACGCCGGCTCGCAGCCAACACGGGACTCGGCTCCCTCCCAGCGGGAGAATCGGCACCAACACCTGCAGCGGAGGCGGTGTGGGCAGCGCACACTCAGGTAGGGCCAGCTAGGGGGGCTTGAAGTGGGGGTCAGACCACACCGGGCCTGGCCCCCCCACCAGGGGAGTCCGCGGCACAAGAAACCCATTGCCCTCCATCCTCCCCCCTCCCCGGCGTCCCTAGAGGTTTCTCCGGACCTTCTCCTCGCCGGCCCACAGTACAAGGCACGGGCGGAGCACACGGCCTGCTCTCCTGGGTCATGGGGCTCCGCGCCCCACACCTCCAGCCAGCGCCTCTCCGCCACAGGCCCACACCTTTCCTAAAAAGCAGCACTTCCACCGGCCTCCTACTTCCTGGGGCACCAAGGCCCAACGCTCCACTCAGATTCCATCTCCTTCTCCCGGGAGACCCACGCCAGCAGTCTCCAGAACCATCTAGCTCGAGCTCCAAACAGCACCTACGAGGTGGAACACCAAGCACCTCCCCTGTCTCACCTGCTGCCTCACGTCCTATCACTATGTCCAAACAATCAAAAGCGAGCAAAAACGGGGACAGAGTCACCATGCTTACAGCTCCGGACAAGGGGAAAAAACCCGACCTTGCCAGGCCCACCGCGCAGGTCCATCAGGAGGGAGGCGATTCCCCGGCCACCAGAGAGGACCTAATAGCATTCATGGCAGATATTAAGGCCGAATTCAGGTCCTGCATGACAGAACACTCCACCAAACTGGAACAAACCAACCACAGAGTAACTGAGGTGGAGCAAAGGCTGGGAGGGTTCGAGGACCGCTCTCAGGATCAGAAACCACGCTGGGTGAGATCCAACAACCACTGAGAGCCCTTCAAGATAAGTAAGAAATCTTGGAGTTCAAGCAAGAAGATTTAGAAAATAGGGCCCGCCACAACAACCTTTGGATCCGGGGTATCCCATCTTCAGTTCCGGACAACAAACTAGCGGAATATGTGGGGGACTACTTCTAAGCCCTGCTCCCAGACCTGGACAAATCCCTATTACTTCATGACCGCACCCACAGGATGCGCCCGCGCCGGGGGGTTGACTCGGACCTCCCGCCAGATGTCATCACCAGGGTCCATTTCTTTTCCACGAAAGAGGCCATCTCAGCCGCCAGTCGCTCCCAAGATGAGATCTCATTTCAGGGCTTGCCTCTCCTGATCTACCAAGATCTTTCACTTATAACTCTTCAGAGGAGACGAGCTCTTCGATCGCTAGCCTTCTTCTTTCAAGAGCGTCAGGTCCGATATAGGTGGCTCTTTCTGACAGCTCTGGGATTTTCATATAACTGGACCTTGCGGAGAATTAGCCACCTGGAAGATGCCAGAAAGATCATGCACTCATCTCCCCCCAAAGTGGCCACCTCTGCGACCTCAGAGGCGGCCGGGAACCCGGAGCCCGCCCCCTCTCCACGGCCTGGACGGTCCTAATGGTCGAAGGCTTCCCGAAACAACAAGAGGAGATAAACTTTTACTAGGCCACATCACAGGAACCATGGCCGCATCCTCAGACTGGGCGCCCAGCTTTCCTCTACACCGATTTGCCATTCCTGGCTTAGCCAATGTTTATTTCTACCCAACACGGCGGGCTTCACCCACGGCCCATGCCCATTCCAAGGTTCGCTCCATCCCTATGTCCTTGGAAACCCAAGTCATCCTAATGACTCAATCGGCCCAGTTGACCAGGGATCTGGCTGCACCCACAATGCCGACCACCCTGCTAGTTAAAAAGTTGGCCCCCATTGGGGGCCCCTGTTAAAACCCCTAGAGCAGGTCAACAAACACTTAACCTTCACCTATGAAGGCGATTAACTCTCTATCCTCCAACCCCCCCCATCGGTACATGTCACAGAGGGGTCACAGGCTCTCCAACATCAAACGTTGCAATGCCTCTCGCTAAATGTTAATGGGCTGAACTCCCCCTCTAAACGCAAGTCGATCTTACAGAAATTGCAAGACGAAGATGCCGGAGTGGCGATGCTCCAAGAAACGGATCTCCTCCTAGCTGACTTTGGGCGCCTCTGCTCCCACCTATTTCCGCTTCAATTCTTCGCCTCGGGAAGATCCAAGAAGGGGGGCACAGTGATCCTTTTCAGGAAAGACCTAAAGACCCAGATTTTGGACTCAATATCGTGCCCTGAGGGCCACTTTGTGGTAGTTAAATGCCTCTTACTGGGTGATCTCTTTACCTTCATCTCAGTTTACGCTCCCAACTCGTGACAAGCAAATTGCTATGACTCCCTGGGCGCCTCCCTCTCGGGCTTCAGGGAAGGCCAGACAGTAATGGGGGGACTTCAACGGAGTGCCAGACCCCACCAAAGATAAATCCCACCCCTCCACCCGGGGAGACTTCACACAGGCCCTCAGCCTCCTACGCCTATTCAGAACCCTGGATGTGTTGGACTTGTGGCGGGTGCTCCATCCTACCGAAAGAGACTTCTCCTTCTTCTCCCATGTCCACCGAACGTTCTTGAGGATCAACCTCCCCCTAACCTCACCCCAGACCTCACCCCAGACCCTTGCATACGCGAACGAGGTATCCATAGGCCTGAGAATCCTATCAGACCACGCACCATTAATCATGGAACTCTGAACCCAAGACCCCAGAGCCCAGTCCGCACGCAGATGGTCACTCTATGACACGATCCTCAATGACATGTTGATTAGGGACAGAATCGCATCCACTATCAAAAACTTCCTCGAGGAAAACCCGGTTACAGACACGTCCCCGGCAAACAATTGGGACGCTGAGAAAGCAGTGATCAGGGGAGCCCTGATAGCACAAGGGGTGGCATTCCACCGAAATCGCTGACAAACCCGGCAAGCCCTCAAGGAGGAACTGCAATTAACAGAGGAGGCCCAAAAGAAGAAGGGGTGGTACCCCCGGACTCAATGGGCCATCCGCACAGCCAGAAAGAAACTTGAGGCACAATACGCGGAACATACTGCTCAACTAATGGCCAGGACTAGGCAATTCTATTACGCTAAGAATAACAAAGCTAACAAGTTACTCGTAGCCAAACTGGCCAAAACAAGGCAAATTAATACTATCACGGTGCTCCGCGACCCACAAGGGAGGATGCACTACTCTGAGCAGGAGAAACAACAGCTGGCTACGGACTACCTCACCCAAGTAATGACCGCTCCCCCTCGACACTGGTCCGGACGAGGAGGTTGACGAGGCTATCAAGTCCCTTAAAACACAGGCCCCGGGGCCAGACGGATTTTCCTCGAGATTTTACAAAATATTCAAACCTCAACTAATCCCCACTATGGTGACACTCTTCAAGTGACCCCCTCAATGCAGGAATCCACTACAATCCTCCTACCCAAGCCAGGGAAAGACCCGAGAGACCCAGCCTCATACAGGCCAATTGCACTGATGAACATAGACGCTAACCTCTACTCCAAGATCCTGGCCAATCGGCTGTCCCACTTCTCCTGACCATAATTCACCCCGATCAAATGGGCTTCATCCTGAACAGAGCAGCGGGGGAAAACATCAGGAGAACCCTGAACCTGGTCGACATCACTCATCGATGCTCCCAGGGCCTTTCACTGATGGCCCTAGATGCTACAAAAGCATTCGACAGGGTAGACTGGTCATTTATGGAGCTCACTCTAGAGGCCTTTGGCTTTGGTCCAATTTTCCAATCCATGATAATGGCCAACTATAAATCCCTCAAAACCCTCCTGAGGATCAATGGTTCCTTATCATCCCTGATTCCCATGACCTGTGGGACAAGGCAGGGCTGCCCGCTATCACCCCTTCTCTTCGCTCTAACAATGGAACCCTTTGCCCAAAGAATCAGACGGAATAAGCTCATCAAGGGTCCCCAAGTAGGGCCATCCCAACACAAAATTGCCTTATACAATGACACCGTCCTACTGACGCTCTCAGAACCCAACATCTCAGCAGAGCACGCCCTGGCGGAAATATCGAGCTTCGGGAAGGTCACCGGCTTCACTGTCAACTTCTCTAAATCGGTGGCCCTAGGCATCGGCCTCAAACAGGAAGAACAGGAGGCACTGTCCAGGCTGTGCCCGATCGCATGGAAGAAACAATCTATCCCCCATCTGGGAGTTCACATCACAGCACACCCACGAGACACATACCAGGGAAACTTCCCCAGATTATTCCGGGAACTGGAAGGGGATCTATAGCCACCCAGGAAATCTTGCTAATGGGACGTATTACAGCTGCAAAATGAACCTGCTTCTGAGATTCCTCTACGCGTGCTCCTCCCTCGCAGTAGCCATCCCAAACTCCGCTCTCCAGGAGCTGCAGAAGAAAATGCTGAAGTTCATATGGAGAGGCAAGAAGGCTAGAATCCCCCACAAAACGCTTATTGGCAGCTCTAGAATGGGGGCTTTGGGGGGATTGGGGGTCCCCGACCTTCAGGCTTACAGGGCGGCAGCACAGCTAGCACACATCCGTGCCTGGCAGATAATCACAGACCGCCCTAGATGGGTAGAACTGGAGCAGGCGCAACTACCGCTCCACCTGCGATTCCTCCCACACATCCAGCCCTCCCTGAGAGAACACTGGAACAACCACACACTAAGCTCCTAGGACTGGGCTCTGAAACAAAAGGGAATCCCGAGAGGACAAAGCCCCCTCTCCCCAATCTTTAACAATCCAAACATTTCGCCGGGGACGAACCAACGCAATTTCCAGAACTGGATTGATTTTGGCCTCGAGACCCTGGCTCAACTTTACGATGGGATCACTCCCCGCACCTTCGAACAATGCAAGGCAGTGTTCCAATTCCAGGAAAATGACAGATTTACTTACTGCCAGCTATGGCACTGGTGCTCGCATCCCCAGACACTCCAGGCCGCCACTCGCCCTCTTACCCCCCTTGAATCAACACTTAAGGACTTACCAGCCCGGGGCAGGACCTCGTCCCTGTATAGACGCTCCCTGGGGGACTTTCTAATGGCTAGAACGCGATGCATGGCCCAATGGGAGGCCGACCTGGGTCACCTGATCGAAGACCAGACCTGGGTGGACATCTGGACACGTACCCACTCCTCATCGACCTGCATCACCAATAGAGAATGCGCATACAAGCTTATGTTGCGATGGTACTTCTCCCCCCCTTAGACTACACCACATGAACCCACGGGTGAACTACTCCTGCTGTAGGGGATGCTCCCAGCCTGGCTCCTTCTTCCACATGTGGTGGGCCTGCCCAACGATCCGGCTATTCTAGGAGCAATTCCTAGCGACGATCGGACAAATTACTGGGATGACACTCTCCCTGGAACCCGAAACTGTCCTTCTGGGGGTCCCGACACCTGGGGTTTACCCCCGCTGCGGAAACAGAGTAAAACCGATAACGCAATGCCTCCTGGCAGGTAAAACTGTGCTAGCCCGCTTCTGGAAGTCCCCAGACGGCCCCTGCATGGCCCACTGGTGGGGAAAACTATGGGACATCCTGATCGTGGAAAAGGTGACTGCAGCAAGGGCTGGATTCTTGAACCGCTTCCAGAATGTCTGGGCACCAGTGCTGGACTACAACCAGCGATTCCCCGCCTTAACATTTAAACCGCTCAACACTCAATGGGCCCTGAAGGATAGGGAGCTCACCTGAGTTACAAGGGCAGCGGACGAGCCCACTGTGCGAAGGAACTGGGGGAAAGTGGCTGGAGACCAGAGGGGAGAGAGAGAGAGAGGGGGAGAGGGGTGAAGTGTATAAACTAAAGTGAACTGTCAAGAGTGAAATCCTTATGCAATGTTCTTTGTCATTTGTCCTGCCTAGGTTTAAAATAAACATATTTAAAAAATAAAAAAGGAAGCGAAGAAGATTGACCAAGCGATCTGTGTCTTTGTTGGTGCTGCTGAAAAGATACCAAAACTGCAGAGTGAACTAAGATGTTGCTGAAAGTCATGCTAAAGATTACCGCACAAGAATGCTGCTGGAAGACGCTGTCCATTGTCCTGCCTTTCATCACCAGACCAAGGAATCCGGAGGTCGGGTCCAGTCCTGCCACATCGTATAGGAGCAACACAAACACTTTCTTCAAACTCAAGGTAGTGTGTGGGAAAAGGTATTGCTTACCTGATTCTGAGAAGTCACTCCAGGGCATTGGTGTGCTCCTAGAGGTGTCCAGGGTAACCCCCCCCCACCTCCGACCCAAGCTGCTGCTTGTGTCCCCTGTACAAGTCTATTTTTCGGTCTCCTTTGTTAGTTGTTAACTTGCTGCTTCAATAACTTTAGACACTAGAAGAAATCCACAGGAGCTCTTCATTATTCACTGTTTGTCAAGACTTCATGCCCTCTCCAATTGCCTTTAGCTAGGGTTGCGTTTTTGGATTTAAAAAACTTGCCAGGCTAAGAAACCATCTCTATAACCTTGAACTAAGTTCATGTTGCACTAACCACTTATTTTCCTCCCTTTAAGTGACTTTTCTATATATGAAACGATAACCTTGTCTTTTCCCTTTCTAAAGTTGCTACAATTGTAACCACGAACAAACACAAAAGTGAAAGTGCCCTTTGAAGTGTATTATCTGGTGTTCCTAAGTGTTCTACTGTTACCATCTGATAATAAATATTTATCTTTTATATAAGTGCACGTCAAAGTGCTTCTTTGCTAGAGCGGGATACGTGTATTTCGGGGGTTCGCGGGGAGTTTCACACGCGATTGGCCCTGTGCGAGTGAGGTACGTGTATTTCGGCAGTTTGCAGGGAGTTTCACACACGATTGGCCCTGTGCGAGCGGGGTACGTGTATTTCGGGGGTGCGCAGGAAGTTTCACATGCGATTGGCCCTGTACGAGCGGAGTACGTGTATTACTGGGGTTTGCGGGTAGTTTCACACGTGATTGGCCCTGTGCGAGTGGGGTACGTGTATTTCGGGGGTTCGCGGGGAGTTTCACGCGCGATTGGCCCTGTGCGAGCAGGGGTATGTGTATTTTGGGGGTGCCTGGGAAATTTCACACGCGATTGGCCCTGTGCGAGCGGGATACGTGTATTTCGGGGGTTCGCAGGGAGTTTCACATGCAATTGGCCCTGTGCAAGCGGGGTACGTGTATTTCGAGGATGCGCGGGAAGTTTCACACGCGATTGGCCCTGTTTAAGCAGCGTACGTGTATTTCGGGGGTTTGCGGTGAGTTTCACACGCGATTGGCCCTGTGCGAGCGGGGTATGTGTATTTCGGGGGTGCACGGGAAGTTTCACACCCGATTTTGCTGTCAGAGCGGCCTACGTGTATCCAGTGGGGTGCGCAGGGAGTCCCACACGTGAATTGGCAGTGTGGGTCCTCCCAGGTGTGCCCTGTACCCCCTTCACGGTCCCTGCAGGCAGCCCACACCACAGGAGACTACCCAGCACCCCTGGTCATGTCCCGCAGGCAGCCCATCCACCATGGGCATGCCCCCCAGCCAGCCCACATGTCACCTTGCACTAGTGATCAGCAACTCATGTCCCCCTGCACCCCCACCCCCCAGCAGTGAGGGGCACCTGCCAGCAGGCCCCGACTCAGGCCCCCCAGCACCCCCACCCCCCAGCAGTGAGGCTCAGGCCCTGACTCATGTTCCCCAGCACCCCCACCCACCCAGCATTGATGGGCACCTGCCAGCAGGCCCTGACTCATGTCCCCCAGCACCCCCACCCCCCAGCAGTGAGGGGCACCTGCCAGCAGGCCCCGACTCATGTCCCCCAGCACCCCATCCACCCAGCATTGAGGGGCACCTGCCAGCAGGCCCCGACTCATGTCCCCCAGCACCCCCACCCCCCAGCAGTGAGGGGCACCTGCCAGCAGGCCCCGACTCATGTCCCCCAGCACCCTACCTACCCAGCATTGAGGGGCACCTGCAACACAAAAGGAAGCTGCACAATCATGGCCCTCATGTGCACCACAATTCCACAGCACGCCACCCCACTCTTGACATGCAATGATTTCACCAATCCACACACACACCGACATGCCTATGTCACGACACAAAAAAAAAATTCAACCATGTACATCAACACATGTCGGTCACAGACAGACACTCTTTGACTAAGATTGTGCAAAACTACAATTTGACATGCATGAACCCAATGAGTGAATTCCACACATGGAATTAACCTATCAAAATGTATTATTAACAAAATCAATGCAATGAAATGAAAGTCAAAAAAATAATACAAAAATGAAATGAAATGCATGTCCAAAAATATTAAAAATGAAATGTAGATGCAATCCAAATAAATCCAGAAGAAAAATGGTCCAAAATCATTGTCCACCAAAACAAATCCAAAGGAAACGTAAAAATGAAAATCCATTGCCCCATGGTGAAATTCAAAGAAAATGCACACATAAATCCAAAGTCCAACTATGTACAATCAATTTTGAAAGGGTCCATGAGCCGACCAAAAGAAATGAAACCTTTCTAAAAAACTTCCTAAGAAAAGAACTATATACAAAAGTGTGGGGCATAGTCCAATCACCCCAAAAGAAATGAAAACGAAAAGGAAACCTAACACTAAAAACTATTTACAATGGCGGCAGGCTAGTCCGACGCCTCACTTTCCGATGTCCCGGGCCAGGGCATCATCGAGCTCCTGGTCAATGTCCTGGTGGCGGTCCTCTTCCATGGCCTGAGGGTTCGCAGGGATGATGCCATGTTGGACTCCAACTCCCTGCGAATAGCCTCGAGGCACTCGGCCTGCCTCAGTGCCCTCCGCATGGAGTTCCCCACCCTGACCATTGTGAGCCGTGCCTCTTCTGCCCGCCACCGCTCCGCATCTATACGCCGGCCCAACCGCTGCCACACAGAAGACACACCCATTCCAGGGTCCTCATGGCCTCTGGCCGATGCCTACCCCTCTGATGTTGATGGCCCCGAGCCATCATTGCTCCCACCTAGAGCCTGCTGCTGCTGTCCCTGTGCCCTGTCTGATGATGCCTGCACATCCTTCATCTGCTGGTCTCCAGTTGTTGTGGTGTCTACCCCTGCTCCCCTGCTGGACCGCCGACTCCCGACTGTGGCAGGGATGGGATCTCCACCAAGCTGGCTGTGTTGGTCAGGCCAGGTCCACAGGGGGCCCTGGTGAAATCTGGGCCGGAAGACGGCAGGGAGAACGACTGGCGCATAGTCTCCACAGAGGAGGAGAGGTCTGCCAGAGTGCGCGACACATGTAGGAACCCACCGACCAGGGCCCCTCCCAACAGTTCCATGTCGCGACGCTGCTCTTCGTGATGGTGTGCGTGCTCCCACCAGGAAGCACGCACGCCATCACGAATGTCACACATGCGCAACACAACACCAATCAGGACAGAGCCCATACGGTCATGGGACCCCTCGTCCGCAGGTAGTGGAGAGGCAGATGACGTGGGCCTCCCCCCTACCTGCGGACAGGCCTGGGACGGTACATCCCTGCTGGTGCATGGTGGTGCAGTCACAGGGTCAAGGACAGCACATGCACAGGCCCCTCTGCGGTGATCTGTGCTGCCTCCTGACTCTGGCCCTGGACTGCACCACTTGCACCAGTGGTACTACCCCCACCAGGTCCCATGTGCGCTCAGTAGCAGGCTCCTCCTCCTCTGTGGAGACCACCAACCTGGATGTCTCTGCACCGTCTTCCTCCATTGCAAGCCCCTGCGGGGGCTCACCCAGCCCTTCCGCTACAGCCGTAGTGGCAGACGCGGCACCAGTCCCCTTGCTCCCGGATGATCGCAATTCCTGGGATGGTGGCTGGGCCTTGCCTTGCCACCCGGTGGAGGCATCCCTGCTGCTTGGCTCCACAGCGCCGTCTCCGCCCTCTTCTTCACTCGACGCTGCGTAGAGGGAGACATAGAACACAAGCATCAGGGTACAATATTCCCCTAGACAGGAAGCAATAACACATGAGTGGCACTGTCAAATGTCACTTCCATCCTGTCCCTCCAAAACACATGGGTGAATGCACGCAACACACATGCGGAAACAGGCACAGCGCCTGCAATCAACATCAGCATCCATTTACAAGGGCCTCTTTTAACCAAAATGTTGCCTTCAATCTCACATGCATCATGGCTCATACTGATCCCATGCATGCACCGGAGGTTCATGTATCATGGCTTGTACACCACAGACACAGTGGATACAACGGTGACCGCACTGCATGAGTGAATCTACACATCATCACGGACATGTGTCATGCATCCATGGCGTTTCAAAGTCACACACACACTTCTCAGACACACACACATGTGCACCATACATGTGAAGTGAGAGCAGCACCCATCCCTCAACCCCCCTCCATGTCCAAGAACAGAGACTGGCATGCATTCATGTGTGCATTCCGCGTACAGCTCCGCATGTTGCATTGGAACACATGCACCATCTATGTGGTTCACACATTCCTGGTCTCACATGCAAGACCATGATGTCCCTGCGCACACACATCCATACATGGCCTATGTTACACATACAGGCAAGTATCAGACTACCAGCACACTGCAACATGCCCTGTCTCACACAGCAATGCTTGGCCACTTACCGCTCAACTCCAGACGGGTCTGCCTCCGAAGGATCTGAGCGTGGAGCGCTGGGCCTACGCGTTCCAGGAACCTCATCTGTATGTTGCTCATGCTGACCCGGGCCTTGTAGGGGGTCCTGGACCTGAAGTCCTCCCAGCGCTTCCGGACGTGCTTGATGTCGCGGGTTACCACCCCCTCTGCGTTGATGGCAACCACTATGTCCTCCCAGATCCTCTCCCGTCCTTCCTTGTTGGCGCGTGAAGTTCCGAAGAGGGCATCATGATGCCCCAGGACATGCTCCATCAGGACACCAACTTCCTTCTCACTGAAGGTGGTGGCCCTCTGCCTCTCTAGCACGGGGTCACCAGTGATCTCAGATGGTGTTTGCCCTGACATGGCGACCCCCAAGGCAGGCGTGGGTGGGCAACTGGGTCCTGGGGCTGGGCTGTGGAGCGATGGTATTCCAGTTGGAAGTCTTCTGTTCCAGCACGGGTGGACACAGCAACTGGACCCCTGCAGATGGCTGATGCGCAGGCACCAAATAGCAGGGCATGTGGGCAGTAGGCAGGCAGCAGCAGATGGCTGGTGGGAGCGTGCTCGGGGCTCTTGGGGGCAGGAAAATGGCCTTACTCATTGCACAATAGATTCACAATTCAATTCAATGACAAGTTGCTCTAAGTTGTGCTAAGTGACCTCCAGTAAATGCCAGCTGTAGTGGTTTATAATAACAACTCACTCAGTAGGCACGTCCTGAGTGTTACTGGTAAGTACAAGTGATGAAGGTAACGTTTGCCCCTGGAAAAGCAATTCAGTCAAACTGTCAATCTTGCACAGAGAATACCAAAACATGCAATTTAAATATCTTGTTCTTCCCAGCCCTGAGCTACAGGGGGAGTAACCTCTTTCAGTAGTGAGGAGTGTCTGAGGGGTTAATGTAGAGGGATCAGCGGGACCGGCACAGACCGGCTTGCCTCAGAAGTGCCGGAGCTGAAGCGCTTGACGTTTCTGGAAATAGCCTGCAAGTGCTCTTGGGAACTATAATTCCCGTTCAGCAGAGCGCACACAAGAAAATCTCTATACGAGTGCTTACTCGTTGCACAATAGATTCACAATTCAATTCAATTCAATGACAAGTTGCTCTAAGTTGTGCTAAGTGACGCCCAGTAAATGCCAGCTGTAGTGTTTTATAATAACAACTTCTCCAGCATGGGGTCTGGCATTCACATGCTCATGAATATTCCCCGTCATCAGGCTGGGAATCCTCGGTAAAGAAATAAATCAGTATCAGTTTTGTTTCTGATCTGTCTCTCTTAGTAGTAACCAATCACTGGTCTCTGGGTCATACTGCCCCCAGCCCTCTCCGTAAGCCCCGCCCCTGGCAGCCATCCTCAGATTTTTACCGCACGTTCAAGTGTTGGGAGTCCTCGTGCTATAGCTCTCGAGCTTTTACTGCGTTTTGCATTTTTTCAAGAGATTTATCTAATTTTTTTCGGTCAATCGAGCCTCAAGCTCCACCGTTTCTACTTCCGATCAACGGGGACCCGTTTCGGAATTTTCTATGCCCCTCAAGGGCGAGGTTTTCGTCGAATTACGCTTCTCAGAGGATTCCAGAAGTTTCTGAGGCCTACCTCGTGGACATGGCAGAAGGAGACAGGAAGCTCGCCACCCAGATCCAAGCTGTTTAGGAACTGCCCTGGATGCGGATCACAGAATGTGTTCAAGGAGGACGAGCATTAGAGATGCCTCTACTGCCTTCACAGAGACAAAACGCATGTGGAGAAGGACTGTGCGTTTTGCATGAACATGACGGATCGGACTATGAGGGATCATCGGACCCATCTCACCAACTGGATGGAAGGAAAGAGCCCAGCAGGTGAGAAGAAGTCTGAGCAGTTTTCTAAGTCCTGTGAGGGTGCTCCGGCGACGGGGGCCCAACAGCAGGCAAAGGCGCCTGTGCGTTGTGGGACCGGTCATCTTCCCCCAGGGTCATAGACAGCCTTGCTATAGCACTAGGGTACGAATTCCATCTAGTACCCTACCCCTTTCACCCCAATTGCCCAGGACAATTGTTTACTGCAACTCCCATATGCACAACAACATCAGTGCCATGGTTGGGAGGTGACCAAGCAGTAAGGGAGGCAAAGGTGGCTGATCTCAAAGAGGTGGGCATAGTGGGCACGGTAGGGGGCACGGCCAGGATTTGCAGGGTGCCCCTAGAGCCCCGTGTGTGGAGGACCAATCGGAAGGCCCTGTGAGCCTTCTGACCACAGTAGCCAATTAGCATCACATTACTGCAGTTGCCCTTGAACTGTCATTTTGCAACAACATTGTTCAGAATTTTCAGTGTTCATTCAGCCTGATTGTTTCAATCCTCCCAATTTTGCAACACATTTTTCAGCCCTAATGCCACATATGTGACATGTTTCTGTCATATATTACACCCCACAATGGGCGACATTTATTACCTTTTTATGGGAATTATTTGACCATTCAGGCTGATTGCGTAAGGGCCTGCTCTCATTGATTTTTGGGGCCTGTTTGAATGTGGAACACGATTGTCGTTTCCTGTCATGTTGAAGTGACCAGCCATTGATGTATCCATCTGCCTGCCATCACTGTATAATTGTACACTCTATGTGTTGCAGTGTGTGGCACATGCGTATTTTGTCACACAATTTTGCTTTTCTCATCTCATCATGTCCATCTCACATGGCTGGGTGATAGTACTCATTCAGTAACAAATGGCTGTACTTGTCAAAAGTACCATGGCTATGCTACGTGCCATCTGTGTGCTGACATGTGTCATGTATGTGGATTGCCCATGCCACTCACAGACTAATGTGTGCTGCCAGTGCTATCCAGCATGCAGCACATGTGTTTCTTTTCCATCTTGGAGTCCTCAGTGTCTGCTTTTTGCCTCCCCTTCCAACTCATTGACAGTGCATGCATGCCATGGTTACAGTCATGTGGGACATGTGTAATTCATGTACTGGATCTCTGGCTTGTCAGGCCTATGTGTGTGCTATGGTGCTCATGCCTGTTTCCATTTGTTGTCTTTCATGTTTTTGTAGGTGATGACACACTTGATGCTGTTGAGGTGGAGGAGATGTGCAGACCCAGGAGTAATCTCAGCCACGACCGGGCACCAGTGGAGGACGTGGGGTGGTGGTGGGTGAAAACCCAATCCTCCTGCAGACCATACTGTACAGGTGCGTCTCTGGATGCACCTCTGCAAACCTCTATGAATCAGGTGCTGAATCGAACAGTGAGACATATGTGCTGTCGCAGGTGAGTGTTTCTGGCAGGGATGCTGTTCTGTCCAACCCACCTGCACCAGGGGTAGACCTCTCTATGGGGACGTCAGTGTTGGTAACTCCGCCTTTGGCGGTTACGGATGCAGGGTCACACTCCACAACATCTGATCCTGTTCCTGGGCCAGCAGATCAGAGGGGGAATGCAGTCCTGCAGCCTCAGGAAGTGCCAGCACAGCAAGGTGCAGATCGCCTTGCCCCAAACAGGTGTGGTGCCCGCCGACGCGGTGGCCGTGCGCCACCAGTCAATACTGTATGGGAAAACTCCATGTACAGTATAGCAGCACAACAGGGAGCATCGGTTGAAATGATGGCTCAGGCAATAGATAGGGTGGCCACTTCCATTCTCCCCCCTGAAAGGCAGATGAAGCTCCAACAGCAGGCAACAGAGTCCATTTGCCAAACACACAGGGAGGACATGTTGGTGTCCAACAAGGACCAACGGGCGGCACTGGAGACTCTACACGAAGCCATATCTGTAGAGTCGCAGGGCCACAGGGAAGCCCTGAGGTTAGAACTCCATTTCCTCAGGGAGAATCTGGTTGAACTTGAGGCTTCCTGAAATTCTAGGGCAGAACAGCAGCTGGAGCAGCTCACACGTTCGCTCTCAGCTGAGCTCCAGGAACACGTGAGGAGATCCGGGCATCACGCAAGGCCATGCATGTAGAAATGCAGGCAACCCGTGAGGTGCTGCATGGGGATCTCCGTACTATCATCCTCCAGAACCAGACCTTCCACACCTGCATGCTTGCTGCCATGGAGGACCATACCAGGGCTTTGCGTGGGCTGCCTCCCATAGCACCAGCACCTCCTGATGTACCAGCAGAGGGTGAAGAGAGCGACAGCAGTTCTCCCACATTAGCGTAGCCGTGCAGGCCATGAGCCCATGGAGGTATTTTTTTTTTGCAACATGCACGCAGGTGGGTGTTGGGGTGCACCCTGTCCTCGAACCTCCTGGGTGGCCTCCCCCCCGGTCCACACATGGCCATTTTTGAATTTTTTTTTTTTTTGCAGTGTGCTGCCTTGTGTGGCTTCCGTGTGCATCCACTGTGTATTCCAGCTGGGCACATGCAGGCTTGTCCTGTCTTTGGGTTAGATGCGTGGGTTCCTGACACACACACCCCTCCTGCTTCCCCTTTCCATGGGCATGCGAAGAGTGTGACCAATTGACCGTAATTTACACAGTGACATTGGGCTCCCATGAGCTGTGTGGGCAGTCTGTAGTCAAAACTGTGTGTACATCCCTAGTGGGGATTGTTGTTGGATTGAACACTGCATGGTGTATTGATATGTGCTTGTGCATCCATGTCTTTCTCCTTATTCACATGTACCTTCTTCATGTCTTTACAAGGACGTCTCTTTTGCAGATGCAGTTCATGTTGTATGCAGTACACTGACACATTTGCCGGACAGCAACACTCTGCAGTTGGAAGGGGTCGATGTGCTGGCTTAGTCAGGTTGTGAGACTTGCACTACTCCTGTAGTGGATCTTAGAAACGCGATCAATGACAACGTGGGCCCTCAAAGAGGGACGTCTTTGTGCTTGTATCGTATGTGGCAAGCCGTGCGTATGATTTTCTACATACGATAAAAGCACAAAGACGTCCCTCTTTGAGGGCCCACGTTGTCATTGATCGCGTTTCTAAGATCCACTACAGGAGCATAGAGCTTTAACAAAGCGGGAAATTACCCAAAATCCCAACTACGACCTGCTGATCAGGATTGACAAAGATATACCGATCAAGATGGAATTTGTATCTCCAATTGAGACCACACTAAGAAATGAACAGATAAATTGAAGAAAAACACGTTTAGTAGACATCTTCTGAAGAAGGGGTTCTATTCGCCCCGAAACGCGTAAAGCATACAGTACCTTGAAAACTTGGACTCTGCCTACTAAGACACATTGGATTGGGAGTTCAAATCAAGTACAAATTGTCTACTATAAGTCATTTGAACTATAAATGTTAATATTCAGTTGTCTGGACTATGAAAAATAGTTACTATGAATACTATGTATTGTAAAAATCAGTTTACTTTAGGTTTTATATGTTGATTATAAACTGTGACAAATTGCATGTTGAATTATCATTTGTCTAAACTAACCCCATGAGGGGCACACAATCCATGGATGACGATATCATCCCTTTATAAAGATTTATTTTTGAAATTACTCAAGAGAATTTGGTTGTATTTTCAACTACAATGGTGTGCAGGGGACGGGAGTGTTCCACAAAGATTGTGGACACCTGCTGTTTTGACATAATTTGGTACAACCCAGTGTCAGGGTTGATATTCTCCCCCGCACCCCACTAAGCATCATAATACTCTCACCTCACTTAAACTAAAAGGTGTGCACTAGGCAAACTTGTTTGAGCTTTCCACTCATGACCACATTTCTGCAACTTTACATAATTCGTATTGGCTCCCGGTGGCTCAGTGTATCACGTTAAATCACTGTGCCTAGTCAACCTGCCTTCTATGGGCTCAGTGCCGATTATTTACATAATAATGTGCAGATACACTCTTCTTGTAGACTTCTTCATTCGGCCTCTGATTTCTTAGGGCCTCATTACACGGAAGGCGGTAAGGGTTAACGGTCACCGGTAATGGTACCGGTGACCGTTAACCCTTGCCGCCTTACTACAAGGTCCCTTTGCGGGTTGGTACTTTAACACCTGCTTTTTAGCAGGCGTTAAAAACCAACCCGCAAAGGGACCAGGGTGCTAATTACGGTACCGCAATTTGCGGTACTGTAATTAGCACCTTCCCCATTCCCATTATGCCCTATGGGGCAAAAATGGGAATGGGGAAGGGCAATGGGGGAAGGGGGAATTACCGCCCCGCCAACCTTGGAATAGGGCGGTAATTCCCCTTTCCTCCAAGGCGGTGCCGGTATTTTACCGGCATGGACCAAGGTGCTAATAGCACCTTGTTCCACCGCCTACCGTGTAATGAGGCCCTAAGTCTAAGCTATTGGAGTCTTTCGTTCCTGAACCGGCGGCCATGCTTTTTCAGCTAGCGCCGCCCGTTTGTGGAATAACTTTCCTCGGTCTTTTCGAATGACTGCTGATCATCTTTCTTTCCGTCGCTGTTTAAAAACATACTTGTTCTAAAGCCCTTTCTGACTTTGTTTATCTGTGGCTGTTTCTTCTCTCTCTTCTAGGATTTTCTTTTCCAGTGCCGTGTTGCCCTCAGGTGTTAGGTGCGCTCTAGAAATTCTCATAACATAACATGCAATTTGAATTCTGGATACGTTTTTAGGTTATATAATAAATAATTTGGAAAGCAATTTATGTTGGATGAACACAATTTGTAAAGTAAAATTGCAGACTTATGCAACCAAAGGTGTGGAAGCGATTATTAGAAAAAAACGTTTCTATGTTTACTATTTTGAGATTTGAACAGAACTTGAATGCTTATTTCCATAGAGTGCAACGTAAGCATGTAAAAAGATTTTGGCCCTTATTCCAAGGTGGGCGGTAAGGGATACCGGGCACCGGTAAGGAGACCGGTGCCAGTAATCCCTTACCGTCCTACTACAAGGTCCCTTAGCGGGTCCCACCATTAATGGCTGGTCTGACCAGCCATTGTGGACGGGACCGTTAAGGGACCAGGGCGCAAATAACGGGCTTGCAAGCCGCGAGCTCGTTATTAGCGCCCTCCCCATTCCCATTGAGCCCTATGGGGACTCAAATGGGAATGGGGAATGGCATTTTCAGTGGGGAGTTACCGGTCCTGCAAAGGTCGGACTAAACCAGTAAGTCCCCATTGAACTATACCGGTGCCGGACCCGTTATTGGTGGCAGTCATGGCGCAAATTGCACCATGACTACCACCAACCTGGGAATGAGGGCCTTTGTCTCAAAAAGTGGGTATTTACTGTCTTTATAAGGAACATTTTCAAATGTGTGTAATATTTTTCGGTGTTCCCTTTGTGTTAAATTAATTCAATGTTTCCTTGTCATTGGAATTAGCTTAGATTGTAAAATTATTACCAACTGAATTCATTGCTATTCTTTGCGTAGAGAGAGAAATGTTCATACTTGTATATTATTCCTTGTGTGAAGATACAGAAAAAAGGTTTCCTATTGAATGAAATGAAGTGTTCCGTTTTCGGCATTCTCAATGGACTCAAAAATCCACGAGTCAACACAAAGAAAAGCCCACATCCAACGCATGTTCTGCCAATCAGTGGCTTCTTCAAAGCTTATGGGCCTCATTACGAGTATGGCGGTAGGGGGTTAATGGCACCGGTAAGGATGCCGGTGCCGTTAACCACCTACCGAGCATTCTGAGGTCCCTTAGCGGGTCCCACTAGGGCAAGCTGGTTTTACCAGCCGCCCTTAGCGGGACCCGCTAAGGGAGCAGGGAGCTAATAACGGACCATCTATTTGCGGGCGTGTTATTAGCTCCTTCCCCATTCCCATTGAGCCCTATAGGGGCTGAATGGGAATGGGGAATGGTTTTCAGAATGGGGACTTACCAGTCCTTCAAGGTTGGAATGACCTGGTAAGTCCCCATTCTGACTACCCGGACACGGGTTTGGAGGCAGCCATGGTGCTAATAACACTATGGCTACCTCCAACCTCGTAATGATGGGGTCATTCTGAGTTGGCCGGTAAGTGTTTACGGGCACCAGTATGGATGCCGGTGCCGGTAAACCCTTACCGCCCTATTCCGAGGTCCCTTAGCGGGTCCCAGCAGGAACGGCTTGTCTGACCAGCCGTTCTCTGCGGATTCCGTTAAGGTACCTTGGAGCTAATAACGGGCCCGCAATATAAACACAAATTATTATGAAACGTATTGGTTTGGCAATTTCTTGAAAAATTGGGATTATATTACATTTTGGAAATACTTAAGGAGTTTCCATTATCATGTTGAAAACACGTGTTCAGAATAGGAAATACATCTAACCATGCCCATATAAATATTTGCTCACAATATTCTTCAAATGCTTATAAGCGCAAGGTGAGCAGAAATTGTGCAATTTCCAAAAGTGGTTTCTTAGTGAAACCCATATCGAAATCAGCGTGTCTTCATTATGCATGCTAGTCCTGCCTCAGTGTTAGCACTCATATTTTACCATGTTCTTTAATTTGCATTTTAAACACGGATAACTGCCAGTTGTGTCTGAATTTAAGTACCTTCTGCGTTACCGAGACCCAATGACTGCACTGTTGATGCACCCAGTGGAGTAACTTTGCTGAAAATGTTGGGGGGGACATGACATCTGAAGAAAAGATGCCCCAGGCAAATGAATGGGCACAAAATGGTGTGCCATGAAAGTTGGGGGGGACAAACAGCCTCATCCCACCCAAAAATTACCCCATGGATGCACCTTTTTGCTATTCCTCTGAGCTCCCCTAGTGGTTTGTGCAATATGAAGACAGGATTTCATTATAAATCGGAACATTTGCTATACTTCTAGAACTTTCCCAAAATAATGTTTATGTTCTCAATAATCATATTTGTGGTGCTGCTTAAGAGCCATCACAAGTATATTTGTCCCTGCATGTTTGTCTGATGCAGTAGCTTCGCCTTTTGTCACCGCTAGAAGGAGCTGTTGCCTTAGGATGTATTATGAGTGTGGCGGTAAGGGTTAACGGCGCCGGTAAGGATGCCGGTGCCGTTAAACCCTTACCGCTGCATTACAAGGTCCATTAGCGGGTCCCACTAAGGCCGGCTGGTAAAACCAGCCGTCCTTAGCAGGTGCCGCTAAGGGACCAGGGAGCTAATAATGGGCCAGTTATTAACGGGCCCGTTGTTAGCTCTCTCCCCATTCCCATTGAGCCCTATGGGGGATCGAATGGGAATGGGCAGGGTATTTTGAATGGGGACTTACTGGGTCCTCCAAGGTAGGAATGACTCGGTAAGTCCCCATTCAGAGAACCCGGACCCGGACAAGACTTTGGAGGCAGCCATGGCACTAATAGCACCATGGCTACCTCCAAACTCGTAATGACCCCCATAGAGAAAATACCAAATCGTACAGCTTCACCTTTTGTCACAGCTAGAGAGAGAGAGCTGTTGCCTTAGAATATATAGTGGTCCTACTGTGTTAATGTAAACCTGCACTTTGGCGTGTGTACACGGGTTTCTACACTATTAGTGGAAATGAATTAACAAAGTTGTCTTTTTCAAGCACCAATATTGCTTCATAAAGATAAAGCATAACCTTGACTTCTTACACTAAAAAGGCAATAAATGAAAGAGTCCCAGAACATTACATGGGTCAGGCTCTTGGGTGGTAGTGGCTCACATCCACTTCTCTCCTCGACTTGCAAGGCAGTCGCTGCAGGAGCCTGTGCCCACTTACCCAATGGGTGCAACAGGCTGCACATTCTGGGGGCAAGGGAGAGGGTCATATGTATGGTGCCTCTGGAGGTTATGTACCGCCCTATGTCAGTGTGCAATCACTTTCGGACATCAGGTGCAAAAACTCAGCATAGGCAACAAAGGTACTTGATACATCTGCAAACATGTATATGTTTCCTCAGCACATGAAGCAACTTTCCTCTATCTCATCTTCACGCAGACCTTTTTCTCCTTGCCGCTAAGCTCCCTAAATGTTCACCTGCCTGCATTCCCCACCTCTGCTGCCACTACCTTCATGCCCATCTCTGCATATGATACCCATACCAGGTAGCATAGCAGCCCCTTGGCCCTGGCTGCGATTCATCCCTTTCCTATTATACTTCTTATTCTCCTATTTGAGTGTTTGTTCATTTCTGCAGCTCTTCTGCAGATCCAATCCAAGCTGTACGGGTCTCGCCTCGAAACACCTTAGCACACCCGTTTCTGGTGAGCTCCACCTTCCCTTCCTTCAGGTCAGGGGTAGTTTGCCTATGACGTATGTGTATTTTTTTTCATCAACATTATCTTGAGTCAATGAACATCCCAGGGATTCCCACACACTCGCTTCCAAGGTCTCTTACCTAGAACAGACTCAACAGTTCGGTCTTCGTGCCTAATGAAGGGGAATAGTTCTGGGTGATCTTATTCTTGTTTGTGCAATTTTTTAGTCTTGGTTGTGGTACACCAGTTCCTGTTCCTCCTAGGGTGAGCCTAGCCTGACATCTTGTTAGATGAGCTTTAATTGACATGAAAACTTAATGGGCTTGATTTATAGAAAATGCGCGAAGACCCCGCAAAGTATTTTGCGCGTAAAACAACTTTGCATGTACTTGCGCACAAAAGTTGTATTTCGTGCTTTGCGTATTCATGGAATTATAACTTCAAAGTAACCCGAGGCGCAAATTGTGCCCAGAATGCCCACGACACGCCCACTGCATACCAAAACAAGTGAAATATTCCAACCTTGGCTCCTACATAATCCCCACCATCGAGCATCCCAGTAATAATGCAGGCTGTCAACCCGCAACCAAGGCAGCACCCCGGCGAGACTGCGTACAAACCCCCATAATCCAAAACTGCACTCCGATGATCCGCGTTCCATTTCTCATAACTCACGGCAGCGCCTGGATAATGTATGTGCAAACCCCTGTAATTCAAGGTGCACCCCGCTAAACTGCATACAATCACCCCTAACTCCAAGCGGCACCACAATTATGTGCTGTCACCCATAAATTCCAATGTAAACCTTATCTTTGCGCATTGGATCCTATGCGCACAGTGCTCTGCGCCTCCTTAATTTGGCGGTGCATCCACGAGGTTTGTGTGTAACTGTTCCCGATGTGAAGTTGCAGGTTGGATTTCATGACTTCAGTTAGGTTTGCTTGACTGGGCGTGCGAATACACTGCATGGCCCACCCCCTCAACACACCCTCGCTATTCCTTGTTCTTCCTCATTCTGTGGGGAGGATGGGGAATGTGCATGTTCTGTTCCCTATTTATTTCTTTGTGTAGACGCGTCCCACGCTTTGCCTGGAGTGTCACGCACAGCGCTTGACTGCACGCAAAGTCATCACGGACCCATACAAAGTCCCGGAAATACATGCAAAGTTCTATCCATGAATCGCTGAAAAGTGGGCAAAGTCACTTGACAGTGCTCAAAAAGTTCTATAAATCAGGACCAATGTTTTTTTTTTGTTGTGGTTGTTTTTTGGGGTGGTGTAATGAATCATCATAGGGAAAATTAGCAGCTGAATCTTGATAATTTAGAGACTTATGGCGAACTTTAGTCCTATTCTTCACATATCAGAGAACAGTTTGACCGCTCAGCACAAAGGTAATCTTCCATAGAAACATGATAGCCATTTAGGGTTGTGCCTTTATTTAAAGGACAAATCTTGCTTCGAGACATTGTCACATGCATCAGTTCGAAAGACGTCATGGCACGATGCAAGTAGAAAATAGTTGGGTGAATCTTGAGGACTGACTTAATTTTTTTTTTTTAGTAAGCTATATAGACCATGGGAGTTTTCATTACCACTATATAATGACAATCACCCAAGTTATAATCTGAGGCGTTGCTGAACCACAATTCTGACCACACTGATTCTGCAACTGGACCACTCTTAACGGCCTCGGTCCTGGGCCCAGCCACTCTCCACTTGCACTGGAACCCCTCTGCACTGCGGCACTGTCTCTGTATCCCTACAGCCCCCCCCTTTCCCAGCACTTGCTCTGCACTTACCTTGCACTTGCCACCAGCTGGCCCTATTTATTTATTACTTTACGCCACTTACCTTGTACTGCACTTCCCCCCCTCCACTTCCCCTTGCACTTTTCCCCCTCCCCCACCCCTGCACTTGCGCGATCTGAATGACACCTGGCCTAGTAGGATCGTTGTCTGTCTCCCCCTGTTTCCTCCCCTCCCTGCCTCGTCGCGCCTTGAAACACCTGTGTATAGGCGCGTTACAAATGCCATATCATATCATATCATATCATATCATGGGCTAGAAGTTGGTGAAGGCATCTTATCCCGTGTGATAATGGCCCTTCCGTAGATTTATAAAGCTATTAGCACATACAATTGAACAACTAAAAAGGATATGACCACACTTTTAATGTCTGCTGTTAATTTAGTGAGCATGGAACCATTAGCATTCTGAGCATTCTGATTCGCAGAGAGGAGGTCTAAAATGAAATCAATGTTCTAATTCATCTTAAACTTTTGAAAATTGGTGATAAGATTTTCAAAAGTTCTGCCAACTGTGTATCCCTACATCACTTGAATGTGCTCCCCACAAATACACATTTTCAGTATATTTTGCAGATCATGGCACGAACTACTGGATTCCACGTCAGTGGCTGAAATAAGCCCTTCCAAGTCACAGAGGCAAAACTAATTCCTCGCAAAGTATCAAGAGCACTGTTCATGACTGAGTAAAAGGATTGTTTTTTTATCTGAGATAAAAAAGCAAGCGCAGGTCAAGGCCACAGTGTTGTGCACCACAGGTCCGCAGCAGACGCTGCCGGTATGATACATCGCACTACGTCCATACAGTGTACCCTTTTAAAACCGAGGATTGATCCCTCAGCAGCAAAATCCTGTGTAGGACAAGGCTGCAGTGTTGCGCGCTGCAGGTCCGCAGGAGACGCTGCCCGACTGATATGTCGCACATCACCCTATGTCCACACAGAGTAATCTTTAAAATCCAAGGATTGGACCCACTGCGGCAAAGCCTACACAGGACAAGGCCGCATTGTTGCATGCTGAAGGTCTGCAGGAGAGGTTGCCCAACTAATACATCGAACGTCGCGTTACGTCCATGCAGCGTATCCTTTAAAAACCAAATATCAGACCATCTGCGGGAAAGCCTGCGCAGGACAAGCCGGCGGTGTTGTGCGCTGCAGGTGTTTGGTGACGAAGGGGTAGCGCTCTCTTACACCTCTCGGTTCCCACTCCTCTTTTGTTACTGTGTCTCTGCTGTTCTACTAGACTCTCTCCCATGATCCAGGTCCTCATTCCACTGTGGTTACTGCTGTTACTGTGTCTTTGCTGTCCCACTAGGTTTCCTCCCACTCTCTAGATCCCCATTCTACTGTGGTTACTGCTGTTACTGTGTCTCTGCTGTTCCACTAGTCTCTCTTCTACTCTCTGGGTCGCCATTCCACTGTGGTTACTGCTGTTAATGTCCCTCGCTCCCCCTTGTTGTGTGCCCTGCTTAGCTTCTTATTGTGCTATCCCACTGTTTTGCTCCCCTGTGTCACCCCCACCACCCTCCTCCTGCGCATCCTGTGGTGCGCAGTACTGGGCTGTGCTCCTCTCCTTCTCTCTCTGCCTCTCTCTCACCTCCTCCAACTTTCCTCCTTGCACACCTTATGGTGCTCTCCATTTCTCCCATCTTCACTAACTGCTACTCTGTCGACTACCCTATCCCACTCACAAAGTCTGGAAGAAAAAAAAAAGTTCAATAGAGATATCCTGGTCTCCAACCCAGCCATTACTATCGCTGATACCTACATCAGCGCTTCCTCCAGACAGACTCTCACTGACATCCTCTTTGTCGTTCCCTCTACTGACCTATGGAGCCTTCATATGGTCTCTGTTCTCTCTCTCTCTACTATTAATGGTGGCACGCAGTGGGAGGTCCTCTCAGGCTCCTTCCACTCCTCCAAAACCATCATTAATGTCTATCTGAATGGACCGTCTTGGTCCAGGGGCCTCAGCCGAATCTCCTCCTATTTGATAGGTGCTTCTGGCACCTTATCAACTTCCTCTCTTCTCCTGCTACTCCTTCTAACACCTCTCTGGCTCCTTTGCCACCTCCTTCCTCCATCACATCTCTGGCACCTACCTCCTCCTCCTCTCCAACCCCTATGTCACCTTCATCTATTGCCTCTGCCCACTCTAGAGTCCATCTACAACCTCTGCTGGGTGTACCTCCCTCCTGTACCCCAACCCAAAAGTCTTTCAAATGTGGCAACCTGCTCCAGATAGCGACTCTCAACTCTAGCTCTGCTGTCATACACTCCTCTGACATCGGGCGCCTCCTTGAAGACCTTGACCTGGATGTCCTCGCTCTCACCGAGACATGGTTCATGGCCAGCTCTGTCACGAGTTTTGACAGTCTCATCCGTGAGGACTTCAAGATCCTCTCCGAGCCCACACTCTAACGGCCCGAAAGTGGAGTGGTCCTGAACCTTCTGGCGTGGGTCCCTGTTTCTGTCATTCCTACGCAGACCTACTCCTCCTTTGAATGCCTGGTCTGCAGGCTCTCTATCTCTCCTGGCCTCTCTCTGACTGTGGCCACCATCTGCAGGCCACCTGGCCAGGTCATCCTCTTCCTCTCTGAATGGGCTGACCTCTGCACTTCTCTCCTTGCCTCTACCTCTCAGCTTCTCCTTCTCTAAAACTTCAACATCTACCTGGATGCTTCTAATCTCTCCTCTGGGCTCTTCCGCAACCTTTGCAACCCTCTCTTTCCATTCTACCCTCTGGTCCGACACACTCTGCCAGCCACACCTTAGACACTCTCATCTCCTCAGACATCCCCCTCTCTAACCCTCTCACCACTACTCTCTTGTGACCTGACCATCTTCTGCTCTCCTCCCACCTGACACTTTGTGTCCCACATGCAAGGCCTACCCCAGCACTGCCACCTTCCTTCTCAGTCATTCGGCCCATGCTCCTCTTACTCCTGTGGCTGACTCACACTGTGACACAGCCTTCTCTCTCTAACCTGCATCTCTCTATCTCCAACACTCTGGACATCCTTGCCCCTGTCATGAGAATCTGTCTGAAGCCTACCTCCAATTGCAACTTTTGGTATTACTTCGACCTCGCTACCATGAAATGCAAGTGCAGGGTGGCTAAGAGGAAGTGGAGGGCTTCGGGCACATCCACTGACAAACTGGCCTGCCGCCTGCTCCAAAGGCAATACAGACTCTCTGTCCTCTCCAACAAGAGAGTCCACATCCAAGCCTGTGTCAATGCGATCTCTAACAACACAGCCAAATGCTTTAAAATCTGCAAGGAGCTGGCCAGTCCTACTGCAGTCTCCACCTCTACTGTTCCCTCCCAGGCCCTCTGCACGGCTTTGGCTTCTCAGTTCACCACTAAAACTCAGGACATCCTGTCCTCACTTTCCTCTCCCTCTCCTCTTCCTTTTCCTCCTTCTGTCTCTCAACACCTGACAATGTTTCGAGACAAGTACGATCTATGAAAGTATCATCTAAACAGGTGCTCCACTGCTCTTCCTGTACCCTCAAGGACCACATTGACACCTTCGTGCCAGACTTGGCTGATTTCTGCAATCACCCTTTCGCCACTGGATTTTTCTGCTCTCTCCTTAAGCACTCCCTTGTACACCCCCGCCTAAAAAAGCCTTCTGCCGAGCCTGCCTGTCTGGCAAACTATCCCCAATTTCTATCACTCCTTCCCTGGCAAAGTCCTGGAAAGGTTGGCCATCATCAGCTTACTCTACACACTGAATCTGTTGGTTGCCTCCACGACCATCAGTCTGGCATCAAAGCAGCCAGAGGCATGGAAACTGCTCTCCTGAACACCTGTGAAGATCTACTCTCTAATCTTGACTCTATCTCTCCTTCTGTCCCCATTCTCCTTGACCTTTCTTCTGCTTTCGACACAGTCAATCACCCCACCCTGATCAATCAACTTTGTGAGAACCTGGACATCATGGATCGGGCTCTGACGTGGCTGACCTCCTTCCTCTTGGATCGACTCTCCCAGGTCCAGCTTGTTGTCCCCCAGGACTCTACCCTCTCAACCTGGCTCTTTAATGTCTATCTGGCCCCTTTGGCCCACCTGATCTCCACCTTCTCCAACTTTCAGTGTTATGCGGATAACACTCAGCTCACTTTCAGGCTTCCCTCAGCTGCTTCTCCTCCCTCGCTCATTCCTGACTGTCGATCTGCGATTCTGGATTGGTGCCCCCCCCCCAATGATTTCTGCCTTAATGCCAGTAAGACAGAGATCCTTCTCATTGGGACACCTGTTCCCGATTTCCCTCTCTCACTCTGGCTGCCCACCTTGAGCCTTCTACCATTGCCTTCCTGTGAGGCAAAAAACCTTGGTGTCATCTTCGACTCCAATCTCTCCTTCTCTCCTCACATCACTTACCTTGCCAAGAAGGCCCACTTCCAGCTGCACCTCCTCAGAGGTATTCTACCTTTTCTCACTTTTCCCCAGAAGCTCACTATCTCCAGATATATGGTTCTCTCCAGGCTGGACTACTGCAACAGCCTCTTTCTCAATCTGCCTGCCTCTACTCTGCGCCGTCTGCAACTATTCCAGAACAGGACTGTAAGACTTATCGTTGGCTTGAAGCCCAGGGACTGTATCTCTCCAGCCCTGAAATCTCTCCACTGGCTCCCGGTGGCTGAAATGATCAAGTTCAAGACCCTCTGCATAGTCCATAAGGCTATCTGGGGCCGGGGCCCACAAAACATCCAACTCTCTCTGCCTAAGTACCGTCCTTCTCAAGCCCTTTGCTCAGCTAATTCCAACTCTCTAAGGGTCCGACGCTTCTCCAGACAGAGAGTGGGGGGTAGATCTCTCTCCTCTGCAGGTGCCTCTCTCTGGAACGGCCTCCCTGCCCCTCTCAGACTTGAGCCGGACCACCAGAAATTCTGGAAGCAGCTCAAGAACCTCTTTTTCACTTCTGCCTTTTCTCTCTCCCCTGCTAACCTTCCTGTCTGATGCGCCGACTGGTTGCTTGGTACCCTCAGAGTCTAACTGGGTACAAGGCCCCTGTCCGACCAGTCCTCCTTGCGCTGCCACATGGCCTACTGCACGATTAGGGGCGGACTGTAAACACTACAGCCTCCCTGCCGGCTTGCACTTACCCAGAGCCGAGCTGCCCTGGACGCACTTACCCAGAGCCTTACTGGCCCTGACCGCACTTCCCCCCTAGCCTCTCCCTCGCACTTCCCCCATTTCCTTCCCCCTGCACCTCTCTTTGCCGCATTTGCACGATCTGAATGTCACAAGGCCTAGTAAGATCGTTTGTCTTGTCTTCCCTCGTCTTCCCTCCCTTGTCATGTGGCGCCTAGTAAAACGTGTGTACAGGTGCATTATGAATGCGCTATCATAATATAGATGCTGCCCGTGTCCAGCAGCCCAGGGATTCTTTGAAATGTGTTGACTGTCCGTAAGCTAGAAATCAGTAAAAGGAAAGCAGGGGATTTAATTGAATCAATATGCACATATATATGCCAGGAAGGAGAGGCATATGGAGGCCCCGCACATGAGTCAGCAGAACAGGAAAGGAGGCATCTGGAGGTATGATTTAGAAACTCACATCAGCAATTTGACATTGTTTACTAAATCTTGTCAACCTTAGCAATCCGTATTGGGAAAAAAAGCACTAAAGGCAGAGCATTACAGAGGAAAATGCTGTGCGATCTGACAGGTGAGAAATGGCCAGCATGTCTAGGCCACAAAATGTCTCCACCCGCTGAAGTACACCTTCTTAGCAAATGCAGAAGGCTTCTAGCTCCTCTTTGCTCGCAATGGAAAAACTTCCGTCTTGCGACCCCCACCTGGAAAGCTATTTATAATAATAATAATTCAGCATTTATATAGCACTACGAACCCTCAGGCATCTGAGCGCTGCTTATCATTACCCACGTGTGTGGTGCTCATTTATCGACCTCAGAAGGATGAAAGGCTGTTTTTGGCTCTGCCAGGATTCGGACCTGCGCCAGCAGGCTCTGCACAGATGTCAAAGCGAAAGTGAGCTCTCTACTCACTGTGCTATCAGACCGGCATTTCTTTTCAGAAAAGCCTTTATTGCCTTTGTGAGGACATTTTACTGAAGCGAGCAACGAAATACTGGTGTAAGCATTAATCCTTTTATCAAGGGTGCAAAGAGGCCCCCATGAGCTGGAAGGAACGACCCCGCCCACGGGGACATTGTGAGAGAAAGTGGGTGGGAAAACGGGATGCGTGCAATGCCGCCCGCAGGCCTGGGGATTGGTTCGCCAGCCAACATTGCAGAAAATGGAAGGAAACAAATTCAAATCCTTCTTTCGGGGCGCACATAGATGAAGGGAGAGGCAGCAATCATGGCACGGACAGTGGCTCCTACTAGGCAAGAGAACATGGACGCCATCATTGCTACTTTAACAACCGCAAGTCGGTTGGGAGGAGGGAGAAAAGGGGATGAAAGAGGGGGTTTTGTTGTAAAGAGAATAGGGGCGCAAAAGAGCAGGGGGTCACTGCTGCAGTGAGGGCATGTGGTAGCCAAAACAGAACAAATTGTGGAGAGGAATTGATGATGGGGTAGCAGATTATTATTGGGACTAAAATACAAAAGGTGTCACTGAAGTGGGAGGGTTAGGAAAGGAAGGGAAAGTATGCATTTCATGAGGGCAAGAGCCAGGTCTGATAGGGCCCGAGGTATAAAGGAAGTACGTGGAGAGCATGAAGGTATGACAATAGTACAAGAAGCAAATGTTCACAGCAGTGATAGAGGATCAGAAAAGAGGGGATAGGAAGGGGGATGAGAACTAAGAGGTATGGGAGACTAGGGAGGAAGAGAATATACATGTTGAAATCGAAGACTGCAAAAATTCAGATGTTAAAGGGAATGGAAAAAAAGCGAATTGAGGATGTCCCAAAAGAAGGGCTACTCAAAGTACTGTTTACTGGCTTGCCGTGCTGGTCTGCTGCCGTGCTGCCCCTGCTACCATTTCAATTTCAAACGGAACTTTTTTTTTTTTTTTCTTGTCTTGGAGCTGCTGGAAGGAGTGTGGCTGCACAAGTAACGCCTGGAGGACGTCTTAAACTGCAACCCTAAGGTTGCCTGGCTTCCTGCGAAATCAAGGTGACTGTAATGCTCTAATGAGCTGGACTGCCTATTGTGACAAGTGTCTAGCGTGGGCGTCTAGCGTTGCGTGTGTAGCGTCTAGCGCTACGTAGGCAACATGCGCCATTGGTGCAGCGTAACAAAGAGTTTCTGGGATTACTGAAAGTCGTTTCTTGCTTTTCTTTTTCTTCTTCTCTCACTTAGGTTTCCTCCCCGGGCCCCACCCTCGAGTGTGACTCACGCCCGCCTCACTTCCTACTTAAAGCCTTGTGCTCGTGCACTCGCGCGCGCACCGTGTAAAGTACTCAAAGTACTGTTTACTGTTCACTGCTCGCGGGTGGCGGCTGGGCGGGATTGGTTTACCATTATTAGACGCTGTGACAATGGTGAATGGGCTGCGTAGTGGGAGGAAGTTACGTGGTGAGAAGAGCAAGGATCTAAATCAATCAGTGGGTAACCACTCAAACATGTCTGGGACCCCCATTGTAGATGATGAGGAATTATATTGCTCAAATGAGGTAGGAACATCTAAATGTGAAGAAGTGTTGAGATATGTGGGTGAGCATGTACCCCAGGATGGCGGAGAAAAAACATTGCTTTCAATGAAAGAGGGGGTCATTTTGCCTTTAATTCCCGCGCCGAATGCCCCCCGTCTATCAGATACTTATAAGCTAACTGAAATGAATCATGATAATGAGAATGAGGGGCTGAGTGAGGGCCTGGGGCTTCCGCCCAAAAAGATCTTGTTAGCCACAATGGGGATAAAACCAACTAAACCTAGATTCACCGACGTGTCTATCATTGCCCCGGCTATCGAGGCACTTTTGGATAAACGAATGCGTTTTTCAAGAGGCCCATCAACCCCGGTCAAAGCCCACAATTACTGCATGGAAGATGTACATGTTCACGCGGATCCAGGCTATGTTCCTGGGACGCAAGCCTTGGTACATGCCTGCTTCGATGATTTCTCAGCAAATTTAGAAAATGATAAGGAGGTCCTTAATCAAGATACTAGTTCTCCTGGTAGACATTCAATTACCAATGTATTAGTAGGTGACATAGCAGGGTCGTTACATCATGACAACCCTAAAACGAGCTTATCTCAACTAGAAGTGGAAGCGGAACGCAACCTAATGGAGATATCAGATATTGGGGTAGAGTTCCCAGTGCTATCCAGAATTCTTAATTTGCTTGATAAAGGACATGAATACACTCATGCGCAATTGATGCATACGCATGATGTTATTTTGGACTTATCGGCCAAAATCAATAGAATTGAGGGGCTCTTGTTTGCCTGTGAGGCGGTGGCGGCCCTGACTAAGGGCAAACAAGGGGATGTCCCTAAAATAAGTTCAAAAGAGTCACAAACCATAGGCGACTCAAATAGTGCATTAAAAATGGGTAATGCGCTGACGGTATGTACCAAAGCCTCACAAACATCGCCTGATATAAGAATAGGGCATCAACCAGTTCCCACCTTCGCTGAAGTTATGGCCTCTGATGTAAGAAAGAGTAATGAGGCTGTTAATCCTGCCCTGAATCAGCTGTTAGACTTAGGAACGGCCAATGCCGGGGCCATCAAACAGATTCTGACTACGATCCAAAAGATAAATTCTACTCAGCAACCAGTAAATGGTCTTTATGGTCCGACGGTAATGATGGATGACTCCATAGGGCCGCGGTCCAACTCCTTAAGAGTGGAGTCTTTGGATAGTCCGTCAGCCTTGACCAATTTAATTGATCTCGAAGACGATGAACAGAATGCCCATCATGTCTTAGAGGGAGAGAAGGCTGAAGACTTATGCCATGAACCGGTACTTACAAGAAAGCAGAAGAGATTGTTATTGAGAGCTTCAAAACGTAAAATGAAACAAGCAAAAAACCTAAAGAAGTCTACCAATCACCTTGCTACAAACTCTGTTCTTGACTCGTTTAAGATTAAGATAAAAGAAACATCTATGGACGAGGAAAAGATAGATCTATTGCAACTTGATTCTGAATCTAGGGCGTTATTGAATATTGAAAACAACCAGAGTATGGTTGAGAACTGTAATGGGAAGGAGAAACGAATAATGCCCAATGACCTAGATCCCCCTGATCGGATAGAGGAGGTGTCTTTCTCTAACCATAAGCAAACTGAGCTCCTTAGTTTCTTCCCTGCGCTTTACATGAAAAAGGCATCAAAGAAAATTAAGCAAGCAGTCTCTAAGAAACCCCTGAAAAAATCAAGGGAGTTGATTAAAATACCAACTAAACCCATTGAGTCACTGTTAAGTGGAGAAACAAAGCAGGAGGGTAAATTATCTACTCACGATCAACATCAGGAGTTGCTAGCAAACGCACAGGTAAAAGGAGCTGTGCTGAAAGCAATTACTGGGAATGATGAGAATGGTAGCTGTGATTCTTCATCAGGTAACAGCAATAAATGTAGGGCTAGAGACAGATTGCCCTCAGAAAGAGAATTGATAGAGAATACAACTTTCCCCGATGTATATGAACAGGCTCTGTCTGATAAGATTCTTTCCCTAACTGCAGATATGCCACCCATTATGGGTTGGGAAACTAAGCAACCACCCTCTGCCAGAATAAGTCTGAATAGATCAGCTATGCTGAAGGCTTTTCAAGCGATCCCAGCTTTACGCACTATCAGAAGCAACGATATTGAATGGGTTCGATTGTCCCATAATAACCCCACGAGGATGATTTGTGGTTATCACTCTCACATCATTGCACGATTAATTTGGGCACAAAGGGAGGACCTACAATTACTTGGGCTATTTCCATGTCTATTTAATTCTGAGGAATCTGCAGAAATTTACATTGCAACTATCCCGGAGCAACCAAAGACCTTAAGTGTGGATGGATCGATACCGCAGATCAGTGAAGAGGTATTGAAGCAATTTATGAATCTTGCCGCCTCAATATCGGGGATGATGGGGAAGGGGTCATCAACTTCTCCTAAACCGTCAATAGAGATGGGTAAAAAATAGGAGGATGAGTGTGGTTTGTCCCTGTTGTCATGGAACTCGTGTGGGAGCTCTAATCTAAGGGCATGGAATAGTGCACTTGATTGTGATTCTCGTCCAGGGATCTGCTTGGTCCAAGAAATTATGATTATGGGTGAGGTAGTTCTGGAAGGGTTTGACTCTCATTATCAGCCGGCATCAAGGGGGCAACTAGGACGTCCAGCTGGGGGTCTGGCGATCCTGATTGATAAAAAGCTGAAAGTGATCTCCCACCTGCTGTGGGCTGATGAGGCTTTACTGGTTGTGGAAATGTCAAGCACGGAATCCCAATTTCAAGATTTTATTGTTATCAATTTGTATTGGAATCAGATGGTGACTTCCTTTGAAACCCTAACAGATCGCATAAATTCACTTTTTGAAGAGATCATTAGGACCAAAGCAAACTTGAACGTGATTATAGGGGGTGACTTTAATGCCACTTGTATAGATGATCATACGGCAGATACTCATTGTAAATCTGACTCTAGAAAGAAATCATATGCGAATGGTGTAAGGTGGGTGGAGTTTCTTATGCTTTGGGACATTCAGTTGATTCCGTTCAAGGCAGGACCTTATCATCATACATGGGCACGAGGTCTTTATACTTCAATGATTAACTATTTCTTTGTCTCCACAGGATGGTTACAGCTAGTTGATCCAATTTTGATTGTTAATCTTTTTAAAGGGGATCATTTAGCCCTGAAAACTAATTTGAAGTTGGAAACATTATGTCTTGATGTGGAGCCCAATTTAAGGGCCATTGCCCATGATCGGGCTGGGTTATCAATCAAGTGGACCTCTAGAAGATGTCAATCTTTTAGTGCTGCAATTCTAGAGGACCTGTTGATTAAAGTGAGTGTTGAGAGTAAAGGTGTTATGTGTGTGTGGCAAGAGGTCCAGAATTCCATTAGAATAGCGGTGCATATATCTACCTTGAAGGCAGCGTCTGAGTGCAGGAATCCACCTAAACACCTATACCAATATAGTCAAAGAATTGTTGATCTAAGGAAAGAAAAATGGTATCGAATCAGAAAATTAGGTTTTCGCAAACAGTTTGATTGTGATTACGCGGAGACTAAGGCAGAGATTAACAAATGCTACAAATCCCAAATCAAACGGCTGAAATATGAGCTGTTCAATATTAAGAATCAGAATCTCATGGCTGTTTTAATTTCTAAAAACGCTAGGAATCTATGGGTGACTATGCGCACCCTGTTTGGCACAGCCGAGCAGATTGAGGAATCAGCTATCTCCGCTGTTTCCTGGGTAAATCATATCAGAGTAAAATTTGCTATGCCTAGTCAATTTATATTAGAGGAGAGATCGTCATTTCATCCTATTTTCCAGGGTTGTCCATGGTCTAATGAGCAAATACACCTGGCCATCACAAAATCTAAGGGGTCGCGAGCTCCAGGACCAGATGGCATTCCGCCATGTCTTATCAAGCTTAATCCGGAAATGTGGGCGGCATTATTAAAAATCAAATTTGACGCTATTTATTATCTTGGGCACATCCCCGCCTCCTGGTGCTCTGCGATCATTATCCCAATTTATAAAAAGGGGCCTATGACCGACCCTGGGAACTTCAGGCCGATTGCTCTTATGGATGCCTCGGCTAAGATCTTTACTAATCTCCTACTACAAGCCATTAACCAATATATTAATCAGTCTAACTTACTATCCAAATTCCAAACTGGCTTTCGACGATTCATGGGCTGCCAGCTCAACGCAACTATTATTGCCCATTTGTACCAGCAAACCAAAATGGACAAGGCGGGTTGTGTTTACATGGCGGCCTTAGATCTTACTGCTGCGTTTGATTCAGTAATCAGAGAGCTACTTTGGAATAAATTGATTAAATTTGGTTTCTCATCACAGTTAGTTTCAATCATAGCGGCTCTGCACCACCATACAACATATCGCATTCGACTCACCAAGGCTGGTGTGCTCACCGAACCCATTCGGACTGAGATAGGACTGAAACAGGGCTGCAATCTTGCAGCAGTCCTGTTTAACCTCTACTTATTGGATTTAGACGATCAATGGCAAGAGGCAGTGATTTTTCCTGCAAAATTGGGTATTATTGCATTGAATTGGTTAAGTTTTGCGGATGATTTACTGTTTTTCGATAGGACCCCCTATGGATTACAGACTAAATTGAACCTTTTTCATACCTTTGCATGTAAACATAATTTAACGATTAATACGGAGAAATCCTTTATTATTACATTCAATGAAGGACGTCAAAAAATCAAAAATTTTACATGGTCGATTGATTGCTCGGCGATTCCGAGGGCTCCATCCATGCGTTATTTGGGTTATCATCTGGCATGCAGTAATTCCTGTGAGAACTGGAAGTTAGTTTTAACCAAAAAAGCCCAATCGTTGACTGCACAGCTTAAATTGGTGTACAATCGCCTTGGGAAATTTTCAATGATACCAATGCTTACCTTTTACCTACAAAAGATCGAACCAATCTTGTTATATGCTTTGGATCCTTGTTTTTACAAGATGGATGATATTGTGGATACTATCCAGGGGAAAATGTTAAAAAAGGTTCTGGGTCTTGCAATGTCCATACCAACTGCTATTGTTTGCCATGAGTTGGTAATTCTACCATTATCAGTTAAATGGCATTGGCGAATGCTGACCAACTATGGGAAAATGCTGGCTCCTCCTAAGAATTCATTGTATGAAGAGCTTGCAATAATGACTGAGAAGGGGTATCCTCGGTCGATCTTGATAATTAAGAATAGGATGGAACAATTCCTTTCAGATGCTATGATTTCACATGAGGAGTTGGTATTGGGGTTACCATCATGTAAGACTAAATACTGCAGATACCACTGGTGTCTGTTGATTGAAAAGATTCAGGGGTACCAAACTTACACTGAATACGCGAAATTTATAAGACAATGGGGATCTCGCCCAAGGTATCAGATCGCGTTTCCATGCAATATTGTAAGAAGGATCTACTTAAGATTTCGCCTGAATCAGATGCTTACTAATGAAAAGATTATGTTCTGGCAAAAGTACAAAAATAATGCATTGAGAGGATTATGTAGATTCTGCCAATTACCGGATATAGTTGAATCATTGAAGCACCTTACTGTATATTGCAGGTGCTTCGAACTGGAGCGAAAACGATGCTTTACCACCCACCTCTATACTGAGACGAGCATGAGTAGGGAATCGCTTTGGCAACGATGTATGTGGGGAAGAAGTATAACACTTATTATCTGTTTAACAAACTTCCTTGTTATCATTGAACGGGAATTAGCCGGGAAAAATGATCAGTTGGTGTAATGTATGTATTGTCTGGTACTGTCACTACTTTGGATTTCTGATACTGTGGTAATATCCGGCTGCTTTATAATCCTGCTGAAATGTTAAATGTATGTATGATATTTTCGATTTTAGGTTAGATTTAACGGGATTGCAAAGGATTTGTAGATATTTTAAATTGCAACTCATATTAGAATGTGATTTTTGTAAAGGTTAAACAAACCATAAACAAATTAAAAAAAAAAAAAAAAGAAGGGCTTTAAGAGTGGGGCTATAAGGTTGATATTGATATTTTATTTATATCGCGCTCATACACAAGTGTTTCAGAGCACGGAAGGGGTGTGAGCCCACAGCGCAGAGCGTTCCCAAGTGAGGCGTGTAACAGGAGGACAAGAGAAGCCTAAGGAAGGTGATTTAACACCATGGGCAAATATATGAATGGCTGTGAAAAGGCAGCCCACAAGCAAGGAAGGTGGGTATAGGGCAGGGCAGAGTGTTAGAAGAAGTGAGCAGAAAGAAGGGAGAGAGTGATGAGCAAAGAGTAGGTGAAAGCTGGAAAAAAGGATGTAGGGGCATGAGACATCCTGGAACATGACTTATAAGATGGCGAGCAGGGAGTGGGAATAATGAGATAGGGGGAGGTAAAAGGACTTGGGGATGTCAGAGAATGGAGGATAGTGGTCCCTGGTGGTTAATGAAGAGAAGGGAGAAGAAGAGAGGGCCTGGTGGGACGTTGTAGGCAATAGACAAAGGCACGAAAAAGAAGGCAAGAAAAGAGAACGAATTGCATTATGAATCGCACAGAGTGGAAAGAAGGTGGCCACATGGAGGGGGAGTCAACAGATAAAGTGCAGGTGTAGTGGGTATCGCGTTGTTTCATCCCCAGGAGTTTTTTCGAAAAGATCTTTTTGACAAAACCATTTTGAAAATACTAATCAAACTATATGGGGGTAGGGTAAGTGATTAAAAGGGATGGGCAGGATTTCAGGTAGGGTTTCCAATATATGGAAGGTGGGACTAAGGGGGCACCCCCAATTTACAAAAAATTCAATTCAATGAGTTTTTTTAGAAATAATTTTGTCAAAAATAATGATCTCAAAAAAAATCATGTCGACGTAGGGAAATAGAGCTGGCCTAGTGCAATCCCAGAATTATAATTATAATTGTTCTTTTATAATCTGTTTAATACCAGCGAGTGGTTTCTAAGCGCGGGATCGGGAATTCGAATCTGTGTTGCGCTGCATTGTCTTGCTTCCAATGACAGGTATGCATGGGAAGTACAAAGAAAAAGAAAAGATCAATGACGGAGGGTGTGTGTGTGTGGAAAAGATGTATGGTCATGACACCGAAAAAAGGTGGGGGAGTGGAAAAATTAATATTGGAAAGGATAAAAGGTAGTGAAGCTTACGGGATGCATTTTGAAAGAGAAGAGACAGAAAAGTGGTTGGGGTTCGACAAGGAAAGATTAAGTGGAACTGGTAAAGGAATAAGGACGAGTGATGCAAAGAATCCAGACAAGGGCATTCTTGGGAAAGGAGGGGCTTAAGGAAAGGACAGTAAGAAGGAAGTAGGCATTGACATTGTCCAAACCGACAAAATAAAAGGACAAAATAACAATATCACGGAAGGAAAACATGGTTGGTGGGCCGGGAGGAGGCACTGAAATAGAAAAGAAAGTTAAGAAGGGGAGGTTGCTTTAAATTTGGGTGTTGAAACCGCTCTGGTTACACCTCACATTGGCTACGAAAGAATGGATTTGGAATGAAGAATTTGTGGCGATATTTAAATTATTGCACAGAGAGCTGAGTTATAAAGAGGGTTCTTATGAATAAGAATGGGAATTGGCAACAAGGCCTAGAGTGCCTCTGATGATTGATAATTGGACATCTGCCTTTCTTACATACGCTAGTCGAAATTGCGGGATGCTCCCAGAGTGCAATGTAGCGATTGTCAAATATATTTACATAATAAGGAAGGTGCAACTTAATTTGGGGGGATTTGCTGGGCTGTGATATGACAAGGGGTTTTGGTTGTGAATAGTGGGTGAATGCGGAGAAGACAGGGTGAGCTAGATGCTAAATTGTGTCTTCAATAAATAGCCCCACAAGGCCAGTGGCAGGTCCACACAAGGCTAGTGGGCTGCTGGTGCCATTCATGCCCTCTCAGGCACATCCCATCCGAAGAGGGAAAGGGGGGGTCCACAGGGAGGAGGGTATGGAATGGGAGGAGCATGGTGGGCATACAACAGGAGCATGTGTACCCGGGTAGCATTAAATATTAACATGGATGTGCGAAATGCACAAGATGCACTGGGTAGCATCCGTTCACCCAATGCTCGGTGCAGGCAGGGGAAGGGGGAGGTAGGGGCTCTGGGAGCCCTTGACAAAAGGTGCATAGTCCACTTAAACATACTTATAGGGAGGCAGCCCGGCGATGGATATGAGAAAGATTTAGGATCCCATGGAATGGCCCAAGGTTGGGTTGAAGGGAACAGAATTTGAACTCAATTAATGAATACACATCATTGATGGAAGATAAATTGAAGAAAGAAGTGTGGAAAGGGAGGATGGCCAGGCCATTTGAGAATATAACTCTGGCAAACTTGATTATATCTCGCATGGGCTTTGTGCCTAAAAAGGAGAAAGGAGAGTTCAGGATGCTGCACCACCTGTCATGGCCGAAAGAGGGGTCCATTAACAACTACCTACAGTTGGCTGAATGTACAGTAAATTATTCCAGTGTTGCCTTGATTAAAGCTTTTGGAAAAGGATCTCAGATTCCCAAATGTAACATAACATCGGCATTCCGCTGCTACTGATACAACCAAGATGACTTACAGCTGTTGGGCGTTCAGTTTAATGGACACATATAGGCAGACAAGGCATTTCTGATGCGCTGCTCAGCAGCACCTTTGTGGAATGGGCATTTAGTGAATGCATGTCTTTGAGGTAGATAATACGCATATTGGTGGCCAAGGGTCAGGATGAATGTGCACAACTAATGAAACTATTTCAAACCAATGGACTGACGGCCTCCAACTACGCAGATGATACCCAACTCATCATCAGGATAATTGCTGCCAAAGTCCCAAACAACACCCTCAAAAAATGCCTCACGGATATATACACCTGGATGACAAACAATAATCTCAAGCTAAATCAGACCAAAACAGAAATAATGATCTCCCCTCCAGAAGACAGTCCAACACAGACATACCTGAACTAGCCATCGTGCATGAGAACACAGACGGAAACATTGTCATTGATAAAAAAAACTGGGCATCCTCATGAGCAACAAACTTTCTCTTGAACCACAAGTCAACGCAATAGCAAAAAAATGCTTCTACCTCTGATTACATACTACAGATACACAAAAGGGCCAGCAAAACTACACACAAAAAACAGAAACCACACACCAACTACTAACCACGCCACAAGACCAAGAAGTTGCAAACCACAAATAACCCAGACATTGAACAGTACTCCTCCAGACACAACAAGCCCAGTGCAAACAACAAAGCACACCCTTGAAGCTGACACACACAGACACCAGTTTTCCCTGGTCCTGCAAGCATCAACAGAAGAGGACAACTTTTATCCTATCCCTCTTACCTCACTAACAAACCCCACACACTTTTCTTACAGAGCCGCGTGGAACCCAGAGCATCATTAGAAATGCTAATAAAATGGAGTGAAAAAATGTATGAAGTGAGGTCAAAGAAAAGTGTGATGCAGAAAAATACAGCAGATGTTGAGTCACTTAAGCTTTGCATGCAGGGTAGTGGCACTGGGCAGGGACTGTAGACAGATGGCATTGGCTCTATCGAGAAAAAAGGCACCACCATAGGTTCAGGGTGACAGCAAGAATAAAAAGAGATTTGGAAATGTGGAGGTATTTTATGTCAGGATATTATGGGTATCAATGTAGACGGCTGACAAAGTTGTACAGTGGCATGTGGAGATTTGTTCAGACGCAGCAGGGGCAAAAGGTTTTGGAATATATTGGAAGCGGAAGTGGTGAGCAGCTGAGTGGGATTTGGAGGAGAATCAAACCATTGTGTTTTTGTTCGGTTATCGTAGCAATTGGACTGTGGAAAAAGTGCTGAAAGTGCTGGAAGAACAAGAGTGGTTTTCACGGTGTATAACGAACGTAGTGTGGCAGTGATGAATAGGCACACTGGCAAAACTGTGTGGTCACTGTGAGCTTGCTAAAGTTTGAACTGAATGTTACAATGAGCTAGGGAATGTCTGCCTGATCTACCTTACTAAGTGGTTATGTTTGTGAGTAATTTTATAACCTATTGATTGGATAAATATGTAATGCCTATTTGGTAAAGATTCAATGCCCTTTTTAGGCTAATTCCCTATATGAATATAGTGTGTATCTATACCATGACTACTATTACAAGAGTTGTGGTTGGGGTATGTGTCTGGATGATTCCAATTCTTTCTCTTGTGTGTTTAATAGTGATATGAGCTTTTTTGCTTTGGGTGAATTGTTAGGCACATTCTTCTCTGGATGTTTGGTCCTTCGTGTGGCAGGCCAGGTAAAAATCTTCTCAAGTGTCTGTGGTGCGGTAGACCTGGGCACTCGAGCAGTGCTAGGATCCTAGGTGGGGCTGACCTTGGACTGTTCCGTGTAGATGGTTTGCGGATATAGCTGGAACAGAAGGATGTTGATACCTCTATTCGGTCGGTAGGAAATGGGTTCCTGCCTGTGATTTTGCCTCTGTTTCAAAGTGCATGCACCTGTCTTCTTGGTGCCAGTCCTTGTGTGAGGTGGTTGGGGTGGCATGCTATTTTCCTTTCCTCCAGAGGCTCACCCTGAAGGGTCTGACATTGTTGTTATTCACCAAGGCAATAAGTAGTGAACTGAATGGCTGCACCTAACCTTCCAATTCCCTGATGTTTATTATTGTGTGAGTGCTTGGTGTTAGTTGTGTCTATGCTTCCTGTAAATCACATGCATGGAGTCTGACTCTGCAGCCTGTTTTGAGGCTCTTGGCTTGCGTCTCCTGTGTCACCTTGTTGTGAAATGTTTGTGGTGTTCTGCTCCCCGCTGGGTGTTTGCTAGTATGATTGATATGTTTGTGGCCCAGTGTGAGTGCAGCATTGTGTCTGGGTTATGTGGACTGGTGAATGCTTGGTTGTTGTGTTTGTTAGACAGAATCATATGCAGTACCCTTTGGGAACACTACACACAATTAAGACAACAAGTGTCAGTACAATTTCACCTTTGGTACAAGCCTGTACTACACAGTAATGTGGTAGCAGTGGCTGAGCAGCCAGACTTATCTCAAGAGTAAACTGAGCAGTACAACAGGTTACACAAAGGACTAGCAATTACAGTGATTCAAACAAACACTTACTCAAGGTTTCTTGGTAAAAGAATATACATTTATTTACACAGTCATTTGGAAAACATTCCACTAGCAAAAGCAGCTCAATATCACAATCTAATACACTACAATACACAACCAATCAGTTTCTGAACAAGTTCAGCTCCTCTGAAGTGGGAGCAAAATGGCACTTCAGATCCTTTAAAAAGGGGTGAAAAGACAAGGTTATAAGAATAAACAGCACAAATAGTTTCATAGGCAGGGCAAAGGGTTTCAGTTCACCACAACCAGCAATTCAATTCAACAGGCCTGGGCCAAAGTCAATGGTTCAAAGTCTTGTATAGGATATCACAGTTCTGGTAGTAAACGGTTAAGTCCATGCCACGGATCTTAAAAGAATTTGGTCAGACGAAAAGTTAGATGTTGGTTTAGGGAAGGACAAGCCTTCAAAGTCGGGAAAGTTTCACAAACTTTCACCTCAGCCGAATGGAGTTCTGCACTGCACTTGCACAGTACCTTGTAAGTGAAGAAAAGCTGTAGCTGAGGCAGTTGTTCCTGGCAGTGCATGCAGATCTTGCTGTTCCTAATCTTCAGTCATGGGGACAAGAAGGAGGACATTGGGAGGTTCCTGCACTCCCCAGGGAAGAGGCCACACGCTTGGCAAAATGTCAGTTTAAGGTGTGAGTGCCTTAAAGACCACAAACTGGTATCCTTCCCACTGGCTATCTGTTTTTCCACATCACTCTGCAGAAAATTCGACCAGGCAGCTTACTTGGTTGTTCCCTCTGTTAATGACTCCAATCAAGCATTCGCACTAAGTCAGTGCCTTGTCTGGGATTGCTCAAGGGAAGCCCTTATTGATATATTTTTATGACAAGTTATAATCTGGATGATGAACCCTTGTATCACGCCCCTCTCTGAGAATCCCCATGACCCCACTGAGCCAAGAAGTATGTTTGTTTTGCAAATTGAAAAGGTTTATTTGAAAAACTAAACAATAGATATATATCACACTTTTACAAATAAATTGATAATTGGTAGCGCACTTGTGAATGTGAGCAGTAATCAGCAATAGGTAATCCAACAGTAGCACAGTTCTTGGTTACTTATGAATAAGAACAGAGGACTAAGGTAGCAGAGAATGCTTATATGGTTCAAGGAAATGCAAGGTGGAAAAGAAGCAACACAGGAATAAACTTGATATGATTTCAGCAAAACATAATATAATCACTTTTCCCCTTTTGGCAATTCAACCCCCCTCTATGCAATGTAAGGAGGTGGAAGTAACACACACAGTCTTCAGGAATCCAATCACAGTACAATACAAATTCAGTTCCCCCCTAGCAAGCTTAGATCACAAGGATGATTTTAAACACATGCAAAGTACTTTAAATGTGGTATGCAAAGAAGGGAAAAATAGGCTAAAAATGATGAAATGATTTTAATTCCCTCTAGAGGTTCAGGGTGAGTGAGAGATACTTTAAATCAGTTCAGGCCAGCCCTATCAATGATTCAGGGATGGTTACTAGGTTGAAAACGGAATTCCGTAATGGAAGCAAAAGACAAATGTTTTTACACGTGGCTGGAATGAAGCAAAATGTCAAATCGGTTCAGAGCTTTTTGGAAAGCTTATAATATCAACTTTAAAATAAAAGTTGAATCACGCTTCTATCACATACGGTTCAAGAGATACGGACGATTTTGTGAAGGTAGATTCTCAAAATAAAAGTAAAGCTCAGAATGACAGATGACAATTTTGCAGCTTTGAATTAACAGGAGGGCCATGATTTCTATGATGCAGTTCTCAATAGGTTAAAATAGTTTGAATTAGATTATTTTAAACTAAGAGATTGGTTTTGCACAGTTCTGGCTGAGTACTCACACTATATTTGGGACAGGAATGCGACTTTGTCATGGATCGGGTCAGGTTGGACTAGACTTCTGGGCGGTTTCTGGTACTGGCTCTCTGTTTCCGGATCTCTGGTTCTGGTCTGGTCGGGATCTCTGGTTCTGCTCACAGCGATCTGGTCTGGGTCCGGTTCTGGATACAGCTCTGCTTTCTGGGTGTTTCTGCTACCGGTTCTGGCAAAAGTTCTTGGCAAAGATTTCAAACAGCTTGCTCGGCTGTTGAATAGTTTGCAAATAATTTGGAGGCCTGCTGAAAAATACTTTTGCTTGCAGTAGGCCTTCTTGGTTCAAAGTTCTGTAGTCTCTGGAGATTGATGGATTTGAAGTCTGGAGTCTCCCGGCAAAGCGTCCCGCAAGAAAGTGGAAAGTGAATGTCCCTACCTGGGTTCCAGTGGCTCTTTTTATGTCTTTTGAAAATGGGTGTGGATGCTAACTTTCTGTGCCTAACCCACTAAGTGTTCTGATAGGTCAAGGATTTCTCTATGACCTGATATGAGAAGGGAGCAGTGAGTCATCCTATGTCATCCGGTGTCATGTTTATGGCTTACAGAAAGGACACTCCCCTTATCAATTTGCCCACAAATTGTTACGCTCACCTGGTGTCCACGGGGGCGTTGATCTGGACCGGCCTGATGTTACTTCTTCCAGCGATACTCAGAGCGCCGAGATGAGGGTGTGGACCGGGCCACCCAGCTTGGTCTGTGTGGCTCGTATGAATACTCTTCTGTAATGCAGAAAGGGGAATTAACCACCTGTGAGGTTTAAGCTTAACCCCACCTTCTCCCCATGAATTACTTTGGAACTCCTTTGGATTCTCACCTGATAATCTGGAAAGATGAACTCTCAATCCTGCTTCAAGTGCAGGGGCGCGTAGATGACCAGTTGCCTCACTGGTGTGGGTAGTTGGCGAGTTTCAGACAGAGTTGACTCCGTAGAGGTAATAGTTATAAGAGTTCAAAACATCTGGAATTCACTCTGTCCAATTCCCCTAGGTTGCCCTTATGGATCTGGAAAGAGTTCACGTGGCAACCAGAGATGCGCAGGTAAGTGTTTATTAAAGCTGTTCGGAATAAAGAGGGAAGCTTGCTCTAATCTGTAGTCTTTTTCCTTTTCAGGCATCCATTCGGAGGAAGATCCGTGGATAGAAGCGTTTACTGCAACCGGGTAAGACTGTAGCAGAATGTTTCCCCATAGGGGCCGTGGTGCGGCGGATATGCGGAAAAGGTCGCGCCGACCCGAGATTAGGTGAGTATCCCTGGTGTTCTCAAGTAAGTCTTAATATTTGCCTTTGTTGCCTTAGATAACTCTCTGTTGCTCACCTTATTGTTTTTATATCCATAGGTGATGAAGAGCGGCCGCGGACTGAAGATGAGCGTGATGGAATGCTGAAAATGGCAACAGGTGAGTTAAGCGCGGTGTTGCAGGAGGCGCGGCAAGAGCGACTAATGGATTCTTTCTTCCAGGTCAAGTCGGGAAGATGCAGGATTCAGGTGAGTATGAATACACTCTTGCTCTAACCTTTCCTTCTGTTTTCCTTGCAGGGTTCAGGAGCTCCGGAGTGTAGACGGGCGTGGCAGAAGACTGGAAGCTGCTGCAGGCACGGTGAGCGTTACGCTGCTACTGCAGAATAACGCGAAGCACGTGTGGCTGTCTGGGCGTGGCTTAAATAGCTTTGGAAGAAGTCCCAGGTAAGTATTCTTCCACTGCCCCACCCAGGTAAGAAAATAGTCCCTGCATTAAAATAGTCCCTCATAAGCCTCATTTGGCTCAGGTCTTCACGCAGCATGGTCTGCATCAGGTGAGTAAGCAGCATGGTCTGCTTTAGGTAAGTTCTCATAAATGAGCCTGGCGCCTATGGCGCCAGGACTGACCTTGTTCTTATGAGCCTGGCGCCAAAGGCGCCAGGACTGCACCCAAACAGCCCCTAACCGGGGCTTTTGGGCATGCTCCAAATGGCGTGATGCCTGCTGCCGGGGCTGCTGGGCCTGGTCTGGTTTCCCGGGGGCAGGCATCATGACACAAATCTATTTCTGATCTAAATACATATTTCCCAGATACACAAGTGGTTGACATTACATGTACATATTACAGATTACTTATGGCACATTATGTTCCAACTCTGATCTTCCTAAGAGCTTGCATTCAAAAATGACAATTTATTTTTGTTTTTAGTTGGTTTACCAATATCGGACACTTACCAAAAATGGAACAAATGTACACCGCCTTTCTACACATATTCCAGTAAATGTCCATGTCTCTAGCTTAAACCCAGTGTCTGCAACATGAATAAATTGTGGGGTTCGGTCCCAGAGCATCGTACGGAACTGAGTTTAGACTCAAATTGTAGGTACATACTCCATTTTAAGGATCTCCAAATTGTACATTCCTGTCATCTGGTTACAATTAGTTATCAGTGTTTTTATAAAACATATATATGCCTTCAATTCAATTCACAAAAAGTGTCTGGGCCGCCCCCAGAAGCTTGGTGAGTCAGAGATCACATGTCTGGCTTCTCTCAGAGCAGTGTGTTGACAGTAAACATCTAAAATTTGCATACCCTATTCAATGGAAAGAGTCTCATTTGTTGACATAGGTCAGCAGACCAGGGGGCCACTCTGCATTTGGTTAGCATGACCATGTGATCTCCTGAACTGTTGCTGGTAAGGGCTGGTGTGAATGCTTCCCATGGACAGATGCCCTTTGAACTGTTTTAATTGAATCAGACTGCCTCCTGGGAACAAACCTTTGAAGTCCCAGCTAGCTCAGGATGCTGTTTAGCTTCTGCAATACAGGTCCCCAGTTAGAGTTTAGACCGCTAGCGCCGGTTTGTGGAAAATGCCGGTACTGCACCTATTTTTGGGATCTGTCTTGAAATAATACATTTCCAAAAGAAAGGATTTTACTTGATAGTATATGATCCTTGCTTGACATGGCATTGATGTGGATCTGTAGTAGAATAAAGTAAAACACTCAACCATAGTTGGATTTTTGTTTGGTGGTTTCGGGCCCATGATCTTAGCAATTTTTGACATCAATAAAAACGGGTTTTGAACAGAACCATCTTTCTTTGCACTGGTGGGTGACAGGTCAGGGGACCATTTTGCTGTACGCAAAACTGCACGGTTCTCCAGGATTCTGGTGCAAATGTGGGCTTTTCTGCCCTCTTGGATTTCCTAAGCCCACAGCACCAAATGTTGCAGCATAATAGTCCAAACGTGGGTCAGGACACCCAACACCACTAAACTCAACGGAAGAAGTCAACCTTGAAGGGCTTCTCTATCAATGGAGTTTCAGGCAATTCGGACCTGCAGCAGGGCTTCACCGGTGGACCAGGAGTTGCAGCAGTTGTCTTCCTTCAGCTCGTCTTTGGTTCTTTCGTTCCAATGGTCGACTCTGCTTTCCAAGTTCCAGAGACCTGCCTTTAAACCGTTTCCACCCACTCATTCCAGCCTGGCTGTCACTCACACAGCAGGGTGGCTGTCCTTGCCAGACAGCCTGCTGGCAAATCACAGCAGAGTTCATTTAGGTCTCCCAGGAGACTAAGCACAGGGAGTTTTGGGCACCTCCCTCATATCCTGTCCACCCCAGACACTCAGGCACCAGAGGAGGGTTTCAGCACTGAAGCCCACCAAAGGCCAACGAACAAAGGGACCAAACTTGGTTTGGCACACAGAGACAAACACAAGAAGGACCTTTCCAAAAAGAAATGGTGAAAAAAGTTGATCGGAGACTGTTTTTACAGATAGGTCTGGGGCGTCATATTGGAAAACATGGCTGACCCGATTTTTAGCTACTGGTGTTCGCGGTCGGGAAAAATGATGGTAGTTTGTTTAAAACCACTGCCACCAGCCATTTCAAGTGTGAAAGGGTAACATTTGACTGTTACATGCGTGTTTAGACTCAGGGGAAGCTAGGCAACCCCTCCAGCACTCTATAGTAGGATAGTGTGTGCTGGGTCTGTAAATTTAAAAATACTAGTAAAGTCAATTTAACTTTACATGCTCTGGGCGACAGTAGTCAGTCCCAGAGAAGGTATTTAAACATTGGGGAGTCTGAAAGACACCCCTGTGCCACTGCACTGAGGGTGCTGTGTGACACACAGAAAAAGATGATGCCTATGGAGTTGTTTTAAAACTCCATATCCAAAGAACACAAAAGTAAAACACATTGAAAATGAAAAGTTCAAAGTCCCAAAATATAGCAAAAGAGCTGGAGGGCTCTAAGGTAGAGGGAATTTAGCACTTGGGTGAGAAATCTCCCTAACACCTGTCCCTCCTAGACTAAGGGACAGGAGGATCTAATCCCCACCAGGATGGATCTCCTGTTGCAAGTCGGTTAAATGGCCTGCTGAGTGCACCAGCAACCTTTTGAAACACTTGCTATAACACTTTTTATCAGGCGTTTTCATTTGCAAGCTATATGACCTACAAACCTTATGTGGTACATCTTTCTTGTTTAAGGTATAAGGGACCTGATCTAACAGTCCCTCAGAAGTTGTAACAACCTCTGAAACTACAATAGGCATTTTCAAGGGGTCCTTAGGAAGGAACCCTTTAGATCTAGAGGGGCCTCCATGGTTCCTCACCACCTCTCTTTCAAGAGCAGGTTGGGTTTCAGGTATTTGTTTGTAGGGGCTGTGGTCAAGCAAGGTACATGCTTCCACTTCCAATGAGATCTGGTTTTACCTGGCTTAGATGTTTCCCTCCTAACACTAGGATTTACACTGGAGTGTTCAGCAGAAGATCCAACAGTCTTAATGTGTTTAGCCTTAGACCTATTTTTCCTGGTTTTCCACCAGCTTTGAGAATTACCAGTTCTCACAGGCCTGGAGAGGGGTCCAATCTGTCCATCCACCTCTTCCTCAGAAGCAGGGGGGGGTCAAAGACTTTCCAATTGGATGGGCAATGATGGAGCTTCGTTGGGACTCCCATTTACCTACTATACTAGCCTCAGCTTTGCCTTGGTTAGAGGTCACTTTACTAACAGAAGGGCTTACAGTGGGCGTCTCTGTAGAGGTTCCCACAGGCTCAGAGTGGTCTCTTAAGGTTGCCTCTCTAGCCAATTTGGTTTGGTTCTGTTTCCTCTCACTGGGAGGCCTGGGGGTACAGGATACTACTCCTAGAGTTTTTAAATCATTCCCCAACAGGACTCTCCCAGGCACCTCATTCTGGACACTGACAGGAATCCTTACTGTCATATGTTACACTGAATGAGAGCTGGTAGAATTGGAACCAACTGAACAGGGCCTCCAGAAAATTTAATGGGACCTTTGGGTGCCTTAGCAACATCCTCAGGCTTGAAAAAACGTTCATCCACAATTGTTCTGCTGGCCCCAGTGTCTCTCATGGCAGGGGTGTCCTGACCATTGGCAAGAACACTGTCCATATAATACCCTTTAGAGTTTTCTGGAATGGAGTCATACACACCCATATCCTGTTTCTTACCCAGATCCATGGACTCTAAGGATACAGTAGCTTGAAGACCCAAGGGTGCTTCAGCAAATAGTTGAAAGTGGGCACTGGCCATTTGTACTTCTTCCTCTGGGGAGAAGGCTAAGGAGGCAGTGCTGACCCATGCAGGTTTACCATTGCACCTGGGATCTCCTTTCACATGGTCAGTTGACCCACAAACATAGCATTTACCAAATGTTCTCTGGAATGGGGGTTTCTGCTGACCTCCCTCTGGTTGGGCACCAGAGGATTCACTAGCCCTATTTGGTTTCCCATGTGGCTTACCCTGGTTATGTTTGGGGGCCTCTTCTGGTTGGTGGACTTAGAGCTATCTGTAGTCTCACCTTTGTGCTGCTTTTCATCTTCCTTTTTGTGAGTTGCCCCCGAATCCTCATGAGTGGCCCTGTTGGCTACCCATGAGTCAGCTGCTCTAGCTAACATTTTGGGATCAATCTCATTTGAGTCAGCCAAGTGCTGTCTCAGCACAGGAGGGCAGGCATCATAAATAGTTTCCAACATAAACTGATTTCTCATACCTTTATAAGTGTTAACTCTGTAATCCTTAACCCACCCACCTAGGTTTTTGAAACATTCACACACCCAGGTAGCCCAAGGGGTACCATCATGCTTTTTGGGGGTTCTAAACCTCTTCAGATACTGGGAAGGGGTCTTCTCAACCCTAGCTATTAAAGCTAGTTTCACACTTTCATACTCCTTTCTGTCTATTTCCCCCATCTCCATTACCACATCAGTTGCAACAGGTGATAGCCTAGAAAAAAGACAAGGAATCAGCTGATTACCTGTAATGTCTTGAATACCATGGTTATATTCAAAGCAGCCAACCAATCCAAAATATCAAGCTTAACCTCATACACACTTACTGCATCTTTGGGCATGCAAGGCCTCTTAAGACTGGAAGACCTAGAAGACTCTGGGAGAGAACCAGTTACAAGAGACAACTTTTTCATTTCAAGTGCATGATTAAACTCAATTTCTCTGAGCATAAGTTCTTGATGTTTGCTTTCAGTTTGGGCTTGGATTATTTTAAATTCCAATTCTAGTCTCATCCTTTTCCAGAGTGACAAATTCAGGACATAGCGTTGGACCTGATGGGGTCTCTGTGGTAATAGATTGAGGCCTATGAGCAGGTAGAAGTAAAACAGGGCCTACATTTTGAGACTTGTCTGCCTCATCTAACTCATCCATAATATTTGAGTTACTCTCTGAAACATTATCATCCTCAACAACATTTTCCACATTTGCTCCAGGGGTAGGTGTTTCAGACCCACTCATCAGACTTTGGTATTCCAACAACTTTTCTATCAGTTCAACTTTTTTGCCTTTTACAGTGAGATTCCTAGCTTTACACATTTCTCTCAATTAATCAACTGTTAAAGTGACTAGGGTCTCCTGTCTATATCTAGCCATATCAGACATGATTAAACAATTGCTTCTCTGATGGTGCCTAGCCTTTTGAAGGTTATTTGAACAAAGGTAAGAGTAGCACTCTAAAAGTAACAAGTATACTTTTATCCTCACCACTGTACACCAGTGTTAGGCATAATAATGTGCTGTACCCTTTGGGAACACTACACACAATTAAGACTAAAAGTGTCAGTACAATGTCACCTCTGGTACAAGCCTGTGCTACACAGTAATGCGGTAGCAGTGGCTGAGCAGCCAGACTTATCTCAAGAGTAAAGTGAGCAGTACAACAGGTTACACAAAGGACTAGCAATTACAGTGATTCAAACAAACACTTAATCAAGATTTCTTGGTAAAAGAATATTCATTTATTTACACAGTAATTTGGAAAACATTCCACTAGCAAAAGCAGCTCAATATCACAATCTAATACACCACAATACACAACCAATCAGTTTCTGAACAAGTTCAGCTCCCCTGAAGTGGGAGCAAAATGGCCCTTCAGATACTTTAAAAAGGGCTAAAAAGACAAGGTTATAAGAATCAACAGCACAAATACTTTCATAGGCAGGGCAAAGGGTTTCAGTTCACCACAACCAGCAATTCAATTCAATAAGCCTTGCCCAAAGTCAATGGTTCAGAGCCTTGTATAGGATAGCACAGTTCTGGTAGTAAACGGTTACGACTTTGCCACGGATCTTAGAAGAATTTGGTCAGACGAAAAGTTAGATGTTGGTTTAGGGAAGGACAAGCCTTCATAGTCAGGAAAGTTTCACAAACTTTCACCGCGGCCGAACAGAGTTCTCCACCGCACTTGCACAGTACCTTGTAAGTGAAGAAAAGCTGTAGCTGAGGCAGTTGTTCCTCGCAGTTCCTGCAGATCTCGCTGTTCCTGAGCTTCAGTCGTGGGGACAAGAAGGAGGATGTTGGGAGGTTCCTGCACTGGTCAGGGAAGAGGCCACAAGCTTGCCAAAACATCGGTTTAAGGTCTGAGTGCCTTAAAGACCACAAACTGGTATCCTTCCCACTGGCTATGCGGTTTCCACAGCACTCTGCAGAAAATTCGACCAGTTTGGGGATAGTGTCCAGGCAGCTTACGAGTTGGTTGTTCCCACCAAACTCAAGGGAAGAAGTCAACCATGAAGGGCTTCTCTGTCGATGGAGTTTCAGGCAATTCGGACCTGCAGCAGGGCTTCACCGGTGGACCAGGAGTTGCAGCAGTCTTCTTCCTTCAGCTCGTCTTCGGTTCTTTCGTCCAGTGGTCGACTCTGCTTTCCAAGTCCGAGAGACCTGCTTTTAAACTGTTTTCCCCCCATTCATTCCAGCATGGCTGTCACTCACTCAACAGGGTGGCTGTCCATGACAGACAGCAGCCAGCCGGCCAATCACGCCATAGTGCATTCAGGTCTTCTAGGAGACTAAGCACAGGGATTTTCGGGCACCTCCCTCATATCCTGTCCACCCCAGACACCCAGGCGCCAGAGGAGGGCTTCAGCCCCCCTCCCTCTCCATTCCTGCCTTCATTGAAATGGAAATGGATTGGTGCTGGCCATCCCCTGCCAGTCACATTGGAACCTGATTGTAGCTATCCTCTTCATCAAAACTCACTTGTCCAACACATGAAGACCCCTCTATGCACTCTGTGCTGGGTCACCAACCTGCCCTCACATACAGGTATTACTCACACGCCATCGCCTACACCCGTCAAAGCGAGGCTAGCTAATTCCCACATCTCTACTCTAAGAGTCGCACCTGACGGCTCTCACCACACCCTTGGCCTGGCCACCCTGACCAGCCCCATATACATAAGACATCCACCACTATTGACTATGCCCCATCTTCTCAGTCCCTTGCTCAGTGAAACACCACCAATTCAGACTTTGTTCCAGAATAGGCACCCCCAAAGGTGACTGGGTCCTAGCCCTCTCCGTCCCTTGCTTGGGGAAACCCTGCCAACTCAGATTTTGTTCCAGAACTGTCAAAAACAACACTACCACTCTCGATTATTCACCCACAGGTCCCAGACCCATTCTGAGGACCTCCACTAGCCCTACTACTCCCCCCTCCAAGACCCAGAAAAAACCTATTACTCCCAGGAGTTCCCCTTCTACCAAGTAACAAACACATTCTTTGAAATGTGCCCTTATCAATGTGATGTCTTTAGGTGCCCATGCTGTGGAAATCCATGACCTCATCATCAAGTTAAAGTTAGATATTTTAGACATTAAAGGGTCCTGGCTACACAATGTCTCCAGGCCTCTTCTTTCCTTGGCCATTCCACCCAACTATACTATCTATAGATCTGATTGCATAGATGCGCCTGGTGGGGGAGTTGCCCTCATCTATAAGTCTTCATTACAAATCAGGACATGCCCTTTGCCCTCCATTATGGAGTATGAAATACTACTTCAGAAGCACACCGCAGAACCCCAAATGACTATTAACATCCTATTATTATATAGACAACCCAATGGTCCTAGCCTCCCTGAACTTGACATTCCGCTGTTAATCACGCCTTTCATGAAACCAGCCACTAAATGCATTATACTAGGAAATATTAACCTTGGTTTCAACGATATATCCGACCCCAAAGCCAGTGCACTGTCAGCCGCCTTCAGTGACATATGCTTCACCCAATGTATTTCTTCCCTGACCCATTCCAAAGGACTTATCCTAGAATTGATTCTTAAGGCTAATGTCCAAATCAATATTGATGCCATTGAACCAGCACTCTATTCAGACCAGTTTGTTATACACTTCTCTATCTCCAGTTTGAAGCTCCACAAAAACACACCTGTACCACTTAGCCCCATCCTGGTCCAAAAGACTCACAAACTGAAGCACAAGGACCAACAACCATCCCCCCTCACTGCTCTGAGCTCCCATTTACCCACTTCCAGCCATTCAGCCCATGATTTGGCTACCCAATGTCATGCATGTCTGCTCCATGCCCTGGACTTACATGCTCCCCTCGAATCCTAAATTCCAAAACCCCATAAAACCAACAGCTCCTGGTTCGCAGAGGATCTGGTTCACTTACACAGAGAAAAAAGATCACTGGAACAAGTTTGCAAGAAAAGGCCCTCTCTACATATTCCCTCAAATATAAAAATGCAGTCCCTACTTGCACATCTAATAGTTATAATGACAGAATTGCCAATGCCAGCTCCAACAGTAAGGAATTATTTACAATCCTCCAGGAACTGGAAACACCCCTCCCCCCATGGGCATTACTCTTGCCGACAAATCCAGGTGCACCACAATTCAAGATGCTCTCTCCCACAAAATTGAGTAATTACTCTCTAAAATCAGTGCCAAAAAAGCATTGCTCACCAGTAAGCCACAGGTGCTCGACCCTGTTATTCCCCTCCATCCAGGTGCTCACTAGTATCATCCCCACGTTCAGTCAAGTCTCAACTGAACAAGTAGCCGCCACTATCAGAACACTTAAACTGTTTAACTGTAAAGGTGACTCTTGCCCAGCTCACATAATGAAGCTCTGCGCCCCAACACTTACACCTATCATTACTGACTTTGCCAATGCTTTTTTCTCAACAGGTACGGTGCCTACCTTGATTAAATATGCTTTGGTCAGCCCTCTATTAAAAAAAGATCACTGGACCCTGTTATCCCCCCTAACTACTGTCGTATCACTACCGTCCCCTTGTTATTAACATTTCTTAAGCACCTAGCTTACGCTCAAGTCCAGCAATTCCTAGAAACCGCCTTTCTGAATTTAAAATACAAATGGACTCTATTGGGAACTGAGCAAACTAGCAATCCTGCTCCTACTTGATCTCTCTGTAGCTTTCGATTTGGTTGATCACAATATCCTTAGCTAACACCTCACCCAACAATTCCACGTCTCCCTGGAAGCCACTAACTGGATAAAATCATTCCTCAGTGACTGTACTACACGTGTGTTCTTAGGAGATTCTGCTTCCAATGCCATCCCAGCCCTACTAGGTGTCCCACAAAGTCCTGCCACTCGCCTACCCTTTATAATACCCATACAAAACCCCTGTTTAATCTCCTTGATTCCAGAGGAATCATCTACACCAACTTTGTGGACAACACTCAGATTCCAGTCCCGGTCTCTGGGGTTCATGACTCTGACACCTTCCTAATTAATGCTGGATACAGCACTATCCAAAATTGGATGGCCACCCAGTACCTATGTCTGAATGATGAAAAAACCGAGCTCCTCATCATTGGTTCCCCACATCCGATCAGACACCTTGATTCCACCTACTCATCTTTCAGCATAGAAGGCTCTGTCATTTCGGTCTCGAAGCATATAAAAACCTTGGGGGTCTACCTCGGAGCCTACCTTTCTATGAACAGACAGGTTAATGCCCTTGCTTCCTCCATCGCCTAAATTGCTAGAATAATTTCCTTGAGCAGGCAGCTTCTCTCCTCAAGTAACTGCATCACCCTTGCTTAAGCTCTTATCCTGTCTAAACTTGATCATTGCAATGTGCACTTCATGGTACCTCCACCGCCAACTTGCTGAAATTGCAACTTCTCCAAAACAAAGCTCTTTGCTCTGCCCTCTGCCTCAAACTCTCAGACCACATTTCTGCCACCAGACGTGAAGCCCACTGGCTCCCTGTCAAAGCTTGTGTAGAATTTAAAACATTATACAACACGCATCACTGTGGCCACAACCATGCACTCCAATACCTCAATAATTACATCACCCAAATCACCCCTGCTCACAAACTCCCATCTAACCTAAGCATTGCTCTGTTCATCCCACGATTAAAGAGAAAAAGGGCTGGTGGAGTTAGCTTCTGTGTAACAGCTCGCACGCTATGGAATACTCTACATGCTCACATCCTGCTCACATCCTGGCTGTTTGACAAATACATGTAACAACGGTTCTCGTTTACTATTCTGTCTTGACGTGATGATGTATTCTGCTTTTTAACTTTTATGCTGTACTAATGCTGTGATACCCTCAGGTCTGGGTGTTGTCAAAAATATAATGAATAAATAAAGAAGCTCCTAAAAGTGGCTAAAGAGCATTGGCCTCTCCAGATAGGAGGTCACGGATCCAGATGTTTCAATATTTGGCAAGTGCGATGCTGCAGTGACGTAAGCTAATGAAACCAATAGTTGATAAACTGCAGAAGGAAAGTATCATGTACTGGTGGCTGCATCCAACTGGCCTTTTGTTTAAATACAAGGGGACACAGCATAGGTTCGCTGAGGCTCAGGAGGGCATCAGAATCCTGGGCATCCCACTCGATGAACTCTGGGAAACTGACAGCAGAAGGCCTCGCTCGGAATCAAGGAGGTCCCAGGTTTGGGAAATGAAGGGCCCAGAAAACCATCTAGAAAGAAGGACATTTCAGAAAAGTCAGGGTTATGACCCTCAAGAAAGAGGAGCGGGCCCAAGAGCCGCTTTAAATTATGCGAGTTTGGGAGGAGGTTTGAGATGAGGTTTTAGTATGCACTGGAAGGGTGGGGATCTGCCTGGAAAGATGTGAAATCAGGGGTGGGAGATGCTCTTTCTTTGCCATGTTTGTATTCTATGTGAAGGGGTATGCTGTGGGGCACCTCCACCATTAGGGTAGTGATGCCCAGAATGTTGAGACCGGATTCCCATTCAGTCATGTTAATGCAGAGAAGGGAAACAGAAGCAACAGGGCGATGATGATTGCAATGGCACTAAATATGTGGGGACAGAAGAGGGAACACTTGAAGAGGGAGTAGATATTCGTGGAAATGAATAAGGACATTGAGCCTAAGGGGTCTCAATTCTCCCAACAAGAGATTTCTTCTACTGCAGCTGCAAGTTAACATTGGGTTAATTAAAGACACACACCTGTTCCGCAGGAATGAAAAGTGGCTGAAGACCAGTTTATTCTCCACACAATTCATCTCCTCAGCCCCCGAAGAAGGCCTGAGTGGCAATATTAGTAAGATAGGGTTGCCACTTTAGGGATCCCCAAGCATTGCACAATGAAGAGTGTAAGGTGATACTTGTGAAAGACAAGTTGGGGGACAGACAAATAATGCTAGACTCAATTTACACCTGAATTCCTGACAAGAATTATTCGTGGCTAGAGTGGCTCCCATGATATCCCAATTTGCAGAAGGGGAATTGACTCTGGTGGGAGTGGGGGGAGGCATCACTGTAGTAGTGGATAGAGTATTAGACCATTCAAATGGATTGGGTGCTCCACTCCAACCTTCCTCCACAGGTCTCCCAATATAATGGAGGAGCTGGGAGTTGTTAGCTCCTGGCAAAGTCAACATGAATGCCGAAAGGAACTTTCCATCTATTCCCATGTCCATGCCTCATATAAATGCATAGATTACATTTTAATCTCCATGTCACTGCATGAATCTAGGGACTCATTGGAGATGGGAACAATATCTTTGTAGAACCATGCCCTGATCACCTTGGAGAGAGAAATCACAGCAGCATGAAGGGGGAGCAAGTTGTGGGTTCTGCTGGCATCCATCTTGAGAGGCCCGGTGATAGTCTGGGAGGTAGAGTCTGACAATGAAAGAATATATTTTAAATAAAGCAGACAGGAGACACCTCTCCTAATGGAATTTGGGACGCCTTCAAGGCAGTCACACAGGGGAAACAATCTCCATCAACAAGGCTGAGAAATCCTTGTTGGATGTGAAACAGAAATTCTACGAAAAAAGTAATACAACTAATAGGATGCTGGCCCATCAATTGAGGGGGCGGGAAAGCAGGGGACATATAGCAGTGATCCTTGATGAGTTTGGTGAACTGCAGGAGGGCTGTAGTGGGAGGATGAGGGTATTTCACGCATTTTATAGCGCTTTGTATAGAGCTGAGGATTTCAGTAGGATGCACAGCAGTAATATATCAATGCACTGGGCCTTAAGTCGAAAAGTGAGGTACAGAGACAATATCTGAATTGCCAGGTTGAGACGAAAGAAGTCCTGAAAACCATTGCCTCCCTAAACTCCATCGAAGCCCCCAGCCCTGATGGCTATACCGCTCAATTCGACATTTTATATTTTCTAATGTATTGCTGGAACCCTTTACCAAACTAATGACCTCCTTTGTCACCTTAAAGGAAATATTCAAAACTATGTCTCAGGCAACAATAGCAATTAACCCCATAGCTGGTAAGGATATCATGCAATGTGGGTCTTATAGACTCATCACCTTGCTAAATATTGACTAAAAATCTTCACTATGATCCTAGCAAACAAACTCAATACTCTTCTCCAGGAACTGATTAGGTCGAATCATGCAGGATTTATTAAATCTAGGAAAACTTTTGATAATGTTCCGAGGGTTTTTCACCTGGTGGACAGGGTAGTTTGATTCAGGAGTGGCGCGGCAAACCTTTTGTCTTCAGCTGCAGATAAATCCTTCGGTAGGATGGACTGGGCCTTTCTGGATGAAGCAATGAGGGCGACAGGGTTGGCAGCAACCTTTTGAGGGTATCGTCAATGTTTGACCAGCCCAACGCCAGAGTGAGAATAAACAGTACTCCAACAGGGGAAGGGCAAGTCCACAGGAGAGCCATACAGGGCTGCTCACTCTCTCTGCTCTTGTTTGCCATCTCTATGTAGGCATTCAGGGAGAGGATAAGAGCTCACTGGGATATAAATGGGGTGCAGTTTGGGAGGCGTGAGCACAAGTTGGCTATGTTCGTTGACGATGGACTAGTGACCTCGATGAACCCAGATCAGTCTCTCCTGAACCTATCAGCTGTTTTACAAACAGATGAAGGGGTGGCAGGGTTCAAGATTAATAGAGCAAAATCTGAGAGGCTGCCACTGGGAATGAGCTCAGAAGAGAAACTGTGCATCGCACATGCATGTCCATTTAAGTGGGCGAGCTCTACGATCCAGTATCTAGGGAAAAGGTAACACCGAACCCGGACAACTTGTACCAAGCTAATTACCCCGAACTGTAAAAGACAATAAGGGAAGATGTAGCGAAGTGGTTAAGCTGACTATCTTGCTGCTAGGGCGAATCAATGCAATCAAGATGTTGGTGCTGCCCAAACCGCTTTATCTCTTTGAAGCGATTCCTGTAAGGGTCCCCAAGTCACGTGTATTGATATTGAAGAGGGACCTATTGAGGTTTGTCCGGAATGATAAGAGTGCTAAGGTTAGTAAATCCACTCTCCTTGCCCCCTTAAAAATGGGAGGAATGTGATTCCCTATTTTGATCAGATATCACCAGGCGGATCACCTTCGAATACTAGGTGAATGGTGCAAAGTGGAATCCAGTAAGCGATGGAGGGCTATGGATGCAGCAGTGGGAGGAGAGCCCTATGGAGGTCAGCCAATAGAAATGTGGGACAAAACAGCACAGAAACTGGGGCAGATGGCCTTTCCCTACCCATTCACTCCTTTACATCGCAATCTGGAATTTTGACCAGCTGGGGAGACATCCTCCCTCATGAATTGGAGAAGGAATAAGGGCTGGTAAATAAGTGATTTGTTCAAAAATGGAAACATTAAAACTTTCCAAGAATTCTCCCTTGGAGAAGAGGACAGGTTCCAATACTTCCAAGTCAGGAACTGGGTAATGCACCTGCACATCAAGCAGACCACAAAACAGCCCTTATGCCCATTTGAAAAGCTAATGATGGATGCTACCTCACTGAGGGAGTAAATTCCGGACATATATAAGATCCTGTTAGCAGCAGAGGACCAATACATGAGACCCTACATGGCTAGATGGGAACACAATCTGGAGAGAGTGGACTGAATGGGAAGAAGTTGCAAACATTAAAAGGTCGACCATATGCACACAACACTGCAAATAACAACAAACTCCTCAACAGGTTATTGCATGACCCCAGTGAGGCTTGCTAAAATACCACCTCAACAGACAGATAGGTGATGGCTACAGTGTGGGAGAAGAGGAAGATTAATACACATCTGGTGGGAATGACCAAAGATCCAAACCTTCTGAAGGAAGGTGCACAGGAATGTTGCTGAGATAATTGGAAGGGATATGCCCTGGGGCGCGGGTGGTCGATTTTACACTCTGAACCCTTGTCACTTAACATTGAATTTGTTACTGGCAGCAAAAGTGGTAATAGGAGTGGCTTGGAGGAAGGTTGAGCCACTGCGTATCACAACCTGGTGGCACAAAGTATGGCCAATATTGGGGTTTGGAAAAAAAGATAGCAAACCTTAGAGATGCTCTACCAACCTTTACCAGGAAATGGGGTTGGCAAGTTGATTTCCTTACATAGTGTTATCCAGCCTGGTGAGACTTTGTGCTTTGCATCTATTAGACCTGGAATAAGCTGGGCGGTAGGAGGGGGCGAGGGGAATGTGCTGGGATGGGGTGAAGAGAGAAAGTGAAACCCCAGACCCCTTAAACACACTGATGTCCGGAATTTCTTGTTGTTCAGGGTTATAACTGTTGTGTCCATGAGGTCCTGAGGGGATTCGGAGAGGGGGTAGTTAATGCCTTTATATCCTCTGTTAGACGACTTGTTTTCTTTGATTATTTCAATGGAAGGGAGAGTAGGGAAGGAGCGGAGCGGGTTTAAAGTTGTCTTATTGAAAGTTATGTTTATGGATAAGTATGTCAAAAGACACTGTTTTGCTTTGTTGAAACAACAAATACTAACAAAAAGATTACAACCAAATAAAAACGCACTCAATAATGGCCACACTCTTCACCAATTAATTTCTCCCACTGAACTTGGTTGATCCATTACCAAGGTCCAGTTACTCTGTTTGTCTGACCACTTTTGAATATTTTAAATTCAGATGAAATACTGTTCCTCTCAATTCCATGTCCCACGATCTAAGATAGTGCCCAACCCGTCGAATTATTTCCCCTCTACTGCTGTCTGCCACACTTATTAAAGATCCCATTCCAGTGAGTGATGACCCTGCTACCAATCTCCAAGAATACAAAACTAAAATCTTCAATGCAATAAATGCTATTGCCCGAGAGAAAAGGATCATGCCATTCCTGAAACCTAGCAAAGACAATACATGGTTTAAAGATAATCTGACTCCCCCTCACAAACTCCTTATGCAAAAGTCGTGCCAGCTATAAAACACTTTGGGCCTCATTGCAAGCATGGCAGGTAATAGCAATTCTGTTACTGTTGCATTACAACACTACTGTACTACAAGTTTGTTGATAAGCCAGTTTGTTGATAATGTTAAAGATTTACCTCCTGCAAACTTGTGGTAGGTGAATTCTCCAGTTTACCACCAAAAATCATCAAAATTGAACTACCGCTGGTGGTAATTCTGCCAAAATCCCCATTTGGTCTTATGGACTCTGAAAATGGAAGTTAACACGGCCCTGCCATCAAGTGGTGGTAACAGTAATCGAGTTTGGCAATCATTCAGCGGATTTGCCACCTAGTTATCACAAAACTCATAATGAGGTACATAATCTGTCCAGATTACATAGCTGAAAGCTAGTGATATAACATGCTAAATAAACGTCTACTTTGCACAATTATGAATGCCAATGGCAGGGCAGCGCTGGCCCTCCAGCTAAAGCACTTCCCCTGGTCACACTAAGGGGCGACACAGTGGTAGTACAGAATGGTAAAAGCCATTTATTTGAATAGAATTAGCTCGGATGGAAATTCAGCCAAAATGATATATAACATTGTCATTCTCTTGCTCCTTTTTTTAGGGACACGATTTTCCATCTCAAATATAGTTATTTGTTAGGGCCCCTTTTCCTCCAGTTTGCGGAACCACATTTCTATTTTTACTCATGCCAACTTGTCTGAGCACCTTTTTCCATCCAAGTAACATGAAGAAATACTAAGCGTGGGGGAACAGTGTGTGGTGTACAGAGTCGGCAGTCTATTCATGCCACAGCTGGAAACAGGATCACAGTATTTTTGCAGCAAATCCAGCTGGCCCTTTAACTGATGAAGGAAGGCTCAGTGCCTATATTAACTGCACCGCGCGCGAAGCGTGAGCGCCAAGTGTTTGGTGTACAGAGTCGGCAGTCTATTCATGCCACAGCTGAAAACAGAATCACAGCCTTTATGCAGCAAATGCAGCTGGCCCTTTAAGTGGTGAAGGGAGGAGGAAGGCGAAGTCCCTATATGAACTGCACCCGGCGCAAAGCGCAGGCGCGAAGTGTGTGGGACAAGTGTCTGGTGTTCAGTGGTCGCAGGGTGGCAGGGCCGTGATATTGTATGCAAATATGTTCTCTGTAAAGGGCTTTGGCGAAAGCACTATATAAATAACACCTTAATATAAAGCTTAAATACATTTTTTGAAACAGCACATATTTGAAATGATTTATAAGCAAGTTCTTTTTTGACTCTTTTATGTGCCTTTAAAAAATGCCACACAATTCGTCAGTAACAAATAGTGTTTCCTGGAACATCTTCATGTCTGTGTGTGAGCTGTTTCCTTAACCAGCCTCACCATCAATCCCTTCGGGCCTGTGACTGTTATCTGTACAGAGAGAGGCGAAGAAGCTCACACAGTACAATTAAGGCAAAACATGAAAAACATGTGTTGGCACAACCAATATATTTGGCGTTAGAACAAGACTGAAGTAGGAACGCACTTATTAAAGAAATGTTTTGGGATTTTATGTGATGAGTAACTAACCAATGCTGCACAATATTATCTAAAAACGTTGAATACACTGGATGTGAGGATAATGTTTAATCTCAACACGTTTCACATATTCCAAGTGAAGCACTGTCACAGTTTCAATCTAGAACATGTGGCTAAGACTGAAATGTTCATACAAAATTAGAAATTGTTTATTTAGAGGAGGAATTTAGGACTACTTTCTTTTACAAGCTATGCATATTTTAATTATTTTCCTATGTCTTTGTCCTCCTCTCAAAAGGAAATAGTTGTGTGTATTTCACTGCCAGCCACAGCCCCACTCCAGCGCCCCCCTGCAGCCCCTGAACAGAGTCATTTAGTGCGAGCAAATTAGCCAAAGGGGACATGCGGGTTCGGGTGTGGTTGGGTAAGGTGGAAATTAAGTCTACATTAGGTTCATTATAAGTATAATCATAATGAACACAGTTCTGTCAGTTTAGATTTTGTTAGTATTGTTCACATTTACTTGCTGCCTCCAAGATTTCATTAAATCACACATAAAAATGTAGACTTCACATCGTTCACGTTGTCGGGATATGAAGGTCGATATGTTATGCACAATAACCAGGCTAAGGGATAGTGGCACATGCGTTGCAACTTGGCTTTGCTTTGTATTCGGATTTCAGTGTGTCCGGGGCTGTGACTGAAGAGGCACACCACAGCAGTTTGCGTTTTTCTTGCAAAGTATCAGCACTCGTGTTGCCTTTCAAAAATGTTTGGCTTAGTGCCATTTTGTATACTTAGTCCCATTTAGCTTAGGTTCACTGGGTTCTCAACACACACCTAGGCGACAGCAGAGCATGCCAGGCTCCGCAAAAGGTACTTAGCCAGGGTTCACTGAGCTCTTCTTATGGGCTCATTGAGCAGATCCCTCTCTAGAGGTTGCCGGCTGCTATTCCACCGGCCTCTGAGATTCCGGATTCTTCCGCAGTGATAGGAACTTCACTACAAACCTTGAATGGGTCATTTCATGCTGGTGCTTGCTTCATGGTGGCTGAGGCAACAGATTATTAATCCTGCCACCTGGGCCTGTGCCATTCTGCGGCAGTCAGGCTGTCTGGCAAGATGGTGCCCTGGGTGTGGGATGTCTGGTGGCAACCAGCCCTGCTGTCCCCAACAGTTCTCACATTATAGGATTTACCACTTTTTATATCCCAGCTTAATTATAGGGCAGCGGTCGCCAACCCTTTTGTTAAGGTGAGTCGGACTCCCATAAGAAACCAGAAACAATGAATGTTTAATAACATTTGACTGGTGCAATGGATTTGGTCAAAATTGTGAAGACAACTAGGTATGTTTGGGCTCACCCTCCCCCCACATGCCCCCGAGTGTACATTTTGGGAATGATCGATTAAAAAAACAAAACTTTTTAAGAAATAAAAAACGATTTTGTGGCCTGGTCCCCATTCATTGTCCCATAGACCAAAAAGGTCAATTTTTGCCATACCACACAGCTCAAACTGCTGGAGGGATTTGCACCAGGTGCGAAACAACTTCGGCATAAAGCCTTGACTTGAGTCCTTTTTGTGGTTTGGGGTTATTCTGTCCAGTAGTTTTTAAAATCTTTGATGGAGAAGGGGATGACCCTTCTCCAAAATAGATAGCTATATCTCAGGTAAATTACCAAGAAACCAGGTGTTTATAAATGAAACAGCTGCCATCTTTTTTCTTCTCGATGGATGCGAGCGATTGCCGCAGCTATAGTCGAGGATAGCGGAAAACAAAATGCAGAAAAAATCCAATTGCAGGTCAAAAACATGCAAATGCCATCAGGCTAGATGTGGGGGGGAGGCAAGAGGACACCAAGTGAAATTTGGGAGTTGGAGGGGGTCCAGGGACTGATTTTGCAACACAAAGCTTTTCTGTAACCTCGGCTATAGCCCTGAATAGCTGACATCTCAAAGCAAACTGTGGAACATAAACACTGTGTTGTGGGGGAAATGGGAGAGGGCAGGGAAGGTGAGGAGGCCATCTGGGGAGGAGGCGCTGGCACAGATGAGGGGGGCACTTGGTGAGGCATTGGGAGGGGAAAAAAAGCATTTTTTTCCAGCCATTTTCCCCGGCTGTAAAACAAGCTGCGCCCATCTGTAGGCCATACACTAGAAATAGGCATCCGGGACGCTCCTCCATGCGTTAACCGGGACTAACCCTGCTTAACTTCAAAGGAGGAAGGTGCCAGCTCCCTCAGGCCATGTTGCCTGATAAATGTACACAAGTTACAAGACCACTTAGAGCACTTAGGGGAGGAAGGATAGCTAAGGGGCAACGCGTAAGTATTGTTGTATTGGAAGCAAAACAATGCAGTGCAGCGCAGGTTTGAATCCCGATCCCATGCTTTGAAGCCACTCCTGGCATAAAGCGCGTTATTAATGAACAATTATTATAATAATAATTATGACATGGCCCAAGGCGGTTGTCCCCTTCCATGCTTCGAAGCAAAGCTGGGTTGGTGCTGGTTACTGCACGGATGGGACACCTGGATGCCTAGTTTAGTCTGGACTACAGATAGACCCAGGTTTATTAGTAACCAAGGGAATTTGTAGTTCATAGCCATGGTTAAAGAAGAAAATATATACATATATATATTTTTACAGCTACAGTGACGTAGGGGGTAAAACATCATAAGCATCCGGGACTCCCATTGTAGTATTCTGGATCAGTGTGTTTGTATTATGTCACCCGGGAGGCTGGATGGAATGTGAAAATTGTACGATCCATGTAGAATGGTTGTGGGAAGAGAGTTCTCTAAGTGACTGTTAGGACACTATTGGAGAGATGCAGGAACCAGAAGGATGCTCAGTTACCTCTCTCCATATCTAACCTTACCTGTAAGTAAGACTTAATAAATAAGCATTCCTTTTCTACATTACCTGGTCTGGAGTGGTTCCTGCTTCGTGATTACTGACATAAGACCAGGGGGGAATACTTCAATTGGCGACGAGGAGGTGGAAACTGTATCCATAGCAAAGGCACAGCTGAAAAATGCAGACCGTGAAAATCCTGAAGTGGATGCAGCAGGAAGGACCCATAACTGATGAAAAAGATGAAGGTAAGTCCAAAGGTGCAGTGGGCAATGAACAGGGAGCTTGGAAGCTGTTCATACCCATGACCGTGGAGGTTTGGTGGATAATGGTCCATGCGATATATGCTTTGAGTGACAAAGTTGCCCAGGAAATTCTTGCAACAGAAGAAAATGTCTGTGCCCAGCTTCAAACATTATCAGGCAATGAGCATCTTTTGGAATTTCTAGTGTGCTGCAGGGCAAGAGATGCGCTTTATAAGCGTGAAAAAGCCCTGTGTCGCTGGTGCATCCTGGGACCTGAAGTTCTCTTAAGTGTACGCTACATCAGCAATGGGTATCTGGTACTACCCAGAGTACATTTTTGGCATTGGAAAGGTCGTACAAGGTCCGTGGGGCTGTTATGGCCGCGCAACTGGCCGTTGGTTGCTTGCGTTCCAGCTTACTGTGGCTGGAACACGGAGGAGAATCGGGCTGACATTGTTGCTCACTCGGAGCAGGAACATTAGAGGAAAGGGTCCATGGACATTCTCTGATGTGATGATGTATCCGGATCCTTCTTGTTGGATCACTGTTGGGGTTCAGGACAATCAAAGTTTTACTACGCGGGTCATGGTAATCAACCGGCCCGGCTCAGCAAAATGCATTGCACGGAATAAACATGAAGCAGCGACGGCAGCGCAGAGCACAATTGTATGTACTGAACAAGGAAAATGACAGGCAACCCAAAAACTGACTTTTATTCTACTTTAAGCAGGGGCAGAATAGAACAATCTTGAGGTACAGTCGTGATCGGGGAGTAAATGCAAAAATGACCGTGGAGTAATTGAATGTCTGTGGCAAGTGGGAACACATGATGACAGCAGCGCATAAAGTGTTATGATGACGTGCTTTGTTAAATGTTAAAGGTATATGTAACACGCACTGTCACCAATCGGAATTGGTCCCCAGGCGCTCAGGCGGATCTGCAAATGAGAAGGCGGGGAGGGTTAGTAGCGTGAAGAGAGAGTAGGATAGTAAGAGAAGTGGTGTCCTGTTGGCAGCTTCAGTTTGGTTTACATCGTGCGCTGAGCTTGGATGCGAGTATCAGGTCGATGTTAGTCCTCGTGTGCTGTTAGTGCGGCTTATGTGTTTGTTGTTGCAGTGTGGTGAAGTGCATGTGGTTTGCTGTGTGAGAGGTGGTTGTGTGGGTTTTTGTGTGAGTAAAGTATGTAGAAATTTGAGCTTATTGGTTAATGGGTTATCTGTCTCGCAACTAATATTTGCAAATTTAGCTCAATGCCTAGATTTGAGAGTCCTTGATAATGCGAGAGAGGCCCAGGTTTCACAACACAGAAGGTTTGAAACATAGTATACCGAGATGGAGGCTACACCCAGATCCAAGAGTACTGCATAGTGTGAGAGAGACCCATGCTCCACAACGCAATAAGTTTCAAACACAGTAGGCTAGTACGGATGCTACACCTAGATTTGAGGATCGTGCACAGTGGGAGAGAGGCCTAGGTTTCCCAACACCAAAGGTTTCAAATATAATATACAAAGATGGAGGCTATACCTAGATTTGAGATTTGAGAATCCTGTATAGTGGCAGAGATGCCTAGGTTTCACAATGCATTAGGTTTCAAACACGCAGGCTAGCCCTAGATTTGAGAGTCCTGTATAGTTACACATATAACAAACAAGATGGAGGCTACACCTAGATTTGAGAATCCTGTATAGTCACACAGATAACAAACAAGATGGAGGCTACGCCTAGATTTGAGAATCCTCTTTAGTGGGAGAGAGGGCACGCACTCCACGAGGTTCTCGCTGGATGTAATTGAGCGCCATGATGATTAAATGGAGGACAGGAGCACCAGAAAACACACGCTTACCTGAATGCCATGGAGTTTATGGCTCAGAAAGTGTGCAGAGGGGTAAGCCATTGTAGCACAACACGGACAAATTAGCCAATAAGGGCCAGGGGGAGGCACGAGAGGCGGAACTGGAAGGGGTAAGATGGAACGGGGCACACAGGCCGCGACGGTCTCGCTGGATGTAATTGAGAGCCATGATGGTCAAATGGGGGCAGGAGCACCAGAAAACACACACTTACCTGAATACCATGGAATAAATGGCTCAGGAAGCAAGTGTGCAGAGGGGGTAAGCTCTCGTAGCACAACACGGACAAATTGGCCAATAAGGGCCAGGGAGAGGGTGCTGGAGGTGGAACTGGAAGGGGGAGGCTGGAACGGGGCACGCAGGCCGAAAGGGTCTCGCTGGATGTATTTGAGCACCATGATGGTCAAATGGGGGGCAGTAGCACCAGAAAACACATGCTTACCTGAATGCAATGGAGTAAAATGTTGTGTGGCAACAGAAATGGTGTTGGAAATGGAAACATTAAGGGGGTAATTCATAGAATTCAGCGCACAAGTGGCGCACGCGGCTGGCGCACAGTGTGCGCGTGCGAATCCCTGCGCCAGCCGCGTGCGCTAAAATCCATTTCCGCGCACAGCTTATTCATGGATTCCAGCCACCAAAACCAGCCATGGCGCACAGTGGGGCAGCGACCCTGCACAAGCGCCAGTTACGCCCCCAAGGACGCCTCTCGCGCAGGGAAAAGCCATCAATATACCCAATCCAGCGCAAAGGGCTGCGCTAACCCTGTACCAGCACGGCAAGCGGGCTACGTGTATCACTGGGGTGTGCGGGAAGTACCTCACGCGATTGGCCCCGTGCAAGCAGGGTACGCGTATTTCAGGGGTGTGCGGGAAGTGCCACACGCGATTTCAGCAGGGTACGTGTATTTCGAGGGTGCGCGGGGATTTCCACACGCGATTGGGCCCGTGCGAGCAGGGTACGCGTATCTCAGGGGTGCGCAGGAAGTGCCACACGCGATTTCAGCAGGGTACGTGTATTTCAGGGGTGCGCGGGAATTTCCACACGCGATTGGGGGTACGCGTATCTCACGGGTGCGCGGGAAGTGCCACACGCGATTTCAGCAGGGTACGTGTATTCAGGGGTGCGCGGGAAATTCCACACGCGATTTCATCATGGTACGTGTATTTTGGGGTGCGGGGGAAGTTTCACACGCGACATCAGCAGGGCACGTGTATTTCAGGGGTGCGCGGGAAGTTCCACACGCAATTCCATCAGGGTACGTGTATTACAGGGGTGCGCGGGGAGCACCACACGTGAATTGCACGTGTGGGTCCTCCCAGGTGTTCCCTCTACACCCTCCACGGCCCCTGCAGGTGGCTCACACCACAGGGGCCTACCCTGCACATGTCCTGCAGGCACACCATCCACCATGGCCATGACCCCCAGCCAACCCACATGTCAACTTGCACTACTGCCCACCAACGCATGTCGCCCTGCACCCCCAGTCAAGAGGGGCACCCTCCACCAGGCCCCCACCCATGTCTCACAGCACCCCCACCCCCCAGCAGTGCAGGGGCACCCACCACCAGGCCCCCACCCATGTCTCCCACCACCCCCACCCCCCAGCCACCAGGGGCACCCACCACCAGGCCCCCACCCATGTCTCCCAGCACCCCCACCCCCCAGCAGTGCAGGGGCAGCCTCCACCAGGCCCCCACCCATGTCCAACTCATGTCTCCCACCACCCCCACCCCCCAGCAGTGCAGGGGCAGCCTCCACCAGGCCCCCACCCATGTCTCCCAGCACCCCCACCCCCCAGCACTGTGGGGCACCTGCCAGCAGGCCCCCACCCATGTCCAACTCATGTTCCCCACCACCCCCACCCCCTAGCACTGTAGGGAACCTGCCAGCAGGCCCCCACCCATGTCCAACTCATGTCTCCCACCACCCCCACCCCCCAGCACTGTGGGGCACCTGCCAGCAGGCCCCCACCCATGTCCAACTCATGTTCCCCACCACCCCCACCCCCCAGCACTGTGGGGCACCTGCCAGCAGGCCCCCACCCATGTCTCCCACCACCCCACCCCCCAGCAGTGCAGGGGCAGCCTCCACCAGGCCCCCACCCATATCTCCCAGCACTCCCACCCCCCAGCACTGTGGGGCACCTGCAAGCAGGCCCCCACCCATGTCCAACTCATGTTCCCCACCACCCCCACCCCCCAGCACTGTGGGGCACCTGCCAGCAGGCCCTCACCCATGTCCAACTCATGTCTCCCACCACCCCCACCCCCAGCACTGTGGGGCACCTGCCAGCAGGCCCCCACCCATGTCCAACTCATGTTCCCCACCACCCCCACCCCCCAGCAGTGCAGGGGCAGCCTCCACCAGGCCCCCACCCATGTCTCCCACCACCCCCACCCCCCAGCCACCAGGGGCAGCCTCCACCAGGCCCCCACCCATGTCTCCCAAAACCCCCACCCCCCCAGCACTGTGGGGCACCCACCACCAGGCCCCCACCCATGCCCATGTCTCCCAGCACCCCCACCCCCCAGATGTGCAGGGACACCCACCACCAGGCCACCACCCATGTCTCCCAGCACCCCACCCCCCAGCACTGTGGGGCACCCTCCACCAGGCCCCCACCCATGTTTCCCACCACCCCCACCCCCAGCAGTGCAGGGGCACCCACCACCAGGCCCACACCCATGTCTCCCACCACCCCCACCCCCCAGCAGTGCAGGGGCAGCCTCCACCAGGCCCCCACCCATGTCTCCCAGCACCCCCACCCCCCAGTCACCAGGGGCAGCCTCCACCAGGCCCCCACCCATGTCTCCCAGCACCCCCACCCCCCAGCCACCAGGGGCAGCCTCCACCAGGCCCCCACCCATGTCTCCCACCACCCCCATCCCCCAGTCACCAGGGGCAGTCTCCACCAGGCCCACAACCATTTCTCCCAACACCCCCACCCCCCAGCCACCAGGGGCAGCCTCCACCAGGTCCCCACCCATGTCTCCCACCACCCCCACCCCCCAGCAGTGCAGGGGCAGCCTCCACCAGGGCCCCACCCATGTCTCCCACCACCCCCACCCCCCAGCCACCAGGGGCAGCCTCCACCAGGCCCCCACTCATTTCCCCCACCACCCCCACTCCCCAGCACTGTGGGGCACCTGCCAACAGGCCCCCACCCATGTCTCCCACCACCCCCACCCCCCAGCAGTGCAGGGGCAGCCTCCACCAGGCCCCCACCCATGTCTCCCAGCACCCCCACCCCCCAGCACTGTGGGGCACCTGCCAACAGGCCCCCACCCATGTCCAACTCATGTTCCCCACCACCCCCACCCCCCAGCAGTGCAGGGGCAGCCTCCACCAGGCCCCCACCCATGTCTCCCACCACCCCCACCCCCCAGCCACCAGGGGCAGCCTCCACCAGGCCCCCTCCCATGTCTCCCACCAACCCCACCCCCCCAGCACTGTGGGGCACCTACCACCAGGCCCACACCCATGTCTCCCAGCACCCCCACCCCCCAGCAGTGCAGGGGCAGCCTCCTCCAGGTCCCCACCCATGTCTCACACCACCCCAACCCCCAGCACTGTGGGGCACCTGCCAGCAGGCCCCCACCCATGTCCAACTCATGTTCCCCAGCACCCCCACCCCCCAGCCACCAGGGGCACCCTCCACCAGGCCCCCACCCATGTCCAACTCATGTTCCCCACCTCCCCCACCCCCCAGCACTGTGGGGCACCCTCCACCAGGCCCCCACCCATGTCTCCCACTACCCCACCCCCCAGCAGTGCAGGGGCACCCACCACCAGGCCCCCACCCATGTCTCCCACCACCCCCACCCCCCAGCCACCAGGGGCAGCCTCCACCAGGCCCCCACCCATGTCTCCCACCAACCCCACCCCCCAGCACTGTGGGGCACCCACCACCAGGCCCAAACCCATGTCTCCCAGCACCCCCACCCCCAGCAGTGCAGGGGCAGCCTCCACCAGGCCCCCACCCATGTCTCCCAGCACCCCCACCCCCCAGCCACCAGGGGCAGACTCCACCAGGCCCCCACCCATGTCTCCCACCACCCCCACCCCCCCCAGTCACCAGGGGCAGCCTCCACCAGGCCCCCACCCATGTCTCACACCACCCCCACCCCCCAGCCACCGGGGGCAGCCTCCACCAGGCCCCCACCCATGTCTCCCACCACCCCCATCCCCCAGTCACCAGGGGCAGTCTCCACCAGGCCCACAACCATTTCTCCCAACACCCCCACCCCCCAGCCACCAGGGGCAGCCTCCACCAGGTCCCCACCCATGTCTCCCACCACCCCCACCACCCAGCAGTGCAGGGGCAGCCTCCACCAGGCCCCCACCCATGTCTCCCACCACCCCCAACCCCCCAGCCACCAGGGGCAGCCTCCACCAGGCCCCCACCCATGTCTCCCACCAACCCCACCCCCCCAGCACTGTGGGGCACCCACCACCAGGCCCCCACCCATGTCTCCCAGCACCCCCACCCCCAGCAGTGCAGGGGCAGCCTCCACCAGCCCCCACCCATGTCTCCCAGCACCCCACCCCCCAGCCACCAGGGGCAGACTCCACCAGGCCCCCACCCATGTCTCCCACCACCCCCACCCCCCCAGTCACCAGGGGCAGCCTCCACCAGGCCCCCACCCATGTCTCACACCACCCCCACCCCCCAGCCACCAGGGGCAGCCTCCACCAGGCCCCCACCCATGTCTCCCACCACCCCCATCCCCCAGTCACCAGGGGCAGTCTCCACCAGGCCCACAACCATTTCTCCCAACACCCCCACCCCCCAGCCACCAGGGGCAGCCTCCACCAGGTCCCCACCCATGTCTCCCACCACCCCCACCCCCCAGCAGTGCAGGGGCAGCCTCCACCAGGCCCCCACCCATGTCTCCCACCACCCCCACCCCCCAGCCACCAGGGGCAGCCTCCACCAGGCCCCCACTCATTTCCCCCACCACCCCCACCCCCAGCGCTGTGGGGCACCTGCCAACAGGCCCCCACCCATGTCTCCCACCACCCCCACCCCCCAGCAGTGCAGGGGCAGCCTCCACCAGGCCCCCACCCATGTCTCCCAGCACCCTCACCCCCCAGCACTGTGGGGCACCTGCCAGCAGGCCCCCACCCATGTCCAACTCATGTTCCCCACCACCCCCACCCCCCAGCAGTGCAGGGGCAGCCTCCACCAGGCCCCCACCCATGTCTCCCACCACCCCCATCCCCCAGTCACCGGGGCAGTCTCCACCAGGCCCACAACCATTTCTCCCAACACCCCCACCCCCCCAGCACTGTGGGGCACCCACCACCAGGCCCGCACCCATGTCTCCCAGCACCCCCACCCCCCAGCAGTGCAGGGGCAGCCTCCTCCAGGTCCCCACCCATGTCTCCCACCACCCCAACCCCCAGCACTGTGGGGCACCTGCCAGCAGGCCCCCACCCATGTCCAACTCATGTTGCCCACCACCCCCACCCCCAGCCACCAGGGGCACCCTCCACCAGGCCCCCACCCATGTCCAACTCATGTTCCCCACCCCCCCACCCCCCAGCACTGTGGGGCACCCTCCACCAGGCCCCCACCCATGTCTTCCACTACCCCCACCCCCCAGCAGTGCAGGGGCACCCACCACCAGGCCCCCACCCATGTCTCCCACCACCCCCACCCCCCAGCCACCAGGGGCAGCCTCCACCAGGCCCCCACCCATGTCTCCCACCACCCCCACCCCCCCAGCACTGTGGGGCACCCACCACCAGGCCCCCACCCATGCCTCCCAGCACCCCCACCCCCCAGCAGTGCAGGGGCAGCCTCCACCAGGCCCCCACCCATGTTTCCCACCACCCCCACCCCCCAGCACTGTGGGGCAACTGCCAGCAGGCCCCACCCATGTCCAACTCATGTGCCCCACCACCCCCACACACCCCAGCACTGTGGGGCACCTGCCAGCAGGCCCCCACCCATGTGCAACTCATGTTCCCCAGCCAACATGTCATCACAATCTAGATCCCTGGTCCCTATTGTCAGCCTCCAAATGCAAAACACCCACCCGAGTATTGCATCCACCCACTCATAATTTGCAATTACATCACAGAACACCAATTGCAAGTTCCGAAGCAAACACATTTCCCTCACATACACCCAATGGGTGTCAGTGAATCTCAAAACACATATCATGAAATGCATGAAACCAATGAGATACCACACATTGAAGTTCACCAAAAAAAATATGTATTAAAGGAAACATAAATAGAATAAAAAATGAAGAAACAGAAATGTGAATGTACAAAAATTAAAAGAAGCATGTCCGTGAAAAAAAGCAAAACCAAAAATAAAATTCCAAAGTAATGTTGTCCAAAGTCAATGTCCACAAAACAAAATCCAATGGGAAATAAAAAAGAAAGCCATTGCTCAATGGTTAAAAAGTGAAAAAAAAAAATACAATCCAACTGTGAACTATGTACATGGGAACAAGCCAGGGTCCATTATCCCAACAAAATAAAGGAAACCCATCTAACTACACTAACTAATAAAATAAACTATATACAAAAATGTGGCCAATGTCCGAAAGGTCCAAATAAAATCAAAACAAAAATGAAACCTAACACTACCTACATAACTATGTACAAGGGTGGATGTCCCGGGCCAGGGCATCATCGAACTCCTCCTCAATGTCCCGGAGGCGGTCCTCCTCCATGGCCCCGAGGGTCCGCAGGGCCGTCAACGTCTCCACCTCCAAACCCCTGCGGATTGCCTCGAGGCACTCGGCCCACCTCAGGGCCCTCCGCATGGAGTTCTCCGCCCTGACCATTGTGAGCCATGCCTCTTCCGCCCGCTGCCGCTCCGCATCTATGGCGTGGCCCAACCGCTGCCACAAGGAAGACACACTCTGTCCTGGGTCCTCCTGCCCTCCGGCTGATGCCTGCCCCTCCGATGTTGAAGGCCCCGAGCCTTCATGGCTCCCACCACGTTGCTGCTGCTGCTGTGCTTCTGCCCGTGCACTGACTCCTGCTGCCTGCACATCCTCCGCCGGCTGGGGTGCAGTCGTAGATGTGGCCACCCCTGCTGGATGTCCGACTCCCGACTGTGGCAGGGATGCCTCCTCCACCAGCCTGGCCGCACCGTCAGAGGCAGCTCCACAGGGCACCCAGGTGACTGATGGGTGGGAAGATGGCACAGAGGACGACTGGCGCGTAGGGGGTCCAGTTGAGGAGGGGGTCGTAGCAAGCCCCATCAGACGGAGGAATCCGGCCTGGGTGACCTGTCCCAGCAGGCTGACGTGGTCAACGAGCCATTCGAGATGATGTGCAGTCTCTTCATGAAAAGACTGCAGGTCACCTCGCATGGCCCGTTGACGCAACGCCACACCAGCCAGGACAGGCTCAACCCGGACCTGGATAGCCACGTCCGCAGGCAGAGGAAGGCCAGTTGACGTGAGCTCATCCCCTGCCTGAAAACGGGTCTGGACGTAGGCATCCCTGCTGGTGCAAGATGATGCAGGGACAGGATCAGGGACAGGATTGCACACAGGCACCTCCGCGGCGGCCTGTGCTGCCTCCTGTCCCTGGTCCTGCACTGCACCACTAGCACCAGTGGGATCCCCACCTCCAGACCCCGTCTCTGGTGCTTGCACAGCCTCCTCCTCCACCAAACCCCCCACCAACCTGGATGACTCCGTGCCATCTTCCCCTGTTGGGCCCTGTGGGGTCCCAGCTGCCCCTTCTGCTGCCGAGGAGTCCAACTCCAACCTCCGCCTCTTGGACCTCCCCCTGGCAGCTGCTGCCAGGACGCTGCACCGGACTCCTCACTCCCCGACGAGATCACAACATTGGAGGGGAGCCGGGCCTTGCGTCTCCGGCTGGCGGTGGGATCCCCGCCGCTGTGCTCCACAGCACCTTCTCCGCCCTCTTCATCAGTTGACGCTGCAGACAGGGAGAAACAAAACACAGGCATCAGGGCACTGTACCATGGACACATACACACATGACAGTTGTACATGAGTGGCATTGGCAAACCTCAGACATGTCATCACAATCCCCAACACACATGTCATTACAACTCGCACACATGAGCCATACCACAGCCATATCGCAACTGCCACCACCATCCATACACATACAACAGCATGAGCAGCCAAAGGTGAGCCAGACATCACATGCAACACAGGAAGTGCACCACACATGTACACACACCACCACACTTGCATGCATGTGTACACCTCTGCCAAGTGTTGCAGTGTTCAGACGGGCATCCATGTCACATCTGCCAATCAGGCTTCCACATACCGCTGTCACATGCATCCATGTTGCATCACTGTTGCACCCTTGTCAAATACACACACATGCACATGTATACAGTGCTGATACATGCAGCCAAAAACAACATACATGCGTGACATCACGGACATGTCTACTTACATACACATTCATCCAAACATGTGTGCCCACACAACTGCATTTGGCATGCAAGCCTACACACACAAGCACCATCCATGTCTCACACATTCCAGCCCTCGCATGTGTCAGCCCCACGGCCCTGTACACCCCCACCCATACTCGACCCCATACAAACAGATGTGCAACCTGCACACTACTGAATAATCACCACACGCACTGCTCACAATCAGGATGCATGTACACTCACCGCTCGACTCCAGACGGGTCTGCTTCTCAAGGACCTGGATGTGGAACGCAGGGGATATGCGTTCCAGGACCCTCATCTGTTCTTCCGACAAGTGGCCCCGGCGCCCCTTGGCATCCGCTGCCTTCAAGAGGCGCCGGGCCTTGTTCAGGGTCCTGGACCTGAAGTCCTCCAGCACTTCTTGACATGTTGTAAGTCGCGGACTGCCACCCCCTCCGCGTTGATGGCAGTCACGATGTCAGTCCAGATCCGAGTCCGTCCTTCCTTGTTGGCGCGGGAACTTCCGAAGAGGGCATCATACTGCCCCAGGACTTGCTCCACCAGGACACCAACTTCGGTGGCACTGAAGCTGGTGCCCCTCTGCCTCTCTGGCCGGGGGTTGTCAGTGGTCCCAGATGGTGTTTGCCCCGACATGACAACCCCAGAGGCAGGAGTGGGTGGGCAACTGGGTCCTGGGGCTGGGCTGTGGAGCGATGGAATCCCAGTCGGGAGTCTTCGGTTCCAGCAGGGGTGGTCACAGCAACAGCACCCCTGGCTGATGTGCAGGCAGCAAATGGCAGGGCACGTGGGCAGCAGGCAGTCAGGCAGCAGCAGATGGCAGGTGGGAGCGTGCTCGGGGCTCTGGGGGGGCAGTAGTTCGGCCTTCTGGGCAGGAGCGTGGTCTTCCGTGTGCTTACGCGTGGCCAGCTTGATACGGAGTGATTTGGCACGTGAAAAATCTGCACGTCAGCGTGTAATTCGAGGAAAGGCCCTTAGCGCGTAAGCGCGTCTGCACGCGTACGCATTTTCATTGGACAGAAGGCCCCTCAAGCGCAAGCGCCCCTGTCACGTGATGCGTACAGACGTGCATGGGCATTTCAGCGCGCATGAAAAACTGCACGTCCGCGTGTAATACAAGGAAAGGGCCCATGCGCGTAAGCGCGCGTGGAAAACTGCACGTCCGCATGTAATACGAGGAAAGGGCCCATGCGCGTAAGCGTGCATGGAAAACTGCACGTCCGCATGTAATACAAGGAAAGGGCCCATGCGCGTAAGCGCGCGTGAAAAACTGCACGTCCGCATGTAATACGAGGAAAGGGCCCATGCGCGTAAGTGACGTGACGCGTGCATGCGTTTCCCTCAGCACGGGTTAAAGGTGAGCGGGCCCAGCAGTTTGCTGTACGTGCCTTTCGTGGAGATCGACGTGTGTTGCTGCTTCCTGTTGTTTCGCGCGCCATCACAACTTCACAGCTATCAAGGACGTATCTCTTCTTTTGGCGGGGGTATTGGCTACGCGTGTTTTTCTGCATCGCGCTAGTCAGACTGTGAGGCGCACACGCTCTTTTTCCCACTGCGGGTGCCCCTGTGTATCGCACCCAGTTTCGATGTCATAGTAGCCTGCGTGTCCCACGCGTACGCGTTATTCGTGTTACTGGGTACCACCGCGTACTGCGGGAGGTTGAATCCACGCACGTAGGCTGCAGGGTTGCGTGCATGGTTTTACTCCAGTTTTGGGGTGCCTGAGCGTTGCGTGACCCGTCACCACATCACCGGGGTCACATACAGCCTTGCAGTTGCAGGGGGGCTGTTAACACCTTGCTTCCCACCCCCTTCACCCCAATTGCCCAGGTCAATTGTGGTGTACACCTCCCATTGGCACCACTCCATCTGTGCCAGCACTACTACATCTGTGCCATGGTTGGGAGGCCACCAAAGGTGAGGGGCGCCTCAGCTGGGCGTACTCCTCGTGGCGGGCGTGGTTGGGGACGTGGCCGTGGTGACCAGGGAGTAGGGGGACTCCAGGGTGTCCAGGGCAGCCACAGAGGGGGAAGAGGCAGGGGTGTGCCACTTGAGCACAATGTTGTGCCATGTGTCGGTGCAGCCATGCCACCACCCCCTGTGGTTCCGGGGGATGCAGGTCCTGCATCTGGCACTGGCACCCATATGACCCGGCAGTCCGTTCCATCGACTGCCACGGGCCTAAGGGTAGTGGTAGCTGCAGGTGCAGCTGTGGACACCGCCACCCAGGCTCAGGGTCTGCCAGCGCAGGCTGCGTTGGCACTTGAAGAGCCCTTGGTAGATCTCCAACAGGGCAGGGGGGAAAACATAGGGGCAGGCCGGGCTGCTCAGACCAAGACACGTGTCCCTGGGGCAGTCATGTCATCTGCTGCCCCGAACAGCCGGGTGTTGGCAAGTGCAGGGGCAGATGCACCCAACAGCAACCCGGTTGTGAGCCTGCCAACCAGGACCGTTGTGGTCAATGACCCTGCCACAGCTGATGTTGCTGCGCAGGGTCCATTAGTGGGCACCCAGCTGCCACTGACACAAGTCAGGCCTTTGGTCATTCCTCCACCTGCCACTCCCTTGGCTCAATCCACCGAACCCACTGGCCATACTGGTCAGGGTGGCACTAGCCAGCCAGGGTCTGCGCCACAGTCCAAGAGGAGGAAGGTTGCACCTGCAGCACAGGCTGGGACCCCACACACAGCCACGACTTCCTGCACGTCGAGGAAGAAGCCTTTCTGTAAACAGGAACTGGACTTCCTCGTGGACTACGTGCGGGGCCACAGCGTGACATGCTAGTGGGTGCTAATAGTCAGACTACGGCTGCCCAACGTGACACCCACTGGAAGCATGTTGCGGAACATGTCAATTCATTCGGCCATGAGGTGCGCACGGCGCAGGAGTGCAAAAAGCGTTGGAATGACATCAAGCGTAGCACTAAGGCCAAGCGTGCCTCAAATTACAACTTGACTCTGGTGACTGGCGGTGGGCCTGCACCAGAGGAGGAAGAACTCACTCCGCATGAGGCTCTGGTTGCGGATTTCATACCACCTGAATTGGTCGAAGGAGTGGGAGAGATGCTGGACTTTGATGCCCAGTCCAGTGAGTGTTGATGCGTGTGTGTTGAGGACGTGTGTGTTTCACTTGTGGGATGTGTTGTGCATGATTGCTGCTACATGTGACGTGTACATGGTTCTGATGTGTAAGTAATGCAATGCTACCGTCATGCATGTCTCCTCTGCCTGCATGCGGGACTCCATGTGGGCATGCTCCCTTGCCCCTCCTCCGCCACTCTGCACTCCAGTTCCACCTTTGCACTGGTCTGCTCCAATCTTGCCAATGTGTAGTTTCTTGTTCATGTGTCCTGTGTAGATGCTAACTTCCAGCGTAGAAACTGCCAGACATATGCCGTGTGGTACAGCCTTAGTACTCGATGCAGGGTATCTCACTTGTACTGTGCATGGGTCAGATGTCCCGCAGGGACATGAGTGCCCATTCATGCTCCATGTGCATTGCACGCATGCCCCTATGTGTCCTTGACTGGATGATGACTGTAATATGAGTCCTTGGTTACATATATTGCCTGCCATCTCATCGGCCTCCCCATGTCAACTGTGGCTCAGTCCTGCGTTGCACACATGTTTAGGCCCTGACAATCTGTGTGGCTCACAGTTCAATGGCCAATGACTCTGTCCAACTCTTGTGTCTTCTTCACACGTGGGCGGCCTCCGGAGTTTCCATCATGTGTCCTGCCCACTGTCCCAGCATCATTTGCAGTGTTGTAATTTGAATCACATTACGCTGTTGATGCCAGTCAACACTGCCTGTCAATACACAGGTGTATGGTCAGCCTTTTGATACCATGCTAGACATCCCTGCTTTGGTACTGGGGTGGAGGGGTGCTTGGCTTCTATACATGGTACACATTGAATGCACAATGCACGTGATGTCTGAATTTGACATTGCACTGCCTTCACATTTCCTGGCACACACCATGTAGTGCTTGTACATGTAGGTAGTGAGTGGCGTACACATTTTCTGCACTGCATAGACCAACTTCCATGGAAACTGCCACCTTTCATCAGGTCTGATCACAGAAGCTATTCAAAGTAGACCCAGCATACATGTCAGGTCATATGTTGTGTGTCACATGTCTGCCGGATGCCTTTGCTGTTGGTGTGTGTCGTGTGCTTCTGACATGTGTATTGACCTTTTTCTCTCTATTTTTCAGATGATGACGCAATGGAGGCGGAGGATGGTGTTGTCATGCCAGACACAGGGTTGGTAACACCACATCAACCCGGCACTAGTGGGGGTCGTGGGGTGGTAGGCCACGAAAACCCCCAAGTGCTGCAGTCCATCTTGTCTCTGGCTGCCTATGAGTCCAGCCTTGATGACGACTCTGTTGTCCATGTTGATGAGCATCAAGTCCATGTGTCAGGGGTGAGTGATTCTGATGTGGACACTCCTCTGTCTGCGACACCTGCACTGAGGGATCAGACAGTCTTGGTTCCTCCGCCCGTGGTGGATCGGGACGCAGGGTCACCCTCCACACCAGTCACTGATGTGCCTGGGACATCACGTCGACGGGGGCATGTAGTCGTGCAGCCGCAGGCGGTGCCAACACAGCGAGGACCCCCGGTCCTTGGGTCCCGCAGGGGTCAAACCCGGCAACGTGGTTGCGGCGCGCAACCGCTGTATACTGAGTGGGAGCAAGACATGACTGCCAATTCCGAACGGCAAGGGGCAGCAATGGAGAACATCGCTGAGAGCAAGGAGCGTGTGGCCCGATCTGTGCTCCCCCCTGCTAGGCAGGTGCTTCTCCAGCAGCAGGCGGCATGGTCCACGGCCCGCTCGCTCAGGCTGGGCATGGCGGCCTCAGACAGGGCACGCCAGGCTGAAATGTTGTCTCTGCGTCAAGCAATTGCTGCTCACACAGAGGCGCACATGGATGCCCTGAGAGAGGAGTATGCTTCCCTCAGATCCACTCTGGGTGTCCTTATGATGTCCCAGAGGCAGCAGGCAGAGGAGAGGTTTGCACAGCTTGAGCGTACCATCTCGGCTGAGCTACAGGCTTGCCGGGAGGTGCAGCGGTTGTCCAGCCAGGCCTTGCAGGAGGAACTCTGTGTTACACGTGCTACCTTGAAGAGGAAGCACGTGTATCACGTGAGGTTCTGCATGCAGACCTACGTCACATCGCCACACAGAACCAGGCTCACCCGTCCGGCAGACTTGCTGCCGACGAGGGGCAAGCTGCGGCTAGGCGTGGCCAGGCTACTGTGCCACGTCCTCCTTTCCAGGATGAGCCAGACTCGGACGACCATCTATCTCCCACATAGGTCGTGCTGTGCAGGCGTTGAGCCCATGGAGGATTTTTTTTTTTGGCTCAGCATCATCGCATGTGGATGTTGAGCAGCACCCTGTACCTCCCCCCTCCTGGGTGCCTCCCCCCCGGGTCGTATGTGGCCATTTTTGATTTTTCTTTTAGTTTAGTTAGTTAAGTTTCTGTTTGATAGTTAGTTTAAATAGGTAATGTAGGTTTTCCATAGTTAGTGTAATTAGTTAATAGTTGAGTTAGTTTAAAATTGCTAGTCTATTGTGCTTTCATGTGACGGTGCGGTGCTTTGTGGCTTTTGAAGGCATCCACTGTCTGTTCCAGCTGGGCCCTTCATGGTTGTCTTGTGTATGTGTTTGCTGCTTGGGGTCCTTGACTCACATATGCCACTCCTGCCTCCCTTATCCATGGGCTCGCAAGGATGGTTCGGTGTTACAGCATTTTACACAAGGGCTTTGGACTGTCATATCTGTGGCATGTCTGGTGCTGTGTGACTTGTGTTGACACCCCTAGTGGGGATGATTTAGGTGTCATTGTCCACTGTTCAGCTTTTGCTAGATGGGGTGTGTCATGATTAATGTGGACATTGATTGCTATGCATTGTGTAGTATGTTTCATATCTTTCCTGTACATGTGCTTGTTGCAATTCATGCTGTAGATAGTGTTCCACACTTTGGAGGTGAAAGACGGACTGATGGTGTGATTTGTGATGTGACTCTTTGACATGGTCAAGTAATGAGATGCCTGATGAGACACACACAGATGACTTTGAAGCATTAATCATGTGTTTCATGCCCTTTCTGCAGGGGGATGAGCCTCCAGAGCACCTTTGCCAGCAGACATGGCCCATTGGACGACGGAATTCTGGACCCGTTTGTTGGTGCCCACATACACATGTGTGCACAAGCAGAGGCACAGTGATTGCAGACCCACATCCTAGAACTGCTGACATGTTCCAAGGAACTCCAGGCAAGGTGAGCATCACAGGGGGGCCACGACACAGCAAAGCTTGCACCAGGCGAGTTGCAAATGCAGGCTTAGTCACAGCACTGAGGGTGAGCTTAGACGAATATTGGTGTTGAAGCACACAATGCAGCTCAGATGTGTTTGTGGACTGATGGCTGTTGATAGTAGGGTTGTCTGGGACACATGCAGGGGCAGTGGCACATACCCTCCGGTACACCAAGGTCCATTGAGGCACTTGTATCAACCATGTAGCCTTCCGAGACATGGAAAGGGGCAGCTCACAGGGACGTACAGCAAGGGACATACTCGGGTGCAGTGCATGTCTTTTCCACGTACTTCATGATAAATGCACTGCCCACTTTGTTTCGGTCATGGTGGTACGCAACTTGCTCTGTAGTCATGGCTTGCTATATGGGTCTGTCTGCTTACCCAGGGAACATTGCATGTTGTGTGAATTGTGACACATTGGTGTTCCATTTGCCACGTACCCACCAGCGGCTGACTTACTGCATTGACTGTGTATGACCCGTCACAGGGGTGATGTTATATATGGGTACGAAGCATCGACCACAGATTGTCTGTTTGTAGAGTAGTTTGTTGCTATGGGGCATGTTTGGTGTTGTGTTTTTGTGTAATTGGCACGTACAGCTTGTTGACTGTGGCTCTCTTTGCAGCATTGCAGTGCTCCTGTAACCGGACCTGAGAGTGCGCAGGCAGGAGGCCAGCACTCAAAACCAGAGCTAAGTGTCTTGTTGTTTTTCTTACGAACTGCTCTGCATAGGCTTGCTGGGGAGTGTACTGATGCATGGATGTATGTGTGGTTCAATTTGGTATGTTTTTTTCTCCCTGATCACCCGTGATCCTATGCAATTTTGAAACCTGTACCCTCGACCCGGTGTTCCTGCTTCCCGTGCCTATCCAAGCAACATTCCCTGACCCTCTTTCCCCACTGGGGTTGCGGATGCCTGTGAAAGCCCCGAACTTGCAGGCGCCAAAACCCTAGAGGGGGTGGTTGGTTCGTACCACTCCTGAGCCTGGGCTACAGAAGGCCATGACAATGATGTCCAAGTTTGTTTGGATTGTGTATGTGTTCATGCAGGTTGTACATTTTCGTGCATTCCCTAGTTTCATGTGTCATTCCTCCTCCCCTCTCCTGCCACTCATTCCAGTCATCCAGTGTGTCAACACCTGTCCCGACTGCATATCCCTGAACCTCATTCCCTACCAGGGTCTCAGGGGCCTGTGTGAATTTGACCTTGCAGGCACCCGGGGCATGGTGGGGGTGGTTGTTTCGTGACACTCCCGCGCCTGTACAGGGGACCTGTGACAGTACACATCCATTCATGGTGCATCATCCTATGTCATGTACCACACATGTCTCACATCCTGTCGTGACATTGTTTTGCTGTGCTACCTTGGTTGTTGCATCATTGTGGTAGTACTTGACCTTGGGAGGTACTGCTACGTCAAGTCATCTACTGGAGGGTGTTCGGGTTCATTTTTATGCCTTGGATTTTGTGATTTTGGAAATGAGTGTGGATTCTGAGGGTTCAGGCATCTTTTTACACACAAGGTGGGAGATGGTGACGAAGGGTAAAGGTGATCCTGTGGCCAGGTGGAATTGAGGTTTGGAGGCTCCATGACCCAGGTGCAGTTGTTCAGTGGGTCATGGTCATTTGTGAGGGGGGGGGGTTGTTGTTGATAGTTGCCTTGCCCTGCAGTGTGATGGGAACTCTGACATAGTAATGGTGGTATCCTATATACATGTTGTGTTCTGCTGATCAATGCCTGTTCATGTGTTGTGTTTTCCTTTCAGGTGCGAGGGGATAGTTGTGGTTTGACATGCTGGGGTGTACACATGGTGGATGATCACATGTGATGTGTAGGGAACACTGATGGTCACTTGAGTGCACATGCATATGTGGAGTGCATGTCCTTGCAGAACCACACACCTGCACTCTGATGCACTACATGTACTCCCACCCTTGCATATCCACGTGTACACTGTTTGCCTTCTGGTGCCCACTGTGTCCCGGCAGCACATGTTCTGTGACCGATCATGGATCCAGTACATGCCTAATTTGATGTTTGACGTGGTCTGTCACTTAGATGTGATGCTCAGGGTGTGCATCACACACAATGGCTGTTCACTGTGCTGTGCGCTGAGCAGTGTGATACAGGAGTAGGACACTGCACACATGAGCTGCAGTGTTGATTTTGCAATGCATAATGTGCATGTAGACAGGCATTCATTGTGATGTTACGTCTACGACTGTTGTAATGCATTTGGAAATGACTTATTTTGGGTGGGAGAGTTTGTTGGTCTGTCATTTCATCTGATTCCGGGTCAGGCAGCAGTGTCCGATGCCACTGTACATTTAGGACATGGCAATGTGTACCTTATCGTTACTGCGTTGGTGTATGGGTATTGCTTGCCATGTCATGTTGATGTTTGGGAGGGTTTGAGTGACATGACAGTGATGGCCATGGCCTGTTTTACAGGTGTGTGTGATGCACACCTTGCATGTCCGGGTCATCCGCTTCTCAGAGCAACTAGCTGGGGGTAGATTTCTCTCCGCAGCAGGGCCCTCCCCCTGGAACAGACTTCCGGCCTGACTTGAACTTGAGGGGAACCATCTCCAGTTCTGGAAGCACCTCAAGACCTTCCTCTTTGCTTCTGCTTACTCTCTGCCTCTCCCTTGCAGAATTCTTCACTGGAACTGCACAGGAGCTGCAACTGGGCCACTCTCACCGACCTCGGTCCCTGGCCCAGCCACTCTCCACTTGCACTGCCTCCCTGGCAACCACTGCACTGCAGTACTGTCTCTCTATCCCTACAGCCCTCCCTTCCCAGCACTTGTCTGCACTTACCTTTGTAGTTGCCACCAGGCGACCTATTTATTATTTTTTTGGGCTACTTCCCCTGTACTGGACTCCCCCCCACCCTTCCCCTTGCACTTTTCCCATTCCCCCTACTCCTGCACTTGCACGATCTCAATGACACCATGCCTAGTAGTACCGTTCTCTTTGTTCCCTTGTTCCCCCCTCCCTGCCTCATTGCGCCTTGGAATACTTGTGTATGGCCCATATCATGTCATATGTCATATGTGTGCCTTTTGGTCACACAGGATAGATTGTGTTTAAGTAGCTAGGGATGCAGACGATGTGGCACTTCCATGGCAACTATCTCAGGGTGGTAGGGTTGTGACAGTTGACTGTCTCTTTGTCATCATCGATTGTTACCTGGTATGTGCCAGGCCTGTGTGCACTCCGCAGGGGTGGGAGTTTAGGTGAAAAATGTGGCCACAAGCTGGGTCCGGGCTTCCTCGCCACGTGCCCTGTCCCCTCCCATGGGCAGTGCCTGTGCCTGTGGTTGGGGATGTGGGGGCACCACCATGTCCACCGGGACGCCCTGCCGTGTTGCAACATTGTGCAGGACACATGCTGCCACAATGATCCTGCACACTACTGGTGGTGCATAGAGTAGTTGCCCACCAGAGCGATCAAGGGAGCGGAAACGTGACTTGAGCACTCCGAATGTGCGCTCCACTATGCCCCTGGTTGCAATATGGGCGCCGTTGTATCTTACCTGGGGTGGTGTGGTGGGGTTCCGGATTGGCGTCATCATGTGGTTGCTCAGAGGGTAGGCATTGTCCCCTGGGGAGGTGATAATAGTTGAGATTATTAGGGTTTGGATATTTGTCTGTGTGTGACTTGCATGCATATGCAAGGGCATTTGTACTGACCTAGGAGCCATGTGTTGCCATGCTGCCCAGCCTCCAGGGCCCGGCTCAGGGTGGACATTCTGTATATGAAACTGTCATGGGTGGAGCCAGGGGTTCATAGTGATAATACCGAATTTAAAAATCTCGAAAACCAAAATCTCGAATACAAAAGGCCGAAAAATAAAATATTGAATTTTTTTTTCAATGTGTTTTTTTTCAAAATGGGGGGGTTCCCCCCCAACCCCCCTTTTTTTCATTTTTTTTTTATTTTACCCCTTTTTTTTACTTACCTGACCCCAAAAACATATATAAATAAATAAATAAAAAATTCAATATTTTTTTTTTCGATATTTTATTTTTCGGCCTTTTTGTATTCGAGATTTTGTTTTCGAGATTTTGACTGACCACCGGAGCCAGGGTAGTTTGCATAGACAGAGGTGATGATTCCCTTTGCATCACATACCACCTGTACATTGATGGAATGCCAGTGCTTGCGGTTTCGGTAGATGTGCTCAATGGCCCTAGGTGGACGTAGGGCCACATGGGTGCAATCTATGACACCGAGCACTTTGGGGAAGTGTGCCACCCTGAAAAAATCCAGGACAACGGCCTGCCTTTCTGCGGGTGTTCTGGGCATGTATATGTGCCTGCGGACTGAGGGGCGTGCTGTCATGATTGCCAGTACCTGGTGTAGGCAGCGTGACTGCGTGGCCTGTGAGACCCCCCCACTATGGCAGTGGTCCACTAAAATGACTCAGTGGCCAAAAAATGCAGGACATTGAGCAGCTTCTCCAAGTGGCTCAATGCTTGGGAGCAAAGGGTGGGGGATGTGAGTTCATCTTCCCACTCCCTGACCAGGTCTAGGATGATCTGGGGTGGAAACCTATACCTGTCGTAGACCTGGTCGTCAGGCATCCCAAAAAGGCTTGTCCGTGGTGCGAAAATGCGTGCCCTGGCTATTCTCCTCCTTCTGCGGTGTCCCACGATCAGTGCAGCGACAAATGGGGCATTCATCGTAGCTGTATATACGCGTTTGTTGTTTGCGCGCACTTTTATGCTGTGCGCGGGGACGGCTCCGCCTGCCTTCATGTGGGCGGACGCGTTGACGCCTGTGCACGTCATTTGCCGTGCGCGGGTTTCCCGTATTCGGATACGGTCCGAGTGTCATCGCGTGTGATCGGAGGGGAGTGAGAGTACACGCAATTGGCCTGGGTACGTGTGTTTCGGGGTGCGCGGGAAGTTCCACACGCAATTAGCCTGGGTACGTGTGTTCCGGGGTGCCGGGAACTTTCACACGCGATTGGTGGAAATCCACGTGTGTTCTGTCATCACGTGCAATGAGGGAAACACCTGCGCGCGTCACGTCACAGACGCGTTCACGCGCTAAGGGCCTTTGGTCCAATGAAATCGCATATGCGTGCTGCCGTGCATACGCGCTAAGGGCCTTTCCTCGTATTACACGCGGACGTGCAGTTTTCCACGCGCGCTTGCGCGCATGGGCCCTTTCCTCGTATTACACGCGGACGTGCAGTTTTTCATGCGCGCTGAAATGCCCATGCACGTCTGTACGCGTCACGTCACAGGGGTGCTTGCGCTTGAGGGGCCTTCTGTCCAATGAAAATGCGTACGCGTGCAGACGCGCTTACACGCTAAGGGCCTTTCCTCGAATTACACGCTGACATGCAGATTTTTCACGTGCCAAATCACTCCGTATCAAGCTGGCCACGCGTAAGCACACGGAAGACCACGCTCCTGCCCAGAAGGCCGAACTACTGCCCCCAGAGTCCCAAGCACGCTCCCACCTGCCATCTGCTGCTGCCTGACTGCCTGCTGCCCACGTGCCCTGCCATTTGCTGCCTGCACATCAGCCAGGGGTGCTATTGCTGTGACCACCCCTGCTGGAACCGAAGACTCCCGACTGGGATTCCATCGCTCCACAGCCCAGCCCCAGGACCCAGTTGCCCACCCACTCCTGCCTCTGGGGTTGTCATGTCGGGGCAAACACCATCTGGGACGACTGACAACCCCCGGCCAGAGAGGCAGAGGGGCACCAGCTTCAGTGCCACCGAAGTTGGTGTCCTGGTGGAGCAAGTCCTGGGGCAGTATGATGCCCTCTTCGGAAGTTCCCGCGTCAAAAAGGAAGGACGGACTCGGATCGTGACTGACATCGTGACTGCCATCAACGCGGAGGGGGTGGCAGTCCGCGACTTACAACATGTCAAGAAGTGCTGGAGGACTTCAGGTCCAGGACCCTGAAGAAGGCCCGGCGCCTCTTGAAGGCAGCGGATGCCAAGGGGCGCCGGGGCCACTTGTCGGAAGAACAGATGAGGGTCCTGGAACGCATATCCCCAGCGCTCCACATCCAGGTCCTTGAGAAGCAGACCCTTCTGGAGTCGAGCGGTGAGTGTACATGCATCCTGATTGTGAGCAGTGCGTGTGGTGATTATTCAGTAGTGGGCAGGTTGCACATCTGTTTGTATGGGGTCGAGTATGGGTGGGGGTGTATAGGGCCGTGGGGCTGACACATGCGAGGGCTGGAATGTGTGAGACATGGATGGTGCTTGTGTGTGTAGGCTTGCATGCCAAATGCAGTTGTGTGGGCACACATGTTTGGATGAATGTGTATGTAAGTAGACATGTCCGTGATGTCACGCATCTATGTTGTTTTTGGCTGCATGTATCAGCACTGTGTACATGTGCATGTGTGTGTATTTGACAAGGGCGCAACAGTGATGCAACATGGATGCATGTGACAGCGGTATGTGGAAGCCTGATTGGCAGATGTGACATGGATGCCCATCTGAACACTGCGACACTTGGCAGAGGTGTACACATGCATGCAAGTGTGGTGGTGTGTGTACATGTGTGGTGCACTTCCTGTGTTGCATGTGATGTCTGGCTCACCTTTGGCTGCTCCTGCTGTTGTATGTGTATGGATGGTGGTGGCAGTTGCGATATGGCTGTGGTATGGCTCATGTGTGCGAGTTGTAATGACATGTGTGTTGGGGATTGTGATGACATGTCTGAGGTTTGCCAATGCCACTCATGTACAACTGTCATGTGTGTATGTGTCCATTGTACAGTGCCCTGATGCCTGTGTTTTGTTTCTCCCTGTCTGCAGCGTCAACTGATGAAGAGGGCGGAGAAGGTGCTGTGGAGCACAGCGGCGGGGATCCCACCGCCAGCCGGAGACGCAAGGCCCGGCTCCCCTCCCATGTTGTGATCTCGTCGGGGAGTGAGGAGTCCGGTGCCGAGTCCCAGGCCGCAGCTGCCGGGGGGGAGGTCCAAGAGGGGGAGGTTGGAGTTGGACTCCTCGGCAGCAGAAGGGGCAGCTGGGACCCCACAGGGCCCAACAGGGGAAGATGGCACGGAGTCAACCAGGTTGGTGGGGGGTTTGGTGGAGGAGGAGGCTGTGCAAGCACCAGAGACGGGGTCTGGAGGTGGGGATCCCACTGGTGCTAGTGGTGCAGTGCAGGACCAGGGACAGGAGGCAGCACAGGCCGCCGCGGAGGTGCCTGTGTGCAATCCTGTCCCTGATCCTGTCCCTGCATCATCTTGCACCATCAGGGATGCCTACGTCCAGACCCGTTTTCAGGCAGGGGATGAGCCCATGTCAACTGGCCTTCCTCTGCCTGCGGACGTGGCTATCCAGGTCCGGGTTGAGCCTGTCCTGGCTGGTGTGGCGTTGCGTCAACGGGCCATGCGAGGTGACCTGCAGTCTTTTCATGAAGAGACTGAACGTCATCTCGAATGGCTCGTTGACCACGTCAGCCTGCTGGGACAGGTCACCCAGGCCGGATTCCTCCGTCTGATGGGGCTTGCTACGACCCCCTCCTCAACTGGACCCCCTACGTGCCAGTCGTCCTCTGTGCCATCCTCCCGCCCATCAGTCACCTGGGTGCCCTGTGGAGCTGCCTCTGACGGTGCGGCCAGGCTGGTGGAGGAGGCATCCCTGCCACAGTCGGGAGTCGGACGTCCAGCAGGGGTGGCCACATCTACGACTGCACCCCAGCCGGCGGAGGATGTGCAGGCAGCAGGAGGCAGTGCACGGGCAGAGGCACAGCAGCAGCAGCAACGTGGTGGGAGCCATGAAGGCTCGGGGCCTTCAACATCGGAGGGGCAGGCATCGGCCGGAGGGCAGGAGGACCCAGGACAGAGAGTGTCTTCCGTGTGGCAGCGGTTGGGCCACGCAATAGATGCGGAGCGGCAGCGGGCGGAAGAGGCACGGCTCACAATGGTCAGGGCGGAGAACTCCATGCGGAGGGCCCTGAGGTGGGCCGAGTGCCTCGAGGCAATCCGCAGGGGTTTGGAGGTGGAGAAGTCGATGGCCCTGCGGACCCTCGGGCCATGGAGGAGGACCGCCTCCGGGACATTGAGGAGGAGTTCGATGATGCCCTGGCCCGGGACATCCACAAGTGAGCCGTGAAACTAGCCCGCTGTCCTTGTACATAGTTATGTAGGTAGTGTTAGGTTTCATTTTTGTTTTGATTTTATTTGGACCTTTCGGACATTGGCCACATTTTTGTATATAGTTTATTTTATTAGTTAGTGTAGTTAGATAGGTTTCCTTTATTTTGTTGGGATAATGGACCCTGGCTTGTTCCCACGTACATAGTTCACAGTTGGATTGTATTTTTTTTTCACTTTTTAACCATGCAGCAATGGCTTTCTTTTTTATTTCCCATTGGATTTTGTTTTGTGGACATTGACTTTGGACAACATTACTTTGGAATTTTATTTTTGGTTTTGCTTTTTTTCACGGACATGCTTCTTTTAATTTTTGTACATTCACATTTCTGTTTCTTCATTTCTTATTCTATTTATGTTTCCTTTAATACATATTTTTTTTGGTGAACTTCAATGTGTGGTATCTCATTGGTTTCATGCATTTCATGATATGTGTTTTGAGATTCACTGACACCCATTGGGTGTATGTGAGGGAAATGTGTTTGTTTCGGAACTTGCAATTGGTGCTCTGTGATGTAATTGCAAATTATGAGTGGGTGGATGCAATACTCGGGGTGGTGTTTTGCATTTGGAGGCTGACCATAGGGACCAGGGATCTAGATTGTGATGACATGTTGGGGAACATGAGTTGCACATGGGTGGGGGCCTGCTGGCAGGTGCCCCACAGTACTGGGGGGTGGGGGTGGTGGGGAACATGAGTTGGACATGGATGGGGGCCTGCTGGCAGGTGCCCCACAGTGCTGGGGGGTGGGGGTGGTGGTAGACATGGGTGGGGGCCTGGTGGAGGCTGCCCCTGCACTGCTGGGGGGTGGGGGTGCTGGGAGACATGGGTGGGGGCCTGGTGGTGGGTGCCCCACAGTGCTGGGGGGGTGGGGGTGGTGGGAGACATGGGTGGGGACCTGGTGGAGGCTGCCCCTGGTGGCTTGGGGGTGGGGTGCTGGGAGACATGGGTGGGGGCCTGGTGGAGGCTGCCCTTGGTGGCTGGGGGGTGGGGGTGGTGTGAGACATGGGTGGGGGCCTGGTGGAGGCTGCCCCTGCACTGCTGGGGGGTGGGGGTGGTGGGAGACATGGGTTGGGGCCTGGTGGTGGGTGCGCCTGCACTGCTGGGGGGTGGGGGTGGTGGGAGTCATGGGTGGGGGCCTGGTGGAGGGTGCCCCACAGTGCTGGGGGGTGGGGGTGCTGGGAGACATGGGTGGGGGCCTGGTGGAGGCTGCCCCTGGTGACTGGGGGGGTGGGGTGGTGGGAGACATGGGTGGGGGCCTGGTGGTGGGTGCCCCTGCACTGCTGGGGGGTGGGGGTGCTGGGAGACATGGGTGGGGGCCTGGTGGTGGGTGCCCCACAGTGCTGGGGGGTGGGGGTGGTGGGAGACATGGGTGGGGGCCTGGTGGAGGCTGCCCCTGGTGGCTGGGGGGTGGAGGTGGTGGGAGACATGGGTGGGGGCCTGGTGGAGGCTGCCCCTGCACTGCTGGGGGGTGGGGGTGGTGGGAGACATGGGTGGGGGCCTGGTGGTGGGTGCCCCTGCACTGCTGGGGGTGGGGGTGGTGGGAGACATGGGTGGGGGCATGGTGGAGGGTGCCCCACAGTTCTGGGGGGTGGGGGTGCTGGGAGACCTGGGTGGGGGCCTGGTGGAGGCTGCCCCTGGTGACTGGGGGGGTGGGGGTGGTGGGAGACATGGGTGGGGGCCTGGTGGAGGCTGCCCCTGGTGGCTGGGGGGTGTGGGTGCTGGGAGCCATGGGTGGGGACCTGGTGGAGGCTGCTGATGGTGGCTGGGGGGTGGGGGTGCTGGGAGACATGGGTGGGGGCCTGGTGGAGGCTGCCCCTGGTGTCTGGGGGGGTGGGGGTGGTGGGAGACATGGGTGGGGGCCTGGTGGTGGGTGCCCCTGGTGGCTGGGGGGTGGGAGTGCTGGGAGACATGGGTGGGGCCTGGAGGTGGCTGCCTATGCACTGCTGGGGGTGGGGGTGGTGGAGAACATGAGTTGGACATGGGTGGGGACCTGCTGGCAGGTGCCCCACAGTGCTGGGGGGTGGGGGTGGTGGGGAACATGAGTTGGACATGGGTGGGGGCCTGCTGGCAGGTGCCCCACAGTGATGGGGGGTGGGGGTGCTGGGAGACATGGGTGGGGGCCTGGTGGAGGCTGCCCCTGCACTGCTGGGGGGTGGGGGTGGTGGGAGTCATGGGTGGGGCCTGCTGGCAGGTGCCCCACAGTGCTGGGGGGTGGGGGTGGTGGGGAACATGAGTTGGACATGGGTGGGGGCCTGCTGGCAGGTCCCCACAGTTCTGGGGGGTGGGGGTGCTGGGAGACATGGGTGGGGGCCTGGTGGTGGGTGCCCCACAGTGCTGGGGGGTGGGGGTGGTGGGAGACATGGGTGGGGGCCTGGTGGAGGCTGCCCCTGATGGCTGGGGGGTGGGGGTGGTGGGAGACATGGGTGGGGGCCTGGTGGAGGCTGCCCCTGCACTGCTGGGGGGTGGGGGTGGTGGGAGACATGGTGGGGGCCTGGTGGAGGCTGCCCCTGTTGGCAGGGGGGTGGGGGTGCTGGGAGACATGGGTGGGAGCCTGGTGGAGGCTGCCCCTGGTGACTGGGGGGTGTGGGTGGTGTCAGACATGGGTGGGGGCCTGGTGGAGGCTGCCCCTGGTGGCTGGGGGGTGGGGGTGCTGGACCCAGGACAGAGAGTGTCTTCCGTGTGGCAGCGGTTGGGCCACGCCATAGATGCGGAGCGGCAGCGGGCGGAAGAGGCACGGCTCACAATGGTCAGGGCGGAGAACTCCATGCGGAGGGCCCTGAGGTGGGCCGAGTGCCTCGAGGCAATCCGCAGGGGTTTGGAGGTGGAGAAGTCGATGGCCCTGCGGACCCTCGGGCCATGGAGGAGGACCGCCTCCGGGACATTGAGGAGGAGTTCGATGATGCCCTGGCCCGGGACATCCACAAGTGAGCCGTGAAACTAGCCCGCTGTCCTTGTACATAGTTATGTAGGTAGTGTTAGGTTTCATTTCCCACGTACATAGTTCACAGTTGGATTGTATTTTTTTTTCACTTTTTAACCATGCAGCAATGGCTTTCTTTTTTATTTCCCATTGGATTTTGTTTTGTGGACATTGACTTTGGACAACATTACTTTGGAATTTTATTTTTGGTTTTGCTTTTTTTCACGGACATGCTTCTTTTAATTTTTGTACATTCACATTTCTGTTTCTTCATTTCTTATTCTATTTATGTTTCCTTTAATACATATTTTTTTTGGTGAACTTCAATGTGTGGTATCTCATTGGTTTCATGCATTTCATGATATGTGTTTTGAGATTCACTGACACCCATTGGGTGTATGTGAGGGAAATGTGTTTGTTTCGGAACTTGCAATTGGTGCTCTGTGATGTAATTGCAAATTATGAGTGGGTGGATGCAATACTCGGGGTGGTGTTTTGCATTTGGAGGCTGACCATAGGGACCAGGGATCTAGATTGTGATGACATGTTGGGGAACATGAGTTGCACATGGGTGGGGGCCTGCTGGCAGGTGCCCCACAGTACTGGGGGGTGGGGGTGGTGGGGAACATGAGTTGGACATGGATGGGGGCCTGCTGGCAGGTGCCCCACAGTGCTGGGGGGTGGGGGTGGTGGTAGACATGGGTGGGGGCCTGGTGGAGGCTGCCCCTGCACTGCTGGGGGGTGGGGGTGCTGGGAGACATGGGTGGGGGCCTGGTGGTGGGTGCCCCACAGTGCTGGGGGGGTGGGGGTGGTGGGAGACATGGGTGGGGACCTGGTGGAGGCTGCCCCTGGTGGCTTGGGGGTGGGGTGCTGGGAGACATGGGTGGGGGCCTGGTGGAGGCTGCCCTTGGTGGCTGGGGGGTGGGGGTGGTGTGAGACATGGGTGGGGGCCTGGTGGAGGCTGCCCCTGCACTGCTGGGGGGTGGGGGTGGTGGGAGACATGGGTTGGGGCCTGGTGGTGGGTGCGCCTGCACTGCTGGGGGGTGGGGGTGGTGGGAGTCATGGGTGGGGGCCTGGTGGAGGGTGCCCCACAGTGCTGGGGGGTGGGGGTGCTGGGAGACATGGGTGGGGGCCTGGTGGAGGCTGCCCCTGGTGACTGGGGGGGTGGGGTGGTGGGAGACATGGGTGGGGGCCTGGTGGTGGGTGCCCCTGCACTGCTGGGGGGTGGGGGTGCTGGGAGACATGGGTGGGGGCCTGGTGGTGGGTGCCCCACAGTGCTGGGGGGGTGGGGGTGGTGGGAGACATGGGTGGGGGCCTGGTGGAGGCTGCCCCTGGTGGCTGGGGGGTGGAGGTGGTGGGAGACATGGGTGGGGGCCTGGTGGAGGCTGCCCCTGCACTGCTGGGGGGTGGGGGTGGTGGGAGACATGGGTGGGGGCCTGGTGGTGGGTGCCCCTGCACTGCTGGGGGTGGGGGTGGTGGGAGACATGGGTGGGGGCATGGTGGAGGGTGCCCCACAGTTCTGGGGGGTGGGGGTGCTGGGAGACCTGGGTGGGGGCCTGGTGGAGGCTGCCCCTGGTGACTGGGGGGGGTGGGGGTGGTGGGAGACATGGGTGGGGGCCTGGTGGAGGCTGCCCCTGGTGGCTGGGGGGTGTGGGTGCTGGGAGCCATGGGTGGGGACCTGGTGGAGGCTGCCGATGGTGGCTGGGGGGTGGGGGTGCTGGGAGACATGGGTGGGGGCCTGGTGGAGGCTGCCCCTGGTGTCTGGGGGGGTGGGGGTGGTGGGAGACATGGGTGGGGGCCTGGTGGTGTGTGCCCCTGGTGGCTGGGGGGTGGGAGTGCTGGGAGACATGGGTGGGGCCTGGAGGTGGCTGCCTATGCACTGCTGGGGGTGGGGGTGGTGGAGAACATGAGTTGGACATGGGTGGGGACCTGCTGGCAGGTGCCCCACAGTGCTGGGGGGTGGGGGTGGTGGGGAACATGAGTTGGACATGGGTGGGGGCCTGCTGGCAGGTGCCCCACAGTGATGGGGGGTGGGGGTGCTGGGAGACATGGGTGGGGGCCTGGTGGAGGCTGCCCCTGCACTGCTGGGGGGTGGGGGTGGTGGGAGTCATGGGTGGGGCATGCTGGCAGGTGCCCCACAGTGCTGGGGGGTGGGGGTGGTGGGGAACATGAGTTGGACATGGGTGGGGGCCTGCTGGCAGGTGCCCCACAGTTCTGGGGGGTGGGGGTGCTGGGAGACATGGGTGGGGGCCTGGTGGTGGGTGCCCCACAGTGCTGGGGGGTGGGGGTGGTGGGAGACATGGGTGGGGGCCTGGTGGAGGGTGCCCCACAGTGCTGGGGGGTGGGGGTGGTGGGGAACATGAATTGGACATGGGTGGGGGCCTGCTGGCAGGTGCCCCACAGTGCTGGGGGGTGGGGGTGGTGGGGAACATGAGTTGGACATGGGTGGGGGCCTGCTGGCAGGTGCCCCACAGTGCTGGGGGGTGGGGGTGGTGGGGAACATGAGTTGGACATGGGTGGGGGCCTGCTGGCAGGTGCCCCACAGTGCTGGGGGGTGGGGGTGGTGGGAGACATGAGTTGGACATGGGTGAGGGCCTGCTGGCAGGTGCCCCAAAGTGCTGGGGGGTGGGGGTGGTGGGGAACATGAGTTGGACATGGGTAGGGGCCTGCTGGCAGGTGCCCCACAGTGCTGGGGGGTGGGGGTGGTGGGGAACATGAGTTGGACGTGGGTGGGGGCCTGGTGGAGGGTGCCCCTGGTGGCTGGGGGGTGGGGGTGCTGGGGAACATGAGTTGGACATGGGTGGGGGCCTGCTGACAGGTGCCCCACAGTGCTGGGTGGTGGGGGTGGTGGGAGACATGGGTGGGGGCCTGGCGGAGGCTGCCCCTCCACTGCTGGGGGGTGGGGGTGCTGGGAGACATGGGTGGGGGCCTGGTGGAGGCTGCCCCACAGTGCTGGGGGGGTGGGGGTGGTGGGAGACATGGGTGGGGGCCTGGTGGAGGCTGCCCTTGGTGGCTGGGGGGTGGGGGTGCTGGGTGACATGGGTGGGGGCCTGGTGGAGGCTGCCCCTGGTGACTGGGGGGGTGGGGATGGTGGGAGACATGGGTGGGGGCCTGGTGGTGGGTGCCCCTGCACTGCTGGGGGGTGGGGGTGCTGGGAGACATGGGTGGGGGCCTCCTGGTGGGTGCCCCACAGTGCTGGGGGGGGTGGGGTGGTGGGAGACATGGGTGGGGGCCTGGTGGAGGCTGCCCCTGGTGGCTGGGGGGTGGGGGTGGTGGGAGACATGGGTGGGGGCCTGGTGGAGGCTGCCCCTGCACTGCTGGGGGGTGGGGGTGGTGGGAGACAAGGGTGGGGGCCTGCTGGCAGGTGCCCCACAGTGCTGGGGGATGGGGCGGTGGGGAACATGAGTTGGACATGGGTGGGGGCCTGCTGGCAGGTGCCCCACAGTGCTGGGGGGTGGGGGTGGTGGGAGAAATGGGTGGGGGCCTGGTGGAGGCTGCCCCTGATGGCTGGGGGGTGGGGGTGGTGGGAGACATGGGTGGGGGCCTGGTGGAGGCTGCCCCTGCACTGCTGGGGGGTGGGGGTGGTGGGAGACATGGTGGGGGCCTGGTGGAGGCTGCCCCTGGTGGCAGGGGGGTGGGGGTGCTGGGAGACATGGGTGGAAGCCTGGTGGAGGCTGCCCCTGGTGACTGGGGGGTGTGGGTGGTGTCAGACATGGGTGGGGGCCTGGTGGAGGCTGCCCCTGGTGGCTGGGGGGTGGGGGTGCTGGGAGACATGGGTGGGGGCCTGGTGGAGGCTGCCCCTGGTGACTGGGGGGTGGGGGTGGTGGGAGACATGGGTGGGGGCCTGGTGGAGGCTGCCCCTGCACTGCTGGAGGGTGGGGGTGGTGGGAGACATGGGTGGGGGCCTGGTGGTGGGTGCCCCACAGTGCTGGGGGGGTGGGGGTGGTGGGAGACATAGGTGGGAGCCTGGTGGAGGCTGCCCCTGGTGGCCGGGGGGTGGGGGTGGTGGGAGACATGGGTGGGGGCCTGGTGGAGGCTGCCCCTGCACTGCTGGGGGGTGGGGGTGGTGGGGAACATGAGTTGGACATGGGTGGGGGCCTGCTGGCAGGTGCCCCACAGTGCTGGGGGGTGGGGGTGGTGGGGAACATGAGTTGGACATGGGTGGGGGCCTGCTGGCAGGTGCCCCACAGTGCTGGGGGGTGGGGGTGCTGGGAGACATGGGTGGGGGCCTGGTGGAGGCTGCCCCTGCACTGCTGGGGGGTGGGGGTGGTGTGAGACATGGGTGGGGCCTGCTGGCAGGTGCCCCACAGTGCTGGGGGGTGGGGGTGGTGGGGAACATGAGTTGGACATGGGTGGGGGCCTGCTGACAGGTGCCCCACAGTGCTGGGGGTGGGGGAGCTGGGAGACATGGGTGGGGGCCTGGTGGTGGGTGCCCCTGCACTGCTGGGGAGTGGGGGTGGTGGGAGACATGGGTGGGGGCCTGGTGAAGGGTGCCCCACAGTGCTGGGGGGTGGGGGCGGTGGGGAACATGAGTTGGACATGGGTGGGGGCCTGCTTGCAGGTGCCCCACAGTGCTGGGGGGTGGGGGCGGTGGGGAACATGAGTTGGACATGGGTGGGGGCCTGCTGGCAGGTGCCCCACAGTGCTGGGGGGTGGGGGTGGTGGGGAACATGAGTTGGACATGGGTGGGGGTCTGCTGGCAGGTGCCCCACAGTGCTGGGGGTGGGGGTGGTGGGAGACATGAGTTGGACATGGGTGGGGGCCTGCTGGCAGGTGCCCCACAGTGCTGGGGGGTGGGGGTGGTGGGGAACATGAGTTGGACATGGGTAGGGGCCTGCTGGCAGGTGCCCCACAGTGCTGGGGGTGGGGGTGGTGGGGAACATGAGTTGGACATGGGTGGGGGCCTGGTGGAGTGTGCCCCTGGTGGCTGGGGGGTGGGGGTGCTGGGGAACATGAGTTGGACATGGGTGGGGGCCTGCTGGCAGGTGCCCCACAGTGCTGGGGGGTGGGGGTGGTGGGAGACATGGGTGGGGGCCTGGTGGAGGCTGCCCCTGCACTGCTGGGGGGTGGGGGTGCTGGGAGACATGGGTGGGGGCCTGGTGGAGGCTGCCCCACAGTGCTGGGGGGGGTCGGGTGGTGGGAGACATGGGTGGGGGCCTGGTGTAGGCTGCCCCTGGTGGCTAGGGGGGTGGGGGTGCTGGGAGACATGGGTGAGGACCTGGTGGAGGCTGCCCCTGGTGACTGGGGGGTGGGGGTAGTGGGAGACATGGGTGGGGGCCTGGTGGTGGGTGCCCCTGCACTGCTGGGGGGTGGGGGTGCTGGGAGACATGGGTGGGGGCCTGGTGGTGGGTGCCCCACAGTGCTGGGGGGTGGGGGTGGTGGGAGACATGGGTGGGGGCCTGGTGGAGGCTGCCCCTGGTGGCTGGGGGGTGGGGGTGGTGGGAGACATGGGTGGGGGCCTGGTGGAGGCTGCCCCCGCACTGCTGGGGGGTGGGGGTGGTGGGGAACATGAGTTGGACATGGGTGGGGGCCTGCTGGCAGGTGTCCCACAGTGCTGGGGGGTGGGGGTGCTGGGAGACATGGGTGGGGGCCTGGTGGAGGCTGCCCCTGCACTGCTGGGGGTGGGGGTAGTGGGAGACATGGGTGGGGGCCTGCTGGCAGGTGCCCCACAGTTCTGGGGGGTGGGGGCCTGGGGGTGGTGGGGAACATGAGTTGGACATGGGTGGGGGCCTGCTGGCAGGTGCCCCACAGTGCTGGGGGGTGGGGGTGGTGGGAGACATGGGTGGGGGCCTGGTGGAGGCTGCCCCTGGTGGCTGGGGGGTGGGGTGGTGGAAAACATGGGTGGGGGCATGGTGGAGGCTGCCCCTGGTGGCTGGGGGGTGGGGGTGCTGGGAGACACGGGTGGGGGCCTGGTGGAGGCTGCCCCTGGTGACTGGGGGGGTGGGGGTGGTGGGAGACATGGGTCGGGGCCTGGTGGAGGCTGCCCCTGCACTGCTGGGGGTGGGGGTGGTGGGAGACATGGGTGGGGGCCTGGTGGTGGGTGCCCCTGCACTGCTGGGGGGTGGGGGTGGTGGGAGAAATGGGTGGGGGCCTGGTGGAGGGTGCCCCACAGTGCTGGGGGGTGGGGGTGCTGGGAGACATGGGTGGGGGCCTGGTGGAGGCTGCCCCTGGAGACTGGGGGGGTGGGGGTGCTGGGAGACATGGGTGGGGGGCTGGTGGAGGCTGCCCCTGGTGGCTGGGGGGTGGGGGTGCTGGGAGACATGGGTGGGGGCCTGGTGGAGGCTGCCCCTGGTGACTGGGGGGGGTTGAGGGTGGTGGGAGACATGGGTGGGGGCCTGGTGTTGGGTGCCCCTGCACTGCTGGGGGGTGAGGGTGCTGGGAGACATGGGTGGGGGCCTGGTGGTGGGTGCCCCACAGTGCTGGGGGGTGGGGGTTGTGGGAGACATGGGTGGGGGCCTGGTGGAGGCTGCCCCTGGTGGCTAGGGGGTGGGGGTGGTGGGAGACATGGGTGGGGGCCTGGTGGAGGCTGCCCCTGCACTGCTGGGGGTTGGGGGTGGTGGGGAACATGAGTTGGACATGGGTGGGGGCCTACTGGCAGGTGCCCCACAGTGCTGGGGGGTGGGGGTGGTGGGAGACATGAGTTGGACATGGGTGGGGGCCTGCTGGCATGTGCCCCACAGTGCTGGGGGGTGGGGGTGCTGGGAGACATGGGTGGGGGCCTGGTGGAGGCTGCCCCTGCACTGCTGGTGGGTGGGGATGGTGGGAGACATGGGTGGGGGCCTGCTGGCAGGTGCCCCACAGTGCTGGGGGGTGGGGGTGGTGGGGAACATGAGTTGGACATGGGTGGGGGCCTGCTGGCAGGTGCCCCACAGTGCTGGGGGTGGGGGTGGTGGGAGACATGAGTTGGACATGGGTGAGGGCCTGCTGGCAGGTGCCCCACAGTGCTTGGGGGTGGGGGTGGTGGGGAACATGAGTTGGACATGGGTGGGGGCCTGCTGGCAGGTGCCCCTCAGTGCTGGGGGGTGGGGGTTGTGGGAGACAGGGGTGGGGGCCTGGTGGAGGCTGCCCCTGGTGGCTGGGGGGTGGGGGTGGTGGGAGACATGGGTGGGGGCCTGGTGGAGGCTGCCCCTGCACTGCTGGGGGTTGGGGGTGGTGGGGAACATGAGTTGGACATGGGTGGGGGCTTACTGGCAGGTGCCCCACAGTGCTGGGGGGTGGGGGTGGTGGGAGACATGAGTTGGACATGGGTGGGGGCCTGCTGGCATGTGCCCCACAGTGCTGGGGGGTGGGGGTGGTGGGGAACATGAGTTGGACATGGGTGGAGGCCTGCTGGCAGGTGCCCCTCAGTGCTGGGGGTGGGGGTGCTGGGAGACATGGGTGGGGGCCTGGTGGAGGCTGCCCCTGCACTGCTGGTGGGTGGGGATGGTGGGAGACATGGGTGGGGGCCTGCTGGCAGGTGCCCCACAGTGCTGGGGGGTGGGGGTGGTGGGGAACATGAGTTGGACATGGGTGGGGGCCTGCTGGCAGGTGCCCCACAGTGCTGGGGGTGGGGGTGGTGGGAGACATGAGTTGGACATGGGTGGGGGCTTACTGGCAGGTGCCCCACAGTGCTGGGGGGTGGGGGTGGTGGGAGACATGAGTTGGACATGGGTGGGGGCCTGCTGGCATGTGCCCCACAGTGCTGGGGGGTGGGGGTGGTGGGGAACATGAGTTGGACATGGGTGGAGGCCTGCTGGCAGGTGCCCCTCAGTGCTGGGGGTGGGGGTGCTGGGAGACATGGGTGGGGGCCTGGTGGAGGCTGCCCCTGCACTGCTGGTGGGTGGGGATGGTGGGAGACATGGGTGGGGGCCTGCTGGCAGGTGCCCCACAGTGCTGGGGGGTGGGGGTGGTGGGGAACATGAGTTGGACATGGGTGGGGGCCTGCTGGCAGGTGCCCCACAGTGCTGGGGGTGGGGGTGGTGGGAGACATGAGTTGGACATGGGTGAGGGCCTGCTGGCAGGTGCCCCACAGTGCTTGGGGGTGGGGGTGGTGGGGAACATGAGTTGGACATGGGTGGGGGCCTGCTGGCAGGTGCCCCTCAGTGCTGGGGGGTGGGGGTGCTGGGAGACAGGGGTGGGGGGCTGGTGGAGGCTGCCCCTGCACTGCTGGGGGGAGGGGGTGGTGGGAGACATGGGTGTGGGCCTGCTGGCAGGTGCCCCACAGTGCTGGGGGGTGGGGGTGGTGGGGAACATGAGTTGGACATGGTTGGGGGCCTGCTGGCAGGTGCCCCACAGTGCTGGGGGGTGGGGGTGGTGGGAGACATGGGTGGGGGCCTGGTGGAGGCTGCCCCTGGTGGCTGGGGGGTGGGGGTGGTGGGAGACATGAGTTGGACATGGGTGGGGGCCTGGTGGAGGCTGCCCCTGCACTGCTGGGGGGTGGAGGTGCTGGGAGACATGGGTGGGGGCCTGGTGGTGGGTGCCCCTGGTGGCTGGGGGGTGGGGGTGTTGGGAGACATGGGTGGGGGCCTGGTGGTGGGTGCCCCTGCACTGCTGGGGGGTGGGGGTGCTGGGAGACATGGGTGGGTGCCTGGTGGTGGGTGCCCCTGGTGGCTGGGGGTGCAGGGGGACATGCGTTGGTGGGCAGTAGTGCAAGTTGACATGTGGGTTGGCTGGTGGGCATGGCCATGGTGGATGGGGTGCCTGCAGGACATGTGCTGGGTAGGCCCCTGTGGTGTGAGCCACCTGCAGGGGCAGTGGAGGGTGTAGAGGGAACACCTGGGAGCACCCACACGTGCAATTCACGTGTGCTGCTCCCGGCGCACCCCTGTAATACACGTACCCTGATGAGATCGCGTGTGGAACTTCCCGCGCCCCCCTGGAATACATGTACCCTGCTGATGTTGCGTGGGATACTTCCCCCACACCCTGAAATACACGTACCCTGATGAGATCGCGTGTGTGACTTCCCGCAAACCCCCGAAATACACGTACCCCGCTCAATCGCGTGTGTAACTTCCCACGCACCCCCGAAATACATGTACCCCGCTCAATCGCGTGTGTAACTTTCCGCGCACCCCCGAAATACACGTACCCCGCTCAATCGCGTGTGTAACTTCCCACGTGCCCCCGAAATACACGTACCCCACTCAATCGCGTGTGTAACTTCCCGCGCGCCCCCGAAATACACGTACCCCGCTCAATCGTGTGTGTAACTTCCCGCGCACCCCTGAAATACACGTACCCCGCTCAATCACGTGTGTAACTTCCCGCGCGTCCCCCGAAATACACGTACCCCGCTCGCACAGGCCCAATTGCTGTATGTTGCCGCTTTTGTGATGCGCTGGGACTCTACCACCTGCCTTCGTGTGGCGGACGTGTTTCAGCTTGTGCGTGTCTTTGGCTGTGCGTGGCTTTGCCCTATTCGATTCCATGAATACGTGTGGTTCGAGTGCGTGTGGGCTTTCCGTCTGCTTCCCTGCAGTACATCCCCAGTTACGCCCTTATTTTCGCGCGTTGTTCCCCATTCCGCGCGTTACGCCCGAGTCCCGCCCACTTTCTGGTGTATGCGCCGAGGTTGTGCGCTTTCACTGTGCACGTCGCGCACGCCTTTCGGGATGTTGCAGTGACTTGTGTGCCATGCACGGGTTTGGCGCGCATCCCGAGGTGTACACACGCAGGGACTTCCATGAATCGCACGCGTGCGCCTGTTTTTTTCCGCTTGCGCCTGCTTGCGCAAAGATTTTCGGCGCACGTTTGTTCCATGAATCGGCCCCTAAGCGACGAACGCCTGAATAATAATCTTTTCTGCTTTTAAAAAGTACTTTCATTTTTGTACCAGTTTGGATACAGCGCTGGATGTATTTTGAATTTGTATTACTTATTCGTCTCCATTTAGGAACTGAAGTATCATGGACAGTGCCTGCATAAGTTTAATTTAGGTTCAAGTGCGCGCACGTTGGTGTGTTATTTTAAGTGATAACAATCTCAGATAAACTGACTGTTTCATATGCTCGTAGTGCAATAATGATGTGTTTGAATTGGTATCCAGTTAAATTGTCAAATGCATATTTTCGAATGCCATTTTGTCAAAAACAATTTTGCTGGAAAAAAAATTCCGAATGTGTTTTTTTTTTATTTTATATGTTTTTTTTTGGTTTAGTTAGTAAAAAAAAAGTTTCAATAAAAAAAAAAAAACGGGAGGTTTGGGGGGAACCACCGCAAATAAAAAAATAAAATAAAAAAAACATTCAAAAAAATCTTTTCCGCCATATTCGTGTCCAGAAAAAGGCATTCGAAAATGTGACATTCGAAAAAGTCACTATAAACCGTTTGAATTACTGTATTTTACTGTGTTTCGCATGATGTGAGTGAGGCAAAGTGTATTCTGTTGGGCATACCTGTGTGTATGTAAAAGGTATTAATGGATGGCACAGTTATCATATGTCAGGAGCGGAAGTGAGTTAAAAGTGCATTGTTATTTTACGCGTTCTCGGAAGGTGCAGATTTTAGATATAACAATTGTCAAACTGCATTTACGCGAATGCGTGAAATATGTATTGAGGGCACTTTTTATAATGTGACACCATTTGTTTTATTGATGTTTTAATGGTATTGTTGTAGGCACATACCATATTTGTGGGGAGGTGATCCAGTGAAAACTATGTTTGGAAAATGTGAAAAATAATGAGCTATCTATATCCATATAGCATGTAATACGAATATAATCTTATGATCTATGATGATTCGACATTGAATAACAACTGGGGCGTGCATTGATGCGTGCACCCAAGGTTGATTAAGTATGAGTATGTGTCAGGTGTGGATGTATACATCAATTCAATTGTTGTGTTTGTGGGGAATGGCCAATCCTGCAGTTTATTTTTAAAGTGATACCTTAAGAAATCGAGTGTTAAGGTTTGTAGAATTCTGGAAAATGATAGCGCTTTAGTGCATTAAAGAAGTCTGGATATAGAGGTTTAGTGCAATTAGTGTATAATCCAGCCTTTAAATTGTAAATTGTTCCAACAGAATGTAGAAGTCTGGGTAATGATTCAAGGTAACACTTCTGTGCACCTGTGCAGCAGTTACAAGGACGTCTGGGTATTGAGATAAATCTGGTTTTGGACACTTGGTACCACCTTGGGTGTACCTGGCCAGCAGTCAGTAGAAAGTCTGGGTTTTGTCTTGTATTGAAAAGTTTGTGTACCTACCCACCAGATTAACAAAGAAGTACACTTCCACTCTCCAGCAGTGATAAATGGGTAGAACCGTGGAAGTGCTAGAGGTTTTACCCAATTAATAGGGCAGCTGTTAAAGTTCTTTTAGAGGAGTGGTCATATATAATGTCTATTAGGAGGGACACAAGATTGAGATTACAATAATCACTTTTGTCTTTTGTGGACAGCTAACATAGGGCCTTAGGAGTAGCTAACCTTTTGTTCATGTGTTATCTGTTTGTCCTTTTATTTTCAATGGTTTCCTACTTTTATATGTTCTCTTAGGGGAGGTGGTTGTCAGTTGCGTCTTCACATGTTTATGGTTTTCCTGGTATTTTGGTGAGGTTAAGAGTTTGGATTTATTACAGAGTGTTGACGTGTTTTCTTCGCCCTTTTGTAAAGAGTGAACATTGTGCTTGTGCATGAGAGACTCAAGGGCAGGGTGTGGCAGATCCTGATAGAAGGTGATAAGTTATTTTTTGGAAGTCTGAGTTGGGTAGGTATAGTTATGTTCTCATCTGAGCAGTTGTGCTCGGGCATGGCAGGCCAGAGGTCCTGGGTGGCAGTCAGGACAGGCGGTTGATATGTATTGATGTTGTCTTGTGCTGTCACTGGCCAGGAGTGCATGCCATTAGAATGTTGATGCATGAATGATGAGCAGCTCAGGAGAATGTTGAGTGGGTCTGTGAGGGAATGTTCTGTGAATGTCAGTTGGGGGCCTGAGCTGGGTATGCAAGGATGTCCCGTGGGTCTGCTCTGTATCTATGTCCTGTTTACTTTGCCACAGTATATATGCAAGAGGAACTGGTTGATGTACATTTGTATATATGTGCAATAAAGATGTCCTGGATCAACCTATGGTTCCACAGCTGGTCTGTGTGCGGATGCTTGAGCCCAACCATGACTACATCTTTCCATTTATAACATTGGCGACGACGAACCTAAAGAGAGCTTTAAGAACTCAAAACTTAAGAAGAAAAAGGAAAGCAAGAGACAGGAAATGTGACTCCAACAACTGGAATTACAGTAAGGAGAGCTGTGGGAGGGGGAAGCAGTGCAGCGACCCAACGTTTCACCTGTGCTTTAAAGTAATCCATCCTGTCCAGAATATATAAAGAAAAGACATTTGGCTCTCTGGGAGGGAGGCCCCCATCAGCAATGAAGTTCCGAGAGACCCTCTGGTAGGCGTAAGGGCCCTGCTGCATGAATAATAAAACAAGATATGGACATAACGACATCATTTCAAAGTGTTCGCTAAACGGAGCGCATGTTAATGTACATTTCAATTAATGCAAAGGATTCACTGACAGTTGGTGTGTGGAAAGGCCACCATGAGCGGAGTTCCATGAATGCCTCAGTTCAGTAAAATAATGCCCCGTAATCTATCCAAGGAGCGTCCCTGAAGGGATGAGTAAATGACATTTACCATCATCGCATAAGAAAGATAAATAAACTGTAAATACCAGCACGCCGCAGTGCTAGTGAGAGCAGCGCCTCCAAGGGATGTTAGAGGGGCGTCCCACACATGGGCATAGGAAATGGGGGGGACAGAGGGGATAAATTCCCCCCCCCACAATTGTAGGCAGGGGGATACACTATGATTTATCCCCCCCACAATCTGGAGCAAGGGGAAAGAAGGGCTCTTTATTTTTCCAATTGCGGCACAGGGCATCTATAAGAAATGTTTCAAATATATACAGACACTGCTTACCTTCCAATGAGCTGCTCGATAAGGTCATTGGGCCTCATTACGAGATTGCCGGTCTGATAACAAAGGTGCCGGTAAGCTACCGGCACCGTTTTTACCAGACTGGCAAACTACGAGTTGTGCTCGCGGGTGCCTTTCTGCCCACCAGGTCTGACCTGGCGATGCAGACCAGCACCCGTAAGCAGAACTCGACGGATGCACCAGCACCATTCGTGAATGGTGCTGGTGCATCTGACCTCCCCATTTCCATTGAGCCCTTAAGGGGCTCAATGGGAATGGGGAGTAATGGGTACCGGCACCCAGCAATGGGTAATTACCGGGTCCGCTGGGGTCAGCATACCCCGATAATTGCCCATTGCCGGGTGCCAGTAATTTCACGCGTTTGTCAGCAGCCGTGGCGGTTTTACGGAGGCCCATTGTATCAGTAGAAAGGGGATGACTGGATGCACAGCTGTCACAACCCCCCCCACCTTTATGTAAGAGGCTGCAGGGCAAATCCCAGACATCATCTAATTTGCAGAGCATCTTTTCAAAGACGGTGACAAGATTTGAGTATTGAGTCCACAAAGTAACATTTACCTTGTATAGTTCAGAGTAAAACAAGTATTAATATTCAAATACAATGGGCCTCATCACGAGTTGGGCGGTATCCCGGCGGTATTACCGCTGGGATACTGCCTCTGCTAATAGCATTACCACCACCTGGTCCGGTGCTATTAGCGCCGGATCAAGCGTTGGGTGATAATTGGTCTTCTCCATTCCCCATTGGGTCCATTGGACCCAATGGGGCATTTTTGGTGCAATTAGTGCACGCTAATAGTGCCCGAAAATGGAAATTTTTCCAGCACATTTAACCCCAGCTCTTTACCTGGAGCTTGTGGTAAATACTGCCAGACTCATGTTTGGGCAGACCCTTAAATCCAGCGGTAATAGCGTTACCGCCGCATTTAAGGGCTACCGCCCAACTCCTGATGAGGCCGTATGTATGTAACTGTGTAATTTATTAAAGCCTTTGTAATAAAATATTAGTAAGCAAAATGCACCTCCTAATAAACAGGGTTTAGCAGAGAATTCAACCATTGAGGTGTCCTTCTCCAACTAGGAGAAATATTGAATCATTTTTTGCTCATGGGATAGTATAGTCAGAACTGTTATAGTCAGGTCCCTAAGGTAAAGTGGGATGTGTGAATGCGTGTAGATCCAGGAGTAACTGGAGTCTGTGCATGTGTGCTTTCTGGGTGTGCTTTGTTTTGTACACTGCATGCTTATTGTTCCGGATGGGCGGGGTTCAGTGTTTGTGTTGCTGGATGTTGGAGGCTATTGGGGTTTGTGAGTTGGTTTGAGTGATGTGTGGTTTTGGGTGTTTAGCAGGGTGGTGCACTAGCCATCTGGATGTGGGTGGCAAGTGTGTGGTGACGGAGGGTGGTAGAGAAGAGAAAGTGGTTGGTAAGATTTTGGGAAGTCTCTGGATATTTTGCAGCTATGCTATTGTTTTCATTTTTGTAGGGCATTCACCTTTGCATTGGCATGAGGCTAAAATTGGATTGGTGGGACGAGACTACTGGGAAGGGAATAGATTAACATGGTAGAAATAATAGTGTAATGGACTATTATCTGTCACTGGGGTGGGTCATTATCTAGAGGGGCTGGGTGTTGTTTAGGAGTTATTGGGATTCCTGGGTCCTCTTGAACTGTTATGCAAACTTGCGTGCATGCGTCTCGAAACATCGGTCAGAGAATTGAGAAGAGTTGGTTGTAGAGATCTTTGCGGTTCTGTTCCTCAGGGCTAGAGTTTCAATGCCTTTGTGGGTGTGGTTTGGGCATTGTATGGGGTTGAAGGAGCCTGCCCATGTTTTTTACATTGTATGGGGTGATTGTTGTATAGTTGTTGTTGATCTGTTTTTATATCAGCGAGTAAAATAACCAGATTTTAAGCCATTTCCGGAGGTTTAGGTCTTCCATCGTCCCTTGGGCATCAAGTTCCATAGTTTGGCTATGAGAATGGAGAAAGCAGTTTCTCCAAATTTACTTTTCGCATAATGTCTTGTTTCTGTTTGGAGGTCAGTGCTAGAACTTAAGGTTCTTCTGGTTTGGTATTGGGTGATTTTTGCTTGGGAGAATTTGGCTCCTTGTCTGTGTAATGATGTATTGACAATGCAGAGGGATTAGAAATTGATTTGTTTCTTGACTTGTAGCCAATGTAGAATATTTAGGGCTCGGGCGATCTCTTTGGTTTAGTCTCAGGAGTAGTCTTGCTGCTGTATTTTTGATGTGTTGTAGTTTTTTGGTGAAGTGTTCTGGCATTTCTAAGTAGAATCCATTTGCATTGTCTATTCTTGATAATACCAATGAGATTTAACTAGGTACAGTGTGGGATGGCGTTGCAAGGGAGGATCCCTCTTATTAGTAAAAAGGTGGTAGAAATATTTTTTTGCTATTGCTTTGACCTTTTGGTTTCAGGGTGCGACCACTGTCCATGAGTATTCCCAGGTTTCTTGTCACTGTTGATGATTCAGGCTGAGTTTCCATACTCGAGGGACAGGTGAGAGCTCTCTATGTAAGGCTGTTGTCTCATGGCGTTGTCATTATTTCTGTTTTGGTTGGGTTTAGTTTAAGGTTGTTTTTTGCCGTCCATGTGTTGATATCGGGAGGCATTTATTGAGGGCATTGTCAGGGTAGTTGTTGCTAATCATATTGAAAATGAGTTGGGTATAATCTGCAAAGTTGTAGGATGTCAGCCATGAGTTTGTATGAGCTTCATTAGAGGGACCATGTAGATATGGATGAGAAGTTGAGAGAGGCTTGATCCTTGTCGTATGGCAGAGGTGACATTTTAAATGTTTGATATGAACGGAGGGTGGTGGGTTCTTTTGGTTCTGTTCATGAGGAAATATTTCAGCCATTGAAGTGCTGTGGTTTGAATGCCTGCTTCTTCCAATCTTTTGATTAATGTTGTGTGTTTGATTGTATCAAAGGCAGCCGATATGTTCAGTAGTATGAGGGAAGATTGGGTGTTGTTGTCTGCATTCATCTTTAGGTTGTCCCATATGGAGAGGAGTGATGATTCAGTTTCTCTCATCAGTCTGAAACCAACCTGATATTGGTCAATTAGTCAGTTGGATTCCACATGGTTGAGCAGTTCTTTGTACAAGATGGTCTCCAAGATTTTTGATGTATCGAGTAGGTTGGATATAGGTCTGTAGTCATCGTTTTTTCCTGCCTCATTTTTTAAGAGTGGTTTAATATAGGCCCATTTTATATAATTTTGGTACTATTCCAGCGTTCAGAGATAGGTTCATTAGAAGTCTGGTGTAAAGGACTGGGGTATCATGGGTGAGTAGCTGTTTGTAGATATCCGGTGGGTATGGGTTACTGAGGGATACGGCCTGTTTGGTTTATTTCAGTAGTTTGCTGAAAGTTTCCTCCCTAAATGGTTTGAATTGGGTGAATGTTGCGTTGGTTATTGGGGATCTGGTTTCTGGGAGGATGTTGTTAGGGGTCCTACTGGATGCCTCTATGGCTTGTTGGATTGAGCGTATGTTTGCTCTAAGGTGGTTTGTGATACTGTCACATAACATTTGCGAGGGTACAGTATTAGGACTGTATGAGGTTGGGTTTTATATATCCTTGATAATTCTGTACATTTCCATTTGAGGGTTTGTTGCCAATTGGATTTGTGTGGCGTAATGTGCTTTCTTGACTTTGAAGACTGACAATCTGTAGATATACATTTGTATTTGGCCGTTATGTTTGTCCAGTTGCTTGCAGTTTTTCTTCATATCTTTTCTAGTTTACAGGTTATTTTCTTGAGTTCTTAGAGTTCCTCTGTTAACCATCTGGTCACTAGCTTTTTCGGTGTGGGGTTGACATTTTTTTAAGGGTACCAATTGGTCTAATCAATCTGTGATCCAGGTGTGAAGGTTCTTTTCAACAGTGGCTGGTGTCATTTTGTGTAGTTGGGAGGAATCGGGTTTGGTGGTTTCTAGTAGTTGGGTTAGAGTTTCTAGATAAAGCCTTTCCTGTTATTTTTGTTTGTCAATGCTTGCTTTATGTTTTTTGGTATTGTATGGATTATAGTTCTAACAGTGAATGGGATCATATGATGCTCCCTTCAGATGATTGGTACCAATGGGGACGTAGTGGAGAGTCCATCACTGCAGAATATTGCATCACGGGTGGGTCCAGCTCTGTGGGTGGGCCCGTTCACCATTTCTTTGAGGTGGAGAATTTCCAGGAGTGCACCGATGAAGTTAGTTTTTGTTTCATTTTCTCTTTCAAATCAAACGTAGAATTATGATTTTATCATGATTTATGGCTAGGCTGGCTAGGGCATCAGTGAATTTTGGGGCAAAGTTAGGATTGTAGGTGGGCATTCTCTATATAAGAAGGAAAAGTAGGTTTGAATGTTCGCTCAGTTTGAGGTTGACTAAGAGTGATTCGCAGTTTCCTATGTCTGTTAAAGGTAAATATGTGGAGCTGATTCGTTTTTTTTTTGTGCCACGGCAATTCCTCCTCCTCATCTGCCTTCTCTGTTAGATTGTATTGGTTTATAGTTGCCAGGTATGGCTTCATGACCAATTACTGTATAGTTGTCTGATAGCCATGTTTCTGTGAGGAAGAGGGTGTCAATGCTGCCTTCACTAACGAGGTCGTACATTTCCATTCAGTGTTTTGCCATAGATAGTACATTGTGAAGGCTGCAGTGCGCCATGTGTGCATTGGATGACACATTGTTGGATGCTTTTCCTGGTGGTACAATGGGGGTGCGGTGTATGCGTTGTTTGTCTACCAGTTTGGTTGGGTTGGTTGTTTCTTGATGTTTGTCTAGATCCTCAGTGCCTTTGTTTAGGTGTTCCAGGGGCTGTCACACATGAACTCACTTGCGGCAAAAAGGTTTTGAGAATCTGACCCATTGAATTTTTCTAATGACACACCCTTGGCATCACGCCACATATACGCCAATTCTATTGTTTTAGAGTTAAGCTAGGGAGAAATGGTACATGATGTGGCACACAAAGGTTGTAGGTGTTATTTGGTTATTATTTGGTTATTTGACCACCCATTGACTTCCCATGGCAATGCTAATCTCTATGGCCAATTCCACCCAGTTCCTGTCCCTCCCTAGCCAAAACGCCTCCTCATGGGAGCTCTCTCAGCTTGCTTTAATCAAGCTTTACCATCAAAACTCTGCACTTGAAGTGCCTGCCAATGTTTTTTCAAAGCAGTCTTCTGAGAGTTAATTACTTAATTGGAGTTAATTAAAATTCAATTAAATTGCTAGAATTTTGGATGTATTGATTGAACACAGACTCTCTTTCCACACACCTTGCACTGTTTCTCATATGGCAATATATTGAACCTTACTTTAAGGATAATTTATCAAGAGGAAAATACTATATCATGGAAAAGAGGAAGTATGGTCCATAAACTGAATCAAATGTTTTAAATGATGTGATAAGTTAATTTTGCAAACGTTAGTAAACGTTTTAAATTATGTGCATTATATATATATGATGCTGTATGTACCTATATATGTGTAAACACATTTCTCATTTTTCCCTTTTGTGTAAAGTTTTTAATGAACTATAACACTATAAAGTATATATGTATATATATTAATTGGAGTTGCTCACTGGATTTGACCACGTAAACTATATCGACTCTGCAATGTAATATGTATTGGCACCTCTTATAATTTGCACACATAACCAGCTAATCTATGTCATGCACATTGTAATCTGTATGAAGCAACATGTTTGTATGCCTTCAAATGCACTTATGTAACCAAGTACATCTTCGTAACAGCGCCACAATGCCTCAGGGCAGTGGGGGCTTTAAAAAATAAATAAATAAATAAATAAATAAATAATAAAGGTGTAACAGGTGTAATAAAAATGTCTTAACCAAGTCTGCCTCCAGCCACTCGATTTCAGAGCACTATGCATGTCCTTCATTGAAGTCCTATGAAAAACAATGTTGGCTTCTGTATAAGTATTTGGCATTTGTCAAGCACCACTCTTATATGCCCAGATATTCGCACAGTTTTTCACCTGCTGCTATCAATGGCCAGTTAATACCACAACAGCAGTGCCTGGCAAGTGCCTTTCCCATGCCTACACAAATGCCATTGCTTGTTTTTTATTTTGGCCGAAAGTTGGCAAAGCGGAACCTCTTTAAAAATTCTGAGAATTTATTTTATTTTTTATTTTAACTGGGTAGAATAAAAGGACATGCATTCTGAGATGTGGTCAACATTAACAAACTCCTGTAATTGTAATGAATGAAGCAGGCACAGCATATGCCCAAGTATGCTTTTGCAATAAACATGCCAGAAACTCATATGCAGCACTGCCCACAACTTCGTATGTACCCCATGCAGCACGGTACATACACACCACTTTCAAGTACATCTAAGAAAAGACTGAATCATATTGCTCTGCAATATACATATAAAGATATCATGGATCTGGTAGAACTATAAGCAATAGCAAAATCATTTGCTATGGATTCTAAAGGATGCAAAGATGCAAACAATTTTAAAATATCAAAGCCCCCTAACAACAATTACACTGAGAGCTTCAACAAGATGAATAGTACTTTGTTTAGTTAAAATCCCTGCTGTAAAATCTGAAATGTTTGAAACTTAGTTTTAGTAGTCAACAAATACTTCATTTCTAATACTGTTTTGCTGAACACTTATTTATAATGAGCTTTAAGTATTGTGCTTTTGATGAGAAATCTGCAATTTATGGGAAGTGTGACTGTGTTTTGAAAACTATCATTATTTGTTTTTCTTTTTTTAAATAAATCTAAGAACAAAGAACACATATATTTAAAGGGCTTTAAGGATTGGCACTCGGCACTCTGGCGGTTTGGATTGGGATATGTTGTGTCTGTAGCAAAGTTCCAAAGGTGTCCCCTGTCCCCCCCAGATTTGATGTGCCTCCTACGCCCCTGGTCCCACAGCAAATGTAATGTGAAACGCTGTCAGCAGTTCGGACTTGCCAGAGTGTCGAGGAAATGAGACTGGAAGCAACGTGAAGAGGCTTCCTGGCATAAGCAGTGCAGCGCTGGGTGGGGCGGTATTTGGCATGGGAGGTCCAGCATGGTCCGGCCTCCCCGATGCCTACAGTAAAATGATGACGTCGGTTGAATGCAGAGTGGATATGGCGATCATTGAATGATGTTGGCAGGCCGTGTCGTAGTGCGGTAGTAAGATCGTTAAAAGCTCAATGACATTATGCTTCGAGATTGGAAGAATAAAGTACCCTGTTGCGTGAAGGCAGTTCACGTTGTCTTTTATCAACAAGTGATTTGAGGAAAGGATCTTGAGGGGTCACGGGAGTCCGATGTAGTGATGTGACATTTCTTTAATATTATATTCGCCTGATGGAAAATGTAGAGGAACAATGATGAGTATTGCAGGTGTGCTCGGACAAGGTGAGATTTATCTATAGTGTGACAATAATGACGGCAAGAGCACTTTAGGAAATACTGGTTTAAAAAAAAGAGAGGTAGAAAACTGCAGAGCAAGATGTAAAGATACCAATGACTGATAAAAGGAATAATTATAGTATTTGATGGTATAGAAAAAAAAAAGATAAATGGTGCTTGCGTGATGGGCAAAATGAAGTTCCAGCCATCACGGGGATGGGAATGAAGAACCTGTAGGATCACATAGAATGCATTGTAATTGGATAGATTATATTGTAAGTGTAGAGTTTTTGTCATAACGTTTTATTTGCAGGAATGGTATAAGATCACGCGCCATGCGGATGTTGTGTGCTGTTTATGTGCAAATTATTATTATTGGTTTGGTTTGGCTATGCCATCACATTGGACTTAAAGGGATGTTTTTATAATATGCTGCAACTATCAAATGATCAATTTTATGTAAAGTGATTTGCCTACAGATGAAGAAGTCGAGAACTATGTGTACTTTGGGCACATTCAAATTGTGTTGGGCGATAATAGAAAAAGGAAATGCTTTCTGTAAGAGAAAATCATTTATTGAGAAAAATGTTTATGGAATTGGAATTTAAAATGTACTGATATAGTTTAGGGTTATAGTAATACCTGTGGGTTTAAACTATATTGAGAAATGGAATGGTATTGATAACCTGAGCGTGTGTCTGGCCGTTGTCATGTGGTGTTTTGTGGAGTGTTATGGCCGCAGATTTATAGTAAAAATGTGTCATTGCCAATCATCACACATGTATTGATATTTTTGGTTCAAGTACAGGGTTATCAAATTGTTTTATGAAATGATCGATGTATTAGCAAGAAAAGTTATTATACATATTTTGCAAGTATAGAATGGACCTATGTGCTCAATCACCTGATTGCCAGAGGTTATTTGTGCAATCAGTGGTGCTATGGGTGATAGATTGGAATCAGGGTAGGAGATTCCAAAATACCAATGAGTGTTGGCTGTGCACAAGCCAGTAAATGTATGCAACGTGTATGCTCAAAGAGGAGGTACTTAAGTAGAAATTTGACAACCAAGAAGGTTTGGGTGAAGTAAAAGGAGTATAAAATAGAGTAATGGAAAAGTGGAGATAAGGTAAATGCAGCAATCATTAAAGGTTGTGATCTTTAAGGTAAAATGTATTCGGTGAAGTGGAATTTAAAAATGACTTTATCAACCAATAAGGGTTGCAATGTTCAGTGAAAAAGTAAAAAGTATGTAAAAGGGCACAAGCAATGAAATACTTATAAGTTGAAAAAATGTTTGCCGCCATGTTTACCCATATCGTTTTAGAAATTGTTGGTTATAGTTTAAATTTTAGTACATTTAGTGCTACCAGGAGCACCTCATTTGTTATATGTTGTTTCATGTGTGTAATTGCGGCAGTGCCTGTGTACGTGTGATGCATGATTGTGATGATAGTTATTATGGATGTACGTGGAGCGGGTGAGCATGTGTGTGGTGTTTACCTGTTGTGAGAGGAATCTCATGTGTGTATGCTGCCTCGTTCCACCTCCCCGGTATGTTTCAGTTGAATGCATGTAGAGATTGCAAGGTGCTAGAGTGTTATTTTGAGGTGATGAGTGATGGTGCATGAGTTGAGTTGGAGTTTCGGTTGGAAGTAGTTTTGGAATATGTGGTTGATATTCTGTGGGATGTGTGTTAGGGCAATAAGTGGGAGCCAATTGTGATTGAATGTGATTCGATTGTGAGATGGGAAGAAGTGTGATCTATGTATCCCTTCTGTAAATGTTGTTCCTGGCATGGGAAATACCGCTCTCCCTGTTTGTTAGTCTATTTGGACTCTTACGGCAAAGTTCAATTTTGGCTCTGCTGCGTCGTCGTGTCTGGCATCCGGGTCCGCCATGGGACAATCCGCGGTCCCCCCTTCCTGTTTCCCATTGGAATGTGGGATAGATGTCCTTGGTTGTGGTTGTTAGTGCCAGAGTGTGGTAGGCTCTGTTTCTGGATGTGGCAGGTCCAGAAGGAAGGTTGTTTGCTGAGAGTTTGAATGTGGGGTGAATGCTTCAGTATGGAATGGAGATGTTATGGTGTGTGCTTGCATATGGACGGGAGATGTTATGTATTGATGTTTTCTTTTGTTATCACTGGCCAGGAGTGCATGGCATTAGAATGTTGATGCATGAATGATGAGCAGCTCAGGAGAATGTTGAGTGGGTCTGTGAGGGAATGTTCTATGAATGTCATTTGGGGGTCTGAGCTGGGTATGCAAGGATGGCTGGTGGGTCTGCTCTGTATCTATGTTCTGTCTACTTTGCCACCGTATATATGTAAGAGAAACTGGTTGATGTACATTTGTATATATGTACAATAAAGATGTCCTGGATAAACCTATGGCTCCACAGCTGGTTTGTGTGCGGATGCTTGAGCCCAACCATGACTACATCTTTCCATTTATAACAACAGTGTTATGGCAAAATTGTAAGAAGTTTGTATTTGTCCAGACTCTTATAGGCAAAGTGATTGTTTTTTTAAGGAGGACGATGTGTATTATTCTGGATCAGTATGTTTGTATTATGTCAGCTGTGAGGCTGTATGGAATGTGAGAATTGTATGATGCATGTAGAATAGTTGTGGGATGAGAACATAAAGCAACAAAATACTGGCAATTCAGCTAAAGCTACCTTAACTTCATGCCACCTGTTGCACAGCTCATGACCACAATGATGACATCACAGATCACATCAGTGATGACATCACTAATTACATGTTGTAGGAGAACACTGATGACATTACACATGTCATAACTGATGCCATCACTGGTGACAACTCTAATTACATTGTGTATAACTGATTACATCAGTAATGGCATTAGACATAACATCATTTATAAGTTAGCTCATGAAATCTTTGATTAGCTTAATAACGATTTAGGCTGCTGACTTGGCCATGGCAAAGGCTGGGGTCACTGGCCATCACCAAAGGCCATAACTAGTGGTCAGTTAGTGTTCCAAAATGCCAATGTGCATGGTTAAAAGCCATGCCTACTAGCCCATCACTGTTTTAAAATATACAGTGAGCAATGTTGAAAGCTGTTGTCATGGGCCATGGCTAAAGGCCATAGCTAGTGCCCATTAATATGTTAGAATATACCGTCGGTACAGCCAAAGGCCATAGACAGTGGCTAGTATTGTATTGTAAACCATGTCTAGTGGCTGGTTAGTGTATATAAAATACACAGGGCAAGACCGAAGTCCATAGCTAGTGGTTGGTTAGTGTTGTATAATACACAGTGGCCATGGCCGAAGTCTATTAGTTATGCCATGCTATTATTTTGAAATATACAGTGGACATGGCCAAATGATGTACAAACTACTCAAGATCAAAGGCCATGGCTAGTGGCCCATTTATATGTTAGAAATTATATTGGGCAAATACAAAGGTTATGGCCACTGGCCAGTATTGTAGTGAAGCCTATGGCAAGTGCCTGATCAGTGTATTTGATATACAGTGAATACGGTTGAAAGCTGTAGCCACTGGTGAAGGGCAAAATATGTGGTTGGTAGCCTGTTAGTGTTTTCAAATATACAGTGCACGTGGGTGAAGGTTGTGACCACCCTCCATAACGGAATACCATTATTAGTACCCATTCATGTATTAAAATATATTTGGCCAGGCACACTGACCATGGCTGAAGGCCATATTTAATAACAGTTATTGTTGGAATGTAATTAGTGATGTCATCAGTGATGCGATCTGTGATGTCATCAATGTGGTCATAGGCTGAACAACAGGGAACGCAAAGTTAAGGTGGCTCTAGCTGGATTTCCAGGGTTTTGTTGCTCTAAGTTCTCACCTTAATTTCCCTGCAACTAAAGTTTTCTCCTTGAATTTCAAGGTTTATTTTTACAGTGTATTATTCACCTTTACGTCCCTGCAACTAAAGTTTTCTCCTTGAATTTCAAGGTTTATTTTTACAGTGTATTATTCACCTTAACGTCCCTGCAACTAAAGTTTTCTCCTTGAATTTCAAGGTTTATTTTTACAGTGTATTATTCACCTCAACGTCCCTGCAAATAAAGTTTTCTCCTTGAATTTCAAGGTTTATTTTTACAGTGTATTGTTCACCTTAGCATCCCTGCAGCTAAAGTTTTTTCCTTGAATTTCAAGGGTTTTGTTATTCCATACATAATTGATGTTACTAATGCAAACAATTGGGCTAATGAAAACAATGTCCCATGAATAGAAAGTAAAATGAAAAGAAATTTTGCAAACACATTCCCCCCATATACACCTGTTCTTAAAAAACTTTGCATATTTACTTAACTTTTTAAAGTGTTTACATTTATATGTACTGTTGATGAATATAAAGTTTTTAAAGTGTTACAGTAATTGGTAAGTAATTGTGTACAAATACTACACGCAACATATCTTGAAACAAATCCTTAGAAGACTACTGCCCACATTTGTATTTGCATTTGTATTTTATTTATTTGTATAGCGCAAACCAGGCCCTGAGTCTGCCGGGCGCATATCTTAGGAACAATGGTTCCATCACAGTATGGCATTACATAGACATTTATGTTATACATTAGAAATCAATTACATTGGCGGTTTAGACAGGAATATTTTAGACAGAAATACAAGGCATAAGGTTTTCACAGTGTCAAAAGTTTGTCGGAATTTTCATGCTGACAACTGGTCGACCGAATTGACTAGCCAGAGTTTAGCTTTGTGTTTGAAAAGGTTCAGGGAGGGCAGGTTTCTGATAGTGAGGGGCACAGAGTTCCACAGTTTGGCTGCCAGAACTGGGAAGCTGGCCCCACCGGCTGTTTGGAGCTTGTATCTTGGGATCAGTAGGCTCTGGTTGAGGGCAGACCTTAGTGAGCGAGGTGGGGTATACTGTGTAAAATGTGATGAAAGATAGATGGGGGCCTGGTTGTTCATGCATTTGTAAGTCAGAGCAAGAGATTTTAGTGAGATCCTTTGGGAGACTGACAGCCAATTAAAGGATAGTTCCGGGACTTTTTTTTTATTGTCCCTACGGTTCGGCCATGTGTTTTTAAGCATAAATCGGTAGATCGTAGAAAACTTTCCTATGGACCTTACCCGACTTTTCGGCCATTAACGCACTCGAAATCAGCCGCCATTTTCTGATAATCCTATCATTTCCCCCCATCGCCCTGGCTCACCTGCTTTTGCCGCACTAAATCAAATCCCCCGCCCCTGAGCCTGACATCAGCAGACGCGTACCGCCCATTTCCCAACGCCAAAGCACGTTTCGTGTCAACAATCGCTGTGCCTCAGCTAATGAAGTGTCGCCATGGAAATGGCAGGACGCCTCTTTCCTCTATAAGTATAAACACACCGTTTCACAACACACAGCAGCAGATTTTCGATTCCATTACTCTCTCTGTGTTACTTTGAGTATTCTGTGACTCGTTTCTGTGCTCTGGTCAGCTACCTTCGCCGCTTCTAGGCCTTGTGAACACCTGTACCATCTCTGTAAATTATTTTACTTTCTTTACCACACAATGGCTACAATAATGCCGTATATGTACGAGCCCGAGTACACCGAGCAAGAACTACTGGAAAGGCAAGCACGCGAAAACGATGGGGATTCGGACGGCAGTTCGGAGGACCAGTCAACGGATGAAGAGCCTGGACCATGTCGCATGGACGGCGTCTCCACCTGGTGCACGTGCAATCGGTGCGAGCTAATGCCAACTGAGGAGGAGAACTGCTGACGCCGTGAAAATTCCGGGTGCTTGGCCTACATTTCGGAAGGCGAGCCAAGTCCGCAATGCATCACCGAGCTGCCAGAGTTCAGGGAAGCCTGCCTCTCACGGACCGTGTTGAGGATGATGATGGTGCTTATGCACGAACTTCGCGGCACTGTTCGTCCGCGTAATCCGAGTAACGAGTAAGTATACTCTGGTTGTGATGTCAGTGTTGCCACTACTATTTCACGGTCGTCTCCAACATATAAAATTACATCTACATATCATTCGAATGCATGTAAATTGGTTCCATATTGTACATTTTCTAGATAGAATTTTTTTTCAAAGCAGAATGACATTTTTTACCTGAATCGACAGTGATAAGAAAGTTTTGTCATTTTAATACAGTTTGCATCTTTCATTTTCACAGGTGGTACAGGCTGGTGGCCTATCGTTGCTTCACTTGGTGGCTTCACGGGAGGCTCGGACACCGCGTTCGGAGAGTAATACCTCCCTGTGCGGTACTTGCCATTAGACAACATTTCCCCAGCGACAGTGGACAATACCGCAGATTTTCCCTGGATGTGCTGCAACCGGAACTTTACAATGTGTAATGTTTATTATTTATGTTCAATTGAAATTAAGATCTAAAATAAAACACAACATATATTTTAACAATGGTTGTTTTGATTTTTTAAATGAATCTAGTGTGTCTCCATTGAATAGTCTTCCTGTGCCTTGTCTTGTCACACCACATGTCTCCGGCCAGCATCCTCCCTCACGCTGGCCGCCCACCTTCAATCCACATAACCTTTGAACCCATATGCAGCAGACATACATATGTTATTTTGCGGGTTGGCATCAAGCCTCCCGGCCTTGCCTCCTCCCCCAAAAATACTTACCACACCACTTTGTTCAAGCGTTGGCAATAAAAGGAAGGCCGTTGGATTTTATTGATACAAAACATGGTTATAGGTAAATCATCCATATGGTTGATCATAATAAATCATCCTTTTGGGCACCGGGTACAGAGATGACCCCCTCTAGCCCGTGCCGCCTTGCCACCACAGGCCAGCCTGCTGCTGACTAACTGCCTAGGCATCCAGGGTCTCCAGGGTGAACTGCACCCATATATTCTCCTGGGAGGGTTAGGTATTTATAAACTCACACCCCTGCCTTCCATGTACTAGATCCTGCAGCCTGCCTCTTACATGCAGTTAGATGGCCTCTCCTTGGTGAGGCCCTGCGGCAAACGAGTCTTGTCTGCACGACCACCGCCCCAATCCACCCCCCCCGCCCTATCAAAGGCAGTTCGCACCGGGGTACTTGTGCTGGCAAGTGGAGCTGTCAGGGAGCGATAAAGGCCAAGAGGTGCCAAAGACCATGTACACTTCAAAGTGGTCTATAGAGCATGGGTTGTTGTTACCATGTCTACCTCCAGACCCCGTGTCTCCTGCCAAGCATCCCCCCTCACGCTGGACGGCCCCCTGCAATCCACATAAGTGTGTCTCCATTCACGAGTCTTCCTGTGTCTTGTCTGCACGACCACCGCCCCAATCCACCCCCCCCCGCCCTATCAAAGGCAGTTCGCACCGGGGTACTTGTGCTGGCAAGTGGAGCTGTCAGGGAGCGATAAAGGCCAAGAGGTGCCAAAGACCATGTACACTTCAAAGTGGTCTATAGAGCATGGGTTGTTGTTCCCATGTCTACCTCCAGACCCCGTGTCTCCTGCCAAGCATCCCCCCTCACGCTGGACGGCCCCCTGCAAACCGCATAATGCCACGACATATACACGTCATTCATTCACAAACACACCCCTGTTTCGAATTCTTTATAACCCACTTCATATTCTAATGAGAACTTCTTTGCGCTTTGCTAGTCAACCCGCGAAGGTGCTGGTTATCTGCTCTTCGTCTCTGTGAACTTCCGTGACCACTTCGAGGAAACTCGTCAGTTTGCAACCTGTGAACTGCTCCCTGTTCTACGACAAGAAACTACTCTGATCCCTGCATATAACTGTTTGTTCGTCAAGGTAAGGCCATGTACCATAATCATTTTGCGTCCAATTTCTTTTCGTTCAAGACAGTACATGCAAGGAACTAGTCACATGTTCTGAGTTTAGTCAAATTATCTTTCTATTTTTTTAAAGTTATTCAAATACTTATCCGCATGTGAATAACGTGTATAGTTCCAAGAACCAAAACGAACCTTGCATTGAACCTTTTATGTGTCATTTAATTTTTTAACACATTGGTATTCATAGAGAATTGTTGATCTTTACTTTTCAGAACTTTCCACAATGCCTGCCTGTTCCATTGGCGGTTGCCCTTCGAAGACCCATAATAAATCTGAAGGTACTATAATGCATGTTTTCCCTAAGACAATAGATCAGATAAGAGAATGGGTCCGATATTGCGGATATCCACCGTCTGAGCTTGAAAGTAGAGTCCTAGAAGTCTTTGCGGACAAGAGGGGTGATCGATACCGCATCTGCAGCAGGCACTTTAGCTCAGACATGTACTCCACATCATTGCTAATAAAGAAGAACACACCGCGAGCGAGGCGAAAATTGCTCTCAACCGCTATTCCCACTCTATTCGTCCACATCCCTCCACTGGTGAGTCAAGTTTACGTATTTATCTCTCGGCCTTGCGGTAGTGTGTAGCATTAGCTAACAATAATTTCCCCATTTATGTATCCACTCAATATGAAGGCGGAAGATTCTCCATCCGTGTCGTTATTGCAGTCATCAGCCACTTCAAGCGCCTATCGGGTAATCTTACTTAGCTATTCTGCCACTGACTTGTTTTAGGCATGTAAATCAATAGTTTTAATTTATCGTGTGATTATTTTACCTAATGGTACACCCTTGTACTCGTCCTCTAGTCTTTGTTTTCAGTTATAATTATTGTTATCCAAAATAATGCAAGTACTGTCTTTCAGGGAGATGCTGAGGAGTCCAACGTATTGACGACAACCGTTGATGTCACTCAGATGCTCGAGGTACGTTTCCGGAAAGTTCCATCGATGGAGATCATCAGATCTTGCATTCTTGTAGCGTGATTGTTACACACAATGTTTCTTTCGTTTTTAGCCATTGATATGTCCTTCTGTCGTCGCCCTCCTATGTGTCTTCTTTTTTCCATATTGTGTTCATTACTAATGAAAGTCCTATGTTTCAGGGAGTCGATGGAGCATTAGTCCAAGAAGAAGGGGGAGCATGCAGTTACGGGTCGGCGCAACAGCTTGCAGAAGTGTGCACCGCAGTTACATCGTCCCTTGATGTTCTTATGCATTTCGAGGTATGGATACTGACAGTTCGATCAAGCGAAATCATATGACGTGATTACATCCGCTATACTTCCTTCTTTATTAACGCAAGTACTATGTTTCAGGGAGATGACGGAGCTTCTTCTACAAGAACATCACCCCTAGTAGTTGATGCAGATATCTGGGTGGTGACACTTCCAACGATTGAGCAAATCGAATCATATTTAGATATCCATTATTTATTTTAGACAACTGATCATTTGTGCAGGTCTATTTAGATGAGCCGTTGACGCCTGCACAAAGTGTATGTTCTTTTTAACAAAATAGAAAACCATACTAATGCAATTACTGTGTTTCAGGGAGTTACTGAACCATCATCTTCAATAATATCATCAATGGAAGTCTATGAGGAGCCCGCGGTATGGATCTTGACAGTTCCATCTAACTAGATCAACAATGCGTGAATAATTGTCGTTTGAATGTTCTACACAAAGTGTTCATTCGTGTTTTGTTATTGAGATGTACGTGGGTATTGGTCCCCAAGTACATTTTGTGTTTTCAATATTATTATACATACTAATGAAAGTTCTATGTTTCAGGGAGTCGATGGAGCGTCAGTGCGTGATGGATGTGCTTATCATGAAAATATAGTCGTTGCAGCGCAAGAGGAAGTGGAGACATGCACACACGAGTCGGAGCAACAGCGTCCCGATGTTGAAGTTCGAGGCAAGAAAGTTTCAAAGAAAAGAAAGCAAAAGAAGGTTAGTGTCCTGGTCACTATATTATGTTGTTTTTCACTGTTAATAGTTCAATACTGTAAGTTGTGTTTAAACTGAACATCCCTTTTCCAATCTGTCCTCTAGTTGCGAGTGGGTGTACGAACTAGATCTACACATACAGTGAAGCGAACGAGAGATGTTGCTTGTCAAACCTTTTGGCAGGGACTTGAGACTGGAGATGCATCGTGCCAATGGGAAGAATATGAAGTGATTGACAACGGAGCTATACCACATCCAGCCATTGATAGTGAATGTCCTCCTGGTAGTTCGGATGAAGTCGGAGATCAATTCACAGAATCCACACCCGCAAAAACTAAGACCGCGAGAAAGTTGAAGAAATTGTTTTATTCACCCATCGCCGGAGAAGGAACAGATGTTGCAATGGAAGAGAATGAAGTGGACGACAATGAAACACCATCAATATCACTGAACATAGCGGAAGACGATATCAGAGATTCTACCTTTCATGTGAGTGACATATCCTCATCGTTACAGGCCGAACCAGCTGGGATGCAGAGTGACAGTATAAGGAAAGAGGCCAAATTCATTGTATTCGATATTGTTTGATTGATATTATTATTCGGATGAAATGTGGGCATTCGGTTGGTGGGGAAGTATGTGGGGAGCCATTGATTAATGTGACTCGTGCAATTCGAGGCACTAACCTTAAAATACATGCCACCTGTACAAAATATCATCCTTTCTCATGGTCTGCACAACCCATGCTGGGGCAACTGCCAGCAGGCAATCTACTTTGTGCAGCGGCTGCACTTTTTAGTGGTTCAAGTTTTAAAAAGTTAGAGTCTTTCTTTCAGTTTGTGGGAATCCATTTCATTGCGAAAACTCAGTTCTACAAATACCAAACCGATTATCTATTTCCAGCCATTAGCGAAGCTTGGAGAATGGAAAAAATGTCTATTGATAGTACATTCGCGGGCAAACGGTTCAGGCTAGCCGGTGATGGACAGTGCGACAGCCCAGGATTTTCAGCCAAGTACTGCACCTACCACTTTCAGGACATGGAAAGTAAGAAAATTGTGAGTTTGGTGGTCGTGCAGGTGTCACAAAGTATATCCTCAGTGGCCATGGAGAAAGTTGGCTTTGTAGCATCATTGCAAGAACTACAATCGCGGGGAATGGTGATCGACCTGATAGCCACGGACAGACACGTTTCAATTGCCAAGACAATGAGAGAAGAGTACAAAAATATAAATCACCAATTTGACTTTTGGCATCTTGCAAAAACAATCAATAAAAAAATGTCGGCTGCAGGTAAAAAAAAAGATATGCAAGGTATTTCACAGTGGTCCAAGTCAATCAGCAACCATCTTTGGTGGAGCTCAAAAATATGTGGAGGGTCGTTGGAAATTCTACTGGAAAAATGGCGGTCAGTAATGTTACACTGTAGCAACGTTCACTGCTGGACCACAAACCAACATTTCCACAATTGTGAACATGGCCATTTGTCCACAGAGGAGGCACGGAAGAAGAAGTGGTTGATTCCTTCATCACCCACTCACAAAGCCATTGAAAAGATTGTATTTGATAAAACTATAACAAGAGATTTGAGGGGACTCACGGAATTCTGCCACACAGGAGATTTTGAGGTGTTCCACAATATGTGCCTAAAGTACAGGCCAAAACGATTGCATTTTGGCATGGAGGGCATGATAAATCGGACTCTTCTAGCGGTCTTGGCACATAACCATAATGTTGGCCGTCAACAAAGTAGGACGACCGGAACTTTAGGGACGCTTCGCTACAATAAGGCCTTCACAAAAAGAAGTAAACAATGGGTTATCAAACCAGTGTTTGAGGATATGCAATATGACTTTATTGAGAGACTTATTGTTGATGTCCTAGATAGGCACATACATGGAGTTGTGAACGAACCTGTGCAGGGGACAACTGCATTGCCACCCAACATTGCCTCTGTTCCATGTCCACCTAAAGAAGAGCTCATTGAGAAATACACATCACGGTTTAAATGATTGTAATTTGATTGTCTGTTCTCTTGAGTCTCCTCATGTCGCAGGCCCATTGAATATGTGTAGCTATGTATTGTGTAAATAAAAGTGATTGCTCTGTGAGTCCTGTGAGATGGCCTTGCACTGAATGTAGCTAACTAGGAATGTGTGCTCGTTCAAAGTGAAGGTCAGCTGCTTTGATTATTTTCTCGGGTGCCGGAATGGCCCACGACTCAGTATAAGGTTCTATTGTTATTTGACCTTGACAGGCCGGGACCATCCCGAAAGACTTCTTTTTGGGGGTGTGGGGCAATAACGTAAGAAACGATAATGAATATAATTTCAGAAATGAAAGCCATTTAATGTTCGTTCATTAGAAGAAATAACGTCGGCATAGAAGGAGTGGTATTTCGGGGCTGCCCTACGCACAGACACAATGGAAAATGCAAATATACTGTAAGTAACTCTTTAGATGAGTTTATACCGCAATTTAATTACTATACAGTAGCTTTAAAGACGGGTTAAGTTGTACTTGTTCGTTCTATGTGGCATATTGTTTTGTACCGCGCACTATCTTGAGGAGAACCATCTCCTTTTACGGAAGCACCTCAAAACCTTCCTCTTTGCTTCTGCTTTCTCTCTCCCTCTCCCCTGCTACAACTGGTCCACTGTCTGCGACCTCGGTCCTGGGCCCTTCCACTCTCCACCTGCACTGCCTCCCTGTCAACCCCTGCACTGGGGGACTGTCTCAGTATCCTACAGCCCCCCCTTGACGTATAATACCCAGTTGCACTGTCCTAGCTATGAAATAATTTCCCGACCTAATATATAAAATGAATAATTTTAATAAAGATCTGATGGTGAGACTAATTTCATTTTTTATGTTTTTAAAACAGGTACATCCTTCATTATTGTATGTGTCACGAGTACCAGACACCGGCGGATGGCTTTTATAACCGCCAGTTGCTTCTCCGCGTGAACAACGTTAGCACCCTGACCATTTTATGGGACGATCGCCAAGTACAAGTATGCCCTTACGCGGTACTAACGGCTAGATGCAACATACAGACCGTTGTGGTGGCCTAGTGCCTCGTTGTTGGAACAGCCATGCGATTATCAGTGCGACCGAAGAGCTTATTTTATCGTAAACCAACACCCTGTGTACTGCACACGAACATCGCTTGCCTCAAGACGAACTATTTTGGATCAAGAGCAAAGAAAAAGGCAAATCGCAGAATATTCTCTAAACATTTGATGTCCAAAAAATGTACTTTGCCAAATGGACAATCTTGCCGTTTGCTTTTAAACCACAGTTTCATAGTCCGAATTGTGGCGCTGTATTGTGAGATGATCTAAGACCCTGTGTACAGCAAAGGAACATCGCGTGCCTCAAAACAAACTTTTTGGAACGTGAGCAAATAAAAATGCAAATCGCTGAATATTCTCTAAACATTTGATGTCAAATAAATGTACTTTACCAAATTTACAATCTTGCGGTTTGATTTAAAAGTACAGTTTCATATGCCCAATTGTGGCGCGCTGTGTTGTGAGCTGATCTGTGTTGGTTTCCGGGTTCTGTGTGTAGACGCGTAGAAGACGCCTGGGCGCGTTTGCCTACGCAGCACAGTCACGTCACGGATAGAGGCGGGGAATATGAATGTTTTGATAAAGTCTGTTTCAGGGGCGGGGGATTTGATTTAGTGCCGCAAAAGCAGGTGAGCCAGGGCGATGGGGGGAAATGATAGGATTATCAGAAAATGGCGGCTGATTTCGAGTGCGTTAATGGACGAAAAGTCGGGTAAGGTCCATAGGAAAGTTTTCTACGATCTACCGATTTATGCTTAAAAACACATGGCCGAACCGTAGGGACAATAAAAAAAAGTCCCGGAAATATCTTTTAAGGTTATTTCTGGTTTCTGAAATGTGTGCTGATCTGGGGATGTTGAGGGCTGCCCTGATGGCGTTATTTTGTGTAATCTGGAGTTTGTCAAGGTTACGTTGGTTAGTGCCTTGGTGCAGTGCATTGCAGTAGTCAAGTTTGGACATGACCAGGGTCCTAGCAAGGGTGGTGCAATTCTGCGTAGAGAGAAAAGGGCGACATGCTGTGATCAGCTTGCAAGTGTATACAGATGCGGCAGCGACTGCATTAGTTTGTCTGTGGAGTGAGAGGGTGGAATCGATGTAGATTCCAAGGGTTTTTGTGTCTTTGGAGACTTTTATGGAATTTCCATCGATGTTGAAGGAACTGAACATGGGGTTCAACTTATTAAGTTTATACTGTGTACCTAGGATGAGGAGCTCTGTCTTGTCGTCGTTGAGACAGAGCTCATGCTGTGCCATCCAGGTTTGAATGACATGGTAAATGTCATTCAAGGATTTTGAGTCTACCGTGTAGTCACCAGTGATGGGGATGAGTATCTGGGTGTCATCGGCATAATTGGTGTATGTGACACCCAGATAGTCCAGCACATCAAACAGGGGTTTAGTGAATACATTGTAGAGGGTGGGGGAAACGCACGATCCTTGGGGGACCCCGCAAGGGACTGGCGCAGGGTCGGACGAGGAGGTGGGGGAGAATACCCTCATATGTCTATTATCCAGGAATGATTTAATCCAGTTGGACTACGTGTATATGTAGACTTGTTTTTAAAAAACCTTTTTTTTATAGCCACAGCTACCAAGGATGCATGCATGGCTGACTGCAAATACATAAGGATTTGTAATTTTTTTTAGCACACACTGCATTGAAAGGATCAATTAAAGGTCTCTGATCCATATATACAGTATGTGTTTTTATTGTTTATTTTTATAACTGAAAAGTTGTTCCTGAAAAGGACAGTTTTGGGGAGTAGGAAAAAAGAGGTAGAAACTGGGAAGGGAAAAACACTAGGATTCATACATATAAAAAAGGGAAAAAAAGAACATTTTATTTTTGCATTTTATATTTCGTACATTTTTGGTGTTTTTTTCTCTCTAAAGAAAGGGGTAAAAAAATGGGCACTTAAAAATATACCTAGCATTGGCAATTGGCCGTATGTTCTGAAAAAGCCTTGCCCTAAAAGAGTCTAGGGTGCCACCTCCCACTTCGATCAAGGTGTGGCAGGTTTTGTAAAATAGTCCAATGCTATTTTGTCTTGAGCACTTTCTTCTAAGGGGAAGGTCAATTGAACTAAATTTGTATTTTTCACTTTAAGATATATGTTCACTTACTGTGTGTATATTCATGGGTGACAGCTTTTGATTTTCGCTTTGAGGGTAAAAGTACCTGGGCATATGTTATTCTTGCAACCAGTCATTTTTTCCCTTTTCCATGCTGTTTAAATGCGGTTAGTTTGGGTAATGTGATGTATCACAATAGTCACCAAGCGAACGGCCATAAAACAAGGGGCTTGTTTCACAATGCTTAACAAAAGTGTGTGATCCTTGGCAAATAATTTAATCGCACTGCGCATTGCCTAAAAAAATGTGTGAGTTCTCAAAGCCTGCATCTTTTATACATAACAATACCACTGTCAAAACAGGACAACAGTCTGTGATTAATGAACATCTTGAGGCGATGGGTTGCAAGTGTTGTGAAATATAGAACAGGCATGGCCGAAGGCCATGGCTAGTGATCTGCTACTGTTTTCAAATGGACAGTGGGCAAGGCCAAAGGCCGTGCCCACTGGCTATGGCCAAAGGCTTTGGCTAGTCATCTGTTAGGTTTTGAAAATATACAGTGGGCATTGCCCATGGCCAAAGGCCATGGCTAGTGGTCTGGTAGTGTTTTAAAATGGACAGTGGGCACTGGCCATGGCCGAATGCTATGGATAGTGGTCTGGCAGTGTTCTAAAATACACAGTGGGTACCGGAGGGCATAGCCAGTGGTGTGGAAAAATCTATCGAATAACAAAACCCTTGAATTTCAAGGAAAGTTAGTTGCAGGGACGTTAAGGTGAGAACGGAACACAACACTTCTGAAATTCAGCTAAAGCCACCTTAACTTTGTGCCCCCTGTTGTGCAGCCTTTGACCACAATGATGACATCACAGATGACATAATTGATGACATCACTGGTGATGTTACTAATTACATCATCTATTACATAAGTAATGGACTCACTGGTGACATCACTGTTTACAAGCTATATAACACCACTGATTACATTTGTGATGGCATCAGACATAACATTGTTTATAACTTAGCTAATAAAAGCTTTGATCAACTAAATAACAATTTAGGCTGTGGCCTTTGCCATGGCCAAGGCTGCGGACAAAGTGCATGGCTGAAGGCCATGGCTAGTGGCTTGTTAATGTTGTACAATATACAGTAATAATAATAATAATTTAGCATTTATATAGCGCTACGAACCCTCAGGTATCTGAGCACTGCTTATTATTACCCACGGTTTGTGGGGCTCGTTTATCGACCTAAGAAGGATGAAAGGCTGAGTTTGGCCCTGCCGTATATTTGAACCTGCATCAGCAGACTCTGCACGGATGCTGTGCTAATCGACCGGCTAGTGCCCAGTAGCCATTGGCCATGGCAGAAGGCCATAGATAGTGGACCCTTAGAGTGTTACAATATAATGTGGGCATGACTGAAGGCCTAATACCGAAGGCCATGGCTGGTGGCCGGTGAGTGTTGTAAAACATACAGTAGCCATGGCCTAAGGGGCTCCATTAGTGTTTAAAAATATACAGTGAGCATGGCCAAAGACTGTGCACACGAGCCAGCCATAACCGCAAAGTTAGGGTGGCTTTTGCTAAATTCAGAGGTTTCCTTGCATTAAGTTCTCACCCTATCGTCCCTGCAACTAACATTTTTTCCTTGTATTTATATACGCAGAGTCTGCCTCCCTGAAATAGGCATAAATATACCCACATAGGGTGTAGAGGCCCTTCAATGTCTTGGACCTGAGGGACATGCACAAATAACTGCAAGCAATGACCAACTATTTCATAATTTAACATTATTTGGAGTTTCAACTGCATTTCTTTATTTTTCATAGATTAATGTCGATGTTTTAAAGATAAATGCAAAAACTGCCTTTGGTTTGTCTTGGGGTACCTAGAAATGTTCAATTGAAACCCCTTAACCAAGGCAGGTTGTCTCATAACAATGGAGGATTTCGGAAATAATGTTTTCTGGGACATGTACATTTAGCAGTGTGATGTTCATCGCTCATAAAACTGGCTACACTAAAACATGTCTGCCCTCCTATCTCCTCCCCTTACTCTATCAGAATTGTCCCTGAACCTAATATGATAGCAACCTCGTCTGTTTCCTCCACCCTCCCATTACTGTTTTTTTCCTCCCCACCATCCCTCCAGCACTATCTGAAATGTCGTCAGGCCTAGTATGATAGTCGCTTGTTTTGTTCCTCCCCTCCTTTCTGCACCCCTCTTCCTCACCTTTTGTTTTTCTCCGACTCTACCAGAAATGTCGTCAGGCCTAGTACGGTAGTCGCCTGTCTGTTTCCATTTCCTCTCTCCCCCACCCTTCCTTATCTATGGCTTAGCTCTTGCACTATCTGAAATGTCGTCAGGCCGAGTATGATAGTTAATTTCACATCCTTACTGTTCATGGCCTGTAAGAATGTGGGTGTATTTTCCCATGTTCCCTCCCTTGCCTTGAAGCGCTTTGAAAGACATTGTGTATAGGCGCAATATAAATAAACAATCATATCATATCATATCACTGATTAGGGAAGCTGTTTAGACACCCTCTTTGATTACTGGAAATGGAAGCCTTGAACGCTTACCACATGCCGTCTTTTTCAATTCATCAGCCTCCATTCCAACAAGAAGGATTTGGATAAACACCACATCTATTCAGACATCTCTTAAGTGTTTTGAGTTTATTGTTAAATTATAAGGCGCCTATTGCAATACAATTACTTCAAGGCATCCCTATTGACGGGTGCTGAGGGGGTAAGCAGATGGGATATCGGGGAGGTTGACGGACCATTCAGTGCACCGGTACATTCCAGATCAAGTAAGAGCAAAGGGGGTGGGAAAAAGGAAAGTTCAAGGGTCCAGAATACCACAGTGGAATAAAAAGTGATGATTACTGTAGTGCTGATGAGAGAATAAACAGAGAATATTTGCAAGGCAGAGGATAGTGATCATCATTTCATATATACTGCTAGCAACTGGTGCTGGGGCCGAAAGTGGGCCCTAGGAAATCATGGCTCTGTAAATAAAACCCTCCTGGATGATCAGTGGACAGGCATAGGGGTCAACGGACCTCAGGGGAAGAAAAGTGAAGTGTCAAAAGCTCTCTTGACGAGCAAAGGTTTTAGTCGACTTTGGAATCTCTAGTGGATCTCTCCTTTTCTGATAGGAAGATTGGTTTATCCGCAAGATAGCACCAGTGACTGAAAAAGTTCTGATACTGGACATGTTTTTCTTGACGATGGCCTTAGTCACAGTAGTAAAGTTGGAAGATGTGAAGGGTCTGCATGTGCTATGTTTTTTTTAATATCTGTTGCAGTTCAGAAGCACCTAGACTCCAGTATGCACAAAGAACCAAACAGTAGGGTTTGAAAATAATACTTGCTTCAACAGGAAGTTAATGGAATGATTTTGACTCTTGAGTAATGTGGTCTCTACTTTTCAGCCATATAATAAGCTTTGCTTCCTTATTCCGTATAAATTCAGCAAAAGTGTAGGAGCTACTCTACTGCCAACGAATATGGTTCACGAAACCTTTTCTATGGAATTTATCCACTCAGGAGGATCTATGACCACGTTTTAGATCACTGTAAACTTCACAGAGGAGAAATGTACATTTGCATATCAGTCTGATCCCACCCACAAGGGCAGCCCAGCACAGAAATGCTAGGCAATACTGCTCTGAACAAGACTACATCAGCAACCCCAGAAACGTGATTCAGCCTTGTTGGGCCTCCTCAGTGAGGTGAAGCTGAGCCTCTACGTCTGGTTACACCATGTTACTTAGGGTAAAATCCCACGTTTTACCAATTGAATAAACTCGTCGAAGCCCCTCTACTGAGAATGAATAAGGTTCAAATATCTTGCTGTATGGAATTTCTACCACTCAGGAGGGTCTCCAAACAAGTTTTAGCTCAGTGACCCTTCGCAGAGGAGAATTATCTTAATTCCATATGAGTTGGCTTTGGCTGGCCAAGCTTTTAGGAAGTCCATAAAGAGACTTTTATAGAAGCCCAGACAGGAAAGCACCAGGGAACAGGCTACTTTCAGATTGTGGCACAATCTCGAAAATAAATGATACTTAGAAGGATACATAAGAGAAAATGAATTATTTTGTGAAGACTTGAACATGTTGAGTGAAGGAGAGCTATCTGTCAAAATGAAAGTCAAGGTCCTTTGCTGAGGAGACAGGGTGGATAAGGAACCCATGGTAGGAAGCCAGATACATGGGTGCTGAAAAGCCTGACAATCAGCGCCATGATGCCCAAGGGCTGATGTGCGCTTTACAAATACAAATAAATAAATAAATCTCATTGAAGCATTCAGACAAAGACTGTTGTTTCTCATCCAGTACTGTATGAGGGACAGTCACAATGAGTTGTGTTGTGAACAGGGGAGAGCCTTCTTGTTTGAAAACAATCTGGGTTTCATCAGCATATGTTGTGAATTCAAAGGAGAAAGGGGCAATGAGGTTGGGTAACTGAAGGTATTGAAGAGCCACAGAGAAAGAAGTGAGCCTTGGGGTATCCCACAATTGTTGAAAAAGATCCTGGAAAGGAAGGGGCCTGATTTAACTTTGCAATCTGTATTGTCAAGAAAGGATGAGATCTTTGTCAGAACCCCTACTACAACACCTTTAGAGGCTTCAAGGCACTTGACTAGTGTAATGTGTTTCAGTGTTGAATGCTGCTATTTATCCAGCAAGTATGTTTTTTCTAGCCCTCCAATCTCATTTACATTGAGTGTGCAGTGTTTCAGTACTGCCAATACAGAATTCGGTATCACCCCATTACTGCTTAGCCGAAAAATACCAAAGCCCAAAGTACTGAATTTAAAATTCTGCATTTCGCTACATATATATGAGGCGGGATTAGGGTGATAATTAATATGAGGGGAGGGCTGCAGGGGGGTCTATCCCCGCATATATATGCAGCAACATGGGTTTAAAGACAAAATAATTTGGTATTTTGGACCTCGGTATTCTTTTTTTTCAAAATGATCTCATAAATCCCCGAATTCTAGAGGAATCCAAACTTTGAAAGATCCATCCATGCATACTCATGCTACTATGGCTTTGATAGATTGTCAAAGCAATGACACAAAGGTCAATGCTACATACAACAGCTATGTTTTCCTGGTGAGAATCCTACAAAGAAATACAACACCATCGATAACAATAAATCTAATCATAAAAAGAAGAACAGCGCATTCAAACAAATGGATTTTCAGGCTAGCTTTCACCCAGAAAGGGCCAAGCGCTTCAAACTCTGAGAAGCCCTGTTTCTGACATGTACCAATAGGTCCCAAAGATGCAACCCTGGAGGGGTCAGGGCCACTGGACCATGCATTAAATACACAACAGCCTCATCAAAGCAGCCCCAAACAACAGTGCTCTTAAAGTCGACATATGTCTCACATGCTATGCTTCCTAAAGCATTCACTGGGAAACCTGCATACTAAGACATCACCTGACAGGACATTGGTGCACAAAATAACCTGACCAATACTTTTTAATACTGATGTATTGAAAGTAATGATCAAAGTGTTCCAGAGTTCCTCTGAAGATGTGCAGGTGAAAAATACATGTAAACTCTGATTAGGTTATTTTTGATAGAGGAATATTATAGTTCTTGGATAGTCCCAAATACGGTTGGTGGTGGTATGCTTACTGGAAGTCGGCTTAGTGTGGTTCTTCTTGATCCCAGTAGATTTGCTGCGGCTCATTTAGCACTTGCCCATCTGTGTCCCAGCACAGGACCCTGGCAGTGGACCCTCCTGCTTCCCCCCTCGCCTGGACATTGATGGATGCTTCTCCTCAACCCCCTCTAAAACAGACCCATCCTTGGGCTCGCACCAACCCCCATGCCCTGCTTCCCCTCCAAGTGCCACTGGCAACAGTGCTCTTTGCCCACCTTTTTGGCAGATACTATACTATTCATGGAAGTATCACAAAAAGGGGGCGACCCTATGTCACCTGTTATCTTTTGGGAGCTTCTGTGGTGTTAGACTTTCTTTACTCCCCAACCACTGATCTATAAATCTGTTGCCGAAGCCTGGAACAGCAGATGCTGAACTATGCAATCTCTGTCCTGCAACTTGACTGAATACAAGCAGCAACATGAATTCTAACATTGGGAAGAGTACTGTCCTCAACCATGTGTGGGATAACAGAGTAACAACTATACAGGTCTTCTAGTTCTTTACATCTGTGATCACCAGGCTGTGAACACTGTAGGTTTTCTGGAAATTGCTGAGGTTGAACTATTCTCCTTCCTCAACCTGTTTACTTGATCATTAACTTTGCCATTCGTTCCCTGCAGTGGCGTAACCACTGGGTCGTCAGCGGTATTATGAGCTGATCTTGGGGGACATGTTGTGTGTGGGTTCATTTTTTTCCTTTTATCGAGGAGAGCTGGAGCTGGTTAGCCAGGTTGGATTTCATACAATAGGTTTTCCCATATCCTTTATGCATGCGCCCTGATTTACTCGCCACTGAACTAACACCATGTGCTTCCTCTGAGGATGGGAGGTTTGTACATTTTCTGGGAAACCACTGTCAGATCAGAACATTTATTGACTCATTTATTATTTATTTACTCATTTCTTATTGGTAGCGGAAACTGCATCTATTGCAGCCCAGTTTAGCAGAGGAGTAGCCAGACTTCTGGTGCAGCCTATGTAAAAATTGAAGGCATCTTTGGATGCGCTGCCAATGCCACTGACAGCACAAATTACATCAATCTCCCTTCAATAGACCTTCCAAGGATAGCATTAATAACTCTGAATGTATCGGTGGTTAACTAACAGTAGACTGTAGTCACTATTAAAGAAAATCAACTTCTGCAGACAAGTCAATTTAAGATACATGTATGCAGGAATGCATCTATGTATGTAGGGATGTATGTATGCACTATGATTTATACAGCGCAACAGGTAATGAGCAACACAAGGTTGCAGTGCTTGAAAACAGTAATGTGTAAGGAATTAAAAGAATAGACTGTGAAAGGCAGAGTAAGAAGCACATGGGGGTGTCACAGGCAGAGGATGCAGGTTATAGAGGGAAAGACAGTCACACTCTTGTTCAGAGCGGTTACAGCCATGGGTTAGAGCGATGTTTCTGTGGATGTCCAACAGTCCGACTATGCTAACTGCGGTGCCAAGCCATTCCCTCTATTGCCTCCGACTGGTGTGATAGAGGACGCAAAGGTGTCTCCCCCTAAAGGTCCACAAAGGTTCCGCATCATTCAACAGCACCGCCCACATTTTACCACCCTTTTTCTATGTCAAGGTTTGCCGGCTTTGAAAAGCAATGCTGACATGATTTTTCCGCTTTCTCCACATGATTCTTTTTTTCTTTTTTTTTTTTTAAATAAGGGAATTGTAAGAAAAATGGTAAAACGCCGAAAGTTACACAAACGAAGCATTAAATAGTTGTAATCAACGCAGAGTTGTACCTTCTTTTTACAATTCTAGTCACATTATACATCATAACGTCATTTCATGGGATGCAACCCTGAAAGGGTCTTACATCCAAGTAGACCTTTAAACACATCAGCCTTTTGGACAGAACATAACATAAATCAACTCCATAGTTGTGGTAGAGATGGTAAAAGCAACAATAAAGGGGGTTGCGAGAGATATTAACCAGGCACGTCACAAGAGGGCCCTTTTGGTGGATACATAATACCATTTAAGCGTACAAGATCGTCTTCAATAATATTTACCAGTCGTACTGTTGCCAACATAATAGCGTTAGACTGGCCCCACATACAACGCAGCCAAATAAAATTCCGTTCAAGCTGAGAGTTAGACTCCAAGAATTTACCTAAACAGAGGAGCCTTTTTTGCTCAAAATAAACACAGTACATGAACAAATGCTCAAGAGTTTCAGGCATCTTCCGGTTGGAACACAATACTCCCAACAGCCCCCTTCCTTGACCCCTGACCAGTTCCTAATGCGCGATCCCGTATGGATAAGATCCAAACGAAATCTCATATAGGTCCTTCTGGCGTTCTTGTCTGGAAAGCACAGGATATAGGGTAAACGGGGGGTAAAAGCGTGTCTAAATTTGGCATATGTATTGAATGAAGTATAGCCTGCAATTAGGTCTGCATTGCGAGCCCAGGCATTCCTATAATGCCTGGTTTTGGCTTTCCCTGGGGAGCTAATAAACTCCTGATGTGACATGTTCAGGGTAGTCAAGGTTTTGGACATACGTCCCTTAAATGGCAAGATAGATTGAGGGTGATCTGCTTGTAACATTGCCCTGAAATCCTCATAAAGCGAATTTGCCGGTGGCGAAAGCATTTTGCAATATGTATTCACCATGCGCCATTCGTATTTATCCGCCAGAGAGTATAAACCCAGTTCATGTAGCAAGATTGCGTTTGGCAGGTATCTTGGAAGTCCCAAAACTTTTTTCCAAACACTCCCCTGCAGAGAGTTCAAAATGGGACCCATATTCAGCAGACAAACATCTAAGCTATACAGTATGGTAGACTCTACTTTCATTGTATAAAAATATATCAAGGGCATAAGGGAGTATCTACAGTATTTTGAGAAAATAATTCTCATTTGAGCAGCCAAAGTATTCAGCTTAGCGGTCAAAATACCACGCCATTTTGCGAGAGACATATTGTTTGAAATATGGTAACCCAAATACGTGATCTCGTCCATGATGACTATCGGTTTGAGATTCATTACGTACTTGAACCTTATCAGATTCTTCCTTGTTGTAAAACTTATAATATGGGATTTAGCCGAATTGATGGTCAGGTTATTGAGCTTACAGTATTCATGAAAAATATTTAGTTTATTCTGTAGCCCAAAGGGTACCTTATCAAACAATATAATATCATCAGCAAAGGCCAACCAATTCAAACGTAATTTGCCAAGATAAACCGGGAATACATTTGCTCCCTCCCAAACCTTTTCAATGTCCGCCAAATAAAGATTGAAAAGTACTGCAGCCAAGTTGCAACCCTGTTTCACACCGATGTTGGGATGCTGTCGGATAATAACCCCTCCGAATTGATGCGGACCCTATATGATGTGTTTCGGTGTAAGGCTGCAATAATTGCAACTAGCTTCGATGGATGGAATATTACTCGAAGGGTATACACGCTAGTAACAGGGCAATAAATATCTGGCCCAAAAGTGTGGATCATCTTTGTAAACACAGGGATTGAGTCCATCTGGACCAACGCTTTGGAGTACTTTAATTGAGTAATTGCCCAGATAATGTCACTCAATGTCACTCAATGTCCAGGGACATTCAGTTGGGATCTTCAGATGTAGTTTCTCCAACTCCGACCTTCTATGTGCAACTGGCATTGCATATTTTTCTGTAAAAAATTGTTGCCAAGCTGGTCCAGATATAATCGCAGTCATGCGCTGGTCTACTATTCCCAATGGATTTCTTAATGCAACCCATATTTCTCTGGTGTTTCTCTTGCAAAGTTGTTCCAACATCTGTTGATTTATAAGGGTGTGAGCTGCATGGCGCAACAATTTCATTTTGGACTTAAAGAGTGCTACAATAGAATTTTTTTTTGATTTATGTACTGTGGTATTTATAAAACCAAGATTTGCCAGTCACAGCTCACGATTTTTGTCAGCTTTCAAGAGCGCAACTTCCGCCATATATTTAGATACAGCTTTTGGTACTTGTACTCCAATGCAAGCCCTAGATAAACTCTCCAGGTACTTTTGGATCATCAACGTGTTCAAAACATTGATTGACTCCTCATTCGCCCTAGGTGGGCTACAGTTCTCGTTAACCATCAACAAGTCTCTGTTGATTAGGAATACCAATTTACGACAGATACTTGGATGCCATCTCACAGACAACATATGCCTATCGTTGCCATGTCGTAGCCATCATAACTTCATATGGAACGACCCCAACATGTAGATTCGAAAGGAGCATCCGATGATCACTCAATCCCACATCCAAAATCACAATGGGGTCAAGCAATCCAGCGCATGCCCCAGTTGCAAGCATGTAGTCTATTAGGGAGGAATGTTGTCCCCGCTGCCAGGAAGTTTTAATACTGAGGGGAGCTAGTGGAATAGGGTAGATTCCCCATGATTCTACACTACTAACCATAGTCGCTTTCATAGATTTGTAATCCATATCAGAGGGTATAACGAGCAGAGTGCATCCACCAAACAAAAAAGCACTTCATGTTACGAAAGCCTTGTCATTGTTAGAGAAATCCTGAAAGCGTAATTATTGTGTATTTGATTGTGATCATTTGTTGAGCATGAACCGAGCTCTGGGAATCAAGAGAGCATTGAACATTAGTAGGGGATACAGGCATACATGAACCGAGCTCTGGGAATCAAGAGAGCATTGTACATTAGTAGGGGATGCAGGCATACATTAGATGGTTAAAGGGCAACATAGCATTTACCAGCAGGAGAGCATTTAGGGTAACAGGGAATAGTTAACAATCACCAGCCAGCAGCACCAGCAGAGAGGCAAGGGCGGGGAAAGGGCAACCGCCAAGGAGGAGTGCCTGTGCTGACTGTCGACCTATATACGTTCTTGCTGAACTGTTTGACAGGCAAGTTCATCAGTTAGGTCTGCATTTGTGCATCATTGTATTACATGAAGAAAGCAATTTTGCCTTTTTTTTCTGTGGATACTAAAGACAATCAAAATGTTCCACCTACCACCTCTAAAATCAGGGGGAATTGAGAAGGTGGATGATATGTATAAAGAAGCAGTTACATATGTGATGCCTCATTTCAAGACACAACTGCTAGGTTATGTCATTTTGATTGATATTTGTAAATGGCAGATCTGCCATGTGTGGTGCAAACATCATCCCCAAAGAGCCAGAGGGAGCTGCAGTTGCAACCACAAATATGTTGACACTGTAGGAAGCAGCAGTGAGTGGGGGCAGCAGTGGGCAACGAGTCATCACTCTGACGTGACACATGCATGCAAGAAAATATTTGGGGCTCAGAACTTAATTATCTACAAATGAAGCACCGAGAAGACTTTACTAAACTGGTGATGAAAAACAACAGAGCCAGTTCCCCAGCAGACTGCTGCCAAAAGGCCATCTACAAGACCATCCTCAGCAAAGGAACACTTATACAAACCTTCTACAAGCTCATAAACCACTCGCTGGAAACAGAAACCATCTCCAGAAACTGCAAATCCACCTACATGAAACACTTTCTCAAACATCTCACAGGAAGCACAGACAACCGCACCAACTACCTGCCAATATCAAGCAATCCTTATCCGGCCAAACTCTTAGAAACCTAAGTATATACTAAGCATCTACTAGACAAGGCAAAAGTCAGTTTCAGACCTACAAGAGGGACTACAACTATGCAGTCAATATTCAAATCATCTGCAAAATCACAAAACACACGGACATAGCAGAAACCCTCATCAATTATTTCTACCAAATCAATGCATAGATAAGCAACGACAACCTTAAACTCTTCTAACTAAAATCATGATCACATCTAAGAACCCTTCTATCCAACTGCCAATACCACGGCCTTCTGGAAATGGGAAACAGATAAAAGGTGTTTAAAAATCTTGGACTACTGATGAACATTGAACTAACACTGGAACCTCAAGTTAACCCAGTAGTAAAGAAATGCTTCTTCGCCCTCTGGTGTATCAGAAGAATATTACCGTTCTCACTTTTCCCCACAGAACACCTGCTATTATCACACATGTCATGCCAAGAATAGACTATGCCACCAGCATCTACCTTGGCATAAACCAATTTACTGACCAAAAAACCACGACGAATCCAGAGTGCAGCAGCAAGAATCTTTCTAAGACTCAACAAGGGAGAACACATCACGCCAGCACTAAGATCACTACAATGGCTACCAGCCAATAAAAGGATCTATTTCAAAACACTGCATTCTCTACAATGCAATTCACGACCAAGGAGCAGAATTCTTGCAAGAAAGAATCTCCATTTACAGACCAAACAGAACCCTGAGTTCTAGCAATTGCATACGTGTTGAACCAAAGCTTTATTTGAAAATGAAATATGGTGGATCAGCATTTTCAAACATCTCAACCAAACTCTGAAACTCCTTCCCAAAAGGAAATAGGTTCACTAGAGGAACACCAGCCCTTCAGGAAAGCAGTAAAAATATGGTTGTTTAATATGCCAAGCTATCTCGCAAGCCATAGGCCATTGTCCACGAGATACCAAACATAGCTGACTAAGGCACACTGATTTTCAGTTACCCAACAATCTATTTGAGCGATCGTAACTTAACCACAATATACCTGCACAATCGCAACTTAACCCAATGCAATGAGGATTGTATTCTTGTTCCAAAACCTCCCATATGAGCGCAAACGCCTTACACGCCTATCAATCTAGATTACCTATAAACAACTACAACACACAGTGACTGGTTTTTCTGATTTGCAATTACCAACACCATCACAAAAGCACTTGTGCACCCTCCATCTCCTTGCACTAACAAACCAACCCCTCTCTTATTTTCATGCCCACCAGAATGCATGCATGCTATGCAAATGGCAGTGGTGCAAGGTATAAATCCCAGTAACATAACATAACATAACATAACATAACATAACATAACATAGTGCTGGAGATAAAATGTGAATATAGTTGTGAGACCCATTCAATCCAATAAGTTTAATGTGCATTATTTTCCCTTTTCTTGACCCCTCTCTTGCTTCCCCTATCCATTCCATCGATCTCCCCTTCACCTCATAATACCCCATACACTCCTCAGTTCATCCCCTTGGTACAACACTCTGTTGCTTTGCAGCTGGTTTTACACTTTCTAAAGCCCATACATGTATATCTATGCTTGCTCAATATTGAGAGCCATAGCTATTACCCTTCTTGAGATGCATGCATAATTGACTGCAGCAAACACAACCTACTTCTCAATAGCACCTGCACAATGGCATAGCTTCATCCACTGAGGCTAATTCATGGATTGAAATCTCCATAATTGGAGGAAACTACTTTTTAAATGGTCAGCAAAGAGGATAATATACCAAGCCAGCGCACAGTACTGATAGTAAGGACTTCTAAATAAATCTGGTTTTAATGTGCAGGGAACAATTGGCAAGTGGTCTTTCATCCTCAAGATAAGCCAGAAAGCTAGGTTATGTCACAATATATGGGACAAAGTACCCCAACATAATTCTAAAGGATATTAAAAGCCACTGAACAGTTCTGGGACTTCCTTGAACAGAGGAACAAGGCCAAATGCAGAGTTACTTTTTTACAAGGTGGAATGGATTCCAAGATGACTTGCAAAATCCATTTTACAGAAAAGAGAAGTATATTCCTCATAATACATGGTCACACTGTCATGACTCTCTTGATCTTCTACTGATGGTTATGCAAAATATTTTCCAATTGTTCATATATAGAAAAAAATGTAGAATCTGTTTAGCCTGGCAAGCCCGCCCTCCCTTTTAAGAAACATGGTGTTCGCAATTTATTGCAAGCAAACATTGAAAGCAGATTTGAGCAAATCATTGTAAAACGCAGTTTTTTAAGTTTATAATAAGTAGATATCGAGGCAGTTGACAGCTCCTCTGTACTAACCTCCATCAGTTTGCTATATAAGCATATCGTGTGTATCATCATCAACTAATCACTATGAATTCATGCACATAGTTCTGAAGAAATGAATTTGGGTTACATGGATTGAAGGCTTTATTCAATGGTACAAGCCCATTTACTGAGCTCTATTTTGCCCGCTCTGGCTCTCCCCACCACCCCCAAATGCCCCTTGCCTCCTGGCCAATGCTTCCAGCCTCCCATCACGAGTTGGCCAGTAGTCCTTAAATGCGGCTTACTAAGGAGATTTTCCGAAGGGGCCAAATGATATTGCATGCTATATAATCAGCGGATTCTTTCGCAGACATAGACACACAGCCTGACAAACATTGCTACTCAAAAACCTGAAATTTTCAGAATCCACAAATAGCGGGCAGATTCCACACATCTTGCAATCAGTTATGGAAAATGCAAGCATCTTGCCTACTAAGACATATGCAGACAATCCAAATCTATCAGTTTGATTGGCAGATTTAGGTTTGAACGGAAGTAGAAAAAAAGAAAATAGAAATGTGTTGTTATCTTCCCACGGGGCCTCTTATTTATATTGTCTGCCGCTGGCTGGGCTTCTTTAGTTGAGATATAATTGCGGCATTGACACTGGCCTTGTTAAGCACTGACAGTGCAACCTTTTCATCATTAAATGCTTTAATAGGAATGCAAGTGAGTTTGTTATTCACCTATGTGGACACATACAGTGCCTGTCTTCTAAATTGCTAATACTGGCCAACGTGCAGTGAACCTTTTACCACAATATGACCCATTGCCACGTAGAGTGATCTCTGGTGGATTCATGTATTTATTCCCATCACTGATAGGCCTATACAAATAATCACTGCACCAACCATTCATTCCATGCAGAGGCACTAGATGAAAATAGTATCACCCAATTTGATAGAATATTATCGAATCTGTCCAGTACAATTCGATCGATTTGATTTGATGAAGTTGGGGAAAAAATACCGAACATGGAGAGCGGGGGTTGCGGGGATGAAAAGAAAAAAGAAAAAAAAAGAAAAGGGGACCCTATGGCTTCCTATTCGACCCACGTTAGAGGGATGGAACTGACGCTGCAGGTTCAGGAGAGGCAGCCGACAGGGAAAAGGTAAGTGGAGGGGCAAGTGGGGATGTATTGTGGGTTGGGGGGACATAGATTTGTTGAGATTGGCCACAGTAAAATTGTATTCGTGTCGAAATTGACTGCGGTCAATTCTGCAGCAAACAATTCTGCCTCGGTCAAAACAACCCAGATCCAATGAAAACCACATTGCCCATACACAAGGATGTGCCCAAGCCAAGTGCGTGGTGACAGATGTGTTCATCTGTGGGTTTCATGGTCGGGAAATTGGTTGCTAAAGAAGTGAGTGTGTTTGCCCCCAATAGCAAGAAGCCGTAAAATATGGGTTCAACTCTCACCTCACCCAACACCTTTTTATTGGATTTTTTAAAGTTCATTTTATTTAGATTCATTTTGTAGATTATTTTTTTTAAAGGCAATATGGGGTCATAGCTTAATCTGTAAACAGTATAAACAGAACAGGGGGGCGTATGTTTGGAGAAGCAATGGCCGCTGTGCAGTACAGCACAATGGGATTATAATTTGAGTTTTGCCTCCCTTTGTCTGAGTCTTAATTCTCTGTCACCACCTCTCGGTTACTCCTTTGAACATTCCTAGTCCCACAAATCTGATGTCTTCCTTTCTTTCCCATTGATGTTTTTCTTGCCAGTGCTGGGGGAGTGGGTATTTGGTGTCCTGGGATTTCAGCGATTCGAGATGCTCCCGAATCCTGGTGTGCAGTTCTCTGATAGTACTGCCTATGAATAGCAGTTGACATGTACAGATGATGACATATATGACATATTTAGACCTACAGTTAATAAAGTCAGTGATTTTATGGTGGTGAGAGACTAGTGCATGCCTGCACATGGAACAGATTCCACATTTGAAAAAGCCATATGTTTGGCAGAAGTAAGCCAATTGTCCATTTTGTGTGCTTCTGGTGTCATATATGAGGGACTGAGCAAAGTATGTAGTGTTGGTGCCTTGCTATAGGACATCTGTGGTCTTGCCGAAATCCAAGGAGTGATGTCTTTGTCAATATTTTGTAAGTGCCAGTGCTTGGCCAAGATCTTTTGGTTCTTATAACTGTCTTGTTGGTATCCAGTTATATATCTGATTTTATCTTCTGTAAGGCCCAATCTTGGGCTCGGGGTTAGCAGAGTTTCTGCTGGATTGTAGCTTCTTTGTGTAAAGCGCTCGCATAGTAGCCCGCATTCAGATTCAAATGCTCTCTTGTTGTTGCAGTTTCTGCAAGCCCTAATGAATTCTCTTTTGGGGATGTTGTTTATGACAGATTTGCGATGACAACTTTGTGCATGGAGTACTTAGTTGACCTCCGCGGGCTTCCTGTAGGTGCTGGTTTCAAGTGTTCCTCCAGTGACTGAGATAGAAATGTCCAGAAAGTCAATTCTTTGGGCACTGTGTGTCCCAGTAAGCCCTATACCAAATTCATTAGCATTTAGGTATTCCTTGAAGCCCATAGGCTGGTGTTCAGTTCCTGATGAGATCATTAGGACGTTGTTGATATATCTGTACCACTTGTGTTTCGATGGCGTGAAGTCCTTGTTGGCGAATGCATGAACCTGTTCATAATGCCTCATGAAGAGGTTTGCTAGGGGTGGGGCATTTATTGCCCCCATGGCAATCCCTTTGGTTTGCCGGTAGTATCTCTGGTCAAACAGAAAGATTGTGCTGGTCAAGGAGAATTCCAAATATTCTTTGGATTGTTCCACATGTGAGAATAAGGATGCTGATGTCTTTGCAAAGGTGAAGTCCACTGCCCTTAGTACTATTACATGATCAAAAGATGTTTAAAGGGCTTTCACATCGAGTGTAACTAGTAGGAATTGGGGTTTCCAGACAACTTCCTGTAATATAAGTAACGTGTGCATGCTGTCTTGCAGGTATGTGGGCTTCTGTGACCCATCCAATAGCGCTGAGTATAGGTCTCCCTTTGGGGATTTTGTCATAGTTTTTGTGCACCTTGGGCAAAAAATAAATCATTGGTATTTTGGGGTGCCTTGATTTGAGGTATTCTTGTTCTTCGTCCGTAATTAGGCCTCGTCTGTGCCACTTGTTGACCAGTTACTTGGCTTGGTTGATAATGGTTGTCGTTGGATTGGTGGATAATGTTTCATTGCAACCTGGGGTCTTGAGATGGTTGTAGGCCATTTGTATGTATCCATTCTGTTTAAGATGACAATATTGCCACCTTTATCCGCCTCTTTGATAATAATGGTCTTAATTGCCTTCAGCGTTGAAAGTGCTTTAAGTTCTTCAGGATTTAGTTTTCGCATGGTGCGATTGGTTTGATAATTTGATCCATCTTCCAGTATATGTAGGTCTCTTGTGACCGCCGGATGATAGATGTCAATAGTGTCTCCCCATAAAGCGTAGGTGTGAATTTAGATTTCTTGCGTAGTACTGGTATGCTCATGTTGTGTTCTTCAATATTAAGGTCCTTAATGTCATCTATTCTGGTACGACTGGTATTAGTGTCATCTGATTCAAGGTTGACCAATAGATGGGTATAATCCAGATTTTCCAACTCTGTAGCGCTGATAACAGGGTTCTCAATAGTGGGTGTTTGCCTTGTGACTTGTTTTGCAAAAAATGTTTTAAGTTTCAATTTTCTAGTAAATTTGAAAAGCTCAATATGAGCGAGCTTCAACGTGGTCCATTGTGGCAGTGGGGGCGAAAGAGAGTCCTTTGTTCAGTACATTTTTTTTCCATCATGTTGAGAGTATAGCTGGAGAGGTTGAGTACTAGGTTTATCTCCTTAGGTCCCTTTGTTGTAATTGAGTCTTGGATCTGGTAAGTATTATGGCGTTTTCGCATTCGGTACTCATGTTTCTTGGTCCCTCCGCGAGTGCATCTCCTGGTTGGTCTCTTCTTGAATGCCCCACCTCTAGGGGTTCTTGAAAGCATACCCTCCTGGTATTTAGTGTCCTCTTGGATCCTTTTTTGTAACATTTTATCTCTTCTAAAAAACGGTATCCTTTTTCACGGCTCATATTTTTACTGGTTGGTGCCTCTGTTAGTTCTGTCTTTGGTTTGTGTTGGGCCATCTGTCGTAGTTTCGTTGTCACTGTCCACTTCAGAGCTTGCCGGTGAGCTGTTTGGTGTGCTCTCTCTGGAATTTGTTTGGTAATTGTCGTCATATTTCAGTTGGAAGGTGTATATGCGATTGTCTCTATAGTCTCGCTCATCCTGATGATTTTTGACAATGTCATACATAATTTTGCAGTTGGGTTCCTTGGTGCTGGTCAGTGCGTTACTATTTTCAATTTCTGCTTTGAGACTGTCGATTTCCATTGTGAGTCTCTGGTGTTCCCTTTCAGTATGCTCAATCAGAAGTTTGAGCATGGATGTTGAGCCATGCGTTAGGTTTTCCTCCCATTGTGTTGCCAAGTCCACGTCCTCAGGGTTACTGAAGTCTGGAAAAATTATGATCCTGAGGCCACGTAGTATTTTTTCTTGGTCTAAATAGGTTTGTAATGTGAAGATTTCCCAGAATGTATTTATTTCCTTGGCACAGCAGCGTTCCAATTTTATACATTTTTGTCGTAGGTTCTCTGGTGAGGTTAGTTTTGGTGGAAATGCATGTTCCATAGAACCTTTGGGGTGAAGAGGTTTTAAACATGATCTTTTCTGCATAGGATATAGTCTGCCATGTTTGACTGTTTATAGCAAGGAGCAGCAGTGTTCCTGTTCATAGGTACGTAAGGTTGAGGGGTTGGAGGTTAACGGAACTGTGGATCTCTGTGCTAGAGCATAAACATTGGTTTTTAGGTGATTCATAGGTATTGTTCGTTTGTAGCTATATTTCCTGCTGCCTGTGAATGGGGCTCCAAGGGGACAGAGCTCCTGTACTCCCGGTTTTTAGAATTGTGTGGGTTTTAGGGTTGGAACCCTGTTGTACAGTGGCGCTGGGAAAGGTGTTAACTTTTTTCAAATTGTAGTAATCTGAGTTCAGTCTTCAATGATAAGTGACACCATTGTGTGCTTTGAGATAGGATATATTTATTACACCATTTGATAAGTTGTACGTTATGTCAGAAATAGTTGCCACATGTGTAACATGCATCTCTGCGTACATTTGCTGGATTTATGCCATTAGCTGTTTGCCTCTGCTTACATTGCCAACACATGTTTCAACCATAGGTTTTTCTCAAGGCAGTGCAATTTGGTGATGGTGGTGCAAATGTGCAATAATTGCCTTGGTTGTAACGTGATCAGAGCATTCACTTCCGACAGTAAGAAACCATTGAAGCTGGTTTGCACCACCTTTTGGAAATTCCCTTTTTTAAATGTATTTTGGTGCTTTTCTTGGCATCTCTGCAAACAAAAACAAAACCAGAAAAAACACACAAAAGGACAGACAGATGGGCGCTGTTGAGGTGCACCAAAGATGGCTACCGTTTTTTGCAGCTCCTGTAACTGAGAGGGTTGTATGTATTATTTGCCCTCTCGACCCTTCTGAATTTGGGATCGGTTTTCTCCACCGATTTCTTGAATTGTTCATCTGTCTTTTGCCTGCTGTTTGTTGTCTTTAGCGACGGTAGTCATTGAATTATGGCCCTCAAAACAATTAAGGGACATGTGCACCACCTGATACACCTATTCTACCTATTGTGATAAGATTCACAGCTGGCATAGTCTAAGGGGATTCTCATCCATGACCTTCTGAGAATCTTTATTCTAGACACTAGAATGTAATGTGCTTAACATACACCATTTGACTTTCAGAGAGCAAAGGTAATCACTGGGCCTCATTCCAAGTTTTCTGGTTCGGTAACAACGGTACCGGTAAGCTTGCCGGTACCGTTGTTACCAGCCAGGCAAACTACGAGTTCTGCTTGGTGGTTCCTTTTTGCCCGGGCAGAACGGCACCTGCAAGCAAGCCATGTCGGATGCACCGGCACCATTCATGAATGGTGCCGGTGCATCCGACCTCCCCATTCCCATTGAGCCCTACAGGGCTTAAATGGGAATGGGGAGCATTTTTTTCCGGCACCCAGGAATGGACAAATGCCAGGTCTGGCAGGGCCAGAATGCCCCGGTAATTGCCCATTCCCAGGTGTCAGAAAAATTCGCAAGTTCAGCGGCAGCCTGCCAGTTTTACCGGCTAGGCTACCGGCAAACTTGCAATGAGGCCCATTGTTGTTTGCAGTCCTTCCTTTGCTGCTCCTGCATGCAGGTATCTCGCAGGGCATTAGCTATGTTTATGTTTTAAAAACTTGTGATGCAAGATGTGCTGTTACAAACCTTTTGCATGATCATCTGAGAAATGTTGCGTCCATAACTTTGTATTTTCCAGATTCTGTATATTGCACAGGCTAGGAATTCCAAAATGGAAGCCCCATTCCCTGGACAATGAATGCTAGTTCTTCACCTCTGTACTAAGCACACACCAAAGTCCAACGAGTTTGTATGGGAGCATACAACCTGTAACTCTGTTGATCTTTTGGACTGTATCTCCTATGACCCCTCACCATTGACTATGCTGGCCATGGCTGATGGAAGTTGTATTCCAAAACATATGTTGCAGTTCCCTAAATTATTATAACAAAATATGTTTCTAATGCTACATCATACACAAAGAAACAAGAAAGTTCCTCGTGTTCGGCTATGTGTTTATGGTTTTAGGTATGCTATCCCAGTCTGCTAATACTGTGGCTTGATAACATCACTAAACACCTTTTCTAATAATCATTTGCCAGTAATCCTCGAATCAGCGTGTCAGTGATCATCTTGTCTTTTGAAGCAACAACTGTGGTTTACCCGAGAGCAGTGCTGCAATGACCACAGAGTCAGGCTTATAATGTTTTAATGTTGTATTGTAGTTACATGGAAATAAAGTACTTTATAAGCACTCACTCAAAACAACTCTGTGGCTGTTTTTACGACCAACGCGACCCACTGATTTTTCTACCTCTGACTCACAACACTAACCCCACTTCCTGTCACCACGGACACTAGCTGAGAGCAACCACCAACCATCCATGTGGGAAGTGAACGGCAACTACTGGTAACCATAGGCAACCGTTGCAACTTTGATGTCTTTGGGACAGGGGTGGAGCAATAGTAAGAATCTCTTTTATGTAACACCAAAGTGAGGGTGCTGGTATAATAGCAGACAGCACAAGAGGGCTGTGGCAAAGTTTATGATGGTAGCTTGCCTAGAATCATCGACCGACTAAGGTCCTTTCAAAGGGACCTGCCTAAAGTGGATGGCAGAAGCAATTACAGTCAGGTGTGAATGCACTGCTTTACTCCAAGAGCAGTCAGAGTCGAGACGAGAGAGAAGCACATGAATAGAAGTGCACAGTGCATGGACGGCAGGGATTAGAACATGACAGCAAGAGACAAAAGACAAAGGTGGGATGTGGGGGTGTACCGTGACATGGAACACTGGATAAATAGTGCCCCCTGATCAAAAACTCAAGTACCTGATATAAATGCATACACTTTTCTTTAGGTCAAAAGCACAACAGCTACACAGCATTTACCCAGATGTAATTTTTTTCTCAACACTCGCCAAAGTCTTGGACTAGCACACCCATTAACTGTACAGTAACAATTTGTAATTTATACTACTATTCACGCCTTATTTAATTTCTTAGTCTTTTTTATTTGGTGGGCTTTTCAATTGAAACCCACACATGCATAAACACATGAATAGTTGGCAGATCAGTGGGCATTACACGAATTTGTTTTTCTTTTTGACTTACTGGAGTAATATATACTGAATTTTGAAAATAACATTTAATAGAGGATATAAAAAGTGAGGTAATTCATAGTTTGTCGAAAAAAAGTCTGTCAACAACAGCAGATTCCAATGAAAAGGGTAATTTTGTGGCTCACAATTTACACAAGGATTTACTACATCACTATAGGTTTATGTATTTATCTAGTTGAAAGTGAAATTTACAACATAATTGGACATTTGAGGTTGCACATGGCATATCATTCATCCCTACGCCAAACTGCTTGAAAAAGGAAAATCGCAAACTGGAGATAATCTCGAGCAAAAGCAAACAACACACTAGTATACTTGCCTATCATCAACATGTATGTTTTTAAAGGACAGAAGTCAACAAAAAACACTACTACAAACACATCAATTCGAAACGTCACAGCCAAAGGGGAATGTGCAAGATCATATGTGAGTTCAAAAACATGACAGCCTGCAATACAACTCTAGATATTAAAATATGTCTGCACACGTAGACTCATGGATAACTGCAGAGTTGAAACTCAACCCTACCAAATAGAATTGCGTGTTTGCATTCAACTGCAATTTAATCCCTTATCCTTATGAGATGCTAAACTCATAAACTCTGTGATCAGATTGCTATGCATTTCAAAAGGAAGTTCCTCAGGGTCTATGAACACCTCGACAATAAAGAACCCTCTCTCTCATTCATTACCACTGACACCTTGCTGCGCAACCCGCCAACCTCACTGACATCCTTTTCCCTTCTCTCTACCGAGGATCAACTTGCTACCAGTGACTCCTGAAACTCCACTCGAGGGATCCGTGCCACCCAATTGAAACAAGTCTAACATGAAATTTCCAGAACTAACACCTATTTTCCTATCCCTCCTCAATGACTCCATCAGCACTGGAAGGGACCCAGCTCTGTTCAAATCTGCACACATCAGACCTCTGCTGAAAAAACATACAGCTGACCAAAATGGCCAGCTTCCTATTTCCCAACCCCAAACACTCTATTCATCTGGAAACTACTCTAGAAATTAATTTATGGTCCACTCCGTGACTTCATCAAAACAAACACCCTGCTGATTGAGGCACAACATGCGTTCAGATCATCCAGTGTACAGGATCAGTGCTATGCTCAATCTGAGATACTCTTAAAAACAATTGCGAGACAGGCATGGCAGCAAGAGACAACACAGACAAGTCAAACACAGTTTGAAAACCTTTATTCTCAATGGTCAGGATGGTGTAACGCTTGCCCTAACTCGAAAATGGGAATGTTCCCTAACAGAAAGAAAACTAAAGGAAATCTAAGTCTGTCAGTCGAAAACAAAATACTTTCTGTGTCAAAACCTATGCTTGTCCTCACTTCTACAGAATAATAGGGTGAATGGGATTTGGTCAACTCAGTAGTGTTCAAAGTAAAGTTAATGTGACAATGGAGCCTTTCTGCAGTTCCCTTCCCCCAAGTTAAGGCACTCAGGATTAGAAAGTTCCACAAGTCTCTGAGGTTTCACTTGGCAAAGCAACGTTCACTTGGCACAATGTTCACTTGGCAGAAGAAGTTCACTGTACCTTTTCCTGGTAAGTTCTTTAGGCTTCACGCCTCTATCATTGTGGAGTATTTCAAATCCCAGAGAATCCCACGTGGTCTAAGGGTTTACCTAAGACCAACATTGTGCAGTGAAAGTAAAGCATTCGTAGCAAAGTGGGACCAAATTCTTAATAAGTGCTCCCTAGATTTAATCCTCCTGACCATTGAGGAATTATCTAAATCACTAACAACAATAGATACCGAAATTACCTCCTTAAAAACTCAACTATCTGTATTAAAATCCGCAAAGGAACTATCAGAATTGCTAGGAGATATACACCATAAACTTACTGGATATGAGTCTGATATTGAACAGAGGAAGCTGAGAACATTTAAAAGGGATACTTTTGACTACTTAAACGACATTGTTTACAACTGGCAAGAATACTACCAACACCGTAACCAAAATAGGAACAACCCACCTAATCCAAATACACCGGACTCAGGCAGTGATAGTAGTAGTGGTATTATTGGTGAACCGTTAAGATCCGATAAGGCCCAACATCAATCTAACACCCAAGAAGGCACATCCGAGGACTCAACATCAAGTCCTGAGGAAACAAATCAAAGGGGCCCTGCAGAACCATCAGGAGCTTACTGGACAAACAAAAAGAAAACCAGGAGAGGGAAGAAAAACTCAAAAAGGAAAGAACAAGTAGTCAAAAATGTAGTGGTAAATATCTCCAGTAAAACACTAACGAGTGGACAATTGAATATTCTCATTCGAGGACTCTCCTTTGTCACCACCAGTAACACCACATTGTTTGAAGAAAAAGTTTGCTTACACAGACTTTTAAGAAAACTCCAATTGAAGATATTCTTTGAAACGGACATGGAGACAGAGACTGCCACTCAAGTGGATGCTAATTTGGAGATGCGCCCTAAGAGTTCTTTTGATCCCCACATTCAGAATTCTATCTTGGATCTGTTCGAAAAAACCCTCCTGAATGACCTAAAACGCATTAATTATCAAAGAAATGCTCCAATCAACATAAAAACCAACCTACTTGATCACGTTGAACTGCTAGCCAGGGATGAGGAATTGACAATTAAACCTGCGGACAAAGGAGGTGCCATTGTTGTAATGGACTCCTCTTTCTACACGGGCAAATGCTTCGAATTACTTGAAGATGACACAACATATGTTAAGCTGGACCATGACCCCATCTTAAGAATTAAAACAATTATAGAAACAGCAATTGATAACGCACTAGAGAATGGGTGGATCAGTGGAAAAACTGGCCAATACCTCATTAATCAACATCCAATCACTACAGTCGTCTATGGCTTGCCTAAACCACACAAAAATCCATTGAACCCTCCGCTACGACCAATCGTAGCTGGAACAGATAGTATATTTGATACCTTAGCTATCTACTTGAATCAACTTCTCCAACCATTAGTACAAGCAATTACCACATACTTGAAAGATACTACAGACTTCCTGAACTGTTTGCTAGAAATTCGAGCTCTCAGTAACGATTGCATCATTTTCACTATGGATTTATGCAGTTTGTACACATCGATTCCGCATAATGAAGGCATCTAAGCAGTTCTTTGGCCACTTTCAAACTCATCAGCAATAAAAGGAAACCCGGAATTTGCTGTTGAACTTCTGGAGCTGATTCTAAAAAACAGTTATTTCCGTTTCCAGTCTAAATACTTTGGTCAAATTACAGGTACTTCCATGGGGTCAGCAATGGCCCCAGTATATGCTAATACTTTTATGTATCAGTTCGAGAGGAAATATGTATTGGATCATCAACACTGGTCACCCCAGTTACTGACCTGGAAACGGTTTATAGACGATATATTTGGGATCTGGTGCGGTACTAGATCTGACCTTGATTCATTCTTTAACTATTTGAATCAAGTGCATGAGAAAATCAAATTCACAATGGAAATAGGATCACCATCCTTACATTTCCTATATGTTGAATGAAAGATTCAAAATGGCCAGATTACTATTTCAGTCCATCACAAGCCTACAGATGCCAATAATTTACTACACTATACCAGTTTCCACCCTCAACCGATGCTAAAAAGTCTGCCCTATAGTCAAATGTTGCGTCTTAAGAGGATCATCTCTGATCCGGCAGGCCTGGACGCAGAACGTTCCTAACTCAGAACGATTTCAAGCAAGAGGCTACCCGGAGGAAACCCTCAGTTCAGCACTTGAGAGATCCAACAACCTAAGTAGGGAACAACTCCTTACACCCAAGACTCGAGAAAAGCCCACACCACTGCTCTACATTTCCAAATACTCACAACAGAGTTTTCAAATAAGTAAAATTATTAGAAAACATTGGACCCTTTTGCATAACGACCCTGCATTACTCAAGCTTTTTCCAAATACCCCCATGATGGCCTTCAAAAGAGGTCACAATTTAAAGGATAGACTGGTGGGAGCCGAGAGACCTCTAAAGAGTAGTCAAAAACTACTAAAAACAAGGAAAAAAGGCACATTTCTATGCCTAAATTGTAAACATTGTAACAATGTCATTAAGGGCGACACCATCTTTCACCCCCAAACCGGGAAGAAATTCAAGCTACAGAACTTTGCAACTTGCCTATCCTCAGGTGTGATCTATTCTATCAAGTGCCCATGTGGTAAACTGTACATCGGTCAAACCACCAAATCAATTGTTTCATCTGAAATGTATGCATTCAAAATTAGGAATCTACCTGAATGAAAGATGTTAGCATATATATGTATGTTGAAATTTCATGGGAACCTGATGTGGTATTGTGTAGTTCAATGCATAAGTTTATCGGAACATACACTAGTTACTAACTCTATTATAACCACAGGTACAGGTTGTAGATTGGGGCACCCCCTTATCTACAAACTTTGAATTGATGTAGAGACATCTTTGAGGACACAACAGCTATAAACCATAGGGAAAGAGAGGTAAAACTGATTAGGACAGTAGTATGTAACTATGACACTTGCTACATCTCCTCTTCTATATATAAATATCTACTTTCCATATGTTCTCCTGTATGTAAATATGCTCATCTTCATGTGAATGACAACATTCAATTATTGAGTGACTCAACATGCTGTACCAAGAACTGCTTTGTTTGAATGGTTAATCTGTGATATTTTTTGTGATATGACTTACCGACGAGTATCTCTAGTTGTTTGACGTTCCAAGAAGAATTCAAAAATTATGGATTGTCTTATTTCTGAATTTTTAATGAATTGTCCATTGCGTGCACTGTCCATGGGTTCGTATAGACAGATTAGTTGGCGAAGCTGATATAACTACATTCACATTTTCTTAATTCTATAGTTTGAGATTCTCATTACATCCAGATTTTTCTTCTACAATATCAGTATGCCACCAGTTACAATTTCCACTTTCATCTCATTAGTAATCTATGCATCTTTGACAGTGCAGTACTACACTCCAAGATGTCCGCCTTGTATCTCATTAGTAATATGTACCTTTGACAGTGGAGTACTACACTCCAAGATGTCTGCCTTGTACCTTATACAGGATTTTTGTCCTTCTTTTATATCCATTAATTCCACAGCGCACATGTCCCTGTACGTGGAACTGTTGAGCTGTTGGCTACGGTTACCAAGGACGCTCTGAGCTCGGTTCGCTCTCTGCAGATCGGCTTACCTCGCGTCTCTGTTTTGTCCTTTATTGTTTAAATCTGCAGGTAAGACCGCTTAAAAGGATACTGATTAGGTATCTTAAGGCATTATAACATTACCTCCCTAAATGACATTCATTGTGCGTTTTTTTCTGATAGTTTCTACATCTTGAATGGGGGAATACGAACGCTAGACGACTCTATCTGATACACTCTGAATCTGTAGAAACGGCAGGACCGCGCCTTTTCCCAAGTTTCACTTTTTCGACCTCATGAATAAGGAAGTACATTTCCACGGACACTGATTCTATTTTTGCATGTAAGCATATGTTTGCATTTTTCATTTTTTACCTTTAAGACCTAGATTTAGTCTCATGATTAATCATCTCCATGACAAATAAGATGGTTTTTCTCGATTTCTTTACTCATCTCTATACAGCCGTAAGGTGGCACCTGCCATATGGAGTCTACCTGAGACACAGATTCAAACGTTTTGGTATTATTGTACTCCGCACGATTCCCATTACGCGTTCTTTCTATACTGATGCAGTCCTTGGATTTCTTTTCAAGGTATGACAAATAGTCACTTTGTTACACGTATCTCATTGAATTGCTAATATTACTTTCTACACGATTAGAGTGGAATTGTGCTACCCGTACTTCCATTTTATTTTCGCTATAATTTTCTATGGGAATATGGATTGTGATGCTCTATTGCAAGCCATGGGACATATACTTTCTGTAACTCTTATTCACCCGGGGGCTCTCATAACACAACACTATGCTGATAACTGGACACTGATATTTCTCCTCTAGTTCATGGACTCCCATAACGACACATATTTTTCTTTAATAGGTCTTGATGCATGAGATCCTTGTATTTGAATGAATTGTGGCTTCCTTTGCTGCCTTCTATTTTGACCCCACCCTGGGCCTCATCACGACTTGGGCGGTAACGGTAACGCTATTAGCGCGGGCGGTATTAGCCCTACCGCCGAACTCCCCGGCGCTAATAGCGCCGGATCACGAGTTTGGCGGTAATGTAAGCCCCCATTCCCCACTGAGCCCATTCGAGAATGCCCCATTCCCCATTGGGCTAAATGGGGAATCTTCGCGCTAATACCGCCGGCGGATTTCAGAGCTGGGGCAAAATCCTCCAAAGCCCTGATTCGGCGGACCCTTAAATCCGCCGAAGTCGTGATGAGGCCCAGGATATCTATACCTAATTAGGTGAGTCTGTATCCTGTTACATTATTATTTCATGACAATCTAATTCAGACCGGCTTAGTTACCTGGCAATCCATCTGATGTGTCTTGATCAATTGGTGTTTTCTGATCGCAATTCCATTTGGCATAGTCATTTACAACACCCATGGACAAAGACAACCTTGGACCATTATAAACTTGGATGACATAACTTTTTGGATTATTTGATTTGTGTTTACCCTGCATAAGCAAAGACTGGTATTGACTTGTATGTTGTATAGATCAGTATCGATGGATGCACTATTGAGGTATAGATCTATGGATCTATGGATCTAAAAGATGAGAAACTAAAAATGCAGAACTGTAAAAGATTCTGAAAAACTGTGACACATTTTTATTTTTCATCTATTGTTTAGCCACATCCACTAACGTTTGGTTTCTTAATGTATTCCCTCTTGCTGATAGTGTATCTTTTCAACATGACCCATCAATCACCAACAGTCCAAGTAAGGCTTCTGAAGAAGAGAGTCTTCCCTCGAAACGCGTAAAGCCACAGTATTGTGTATCTTGGATTCAAGAAGGATATGTTTACCTATGATCACATGATGTGATTAACATTTTTTGTGTATTTTATGTAATTCAGGCTATCTGAAATTCTTTTCTCTTGACATGTGTATTTGAAACAACATTTATTGAATCATTTACCCTACATTTGTTGATTTCTACCAAGAACCTTCTAACACCATTTTTGGTGGATTGTTGATAGTGTGCGAGAGACGGGAGGATCCCTATTGCTGGATCCTTTTTTTGTTCTATGTACATAACGGGGCTTTTATGCCAAGGCTTTATTTCCTCCCTTGCACCTTAAATATCTGAAAACCAGCTAGTCCGGTCTATTATTTCTGCTTTAAAATAATGACTATATTTTAGGTGTGCTCCTAGACTCCCACTTGCTTTTCAAGTTCTTTAGGCTTCTCCGGGTCTCCTTTCCATGAACCCAGAAGCCCTTTAGATCATGTAGCTCCTTGCTTTCAATTGGGCTCCGTTGGTCGTAGCGCAGTTGTCAGACCGCATGGTCCACCTATTACAGGTTGTGCAATCAGGTGGCATATCCTTAATAGAGTTCTCTTTTCCTTATACTGGGGTCTCTGTGGCCAACCTGGATCAATCTCCCACCTGGTGGCCACCCTAATGCTTTTCCAACACTCTTTGCTTATTCTGGGGTCTCTGTGGCTAGCCTGGATCAATCTCCCGGCTGGTGGCCAACCAGATTCTTTTTCTGGGGTCTCTGCGACCAGCCTGGGGTCTCTGCGGCCGGCCATTGGGGTGGCCCTTATCCCCGGGGGCCACCACAATGCTTGTCCAACACTCTTTGCTTATTCTGGGGTCTCTGAGGCCAGCCTGGATCCATTTCCTGCCTGGTGGCCACCCCAAAGCTTTTCATACACACTTTGTTTGTTATCAACACTTTTCTATCAGTTTTGGGAATTTTGCTCCCACTTAATTTTTGCACAGCTCCCTCTTTTTAGGATCTCTATTTCACTCACTTTTCGTGTCCGCGCACAGCTCCCCTCTTTGCAGACACTTCCTTTCTTTAGACAGAGTCATTTGAGAACATGTAATCATACACGCGACCACTCTGCCACAATGCATCCTCGTAATTCCATTTGTCATTTTCACCCGATGCGTCTCCAGTTTTACGTGTTCAGGCTGCAACTTTGTATCTTGCTCGCTTACTTCAATACACATCGGGCTCTCACTGCGCTACACTCACCGGTGGTGTTTTCTTCGTTCTTGGGTTAACGTCTTTGTTATCTGATGTTAGGGTCTCCCAACCTGACCATCAGACACTCATGGGTTCCTGTGCTGGCACAGGAGAATGAGTATTTCATTTTATCAATATAACAAGGGATCAGCACGCCTCTCGGCTCCCTTCTTTGGACTTCTCTTCTTTGCTGGAAACAGTGGTCTTTAGCCATGCTTTTCCTAGATACTTCCTCACACACACGCTCACCGTCTCAGCATCACCGTTTCTTCCAGCTGGTCCTGGGCAGCGACGGCTCCTCAGCTCTCCTCCCAACTCACCTTCTTTGCTGATTGCTAGTGTTTCTTTTATACCCTCCTGAAGACTTGATAGGCTGCAGGAGGATATGGTTGATTTCAATTTCCTGACCCTGCCTGCTATGAAGATCTTGATGTGCCTCTATCTGCATCTTCTTCATCCCAGTACCATAGTGTTGTTTCTCATAGGAAATCTGTGCTCGTCTTGATTTCTTCTTCTTCGTCACACTACTTGAGTGATACTTGGGAAAAAGAAGATGGTGGCCCTTTGTGTCTTAATACATCCTATAAAGGCTGAGGGGGGTTGTGTAGATAACTGTCAAGAAAGGGGGGATGCCATGTCTCTGGTCTAGGGGTGTTCCTAGGATAAGAAATTGGTATTGGTTCTTTCACTTTGGTACCCTCAGTAAATGAGGTTAACGGGGTAGGAAAAGATTGGTTTTCACAGTAGTTTATGATATTAGAGGGACGGGAGGATAAGTCTGGGTTATAGTTAGACGAAGGGATTTTACATTCTCTTGCTTTCCTCCGAGTGTGAGTGTTTGACGGAAGATCTTGAGGTAGGGTAGGACATGCGTGATGATATCTTATGACAGTAGAGGGGAGGTAGTATAGATCGGGATTAGGAAAATGGGGGTGCCAGATCTTATCTTCAGGCATCCCACTTCCTTTCTTCAAAGACCCTCCATCCAAGTAGTCAGGGGGTCCGAATCTGGCAGTCTTACCCTTCTCTTGGTTGCCTGATGGGGGGTGGGGGGTCTTTAGCAGATTAAATGTGAGAACTCCCTCAGATTTCTCACACAATGCAGATGTAAAAGTTGTGATTTGTCTCATCTTCTTGGACATCTTAGCTGCTATTGACACCATCAGTCAAGAGGACCTTCTTAAAATACTGGAAGACATTGGAATCCAAGAAACAGCTCTACACTTGATCACCTCCTCCCTCATGAGTAGGATACAAATGACTATCATGACACGCCACAAATCCCAGCCTCAACCACTAACCACAGGAGTACCCAAAGGATCCTCATCCCTCTTCTATTCAACATCTACATGACTCCACTACCCGACCTCATCAATGGGTCCAGCATCAACTGCTATAACTATACAGGGGTCACACAAATAATCTATACATTTAAGAACCACCAAAAAACACTATAGATATTAAAAAATCTCTTGCACATGTGGACTAATGGATGACTGCAAACAGAGTTGAAACTCATCCCTACCAAACAGAACTGAGGTTTTGCAATCCAGCAGCTTCTAACACAACTCAATCCCTTGGCATTTGAGATGATCACTCCCATCTGCCAGTGTAAGGAACCTTAGAAAATCAATGAACAATTGTATCATATTAGGACCTCCTTAAAGAAAGGGAAGTCGGAGGTGAGGCATTACAACGAGAGCATCTCTTAGCGCTACCAAATTTAAGCATTGAAGAGAATGGCCAACTCAGAACAGGTAGGTTTTGAAACGTTGGCGAAAAAGAAAGTTGAATGGCAGGCCAAAACCATTGCCAGAAACTGCTTTTTCCAACTTGACACTCTAGGATGCTTCTTACCTCACTTAACATTCACCCACGCATGCATGGCCATGATTTCACCAGTACTATCCAGACTAAAATATGCTAACCGCCTTTATCTCGGACCATGGACTCCCTGATGATAAAACTGCAAAGAGCCCAACATTCAACAGTGAGAATACTCCCCAAAACAAAGAGATGTGAATTTATGACACCAGAACTACATACTCTTCACTTGCTGCCCATCAATGAATATACTTAATTTCAAAAACGTGTGCATTGCCTATCGCTCCTGCCATGGAAGGGACTCCCATTCCTTCAGAAGGAAGTTCCAGCACTACACTCCTTCAAGAACACTAAGGTCATGCAATACTATACTAGTTCTAGTCTCCAACTTCAAAAAGAAATGACAAGGGGGTTCCTTATACTCCTTTCTGACTACAAAACTCTTGAACATCACCTAAACACCATCCACCTGGAAGTGAACCACCCGATGTTCATGAAACAGCTCAAGACTTGGCTCTTCAATCAAGCAACTTGAAAGAAAATAGTAACCAAAAATATATACATACAAACCTGCATATTGGGAGAGCAACCACCTTTTACCTCCTTTTAGTGAAGAGCATTCACACCCAGCTGCTCAATCCTAATATTTATAGGTGCTTTCTTGAAAAATTACACCTAATAACATATTCCCTTTAACCTCAATCTGAATCCTCCTGGAAACTTGGTCACAACGTGTCAAGTGACGCAAACAACTCTAGACTACCATTCTTAGCATACGGTATCAATTTGGTGATCTACTGCTGCATGAAATTGGTCCACATCAAAATCTCTTCGAGAAATATACAACCAACCCAGGAAGCAACAATACCTTTATGGGGCCCCTTCCACCCACCCCCTGATTCCTGAAACTAACTTCTCATTATTAAAATTGCGCACCCTTACACTCCACTCACTTCCTTAAGACACTCAGTCTGGTCTTGTGTACTGAACAGTCACCCATACCACCCATCATCTCGCAGCAACCACTCTCAGTCGATACTTCACAACATGGGAGCCTGCCCTTGCAGCTAACCTACACCTTCACAAATAACACTCATTTTTTCAAATTGGCACACAAGTAACTGGTACTTCCAAGCTGCACCCATAAAATCCACAGGTTTTCCAGATCTGCCTTCCCACTAGCTGACTAGTGCCCCCGCCCTCCTATTCCTACAGACCCATGCACAGTGAGGCCAACATTATTGCCAAAAGGGAGATTTATAATACAATGTACCTTGCATTGCCTATATTATGGTAGAAGCGTAAAACATAAACATATGGTGGCTATGACATGCATACCATGGCATTACTGGGGCATTTAGACCTGCAATTGTGATGTGGCATACCAAACCTACCATCATTGAAGATGCTTTCCTTTTGAACTTCTCTTTGGGGAATTTTAAATGCATGAATATACTATATGAGACTTTTGCACAAACTTGTTTCGTTTTTACTACAAATCTGATGTCAATTCTGAGGTGAAATACATATAGTGGGTCCAGGTCGGTTGCTGTATAGGAGCAGGGCCACGCTGGAAAGAAGATGCATTTTACATGTGTGCCATCTAAACGTTAGGTGGTGTCACTTCTTCTTGTCAAGCACAATTCGAAATGCAAATGAACACTATTTGAGCCATTCAGATTGCAGATAGGATTAAAACTATGTTAAGTGCAATCCACTAACGTTTGGTGCCTTCAAAACTGAATTTGTTCTATGAAAAAATCGCAAAATAGGGATGGACAAGGCAAAGGCCTCACTTCTAACGTGTCCTGGTTACAAATTGCTTTTCAAAGCAAATGCTCTCTCTTTTCTGTCACTGTGAGTATGTAGCCATTTTATCTGTTATTCCCTGGCATTAGCATAGAAATATAGTCTTGGAGCATGCAGGAATTAAAAACAAAACAATGTAATTGTATACTGCAAATCCAATCTAACAATACAAATACATGCACATTATGGACTACAATAATGATAGGGCTTTGGTACATGTCCACATCTGAAGGTATTTATGTAAACAAAAGATGGACGTCCAAGCTAATGTAAATAAAAACCACATCAACGTGAATGTTTAGTTGAGACAAGCTGATACCTTTATGGATAACACGGTTGTCCTGTGCTCTTTCGCAAAAGTCCCTTTAGTTCAAAACATGTGAGTTTATATGCATGCTGCTGACAATGAAAAGTGAGCTTAATTTCAATGTAAACTAACAGGAGGGTCAGTTCCTACTGTTTACATGAAGTGATAACACCTTGTTGGGATTGGCTGACGGTAGGGGCTAATCCTTGATAAACCAGCTGTTTTAGCTAGCTGAGATGGGCTTCCCAAAATAGACCAGAGGCTACTTGCCTTGAAAACCTGAAGGGCAGAGCCTGGAGGACCAATGAGCCCAAAAGACATGACCTGTCCTGTTAGGAAAGCAAGGAGAAACTTAAAGGACTAGGCCAAGACTTTAATTCTAGTCTAGGGGCCTACAAATTTGCACTTTGAAATGTTTTATACATTCTCTTTTAAATGCGTGTTTCAATAATTAGGAGGCACAACTAAATTACAAAACTGAGCTGCCTTGGAAACAAGAAACAAACAGCTTCTCAGATGCCTACATCCTGACATTCATTAGGCTGAAAATTGGCACTTTGCCAGTTTTTCCAAATTCAATTTGTTTGGTTTTTTCAATATTTTGGGGCAGAAATCAACTTGTTTTACCCATTTTTGCAAAATGTATTTTTCTTTTCCATTGTCTCACCATAAAGAGGCACCACGATTTATGTTTGTTAGGTTGGCATTTCAACTTTCCCTGTGCTGTTAAAAACACTGCATTTCGAGTGGGACTGAATTTCGCCACACTGTCCATATGTAACCAGTGTTGCCCTTCATATGTCATTGGCCAGGATAAGCAAATCCTTTTGATCCATGTAAATCACTTTTAGGTTGTTCTTAGTTAACTGCTCCTAGAAGACATGGACAATTTTTTTTTTTAGCCCTTTCCACATAATGAGTTATCCATAGATTGGTCTGTATAACCTTACCTGTCCCATGTCCTCACCGGTCCTGTGACTTGCCAATCCACAACATCACAATTGTTTATGATTTTAAGTTTTACTGGGCCACAATAGCTACACACACATTGTTGATTGCTTGTTGGCAGATTTACCATTGTATAAGTGATTTGAAAAGTAGGATACTGGGTATATACTTGTCTATTGTATTGCTAATTTTCAGGAACTGTCAATTGTTTGACTATTCTGTTTTTAAATCTCATATATTATCTCTACAAGAGAATATATTTATAGAAGAGTGTGGGTGCATTCTTTAAGTGTTTCCACTTATGAATATGAAGGGTACAATATTATGACTGCAAAAGCGTGTGGGTTTAGTGATAAAACTGTGTAGGGAAAATATTGATAGCATCTAATGTTTAACATGCACACAAGAGTAATAAGTATTGGTACATAGATACTCTAGAGGTAGAGTGACAACAATATTTTTGTCCACAAGTATGCTTGTCAGGTGCTCAGGGGTATTAGTTACTCTTGCACTAAAGCGCTGAGGCCCAACTTTCACCAGAGCCTTGCATTGAGTACAGCATTATTCTCTGATGTGAAACCTGCCACAGACCCTGGTGGCCATTTTGACTGCCTTTAGGGTGGAGGTTAGGCTCTGGCATACAGGTTATGGTGTATATTTTGACACTGTGCCCACAACCTATCCATCATATTGTTTATGTAAGCATTTTCTAAGATGTGGCTTAGTCAGATTAGAGGCACCAGAGAGCCATACAGATTTTTATCAAGCAGGACACATTTACAAGATTAGGGGAAATGTGAATAATTGCAAACAAACAGTAACAATATTGATATGGCTAAGGCTCACACATGGAACTGTTTCCTGAAATTGAATGTTTTGAAAATGGCTATTTAGGAGATTTCCATGTCTCTTGAAATCACGCCTATTCCATCCATTTTCTTGGTGAAGATTATCTATTTATTTATTTTTAATTTCTAGCCAAGTGGCCGCTGGTCATTTGGGTTATGTGGGTTGGCACACAAACAATGCCTGGACCAGTTTCCTCTCTTCCTCAATCTAATTCCGAAGGCAAGGCTTGTAGAAATGCCACAGACTCAGCGCTAGGGATGCGTGCCTGAGGTGACTTCAAAAATGCCCACCACACCAGAGATTTACTGATGGCTCTTTGCGGCCATTTAGGGGTCATGGCCCATTCAGCCTGTTGATAAAATGACAAATTACATGCGCATAACCACGAAGTCTACTTACTGGGGCATTGCAGAATGCTTGCATTAAAATGAAGGTCATCGCCAAATTGCAAAAAGTCTGCATTGTCAGCTCTCCCTGTATGCAAGAAAACAACATTCATGGTTAGAGAAGTTAGTAGCACAGGCGTAGAAATGTATACCGTATTACAACATGGGCATGAATACTTCTTTCCCATTAAATAAGGGATACACCTCACTTAAACATGCATGCAGGATAATTAATGCTTAATATGCCTGCATTACTGATGATGACACTGCAAATTACAGCGTCTGCTATTACACGATTAAAAGATCCTCAATGTTATCAACTGTGGAATACGAAAGGCAGATTTAGCTTCCCTGGTGCTCAAAGCTGGGACCTGCAGGCCACACACCGACCTCAGCACAAACACCTCATGTAACCATTTTACTGGTGCCAGCTGGCAAAGTGCCTTTACTTACTGCTTTTAAAAGTGAAAGAGTATAAACGGGTTTATCAAGGCATTTCCACAGAAGGGAACCACCGGTTTAGGAGGATCTATCAAAGACAAATGCCAATGCTTTCTGTACCAATTATGATCCATAACGTATGCAGACAGTGTCCTTGATCCTCCAATATTGTGGCACTGGCAGGACCTGTAATCTGCCTCATCAGACACAGGCGTCTGTCGTACCCACTACTTTATCCCATTGGCTATCACGCGATCAATGGCAAAGCAGAAAAGGATGCATTTAGGAATGGAGAATGCTGGTTTATACGTCCACCAGTTCATCTTCTGGTTGACCTATATGCGCTATTAAAAAATAACTTTTCTTACAATTAAAGTCCCTGGTATCAGTATTGCACAGGCCATAAGTAACACAATATCAAATTAACTAATTCATTAGTCTTTTAATAACACGCTTATTACCAGAGACCAGTCCATAAGTGCGGGACCAGGATTCAAACTCGTGTTGCTCTGCGTTGTCTTGCATCAAATACATTCCCACATATCAAAGCTATGATATGAGGGAATGTAGAGAGGCTGAACCATGTAGCTCACCATACTCACCCCTGAGCCCAACCACTATCAAGCATAAATAACAGCAAGGAGTTAGATTTGACTGTAGAAATCCATGTCTTTTTCAGCTGCAGAGGACGTGGTCTACCACATCCTCATCAAGACCCATGCATTACCGAGGATATGAGTGGCTATGTCCTAACAGTACCCACTTTAATTGCAGGCCAAGACTGGCATGTTTCTTTTCACCGTGTAAGTGGTTAAGGTATACCTATGGGTTGTGGAAGTAGGAAAGAAAGATCCCCTGTCAGGATAGGACAGTCATTCTTTACATATACGGTAGGCTTTTTGCGCAGCTCCAAAATGTCTGAAATGGCAGGCATCCATTTTGGGGGAGCTCGAGCAGGTATTTGGCAGATCCTTTTATACAGAAAGTGCCTCTTGCATTCCGAATTTTTTAACATCTGATGGGGAATTGCCATGTTCCATGGGTGGTGCTATATAGGACAGAGATGTCAGTTACAGTATCAGTGTCCTTTAAAGGGCCACTTTTGCATGGTTTGCCTACTTGAATGAGTTGCCTTGGCATTCCCAATTCATTAGTCCCATCCTACACAGAAATCATTATGGCTTTGCATCATTGTGAAAAGCTCTTTCTCCCAATATACTGCAAGAGTAACATGAGAATTTCTTTTAAGTATCAACTAATTAAGCACTATAGCCCGAGCAGAGTTCTCATGGTGGGATAAAGGACCACACCTCAAGTGATTGCCCGTGGTGAAGCCAAGCGTTATTAATTGTGAAACGGTCATTATTCCAAAGAATAATGACCCCACCCTAGGGCTGTACGGCTATTAGCACAGGGCGTTGTGCAATCAAAAAGGAAAGCGTTTTTATGGGCGGGTGGAAATTTGCACACACTGAACTAGCTTGAAGTGTTCACTTAATGGACATGGACCTAGTAACAATAAAAGTTAAACATATGTTTCATTGCAGTTTGTTAGTTTGAGGAACTGAACTACAGTTAAGATGGATTTCCAAAATCAGCCCTGGTGGGAGGATTTTGGGAGGCCACCTTATTTATGGTAAACGGGGGAGACACTGAGAGGTTAGCTAAAATCCAAATAAGGTAAGGTAGCTGAGCAGTCAAGGCTTAGTCGCAGGAAAACTGTGAGAGTGGTCTATGGCTACAATGAGTCCACACAGAGCAACACCAGTAATTCCAGTTAGACAGTAAGTAAATAAAATGCAGTTACTTATTTGGCCTTTAGTCACACACCTAGCATATAAAAACGGCCGTGGTGGTATTTATAGCAAGTTCTCAAAGTTAGATGAAAAGTTCAGTAAACTTGAGTTAAGTATTCAATACGATCCAACACAATAGAATAGGCCTAGGGAAGGATCCTTAACACATATTTATTTATTTAATTATTGTGCATGCGCTTATACATCGAGTAAATTGTGTTTCAAAGTGCCCACAGGGCAACAGGGAGGGAACATGGGAATGAAAAACAAATATAACAATGAAAGATAGAGGCGGACCTACTAGGCCTTGTGGGCATTCCGAACGTGCAAGTGCAGAGAGAGAGAAGGGATTAGCGAGTGGGTTGGTAATTGCTGTTGGTACTCTTGTTCAGAGAGGAATTGCCATAGCATTTCGGTGCTGGACTGCCCATGTGGGTGGGACAAAGACTGATATGCAAATAATATTTCCCATCTGTGAAAGGTACAGTGAGCAAAAAGTGTGTGCTGCAAACTCTCATCTCAGAACAGGTTATCATGCCATGTTCATTCTGGAGAGGAGCGCCTGCTACCTTTTTTTGAACTATTTGTAAGTAACTTGGGGTTGGTCACCCTGAGTTACCTGGGGGCAACCAGACGTGGACTCCCTGCTCCCTGTGCTCAGAGAGGCACAGCTTCACCTCACTGATGAGGCCCAACAAGGCTGAAACACGTGTATGGGGTTGCTGTTGGTACTCTTGTTCAGAGAGGAATTGCCATAGCATTTCAGTGCTGGACTGCCCATGTGGGCGGGACAAAGACTGATATGCAAATGAATATTTCCCATCTGTGAAAGGTATAGTGAGCAAAAAGCGTGTGCTGCAAACTCTCATCTCAAAACTGGTTATCATGCCATGTTCCTTCTGGAGAGGAGCGCCTGCTACCGTTTTTGAAATATTTGTAAGGAACTTGGGTTTGTCACCCTGAGTTACCTGTGGGCAACCAGACGTGGACTCCCTGCTCACTGTGCTCATAGAGGCACAGCTTCACCTCACTGATGAGGCCCAAAAAGGCTGAAACACTTGTATGGGGTTGCTGTTGGTACTATTGTTCAGAGAGAAATTGCCATAGCATTTGGGTGCTGGACTGCCCATGTGGGCGGGACAAAGACTGATATGCAAATGGATATTTCCCATCTGTGAAAGGTACAGTGAGCAAAAAGCGTGTGCTGCAAACTCTCATCTCAGAACTGGTTATCATGCCATGTTCCTTCTGGGGAGGAGCGCCTGCTACTGTTTTTGACATATTTGTAAGGAACTTGGGGTTGGTCACCCTGAGTTACCTGGGGACAACCAGACGTGGACTCCCTGCTCACTGTGCTCAGAGAGGCACAGCTTCACCTCACTGATGAGGCCCAACAAGGCTGAAACACGTGTATGGGGTTGCTGTTGGTACTCTTGTTCAGAGAGGAATTGCCATAGCATTTCTGTGCTGGACTGCCCATGTGGGCGGGACAAAGACTGATATGCAAATGGATATTTCCCATCTGTCAAAGGTACAGTGAGCAAAAAGCGTGTGCTGCAAACTCTCATCTCAGAACTGGTTATCATGCCATGTTCCTTCTGGAGAGGAGCGCCTGCTACTGTTTTTGAAATATTTGTAAGGAACTTTGGTTCGGTCACCCTGAGTTACCTGGGGGCAACCAGACGTGGACTCCCTGCTCACTGTGCTCAGAGAGGCACAGCTTCACCTCACTGATGAGGCCCAACAAGGCTGAAACACGTGTATGGGGTTGCTGTTGGTACTCTTGTTCAGAGAGGAATTGCCATAGCATTTCGGTGCTGGAGTGCCCATATGGGCGGGACAAAGACTGATATGCAAATGGATATTTCCCATCTGTGAAAGGTACAGTAAGCAAAAAGTGTGTGCTGCAAACTCTCATCTCAGAACTGGTTATCATGCCATGTTCCTTCTGGGGAGGAGCGCCTGCCACTGTTTTTGACATATTTGTAAGGAACTTGGGGTTGGTCACCCTGAGTTACCTGTGGGCAACCAGACGTGGACTCCCTGCTCACTGTGCTCAGAGAGGCACAGCTTCACCTCACTGATGAGGCCCAACAAGGCTGAAACACGTGTATGGGGTTGCTGTTGGTACTCTTGTTCAGAGAGGAATTGCCATAGCATTTCGGTGCTGGACTGCCCATGTGGGCGGGACCAAGACTGATATGCAAATGGATATTTCCCATCTGTGAAAGGTACAGTGAGCAAAAAGTGTGTGCTGCAAACTCTCATCTCAGAACCGGTTATCATGTCATGTTCCTTCTGGAGAGAAGCGCCTGCTACCGTTTTTGAAGTATCAAGAAGGAAGTGCTAGGGAGTGAACAGCTGTAAGTGCCTAGGTGGAGTGGTCAGCCGCCAATAAATAGGTAAGTGCAGGCCTGTGGTGAAATAGGCCGGTGGGTAGCAAGGCAACGTGCTAGAAGGGGTGGAGGCTGTAGGCGATTGGGTGTGGGAGGCCAGGACCAGGGAGGACCCATAAGGGTCCTGGTCACCAATCTCAGCAACTGTGGGATTTAGCAGAGGAGTGAGGAAGGGAAGGAGGAGGAGAAAGGGGAAGTCTTTAGGAGCTTCCGGCATTTGAGGAGATCCAGCTCAAGGCGAAGAGAAAGAGGGAGGGTGTTCCATGGGAGGGAGCCTGCTGAAGAAAGAGAACAGCCACCAGCTCGCTGTTTAACGAAGTGCTTAACACACAGAACGTTTGTGCCGGAGGAAAGTAAAGATCTGGGAGGAGAGTATTTTGTGAGAGCAAGCTGTAGATAGCAGGGTCCCCAGCCCCAGGCAGCCGTGTGGATGATGCAGAGGGATTTGAATTTTATCCATGCAGCAACCAGGAGACAGTGGAGACTTTTTAGGGCTGGAGAGATGCGGTCCCTGGGCAAGTCTTGCAGCCCTATCCTGGATTAGCTGGAGGGGGCAGAGAGAAGAAGAGGGTATATTATGGAAAAGGTTATTGCAGTAGTCTAGCCTTGAGAGAACCAGAGCTCTAGAGACATTGGGATTCTGGGGCAAAGGGGGGAAAGGAAAAATTCCTTTGAGGAGGGGGAGTTATGATATGATATGATAGGTTATTTATAACGCACTTAATAACCAGAGGTTTCTAAGCGCGGACCTGGGGATTGAACCTTTGTTGCTCTGTGTCGTCTTGCTTCCAAGGCGAGCAAGTTGACCCTGAGCTATCCTCCCGAGTTGAAAGTGGGACTTCTTGGCAAGAACCTGAATGTGAAGTATGAAGGAAAGAGAGGAGTCTAAGTTGACTCCAAGGTTTCTGGCTTCAGATGAAGTAGAAGGGGGAGAGCCCATAGAAGATGGCCAGATGAGGGACAGAAAGAGGGAGACGGAGTACCAATAAGAAGGATCTCAGTCTTGCTGGCATTAAGGCAGAGTTCATTGTAAGTACACCATGACTGAATGGCAGATAGGCAGTCAGGAAGGATGGAGGAAGTAAGAAGAGGACGAGAGGTAAGCTTGAAGAAGAGTTGTGTGTCATCTGCATAACACTGGAAGTTTGGGGAGAAGGCAGAAATGAGGTGTGCAAGCTTAGCAATGTAGTTGTTAAAGATCCAGCAAGGAAGGTTGGAGCCCTGGGGGTGCCGCAGGTGGAGATAGAGGTTGGGGATTAGAAAGAGCCCAGTACAACCTGGGATGCATGGTCACTGAGGAAAGAGGTCATCCAGTCCAATGCCCCCTTCAAGATACCTAGGGTATCGTGGAGTTGTTTTATGAGGATGGAGGGGTTGACAGTATCAAATACAGAGGAGAGATTAAGTAGAATGAGGATAGCTGGAGAGTTGTAATCAAGAGATGTGTCAGTTCCTCACAGGTGTTCAGAAGAGCAGTTTCCATGCCTCTGGATGCTCAGAATCCAGATTGATTGTCGTGGAGGCAACCAACAAGTTAAGTGTGCTGGGTCAGTTGGGGGAAGACTAGCTTCTCCAAGATTTTCCCACGGAAGAGGGTGATAGATATGGGGCAGTAGTTGGATGGACAAGACGGGTCTGCAGAGGTTTTTTTGTTAGGAGCGGGTACACAAAGGAGTGCTTGAGGGAGGAGGGAAAGATCCAGTAGCAAAAGAGTGATTGCAGAAATGAGAAAGTGCAGGGGCAAAGGAGCCAACATTGTCCTTAATGGTTCTGTAGGAATAGGGGGAAACAATTTGGAGGATACCTTCATGGAGCAGACAACTCTGGTGACCTCATCAGGTGTGATAGGAGAGAAGGAGGAGAGAAAGGCAGAGGGAAGATAGAATGCCATAGAAGGGAAGGGAATGGGGTAAGGGGAGTGGGACGCAAGTGTGTTCAGGTTGTCCTGAGTTTATGCAGTGAAGTGTGTGGCCAGTGGGTTGCAAAGGGCCTGGGAGGGAAGAGGTGAGGAGGAGACTGCAGAGGGGTTGGCTAGTTCCCTGAAGATTTTAAAGAGTTCAGCTGTGTTGTCGGGTGCACCAGAGACGCAAGCCTGGATGTGGGCCCTTTTCTTGGTGTGGCTGGAGAGTCTGTATTGCCTTTGGAGAAGGCGGCAGGCAAGTTTGTCAGAGGGTGAGCTTGAGGTCTGCCTCTTCCGTTCCACAGCTCTGCACTTGCGTTTGAAGGCTGCAAGTTCAGAGTCGTACCAGGTGTTACACTTAGAGGCATGTTTCAGGCGGGTCCTCATGACTGGGGCAAGAATGTCAAGAGTATTAGTAATGACAAGATGGAGGTTGTTGAGAGCAGAGTCGGTGGTAGGGTCTGTAGTAGGGAGAGAGGGAGGGTGAAGGTAGATGTGAATGCAGCTTTTGACACTCGTTTCATCGGACGGATGTTCGTTAACAGGGTTGGCATGGCTGGGGGAGGGGCAGTCAGAGGAGAGGGGAGAGTAATATGACCAGGAGAGTGGGATGATCAGTGGGGAGGAGAGTGAAAGATCAGTGTGGATGAAAGCATAAAGAGTGTGTCCAGCTGAGTGGGTAGGGCCAGAAGGGAGAATGGAGAGGGAGAGTGGAGTGCAGATGTCATGGAAGAGAGTGGATGCCATGATTGAGGAGTCAAGGTGGATACTAAAATTGCACATGAGAAGGAGTTTAGTGGTGGTTGTGAGGGAAGAGGAGGAGAAATCAGCCCATTTAGAGAGGAACAGGGTGGTAGAGCCAGGTGTTCTGTAGATGGTGGCAATGGTCAGAGAGGAGGTGGGAGAAAATACCAACTTGCAAACCAGGCTCCCAAAGGAAGAGTAAGGCTGGGTGGGTATTCCACCACCAATGGTCAGGTCAGAGTGAGTTAGGGTCAGGACTATACACCCAAGACACCCTAGGGAGACAGAGGTAGAAAGTAATAGACGTGTACACTTACCCCCTGGCTCGGGATGATCTGCATTCCACTTGTGAAGGTTCCAGACTTTGTTCTAGGCTTGTTCTTCTGTTCTTGCTTACAACACAAGTGTCATATAGACAGCATACATACTTTATTTCAAGGGATTATAGTTTTTTCAGTCAGTTGCAGTGCACAGGAATCGGTCTGGACAGCTTCTTGGTAGAAGACTCAGAGGAAGGCAAAGGAAGACTTGTGCAGGAGAGACAGCCTTAGGACACCCCAGAGGCACAAAGAAGAACAGATCCAATGAAGGTCACCACAGTCAGGTGACGATTGGCGTTTGTACCGCAGTGAACATAGGAGCAGCCCCGGCACAGCTTTCCTTGGAGTGAGGTGGCTGAAAATGTAGCCCAGGAGAGAATTTATCAGTCAACCAGTTGATCCAGGGACACTTCCAAAGGCTTAGAGCAGACACAGATCCTGAAGAAGGGTCAAGACTGGTTGTTTCCACCAGGCCAGGGTTGAAGCACTCACAAAGGCCTTCTTGAGATTAATATAGAGGAGAAGGGCTTCACCAGGTCACCACTGGAGTCAATGCTGGTCAGCTGCAGAGGTCATCTTTGGGTCATCAGCGGGCTGCTCTTCTTTGAAGAAGTCTTTGCTCCAATGGTGATCTGATGAAAGTTGCAGGAGCTCTCCTTTAATCCAAGGTTCTGGCTGGGATCCTGCCCAAGCCCACCAATGCTAAGGATCTGCACCATTAAAACAGCCAGGTGTTGTCCAGTCTTGCACAACCACCAGTCACCACTTTTGCCAAGCAGCAGACTTTCAAGCACCAGATGATGAGGATTGGGAGTAAATAGTCTGAGCCCCTTCCTCTGATAGACCAGCAAGGAATATCGAGGGTTAGTACCACCAAAGATGAAATCTGCCAGTCATGAAGTCAAAGTTATAAGTATAACTTTTATTCTGTAGAGATACAAATATAAAAGCAGATAGCTATCTGGCTCTCAAGCGCCTTGCAGTGTGTACCAGCAGACACCGTGAGGGGAGAGAATACTGGACATTACACAACTCACAGTATTTATACTTTCTTCCCCAAGCCCGGTTACATTGTCTAGCCCCTCTTCAAGTTACACAGTTGCTAGACTTCATGCCCAGTTCACATAGCAAGTACAGCATTGTTGTTTCCAGGTTTAAGATACAATCCTTTACACGAAATACAATTATGACAAACTTTGCTTTTCCTGGCCATGTAGACCCTTCCTTGTTCTTGAGCTTTAGGGTAAGTCCAGTTCCAAGAGATGAGCACAATGGGTTTCTCCCAAAGCCCATAACTTTAGTTGCTCTGCATTGTGTTCCATTGTTTGATTGAAGATGAGGCTTGTAGACACAGATAACACTTTGAATGGCAGTTCATCTTGAATACAAGGTCTCTTTGCACTGAACAAACATTCTGTTGTCAGCAGCCTTAATGCTAACATAGGCTCAAAGTTCACTCTACTCAGTGGCAGCTGAGTGACAGTTAACCATTTCAGGACAGAAAGCAGGGGTTAGAATCAAAATGGCGGACGTTTCTAAAATGGCGGCTTTAGTCAATTCTATTCAGGGCATTTTTAGATGCGGTTTTCTGTACAATGCGAATGTGATTTGGCCAATGTTCATAACCAGACATTAGTATGCGACTATGGTTTAACAAACCCTCCTTTTGGCCTAAGCCAAGAGCATCACTCAAACATTCTTATTATTCAAAAACCGTGCATCAATATCCGTACATCCTAAATCACATTCTTCAAAAACATCAATTGCCATTAGCTCTTTGATGGTAATATCCTGCATTACTAAGGCATTTGTAGCGTTCTCAGGCACATGTATCCTAGGTCCTATTGTACCATTGTTGGTGCAAAACATCCTCCTATCATGGAACATATGACAGGGAGACATTGTACACAACAACAACAAAACAGTGTAATACCAAGGATTATCATAAGGAATGCAAAGATTTTCCAACCCCATGATCGCAACAAGTCCCAGAACCAAGTACTAAGATTCCAGTTTCCATCTGGGACATGTACTTCAGTACTCAAGGTATGTAAACTTTGGATTGCCTTGAATATAATAAGGGAGGGGTCAGGTACAAAAACACAATATGCAGATCCCACCATGTTGCATACCCCACCACGCTCTGTTAGAATTATGTCTAACACCATTCTATTTAGAAGGGCTACTAACCTAATTGCCTTTTGCTCTAGAGTCATGTTGTACAAAATATCAGTGGTCCTATTGATGGTCTTTTCCAGTACCCTTGCTAGTTTTCTGATATCCTCAGAAGTCATTATTTGACCCCAAAATGGCACGAAGGATTTTGCTACGTCACCCAAGACTTGTGAAGATGTATCACCATTCTCATCCCGCCTTGGACGAGCTTATGGGATTTCAAAGGTGGTAGCAACATATACTCCTGGCAATAAAATACCTAAGTAACAAGTACCCTGCTAATCTCTGGGTAACCAAGGGTATGCCTCATTGCCGCAAACAAAATACACAGGGTCCCCTACATACAAAGGTCTGTCCTCACTAGTTAGATTTGCGACACTTGTACAACCCTCAAATGGACCCATTGGCTGAGAACCTTCTCTTTGTATGCAGAAAGGAACAGGATTGGGACTATGATTGATGGTATAAGAAGGAGGCATGGCATCCCGGTTGCCTACAGGAGCCATTTTGAAGGAGATCAATGATTGAAAAGGTCTTGCACGTCTATCACAAAGCCTAATAGAAGCAACATTGAGCTCGGAAAGAGAGAATATCCTAAAGGTGTTAAGACTCGTTTTTCAAATTCATTGAGAATAGTTCCATCAAAATTCCCAGTAATACTATCATTCCAACGACCAAAGAATCGTGCTCTAAGTGAGGCATAGCAGGCAGTGGTTAAAGGAAGAGGATGAATATACCACCCCAGTCCTTTTTCCCCATGTTGCGGGAGGTGTGAACACACCCAGCAATTCGTTTTATTCAGAATCGCATGCGTAGCATTCATAACCATTAAGAGAGTGTTATTATTGGTAACCCTGTCTATGTTGGAAGTCTCGAGGAGGAAGAGTGTGCAGATTCACGAAGGATGGAGACACAGTGGGGATTTTTTCAGTGGGTAGCAGAATATCAAGCGGATGCACTCTTTCCAGATACCAAAACCCAAGTGTAAATACAATTATTAAGCAAGTTACTGCTATAACCAGAAAACAGTAGGTCCTCAGGGACCATGACCTTCGATGGTCAGATTCATCATTACACAAGTGACCAATATCTGTTTCAGCATGAACGAGATTAGGTATAGGCATTGTTACTCAGAGTCTGTTTAGAAGCCTCTCTGTTAGCCTTTTTTTCTAGGTCATCCGTCGGTGGCTGAAGGCAATGATGACAATGGGGGAGCAGAAGCAAGATTGCTCAATGGTGAAAAAGAACTTGCAGAAGAAGCAACAATCTCCCCAAGCACCACGGGCTCAGGAAGGATTTCCGGGACACCCTTGGTGTCGGTTAGTACAGGATTGTTGTGAGCATCAGGGTCACCAGTTCCCTTCTCCTCGCCTCCGTCATAGGCCAGAGGAAAGGAAATCTTCTTTGTATGTGTCACGTGGATCCAGTTCTTCTTGCCGGTCACTTGGATGGCAGACTGTGTAGCCAGGAGGACTTGATGCGGCCCTCTCCAGCATGGTGCGAGACAGGAAGCTCTTTTGAATGCTTTCACAAGCACCCAGTCACCAGGTCGAAGTTGATGACCTGGACCCTCGTACTTTACTGGCAGGGCTTCTCGCACCTGTTGATGAATCAAATACAAGTTCTGATTTAACAGGTCACAATAGTCAGAAAGAAGTACATTTTCAACATCTTTCAGTAATTTGAATTTTGGGATCTTCCACAAGTTGGCTGGTCTTCCCATTATGATTTCATAGGGAGAGAGCACTGTCTTTGATTGTGCAGTTGTCCGCATCGACAGTAGGGCTATTGGTAAGGCGTCTGGCTATTTCAAATTGCTATTTGCACAAATCTTGGTGATATTATTTTTCAGTATGCGGTTATGGTGTTCTACAAGTCCGGCACTCTGAGCATACCTGGCCGAATGGAACCGTTTATCGATCTGTAATCCCGCGCATACTTGCAGGATGACAGCAGCGATAAACTATGGGCCATTATCAGACCATATGACCCTTGGCAAGCAAAGCCTAGGAAAATATTCCTTAAGCATGACTTTCGCCGTTGACATTGCTGTGCCATCTCTTAGAGGAAAAGCTTCGACATATTTACTAAAGGCACAGATGACTACCAGAACATATTTATAATTCTGACAATGCTCCATTTCGATGAAGTCAAAATGTATGACTTCAAAAGGCAAGAAGGGGGGACCAAAACCACCCCTTGGTGTCAAAGTTCCTTTACCAATATTATGCTGTAGGCATACCATGCAATTTTGGACAAGACATTAAGCAGTTTTGGGAATATTTACATTAACCCAGACAGGTTCTAACATTTTGCAAACCTTTTTGGCACATGTGTGAGTTGGACCATGAGCCATTGTCACCATAGAGGTAACATAATCATTGGGCAGCTCAGGAAGGATTTCCGGGACACCCTTGGTGTCGGTTAGTACAGGATTGTTGTGAGCATCAGAGTCACCAGTTCCCTTCTCCTCGCCTCCGTCATAGGCCAGAGGAAAGGAAATCTTCTTTGTATGTGTCGCGTGGATCCAGTTCTTCTTGCCGGTCACTTGGATGGCAGACTGTGTAGCCAGGAGGACTTGATGCGGCCCTCTCCAGCATGGTGCGAGACAGGAAGCTCTTTTGAATGCTTTCACAAGCACCCAGTCACCAGGTCGAAGTTGATGACCTGGACCCTCGTACTTTACTGGCAGGGCTTCTCGCACCTGTTGATGAATCAAATACAAGTTCTGATTTAACAGGTCACAATAGTCAGAAAGAAGTACATTTTCAACATCTTTCAGTAATTTGAATTTTGGGATCTTCCACAAGTTGGCTGGTCTTCCCATTATGATTTTATAGGGAGAGAGCACTGTCTTTGATTGTGCAGTTGTCCGCATCGACAGTAGGGCTATTGGTAAGGCGTCTGGCTATTTCAAATTGCTATTTGCACAAATCTTGGTGATATTATTTTTCAGTATGCCGTTATGGTGTTCTACAAGTCCGGCGCTCTGAGCATACCTGGCCGAATGGAACCGTTTATCGATCTGTAATCCCGCGCATACTTGCAGGATGACAGCAGCGATAAACTATGGGCCATTATCAGACCATATGACCCTTGGCAAGCAAAGCCTAGGAAAATATTCCTTAAGCATGACTTTCGCCGTTGACATTGCTGTGCCATCTCTTAGAGGAAAAGCTTCGACATATTTACTAAAGGCACAGATGACTACCAGAACATATTTATAATTCTGACAATGCTCCATTTCGATGAAGTCAAAATGTATGACTTCAAAAGGCAAGAAGGGGGGACCAAAACCACCCCTTGGTGTCAAAGTTCCTTTACCAATATTATGCTGTAGGCATACCATGCAGTTTTGGACAAGACGTTAAGCAGTTTTGGGAATATTTACATTAACCCAGACAGGTTCTAACATTTTGCAAACCTTTTTGGCACATGTGTGAGTTGGACCATGAGCCATTGTCACCATAGAGGTAACATAAGCATTGGGCAGCATGCATTTTCATTTTTCTGTGTCTACCCAACAACCCTCATCGTCTAAACTTGCTGCACCCTCAGCCCACTGTTTAATTTCATTGGGAATAGCATGAGCTTGAATTTCTTTTATGCAACCAATTCCTTCATCTATCACACACGTCTTAGTGACCCCTTTTTTAGGGTCCAACACATACATCTTTGAATGAAACTCAATGGCAGTTTGTTTGGCTATTCTGTGAGCAAAAGCGTTTCCTTTTCCCACATCATCTGTTATTTTCTGGTGTGCAGCGCACTTCATTATTGCTAACTGTGTAGGAAGCGCAAGTGCTGAAAATAGCCGAACAATCAAGGTGCCATGTTGTATTGTAGTTCCATACGAGGTCAAGAAACCTCTCTCTGCCCATAGTCGACCAAAGTTGTCAACCACCCCAAAGGCCTACTGACTGTCCGTATATATGTTTACATTAAGCCCTTCAGAAAGTTCACAAGCTCTGGTCAATGCAATAATCTCTGCGGCCTGCGCAGAATTTTGCAGAATTCTTTTGGTTTCCACTATCGTGCTTAAAATGGTGATTGCATAAGCAGCAGTGGATGTACCATCCAGAAGTTTGAAGCAGGAGCCATCTGAAAATGGCTTCCCTTTTGGTTTATTTAAGGGTGTATCATTTAAATCAATTCTGCCTTTAGTTTCTTGTTCTGTGGTATAGAGGCAGTCATGTGACGTCTTGTCACTGCAAGCAATTACTTGCAGAAGAGGCAATAGTTTGGCTGGATTTAATGAGCAACATCTCTTAATTTGAATTTGGGGTACAAATATAATCAGCTGGTATCTTGTTAATCGTCTACAGAGTGGGGACCATCACAGTTAGGCAGTGACCCAGAACCATACTCTCGCTCTGTTTTACAGATACAGCGGCAGCAGCAACAGCTCTGAAACATCTTGGCTAAGTGCATGCAACAGGGTATCACTACATATTATCCCCACCAAAAATATCGCCCTATATATGGTCGTCTGGAACGGCCATACGCGATATATTTGGGGGGGATAATTTTGGGGTTTTCAGGAGCGGGGTTGCAGGGGTGTCCCCCGCTCCTTTAAAAATAATGCAGGGGTTCCGGGGGTGTCCCCCGCAGGTTCCATGCCTTAATATTGCTGCCAAAATATGGTGATATTTTTGTATGGTGATATTTTTGTGGGGATATTAACACATGGAACCATGGAACAGGGTCAAGCGTGCTCCCATGCTCCTGCATTAACACAGCCAAAACACATCCTTCACATTCATGCACGTACAACACAAAAACCTATTCATAATTTGGTGTGCCCAAAACTGGTGCTGAACACAACGCAGCCTTGAGCAGATCAAAAGCTTTCTGGCAGTCCATGTTCCATGGTAAAGGCAAAGAAATGCCCTTCTTTGTCAATGCCAATGCCAACATTGGTTTTATCATTAATGAAAAGATTGGGATCCACTGTCTACAGTATGAAGCCATGCCTATCAAGGTTCTGACCTCTTTCTGTGTATTTGGGACAGACATGCTAGAGGTGCTTTGTATCCGATCTTCCCTCCTTCAACAGCAGGTAGCCTAAATAGGCGACCTCCTGTTGACAATATTGAAACCTTTTTAGTGAAGCCTTGTGCCCATGTTCTGCTAGATGAGTAAGCAGCAACACAGTGCCCTCCTTGCAAGCAACTTCAGAATCAGCAGCTAAAAGTAAGTTGTTTACATACTGTAACAATGTGCAAGTAGAAGGTAACTCAAGTGTATCAAGCTGTTCCTTTGATGCTCTACTATAGATGCTTGGACTCTCAGCGTACCCTTGTGGTACACGGGTAAATGTAAACGAGCACCCTCCTAGGGTGAACGCAAACAAATATCTACTGTCAACATGTACAGGAATACTGAAGAAGGCATTCTTTAAATCTACAACACTAAAATGAGCAGCTGAAGCTGGAATCATTATCAATATTGTACTCAGATCAGGTATAATCGGAAACTGTGGGGCAACAACCTTATTGAAAGCGCACAAGTCAATAATAAAATGAAAAGGAATCACATTATTCCCTTTCTTATACACAGGTAAAATCTGACTATTACACACACTCCCTGCAATTTCCTCAATCACACCAATGTGTACAAAATCAGAAACAATATTCTTCAAAACCTGCTCACCTTCAACCGAAATCTTATATTGTGGAATACGCTGTAATTTAACGCCTTGTTTCAACACTATTTTAACTGGTTCAATTTCTAAAATGCCAACATCATTGTCATTAACTGCCCATAAACATGTCAGAACTTTTTCTAATTCAGATGGTAAAGGTCTAGACAAAAACTGTGGAACGGAATTTTGTTGGGGCTAAATTGTTAAATGCACTCCGTCCGGAGAACAATAAATGACAGCATTCAAAATTTAACCCTAACAAATGTTCCCTACAATTTGTCATCAAAAGAAATGGACATGAATCAGTAAATGGCCCCAGTGCAATCGGTACCGGCTGAGAGACTGGACTAACCACTGCCGTACCAGAAAACCCTACAGAAATGTTGTTCCGCCCTGACAGAGGAATATCCGGAACCCGTGAATGATCAATGGAACACATCTCTACTCCTGTATCTATCAAAGATAGATGCTTCCTATTCCCCACCTGCATCTCAACGTAGGACCCTTTCTGATCGACGGGAATAAGTACAGGTTCCATACTCTGCTTCGGGCTGTCCTAGCGGAACAGTATGTCATCAAATCCTCAGGAAAATAGACAATCGAAAGATTATCAAAAATGTTCCCACTATTGACACTATGTTGCTGAATATACTGTGAAGATGACTGTTGATTCTGAATGAACTGACCTCTACCAGGACCCCCTATCCAAGGACGGCCCCTGGATCGTCTACCCATGGCACCATATGTGCTGTTCGATCTTTGCTGAAGGACCAGGCATTATACTCATAAATGGCTTTCCTGTCTACAATAGGCACATTGGTTCATGTGTACAGGACCCATTTGTGCATTACTCTGTGGCATAAATTGACCTCTATACTGTGTATTCCCACCCCTAGTTCCTCTAACTATTTGCTGCAACAATACTTTAGTTTTCAAGTCTCTCTTCTTCTTTTCTACCTTCTCTTTTGCGGTATTAACCCTATTCTTATAGTACTGAGCCATATGTAATACTTGAGACTGTGATTTTGCTTGCCAAGTGCTCCCGGAAGTCATCATTTGTGATTGCATTTCAGGCAACAATATGCACACAAACTTGTCTACAAACAGCCTTTTCACTGACTCTGTACTTAATCTTGACCACTGAAATCTGAAAATATTTGTTCAAATTGATTAAAAAAATCTGTAACACCTTCAGATTTCCATTGGATGCAAGCTGTAAGCTTGTCCCAAACTATTCTTCTTTCTGGAACCAAAGTTTTCAATTTAGCTACTATTCTGTCTGGCAACATCAATATCACCTGTGGCGGTTTCTCACCAGCGTTCCTTTTCCCATCTATTTGCACCAAGTTAACCCATGTATCACCCATCCCTGCCTGATCATCTACAGTTCTAATCTGTTTCCATAAATCAGCAGGTAGTGTCACAGGGAACATCAAATCTATATCACCCAGCGTGAAAACTGATCAATGCAAGACAGATTCAATTTCTTTATAAAATCCTGTTGGATTCTTCCTAATATATGGAATTGTTTGTCTAATGGTATTCACTTCCTGTCTAGAGAAAGGGACATGCACAAACTGTGAGACATAATGTGCTTCAACAGTAGTGGCTGCTGCGCCTGTTGCGGCATTAGCTGGAATTTCTACTTTAGGAACCAATGTCGGAGGAACCTCCTTCATTGGCAACTGTAAAGTAGGCAATTCTGAACGCTTATTAAGCAACAAAGCTAAATCTAGTGACAAAGTAGTCAAAACAGTATCAGGCGAAAATGCTCTTTTGTAAATGACCATCAAATCTGCAGGACAACAAACCTTTCTCTTCATAAACTCATTTTGTAGATACTCTACCATCACCTGTGACACTTTCCTATGCATTGCCGGAGGATACTGACTAAACGTATCATCCACTTCAATGGGAGAAATTGAAACATCCGAAATCTTTCTAAGAGCATCTCTTGTGCAAATGTGCGTTTCTTCACTCACTGGTTTCAATGAAGGAAGAAATTGTTTCTGCACACATGAGGCTTCCAATCTTTTACCATCTAATTCATCATTCTGTAACCAATCTAGCTCCCTTTTAAACTCACATACCTCCTCAACATGCTCATGTACTTTCTCCGCAGTGTCCCTTGAGTGGGAAAGGACATTCAAGTCCCTTAACCCCTGTGGGACATTCATATCCATCAAATCACTCCAAATATCAGCTAAATGCGTTCCCATCCCCTCTATCAAAATAGCATATTTGGGAATACTTTGGGAAATCGCAGCTAAAACAGCTGATTCTTCACCCTCTTCTATATATTTCTTAGCTCATGCATACAATTCTCTTTTTCTAGATTTAGATACTGTACCACGAGTCACTATTCTTAAAACGACACTCGCCCCTTCAATCACTACAAGTGGAGCAGAACCACGTGGAAAAGAAAGTTCAGACAAATCTTATTCAATAGGTAGTGGAGACACTACAGCTGGTGGTGGTGGCGGAATTATGGGAACAGCAACTATCAGTAAGGGTGGAGGTGCAGGAGGAGGAATAAAAACAGGAAGAGGAGCAACAGCAGGAAGAAGAGGAACAACAGCAGGAAGAGCAGGAACAACAACAGGAGGAGGTATATAAGGAGGAAGTGCAGTTACAACATTTCTATGCTCATTTAATAACTTATTAATCAGTTCATCTGAGGTATGAAAATCCTGAGATGGATATATTTTCTGTACTCCAAGTTGAAAAGCCCTATCCGTATTTCGAATATATTCTGACTGTTTCTGTTGATCAAACAATAATGCCTTTTCAGTGTTTGACATGTGTCTACGTGCATGTTTTTCTTTACTCTTAAATTGCTGCATAGCTTCCTTTCTCCAATCTTTAATTACATCAAATGCTGCAGGCCTAGCCTGTTTCTTCAACAATATGGACTCTAAATACTCTATGTGAGCAATTTCAAAACTACCATAGACTGGCCACTGAAGTTCGGGAGCATGTCTAGTTTGTCTATTTAGGCCGTGCTTACAGTACATTAAACAAGCCGGCAAACCAACGGGTGGCTCCGGTTGGCCTCGTCCCAAGGATTGTCTATCTCTGCGGAATAAAACCCTGAAAGAGGAAGACAATTTCCCAGGCATGTCAGATTGCTGGTGTTATCTGGAGTTGTTTGTACTTACAAGTGCAAAACTGCAACCAATATCAGGATTCTTAGGAATCGGGGCATGACTCACCTGATTTGAAAAATACCCAGGGTCCGATCGGATTACAAAGGATCAATGTGGCTGGCAATTTTGGCAAAAATACCTGCCTCGATATGGGGACCCTCGTCAAGATGTCCTCTCGAACCACTTGCTCACCGTCCAGGGATCGGATCATGCAGTACTGTCGAGGTGTCGCGTCTCATACAAAAAGGGGCCCCTTTTCACACTCTGATCCCGGTCCAGTAGCTGCGTCCTTGATCAGCAAGGTGACATCAATCTTGAGGGTCCCGATTCGGGCGCCATCTGATAGATCAGCAAGGAATATCGAGGCTTAGTACCACCAAAGATGAAATCTGCCAGTCACAAAGTCAAAGTTATAAGTATAACTTTTATTCTGTACAGATACAAATATGAAAGCAGATAGCTATCTGGCTCTCAAGCGCCTCGCAGTGTGTACCAGCAGACACCGTGAGGGGAGAGAATACTGGACATTACACAACTGACACTATTCATACTTTATTCCCCAAGCCCTTTACATTGTCTAGCCCCTCTTCAAGTTACACAGTTGCTACAGTTCATGCCCAGTTCACATAGCAAATACAGCATTTTTGTTTCCAGGTTTAAGATACAATCCTTTATACATGAAATACAATGATGACAAACTTTGCTTTTTTTTTTCTTTGCCATGTAGACTCTTCCTTGTTCTTGAGCTTTAGGGTAAGTCTAGTTCCAAGAGATGAGCACAAAGGGTTTCTCCCAAAGCACACGGCTTTAGTTGCTTTGCAATGTGTTCCATTGCTTGAATGAAGATGAGGCTTGTAGACACAGATAACACTTTGAATGGCAGTTCATCTTGATTACAAGGTCTCTTTGCGCTGAACAAACATTCTGCTCTCAGCAGCCGTAATGTTGACATAGACTCATAGTTCACTCTACTCAGTGGCAGCTGAAAACACAGTTAACCATTTAAGGACAGAAAGCAGGGGTTAGAATCAAAATGGCGGACGTTTCTAAAATGGCGGCTTTAGTCAATTCTATTCAGGGCATTTTTAGACGCCGTTTTCTGTACAATGCAAATGTGTTTAGGCCAATGTTCATAACCAGACCGTAGTATGCGAATATGGTTTAACACCTCTGGCTCACACACACAAAACCCATTTGCCCGTGAGTCACAGCTTTTCCCAGGAAAGGGATTTTCATATAAGGCATTTCCTGACCTGAGAAGGCAGGAAAAATGCCAAAGAACAATATGGGCAATGAAAATGTAAAAAGAAATTGTGGCACAGCCATATTAGGGTGCGAGCAACCTTTAGTAGCCATTTGCAGTAAATGCGAAAATGCACAAGTAACTTGACATCAAAACAGTAAAAATCACAGAGCTGCCACTCGTTTGTCTTAAGCACATTGTCCAACTAACCAAAAGCCATTATATAAAAAGTTATACAAACTATCCTAACTGCATGCCACTGTAAGGTGATGTGTGCAGTTGTAAAAATACAAGAATACAAGAGACATAGGGCATCATTACAAATTTGGCAGTATTCTGGTGGTAAATAAATTGAAATACCGGCAAACTCAATTATTGTTACCGTGACTTGGTCCATAGGACACCATGGGGATTTTTGTCAGAATTACTGCCAGTGGAATTACCGCACAGTAAATCTGCCAATTTGTTTCGGTAAAGTGGAGGATATACCGCCAGCAACAAGCTGGGGATAAAACCTCTACTTTTGCTCTGAAAATCGGCAGATTTACTGTGCAGTAATACCGCCGGCATTAAGTCCACCACAAAATATAATTTGGCCGTGTGGGAAAAATGGCAGTAACAGAATTACCACTTTATTTTCCCACACCGCCAACCTTGTAATGAGGCCATAGGCTCTCCATTCTGACAGTCTAAGGGACTAGTTACCTTCCCCATAAGAATGAAGAAAAAAGGTAAGGTAAGTTATGCAGAATGCTTTACTGACCACCAATAAGGGAGGACAGTGTTCAAAACAAACGAAAAGAATGAGGGTTCCATAGGAATCTCTAGAGGGAAAGGTGCAAAAAGAAAACCTACCCTTCAAATAACTGAAGACAATTGTTTCTACGCTGCTTGTGAGGCTGCTGCTCAAGCCACAATGTTTAAATGAGGTGTATACCAGAGATTATACATTATTAGCTTAGAGGAGGTCTATAATGGATTCCATTTGCTAATAAAGCTATCATCCCAGTGTTCAGATTGGACAGGGCCTACTTTGGAGAGGGCTCAGTGCCGTTGCTAGCCCTTTTGAGCCCTTAACGATGGGAAGATAGCTATTAGTACGCCTAGGCCTTTGTTTGGGTGCTACTTGCCTTTTTTAATGATAGAGGAATCAGCTCAGTGCGGATCGGTCATGTGCAATCTTCCTTAAAAAAACAAGATAGCCAGAGCGGAAATAGGAGAGGGACCAACACCATTGCAATGCGGGAGCTTGAGCAGGGATTTGAGGAGCCAGCGGGAGCAAATAGGTAGCTTATAGGCAGGAGTGGGGGTTGGGAAACTAGGACTCTGGGACGATCAAGGGAGGGTTGAGGGAGAGATGTGACTCAGGGCAGGGCCGGTCTTACACCAGATTGCACCCAAGGCGGGAAGCATCAATAGCGCCCCTCACCCCGGACCCAACAAAAATGACAACCAAAAAATGTGTTACAAGTGTTGTCGCCCATGCACTTGCACGTTCTGAATGTCACTGGGCCTAGTAAAATGGTTGTTTTTGTTCTCCCCTGTTCCCCTCCCTTGCCTTGTCGTGCTCTGAAACACTTGTGCACGAGCGCAATATAAATAAAATATCAATATCAATACCCATTCTGCGTATCTTTTACTAATTGAGGACTGAGTAGAATGTGTGACTGCCCCATCCGTTCCCCTAATCGCCCCTTGTTACCTATCTGATTTGCCCCCTTAATTTGGCATTCGAATAGTTTAGTTCCCTAATGTTGAAGGCATTCTGTCTCTCAGATGCCTCTTCTTGCCAATCTGAGTAACCCCTCCGCCCATTGTTTTCAGTGAATGTTTTCTTTCCTTAATTCTAAGGCGCGCTTTAAGTAAGTTAATCTGCCGGAGTGTTGTCTCATTCTGGATCCGCAGTGCGAAATTCTGCCCTTGATGTGTTGTAGGCCCTTGCTTATGCGACTGCCCATGTCCATTATATACACACAACTGTGCAAACTGGGAATCCAGCTGCTACAGCTGTTTAATTTGGGTTTATAGGGCTCTCTGATTGATGGAAAACATTAAAAAGCCTTGCTCTTTGCAGCCAGAGCTCTCTGCACCTTGACAATCCGCTCCATTCAGTAACAAGCTTTACGAGTGGCTTTTAGTTGGCAGACTTCATGGACAATACTGACTACCCTGGTCGAGTCCCACTGCATATGTGTGCCCCACTCACGTTGCAGGCTTAAGGGCCAATACGAACGCCTTGACAGACTCCCCTCTCTGCCCCATCACTCTTTTGTCCTCTATTAAATCAGCATCACAGTTTTTTACATAACCCGAGATTCTAAAGAATGTGCTGTTTAGAAGCATTGTAAACAACAGGTGTTCATAACCCAACACAGTGCTAGTCAAAGGTTTTTATGCTGAGTCCCCCGAGTAAACTTATTGTTGCTGAGCCCTTCTTGATTAAAATACTGTTGCTGGGCCCCCCAAATGCCACGCATTTCACTTCAAGTGTACAATGTTTCAATGGTGCCAACAAAGATGTAGGATTTTTGAAATTTCAAAAATAATAATTCCCGTAACAATGACATCACAGGAAAATACACAACATACAATGTTGGCACCATTGAAACATTCTAAAATACACAACCAATCAACCAGCACAAAATGGAAAGATGTTCAAATGTTAGATTCAAGAGTCTGACGGCCGCAATCACGCATATCACTTCAAGTGTGTACACTGTACTACAGTGATATGCGTGATTGCGGCCGTCAGACTCTCATGCATGAGACTGAGTCTGCCTGTCCTGAGAGTATGACGGCCGCAATCATGCATATTGCGGCCGTCAGACTCTGTTGTTATGTTAATGCAGCACCCGGCCAAGCCACGAGACACGGCCCGGGTGCTGCATTAATGGAACAACATGCCTGAGAGAGACGGCCGCAATCACGCATATCACTTCAAGTGTGTACACTCACTGCACACACTTGAAATGATATCTGTGATTGTGGCCCGCCACCGTCAGACTCTCAGGCATGAGACTGAGTCTGAATGAGAGTCTGACGGCCGCAATCACGCATATCAGTATCACTTCAAGTGTACACACTTGAAGTGATATGCGTGATTGCGGACGTCAGACTCTGGTGTTCTGTTAATGCAGGCCTTATGCAGCTCCCGGGCCAAGCCACGAGACAGGGCCCGGGTGCTGCATTAATGGAACAACATGCCTGAGAGCGAAGGCCACCCGCAATCACGCATATCACTTCAAGTGTTTTACACTTTAAGTGATATGCGAATGCGGCCGACGGCCGTCGGACTCTCAGGCATGCTGCATGTTGTTCCGGACCACACAGCACCCGCCACCTGGGCCATGTCTCGTGGCTCGGTGCTGCCTGCCACTCACTGCCACTCCTCAGTGCTCACAATTGAAGCTGTGCCTCGGGTGAATCGCGGGATCGGGATGGGATGGGGGATGCGAGGTGGCGCCGCCACCGACACCTTTTGTGCTGCAGGCAGCCTGCCTGCATCTAAAAAATGTTGCATTAGTCTGTCGCCCCAAGCCCCCAAACACAGTACAGTGTACTGTCTGTAGACACACACTTACCTGATACTAGTATAGTGATGCGGCATGCATCCACACTCGCTCCTGTCCTGTTTTCGCCGGAATGGGGCCCGGAGCTGACAACAACGCCAGGCAGCCAGCCAGCCCTCAGTGCGCGCGCGCACATAGCCTGAGGGCACGCTGCACCTACGCCCATGGGCCTGGCTGGCGCCAGCGCCACCGGGGCCCGGGGCATCAAAAAGCAACAAACAAATGTTGCTAATTGCTTTATTGTGCTTTATTGCTGCCGACCTCAGGAGGGCAAAGGCTGCAGAGTGCTGTCACTGCTCCTACAGATAACACGGCCAGATCCACCACGGATATCAAAATCAGGACTCAGAGCACCACAGCGCCCCCTAGAGGCTGACTGACGTCAGGCAGCCGCCTGAGCTGCCTGACACAAAGACCGTCCCTGACTCAGCGCAGCATCAATGTTAAAAAGATGGCAAAAACCATGGGGAAAGGCACAGATGGCAGCAGAAAACAATAGACTATCCAATGTTTCCTTTCTTTGTAGCTAAAAACCGTGCACTTTTAATATAATGATTGATTTATTATTAGTGTGTCATGTGTTTCTCCATTAATTTCATTTACAGAACTAAAGTGCTTTATTTGAGATGAACCATGAGAGCTGATGAGGCAGCGGTTCTGTACAAGGAACCAGATATGTCACTTTGTAAAGGATATTTGGACTAAGGGTTTTAAGCAGACAACAGTGGAAAGTTACAGCAATGTGCAAGAAATAAAATGGTGATCCTGTTCTCCATTCAGGTGGGAGCTTTCCAAAAAGATAACCATCAGGGGATTGGCACGGTGGAGACACCTGTATCGATGACAGACTTGTTGCTGTTTCCAGGAAGAACTGGACAGACGAGGGAGGCCTCCTCTCAGAGACAGGACAATACATTTTTGTTCTCAAAGGGTCTTCTGTAGATTTCACTTTCGATGATGGGGTCAAAATCTATAAAGCTGTAGGCGTGGTGGGTGTGTTAGGTTGTTGCGAGATTGTTCACGCAGTGTGAACATGGAGCTCTTGGAAGACAATAAAGCTATCTCTGTCCCTGCCACCGGCTGAGAATTATTGTGTGAGCTCTGTTTCTCGTTCACCATAAAGTGACTAGTGTGATTAGTTCTTTTGCATATCCTCTGTTCATAATTTTACATTTGCATGAATTCCTGACACCAATCCTGACTGCTTTGTCTAACACAAGTCTTCATAAGTCTTGCAATTCTTTGCTCTTAGCATTCTTGCAACAACTGTGGTTTTAGTTAACAGTAGCAAAAGTACCCGTTCTCCGAAAATTGAAAATGAACGATTGTGTAGGTCGCTGTTCCACCTTACCCTGGCGTGGTGCAGTTTGTTGCAGTGCATTGCGGTGCAAATATCTCGGAAATCGTACATCCTAGGGCCTTGAATGAGTTTTGTTCCTCGTGTCGTGTCCCATTGAGAAACAAAACATTTTCTTTCCCTTCTCAGTGAGCATGGTTTACGGCTTTGTCGGCAGACATCATCTTGCAAAAATCCTCTCAGTAAGTAATTACACCTGATGTGACAAACATTTTTGTTTTCTTTCCTGGTGAAAAATGGTTTAGGGCATTGTAAAGCTTGACTAGAAACAACATTTTTTGTTTCCCTTCCCGGTGAACAAGGTTTACAGCTTTGTCGGCAGGCACCATCTCGCAAAAATCCTCTGGAAAAGTAATTTCACCTGATGCTGCAAAAATGTGGAAACTTCTGGAATGCTACCTGCCTTAACCTTCGCCTTTTCGGTCCATTCGCGTTGCATACATTTTATGTTTCCCTACCCGGTGAACATGGTTTATGGCTTCGTTGGCAGGCTACAAACCCACAAACAAATGTTTACTTTTGCTTAAATCCGGTAAAGGGGTGGGGTGTCCAAATGGCATGTAGCCAGTAATGTCCAGAGACTCCTAACAGGTAAGTAAGCACAATTTAGTGCAGATTGATGAAACGGTGTGGAATTGTATTACGAACAACGCTTCGCTAAGTCACAAACCCACAAACACATTTTGACTTTTGCTGAAATCCGTGGAAAGGGTGCAGTGAAAAGAGAAAATGTTGTTTCTCAACCAGTCCCGACATGCGGAACAAAACCCGTGACCTTGAAAACCAAGTTTGAAGGCCCTAGAATGCACAATTTCCACAATATTTGCACTGCAATGCACCGCAACGAACTGCACCGCCCCAGGGTAAGGCGAAACAGCAACCTACAGGATCAATAACTTTCAACAATTAGAGAGTGTTATCATGTCTGTCTACAGAACCCGTTCGGAGAATGGGTACTTTTGCTAGTTTTCCATACACATCTAACATTTTTGTTAACGTAGATTTTGCTTTTTCCATTTTTCTTCTACCTGGACAGCCTTTTACTCTGTTGTTGTTTGTTCTGCCGCCTTATGCCTATTGGAAGATGTTATAAGAGACATAAAAGCTCAAAATTAATAAAATAAATACAATTGGATAATCAGTCGTTAGTGGACAGATGACCCGCTACTGCAGGAGACGCTGAGCCCAAAAAACTAAAGCGGCGGACTGGTTGCAGCAATGACACAGGTCTGTAATGCTGCCTCAAGCAACCCTAGGGACCTGCCTTGCTTGTATTCGCAGAGCCCCTTGCAGGCAAGAGAGGACTTTACAGGTGAGCTCTGCCAGCTTTTATCCTACGTGAACAAGAAACTACAACATATACCTACTGTCATTGCCATATACCTTGACATTGCCAACAAGCAGCAACTGCACCTACACAGAATATGAATCCAAGAAGGTGGACCCCACTGAAATAACCATGGCTAGCAGAAGTGCACACAGGCCCATTAGCAAATTGACAGTTCACAGTTATAACGTTTCCCCACATGCAAGTCAATCACCATGCATGCACACAACCTCCACTCTCCTCAAAACCATCAAGAAAATAAGCCTTAAGTGGGACACCTCTAATTAGTGAAAAGGGCAACAAAAGCAGCAGTGTTGAGTGGGAATCAGGAGATGGGAATGTGAAGTAAAGGACATTGGGCCTCATTACGAGTTTGGCATTAATAAGGGCACGGCTACCGCCAAACTCGCTACCAGCACCGGCACCCGCGAATGGGCCATTACCGGCCCATTACGAGTTAATTGCCCATTCGTGGGTGCCGGTATGGCCGGGCGCCTGATACCCATTCTGCCCAATAGGGCAGAATGGGGGTGGGGAGCATGGTTGCACCGGCACCGTTCATAATGGTGCCGATGCAATCACGAGTTCTGCTCGCGGGTGCCGCTCTGACCACCAACCACATAACCAACGCTGAGGGAGCGACCGACCTACATGAGGGCCCAGATCCCGAAAAACAGATGGTAAGAGGGCCAGGGTCTGCGCGCGTCATTGTCGGCTGGCGGTTTGTCCTCCCGGGCCCAGCTGAATCCCCCGACTGCACTGGAAAGACTGCAGAAGGAGGGCCGCGGGGAAGGGAACCTGCCCCCCCCTGATATGGACGTGCAGCTCCTCCGGGCCTGCGGCTAAAATTTGCATCGGAACAGCGGCTCCACTTAGCCGGGAGCTGCTGCACGTCCGCCCAACGCACTGAGCCCTCACTGGCGATGGGACGGGGCACCCCCCGGGACACCTAAGCACACACAGCAGGGCTGCACGGCGCCACATGCACACACCGGTCGGCTGGCCTTTGCAGCCCCGACCACGCCATGGAAAACTTTTCACATCCATTCCAATAAAACGGCACTGGGAGAGAAGTGCCGTCCGCTCCAGGTCATATTGGACAAGAGTGGGAATACTACTTGGAAGACGCCTCTACAGCGAATTACCTGCAGACTTAAACCGTAGTAAGGGGATACAACCCTCCCCTCCTCCACCGAACTTCCCAATCTTAAGCAGCTGTAGTGAGGGGCACTGTGATCATCGCTCAGGATAACCAACACACACCAGGAAGTGAACAGACATTGTGACATACCCCCAACAAGAGGGGGACCCCACTCAAATAGCAGAGTGCACGTGCCCGGCGTCAACCAAGGGGGGTCCCCAATTCCAGAGGACATACAGTGCTACAAGCATCTAAAGGACATCACGCCTTTACTGGGTCACCTTGGGTTGCATATTGGACACAGGCAGAGGCAGTAACACTTTTTGAGCAGCCCACAAGTCTAAAGGATAAAGCATCAGAAGGCATACTTTAAGACATTGCGTGCTGCACTATTACCAGGCCCACCTCGCCTGAACCTGGCAACAACTGGCCCGAATTGCACAAAAAAGGTCACAAAACCTCAGACTCCCCGAACCAAAGACCATCTATCTGACGAATGAAATATAACGGAACCAGCAATGCAAGCGCTGGTGGATCCTGGGAAGAGGTGGTTGACTCCCTCATAAACTTTATAGAGAACCGCCACAAACAAATGCACTGAGGGACATGATCCGCCTCCAACACAAGCTGAGGGAGCTATCAAGAGCATCGCAAACATGTTGCAATGCATAGTACTATGTCGCAGTAAAACCTGCAGTGGCCACCTCCCCAGAGGTGCCGCATATGATGCCCAAGAACTTCGGACCCAAGAAAGGGAAAGGAGCCATGAAAAATTGGATGAGATTACCGCCAATGTTGCCTCCATCAAAACGCAATTAGACAACACCACAACGAGAATTACGGATGCAGAAACACGGATCTCCGGCACAGAGGATGCGCTAGAAGCACTGAAGTCCCCGGTCTCAACGATGGCAATAGAACTAGCGATGGTAAAAGCTAAATGCGAAGATTTAGAAGCCAGATCGAGACAAATAATATCCCCATAGTCTGCGTTCCTGAGGAAGCTCTAAAGGGACCCATGGAGCAAACGGTGGAAACTCTCCTGCGCAATCTTCTGGGGGATCCTGGGTGGTCTCCCATGTTCATTGTGGAGCGCGCACACATATCTCTCGCACCGAAACCTAAGCCCGGAGCATACCCTAGGCCCATCATAGCGTGTTTGATGAATTACAGGGACAGAGACTTAGTGCTGAAAACTGCCAGAGAAAAGCAGGAACTGATATGGGAAGCAAATACCATACGCATATTCCCGGATTTCATGCTGGCGGTGCAACAAGAAAGGCGCCAGTTCACGGGGGTCAAAAAACTACTGCGTGAACGCCCTGTCCCTTACTCCATGTTATACCCAGGCAGGCTAAAGATTCAGCATCAGAACAAAACCAACTTCTTTACATTTCCTGAAGAAGCTGCAAACTTCGTGGAAACACACATCCCAATTCCTACTCCTTCTCCAAGAGTTGAACAGGACTCCTGAGGGAGGGGGAAAACGAGGAAACTTTGCAACAGCGGAGGCACCAGAACAACAATCATAGGGGAGGCCTCATAGAAAAGACACATCCGAAATGGTTAAAATATAGTAAGAAGGGTGCCTTTTATCCCTGCACTATCCAAATGAGTTTGAGTAACAACGTGGAGTTGACTACACTAAGAAAAGACACATGCAGTTGCGGCCCAGGATGTCGCCACAGACCCCCTGTAGCAAGTTCACTATACGTTGAAGGGTGGGAGGGGGCAGGGGCATGGGGGCATAGTCGCAGTTCGGGGGACTATGAGGGTGGGGGAGGACCACAGGGCACAGTTGTTGGGGTGCAGTTCTTTGATTAAGAGTTTAAGAGCACAAAAAAGCACACAGCCGATGAACATGATCATGATCAAATGCACAATGGAAATAGAACACAGCACATATCATTCTATCCATGTCCAAGGGATTGGCTGATGTAGGCAACAAAGACATTAAAATGTTAAGCTGGAATGTCCGAGGCCTGGGGTCCCGCGTTAAGAAAAGGAAAATACTGGCGTACATTAATAGACAAGGCTCTAAGATAGTCTTTCTACAGGAAACACACGTACGGCATCAACATGATGGACCGCTGGCCCCGAATTGGGGGACACATCAATATTACACGACATACTCCAGTCGTGCTAGAGGGGTAGCGACTCTCGTGCACAAAACTCTCCCGTTCACTTGCCTCAGCTCCGAATGCGACCCTGGGGGAAGCTACGTTCTGGTCCATAGCTTACTTCACGACAGAGAGGTTGTACTGCTTAATATATACGGCCCAAACCTGGACGACCCAGACTTCTACTCCTCGTTATTTGGAAAGCTTGCAAAGTTCCCCACGGCCCAGTTTTTATGTGGGGGAGACCTTAATACCATATTAGATGTGCAACTAGACCGCACATCGACTCAACCTAGGGCACTCTCCAAAGCTTCCCAAATGATACTCGTCCACATGGCTGATCTAGACCTGAGAGACGCATGGCGTTCCATGCACCCCACTAAAAAAGAGTACACGTACAACTCCACCATACACGACATGCACTTCATAATTGACATTTGGCTGCTCACTAGTGAGGCAGTGGGGTGGGTCACTGATGCACATATCTACCCTACGACATATTCAGACCACTCACCAATACAGTTAACGTTGAGAATCCCTGTGATCAAAATAAGCAGACCACCATGGAGATTTAAGCCATCCGCCCTCAAGATCTAGTCTATAAGTCGACATAAGCACAACACATACAAGAGTACATTGACATAAACAAGGGCTCAGTGGCCAGTCACGCGATACTGTGGCAGGCATTTAATGTCTGCATCAGGGGCACTGCAATGTCCACAGAATTTTGCGTTCTTAGAGACATACGCAGGAACCTTGCGCGGCATGAAGCGAAAATTGCTGACAAACAAACCCAGTATGCACAATCCCCAACACCACACCTACTACTGGAAATAAAAACCAAATTATATGAATTTCGGGAAGCAGCGGAACGAGAAATCCGATACTTTGATAAACGCGCAGCAGCGCGACGATACGGCGAGGGCGAGTGCTCGGGGAGGCTTCTAGCTAGAGCGGTGCGAACTGAAAGGGCCCCAACCGCCATCCCATGTATAAAATTACCAAATGGGGAAATAACCACGGACAACACTGAGATTAGAGGGGCATTCTATGACTTCTATAGGCAGCTAAACTCCCCCCAAAGTAACGCTACTGCAGAGGAGTTAGATCAGTACCTCTCCAGTATTCCGACGACTCTACTTGCAGACGTCACTAGGGAAACCTTAGAAAACCCAATTACTGAGGCTGAGATAACAGAAGCCATAAAAGCGCTCTCCAGTGGGAAGGCACCAGGCACAGATGGCCTAGGTGCCAAATTTTACAAAGAGTTCAGTGCAATCCTCGTACCCAGGCTGCATGTGGTATGGACAGAGGCCCTTGAAAAAGGGGAATTACTCGAAACCACCAGGGAGGCAGTTATCACGCTATTACTTAAAACCGGGAAACCCCCAGATGAATGTGGCTCATACAGACCGCTGTCACTAATAAATACAGACGCCAAAATATTTGCCAAACTGCTAGCAACTCGATTAACCCCCCTTATGCCTTATATGGTCAATGAAGACCAAGCCGGTGTCGTGCTTGACAGGTCCACGGCGACGAACATTAGACGTTGTCACAGGATCTTGGCGACTATACCCGAAGTTACTCAGGGGGTGGCAGTGTCCCTAGACATGCAGAAAGCATTAGACACGGTATACTGGCCCTTTTTGTTTAGAGTTCTACACAATTATGGATTTGGTCCTAATTTTATCAAATGGGTCAAAATACTATGCATGCGCCCATATGCCAGGATAAGTATCAATGGTAATCTATCAGACACACTTAAACTCCTGAGTGGCACCCGACAGGGCTGCCCACTGTCTCCGCTATTATTTACCCTAGTGATGGAACAGTTGGCAGACATACTTAGATCCAGGTATGGCGCATATGGATTGAGGCTAGAAGGTAAATTAGACATCATTACTTTATATGCCGATGATATACTCATTTATTTAAAAAAACCAAACCACATGCTAAGTAAAATTATAGCAGAAGTAAAGAAGTTTGGCAACTTCTCAGGCTTAAAACTCAACGCTAATAAATCTGAAATTTTCCCTCTCACTGAAGCGACAAGGGCCACCCATGAACACCATGGGCTCACTTGGAACCCGACACACCTTCAATATCTAGGAACTTACGTGGCTAGAACTACCCAGTTAACAAGGGCCCTGAATTACAATGTCCTAGCGGACGCCCTGTGTGTGAAAATGGCACGTTGGAGTGCCTTACCCATTTCAATGATGGGGAGGATTGCCCTTACCAAAATGATAGTGCTCCCAAAACTCTTTTATCTATTTAACACGGTACCGGTGTGGCCTGGTCGGGGGTTGTTAACCAAAATAAGGAACGCCTGCATTGCATTCACATGGGGAGGGCATCCCAGATTGGGTTGGAGGATGCTGATGGCTCCATATAAGCAGGGCGGTCTAGCCGCCTAGCGGCCCCTGATTTTGAACTGTATTATCTTGCAGCACAGGCACGCTACGCTTCCCAGTGGGATACCAGCTTCCTAAACCCGGAGAACACACCACATGAACAACATGCAACAGAACCTGTGACGCTGCTTCATAACATGACAATCCCTCACCCCAAACATTACAACTCCATTGACCCAACACAGGTAACAAGCACAGCCTGGGCCAAAATTACCGATGTATACAGCACAGACAAATTGTATCACCCTAGCATGCCGATTTGGGGAGACCCGCACATACCGCCTACCCTTGACAAAGAGGCAACAACGCATTGGAGCTCCAAGGGGATCGTTCAGTGGGGTCAATTGTTCCCTGATAAACGTTTTGTATCCTGGGAAACACTAAAAGCTGTAGTGGGAGACTCAGCCAAATATAAACTGCAATATACGCGCATGAGTGCATCCATTCGGAGCGTATGGCCTACTGTACCAGATGAGCCAGAGACAAATTTGGGATTGGGCTACATGTTCACTGAACGAGCAGGGAAAATTACAGCGTCAACATTATACAAAGTCAATCTGAATTGTCGTCGGAAGCGGCCTCAGTGGAGCTCAGTTGAGCGTGATTCGTGCTGTGAGACAGCACGTCAGAGAGGTGCGGCTTGACGGCTGGGAGCTGAGGGTGTGATGCGGTCTGTGCGGCGCGGCCGCTGCCGGTGTGACGCGGCTCTGCTTCCATCGCCTGTGCCGCTTCTGCTTGCCGGAGATCGAGTGATCGAGCGGCGAGTGGAGTGGTGCCCGGAGATTTCCGGCTTTCTGGAGACGTGTGAGCGAGGGAGCGCTCCAGCCCAGGAGCTAGGCGCTCTGTGACCCAGACTCGGACGACACCCACGCAGGTACTGCTGTGTGAGCCCACTTCGCCTGCTTAGCGGCCGGCCTCAAGGCGGCTCCTCTTTGTACGGCCCCTGGGACGGGCTGGGTGCCGGGGGACAGCGTGTTGGGTCACTTCGCGACTCGGAAGCAGAGCTCGGTTTTGAACAGGAGCCGGCAGGGCAGAGGGGGGCAGCGGGGGACTGCTGCAGTAATACACTTTGGTTAAAGGTGTTTGCAGGCACAGTGGTATATGCCTATATAGCTGTGGCACCTATTTGATTAAGTGGGGTCACGAAAACCCCCAGTGGGGGCACTTCCAGAATTTGATACCCAGCTGAGCATAATAAACGAGATTTTCTTTTTTGCTTACAGTTGGGCGCCTCAGGGCACATAGATCAACTCTGGGCCTGAATTTTGATTAAGCAAGCACTCAAAGATAAGTGCTACTTACTGTGGAGCTGAAGTTAGTAGTATTCTTATACAACTGAGTATATGGAGGAGTAAAATCAGATAGCTCAGTTTTATATTGCTAACGCTTCAGAGTAAAATAACCATATGCCTTCTCGTAAGAAGCTTCAAGCACGTTACAATTTGCTACAGCGGAATACAAGGAGCAGCCCAGCGGACGACGATCGTGCAATGGGTAAAGATAAGCAAACAAAGTCAGCACCAGCAACTAAAGGAGCAATAACGGATTTTTTTCCAGTGAACCCGCACCCGGAAAATAATTCTACCACTATGGACGAGGCGGAGGTAATCAACACTGATACGCAGGAGCATGAGAGCTATGGAGATATTGATAACAATTCTCTACTGGAGCTCTGCCTTTCTATGCAAAGATCTATGACACCTGTGTTGGCCAAAGTAGGGCAACCGACACTGAGTGATCAAATAGAGGAAGTTACTCAACCTCTGAGAACTGGCTCTGTGAGATTGTCAACAACACCAAACTTAAACATTCACAATGACTCTGAGTTGGAAGGAAGAGAGGCTGATGTAAGTAATATAGCATCTTCCAGCCCCACGGATTTGGCTGAGTTACAATCGTCGCTTGCTTCTGTACAGTTTGCCCTTAAGATCCTGCTCAAAATGTGTGGTCGCATATTGGAATCTACATTAAGTTTGCTTTCGCAAAATCCTGCCGCAGCAACAACTATTGCGAGAGCCTCAGGGGAGAATAAGGCTTCAAATCCAGAGGCAATCAAGATTGTGGAGAATCTGGTAATGTCCCCTAAGGCAGCCAATACACCTGAAGCATTTTTTTCCCGTAAGCAGCGGAGACTAGCTAAAAGAGCAGCAATGAGGAAGAAGGCCTGTGAGGTGGCGCCGCCAGTATTGGATATTGAGCCATCAGGGAAGAACAATAAAAAACTGAAGAAACCAACGGTTGGCGGGAGCAGACGTAAGGATAAGCAAGCAGGTTACCTAATGAGCTGGGTACTGTCAGATAATGATGGGGACTGTGAAATAGAAGATGGATTTGCATCTGCATCCGTTAATATAGCTGTTTCGGAGGAGTATGAGGAGATTCATGAAACTGGCGGCAAATGTAACACAGCAGCTGACAGAGACTTAAGCAGAATGGAACCTGTGGGCAATCCTAAGGATAAGGAGGTTCCTCAGAATGAGAACAGGATATGTCTCATTAAAAATCTGTACCAGCAAAGCGAGAGCAGTTGGCTTACTAGAACTGAGCTAATGACAAGATTCCACGCAGTCCCTCAACTACGGGTACTAAGATCAGATGATTTTGAATTTATTGAGCCTCTACAAGTCGCTAATGCCAATGTCTCTGCCATTCATTGCAAGTTCATTTCCTCTGCCCAAATGATACGTAATCATAAAGAACGCCTCTGAATTGTTGACATTGAAGTGGATCCCGATCCCGACCAGGAAGATCCTAAATGGCCACGTAAACCTCCCTTAGTTGTAAAAGAAACAACTGAAGTTCTGCCTAATTTGAAAAGGGACCAGGTCGTGATAGCGGACATCCAGAATGTGCTAACCTAGTTAGCATCAGCGCTACCGAAGGTGGTGAACTCAAACTGAACCCCCTCAGTGGTATCATGGAACTGCAGAGGGTTCAAGCATTTGTTCTCCGCTGCGGGACCGCTCCAGCTTTTAACTGAAAATGTCTGCATATGTCTACAAGAAACCTGGCTGAGGTCATCTATAATACTTAAAGGTTATACAATCTACCAGTCGTTGGCGATGAAGGGAAGGAGAGGGAGACCCTACGGAGGCTTGATTACAGGCATTAGGAATACTGTCAAATCCAGACAGTTGGTGACTTTATCCAGTGACAAAGTGATCGCAGTGGAATTGGAGAGCATAAGCGATGGATGCAGAGAAAGTATGCTCATTATCAATCTGTACAGTCCTCCTGGTGGTAATGAGGCTGAATCCCTATAAGAAGCAATCCATGAGTTGTTAGCGGCTTGGGTAATGGATGCGAACAACAAATTAGTAATTATTGCTGGGGACTTTAACTGCCATATGTCAGGCACAGCTGGTACATCTGCCAATCCTCTTTTGAATTCAACAAATAATATGGAACATAATGTCAAAGATCCAATTGGTGCCTCTTGGCTGAGCTTCTTCAATGACTGGGAAATGGAGATGATTAGCGGCAGAACTTTAAGCGACAATCCAGGAAACTATACCTGGCACAGTGGGACAGCAAAAAGTGCTCTGGACTATATATTTGTGAGTCCGCAGATGGCCCTGAATGTAAGTGATCTGAAGATCTCTGCAAATGACTAGAGCGATCATTCTGCTCTTGTGTTGAAGTGTAACATTGGCATGCCGGCCACATGCACCAAGCCCCTGGGGGTTATGACTACTAACCACTCGGGCACCCGAATATGCTGGTCTGATAAAAACATCAATGCAGCTGTAAGCTTGGTGCAGGCCACTGACGATGACATACTGTCCCAGTTCCATAATATGACCATAAATGAGATGGAACATTGGGCCACATCTTTCTCCTCTATTCACGCGACATCAGCAGTGAACCGGATAGCGACAGATGGTAAAACACCAGTAATATATAATAAAAGCATTAGAGATGCCAAACGAAGGTTAAGAGCAGAAATTCGACAAGCAAAACGTACCAGTGCATCTCCCTGGGCCTATCATGGAGTCTGCAGAGCTCTAAAAAATAAGTACAGAGCGTGGATTAAAGCTAAAAGGTCCGAACAAAAACTTAAGCGATGGCAGAATATGGTTCAAACTATATGCTCTAAAAACCCAAGAAGCATATGGTCTCTCCTTGGCCAAGCAAGGGGCAGCGGTAGAATGGATTTGATTAACCCAATAAGCTCTAATCAATGGACGGATTTCCTTATGTGTCGCAATATCCCTACTAAGGAGGTGGGAAAGCTGGTAGAAAAAGTGACACCAAGATCCGTTCCCTTCAGCATAACTACTGAGCATCTAATTTGGAAAGTCAAAAGGCTCAAATCATCCAGGGCGCCTGGGCCCAATGGACTCTCGAATGCTGTGCTGAGAAGCCATCCTGAGTTCTGGGCTAAATTTCTAAGAATATTATTTGGAAAAGTACTAGCAGTTGGAAAAATCCCTAAGTCATGGCAGCATGCCTATTTAATACCAATCTTTAAGAAAGGTGACAAGAAAGATCCCAGTAACTTTAGGTTATTATCAATGCTCGACTGCACAGGAAAACTTTCCGCATCACTGTTACTTGAGAAACTAGAGGAATGGGCGACCAAAACCGAAATACTCAACACTTTTCAGAGCGGCTTCAGGAAGGGTTATTCAACAATTCACAATATAATTATCCTTGATACTTTACGCTCAAAGGCTATGAGGAAAGGAAACCCGCCATTATATGCCCTGTTTGTTGACTTTAAAGCAGCCTTTGACTCGGTCCGCAGAGAAAAATTGTGGGCTAAACTCGAGCTTTTAGGCTGCCCCGAGATGGTTTTATATTATTTAAAATTATTACATGAGGACAACACAGTGGCTTGTAGACTTAATAACCAGGGGGACTTGACAGCTGGGATCCCCCAGAATCGGGGAGTCAAACAGGGCTGCGTCACGGCCCCGTTTTTGTACAATCTTTTTACTTATGATCTACCAGGTGTCATCTTAAGCGAACATAATTGCTCTCCTGTAGTCGGTACTATTCATTGCGCAGTGTTAGCGTATGCCGACGATCTGATAATCATGGATCACACGTTCAGCGGTCTACGGAGATCTGCTTTGAAGCTATGGGAATATGCTGAGAACAACAATCTAATTATTAACCAGGAGAAAACTCAGGTGATGGTTTTTTCGAGTAAGAAGATTGCACGACCTAGGCCCCTACTGCACGAAACAGAAATCAAATACACCCAGCAATATAAATATCTTGGGTCGAAATGGACGCCAAGTCGGGTTATAACTCTTGCATCCAAATGAGGAAAAACCGGGCAGCTCAAGTAACGTCGCTGATCAGCCAATTTGCGAGTCAGAATTGTGGTCTGACATTATATGGAATCCGTCAAATTTACACCCAGGTGCTAACTCCTATGGTTGTTTATGGGCTGGAAGCTTTGCTGCAAATGGACTTAAATTGGCTGCAAGTGATAGAAGGGAAGTTTTGGAGAAGAATCCTAGGTCTCCCCCAATCTACTCCAATGGCGTTGTTAAGATTGGAAGTTGGTGTTTCCTCTTTAAGATCTATCGTCCTAAAAAGAAGAGCTGAACTTTATCTAAGGATTTTTAATCATCCAGAGAATCGGCTGCTGAAAGAATTTGCCTCAGAAATTACAAAGGAAGCCACCAAATGCCCTCTTAAAAAGGAGACCGAAAGCTTCCTTAGAGCAATATGCTGGACTAAGAGAGGAGAGAAGTTTGCCGATCCCCAAAAAAAAGCACTGCCTAAAAAAATCGACCTTTGGGACTGGCTTGAAAATTACGCTCATCTGGAGAAGCTCCCAAAATACCAATTTATCCATTACATGCTCTACTCTTTTAAACAAATGCAACCGTATTTAACCCTCTGCCCCTCAAGTAGACTTAGGCGATTTTTACTTTTACTGAGGATTGATAATTTGCCGCTAGTGTCTAACAAAAGCATATATAATGGTTTATCTCCCATAGAGAGATATTGTCGATTATGTAAGGATAATGGATGTAAAGAAACTGCTAATCATGTATTAACTAAATGTGTTAACATGATGGACATTTACTTAGTAAGCTATAGCAATGTTGTCCATGATATGGCATCTATAGGGGAATCTGCATTCTGGCAACGCCTTACGAACACTCAAAGTCAGCAGTTGCAGATTGCTACTTTCAGAGTATGGTTGGAAATAGAAAGAACTTTGAATATTTTTATATGAATCTGTTCGATACTATGACATCGACCCCAGTAGAGGACTGTGATCTTTGTATGTGGAATTTTATTAATGTTTAATGATTAGAACAATAAGTTCAACAAGTTTGAACTGAGCTTAACTGTAACTTAAATTTTCTTTTTAGTTAGGTAAATAAGTGATAATATGAGATTGTTTCTTTTTTTTTTTTTGGTTCCAGTTGTTTCAGCCCTATTTTATTTTTAGTTTCTAATGTATGTTTATGTAATTTATTATTATGTGTAAAGTTTAAATATAAACTGTAACACATTATTAATAAAATTAAATATTATACAAAATGATAGCTCAAACTCGCCCCATGCCTGAGCATAAAGCCAAAGCCAAGTGGGAGCAAGACTTGGGGGAGAGAATCGAAGACCACCAATGGCTATAAATATGCTCCCTGACCAAAAACATATCCTGTAATGCCAGATACAAACTCATACACTACAAGATAGTCCACAGGACACACTACACCCCAGCTAAACTCAAGAGCATCTTCCCCACAACAAACACTACATGCCCGAGATGCAACTCCGAGGATGCAGGCATTTATCACATGCTGTGGTCGTGTATAAAACTAAAAGAATACTGGTCAGAGATTTGTACAACGCTAGACGCAATGGCCGACCAACCTATCAATTGGACCCCACAGTTATGTCTCCTGGGAGCCATAGGAAAGATGAACCAGACGTGGCGGAAACTCCTAAATCTTGGCTTGCTGATAGCCAAGAGGGCTATATTGCTGAAATGGAAGAATAGTGTGCCACCCACGAAAGAAGACTGGGAAAAAGACATGTTATGGACAAACGATACTGAGGAACTGTACATAAACTCAGTACAACTCCATTCTAGGCCTAGGAACATATGGGCTAGATACAAACAATACCTGTCAGATCAAGCAGAACTCGAGGACTCGGACTGATAGCAAATGCCTTTTAATATGTTATAATGTTTGGTACTTTCAACAAATGTGTGTATGAATCATCTTTGTGCAATAATAAATAAAGGTTAAAAAAAGAAAAGAAAAAAAGGATTGGGAAGCAAGCGCAAAGTTACTGACCTGGGTGAAGAATGAAACTGGACCAATGCCAATAACACCAGTGAAGACACCAGCACTGTTTTATCAGAATACCGGTGACGTAGAAGTTGGCGAGAATGTTGGATGCAGGAGCGTAGAGAAGCACGCAGCAATGAAAACGGGCACCGCAGTACTGATGGACCACTACTGGGCATGCAGATTGAAGGCATATGAGAAGCTACCACCCAATTGGGGAGGAGTTTGCTTGCTGGTATACATCAACATGCCATCATTGGTTGTGCCACAAAAGGATGTAAAGCTCTATGAGTTCCCAAAAATGGACACCAACAAAATGAACAAGAGGTCCCTGAAGGAGGAACGAACAAGCAAGGAAGAAAAGCCAGCTGAATTGAGTAGAGTGAAAAGAGGAGCAAATCACTTCTCAGAAGCATCAGAAACAGCATTAGATGAAGTGCCAGCAGAACACAGACTATTTAGCAGGACACATATGTTATTTGCATCAGTACCTTCTGTACATACATGCACAAATGTGAAATGGCTTCAGATTACCCTTTGGGAGATGATGGTGATAATCAACTCCAAAGTGAATGGGTTCAACACGATAAAAGAAGAGATCCGAGCAGTAAGGTTGGTGGCACTCCAGAATAGATCCGTACTGGATCTGCTCACAGCAATTGAAGGCAGAGTTTGCACAAAAATTGGGAGTTCCTGTTGCACGTTCATATCTAACAATGACGAAGACAACGGTACGCTGTCAGAAGCGGTATTTCAACTATGCCAGATGCATGCCAAAATGGAAGAAGAAGCAAAGGGGACACGAAAGGACCAGAGCTGGATAGCATACATGGTCATGGATGCCATCATGGCTGTCAGATGGACTAAAGGTGATAATGGGAGCACTGGTATTAGCAGCAGTGTCAATGTGCGGGATAAAAGTCTGCCTCACCAAGTGTAAGAAGACGGCGAGGAAGCTATCAGGATTCAGGCCCTGATGGATGTGAACACAGGAGGAGCAAAGGAAAGATTGTGGCAGATAGAAACAAGATAAGAGAAATATTTGTGGCATGTGAATTGTTCCTGCTTGGAGCGATGAAGTTGGACAACCCATTCGATGCAAAGTACCATGAAATGAAGTGGGTGTGGTGCAACCCCAAATGAGTGTGCTGTTACATGAACTGGTCCTTCAATGATCATATGAACTACTATGGACACCTCTGAGGAATAACAAAAATATGGCAACCAAGAGCGAAAGGATTGTCGTATAAGGATGTGGTCAACAGGTCGTCCAGAGGGGGGACTGAAGAGGGAGTCTGGATCCTAGGACCGCCACCCCCTGCAACCAAGTTCATGACAAGATGGAAGGCCAGAAAATACTGCAACCACCCATTCTATTTCTGACGAATCCCAAATGCACCAATGGTCAACAAATACACTGAGAGGTACCCACTTAGTCAGCCATACAGACCAGGTGCGGTATAAATCTATCCATGTGTTAGTGAAGAGCTGAATGCTATGGTCAGAGACACTTCTATGGACAGCCTGGACTAAGCACCAAGAAACCATGTTGCTGACGTCATTAGAGACACTACGACATAGCAGCATTAGACTTGAAGCCCACATGCCAAATGCACTGCGGGGCACAAACACAGACTCGATTTCATGAAGAACACGAGCGTACAGTTCTATAGAGGACAGATACATATACATACTGTCATTGCTTTCATTATTTTGCCATTAGCCAAACGCAGTAATCCAGAAACCGCAAGGCACATGAGATCCTGATTGAGTTTGTTAATGCTTAAAGCCAATAGTCGTGTGGACATACAGGAATATATATGGAACCTGATTAAACCATGTACAGGTAACTCATAGAGAATGTAGTGTAACAAGGACAATGTATAAACCGCATTATATGGTTAAGGAAAATTACAGCAGGCCTCAAATTATTGATCAGGAGACAAGCTGAGCCGATTCAAGCTGGACAGGGAGCAAGACGCATGAGACAATACCCACAGCCAAGGTTAAGAGATATGGAGCTGTTCCAATCCCCAGATGACAAAGGGACCAGCTGCACAGAAGTGGAATAAATCCTCATAATCCAGAGCTGCAGAGCTCTAGACACGTGATGCAACTGAAGTAGACAATGGACAGTGATCGGTGGTGGGAAGGAAGAGCCGATCCCAGGCAGCCAGACGCATGCTGCAACAAGTATGCAACAATGGGCAACAAGTGTTGCGACAAGCTGGACATGGTCTCATAAGGCAAAGGTGGTGTATACAAGTTACAGTACAGACACATAATCATTTGCATCACCTTGAAAAGGTGCACAGTGAGCTCAGGACCATTTTGTGTCCCAGGCCTTGGGACGTCAGCTCTAGCCAAAGACAGTTTACTACCTATGTGGTGGGAAGCAATGGGTAAGAACCAATGGTAGGTCCACTATTCTGCAACAATATATTAGTTAATAAATTGGGGAAGGGATAGGCCAGCCACCTGACGTGCAACAGCCATTAGATTAACACATATAGCTACCGATTTAGGTTATAATGCTCCTCATGGCCAACCCCACACAGTGATAGGTTTTTGGAGAATGGCGCAAGTGATGAGGGAGTATTGATGTGTTTTTTTAACAAAAGTGGCATGCGTGACATTTACTGTGTGACATGCTGGAATTTTTCCGAGTTCTTGTTTTGATCCCTGTTGGTTTTGTCTGTAATAAACCGCAGTTTGAACTTGCCGTTGACTAAGTCCTCAGTGAATAATGGGGGAGGGAGTTGGGCCCTCCAAGTCTGTGAACATCCAGCATTGCTCTGGCATACCTACTTCCAGCATTGCTCTGGCATACATGGGAGTTCACCCCAACAGGGCTCTGGGGGCTACGGGAAAATGACCCAGCATGTAATTGAAAACCTGGTCTGAACTAGGTGTGGGCTTCATGTATATGTACCGGGAAGGTGAATTTGTTTCTATGGAACAATTTTCTAGTGAAGTGGGAAATTAATTTTAGTTACTTTTTCAATACATCATAAAGTATGCTGGTTCACGTAGAATAATTTCCATTTCTTTTCCAGTGGTACTGGAGTCCACCTCCCTTGTTCAATCTATAAGCAGAGCAAAATGGGAAAGAGACCTAAAACTGCAAATAGATGACAAGTTGTCGTCCGCCCTTTGTCAATACACCCAAAAAGTTGATATGATATGATATGATATGGCATTTATAACGCGCCTATACACAAGTGTTTCAAGGCGCGACGAGGCAAGGGAGGGGGAACAGAGGGGAGACAGACAACGATCCTACTAGGCCAGGTGTCATTCAGATTGCGCAAGTGCATGGGAGGGGGAAGTGGGAAAGTGCCGGGGCAAGGCGAGGGGACAGTGCAGTACATAATAGAATAAATAACAGTAAGTGAAAGTACGGCCAGCAGGTGGCAGGTGCAGGGGTAAGTGCAGATAAAAGGTGTTAGGTGCTGGTGGTGGGACTGTAGGGATACAGAAACAGTCCCCAAGTGCAGGGGTTGCCGGGAAGGCAGTGCAGGCGTGCGACTGGCACAATACCAGATTCAAATTAATACAATATAACCTTCTCCGCCAACCTATCTGACCCCGACTCATCAAATGATGTTTGACAACAATAATGATGGAAAATACCCAAAGTGTCTGACTGAGGGAGTGGATTCTTTACACTTAATGGAAACATGCCCCATGATTATGTCTTTTTGGGAAACTGTCCTGCCAGTAGTAGTCCTAAAATTATCCATTGAAATTCCCTTGGACCCTCAGTGTGTTGCCCTTTTGTTAGGGTGCATGGACTTCCTAAACCTGCCAGCAAGCTGCTATCAATGTGCACAATGATGGCTAAACGAAGTATTCTAATCAATTGGAACCAACTTGGAGTTGTGAGCTGGAACTCAACTATTGTACATTAGTTACCCAGACCCAACACCCTCAAAACATCCTGGCTGCATATGAACAATCCCTTGAGAACGAGCTGAAACAGATCAGACATGGTAATGCACAATCAGACTAAATAGCTATGTCTTGTAAAGGGTTATTGTTATGATATGATATGATAGTTTATTTATATAGCGCCTATACACAATGTATTTCAAAGCGCTTCAAGGCATGGGAGGAAACAAGGGTAAAAACAATGACATTCTTACAGGCCATGAACAGTAAGGATGTGAAATTAACTATCGTACTCGGCCTGATGACATTTCAGATAGTGCAAGAGCTAAAACATAGATAAGGAAGGGAGGGGGAGAGTGGGAAGGAAATGGAAACAGACAGGCAACTACCGTACTAGGCCTGACGAAATTTCTGGTAGAGCTGGAAAAAAAACAAGAGGTGAGGGAGAGGGGTGCAGAAAGGTAGGGGAGGAACAAAACAAGCGACTATCATATTAGGCCTGAAGACATTTCAGATAGTGCTGGAGGGGGTTGGGGAGGAAAAAACCAGTAAGGGGTGGGAAGAGGAGACAGACGAGGTTGCTATCATACTAGGTCCAGGGACAATTCTGATAGAGTAAGTGCATAGAAGGGGAGGAGATGGGAAGGATGGTGGTCGTCGGGGTTCAGGAGGCAATTATGGAAGCATTCCCCGAATATTGGTATGTCCCTGTAATGTTTTTTGTGTTTATGATACAGAAGGAGATGGAATGTCTCGAAAGGTAGTCTCAATATTTTGCCTTGTTGTATTATGATGCTGTGTTGTGAATTTATTAAGGTTTTTTTTTTTTTAAACTTGCCAGCTGCCACTGTAGGAAAGAAAGGAAACTTGTTGGAAAAGTTGCTCAGAAACTCGTAATGAGCGTTTCCTCGTGTAATGCTCTAATGTGAGTAATAGGAGTAATGGTAGTATTAATAGCAGAAGTGGTATGTTGGTGTTATGATCAGTTTTATTTAAACAATAAAGCATGAGCAACCAGCTATATTCACATTGGAGTGAGATCTGCAGTAAACCGTCCTTCCCTTTCATGCGTCTCCCTAAAGATTTATATTCCTGCAGCCTTCTTGTTTCATGCTCCACCCCTCTAGCTTAAGAGCAGCCCTGGAACCCACAGAGTCATGATGTACCCCCTAAATACTGGCAACACAATGGAAGGCATGATTCTGGGTAGGGTGCCCTGGGTATCACTACTGTGTCCAACAATGCAGACCCTTCCTGTTTGTTCTGTTTGCAAAATATTGAGCGTTTTGCCTGCATAAGTAAGTTCACCTGCACCTCATGGCAGAATCTCTGAAGCGTGAGCGGCGAAGCAGCATGTTGGCTGCACCATCAAAGATCGAGGATGGAAGCCGCCTGCCAAGGTTAGACACATCTGCTGGCAGTCTCGCTCGCTCACTTGCTGTTTCGTCTATATGTGAAAGAAGAGATGTGCTGGCGTAACCGTGCAGCATGTCTACAAAAAATACACCCTAGTATACTGGGCCTGAGTCACAGAGCATTGTTCAATGGAATTGCGACGTTATAAAAGGCTCTGTGAATCCGGCCCGGATCCGCGCACTCTCTGTCACTGGGGCCTTACTCCTGGATAACACGGGTAAGAATTAATTCAGTGCATTGATATGGCTGCAGGGAACCATGCACGCGATATAATAACATATAGTGCAGGGTCTGAACAAACAAAGAATCTCGATCGGCTTAAAAAACACTGGCAAAAACAGTAAAGAAACGTGTTCTCCAGGGACCCAAGCCCATGACAGTGACATGATTTAAGTTTAATATCCTGACTCCCGAATGATCATTTATAGCACTGCCCTAACCCTTCTTTACCTGAACATACAAAAGTGAGTATACACAAAAAAGTGGGTATGGAAACAGTTCGCAGAAAGAGAGTGCCATGTTTGCCAGTCAGCGACTTGTGCTGGTCAGTGTGGACTTTTTCAGATCATTGGAATGGCATGTTTTGCCACCCCCCATCTCCCTGACTTCAAGTCGTGCCTTTACGTTGGACAATTAGCTGCCATGAAGTGAGGTACACAACAGGGAACAAAAACATAAGTAACCTTATTCTAAACAACAGCATGCCTAAGTCGATCAGGCTTTCAACACATTTACGTTTTGGAATCTAGCAGTGAAGCATGACAAAGGAACTTACAAATTCGTTTAAAAGGTTCTGCGATTTGGTTTACTCTCAGCAACAATGTCAAAATGCACGGGAGCGGATTATGAAAATGGGTATAGGTTCATTAATATTAGTAATATTATCAGAAGAGTGTAAGTCCGGAAAGGAGTTAGTGCAGGCAGGATTCCTTGGCACTTCTTGTCTCCCACCCGTCGTCTCCTTCCACTTACCTCTGGACCGGTCTGTAGACGGGCGCGCTCCTTCGCCTCTACTCCCCTGCTCCGCTGCCCCGAGCTCCCTGCTTGAAGACGCACATGCAGATGCTCGCTATTATAAGGCAGATGCCTGGAGTCTGCCCTGGAGCCCTGCCAGACGGCACACATGTTGACTGCAGCTACTGGGATGCACCTCGGCCTTCAGCAGCTGCACCCACAGGTCTCAGCGAAGTAGGGGGCGCAGTGACGCGTGAGAAGAAGACGCAGTTTTATGCCATGCTATAAATCATTCCTCGCGACCCTTCTCGGTTTATTATATGAGAGGAAGTTATGGACTGTAAATGGTAAGCCATGAACCTCAGCCCATAGAGGAGCCGATTGCAGGATGGAAATGGCAGGAGATAGCCTGATTCATGGAACCTTTTCCTATGGGATTGCGCCATTATAAAAGACTTCCATGAATATAGTCTTCTGGGCAGTCCTAGGCATGGTGCTAATGTGCCTCTGCTTGAGTGTGTCATCCTTCCTTTTCATCGCACACCACTGGTCCCTTCATGCAGGACATGTGGAATTGTGCAGTGGAACATCAATGGCAAAGTCTGCATTGCCCACTGACTGCCACAAACTCTGCAGATTTTAGAAGCTGAAAATGCATTCAGGAGTTATAAAGGTGTGCATGGGAGATTGTGTTTTTAAGTGTACTAAACAAAAGAAGAGGAAGAGCATGTGTAGTATTGCAGATATGTTGCACCGGTGCAAGTGCAATTAGTACCAGATTAAACATTGACCTACTGTAAAAAAGATGTTCTTTCAATGCATTTTTGCACAAGGATAATTTTTGCCCTAGTCCAAGTGCTTTGCTCTGGTGCAAAACATGCACTAAAATAATATTTTATTTCCACTTGGGTTGTTTTTGTCTTAGTACTGATTGCCTCTGCACTGGTGCGTTGTTTCTTTAATACCATCCCATAGTTTTCCATGAAGGTCTAGGGCCTGATGCTGAGGTCACTAGAAAAATGATGTGGAAACACGAAAAACATAATGCCAATTTCCTGTGCCACTGAATCGGTAGGCCCTTGAAGAGAGGTGGCGCTCTATGGGATGGATGGGGATGCAGATATGATATGATATGTTTATTTATATAGTGCCTATACACAATGTGTTTCAAAGCGCTTCAAGGCAAGGGAGGGAACAAGAGAAAATGCAATGACATTCTTAGAGACCATGAACAGTAAGGATGTGAAATGAACTATTGTACTCAGCCTGACGACATTTCAGATTGTGCAAGAGCTAAGACATATCTAGAGGAGGTCCCAAATAATGCCTGCACTCCAATCGCCCATTTTGAAGTATCAGGAACGTTCACACCAAAATATGTGATGTATGATGAACAAATAAACCAGCAGAGAGCCACAGTAGGGCTCTGTTCAGCGACTATCAGAAGAACAACACCTGTTGAAGCACCAATACCCAGAAACACATGGACAGTAAGGTATCAATTGAGAAAACCCTACCAGCAAATAAGACGATATGAAGATGGCCTAAGTACCGTCCCGGAAAAAAACAAAAAGGCCTTGATGGAAGACAAATGGTGACGTCACAAAGGCCCGGACGGAGTCGCAGGTAGAAGATATGACGACCCAAGGATGAGACAAGAGACGAAATGCCATGAATAAGGATATCGTGAACCTAGAAGGAGAGAACGATGATGAAATAAAAAGAAGCTTAAGCTGTAAAGCAGGATGAAGTCATTCAACCAGCTAACGCCAGTACATTTGCTTGTAACCGCAAGAAAGCTAAGAAAACAGTGCAGCTTGCTATGATAAGTAGAATAATAAAGCGGCAAGCACCATTATACATAATCTACCTCAAAACTAAGCACAGTATTATAAGTGCGAGTCCACTTTACACAAAAGCAGAATCAACTCAGGTTACTAGAGGCCAAACAGGACAAGATTTGTTTTCCAGCTGAAGCGAGAAGAGATGGCTGAATCGAAACTCAGCTGATACAACTTGCGCCAGTCAGAGCCAAGGTCAGACCAATAGAAGGAATGAACAGTAGCTTTGCATAATTGAAAGTTAAGAGCAGAATATCCTGTCTTTGGAAGGTCGAGATAAGGAGGTCTAGGCAGGTGGCAAGCCGAATAAGAATTAAATGCACAAATTGAGGGAAACTCAGCAAATTCACGGTGTGAGCAGCATGTGACCACCCAAGCGAGAAGAAGCACGGGTTCACACCTATGCTTGGCAGCATTACTTTTCCTGACAAGAAGATGCAGTTTCGAGGCCACCCACAGCTAACTAATTGACACAAAGCCACTAAAGTAATGATGGATTGAAGGAAGGCCGGGAGAATCATGGGGCACCCTGCACCTGGCTGACCATTCTGTGTGCTGCTAAGTAAAGTGGAAATTTACGCATGGGGTTGAAGCCAACCCAATCACAATGGACCAAATAATCTAGGGTCCTATAGATAGTAGAACCAATGGGACGTTGCACTCTTATTGACGTCTACAATAGTATTGTTTGAAGGAAGGGCCTAGATGCCCCCCTCATAGAGTTTATCCAATCCCCTCACTTACCTATATTAAAGTTACCTTTTCCTAACCAATAGAATTGCATGCTAACTTTTAAGTGTTACACGTCAATTATGACGAGTTTTGAGTATCAATGTTATTGTTTGAATGAAGTTCGAGGGAGTTGAAGCGAGACGGACTATCGCATCACTGTTGATTTCCATGACTCCCCGGTTTTTGTACTTTTCATTAAACAGACTCCCTTTGCCAAACCATTGAGTTGTCCTTATTGATTCGTGTTGGAGTAATAAACCTGAAGCCACATCCATCTTAAAGGTGCAGCTATCTCATCTTAAAGTACTCCGGAGCAAACCCCGGTCTCCCCTGTACACTTTGTAGCAGAGATTTGATGGTTATCGACTATCGATTATTGATTGAAGTAAGACACCTATTGACCGTCGACATAAAGTAACTCTAGGTTTTCGGCAATATCACGAGTCCTTTGCCATTCAGCTGAGTAGACCCTGAAGCTCCCTGTAGACAGTGGTAGTTAGAAAGAACCTGCAGTGAGGGCCTGAAGGGACCTGTGTTCCCCACACTTCCCTTCCCATTCCTACAAGCAGCTGAGCAGGCGAAAAGCTGAAGAAGGCGGTAACAAAGGCAGTGATCCCAAGGGTCCAGAGAGGAACAATGCAAACAGTGAGTGAAGCAAAAAATTGAATGTTTTGGCAAATAGTGCATGCCTTAGAACAAGTAAAGGGAAAAGGTAACAGAGGGAGGAGGGAAAACAAAAATATGATTAGAAGTAGAGAAGACTGTATATATATATATATATATATATGTTCAGTAAAAAAAACTTTGTTAAAGGGACGTTATGGTTAAGCTGCGCTACTAAAAACGTATGAAATTCAGTGAAAAAACTTTGTTAAAGGGACGTTATGGTTCAAAGTAAAACAGAAAAACCCCTGAAATACGGCAGTTATGGTAAGATAAGCAACCATGGGCCTCATTACGACCCTGGCGGTAAGGGGTTAACGCCAGCGTTAGCTGCGCCGACCCCTTACCGCCAATTCCGAGTTCCCCTAGCGCCATGGAGGTTTTAACACCCGATTTTAGCGGGTGTTAAAATCCATGGCGCTAAGGGACCATGGAGTTAATTACGCCACCGTAATTTACGGTGGCGTAATTAACGCCTTCCCCACTCCCATTATGCCCTATGGGGCAAAAATGGGAATGGGGAAGGGTAAATGGGGATTGGGGACTTACCGCCCCGCCAAGGTCGGAATGGGGCGGTAAGTCCGCCAACCACCATGGTGTAAACGTAGTTTACACCATGGTGGTAAAGTCACAGCCCAGGCGGTAACTTACCGCCTGGGTCGTGATGAGGCCCCATAACTCGCTCCACCGTGCACTGCTATCACTAACACCCAGGACATCAAAGATGACATTACAAATGTCATTGATCACATCAATGATGACATCACATGTGCATTTACTTTTCACGAAAACTCTGTACAAGGGATTCTTATAATGCTGACCAAAAACTGTGAAGGATCATTGGGATAAATATCATGAGCTAATTAGTGCATTAAGCAATGCATTGATATAAATAGCATTCTATTATGAAGTTCTATCCAGTATACTAAGCTTCTCATGCAGAAACATAGGCAGTGTGTGCAGCATACATGATGAAGGTGCAATATTCATAATCTTGCCATGTTGAATAGTGAAATGATAACTGCTTTCTTATTAGAGTTTTGCGTACTGTGAAACTTGTAATAAGTAGATAATAAAACCCAATGAATACATCATTATTACAGACAAAACACAAAGAGACAACAACACATACACATATGAGTATATACAGGGACAGTGAAGTAAACAAAAAAGCAGAAGTAGTAGCAGAAAGAGTTCATAACCTAACTGATTGTCTTTATGCAGAGAAATGATTGTTCTGTTTCAAAGCTGCTACTTACCATATGTATGTGTATCACATGATGTGACTGCACCCTAAGGAAAGGAGAGTGAGTACAATGTATACAAATATGAGCATATACAGGGAAGGTAGAGTAATACAAATAAAACTATGAGAAAGTGCTGATAACCCTAATGATTATCTTCATGCACAGAAAGGATTGCTCTCTTTCAAGCCTGTGTCTTCCGCTATGTATATGTTTCATATGATGTGACTTGACCCTAAGTCTACAAATATAGTACCTTTTCAATTTTTACTTCCTGACTGTTACTGAAGAAAACTATGTGGCCTAGATATGTCAGTAAATGAAAAAAGGGAGAGCCAGACATGTGATGTCATCAGTGATGTGTTAGTGTTAGCAGTGCACGGTGGCACAAGTTATGGTTGCTTATCTTACCATAACTGCCGAATTTCAGGGGTTTTTCGGTTTTACTTTGAACCATAACGTCCCTTGAACAAAGTTTTTTCACTGAATTTCATTGGTTTTTAGTAGCGCAACTTAACCACAACGTCCCTTTAACAAAGTTTTTTTACTGAATTTCATAGGTTTTTAGTAGCGCAACTTAACCATAACGTCCCTTTAACACAGTTTTTTTACTGAATTTCATAGGTTTTTATTAGTGCAACTTAACCATAAAGTCACTTTAACACATTTGATTTACTGAATTTCATAGTTTTTTATTAGTGCAACATAATCATAACGTCCTTTTCAATGGAGGAAGACCACTAGCATCCTAGGTTCTCAAAGTGGGAACCCGGGGTGGTAAAAAAAAGATTTTTCTTCCCAATCCAGGACACCGCAGGCAGGAGTCCCGTTGTAGGAAGGAAAATCTTTTACCAAGATGGACACCAGGGAAAGGGAAGGCAGGGTGTATAAAGAGAACACAACAGGGCATCGGCAGGGGGTCGGGAAGACCAGGAGAGAGACACGGGGCATGAGTGGGGGGTAACACGAGGGAGACACGGGGCATTAGCAGGGGGTGGAAAGAATGGAGACACGGGGCATGAGCGGGAAAGAAGGGAGACACGGGGCATGAGCGGGGGGTGGGGTGAACAGGGGAGACACGGGCCATGAGCGGGGGGAAAAGAAGGGAGACAGACACGGAGCATGAGCGGAGGTGAACAGGAGAGACACGGGGCATAAGCGGGGGTAGAGCAAGGTGGTCCCCCACCCACGCTCATGCCCCGTGTCTGCCCTGTTCCAACAGGGCAGACATGGGGCATGAGCGGGGGTTGGGGGGAAAGAAGAGAGACACGGGGCATGAGCGGGGAGTGGGGGGGAAACAGGGCATGAGCGGGGGGTGGGGGGGAGAAGGGAGACACGGGGCATGAGCGGGGGGTGGGGGGAACAAGAGATCAACAAGGGGCATCATAGGAGGGGGTGACAAGAGACAGACACGGGGCATGAGCAGGGGGTGGGGGGGAACAGGAGACAGACACGGGGCTTGAGCGGGGGGTGGCGGGGTACAGGAGACAGACACGGGGCATGAGCGGGGGATGGGAGGCAACAGGAGAGAGACGCGGGAAACGGAGCAGGACATTTCGGGGAGGCCTGTTCGGCGCGGGACGGTATGGCGCGGCCGGTTCGGCGCAGGAGCCGGTTCGGCGCGCCATGGCGTGGCAGCCAGCGCCGAACTGGCCGCACATAAATGTCCTGCGAGTTCTTCATGCAGGCACCACAGCCACGCAGTGTACAAGCCGGGCCCACGAAGGTGGGGGCTGTGCTGCTCGGAGCATTCTGCTCGGAGCAGCACAGCCCCCACCCTCGTGAGCCCGACAAATCAATTCTGCTCTGTGCACCACACCCCAGTGCACATCGCCTGCTGTTTAGGGAAACGTTCAGTGCAGTGCACTGAAAATGCAAGTTTCAACTTCATCCCACACTATTTTAAAATGAAACCGCTCTAGAACAGTTTCATTTTAAAATAGTGTGGGATGAAGTTGAAACTCGCATTTTCAGTGCATGGCACTGAATGTTTCCCTAAATAGCAGGCGATGTGCACTGGTGTGCGGGGCGCCAAAACATCCCGTCGCCGAAACGGCGACGCCGAAACGGTTGTAACAACGGGGCATGAGCAGGTGGGGGGAACAGGAGACAGACACGGGGCATGAGCAGGTGGGGGGAAACAGGAGACAGACACGGGTCATGTGCGGGTGGGGGAAACAGGAGAAAGACACAGGGCATGAGCGGGGGGTGGGCGGGAGGGAGGGATAGAGACACAGGGCATGAGTGGGGGGTGGGCGGCGGGAGGGATAGAGACACGGGGCATGAGCAGCAGGTGGGCGGCGGGAGGGATAGAGACACGGGGAATGAGCGGGGGGTGGGCGGCGGGAGGAATAGAGACACGGGGCATGAGCGGGGGGTGGGCGGCGGGAGGGATAGAGATATGGGGCATGAACGGGGGGTGGGCGGTGGGAGGGATAGAGACACGGGGCATGAGCGGGGGGTGAGCAGGGGGTGGGTGGCGGGAGGAATAGAGACACAGGGCGTGGGCGGCGGGAGGGATAGAGACACGGGGCATGAGCGGGGGGAGGGATAGACACACGGGGCATGAGCGGGGGGTGGGCGGCGGGAGTGATAGACACACGGGGCATGAGCGGGGGGTGGGCGGGAGGGATAGACACACGGGGCATGAGCAGGGGGTGGGCGGCAGCAGGGATAGACACACGGGGCATGAGCGGGGGTTCGGGCGGTGGGGGGAAGGGCAGAGACACACGGGGCATGAGCGGGGGTGGGGGGAGGGGAGAGACAAACGGGGCATGAGCGGGGGGTGGGCGGTGGGAGGGATAGAGACATGGGGCATGAGCAGGGGGTGGGCGGCGGGAGGGATAGAGACACAGGGCATGAGCGGGGGGTGGGCGGCGGGAGGGATAGACACATGGGGCATGAGCGGGGGGTGGGCGGCGGGAGGGATAGACACACGGGGCATGAGCGGGGGGGCGGCGGGAGGGATAGACACACGGGGCATGAGCAGGGGGGTGGGCGGCGGGAGGGATTGACACACGGGGCATGAGCGGGGGGTGGGCGGCGGGAGGGATAGACTCATGGGCCATGAGCGGGGGGTGGGCGGCGGTCAGGATAGAGACACGGGGCATGAGCAGGGGGTGGGTGGCGAGAGGGATAGAGACACGGGGCATGAGAGGGGGGTGGGCAGTGGGAGGGATAGAGACATGGGGCATGAGCCGGGGGTGAATGGCGGGAGGGATAGAGACACGGGGCATGAGGAGGGGGTGGGCAGGAGGGATAGACATATGGGGCATGAGCGGGGGGTGGGCGGGATGGATAGAGACACGGGGCATGAGCAGGGGGTGGGCGGTGGGAGGGATAGACACAAGGGGCATGAGCGGGGGGTGGGCGGGAGGGATAGAGACACGGGGAATGAGCGGGGGGTGGGCAGTGAGAGGGATAGAGACATGGGGCATGAGCGGGGGGTGAATGGCGGGAGGGATAGAGACAGGGGGCATGAGCAGGGGGTGTGCAGGAGGGATAGACATAAGGGGCATGAACGGGGGGTGGGCAGGAGGGATAGAGACACGGGGCATGAGCAGGGGGTGGGCAGGAGGGATAGACATATGGGGCATGAGCGGGGGGTGAATGGCGGGAGGGATAGAGACACGGGGCATGAGCAGGGGGTGGGCAGGAGGGATAGAGATATGGGGCATGAGCGGGGGGTGGGCGGGAGGAATAGAGACACGGGGCATGAGCGGGGGGTGGGTAGTGAGAGGGATAGAGACACGGGGCATGAGTGGGGGGTGAATGGCGGGAGGGATAGAGACACGGGGCATGAGCAGGGGGTGGGCAGGAGGGATAGACATATGGGGCATGAGCGGGGGTGGGCGGGAGTCATAGAGACACGGGGCATGAGCGGGGGTGCGCGGTGGTAGGGATAGACACAAGGGCATGAGCGGGGGGTGGGCGGGAGGGATAGAGACACGGGGCATGAGCGGGGGGGTGGGTGGTGGGAGGAATAGACACAAGGGCATGAGCGTGGGGTGGGCGGCGGGAGTGATAGACACAAGGGGCATGAGCGGGGGGTGAATGGCGGGAGGGATAGAGACACGGGGCATGAGCGGGGGGTGGGTGGTGGGAGGGATAGACACAAGGGCATGAGCGGGGGGTGGGCGGCGGGAGTGATAGACACAAGGGGCATGAGCGGGGGGTGGGCGCGAGGGATAGACACAAGGGGCATGAGCGGGGGGTGGGCGGTAGGGATAGAGACACGGGGCATGAGCGGGGGGGTGGGCAGGAGGGATAGACACGCGGGGGGTGGGCGGGAGGGATAGACACACGGGGCATGAGCAGAGGGTGGGCGGCAGGATGGATAGACACACGGGGCATGAGCGGGGGTGGGTGGCGGGAGGGATAGACACACGGGGCATGAGCGGGGGGGCGGCGGGAGGGATAGACACACGGGGCATGAGCGGGGGGCGTGCAGCGGGAGGGATTGACACACGGGGCATGAGCGGGGGGTGGGCGTCAGGAGGGATAGACTCATGGGCCATGAGCGGGGGGTGGGCGGCGGGAGGGATAGAGACATGGGGCATGAGCAGCGGGTGGGTGGCGAGAGGGATAGAGACACGGGGCATGAGCGGGGGGTGGGCAGTGGGAGGGATAGAGACACAGGGCATGAGCTGGGGGTGAATGGCGGGAGGGATAGAGACATGGGGCATGAGCAGGGGGTGGGCAGGAGCAGGAGGGATAGACATATGGGGCATGAGCGGGGGGTGGGCGGGAGGGATAGAGACACGGGGCATGAGCAAGGGGTGGGCAGGAGGGATAGACATATGGGGCATGAGCGGGGGTTGGGCGGGAGGGATAGAGACACGGGGCATGAGCGGGGGGTGAATGGCGGGAGGGATAGAGACACAGGGCATGAGCAGGGGGTGGGCAGGAGGGATAGACATATGGGGCATGAGCGGGGGGTGGGCGGGAGGGATAGAGACACGGGGCATGAGCAGGGGGTGGGCGATGGGAGGGATAGACACAAGGGCATGAGCGGGGGGTGGGCGGCGGGAGTGATAGACACACGGGGCATGAGCGGGGGGTGGGCGGGAGGGATAGACACATGGGGCATGAGCGGGGGGTGGGCGGGAGGGATAGACACACGGGGCATGAGCGGGGGGTGGGCAGGAGGGATAGACACGCGGGGGGTGGGCGGGAGGGATAGACACACAGGGCATGAGCAGAGGGTGGGCGGCAGGATGGATAGACACACGGGGCATGAGCGGGGGTGGGCGGCGGGAGGGATAGACACACGGGGCATGAGCGGGGTGCGGCGGGAGGGATAGACACACGGGGCATGAGCGGGGGCGTGCAGCGGGAGGGATTGACACACGGGGCATGAGCGGGGGGTGGGCGACAGGAGGGATAGACTCATGGGCCATGAGCGGGGGGTGGGCGGCGGGAGGGATAGAGACATGGGGCATGAGCAGGGGGTGGGTGGCGAGAGGGATAGAGACACGGGGCATGAGTGGGGGGTGGCCAGTGGGTGGGATAGACATATGGGGCTCGATCGGGGGTGGGCGGGAGGGATAGAGACACGGGGCATGAGCAGGGGGTGGGCGGTGGGAGGGATAGACACAAGGGCATGAGCAGGGGGTGGGCGGCGGGAGGGATAGAGACACGGGGCATGAGCGGGGGGTGGGCGGCGGGAGGGATAGAGACACGGGGCATGAGCGGGGGTGGGCGGCGGGAGGGATAGACACACGGGGCATGAGCGGGGGGGTGGGCAGGAGGGATAGACACGCGGGGGGTGGGCGGGAGGGATAGACACACGGGGCATGAGCAGAGGGTGGGCGGCAGGATGGATAGACACACGGGGCATGAGCGGGGGTGGGTGGCGGGAGGGATAGACACACGGGGCATGAGCGGGGGGGCGGCGGGAGGGATAGACACACGGGGCATGAGCGGGGGGCGTGCAGCGGGAGGGATTGACACACGGGGCATGAGCGGGGGGTGGGCGTCAGGAGGGATAGACTCATGGGCCATGAGCGGGGGGTGGGCGGCGGGAGGGATAGAGACATGGGGCATGAGCAGGGGGTGGGTGGCGAGAGGGATAGAGACACGGGGCATGAGCGGGGGGTGGGCAGTGGGAGGGATAGAGACACAGGGCATGAGCTGGGGGTGAATGGCGGGAGGGATAGAGACATGGGGCATGAGCAGGGGGTGGGCAGGAGCAGGAGGGATAGACATATGGGGCATGAGCGGGGGGTGGGCGGGAGGGATAGAGACACGGGGCATGAGCAAGGGGTGGGCAGGAGGGATAGACATATGGGGCATGAGCGGGGGTTGGGCGGGAGGGATAGAGACACGGGGCATGAGCGGGGGGTGAATGGCGGGAGGGATAGAGACACGGGGCATGAGCAGGGGGTGGGCAGGAGGGATAGACATATGGGGCATGAGCGGGGGGTGGGCGGGAGGGATAGAGACACGGGGCATGAGCGGGGGGTGGGCGATGGGAGGGATAGACACAAGGGCATGAGCGGGGGGTGGGCGGCGGGAGTGATAGACACACGGGGCATGAGCGGGGGGTGGGCGGGAGGGATAGACACATGGGGCATGAGCGGGGGGTGGGCGGGAGGGATAGACACACGGGGCATGAGCGGGGGGTGGGCAGGAGGGATAGACACGCGGGGGGTGGGCGGGAGGGATAGACACACGGGGCATGAGCAGAGGGTGGACGGCAGGATGGATAGACACACGGGGCATGAGCGGGGGTGGGCGGCGGGAGGGATAGACACACGGGGCATGAGCGGGGTGCGGCGGGAGGGATAGACACACGGGGCATGAGCGGGGGGGTGCAGCGGGAGGGATTGACACACGGGGCATGAGCGGGGGGTGGGCGACAGGAGGGATAGACTCATGGGCCATGAGCGGGGGGTGGGCGGCGGGAGGGATAGAGACATGGGGCATGAGCAGGGGGTGGGTGGCGAGAGGGATAGAGACACGGGGCATGAGTGGGGGGTGGCCAGTGGGTAGGATAGACATATGGGGCTCGATCGGGGGTGGGCGGGAGGGATAGAGACATGGGGCATGAGCAGGGGGTGGGCGGTGGGAGCGATAGACACAAGGGCATGAGCAGGGGGTGGGCGGCGGGAGGGATAGAGACACGGGGCATGAGCGGGGGGTGGGCGGCGGGAGGGATAGAGACACGGGGCATGAGCGGGGGTGGGCGGCGGGAGGGATAGACACACGGTGCATTAGCGGGCGGTGGGCGGCGGGAGGGATAGACACACGGGGCATGAGCGGGGGGTGAGCGGCGGGAGGGATAGACACACGGGGCATGAGCGGGGGGTGGGCAGGAGGGATAGACACACGGGTCATGAGCAGGGGGTGGGCGGAAGGGATAGACACAAGGGGCATGAGCGGGGGGTGGGCGGCGGGAGGGATAGACACACGGGGCATGAGCGGGGGTTCGGGTGGTGGGGGGAAGGGGAGAGACACACGGGGCATGAGTGGGGGTGGGGGGGAGGGGAGAGACAAACGGGGCATTAACGGGGGGTGGGCGGCGGGATGGATAGACACATGGGGCATGAGCGGGGGGTGGGCGGCGGGAGGGATAGACACATGGGGCATGAGCGGGGGGTGGGCGGCGGGAGTGATCGACACACGGGGCATGAGCGGGGGGGCGGCGGGAGGGATAGACACATGGGGCATGAGCGGGGGGTGGGCGGCGGGAGGGATAGACACACGGGGCATGAGCGGGGGTGGGCGGCGGGAGTGATAGACTCACGGGCCATGAGCGGGGGGTGGGCGGCGGGAAGGATAGACACACGGTGCATTAGTGGGGAGTGGACAGCGGAAGGGATAGACACACGGGGCATGAGCGGGGGGTGGGCAGCGGGAGGGATAGACACACGGGGCATGAGCGGGGGGTGGGCGGCAGGAGGGATCGATACACGGGGCATGAGCGGGGGTGGGCGAGAGGGATAGACACACAGTTTATGAGCGGGGGTGGGCGGGAGGGATAGACATATGGGGCATGAGCGGGGGGTGGGCGGCGGGCGGGATAGACACACGGGGCATGAGCGGGGGGGTGGGCGGCAGGAGGGATAGACACACGGGGCATGAGCGGGGGGTGAGCGGCGGGAGGGATAGACACACGGGGCATGAGCGGGGGGTGGGCAGGAGGGATAGACACACGGGTCATGAGCAGGGGGTGGGCGGAAGGGATAGACACACGGGGCATGAGCGGGGGGTGGGCGGCGGGAGGGATAGACACACGGGGCATGAGCGGGGGTTCGGGTGGTGGGGGGAAGGGGAGAGACACACGGGGCATGAGTGGGGGTGGGGGGGAGGGGAGAGACAAACGGGGCATTAACGGGGGGTGGGCGGCGGGATGGATAGACACATGGGGCATGAGCGGGGGGTGGGCGGCGGGAGGGATAGACACATGGGGCATGAGCGGGGGGTGGGCGGCGGGAGTGATCGACACACGGGGCATGAGCGGGGGGGCGGCGGGAGGGATAGACACATGGGGCATGAGCGGGGGGTGGGCGGCGGGAGGGATAGACACACGGGGCATGAGCGGGGGTGGGCGGCGGGAGTGATAGACTCACGGGCCATGAGCGGGGGGTGGGCGGCGGGAAGGATAGACACACGGTGCATTAGTGGGGAGTGGACAGCGGAAGGGATAGACACACGGGGCATGAGCGGGGGGTGGGCAGCGGGAGGGATAGACACACGGGGCATGAGCGGGGGGTGGGCGGCAGGAGGGATCGACACACGGGGCATGAGCGGGGGTGGGCGAGAGGGATAGACACACAGTTTATGAGCGGGGGTGGGCGGGAGGGATAGACATATGGGGCATGAGCGGGGGGTGGGCGGCGGGCGGGATAGACACACGGGGCATGAGCGGGGGGGTGGGCGGCAGGAGGGATAGACACACGGGGCATGAGCGGGGGTGGGCGGCGGGAGGGTTAGACACACGGGGCATGAGCGGGAGGTCGGGGGGAGGGGAGAGACACACAAGGCATGAGCGGGGGGTCAGGGGGGAGGGGAGAGACACACGGGCATGAGCGGGGGGTGGGCGGCGGGAGTGATAGAGACACAGGGCATGAGTGGGGGGTGAGCGGCGGGAGGGATAGAGACACGGGGCATGAGCGGGGGAGGGATAGAGACACGGGGCATGAGCGGGGGGTGGGCGGCGGGAGGGATAGACTCATGGGCCATGAGCAGGGGGTGGGTGGCGAGAGGGATAGAGACACGGGGCATGAGCGGGGGGTGGGCAGTGGGAGGGATAGAGACACGGGGCATGAGCGGGGGGTGAATGGCGGGAGGGATAGAGACACGGGGCATGAGCAGGGGGTGGGCAGGAGGGATAGACATATGGGGCATGAGCGGGGGGTGGGCGGGAGGGATAGAGACACGGGGCATGAGCGGGGGGTGGGCGGCGGGAGGGATAGAGACACGGGGCATGAGCGCGGGGTGGGCGGCGGGAGGGTTAGACACACGGGGCATGAGCGGGGGGTGGGCAGGAGGGATAGACACACGGGCATGAACAGGGGGTGGGCGGGAGGGATAGACACACAGGGCATGAGCGGGGGGTGGGCGGCGGGAGGGGAGAGACACACGGGGCATGAGTGGGGGTGGGCGGCGGGAGGGATAGACACATGGGGCATGAGCGGGGGGCGGCGGGAGGGATAGACACACGGGGCATGAGCAGGGGGTGGGCGGCGGGAGGGATAGACACACGGGGCATGAGCGGTGGGTGGGCGGCGGGAGGGATAGACTCACGGGCCATGAGCGGGGGGTGGGCGGCGGGAAGGATAGACACACGGGGCATGAGTGGGGGGTGGACAGCGGAAGGGATAGACACACGGGGCATGAGCGGGGGTGGGCAGCGGGAGGGATAGACACACGGGGCATGAGCGGGGGGTGGGCGGCAGGAGGGATAGACACGGGGCATGAGCGGGGGGTGGGCGAGAGGGATGGACACACGGTTTATGAGCAAGGGTGGGCGGGAGGGATAGACACACGGGGCATGAGCGGGGGGTGGGCGGCGGGAGGAATAGAGACACGGGGCATGAGCGGGGGTGGGCAGCGGGAGGGATAGACACACGGGGCATGAGCGGGAGGTCGGGGGGAGGGGAGATACACACGGGGCATGAGCGGGGGTCAGGGGGGAGGGGAGAGACACACGGGCATGAGCGGGGGGTGGGCGGCAGGAGGGATAGAGACACAGGGCATGAGTGGGGGGTGGGCGGCGGGAGGGATAGGGACACGGGGCATGAGCGGGGGAGGGATAGAGACATGAGGCATGAGCGGGGGTGGGCGGCGGGAGGGATAGACACACGGGGCATGAATGGGGGGTGGGCGGCGGGAGGGATAGACACACGGGGCATGAGCGGGGGGTGGGCGGGAGGGATAGACACACGGGGCATGAGCGGGGGTTGGGCGGGAGGGATAGACACACGGGGCATGAGCAGGGGGTGGGCGGGAGGGATAGACACACAATGCATGAGCGGGGGTGGGCGGTGGGAGGGATAGACACACGGGGCATGAGCGGGGGTGGGCGGCGGGAGGGATAGACACACGGGGCATGAATGGGGGGTGGGCGGCGGGAGGGATAGACACACGGGGCATGAGCGGGGGGTGGGCGGGAGGGATAGACACACGGGGCATGAGCGGGGGTTGGGCGGGAGGGATAGACACACGGGGCATGAGCAGGGGGTGGGCGGGAGGGATAGACACACAATGCATGAGCGGGGGTGGGCGGTGGGAGGGATAGACACACGGGGCATGAGCGGGGGTGGGCGGCGGGAGGGATAGACACACGGGGCATGAGCAGGGGCTGGACGGCAGGAGGGATAGACACATGGGGAGTGAGCGGGGGGAGGGCGGCAGGAGGGATAGAGACACGGGCACGAGCGGGGGGATGCCCGGCGGGAGGGATAGAGACACGGGCCATGAGCGGGGGGTGGGCGGCGGGAGGGATAGAGACTTGGGGCATGAGTGGGGGGTGGGCGGTGGGCTGGGATAGAGACACGGAGCATGAGCAGGGGCTGGACGTCAGGAGGGATAGACACACGGGGAGTGAGCGGGGGGAGGGCGGCGGGAGGGATAGAGAAACGGGCATGAGCGGGGGGTGGGCAGGAGGGATAGACACACGGGCATGAGCAGGGGGTGGGCGGGAGGGATAGACACACGGGGCATGAGCGGGGGGTGGGCGGCGGGAGGGGAGAGACACACGGGGCATGAGTGGGGGTGGGGAGGAGGGGAGAGACAAACGGGGCATGAGCGGGGAGTGGGCGGCAGGAGGGATAGACACATGGGGCATGAGCGGGGGGTGGGCGGCGGGAGGGATAGACGCACGGGGCATGAGCGGGGGGTGGGCGGCGGGAGGGATAGACACACGGGGCATGAGCGGGGGGTGGGCGGCGGGAGGGATAGACTCACGGGCCATGAGCGGGGGGTGGGCGGCGGGAAGGATAGACACACCGGGCATGAGTGGGAGGTGGACAGCGGAAGGGATAGACACACGGGGCATGAGCGGGGGGTGGGCAGCGGGAGGGATAGACACATGGGGCATGAGCAGGGGGTGAGCGGCAGGAGGGATAGACACATGGGGCATGAGCGGGGGGTGGGCGAGAGGGATAGACACACGGTTTATGAGCGAGGGTGGGCGGGAATGATAGACACACGGGGCATGAGCGGGGGGTGGGCGGCGGGAGGGATAGACACACGAGGCATGAGCGGGGGGTGGGCAGCAGGAGGGATAGACACACAGGGCATGAGCGGGGGTGGGCGGCGGGAGGGATAGACACACGGGGCATGAGCGGGAGGTCGGGGGGAGGGGAGAGACACACAGGGCATGAGCGGGGGATCAGGGGGGAGGGGAGAGACACACGGGCATGAGCGGGGGGTGGGCGGCGGGAGGGATAGAGACACAGGGCATGAGTAGGGGGTGGGCGGCGGGAGGGGTAGAGACACGGGGCATGAGCGGGGGAGGGATAAAAACACGGGGCATGAGTGGGGGTGGGCGGCGGGAATGATAGACACATGGGGCATGAGTGGGGGGTGGGCGGCGGGAGGGATAGACACACGGGGCATGAGCGGGGGGTGGGCGGGAGGGATAGACACACGGGGCATGAGCGGGGGGTGGGCGGGAGGGATAGACACACGGGGCATGAGCAGGGGGGTGGGCGGGAGGGATAGACACACAATGCATGAGCGGGGGGTGGGCGGCGGGAGGGATAGACACACGGGGCATGAGCGGGGGGTGGGCGGCGGGAGGGATAGACACACGGGGCATGAGCAGGGGCTGGACGGCAGGAGGGATAGACACACGGGGAGTGAGCGGGGGGAGGGCGGCAGGACGGATAGAGACACGGGCACGAGCGGGGGGTGGCCGGCGGGAGGGATAGAGACACGGGCCATGAGCGGAGGGTGGGCGGCGGGAGGGATAGAGACATGGGGCATGAGTGGGGGGTGGGCGGCGGGAGGGATAGAGACACGGGGCATGAGCAAGGGCTGGACGGCAGGAGGGATAGACACACGGGGAGTGAGCGGGGGGAGGGCGGCGGGAGGGATAGAGACACGGGCACGAACGGGGGGCGGCGGGAGGGATAGAGACACGGGCCATGAGCGGGGGGTGGGCGGCGGGGGGATAGAGACTTGGGGCATGAGTGGGGGGTGGGCGGAGTTTATGGCTAGAGACACGGGGCATGAGCGGGGGGTGGGCGGCGGGAGGGATAAACACACGGGGCATGAGCAGGGGCTGGGCGGCGGGAGGGATAGACACACGGGGCATGAGCGGGGGGTGGGCGGCGAGAGGGATAGACACACGGGGCATCAGCAGGGGGTGGGCGGTGGGAGGGATAGACACACGGGGCATGAGCGGGGAGTGGGCAGGAGGGATAGACACACGGGGCATGAGCGGGGGGTGGGCGGGAGGGATAGACACACGGGGCATGAGCAGGGGGCGTGCAGCGGGAGGGATTGACACACGGGTCATGAGCGGGGGGTGGGCGGCGGGAGGGATAGACTCATGGGCCATGAGCGGGGGGTGGGCGGCTGGAGGGATAGAGACACGGGGCATGAGCAGGGGGTGGGTGGCGAGAGGGATATAGAGACGGGGCATGAGCGGGGGATGGGCAATGGGAGGGATAGAGACATGGGGCATGAGCGGGGGGTGAATGGTGGGAGGGATAGAGACACGGGGCATGAGCAGGGGGTGGGCAGGAGGGATAGACATATGGGGCATGAGCGGGGGGTGGGCGGGAGGGATAGAGACACGGGGCATGAGCAGGGGGTGGGTGGTGGGAGGGATAGACACAAGGGCATGAGCGGGGGGTGGGCGGCGGGAGGGATAGAGACATGGGGCATGAGCGGGGGGTGGGCGGCGGGAGGGATAGAGACACGGGGCATGAGCGGGGGGTGGGCGGCGGGAGGGATAGACACACGGTGCATGAGCGGGGGGTGGGCGGCGGGAGGGATAGACACACGGGGCATGAGCAGGGGGTGGGCGGCGGGAGGGATAGACACATGGGGCATGAGCGGGGGGTGGGCAGGAGGGATAGACACACGGGGCATGAGTGGGGGTTCGGGCGGTGGGGGGAAGGGGAGAGACACACGGGGCATGAGTGGGGGTGGGGGGGAGGGTTCGAGACAAACGGGGCATGAGCGGGGGGTGGGCGTCGGGATGGATAGACACATGGGGCATGAGCGGGGGGTCGGCGGCGGGAGGGATAGACACATGGGGCATGAGCGGGGGGTGGGCGGCGGGAGGGATAGACACACGGGGCATGAGCGGGGGGGAGGCGGGAGGGATAGACACACGGGGCAGGAGCGGGGGGTGGGCGGCGGGAGGGATAGACACACGGGGCATGAGCGGGGGGTGGGCGGCGGGAGCGATAGACTCACGGGCCATGAGCGGGGGGTGGGCGGTGGGAAGGATAGACACACGGGGCATGAGTGGGGGGTGGTCAGCGGAAGGGATAGACACACGGGGCATGAGCGGGGCGTGGCCAGCGGGAGGGATAGACACACGGGGCATGAGCAGGGGGTGGGCGGCAGGAGGGATCGACACACGGGGCATGAGCGGGGGGTGGGCGAGAGGGATAGACACACAGTCTATGAGCTGGGGTGGGCGGGAGGGAAAGACACACGGGGCATGAGCGGGGGGTGGGCGGCGGGAGGGATAGACTCATGGGCCATGAGCGGGGGGTGGGCGGCGGGAGGGATAGAGACACGGGGCATGAGCAGGGGGTGGGTGGCGAGAGGGATAGAGACATGGGGCATGAGCGGGGGATGGGCAGTGGGAGAGATAGAGACACGGGGCATGAGCGGGGGGTGAATGGCGGGAGGGATAGAGACACGGGGCATGAGCAGGGGGTGGGCAGGAGGGATAGACATATGGGGCATGAGCGGAGGGTGGGCAGGAGGGATAGAGACACGGGGCATGAGCAGGGGGTGGGCGGTGGGAGGGATAGACACAAGGGCATGAGCGGGGGGTGGGCGGCGGGAGGGATAGAGACACGGGGCATGAGCAGGGGGTGGGCAGCGGGAGGGATAGACACACGGTGCATGAGCGGGGGGTGGGCGGCGGGAGGGATAGACACGCGGGGGGTGGGCGGCGGGAGGGATAGACACACGGGGCATGAGCGGGGGGTGGGCAGGAGGGATAGACACATGGGGCATGAGCGGGGGTTCGGGCGGTGGGGGGAAGGGGAGAGACACACGCGGCATGAGTGGGGGGGAGGGATAGAGACAAACGGGGCATGAGCGAGGGGTGGGTGGCGGGAGGGATAGAGACACGGGGCATGAGCAGGGGGTGGGCAGGAGGGATAGACATATGGGGCATGAGCGGGGGGTGGGCGGGAGGGATAGAGACACGGGGCATGAGCAGGGGGTGGGTGGTGGGAGGGATAGACACAAGGGCATGAGCGGGGGGTGGGCGGCGGGAGGGATAGAGACATGGGGCATGAGCGGGGGGTGGGCGGCGGGAGGGATAGAGACACGGGGCATGAGCGGGGGGTGGGCGGCGGGAGGGATAGACACACGGTGCATGAGGGGGGGGTGGGCGGCGGGAGGGATAGACACACGGGGCATGAGCAGGGGGTGGGCGGCGGGAGGGATAGACACATGGGGCATGAGCGGGGGTGGGCAGGAGGGATAGACACACGGGGCATGAGCGGGGGTTCGGGCGGTGGGGGGAAGGGGAGAGACACACGGGGCATGAGTGGGGGTGGGGGGGAGGGTTCGAGACAAACGGGGCATGAGCGGGGGGTGGGCGGCGGGATGGATAGACACATGGGGCATGAGCGGGGGGTCGGCGGCGGGAGGGATAGACACATGGGGCATGAGCGGGGGGTGGGCGGCGGGAGGGATAGACACACGGGGCATGAGCGGGGGGGAGGCGGGAGGGATAGACACACGGGGCAGGAGCGGGGGGTGGGCGGCGGGAGGGATAGACACACGGGGCATGAGCGGGGGGTGGGCGGCGGGAGCGATAGACTCACGGGCCATGAGCGGGGGGTGGGCGGTGGGAAGGATAGACACACGGGGCATGAGTGGGGGGTGGACAGCGGAAGGGATAGACACACGGGGCATGAGCGGGGCGTGGCCAGCGGGAGGGATAGACACACGGGGCATGAGCAGGGGGTGGGCGGCAGGAGGGATCGACACACGGGGCATGAGCGGGGGGTGGGCGAGAGGGATAGACACACGGTCTATGAGCTGGGGTGGGCGGGAGGGAAAGACACACGGGGCATGAGCGGGGGGTGGGCGGCGGGAGGGATAGACTCATGGGCCATGAGCGGGGGGTGGGCGGCGGGAGGGATAGAGACACGGGGCATGAGCAGGGGGTGGGTGGCGAGAGGGATAGAGACATGGGGCATGAGCGGGGGATGGGCAGTGGGAGGGATAGAGACACGGGGCATGAGCGGGGGGTGAATGGCGGGAGGGATAGAGACACGGGGCATGAGCAGGGGGTGGGCAGGAGGGATAGACATATGGGGCATGAGCGGGGGGTGGGCAGGAGGGATAGAGACACGGGGCATGAGCAGGGGGTGGGCGGTGGGAGGGATAGACACAAGGGCATGAGCGGGGGGTGGGCGGCGGGAGGGATAGAGACACGGGGCATGAGCAGGGGGTGGGCAGCGGGAGGGATAGACACACGGTGCATGAGCGGGGGGTGGGCGGCGGGAGGGATAGACACGCGGGGGGTGGGCGGCGGGAGGGATAGACACACGGGGCATGAGCGGGGGGTGGGCAGGAGGGATAGACACATGGGGCATGAGCGGGGGTTCGGGCGGTGGGGGGAAGGGGAGAGACACACGCGGCATGAGTGGGGGGGAGGGATAGAGACAAACGGGGCATGAGCGAGGGGTGGGTGGCGGGATGGATAGACACATGGGGCATGAGCGGGGGGTGGGCGGCGGGAGGGATAGACACATGGGGCATGAGCGGGGGGTGGGCGGCGGGAGGGATAGACACACGGGGCATGAGCGGGGGGTGGGCGGCGGGAGGGATAGACTCACGGGCCATGAGCGGGGGGTGGGCTGCGGGAAGGATAGACACACGGGGCTTGAGTGGGGGCTGGACAGCGGAAGGGATAGACACACGGGGCATGAGCGGGGGGTGGCCAGCGGGAGGGATAGACACACGGGGCATGAGCGGGGGGTGGGCGGGAGGGATAGACACACGGGGCATGAGCAGGGGGTGGGCGGGAGGGATAGACGCACAATGCATGAGCGGGGGGTGGGCGGCGGGAGGGATAGCCACACGGGGCATGAGCGGGGGGTGGGCGGCGGGAGGGATAGACACACGGGGCATGAGCAGGGGCTGGACGGCAGGAGGGATAGACACACGGGGAGTGAGCATGGGGAGGGCGGGAGGGATAGACGCACAATGCATGAGCGGGGGGTGGGCGGCGGGAGGGATAGACACATGGGGCATGAGCGGGGGGTGGGCGGCGGGAGGGATAGACACACGGGGCATGAGCGGGGGGGAGGCGGGAGGGATAGACACACGGGGCATGAGCGGGGGGTGGGCGGCGGGAGGGATAGACACACGGGGCATGAGCGAGGGGTGGGCGGCGGGAGCGATAGACTCACGGGCCATGAGCGGGGGGTGGGCGGCGGGAAGGATAGACACACGGGGCATGAGTGGGGGGTGGACAGCGGAAGGGATAGACACACGGGGCATGAGCGGGGCGTGGCCAGCGGGAGGGATAGACACACGGGGCATGAGCAGGGGGTGGGCGGCAGGAGGGATCGACACACGGGGCATGAGCGGGGGGTGGGCGAGTGGGATAGACACACGGTCTATGAGCGGGGGTGGGTGGGAGGGAAAGACACACGGGGCATGAGCGGGGGGTGGGCGGCAGGAGGGATAGACACACGGGGCATGAGCGGGGTGAGTGCGGCGGGAGGGATTGACACACGGGTCATGAGCGGGGGGTGGGCGGCGGGAGGGATAGACTCATGGGCCATGAGCGGGGGGTGGGCGGCAGGAGCGATAGAGACACGGGGCATGAGCAGGGGGTGGGTGGCGAGAGGGATAGAGACACGGGGCATGAGCGGGGGATGGGCAGTGGGAGGGATAGAGACACGGGGCATGAGCGGGGGGTGAATGGTGGGAGGGATAGAGACACGGGGCATGAGCAGGGGGTGGGCAGGAGGGATAGACATATGGGGCATGAGTGGGGGGTGAATGGCGGGAGGGATAGAGACACAGGGCATGAGCAGGGGGTGGGCGGGTGGAGGGATAGACTCACGGGCCATGAGCGGGGGGTGGGCGGCGGGAAGGATAGACACACGGGGCATGAGTGGGGGCTGGACAGCGGAAGGGATAGACACACGGGGCATGAGCGGGGGGTGGCCAGCGGGAGGGATAGACACACGGGGCATGAGCAGGGGGTGGGCGGGAGGGTTAGACACACGGGGCATGAGCAGGGGGTGGGCGGGAGGGATAGACGCACAATGCATGAGCGGGGGGTGGGCGGCGGGAGGGATAGACACACGGGGCATGAGCGGGGGGTGGGCGGCGGGAGGGATAGACACACGGGGCATGAGCGGGGGGTGGGCGGCGGGAGGGATAGACACACGGGGCATGAGCGGGGGGTGGGCAGGAGGGATAGACACACGGGGCATGAGCGGGGGTTCGGGCGGTGGGGGGAAGGGGAGAGACACACGGGGCATGAGTGGGGGTGGGGGGGAGGGATAGAGACAAACGGGGCATGAGCGAGGGGTGGGTGGCGGGATGGATAGACACATGGGGCATGAGCGGGGGGTGGGCGGCGGGAGGGATAGACACATGGGGCATGAGCGGGGGGTGGGCGGCGGGAGGGATAGACACACGGGGCATGAGCGGGGGGAGGCGGGAGGGATAGACACACAGGGCATGAGCGGGGGGTGGGTGGCGGGAGGGATAGACACACGGGGCATGAGCGGGGGGTGGGCGGCGGGAGGGATAGACTCACGGGCCATGAGCGGGGGGTGGGCGGCGGGAAGGATAGACACACGGGGCATGAGTGGGGGCTGGACAGCGGAAGGGATAGACACACGGGGCATGAGCGCGGGGTGGCCAGCGGGAGGGATAGACACACGGGGCATGAGCGGGGGGTGGGCGGGAGGGATAGACACACGGGGCATGAGCAGGGGGTGGGCGGGAGGGATAGACGCACAATGCATGAGCGGGGGGTGGGCGGCGGGAGGGATAGACACACGGGGCATGAGCGGGGGGTGGGCGGCGGGAGGGATAGACACACGGGGCATGAGCAGGGGCTGGACAGCAGGAGGGATAGACACACGGGGAGTGAGCGTGGGGAGGGCGGCAGGAGGGATAGAGGCACGGGCACGAGCGGGGGGTGGGCGGCGGGAGGGATAGACACATGGGGCATGAGCGGGGGGTGGGCGGCGGGAGGGATAGACACACGGGGCATGAGCGGGGGGGAGGCGGGAGGGATAGACACACGGGGCATGAGCGGGGGGTGGGCGGCGGGAGGGATAGACACACGGGGCATGAGCGAGGGGTGGGCGGCGGGAGCAATAGACTCACGGGCCATGAGCGGGGGGTGGGCGGCGGGAAGGATAGACACACGGGGCATGAGTGGGGGGTGGACAGCGGAAGGGATAGACACACGGGGCATGAGCGGGGCGTGGCCAGCGGGAGGGATAGACACACGGGGCATGAGCAGGGGGTGGGCGGCAGGAGGGATCGACACACGGGGCATGAGCGGGGGGTGGGCGAGAGGGATAGACACACGGTCTATGAGCGGGGGTGGGCGGGAGGGAAAGACACACGGGGCATGAGCGGGGGGTGGGCGGCAGGAGGGATAGACACACGGGGCATGAGCAGGGGGCGTGCAGCGGGAGGGATTGACACACGGGTCATGAGCAGGGGGTGGGCGGCGGGAGGGATAGACTCATGGGCCATGAGCGGGGGGTGGGCGGCGGGAGGGATAGAGACACGGGGCATGAGCAGGGGGTGGGTGGCGAGAGGGATAGAGACACGGGGCATGAGCGGGGGATGGGCAGTGGGAGGGATAGAGACACGGGGCATCAGCGGGGGGTGAATGGCGGGAGGGATAGAGACACGGGGCATGAGCAGGGGGTGGGCAGGAGGGATAGACATATGGGGCATGAGCGGGGGGTGGGCGGGAGGGATAGAGACACGGGGCATGAGCAGGGGGTGGGCGGTGGGAGGGATAGACACAAGGGCATGAGCGGGGGGTGGGCGGCGGGATGGATAGAGATACGGGGCATGAGCAGGGGGTGGGCAGCGGGAGGGATAGACACACGGTGCATGAGCGGGGGGTGGGCGGCGGGAGGGATAGACACGCGGGGCATGAGCGGGGGGGAGCGGCGGGAGGGATAGACACACGGGGCATGAGCGGGGGGAGGCGGGAGGGATAGACACATGGGGCATGAGCGGGGGGTGGGCGGCGGGAGGGATAGACACACGGGGCATGAGCGGGGGGTGGGCGGCGGGAGGGATAGACTCACGGGCCATGAGCGGGGGGCGGCGGGCCATGAGCGGGGCATGAGTGGGGGCTGGACAGCGGAAGGGATAGACACACGGGGCATGAGCGGGGGGTGACCAGCGGGAAGGATAGACACACGGGGCATGAGTGGGGGGTGGGCGGGAGGGATAGACACACGGGGCATGAGCAGGGGGTGGCCGGGAGGGATAGACGCACAATGCATGAGCGGGGGGTGGGCGGCGGGAGGGATAGACACACGGGGCATGAGCGGGGGGTGGGCGGCGGGAGAGATGGACACACGGGGCATGAGCAGGGGCTGGACGGCAGGAGGGATAGACACACGGGGAGTGAGCGTGGGGAGGGCGGCAGGAGGGATAGAGACACGGGCACGAGCGGGGGGTGGCCGGCGGGAGGGATAGAGACACGGGCCATGAGCGGGGGGTGGGCGGCGGGAGGGATAGAGACACGGGGCATGAGCGCGGGGTGGGCGGCGGGAGGGATAGAGACACGGGGCATGAGCGGGGGGTGGGCGGCGGGAGGGATAGACACACGGTGCATGAGCGGGGGGTGAGCGGCGGGAGGGATAGACACACGGGGCATGAGCGGGGGGTGGGCGGCGGGATAGACACACGGGGCATGAGCGGGGGTTCGGGCGGTGGGGGGAAGGGGAGAGACACACGGGGCATGAGTGGGGGTGGGGGGGAGGGGAGAGACAAACGGGGCATGAGCGGGGGGTGGGCGGCGGGATGGATAGACACATGGGGCATGAGCGGGGGGTGGGTGGCGGGAGGGATAGACACATGGGGCATGAGCGGGAGGTGGGCAGCGGGAGGGATAGACACACGGGGCATGAGCGGGGGGGAGGCGGGAGGGATAGACACACGGGGCATGAGCGGGGGGTGGGCGGCGGGAGGGATAGACACACGGGGCACGAGCGGGGGGTGGGCGGCGGGAGCGATAGACTCACGGGCCATGAGCGGGGGGTGGGCGGCGGGAAGGATAGACACACGGGGCATGAGTGGGGGGTGGACAGTGGGAGGGATAGACACACAGGGCATGAGCAGGGGGTTGGCGGCATGAGGGATCGACACACGGGGCATGAGCGGGGGGTGGGCGAGAGGGATAGACACACGGTCTATGAGCAGGGGTGGGCGGGAGGGAAAGACACACGGGGCATGAGCGGGGGTTGGGCGGCGGGAGGGATAGACACACGGGGCATGAGCGGGGGGTGGGCGGCAGGAGGGATAGACACACGGGGCATGAGCGGGGGGCGGCGGGAGGGATAGACACACGGGGCATGAGCGGGGGGCGTGCGGCGGGAGGGATTGACACACGGGTCATGAGCGGGGGGTGGGCGGCGGGAGGGATAGACTCATGGGCCATGAGCGGGGGGTGGGCGGCGGGAGGGATAGAGACACGGGGCATGAGCAGGGGGTGGGTGGCGAGAGGGATAGAGACACGGGGCATGAGCGGGGGATGGGCAGTGGGAGGGATAGAGACACGGGGCATGAGCGGGGGGTGAATGGCGGGAGGGATAGAGACACGGGGCATGAGCAGGGGGTGGGCAGGAGGGATAGACATATGGGGCATGAGCGGGGGGTGGGCGGGAGGGATAGAGACACGGGGCATGAGCAGGGGGTGGGCGGTGGGAGGGATAGACACAAGGGCATGAGCGGGGGGTGGGCGGCGGGAGGGATAGAGACACGGGGCATGAGCAGGGGGTGGGCAGCGGGAGGGATAGACACACGGTGCATGAGCGGGGGGTGGGCGGCGGGAGGGATAGACACGCGGGGCATGAGCGGGGGGTGGGCGGCGGTGATGGATAGACACACGGGGCATGAGCGGGGGGTGGGCAGGAGGGATAGACACACGGGGCATGAGCGGGGGTTCGGGCGGTGGGGGGAAGGGGAGAGACACACGGGGCATGAGTGGGGGTGGGGGGAGGGATAGAGACAAACGGGGCATGAGCGAGGGGTGGGCGGCGGGATGGATAGACACATGGGGCATGAGCGGGGGGTGGGCGGCGGGAGGGATAGACACATGGGGCATGAGCGGGGGGTGGGCGGCGGGAGGGATAGACACACGGGGCATGAGCGTGGGGAGGCGGGAGGGATAGACACATGGGGCATGAGCGGGGGGTGGGCGGCGGGAGGGATAGACACACGGGGCATGAGCGGGGGGTGGGCGGCGGGAAGGATAGACACACGGGGCATGAATGGGGCCTGGACAGCGGAAGGGATAGACACACGGGGCATGAGCGGGGGGTGGCCAGCGGGAGGGATAGACACACGGGGCATGAGCAGGGGGTGGGCGGCGGGAGGGATAGAGACACGGGCATGAGCGGGGTGGGCGGCGGGAGGGATAGACCACAGGGCATGAGCGGGGGTGGGCGGCAGGAGGGATAGACACACGGGGCATGAGCGGGGGTGGGCGGCGAGAGGGATAGACACACGGGGCATCAGCAGGGGGTGGGCGGTGGGAGGGATAGACACACGGGGCATGAGCGGGGGGTGGGTGGCAGGAGGGATAGACACACGGGGCATAAGCGGGGGGTGGGCGGGAGGGATAGATAAACGGGGCATGAGCGGGGGTGGGCGGGAGGGATAGGCACACGGGGCATGACCAAGGGGTGGGCGGGAGGGATAGACACACAGGGCATGAGGGGGATGGGCGGGAGGGAAAGACACACGGGGCATGAGCGGGGGGTGGGCGGCAGGCGTGATAGACACACGGGGCATGAGAGGGGGGTGGGCGGCGGGAAGGATAGACACACGGGGTATGAGCGTGGGGTCTGGGGGAGGGGAGAGACACACGGGGCATGAGCGGGGGGTCAGGGGGGAGGGGAGAGACACATGGGCATGAGCGGGGGGTGGGCGGCGGGAGGGATAGAGACACAGGGCATGAGTGGGGGGTGGGCAGCGGGAGGGATAGAGACACAGGGCATGAGCGGGGGAGGGATAGAGGGATAGAGACATGGGCCATGAGCGGGGGGTGGGCGGCGGGAGGGATAGAGACATGGGGCATGAGTGGGGGGTGGGCGGCGGGAGGGATAGAGACACGGGGCATGAGCAGGGGCTGGACGGCAGGAGGGATAGACACACAGGGAGTGAGCGGGGGGAGGGCGGCAGGAGGGATAGAGACACGGGTACGAGCGGGGGTGGGCGGCGGGAGGGATAGAGACACGGGTACGAGCGGGGGGTGGGCGGCGGGAGGGATAGAGACATGGGGCATGAGTGGGGGTGGGCGGCGGGAGGGATAGAGACACGGGGCATGAGCGGGGGGTGGGCGGCAGGAGGGATAGAGACACGGGGCATGAGCAGGGGTGGGCGGCGGGAGGGATAGACACACAGGGCATGAGCAGGGGTGGGCGGCAGGAGGGATAGACACACGGGCATTGAGCAGGGGCTGGGCGGCGGGAGGGATAGACACACGGGGCATGAGCGGGGGTGGGCGGCGAGAGGGATAGACACACGGGGCATCAGCAGGGGGTGGGCGGTGGGAGGGATAGACACAGGGGGAATGAGCGGGGGGTGGGCGGCAGGAGGGATAGACACACGGGGCATGAGCGGGGGGTGGGCGGGAGGGATAGACACACGGGGCATAAGCGGGAGGGATAGACAAATGGGGCATGAGCGGGGGTGGGTGGGAGGGATAGACACAAGGGGCATGAGCGGGGGTGGGCGGGAGGGATAGACACACAGGGCATGAGGGGGGTGGGCGGGAGGGATAGACACACGGGGCATGAGCGGGGGGTGGGCGGCGGGAGGGATAGACACACGGGGCATGAGAGGGGGGTGGGCGGCGAGAGGGATAGACACACGGGACATGCGCGGGGGGTCGGGGGGAGGGGAGAGACACACCGGGCATGAGTGGGGGGTCAGGGAGGAGGGGAGAGACACACGGGCATGAGCGGGGGGTGGGCAGCGGGAAGGATAGAGACACAGGGCATGAGTGGGTGGTGGGTGGCGGGAGCGATAGAGACACGGGGCATGAGCGGGGGAGGGATAGAGACATGGGGCATGAGCGGGGGTGGGCGGCAGGAGGGATAGACACACAGGGCATGAGTCGGGTGTGGGCGGCGGGTCGGGATAGAGACACGGGGCATGAGCGGGGGGTGGGCGGGAGGGATAGACACACGGGGCATGAGCGGGGGGTGGGCGGGAGGGATAGACACACGGGGCATGAGCGGGGGTGGGCGGCGGGAGGGATAGACACACGGGGCATGAGCGGGGGTGGGCGGCAGGATGGATAGACACACGGGGCATGAGCGGGGGCTGGACGGCAGGAGGGATAGACACAAGGGGAGTGAGCGGGGGGTGGGCGGCGGGAGGGATAGAGACACGGGCAAGAGCGGGGGGTGGGCAGCGGGAGGGATAGACACACGGGCCATGAGCGGGGGGTGGGCGGCGGGAGGGATAGAGACACAGGGCATGAGGGGGGGTGGGCGGGAGGGATAGACACACGGGGCATGAGGCATGAGCGGGGGGTGGGCGGCGGGAGGGATAGACACACGGGGCATGAGAGGGGGGTGGGCGGCGAGAGGGATAGACACACGGGCCATGAGCAGGGGGTGGGCGGCGGGAGGGATAGAGACATGGGGCATGAGCAGGGGGTGAGCGGCGGGAGGGATAGAGACATGGGGCATGAGGCATGAGCGGGGGGTGGGCGGCGGGAGGGATAGAGACACGGGGCATGAGCGGGGGGTGGGCGACGGGAGGGATAGAGACATGGAGCATGAGGCATGAACGGGGGGTGGGCGGCGGGAGGGATAGACACACGGGGCATGAGCGGGGGGTGGGCGGCGGTAGGGATAGACACACGGGGCATGAGCGGGGGGTGGGAGGGATAGACACACGGGGCATGAGCGGGGGTGGCCGGGAGGGATAGACATATGGGGCATGAGCGGGGGGTGGGCGGTGGGAGGGATAGAGACAAAGGGCATGAGCAGGGGGGTGGGCGGGAGGGATAGACGCATGGGCATGAGCGGGGGCTGGGAGGGATAGACACACGGGGCATGAGCGGGGGTGGCCGGGAGGGATAGACATATGGGGCATGAGCGGGGGGTGGGCGGTGGGAGGGATAGACACACGGGGCATGAGCGGGGGGTGGGCGGCGGGAGGGATAGACACACGGGGCATGAGCGGGGGCTGGGCGCCAGGAGGGATAGACACACGGGGAGTGAGCAGGGGGTGGGCGGCGGGAGGGATAGAGACACAGGGCATGAGCAGGGGGTGGGCGGCGGGAGGGATAGAGACACGGGGCATGAGTGGGGGGTGGGCGGTGGGAGGGATAGAGACACGGGGCATGAGCGTGGGGTGGGCGGCGGGAGGGATAGAGACACGGGGCATGAGCGGGGGGTGGGCGGCGGGAGGGATAGAGACATGGGGCATGAGTGGGGGTGGGCGGCGGGAGGGATAGAGACACGGGGCATGAGCGGGGGGTGGGCGGCAGGAGGGATAGAGACACGGGGCATGAGCGGGGGAGGGAGAGAGACACAGGGCATGAGCGGGGGAGGGATAGAGACACGGGGCATGAGCAGGGGGTGGGCGGCGGGAGGGATAGACACACGGGCATGAGCGGGGGCTGGGCGGCGGGAGAGATAGACACACGGGCATGAGCGGGGGGTGGGCGGGAGGAATAATAGACACACGGGGCATGAGCGGGGGGGTGGGCGGCGGGAGGGATAGACACACGGGGCATGAGCGGGGGGTGGGCGGCGGGAGGGATAGACACACAAGGCATGAGCGGGGGTCAGGGGGTGGGGGGGGATACACAGGGCATGAGCAGGGGTGGGGGGAGGGGAGAGACACACGGGGCATGAGTGGGGGGTGGGCGGCGGGAGGGATAGAGACACGGGGCATGAGCGTGGGGTGGGCGGCGGGAGGGATAGAGACACGGGGCATGAGCGGGGGGTTGGGCGGCGGGAGGGATAGAGACACGGGGCATGAGCGGGGTGGGTGGCGGGAGGGATAGAGACACGGGGCATGAGCCGGGGGTGGGCGGCGTTAGGGATAGACACACAAGGCATGAGCGGGGGTCAGGGGGTGGGGAGGGAGATACACGGGGCATGAGCAGGGGTGGGGGAGGGGAGAGACACAAGAGGCATGAGCGGGGGTGGGGGGGAGGGGAGAGACACACGGGGCATGAGCGGGGGAGGGGGGGAGGGGAGAGACACAATGGGCATGAGCGGGGGTGGAGGGAGGGGAGAGACACACGGGGCATGAGCGCGGGGTGGGCAGCGGGAAGGATAGAGACACGGGGCATGAGCGGGAGGGGGAGATACACACGGGCATGAGCGGGGGGTGGGCGGCGGGAGGGATAGACACACGGTGCATGAGCGGCGGGATGGATAGACACACGGGGCATGAGCGGGGGTGGCCGGGAGGGATAGACATATGTGGCATGAGCGGGGGGTGGCGGCTGGAGGGATAGACACACTGGGCATGAGCGGGGGGTGGGCGGCGGGAGGGATAGACACACGGGGCATGAGCGAGGGGTGGGCGGTGGGATGGATAGACACATGGGGCATGAGCGGGGTGGGCGGCGGGAGGGATATAGATACGGGGTATGAGCAGGGGGTGGGCGGCGGGAGGGATAGACACACGTGGCATGAGCGGGGGGTGGGCGGCCGGAGGGATAGAGACACAGGGCATGAGCGGGTGTGGGCGGCAGGAGAGATAGAGACACGGGGCATGAGCGGGGTATGGGCGGCGGGAGGAATACAGACACGGGGCATGAGCGGGGGGAGGGATAGGGGCATGAGCGGGGGTGGGCAGGGGGAGGGATAGACACACGGGGCATGAGCGGGGGGTGGGCGGCTGGAGGGATAGACACACGGGGCATGAGCGGCAGGGATTGCGGCGGGAGGGATAGACACACAGGGAATGAGTGGGGGAGGGCGGGAGGGATAGGCACACGGGGCATGAGCGGGAGGGAGAGAGACACACGGGGCATGAGCGGGGGGTGGGCGGGAGGGGGAGAGACACACGGGGCATGAGCGGGGGGTGGGCGGGAGGGGGAGAGACACACGGGTCATGAGCGGGGTTGGGGGGGAGGGGGAGAGACATGGGGCATGAATGGGGGGTAGCTGGGAAGGAGAGAGACACACGGGGCATGAGCGGGGGGTGGGCGGGAGGGGGAGAGACTCACGGGTCATGAGCGGGGTTGGGGGGGAGGGGGAGAGACATGGGGCATGAGCGGGGGGTAGGCGGGAGGGGGAGAGACACACGGGGCATGAGCGGGGGTTGGCGTGAGGGGGAGAGACACACGGGGAATGAGCAGGGGTGGGCGAGAGGGGGAGAGACATACGGGGCATGAGCGGGGGTGGGGGGGAGGGAGAGAGACACACGGGGCATGAGCGGGAGTGGGGGGAGGGAGAGAGACACACGGGGCATGAGCGGGGGGTGGGGGAGAGGGAGAGAGACACACGACGTTCGTGTGCAGGCGGCAGATCCCGCTCCTCGGCCCTCCGCTGGCCACCGTGTGCCGATGGCGTGAGCGGGGAGCTGGAGGAACAGGGGAGACACGGACCAGGAGTGGGGGTGGCGGGGACAAGAAGGACACATGGGGCATGAGCGGGGGTGGGAGGAACAGGAGACAGACACGGGCGGACTTACTGTGCAGGCGGCAGATCCCGCTCCTGCTGACAAAGCCTCTCATGTGAGGAACAAAGATGGCGGGCGTCTCTGAAGCCATATGCACTGCACGCTTTCACCGCATCCAATGAGAGAGCATGTCAGATGTCCGCGGACATCACGCAAGCTGCTTGCCCAATCACCGAACTGTCCGCGGAGCGAACAGGGAAGTGTGTCCGCGAAACTAACACAGATATCACTAATTTTTTTCACTTACTTTTTGTCATTTTTTTAAAAAACTACTGGACGGATTTACACTAAATAAAGCAAAGCACGCTTTCGGGACCAAGCCGCCGCTCCTGCCGCAAATTTGGTGTAAATCCGTCCAGCGGTTTAGGCTGTAGGCGTGGGCAAAGTTTTTTCCCATTATGTCTATGGGAAGAAACAAAAGTTTTGGGACCCCTCCTATAACTTTTCCCCCCCTGGACGAATCCTCACCAAACTTTGCAAAAGAATTCAGAGTGGGCCTTATACTTTTTTTGCAAATTTTGGTGAGCATTCGTCCAGGGGGAGCGAAGTTATAAGCCACCCAAAGAGTGCTTTTCCTATGGAAACACCAACTTAACCATAACTACATGGCCACTACCGCGGCCATTTAATATATATATATATATATATTCAGTGAAAAAACTTTGTTAAAGGGACGTTATGGTTAAGTTGCGCTACTAGAAACCTATGAAATTCAGTGAAAAAACTTTGTTATGATAAGCTAAGCAACCATAACTCGTGCCACCACCGTGCACTGCTAAGACTAACACCCACGACATCAAAGATGACATCATAAATGTTATTGATTACATCACTGATGACATCACATGTCTGGCTCACTCTTTTTTCTTTTGCTGACATATCTAGGCCACATGGTTTTCTTCATTAACAGTCAGAAACTAAAAAAAATATTTTATTTGTAGACGTATCCTTCAAGTAGGTTCTTACAGTAATTCCCTTAGAGTCCAGTCACATCATATGAAACATATACATAGGGGAAGACATAAGCTTGAAAGACAGCAATCCTTTTTGTGCATAAAGATAATCAATAGACTTATCAGCACTTTCTGATAGTTCTGTTGTTTTTTTATGGCTGTACTTTCCCTGTATATGGTCATATTTGTATACATTGTACTCACACTACTTTCCTTAGGGTCCAATCACATCAAGTGATACATATACATAGGGTAAATAGCAGCTTTGAAAAAGCAATCATTTATTTGCATGAAAATAATCAGTTAGGTTATGAATTTTTTCTGCTACTACTTGTGCTTTTTTGCTAACTTCACTTTCCCTGTATATACCCATATTGGTATGTGTTCTTGTCTCTTTGTGTTTTGTCTATAGTAATGCAATTATGTAATACATGGGTTTTATTAGCTACTTATTACATATTTCACAGTACACAAAAATCTATTAAGAAAACAATTATCATTTCATTATTCAACATATTAACATTACGAATATTATACCTTCATCTTGTACGCTGCACACAATGCTATTTTTCTGCATGAGTAGCTTAGTATACTAGATAGAACCCCATAATAGAATGCTATTTATTTCAATGCATTGTTCAATGCACTAATTAGGGTATGATATTTATTGCAATGATCCTTGACACTTTTTTCGCAACATTATAATAAGAATCCCTTGTACACATATTTCATGAAAAGTACATACACATATGATGTCATCAGTGATGTCATCAATGACATTTGTGATGTCATCTTTGATGTCATGGGTGTTAGTCTTAGCAGTGCACGGTGGTGGCACGAGTTATGGTTGCTTAGCTTACCATAACTGGCGAATTTCAAGGGTTTTTCGGTTTTACTTGGAACCATAACGTCCCTTTAACAAAGTTTTTTCACTGAATTTCATAAGTTTTTAGTAGCGCAACTTAACCATAACGTCCCTTTAACAAAGTTTTTTCATTGAATTTCATAGGTTTTTATTAGTGCAGCTTAACCATAACGTCCCTTTAACAAAGTTTTTTCATTGAATTTCATAGGTTTTTATTAGTGCAACATAACGTCCCTGTAACACAATTTTTTTTTACTGCATTTCATGGGTTTTTATTAGTGCAACGTCACCATAACATCCTTTTCAATAGATGAAGACCACTAGCATCTTCGGTCCTCAAAGTGGGAACCCCAGGTGGTAAAAAAAAGATGTTTCTTCCCAGGAAGGAAAATCTTTTACCAAGATGGCCACCATGGAAAGGGAAGGCGGGGTGTATAAAGAGAAGACAACAGGGCATGAGCGGGGGGTGGGGGGGAACAGGAGAGAGACACGGGGCATGAGCGGGGGGCAACAGCAGGGAAACACGGGCCATGAGCGGTGGGTGGGGGGTAAAAGGAGAGAGACACGGGGCATGAGAGGGGGGTGGGGGTAACAGGAGAGAGACACGGGGCATGAGCGGGGGGTGGGAGGAAGAGAAGGGAGACACGGGGCGTGATCGGGGGGTTGGGGGCAACAGGAGAGAGACACAGGGCATGAGAGGGGGTGGGGGGTAACAGGAGAGAGACACGGGGCATGAGCGGGGGGTGGGAGGAAACAGCACGGAGACACGGGGCATGAGCGGTGGGTGGGGGGGTAACAGGAGAGAGACACGGGGCATGAGAGGGGGGTGGGGGTAACAGGAGAGAGACACGGGGCATGAGCGGGGAGTGGGAGGAAACAGCAGGGAGACACGGGGCGTGATCGGGGGGTGGGAGGCAACAGGAGAGAGACACAGGGCATGAGAGGGGCGGGGGTAACAGGAGAGAGACACAGGGCATGAAAGGGGTTGGGGGTAACAGGAGAGAGAGACGCGGGGCATAAGCAGGGGGTGGGGGGCAACATCAGGGAGACGCGGGGGGCAACAGCAGGGAGACACGGGGCATGACCGGGGGTTGGGGGGCAACAGGAGAGAGACATGGGGCATGAGAGGGGGATGGGTGGTAACAAGAGAGAGACACGGGGCATGAGCGGGGGGTGGAGGGCAACACCAGGGAGACACAGGCATGACCGGGGAGTGAGGGTAACAAGAGAGAGACAAGGGGCATGAGCGGCGGGCAACAGCAGGGAGACACGGGGCATGACCGGAGGGTGGGGGGCAACGGGAGAGATACACGGGGCATGAGACGGGGGTGGAGGGCAACAGCAGGGAGACACTGGGCATGAGCGGGGGGCAACAGCAGGGAGACGCGGGGCATGAGCGGGGGTGGGGGGGCAACAGGAGAGAGACACAGGACATGAGCGGGGGGTGGGGGGAACAGGAGAGAGACACAGGGCATGAGCGGGGGGCAACAGCAGGGATACAGAGGGCATGACCGGGGGGTGGGGGTAACAGGAGAGAGACAAGGGGCATGAGCGGGGGGCAACAGCAGGGATACAGAGGGCATGACCGGGGGGTGGGGGGAACAGGAGAGAGACAAGGGGCATGAGAGGGGCCTGGGGGGTGACAGGAGAGAGACACGAGGCATGAGAGGGGTTTGGGGGGCAACAGCAGGGAGACACGGGGCATGAGCGGGGGTGGGGGGTAACAGGGGAGAGACACGGGGCATGAGCGGGGGTGGGGGGCAACAGCAGGGAGACACTGGGCATGAGAGGGGAGTGGGGGGTAACAGGAGAGAGACACGGGGCATTAGAGGGGGGTGGGTGGTAACAGGAGAGAGACACGGGCATGAGAGGGGGTGGGGGGTAACAGGAGACAGACACGTCAGGAGCGGGGGCAACAGCAGGGATACACAGGGCATGAGCGGGGGTGGGGGGCAACAGCAGGGAGACACGGGGCATGAGCGGGGGCAACAGGAGAGACACACAGAGCATGAGCGGGGGGTGGGGGGAACAGGAGAGAGACACGGGCATGACCGGGGGGTGGGGGCAACAGCAGGGAGACACGGGGCATGACCGGGGGTGGGGGTAACAGGAGAGAGACACGGGGCATGAGCGGGGGGTGGGGGGCAACAGCAGGGAGACAGAGGGGATGACCGGGGGGTGGGGGGAACATGAGAGAGACAAGGGACATGAGAGGGGGCTGGGGGGTAACAGGAGAGAGACACGAGGCATAAGTGGGGTTTGGGGGGCAACAGCAGGGAGACACGGGGCATGAGCGGGGGTGGGGGTAACAGGGGAGAGACACGGGGCATGAGCAGGTGGTGGGGGGCAACAGCAGGGAGACACGGGGCATGAGAGGGGAGTGGGGGGTAACAGGAGAGAGACACGGGGCATTAGAGGGGGTGGGGGGTAACAGGAGAGAGACACGGGTCATGAGAGGGGGTGGGGGGTAACAGGAGACAGACACGGGCATGAGCAGGGGCAACAGCAGGGATACACGGGGCATGAGCGGGGGTGGGGGGCAACAGCAGGGAGACATGGAGCATGTGCGGGGGGCAACAGGAGAGACAACAGGGCATGAGCGGGGGGTGGGGGGAACAGGAGAGAGACACGGGCATTAGCAGGGGGTGGGGGGTAACAGCAGGGAGACACGGGGCATGACCGGGGGGGGGGTAACAGGAGAGAGACAAAGGGCATGAGTGGGGGGTGGGGGGCAACAGCAGGGAGACACAGGGCATGACCGGGGGGTGGGGGGCAACAGGAGAGAGACACGGGGCATGAGAGAGGGGTCGGGGTTAACAGGAGGGAGACACGGGGCATGAGCAGGGGGTGGGGGGACACAGCAGGGAGACACGGGGCATGAGCGGGGGGTGGGGGGTAACAGGAGAGTGACATTGGGCATGAGCGGGGGGTGGGGGGCAACAGCAGGGAGACACGGGGCGTGACCGGGGGGTGGGGGGAAACAGGAGAGAGACACGGGGCATGAGAGGGGGGTGGGGGGTAACAGGAGAGAGACACTGGGCATGAGAGGGGGGTGGGGGGCAACAGGAGGGAGACACGGGGCATGAGCGGGGGTGGGGGGGAACAGGGGACACACGGGGCATGAGCGTGGGGTGGGCGGAACAGGGAAAACACAGGGCATGAGTGGGGGTGGGGGAGAAAAGGAAGGAGACACGGCATGAGCGGGGGGTGGGGTGGTACAGGGGAGACACGGGGCATGAGCGGGGGGTGGGGTGCAACAGCAGGGAGACACGGGGCATGAGCGGCAGGTGGGGGGCAACAGCAGGGAGACACGGGGCATGAGCGGGGGGTGGGGGTAACAGGAGAGAGACACGGGGCATGAGAGGGGGGTGGGAGGGCAACAGCAGGGAGACACGGGACATGACCGGGGGTGGGGGGGCAACAGAAGGGAGACACAGGACATGACCGGGGGGTGGGGGGCAACAGGAGAGAGACACGGGGCATGAGAGGGTGTTGGGGGGCAACAGCAGGGAGACACAGGGCATGAGAGGAGGTGTGGGGGGGTAACAGGAGACAGACACGGGCATGAGCGGGGGCAACAGCAGGGATACACGGGGCATGAGCGGGGGTGGGGGGTAACAGGGGAGAGACACGGGGCATGAGCGGGGGGTGGGGGGAAACAGCAGGGAGACACAGGGCATGAGAGGGGGTGGGGGGGTAACAGGAGAGCGACACGGGGCATTAGAGGGGGTGGGGGGTAACAGGAGAGAGACACAGGGCATGAGAGGGGGTGGGGGGGTAACAGGAGACAGACACGGGCATGAGCGGGGGCAACAGCAGGGATACACGGGGCATGAGCGGGGGTCGGGGGCAACAGCAGGGAGACACGAGGCATGAGTGGGGGGTGGGGGCAACAGGAGAGACACACAGGGCATGAGCGGGGGGTGGGGGAACAGGAGAGAGACACGGGGCATGAGCGGGGGGTGGGGGAACAGGAGAGAGACACGGGGCATGAGCGGGGGGTGGGGGGCAACAGCAGGGAGACAGAGGGGATGACCGGGGGGTGGGGGGAACAGGAGAGAGACAAGGGGCATGAGAGGGGGCTGGGGGGTAACAGGAGAGAGACACGAGGCATGAGAGGGGTTTGGGGGGCAACAGCAGGGAGACACGGGGCATGAGTGGGGGTGGGGGTAACAGGGGAGAGACATGGGGCATGAGCGGGGGTGGGGGGCAACAGCAGGGAGACACAGGGCATGAGAGGGGAGTGGGGGGTAACAGGAGAGAGACACGGGGCATTAGAGGGGGGTGGGGGGTAACAGGAGAGAGACACGGGGCATGAGAGGGGTGGGGGGTAACAGGAGACAGACACGGGCATGAGCAGGGGCAACAGCAGGGATACACGGGGCATGAGCGGGGGTGGGGGGCAACAGCAGGGAGACACGGAGCATGAGCGGGGGGCAACAGGAGAGACAACAGGGCATGAGCAGGGGGTGGGGGGAACAGGACAGAGACACAGGCATTAGCAGGGGTTGGGGGGTAACAGCAGGGAGACACGGGGCATGACCGGGGGGTGGGGGGTAACAGGAGAGAGACACAGGGCATGAGTGGGGGGCAACAGCAGGGAGACACGGGGCATGACCGGGGGGTGGGGGGAAACAGGAGAGAGACACGGGGCATGAGAGGGGGGTGGGGGGTAACAGGATAGAGACACTGGGCATGAGAGGGGGGTGGGGGGCAACAGGAGGGAGACACGGGGCATGAGCGGGGGGTGCGGGGAACAGGGGACACACGGGGCATTAGCGTGGGGTGGGCGGAACAGGGAAAACACGGGGCATGAGCGGGGGTGGGGGAGAAAAGGAGGGAGACACGGCATGTGCGGGGGGTGGGGTGGAACAGGGGAGACACGGGGCAAGAGCGGGGGGTGGGGTGCAACAGCAGGGAGACACGGGGCATGAGCGGCAGGTGGGGGGCAACAGCAGGGAGACACGGGGCATGAGATGGGGTGGGGGTAACAGGAGAGAGACACGGGGCATGAGAGGGGGGTGGGAGGGCAACAGCAGGGAGACACGGGACATGACCGGGGGGTGGGGGGCAACAGGAGAGAGACACGGGGCATGAGAGGGTGTTGGGGGGCAACAGCAGGGAGACACAGGGCATGAGAGGGGATGTGGGGGGGTAACAGGAGACAGACATGGGCATGAGCGGGGGCAACAGCAGGGATACACGGGGCATGAGCGGGGGTGGGGGGTAACAGGCGAGAGACACGGGGCATGAGCGGGGGTGGGGGGAAACAGCAGGGAGACACAGGGCATGAGAGGGGGTGGGGGGTAACAGGAGGGCAACACGGGGCATTAGAGGGGGTGGGGGGTAACAGGAGAGAGACACAGGGCATGAGAGGGGGTGGGGGGGTAACAGGAGACAGACACAGGCATGAGCGGGGGCAACAGCAGGGATACATGGGGCATGAGCGGGGGTGGGGGCAACAGCAGGGAGACACGAGGCATGAGCGGGGGTGGGGGGCAACAGGAGAGACACACAGGGCATGAGCGGGGGGTGGGGGGAACAGGAGATAGATACAGGGCATGACCAGGGGGTGGGGGGTAACAGGAGAGAGACACGGGGCATGATCAGGGGGTTGGGGGCAACAGCAGGGAGACACGGGGCATGAGAGGGGGGTGGGGGGTAACAGGAGATAGACACGGGGCATTAGAGGTGGTGGGAGGTAACAGGAGACAGACACGGGCATGAGCGGGGGCAACAGCAGGGATACACGGGACATGAGCGGGGCTGGGGGCAACAGCAGGGAGACACAGGGCATGAGCAGGGGGTGGGGGGCAACAGGAGAGACACACAGGGCATGAGCGGGGTGGGGGGAACAGGAGAGAGACACACAGGGCATGAGCGGGGGGGAAGCAACAGCAGGGAGACACGGGGCATGAGCGGGGCGTGGGGGTTAACAGAAGAGAGACACGGGGCATGAGCGGGGGGTGGGGGGCAACAGCAGGGAGACACGGGGCATGACCGGGGGGTGGGGGGAAACAGGAGAGAGACACGGGGCATGAGAGGGGGTTGGGGGTAACAGGAGAGAGACACAGGGCATGAGCGGGGGCAACAGCAGGGATACACGGGACATGAGCGGGGTGGGGGCAACAGCAGGGAGACACGGGGCATGAGCGGGGGTGGGGGGCAACAGGAGAGACACACAGGGCATGAGCGGGGGTGGGGGGAACAGGAGAGAGACACGGGCATGAGCGGGGGGTGGGGGTAACAGCAGGGAGACACGGGGCATGACGGGGGGTGGGGGGTAACAGGAGGGAGACACGGGGCATGAGTGGGGGTGGGGGCAACAGCAGGGAGACACAGGGTATGACCGGGGGATGGGGGGCAACAGAAGAGAAACACGGGGCATGAGAGGGGGGTGGGGGGTAACAGGAGAGAGACACAGGGCATGAGCGGGGGGTGGAAAGCAACAGCAGGGAGACACGGGGCATGAGCGGGGGGTGGGGGGTAACAGAAGAGAGACACGGGGCATGAGCGGGGGGTGGGGGGCAACAGCAGGGAGACACGGGGCATGACCGGGGGGTGGGGGAAACAGGAGAGAGACACGGGGCGTGAGAGGGGGTTGGGGGTAACAGGAGAGAGACACAGGGCATGCGAGGGGGGTGGGGGGCAACAGCAGGGAGACACCGGGCATGAGCGGGGGGTGGGGGTAACAGGAGGGAGACACAAGGCATGAGTGGGGGTGGGGGGCAACAGCAGGGAGACACAGGGCATGACTGGGGGTGGGAGGCAACAGGAGAGAGACACGGGGCATGAGAGGGGGGTGGGGGGTAACAGTAGAGAGACACGGGGCATGAGCGGGGGTGGAGGGCAACAGCAGGGAGACACGGGGCATGAGTGGGGGTGGGGGGTAACAGGAGAGAGACACGGGGCATTAGAGGGGGTGGGGGATAACAGGAGAGAGACACGGGGCATCAGAGGGGGTGGGGGGTAACAGGAGACAGACACGGGCATGAGCGGGGGCAACAGCAGGGATACACGGGGCATGAGCGGGGGTGGGGGCAAAAGCAGGGCGACACGGGGCATGAGCGGGGGGTGGGGGGCAACAGGAGAGACACACAGGGCATGAGCGGGGGGTGGGGGGAACAGGAGAGAGACACGGGCATGAGCGGGGGTTGGGGGTAACAGCAGGGAGGCACGGGGCATGACAGGGGGTGGGGGGTAACAGGAGAGAGACACAGGCATAAGTGGGGGGTGGGGGGCAACAGCACGGAGACAAAGGGCAAGACCGGGGTGTGGGGGGCAACAGGAGAGAGACATGGGGCATGAGAGGGGGGTAACAGGAGAGAGACACAGGGCATGAGCGGGGGGTGGGGGGCAACATGCGGGAGACACGGGGCATGAGCGGGGGGTGGGGGGTAACAGGAGAGAGACACGGGGCATGAGCGGGGGGTGGGGGGCAACAGCAGGGAGACAGGGGGCATGACCGGGGGGTGGGGGGAAACAGGAGAGAGACACGGGGCATGAGAGGGGGGTGGAGGTAACAGGAGAGAGACACGGGCCATGAGAGGGGGGTGGGGGGCAACAGCAGGGAGACACGGGGCATGAGCGGGGGTGGGGGGGAACAGGGGACACACAGGGCATGAGCGTGGGGTGGGCGGAACAGGGAAAACACGGGGCATGAGCGGGGGTAGGGGAGAAAAGGAGGGAGACACGGCATGAGCGGGGGGTGGGGTGGAACAGGGGAGACATGAGGCATGAGCGGGGGGTGGGGTGCAACAGCAGGGAGACACGGGACAAGAGCGGCGGGTGGGGGGGCAACAGCAGGGAGACACGGGGCATGAGAGGGGGGTGGGGGGTAACAGGAGAGAGACACGGGGCATGAGAGGGGGGTGGGAGGGCAACAGCAGGGAAACACTGGAGATGACCTGGGGGTGGGGGGCAACAGAAGGGAGACACGGGACATGACCGGGGGGTGGGAGGCAACAGGAGAGAGGAAAAATAAGTGGGCACCACTTTGTGTAAATTAGTATTTCTTAGAATCTTTCTTCATACACGTTTGAATACGGGAGGGAGATTTAGAAAAAGATTCACAGGAGCTGGCTGCGATGAGTCTGGAGACACCCTGACTCGTATAGCAAAAAAGTCCAAGTAGACCAGGTAAAAAAACCTGACCACGTAGCCGCTCTCCGTATATTGTCCCAACTAAAGGGTAATGTAATTCACAACGATGGTACTGTTATCAGTATTAAAAATTCCTTTTGTAGAAGTATATTTTGGTAACGTAGAATGAATCACTGGTCTGAATCAAGGTTTCATTTATTTTTAAAGCAAAAAAGGATTGAAAGTGATGACTAATATAATCTTAGTCGGTATGCGGCTACCATCTCACATAGTTGTAATCAACCAATAGTGCCAATGCATTTCGGAGCATAACGCTCCTTCATCAGGGCAAGTCTCTGATTGCATCATGTAACATAATAAAACGAGGTATTAATAAAATCACATAATTAACAAAACGGGGAAACATTGAATTTAGTGACATATATCACATTTGTGCATGAATAAATTCAAAATTAAGGACATAATCATCAAAATGTAATCATAAAAATATATAATGTGTCACATACCCGAACAGGTTTGATTGCAGGTTGCAATAGTGAGATGGTGGAAAAAGAGATGGAGAAAAAGGCAAAATAAGTGAAATGAATGGTGGGTTAACCAAATGATAAATCTATGAACTGTAAGGAGGAGATTTTGAAGTTACCTACAGAGATCGGAGTAGCCAGTGGTAAAAAAAGGGACAAATGTCCGGTTCACGAAGGATCGGCAGTCACTGGACTCAATTCGATCAGACGAGAATCTGAAAATGTAACAGTGTATCAGGAGGATAACCAAAGCGTTACATAGGAATGTCAGATGGACGGGTAGTGATGTGTTTACCTGCGCTCGCGGGGTTGCAAGTGCACAGAGGATAGAAACGCGAGTGGCAGTATGGCGCCGGTTCGCATCGCCAGTTTACAGCGTTACCTAGGGAACTGTAACTTAAATAGACACGTGAACTGGCGATGGGAAAACACGGGGCATGAGCGGGGGGTAGGGGAGAAAAGGAGGGAGACACGGCATGAGCGGGGGGTGGGGTGGAACAGGGGAGACATGAGGCATGAGCGAGGGGTGGGGTGCAACAGCAGGGAGACACGGGGCAAGAGCGGGGGCGGGGGGAAAATGAGGGAGACACGGGGCATGAGAGGGGGAGTGGGGGTAACAGAAGAGAGACACGGGGCATGAGCAGGGGGTGGGGGGCAACAGGAGGGAGACACGGGGCATGACCGGGGGGTGGGGGGTAACATGAGAGAGACACGGGGCATGAGCGGGGGCAACAGCAGGGAGACATGGGGCATGAGCGGGGGGTGGGGGGAACACAAGGGAGACACAGGGCATGAGAGGGGGGTGGGGGGTAACAGGAGAGAGACACGGGGCATGACCGGGGGGTGGGGGGCAACAGATGGGAGAAACGGGGCATGACCGGGGGGTGGGGGGCAACAGGAGAGAGATACGGGGCATGAGAGGGGGGTGGGGGTAACAGAAGAGAGACACAGGGCATGAGAGAGGGGTGGGGGTAACAGGAGCGAGACACGGGGCATGAGAGGGGGGTGGGGGGAAACAGCAGGGAGACACGGGGCATGAGAGGGGTTGGGGGGCAACAGGAGGGAGACACGGGGCATGAGAGGCGGTGGGGGTAACAGGAGAGAGACAGGGAGCATGAGAGGGGGGTTGGGGGTAACAGGAGAGAGGCACGGGGCATGAAGGGGGGTGAGGGTAACAGGAGAGAGACACGGGGCATGAGCAGGGGGTGGGGGGCAACAGCAGGGAGATACGGGACATGAGCGGGGGGTGGGGGGCAACAGCAGAGAGACACACGGGGCATGAGCGGGGGGTGGGTGGGAGGGATAGAGACACACGGGGCATGAGCGGAGGGTGGGTGGGAGGGATAGAGACACACGGGGCATGAGCGGGGGGTGGGTGGGAGGGATAGGGGCATGAGAGGGGGTGGGTGGGAGGGATAGGGGCATGAGAGGGGGTGGGTGGGAGGGATAGGGGCATGAGAGGTGGGTGGGTGGGAGGGATAGGGACTTGAGCTGGAGGTGGGTGGGAGGGATAGGGGCATGAGAGGGGGGTGGGTGGGAGGGATAGGGACATGAGAGGGAGGTGGGTGGGAGGGACAGGGGCATCAGCGGAGGGTGGGTAGGAGGGATAGGGGCATGAGCGGGGGTGGGTGGGAGGGATAGAGACACACGGGGCATGAGCAGGGGGTGGGCGGGAGGGATAGAGACACACGGGGCATGAGCGGGGGGCGGGGGAGGGATAGAGACACACGGGGCATGAGCGGGGGGTGGGGGAGGGATAGAGACACATGGGGCATGAGCGGGGGGTGGGAGGGAGGGATAGAGACACACGGGGCATGAGCGGGGGGTGGGTGGGAGGGATAGAGACACGCGGGGCATGAGCGGGGGGTAGGTGGGAGGGATAGAGACACGCGGGGCATGAGCGGGGGGTGGGTGGGAGGGATAGAGACACACGGGGCATGAGCGGGGGGTGGGTGGGAGGGATAGAGACACACGGGGCAGGATCGGGGGGTGGGTGGGAATGATAGAGACACACGGGGCATGAGCGGGGGGTGGGTGGGAGGGATAGAGACACACAGGGCATGAGCGGGGGGTGGGTGGGAGGGATAGAGACACACGGGGCATGAGCGGGGGGTGGGTGGGAGGGATAGAGACACACGGGGCATGAGCAGGGGGTGGGTGGGAGGGGAGAGACACACGGGGCATGAGCAGGGGGTGGGTGGAGGGGAGAGACACACGGCACATGAGCAGGGGGTGGGTGGGAGGAGAGAGACACATGGGGCATGAGCAGGGGGTGGGTGGGGGGGGAGAGACACACGCGGCATGAGCAGGGGGAGGGTGGGAGGCGAGAGACACACGCGGCATGAGCAGGGGGTGTGTGGGAGGGGAGAGGCACACGGGGCATGAGCAGGGGGTGGGTGGGAGGGGAGAGACACGGGGCATGAGCAGGGGGTGGGGGGGAGGGGAGAGACACACGGGGCATGAGCAGGGGGTGCGGGGAGGGGAGAGACACACAGGGCATGAGCAGGGGGTGGGGGGGAGCGGAGAGACACACGGGGCATGAGCAGGGGGTGGGGGGAGGGGAGAGACACACGGGGCATGAGCAGGGGGTGGGGGAAGGGGAGAGACACACGGGGCATGAGCAGGGGGTGGGGGGAGGGGAGAGACACACGGGGCATGAGTGGGGGCTGGGTGGAGGTCGAGAGACGCACGAGGCATGAGCTGGGGGTGGGTGGAGAGAGAGAGACACGCAAGGCATGAGCAGGGGGTGGGGGGAGGGAGAGAGAAACACGAGGCATGAGCGGGGGTGGGTGGGAGACAGAGAGACCCACAAGGCATGAGCGGGGGTGGGTGGGAGGGAGAGAGACACACGGGGCATGAGCTGGGGTGGGGCGGAGGGCGAGAAACACACGGGGCATGAGTGGGGGTGGAAGGGAGGGATAGAGACACACGGGGCATGAACGGGGTGGAGGGGAGGGAGAGAGACACACAGGGCATGAGCGGGGGTGAGGAGGAGGGTTGAGAGACACACGGGGCATGAGCGGGGGGCGGGGGGAGGGAGAGAGACATACGGGGCATGAGCGGGGGGTGGGGAGGACAAACAAAAACACGGACATGCCACACAGACATGAGTTCGTGCGGCAGATCCCGCTCCTCGGCCCTCCGCTGGCCACCGTGTGCGATGGCGTGAGCGGGGGGCTGGAGGAACAGGGGACACACGGAGCATGAGCGGGGGCGGGGGGGCAGGAAGGACACACGGGGCATGAGCGGGGGTGGGGGGGACAGAAAGGACACACGAGGCATGAGCGGGGGGTGGGGCAGACACGGGGCATGAGCGGGGGTGGGAGGAACAGGAGACAGACACGCTCCTGCTGACCTGACAAAGCCTCTCATGCGGGAAAGAAAGATGGCGGGCGTCTCTGAAGACAGACGCACTGCACGCTTTCACTGCATCCAATGAGAGAGCACGTCAGATGTCCGCGGACATCACGCAAGCTGCTGGCCCAATCACCGTCCTGTCCGCGGAGCGAACAGGGAAGTCCGTCCGCGGACCGAACACAGATATCACTAATCTTTTTTGCCCTACTTTTTGGTCATTTAAAAAAAAAACTACTGGACGGATTTTCACCAAATTTGCAAAAGCATGCTTTCGGGACCAAGCCGCTGCTCCTGGTCCAGATTTGGTGAAAATCCGTCCAGCGGTTTGGGCTGTAGGCGCAAGCAAAATTTTTTTCCCATTCAGTCTAATGGAAAAACAGAAATTTTGGGACCCCCCCTATAACTTTCCCCCCCCTGCACGAAACCTCACCAAACTTTGCAAAGAAATTAAGAGTGGGCCATATACTTTTTCTGCAAAGTTTGGTGAGGATTCGTCCAGGGGGAGCGAAGTTATAAGCCACCCAAAAAGTGCTCTTCCTATGGAAACAGCAACTTAAGTAGCTTAGTATACTAGATAGAACCCCATAATAGGATGCTATTTATATCAATGCATCGTTCAATGCACTTATTAGGGTATATTTCTTGCAATGATTCTTGACACTTTTTTCGCAACATAATAAGAATCCCTTCTACACATATTTCATGAGAAGTACATACACATGTGATGTCATCAGTGATGTCATCAATGACATTTGTGATGTCATCTTTGATGTCCTGGGTGTTAGTCTTAGCAGTGCACGGTGGCGGCGCGAGTTATGGTTGCTTAGCTTACCATAATTGCCGAATTTCAAGGGTTTTTCGGTTTTACTTGGAACCATAACGTCCCTTTAACAAAGTTTTTTCACTGAATTTCATAGGTTTTTAGTAGCGCAACTTAACCATAACGTCCCTTTAACAAAGTTTTTTTCACTGAATTTCATAGGTTTTTAGTAGCGCAACTTAACCATAACGTCCCTTTAACAAAGTTTTTTCACTGAATATATATATCAATACCAAATTGTGAATCCATTCCATTTCAGCAACTTGTACAAAATGCAAACCATGGTAGATTATGCTCTACCTGCAATTCAGATAATCGCTCCACGTTAGTAATACAAACACATAGTAAATACGTAATACTAATGCTTCTACGTTACAATGCAGATGGTACCAAAAACAACTGCAAGCTGACTGGATTCACACATAGTCAAATATCACTTGGTAAGAAAACCTTCACAGCAATAGGTATAATCTACCAAGCAGGAGCCACAACCAATTCAGGGCACTACACGGCATATATAAAAAGAAATGTGGATGGTTTGAATGTAATGATAGTACCATTACTCTAAAGCAGAGATTACCAGCAAATCTTACAAACGCTTATTTGATGTTCTTAAAACCAAAATTTGATAAATAAACTGTATTTAAACCTCTAAGTAAATTTGTGTTGAAAAAAATATAAACTGTTAGAATACTCCAAAAGCTATCTAACTGCTCAAAGATTCTACAACAACTAATCAGATAAATGAATACCACTAAATTAGACCAAGAAATACACAGTTAGAATACGCCAATTGGTATCTAACTGTCCCAAAATTATAAATTTGTGTTAAAATAATATAAACTGTTAGAATACTCCAAAAGCTATCTAACAGCTCAAAGATTCTACAACAACTAATCAGATAAATGAATACCACTAAATTAGGCCAAGAAATACACAGTTAGAATACGCCGATTGGTATCTAACTGTCCCAAAATTTAACAATATCCAAATAGGTAAATCAAAACCACTAAAATATATTAAAAAAATAGACAGTTAGAATACGCCAATTGGTATCTAACTGCTCCAAAATGTTATAATATCAAAACAAATGAAGAGTCTGTTACTGCTCCAAAAAAAATACAACAAAGCAAAGTATAAAGCATTAGCCAGAAACAACAAGTGAACAATGAAAACAAACAAACAAATAAACTGTAGCATAACAGAAAAAGGTTTTTTTTTAATCCAACATGGATTTTTATTTCTCCCACAGACCCAATGATTTTAGCAACAAATACAGAAACTGAGCAAATTGCACAGTACTCTGATTTGTACTCTACTAAATATGAGGGTCGAAAAAAATAAAAGTATATTGCTTATACAATGTAATAAGTCATTACAAAATACTAATACTAACATGCTATTTTCTTTTATCACAGAAATGAAGAAGAAAAACATGGACTCCCATTACTAGACCAAACAATAAGTATACAATAATAAGGACAACCATAGCAGCATATCACATCCATATATCTAATACCTTTGTTCCTTATACATTTGTTTTTCACCCAAGGTTATGAGCAAATATGAATGTGATATGCTGCGGTGGTTGTTGCCAGGGCCCCCAAGACTGTATGCCCTGGCAACAACCACCGCAGCATATCACATCCATAGAGTCAAACATTTCAACTAAGATCTATGGGAAACTTTTAATGTCCGCGAACAATGTGAGTGTTCTTAGAACACTTTGAACTTGCCAGCGAACAATACGGACACCGTTTTCAGGACACCCCCTACGAACATTTCAGAACAACGCAATAGTTCTTAGAACACTTTCAACTTAACAACGAACAATACGGACAGCGTCCTAAGGACACCCCCTACGAACATTCCAGGACACCGGGAGTGTTCTCAAAAACGTCTTCAGAACACCCCCATTTTGTTTATTTGCGAACATTTCAGGACACCGCGGGTGTTCTTAGAACACATTCAACTTGACAGAAAACAATACGGACAGCGTCCTCAGGACACCCCCTACGAACACTCCCCGGACACCGCGAGTGATCTTAGAAGCGTCTTCAGAACACCACCATCTTGTTTATTTGTGAACATTTCAGGACACCGCGAGTGTTCTTAGGACACATTCAACTTGACAGAGAACAATATGGACAGCGTCCTCAGGACACCCCCTACGAACATTCCAGGACACCGGGAGTGATCTTAGAAGCTTCTTCAGAACGCCACCATCTTGTTTATTTGCGAACATTTCAGGACACCGCAAGTGTTCTTAGGACACATTCAACTTGACAGAGAACAATACGGACAGCGTCCTCAGGACACCCCCTATGAACACTCCCCGGACACCGCGAGTGTTCTTAGAAGCGTCTTCAGAACACCACCATCTTGTTTATTTGCGAACATTTCAGGACACCGCGAGTGTTCTTAGGACACATTCAACTTGACAGAGAACCATACATTTGTTTTTCACCCAAAGTTATAAGCAAATATGAATGTGATATGCTGCGGTGGTTGTTGCCCGGGCATAGAGTCTTGGGTGCATGGCCAAATGGCCATGCACCCAAGACTCTATGCCTTGGCAACAACCACCGCAGCATATCACATCCATAGAGTCAAATATTTCAACTATGATCTATGGGAAACTTTTAATGTTCGCGAACAATGTGAGTGTTCTTAGAACACTTTGAACTTGCCAGCGAACAATACGGACACCGTTTTCACGACACCCCCTACGAACATTTCAGAACAACGCGATAGTTCTTAGAACACTTTCAACTTAACAACGAACAATACGGACAGCGTCCTAAGGACACCCCCTACGAACATTCCAGGACACCGGGAGTGTTCTCAAAAACGTCTTCAGAACACCCCCATTTTGTTTATTTGCGAACATTTCAGGACACCGCGGGTGTTCTTATAACACATTCAACTTGACAGAGAACAATACGGACAGCGTCCTCAGGACACCCCCTACGAACACTCCCTGGACACCGCAAGTGTTCTTAGAAGCTTCTTCAGAACACCACCATCTTGTTTATTTGCGAACATTTCAGGACACCGCGAGTGTTCTTAGGACACATTCAACTTGACAGAGAACAATACGGACAGCGTCCTCAGGACACCCCCCTACGAACACTCCCCGGACACCGCAAGTATTCTTAGAAGCGTCTTCAGAACACCACCATCTTGTTTATTTGCGAACATTTCAGGACACTGCGAGTGTTCTTAGGACACATTCAACTTGACAGAGAACAATACGGACAGCGTCCTCAGGACACCCCCTACGAACACTCCCCGGACACCGCGAGTGTTCTTAGAAGCGTCTTCAGAACACCCCCATTTTGTTTATTTGCGAACATTTCAGGACACCGCGGGTGTTCTTAGAACCCATTCAACTTGACAGAGAACAATACGGACCGGTTCCTCAGGACACCCCCTACGAACATTCCAGGACACCGGGAGTGTTCTTTGAAGCATCTTCAGAACACCACCATCTTGTTTATTTGCGAACATTTCAGAACACCGCGAGTGTTCTTAGGACACATTCAACTTGACAGAGAACAATACGGACAGCGTCCTCAGGACACCCCCTACGAACACTCCCCGGACACCGCGAGTGTTCTTAGAAGCGTCTTCAGAACACCCCCATTTTGTTTATTTGTGAACATTTCAGAACACCGCGAGTGTTCTTAGGACACATTCAACTTGACAGAGAACAATACGGACAGCGTCCTCAGGACACCCCCTACGAACACTCCCTGGACACCGCGAGTGTTCTTAGAAGCGTCTTCAGAACACCCCCATTTTGTTTATTTCTGAACATTTCAGGACACCGCGGGTGTTCTTAGAACACATTCAACTTGACAGAGAACAATACGGACAGGTTCCTCAGGACACCCCCTACGAACATTTCAGGACACCGGGAGTGTTCTCAAAAACGTCTTCAGAACAGCCCCATTTTGTTTATTTGCAAACATTTCAGGACACCGCGGGTGTTCTTAGAACACATTCAACTTGACAGAGAACAATACGGACAGCGTCTTCAGGACACCCCCTACGAACACTCCCCGGACACCGCGAGTGTTCTTAAAACAGTTTCACTTTGCTTGCGAACAAAACTGACACATATTGAGTGCTTAGAACACCCCCCAGTCAGTTTATTTAGAACATTTCAGAACACCCCTGATGTCCGCAAACAAATCGAACACAAAAAGAATGTCTAACACATAAAAAACACAACTTTCATCCTATCTCATACACTCCCACCCTCCTCAAACACTCCTACACACCAACACACTCTACTAAATACACATTTTGAAAAAAGTTTCACTGCGCTGTCGGCGGACGTCCGCGAATCCAACATGGCGGGCTCTACCGAAAAATCTGATGCGCTTCACGCTCCATGCCGTCCAATCAGCGAACACGTTGCATGTCCGTGAACATCACGCAAGACGATTGGCCAATCAGGACACTGTCCGCGCAGCGAACAGGGAAGTGTGTCCGCGAACTGAAGACAGATATCACTAATTTTTTTTTACCTACTTTTTGGTAATTTTAAAAAAAAACTACTGGACCGATTTTCACCAAATTTGCAAAAGAACGCTTTCGGGACCAAGCCGCTGCTCCTGGTCCAAATTTGGTGGAAATCCGTCCAGCGGTTTGGGCTGTAGGCACGAGCAAAACATTTTTCCAATTCAGTCTATGGGAAAAAAAAATGTTTTGGGACCCCCGCTATAACTTTGCCCCCCTGGACGAATCCTCACCAAACTTTGCAAAAAAATTCAGAGTGACCCAAATACTTAGTTTGGTGAGGATCCGTCCAGGGAGAGTGAAGTTATAATCCACCAAAATATATATATATAAGGGGATAATGGCTTGAGAGTAATAAAAAGTAAATAAAAGGTTATCGGGGAGGACACCCGAGAAGAGAGAGGTTACCAGGGCAGACACCCAAGAAGTGAGAGGATCCACCTTACTCCTGCGCTTTAATATAGCGGCTAGAAGAAATGTGTACCCAGAGTCCCACATAATGGGGAACAATTAGACTACCACAACGTTTAAAGACGTCGTGAAAGGGGTACGTTTACACTCCATAAAGGGGTAATGATTAGAGGCAGAGATATCTGTGTCCAGCTGGTGTCCGTCTAGTCTGTCAAGGGTCTGTCTTACATGTTTTGTTGTGACATCATATGCAAAATATTTTTCTTAGAGAACTGATTTAAATTTGTGTGATTTTAGCTGCAGTAAAATTGCATATGAATTGATGTTTTTGAATGAATCAGAAGATATAACATTTTTGTGGAAATTTGGATTGGAGCTTGCGATATTTGGTGCTCGCTCATATTGTCAGAATCTGTTTAAACCATATGAAAGCATTTGCAAGTGTTATATAAGAGGAAAGGGAAAATATTTAAGTATGGAAGACATGACTCCATTGACAAACTTATGCAAACAGTTGCCAAAGCACGCACCCAAGATAAAGAAATATAGTACTGAGTGGGTTAAATTACCGCCCACAAGATGTTCATGCCATGGCCAGAAAATGGGTCTTTATCTAAAGCCGTCTTACAACATATGACGACATATTTGCATGCCACCTATACATGCAAGAAGTTAGAAAAAAGCCTTGCTGTTCTCGAGTTATGGAAAATGTATGAACAGGGATAGGAGGAAGAACCGCCAAAATATTGGATACTTAATGTATGCACAGAGGGGGGTGAGGCGCCTACTGTGCCACCTGCCCCACCCGAAACAAAAGTTTAAGAAAGTAAGGACGAGGGATTATACCCGTTGAGGGAACTTAAAGCAGCCACAGGGTACAGCAACCCCGCATATGAGTCACCTACACATATTAGTGATGAAAATCGAGGGAAAGATAAGGACAAGAATATTACCTCCGCAGTCCCAAGGGACAAGGGGAGATGCAATGATGAAAGAAAAGATCAGGCACAGACAAGTGCATCTCTCGACAAGGAGAGAGAAGGGAAGAGATGGAAGGGGAGTGAAGACAGAACTGATGAGATAGCATTCGGAAAAGACGAATGGATGGGAGGACAAATTCTACTAAAACTCGATGGGAAAGGCATTGATGACACGAAACGAAAGGAGAGGTTAGATGAGACATAGAGGAAGGAGAAAGAAAAAGAGTTAAGAGACAAAAGGATAAGAAGGAAAGACAGACAAAGGCGAGAACAGCTGTATCGCGAAGAGCAAGAAATGCAGCTCGATCGCAATCCAAGAGCAGCCTACGATCAAGACAGACAGAAACAGCAAAGGATAGAAGAAGGGCAAAGGATATATGAAAAAAGAATAAGAAGATGAAGAGATGAGGAAATTCGAAGGGCAGATGAACGTAGAAATGAAAAGAGAAAGGAAGAAGATAGGGTCAGAGAAGAGGCGAGAAAGCGCAAAGAATTTTATGACAATGTAGAGTGTAAGCGAAGACAGAGAGCACGCGAACTTGAATATCTGGGAGAGAGGTTAAAAAACCCACTCCAGTTCTAGACTGGGAAGACATCGAGGAATTCCTGCATTCCAGGCATATCCAGGACAAATATTGATGATGACTTCGACACCAGAAGCATTGGAGAAACGATTGACAGAATATATGATGAAATGGGGCTAGAACAAATACCTCAATAGGAGGCAAGGGGAGGGGGAAGACGAGAGCCTGGAGAGCACTGAGCTGTTTGAAACTGAGGAGGGCTCCCGAAGTAGTGAAATAGAGAGCTATCCCTGGACAGATTAGAAATAAGTAGGAACAAGGAGGACACGAGAGTCGCACTAGTTGGGGACAGACAATGTCCGACTCCGAAAAGGAGGATCGTGAGGAAAATGAGGAAGAGGAACGGAGTGAAAGACGACTCCCAAGGGAAAAAGGAGTAAGGTGGTCAGACAATAGCGAACCGACAGAGGGAGCATCAGAGTCCGCCGCGCAACCTGACCGATATGAAGAAGTATCTCACGGTCAGAGGGGGGTGTCTTTGCCAACCTATGTGGACAGACTAAGGGCATTGCCAGGTAGACAGCGATGCAGGAATATTACCCCTGCAATAGACAGGAGAACAATGAGAGAAGAGAGAGAGGGCTACACATTCCAATTTCCGTTGCTCGAGAAGGGGGGAATAAGACCACAATATAATCCATGGCCACACATGAATCGAGAACATTTAAAAAATAAGGTTCCAATGCTGACATCGGGAGCCGGAAAGTGGATACACGAGTTAGAAAAGATGACAGCAGGAAACACGTTAGCTATAGGTGATATTAAGGGTCTCCTAATCGCCATACTTGGTGAGAGAGCAGACAATGTGGGGGCACGAGCTGGCTACCCTGGCGTAACCACAATTAATGCCGCAAATGACGGAGCTCCATTTAACAATTGTAGAGCCGCAGTATGGAAAGCACTACGAGTACTATACACAGATACTTCTGATACGGGAGCTATAATGACTCAAAAAATGAAGGAGTCTGAGGTTCTGTTAATTTATATACATAATTTCCAAGACGCATGGGTGCTCAAGACTCATGAATCGTGGATGAAATCTATACCTGTGTTTTACCATATCCTGTGCCAAGGGCTGCCAGAGCCGGTGCAGAAACAACTCAAGAAATTGGTGGGAATCAAAGCCAAACCTTGGGCTGAAATACAGTTGACCATCGCACATTATTGTAGACTGTTGCAGGAAAAGAATCGCAAAAAGGAAGCAACTCGAAAAGGTGAGGAAGCGAAATTGGTGCAAAAGAAATTGTCAAAATATGCTCTTGAGGGAGCCATGATAACTAGCACAGCTGAATCAAGCATGCAGCAGGTGGCTAGTCCTCAGCAGAATAATCAGGGCAATGCTGGATTCTATCCAAGGGGAAGAGGATGGCAGAGCAATCAGGGAGGTTTCCAAAACAATCAGGGAGGTTTCCAAAATATGCAAAATGGTAACCAAGATATGTCAAATGGGCAAATGGCCCGACCAACGCCAGTTTGTTGGCTATGACAGGGCATTTGGTGCGCACATGCAGAAACCAAGGCATGATGCAGAACGGCCAAGGGACAGAAGCACGCATGACGAACACACCTGCAGTTTTACAGCAGGGAATTGCACAGAATCACACAGTGCAACAACAAGCACCAGGGGCGCAACAAGGCGTGCAACCTCAGAGCATAGGACATTTTCCACAAGGACAATCCCAACAGGCGCCGTTGCAGTTATCACAAACGATGAGCACAAGGAAGACCCCAAACCTTGGAATGGAAAGTAACCCTGGGAATGGAGGAAATCCACCTGTACATAGTGGACCAAGTTTGTATATAAACTAGGACAGCTCACTAGGAACCCTGATGTGTTCTATCCTATCAGTGACACCAGACCCTCACAGGGAACCTAGGGTGGATGTCGTTATAGGGTATAAAGAATATTCCTTCCTAGTTGACACAGGTGCAACACGCTCGTGCATATGTGAAGGCAGGTTTCCTTGTCCGGCGATGCCATAGATACTCAGAGTTTTACAGGAGCTACGAGTCGAGTTCCCTTTACCAATGCACTACCAGTCTCTATAGGAGACTATGAAATGAATGTACCTCTATTATATTCTCGGCAGACCCCAGCAAACATTTTGGGTCGAGACTTAATGACAAAGTTGAACTGACAATCTCGTTCACAGAGGAGGGCATAGTATGTTCCACTCCAGGAATGCACTATTCAAATGTATGCAAAATTATTAGAGCATACTCAGGACACATAGCCATGAGTGCCATACCATTAGAGCCAGAAATCTTCGCATATGGGGTGCGTGTGCTTATGGCAGGATTGCCAGGCCTCGCAGACAAAGTCATGAGAACCCCTGGTGAGTTCTTATTCAGACCCAGAATACTGATGCACGAGGAGAAGGGACAAGAGTTTCCCTTGAAGATACACTCAGATGCAATGCAAAGGAAAGTGGTCTTGGTTGATGGTTACGATGACTAGGGCAGACAATAGTGTGCAATAATTGCCATTGAAGAAGGATATCGAGTGACTGACCTCACTGATGATGATCTGTTTGAAGAACAAGCAGACATGGGAGAGATAATGGTGGATGTGAGTATCACCTTTTGGGTAAAGATGATTAAAAGAAAAGTACCTCAGAGAATGATGTTGGCACTAAAATGTCATGAATATTCTGATGATGACATAGCCAAGGTGCCTGTCTCAGTGTGGACTACAGGACCCTATGATGTGGGTCTCTTGAAAGGGGTTGGGGAAGTAAAGATTAAACTGAAACCAGGAGCAATTCTACCAAGAGCCCGACAATATCCAGAGAGGCAGATGAGGGGATTTTCAAGACAATTTCTGCCATGATGGACCAGGGCATCTTAGTGACGTCAGAGTCACCATGTAATACGTCAGTGTATCCTGTGAAAAAAAGTAAAGGGGGGTCTTCGAGGCTAGTGCAGGACCTAAGGCAAATAAACAATATTGTTGAGGCCGAGTGCCCTCTAGTCCCTAACCCGTCTACAATCCTATGTAATATACCCGTTGAGGCAAAATATTTCACGATGATTGACTTGAAAAATGCATTTTTCTCAATCCCGTTGCACCGAGACTCACAAGATATAACGTAATTTACCTTCAGACAAATGCATCTGAAAAGCAGGAGGCTGACACAGGGGTACTGTGAGTCTCCCTCTATTTTTAACAGAGTCCTGCAGATGGACTTAAGCAATATTGCATTAAAAAGTGTCGTCCTGCAGTATGTGGATGACATCTTAATCTGCAGCACAACAGAAGAGCAATGCAGGGACGATTCTGTTCAGCTATTGACTATATTGGCTGAGAAAGGATATAAGGTTGACAAAGAGAAGTTACAATATTGTCAACAAGAAGTGCTGTACATAGGCCAGCTGATCTCACATGAAGGAAAGAAAGTGACCCCAGAAAGTGCTGAAGCCATACTGAACACGGCTAAGGTGCACACGATAAAGCAGATGCAGAGCTCTTTAGGCCTATGCATCTGTCAGGGCATGGGTCTTCGACTACAGCTCTTACACCAAGCCTTTACTTCAGGCCCTAAAGAAGGCCCAAGTGACGAAAGAAAAGACAGAATGATCTGAGACCATGGAGAAAGGGTTTGCTGAACTCAAAAGAGCTATTTGCACAGCTCCAGTTCTAGTGATCCCCAATTATGCAGAGGAATTTTTCCTGTTTTCACACACAAATGGCAGCGTCATGACGGCAGTGCTCGTTCAAAGAACCTCTTTGGGGTACAAGCCCTGGCATATTACAGCGGGAATATGGACCCAGTAATGAGGGGCTACTTCCCATGTGAACAAAGTTTAGCTGCCGCAGCATTCGCCGTAGAAAAAGCGACAACCATTGTAATGGGATGCTCAATGACCTTGTATGTCGAGCACTCGCTATTTGCCATTCTGGAGAAACCAAAGGGCACATTGACATCTCAGAGAGCTTCTGCTTATGAAGTGATCATATCGAATCCATCGATAAAAACAGTCCGATGTAAAATAGTGGACCCAGCTATGTTCATAGCAGAGCCAGTCACTGAAGGAGAACCCATACATGACTGTGCAAATTATGAAGAATTCTATGATGAAATCCCCAGGGTGAAAGAAAATGCCTTGGCAGGAGGAGAGCTCATCTTTATTGCCGGATCTTCGAGGATCGATCACAGTGACGGACAAAGATATACAGGCGTCGCTGTAATGAAACACACGGCGAATTGAGAATTATTAGTGCTTCTTAGTGCACGAATACCATCTCATTATTCAGCACAGGCTGCAGAATTATTGGCGTTGATGCTTGCCATTGAGAATCACGCGCACCAGGAAGTAACGGTGTACAGTGACTCCACCTATGTGATGTCAATAGTGCATGCTGGAAAAGGAGGGCAACCTCCAAGCGGACGGCACGCCAGTGCAGCATGCAGCCTTATAGGACAGGCTGATCAATGTACTACAGCTCCCAGTGGGCATAGCGGTTGTGAAATGTGCCGCCCACACGAAGGGGACAGATTTTATCTCACATGGAAACCAAGCAGCAGACATGGAAGCCAAGCGTATGGCATCCAAAAGTGAGACGATTATGGAAGTGGACATCTCCCATACACATGAAAGAATGATGGTTGCTCGAACGACTCCTAAAGCCTGTAACAGTCTTGGGCAAATGCAGCTAATAGAACTGCAAGGGTAGGCACCACAGGAAGAGAAAAACCTGTGGAAACGTCGAGGGTGTTCTTTAAACCCCTCTGACAGCTTGTGGCAACAAGACAGCACTAGTAAACCAGTCATGCTTGTAGCCCTATTAAAAATAGCGCTGGAGCAGTTACTTTACCCGGCACATATGACAAAAGAGAATCTAGCAGCAACGCTCACGGAGGACTGGTTCATACCGAATTTAGCAGAGCAATTTGCATTCTCTATGGTGAACTTCATAATCTGCCAGCAATTCACCGTTGGGCACACATTAAAGGTAATGAGAGGAGTCATCCACAGGCCAAATGGGCCTTTTCAGCACTTGCATGTCGATTACGTCGACATGACTCAAGTATGCAACGGGTACAGATACTTAATTGTTGTGGTGTGTCCATTCTCTAGATGGATAGAGGCAGGTCCATGTACACACCCAGACTCTACCTGTGGAGCCACATTTTTAGTGAGCGAAGTGTTCCTAAGGTGGGGGGGTATGCGAAGTCATGAGATCAGATTGTTAATTCAATATTTGAGCAGATTGGCTTGCTGCTTGGTATAAAGCACAAATTCTCGTCGGCTTATCATCTGCAAGGTAACGGATCTGTGAGAATCTTAACGGCTTGTTAAAGGAGAGGATAGCCAAGTTGAAGCTTACTCCAAGAAAGGGATGGTTGCACTGCCTTCCACTGGCACTGTATGCACTTCGGAACCAACCAGGTTCCGACCATCATCTTACGCCACACGAGATAGCCACAGGAAGAACAATGAGAACACCCCTGACACCCAGAGATAGAGCTAGATGTGATGCCCAGTCAACAGGAGAGGTTTTAGGGTCTGAAATGCAAGATTACTTGAACTGCATAACATCTTGCCTTACTGTAATTTCAGACCAGCTGCAGCGATGATGAAAACTTTGCAGCGCAGCACAGAACACAGAAGGAGACACTGGAACAGACCCAGCTCAAGGTCTACGTGTTCCACTCGTCTTCCCTGGAGATGCCATCCTTGTGAAAAACCATACAAGGTAAAAGTGGGACCAGCCAAGATTCAATGGTCCTTTTATCGTGGAGGGCTGCACTCCATCCGCAGTGAAGTTACAAGGCACGAGAGCTTGGATTTTTCTCAGTGATATCAAACACTACATCGGAGAATGCCCCCAGCCTGCACCCCAATGAGAGGAATCGACGAGCGATGGGGAAGAACTACAGCACATGCAGACGAGATCCATGACAAGGAAGAAGGACGCATGACCAGCCAGACAAAGACAAAGAACTTGCTGCAAGTTGTGGCTTAAATTGGACACTTCCTCTAAGCAAAAAAGGGGATACGGGCATAAAAATGGACACTCTGTGCATCCTAGTTGCAGGGTGAAGAAGAAAATTGCACATATAAGCCACAACATAATCTAGTGACTGCTGAACCTTGGACTGAGACACACTTAAGCCTGAATGAGAAAAGAATATGCCAAATTTTGACCAAGGACATTTATATTGGAAGCAAATACAGTATCCCGACTTGTTCCACTCCGGAACCCTATTCGGAATCACTTATGGTGTCCCCCAGTAGAGACATCACAAAGGACCTAGTAACCTATTTTGAGCTAGTGCTAAGATCATACCCGTCATTGGTAGGGAGGCTCACCAGTGTCACAGACTTTTTACAAGATTCTGAAAACGAAAAGACAATAAGACAACTCCTCACTGTCATTGCCGAACAACTCATCCTACTCCCTGAGTACAGTGAGAAAGAATTAGATGTTCCCAACACAGGCAGAAATAAATGAGCTTATCAACACACTGTTCTTTCGCATAATCGAAGACTGTCCAACTCTTATCGGGAGAACAACAGACACACTCACGTTTCTTCGAGGCCCAGCAAACACCAAACATTTAAGCCATCTTTTAAATAGGATCAGAATTGTGTCGCACTCCACGTGACTGGACAGTGCAGACATTGTTTACATCAAGGAAAAAACACATAATCCTGACCCAGCAAGACAGGACAGATATCCCTGTCACCAGAAGACAGCAGATTGGCACATAATGTCCTCTTTCGCCTAGTCACTGACTTTCCCAAACTAGTGGAGAGACTTATCGATGTTGACATTCTCACATTCATCAGAGATCCAGCTAATGTTGCACAGATGGGAATGCTCCTGCATGGAATCATGCTTCAAGTGGAACTTTCTAACCATTAGAGGAGCTATCTGATGAGATTCTAAGAAAGCCTTCCGCTGAGGGACAGATGAAGGAAGCAGAGTCAACAACTTCACTTGTTATACTTCTTGTTATTTTTTTCCCCTATTCCATCATACCGATCAGTGGCCAATATGTCGCCAGGACTAAAGCAGATTCGAGGAGTGGACTGGGAGCTTACTTACTTAGAACACGCACAGTAAAGGAACTCACTGAAGTGTTATTTTATTTTGATTTTTTCCATAGTCTAGCAAAGGAACTACATCCTGAAATAAAAGACAATTCGTCACTCACAAGAGGGGAGACACTTTTGAAGCACCTGACACTCTTAGACACAGAACTTGAAAGACGATATTGGGTGAGGGAATAATAACATTGACAATTGTTGAATGATCAAGATGGGGGCCAGAGCAGCAACCTGGTCCTCCCACAAGAAGAGAGGCGCCCCCGCGTCTCTGAAAGAAAATGTTGTCGCCTAACGTATAGAACCATAATGTACTTATGCATCATATGTATCATTATTTTACTGTCATTAACAATCAGAACTGCATTTTTAATTGGTGCACAAAGCGTTCCAATTTCAGTGCACCTCATGATGCTTGAATGAAAACCACAAAAGCACCCAGACCTTATATAGTCATTCCAATCCCTAGAAGATCTGACGGAGGAGTGAATGAACTTGAAATGAATGTAATTAGCAATGATACACACACACACACACTTGAGGTAACGAACTAAAAGAAAAGCCGGAGACAGGGTCGGCACGAAGTGAATGAAGTGAAATCACTGACGACTACACACACACAAACACTCATGAAACAGGCCTAGCATCAATGACTGCAGAACCACAAACCAAAGCAGCGGAAAAGAAGAGACTACCTGCCATAAGAAACTTCACAGAAGATGTTGGGGAAAACAAGAAGAATTAAGGGAAAAACCAACAGAAGCATTCATATCAGAAACTCTTGAGAAAACAAAAGCCAGCTCGGAGAAACTCTATGTACGAACACAAATGATAACAGACTCATTGTTCCTGCACATAGACAGAGCAAGGAAGCTACAAGAGGAAATGAAGAACAAAACAGCAGAGACTGTATTGCCAAGCACACATGTCCTAACACAAGGGACAAGTACCAGTTCTAGAATACAGCCATATACCGGACCAGCGTCAGGCTGGTTGGCATGGGCATTTGCATGCAGCAGAGAAAAGATGCATGAGGGCCAGGAAAGAGCTGCCAGACTCCTGTCCACTCAAATGGCGCAGATGAGGAAACCTGCACCAAGGACCGGGATACCTGAGAATCCTCCAGCAAGAAAAAGCCATATCGATACGTTCAGGAATGTCATCATAGCCAACTACAGGAAAACATTAAGAATCAAAAGAAGTATGCATGGAGATGACAATGAACTAAACGACTACCTGGACAGCACAGCACATCTGCGAAACAACATTTGATACCAGCATATGAAGGAAGTTGGAAGACGAAATTCCGAAGGGGAGTGCTTCATTTGTGCACTCCTACCGTACAGCATGGGGAAATCCAAGATCTTCGTAGCTGCAGAAATTGATGTCCCGACAGCACACTGGGCCTCATTACGACCCAGGCGTTAAGGGTTAACGCCGTCGTTAACCCTTAACGCCTATTCCGATTTTAACGGCTGCTTTTAGAAGCCGTTAAAATCCATGGCGCTAATCTGCCATGATGCTAATTACGCCACCGTAATTTACGGTGGCATAATTAGCACCTTCCCCACTCCCATTATGCCCTATGGGACAAAAATGGGAATGGGGAAGGGAAAATGGGAAATGGGGATTTACCGCCCCACTCACCTTGGAATGGGGCGGTAAATCCGCCATCCACCATGGTGTAAACATAGTTTACACCATGGTGGTAAAGTTGGCGCAATTAGCGCCTGGGTTGTAATGACCCCCGCTGTCTCTTTCACATAACAATGTGTAAGACCAGAGGCCAGTCCATGAGAAGTGACGCCTCATTGATATGGGCAACTGAGACATCTTACCCCGATGAAGATGATTATGTCCAAGACATTAAGAAAAGAAACAGGGCTCATACTAGGAATCATGTGATCAGGTACGAGAAGCCTGGAGTTAAAGGAGCAGGAATAATATGGGAAGTAAACCCGAGACTAAATGTCCAAGGGAAAACTCCAGAAGAGGCTCAAATTTGGAAAAACAGAGGCCAAATGCAGATTTGGGGAACAGTGCTTTCACCAGACGGATGGGAGAAAGGAGTAGTGATCTGCAGAGCATGGATGGTCCTTGGAGCCTGCAAGGAAGCATTTGAAAACTCACAAAGACTGTGCAAGCCAGTATGGGCCCTTGTAGATAGTGCCACTAGAAAGCCCAAAACTGTGCTTCAGGAACAATGGCACAAGGAAGATGAGAGAGAGAATCGGAACTGTGGACGAATCTTTGACGGTCCAGGAATGGTACATGGAACTGCAGTGATCATGAATCATTATTGGGCATGTGGATCCGAAGCATACATCAGACTGCCGAAAAACTGGGGAGGCATATGCACAATAGTGAATGTCCATGTTCCAGCATTGGTGATCCCAAAAAGTGACCTAAATATTGACAGTTTCCCGAAAGCAAATGCTCACCTGAGAAAGAAGAGATCTGTGGAACTGATAACTCAAATGAGGAGAGAAAATTACTTCTCTGCTAAATCAGAAGCATTTCATGCGATCCCGTATGAACACAGGCTGTTCAGCCTCACCTCATCAGTGTTCACGACGCTCTTGGTGCCAAGAATCCAAGTTGGAGTAAATACTAAATGGTTGCAGATAACCAGATGGGAATTGCTACAGACGATCAACATGACCATAAAAGGATTCAATGCAATTAAGGAAGAGTTAAGAGCAATCCGACAGATGACTCTCCAGAACATATATGTCCTTGACATGATCACAGCTATGGATGGAGGAGTTTGTGCAAAAATTGGATAATCATGTTGCACATTTATCACATCTCACGACGAGGAAAATTGAACTTTAACAGAAGCAAAAGGTATGCTGACGAAGCTACAGAACCAGATGATCAACAAAACTGACGAAGTTGATGATGACAGCTGGTTTGGATCACTGTTTTTATGGGTTCCACAATGGATGGCAGATGCATTAAAGTTTCTGGGAGCCCTGCTAGTAATGATATTACTAGGATTTTGTGTTATAAAGATAATCATTTCCCAATGCCAAAAAACCTGCGAAGAAAGCCATAGGGATGAAGATCATGATTGATGTCAAGCCAGGTTGGAAGCCTAAAGATCTAACTGATGATGAAATAAGAGACTTTGTGAAGGCCAGCGGGCATGCACCTGAAGGTACAAAGTTTCTTTACCCCAGGAAACTCAGAAATTATGTGGGAAAATGGATGTACTGCAGCCCAAATGGACAATGTCAATTAATGACATGGAATAAAGACAAACATGTAAGGACAGCAGGAAGCCTAAAAGGAGTAATAAAAATATGGACTCCAAAAGGACACTTCTTCAAACCATCCTGTACAAACCCAGAAGATGAAGAAAGAATGAACCCAGATGATGAAGTGAAAATGAGTACAGAGGAACCAAGTAAGATGAATCCAAAGGAGGAAGCGGAAGTGGTTGGTGAATCGCCCAGAGTGGGGAGTGTAGAGGAGGTCCCAAATAAAGCCTGCACTTCCATCACCCATTTTGAAGTATCAGGAACGTTCACACCAAAATATGTGACGTATGATGAACAAATAAACCAGCAGAGAGCCGCAATAGGGCTCTGCCCAGTGCCTATCAGAAGAACAACACCTGTTGAAGTACTAATACCCAGAAAACCATGGACAGTAAGGTATCCATTGAGAAAACCCTACCAGCAAATATGACGAAATGAAGATTGCCTACCATCCCAGAAGAAACAAAAAAGGCCTTGATGGAAGACGAATGGTGACATCACGAAGGCCCGGACAGACTCGCAGATAGAAGATATGACGACCCAAGGATGGCACAAGAGATGAAATGCCATGAATAAGGATATTGTGAACCTAGAAGGAGAGAATGATGCTGAAATATAAAGAAGCTTAAGCTGTAAAGCAGGATGAAGTCATTCAACCAGGTAACGCCTGTACATATGCTTGTAACTGCATGAAAGCTAAGAAAACATTGCAGCTTACTATGCTAAGTAGAAGAATAGAGCGGCAAGCGCCGTTATACATAATCTACCTCAAAATGAAGCACAGTATTATAAGTGCAAGTCCACTTTACACAAAAGCAGAATCAACTCAGGTTACTAGAGGCCAAACAGGACAAGATTCATTTTCCAGCTGAAACGAGAAGAGATGGCTGAATCGAAACTTAGCAGATACAACTTGTGCCGGGAAGAGTCAAGGTCAGACCAATAGAGGGAATGAACAGTAGCTTCGCACAATTGAAAGTTAAGAGCAGAATATCCTGTCTTTGGAAGGTCGAGATAATGAGGTGTAGGCAGGTCGCAAGCCGACTAAGAATTAAATGCACAAATTGAGGGAAACTCAGCAAATTCACGGTGTGAGCAGCACGTGACCACCCGAGCGAGAAGAAGCACGGGTTCACAACTATGCTTGGCAGCCGCCAGACAGAGGTATCATAACTTTTCCTGACAAGAAGATGCATTTTCGAGGCCAACCACAGCTAACTAATTGACACAAAGCCACTAAAGTAATGATGGATTGAAGGAAGGCCGGGTGAATCGTGGGGCACCCTGCACCTGGCTGACCATTCGGTGTGCTGCTAAGTAAAGTGGAAATTTATGCATGGGGTTGAAGCCAACCCAATCACAATGGACCAAATAATCTAGGGTCCTATAGATAGTAGAACCAATGGGACGTCGCACTCTTAGTGATATCTACAATAGTAATGTTTGAAGGAAGGTCCTAGACGCCACCCTGATAGAGTTTATCCAATCCCCTCACTCCGTTACCATATACAGATATAGTACCTATATTAAAGATAACCTTTTCATAACCAATAGAATTGCATGTTAACTTTTAAGTGTTACACGTCAATTATGATGAGTTTTGAGTATAAATGTTATTGTTTGAATGAAGTTGGAGGGAATTGAAGCGAGATGGACTATCGCATCACTGTTGATTTCCATGGCTCTCCGTTTTTTGTACTTGTCATTAAACGTACTCCCTTTGCCAAACCATTGATTTGTCCTTATTTATTGTTGTTGAAAAAGCTAAGAAAACCCGATCCATCTCAAAGGTGCAGCTATCTCGTCAGATTACAGAAATAATATCCCGGATCGGGACTGTTTATATATAGCTTACCTTACCTGGGGGTATTTGCAATCCCCCCCAGGCTTACCACCTTATGTCAGGTTGATATGGCCAGCAAAGGAGTATGAGGCTGTCCGCTCCACCCGCCACTCAGTGGGCATTAAGTATATCGATCCCTGAGAGCAATGCAGTCAGCCTGCTCCGGAAACAGGCTACATATCAATCCCCATGCACCCAGGTGAACCAACCCGACAGAGGGACCGGCTAACCCCTGAGCCAACTCGGCGTCATGAACGCGCTACTTCCCAGAGAGGGTGATGCACATATCACATCCCCTATAGCAGGGGCTTCCAGGGAAACAATGGTGCTTTAAATGAAAAAACTTGGTCCGGCCAGCGAGAGTACTCGCAGCCGACACCGAAAAGGTGTCCGGTCTCTTATGAGCGCTCTGAGGCCTGTGGGCAATTTAGCGCTATATAAATATAAATATAGATAGATAGATAGATAGATAGATAGATAGATAGATAGATAGATAGATAGATAGATAGATAGATAGATAGATAGATAGATAGATAGATAATTATCCCTCACCCGGTTTCTCTCCTTACACAATTCCGCAGGATTTTTCTCTTTCCACCGGACTTGTCCATGTCAACGCCCACAGGGCGTGAGGAAATATCACCTCAGAGGAGCACCTACTCTCCCTGTCAGCGGACAAGACAATTGTCCACCATTTCGCAGCCTGCTAGGGAACATCAGCACGAAATGGGGAATGGGGGCTCTCTTTGACACAACAGACAAATTACGACTGTTGCGGTAAGGCAACAACAGCGCCGGTAGTGCTACCTGCTCCATTGCTGCCATGCCGCAAAATTACGAGTTTGCTCTCGGGTGCCGCTCTGGACGCCTGGTCAGACCAGGCGTGCAGAGTGGCACCCTTGAGCAGACCAGGTTGGTAGCAATGGTACCGTTATGAACTCTACCATTCTCCCCATTCCCATTTAGCCCTATGGGGCCTCAAATGGGAATGGGGACATACCGGCTCTGGGTCCGTGAAAGTGAAATTACCGGGCCCACCAAGGTTGGAATGGCCGGGTAATTCCCCGTTTGCAGGACCAGGAGCCGGACCCGAGTTTGGGGATTGCCATGCCCTTATGCATGGCTACCTCCAACCTCGTATTGAGGCCCAATGAACCTAACACGCAGACAAGAAATAGACAAAGCACACCTTCATAACGTGGAATCCACAGCATATTTGTAAATATGTCTTCACAGAATTCATTTTCACTTTCTTTTTTTTTCCCGACAGATTATAGTCGGGGTTACACATGCAATTTTCTACTTTCTCAAAATGGAGAGTAAAGCTAAAGAGTAAAAGCTTGGCAAATTGCGTAAATGCTTTACTTTTATTATCCATCTTGTAAAAGCTGCCTGCAAATGGCGCTTTGCAGATGTCATTTACAATGGATTCTGATTGAACCCACCTGCTTTCAGCATAATCTAATAACAGGTTAATTGCACTGGAATCCCTTTGTTGTATGCCTGCATGGAAACACAGCAAATGGGGGATCAGGCCACTATAGAGGCAGTAACCCAATAGTAGAGGATAATACAGACATTAGTGATACGGGATACCAGTGCTCACATCAGCTAGACATGCCTACAGCCAGCCAATGAACTGTAGCATTAGGCCTCACAGCACTGAAAAGGAAGAACCAGAGGTAGACAAGCAATAGAAAAAGGGCCTGGAAATATTTTTTTACAAAGTGGCCCCAAACCACCTCTTGCAAGCAAGATAAGTAACCCATAAGTAGTATTTCAGAGGTATCCTACACAAATAATTGGAATAAAATGGGTTGAACTAGTGTAAAGCACATTTTCCCCGCTATATACAGATTAAACAATAGTTAATGATATCAAACCATTAACATTTGTTAAGAGTGATAAAAACATACTCAACGTTTTATAACAAATTCTTTACTTCAAAGGAACTTGGGTGGTGAGGAGAGAGGGAGGAAATGGTGCTGTCTGCATGGAAGAGAGGGTAAGTGGCGCAGAAAAATATAAATACACCTATATCTGGTTTGATAGAGTGACCTGTGTTAAGATGGATTTCTGAACTCTGACTTGAGGGCAGAGGTTCAGAAGGCCAGCCTAGTTTCTTGGAACAGGGTAACCTTCTGGCCATGCCAGACCAATCAAGGTGGCATTGGCGGCGGTCAAGACTAAGTCTCAGGAGGGGTGAGGGTGACTGAAGGACCTCAATGAGCAAACAGAGTAAAGGACACTTAAAAATCACTCCCAGTCAGGTGTGTATATATCAAAAATACAAATACATTTATTCAAGGCCTTTGAAGTTCAACACACAGTAGTTATCAATAGTAATACTTTTAAACCAACACAATCCTACTAAAATACATATATATAAGACCATGTGGCCTAAAGGGTTAAAGGCATGGTCTAGTAAAAAATGTTATTGTCCCTACGGGTCGGCCATGTTTTTTTAAGCCTAAGTGGCTCGATTTTAGAAAACTTTCCTATGGACCTTACCCGAGTTTTCGTCCATTAAACGCACGCAAAAACAAGCACCAGGGAGCCGGCATTTTCTGATAATCCTATCTTTTCCCCCATCGCCCTGGCTGACCTGCTTTTGCGGCACTAAATCAATTCCCCCGCCCCTGAGCCTGACATTATCAAAACATTCATATTCCCCGCCTCTCTCCGTGACGTTACTGTGCTGCGTAGGCAAACGCTCCCAGTCGTCTTCTGCGCGACTCCACACAGAACCCGGAAACCAACACAGATCAACTCAAAACACAGCGCGCCACAATTCGGAATATGAAACTGTAATTTAAAATGAAACAGCAACACGGTACATTTGGTAAAGTACATTTATTTGACATTAAATGTTTAGAGAATATTCAGCAATTGCCATATGAACTCCAAAAGCCATTTATTTTCTTTTTTCTGTATCCGCAATAACTGTTCCGTTTCATCTTGAGTCACGCGCTGTTCCTTTATGGTACACAGAGTGTTCATTTTCGTAAAAAGAATCACTTTGGAAGCACGGTGAACCACAAGGCTGTTCCATCAAGTAGGCACTAGGCCAGCGTAAAGGTTGATATGTTGCTTCTAGCCACTAGTACAGCGTAAGGGCATGTGGGCCCTTGGCGATCGTCCCATAATATGGTGATCGTGCTCCAGTTGTTGACACGAAGCTGCAGGTGTCTGCTGAAGAATCCATCCGCCGGTGTCTCAAACAGAAGGCAGTGGCAGAATGGGATCAAATACCTGTTATGAAAACAAAAGAATTATAATTAGTCCCGCTAGCCGAACTTCATTAATATTACTCATTTCATTTATTACGGCCGATCAGAAACTATTTGCTTGCAAAGATAGTTCAATGGCGTATGTTCGTCTCTAAAAATCAATACGAAAAGTAACGAGATAAATCGAGGCCAACACACAATGATAAACGACAGTTAGTCTACATGCGTGAGGAATGATATGATATATGATATGGCATTTGTAACGTGCCTATACTCAAGTGTTTCTAGGCGTGACGAGGCAGGTGGGGAACAAGGGCTGACAGACAACGATCCTACTAGGCCAGGTGTCTTTCTGATCGCGCATGGGGAAGGGCTGTACATGGTTAGTTGAATACAAATTAAATAATAGGGCCAGCTGGTGGCAAGTGCAAGGTAAATGCCGGGAGAAGAGGCTGAAGAATACAGAGACAGTCCCGTAGTGCAGGTAGGCAGTGCAGGGAAAAGTGGCTGGGCCAAGGACCGAGATCGGTGAGACCAGTGGACCTGCATGCCCATGTGCCCACTACGAGCATGTTTTACTTGCTTTTCATAGCTCTTCATTCATTCATTTATTCATGCATCCATTCATCAAATCTTCATTCCGGTATAAAAGCGTGTAAAGATTTACTTACATTATATTTGAAATTTCCATTGTGTCTCTTCGCAATGCAGTCTGTAAAACGGACCGTGCTCTTGACAACGATTTTTCGTATACTGAACTAAAATGAAACTCGGTCTAGTTTCTGAATTTTCTGCCTTATCGTCTCTTACGTTATTGCGCACTCCCTTCAAATGTAGTTCTTTCGGCATGGTCCCTGTCTCAAGGTCAAAAAACAATAGACCCTTATACTTTCAGTGCGACTTGTGGGTCTCATCTGGGCGCTGTCCTTCGCATTCTTTATTTGCACCATCACGTAGTATAGGCATCTGTGAGAACTTGAAGTTTAGAATCCGTCTATGTAGTGCGCCTCAATGTGCAAATGCGAACTGGCTTCTCTCCCAAATGCCACGGCCCGCTTGGCTGGCGTGTACTAAGTGCCCCAATTTTGTCCCCGTTGTCTGCAAGCTTTGCAGCCCAAATTGAGACATTTCATTTTTTGCGGAAGGTCAGGGAAAGTATTAAGTACCAGAGGAGTTGAGTTAAAAGTGAGATTTATTGTTTGTTTGTTCGTTTTATTATTTGCAATACGCAAGCCTCCCCTCCATTAACAGTGCGCAGCATTTACATTTACATGAGATGAGACATGAGAAAAATATATACATACACATATGTGAGGTGAATAGAGAGAATTCAAAGATGACACCCAGCTTGTTCGCCACCCATGATGGTGAAGGTAGGGGTTAGGTTTACAGGTACACTGTACAATAACATTTATTTACAAAAAGACAATCGTATTGCAATTATTTAAATGCAGAAAATGGGTCCATAACCTGAAAAGGAAAGGAAGCAGGCAGTGCAGACAGTCTTTAGTCAATTCTGCACTAATCACAATCCTAACTGAAAGGCAGCCCAGTCCCTAGGAAGAGGGGAGCCCATTGCTCAACTGTACTTACAATGCTGGCACATGCAGTAGGGCAGATGGGCGAAAACAGGGTCTCTTGTAGGGTCTGTAGCAGCTCAGGAAGGTGGGTGAGGTGATGCAGAATAAATTCACACTATTCATGGTGGGGCTCTCCAAGAGGGCAGAACAGGTTCGAGGAGTTGGGAATAGCTTGATAGCACGGGTCATCTGTTTTTATTTATTTTATTTGTAATGTGCCGGTAGCTCGCAAGCCTCGGGGCGCAGAGACAAGAACACGGGAGATGAACAACAATGGACAGTGGTGGCACAGGACAGCAGACAGAGTCAGACGGAGTCAACAGAAGACCTGCAGGGAAAGTTTATCTGAAAATGTGAGTTTTCATCAATTTTTCAAAATTGCATGTAGTTGGCTTTCGGTCTTACATGGTTAGGGAGTTCATTCCATAGGCCTGCGACGAGTATGGGGAAAGATCTTCCCTTACTGCATTTAAGCTTGTGTGCAGCTACTATTATCTTGCCTTGGTTGGTGAATCTTAACTTTCAGCTGGGCATGTATGACTGTATCTTGGACTTTAGATATGCTGGTGCTTTTCCAAAGATACATCTGTGCGCCAGTGTTAAGGCCTTAAAGTGGACTCTGTCTTCGATTTTCAACCAGTGTAACTTCCTTCTGTATTCACTGATATGCTGAGATCTAGTTTTATGCTTAATGATCCTTACATCATTGTTCTGAACAACCTGGTAGCTGTGGAGGCATTGTTTGTTATATCCCAGAATGAGAGTGTTACCATAGTCAAGGCGTGACAGTATAATCACCCTTGCAATGGTGGCAAAGTTGTCCTCTGATAGGCAGGGCCTAATGGCTTTTAGTAGTAAATGGTGGTATGCACATGTTTTTTTATGTATTGAACTTGAGCTTTGGTCCCCAGGGAAGCTTCAAGCATCATACCGAGGGTTTTGTCCTTGCTCAGGACTTGTATGTGTGTGTCTTTTATCAAGAATGAGCTGTATGTTGTTGGTAATTTCGCTCTGGCCGAAGGGGAGCCAAATACCATAAACTCTGTTTTTTGCCATTAAGGCACATCCAATTGGCATCCATCCGATGTTTTACGGTTTTGTAGATCATGGTAAACTGGTCGCTGTCTTTCTGGTAGTCCCCACTCAGTTCAATCACCAGCTGAGTATCTACCGGGTAGTTGTTGAAAAAAGTGTTGATGTGGTCGAGGACTAAATAGAGATATCTCAGGGAAAGGGTAAAAAGTAGTGTTGACATTCTGGCCCCCGGTGGGACTCCACATAGAATTTCCTTTTCCAGAGAGAACTTATCCCCCAGTGAACCCTAGACATCCTATTTTAAAAAAAAAGACTTTATCCAGCCGATCGCTTCTTCTGAGCAATTGTGGTTTTCTCTAGTGCCGCCGTGAGTAGGTTGTGATTTAGCAGGTCAAATGCTGCACTTAGATCAAGAAGAAGGAGAAGACCTGTCTTCCCCTTGTCTATGATGCTGAGCATTTTGGTTTGCAGGTCCAACATAGCTGTCTCAGTGCTATGGGCAGGACAGAAACCTGATTGTTGGTAATGTAAGGAGTTTGATGCTTCAACATGAGCCTGAAGTTGCATGGTGGCTATCCTGTCCATGATCTTTAGAAGGAAATTACAGTTCGTAATGGGCCTAAGATTGTTGGGGTCTCTTTGGTTGAGGTTAGGTTTCTTAACTAATGGCATTACCGTGACCCTTTTTTATGGCTTCTGGTACTTTCTGGTTTCTGAACGAAGCGTTGATGATTTTCATCAGGATTGGGGCAAAGATGTCAGAATTGTCCAATATTATTTTGGGCGGAAGTATATTTTCAGCACATGTGGTAGGTTTCATGGTGGCAAGCACCTTTGTCATATCAGTGATGGTAATTTCTGCAAACTTGAATGTTTCGATGTGTTGGAATGACTTCTCAGTAGACATTGCTGCCGTCGTCTTTTTGCTAGTTTGGGAATTTGCTATTAAGTCCCTAGCTTTGGTGATTTTGTTAAAGAAGGTTATCTGGGTTGGATCGCACTCTTCTTGAGTAGGTGAGAAAAGGGGAGTGATAGCCTTGGGCTTTTTCACTGATTTAAGGATAGTAAACAGCTTGCTGGTGGAGTTTGCTGCTGTGGTGATCTATTCATTATAGAAGTTCTTTTTTGCCTCTGTTATCATATTTTTGTAGATTTTCTCGCTATCCTTCCATGTTGCCTTGTTGGCGAGAGAGTGTTTTTTTCCCATTCATTTTCTCTTTTTCTTTTTTCCCTTTTTTTTCTACAAGTTCTTTCGAGAACCAATTTTGTTTTTTGAAGGTTGATCTAATTAGCTTGGTTTGGGGAGGTGCCTTTTGGACCGCTTACTTCTCAAGGTGATAAAGTAGGTTTGTCAGTAGGGATTTACATATATCCTTCTCGCTTTGGTTGTTTTTGACATTATCCAAGCATTGCTCTAGTTGGTTCTTATTGATATGGGGGGGGGGGGATTTGGGTTTCGGCAGTGGCAGAGTGATGTAAAGGGTGACACTATAGTGATCTGACAATATACAGGGTTCGGTCTTGTAATCTCGTGAGTCAAGGTTGTTTGTGGCAGCCCAGTCTAATAGATGTCCGTTGTCCATCGTAGGTTCGTGGTTAGATACCTTAACGTCAATGTTGTTCAAAGGTTTCTGTAGATTAATAGCTTCTTTGTCTTTAGGATCACCATACTATCGATTAAAGTCACCCAGTATCATTGTGGCCCTATTGGGTCCTTTAAGCATATTTAGTTGGTGAATAATATCCTCATTAAATTCCGAGATGGTGCTAGGAGGCCTATAGACTACAATTATATTTAAGCTACTGTTGTCAGTAGGGAGATGTTTGAGGTGCAGAATTCCACTACCAGTGCATGTTATGCTACTGGGAAACAGATGAATAGTTTTTCTTGCAATCACTGCTACGCTGCCCCCCTGCCCTTCTTCTCTGTTAGAGTAGAAAATGGTGTAACCTTTGGGGACGGCGATATCGTATGTGGGGCCAATAGGCTCTTTAAGCCATGTTTCAGTGATACAAAGGATATCTATTTTCTCATCGATAATCCTATCATGTTTGCATTGAGCGTGCTTGTTAAGGGAGCAGGTATTAATTAGACAGATTTTTAATTCAGGTTTAGGGGTAGTTTCCTGTGGAAAGGAGAGGGGCCCTCAGGGGCCACTCATGCCTAAAAATAGATGGATGTGCTAGGGGCCACTGGTAAGGGTTGCAAGTACTCACTGACCCCTGCTGCACTCCAGACCAAACTTCGGCAGTCGAGTCCACTTGGGTTGCAGGTTCAAATGCAGCAATTGTGCAGCTCTGTGGCTTTCAGCTGTAAAGTTACAGCGATGATTCCCAAATGGGACAGCAGCGATTTCTCTGCTCCTGGTGGATGGATCTGGCCAGTTTCACTGTAGCAGGCTTCAGGGCACAGGGGGGCACAGCAGTAAGGCACCTGCGAAGTTCATCAACACGGCTGCGTGACATGGTAACTGCATGTACTCCGGTTCAATCGCTCTCTCTTTACTTCATACCTGGGAATGCCAGGAATACGAAATTCAGTGTGAGAGTGCCGTGAACACCGAGTTTAGGAAGTACCAAGTTTCAAGGGTCTCTCTCAAAATGGCAGCAGTGTCAGAGCAAAGGTCCTGGGCAAGCTGGTCAGCCTATTGATTGGCCCACAAACACTTCCGAGAAGGCTTACTTGCAGGGTTCAATGAAGGTGCCGAGAGTAGTTGGGCCCACTATTACAAAGGGTCAAAGCGTCTTCGCAGACCTTCTAGTTCAGACTGTCTTCTTACTTCAGACTATTTGTATATATGTTGTGTGTCTTTTTCTCTCTCCTGTGTGTGCCCTGAGGCCTTTGGGTTAGTGGCACAATACAAGAACTCAGATAGATAGATAGATAGATAGATAGATAGATAGATAGATAGATAGATAGATAGATAGATAGATTGATCGATAAAATGCAGTGGTCACACTCATTCAAAGCACAACAGACTCTCTGGCACCAAGGATGTGTATTGGAACCAGACAGTCCAACCCACATCCTGGAAGCACACTGTCATGATGCCTACCCCCGGGGACCCAGACCAAGTCCAGCAACCCCAGAAGTAGGCATCAAGTTATCCCAAGCAAGCCCAACAACCCCTGCTAGGGGCTATTTGGGTGCAGTCCTGGCGCCTACGGCGCCAGGCTCATATGGAGAGTCAGTCCTGGCACCATAGGCGCCAGGCTCATAGATTAAAACTTACCTGATGCAGACCATGCTTCAAGAGCTCCAAGCCAAAAGAGGCTTGGAAGGGACTACTTTACCTAGGGAATTATTTTTTACTCGGGTGGGTCTGGGGAGGAATACTTGCCTGGGACTACTTTGGCGGCTATTTAAACCACACCCGAAGAGCAGCACACGCTTCGTATTATTCTGCATCCAGCAGCGTAACGCTCACTGTGCCTGCAAGTCTGCATCCAGCCATCTGCCACTCCCTCCTCGCGTTTGGAGCTCCTAGAAAAAGAGAGAAAGAAGGAGAAAAGGTTAGAACAAGAGCAATACCTTTGATCCTTACCTGAATTCCCGATCCATCGCGCCTTCGAGCTGGAAGAAAGAAGTTATTTTATGCGCATCGCCTCGCCTGCTGCAGCGGCGCGCTGAACTCACCGGCCTTCGCAGCATCTTCACATTCCACCACATCCTCCTGCATGTTCCCGCCGCACTCCGGCACCTAAGGAGAAGACAAGAACAGCAAGGTGAGCCAAGAGAATACACAGAAGAATATTAGTTATCCCCCATAGACTTACCTTATTTTACCACTGGGGGTACTATTCCTCTTCACGGGTCGATGCAGCTTCCACTGCATCTTCGCCGAACCCCGGCCCCTAAGGGGAAACAAAAGGACAGCAAGGTGAAACAAAGGGACTAACGAGGGGAACCCTCCTCACCCCAATAGACTTACCTGATTTTACCGCCGGAGGTATTATTCCCCGAGACTTCATACTTTCTCTTAGCGCCTAAATAAGGGAGAAAGCAACAGGTTACATATTGACATTATTTTATCGAACTGTGTTGGATAATACAAATCCTTACCAGAATATTACCGGTTGCCACGAGGAACTCTTCATTAGGGTCAAGCTGCAACCTGCAAGGAATCGGACAAGAGTGAAAGTCAGGCATTTGAACTCTTACAAACTACATACTTATGGCGTCTTGCTGGGAATCTCTGAGTCATTATTGTTCTGGAACTCACCAATTCCTTCGAGCCAGTGAAGCAACTAGTTATCTACGCACCCCTGCGCTCAATGCAGGATGGAGAGCTCATCTTTTCAAACCATCAGGTGAGACTATAAGAGGGGACATCAAAGGTGATCATTGGGGAGAACAGCGGGGTTAGGGGATTTACGCTCAACTCCACGGGTGGTTAATTCCCTTTCTCCATTTGCAGAAGAATATTCCTACGGGCCAAGCAAATGAAGTTAGGTGGGCCAGTCCAGTCTGTCATCTCGGCCCTACGCGTCACATTGGTGGAGACCGCAGCTGTCCAGTTCAGATCGACGCCTCTGTGGGAGCCAGGTGAGCGTAACACACACACACAAGGCATGCAGAAGCCTGCAAAAGCTTGGCATTTCATGGGAGAATGCAAGCCCAAATAAGGACTGACCCAGGTCGGCCTGCCCTGGGGAAGGTGAAGGGGCAAGATTGCCAAATGACAGGATAAGGAACCTCGTGGCATGGCCATTTTGGAGCCAGGCCACCTTTCTGTGCCAAATGCGGTAAGCGGAGTTTGCATGGCAGGAAAGGGTTAAAAAATATATGAAAAGATAAGCTGCTACCAGCCCTGTCCAAGGTACTCCTGTGCTTGTAAAAAATCCTTCAAGGGTGTCTAGGGCACCGGGAAATAACAGGAGAACCCAAACGCACTGTACTGTAAGGTACATTGTGCACTTGTAATATGTTGTAGAAAAACTGCAACATTAACGAGGAAAAAGGGAAACCAAGTCTCCCAGTACTGACTGTCGTTAAGGGCATGACAGTTTCCCCATAACAAAGTGAGCTAAAAGCCCAGGGGAGTGCAGCTGAAGGCATTGCTTCACTGGCAAAGTCAGACTATGGTGTTAAACAGCAGCAAAAGGTTGGGGGGGTTACACAACTGGAAGGAAAACTTCACATACATGGGAATCTTTCCTAACACTCTGTAGGGAAATTCAGTTATAAATTGGCAAAGCCCATCTGATAGGGTTTTATTTCACTGAACTGGTTTCTGATGTTTCATACAGCTATCAGAGGTTGTGTGTATTACTGTCTGGGACTGCATTTCACTCACAACAAATGGTTGGGTCAAGCCTTAGACACTCCCTTTGTTCTGTGGTGGGAAGGCTTGACACTTCCCAAGAAGACAGCATATACCCCAAAGGTGGACAGTGTTTCAAAGGAAACTTTGCCAACACAATAGAGTCATTACACAAGCGAGGTAATAAGTGGAGTCTCTCGTACATCAGGCAGAGATGGAGAAGTGGACATTTAGAGTAGCCGTGCGAGAAGTTACAAGCACAAAGGGTGTGTCACCATCTTGCGGAAGTGCTAGGCCACACACACATTCTGTGCCCCATCCCCACCTCCTTTATACAAGGCACTTTAGGAGCTCGCATCAGCTTGCAATACTCTTAATGGGGCAGGAAGGATTGGTCCTTTCCAGAAGACTTGAAATGGACCAATCCGCTGTGGCGAAATGAAAATATAAGGGAGTGAGATACCCCGTTGATTAAATAGACTTTGAACACAAGAAGAAGGATTTCACTTGAACATTATTGGGGTACAGTCAGTCCAAGTCCTCAGCCATTGGCGTGAAGGCAAAGCTTTTCAAAGAGGAAGTCAGACCCTCCCCTCAGCCACGTCAGAGGAATATTTGAAGCAACCTGCTGCTGGAAAAGGGCGTGCTGCTACTTGAACAATGGAACCCATGACTCTGCCTGCTGAAGTGGCACACTCTGCAAGTGACCCTGGAAAACCTCTTAGCTGTGAAAGGCAGAAGAATGACCCACCTTTCCACAGTGCCCCACTACAGGGTATCACAGGACCTGCTGTTGAAAAGGCGTGACTACTGTTTGGACACTGTTACCCTGGACTCTACTTACTGAAGTGGACAATTCTGCAAGTGCCCCTGGCAACCTTACTCGATTGGAAGGGCAGAATAAAGAAATACCTTTCCACAGAGACCCTGTACATGGCCTCGCAGCACTCCACAAATAAAAGTAGCTGCGTTGGCTCTTTCTGCAATTTTGAACAGCTTTCAGCGATGGTGAGCTATGCCAACTCGGACATCAACTGCATGTTGCACGCTTCTTTGCGCCAAGTGCTGTGGTATGCTCTAACCCACTAGTCTATGCCCTGCAACATCACTGTGTGCTGTTTTCATAAAAACAACAGGATGGCAGCCAAAAAGATCTATGCGCTAAAAATCTTTGAAAAGTGCGCAGGGAAACGTGAAAAATAGGCAGCCAATCCATTTGGCCTATGTCGTGGTAACACAGAAGACCACTGCCAAAAACCTATCATTGGGCTTCCCACAGAGTAACATGAAACTACTTGAAAAAGCAGTGCTGCATTGCAAGGGAAACCCAAAGCTGCTTTAAAAATCAGTTTTTCCTTGGCTGTTAAATTTGCAAAATAATGATTCTCAAACAGCAGAAAAGATCCAACATCCTTGTTGGGTGTTAAACATCACTTTATTTAAAGAATCTACCTAAGCACATTTCATCATAATAAAATCCACATTCAAACGTGCTTGCATGGGAAAAATATGTCAGAAATGGGCGCAGTACCGCCGCTCGCCTGTGTCAGAAGCTGGAATTTACTTATACTGTCATTTAAACTTATACATTAAAATCAAAGTATGGAGAAGAAGAGACTTCACATCAAAAGCAATATAGGTGATACAATTCAATCTTTATGTTTTAAAAAGGCTGGAATTAAGAGATTTGTGGCTATATTGGTTAAAAATGTAAATTGTATTTTAGAAAACCACTATTTCAAACAGTGTTTTAAAAGTGGGTTAAAACCAGCCACACTTGTCTTCAAAGACATTCCACAGCTTCTCCCAAACAAAAGAATCTTCCCCCCTGCTCTCTGCTGAGGAACTGGCAGTGAGGTGTGAAAGGAGATGGGATCTCCTTTCACACCTCACTGGACTTTGGCCTGTTGCTCTGACAGGAGACAAAAGACTCCCTTGACTAAAAGGAAATGCAAATTTGGGCATCAACAGAAACCAGCTGCTGGCAGGAAGAGGCTCAGGTTGCTCTTGGCTCAGTCAGTCAAACCTTGGAGGCGCAGCTAGACTGAATTGTGTATCTGGAACTGTGGAACATATAGTTTTGAGAAAAAGACTCATAGAAAACTGGTAAAAATCTGGAATTTATAAGTTGTTAAAATGAAAATGTTTCTCACAAGTAGAAACTACTCTGGAATTTGTGCGATGTTCATAGACCGGACCACTAGAATGTTGACTTTGTAGCAATTGTGATAATGCTAGGAATATGAAAATGTACAGGAGTATGCCCAGATGTTATGCACATGTATGTGGAAAAATGTGTACAGATCTGACACTGGGTAACCAGCCAAAAGCGTGAAAAACTGTCATTTGTGAATCAAAACTCTTAGGAAGATGGGACTTGGACAGATACGTGCCTTATTTAATCTGTAATGTAAATATGTATTATTAGCAAGTTGGTGATATTGTAAATATGATTTATATGAAAAATATATTTTATTTGTAGAAACAAAGGGGAGGTTTTTCCCTGGACCATAAACACAGCATCATCATGACACATCATGACACTCTGGTTTCCTTCTCAAATCAGGAGAGAGGGAATACTTTGACCAATCAGTATCCTAGAGGGTGGGCTTAGTATAATCAGCCTATCCACCCCTTTGGGAAATACATAAATAGGGACTGTTGAGGACCTAGAGACACACATTCACCCATCAACTGATTTACTGGCGAAGCGCTCTGCAGGAAGAATCCAGATCCAGACTCCAGAACTCTGAAAGCAGAAGGCCCAATTCCAAAGCTGAACCTTTCTCAGCTTGGCCTTTAAAATCTTGCAACCTGATTTTAACCCCAAACGTCCAAGGGACACAACGAATTCAACAGCCGGGCTGTGCTGTTTTTCTGCTTCTTGCCAAGAACTCTTTCTAGAACCCATAGATCCAAACCAGTGGAGCAGAGCTGTAACCCAGAACCAATCCATCAGATCTGGAACCAGAGGCCGTGCAGAGACCAGAGTACCTTGCTGAGTGCAGAACCAAGTGCCTGAATCCTGTCCAGTGGCTAGCAGATTCCAGTCCAAAACCCTTGACCAGATCCTGACGGGCCTATTCCAAAACCATAGTTGTGAGTATTTAGCATAGAACTGTCCACAGCCAATCTCTTATCCTTAAGTAATCCAATCCAACTCATTCTATCATATCCAGAACTGCATTGTAGAATCTCTTTTGTCTATCCTGAATCCTTCTCTCATCCACATGGTCCTGTGATAATTGTAGTGATAAATCATCTTTGCGCTAATATATATTTGCTGAAGAAAGGCAAGTGTTGCAGCGGGCAAAGATCAGACAGAGGCGCCTCTGGACTGGTGGCTGTACCGTTGGTATCTCGCATGTTCATAGCCCCTTAGTGTAAAGCCAATCCTTGTATGTAATATTCAAAAACACATCTTTTATTTGAAATCTTGACTCTTTTTGAGAAAAATCAACCTTTACTAAAACCTTCATAACTTCTGAACCGTACGTGCTAGGAAGGAAAATTGAAGCTACCATCCTCAGCTTTCAAACAAATCCATTTGAACTTATAGTTTTACTGCAATTGCGCATAATTGCACATAACGCGCGCGGAAAAGTTTGCCGCGATTCTGCATTTGGCTCAATTTCATCCCATGTAAAATAGCTATTTCTTGCACTCAACCTCTGAATTCAGTTTTCTATCTGCTAATTATTATTTTATCAGTGCTAGTGTCCACCTGGAACTATCCAAAGTGGCTCCTACTAGTTCTGAATCCAATTGAGCGATTTAAAGTCATTTTTCAGAGTTTTCCCATTCATTACAAGCCACACTGAAAAGCATTTGATCTGTTATGAAATCATTCCTGTTTCTCTTTAAGCTTGCTGGGGGAAATGGGATTGAAACTGCATTTGTAGAGTGTTTATTCCTGAAACCTGTTTTCTCTCCTTCGATCTCTATATTGCATATTAGGGGGGGTTGAATAGACCAGGGGGAAAGAGTGATTATATTGCATTTGATTGAATTCATATCGAGTTTTATTTCTGTGCTGTATTAATTCCCTATCCTTGCATTTCATTGAACCCACAAAAAGGGCCTAATTCATAGAAGCGTTTTATAATGGCAAAACCCCATTGGAAAACACTCTGTGAATAAGGGCCAAAGTTTTATTCTATGCTACATTATTCTTCTCATCCATACTCCTATTGATTAAAGAGATTGTTGATTGTCAAATCACCCATTACTGATCATTGTATAAATATTAATAAGTGTGATATCTAGATATTGTTCAAGTTCATAAAAGTGTGATATATATCTTGTTCAAATCCATCAAATAAATATTTTAACTTTGCAAAACAACCTACTTCTTGGTTCAGTGATACCGGGGGGAATCAAAGAGAGGGGCGTGATATAAGGTTACATCATTCAGAAATAAAAGAACTTTAGACATAAAAATATATAATTAAGGGTTCCAGCTGGGCATCACACGCTAGGCATTGACTTAGGTGGAGTGCTGGGTTGAAACCACTTACAGAGCCCTTGCTGCTCGCTGGAAGGGACCCTAGACCCCATTGTATCATCTTGACCACCTAGAACGTGAATGATGCATCAAAAAGCTCAAAGAAGCCAGGCTTGGCTTTGTTGTCCCCAAAAATGAAGAGATTAAGAAATGTAAAGTGTTGCTGTGCCCCTGGCCATGTCTTATGGACCCCATTGACAATTAACACCCTATTCATTACCTTTTTAAAAGGCATATACTTATACTTGAACACTGCTGCAAAGCCAATTGCCCACAAGCCCCTGTCACCATACCAGAGTGCCCCTTTAAGCCAAAGGTCTGCCTATTTTGTGTATTTGATCACAGGGGTGGGCTGTTCGTGTTTTTATTAGTCTGTCTATCCCTTTAGCTTGATTCAAGTCTCATAGCTGGAGTTAAAACCATATATGATATAAGGGTGGTTGAGCCTGGCCACACTTGTAGCTAAAACCAAGGCGTGGGAGTAAGTGGTGAGCAATAACAGCCCAGTGGGTTGAACACTTCATGCATAGATCTATGGTATTGGATTACAGTTTAGAATCCCTCCATCATACACTCGCGTTATCATCCATCCGCTATTGCTGAATGTCACTGTGAAAAGAAAGGTTTGAAATCCCATTAATTTTGACCAATGTTTTGCAACCAATTTGTTTAAAATTAAAACAGCATTGCTACAAATTCATCCAACTTTCTCCCCACATGCTGCTCAGAAACCGGGCCGCTTCTGAGAGTAGCGAGTCCCAGTGTGGAAAATGGTAAACAGAGTCATCTACATATGTATTGACATCACAAAAAGTTATGTCAATCTTTGATAATTAAGGGCATCCTGGGAAGTTGCATCACAAAGGGTTGCCATGTGTAAACATAGAGATATCATTTTGTGATGGGCAATAAATAAGCGTTCATCGATTGGTAGTATATGTGGAGCCTCACTACTGACTAAATAACTATAACGGAGGAGTGGGGTGCGGGGGGGTTACACTGTGAACATTATTAACTTTTAGGGCCAGCCTATTTTGGAAGACAATGTACCTACAGTGAGATGGAACGATTTGCCCAGGACCCCACACTTTAGTTCAATAGTGAAGAAAAGGTTTCAATCCTGTCTACAATTTCGATGCTTTTCAGTTCCAGATCATACACATATGTATATAGTTTGGCTTTTAATAACTAAAACATTATTTTTTCAATTTTTTCAATTCATGAATGGTTATTTCAGACCATACCATCCATAAAATATACATAAAAAAGACATAACACTAAAACAAGCACAATGATATTGTGTTTAGCGATGACTTGAAAAGTTTAATTAACTCATTCATAGCTTTTACCTGATAATTTGAACTTCTCTTTTTAGCACCCAACCATGTATTTCTTATGATCTCTGTTATTTGTTGTCTATGTATTGTAGCGCCCTCACACGCTAGGTTCCATGGCTGCGCTATACAAATGCAATAAAGTAAAGTAAAGTAAAAGTACAGTCACAAATATACAAAACCTTATAAAACAGGTATTGGCAAAGCAAACAATTTGGGCTTTTATGTGGGCATGGGAAAGGCATTTTCCAAGAACTGTCATATTTGGACTGTCTGGTAATAAGATGGCAACAGCTGGAAATGGTGTTAGCACCTCTGTATATTATGAAAGTGCCTGGCAAATGCCCATAAAAAGTCCAGAACTAGTGGCTTTGCCAAAGCTTGTTGTTAACAGGATTTCAGTGCATGGAACAGATGCAAGGACAGACACACATATCATAAATAGCTTGAAGGCACACATGCTGAAAACATTTTTAATTACATCAGGAGCTGGTTTATAGTTGGAAATGAGTGATTACCTTACAGAAGACTGCTTAGAAATAACACAGGCTTCCACTTGGAAGAATAGAGCTAGCTCAATGAAGTGCGGATAAAGGTTTTTTTTTAGATGGGAATGGGAAGGAGAAGGTAGTGAACGCAAAATTGTCATAGTGTGGTCAATGGGTGGATACAAATCAAAACAATACCCACAGTATGTATCCCCCACCTCACATCCCATCTTTCTTCTAGTTCTACTTCTCATGCCAAAAGTCATGGCTAAAAGGCAGTGCTTAAAGCACTACCTAATTGCCAAAACTTAAAAATGTTTGGCCAATCATACCCTAACGGCCCGATTCATGGAATAATCTGTGCTGAAAATAGGATACTTGCATGTGAAATAGTGCGCAAGGCCCCGTTCGTCGATTCATGGAACACAATGCGCAGGGATTACCCAGGAATACGCGCCGGTCCACCACGTCACTGCGACCCGACGAATGCCTTACACATGACTCCAGGAGAAGGGCGGTCGGGCCTGCGCACCCACCTAAAAAGGGGCCGAACATGTGGAATGAGGAAGAACAAGCGAAAATGTGGGCGTTACGAGGGAGGTTCCACTGTCAAACAATTCCACCGCCCATATGCGCGCAATACCAATGTATTCATGGAATTGAACAGGGAACACGTGAAAAAGCACGCGCAAATCCAGAAACACCTATGCCACGTGATAGCAGGCATCAACATCAACGAGCACACTAACAAATGCATAAAAAGCAGAAACACTCAACAAATGCATGGATACAGCCATGATAATTGCACCATTTGTTGCAGCCATCATCCAGGGACACCGCAGCAGGAGTAGGGATGCCTGATGACTAGATCTATGGCAGGTATAGGTTTCCCCGCCATATCATCCTAGACCTGGTCACGGAGTGGGAAGATGACCTCACATCACCCACCATATGCTCCCAAGCACTGAGCCCCTTGCAAAAGGTGCTCACTGCTCTGCATTTTTTGGCCACTGGCTCATTCCAGCAGACCACTGCCATAGTAGGTGGCATCTCCCAGGCCACGCAGTTTTGCTGCTTACACCAGGTGTTGGCAATCATAACTGCACATTCGTCTCACCGCCGACATAGCTAAAAATTCCCAGAACACCGGCAGAATGGGAAGCAGTGGTCCAAGAATTGTATGGCGTGACGCACTTGCCAAAGAGATGGTGGATGTGATTTCGGCTGGAAGGAGCATGTGCTCGGTGGAAATGGCCATAGGAATTAGTATGTCCATGGGCAGTCAATGGGTTGATAAATAACCAATCAACACCCACAGGCTGCGTGTTTCTCCTTACATTCCATCCCTCTGCTAACTGTACTCCAGTACAAAAGTTTTGGCTTACAGATAGCACTGAAGCGTCACCTCATAGCTAGATATACATCTAAGTAATGAGTATGTTTGTAGTTTTATTTTTCCTGTCAGGATGGGGAAAGTAATATTAGCCTTTTAATTTATAAAGATGATGTCAAGATCTAAGGACAAGCACCAAAACAAGCTGTGTGATAGTTACCTGCCTGTAGTCATTGTTTAGCAAATGTTATAACGCACATTTTAAGTTCTACAAAAAAACTTTGTGCATTACAACAAGCATACATAATGGAAATAGATAAACAAGTTTGTTCTAAAAAGGAGGGATTATTTTGTGATCCAGTGTAATTTCCTCAAGGGAAGGGGCAATTGTTGCTGTCACCCGCCATTCACATTTATTTGGGAGACAAATTTACTTCTCCCATTGCCCATGAGGCCATGCAGAGTCTCTTCTTTGTTTCAAAAAGAAATGTTTCCTCTTTTATGGCCATCAATAGACCCTGAGTACTTTTTTTAAAAAATGTATCCAGTTATATTGTTGGGTCTACCACTAAAATGCTGCACAAACAGCAATGTTGAAGGGTCATTTAGAGCTCAAGAAAATAAATATGGTTGGATTTCAGAACCAGGCCAGGCAATCCCTTTTTTCATTTTGATGTTAAACAGGTATCCAGCAATTTTACCGAAAAATATTGAATCTGGAAAATACTGATTTGTTTTTGTAAATATATATGGGGTAAGGGGTAAAAAAAGGGTGGGCATGGGGTTGGGTGAGGTTAAAACATATGGTAATGGAGACCTTTGGGGGGACACCACCAAATAAACTGTTTTAAAAATCAGTGGGTTTTTTCGATGGATTTTTTTCAGTAAAAAATCAATTAAAAAACGTTCTGGGAAAAATCACAGGTCACCGTTAAATAGAACTTGCATCGGAATTGTACTCGTTATGTGGAACCAGCCTACGCTTCTCCCGCAACCTGATGTAATACTTAAAGTATGTCTAATTTGTTGACCCAGAGAAGGCATATTTATTCTTTCCTTTATGTCTACTTACGGCTGCGACTCAGTTCCAAAGTGGAGTGGACGTGCTTGAGGGACTTCTTCAGCCTGCGGGTAGGGTGTGGGCAAATTATAGATACAGAGTTTTTAATTTTACAGGAGGTTTTCTTTACAAAAAAAGCTAAATGCTGCACTGCCCGGTGGAGTTTACCACTTCCAGCAGACACTTAGGGCTTTAAAAAAGTCCAAAAGCGCTCAACTGCCCTGCTCAGGAACACATATACTTTAAAAAAAATTGTGAGGTTTGCCAAACCCCAAATACCCTGAAAATGCAAGTAAGGCAAGTGTTCAGCCAAATTTTGCTTAGTCACTAGCAAATCACTATACTACCTTCTTAGCCACCCTCTTTCCACATATTGTCCATGCCACAAACTCACTGTAATCCCACCAACTGAAAGAGGGGTAACATTTCAGTTGTTAGACGGGTGCAGTGAGCTAAAATGTGGTTATAGACCCTCCTGAGTGGGAGAAATCCCAATAAAACAGAGAATTTGACCAATGTTAGTTCTCAGTAGAGGGGCACCCACACCCTTGTTTGATTGTGTTTAATGCCTGGATTACTTACTGTTAATCTTCATTACTCCTAGTCCGACTCTTCATCGTCCCAGTACTTGTGAATGGGGCACGTTGCTTCATACACAAGTACTGGGACAAGGTAGAGGGATGTGGAGCTAATGCCAGGCTTAGTTACCTGTAATCTTCATTACTCCTAGTCCCCCTATTTCTCATCCCAGTACTTACGTAAAAGCTAAGGTGCCTCATACGTAAGTACTGGGATGAGGAAGAGGGACGTGGGGGTAATTCTGGTCTGAGGAGCTGATTTTAGGGGGTTGGGGTAGTGGGTGGGTGCGAGAGGGGACATGTGGAGTGTTTGGTTTTGGGGTGGGGGTTGTGCACTCAATCATAATGGTCATCCATGTCTAGGCTAAGCAGGAACAATATGTGTTGATCTGTGTTATTAGTGGCTGGACTGGCATTTGGGTACAGCTAGTCTAGTCATTTCTTACTGTGGCTTGACTTTTTTACTTGCGAATGTCTGATAAAGCAGTCCTGCTAACTATAATTAACTGGCTAAACTGGCATTTGGGTGCAGCCAGTCTAGCCATTTATTTCTGTGGCATTGTATATTTTTCTGGACATCTGTGATAAAATAACCATGATAATATTATTGCTTCGATTGCCATTTTGGTGCAACCAGTCTAGGTATGTCTTAATGTGGCATGCCATGTTTTACTGTAATATGTTTATTACAAGTCAAGACTGGTCTACATTGTTCAGCCAGTTGGACATGTTTTTACTGTGGCAGACATGTTTTAATAGCAAAGCAACACATTAATGAAAGCATTAATGTTCCTGGGCGCTGTCCGTGACTTGCATGTATTGAATGTTTAGATTGGTGTTATCCTAGAAAACAATTGCAAATGTTCTGGGTTTTTAGACAATTATTTTCAGAAAGTGTCCTGTATAATTCATTAAAACACATATTTATATATTTCTCCTAGTGCAGTTTGCAGAGTGCCCCTGTAGCAGCATGATCATCCTGTGCACTACGCAAGCATGGTAGTCTAGGCCGGGCCAGTGTGTGGCGCTCCCATGATTTGTTGCCGAGCTTGGGGGGGCAATCCTCAGCATGGCTTGCAAGGGGGCTCCCACATTTTATGCTTCACCACTGCTTATCATTTTGTAATGCGTGGGAATGAAACCACAGAATACGACTCATCCTTTGTCTAAAACATTCTGTCCACATTACTTAAGCATTTTCAAAGCTTTGTTGTTTGGCCGGTCAAGCGGAAAGAACGCTGTGCCTTTATCCATGGTTGTTTCATATCCCACCAAACCTGCTCCAGGACAACCTCTGACAAGTTTGCCTTACCTCATATTCCCAAATGTGCCTCTTCCAGTGAGATGGAAAGATGCCTGTCACATTCAGTGGAATGCAAGCAGTTTTACTCTGTGGAAATGGCCATAGGAATTAGTATGTCCATGGGCAGTCAATGCGTTGATAAATAACCAATCAACACCCACAAGCTGCCTGTTTCTCCTTACATTCCATCCCTCTGCTAACTGTACTCCAGTACAATAGTTTTGGCTTACAGATAGCACTGAAGCGTCACCTCATAGCTAGATAAACATCTAAGTAATGAATATGTTTGTAGTTTTCTCCTCTTCCTTCCCTCAGTTCCTGCCGCCAACAAGCAGCATGAATGGCAATAATAAAAGCAATGCATTGGGGATCTCTCTCTCTCTCTCTCTCTCTCTCTCTCTCTCTCTCTCTCTCTCTCTCTTTCTCTCTCTCTCTCTATCTTTCTCTCTCTCTCTCCCTGTCTCTCTCTCTCTTATGCAATGTTGTCTTGTGGGCCAAGTTTAAATACATCCATGTGTAGCCTTAATACGAGTCTCCATGCCAAAATGAAATCCTTTAAAGACGAGTGGGTTACTGGCTTCAATAAACAGCCGACTCTACTTTCTGAGGACACCACGTTGGTAGTCTACATCACTGGCTCCACGCTCAATAAAACATTTAACTGTTGCTTTAATATTTGAAGTTCAGCAACAAAAGCACTGAGTTTGATGACAGAGGCGATCTAACATCGCCCTCTGACGCCACTTGGTTAGTCCCGAAAGCCAAGCACAGCACTTAGCATCTTAGATGACATCCCAAATGCAGTAACATCACATCAAAGATGCGCATATCTCACATTGTTGAAGCTTCATTATTTCAATGATGACATTCACTTTGCATATAGATTAACATTAAATAATCAAATAAATACGATTGGTCTGGTGAATTATTTACCAACATAGAATGTTGGCAAACATCTTCCCATCCAGTAACTTTTCATTCCACTGAAAACGGTCCACAGTGAGTTTCCTTCTTTTTCAGGAAATCTGTAAAGTCACAAATGATATTGTCGTCGAGTTGCATGCCTGCGCACATCATTCATCAAAGCTGCACACTGTCCCAACACATTCAACTGGTGCTGAATTAAACAATATCATTTTCTTGACTTTATGATGGCAAGTGAAACCCTGCTGCCCTTTAAGGACCCTCCTTTTTGTGTGGAAAGGTATGGGTTAAAGTGGCCAGTTCTTCGATTTCTCAGAGAAACCACCTGATCTCAAGTGAAGCTTTACAAGTGCTTGCTTCATTAATTAAGTTCTTCCTGGATAGTTCTGACTTTGGCAATTACCTCCCTAATACTAATATTCCCTTCCTGGGAAAGGTAATTGACAAATATGTTCCTATGCAGCTGCAAAATCCTGCCTGCAACCACAAGCTGCTGTTTTATTAACGAAGTCTGGCTTCCGCACAAGGCGCAGAACAACAGCTGACGGACAGTGCTCCATGCACACAAGGCCCTGCCTGGGGGCGGCTGCCGCAGCGGAACTTCATACAATCAACCCTGGTGCACTCATATGTATTTGTTAATTATTTGTATCGTGCACCTAACCCCGAGGTAACTAGGCGCTGGAAAACTTCAGCATGGTACAGGCATACATACATTAGACATCAACAAATGGGTCGACCAAGGTCACAGGTAGGTCTGGCAATCAATAAATACAGATAGGACCATAGAAATCAAAATGGTGAAGACATAACTACAGAACAGCTGTATGGGGTTGAGGCTAACATTTCTCGACTAGTTCTCAGACTTTCTGAAATAATAAGCCAGACGCTTCCTTCTTGTGAAATCCAGTTTCTGAAATGGCAAGATGCTAATTTACTTCAAGGGAACTCTTGTTTTTAACTAAAGCACTAGATTCTTACCCAAAGTATATCACATTATCGAGTGCTTCATTGCATCAGTAGCAGTTTCCTTATTTCCTTGTATCACTTGCTGACTGGAGATGTGTTTTGTGCGGTTTCTGCATTATTAATAATGCATCACATGTATACAGGTCACAATCGACCACAGAACAGACACTATGCACTCAACCGCCTTTCCCCGCTTCGGCAAACTAACGCGATGGGCCTCATTACACGTTGTCCGGTAAGGGAATACCGTTACTGTTAAAGAATTACCGGTACCGGTAATTTCCCAAGCCAATCACGACCCTGACCAACCGCTATTAGCGGACCCGGTAAGTACGGTGCCACTAATAGCGGCAAGGCCGTGTGCGCGCGACCCCCATACCGGAAATAGCGCCATGGCGCTAATATCACGCCATCACAAGCCATGCGGACATGGCATTAGCGACATGGAAAAGACCCCAAACTCCCTTACCGGCATGGCGCAAATAACGGCATCTAAAAGCACCCGTTAAGAGACCTGAGCAGTGTTCCCATCTGTCACAGATGGACACAATCAGCACAGGTGGAGGCAATGGAGACACGCAGCACAAAAGAGCACACCACACCCCTTCCCACACCAAGATGGTCCCAATACCACCAACATGACATGGGCATCAGTACATGATTGCAGTGCAGCGCCAACAACAACAGGCCGCACCAGAGGTGACCCGTAACAGGTACCCATTCCTCACACCATACAGGCGATGCCAGCTATCCAGTGAAGAGGTGGTTCCTAACGCCTGTACGGAACCCACAGAACCAGCAGGAAGAGGACTTCAACATTGCACATACCCATACCCGCGTTGTGAAAGAGCCGTCATTCGGCCTTCCAATGACATTGCGCTGGTGCCTAAGCGGCCTGGGTGAGGCTCTCCTGTACGGCCGTGACAAAGTGGAAAAGACAACCATGGCATGTGTAGAGCATCACAAAATGTGCATCTGATGGAATGTGCCTATGCCACTTGACATTGACATGCAACCACCAGATGAGAATGATGTTGATGGGGCTGAGTATGGGTGAAATGCTCCGGCAGGACATGCAAGAGGTGATGTCAAGGAGGCACAAGATGTTCGTCAGCATCTGAATCAGGATTTCCATCAGGTACAAAGGTGAAATTACATGGATGGAGATGGGTATTGTTGCCCTGGTGCATGTTATGAGGCCCACAAAGGACCCTATCCACAATAAATGACACATACACAATGATGGAGACGACGCCTGGTTTTTAACCTCAGAACAGTGTATTGTGAACATAATGTGATAAAAATGTGCATGACCCCAACTTTCCAAACGCCTCTTCCACCCTCCCCCCACAACACCCCCAAGAACACCCTCTCCCCCTTCCCCCCACAACACCCCCAAGAACACCCTCTCCCCCTTCACCCCACAACACCCCCAATAACACCCTCCCCCCCACAACACCCCCAAGAACACCCTCTCCCCCCTCCCCCCACAACACCCCCAAGAACACCCTCTCCCCCTCCCCCCACAACACCCCCAATAACACCCTCTCCCCCCTCCCCCCACAACACCCCCAAGAACACCCTCTCCCCCCTCCCCCCACAACACCCCCATGTGAGCCTTATAGTGTCTATGTGTGCTGCTCAACATGTGCCACCGAGTCCTTGATGGACCTAAGCCACAGGGCCTCCTCCACCATTGGGTGGTTGTGACGTGGTGCGCCTCAGGTTGCGCAGAGAGCGGCGCAGGGGGCTTGTCTGCAGGGAACCCGAGGACGAGGAGGTGCCCGGTTGATCCCGTGTTGGTGGTTGGTATTGCCGCTCCATGATGTCCACAATACGGTTAATGGCCTGGCGGAGTTGGCCCATTTCCTGGCAGATCCTGTCAGTGCAGGCATCAATGGCCTCCCTTGTTTGGCCTGCATATTTGCTGAGGTCATCCCTCAGACGGCCTGTCTCGGCCACATGCTGGGCGACCATCGCAGTAATGTCTGCCTGCCTCCGGCTGATGGTTGCAAAGTCAGGTTGGGTGGCATGTGGTGTTGGTCTGGCTGCTGCGTCCTGGTCCGTTCCCCCAGCGTCAGGTGAGGACACCTGAGGGCTCCATGCCCCTTCAACGGTGTGGGTGTCATGTTCTCCATGGCTACCTGATCTGGACGTTGCCCTTGGACTTTCTGCAGTGGAATGTGTCAGGCTGGGGGAATGGCATTGTTCTAGAATGTCAATGGCGTCCTCCTCGTCAGTGAGCAGTGCGGTGGCTGCTGCCTCACCAGTAAAACGGTGGCAGCGGAGTGCGTGCCCTCCGTGCGCATTCCACCTATGATGGGGCACACTGGCGTGGGTTCAGCAATGACAGCAGCTGTGCCCTCAGGTTGTGTGCAACTGGTGCTCCTGCTACCTTTGGGCCTCTGCTGATGGAGACTCCTCCCAGTTCACCTAGAGCTGGTGGCAGTGTCACCTTTCTCACTCATCCTGGCCTTTTTGGCTGCTGGGGGGGTATGTGTGGCAGTACATGTGCCTTCAGTGTCTGACGGTGATCCTGTTGGGGACAAAAATAGGGTATATCAAGGTTAATGGTTCTAGGTGCTTTATGCAGAATGTTCACGTCATGCTGCTCTATGCATTGGGGCCTCTTTATCATTGTTTCTAGTAATGGGGATGTCGGGTTGGTCATGCATGGATGGGTCTCTGTTGCACGTGCATATGGTGATGCATGCATGTATGTGTGTGGCTGGATCAATGGCCTGGTCATAGACACATATTTGGGGGACCCCTCACCTTTCACTGTGCATTGTTTGATGTATAGACTCACCTCCATCGGATGAAAGGGCCACACCATGCTCCATATCTCCGACTCCCTCTATGGATTCGAGTCCAATTGTGGAGGCACATGTCTCCTCCCACTCCTTCAGCTTTAACGGGGAATCTGTGCCACCTCCTGTGGCCATTGCCAGCTTGCGGTTGGCCGTTAGTATATTCCGCACACGGACCCGGAGGTCGTCCCACCTCTTGCGGCAGTCCTTGATACTGCGGGTGGTAGTGCCCACCGCACTGACTTTGCGGGCAACTCCTGCCCAGATGGCCTTTTTCTTGTTGATGGCCTCCCGCCGCATATCATTGGCGAAAACAACTTCAGCGTTAGCTGCAAGTGTCCCGGTCAACATGATCAGCTCCTCATTTGAAAATTTTTCTTTGCGCTGCCGATCTGAAGATTTTATTAGCGCCTTGGGCATCTTCAGGCTTTCCTGGATGATTTCTTGTCGGAGTTCTCCGGAAAGAGGTCCTGGATGCAGAGGATGGCAATGGATTGCGTTTTTAAAGATGGCTGCCGTGCTCTTTCCCGTTCCTGTGCGATGACGCTATTTCCGGTTCTGCTTTTTTACGGTGACCGCTAATAGCAGGGACCGCTATTTGAATGTAGCGTGGGGGCGGAGGTGCTATCAGCACTTTGGTCGAAGCCGGTAAGGGGCATTTTGGGGACTTTTGCGGCATGGCGGTACGGACTTTTACGGCATGGCGCTATGCTCGTGTCCGCCAACTCGTAATGGGATGCTTTTAGCGGCCTCTTGCGAGGGCGGTTACGCTAATAGCGCCATGCCGTAAATTTCCGATTTTTACCGGACAACGTGTAATGAGGCCCGATATCTTAGCCCAGTGGGCACCATTGTTTAGGAAATAGTGCCAGAATAAAAGTATTGCTTCGCTGTCAGTACCATTTCGCTGGGTAGTGACAGCTACTTTAGTATGATCCCCTATTAATCTCAGTGGCATGTGTGCCTACTTTTGGTTTTCAGTGATAGGGCGATATTACTTTAGTTTGCATATACTCAATTCTTAACCCCAACGCCGTAATAGTATCAATATTTACACCAGCAAGTTATATACACCCTAAAGTAGTTTGGTAAATCATGAGATGCACTTATAAGATGTCTTAAGGAGCATAACCTACCAATCCCAATAACATAACATGACATATATTGGACGAAAAGTTGACAGTCAGACAATGGAAACATGCCCACTGTCCCTCACTTGCTCTGCCTCTCTCACATCAAAGAGAAACAGCCAGCGCTGCATACGGCTTCCTGCAAGGACTTACCTTTTTAACATGCCTGACCTCACCAGTGTTGATTAGTGATGGGAATAGCTAGCTGGCAATGATCATTACTGTGGCGCTGGCCCTTTAAAGGCGCGCACGCGACGGAGTGACGTCTCTGTCGAGTACCTGTATAAATAAAGGGGGTGTTCACGGCAGCCTCAGAGCCACCGGGAGCCAGCACCAGCAGCACTGTGTCCGCATGTCTGTGTCCAAGGGTGTGGGGCACACGGGGCGGGCGGCATACAGTGACCGCTATCATTGGTGACGAGTTGGAACTAGTACCCGGGAAAGGCGGTGACTTTCATCAGTGTGCGAATGATCAGATATGAAGTGCACTTCATGAAACATGCCGCGGAGAGGATAATGATCTACGTGGTCGGTGGCCATCTTTGACAGTAGGCCCTGGGAGGTCGTGGCTTCGTTTGAAGCGACAGTGAGCCATCCAGGCATCATTTTTGGATATTCTTGTGGCGGACAGCCACAGAATGCACTGAATGTGTTTCTTGAAGTGAATTTTTCACATTTTCACTATTTTTCATCAAGGATTGGGTGTGGAACAGGGAAGGCCTGCTGTTGTGTGCACACCCTGGGCCCACCCTGCTCAATTTGTGGAACCTCTGAACTGCCTGGCATCTGCCCAGCCATATTGAGGGACATTGTGTCTGTGGGGAATCCTGAGCCTGGAGGCTACTCGCCACATCTGGTGCCTGTCAATCACCTAAGGCCTGCCAAGGCCCATCTGTGAAGGAGGTGGTGGTGAGTTGTGGCCCCTGTTATTTTCACTACATCAGGGGTGCATGTGCGCTTGCCATCATGGACTCTGGCCAAGCTACAGCTGCTGACCAACAGCAAGCCCCTCCAGTAGTGGGCCAACAGCCACCGCCAGCATTACCACCAAGACCACTGCTGAAACCACCTGGCACCCTGCAGCCAATGCCTGACTTTGATATCTCAGGCGCACCATCAAGTCTGGGCCAAGGTGGAAAATGTGGATGGACAGGTTAGAAATGTACTTTAGAGCCACCATGGAAACTAGTGATGACAGTAAGGTGGCTACCCTCTTGTACTGTGCTGGCCCTGCGGTACATGAGGTGTTCCTGTCCCTCCAACCTGCAAATGGTTCATATGCAGCGGCCAAGGACGCTCTCCACAATCATTTTCTACCCATGGCAAATGCCGATTACGAACGATTCCTCATGGGCGCAGCCCGCCAAAAGGACGATGCGACACTGGACGTATTCTATGGGATACTGCGCAGGCTGGTGGTCCCCTGTGCCTGGAATGACCCTGATACGATGATAAGGAACCAACTCATCCAGCGGTGTATGTCTGGCAAGTTGCGCCGCCAGATCCTGAGGGAGCCGGGCATCACCCTCCCCCGCATCCTGGAATTGAGGAGGTGCCAGGAGGTCTCTGAGCTGCGGGCGACCCGAGTGGAGGCAGGAGTGCGCCCCAGCTAGGTGGAGGACATCTGTGCCTTCGGCAGAGGCCGAGGGTTCAGATGCCCAGAAGGCAACCAAGGGATAAGAGGGCAGTCATCAGTCAACTCGTGCCTGAAGTGTGGGTACGACCTCCCACATCCTGCAGAGTGCTCAGCCATTGGAAAAACGTGTGGCCGCTATGGAGGTGCTGATCATGGAGAGCAAGCTGTGTGAAACAATGATCTTCTCATGCATTGCATTTCACTTTGTGCCTGTAGAAGGTTTTTTCAGTTTCTTATTAATATGCATTCTGGAACTTGTATGCTTCTTTTCATGGTGGGGAAAGAGAAGCTCCAATCATTGGGGTCAGTTTCCAAGTCATGTAGCATGGAAAATCGTGTGGTAAAATGTTTTGCTTCCATGTTTTACGTGTATGGGACGTTGTACCATCTGGCAGGTGAAGTGGAGAGCAGAGAAAACGTAACATGTTTGCGTGTTCATCCAGGTCCCCCTGCCAAATCTGTTTCATTTTCCACCAGCATGTCTATGCTGGCAGAAAACGAATAGATAACGACGGAGTTTCCAGAACGTTTACACCTGGTAAAGGCAGGCAGATTCCAGAGGAATCCATACTAGGTGGTTCCTGCAGTCGCTAATTGTGACAGGCATTAACACTTTTCCAGACATGTGTGAGTGAAAGCTGTTTCACCTGTGTTTTACTATTTACTTTAACTTTACATGGTGGCAACAGTTTAAATTGCAACAAAGGGACCTTTTGCCAAAAAGTGTAAACAGAAGTGGTCCCCTACATGCAATTCAGGAACCAAAACAAAATTGCCCCATGCACGTTTTAATCAACATGTTACTGCAATGATGCATACGTTATCAAGTTCATTTATCATGTGACTTGTGCACTTTTAATGTCAGATGTAAAAATTGTTATGCATTGTATGCCAAACATTTACACATATTTGTAGCAACTTGAGCTGGGAAGATACCGGGAGAAATACCTGCATTTCAAGCTAGTCTTAAATTCTGACTTAATCACATAAAAATTCTGGGCAAATTGATGTAACCTTTCTAGGCCTTACCTGCCAAAATTAGGTGCCCCTAAAAGTGATCAAATTGCAGTATACTCTATTCCGAAAAAGCCTCACTCATAATTTAATAGACTGATGCTGGTCCTTATATAATAACTCTTCAAATTCAACACACAAAGTTGCAGATGTTGTTCGAAATGTGTATGTCAACCTGGTTGTAATTCCAATTGCTATTGCACCCTGTCTCTCTACTGCACTACCTCACACACCCAGCTTAGTTAAAATTGTGCTGAAGAAATACAGCAAAAAAGATATTTTCTGATTTAAAATGACATTCTTTAAGTTACAAACTGTCCCATTACATGTTTCAGTACTTTGGGGAGCAGGGGACTGTCTTCTATTACATGATGCCAGGTCTCCATTCCCCTTAACCAGGGCCAGCTTGGAGTAGCCACAGTGTTCGCGGAGGCATTGTCGAGTGCACTGAAGCTGAGATGGAATAAGGGCTGGTGACCACATAGCTTAGTCTTTGCAGAAGAGAAGGTGTCAATCCTTGATTCTCCCCAGCCAGTCCAAAACGACATAATGGGGCCTCTTGGATTGCGTAGTAGTGGTGGTAAACTAGAATTGTGGTCAGTAGAGGATGCAAGGTCACTGGGAGGTCACAGGTGAAGGGGTGCGAATTGAATAGAAGGGTAACAGCAAATGGGAAGGGGAGATTTGTAGACTGATGTTGCCACACTATTGTTCTTGCTTCTCTTTTGCTCTGTGCTTGTACTGTTTTCTAGCTCAATTAATGGATCTATGTTGTTAGTTAGTTTCCACTCCTCTTCCCTTTCCTCCTTTCCTCTCTCCGACTCACACTCCTCAATGTTCCACAGTCTCTCTCACTACATTTTACTCCCTATACCTCACTCTTTCTTTCTCCCTTGCACACCTCCCTTACCAAACCCACTTCCCTGCTCATTCCTTTCTCCCACCAAAACTGCTTTATACATTTCTATCTCTTCCCCTCTTCCACAATCTATCTGTCTTAAGCTGCCTTCCCCGCTCCCGCTCTTTTTCCTATCTCTTTCTTTTCCCATCCGCCTTCCCCCGCCCCCCCCCATCTCTCGCCTTCCATTTCTCACTCCCTGCCCCCCAGACAGCTGCCCGCTCTGGTTGCACACAGGGTCCTGCAGCCTGTGCATTAACACGCCGAGTTATATTATTGGAATTTAAACCTCTGACTTCTACATTAAAAACAGATCTCTGAAACAGGTGTTTATATTAAAGTACTGGGATATTTTATTGGTGACAAGTCGCTATGACTTGTAGATAAGGCATAGATCATTTCAGCCTGCTGCAGGCATGCCCTCTATCTTACTGTATGGTAAATGCTAATTGCAATCGCGGTGCTAGAAATAATTAGGCCGGCAGCTTGCTGATAGGGGACAGGCGACTTGGAAGGCTCCATGGAAAGTTGGTGACGATCGGGTGCAGGGGGATGACTCACCATTTGAGAGCAAGAGAGAGAGAGAGTTAGAGAGGGAGACAGAGAAACTGCTGCCAAATCATGACAGAGTCGGAGGCAGATGAATGAGGCAAAGAAAAAGGGATGGTTGGTAGGTGTGAAGGACAGAAAGAAACGAATCAGAATGAAAGAGAATGAAGGAAAGAAAGAATTGTGATAAGTTTAAATGTGGAATGACAAAGCAAGACAAATTCAAGAGAAAAAAGAAATAGCAAAAGGGGAAACTAGAGGACGGATATACAAACTATGACGTAAAACCTACAATTAATGCATCATAAAAGCAGCACATAGAAATGTGTAGCCTTATTTCAATCCAGATTCTAAAAGACACGGCCTCATCACGAGTTGGGCGGTAGACCTTAAATGCGGCAATAACGGTGATACTGCACATTTACCGATCCGCCCAATCTCGAGTCTGGCGTGTTTACACCCAGCTCAGAGCTGGGGGTAAACTCGCGGTATTACCACACAGTAATTACGCTGGAAATGGCCCTTAACATTTAGGCCCTTAACATTTAGTGCCCAACCTGTGATCCGGTGTCCTTAACACAAATAAAGTTGGGCGGTATCCCAGTCTGGATACTCGTGATGAGGACCTCAATGTTAAAGACTGAAAAAATAATTTCAACCCAACTCCATAATTACCATATCCGCTACATGAGTCTGACTACAGGGGTTCTGGAAATACCTTGAGATGCTGTGTGGGCTTTTGTTCACAGGGGGGAGCTGCAGATGCACAGGCCCTCAGAGGCTTGGGTTTCGTAAGCACAGGCCCAGGGTGAGGGAGCGGCGCAGGCCTTCGCTGTGGTCCGCTTGGCAGAAGCGGCCTTCCCTCTTTGAAGTCAGCAGCACTTGCAAATTTTGCCAAATGCGTGCTAATACTTGAGCCTGCCTGCACCCAGGAGAGGAACGGAAGCCTTAACGCCCGTTGCTCAAGACAGACTTTATTTTCGAAATAGTGAGAAATGTCATTTGCGGGTTCACCACGGGGGCAACAAAGCCATTTGTGACCCCCGTTGTTCAAGAAGTACAGGACATAATTTCACCAAAATGCAGAAGTGACATCACATGACCCTTGACCTCTGATGACATTTGCCCCCACCCCGAAATGACACCACGGGAAGCGATGAAACACGACCTTGAACCCCATGGCAAAACAGGAAATGCATCACATAGCATTGTTCCTAAGTACACTAAATACAATATGGTTATGATATCACTGTATTGTAATGTATATTTCATACAAGAATGGATCACCATATATATCATTAATATCAGTGTGTATAGGCCCATATTACCAAATTACTGTGAATGCACGCAGACGCCCAATGCCAAATGATAATGATGTGATATTATATAGCACTTAAGCATGAGCACTTTATATATAACAAATATACATGCAATATCACCCAACCTGTGTTCATACTCATTTATCAACCTAAGAAGGATGAAAGGCTGATTTGGCCTTGCCAGAATTCGGACCAGCAACCTGCAGACCACACACACATCGAAGCAGCGAGAGCTCAACCTACTGAGCTATCTTACCGACTATAGTAAAATGAGAAATTACATGGCTGAACGTTCTCACAGTCAGAAAGCAAGTTATACTCTCTAGTGAATACCATTACCCTGGTAACTGAGATTTAACAGCAGGCCAGTTCATCTGCAGGTCTGGTGCAAAATTGCCCAAATGTCAATCCTGCGTGGATCTACTTTTCAGGCTTCAGCAGTTGGCAAAATACATACTATTGGGAGGGTTCATAACTGTGTACTAAAGAATTTAGAGAAGCACAGCGAAAGCAGTGCATTCACACACCATCCCGTACTGTGGACACTCTTTACCTCAAACAAACATCCTGAACAGCATGCCATGGAAATAGGAAAGATAGACACATTACAACAAAGCATTCATTGTGGCACAATGAAATCAAGGGCCAATTTATGTGCTATGGTCAAAACTTTCTACACTGTACACAAGCTTTTATTTATTTATTTTTCCATTAGGCACAAGGATTTTGTCAAGGGGCCGAGGGCACTAAGATGGAATGTCTTGTGATGATCGTAACAGAGTCAACGGCAGAAATAAACATGCTATAAGTGCAATTTGCGAAAAGCAAAATGCATTTTATTTTTATTTATTCATTTATTTTATTTGTTGGTAGAGCCCAGACGCGGAGGTATCATAGCACTAAAGGTATGTAGTTACGACTAGGTGGAAACAGTGTGGTATTTACAGGGTACCATAGGTCGTGAGTTACAAATAGTATGGAAGTTACATTAATTACATCATAGATCAGGAGTCAAGTTCATAGTAGATAGGGCAGTCCAAAATTGTTTACAGATATTTGTTAAACAGTGAGGATTTTACTTTCTGACGGAAGAGTGCGTAGGCAGGTTCGTCTTGGATCTGCTGGGAGAGGGCATTCCAGAGTGTGGGAGGGATGGGGGTTAAGCAGGAGCCCCCAGCTCTCTTTCTGGCAAATCTAGGTATGTTCAAGGCTGATGTGGTGGAAGAGCTGAGATTGCGCATGTTGTCTTTCTTGATGATACGGTTAGTGAGGTAAGGGGGCAATGTTGTGTAAGCAATGGTAGGTGATGGTAAGCAGTTTGAATTCGATGCAGGCTTTGATGGGAAGCCAGTGTTCCTCCCATCTGATGTGAGAGATGTGGTCGGAATGCTTCAAGCCCCAGACTGCTCTGAGGGCATTGTTTTGGAGCAGTTGGAGCTTGTTGATGTTTTCGGTGGAAGTCCCTGCTAGGATGGCATTGCAATAGTCTAGTTTGCTGACTATGATAACTCTGGCTAGGGTGAGGTAGTTGTTAGAGGTAAGGAATTTCCTAGAAAGGTTTACACGTTTGGTGGAATATGCTGCAGAGGAGGCATGTTTAGCTCGGCGTCCGGGTAAACGTCTAGCGTTTATACATGGGCAGAGACGGGGATGATATTACCATCTATGCAAAAGCAGGAGAAGGCGGGGCTGAGGAGCTTAAGGTGGTGTGGGGAGCTCTGTTTTTTCATCATTCAGGCAGAGATGATGGGTGGCCATCCAAGCCTGTTTGATACTGAAGATGTGATTGATGTTGGCAGAGTCTAGGTCGTGGTTGCCAGTGATTTTGAGTAGTACCGGCATATCATCAGCAAAGTTGGTGTATAGAATGTTGAGGCTGTCTAGGTGGTCAAAGAGATGTTTGGTGTACATGTTATAGAAGTATTAGCATACTTGGTCAAAAAACATTTGACCTTTTACTTTTGACCAAATTATTTTGATCATTTGTTTGGTCAAAATTCAGTCATATTTAATTAAATATATATATGGGGTGGGGTAAGGGAATAGGGAGGAGTATTATGGGGGGTTGTTAGGAAAGATTCCCATTTACGAGTAATTTTCCCTCCAGTTGTGTACCCCCAACTTTTTGCTGCTGTTTAAACACTAGTCTGACTTTGCCCATGAAGCACAGTCTTCAGCTGCACTCCACTGGTACAGTGAACTTGGGTCTTCCTTCCGTTTTCAAAGGCCCTAGGCTCACTCAAAGGATTTTTCAGGAGTAGTGCATATGTGCCTTGGGACTGGTGGCAGATTATCTTTTCACATATTTTTAACCCTTTCATGCCATTCAAACTGCGTTTACCACGGTTGGCACAGGAAGGTGGCCTGGCTCCAAAATAGCCAAGGCACGAGGTTCTTTTTCCTGTCCTTTGGCCATCTTGCCCCTTTGCCTTCCCCAGTTCTAGCCAACCCAGGCCAGTCCTTATTTGGGCATGCATTCTCCCACAAAGTGCCAAGCTTTTGCGTGCTTCTGCATGCCTTGTGTGTGTGCTTCCAGGTTGTGGGCTGGACCGTCTAGATCCAATACACATCCTGAGTGCCAGAGAGTCTGGTGTGCTGTGAATGACTTTGACCACCATGGTCCGTGATTGGTCCACGTCTGGTGTGCCTGTATGTGAGCAGATCTCTCATTGGGACCTCTTTGTTTTGGGGCGAAGGAGATTCTGGATAAGAGAAGGCCCCAAACACCCACACCAGGCCGATTTCTTGAGTTCTCACTGAGTCTAGGATACGATCCAAGTATCCTGAAACTAAGAAGCTGAGTCGAGGTGTTGGAATCGAAATAATATTATACCTCCTATTGCATTGTTTGAATGTGTGTTGGCCTACGCCAAGTTGTCTAAAACATAGTGTAAATAGATTCCGCGGCAAGGTCTTGACCTTAACGAAAATTGTGTAAATCGCCATCTTGGATTTAGCCACCATTTTAGGTTCTCTTGTAATGTGGAAGTCACCCTGAACACCAAAATGGAGGCCGAATGACATTTCGAGTGAGATTCTGGCCGTTGTGACCTCCGCACACATGAATAAGTAATATGCCTGCAGGCCACTTGTTGGAGTCGCGAACTGAGACCTTGTCCTATCCCTGACCTATGTGTAAATGAACAACTGTATCAGCGGAACTGATCAAAATGCATACATTATGGGATTGACCTGGCAAGGAACCCTAGGCCTGGTCCTAAGAATGGTTAACCCGCGAGGGGGTCGGCCAGAGCAGGATAAAGAGTATAAAAACACGAGTATCCCAATGTACGGTCTCTCTCACTAACGCAGTGAACTCTCGTTGAAGTTCGTTCTGTTACTCTGAGAGCCGAATAGCTATCCGTTTGTCAATTGACTTTTTGGTAACTGTTGTAGCTTTTGAATAAAGCACTTTGTATGTTCTTTGTAACCTGTGTTGGTGTGTTTCCTTTGGGCTTCCCGGCCTCATATCAATTTCTTTGTTTTCACAGTTGGCGCCCGAATAGGGACCCTCAAGATTGATGCCGGATCATTGAAGGTTGACGCAGACTATCGAACCGGGATCGGACGGTGTGATTCTGCGGGCCCGACCGATCGAGACGCGATACCTCGGCAGCGCTGCACGATCCGATCCTTGGACGATAGTCGTGTGGTCTGACATGGCATCTTGACGACGGTCCAATTTTTGAGGCTGGCAGATTTGCCGAAACCACCATACACAAGGTAAAATTAGTTAGGTAAGTTCTTTGATAAACCGTACGGTCCTCCTTAGGTTTGGTCAGGTGCAGTCGTGACCTGGCTCTTAATTTAACCCTGACAATTTGAATTTGGCGTATTGTATCTGCAGACACAATTATTGACCAGGTAACACCAATTTTTTGTGAAATGCCTGGGAAATTGTCTAGCTGCTTTAGGGCTCTGTTCCGCAGCGATCGACAATCCTTGGAATTTAGCCGCCCAGCACCACAGGAGGGGTCGCCGGCATGTACTATGTACTGTAAGTATGGCATTGGAAGTATAGTATTTAATGATATTTGGCACAGACAGACCAGACATGCCTCCGAATTTCAGTGGCCAATCAACGGTAGTTTTGAGATCCCCCGTATTGAATACTTAGAATCGATCTTGTTAAAGAAGAATGCTAGACCAGCAGCCTTTGATGTTTTACAGAATTGGAAAAAAGAAGCATTACAGCAGCTTAAAAGTAGGGATAAACATGCACGTCGCCATAAAACAAACGCCGAAAAAGCATTATTATATGATAAAGAAAAGCGTTCAGAATCAGTTAAAAATATGGATAGAGCTTTTTCACTCGGGATCCAGAAAATTTACCCCTCTAAAGATTTCCATGTTTCTGAGGAATTTATCGAGAAGTTATTAAACGAACGCAGGCCTGATGCCTCAGCGCCACATCCGTATGCTCCCATTTTGGGCGCTCTGCCCATTCCTGCTGTTATTTCTGTTCCCCCTGTCCAACCTATTGTTCCTAGTCCTCTGGTTGTTGTTCCTCCACCTATCGCACCGCCCCTTCCTTCTACACCGATAGTTGCACCTTTATTAAATTTACCTACACCTCCGCTCCCGAGTGGCCCCGTATTGACTGAAGTCGATCCAGGTGCAGGATCAAAGATTGTCACTCGTAGTACTGTTTCTGCAGATAAGAAACAGGAATTGTTTGCATGGGCTAAGCATTGCATGGAGAAAGGTGATCAAGTTAATGTTTTTTCCACATTATTTAATTTGAATAGTTTTCCCGAGAAAAATGTTTTTATCAAAGGTTTGGGGACTCATTTGTGCGCGATGTGGGGTAGATTACAAAATTCAGATCTTCCACAAGGAGTGAGAGATCTGAATGCTTTGGCACTTTCGAGGGACACAGAGCAGAAAGTATATGGGCATGTTGAAAAATTGTTCGAGTTTAGGAAAGACTTTGAAAAGTCACGAGATGAGGACGACGAAGACGATAAAATATATGTACAGAAACGGTTCCTTCCGTGCCGTAGATCGGCACCTGAGGAAGTACGAATTTGTACTAAAGATGCGGTTCGATGGATCTCGGATTCATCGATTCCGCCAGATGAAGTATATGATACGTATAGTCAGTATACAGTAGAAATGCAAAGAAAGGTAATTCAGGTAATGGTACAGCACCTGCAAGAAGAATGTGTAAGAAAGAGGGTTAGTTGCCCCATAGAATTATTGGGGATTTGTAAAAGGGCTTTTTCGCCCGATATTTCTACAGCTGCCTTAGCGCTCGACCTGGACCTGTTGCTTAGTAAGCGGCCGGAGGTACCTATATCTCAGTTGCCTATGAGAGAGGTTCCTCCGACCTTTGTCCCAAAAGTTGAGATCCCCGCCAATGCTGGGACTGGTGCCCCCGCTGTGGATATCCCTACACATTATGTATCGCAATTTGTTCACGTCCCGTTTTCACGACAGGAAGTGAACACAATTAGACAATCAGTTCCCGATATCAGGAAAAACCCGACGGGGTTTTACAAAGAAATAGAGTCCGTCTTGCAGTCCTCTGTGTTCACCTTGAGTGATATTGACTTGTTATTCCCTGTACTCCTACCCGTAGATGTATGGAAACAGGTTCGGACAATAGACGATGTGCCGGGGTTGGGAGATACGTGGGCTAATATGATTAGAATTGATGGGGAAAGACCAGCTGGTGAGAAACCACCACAGGTAATACTTACTTTGCCTGATAGAATTGTCGCAAAACTGAAAACTATAATTCCAGAGAAAAGAATTATTTGGGACAAGCTTACGGCCTGTGTCCAAGGAAAAACTGAAGGCGCCACCAAATTTTTTAATAGATTCGAGCAGGTATTTTCTGACTTCAGTGGACAGGATTTAGGTACAGAGTCGGGGAAAAGGTTGTTCGTGGACAAATTTGTACGTGGATTGTTACCTGACATCCAGTCACAGATTATGTCCTCTGAGAGCGCTTGGCAGGCAAAATCTCAATCTGAGGTTTTGCACATGGCTCAGTATTATGAGAACCGTGTTAATAATGAGAAGGAAAAAATTGAAAAGAGGAAAGGAGATTTGAAAACCAAAGTATTATTACAGCAAATTGTTAGAAACCCCAGAGGAGGCACGACACAGACTAGAGGTCAGTATGTCCCAAAAGGAAATGCTCCTTTGGGTCCTGTGAATATTAATCAATGTGCTTATTGCCGCCAGGAAGGTCATTGGCGAGCACAGTGCCCTGTCCTTCGCCAGAGGTCAAACAGTGCGTTTGGGGTTATAGGTAGACGACCTCGGGGCCGCCCTGGAGCAGGGGGCCCTGATAGAGGTCAGCTTTTACAAGATCCTCAGCAACCTTTTTCACGGGAAAATCAGACCTCGAGTGTGGACTCGAGGAACATATTTGATCACCCTTCTGCTGCCTACCTTTCTGAAGCGCTTCCTTTCGACAATACTCTATTTCATTAGGATTGCCCGAAGCAGGGTTTGGAACCTTCACCTATTCCCGTTAATCAGAAAGGCCCCTACGGTGAACTATTAGTAGGGAATAGGAAACACCAGTTTTTGATTGACACTGGAGGGCAGAAGTGCTCCATTGATCATTCTCGGGTTCCAAACATCCCACTGTCAGGGCAAAGAAATGTTTCCGTAGGGTTTTCTGGTATACCAACTGCCTGTCCGGTTTCTGCACCGGTATCTGTTTCTTTGGGTCCCTTTACGGACCATTGTCCTTTTCTTCTCACTTCAAACTGTGGAGAGAATTTGCTGGGGTTGAATTTGTTAAAGAAATTGAATGCAGTAATTCATTGTTCTTCTGATGGAGTACGGCTGACGGTTTCACCACAGCAACTTCCTAATTCTCAGTTTTTGATTCGACCTTTACCTCCTGAGTTTAGCATTGTCCCGGAATGTTTGTGGGCGGTGGACGACAATGATGTCGGGGTGTTACAGATTGAGCCCGTTAAAATAGTCCTGAAACATGGAGTGAAACTGCCACGCATTCTGCAGTATAAAATATCAGCTGAGGGCGAACGTGCTTTGAAATACATTGTCTCTGATTTTGTGCATCGTGGGGTGATCGAGGAGATTACAGGTAGTTTGTGCAACAGTCCAATCTTGCCTGTATATAAGAAAGGTGACAATGCAATTCCATACCGGTTCATAATTGATCTTCGTGCTATTAACAGAGTGGTCGCCCCACAATATCCAATTGTGCCCGATGTCACGACGATATTAACAATGATCCCTGCTACGGCTACGCACTTTAGCTTTGTGGATTTAAAAAACGCTTTCTTTAGCATTCCTATACATAAAGAAAGTAGATATCTGTTTGCGTTCACCTTGGGGGGACGCTCATTTACATTTACAAGGGCACCTCAAGGGTATACTGAAAGTCCCAGCATTTATAGTAGAGCTTTGAAAGAGCAGCTTGACACCCTTGAATTGCCACCTACTTGTACGCTGCTTCAATATGTTGATGATTTGCTTTTGGCTGCAGACTCTGAGGGTGCTTGTAAAGAAGGCACTGTACTGTTGCTTGTTCATCTGGCTAAAAATGGTCACAAAGCTTCGCTTAAAAAATTTCAATATTGTTGTCAGGAGGTCGCCTATTTAGGCTACCTCCTGTCAAAGGAGGGGAGAAGATTGACACCTGAAAGAATAAAACACATTTCTGGCATGTCTGTTCCAAATACACAGAAGGAAGTCAGAGCCTTAATAGGTATGGCTTCTTACTGTAGGTTGTGAATCCCGAACTTTTCACTAGTGATAAAACCGATGTTGGCTTTGACGAAGAAGGGCATTTCTCTGCCACTGCCATGGGAATCGGAACATCAACGATCATTTGAGCTTCTCAAAACCGCGCTATGTTCTGCACCGGTTCTGGGTACTCCAAATTATGACAAGGCCTTTGTGTTGTTTGTGCATTAATGTGATGGATGTGCTTTGGCTGTGTTAACACAGGAACACGGAGGGAAGAATAGGCCGTGCGGCTACTACTCCTCCGCCCTTGATCCTGTCGCATGCGCTTTGCCAAGATGTTTGCGCGCTGTCGCTGCTGCTGCCGCGTCTGTAAAACAGAGTGAGGGGATGGTCCTAGGCCATGATTTGATTTTGATGGTACCTCACTCTGTTGATATTCTATTGAACAAAACCCAAACGCAACACCTCACTTCTGCACGGTTAACAAGGTATGAACTAATCCTGTTTGCCCCTCACATCCAAATTAAGAGGTGTTGTGTTCTTAATCCGGCTGAACTCTTACCTTTCCCGCAAAACGCTGTTTGCGGTGACGAAGAATTACATGACTGCCTGTATACCACTGAACAAGAAACGAAGGGCAGGATAGATCTCATAGATACTCCTTTGGATAATGCAGAAGGGGAGCTGTTTTACGATGGCTCCTGCTTCAAACTTTCGGATGGTACATCTACAGCTGCTTATGAGTTACTACATTGAGCAAAGTTGTCGAAACTAAGAGAACTTCGCATAACTCCGCTCAGGCAGCAGAGATTATAGCGTTGACCCGAGCTTGTGAACTTTCCCAAGGGCGTAGAGTAAATATATATACTGATAGTCAGTACGCATTTGGGGTGGCTCACAACTTTGGAAGGATCTGGTCGGAAAGAGGGTTCCTGACCTCACATGGGACCAAGATCCAGCATGGCCCCTTGATAGTGCAATTACTCTCGGCACTCTCACTCCCTAAACAGTTAGCGATCATGAAATGTGCAGCACATCGTAAGGTCATAGATGATGTGGGCAAAGGGAACGCTTTTGCGGACTTGATAGCCAGACAAACGGCCACAGACCTTAGCACGGACATGTATGCGAGAAATGAGAGATGCTTACATAATGGATGAAGGTATTGGGTCTGTGCGAGATATTCAAACTGATGCCACAATAGAAGAATCTAAAAGGTGGGCTGAAGGAATGGGGAAACTGGATGATGAAGGGTGTTGGGTGGATACATCCGAAGGGAAATGGTTGCTCCCTGATTCATATGTATTGGCAATGGTTACGATGGCACACGGTCCTACGCATGTGTGTGCCCAGCAGATCACGAAAATGCTAGAACAAGTTTGGATAAATGACAAGATTCTGGAGACTGCGAAGAGGCACGTCCAGAACTGCATGATCTGCTTACAGCACAATGTGGGTAAGGGGACAGTGACTCCAAGGGGAAGCTTTGGGCCCCCTTCTGTTCCCTTCGAGGTCATTCACTTTGATTTTATTGAGATGGAACGATGTAATAATTTAAAATATGTTCTTGTAATTATTTGTGCCTTCAGTAAATGGGTCGAGGCTTTCCCCATTAAAGATGCTACCGCCATGACCACTGCAAAGATTATGGTAAAAGAATTCTTTCCTCGATTTGGGCTCCCGAGGATAATTTGGTCGGATAAAGGTCCCCACTTTATTGCAGCAGTAATTTTGCAGATATGCACAGCCCTATGTATTGAGAAACGATTTCACTCAGCTAGACATCCTCAAAGCGCTGGGTTGGTGGAAAGACACAACGGTATTTTAAAGAATAAGCTTGCAAAAACATGCGCTGATACCAAACTAAAATGGGCAGATGACTTACCTATCGTGTTATTAGCTATGCGTACCACACCTCAGACTAAGACTGGGCTTTCTCCATTTGAGGTAGTGGTGGGGAGACCTGCTAACATTTGGGGTCTCCCAAAACCTAAAGCCCTGAGAGAGGTGGAAAATGTATTGCTTGTAGACTATTGTAACCAGTTAACTAAAAACCTGTATTTCATTTAACACCAGGTACACTCGGCTTTACCTGTACGGTTCACGGGCCCAGGACACGATATACAGCCTGGAAGTTGGGTCCTAGTGAAGGCCTACTAGAGGTCTTCCTGTCTCGCGCCTTGCTGGCGGGGACCTCACCAGGTGTTATTGGTCACCAGGACAGCAGTGCAGCTGGCTGGAAAGAAGAACTGGATTCACGCGACGCACGTCAAGAAACTTCCTCACCCGACGCCACACGTTACAGAAGAAGCAGAACCCCTCGCTGATGCTACAGTCTCTGATCTTGGAGTAGCAAACAGCGCTGTGAGTGCCTCGGAGAATTTCTCTGAGCCTGAGGAGCTTGGGGAACAGTCCATTTCGTCTCCGCACTCTCTTGAAAAATCACTTCCGGAAAACACTGTTTCAAGCTCTGTGACTTCCGTCGCCTCCGACACGTGGCTTCCCTCAGGAAGTGACGACACTTTACTTCCGGACCAGACAATTTTGGGTACCACCAGGTACAACCTTCGACGAAGGAAATAGAACTACGGCATGAGTTTTTCGTGCATCTGGAAAAAGGAAGTGATTGGAAATTCTCTTTTTATGAGAAAGTTCTGTTGAACAAAAAGGGATTCTGCTGGCTAGGGTTGGGAAGGACTAAGAAATCGCGCGACCGCAGCGTCGCCAGCAACGAACATTGGGGTCGTCGATTGAGGAACTACGATGCCTGCCACCTACGCTGCTGCCCCCCGCATTGGACTTGTGAATAAGGGGGTGACCAAATTGGACAATGAACAATGTGCCTGGGCCCCGAAAACCTACTGCTGTGTGTTGATAATGATAATTGTTATTTTTGCAACTGCTGCTGTAGGACTTTGGTATTTTGAAGAAATCTATCCTCTGAAACCTTTACTACCAACCGAGATTGTACCAACTGTTTTGACTCCCTCTGTACACCTTCACACTCTGTCCCCTAGAGACTCCCAACATAGACAAAAGTATCATAATAACACTCTGATGATAGTAATGAATGCTCTCATGCCATTTTTAATAAGAGTAATTGTTGGATTTGTACTCATTTACCGCAACATAGGAACAAGGGACTGGGATGGTATATACATCCTCTACCTTTAACGACTGCTTGCTATGCCTCTCTTAGAGCACTATTCTTTGGCCGTTGGAATGATAGCATCTCAGGGAACTTTGATGGAACTAATTTGAATGATTTCGAGAAACGTGAATTGACTCCCCTGGGATGCTCGCTTTTCGCAAATAGAAGTAAACCTAACGTTGCTTCTATTAGGCCGTCTGACAAACTATCTCTTCCTTTTCAAACTCTAATGTCCTTTAAAATGGCTCCGATAGGCAATAAGGATGCTGTACCTCCTTCTTATTCTATAAATCATAGTCCTGACTTGGTTCCCTTCTGTGTACAGAGAAATGGCACTAGGCCAATGGGAGATTTTGAAGGTTGTAAAAACATTGTAAATTTGACTGGAGAAAACAGGCCTTTGTATGTAGGGGGCCTGTTTATTTTGTTTGTGGTAGTTTAGCATTTCCCTGGTTGCCCAAGGATTGGCAGGGGACCTGTTATTTAGGAATATTGTTACCCGGGGTATTTGTAGCAAGTACATTAGAGGTTTCTAAGGCTCGCCCACGGCGAGACGAGAACAGAGATACCCCTGGGCAAGTATTGGGAGACATAGCAAAATCAGTTGTGCCCTTTTGGGGACAAATAACAAACTCAGAGAACATTAGGGGATTAGCAAGGGTACTGGAGAGAACGATCAACCGGACCACGGACATACTCTACAATATGACCTTAGAGCAAAAAGCAATAAGATTGGTAGCACTTCAAAATCGGATGGCATTAGATGTCATTTTGGCAGAACGAGGTGGAGTATGCAAATTAGTGGTCCACTTGCTGTGTTTTTGTACCAGACTCCTCGCCAACAATTTTTAAAGCAATACAGAACTTGCATACTCTCAGTTCTGAAGTACATATCCCTGTAGGAGACTGGAATCTTAGCACTTGGTTCTGGGATTCTTTACGATCTTGGGGTTGGAAGGTGCTTTCCGTTATTCTGGTTATTTTAGGGATCCTGCTATTCCTTTGTTGCTGTTTTCAATGCCTCCCGAGTATATGTGGAATGCTAGGGGGATGTTGTGCCCAAGCAGTGAGCGCAATAGGGCATAAAATATATGCCCCGGATACAGCATCTAAAGAATTCATGTTACAAGAGGTTTTGATGAACGACCTAATGGCTATAGACATTACAGACAATGATTCGGAATCTATGGATGATAACACATGGAGTTATTTTCAAAAGTATAAGGAATGATGTTAGCACTTGGCATAGGCCAAAAGGAGGGTCTGTTGGAATCGAAATAATATTATACCTCCTATTGCATTGTTTGAATGTGTGTTGGCCTACGCCAAGTTGTCTAAAACATTGTGTAAATAGATTCCGCGGCAAGGTCTTGACCTTAACGAAAACTGTGTAAATCGCCATCTTGGATTTAGCTGCCATTTTAGGTTCTCTTGTAATGTGGAAGTCACCCTGAACACCAAAATGGAGGCCGAATGACATTTCGAGTGAGATTCTGGCCGTTGTGACCTCCGCACACATGAATAAGTAATATGCCTGCAGGCCACTTGTTGGGGTCGCGAACTGAGACCTTGTCCTATCCCTGACCTATGTGTAAATGAACAACTGTATCAGCGGAACTGATCAAAATGCATACATTATGGGATTGACCTGGCAAGGAACCCTAGGCCTGGTCCTAAGAATGGTTAACCCGCAAGGGGGTCGGCCAGAGCAGGATAAAGAGTATAAAAACACGAGTATCCCAATGTACGGTCTCTCTCACTAACGCAGTGAACTCTCGTTGAAGTTCGTTCTGTTACTCTGAGAGCCGAATAGCTATCCGTTTGTCAATTGACTTTTTGGTAACTGTTGTAGCTTTTGAATAAAGCACTTTGTATGGTCTTTGTAACCTGTGTTGGTGTGTTTCCTTTGGGCTTCCCGGCCTCATATCAATTTCTTTGTTTTCACAGAGGAACCACTTTTGACCCGCTGGAAGGTTTGGCACCCTGAGCCAGCTGTTGTCCCGCCAGACCACGCTGCATCTGATCGAACAAGAAGGTATGCGAAGACGCTTCGACTCATTGGAATAGTAGGACCAACTATTCTCAACACCTTCATCAAACCTTGCAAGTAAGCCTTCTCAGAAGTGTCCCTGGGCCAACCAGTGGACTGACCAGCGTGTGCAGGACATTTTCTCTGACACCGCGACCATTTTGAGGGGATCCTTCTAACTTGGTAGAGCGTAAACTCTGTGTTCACATCCCTGTCACACTGAATATCGTATCCCAGGTCTGGAATAAAGAGAGAGCGCCTGAACCGGAGTACTCGTGGTTACCTTGTCGCCCAGCCGTGGTGACAAACTTTGCAGGTGCCTTGCTGCTGTGCTCCTCTGTGCCCTGAAGCCTTCTACAGTGAAACTGGACTGATCCATCTACCAGGAGCAGAGAAATCACCACTGTCCCGTCATGGAATCATTGCTATAACTTCGCTGCTGAAAGCCACAGCGCCTTACAACTGCTGCATTTGAACCTGCAACCGAAGTGGACTCGACTGCTGAAGTTTTGTCCAGAGTGCGCCGGGGATCGGTGAGTACCTGCAACCTTTACCAGTGGCCCCTAGCGCATCCATCCACTTTTACGCACAAATGTCCCTGGAGGGCCACTCCCTTTCTGCAGGTAGCCTGTGCTACCGACCCATTCCCAACTCCTGGAAACTGTTCTGCCCTCTTAGGGAGACCCTCCACGAATAGTGGAAACTTATTCTTCATTGTGTCACCCACCTTCCTGAGCTGCTAGAGCCCTTGCAAGAGACCCTGTTTTCGCCCTTCTGCACTATAGCATGCACCAGCATTTGACATTGAGCGCTGCGCTCCGCTCTTTGTGGGGACTGGACTGCCTCTCAGGGTTAATTGTACGAAGAACTGCCTAAAGACTATTTGCCCTGCTTGCTTCCTTCCCTTTTAGGTTGTGGACCCATGCTGTGCCTATAGCCCTTTAGGCCACTTGGTATTGTATACATGTGTTGTAGTAGTGTTGTAGTGGTTTAATGTGTTTCTATTGAATAATTTGTGTTGAAGTTAAAAAGCCTTGAATAAACGTACATGTATTTTTAATATATATACACCTGACTGGGAGTGATTTGTAGTGTCCTTTACTCCGTGTGGTCATTGGGGTCTTTCAGTCACCCTCACCCCTCCTGAGACTGAGTTTTGACCCCTGCCAATGCTACCTTTATTGGTCTTCCTTGTCCAGAAGGTTATTGTGTTCCAAGAAACTAGGCTGGCCTTGTGAACCTCTGACCACCAGGTCAGAGTTCAGACATCCATCTAAACAGGGGTCTCCCCCACATTTCGACCAAAAAAAGAACAAAACAAATTCAGTCAAATGTGAAAAGGTCAAATATTTTCGACCCTGTAGACCCAAACCGTTATAGGGGGTGCAGGAGAGGCAGGAGCCCTGTGGGACATTGTAGGAAAGAGGAATGGGTCAGCTGACTCGGGGCCCGCAAAGACCCTGGTGGATCAGCCAGAGAGAAAGGACTGGATCCATAAGGTGGCTTCTGGGGCGAGGTGGAAACTGGTGTTGAGGTGTTGCAAAGGATTTCATGGTCTACTAGGTTGAAAGCTGCATAGAGGATAGCGAGCTTGCCATTATCCCTAATGTGGTTGAGCTGGTTCTTGAGGCCAAGGAGGACAGATTCAGTGTTGTGTCTGGATCTGAAGCATGTTTGGGGGGTGCCTAATAGATGATGTCTTTCAAGGTGTAGTTGCAGTTGCGAGTAGGCAGTGTGGTCCAGAATTTTGACGAGGCACGGAACTATGGTGATGGGGCGGTAGTTGGTAGGGATGGTGGGGCTAAAGTGGGTTTCTTCAGGAGAGGTGTGGCCCATGCATCTTTGGTGCCAGTAGGAATTGATTTAGACTTAAATGAAGCGTTATTAAAACTAGCAATCGATGTGGCCAGGGGTTCTGCGCACATTTTGACAAAGTGGGATGGGCAAGTGTTGCCAACACTGGAGGCTTTCAAGTGGTGGATGGTAGTGAGGACTTCTGGAGGGGAGACTGCAGAGAATTGAAATTGGGCAGGAGGGGTGGCAGTAGTGGGGGTGCTGAGCAGGGGGAGGGTTGCAGGGGTGGCAGAAGGGATTAAGTGTCTGTGTTTTGGTGTCCAGGGAGCATTGGATGAGTGTGCACCATGCTTTGTTTTTTGGGAAGTTGTCATGTGGGGTTGCTGGGGATTCAAGCTCTCTAAGAATAATTCTGAAGAGTTCTTTGGTGTTGGAACTTGCATCTGATATACTGGTGTTAAAGATGTTGGCTTTAGTATCAATGATAGCTATTTTATAGATGTGTGCTGTGCACTGGAAGGCTGCTTTGTTGGCAGGAGTAGTTTTTTTTCCAGAGATGATCAAGGGCGCATTTCTTTTTCTGGAGGGAGGCTAGGTCATCGGTGTACCAGTTTTGGGTTTTAGTTTTTTTTTTATTGGGATGTGGTTTTGAGGGGAGCACGTTCATCAAGCGCAGTGAGCAGTGTAGAGTTGTTTGCTGCTAGAATGACTTCGGGGGCAGAATTGTTGGGGGCTGATTTGAGGGAGGCTAGAATGGAGGGGGTCAGTAGCTTGACTGTAAGCTTACGGGTGTGTCTAGCAGTGATGTGAAGGGGTTCGCTGATAGTAGGGGTGTTTGTGGTGACAGTAGTAAAGGGATCAATTAGTGATCTGACTGAGGAAGGGGGAGAGGGGAAGCTACTTGGAGGGGAATGTTGCATGGGAGTATCCAGTCACATGATCTTCCTTTTTCGCGGGTTGGAGAGAGGACTAGTTGAGTGAAGTTCATCTCTTCAAGGGTGGCTGCGAGGGAAGATGCCTTATGGTCAGCAGGGTCATTGTAGCCTAGATTGAAGTCTCCTAGGAGAATACATTTGGTGTTAGGCTTGCGGAATGGGGTGATGAGGAGGGGGAGGTCAGTTTCTGGATTCCTGGTGTGGGAGGGTTGAAGATAGAGGAGAAGTAGTTTGATGGTGGTTTGGGGGAGAGGATTCAAGTTGGATTAGAAGGATTTTGTAGCCTGGTAGTTGCTGCAGATGTGAGGCTCTGATGGGGATGGTGGATTTGTGTCTGAAGGCAACACCACCTCCTAGGCGGTCTTGACGGTCGACTCGTAGGATGGAGTATCCAGTAGGTATGGCGTGAGAGAGGAAGGGGCCAGCAGCATCATGTAGCCAGGTTTCAGATAAGACTAGTAGGTCAAGGTTCTTACCTAATAGGAGGTCGTGGATGTCAGGGCCATGTGCGCAGATGGAGCAAGCATTGATCAGTGCACATAAAAAGTATTGGAAGGGGAGTGGGAGTGATGGGGGTATGTTGGGAGAGGGGGGTTGGCTAATGGGAAAGCTAGGGGCGATCAGAGACAAGGGTTTTTGGGAGTGGTAGACCAGTGGAGAGAGGGGTTGTGGGTTCTGGAGCAGAGTCTATGTAGTCAGGCAAGGCTTATACATGATGAGAGGGGTTCTAGTGGTGTGACAGGGGTGGCTGAGAGTATGCTCTCAGTTTGGGAGAAGCTGAGTGGGTGGGAGGAGGTGTCTATCTTGAGGTTGGTGTTGCTGGCAGCTTTGCATGAGCAGTCAGCAGGCTGGTTGTACATTAATGGACTTGTGCGCGGTCTGAGACTTGCGTTTCTGTCCTGGAGACTAGTGAGAAAGGTTTGTGATGGGGTATGTCCTGTCAGTGAATAAGGGCTATAATGTAGGAGTGCTGATTTGTTGGTGGGGGGTAGAATGTGAAGCACGCTACGTGGTTTGGGTTGCATTTGCAGTGTAAGCAAATGGGGAATATGAGCACGAGAGCAATGAGGATTTAAGTGTCTGGAGCCTTGTTCCTTTGAGTGTACTTTGAGCGGTGTTGTGTGTGTGTGGGCGGCTGAAGCAGGGCTAGTGAGGGCAGGGGTGTCATTAAAGGATGACCTGCAGGAGCCTTAGGATGGTGTTTTAGGATGGCTAAAACTTTTTTTTGTGGCCGCAGTGTCTTGTGCGCATGCACGCACCTGAAAGCTCTTGGGAACTGTAGTTTATGGTGGGAGGTAGCTCCGTCATGCCGCAACAAGATGTATTTCGTGCCTGCAAGAGGAGTGGAACGCACAGATGGCCTGTCCGCACAGATGTATGCATTTGGGCTGGAGTTGGAATTAGATGTGGTGGATGGGGTAGTCGAGTGTTCGTGGGAAAGGCGTCGACGAATAGTAGTGCTATTGGGAATGCGTTGGGCAGGAAGAGGACCTTTGCATGACTCGGTGGGTCAATCAAACTCAGGTAAGTTGTGTCTCGCTGAGGGAGGTGTGCTGCAATGGGGCAATGGGGTCTCTGAATGGCCATGGGCATGCGCAAATGTAGATGTAAGAGAGCGGTGTGGTTGCGGACGTGAGTGGTGTCGGTATGATATGCCGTTTTTACTTTGTGCTGGGCATTAGGCTTAAAGTGGGGGAGGAGCACGTAGTGATTGGGGTCGCAATTTGAAGGCTATTCACGTGAGAAGCATTGATGCCAGGTGCGGATACTTGGGCTATGCTAGTGGCTGACAGTGGGATTGTAGTCGTACAGTGCGGACGGGCATTTGGACATACTTCAACATTAGTGTTAGTAGTGGCACTGATGCCGTACTGTGCGGCCAATGATTGGAGAGGTTGCGCTGGCAGGCATTTCAATGCCAAAATCGACTGATGCCCCTGACAGAGGGCCGACTTGAGGAAGGTGCTTGGCAAAGGCGGGTAGATGTGATTGTGGCAGTGCAGGCGATCAGGGACAAGTTGGAGGGTAACGTTAGTTACCGGCGAGCATTGTTCATTAAAGATACTGGCATGGGGCGCATAACTATCCTTTGCAATGCAATGAGTGCTAGTTATGGCCGGTTCAGAGGCACACATCAGGTTAATGGGGGATGAGTGCCTAACAGATGGTGGATTGCAATGTAGGGCATCGCTAGACATATGAAAGGAAGGCTGAGCAGTATCTATGATTGAAGCATCATTCTCTTCTGATTTGGTTACATGGCAAATCTCTGAAAATGTTTGCTTAGCATTTAAGTTAGTAACATCAATTCTGTGCAGTAAGTACAGTATGCATATTTTATAATAAATGTGTGCCCAGGGTTCAATGTCAGGGGTGGACAGTGCCTGATGTGCAGCATGTCCAACTTCGCTGTCAATGCAGCTTAGACCGGCATAGACTAATTGCAGAGGCCTTGAGTGTAGGCCTTCAGTGGGGGCCCGCTTCATCTACCGGTGCAAGGGGTTGGCTCCTTCAAATGGGGACACCAGCCAATCAAGGTGCTGTAGGCCCAGGGCAGACTGGGAGCCTGGTGTGCAATGAGGTATGCTGGTGGCCATCTTGGATGTTGTTGCTGGAGCTCCGAATTCTGTTGTCGCTGTTACGCTCACCTGGCTCCCACAGGGGCGTCGATCGGACCCGGACAGCTGCGACCTCCTCCAACGTGAAGCGTAGTGCAGAGATGACAGAATGGACTGGACCACATAATCTCGTCTGCTTGACCCGTAGAAGTATTCTCCTGCAAGTGGAGAGAGGGATTTAGCCACCCGTGCATTCTACTAATGGCTCCCCAATGTTCTCCCCACTAATCACCACCGATATTCACTTTCAGTAAGCTCACCTTATGTTTTTAAATGATGAGCTCTCCATCCTGCGTGGAATGCAGGGGCGCGTAGATACCAGTTACTTCACTGGTTTGAAGGCGTTGGAAGAGTTCCGGATGAATATTGACTCCGAGGTTCCAGGTGAGAACCCGTAAGTATAAAATTCAAAGAGTTCAATATGTCCGATGTTCACTCTTGAACATTCCTTTCTTGTGTTGCAGCTGGATCCAAGGGAAGATTGTCTTATGGCAGCTGATGGTGTTCAGATAAGAGTCTGTATTACCCGACACTGTCCGGTAAAAGATGCGTGTATTTAAATTGCTGGTTTCTCTCTCCTTACAGGTGCGGCGTAAGAAGTTGCAGTTTGTTACAGAATAATGCCTCCGGTTGTTAATCAGGTAAGTCTATGGTGGAGAGGTTGTATTTGTTGGCTCTCTTGGCTCACCTTATGTTTCTTTTGTCCCCTATTTGATGCTGGAAATGCATCAGAAGGACAGGGCCTCTGAATCCTTGTCCTTTACTGCTTTTCTGCCCAGGAGTCCATGTGGCACCCCTGGCAGTGCAGCTCTCTCTTTTGGTTTGGTGAACAGACCCATGGGATACCCTTATAGCACCCATGGGTAGGGGTACAACCCTGTGCCCCTAGTGTATGTTTTTGGGCACCTGTGGGTGGCTCACAGAGCAGGGTATGGGCTGGTGGCAGCTCCATGCTGAATTTGATAGGTGCTCTGGGTGTCCTCCATTTTCGGATACCCAGGCCCTGCCATTGGGATCAGTTGATTCCTGATAGGAAACAAGATGGCCCCTGTGGCCTCTTGCTTTCTATTGCCTGTTACCTTGTTTCCCAAAGTCCTGGGAAGCCCTGACTCTGTCCCTTCCCCCTGACTGGCTGTTGGGTGGAAATTCCATATATGGTGTTGTTGTGAAGGCCCAGCTAGACTGACTGGAGCCTTCCCAGTGACTGTATGTTGTGGGTACCTCCTGTGGGTGGGACCTGGGTGAATGGAGTGTGTGACCAATATACACTCCTTGTTGTGGTTGTCTGGTTTCTGGCATGAGAGACAAAGACTGAGACAGCCCTGCCCGAAACTGGCCTGAATGCAGTGTGTAGTGTTGAATGGCTGGGTACTTGTCCCAATCCACATTCCTTGTTGTGAGCGTCTGAAAGGGAGGAGTCGGGCCTGAATGCACTGTGTGCCTGATTGGCTGACTGACTGCATGAATGCCCTTCAGTATGATTGGCTGCTGAGTGTGTGCCAGCAGTGTGGATGAGAGACAGAATAGTATATCTGGGGACCTCGCACCACTGGTAGAAGGTTCAGGGAACGTTCAGAAGGTTCAGGGAACGTTCAGAAGCATTCAGAAGCGTTCTGGAGCTGAGTCTCCACTCTAAGAGTAACTGGAACTGCTGATCCTCGACGTCCAGCTGGAAGAAGAAGACTTGCTGTTGCATTTGCTTCGACTGATCCGAAGGCTGCCGAAATCATCGAAGACTGACCCGAGAGAGGACCTGGTAAGGCGCCCTCTTCCCGTGCTCCGAGGGACCATCGAGCACCGCTCCATCTTCGCCGAAGCGCCCTGGAAGACAGACCCTCGAAAGGCTGCCGACCCGAGACGGGACCGCCGAGGAGATCGAAGTGAAGCACCCGGACATCGCCGCCGTCGAAGTCCATCGCCGTCGACCAGGGTTCGCAGGTTTGTGTAACCGCTGGAGGCCCGTCGAAGTTGTGTTGCCCAGCCGTGGGAACCACTTGACGCCGTGCCGCCGACGACCGGAGTCGTCCGCTCCTTTGCCTAAGAACATTCGAATCGAAGGACTCCCTCGTCCGCACCGTCGACCGCTTTATCCTGCCGGAGAAAGTCGAGGACGACCAACGCGCCGAGGAGAAACCTGCCGGTGGGTTTCCCGCCACTCGAAGACCACAAAGACTCGAACGACTCGACGCCCTTGCTGGGCCTCCGTCTCCACAATCTTTGCGGTCCAGAACTATTGTCACCGAGGTGCCCCGCACGCCTCTGCCTTGCAGAACGCCGACGCTCCGACGCCGACGAGCACCGCTCGGACGAAGCTGCCGCCTCATCGATGCCGTTCTACCCTGTTTGTCGACGGACGTTCGACGCCCCGTGTCTCCCGCTTGAAAGGGAAGGCATTCAAGAAGGGCCGTCGATTCCCCGTCGCCGAACACTGAGTTCCTCGACGCTTCTCGACGCCTCTCGACGATCCGTGACTCCCGCTTGAAAGGGGGTTGCTCAAGAAGGATCTGTCGACGCCTCTTCGAAGAACTCGACTCCACCAGGTACATTGGGGGGGTAAAAACATTATAGGATGGAATAAGACTTGCAGAACAATATATGGACTGGGCTTGTGCTATATCTTTATTTTACAGGTTGCCCAGGTGGGGGGATCTCCACACAGAACTGTGCCTAGTGGTAGGGGCCAGTATTCTGCCTATTGCTCAACCATCTTATTTTCTCTCCTCTCTCTATTGCTGGTTTCACTCTATTGATCTGTGTGACATTGTTACAGTATTGTTGATGCACTTTAATGAGTTCTAATACAAAGGGTGGTACCACTTTAGAATTGTATATATTTGCCATTGTTGATTTTCCTAAGTACAAAGTGAGTTATTATGATAAGTGTACATAACCTTGAATATTGATTATATAAAGACTGTGTTCTAACCAATACAGTGTGTGGACATTCCTTTGTGGGGGCTTGGGGACTACACTGTACTTAAGAACCAGCCTGCATCACCTCCTGAGAAGCTAGGCCTTGATTGCTCGTCCATTGCTACCGTAATAGAGAATCTTGGCTGGGGTCTTCTGTGCCTCTCTTCTACCATATAGAGAGCAGAAGTACAGACACCCCCTACCGGTCTTCTTTCACACTGGTGGCAGCGGTGGGATGCTTATGGTTTTAAGAATCAGTGTATAACCGTGCCACTTACAAAGGATATCCGCACTTTATTAAATTAAGGTTTAGTTGTGTACAAGATAACTGCATTACAAACAATGGAGTCTATTGCAAATGGCAAATTGACTCGGATGAGCTTGGAGGCTCTCCAGAGTGCTTGTGAAGCCAGGGAGTTAGACTTTGTGGATAAGTCTAGGGCTGAGCTGATAGCTGCCCTGGTGGACTACCAGACTGATGGTGAAACTCTTGATGAGGGGGGGAATGCAACCAATGAGGACTCTGCCCCTGGGGTTTCTGCTGAATCTGTTTCTGGGAATGCCGCCATTCCTGCTGCCTCTATTCCAAACCCCAGCAATTCCTTGGAGCTTGAGTTATTAAGGATGAAATTGGCCTTTGAATACCGCAAGTTGGAAATAGATGCTGAACTTAAGAAAGAGGAGTTGGCTCAACAAGTGGAGTTCAAGAATAGGGATCTTGAACTCAGAAATAAGGACCTTGAACTCAAGAGCCAGGACACTGCATGTCAGAGAATCCAGCTAGAGAAAGCTAGAGTGGAGACTTCAGTTAAAACCAGTGAGAGTGTCAGGTCCCCAGCCACCAAGTTTATGGAAGATTTGGTTGGTGTATTTGTGGAGGGTTCAGATATCCTCCAATGGATTGAAGCGTTTGAAATGGCTTGTGCGATTCATGATGTTGATAAAAGAAATTGGGCTAAGTGTTTGTTAAGCAGAGTGCCTCAAACTGGATATGACTGTATTCTGAAGCTGAGTGTGGAAGAAAGGGGTCAGTATGAGTGTATGAAGTCTGCTTTGATTGCCAAGTTTGGCAAGACACCTACCCAATACCTTAGAAGGTTCAGGGATTTTAAGAAAAGAGAGAATGTGTCTTGGGTTGACTGGGTGAGTGCTGCGCACATGAACATGATGGGGTGGATCGATGGATACAAGGTTAAGACTTTTGTTGAATTGTCCCACCTCTTGTTTTTTGAGCATTTTTCTGAAGCCTGTTCACCAGAGCTGCGTCAGTATGTGGCTGACCAGAACACTTTGGACCCCTTTAAGCTGGCTAGGTTGGCTGACAAGTGGGTCTCCCACCGGGTGTCCCCTAAGGACTCTAGTGGGAAGGACAAGCCAAAGAAAAGGGGGCCTCTCAGAAAGCTGAGGAGTCCCATAAGCAGTCACAGTCGGGTAAACCTAAACCTTCCTCTCCCAAGACCCAAAAATCTAGTGGGGATAAGTCATCTGTGGGTGGGAATAAGAGTAGTGGTCCACCTGCTGCCAAGCAGGCTCCCAGTGGTTCCAGTACCGTACCCCGCACTCCTGGCGCTTGTTGGGACTGTGGGGCTCTGGATCACAAAAGGGGTGACTCCAAGTGTAAAGGTAAGGCACTTGGAGTACAGGCTGTCAGCCTGACCTACCTTACCCCGTGTCTGAGGTGGAGGCCACTGTCCTCCCCTCCTCTACCGGGATCACCTTTGGTGCTCCGGTAGAGATTTCCTTAGTATCCCTTGGGGCCTGGGACCAGTATGCAGAAGTACTGGCGACTATCCCACAGAACACCCGTAGGTTTTTGAGAAGTGTCCTCTTGAATGGCCAGCCTTCTACTGGTTTGAGAGACACTGGGGCAAGCATGACAGTGGTGGACAGGACCCTGCTCAAGCCAGAGGACTATGTAGGTGCTCCTCTGCGAACCACCAGGTTAGCTGGTGGGCCTCCCAAATTATCACCTGTAGCCTTAGTCACACTCATGATTGGAGACAAGACAGCAAAGCTTCCTGTCCTGGTTCAGGACAATGTCCCTGCTAACATTCTGTTAGGAAATGATCTAGTAGAGTTGGGGTTGATCTCGGATGGTCTTCCCATGACTGCTGCTGCAGTCACTAGGTCACAGGTGACACCGGGTCTGGCTGTGAGTAAGGTACCCGAGCCAAAGGCGAGGCCTAAGGCAAGAAGAAGGAAGACCAAGAAGGCCACCTCTGTGGAGGGAACACCTTCTCTTCCTGCTGTTCCGACAGCACCCATTGGGATCCATGCTCCGGACGGGCTGGGTCCAGTGAAAAACCCAAACTCAACTCCTGCGGGAGAAGAGACAGAAGACTCTCCTGTGGGAGAGGTTCTCAACCCAGAGGATCATCCCGACCTTCAATGCTTGTTAGCTGAAGGGGGTCCCTCCCGGGCAGACTTCTGTAAGGGACAGAGAGAGTGCCACTCTCTCGAGGGACTGAGGAAACAGGCCCTGTCCCAGGCACAAGGAGAAGTGCCTAGGACATTCCGGATTTATTGGGAGGGTGAGCTCCTTGTTAGTGAGCCCACTAAGCCTGAACCTGGTGCCCTCAATAGGTTGGTGGTACCCCAGGTTTACAGGCCCTTCCTACTGCAGTTGGCGCATGAGGTGCCCTTGGCTGGTCATCTTGGGACCAAGAAGACTAAGCAGAGGCTCTCTGCCCATTTCTACTGGCCACGGATGGGAGTAGAGGTGGAGTCCCACTGCAGGACCTGCCCAACTTGTCAGTTGTCTGGCAAGACTGGAGGTAGTGTCATTGCCCCACTGCAGCCATTGCCAGTGGTTGGCACACCATTTTAGAGGGTGGGCATCGACATCATCGGTCCCCTTGACCCTCCCACTTCAGGTGGACATCGGTTCATCCTGGTCTTGGTAGATCATGCCACCAGGTATCCTGAGGCAATACCCCTTCGGACTGTTACTGCCAAGGTGGTTGCCAGGGCTCTCCTGGGCATTTTCACCCGTGTTGGATTCCCCAAGGAGGTTGTCTCTGACAGAGGATCCAACTTCATGTCTAGTTACATGAAAACCATGTGGAAAGAGTGCGGGGTAACCTACAAGTTCTCCACCTCTTACCACCCCCAGACCAATGGTCTGGTTGAGAGATTTAATAAAACTCTCAAGGGCATGCTAGGGGCTTTGGAAGAACCCCTAAGGAGGAAATGGGATCTCCTCCTGCCATGCCTGCTGTTTGCTTACAGAGAGGTACCTCAAGAGGGTGTTGGTTTCAGCCCCTTTGAGTTACTCTTTGGACATCCCGTGAGGGGGCCCCTCGCCTTGATCAGAGAAGGCTTGGAAGCCACCCCTCCAGGTCCCGCCAAGCAAGTGGGGGACTATGTGTTAGGCCTCAGACGGAGGATGACACAGATGATGGGTCAGGCAACAGCAAATCTCAAGGCCAGCCAGGAATTGAATAAGTACTGGCATGACCTTAAAGCCTCGCAAGTGGATTGGACTCCGGGACAGGAAATCCTTGTGATGGAGCCTACCAAGCCTAGAGCTCTGGCAGACAAGTGGACTGGACCCTTCAGGATCATCTCCAAGATGGGTGAAGTCAATTATCTGGTTGACATGGGAGCCTCTAGGGTAGCCCCTCAGATATTCCATGTCAACAGGCTCAAGCCTTTCCACCGGCGAGCAGAAGTCTCATGTCTCTTGCTAGCTTCAGGGCAAGAAGAGGATGAGAGTGAGCCCCTTCCTGATTTGCTGCATAGCAACCCTCAGGATGGCTCAGTGGAGGGAGTACATCTCTCTCCGGATTTGACAACAGAGCAACAGAGGGCCTGCAGGGCTTTACTCCAACAGTATGCCTCTCTGTTTTCACTGACGCCAGGCCTTACACCGTGGTGTAGGCATGAAATTGACACTGGTGACAGTGTGCCTGTCAAAAGCAGGTGCTACCGTATGTCAGATACCGTCAAGAACCACATCCAGGCTGAGGTCGCCAAGATGTTGGATCTGGGTGTTATTGAACCCTCAACCAGTCCCTGTTCCAGTCCAGAGGTCCTTGTCCCCAAGGCAAGTTCCCAGGCGGGTACCAAGGATTGGAGGTTCTGTGTGGACTACCGAGGAGTCAATGCCGTCACCAAAACTGACGCACACCCATTTCCCAGGGCTGATGAGCTCGTGGACACCATAGGTGCTGCCAAATTTGTGAGCACCTTTGACCTTACCTCAGGCTATTGGCAAATAGCTCTGACGGACCATGCCAAGGAAAAGACGGCCTTCTCAACACCTGAGGGACTCTACCAGTTTAGGGTCATGCCTTTTGGGTTGAAGAATGCCCCTGCCACCTTCCAGAGATTGGTCAACCATGCGCTCAGTGGGCTGGAAGCCTTTTGTGTGGCTTACTTAGACGACATTGCCGTCTACAGTTCCACCTGGGAAGAGCATTTGACACATCTGGATAAGGTATTGCAGGCCTTGAAAAGGGCTAACCTCACTATCAAGGCCACCAAGTGCCAGATAGCTCAGGGGAAAGTTACCTATCTTGGTCATGAGGTAGGAGGGGGTCAAATCCATCCTCTCTCCAGTAAAGTACAGGATGTACAGAACTGGGAGACTCCCACTACTCAAACCCAGGTGAGAGCCTTTTTGGGCCTCACTGGGTACTATCGCAATTTCATGGCAGACTATGGAACCATAGCTGCACCCCTGGCAGCTCTAACTTCACCCAAACAGCCTAGGAAGGTTAATTGGACCGAAGACTGTCAGAGGGCCTTTGATGGCTTGAAAGAAAGTCTGTGTAGGGCACCTGTGTTGTGTGCGCCTGACTACAGCCGACCCTTTATCGTCCAGACGGATGCCTGCGACACCGGAATTGGAGCTGTCTTGTCCCAGTTAGATGACAAAGGGAGAGAACATCCTATCATATTCATCAGTAGACAACTCAAGGGTAGAGAACTTAGGTGGGCTACTGTTGAAAAGGAGTGTTTTAGCATAGTTTGGAGCCTTAGGCGTTTTAGGCCCTACCTTACGGGGTCTACCTTCAAGGTCCAAACAGATCATAAGCCCCTGAAGTGGCTTATGCAAATGAAGGGTGAGAATCCGAAATTGCTCAGGTGGTCCATTAGCCTGCAAGGGCTACACTTCACCATAGAGCACAGACCAGGGAAGAGTCACGATAATGCAGATGGCCTTTCCAGAAGGTATGTTGACCGTCTGGATGAGGGTGTCTATCCCGTGGGAGATTAGGCACCCTCCACCTCAGTCTGGGGGGGGCGACTGTGATGCTGGAAATGCATCAGAAGGACAGGGCCTCTGAATCCTTGTCCTTTACTGCTTTTTATCGTGTGTTCTGTCATGTTTTCTGCCCAGGAGTCCATGTGGGACCCCTGGCAGTGCAGCTCTCTCTTTTGGTTTGGTGAACAGACCCATGGGATACCCTTATGGCACCCATGGGTAGGGGTACAACCCTGTGCCCCTAGTGTATGTTTTTGGGCACCTGTGGGTGGCCCACAGAGCAGGGTATGGGCTGGTGGCAGCTCCATGCTGAATTTGACAGGTGCTCTGGGTGTCCTCCATTTTGGGATACCCAGGCCCTGCCATTGGGATCAGTTGATTCCTGATAGGAAACAAGATGGCCCCTGTGGCCTCTTGCTTTCTATTGCCTGTTACCTTGTTTCCCAAAGTCCTGGGAAGCCCTGACTCTGTCCCTTCCCCCTGACTGGCTGTGGGGTGGAAGTTCCATATATGGTGTTGTTGTGAAGGCCCAGCTAGACTGACTGGAGCCTTCCCAGTGACTGTATGTTGTGGGTACCTCCTGTAGGTGGGACCTGGGTGAATGGAGTGTGTGACCAATATACACTCCTTGTTGTGGTTGTCTGGTTTCTGGCATGAGAGACAAAGGCCCTCATTACAACCCTGGCGGAGATCGCGGTGCAAAATGCACCATGGAGCACGGCGGAAAGCTGCCGATACCGCCATGGGGGTTGGCGGATTTACCGCCCCATTCCGACCTTGGCGGGGCGGTAAATCCCCATTCCCCATTTTACCCTTCCCCATTCCCATTTTTGCCCCATAGGGTATAATGGGAGTGGGGAAGGCGTTAATTACGCCACCGTAAAATACGGTGGCGTAATTAACAACAAGGTCCCGTAGCGCCATGGATTTCTCCGCCCGGAAAAACCAGGCGGAAAACGGCTCCATGGCGCTATGGGAACTCGTAGTAGGGCGGATGGGTCCGCCGCGAATACCGCTGGCGTAAACCCATTCCGCCAGGGTCGTAATGAGGCCCAAAGACTGAGACAGCCCTGCCCGAAACTGGCCTGAATGCAGTGTGTAGTGTTGAATGGCTGGGTACTTGTCCCAATCCACATTCCTTGTTGTGAGTGTCTGAAAGGGAGGAGTGGGGCCTGAATGCACTGTGTGCCTGATTGGCTGACTGACTGCATGAATGCCCTTTAGTATGATTGGCTGCTGAGTGTGTGCCAGCAGTGTGGATGAGAGACAGAATAGTATATCTGGGGACCTCTCACCACTGGTAGAAGGTTCAGGGAACGTTCAGAAGGTTCAGGGAACGTTCAGAAGCGTTCAGAAGCGTTCTGGAGCTGAGCCTCCACTCTAAGAGTAACTGGAACTGCTGATCCTCGACGTCCAGCTGGAAGAAGAAGACTTGCTGTTGCATTTTCTTCGACCGATCCGAAGGCTGCCGAAATCGTCGAAGACTGACCCGAGAGAGGACCTGGTAAGGCGCCCTCTTCCCGTGCTCCGAGGGACCATCAAGCACCGCTCCATCTTCGCCAAAGCGCCCTGGAAGACAGACCCTCGAAAGGCTGCCGACCCGAGACGGGACCGCCGAGGAGATAGAAGTGAAGCACCCGGACATCGCCGCCGTCGAAGTCCATCGCCGTCGACCAGGGTTCGCAGGTTTGTGTAGCCGCTGGAGGCCTGTCGAAGTTGTGTTGCCCAGCCGTGGGAACCACTTGACGCCGTGCCGCCGACGACCGGAGCCGTCCCCTCCTTTGCCTAAGAACATTCGAATCGAAGGACTCCCTCGTCCGCACCGTCGACTGCTTTATCCTGCCGGAGAAAGTCGAGGACGACCAACGCGCCGAGGAGAAACCTGCCGGTGGGTTTCCCACCACCCGAAGACCACAAAGACTCGAACGACTCGACGCCCTTGCTGGGCCTCCATCTCCACAATCTTTGCGGTCCAGAACTATTGTCACCGAGGTGCCCCGCACGCCTCTGCCTTGCAGGACGCCGGCGCTCCGACGCCGACGAGCACCGCTCGGACAAAGCTGCCGCCTCATCGACGCCGTTCTACCCTGTTTGTCGACGGACGTTCGACGCCCCGTGTCTCCCGCTTGAAAGGGAAGGGATTCAAGAAGGGCTGTCGATTCCCCGTCGCTGAACACCGAGTTCCTCGACGCTTCTCGACGCCTCTCGATGATCCGTGACTCCCGCTTGAAAGGGGGTCGCTCAAGAAGGATCTGTCGACGCCTCATCGAAGAACTCGACTCCACCAGGTACATTGGGGGGGTAAAAACATTATAGGAGGGAACAAGACTTGCAGAACAATATATGGACTGGGCTTGTGCTATATCTTTATTTTACAGGTTGCCCAGGTGGGGGGATCTCCACACAGAACTGTGCCTAGTGGTGGGAGCCAGTATTCTGCCTATTGCTCAACCATCTTATTTTCTCTCCTCTCTCTATTGCTGGTTTCACTCTATTGATCTGTGTGACATTGTTACAGTATTGTTGATGCACTTTAATGAGATCTAATACAAAGGGTGGTACCACTTTAGAATTGTATATATTTGCCATTGTTGATTTTCCTAAGTACAAAGTGAGTTATTATGATAAGTGTACATAACCTTGAATATTGATTATATAAAGACTGTGTTCTAACCAATACAGTGTGTGGACATTCCTTTGTGGGGGCTTGGGGACTACACTGTACTTAAGAACCAGCCTGCATCACCTCCTGAGAAGCTAGGCCTTGATTGCTCGTCCATTGCTACCGTAATAGAGAATCTTGGCTGGGGTCTTCTGTGCCTCTCTTCTACCATATAGAGAGCAGAAGTACAGACACCCCCTACCGGTCTTCTTTCACACCCTAGATGGTGGAATTCGGTGAAGAAAAATGATGGAGGCTGCGCCGGATCGAAAAATGCTGTGAGGACTGGTGAGTATGGCGCGGCACTGCAGCTGGCGATGCGACGCGTGTATAATAATGTCCTTTTCAAGTTCGAAGATGTGATGGATCCAGAATTCAGATAAGGATTGAAATAATATCTGAGTTCTAACCTTTCCTTCTTCTTTCTTCTATTGCTAGGAGCTCTGGATTCGAGACAGGCGTGGCTGAAGACTGGATGCTGACTGCAGGCACGGTGAGCGTTACGCTGCTGGATGCAGAATAACGCAAAGCATGTGCTGCTGTTCGGGCGTGGTTTAAATAGCCTCCAAAGTAGTTCCAGGTAAGAAGTCCCTAGAACCACACACGAGTAAAAAATAGACCCTGTAGTAAAATAGTCCCATCCAGGCCTCACGTTGGCTTGGATTCATTTGCAGCATGGTCTGCATGAGGTAAGTAAAGTCTATGAGCCTGGTGCCTATGGCGCCAGAACTGATTTCTATTATGAGCCTGGCGCCTAAGGTGCCAGGACTGAACTGAGACAGCCCCCGGCCGGGGCTGCTGGGCTTTTATTAAATATCTGGATGCCTGCTCCCGGGGCTCATGGGCTTGATCCGGATGCCCGGGGGTAGGCATCATGACAGTTGCTGCAGGGCTGCTGGGGTTGTGGGTCTCCCTGTTAGGAAGGGGGACCTGTCGCACAGTTAGACCGGCAGAGACTGATTGCAGCGGCCTTGAGTGTAGGCCTTCAGTGGGGGCTGGCTTCACCTGCCGGCACAGGGCGTTGGCTCCTTCAAATAGGGACACCAGCCAATCAAGGTGCTGCAGGCCCAGGGCAACTTGGGAGCCAGGTGTGCACCGAGGCACGTAGTAGCCATCTTGGATGTTGTTGCTAAAGCTCAAAATTCTGTTGTTGCTGCAGGGCTGCTGGGGTTATGGGTCTCCCTGTTAGGAAGGGGGACCTGTTGAACAGTGAGACCGGCAGAGACTGATTGCAGCGGCCTTGAGTGTAGGCCTTCAGTGGGGGCTGGCTTCACCTGCCGGCGCAGGGGGTTGGCTCCTTCAAATAGGGACACCAGCCAATCAAGGTGCTGCAGGCCCAGGGCAACTTGGGAGCCAGGTGTGCACCGAGGCACGTAGTAGCCATCTTGGAGGTTGTTGCTAAAGCTCAAAATTCTGTTATTGCTGCAGGGCTGCTGGGGTTGTGGGTCTCCCTGTTAGAAAGGGGGACCTGTCGCACAGTGAAACCGTCAGAGACTGATTGCAGAGGCCTTGAGTGTAGGCCTTAAGTGGGGGCCTGCTTCACCTGCCGGGCGCAGGTGGTTGTCTCCTTCAAATAGGGACTCAGCCAATCAAGGTGCTGCAGGCCCAGGGCAACTTGGGAGCCAGATGTGCACCGAGGCAAGTGGTGGCCATCTTGGATGTTGTTGCTGGAGCTCCAAATTCTGTTGTTGCTGCAGGGCTGCTGGGGTTGTGGGACTCCATGTTAGGAATGGCGACCTGTCTCACAGTGAAACTGGCAGAGACTCACTAGTCCGAAAGGGATGCTCATTCTACTCTAAATACCTTTTGGAGGTTTTTGTCTGCATTGTGAATTTGTGGTGTTTAAGAACAGGCTAAATCAGTGACTCGCCCCCTTAAGTGTGCCTGAAATAAACCTTTAATGAGTCTAGCAATTATTGTATAGAATTCCGGAAAGACAAATGATTTGTTATTCCTATTCTTCCTTATTTATGGTCAGTGCTCAAAGTGTTACACTTGTGGAACCCCCTACAAGAAAGCCAGCCACTCCACAAGCAAAGAGCCACATGTTGCTGGCGGCAGACCAGGAGCGAGCTTCTATTAACAAAATTAAAAAGATTTTTTTTTATGGTTCCAAAGGAGACCACAGGGGTAGCAAATGACATCCCTGAAGGAATACAGTGCCCCTTTGCCCATGTACTCAGCACCTAAGCTCAGCAGTATGGCGTTACCAATATAGGTTTAGCAATAAGCAAATGTTCCCAGTAGGGGGATTTTGCTTGATCACTGCCGCGTGAGAAGAGTTTAACACAAACACAGGAGGCTTGTTCATGGATGCCTCCTAGTGATAAAAATCCTGACTTTGAGCATCATTTGCAGAAAAGTTTACATGGGAAACTTTTGTAAAAATAATGTCAATATATATTTTTTAACTTGGGCAATCTCTTTAAACAATAACATTTTTGAGCGAACTACTCCTTTAGGTTACATTTGCTACTGTGATGGGGACTGCCAGAAGTAATTCAATTACCATTAGCAATACTGTCTGTAGAGTTAGTAGTTATTTTACCACTGGTGGTAAACTGGCAGATCAAGTATTACAGACAGGCAGAATGTTTCCCCTCTGTAATCGGCTGCATTTTACAGCTGGCAGTATGTTCCATTTTCCATTGATGATAGCATTACCATGATTTCAGAAATGAGTCCCAAAGTCTAAATCATAACAGTAAGGGTACACTATTGCTAATACTGACTACCTGGTGCTCTGCATTTAGTGCACAGCTGCTGGCTCTTGGCCTGCTTACCTATGTGTCAATTATTCAATTTTGCATGAAATTAGGAACAGCCCTTAGGTTTTAGCTTATAGGAATTGCACCTGTCTGAGCCAAAACTGTGGTAAAGACTTTGAGGAGGGGAAGTTGAACATTGAGAACATATACAAAGGCAATGCTTTGGCCATGTCATAGCCTTTTAAACACTCATGGCACTGATATTTTTCATTTGACATTGGATCACATTACAATAGACCATAGGTAGACTCCCTTTCACTATGACCCACTTGAGAAATAATAAAGTTAAGTGTAGCACCGACCGCTCCTGTAATGCTCCAAACCCACACAGAGTGGAATGAATGGGTGAGGCCAAACAGTGGAGTATAGAACCCTAGATCTGCGTTGTGAGGGAGTGGCTGATGCCGCAAACGAGTGCCACTTTCTGGGCACACTCCTGAATAGAGAAGGACTCTCCTGAGTTTAATAATAAAGCACCATAAATTATAATTGTCTTAACTGTCAACTGTGCTCATAGGTGTGCATTTGCAAAGAGGCCTTTCAACACAAATTGGTGACGACAGATGGGACTGAGACATTTGTATCACCACAGCTATACCATTTAAAGAGCGTCCCACCGCCTGCTTTCTTGCATCTGCTGTTTTTTTTTTTTTGCTTGTATTCATTTGAAGATCAGGAATGTCAGTTTTGAACAGAAATGACTTACAATAACACATTTACAGATCGTGTAGGCATTCCCAGGAATGGTGCCTGTACAATAGCACAACGATGAGGACAAGTGGTGAGCCAGTTTATGAGGATGTAAAAAAGTGAGACATATACTAGGGACAAAACAAACAGAAAACACCTATATAAATATACACAGTTGGGCTGGCTTTGATTGTTATGGGCAGTGGGTTCCAGTAGAGTGGGCGAGTAGGGAGAAAGAGCGGAAGCAAGAGGAGGCCCAGGGAGGGTATGGGACAGTGAGGTTGAGTGCAGAGGAGGATTAGAGGGATGATCGAGATGGTAAATAAACTGAATTGGAATCTGGCAGGTTCTCAGTACCAAGATTAATTATTGCTTTGTGGACTAGCAGAAGGGACTTGAAAAGAGTGCAGTTATGCATGGAGAGCCAACCAGCGTGTTGTCGGAAGGTAGAAGTGGGGGAGGTAGATTGACGAGAGTGCAGGTAGGAAAGTTGAGGACTTTATTTAGAAGGAGGAAGAGTAGATGGGAAGGCCAAGGAGCAGGCTTTTGCAGTAATCAAGTTTGCAGAGCATGAGAATGAAGATTAGAGTTTTTGGAAAGTGGTTAGTAAGAAGCTGACACATTTTCTGAATGTTGAGACGGTTAATATGAGCAGCAGAGGCAGTGGCAGTGATAGTGATGAATTTCTGCAGTTGTAGGTAAATATGAAAGAAGGCCCCAAGTTTGTGTGTCTTACGTGAGAGAGCAAGAAGATCAGTCGTGAATGAGATAGGAGAGGGGACGCTAGGGATGGCATTCGAACCTGTGAGAAAGATAACTTCGCCAGAACCACCTATCCTTTGGAACCAATGGATGCTGCAATTCACAATGTATGCCAATGCTATTTTTGGTATAGGGGTTGTGGCGTAGAGAAAGGAAGCCATGCTTTTCAATAACCTGGGGTTAGGGCTAATGAAAAGTTCCAGGACTAAAGGAAGTACCACTTCAGCGAGAGGCAGAGGATACATTTCATGAATAGACAGGGGATTTGCACTCAGATATGTTAACAGAGAGAAGTATTACTCCCCAAGATTACATTCTACTCCAAAGCACAAGCAGCCAAAGCGCCCATAGATGATGATGTGGTAAATCCCCGGGAAATGTGGCTACGTTGCAACTTGGGAGAGAGCTCAGACAAAGTGATAAGGGATATGCTTCTCATACAGTGAACAGACTCAAGAAAAGTACATCAAAGAAACAGTTACACTGGAGCAAGTAGTACGGGTAGCAGCAGATCATTAGATAAAACAGCCTTGAAATAGAAGCAACACCAGTCTCAGCAACAGGCGACAGAAATTCAAACTATTTATAAGTCATGCCCGCTAAGGATGTTCAGGGTGTGGCTATGTGGTCAAGAAGGAATAAGCAAAGAGGTACCATTCAGACCCCTATAACATGTTACAGATGTGACAGTGAACAACCTCTTGCTAATAACCACATGTGTCCAGAGAAGAGCAAAAAACTTGCAGCATGCAGCTGCATGGGCCATTTTGCCAACGTGTGCATGCAAAAGAGCAAGAAGATTGTAGCTATCAGCAAACATGAAGAGAGCTGTGTGGTCAGATCAAGAGACAGTGAGAATAACATTTTAGCATGAGACACCAAATCCCAAACGAAGTCCATGCCCCAATGCACAATTTGCGTAAATGAAAATCCATTGGACCTGATGACGGACTCTCAGGGTTTGAAACAGAGCAGAGGTGGTAGCTATTTAGCTCCTGCTTGTAGCCTAGAAGAACCTGGTATTCTTGACATCAACAGCTAGTAGGAGCTACCTTTGGCTCCCCAGGTCAAATGATGCCAAACAAAAGCACAAAAGGGATTTTAACTCTGTGCATTTGGGACACACTATAAATAAGCATTAGGACACATCTATATGACATTTAAAGCACAAACCGTCATCAAAAATAAATAAAATGTAACAGTTAAATTTTATCTTGAAGTTAGATTTGTGGCACGCTATGTACTAGCTCATGGTTCCCCAGTGGTAGCTCTGGTCACTGGTTAATGCCAGATACCTAAGAGTTGCTTTTAGCTCCTACTTATCTAACCTTAATTTCGATCCCTGGACTCTGGATTGCACCTCACTGTTATTCCAGTAAATACCTACAAGAGAATGACATGCAGAGAATACTTATGTAGAAGAAAGGGATTTGGGTTATTTACCCATAACGGAAAAGTTCGCGGAAGAAAATACTGTAGCTAACTTTACGCTACGGTCAAACACCCCATTAGGCAGAATCACCTGCAGTACCCTTTGGGAACACTGCAGGCAATTAGGACGCACAATTTCACCTTTGGTACAAGCCTGTACTACACAGTAAAGTGGTAGCGATGGCTGAGCAGCCAGACTTATCTCAAGAGTTTAAGTGAGCAGTAGAACAAGTTAAACAAAGGACCAACCAATACAGTGATTCAAGTACACACTTACTCAAGGTTTCTTAGTAAAATAATATACATTTATTTACTCAGTTATTTATAAAACTTTACACTAGCACAAGCAGCTCAATATCACACACTAATACACCACAAAAATCCAACCGGTAAGTAACTAAACAAGTTTAGCTCAGAAAATGAATTGTGAGCAAAATGGCACTTTAGATACTTAGAAAAGGAGGGAAAATACAAGGTTATAAGAATAGACAGCCCAAATACAATCATAGGCAGGGCAAAGGGTTCAAGTTAAATACAACCAGCAATTCTTCTCAATAGGCCTGGGCCAAAGTCAATGGTCCAGAGTCTTTTGTATAGGATAGCACAGTTCTGGTATGTAATGGTTATGTCTTTGCCACAGATTTTTTAAGAATTTGGCTAGGTGAAAAGTTTGGCAAATGTTTAGGCAAGGACAAGCCTTCGTAGTTGAGGAAAGTTTCAAGCACTTTCTCGATGGCCGAAAAGTTTTACGGACCGCATTTGCACAGTACCTTTTTAAATTAAGAAACCTGTAGCTGAGGCCGTTGTTCCTGGCAGTTCGAGCAGATCTCACTGTTCCTGTGCTTCAGTCGTAGGGACAAGAAGGAGGACATCGGGAGATTCCTGCACTGCCCAGGGAAGAGGCCAAAAGCTCTAGCAAGATGTCGGTTTAAGGTGTGAGTGCCTTAAAGTCCACCAGGTTTCTTTCCTTCCCTGTAGCTATCTGGTTTTCAACAGCCCTCTGAAGAAAATTCGACCAGAATAGGAGGGTGTCCTGGTTGCTTGCGAGTTGGCTGTTCCCACCAAACTCAAGGGAAGAAGTTACCCTTGAAGGGCTTCTCTGTCGCCAGAGTTTCAGGCAATTCGGACCTGCAGCAGGGCTTCACCTGTCATCCAGGAGTTGCAGCAGTCCTCTTCCTTCCTCTCCTCTTCGGTTCTTTCATTCAGTGGTCGACTCGGCTTTCCAAGTTCCAGAAGCCTGCTTTTAAACAGTTTTCCCTCCATTCATTCAGCCTGGCTGTCACTCACACAGCAGGGTGGCTGTCCTTGCCGGACTGTCAGCCAGCCAATCACACCAGAGTGCATTCAGGTCTCCTAGGAGACTAAGCAAAGGGAGTTTTGGGCACCTCCCTCACATCCTGTCCACCCCAGACACTCTGGCACCAGAGGAGGGCTTCAGCACAGAAGACCACTAAAGGGCACAAACAAAGGGACCAAATCTGGTTTGGTGCACAGAGACAAACACAAGAAGGACTTTTCCTAAAAGGAATGGTGAAAAAAGATGACCAGAATCTGTTTTTACAGATAGGTCTGGGGCGCCATATTGAAAAACATGGCTACCCCTGATTTTGAGCTACCGTTGTTGGCGGTCGCGAAAAATCACGGTAGTTGATCTAAACCACTGCCACCAGCCATTTAAAATAGGAAAAGGTAACATTGTACTGTTACATGAGTGTTTTGACTCAGGAGAAGGTAAGCAACCCCTCCAGCACTCTATAGTAAGATAGGGTGTGCTGGGTCAGTAAATATAAAGAGACTAGTAAAGTCAATTTAACTTTACTTATCCTGAGAGACAGTAGTAATTCTCAGGGAAGGTAGTTAAACCTTTGGGGAGTCGGAAAAGACACCCCTGTGCCACTGCACTGAAGGTGCTGTGTGACACACAGAAAAAGATGATGCCAATGGAGTTGTTTTAAAACTCCATAACCAAAGAACACAAACGTAAAACACATCCAAAATCCATGAAAGAGTTTGAAAAAAAGGCTCACACTCTTTCCAGGTAAAACATTAAATTCTGTGAAATCCAGCAAAGTTGCTGGGGGTCTCAAAAGGTAAGGGAATTAGCACATTTGGAGAATTCCCCCTAACACAACCCAAAGCAAATGCCGCCCCAAACATACCCCACAAATAACCCTCCCCCCTTTACTTACCTTTTGCTTTTGGTCGGCACACCTCGTTGTGTGCCGCTGACTCCCTGCAACACCAGTTCCCTTCAAGTACATACTTGGGAACCAGCGCCGCAGGGACCTTTAATTTTTTTTTTATATATAGGGGTTGGCCCCTCTATGGGGGACACCCCTGGAACCTCCGAATCAGAAAATGCCGAACATGTGGAGCGGGGCACACCGCCACAACCCTCGCTCCTCATGTTCGGTATTTTCCCATTCGTACGAATGGTACAGGCCTTTTTCGGTCTTTTGTACCATTCGTAAAAATGGATACAGTCTTTTTGGACGTTTCCTAAGTAAGTGGTCATCAGTCGCACACCTCATGGTGGCCTTGTGGTCACACTATTAGAATGCAAGAAATGTCTACTCGAGTTTAACGGTCAATTGGCCAACACTAAAGTATACTTCTCTGAACCTCTATACGCAGTCCTACGCTACCATAAATCAACAACGTTAGACATAATGCTGTACACCAAATGAAAAGAGCAAGTGCTATAAGACTCAGGCTGGAGACTTGATGTGAAGACCTCTAAAGCACAAGATAAGGATAAATAAATAATTATTTCCCACATTATTATTCTGCATTTAAGGTTGATCCCGACAAAGCACAAAGTCAAACCAGTGCCTTCCATGGCAAGACATGCTCTCCAAAAGTGACTGCAGAAATTGTAAGACAATAGATGCCTCGCAGTGACTGGGCCCCATGGGTCTTATTAAAAAAAACAGCATCAACTCTATGTAGATCTCAGGATCCTGAACCAAAAGATAATTCTAGACAACTTCCCATTACCAATCGTCTTAGAGTTAATATTGATGCAGAAAATGCAAGCATCTTCTGCATTCTAGATAAGATATGAGGGACGCCTACCATCAAATAAGGCTGCATAAAGATTGAAAGCCGTTCATCTATTTCGTCACCCTGTTCCGCACCTTCAGGTACACAAGAATGCCCTTCTGCTTGTCATCAGCTGCATTGGGGTTTCAAAGGATGATGGACTTAAGTCCAGGATGATACACTTATATAGGGGGTAACTTGTTGCAAGCCCATGGAGGCCGTGCTAGAAGCCCATTCCCTGACATCCAAAGAAGAGTTCAATTCCGACCTCGGTTTGAAGGAATATGATGCCAAGTTTGGCTTTGATTTCTCATAGAAGAAGGAGCCGTAAGCGCAGTCATCAAAAAAAGTCACAGAGTTTCAGGGGTCAGAGACCCAACAGAGAGCACTGGAGATGGAGAAAAATCACCATTGATAAACAACAGAACCGTAAAAAAGAACAAGTGGTTGCCCTTGCTGTCAAATATTTGTCCATTGCGAAAATGACTAGTCTGTTATTCAAAGGAAAATGTTGCCCTGTACATCGGCTGCCGAACATTTCTGCATGTGCATTTCGGGTAACATATCCATCCTGTACACTTATCACAAGCTTATAGATCGCCTAGCTGCGTTTTGTATGAATCATGTTTCCATCTGTGCTGCTATACGGCCTGGGATGGCGAGACTAGCTTCAAAACCACAAGAGTTCACCTTAACCATCCATCATCTGCCCGGGTAGAAGAACAACCAGGAAGACCGCTTGTCAACATTTCCCATTAAAAAAAAGTTGTCAGTACAAACATTCATGCAGGACGAGTGCACAGTAGCCACCATGATGGATGTATGTGAAGTAAAAACGCCGGCCATCAATACAGGAGTGTGGCGCAACACCAAGAAATCGGATAATACTCCAGAGAAAGTAACTCTTTTCTTGGCACAAGGCTGGCCAGACAAAATGAAATTGCTGCTCAAACTTACAGGGCGATTCATGGAATAAATGTGCGCCGAAAAGGGGAGCGCAAGCGTGAAAATCGCAGCGCACGCGTGCCAAAGCCGCGCACATCGATTCATGGAATTCAGTGCGCGTGTAAATCCTGGGATGTGCGCTAAAATCGTGGGTGGTGCATGCAGGCGCACACATCATTAAACGGCGTGCGCTACGCACACAGGGAAAGCGCACATAGCACGGCGCACACAACAAAAGTGGGCGGAACACGGGGTGTAACACGCGGAATGGGGACAACGCATGAAAATGTGGGCATTACGGGGGAAGTACAGGAGGTAAATGCTCGCAACGCCCAAACGCGCGCCAACAACACGTATTCATGGAATCGAACAAGGGAAAGGCGTACGCTAAAAAAGATGCGCTAATCCGGAAACACGTACGCCAGCAGGAAGCAGGCGTAAGCGGCCCCGCGCAGCATAAAAGTGCACGCAAACAACAAACAAGCTCAAACGCTACGATGATTATACTGTTCCTCGCAGCAGTGGTCGTGGGACACCGCAGGAGGAGGAGGATAGCCAGGTCCCGCAATTTTTTACCCAGGACCAGCCTTTTTGGGATGCCTGATGACCAGGTGTATGGGAGGTACAGGTTTACACCACACATAATCCTAGACCTGGTGAGGGAGTGGGAGGATGACCTCACATCACCCCCCGTGTGCTCGCAAGCACTGAGCCCCTTGGAAAAGGTGCTGAATGTACTGCACTTCTTGGCTACTGGTTCATTTCAGCGGACAAGTGCCATAGTGGGAGGGTGTCACAGGCCACGCAGTCACGCTGCCTACACCAGGTGTTGACCATCATGACTGCACGCTCCTCAGTCCGCAGGCACATATACATGCACAGAACCCCTGCAGAAAGGCAGGCTGTTGTCAAGCAATTTTAGGAGGTGGCACACTTCCTCAAAGTCCTAGGTGCCATTGATTGCACCCAGGTGGCTCTACTTCCATCCAGGGCCACTGAGCACATCTTTCGGAACCGCAAGCACTGGCATTCCATCAACGTGCAGGTTGTATGTGATGCCAAGGGAATCATCACCTCAGTATATGCCAACTATCCAGGGTCCAGCCATGATAGTTTCATATTCAGAATGTCACCCCTAAACCGGGACCTGGAAGCTGGTCGGCATGGTGACACATGGCTAATTGGTGAGTATAAATGCCTCTGCACATGCATGCATGTCAGAAACTGAGAAATGGGAAAACCCCACTAATGCCACCAATTATCACCTCCCCAGGGGACAGTGCTTACCCTCTGAGCACCTACATGATGACACCAATTCAGAACCCCACCACACCACCCGAGGTAAGATACAACAAAGCCCATATTGCAACCCGGGGCATAGTGGAGCGCACATTCGGAATGCTCAAGTCCCGCTTTCGCTCCCTTGACCGCTCTGGTGGGCAGCTGCTATATGCGCCCCCACTAGTGTGCAGGATCATAGTGGCAGCATGTGTCCTGGACAACGTTGCAACCCGACCGCAGCGCGCCGGTGGACATGGTGGTGCCCCCACATCCCCAACCACATGTACGGCCGCTGTGCATAGGAGGTGAAAGGGCACGTGGTGAGGCAGCCCGTACCGAGCTTGTGGCAAATTACTTCACCTAAAATCCCACCCCTGCGGAGTGCACACAGGCCTGGCACATACCAGCTGACAATCAATGATGATGATAAAAGGACAGTCAACTGTCACAACCATACCAGCCTGAGATTGTTCACCTGGAAGTGTTACATTGTGTGCATCCCTAACTACTTAAAAACACCCAATGCTGCATCACAAAAAGAAACCCATTCATGCAGCAGGAATGACTAACCCCTTGCAAAATACCACATTAAAATAGTACCATGTTACCCAACCCCTCCCCATCTCAGCTACCCAACACACCATGGCATGGCATGCAATGTGAAAGCAACCAAATGAATGCACAACACATGACACAAGTGTCACAAAGTGCACTGTCCCTAATGTAAACAGGCCACAGACAATATGCGCTCAGCAATCAATAAGAAACAGCACACATGAACAAATACTTACCAGCAACACAAAACATCAGTTTAGGATGAAACTTTGTCAATATATGACAGTAAAGAATTGAAGTAGTGCAAGTCTCACAACCTGACTAAGGCAGCACATCGACCCCTTCCAACTTCAGAGTGTTGCTGTCAGGCAAATGTCTCAGTGTACTGCATACAACATGAACTGCATCTGCAAAGGAGACAGCCTTGTGAAGACATAAAGAACCTACATGTATATAAGGAGAAAGACATGGATGCACAAGCACATATCAATACACCATGCAGTGTGGAATCCAACAACAATCCCCACTAGGGATGTACACACAGTTTTGACTACAGACTGCCCACACAACTCATGGGAGCTCAATGTCACTGTGTAAGTTACTGTCACTTGGTCACACCCTTTGCAAGCCCATGGAAAGAGGAAGCAGGAGTGGTGTGAGTGTCAGGAAACCAAGCATCTAACCCAAAGACAGGACAAGCCTGCATGTGCCCAGCTAGAATACACAGTGGATTCCCACGTGAGCCATACAAAGCAACACACTGTAAAAAGAAAATATATAAAAAAAATATTAATTAAAAAATGCCCATGAGTGGACCGGGGGGGAGCCAGCTAGGAGGTTCGAGGTACAGGTTGCACCCCAACACCCACATGCGAGGATGTTGAGAAAACAAAATACCTCTATGGGCTCATGGCCTGCACCGCTACGCTACAGTGGGAGAACTGCCGTCGCTCTGTTCACCCTCTGCTGCTACATCAGGAGGTGGCCGTGATATGGGAGGCAGCCCACGCAAAGCCCTGGTATGGTCCTCCATGGCAGCAAGCATGCGGGTCTGGAAGGTTTGGTTCTGCAGGATGATGGTATGGAGATCCCCATGCAGCACCTAACGGGTTGCTCGCATTTCTGCCTGCATGGCCTCGCGTGATGCCCGGATCTCTGCACGGGTTGCCTGGAGCTCAGCTGAGAGTGAACGTGTGAGCTGCTCCAGCTGCTGTTCTGACCTAAAATTCCGGGAAGCCTCAAGTTCACCCAGAGTGTCTCTGAGGAACCCATGTTCTAACCTCAGGGCTTCCCTGTGGGCCTGTGACTCTACAGATATGGCTTCGCACAGAGCCTCCAGTCCAGCCCGTCGGTCCCTGTTGGACGCCAACATGTCCTCCCTGTGTGAGTGGCAAATGGAGTCTGTTGCCTGCTGCTGGAGCTCCATCTGCCTTTCAGGGGGGAGAATGGAAGTGGCCACCCTATCCATTGCCTGAGCCATCATTTCACACAATGCTCCCTGTTGTGCTGCAATACTGTACATGGAGTTCTCCCATTGCCTGGTGGCGCACGCCCACCGCGTTTACGGGCACCACACATGTTTGGGGCAAGGCGATCTGCACCTTGCTGTGCTGGCACTGCCTGAAGCTGCAGGACTGCATTCCTTATTTGATCTGCTGGCCCAGGAACAGGAGCAAATATTGTGGAGTGTGACCCTGCATCCGTAACCGCCAAAGGCAGACATACCAACACTGAAATCCCCATAGAGGGGTCTACCCCCGGTGCAGGTGGGTTGGACAGAACAGCATCTCTGCCAGAAACATTCACCTGCGACGGCACATATGTCTCACTGTCCGATTCAGCACCTGATTCATAGAGGTTTGCAGAGGTCTACCCAGAGACACCCCTGGACAGCATGGACTGTAGGACAAATGGGTTTTCACCCACCACCACCCCACGTCCTCCAGTGGTGCGCGGTTGTGGCTGTGATTCCTCCTGGGTCTGCACCATCTCCTCCTCCTCAACAGCATCAAGTGCCTCATCACCTGCAAAAACATGAAAGATAACAAATGGAAACAGGCATGAGCACCATAGCACACACATAGGCCTGACGAGGCAGTGATCCAGTACATAAATTACACATGTTCCACATGACTATAACCCTGGCATGCATGCACTGTCAATGAGTTGGAAGGGGAGGCAAGAAGCAGACACTGAGGTCTCCAAGATGGAAAAGCAACACATGTGCTGCATGCTGGATAGCACTGGCATCACACATTAGCCTGTGAGTGGCATGTCCAATACACACACATGACACATGCCAGCACACAGATGGCACGTAGCATAGCCTTGATACATTTGACAAGTACAGCCATATGGTAGGAAATAAGTACTGTCACCCATCCATGTGAGATGGACATCATGAGATACAACATGCAAAATAGTGTGACAAAACACGCATGTGCCACACGCTGCAACAGATCCAGTGTTCAATTATACAGTGATGGCGGGCAGATGGATACATCAATGGTTGGTCACTTCAACAAGACAGAAGACAACAGTCATGTTCAACATTCAAACAGGGCCCTAAAATGATTGTGTGCAGGCCATTACTCAATCAGCCTGAATGGTTAAATCATTCCCATAACAAAGTAATAAATGTCGGCCATTGTGGGGTGTAATCTATGACAAAAGTATGTCACATTTGTGGCGGTATGGCAGAAAAATGCATCGTAAAAATGGCAAGGATTGAAACAATCAGGCTGAATGAACAGGAAAACATTTTGAACAATGTTGTTGCAAGATGACAGTTGAAGGGCAACTGCAGTAATCTGGTGCAAAGTGGCTACGGTGGTCAGAAGGGATACTGTCATACCCAAACCCAAGGCCGGGGAATGGTTTGGAGGAACCACATGGGTGACCCATACCAGTCATGACTACACAGCCTCACCTGGCACTCAATCAGAACACATCACCCAAGCAATATACACATGGATTGCACACACATGTATGGGCACTCACCGGACAATGCTTCAAGATCTGGTAGGTCTCCCACGCCTCGGATCTGTTCCTCTGTGACGAAGGTTCCAGCGACAGACTCATGTTCAGTGAGTTGGTCGTCCTCTGGTGGAGACCCACCACCAGTCACCAGATTAGAGGCATGATTGGAAGCCAGCTTGTTCTTTGCTCTGTGTTTCAGGTCATTCCACCGCTTATAGCAATCATCAGCTGTGCGCCTCACAAATCCAAGGGCACTAATGTGGTCCGCGATGGTCTGCCAGTGGGCCCTACGTTGAGCAGGCGCAGTCTTGCTCCCTGCAGTCACCACCATTTCACGGCTATGTGCCAACACATAGGCCACAAGTGCATCTAGTTCGGTGTCATTGAAGCTAGGCTTCCTTGATGTGCCGGAGTGTGCAGCCGTGTCTGGGGTCCCAGCATGTAGTGCAAGAGCACCCTTCTTCTTCTTGGAAGGTGGTGCGGATCCTGAGTGGCTTACGCTGCTCTGGTTGGTAGGGGCAGAAGCGCAGGTGGACTGGGTACTTGAATTTTCCAAAGGCACAATGACCAAAGGTCTCACTGCAGGCATTGGCTGCAGGGTGATGCTGGCAGGACTAACTTCAGTGTGATGTACTTGGACCGACACTGTCCCGGCTGGGAGACTCGGAGCAGGGGTGGATTGAGCTGCAGCTACCCCTGCAGCCTCCTCACCCTGGCTACTTGGGGCAGCAGATGAAATTGCTGCCCCAGATCCATGTGGCCTGGTGACAGCAACTTTCACCGCCACACGTGGCTTAGACTTGGTGACACGGAAGTCAGCCTGGGAGTCATCCTGTGCCGGTTCAGTTGACAATATGGGCCGGTTTAACAAGGGCTGAGCTGGGATGGTGCCAGCTACATTTCCCACAACCATTTGGGGGGGAACATAGGTGGCCCTGATTGGTCCTCCACACACTGCCCTTTTGGGCCACCCTGCACATCCTGGCCACGTCCCCTACCGCGTCCACCTTTTGGAGGACAGCCACCTTTGCCTCCCTTACTGCTTGGTCGCCTCCCAACCATGGCACTGATGTTGTTGTGCGTATGGGAGTTGCAGTAAACAATTGTCCTGGGCAATTGGGGTGAAAGGGGTAGGGTACTAGATGGAATTCGTACTCTAGTGCTCTAGCAAGGCTGTCTGTGACCCCTGGGGGAAGATGACAGGTCACGCAACGCACAGGCACCCCGAAAACAATAGGAAACGTGCACACAACCCCTGGTAAACCACGTGCGTGGAAAAATGAACCCGCACTACGCTGCGGCACCCAGAAACACAAAAATACGCGTACGCGTGATACACGCAGCCTACAATGACCTCTGAAGGGGTACGCGACACACGGGGGCAACCACAGTTGGAAAATACATGCGCGACTCACCGTCTGCCTGGAAATAGAACGTGAAAAAGACGCACGTGTGCGCGTGGGCAACACCCCCGCCAAAAGAAGAATTGAACGCTGTCTGAGGAAACAGGGAGTACGAACTGGAACCGTTGTGAAGTAATCGCGTGTGAACTGACAAGAAGTACAAGAATCACCCGCTCACTCTCCACAAAAAGCATGTACAAGAAAATGGCGTTCTACACGTACCTTTTAAGCCAGCCCACACGTGCGACGTCACTTAGGCGCCTATGCGCTAAGGGCCTTTCCTCCAATCACACACAGTGACACCCAGAAGTGCAGTTTTTTCACATGTACAATAAACATGCACCCGTGTTGCGGGAAACGCCTGCGCGCGTAATGTCACAGACACGCTTACGCGCTAAGGGCCTTTCCTCAAATTACACACTGACGTACACTTTTTTCACGTGCCAAATCACTCCGTATCAAGCTGGCCACGCGACAACACATGGAAGACCACGCTCCTGCCCAGAAGGCCATTTTCCTGCCCCCAAGATCCCCAAGCACGCTCCCACATGCCATCTGCTGCTGCCTGCCTGCCTGCTGCCCACGTGCCCTGCTATTTGGTGCCTGCACGTCAGCTATCTGCAGGGGTGCAGTTGCTGTGACCACCCCTGCTGCAACTGAAGACTTCCGACTGGGATACCATCGCTCCACAGCCCAGCCCCAGGACCCAGTTGCCCACCCACACCTGCCTCTGGGGTTGCCATGTCGGACACAACACCATCTGGCACCACTGGCAACTCCCAGCCAGAGAGGCAGAGGGCTACCAGCTCCAGTGCCAGTGAAGTTGGTATCCTGGTGGAGCAAGTCCTGGGGCAGTATGTTGCCCTCTTTGGAAGTTCGCACGCCAAAAATGAAGGACGGAAGAGGATCTGGATGGACATCATGACTGCCATCAACGAGGAGGGGGTGGCAGTCCGTGACAATCAACACGTCCGGAAGCGCTGGGAGGACTTCAGGTCCAGGACCCTCAACAAGGCCCGGCGCATCTTGAAGGCAGTTGCTGCCAAGGGGTGCCAGGTCTGCCTAAACAACAACCAAATGAGGGTCCTGGAACGTATACGCCCAGCGCTCCACATCCAGGTCCTTGAGAGGCAGACCCATCTGGAGTCGAGCGGTAAGTGTACATGCGTACTGATTGGATGCTGTGCGTGTTGAGGTGTGCCAGGAGTGTGCAGGTTGCACATATGTCTTTGTAGGGCCATGTATGGATCCGTACGTACAGGGACGTGAACCTGCCACATGTGATTCCTCTCATGTGTGAGACACATCGATGGTTTATGTGTTGGCAAGCATGCTGGGCAAATGCATGTGTGGGTGCACACATGTAAAAATGTATGTGTATGTACTGTGGCATGGTTGTGGTGTCACACATGAATGCTGGTTCCTGCTGCATGTATCTGCACTATGTACATGTGCATGTGTGTGCATTTGACAAGTTTGCAACTGTGATGCAACATGGATGCATGTGACACTGACATGTAGGAGGCTGATTGCCAGATGTGACATGGGTGGCGATGTTATCACTGCGACAGGTGGTGGAGATGTACAGATGCATGTAAGTCTGGTGGCGTGTGTGCATGTGTTCTGCACTCCCCGTGTTGCATGTGACGTCAGGCTCACCTTCGGCTGCTCATGCTGTTGTTTGTGTATGGATGGTGCTGCCTGGTGCAACATTCCTGTTGATTAGCTCATGTCTGTGAGTTGAAATGACATGTGTGTTGGGGAGTGTGATGCCATGTCTGAAGTTTGACACTGCCACTCATGTACAAATGTCATGTGTGTATCAGTCCATTGTACAGTGCCCTGATGCCTGTGTTCTATCTCTCCCTGTCTGCAGCGTCAACTGATGAAGAGGGCGGAGAGGGTGCTGTGGAGCAAAGAGGAATGGATGGCACTGCAAGCCGGAGACGCAAGGCCCAGCTCCCCTCCCATGTTGTCATCTCGTCGGGGAGTGAGGAGTCTGGTGCCGCATCCCAGGCCGCTGCTGCGAGGGTAGGTCTAAAAGGCGGATGTCGGAGGTGGAATTCTTGGCAGCAGAAGGGCCAGCTGAGACCCCACAGGGTCCAACGGAGGAAGATGGCACAGAGTCATCCAGGTTGGGGGGGGTTTGGTGGAGGAGGAGTTCGTGGAAGGGACACACACAGGGTCTGGAGGGGGGATTCCACTGGTGCTAGTGGTGCAGTCCAGGGGCAGGGACAGGAGGCAGCACAGGCCACTGCGGAGGTGCCTGTGTGTAATCCTGTCCCCGATCCTGTGACTGCATCATCGCGCACCAGCAGGGATGCCTACGTCCAGACCCGTTTTCAGGGAGGGGATGAGCGCACAACAACTGGCCTTCCTCTCCCTGCAGACGTGGCAATCCGGGACCGGGTTGAGCCTGTCCTGGCTGAGATGGTGGTGCATCAATGGGGCATGCGAGCTGACCTGCAGTGTTTTCGCGAAGACACTGCACGTCATCTCGGATGCCTCTTTGACCGCGTTGACCTACTAGGATGGGTCACCAGTGCTGGATTCCGCCGGGTGCTGGACTGTCTTCCGAGCCCCTCCTCACCTGAACCCCCTATGCGCCAGTCGTCCTCCATGCCATCTTCCCACCCATGTATCACCTGGGTACCCTGTGGAGCTGCCTCTGACCCAGTGGCCATGCTGGTTGAGGACACATTCCTGCCACAGTCGGGAGTCGGACGTCCAGCAGGGGTGGCCACCACAACAACTGCACCCCAGCCGGAGGAGGACGTGCAGGCAGCAAGAGGCAGGGCACAGGCACAGCAGCAGCAGGCACAAGGTGGGAGCGATGATGGCTCGGGGCCATCAACATCAGAGGGGCATGCATCGGCCAGAGGGCAGGAGGACCCTGGATTGGGAGTGTCTTCTGTGTGGCAGAGTTTGGGCCAGGCCATAGATGCGGAGCGGGGGCGGGCGGAAGACTCACGGCTCACAATGGTCAGGGTGGAGAACTCCATGCGCAGGGCTCTGAGGCGGGCCGAGTGCCTCGAGGCAATTCGCAGGGAGTTGGAGTCGAACATGGCATCGTCCTTGCGAAACCTCGGGGCCATGGAAGAGGCCCGCCTCCAGGACATAGACCAGGAGTTTGATGATGCCCTGGCCCGGGAAATCAAGTGAGCCGTCGGATTAGTCCGCCCCCATTGTATATAGTTTGGAGTTTTAGGTTTCATTTTAGTTTTGCTTTATTTTGGGGTGCTTGGACAATGCCCCACCCTTTTGTATATAGTTATTTCTTAGGTATTTTTTTCATAGGTTTCATTTCATTTGTTGGGCTCATGGACCCTGGATTGAATAGATGTACATAGTTGAACTGTGGATTTCTGAAAACATTTTTTTAAATCACCATGGATCAATGGATTTTGCAATTTACATTTCCTTTGGATTTGCTTTGGTGGGAATTTTCTTTTGGATTACTTTGGATTGAGACTTCATTTCTTTTATTCATTTTTGGACATGCATTTATTTTCTTGTTTCAAATATTTTTCATGTTTTCATTCCATTACCTTAATTTTGTGGAAAATACATTTTGATTTATTACTTCCATGTGTGGTATTTGCTCATTGGTTTACTGCATGTCACAATGTGGGTTTACACAATCACTGGCACCCAGTGTATGTGTGTGACGGACATGTGTTGATGTACATAGTGCACTTTTGGTTTGTGTCATGTAATAGGTCTTTCAGTGTGGGGTGGATGGGAAACTTGATTGGGTCTCAAGACTGGAGTGGCGTGCAGTTGGATTTTGGTGGACATGAGGCCCATGAATGTGCATCTTTATGACATGTTGGGGGGGACATGAGTCAGGGCCTGCTGGCAGATGCCCGTCACTGCTGGGTGGGGGGTGTGCAGGGGGACATGAGTAGGGGCCTGCTGGCAGGTGCCTGTCACTGCTGGGTGGGAGGGTGCAGGGGGACATGAGTCAGGGCCTGCTGGCAGGTGCCCGTCACTGCTGGGTGGGGGGGTGCAGGGGGACATGAGTCAGGGGCCTGCTGGCAGGTGCCTGTCACTGCTGGGTGGGGGGATTCAGGGGGACATGTGTCGGTGCTCACTTGTGCATGGTGACATGTGGGCTGGCTAGGGGGGGCATGCCCAGGGTGGATGGGCTGCCTGCGGGGCATGGCCAGGGGTGCAGGGTAGTCCCCTATGGTGTGGGCTGCCTGTAGGCCCTGGGGAGGGTGGTGAGGGCTCATCTGGGAGGACACACTCTGCCAATTCACGTTGGGGCACCCCAGGAATACACGTACCCCGCTCGGACAACGAAATCGAGTGTGAAACTTCCCACGAACCCCAGAAATACACGTACCCTGCTCGCCCAAGGCCTATCGCGTGTGAAACTTCCTGCGCACCCCAGAAAGACACGTACCCCGCTCGCCCAAGGCCTATCGCGTGTGAAACTTCCCGCACACCCCAGAAAGACACATACCCCGCTCGCCCAAGGCCTATCGTGTGTGAAACTTCCTGCGCACCCCAGAAATACACGTACCCAGCTCGCCCAAGGCCTATCGCATGTGAAAGTTCCCGCGCACCCCAGAAAGACACGTACCCCGCTCGCCCAAGGCCTATCGCATGTGAAACTTCCCACGCACCCCAGAAATACATGTACCCTGCTCACCCAAGGCCTTTCGCGTGTGAAACTTCCCGCGCACACCAGAAAGACACGTACTCTGCTCGCCCAAGGCCTATCGCGCGTGAAACTTCCCGCGCACCCCAGAAATACACGTACTCCGCTCGCCCAAGGCCTATCGCATGTGAAACTTCCCACGCACCCCAGAAAGACACGTACCCCGCTCGCCCAAGGCCTATCGCGTGTGAAACTTCCTGCGCACCCCAGAAATACACGTACCCTGCTTGCCCAAAGCCTATCGCGTGTGAAACTTCCTGCACACCCCAGAAATACACGTACCCCGCTCGCCAAAGGCCTATTGCGTGTGAAACTTCTCAAGCACCCCAGAAATACACGTACCCCACTCGCCCAAGGCCTATCGCGTGTGAAAATTCCCGGGAACCTCCGAAATACACGTTCCCCGCTCGCACAATTGCAGTGTAGAGGCCCTGTTAGCTAGTCCAGGGTTAGCAGGGCCCTTTGCGCTGCATTGGGGATTTCAATGGTTTTTCCTTGCGCAAGGAGCGTTCTTGGGGGCGTAACTGGTGCTGCGGGATGTTCTCTGCACCAGCGCTCAAAATGGCTTGGTAATTCCATGAATACGTGGTGCGCCAGAATGCTGTTTAGCGCACACGGCTGGCGCACGCTGGCGCACGCTCCCTCTCTGCGCTGCTTGCGTGCGCTGCCTCTGCGCTGATATCTATGAATTACCCCGTTAGAGTATACAGGCAGATGTCAACTAAGCTTTTTTGCATCACATAATATCCTATTTAAAGGGAACAAGGTCGCCCCCCCTCTCAAATGCAGCCGTCTATAATTAGGAGCTCTCACCAAGGGCACCTTTGTGGAATACTTACCAATGGTCGCCACAGATGAATGTGTTAATAGAGAAATTACAAGAGCATTGCCATGAATGTATCAAGAGCGAAAAAAGACTGAAGCTGAGACAGTAACCGCTTATTGGAATAATTACCCTTGACAAACCCCGGGGAAATGTGGGACTCCACCTTCTCGGTCCATTAGAGCACATGAGGCCTGATGACCGATACGCAACGGTGAAGGTGGATATCTGTGAAAGTGGATAGAAGCCTTCTTTGTATCCTGCATCACGACAGGCAGAGCGATACCAACACTCAAGAACATATTTAATTAATTGTGGACCTTTGCCCGAATTTATGGTGACTGATGATGTAGTCCCATGGTTAACAAAATAAATTCCAAACTTCCATTAATATATTTGCATTACTAATTGATCAATTACTGATTATGCTCATGCGCCAATTAATTTAATTCGCAATATTCTTAAAATGAATCAAAAAGCACAAGATTTCATTTGGAATTCAAATTGATGGAATGATTTTATCATTTAAAAACAATGTTCTTCATTGTGCTGGCGTGGAATTCCTCTTTTATTCCCATAGGAGCCTGTGTTACTTTGAATCTACTGAATTTTGCTCACTAATAATGATGCCCTCTCTTTACACATAATCCTTGTGTTGTATGTTGCTTTATTTTCAATTTTTCGGGTAACATGTTACGCTAACATTGTGTTGCTTCCTATTGTATGAACCTCCCACATCCTCAAAAAAGGGGAACACTGTTTAGCTTCACAGACCCCTATTGCACAGTGCCCCAGAGCACGGGTGCCCACTTAATCCAACCTTTAGGAGAACTGAAACTCCAAATGTTCGTACAGGGGCTATCATCAGCGTGGGGCAGTGATAACCTTTCTTGCGTGGTGCCCACTTCCTGTACTACCTCAATGAATGTTTGTGGGTACAAATGTCCAATTATCAGCAAATGCGCCAAGATAAGCGGTAAGATAGCTCAGCGGGTTGAGCGCTCGCTGCCACGATCTGAACGTGATCTGCAGGTCGCAGGTTCGAATCCCGGCAAGGCCAACTCAGCCTTTCATGCTTCCGAGGACGATAAATGAGTACCAATTTCGGTTGGGTGATATTGCATGTAAATATGTGCTCTGTAAAGCGCTTTGGATTAAGGCGCTATATAAATAACACATCATTATTGGGCGAGTGGCATTGCCCAACCATGATAGGATTGGGAGAAAGCATGCACGTTGGTCTTGCTACCTGTGAGGATGCTAATGCTGCAGTTACAATTTGGCGTGTTGTTGGCTTTGGCAGTTGCTAGTTTAAGGTGTGTGTCCGGCTCAATAGGTTACTTATCGGTAATTTTTAATACTCTGAGTCCAAGACTTTCGAGACATAGTTCTTATCCATGAAGACCTCACTCCAGAGGTACGCAACCGAAAAATGTTTTGTCTTTAAAACATTTAAATTCACACAGTTGCATCCCTTTCATTTATGTATTTGTTTTTTGATCGGTCCGTACCCCTCATGTCTACCTCAAGCTGTTAACTGGGCCTGACATGTGCCACATCCCTGAGTAAGGTGGGAATCTAGAGCCACTGTGTCCAGAAATCTTGGACTTGGAGTAATGAAGATTACTTTAAGTAATATGTACTTTACCTCCTCCTTTCCCTTCCCAATCACCATCCTCATCAATTAGGCTATGCTTAGCAGTAATATCCTAAGACTCATCAGTCATGAGCCATATATGTATGCCGCACACAGATTTTATTCCGTAAAAATATTGACCAATAATCGTTTAGAAAAACACATATATCACTGATGCCAGCGCATTAGAAGCAAATACTGCTAAGCCAGAGCCTCCCAAAACTACATTTTAATGTTGAGAACACCATGCTGCCGCATTGGCTATGTCTGATAGTGCCACCAGCGCGTGTTATACCCATGAGGTGGACGAGTAGATCACTCTTCAATATCTACTGGCAAATCTACCACGGCATTTAGGTATGCTTTTCTTCTGGCAAGTCGTATCTAACGACTCAATGGCCCTCATTACGACCCTGGCGGAAATCGCGGTGCTAAATGCACCGCGGAGCACGGCGGAAAGCTGCCGATAGCGCCATGGGGGTTGGCGGATTTTCCGCCCCATGCCGACCTTGGCGGGGCGGTAAATCCCCATCCCCCATTTTACCCTTCCCCATTCCCATTTTTGCCCCATAGGGTATAATGGGAGTGGGGAAGGCGTTAATTACGCCACCGTAAAATACGGTGGCGTAATTAACAACAAGGTCCCGTAGCGCCATGGATTTCTCCGCCCGGAAAAACCAGGCGGAGAAAGGCTCCATGGCGCTACGGGAACTCGTAGTAGGGCGGACGGGTCCGCCGCGAATAACGCTGGCGTAAACCCACTCCGCCAGGGTCGTAATGAGGGCCAATGTGTTCTCTGTTGGTTTCATTGAATTACAAACAGTGGCTTACAGATACGAAAGCTGCCCACCCTCTCCAAATACACTAAGAGAGTTCCATGCATCTGATCTATGCAGGGATTCTTCATCGGGAGAAGTTGGCAAAAAACTGGCAACACTACCTGCATTATATGCAATGGAGTGGTTATCTTACAGTGGAATTCATGCCTGTCCTGCGAATTACCTTGTTGGGGAGAATCTGTAAATATGGTTCTCTAGTAACCAAAGCTTGGAGCTCCTCACCCGCCGACGTGACTAAATTGTGGTCAAGTACCACACCTTGGCCCACAGCTAAAGCAACTAGGTGTATGATAATGCTTCAATCGGAGGCCACTGGAGGGCTTTAGTGGTGAAAGATATGTACCAGTGAGGTAACCTTACAGGCCTAGTTACAATCCCTGCCTAAGGAAATCAAGATTCAAAAACTGATTACAATCCTGAGGCAAACCTTGCTCTTAATGCACCAAGACTGAAAGTGCATGCAGTGTGTGGTGCATCCCTCTAATGTGCATCGTGTGTAGGCCTGTTGTATCAATGCTGATGGAGCCGCTGAGCATCCCTTCTTGTCGAATCTTGCCCTGTCAATCTCCAAACCCACATCCAGAGGCATAACCGCGCCCAGACCTGGAAAGGAGGCCGACACGGAGGAGATGGGTGGAGAGGCAGGAATCAATGAGCCTCCTGGGATAGACTTAGGAGCAATGGACACCACGGACAACAATTCCATAAAAGATCCACTCGAATGACCTCCACTTTCACACTTTGGATCTTGAGCAGGACTAAGGTTAACAATGGAATGTGTGGTTGTGCAGGTGAGCTGCCAAGCCAATGCCTCCACTTGCCTAGCATGAGGGCATGGAGTACTGGACAACATATTGGATGTAATGCATTCTCTGGAGATCCAAACGGATTGAACCAAAGGACTCCTCACCTCTTGCAAATGTGACTGAAAATTCTCGGATTTTAATTGTAATTGTTTATTTGTAAATCGCTTATGCACAAGTGAATTGCTTCAAAGCGCTTCAAGGCAGGAAGGGAACAAGGGACTTCCGAGTTATTCTTAGGCCTTGTCCAAATGATCTAACAAAAAGTGACTAGCATACTAGGCCTGAAGGCATTACTACTAGTGCAAGTGCATGACAAGAAGGAAGACGAGAAAGGGGGAGGAGAGGGAGAAAAACATACAGTCCATAAACTACCTTATAGGCTAGCGGTGTTTCAGATACTGCAAGTGCATGACAAAGAGTGAGGTGATAGGGGTGAGGGGGAGAAGGAGAAGAACATACAGAAAAAAAAAAAACTACTGTACTAGGCAAACTAAGACTAGTGCATTCTGGTAATGTATGTGTGCAGACAGGAAGTGAAAGGGAGGGGAACAAGATGTAGATGTAGAGAAAGTTCTGTCAAGGTTAGAAAGACTCAATCGATCTGCAAGTTCAGTATCCCTCCATGGAAGATACATTTCTGTCAATCCGTGGTGTGTCAAACTTTCTTTGCATCGTACAGACTGGTTGTTAACGTGTGAAATTACATGTAATGTTATGTGCATTATGTCCAACTGTTAAACAAAAAAAGCTCTGTTTTAGAACCTTATCTCCATAGATTCTCAAATAACTATATGCGTGCTAATTATATGAGGTTTAGGTTCAATCTGCTGCCAACTATAGACATTTTATTTACCCGTAATTTAATTTAAAAAATAATGTTATTGAAGGTTTTGTGCGCATGAAAAGGAAAGTGAGACTAATTGCTAATGATATGTCCAGTTTTAATTCCGTTACGTATTCTACATTAAGTGCCAAGGACGAGTATACTCGTCCTTTTTACATAGACTTCAATAATAGCCTGGCACTTCAGGGGTTTAGGATTATGTAAATAGTCTGAGTTTTATTGATGTTGATAATTTCTGTCAACCTATCCTGGATAGCAATTGCACAACTTTGATTTTGGCCACCCTGAGATATCCTACGCATCTAGATCTATTTTGCTGATGTTTTAATGAATGGAAAAAAGGGTAATACTGAATAATCAGTAGTAAAGAGTTGAAAACAGTTTTTTATTTTGTTTGAACATTTGTTTTCCCCTTTTTCACTTGTCTTTGAATGCAAACGATTGATGTTTTATTAACCATATGCATAGAAAAAAATAAAATAAAAATACATTGCTGTCAAACTGCAGGTGTGCCTTCGCCCAGTTTCCTATACCCTGCCCCACCTGAGCCAAAGGCTGTGGGTACCTCCCTATTTGTTTTTATAGATTTGAGTTATGTGTTGAATCCCGAGGTATTGTCACTGCTTTACATGGGGACGCCCCCCCACTCCCATGAGACCAGGGTGGTGAGGCGGCTACCCGATAGTCCCCCTGGGATGGTATGCACCTCACACGGACCGTGCAGACCCAAAGCAGAGAGAAGCCGATAGTGCGCAGGAGGAAGGCAGACCTGCAGAAGACCGACAATGCAGGTGGTGGACCAGAGAAGAGGAAACTTACTTGCCGGTTACCGGGGCAGATGCGCTGACACCAAATCAGTGGCAAACTGCAGGATAGACACGTGGGGGACCGCAGAAGGTCCCGTGCAGCACGAGAGGCCGCCACCAGTCCTGCTAGACCAGCAAGCAACCAGAAAGACATGTCAAAAAGGGACAACTTGTACAAGGCTGGCCAGTCTAAAGATTGGGGAGACCCATTAAGCAAAGGGGGCACAAAGCAAAGTGAAGGAAGAACACTCACCAGGCAGAGATACCTAGTGGAGAGGGTCTGGGACCCAAAGCAGAAATACATACTCCAAACAAGAATAGGGGGAAATCTGAACTTTGCAAATATAAGGGACACACGCAGACCATGGCAGGAGAGTAAACGAAGGCTTCGGACCGAAGGAAGATTAAAGCAAGATACCATTGTGAACAACCAAGTGAAGGGGGTCTGGGACCCATATATGAGCAAGGCACACACAACCCTATACCAGGGGGAATTACAAACTTTGTAGAAATAAGTGACATTCACAGACCGTGGCAGGAGAGTAAACCAAGGCTGTGGAATAGAGAAAGATTGGATAAGAGGAACACCGTGAGTGAGCACATGAAGGGAGTCCAGGACCCAGGTTGGGGAAGTGCTCCCCAAACTATATTCAAGAGGCACACCAAGTTTATATGTGCCAGTAACATTCAGAGAGTTTTGCAGGAGAGTGACCCAAGGCTGTGGGGGAAGTTGAAAGCAGAGAGAGAAAATTGGGAATTGAAGCACCCTGTGTACCTTACTTGGCAGGAGTGTGGACCATGAAGAGAGGAATAGAGAATAGGGTCTGGGGCCCACGGCAAGTGAAAGGAGAACCTGGCTATTTTACCTTGTCGGAGCCCTGGGAGGTGAGTCTGCTCACAAATAAACACCACCACTTTGTGTAACACTGAAAAGGCTCTGGGAAAAGGGAATCAACCCCCAAGACTTGTGGAACTTTTGTTTGCTTGCCTACATCATTTCTGAAATCCCAAAGAAACCCACTTTGTGTGACACTGTAAAGGCTATGGGGAAAGGGAATGAAACCCCAAGTCTTGTGGAACATTTGCTTGCTTTTCTACACAGTTTTTTAACTTTAATTTGGAACTGCAAACTTGTGCTGAAAGGCGGCAGCCAAAAGGCATTTCCCTTTTCACCTTATATTAAGTTTAGGATTTGGAACAGGACGGCAAACTTCACTTTGGATATTCTGACACTGGCAGTTTCATTAGCTAGTTTTGTTGAGTCAGAGAATCCCTCTTAGAGGCAGGGCTAGACAGGAGTTCCTCAAACCCCCCTTATTTTATTGTGAAGAGAAGTCTTGATCAATCAATAGGCATCCTTGGTTTCCGTCTCTTACTCCCACACCCTCAAAGTTACCTGATTGTTCTTATGAGGGCTGCCTGACTCCTAAATTGCTCTTGAAAAATAAAGCAGGGCTCTGTGTACTGCTTACCACCCCTCCAATGGGAAGAGCTGTTGATCCAGTAACAAGACTATTTCACCTGAATTTACTGATTACACATGGTTGCTCCCCACACCATGTGACCTTCATGAGTGGTCAGAATCTGTGGGACTGGAGGAGAAAACTGATTCCTTCCATTAGATTTCCCCCCCTTAGCCACCGCAGAAGGTCTGAATGGACCTGTGCGGAAACTAAAACCTTCTGTTCATACCAATGAGATGCTGGTTTCCAATTATTGAGCAAATGCTCGACTATAGGCTTTAAATGAGGACGTGCCGAAGAAATGAATGCAACCATTCCCATGTGGTGCCACAATCTTTCTGAAGGATAATTGTCAGGTGTGACTAAAGGCACATTGTGTATTCTGGTGGAAGGAAGACTCTCCCTAAGCCTGTGACCAACAGAGCTCCAATGAAAAATAGGGTATTTTGTGGCGGTGGTCTAGATTTCTTTGTGTTGATTAAGAGTCCATGCTCATCTAACTTTTAATTTGTGAACTAGATGGCTGCTTGAAAAAGAAGAAGCAGCAACAAATAAGTCATCCAGATAAGAAAACATGCTCACACCCTTGTTATGTTATGTTAGGTTAATTGAACTTATTTAGCGCACAGTTACCCGAGAGTATCATGGCGCTGGAGGAAAGAGGAGGTTTATATCCAAATGATGGCAGAGTTAGCCAAACAGGTACGTTTTCAGGGAACCCAGTGATTACGGAGAATTTTCATGGCCAAAGGGAGACTGTTCCACAGTTGAGCCGAGACGACTGAGAAAGCCCTGCCTCCAATGCAAGTGCGTCGGAAGGTGGGAACTACAAGAAGACGCGTAGGGCGATAGCAGGTAAATTTGTCTCGAAGATATTCTGCCCCTTGATCCTGCAAGGCTCGAGGCACCAAGCAAAGGGCCTTGAAAACAATGCGCATTTTAACAGGCAGCCAGTGAAGGGAGCGCAGAACCGGAGTAACATGAGCTCTATAATGGGAGCCTGTGGCCACCGGGGTAGCCATGTTCTGAAGTCACTGAAGCTGCTGGGCTAAGCCCTTAGGTTGAGCCAGGTATAATGAATTACAGGAACTTTGGATGGTTCTCTTTCATACCAACGGTAAATTTCTACAGGACAAAAGTTATTCCATCTTTGTCTTACGGAACAGAAGCAATGCCCTATATTCATCCAAATATATGGCAGAAATTAGAGGGCCTCTATTGGTGGAAATTCTTAGACTTACCAGAATCACCCCCAATAGCTTCAATAAGGAGAGAATTGTCCTTGATGTCACTGCAAGCCATCATTGAATGAAATGGCTTGATGCTATATAGAAAATTACTCCTTCCAACTCGACCAAAAATACTGGACATCATTAGCACAGAAATCATGGGTGGATGCAACCAACTATTAAAAAAGTGGCAAACGAGAAATCAAACCCTCTTGAAAGAAATTTCTAGCACGGAAGAAGAATTAATAACCAACCCAAATAAGGTTAAAAAGAAAATGGAAGAATGTGACTGTATTAAAACACTGGATAAGGCTCTGAGTAATAAACTGACAGCTAACAAACAGGGAAAAGATAAATGACCTTCCCGAATACATGAAAAAGTTCCCAAACAGAGTCTTAAGAAACGCCTTTCTGAGAGCTCCCTTAAACCTCCTGGCGACAAACGAAATGTTTGCCATAAGAGGTTGTCAGCCTCAAACAAGTATCATCACTGTGATGAAGGAGAGGAGATAGAAACAGTAAGACATCTGTTGCTCTCTTGTTCGGGAACAAAGACCATAAGATCAATTTACCTGAGACACCATTTTCTAAAGATGAAAACGTTTGACGAAGATGACTGGTGGAGACGTCTAATGAGTGGACAGAAGACCTCATGGGTGATTGCAGTGGCACTAATACTCCATAAGACAATGGCTTGTGAGAGAGACAGAAAGAACATATTAAAAAAAACAAGCCAATTGTAACAATGGGTGGACACAAAAGAAAAAGTGAGATCTGCAGGATTAAACTCGCCTGAAGTGAAAAGATGGACGATAATATTGCTCATAAAGAGAATAAGACATAGAGTTTTTGTACAAATTGTTATTTTTCAATTAAATCAAATAAAAAAAAATATAAAAAAATAATGAGTTACAGTAGTCCAGATGGCTTAATGCTAGGGCTGCAACAACCCGGGGGCAAAAATGTGAAGGAATAAATGGCAGAACCTTCTTTAAGATTTTTAGGTGGAAGTGGCCCGACTGACAGACTGCCGCCACCTGTGCCTCCATCGAAAGTCACGCGGAGAACACAACACCTGGGTTCTTCACCCTGTCAGAAGGGACCGAAAGAGGACCAAGAGAGGAGGGTCAAAAAGAGGACACCCAAAGTGTAGGGTCGGGGGGAGAACCCACCACCAACACCTCTGTCTTGTCTCCATTCAGCTTCAGCCAATTGTGGTTCATCCATGCCCCCACGACAGTTAGGCACTGAGACAAGCACGACGACACCAGAGTCCGATCCAGACCTAGACGGATCAGGATCTGTGTGTCGTCGGCAGGGTCGGATTGGTCCCTCAGCCTTTCGGCCCGTTGCCGAAATCGTCCTTGAGGAGTGGGGGCCGGTTTCTGGCCATGACTTGGCAGATTTGGAAGAAAAAAATTTGAAAAAAAATATATATATTTTTTCAAATACATAGATTTTTTTTCAAAAAGCCTTTCATCCTTTCATCCTTCTTAGGTCGATAAATGTGTACCAACACAGGTTGAGTGATATTTTATGCATATTTGTTCTATAAAAAACAGCTTAAGCGTAAGTGCTATACAAAAACATATTATCATTTGGCCTTGGACGTCTGCTTGGATTCACAGTAATTTAGTGTACCTAGGAACAATGCTATTTGATGCCACTTCCTGTTTTGTCAAGGGGTGAAAGGGCATGTTTCATCACTTCCCGGGATGTCACGTTGGGGTGGGGTCAATCACATCACTTCCATTGATGTCATCAGAGGTCAAGGGTCGTGAGGCGAGGGGTGGGCCACTTTTTTTGGGTGACCAGGCCTATTTCTTGTCCCAGTCCGACCCTGATTATGGGTCATTCACAGCTTAGCCTGCAGAAAGCATTTCAGATCCCGACTGATGGACGGATGCAGGAGGGACAGCAAGAAAATGTAACAAATAAAAAGGGAGGGTCGAGGTCATGTACAGATTAGCATAAAGGGCACCTTTCTGCTCTTGACAGATGAAAGGATGGCAGCGGGACAGCACCAAGATAAGAAAGGATGGGTAATCATAACTAGGCTCAGAGCCTCCTTTATATCCTGGCAGAGAAGAATGGAGAAGGGACAGCCAAAGATTATTAAAGGTAGAGGCTGAGGAGAGATTCAGCCTCATACCTTGAACAATTGAAGAATGTATATGGTGAAAGGTAAACACAGACAGTAGGGTTATTTAATAGACATCTAAGCAGGATAATCATAGGATAATCCCAGTTCACGTAGCAATACAATAGTATGGAATGAGAAATTAACTAGAAGAACAGGGAACAAACAATGGCATAATGAATATAAAATTGAAGCAAGCATAAAAAAAGTGTACGTTATTACCTAAAGATAAATAGCACTTAAATAACACCAAGAATCTACTGGAAAAATAGCAAGGTATCCATTACAAATGCAACCACTGACAGCAAAAATAGTTCAGCCTATCAGACTCTTTGAGTACACGATTTCCAATTCAAGATTAATGATTGTAAGAAACCTACTGAGCAACAAAATCGTTTCGTACTGGTACCCCACATACAAGTGATCCAAAACCATTCCCTTTTGGCTGCATTCCAACCCACTCTTTCTTGGCCGAATGATTGTAAACAAATTTGTGTGCACAATAGACAACTAAATGCTTCGTGGATTCGATCTGCCAGCTGTCATTACAGAATCTACAGCCCTGCTCAATATATGTTGACACATTTGGCAGCCAACTCCTAATTCTTTCAAAGGTCAGCATTTGATTTAATTTAAACCGTAAATAAATATCTCTGGCTTTGTGACAGAGAAATTGAACTAGGTAAAGTTTGTGCGGTAATCTTGCAGTGCTAAACTTTGCAGCTTCTTTATACAGTTTAAATGCCTCTATTGCACTTAAGGTGGTACACCAACCATGATCAAATAGGCGAAGTTTGACATGCACCAGTCGAAAATTCCAGATCTGAGGGTTTGAGAGCAATTTCAGCAAGTAATAAAACCATTCTATCGTAATACTTGGTAATAGATGGCGGATTGGAAGCAGTCAGCATCTGGCCTAAATCTTCATATAAGGAATTAGTTGGAGGATATAACATTTTGGCCAAGTTTGACAGTAACCACCAGTTGTAACGCGCGGACAGGGAAGTGAGTCCCAACTCCTGCCTCAGAACGGCATTGGGTAAGGACTTTGCTGAACGCAGAGCCCCCTTACATAGACCTCCTTGGAGTTGGTCAAGGAATTTACCAATGTCTCCAAGGCACATATCTAAGGCATACAAGAGAACTGATTCCACTTTGAGAATATAAAATTGAATGAGTGGGATTATTGAAAATGTGCAATATTTAACATAGACCATGCACATTTGAGTGGAAAGGGATGCAACTTTTTTATTTAATTCCTCCTTCCAGATTGCAAGTGAATTAGAATCGGAAATTGTGTAACCAAGATACCGAATCGTGGTCCATTTACACGAAGAAAACTTCCATTTTAAGTTCCTAAATATAATAATATGCGATTTTTCCACATTGCAGTGAAGATTGTGCGCACCGCAATAAGAGGCAAACAAGGACAATTTGACTTGTAGGCCCAAGGGGGTGCGATCAAAGATCACAATATCATTGATGATAGCGAGCCAATGAATTTTCAAATGACCAAGCCTCGCCAGATAACTGATCTACTTTTCACGGATGTCGTTAATTCCACGTAGATATAAATTAAATAGGGTGGCTGCCAGATTGCACCCCTGCTTTACTCCGACCCCGATGGGTATGGCGTTGGTGGTTGCACCCATATGATTAACTCTGACAAAGTAAGCAGTGTTTTCGTGGTGTTTTGCAATTAGATGTATAATGAGAGGAGGAATACCCATGCAAAACATTTTTTCCCAAAGCAATGCTCGTATCACACAATCAAAAGAGGCTGTAAGGTCTATAGATGCCATGTATATATAGAGGACCTGAATCCGGAACCTTTGCTTCCGCCAGAAATGTGCCATTACTGTTGCATTTAGTGCCGTCCCCATCCGGGCCAGAAACCCAATTTGAAAACGTGACAAGATGTTATGCTGTTTTATAAAGGCGTGTAAGTCACGAAGAAGAAGAATTGTGAAGACCTTTGCTGCAGCATCAATGAGGGCAATAGAGTGAAAGTTAGAGGGGTCAGATCTAAAACCCTTTTTGTATAGGGGGACAATGATAGAGCACAGCCAGGAAGGAGGAATGATAGAGGTCATTAGGATGTTGTCAAATTGTTTTTTTAGAATCTTAGCGCACACTGCTGGATTGCGCTTTAGGACGCAAGGGGGAATGCCGTCGGGTCCGGCGGCTCTAGAATAGTTAAGAGCATGAATTGCACTTTCAATGTCAACAATGGACCATAGTGGCAAAGATGAAGTTAAATTGCCGAGGTTTTTATTCTTCACATTAGCAAAGGAAGGGGGCAAAGAAAATTTGGATTCCAAAAAATCCTTCCAGGTATCAGCAGATATCGTTGAAACCTGGTCAGTGCATAAAGTAGTTGAGTCAGCCCTAAGCATCGCCCATGTAGACCGTCTATCATTATGACATAGAGTTGCAAACATTTTTTGATTATTCAAATTGTGTAGGTAATGTTTATGATTTAAGCATTTATTACGATGTGCGTTACAAATTGCCTTTTTTTCTTTCTGAAACTCCTCCATCGGGAGGAAAGCCTTCCTAAAATCGCGTAAATCCGCATTTTTGAGGCATTTGTTTGCATGAATTACCTTACTGCCACGGTCCTGAATGCGATTCAAAGACCCCACATTCATCCTGCGCAAATTTGCGATCACAATTACAATGACATTCAATTGCCAACTAACTTCAGCTTGTGCAGAAGAGTAATGATTTGGGGGACCATTATAATTAGAAAGCTGGGCATCAATCATGTCATTCATCTTGTCACAGAGTTTAGTAGACCAACGAATGGATAACCCAGGGCGATTCCCTTCCAAAAAAATCTGTTGGAGGTCATTCCTTAAACTCCCGACAGTGACATCTAGTACAAGTTGGATTATAAAATGGTCCCCCAAGACGGGATCATGAATTACGATTCTGCTACACTTTTCCTGTAAGTTTGCAGAGGTGGCATAATAGTCAATGCATGAGGAAATCATACCCCTCCTCCAAGTGTGGCAAGCATCACTAGCAACAAAGGGAAGAAATGCCAGGTCCCAAGGGGCCAGCTACTCCTGCCATAGATGCCCTAATGCTTGAGATAAACCCTCAGCATCTAAATAATGCACATTCATATTTAGGCAATAAGCATTGAAGTCCCCACCCAACAGTATTCCACATGTCGGATACAATGCTATAACTTCATCAAAAAGCTCATCATGAAACACAGTTGTTATTTTCTGTAGAGCCAGGTTATGATAAAGTGAGATAATAAGAAGAAGATCACGATGGTCCTCATTTAAAAAGACTAACAGAGCCAATGTTGCCATGGATTTGTAAACTGCTTGAATATGAATTTTTAAGTTGATACTAACACAAATGGCTATTCCGCCAAAGGTCACCCTGTATGCCGACGCTTTGCCATAATTTGATGAACGACATATCCCGGCAACAGAAGCTTTTGTTCACACATCGTTTCTTGACATCGGAGAATATCACATACTATGCCTAGGTGCACAATGGTAAACCATGAGTACAAGTTTGTGAACCCACACAAATTCCATGACAAAATCGACAATGAAAGGGACTTCTTACTGCGGGGTGTTATCCATGGCCGGGTTTAGGTTGATGGCGAGTGAAGACAACCAAGACCAATCTTTGCTGATATTAGACAGGCCGACAAGCTGAGCAATTACTGCGGATTTCATCTCCTCCTGGGCATCTGCACAATCTCTCTTTGGAGAGACCAAATTAATGACCGGAATTGGAGTTTCATTGAAGCAAATCGCATCATTGATGGAGTCAAAGAGGTGTGGAACTAATCCAATAAGTTGCAGTTGGCGTGTATATTGCATCACCAAATCTGTGATGATAGCCGATTGCACTTTGCACACCATACGATGATTGGGAATTGCTGGAAGAGTAATCCATTCTATATCAGAAGTAGTCAAAGTTCTTAGAGCAGGGATTTTGCTAAATGCTTAGAGGAGGGCTGAACGATTAAGACGTTTATATCCGGATCAGTTTCCCATCCTATGACAGTCGAGGAGTGCTTGCCCATTGCCCCCACACCATCGTCTACCGGGCCTGTAGGCCGTGGTGATTGTGGCCAAGTCCCCTTTGGGGGTGCAGGATACATGTGATTCCAGCAAAGCGAGCCTGGTTCAAGTTGCCAGCAATGGGTGCCACAGCAGCGCCCTGCCCTGCTTGAGCAACTTTATTCCCAATAGGTTTGAAAAAGGTCAATAAATGTGTTTGTAAAGATGGCTGTACTTTGCCAGCTGCATTCAGTTGCACATTCAGGGAAGGCGCGGCACCGAGATTGCCCGGGCATTCAGCTGGCTTTAGGAGTTTGTTGTTCAATACGAGGGAGCCAGAGCCTCCCATGAGAGCATGTTGCTCATCAGGGCTGAGATGTTGCAGTGCATTTTTACTCTCTATGGAAAGTTCCTCAAGATTGATGGCCTTCTCTTTATTATTGCCTAACTGGACACTACAATCCATATTAAGTGTCATTGTACGCAAAGAATTTTTCTAAAGTTTTTTCATTTTTTTGCTTTTGTTTAAAGGTGCAGTTGCGCTGGGTGCTGATGCTACAATTTGCCTATCGGCTTTTCTTTTTAGGGCCCGAAAGAAGAGTCTTTTTTCCTTCCTCGAGGCAAAGGCTTAACCTGAGCCTGCAGAAGGAGCATCAATGAGCCCATTAGCGACTTCTGGAGAGGCAGAGATACTTTATGCATTTGCATCCAGCAATTTCGTTAAGGCTGAGGGACTATCTGGATGGAAGCTTTCACTCACATCAATTTTTTCTGATTGTGGTTCTCCCTCCTGCTCGTCAGGTTTTGCTTGTAGAAAGAATAAAACCTGCTCTATTTTTTCAGAATTGAGTGCAACCTTCTGGCACAATTGAGCATGGGTAAAAATTTGGTAAGAAGGAATGACCTGAGGAGCAGCTACAGTCTGAGCAAAGGATTGTGGAAATGAGTAAGTAGCCGGAGGGTCCACCTGACATGGCAAGTCACATGCCATCTCTTGTGGGGGGTCAGTTTGCGTAGTCGTAGAAACAAGACAAGAGGTTGTCACATTAGAGGGTGTCTGCCCTCTGCCTTCGCATCTAAGACTATCTGCAAAAATAAAGCCCTCCAGTTTGTTAATTTTCAGAAGAATCTGAGTCAGTGAAGATTTACATTCCCTAATTTCATAATGCATATAGTCGTGCCCTGTATCCAATAAATTCAGTATCCTTGATAAGACAGGATAAGAAGCTTCCAGGCATTGCATATCCTCAGAAGGATCGAGTAAGTCAAAACCCAGTGGTGGTACATGTTCTTTTTTGGTGGGTGAAAATGCAAGTCCTAATACGGGAACTGGAGATGAAATTAGATTACTGGATGGAGGGAAGACATGGACTAGAGGAAGGAAAATCTAGTAATTTCTTTTTGCAAGTCTCAGATGAAGAAGAGATATTGGCATCATCAATAGGCACCCCTTCCTTGCAATGGAGGTGCACGTCAGCTCTCCTGCAACTTGGAAGGGTGACCGGGGTCGAAGGACCGAAAGAAAGACGTACACGTTTTTCAAGCACTGCGAGGACAACTGGAGCAAGAATGGAGTTGTCAGAAGGTGAAGAACTGGTTTCTTCGCTGGAGCCATTTTCCACAGGAAGAGGGTCATCCATGCGCAGGATAAGAAAGCTCTTGCGTGTGGATGCGGTAAGGCCAATTAGCTTGCTGGATAGCGAAACACAGGGAGTAAATAAATCATTTGGAGCAGCTGCAGCCTGGGCTCAAGCATATGCAAACGCTACCTCGTGACAAACGAGATCCTGGGCAACTGTAGTGCTCATCATCCCGGGCAAGCAGGAAGCCCTGCCTACAAGTGCCACGGTAGCACTGCCAGCAGGCTTAGATAACGACATCCTTTTTGCTTTGGATGGTTAGGAAGTACTAACTCTTTTAGGCGCCAGTGAACAAAGTGAGCGACCACTGCGTAAGCTTGAGACCATTTGAAATTAGCTCACAACAACAACAAAAACTTAATCAGCTACAAGCAACACAGTGCACAACAAGTTCTACAGATCAAAAATTTGTAGGAAGAACACATTGATTAACATAATATTCTGGATCCACCTTCCCACCCTCCCATCCTAACAGCCCAACAGCCACTTGCATTCCCACTTCGATGCGTGCGCGCGATGCGCGTGCATCTATCCTAATATGGGAAGTGATGTGAGGCCAGGGGGGTGGCAGGAGGAAGGTGGGAGGTGGGGCCAAGATGCAAAATTAACTGCAAGAGAAAAGAAACAATTACGCTCAGTAAAGCTGAAGAATAGAGCGTGTGTAAACAAAACAGTGAGCCTTGGTGAAGCCGCGGCTCACTTTATGAAAAGAAAAAAACAAAAAGAGTCTGTTCAGGCACAAAGTCTCAAGACCATTACTTGGTTAGTGTTCCAGAGAGGGGCGTGTTGTGCCAGCAACGTGCGTCTTCTTACAGATGGTGAAGAAGACGGCGGAGCAAGATCCACGGCAGAGCACAGAGTCCAGGACAGCTACAGCGCAACAGCCACTTGCATGCCCACTTCGATGCGGGCGCGCGTTGCACGTGCATCTATCCTGATATAGGCAGTGATGTGAGGCCAGGGGAGCGGGAGGAGGAAGGCGGGAAGCGGGGCCAAGATGCTAAATTAATTGGTTAGTGTTCCAGAGAGGGGTATGTTGCGCCAGCAACGTGCTTCTTCTTACAGACGGTGAAGCAGACAGCGGAGCAAGGTTCACAGCAGAGCACAGAGTCCAGGGCAGCTACAGCCCAACAGCCACTTCCATGCCCACTTCGATGTGCGTTACTAACCTTTGAGTTTATGTTTGTCATCTGCTCAATAATTATCTTTCCATATCATAAATATATCATAAATGAAAACTGAGCCGCAAGGACCCCCGTGTGTCACAGGTTTCCCCCCTTCTCACCTGTCTGTGTTCTTTAATGGAGTTCTTTGAAGGAGTCATCTTGCGCACAGTTCGGGTCTTGTATAACCCTGTGTGAACGTCCTCGGGTTCCAGTGTGCGTTCAGCGTTCCGACTCCTGGAACGTTCAGAATGTCCGGGAAGTCCTGGAAAACGATGAAGAGTGTACTCAGAGACGAGTACACAGAGATCCGGGATGCAAGAGGTAATAAAGAGTAAGGGAATGAATGAGGAGGGAAAATTAGGGGCCAGGAACCAGGAATCAAAGAAGGTAGCGAGAGCGAACTATGGCAGCACATGTCTAGCCACTGCATGCGGTAGCGTTGAGGCGCGCAGGGCTGGCGGGGCATGTCTTCTTTATAGAACGTGCTGCGTCCGACGCGGAAGCTGGTAAACAACGTTCCGTGTTTGATGGCCATGTTGGGAGTACTGCTGAGTGCAAGCTCCTATGTGTCAGGGACCAGGAAGTCCAAAAGGGACATGTCCGATGATTCATGACAGCATGCCTCCTCCGAAGGCCTGTCCCTCCGGGTTTGCCCGGGTGTATAAAATGATACCTTCTGTGTAATCTGGGGGCATTTAGGTTTGAGATTGGTTCCCAGGTGCGTTCACTAGGAGGGTACCCTTTCCACTCAACCAGGTACTGTAGCTGACCACGTCTGTACCTGGAGTCACATATTCTGGACACTTTGTATTCGAGCTGGTCATCGACAATTACAGGGGTAGACCTTGGGACAGTCCAGTAGGACTGGATGTACAGTTTCATTAGAGACGTTTGAAACACTGGATGTATCCTCTTCCAGGAGTCTGGTAGTTTGAGTCGGAAGACCACTCGGTTTATGATTTCCTTTATGGAAAAGGGGCCATAGTACCGGGGAGCCAACTTATTCGGTCGTAAATGTCGAGGCAGTAGTTTCGAGGATAGCCAGACCTTATCACCCACTGCATAGGAGCGTCCTGGTCTTCTTTTGGAGTCCGTATAATGCTTGGTGTTAGTTCGAGCCCTTTCTAAGTGTTCTTTGGCTTCCTTGTGTACGTTGATGAGAGTTTCAATCCAGGAGTCGACTGTAGGTACTTGTCGTAAATCTCCCCCCGTCTCAGCTGTGATCGGGATCTCCCTTGTTCGGCCGCAGGACTCCTCCTGTGGATCGTTCGGGTCTTGAATAGGCTCGCCCGAGCCTCGTCAGGTTGCAGGACGCGTTCAGAGTTCCGGGAAGTTCGTGGTTCCAGGGTATCCAGGATAGCGATGAACGAGTAAGTAGGGGGGAAAATCCAGGAACAGGATAAAAGGCAAGGAAGGAAGTAAGAGGATCAAAGGAAACTAAAGTAGAGAGTAAGCACACGTCGGGTCACTACCGAAGATAGCGTTGAGACGCGCGGACCCGCAGGGGCGTGACCAATTTATAGTACGTGCCACGACGTGAAAGCTAGTGCGTAGCACGTAGCTTGGTACGGCCATGTTGGGAGGAACAAGGAGTACAAGCCCTTCGTGACAATGACCATGAGGTCCAGAAGGGGCAATTTCGCCGGGTCATGACAGCATGCCCCCTCCGAAGACTGGTTCCTCCAGGCTTGCCTGGGTGAATAAGATGGAATCTTCTGAGCAAACGAGGGGTCTTTAAATTAGAAACTGGTTCCCATGTTCTCTCGCTAGGGGGGTAGCCTTTCCACGCGACCAGATATTGTAGTCAACCCCTTCTATACCTGGAATCACATATCCTGGACACCTCATATTCCAACTGGTCGTCCACAACAACAGGTGTGGGTTTGAAGGGTTTTCGAGTAGAACTAATGTAGGGTTCCAACAGGGAAGTATGGAAGACTGGATGCATCTTCTTCCAGGAATCCGGGAGCTTAAGTCGGAAGGAGACAGGATTGATGATCTCCTTCATAGAAAATGGACCATAATAGCGAGGAGCTAATTTGTTTGGTCGTAGATGTCGAGGTAACATTTTCGAGGCTAACCAGACTTGATCGCCAACTGAATAGGAAGGTGATGGTCTTCTCTTAGAGTCCGCATATCTTTTGGTTCGAGTCTGGGCCTGTTCTAACTGATCCTTTGTCTCTCTTTGTAAGTCGATTAGTGTCTGAATCCAAGAGTCAAGGGTAGGTACCGGAGTAGATTCTGGAAGAACTGATGGTAAAACAGACGGGTGATAACCTTGACTGCAATAGAAAGGGCTGATCTTGAGAGCTGAATGATCTGAGTTATTGTAGGAGAATTCGGCTAAAGGTATGAGGAGAGACCAATCATCTTGAACCTTGGTGGCAAAACAACGAAGATATTGTTCCAGGGTTTGATTTACTCGTTCCGTTGCCCCATTGGTTTGTGGATGATAGCCTGAAGGAAGGGCACGTTGGATTCCTAGAACACGACAGAGATGTTTCCAGAATTGTGAAATATACTGAGGTCCCCGATCTGAAATAATCTTGGAAGGAAGGCCATGAAGACGAAAAATATGTTCCAGGAAAATTGAGCTAGATGAGTAAACAAGTCAATGGTTACCATGATGGTTGTATATCCTCGGGAAGGTGGTAATTCAACAATGAAGTCAGTGGCAATAACTTCCCAGGGTCTGGTTGGCAACGTAGGTTGTAGAAGCAGACCCGCCGGCCTCTGATTATCGTATTTGTTCTGACTACAAATAGCACAGGTCTTGATGTATTGAACTACACTGGACTTCATCCCTGGCCACCAGAATTGTCTGTGTATAAGACGGAAGGTGTTGGTTACTCCTCGATGGCCGGAGTGAAGAGTATCATGGCATAGATTCATTACCTTCTGTTGAAGTTCTTTTGTCGGAATGACCACTGAATTGTTCTTGAATAAATATCCTTCCTTGATTGTCAGATGCCAGGGATTCTTCTTCGATATGTCCTTCCAGAGTTCAGATAATTGAGTCTGTGCTCTGATTTCTTCCAGGAGATTGATCGCTTGAGCTACAAAGATTGTGGGTGGAAATATTTTAGGATAGATCTTATCCTCCAAGGGAACGTAGTCGGGACGCCGTGAAAGGGCATCGGCAATCAAGTTTTACGATCCAGGAACATGTGAAATTTGAAATTGATATTGAGCAAAGAAGTAGGCTCATCGAGCTTGTCTACTGTTCCTGCACTCCATGGATTGTAGGACCTGAATATTTCGATGATCAGTACGAACTTGAACTGGATATTTAGCACCCAGGAGTAAATGTCTCCATTCAGTGAAGGCATGACGAATAGCCAATAACTCCTTCTCCAGAACTGAGTAGTGAGTCTCGCTGGTGGTCAGGGTCCGTGAGAGATAAGCAATGGGATGTTCCAACTTATCATCGGATTCTTGTTTTAAAACTGCTCCAATGGCGTAATTGGAGGCATCAGTTTCCACTAGAAAAGGACGATTTATGTCAGGTTGGGCCAGGATGGGGGCCTGAGTGAATTCTTCTTTCAAGCGTTGGAATGCCTTGTCTTGTGGTATAGACCAGTTAAATGGAATGTCTTTCTTCAGGAGATTAACAATGGATTGAACAATCTCGGAGAAGGTGGGAATGAATTTCTGGTAGAAGTTGGCAAGCCCCAGGAAGGATTGTATTTGCTTAACAGATGTTGGGGCGGGCCAAGCCAGTATGGCCTTCACCTTTGAAGGGCCCATACTAATTCCTTCTGAACTAAGGACAAATCCCAGATAGTGAACTGATGTAACATGAAACAAACATTTTTCTGGTTTGGCTAAGAGTTGATTTTCACGGAGACGTTGAAGTACTGCTTTTACATGTTCTTCATGTTTCAAGGAGTCCTTCGAGAAGATCAATATGTCATCCAAGTAGACGATAACATTGAGAAATAACATGTCAGAGAACACCCTATCCATAAAACGCTGGAAGACTGCGGGAGCATTAGTCAGACCAAAGGGCATGACTAGGTATTCAAAGTGATCAAAAGGTATTCTAAAGGCTGTTTTCCATTCGTCTCCTTCCCGGATACGGATCAAATGGTAAGCACCTCGGAGATCCAGTTTCGTAAATATCACTGCACCTCTCACAGCTTCAAGGATATCCGAGATCAGGGGTAGTGGGTATCTGTCTTTCAGGGTGTATTGATTTAGGCCCCGATAGTCCAGGCAAGGTCTGAGCTCTTTGGTATCCTTTTTTGGAACGAAGAACAATGAAGCACCAGCTGGTGATTTTAAAGGTCTTATGGTGCCGTTCTCAAGATTAGTGTCTAGGTATTCCCGGAGGGCTCTCTTTTAGGGTTCTGAAAGGATAAACATCCTGCCAAAGGGAATCACTGCTGAGGGTTCAGTATCTATGGCACAGTCTTCGGGTCTATGTGGAGGTAAGGCTTGAACAATGGCAGAAGAGAATACATCAGCATACCCTTGATAGATCTCTGGAACTTGTACAATATTGGAAACCATGAGTGGTGTCTCTGGACACCTTGGTAGACTTATAGGAGCTGTGACTGAGGTATCCAGGTTTAAAAAACGGTTCATACAGAACTCCGAGCCCAGGAATAAGGATCCGGCCGTCCAGTTAATATATGGATTGTGCCTTTGTAACCAGGGCATGCCCAGAACCAAGGGGTAATGGGCTGATTTCATAATGTCAAGCACAATCCTTTCTTGATGATGATTTATGGAAAGTGTAGTTCAATACATTTGTTTGCAGACTTATGGGTCCTGAGGAAAGAGGTCTTCCGTCAATTGCTTCCACTGGCTGTGAAAAACTTCTTGCTTCATATGGAATGTTATGACTTCTGACCCAATCTTGATCAATGAAGACTCCCATTGCTCCGCAATCCACCAAGGCCAGTATGGGGTAGACCTTGTCCTTGGATGGCGATAAAAAGTACTGTAATATCACCAATTTGTTTTGTCCAGGAGAGTTCAAGGATGGAATTGATGTGGAGCAAACATCGCTCTCCCGAAACCTTGCTCCATTTAGGATCGGGAGCTGGCGTTTCCCGAGCGTCGGGGAGGAGCCAGAGGACACTCTTTAACTAGATGTTTATCTGAGGCACAATACATGCATAAGCCAGTGTGTAAAGGCTCCAAGTTGCATGGGTTCAGAATCAGTGCTCGGATTCTTGGCAGATTCTGTCCTTGTAGTATTCTCTGGGGAGTTTCTTTGAATTGAGACTTTATTCTTTCTCTTTTCGGCCTTTCTTTCTTGGATTCTGAAGTCTATTTGCATCAACAAGTCCAGGAGGGCCTGGAATGAACTAGGACGTGCCACCCAGGCTAATTCGTCCTTAATTTCTTCATTTAGACCTCTGCGAAACAAGGTAAAACTGGCTTCCAGGGGCCAGTCCGCCTCTTTGGCTAGCTGTTTGAATCTGGTAACATAGGTCAACATGTCTTGGGATCCTTGTTGGAAGTGAAGTAACTTCTCTTGAGCACCGTGGACCAGCTCTGGACGTTCGAACATGGTCTTCAGTTCCGCGATGAACCCTTCATAATCATCCAGGAGAGTATCCCCTGAATTGAGTAAAGGAGTGGCCCATATAAGGGCATTACCGGAAAGATGCGATATTATGAAGCCCACCTTAGTCCTAGGAGTTGAGAAATAGTAGGTCTTGAAGGTAAAATGTACCAAACAAGAATCCAGGAATCCACATAAGGTTTTTGTTGAACCGTCGTATTTATCAACCACTCCTCCCAATAGTACGCTGTCCTTGTTCGCGGAGTCACGTGACAAGACAAGCTGTCTTAGCGCCGCATTCTCGGCTTTTAAATTCTGCATCTCGATGGAAAGTTCTTGCATTCCGGCAACAGGTCCTGAATAGCATTCTCCATGGTAGAATCCGTATTGATCGTTTGGCGTCTCAAACTTTCGTAAATCTCCCCCCGTCTCACCTGTGATCGGGATCACCCTTGTTCGGCCGCAGGACTCTTCCTGTGGATCGTTCGGGTCTTGAATAGGCTCGCCCGAGCCTCAACAGGCTGCAGGACGCGTTCAGAGTTCTGGAAAGTTCGTGGTTCCAGGGTATCCAGGATAGCGATGAACGAGTAAGTAGGGGGGAAAATCCAGGAACAGGATAAAAGGCAAGGAAGGAAGTAAGAGGATCAAAGGAAACTAAAGTAGAGAGTAAGCACGCGTCGGGTCACTACCGAAGATAGTTCCCCACATGTAGGCGGTCGTAACGCCACCCAGGAATCCCAGGTTGCTGTAGGGGGTGAGAGAAAATAAGGAAAAAATGTGAATATTTTGGGTTTTTTTAAAAAATGCCAATAAAATGATGTACAAAGAAGCCTGTGGTTTTTTCCTTGTAAGAGCTAGGAACAAATGGTTTGCTGTTCTGAGTTCCCCAATGTGTTGGCTTTCAGGAACAGGTTGAGTGGAAATGGAAAAAAAATATTTTGATGTGGTTATCAACTGTTTTGTGAGAGGTAGGCGATTTTTGCCATTTTTGCCAATTGGACATGCATGGACGGAATGGAAGAAAAGGGCAGGAAAGCCAAATTGGAGGACAGAAAGGCATATATTTCTGAAAAGTAGACAAAATTCCAAGTTTAGGAAGGGGTGATTTGCATAGGTCAGGCAACAACTAGGTAGGGGAAACTGCCATCGAATGGGGGAAAAGCGGGAAAATGACTGAAAAAAAGGTATGTGTTGGACATGGTTGGCTTGGTACGGCAATGGCTTCTATGAATTTTGTGAAAAGCAATGCTCTGCTACATTCCCCCGACTCTTGCAGTTAGGAGAGCATATAATTTTTGTAGTGTTTTTGCAAAACAAGCAATACCACAAGCCAAACACTAAGCCATGGTACACAGGAGTTTTACGCTCACGGCCTGACCAGACGCACTTAGCATGTGTAAATTGGGAAAACCAATGTGGTGAGGAACGGCAGCCATACATTTTTTGAAAGAGCACAGGCAGACCTTTTCAAGGGTAGGTGACTTGTGCAGGTTACAAAAGTGTATGGTGGCTAAAGCAGCAACTAAATGTAGGTCACATTTGGGAAAAGAAAGGGTTGTGAGACAAAGGGCACCAGCAACTGGGTCAAAACGTTATGAAAACCACACAAACACAACACATGGCCTACCGTCCCGCGTTCCCACAGGTGTCCCGATGAAAACGGTACCCCACATGTGTGGGTGCACCTACCTGGCCGCCAAGGGGAAAGCCTAAAACACAAGTAACCCCAAGTCTGTTTTCAGAGCGAAATCTCAGACATTCTGCCGACCGGCACAACGTACAGATATGGGCCTCGGGTGTCCAAGCCACCGAGGAAAACAGGGAACCCCATATATTTCCGAAAAGAGTACACCTGTGGGAATCCGCAGAGGTATGATTTGCGCACATCGCCCCAGAACTTTTTACCCGGACAGCCCCGCAAAGTCCGAAATGTCAGGAAAAAAACACTTTTCCTGCACATTTCGCTTGACGCACCCATCGAAACACGCCCCCAACAACACATGGCCTACTGTCACGCGTTCCCACAGGTGTCCCGATGAAAACGGTACCTCACATGTGTGGGTGCACCTACCTGGCCGCCCAGGGGAAAGCCTAAAACACAAGTAACCCCAAGTCTGTTTTCAGAGCGAAATCTCAGACATTCTGCCGACCGGCACAACGTACAGATATGGGCCTCGGGTGTCCAAGCCACCAAGGAAAACAGGGAACCCCATGTATTTCCGAAAAGAGGACACCCGTGGGAATCCGCAGAGGTATGATTTGCGCACATCGCCCCAGAATTTTTTACCCAGACACCCCTGCAAAGTCCGAAATTTGGGGAAAAAAATGCTTTTTCCGCACATTTCGCTCGACGCACCCATCGAAACACGCCCCCAACAACACATGGCCTACCGTCACTCGTTCCCACAGGTGTCTCGATGAAAACGGTACCTCACATGTGTGGGTGCACCTACCTGGCCGCCAAGGGGAAAGCCTAAAACACAAGTAACCCCAAGTCTGTTTTCAGAGGGAAATCTCAGACATTGTGCCGACCGGCACAACGTACAGATATGGGCCTCGGGTGTCCAAGCCACCAAGGAAAACGGGGAACCCCATGCATTTTCGAAAAGAGGACACCAATGGGAATCCGCAGAGGTATGATTTGCGCACATCGCCCCAGAATTTTTTACCCAGACACCCCTGCAAAGTCCGAAATTTGGGGAAAAAAATGCATTTTCCGCACATTTCGCTTGACGCACCCATCGAAACATGCCCCCTACAACACATGGCCTACCTTCACGCGTTCCCACAGGTGTTCCGATGAAAATGGTACCTCACATGTGTGGGTGCACCTATCTGGCCGCCAAGGGGAAAGCCTAAAACACAAGTAACCCCGAGTTTGTTTTCAGAGGGAAATCTCAGACATTCAGCCGACCGGCACAACGTACAGATATGGGCCTCGGATGACCAAGCCAATGAGGAAAACTGGGAACCCCATGCATTTCCGAAAAGAGGACACCCGTGGGAATCCGCAGAGGTATGATTTGCGCACATCGGCCCAGATTTTATTACCCAGACAGCCCTGCAAAGTCCGAAATTTGGGGAAAAAAACGCATTTTCCACACATTTCGCTTGACGCACCCATCGAAACACGCCCCCAACAACACATGGCCTACCGTCACGCGTTCCCACAGGTGTCCCGATGAAAACGGTACCTCACATGCGTGGGTGCACCAACCTGGCTGGCAAGGGGCAAGCCGAAAACGCAAGCAACCCCCAGTCTGTTTGCAGAGGGGAATCTCAGCCATTCTGCCGACCGGCACAACGTACAGATATGGGCCTCGGGTGTCCAAGCCACCGAGGAAAACAGGGCACCCCATCCATTTCCGAAAAGAGGACACCCGTGGGAATCCGCAGAGGTATGAGAAGCGCACATCGGCCCAGATTTTATTACCCAGACACCCCTGCAAAGTCCGAAATTTGGGGAAAAAAATGCATTTTCCGCACATTTCGCTTGACGCACCCATCGAAACACGCCCCCAACAACACATGGCCTACTGTCACGCGTTCCCACAGGTGTCCCGATGAAAACGGTACCTCACATGTGTGGGTGCACCTACCTGGCCGCCAAGGGGAAAGCCTAAAACACAAGTAACCCCAAGTCTGTTTTCAGAGCGAAATCTCAGACATTCTGCCGACCGGCACAACGTACAGATATGGGCCTCGGGTGTCCAAGCCACCAAGGAAAACAGGGAACCCCATGCATTTCCGAAAAGAGGACACCCGTGGGAATCCACAGAGGTATGATTTGCGCACATCACCCCAGAATTTTTTACCCAGACACCCCCGCAAAGTCCGAAATTTGGGGAAAAAAACGCATTTTCCGCACATTTCGCTTGACGCACCCATCGAAACACGCCCCCAACAACACATGGCCTACCGTCACGCGTTCCCACAGGTGTCCCGATGAAAACGGTACCTCACATGTGTGGGTGCACCTACCTGGCCGCCAAGGGGAAAGCCTAAAACACAAGTAACCCCAAGTCTGTTTTCAGAGCGAAATCTCAGACATTCTGCCGACCGGCACAACGTACAGATATGGGCCTCCGGTGTCCAAGCCACCGAGGAAAACAGGGAACCCCATGCATTTCCGAAAAGAGGACACCCGTGGGAATCCGCAGAAAAATGATTTGCCCACATCGGCCCAGATTTTATTACCCAGACACCCCTGCAAAGTCCGAAATTTGGGGGGAAAAAACGCATTTTCCGCACATTTCGCTTGACGCACCTATCGAAACACGCCCCCAACAACACATGGCCTACAGTCACGCGTTCCCACAGGTGTCCCGATGAAAACGGTACCTCACATGTATGGGTGCACCTACCTGGCCGCCAAGGGGAAAGCCTAAAACACAAGTAAACCCAAGTCTGTTTTCAGAGCGAAATCTCAGACATTCTGCCGACCGGCACAACGTACAGATATGGGCCTCGGGTGTCCAAGCCACCAAGGAAAACAGGGAACCCCATGCATTTCTTAAAAGAGGACACCCGTGGGAATCCGCAGAGGTATGATTTGCGCACATCGCCCCAGAATTTATTAACCAGACACCCCCGCAAAGTCCGAAATGTGGGGAAAAAACGCATTTTCCAGACATTTCGCTCGGCGCACCCATCGAAACACGCCCCCAACAACACATGGCCAACCGTCCCACGTTCCCAGAGGTGTCCCGATGAAAACAGTACCTCACATGCGTGGGTGCACCTACCTGGCTGGCATGGGGCAAGCCGAAAACGCAAGCAACCCCCAGTCTGTTTGCAGAGGGGAATCTCAGCCACTCTGCCGACCGGCACAACATACAGATATGGGCCTCCGGTGTCCAATATTCCAAGGAAAACAGGGAACCCCATGCATTTCAGAAAAGAGGACACCCGTGGGAATCTGCAGAGGTATGATTTGCGCACATCGCCCCAGAATTTATTACCCAGACACTCCCGCAAAGTCCGAAATGTGGGGAAAAAAACGCATTTTCCAGACATTTTGCTCGGCGCACCCATCGAAACATGCCCCCAACAACACATGGCCTACTGTCACGCGTTCCCACAGGTGTCCCGATGAAAATGGTACCCCACATGTGTGGATGCACCTACCTGGCCGCCAAGGGGAAAGCCTAAAACACAAGTAAACCCAAGTCTGTTTTCATGGCGAAATCTCAGACATTCTGCCGACCGGCACAACGTACAGATATGGGCCTCGGGTGTCCAAGCCACCGAGGAAAACAGGGAACCCCATGCATTTCCGAAAAGAGGACACCCGTGGGAATCTGCAGAGGATTGATTTACGCACATCGCCCCAGAATTTTTTACCCAGACACCCCTTCAAAGTCCAAAATTTGGGGAAAAAAACGCATTTTCCGCACATTTGGCTTGACGCACCCATCGAAACACGCCCCCAACAAAACATGGCCTACCGTCACGCGTGCCCACAGGTGACCCGATGAAAACGGTACCTCACATGTGTGGGTGCACCTACCTGGCCGCCAAGGGGAAAGCCTAAAACACAAGTAACCCCAAGTCTGTTTTCAGAGCGAAATCTCAGACATTCTGCCGACCGGCGCAACGTACAGATATGGGCCTCGGGTGTCCAAGCCACCGAGGAAAAAAGGGAACCCCATGCATTTCCGAAAACAGGACACCTGTGGGAATCCGCAGAGGAATGATTTGCCCACATCGGCCCAGATTTTATTACCCAGACACCCCTGCAAAGTCCGAAATTTGGGGGAAAAAAACGCATTTTCCGCACATTTCGCTTGACGCACCCATCGAAACACGCCCCCAACAACACATGGCCTACAGTCACGCGTTCCCACAGGTGTCCCGATGAAAACGGTACCTCACATGTGTGGGTGCACCTACCTGGCCGCCAAGGGGAAAGCCTAAAACACAAGTAACCCCAAGTCTGTTTTCAGAGGGAAATCTCAGACATTCTGCCGAACGGCACAACGTACAGATATGGGCCTCGGGTGTCCAAGCCACCGAGGAAAACAAGGAACCCCATGCATTTCCGAAAAGAGGACACCCGTGGGAATCCGCAGAGGTATGATTTGCGCACATCGCCCCAGAATTTATTAACCAGACACCCCCGCAAAGTCCGAAATGTGGGGAAAAAAACGCATTTTCCAGACATTTCGCTCGGCGCACCCATCGAAACATGCCCCCAACAACACATGGCCTACCGTCACGCGTTCCCACAGGTGTCCCGATGAAAATGGTACCCCACATGTGTGGATGCACCTACCTGGCCGCCAAGGGGAAAGCCTAAAACACAAGTAACCCCAAGTCTGTTTTCAGATGGAAATCTCAGACATTCTGCCGAACGGCACAACGTACAGATATGGGCCTCGGGTGTCCAAGCCACCGAGGAAAACAAGGAACCCCATGCATTTCCGAAAAGAGGACACCCGTGGGAATCCGCAGAGGTATGATTTGCGCACATCGCCCCAGAATTTATTAACCAGACACCCCCGCAAAGTCCGAAATGTGGGGAAAAAAATGCATTTTCCAGACATTTCGCTCGGCGCACCCATTGAAACACGCCCCCAACAACACATGGCCTACCGTCCCGCGTTCCCAGAGGTGTCCCGATGAAAACAGTACCTCACATGCGTGGGTGCACCTACCTGGCTGGTAAGGGGCAAGCCGAAAACGCAAGCAACCCCAAGTCTGTTTGCAGAGGGGAATCTCAGCCACTCTGCCGACCGGCACAACATACAGATATGGGCCTCGGGTGTCCAAGATTCCAAGGAAAACAGGGAACCCCATGCATTTCAGAAAAGAGTACACCCGTGGGAATCTGCAGAGGTATGATTTGCGCACATCGCCCCAGAATTTATTACCCAGACACTCCCGCAAAGTCCGAAATGTGGGGAAAAAAACGCATTTTCCAGACATTTCGCTCGGCGCACCCATCGAAACATGCCCCCAACAACACATGGCCTACCGTCACGCGTTCCCACAGGTGTCCCGATGAAAATGGTACCCCACATGTGTGGATGCACCTACCTGGCCGCCAAGGGGAAAGCCTAAAACACAAGTAAACCCAAGTCTGTTTTCATGGCGAAATCTCAGACATTCTGCCGACCGGCACAACGTACAGATATGGGCCTCGGGTGTCCAAGCCACAGAGGAAAACAGGGAACCCCATGCATTTCCGAAAAGAGGACACCGGTGGGAATCCGCAGAGGTATGATTTGCGCACATCGCCCCAGAATTTATTACCCAGACACCCCTGCAAAGTCCGAAATGTGGTGAAAAAAATGCATTTTCCAGACATTTCGCTCGGCGCACCCATCGAATCACGCCCCGAACAACACATGGCCTACCGTTCCGTGTTCCCACAAGTGTCCCGATTAAAACGGTACCTCACATGCGTGGGTGCACCTACCTGGCTGGCAAGGGGCAAGCCGAAAACGCAAGCAACCCCCAGTCTGTTTGCAGAGGGGAATCTCAGCCATTCTGCCGACCGGCACAACATACAGATATGGTCCTCGGGTGTCCAAGCCACCAAGGAAAACAGGGAACCCCATGCATTTCCGAAAAGAGGACACCCGTGGGAATCCGCAAAGGTATGATTTGCGCACATCGCCCCAGAATTTATTTCCCAGACATCCCTGCAAAGTCCGAAATGTGGGGAAAAAACGCATTTTCCAGACATTTCGCTCGGCGCACCCATCGAAACACGCCCCCAACAACACATGGCCTACCGTCACGCGTTCCCACAGGTGTCCCGATGAAAACGGTACCCCACATGTGTGGGTGCACCTACCTGGCCGCCAAGGGGAAAGCCTAAAACACAAGTAACCCCAAGTCTGTTTTCAGAGCGAAATCTCAGACATTCTGCCGACCGGTACAACATACAGATATGGGCCTCGGGTGTCCAAGCCACCGAGGAAAACAGGGAACCCCATGCATTTCCGAAAAGAGGATACCCGTGGGAATCCGCAGAGGTATGATTTGCGCACATCGCCCCAGAATTTATTACCCAGACACCCCCGCAAAGTCCGAAATGTGGGGAAAAAACGCATTTTCCAGACATTTCGCTCGGCGCACCCATCGAAACACGCCCCCAACAACACATGGCCTACCGTCACGCGTTCCCACAGGTGTCCCGATGAAAACGGTACCCCACATGTGTGGGTGCACCTACCTGGCCACCAAGGGGAAAGCCTAAAACACAAGTAACCCCAAGTCTGTTTTCAGAGCGAAATCTCAGACGTTCTGCCGACCGGCACAACGTACAGATATGGGCCTCGGGTGTCCAAGCCACAGAGGAAAACAGGGAACCCCATGCATTTCCGAAAAGAGGACACCGGTGGGAATCCGCAGAGGTATGATTTGCGCACATCGCCCCAGAATTTATTACCCAGACACCCCTGCAAAGTCCGAAATGTGGTGAAAAAAACGCATTTTCCAGACATTTCGCTCGGCGCACCCATCGAAACACGCCCCCAACAACACATGGCCTACCGTCCCGCGTTCCCAAAGGTGTCCCGATGAAAACGGTACCTCACATGCGTGGGTGCATCTACGTGGCTGGCAAGGGGCAAGCCGAAAACGCAAGCAACCCCCAGTCTGTTTGCAGAGGGGAATCTCAGCCATTCTGCCGACCGGCACAACATACAGATATGGTCCTCGGGTGTCCAAGCCACCAAGGAAAACAGGGAACCCCATGCATTTCCGAAAAGAGGACACCCGTGGGAATCCGCAGAGGTATGATTTGCGCACATCGCCCCAGAATTTATTACCCAGACATCCCCGCAAAGTCCGAAATGTGGGGAAAAAACGCATTTTCCAGACATTTCGCTCGGCGCACCCATCGAAACACGCCCCCAACAACACATGGCCTACCGTCACGCGTTCCCACAGGTGTCCCGATGAAAACGGTACCCCACATGTGTGGGTGCACCTACCTGGCCGCCAAGGGGAAAGCCTAAAACACAAGTAACCCCAAGTCTGTTTTCAGAGCGAAATCTCAGACATTCTGCCGACCGGCACAACATACAGATATGGGCCTCGGGTGTCCAAGCCACCGAGGAAAACAGGGAACCCCATGCATTTCCGAAAAGAGGACACCCGTGGGAATCCGCAGAGGTATGATTTGCGCACATCGCCCCAGAATTTATTACCCAGACACCCCCGCAAAGTCCGAAATGTGGGAAAAAAACGCATTTTCCAGACATTTTGCTCGGCGCACCCATCGAAACACGCCCCCAACAACACATGGCCTACCGTCCCGCGTTCCCAAAGGTGTCCCGATGAAAACGGTACCTCACATGCGTGGGTGCACCTACGTGGCTGGCAAGGGGCAAGCCGAAAACGCAAGCAACCCCCAGTCTGTTTGCAGAGGGGAATCTCAGCCATTCTGCCGACCGGCACAACATACAGATATGGTCCTCGGGTGTCCAAGCCACCAAGGAAAACAGGGAACCCCATGCATTTCCGAAAAGAGGACACCCGTGGGAATCCGCAGAGGTATGATTTGCGCACATCGCCCCAGAATTTATTACCCAGACATCCCCGCAAAGTCCGAAATGTGGGGAAAAAACGCATTTTCCAGACATTTTGCTCGGCGCACCCATCGAAACACGCCCCCAACAACACATGACCTACTGTCACACGTTCCCACAGGTGTCCCGATGAAAACGTTACCCCACATGTGTGGGTGCACCTACCTGGCCGCCAGGGGGAAAGCCTAAAACACAAGTAACCCCAAGTCTGTTTTCAGAGCGAAATCTCAGACATTCTGCCGACCGGCCCAACGTACAGATATGGGCCTCGGGTGTCCAAGCCACCGAGGAAAACAGGGAACCCCATGCATTTCCGAAAAGAGGACACCCGTGGGAATCCGCAGAGGTATGATTTGTGCACATCGCCCCAGAATTTATTACCCAGACAGCCCTGCAATGTCCGAAATGTGGGGAAAAAAATGCTTTTTCCAGACATTTCGCTCGACGCACCCTTCGAAACACGCCCCCAAAAACACATGGCCTACTGTGACGCGTTCCCACAGGTGTCCCGATGAAAACGGTACCTCACATGTGTGGGTGCACCTACCTGGCCGGCAAGGGGCAAGCCGAAAACACAAGCAACCACAAGTCTGTTTTCAGAGGGAAATCTCAGACATTCTGCCGACCGGCACAACGTACAGATATGGGCCTCGGGTGTCCAAGCCACCAAGGAAAACAGGGAACCCCATGCATTTCCGAAAAGAGGACACCCGTGGGAATCCGCAGAGGTATGATTTGCGCACATCGTCCCAGAATTTATTACCCAGACAGCCTGGCAAAGTCCGAAATGTGGGGAAAAAAACGCTTTTTCCTCACATTTCGCTCGACGCACCCATCGAAACACGGCCCCAACAACACATGGCCGCGTTCCCACAGGTGTCCCGATGAAAATGGTACCTCACATGTGTGGGTGCACCTACCTGGCCGCCAAGGGGAAAGCGTAAAACACAAGTAACCCCAAGTCTGTTTTCAGAGCGAAATCTCAGACATTCTGCCCACCGGCACAACGTACAGATATGGCCCTCGGGTGTCCAAGCCACCGAGGAAAACAGGGAACCCCATGCATTTCCGAAAAGAGGACACCCGTGGGAATCCGCAGAGGTATGATTTGCGCACATCGCCCCAGAATTTTTTACCCAGACAGCCCCGCAAAGTCCGAAATGTCGGGAAAAAAACGCCTTTTCCGCACATTTTGCTCGACGCACCCATCGAAACATGCCCCCATCAACACATGGCCTACCGTCACGCGTTCCCACAGGTGTCCCGATGAAAACGGTACCTCACATGTGTGGATGCACCTACCTGGCCGCCAAGGGGAAAGCCTAAAACACAAGTAACCCCAAGTCTGTTTTCAGAGCGAAATCTCAGACATTCTGCCGACCGGCACAACGTACAGATCTGGGCCTCGGGTGTCCAGCCACCGAGGAAAACAGGGAACCCCATGCATTTCCGAAAAGAGGACACCCGTGGGAATACGCAGAGGTATGATTTGCGCACATCGCCCCAGAATTTATTACCCAGATAGGCCCGCAAAGTCCGAAATGTCGGGAAAAAAACGCCTTTTCCGCAAATGTTGCTTGACGTACCCATCGAAACACGTCTCCAACAGCACATGGCCTACCGTCACGCGTTCCCACAGGTGTCCCGATGAAAACGGTACCTCACATGTGTGGGTGCACCTACCTGGCCGCCAAGGGGAAAGCCTAAAACACAAGTAACCCCAAGTCTGTTTTCAGAGGGAAATCTCAGACATTCTGCCGACCGGCACAATGTACAGATCTGGGCCTCGGGTGTCCAAGCCACCAAGGAAAACAGGGAACCCCATGCATTTCTGAAAAGAGGACACCCGTGGGAATCCGCAGGGGTATGATTTGCGCACATCGCCCCAGAATTTATTACCCAGACACCCCCGCAAAGTCTGAAATGTGGGGGAAAAAAAGGCATTTTCCAGACATTTCGCTTGGCGCACCCATCGAAACACGCCCCCAACAACACATGACCTACTGTCACGCGTTCCCACAGGTGTCCCGATGAAAATGGTACCCCACATGTGTGTGTGCACCTACCCGGCCGCCAAGGGGAAAGCCTAAAACACAAGTAACCCCAAGTCTGTTTTCAGAGCGAAATCTCAGACATTCTGCCGACCGGCACAACGTACAGATATGGGCCTCGGGTGTCCAAGCCACCGAGGAAAACAGGGAACCCCATGCATTTCCGAAAAGAGGACACCCGTGGGAATCCGCATAGGTATGATTTGTGCACATCGCCCCAGAATTTATTACCCAGACACCCCTGCAAAGTCCGAAATTTGGGGAAAAAAACGCATTTTCCGCACATTTCGCTTGACGCACCCATCGAAACACGCCCCCAACAACACATGGCCTACCGTCACGCGTTCCCACAGGTGTCCCTATGAAAACGGTACCTCACATGTGTGGGTGCACCTACCTGGCCGCCAAGGGGAAAGCCTAAAACACAAGTAACCCCAAGTCTGTTTTCAGAGGGAAATCTCAGACATTCTGTCGACCGGCAAAACGTAAAGATATGGGCCTCGGGTGTCCAAGCCACTGAGGAAAACAGGGAACCCCATGCATTTCCAAAAAGAGGACACCCGTGGGAATCGGCAGAGGTATGATTTGCGCACATCGCCCCAGAATTTATTAACCAGACACCCCCGCAAAGTCCGAAATGTGGGGAAAAAAATGCATTTTCCAGACATTTTGCTCGGCGCACCCATCGAAACACGCCCCCAACAACACATGGCCTACCGTCCCGCGTTCCCACAGGTGTCCCGATGAAAACGGTACCTCACATGTGTGGGTGCACCTACCTGGCTGGCAAGGGGCAAGCCGAAAACGCAAGCAACCCCCAGTCTGTTTGCAGAGGGGAATCTCAGCCATTCTGCCTTCCGGCACAACATACAGATATGGGCCTCGGGTGTCCAAGATTCCAAGGAAAACAGGGAACCCCATGCATTTCCGAAAAGAGGACACCCGTGGGAATCGGCAGAGGTATGATTTGCGCACATCGCCCCAGAATTTATTACCCAGACACCCCCGCAAAGTCCGAAATGTGGGGAAAAAAATGCATTTTCGAGACACTTCGCTCCGCGCACCCATCAAAACACGCCCCCAACAACACATTGCCTACCGTCACGCGTTCCCACAGGTGTCCCGATGAAAATGGTACCCCACATGTGTGGGTGCACCTACCTGGCCGCCAAGGGGAAAGCCTAAAACACAAGTAACCCCAAGTCTGTTTTCATGGCGAAATCTCAGACATTCTGCCACCGGCACAACGTACAGATATGGGCCTCGAGTGTCCAAGCCACCGAGGAAAACAGGGAACCCCATGCATTTCCGAAAAGAGGACACCCGTGGGAATCCGCAGAGGTATGATTTGCGCACATCGCCCCAGAATTTATTACCCAGACATCCCCGCAAAGTCCGAAATGTGGGTAAAAAACGCATTTTCCAGACATTTCGCTCGGCGCACCCATCGAAACACGCCCCCAACAACACATGACCTACTGTCACGCGTTCCCACAGGAGTCCCAATGAAAACGGTACCTCACATGTGTGGGTGCACCTACCTGGCCGGCAAGGGGGAAAGCCTAAAACACAAGCAACCCCAAGTCTGTTTTCAGAGCGAAATCTCAGACATTCTGCCGACCGGCCCAACATACAGATATGGGCCTCGGGTGTCCAAGCCACCAAGGAAAACAGGGAACCCCATGCATTTCCGAAAAGAGGACACCCGTGGGAATCCGCAGAGGTATGATTTGCGCACATCGCCCCAGAATTTATTACCCAGACAGCCCTGCAAAGTCCGAAATGTGGGGAAAATAACGTTTTTTCCGCACATTTCGCTCGGCGCACCCAACGAAACACGGCCCCAACAACACATGGCCTACCGTCACGCGTTCCCACAGGTGTCCCGATGAAAATGGTACCTCACATGTGTGGGTGCACCTACCTGGCCGCCAAGGGGAAAGCCTAAAACACAAGTAACCCCAAGTCTGTTTTCAGAGCGAAATCTCAGACATTCTGCCGACCGGCACAACATAAAGATATGGGCCTCGGGTGTCCAAGCCACTGAGGAAAACAGGGAACCCCATGCATTTCCAAAAAGAGGACACCCGTGGGAATCCGCAGAGGTATTATTTGCGCACATCGCCCCAGAATTTATTAACCAGACACTCCCGCAAAGTCCGAAATGTGGGGGAAAAAATGCATTTTCCAGACATTTTGCTCGGCGCACCCATCGAAACAGCCCCCAACAACACATGGCCTACCGTCCCGCGTTCCCACAGGTGTCCCGATGAAAACGGTACCTCACATGTGTGGGTGCACCTACCTGGCTGGCAAGGGGCAAGCCGAAAACGCAAGCAACCCCCAGTCTGTTTGCAGAGGGGAATCTCAGCCATTCTGCCTTCCGGCACAACATACAGATATGGGCCTCGGGTGTCCAAGATTCCAAGGAAAACAGGGAACCCCATGCATTTCCGAAAAGAGGACACCCGTGGGAATCGGCAGAGGTATGATTTGCGCACATCGCCCCAGAATTTATTACCCAGACACCCCCGCAAAGTCCGAAATGTGGGGAAAAAAATGCATTTTCGAGACACTTCGCTCCGCGCACCCATCAAAACACGCCCCCAACAACACATTGCCTACCGTCACGCGTTCCCACAGGTGTCCCGATGAAAATGGTACCCCACATGTGTGGGTGCACCTACCTGGCCGCCAAGGGGAAAGCCTAAAACACAAGTAACCCCAAGTCTGTTTTCATGGCGAAATCTCAGACATTCTGCCGACCGGCACAACGTACAGATATGGGCCTCGAGTGTCCAAGCCACCGAGGAAAACAGGGAACCCCATGCATTTCCGAAAAGAGGACACCCGTGGGAATCCGCAGAGGTATGATTTGCGCACATCGCCCCAGAATTTATTACCCAGACATCCCCGCAAAGTCCGAAATGTGGGGAAAAAACGCATTTTCCAGACATTTCGCTCGGCGCACCCATCGAAACACGCCCCCAACAACACATGACCTACTGTCACGCGTTCCCACAGGAGTCCCAATGAAAACGGTACCTCACATGTGTGGGTGCACCTACCTGGCCGGCAAGGGGGAAAGCCTAAAACACAAGCAACCCCAAGTCTATTTTCAGAGCGAAAACTCAGACATTCTGCCGACCGGCCCAACATACAGATATGGGCCTCGGGTGTCCAAGCCACCAAGGAAAACAGGGAACCCCATGCATTTCCGAAAAGAGGACACCCGTGGGAATCCGCAGAGGTATGATTTGCGCACATCGCCCCAGAATTTATTACCCAGACAGCCCTGCAAAGTCCGAAATGTGGGGAAAATAACGTTTTTTCCGCACATTTCGCTCGGCGCACCCAACGAAACACGGCCCCAACAACACATGGCCTACCGTTACGCGTTCCCACAGGTGTCCCGATGAAAATGGTACCTCACATGTGTGGGTGCACCTACCTGGCCGCTAAGGGGAAAGCGTAAAACGCAAGTAACCCCAAGTCTGTTTTCAGAGCGAAATCTCAGACATTCTGCCGACCGGCACAACGTACAGATACGGCCCTCGGGTGTCCAAGCCACCGAGGAAAACAGGGAACCCCATGCATTTCCGAAAAGAGGACACCCGTGGGAATCCGCAGAGGTATGATTTGCGCACATCGCCCCAGAATTTATTACCCAGATTGCCCCGCAAAGTCCGAAATGTCGGGAAAAAAACGCCTTTTCCGCAAATTTCGCTCGACGCACCCATCGAAACACGTACCCAACAGCACATGGCCTACCGTCACGCGTTCCCACAGGTGTCCCGATGAAAACTGTACCTCACATGTGTGGGTGCACCTACCTGGCCGCCAAGGGGAAAGCCTAAAACACAAGTAACTCCAAGTCTGTTTTCAGAGCGAAATCTCAGACATTCTGCCGACCGGCACAACGTACAGATATGGGCCTCGGGTGACCAAGCCACCGAGGAAAACAGGGAACCCCATGCATTTCCGAAAAGAGGACACCCGTGGGAATCCGCAGAGGTATGTTTTGTGCACATCGCCCCAGAATTTATTACCCAGACAGCCCTGCAAAGTCCAAAATGTGGGGAAAAAACGCTTTTTCCGCACATTTCGCTCGACGCACCCATCGAAACACGGCCCCAACAACACATGGCCTACCGTCACGCGTTCCCACAGGTGTCCTGATGAAAATGGTACCTCACATGTGTGGGTGCACATACCTGGCCGCCAAGGGGAAAGCCTAAAACACAAGTAACCCCAAGTCTGTTTTCAGAGCGAAATCTCAGACATTCTGCCGACCGGCACAACGTACAGATCTGGGCCTCGGGTGTCCAGCCAATGAGGAAAACAGGGAACCCCATGCATTTCCGAAAAGAGGACACCCGTGGGAATACGCAGAGGTATGATTTGCGCACATCGCCCCAGAATTTATTACCCAGATAGCCCCGCAAAGTCCGAAATGTCGGGAAAAAAATGCCTTTTCCGCACATTTTGCTTGACGTACCCATCGAAACACGTCCCCAACAGCACATGGCCTACCGTCACGCGTTCCCACAGGTGTCCCGATGAAAACGGTACCTCACATGTGTGGGTGCACCTACCTGGCCGCCAAGGGGAAAGCCTAAAACACAAGTAACCCCAAGTCTGTTTTCAGAGGGAAATCTCAGACATTCTGCCGACCGGCACAATGTACAGATCTGGGCCTCGGGTGTCCAAGCCACCAAGGAAAACAAGGAACCCCATGCATTTCTGAAAAGAGGACACCCGTGGGAATCCGCAGGGGTATGATTTGCGCACATCGCCCCAGAATTTATTACCCAGACACCCCCGCAAAGTCTGAAATGTGGGGAAAAAAAGGCATTTTCCAGACATTTCGCTCGGCGCACCCATCGAAACACGCCCCCAACAACACATGACCTACTGGCACGCGTTCCCACAGGTGTCCCGATGAACACGGTACCTCACATGTGTGGGTGCACCTACCTGGCCGCCAAGGGGAAAGCCTAAAACACAAGTAACCCCAAGTCTGTTTTCAGAGGGAAATCTCAGACATTCTGTCGACCGGCACAACGTACAGATATGGGCCTCGGGTGTCCAAGCCACCGAGGAAAACAGGGAACCCCATGCATTTCCAAAAAGAGGACACCCGTGGGAATCGGCAGAGGTATGATTTGCGCACATCGCCCCAGAATTTATTAACCAGACACCCCCCGCAAAGTCCGAAATGTGGGGAAAAAAATGCATTTTCCAGACATTTTGCTCGGCGCACCCATCGAAACACGCCCGCAACAACACATGGCCTACCTTCCCGCGTTCCCACAGGTGTCCCGATGAAAACGGTACCTCACATGCGTGGGTGCACCTACCTGGCTGGCAAGGGGCAAGCCGAAAACGCAAGCAACCCCCAGTCTGTTTGCAGAGGGGAATCTCAGCCATTCTGCCGACCGGCACAACATACAGATATGGGCCTCGGGTGTCCAAGATTCCAAGGAAAACAGGGAACCCCATGCATTTCCGAAAAGAGGACACCCGTGGGAATCCGCAGAGGTATGATTTGCGCACATCGCCCCAGAATTTATTACCCAGACACCCCCGCAAAGTCCGAAATGTGGGGAAAAAAACGCATTTTCGAGACACTTCGCTCGGCGCACCCATCGAAACACGCCCCCAACAACACATCGCCTACCATCACGCGTTCCCACAGGTGTCCCGATGAAAACGGTACCCCACATGTGTGGGTGCACCTACCTGGCCGCCAAGGGGAAAGCCTAAAACACAAGTAACCCCAAGTCTGTTTTCATGGCGAAATCTCAGACATTCTGCCGACCCGCACAACGTACAGATATGGGCCACGAGTGTCCAAGCCACTGAGGAAAACAGGGAACCCCATGCATTTCCGAAAAGAGGACACCCGTGGGAATCCGCAGAGGTATGATTTGCGCACATCGCCCCAGAATTTATTACCCAGAAAGCCCCTCAAAGTCCGAAATGTGGGGAAAAAAACACCATTTCCGCACATTTTGCTCGACGCACCCATCGAAACACGCCCCCAACAACACATGGCCTACTGTCACACGTTCCCACATGTGTCCCGATGAAAACGGTACCTCACATGTGTTGGTGCACCTACCTGGCCGCCAAGGGGAAAGCCTAAAACACAAGTAACCCCAAGTCTGTTTTCAGAGCGAAATCTCAGACGTTCTGCCGACCGGCACAACGTACAGATATGGGCCTCGGGTGTCCAAGCCACCGAGGAAAACAGGGAACCCCATGCATTTCCGAAAAAAGGACACCCGTGGGAATCCGCAGAGGTATGATTTGCGCACATCGCCCTAGAATTTATTACCCAGACACCCCCGCAAAGTCCGAAATGTTGGGAAAAAAACGCATTTTCCAGACATTTCGCTCGGCGCACCCATCGAAACACACCCCCAACAACACATGGCCTACCGTCCTGCGTTCCCACAGGTGTCCCCATGAAAACGGTACCTCACATGCGTGGGTGCACCTACCTGGCTGGCAAGGGGCAAGCCGAAAACGCAAGCAACCCCCAGTCTGTTTGCAGAGGGGAATCTCAGCCATTCTGCCGACCGGCACAACATACAGATATGGGCCTCGGGTGTCCAAGATTCCAAGGAAAACAGGGAACCCCATGCATTTCCGAAAAGAGGACACCCGTGGGAATCCGCAGAGGTATGATTTGCGCACATCGCCCCAGAATTTATTACCCAGACACCCCCGCAAAGTCCGAAATGTGGGGAAAAAAACGCATTTTCGAGACACTTCGCTCGGCGCACCCATCGAAACACGCCCCCAACAACACATCGCCTACCATCACGCGTTCCCACAGGTGTCCCGATGAAAACGGTACCCCACATGTGTGGGTGCACCTACCTGGCCGCCAAGGGGAAAGCCTAAAACACAAGTAACCCCAAGTCTGTTTTCATGGCGAAATCTCAGACATTCTGCCGACCCGCACAACGTACAGATATGGGCCACGAGTGTCCAAGCCACCGAGGAAAACAGGGAACCCCATGCATTTCCGAAAAGAGGACACCCGTGGGAAACCGCAGAGGTATGATTTGCGCACATCGCCCCAGAATTTATTACCCAGAAAGCCCCTCAAAGTCCGAAATGTGGGGAAAAAAACACCTTTTCCGCAAATTTTGCTCGACGCACCCATCGAAACACGCCCCCAACAACACATGGCCTACTGTCACGCGTTCCCACATGTGTCCCGATGAAAACGGTACCTCACATGTGTTGGTGCACCTACCTGGCCGCCAAGGGGAAAGCCTAAAACACAAGTAACCCCAAGTCTGTTTTCAGAGCGAAATCTCAGACGTTCTGCCGACCGGCACAACGTACAGATATGGGCCTCGGGTGTCCAAGCCACCGAGGAAAACAGGGAACCCCATGCATTTCCGAAAAAAGGACACCCGTGGGAATCCGCAGAGGTATGATTCGCGCACATCGCCCCAGAATTTATTACCCAGACACCCCCGCAAAGTCCGAAATGTTGGGAAAAAAACGCATTTTCCAGACATTTCGCTCGGCGCACCCATCGAAACACACCCCCAACAACACATGGCCTACCGTCCCGCGTTCCCACAGGTGTCCCCATGAAAATGGTACCTCACATGCGTGGGTGCACCTACCTGGCTGGCAAGGTGCCAGCCGAAAACGCAAGCAACCCCCAGTCTGTTTGCAGAGGGGAATCTCAGCCATTCTGCTGACCGGCACAACATACAGATATGGGCCTCGGGTGTCCAAGCCACCAAGGAAAACAGGGAACCCCATGCATTTCCGAAAAGAGGACACCCGTGGGAATCCGCAGAGGTATGATTTGCGCACATCGCCCCAGAATTTATTACCCAGACACCCCCGCAAAAGCCGAAATGTGGGGAAAAAAATGCTTTTTCCGCACATTTCGCTCGACGCACCCATCGAAACACGCCCCCAACAACACATGGCCTACCGTCACGTGTTCCCACAGGAGTCCCAATGAAAACGGTACCTCACATGTGTGGGAGCACCTACCTGGCCGGCAAGGGGCAAGCCAAAAACGCAAGCAACCCCAAGTCTGTTTTCAGAGGGAAATCTCAGACATTCTGCCGACCGGCACAACATACAGATATGGGCCTCGGGTGTCCAAGCCACCAAGGAAAACAGGGAACCCCATGCATTTCCGAAAAGAGGACACCCGTAGGAATCCGCAGAGGTATGATTTGCGCACATCGCCCCAGAATGTATTACCCAGACAGCCCTGCAAAGTCCGAAATGTGGGGAAAAAAACGCCTTTCCCGCAAATTTCGCTCGACGCACCCAACGAAACACGGCCCCAACAACACATGGCCTACCGTCACGCGTTCGCACAGGTGTCCCGATGAAAACGGTACCTCACATGTGTGGGTGCACCTACCTGGCCGCCAAGGGGAAAGCCTAAAACACAAGTAACCCCAAGTCTGTTTTCAGAGCGAAATCTCAGACATTCTGCCGACCGGCACAACGTACAGATATGGGCCTCGGGTGTCCAAGCCACCGAGGAAAACAGGGAACCCCATGCATTTCCGAAAAGAGGACACCCATGGGAATCCGCAGAGGTATGATTTGTGCACATCGCCCCAGAATTTATTACCCAGACAGCCCTGCAAAGTCCGAAATGTGGGGAAAAAACGCTTTTTACGCACATTTCGCCCGACGCACCCATCGAAACACGGCCCCACCAACACATGGCCTACCGTCACGCGTTCCCACAGGTGTCCTGATGAAAATGGTACCTCACATGTGTGGGTGCACCTACCTGGCCGCCAAGGGGAAAGCGTAAAACACAAGTAACCCCAAGTCTGTTTTCAGAGCAAAATCTCAGACATTCTGCCGACCGGCACAACGTACAGATACGGCCCTCGGGTGTCCAAGCCACCGAGGAAAACAGGGAACCCCATGCATTTCCGAAAAGAGGACACCCGTGGGAATCCGCAGAGGTATGATTTGCGCACATCGCCCCAGAACTTTTTACCCAGACAGCCCCGCAAAGTCCGAAATGTCGGGAAAAAAACGCTTTTTCCGCACATTTCGCTCGACGCACCCATCGAAACACGCCCCCAACAACACATGGCCTACCATCACGCATTCCCACAGGTGTCCCGATGAAAACAGTACCTCATATGTGTGGGTGCACCTACCTGGCCGCCAAGGGGAAAGCCTAAAACACAAGTAACCCCAAGTCTGTTTTCAGAGCGAAATCTCAGACATCCTGCCGACCGGCACAACGTACAGATCTGGGCCTCGGGTGTCCAAGCCACCGAGGAAAACAGGGAACCCCATGCATTTCCGAAAAGAGGACACCCGTGGAAATACGCAGAGGTATGATTTGCACACATCGCCCCAGAATTTATTACCCAGATAGCCCCGCAAAGTCCGAAATGTCGGGAAAAAAACGCCTTTTCCGCACATTTCGCTCGACGTACCCATCGAAACACGTCCCCAACAGCACATGGCCTACCGTCACGCGTTCCCACAGGTGTCCCGATGAAAACGGTACCTCACATGTGTGGGTGCACCTACCTGGCCGCCAAGGGGAAAGCCTAAAACACAAGTAACCCCAAGTCTGTTTTCAGGGGGAAATCTCACACATTCTGCCGACCGGCACAATGTACAGATCTGGGCCTCGGGTGTCCAAGCCACCAAGGAAAACAGGGAACCCCATGCATTTCCGAAAAGAGGACACCCGTGGGAATCGACAGAGGTATGATTTGCGCACATCGCCCCAGAATTTATTACCCAGACACCCCCGCAAAGACCGAAATGTGGTGAAAAAAACGCATTTTCCACACATTTCGCTCGGCGCACCCATCGAAACACGCCCCCAACAACACATGGCCTACTGTCACGCGTTCCCACAGGTGTCCCGATGAAAACGGTACGCCACATGTGTGGGTGCACCTACCTGGCCGCCAAGGGGAAAGCCTAAAACACAAGTAACCCCAAGTCTGTTTTCAGAGCGAAATCTCAGACATTCTGCCGACCGGCACAACGTACAGATATGGGCCTCGGGTGTCCAAGCCACCGAGGAAAACAGGGAACCCCATGCATTTCCGAAAAGAGGACACCCGTGGGAAAACGCAGAGGTATGATTTGTGCACATCGCCCCAGAATTTATTACCCTGACAGCCCTGCAAAGTCCGAAATGTGGGGAAAAAAATGCTTTTTCCGCACATTTCGCTCGACGCACCCATCGAAACACGCCCCCAACAACACATGGCCTACCGTCACGTGTTCCCACAGGTGTCCCGATGAAAACGGTACCTCACATGTGTGGGTACACCTACCTGGCCGCCAAGGGGAAAGCGTAAAACACAAGTAACCCCAAGTTTGTTTTCAGAGCGAAATCTCAGACATTCTGCCGACCGGCACAACGTACAGATATGGGCCTCGGGTGTCCAAGCCACCGAGGAAAACAGGGAACCCCATGCATTTCCGAAAAGAGGACACCTGTGGGAATCCGCAGAGGTATGATTTGCGCACATCGCCGCAGAATTTATTACCCAGACACCCCCGCAAAGTCCGAAATGTGGGGAAAAAAACGCATTTTCCAGACATTTCGCTCGGCGCACCCATCGAAACACGCCCCCAACAACACATGGCCTACCGTCACGCGTTCCCACAGGTGTCCCGATGAAAAGGGTACCTCACATGTGTGGGTGCACCTACCTGGCCGCCAAGGGGAAAGCCTAAAACACAAGTAACCCCAAGTCGGTTTTCAGAGGGAAATCTCAGACATTCTGGCGACCGGCACAACGTACAGATATGGGCCTCGGGTGTCCAAGCCACCGAGGAAAACAGGGAACCCCATGCATTTCCGAAAAGAGGACACCCGTGGGAATCCGCAGAGGTATGATTTGCGCACATCGCCCCAGATTTTATTACCCAGAAACCCCCGCAAAGTCCAAAATGTGGGGAAAAAAACACCTTTTCTGCACATTTCGCTCGACGCACCCATCGAAACACGCCCCCAACAACACATGGCCTACCGTCACGCATTCCCACAGGTGTCCCGATGAAAATGGTACCTCACATGCGTGGATGCACCTACCTGGCTGGCAAGGGGCAAGCCGAAAACGCAAGCAACCCCCAGTCTGTTTGCAGAGTGGAATCTCAGCCATTCTGCTGACCGGCACAACATACAGATATGGGCCTCGGGTGTCCAAGCCACCGAGGAAAACAGGGAACCCCATGCATTTCCGAAAAGAGGACACCCGTGGGAATGCACAGAGGTCTGACTTGCACGAAGCGGCCCAGAAGTTATTACCCAGAACCCCAGACAAAGTGAACATTGTGTTTTTTCCCCACCAAATATCACACTTTGTCGGGGATTGTGGCTAATAAAAACTGGGGCAATTTGCGCAAGGCAGACCTCTGTGGATTCCCACGGGTGTCCTCTTTTGGGAAATGCATGGGGTTCCCCGTTTCCCTTGCTGGCTTCGACACCCTAGGCCCAAATCTGTAGGTTGCCCACTTGAACAAAATGGGCAGTGGCGAATGGCTTGGGGTTCCCAGTCGGTTACCCTTTTCCTTTTGCGCCCCCGGTAGGTGCACCCACACATGTGAGGTACCGTTTTCATCGGGACACGTGTGGGGACGCGGGAAGGTAGGCCCTCTCCCCCCTCACCCCAAATGAAGGTGGGGTGTACCTCACGCAGCGGTTAGGAGGAGGCCCAGGGAGGCCTGCATGAGGTGTGTCCCCCAGCCATTGGGGGTGGGTGGGGCACTCCAAAAGGTGGGGCAGGACACCCAATAGATGGGGAAGTAGGGTTTGGGCACCCTGGGGGCAGATAGCCACACTAATGTGGCCATCTGCACCAAGCAAAGTAGGGTAAACAAAAAACACAATACAAATTCATAGGCTTCTTTTTAGGGGGCTGCTCCTAGGAAGGGGTATCTGACCCCAGGGAGGGATGCATGAGGTGGGCCCCCCCCATCTGTCCCCAGGGTGGGTTGCATGAGGTGGGGCCCTCCATTTGAGGTGCGGGGGGGGGGTTGAAGGCCACCCCCCGTTGTGGTACAACATTCGCTGCCAATTTAGGGTGGCCCTCAGCCCCCCCTAAAAAGCAGCCTATGAATTTGTATTTTGTTTTTTGTTTACCCAACTTCGCTTGGTGCAGATGGCCACATTAGTGTGGCTATCTGCCCCCAGGGTGCCCAAACCCTACTGCCCCATCTATTGGGGGTCCTGCCCCACCTTTTGGGGTGGCCCTCTCCCCCCTCACCCCGAATGGAGGTGGGGTGTACCTCACGCAGCCGTTTGGAGGAGGCCCAGGGAGGCCTGCATGAGGTGTGTTCCCCAGCCATTGGGGGCGGGGGGGCACCCCAAAAGGTGGGGCAGGACCCCCAATAGATGGGGCAGTAGGGTTTGGGCACCCTGGGGGCAGATAGCCACACTAATGTGGCCATCTGCACCAAGCGAAGTTGGGTAAACAAAAAACAAAATACAAATTCATAGGCTGCTTTTTAGGGGGGGCTGAGGGCCACCCTAAATTGGCAGCGAATGTTGTACCACAACGGGGGGTGGCCTTCAACCCCCCCCCCCCGCACCTCAAATGGAGGGCCCCACCTCATGCAACCCACCCTGGGGACAGATGGGGGGGGCCCACCTCATGCATCCCTCCCTGGGGTCAGATACCCCTTCCTAGGAGCAGATATCTGCCCCCAGGGAGGGTTGCATGAGGTGGGGCCCTCCATTTGGGGTGGGGGGGGGGGTTGAGGGCCACCCCCGTTGCGGTACATCATTCGCTGCCAATTTAGGGTGGCCCTCAGCCCCCGCTAAATAGCAGCCTGTGATTTTGTATATTTTATTTTGTTTACCCAACTTCGCTTGGTGCAGATGGGCACATTAGTGTGGCTATCTGCCCACAGGGTGCCCAAACCCTACTGCCCCATCTATTGGGGGTCCTTCCCCACCTTTTGGGGTGCCCCCCCACCCCCAATGGCTGGGGGACACACCTCATGCAGGCCTCCCTGGGCCTCCTCCAAACGGCTGCGTAAGGTACACCCCACCTCCATTTGGGGTGAGGGGGGAGAGGGCCACCCCAAAAGGTGGGGCAGGACCCCCAATAGATGGGGCAGTAGGGTTTGGGCACCCTGGGGGCAGATAGCCACACTAATGTGGCCATCTGCACCAAGCGAAGTTGGGTAAAGAAAAAACAAAATACAAATTCATAGGCTGCTTTTTAGGGGGGGCTGAGGGCCACCCTAAATTGGCAGCGAATGATGTACCACAACGGGGGGTGGCCCTCAACCCCCCCCCACCCCAAATGGAGGGCCCCACCTCATGCAACCCACCCTGGGGGCAGATAGGGGGGGCCCACCTCATGCATTCCTCCCTGGGGTCAGATGCCCCTACCTAGGAGCAGATATCTGCCCCCAGGGAGGGTTGCATGAGGTGGGGCCCTCCATTTGGGGTGGGGGGGGGGGTTGAGGGCCACCCCCCGTTGCGGTACATCATTCGCTGCCAATTTAGGGTGGCCCTCAGCCCCCCCTAAAAAGCAGCCTGTGATTTTGTATATTTTTTTTTGTTTACCCAACTTCGCTTGGTGCAGATGGGCACATTAGTGTGGCTATCTGCCCACAGGGTGCCCAAACCCTACTGCCCCATCTATTGGGGGTCCTGCCCCACCTTTTGGGGTGCCCCCCCACCCCCAATGGCTGGGGGACACACCTCATGCAGGCCTCCCTGGGCCTCCTCCAAACGGCTGCGTGAGGTACACCCCACCTCCATTTGGGGTGAGGGGGGAGAGGGCCACCCCGAAAGGTGGGGCAGGACCCCCAATAGATGGGGCAGTAGGGTTTGGGCACCCTGGGGGCAGATAGCCACACTAATGTGGCCATCTGCACCAAGCGAAGTTGGGTAAAGAAAAAACAAAATACAAATTCATAGGCTGCTTTTTAGGGGGGGCTGAGGGCCACCCTAAATTGGCAGCGAATGATGTACCACAACGGGGGGTGGCCCTCAACCCCCCCCACCCCAAATGGAGGGCCCCACCTCATGCAACCCACCCTGGGGTCAGATAGGGGTGGCCCCACCTCATGCATCCCTCCCTGGGGTCAGTTGCCCCTTCCTAGGAGCAGATATCTGCCCCCAGGGAGGGTTGCATGAGGTGGGGCCCTCCATTTGGGGTGGGGGGGGGTTGAGGGCCACCCCCCGTTGCGGTACATCATTCGCTGCCAATTTAGGGTGGCCCTCAGCCCCCGCTAAATAGCAGCCTGTGATTTTGTATATTTTATTTTGTTTACCCAACTTCGCTTGGTGCAGATGGGCACATTAGTGTGGCTATCTGCCCACAGGGTGCCCAAACCCTACTGCCCCATCTATTGGGGGTCCTGCCCCACCTTTTGGGGTGTCCCCCCACCCCCAATGGCTGGGGGACACACCTCATGCAGGCCTCCCTGGGCCTCCTCCAAACGGCTGCGTGAGGTACACCCCACCTCCATTTGGGGTGAGGGGGGAGAGGGCCACCCCAAAAGGTGGGGCAGGACCCCCAATAGATGGGGCAGTAGGGTTTGGGCACCCTGGGGGCAGATAGCCACACTAATGTGGCCATCTGCACCAAGCGAAGTTGGATAAACAAAAAACAAAATACAAATTCATAGGCTGCTTTTTAGGGGGGGCTGAGGGCCACCCTAAATTGGCAGCGAATGATGTACCACAATGGGGGTGGCCCTCAACCCCCCCCGCACCCCAAATGGAGGGCCCCACCTCATGCAACCCACCCTGGGGGCAGATAGGGGGGGCCCCACCTCATGCATTCCTCCCTGGGGTCAGATGCCCCTTCCTAGGAGCAGATATCTGCCCCCAGGGAGGGTTGCATGAGGTGGGGCCCTCCATTTGGGGTGGGGGGGGTTGAGGGCCACCCCCCGTTGTGGTACATCATTCGCTGCCAATTTAGGGTGGCCCTCAGCCCCCCCTAAAAAGCAGCCTGTGATTTTGTATATTTTTTTTTGTTTACCCAACTTCGCTTGGTGCAGATGGGCACATTAGTGTGGCTATCTGCCCCCAGGGTGCCCAAACCCTACTGCCCCATCTATTGGGGGTCCTGCACCACCTTTTGGGATGCCCCCTCACCCCCAATGGCTGGGGGACACACCTCATACAGGCCTCCCTGGGCCTCCTCCAAACGGCTGCGTGAGGTACACCCCACCTCCATTTGGGGTGAGGGGGGAGAGGGCCACCCCGAAAGGTGGGGCAGGACCCCCAATAGATGGGGCAGTACGGTTTTGGCACCCTGGGGGCAGATAGCCACACTAATGTGGCCATCTGCACCAAGCGAAGTTGGGTAAACAAAAAACAAAATACAAATTCATAGGCTGCTTTTTAGGGGGGGGCTGAGCGCCACCCTAAATTGGCAGCGAATGATGTACCGCAAAGGGGGGGGGCCCTCAACCCCCCCACCCCAAATGGAGGGCCCCACCTCATGCAACCCACCCTGGGGGCAGATAGGGGGGGCCCCACCTCATGCATCCCTCCCTGGGGTCAGATGCCCCTTCCTAGGAGCAGATATCTGCCCCCAGGGAGGGTTGCATGAGGTGGGGCCCTCCATTTGGGGTGGGGGGGGTTGAGGGCCACCCCCCGTTGTGGTACGTCATTCGCTGCCAATTTAGGGTGGCCCTCAGCCCCCCTAAAAAGCAGCCTGTGATTTTGTATATTTTTTTTTGTTTACCCAACTTCGCTTGGTGCAGATGGGCATATTAGTGTGGCTATCTGCCCCCAGGGTGCCCAAACCCTACTGCCCCATCTATTGGGGGTCCTGCCCCACCTTTTGGGGTGCCCCCCGCCTACCCCCTATGGCTGGGGGACACACCTCATGCAGGCCTCCCTGGGCCTCCTCCAAACGGCTGCGTGAGGTACACCCCACCTCCATTTGGGGTGAGGGGGGAGAGGGCCACCCCAAAAGGTGGGGCAGGACCCCCAATAGATGGGGCAGTAGGGTTTGGGCACCCTGGGGGCAGATAGCCACACTAATGTGGTCATCTGCACCAAGCAAAGTAGGGTAAACAAAAAACAAAATACAAATTCATAGGCTTCTTTTTAGGGGGGCTGAGGGCCACCCTAAATTGGCAGCGAATGATGTACCACAACGGGGGGTGGCCCTCAACCCCCCCACCCCAAATGGAGGGCCCCACCTCATGCAACCCACCCTGGGGGCAGATAGGGGGGACCCCACCTCATGCATCCCTCCCTGGGGTCAGATGCCCCTTCCTAGGAGCAGATATCTGCCCCCAGGGAGGGTTACAAGGGGTGTCCCTTTCTACTTCGGTTGGGGGGGGGCATCCCTCCACCCCCTTTCATTCAATAAAAAATCCATGGTGGCTAGTGGCTAGTGGCCCCCCACCCCCTTTCCACATAATTTCAATTTATTTTTTTCATTCCCCTGGGGCAGATGGTCAGCCATCTGCCCCAGGGTTCTCATGCATGTGCCCCCATGCTTTGGGGGCCGGGAGGGGGGAGAGGGCTGCTTACTTGAGGCAGCCCCCTCCCCCCCTCACAAACGGATCCATGGTGGTCTAGTGGGTTGCTGGTCACGGATCGAGCAATCTGCACTGATCCGTGACCAGCAATGCCTCATATATGTGGTGTCCTTGGAAAGGGGGGAACCCCCCCTTTCCAAGTACACCATTTTTTACAAAATCCCTGGTGGTCTAGTGGGCCCCAGGGCCCCAAGCCCCCTCCCACCTCCCCCTTCCCTCTGATTTTTTTTCCCTCCCCACCCGTATTCACCCCTGGGGGCAGTGATCATCTGCCCCCAGGGGTCTCTGCCGCTGTGGCCCCATGCCTTGGGCCCATGGGGGAGGGGGCGCTTACCTAGTAAGCAGCCCCCTCCTCCCCCTGCGTCACAAACGGATCTGTATTGATCCGGTGGCATTGCTGCTCGCGGATCGCGCGCCCTGCGCCCGATCCGCGGGCAGCAATGCCACACAATGGGTATCGTTGGAAAGGGGAGAATCTCCCCTTTCCAACGATACCCGCCTCGATCTCCGGCTTGAAATACAGCCAGAGATCGAGGCGGACAAAGAAGGTCTCTTACCTTCTCTCTTCCCCGCAGCAGCCGAAAATGGCTGCTGCGGGGAATTTACTTTCAGTTTCACGCCGACGTGCGTTACGCACGCCGACGTGAAACTGAAGGTAATCCAGCCCCCTAGCCCGGGGGTTGGATTACAGTTTTGAGCGATCCCTGCTTTGCAGGGATCGCTCAAAACAAGGTGCCGAAAAGGACGAGCTATCTCGTCCTTGGCACTGCATGTGCACTGTCAAGGACGAGATACCTCGTCCTTGGCACTTAAAGGGTTAAGAGTGACCAATTGTCCTGTACCTTGGTGGTGAAACAACGAAGATATTGCTCTAGGGTTTGGTTCACACGTTCAGTAGCTTCGTTAGTCTGTGGATGATAACCTGAGGAGAGGGCGCGTTGGATTCCTAGTATACTGCATAAGTGTTTCCAAAATTGACAGATATATTGAGGTCCTCTGTCTGATATGATCTTGGAAGGAAGTCCATGAAGTCGAAATATGTGTTCCAGGAAGATTCCAGCGAGTCATGATGAAGATGGTAGTTTATACAATGGTGTAAAATGAGCCATATGAGTGAATAAATCAATGGTCAATGATAGTCGTGTATCCCCTGGATGGTGGCAATTCCACAATAAAGTCAGTAGCGATGAATTCCCAGGGCCTTGTCGGTAGCGTAGGTTGAAGTAGTATACCCGCCGGTCTCTTGTTATCATGTTTGTTTTGATTGCAGACTGAACAGGCTTGGATGTACAGTTGGATGTCAACTTTCATCTTTGGCCACCAAAATTGTCTTTGTATTAGACAGAGGGTGTTGGTGATGCCACGATGACCTGAGTGAAGCGAATCGTGACAGAGGTTTATAATCCTTTGTTGTAGTATCTGTGTGGGAATGACCAGGCCATTATCCTTGAACAGATACCCGTCCTTTGTTCTAAGATTCCATCGATTCTTCCCTGTAAATTCCTTCCAGATCTCAGAGGACTGGGTTTGCATCCGAATGTCTTCCAGAAGGCTGATTGCTTGGGCTACAAAAATTGTGTGGGGGAAAATCTTTGGGAAGGACCGATCTTCAAGAGTTTCGTAGTCGGGACGTCAGGATAAGGCGTCAGCAATTATGTTCTATGTTCCAGGGACATGATGGATCTGGAACTGGTACTGGGAAAAGAAGAAGGCCCAGCGGGCTTGATGGCTATTCCTACATTCCAGAGATTGCAAAACTTGAAGATTCTGATGATCCGTATGGACCTGAACAGGATGTTTTGCTCCCAGAAGTAGATGACACCACTCTGTGAAGGCTTGACGGATGGCTAACAGTTAATTTTCCAATACGGAATAATGAGTCTTGTTGAGATTTAGAGTTTGTGAAAGATAAGCAATGGGATGTTCTAAGTTATCCTCAAATTCCTGCTTTAGAACTGCTCCTATGGCGTAGTTAGAGGCATCCGTCTCCACTAGGAAAGGTTGATTGATGTCAGTTTGAGCCAGGATGGGGGCTTGTGTAAACTCTGCCTTTAATCGTTGGAACGCTTCATCTTGGGCTCCTGTCCAGAGAAAGGGAGTATCTTTTTTCAACAATGTAATAATCAGTTGAACTATCTCAGAAAAGGAAGGTATGAATTTCCAGTAAAAGTTGGCAAGTCCCAGGAAGGATTGAATCTGTTTCATGGTAGTTGGAACAGGCCAGGATAGTATGGCTTTTACTTTTTAGTGATCCATTCCAATTCCTTCTAGACTAAGGACAAATCCTAGATAGTGAACAGTAGAGACATGGAAAAGGCATTTCTCGGGTTTAGCCAGGGGCTTGTATTTCACATAGCCGCTGTAAGACTGCCTTAACATGCTGTTCATGCTTAAAATGGCCCTTGGAGTATATCAGAATATCGTCCAGGTAAACTATGATGAAGAGGAACAGCATATCGGAAAACACCCGGGCCATGAAATGTTGGAAGACCGCTGGGGCATTGGCGAGTCCGAAGGGCATGACCAGGTATTCAAAGTGACCAAAGGGTGTTCTAAAGGTTGTTTTCCATTTGTCACCCTCCCTAATAAGGATCAGATGGTAGGCACCTCTGAGATCCAATTTCGTGAAGACTACAGCTCCTCTCACCGATTGCAGAATATCTGAGATTAAGGGCAATGGGTAGCGGTCCTTGAGGGTGCATTGATTTAAACCACGATAATCAAGACAAGGCCTAAGGTCTTTAGTATCTTTCTTGGGAACAAAAAACAACGAAACTCCCACTGGAGATTTGGAAGGTCGTATGGTGCCATTTTCAAGGTTGGCATCCAAGTATTCTGGGAGGGTCCTTTTCTCTGGTTCGGATAAAATGAACATCCTTCCAAAAGGAATCACTGCTGAGCGTTCAGTATCAATAGCGCAGTCTTCAGGTCTGTGAGGGGGTAGGGCCTGAACTATGGCAGTTGACAACACATCAGTGTAATCCTGAAAGGCCCTAGGAATGTGGATGATATTTGAGACCATGAATGGGCCTTGCTGGTCTGTTAGCCTACCTTCAGAAGATGTCGACAAGGAATCCAGGGATAGACAGTGAGACATACAATGCTCGGAACCAGGAAACAAGGATCCTGCTGCCCAGTTGATGTATGGGTTGTGCTTCTGTAACCAGGGCATACCCAGTACCATTGGGTAATGAGCACAGACTTTATGATGTCAAATTTGATCACCTCTCGATGATAGTTTATCGAGAGCTGGATCTCTTTGGTTTGTAGGGTTATGGGTCCTGAAGAGAGAGTTCTTCCATCGGTATCCTCTACAGGTTACATGATGCCTCGAGTTTCATATGGAATGTGGTGGGTAGTGACCCAATTTTGATCTATAAATATCCCCATGGCTCCACAATCCACCAATGCCAAAATAGGGTAGGTTTCATTCTTGGATGGCGATAGAAAGGCCTGCAAGATCACAATATTCTTTTGTCCAGGAGAGTTCAAGGATGGAATAGATGTGGAGCAAACATCCCTCTCCCGAAGCTGTGCTCCATCTAGGATCGTGAGCTGGCGTTTCCGGAACACTGTGGAGGAGCTAAGGGACATTCTCTCACAAGATGTTTGTCTGAGGCACAATACATACACAGCCCAGTGTGAATCCGCCGCATTTTTTCTTGCAGCTATATGGATCCGCGGAAGGCCCCCAGTTGCATGGGTTCTGGATCTGTAGTGGGGGCAGGAGTGGGCTCAGCTTTAGAGGAAGGTTCTATGGAGGTCTTTTGGTAAGGTATTCTAGTCTTCTTCTTTTCTGCCTTCCTTTCCTGGATACGGAAGTCTATCTGTAAAGAGAGGTCCATAAGACCCTGGAAGGAACCTGGGCGAGCCACTCTGGCTAGCTCATCTTTTATTTCTTCATTCAGTCCTCTTCAAAAAAGGGTAAAGCAGGCTTCTGATGACCAATCTGCTTCTTTGGCCAGTTGTTTAAAGCGTGTCACATATGTAAGCATATCCTGGGAACCTTGTTGGAAATCCAGTAGGCATTCCTGGGCACTGTAGACCTGTTCTGGGTGGTCAAACAAGGTCTTTAGGGCCTGTACGAATCCATCATAGTCATCATAGTCATCCAGGAGGGCATCTCCAGAATTAACTAAAGGCGTAGCCCAAGTTAATGCATTCCCGGAAAGATGCAAAATCATAAAGCCCACCTTTGCCCTGGGGGTAGAGAAGTAGTAGGGCTTAAAGGTAAAGTGGACTAAACACGAATCAAGGAATCCGCGAAGGTTTTTTGAAGAACCGTTGTATTTATCTACTTCTCCGCCCAGCAATACACTTTCCTTGGTCGCGGAATCACGGGACAGGACTAATTGTTTTAATGCGGCATTCTCAGCTTTAAGATTCTGCACTTCTGTTGTTAACCCCTGCATGCGCATGAGGCCTTGAACTGCCGCCTCCATGTCTGTATCAATTTCATTTTGTTGGCATCTCAATCTGTCACAGGTTCCCCCCTTCTCACCTGTCTGTGTTCTTTATTGGAGTTCTTTGAAGGAGTCTTCTTGCGCACAGTTCGGGTCTTGTATAACCCTGTGCGAACGTCCTCGGGTTCCAGCGTGCGTTCAGCATTCCGAATCCTGGAACGTTCAGAATGTCCGGGAAGTCCTGGAAAACGATGAAGAGTGTACTCGGAGACGGGTACATGGAGATCCCGGATGCAAGAGGTAATAAAGAGGAAGGGAATGAATGAGGAGAGAAAATTAGGGGCCAGGAGCCAGGAATCAAAGAAGGTAGCGAGAGCGAACTACGGCAGCACACATCTAGCCACTGCAAGCGGTAGCGTTGAGATGCGCGGGGCCGCGGGGCGTGTCTTCTTTGTAGAACGTGCTGCATCCAACGAGGAAGCTGATTAACAACGTTCCGTGTTTGACGGCAATGTTGGGAGTACTGCTGAGTGCAAGCCCCTATGTGTCAGGGACCAGGAAGTCCAAAAGGGACGCGTCCGATGGTTCATGACACCGTGCTTCATCTAAGTGCTGTCAAAATGTGTTTTTTCCTCATGTTTTTGCATACAAGTATTTGCACACCCTGGTGCAAAGAGAGCTCGGATAGAAGAATCTGAAGCAATTTAATCCATAGAACAAAATGTTTCTGTTGTAAGGAAAACGTTCAAGTGGCTGCATAACACAAGTGCAGCACACACAAAAAAGTTTAAATAAAATCATAATGTGTGTTCACAGCGATAAGTGCAATACATAAATATTATGAAGAGATTGTCAAATCGAAATTCTTTGACAATAGATGGCATCATTTGAGTAAACCGGAGAAAGCACAGAGGAACCTGCTTAAGATGTTCACTTCTCTAAGGGGGGCTCTTACACTTATAAGCATTTTGATCCTACTTACTCGACCGGGTGGATTATTTAAGGACTAGCTATAAAAAGGTATTTTAAAACCTTGTATATTGTATTTTTTTAAAACAACAACAAATGACTCAATCTACTGCAAAATTGACACAATAAAATCAAGTAAAAAGGAAACCATGTAGTTTAAGTATCCTTTTGCAACCTACCCTCTGCATAATGTTTTTTTTTTCAAACAGCAGTTCCTGAATAAATATTCTTTGGGCTATTAAAGATTAGTACGGAAAACAATGGAGAAAGCTTTGAGTAGTGTTATTAAATTATTACATAACTATCAGAATGACCTTAATAAAACATCGCTGATAGGCGAGAAGTGACAGCTGTTACGTTGTCTTAGTGCCTGCATGTTTGTACATGTTGATGATATTCATTCACTTCTGTGCTGGTTTCTTGCCTATCAGCTCGCGTTTCCGATCAGTCCTTTCTAACTTCCCGTTGAAAGATTATCTTTTGGGTTCTACATTTTGCGTCACTGAATGACTTTAGGACCGCTCTGTTCATGCTTCCGAGGTTGATGCAAAGTCTCAATTTGCTCATGCCTGCCTTCCTGGTCAGAGTTATCAAGCACTACCACGAACGTTGCACGTTGAATATAATTTCTTTACTCTGCTCGTCATGTAGCCTGGACCTACCAATGCTGCTTTCATGGGTTTCATGGACCTTTTTTGGAGTGATCCTTCTTTGTACACTTCATACATACTTGGTCTATTGCCTAAAATTCAGGATCATTGGTAGGATTTAGCGCCATGATGCTCTCGGGTGACCGTGCGCTTTACAAGTGGACCTAACATAACATAACACAACATAACATAACATAACAGGATGCCTGCTGCTACCGCATTGTAAATATTCTCTTTTTTGGATTGAATGTCTTTTCTTTTCTCCTGTCATCGTTCATCTTTCTGAGCACCTCATTCGAGGCCACTGGTGGAACTCCAGTTTTATGGATCTGCCTTGATCTGCCTGTTTCCTGGTTCCTTGTATGATATTTGCCTGCATCATGACCTCTTAAATGTAGGAGATTTGCTCTATATCAACTTTTCATGGACTTATTTGTTATTGTTAATGCATCCTACTAAGACGTGTCTCTCATCATGTTTTCAATTGTCACACCAAGATAACATGGTATTGCCAGTTCCCTGCTGTTGCTGCCAGGTTGTAAAATACCACTTCGTTTTTCTTTGTGTTGACTTTTGTATAATAATCGGCCAAACTTTAACATGTTTCCCTAAACCTGAGGGTTCTTCTAAACTAACAGCATATTGGAAATGCATCGCCTTCAGTTGCCAAGAGTACTTTTTTTCTACCTACTGGCTCTTGTTCTGCTCCAAAAAGCGCTGCTAGATATATTTCCATTTTTATTTCAATCTGATCCACAGAATTGCTGTTGTACATGGCGTCTTTAGAAACAAACAATGGTGGCAGCGTTATGCTGTGTGCCATGTTTGAGTGCTCTTGCATTGCCTGTTCTCTCAGTACTATGGAGTGTTGATCGCAAGCGTTCTGCATCTCTGTGGCATGTCCCCGACAGGCTGTTGCCACTTTAAGAGGGAGTGGCAAGGAGTTTTGAAAGCCTGTGCGGAAGGCTGGACTTCAGGGGGTGGCGATGGGAGTTAAGGTTAGTCCAAGGTTGTCAGTTAATAAAAACGGTTGACATTATCTGCCAGCTCCTGTTTTATTATTTCACCCGTCTCCCAATAGGGGTGTTTGACATGCCACAGTGCCGGTAGCACTAAGCGACATAACATCCAGTGACGAGAGAGGAAGAGTACCTGCTCGTCCAAGCACGATTGTCCGCTAACGGAGACGGGATAGGGATTAGCCGAAAAGACAAAGGAACAGCCTGTGGAGCGCAGAGCAATATGGGTCCTCACACCACAGAGCGACCACAAGACCAGCACAGAGGTGCGGCAGGCATTGCGTGTCCGCGCTTGGATGGGGAGCCTATTCAGGTGGGGAGAATGGCGCTGGTGATTCCTGTACAATCAGGATGGCGAAACACATGCCTGCAGCCCACGGGGAGCCCATACCAAGCACTAGTCGTCGGATAACACACGTGCCTGGCAATGACACATGCCAGAACACCCACAAGTATACCCCACTGTCAAGTGAGAACCAAGGCTAGAGGCCCATATAAACTTTACAGTGCCACTAGCATCCTACATAACAAGCACACCAGTTACTCTGCCTACACCCGAGAGGCACCATGCAGGACCAGTCACCGGATTCACTTTGGTTGGGCATGTACACACCTAGTCCACCGAGCCATTTACTTTCACAAACCACAACCCTTTGTGCTGGCCCCTAATAATGATAGATGTTCATGCTGGATTGAGTGGATGGAGGAGTTTCAGGACTTTATAAATACTGTGGGGGATCATGAAACAGAAGGGAAAGTCCACATTTTTACCAACCTCGCTGGCAGAGAGGAGAGAAAGGTCATCAAGACGTTGGCACCTACGGAGAAAGGCTCGTATTAAGTGCTTGTCACAGCGCAAAATGACAATTTTCTTGCCCAGAAAAACAGGGATTTTGAGCAACACACATTTAGCCAGTGCAGCCAACTGGCCCAAGAAACAGTAGAGGAATATGTTTTGTGCCTACAGAAACAGGTCAGACACTGCCCGTTCGATCCATTTTCTGAGGAGGAAGCCATCAGACTCGGAGTGGTCGAAGAGTGCGCATAATCTGGGCTGAGAAAAGACTTACTCAAGAAGCCGCTGCCTTTATCAGAGCTGTTGGACCTAGGAAGGATCTACAAAAGGGTGGACACGCAAGTCGCAGTGATGGAATTACCAAAGTCTCGCTGAAATATGATAACTGCCACCACAGTCACACCAAGACAACAACCAAAAGAGGGACTGAAGGAGAGACTGGCCACAGGGAACACAGTTGGGGTAGATTGCAGAAGACCGGGCAGCAGAAAAGGGCATTTGTGCTACTGCTGTGGCCTCTCCTTTCCACAGAAACACCAATGCCCCGCTCTCACCCAATCCTGCAACAAATGTCGATGGATTGGGCACCTCCAGTCGGAGTGCAGGAGCACCCGGACAGCCCTGATTGGCCGAGTGAAAGCGGGCGAAGACCAGCACCACTTTGTAAGAGCGATTGATGATGAAGAGTACACGCTGGAGCCACAAGATAGTTACGCTGGAGCAAACTGCACCAAGATCACTTGTGGCAAATGCGTGCAACTCATGCCAGATGAGACGCAGGACATCCCCTCTCCAAGAATCTGCCTCACTGTATGCCAGCAAGAAGTAGAGTTTGTTATCGACATGGGAGCTACTGTGAATATAGTGGATGAACAGCATTTCTGCACACGGACACCACGCCCAAGTCTAAAGTTTGCCAGTGTTTGCATCTTTAAGTGGGGTGCATCCGAAACCCCTACCATACATAGGGTGGTTCGAGTACAATCTCTGCCACTGGGACAGTGTGCTTGTAGCCACCATCTACATTCTCAGGACACCTAAAGTCAGTCGATGTCTCCTCAGCCTTGCCTCAGCGACAAGGTGGTGGCTCTTATGACTAACATACAGCATGACTACAGAAACACGGGTGACCCCAGTGACACCGCTTAGATAGAAAGAGGATATTCAACACAGGTACCCCACATTGCCAAGGGTTTGAGGAAGTTAAAGGGATACCCGGTCAAGCTTCACATCAAAGAAGAGCTCTAACCTGTCCCACAGCATCCCAGAAGAGTGGGTTTCCATCTAAAATGGAAGAAATAGAATGGAGGAGGAAATAAAGAGACTGCTAAAGGATGACATCCTTGAGCCGGCCACAATGCCCAATCCCTGGGTGTCAGCAGTTGTGGTAGTACCAAAAGAAGGGGGATTGATTAGACTGTGTGTCTATATGAGACTATCCAACACCTTGATCGAAAGGGAATGCCACCCAGGGCAGAGCATTGAGGACATGATCATCAGATGCAATAAAACGGTGCAATTTACAAAGCTCAATTTAAACCAAGGATACCACCATTTGCTCATTCAACCACAATATCGACACATCATGACTTTCGCCACCAACCAGGTTCTGTTTAGGTAGAAGCGTCTGAATTTTGGTATTTCCGCCGCTGCTGAGATCTTCCAAGAAACTGTCAGGCGCATCTTACTCCCCATCAGACGAACATTTAACTAGAGTGATGACATTCAGGTTTTTGGACGCACGCAAGAGCAGCACAACCAGGCCCTCACGCAAGCCTGCTGAGTACAGGAGGAGCTTGCCTCACTCTTAACATAGACAAATACATGGTTAATCAAGATCAATTGAAATTCTTCAGACATGTATTCGAGGGATGATATCAGATCCTGAGAAAGTCCTCACAATACGACAGCTTTCAAGCCCCATGAATGTCGCTGAACATCCGATCATTCCTGGGCATGGAGGGGTACTGCTCTAGCAATATCCCACACTATGTCACAGTCACAATTCCACTCCGCAGTCTGCTTAAAAAGGACATGCCATTTGTATGGTCACCAGAATGCCATGCCGCCTTTGGGGCCATCAAAAAGGCACTACTAGATGCGCACCACCTGGCCTACTTTGACACCAGTAAAGAAACGGAACTGGTGGTAGATGCCAGCCCTGTGGGGCTGGGAGCCATTGTAGCCCAAAGAAACTCCTGCGGCTTGGACCACATCATTGTGGCAGCATATGGGAGCCAGGCGATGTCTCCGATAGAAAAAGCCTACTCTTAGCTGGAGAGTCTCACCTTGGTGTGGGCATGCAACCACTTTCACCATTTTCTTGCTGGAAAACATTTCACACAGGTAACGGGCCATGAAGCCCTGCTCTCTATCTTTGGAACCCCCAGATATAGCATGCCTCCGTGCATCAAAAGGTGGGGGTTGCGACTACAAGTGTTCGACTACTCGATAGTCCATAGGCTCTGGAAGCACCTCAATCCAGTGGACTACATTTCTAGAAACCCTGTGGCAGTAGGGGTAGGCCAAGTCACAAAAGAGGGAGAGGAGTACATCCGATACATGGCTGCCCATGTGTTGCCGCCAACCATTACAAACATAGTGGGCGACAAACCACAAGCTCCAAGTACCCATCGCAATCACAAAGCTGGGGTGGTGCAACAACTATAAAAGACATTCCAGGGGAGTCCACAATATAGATGAGGGAGACATACAGTCCCTAGTCACGGTCTAGGATGAGCTGGCTGGCATTGCTGGTGGGCTCCTCATGAGGCATGAGGGTGGTGGTGCCCAAACAACTCAGGGAGAAGTTTGTGGAGATCACCCATGAGGGGCACAGGGGAATCATGAACACCAAAAGACTTCTGAGGTAGTATGCATGGTTTCCACACATCAACAAGATCGTGCAGTGCAAAACCAAGTTATGTGAGGCGTGCCAGATTGCATCAAAAGCAGCGCCCCCATTGCCATTGCCGGTGGTGGAGATGCCTGCGTGAGTGCTGCACACCATTGGAGTAGATTTCTTTGGGCCCTTGCCTAGTAGGTCCTACATCTTGGTGGCTTTAGACGAGTATTCTCGGTTCCCCCTCATGAGAGTGATACAGACGACCAGCTTTGCGTGACAGGCCACGCATTAGATCAAATGTTCAGTGACTGGGGTGTCCCGCACATTGTAAAATCTGAAAATGGACCTCCATTCAATGGGCAAGAATTTAAGAAATTCGCAGACCATCTTGGTTTCCGTCACAGAAAAATCGCCACTCCAAGCAAACAGGATTGTGGAGAGGCTCATGGCGACACTGAAGCAAACTGTACAGAAAGCAGAAATTGGAAGAGACCCAGTTCAGCAAGCAATATGCAGGGTTCTGAGGCAATAGATGACTCCACATGACGACACTGTGAAGTCCCCCGCCAAATTGATGAAGGGACGCTAGATCTGGTGCCATTTACCCACGGGCACTGGGCCACCGCCGGAAGACGGCGCAGAAGTGCGGCAAAGAGACCTCCAGAAGAAGCTGGCGGTGAAGGAGCACATAGATGCAAAAAAGAGCGCCCGCGAAAAGGACTTTGAAATAGGAGACAAGGTACTTGTTCAACAGAGACAGTTAAGGAAAACGGACACCCACTTCGCCCCCATACCTTTGCCGGTCGTGGTGGTCAACAGTCCCATGGTGACAGCCTCCAACGGCAAACGCTAGGTAACTAAGAAGGCATCGCACTTTCGCTACTTCCTCCGGCCTGAGGGAGAAGGGTCGGGATCATCAGAAGACAGTCCAGAGGCAGAAGAAGAATGATACTGTGGGTCCCGTGGCAAGAGGAAGAACAGCGGAAGAAATACAAGGGGGCAGGGTGATTTGAAGACTGCCATGGTTGATTGAGGAGATATGACGTGTGACTGTAAGGGGGGGAAGGTGTTGTGCTCCCACCAGGCTGTTGCCGATGTAAGTAGGAGTGGCAAGGAGTTTAGAAAGCCTGTGGGGAGGGCTGGACTTCGGGCAAGGGGATGGGAGTTAGGGTTAGTCCGAGTTTGTCAGTTATTAAAGACAGTTGGCATTATCTGCCGGCTCCCGTTTTCTTATTTCACCCATCTCCCTAACGGAGTGTTTGACACGCCGCTGTGCTGGTAGTACTAAGCAGCATAGCACTCTGCACCATTTTCTCCTTCTTGCATCATGACTCTTCTCTCCTTGCAGAGCTTGATTTTTCCTCAGAAGTCTTAGATCGCATGAAGTCAGACAAGCAGTGCTTTCAAACTGAATACAAGCTTTATTTTCCAAGTTTACAAGTTTGGGAGCCTGCGGCTTCATCTGTGGTGTTCACTCCCTTTGTGTTTTCTCCTTACTGTGCTACTAATACTTCACCAGTACTCGCATTCCCAAGTGATTACATCATCGCATTGTGGTTCGGAAAACAATGATCCATACACATAGGTCTCATGATGAATTTATCTGGCTTACACCGCGTCCTTACTTAACGAAATGCCTTATTCTAATACAATCCCTATACATAGCAAAAACACAATTTCATTATTTGTCCATGTTCTGTTCGGGCCTCTTTGCAATTTCAGGTGAGCTGTGTATCCCGTGCATGCACTCAGCCATGAAGGAGTTCTATTCAACTGAGAGGATCATGTGCGCTCTGTGAATTATGTTCCCCTTCACAATGCCCTGCTTGGCAGAAGCACTGGTGCAAATCGGCATTGTTGCCAGTTAGACCATTTCACTTTAACCTGAATCGGAATGCTTAGCAAAGACATGCCCCTATAGCATTGCTGAGCTGGACTTTTCACAATGATTCCAGCTGTATCTAAGACAATCGCACAAACCTGACTATTGTTTTGTCTTGCTAAAGCAGGGGTGTGCCTCATACCTTTAGTTACCCAATATATTGTCATGCCTTGTTTATGTAAGACTTTTTAGAATTATTTGTAGCCACTTTTGGAACGGGTGCATTTGTGAAAGTGAGCTGTTCAAACATTTTGTGGCTTACGTTACTTCATTTTATATTTCTGTTTTCATTATGCACTGCTCAGTAAAAGCCTTTGCTGAATATTCCTAATCCAGATTATTTAATTTTCTCTAAATTCAGACCACTCTTAGACTTAAAAAATACTCTTTTATGGTTAGGGAAGACCCCTCATTATCAGGTTACTCAGGGAAATATGTATAATTGTCGATACAGAAAGATGAAGAAACCGGTAATATTAATGATAACAATAATAATGTGTTCTTATACAGCGCTTCATGTCAGACCCCTCCATTTTCTGAGTGATGTAACAATTGTGCTACCATTGCCCTAATGGTATTTGATTTTTCAACCTCGAAAGAATCAAAGATCAAGTTGAAGGGCTCAAGTTTGCAAAGTGCATATTTCCCCATATCAGAGCCCAACACTTTATTCATGTTGTTAGCCACCCTGGGTAGATAGGTAGACCCACGATGAACACAAAAGTAAAGTAAAAAGTTACTCAGTTAACAAAAGATAAAAACACAACCATTCAAGAGGACAGCCCAATTAAGCTTCATGTCACAGAGATCAGACTCTTTATGTCGATGCTCAGCGTGTGTTGCAATTGCATCCGTGGTGGCAGGCACATGAGGCACTGGCATAAAGGGCTGCTTTCACATATGTGCAGGATTCCCAAAAGTTGTTGTGCAATGCTCTGCAAGAGAAGGGCAGAATACAAAACTTATGAGGATTGGTGGCATCCCTTGTTCACACAACGAGAGAGTAAACAGAAATGCTAACACAAAATAAAAGGGAACATAACAATGAGAGATGAGGTGGTCTGAGCAAAATCCACAGCCAGGTTGGTACTGGCCCTCTCAATGAAGTTCATTACCCCATTTCCGCCCAATGCGATACCGGCTTCCAACGGCCACTGTGTCAAATTGAGGAAATTCATCATTTCTCCCCACAGGGGAGCCCCCCCCATCAGGCTAAGGTGGTGAGTCTGTTCTGCAACAATCTCCCTAGGGGTCCAGGTAAGTGGGATCTCAATGGGAGAGGCTCCCTCTTAGGGGACCAGGACTCCCGTTCCTGTGAGAAACTCCCTAAACCAATCCAACTGATGGCATACATGGGACTATCTAATCTGTCAAATGCTTCCACGTACAATTAATCAACTAAAGAGTATGTTAAAATGCACCATTATCAGGAAGAAAGAGAAGTTGCCGCTTTAAATGGAAATTACCACTCCACTGCGATGAATAAGTTAAAAGAAGAGTCCTCGTCAGAAGAGAGCGAAAGAGATGAACGTAGACTGAAGCAGGGGAGGTCCCCTGGTACTGTACCACCAGCAGGAGGTGTAGTTGCAGAGCGACACAGAGACAGTGCAATTCAAAGTTGTCTGAATCCAGCAGAGCAGACGCTGGAAGTAAGATGTACAGAAACAGCAGAAGGAAGAGGCGGCCAGAGTCGAAGGTCGAATGTTGGCATGACCAGAAATTATCATGATCGGTAGACTGCCCGCTTAACTAAGCCGACACCACCTGGGGGGGCCACAGCAAGTGACTTGGCTCCCTGGCAAGATACTAAGACACCAGGAGAAGGAGCGAGAATCATAATTTGAGGAAGCTGGTGACAGCAAGCATAAAGCGAGATGGAGAAGCAAAGAAGGTCCTAGACCCACAGGACTCCTGTGGACGTTCCTCAGCAGTACAGAAGGTAACGGGAAACCCAGGAGGAACGAGAACTGACACGGGACACATGATCTGTTCCTAAAAACTCGTCCCAATATAAATGAGAAAAGCCAGGAAACAAAGTCAAGGAATTTGAACTGCTTTGATGAAAGAAAGAGATACTAAATTTACCTGAGAGGGAGATCGATATAATTGAAAGTTTGGGAGAAACTCATCTGAGTAAAAATTAGAAAAGCTAAGAAACAATGTCAAGGAATTGGAACAGCTTTAATGAAAGAGAGAGAATACTAAATGTACCTGAGAGGGAGGTCGATATAATTGAAAGTTTGGGAGAAACTCGTCTCAGTAAAAATTAGAAAAGCTGGGAAACAATGTCAAGGAATTTGAACTGCTTTAATGAAAGAGAGAGAATACTGAATGTACCTGAGAGGGAGGTCAATATAATCTCAGCAAGAATCAGAAAAGCTGGGAAATAAAGTCAGGGAAGTTGAACTGCTCAATGAAAGAAAGAGAGTAATAAACAACTCCGGGAGGGAGACCAAGAGAATTTAAATACTAGGAGAAATGCATCTCAGCAGGACGGAGAAAATCTGGTTACCCAAGTTAAGAAACTTCAACTGTTGTAATGAAAGAAAGAGAATAATAAACATACCTTAGAGGAAGATCGATAGAATTGGAGTACCAGGAGTTACCCATCTCAGTAGAAGGGAGAGAGACTAGGAGATGACGTTAAGGAATTTGAACTGCTTTAAAGAAAGGCAGAGAATAATAAACACCCCTGAGAAGGAGATAAAAAAGACAAGAAAAGTATTACCTTGGAAAAGAGAAAATTACTGTTCAGTCTCATGACAGAGCTACAGAACCTTATAAAGAAAGTCACAAAAGATTATCTGAGAAATACATATTGACAAGGAACTTGAAGTTTAAGAAGTCAAGTGTGGGAAACACCCCTCAGGAGAAGGGAGTCATTCTCCTGACTTTAGTTGTTAAGTTAGAGGCAGGGTCAGTTAGTTTAGCTTTTGGACAGTGGACATAGTCTTTCGCTTTCACACTATTATTCAATAAATATATCATACAAATTTCATCAGTGTCCGCATCCTTCTTCTGATACACCACACCACACAGGAAATTATGGGTGGCCAGATTTACAATTTACCTAAAAGCAATCAAAGAGACTTATGCAGAAGCCAATCAGTCCATGCTATTGGGCATGGGAGGCAAGGATGTGCACAAAATACACCCATTATGCAGATGACTGTGACAGAGAGACCACAACTCTTCACAATTTCTTCCAAGTAAAATATAATTGAAAATGTGTCATGTGACAGGGCCTGCAATATGCTGGCAAATCTATTAATTCATTTCTTGCTGGATTGAAAGTACTATGATCACCAGGATGACAATGGGCCATGGCGAAGAAGAGCTCAAATTATTCAGGAATGCCAATCAGCAAAATTTCAGCAAAGAATTCTATGAGATCCAGAAATGTTGCTAAACGATATCATGGAACTTGGAAGATCAAATGAATTTCCTCACATCCAAGCCATACATATGGCGACCATACTAGCAAATCATCCAAATAAGGAGGAAGCCACCATAGACAGCATTGCATCACATTATCCACACACCAATGAAGATCAACCATAAGGAAGCCTAAAACAGCATGTTGTCCGGTGGTGGTGCATTCCGGCATGAGCGCATATGCCCAGCCCAAGTTCATGAGACAAAAGTATGTCGACCCACAACTCAATAAGGGGATTTTTAGGTCCAAAAGTATCTCCAATGAGTGCACCAAGCATCCAGATGCCCTGGACAGCAATACATCAAATGCCAAAAATGAAGATGCCAAGTGTAAGGTTTCATATGAAGGTGGGGGGCGCTGGGCCTAGCATGGTAGCAGCGCGTAACACAAAAACCAGACACCAGGATGCTTGTCAGGAACTGAACTTTATTCACGCACAAAGCACGCACAGCATTTCCGGGTCCATGACCCTTGGTTTCTATTGGTCCGTCGTAGTGAAGGTGGCATCTTGCGATGCTACATCTCCCGACAAAATAATTACAGTCCTACCCCCTTTCTTCGATCCATCGTCAAGGCTTTCAGATGATGCGGCAGGGTCTCCCTTGTTGAGGAGACGCGGCTGTCCCATCAATGTGTTCTTCCATGTTGTTATGTTCTTCTCTGTGTGGCTCATCTTCATCCGCCGAGTATCCTGACTCACGTTGTCTTACTTCTTCTTCTTCCTCTTCATTCCCTTGCCTGTATATTTGGACGGTGTCCTCTCCGGCTTTTCTGAAGAACAAACTGTTTCACGTGATGACCCATCCATCTCTTTCTGCCGTGATCATGGCTCCCTTGACGTGCGATACTGTCTTGGGTCTGTGATCAAACAGTGGCATGTACTTGTGGTCCTGGGTTTGCTTTACTAGCCCTTGTTCGCCTGGCAGTATGTTTGCTGCTTGTGTCATTCTCCAGTCCGCATAGTCCTTCATTCTTTCTTTGGCTCTATTGTCTTTTTCCCTTGTCCTTGTCATCTCTTTGTTCGCTTCCACTTCCTGGTCTTCCTGTGGTACTCTTGACCTGATGTGGCGTCCAAACATGATTTCTACCAGACATTTCCCTTTGGAGTCAATCAAAGTGTTGCGATAGTCTCTTAATAGTTGGCAGAGTGCTTGTTCAATGGGCATGTATGTAATGGTTGCAATGCGGGCTGCCCTTTTGATGTTGCCCATGAGGCGCTCTGCCACTCCATTCACTTTTGGCCACAGGGGTGTGATTTTTTTGTGTCTGAACTCCAGGCAGTTTGCAAAGTTCTGGAAGTCCTTGCTGGTGAATGGCGGCCTATTATCTAATTTGACTACCTTTGGTACTCCAAATGCTAAGAAGATGTGGTCAAGTGCTGGTGTCACTGTGGTGATTGCCACAATTTCTGTCTCAGGGTACCGGGAATGTTTATCTATCGCGACCAGCACGTATTCCCCTCATCTTAAGGGTTCAAAGAACTCTATCGCCACTTCTTACCATACTCCCTCAGGCAGCTCTGACATGCGTAATGGCTCTGGGAATACTGTGGTTTGCAAACTGAGGCAGATGTGGCATGATTTTAGTGTTTTTTCTATGAGTCTGTCAATGCCTGGGAACCATACCTTCCTTACTTTGCAACATGCGCTTGGTGGAGACTATCCAACGATGACCCTCATGTGTTATCTCAATCACTTTCTGATGGACGGTTTCTGGTATTATTATTTTGTCCCCCTTGAATAGTAGAGATGACAATGATATGGATAGTTTACTCTCTCGCCTTCACCTGTGTTTTGAACAAATGCTCATCCAGCGCCGGACTTCCATCTTCCGTTCACAATACAGGACGTCACTCATGCCAGTGTGGCATCTTCGACTGTGTGTTTTGTGAGTTCAACTGTGGCCATCACAAGTGGCATTGGTGGTGAATTATGTAGTTTATGTATCCATCCCCCCTATCACGTGAGGAAGTGCCTCCCGTGAGCAGATGTCGAGAAAATAAGTCAGCTGGAATTTCTTCTTTGGCAGGTTTGTGTATTATGGAGTACTTGTATTCCTGGTGACGAAGTCCCCATCTTGCTATTCTTGGTGGCATCTCTGCCGTTGGTTTGCCGTATATTGTGACAAGAGCCTGATGGTCCGTAATTATTGTGAATGGCTTTCCATACACAAACAAATGGAAATGTTTGCAGGCCCACACCATGGCTAGGGCCTCCATTTCAGCTTGTGAGTACCTCCGCTCTGTTTCCAATGGGCTCCTGCATGCATATGATAATATCTTTCTTTTGGCGTGCTCACTCCCTGAGTGCTGGGCCAGGATTGCACCCAGTCTCACATCGCTAGTGTCTGTGGCAAGCTCTGTCTGTAGATTCGGATCAAAATAGGACATGCATACGGCCATGGCCATGTCCCTCCGTATGGTGTTGAAACGTTCTTGCTGCGCCAGTCCCCATTCAAACTTGGCATCCTGTTTCATGAGCGGTCTCAGGGATGTGCTGGTGGTAGCAAAGTCTGGTAGATATCTGGTGCTATAACTTGCTAGATCCAGGAAGGATCGCACTTGCGCTACTGTTCCAGGTCTCGGAGCCTCTGTCAGTGCTTTAATTTTGTCTAGGTCCGGTTGGATTCCCTTTTGTGAGAAAATGTGTCCAAAGAATTTCAATGTACTTTTGTTAAAGTCACATTTCTTTTTGTCTAGTGTGATGTTGGCATCATTCAGGGTGGTGCACACCTTCATTATAGTGGTGTCATGCATTTATGGTGAATGTCCAAAAACCAGAATGCCATTGCTATAGGTGATGCAATGGGGTATATCTCTGATAAGTCTGCGTTTTTCTTCTTGAAAGATTTTAGCAGCTGATGAGATTCCGAAACTCAGGAGTTTATACCTAACGAGTGCCAGGTACATAGCGACTGTTGTTGAGTTCGATGTGGTGATAGCCCTTGTTTAAATCAAGGTGGGAAAACACAGTGGAGCCATTGAGAAGGTGCATCATGTCAGTGATGTAAGGTGCTTGGTGGTGTTCTCGAAGAATCGCTTGGTTTGGTGCCCTCATGTCAACACACAATCTGATCCGACCAACCGCACTTTTCTTCGGTACCGGGGTGACTGGTGAGAGGCATGGATAGGCATGGATAGGGCCCACTTGGGTGCTCTGTGATGTCCCCTTCCAAGAGCACCAGTAGTTCCTTCTCAATCTGGTGCTGGATGTTGCACGGTGGGGTCGATGTGTAAAGCTATTTTTTATCCTCTGAGTTTTCCAATGGCATTGAAGAGGCTGGGAAAGCTTGCTGTCACTTTTTCTGCCGGCGACATGTATTTCCCTGCCATGAGTCATTAGAGAATTTGAATGAGGCCCATGTGAACTGCAGATTTAAAGCTTAATATGCAGCCGCTTGCAGCCTCCGTGGCCAGGACATGAATTGCTAAGTTGTCTTTCTTGTCTTTGTGGTGACACGATGTTCTGAATGCGCCCAGACAGGGCACCGATTCTTTGGGCCCATGTGCATAGATGTGCACTTGAGTCTTGTGCAGTCTTGACTTGCTCTTGAGTTTCAGATACTCTGACTCTGGCATGGCGTTGATGGTTGCTCCTGCGTCCACTAAGAATTCGAACTCCTGATTTTGCAAGGTCAATGTCAGGTTGGGACTATGTTCTGACGCTGTGGGATTCCCTAGGGCTTACAGGTACGCCTTTTTGCATCTCTCTGTGCTGGATTGTGACTCTGATTCACTGTTGGAGGGTGTGGACGTGTATTATATGTGTATTCTCCTTCTCACTTTCTGGCGACCTTCTGGGGATTTTGAGTGCTTTCCTCTTGTGTGCCATCTCTCCTTATTGTATTTCCTTTCAGGGTCTCTTGTTCTTTCTTCCCTGTGATATCGGGTTGGGGATCGATGTCTGTGCATGCCTTGGTCTGTGGAAGAGGTCCTCATTGCTTTCAGATTTCAGCCTCTTACACAATAGTGATCTTCTCCTCCGCAGGCGCCACACGTCTGGCCGATGGCTGGGCATGATCCTTCATGAGGAAGGTCATGTCTGCATCGAAAACACTGCCGTCTTTCTTGTCTGATGTCATGAGACAGAGTCGGCTGTGACGTTATCTTGTTAATTCCTTCTTCCTTCATGACGGGCACTGTGATGTGTGTCTTGCTCAATGTAGAGATTTGTAGATCATGGGCTGATGACATTCTTGCCAACCGAGTATTTCTGCCAAGGACTGTGGTATTTGCAGAAATTTCTTTTTTAACACCAGCCACTCACTGCCTACGATCTCTTGGGATTTTATGGCCTCCTCGTTATTGTATGAGTGGAATTTGCAGTGCCTTACTCTGGTTCTCAAATGTGTGACACATTTGTCCATGCTTTCACCTTACAGTTGTGTGGTGGTTTTTGAGTTCCTTATACTTGTACTTAACATCTTCAGGTAATTAAAAAATTATGTTGCGCTCCTCCGGACCCGCAGTCACAATAAGTAAACCAATGATCCGTTTATTCTGATACAGACCTACTGCATCCAGGCAAGCTTCAAACTCCTTAACCACCTAGTCCGTCATGGACCCAGGCAGGTGGTGTCTACTGTGTCAAAGGGCAGGATTGATGGAACAGGGAATGCATCTCTCCCTTTTTGCTCCTGCGCATGGGCAGGCACTGCCACATTCTGATCCTGGTCTGACATGGTGTCTGTTGGCCTGCGTCACTGTGCTTGTGGGCCTATGTGAAAGTACAGTCCCTCAGTGGTGCTGGCAGACTGAGACACTTTCCTGTGTCTGACTTGCCTGTTGAACACTGTTCCCCCTTCTTTTAATGCTCCCCTGGTGACTCTGGGGCAATGTGTGGGTGATTCAGGCTTTGTGGGGTGCTGTGGTAAGCTTTGTCCACTCACCAGTGGGCCACAAAGCCTTGCCGGCCCCCTCCTTCATTCCTGTGTAGCATCTGCTTCCTTTTCAGAATGCTGTGGTACGTTGCGTGTAAACCGCTCGCTTCTAGCGGGTCGGGATCCTAACTCGTCGCCAGTGTAAGGTTTCATATGAAGATGGGGGGGCGCTGGGCCTAGCACAGCAGCAGCGCGTAACACAAACAACCAGACACCTGGATGCTTATCAGGAACTGAACTTTATTCACGCGCGATGCACGCATAAGATTTCCGGGTCCATGACCCTTGGTTTCTATTGGTCCGTCGTAGTGACGATGGCATCGCACAATGCTACATCAAGCACCAAATCATGCAGCGAGTGATCTCACCTCAAATGTTGGGTCTGCTTCTTAGGCTGAGAAGTAACAGCATTGATGAATATGGGGGCGTCGGTAAATGTGTTTTTGAAGAAGCAGTTCAAACAGCTTAAAACCTGACATATGCTAAGACCCACATCCACCAAAATCTGCACACATGGAAGTCTTGTTGTGATTACGTTGCAAGGAATTTTCAAACAGACATACAGTATGGGTTGCACTTCATGAAGGCACCAATATTTGCCACTACCACATTGCAGCATCAAGAGGCAGTTAAGTTACACAGTACGTACTGTACACTGGTCTCACTCACTCACTCACTCTCACTCATTACCTCATTGCTGAACTGTAAAACAGCAGTGTCTAGTGTGGGAGGAAAACAGGTACACATCACAATAGCACATTTCTCTAAGACAATCCCTTCCACATGTGCAAGAAGGTAAAAAGTAAATTGACAAGAATGGAAATTGAAGGAATTATCGAAAAATGTCAAGGACTGACGCCTTTGGAGTCCGATATTGTAGTAATGAAAAAGGCCAAGTGACCTGGGATGTGAGGATGTGTGTTGCCATGCACATCCACATCTAAGCCTTTCAAAGATAAAGGCACAAAACATCCCCACAGGATGACATTATGGCAGTCCTCAGTGATGCCAAATGGTTCTCGGAATTGGATCTCCAAGCTGAATATCAGCATCTACCACTGCCCCCTGACTCGAGATATGTTTGTTACCCCTTTCTCTATGCTGTTGGAGTAACATAGCTAAGTGACTACATTTTGATATTTACTGAAAATGGGTGACAAGATTATGATCGGTTAAGGGCAGTGCTATGCTGATTTAGAGACAGCGGAACCACCCACATTCAAAATTAATGTCAGTTCCACAAGAAAATATTGGGTTTCTTTGGACGCCTATTTTTGGATTAGGGAGAGTCTCTAGAGCATCGGAGGATACAAGATGTGAAAGGGGCAAATGTCCACCAAAACCTGAAGGAGGTGCACAGTTTTCTTGGTATGGTGACGTACTGCAGATGCTTCATAGCAGACCTGGCAACCTCATCCAAGCATCTGAAGGGATTAGTGAAGAATGTAGTTGAGTGCTACTAGACTAAATGCCAAGAAAGAGATTTCTGTCACATCAAAGAATTCCGGGCGAGTAACGTCATCCTGCTCTGAGCAGAAGAAAAAGGCTAAACTTTTCATTGATGCAAGCCTCTGTGATATAGGTGCTGTTCTCACCCAGAGGGATCATGAGGATAAGGCATGCCTCGTTGCATATGCGAGCTAGCACTCACTCCCACCGAACAGAAATATTCACGTATCGGAAAAGAGCCAATTGCCACACTGTGGGAGTGTTTTCATTTCCACCTTGTGGACATGAGTTTACCCTACCTACTGATCACAAGCTTGTTGGTGCCTCTTTTCTCTTGGGCTGTTCCTAGGCCTCCTCCAAGAATTGAGAAATGTGCCCAATTGCTCCAGGAGTATGTTATGTTATTTAAAATTTGTGTAGTGCCTACTCCATTGTTATGGCTTTGAAGCGCTGTGGGGTGGAAGGACTTTCAGAGCACTGTAGTATGTGCAAAAATGAAATAAAAGAAAGGGCATTACTTTGTATTCAAAAAGTAATTAGAATTAGGTGACACTTCCATCACTAGCAGAGATGACTAGTTTAAAACAATTTACATATATATCCTGCAGAACATTCTGTCAGTGAATACGTGACAGCTGGACTGAATTTTTCGTGTGACTTAGCTGTATTCTATGGGTTGCAGTTCAAGAGGGGGAATGGGTATTTAACAACTCCAAGGTAACTGTCTACAGTTGAGGGCTTTGCTATACTTTACAGGCAGAACACAGACACACTGAATAGCATTTAGTGAAGGCAAACACCCTGCAACCCGGCACTCCCACCACTGGTCTCTTACAGACAGGTCCCATTTCACTACTCGCATTGCCCCTGCCTGTTCTGTTTCTTTCTCTCTTTCTCTTTCTCTCTCTCTCTCTCTCTCTCTCTCTCTCTCTCTCTCTCTCTCTCTCTCTCTCTCTCACTCTTGCTCTCCCTCTCACTCTCTCTTTCTCTCTCTCTCTCATTGATACGTTGTATTGCATGTGCAGCGAAGCAAGCATTTTTGAGTTGACAGATGAGGCGGAAGGGTTAGGCAGTCTGTACACTCAAGTCAATTAGCATACGCACCAGCTAAGAGTAATGGGAGGCAAGGATCTTTAGTTCAAAAAGGGCTACTTGAAATTTGGGGCCACGGTCACCCATTTGCCTTGCATAGCATGCTGGTTGACAGACTGAGATATGCCTCAAAGCTCACTCCTCCATGCTCAGGGGCTGTGCTCTGTGACCTGCTGGGAATGCTGCCCATTAAGGCAGGGCCTGTCTTGGGCAGGGCAATAAAATCATTTGTCAGGCATTTGTCAGGCATTCGTCAGGTCAGGGATTATTATCCCCAGTAATTTTGCTTTGCTGTCTCACTCAAGCCCAAAACTCTTCTCACATAGTATACAGTGAAATCCCCCCTCCGCTGCCACAACAGACACAAACTCGCCATGTTTGACGTGGCACCAGGCCTTTAGTATCAGCAATGCTGCAATGCTGCAGGGTATTCTTCATGATGAAGCACTGAGCAGAAAAGATGGAGGGAGGGGTCTCCCCCATTAACAGCTATTCAAACTACGTAAAAGAAGAAAATGTTAAGTAACAGCTGTGTACCTTTGCAGGGGATCCTGCCCCCCCACCTCCACTGTATTGGAGACAAGAGATCGTGCCATGCTTAACACCAGCCATAATACCAATACCGCAGCAAATGTTCGAAAGAAGATACCCATTGAGACAACCCTACCAAATGTACCCTCGACGTGATGATAACCTACAGGAGGAAAATCCTGATGGAGTATAAAAAGAAGCTAAATGGGTGAATTGATGATGTCATAAAGAAGTGTGCACAATGTCTCAAAATAAAGAAGTATGACACAATATGAGTCCTAACTGACAAACAATGACGCAATAGGTCAAATGAACTATCAACGAAGGCAAGAAGAAGACTACGTAGTAAATAATATGTTGCTGAAAACAGAGGTTCAACACATGTACAGATGCTGGAACGCAAGGTAGATTAAGTCATCATAGAGGCAAGTAGCAAATAGAATGCAGGCAAAGCCGCCATAGTACAGAACTGGACATTGGTATCATGAAATAAGTAAGCCAGAAAACCACGAAGAGAGACGTAAAGATGTGTCTCAGCAGAATAGCAGGCTCATGGAGCTGCATGGCAAGGCTGTCTGGCCCAAAGTCAAGATTGAAGAAACCAAGGTCAGCTATCTATTCTGAAAAGGAGTGAGTGTGCAGAGGAGGAATCCTCTTTTGTTAAGGTGCAAGGAAGAACAACATGGATGCCAAGTTTTAATTCATTTGGGGCATTAAAAACCTATGAAATGGAAATGGACCAAACCGTGGTCTCCTGTCACGGTGCCAAGGATGGAAATAGAGTTCGAACTTGGACTCCCAGACACAATAGCGAGTGCCCTCACTTCCGTGCATTCACAAAGATGAAGATACTCTGCAAGGCCAAGTACAAAGACAATTTCATAGAAGAAGGCATGGGCGATGAGAGATACAGGGCTAATTGGGTGGTGAGGTAGTATCATGTTGTATATCCCTGCACCCGAGTCTGGGCATACATGCTGCTAAATGAACCGAATGTTCCAGGCATGGCACAAGCATGGCAACTAATTATATTAATTAGTACATCTAACGAAATACCTTATAGTTTGTAGAACCAATAAGAAACTGTGTATCTAATGTTTCTGGAATTACATGTTTTAAGAGGTAGGCATACGTTTTCCTCCTGATATTGGACAGGCAGTAACAATCCTAGCTCCTATACAATTGTATATCTAGATGTTTCCCTTAACCAGTCCCGACCCTTGATAGGTTTTCTCACTATCGCCATGCAGTATGACATCACTCTGACGCATTATCACTATAAGAGTTGTATTTTTTGCAGAGATCATTGAGAGACTGAGTGTACATCCGTTGATGTACATTGTAATCTCTGTGTTTTAGATAGTTGTTACTAAAACAGTATTTTGCCATCTTCCTGAGTCAGTTCCGTTATTTGGACTCAGAATTACTCTGGTGTAATCCCTTCCATTCTGTTTGCACGTTCCTAAGGTCCATATGCTCACGTGGTAGCAGTGCGGATGGTTTCAAGATCCAAACCAGTTTAGCTCAAGAATTTCAGATGATTGGGCATCCTCTGCCATTAGCTGGAAGATCGCAGAGTTTCCTGTGAAAAGCGGCCGATCGAAATAAACTTGCAAGAAGAATCGAGACAGTGGGCAGGTCCCTTTTTGAAGAAATCCCTGATCAGTTTCCACAGCGCTCTGCAGACGGATGGCAAGTTGGTCGGATTGGAGGAGTCGATACCGAAGGCCTCGATTTGATTAACAAATGTAAGTAGACTAAGGGAAATGGCAGTATAAAGGCACGGGATTGTGATATTTTGAGTTACGGAAAATCTTGTGTAGATGAAGGAGCGCCTAAGTAATCCTAATTCAAGGGAATTAATAAAAAGGGAACACGTGCGGTCAGGACCGTGAAAGGTGACGTCTTAAACCCTGTATAGGGTAAAATGATTATACCTCTTATTATAAATGATTATAAGCAAGAGAAGGTGATCACAGGCGTTATCAATGTAGAGTGTGCGATTATTTTAAGTATTATGTGTTGTGTAAAGTATCAAGAGGTAATAGAACTGTGAAAGGTCGGTATATAACAGTGTTTGAAGTTAAGGGGTAGTAAACGATTGGCACCAACCAAAAGACAGATAGGTTATTGGAACAAAAGAGGAATGAGCAGTGATTGATGGTGCTTGCTCATATTTGTTGTTTTAAAACTTAAGGTGGTAATTTGAGTTAAAACAAAAGGTTTATTCAACAATCTGGTTCTTACGCTCACCTGGCTCCCACAGAGGCGTCGATCTGGACTGGACTGCTGTGGTCTCCACCAATGTGACGCAAAGGGCCGAGATGACGGACTGGACTGGCTCACCTAGCTTCGTTTGCTTGGCCCATAGGAATATTCTTCTGCAAATGGAGAAAGGGAATTAACCACCCATGGAGTTGAGCGTAAATCCCCCCACCCCGTTGTTCTCCCCACTGATCACCTGGATGTCCCCTCTTATAGTCTCACCTGATGATTTGAAAAGATGAGCTCTCCATCCTGCATTGAGCACAGGGGCGCGTAGATAACCAGTTGCTTCACTGGCTCGAAGGAATTGGTGAGTTCCAAGACAATATTGACTCTGATATTCCCGGCAAGACGCCATAAGTATGTAGTTCATAAGAGTTCAAATGCCTGACTTTCACTCTTGTCCGATTCCTTGCAGGTTGCAGCTTGACCCTACTGAAGAGTTCCTCGTGGCAACCGGTGATATTCTGGTAAGGATTTGTATTATCCAACACAGTTTGATAAAATAATGTCCATATGTAACCTGTTGCTTTCTCCCTTATTCAGGCGCTGAGAGAAAGTATGAAGTCTTGTGGAATAATGCCCCGGGGGTAAAATCAGGTAAGTCTTTTGTGGTGAGGAGGGTTCCCCTTGTTAGTCCCTTTGTTTCACCTTGCTGTCCTTTTGTTTCCCCTTGGGGGCCGGGGTTCGGCGAAGATGCAGTGGAAGCTGTGCCGACCCGTGAAGAGGAATAGTACCCCCGGTGGTAAAATCAGGTAAGTCCATGGGGGGTATTCCTCTGTGTATTCCCTTGGCTCACCTTGCTGTTCTTGTCTTCTCCTTAGGTGCCGGAGTGCGGCGGGAACATGCAGGAGGATGCGGTGAAATGTGAAGATGCTGCGAAGGCCGGTGAGTTCAGCGCAGCGCTGCAGCAGGCGAGGCGACGCGCATAAAATAACTTCTTTCTTCCAGCTCGAAGGCGCGATGGATTGGGAATTCAGGTAAGGATCAAAGGTTTTGCTCTTGTTCTAACCTTTTCTCCTTCTTTCTCCCTTTTTCTGGGCGCTCCAAACTCGAGGCGGGCGTGGCAGAATGCTGGATGCAGACTTGCAGACACGGTGAGTGTTACGCTGCTGGATGCAGAATAACGCGAAGCGTGTGCTGCTCTTCGGGCGTGATTTAAATAGCTTCCAAAGTAGTTCCAGGTAAGTATTCCTCCCCAGCCCCACCCGAGTAAAAAATAGTCCCTAGGTAAAATAGTCCTTTCCAAGCCTCTTTTGGCATGGAGCTCTTGCAGCATGGTCTGCATCAGGTAAGTTTTAATCTATGAGCCTGGCGCCTATGGCGCCAGGACTGACTCTCCATATGAGCCTGGCGCCATAGGTGTCAGGACTGCACCCAAATAGTCCCTAGCAGGGGTTGTTGGGCTTGCTTGGGGTAACTTGATGCCTGCTTCCGGGGTTGCTGGACTTGGTCTGGGTCCCCGGGGGTAGGCCTCATGACACTGGTAAGTATCGACAGTCAATCGAGACTTGTCATTATGGAGGACACTCCTCTCATGCATCTTCATAAGACACTAACAAAACATGTGCCCAAGCTCAAACAGTACAGTGCACAATGGGTAATGGGCACAGCTGATAAAATGTTCATGCCATGGCCACAAGGGGGATCATTGTCAAAAGCGTTATTGCAACACATGACTACGTACGTGCACGCTGCGAACACGGGAAAGAAATTAGAGAAAAGGCTGGCAATTTTAGAACTTTGGAAGATGTACTGTGAAGGCCTAATCAGCATTAGGGGGGAGGGCACTGAACCCTCAGCTCCTCTTACCTTGTCCAAGATTAAGAGTGGAACTACAGAAGAGATAGGAGTTTATCCTTTAAAGGAATTGAAAGCGGCAGCAGGGTAAAGTAACCTGACATATGAACCGCCTGCTTACAGCAGTGATGACAGTTCATAAGAGAGTAAAAGAAAGGAAAATGCCTGTAAGTCTATACGAGATAAAGAAGACAGTGGCGAGAGATCGAATATATCGCCAAATATAGACCAAGAAATTAAGAGATGGAAGGGAGAAAAGGATAGGGCTGATGAGGTAACGCTTGTACAAAACAATTGGATGAGTGGACAAATACTACTCAAGTTAGATGGGAAAAGCATTGAGGAGGTTAGACAAAGAGAAGATGAGGACACACAAGAAAAGCAGGACAGGGAATGAGAAAGGAGGTTGAGGGAGGATGAGCAAGGAAGAAAAATCAGGGATCGATGGGAACAGATATATAGAGAAAAACAAGAGAAAGATGAAAAGCGGGCAGAGGAACAAAGAAAGTATGACAATAAACAAAGAGTGATAGAAGAAAGGGATAGGAAGGAAAGAAAGAGAGAGGAGGAAGAAGCACAAAGAGTGAAAGACAGAAGGATACAGAGAAGGAGAGAAGAAGAAGAATGATGGCATGAAGTAAGAAGGAAAGAACAAAGGCAGGAGGAAGAAAAGGCTAAAAGGGATGCATGAAAGCGAAGGGAAGTGGACAAAGGGATAAAACAGAATAAAGGCAGCAAGGCCTAAATACCAGTCTCGTTCTTACAGAACAAACAAGGTCAAGTGAGAAAATAAGATGGGACAGAATGATAGACGTTCTTCCAATAAAGGAAGCAGTGTTAGAAACACCTAGGGTAGCACTAGAATAGGAAAGATATGATTTGGAAGGCATTGCGAAAGGATCGATATAAATTATCAGCAACTAAGATGGGATAGCGAGTATGGAACTCGGGGCAGCGGTAATCGAACTCCGGTACCTCAACTATGAACAGAGGAGGAAAACATGTTTAGTGATGAACGCCGAGCAGTGTCTTTGAGTAGATTAAATCTCGATAGAGGCCAGGGGGATGATAGTCACACTAGATGGGGTCTAGAACTGTCAGACGAGGAAAGAGAGTCAGGTCCTGAGGCAGAGGGACAGGGTGTGTTTGACCCCCTGGGAAGCCAACAGATGGATACGTAAGATGGTCAGATCTGGAACACCCTATAGAAAGAACACCAGATCCCACATCATACCCTGAGCTTCACCGAAGATGATCCTCTAATGAGAAGGGAGAGTCTCCACCGTATGTAAGAAGGTGAAGGTTGTAACCAGCAAGAAGGCAGATAGGGACGATTACCCCCGCCATATTTATTTATTTTATTTATTTGCATTTGTAAAGCGCACGTGCAGCCAAAAAGATAGTCTAATTAGACTAATAATGGGATCTGACTGTGGAATAGGGTTCTCGCAGTTCCCCTCGTTAGAGAATGCTGAGCAAGACCGCAATACATTCAATGGCGCAGATGGATAAGGATAACTTAAAATGCAAGCTCCCTAGTTTAACTTTGGGAGCTTGGAAATGGATATACAAATTTAGAGAACATGACAGGATGAAATACGCTGGCCATAGGAGACATAAAAGGTTTGCTGGCAGCTATTCTTGGGGGATGGGCTGATGAGATATGGAAATGCATGTGTGACAGCACGAAACACAGAGCATGATAGAGCACCATTTAATAATTGCAGGGCAGATGCTTGGAGGGCTCTCAGGGTACAGTATCCTGATAACTCAGATATGGGTGCAATTATGACACGAAAAATGAAGGAAGATGAAAACCCTATTGCTTATTTTCAGGATATTCAGGATATTCGGGAGAAATGGCAGCTTGAAACTCGTGAACCATGGGAAAATACAGTGGCACTATTTTATCATATTTTGTGTCAGGTATTGCCAGAACCAGTACAGAGACAGATGAAAAAAGAAGTGGGGATGAAAGCGAAGCCATGTGCTGAGATACAGTTCACATTGCACCTATTTCAAGTGAGTTTTCTGTAACAGCGATGCGCTGCCTGAGGGCCGTTGTGCGCTTTAAAAATGCAAATAGATAAATAAATAAATATTGTACAACATTGTCGGTTACTAAAAGCGAAGACCAAAAAGAAGGATGAGAATAGAAAAACTGAGAAGGCCAAATTAATTCAGAACAAAATTGACAAGATTTACCATAGAAGGGGCAGTATTGACAAATGGAGAAAGAATGGGAATACAAGAAGCAATAGGTACATCACAGGTGAATAATCCATGCTTGATGGATCAAGGGGGGTATGGGTTTGCACAACGAGGCAGAGCTTTTAGGGGAAGACGAGACAGATTTCAGAACAACCAGGGTGGATTTCAGCACACTCAGAATGAGAGTCAGAGTGCTCAGGAAAGATATAACCATGGAGGGTTTGCCAGATGGCCACCCCCAGTGTGTTGGAATTGTGGAATAACAGGGCCTATTGCGCATGCATGCAGGAGCCGAGGAAGTGTACAGAATGGGCAGTTTTCAAGAGGGGGGCAACTTATCCACCCCCATACAGCACACAATCAAGAAAGGGCTTTGCCCAGGAGTACCCATTTTATTAGGCACAGGCACCGCAAATACAGCAGGCACAACAGCAGGGACAAGTACAAATGCACCCACCGCAAGGGCAGTTGCAACAAGCACCTATGCAAACACAGCAAAATGCAAATACTGAAAGGGGCCCCTAGGGGTCCCTCACGTCTATGGAAACAAGGCAAGTCACCACACACGATAGATGCGCCAGACACGAGGCTGTATTCCCAAAGCTAGGGTTTATTGCAAAGCAAATAGTCTCAGTTGGCCAACTCGGTCTCATGCCCCGCGACGTGTATCTCTAGACCTCGAGGGATGCAAGAGAGCAAATTACGTACATCAGTTACATATATACAAAATGCATATCATACAATCAGCTGTGACATGTTTAATACCCCCCTTTATTGGGTTTCTTTGAACTCGGTGTGATGATGGACACTTTCGACGAATATGACACCTTCAAATATCTATTCTAGTAACAATATGCAATTTTCGCAAGTGCGGAGACATCTTTTACTTGTTGAACAGAACACAGTGCTTCTGTTATTGCAAGCAAGCTACATACGGGGGAAGAGTCACATTCCAGACCTTGCTATCTATGAGGTGCTATTCGTGTCCTGGGAGCCGACACGCTTTACAGGGCTCGGTAAAGGGGGGCCGTAAGAAGAGCATAATTCAAGCCTTTACCTGCTTTATTCTAACATATTCTACCATATAACGAGACTGGCTGGCAGCTGTGAAATGATTAAATGCCCTGCGGCTCTGCTTCAAGGCTACATTCGAGAGGGAGCCGGGCATTCCTTCCCGGCGCTGCCTACGTTGTGTTTGAACAAACTCTTATTAGCCTCGCGGCCCTGCGGCCTTGTCCTTTCACGTTCAGACAGCAATATTAACAGTCGAGCAGTGTAAGCAGAAAATGTGCTGCAAAGCAATTTGAACAGAAAGCAATGAGCAATTGTTAGAAAACAAAATGGTGATCCTTGTTAGATCAAAATGGCCGTTCATTGGTAAACTCGGAAACCTGTATTTCTATCATATTTTGCATGAGACAGTTGGCCCACGGCCACCAAAATACGTTTGCCGTCAATCATGAGAGGTATCCATTTTTGTAGACTGACAATACGGGGTACATACTCACACCTAGGATAGGGGTGGCACTGTGGTAGGAGGAAAACCTTTCACAGGGATGAGCTTATACCCCCAATAGGGCAGCTCACAGGGTGACTTCATGTGTTCAGTTCTATCTGTGACACCAGACCCCATGAGGAACCAAGGGTCGATGTGACAATAGGGGGCAAATCCTTTTCTTTTCTTGTAGACACTGGGGCAAACCGCTCTTAGGAAAATATCCAATGTCAGGTTTTGCCATGAATGCTCAAGGGTTCTCTGGAGCTATGAATTTAGTTCAATTTACTGATAAGTTATCGGTTTCTATAGGGGAATGTGCAATGTCCGTTCCTTTGTTATATTCACGACAGACACCAGTTAACATTTTGGGAAGTAATTTGATGACAAAACTTAATTTGACAATTTCATTTACTGATCAAGGAATAGTGTGCTCGACTCCAGGAATACACTACTTAAACGTTGGAGAGTTTATATTCGCGCTCACAGGGCAAGTGGCCTTATGAGGCGTCCTGGTAGATCCAGAAGTCTTCCTAGATGGAGTCAGCATTTTGTTGACATGGATACCTAGGATAGTACGGACATGATTGTGAGGATACCTAATGAATTTTTATTTAGACCACGAATAACTATGGATGAGGAAGAAGGGCACACTATTCCTATAGAATTGGAAGAAGTTATAGTACGAGGCAAGATAGCAATGCTTGAAGGGGTAGATGACGTAGTTAGATCATGGAGAAATGTGATAGCTCTTGAAGAGGGGTACAGATTGACTGCCATAAAATATGAAAATATGTACAGAGAAGAACATATCGATGACGACGTGGTGTTCTTTATGAGCATTACATACTAGATAAGGATCGAAAAAAGAGAAATCCCACAGCAATTGGCAATATTGCGGCAACAACCAGCATTTATCCAGGAAGACCTAGAAAAGGTTGCAAGTGTCCTGTGGACCATGGGCCCCTATGACATAGGTCTATTAAAGGGAATAGGGGAGGTTAAAATAAAACTTAAACCAAGATTAATTTTAACCCAAAGCAAAACAATACCCTATGTCCCGAGAAGCTGATGAGGGCATATTCCATACTATTTCAGCACTGATGAATCAGGGAATCATAGTGCCATCAGAATCATCGTGCAATACCGCAGTGAATCCGATCAAAAAATCTAAAGGGGGGGTCATGGATATTTATCCAGTACATTACGCCTCTTAATCAGATTCCAGAGTCATAGTTTCCTTTTGTTCCTAATCCTGCGACAATACTGTGTAGTATCCCAGTTGAAGCTCAGTATTTCTCAGTGATCGATTTGAAAGATGCATTATCTCAATCCTGTGGCATAAGGACTCACAAGACCTGATTTCCTTTATGTTTAGACAAAAGAGATTAAAACATACCTGTCTGCCTGAAAGGTATTGTGAGTCCCCATTGATCTTTAACAGGGTCCTACAGATGGATCTAGGCAATATTGCTATTAAAAGTGTTGTGATACAGTACGTAGATGTCATCTTTATTTGCAGTAAAACAGAGGATGAAAGTATGAAACTGCCTATTTTAGCATACAAAGGATATAAGGATATAAGGTTGACAAAGAAAAATTACAGTATTGTCAGGAAGACGTGTTGTACACAGGTCCATTAATTTCACATGAAGGAAAGAAAGTAACACCTGAAGGGGCTGAGGCAATTATGAAGACACCAAAACCGAACACAGTGAGACAAATACAGCAGTTTCTGGGCTTGTGCAATTACTGCAGAGCATGGGTGTTTGATTACAGCACATATACCAAGCCACATTTGCCAGTGTTGAAGAAAGCACAAGTTGGTAAGGAAAAGATAGAATGGACTGAAGAAATGGAGGAAGGTTTCAAGGAGTTGAAAAGAGCACTTTATACAGCTCCAGTTTTCGGGATTCCCAACTATAGCGAGGAATTTTATTTCTTTTCGCACACAAATGGGGCGGTAATGACATCAGTGTTCAAAGGACAACATTGTCATGCAAACCTTTGGCATACTAAAGCACGATTTTAGACCCAGTTATGAGAGGACATTTCCTTTGCAAACAATCTTTGGCTGTTGCCGTATATTTGCAATTGGGAAGTCTACAAGTATTGTCATGGGCTGTTCTATGACTCTTTACTTGGAGCATGCCTTATTTGCCATTTTAGAGAAACCCAAGTGTATGTTAACATCTCAAAGAGCTTCATTTTATGAAGTAATAATTACCAATCCAGCGATTAAAATTGTAAGATATAAAATAGTGAACCCAGCCATGTTTGTAGCTGAACAAGTAGAAGAAGGTGATTGTGTGCATGACTGTACAAATTATGTTGAATTCTATGATGATATACCCCATGTGAAAGAGAATGCTTTGGCGGGAGGGGAAATTCTTTTTAATAACAGTTGTTCGAAAATTGACCAGACTAGTGGGGGGAGGCATTCAGGCTCAGCAGTGGTAAAATACAGATTAAATGGTGAATTTGAGGTAGTGCCAAGTGCAAGACTACTCTCTCACTTTTCAGTGCAAGCAGCAGAATTAGTAGCCCTTATGGTCAGGCTCGAGAAACATGAAGGGCAGGAAGTGACTGTGTACAGTGACTCCACCTGTGTGACATCAACCATACATGCAGGGTTGTCACGTTGGTAAAGAAGGAGCTATCTCTGTGCAGACAGCTCTCCGGTACATCATGCGTCCTTATTGGACAGGCTCATTAAGGCACTATAACTCCCAGTAGCCACAGCAGTCATAAAATGGGCAGCCCATACTAAACAAACAGACTTTATCTCTCGCATAAATGAAGCTGGAGACATAGAAGCCAAAAGGGTTGTATATTCTCCAGATATTTTCAGTTTGAGACTGAAGATAATAAACAAAGTTAAAGTAGAAGCATGTTAGTAAGAGGGGGGTTTATTATGCTGTCAATAGCGCAACTAATAGAGATTCAGGGAAGAGACCCAGAGGAAGAGCAAGAGCTATGGAAACGAAGGGGGTGTTCTCTATCCCCCATGAAAGCATTAGGGCGACAGCAAAACGCTGGAAAGCCAGTGATGCCAGTGACATTATTGAACGTTGCACTTGAACAAATGCATTACTCCACGCATAGAACCAGAGAAAGTCTTGCTGCCGCCATTGCAGACGACTGGTTCATTCCCAATCTGCTGAAACACGTTGCACAGTTCATGGTGAATTACATTGTATGTCAAAGGTTTACTGCTGGGCATACACTGAGAACAATCAAAGGAGTAATACCTCGACTGAATGGTGCGTTTGATATGCTGCAGACATGTAATGGATACGGGTATCTAGTAATGGTGATGTGTCCCTTCTCTAGGTGGATCGAAGCCGGTCTGTGTACACTCCCTGATGCCACTTGCGCAGGGAACTTTCTAGTGCACAAAGTCTTCCTGAGATGGGGTGTGTGCGAAGTACTAAGATCTGATAATGGGCCACATTTTGTCAATGAGTTATTCAAACAAATAGACCTTCTATTGAGTATAAAGCAGGCGTTTTCTTCTGCGTATTACCCACAAGAAAACAGAATATGTGAGAGACTCAACGGCCTCCTCAAAGAGAGGATCACCAAGATGAAATTGACCTTAAAGAAAGATGGCTGTATTGCCTACCCCTAGCCTTTTATGCACTTCGAAATCAGCCAGGTTCTGACCACCACTTCACCCCTCATGAATTAGTGACAGGGCGTCACATGAAAATACGTCTTACGCCTCCATCTAGAGTAAGGAGTGATGCCCAGAGTGTAGCAAAGACTCTATTTGATGAGATGCACGATTATTTGACATGTATGACTGCCAGTGTTTCTTTCATTTAGATCAAATCAAACATCAGAGGGAGGTGCAATGAACATGGAAGAGGGCGATCCAGTGACCAACCCTAGTGAACTATTACCACCGCCAAAGTTATATATTGTTAACTTGATTCTCATTAAGAATTTTACTAGAAGATGGCATGAACCTAGGTTTAATGGCCTCTTTATTGTTGAGGAAATCTCCCCTTTTGCAGTTAAGGTATCGGGAAGATGAGCCTGGCTGCATCTAGCTGATGTGAAAGTTTATAAAGGTGAGATACTCCCTCCAAAAGTTGCTGACCCAGAAGCAAGACAAGAAGAAGAATTTCTGCATGTGTAGACTCAATCGATGCCAAGAAGAAGGACGATAAATCAGCAAGTGGTTAGCACCTATTTCTTTTGGATTGGAATTCAATGGACACTCCTTATATATTTTAGCAGGAAGTGCAAAGACTTGCAGAGAAATTCCAGAGGCTGAAACAACTTTTAGGAATTCTTTGATGAAATAAATGTTGCAACAGCATTATGCCTAAACATTAGTTCCTGATTAGAAATTGGAAGAGATATCAATAACCAGATTCAGTTTATGGAGAACATCTGTTTTAATTGATAAAATACATGATTCCTGTTGACAGTAACACAGTCTTGTGGTTGCTTTTTTTGTGTTCATACCCCAATCCTACCCTGCCTTGTTAGGAGAAATGTTAACATTCACACCTTTTACATGATCCCAAGAATGGTCCAGTGATAAGCAGACTCTTAGCAGTGATAATTGAACAGATTGTGCAATTACAGATGTGAAATTGAATGCTTGAAGTAAAAATGATTTGAGAAGAGGATAATGTGATGATAGAAAGAGCACATATCCAACAAGTATTAGGATGGCACACTAAATGTTTCTCCAGACGCCTATGCTTGATATATATATATATATATATATATATATATATATATATATATATATATATATATATATATATATATGCCTTTGTGTTCTTGTTATCTTTCTGTATCTTACATTTATGAAACTCTATTTTCCAGATGATCGAATTGAAAAAAGATTGTCTATGATTGCTCCAAGTGCGAGTACAAATGAGGATCATTTCTTTAATCTCTATGAGCATGCTAAGTGACACAAGAGAGATGCAGAAGAATATAATTAGGGGATAAATACCTATCTTGATAATGCAGCTCACCTGGGGAATAATATGTGGTATCAGCACATGAAAAAAGTGGGGGAGAGAGCATCTGATGAGAATTGCTATCTATGCTCCCTCATCCCCTATACCATGAATACGGTCAAAACCTTCATTTAAAAAGAGATGCTGGCTCAAGATGTGAAGTGCCTCAGTCATGTAGCAGCATGCACTACCAGCAACAGTTCCAAGGGAGCTGGGCAATGTTGCAATTTGGTATGGAAACAACTGTCTGATCAAGACAGACAGTTGTTTCCATACCAGGATGATTATATCAAGACAACACAAATGGAGAAAGAAACTGGATGGACAGACAGGATACTTATGTATCCTGCTGCAGGCCAGGATGAGGTGATCAATGAGGAAATTAAGAGAATGAACTGTTCTGGCATGACGGAGAAGACTGGAATGTCTGGCTGCTGGGAACAGTCACAGCTGCTGATCTATGGACGGGTGCCTACCAGTAAAGGATCGGAAGATGGAATGATTTCATGTGCAGCTCATCTGCTAAGAAAGGAAGGAGTACAAGAGGTACATAAGGTGAATGATGAGTGTTTGAAGTCATGGTCTAAGTATTCTAAATTGCTGACATGGGTGGAGGATGAAGCTGGGCCAGTATCTGTAGTCCCATAAATGAATGCGACCTTGTGCTTTCGAAGCAAAGGAAAACATTAGGTCAGACACAATAAAAGATGAAGAAACACCATGGACGTTCCAGGAATGAGGAGAGGGGTGGCTGTCCTAATGGATCGATATTGAGCCTGAGGATCTAGAGCATATATGAAATTGCCCAGGGAATTGGGGTGGAGTGTGCTCTTTGGTATACATCGATGTTCCAGCATTGGTGATCCCACAAAGTGACCTGAAGGTTGAAGAATTTACAAAAGTAGATGATCACATGAGAAGAAAAAGGTCAATTGAACTCAGTCGAAAGAAGAGATCGAATTATTCCTCAGCAAAATCAAAAACAGCTTTTGCTGATATTCTTGATGAGCACAAATTGTTCAGTAAAACTGCAGTATTGTTCACATTTATGTTCATGCCTGGGATCCAAACTGCAGTAAATGCCAGATGGGAGGTGTTTGTGCCAAGATCGGGCCATCATGTTGCACATTCATGCCATCCCACTGACGGAGAGAACGGGACGTTGACACAGGCCATATTGATGTCGACAGATTTGCATATAACAATGGTGGACAAGAGATCAGCCATTGAAGATGACAGTTAGTTTGCATTCGTGTTCTCATGGATACCTTATTGGATAGCAAACTTATTCAAGTTACTTGGAGCTATTTTGGTGTTAGAAATATTTGCATTATATGTGATAAGGATAATAATTGGACAATGTAAGGAAACTGCCAAAAAAACAGTAGAAATAAAGATTATGATTGATGCCAATGATGAAGCAGAAGCCAAGGAGCTGACTTACGATGCCATTGAGATTACATAAAGGCCAGAATTGTAGCACCTGAGGGAACAAAGCTCCGGTAACCAAAGGATCATAAGAAGTATGTGGGACGATGGGTCTACTGTACCCTGAATGGACAGTGTGATTACATTACCTGGATTGTGGATGAACACATTCGACCAGCAGGCACTCTGAGGGGGTGGGGGGTGATGAAGATAAGGACACCAAAGAGACATTTCTTCAAGAAAAAATACAAAGGAGCAGACAAACTTGAGGAGGTGGTTGAGAACTTAACCAGAGAGGTGAATGTAGAGGAGCAGCTGTGTACCTCTGCAGGCATCCCACCCCCTACCTCCCCTGTATTGGAGACATCAGATCATGGCATGCTTAGCACCAGCCATACTAACAATACAGCAGCACGTGTTTGAAAGAAAATACCCATTGAAAGAAGATACCTTTTACTGGCATGTTACTGCACGGTCCAACTATGAGTTTGCTGGTAAGGGGCCCCATGGAACCCCACTCGACTTCATGGAATGGGGACTTACTACCCTTACCAGCACTTGTAATCTGGTGGTAATTACGCCAGACCAAGTGCTAGTTACGTCAATACCATTTGGTGCTATCCCGCCGCATTTACCAGCAGGATACCACCAAACATGTAATGAGGCGCAATGTGCCCAGGATGAGCTGATGATGCAGATATTATTCTGACATGCTTTCAACTTTTTACATGCACATTTGCATCTACTGCAAATGGCTACTAGCTAGCAGCCTTATAAGGCAGTGTCATAAGGTGTTTGCTTGTCCTTTGGCTGTATCGTTCTTTGGCCTGCTTCCTCCCCTTTCGGTTTCAGAGTGGCCATATATGGGGAGCAATTTCCCAGGGAAAGCTGCTGCTTTCCCTGGCGAAGAGGTGGTATGTGTGTGATCCTGTATATAGGTGCTGGGACTGTCTAGTCCTAGTACACATCCTGGTGCCTGAATGTCTGTTGCAGGGCAGATGTTGTGGCAACTGGCTATCCATGATTGGATAGCCACTGCCAGTTTGAAAGCTGCAGATCCTTACCATTGGTGGACCTGGGCGAACTTCCAGTCCAGATCTTGGATAAAAGGCAGACTCCTGCATTCATTCTTCAGATCATTGTTGGAGCCAAGTCCTCTAATAAGAGCAGCCCACTGACTACCAGACGAAGACCCCTGCAGCTGACAAGCACCAACTCCAGTGAAGTCCTGTAAAGCCCTACTCCTCTGTCTGATCTCAAGAAGGCCATCATCTGTGCTTCGACCCCTGGACAAGTGGGAGCAACCAGTCTCAACCACTGCTTGAGGAGCCGTGTCTTTGGAAGTGGCCCTGGAACAACCGGTGGGCTGATCATCTCTCTTCTGGGCTACCTCACTGCAGCCATTACCATTCTGAATGAAACCTTGGAACTTGGAGGATCTTCTACTTGTACTAAAAGGTGAATGCTCCTGCATTTTCAGCCTTCTTGCATCAATTGAAGACATGCAAGACCTGTTTATTTGTTCATCCCTGGGAGATAATTTGTCATCACCTGGTGACTCCTGTTACAATCTGCCTTCTTTGCATGCTAGAGGTGTCAGAAGTCTTCATAGTTTCTCTTTGTGGATTTTCAGCTGGAAGGTGTCTCGAACCAATTCCTAAGCACTGCGATCGACCAAACCTAAATCCCACATCTGGAAGTGACCTCTGCACCTTCGACCACTGGGTCTTACTCGACCAGAACAAGCACAGACCACTGTGTCCCTAACAGATTCCAGAACCGCAACAGTGTTATCTGGAGAAATGAGAGTCAGGGGGGTATAGGTTAATATGCTAGTTACCTCCCCACAGTTCTCCACACAGTGACATGGGCACACAGTCCTGTCCCCAAATCACTCTTTACTGAGTTTGGACGGTAGAGACCTTTTCAAGGATCCCTTCCTAGTGTCAGGGATTGAGTGAGTTTACTTATCTGAACTTAACTTACGTTTTTGACATTTGTATCATCCAATGGCATCGTCTTAGTAAACATACCTGGAAAGTATAACCTTGAAACTGATGGCTATAGAGCACAAAGCCCCAAACCATTGAAGAGTTGGACTCAAAAAGTGTTATGGAAACTTCTGTGGTTACGTTAAAGTGGCATTACTTAATATTATGTATATGACTACTTACCTGGTTATCAAATCATAGGTTTTCTATCTTCTCCTAAAGATAAATGTATAAAGCTGTTTCATAGTAAGTGGGTGACAATATTTACCTAAATGTTTTACTTGCTTAGTGTATTATAAAGGCCTAATAAATGATTGCATATTTTCTATTAATAATCTGTAGAGTACCACTCCAGCATACACAATCCAGGTGAATTCCTTACAAGGCAACCTCGTTTGAACACCCACAAGGAAAAAGAAGAGGCTGTGCATGAGAAGGACATGTTTGACCACTCATAGCGCTCGACGGATTGCCATATTGATGAGGAACTAACAAGAGGCCACTCAAATGAATGAATGCCAAAAGGTGGCCATTCAGGCTCATTCAACAGATTCCTGGAAACGTTTACTAGAGAATTGGCACCAACTGTCGAATTCACCTAACCCTGCGAAAAACTGATAACGAGTGGAAGAAGAGGTAGCACAATACATTCTGTGCCAACTGACTAGAATAGAGGACCTCCCGTCACCCCATCTAATTAAAGCAAGCCATCGGAAATGGTCAGTGACCATTCTGTACCTTCCCAGATAGATGTCATTTTCTGGTGGTTATGGATGACCATTCGAGTTATACTGAGATGGAAATGGTGAATCTACTTGCATCAAATACTGTACGACCAAAAATGAAAATAATAACAGCCACTCCTCTGTTCAAGGTCCCTCCTTTTAGGTATGGGCATGGGTTCTTACCTGCAAAAATGTAGAATTGGGCATCAAAGGATAACTCCTTGCTGGCTCATGCTAAAGGAGAGGATAAGAGATTCCTGAGAACCACCAGAAATCCCTAACAGATATCTACAAACTAGCAAATGAACTAGAATTTATTCAGAAAAGACTACCATGCTGTTTGGCCATCCTGTCTCAGACACCATTTCCACTGTTGTCTATTAGGACCCCAGGAAAACCACTACCTTTGTCAGACCAGACAGACAAAACCATGCTGTTTCATCTATGTAGGATCTTTACACCCATGACATTTTGCCAGAGTGTAATTTCACAGTGACTGTGACCACAACTCCAACTGTGACACAATCGTGTCTGCTACTGTGCCCAGTACAGATGTCTCAACAGGAGATCGAGGTGCCAGCTCTTGCAGTGTGGTTGTACCCATCACCATGTCTTCCACGTCTACTTCTGCAGTCACACTGCAGTCACACTTCTTGCATTGTTACAAAGGGGAACTCGCCAAAATAGTGGATGTTCCTTTTGTTTATTTCATTTCAAGGTAATGGAAAAGGATTCCTTCTTTTTCTGCTTAAGAGAATGCTGTTTCTGACTCTTCTGCCTATGTACAATCTTTGTACCACATCGGTAAAGTCCTTGAGAGTCTACACTGAGCCAAACAGACTATGGGCCTCATTACGGGTCAGGCGGTCTGGAAATAACAGTGGCAGTTAACCCGCCACCACTGTTATTTCCGGACCACCCGATCTCGAGTCCTGCAGGTGGGAGGTGGCGTTCCTGCCAGGTCTGACCTGGCGGGTTTAACACTGCCCGCCTGCAGGCGGACGTGGAAACACCAGCACCATCACGAGATGGTGCCAATGTTTCCACTTCCCCATTCCCGTTGGGTCCTATGGCACTCAATGGGAATGGGGATTTACCGAATTCCGCCTCCGGAATTCCCACGACACCAGGATCATAATGCCCTGGTAATTCCGGGAGTCACGGAGGCGGAATGGTAATACGAGTCCAGCGGTAACCGAGCCAGACAAACCGGCTGGTTGCCGCCGGACTCGTAATGAGGCCCTATGTCACTGGCCACCAACAAACACCATCAGCCTCCTTCTTCAAAGTATCACGTCGGCAATAAGGTTTGGATTTCCTCACATTTTTACCAAAGAGATTGCGTCCCACCAAACTTGGACAAGATATGTGGGCCCTTTTGTTATAGAAGGTATGAACCCCTGTTCAATTGTTATCCCATTTGAGGAAAACTAACCGCTCCACAATTTTTCTCAGTGACCTAAATCAATGGAAAGCCGATTCGAGAGATAAGGGGGCCATGGACTTAGAACAAGCACTAAACAACATCGATATCTATGTACACAATTCTGACCCCTCTCACATTAATGGCAATAGCTTAGATTGGCCCGGTAGTAGTAATATCAAAGTGGTAGACGTGGGTATGATTCCATGTGTATGGGTGGATAATTTTTTCATTACAGGTTTTGTAGAGCTTCCACAACCCTATCAGTGCAAACACAAGGTACCTTGTAAGGTCCTCAGAAGAAATTATCGAACAATCAAAACCTCAGACGTAGCTGGGTGCGTGAGTGACTTGATGTGCCAGACCACTGATCAAGACTCCCCTAACCTCTTAGTGATGAGTTATAATACGCACCTAGAACTGTTGCTAAATAGAATTGGTCCACTAAAACTTAGAACAGTCAGAGAACGTCCCAATCATCAGACATGGTTCACCCCAGACCTTACTCTGCTGAAACATCGGAAAAGGCAAGCCGAACATAATTGGCTCAAAGACAAAAGTACAGACGAATAAAGATGCTTGGAAACTGAAGGGGGGGGGGAATTACATTTAAGATTATGGAGGCCAAACAAAATTACTATGACAAACAAATTATAAAAGCAAGAAATGAAACTAAAGAGCTCTTTAAATTATTCAATGCTTGGGAAAAACCCAATGCCCTGAATCATACTATTAATCCGTATATAGTTGATTGTATGAGGGCACAAAAAGCCTTTGCGGACAAAAACATATCAGCGCATGCCAGAATATGCAGAGACTTTAACCAACTAAATCCACCAGAAACTTCTGGCACTGTTGAGGTGAAGCAAGGACAAGACCCTCAAATCCTGTTCAGCATTGCTGCCAAAGCGGATAAAGAGGTAGCTGAATAACTGAACGTTATGCACCCTACTAGTTGTCCAGGACACCCTCTACCTTCTAAATGTATTCTTGAGAACAGGGATTTGTTTGCGCCGTTTCTCCAGAGATTTATTAATGCTTCTTTTGCACAGAGGTTGGTCCCCGCGGTTATTAAGGATGTTGTGGTTACCCTGCTCCTGAAGAAACAAGGGTTGGACCTGAAGGACTACTCTAATCTCAGACCAATAACCAACATGCCTTTTCTTCTGAAAATAATTGATAAAATGGCTACCATTCATATGCAACTTCATGTGGAGGCGTTTGGCCTCCTCCATAACAAGCAATCCGGTTTTCGTTGTGCCCATGGGACCAACGGTGCCCTTCTCGATCTTCAAACCCATATGCTCACTGCATTCGAAAGGAGTGATTCGAGACTGCTGATTCTTTGAGATCTATCAGCAGTTTTCATCCTCCTGGATCATAAAAGGTTGCTAAATAGGCTCACCGACATTGATTGTTTCTCAGTGAAAGCCACAGCATGGATGGAAGCCTTCCTCTGTGGCCAGAAATCTCGAATTTGTTGGGTAGATGCTTCTTCGGACCTAGAGCCAATCCTGTGTGGTGTTCCGCGGTGGCCATGCCTATCCCCATCTCTTTTTAACATTTACATCAAACCATTGTGTGATGAAATAGAGAAACTGGGGTATGTTTTGCTAATTATGCAGATGACTTCCAGCTCACCATGGAACTAAGTGGGGATTCCGAAACTGACCAGGAAATGCTAAATAAAATCTGTATGCTCATTAAAGCATGGATGTCCTCTAATTGGCTTTGTTTAAATGCTACTAAAGTAGAACTCATGGTGTACAGGTCTAAATATGTCCATGCGAGCATGAGCCGGGAATATAAGAGATTTTTTTAATTGACAGAGGCAGCATTACCTTGTCCAGCAAGGTCAAAACCCTTGGCATTTTCATGGAGGCTTCGCTGAATGCAGATGCCCACGTGAATTATGTAGTCAAAAACTCCAACTACTATCTAAGTGTCCTGGGAATGATCTGTCCTCTGGTCACTAAGACAAACCGTCAAAAGTTGGTTTGAGCTATCATTCTACCTCTGCTTGATTACTGCAACTCACTGTGTGATGGAGGAAATAAGGCTGTCTGAGCAAGCTTGAAAAGCAAAATGTAGCACGTAGAGACCCGGTATATACGGCCCGCAGGGAGCTTCATCGGCTCCCTGTGGTAGCCAGAGTGCAGTTTAAGAAACTCACGCTAGGCCATAAGTGTCTGCTTGAAACAGCACTATGTTACCTGAAGGAGAAACTAGAATTTTACAAGCCAGTTAGAAACCTGAGTTCCTCTGGTGACACAGGTTACGCATCCGCGGCTTCAGGAGAACCCTGGGGAGTGGGCGGTCTTTCCCCACTTTGATCACATAGGCCTGGAATGAGCTCCCCCAGCATTTGCGGAAAGAAAATCACCATCTCATCTTTAGGAAACTGCTGAAAGCTAGACTATTTGCCTAGGTAGGACTTTCCCATTGTCTCTCCTTTGTCACGTTTTCTTTCTGTATTGTTTTGTTTAGTGTAGCGCCTGGATGCCCACAGGTGTTGGTGATCTAGAAATACCCAGAAATAGACAAATAGAAATGTGTGATTGCCCCTAGATGGGAGGTGCATGCATCCTGTTTTCCATGTTCCACAGCTGAAGCCGAAGGTTTCAGGCCCATTTATTTCTTGTAGGTCTAAATCTCCTCCCCCTGTTGATGTGGAAGGTGAACCTGAATATGAAATCAAGGCCATTCGTGTCTCCTGCATTTTTCTTGAGTATTTTCAGTTTTAGGTCTACTGGAAGGGTTATCCAATTTCAGATTGTTCCTAGGCAGAGACGTTTTTATGGGTGGGCAAAAGGGGCACTTGCACAGGGCCCCCACCTTAGAGGGGGGCCCACATGGCTGCCTGATCTAAAGAAGTAAAATGCCTTTGTTCTAGCACCCGTCAGGCTATTTTATGCCATGGTGATTAGGCTTTAAACCTATTCCTTGTCTGTTTTGTCAAACACATTCAGCCTCAATCAATTCATCATGTAATGCTTTCTGTGTTCACTGTGCTATATATAATATGTGTGCTCCTTGCGGCACAACTCCTGTAGCATTCTTTTCTTCCTGTGGGAATTATGTTGATCATGTGATATAGCCAAATTTTAAATGCATATTGGTAAATTGAGTGCCACAATGGTTCAAAGGTTAGCTCAGTGTGTTAAGCACTCATTGCAGAGATATGTGTTCCTATGTAAGACTAGACTAGCACATTCCTGTAAGGCTGGCTGAGCCTTTCCTATGTCTGAAGTTTATAAACCTGCATGCGTATGTACTTGGTCTTGCAGCACAACAGCTGCTATTATCAGCAATGTACCTGCACCAGATAGGGATTGATATAAGAACAAACATATCATCCTTATGGTGAAGGTCTAGAAATTGGTTTGTTCAGATGTGGTGTTGTAAAACCTAGGCAATCACCTCCAATGATGAACATACATTTTAGTCAAAGAGATGAATAAGTATACACATTTGTAACCAAAGCATTCATGCTTGTATCCTGGACTTGCCAGCAGACATTACAGTGACCCTGGAGAAATCATCTAATAGCGTGTACATTACTGTACTGTCTTCTGTGAAGTTTGCCTCCTCGCATGCTGGTGGCATCGTTTAGCCCATTACCGGATCTTTCTTCTTATGTAGGCCATTTGAATGGAAGGGGTGGTAGACCGAAGGGAGCAGACCGGATGGTGCAGGACTCAGGCAAGCATATTTTAAAGTCTGCTTGTTTGACACAAAAAAAACTCTTAGCATTTTTTTAAATGTCAAAGTTTTTTCTGCACGTTTATAAATGACAATTTCACAAGCCAGTGTTTTGGAACTATGTAACGCTTTAAAATACAAAAGACCAATCCAGATACAATCTGTTAAATCAAACTGATTGGTAAAATGGAACTTATATATTTATCTTGATGATGGGGAGAATGAAGGTAGAATAATTCTGTGTTACACCCTTCCATAATATTTTGTTTTGAAAAATGTTCATGTTTGGTAATGTGATTGGTGCACTTTCCAAGTCCGTTTTATAAAATGAGATTATTTTAGTTCATGGTAAGAACTGTTAATGAAAGTGTTCAAATGCAGTAATTGCAGAGTTGGCACAAATCCTACATTCACCCCTTCCCCAGCGGTTGTAATGTTGTGCATCTAATTTAATGTTGTATTGCCTAGCCTCTCGAAATTGCCAGTTCCTAAACCTTTCAAAATTGCCAGCCCTTCAGAGAGATTTCTTTCTCAGGGTATGATCTTCAAAACTGCCTCACTCGTGGTTTCACTGGCTATAGTGTTGCTTCTATTGTAATACTTGAGCATTGACATATTGCACACCATAGGCACTTTAGTATTTTGATCTCTAATGGAAACACTATTTGAAAACCATGTCCCACTTATAATCTCAGTCTGTCTGGATACAGATACCTTCCTAGCTTCTAATCTGCATCCACTATCCATGCTATGTGTAGCTTTCTCTTTCCTACCAATTGGTCTCCTCTATCCATGCTTCAGTGTGTCTGCGTTCTGTGAGGCAGAAAATGTGAGTTCTCTGTCTATTCTGGGTTACATGTACCTTTTACATAGAGTCCTGCATTAATACTACAGGCTGCATACCTTCCTGATTCTATTGATAAAAAATCTCCTGAATCTATGCTAGAACAGAAGTAACGTCTTCTTAAACTGATAATGTTGGCCTTCAAATGGTACTTGTTTATCATTCTGATTAGAGCAAGAATGAAGAGGGTAAGGGGACATAAAGGGAGTAAACATCCTTATTTTTAACTGTGCATCCTGCTAGTAAAGGGCAGAACACAACAATGCTTGTCAAATCACCCGCTTGTATCACATACAAATTAAACCTGATTTGTTTCTCCTGTTTATGGATCCATGTGTGGAGCAAGACTTGGTAAATAGCGCAGGTCAGTTGAGCAAGCTCTGACCTGGGACACGGACCACAGTTGCATGAGCTCTTCAGTCAACAAAGGAAAACAAACAGAGAAAAAGTCCTCACTTAGAGCAAGGATTGTTAGAACAGCAAAACAAACTAACTTGCATACGCGGGGGTTACCATATGGGATCGGCGGTCCACAGTGCCACTGCTTCCTAATCCCAACATGGTGAACAAGTCTTTTGTAATTTCTAACCTCGGCAGCGGGGTCACAGAGTATTTCTAATGATTGAAACATGTACAATACATGTCATTGAGTGGAACTAAAAGCCACACACCTGGGAAGAGATGGAACCATTAATGAAGAACCTATCATGCATGAACACACTCGTGGGGAAGTGGACCCACCAAACAGAGCAGTAATTGGGTCAATTACTATTATAAAAAAGCCACATGCCTTTTGACTTTGAGGGTGTTAGAACACAATTATTGTTGAAGTAATAGGAGCAGGAGAAGAGCTAGTGAGTCAAACCGGCATTGGTCAAACTGAATAGGCCAAATAGCCAGACACAGAAAGTGAGGTGTCAAAACCAAGTGCATCCCACTGTAGAACATGCCAGACTTAGATGGAAGGCTAGGCTAAAGAGCTTGCTAGGAGCCTAGGCCAAAAAGCTGTCAAGAGCCAGGTCTTGGCTTCAAAAGAAAATGGCCTCATTACGAGCATGGCGGTAGCCGTGCCGTATGGTAGGCACGGCTACCACCATGCATCCCTACCGGCCCCGCCACCCGCGATTGGGCAATAATCAGCCCATTACGAGTTGAATGGGCCGGTAATTGCCCATTCGCAGGTGTCGGTAATGCCGGGCTCCCGATCCCCATTCTGGGGTGGGGAGCATGGTTTCACCGGCACCGTTGATAATGGTGCCGTTGTAATCACGAGTTCTGCTTGTGGGTGCCGCACAACCCGCCAGGTAAGACCTGGCAGCCTGTAAGGAACCTGCAAGCAGAACTCGTAATGCGGCGGGACGGTATGAAAGGTGCCTGTGCGTTACCAGCACCGTTCATACTGTCACCGCCAGGGTCCTAATGAGGCCCAATGTATTTATTTATTTGTACATTTGTAGAGCGCATGGAGCCCAAAGGCATCTAGGCGCTGAAACTTAAGAAGATGGTTACAATTTTTTGGAGCTTCAAGAAGATGCATTTACATGTTAGGAGCACATATACGTTACACATTCAAAGTATACATGCTGACTTAGAAACAGAGAAAGACAACAGTTACAACAGAGGAATACAGCAATTACAGTGGCTGGGGCTATGAATACCTATGGGTTAGTCCTAGCGGTGGCGGGGAGTGTCATTGTGGGTGCTACAAGCTGAGAGGCAGGGTAAGGTCCAAACTGAATATTAGAGTTTTTAGGTTTTCCCTGAATGACCAGAGGGATGTGTCATTTCTAAGTTGTGTGGGGAGGGCATTCCACTATGTGGCTGCTATCACCGGAAAGCTTGAACCTCCGGCTTTCTATCTTCTATATCTAGGAGTGGTGAGCAGGTTGGGGTAAAATGACCGAGTAGGTCTGTTAGATTGAGTTTTGCTGATCAGGTTGCTCAGATAGGCTGGCACATTATTCGAGATACATTTGTGCGTGAGCATAAGAATTTTAAATTTGATCCTGTCATGGACTGCGAGCCAGTGAATGTTACATCTGACAGAAGAGATGGGTTAATTGAGAGGAATATGCAGTGCCACTCTGATGGCATTATTTTGTACAGTTTGAAGTTTTTTGATATTTCTGGTACTGCTACCAGCAAATAGAGAGTTACAATAATCAATCCTGGAGAGTATCAAAGCTCTGGCCAGCGTGATGGAATTATCCGTAGAAAGGAAAGGCATGTTGGCTCTTATCAATTTAGCCGTAAAAGCAGCAGAAGAGAGTATGATGATGACCTGTCTGTGTAAGTTGAGGGATGAGTCAATATAGACCCCAAGAGTTTTTATTTCATTGGCGACCGTGATGGTATTGCCATTGATATTGAATGATTTGTACTCCTGTGGGAGATCGTTGAGCTTAGATTTATTGCTGAATAGAATTAACTCCGTCTTGTCGTCATTAAGACACAATTCGTTGAGAGCCATCCAGGCCTGGATTGCCAGATAGATTTTATTTAGGTTTTTGGAGTCTGTGTGATAACATCCCGTAATTGTTATGAGTATTTGTGTATCATCCGCATACTTTGTATATGTGATACCCATTTTATCTAGCTTGTTGAAAAGGAGCTTTGTAAATGCATTGTAAAGGGTAGGCAACACACAAGATCCTTGCGGTATGCCACAGGTCACCCTTACAGGGGGGCTGCTGAGGTATCAGAAAAGACCCTCATGGTCTGATTAGAGAGAAAGGATTTGATCCATTTGATATCTTCAGGAGAGAAGTGGGCATGTGTTTCAAGGTGTTGGCACAGATTATCATGATTGACCAAGTCAAACGCTGCAGAGAGGTCTAGCAGGAGAAGGATACAGAGGTCACCTTTATCTTTATATTGGTGCATTTGCGTTTTCAAGTCTAGAAGGGCAGTTTCTATTCCATGGCTTGGTCTGAATCCTGATTGTTTTAGGCCGATGAGATTATTGCATTCCAAGGATTTTTTGATCTGCAGGTAGGCTACGCAATCAATGATTTTTAGTAAAAAAGGGTCTGTGGTGATAGGACGGTAGTTAGTGAGAATGTTGGGGTCTAAAGTATTTTTTTTCGGCAATGGTAGTAGCCAAGCTGCTTTTAGATCTTTTGGTACTGTATTAGAAGCAAATTAACTATTGATAAGCCTGGTAACGAAGGGTGCGAATTCAGTCGCCCATTCTTTTATCAAGATTGCAGGTCAGGTATCTCCTTTGCATCCAGAGGGCTTTAGGCCTTTAATAATATTGATGGTGTCTGAAATAGACAGTGGCGTGAAGGCAAATGTGTTAGTCTTGCGAAGTTCCGTTGAGGGAGGTGTCAAAGGGAGGTTGGCGTTAAGGTCAAGTTTAGATTTTTTTAGTATCATTATTTGTTGTAGTAATGCTATTTTGTCTGCTAAGGTGTTTTGAATATTGCAGCACCATTGTTCATCTTTAATAGTATGGTCTGGGGTAGGTGCTGGTGATTCCAGTTCGCAGAGAATGGAGAATAATTCTCTGGTATCCGACTGGGCGTTCGAGATTCTTTGGTTGTAGCCTTCACCCTTTGCTTTAATAATTTCTTTTTTATAATTATTGGCTTGAGTCTGGAAGTGAGTTTAATTCTCCGGTGTTGGAGAATTGAGCCAGTTTTTTTCTGCAGTTGTTTTGGATGCACGCATAGAATGCAGCTGAGGGGTAAACCAGGAGTTAATATGTGCAGTTGGTTTGGCTTTTTAGTGTTTTTTAAGGGGCTATTTTTTCAATTGCGGCGGACATAACTTTATTATATTGGCTGATCAAAGCCGAAGGGTCATTGTCAAAATCTGTCAAGTCCAATAGTGGTGTTAGGAGAGGTAGCATGTTATCTCAGGTGATATTTTTCATGCTTCTGGATGGAGCCGAGGGTACTATTGTGGGGTGTTATTATGGTGTTATGGTCTGACCAAGGTGTAGGGGTGTTAGAGAGGATGTCAGTGATGCAGTTAGTGTCAGCTATCCAGTCTAAGGTACATCCTTTTTCATGGGTGGAGGAACAAGTTCTTTGTGTAAAACCTTGGGCTTTCATGGAATTGGCCAGGTGGCCTGCATGAATTTCCTGTTGGTCTAGGGCATGGGCAGTGATAGATCTGGCATTGATGAGCACACCTTTTAGTTGTAAGGTCTCGTTGGCATTGGCTGGTGTCTTGGAAGGTGGGTAAGCCTTTGTTCATTGTTTTAGGTTATCAGTTCATATGAGTGACTTCAGTTTAGTTGATATCGATATTGGGAAGTACGGTTTGGGTTGATTCGTGGTGGCTAATGTGTTTGTCTTGCGGGTAGGGAGTTTGTGAATGTTGTTATTTGTAATGCGGGGCTGGTTTAGTGAAAGGCTGCTCTGTGACCTGATGGCGATAGAACACTGGTAGGTGCGAGTAGAGAGTCTAAAACTCCTAGTGCATCCCAGTATGGGGATTGTGCAAGTTGGAGTGTAGTATGTTGTTCTTGAACTAAGGCGTATTAGCCGAGAGGATCCTAGGCAGGGATGGTGGGAATAGTATTGTCGGGAGTGTTGGCTGGACATGGTGGGAAGAAATGATGAAGTGTAGGGGTGGTTTCTATGCGTCCTGTGTCTTTGGTGAGAGTTTTTGGGGTGTTGGTGGTATGGTTATCAGTGGTTGGGAAGGCTGCTGTTTTGTGTAGGAATGGCGTGGGGCAATGGAGCGGGTGGTGTCTAGTGCAGTGGATGCGGGCCAAGCCTGTGTCTTGGTACATGTAAGCACCTCTGGAGCAGGTGTTAGTGCAGGTCAGTCTAGTGTCCTGTGGAGTGGACATGGCTGAATGGAGCGGTAGAGAGATATTTGAATGATCACAATTTGGCCGGGCAATGAGGAGGAGGAAGTAGATCAGCGTGAAGTGGGATAACATTGCAATGGTGGTAGGTTAGGATGGTAGCATGGATGAGAAGGGCGTTGGGTGGGAGCAAATGTTGTACAAGCGTAGGTGGCAAAGTAATTGTAATAGCAGTAGGTGAGCAGTAATAGCAATACAGTACCATGTGAATACAATACATTCAGGTCAAAAGATATTAGCAACTGGTTGTTCAGTATAGGCTATGCAGGAAACAGGGCAATTGCAGAGGCATGCAAAAGACCAAGGTGCAAATTGATTATCACGGTATGATATACCAGAGTGTCATTTAACAATGCGTGCAGATGCAGCTTTGTGCGTGGTCAGTTATAAAAAGTGTTTATCAGTGGATCAATAAACTATAATGCTTCATATATTATTACAGTATATAATTAGGTGGTGGGCAAGACAATGCAGTAAAACAAACCAGCTAACATGAAGCTAGTGAACAATTTGCTATGAGGTTAGTGTACTACACTCGTGTGACAGTACATAATACAATAATTACTATTAATAGTTACCAATGGCAATTGGCGGGGTGGGGTAGATTAACAGTGAGTCCGGTCGATAATGGAGAGCAGGATCCTGGAATCAAGGTGCACAGGGCCGATGTCTAATTGCTTATCATTTAAGTCCACTGCTAAGGCAGAGGTTTGGTTGGTGTCTGTTGCTGTCGACGAGAATTGCAGATTCAGCGTCTTTGGCGTGCAGATCATCAAGGGGCTTAGAGTCTGTTCTACGTGTTAGGTGATGGTTGAACGGGGCGGGTGCCGTGCCCATGGAAACTGTGCGGCACAGACAGGCACGGACAGGATCTACCCTTTGTAGTGGCCCTTAGTCGTTGGCCCGGCTAACGCCTTCCAGTGGTGACAGGTGTACTGCACAAAAATATGAGAACTGAAAGGGCGAGGGATAAGGCTGCCCTGGGAGAGCCAACTTAGTCTAGAATGGTAAGTATTTCTATAAGAACCATTTTTTGATGTGTCTCCTATGAGTAAAAAGAAATCTTCAAAGGTTTTAAGTCTGCAGATATCGAGTAGAGTTGCCTTGATGGTGACAATGTATGTTTTTCTCACTAGCTGCGGTAATGCGACCAGCTTCTGAGTTTTAATTTCCACTCTGTCACTCTGACTGAATATTTTCCGTATAGAGAGAGTAACAGTAGTCAAGACATGATAACATTATGGATTGAGTTTCAGAGGTAAGTTATTCTTTGGAGAAGTAATGTTTTTACTTAGACAGTAGTTTCCAGGGGTGGATACAATAGCTAATGAACCTGTTGAAGAGGTGTCATGGAATATTTAATACAGGACAACAAGGCATTTAAACTCAATTCAGGGGTGTGGTTGAAAGAGCTGACAGGATGTGCGGCTGCCAAGAATGCTGCCGATAGAAAACCAAGGATTAGCTGCAGGTACTTCACGTTCATCTAATAGTTATAGGCACCTCTGAGACTGGCTGTCCAGGGATACTACTTCTGTGCTGCGTAGAGATCGTAACCTATCTAGTAATTGATCAAGGAGTTTGTGGTCCAATGTGTATTGGGTTATTAGAAAGTTTTCTAAGATTTTTCAGTGGAGAGGTGGCATATGGTCTCTTTGGTCGAGCCTCTTTTCTGATACACCTATTTGAACATGTTGATTACATAAGAAGAAACTTGTTTCAAGTCAGCAATTTAGTACAATGCATATGCAGCAGTGAATGGTGGACCCAGAGTTTCCATTAGCGATTTTAGAAAAGCACTGAGATTACAGCAATTTCTTTCATGCTGGTAATTAGTTAGCAATTGAAGAACAAAATTGACAATTGTGCAGACACATGTATTAGGGCATGAGGATGCTGTGTGGAATGACTATGAACATAACGCCAAATAGGATAATGCCAGGAGGTCATAATGTCCTTTAGAGAACTGATTTCTCTGGTACAGATTTTTAAGAATGGAGCTAGAGTGTTCGGAAGTGTGACTAACAGGTGGAGTCTGGCATTACAGTATACATGCTGTAACTTTTGAGTCTTTGAGTCAGAACACATCATGAAAATGATTAAGATAAGAATCCCAAATCTGACATACAAGGGACTAGGATTTGCAAAATCCAATGAAAAAGGCCCCGAATTTGGATAAACGTATGTTTTCCCAATATAAATGTATCGTCCAATCATTAATGGTGTCCAGTTAGTTCTCAAGGAATGACAAAAAGGAATGTCTCTGCTGATATCACAAAAATAGCAGGTGTTTTAGGCTATTTATGGTGCAATCTGCAGCTAGGCTTGCTCTCTTAGCCACTCTTGCCATTGACACTCAAACACAGCTGTGTTCAAGTTGGAGAAGCATTTGTTAAATTACACTATCAGAGTGGCCTGACAAAATATTTGGCAGTGTTGCAGGTACAAGACAGTTTGGTGATCGTCAGGGGCATGAGGAAGTGGAGGGTGATGTTAATTGGTATGGTGGAGGAAAGAAGACAGCTGAGTGAAACCGCATGGGGAATCCTTGAATAATAACCTGACAGAGGAATGTTTATGTCTGTGATACACAGTTCTAAGAGATAGGATAATTGTAGGACAAAATAACGGTAGCCAGTAATCTAGAGATAACCAACCGGAGAGCAGCAGATTTCCCTGACAAGCATTAAATAATGGAGGGTAAGGAAGGCAAATTATCAGTTCACATAGGGCTCCATAACTCCTTGTACTGGCCCTGTCCAAGAAGGAATTTGGATAGAGACGAAAGGCATGCCCTGATTTCCGGATCCTTGCTTGGAAAATAATTGACTCTGGTCTCTGGCCGAAGCAAGAGGCATATTGCATTTCTTTTAGGAATTCTTCATTCTCTAGGAATTCTCCAAGAGAGAAATTGTTGTCAGGAGCATATCAATTTTCTTATGTCCCAGACTCTCAATCATATGAAAGGAACTGAAACTTGTTGGAGGGTAGAACTAATAGATTATTGGGAAAATGTTACTCTATGGAATTTAGGGAAATATAAATTCCCTGATGGGTGAGACTGCACATTTTACCACAATACACATATGCTCTTTACTAGAATAAACTATTTGTTCCTCAGCAATACCCTGTTGCCTTCTGTAGAAGTGATAATTATCAAACCAAATATGTGCCTATACACTCTGTGTTGGCAGTGGATTGCCAGATTACTACGACTCATATGGAGATGGGGGTGGGCTGTATTTTCCACAGTAGTTTTTGAAAGAGATGATGGCAGTGGTTATCATGCTGTCATGTTTTGCTGAGCTCTTTACCCAAAATGAGCCTCAGCACACCACACATAATGTTATTTTGCATGCCTTCAATGCATCTCTTAGTGGTATCGGCCACACACATCATGAACTTATGCAAGGTCACCATAAAGGCTTTGCATTAATTCATTTATATGCTAAAAACAATAAAGGGGTATGGGTTCTATGTGAGATTTCAGGAAATTTCAGTTGTTAGGGACCAGATTAAAACTCTGCAAGCACAAATATCATGAAAAGGGGCGATAAACCCGATAAAACGCTCTCCAATCTTATTAGATGTGATCAATAAAGATGTAGGGTTGGTCATCAACCCATTGACAATATCCAGTAGGTTGGTCACCTCCTTGATAAAGGGAACTGATTTACTCTGGGTTCTGCAAACTTCTGACTTGTGATGGTGAAAAATAGTTTGACAGTGTGAACTGGCTCTTTATTGAATTTTGACATTGAGAACAGGGAATTTCGACAAGGTGTTCTTCAAAAGCATCTTTGTAACCTATGTCACCCTGTCACGAGAATAAGGATTAACAGCAGTCTATTGAGGGTGTGCGTTTACAGAAAGAGTGAGAGTCAATGAGGCTGAACATGGTAATCCTTTCAGTGATGTATACATTGGCCATGTTTTCTGATGATGTTTTCACTGCCAATGTTGAGTCTTCAGGATCATTGCCTGAGCTTTAATTGAATGCCTCCAAGACGGGAATGTGAACACTAGGCCTGAAAAGGGGAATTTGTTTAAGATCTCATCCTATTTATTCTTCTGATCATCATCTTTTATTCTTTTCTATTCTTCCTTCTTTTTCTTCTATTTGGTCTCCATGTTCTACGGCATATATATATTTTCATTGTGATCTTCGTGCCTTTAATACTCCACTGTTTCTCTCGTCTTGTATCTCTGGTCTTCCTTCTCATTCTTTGTTTGCTGCTCTATCTGTGAATGATGCAGCTTCTATTTTTGCTTCCTTGTTTTCTCTCTCTCTTGATTCTCTACATCCGATTTCCTATTTCTCTCCCTCAGAGAAGCCACCCCAGCCTTTGGGTACTTCTTATCTTCGTTCAATGTGGCGTGTTCTTCGTCGCCTTGAGAAATGCTGGCATAAAACCTTGTCAGTATCAAACCTTCTGTCTTTTTCTTTTTATCAGACACTATGTGATGAGGTTCTTCTGTCTGTCAAACCTTTGTATTATTCTGATCTTTTGTGTGCTCAATCTGCTCATCCTTGCCTTGTTTTTTAATCACTGTGCCGTCTTCTGTCTCCTCCTCTGCCTGCCTACTCTTTTAATTCTACTTTAACTGCTTCAGATTTAGCCTCTTCTCTTCAAAAGTGACTATTCTCCGATCTGCTATTGTTACGTCATCTTTTTCTTCATCCCCTTCCTGCTCTAGACCTTCTTCTACTTCAACTATTTCTTTGTTTTTGCTAATTTCTCATTCTGATACGTCTTCTATTCTAGCTCGTGCTCATCCTACTCCTTCTCCATCTGATCCTATTCCTTCATCTCTTATACTAAAAGTCTATCCTTCATTGGTTTCTTGCCTTACTTCTCTTTTCAATATTTCTCTTCTTAATTCAACCTGCCTTCTCCTATTAAGCACGCCTCAATTCTTCCTATCTTAAAGAAATCTTCTGTAGATTTTTACCCCATATGCATTTTATTCCAATTTCTCTTCTTCCTTTTCTTTCTAAACTTCTCCAACACCTTGTTTATTCCAAGGTTTCTACTTTTGTTGCTGAAAATTCTATTCTCCTTTGCTTTCAGTCAGGTTTTCGTCCTCTTCATTGAACGGAAATATCTCTTCTCTCTGTTTGGGATTCTCTTCTTTCTGCTCAATATTCTAAACATTCTTCTTTGCTTATTCTATTGGATGTGTAGCCTGCTTTTGACACAATGGATCATACATTACTCCTAACTTCTCTTTCTTCTTTAGTTTTTTCTGCTTCTGTGTTATCTCGGTTTGCTCCTTCCTATCTAATCATACATAGTCAGTTGCCTGGTCTGGGACCTCTTCCAACACTTTACCTCTTTTTCATGGTGTTCCTGAGGGCTCTGTTCATGGACCTTTTCTTTTTACACTTCTCCTCTAGCAGCTATCATCTCATCGTTTGGTGTCTCCCATCATTTTTATGCGGTTGATACCCAACTCATCTTGTTTGATTTCCTCACTAATTTTTTCACATTTCTTTTACTATTCTATGGTGCCCTTTGGTCTTCCTGTTTCTCATCTGGCCCTTTTAAAGTCTGTTTTTAATTCACCTATTTGTCTTTTATATGTCTCATTTCTGTCTCACATTTCATTTTCTTTGTCTCGTTTGTCTTACGCTCTCAGGGTCAATTTCTATTATCGGTTCCTCACCCTCTTTGCGCTTAATCACAATGTTGTTCTTTTTCTTTGCTTGCTCCACATCACTGGATTCTCTTCTTCTGTCTCTCCATCCGATTAATTTCTATTCTCTATTTCGTACTTCTCTTAAAATCTATCTTATTCAGTCCTAAATGAAAGTGTAAATTATGTATAGACTGTGATTTTACAATTAATACTGCTAGTGTGTCTTGTTCAGCGCTTTGGCGTAAATTGCTATATACATTTCAAACAAAATACACACATAACTAATGTGAGAAACATGTATACATTGAATTACACCTCCCTCTTTGACTCCATCTGCAGAGACCTGGGTAAATGAAGCAGACTCTCGGTTTCATTGTTCTGGGCAGATCAATCTATTAAAAAGGAATAGCCTAAAAATGTTTTTCATATATTTCAGGTTTTTACCACACAGTCTTTACCCACACACTACTTTTGGATATGCTCAGCCTCCAAAAAGAGATGATCAGTTTTGTCTGAAGGATTAGGAAACCTACGATCTCTCATATAATATTAATCTACAGTTCTAGCAGGAGAAGTATAGGTTGCTCTGACATAATCACATACTATATGGCCACTCAAATGCAAATATGAGGGAAATGTCCAAAGAGGCCTTGGAAAACCAGAAGAGGGGTATGATCAGCATGATGGAGAAGACAGTGGGCCTCATTACAAGTATGGCGGTAAGGCAACAATGGCGCCAGTATCGCTACCGGCACTGTTACTACCGTACCGCCATACTAGGAGTTCTGCTTGCGGGTGCCCTTGCAGCCACCAGGTCTGACCTGGTGGCCGTACCGGCACCCGCGAGCAGAACGCACCGGTACCGTTATTAACAGTACCGGTGCTACCACCCTCCCCATTCCCATTGATCCCTATGGTGCTCAATGGGAATGGGGATGTACCGGGCCCGGCACCCACGAAAGGGCAATTACCAGGTACGGCTGGGCTGAAATAGCCCGGTAATTGCCCATTCGCGGGTGCCGGACCCGGATGCGAGTACCTCCAACCGTGTAATGATGCCCAATACATCTGTAATGTAATTTAGTTCAGGAAATCTTATAGATGTGCCTTAGTTTATGGTATGCCACTTATGTGGTCTATTTTTGACAGATGGGATCGGACGGCAACCACAGACAGCCTCAAATCATTTCCTTCCCCCTACAAACCTACTCATCAAAATGTGAACTTCTCCTCAGGCTTAGAGAGGATTAAGTTGACTAATTAGGATAAATAACACATCCTTAGCCTCTCAGATGTCTTCACACGGGGCAAAAACACAAGTTTCTAAGATAGCAAACTAAATATTTTGGGGTACTGGTAACAGATAGGTTAGAGTATCTCTGGTTGAGGCATCAGTCATTACAGAAAGTAATCAAGCAGGTGGTCACATGCAATTGTAACATGTTTGAGAGAATGCTGAAAGGTTTCACAGCTACTAGAGGTATTATCCCTGCTTCATACAAACTTTGGGGGATTTTAAGTCTGACACTAGGTTTGGGTACCAGGACAAGGGGAACGCAGAGTTAAATCATCAATTCACATAAGAGGGGTGTGGGCTAGAGCAAGGAACTATTCAACATGTATGCAGTATGAGGAACACGCTTTTAAATTGATGCAAATATGGTGCCTCATGCTTGCTTGTCTTCATACTATGGGGAGGGGCCACCGGCTACCTCTTAAAGGTATTGTGGGGATGCTTACATGCTATTGCATGCATGGTGGGCTTGCCCAAAATTCAATTTTGGAAAAGTGTCATGAAAATAATCTCAGAAGTGACGGGAAGGGATTTTCCCTAGCACTAGTTTTATTAGGAGGGTGGCGGGGTGTAAAGGGGGGGCTTAGTCTATGTGGACACCTATGAGAAAATGTATCACAATTTTACTTCCTAGTGAAAGATTGATGATAAGAAAATTTTGTGGTAAAAAAGGAGATTCCTAGTAGAAATATTTGGATTAAAAAGGTCTTGGCCAGGAAACGATTTGCAGCTGAATTTCGGGATTGCTCTTCATAATTGTATAGGATTTGGCAAGCTTTGTTAGATTGCTCAATAGAGAGCTCACATGGACAGTTTTCCTTGGAGCTTTGCAGTCGTTCAGTATGTAATTGAAGATTATGTGGGCCTCTGGAGGGTGGCTGGCTGTGGGTGGGGAAGTGGGGAAGTATGAGACTGTACCAGTAACATACGTTTGACAGATAATGCCCCAGCTCTACTATTGCTCACATAGTAATCATGAATACAACTGTGGTGTTATTTTATGTTTTGGAACTTACCAGGGGAGAAATGCAATCAGAAATGGGTGGAAGGAGAGATTTATTTTCTTCAGTATGTTCTCTGGGGAGTTGTAGTAAATGTTTATTTTGCATAAATTGCTGAAAACTGACGTAAAATTAAATAAACACTTATTGGCCAAAAATATTGGCCATGCCACTGGCTGCCCCGAATGTAAAGTAGTGACATCTACATTCATACTTCCAAATCAGGGCTGATATCCCGGAATATCTATCCTAAATGCAGTTGGACTTGCATGCCTTAGTCCGTGCACTCTTTGTTATGTACAGGTATTTTTCTTCTGCTCTACCTTGGCACCACCTTCGTAGTAGTCTGTATCAACAACAACAATCACTCTGCTGAGGCATGCCTCTAGTGATGGATATTTGGGACCGGCATCTATCACATCACTGTTCCTTTCTTGTCACGGTGCCTTCGGTGCAGTCTCGTCATTCCCATAAGATCAGGAGCCTTAATGAAAGCTCTGTGGCCCGGTTCTTCCATAGACCAACCTTTTTGCCAGGGCTCCAAGTGCCAGCAGTGGGCATGTTGGTTGAGAGGACTGTATGAGGAACGCAGACCTGTTGACTTAGGTTTCTAAATACAGAACAGAGGATGGGCCTCATAACACATTAGGCGGTAAGTGTTTACCGGTACCGGTAAACCCTTACCGCCTTACTACGAGTTCCCTTTGCGGGACCCGACCTTAACGGCTGCTTTTACCAGCCGTTAAAGTAGGGTACCACAAAGGGACCTCGGTGCTAATTACGGTACCGCAGTTTGCGGTACCGTAATTAGCTCCTTCCCCATTCCCCTTATGCCCTATGGGGGCAAAAATGAGAATGGGGAAGTGCCTTGGTGAATGGGGAATTACCGCCCCGCTCACCTTGGAGTAGGGCAGTAATTCCGCCATCCACCAAGGCGGACACAGTAAAATACCGGCAGCCACCATGGCACTAATAGCAATACCACCTACCGTGTAATAAGGCCCGATGTCTCTTGCTGTCCAAAATATAAAGCTTCAGAAGTCCACTTTACACTTTGATCTTAGGCTTCAGGAATGGACTGTCTGCACTAAACACAATTAGACTATGTTTCTTTACCCAGTGCCCGCTCTCTTCTTCCCACTATCAAAGGAGATCATGATTACTTTTCATGTGGGGGAAATGTCTACGACATCCATTTCATAGTGGTGCTTGATCATTACAGTGGTGGGTTTGAGGACATTTCCAGGGGTTGCTTCTATGTCTATGACATCCATTTCATAGTGGTGCTTGATCATTACAGTGGCGGGTTTGAGGACATTTCCAGGGGTTGCTTCTATGTCTATGACATCCATTTCATAGTGGTGCTTGATCATTACAGTGGCGGGTTTGAGGACATTTCCAGGGTTGCTTCTATGTCTATGACATCCATTTCATAGTGGTGCTTGATCATTACAGTGGCGGGTTTGAGGACATTTCCAGGGGTTGCTTCTATGACTATGACATCCATTTCATAGTGGTGCTTGATCATTACAGTGGCGGGTTTGAGGACATTTCCAGGGGTTGCTTCTATGCCTATGACACCCATTTCATAGTGGTGCTTGATCATTACAGTGGCGGGTTTGAGGACATTTCCAGGGGTTGCTTCTATGTCTATGACATCCATTTCATAGTGGTGCTTGATCATTACAGTGGCGGGTTTGAGGACATTTCCAGGGGTTGCTTCTATGTCTATGACATCCATTTCATAGTGGTGCTTGATCATTACAGTGGCGGGTTTGAGGACATTTCCAGGGGTTGCTTCTATGTCTATGACATCCATTTCATAGTGGTGCTTGATCATTACAGTGGAGGGTTTGAGGACATTTCCAGGGGTTGCTTCTATGTCTATGACATCCATTTCACAGTGGTGCTTGATCATTACAGTGGCGGGTTTGAGGTCATTTCCATGGGTTGCTTCTATGTCTATGACATCCATTTCACAGTGGTGCTTGATCATTACAGTGGCGGGTTTGAGGACATTTCCAGGGGTTGCTTCTGGATTCCATTTCATCTCTGCTGGTGTTGCATGTATCGTCCTTCCGCAGCATTGTCATACTGTACGTGCCAAAGACCTAAATACAACACTAATTGATGACATGGCTACTTACATGCTTCCATCCCAACCTTCAGACAGTGGCCAAGCCTAATGACTATGACATCCTTGTAATAAACACGAGATGCAGATGGGAAACATGTACATCTCAGAAAGACATGCAGGGAAGTCTTTAGATGCGAAGATTCCACCATTCTCTGATTCATGCAATTAGGTAATCAATCGCGCAGCTCAGCTGCAGGAGCCAGCACAATTTGAGGGACAACATAAAGCGCAGATGAAGGCCCTGTCTCTATTCTCCCTTAAATCATTGGCCTTCTTGCTGGGACTGAAGTCAGACCAACAGCTCGTCCCATCTGATTGGGCGAACAGATGACACGTGGTTATGATGTTTGGTCACTGCCAGCCCAAGTTGGACGTTCACTGACAAAGCATACATGATATGGTTTATAACTGCGTGTGCCGGTGAGGCTGGGAGGGGAGGGCTGTCATTTCGAATGTGCTGGTTGATTGCTTTAGGCTACAGTAATACATTAGATATTACTGAGAATTCTTTTCCGTTGTATTGGCATGAAGCATAAACTTGACATGTGTATTTATTGTCGCATTTTTTCTTTCAAGAACTCACCGAAGTTGGCTTTGCACAGACATGACTGGTTATGTTTTGCATAAGTAGTCTACAGACGATCAATGGTTAAAGACACCCATTTGCATAGATCCGATGGAGGCAGAAGGATCTATTCTGGGTAAGAGGTGTGTGGGGAGACTCGTTCTCCTGATCAGTGCCCCCTTTCCGTTTCCAACCTGACCACTCCCCCTTCCCTGGTTTCTCAATGTGGACGCATCATGCGAGTCTTACACTTTCAGTTGGTTGGATGGGGTCCAAAGGACCGTTATGAATTACAGCCCTAAAAGAAAAAAACAGGCTTTGAAAATGGCAAAATGTGAAACAGATGAGATGCCACTGTGCTTAAAATAAATTCCCACATCTTAGTGTAACTGTATTCGTTGTGGGCCTCAACTTAAGCTGTGCTTGGGTCTCTATGGGTTTTTCTAATGTGGGTAAAAATAGTGTCTTCGCCCTATGCTTAAAAACCACAAAGCGCTGAACTCAAATGCGGATGGCATTTCTCCTGGCAGGCATGATACCATCCTGACATATTTGCCAAGTTGGCAAGGGCTCACATAGTAATCATGAATGCGACTGTGCTGTAATGTCCACGTTCATATTGAACGAATACAGTGGCAAGCAGATGTACTAATGTACCCATCTGTGAGTCTTTCATTTCACCGACATTAATAAAAGCCATGCAATTGATCTTGGTTATAAGTCATCGAAAATTCCAAATACTAGAAATGAGTTTCATTTTATGGTGCAGGGAAATATAGAAAAGGACCTCGTGGGAAGGACATCCTGTTTTCACAATGTTTATGTTATTTAGGTGAATATTAAAATGCGAAAAAATAACAGCACATTATTTTGAGACAAATGGAAAAAGTGGTGTGAAATCAAGCATAGCTTACTTTTCCACTCTGTGCATGCCTTTTCTGGCTTAATACCAGCGGCGCAGCACATTGCAGTGGCCTGCAGCAACTTGCTCTCTTCATCGTTCATGCAAGCAGGCAACATTCCAGTGCAAACGCAGGCTGAAAACCCTTTTATTTGAGTAAACCAACGGATTGGCCCAGCCTGATCTGTTTCCCTTGATCCCGTTCTGATTCACGTTTTTTGTTGATTGGGTCTTGTTGGCGCCCCCATGCCTCCGGGCTTTGTTTTATGCTCAGTATAAATAAAATACATACATAAAATATAGCCGAGTGTGTGATCAAGTAGCAAAGGCCACGTGCATTGCTCAGCGGTAACGTCTGTGAATGAACAGACCGGCCCTTAAGGAGGATTTGGATGGATAGCCTGCAGTCACAATCCCTCTGGGGCACAGCCTGCCACAATGAATCTTCACGTATGTTCTCTCTGCAGCCCGAGCTCATCTTTCAATTATCTCCCTTCGTGAGACAAAGGACTATAACATCACATCACATAGGTGTATTTAAAGAGCGTGCGTTCACCCCAGTGGGGCATGATGACACTGATGGTAGATGTTTATTGTTACCCATCGTAATGGCACCTGTTAAATCTACCACGGAAAGATCAAAGGCGATGTGGACTTTCTGGAATTCACACTTGACCATGAGGTTAAACACAGATTTCTGTGGTGAATGCATTGTCTCGGGAGGATAGCTCAACAGCAACGTGCTACCTTGGAAGCAAGACGACATGGAGCAACACAGGTTCGATTCCCGGGTGCACTGCGTCATATCATATCACTGAGCCACCAACCCTGCTGCGATTACAGTACATCTCTAGTACCTTTAATTCCTCAGCATCCCATGCCCGACCACAGGTCATGTCACGCAACACAGGCTCATTACAGCCTTGCCGGTATCCTGGTGGTAAATCCGTCAGCACAAAAGCAATCTGGGCACCTGGCTGGGAGTAAGGAATGGCCTTGAGTGTTAAATAAGTTATCCGTTATATCACACAAAAACACTTTATAAGGGGAAACAGTTCTTTATAATGATACTTCTCTTTACTGTGTATACTACTGGAATCCCTAGGCAGAAGAACACCCTATGCCTGTAGGGTGAACCTGCCCATAGTTCAGAGGTGGTGCTCTGCCTATCCAATAGGAAAGGAGGGATGAGAGCTGTCCCTGCATCTACAATGTATACAGTTAGAGCAATTCTCGTTGACTAAAAACAAGAAGTGAGTTGAACCAGGTCTGTTCTACCTCCATGGACATTTTGTCGAGGAAGTATTTCCTTAAGGCACAGAAGCCATCTAGTTTTTATTCACCTTCCAGGAAGTGTGTACATGGTATGCAGACCGAGTGATAATGTGTGGTCCAATCCATTGATAAAAAATCCATATATATGAACCAATTACAGAATATGTACATATACTAGTTTACCAGAGCGTATAGGCTAAATGCCTTATTTCTAAATAATTTGTCCTTTTTCTTTTCATACACCCAGTGTGGAGTAGCAAGGTAAACCAGTAGAGGTTAAAAGTCCAGTTAAATAGAATGGAGAGAGTATGTTCTCCGCTACAGTTTCATCAGTTGAGTCCCGTATCCCAGATCTTTTCAGGGATATCGTCCTTCCTGGTGGTCGACCGGTTTCAATGACATTGTAACTCTAGTCATCTTCATCAGGACCTATACTCTTGGTGCGTCTGGTGAGATCGCCTTGACCATCGATATGGCGGCAGTTACCACATCTAACCTAGGGGAAACATTAACACTTTTTGGCCTTGGTCCGGTGAGCATATATTTCTTTCACATTTAGATTCTATTTCAATACAGTTTGAGCAAGATCCTCTAGATCTAATGATGCTCTATCCTTAAACTCTCATGGCAGCCCGCACCCCCACAGGGTTTCTTATCTTTAAAATAACTCTTCATTAGTTCCCATGGATAAAACACAGCTGATGGTGATAGTATTTTTTGTCAAAAAAGTTACACCTTGGACCCAGATGTGGTGGGATTCCATCTGGATATTGTTTTCTGATGTAGTCTGGATCTCTAATTTTCGAAAATCCTTTTCAAGTATAGAGATCTAAGGCCGAATCACATAAAGGAAGGGTGAAAAAGAAAATGTCAGAACACCAACAAATAGAATTATTGTTACCGGCACTCAGTCTGGCGGTATTACCGCTGGATCACAAGTGCTGGTATGCAGTGCGAGTCCCCATTCAAAGGGGGACATCGCCAGTATTAAAGGTGACGTTATTACCGACGCCGGTAATACCGGCCATTTTTGCCAGGGGGGTGGAGGAATCACCTCCAGTAATAGCTGGAGGTGATTCCTCCACCCCACCGGGAAACTTGCAGCAGGCAGGTGCGGAAACGTGCCGGTATACATTAATACCGGCACGTTAATTCTGCGCCAACCAACTTGTAATGAGGCCCAATATCTCTTCACAGAACCCAACCCTGACGATTTACATAAAAGCAAAGAGCATTATGGGAACATGAGAATGCCCACAATTTTAATTTGGAAACATGTCTTTTAGCAATACAGTAACAAACCTTTTTGAGGGAACATTGAAAGTTACACCCTGCTGTTTTCATTAGTCAGAATACGCACCCTAACAAAAATATGTATGTGAATTGCAGGACATATGTACCAGTTTGGACAGCAACAGCAGAGTATGTGATGTTTTGGTTGTTTCTGAATTCAGTCTCCCATGCGAGTGGTCTACTCATTGAAACGTGGGTTGCTCGAGCGTGCAAGAACTGGGCTTCAGAGCACATCTGTGAATTTCCTGGGATATTCCCTGGACATGGGGACAGAAAAGGACTCTGGCAGTGTTTGGGCAAGACAAACTTTGTCAGAGAGCCATTCTGGCCCAATTCCTTGCCTGGATATGTTGCCTTAAAAATGAAGTAATTGATGTTGTTCTTGCAAAATATCACTGTGTTATGGAGGTCTCTCCGCTGGCTATATGTGGAGGACAGGATTCATTTAAGATCCTGTGTCTGATATATAAAAGATGTAATAATCTGACACTGGTTTACCTGACTAAAAAACGCCAACATGGGAACTCCGATCTCAGGACAAGCTACTATTGGCTATTCCTTCCTCGTCCTGTGTTTATAGAGGTGACCGAAGATTTTCTGTAACCTGACCCAAAGATTGGAACAAGCTCCCATGGGAGATTAGGAATCTGGAGTCTTTCCCACAGTTTCGTAAGGTGGTAAAAATGTGCCTGTTTAAATACACGTGGGAACTACTATTATATCTGTTCCTGAACTTGTCCTTCTATCAGTCATTGGTTATCAAACTCTGCCGTACGTTTTGCCATCTGCGCCTAGATTTCATTATGCTCATCCTATTGCGCGGTATACAAATCTCAAATCTCAATCAATCATCAATCTCTTCATCACTGGGAAGATTTTATATCAGGCACAGGTGGAAAAATACTGACACGGGGCATGTTTCTTAAATATTTCACAGGCTGCTATAGAGTCTCTATTGAAAAAAAAAACTGCTTGACCCTGCATGAGAATGGAAAGGGGTTTATTTAATTCCTTGCCATATTAAACATGTCAATGTCCTTTGTCACCAGTGATCATGAGAGGTCTTTGGCATGTGATCAAGAGCTGGCAGGGATTGACAGAGCTGTTCTTCAGTGGGACACATGTTTTCTGCAGGTCATGACCTAACAAGAAAGCAGGGGTCCCTATTTTGCACTGGTTGGACCTGTCCATTAGAGTCAGATAGGCATCATTTTTCTCCTGTCTATTGTTTAATGTATATGTCAGGCCACCAAGAAACACCAATGCCAACGGTAAGTGGCATTGATGGAATACCTTAAAATCTGTTTGATCAAATTGTTTGCTAAAAACAGCATCCAGTGTAACAAAATACACAAGGGTGAAAGCAAAGTTCAACACTTTTATTCACAAGTAACAGGATGAGGTTTTTTGAACTCATATTAGGCCTAGTGTTTCCCAAATAAAACACAGCAAAAGGTAACAGAACTGATTTACTCAAGGTGGGGCAATTGGCTACCTAAGGTGCCTCCGCTCTTGGCTCAAACTTACTATCTCATGAACATAGCACGCAGCTTGCTACTTTGCTTCACAAATGCACGCTCTGGGATATAGCACCAAGCTCATCTCTTGACTTCACAATCCCAATGATATAAGGCCCAGATCACTTCTTGACTTCACAGTCTTAATGATATAAGGCCCAGCTCAATTTCGGGTGTAAGTCTTAGATATTATCAACCTTTAGTCATAGGCCACCCTCCTGGGCTAAAGACGATACCCTGCGACAATCCTACCAGCAAGTATTACCACCCCCTTGCTTGGGGTGCTGATTTGGGCATACATATGTTCACCTTCTTGTCACCACTTCACATCCTGGACTAATACTGATGCATTTTACACACTTATACCAGCAAGTATTTCCTCTTGCGCCCACCAGCCACGGGTCACCACCCTGGACCAATGTATCTTTTTTATCTAGCTCTGGCTCCTACCAGAGTCTGAGAAATAGCCTTTGGCAGACTTTTGGCTCCAACGCGTCCTTTAGGTCTGGGTTTGGCCAGAGTCTACCATCTAGCCTGGAGCAATTGTTTAGGTTCCTTTCTCCATCTGCATGTGGTCTCTTCAAGTGTTTGAGGTATAGCTATCAGAAGTATCTCAGCTTTCTCTGCTTCTATGGGTCTGGTCACTGTCAGCATCTGAGATGTAGCTCTAAGTAGGCTTTCCATGCTCTGCTCTGCTCTGGGTTTCATCTCCTCCTGTATCTGAGAGTCAGCCCACGGAAGCTTTTCCATTATTCTCCTTTTCTATGCCTGGTCAATGCCAGTTTCTGAGCTATAGCCCTAAGCAGGCTTTCATTTCTCTCTCCACCAGCCCTCTGGCACTCCCCTATTGATATTTCTCTCTGTCCTGCCTTCTGATTATTAGCCTGGTCTGGTCTACTCTGCAGCAAACTTTGCGCTTTTGGGGTACACTTGATTACTCAGATTTTTAAACAATGTTCCTAATTGGTACCTCTGTAGTCATGTTTCTCCTAGCTCATGATTAGCTTTGCATGGTTCCTTTTAGCCATTCTCAGGTATCTTGTTTCTCCCAGCTGTGTGTGCTTGTTTCCTCTCGATCCTAGATTGACCCTAATGGTTACTAATCTGGCACTGGCTTAGGGTTTACAACCCCTTTCTGCCTTTTTTAAATCAATTCCAAGTGCCTTATTGGCCAGGGAACTGCACACTTTATTCCAACATATCTCTTTAAGAAGGCCTTGAGGCACTGGGGTTATTGGAAAACAAAGTTTACACATCGATTTAGAGCAGTACGAACAGCTTAATTTGTCTTCCAAAACAAAGACCAGAGGCATCTTCAATCTAACAGGAACTGACCACTACAATCTAACCCCGCCCACCAGGTCTCAAACCTATATAGATCATTATTAAAGTTTATTGTCGGCCCAGCTTCATGTACCTCAGCGGAACTGGACAATAACAACATGCTTCTCAATCTTTGTTATTTGTTTCAGTCTGAGGTTCTGCACATTGAAGTACGGACTGAATCCTCTTCAGTAATTGTGAAAATAGTGACAATGGTCCCTGATCAATTAAATTTGAAAAACAGGAGACTGTCTTGTTCATAAGGCTAACTGGTTTGGTAGATGAACTCCAGCTGTCCTCTATTAATAAGTCCTTATTGCAGGTTATCAATCAATTGAACCATGGTTCAATGGTGTCAGACAGTATAAACGGTGGGGTTAATACTGTACTTGATGCTCATAATGTGGCTACCAGCTTTGCCTTAAAAATCCTATTGAAATGATGCCACAACATCCACTGTACTTTGTAAAAACACTCCTCAGCGTTGGAGAATATTGTAAAGGCGAACACACATGAAAATGGTTTCATAGGGAACGTAGGTGAGCCTGGTTCTGTTTCCGGTTGTGTGCAAGAACTGAATAGGACCCTGTTTCCAGATTCTTTAGCAGTACAGTGTTTGGATGTCCTGCAGTCAACAAAGGTGGATACTCAAGAGGGCTGTGAAGATGGGGGAGATGGCTCTATTCTATCCAAGAAAAAAGGAGAACATTAAAAAAGGGCAAAGCTATGAAATCTGCTCTGGTGAAATTCACTGAAAATTCGATTAACATTGAGAACTCAAGTAATGAACGTGACAGACTCAAAGAAATCAAGGAAAAGGGAGCTAGGCGAGTGACTAATAAAACGAATAAATAAAACTGGTAACTTAACACATGGGCTAGTGGCTGAAAAGGATAAGAAAAGGAAAGTAGTTAAACATCAATTAGTCGAGGAAGCAATTTCCACCGGTCAAGAGGAGTGCTGTCAGGAAGCTGCCTCTCACGATGCCTCTGAGCAGACAGGGAAAAGTAGTGTGAATGGAAATGCGACACCTCCATCTTTGAGATGCCCCGTGGTGCTTCCTACTTCACAGGTTGTGAGGTCTTTGCTGCTTCCACATTTACCATCTCCAGTCTGTTTGAAGGAGCTCAGTCCCCTATTCATCGTGGCTTTTTAATGGCTATCTTTGGCCATCTTCCAGCTCTTAAAGTAGTTAAAAGTGATGACCTTGACTATCTAGAGCAAGTGAAGAGGTGTTCCTTCCCTTCAACAAGAGTGCACTGTTGCTCATCAGAAGTGGCCTCATTGCTTAGAGCAAATTTAGAATCTCTTTTAAAAAGAGATACAACCGTGATTGTGCTGTTGATGATAAGTTGCAAAGCAACAGGAAGGTGAATGGAAAGCTGACTGACCCCAGTAAGTGTGTTTTGGCTAGTGCTGGGGCGGGCTGCAACTATAGTGGCCACTGTAGATCCCATTGCGAAATCCCATTGGGATTGCCTATGTTCCTTCCTGCCACCCATGCTCACTAAGTCCTGATCTAGTATTATAATAAAATCCTGGAATATGAGGGTCCAGTCCCATTTGTTTAGACAGGACGGCTCATCTGATCTGCTTGTATCCGCAGATGTTATCCTGCTGCAGGAGACTTGGCTATTGGGTGAGGCCTTGTTCAACGGGTACACTTGTTATTTGAAGAAAGTAAAAAAAAAGGGAGAGAAGGGATGCCCATTTGGCGGCCTAGTGACACTAGTATCAAATGACTTGAAGTCTAGTAAAATCCTGGCTCATGATGAAAATGCAAATATTCTAATGTCTAATAGTAGAAGGTGTTGTATCTACACAATGTAAACTATTGGTTGTGAACATCTATGACCCCCCTGGGGGTAAAGCCACAGTGAGTGTACATTGTATAGATTAAATGATGTGTATTAGATCTGCCCAGAGCCATGATGCTAGCCATGGTGTTTGTGGTGATTTGAATGCCAACTGTTTGCCTTCTCTTACAATAAATATGTCACTAAATGGTGTAGTGTCTGGATTGACATCTACAAAAAGGAAAATGGCATGGTTATGGTCTGAATCTTTTGACAACATGGAGTTATATATATATATTGAATGGTGTAGAGACTGGGGATGTTCCGGCTACCCCTACATGGCTCCACATCTTCTACTATAGATTATGTCTATGGCTGGGAAACATTTTTCCATGATGCTGCAGAGCTAAGTACTTCTTTTACGAATTATAGCAATAATGCTATTATAACCTTAAGGTGTGAGATGGCTACTTTGAGAATTAAGAAGTATGATAAAGTTGGCACTGTCACTATAAATGCACGTGTAATAGAATGAGCTGGTCAGAAAAGAATCTGGATAAGATCACTTATTTCATGCTTAAAGTTAAGGATGATTACAAGCGTTACGGCTCATCTAATGAGCTTGTAGAATCGTAAATTCTTCAATCGAGCCATCTAGGCTGAGGGATGCCCTACCATTATACATCTTGTACGTTTGTTTGTGTGTTTGTTGTTTGTTTATTCATTTATAATGCACACCAGACCCGAAGGTATCAGGGAGCAGAGGTCACAAGGAGATACAAAGCTTAGTTACAGGAATAAATTACAAATGGCAGACAAATAAGGAACAGCGGTACAAGTACAGGAAGCAAATATGAATCCATTTTCAATAGCAAATATGAATCAATACACACAAAGAGGAACACATGAACAGGAGTGCTCTATAAGAGCCAAAGTAGGATCAGGTAGTCCGAATAACATGTGGTGAGGAGACCAGGCCTTAATGATCTGTAGACTTAAGCCAGTTGATGTAGCTAAATCTAATGTTCTGGTAGGGTTGGTCCTCTCGGAGTGAGGGTGGCAAGGCGTTCCATAGTTGGGCCGCTTTGACAGGGAAACTGCTGCCTCCAACTTTAGATAGTTTATATATGGGAATAGAGAGGCAGTTAGTGTTGACTAGTCTACACGGTCTAATAGAGGTCCTTCTGAGGAATCTCTCTGAGAGATAGCTAGGAGCAGCGTTATTCAGGGCTTTATGGGTAAGTGAAGCAGTTTTTAGCTGGATTTTGTCGTGGGTCGAAAGCCAGTTGTTTTGACGCCTAATCTCGGATATGAGAGTTCTCCTAGCCACGCCGAGGGCCGCTCAAAGGGCATTATTTTGTAGCATTTGGATTCTCTGGATCATAGATTTATTTGAGCCAATGTAAAGGATGTTACAATAATCTAGTCTAGAGAGAATGGGAGCTCTTGCCAAGATGATGCTGCTGTTATCGGAGAGAACGGGTTTACCGGTTCTAATACGTTTACAGGTCTAAGCGGTGGCCAAAGCCATGGCATTCACTTGTCTGGTAAAGGAGAGCGTAGAGTTGAGGTAAAAACCAAAGGTTTTCACCTCGTTGGCCACTTTGATAAGGTTCCCATCGATGATGAAGGAGGAATATTCTTGGCCTAGTTTTTTGAGGTTGGCGGGGGTACCCAGGATGATGAGCTCCGTTTTATCATCATTCAGGCATAGACTGTGAATTGCCATCCATGCCTGGATGATGAAGTAAACTCTATTCACCAAGGCCAAATCCTTAGCATAATCCCCTGAAAGTGGGAGGGGAATCTGGGTATCATCTGCGTAGTTAGTGTAGGTGATACTAAGATGGTCCAGATCGTTGAAAAGAGGATTAGTGAATATGTTGTACAATGTGGGAGAGACGCATGAACCCTGGGGCACCCCACAAGTAATGGGAATGGGGTGTGCCGCTGCTGAAAGGGAGAAGACCCTCGTGGTCCTATCACTTAAAAAAGACTCAATCCAAAGTATGGCTTCTTTGGAAAAGTGTGCGGATAGGTCTAGATGGCTGCATAAGATCTTGCGGTCCACAAGGTCAAATGCAGCCGAGAGGTCCAGGAGGAAAAGGAGGGTTGATTTCCCCTTGTCCGTTAGCTCATCGACCTGGGCCTTTAGGTCGATGAGGGCAGTTTGTGTTCCGTGTTAGGGACGGAAACCTGATTGTCGAGCTCCTAAAAGATGGTGTAGCTCCAGATATTTCTGGATTTGAAGGTATGCAACCTTGTCTAATATTTCTAGGAGAAAGGGTACTGTTGTGATGGGTCGGTAATTGGTAGGTATTAGTGGGTCTAGAGGTTTTTTTTTAACAATGGGAGCACCCATGATTCTTTAAGTTTAGTGGGCATAGTGCCAGATGCGAATGAAGCATTGATACATTTTCAGATAAAGGGAGCAAGATCCCTTGCTGTGTCCTTTATAAGCTGGGCTGGACAGAGGTCGCCCTGGCATTTAGAGGGCTTAAGTGAGAGTATGACTTTTTCTACCAGAGGATGGAAGTTTTGGTAAAGCTGAAGAGGGTAGGAGAGGTGTCAGAGGTTGTATTATTAGGTGGGATGTTAGAAGTCGTGTTTTTAGCGGGGATAGATGATTTAGGGATGCTTTCTTTTGGGCTATTTTATTTTGGAGGGTGGTTACTTTGTTGGAGAGCACCTGTTGGATGCCTGAGCACCAGGTTTTGTCTTTGCTGCAGGTGCCTGGCATAGGGTTGGGGGTCTCTAATTCTTTTAGGATTATGAATAATTCCTTCATACTAGAATTAGCTTGAAAAATACGGTTGTTATAGGATTCTCGTTTGGCCAGGCAGATTTCTCTTTTTTGTATAGGGATGAGATCTTAGTCAGTTTAATTCTGTTTGCTTCTGAGGGGAGTAGTCTCCAGGCAGCCTCACTGTTTCTTGTTTTTGCCATATGTTTGTTAGGTGTGGGGTGAACCACTTGTTCAGGTGAGTTTTGGGCTTGCTTGGTCTCAGTTCAATCGGGGCAATGATGTCAAGCGAGGTTGACATGATTTTATTATACTCGTCAACAAGCGCTCCAGGATCTAAGCTGTCTGCAAGAGAGTTAAGAGTGGGGAGAATAGTAGGAATGAGTATGTCCACTGTGATATTCTTTTTGTTCCTAGTTAAGATAGGTGGGGCAGTGTGAGTAGCTAGGGGGAAGGGTCTGGTAGTATTGAGTGTAAAGGATAGGAGGGAGTGGGACGTCCAGAGTTGTGGGGAGATGGAGGTGATTTTGGCGATGCAGTTGTAGTCAGCCACCCAGTCTAGGGTTCTCCTTTTATTATGGGTAGGCGCACTTATTCTTTGGGTCAGGCCAAGTTCGGGCAGGATATTGGCAGTTGAGGTGACATGTTTATCTATTGGGTCATTAAAAGCCAGGTTTGAGGTCACCTAGAAGTAGTAATTGTGAAGTAGTTTTAAGGTTGTTAGAGAGTATGGTATAGATATCCTTTTCAAAGGTCCCCATGGGGTTACGGGGTCTGTAAATCAGATGAATGGTAAGGGTCTGGGAGTTGACTAGTGGGAGTTTAGCTGTAAGAACTTCTCAAGACTGGATATCTTCGGAAGGTTCAACTCTCAAGGAGAGGCTGGATTTGGAGATAATGGTGATGCCTCCACCTCGTGCCTCGTGTAGCCACCGGGAACTGCTAGTATGAGTTTACGGCCTGCTGCATCATGCAGCCATGACTCGGTGATGGCTAGAAAGACAAGATTTTCTGCCAAAATCAGGTCAGCAATTTCTGTGGCATGTGCTACCAGAGACCTGGCGTTTATTAAAGCATCCATTAAGCAGAGGGATAGGGAGAACTATGTCGGAGATGTGGGTGGTTACGGGATCTGCTCTCTTAGGTTGATGGGCTGAGTTGTGCTTAGGGGTAACATGAGGTGAACTGTTGGAGGAGAGGTTGGTACTCGTGGTCTTTTGGCTGACGGGATAGTTTGTTTTCTTATTGGGGATAGGCATTGATCTGACGATGTGTTCAAATAGTTTGCTTAATCTAGATCGGAGTCTGGTATTCCTAATATCTGTGATACAGGGATTGCTTAGGAGTGAACTCGGTATAGAAATACTAGGTTGGGCGGGGTCAGATAAGGCATTTCTAGTCATTGTAAGGTTGGTCGAGCTTAGTGGAAGGTAAGGGGTAGAGAGCCTAGCATAGCATAATAAGATATTAAGATTAAGTAGTGTACCTGGGGCGATGGATGTGGTAAACATACTGGGATAGAGATCGTAGTTGTTTCCACAATAGCATAGGCAGGTATAATCAACGGAATGGGCGGGCTTTTCATCTGCGTTTGACACTGTTGACACACTAAATTGCAGTCTAAATTGGAAAAAATGTGTCTTCCTGGCAATTTGCTCTATGCCTGCTAACTTCTGTACCATGACAAAATGGCATGTGTGAGATTGAATGGCCTAAGTCAACTTTCTGAACTGGTGCCTATTAGGGGGGGTTCAGACAAGGATGTGTACTGGCCCCACTCCTATTTAACTTGTTTGTTTCTGTTACACCCCGCCGTGCACATCACTCCAGAAGACGGGCTTGTTCTTTAAAAGGTACGCACAAACATGTTTTCCTTCCTTATGGTATGCGGCGCTTCATTCCCCCGTTCCTTTCACAATGGAGATTGCGGCAGGGATTGAACAAACTACGAGTACCATGATGCTCCACTGCACTATCATGTGCTCTGCGCCTCCAATCACCATGCTCTGACGTTTTGCTTTCTCTTTCGGATAAATGCAGTCTTTTCATTCAGCTCGCTGCTTCTGATTGAAGTTGCTGACGCCTTTGAAGTTTCGTCTTCGTTCTTTCTTGAAAATCTGGAATTCTTGACCTTTGCCTGCCTAACGGACCGTCTTGTCTGCTGCTTTGTACTTTACTGCCAGGTTAGTGTACCAGGACCTATTTCATGTTTTCACGGACTGCCTTGCCAAATCGATTTTGTACTTCTGTTGCCCGCACGTTACCAGGACCCTTTCAAGTCTTGCTCCTAGCCCCGAACAGCACATCTAACAGGATTACCGTCTGGGATTCATTGACATTTCTATCAAGTCTGATCTATTGGACATTGGGAATTGTGTTTACCTTTCTTCAACAAGTGCACAGGGGGACGCTGCGCAGAGTGTGCACCAACCCGGAACTAGTGCGTTCCTCGTGCCGTTCGGGTTAGAACCCTCACTAACATTCCCATTTATTATTTTATACTGCCGTTTGTTTCACCTTGAATTGATCCCAACACTACTAGTGGTAAGGAGTGTTTCTTTCCTATTCCAACCCATTGTCATAGTTCCTTGAATAGTCTTGACAGGGATATTGTCTTGAGGTAGAAATAATCCATCCCCGGTCTGCAATTATAGAACTCATCTCTTCTTCTTTATTTTTACAGCTGGTAAACCGTGGCGGTGTGTTCTCCCCGCTCTTTTGGGTGATCGGGCTCTTGTACTGTTTTAATCAGTAGGGGGTCATATCATTTTAAAGATCTATTCCCTCACAGAGAGGAGGCTCGGTTGGAGGCCCCATCCAAGCTCTTCAATCAAACCCTGCGAATACCGGTACTGGTCACCTCCTTATCCTCATCCTGGTTGGTGAGTAACAGAATCAGAAGCCTTATTAATATGGAAGGAGAGGACCCCTTAGCCGCCATGGTACGTCTGGTGGCAGAACTCCGGGCTGAGATTTCAGTAGCTCATGATGCTCTGAGTCACAGGATTGATAATCTACAAAGATTTCCGCAGCCGCAGTCTTTGGGGATAGACGTCTCAAACGCTTCTGCATCGACTTCAGGGGTCTCTAATCCCTCAACATCGGGGTTTGCTGCGGCCCCAGTACTGGTGGCTTCCCAATTCCCGTTAGCTCCTCCTGAGAGATTTCTTGGAGACCCAAAAAATTATAGGACCTTTATTAATCAGTGCAAGCTGCACTTTCTTTGTCGCCCTACGGCCTTCCCTAATTCAACGACAAAAGCTGCCTTTATCCTTTCCAATTTTGGTGGAACCGCTGCAGCCTGGGCTAACCCTCTACTCGAGTCAAACAGCTACCTGCTATATGACTGCGATGCCCTCATCGCAACTATGAACCGGGTTTTTGACACTTGTTACAAATCCCAGGCTACGGACCTTGAGTTCCTGAATTTACGCCAAGGGACATCCTCTCTGTTTACCTATCTTACTAGGTTTAATCAACTGGCAGCCGAAACGGACTGGCCAGAAGAGAAAAAATCGGCAGTCTTTTACAAAGGGCTATCAAAGGAATTAAAAGATGTATTAGCAACCGTACCTACAGTTCCCACGGCTTTTGGTGAACTCCTGGATTTGGTTTTGCAGATCGACGCCCGAAGAGCAGAAAGAAAAGGGGAACGCAAACCAGCAGGTTTGACCCCTCCACTGCTGGAAACCGCCAGTTCTTCCTTGTCCGCCCCTGAACCCATGCAAGTGGGGGCTATACGGGGACCCCTTACTCCAGCCCAAAGGGAACACCGCAGATCTAACAATCTTTGTATGTATTGGGGTTCGGCGGACCATCTACTTAAGGACTGTCCAAAGAAACCTGTTGGGAAGGCGGGAAACGCCAAAACCCGACGCTAGTAAGATTCCCTTCGCCGGGGGTACATTCTTTGGACTCACACGGGGTCACCTCTGCCCCTGTTAGCTTACCTGTGGTCTTTACAGCGACTCCTGACATCTCTTTTTCTTCTTTATCCATTATTGACTCCGGCGCCACAGGGAACTACATGGACTATGACTATGCTAGTTCTCATAATGTGCCTATGGTGTCTAAGGTACGTCCAGAAACCGTTCATGCAGTGGACAGTACCTCCTTGGTATCTGGGTTGGTCACCCAAAACACTTCTCTGGTTCGAATGCAAACCAAAGAAGGGCATACCGAGAACATAAAATTCGACTTGATCAAGGCCCCCCAGTTCCAGGTCATTTTAGGGGTTCCCTGGCTTCAACAACATAACCCTGCCATTGACTGGGCTAAGGGGGTCGTTCAGTTTCCATCCTCGCTCTGCAATGAACAATGCTTTCTAAGCACTAATGTGTCACCCGATTCTTCATGTCAGGCATTAGTCGCCTCCACAGCCCTTATCGGGGCTGTTACCACTGCTCCCGATATAACTATTCCATTGGAATATCAGGCCTACCGTGATGTCTTTGACAAGGGTGGAGCCGACCACTTACCACCACATCGTCCATACGATTGTCCTATTGATTTAACACCTGGGGCCAAAATTCCAACTGGCAGAGTGTACTCCCTTACGTTACCAGAGGATAAGATATTAAAAGACTATATTGAGAATGCCTTGAGCAACAGGTTCATCAGGCCGTCCAGGTCCCCTGCAGCCTCTCCGCTCTTCTTCGTTCCTCAGAAGGAGGGTGATCTTCGCCCTTGCATTGACTATAGGGCCTTAAATTCGGTCACAGTAAAAAACCAGTGCCCTCTTCCGTTAATCTCTGTTCTTCTGGATCAATTAGGTACTTCTGTTATATTTACCAAACTGGATCTGAGGGGAGCGTACAATCTTGTACGTATACGCAAGGGGGACGAATGGAAGACGGCGTTCAAAACCCGGTACGGATTATTTGAGTATCTTGTCATGCCCTTTGGGCTATGCAATGCTCCGGCCACGTTTCAGGCCTTTATGAACGATATCTTCCGTGACTGTTTGGACCAGTTCGTAGTAGTCTACCTGGATGATATCATTATATACTCTTCATCTAGGCAGGCACATAAGGAACATGTGCTTTTTGTTCTGCAGAGACTGCGAGAGAACCATTTATTCATTAAAGCCGAGAAATGTGTCTTCAATACCACTGAGGTCAAATTCCTTGGTTATGATCTCACTAATCAGGGTATCAGAATGAGCCGTTCGAAAGTTAAGGCAGTCTTAGAATGGCCTATTCCCACCTCAGTCAAAACACTTCAGTCGTTCTTGGGCTTCTCAAATTTCTATAGACGTTTCATACACTCCTTCTCCTCCATCTCAGCTCCTTTGACAGCATTGACTAGTTCCAAGCAACCCTTCCGTTGGACTCCTGAGGCACAAGAGGCCTTTGATGCTCTAAAAGAGGCCTTCTCCTCTGCCCCGGTACTACAGCACCCTAAACCACTGTTACCATACTTGGTGGAAGCAGATGGTTCGGGATCCGCTGTTGGGGCCGTCTTATCTCAGCGTTGTCCTGATTCTGGGGAAATACACCCTATAGCTTATTTCTCTAGGAAACTCACTCCCTATGAGAAGAATTACCCCATTACGGAAAGGGAATTGTTGACCATCAAGGAGGCTTTTTCAGAATGGAGACATCATTTGCTGGGTGCACAGCATCCTGTTACGGTTTTCTCAGATCATCGCAGTCTGTTGGCTTTCAAATCTATGAAATGTCTCACTGCTCGTCAGGCCCGCTGGCACCTCTTCTTTTCACAGTTCAACTTCACTATCATCTATCGTCCGGCACGTCTCAATACATGTGCTGACGCCTTGTCTCGCCTGCCTCAAGATCCTCAGAGTACCATTCTTGACCGACCTTTGGTTTTACCCTGCAGGGTGGTCTGCAGATGCACCCCACATCCGTCTTTGCGTTCCATATTTACGGAATGGGTTGCCACTCATGCAAAGGAATGCCTCGACCTCAATCTTGACATTGTTCAGGGGTTGCCTTACATCCAGGGTCGGCTATACTTACCTCCCGGAGAAGCACGTCTTCGTGCTTTTACCTGGTCACACGACTCGATTTCGGCCGCTCATCCCGGTCAACAGAAGACTTTGGAGGCTATTCGCCGTTGGGCTTGGTGGCCCTCGATGTCTAAAGATGTCATTGACTACCTTGCCTCCTGTTCAGTCTGCTCCCAATGCAAAACTACTCGGTCCAAGCCCATGGGCCTCCTACAACCGCTCCCTGTGCCACATAAGCCGTGGTATATGGTATCCATGGACTTTGTAGTGGACTTACCTCCTGTGAACGGCTTTAACACCATCTGGGTTGTGGTCGATTATTTCACAAAACTGGCCTTATTTGTCCCCTGTATCGGTCTCCCATCTGCCCCAGCATTGGCGTCCCTCTTTCTTAAGAACGTTTTTAGGTTCTTTGGCCTTCCCTCTATCATCGTTTCAGACCGTGGGTCCCAATTTACGTCACGCTTCTGGAGAGCCTTAACGGCGTCGCTTCAGATCGAGGACCGTTTCAGTTCGGCCTTTCATCCACAAACGGATGGCCAGACAGAGAGGGTTAACGCCACCTTGGAACAGTATCTAAGGTGTCTCTGTCTTCAGTTCCAGTCGGATTGGTTGGTGATGCTCCCACCGGCTGAATTTGCATACAACAATTCCTTACACTCCTCTTCTGGTGTTTCTCCCTTCTTTGCTTTATACGGGCAACACCCTCGTTCCTTGCCTCTGGATCCGGCTCTTCCAATTGATAACCCGGCAGCTCTGGATTGCGTCCGGAACATGCAGACGGTGCATGACTCCGTTCATGGACACCTATTGAAGGCTCAGAGACGGGCCAAATTCTATGCCAATAAGCATCGGATCCCTGCACCCGATTATACGGTAGGCATGAAGGTATGGCTCTCCACGCGCAATCTGAACATACCTGGCAAACGTGCGCTCCTTCCGAAATTTGTGGGTCCCTATTCGGTGACGGCCGTGATCAACCCGGCAGTGGTGCGTCTTTCTTTGCCTTCTTCGTGGAAAGTGCATCCCGTGTTTCATGTGAGTCTGCTGAAACCATGTATTGCCTCCACCAGGCTGCCGGCTCGTCCTTCTCCAGTGCAAGTGGATGGTGACCTGGAATATGAAGTTACTGGCATACTGGATTATCGTCTGCGCAGAGGTCGTCCCTTCTACCTTGTTGATTGGAAGGGCTATGGTCCCGAGGACCGGTCTTGGGAACCTTTGTGCAATATACATGCGCCTGCCCTTTTGCGCCATTTCCATGCCCGTAGGGGGTTGGCGCCGTTTTTGGGGGTGGATACTGTTACACCCCGCCGTGCACATCACTCCAGAAGACGGGCTTGTTCTTTAAAAGGTACGCACAAACATGTTTTCCTTCCTTATGGTATGCGGCGCTTCATTCCCCCGTTCCTTTCACAATGGAGATTGCGGCAGGGATTGAACAAACTACGCGTACCATGATGCTCCACTGCACTATCATGTGCTCTGCGCCTCCAATCACCATGCTCTGACGTTTTGCTTTCTCTTTCGGATAAATGCAGTCTTTTCATTCAGCTCGCTGCTTCTGATTGAAGTTGCTGACGCCTTTGAAGTTTCGTCTTCGTTCTTTCTTGAAAATCTGGAATTCTTGACCTTTGCCTGCCTAACGGACCGTCTTGTCTGCTGCTTTGTACTTTACTGCCAGGTTAGTGTACCAGGACCTATTTCTTGTTTTCACGGACTGCCTTGCCAAATCGATTTTGTACTTCTGCTGCCCGCACGTTAACAAGACCCTTTCAAGTCTTGCTCCTAGCCCCGAACAGCACATCTAACAGGATTACCGTCTGGGATTCATTGACATTTCTATCAAGTCTGATCTATTGGACATTGGGAATTGTGTTTACCTTTCTTCAACAAGTGCACAGGGGGACCCTGCGCAGAGTGTGCACCAACCCGGAACTAGTGCGCTCCTCGTGCCGTTCGGGTTAGAACCCTCACTAACATTCCCATTTATTATTTTATACTGCCGTTTGTTTCACCTTGGATTGATCCCAACACTACTAGTGGTAAGGAGTGTTTCTTTCCTATTCCAACCCATTGTCATAGTTCCTTGAATAGTCTTGACAGGGATATTGTCTTGAGGTAGAAATAATCCATCCCCGGTCTGCAATTATAGAACTCATCTCTTCTTCTTTATTTTTACAGCTGGTAAACCGTGGCGGTGTGTTCTCCCCGCTCTTTTGGGTGATCGGGCTCTTGTACTGTTTTAATCAGTAGGGGGTCATATCATTTTAAAGATCTATTCCCTCACAGAGAGGAGGCTCGGTTGGAGGCCCCATCCGAGCTCTTCAATCAAACCCTGTGAATACCGGTCCTGGTCACCTCCTTATCCTCATCCTGGTTGGTGAGTAACAGTTTCTGACCTCGGATTGTCCCAGGGTAAAGTTAATAATGCTCTGCCTAAGTTCGGCCATACAAAAATAGGTTGGCTCGGGTATGGCGATGACTGTTATTTGTTATAGCACTTATATAGGTATTATTCAAAGTGCCTGAGCCATCCTGGGATATGCCTAATTGTGAATATGAAAAAAAAACAGTTTATGACATTTGGTAGGAAACGTGTGGCACGTTCTCAAATTAACTTTGTTGATTGAGGGTATTATTGAGAGAGTGTGTAATTATCCCTTCTTGGACTGTGAGATCAAGGCAGGAGGCAGTAATGACATGCTCTTGAGGAAAAAGCGTGCAAACGTTATCTCCACTATGGCAACTATTAGACAGTTCTCTAGATGTACTGCAGTATATAGCCTCATTGGCGTTATTCATGTCTACAAACAAAAACTTTCCTCTTCAATGCTTTATGCCCTCGAAACCACCCAAAAAGACCACTCTGTCTGGGCGAACAGAGTGGAGGACGTTATATGGAGGAAAGTGTTGGGCCTTTCAAATTCAACGCCAATTGAGGCAGTGAGATTGGAACTGAGTTTGATCCACTATGATTAAGATCAATCAGGGCAGTCTCTACATAAAAATAATGTGTGCGCAGGAAGGCAACTTAATAGGTATTGTTAAGACTGCCGTCGTGTCCCATAGAAGTGTGGTACTGCAATCCTTAAAAAGGGTAAACAATGATTTATTGTTTTCTCCTGATTGGCTGCAATCCCAAGTGGAATTATGGTATAGGTGCTCTACTGAAACTATTTAGATATTGTGCTGAAAAATGGGATTGAGTTAACAGCCATGAAAAATTAACTAGAATGAGTTCACTTTCCACATTTGCTCAAATGTTTGTTACCTTTAAAAATCCTCACCAATATATACATCTTGCTCCATCCTCTGCTCCGAGAAGACTACTTATGTCACTCAGTTTTAATAGGCTAGAAGTACTGGATAGTAGCGGAGCATGGCTCGGCATTCCTAAAGGCAAACCCACATTCCTAGCCATTCCCTTACTGTGGCTACTATCTATCGGCCACCTGGTTAGATCTCCTCCTTCCTCTCTCAGTGGGTGGACCTCTCCTCTTCCCTCCTGGTCTCGACAACACAACTCCTCCTTCTTGGAGACTTTAACCTCCACCTGGATGCTTCCAGTCCTTCCTCTGGACTCTTTTGTAACCTCTGCAACTCTCTCTCTCACTCTCTATCCTCCCCTCAGACCAACTCTGCAGTGCACACTCTGGATGTTCTGATCTCTACAGACCTTCCCCTTCCTATCCCTCTCACAACTCCTCTCTCCTGGAGTGATCACTTTCTCCTTTCCTCCCAGCTCACTATCGCCACCCCTCAGGCCAAGCCAACTCCAGCACTGCCACCTACCTTCTTGGTTATCCGACCCATGAACCGTGTGTCACTTGAAGCTTTTGCCACCACTTTCTAAACCCCTCCTCCCCCTTTGGCTGACTCACATCCTAACACAGCCCTTGCTATGCTCCACTCTGCTATATCTGATACTCTTGTTGTGCTTGCCCCTGTCATGAGGATCTGCTTGAAGCCCAAAGCCAAGTGCAACTACTGGTACGATTCAGACCTCCTCAACCTTAAACGCAAGTGCAGGGTAGCTGAGAGGAAATGGCATGCTTCCTGTACATCCTCGGACAAACTGGCCTGCCGCCTGCTCCAAAGGCAATACCGGCTCTCTGTCTGCACCAAGAAGAGAGCCCTCATCCAAGCCCGCGTCTCTGCGGCATCAAACAACTCGGCCAAACTCTTTAAAATCTGCAAGGAGCTGGCCAATCCTTCTGTAGTCTCTAACCTCTCCTGTACCCTCCCAGGTGCCCCGGGCACGGCCCTTGCTTCTCAATTCATCTCTGAAACTCAGGACATCCTGTCCCCACTCTCTTCCTCTCCTCCGCCTCCCTCTACTCCCCACTCTTCCTCTGGCCCTTCTGTGGCCACCCCTCCTCCCTCCTTCTCTGCCTTTCCCCTGTTCTCCTCAGATGAGGTTTCTAGATAAGTCTGATCTATGAAAGTCTTGTCAAAACAGGTTCTCACCTGTTCCTCTAAAACCACGAAGGACCACATTCACAACCTGGCTCCTGCTCTGGCCGACTTCTGCAACCACTCCTTTGCCACTGGAGCCTTCCTTTCCCCCCTGAATCACTCCCTTGTGCACCCTCTTCTCAAGAAACCCTTAGCCGACCCCTCATGCCCTGCTAACTACCACCAATCTCCATCACTCCTTTCCTGGTCAAACTCCTGTAAAAGCTGCCCATCTCCCAGCTTAATCTTCACACTGAATTGGTTGGTTGTCTCCGTGACCATCAGTCTGGCTTCGGAGCTACTAGAAGCATGGAAACTGCTCTCCTGAACATCAGCGAAGACCTGCTCTCAAACCTTGACTACAATACCCCTTGTGTCCTCATCTTACTTGATCTCTCTTCTGCCTTTGACACGGTCAACCATGCTATCCTGCTCAACCGTCTCAGTGATAACCTGGTTATCACAGATCAGGCCCTAGCATGTCTGACCTCTTTCCTCTCCGATTGACCCTCCCAGGTCCAACTTGGGTCCTTCCTCTCCTCTATTTCTATCTCTGCCTGTGGTGTTCCCCAGTGGTCTAACCTCTCTACCTGGCTGTGCAACCAATGCCTGGCACTTCTTGCCCACCACATTGCCACTCTCTGCCCCAACTTTCAGTGCTATGCGGATGACACCCAGCTCATTTTCAGGCTCCCTTCTGCCACCTCTTCTTCTTCTCTCATCTCTGACAGTCTGTCCGCTATCCAGGAGTGCTGTGCCACCAAAGATATGTCCCTTAATGCCAGTAAGACTGAGATTCTCCTCATCGGCACACCTGCTCCCTCCTTTCCTATTGCTCTCTGGTCGGCCTCCCTTGGCCCCCTTTCTTCTCCCACCTGTGAGGCTAAAAACCTTGGGTCATCTTCAACTCCACACTCTCCTCCTCTCCTCACATCTCTGACGTCTCTAAGAAGTCACACTACCAGCTGCACCTCCTCAGAGGTATTCTTCCTTTCGACTCCTTCCCCCAGAAACTCACTGTCTCCAGAGCTCTGGTTCTCTCTAGGCTTTACTACTGCAACAGCCTCTTTCTAAATCTGCCTGCTTCTACTCTCCGCCCTCTTCAAATCACCCAGAACAGGATTGCGAGACTTTCCTTGGCCTCAAGCCCAGGGATTGTATTTCTCCAGGACTGAAATCTCTACACTGGCTCCCAGTGGCTGCGAGGATTAAGTTCAAAACCCTCTTCATTGTCCACAAGGTCTTCTGTAGCCTGGGGCCTCAATACCTTCAACTTTCTCTTCCTAAATACCATCTCTCTTGAGCTCTTTGCTCATCCGCCTCCAACTCCCTCAGGGCCAGTCGCTTCTGCAAGCAACGAGTTGGTGGTAGGTCTCTTTCTTCTGCTGGGGCCTCCCTCTGGAACAGCCTCCTTGACTCCCTGAAACTTGAGGAGAACCATCTCCGGTTCCAGAAGAACCTCAAGACCTTCCTCTTTGCTTCTGCTTTCTCTCCTCCTCTCCCCTGCTGAACTCCTGACTGAAACTGCATTGGTCACCTGGCTACCCTCTGTTCTCGGGACCAGGTCCCCTCCCCCACCAGCTGCAGACCTGCTCTGACTCCCGGCAACCCCTGCACTTGATGGCTGTTTCTGTATCCCTACAGTCCCCGCCAGCTCTTGACACTTCATGTCTGCACTTACCCCTGCGCTTGCCACAAGCTGGCCGCACTTTTTACTTATTGTTTGTTTATTCTATTTATTTATTACTGTTGGTCCTATGTAGTGCACTGCCCCCTCTGCCTTACCCCGACACTTTCCCTTTCCTCCCTCCCCTGCACTTGAGCGAACTCAATGTCACCTGGCCTAGTAAGATTGTTGTCTCTGTCTTCCCTCAGTTCCACCTCCCTTGCCTCATCGCGCCTTGAAACGCGCGTTATAAAATGCCATATCATATCACATGTTGGCTTTGTCTTGATGTACAGCAATTCAAAACTATTAGGCATGTGACCACATTGTGCCCGGCCATGTTTAAGATCTACCTCCTGTACTATAGCAAACATGTTGACCATATACATGTAATAAGAAATAATCATTTTTGGCTGAGGTGTGTATCAGGCGATAGCAGGGGTTTGTTTATTGCGATAGTACAGGTTTGGAAAGTTGCTACTGTTAGGTTGACCGAATGGGGCCTTACTAATTGATTTTGATTTAGTAGGCATATGTTGATCATTTTAAATTTTTACTTTTATTGGTAATTATTTTTTATTTTTCAACTAAGATAAGCATTGTATATGATGTATGCTGTTAGGTTGTCCTAATGTGCCCAATAAATGATTTTATAAGTGTTGGCTAATGTGTAATAAAGTCTGTTGTAATATGTGGCTTATGAGGGTTGCCAGACATTTGGTCGAAAAAAATTGGTCGACCAGACAAATGGTCGAACCAATTTGATCGAAAACCAAATGGTCGAATTTTTTTTTATTTTATTTTAACCCTTTTTTTCATTTTTTGGGGGGGTCCCCCCCCAACCCCCTTTTTTTCTCTAAAAACCCCTTTTTTTACTAAACGAAAACCCGAAAAATAAATATATAAATAAAAAAAAAAATTCGACCATTTGGTTTTTGACCAAATTGCGTCGACCAAATTGCAGTCGACCAGTTTTTTTTCGACCAGTTGACTGGACACCGCTTATGAGCAGTGTATTGTTAATGATTGTTTTATTACCAAGAATGTATTGCATTGTATAATATGATTTTGTTTTTTTATAAATTTTCTTTTTTTTAATTGAATGCTTGTGTAATGTTTTATAACTGTACATACAAAAATAAAAAATAGAACATTCACTTTTTTGTTGTTAAAGGTGACTAATTCAAAGATAAACTATGTTCGAGAATCACATTTAAAGCCTTTTCGGTGTAGGGAAACCTCCTCCTTCAGACAAACAGTTTTACAAGGAGTACCCTGCACATGTCATCAATCAAAATCATAACACAAAAAGCTTTGGCTTTAAGCAACAGATGTGAAAAATAACCATCATTAGTATTCTAGAAGAGTATATTCATTAGTTCGAAACTAAAGAATAAGCAAGTCACATTCTTAAACATCAATACTATTAATAGCTGAATAATACTACCTCCACAAAGTCCATGCCAAGAGAAGATGCCCTCAGGGATCATTGTGGAATTTGTGAAGAAGCTGATGGATCCACTTCTGATCCGCACATTTTTCAAATACAGTACAACAAACAATACAACCAATATTATCTTCAAAGTTTGGGCATGGCATCTACCCGCAGCCCATCACGGCAAAAACCCTGTGAAACCAGCCTTACTGTGACAAGTTCACACAGACCATGAAGAAATCCAACCCACAACTACACACTCAACCAGAGAAGACGGAGTAATGAGGCTCAAGCCTCGGTATCCAATACTCACTGCTGTCTTGCACGCTCTAAAGCACTTCTGCCAACTCCCCAAAGAAGAGACAGACGCCTGGGTAGCGAAGTGCTAGCGAAACTCCTGCTGAAGAACTTAACCGCTAAGCTTTGTAGTAACCCTACAGCTCTGTCAGCCATTGGCTCCACATAGAAGAAAGTGCGAGTGTGTCTGAAGAACACTAATCCCGCCCAAGGAAAACTTGATTAAGCGCAGGCCAATCAAGCGGCGCAGGTTTCAGGGTGAGGGGAGGGGGACGGACTAAGGCAGCCCTTCAAGCTGTCGGCCGTTCCTCACCTTCACCCTGCAGTTCACATTAAGGCGCTACATTAACGGTGGCATTTTATCTCACCGTTATAGGAATTGACTTTGGATGGTGTGCTATTAAGTTGTACATGATAACGTGTTCATGTATAGCCTATCATCCACTTTGTAATTAATGTATCAAGCAGAATTTGCATGCACAAATTAATCTGCAAATTTAGTGATAAGCATCATTCCTTGCGCTAATTTAAGTATCCTACTATGGTACTATGGTCTTAAGTAGCATTATTTGCACAAGCATTCGCACGTTTATACCTTATGTCTCCTACTAAGGTATTATTGTTTTAAATTCTCCTTGCTGTGGCAGGGTAACAGCCTGCCGCCTGTAATTTGCACTTCATTGTTTGGCACTTTTGGGTTAACTGCAGTGGCAGGCGATAACTTTCTATGCCAGTTGTCACACGTCTGCCTCTGCTACAACTTCATTTTAGCACTGAATTGCTATAAAGTGGCAAACTATTCAATATTGAGCAGTCCTGCACACCGAATTCATTGGCTCTGCATTATAGTGAAGTGGGTACTAGTTTTAACGCAAGGAGGCCAGAAGACATGTTAGTGTAATGCACAATGCACCCTTCCTACCCACTGGTGCTTGTGAGAACAAAGATGCTCTGGTTAATAAATGCATTCACTGGTTTAGACACCTAAGGGGCTGTTCGAAAGCGTTCGAAAACGTATGCCAAACAATGAAGGATACTACATACAGATTTTCCTGAAAGGTAGTACCCTGGTCCAAAGGCTCTTAGCCGTATAATTTCGTACATACCCGCTGCAGGGCTACAGAATTCTACTAAGATCATGTCATCCGTCACATACTAGTCATCATGACACGAGCAGATACTCTTCACCGAGGGGGGTAAAATCTGTTCTGAACTCCAATACACCAAAACCTAAGTGCGCTGAGAGGGAGGTAGTTAAGAATGCTGGAGGTAACAATGCAATTGAGGAGGGACTTGAAGGTGTGGATTGACAACCAGTTAGGGGCAGACAGAACATGATCCTCAAGCCCCTACACACTTGCCAGTCGCAGGCATACACATAGTCTCATGAAACATCTCTGGGGCTCTAAAGCACCTCAGTGATGAGACATGGTGGAACTTCATTCAGGGGCATATGGTTATCTGCCTACAAGAAACCTGGGCAATAGAGCAGATAAATCTGCAGGGTTATCAAACTTTCCATATACCGACCACCAAGCGCTTGAGAGGAAGGTCTAGTGGGGGGCCTAGAGACTTGGGTGGACCCAGACTTAAGCTGGAAATTAGAAGGTTATGACACTGGCTGGCTTGACCTGCAGCATTTAGACATAAGAATGGACTCGATCTTCTTGTTCAACATCTACAACAAACCAAACAGTTAAAAGAAACTGAATGCATTCCCCCCTATGCAACCATCATTCGAAAATGGGGCACCCTGCAACCCAAAATGCACATATGTAGTAGTGGCTGGAGATTGTAAATCTCCAATTTGTACCTATTAGAGAGCAAGATGGTCTGTGGGAAGAAGAGGATGCAGTGTGGGGCATCCCAGATCTAATCGCAGAGTGTCCTAGCCCTACTCATGGACAGGCAATAGAAGATATGTGTACATTACGCAAATTAAGGGTAAGTAATGGTAGATGTACAACTGATCAACCGGCTCAACACTCCTTCTGTTGCAATAACAACTCATCAAGAATTTAGAGTACATTAATTCCAACAAACACGTGACTGGGGCTATGTAGCGAAATTCGAGGTTATTGACTGCTACAAAAGCGACCACAGGCCACTTCGTCATTTTAACTGGCAGCAGATGTGCCCACCGAACGGTGGCAGAAGCACAGCTATAGTTACAGCAGGACAATCGAGCATTGTCATTAAGTGGGCACACCTCGAAGCAAACAACAGTATTACAGTCATATATCAATCTATCATAGAGCATATAGAAAGATTATGCGAGGGTAACCTCCCAGACCCGGAAGTAATACAGGAATTTGAATCCCTTATTACATCTATTCAGACTTATGTAACTAGAACAGGTGCTGCAGTACAAAAGCATACTATTTGGTGGGAAAAGTGGTACGACGAAGAATGTAGGGAAGTGAAAGAGAATTTGCTACTCTCTTTAAAGGGTGAGGCCAGGGTAGAACAAGATTCCCTACTCTCCTATAGGGCGAAATATTCATCCCTCCTTTCTCAAAAAAAGAAAGCATTTTTGCATAACAAATGGGACGACTTGTTGGGTGCAGCAAAGTGCGGGGACTCAGCATAAATTTGGAAACAGTTTATCGATAGGGTAGAAACCAGCGATTCTGTTATACAGGTTTGTATTGGCAGCGACCTTTGGCATAAGCACTTCTAGGGGTTGAATAGCAAAACAAGACAGTGGTGGTTCCTTTCTTACCGAGGGCAACAATCACCCCAGAAATGTAACAGCCCCTTACCTTTACACTTTCGTAAATCTAGGATGCACTTAACTCACAGAAGGGGAGCAAAGCACCTGGCCCCAATAAGATTCCAATTGATTTATTTAAGACAGAAACCGTGGTCTGGGTGCCATTATTCAATAGCTTTTTGAATGCTTTGATTTGATCAAAGATGGTACCGCAGTCATGGAATAAAGCCAAAATAGTGCCTATATATAAAAAGGGGAGGAGAGAGGACCCAGCAAATTACCACCCAATCTCCCTTTCGGATGCTAGAGGGAATATTTTCACAAAAGCAGTTTACAGGAATGGGCAACCACCAAAGAGATCATTAGCCACTTCTTACAGTCTGGCCTCCAAGCTGATAGGAGTACAATCGATCAAGGTTTTCGATTATTTTTTATACTCCAGAAATATATGAGCCTAAAGAAAGCCAGTCTTTACGCCATCTTCGTCTATCTGAAGACTGTGTTTGATGTTGTATCCTGTGCAATGCTCTGGAATGTGCTGAATGCTAGGGGAATCCTGGAACAAATGCTTGGATAGTTCAACAGTTATATAGCAACAACCAAGAAGTTGTTGTGACAAATCAACTTCCAGGGCACCAGTGGTCCAGGGATGAATATCGGTTTCTAAACCATCAATCAGCCCCCACCTCTAGTACACCAGAAGGGATCTGAACAGATTGGAAACACAAGCAATTTATAAACCTCCTTAACCAATTTTGGTAACGTGGATGAAACAGCAGGCTTATCTCCGAAAGGTCATTGATCGTTGGTTAGTTGCAACACAGTTAAAATACAATTATTATCTAATGATAAAAGGGACTTTCCAGTCAAGGGTATATACAAATATCTACTTTATTATTATCACAGCAGACGAAATACAACCCACTTTGAAAAGGAATGATGAGGACAGACAGTTTCAAAGAAGGAGAAGGGGTGCACTCTGGATACTGACGGGAAGGTAGTCGGTAAAGTAAATAATCACAACAGTTCAAGGATACCTGGTTTCAACACAAAGGGAGCAATGGGTCGTAAAATGTCACTAGGGGCCTTCAGAGAAGGACCAGGAGGACAGAACCACAATGTACCCTGTGCTGGAGATGTTCATGGTGCTCAACCAAGTCGGTTCGAGGATGCTTTGCAGCTTCTGTGACGAGTTCAAGACAGAAACAGCTGCGGGTGTCAGGTGGCAGGCAGTTTGGTGGGCAAGGCTGGATGGATGGCTCTGGGCTGGCCTATTTGGTGGCTCAGGGCCAGGACTACTTGTCTCAGTGCTGGTTGGCAGTTCTGAAGCACTGGACGGGGAGTCACAGATGGATGTACTGACTGCGGCGTCACAACAGTCAGTGGTACAGTTGGTTGCAGTTTAAGGGGCTGAACTGGCTCATGAATGTCCTTTAAGATTGATGTCAGTAGTTGCTCGTCGATGCACTTCTTCTAGCTTCTTCAGAGGGCTCATGTCGTCCTTTAAGGTGGATGGCCCAACACTAAGGAGAGTGTTGCAGGCAGCTGCATTGTCCTCGGTTTGGTTCAGAGACCCTCTGGCACTTCCCAACTAGGATGCTTGCTGCAGAGCCTAGCAGGTTCACGCTGTGTGCTGGCTGGGTACCACTTCTGGAGCTGCTAAAGGGTCCTCTGGATTTGGTATCTCCCTCAGTCCCTGGGAGATGTCTATGGAAGGTATCTTGCTTCTTCCCTTTTGGCGGTCCTAGCCTTTCTTCATGGGCAGACGATGTAAGGCAGACATTGCCTTCAGCTAGGTTCCAATGATGAGTTCTTCTTTCTGCTTCTGGTGAAGCCTTCAGATGATCTTCAAAAGAGGGTCTCGGCCCTATTTTAAAGCCAAATTGAACACAGGGATTGGTGTAGGCTATGCCTACCTTAATGAATCAATCTTGGGTCCCCACCAACAATCTCCTGTATGCATGAGGTCATAACCAGAGTGCTTTGCAACAGAAAGGGTAAAGGGGTGAAACATGTAATACTAAGTCCCACCCATCTTCCTGTCTGTTGTGGATTAAAGGGTCCCTCTGGTTAATAGAGCTCTCTGTGGCTCTTAGGTGTGAATCTGCAGCGAGACCAGACTTTCTGGCTTCATCAAACCACATATTGTACCTTCTGAATGGGTCCCCTGTGGGGATGACTACTGTAAACACAATGTCCCAGACATTACATTTCACTGTTAATCGATACTGAGGGCGGGACCTGGCTTCAGGTTGACACAGTGCATATGAAAGGGTGTTGGGGTTTCCTGTCTCCTTTGTTAGCCTTTGCAGCCAAGCCCCATGTGGGCCTGTTTGAATTACCCTGTGAATGGAATGTAAAGCTGCCACCAGCTGCAGGGCCCAACAAAAGGAGAGGCAGGATCCATGGAGCCTTTATTAGTTAATTAGGCGGGCCATGGTAGGGGGAAGGTTTGGCCCTCCCCCTCCTGGAGATTTATTGTGTACTCCACCTGTGAGATCCCAACTAAATATGACAGGGGGTTCCCGGAGATTCCAAGATGGCGGCTGATGGAGACGGACGTGAGTGAGCTGCTCCTTCCCCACTGGGCCACACTGTAAAACTCATAAATGAAGCTGGCATGTTGATGATCGTGAGGTACAAGCCAAGAGAAGAGATAACATAATTTGTGTGGAGCCAGGCAGCTACTCTGCCCATGACTTCAACAAGCTTGAGATCCACCGGCTTACTGGGAAACGCTGCAAGGATCACAGTACTTTCCCTACCCAGAAGCAGAGCACTGAATAACGGGACTTTTGGCGGCACATTCTACCCTCAACGGAACGACCAAAGGGAACTTGATGGTACAAGGGGCCAGGCGAAGAGGGGACGACAGGGACCGCCTCCATGTCCCTAAGTGAAGGGACCTCCAGAGTGGATCCCCCCCAATCATAGAACAAAACATTTACGTGCCGCACAGGATAGGTCGGGGAAGACGTACAAGTCGGATGAGGGAGAGGTAGTGTGCCTCCACTTCAAAAGGTATGTTGACAACCAAGCCCCCACCCGGCACAGCGGACAAGACAAGTGGGTCTTCTGGGAAGACGAGCGGGAGGCCTGTGAAACATTAACTCCCGAAGGATAACGGAGGTGGGGATCGAAACCTACACAGACTCCTCGAGGTAGGAACAAGCCCCCGACCCAGGAGATGGAAATGATGATCTGAAGGAGGTTGAACAGAGGCCGAGACAACTCCCAGCTATAGTGAAGGTGGCGGTAAGGAGAGAGGTCATCAGATTAGACCTGGAAGGTGGGGGCAGAGGACAGAGCGGGACTCTCCTGAGGAAAATGGTCAGGTAGGCCCAACGGCCTATATCATCTGGGGAAGGCGGTGGCCTTGCAGACGTGGGAGATTTGGGAAGAATGCTTTAGGAGCCTTTGGGGGAATCTACTACCAATCCCACATTAACGCAGAAAGTAAAATAAGCCCAGAGCTCCAGGATAACTGGGCTTAACGTTTAGGAAAGAGCGGGCATGCAACTATAGAGGGTCTGGAGAAAGGGGGAGGCGCTCAACCAAACTGAAGCCCCTGGGGGAAACAATGAATAGAGGAATACAGTGCGCTGAGAACTGACCTGCACATATCCTAGGGGCATAATCACCTCAAGGCATGGTGAGGATTGGTGAGACCAAGTACGCACCTAGGACCAATGAATGACTATCTCACCCCATAACCCACCTTCAGAAGTGACTAGAAGGGGAGAGACCTAAAGGACACACAGCGGATAGCGGTCAATTACACTACCCCCATGCCCAAAAACAAGGGGAAGACACCAACCGTGGGTCAGAGAAACCTAAGAAGAAACACGTACTATAGCATTAAAAAGCTGTGGTACCCAAGAATGCCATCATAGCCTACCGAAGGGAAGGAGGATCCTAATAAACAATGGCAAGTTAGCCGAGAGGCTGCAAATGTGGCCATGCAAAAAGAGGACTTTCAGATCTGTTTTAGGGAGTTCCAGGAACAATTAATGGCAACATTTCAGATGCAATTCTCCCTATTAAAATCAGAACTGAACAAATCATTGTAGGAAGTGAAGATCGATGTTGCTAAATTGGAGGAAAGGGTGGACACAGTGGAAAGAGCGCTACAAGACATGTCAGATGACACAAGAAAGAACAACGAGGCACTAGAACATCTCTCAAGACTATCTCATAATTTGGAGATTCAATGTGAAGATTTGGAGAACCGCTCCCGCAGATCCAATATACGGATCAAAAACTTGGCAGAATCAGTGGAGGATGAAGGTTTTAAAACTACAGCACAACAACTATTCGCAAAGTTGGTCTGCGATGAGCAGATCCGGCCACGAGTCCAAGGGATGTGCTGGTGGCAATTACTTCTTACACCCAGAAAGAGACAATACTGGGAGCAGCAACGACATCAGGCCAGTTAAACATCAACGGTTTAGAAGTACAATTATATCAGGACTTAGCCCAGTCAACAATAGAAAAAGGAGAGTCATGGGCAAGATAGTAGGATTTCTTGCAGAAAAACAAGTAAGATACAAATGGACGTTCCATTCCGTCAGCTGTTCAGGTGGGAGGAGCGGCAGCAACGAATCACAACCTGTGACAAAGGAATGAAAATCCTGCAGATTCCAGAAGATGAAGGCGAGTCTTCTAGCATCACTAGAAGGGCGGAATGGATTAATAGGAAAGGCCGGAAACTATGGGAATGGAAGTTGACGACAAAAAGCAACAAAAGGAAGTGATCAACTTCCAACCTATGCATTTTGAACTCTATCTTAAGGATGAGTAAGGGACTCCAAAAGGGGAGGACAGCACCTGCGCAAAGAAGCTTTATAAAAGGAAAGTGAAGAGGACAAGCAAATACAAGTAAGATGGTGGCCCTAGGGGACCACGAGGCGGAAGTTGGGTGGTTGAAATCTCAAAGTGGGGTGTAGGACTTTACACAAAGACTCTCTGGGTGGGATAGGGGCCAATGCTGTCAGACACTCTGCCCGGCCGATCCTAGGAACTTTGGCCCTCCCTAGGGAATGGGGTAAACATTGGGGAAGGAGTGGGGGTTGGGAGAGTATGGGTGTTGTGGTATGTTCGATTGGGGGGCATAAGAAGCTGGAACAAACACTAATGTCAGGGGGAAGAAGGTCACGCTCATTAAAAAGGAAGGGGGAAAAGGGGTCGATAGATCACAGGAGGTCACGCAAGTACAATGAAGAATATTAAAATCTTGTCTCACAATGTTAGGGAAAATAGAGGGATCCTTGAAAGGGGCAAAACCAGATATCCTGTATCAGTCTAATGCAGTGGATAACAAAGCTGGGGTTCTCATCACCATTAGTGATAGGTTAGCGGTGAAAGTCCTTGAGAGCAGAGCAGATCCAGCAGAACATTCACATTTCCTCAACGTAATGATGGGATCCCAAAGGTATACATTAGCAACTTTATACACTCCAAATAAGGGTCAAGATGGCTTTTTGAGGGGAGCGCTGTCTCAACTTGAAGATTTCGCTAAGGGAGATATCATACTGACAGGAGATTTTAACATGGCATGGGTCCCCAAATAGATAGGAGCTCACAGGCTACTCAGCATGTACTTGCGCCATCCAAACTTCTTATGCAAAAAATCCCCACATTGGCCCTCCATGATATTTGGCGAGCGGTTAAGGGGCGAAGTAAGAGTTTCACATATTACTCTCATGTGCACTTGTCTATGTCAAGGATTGACTACATGTGGGTCTCAACTCGTATAGTGGGAAGGGTGTAGAACCGGGAACTATTTCCCTTTTGGATCATGCCCCGCTAACAATGCAGATGGATGTAGGGGCGGGGACATCGAAGGGAGTTTGAAAGTGGCAATTACCGGTTGACTTCATACAAGACCCGATTGTGGCTACTTCAATATAGGACAAAATTGATCACTACTTTGCAGAGAATTACAGGCAGTTCTGAGGGGACACTTAATAGCCATGAAGGCAAATCAAGATCGGCAAAAGTGAATATGGGAAGAGGAACTAGAAGCAAAAATATGTGAGATCTTGGCACAGATAGCTAACAGTCCCTCTGGAAGTCTACATAGGGCGCTGAAACACATACAAGGTCAGCTAGAAACACAATGTAAAAAATACGCCGAAAAGGCGTTATTATTTACAAAACAACACTATTATGTGAAAGCTAACGAAGCACCAAACTGCTAGCTAGACAATTAAAAGATAAAATCCAGTCTCGCACAATATTGAAACTAAAAGGTAAAACAGGGGGCTACGAAACCGCCAACAAGCGGATCCTGACAGTTGTTTAGCAAATACTATACAGATTTATATACCTCTGACAACCCTGTAAGTGAAAAACAAGAGGCATGCCTGAACAGGGTCCCCTTATCAAGTATTACACAAGAGGAGAGGGACAGGCTAGAGGAGGAAATACAGGAGGAAGAGGTGATCAAAGTGATACTCTTTACCAAGAAATAAAGCCCTGGCACCCGATGGATTCCCCACAAGCTTTTACAAACGGTATTGAGGCGTCTTAGCGCCACATCTTAATAAACTGTTCAAATAATTCAGAATGAAGGGTACGATAATGAATTCTATGAATGAAGCTAAACTGATGGTGTGCCCTAAAGCGAGTAAAGATCCATTGTCCCCGGGTTCACATAGACCTATAGCACTAATTAATACAGATGCCAAAGTATATGCCAAAATTCTAGTGACCAGTTTGTCGTACCTCTTGCCAAAATTAATAGGGCCCGATCAGTCAGGATTTATCTCACAAAGACAGACACATGATAATATCTGCCGGGTATGCCACCCGATGGAGAAAACGGCAGTAACACACACACCAGCGCTTTTGGTATCGCTGGACGCCAAGAAAGTGTATGATAGGGTCGACTGGCCCTTGCTGTTTAGTACTATGGAACAAATGGGTATCGGCGTGGGGTTTCTTCAGATGGTGCGAGCAAATTATCATTCCCCGCAGATTAGAATAGCAATTCACGGGGCCCTCTCCAGCAGAATAGCACTAAAACTGGCTACTAAGCACGGATGCTCCTTGTCCCCTATATTGTATGCCATCTATTTGGAACCCCTTTTGGCTAGGCTCTGAGATTCGGAGCAGGTCAGAGGCATAGGTGTGGCAGGGGAAGAACATAAGACAATTGCATTCGCAGACGACATGCTTACAGTGATTACTGAACCAGAAATGTCTTTTCCAGCATTGATGGCTGAATTGGACGAATTTGGTGTGGTATCTGGTCCAAAAATTAACAATTAACAGGTTAAAATCAGAAATTTAGAATCTGTCGGTCAGCCCTGGGACAGTGGAATGTTTACAGATCCCAACGCAACTGCCTCTGGGTGAGAAGGGTATAACATATTTGGGTGTAGTCCTCACAAAAATGCCAGAACAAATGTATGGGGCCAACTATCTGCAACTACTAGCCAGGGTGACAACGGATGTGCTCAGATAAAACCCGCTTGTAATATACTGGTTAGGGAGAGTGACGGTTATCAAAATGGTGCTCCTCCCCAGAATACTGCATTATTTCCAAGCCCTACCGCTCTGCATCCCTAAAACCTTTTTTAGCTCACTTACTAAAGATATACCGGTGTACATTTGGCAAAACAAACCGGCTAGAAGAGCAATGTCCGCTGTCACAGCCTCAAGAGACCGAGGTGGTCTGTGACTCCCTCACTTGCATAGATATTATGAAGCGGCACAATTGCGTGTCATAAAGATATGGTTTGTGGGTGAGGGTCGTAAGATTTGGGCTCGACAAGATAGGGCAGTCACAGGTAGCCCCTCTCCAGACTACTTTGGTTAAATCGGCATCACAGAGCCCCAAATGTAAAGATTAGCAAAATTGTGGGGCTAGTGACTGAGGTGTGGGACACCGTAATCAAAGGAGGCATTCCATCTACAAACCCCTCCCTGTTTCTCCTGATATTCAGGAATCTGGAATTTCCCCCTTGATTGGAACCAGAGCCTTCAAAGCTTGGAGGGAAGCGGAGTGTTTGAAAACACAAGACATGTTTCAGGGCCACACTCTTAGAACAATTGAGGATTGTAAAAGGGACTTGGGGCTACGGGAGGAGGACAGATTTTTCTATAACCAACTGCGATACTGGTTAACTAACCCGCAGATAAAAGCGGCGGCCACGCGACAATTGACCCCCTTTGAAAAATACATCACTACTCACAAAGGCTCGAGGAAATTAATCTCAAACCTGTACAGATTACTAAATGAGGGCAAAACTTTAGTGCAATGGAAGTACATCAAGAAATGGGAGACCACACTCGACAGCACTACACCTCGAGAATATTGCGAACATCTTTGGAGGGTTATCCCCGAATTTACTCGCTCCATCCAAATGAGGGAAATGTGGTATAAAATAATGTTTCAATGGCATTACACTCTGGAACGATTACATCTAATGTACCCGACTGCGACAGCTTTATGTTGGAGAAGTTGTGGGTTAAAGGGGACTGGAGACACATATGGTTGGATTGCCCAACAATTAGACTGTTTTGGGAAGGGATTCAGGAACAAACAGACACGACAAGATATTCCGGAACAACAGTTGAAAGGATTTAGGGGTTTGGCTGTGTGGGTTGTGGGATCCAAAACAGAACATACTCTCCAAAAGACAGAAACGTAGTTTCATCCTTCTACTTATAGCCGCATGGCTAGTAGTGGCCCACAAATGGAAACAAAAACAAGGGCCTACGAATTTAGACTGGCTACAGAATGTATGGAGCTTTATAGCGCTGGAATGGGCTATTCACATGGCTCAAAGAGATCAAGCTGCCTTTAAGCGTAACTGGGAAGACGCACTGGGTTACCTCCAAAGTGACTATATGCTCCAAGGTTACCCTCATAAAACATGGATTTTGGACAATATGTGACAATTTTCAGAACACATTATACGAACCTAACAAGGCTGCCTCCCGGGAAGGAGGGGGTTGAAATGTTTTTGTTCTTTGTTGTGAAAATCAATAACAATAACTTGGAAAACAAATATGACTGGGGGCTGTGCCTGTAGGCTGTGTACACACAGAGTACACAGGTCTATTCGTATGTCATGCAGTGAACATAAAAAACAAGCCAAGGCACATCCACTGTGTGGATGGTCGAATTCCTCACAGTTGTCCAATGTGGTCTTGCTGGTGAAACAACAAAATCTTTTAAAGTGGAAGCATGGCTGCGTACTGGCACAGACACCATTTTGCATCTATGTTAATGAGATAATTGATGTATCAGCGAAAAAAGCATGGACCCTCCTAGTCTAGGTCATGATAGGATTCCGGCACTTGTTTCTGCCGATGATGCTATCCTCAGGGATGGATGAGCAAAACACCAGTTATTTTTAACAAATAATGTAAGACCATGGGCCCGGAGATAAATGTTAGTAAAACCAAGGCCACGATGTTTCATCCAAGTGGTATAAAGAGCCACAAATTGAATGTACATATCAATGGGAGGAGATTAGAACAGGTACCGACATCTTATTATCTGGGTATTAGGTGCTCTGAAAACTGCCAATGGGTAGCTCAGATAGCCAAAGCTAACATTGTCTTGGGGAGAAAAAGTGGGGCAGTGTTAAGGTTTGTGCACAGCGTTGGAGGCGGGGCTCCAAAACAAATAGATAAATAAAGGGCAGGTGAAATCTGCTGACATATATGGGGGAGAAATATGGGGTATACCAAAACACATGAATTTGGTATCACAGAACCATTTTCCTTCAAAAACTACCCTGGCTTCCTCTGAGCAGTCCAAATGCTTTAGTTCACCTGGAAACTAATTTAAGACCAATAGTTGATGAAATAGCACTAAAGCCCACGTTGTACTGGATTCGACTATGGGTGTCTGCTGACCTTGAAAAAAATAAAGAAGCCCTCCAAAATATAATGATGCAGGAGGGCGGTCGAGCGCTCCCATGGTTCCAGCATATTACATTTAGATTGACATCACTTCATTTGGGTAATCTTTGACAAAACCCTTCTGATATGAATGCTGAAACCAAGGGTATTGTCAAAAGTGCTACCTTCATCTTGTCTTGAACAAAGATGGATGTATCATGTGTAAGACTTTCAACTGGAACCTTCTATAGGTCTTGCATAACTGACTTCGGGTATGAAGAATACTTGGATTGTGTCTCACCCCCATATGCTCATTCACTGTATATTACATTTAGAATGGACACTTTGAATGTAGCAATGTTCACAAGATCATGGAGTCAAATAAAAAGCTGCATATGTCCATCTTTTGAAGCAAGTGAGGAGACAATAGAACATTTTGTACTTTTTGGTACATTACAGAAATGTTAGCGTCCTGTACCTTAAACCACTTTTAAACCTTTATAACATTCTTAGTATAGAGGATGCTATGGTAATGTGTAAATTAACGCATGATAACAGTGCGGTACACTTTGTGGCCAAATACATTCAACCGGGCCTGGTTAAGAAGATTCCTAATGTTGAAGAATGCAAGCTTAACTAGGATATAATTGTATAATGTGATATAAACAATTCAATGTATTTGAGCAATTAACTATGCTGATTTTCGACCATCAAGAACAGTCCGATATGCTAAAGCTCTTTTGTATCTTTTCTACATTGTTTATTTAATGTAAATCAAAGATAGCATTATTGTTTCGATAAAATATTTTTTTTTAACTTTCTTTATTGGTTTTACATAAACGGTAAAACAGTGAGGCCATGCACTGGCGATGGCGAGCAAAAAGAAACCCCCCCTTTGTACTCCCCTTACCCCCCCTGTACCATAGTCTTCCCTTTTCTCCCCTTTGAACAAAAGTCTGGATTCGAGGTCAAATGTCAAAGTTTACGAGTTCTCTGATGGGTTGGCGGTTCTTTGCGGTGAGGATTGTTGACTGGTTGTCGGCGTTGAGTTCTGTGTGTCCAAGACATCCATGGTCGATAACAAGTATGTTGAGTACAGGCCCCAGATGTCAGAGGTTTGTGCATGTAATGGCAGTGTCTTGATGAAATTGGCTTCTATGTCTTGGCAATACGTGATGTCCTTTAGCCAGCGTTGTTGGTTTGGCGGCGGCCCTCTTCCCCAACTGCATACCACTCTTCTCCGTGCTAGGATGAGTAGTAGGTTCATCAGTTTCTGAACTGAGCTGGGGAGGTGCTTGGTTAATCCCAGCATCGTTAATACTGATTTGTTGTTCACTTGCGTTCCAATTATCGCTGACGTTTCTTCCAACACTGAATTCCAGAATGCAGCTACTCTGGGGCAAGTCCATGCAAAGTGCAAAAAATCTGCTTCAGCGCATCCACAACGGTTGCAAGCATCGGATAGCGTCGCTCTTTTGGTGTGGAGTTTTGCTGGGGTGTGATAGTCTTGGTGTAGAACATTGAAATGAATCTGCTTATATCTTGTGTTGATTGCTATCTTTTTTGTCAGTTTTAGTATGTAAATCCAGTCATTCTCTGCAATCGTGGTGTTTAGTGTTCTTTCCCATCTTCTTTTGGCTTTCTGGTTAGGGGGTGTTACCTCTGTCAATAGGGATCTGTAGATGTTTGTTACCAAGTGCCCTTCTCCCTGAGCCTGTATGATGTTGTGCAGCAATAGCCATGTAGGAGGTTGTTGTGGAAAGGAGGGGATAAGGGCTTGTAGAGTATGCCACAGCCTAAAGTAGATGAACGTGTCGAGGGCGTTATTGCTTCCCCTCTCCCGAGCTTGCTGTAGGGATATGACTGAGCCTTCTGGAAAAAGGTCGTCCCTGGTTCTCATCTGCAATTTTCCAGTCCATTGTTTATATACTTTTTCTGCTGTAATCAGGATACCTGAGATGTGGTTAACCTAAAGGATAGGGGAGAATCTGGCGTGAATCTTGTCTTTCTTGGCTATCTTTTTCCAGATTGTATATGTCGTAAAGACAGTGGGCCTCATTACGAGGCGGGTGGTAAGGGATTACCGGTACCGGTAAGGGCACCGGTACCGGTAATCCCTTCGTGCCCTATTACGAGTTCCCTTTGCGGGTCCCCCTTAACGCCTGGTTTTACCAGGCGTTAAGGACGGGACCCGCAAAGGGACTTTGGTGCTACTAACGGTACCGCAATTTGCGGTACCGTTATTAGCGCCTTCCCATTGAGCCCTATAGGGGCTCAAATGGGAATGGGGAAGGGCCCTGGTGAATGGGGAATTACCGCCCCCGCCAACCTTGGAATGGGGCGGTAATAGCTCCATTCACCAGGGCGGAGTCGGTAAGTATTTGGAGGCAGCCATGGCGCTAATAGCGCCATGGTTACCTCCAAACTCCTAATGAGGCCCAGTGTTCATCTGCGTTCGAGGCGTTTGAAGTTCTCCGAAGATAATGGCTCTAAGGAGGTGGGGGGTTGCCAGAGCTCTCTCAATCTGAACATGGGGTCTGATGAAATTTGTAGTATACCAGTGGCTAAGATATTGAGCCTGGGCTGCCCAGTAATAGCATTCCATATCTGGTAGGGCTAATCCTCCTTGTACCATCGGGAGGGTTAATGTGGCGTATGCCACCATTGCAGTTTTGCCAGCCCATACCAGGTCCAGGACCATGCTCTTGACGCAATGTAAGAAGACATAGCTCTCAACTCACACGCTTTTGGCGGGTGTCACCAGCCTTGTAAAGGGCTGCCTCACCCGCCAAAGCTCCAGCACGCCCATTCATTCCAATGGGCGTCTCACCCGCCAAAAATAAAATCGGGTGAATTCACCCGCCTTTGCAACACAAATGGTTGAGAGTTATGAAGAAGAGTTGCGTTAACACTAGAGGGATGTTTGCAAACAGGTATAATAGTCTTGGAAGGATGATCATTTTAACTAGAGTGAGAGATTTCCACCTGTTTATTTTGGCTTGAATGATTTCCACTGATTTTTCGTAATTGTCTCGCATGATTTCCTCGGTTGATCTGGACATATAGATGCCCAAGTATCTGACTTGTGAATGTTGCCATTTAAAGCCGAAGTCATCTGTGAACAACCTGGTGGAGGCGGTTAGCGGAAAAATTATGGATTTAGTGTTTTTAATTTTCAGTCCCGAAAAGTGGCCAAATTGGAGTATTGTGCGCAGAACCCGGTTCAGGTTCTCATCTGCATCTCGAAGAAAGAGTGCAATGTCGTCTGCGTACATAAAGACACTTAGTTTGTGCGGGCCGAAGGACAGGCCTCTGTGTAGATGTTGGAGCCTAAGATCCGACGCCAGGGGTTCCATGACTAGTGCGAACAGTAGTGCGGACAGCGGGCATCCTTGTCTGGTTCCTCTCCGCAGGTGTATCTCGGCTGAGTGCCTGGTACCAATCATGATTTTAGATGGTGGGTGTTTATATAGTAGTGAGATTAGTTGTAGAAATCTTTTGCCTAGACCCAATGCGTTCCAGGACCAAATCAAAGGCCTTTTCAGCGTCTAGTAGTACCGCTACAGCTTGAGTCTCCGGGTCTAGGGCTATTATCACCCTGAACATTCTTCGTATTCCAAAAGACGTGTTTCTACCGGGGATGAATCCTGCCTGGTTGGCCAGCACCATGGCCGGCATTAGAGGAAGCAGTCGTTTAGTAAGGATCTTTGCAAACATTTTATTGTCTATGTTTATTAATGATATGGGTCTGTACAATGCACAATCTTCTTTAGGTTTGCCAGGTTTGTGAAGGAGAATTATGTTAGCCATGTAGAGTGTTAGAGGTAATTGTTCTTTAGCTAGTGCTTTGTCGTAGACCTGTAACAGAAGTGGTGTTAGGAGATGTGCAAAGGATTTGTAGAATTCACTTGTTAGGCCATCTGGAGCAGGAGCCTTCATGCTTGGAAGTTCTTTGATTACTTCGAGAATTTCCACAGTGGTGATTGGTTAGTTGAGTGGCTTTCGAAGTTCAGCACTTGTCCAGTACAGTTCAATTGTGTTTAGGTACTGCTTTAGTTCGACAGGGTCTGCAGTGCACTGCAAATTGTATAGCCTTTGATAGAAGGGCAGAACGTTTCTACTATGTCTTCGTCCGAGTGTACAAAGTTGCCGGAGCCATCCAGGACTGCCTCGATCGTTGTGGGTTTCCTTTCAGCCGCTACGAGCCTCGCCAGTAGTGCCCCAGGTTTTTGTCCTTCGCCATATTGGCGTACTTTGTGATGACTGGCTAGGAATTTTATTTCTCTTTCTGCAGCAGTTATGAATGTCTCTAGTTCTTCCTTAAGTGCTGCTAGGGTTTGGGAGTTGTTAGCGACTGACAGATTATGCTCGAGTTCTTTGAGACGTGATTCGCTCAACGGCAATTCTCTCCTCACCAGCTTAAGGATCCCGTTTTCTTTTGTTAAGCAAATTCCTCTGACAAAGCACTTTAGGCTTTCCCAGAGTGTCACCGCCGAGGACACAGAGCCTTGGTTGATTTCAATAAAGGACACTATTTCAGTTCGGAGTTCATCAGCGAAAACTTGGTCTTGTAGCGCTATGGGTTTGAACCTCCACTGTGCTCTTCTGATGAGGCTACGGGACTTGATGCATTCAAGGGTCACTGCCGAGTGGTCGGATAGAGCTCTGGGCAGGATCAGGGTATTGCCCATTGGAATTGACTGTGTGATGAGACTAGGAGGTAGTCCACTCTAGAGCTGGTTTTGTGGACCCAGGAGTAATATGTGTACTCTCGGGTGTCCCAGTGTTTTTCTCTCCAGATGTCTTTAAGATTATAGGCTTTGCAGATTTCTGCAATTTGTGAGGCTACTTTAGAAGGGGGATTCGTCGTGTTGTGGGACTTATCCTTAATGGGGTCGAGTGGCGTATTGAGGTCTCCTCCCCAAATGATTGTGGTTTGTCTGTTGATTCCAGATGGGTCATCACCCAATCGAAGTTGTTGGGCCCGTCTGTGTTCGGGCCATATGAGTTTACTAGGATGATTTCCTCCCCATTGATAGTGCCGTGTACCAGTAAGGATCTGCCTTCCGTGTCTTTCTGTGTGAGTATCAGTTTAAAGTTGGTCATCTTGTTGATTAGTATGGCGACCCCCCTAGCGTAAGAGGAGTAGGAGGCGAAGTATCTGTGGCAGCCCCATTCCTTGGCCCAGATATATTCGGCAGTGGGGCGTAAGTGTGTCTCTTGAAGAAAGGCTACATCGTTTTTATATCGGCGTAGATACTGCGTAATTTTGCTCATTTTTACTGTCTGGTTGCCGCCTTTAATATTCCATGTTGCTAGGTTGAATCTTCTTGTTTCACTTGTATTTTGACAGTTTACTCAATGGGGGCCATTGTGTTGACTAGATCTGGGCCGTTGTTCTCCCCTGACCTCTGAGTATAGGATGACTCCCAGGGGTGTGGGTGGTGAAGTGGTGATCCGAATCGGGTCTGGGTGCAGGGTGACCCGCCTGTGGTTGGTGCATGCGTGTACAGGTAAACTCTACTAAACTTAACATTCTCCAACTTGTCTTCTGTTTTCCCACCCAACTAACGAGCAACCCCCAATCTGCTTGTAATCTTCTCCCACCCTGTCAACATTTAACTGGTGGACTTCTAACTGTACTGCGCAAGGGGCGCTGGAAGCCTTTCAAGTCCTGCATCCCAAGGGGATTTTTCTAATGTGCTTTTCTCCAGTGGATTTGTTCTTAAACCTGTGCTTTGTTTCTTTTTCTGGTTGCTGGTTACGGTGGGTTTCTCCATGCCCTCTCTCTCTGTGGGAGGCTTTATCTAGATACATGCTGGCTTCTTCCCTTGCGTTGAACCCGAAGCTTGGCGGGGAAGAGCATCGAATACGGAATCCGGTTGTCCCTGAGTCTGTGCTTTACGTTTGTGAAGGATCTCCTTTGTGCTTGAACGACCGGAGAGAAGTGTGGATAGGAATGAATGGTGTCGCCATCATGGTGTAGCTTTCCCTTCTCTCTCGTGAGTCTCAGGATGGTATCTCGATCTTTATAGTTGAGCAATTTTGCGATGTTTGGGCGAGGTGGAGCTCCTGGGATTGTTTTTGTTGCAGGGATCTGGTGGGATCTCTTGAACACAAACAGGCATGACAGCACCTCTGACCCAAATAGCTCTGTGCATAGTGTTTCGACGTAGTCCTCCATCTTCGTCTGTGGCTATTGCTCTCTGACTCCGACTATCCGTGTGTTGTTTCTCCTGGATCGACATTCCAGATCTTCGCTTCGGACATTTGCTATTTTCATTTGAGCTTCAAGTGTTAGCACCCAAGCTGCTAGATTTATTGCACCATCATCTAGGTCGGATACTCGTTGCTCTATCTTGTCCAAACGTTTGGTGTGATTGTCTAGTCTGTGTTGTAGGTGATCCACTTTTATAAGAGAGCACGTCAATTTTGCAGTCCAAATTTCCAATCGCAGCTTTCAGCTCGAGTAATATTTCTCTGATATCAAGGGGTTGAGAGTGATCCTCTTCTTGGAGGGTGTCGCATGTTGGTGATTCTGTACCAGTGTTGAGTTTCGGAGTTTCGGATGGATTGCTGAGTTCAAAATTCAGCTTGCATTGCGACTTGTCAGTCTTCCCGATGGTGTGCTTGGGTGGAGTGCACTTAGGCTAGTCTGTGGTGTTAGCAACAAGTCGGTGTCTTCCACCGTCGTTGCCAGGCATACTCCGGAGGATTTTCTCAATTTTGGTCGCTAGTGATTGTGGTGGTTATTGGTTTGGTAGGATCAGCTCATTTCCTGATCTGTCCGTGGAGCTTCGGCCTGAAGCGGAGGATGTTTGGGCAATGTTCAGTCTATCACGTTAGGAGTTGTAGCGCTCCTGTATATTTCACGGTATTCTAATCTTGATTTATTTAGTGGGTGAGGCTTTCGGTATACTGTCCCTTGTAATTTGGTTTTCTGGTGGCTGTGAGCTATCAGGTTGTGTCGGTATGTTTCTGAGAATGGATTGTTTTACCTAGGTGCCTCCAGCGCCATGCCACCCAGGGCTGAGTGCTAGGTCTTTCTGTCTCTAGCGATCATTTTATTATTCCCTGCTGCTTTCTTCCTCTGCTTGTGACCGCCTCAAATTACAACGACGTTCTGTCTCTCAAGGGGTGAGTTTGGGACGGCTGTTATTGCTCTATGTTAAATATCCCACAGACAACTTTTACATTTAATCTTTCAGGTGCTCGCCGTTTCTCCGCCATCGGTTGCCCGTTATTTCTGCTCACCTCTGACGGGGTGTTGGCGTCTTTCACATTCTAGTTTCTTGGCCTTCACCTGTAGTGTTTTTCTTTAGGTCTGGGCATCCAGGTCTATGATTACTATGTATGTCGCAGTTCGTTTCAGGAGGGTACTACTGGGTTTGTCGTGGAGCCCCGTCCTGATCGTTGCGTCTTGGGTATGTTTTCAGCACTCCTGTTCCTCTACTAGGCCAGCGAGGGCCCCCACGCAGTCTCTTCCAGCTTTGGACTGTTCTGGTGGCTTTGTCGTTCCTTATTTGTTCAGGATAGTGTGCCGGCAATCGGACCCTGGGGTGATGAGCCAGCCGCTTTGCTATGGTTGTTCGCTCCTGATGTTAGGACAGATTTGCTTATGGAGCGTTCAGCGATGGGTCGCCGGACGACGCTCGGGCTATTGGGTGAGTTACCCTTTGATGTGAGAGGCCGCAGCGCTGAGACTCGGCACATTTTTTGCAGGCTTGTTTCACTCGGGGGGGAGGTCTCACCTGGAGAGTTGCTGTTCCAGACCTCCGGCTTGTTTCGTGAGCGGGGCGGTCCGCCTGGCAGCGACCGTGTTGCCTGCGGTTCTGGTCCATAGCTGATCTTCCGCTAGTGTATTACGGCCGTGGCCCAGCCCCTACCCGCTCTGTGTATCTGGTCCCCCTTTCGAGCAGGCGGGTCCTCGTGTGCAGCCCTCGGTCTCCGGTCGTGGGCTACGTGGGGGCTCACTTCCCACAGGGTCGTAGTCCCCGTTGCATCTGGGGAATAGGGGAGCTGTCTCCTGGTGCTCTAGACTGGTCCCTCGTTCTTCCGAGTATGTGAGGACCCCTCATCGCCTCACCGGGGGCGGGAAGGTCAGCACCGAACGGCCTCTCGAGTGCGCTGAGTGGCCACAAGTTGGGTCTTCGGCCGCCAGGAGCTTGGAAGGCTTTGGTTTTAAACATAGTCTATCACACAGTGTACAGCGAAGTATGCAGGCTCGTAATCAAGCGATTTTCCCACCGGAACAGCCAAGATCAGACAGAATTTTTAATGGGCTGCACCGGAGCTCACTATGGAGCGTCCGTCTTGATCGGCTCTCTAGCGCCCTCTCATTCTTTCAGTTAATAATAATGTTAGTTAACAAAAAGATCCCTTCATGTATACCGGCAAGTTCCAAGAGTATGAATAGTGACTATTATTAGAGTACATGATAATTATGTTGTGATGCATTACAAGTTTGTTGGTATCGCAGTGATAAATCTGGTGAAATACTACCAAACCGATCTACCGTTGCCACCACTTGGTCCGGCGGAATTACCACTGGATTACAAGTGGTGGTTCGGCACTGTTAGTCCCCATTTAAGAAGTCTACAGTACTCCATGGGGATTTAGACGGTATTAGCACCAGCATTAATTCTGCCAAAATTGCTAGTAAGGTGGTGGTAAGGTCTAGGGGATCCTCCACATGCTGGGGAGGATCCCTTGGATCCCCATGCTGGGAAGGATCCCTTGTATCCCCCACAACATGGGGAAAAGGCAGCAGGAGATCATCCTATTAGTTTTCCCACTATTACATTCCCTTCAAGAAAATATCTTGGAGATTTAATGTGGAGTTCTGCTAACATGGAGCAAGCAGACCCACATTATTATGACTGAATTTCCAATAAGTGATTGCTCACGATCACTGAACGAGATATAAATCTTTTCACTGCATATGTAATAACCAAAGAGTTAGTCTTGATACCTCATGAACATATGCCTGAGTTCTCCCAATTCCAGCTGGCCGACCAGCATTTTTTAAACTCTCAGCCCGCAGCACCCAGAAACATTACATTAATTAATTAATTGCATCTCGGTCAATAATCCCATTTCCCCCAGCCAATCCCTGAACAGGAACAGTTGTAATGTTCAGTTGCTATGGATTAGGAAGGACAAGGCCAAAGGGCAGGATTACATAAGTATAAAAAGCAGCTCAGAGGAATTAGCATTTTGGGACTTTGAAGTAGCAGGGCGGTGTGCAGCACCGTGGTGAAGTGGGCAGCAGGGAGGTTTGAGGAGGTTATGGTGTGGCAGGAGAAGGAGGGGAAGCTGAAGAGGTTGGAGATGGTGAATTGCCGAGAGAGGAGGAGGCATCATAGGAGAGGTTGCCGAGAGAGGAGGAGGCATCATAGGAGAGGTTGGAGGAGGTGAAGCAGGGGAAGGAGGCCAAGCAGTTGGAATTGGAGCAGCTTAAGGTGAAGGAGGGGGAGGTAAAGCATCACGAGAGGCTGTATGAGGAGGTGTGAAGCAGGAGAGTTGGAGAACCTCAATGTGTTGGATGATGAAGAGAAGTGAGAAAAGCTGTAAGATATAATAACAGAGGGAAAGATTGTTTGGAAGAGTGGGGAAGGCAAAAGGAGAAGTTGATGGAGAGGAGGGGAAGGAAGAATGAGGTGATAGAAAACATAGAATTCCCTTGGAGGAGGAGGAAGAGCATGTGATGCTGGAAATGCATCAGAGGGACAGGGCCTCTGAATCCTTGTCCTTTACTGCTTTTTATCGTGTGTTCTGTCATGTTTTCTGCCCAGGAGTCCATGTGGGACTCCTGGCAGTGCAGCTCTCTCTTTTGGTTTGGTGAACAGACCCATGGGATACCCTTATGGCACCCATGGGTAGGGGTACAACCCTGTGCCCCTAGTGTATGTTTTTGGGCACCTGTGGGTGGCCCACAGAGCAGGGTATGGGCTGGTCACAGCTCCATGCTGAATTTGACAGGTGCTCTGGGTGTCCTCCATTTTGGGATACCCAGGCCCTGCCATTGGGATCAGTTGATTCCTGATAGGAAACAAGATGGCCCCTGTGGCCTCTTGCTTTCTATTGCCTGTTACCTTGTTTCCCAAAGTCCTGGGAAGCCCTGACTCTGTCCCTTCCCCCTGACTGGCTGTTGGGTGGAAGTTCCATATATGGTGTTGTTGTGAAGGCCCAGCTAGACTGACTGGAGCCTTCCCAGTGACTGTATGTTGTGGGTACCTCCTGTGGGTGGGACCTGGGTGAATGGAGTGTGTGACCAATATACACTCCTTGTTGTGGTTGTCTGGTTTCTGGCATGAGAGACAAAGACTGAGACAGCCCTGCCCGAAACTGGCCTGAATGCAGTGTGTAGTGTTGAATGGCTGGGTACTTGTCCCAATCCACATTCCTTGTTGTGAGTGTCTGAAAGGGAGGAGTGTGGCCTGAATGCACTGTGTGCCTGATTGGCTGACTGACTGCATGAATGCCCTTCTGTATGATTGGCTGATGAGTGTGTGCCAGCAGTGTGGATGAGAGACAGAATAGTATATCTGGGGACCTCTCACCACTGGTAATTGTTCAGAAGCGTTCTGGAGTTGAGTCTCCACTCTAAGAGTAACTGAAACTGCTGATCCTCGACGTCCAGCTGGAAGAAGAAGACTTGCTGTTGCATTTGCTTCGACCGATCCGAAGGCTGCCGAAATCGTCGAAGACTGACCCGAGAGAGGACCTGGTAAGGCGCCCTCTTCCCGTGCTCCGAGGGACCATCGAGCACCGCTCCATCTTCGCCGAAGCGCCCTGGAAGACAGACCCTCGAAAGGCTGCCGACCCGAGACGGGACCGCCGAGGAGATCGAAGTGAAGCACCCGGATTGTGTAACCGCTGGAGGCCCGTCGAAGTTGTGTTGCCCAGCCGTGGGAACCACTTGACGCCGTGCCGCCGACGACCGGAGCCGCCCGCTCCTTTGCCTAAGAACATTTGAATCGAAGGACTCCCTCGTCCGCACCGTCGACCGCTTTATCCTGCCAGAGAAAGTCGAGGACGACCAACGTGCCGAGGAGAAACCTGCCGGTGGGTTTCCCGCCACCCGAAGACCACAAAGACTCAAACGACTCGACGCCCTTGCCGGGCCTCCGTCTCTACAATCTTTGCGGTCCAGAACTATTGTCACCGAGGTGCCCCGCACGCCTCTGCCTTGCAGGACGCCGACGCTCCGACGCCGACGAGCACCGCTCGGACGAAGCTGCCGCCTCATTGACGCCGTTCTACCCTGTTTGTCGACGGACGTTCGACGCCCCGTGTCTCCCGCTTGAAAGGGAAGGCATTCAAGAAGGGCCGTCGATTCCCCGCCACCGAACATCGAGTTCCTCGACGCTTCTCAACGCCTCTCGACGATCCGTGACTCCCACTTGAAAGGGGGTCGCTCAAGAAGGATCTGTCAACGCCTCTTCGAAGAACTCGACTCCACCAGGTACATTGGGGGGGGTAAAAACATTATAGGAGGGAATAAGACTTGCAGAACAATATATGGACTGGGCTTGTGCTATATCTTTATTTTACAGGTTACCCAGGTGGGGGGATCTCCACACAGAACTGTGTCTAGTGGTAGGGGCCAGTATTCTGCCTATTGTTCAACCATCTTATTTTCTCTCCTCTCTCTATTGCTGGTTTCACTCTATTGATCTGTGTGACATTGTTAGAGTATTGTTGATGCACTTTAATGAGATCTAATACAAAGGGTGGTACCACTTTAGAATTGTATATATTTGCCATTGTTGATTTTCCTAAGTACAAAGTGAGTTATTATGATAAGTGTACATAACCTTGAATATTGATTATATAAAGACTGTGTTCTAACCAATACAGTGTGTGGACATTCCTTTGTGGGGGCTTGGGGACTACACTGTACTTAAGAACCAGCCTGCATCACCTCCTGAGAAGCTAGGCCTTGATTGCTCGTCCATTGCTACCGTAATAGAGAATCTTGGCTGGGGTCTTCTGTGCCTCTCTTCTACCATATAGAGAGCAAAAGTACAGACACCCCCTACCAGTCTTTACAGAGCACCAGACAGGGTTAGAGGCAATATAAGCCTACTCATTGTCTAGGTGTACGTGGAGAAGGAATGAGCTTATGATTACATATTGAGAAGGAGACACTAAAGACAGTTCCAGGGCCAGATGTCAGGCCTAATAACATCCCCCCAGGCTCCACAAAGTGTCATGCCGACAAGAGGGCAAGACAGATTAGGTGGGCCGGTGTTATGTTCAATAATTAACTATATTTTTATTTTTGTATCCATGTAGCAATGGGCGTATGATCTAATTGTTGAGCAGAGAACTGAGAACGAGCATATGGTGCTAAGCCCCCAGTTAAACCTACCATATTCTCCAAGCAATGATTGTCTTTCAGCCAACATTTTGAAAAGGAATGTTTCTGCAACTATGCAGGGCATAAGATGGAACAGAATTATTAGCCGGAAGCTTTTAGTTTGAGTGAAAATGTGAATTTGGTGAACGTTTGCTGAAGTGAGGAAAGTTTAGAACCTAACATTATCTTAGACTGCTTTGAACAACCATTAGGGTCCATAGGTAACAAACTATCAGTCGAAACAAAACCTGACATTTCAGTACACAAGAAATCATGGCTAGATAAAAATGTTAAGATGCAAAAACGTATTTACTTAAGGTCCTGAATGCTATCCCTTATCCAGCTTATTACTCAGTCCAAAGCAAAAGGCATTTAAGGTTAAGATCAAGATAAGGAAGAAATGGTTATAGACTGATTTGATTTCATTTGATTTCAGTTATTTATAACGTGCACAAGGACGAACCTTATCGTATGAAAGCACAGATGATCTGAAGGTAACAGAACAAGAAGTAAATATATAAGCATTGGTCAATGAAGATCAGTTTATCAAGGAGAGCCTACAGTCAGTGATTGAACACAGGCATCTGGCATTCCTATTATTTAAAGAGGAATGTTTTCAGGGCATAATGAAACTGGTGGAATTATTCCAGAGACCTAATTTCTAGGGGGATGCTGTCCCAAAGCTTAGGACCATAGACAGTAAATCTTCAGTCACCCCTGGTGACACAGCGAGATGGGGGATGCTCAGCAGCAGTTGGTCCCCTGAGCATAACAGCGTAGTCGGTTAGTATCGACTAAGCTTGCCCGCTAGACAAACTGAAGCGACCCCCTTCTAGCTCTTATATATCAGACAAGCGATCTTAAACTTGATCCTATTGTCCACTGCCAGCCAATGTAGGGTGCAACGTGTAGTCGAGACATGAACGTATCTGTTAAAAAAAACAGACTAATCTGATTGCTGGATTCAGAGTCTTTTACAGTCTCTGCCACTTTTTTTCAGGAATTCCAGCAAGAAGCCTGTTGCAGTAGTCTAAGTGTGAGTTTACCAGTGACCCCACTACAACAGCATGGTCATTGCTTGGAACAAATGGCAAAATGTGTCGCAGCATGCACAGGGAGAGAAAAACTGCCTGAACCTTAGCACTGACCTGACTTTCACTGCCAAGATTATTTTGCCAAATACATCCATGGTTTTTTATCTTGGTGGCATTTTCAGCCCCTAAAAAAATGGGAATCTTGGGGGCATTTTCCTGCAGTGAGAAGGTGTTTTGGCCCAAAAGGGCAACCTCAGTCTTAGATGAATTTAGTAGCAACTGGTTTGCCGACATCTAATAATTGACTTCCTCTAAGCATAGATTGACCTTGAGAAATGTATGTTCGGCATCCACTATTTTGATGAAAACCTGGGTGTCATCGCCAAAAGAGTGAAAATTAATCTGATGACTCCTCAGGACATTCATCAATGGCTGCAAATAGAGATTAAAAGGTAGTGGGGAGAGAGAGGAGCCCTGTGGAAACCCACAACCAATATGAGTGGGTCTAATTGAAAAGCCCCCCATTTTCACCTTCTGATGCTGATCTTACAAGAAATAGTCAAACCATTTCAAAGCATCGTACGAGACTTTGCCAATTTCTTTCAGGCGACTAAGCAGTATCGAATGATCAACTGTGTCGAAAGCCGCGGAGAGATCCAACATTACCAATAATGAAAGATCTCCATTGTCCCCGGCCTCCAACAAGTCATCCTGCACTGCCAGTAGTACTGTCTCAGTACCAAACCTTGCTCTGAATCCCAATTGAAATGGGCCCAACAAGGACTCTCTTTCAACAAAGCCCTACAGTTGGTTGGCAACAACCTTCTCCACTAGTTTACCTGGCCATGGGATACCAGCAATAGGATGGTAGTTCTGCAATGCAGATGAATCTTGAATCGCCTTTTTCAATAACGGTGTGATAACTGTTCTCTTAAGATCCAGAGGCACAGAACTTTGCTCTAATGATTTGTTAATGCATGAAGTGAGTTGGTCATTGCTGCCACAGAACCTATTAGTACCCGGTGAGGGGGGGTGTGGCATCCTCCCAGCCAATGAGGAGGCTTGGAACAGGGTCCTTACCAAACAGGCAAATACCCGGCTTCAGGCCTCCTCGTAGCAGGAGGCTGACATCTTCCCTTGCCGGGACCTAATGTAAGTGCGCTCCCCGCATCCCTTGTCCCTTACCCTTACCCCCAGCTCCCTTTTCCACATATCCAATGCCCTCCCTACCTAAACCTCACTTACATGCACTCCTCTGTCCCTAACTGGCGCAAGGACCATGACTGTTCCCGGTGCATCTCTGTCCTGCGATTAGCCGCCATGGAAATTGAAAAGGGACTGCGTGTCCTTTTGCTACCGTTTGTTCACCATGGCAGCGCAAGCAGCCTCCATGTCGTTCTGTGTGTGGCATGCTTACATTAGCAGCCAATATGTTTTGCAGCCTTGTAAATAGCAGTACTTATATATTGAAGGACTAGGGCATCACCATTTGTCATGGTCATGAAGTCAGGGGCACAGGCATGCAGGGGTCGCAAGCACAGGAGACCAGGCTCGTGAACAAAAGTAAACAAGAACATCCATTTAACACCTAAAAGCTTTTATTATGGACATAGCACTTCAGATGCATTAACCTTGAACGTTCCATCCATTAAGCACTTCAGATGCATTAACCTTGAACATTCCATCCATTAAGCACTTCAGATGCATTCAACTTGAACATTCCATCCATTAAACCCTTCAGATGCGTTAACCGTGAACATTCCATCCATTAAGCACTTCAGATGCATTAACCTTGAGCATTCCATCCATTAAGCAGCCCCAAGTGTATTCTTGGGTGTGGCTGCTAATGGATTCACAGCTATATAAGCTGCCCTGATCCTCAAGACAGACGCTTCACACTATTCTCCAATTACCAGCAGCGTAACACTCACCGTCGCCTGAGGTCAGACCTGCTTACCTTTGAAGAGCCTGCTTCCTGGACATCCTGCTTCCTGCCAGCATACTTACCAAATGGGGGAAGTTGTTCTTACCTGTACATCTCTTCGGCGAACCAAGCATTCACCTTTACACTTTCCGGAACGCTGACCTTCACCTTGGCACCGCAGCATGACACGCTCCATCATCGACAGCAGTGCCTGCAAGGAAAAACAGAAGACAAGGTTAGACATTGAAAAACAGACAGTTTAAGGTCGCGCTTCGCCATACTTCACGCTTTTCCTTAGTTTAGTTTAGTTTAGTTTGTTTATTTATAAAGCGCGTCCGAACCCTCAGGTAGCTGGGCGCATAATCACGTGCACAGCAGAGTTACATATTGTTACACAAACACCTTAATACACCACTCAGAGCATACATTAGTCCAGGCTCTGAGTAGTTACATACAAGAATAAAGTATACAGAGAACAGTGTACAAGATAGTTATAGTGTAGAGTGAGGACCGGGTTACAGGGTCGTCCTGAATCGGATAAAGCCTGGGTGAACATTACTACATGGTGGTGAACGGCGGCTGGCCGAACGTGTCATTTAGATATTGGATGTTTAGGCTAGTAACCATGATTTCACATGGCTCTGAATGGCCAGAATGCGGCTTCAGATCTAATTGCAAGAGGGAGGGTATTCCAGCATTGTGCTGCGAGCACTGGGAAGCTTGAACCTCCTGCTGTTTTTAGGTTATAGTTGGGGATCTTTAGTTGGTGCAGGTAAGGGGTTCTGGTGGGTCTAGTGGAGCAATGTCTAGCGAATTTGTCTGAGAGGTAGCGAGGGGCGGTGCGTGACAGGCACTTATGGGTGATGACCAGGGTTCTTAGCTTGATTCTGTCGCGGATCGGGAGCCAGTGGACTTCTTTGCTGGCCGTGGATATGTGAGCCTTGCGCGGGAGGTTAAGGGCACATCTTAGTGCATTATTTTGCAGGATCTGGAGCCTGTTCAAGTTCTTTGTGGTAGTGCCTAGGTAGAGTGTGTTGCAATAGTCTAATTTAGACAATATCACCGCTCTTGATAAGGTGAGGCAACTAGAGGTGGAGAGAAAAGGCCTACTGGCATTGATCAATTTATTGGTGTAGGTGGTGGCTGAGATGGTGGAGTTTATTTGTTTTTTTAGTGACAAGGTGGAGTCGAGGTACACACCTAGTGTTTTGACCTCTTTGGAAACTTTTATGATGTTGCCGTCAATGGTAAAGGATTGTTGAGGCGAGCCTGGGAGCCTACGATAAGCAGTTCTGTCTTATCGTCGTTGAGGCAAAGACTGTGTGTGGCCATCCAGGCTTGGATTTCTAAGTAGATTTCATTAAGCTTTGCAGCATCCTCTTCATAGCTGCCAGTGAGAGTGATGAGGACCTGGGTGTCATCTGCATAATTAGTGTAGCTGACACCCTTAAATCATCACTTACCTGCTGTCGAACGTTGCGGTAGTATCACTCTTCCATCCGGCCGTGTCTCACAGCTACATTGAGGCCACATTTCCATCCAAGGGAAGAAAACAGAAGAGAGACATTATTGCGGGTATAAGGAGCAACATATAAAGACATTAAACAGAACTGACAGAATCACAAGAGCTCAAGAGACACTTACCAATCATAAGGAGAAGCATAGTCGCAGCTGAACTGAACTAATCCTTATCAGGGATCAGCAAAGGAACTAGATCCCATTCAACGCGCCACTGCCAGAAGTAGCAGGATGGAGAGCTTACCTTCCATAATTCACAGGTGAGCTTTAGGGGCCGGCGTATGCTCACAGAAACCGTACTTTGGGGAGAAGGGTTGGAGAGGTACAACAATCACAGATTGGCACTCTCACACACTCTTATCTCCATGCAGGAGCAGTAGCACCACGTACCACCGCTCACCACTTATCTACCGAGGGGGAGGTCTGAAAGGGGGGTGAGTCAAGTTCAGGGGGGCTGCAACCGTGCCCCAACGCCTCCGCAGCGACCAGGTGAGCGTAACAGAACGCGAAGCCTCAAAAACTCTCTGCCTGGTGTGTTATGGAAACTTCAGTAACACATCAGTTAGCCCTCATACTAGGAGAATTACGGGCTGAAGTACATGCTTCAAGACAGGAAACCAATGCATTATGGAGGGATTTTATTGTAACCCGAGAACGAACTGACAAATTTGCAAGACAAATGCTACAAGCACAAGCAGGACAGGTTGCACTGCCTGGAGTAACCCATTCTTCTCATTCGTCCACACCACAGCAGTCAACACCGGTTCAGGTGGTTCTTCATGGAGCAGTGCCTCTAGCCCCTCCCAAACGCTTCATCAGCGACCCAAACAAGTTCCCTATATTTATGTGCCAATGTTGCCTTCATTTCTTGTGCAGACCAGGAGCCTTTGCTAATGACCAAGCAAAAGTGGCATTTGTACTCTCGTATTTAGGAGGTAGTGCTAAACCAAGATGACCCTTTACTCCGGAACTTTGGCGATTTCCAACATGAGATGGAGAAGTTGTTTGCCCGTCATACTCAAGGACAAGCTCTGGATAACGAGTTGTTGTCACTCAGACAAGGGAGTCAACATCTATTAACCTATATTGCAACCTTCAATCGTCTCGTAGCCCAGACCAACTGGCCAGAGGAGAAGAGGACTACACTCTTTTACCGAGTGTTACGTAGAAAACTTAAGGATGTGCTGGCACAAGTGGTGAATCCCCCTGAGAGGTGTGCGGTCTACATAGACCTGACAGTGCAACTCGATCATAGGTTGCAGAATCGGAAAATGGATCGGGCTAGATCAGCGGGATGGTCAGTTTACGTACGACTCGTGAGAATCAGGCTAAATCACATGAACAGTCTGAGCCAATGCAAATTGGTGGATTATGAAGTCCCCTTACCAAAGCAGAAAGGGAAAAAAGAAGACAACAAAAGCTTTGCTTATATTGTGGACAAGCAGGTCACTTCCTCCGTGACTGCCCGGTAAAACCACCCAAGAAAACGGTTGGGGCAACAGACAAAACTGATGAAGAAGAAGAACAGACCTCGGGAAACGCCAATGGTGGGCAAGTGTAGGGGTCCACTTGTCGAGCATGAAAAAGGAATCTCTGCAGACCTCACATCTAGTCCTTCCAGTGCTTTTGGTGAATCACAAGCAACCATCAAAAATACATGCCTTGGAGGTATATATTGATTGTGGAGCTGTGGGTAACTACATTGGCCAAGATTTGGCTCTCCGAATAGGCCTTCCTCTCCGACAGAAGCAGAAATCGGAAAATGTCACTGCTGTGGATGGTTCTCAGCTATCATCCGGCCCGGTGACACAACACACAGAGAAAGTCAAGCTTCTGTGTCATTACGGGCATCAAGAGGACATAACTTTCGATCTCATCGGTGCTCCTCAGTTCCAGATGATATTGGGAATGCACTGGCTGGAGACCCACAATCCTAGGATCGACTAGGAGCATAAGGAGCAACATATAAAGACATTAAACAGAACAGACAGAATCACAAGAGCTCAAGAGACACTTACCAATCATAAGAAGAAGCATAGTCGCAGCTGGACTGGACTAATCCTTATCAGGGTTCAGTGAAGGAACTAGATCCCATTAAACACACCCCTGCCAGAAGTAGCAGGATGGAAAGCTTACCTTCCATAATTCACAGGTGAGCTTCAGGGGCTGGCGTATGCTCATAGAAACCGTACTTTGGGGAGAAGGGTTGGAGAGGTACAACAATCACAGATTGGCACACTCACACACTCTTATCTCTATGCAGGAGCAGTATCACCACGTACCACCGCTCACCGCTTATCTACCGAGGGAGAGGCCTGAAAGGGGGGGTAAATGTCACTGCTGTGGATGGTTCTCAGCTATCATCTGGCCCGGTGACACAACACACAGAGAAAGTCAAGCTTCTGTGTCAGGACGGGCATCAAGAGTACATTACTTTCGATCTCATTGGTGCTCCTCAGTTCAAGATGATATTGGGAATGCACTGACTGGAGACCCACAATCCTAGGATCGACTGGCGGAAACGAAATCTGACATCTCCTCATGATTGTGCCGATACATGTTACAAAAAATATGACACCAATCTGAAACCGAATAAAGGAATCGTGTTGGGCCTCATCAGCTCCTTACCGCTTGAATGCCAAGATTAGCAGGATGTCTTCAAAAAAGAGCAAGCCAACGTTCTGCCGCACACAGATCCTACCATTGTCAAATAGATCTTATACCCGGTACCCAGATCCCTTGCAGCCGAATTTACGCTCTAACAGAACAGGAAAACCAGCATCTTAGAATGTATCTTGATCAGTACCTGGCGAACGGTTTCATTCGCCCATCCTAATCACCTGCCTCCTCGCCCTTATACTTTGTGCCTAAAAAAGGAGGGGGACTTAAGAACTTGCATCGACTATAGAGCCATCAATCAGATCACAGTAAAAAATCAATATCCCTTACCACTTATACCAGAGCTCCTGGATCAAGTGAAACATGCTCAAATCTACACAAAACTGGCTTTAAAAGGAGCGTACCATCATGTAAGAGTAAAAGAAGGAGACGAGTGGAAAACGGCCTTCCGCATGAAGTACGGCCTCTTTGAATGCCAGGTCATGCCTTTCGGGCTATGTAATGCCCCTGCGGCGTTCCAATTCTTTATGAATGATGTACTCTGTGAACTATTGGACGTTTGCGCTCTTGTTTACATTGACGACATTCTTATCTACTCAAATTCCATGGAAGAACATGTAGGCCATGTCCGGGCAGCCTTAAAGAAGCTTCAACAACACCAATGTATGGCAAGTTGGAGAACATTTTTTTCCATGTAACCGAGGTCAAGTTTCTCGGTTTCATGCTCACACCACAAGGCGTACATATGGACACACAAAAGGTGGATGCAATCCTCCAATGGCCCTCACCAACTTCCACGAAATGAGTTCAAAGCGTAATCAGATTCGCCAACTTTTACCGTCGGTCTATACCTGGGTTTTCACAAATTGCACATCCAATTACCTCCTTGTTAAAGAAAAATCAAAAGTTCCATTGGTCGACAGAAGCTGAAGAGGCCTTCCAGAAGTTGAAACTAGCATTCACTAGAGCACCAGTCCTTCGACACCCCCGACCAGACCTACCTTACATAGTTGAGACAGATGCTTCAAAAATAGCCATGGGAGCAGTATTGTCACAACGAGACCCTGGAACAGGACAATTACACCCCGTCGCATTCTGGTCCCACAGATTTTTAGCCACCGAGTTGAACTATGCAATCACAGAAAACAAATTACTGGCGATTAAAGCACCATTCATAGCCTGGAGACATTACCTTCTTGGGGCGAGACATACGGTCACTGTCATCACGGACCACCGTAACTTGCAATACTTGAAAACCGCCAAAGACCAATCCTCGCGTCAACTTCGTTGGGCCCTCTTTTTCGTGGAATACGATTTCATTATCACTCAGAAAAAGAGGCTTTTACAGCATCCAACCCCGTGGCCATAATTCCTGAGGAAAGGATTCAAACCAGAATAGCTGCCACCACGTGTGTGGAGGACCAAAGAACCAGTTAGCAATCCCCGATGGATCAATTAACACAACAGGAATGGCTGTTAAAAGGTGTCCAGTATACCATTGAAGACAATCGACCATATTTCCAAGGACGATTATATGTCAAAGACCAAGAACTGCAAAAGCAAATCATCACAAATTGCCATGATTCATTAGTGGAAGGACACCCAGGAATAGCCAAAACTCAGGCTAAGGTAAAACAAAACTACGGGTGGCCAACCTGGCGAAAAGACATCGCCCAATTTATTGAAACCTGTGGAGTCTGTGCACAACACAAGTCTCAGAAACAGAACCCTGCTGGCTTTCTACATCCCCTAACAGTACCACCAGCACCTTGGCATACCTTATCGATGGACTTCATCACAGATCTTCCACCCTGCAATGGAAACAACACTGTATTAGTTGTTGTGGATTTATTCTCCAAAATGGCCGATTTCATCCCTCTGAAGGGACTCCCAACTGCGTCAACTCTCGCTTCTGTGCAAATTGTTCCATTGCACAGATTTCCATCAATATTAGTATCTGATTGCGGAACTCAATTTGTTTCTGCCTTTTGGATAAAGTGTTGTACGATTGCCAAAATCGACCTCCGGTTGTCCACAAGCCATCACCCTCAAACTGATGGCAAACTGAACGAACCAACCAAACTTTAGAGCAATATCTCAGGTGTATGTTGCAACAGTCCGAGGATTCTTAGAAAAATATTCTCTGGATAGCTGAGTATGCATACAACAACTCAGTTCAAACAAGCACAGGACAAACTCCATTCTACACTGTGCACGGAAGACATCCGAGGACATCAGTATTTGATCCACCCGATACCCTGGAAATGCCAGCCATAAAAAACTTGCATAAAACCATCACTCAGGTTCTTAAGGAGGCGACAGAGCATCTGACCAAGGCTAAGGAAAGACAAAAACTGTTTGCTGATCGGCATCGGAAGGAAGCTCCTGCCTACCAGATTGGAGAAAAGGCGTGGCTAGCATCTAAATATGTTCCCCTAATGGGGCAAAAAGCTTTCCGCCCAAGATACATGGGCCCCTACACTATAAAGTCCATAATCAATCCTGTCGCCATGAAATTGGAGTTACCATCTCACATGAAAATTCACCCCGTATTTCATGTCTCTCTCCTCAAACCAATGAAATCCAATTCACGGCTTAGTTCTCCGCCAGAGCCCAAAGTAATAGATGGAGAACCAGAATATGAAGTTAAATCCATCCTGGACTCCAAGGTGGTTCGATCAAAATTGTATTACCTAATTGACTGGAAAGGTTACGGACCTCAAGACCGAACATGGGAACCCAGTGAACATGTTCATGCGCCGCGTTTAATCAGACAGTTCCATCGCAATAATCCCACCAAACCAGGACCGGGAGGAGAACCACCCTTGAGAGGGGCCTTGAGGGGGAGTGCTGTCATGGTCATGAAGTCAGGGGCACAGGCATGCAGGGGTTGCATGCACAGGAGACCTGGGTGGATACTGCCCTGGCACCTTTGGCTCCAGGCTCATGAACAAGAGTAAAAAAGAACATCCATTTAACACCAACAAGCTTTTATTATGGACATAGCACTTCAGATGCATTGACCTTGAACATTCCATCCATTAAGCACTTCAGATGTATTAACCTTGAAGATTCCACCCATTAAGCACTTCAGATGCCTTAAACTTGAACATTCCATCCATTAAGCACTTCAGATGCATTAACCTTGAACATTCCATCCATTAAGCACTTCAGATGCATTAACCTTGAACATTCCATCCATTAAGCAGCCCCAATTGTATTCTTGGGTGTGGCTGCTAATGGATTCACAGCTATATAAGCTGCCCTGATCCTCAAGACAGACGCTTCACGTTATTCTGCATTTACCAGCAGCATAACGCTCACCGTCCCCTGAGGTCAGGCCTGCTTACCTTTGAAGACCCTGCTTCCTGGACATCCTGCTTCCTGCCAGCATACTTACCAACTGGGGGAAGCTGTTCTTACCTGTACATCTCTTCGGCGAACCGAGCATTCATCTTTACACTTTCCGGAATGCCGAAATCTTCATTTTGGCACCGCAGCACGACACGATCCATCGTCGACAGCAGCGCCTGCAAGGAAAAACAGAAAACAAGGTTAGACATCGAAAAAACAGTAAGTTTAAGGTCACGCTTCGCCATACTTCGTGCTTTTCCTTAAACCATCACTTACCTGCTGTTGAACATTGCGGTAGCATCAATCTTCCATCTGGCCGCGTCTCACAGCTGCATTGAGGCCGTATTTCCACCTAAGGGAAGAAAACAGAAGAGAGACATTATTGCAGGCATAAGGAGCAACATATAAAGACATTAAACAGAATGAACAGAATCACAAGAGCTCACGAGACACTTACCAATCATAAGGTGAAGCATAGTCGCAGCTTGACTGGACTAATCCTTATCCGGGATCAGTGAAGGAACAAGATCCCATTAAACGCACCCCTGCCAGAAGTAACAGGACGGAGAGCTTATCTTCCATAATTCACAGGTGAGCTTTAGGGGCCGGCGTATGCTCACAGAAACCGTACTTTGTGGAGAAGGATTCGAGAGGTACAACAATCAGAGATTGTCACACTCACACACTCTTATCTCCACGCAGGAGCAGTATCACCATGTACCACTGCTCGCCGCTTTTGATACCAAGGGAGAGGCCTGAAATGGGGGTGAGTCAGGTTCAGGGAGTGATGCAACCATGCCCCAATGCCTCTGCACAGACCAGGTGAGCGTAACACCATTATGGTTAGTTGGAAACTTGCATTTTCTGATGTCTGTGCAGTATGAGATATGGTGTGAAGTGCAATTCCATGCAGTTTGCTGGTTCCGTAACCTCAGACAGAAACACACTTAGTACTGCTCCCTTCAAGTCGCTAGTAGTACCTTATTTGATGTTTGTCTCCCTTTTGGAACGTTTCTCATGAAGTGTACACTAGAAAATGTGTATCCAAAATGAGTCTTTCTTTAAATGTCAAAGCCCTTTGATATCTTTGGGTTGAAATGCTATCAACATTTCAACTTACTTATTTTAAAGAACGAAGCATTGTCAGAATAAATATTAAGCCTCATGAATCATGCTCTAGACCAAGGGTGGATCAATCAGGAAGAATTGACATTTCTTACCAAACCTAATCCCATGACACCGGCTTTCTGTGTACTCCCCAAAGTACATAAAAAATGCACAAACACCACCTGGTAGACCTATAGTTTCAGCCATTGGATCACTTTTAGAGCCACTATCCATCTATGCAGATATTTTCCTGAGACCATTTGTCCTTAAAATGCAGTCATACATTCAAGAAACTACCGCCATGATTACCATTGTTGAACAACTACAGATGGTCCCAATGAGATCTTTGTCATGTTAGATGTTGAATCCTTATATACCAATATACCTCAAACCACTTGCATTGAAATTATGCACCAATACTTAGAGAAGAAGGAAGACCAAACAGTCCCATCGCACTTTGTTGCAGAGTGCATAAGATTGGCCTTAAACAAAAATGTCTTCTTGTGTGAGAATGTCTACTACCAACAACTACAGGGGACAAGTATGGGGGCTAATTTTGCCCCCGATTTAGCAAATCTGTTTATAGACAACAATGAAGAGCGTTTTATATTCGCAGATACAAATCAATTCCAGACACAAATAACATCATGGCACCGCTACATAGATGATGTCTTTATGTTCTGGAATGGCAACAAAGAAGCACTTTCCTCATGTGGCTTAACGTGCAGGCTCCGACGATTAGATTTAGCATGTCATATGATGCAAATAGAATAGCGTTCCTTGACTTAGACATTTTTAGGTCTAGTGACAACACACTTTCCACCACACTATACAAAAAACCTACTGATAAAAATACACTTTTGTTGTACAGTAGTTTTCATCCGCAGAGCCTCTGTGAAAACCTCCCATATGGTCAGTTTTTACGGATACAACGCAACTGTAGCCACATAGAGGATTATAAATTAAACAGCCAAGAACTTAGTAAAAAACTAAAAAATCGCGAGTATCCATCTAAGATCATTAGACTTTCCATGAACCGAACATGCAATGTTAGACGAGAAACATGCCTCACTAAAGGAGAAAAAAACAAAGAAGAGAAAATAATATGTATCACATCCTTCTCGCATATAAGCAATGACCTCAGGAGAGTCATACTGAAGCACTGGATGATTACCCCATCATATGACTTTAAACTGAACACCCCAAGATTTGCATTTAAAAGAATACCAAATTTCAGGGACACGCTAGTGCACACATACCGGTTCAGAAAAGACCCTACATCAAATCAAAATACTCTATGGCATCTTACACCTATTTTGGGGCATTTCAAATGCGGCCATCGCTCAGTCTGTCAACTGACGGGCAATATCAGACAAATTGACTTAAATGGGTGCATCTGGCATTTCAAGATCTTCACTTATTGCCAGACTAAATGGGTAGTTTACAGTATTAAATGCCCGTAAGACTGATATACATTGGCAAGACAACGAAAACCATCAAACTACGCATATGTGAATATCGATCAGCCATAAAAAATGAAATTGCAGACACATCCCTGGTAGCTCATTTTAAAGAAGCAAAACATACACACAATGATATCTATTGGTTTGCCCTCCAAACAATGAGAATCCATCCCTGGGGGGGCGACCGAGATCTAGCCCTCAAAAAGCTGGAACAAAAATTGATCTATGATTTAGATACCGTTAAAACGGCACTTAATGTTTCTGTTGAGTGGAATTTATTTATCCACTAAATAAGCCCCTATGACTCTTTAACAGCAAAAAATTGCTCGGCTACCCGTGTACACAAAAACTGGCATATGCTGGATATATAGAGATGGTATCCTTCATCACATATACTGTATATGAGCAAACCAGCAATGACATCATGCACAATACATTGAAGATTAGTCATCCAAAGCAATATGACCAGCTATTTCTTTGACACATGATTTAACAATGGACAGTGCATATTGGACATCCTAAAATGACGTTCAATTTATATACATCACTGATGATATATTCACTAAAATGTTTTTCCAACAACGCTAGCAACTCGAGGTTCCTCCGTCTTGCTAGCACTTTTGCACTCGTGTGCACTCAACAGGACCGATTATTGGACATGCCCACTCCTGTGGCACATGTAGAACCGAAAATGCCCTGTTTTTCCATTAAGCACTCTAGATGCAATAGACCACCATCCAAGATGGCGGCTCCGCTGACACACATTGACAAACGTATCACGCTGCGTCTATGCTACAAGTGAAGAAAGTAAAAATGCACTAACACGGGTCCACAGCGTTTGACATTGCAACTACGCCGTGAGTGAGGGCACCTAGCATGAACCAAACAGTAAGTGAAAATGCTAACGCTGTAAACAGTTATCCTTTCCACACCTAATCCACTGGGGCCCCGATAACTGCAGAAATTGTGTCTCCGTTACTAGATAATTTGGTCCGAATATCGCACTAGTTGGAAACACAATGACACACGCCGTGCGGTGTCCAGGTGATCCTCTTTGCCGACAGTGCACGTGACTTCCACGGCTCTCAGAATTTTACCTGATGAAATCCAATCCGATTTAAACGGTAAGCGTTAACCTGCCCCAGTTCCATATAAAATTGTGTGCATCCTGCAGTTAGTCATGGAGTTATTAATACTAACAAATTGCCACTATGTATCTATTCCATTAGATCGTTTGTGGATGGTGCACTTTAGTTGAATATTGAGACATCCAGACATTATACTTCTATCTACAGAGTAACACCTGTGATTGGAGGCACGCCTTTTTGAAATAAGACACAAGTAATTCAAATCAGAATGCAACACCTCTCTGTTCAAATAGAGATTGTATTAGAGCATTCGACTCTGCATTCTATCATGGAAAAGGAGCTAGCACCAATATCATATATGCTTGCTTCTCTCCCCTTTTTAGCAATAGAACTATTCCAATGTTGCCATACTACCAATGAGCTAAAACAACTTTTGAAGAAAACTACTCCCTACAATCAATGAAATTAAAAAGTAGGTTAGTAATATGAATTCCCCCTTGTGCCTACTTGAAACAAGCCGACTTAACAAATAAGGCTGCCCAGATCCCTAATATAGTATTTTATTGTTAAATGTATAGGTTTTTAACGTTTGATGCACAGGACCCTGTGCATGAAGCCGCATTCGCCTTGCTACCAATTGTAAAAAGCATCCTGAAGACGGGTTTCGAAGACACACTGACACCAAGAGTCACTCCTTTCCTGTGTTTTGCTTCAACACCCAGAAACACAAACTAGTGTTGCAGCCCCATGTTTAATAGCAACCTATACATGGATTCAAACAGTCACCTGTGTTACTAACATCAAACTGTCCTGAATGAACAGTTGTATTTCTGTATATTTATTGTACATGTTGACGCACTGTTTTTTCTCTCTTCAAAACGCAACCAAAAAATCTTTTTTGCAAATGTTTTTTTATTTTTTAAAAATCCTTTAAATATTTTTTTGATACTAATATGCATACTAATTAAAATATGTTGTCCTGCTATAACTGGTGTATGGCTATATATATGTTCTGTGAATAGCCTTTTGTAGTCACCTGGGAATTGTTTTACCTACAGCCCGTGTTTTGGGAAGCAGGGTAGCTAATAGTTGGAACTTTTGTCTCCTTTATACATGTTCTTCCTCATCCACCACAGCCCCCTATCATAAAAGAGGAAACACCTTTGCTCACATTTTATGAACCAGCTCAAAGAAGAAGGACATTAAGTTTTTACGATGGTTGAGAATGTTGTTAGGATCTCTTATTAACGGGTTTCTGCGTGAGTGCGGCAGACTCATGGTCCACAGTGTGGCAGACTGGATGGAAGGTGCATTGTAGCATTGTTGATGGTTTAATTGGTAGTAAAGAGTTTTGCAGTCAGTTTATGTAAGTTTTAGAGTAAGCCTGCAATGGATGAGGTTGTTGTCAGTGCATGTTTGGGTTGTGACTGGTTATGAGTGTTTGTCAGTTGGGTTGTTTTTTGCCATTTTGATAGGAAGGGAGCTGCGTAGTGTCCACACTATTTACCGAATTGACTGTCCCCACCATCCGAATGAATATATGTAATGGAACCTGAGCTAGATGGAGGCTGGTTCTATGGAAGGCAGTTGAAGGGACTTTTACAGGAGAAAACCAACCTGGTGAATGCCACAATACCACTCTCCTATTTCCCACCTTATTCTTAACCTGTAACTAAATAAAAGAAGTTTCCTTTTGTACTTCATGTCTCTTGCCTCAGCCTTACCTCCAGCATGACCTACCTGAAGTATGAGGACACTTTACTATCCCTACCGCGGAAACACAAAAGTCCAAAAGCAACAAAACCATATCCCAGGAGGATGACTCCCTTCTCCTGGCTCGCAATGTTTCTGGCTAGGAGAATGACTCCCTTCTCCTATCTTATAGGTCAGACTTTGGCTTGAAAGTCTTTCTTCTTACTCAGCTCTCTCTCTCTCTCTCTCTCTCATTCTCTCTCTCGCCTTGGTTGCTCCCCTTAGAGTACCTTTAAGGATTTTTCCTTGTTGTTGTTGAAATCAAAGGGGGAAAGAGAAAACCGACTCTTGGGGTGATCCAGTGTTGACACAACGCTGCTTTGAGGGGCCACCTCGATTCTGCTGAAGAAAATGGCCAAAGGATTCTAGTATCTGCTTACCAGCTTTCGTCTGCCCCTTTTTTCCATCCTGTCACTTAAACACAAATAACTAAGCTAACGGAAGAGTGCTTATTCCAACCCAGGAAAATGACTCCCTTCTCCTGGGTAAAAGTCTCTCATGGTTTGTGTTTCACAAAGTTCCACAAATACCACAGGACTAGAAGTATGGCTTCCTTCTCCAAGTTTATTACCAGCTTTTAGCAGGCTTTTCTTGACTTGAACACTGTATTTCATCGTGCCCTACCAGGATGAACAAGAGACTCCCAGGGCTCTCCTTGACTCTTCAATGTTTTCTTGAGTTACTTCAATCTTAGATTCTTCATCAATTCTTTAAGTTCTCTCTGTGGATTTAGTATTAGGTCTACTGCAATTCAACTAGCACCCATCGGGATGGGGGCTAATTTTGCCCCCGATTTAGCAAATCTGTTTATAGACAACTTTGAAGAGCGTTTTATATTCGCAGATACAAATCAATTCCAGACACAAATAACATCATGGCACCGCTACCTAGATGATGTCTTTATGTTCCGGAATGGCAACAAAGAAGCACTTTCCTCATGTGGCTTAACGTGCAGGCTCCGACGATTAGATTTAGCATGTCATATGATGCAAACAGAATAGCGTTCCTTGACTTAGACATTTTTAGGTCTAGTGACAACACACTTTCCACCACACTATACAAACAACCTACTGATAAAAATACACTTTTGTTGTACAGTAGTTTTCATCCGCAGAGCCTCTGTGAAAACCTCCCATATGGTCAGTTTTTACGGATACAACGCAACTGTAGCCACATAGAGGATTATAAATTAAACAGCCAAGAACTTAGTAAAAAACTAAAAAATCGCGAGTATCCATCTAAGATCATTAGACGTTCCATGAACCGAACATGCAATGTTAGACGAGAAACATGCCTCACTAAAGGAGAAAAAAACAAAGAAGAGAAAATAACATGTATCACATCCTTCTCGCATATAAGCAATGACCTCAGGAGAGTCATACTGAAGCACTGGATGATTACCCCATCATATGACTTTAAACTGAACACCCCAAGATTTGCATTTAAATGAATACCAAATTTCAGGGACACGCTAGTGCACACATACCGGGTCAGAAAAGACCCTACATCAAATCAAAATACTCTATGGCATCTTACACCTATTTTGGGGCATTTCAAATGCGGCCATTGCTCAGTCTGTCAACTGACGGGCAATATCAGACAAATTGACTTAAATGGGTGCATCTGGCATTTCAAGATCTTCACTTATTGCCAGTCTAAATGGGTAGTTTACAGTATTAAATGCCCGTAAGACTGATATACATTGGCAAGACAACGAGATCCATCAAACTACGCATATGTGAATATCGATCAGCCATAAAAAATGAAATTGCAGACACACCCCTGGTAGCTCATTTTAAAGAAGCAAAACATACACACAATGATATCTATTGGTTTGCCCTCCAAACAATGAGAATCCATCCCTGGGGGGGCGACCGAGATCTAGCCCTCAAAAAGCTGGAACAAAAATTGATCTATGATTTAGATACCGTTAAAACGGCACTTAATGTTTCTGTTGAGTGGAATTTATTTATCCACTAAATAAGCCCCTATGATTCTTTAACAGCAAAAAATTGCTCGGCTACCCGTGTACACACAAACTGGCATATGCTGGATATATAGAGATGGTATCCTCCATCACACATACTGTATATGAGCAAACCAGCAATGACATCATGCACAATACATTGAAGATTAGTCATCCAAAGCAATATGACCAGCTATTTCTTTGACACATGATTTAACAATGGACAGTGCATATTGGACATCCTAAAATGACGTTCAATTTATATACATCACTGATGATATATTCACTTAAATGTTTTTACAACAACGCTAGCAACTCGAGGTTCCTCCGTCTTGCTAGCACTTTTGCACTCGTGTGCACTCAACAGGACCGATTATTGGACATGCCCACTCCTGTGGCACATGTAGAACCGAAAATGCCCTGTTTTTCCATTAAGCACTCTAGATGCAATAGACCACCATCCAAGATGGCGGCTCCGCTGACACACATTGACAAACGTATCACGCTGCGTCTATGCTACAAGTGAAGAAAGTAAAAATGCACTAACACGGGTCCAAAGCGTTTGACATTGCAACTACGCCGTGAGTGAGGGCACCTAGCATGAACCAAACAGTAAGTGAAAATGCTATCGCTGTAAACAGTTATCCTTTCCACACCTAATCCACTGGGGCCTCGATAACTGCAGAAATTGTGTCTCCGTTACTAGATAATTTGGTCCGAATATCGCACTAGTTGGAAACACAATGACACACGCTGTGCGGTGTTCAGGTGATCCTCTTTGCCGACAGTGCACGTGACTTCCACGGCTCTCAGAATTTTACCTGATGGAATCCAATCCGATTTAAACGGTAAGCGTTAACCTGCCCCAGTTCCATATAAAATTGTGTGCATCCTGCAGTTAGTCATGGAGTTATTAATACTAACAAATTGCCACTATGTATCTATTCCATTAGATCGTTTGTGGATGGTGCACTTTAGTTGAATATTGAGACATCCAGACATTATACTTCTATCTACACAGTAACACCTGTGATTGGAGGCACGCCTTTTTGAAATAAGACACAAGTAATTCAAATCAGAATGCAACACCTCTCTGTTCAAATAGAGATTGTATTAGAGCATTCGACTCTGCATTCTATCATGGAAAAGTAGCCAGCACCAATATCATATATGCTTGCTTCTCTCCCCTTTTTAGCAATAGAACTATTCCAATGTTGCCATACTACCAATGAGCTAAAACAATTTTTGAAGAAATCTACTCCCTACAATCAATGAAATTAAAAAGTAGGTTAGTAGTATGAATTCCCCCTTGTGCCTACTTGAAACAAGCCGACTTAACAAATAAGGCTGCCCAGATCCCTAATATAGTATTTTATTGTTAAATGTATAGGTTTTTAACGTTTGATGCACAGGACCCTGTGCATGAAGCCGCATTCGCCTTGCTACCAATTGTAAAAAGCATCTTGAAGACGGGTTTCGAAGACACACTGACACCAAGAGTCACTCCTTTCCTGTGTTTTGCTTCAACACCCAGAAACACAAACTAGTGTTGCAGCCCCATGTTTAATAGCAACCTATACATGGATTCAAACAGTCACCTGTGTTACTAACATCAAACTGTCCTGAATGAACAGTTCTATTTCTGTATATTTATTGTACATGTTGACGCACTGTTTTTTCTCTCTTCAAAACGCAACCAAAAAATCTTTTTTGCAAATGTTTTTTTATTTTTTAAAAATCCTTTAAATATTTTTTTGATACTAATATGCATACTAATTAAAATATGTTGTCCTGCTATAACTGGTGTATGGCTATATATATGTTCTGTGAATAGCCTTTTGTAGTCACCTGGGAATTGTTTTACCTACAGCCAGTGTTTTGGGAAGCAGGGTAGCTAATAGTTGGACCTTTTGTCTCCTTTATACATGTTCTTCCTCATCCACCACAGCCCCCTATCATAAAAGAGGAAACACCTTTGCTCACATTTTATGAACCAGCTCAAAGAAGAAGGACATTAAGTTTTTACGATGGTTGAGAATGTTGTTAGGATCTCTTATTAACGGGTTTCTGCGTGAGTGCGGCAGACTCATGGTCCACAGTGTGGCAGACTGGATGGAAGGTGCATTGTAGCATTGTTGATGGTTTAATTGGTAGTAAAGAGTTTTGCAGTCAGTTTATGTAAGTTTTAGAGTAAGCCTGCAATGGATGAGGTTGTTGTCAGTGCATGTTTGGGTTGTGACTGGTTATGAGTGTTTGTCAGTTGGGTTGTTTTTTGCCACTTTGATAGGAAGGGAGCTGCGTAGTGTGCACACTATTTACCGAATTGACTGTCCCCACCATCGGAATGAATATATGTAATGGAACCTGAGCTAGATGGAGGCTGGTTCTATGGAAGGCAGTTGAAGGGACTTTTACAGGAGAAAACCAACCTGGTGAATGCCACAATACCACTCTCCTATTTCCCACCTTATTCTTAACCTGTAACTAAATAAAAGAAGTTTCCTTTTGTACTTCATGTCTCTTGCCTCAGCCTTACCTCCAGCATGACCTACTTGAAGTATGAGGACACTTTACTATCCCTACCGCGGAAACACAAAAGTCCAAAAGCAACAAAACCATATCCCAGGAGGATGACTCCCTTCTCCTGGCTCGCAATGTCTCTGGCTAGGAGAATGACTCCCTTCTCCTATTTTATAGGTCAGACTTTGGCTTGAAAGTCTTTCTTCTTACTCAGCTCTCTCTCTCTCTCTCTCTCTCTCTCATTCTCTCTCTCGCCTTGGTTGCTCCCCTTAGAGTACCTTTAAGGATTTTTCCTTGTTGTTGTTGAAATCAAAGGGGGAAAGAGAAAACCGACTCTTGGGGTGATCCGGTGTTGACACAACGCTGCTTTGAGGGGCCACCTCGATTCTGCTGAAGAAAATGGCCAAAGGATTCTAGTATCTGCTTACCAGCTTTCGTCTGCCCCTTTTTTCCATCCTGTCACTTAAACACAAATAACTAAGCTAACGGAAGAGTGCTTATTCCAACCCAGGAAAATGACTCCCTTCTCCTGGGTAAAAGTCTCTCACGGTTTGTGTTTCACAAAGTTCCACAAATACCACAGGACTAGAAGTATGGCTTCCTTCTCCAAGTTTATTACCAGCTTTTAGCAGGCTTTTCTTGACTTGAACACTGTATTTCATCGTGCCCTACCAGGATGAACAAGAGACTCCCAGGGCTCTCCTTGACTCTTCAATGTTTTCTTGAGTTACTTCAATCTTAGATTCTTCATCAATTCTTTAAGTTCTCTCTGTGGATTTAGTATTAGGTCTACTTGTCTACTGCAATTCAACTAGCCCCCATCGGGATGAGGGGGAGACTCCCTCAGGTCTCCTTGACTTTCTTTTCTTGACTTGAACACTGTCTTTCAACATGCCCCACCGGGACGAGAGAGAAGCTCCCAGAGCTCTCCTTGGCTCTTCAATGTTTTCTTGAGTTACTTCAATTTTCTGCAAACTGCCCCTACCGGTTCAAGGAAGAGGCCCCCCGAGACCTTCTTGACTCTTCAATACCACAGTCTTATGAAATTGCTCAGGGAGTTGGCTCACAAAATGATCTACATCTATCTTGTCTTCTGGTTTCGTCTTCTCAATTTTTCCTGACACCCTCTCGGACTTACTTCCAATCCTGTTACCTTCTGTTGGGGAATTCTTCACCAGTTTTACTGGGGGTCATGGGATCATTCTTTATCTGGTTTCTTCTGCTCTCCCTTGGGCCTGCTTGAGTTCTCGGCCCGTTACTTCTGGGGGTCGGGGTGCATGTTTTGGAGTAGGTGGTCCACCCGTTGTAGGTCACACAACCACCACAGTACCTCGTACTTCCCATGCAATTGCCTATGCAGCTACACAGTAGGTTAGTTTTGGTGGTCTCAGCATTGTTCTTGGACCACACAGTCCACCCACGACAGGTCACGCCACCACCACACTGATAATCAACTGAAGGGATGCTGACTCCCAGCCAACGGATGAGATGCTTTCCTGGTGTCCCTCGATTTGAACTCATCACTCCACACTGCTGTTTCCATAGAGCCTTTGAACGTCTTGTTTCCAACTCCCGGGCATTTTGGCAGCCTCCTAACTCACAGACTTCTCCTTCCAGATGTTATCCTGTTTCAATAGGTTGCTCTTCTTATCCTTCTTTACTGTTTAGCTTAAGTAGCTGGGAGTTCCCCAGCATAATGTCAGTTTGATTGAGAACAGCTGGTCGAACACTCTTCATGCGTGACAGTAGCATTATTGAGTTTTTCTTCATCCCATTACTTATCATAGTGAGACTGTCTGGCATATTACAGTATCACATAATCTCAGACTTTAGCATAGCCAAGGAAAGGTGGGGTGTTGTTTTTACCCAATGAAGATTCACACAATAAACAGGAAACACATCTGTGTTATGAGTTAGTAGCAGCCAATCTGGATCCAGAGATAGCTTCAGCTGGTGAGGCCAAGATCTGTGGTATGGACTACAATAGAGCTATTTCTAGCTTGCAAAAGAAACAAGGCTGTGAGGGAAGACAGCAGAGGATAGAGCGAAATATGAACTATCCCTACCTAGTGTGCACTCTCAGCTAGGTTGTGGTGATACAACGCCTGTCTAATAGTGATAGAATAAGAGTATAAATAACAACTTCTATGATTTGTAATACATTCAGCCTTGTTGGTCCTATACCACTCTCTTCCGTTTGAGTATATATACAATACAATACATAAATATACAGAAATACAACTGTTCATTCAGGCCAGTTTGATGTTAGTAACACAGGTGACTGTTTGAATCCATGTATAGGTTGCTATTAAACATGGGGCCGCAACACTAGTTTGTGTTTCTGGGTGTTGAAGCAAAACACAGGAAAGGAGTGACTCTTGGTGTCAGTGTGTCTTCGAAACCCGTCTTCAGGATGCTTTTTACTCTCTTCCAATATATATATTTCTTGAAAGCGAGAAGTATGGATCGCTCACAGCTATTGCTGCAGGAAGGTACTGAACATACTACCACTGATTTGAATGAGACACGTCTCATTTTAACTTTTGGAGCCAAAGCACATAGTATACGCAAAGTCATGCAACGTCACTGGCATATTCTAAAATCTGATGAACATTTAAACACCATTTTGAGTGACCACATCAATATTACTTTTCGACGGTCTACCTCAGTCAGAGACACTTTAGTTCCCAGTTTTATGAAGCCCATTGACAATGTGACAACCAATGCTTGGCTTAACATTAAATCTTGCGGCTTTTACAAGTGCTCCAAATGCAAAGCATGCACTCATGCTGCCAACAAGACCCATTATACCCATCCCATCTTGGGTACTAACATTAAGATCGCATCCAGAATTACTTGCGATACTGATCATGTGGTATATGTTCTTAACTGTCCTTGCAACAAGTGGTATGTGGGCAGTACCAAAGGCAAATTGAAACTAAGGATACTTCAACATATTCGAGCCATCAGAAACACTGATTCCAACTATCCGATGGCTTTGCATTTTCAGTCCCAACATGACAGCAAACTCGAGGGTTTTTCCTTCTTTGGGATTCTTACAGTGCCCAAGTCACCAAGACGAGGCAATCGAGAATTATTGCTGAGGCAACTGGAGACTAAATCTATTTTGGACCTCAAAACCAAGAAACCCAGGGGTCACAATCTAGATGAAGAATTATATACTTTTTTGGGAACCTAATAGCACACATTTTAATGTAATTTTCGTATGTATTATTGCTGCATTTCTGGGTTCCCTGACATAAAAGTCTTCACTTGCCTGATGTTAATACTATTATTCTATTTTGGCTTGGACACTTCCTTGATACTTTTTTGATACTTTTTTGATGGTGGTTTTTTTCATAAATTATGTTGGCCTGCTTGGTATTATTATCTGGTTTTAACTTGTATTTTAGTAGGGAGTATATTTATCTTTTAAAACTGATAACTATTAATTATACTGTTCTTTACACAGTGTTTTTTGGACTCTTTTAGACGCAGTCTACTCGTGTTGCATTTGTCTCGTACTTTGAAATCATTAACTGTATGTTTAGGGTACTATGGATATGTATGTATATTGCATTTTCATTTTTCTTTTCTGTTCATTTTTCATATATGGATTTTTAATCTATGAGTAAACGGGCCTATATAACATGCATTATTCAGGTGAAATCTAAGGAATATCAGGAAGGGTGTGTGCCCCTCAATTGGGGCATTTTAAGGTCTATGCACTTTGCACTTTACTGTGGATCCATATTTTTATCATTCTCTAGCTGTCCATGGCTGCACGCCCTTTTGCCATCCTCCTTGTATTTTTATGGGAGCTTAGGCTGGTTTTCTAATCCTGTGACTACACGGACAGTGCATCCATGGACGTAGAGCACTATGCGTATTATCTTTGCTATAAAGAATGAAATTTTGATCCCCATGCATTTCCCCTTGTTTCCCCTTTCTCCTTTCCCTGTACCCTGTTTACCTCTACCCTCCGTACCATTGCTGCTATGTATTTTGCACTTTGCACTTTGTTCTTGGCACTTTGCACTATTGTGCATGCACTAAGCACTTTATCCCTTTCCTAATATTGCTACACATGTTTTGACTCGACCCGTTCTGTACCCTATCTTATACACGATGTTTACTCAATGTATAGGTCAGATTGTGATTACCAATGATTTAGGCGTATACATTGATGTCAGTTTTATTAGCGCACGTGTACACCTCACATAGAGGGTCCTTAGATGAGAGACGGCAATATACCTGTGAGTTTGCCCCATTATTATGTTTCTTTGGGGCAGCTTTCATTATATTCTAGATTTTCGAAGGCATGCTATTGACATCGCACCATACCTTCTTAAGCACATTACATATTCATGTTTTATACATTATAGTAAGGTGCTATGCAGCCCGCCATTGCTCTTTGCATTTTGCATTTGCAAGGCGTTCTTTACTTTATGCTTGTGCGGTTCCTTCCTTCTGTCCAACGGGTATTATTATTATTTTTTAATAATACTTTACCTTGCATTTCAACCATTTTAGGTTTTTGTGAGGTATTTGTCGTCTCTCTGATCTATTCCCTCTTTGGTGTACTTTGTGGTGTTAGCGGCAATAATCTAATCTGTAAATTGCTGCTTGCAGCTCAGCATTCTATTTAATGTTTTTATTTGAGACTATTAAGGTCGATATGAGGTAACACTTGGTCACTACAATATGGCCGATTGCTTTTCTCCTTACATTTTGAGTTACGTGGTGTACGAGACACTCTACACATTGCAACCATAGAGTTTGTATTGTGTTTTAATGAGTCAATTTTCTGTGTTTACCCTACTATCGTGAACAAGCGGTCAGTTGATCACGAAACGCGTCGTTGTAACCTTCAGGTTCCCCCTCCCCTTTGCTATGCACTTTTTATTAATAAAGAACATTTGGTGCTACCTGATCTTTGCCGTGCAGCCCTTTATTTGCTAAGTACTGGATTCTCTGGACCTGGCTGCTCTTGGGAGTGCATTCCGCAGATTTGGCCCTCTTTTGGGCTTAATTTTCGTTTGAAAATGTATATATATATATATATATATATATATATATTTTTTTTTTTTTTTTTTTTTTTATTGGAAGAGAGTGACTATATTAAAAAGAGCGCACCAGGGAATAAAGATGTTTTTTGTCTCTTTACACACTCATGGGGCATCTAATGGGATAGTAAAGCCTTTAATGACCCATAGATTGTCGCACTGACCATGGATTGCTAAGGTTAAAAAGACACAAATAAACGATGTACAAGGACAAAGGGGGATTTCCTTTCCCTACAACACAAAGACAATACAATCACTACTTTCCGTCTATGGATGTTTTAAACTGGTGAAAAGTAAGAATATGTAAAAAACGTTTGCTCAAACTCTCCAAAATAGGCCAAATTACGCCTTTTAAGTGTAGCAAACACTGTCGACCGGTTTCAGTGGCATAATTTTGATAAAGCCACTTTCATCAGGACAGTCTTTGGTTCCTCAAAGCTGGTATGAATTAGGATTTAGAAACCAGTTTGTGAGAAACAGGATACAGTAGATGGAATAATACTTTACCACCTTGCCGCAGGTGTCATTGGACTGGAACAGTCTAGGAGGGAACCTTGTGTGTTATTCCCTTTAGATCTGATGGTTAGATGTATTCCTCATAATGAGGCGCAACGTGATTGGCCAGTCCCCATGCTTCTAATTTGCATGTGTCAACTTCCGTGCTCCGTATCTGAATTGAAATGGCAAACCGAGCGCTCGACTGAACAGGCTTGGATGTACAGTTGGATGTGTTAATGACTCCAATCATGCATTCCCACTAAATCAGTGCCTTGTCTGGGATTGCTCAAGGGAAGCCCTTATTTATATATTTTTATGACAAGTTATAATCTAGACGATGAACCCCTCTCTTAGAATCCCCCTGACCCCACTGAGCCAAGAAGTAGGTTTGTTTTGCAAATTAAAAACGTTTATTTGAAAAATTAAACAATAGATATGTATCACACTTTTATAATAAATTAATATTTGATATCACACTTAGACATATGACAGTGATCAACAATGGATGATGTTATACTAGCACACTGGTTTAATACCTTAGGAGTAGTATAGAGGATAAGGTAGCTGAGAATGCTTTATATGGTACAAGGAAATGCAAGGTGGAAAAGAAGCAACACAGGAATAAACTTGATATGATTTCAGCAAAAGATAATATGATCACTTTGTCTCTTACAATTCACTCCCCCCCTATGCAATGTAAGGAGATGGAAGTAACACACACACAGGGTAATTCATAGAATTTCGCAGAAAAGTGTCGCAAGCGGCTGGCGCAGAGTGTCCGCGTGCGATTGTCTGCGCCAGGCACGTGCGCTAAAACCGATTTCCGCGCACAGCGTATTCATGGATTTTAGGCTCCCAAACCAGCCGTGGCGCAGAGTATCGCAGCGACCCTGCAGCAGCGCCAGTAACGCCCCCAAGAACGCCCTCGCGCAAGGAAAAGCCATCAAAATCGCTAAATCATCGCAAAGGGCAGCGCTAACCCTGGACCAGTCCACAGGGCTGCCAAACAAGGAACGCAAAGCGGGTAACGTGCATATCAGGGGTACGCGTGAAGTTATACACGCGATTAGCCAGGGTACGTGTATTACAGGGGTACGTGGGAATTATCACACGCGATTTGGCTGGGTACGTGTATTACAGGGGTACACGGGAAGTTCTACATGCGATTCGGCTAGGTACGTGTATTACAGGGGTGCGCGGGAATTCTCACATGCGATTTGGCCAGGTACGTGTATTACAGGGGTGCGCGGGAATTATCATACGCGATTTGGCTTGGTACGTGTATTACAGGGGTGCGTGGGAAGTTCTACACGCGATTGGCCAGGGTACGTGTATTACAGGGGTACGTGGGAATTATCACACGCGATTTGGCTGGGTACGTGTATTACAGGGGTACACGGGAAGTTCTACACGCGATTCGGCTGGGTACGTGTATTACAGGGGTGCGCGGGAATTTTCACATGCGATTTGGCCAGGTACGTGTATTACAGGGGTGCGCGGGAATTATCAGACGCGATTTGGCTTGGTACGTGTATTACAGGGGTGCGTGGGAAGTTCTACACGTGATTGGCCAGGGTACGTGTATTACAGGGGTACGTGGGAATTATCACACGCGATTTGGCTGGGTACGTGTATTACAGGGGTACACGGGAAGTTCTACACGCGATTCGGCTGGGTACGTGTATTACAGGGGTGCGCGGGAATTCTCACATGCGATTTGGCCAGGTACGTGTATTACAGGGGTGCGCAGGAATTATCAGACGCGATTTGGCTTGGTACGTGTATTACAGGGGTGCGTGGGAATTATCAGACGCGATTTGGCTTGGTACGTGTATTACAGGGGTGCGTGGGAAGTTCTACACGCGATTGGCCAGGGTACGTGTATTACAGGGGTACGTGGGAATTATCACACGCGATTTGGCTGGGTACGTGTATTACAGGGGTACACGGGAAGTTCTACACGCGATTCGGCTGGGTACGTGTATTGCAGGGGTGCGCGGGAATTCTCACATGCGATTTGGCCAGGTACGTGTATTACAGGGGTGCGCGGGAATTATCATACGCGATTTGGCTTGGTACGTGTATTACAGGGGTGTGCGGGAATTATCACACGCAATTAGGCTGGGTGGGTCCTCACAGGTGTTCCCTGTACACCCTCCACGGCCCCTGCAGGCAGCCCACAAAACAGGGGACTACCCTGCACACCTGCTCATGTCCCCCTGCACCCCCACCCCCCAGCAGTGCAGGGGCAGCCCCCACCAGGCCCCCACTCATGTCTCCCACCACCCCCACCCCCCAGCAGTGCAGGGTCAACCTCCACCAGGCACCCACCCATGTCTCCCACCACCCCCACCCCCCAGCAGTGCAGGGGCACCCTCCACCAGGCCCCCACCCATGTCTCCCACCACCCCCACCCCCCAGCGGTGCAGGGGCACCCTCCACCAGGCCCCCACCCATGTCTCCCACCACCCCCACCCCCCAGCAGTGCAGGGGCAGCCTCCACCAGGCCCCCACTCATGTCTCTTACCACCCCCACCCCCCTGCCACCATGGGCAGCCCCCACCAGGCCCCCACTCATGTCTCCCACCACCCCCACCCCCCAGCAATGCAGGGTCAACCTCCACCAGGCCCCCACTCATGTCCCCCTGCACCCCCACCCCCCAGCAGTGCAGGGTCAACCTCCACCAGGCCCCCACTCATGTCCCCCTGCACCCCCACCCCCCGGCAGTGCAGGGGCAGCCTCCACCAGGCCCCCACTCATGTCCCCCTGCACCCCCACCCCCCGGCAGTGCAGGGGCAGCCTCCACCAGGCCCCCACTCATGTCTCCCACCACCCCCACCCCCCTGCCACCATGGGCAGCCCCCACCAGGCCCCCACTCATGTCTCCCACCACCCCCACCCCCCAGCAGTGCAGGGTCAACCTCCACCAGGCCCCCACTCATGTCCCCCTGCACCCCACCCCCCGGCAGTGCAGGGGCAGCCTCCACCAGGCCCCCACTCATGTACCCCTGCACCCCCACCCCCCGGCAGTGCAGGGGCAGCCTCCACCAGGCCCCCACTCATGTCTCCCACCACCCCCACCCCCCTGCCACCATGGGCAGCCCCCACCAGGCCCCCACTCATGTCTCCCACCACCCCCACCCCCCAGCAGTGCAGGTTCAACCTCCACCAGGCCCCCACTCATGTCCCCCTGCACCCCCACCCCCCAGCAGTGCAGGGGCACCCTCCACCAGGCCCCCACCCATGTCTCCCACCACCCCCACCCCCCAGCAGTGCAGGGGCACCCTCCACCAGGCCCCCACCCATGTCTCCCACCACCCCCACCCCCCGGCAGTGCAGGGGCAGCCTCCACCAGGCCCCCACTCATGTCTCCCACCACCCCCACCCCCCTGCCACCATGGGCAGCCCCCACCAGGCCCCCACTCATGTCTACCACCACCCCCACCCCCCAGCAGTGCAGGGTCACCCTCCACCAGGCACCCACCTATGTCTCCCACCACCCCCACCCCCCAGCAGTGCAGGGGCACCCTCCACCAGGCCCCCACCCATGTCTCCCACCACCCCCACCCCCCAGCAGTGCAGGGGCACCCTCCACCAGGCCCCCTCCCATGTCTCCCACCACCCCCACCCTCCTGCCACCATGGGCAGCCCCCACCAGGCCCCCACTCATGTCTCCCACCACCCCCACCCCCCAGCAGTGCAGGGTCAACCTCCACCAGGCCCCCACTCATGTCCCCCTGCTCCCCCACCCCCCGGCAGTGCAGGGGCAGCCTCCACCAGGCCCCCACTCATGTCTCCCACCACCCCCACCCCCCAGCAGTGCAGGGGCACCCTCCACCAGGCCCCCACCCATGTCTCCCACCACCCCCACCCCCCAGCAGTGCAGGGGCAGCCTCCACCAGGCACCCACCCATGTCTCCCACCACCCCCACCCCCCAGCAGTGCAGGGGCACCCTCCACCAGGCCCCCACCCATGTCTCCCACCACCTCCACCCCCCAGCAGTGCAGGGGCAGCCTCCACCAGGCCCCCACTCATGTCTCTTACCACCCCCACCCCCCTGCCACCATGGGCAGCCCCCACCAGGCCCCCACTCATGTCTCCCACCACCCCCACCCCCCAGCAGTGCAGGGTCAACCTCCACCAGGCCCCCACTCATGTCCCCCTGCACCCCCACCCCCCAGCAGTGCAGGGGCACCCTCCACCAGGCCCCCACCCATGTCACCCTGCACCCCCACCCCCCGGCAGTGCAGGGGCAGCCTCCACCAGGCCCCCACTCATGTCTCCCACCACCCCCACCCCCCTGCCACCATGGGCAGCCCCCACCAGGCCCCCACTCATGTCTCCCACCACCCCCACCCCCCAGCAGTGCAGGGTCAACCTCCACCAGGCCCCCACTCATGTCCCCCTGCACCCCCACCCCCCGGCAGTGCAGGGGCAGCCTCCACCAGGCCCCCACTCATGTCCCCCTGCACCCCCACCCCCGGCAGTGCAGGGGCAGCCTCCACCAGGCCCCCACTCATGTCTCCCACCACCCCCACCCCCCTGCCACCATGGGCAGCCCCCACCAGGCCACCACTCATGTCTCCCACCACCCCCACCCCCCAGCAGTGCAGGGTCAACCTCCACCAGGCCCCCACTCATGTCCCCCTGCACCCCCACCCCCCAGCAGTGCAGGGGCACCCTCCACCAGGCCCCCACCCATGTCTCCCACCACCCCCACCCCCCAGCAGTGCAGGGGCACCCTCCACCAGGCCCCCACCCATGTCTCCCACCACCCCCACCCCCCGGCAGTGCAGGGGCAGCCTCCACCAGGCCCCCACCCATGTCTCCCACCACCCCCACCCCCCAGCAGTGCAGGGGCAGCCTCCACCAGGCACCCACCCATGTCTCCCACCACCCCCACCCCCCAGCAGTGCAGGGGCACCCTCCACCAGGCCCCCACCCATGTCTCCCACCACCCCCACCCCCCAGCAGTGCAGGGGCAGCCTCCACCAGGCCCCCACTCATGTCTCTTACCACCCCCACCCCCCTGCCACCATGGGCAGCCCCCACCAGGCCCCCACTCATGTCTCCCACCACCCCCACCCCCAGCAGTGCAGGGTCAACCTCCACCAGGCCCCCACTCATGTCCCCCTGCACCCCCACCCCCCAGCAGTGCAGGGGCACCCTCCACCAGGCCCCCACCCATGTCTCCCACCACCCCCACCCCCCAGCAGTGCAGGGGCACCCTCCACCAGGCCCCCACCCATGTCTCCCACCACCCCCACCCCCCAGCAGTGCAGGGGCACCCTCCACCAGGCCCCCACCCATGTCTCCCACCACCCCCACCCCCCAGCAGTGCAGGGGCAGCCTCCACCAGGCCCCCACCCATGTCTCCCACCACCCCCACCCCCCAGCAGTGCAGGGGCAGCCTCCACCAGGCCCCCACTCATGTCTCTTACCACCCCCACCCCCCTGCCACCATGGGCAGCCCCCACCAGGCCCCCACTCATGTCTCCCACCACCCCCACCCCCCAGCAGTGCAGGGTCAACCTCCACCAGGCCCCCACTCATGTCCCCCTGCACCCCCACCCCCCAGCAGTGCAGGGGCACCCTCCACCAGGCCCCCACCCATGTCTCCCACCACCCCCACCCCCCAGCAGTGCAGGGGCACCCTCCACCAGGCCCCCACCCATGTCTCCCACCACCCCCACCCCCCAGCAGTGCAGGGGCACCCTCCACCAGGCCCCCACCCATGTCTCCCACCACCCCCACCCCCCTGCCACCATGGGCAGCCCCCACCAGGCCCCCACTCATGTCTCCCACCACCCCCACCCCCCAGCAGTGCAGGGTCAACCTCCACCAGGCCCCCACTCATGTCCCCCTGCACCCCCACCCCCCGGCAGTGCAGGGGCAGCCTCCACCAGGCCCCCACTCATGTCTCCCACCACCCCCACCCCCCAGCAGTGCAGGGGCACCCTCCACCAGGCCCCCACCCATGTCTCCCACCACCCCCACCCCCCAGCAGTGCAGGGGCAGCCTCCACCAGGCACCCACCCATGTCTCCCACCACCCCCACCCCCCAGCAGTGCAGGGGCAGCCTCCACCAGGCCCCCACTCATGTCTCTTACCACCCCCACCCCCCTGCCACCATGGGCAGCCCCCACCAGGCCCCCACTCATGTCTCCCACCACCCCCACCCCCCAGCAGTGCAGGGTCAACCTCCACCAGGCCCCCACTCATGTCCCCCTGCACCCCCACCCCCCAGCAGTGCAGGGGCACCCTCCACCAGGCCCCCACCCATGTCTCCCACCACCTCCACCCCCCAGCAGTGCAGGGGCAGCCTCCACCAGGCCCCCACTCATGTCTCTTACCACCCCCACCCCCCTGCCACCATGGGCAGCCCCCACCAGGCCCCCACTCATGTCTCCCACCACCCCCACCCCCCAGCAGTGCAGGGTCAACCTCCACCAGGCCCCCACTCATGTCCCCCTGCACCCCCACCCCCCAGCAGTGCAGGGGCACCCTCCACCAGGCCCCCACCCATGTCACCCTGCACCCCCACCCCCCGGCAGTGCAGGGGCAGCCTCCACCAGGCCCCCACTCATGTCTCCCACCACCCCCACCCCCCTGCCACCATGGGCAGCCCCCACCAGGCCCCCACTCATGTCTCCCACCACCCCCACCCCCCAGCAGTGCAGGGTCAACCTCCACCAGGCCCCCACTCATGTCCCCCTGCACCCCCACCCCCCGGCAGTGCAGGGGCAGCCTCCACCAGGCCCCCACTCATGTCCCCCTGCACCCCCACCCCCCGGCAGTGCAGGGGCAGCCTCCACCAGGCCCCCACTCATGTCTCCCACCACCCCCACCCCCCTGCCACCATGGGCAGCCCCCACCAGGCCCCCACTCATGTCTCCCACCACCCCCACCCCCCAGCAGTGCAGGGTCAACCTCCACCAGGCCCCCACTCATGTCCCCCTGCACCCCCACCCCCCAGCAGTGCAGGGGCACCCTCCACCAGGCCCCCACCCATGTCTCCCACCACCCCCACCCCCCAGCAGTGCAGGGGCACCCTCCACCAGGCCCCCACCCATGTCTCCCACCACCCCCACCCCCCGGCAGTGCAGGGGCAGCCTCCACCAGGCCCCCACCCATGTCTCCCACCACCCCCACCCCCCAGCAGTGCAGGGGCAGCCTCCACCAGGCACCCACCCATGTCTCCCACCACCCCCACCCCCCAGCAGTGCAGGGGCACCCTCCACCAGGCCCCCACCCATGTCTCCCACCACCCCCACCCCCCAGCAGTGCAGGGGCAGCCTCCACCAGGCCCCCACTCATGTCTCTTACCAACCCCACCCCCTGCCACCATGGGCAGCCCCCACCAGGCCCCCACTCATGTCTCCCACCACCCCCACCCCCCAGCAGTGCAGGGTCAACCTCCACCAGGCCCCCACTCATGTCCCCCTGCACCCCCACCCCCCAGCAGTGCAGGGGCACCCTCCACCAGGCCCCCACCCATGTCTCCCACCACCCCCACCCCCCAGCAGTGCAGGGGCACCCTCCACCAGGCCCCCACCCATGTCTCCCACCACCCCCACCCCCCAGCAGTGCAGGGGCACCCTCCACCAGGCCCCCACCCATGTCTCCCACCACCCCCACCCCCCAGCAGTGCAGGGGCAGCCTCCACCAGGCCCCCACTCATGTCTCTTACCACCCCCACCCCCCTGCCACCATGGGCAGCCCCCACCAGGCCCCCACTCATGTCTCCCACCACCCCCACCCCCCAGCAGTGCAGGGTCAACCTCCACCAGGCCCCCACTCATGTCCCCCTGCACCCCCACCCCCCAGCAGTGCAGGGGCACCCTCCACCAGGCCCCCACCCATGTCTCCCACCACCCCCACCCCCCAGCAGTGCAGGGGCACCCTCCACCAGGCCCCCACCCATGTCTCCCACCACCCCCACCCCCCAGCAGTGCAGGGGCACCCTCCACCAGGCCCCCACCCATGTCTCCCACCACCCCCACCCCCCAGCAGTGCAGGGTCAACCTCCACCAGGCCCCCACTCATGTCCCCCTGCACCCCCACCCCCCAGCAGTGCAGGGGCACCCTCCACCAGGCCCCCACCCATGTCTCCCACCACCTCCACCCCCCAGCAGTGCAGGGGCAGCCTCCACCAGGCCCCCACTCATGTCTCTTACCACCCCCACCCCCCTGCCACCATGGGCAGCCCCCACCAGGCCCCCACTCATGTCTCCCACCACCCCCACCCCCCAGCAGTGCAGGGTCAACCTCCACCAGGCCCCCACTCATGTCCCCCTGCACCCCCACCCCCCAGCAGTGCAGGGGCACCCTCCACCAGGCCCCCACCCATGTCACCCTGCACCCCCACCCCCCGGCAGTGCAGGGGCAGCCTCCACCAGGCCCCCACTCATGTCTCCCACCACCCCCACCCCCCTGCCACCATGGGCAGCCCCCACCAGGCCCCCACTCATGTCTCCCACCACCCCCACCCCCCAGCAGTGCAGGGTCAACCTCCACCAGGCCCCCACTCATGTCCCCCTGCACCCCCACCCCCCGGCAGTGCAGGGGCAGCCTCCACCAGGCCCCCACTCATGTCCCCCTGCACCCCCACCCCCCGGCAGTGCAGGGGCAGCCTCCACCAGGCCCCCACTCATGTCTCCCACCACCCCCACCCCCCTGCCACCATGGGCAGCCCCCACCAGGCCCCCACTCATGTCTCCCACCACCCCCACCCCCCAGCAGTGCAGGGTCAACCTCCACCAGGCCCCCACTCATGTCCCCCTGCACCCCCACCCCCCAGCAGTGCAGGGGCACCCTCCACCAGGCCCCCACCCATGTCTCCCACCACCCCCACCCCCCAGCAGTGCAGGGGCACCCTCCACCAGGCCCCCACCCATGTCTCCCACCACCCCCACCCCCCGGCAGTGCAGGGGCAGCCTCCACCAGGCCCCCACCCATGTCTCCCACCACCCCCACCCCCCAGCAGTGCAGGGGCAGCCTCCACCAGGCACCCACCCATGTCTCCCACCACCCCCACCCCCCAGCAGTGCAGGGGCACCCTCCACCAGGCCCCCACCCATGTCTCCCACCACCCCCACCCCCCAGCAGTGCAGGGGCAGCCTCCACCAGGCCCCCACTCATGTCTCTTACCAACCCCACCCCCTGCCACCATGGGCAGCCCCCACCAGGCCCCCACTCATGTCTCCCACCACCCCCACCCCCCAGCAGTGCAGGGTCAACCTCCACCAGGCCCCCACTCATGTCCCCCTGCACCCCCACCCCCCAGCAGTGCAGGGGCACCCTCCACCAGGCCCCCACCCATGTCTCCCACCACCCCCACCCCCCAGCAGTGCAGGGGCACCCTCCACCAGGCCCCCACCCATGTCTCCCACCACCCCCACCCCCCAGCAGTGCAGGGGCACCCTCCACCAGGCCCCCACCCATGTCTCCCACCACCCCCACCCCCCAGCAGTGCAGGGGCACCCTCCACCAGGCCCCCACCCATGTCTCCCACCACCCCCACCCCCCAGCAGTGCAGGGGCAGCCTCCACCAGGCCCCCACTCATGTCTCTTACCACCCCCACCCCCCTGCCACCATGGGCAGCCCCCACCAGGCCCCCACTCATGTCTCCCACCACCCCCACCCCCCAGCAGTGCAGGGTCAACCTCCACCAGGCCCCCACTCATGTCCCCCTGCACCCCCACCCCCCAGCAGTGCAGGGGCACCCTCCACCAGGCCCCCACCCATGTCTCCCACCACCCCCACCCCCCAGCAGTGCAGGGGCACCCTCCACCAGGCCCCCACCCATGTCTCCCACCACCCCCACCCCCCAGCAGTGCAGGGGCACCCTCCACCAGGCCCCCACCCATGTCTCCCACCACCCCCACCCCCTAGCAGTGCAGGGGCACCCTCCACCAGGCCCCCACCCATGTCTCCCACCACCCCCACCCCCCTGCCACCATGGGCAGCCCCCACCAGGCCCCCACTCATGTCTCCCACCACCCCCACCCCCCAGCAGTGCAGGGTCAACCTCCACCAGGCCCCCACTCATGTCCCCCTGCACCCCCACCCCCCGGCAGTGCAGGGGCAGCCTCCACCAGGCCCCCACTCATGTCTCCCACCACCCCCACCCCCCAGCAGTGCAGGGGCACCCTCCACCAGGCCCCCACCCATGTCTCCCACCACCCCCACCCCCCAGCAGTGCAGGGGCAGCCTCCACCAGGCACCCACCCATGTCTCCCACCACCCCCACCCCCCAGCAGTGCAGGGGCACCCTCCACCAGGCCCCCACCCATGTCTCCCACCACCCCCACCCCCCAGCAGTGCAGGGGCAGCCTCCACCAGGCCCCCACTCATGTCTCTTACCACCCCCACCCCCCTGCCACCATGGGCAGCCCCCACCAGGCCCCCACTCATGTCTCCCACCACCCCCACCCCCCAGCAGTGCAGGGTCAACCTCCACCAGGCCCCCACTCATGTCCCCCTGCACCCCCACCCCCCAGCAGTGCAGGGGCACCCTCCACCAGGCCCCCACCCATGTCACCCACCACCCCCACCCCCCGGCAGTGCAGGGGCAGCCTCCACCAGGCCCCCACTCATGTCTCCCACCACCCCCACCCCCCTGCCACCATGTGCAGCCCCCACCAGGTCCTCACAATCCCCAATCATGTGCGTAATGGTCAGCCTCCACAGCCAAAAAGCCCTACCAAGTAACCCATTCACCCACATGGAAATGAAAACACATGTTACACCCCCAATGTTCATGAAGCAAATGAACCCATGTCCGTCACACACATATTTTCCAATTGAATGGGAAAACACACAACATGACATGCATGAAACCAATGAGATGAAACCACACAGTGAACAATGTAAAAAAAAATGTATTGGACAAAAATACGAATGGTAAAGAAAGAAAAATAACTACAATGTAAATGTGAAAAAATAAGCTGCATGTCCGCATAAAAACACAAAAGTAGAAAATCAAATCCAAAAAATTTTGTCCAAAGTGAAATGTAAAAACTCTCCATGCAACAAAGAACTATGTACAAAAATAATAAGGGTCCATCATCACAACTGAACTAAGGAAACCTCCTAAAAAACCTACCTAAATATCAACTATATACAAAAAGTGGAGCAGTGTCCGTCGACTCCAAATCATAAGAAAAAACTAAGGAAACCTAAAACTAAAGAACTATATACAAAGGCGGCGGGCAAGTCCAGCGGCTCACTCCGTGGTGTTCCGGGCCAGGGCATCATCGAACTCCTGTTCGATGTCCCGGAGGCGGTCCAGTTCCATGGCCCCGAGGGTCCGCAGGGACGACGCCGTGTCCTCCTCCAACCCCCTGCGGATTGCCTCGAGGCACTCGGCCCGCCTCAGGGCCCTCCGCATGGAGTTCTCCGCCCTGACCATTGTGAGCCGCGCCTCTTCCGCCCGCCGCCGCTCCGCACCTATGGCGTGGCCCAACCGCTGCCACACGGAAGACACTCTCTGTCCTGGGTCCTCCTGCCCTCCGGCCGATGCCTGCCCCTCCGATGTCGAAGGCCCCGAGCCTTCATGGCTCCCACCATGTTGCTGCTGCTGCTCTGCCTCTGCCCGTGCACTGCCTCCTGCTGCCTGCACATCCTCCGCCGGCTGGGGTGCAGTTGTTGATGTGGCCACCCCTGCTGGACGTCCGACTCCCGACTGTGGCAGGGATGCCTCCTCCACCAGCCTGGCCGCACTGTCAGAGGCAGCTCCACAGGGCACCCAGGTGACTGATGGGTGGGAAGATGGCACAGAGGACGACTGGCGTGTAGGGGATCCAGTTGAGGAGGGGGTCGGAACAAGCCCCATCAGACGGAGGAATCCGGTCTGGGTGACCTGTCCCAGCAGGCTGACGTGGTCAACGAGCCATTCGAGATGACGTGCAGTCTCTCCATGAAAAGACTGCAGGTCACCTCGCATGGCCCGTTGACGCAACGCCACACCAGCCAGGACAGGCTCAACCCGGACCTGGATAGCCACATCCGCAGGCAGAGGAAGGCCAGTTGACGTCAGCTCATCCCCTGCCTGGAAACGGGTCTGGACGTAGGCATCCCTGCTGGTGCAAGATGATGCAGGGACAGGATCGGGGACAGGATTGCACACAGACACCTCCACGGCGGCCTGTGCTGCCTCCTGTCCCTGGTCCTGGACTGCACCACTAGCACCAGTGGGATCCCCACCTCCAGACCCCGTCTCTGGTGCTTGCACGGCCTCCTCCTCCACCAGACCCCCCACCAACCTGGATGACTCCGTGCCATCTTCCCCTGTTGGGCCCTGTGGGGTCCCAGCTGCCCCTTCTGCTGCCGAGGAGTCCAACTCCAACCTCCGCCTCTTGGACCTCCCCCCGGCAGCTGCGGCCTGGGACGCGGCACCGGACTCCTCACTCCCCGACGAGATGACAACACGGGAGGGGAGCCGGGCCTTGCGTCTCCGGCTGGCGGTCGGATCCCCGCCGCTGTGCTCCACAGCACCTTCTCCGCCCTCTTCATCAGTTGACGCTGCAGACAGGGAGAAACAAAACACAGGCATCAGGGCACTGTACAATGGACACATACACACATGACAGTTGCACATGAGTGGCATTGGCAAACCTCAGACATGTCATCACAATCCCCAACACACATGTCATTGCAACTCGCACACATGAGCCATACCACAGCCATATCGCAACTGCCACCACCATCCATACACATACAACAGCATGAGCAGCCAAAGGTGAGCCAGACATCACATGCAACACAGGAAGTGCACCACACATGTACACACACCACCACACTTGCATGCATGTGTACACCTCTGCCAAGTGTCGCACTGTTCAGACGGGCATCCATGTCACATCTGCCAATCAGGCTTACACATACCGCAGTCACATGCATCCATGTTGCATCACTGTTGCACCCTTGTCAAATACACACACATGCACATGTACACAGTGCTCATACATGCAGCCCAAAACAACATACATGCGTGACATCACGGACATGTCTACTTACATACACATACATACAAACATGTGTGCATGCACAACTGCATTAGCCATGCAAGCCTACACACACAAGCACCATCCATGTCCCACACATTACAGCCCTCGCATGTGTCAGCCCCACGGCCATGTACACCCCCACCCATACTCGACCCCATACAAACAGATGTGCAACCTGCACAATACCGAATAATCACCACACGCACTGCTCACAATCAGGATGCATGTACACTCACCGCTCGACTCCAGACGGGTCTGCTTCTTCAGGACCTGGACGTGGAGCGCTGGGGATATGCGTTCTAGGACCCCCATCTGTTCTTCCGACAAGTGGCCCCGGCGCCCCTTGGCATCCGCTGCCTTCAAGAGGCGCCGGGCCTTGTTCAGGGTCCTGGACCTGAAGTCCTCCCAGCGCTTCCTGACATGTTGTAAGTCCCGGACTGCCACCCCCTCCGCGTTGATGGCAGTCACGATGTCAGTCCAGATCCGAGTCCGTCCTTCCTTGTCGGCGCGGGAACTTCCGAAGAGGGCATCATACTGCCCCAGGACTTGCTCCACCAGGACACCAACTTCGGTGGCACTGAAGCTGGTGCCCCTCTGCCTCTCTGGCCGGGGGTTGTCAGTGGTCACAGATGGTGTTTGCCCCGACATGACAACCCCAGAGGCAGGAGTGGGTGGGCAACTGGGTCCTGGGGCTGGGCTGTGGAGCGATGGAATTCCAGTCGGGAGTCTTCGGTTCCAGCAGGGGTGGTCACAGCAACAGCACCCCTGGCTGATGTGCAGGCAGCAAATGGCAGTGCACGTGGGCAGCAGGCAGTCAGGCAGCAGCAGATGGTAGGTGGGAGCGTGCTCGGGGCTCTGGGGGGCAGTAGTTCGGCCTTCTGGGCAGGAGCGTGGTCTTCCGTGTGCTTACGCGTGGCCAGCTTGGTACGGCGTGATTTGGCACGTGAAAATCCTGCACGTCAGCGTGAAAATCGAGGAAAGGCCCTTAGCGCGTAAGCGCGTCAGCACGCATACGTGATTCTATTGGACCAAAGGCCCTCAGCGCATAAGCGCGTCTGTGACGTGACCCGCACGGGTGTTTCCCACACAGCACGTGATGACAGAGCACACGTGGAAAGACTGCACGTCAGAGTCTCATCGCGTGTGATTGGTGGAAATGGCCCTACACGCAGAAGTGACAAAGCGTGTAATTGGTGGAAATGGCCCTACACGCAGAAGTGACAAAGCGTGTAATTGGAGGAAATGTCCCTACACGCAGAAGTGACAAAGCGTGTAATTGGTGGAAATGGCCCTAGCGCGTACACGCCGCGTAAGTGACGCTGGACGTGTGGCCCTGTATAAAAGGTACGTGTAGAACACGTTTTCCTTGTACGTGCTTTTCGTGGAGAGCGAGTGGGTGAATTCTGTACTTCTTGTCGTTTCACACGCGATTTACTTCACGGCGTTTCAAGTTCGTATTCCCTGTTACCTCTGACAGCTTTTTCTCTTTTTTCGCTTTTACTGGTTTACCTGGGCCTGTTCCCTCAAACAGTGTTCCCTTCTACTGTTGTCCTGTCTCCTCAGACAGCGTACAAATCTTCTTTTGGCGGGGGTGTTGCCAACCAAACGTGCTCCTTTTACACGCTCGTTTACCAGGCAGACGGTGAGTCACGCACGTAGCTAACATCTGTGCTTGCCCCGTGTGTAGCCTGCCCCTTCAGAGGTCATTCTAGGCTGCGTGTGACACGCATACGTTCATTCTTGTGTTACTGGGTGCCACAGCGTAGTGCAGGTTTTTCTTTCTGCACACGTGGTCTAGGAGGGGTTGCGTGCACGTCATCTCCCTTTTTTGGGGCTCCTGTGCGTAGCGTGACCCGTCATCTTTCCCCAGGGGTTACAATCAGCCTTGCAAGAGCACTAGGGTACAATTACCATCTGGTACCCAACCCCTTTGACCCCCTATTGCCCAGGACAATAGTTTCCAGCCACTCCCATATGCACATTTACATCAGTGCCATGGCTGGGAGGCGAGGATTCCGTAAGGGTGGCAAAGGTGGAAGAGCCACAAGTGGTGGCCGTGGTGGATCCGGTAGGGGACGTGGTCGTTACTTGCAGGGTGAGCCTGTCCCCCCATGTGTGGAGGACCAGTCAAGGGCACCCATAATCCCCCCCCCCTCCTGTTGAGGCTGATGTGGCTGACACCATCCATGCTCAGCCCTTGTTGGACCAGCCCATTGTGGCACCAGATCTGGCTGACTCCATGGCTGACTTCCAGGTCAGCAGGCCTATGACACGTGCGCTGGTGCACGTTGATGTCACCATGCCACGTGCATCTGGGGCAGCAAGGTCATCTGCTGCACCAAGGAGGCAGGGCGGAGAGGCTGCAGGGGCAGCTGCGGCTCCATCCACCCCAGCCCTCACACACCCAGCCAGGACAGTGTCGGTCCTAGTCCATGCTGCTGACATTCCCCCTGACACCATCACACTAGAGCCAATGCCTGCACCAACTCCCATGCTGAGTGTGCAATCCCACACTCCTGATACAGAGTCCACCAGGGCTCCTGCCCCTAGTGTCCAGAGCGGCGCAGGACACTCAGGATCACCACCACCTTCCAAGCGGAAGAGGAAGAGTGCTCGTCCGGCACTGGCTGATGCCCCAGACACGGCTACACAGTCCGGCCCATCCAGGAAGCCCAGCTTCACGGATGACGAACTGAATGCACTTGTCGAGTATGTGTCCGGACATGACAACGAGATGGTCATTGTTGCAGGATCCAAGACCACACCTGCACAACGCCAGGCACACTGGCAGACCGTTGCGGACATCGTAAGTGCCCTTGGAATCGTGAGGCGCACAGCCAATGATTGCTATAAGCGCTGGAATGACCTAAAGCGCAGGGCAAAGAGTAAGCTGGCCTCAAGTCATGCCGCAACTCTAGTGACTGGAGGTGGGTCTCCAGTAGTAGACATGGAACTCACTCCACATGAGTCAGTCGCTGGGACCTACGTCACGGAGGAACAGATCCAAGGCGTGGGAGATCTGGCTGATTACGAGGCATTGTCCGGTGAGTGCACATGCATGTGTGTGTCATCCATGTGCATGGTGTGTGTGTGAGGGCTTCTGTTTGTGTGCCAGGTGAGAGTGTGTGCGCCTGAGTCGTATGGGTCAGCCATGTGCTTCATGCAATCCTTCCTGCGCAGCTGCATTTGGCCATAGCAGTATCCCTTCTGCCAACAGTAGACATCTAGCCCAACTGCACGCCAGTTGCCCTTGAAGTGTCACCTTGCCACAACATAGTTGCTTATTTTTCACTGTTCATTCAGTCAGTTCGTTTGCATTCCACCACTTTCACTAGGCATGTCGCTGTCCACTAGTCACATGTCTGACATGGGTATGGTAAAGTGGAGTGACTTTGTTACCTGGATATCATTTGTACACACATGTCCCTGTGCAATTGGACCATTTCAGACTGGCAGCTCCAGGTGAAAAATCTGACCTGTTAGAATTAGAAAAGCGATTACATGCGGGAACTGGACTGAATGAATAGGTGCTGCCCTCCTCTCCATCTTCACTCAATAGCAATGGTACATGCCATCTGTGTGATGGCATGTGTGTTTCACCTGGCAATCACAGGCCAATGTGTGATGCCACTGCCAGGCAGCATGCAGAAAATGTGTTCATCTTCCATCTTGGTGTCATCAGTGTGTGCCATTTGCCTGCACTTCATACGCAGTGAGGGTGCATGCATGGGAGGGTTTTAGTCATGTGGGACATGTGTCAATCAAGTACTGGTTCTCTTGCTTCTCAGCCCTCATTGTGTGCCATGGTGCTAATGCCTGTTTCCATTTCTTTGTTTTCATGTCTTTGCAGGGGAAGACGCACCTGATACTGCTGGGGTTGTGGAGATGGTGCAGACCCAGGAGGGGTCCGAGGGCCGACCAACCACCAGTGAGGGACATGGTGTGGTGGTGGGGGAGAACCCACAAGTGCTGCAGGTCGTGCTCTCAAGGGGTGTCTCTGGCTGCACCTCCCCCGAGCTGTACTCAGGTGTTGATTCGGATGAGACCTACGTGCCGTCGCAGGTGAGTGTTCCAGGGAGGGATTCTGTTCTGTCTCACCCACCTGCACCAGGGTCAGAACCCTCCATGGGGATGTCAGTGTTGGCAGCTACGCCTTCGGTGGTTACGGATGCAGGGTCACACTCCGCGACATCTGATCCTGTTCCTGGGCCAGCAGATCAGAGGGGGAATGCAGTCCTGCAGCCTCAGGCAGTGCCGGCACAGCAAGGCTCAGTTCGCCTTGCCCCAGACAGGTGTGGTGCCCGCCGACGTGGTGGCCGTACGCCACCCGGCAATACCGCATGGGAGCAATCCATTTACGGTATGGCAACCCAACAGGCTGCATCATCCGAGATGATGGCTCAGGCCATGGATAGGGTGGCCACTTCCATTGTCCCCCCAGAAAGGCTGATGGAGCGACTAGAGCAGGCAACCGACTCCATCTGCCAGTCACACAGGGAGGACATGTTGGGGTCCAACAGGGACAGGCGGGCGGCACTGGCGACTCTGCAGGAGGCCATCTCCATTGAGTCCCAGGGCCACAGGGAAGCCCTGAGGCAGGAGCTCCTTCACCTCAGGACGACTCTTGTTGAGCTTGAGGCTTCAACACACCAAAGGACAGAACAGCAGCTGGAGCGTCTCACCCGTACACTCTCAGCTGAGATGCAGGCAACGAGGGCGGAGGTCCGGGCATCCCGTGAGTTGTTGCATGGGGACCTCCGCACACTCATCCTCCAGAACCAGACCTACCACACCCGCATGATTGCAGCCATGGAGGAGCAGACTAGGGCCTTGCGTGGGCTGCCTCCCATAGTGCAACCACCTCCGGATGCAGCTGCACAGGGTGATAATAGCGACAGCAGTGATACTCCCACAATAGGGTAGCCGTGTGGGCCATGAGCCCATGGAGGTGTTTTATCTTCCCAGGATCCACGCAGGTGGGTTCTGGTGTGCATCCTGTCCTCGGACCTCCTGGGTGGCCTCCCCAACCCCCCCGGGCCCATCAATGGCCATTTTTGATTGTTTCTTATTTTTATTTTTATTTTTATTTCTTTTATTCCCAATTTTTTTGGGACGATTTGTTGGCTTCCGTGGTTCCTGTGGGCATACGCTGCATTGTGGCTGGGCACATGCAGGCTTGTAATGTATTTGGTTCAGATGCTTGGGTTTGAGTCACACACACCCCTCCTGCTTCCCGTTTCCATGGGCTTGCAAAGGGTGTGCCCAAGTGACAGTGAATTACACAGTGACGTTGGACTCCCATGAGCTGTGTGGGCAGTCTGTAGTCAATACTGTGTATACATTCCTAGTGCATATTGCTGTTGTGTTGTACACTGCATGTTGCATTGATGTGTAACTCTTCTTCTGTGTCTACCTCCCAATTTGCAGGTCCCTTCCTCATGTCTACACAAGGACCTCTAGTCTGGAGATGGGGTCCATGTTGGCAGCAGTGCACCTACAACTCTACATGGCGCCAACACTGCACAGTTGGTAGTGGTGGGAGTGCAGGCATTTCCAGGTGGTGAGACTACTAATATGTAACATTTGTGATGTCATGTTAATGGTAGTACGTGCTCAAGTATGTTGTTGGTCCGGCATTGCTGTGAGCATTTCAGGTGTTGCAGGTTTCTAATAGGGACACTGTACATAGTGAGACTGATGTCATGTTGTGGGGATTACTTTGTTTACCTGCAATTAGCATGACATGGCACGGTGTGTCGTGTGGCGGTGCTGGGGTTGGGTTGGCTGACATGGCACTGTCCTCTTGTTGCATTTTGCAAGTGGGTATTCATTTTAGCTGCTTCAATGTGTAACTTCACAAAACTGCATTGGTGGTGTCTGTGTGGGTAGGGATGCACACATTGTGACACTTCCAGGTGAACAATCTCAGGCTGATATGGTATTCACGGTTCATTCTCCAGACATTCAGGATCAGTGTCAGGTTGAGTCATCATTGATTGTCAGATGGAATGTGCCAGGGCAGTGTGCACTCCACAGGGGTGTGATTTCTATGTGAAGTAATTAGCCACTAGCTGTGTACGGGCTGCCTCCCCCCGTGCCCTTTCCCCTCCCATGCGCAGCGGCTGTGCATGTGGTTGGGGATGTGGGGCCACCACCATGTCCACGGCCAGGCCCCGGCGTGTTGCAACGTTGTGCAGGACACATGCTGCCACTATGATCCTGCACACTACTGGGGGAGCGTATAACAGCTGCCCGCCAGAACGGTCAAGGGAGCGAAAGCGTGACTTTAGCACTCCGAATGTGCGCTCCACTATGCCCCTGGTTGTAATGTGGGCTGTGTTATATCTTACCTCGGGTGGCGTGGTGGGGTTCCGAATTGGCGTCATCATGTGGGGGCTGAGAGGGTAGGCACTGTCCCCTGTGGAGGTGGTGATTGGTATCATTGGTGGGGTTGTGACCTTGCTCAGTATCCAACATGCATGCATGTGCAGTGGCATACATACTCACCAAGCAGCCATGTATCGCCATTCCGCCCAGCTTCTAGGTCCCGGCTTAGGGTGGACATTCGGTAAATGAAGCTGTCGTGGGTGGAGCCGGGATAGTTGGCATATACTGAGGTGATGATTCCCTTGGCATTACATGCTACCTGCACGTTGATGGAATGCCAGTGCTTGCGGTTCCTATAGATGTGCTCAGATGCCCTGGGGGGACGTAGAGCCACATGGGTGCAGTCGATGGCACCTAGCACTTTGGGGAATCGTGCCACAGCGTAAAAATCCAGGGCGGCAGCATGCCTTTCTGCAGGTGTTCTGGGCAGGTATATGTGCCTGCGGACTGATGGGCGTGCAGTGATGATGTTCAAGACCTGGTGTAGGCAGCGTGACTGGGTGGCCTGTGACACCCCACTCACTATGGCACTTGTCCGCTGAAATGATCCAGTGGCTAAGAAGTGCAGTACATTGAGGACCTTCTCCAGGGGGCTGAGTGCTTGGGAGCACAGGGTGGGTGATGTGAGGTCATCCTCCCACTCACTCACCAGGTCCAGTATAATGTGTGGTGGAAACCTGTACCTCCCATACACCTGGTCATCAGGAATCCCGAAAAGGCTGGTTCTGGGTGTGAATATTCTGGCCCTGACTATCCTCCTCCTCCTCCTTTGGTAGCCCTCTGCCACTGCTGCTAGGAAAGGTATGTTCATCCTGGCGTCTGAGCTTGTTATTGTTAAAGTGCGCAAATTTATGCTTTGCGCGTGTTCTAGCCGAGCGTGTGACCCGCGCACCCCTGGAATCCAGTTCCCAGTCCAATAGCGTGTTGAAATTCACACGCACCACGGGATACAGCGTGTGACCCGCGCACCCCTGGAATCCAGTTCCCAGTCCAATAGCGTGTGGAAATTCACACGCACCACGGGATACAGCGTGTGACCCGCGCACCCCTGGAATCCAGTTCCCAGTCCAATAGCGTGTGGAAATTCACACGCACCACGGGATACAGCGTGTGACCCGCGCACCCCTGGAATCCAGTTCCCAGTCCAATAGCGTGTGGAAATTCACACGCACCACGGGATACAGGTTCGCTGACGTACTTGCGTGTGTAAGTGCCCGCGCACCCATGAAATACACGTACATAGGCCAATCGCGTGTACGCGCACTTTTGTCCAATTACACGCGATGACACTCTGACGTGCAGTATTTCCACGTGTGCCCCGTCATCACGTGCTGAGTGGGGCACACCCGTGCGGGTCACGTCACAGACGCGCTTACGCGCTGAGGGACTCTGGTCCAATAGAATCGCGTATGCGTGCTGACGCGCTTACGCGCTAAGGGCCTTTCCTCGGATTTCACGCTGACGTGCAGGATTTTCACGTGCCAAATCACTCCGTATCAAGCTGGCCACGCGAAAACACACGGAAGACCACGCTCCTGCCCAGAAGGCCGAGTTACTGCCCCCCAGTGCCCCGAGCAGCCTCCCACGTGCCATCTGCTGCTGCCTGCCTGCCTGCCTGCCTGCTGCCACCGTGCCCTGCCATTTGGTGCCTGCACATCAGCCATCTGCAGGGGTCCAGTTGCTGTGTCCACCCCTGCTGGAACTGAAGACTCCCGACTGGGATTACATCGCTCCACAGCCCAGCCCCAGGACCCAGTTGCCCACCCACACCTGCCTCTGGGGTTGCCATGTCGGGCACTTCCACATCTGGCACCAGTGGCAACCCCAGGCCAGAGGGGCAGAGGGGCACCAGCTTCACTGACACCGAAGTTGGTGTCCTGGTGGAGCATGTCCTGGGGCAGTATGATGCCCTCTTTGGATCGTCCCGCGCCAGCAAGGAAGGACGGCAGAGGATCTGGGCCGACTGTGTGGTTGCCATCAACGCGGAGGGGGTGGCAACCCGCGACGTCCTGAAGATCAAGACGCGCTGGGAGGACTTGAGGTCCAGGACCCTTGTGAAGGCCCGGCGCCTCGTGGAGGGGGGCCGGGGCCGCATGAGTTCCATCCAGATGAGGGTCCTGGAACGCGTACGCCCAGCGCTCCACGCCCAGATCCTTGAGAGGGAGGCCCGTCTGGAGTTGAGCGGTAAGTGTCCAAGCATTACTGTGTGAGACAGGGCATGTTGCGGTGTGCTGGTTCTATGATACTTGCCTGTATGTGTGCCATAGGCCATGTATGCATGTATGTGTGCAGGGACATCATGGTAATGCATGTGCGACCAGTGATGTGTGACCCACATGGTTGTTGCATGTGTTCAAATGCCGCATGGGGAGCCCTATGCAGATTTTGAACATGAGAGCATGCCAGTCTCTGTACCTGGACATGGGTGGGGGTGAGGGATGGGTGCTGATGCCATGTACATATATGGTAGCCATGTCTGTGTGCCTGACCTGCGTGTCTGTGACTTGTGCATGCTATGGATGCATGACACATGTGTGTGACAATGCACAGATTCAGTGAAGCAGCCAAATTACCCTTGTATCCGCTGTGTTTGGTGTGTTTGGGGCCAGATGGATGTGACTGAGGTGAAGTGTGTGCATGTGATAGGCATGAGCCATGATGCATGTGAGTTACATATCAATGAATGTTTCAAGAGTCCATTGGACATGCATGGAAATGTCCATGGCATGCACCATGCCTGTTACTGTGTGTGTTTTGCCTGGACTGACCCATGTGTTGTGGAGGGACATGATGGAAGTGTACTTTGACAGTGGTGCTCATCTGCTATTGCTTCCTGTCTAGGGGACCATTGTACAGTGCCCTGATGCTTGTGTTCTTTGTCTCCCTCTACGCAGCGGCTAGTGAAGAAGAGGGCGGAGACGGCGCTGTGGAGCAAGGCGGCGGGGATGCCCCCACGGCTGCAGCGGAAGGGGTGGGTGAGCCCCCACAGGGGCCTGCTACGGTGGGAGACGGTGAGGAGCCATCCAGGTTGGTGGTTTGCACAGAGGAGGAGGAGGCCGCCACTGGGGCACACATGGGGCCTGGTGGGGGCATCCCTGCTGGTGCAAGTGGTGCAGTCCAGGGCCAGGGGCAGGAGGCAGCACAGGTCACCGTGGAGGGGCCTGTACATGTCGCTGTCCCTGACCCTGTGAGTGCACCACCATGCACCAGCAGGGATGCCCCGTCCCAGGCCCGTCCGCAGGTAGAGGGGATGTCCATGTCACCTGACTCCCCTCCACCTGCGGACGTGGGAACCCCTGGCCGTGTGGAGAAGGTCCTGATTGGGGTCGCGATGCGCACGGCTGTGATTCGTGATGCCGTGCGTGCTTCCCGGGAGGACGACGCGCGTCATCACGAAGTGCACCGTGCCGACGTGGCCCAATTGGGATCGGCCATGTTCGGGGGTTTTCTGCATGTGTTGTCCAATCTGGCGGCCCTCTCCTCCTCTGTGCAGGCTATACACCAGTCGTTCTCCTTGCCATCTTCCGGCCCAGATGCCACCAGGGCCCCCTGTGGACCTGCCCCGACCAATGCAGCCAGCTCGGTGGGGATCCCATCCCTGCCACAGTTGGGAGTCGGAGGTCCAGCAGGGGTGGACAACACAGCAACTGGACCCCAGCAGGTGGAAGATGTGACAGCATCATCAGGCAGGGCACGTGCACGACGGCGTCGGTGGTTTCCATCAGCCTGGATGCCGTCGTGCTGGCAGAGGCAGTGGCGTCGGAGGCAGCAGCAGGCTCGACGTGGGAGGCATCATGGCTCGGGGCCTTCAAGATCAGAGGGGCAGGCATCGGCCAGAGGGCAGGGCAACCCTGGGATGGTGGTGTCTTCCGTGTGGGAGCAGTTGGTCCAGCAGATAGGTGCGGAGCGGCAGCGGGCGGAAGAGGAGCGGCTCACCATGGTCAGGGCGGAGTTCTCCATGCGTCGGGCGTTGAGGCGGGCTGAGTGCCTCGAGGAAGCTCGCAGGGAGTTTGAGCTGGACATGGGGTTATCCCTGCGAGACCTCGGGGCCAGGACAGAGTCCCGCCTCCAGGACATCAACATGGAGTTCGATGATGCCCTGGCCAGCAACATCACCGAGTGAGCCGCAGGACTTGCCCGCTGCCTTTGTATATAGTTATTTAGTTAGTTAGTGTTAGGTTTCCTTTATTAATTCTTTTTTTTTTTGGACCGCTGGGACAATGGCCACTTTTTTGTATATATTATTTTCATTAGGTAGTAGTAGGTTTCATTTATGGTGTTGGGCTCATGGACCCTGGAATTTTCGTGTATATAGTTTGCTTTTTGAAGAAACATTTTTTTTATTAATTATTGTGTTCACCATGAGGAAATGGTTTTTCATTATTTTACTTCCACATGATTTTGCTTTGGACAACATTTGTTTTTGGATTACTTTGGTTTTTTTATTTTTACATTTGTTCTCGGACATGGACCATTTATTTTGTTATCGCCATTGTTGTATGTTTGATTTTTTTACTTATTTTTCATCTTTAATACATGTTCTTTTTAACTTTCACTTGTGGTATTTTCTCATTGGTTTCATACATGTCATGATATGGGTTTTGACATTGACTTGCACCCATTGTGTATGTGTGTGTGACGGACATGTGTTCATTTACAGACTTGCCATTGGGGTTGTATCATGTACTTGCATTCACTATGTGGGTGGATGCAATCCTTGCCTGGGTGTTTGTGCTGGGTATGCTGCCCATTACTGCCATGATTGAGTATCGTCAGGACCTGGGGGCAGGGGGACATGTGTGGGTGCCTGGTGGAGGCTGCCCCTGCACTGCTGGGGGGTGGGGGTGGTGGGAGACATGAGTGGGGGCCTGGTGGAGGGTGCCCCTGGTGGCTGGGGGGTGGGGGTGGTGGGAGACATGAGTGGGGGCCTGGTGGAGGCTGCCCCTGCACTGCTGGGGTGTGGGGGTGGTGGGAGACATGAGTAGGGGCCTGGTGGAGGCTGCCCCTGCACTGCTGGGGTGTGGGGGTGGTGGGAGACATGAGTGGGGGCCTGGTGGAGGCTGCCCCTGCACTGCTGGGGTGTGGGGGTGGTGGGAGACATGAGTGGGGGCCTGGTGGAGGGTGCCCCTGCACTGCTGGGGTGTGGGGGTGGTGGGAGACATGAGTGGGGGCCTGGTGGAGGGTGCCCCTGCACTGCTGGGGTGTGGGGGTGGTGGGAGACATGAGTGGGGGCCTGGTGGAGGGTGACCCTGGTGGCTGGGGGGTGGGGGTGGTGGGTGACATGAGTGGGGGCCTGGTGGAGGGTGCCCCTGGTGGCTGGGGGGTGGGGGTGATAAGGGACATGGGTGGGGGCCTGGTGGAGGGTGCCCCTGGTGGCTGGGGGGTGGGGGTGGTGGGAGACATGAGTGGGGGCCTGGTGGAGGGTGACCCTGGTGGCTGGGGGGTGGGGGTGGTGGGTGACATGAGTGGGGGCCTGGTGGAGGGTGCCCCTGGTGGCTGGGGGGTGGGGGTGATAGGGCACATGGGTGGGGGCCTGGTGGAGGGTGCCCCTGGTGGCTGGGGGGTGGGGGTGGTGGGAGACATGAGTTGGACATGGGTGGGGGCCTGCTGGCAGGTGCCCCACAGTGCTGGGGGGTGGGGGTGGTGGGAGACATGAGTGGTGGCCTGGTGGAGGGTGCCCCTGCACTGCTGGGGTGTGGGGGTGGTGGGAGACATGAGTGGGGGCCTGGTGGAGGGTGCCCCTGGTGGCTGGGGGGTGGGGGTGGTGGGAGACATGAGTGGGGGCCTGGTGGAGGGTGCCCCTGCACTGCTGGGGTGTGGGGGTGGTGGGAGACATGAGTGGGGGCCTGGTGGAGGGTGCCCCTGGTGGCTGGGGTGTGGGGGTGGTGGGAGACATGGGTGGGGGCCTGGTGGAGGGTGACCCTGCACTGCTGGGGTGTGGGGGTGGTGGGAGACATGAGTGGGGGCCTGGTGGAGGGTGCCCCTGGTGGCTGGGGGGTGGGGGTGGTGGGAGACATGAGTGGGGGCCTGGTGGAGGGTGCCCCTGCACTGCTGGGGTGTGGGGGTGGTGGGAGACATGAGTGGGGGCCTGGTGGAGGGTGCCCCTGGTGGCTGGGGTGTGGGGGTGGTGGGAGACATGGGTGGGGGCCTGGTGGAGGGTGACCCTGCACTGCTGGGGTGTGGGGGTGGTGGTAGACATGAGTGGGGGCCTGGTGGAGGGTGCCCCTGGTGGCTGGGGGGTGGGGGTGGTGGGTGACATGAGTGGGGGCCTGGTGGAGGGTGACCCTGCACTGCTGGGGTGTGGGGGTGGTGGGAGACATGAGTGGGGGCCTGGTGGAGGGTGCCCCTGCACTGCTGGGGTGTGGGGGTGGTGGGAGACATGAGTGGGGGCCTGGTGGAGGGTGACCCTGGTGGCTGGGGGGTGGGGGTGGTGGGTGACATGAGTGGGGGCCTGGTGGAGGGTGCCCCTGGTGGCTGGGGGGTGGGGGTGGTGGGAGACATGAGTTGGACATGGGTGGGGGCCTGCTGGCAGGTGCCCCACAGTGCTGGGGGGTGGGGGTGGTGGGAGACATGAGTGGGGGCCTGGTGGAGGGTGCCCCTGCACTGCTGGGGTGTGGGGGTGGTGGGAGACATGAGTGGGGGCCTGGTGGAGGGTGCCCCTGGTGGCTGGGGGGTGGGGGTGGTGGGAGACATGAGTGGGGGCCTGGTGGAGGGTGCCCCTGGTGGCTGGGTGGTGGGGGTGGTGGGAGACATGAGTGGGGGCCTAGTGGAGGGTGACCCTGCACTGCTGGGGTGTGGGGGTGGTGGGAGACATGAGTGGGGGCCTGGTGGAGGGTGCCCCTGGTGGCTGGGGGGTGGGGGTGGTGGGAGACATGAGTGGGGGCCTGGTGGAGGGTGACCCTGCACTGCTGGGGTGTGGGGGTGGTGGGAGACATGAGTGGGGGCCTGGTGGAGGGTGCCCCTGGTGGCTGGGGTGTGGGGGTGGTGGGAGACATGGGTGGGGGCCTGGTGGAGGGTGACCCTGCACTGCTGGGGTGTGGGGGTGGTGGGAGACATGAGTGGGGGCCTGGTGGAGGGTGCCCCTGGTGGCTGGGGGGTGGGGGTGGTGGGTGACATGAGTGGGGGCCTGGTGGAGGGTGCCCCTGGTGGCTGGGGGGTGGGGGTGATGGGGGACATGGGTGGGGGCCTGGTGGAGGGTGCCCCTGGTGGCTGGGGGGTGTGGGTGGTGGGAGACATGAGTTGGACATGGGTGGGGGCCTGCTGGCAGGTGCCCCACAGTGCTGGGGGGTGGGGGTGCAAGGGGACATGAGTTGGTGTTCATTAGTTCAAGGAGACATGTGCCTTTGCTGGGGGGCATTCCCATGACCAGGGATGCAGGGTAGTCCCTTGTGTCCCGCGCACCCCTGAAATACACGCGCCCAGGCTATTCGCGTGTAAAACTTCCCGCGCACCCCTGAAATACACGCGCCCAGGCTATTCGCGTGTGGAACTTCCCGCGCACCCCTGAAATACACGCGCCCAGGCTATTCGCGTGTGGAAATTCCCGCGCACCCCTGAAATACACGCGCCCAGGCTATTCGCGTGTGGAACTTCCCGCGCACCCCTCAAATACACGCGCCCAGGCTATTCGCGTGTGGAACTTCCCGCGCACCCCTGGAATACACGTAGCCCGCTCCCCCAGGCCCGATCGCGTGAGGAACTTCACGCGAACCCCTGTAATACACGTAGCCCGCGCCCCCAGGCCCGATCGCGTGTGAAACTTCACGCGAACCCCTGAAATACACGTAGCCCGCTCCCCGAGGCCCGATCGCGTGAGGAACTTCACGCGAACCCCTGTAATACACGTAGCCCGCTCCCCCAGGCCCGATCGCGTGTGAAACTTCACGCGAACCCCTGAAATACACGTAGCCCGCTCCCCCAGGCCCGATCGCGTGAGGAACTTCACGCGATCCCCTGTAATACACGTAGCCCGCTCCCCCAGGCCCGATCGCGTGTGAAACTTCACGCGAACCCCTGAAATACACGTAGCACGCTCCCCCAGGCCCGATCGCGTGAGGAACTTCACGCGAACCCCTGTAATACAGTTAGCCCGCTCCCCCAGGCCCGATCGCGTGTGAAACTTCACGCGAACCCCTGAAATACACGTAGCCCGCTCCCCCAGGCCCGATCGCGTGAGGAACTTCACGCGAACCCCTGTAATACACATAGCCCGCTCCCCCAGGCCCGATCGCGTGTGAAACTTCACGCGAACCCCTGAAATACACGCACCCAGGCTATTCGCGTGAGGAACTCCCCGCGCACCCCTCAAATACACGCGCCCAGGCTATTCGCGTGTGGAACTTCCCGCGCACCCCTCAAATACACGCGCCCAGGCTATTCGCGTGTGGAACTTCCCGCGCACCCCTGGAATACACGTGGCCCGCTCCCCCAGGCCCGATCGCGTGAGGAACTTCACGCGAACCCCTGTAATACACGTAGCCCGCTCCCCCAGGCCGGATCGCGTGTGAAACTTCACGCGAACCCCTGAAATACACGTAGCACGCTCCCCCAGGCCCGATCGCGTGAGGAACTTCACGCGAACCCCTGTAATACACGTAGCCCGCTCCCCCAGGCCCGATCGCGTGTGAAACTTCACGCGAACCCCTGAAATACACGTAGCACGCTCCCCCAGGCCCGATCGCGTGAGAAAATTCACGCGAACCCCTGAAATACACGTAGCCCGCTCCCCCAGGCCCGATCGCGTGAATAACTTCACGCGAACCCCTGTGATGCACGTACCCTGCAAATCGCGTGTGAGACTTCCCGCGCACCCCGGTATGCACACACACATATTTTTTGTCAGCGGGTGTCCGTGTTTGTGGGTACCCCTTTGCACGTCATTTTTCCTGGAGGGCCACAGTATGGGACATTCATCATGGCAGTATATAGGTGCTATTTGTTGGCGCACCTTTTGGCGCACATTTCTTACAGCCGCAGAGACGCTACCGCCTGCTTTCTTGTGGCGGTCGTGTTTGTGCCTGTGCGCTGGTTTGAGCGTGCGCTTTTTTCCCCTATTCTATTCCATGAATACGTGTTGTAGGCGAGCGTGTGGGCGTTCCGCGCACTTGTGCCCTGTACTTCCCCCGTGACGCCCACGTTTTGGCAAGTTGTTCCCCATTCCGAGTGTTACGCCCGTGTTCCGCCTACTTTTGTTGCGTGCGCCGCGCTATGTGCGAATTTCGCTGTGGCCTGTGCGATTTTCTCTGTGACCTGGCGCACGCTGTTAGATGGCCTGTGCGCCAACGTGCGCCGCGCACTTTTTTATCGCACATCCGCTGGTTTTCTCGCGCACGGCCTTCCATGAATCGACGTGCGCTGCTTTTCGTGCGATTTTCGCACTTGCACTGCGATTTTCGCTATTCCACTGCGATTCGCACGTTTTTGCCCACTTGCGCCGCGCTAATTATTCCATGAATCGGCCTGACAGTCTTCAGGAATACAATCACAGTACAATACGAATTCAGTTCCCCCCTAGCAAGCTTATTGCACCAGGGATGATTTTGAAACACAGGCGAAAGACTTTCAGGTGATTTGCAAGGGAGTGAAATATGATAAAAATTGATTTTAATTCCCTCTAGAGATTCAGGGTGAGTGAGAGATACTTTAAATCAGTTCAGGTCCACACTAACAATGATTAATGAGGGATTATCAGGTTGAAAACTGATTTCAGTAATGGAAGCAAAGGACAGATCTTTCTACATGTGGTTGAAATGAAGCAAAATGTCAAATCGCTGCACTTTTCTTCGAGTGTGTCGAGCGCAATTACGGAGGCACTATAAGGAGAATCTTAGCTTTAAAATAAAAGTTAAATTTCGTTCCTAGGATGCACGGTTCCAAAGATACAGACGATTTTGTAAAGGTAGTTTTTCAGAAATTAAATTACAGTTTCAGAATGACAGATACGCTTTGAAAGGTTTGAATCAACAGGAGGAACACACAATTTCCTATGACGCAGTTCTAAACAGGTCAAATGTTTTGACTCAGATTATTTTAAGCTAAGAAATGGGTTCTGCACAGTTCTAGCTGGGTACTCACACTATAAATTTGAAAGGAATGGCCTCGTCATGGATCTGGTCAACAAGTTTAGCTGCAGTTCTCTCTGCTCGGCGGGTCAATCAGGCACCGGTTCTGTTCACAGCGGTCTGGTCTGGGTCTCTGGTTCTGCTGGTCTGGATCAAGTGGATTCTGGATACCGTACTGCTTTCTGGGTACTTGCTCTGGTCTGGATACACAGGACTCTTAGCAAGCAGCAAACCGCACAGCCCGGTGGTTGAATAGTTTGCAAAAGATTTTGAGGCCTGCTGAAGAGTTCAGCTCTTTGGAGTTTTTGTTCTGGAGTTTGTCTGGGTCTCTGGAGTTCTGGATTCTGGAGTTCTCTGTCAGCGTGCTGCGCAGGAATTCAGTTGAAGGTTGGAAAATGAATGTCCCTGTCCGGCTTACAGTGGCTCTTTTTATGTCTTTTGAAAATGGGTGTGGATGCTAACTTTCTATGCCCAACCCACTCATGATTTGATAGGTCAAGGATTTCTCTTTGACCTGATTTGAGAACGGAGCAGTGAGTCATCCTATGTCATCAGGTGTAATGTTTATGGCTCCAAAGAAAGAACACTCCCCTTTGCTTTTGCCTTAGAAAATCATTTTCATAACTAAACATATTTCCCAAATACACAAGTGGTTGACATTACATGTACATATCATATATTACTTCGGGTAGCTCTCTGTTCCAACTCTGATGTTTCTAAGAGCCAGGGTTAAAAAATGGCAACTTATTTTCGTTTTTAGTTGGTTTACCAATATTGGATTTTTACCAAAAATTACATAGATGTACCACGCCTTTCTACACATATTCCATTAAATTTTCATTTTTCTAGCGTGAACCCCGTGTCTGCAATCTCCATAATTCATGGGGTTTTGCCTCAGAACATGGTACAGAGTCCTAACACCTCTTAAAATGTGCACAGAAAAATCACAAGAATAATGATATTAATTATATAATGTTGACAAGTCCGTACTATGAATTATCCATCTTTTTAAAATTATGCTCTGGCCCAGAGGGGTGTGGTTTCCCAAAGCACATGGTGGAATTTCTGATTTGTCCACTTCCTCCAGCTCAGGTTGCTCACAAAGGCACTGCTCCTCCCAGTTTCCCCCAAGAGGAAGCTATTTTACGACCCCCCCTGAATTACCATTTGCCTGAGCCAAGGAAGGCTCATTGTTCAGTTTCCTGCAGTCCCCAGCTGCTCCTCCCCTAATCCAATCAGAGAGGTGTCATCTCCCTTTGGTGAGGGCAGGAGAATGCAGGCCAGGCCTGGGAACATTTGTTGAGCAAGTTTCAACTCCCGCCAGGGGTAGTTGTCATGCAGAATTCAATCTCTTTAAGCCAGGCTTCAGCTAAATGTCACTTTTGTTCCCAGTTTTTCTTCATCCAAATCAACTTACAATTTTTACACATGCAGCTAGAACGCTGATTCTAAGTTCCAAACTATGACATTTAACAGTTGCAAACTATGTGACACTCAACAGTAGGTCACTCATTTATTTTAAACATTTAGATTTTAGTGTCTTTCAGTCCAATTTAACTTAGGCTGCTGACATCCACAGCTCAGCCAGTTTCATTATGAGCATTATTTTAGGCTCTTTCTCTTTCCAGATTTTGTATGCACACAAGACTACATTCTGCCAAATGTCTGCTGGTGTTCATTGAGATTTTTGAATATCTTGCAATGTTTAAAATAGGCATTTTTAGCTTGCATTTCAGAGAAACAAAGGTGATTTCAAAGCACTTTTTGAACTAACAGGCACTGCTGTTTTTCCTTTGGCACGCATTCCACTCATGGCACTCCTGGCCCATCACGCTCGCACTGGTGGGTGGTAGGTCAGGCGACCATTTTGGTGTGTGCAAAAACTGCACGGTTTTCCTGGATCCAGGCGCAAATGTGTGCTTTTCCGCCATCTTGGATTTCCTAAGCCCACAGCACCAAATGTTGCAGCATAATAACTCGAACATGGGTCAAAACCCCTGACAAGCCCCCCCGCCCGACTGCACTTTGATTTCGAGTCGAGGGGGAGTCGGATGCAAAGGATGTTTTGATCCACGCGCTGGGATGTCCGCATCATCTTCTTCCGATTCCGCAGATGACAAAGTTCAGCATCTTTTCCTCCATCAGGGTGGATCGATCAGTTCTCCTTGCCGGTCCTGATGGGAGTATTGGGCGGTACCCCGGGCCCCTCGGATCTTTGCTCCTGGTCCCCAGGTCGTCTTCCGTGGTCAGTCTCCAGGTTTTCTTTCTCCTAGGATTACAAAGCAAAGCGGCAATACCTATTCGTAGACATTTCTCCCCCACTATTGATATAGTGGGGCGGCATATACATTTTATAAATCAAAAGACATGAACATGTACATTTTTTTAAAAATCAGGAGACAAGAACATATACATTTTTCTTAATCAGGAGACAATTTGCTTTCAAGAATCATAGAATTTTATAGGATATATGTGGAATATTTTAGGGTTGGAACTGAATTACTCTGGGTCGGCCCCCTCTGGTATTGCAGAGGACTCCTCCAGTTGCTGCAGAGTGTGCCTGGGATGGCAACACTTTAACTGATTTATATGGACCCACTTGTCTTCCCCTTCTGTCAAACTACCTTTGGGGATGCGGATCTTGTAGGCAACTGGGGAGATCCTGTCTATAATTTCAAAAGGTCCCTTCCATGTAGGCAAACATTTTCGCTGTATGGCCTGGTTTCTTTGGAAATTGTATAGATAGACCCGGTCTCCCACATTATATACTTTCCTGGAGGTTTTCAAATCGTAATGGGTCTTCATGCTATCAGCTGATCTTTCTAGATTCCGCTGAGCATAGGCAAAAGCATGTTGAAGGTGTTTCCTTAAATTCTCCACATACTCATGAGTTGTAGAGGCATTTATCAATGTCTGCTCCTGGGTCTTGTAGAGCAAATCCTGGGGAAGCACCATCTTGCGTCCAGTCATCAGCTCAAACGGTGACATTTTAGTTGCAGATGAAGGGGTAGATCGGATGGCCATTAGGACCAGAGGTAATCGGATATCCCAACTTGGCCCAGAATCTGCCACAAACTTTTTTAATATGCTCACAATGGTTCTGTTGTATCTCTCCACTGCACCAGAAGAGGCTGGCCGGTAAGCAATATGTAGCTTCCTTTTCACCCCCAGTATCTCCCACATCTTAGTCATTACTTCGCTGGTAAAATGGCTACCTCTGTCTGACTCAATCCTTTGGGGTAGACGAAAACGCGAAAAGATGTGGTTGATCATCAGGGCAGCTGCTGTTTCTGCCTTGCAGTTTGGGGCCGGGAGACATTCCACCCACTTGGTAAACAAGCATGTGACCGTCAACATGTACTTGTTTCCCCTAGAGGAGCGAATCACGGGGCCTATGAAGTCGATTTGCAAATCTGACCATGGCAGTCTCATCCCCCTCTTTTGGAGAGGCGCCCGGTGTGTGAGGGATGTTGGCTGAAATTGTGCACACAGAAGACACCCCTTCACGTATTGGTCTAGGTCCTGCCCCATGTGTGGCCAGTATGCAACCTCTCTTAAGATCTCAAGTGTTGTATGAAACCCCCTATGACCGGCGGTGGCCGCATCATGGGCGTGACTTAACATCAGGCTTCGGAATGAGGTGGGGACCATCCACTGATCATGGCCAGCTTGGGATTTCCTTACCAACAAACCGTCTTGGATTCAAAACATCTTTGGATATTTCATCAACACTCTAAGGTCCTCTTTCCCAATGTAATCAGTATCCGTCAGGGGAAAGTTCTCAGGGTCCTCAATGTGTTGGTAAAACTTACCAATTATAGGATCCCCCTCCTGAGCCGTAATCAAATCAGCATCTGGGGTCTCCTTACTCCATTGTGCAGTTGAAAGATCGTTGTGAGCATTTGTCTGGGACCTAGTGATAGCAGTGACCTGGATTTCCCCCAACAGGGACTCTATTTCTATTAGATCCCCTTGAATGGCCCCGGTTTTGGCCAGCTGATCAGCTAAGTCCTTTCCAGTTTTGTCTGGTCCCTCTACTTTGGAATGACCCTTGATCTTTTTCCAGTAGATGGTCATCCCATTCGAGGTGACCAGATCATCAATATTTTGGATTTACTTCCCATGTTTCAGGGGTTTGTTATTAGCACATAACATGCCTTTGGTTTTCCAATTAACCAGGTGCTCCACGAACCCGTTCCATACATAATCTGAATCTGTGATTATGACCAGTTTGTGGAGTTGATGTTGGACAGCAGTGAGGATGGCCTGATGCACAGCCATCAATTCTGCCACCTGACTACTTCGGGGACCAATTTTGTACCCAGCGGAGGGTTCTGGGGACTCATTCACCCGTGCATTCCCTGCGCCGGCCAACAGTTCTTTCTCCCCATTGTTGTCAACATGGTAAGAGCATCCATCCACATAGACAGTGGGCATTCCCTCACACTTGTCTTCTTCAAATACTTTGTGTGGGGAATTAAGGTATGCCTCCATGTTGTCCTTGATTTTCAGACTTTCATCCTCCAGACAGTTTTCTCTGGCACAATCATGCAAGTCAGCCAGACCTTGCGCGAGGGGACTCTTCTTGTTTTGGCCATATCTGACCGCCACAGGAAAGCCTTGCATTGACAGGATCCAGGAAGTGATTCGGGAATTACTCACATTTCCGAGCCGGATTCTGTCACTTTGAAGATATTGCAGAGGCTGGTGTGGAGTCTCCACTATGATGTGTTCCCCCTGGATGAACGGGCGGTAATTCTTCAATGCCCACACCGTTGCCAGGAGTGCCTTCTCACAATCGTTGAATTTTTCCTCCACAGAGGATAAAGTTTTGCTCGCATAGGATATTACTTTATTGACCTTGTCATGCTTTTGGTATAATACTGCCGTCAAGCACGTATTAGAGAACCCTATCTCCAGGAAAAACTCCTTATTTCTGACAGGGTAAGCTAGGCAGGGCGCTTGTGAGAGGTTTTTTTGAGTTGTCTTACTGCCTTGGATTGTTCTGGACCCCATTCCCACTTTACCGCCCCTTCAAGAGATGAATCAGGGATCTGGTGATCTCTGTGTAGCCCTCAATGAACTTTCTGCTGTAATTAGTCAGTCCAAGGAGGTTCCTTAGTTCCCGGAGAGTTGTGGGGTCTTTCAGTTTCTGAAGTGCTTCCACTTTCTTTTCTTGGGGACAGAGACCCTGAGGAGTAATCTCATGCCCCAAGAAATGAACACGGGTTCTACACCACTGTGCTTTCTGCAAGGAAAGTTTTGCTCCGGCGGCCCTCAACTGGGTCAGAACATAACGGATCTCCGCTATATGTTCCTCCACAGTTGAACTTTTGATGAGGACATCATCTACATAAGCCAGGTTACCCCTCCCACCCTGGTCGGGCATGGCCTTATGTAGGAAAATGTTGAATTCATTGCCGGAGTTGAGGTATACGAAGGGAGTACGGGTCCATGTGTACTGCTGGCCCCAAAGGTAAAAGCCAGTTTGTATTGGTCCTCCCTACTGACAGGCACAGTCCAGTATCCATTGGTCAGGTCTATTGCAGTGAATACCTGTGACCCCTGAATCTGGGCCAGCCCTTGGTCATTGTAGGGCAGAGGCCATCGGGAAGTATGGACCCGTTTGTTGAGCTCCCTAAGGTCGGCGCAGAGTCTCCACTGGCCGTTTGGCTTCAATATTCCCAGCACCGGATTATTGAAGGTGCTGTGGACTGGACGGATTATTCCCAGGGACTCAAGGTTCTTAATTATTTCAGTAAGGGACTCCATTGATGCAAGAGGCAAGCGATATTGCTTCACAAACACTGGAGTCATTCCAGGGTCCGTGGGAATTGTTGTCGTGTGGATGTCGGTGCGACCACAGTCATATGTGTCTACCGCAAAGAGATCTTGGAAATCCAAGAAAACTTGTTTCAACTTTTGCTTCTGTTCCAGAGTCACACAGGCATCAGCTAGGTTGACTCTCTTCCACCATCTGCCTGAAGCCTGGAAAGACTTCTGGTTTTGCTATCTCAGCGGCCTCCTCCAGCTGGGTGGAGAAGTCCCTGGTCAGAGTGCTGATTTGGACTGGAGGCTTCAGGTGGGAAAGGCAGCCCTCATGGACCTGGAAAATCACCTCATCCCTTCTGAAGTCACAAGTCACATCTTCCTTACCATAAGGGCAGGAAGTGTACACCAGGAAGATCCCCCCATGCCGGGTAAAGATCCTGTCTGGTGTTGTATTGTCATCACTGTCAGTGTCAAAACAGTACTTGGGGATTGGTCCTAACAGTTAATTTCCTAAACCAATGGAGAAATGTCGGTCATCAACCGCCATTCCAATAAGGGTGGCTGCAGCTGGAGTAATACTCTTTAAGTCGCTGTTATCCACCACTATTGGAATGGTGTCATGTTCTATGTTGACTAATGGTGTTGGGTTTACCCCTAACCCTTGCTGTTGGAGAAAAGCATTTAGATGAATATAAGCATCAGGGTTTTTCAATTTTTGTCCTCTTTTAACTTTCACTTCCAGGGAGAATTGTCGGGTCCTTTCTGGGATGGTGACTTCCTCTTTAACCTGAATTTCAACTGCATAAGGTAGCAATTTAGCTGACCTAAATGCTTTTTCTGGATCATCAAAGCCCATGGGATTATCCGCTAATCGAGACCAAGCGTTGAAGTTTATTAGGTCCAAACTAATGGCAAAGCGATTGAGAATGTCACTGCCTAAGTAAAAGGCGGCAGTGACGTCTCGCACGACCCAACAATTATGGACTACGCTCTTGTTGCCAATGGAGATTTTGAGCATACACCTGCTTGGCAGGAGATGTTTCGAATTGGGTGTTTCCGGATTCATTTCCCATTTGTCTATCAATTTGAATGTGGGAATGGCTGGATCTTTTGGGAGTTGGTGGAACATGGCTTCGCTGATGAAGCTCTTACCGTTGTTCACACACACTCGGGCGAAAACAGAGTCCTTCCCATCATTTAACTGAACAGGGATGAACAACTGCTCTCCAATTTGCTGAACATCAGCCAGGCTCTGAGCTGATTTCACATTTTTCTGGACTATTGGAGTGGGAGTTTCTGATTGTGGATTAGTAAAGAATTTCAGAGTGTTTCCTTCCAGTGTGGAATACCACCTTAAACTGGAAGGAAGGTTGATTTTCAGAAATAGAGAGGACCCCCCATCACCAGTCTGTTGTCCTACTGCTATTACTGTCACGTCTGGAATTTGGTTGTTCTGGAAGTGAAATTCTACTTGGTCAGATTTTTGTTCAACCATGTGGCAGGTGCCGTTTAAACTAACATGGTTGACGCTCTGTTTTAATTTTATTGGTCGGCTAGTCTGGGTCCAGAGGACCTTGTTTACGCAATCTATTAGGGGTGACAACCTTCTCAGGAGGTCATTCCCTAGTAAACAAGGGGTGCCCTCTGGAGACACTTCTATGACCGGGTGTTTCACCTTGTGTCACCCAATTTTGATGTCCAAATCCGCAGTCCCCTCGACGGGAATTTCCTTCCCGTCAAAGTTCTGGAGTTGTCCAGGAAGAGAGGTGAGAGGAATACGGTAATTCTCCCCCCTTCCTGCATTTAGTTCATCAAAGGCCCTTTTGGACAGAAGGGTAGCTTGGGATCCAGTGTCCACCAGTGCCAAAATTGTACCCTGCCCCTGTACTTGTACCGGGGCATAGTATCTTCCCTCCTTCTCCTCAAGGGGGCACAGATAATGCACATCTTTGGACAACTGGTGGGCTAATTTTCTGGTTTTGGACATTGCGAGAGAAGAGATTTGGGCAGAATTCTGTGGAGAGTCATGGGAATCTGCAAGAAAAAGTTGGCAACTTGAAATGGTTTTGGGTTCCCCTGGTTCTGGTTCTGGGCCGCCCCCCCCCTTTTTGGAGGCAGTCACCAGGATGGATTTGGACTAGGGGTTTTTGGTATTGTTGGTTCTGGGATAGGATGATTGGCGGCGACAGCTCGATCCCCACATCTACCCAGTCTATTGATTCAGTTTTAGGTTCCCCTGGTTCCGGTTTTGGGCTGCCCCCCCCTTTTTGGAGGCAGTCACCAGGATGGGTTTGAACCAGGGGTTTTCGGTCTTGTTGGTTCTGGGATAGAATGATGGGCGGCGACAGCTCAATCCCCACATCTACCCAGTCTGGGTTGGAATCCCTTGGGACCCATTTTTCCTTGGGAGGAGTTCCCCCATCTCTGAAGGAGAATATCCTTTTCCCATGATCCTCTGAGGATCCCTCTCCCTCAAATTGGAAAACCTGTACCTCCTCCACAAAATGGGTCTGTTTGGGTCCTTTGTTTCTCCTACCTCCTCTTTGCTCCTTGGGTGGCAGACTTTCAGGGGTAGGAGATTTTGTTTCCGGTTCCTGGGTTTCCAGGGGCTGTTTACAAATGGGGAAGGAAGCTTCCTCCAAGGCTTTACACCCCCCTTCCCCTTGTGCCTCCTCCCTGGGAACCGGTGGGTTATCGGGGTGCTGCCCCCGTCATTGTTCTGGAGCACCAGGCCCAGAGTTTGGGGCATTCTGCGGCGGCATGCGCATCTGAGGGTTCTGTTGAGCTCTCAGTATGTGACCCAGATCCCGTGCCATATTTTGGACCTGGCGCTCTAACTGTGAAACCCGCTCAGGCTGATACGGGGTTCTATTTTCTCCCCTGGGCTGATCCCGGGAAAGGTAGCTATCCCTTCTCTGGTAGTATCCCGGGTTGGGAAGATTTGGGTACCCCTCCACCCTTGGCCTCCCCTCTCCCAGATTAGGTGGTCTGGGCTCAGGGAAGTGGGGAAAGAAGGATGGATGATTTTGGGGCTGGAAGTTGGGTGGATACCTGGGGAACAAGTTCTGCCCAGGATTTGGGGAATTTCTACCCTCCTGTGGGAAGTTAGGAGGGAAATTCCCTGGGTCAGGTGCTTGGCTGGATCCCCCCCCTTGGGCTGGAGGAGTCCACACGTAACCCAGGATGGGTCTGTTTCCCTTGTAGCGGGGACTTACATAGTCAGGGGAGCGAGGGACCCCATTTGTGGGATTACCTCCTTGACTCCCTGTCTGTGACTGGCCCGAGGGCCTTCTGGGCTTAGAATTATTTGGTGCCGGCAGGTTTTTAGGGCCCCCCATCTACAAATCTAAAACGGGGGCAACCTTTACCTCCGCCACCTTGGCAGCAGCAGGGGTGCTGTTGGTTTTGGGGTTTTTGGGCTGATTCTTATTTTCCACCAGTTTCTGCACCTCATAGATGCGGCTGGCTTGCTCAATGACCCAGTCTAAAGATCTTTTCCCGTGAAAGTCTCTCACGAGCTGGGTCATTATGTATTTGGGTAAGGCATGGAAAAACATATTAACAAATTCCTTACTGTCCGTGCGTACCCTTCTTGTAGTCTGCGCAAAAGCACACTTTAACTCCTGCACAAATTCTTGTGGGGCCTGATCCTCCCCACATTGCAAATTGTAGGCTGCCTTGCGAGCCTCTTGAGGATTTCTATGAACAGAAAAATGTTTCAAGATGGCCGCCCTATAGGTGGACCATCTTGAATGATTTTGGTCCTCCAGCCCCACAAAGATACTGGAGTATTCTGGGGAGAATGTCTATTTGACGTACTGGATACAGCTACTGCTGTCCTTCAAATGGAAAGTCTCCATCATTTGCTCAAAGAGCTCCAAGTGTTCCCAAACAGAATACTTGGAGTTCTTGTGATAAGGCGTGATTACACTCCTGATTGCCTTCATCTGTTATAAGGGGTCCTTAAGAAAGGCCCTTTTTGCCTTATTGGCCTTTTTGGTTCGGGTAACCCTGGTCCATTCATCCTCTGACTCAGAAGCACTGCTCCCAGAGGTGCCCGTCTGATCTTCCAGGTTTTCCCGGATTCTGCGAGCCTGGGAATGGCTGGCAGAATGTGGGGACCTGGTCTCCTGTGTCCTGTGATGCTCAGAGGAGTCTTCAGATCCCTCCCTGCTGCCAGGATTTGATGGGTACCCCCCCTGACCTAACTGGGCAGAGGTTTTCAGGATGCCCATAGTGGGCCTGCTCTCATGGGGTTCTCCACTTAAATTGCACTGTGCTGGGGTGCCCATACCTGGATGCCCGCCCCTCCATTCCTGGGTGGTACTGGCCTAAGAGCCCCATACTTTTGGCTTGATAGTAATCTGCCATCCCTGTGGCCCTCTGCTCATGTGTGCCAGGGGACATGGGGGTGGCAGAGTCCAGGGACTGGGAGAGGTGGAGGCCTCTGGTACTAGGGCTCCTGAGGTTATGCTCAGGGGTTTCCCTTTCCCAGCGAACTTCATCTCTATCAGCCCCTGCTCCCTGTTGCAATGCAAGAGCCTGGGCTTTCAGTTCCTCAACCAAGGCCTTTCTAGACTCTATCAGTCTCTCCTGCATGGCTACCTGTTGCTGGAGCCTATCATTGTGTTGACTGAGAGCCTCATTTTCCCTCTGTGCTTCCTGATTGGTCCTGGAGCACTGGGTCAGTCTTTGCTGCAGGGTGGTTGCTTCCTGGGCACCGTCCCTACTGGCCTGCTCCTTTCTTATCAGAGCATCTTCCACCCTCCTGGTGTGCTCTAACAAGTTCTGATGCTCTTTTTGGAGGTCACCCAGTCCCTGGAGGGCCGAGTGATTTTCTTGAATTTTTCTTTTTAAGTGGCAGACTTCCTGGCCTAAGGTGTCCCTTTCTTGAGCAAGAGCCTGCATCTGTGCCGCCAGGTCGTCCCTCTGCCATTGAAGGGCACCAGCTTTCTGGCGCTCTTCATTAAAACTCTGCCTGGGTAGCCAGGTCTTTCAAAATCAATTTATTGCTTTCCTCTTTCTCTCTGTGTAGTTGGATTTGCAGGGTGGCTACCTGCTCTGTGCATGCCCTGTTGACATTGATCTGTTGCTCCAGCTTTTTCTGGCACTGCAGTAAGGAGTCCAAACTGTCTTGGTGCTCCTTCTGCAAAGCCAGAATTCTGGTATCCTGGTCAGCCTTTTCTTGTTGCAGGATATCCATATCCTCCTTTATTTTAATGATGTACTGTCTACTATCATTTTCTGACTCCTGGCTCCTGTGCAGCCTCTGCTCAGAAGAGTCCAGATCAGATTGGGCCTTCTCTAATGCCAACAGTTCTCTACTTGCCAGATCTTGGCCTTCAGCACATTTGTCCTGTATGGCTCCCATATATAGATACAAATATGCTGCTATCCTGACAATCTTGTTGTGTTCATCTTTAGCTATAGGAGCCATATATAGTTCACTCAGGGCCACATGTAATGGACCCTGATCTCTCCATATGCCTGACCCTGTTTCAGTGATCTGGGGTACGATTGCCTGCAACCAGACCGCCTGGTCCTGATGAGCCCACTCACCTCTCACAAATAGCTTATGTAAGAAGTGCTCCCTGGCTATTTTGATGTCTACCAGTGTCGTCATTCTGGAAGTTGATTTCCTTCCTGACTTACAGAAGTTTGTATTTTATTTTGCAAAACAGACCGTTTCCTTAGAGCGTTCCTTTGGGGGGTGCTTTCGCAGTGTAAAACAGCGTGGTGATCTAACCGGATATATGTATCCTGTCAGTTGGCACACTGTATTAAGCTGCACAATGGTAGGTCTAATCCAGAATCCCCGGCTACGAGCCCCCAATCTGTTAATGTCTCCAAACAAGCATTCCCACTAAGTCAGTGCCTTGTCTGGGATTGCTCAAGGGAAGCCCTTATTTATATATTTTTATGACAAGTTATAATCTGGATGATGAACCCTTGTATAACGCCCTCTCTTAGAATCCCCCTGACCCCACTGTGCCAAGAAGTAGGTTTGTTTTGCAAATTAAAAATGTTTATTTGAAAAATTAAACAATAGATATATATCACACTTTTATAATAAATTAATATTTGATATCACACTTAGACATATGACAGTGATCAACAATGGATGATGTTAAACTAGCACACTGGTTTAATTACTTAGGAGTAGTATAGAGGATAAAGTAGCTCAGAATGCTTTATATGGTACAAGGAAATGCAAGGTGGAAAAGAAGCAACACAGGAATAAACTTGATATGATTTCAGCAAAAGATAATATGATCACTTTGTCTCTGACAATTCACTCCCCCCCTATGCAATGTAAGGAGATGGAAGTAACACACACAGTCTTCAGGAATACAATCACAGTACAATACGAATTCAGTCCCCCCGTAGCAAGCTTATAGCACCAGGGATGATTTTGAAACACAGGCGAAAAACTTTCAGGTGATTTGCAAGGGAGTGAAATATGCTAAAATTGATTTTAATTCCCTCTAGAGGTTCAGGGTGAGTGAGACATACTTTAAATCAGTTCAGGTAACACTAACAATGATTAATGAGGGATTATCAGGTTGAAAACGGATTTCAGCAATGGAAGCAAAGGACAGATCTTTCTACACATGGTTGAAATGAAGCAAAATGTCAAATCGCTGCACTTTTTTTGAGTGCGTCGAGTGCAATTACGGAGGTGCTATAAGCAATGTAGCAAGTCGGTTGTTGGAAAGCTGAGAATCTTAGCTTTAAAATAAAAGTTAAATTTCATTCCTCGGATGCACGGTTCCAAAGATACAGACGATTTTGTAAAGGTAGTTTCGGAATGACAGATGCGCTTTGAAAGGTTTGAGTCAACAGGAGGAACTCACGATTTCCTATGAGGCAGTTCTAAACAGGTTCAAATGTTTTGAATCAGATTATTTTAAGCTAAGAGATGGGTTCTGCACAGTTCTAGCTGGGTACTCACACTATAAATTTGAAAGGAATGGCCTCGTCACGGATCTGGTCAACAAGTTTAGCTGCGGTTCTCTCTGCTCGGCGGGTCAATTAGGCACTGGTTCTGTTCACAGCGGTCTGGTCTGGGTCTCTGGTTCTGCTGGTCTGGATCAAGTGGATTCTGGATACCGCACTGCTTTCTGGGTACTGGTTCTGTTCTGGATACACAGGACTCTTAGCAAGCAGCAAACCGCACAGCCCGGCGGTTGAATAGTTTGCAAAAGATTATGAGGCCTGCTGAAGAGTTCAGCTCTTTGGAGTTTTTGTTCTGGAGTTAGTCTGGGTCTCTGGAGTTCTGGATTCTGGAGTTCTCCGTCAGCGTGCTGCGCAGGAATTCAGTTGAAGGTTGGAAAATGAATGTCCCTGTCCGGCTTACAGTGGCTCTTTTTATGTCTTTTGAAAATGGGTGTGGATGCTAACTTTCTATGCCCAACCCACTCATGATTTGATAGGTCAAGGATTTCTCTTTGACCTGATTTGAGATCGGAGCAGTGAGTCATCCTATGTCATCAGGTGTCATGTTTATGGCTCCAAAGAAAGAACACTCCCCTTTGCTTTTACCTTAGAAAATCATTTTCATAACTAAACATATTTCCCAAATACACAAGTGGTTGACATTACATGTACATATCATATATTACTTCGGGTAGCTCTCTGTTCCAACTCTGATGTTTCTAAGAGCCAGGGTTAAAAAATGGCAACTTATTTTCGTTTTTAGTTGGTTTACCAATATTGGATTTTTACCAAAAATTACATAGATGTACCACGCCTTTCTACACATATTCCATTAAATTTTCATTTTTCTAGCGTGAACCCCGTGTCTGCAATCTCCATAATTCATGGAGTTTTGCCTCAGAACATGGTACAGAGTCCTAACACCTCTTAAAATGTGCACAGAAAAATCACAAGAATAATGATATTAATTATATAATGTTGACAAGTCCGTACTATGAATTATCCATCTTTTTAAAATTATGCTCTGGCCCAGAGGGGTGTGGTTTCCCAAAGCACATGGTGGAATTTCTGGTTTGTCCCCTTCCTCCAGCTCAGGTTGCTCACAAAGGCACTGCTCCTCCCAGTTTCTCCCAAGAGGAAGCTATTTTACGACCCCCCCTGAATTACCATTTGCCTGAGCCAAGGAAGGCTCATTGTTCAGTTTCCTGCAGTCCCCAGCTGCTCCTCCCCTAATCCAATCAGAGAGGTGTCATCTCCCTTTGGTGAGGGCAGGAGAATGCACACCAGGCCGGGGAACATTTGTTGAGCAAGTTTCAACTCCCGCCAGGGGTAGTTGTCAGGCAGAATTCAATCTCTTTAAGCCAGGCTTCAGCTAAATGTCACTTTGGTTCCCAGTTTTTCTTCATCCAAATCAACTTACAATTTTTACACATGCAGCTAGAACGCTGATTCTAAGTTCAAAACTATGACATTTAACAGTTGCAAACTATGTGACACTCAACAGTAGGTCACTCATTTATTTTAAACATTTAGATTTTAGTGTCTTTCAGTCCAATTTAACTTAGGCTTCTGACATCCACAGCTCAGCCAGTTTCATTATTAACATTATTTTAGGCTCTTTCTCTTTCCAGATTTTGTATGCACACAAGACTACATTCTGCCAAATGTCTGCTGGTGTTCATTGAGATTTTTGAATCTCTTGCAATGTTTAAAATAGGCATTTTTAGCTTGCATTTCAGAGAAACAAAGGTGATTTCAAAGCGCTTTTTGAGCTAACAGGCACTGCTGTTTTTCCTTTGGCACGCATTCCACTCATGGCACTCCTGTCCCATCACGCTCGCACTGGTGGGTGGTAGGTCAGGCAACCATTTTGGTGTGCGCAAAAACTGCGCGGTTTTCCTGGATCCTGGCGCAAATGTGGGCTTTTCCGCCATCTTGGATTTCCTAAGCCCACAGCACCAAATGTTGCAGCATAATAACGCGAACATGGGTCAAAACCCCTGACAGATGTCAACTTTCATCTTTAGCCACCAAAATTGTCTTTGTATTAGACGGAGGGTGTTGGTGATGCCATGATGTCCTGAGTGAAGAGTATCGTGACAGAGATTTATAATCCTTTGTTGTAGCCTCTGTGTGGGGATGACCATGCCATTACCCTTGAACAGATACCCGTCCTTTGTTCTAAGAGTCCATCGATTCTTCCCTGTAAATTCCTTCCAGATCTCAGAGGACTGGGTTTGCATCGAATTTCTTCCAGGGGGCTGATTGCTTGGGCTACAAAAATTGTGTGGGGGAAAATCTTTGGGAAGGACCGATCTTCAAGAGTTTCGTAGTCGGGACGTCGGGATAAGGCGTCAGCAATTATGTTCTGTGTTCCAGGGACAAGATGGATCTGGGACTGGTACTGGGCAAAGAAGAAGGCCCAACAGGCTTGACGACTATTCCTACATTCCAGAGATTGCAAAACTTGAAGATTCCGATGATCCGTACGGAACTGAACAGGATGTTTTGCTCCCAGAAGTAGATGACGCCACTCTGTGAAGGCTTGACGGATGGCTAACAGTTCCTTTTCCAATACGGAAATAATGAGTCTCGGTGGGAGTTAGAGTTCGTGAAAGATAAGCAATGGGATGTTCTAAGTTATCCTCAAATCCCTGCTTTAGAACTGCTCCCATGGCGTAGTTAGAGGCATCCGTCTCCACTAGAAAAGGTCGATTGATGTCAGGTTGAGCCAGGATGGGGGCTTGTGTAAACTCTGCCCTTAATCGTTGGAACGCTTCAACTTGGGCTGCTGTCCAGAGAAAGGGAGTATCTTTTTTCAACAATGTAATAATCGGTTGAACTATCTCTGAAAAGGAAGGTATGAATTTCCGGTAAAAGTTGGCAATTCCCAGGAAGGTTTGAATCTGTTTCAGGGTAGTTGAAACAGGCAAGGATAGTATGACTTTTACTTTTGAGTGATCCATTCCAATTCCTTCTGGACTAAGGACAAATCCTAGATAGTGAACAGTAGAGACATGGAAAAGCATTTCTCGGGTTTAGCCAGGAGCTTGTGTTCACATAGCCGCTGTAAGGCTGCCTTAACATGCTCTTCATGCTTAAGATGGTCCTTGGAGTATATCAGAATATCGTCCAGGTAAAATATGACGAAGAGGAACAGCATATCGGAAAACACCCGGTCCATGAAACGTTGGAAGACCGCTGGGGCATTGGCGAGTCCGAAGGGCATGACCAGATATTCAAAGTGACCAAAGGGTGTTCTAAAGGCTGTTTTCCATTCGTCACCCTCCCTAATACGGATCAGATGGTAGGCACCCCTGAGATCCAATTTTGTGAAGACTACAGCTCCTCTCACTGCTTCCAGGATATCTGAGATTAAGGGCAATGGGTAGCGGTCCTGGAGGGTGCATTGATTTAAACCACAATAATCAAGACAATGCTTAAGCTCTTTAGTATCTTTCTTGGGAACAAAAAACAATGAAGCTCCCGCTGGAGATTTGGAAGGTTGTATGGTGCAATTTTCAAGGTTGGTATCCAAATATTCTCGGAGGGCCCTTTTCTCTGGTTCTGATAGAATGAACATCCTTCCAAAAGGAATCACAGCTGAGGGTTCAGTATTAATAGCGCAGTCTTCAGGTCTGTGAGGGGGTAGGGCCTGAACTATGGCAGTTGAAAACACATCAGTGTAATCCTGATAGGCCCTAGGAACCTGGATGCTATTTGAGACCATGAATGGGCCTTGCTGGTCTGTCAGCGTACCTTCAGAAGATGTCGACGAGGAATCCAGTGATAGACAGTGAGACATACAATGCTCGGAAACAAGAAACAAGGATCCTGCTGCCCAGTTGATGTATGGGTTGTGCTTCTGTAACCAGGGCATACCCAGTACCATTGGGTAATGAGCAGACTTTATGTTGTCAAATTTGATCACCTCTCGATGATGGTTTATCGAGAGCTGGATCTCTTTGGTTTGCAGGTTTAGGGGTCCTGAAGAGAGAGGTCTTCCATCGATAGCCTCTACAGGTTGCATGATGCCTCGAGTTTCATATGGAATGTGGTGGGTAGTGATCCAATCTTGATCTATAAATATCCCCATGGCTCCACAATCCACCAATGCCAACATGGGGTAGGTTTCATTCTTGGATGATGATAGAAAGGCCTACAAGATCACAAGATTGTTATGTCCAGGAGAGTTCAGGGATGGAATAGATGTGGAGCAAACATCTCTCTCCCGAAGCTGTGCTCCATCTAGGATCGGGAGCTGGCGTTTCCCGAACGCTGTGGAGGAGCTAAGGGACATTCTCCCACAAGATGTTTGTCTGAGGCACAATACATACACAACCCAGTGTGAATCCGTTGCATTCTTTCTTGCGGGGATATGGGTCCGCGGAAGGCCCCCAGTTGCATGGGTTCTGGATCTGTAGTGGGGGCAGGAGTCGGCTCAGCTTTAGAGGAAGTTTCTATGGAGGTCTTTTGGTAAGGCATTCTAGTCTTCTTCTTTTCTGCCTTCCTTTCCCGGATACGGAAGTCTATCTGTAAAGAGAGGTCCATAAGAGCCTGGAAGGAACCTGGGCGAGCCACTCTGGCTAGCTTATCTTTTATTTCTTCATTCAGTCCTCTTCGAAAAAGGGTAATGCAGGCTTCTGAGGACCAATCTGCTTCTTTGGCTAGTTGCTTAAAGCATGTCACATATGTAAGCATATCCTGGGAACCTTGTTGGAAATCCAGTAGGCATTCCTGGGCACTGTAGACCTGTTCTGGGCAGTCAAACATGGTCTTTAGGGCCTGTACGAATCCATCATAGTCATCCAGGAGGGCATCTCCAGAATTAACTAAAGGCGTAGCCCAAGTTAATGCATTCCCGGAAAAAATGCGAAATCATAAAGCCCACCTTTGCCCTGGGGGTAGAGAAGTAGTAGGGCTTAAAGGTAAAGTGGACTAAACACGAATCAAGGAATCCGCAAAGGTTTTTTGAAGAACCGTCGTATTTATCTACTTCTCCGCCCAGCAATACGCTTTCCTTGGTCGCGGAATCACGGGACAGGACTAATTGTTTTAATGCGGCATTCTCGGCTTTAAGATTCTGCACTTCTGTTGTTAACTCCTGCATGCCGCGCATGAGGTCTTGAACTGCCGCCTCCATGTCCGTATCAATTTCGGTTTGTTGTCGTCTCAATCTGTCACAGGTTTCCCCCCTTCTCACCTGTCTGTATTCTTTATTGGAGTTCTTTGAAGGAGTTGTCTTGCGCACAGTTCGGGTCTTGTATAACCCTGTGCGAACGTCCTCGGGTTCCAGCGTACGTTCAGCGTTCCGACTCCTGGAACGTTCAGAATGTCCGGGAAGTCCTGGAAAACGATGAAGAGTGTACTCAGAGACAGGTAAACGGAGATTCGGGATAAAAGAGGTAATAAAGAGTAAGGGAATGAATGAGGAGGGAAAATTAGGGGCCAGGAATCAAAGAAGGTAGCGAGAGCGAACTACAGCAGCACACGTCTAGCCACTGCGAGCAGTAGCGTTGAGACGCACAGGGCCGCGGGGGCATGTCTTCTTTATAGAACGTGCTGCGTCTGACGCGGAAGCTGGTAAACAACGCTCCGTGTTTGACGGCCACGTTGGGAGTACTGCTGAGTGCAAGCCCCTATGTGTCAGGGACCAGGAAGTCCAAAAGGGACGCGTCGATGGTTCATGACGCATACATTGGGCCTCATCACGACTTTGGCGGTAACCCTTAAATCCGGCTGTCGCGATATTACCGCCGGATTTAAGGGTCCGCCAAATCAGGACTACGGCGGATTTTGCCCCAGCTCTTGGCTGGGGGGAAATCCGCTGAAAATTCGTGCTATTACCGCCAGCAGGAAATCCGCCGGCGGTAAGAGCATGAATTTTCCCCATTGAGCCCAATGGGGAATGGGGCATTCCCGAATGGGCTCAATGGGGAATGGGGAATTACATTACCGCCGAACTCGTGATCCGGCGCTATTAGCGCCGGGGAGTTCGGCGGCAGAGCTAATACCGCCAGCGCTAATATCACCGGCGTTACCACCAAAGTCGTGATCAGGCCCATTGTGTTGATTTTTTAAAATGTGGACCCCCACCTCCATGTACCCCTCTAAGCAAACACTGCCTCATCTTCCCCTGCCATCCACCACCCCGACCCTCCCCTAACCCCAAATACACATATCCAGATACATGTATATGTGTATTTACTTGCTTAGTTTCAAAAGTGCACACTTTAAAAAAGTTGACTGAATACACGTATCACAATGTCAATTAATTGAAAGAGTTCCAGGGATGCCTTTGAGATATCCTTTAGAGTGCATTTTTGACAAATAAGGTACATCTGACAGTACATCTTTATGTTTGAATTCATTCTTGATAGTAGGTTATATTCATGCCTTGCTAAATCTCAGTAGATTATGAATGTGCTGCCGCCAAGACTAGCCCTTGGATCTGGGAACACAGCGCCCATTCTGTTTCATCCATAAAGAAAGGACTTTTTACTTCAAACTTTCTATGTGGGTAGCAAACTGCTCGTACACTTCCTTTAACATTGGCACTGAGGCATTACAACCCAGTGTGAGAGAGTTTTACCAGGTGTTGTTATAATAATAATGTTATTATTATAATTATTGTGAAACACAACGCTCCGTGTTTGACGGCCATGTTGGGAGTACTGCTGAGTGCAAGCCCCTATGTGTCAGGGACCAGGAAGTCCAAAAGGGACGCGTCGATGGTTCATGACGCATACATTGGGCCTCATCACGACTTTGGCGGCAACCCTTAAATCCGGCTGTCGCGCTATTACCGCCGGATTTAAGGGTCCGCCAAATCAGGACTACGGCGGATTTTGCCCCAGCTCTTGGCTGGGGGGAAATCCGCTGAAAATTCGTGCTATTACCGCCAGCAGGAAATCCGCCGGCGGTAAGAGCATGAATTTTCCCCATTGAGCCCAATGGGGAATGGGGCATTCCCGAATGGGCTCAATGGGGAATGGGGAATTACATTACCGCCGAACTCGTGATCCGGCGCTATTAGCGCCGGGGAGTTCAGCGGTAGAGCTAATACCGCCAGCGCTAATATCACCGGCGTTACCACCAAAGTCGTGATCAGGCCCATTGTGTTGATTTTTTAAAATGTGGACCCCGACCTCCATGTACCCCTCTAAGCAAACACTGCCTCATCTTCCCCTGCCATCCACCACCCCGACCCTCCCCTAACCCCAAATACACATATCCAGATACATGTATATGTGTATTTACTTGCTTAGTTTCAAAAGTGCACACTTTAAAAAAGTTGACTGAATACACGTATCACAATGTCAATTAATTGAAAGAGTTCCAGGGATGCCTTTGAGATATCCTTTAGAGTGCATTTTTGACAAATAAGGTACATCTGACAGTACATCTTTATGTTTGAATTCATTCTTGATAGTAGGTTATATTCATGCCTTGCTAAATCTCAGTAGATTATGAATGTGCTGCCGCCAAGACTAGCCCTTGGATCTGGGAACACAGCGCCCATTCTGTTTCATCCATAAAGAAAGGACTTTTTACTTCAAGCTTTCTATGTGGGTAGCAAACTGCTCGTACACTTCCTTTAACATTGGCACTGAGGCATTACAACCCAGTGTGAGAGAGCTTTACCAGGTGTTGTTATAATAATAATGTTATTATTATAATTATTGTGATTACTCAATGACTTTTTGCAAGAAACATTTACACATACTAGACAAAACAACAATAAAAGAAAAATTAAGGTTAAAATAAATAAATCAATTTCAATAATCACATTACCTTAGAATCAATAGGATAAAATAAGATACAACAGTATCACAATGTCTACATCAGAATATAAACAGGAAACAGGAATGTGCTAATCCGAAAAGTGCAAGGAAAATCGTAGGAGGGTGAGCTGAACACACAGGCAACACTAAGGTGAAAATAAAGAGATGATAATACCAGCAAATAGCAGCCCCCAAAATACATATATAGAACAAGCAGAGGAGGCATTTGATATCTACAATTATATAAAACAGCTATGTGCAAGTCATATAAATTCTTCATGGCTGAGTTACCAGTGTCAAGCAGAAGAAAACGACAGTCAATATAGTTCTTTAGGAGCACCCTCGAAAGTTAAAATGGTTTTATACCCACAGCAAGTGTCTTAGATATCAAATTCCAAACCCTATAAAGTGCAAGATGGACTGAAAGTGAGGGGGAGTTCAAACAATACGTCCAAAAGTCATCAGTTTTAATGGAGTCATAATGATGGGCAATGGTCTCACATGTACACATGTAAAAAGTACTCAGGGACATACACTCTGTAAACAGGTGTTTTGATGTTTCCATGGTCCCATGGCAATTGCACAATCTGTCTTCGGGTGTTAATTTCATTTGTGCATCCAAAACGGTCAGCAATGGCAACAAGCTGGTGCGAAGACACACCATTAGCCTACGTGCTTCCGCCCTTGGATTCAGAACAATATAAGGGTGTGGTTTTCTGAACCTATGTATAACCCTGGCCATACATTTTGGACTTTTCAGAGTAGTAATATGTTTGTAATATTTATTCCAATCTGCCAGATCAGATATGGCTTTGAACAATGACTTCAGGGTCAAGTCCCCTCCCCTAGTTTCCCAGTTTGGGTACCAATGTATAGCTTGAAAGGTAGTCATCACCAGGTCATCAAAGGTTTCACTCCTGGTATGCCCGCCTCCCCTGCAGTTGGCGTGCAAGATTTTTAAAACAGGACACAATGGGGTAATCTTGACCTTCAAATTTAACTCACTCCTTTTCCTTTCCACCAGTCCAAACAATGAGATCAAGGCCAGCTCCAGGCGCAGCAGTTCCATAGTGACCGATGATCTGGGTTTCAGTAGCTTCCTCCAGAAAGCTCCCGCATTACAGTTTACCCATTTCAGATCTTTCGTCCTCAGCGCCTCAAGACCATATATTATTGCTAGGCAAAAAAAACACTGCCTGTACAATATGAATTTTCCCTGAAAGGAGTAACCTGCCGCCTGATATACAAAGCTACTAAACAAATGGGTCAATAAGGCAGCTTTTCTTCTTGTTGGCAACAATGTGAGAGTAGTTATTATCTGTGCTCATTTCCAAACCAAGGTAGGAATAATGATCAACTTGGATCTGGGAACACAGCGCCCATTCTGTTTCATCCATAAAGAAAGGACTTTTTACTTCAAGCTTTCTATGTGGGTAGCAAACTGCTCGTACACTTCCTTTAACATTGGCACTGAGGCATTACAACCCAGTGTGAGAGAGCTTTACCAGGTGTTATAATAATAATGTTATTATTATAATTATTGTGATTACTCAATGACTTTTTGCAAGAAACATTTACACATACTAGACAAAACAACAATAAAAGAAAAATTAAGGTTAAAATAAATAAATCAATTTCAATAATCACATTACCTTAGAATCAATAGGATAAAATAAGATACAACAGTATCACAATGTCTACATCAGAATATAAACAGGAAACAGGAATGTGCTAATCCGAAAAGTGCAAGGAAAATCGTAGGAGGGTGAGCTGAACACACAGGCAACACTAAGGTGAAAATAAAGAGATGATAATACCAGCAAATAGCAGCCCCCAAAATACATATATAGAACAAGCAGAGGAGGCATTTGATATCTACAATTATATAAAACAGCTATGTGCAAGTCATATAAATTCTTCATGGCTGAGTTACCAGTGTCAAGCAGAAGAAAACGACAGTCAATATAGTTCTTTAGGAGCACCCTCGAAAGTTAAAATGGTTTTATACCCACAGCAAGTCTCTTAGATATCAAATTCCAAACCCTATAAAGTGCAAGATGGACTGAAAGTGAGGGGGAGTTCAAACAATACGTCCAAAAGTCATCAGTTTTAATGGAGTCATAATGATGGGCAATGGTCTCACATGTACACATGTAAAAAGTACTCAGGGACATACACTCTGTAAACAGGTGTTTTGATGTTTCCATGGTCCCATGGCACTTGCACAATCTGTCTTCGGGTGTTAATTTCATTTGTGCATCCAAAACGGTCAGCAATGGCAACAAGCTGGTGCGAAGACACACCATTAGCCTACGTGCTTCCGCCCTTGGATTCAGAACAATATAAGGGTGTGGTTTTCTGAACCTATGTATAACCCTGGCCATACATTTTGGACTTTTCAGAGTAGTAATATGTTTGTAATATTTATTCCAATCTGCCAGATCAGATATGGCTTTGAACAATGACTTCAGGGTCAAGTGCCCTCCCCTAGTTTCCCAGTTTGGGTACCAATGTATAGCTTGAAAGGTAGCCATCACCAGGTCATCAAAGGTTTCACTCCTGGTATGCCCGCCTCCCCTGCAGTTGGCGTGCAAGATTTTTAAAACAGGACACAATGGGGTAATCTTGACCTTCAAATATAACTCACTCCTTTTCCTTTCCACCAGTCCAAACAATGAGATCAAGGCCAGCTCCAGGCGCAGCAGTTCCATAGTGACCGATGATCTGGGTTTCAGTAGCTTCCTCCAGAAAGCTCCCGCATTACAGTTTACCCATTTCAGATCTTTCATCCTCAGCGCCTCAAGACCATATATTATTGCTAGGCAAAAAAAACACTGCCTGTACAATATGAATTTTCCCTGAAAGGAGTAACCTGCCGCCTGATATACAAAGCTACTAAACAAATGGGTCAATAAGGCAGCTTTTCTTTTTGTTGGCAACAATGTGAGAGTAGTTATTATCTGTGCTCATTTCCAAACCAAGGTAGGAATAATGATCAACATATTCTATGTCATCCAAACAAAAATCAAGCGTCACTCTATTTTTTTCACATCGACTAGCAGCATTTTGGTTTTTTCGATGTTGAGACCACCAGATCGTTCCCCTTAGCATAGATCGCTAAGTCCTCCAACATACATCTACAGCTGTCAAGAGTGTGGTCTAGAATAACAAGGTCATCAGCACACAACATGCAGGTGACCCTCGTCCTTCCAATATTGGGAGGACAATTTGAGCTAGTCAACATCCTCTCAGGGAGGTCAGAAATGTATAGATTAAACAGCAGGGGAGCTAGCACGCAACCTTGCTTCACTCCCCTGCTGAGCAAGACTGATGTAGTCACACCTCTGTCATTGTCCAGACGGATTCTGGAACTCGTTCCTTCGTGGAGTTTCTTCACTATGATCAATAGCCACCCCAGGCATCCCAAAGATGTCAGTTTGTTCCAAAGCCTGGATCTATTTACTTGGTCAAAAGCCAACCTAAAGTTGACAAACATTATGTGTAGCACCGGGGCATCCCTCTGTGAAGCCTCCAGGATCAAACAGTCAAGCATAGGTCTATAGTGTGAGGTGGAGGAGCCAGGCCGGAATCCCATTCTGGAAGTCGGGCAAGATGTTTTCAATTTTTACCCAGGCATGTAGTTATGATATGATATGATACCCAGATGTTTCTAAGCGCTTACCCGGGGATTGAACCTGTGTGACACTTTCCTTCCAAGGCGACACGTTGCCCCGAGCGAACCTCCCTTCAATACTAGACCAGAGAACAGTTTACCAGTCACGTTCAACATGGACAACAGCCTGTAGTTTTCGAAAATGGCTACAGGCTGGAAAGGGTAGTTTTCTAAACAAAATATGTTTATTTTAGGTTTATGTGTTTGGTGCCATAGAAATTAAGGGTGCAATTGATAAATTGGCCATGTGCAACAATACTCGGGATTCCAGTTTTATTTACATTTGGGGTCGAGGTGGTAGACAGAGAATTATGCACAGATGATGTGCTCGGTAGTTCATCTGGAAATGTTTCTTCAGTTGGTTGATTTGTTTTTTGTGACAGTTTTGGATATTTATTATTTATGTTGCTTGCAGGAGTGCACATGATAGCAGTAACAGTATTGGTGTTTGATGATGTGTTTGGAAGTTCATCTGGTACAGTTATTTCAGTTGGTTTTCCAGTGTTTTCTGATACTGCAGCAAATTGAATTTTCTGCTTGTTGTAGGTGTGTTTGTGTCTGGTTTTGTGGTAGAAAGGAAGGTTGAAGATTAGTTGTTAGGTTTTCCTACATTATGTAGAAGCCCAGACTATTCCCTTTCTTCAGAGTACTGCGGGGTCCAGGTGCTTTTGATGGAGGATTAGTTTTTGTGCCCGGTAACTTATATTATTTGAGTTTCCAAACCTGCATTGGCTAAAATCTACATAGTTAACAAACGCAAGGAGTAGTTCGTGTAGATAGTACTTAATTTGGCTTTCTTGCTGATTTTTTGCATCATTGAGCCCAATATATTTTTCCCAAGTGGTCTGCAGATATACCAAATGGGGTTCAGTTTGGCTTCAGCAATTGACATTTTCTTGGCCAGGACAAACAAACATGGTTGCATTCTGAGGGAGTTTTTGTAGATATATTTCCAGCAACTTAATGGGCAGTCTTCCTCACCTGCAACTTTCTACATTGCCCCACAAAGGCTATCTCAGTTTTCCTCAGTGATAGATTGGTGGTTTTTGGTAGCTTCATTAAATGTTAATGTGGCATATTTGCGGCCGCTTTCATCTGTGCGAATACAGAAGACATCAGTTGGTAGGGCAGGTTGTCCTTCTCTACCTCGTTGTGCAAAATGTAGTCGGATATCATACCACACTTTGCGCCTCATCACGAGTTGGGCGCTAACCCCGGCGGTATTATGACCCCCAGAGCAATTAGCCCGACCGCCAAATCCCCCGGCTCTATTAGCGCCGGATCACGGGTTTGGTGGAACAGTAAGTCCCCATTCCCCATTGTGCCCATTTGGGAATTTTCCATTCCCATTGAACCCAATGGGTAATTGTTCGGCACTATAACCGCCGGCGGTAGTAGCGTGGAAAATCAGCAAAATAATGGCGTATTTGCCCCCAGCTCAGAGCTGGGGGTAAATCCGACAAGCCTGTGATTTGGCGGACCCTTAAATGCGGCTGTAATATCGTTACCGCCGCATTTAAGGGTTACCGCCAAACTAGTGATAAGGCAGTTTAAGAGTAATGGAGTGGTCTGTATTGAAGATTCCACTTGTTTTAAGTGTGTGTGAGTCATTTTCAGTGATGCATGGTCAGTGTGTTGTTTGACCTCTGCACTCATGTCTTGTCTTTTTTATTAATGATATGAAGACATTGTTGGCGCTCTGGAAGTCTTCACCTTACATAAGATTCACATTTCGTGAAAATGGAGGTTTCTTTATGTTATGCAGAATCCTCTGCAGTTCCCTTAGGGAGCACTACAGAAGATTAAGACTACAGGTATATGCAATAAATACCCTTTGTTATCAGTCTGTACCACAAAGATTTAGTTGGTAGCTGTGGCTAAGCAGTCAGACTTATCTCAAGAGGGAGATGAGCAGTATTCAGGGTCTACACATTAGGACTACAATACTATGGAACAAGGAAACACTGACCAAAGCTTTGTATCAAAAAGAATATATATTTATTTTACACAATCTGATGTTCACACACTAATCACTATCATAAAAGCAAGTTAAATCAGTCAAGAAAAGTATACACAACTCCCTATTTAAATTGTAGACAAGTTTGAGCGAGAGTGAAAACTGAGCAAAACGGCACAGTGAAAACCAAGCAGAAATGGCACTCTAACAATTTCTCAAAAGGGAGGCAAAGGACAAGTTATACAAAGTTATACTCTTTAACACACCAGAAACACTTCCCAAGAAGATTGTGAACAAGTTAGGCAAGGCAGCACTTTAGCATGTGCAATACTGAGGTGAAATCTGAGTAAAATGGCACTTCACAAGTTTAAAAAGAGGGAAGGAAAAGATGGTTATAAGAGTTAGGTGCACCAACACATTTTTAGGTGAGAAGCAGTCTAGAGAAGGCAGTAGTAACCGATTTAGCCAGAGTCCATAGGCCTTTGCCAGTGTCAGAGGTACAGGGCGAAGTGCCCAGGAGAAAAATGTTCTAGTAGCTGCAGTCAAGTCTTTGTTTAACGATTAGAAAAGGTGGTTGCAGAAGGTGAAAGACAATGGGCCTCATTACACGGACGGCGGTAAGGGTTAGCGGTCACCGTTAATGGCAACGGTGACCGTTAACCCTTACCGCCGTACTACGAGGTCCCTTTGCGGGTTGGAGGATTTAACGCCTGCTTCTTGCAGGCGTTAAAATCCAACCCGCTAAGGGACCTCGGAGCTAATTACGGCACCGCAAAATTGCGGTGCCGTAATTAGCGCCTTCCCCATTTCCATAGAGCCCTATGGGGCAGAAATGGGAATGGGGAAGGGCAATGGCGGAAAGGGGATTTACCGCCCCTCCAACCTTGGAATGGGGCGGTAAATCCCCTTTCCGCCAAGGCGGTGCCGGTATTTTACCGGCATGAGCCATGGCGCTAATAGCGCCATGGCTCACCGCCTACCGTGTAATGAGGCCCAATGTTTGATGATAGGGACGGCCAACCCAGTAGGTAAGTAAAGGATTTAAAACACCTTTAGCAGTACCCAACAAAAAGGGAGGCCTGGCGGAACAATATACCTTAAAAGTGGAAGAGGCTCCTGCAGTGGCGGTAGTTCCTGCAGTTCGGGAGATCCAGCAGAGGAAGAGAGGCTCTCGTCGTGGAGGAAGGTTCGAGTTACTGCACTGCCCAGGGATGAAACCAGCCGCGGTGCTGCCAAACGAATAAAAGGTATGCTCCTTTAAATTGCGGTCGTGGTGGACGGGTGCCAGGCTATCCGGTCTCCTAGTGCTTGGCACTGGCGATTCGACCAAGGCAGGTCCTGGAAGGCGATTGGCGAACTGGTTGGCCCCACCAGCTCAAGGGAAGAAGACTCTTGCAGGTGAAGATCTTCTCGAGTCATTGGAGAAAAGTGGTGAGGATCTGCAGCAGGGCTTCACCGGTGGTTCAGTCATTGCAGATGTCTGTGCCTTCTCTCCTCTTCGGCTTCTTAGTTCCAGTGGCGACGTCTTGTCCTCCAGTCCTCAGGACCCTGCTTTTATGCAGCAAGACCCCCATTCATACAGCCTAGCTGTCACTCACACAGTGGGGTGGCACTCCTGGCGGGAGAACCCCCAGCCTATCAGGGCAGAGTGTGACTTGGGTTGCATAGGCAACCCTGTCCAGGGTGCCTATTCCCCTTCCCCCACATCCTGTCTACCCCAGACTCAGTGTCGCCGAGAGGAGGGCTTCTGTGCAGAAGCCCGCCAAAAGGACGGACAAAGGATCCCCGACCTGGGTTAGGACTATAGAGAAAGACACGAGAAAGAATTATAATCAAAGTTCTGGCAATAAAAACCTACCGGAGTAAAGTTAATATTAAAATAAACTGGCAGTATGTTAGAGGCTGTCAGTAAAAGTGGTAGCCTCGAACAATTGGAAAATCCATTAGGGAAATATTTGCGGTCGAATATTTACGGTAGTAACCACTGCCACCAGCCAGAAACCTTTGAGAGAGGGTCTGTACGGTACCCCCTCGAAAATGAACACTAGGGAAAAACTATTAACCCTTCCCAGTACCTCGATAGTAAAAAGGGTTGTACTGGTTTTGTTCATAAGAATTGACTAGTAAAGTCATTGGGGACTTTACATGCCCTGGGAGACAGTAGCCAGGCCTGGGTATGGAGTCTATGTTTGGGGGTCACTACGACACTCCTGTGGTACGGCATGGAGGGTGCTGTGTACCACACATGTAAAAAGATGATTCCTATGAGGGTGAGAAAAACCCCATAGACCATAAACACACAAGATAGCCTAAAAAACACACTAGCAATCTGTTTAAGAGTGGAAAAAAAGGGCGTCACTCTTAGCAGGAGAACCAAGTCCAGCAAAGCTACTGGGGAACTCTATAGGTAAGGAAAATTAGCCCTAGAAGAGAATTCTCCCTAACAGTTTAAATATCTATTTAGCCCAGCACGGATGGAAATAAAGGCTTGCAGGTTGATATTCTGAACCTGATGAATTTCTTACTTCTGTATAAAATGTGCGCAGCAAGTTATTCAAATTCGGGAGTGGAAGTTCTTCAAAGTTCTTCAAACTGCTAGGACAGTTTGCACTATGCTAGCCATGTTTTGAATATGTCTGTGGTCCACTTGGTAGCAGTTTGGATTTTGGCTTGGCACTGGTTAACTTCTAGTGCATTTAAATCTGCATTTGACACACAATGATGTCTTTTTGGAATGTCAATATGTTCCATTCTTTCCTCTGTATCTTCATTCAGCCACTCATCTAGGGTTCGGTCTCCAAACAGGTTAAATGATACCTGTGTCATTGTTCTATATATCCACGCAGTGTAGGAGCAGAAAGTACAATGTTTTTTCCTACTGATGTTCATCTGGTTGTGGTTTTTTTATGTGGTTGTGGGAGGCAATTAGCAGTATGTAGGTGGCGTAGTTAATTAGCAAACATGTTGCAGGTGTGTAATTTTGTATGTATGCAAATGTAGGGCTAAACTACTTACAAATTAGTCACATGAGATTTACAAATAAAAACTGCCCAATATTGCTTTCAAACCATATTCAGAATGTATCTTTTAATTTCATTATAAACTCTTTGCTACTCACATTTCTTCTGTGTCTTAGTAGCATTCTATTGAAACCCAACATGTTCATTTCCTGACCTTCATGTTTTCACAGCAAGCACATTATGAAGCACAGCAAGCGCGCCATTTCAACAAGTCTTGTGATGGGCCAGTTAATGTTTTACATGCCGGGCTATTGCAGCAGCCAAATGGCAATTAAGTTCTGTCGGTGCGCAGACGTCATGTCAAGACTTTAGTACGGAGTGCAAATGAAAGGAAGTTCACTTCCTTGATGGGGCGTGCCCACACCAGGCACGCTTCTACGGCAACACGGCACACAGAACTTTAACTGTTTCAGTTCTGTGTGCAATGTTTCATTGCAGTTATACCCGCAGAGTGGATTTTAATGGGCGGCGGCCGTAATCAGGATTAACTGAATTACTCTCTACAATGCTTGTGCCGTGTCAGAGCTAAGCACTAATTAAATATTTGCGGTTTTTTTTTTTTTTTTTTTTTATTGTATATGGTTTACAAAAAACCTTTACAAATAAAACAAACTTTATAATTAAAAACAAAATAGTAAAAGAAAAGATAAACATTCATTGCATTGCATTTGCATTTAAAAAAAAAAAAAAAAAAGAAAAAGAAAATGCCCGCTAAAGAAATACGAAATTACAGATTTACATAAGTTGCAAAAGTTTGCAAATTTTACAAAAAGGGACAGACAATAGATAATCAACCGGTTTCAGATTTAAAATTTGATTGTCTAAGATTAGTCAAGTCAATACAAAGTACTAGTTACAGAGAATAACAGATAGAATAAATGCAAGGTATAAAATATGAAATACATTGCTCATATTAAAAACACTGTGCTCATATAGTAAAAAATTCATAGTTCCAAGAATAGGAGCAAAAATCAGACCAAAGGGGCATATAGGTCAAGGGCTCTGATAAAGCCCGCCACAGCCAGACCAACCTTGATGTTCGAGATTGAAAGACATTGTGACCAAATCAAATTGTCTACCCCCAGTCGCCCCATAACATTAAAAATGCCTAGATATTTGTCCCTTAAAGAGGTCAAGGCCTTGCAGTCAAGAATGAGATGCCGAGAAGTTTCAGTGACCCCCAAAAGTTTGCAGAAACGACAGGTGGGATCCAAATCAGAGAGCTTCTTCCTTTTGCGTAGGACTTCCCGAGTGGGAAGAAGGTTCCATCTGAGTTTAATAAGAAGAGAGCGGTAATGTCTATTAGGAAATTGGATCAAAATAAAAGACATCACACCTCTCTTCTTATGATCAAATTGAAGATCACTCAGTGAGGAATAACCATGAAGTTTTTCAATAGTGTTGCTCCAATCGTGGCTGAAGAGAGACTCCTTTACCTTATTAGGGTTTGTAAGTAATGTATCCCTGTCGGAGGATATGTCCATCAGGGTCTTATCGCAGAGAGTGGAGAAAAGCTGGAGATATATGTTATGGGCCGAGTGTGTCTGGGAGAAAATCATATGGCCCACATCAACATATAAAGTATCAGGTCTAGGGGAAAGCAAGGCTGAGAACAGTGAGAGAACCCTCCAAAGAATCCTAGCTCGTAGAGAAACCAGACCTAACTCATATCTGATGGCAACAGTAGGAATTGAATTGGGCAGTTTTAAAACTTTCCTCCAGTAAATACCTTCAAGAGAGTCCCAGAAGGGCAAAAGTGTAAAGTAATGGAGTTCCATACCATACAGTAACTTTGGAATCACCTTACCCTTGAAAAAGTCTACCACGGGTTTGAGGGAGAACATACAATATTTATTCTCCAAAGTACGTGATTGGGAGATGAGAGGGAGCAGTTTCTGTCTAAGGAATCGTCTCAGTTCTGTCACCGATGGTTGGGCCAAGATCAAAAAGCCCAAATAGACGATTTTGTTAACTCGAGAAATGTTTGCTCCCCCCATTTTCCATACTTTGTTGTTTCGGGTTCTCCCCTTTGAGAATTCCATGATACGTGTTTTACCAGGATTGATCTTCAGCCCATTTAGCAGTGCGTACTGTTCAAATTTACACAGGAGCCTCTGCAGGCCCACTTTGGTCTGGTCGAACAAGAGAAAGTCATCGGCATATGCCAACCATGAGAATCTCAGGTCCCCAAGTTTAGCACTCACCATGCCTGCATTTTTCAGGAAGTTATCCACATCAGCCAAATAGAGGATAAATAGACAGGGAGCTAACGAGCAGCCCTGTCTCACCCCAATACGCGTCCTAATCCTCCTAGAGAGAGTACCAGCCAAATCGAGCCTGATGTGTACCCCCGAGTTTTCATAGAGGGCCATAATGAGAGAAAGGAGGCCCGCCGGGATGCCCCATTTAGTTAATTTTTCCCATAATCTGGATCTAATGACCAGATCAAATGCATTAGATAAATCAATAGAGGCGACATACAGAGGACCATCAGATTTTCCCCAAGAGGAGGTCTGAAGGGCAGTTATAATAAGACCATTAAGATTGGTAGAGTGGCCGACCCTGAAGCCAGTTTGGTATTTGGGGAGAATATGATTGTCCCTAATCCATATGTTAAGATGGGAGAGGAGCAGAGAAGCAAAAAGCTTACAGTCCGCGTCTATAAGAGAGATCGGTCTATAATTCTTTACCTCCGAGCGTAAGCCTCTCTTAAAGATTGGGACAATATGGGCCGTATGCCAACTCATAGGGACCTTCCCGGAATTTACTACGTCCTGAAAAAGCAGGAAGAGTAGATTGGCCCAAATCTCGGGCTCGGCTTTGAATGTATTGTTCGTAAGGCCATTTGGGCCTGGTGCCCTAGATTTCTTAGCCTTAGAAATAAGACAGAACACTGTCTCAAGATCAAAAACTGGTTTCCATGCGTCTTTCGATGGGTAAATCATCAATACATCCGAAGCCAAGTCTTCCTCCCCAATATCAAAAAGTTTAGAGTAATAGTCAAACCATTTGGCCTCTGGGATTGCATTAAGCTGATCAGCCATCAATGCGTTATCTAGGCTGGAGACCGAAGCCCAGAAAGCCCTCACATCTCGTTTTATTAGTACTGCAAGCATATACTGTGCGTCATTTTGAATCATAGTAATTTTTCTATGCTTACAGTAGTTTTTGTATTTTTGGCGAATGGTTTTAATTTTTGTTGTTTTATCTGCCCAATCCGTATCTAGGGCTTGAACATCCCTAATAAGTTTCTTAGTAAGGGCCTTTACATCGGCCAATTGTTGGTCGAAACTATGGTTGTGAAGTTTTTTGAAGACTCCTTTCCTGAGCTGGCCATAAATACTACTCTGTAAGACATTGAGAAAACTATCAAAAGAAGAGGTGTTAAAGACTGCTATTTTCCAGCAGAGCGAGGTGTGGTTAAGGGAAGAGATCAGTTTGTTATTAAGAACACTGATGTTAAAAGGAGACCACCTTATCCCTGTCCCTTGACTAACAGTATAAAGCTGAGTGGGTCCACCCTCCGGCAGAAGCTTGGTAAAAAAGGGGCATAGAAATTGAACCCGGAGAATACCATGGTCACTCCATGAGTTGAAGGACACCTCGACATTAGAAGAAAATGGAATCAGGGAATGGTCGACAAAGACGTAGTCTAAGGTGGAAGATGAGGACGATCTACGCCAAGTTGGGCAGGAAGGATTAGTAGCATCATAATGGCTGTTAAGACAAGTTAGGCCAGTTGAATCCAAAGCCAGATTCCAAGATCGGCCCCATGTAAGTTTTAGTCCTGTACGTGGATCGTCTTCCATAACCAAGCCCAGGTCATCATAATTGGATTCCAGACAGAGAGTACAGTCTGAATTTAGATCGCCCGCCAGAATGAGTTTGCCCATGGGATGCAGATATCTCCAGGCAAGGATTGTATCAGTTAGCTTCTCCAGAAACAATTCGAGAGGAGAGATTCCCATATGCCAGTACACATTGACCAAGAGAAAGTAACAATTAGAATCCGGAAAAAACACCTCTAAGGCCATAAAGCCAAAAGGTGTATCCGAAAGCTCCTTGGCAACAAAACCAAAGGAGGTTCTTACCCCTATAATGAGTCCCCCCGATGCGCGGCCTCCCAGGCTAGGTTTGGCACATTGAGAGAAAATATCGAATCCATCAAGAACTGGAGTTGAAAGTAGCCAGGTTTCTTGGAGAAAAAAACAATGCGAAGCCTTAATCACGGCAACCGTTTCTAGGTTCGTGAACAAATGAGAATTACCTCTGGAGTTCCAAGAGAAAAAATCGAAGCTATATAGAGGGCGAGCCTTCGAAGAGAATTCTGATTTAGCGGGAATTAAATCATTTCCATAAGCCTGCGGTGACATGTGCCCAGCTCGCGAAGTCTCCATTAGATTTGGGCAAGAAATGCCTCCGTTGGGGTGGGGGAGTTCTTTCTGGATGGTAGACCATTGTAAGATTACCTCTATATTCAGCGCCCTCTCCTTTATTTTTGGCAAGTTGAGAAGAGTCCACTATTTTTGCTTCAAATCCTAGTTGCTTCAACCCTTCCATATGCCCCATGATCAAGTCTAAAACTACCTTCGATCTAAGAATAATGTTACTAACATCTACCCGATCATGGAAAGGGAATAAAACGCCATCTATGTCATAGCTAGAAATAAGCGAAAGCGAAGGAAGTTGGTGAAAGATTTTAAGTATGTTACCACGATTTAAACAGATTGGCATATCTTCGCCCCAAAGACTGGAAAGCTGTAAAACATCACCAGAAACTTTTGTTGTTGCAGAGACAGGTAAGGACTCAGTAATTTTTTTGGTAAAGTGACCAAGGGGGTCAGCCGCCAGATCACAACCCCTCGCCCCTCTTAGTATAGTCCTATTATGGTTGACATTTGGCCCCAGTGGAAATCTTTCCCAAGATTTGGAAACGTTCTTATTATGGGCAAAGTCAAACCCAGAGGGGACCGCTTCTCGAACCGCAGACATGCGCATATTTGGGATGCTAAGAGAAGCATGGTTAAAAGGGGGGAGAGTCGATAAGACACTGTCTGATCGATCTGTCATGTCTCCATCCCTCTTAATGCAGTCCATATTAACAAGGGGCTCCTCAGGAGCAGACAAGAATGCCGGATCAGAAGAAGAGAGCCGAGTAGTAGGAACCTCGTCCTGTGACAAGCTTACATTTTAATTAGACACTGTCACCTTGCTGATCTTGGGAACAAGTAGCGACTGAAATAAATGTTTAACCATATCAATGTTAACCATATTAACAGTCGGCGTAGTTAGAGAAGTGTCCGGATGATTCAGGCTTTTTCCAGAAATAGACTCCAGAGAAGTAGAAGGGAGAATTGCTTCTGGGGCAGAGTCCTTAGGCTCCGCTGCAACAGTATCGGTTGGCAGTGCTACAGAGTTAGTACTAGTGGATGCTGGTACGGTAAGAGGTGTTATCCGAATGCTAGAAGCTGCAATTTCACCAATACCACCAGTCCTTGGCCCCACATCTATAGAGGCAGAGGTGTTAATCAGCATACCCACCGCATCCGATGAAACAGATGCAGGTGGTAAAATAGGTGGAGCATTGGCGGTATCCGGAGTGGTCACATAGATGGGAGAGGGGATTGGTTCAACAGAGTTACCAGTCCCCTGTGGAACTAAAACAGTGGTTGAAGGGACTAAAGAGTTTGCCATAAAGAGGTTTTTGAAAAATTGATTAGTATACGAAGTAATCTTTTTGACATTCTTCTGATTTTTTGTTTTCTTCATTTGTTGGCTAATTTTCCTTTTCTTTCCTAGACAGGGGAGGACTTTTGGACAGGAAGTTTCCTCTGGGGGCTCAGAAGAAATTGCTGCGATCTCTGGAGTAAGGATAGTCATGTTTTCTCCTGAGGATGCGATATGGTCACCTTTGGAACGGACGGCCAACTCTGCAGTCCCACCTGCACATGAACGGTCTTGTATAGAGGGTTTGAGGGATACCCCTGGCAGATCCTCCTGTACTTTGTCCTCTCCTCTTTCCATAGAGAATACAGTCGGGACACTAGGAAGTATATCTGTAGGGCCGTCAACCTCTCGTAAACCATCAAAGGCAGCTCGGGGAGTCATAGAGGAAGAGCCCCGGGAATCAAGATCTGGAGATTGGAGAACCAGAGGACCCAGGGCCGCATTGGGGACCACCCCTAAAGTAGTTACCGTGGTCCCCGTAGGCCCCTGATGAAAATCGTGTGTAGGGGCCAAAGGTGGATTAAAAGAGGTAGGGTCAAGGCCTTGAGTGGTCAAAAATTGGTTTTCTTCTTTTATAATTTTTACTAAATCTTCAAATCTATCTAGGCCCTCCAGCCTAGAATATATTTCGGAAAGTATACGTGAATGGGATCTAACCTCTGACCAGATGTTATCATAGAGACTCACAAAGGAACTCAGAACCATATTCAACGCAGAGATAGTTGGATGGGAGAGTTTAATTCTATCATCAACATCTTTAAGGGTATGATGTAGAATAGACTCACTGGGCGGATCAGTTTTGAAGTCCGGAAGAAGACCTCTTTCTTTTAACCAGTTTTGTTTTTCAGTATACTCATCAATAAAGTTGGTGAGATCTGAAGGGGAACCTGCCAATGATTCATCACAAATTTGTTGTGTTACATTATTTGTTTTATTAAGATGGGAGTCCAAGTGGCTATCAGCAATTGCCTTATCTGCACATTCTATAATACTGATATCATCAATATCCTGGACTGAGGGATCTTCAATATCCAGTTTCTTAGCTACGTTAATTAAGTTAGTATGGGCCGGGGTATATACTGAAGGAAGAGGGTGAGGAGATTTAGCCAGAGTGCTAGAAACAGATTTCTTACCAAAAAAATGTGAGATGTTTTTCCCCTGGATTGAGTTACCCTGGGTACCTAGATTGATTTTTATTTTTGATATTGAGTTACGGGGCTTGTTAAGAGGGGTTTTGAACGGCAAAGAGATCCTATTAGGGGAGAAGGAAGTTCCCACCACACTAGTAGAAAGGTTAACGTGGAAAGAAGATGTGTGCTTAATATCACTGGGTAATGCTTTGGGTCCTAAAGAGGGTTGAGTGTGGGAGATAGCAACGCTCCCACTGTCCTTCTTCTCTAATAGTTGTGATACAATAACTTCTGATTCACCCACCATGACTGGGGGTATGGGCGTACTAGGATTCAGTGAGGCAGTCGTTGGAAGAGAGATATTAGCCAGAGGGTTGTTGTCATAGCCCATGTTGCTTTTAATCTTTGAGAAACTGACCCCAACCAAAAGATTGGAGGCAAGAGTAGCAGCTAGACGTTCTTCCTGAGTATCTATAGAAATGTCATGTATTACATTGAAAATACAGTTATTATAAGCTGTATTACGTGGAGTAATACCCATAGCATTGCAGACCTCAGACCTCTCTCTCAAATGAATTTGGGCCTGGGCTATGTCCCTTAAAAGGAGAGGGTTATAATGGGCCTGAAGTGAAGCATCATCAGAACTCCCCATAGCAATAGAAATGGGGGTTTCTGGCACAATAACTGTAGATGGCATGAAGGGCATACTGACAATGGGCGAAGGGGCCAAAGGAAGTGAGACCTCCATAGCAGTCTGACTTCTAAGTCCCTTACGTGTCATTCAGATAAAACCTCAGCCCAACAGTAGGCAGAAAGAGAAAGAAAAAATAAGAATTATGCCAGAGAAGGTACCCAAAAATACACTGGAAATAAGCCTAGATGTCAGGGGAAGTTAGACATAGAGACACACAGCAAAAAATACTAGGCAATTTTTAAATTTTAAAAATGCAAATGTTAGAGTATGGCACAAATAGCAAAAATCAAGCTCTGAAAAACCAGTACATTGTCTAAAAACCCTATGAAGTATATATGTAACCTAGTATTAAGAGCGAATTAAAATAAAAAGCAATGTTACACACTCAATAAAATAAAAGTTTTAGTAAATGAGTTGTGTCAGCGTAGTAGTCATTTTTTGGGAAGGGAACGCCCGACGGCTTGTGGAGCTGCCAGAGTCCGACTCTCCACCCCAAACCCTCGTAATAGGAATACAACTTCAATTGGGTTGGCTTAGGAAGGCCCAGGACAGTGTACTCACAGATCACAGCCAAACAGCAAAACAGTATCTCCAGCCCTTACAGTCTCCAGGGCTTAACGCCGCAAGGGCGACAGTGCCGGCAACTAGTGCAGGCTGGCAGTCACGTGCTGTGTCACGTGGTCAGGAAGGGTTCCGCCCCCTCCAGGAAACAGAATGGGCTGCAAGAGCTCTGCTCGCAGTGCAGCTGTGAGGAATGGACCTTGCGAGCACGAGCGTTCGTGGGAGAAATGAGACGCTCCTTTCAGTCAGCGGGTAATACACCGCGCGGGCGGCAGTGCCGGCAACTTGTGCAGGCTGGCAGTCACGTGCTGTGTCACGTGGTCAGGAAGGGTTCTGCCCCCTCCAGGAAACAGAATGGGCTGCAAGAGCTCTGCTCGCAGTGCAGCTGTGAGGAATGGACCTTGCGAGCACGAGCGTTCGTGGGAGAAATGAGACGCTCCTTTCAGTCAGCGGGTAATACACCGCGCGGGCGGCAGTGCCGGCAACTTGTGCAGGCTGGCAGTCACGTGCTGTGTCACGTGGTCAGGAAGGGTTCCGCCCCCTCCAGGAAACAGAATGGGCTGCAAGAGCTCTGCTCGCAGTGCAGCTGTGAGGAATGGACCTTGCGAGCACGAGCGTTGGTGGGAGAAATGAGACGCTCCTTTCAGTCAGCGGGTAATACACCGCGCGGGCGGCAGTGCCGGCAACTTGTGCAGGCTGGCAGTCACGTGCTGTGTCACGTGGTCAGGAAGGGTTCCGCCCCCTCCAGGAAACAGAATGGGCTGCAAGAGCTCTGCTCGCAGTGCAGCTGTGAGGAATGGACCTTGCGAGCACGAGCGTTCGTGGGAGAAATGAGACGCTCCTTTCAGTCAGCGGGTAATACACCGCGCGGGCGGCAGTGCCGGCAACTTGTGCAGGCTGGCAGTCACGTGCTGTGTCACGTGGTCAGGAAGGGTTCCGCCCCCTCCAGGAAACAGAATGGGCTGCAAGAGCTCTGCTCGCAGTGCAGCTGTGAGGAATTGACCTTGCGAGCACGAGCGTTCGTGGGAGAAATGAGACGCTCCTTTCAGTCAGCGGGTAATACACCGCGCGGGCGGCAGTGCCGGCAACTTGTGCAGGCTGGCAGTCACGTGCTGTGTCACGTGGTCAGGAAGGGTTCCGCCCCCTCCAGGAAACAGAATGGGCTGCAAGAGCTCTGCTCGCAGTGCAGCTGTGAGGAATGGACCTTGCGAGCACGAGCGTTCGTGGGAGAAATGAGACGCTCCTTTCAGTCAGCGGGTAATACACCGCGCGGGCGGCAGTGCCGGCAACTTGTGCAGGCTGGCAGTCACGTGCTGTGTCACGTGGTCAGGAAGGGTTCCGCCCCCTCCAGGAAACAGAATGGGCTGCAAGAGCTCTGCTCGCAGTGCAGCTGTGAGGAATGGACCTTGCGAGCACGAGCGTTCGTGGGAGAAATGAGACGCTCCTTTCAGTCAGCGGGTAATACACCGCGCGGGCGGCAGTGCCGGCAACTTGTGCAGGCTGGCAGTCACGTGCTGTGTCACGTGGTCAGGAAGGGTTCCGCCCCCTCCAGGAAACAGAATGGGCTGCAAGAGCTCTGCTCGCAGTGCAGCTGTGAGGAATGGACCTTGCGAGCACGAGCGTTCGTGGGAGAAATGAGACGCTCCTTTCAGTCAGCGGGTAATACACCGCGCGGGCGGCAGTGCCGGCAACTTGTGCAGGCTGGCAGTCACGTGCTGTGTCACGTGGTCAGGAAGGGTTCCGCCCCCTCCAGGAAACAGAATGGGCTGCAAGAGCTCTGCTCGCAGTGCAGCTGTGAGGAATGGACCTTGCGAGCACGAGCGTTCGTGGGAGAAATGAGACGCTCCTTTCAGTCAGCGGTCTTTCTTCAATCTGTGGGCTATACCAGTGCACATAGCCTGCAGATTGACCAACCAGGTTTCGAGAAACACCACTAGAGTGTTCCAATAGAGCTCCTGAACGCCGTCCCTATGGCGAGAAGACATGATGTCGGCTTGTTGTCCTTATATGTAAGGGTGGTTTGGAAATCCTTGCTGCTCTTCAGAAAGTTGGATGTACCCAACTGCCCTTCACAATTAAGGGTAATAATGGTAAAAAGAAGGCAGGAATGCACAATTGGCCTTTGAACAAGTGGCTTGCACTATTCAATGAAATCCTGCTAAGTTTGGGCCTATCGGTTGATATACTCTTTAAAAACCCTTCATAAGTTAAAAACATTTTATGGGGTGATGATTAGAGGGAAACAGAGTTAAAAAGATCTAGCTCTAAACTGAATACACTCTCCAAGAGTCTTTTCGACCTACCCAATATAACTCTGCAATATCTAACAAGGTTCATGAGTGCCAGGTATAGGGAGCTATACCTAAGGTTTCGATTGAACATCCTGCTCACAAAGGTTACCCTTCTCAGATATGGAGGTGAAGTGGGAGGCGATGTGTGTAGATTATGTAATACTCTTCCGGAAACCCTAAATCATCTGATATCGTTTTGTCCGGAAATGAGATCTTTGAGAACTCTACATGTATAAAAATTGATGAGTGAGAAATCTGGAGCAGGCACAGAGGCATGGTGGTAGGCTCTATGTGGGAGGGCAAATGTTGGATTGATTTGTGCACTTGTAAAATGTGTAGAAATTATATTTTTTAAGTTCAAGGAGTTGGAATGTCCGAAATGAGTTAGCCATTAATTCATAGTTAATGAAAGTTTGGAGATGTTCAGGCATTTTCCTGTTTTCTTTTTTTAATGATTTTTCTAATTATTTTTTTATAGCTTTTTTTCAAAAATTAAAAAAATAAATAAATAAATTAAGGGTTTTTTTTTTCGATTTCTTTTTCATTTATGAGGTCTAAGGAAGAAATCAGAAGGAGGTTCGCCAAGTGTTCCTAAAAGGGGGAGTCTGACTTTAAGAATCATCTCAGAACCATAGCAATAGGGAGATCTGAGTGGCCCATTGAAGCTCTGATTGTCCAGGCTGATGCATTTCCTGCATGCCGTTCTCTCAAATGAGCTTGTCTCATTTTTGGACTGTTAACTAGTCCCACAAGATCTCGTGGGACCACAGACTATGACGGTGATAAAAGCCTCAAACTGCAAGATTAGACAGGTGTGTGTTCACCAACCTTTAGTCATCAGCAAACACTTTCCCCAAAGGTTTTGTCCTTATTTTGCTTTTTTGCTTAGAAAGTGAAATAAGAAAAATACTCAATCATTTTTGAGATACGTAAGTTAATTCTTAAGACACGCTTTATTATATAATTTAAAACGAGCGAAGGCTAAGATAAAATGACTAGCAGCTGTACTTATGTAATTGCTCATCTGCATTTACCGTAGGCAAGGAACCCATACATCACACCAGAAGTGTCTTGCGCTTGCCACAGCTGCAAAAAGGAAATGAAAAGAAAACACGCCCTTCTCTGCTTACTCCCCAAGACTATGGAGCCTCCTCCTCTCAGCATCAGACTTGCCACACACTCCTACAATTTAGAAAATAACTCAAGACCCACCTTTTCAAGGATTCTCTCCTCCACAACACCTAGGCCATCACGTCACTGCTTGGGCCGCCTGACTCATTAGTCACCGTCCATCCCGCTCATCCTTGCTACCTGGTACAGCTGTACCCCTCCTCTGTGCCTCTCTGTAAACTAGCCCCCCCATATCTGTTCTGTTGTTACCTCTGAAAAGCGCTCTGTTATGCATCTGTACTGTTGTATACTTCTGCATATCACTCCGTTGCTACTCGAAGCTAGGCCCAAGCTCAATAAATTCCATATCAATAATAATAAAAGAAGTGGACAGGTGACACTGTATGGACCTGGCATCATTGCTAATATCATTTTTTTTTTAGATGAATGAACCAAGTCGAGCCCCTAAAATCCCTTCTACAGGTGCACGTGTAATCATTGTTGTGCAATTCTATAGGATTAGGGGACGCACAAAGGATAGTTGGAAAGGTAATTGACAAGCGTGAGTAATACATGCATGATGTGCGTTCCATCAAATAATCTGCTTTACACCCTATATTAGCAACATAAGCAACATCAAGCTTTGCTAGGACTTGCCGTGCCTGTAGCACAGCAACGAAGGCACAGTGTGCTGCCTTCCTGCATTCCTTGCATCCCACTTCTTGTCTGTGCAGTCCCCGCCCGTAAACAAGGTTCTGTGTGAGAGCGTATTCTGTACAACTAAATACAGATGCAAGTCGTTAACAACACACTTAACAAGTGCATTAACATGATTGAAACTAGGGTGGAACAGAGGCGGTATGCAGCAGTAGTGACCGGAATCGTATTTGAAAACATACTTGTGAACATAGGTTTGATTGGATTTTACAAACGTTTTGTAAGGCCGTTCAAATAATGGAATTCAGTGACAATAAAGCAGAAGGCATGGAGAGATGATGCTCCAGAAGGGGCAGTGATGGGGACGGGGAGTCAGTGAGTGTGCTTGGGTGCTGATGCTTGGATGGTGGTGTAGTTTAAGCTGGTATAAAGAGGACCTTATGGGAAAGATAATAATTTGGCAACACCCATATACCCCAAGTTGCTTCATGTCAGATGTGGATAGGTCGTTTCTTTTTCAATAATAACCTTTCATGTGACATAATTTATTATTAGGCTACTGATCACCATTGATATGTTGTAATAGAGACTGTAAGCGGTACCCATTATACTGATGTTACATTTGCATTGTTACACGGTAGTAATATTATGTGATGTCATCAGTGATGTCATCAGTGTCATTTGTGACATCATCTTTGATCTTCTGGGTGTTAGTATTACCAGTGCATGGCAGTGGTGCGAGTTATGGTTGCATAGCTTACCATAACTGGCGAATTTCTTGTTATTTTCGGTTTTACTTATAACCATAATGACTCTTTAACAAAACAAATTCCATTTGATTGGTATTTATTAGTGAAACCTAACCATAATGTCCCTTTAACATTTTATTCACTGAATTTCATAGCTTTTTATTAGTGTATCTTAATCATAATGTCCCTTTAACAAAGTTTGTTCAGTGAATTTCATAGGTTATTATGAGTGAAAATGTTTCATGTTGTTACATCATTGTATTACACGGCCCACGGTAGTGGCCGTGTAGTTATGGTTAAGTTGCCAATCCAATAGGAAGAGCACTTTTTGGGAGGCTTATAACTTCCCTCTCCCTGGACGAATCCTCACCAAACATTGCAAAAAAAGTATATGGCCCACTCTGAATCTTTTTGCAAAGCTTATTGAGGTTTGGTGCAGGGGGGGCAAAGTTATAAGGAGGGTCCAAAAATGTATTTTTTTCCCATCGAGTGAATGGGAAAAAAATTTGCTCACGCCTACAGCTCAAACCGCTGGATGAATTTTCACCAAATTTGTGGCAGGAGCAGCGGCTTGGTCCCGAAAGCGTGCTTTGAAAATGTGGTGTAAATCCATCCAGTAGTTTATTTTAAAACGACCAAAAAGTAGGTCTAAAACAATTAGTGCTATCTATGTCCGCTACGCGGACAGGTGACTGATTGGCTAATCGGCGCTCGTCATGTCCGTGGACATACAACGTGTTCACTGATTGGCTGGGTTGAACCGTGAGGTGCGTCGTATTGTTTTGATGCGTCCTCCATCTTCGAACCGAGGACATCCGCGGACAGTGCGGCGACGATCGGGGGAAAAATACAACTTTGGGGAGTGTGTTGTTGTGTAAGAGTGCATGGGGAGGGTGGGGGAGTACGAGATGGGTCAAATGCTGTATTCGTTAGGTGACAGGTGCCCCTGATGTGTTTGTCATGTCCGCAGTCACCGCGGCTGTCCGCGGACATGCAAATTGCACTACTGGCTATTTTACTTTGGTATGATATTGGTTTTGGGTTGTTAGTAAGTGTTAATTGTATTTAATATCCTGTATAAGTATTTCTTGGCAGAAGGCCATACAGCCAATTCTTTCAAATGGACTATTCTCGAGAAAATCAAACGGCCCAAGAGGGGAGGAAACTATCATGCTATGTTGTTCACACAAGAACAGAAGTGGATTTTCTGCCTGCACACATGCAACCGAGGCCTCAACGAAGCAATGCAATGGCAGGAACTTGCAGTCTTGCAGCACTAAACCACCTGCTGCTGCAAGCATTACACCTTCTTGGAACTGTCTGATGCCAAATTGATGTACATTGACTCGAGAATGTTACGTATGGTATATGTTCCCAGATCCACATGTGTCTTATAGCATATATGCTGCTGTTCTCTCTATTCTCTCTGTTTTCTATTTCAGGATTCCTTCCCATCTAGGATTTGAATTCCCAGGCCTAGGCGCATTCAACATTATGCACACTGCCTGACACATGGACATCTGCTTATGTTGGAAATGTTGCATTCGGTTTCCATCTGTTTGTCCTCGCTCTAAACAGAATCAGGTTTGGATTCCCTCAGCTTTGGTCCAACAAATAGGGGTGGATACTTCCACCCACACACCGGTGCCAGTGTCCCCTTTCCCCCCCTTCCCCCTGACCATCCCGTCCCCAGACGCCCTCTCATCATTTTGGTTTTGTTTTTATCCTTTCCCCTCCCCTGGCTGGCAACAGTCGTGGCCGCACCTTCCATACTTTGTTTGCTCCAAAGCTCTGGACATTGTTCTTCTCTGAGACACGCTCCCCTTTGCTCACAGCAGAGCCTTGCCCTCCGAGGACCCGCTGTTTGTACACACCCGCCGCCTATCCATATCCATTGGACACGGCCAGCAATGACGCTCGCACACACACACACCCCAACCCGGAGATCCCCTTGGACCTTGCCGGGCAACCAGTCACGCCCCCTCCCTACGCGTCACACACAGAAGAAACATATACCGTTATTGCTCCTTCCGCTTTTTGAAGTGGACGCATTTTCACACAGCCTCCAGCGCTCCGGCAAGGACATCCTGTGAGTCCCACCTTCCCTCTAGCATATGCTGAGCCAGCTCGCTTTGTTCTCCCGGCGGCTCATTATAACAAATGTTTTTTTTACTCCACTCAGAAGCAGCACTGCGGCACTTCCTATTGTTTTGGAAGTTTTTCAGCGGTTCCTACACCGCCTCCACCATGCCGTTTTTACCACACCAGGTAGGAACCTACCGGTTTCAATTCCCCCCCGCCCCCCTCACCTCTCATTCCTTCCAAATGCACTCGCACCCTGGAGATTGCACTCATCCTCCCCCCAGGTTTTTCCGTTTATGGCACTCCCCACTCTGAGGAGCTCCCCTCCGCTCCCTCACTGCATACACCCGCTCCCCCCCCAACCACCTATCCCGGTGTTTTGGGTTTAGCATTCTGCAGGTTGTTATCCTAGCCACTACCAGGTGGCCATGCTCCCAAATTTAAAGAGCACCTACTCCTTGCAAAATAGCCATTGAGACATGATCATATATGTCCTGTAAGAATTTGGATTGCAACATTGCCACTAGAGGTTACTGATGTCCTCTTTTGCAATGTTCCATTATGTCTCCTAATTCAGGATTCTGTGAAGCCTGCTCGGGCTGTGTATGCTGTCCTATCTGCAGGGATAGCGAGTGACTGTGCCACTAAAGAAAGAAATCATTTGTCCTGAAGCAGATGGTTCTCATCTGCATATAACCATCGAAATCGGTCGACCTGACCTGTTGTGGCCCCTCCACAACATCTCATGATATCTCCAAAACAAGGAGGGGATATCAAGCTACGAAAGACCGCAACCTAGTATCAGATAGGTTTTTAGCACTTCCAGTGTGGAAAAAGTGACCCTTTCCTTTCTAAACAAACCATCTTTGTGATTAACTATATCACCCTGTTTTTAGAAAACGTTTTTACTTTGACAACCACCTGCATGAAAGGGATTTTGAGACATTTGGGTCAATAAAGGTAGCATATGAAAATCCCGATGCCCTGAAATCATTCAGTCATAACGGCGAGAGTTTTTTTTTTTTTCCCTTTCCAAGCAACCCATCACCTGATGGGTGGTTGCCATCTGGCAGAACATTTCCCGATCTCGCGTCCTTGTTGGACTTCCTCAATCCGATCACTTACTAAGGGCAACCTTGCCTTTTTGATAATTGTTCCCCATAGAACCGTCTTTTGTGTACCACTATTCCCCTACGGTTAGGGATGACAATAATTGTTCCTTCGGCCCAAAGTGGCCACAATTTGCCCTGATGTTTATTCCTAAGTAGCCAATATAGCACAGTTACAATGTTTGATTCTATGGGTGTGTTATGCTGTGGTGGTTGTGGCCAGGGCCTGGAGTCTTGGGCGAAGGCCCTGGTCACAATCACCGCAGCATAACACACCCGTAGAATCAAACATCCATCAAATATCCACAAATCTACAGTTTGTGTAGTGTTTGATTTGTATAGTTTGTAAGTGAAGTATTGGCTATATTATGCAATTAAGATTGTAGAGTTTGGTAAGAAGCACTGCAGTATAACATATCCATGGAAGTAAGCATTTTGTATTGTGGTGTATGGTTAGATGTATGCTTCAATGGTTGTGTTATAGAGCAGTATTTGCGAGTTGAATTAGTATATACTTACTGTTTTTTTTTTGTGATTGCATATATTTTTTTCATGACTTGGGTAACTGGAGCAGATATTCTTTTTCCATTTCTGTGATAAAAGAAAAGATCATGTTAGTGTAGGTAGTTCATAATGAGTTATTGCATTGCATAATAGACATTTCTGCATTATTTCGACCCTCATATTTAGTAGTTTACAAACCAGTGTACTGTGCAATTTGCTGAGTTTCTGTGTTTGTTTAATAAGTCATTGGGTCTGTGGTAAATACAATCCATGGTGGATTAAAAAAAAACTTTTTTTGTTATGGTACAATATATTTCTTTCTTTGTTTTCAGTGTTTATTTGTTGTTTCTGGCTAATGTTCTATCTGTTGGCTTGTTGCAGATTTTTTTGGGACAGTTAGATACCTGTTGGTGTATTCTAACTGGTTATAGTTTTTTTGTTTATATTTTCAAGTACTCATCTATCTGTTGGGTTGTTGCAGATTTTTGGGGCAGTTATATACCTGTTGGCTATTCTAACTGTTTATTTGTTCTTATATTTTAGTGGTTTTGATTTATCTGTTTGGTTGTTGCAGAATATTGGGGCAGTTAGATACCTGTTGGCATATTCTAACAGGTTATAGTTTTGTATTTATATTTTCAAGTTGTCTCATCTATCTGTTGAGTTGTTGCAGATTTTTCGGGCAGTTAGATACCGTTGGCGTATTCTAACTGTTTATTTCTTCTTATATTTTAGTGGTATTGATTTATCTGTTTGGTTGTTGCAGAATCTTGGGGCGGTTAGATACCTGTTGGCGTAGTCTAACTGTTTATAGTTTTCTAATTGAAGTTTTGCTAATGTTTATGCACAGATTAGTTATTAAAGTTTGGTTTTAAGAATATTAAATAAGCGTTTATAAGATGTGCTGGTAATCTCTGCTTTAGAGTAATGGTACTATCATTGCATTCGAACCATCCACAATTCTTTTTTTATATATGTAGTGTAGTGACCTGCATTGGTTGTGGCTCCTGCGTGGGAGATTATACCTATTGCTGTGAAGGTTTTCTTACCAAGTGAATCTTGACCATGTGTGAATCCAGTCAGCTTGCAGTTGTTTTTGGTACCATCTGCATTGTAACGTAAAAGCATTAGTATTATGTATTTACTGTGTGTTTGTATTTGTAAAGTGGAACGATTATCTGAATTGCAGGTAGTACATAATCTGCCATGGTTTGCATTTTGTACAAGTTGTTGAAATGGAATGGATTCACAGTTAGGTATTGATACATACACAAAGCGTTCATTACGGATTTGTTCCTGTGCCACATGGTTGCAGAGAGTGTATGTATATTTCCACATGTATGAAATCTGGAAGATTTAATTTATAGGTATCTTTTTGTTTTCCAGTACTCGTAGTGAGTACATTAGAAATTCTTGTGGATCTTCTTGCGAGTTTATAGTGAATTTCACCATTCCAGCACAGTAGTCCAATTCTTGTCTTATTCCATGAACACTGTATGTGTTGTCAGGATTGTTGGTTGCATTTCTATGAAGGACTGACATTTGCAAACACAATTGGTCTGTATTGTGTAAGTAAAGGTTGTCAATAATTGGTGGCAATTGGAATAGAATATTTATTGCTACATTTGCGTAGCAATTTACACCAGTTATATTTGAAAATTTGAATGTACCTAATAGTTATGTGTCCAAGTCATTTCTTCAGAGAGTGTGTTGCTTCTTTGAAGAACTACAAGAGTTCCTTTGAGTAATAGATTCTTCTTTGGTTCTTTTCCAATGTTTTGCTTTTTGTGGAACAGGATAGGTTTTTAAATGGGGGGTGTACAGTGAACATAGTCTATTGTATTCTATAATGCAAGGAATATCATCATTTACTTTACTTGCATCAAAGTTGATTAGAAATAGACTGTCAAGTGTACGTAAGCGTGATAGTGCTACGTAGCTCATGCCTTCTTTAAAGACTGTGTTCCCAATATCTATCAATGCTTTATCTAGGGTAAGACCTTGTGATTTGTGAACGGTGACTGCGTATGCTAGAGTTAGAGAAAATTGTTTTCTGTGTACATACATGTCTATGAAAAGAAGGAATCGGGCTGTTGAGCATCCTATCATTTTAAGTTCTGATAGTTTGTCAAAGAGAATATTGACAAACTGAATGTTGTTGTCACATGGGTATGTTTGAAAGCCAACACCTGTACCAAGTGCTCCATTAACTAGTCCTTGCTCCACATCAAGGTTAGGTTTAAGCATTACTCTACAGTTTAAAGATAATTGTAATGGTTTATAGTGAAAAGACCGAAAAAAAAAAAAAATTCAATACTTTTTTTTTCGAAATGGGGGTTCCCCCCAATCCCCCTTTTTTAATTTTTTTTATTTTACCCCTTTTTTGTACTTACCTGACCCCAAAAAATACATATAAATAAATAAATAAAAAATTAGATGATTTTTTTTCGAGATTTTTTTTCAATATTTTTGTCATTCGATATTTTTTTTCGGCCTTTTGACTGACCACCAATTTTAATATTTTCTCCAAACCAGCTGTGTTGGAGATAGAGTTTTCTAAGTTATTTAGTCTTGTTGTGTCTTGTTGACATATGGGTAGTGTCATACCATGTACGTCCAGTTTGTCTATGGAGCAAATTTCAATTATTGGTTGCATTTCTTTTTTCAACATTGTTTCATTGAATTTTGAATATCTTGCAAGTGTTGGCATCAAGGACATACAATTGACATTTTTGTATGCTAATTTTTCCATGACATTAGTAGCACATGAGTTATGGCCATAGAGTGCATGGATGTGCCAGGTTTTTAAAATTGATTGTGCTTCTTGAGATAGTACACCAACTCTAATACTTTTTAAAATGTTGGTGTATGTGAGGTCTGCAGACTGGCGCATGTTTTCTGTTAATTCTCTGTATTGGAAATGTTGCCAAAGGTTGACATTTCCTATGCTGCCAACAGATTTACGGCAGAGTTTGTGCCCGAAGGTTTTAAAAATAGGTTCACCGCTCACTGGTGTCAATTGAAGAAGATCTCAGAAAACAATAATGTGTTTTCCTCCAAAGAGCTCTTTGTAGTATGTTTTGAGTACTTCTTGTAATCTGAGGTGAATCAAATCCAACATTAGGTTGGAGACCATGCTCACTTCATCTATTAGTAGCATTTTCATTTGTTTCAAAACTCTGTGTAATTCCATTGCAGCTTCTGTAGAAAGTTTGTAATAATCTAATTTGTTTTGGTGTTCTACTGGAAGGAGTAGTAATCGGTGTAAAGTGACACCGCCTATGTTGTATGCAGCTAAACCTGTGGGGGCAGTTACAACGGCTGACAGTTTGTTGTTTGTCATTTGTTGAAGGAACTTGCTGATGATTTTGATTAAGAATGTTTTTCCTGAACCAGCTTGACCACTGACATATAGTAGTATAGGTTTGTAATTTTGGCAGGTACACTTTTTATTTTCATGTTGTACACCATGTGCAATTTCTTTTGTTACTTCTTGAAAAATGCTACGCTGCTCATTGTTCAGTTTTGATTTCAGTACAGTTAAGTCTTCTGTATCTTCTTCCTAGTGACACATGGTGTTTTCTACTACTGTCATAGCTAATTCTGCCTCATTTGCTATTAGTGACTGTCCCAGTGGTTCTTGGCTTCCTGTTACAGAAGGTTGACTACTGACGGGAGTGTCCTTATCTAGTTGGGCCTGGAGTTCTTCTTCATGTTGCTGTTCATTGTGCAACATTGTTTTGCTCTGTGTAAAGTTTACATCTGTTATAGTGCTTTCACTTGCTTTGAAAGCGTCTTCATAGGAGTCATAGATATCTAGTAACTCTTCTTCTTTTCTACATGGTTTAAAAAGTTGTAGCATGGACATGTAATATAGTTCTTTATGTTGAGGAGCTTTTAATGAAAATTTGATATGATCAATTAAGCTTCGTTTGGTAAGTTTCACTAAGCTGCCTTCACAATTTGTCACTCTGTATCTACCTTTGTTTTCGTCTGGTTTTATATTATTTTTGTACGTGAAGTTTTTGGCTATTTGGTATATACACATGGTTTCCAAAGTGGTACTCCTGTTTGGTTAGTATGTGTCTAGTACATTTTTTTTCAAAATGTCTTGGCTGTTGGGATCATTTATGGCTATTGTTTCTATGTCCTCGTATGATTTGAGAACTCTTTTTCTAGATTTAGCAGGACCAAGACTTCGCCATACTATATTTTCAGATTTTCCATACAAAACAGTACCGGTTAAATGGTCTGCAGCTTCATAGCAGCCACATTCTCTATGAGAAAGCATTTTTATGCCTAAGCTGTACAATTTCTGAGACAGTGTTTTGTCCGATCATAGGTCATTCCAGAGGTCTTGAAGCTCTGTTTTTTCTTCTTTGGTTAAGTAGGCTGTAACATATCGTGCAACTGCAGTGGAATTGTCTGCAATGTACTACACATTTATGTTTGCATTCCATAAGGGGGCAATGATTGCATTGTAATCATTGATATATTTTGCTTTTTCTGTTCTTTTTATGTAATATGTGTTCTTAGGTGATTTACCTTTAACACTATGTCTAACTGAAGACATGAAGTTGTTTACTTGACCTGTTGCTGTAACTGGTCTAGGGAAACCAAAGCAGCATTTGGTGCAGTATTTCCCTTTGTTTTTGTATTTACAATGACAATATTTCTCACATTTGTGTCTTTGAAATTGTAAAATTTGTACATTAGGATCACTATTTGTTGTTTGTGAAGGAATTTCACAAGTGACATATTTTTCGATAAACTGTAAAACAGTGGCATCACTGTCTTGACCAAAGTTAGGAACATCTTTAATCCATAAAAGCATGTGGATATGTGGTGCTCCTCTGGCTTGGTATTCTTTTCTCCAAAAGAAGTGTTGCACTTCTCCGAGGGGAGGAACAGTTTTATTACAAATAAAGTGTAGCATACCAATGAAGCGATGATGGAAATATCTTGAAACATTAACAGGATCTAGAGAGCAGAGTTCTCCAGGTGTTAGTATATCTATGTTTGTTTTGTTTTTGTTTGATATGCGTAGGAAATCATGTAAATCTTCCCATGCATTTTCTGCACAACGTAATGTAACAAACCAAGTGGATGGGCCAAGGTTTGTTATAATGCAACGTACATCTCCGTGACATCGTAACCAGTATTCCTTTGTACCACGCATGTTTGCTAACAGATTTGTAATGCTTGATTGTAGAACCTCATCTTTTTCTTTCACTTTTTGTACTAATTGTGTAGCTGAAATATTTTGAAAATGGGTACCTGATTTCATGTGTGTGCAACTCCGTAGCATAGAGTTGCTAGTTCACTTTCAAAGAGTAGGTGGAATATGTATTCCACATTTTATCTAAATCTGCAAACTTCAGAATACATTCATAATGAGTGGTATTCTGATGCTGTTATCTGTGTGGGTCTGTCATCGTACCTTCCTCCTTTCCCAGTAAGAAAGAGTACAGGAAAAGCACTTGCTTCTGTACTTTTTTCCCATATGCTGATTAGTGATCCTTTGGTTTGTCGCATTTGGTACGTTTCTGGTGCATCATCTGTGGTGTCTTTAGAGTGTAATGGATGAATTGTATAATGGTCTAAAATATTGGATACTGTAGCAGGATCTAGAAGTTCAAATTGACCAGTTTCTGGTGACTCTTGAATTATTTCAGTGATTTCCCTCAGGTTTTCTTCAATATTAATTTCTTTGTAGTATTAATTACTGTCTTTTAGATATTGCAAGGCTTGTCTAACTTGATGTAAGTCTAAAAGTTGTTGCCAAATATTTGTGTCTTTTGTAGGTACACCATTTAATAAGACAATTAAAGATTGATCTATTGGACGTTGCACTCCCAGAGTGTGTACTTTTTCTTGCAGATCTAACGGTAAATTAACTACTTTGCCACAAATGCCTTTCACTAATTCAGAGGGAGGTAATTTTGCTGTTTTTGGTTGAAGGCGTATTATTGCTTGAAATGGGTGCACTGTTTGAATTATGATGATCTCATATATATTGAGTTGTTGCAGGGGTTTTCGTAGTGGAAATAATTCCAAGTTATGTATGATAGAACGTGAAGGAGTTTGGTTGTTGTCAAGTTTTGCAGTGCAGTAACTGCAAAGTATTAAGGCGTCAGTTATTTCATATTTGTTTTCTGCTATAAGGTAGAGAGCTAATTCAAACCATTTGGAATCTTCATTGGCTTCTATTTTGTATGTTATGTCTACAGTTTTTGTGCTACTTTTATGAAAAGTTCTGTGGCAACACACACACACATGGTTTGGTACTTCAGCTGATGTACTTTTAAATTTTAGTATTTCTTTTTTGTATGTGTGTGATAGAAGGTTGCCATTTGTAGAATTGTTCCTAGTCTGTTGTAAATATATTGCATTTTGTAAGTGGCTTTCACTTCCAAAATATTTTCTCTGGATATGCTCTATTTCTTTGAGTAGGTTTTTGGCTGTACCATGTAGAAGATTGTTATTTAAAATGCCTAATGCTAAAGCTGGACTAGATTTCTTATAGTTGAATGATGTGTTGATATCATTTTGATATGATGGAAGGTGCTTTTGCAAATAGGTCCTGAAATGCAGGCTAACAAATATCCTTTTAGTCCTGTGTATTTGCGCACTAGATAGGTATCCATATTGTGTAGTAGTTTCATTTTGAATTTGTCTTTGCCTTTCACATACTGAATGAGGAACTGGCGTAAAGATTTGAAAGATTTTTTGCCAATATTACACATTGACGTGCATGGCCATTTGTACACTGGATGTTTTGGTTCAGTCGGATGAAGAGGTGATACTGAGGTTTCGGAGGACATTTTTGTAAGCAGCATTTCTTGTTCTATTTTTGGAATTATTAGGTTTTTCATACCCCTGTCCCCTGATATGTATGGCAATTGTGTTTGTTTGCTTTTGTTTGTATGCTTCTTCATTGAAATATGGTTCCGTGCACGTGGTGTGACTCCATTCACCTCCACAGATATTTAAGAAGTTTTTTTGTTGACATTCTGTTTATTGAGAAGTCTTTTTGTAGTTTAGTAGTTAGTTTTGTTAGTGGTTTCATTCTGTTTAACCCTAAAATAAATAGCTTCCTTTTGAGAAGGATTGCAATGTGTATGAGAGATTCTAAGATTCATGTTCTACGGTAGGTTTTCAGGGTTGTGCATGATTTCTCTCCTGTTTTTATAAGATTCTGAAGGACTCTGTGGCAGAACATTTTTTGTAAAATACTTTTTTTGGCATGGTTACTTGCCACTACATCAATATTTATAGGAGCAGAGATAGCAGTAGTGGTAGCTGAATTCTTGTTAATCACATTCTGTTTTGTTTTACATTTTGAAAGAGGAGGCAAAGTTTTTGTACTGGAAGCTTGTTTTGTTTCGCTTAATGACTCTATTAGATCTTTTGTTTTAACTTTTTGTACAAATTCTGTTAGAGATGGATGCTTATTTTGGACACTTTTATTTTCATTTGCTGTACTTCTGTGATGCTTTCTACAGACTTGCTTTTTGGTAGGCATTCTTTGGGGTCTGATAAAAAAAAAGAAAGTATGGGTTGGGCTGTTCTGCAATGTATGAGTGCATGAGTGTCTGAGTATGATGGTAATATGTATGTGGAGGTGTGTGATTGTGCAATGGGCAGCTACAACTAGTTGGGAAGGCTATTGTTGTATTTGTGTGTTACTATACTGGGGTTCAGATGACAATACAAAGTAAGCTAGTGGTGAGGAGAGGCACTAATACTAAATCTAATGGTATAGAATTAAAACAGTTCTTTGTTCTGCAAAACTAAAATTCTAGGGGCTTGTGCGCCGAAAAACAGGGATTTGTGTGCCATTCTGCCCGCAAATCCCTGTTTAACAAATGGGGATTTGTGGGCAGAATGGTGCACAAATCCTTGTTTATTCGGCACACAAATTCCATGAAACAACCCCACAGTGTGTTTGAGTAACAGTTAGAACATTATGGTAGTATTGTAGTTACTTTTTTTGTTTGGAATGAGCAGATTTCTTCTGAGTTGTTGTTTGTACTTCAGATACTGCTGCTTTTCAGGAGAGTGGTCTTCACTGCAATTGTAAAAGAAAGAAGTTAGTAATTGTGTGTGTTTATAGCACTTTTGTTAATTTAGACGTTGATTTTTATGTTTTTGTAATAGTATTGTTGTTTGATAACTGAACATAGTGTGTGCATGCAGTTTCCTTTGACTATGTGCAGCCTTTATATTTTACTTACAATCTGTTAGTTCAACATGCTTTGCAAATGAGTATAATACTAAGCGTATGAAACACACTTGGTTTCTTAAGACTGTGTTATTGGATGTTAGGAGATAGAAGAAATAATGATATACTTATTTTGCTATTTTTATGGGGTAAATGGCAGAAACTGTATAGAAAAGCATGGAATGTATACATTTGTGACGGTGTGGGTAATAAAGCAGAAGGATGTGAGGTACAGGCAGTGGTGTTATTTCAGCAGGGAGTTTTTCAATGATAGTGTCTATCTGTGTGAGTGTATAAAGATGCATGAACTTATCCTGGCTGTGTGTAATTTTATAATACACTACTAAGTGTTTTTCTACAATTATACTGTTATTTCTCCCATCTTTTAAAATTAAATTAGACTTTTTTAGATAGCTGTGTGTGTAGAAAAAGAATTTAGATAGCAGACAGGTTTTTGGAAGTGACAGTTGATTATAGCAGATGGGAAAAATAACAGTAAGTTCATTTTATAGGTTATACAGGTTAAGTGGCGGTTACTCTGTTTATATGCATTTATAAGAGTTGTACATGTACCGTGCAAAAAATATCCATACCTGTAGTTTGTATTCATGCATGTGGATATGCATGCAGCTGCAAGTAGAAATCTTGGAGACTTGTACAGTAGTTTTTGTAGTAGGTGCTTTCCAATGATATGAGACTTGTACTCAGAGTGATCAACAGTATATTTGAAGTGTTGAACTATGATGATGGAGTTAGATGTAGAGGTCTTGGATGTGATTGGTGGATGGTTGTGTGACTGCTTAGCTGTATCCAATGAGGTAATGGCACAGAGTGAAGTGGAAATGGTAGAAGGGCTGTCTAAGAGTTACGCGCTCCGCGGACACCACGGATGTCCGCGGACAGGGCGTGCCACATCCAGGGTTTTCCAGCAAATCCAGCATGGAAAGGGGACTTTAGGGATTAGCCAATCAGGTGTTGAGGTTGTGGATTTCTGTTGAAAGAGGCTGTGTGTAGTAAAGATGGCAGAGGTGGAGAAAGTCAGGGTGTTGGTGGTTGGAGATATGTTTGTGCATGGTTTACAGCAGTATGCTCAATGCAGGAATGTGGCAAACAATTTTGATGTTAAAGGAGTGGAGGTGGTGTGGAGCACTGTGCCTGATTGCAATGTACAGGGAATTGTACAAGTTTGTGAAGATATGGGTAGGATGAACAGTCCCCATGTGGTAGTTTTGCACTGTGGTGCTTTGCATTTGGGGTATGTCAGTGTCCCTACTTTGTTGGCAGATTTGGAACACTTGGTTCAAGCAGTAATGAATGTCCTTCCAAATGCCAAAGTTATTTTTTCTGGTTTAGTACCTAGGGCAATATGGGACAACAGTTCTGTTTTTTGTCCTCAGGAAAACATTGCTAGGTGTGCAATCAACAGAGGCACGTTTGCGTTCATGCTTAGAGCTGGTATGTTCTTTTGTAATAATGAGAATATTGATTCCAGTAATGCTGTTTATTTTAAAGAAGATGGCATTTCTTTATCTTTTATGGGAAATGCCATGCTGTTTTGGAACGTAAGGGTTGCTTTGGAGAAGCTTATGTGAAGATTTTAGGAGTAAAGTAAGAAAAAAAAGACAAAAAATACAAAATAACAGGTGTCTGTCAAGGATCTGCAAAAAAAACAAAAAAACGGCTCTTTTCAGAGCCAACCTCAAAGGGGAAATGTGGTACATTATTTAAATTTAAATTCATCACGCTCAGATTTTCTATATGTCCGCGGACATGGCAGTTGTCCGTGGATACCGCATATTATATACATGGATTTTGGGGTGGAGAGGCATGCAAATGAGAATGAGTAGAGCAAGGGATTGGTCAAAGTTTACTGGGTGTGTTGTGTAAGGAGAGAGTTTGTCAGAAAGTCTTTTCCCTGAGAGATGAACAGATAGCTATGGCTGTGTGTTTCAGAAAACAGATTATCTGGATGTTGGGAGACTCATGGATACATTGGTTGGAGGTGCATGCAGAACGCTGTGGAGTAGCTGCACATCTTGGATTCCCTCATGTGGAAGTGCACTGGCATGGAGTGCGTGGAATGAAGTGGCTGGACTTGGTACCTCTATGTGCTACGTTGGAGACACAGCATCATCCAGACATAATTATAATTCATTGTGGAGGGAACAGTTTAGGACATGTGTCTGGATTTTCTTTGCAATTTGCAATGAAAGAAGGACTTGGGAAGGTCATGGACATGTTTCCAAATTCCCAAGAAATTTGTTCTCGTATTGCGCAGAGACAAATGTGGCTGCGTTCATCTTTATTTGGTCCACAAATGGAGAAAGCGAGGCGCCATGTCAATAAGGCTGTTTGTGCCTTTTTAAGAGATGTTGGCATGTCCTCTTTTCACAATGAAAATATTATGTTTCGTAGCACATACATTTTTCACAGTGATGGACTCCATCTTACTTATGCTGGCAATCAGATTTTTCTGAAAAATTTACAAAATGCATTGCGACCTTTTTTGGAATTACAGTAATCCATTTTGCAGTAGGTTTTGACCATTTGAAGTTTTTCAAACACAAAAAAACAGCACCAAAAGGCTCTTTTCAGAGTCACAACTTCCTCCCATAGAAAAGTGCAATGGTTATGATTGCTCTCCCCGCTCGGCTATTTGTGCAGAGCTCTGGGGTTGCGAGCAGCACGCCGGGCAGCCCAGTGCAGGAGTGACTCCCTGCCAGGCCATCCAGCCTATCCATGGCCTCGAATGAGTGGATTTAGTTTTCCTGTTTAAACGTGTAACTTTATTTTCCCTGTGCTCCGAGCGCGTGCGTGTTTCCTCCTCCCCCCTCCCCTTGCAGCCTCTTCCTGGTGCCCTCCCCATCCCACCTCCCTGCCTGCCCACCCCCCCACTGATTGGCTCTCTCAAGTGTCCCTTCTGGACCACCCGACGGCTGCTCTCCCCGCTCGGCTCTTTGTGCAGAGCTCTGGGGTTGCGAGCAGCATGCCGGGCAGCCCAGTGCAGGAGTGACTCCCTGCCAGCCCATCCAGCCCATCCAGCCCATCCAGGGCCTTGAGTGAGTGGATTTAGTTTTCCTGTTTAAACGTGTAACTTTATTTTCCCTGCGCTCCGAGCGTGTGTGTGTTTCCTCCTCCCCCCTCCCCTTGCAGCCTCTTCCTGGTGCCCTCCCCATCCTGCCTCCCTGCCCGCCCACCTCCCCCCCCCTTATACTGATCCCCCTGGGCAGCCCCCTGCCCGGCAGCCCCCACGGCTAAGGGCCCCTCAGACAAAGGGCGGCTCCTACAGCTGCGGCTCCCACTGTGTCTGCAGGTGTCCGCAGGGGATGCCTGGCGCTGGTCCACCTTGTGAGCTCCACCTGCTCCCTCGGCCCACCGCACCTACTCCTGTTCACTTCATTCGCATGGTGCCCTGACCTCACTTTGCCCTGCAAATAGCGATAAACTAGGGTTTTTTTCTCTCCCCTCGCAGGATTTTCAAACTTAGGTGGCCCCCCACTGGGTACCTGTTATGCTTTACTGTGTTCACTGTGTCCTGAATTTGTGGTAAACTAGGGATTTTCTCTCCCCTCGCAGGATTTTCAAACTTAGGTGGCCCCTCCACTGGGTACCTGTTATGCTTTACTGTGTTCACTGTGTCCTGAATTTGTGGTAAACTAGGGATTTTCTCTCCCCTCGCACGATTTTCAAACTTAGGTGGCCCCCCCACTGGGTACCTGTTATGCTTTACTGTGTTCACTGTGTCCTGAATTTGTGGTAAACTAGGGATTTTCTCTCCTCTCGCAGGATTTTCAAACTTAGGTGGCCCCTCCACTGAGTACCTGTTATGCTTTACTGTGTTCACTGTGTCCTGAATTTGTGGTAAACTTGGGATTGTCACTCTCTTCCTGTCTGCTTGCGCTTGTCCTGTCCTCCCCCCCTCCTATCCCATGCTGCTCGCTATCTCTCCTATTTTTTCTAACTGCTTCTCCATTGACTATCCTGCTCTCCTCACTAAATCTGGTAGGAAAAAGTTTAAAAAGGACATCCTGGTCTCCAACCCAGGCCTCCCTATCGCTGACACCTACACCAGTGCCTCATCTAAGGAAACTCTCACTGACATCCTCTTTTTCGTGCCTTCACCTGACCTATGGACCCTTCATATGGTCTCTGTGCTCTCTCCTTTCTCCTCTTCTCCCATTAATGGCGGCACCCGTTGGGATGTCCTCTTGGCCTCCTTCCACTCCTCTAAGGCCATCATTAATGTCTACGCTAATGGGACCGTCTTGGTCCAAGGCCCTCAGGCCAACCTTCACCTCTTTGATAGACGCTTACCGCGGCTCATCAACTTCCTTTCCTCTCCTGCTGTCCCCCCTTCTCTGTCCTCGGCTACCTTGCCTCTACCCTCCCTCCCTGCCCCCTCCCGTGCTCCTTCTTCACCTCCGCAGGGCGTACCTCTGATCTGTACCCCTCCCCGGAAGTCCTTTAAAGATGGCAACCTTCTCCACATTGCCACTCTTAACTCTCGCTCTGCCGTCAAACATTCCTCTGATATCTGCCTCCTTCTTGAGGAACTGGACCTTGACGTACTCAGTCTCACTGAGACATGGTTCACGCCAAGCTCTGTCACCAGCTTTGACACACTCCTACCTGACGGCTACAAGATCCTCTCCGTGCCCAGGTCCAACCGTGCTGGGGGGGTGTGGCCCTTTTCTTCCCTGAGTGGATTCCTGCCACGGCTATTCCCACGCAGACCTACTCCTCTTTCGAATGTCTTGTCTGCCGACTCTCTCTCTCTCCTAGCCATTCCCTCACCGTGGCTACTATCTATCGGCCAGCTGGTCAAATTTCCTCCTTCCTCTCCGAGTGGGCGGACCTCTCCTCCTCACTCCTGTCTAAACCACTCAACTCCTCATTCTTGGAGACTTCAACATCCACCTGGATGCCTCCTGTCCCCCCTCTGGACTCTTTCGTGACCTCTGCGACTCTCTCTCACTCTCTATTCTCCCGTCTGGGCCGACCCATTCTGCAGGGCACACTCTAGATGCCCTGATCTCTTCTGACCTTCCCCTCTCTGTCCCTCTCTCCACTCCTCTCTCCTGGAGTGATCACTTTCTCCTTTCTTCCCACCTCACCCTCCCTACCCCACAGGCAAAGCCACCCTCATCACTGCCACCTTCCTTCTCGGTCATCCGACCCATGAAGCGTGTGTCAGTTGAGGCTTTCGCTGACACCTTCTCGCCACCTCCTCCCCCCTCGGCTGACTCCCATCTTGACACAGCCCTCTCCTCTCTCCACTCTGCTATATCTGATACTCTTGATATCCTTACCCCTGTCATGAGAATCCGCCTGAAGCCCAAAGCCAAATGCAACTCCTGGTATGACTCTGATCTCGTCACCCTTAAACGCAAGTGCAGGGAGGCAGAGAGAAAATGGCGTGCTTCATGTTCATCCTCTGACAAACTGGCCTGTCGCCTGCTCCAAAGGCAATACCGGCTCTCCGTTCTCACCAAGAAGAGAGCCCTTATCCAAGCCCGCATCACTGCGGCATCTAACAATTCGGCCGAACTCTTTAAAATCTGCAAGGAGCTGGCCAATCCTGCTGCAGGATCTACTTCTCCTGTCCCCTCCCAGTCCCTCTGTACGGCACTGGCCTCCCACTTCATTTCAAAAACCCAGGACATCCTGTCCTCACTCTCCTCCTATCACCTCCCCCCCTCTATTCCCTGCCCGTCCTATGGCCCCTCTGCAGCCACCCCTCCTCTCTCCTTCTCTGCCTTTCCCCTTTTTTCTGCTGACGAGGTTTCGAGACAAGTCAGATCTATGAAAGTCTCATCAAAACAGGTCCACGCCTGCTCCTCCAAAACTATCAAGGACCACATCGACTCCTTGGCTCCTGCCCTTGCTGACTTCTGCAATCACTCCTTTGCCTCTGGAGTCTTCCCATCCCCTCTCAAGCACTCCCTTGTGCACCCCCTTCTTAAGAAACCCTCTTCCGACCCTTCCTGCGCAGCTAACTATCGCCCAATCTCTATCACTCCCTTCCTGGGAAGCTCCTGGAGAAACTGGTCATCTCCCAGCTTAATCTCCATGCTGAATCTGTTGGTAGCCTTCATGACCATCAGTCTGGCTTCAGAGCCGCCAGAAGCACGAAAACTGCTCTCCTGAACATCCGTGAGGATCTACTCTCGAACCTTGACTCTAACATTCCATGTGTTCTCATCTTGCTTGATCTCTCTTCTGCCTTTGATGCTGTCAACCATACCATCCTGCTTAACCGTCTTTGTGATAACATGGGTATCACTGGTCAGGCTCTGGCTTGGCTGACCTCTTTCCTCTCAAATCGACCCTCCCAAGTCCAACTGGGGTCTTTCCTCTCTGACATATTTTTCTCTACCTGTGGTGTCCCCCAGGGTTCTAACCTCTCTCCCTGGCTGTTCAACCAGTATCTGGCACTTCTTGCCCACCGCATCGCTGCTCTCTGCCCCAACTTTCAGTGCTATGCGGATGATACCCAGCTCATTTTCAGGCTACCCTCGGTCTCCTCTTCTCCTTCCCTCATCTCTGACTGTCTTTCTGCTATCCAGGAATGGTGCACCGCCAACGACCTCTGCCTTAATGCCAGTAAGACTGAGATTCTACTCATCGGCACACCTACTCCCTCCTTCCCTGCAGCTCTCTGGCCAGCCTCTCTTGGCCCTCTTCCTGCTCCTACCTGCAAGGCAAAAAACCTCGGGGTCATCTTCGACTCCACACTCTCCTTCTCTCCTCACATTTCTGACGTTTCTAAGAAGTCACACTACCAGCTGCACCTCCTCAGAGGTATCCTTCCTTTCCTTTCCTTCCCCCAGAAGCTCACTGTCTCCAGAGCCCTGGTTCTCTCGAAGCTGGACTACTGTAACAGCCTCTATCTAAATCTGCCTGCCTCTACTCTCCGCCCACTGCAACTCATCCAGAACAGGACTGCGAGACTTGTCCTTGGCCTCAAGCCCAGGGACGGTATCTCTCCAGGACTGAAATCGCTACACTGGCTCCCAGTGGCTGCGAGGATTAAGTTCAAAACCCTCTGCATTGTCCACAAGGCCTTCTGGGGCCTTGGGCCAAAATACCTTCAACTCTCTCTTCCTAAATATCTTCCTTCTCAAGCTCTTCGCTCATCCGCCTCCAACTCCCTCAGGGTCAGCCGCTTCTCCAAGCAACGAGTTGGGGGGAGATCTCTCTCCGCAGCAGGGGCCTCCCTCTGGAACAGCCTTCCTGCCTCCCTGAAACTTGAGGAGAACCATCGCCGGTTCCGGAAGCACCTCAAAACCTTCCTCTTTGCTTCTGCTTTCTCTCCCCCTCTCCCCTGCTAAATCACTGAAACTGTACTGAATCAGCAACTGGGCCACTCGCCAATCCCGGCCCTTGGCCCAGCCACTCTCCCCTGCACTGCCTACCTGGCAGCCCTTGCACTACGGGACTGTCTCTGTATCCCACAGCCCCCCTTCCCAGCACTTGTCTGCACTTATCCTGCACTTGCCACCAGCTGGCCCTTATTATTTATCTTGTATTTTACTAATCACTTTGTACTGCACTTCCCCCTCTCCCTTTCCCCCTTGCACTTTTCCCGTCCCCCCTACCCATGCACTTGCGCGATCTGAATGACACCTGGCCTAGTAGGATTGTTTGTCTGTCTCCCCTTGTACCCCCTCCGCCTCGTCGCGCCTTGAAATACTTGTGTATAGGCGCGTTACAAATGCCATATCATATCATATCATATGGTGATAGGGCAGCACTTCCAAAAAATAAATGTCCACAGACTGTCCGCGGACTCCTAAAAAATGCACAGGGCCCTGTACTATTTATTTGTCACTTCTATTTTTAAACTGTGAAAGACGGCTCTGAAAAGAGCCTTTTTTTTGGTTTTTGTTGGTTTATTTTTTTTTTTTTAAACACAACACACAAGGAAAGGAGGGGAAAGGAGGGTAAGGAAGGGACACCAACCACAGGGTTAAGAAAGGGTAGGTGGAGAGAGGAAGATGTAGGGTGGACCTTATTCAGGTAGTGGGCAGACCTTCTCGTGATCCTTGACCGCAGTCTCGAAAGCACTCAGAAGATTCTCCCCCCTGCAGAGTACTGCGTCGCAGTACATACACAATATTGTGACCCTCGAAAGGTAAGGGTCAACAGTATCATGAATGGCCTGTGAGGCAGCTAGAGGGATGTGCTGTCCCACAGGAGTGTCTCGTGTGGTGACAGGAGCGGAAACAGAGGATGTTGCAGAGGAACTCAACCTACTACGTTTATCACAAGGTACAACCTTGCGAATAGCCCCACCGTGGAATGACCTTAGGTGTCGCTTCATCGATGTCATACCAAAGCTATACAAACCAGGCCTCCCACGACTCAGCACCATGTGGCACTGATTGCAGGTGACCTTATTTGCACGTGCTTTTGGCACTCCATCAAGAGTGATAAACAACCGCCACATCCAAGACTCACGGCGAGTGCTGGTAGTAGGGACTTCCTCTACCTCATCCTCTTCATCCGTCTCCTCTACATTCTCACGCCTGTTCCCCTCTGCAGGCCCTTGGGGAGGTGGTGGTGGTGGAGGGGGTGGAGTGGTGCTGAGGCAGACGTAGCACTAACAAGAGCAGCAGCAGTCATGGATGCCATCAGGTTTGATGAAGCAATCGCAGCAAGAGCAGCAAAGGCAGCAAAAGCAGGTCAATCTGCAATAGCAGAAAGACAGAATGAGGATGAGCTCTGGGGTGTGGCCTTTTATAGGGGTGCAGGTGCGCACTCTGCGAACAGCCGCACTGTTCGCGGACGTATCGAACTCCAAAAAAAGTATCAAAAAGTTCCAAAAAGTATGTAGATCGCCAGGAACATTGTCTGGGACATGTGCAATGGTGAACTTTTACTGTAAAATACTTTGGATTGTACCAAAAAGTACTTTTATAATGTTCGGGGACCCAGACATTGTCCACAAATAAGGGCACACGCTCAGCGTGGGTGCGGTCACAGGATGACGTCGTGAACACGTTCGCGAATGGGATGGGTGTCCGCAGGACACCAAATGTGCAGGGACGTTGTGCACATGCGCGCGCGTGTTCTACAGACAGTTTTTGGGTCCTCAAACTAATTAAAAGTGTGACACACGTGCGACGGACAGTTACGGACAGGCGCGATGTTCGTAGGACCTATGGGTGTGGTGCGCATGTGCGTAGATGTTCTACGGACAGTACAGACACTCCCATTTTAATTACGGACAGTACGAACAGGTATTGTGCCCTTAGGAAACTTCCATTTTGGTTAATTACGGACATTCCGGACATCAAATGTGTTCTAAGAACAGTTCCATTTTGTTTGCGGACATCCTGGACATTGAGTGTGATCTAATAACAGTTCCACCTTGATTGCAGACAGTACGGACAGATATATTGTCCTTAGGACACCTCCATTTTGGTTAATTGCAGACATTCCGGACACCGAGTGTGTTCTAAAAACAGTTCCATTTTGATTGCGGACAGTACGGACGGGTATAGTGTCCTCCATTTTGTATAATTGCGGACATTCCGGACACCGAGTGTGTTCTAAGAACAGGTCCATCTCCATTGCGGACAGTACGGACAGGCATAGTGTCCTTAGGACACCTCCATTTTGGTTAATTACGGCCATTCTGGACACTGAGTGTGTTCTAAGAACAGGTTCATCTTGATTGCGGACAGTACGGACAGGTATAGTGTCCTTAGGACACCTCCATTTTGGTTAATTATGGACATTCCAGACACTGAGTGTGTTCTAAGAACAGTTTCATCTTGATTGCGGACAGTACGCACATGTATAGTGTCCTTAAGACACCTCCATTTTAGTTAATTACAGACATTCTGGACACCCGTGCTGTCCGTGGACACCTCAACTGCCTTTTAAAAAAAAGAAAGACAAAGAGGACTGAATTAAAACACACATAATATGTTTTTTATTATATACAAGTATAAAATGTATGAAAGAGAAAGAGAAGCAGAAACTGACACAAATACAGGGGAATTAGGGGTTTGGAGAGGATGGATGGGAGGGGATGAAGGGGTGGAAGTCTCATCATAACGTTTTTTTGGTAGTCAGGGTTTGGGGATAGTTGACTGGGACATGGATAGGGGGAACAGGTACATGTGGGACAATGATATTTTTTTTTTCTTTTATGTGGTCCTCCACAAAATGTTTCAAAAGATTGAAATTTTCCATAAGCATATCAATTTTTTGTTCCATGTGCTGCAGAGCATTTTCTAATGTTTCTTTTGCTATATTATTTTCACTGTTTGTATGGTCTGTTAAACAATAAAAATGTGTTAAGTACACATAAAGTAATGATTATTAATTTGCTTATATAGAGACGTGTCTACCATTAGTATCATTGTCTTCACTCATTTCCTCACTTGGGAAATTTTCTTCAAGCCATTCCAAAGTACTAGACATTTCTGTGTAAAAAATGTTTTATTACTTTTAGTGTGCCTAATATAGAAAGTTTAGAAATATATAAGAAAAATGAAGTTTACTTACTAGTTTCTGGTAAGTTTTGTTGTTACTGTTGTGTATGTCTGCTGTTGCTTCTTGCTGTGCAGTTTCTGTGAGGTAATTATGTTGGAGGCATATCTTTTTTGTTTTGGTATATTCCATTTTAGAACATATGCTATTTACATGGACGGTTGATGTGTTACATATATAGGTTCCACTTCTTATTTATTATTACATATGTGTTCATGTGCTGCTTTTTGAACTTGTTCAGTGTTTATATGGCATGATAGAACAATCTAAGATACCCCCTTAGTTTGTGGGTAGTGTTGATGTTGTCCGTGTTCGTCCGCGGACATACGCACAGTCCGCAGACATCAAAATCACTAGCAAGGGGTTAAGTATATTCTATGTTACATGTATATAAAGTAAGGAAATCCTAGTAAACATCTATGAAATTCACACTATGTATATGTATATTAAGTAAAAAAACTTTGTTAAAGGGACGTTATGGTTAAGTTGCGCTACTAAAAACCTATGAAATTCAGTAAAAAAACTTTGTTAAAGGGACGTTATGGTTCCAAGTAAAACCAAAAAACCCCTGAAATTCGCTAGTTATGATAAGCTAAGCAACCATAACTCGCGTCACCACCGTGCATTGCTAAGACTAACACCAAGGACATCAAAGATGACATCACAAATGTCACTGATGATATCACATATGACATCACATGTCTGGCTCCCTCTTTTTTTTCCTTTAGTGATATATCTTAGCCAGTAATACTTGGGAACAAAAAAATCAAAAAGTACTATATTTGTAGACCTATACTTCAAATATGTTCTTACAGTAATTCATTTGAGGTTCACTCACAGCATATGAAACATATACATAGGGAGAATACACACTTGAAAGATAGCAATACTTTCTGTGTATGAAGACAATCAGTAAGGTTATCAACACTTTCTTATTGTTCTGCTGTTTTTTTATTACTGTACTTTCTCTGGATATGCTCATATTTGTATTTGCATAACTTTCTTTAGGGTGCAGTCACATCATGTGATAGTTATACATAGAGAAGTAGTAGATTTGAAACAGAACAATCATTTCTGTGCATAAAGATAATCAGTTAGTTTATGAACACTTTCTGGTTCTAATGCTGCTTTTTTGCGTACTTCACTCTCCCTGTATATACTCATATTTGTATGTGTTGTTGTGTGTTTGTGTTTTGTATGTAATAATGAAATTATATAGTACATGTTGCACAGTACACAAAACTCTAATAAGAAAGCATTTATCATTTCACTATTCAACATAGGAAGATTATGAATATTGCAACTCCATCATGTATGCTGCACACAATGCTTATGTTTATACATGAGTAGCTTATTATACTGTAAAGAACTTCATAATAGAATGCTATTTATATCAATGCATTGCTTAATGCACTACATAGCTCATGACATCTATTCCAATGATCCTTGACACTTTTTTGTCAACATTATAATAAGAATCCCTTGTACAGACTTTTCATGAAAAGTAAATGCGCATGTGATGTGCAACAGAAACATTTATTTCTGAAATACATCATTTCTTTCTGAAGTCGAGCTCTGGCTTCTGGGGCCTGGTCAATTCCCGCTGTGCAACAGGAATATTTCTTTGCTATGGAAGTCAGGTGCCCCGGGTCATTTGAACATGTCAGCAACAAGGAAGCAGAGAGCGCCCCTACTTTCTTGTTCCTGTCAGCTTGGTGCCGTTCAGGGAGCCGGATGCCTGTTTGGGAGAGGAGTGCCTCGCTCTGGCAGCAGGTAAGAAACGACATTCTTTTTATAAGTGTATGTGCGTACATGCATGCAAAGGTATTTTCATGTGTATGATGGATGTTTGCATGTATGTATGCGTGCATTTAAGGGTGAATTATGCTATGTATGTGATTGAGTGGGTATATGCTGCATGGTGGCTGTGTTGTGGATGTGAGGGAGCTCTGAAAAAAGGGTGAATCACAGCAATGGCAAGGCTTACTTAAAAATACAGACTCTACCCAAACCCCACAGAAACTCCCATTTAAAGCCACCCAGTTAGTCATTAAATGTTAACAGATTTAAGAACCTCTTGCACACCTTAATATTTGTTACCGAAAATGAGCTGCCCGGGCTGGGGGCCAAGGAGTGGGGCAGGATCCCCTATGTGAGCACCAGTCATCTATGCTTTTCCTCATACTGCGAGCCCACCACGCTGGCAACTGTCCAGTCTTGCATTGGACTATTCTCTGTGAACACAGCCCTGCCTACCCACTGCTGCCCTTCATCGCCAGATTACACTCCTAAATCAAGTCACCAATGTGCACACATTTGGACCTAGTCATGCGGAAGACCTGCTTTGAGATTAAAACAGCTCACAGTGGGCATAAACTTGAACAAGTCCAATGATATCAGGTATTAAAAAAAGAAATCTGTGAATAGAAGAGTTTCATGCAGAAGAAAACAAGTGCCTGTAAACATTCCGACTAGACGCATGTTATAAAGGCGGTTTTTTCATTGTCACATTATTGATTTTGTTTGCATAAGCCTCACTACTCCCGAATCAAGTCAACCCAAGGCACCATGCAGCCCTTGCTTGGCCACCAATTGTCTATCAATCACGTTATTTTTTCAGTACAACAGAGCTCCACTTATGGAGGCAGCAATCTATTTATGATAAAATCAATGAAACACTGATGGCCTCATCACAGGATGGTATCCGGTAATATTATCCCTATATATATGGTTGCCGGGAAAAAGCTATGGCGACTTTATATATGGTGACCATATATATGGGGTTAAGGGGAGTGGGGGTTGCAGGGGTGTCCCTGATATTGCCCTGCAAACCACAGCCATTTTTTGGCAAATTTTGTCAGATTACATTTTTGCAGGGCCACTGTCACATGGGACCCATAGGATACCACTTGATGCCACGCTTCATAGGCCAATAGAAAGGAGCATTGCACAACTTTCACACTGGGCTCATCTGGGGCCTATGGGTGGGGCTGGGAGCCTATGGGTGGGCCCAGCCCTAGAGGGTGATGTGTTAGCGGTGCATGGCTCACCGGGTGGCAGCTCCTCACGTGTCCATGTTTGGGTTTTCCAGAGGGTAGCCTTGTGGCCCTTTAATGTGATGTATGTCAGTGGTGGTAAATTCACCTTACACATTTCAAGCATATTTTAACCATATTCACCTTACATATTTCAACTCGCCTGCATAGAGGAAGGCACTGGCATAACGGAGGCCCCGGCAACCCTCACAGAGCTGTCAGCTTGGCGCCGATCAGGGAGCTGGATGCCTGCCTTGGAGAAGAGTCCCTTGCGCTGGCAGCAGGTAAGACAAAAAAGCGTGCAAGGGTGTTTTCCTGTGTATGATGGATGTTTGCATATATGCATATGTGAATTATGCAATGTATGTGATTGAGTGAGCATATTGTGGCTGTGTGAATGCGTGTGACTGAACGAGTGTTTGGTGTATGATTGCCAGTGTGAATGGAGTAAATGATAGACTGAGGCCTTATTCATGGAATTATTTGCACGTAAAACTGGGATTTGCGTGAAATTCTGCCTGCAAATCCCCATTCATCAAACAGGGATTTGGGCTGAATGGCGCACAAATCCCCATTTTACACACAAATAATTCCATGAATCAGGACCTAAATGTTGTGTGAATAGGTGCCCATGGGTGGTGTGTGTAGTGCTGGAAATGGACCTGGGGAAGGTTAGATGTGGGAGGCGGGCTGTCAGTGGTGCGGGTGGGACAGAGGGATGGAGCTAGGTCTTGAATATTGTGGGTGCTAAATATGTGATGCTTGCTGCTTTGCATGAAAACCAAGTGCATTTTGGGAACATAAGAATGACCACCAATTTATCATACATGGCTGTGATAGTAATTAAAATGTGCATTCCTTCTGGGCATGCAATGCGCACTTGGTATAAAGCTCATTTCACCTGTCAGAATAATCATCATGACAGTAAAATCTGTACAAAGCATGATATGATATTATATGGCATTTACAACACGCCTAACCAGAAGTGTTTCAAGGCGCGACGAGGTAAGGGAGGGGGAACAGAGGGAAGACAAAGACAGCGATCTTACTAGGCTAAGTGACACTGAGATCGTGCAAGTGCAGGGGAGGGGGAGAGGGTAAGTGCGGGGGGGAGGGGCAGTGCAATACATAGGATCAACAGTAAGAATAAATTAAATAAATAAAACAGGTAAAAGTGCAACCAGCTCGTGGCAAGTGCAGGGGAAGTGCAGACATAAAGTGTCAAGAGCTGGGGGTGGGGTTGTAGGGATACATAAACAGCCCCCAAGTGCAGGGGTTGCCCAGGAAGCAGTGCAGGTGTGCAGCTGGTGGGGAAGTGGACCTGGTTTCAGGGAGGCGGGAAGGCTGTTCCAGAGGGAAGCCCCAGACGAAGAAAGAGATCTACCACCAACTTGTTGCTTGGAGAAGCCACTAACCCTGAGAGAGTTGGAGGCGGATGAGCGAATAGCTCGAGAAGAAAGATATTTAGGAAGTGAGAGTTGGAGGTATTGAGACCCCAGTCCCCAGAAGGCCTTATGGACAATGCAGAGGGTTTTTAACCTAATTCTCGCAGTCACTGGGAGCCAGTACAGAGATTTCAGTCCTGGAGAGATACAATCCCTGGGCTTGAGGACAAGGACAAGTCTAGCAGTCCTGTTCTGGATGAGTTGCAGAAGGTGAAGAGTAGAGGCAGGCAGATTTAGAAAGAGGCTGTTGCAGTAGTCCAGCCTAGAGAGAACCAGACCTCTAGAGACAGTGAGCTTCTGGGGGAAGGAGAGGAAAGGAAGAATACCTCTGAGGAGGTGCAGCTGCTAGTGTGACTTCTTAGAGACGTCAGAGATGTGAGGAGAGAAGGAGAGAGTTGAATCAAAGATGACCCCAAGGTTTTTAGCCTTGCAGGTGGGAGAAGGAAGAGGGTCGAGTGAGGCCGGCCAGAGAGCAACAGCAAAGGAGGGAGCAGGTGTGCCAATGAAGAGAATCTCTGTCTTACTGGATTTAAGGAAGAGATCGTTGGCAGTACGCCATTCCTTGTAAGCAGACAGACAGTAGAAGGAGAGATGGAGAAGAGGTGGCAGAAGGGAGCCTGAAAATGAGCTGAATGTCCTCCGCATAGCACTGAAAGTTGGGGCAGAGAGCAGCAATGCGGTGGGCAAGAAGTGCCAGGTATTGCTTGAACAGCCAGGGAGAGAGGTTAAACCCCTGGGGAACACCACAGGTAGCGATAGAGATAGAAGAGAGGAAGCACCTAAGTTGGACCTGGCAGGGTCGATCAGAGAGGAAAGAGGTAAGCCAAGCCAGGGCTTAATTGGTGATACCCAGGTTATCATGGAGACGGTTGAGCAGGACGACATGGTTGACCATGTCAAAGGCAGAAGAGAGATCAAGTAAGATGAGGACATGGGGGGTATTGGAGTCAAGGTTGGAGAGCAGGTCTTCACAGATGTTCACAAGAGCAGTTTCCGTGCTTCTAGCAGCTCTGAAGCCAGACCGATGGTCATGGAGACAACCAACCAATTCAGTGTGAAGATTAAGCTGGGAGATGACCAGCTTTTCCAGTTATTTGCCCAGGAAGGAAGTGATGGAGATTGGGCAGGAAGGGTCGGCAGAGGGTTTCTTAAGAAGAGGGTGCCCAAGGGAGTGCTTCAGGGGGGAAGGGAAGACTCTAGTGGTGAAGGAGTGGTTGCAGAAGTCAGCCAAAGCAGAAGCCATGGTGTCAATGTGGTCCTTGATGGTTTTAGAGGAACAGCGAGAACCTGTTTTGATGAGACTTTCATAAATTGGACTTGTCTAGAAACCGCATTTGGGGAAAACAGGGGAAAGGCAGAGAAGGAGGGAGGAGAGGTGGCCACAGAAGGGCCAGAGGAAGGGAGGGGAGTAGAGGGAGCAGGAGTAGAGGAAGAGAGCGAGGACAGGATGTCCTAAGTTTTAGAGGTGAAATGAGAAGCCAGGGCCATGCAGAGGATCTGGGAGGGGACAGGAGAGGAAGAGACTGCAGCAGGATTGGCCAGCTACTTGCAGATTTTAAAGAGTTCAGCTAAGTTGTTGGATGCCGCAGAGAAGCAGACTTGGATGAGGGCTCTCTTCTTGGTGCGGACAGTGAGCCGGTATTGCCTCTGGAGTAGGAAGCAGGCCAATTTGTCAGAGAATGTACAGGAAGCATGCCATTTCCTCTCAACCACCCTGCACTTGCGTTTAAGGGTGACGAGGTTTGAGTCATACCAGGAGTTGCACTTAGCTTTGGGCTTTAAGCGGATCCTCATGACAGGGGCAAGAACATCAAGAGTATCAGATATAGCAGAGTGGAGCATAGAAAGGGCTGTGCCAGGGTGTGAGTCAGCCGAAGGGGGAGAAGGGTGAGAAAGTAACGGTGAAAGCCTCAACTGACACACGCTTCATGGGTCGGACAACCGAGAAGGTTGGTGGCAGTACTGGAGTTGGCTTGGCCTGGGGGATGGAGAGAGTGAGCTGGGAGGAAAGGAGGAGAAGGTGATCCATCCAGGAGAGAGGAGTGGTGAGAGGGATAGAAAGGGGAAGATCTGTAGAGATCAGAACATCCAAAGTGTGCCCTGCAAAGTGAGTCAGGCCAGAGGGGAGAATAAAGAGTGAGAGAGAGTCGTAAAGGTCGCAAAAGAGTCCAGAGGAGGGACAGGAAGCATCCAGGTGGATATATAAAGTCTCCAAGAAGGAGGAGTTGAGTGTTCGAGACCAAGTTCAAAGAGAAGAGGTCCACCCACTCAGAGAGGAAGAAAGAGATCTGACCAGGTGGCCGATAGATAGTAGGCACAGTAATGGAATGGCTAAGAGAGAGAGAGAGAGACGAAGAGAGAGAGAGAGAGCGTGCAGACGAGGCATTCGTAAGAGGAGTAGGCCTGCGTTGGAATGACAGAGCAGGAATCCACTCGGGGAAGATCAGAGCTACACCCCCTCTGGACCTATTGGACCTGGGTGCGGACGATGAGACCATGAGACGTATATACAGCTTTGTACTATTTCAATGTTTGAGTTTGGGCTGTCCGTGTGAGCAAAAAACTGCTTTCAGATGCAGTATATGAAGGCGATATCGCTGCACGCATTGAGACTCCAAAAGCACAGCGTTCAGGAGACTCATGGTAGTCGGGGGCCTAGAGCTTCGGCTTTTGGCCTCATGCCTACACTGAATGGCACTCCGGCAAGACAATTTTTATCATAGCACCGATCATCTTGTTACAACCAAATTCATTCCCTGCATGTGTGAGTGATTTTTTGCTGGGGTGCTTTTGAGGAGCTGATTTTGGCGAGTGGAACATGATATTTCCTGAAAAGGAGGAGAGGGGCTTGTGGGTAGTGAGGGGTTTTGCATTTATTTTCATCCATCCAGTATAACACAAGCTTCAAGCATGATAAGTTATTACCTGGCTAGACTGGCATTTGGATGCAGGCAGTCTAGCCATTTGTTACTGTGGCATGACATTTTGTTATGGACATCCCTCCATCATTAGGCAAGCATGATATGTTATGACATGATTTCTTATTACATGAGTAGACTTACATTTTGATTAAGACAGTTTGGACATGTTTTGTTATTGTGGCATGGCGAAGCCAAAAGGAGTATGTCTTCCGTGGGGATATTGGCATATATTGGTTGAGCTAGCCTGGACATATTTTCTTATAATATAATTACTGGCATTATGAGCAAAGCAAAAGTGAGTATGTTCTTATCTGGGAATACTGGCATATACATAGGTGCTGCCAAAGTGGATATGTATGGGCACAGCCAGGGTGAGCATGTTTTAATACTGGCACAAGGTGTGGGCAAAGGCATTATGGAAATACTCCTGTGGATTGCTGTTGAATTGCAGCTGTTGGATTTCTGGATTAAAACCAAGTGCAAATTGTTTAGCTTTTGAACCAGTTTTTCACAGAAAGTGTGCTATGTAACACACCATTTTAACCTAGAATTCAAAAATATTTCTCGTGGAGTGAGGGAGGGAACGTTCCCCACCATGAATCACTTTTGGTTGGTTTGTACTACTTTGCTACACTTGCATCCTCTGAGCATATTTATGGGACATTTTTACACCCCTCCAATTAACTTAATCGCCAGCCTCCAATAGGTGAGTGGCTGGTGGGTGAATGGGTATGAATGTGTGCATACAAGGCTGGGTCCCAGGCAAGGGGCAGTGTCTCATGGATGTTTTCTTACATGTTTTACTGGTATTTGTGGGCAAGCCAACTTGATTGATATTATTACAAGGAGGAGGTGTGGGGGTTTATAGCACAATGGGGCAGCCAGAATGAGCATTTTCTTTCTTTGGCATGGCACTTATTACTCACATAAATGGAAGGGCCAACATGATGTGTGTTCTTACATCCAGAGTTCGGGGGCACTTGGGCAGTCAGCAAGTAAATGTTTGCTTACTGTGGCATTTCATGTTTTACTGGTGTCAAAGGCAAAGTTAACATGATGGGTGTTCTGACATATTGGGTGGGGGCACGTGTGCAGCCAAATAAGGAAATGGTTCCTTATTGTAGCATTGCATGTTTACTGGCATTGAGGGCAAAGTCAACATGAGAATTCTTACATGGTGGTGCAGTGGTTGGGCAAGCAATTTGTGCAGCAGCAGTAACATGTGTTCTTCTTGTGGGAGAAGAGTTTTACTGCCATTTGTATTTAGATTAAGAGCACAGCCCACAACAGAATGTTCATACATGATGATACTGGCAGAACAAGTTTTCTTAGGGTATCATAACTGTGCATAATATTACTGGCCACACACGGAGTTGGCTGGTACATTTGGGTGTCAAGACTCAGGAGGCATGTAAAACACCCTTATTTCTATGCTGGGTGAAAAATGTAAGCTTTCATTAAAACACATGCTTCCATCTAGTGCAGTGCACAGCATTTCCCTGCAGCAGCATGATCACCATGCACATTGTACATGCATGGTGGTCCATGCATGCCCGGAGTGTGGCACGGCCCGTGCTTTGTTGCTGAGCTTGCAGGGGGAGCCTGCAGCATGTCCTGCAGGGGGGCCCCCACATGTTGTGTTATGCCACTCAGGCAATGCAGGCAATTTTGAACATGATGCATGCATGAAGGGGTAGCCAGAGCAACTCTTTGGGGATTGTGATTATCAGGTCGAATTCTCTTTCTCCTGTGAGGAGGCATGCTGCTGTATTGTGGATGGTTTTCAGATGGGGCAATGCGGCATATGGGAGTCATGCGAGTAGGAAATCACCACAATCAAGAAGGGTGATTAACAGGGCTTGGATAACTGTTCTGAAACTTGGTGCAGGTATGAAAGGCTTGACCTTGCGAAGTTCAAGGTACTGCACTGCGTTTCTCTCCTTTTGAATAAAAGATCACAGTCAATGGAGTAAGGACAAGACATGTTGTGTTTGGTGAGATTTGAGGCATGAAGCTGTCAAGCTCCATTTCAGTTTATCAATTTTGGACTTGGCTTGATTGATGGGTTTTCCTAGGAGAATAGTCATTTTAGTGTTGAGTCACAGGTAGCAACTTGACATCCAGGCTTGGATGAGAGGCAAACCGTGCTTGAGTCAATGGATGTCATCAATGCAACCAATGTTTAGGTAAAGCTGTGAGTAATCTGTATATTCTTGTATCTTGATTTCAGTGTTGGCGAGGAGTTTCCTAGAGGTTCCATGTAGAGACCGAAGATGACAGGGGAGAGGATGGAGCCCTGTGAACTCTGGAGCTTACTGGGAGGCACTAGGATCTGTTTGAGACTATCTAGACAAGTTGGTCTCTGTTAGGGAGGCATGAGGTAAATCACTGCAGGACTGTTCTGTCAACGCCAATGAGAAATGCGCCTTTGTAGTTGGTAAGTTTGATGGGTTAAAGAGGGTTGTTGAGGTCTTTTGGTCTCCTGTCCACTATTCTCAGCAATAACATTTAAAAACGCAAACTGGTTCTGGCATGGATCAGTGTGAGAGTAATAATCTCACTAGGAATCGACCATGTTCTGCACAGACACCAAAACTCCTTGTGGCCTCAGGTAAGAGTCGCTGATCTGTACGATGAGGATGAACCACTAGGATTCTCAGGAGCTAGCAAAATACTCCAACTCCAAAAAAAAGAGTGGATACACTACCACACCATACGTGGAGTCATTAGAGTGAACACCACCACACAGACACTACAAGATTCCCCCACTGCAGGTGAACAGGAGTTGGGGCGAAACCCCACCAATTTCCCCAGGTTGCGCCCATTTGCATTCCATAGAACACCCGACATAATGTAACCAACGACTTCAACACCCGAGTTGACGTGGGCAACATCTTTGACTACTTCGAGAACCTCCCCTCCACGACCTACAACATTTGCAACAGTGAAATTCAATACAAATTAATTCAGCGACTATACTACACCCCCTATAAAAATGTATTGCATAAGCTTGGTACGCTCCTCTGCCTGCTGGTGCCAGTGTGGGGGACTGGGCTCTTTGGGCCATATCATGTGGTCGTGTCCAGCTATAATGACCTATTGGAGGAGAAGTCACAAAATGGTCTCTTGTATTCCCGACACTTCCATTGCCTTCGCCCCTGGTTGAATGTTATTTGGTATGAATGATGCTGAGTGGCATACAGACTCCAATATACGACTCTTGGCACACATATTCCTGTTTTCTGCTCGCAAATTGTTAATTATGCATTGGAAGGCTGCTCATGCTCCTACGGAACAGGCTTGCCTTTGACTGATCTTCAAAATGTGTACATTGGAATGCGCAGTGATGAGGAGGCGTGGCAGACCTACTCAAGCTGAACTTATTGGGGATCTGTTCGATACATATGTCAAATAAGGGCTCTGGGTCCACTTAGATGAACAAGGTATATGATCTGCATGGACACTAGCATTGTGAGGAGGAACCTAACTACCAATGTATTACAGGGGGAGAGGGGGGACTGATTCAGGGAGTCATAGTATTGGGACCTGTCGGTGGAGAGGGCAAAGAAGTTGTTGATGGGGGTTCTGTCGTACATGTTTTATTTGTTGCACCTGATCCTCTTCTACTTAATGGATTATGCATACTGTTGATTTGCATTTTGTCTTGTTAAACTCAATAAAAAGATGTAAAAAAAAAATATTAGGTCTGTTACATAATTCTCCCTCAAGTTTCAAACTGCATACTCAGCTCCATGCATTGACTCAGTAGAAACAAGTGTGCAAACATTGATCAGTCTTGCGTACACATGACATTACATCATTCAACAGAGAAGCTGAGGTGCTTTGAATCTACCACAGTGGTGATTTGAGGCAAGATAAAAGCTATTTAGCAGAACATAACATAGCAATCTTCTACCTCAGTCAGTTAAATGTTCCCACATTGAATAAAGGTATCAGGGATGATGTCTATCGGACAATTATAAACCAGGTGGGATTGAAGAGAATGGGCCTCTGGCTGGTTGAAAATATCAGCAAAGTTAGGATGCCAGCTGGTTGACAGCAATCTCATGAATGGAAGAGGCCAGTGCCAAACTAGACCCTCCTGCTTGGAAAGTCACCTCACAGGCATCAGAACACACCTAAAAGCAATATGTGTATGAGAAATGAAGGGGCTGCATGCACATTACAAGACAATGGGGCTCATTATGAGTCTGGCAGTATATGAAAAACATGGCAGTGATGGAATTACCACCACTTCTGCCATACCGCCGAATCATGTGTCGGTGCGAATTCTGCCAGCAGAATTAGTGCCCGAGGAATTACTGCCAACTTATGGCAGAAGTCGCCCCGGTGGGAAATCCGCCAGCGGAATTACTGTTTAGATACAAAACGGTATTTCCGTCATGTTACAAGTTAAAATACCGCCGAAGTGCCACTGAAAATTGGCAGTAAGTCCACTGAAAACACAGTACAGTGAAAGTTGGAGATAAATGCATACAGGTGATGGAAATGAAGACACAGGTGCACCCAGTCCACCCAGGAAGAGTACATAAGGCTCATGCCTTCCCCAAACACACTTTCCAACACCATGTTGCCACTAGCTGTGGATTTGGACATACAGCTGCCCCTGCTCCAAATTGAGCTGCAGAGGGTGGAAGAGTAGCACAGGGTGCAGTGTGCAGAGAGGAGGTGTCACCATGTAAAGCGAGCAGCCATAACCCGGTCCAGGCCCTTACACTGTACCCTGACTGACAACCAGCTAATCACCCTGTACCAGCTGTAGAGGGAGATCATAGGTGAGCTGCTTATCCTGATCCATGATGACATAGAAAGCAGGATCAGCATCAATACAGCCTCACCCCCGGTGCAGGAGCTTGTGTCGCCCCTGCATTTCTTGGCAACTGGAACCTTTCAGCACACTGTGGGCAAGCTGCATGGCATGTCCCATCCTACCTTTTCCAATGTACTTGTGCAGTTCCTGTAAGCACTACTGCACCATGTATCCTGGCACATCTCCCTGCCTTCACCCCGGTACAGGAGAATGCCATGAAGGCACGTTTTCATGCAATAGCCCACATGCCCAAAGTGATTGCTGCTCTGGACTGCACCCATCTGGTGTTGGTGGCCCCCTGAAGCACCTGAAAAGGTATACGGCAACCAGAAGGATTACCACTCCCTCAATGTCCAGGTCACATGTGATCCAGACCTCCTCATAACACACTGTTGTACCCGCTTCCCTGGTTCCACACACAAGACCATGGTCCTGCGGAACAGCCTGGATATATGGAAAGTCACAGAGGGCAAGGGATGTAGATATTGGGTGAGTACAAGTGCCATCACACATACTAATCTTGCTGCACTAGTGAAATGCCATGTTATTGGGGGGGGGCATTACCCAACAGAATAATGCAAGCCCTGTCAAGACCCTGGTGAAGTGGGGGGACAACCCACATGATTTGGTACATGAATGTCAATGCTGTAGTAAGTCACCAATGCATATTGCCCTGACAGGCTAGCAACATACACACAAAGGACTACAGGAACCACAATGCAGCATTATATCCCGATACATGGAACAACACAGTTCAACACTGCACCAATGGAATGCAATGCTAGGAGACGTAATGCCATATACTCAGGTAACCATGTATATGAGGCCATCATGGAATAGACGCAAACAACACAAACCTGCAGAAGTACAACTAATCACCCATCAGGGCACATGCATGAGAGCAAAGCACAGCAAAGCACAGGCCCAACACAGACACCATGGCATGCTGCCATGACAATCACAGACCCTGAAAAGAGTGAAGGCTGTGAGCTCGATGCATGGTGTTACACAACAAAGTAAATGTACCCCCCATAGTAAATGATTACACATGCAAGTACTGTGATGGTAAATCATGTTTTTTTTTTTTTTTTGTATCTCTATATAGCGCCGGTGTCCGCAGGCATCCGGGCGCTCAACACGAAAACAGGGACAACAAATAAAAAACAGGACATTTGGGCACTATTGGTCAGGGATGGAAGGGGATCATGAGGTGCGGGCTTATGTGAAAAGAACTGTTTTCAGGTTCTTTCTAAACTTAAGATAGTTTGATTCCCGTCTAAGGAGAACAATACTCTTAAAATGCATGCACACATTGTCTATCAACATGTCGTTGTAAAATGCAACACATCCACAAACTCCCTGACAGACACCTATGACCTTTACCCTTGCTGGTGACTCAGGATACCCCCAGCTCCCATGGCTGATGACACCCGTGCAGAATCCACAGACGCCACAGGAGGTGGCCTACCACAAGGCACACGTCCTGACCCGGCTCTGCATCAATGGTTGTCATGAACAGTCAAGATAATAAGTAGGGTTCAGCCTTTCACTGAGGTCTAAATTATTTAGCAGACCTCACATGAAGGGGAAGTATCAGATTCTGGTGTTAAAGGTGGCATTCATCATCGTACGTAAATGACACTGTCGTGCATATGTAAAAAGAATGTTGAATGGACTAATAACAGAAAGTGTCTTAGCACAGTCATAAAATAAACAAATTAATATTCTCAGCCATACAAATGAATATCATAACGTGTGGGATGTATGACTAATAACTAATGACAAAGTCAGTCTATTGGGTGTTTTAATGAATTAAAGCCACTGCAGTAGAAATTGAGACTAATTACATGAGAAATTTTTCATTTAAACCATGTAGGTGACTACCCATGCAATGTATCCAACGGTATTCCTTCAGCAAAAGCAATTGCTCGATATTATTATTACCTTTCACTGTGTCCCCCACCCACCATTTGATGTCATCATGTGAGTGTCTCAGAAGGAGCAGGTGTGCAATCATGGGTGCAGTGTTGACTTTCCATCGGATTCTCGAGCTATGCTCTGTGATTTTGGCATTCGTCGCCCTTCTTGTTTGCCTAATATATCTAAGACGGCATGAACATTTTACACAATAGATAACTTCTTGTGTCTTGCAGTTTGTAAGGTCTTGTAGTTCCCAGGTTCAGTCGCCGATATGAAAGGTAGTAATTTTTTCTGTAAATCTGCAGACACAGCATGTACCACATGGATGGTGGCCAAGCAATGGGTGCATGTTCCAAGGGGTATTTTCTGGCACTTTATTTTCAAATCTGGAATGCACCAATTTCTCTTTAAGTTTCGGTGCACGCTTTAGTGCAAACATAGGAATGTCTTCTTCCTGTAGTGTTCATTTGAAAATTGGCCAATATTTTTTGGTTATCTTCTTTATTTGCAAAGTTGATGAAGAATTTGTAATGACACATCCTAACCTCTTTGTCTTCCCTAGTCTGGCCTGATAATAGGGATTCTCTAGAGGTGAACCTGGTCCCCTTTCCTGATTTTTTTATTGAGCTTGCCGGGATAGTCGCGTGAGTGTAATCTTTCATCTAGTACATCAGCATTATCATTAAAGTCAGTCAGGTCTGTACAGTTACGGCTGAGTCTTAGGTATTGTCTGAGAGGGAGATTGTCTTAAGACTTCTCGGATGAAAGCTCTGGTATTGTAAGAGTGTATTCCTTTCAGTAGGTTTTCTGAACAAAGTGCATGTTATTGTGTTGTCAACATTCACCAGGCATAGGTCCAAGAAATTGACCTTTAGTATATCGTATTGCTTAGTAAAAGTGATTTGAGGATTGCAGTTAATCAGCCAGTTAAGGAATTCATGTAGAGATCACTTTTACCATGCCAAATTAACAGGACATAATTGATGTAATGTTTCCACAAACACATCTGTTGGCAGAAGGTATTATTCTCTGAATAGACAAACTTATCCTCAAAGGAGGCCATTTATAGGACCGGCAAACTCAGTGAAGGGCCGTGCCCATTGCGATTCCTTTAATCTGCAAATTAAATTGTTTGTTCAATTCAAACAGCAGCCGAGACGTGTTTCGAGCAAAATTTCTTCTTCGATGGCTGCAAAATTGTGAACATGTTTTGTACATTTTAGACAATCTAAGTATTAGGATGAGCAACAGTTGGACATGAGACCCAAAGACCATACAGTAAGCATAAGGGTGGCATACAAAATAAACGTCACAAAATTTCCCAACAAGATATGCCAAATTGATTAGCATTGCAGAGTATAATAATAAAACATGGCACAATACAATTAACCATGAAAGGATATGTGGCCCATTGGTCATTGAAGTTACACGAACCGTCGCATCAATGACATGTTTAAAAAAGGAAAAGAAGAAAATAAATATGCATGAATGATGGGAACGGCCCCGTAAGTGCAAGACTCGTCACACTTGTGTCTAGGTGCTTACAGTTAATAGGAAATTAGCTTTACCTGAGGAGGCTTGGCACTAGTTCTATTGCATGGGGAAAAACAAAAAGCAAGAAACACAAAGTGTTTGTTTTTCAATGGACAATTTGGATATATAAAAAAGCCCTTATTGGTTGGCTTTCATAAATTTGTCAAATTAAAATTGCTTGCCTAGAACAAGTTTGCCCAAATTAACTTGCATCTATTCTTACCTTTGTATACGGTAGAAAGATATCCAATATTTTTTCAATTGCGGCTCCGCTGCAAGCGGGAGAAAACTAAGTTAGCCGCTTTGCATATGAAGAAATTAAGTAGCACATGAGAAAGGACAGTATATAGATTGTAAAGCCATACCTATATAAACGTGTGTGCGTATTCAAACGTAGCTGTCAGGCAGACCAATTGCGATGTAATGGAGTGAGAATGGAGCAGGCACTCGGCATCGGGTAGAGGGAGAGAAAGGGAGAGACAGGAGAGGAAGTATCTAATTAGTCAGATGATTAACACTCGCGAAGGCGAGACGGTCACATGCGCATACCCCCAGGGCGAAAGAGCCCTAGGGGTCAACGCGAAAGACCTGCACTTACCAGCGTTTCTGCCCGACTGATGAGATAGAGCCTCGCGTGTGATGGCCGAGCTCATATTTACAATGCGGCCAGCGCCATGTGAACGACTAGAGCTCCAACGTGAGCTTGTGGCGGCCATGTTGGGTGTGTACCCAAGATCTATTCTATATGCACGGATGTGCGACTGTGTTAGAATTCAAGAACCAGTAATAACATTATAGTTAAATTAAGGGACGAATGCCATGTACATGGAGATGCCGCCGAAGTGTAATTCGGACTATATCACAATAATACCGGTAATGTTCACACGAGCGTGAGCAATGAAGTCTTGTTATATGTGCAAAAAATGGATGTTATAAGTCACCTGAGAAGGACCTAGTAATTCTGGCCAGTGCCAGGGATTAGCCTGATTAACGAATAAGGAAGATGTAAGTGTCCATGACTAGTGGTCCCAATGTCCCTCTAATTCTCGATGCTACGTGCTTACAGCCCAATAAAAATGGGGTTAGTTACACTAAACCGTGGTCAAGCCATAGTGTGATTAGAAGTGATCAGTATTGTAAATACCAGACAGTTCCCATCATCAATTATAATTAAGTATGTATGGAGCCCCATACTAGTCTGATGTAAGGAATACACACAGACTTCAGAGAAACACATATAGTTCATGGTCGCTGTTGAGGCCATTGGATACGGTTCGGTATTGACAAATTAACAATGCTTCCAATTGTCTCAATTTGAGGGTAAAATTACCTCCACGTTGTGGTACGGACACTTTAGCCATGCCCACAAATTTGATCTGTGACTTATCATCAAGCTGATGGGATTTTTGCCAGTGCATGGCAAGTGGACATTTAGACTCCTGGTTTGAAATAGTAGATAAATGTTCACGTATTCTCATTTTGAGAGGTCTGATAGTGCTACCAATGTAGTATTTTCCACATAGGCATAGAATGCAATAAACACACCATTTTGTATTACAGTTAATGAAAGAATTCACTTTGAACATCCCAAGTTTACCAAAATCATTATTTGAAGTCTTGAGTGCATAGCAACACATTGACCATCTTTCACATTTGTGGAAACCGTGGTTAGATCTCTGAGAGAGCCAGGTTATGGCAGGTTGGCGGTTAGACATAAATGAGGGTGACAGGATGTTTTTGAGGTTGCTTGCTTTACTGTAAATGAAATTTGGAGTTTTATCCAACCATGGTGAAATCTCATGGTCTAACTGTAATAGATGCCAATGGCGTCGGACAATTTTGTACAGCTTTGAGCTATCTGTGTTGTACCGTGTAATACATTTCAATTTATTCGTATGGGTAGAGTTATGTCTAATTTTAGGGGTGAGTAGATCCACCCTCTTCATGTTATGTGCAGTTTGTTGAGCTTGAGTTACTATGCTGCGGTCATAACCTCTTGTTTGGAATTTCTCACATAAGAATACACATTCTTGTGTCAACATCATTTGAACAAGTCCTGCGAGCTCAAATAAATTCACCTTTCGGTATATTCTTGATAACAGATTTTTTATGACAACTGGAGGCCTGTAAGATTGCGTTGACTGAAGTTGCCTTGCGAAATGTTTTAGTGACAATTGAATTATCTACCAGAGTGATGGTTAAATCTAAAAAGTTAATACTGCTGGCACTGTATTCATGTGTAAATGAAATACCCTAATCATTGTTATTCAAGTGATTTACAAAGCCCATCAGACCATCTACTGTACCCGTCCAAACCAAAAACACATCATCTATGTAGCGTTTCCAGACATGAATACATTCAACAAACGGATTGTCTACAAATGCAAATTGTTCCTCAAATTGATGCATGAAAATGTTGGCAAGTGCCGGGGCATAGCTAGCCCCCATGGCTACACCGATTTTCTGTTTGTAGTAGCAATTGTTGAACAGGAATACATTATTAGTTAAGGCACAAGGCAACATCTCTTTAACCATTACAATGTGATCAAAATAGGATGCAGAGTGTTTACGGTAAATGAACTCTACACTTGCAATTGCTTTTGCATGATTAATAGAAGTATACAAAGCTTTGACATCGAGCGTGACCAACAACATCCCAGGAATGACTGCCATTTCTGATAGAATTTGCAGTATATGCATTGTATCCCGCAGAAAAGTGGGGATTGAATTAACTAAAGGTGCTAAACATTCATTAATATAGATGGAGTATTAATCATCTGACTAATTAGATACTTCCTCTCCTGTCTCTCCCTTTCTCCCCCTCTACCTGATGCCGCGTGCCTGCTCCATTCTCACTCCATTACATCAAAATTGGTCTGCCTGACAGCTACGTTTGAATACGCACACGTGTTTATGTAGGTATGGCTTTACAATCTATAGACTGTCCTGTCTCATGTGCTACTTAATTTCTTCATATGCAAAGCGGCTAACTTAGTTTTCTCCCGCTTGCAGCGGAGCCGCAATTGAAAAATTATTGGATATCTTTCTACCGTATACAAAGGTAAGAATAGATGCAAGTTAATTTGGGCAAACTTGTTCTAGGCAAGCAATTTTAATTTGACAAATTTATGAAAGCCAACCAATAAGGGCTTTTTTATATATCCAAATTGTCCATTGAAAAACAAACACCTTGTGTTTCTTGCTTTTTGTTTTTCCCCATGCAATAGAACAAGTGCCAAGCCTCCTCAGGTAAAACTAATTTCCTATTAACTGTAAGCACTTAGACACAAGTGTGACGAGTCTTGCACTTACGGGGCCGTTCCATCATTCATGCACATTTATTTTCTTCTTTTCCTTTTTTACACATGGCATTGACTCGACAGTTCGATTAACTTCAATGACCAATGGGCCACATATCCTTTCATGGTTAATTGTATTGTGCCATGTTTTATTATTATACTCTGCAATGCTAATCAATTTGGCATATCTTGTTGGGAAATTTTGTGACGTTTATTTTGTATGCCACCCTTATGCTTACTGTATGGTCTTTGGGTCTCATGTCCAACTGTTGCTCATCCTAATACTTTGATTGTCTAAAATGTACAAAATATGTTCAAAATTTTGCAGCCTTGGAAGAAGAGCTTTTGCTCGAAACACGTGTTGGCTGCTGTTTGAATTGCATTAAACTATGCCCAATTGAGCATTTTAATTTTTGGTTGTGTGCGCAATCCTTGGGAGCAAACCAACCCTCATCATATTCTATTTATGTGCACACTGAATCAGGGTGTTCACACACTGCTCCTATTTGCTGCCCGTCAACCATCTTACTCTCTGTCAAGTGCGCCAAAACCTCAATTTGACCTTTTCTGCCACAATCTCTTCTTTGTTCAATTCAAACACGTTTTTTTGTAATGCAATGGTCATTAATTTAATAATGAACTCGGTCGAGACTCTGTCAGGGAAACGGGTGTTGAGATGTTGCCCCACACATTCGATGGCTTCGGCCTGAGGTATACTATTATATAAGGACTGGATGTCCATTTTAACAAGTATATCCTCAGAACTATTTATCTGCTTGCCCTCAAAAGCCTTGATGACACACGTATCTTGGAGATTCGATAGTATAGTATGGCTGATGGGTGTGAGAAAGATATCAACACATTTGCAAAGTGGCTCAAGAATTGACCCTATCCAGAGACAATAGGTCTTCTGGGAGGATTTATCAAGTCTTTGTGCACTTTCGGTAGTGCATAAACGGTGGGGATTTGCCCAGAGGAAGTATTAAAGAAATCGAATTCTCATTTCGAAATCCAATCCCTCTGTCAGCCAATGATGATAGAGTCCTCAATCAGTCTTTGATTTCTTTTTTTGGGTCTTTTCTTAATATACAATAGTTGTCCATATCATTAAGAAGGGCCATGACCATGTTGCGATATTGTGTCATGCATTCATGTTGTAATGAATTACAGGGGTGTAGCACACATTTTTCAAAGGTAAGGATGTTGCTTCAGATCTGATGTTCAAGGGGAGTGAAGACAGATCTTGGACAAAGACCAGTGTCATCAAGGGGGTCTAACTCACCCGTATCTTTAGAGACAGCTTTCAAGCACACTTTTTGCAAGAACTGTCTGATTTCTGATTCAGCTTTATAGCAGTCAGTTGTATTTCAAGGTAAAAATTAAAGACCTTTATTCAAAAGTGACATCTGATCTCTATCAAGGTCACAACCGGAAATGTTAAAGATGATATCCATATTTCTTTCTACCTCTGGTATGGTCTCCTCCGAGGTCTGTAATGTTGGGGGGGACGCTGGTAGTAATAATATGGCTGAAACTGGGGTCTTTGTCTGCATCTTCCCTCGCCTCATCCTAAACAATGTTTTCCTCCTCTATACATATGAGTATAACATCTTTCAAACTCTTCATATGAGGAATCACTACTCGATGTGTCTGAGAAATTGACCCACCTCCTTCTTGCTTGGCATTCACCTTGTTTGTAAGGTGGATGATCCTCTCTATAGTTGTTACGGGTCTAAAAATAGTTTTTGGCAAGTTATGGGTAGATATTTTCACACTTAAACTCGTCATTATCTTTGGCTAGTTTCTTGTTTTTTTTTGTTTAGTGTTGTTTTTTGAAGTCGTCAATTTGTTTACCAATCTCCACTAGTTTTTCCCTTGCATTTGGTATTATCGTGCTCTCCATAAAATTGTGTTCTTCATCATCGAGTTGGCATTGTAGTTGTATGCTGATGCTCTGGGTAGTTGTAATTGTAAGAACCATAAGGTCGCTACTTCATTTAGTCACTACATAACTAACATTTGTCCTATATTCCAGATCTCCTAGGAATAACCAAGGCTCATGTTTTACTAGAAGGACAGGAGGGATTTTATTGGCCTTGAGGTACTCCCTCAAAAAATGTCAGTGTAATTCTGCTCTAAAGAATTCTTTCTTCAGCTTTAGAACATCATCCCCTGATGTTTGAGTGGAAATGTTCTAAAAGGCCCAAGTTGGGTTAAAGAAGCGTGGGGCCACTAATGAGCTCCTGAATTTGTTCCTCACTATAACTTAAAGTGGAACTTTCTGCCACATTACTTAAAAGAACACTGAAAATGGTTGCAGGAAATGGGACTATGTAAATAAATCTGTGCAGAGACAAACAAATTAATTCTAAAACACTAAAGAGATCATTTTCATTTAAGCCCTAAGTGGCATGAAGGGAATTGTTGTGTCCCACCTGGATCCCAGTTGGAAAGGCATTTGGTCTCTTGAGTCTTCAGTAGAAAGCGCATGCCCTCAGGGTATTAACAGAGGAGAGAGAGAGAAAGAAAGGGATCCTTCTTCTGGTAGTGAGACAAGAACTCAGGATCAGCAGTACCCTCATGGTGTTCTGAGAATAGGGAATTAAATATACTGTCAAAGGACTCTAGTTTTGGCTATTTTTTCTTGATCCAGTGCCCAAACAGGACCAAACAAACAAACAAACAAACAAACATGTCTGTTTGAATTTCAATTCGAATGGCTCCCTCCATGCAATTTGGCAGAATTAGCTTCACAAAGTGCTTTTGCACTACATCTATGGAAACGTGCTAACACCTTCTGCAGTGAAAGATTGCGGAAGGCATTCACATTGAATTCTAACAGACTCTGTCCATTTCTACCAGGTGGAAAAATCAGGTACATTCCATAAGAATATATTGGTTTTATGTCAGCATGAAACAATTTGCTGCACTAAACCATGCATCACTTTGAGGTGGTGCACGAAGTATGATGGGCATGTTTGTTTCGGTTAGTACTCCCATTCCCCCATCTCATGTATTGTGAAAGATTGTGTTAATATAGGTGTAACACATGTACTTCTTAACACCTTCCTTAGCAATTAATGAGACTTGCAAAGTTAGCCCCTTCATCACTTTTCAGTGAAATGTCCTACACCTGAACCTAAACAGGTCAGCACAGCACATAAAACACTTACACCTGAAACTAGACAAGGAATAAGTAAGAACTTGTTTTGCCTTTATGTTAGTGAAAATGCCTATTCCTATGAAAATGTTGTATGTAAGAGATGCAGCACTGGCTTAACAATTTTGCCCAAAGGAGGCAACTTTGGGTTCTCTTACATCACCATCCCACCAATTAGTTGCCACCACTGGGCAAGCCGATATCCAATCCAGTTAAATCCACATCATACTTATGACGTGCTATAACCCTATAGAGGGAAACCTAGTTTTGACAAAGAGCAGAAATACAAAATTAAGAAGGATCAGTGAAATCCAACCATAGAATAGGACAGCCGTAATCTGTATGTGGAACAAATTGCAGTGATAGGTCTTATGCATACTTTTAGTAAGCTGTTCCATAAGCGCAGAGCTTGCCAGGAAACAGAAACCGATCTGCCACCAGTTCTGCCTCTTAACACTTTATGTAGAGTGGGGCTACAGAGGATCTCAGAGAGTGTGTTGTATGTGACAGATGAAGTCTTGTTTTAATATCGGAAGGAGTAGCCCATCGTCAACATGATACATGATAGTAAGTAACTGAAAATAATCTAAACTTTTACATAAGGTAGGTGCAGATGTCATAGTGAAGGCATTGTATGCATATGCCAACAGGGTTTGGGGACCTACCATACTTCCAGTTGTACCTTGTAACGCTATGCTTCATTGGTGCCCATAAGAAGGCTTTACTGTCACGACTCGCTCCCTTCGCTCCCGTTCCCACCACTTGGGGGCATGATTTGGGGTTTATTCCCTACTGGACCTTTCCTCCGAACCTTATGCTACAGTGCTGTGATGAATTGGGAGCGCTAAATCCCTATTTTCCAAGCTACTTCCCTTCCGGATCCATTCCAGGTTTTTGGCAGCCAGCATGCTTCTTTAACCAAATGACTATGCTTCCCAGAATGCCTGGCCCACTGCTCCACCTCCACCCTTGCAGGACAAGGTTGGGTGGAGGATAGGTAACAGCTGTGGCTGCAGGTGCAGCAATCAGCACACCTGAGGCGTGTGCTCGTTAAGCAGCTTTAAAAGCCTCAGTCTTACTTCAGTCCAGCGCTGGTCATCGTTTGCAGTGTTCCTGTTGTGACTAGTCCCTTGTTCCTTGTTCCTTGCCTTTGTACCTAGTTCCTAGTTCCTGTTTTCTTGTTCCTCCGCCCTGAATCTCGGATTCATGCGCTAATTGATTTCTGCTCCCTTGATTCCCTTTTTGTCTTCCTCTGTTTGCAGGCAGCATTTCTCAGTGCTTTCCCCTTTTAGATGCAGCCCAGTTTGTCTGTGTTCTATATTTCTTTGACTCTGCCCTTTGCTGCTGTAGACCCGTATGCCTTAGCCTTCCTCTTAGATGAGCTTCCTGTCTTTTCCTTGGAAGGGTAGGGAGAAGTTTGCATTGGTTATTTCGTTTTTCCCTGCTCCTGATCCTTACTTTCTATTGGGATCCATTCCATGTTTTCCATTGCACTTCTGCATTTATTTCCCATTTGATTATTAGGTGTGGTGTGCGGTTGTAGCTAGCTCCTGTGTGAATGCTTATGTTTTCCTCACTAATTTGTAATCACTATTCCAACTTAGGTATTTAGTTTTCCTCCCATTGCTGTTCTAGCCTTTCGGGGTCCCAGTTTCATCAACAGGATTCGTGGGCTAGCTGACATTCAAGAGGTTTACCTCGTCCTCGTGAGTACAGTTCTTTAGTTCCCTTATTTAATACCATCAAGAGTGTTAGTTCACAGATCCTGTCATTGCTTGCCCTCCACGTGGGTTTAGCGCTGTCAGTACCTGTAACAGCAATTGGGGGTAAGGCGCTTGCCGACGTTCCTCGCGGTCAGGTGCTTACCCCACATCCCTTTTCATATATTGGTTTTGATGTCACACTCTATTTGCACTCCTGAGTTCTAGCATACATGAGTCGTTGTTCCTGTGTGCACATTTCCCTTGCCATATTCGCTGCCTTTGTACTTGCCGACTAATCCTGACAGAATGACCAGCCAAAAATTCCCATTGAATATGGCAAGTTTAAGAAAGAAAGGCAGCAAGGCCTCTAACAAGTTTGTACAAAAAGCTACCCCTACATTTACCTGTAACAATCAAATCACTAGTCCTGACTTAAATGAACTCCTTGTCACGAATGGGCATTTACGTGCAAAGTATTTTTCCCATAGGATGGCACATCTTACATTGCCTGATCCTAGTTCTATCTTTTGTTTTGATCCCGATTCTATGTCAGCGCAAGCCTTAGCCGCAGAAAACAACACACTGTTAGACTTATTATACAAGAGTACCTCTGTTGTTGAACCCCATGATTCCAGTTGTGCTTCACCTCAGATAGAACAGTTTCATGGTACAAACATAAAGAATGGAGGGGTTCCTTGCATAACTTCTGTTTTCTACCCTCAGTCTAAAGCATACTCCTTTGCACAGGTACATACTGTAGTCCCTAATGCCAAGAGGTCTAATGGCAATAGTTTGCTTAAGGGAAACACAGACCAAGTTGGTAAGAGAAACTATAAATCACAGAACCTGCAAGCAGTAGAGGACAATGTACAATCGGTGCACATCCAGATTGCTAGTGCAGGATCCAGCCCTGATGCCACTATGCCTCCCCCTGTGCCTACTGATAGTGATGTACAGTTAATGCAGGGCATGCTAAGAGCTAAGCTTGAGGAGTTAAGACAAGAATTCATTTCTTTACAAGAGGAGAATAAAACCTTGCACTCTTTACTGAATACACCTCAGACTTTATCTGTTGATGTTGAGGAAGTGAACACTGTTCAGCCCCTGAGTGCAGAGACTTTGGTAAACCATGATATTTGTCAATATGTTAGATCTATTGGGAGTGAAGGTCTTTCGTCTAGCACAGCGCTTAATCTGGGCACAGTTTCTAACAATTGTTCTGCTGTTTGTCAGGGATTGCAGTTAGCTGAAGATTTACAAGCCACTCCTTTACCTATAATTTCCTGTGTAGCAGTTTGTCATAATTCTGAGCTAGCACACATACAAGCTTCTGATTTCCAAACACAATCCACAATGGTGGCATACACAGATTCAGTCACTACAGTAGGCTTAGGCCCTGCTCTTGATACAGCTGCTGAGACTGAAGTAGATGTTAAAGCTGATGTGGAAAACGATGTTACCTCTGGGTTCACTCTTCCTTCTGCCAATTCTGATCAATACGAACAGTCAGAGACAGTACAGATTTCATGTTCTGATGGACTCATTCCACAGTATACAGAACCAAAAAACCGGCAGGCGATTCCTGAACTGTTGATTGTTAATCTGCCTCTTTCAGAAGCTAAAACAGAGGAATGGACAATTGACGAAATCCTGATTAACAGAGACTTTACTATGGTGATTCCACTGGTTGATTTTGACTTCTACAAAGAAAGAGACTCTGTGTCACCCACTAAAGAAAGGGACTGCAAGGGTACAGCTCAGTCTTTGGTTACTGGTGCCAAGGAGTCTACTGCCCTAAAGGTGCCCTCCATTCCTGAGCCACCAATGTGTCTGTCAACTTCTGAGACTTCTGTCTGTCCTCCTACAACCATTGACTCGTCGATGATCCAATCCACAGCCCTGCAGTCATCTTTGGCACACGTGTCTTCAACCAATGAACCGCTGCCATGTCTGCCATTTACTCAAGAGCCAGTCCCAAAGACCTGGACAAGTTTGTATCCAGCAACCGAGATTGCTTCAGCTTGCATGCCTTCAGCCTCAAGGTTTCCCCTGGCCTGCCTGTCTTCAGCTACAGTGACTCATCCTGCAGATCATCCTTCAGCTTTAGAGCCTCCGGTAGTCCATCAAAAGTGCATGTCTTCAGTCCCGGAGTATACTGAGTATTTGCCTTCAGTTCATGAGACGCCTGTATCCTGCTTAGCCTCGCTGCCAATATCAGAGGTATACCTGTCTACACCACCAGATCCTGCTGTATTTTCTTCTGCTCCAGCGATTCCTCCTGAATCCCAACCATTTACTGTCGATGAACGTCTAGCTTGCCTTTCTTTTGCTTCAGGAGGAGCACCAGAATGCCTGCCTTTTCCACAAGACGATTCTCCCAACTGCTTCACTTTAGCATCAGAGTTTGAGACTTTTGCCAGCTCCCGCTTCAGAGTCATCAAGCTGGACCAAGTGGTGAGTCAGAACCACTCACCTGGGTGTGCACAGGGGGTGGTGCAGACCGGCATATTACCTACAGGACTTGTGCAACAGAATTCCGCCAAGAAGCACCAGTTGGGTGCTAATAGCCAAAGGAAGGGAATGACTGCTGCAGTTCAAAATGTGTGTGTTATTGCTCCTTCTGCGAGTGTGCCTGAAATACCAAGTACTGCGTCTATCACTCCTATCAGTATGCCAAACGTCCCTGCTGTTGTATCCCACGTGCAACAAGGTGGTTACACGACTGTCACCAGGAGTACCAGCCTTGTACAACCCATTGGACTTTCAGGTCTCCAAGGCGTAGAACATGTGCAGTCAAACCTTAGTCACTTTCAACCACAAGCCTTTTCCCAGATGGATGACAGAAGAAAATCTGAACCTCTACCTCAGCCGCCACCTTCTCTAATGGCTGAACATAAACCTTTCCTGAAGCCAGCAATTTCCTCACCTCCCGCATGTTCACTCTCGGCAGAAAGGCTAACAGGGTTTCTACCATTGTCTAAGGCATGTTGTACCAGCCTGCCTCCCTCCTCAAAGACTTATAAGGGTCCACTCCCAGTGACTGAGCTTCCTGGACCTTCCAACTCTGCTTCAGGTCCTGCAAGTCCTTCATGCCTTTCTTCGAACCATGAGTCTCTTCCTCACCAGAAGCCACCGTTTCCATCAGTACCACCTCCAAAGACAAAGCACTCCTCTCATGGAAGTCCATCTGCCTTTGCCCACAGGCCACCATTTCCATCAGTGCCACCTCCAAAGAAAAAGCACTCCCATCATGGAAAGAAGATGTCTCGTGCGGGTGGCGGGCACCCGAAGACGGCCGTAGGAGGGGGTATACTGTCACGACTCGCTCCCTTCGCTCCCGTTCCCACCACTTGGGGGCATGATTTGGGGTTTATTCCCTACTGGACCTTTCCTCCGAACCTTATGCTACAGTGCTGTGATGAATTGGGAGCGCTAAATCCCTATTTTCCAAGCTACTTCCCTTCCGGATCCATTCCAGGTTTTTGGCAGCCAGCATGCTTCTTTAACCAAATGACTATGCTTCCCAGAATGCCTGGCCCACTGCTCCACCTCCACCCTTGCAGGACAAGGTTGGGTGGAGGATAGGTAACAGCTGTGGCTGCAGGTGCAGTAATCAGCACACCTGAGGCGTGTGCTCGTTAAGCAGCTTTAAAAGCCTCAGTCTTACTTCAGTCCAGCGCTGGTCATCGTTTGCAGTGTTCCTGTTGTGACTAGTCCCTTGTTCCTTGCCTTTGTACCTAGTTCCTAGTTCCTGTTTTCTTGTTCCTCCGCACTGAATCTCGGATTCATGCGCTAATTGATTTCTGCTCCCTTGATTCCCTTTTTGTCTTCCTCTGTTTGCAGGCAGCATTTCTCAGTGCTTTCCCCTTTTAGATGCAGCCCAGTTTGTCTGTGTTCTATATTTCTTTGACTCTGCCCTTTGCTGCTGTAGACCCGTATGCCTTAGCCTTCCTCTTAGATTAGCTTCCTGTCTTTTCCTTGGAAGGGTAGGGAGAAGTTTGCATTGGTTATTTCGTTTTTCCCTGCTCCTGATCCTTACTTTCTATTGGGATCCATTCCATGTTTTCCATTGCACTTCTGCATTTATTTCCCATTTGATTATTAGGTGTGGTGTGCGGTTGTAGCTAGCTCCTGTGTGAATGCTTATGTTTTCCTCACTAATTTGTAATCACTATTCCAACTTAGGTATTTAGTTTTCCTCCCATTGCTGTTCTAGCCTTTCGGGGTCCCAGTTTCATCAACAGGATTCGTGGGCTAGCTGACATTCAAGAGGTTTACCTCGTCCTCGTGAGTACAGTTCTTTAGTTCCCTTATTTAATACCATCAAGAGTGTTAGTTCACAGATCCTGTCATTGCTTGCCCTCCACGTGGGTTTAGCGCTGTCAGTACCTGTAACAGCAATTGGGGGTAAGGCGCTTGCCGACTTTCCTCGCGGTCAGGTGCTTACCCCACATCCCTTTTCATATATTGGTTTTGATGTCACACTCTATTTGCACTCCTGGGTTCTAGCATACATGAGTCGTTGTTCCTGTGTGCACATTTCCCTTGCCATATTCGCTGCCTTTGTACTTGCCTGACTAATCCTGACATTTACACTCCTATGACTTGCTCGATTCTAGAGCTATCGGAAACTTAACTGATTGTGCATTCACCACCAAGAATGGCATACTGTAAATGTATAATAAATAGCTTAAAGCAGACCTGCCACGGAATGGAGCCCTCTTTCTCCTGGTCCAACCAGACTGAAGACAAAGCCAATATGTACAAGTAGTGGTAGAATACACTGTAAGGCCATTGGGCTTCCTTACAGGTTTGACAGTAAATCGGCAGTAAATCAACCAATTTGCAGCCAAAATCGATTACGTTACCTCCACTTGGTCCTGTGGACCTACCCTGGGAATACGAGCAGTTGGCCGGTGGGGATAGTGCCATTTTATTTAGTCTATTTGACTCCATGCATATTTTTTCCAGAATTACTTTAAGCTGTAATTCTTATGAATATTGGAGGTAAAGTGGAGGATTCACCTCCAGCTTTTTGATGATGATGGTTCCTCCACTTTATTTCCAAACTCGGAATTCAGTGGTGCAGTAAAAGTGGTGGCAATTCCGTTATCACCAAAAAGTGTCTGTCATAGAATTACTGCCACTCTTTTACCCCACAACTGACTCATAATGAGGCCCATGGTCTTGGATTGTATTTACTTTCCTCATTTCTTAGTAATACTGGCCATACCATAACTAATTTGACTCACCAGTCTTGCACTGGGAAAAAGGGTTGCTGATGCACGGCAAAGCATCATGTCAGGCCTGTCTTCCTCTGTCCATTGAAATAAAGGATTCAATCCAACCATGATTCACTGTTAGTTAGCTATTCCTGTGGAAACTAGAATTGCTACCACCTGTGGAAATATACATTACGTGAACACCAGTTATTTTCTCACTGTTAAAAATGTCACACAACAGTTGTGCCCGTGGTCCACAAACAGTGAAATCCCAAATGACCTCTGTGTGTGTTAAGTTGCAGGCACTGCTCTCAGGCTCACAGCTAAGAAATAGCTTGCAATCAAAATAGTACGCAAAAATACCAGATGGGGTGACCCTCCCCCTGACCTCAGGTTCAGGATAGAAAGGAACACATGTTGAGTCTCCCCCTGCATGTCTTTATTTGTTCTTCGCTATGATTTCTTACTGAGTTTTCTGTTCACCCTGCCAGTGATTTATATACCAAGGACCCTGTGTTATTTACGTGTCATGCTAATGCAGCTGAAAATAAAACTGTGTTTAAACAACAAAAGCTTGTAAGTAAGTCAGAGAGAACTAGTGAAACATATGTTGTCGCCTCTCTCCACGCAAGGGATTTGTTTGATGCTAATAAATGTATTGATGTGATTATGTTATTCTGTGAAGGTGTTGTCTCATTCATGGTTTATATTCCAGTCAGGAAAAACCCTTGAGGAGGGGCTCACAGCCTTACTCCAATTCACACCTTTTAGCAAATGTCACCCTACAGATGGGACCTCGTCGGCAGCAAATCCAGACGGACTATGTACTGCGGTTGAGAAAAAGTGGCACATGAAGAACGACCATGGAGTGCACTGCACAATGTGGACTGTGTTTTCCTGCAGCCATATTCTAAATCTGACCGTGCCATATTTCCTGACATGTCGATTTACCAAAGCCGAGGTCCCTGCCTGGAACAGCATTTTTATTTAGAGACACCAGCACAGACTGGACTGAGTGAATGGGAGGGATAACTATAGAATAACCAGTGAGATTGGTGCTGATTGAAAAATTATATGAATACATGGTATATTTTTCTTTAGTATTGCAATATTTGGGGACCACTGTTTAAGTGAACCTAGACAAATTGCAGCCTTGGGATCACAAGCTCTTGAAACATGGGGAATGCAAGCACCAGATGTTGTTGGTATAGAAAATAAACATGAAAAGCATGTTCCGACTCCCCCAGAAGGTTCCCCGGGATGTGAATTAATGATAAAAAAAAGGACAGGGGGTTGTATTATTTTTGAAGGAATGGCACTGATATGTTGCTGACACTCCCAATTTACAAATTCCAGAGCATGGGACTTTTGCCTTAGAAAAATTAGGGTACCTCAGGGAAAGGTTGTCAGCAAAGGGACCAAAGGAAATTAGATCACTTAAGGAAATTAGATCACTTCAGTGGGAGACTTATCAACAATGGGAAGATTACGCTAGGCAGAAAGCAATGAGAGAAGCACAGCTTAAAAAAAGAAAGCCACAGTCAGAGAATGATAAGTAGTAGTAGAAGTAGTAAATTCTTTATTTTGCATTAACAAGAATCCATAAAAGATACAACACATTTAACAAACGCATCTGTAAAATACAGAGTAACAGTCCATTCTTAATTTCATTTCATGTCGGATCATAAAACATTACAATAATACATAAAATATCTCACAAGTTATAAAAATATTAGTACAAAATCACAAATACTTCCCTGCAGCTGGTCTAAAACAATGAAGAAAGGAGGAGTTAAAACTTGATAAAAACAATGCTATAAGTGCCCTTTCTTACATTCAAAAATGTTAAATCAACTCAACTGGTTCTTAAATTACATCTAAATACATGTCATTGCTCTTAGACCCCTTTCTCGTATTCACCAGATAATTCTGACATATAGCGACAGATTCCAGGCTATAGCGGGCGTTGATACATTCAGCAGCTAATACAGTGCTGGCGTCTATTTGGAGAAGCCTCTTCCTATGAACAGTGGTAATAGACTACAGAGCTCATCCAATTCCAGGCTTCCAAAGCATACTCTTGCGTTTGGTGCTCTTTGATATTTACAGTTCGGCCAGGTGAGATATTTCTTTATATTGTTTGATGATATTCTCATCAGTTCTCTATTAAATGGTTTCATTAGTTCTTCCGTATCTCCCATGTAGTATACCCACTTAGTTAAACTATTTATCCAGAGGCAAAATCTACTCTTTGCTAGTGTTTGTACAGGTTCATTAAGTATATTACTAGCGCCCACTTTCCCCAACATGTTATTTATATTTTCTAACCACCCAATATTTCTGGCACCCTTTTTTCCCATTAGGTGCTTCAGCAGGTTCTGCGTAAGCCCCGCCTTTGTAATTGCACAATATAAGTAACCATAGTCTGCAAGGCTCCAACACCTGTTGTTCTTCTAAGAAAGCCGAACCAATCTCTTTGTGGGAAGCAAAGTTTGGTGCTGATATTGGTAAGACCAACAGTGGTTTTACAAACCTATTTTCCCCTTTTTGTAGCATTCCCAGATCTCCATACCCCCAAATTGCAGCACCATATTTAATTCCCCCCATGATACAAGAGTTATATACTTTTTCCACAATACCGAGTGGTTGTTGCTTATGATTCTTCATAAATCTATGGATGCCACCAACCAGTTGTCTCATCATGGGAACCAGTTTTTGTACATGGACCTGCCCATAACATTTTTCATTGAAGCAGACCAGTAGATAATCGAAATGGGACACCCTTGTTATGACCAGTTAATTGCACCATGTTTTTGGGAACTTACATATTCCTTTTTTCCCAAGACATACCATTACAGTAGATTTGGTGGCATTAACATGGAGGTCCAAGTTATTTATAAAAGTTGCAAATCTGTTTATCGAAGGCGGTGCTCAGGTCCATAAATGCCAGGTATATGGGTTCCTGTTTTATATATAGGGAGTGGGCAACTATTAGACATAGGTTCAAGCATTGTTCCATTGTCCCCAGTTTGGGCCTAAAGCCCAACTGGATTGGTGATAAAATATCCTTTGCTGTGACCCATTCTTCTAGTTTAGACAGCAGGCACTTCCCAAACATATTAAAGCTTGTATTCAGGAGGAATATAAGCAGATATGACTGTGGGGAATTCCTACAGCGCTTTTTATATATCAGAACAATAATTGCTCTTTGCCATTCCCTTGGTACTAATTTTGTGCTCATAATTGTTTTGAACAATATTGTTAACAGAGGACCCTATAATTCATCATTATCCTTGTGAAGTTCAGCCGGAATACCATGACTGCCCGGGACGCGCCTTCTTTTATCAGTTTGGATTGCTTTTAACACATCACAAATTGAAAAAAAGGCTTGACTTATTTCTCTTCTCACACTTCTCTGGTTTTCCCTCAGGATTGATGTCTCATAAATTGCCTAAATCTCTACTTTGTAAACCTTACAAAAAAACTATACCCATTGCTGGTCTTGGATCCCGCATTCCAGGCCTGTTTTATTCTCATTGTATATTGGTTGTCTGTTTACTTCCCTCCAAAAATCACGGGAATCGTTATTTTTACTTGCCAATTCCAATCGATCCCATGCTTGGTTATCTAATTCTACCTTACATTTTCTGATTTGTTCTTTATAGCTTGCCCTTGCACATACAATCTCTATTTTGGAGAACTTGGGATTTGTAAGTAGGTTCAATAATTTCGCCTTGGCCATTCTACAATCTTTATTGTGCCACACCCACTTTGAGATCCCTTTTTCTTTTATCCACACGGTCTCCCATGCATCCCACCTCAATAAGATAAGGCTAGAGTATATGATCAAAAGAAGTTAAAAGAGGACTGGGAACAGGATGACAGAGAAATACTCATGCAAGAAATAAAAGGCTTTTGTTGTCCATAGGCCACAGACAGAGGCTTCTGCACCCTCAGCGTATTCAGAGGCAGACCCCTTGTTGGAACATTTACTGACTAAACAACCTCTTCCGCCTCCATATGATATGAATGATAGGCACGATTGGCAAAGATGACGAGGTACCCTCTAGTCAGGGTTCCGTACTTCCAGAATCTCGGGCAAGCATTGAATCATGGTTGGAAGAATGGACTAGGGCAGGAATTAAGGGACCAGCCCTTGCCTCTAAAGTCATGAGAATTCTGTAATAATAATAATATCACTGTGCATGAGTTATCTAGGCTAGTGTTTGAGAAATATAAAAACATAATGGCAGTCAGAAGGAGTCTCTTGAGAAGGGCCTTTGCCTGACCAGTATGAGGATATAGACTGCAAAAGCTTTAACTTGAATGAATTGGGGTGTGAACAGGGAGTTCAAATCTTATTTGAGTGGCTTGCAAAATCCCCCGTCTCCATTCATCAGGCCCCTACGAGGGATGTTCAGGGGTTTAGAACAGACCATCCGAATCACCATGTGCATGTACCATGGGATAGGATAGAGCTGTTGTCTTTTACTAAAGATTTTCCTGACATCAGACAGAACCATGAACAGTGGTATAATAAGACTAACAAAATGATATGCACATGCCCATTAACATTAAGTATATTGACTAAAAATGTTAGTAGATATTACCTCCCGACATATGGAGACAGTGTAGGAAACAAAATAGTGAAGAAATGTCAATCAAGTGGGAGGTTTTGGAGAAGAAGGAAGTAGTCCATTTTAGAGGGGGAGCAGGGCAATTGCATGAGGACATATTGGCCCTACCCTGGGCTGTTATTAAAAGAATTGAGCAAATAGTGCCCCAGAAATGAATTAACTGGGATAAATGAATGATCTGTAGACATGACGAAGGCGAGCCGGTAGAAAAGTACTTTGCAAAGAAGGAAGAGGTTTTCTCCTCTTACAGTGGTATGGATCTAGGTACCATAGAAGGCCAAAAAGCCTTTTGTTCACAGTTCGTGGAAGGACTGCTCCCACACTTGAAAAATGACATACAAACATATTAATCAACATGTCCCATGCAGACTGCAGCTCAAATTTGAACTAGGCCAGATATTATGCAAATAGGCATACAAAAGAAAAGGGTAAACATGAAAAGAAATTAAAAGATTTCAAGATAAAAGTATTAATGCAGGAAGCATTTTCAGAATGAGGAGGGAGAGGTATGTCATGACGAAGAGGAATGTTGCAAGGAATGTAAAGAGTGAAAGAGGGGTAAGTGCTCTTCCAGCATAACAAGGAGGAATAGTGGATGATGGATGCCATTAATGCAAGAGCCCATATCATTGGAGTAGGTAATGTCCCACATGTCCAACGGGAAGAGGAAGGTCTATGGGATGAGGAATAGTAAGAGGAAGCGAGAGTCAGTTTGAAGGTAACAATGCGGAACACCAGGGCCAAGGACAGTCCAATTATTTGGATCCAAGGCAGGGATAGGAATATTCGGCCAGGGACTATTATGAAGAGCAGCCATATCCAGATTATCATGCAACATAGCGATGCCCAGGAGAGAGGAAAGGCAGAGTACAAATACCTGCTGACCCCACAGGCCAATTTGTGGAACTTTGCATTGCTGAAAAGAAGCAGAGGTTATTTTTAAATACAGGAGCAAACAATACTTCTATATCCCACAAACACTGCCTTCAATACCCCTCTCTGGGAAAATGAACACCTCAGTGGGATTTTCTAATGATTAAGTCTGTAGTCCAGTATCAGAGCCCATTCGCTTTCAGATCGGACCCATTTCCTGCATGGCTCAGTTTGTTGTAACAGATAAATGTGCTTTAAATCTTTTGGACATGGACTTATTGAAACGCTTGCATGCAAACATTTACTGTTCACCAGATGGCGCCTACCTCACTTGCTCTGCTGAATCTTTCACTAAATGTTACGTATCCACCACAAGCACTTTACCACCAGAACTTTAGAAAGTGGATAAATGGGTGTGGGCATCAGGAAAAATGATGTAGGATGTATGGCAGTAGATCCAATTCAAATGCATGTTAAGACCAATGCCATACACCTACGGATACCCCAATAAAATATATCCCAGGAAGAATTAGTAGGGATAAGGGAAGTGATTAAGGATTTACTGGCTAAAGGGATAGTTAAATAAATAGAAGGCAACCCATGCAAAAGCCCAGTTTTGCCAGTTCAGAAAAAGAGGGATGGCAGGGAAAGCTCACTTATTGAATGGAGAATGGTGGTAGATTTGCACGCTAAGAATAACATTTTGGTGCCCCAGTTCCCATTTGTTGCAGATATGGCATCACTTTTTACTATTGTTCCTCCCTCCGCACAATACTTCACGGTTGTGGACTTAAAGAATGCATTTATTAGCATTCCAATACATGAAGATAGCCAGTACCTTTTTGCCTTTAGGATAGACGATCGCTCTTACACATTTTGTAGGGCACCCCATACATACACACAGAGCCCAAGCATTTACAGCCAGGCATTAAAAACACAACTGGACACTTTTGCTCTATCTCCAGGCACTGTGTTATTGCAGTACGTTGATGACCTACTTATAGCAGCAGATACCAAGGAAAGGTTGGTGGACTGCACCATGCTAGAGTTTATAGCACCCTTGGGACATAAAGTTTCCCCAAATAAGCTCCAATTTTGTCAGAAGCAGGTCCCTTATCTAGGTCATTTACTTACCAAGGGAGAGAAAAGACTGAACCCTCAATTAATGCAAATGATACTTAACATGCCAGTACTCAGCACACAGCAAGTGGTTAGAGGATTATTGGGGATGACTTCATTCTGTAGACAATGTATTCCAAACTTTTCTTTGTTAGCTAAGCCCTTACTGGAACTTACTACTAACACTACTCCTGCACCTCTCCCCGGGACTCTGTCTCATCAGCAAAGCTTTGAGGCACTCAAATCTGTGCTATGTAATTCTCTTGCATTAGTAACACCAGACTATACTAAACCTTTTTCATGAACTAAAAGGGTGTGTCTTGTCCATACTAACTGAACCACTAGGGGTTTTTCGACCACACTAGACCCAGTGGCTAAAGTGTTGCCAAATTACTTAAATCGGTAACGGCTGCTGCCCTTTCTGTGAAACCAGCAGAAACCCTAGTATTGGGCCACTCTTTAACTGCTGCCCCGGCTCTTTCCAATTTCTGTAACCTCTCCTTCACCACTGGCTCTTTCCCTCAAGCACTCCCCTGTGCACCTTCTCCTGGGTAAACTCTTGAAGAAGTTGGTCCTCTCCCAACTGAACCTTCACACTGAACCTGTTGGTTCCCTCCATGACCATTAACCTGGATTCCGAGCAACCAGAGGTACAGACAATGCTCTCCTGGACACCTATGAAGACATGCTCACAGACCTTCTGTTCTCATTCACCTTGATCTCTCCTCTGCCTTTGACACGGTCAACCATTCTATCCTCATAAAACGGCTCCCTCAGCATCACAGATCAGGCACTGGATTGAATGACCTCCTTTCTCACTATCCACCCTTCCCAGCTGCAACTGTGCCCTGTCTCCTCCACCACCCCACTTTCTATCTGCAGCGTCCCCTAGGGCGTGCGCAGGACTCTATCCTATCATTGTGGTTCATAAATATCTATCTTGCCCCTCTTACTTACCTGATCTCCTCCTTCTCTCCTCACTTTCAGTGTTATGCCGATGACACACAGCTTTCCTTCAGGCTTCCCTCTACTACCTCCTCTCCTCTTATCCCCGATGTCTGACCGCCATCCAGGCATGGTGTGCAGCCAATGATCTCTGTCCTAACCCCAGTAAAACAGAGATCCTTCTCATTGGGACAACTGTGCCCTGTTTCGCTCCAACCCTCTGGCCGTCCTCTTTGGGCCCCTTCCCTCACCAACCTGTGAGACCAAAAACCTCAGGGTCATCTTTGACTCCACTCTCTCCACCCCTCACATCTTGGACCGTGCCAAGAAGGCCCACTTTCAGCTTTTTCACTTTAGGCATCCTTCCTTTCCTCACCTTTCCCCAGAAGCTCAAACTCTCTATGCTGGACTACTGCAACAGACTCTTCCTCAATCTCCCCTTTTCCTCCCTACGCCCCTCCAGCTAATCCAGAATAGGGCCATAAGAATTAACCTTGGCCTCAAGCCCAGGGACCCTATCTCTCCAGCCCTAAAATCTCTCCACTGGCATGCAGTGGTCGCAAGGATCAAATTCAAGACCCTCTGCATCATCCTCAAGGCTTTCTAGGGCCTGGAACCACGGTATCTCCAACTTTCCCTCCCTAAATACTTCCTAGCTAGAGCCCTCTGCTCCTCTAACTCCAACTCTCTGCTTGTAAACGCGTCTCCAAGCAGATAGTGGGGGGAAGGTCTCTCTCTTCAGCTGGTTCCTCTCTTTAGAACAGCCTTCCTGCTCCTCCGAGACTAGAGTCGGACCTCCTTAAGTTCCAGGAACTTCTCAAAACTCTGCTTTTCTCTGCTTCTTTCCCTTCTTTGCTAACCATTCCACTGCCGATGAGACTGGCGGCGTGGTCCTTCAAGAATCTCACAGGTTACCAGGCCTGCTACCCAGTCAACATCAGCACCCCCTCCTCAGCACTGCCCTTGCAGGCCCGCAGCCTGGTGGCTATGCATCACCCCATAGGGTTCTTCCACCCTAGCACTTAGCAAGTGGACTCCACCCTTGCCCCCCCCCCCCCTCAGCCCTTCCATCCCAGGCCCCACAAGCCTTTTTCCTTACCCTGTTCCCTCCTCCACCCCTCCTGCCCCAAATCTCCCGCTCTTGTCCTCACTGCACTTGCACGTCCGAATTCCAATAAGGCCTAGTAGGACCACAATTGTATATTAGTGTTTTACGACTGTTATTTACTCCCATTGTTCCCTCCCCAGTTTGCCGTATGGCAAAACACTATACTGTTGTGTAGACGCCTTACAAATTATCAATAAAATAAATAAAAAATAGATATTCTCCTGAACAAAACACAAATGCAACATTTAACTAATGCATGGCTCACTAGGTATGATTTGGCCCTATTCACACCCAACATTACTTTACGAAGATGCAATACCCTGAACCCTGCCACCTTGTTGCCCCTCCCTTCTGATGGCCTCAATGTCTTGCATGATTGTATACTAATAACAGACAAGGAGACGAAGGGACAGGTTGATTTGACTGACATTCCATTAGAAAAGCCTGATGGCATTTTATATGTTGATGGCTCTTGTTTCAAACTACACAATGGCTTGTCCAAACAGCTTATGTCATAACAAAACTGTTGTGGAAACCTGTAAAATACCTTAGCATTCAGCACAAGCAGCTGAAATTATAGCGATAACCAGAGCATGTGAGCTCAGCTCTGGACTTGCAGTGAACATTTACACTGATGGCCAGTATGCATTTGGGATAGCCCATAATTTTGGGAGGCTCTGGATGGAAATGTTTTTCTTACCTCCCATAGAACGAAAATTCAACATGGCAAAAAATATTGACAAACTGCTCAATTCACTGGCCTTGCCAAACCCTCTTACCATTATCAAATGCAGCACACATAAGAAAATAACTGACCACGGGGGTAAGGCCAATGCATTTGCAGACACAACTGCAAAAACTACTGCCCAAACCCCTTACTCTCTAACTTATGTTTTCTGTCCACGCACAACAGACCATCCCCTTTGTGAATACACTTGACATAATTGTCAGTATCCAAGCAGAAGCTACCTGTCAGGAATTAAAACAATGGGAGATTGATGTAGTTTTTGAGGATGGGTGTTTGGTGGACAGGGTAAACAAGGGGAGATGGATGTTGCCAAACAAATATGTACCCATGAAGATATCAGTTGCCCATGGAGCGGCTCACATACGGGTGAATTGTATGATGCATTATTAACTACACTCTGGAGTTGCTCAAATATTCGCAAAGCAGTAATAGCATTTTGTAAAAATTGTATTGAATGTGCCACACACATATTTTCCAAGATATGGTCTGCCCCGCTCAATATGGAGCGATAAAGGGGTTAATTTTGTGAATAAATAAAATGACCTGGTATGTCAGTCATTGGGCAGAAGGAAAATGTTTCATGCAATATATCACCTGCATGCAGCAGATTAAGTAGAATGCTGTAATGCCACACTAACAGACAAACTATCCAAAATGTGTGCAAGTAGCAACTTAAGCTGGGTGGACACCTTACCTTTAGCTTTACCCTCTATGAGAACTGTTGCACATTCTGGAGTGGGTTTGTCCCCCTATGAGGTTGTTATGGGCCGCCCAGCCAATCCGTGGGGCTTGCCTCAACTAAAGAAACTTTCTGATGTGCCCTATCCTATGATGATTGACTATTGTAAGGAGCTTACTAAAGCATTGTTCATTATTCATAAACAGGTCAAGGACTGCCTGCTCCAGCCCCTGGAGGGACCGGGACATTCTATTTTGGCAGGAGACTGGATTTTTACTAAGAACTTTCAACATACATCTGGTCTTCAACCCAGGTGGAACGGGCCATTGCAGGTGTTCCTGGCAACACAGACAGCAGTTAAGTGTGACAGACATAAACACTGGATACATGCCAGCCATGTGAAGAAATAATCCCTGTCCCTCCTGTCGCACAAGCAACATAAGACAGCTGTGCTGCCACACCACTGGTCTTTTCTTCTGCAGAGACGTCCGACGGGAAAAACTAACTTGGATTGCTTTCTCCAGCTACAGTGTGCTTCAAAGATGTTGTAGGTCCAACCGAGGGGCCGCGCTATATTCCGAGATCTAGAAAACTTGAATGAAACTGTCAATGAAAAATGAATTATTTGGGAAAACTCTCTGAAGAGAGCAGCTACCCCGGTGGTCAAGACCGCCAACTTTAAAGGACTACCTGGGTGTGAGGTATTTTGGGCACTCCAAATATATATTTGCTGCCTCCACGGATTCACTGACCATGCCTCTCCATTGTTTTTTGCATGACAAAATACAATTGCCCTACAAATATGAAGTATTACGCAATAACAGAAAATGGTGTCGCTCAAGATTGTGCCTCCTTTTTTCTTTTTTCTTGATCCTGATTGGCCATTTTGCATTATGTGATATGTATTGGCTCCTTTCAATAAAACCTACACCTGTACCCTGTCCTAATGTTACGATGGCAACTTTACCCCCTGACCAAACTTATCCTCATCAATTAATGAGCAGAAATGTGTTTGTTAACTTTATGCATCATATACACAAGATGGCTCAACGCGGCAATTGCTATGTCTGCTTGCAGTTTCCTGCCTTTGTAGAGGAAGGGCTCCAGCTGCAGCAGTTGCCCCTTTTGTTCTTTGCTTCATGTTATGCTTTACATGTGGCTATATTACGTATAGAAACTATAACTATATTTAAAGAAATAGCCCAGGGAATAGCTAATATCCGCTATGGTTCCCGATCTTCCTCCTCTTTGCCCAATTTTAACAGCAAGTGCTGCGCAAAGGAGCCTGTGAATTTGTTAGTCTTCCAAATGCTACTTTCCCTTTGTCAGATGTGTTTATTCCTTTTTCTCCCGGGATAGCCTTGCGACTGCGGCAGCCCCGGTTCTATCTACACAGCTATTGGATAATAACCCTCATTCATTTTCCATCCCTTCCCTGCATCTTCGAGCCTCCAACATGATAGGGGTCATTTGTATTGAGAACAATGGCTCTAAATTCCTAGGACATAGCGCCAGCTGACACATGACATTCACCATTCCTAGAGATGACACTGATGTTCCCTTTTATGTTGGCGACTCAGTATGTTTCATTTGTGGGCTTAACGCTTACACCTGGCTACCTCCACATTGGAGTGGCCGTTACCATTTAGGATTTGTATTTCCGGCCATAACTATTAGACCCCCTGTTGTCGACAACCCTATTAGGCACAGCAGAAATGTTATTCAGAACGTTACTGGTGCACAAATATTTGGCAATCTCCTTAAGGCCATCAACTCCTGATATGGCCCTGCCATGTAGTCTAGAGACATCCATCGGCTGGCTAGATTGTTAGAAGCAGAGAACAAAGAAATCCAAATTATGGAAAGCTACGTCCCCTGCACACTTTATATAAGGAAATAAGCCTAAGGGATATTTTGACTAATTAGTGTCATTAGTGTAGTTTGAATAATTTTTCACATTAGGTTTTTCGTAATCATACAAGTAGAGATATTTTTCAAACAGGTACATTCAAGAAATACATTCAATGCCTCCTTTTGGTTAGAGAAAGAAAGCTCTTCTCCTTTTCAGTATTTTCAAGTGAGCCCAATGCGTTTCGAGATTGTTTAGTTGGCTATCCTATGACCAGTGTCCCTTTGGAGCTCTTCATGCTCATGTCTAAATTTTATATATAGAAACAGTGCATGTAATTTATAAGTAAATTACTTATAATCCTCAATCCACAGTTGGTTAAAAAGTAACAAAGTACAAATAGGAAAAGTCTATAAATTGAAGAACATTAGGACCTTTGATCCATGCCATAATTCAAAAATAAATAGAAAAAGGTGGTTCTAAACTGAAGACCCATCAAGAAAATAAACTAAACTCACCCTTCTTCTAAACAACCAGTAGAAGAGGAAATTCTCAGGGGGAAAAAAAATTCACAACATGGTATTAAAACAAATTCACAACATGGTATTAGGAGCCACGTGTTGTGGTGGTATCCTGTAGAGTAGGGAGCTGAATGGCTCGTTCGCCTGTAGGTGAATGAGAGCCTATGTTATAATACTGTACTATCAACGAGTACAGTGTAAGCCCAGAGAAGGGAGAAGCACTTACTTGGAAGTAGAATTATTCAAGCAGTCCACGGCCTGGATGCGGTCGGGAGGCGCAACTCTCTGACTGCATCTGCCGCGGACACTAATAAATGCTAATTCTACGGCCAGTGACGTCACCAGCGCACGCGCGAGCGGCGCCACATAGGTAACCATGATTGTAAACAGTGACGTCACTCACACGAGCGGCGCCAGAGGTAATGCCGTCACCCGCTGGCGCGCGGGTCACATAGTGAAAGTAAGAATAAGAATAACTGAAAGTTAATCTTGTGCTAGATGATGACGTCACTCGCGCTCAAACGATCAGATAAGTATGTGTGAATGTGTGTGTGCACGAGTGATAACACTCAAGAATGTACAGTATTTAAAAAAATAAGGAACAATGATCTAATATTTGAAAAAATTGTCCTAGAGGTGGTGCAAAGCTAAAAATATGTAGATAGTGGTGCATCCAACCGGAAATGCAACCAATCAAGACGACAGGAAGAAAAAAATCTTGTTAAAGATACCAGAAACGCTATATGATTTTTAAATGTTATGAACTCATGGGAAAAGTAAGAGCCGTGTTGCTCTTAATGAGTCAATGTACAGATTAGATTTAAAAGCATGAAGTAATCAAAATCTCAAGAGGAGGCCATTGCTATGTCATGAGAACACACATACAACTGTAAGGTCTGTATTTTGTATGTCAAAACAGAACATATAGTCAACAGAAAATAAACCTCATTACAAATTGTCTACCCCAAAACGAATGGGTGTACAGTCTAAATATCAACAACTTTCTGTTGGGTTTTATAAATGTACATGCAAATTTAGACGTTTAGAAATGGATACACATAGTTCTTAAACCGGAGTAGTCAATACCTAAACTTGTGAATTAATCTGTGGCTATAAGAATGGACCTAAGTAATAGTCCTCATTAAGGCCTAGTGGGGTCATTGCATCAAGTCTATTGATCCAAAACAATTCTCTCTGTGCCAATAGTTTAGGTAGGTTACCACCCCTGCTGAATGGGTGTAGAACTTCCAAAATTACTAATCGCATTTGAGAGACATTATGCCTCATGTCGCGGAAATGTCTGAAGACAGGTGACTTGATGTTCTGTGTCCTGATGCATGATTTGTGTTCCGTCCATCTGTCTTTGGCCCTCCTGTTGGTTTTGCCGACATAATATTTACCACAGGGGCATCGTATTGCGTAGATGACATTTTTTGTATCGCAGGTTGTGAAATTTTTCAGCATGAACTTTTTTCTGGTGTGTGGATGGCGAATGTGGTCTCCTTTGATTAAGTTGTTACAATGCTGAAAATGTAGGCAGGCAAAGGTACCCACTTTTGGTTTGCTTAAAGTCCTCTGGATTGTAGGTTTGCTCCTTTCCGCTCTTATCAATTGGTCTCTGAAATTTTTTCTGCGTTTATAAGCCATCATAGGTGGATCTGGAAAAAGATGTGATAGGGTTTCATCAGATTTGATGACGTTCCAATTTTTATGTATGATTCTCTTTAGTTGGAAGCTTTGGCTCGAGTACTTCAGCGTGTGTATCAGATTTTGATCTTCTCTCTTACGGCTGCCCTGTAAGAGCTTATTTCTGTCGTTGGTCTCTGTGCGAGTGATTGTTTTATCAATAGTTTCTGGAGGGAATCTTCTATCTAGAAACCTTTTCTTCATGGTGTTGTATTCCTCCTGTAGTGTATCCGTTTCAGAGGTAATTCGTTTAAGTTGTGACAACTCGCTGTACGGTAGATTGTCTTTTAAGTGTTATGGGTGATGACTAGCATGATGTAGACATCTGTTAACATCTGTGGGTTTTCGGAAACATTTTATTTTCATATGTGTTCCAGTATATTCCACCGTAAAGTCAAGGAAGTTCACCGAAGGTTTGCCAATTTCCATTGTGAAGCCTATTCTTGGGTTACAGGTGTTAAGAAAATTCCAAAATTCAAGTAATTCTGATTCTGTACCTCTCCAAATTCCAAATATATCGTCGATATATCTTGACCAAGTTAGTATATTGTTCTGCCATGTTGGGTTGTCCACTACGTGTGTTTTCTCAAAATGATGCATAAAAATGTTTGCATACGATGGGACTACTGAGGACCCCATCGAGGTGCCTGAAATTTGGATATAATATTGTGCGTTATACCTGAAGTAATTATTGTAGAGTATGATATGTAACAATTCTAAGGCAAACACTTTATGGATGTTAATATTTCTGTGTGTCAATAAAAACCATTCCATAGCTTCTATGCCTTCTGAATGGGGGATAGAAGTATATAGGCTATTTACATCCATTGTGAAAAGTAGTACATTTTCTTATGCCAACTGTAGGGATTGCAGATTTCTCAAGAAATTAGTAGTATCTTTGAGATATGTACTGATGGATTGAACTGATGGTTGGAGGGCAGTGTCCAGGTAGATAGCTAACAGTTGGAAAATGCTTTCAGTCCCTGCAACAATGGGACGGAATGGTGGATCGATCAGATTCTTATGGATTTTGGGGAGTCCATAGAATACCGGAGTGACAGGATGTTTTTGGATAAGATATTCTGCTGTTTTTTCTGAAATCCAGCTCATAGTCTCTGCTTTATCCACAGTTGTTTGAATTATTGAGATAATTCCAATTACTGGATCATTATCCAGTGGATTGTACGTGCAAATATCTTCCAGTAGTTTTCAACAGCCTCTATCGTAAAGTGAAGTGTCCATCAAGACAAGGGCTCCTCACTTGTCAGCCTGTTTTAGCGTCAAGGTATTGTCTTCTGCTAATTGTTTTATCAGTTTCAATTGGTGTTTCCTGATGTTACATTTCTTTGGAGGAGCATATTTAAGGCGTTTCAGGTCCTTCATGGTTTTTTGTTTAAACAAGTTGATAAGAGGGTGGTTCACTTGGGGGTGAAATGTGCTCTTATTCTTCATTTCTAGATATCTTGGTGTATCTTTAGGTTGTATGTTTTCGACAATGTTGTTAAAGAAAACTTTCAACTCCATTTTACGTATTAGTTTAAATATGTCTACTTCTGCACTTAGTACTTCACTACTATCCGTATTGCCGTCTGGTATATTCTGGGGTCTCTGTGGTCTTCTTGGAGGTGGTCTGTTGTTCCCATAAAACTCCTGCCAGGAATAAACAATATATCTGGCGTAATCCAAGGTGTCCCGACGGAATTTTCTAATTTTTCTTTGTTCTATATCTTGTTTATAGGATTCTAGTTTGTTATTTGTATCCTAAAAGATTTGTTTTAGTTCAGTTTCCGTTTTAAGTTTTGACAATTGTTCTGAGACCTCCTATATCTCTTGCTGTAAAGTTATGACAGATTTAGACAATTCCTCAACGGTGAGCAGGATCAAGTCCAATGAACACTTGTTAAGAATGTGTTCCCATCTGTTGAAAAACTCTTTGTTTTCCTTACAAAGTGTTGGCTTCAAGTAAATTCTCAGACCTTGTGGAATGTGTTTAGCTCTGTAGTATTTTGCAAGGGTGGTTGCATGCAGTTTTTGCGAAATCTCTCGTCTAATAAGACATTCTAGCTTCCGAATTAATCGTTCTGGGTTATTGTCCAAAGAAGTTACTTTGCTAGTGTCCTTAATCAGTCCTAAAATTCTAGTTGCTTCCTCTTCTGAGAAAGCTAGTGTCGTAGCTGATTTATCTGTTAATGTACTGATACTAGAGAATGGGCCTCATTAGGACCCAGGCGGTAAGGGGTTTACGGCGGCGTAAACAGCGCCGACCCTTACCGCCTGATTCCGAGGTCCCTTAGCGGCATGGAGGATTTAACACCTGCTTTTAGCAGGTGTTAAAATCCATGGCGCTAAGGGACCTTGTTGTTAATTACGCCACCATAATTTACGGTGGCGTAATTAACGCCTTCCCCACTCCCATTATGCCCTATGGGGCAAAAATGGGAATGGGGAAGGGTAAATGGGGATTGGGGACTTACCGCCCCACCAACCTCAGAATGGGGCGGTAAGTCCGCCAACCACCATGGGGTAAACGTGGTTTACGCCATGGTGGTAAAGGTACGACCCAGGCGGTAACTTACCGCCTGGGTCGTAATGAGGCCCAATGACATAATATCTGTTGTGGGAGCTAGTGTGATGTACAGTTACCAACCCACCTCAGTGGGAAACTAATACTAACAAAACACAGAAATACACTTGAACACCACTTTTTAAATCATAGTTCCTTTTGGAGTAAATAATATTAAATCGACTGTTTTATCAAAATTTGAGGTGCAGGGGAGAAAAACTCAGCCTTGGTATCTAGGCTGGAATATAATAGAGAACAAAGAAATCCATATTATGGAAAGCTACGTCCCCTGCACACATTATATAAGGCAATAAGCCTAAGGGATATTGTGACTAATTAGTGTCATCAGTGTAGTTTTAATAATTTTTTACATTAGGTTGCCCTCCAACCATCAATTCAATCCATCAGTACATATCTCAAAGATACTACTCATTACTTGAGAAATCTGCAATCCCCACTGAAGAAAATGTACTACTTTTCACAATGGAAGTGTATTTATGTGTTTTGTTAGAAGCAACCATGAATGACAACACTGAAATATTGAGTAATATCACTGCAGAATTACAGGCGGTATGCCTTGTGGCCTTGAAAAATACGTTGGTTTTGTATATGATACGTGCAAAAAAGGCCAGCATATGCAAGGGGCAGATAGCTGTGTGTTTGTGCGTGGCACCTCCACTTCTGTTCACAAAGCAATAAAGAAGCTGCATGGTATTGCTGAACAGGCCCACGTGCCCACTGGGGCATGGGACCTTACCAGCTCCTTTTGGTCCATCATCAGCTCTGCTAGCTGGAAAATTGGTGCCTTCCTAATGATTTGTCTCTTATTTCTCATAGGGGCTGGTTTTCTTCTACATTGTCTACTTGTTTGCTGCCAGGCACTTTCCCAGTTGCTCAAACCTCCTATATCACCTGTATCATTAGTAATCCATTGATAATGCAAGATGTAGCAATACAAGAAATGATGGCTATTGACATTAGTACTGAGTCTCCTTTCTCTTCCCAACCTCTATATCAGAACTTGCGCTTATAAGATAACACATATAGCAGAACTGATGTTCAAAGGGCCGCTTGTGGAAATATACATTAAATGAAAACCAGTTATTTTCTCTCTTGAAAATGTCACACAACAGTTTTGCCCGTGGTCCACAAACAGCAAAATCCCATAGACCACTGTGTGTAAGTTGCAGGCACTGCTCTCAGGCTGACAGCTAGGAAATAGCTAGTGGTCAAAATAGCATGCACCAATACCAGATGGTGGTGACCCTCCCCCCTGACCTCAGGCTAAGGATAGAAAGGAACACATGTTGAGTCTCCCCCTGCATGTCATTATTTGTTCTTCACTGCGATTACTCACCAGGCTTTCTGTTCACCCAGTCAGGGATTTATCTTCCAAGGACCCTGTGTTATGTATGTGTCATGCTAACACAGCTGAAAAAACAGTATTTCAAGAGCAAAAGATTGTAAGTAATTCAGAGAGCACTAGCAATACATTTGTGGTTGCCTCTCTCAGCTCTAGTGCTTTGTTTGATGCTAATACATGTATTTATGTGACTATGTTATTCTGTGAAGATGTCTCACTCTTGTTTTATATTCCAGGCGGGAAAACCCCTTGAGGAGGAGCTCACAGCCCTACTGCAATTAGCAGCTTTTAGCATTTCTGATTCCTACAGTCCAAGTGACATACTAACAACCACAAGTATAACTGTAACGCTCATCTGGTTTCCACGGGTTGTTGGGGCACGGTTGGAGCCCTCCCTTGATCTGGTTCCTCAGAATCACCTTCCCCCTCCGAGAGTGGTTGGACCTGCAGCTCAGGAGATGGATGTTGCCCCTGTGTGAAGAGGAGAGGCAATGAGAACCGAGTGGGGACCATGAGACTTCCCCCAGCCTTTTTGTGCCAGAATATAGTGGGCAAGCACTTTCCCATAGACGCTCACCTGTAGTTTTGTAATGTTGAGCTATCCGTCCTGCCTTTCCTAGCAGGGGCGAGTAGAATGGGCCGAGTTAACTTCACTGGCCCGTGGGAAGGTTGATCCAGACCAGCTGCGACCAATCCAAGTATGAGGTAAGTCTTTAGTATGATTATAGTTTGGTCGGAATGACTGTATTCTGTCTAGTGGTAATTCTTGCAATGTCTCATGTATATATGTGGCCGTATGAGCGCATATAAGTTCTAACCTGTTTGTTCTTTTCCCTCGTAGGTGCAGGCCGATGATGGAGAATGGCGTCCAGGCCTTTGATAAAGATTTGTGGTTGCAGGAGGGAGTCTCCGGCTCCGACCGTGGTGGGATGTTGGCTCTGAAGAAGGCTCGACTCAGGCCGTAATGGAATGGAGGTAAGAAGAAGAGTCCAGCACAGGCCACAACAAGTTGCAGGTAAGAGGCACGCTCAGTGATGCAGCAGCTGGAGCGCTAGCAATGTATAGGCTGGCAACAGTTAAGGTATGCGCTCAGCAATGTAGCGGCTGGCGACAGGTAAGATGCGTGCTCAGCGATGTAGCGGCTGGCAACAGGTAAGAGGCGCGCTCAGTGATGTGAAGGCTGGTAGCAGGTACGATGTGCGCTCAGTGATGTAGAGGCTGGTAACAGATGGAAGACTTGCAGCAGGTAAGAAGCGTCCGCAGCGACGGAGTAGCTGGAGAGAAGACGCTCACGGAGTTGAGGCGGAAGACTGCTGGTAAGAAGCGTTCCCAGGAAATCTCGAAGATGAGGCTGTAATCCAGCGAGGCACTGGTAGGTACAGCAGAGAGCGTTACGCTGCTTGGAAGTAGAATAACACGAGGCGAGGGCACGTGGATGGGCTGGCCTTATATAGGCTGGTTCAGGCCCCTCCCATAGCTCCGCCTACAAACTCCACCTTGTCCTTCTTTGGCCCTGTAGCACGTGCCTTCCAGTTCTGTTACTTGTGCCACGCCCGGCCCAGTTGCACACACCCTAGGCCTAGAGTGTGCAGAGCACACTTTAACATGAGCCTGGCGCCATAGGCGCCAGGACTGGGTCCACTGGGACCCTGGAGATGAGGAAGGACTGGCCCCATGACCAGTGGCCATGACAATAACATAGGTCCAATATACAATTTAACCAGAATACAAAAGCCTAGAATGAAGGTATCACATTGATGAAAGCCAAGAGATCAGATGTTTCTGTCACTGAATGACTCCCATCTAACCGCTTTTCCTGAAAGTGAAAAGAGGACTGAATAGCCTTTAACAATTAGCAGAAACTTAGCACTATTATGTGAAGAAATCTCTGTCTGCATCCAATCACTCTAGTTCTTCAAGTACTATTTATACAAGAGTAAGATGTATTGCAAACTAGAGCTTCAAGGACGGTGCAGTCTTGTTTGAACAAGGGCCACAGATGTAAGAGAATAACTTAGAAGACGGGTTCTGTAGCAAATGAGAAGATTCCCCTTGAAGCTGCTACCTTACAGATGATTCACAAAGCCTAAAACAGGAGCAGATATGGACATGCATCCAAGGTATGTCCTTAAGTAAGTCTTTGTGAATGACATATGTACATGAGACTCTGAAAAATTCTTCAGGCGTCCATAGATTTCCTGCAGTTTTATAATTTGTGAATCAGGTATGAGGTTTCATGTGTGAATCAGAGAAGTTCATGGCATCTCCTGGTTTGATCTAGTCGAGTGCAAATCCTTGTGAATCAGGCCCTTGTTTAAAGGTTAATATAATTTGGGCTCTGTAACACACCATTTGCTTATCAGTACTTTATGAACAATGTATACATGGACTTGTGCAATGTTGCCTACGTACATGACATTCCTATTTTTCCATCTGATGTGCAATTCCATCGAGGACATATCAGCTAATCTGTGACAATCAGTTGTGTTCCAAAATAGAGAGATGCTATATCCATTATTAGAAAAGGGACGGTATGTCCATGATGATGCGCTGCTAGCCTGATGGGTTATACTAGTTGTTAGATAAACCATAACATGCAGAGTCCATATGATTGGTTGCGAAGAGTCAAGAGTGTAAGGAACATTTTAATAAGTTTTGTCAAATCTGCCAACATGTGTTTCGACCCTACCCGGGTCTTTCTCAAGGCAAAATGTGTGCACGGTCGATACTGCTTCCTCATATTGCATCCATGTTTAAGTCACGTGATACAGTGCAGTCACGTGATCAAACACTGTATGCAAATTAGGTATTGTATTCAAACACAAGTAAAACCCTTGAAGCATCTTACGACGATTAGAAAATTGTTGATGTAATATTAGTAAGCATCAGAGTTACATAGATGCCGATCAGAAGACGCACATTCTTGCTAATGCATGCTTCCGACATTGTATGATCATGTGATTCCTAAAAGTCACGTGACAGAGTGTACATGCAGAACCTCCAAAATGTGAAGAAAAATATATGAAAAGCACTCAGCTGCGCGAATTTGACTCTATATATAAACAAGGGGGACAAAAGGGAAATGTGACCACCTGGAAAAGGGAAACATAGAAAAATGGATAAAGAAAAAAGAGAAAGAGGTTGAATAATATTTACGAAGTCTGTGTGTAAAGGCAAGGTAAATGGAAAGTGTTAATGTTCCAGCATGAGCATGTTACATGTATTGTTGCACTAGTCTGAGTAAGGATTCATGATGATCAATACACAGTAAGTTGTCAGTACTCCGGGAGTAAAAAAGAAAATATATATACTGTGCAAGGTGAAAGATAATTGCCTAGGTTTAGGTACAGGAGCCCGAGAGAATACATTGGCTGCCCCCGTGTAAAAGGCAGGAACATAGGAAACACTGAGGGTCTGGTGTAGTTGTCAAAGAAAACATATCAAAGGAGTGTTCTCCAAACCCTGGTGTACCAGACATAAGAGTCAGAAATCTCTTCACTGGCTCCCAGTGGCTGCGAGGATTAAGTTCAAAACCCTCTGCATTGTCCACAAGGCCTTCTGGGGCCTGGGGCCTAAATACCTTCAACTCTCTCTTCCTAAATATCTTCCTTCACGAGCCCTTCGCTCATCCTTCTCCAACTCCCTCATGGTCAGCCGCTTCTCGAAGCAACGAGCTGGGGGTAGATCTCTCTCCGCAGCAGGGGCCTCCCTCTGGAACAGCCTTCCTGCCTCCCTGAAACTTGAGGAGAACCATCTCCGGTTCCGGAAGCACCTCAAAACCTTCCTCTTCGCTTCTGCCTTCTCTCTCCCTCTCCCCTGCTAAACCTGCTTAACTCCCCACTGAATTCTGCACTAAACCTGCATCTGAGCCACTCTCAGCGACCTCGGTCCAGGTCCCAGCCACTCTCCACTTGCACTGCCTCCCTGGCTCCCCCTGCACTGTGGGACTGTCACTGCATCCCTACAGCCCCCTTCCCAGCACTTGCTCTGCACTTACCTCGCACTTTGCCACCAGCTGGCCCTTTTATTTATTATTTATTATTTATTTATTTTTACGCTACTTACCTTGTACCGCACTTCCCCCCCACCTCCTCCCCCTGCACTTTCTCCTTTTCCCCTTACCTCTGCACTTGCGCGATCTGAATGACACCTGGCCTAGTAGGATCGTTTGTCTGTCTTCCCCTTGTTTCCCTCCCTCCCTGCCTCGTCGCGCCTTGAAACACTTGTGTATAGGCGCGTTACAAATATCATATCATATCATATCATAGCCTGAGTGGGATATAGTAGAGTGTATGGTTAGATCTGGAGTCCCATTAAGGCTGAACCCTGCCAACCATGACATTAGTGAAATCAGAGAAAAACGTTCAGTTTGTGATCTTAGTTTAATCTAAGAGTGGAACATCTAAGTTTGCAGATGGTTTGTGCCTCAAGTTGGCGAAGTAGTAATTGTCGATCCCCTCCTCTTGGGCGTGCATGTGCTTGGAGCAGTCCAATGAAACATATATCCTTCACAGAATCTGATTGATGGTGAGTTTGCCAGTGGATCACCAGAGGCAGCTTGGGGTCTTGGCTGTTTAGATGAGAGAGTTGTTCCCGGATGCAAACTCAAAGTTCCCTAATTGTGGAACCAACATATTCCTTCTGGCAAACACATAAGATAGCATATACTATAACTTGGATTTGCAATTCATGAAGTCGTGCATCTGAATATTTAAGCCATGATGACATGTAAAATGATTTGTGGGTAAAGCAAATTGACAGAAATTGCACATACCACATTTGTAAAACCCTGTGGTTGTGGGCTTAAGCCAAGTCATGTGTTTGGACTGCACAGACTTTGGTTCAAGGAACGAGGGGCAAAGTTGATTTTTAAGAGACTTGTTTCTGGTAAAAATCAATTTGGGAAATCTAGAAGCATAGGTTTATAAATCCGGATCTAAGAGTAACAGTTGCCAATGTCTGTTGAGAGGTTTGTATAGACAATCACTGTCCTGTACATATTTTTTAATGAACTGCACCCCTTCTAACGTTGGAGTGCACTTTGCCTTGGTATGGGTTAGGATAGAATCCCTTGTAACCAGTTTGATGTAAACCCTTTGTTAATGCAAACAGAGGTGTAACCTCGTTCCGAGAACCTCTGCTGGATCAGAGAACTATCCTGCTCATATGCAACCTGTGAGCTACAGTTTCTACAAGCATGATAGAATTCACAAACGGAATATTGTTGATGACACTGTGTCTATGACAGCTACTGGCATGCAAGATGGCATTCACAGCAGTAGTTTTCCTGAAGGTTTTCTTATGGATAAGCTGATCAACAATATCAATCCTAAGATCTAAGAATTCCAACATATTAGGGCTTGTATGTCCAGAGAATTCAATGCCAAAAGTATTATTGTTCAAGTAATGTGTAAATGTTTGAAACCGTTCTGGCGTGCCACTCCAAATTATAAAAATATCGTTGATATACCTCTTCCAGATCATGATTTCTGATTCAAATTCGTGTTGCCCAAAAATGTGTTTATGCTCAAAGAAACCCATAAAGAGGTTGGCCAATGGCGGAGTGTATTTCGCTCCCATGGCCACTCCCTTCGTCTGCACATAATATTGTTCATTCAGGAGAAATTGGTTGTGTTCCAAAGTGAATGCCAGAAAATCCTTGATCATTTTAATGTGTTGTGCGTATGAAGCTAAGTGGTTGTGAAATGTAAAATAGACGGTGGCAAGTGCCAGATTGTGCTGAATAGATGTATAAAGTGCTTTCATGTTTAAACTTGCCAAATGATAATGGGGACGCCACTCAACAGATAGCAATATGAGAAGTGTTTGCGTTGAGTCTCTAAGGTAAGCAGGTAGTGTCGGTACAAGATCCCTAATGGCAGTATCAATATACTGTGATAGACCCTCAGTGGCTCAACCTATTGTATAATTTTTCCAATGATTACATTTCTGAAATTCTATAATAGCGTGCAACTCAAAGGCAACCATAGAGCGCCATCAATGGCCCTTCTGTCCCTGAGTAATCTGTTTCCCAATCACAGTTTACCAACCATGTCCCTCCCAGAAAGAGGTATTTGGTTCAACATACACCTCTAGAAGATTTACTCTAGTTCATGTCCCCCCACAGTCAAAATAGACCAATCAAGTTGTGAATCAATACCTCTGACATGACACTGAACAGTTTCACAAAGATTTGATCTCAGAGACTCCCATGGTTGAGTTTTCTTACATATTTTTGCTGAACACTTTGATAAAGTATATCCTGTTTATGGTTGTTTGTGGTTTTCAGCAGTGCCTGTTGCCTGTAATGCAGACTGGTACTACAAAGCCTGGACGAAAATATTACGCACCATCAAGTGGGCCCCTAAAAAAATGTTTTACATGGTTGCTGTGATGTGAATGTGGAACAGGGTTTTGGCACTTACACATCTGGGTTGAACTCGTGGCAGGTTTCCGAGCCTCAATGATTCATCGTCCAATTGGGAGTCTCAGATCACCGGTTGAACCTTTGACTTTTCAGATTCATTTAGCCAATCAGAGACCTCTGGCTATAAAAATCATAGCTCATTTCCTGTTCCTTTTGGGCTTTTGCTAAGTTGTGTGTCAATAACTACACAGGACGTTCTCATGCTTGGAGGGTGTTACAAGAACAGTGCTTTGTGCAGTATTGTAAAATAGTGTATTTTATACTCATAAACAGAAACACATTAATAATACTCTCACTCTTTAGTTTAACTATTCTTCTATGTATTCCCTTTTAGAGATAATGTATACACATTAAAAATAGAATGGTCAAACAATATACTGTTCCTATACTGTTCCTAACATTAACAATTATGTTGTTAAGTAGATACCCAGAATCCTACTCTTCTAAAATGTTAAAAAAGTACCAACAGACAATCAACATTGTGTATGTATCCATTGTGGCCAAATAAAACATAAAATCATACTCACAATTGTGATGCTACAGATTGCCAAGGCAGCGGACAGGTGAGGTTATATAGACCAACCCCTGGATAACCCATTAGTTGGAAAGGGTTATAAACTCTTTCAAAAAGTCCATGGCATATAGGGGCATTTAAATAACAACAACTTAAAAACCATCTAGAGCAATGGATCAAAAATGATTACAGGTAAAGCGTTTTAAATCCCCCTGTAAAGTATTCCTTTTGCCCTTCCTCTATGCTTTGATGAACCCTCTTATCCTGCCCAAAGAGGTAAAAGGGGAAGCACAGGTAATATATGGACATTGTGCCGAAACTCAGTACCATCCCAAACTCAGTGTGTCACCAGCAGAGGGAAGACTGAAAGGTAGTCCTAATGAAAATATGAAAATACATATTTTTGCATTTTTAAAGCGCTCACACAGCCCGTGGGCATCGAGGCGCTGTTACAGGAATTGTTTTTTTTGTTGTGTAATAGTTTTTTTTTGTCTTAGTTGCATATTTATAACACGCTTAAACACCCAGAGGTTTCTAAGCGCATACCCGGGGATCAAACCTGTGTTGCTTCATGTCGTCTTGCTTCCAAGGCGTGCACATTGCGCTGAGCTATCCTCCGGGGACAAATAATGATGTATTTTAATGATCCTCCCATGGAAAAGAACATTGTATGTTGAAATGGTATGGGTAAACAGGCTTGTTTTGTCTTCTAAACACTGAAACATTAAAACAATTGGCACTTGAATGAATTGGCAAAGTGCAACTTTTTAGACCCCTGTCCACTGCTCAAAGCTGTTTACTATTGCAAGGTGGAGGCATCTGCAAGCTGTTTGCTGCTTGTTTCCAAGGAAATTCAGATTTGTAATTTAGCTCTGCCTTCAAATTGTTGTAACATGCATTCAAAAACAGAATTTGGAAAAATTGAAAAATGCCATGTTTTTTTGGCAAATACTAGAATTACAGTCTTGACCTACTCATCAAAGTTTCTTCTGGCTTTCTTACCAAAGCAGATGAAGATGCTGTGGGTCTGCAGTGTCCTCCAGGCCCTCTGCTTTGTAATTCACAGTGTTATAGCCTTTGATGAAATTTCAGGAACTCCTGTCAACTGTCTGACACAGCTGGCTTGTAAAGGCTAAGTTCCACCCATGTCTCCTGGTTAGCCATTCCGATGCTAACAGATAATGATATGAGTTATGTAATCAGTAAAAACAGTACAACAGTCCATCTTGCTTGTTTGTTAACATTTGAAATATGTTTTGTTGCTATTGGTTATTTGTATAAAATTGGAATGTTTGAAAAAGATATGCCTTTGACAAATGACAAAAGATGGCAGTGCTTTATATATAACATGTTCGGCTATCAGAGTGTCCTGATTAAGCATTCAACCTTTGTTATTGTTGTATCCATTTTAGCCTGTACTTGTGTCTTTTTGTTTACATAATCATCAGATATGTTTGCAGCTTGTGTTGAGTATGTTCTGCAGTTTGCAATTAAAGTTTTTCTAAATAATTTTCTTTTTAACAAGATATCTCTGCTTGTTTGGAATTGTTCCGCTCTCTGCTGCAATGATTTCATAATAATGCAAGTCGAATGCAAGGTATCTCTGGTTCAAGGTGTTTGCTAAGCTATGCAGCTCAGGCTGTCATCAGGTTCAATTTGGTGGTTGTGGTTCGATGGCAACAAGCTGGTACCATGATATGCAGGCAAGTCAGTTCGATGCAGAGGCTCGAAGATGGATGTTTGGAAGACACCAGGGTTGATCGACTTACAGGTGTAGCAATGAAGAAGCTGGTGGTTAAAATGGTGGTTTGAGCAAGCAGAGGCCATACTTCATAATTTGAGCAGCGGTAATGATGTGGTTCAACTGGCCTGGTGCGGCCACTGGTTTGAAACAGACCCTCTGTGGTCTGAAGAATGATGAATGCCAAAGGTTGCTCTGGAATGTCCTGCTGGGCCAAATGGCATCAAACACACTAGAATCATCGCTCGAAGTGGTTTATGCCAAAAAAACAGGGATTCTTGCTGTTCTGGCTTCCAGGTAATCTGAGGCCCAATCCAGGGTTCCAGGGACTAGATTGGTCCTTGTTCTTGTGCTCCCAAAGACAGGGGATGCTGGCACGCAGCTTCAGGAGTTCTGCAGCATGTTGTGGTCCTGAGCAACACTGTGGCAGGCAGATATGCAAGTGTTGATCCAGCATCAGAGTTCACCAGCAATGGTCCCTGGGGATGGTTACGGGACAGAATTCACCTCTGCCTTGGAATACCAGCCTTTGCCTCATAATGGAGTGCTGTCCATCTTCTTTTAGGGTTGAAGTCCAGAGATGATTCAAAGAAGTGGTGTGAAACCCCTCATTTTAAAGGTAAAAGAACACAGGTGATTGGACTAAAGGTCACTTGTTTTAGGGGTCCAATCCATGTTCTTGAAAGAATTGTATGATGCCCTTCTGAGATCATACATAAAGTGCTTTGTGCTAGAGAAGGTGAAGGGGACATGATGGAGAGGCAGGGAGAAACAAGATGGTGGAACCTTACCCCAACTGTACAGAGCTATCTCTGTCTACAATAACCCCACCCCTTCTCTTCTCAATAGGATCAAAGGTCCCTTTGGTATGCAGCACCATGCTGTGAGGCTACTTTTTTTCAAAGAGTATGCTCCTTTCAATCGTAGGTCCAGGGAAGCTTCTTGTTGAGTGGCTGTCTCTGGAGGAGGGCATTTCCTACCCTCACGAAGAGATCAAAGAGGAGGCATGGCCATTCAGGTTCTTGTCCTGTCACTGCACAGAACCAGCCTGTCTGTCCAGAATACACATCACCTTGCATAACGGAGCGGGCTCACATGAGCTGACACATGTGGAAATCAAATTGGATGTGGCTACAATAATTATGCGCAGTGCCATACACCATACCCTAACTCAGGCATGGCTTATTTTTAGAGTTTAACCTGCCACCATTATGGGCTACTCATAATCATAATATTTGGGAACAGGGTGCATATATTAAATGCAGGCCCTGTGCTCCAGAGACTTGGCTGTCACTAGAGCTGTCAAGAGGACACTTGGGACCCCTGAAACTGCCACTACAATCAGGCTACTGATGCAGCAGAGTACAGGTATACACAATGTTTTTGGCATGGTGCTTATGAAAGGGGAATCTGATCACCATATTGGCCCTTCAGAGATGGAATTACCTGGATCATTTTGCTAATTAATACAGATAATAAAAAATCAAGGGCTTCTACGTCCTTGCAAGGTAGCAATGCATCACAGGTAAAGCAACTGAGAGGGTCCATACTAAAAAGAGGTGGTAAAACCACCTTACACCTTCTAAGGTCCCAGTAAGAGCTACACGTACAATTGTCATCATTAAACATCTAAAGTGACTATTTAGAATTTGCAGAGTGTCAAGGGATTTTTTGATTCACTACAATTTTATACCCACATGTTCCACTCTTAAATGCATACATAAAAGTACATATCATCATGTCTGTGATGGGAATTAATTTATCAGACACACTCAGAAATGTTTTATTTGGAAACCTTTAAAGTCAGCGGGCAAACTAATAACCAGAGCTAGGCAAATAGTGCTATTGAAAGGTCAAGATTACTCTGATTGTTTGGACTGATTAGTAGTTCAGGAAGACATGCAAGTTCAAAGTAGCTTCTCTCTCATCTCTTGGTGTTCTGGGGTTCCCCTTTTCCTAAAAGATATCATGTAATAATATGCGTTCCTTTCCTGGCAGGATCAGGTAACAAAGTGTTGAAACTAAGTCTCTGGGATTTCCCTGTGCCCCGGTATCATCTCCACCTGCAGTTCCTCAGAAACCACAAAGTAGGACCTGGGTCAAGTGAACGACCCCTTTCTTTCACTTATTCGGGTGGGACTTGCTCTTCTTAATCCCAGGTGGTTTATACCTTTCACAGGCCAGAACAGACTGTTCTTCGTTAATTTTATCCTCATCAATCCACTCCACTTTCCTATGTAAGGGTAAGAGGGCTCCAGGCATGGTCAATGGCAATCCTCAAGGTCCTTGATGGAGATAATGGAAGCTTAGCAGGGTAGACCGATGACCAAATACCCTGACAGCCCAGCAGGCTATTCTCTCTCCTCTTTCCATGGATTATCCCACTACGTATCCATCCTGTTTTTAGTTTTTCCCTTTTTTTCATGGCCTGTTCTCAGTCTCCCACTCCTCTAGGTCTCTCCTCAGTCCCTCTACCATTTCCTCTCCTGATCTTACACCGTCTCTCCACTCTTATATTTTGCAAATACATTCCTGCACCAACTCCTCATCTCTCTCTTCTAGCTCATTCTATTTCCCTAACCACCTGTCATCCATGTCTTCTTCTGCCCAAATGTCTTCTCTCTTTCTCTCTTTCTCTTTCCAACTATTACTCTCACAATCTCTGCTATGTCTCCCACCCAGGTTAGCCTTTTGTGCACTACACTCCTTATAGTCAGGGTGCTTCTCATTACATTCTCTCCCAAATGTGTCACCCATTTGGGTAGATCTCTCTGCCTGGTTAGTCTTACTCTCAATGTCGTCAACCCTCAAAGCACCTTCAGCATCCTTCAGCATCCTTCTTAGAAATCTTCTCCTTCTCCATTCTTCTGGCTCCAGTTCTCCAGGTCTGGTCTTTTAGTCTCCCTTTCTGTGCACAGGCTCCAGTATTGCCCATCTGCTTGGACCCATGCTCAAAGCTCTTGGCCATTGCTCAGGCTCTAGTTCTTCTTACTCTCTCCCCCATGCTTCTCCACATTGTACTCGGGTCTTCACTCTCTGGTCTTCAGCCACTAGTCTAAACAACCACACTGTGAGCCCATGAGTTTTCTAGGACTGTGTTCCTTCCCCCTGGATAGGGCTCCCTTTCAAGGTCTTCACCTGTGTCCTAGAATTGGCAAAGGTCTGGGATTGGCTGCTGTCATAAAATTACCTCACCTGAACTGCTGGTTCATCATTTTAGAGACCAGACCAATCCTTTATCCGCCCAGTGTATCATCTTTCCTTTTTCTGTTGCTGCAATGCACTATTTGGTAAGCTTCTTTACTTCTCCATCTTGTGAGTCTGCTAGTTGAAAATTCAATAGAAGTCTTTGTAATCCCTCTCAATGTGAAAGGAATGCTTGCTCTCTATAAAATTTAAACTCTGTATTAACACAAAGGAAGACTCTGCCGGTAGACAATAGATTGGTACGTCTTAACCATGAACTGGCAACATCTTATCATGAGTAGGAACTTGGCGCGCTGGAAAATCTCCTAAGGCCTTTTGATATGGGTTATTCCCTGCAGCAGAACATTTTGTAGCAGTAACAATGTGCATTTTCAAAGTTTTCTCATGTGTAAAACAGACAGTGTGTTTTTCTCGCTTGGACTTTTCGTCAAGCTAGTGAGACCTTCAAGCTATTTAACTCGGGGAGGGGTTCTGTACATCTTCCTACGATGAATGTCTGATGCCATGCGATGGGGATTCAATAAGGATGACAAGAGAATTATCTCCATACCACCGCCAGGCTCATCATCTGCTAGCTTTGGGAGGAAGCCAGCTCCCTTGGTCATCCAAATCAATGGGCCTCATTATGAGTGTGGCGGTCCGGAAACAAGGGTGCCGGTAATCACTCTCTGAGTCTGCCTGCCGTGGGACGCTGCGCCAAAAAGGTCTTACGCTGGCAGGCGCAGTGGCCCCTGTAGGCAGACTCATCATGGAAGTACCGGCACCGTTAGTGATGGTGCTGGTGCTTCCGTGAACCCATCATGGGAATGGGACTCCATGGGAATAGGGACATTTTCTGGGGCCTAGCTTACCGGTCCACCAGGACTTGTAATGTCCCGGTAGCACCGCAACGCTATGTGCCATAAACGGTGTTATGAGGTCGGCGGCAACCCGCCGGTCGCCCCAGCGGGTAACTACCGACCTTGTAATGAGGCCCAATGTCCCCAGAGCGAGGCAGGGCTCTTCCTAAAAATAAGCAAGCTCCAGACTGATTGTGCCACACCCTAAAGGTAATGTCTTTGTTCCATATAAGTTTCAGTAAATTCAGACAAATTCCCATTTTGGCATGTATTCTTTACTGGTTTGATGCCAATACGTATTCCGACCTGCTAACGAGGTCCTCCTCTGGGAGTTTGTTATAGTACTGTCAAATTGAAATCCTTGCTCAATTCCCATGGTGACCCTTCACTTGTGTGCAGGCGTGTTATAAATGATTTACATCATATCATATCACCATACTTCACACATAGACCTCTTACCTGTCTATTCACTCCTGAGTGGTTAAAGTACACTTTATACCTACCTGATATCAAAATGTTAGGTTCTGCAACCCGCTGACAGTCACAGGGTCTGGTTCCTTCACCTCACTGTCTAATAAGTCTTCGGTTTCCCAACACATCATACTTCAAATTCGCAATCTTCTGTACTTATACTTTTGGAATTCTGGTCCACCATCGTCCTCAAAGTTGCTATATTTATATTACCAATATCAAGATCTTAATAAATCTTTCTGCGAATAAATATAGTGATGTAGGGTTAGGGGTCACATTTCTAGACCAGTGATTGTCCCTCTTTGGAAATAGTAGATGGCACTAACTTGATAAGAAGAAGCTCAGTGGAAGACTTAACATACCATGAATAAGACTCTGCCTCACAATATCAACTTTTATTGTACTCCCCATTTAGGTACTAAATAAGGAAACTGGCCACCAGAGTCTGGATAATGATTTAAACCCTGCTAAAATACGTGCCCCATTCCCCTAATTTTAGACCAAACTTCCAATTTCAGGCCAGCAGAAAGCAACATCCAATCCTGCAGGACAAACTGCATACACCTCAAATAGTAAATTACCAACATCCATCAGCATAGCCCTTACGGCGTTTGAACACCTAAGATATATTAATGTCCTGCAGCTCATTGCAGCTCATATGAAGGATATGAGAGAGTGCCTGGTGGTAGGTGTGCCTGGGACATGAGACATACACACTGATGCCAAGGTATAATGTATAGGGACACAAGAGCCAGTAGGTTAAAGCCACACTCATGTGGAAAGACCTCAACCGTCTTGATTTGCAAGTAAGACCTAATTTTCAGGACTAGGTGGTAGCCTCTGTAGGCTCAGACACCATCCCCTCCCTTCCTTCCTTCCTAATATACCATAGAGACGGAGAGGGAATGTGACTGCCCAGTGGAGTTCCACTGTCAAGGAGAAGGGGGGGCAAGACAGGGGCAGGTCAGGTGCAGGCTCGTCACAAGAGACTTTATTAAATGTAAACAAACATAAATTAACTGCCAGCATCAATTAGAAAGGACTTTAGTACAGGGAAGATATTTGGAGGATTTACCAGGCAGAGGATGTTCGCTACAGTGCCCCAACGGCACCTGTCTGCCCTTTCTGCCCTTCATAGTCCAGGGATAAAGATAGAGAAAAACCTTGAAGATTCAGACAACTGTCACTGATATATAAACTTCTTATTAAGAGGAATGCAGTGATTAAGGACAGATTCCAGATATAAAGACAAGGGAGTAGCATAGACAGTGTGGGAAGGAAGCAGACTTGCAGGGGGAGCCAGCACAGCGGTCCATGAGGCACACTGAAGCATAGCAAATTAGTCACAAATCTGAGGTGTGTCAAGTGAGATGCAAAGGCATCTGCACTGAAGCAGTGTGCACACTGAGCATTTAAGAGACCGCAAAGGCAAAATAGGAGATTCGGGACTCTGTAGTCTGGAAAAGGAGGACAAGTGGGAAAAAGCAGGAGCGAGGCCGGGAAAAGGTCAGCAAAGCTCAAACCCCAAAGAAAGGGTGGAGGAGAGGCTTGAACCACAAAATATACAATGAAGCACAAATGACTGGAATCCACACGAGGCTGAATGGGAACAAAGGGGGATCCACTGAAGACCGTTGCCAAGCAATTTCTTAACACTACTTAAGGTAATTTATATCCCCACCCCATCCCATTAGAAGGCTAGGCCATACTTTGTTTCTACCAAAACATAATCTCTGGGGGCCATCTTGGAATGATATGTACTTATGCAAAATGCTATTCCCAGGATTTAACAGGGCATTTTACCCCTTGGTTTCTGATCTGTTTTACCAACCAATGTCCATCTGGGACACTCCTTTCGCCTACTTGCTACTCTCTGAATCCTAACACTAATAGAAAATGGCTGGGAAAAGTTCAAATCTATAGAAGATTTGCCCCAGGTGCTGGAACATTGGCCTATAATTAGTTGGAGGATGCCCTGCAGAGGGAGCAGAACCGGGAGGATGTGAGGGCAGATGACAGGAGTTTTCATGCCCGGGGGAATAAGAGACAACTTGAGACTAGTTAAACATTCACTATTTGTTTTTGATCACGCAAAGTTGGGATTTGGGTTATTAAAGGAAATGGTCAGAGTCACCACCCAAATAGTGGACAATGGTCCCCAGTCCTCCCCTCTCTACAATAATTATCCGATCACCAGAACCACTCTCAAATCTCAGACAGCTGACACTGATCTCAGGTTCAATTAGCTCAGGCTCAGCCCCACTGGGGTAGCGCTCAAGTGCTAAGGTGGGCCGAGATGAGTGAATGTGAAATTGGTGTCATCTGTACCAGGGTTTAGAGTGGGACTGGTTATTGTGTAAAGGTTAGGTGAAATACGATTTCTCCAGCTGTTCTCAGTTTCATGGAGGACTGCTCCAAGGCTGTGCAGGCAAAGCTTAGAAAGCGACTGTCTGGCATCTTGGATTTAGTATGCCAACATCTCCTAGAATTCCAGCTTTGCATCTGAATGACTCCCAGGGGAGTTTTTGAGGCATCTACCTAACAACTGCATGTCTCCTGTCATGTAGGATTCATTAGAGGTACTGCGTGGCTCATAGACTCCCATGGATTTGGGTCTGCATGTGGCTTGCTTCTCGTTCTTCTTGATTCCCCTTCTCAATATCTCTTGTGCGGTTCTTGGGCCATAATAAGGCTCTTAGAGCAGTAGTAGGTTTTCTACAAACAAGTTTAGAGAATGAATGGGTGACCTGGGAATCCCCCTGTATACCACTTGGGAGGCCTGCATCATGGACTGGGTAGAGGTCCCCAGGCCCTTGGGTCACCCACTCTCATGCACTAGTCTGCCACCTGTCACCTCATCACAGTATAGAACTAGACCAAATGCATTTATCACAGCATCCAGTTTCAATACACAAGCAATGTATGAATGTATGCCATTGCACAGTCATTTAATATCAGACTTGGACCTCTGCTTTGACAATGACAAACTATTTTCTATATGGATGTGTTTTGTGCATGGTACCTCCGGATCAACTGTTTAATCCACATCTCCTTCCCAATCTTTCCAACAAACTCAACTGTAAAGAGGTTGGTAAGAACTAAGGGCCAGTCAAGCCTTGGATGTGGTAAATTGTGGATCCTCCAGAGCTCATCACACCCTTCATCGAGAGGAATCTAGGTGGAAAAGCACAGGACCTCTGCCTGTGCGTTTGAGGTCCCACCATCTGAACAGGTCACAAAGAAATACAAGAGTTATCCCCAAGACTAGGGGTGATGTCAGTCTAAAAAGAAACCACCAAACTAAATGTATCAGAAAACAAGGTTGTCATCCACACAGTTAGAAGGCCAGGGTTTGGTTTGAGGAAGACCAGACTGAGCACATGCAGTAGTATCCGCTCCTGGCTAAGATTCCTGAATGGTGTTCTTTGTCATTCAGACAACACTCTTAGACAGTGGGTGCTTCAATCCAACATGTCATCAAAGAAACAAATCAAACGTATTGGAAGGGTTTGAGGGATGCTAACAAATAGGACCCCTGGGCACCATTACTCTTCAGATTCAATCCAAAATGATGGACACAATATTTAATAGTTTGGTCTTTGTAGGACAGGTTCCAAATCAGTAATTTACAGACAATACCTGAGAAATCAAGCAGATACACATGGGGAGGAGGTGGTCCTAGATTGCAAGGACCAATTATGAAATATACTATCAGATAAACAAACCCACAATCGGAACAAATGTTGAATTAATCTCCCAATCTACACTTATAAAAGGGGCAGGGATCTCCACACAGTGAAGATGTTTATCTGGAGGGTGTCACTTTAGGAAACAGTGAGATGTTCCTAAAAGAGAAGGGAGTGTAGAGAGAGTGAAAATAGAGCAGCGCTAAGCTAAGAATGGATGGTGTAGTGCCAAGGCCACACCAAGAAAGCTGGCTAAAGGGACGGCGTGGGAAGAAAAGGGAAACAAGACCAGAGGAGCCATAACTGAAGGGCTGCTAGACAAGCTGAATAATCCTGTGGTCAAGAGATCAAATACAGATAGCTAAGAAGCCCCTTACAGGAGTAAGCATTAAGACAATCCAAGTGTGAACTGTCAGAAACTAGCTGAGAACTATAATACAGACCATGTTGTAAATAGAAAGGCCAGCAGCCCAAATTCAAGGACGACTTGCTGGATAATAGGTTTAGCTAGAGGGCTCATAACCTCTACTCATAGAGACACTGTAGGTGGTGTCACGAGGTTACACTTAGGGTCAATAAGGATGCAAATACCATAGGTTATAGTTAAATAGCTTTATTCAGTGAATTGTGTGGAGATAGGCCCCAATTTACCAAACCTAATAAAATCAATGCTCAAGAATGGAGTACTCAAAATGCACGACAAAACCAACTTTATTCAAAACACAGAGGGCCTCATTACAACTCAGGCGTTAAGGGTTAACGCCACCGTTAACCCTTAACGCCTGATTCTGATTTTAACGCCTGCTTTTAGCAGGCGTTAAAATCCATGGCGCTAACCTGCCATGGTGCTAATTACGCCGCCGTAATTTACGGCGGCGTAATTAGCGCCTTCCCCACTCCCATTATGCCCTATGGGGCAAAAATGGGAATGGGGAAGGGAAAATGGGAAATGGGGATTTACCGCCCCACTCACCTTGGAATGAGGCGGTAAATCCGCCATCCACCATGGTGTAAACGGAGTTTACACCATGGTGGTAAAGTTGGTGCACTTAGCACCAAGGTTGTAATGAGGCCCAGAATCTCGTCCGGGACATTATACAAGAAGCACTCGTAGCTCTCAACGTTACAATGGTTGCAAGCAGATTTTGTAGCAAAAATACAGCAGTGACTTCGTATTGCAATATAATTTCACAAAACCTATGAGGATTTGGGGTTGGTTAATCTCTCAAGCAACATATAGGATACATAAGGGTGAGTTACTTCATTGGTGAACACCTATCTGATGGCTCCGCCCGGACCCACCCCATTATAGATACTACTTTCAAGACATTGTTACAGTGACTGTTGATTGGTTGACACTATCCATCATAGGTGGTGTGGCAAGGAGGATTTCTATTGGATGGAACTTTACTAGCCACCATTGGACACTGTGACGGGAAGTCAAGACATTAGCCTGGCCTAATGTGGTGGGAGAGTAGTCCATGGTCTGAAATAATTCCAATTAAAAGTGACTCCTTGTCATTCCCAGGCGAAGAGACCTATCCCTTCCTTTGTGCTTGACCTTGTGTATCATCTTGTGTCTGTCTGTATTTGGCTCCCAATGAATAGCCAGTGTTCTTCATGTCTTGATCACTTGCTAAGGGACCACGGTGGACTACCAATTTCTCTCAATTTACTGAGCTTTTAGATACACCTAATGTGCATGTCGTATTCTTTGAGGCCATTTGAGGTTGCCCAACAGTTATTCTCTATGGAGTCTTTTTGGCTTACTGTTCTTGTGCACCTGGGCATCAATGGCTGTTTGTACTTTTATTAAAATGTAATGAACTTAGGATTCTACTGCTTTGCATCCTGGGAACTGTTATCTTGTAGCTATGTTCCACTCCTCTATTACTCACATCCTTCCTTTCTGACCTTGGTGCTGGCTGTGAGCTACTGTCTGGGCTCTGTACAAGCTTCTAAAGTACATGTGTTTTTGTTAATTCATCGTCTTGGAGTTTTGAGGTCTTACTAATTTTTAGACCTGCTGCGGCCTCTGTGTTAGGAAAATGGCTGCACTTCTGTACTCTTGCTTCCATATTGGTGACTTATAGTTGTGTCTTTTCACCTTGTACATCTGCCATATGATGGTGTCCCTGCCTGTGTATTCTGCCTCATATCTGCCTATAATTTATCTGCCCTTTCAGTGTAGTGAGTCCCCTTGGTATGCAGGAACCTCTGGTCTTTTATCCTATTTACAAACATACTATTTTTGTACTATAAAACCTACTTTTAATTCCTACTTGTGCCACACAGCCTAATCAATTCTTCATGGCAGATGCAGGTACATTCACTTGTTTAAGCCTGTTGTTTCATGGAGTCCATTTTAGCTTGAATTGTATCTCTCCACTAGGCTCATGGGGCGGTAAGGTAGCCTCAGTTTGTATAATTTCTCACCATTGTGGCATAGGGCAGGGCAGAGACAGCAGTTGGTAATAACATTCATCTGCGTCCCTGGGGTTTGCCTGGGCTTCCTCTAGCATCCTCTCGATTCACATCTCTGATCTCACAGTAGTTTGCTTAACCTTGTCTCATTCCTCCTCAAATCATGCTCTCTTCTCCTTGATATTTCCATCATCTGCTGATGGTTTTATTTCTTCTTCCACATCCTGGGATGCTATTGAATGGTCTGCTCTGGTCCCTTTGCCTACTGTTGTTTACCTTAAGCTACCTGCTTCTATGGGCATTGCCTCCTTCCCCTGGGTTTCCACCACCTCCTCATGGGCGTAATTTTAGGGGGGGACAGGGATGTTTGTCCCCCCCCAACTTTCATGGCACACCATTTTGTCCCCATTCATTTGGCTGGGGCAACTTTTCTTCAGATGTCATGTCCCCCCCAACTTTGTCTGCAAAGTTACTCCACTGCACCTCCTCTTGACTTCAACTACGGGGTCCTGATGCTATTAATTCCTCCTGCATCCATCCTCATTCTGATTTCACCACCTTGTCGTTCATACATTTAAGTCTCACCACCTCCTCCTGTCCTTTCTCACTCTTTGATGACACCAGCACCTTCTTGGCCCTCCTAGTTCTTACCTCCTTCTACTGCCTACTGATCTCACATCTCTACTCTCTTCTGTCTCTCCACCCTCTGCTCCTTCCACAACTCCGCAGGCTTTGGCCTTCTCCAAATGTGATGCTCCTGGAACCCACAGTGAGCAACTTTGAGTGGATACTTTTTAAATGTGTGTCCCCCACCCACCCCTTGGGGTTGTCTGACAGTGAGGGTCTGCATCTGTGACTTGGAATGTTGTAAGGGTTGCAACTGGTTGCTTCCCAAGTGCACCTTGGGCTGCATTAGGCTAACAGGGCTGACCAGGTATGTAACCAGCCTGTCCAGTATCTTGGATGTTAATGTTCTGCCTAGATGCTGCCTGTGCTGAGCTGTGTGTCCAATGTGTGAATTAGAGGCAGTTAACAAACTGGGCAAACTTTCGCAACACTTTTTTTCCATTTCAGATATATTGTGATGGGAAATAGAAATATTGTATCTTTGGGTGAGAATCCCTTACCACAGAACAATGCCTCTCTAAATGTGTTTCCCCCTACAGGTTATCGGTGTTTAGGAAGTAAGGGATTTCAAACATTGTCACCACAGGTCCAGCGAACATCAGGATATTACTTATTTTATGCATCGTGTGAATAGGTACCTGTGTCTGAACATACTCTACTATAGTCAAGTACAGGGAAATAGTGTTCTTAAATGAAAGCTCCCTTTTCCTGTGCTACAGTTATTGGGTCTGTTCAGGGGGAGGTTCAGGCTCTCTCGGTTGGGGTGGGAATTCACCAGTAATGCCCTGCAAGGGATTTGAGCAGGAGTCAAAACCCTCAAGGCAGCCCTCACATACTGTGATTGTGAGGTGAAGAGAATCTGTATCCCCAAGTCTGGCCTTTGATTACCTGCTATGATTGTCCCCTGCCATGTGACAGGGATCAAGGTAGAGTGAGCAGGGGATTTTCCCTATACAGCTTCCATAACCAACATCCACTGGCATGGGGTGATATTTGTCCCCTTGAACCACATACACTCTTTGCATAGCATCAATCACCTTAAAGACAAGGGAGTGTAAGTTCTTGCTCAGGTAACTGCATGAGGCTGTTACCACATTCCTTCGGGGACAAAGACACTTTCACAGGACATCACCAGCTCCAGAACAAGACAGGCCCACGACCACTGTCTGGATTATGACCCAGCCATCTAGAGACAGCAAGCATCTTGAAAGAGTGTGAAAGGGCCTCCCACTCACTGTGGTTGTGAGTTTTGCTGACCATTGTCCTTGGTGAATGCCAATAAGCCTTTTGCCTGGCTAAAGCAGGGATGGGTTTGTTTTTGGACTTCTGGCCCTATGGGAATAGGCTTTAGACTACAGAAGGACTTAAGTCCTCCAGTTCTTTAGAGTATGTATACAATCACAAACTTTGTGTTTCTCCTTATGACTTCCAGTAATTTGCTTAGAAATCTCTCCTCTTGGTGGTCATCTTCCAACTCATCCACAAAGGGAAACTAAAGTAAAGGATGAAAATCCACTCATGTGTCATGTGTTTCTGTGTTCACTACCCAGACTCCATCATTGTTCAACACTAATGTTAAGCATTCAAATTATGGTCTGGTGTGTTGTGGACATTTTGGAGTTTGCCTACATTTTCTTGGGAGTTACATACTCATGCCGACAAATATAATATTGACAACTTGGTTTTACTCTGTATTGATTTTTTATTGTACCCAATCCTGCTTGTAGTGTGTTTGATTCATGCAAGTAAAACCGATTCATTTTTTCTAAATTAATGTTTGGTCTTTATGATTTGGTAATTACATAGTTCAAAGTTTCATCAAAGTGCCCTCGTTGTAATTCTTGTCGTTTATTGATGTGCTCTCTCCAGTAATCAGGATCGTTTTACATAAAAGCGACTAAAAGATCTGAGTATATGCTGCTTGTACATGTAGTAATGTATGCATTCATTTTACATCAGGTATTGTAGAAATTATCCCACTGGAACCAGTGCAGGATTAAACCCTGTGGAGGCCCCCAGGTAGTCGAAATATCACCCCGACCCCTTCGCAAATGATCGCCTAATATGTTTTAAATGTTCTGCACCACTTTATTTTGATCCGTTGTCGAGGAGCTCCAAAAGGGAGTTATACCCATAGGGTGTCTACTTGTCCTAATGGGTAATCCGGCACCGACTGGAACTGTTTGTAATCCATTAACCAGACTACACCCCATCACAGTCCTCTCAAACCCAAACAATCTCGCCATGATACGATATTACTACATTGTTTTGAGCGTGTTTGGATGAAGTCTGCTGCTTAGTTGTCTTTAGAAAGACACAGAGCGGGAGAGAGAGCAAAGGGAGCTGTGATGTAAGACAAACACTGAGAAGCTCAACTGGCACATTGAGAGTGAAAGGGGTAACACGCCTGAGTATATGCCATTCAAAAGCTGATTTAAAAAAATCATACCCCTGCAGGGGCTGGCGCCCTGATCGTTGAGGAGGCACTAGGCCCTCAATTGGACAGCCTATTTTACTGCTGGGATCTGTGCGTGGGGCTCTCCTGGATCCTCTGGGCCCTGCAAACTTGTCCGGAGGCACCTTGCGGCACCCCGCGGCCCTTATTACTGTTGCCCTGCGCTCCTGCTCTTTTCCCCATAGGAGTCGGGCCGGCCACCTTGAGGTCGCGCGGCAGCCCCTGCTGACTCAGTGGACTGGGGGAAAGACATATACACAATGCCCAAGCTACTGCTACACGCATCTTCCCACTACTGGGGCTGCCCTGCTTGCATCCACGTGTGCCTGGAAAACTGGGACCTCTTATCCCATTTCATCACGTTGCGTCTCAGCCCTCGACACTACAGCCTGAACCTCCTGCGGGTGCAGTCGACATCCCTGCCCTGCTACCTGGCTGGGCCTTCATTCTAACCTCTTGTCATCCTACGAGGCACCCACAGTATATCTGGGGACCCCAGCTCTAACTGCCTGTATCTACCACACCGGATAGCCCACGCCTGGGCCCCCATTGCGTAGCTAACCAAGCAGAGATGTCTAATCGCTCCCGAGGCACTAGCAAGGTGGGGGCAATGGATACAATTGCTAAGGTGGCACCCAGAGCGGACCCAGATCACTCACCACTCAACCCAGATGATCCTGTCTCGCCTCCTGGCGCTCCTGCCCCAGATCTCACTGCAATGATGTAGTCTGTGACTAAAAACTTCGCTTCCTTTCACGAGAAGCTTAACAACATAAATGTCAACGTTGCCTCACTCAAATCCCAAATTCATCATGCTGGCACCAGGATCACTGAGGCGGAATCTCGAATAGGGGCTAACGAAGACACGTTACACTCCCTCCAGGATACTGTTACCACGCGCACGCATGACATGAAGTCCGTAAAGGCTAAATGTGATGATTTAGAGTCCATTTCACGTAGGAACAACATGCGTATCATAGGGGTTCCGGAAAATGCACTCAAGGGCACATGGAGCTGGCCGTTGAAAACCTGCTCAAGAAGCTACTTGACAACCCTGATCTGCCCCCCTTCCTCACTGTTGAACATGCATACAGCGCTCTAGCCCCTCAACCCAAGCCCTGTGACTTCCCTAGGCCTGTCGTTGCCAAAATTCTGAACTACAGAGACAGGGACCTCATCCTCCTCCTTGCACGTGAGAAGGGGGAACTTCTCCTTGGCTCCCAAACCATCCAGATTTTCCCTGACTTCTCGGTGGGTGTTCAGTAGGAGCGGCGGCAATTCCTTGGGGTGAAAAAGTTGTTAAGAGAGCGCAACATTTCCTACCCAATCTTGTTTCCTGCGCGACTCAAATTTACCTTTAGGGAAAAACTTTACTTCTTTATGGTACTTGACAAGGCAGTGAAGTTCATTGAAGCGCAGATACCTCTCCATAACCCCGCTGAGGACCTCATGGGAAATGGCTAACCCACTATGGGCCCACAACAGTATTTTCCATTAGGACTCGTTAATGGTTTTTCTGTCTCCTGGTTATCCATGTTGGCTCATTAATATGCATTCTAAAAATGTGATGATGGTGACACGGGCCATTTCGGCTCTCCTTCGAGAGAATCGCTTGTTTATTGCTAGCTATGAGGCACTTGGGTGGTCATGCAGGCCTGGCCATGGCCCAACCAGTTACATTGATCCTCAGGTTCCTCAGGTAGCTCTTTTATGCTCGCTGTGGGGGAGAGGCCTCTGGCTCGTAATTTGCTCGTGGCAGCTTGGCCACGTTAACTCATGACCTATTTACATTACCTGTGAAGCACATATTGATTAATGTAACTGCTTTACTGTTATGTGATCCGCTGATACATGTACCATACTGGTACTTAATTGCTCCAGTTCTTTCCTTGGTGTCCGCACAGCAATAGCGCACCCTACTGCAGTTGCAACGGCTAATCTTGAGGGGTTCTTGATTGTTGGCCCCTGTTGGGCCCGCAGAGCAGCTGGACCAAGTTGTGATGAGTCCGGTGATATCTGGTTAAGGGGAATTGTTGGTAAATGTGGGTTGGGGGTGGTTACGGGCACTGCTGATCGTTGTTGGGTGGTGAGGGGCGGGGGAGGTTTTGTTTGGGGTGAATTTATAAAAAAAATGGCAGAGGAAAAGCAGCATCTCGCGCTATGAAAGAGTTGCATAAATGTAATGTCCCTTGCTGGGATTACACACTGAGCTACATGTGCTGGGATGTACACAGGATTTGCGAGATGCCCACTGAGGTAATGTCCTGGAATGTCCGGGGCCTAGGTAATTACACTAAGTCTCGCAAGATTGTGTCCTATGCTCAAAGACATGGGATTAGGATACTCATGCTGCAAGAGACACATGCTCGGACTCACCTGGCAACTGTCATCGCACCATCTTGGGACCCAACAGATTTTACACAACCTACTCCACACAGGCTAGAGGTGTATTGACCTTGATACACAAGTTTATTAAATTCACTCTCCTAAAAAGCTACGTTGACCCCGACGGCAGATACGTCATATTGCACTGCAGGCTGGTGGATAGGGAATATCTCTTGGTAAAGACCTATGGCCCAATGTTGATTCCCCTGATTTTTTTGATGCCGTGTCCACAATCCTACTGGGCTATGTGGGGATCCAGATCATCTGGGTGGGGGGGATATGACCCTGGTACTTGATGTTGACCTTGATAGGACGGGAGTGGCACCCAGGGCACTATTGCGAGCAGCACGCAAACTGCATTCATACTGTGCTGCGCTCGACATCCGTGTTATCTGGAGGTCTTTCCATCCCCACCTGCGTGAATACACGTTCTACTCAACTGTGCATGATAGCTCATCCAGAATGGATCTCTTCTTGGTGTCCAATGGGCTAGTTGGTACTGACCCGTACGATATCTGACCATGCACCCGTTACTCTATCGGTTGAGCTTAGATTGCCGGTTTCCGCTTGTACCACCTGGCGTTTTAAATCTGAGGCCCTCTTGGATATTGTATTTAAAGTCAATATACTGGCCGACATCACTACCTATTTTGAATGCAATTCCCTACAGTCCACCACAGCTAGCGTCCGGTGGGACGCATTTAAGGTATATATCAGGAGGATGTCTATCTCCAGGGAGTCTGGTGTGCTGAAAACCATTAGAAACTACCTTACTCGCTCCGAGGCCAGGCTCCGTGACATAGAACGGGACTGCACCACTGCGGCCGACCACGCTAAACTAGCACAAATCAACGAGGAACTCAGTGTCTTTGATGCGCATGCCACCAGGGAGGTGCGCTACTTCAGCCAGCCGCTAGCTGCGCACAGGTATGGGGAGGGGGACAGACCCGGGAAAACACTCGCCAGACTAACAAGGGGGGAACGGGGCCAGACCCAAGTTGTATCCATCATGGATGCAGAGGGAATTCCACAATTGTCAGACCAGCGGATACTAGAAATGTTCACTGATTTCTACACTGACCTTTACGCTGCACCCCCAGAACATAGTGAGTAACATATGAGGGACCTCCTTGCCCAGATCCCTATGACACTTATCTCCGATTCCACTAGGGATCAGCTTGACTCTCCGATCTCGCTTGAGGAGGTGGTTGAGGTAATCTCCAATCTTCCCAAGAGCAGGGCTCCTGGGCCGGATGGGCTTACACCTGAGTTTTACCAGGAACATGTTGCCATCCTTGCTCCCAGACTCCTGGAGGTCTGGAATGAATCACTCCGTCTAGCCGTCCTCCCCCACTCACTGCGTGAGGCTATCATCATGGTGCTGCACAAGCCTGGCAAGCCTAGTGATGAGTGCGGCTCATATAGACCCCTGTCACTGATGAACATCGACACAGAAATGTTTGCTAAGGCGATCGCTAACCGCTTCCTTCCTCTCATGACACACTTGGTACATGAGGCCCAATCGGGGTTTGTGCCAGGGATGTCTCCCTCCCAAAACATCCGGCGGCTTTTCAATGTTATGGCCACAATTGACCAGGATGCCAATGCCATTGCCGTTGCACTTGATGCCCAGAAGGCATTTGACATGGTATCTTGGAAATATATGTGGCTGGTTCTGGAGACTATGGGTATCGGCCCCGATATGATTAGATACATGAATCTATTGTACACAGACCCGGTGGCCAGGGTGCAGGTTACTCTTTGACTTCTGCGTTGTTGACACTTTTCAGGGGCACCCGCCAAGGCTGCCCGTTCGCCCCGATACTCTTCGCACTGGTCATAGAGCCCATCGCAGACCACATTAGAGCTAGACACACTCACAGAGAGATCCGATTGACTGGCACCCCTGAAATAATATCCCTGTAAACTGATGATGTATTACTTATGTTAGAGATCCCACCACTCACCTTGACCCCATCCTCCGAGACATCAGGCGTATTGGCACCTGCTCAGGATTTACAATCAATTATTCCAAGTCCCAAATTTTCTCACTTACCAATAGCACACCACAACCTGCCTCTGAATATCCACTGCGCTGGTCCCCCGGCGGTATTCGATATTTGGGGGTTCAGATGTCCCTGTCCGGGCCCACTCTGCTGGCGGATAACTATGAGGCTGCTGTGCAATTTGCCGAGTCCAAGATGGCCAGATGGCGCTCCCTTCCACTGTCACTTGCTGGGAAGCTCTCCCTCATCAAAATGATCCTGGTCCCTAAGTTGCTATATATATTCTGCAAAGTCCCCATTTGGCCCGGGAAACACTACTTTACGAACTTACATAAAATGTGTGCACAGTTCCTATGGCACTCGGGTGCGGTCCGCAAGAAATGGCTAGACATGGTGCTCACATATGAATGTGGCGGGCTTACAGCGCCCGATCTAATGTTGTATTGGGTTGCTGCGCAGCCCCAATATGCTACATACTGGTACCCGAGTCCTTTAACCCGCCCGCATGTTAAGCTGGAAACATTGGCCGCAGCCAGGACCACCATCATGTCCCTAGTGGTCCAGCGCGAGTTCTCACCTGACTCCCCATTTGACCCAGTGGAGGTGTCACGATTTTCAGTAATAATCCCAAATCACCACCGGATTCCAACATGGCGGTTCACTTTCTCTGTATTTCAACACACTGAACCAGGAAAAAGACACGTTGCTACTCTCTCAGGAGTCCGCAATCGCTATGTAAATTCGTGTTAGGGAGGTTTACTTCTCAGCTTACTTGCTTACCTGCTTTTCATTTCTTGATTCCTGTTTGTTATTCTTTTCTCTGATCCGTTATTTTTTTACTTAGAACTCCTCAGGTCCAGTCGAATACAGGGATCGGCAAACGCTGCAGAAGCCGCATGATCAGGAGATTCATATGCTCCACCCATTCCACTTACGACTTTGGGTTCTAACTCCTGGTAGGCCGTTGTTCTTCCGGTGTTTGTAGACAGGGGGACTCTGATGTTTGACTCTAAATGAAGGTTCTCTTTCCACCTTAGTTATTCGCAGCCTTAGACAGTCTGTTGTCACACAACTAGACCAACGGAAATCGCTCTATTCAGAGCCGGTCTCATCCGCAACCAGGTACGTGGTTATTTGCAAATCCGCCTGTAAGCAGTCATCACAGTTCGGTGTATGTATTGACTATTTCAAACTTTCATTCTTTAGTCATTCTATTTTTACTGAAGCCTTCTCCTTTCTGTCGCTCTGCTCAACAACTCACTACCCTGCTAATCAGTGGTAAGATTTCAGAGCTTAATAATCATTTCTCTTAACACCTATTAATCACGTTAACTCCTCTGACTTTCCTCTTTATATATCCACCAGTCATCCCGACATTGCAGGTCAGGAGCAGATCATCTAAGCCTACGTCAGACCAGACTCCCAGGATAGGATATTTCCATCACTGGGATGCTTCAGGAGACATTGCACTCTAGCAGCTCCTCAGGGTTTTTTCCCCATGAGGGTTTCCCTGGGGCTTTTCCGGTGATCAAGCTTTTTGCCGGGCCACCAGCAGTGTCCCAGGGGATTCCTACTTTCATCTAGAGACGGTACAAAACCCCAGTATCCAACCTGAGTGCTACTTACCGTATCCAGTCTATCTCCTTCATTCACTCCCCAGGTGAGAGTCCTATTTGTCTGATTCGGTTCTTACTTGGGACAATTGTGAGTGTGGTTTTGCTAGATGTGTACATTATCCATAACAGGAGGCCACTTTACTTGCCTGGAGCCCATCCTCACCATATCAGCTGACACATGCCCCTATTATAAATGGCTCCCTGCTTGGAGATTTCCCAGGCTGAAACCCACATATGATACGGCTCTGGCCTGCCAATGGGAAGCCTTGGGATACCGGGCACTCACCGACTTCTTCCCCAATTGGAGGTTCATCGACCATCAGACTTGGAAGCAGGGCCACACGGGATTGGCACTTGAAATGTTTCAGTATTATAGACTCTGCACCTCTTTCCGTACTATGTGGCCCACCTTCCCTAATGAGCCTCCCGATATTCTCCCAAGGTTGCCTTCATCGCCAACTCCAGTGGCGCCCGTGGTGTGATTTCCTCCCCTTACAAACTTGTGTTGGCCTAGAAACCCCCCCCCCGTTCCCCCTGTGCACGCTCCGAGTGGGCGGATGAGCTGAACCTGGAGATCTCTGACCATCTATGGAAAAAGATGTGTTCCCACACCAAAAGAGTATCTCTCAACCTCTGCTATTGTATCATCCAGTTTAAATTGCTTAACAGACTGTACTATACACCTTGCAGACACTCCAAATTTGCTGGTACTGACATACACACATGCGCCCGCTGCAAGGAGGAAGGTGCAGACCACTTACACATGTTCTGGCTATGCCATAAGCCGGCTGACTTCTGGGAGGCGATCCTGGGTGCCCTTGCTGACATCACGGGTGTGGTGATCGACCCAGACCCATTGGGTGTCTTGTTTGAAGTATGGGAATCCGAGGACACTAGACAGCAGGCTACATTTCTTGACATTGGCTGCATGGTAGCTAAGAAGTGCGTGCTGCAGTGCTGGGAAAGTCCCTCTCCCCCAACCTTTCAGAAATGGCTTGGTGCACTTACCTGGTCTCGTACCTGTGAGGAAGAGTATCTGACAACGCTCCCAACACACTCCCGCCCCAGGAATGTGTGGTCAGCCTTTAATGGTTATCTCATGAATCAATCTAAAGATGTGTCTGGTGGCAACTCTCCCGTTGCCTCATAGTCGCACTCCTATATGCTGTGCATAAGACTTCTCTTGTCTTCTACTTAATTGTTGTATTCCCGGCTCGGCATGTATGATGTATTTCGCCAATGCATTTTCTGTACTATGCACTCTGACTTATGTGGTTGCTGTAACTTCTGCCTATAAATGAAAACTTAAAAAAAAAAAAACAGGCTTACAATTAACAATTGCCACATGAGCAATTGCCTTGGAAGAATGCTTCATTTCTAAACTCGAGTTGGAACTATTGCTCTGCAATGATCATAGAAATGTTACCTGAATGAGATTTTCAGTATATGCTTGAGGCTATAAGAAAATAGAAGTGAGGCCCATGGGATTGAATTGCTTTTGTATATATAGGCGGTTTCGATTACATATGTTTGCACAGTACTGTGCAATAAACTATCATACTGAATATTGTCATTGTTCGTTCTGCATTCACCTGTACTCGGTACCATACTGCATAGCTACTGCACTCGTCATCGACATTTGAAGTTTTGGTCAACAAGTGACATTTGGGTCAGCTATTATTTTTTTTATTTTTTTAATCATCAACTAGTGGCACCGGTCCACACTTAGTATACGACTAGGAAAAAAATGCCCTGCTGAAAAAAAACATATTAATTCAAGGCATTTTTTGCACCAGGGCAAAGTGCGAGGACTATACTGACCGGTTGCAAAAGTTAATAGAAATAATCCGTTTTTTTACACCAGGGCACTTGTTCCCGAGTGCAATGCGGAATGTGAATCCCGGGTTCCCTTCGAGGGGGCAGGAATACCTCGCAGTGACGAAGTTCATGGTGTCATGTTTTCTCCTGTTACATATGCTGGTGCTGCTTCGAATTAAAACCTGTGCTTTGCTTTATTATGTTTTTGCTGAGGAGCATGGAGACCCGCGTGGGGGGCAAGGGGGTGAAACGACGAAAATAACGATACCCAACCAAATGTATCGTGCGCAATTTAAACTAGCTGCAGATGTTCCCAGTTCTGTAACTTAAGAGCCACGTTCGACTAAGTGGAATACATTAACTCTTCGTGCAAAGACACGGTCTTACCGAGTCCATGGGCCCCAAAACAAGGCCCCCATTGTTCTAGTAAAAGGGGAGTTTGCTGAAAGCTGGCAGTGGGGGGGCATTTTCTGGAGGCCATTTGCAAGCTTTTTGTCATGCTAATGCAAATTAGGGAAGCTGATTTTCACAGAATCTGGACACTAGTCACTTCAACCCGTGTTATTAAAACCAGGGTAATGGCATCACTGCCTCAAGCACCTCCTGGCATTAAGTAGCAGTCGTTGAACCTATATTTAAGGTCTGAGTGGATCTCAAAGAGATGGGAGGAGTGGGGGGGGGGGGTTAATGGATCCCTCGTTGGCCTAAAATGGCAGAAATGGATAAAGCAATATACGGTGACAGACATCCAGCAATTCATCAGCCCTGGGTGGGGGTGAGGAAGAGGAGGGGAGAAGGGGGCGAGGGGTGCAGCTGCCCATCCACACGGACCCGCAGGCATGTTTGGCTCTCTGTGTTTGTGAACACAAAAACCCTATATGTTTCTCAAGAGACAGGATACAATGCATGGCGTGAGTCTAGCGAAGAAAGTGACACAATAAATCGAGGAACAGCAATTTACCTCGGGATTTACAACAAAAAGAGGAGAAACTTAGCTCTGGGGGGAAATATTCTCCTCGAAAGAATGAAAAGCAAACCACCAGCTTACGTTTTTGGGTCATGTTTTCAGTTTATTTATTGTGGTTTATGGAAAGTGCCACACACAAAGTTTCATTGGCGTCAGGGCGCTTAGTTAAGTGCATACATCAAGTTCCCCGCTTGGCTATTTCCCCGATGTATGATGCTGATTTCGCATCACACAGTGCACACTCATTATACACTACGGTATAATTATTTTCTCGAATGTTCTCTTTACTTACTTCCTGTCATGGAACGCGGGATTTACAGCGATTAGGATAATCTTTTGAAATAAATGTGTCGTCTAAAACGGAGTAGTCTGAAGTTACCCCTTCGTGGGTAGCTAGCGCACAAATTAGAGATGCAAGATGGCGACATCTAACATGTGACGAGGATGCACTTTTGAAAAATTCCAATTTTTCTTTTTCGAATGTTTCCTTAATTACATTAACAAATAAATTATGTGTTTGGGAACTGTTGTGATTACAATAGGTGTGTTTCAATGATGGTGTAAAAATCACACACACACACACACACACACACTAATAGTAGGAAATCTAATGAACTTGAAAGGCCATAGAAAACCCTCCAAAAAGATTTCCGTATGAATCTCGATTTTAAAATTCCGTTTGCTTGATACTGCGATCTAGGAGAGTTTTGGAAACATTGTAGGCTATATGTTAGCGGTGGAGCCAGTGGTGGCAGGCAATATGTGCAGTTATGAGCCCAGAAGCTTGATTTATCAGCCATAGCTGAAGGTAGGGGCGTATAAGGAGCTCAGTGGTAAATAACCGACAGTATTGCCCACTGTTGTATTCCTTGGTTCTGTTAGCACTGCAAAAAATGTGAGTGGTAAGCAGTGAAACATTCTGTGCGGTGCACCGATTCAAAGCAAGCACACAGGCTTCTGCACGAGGGAACACTGACAAGAATGCGTTGGGTAAAAACAAGCAGAGCATACACGCAGGGGATCAGACTATAGTGGGTATTCCGGTAATGAACTGTATTCAGGCTCGGACTGGCCTACAGGGGCAATAGGGCAATGGCCGAACCAAAAACACCAAATGCTAGCGCGGGCCAGGTTTTCCAGAAATAAATATTCTTTAAAATTCGCAATTTATATCATATTTTATCAAAAGCATCCCCTGTGTTACTACTCAAACAGTCTGTCACAAAAGGAATTAATTGCTGTTAGGCAAGATTGTATGCAGTACCCTGTGGGAGATTGCACCAGCCTTGTCCTATTGGCAATAGTTAACCCAACCTTTGGCATAAACATGTACTAGACAAGTTGGTAGAGTGACAGAGCAGCCAGGCTGATCTCAAGAGGGGCCAATGTGAGCTGTAGGGTTGCAATACAGAGTTTCACAGTGACAAGTATCCAAATAACACTTACACTCAAGCTTTCTTGCTTAAACAATTATTTATTAATTTAACAGTCAGTTTGAATAAGTCTTCTTTAGAAGGGAGCAAATATGTAACACTTAAAATATACTTCAGAAATACACACTCTGAGTTTCAATAAATAAATCAGTAGATACCCATTTGGGATGGCACAAAGACTCTTCCTACTCTCTGAGGTGACATAAATAACTAGGACACTGTGGACATTGATATATCACTGGTACATTTAGAGCAATACTGAGTTTGGTGTCAAAAGGAAAAGGTTAGGGAATGACATAATGGTTAACATATATTCTTAAGCAGGTAAGCTCTTTTGAACCCCCCAACGCAATGTAGATTAACCCTTACCCAGCTATACAAGTAGGGAACATATGACTTTTTGGAGGGATAGTTAAAACACAAAGTCAGAGGTTAGAAGAGTCTTTCAGGGAGCCAGGACAGCCAATGTCACTTTAGCAAAGTCTAGGGGAGCTGAAGGACTTCTTGAAGGTAAGTAAAAGGTCTTGCACAATGTTTTAGAGATCTTTGTAGAAAATGAAATCACAGTTGGGCCACAAGCTGGGAGGCTTGTGAAGGGCAAAGCTGCAAGCAACTCTGCAAAAGGCAGCCAAGGCCAGTCTGAGAGCTAACAATGCTACACAACAAGAGGTAAGTACCCCTTAGTTTACAGTACCTTAGGTCTGAAGAAATTGGTTCCAGCTGGCTTCTGTTCCTGTTGTAGTATGGCAGATCCTGTTGTTCCTGGGCCTCAGTCATGTGGACAAGAGGGAGGACCTCTGGGGACTCATGCACTACGATTTGAAGGTCAGCGGCAGCAAAGGGCAAACTTCAGCTCAGCGGCACTTCGCAATTTCAGCTTCTCGCAAATAGCACCACCGCAGTTCTAAGATACCTTATGGGCTTTCCTCGCTTCTGGGGTCCAGCTGTCAGATCTAAGGTCTAACAAGTCTGTCTCTTCTTGTTCGTCACTGAAGACAACTTCCCCCTCCTCCTCACCTGTGTCTTCCGAAGATGAATAGCACAGGCGTCTTGGTCTCCTACGTTCCTTTCGCCTTTTTTTTTATAGAGATATGGCCTCCCCCGGATAGAAGCCACTCTGCTGCCTTGATGTAACAAGGGAGGTAGAGGACCCCTTCCCGAGAGCGCCTATAAGAGGAAAAAGCCAAAGCTAAAAAAACCTCTGTGGATATTCCTTATCAAGTCCTTCAGGTAATCAGAAGTTGGTTCGTGGTATTCCGAGGTATGAAGAAGGAGTCCAAGAAAGAGGAAGGATGTGGAAACTCCCACTCGATCAGAAGGTAAGGGATCTGGGGTCCAGTTGGTGGTAAGTTTAAGCAGATTGTTGGGATGTGGAGATGTCCGTAACTGATGGCAACGAAGAGGCAAGGAGGAGGACAGCCGTGAATAATAGCACACGGCAGAGGGCGGAAAGAGAGAAAGAGGAGTAGCGAAGGACGCTGAAGAAAAGTACCGGGACTGGACCCGGAAGGGTGAGGGAGCCGTGGACGTGGGAAAGAAAGTGGCAAAGAGGAAGGAGCGGAGAAAGCAGTCGACAGACAGCTGAAAGACTCCAAGAATATAAAGAGAAAACTAGCATGTAAACCCAAAAAGCACAGAAGCGGAAAGGGTTGCAACGCGAAGACGCTAAGGTAGGAAGCGTTGTTGAGGGGCGTGGCTTGGCAGCCATGGAATAGGCTGTGATCTCTGCGAACCCCGAGATCCAGTGATCTAATCCGACAGAAAAAATGTTTTCTTTAATTAAAGGCAACTTCGGAACAGATGAAAAGGCGTGGGAAGACACCTAGCGGAATGTGTGGAGACTGAATGCACGTTCAGAGCCATGGAACGGACAAGGTGATACATTGTATTCCGGAGCCAGCCAAGGGAGGGACGTCAAAATGGCAGCGACCGAGAACAAAGGTATCCCGAGGGGTGCATCCCTGTAATGGAGTAGCTGTCTCCGGCAGATAGCTGCAGTTGTGGATCGTCCAGCAAGATACAAAATAAAGTGCTACTCAGACCGGGCGGCTTCGAAGAATGAGAGGCCTTAGCAAGCACAGCTGGGGCTTCGATGATCTGCGAGGGTGCATCGAACGTGTGTGCCAGTTGGAATCCTCTTGTGGGGTAAAAAGTGCCCCCAACGACCTGATAAAGCCGCGTCCATTGGCAAGAGCGCACAGGAGTGGGAACGGAGGAATGCATGTGTTTGGCGTGGCACTGCAAACAGAAGTGTCGGCCGGGACTTGCAGAACGAAGAGTCGCTGTAGCAACGAATACCCAATGTAACCCGTGGAGCAGGTCGGAAGCACTCGAGGCGGGAGTCGCATGCTGCGAACACCGTGTTATCAGACTCCATAGTGCTGCCTTGTATACAGATGGGCTGCAGTTGCATAGGATAATTGTAAGCTTGCTCGCGAGTGTTCATAAACACGCGAGCAAGCTGCGGTAGCGCAGTGCGCGCATCTTGGAATTGTGATTGGGGACAGTCCGGCACGAACATAGTAAAACACAATTGCACGAGAGAAACGGCCTGGGAAGCAAAGCGTTATTGTACCCCTGGATGATGAACGGTGGTGTTAAAGAAGATGAACCAATAGCCACTGAGTGTGTAATATAACAACAAAAAGAGTACACCTAAACTCTGCTTAATTGCATGTGCCAAGGCAATTCAGTCACAAAAAGGAGGTGAAAGTGAAAATGTGTGCCAACAAATGAGTGCTTCTGGGCTGGCTGATCAAGGCGCCTGACAGAGCTGGTATTTTGCTGGGGGATAAGGAGCTCGTGAAGCCAACGCAAAATGGCGGAATGGCTGGACTGACGGAGACCCATGGGGATGAGTGAGAATACGGCAAGAGGAGTGGCTCAACGCAGTGTGTGACACTGGCAGCAAAACTGAAAATGGGAGCTGGCAACCGAATTGGCCCAAATGGTTGCTAGAGGACCACAGCACAAGAAGTAGAAACTGACTAAGCCGAGTGCATATGCCCAAGAGAAGCTCCCTTTAGACTGGACAGGAAGTACTGGACCACACGGGGCCGGAGACATTGTGGTAGTGGTGGATGAGCGAATTGAATGACCCTCAGAAATGTGTTAACGGCGCACGGACAATTATAGACAGAGAAAATACGTGGGAGGACATAATCCACTCAAAGCGCAGTTTCATGAGGCGTAGCACGCCGCAGCCTGCTGAGGTGGACGCCCCAGCGCTGGGCAAACCTGGGAGTGCCACAACAACACCGAATAGCTAGAACTGGATACACAAGAAGAGCAGCGCGATGTCAGTAAAATTGGCGAGAACCAAGAATAAGCAACCCAAGATGGAGAACTTTGCGAAAGCACAGCGGACTCCCACAACATCGGCACAAAGTGTGGTGTCGACCCCCGCAGAAGGCGCCACAGAAGGAGATAACCATCAGGTCCTGGCGGCCATATCAGAACTGAGTACGAAATGGGGTACAGCAATGGCGGACCTGCAAACTGCCCTGGAGAACAAAATAGATGCGGTGGGAATTGAAGTCACCCTGCAACGACAAGATGTCAGGGCGCTGGCAGAAAGAACAAGTGGCCTGGAAAGCGCATTGAAGATCAACTCAGACGTCAGCGCAAACAATGCAAAAGAGGTCCACGTGTTAAAACAGCAGGTTGCCAACCTCGAGAATCGCGTGGAAGAAGCAGAAGAAAGGGCGAGAAGGAACAATCTAAGGGTGGTTGGCCTGCCGGAGGGAGAAGAAGGCCAAGACCCCACAGACTATGTGGAGAACATGATCCTTCAGGAGATAGGGGCGGATAAGCTCTCACAGGGGTTCACTGTTGAGCGAGCGCATCGGGCCTTGATGAGGAGACCACGACCTGGGGCCCCTCCAAGGCCAATAATTGCGAAGATTTTGAATTATAAAGACAAGGAAAAGATTTGGGAGTACTTCCGCAAGGTTGGAACGATAGAGAGAGCATCCACCAACATCACGGCGTACCCTGACTACATGATGCTGGTACAGATGCAGAGGTATAGCTACGTGGCTGTCAAAAGGAGGCTGCGCGCGGCTGGTATCAAGTACATGCTTCTGTGTCCAGCGAAACTAAAGGTTTTGCCTAAGAGCAGAGCGCTTTTCTTTGACACCCCAGATGAGGCAGCGTCATGGTTGGACTTGCAGTGCTGTTCGGAGCAGGAGGCGGAACGTGATCGTCAGGAGCATGACAAGTGAGGAGTCTGTGTCGAGGACACTGAAGGGATAAGTGGGAGGGGGGTCCTGACATGGCGGAAAAGAACATTTTATTAACATTGTGCAGCCTTTGAACCTAACGCCTCAGCTGGACTGGAATATAGGGTATAAAATGCGTGAGTGAGCTGAGTTGCACTAATATTACGCGTAGTGAAACTGGAAATAGGAACAACGTGATGGAAGCAACCTACCCCTTAGTATTAGTAGTTAAGTGGCCACTAGGGCGGCTTCACCCTACTGAGCCCCGAGTATAGGCTTTGGCTAGAAAGGGCTAGATGTGGGGGTGCCTGAGATCCAGGGATGGAGCTGGGCAACAGTTGGGGAGGGCGTTGTTGGGTAAAGGTAGGGAGGTGGGAGGGAGGGAAGTGGGAGAGTTTGTTGTGTATATAGTTCAAGGGGGTTTAAATTGGAAAATGAGCCTACATAGAAGAGTCGAGTGGTTGTATTTGGCCTGCAAGGGTGGTGGGAAGGGGAAGACCTTGTCATACCATGGGGGACCTTAGAATAATTACTTGGAACGTTAGGGGGCTTAACAGTTATCTGAAGAGGAACAAGGTGATGCTATACCTACGAAGGCAGAAAATAGATATCGCTTTGCTGCAAGAGACCCACCTGACGCGAGATAAGTTGGAAATGATTAAGAGGAAATGGAAGGGGACGATGGTGGGTTCTCCATATTCAGCTTATGCCAGGGGTGTGCTCATCTGGATAGCGTCTCATGTTCCGTTTAAGCTACTACAGACGCTGGTGGAGACAGATGGGAGGATGGTTGTGGTGAAGGGATTGGTGCAAAACAGGGAAATAAAATTGTGATGAGAGGAGCGGCCACAGCAACATCTAAAGGATTGCAGGGAGGGATCCTAGTGGAACTACAAGAAGCTGAAAGAGAATTGGAAGAGGCACTGAGGGGAGGAAACAATGACCTAATACTGAGTGACCTAATACTGAGACTGCAGCAAAAGTGCATAGGACATTGGGAAAGATTATGTAACCTTAACTACCAGAAATATATAGAGAGGCAACATGCAGGAGGCGACAAACCAGGAAGGCCTCTGGCATGGCTTTACAAGAGCGAAACCTCTAGGCCCCCAATTATAGTGATAGAAAGGGAAGATGGGGAGGTGGTAGATACACAAGAGGGAGTGAATTGGGAGTTTGCAAAATATTATGGGCTGTTGTATGGAGATAAAGGGGAGGATGATCGTGAGATGATAGAAGAAACACTGGAGGACATAGGATTGCAGCAGATTAGCATAGAGGAAAGAGAGGAGATGGATGCACCGATCACACTGTAGGGGTTGGGAGAGGTGGTAAGGCAGTTGCCTACAAGTAAGACCCCGGGAGCTGATGGACTCCCGAGTGAGTTTTATAAAGCATTTAAGAAAGAGGTGCTCCCCCCGCTGTTAGACATGCTGAACGAGGCGCATGAGCAAGGCAGACTGCCAGAGTCACTCAGAGAGGCGATTATAGTACCTCTCCCCAAGCCTAATAAGCCAGGGCATTGCTGCAGTTCTTATAGACCCCTGTCAATGTTGAATCAAGATAGTAAAATCTTGACTGCTATCCTGGCAAATAGATTGAGGAAAGTTATGGGTAAATTGGTACACCCGGATCAGACTGGCTAATAGGAACATATCTCCTAATCTTAGAAGGCTCCATAGAGTCATTGAGTATGGGAACGAGAGTGAAAAGGAGCTGGCGGTGGTGTCGCTAGATGCAATAAAGGCCTTTGACTCGGTCAGATGGCCGTGGCTGATGGCGGCCATAGCGGGCTATGGGATGGGTCCGGGATACCTACAGTGGGCCAAAATGTTATTTAGCGAACCACTGGCCAGGGTTAAAACAGGTTCGGTGATATTGGATAGGTGGGAACTCCGCAGAGGAACCAGACAGGGCTGCCCATGGTCCCCTATGCTTTACATACTGGCTCTAGAGCCCCTGGCGATCTATTTAAGGCAACAATATGACACAATAGGCATCCTGTGGGTGATGAACGACACCTGATATCATTGCACGCAGACAATATATTATTGTATTTGTGGTACCCGGAGGAGAACCTCCAATATGTTCTGGAGGTGATGGATGCGAGAAAGTCTGGCATAGCAGTGAACCCCCAGAAGTCTAGTATGCTCCCGTTGGGTGGGTATAAAGGGATCCCCCTAGAACACCTACAGGTGCTACAGGTGCCGTGGGCTCCCAGTACATTTCGTTATCTAGGAATAGATATCTACCATGCGGTGGAGGAAGAACACAAGCGCAACACAGAAGTAGCTATCTTGAAAATTGAAAGCTGCATGCGGTTCTGGGTGAAACTGCCCCTTTCAATGACGGGACGTAGCGCAATGTTGAAGATGCTGGTCTTACCTAGGCTCTTACATTACTTCGGGATTATCCCGTATTTCATACCAAAGAAGTTTTTCAGTAGATTGGCTAGTATGTGTTGGGACTTCCTGTGGCAAGGTACACGAAACCGAGTGGCCCTCTGAAAGCTGCAGAATTCTTATGAGAAGGGGGGTATAAAATTGCCTAACTATGAAGTCTATTATGTGGCGAGTCAGCTGCAATATATGGGTAAATGGCTCTCGGAGGATGCGACCACTGAAACTAGGTTGTTCCAACGGGACTGTGCCCCATTTTACCTAAGAGAGATAATTTGGTTGCCCCAGGCTGTTATGGACGGGCGCCCCAAGATGTTGGTGCTAGGTTGGAAGATGTGGCGGAGAGCGTGCCAACTGATGGGGAACCCATGCCCGTGCTCCCCTCAGGCACCGTTGGTTGCACTGGCGGGTGGGGATGCACAACTAAGGAAGTGAATTAGAAATCATTGGGAGCCGGCTGGGATAGTGACATTGGGAGACCTCTGGCAAGAAGGGGCCATAACAGACTTTGAGGTATTGGGGGCGGAACTGGGTTGCACAACGGTCAGTATATCACGTACCATAGACTGGTGCGGAAGCTTAAGAGAACGTGGTCTGAATTGGTGTTGGAGGAAGAGCCAGATGTCGCGATGGATATAATATATGATATAGCAGAGGGGGGACATGAAATATCTAGGATATATAAGATGATGATGTCCAGAGTGGAAAAGGAGCTGGTGCAATTGAGACTGGAATGGGAGGAGGTAGTGGGTACCCCGATGGAGGATGGGATGTGGGTACGGGTTCAGGGGTATCATAAGAAAGTGTCGAGAAACGCAAGACTCCAGCAGATGCAATTGTATATTACGCATAGAGCGTACTTGACACCCCAAAAGATGGCCAAGTTTAAGAATGTGGGACGGCAGGCATGCCCTAAGTGCGATGAAGAAAATGCGGGCATGGTACACATGTTCTGGTCATGCCCAGTTATTGAGTGCTTTTGGGGTGAGGTTGCATGCAAACTGGAAGCAAAAGGTATTAGGCTCATGGTGGACACTGTGTGGGCCTGCCTGTAAGGAGGATTCCCCAGGCCATGGAAACTTAGGCATGTAGGCAAATTGAAAGATCTGGCATATGCGCTTGCAAAGCGGAGGATTGCTATGGGGTGGAAGGCATGCCACAAACCACGATTGGAGCTGTGGTGGAAAGACTTGCAGAAATGGGCGGAGGAAGGTAGTAACACTGGGGGGGAAGGAAGAAACAGAGACTCTGATGGCCTGGAGACTGCTCATAGCGGAACTATTTGGGTCAATTCAAGACCCTTCGGATGTATCGGAAAGGGAAACCTCACCACAAGATGCAGGAACTGAACGTTAGGAATTGTAGGCTCAGAAGGGGGGGGGGATGAGGGAAGCAGTGGACATGGATGAATAATGCATATGTGAAAAGTTATTGTATTCACTGCAATTTTGGTTTGTTATTGTTTGTTAAATGTTCAATAACATTTTTTTTTTTAAAAAAAGGTAGAAAGCGTTGTTAAGGAAACACTAACAATAAGACAGACAAGAGAGAAAACAAAAAGACTAGACCGTAACTCATGCATGCCATAGGAGATAGACAGAGAAGAAGGACAACAAAATAGATAGACCCGTAAACCAGGAAGAGGACAGAACAGAGAACATAGAAAAAGGGCAACATGAAAACAAGCCCGTAGATCAGGAAGAAATCAGTATAGAGAAGGGAACAAAGCCTGGTGGCGATCCTAATGACGGCGGAAACGCCAAGCACTCCACAGTCTCCAAGCAGGCAGGTGCATGACAGGATGCCTCCACCTTAGGGGCGGCCCACCCGGTTTACCCGGATGACTTCGGTGAAAGTGCTGAACCAGAATGGGGGCATGGAGATGCGAAATGGGTTCCCAGGAGTCCTCAGAATGAGAATACCCTTTCCAGTGGACTAAGTATTCCAATCGTCCTCTTCTGTATCGGGAGTCCATGATCTTGGCTAACTCATATTCCTCGGGTGTTTCATCTGCCAGGGCATGGGTTCTGAGTCTGGGGCGACCATAAGGATCGGCATGGTACGCCTTGAGTAGGGAGGAGTGAAACACAGGATGTATGCGGTTCATGTGTTTGGGCAATTGAAGGCGATACGCCACAGGGTTGATGCATTCCAGCACTGCGAAGGGACCTAAATATCTAGGAGACAGTTTAGTGGGCCGTAGCCATCGTGGAAGTTACTTGGTAGAGAGCCAAACCTTGGTGCCTTTAGTCCACATCGGTGATGGCTGGCGATGAGGGTTGCTCTGAGTGCTGTACCTGAGTTGACTGTCTTGCAGACCTTCTCTGGCAGTCTTGTGTGCCTCAGCGATGTTTGAAAGGATGGCGTCTACTGAAGGAACGAGGGAAGCAGTACGGTTCTTAGGTAGTAAAAAACAAGGATGGTAACCATAGGAACAAAAAAAAGGACTGAGCTTGGTAGCGCTGTGTTTGGAGTTGTTATAAGAAAACTCAGGCAGAGGAAGAAAAGCTACCCAATTATCTTGTTGTTGGTTAACATAACAGCGGAGATACTGCTCTAACGAACAATTCAGCCTTTCACTCTGCCAGTTGGTCTGAGGGTGAAAACCCGAAGACATGGCTCGTTCAATTCCCACCTTGTAACAGAAAGCTCTCCAGAAGTGCGAGGTGTATTGGCTGCTCCGGTTAGAGATGATCTTCTCATGTATCCCATGAAGGTGAAAAATGTCCTTAGTGAAGACTGATGCCATCTCAGCTGCAGAGAGAAGTCCTGGGAGGGGAGAAAAGTGTGCTATTTTGGTGAAGTTATCCGTAGTTACCATTATACAAGTGCATCCCTCGGAGCAAGGTAATTCCACAATGAAATCCGTGCTGAGGACACTCCACGGTCTTGTTGGTATTTTGTCTTGCTGTAATAAACCCACCGTGCGTTGGGTATTGTATTTGGCCTGATTGCAAACAGGGTAAGACCTAACATACTGCGTAACATCTGTCTGTTGATTCGGCCACCAGAAATGTCTTTCAAGCAGTTCCAGGGTGTTTTGCATCCCTCTATGACCGGCCAGTCGGTTATCATGACACCATTTAAGAGCATGATGTCTTGTGGCAGGATCAGGCAGGAATAAACAATGATTTATGAATAGCAGGCTGTTTCGTCTGTAGACGATGTCTCTGGTATTGACCTTGTAGGTATTGTTTGACGAAACGGTGGCGTCTTTAACCTTCTGTAGGAAGGTGGACAATTGGCTCACAATCCTGTTTCGAGGAAAAAACAGTTCTGGTGGATGTTCGGAGGATATGCCAGGAATGAGAATCCGTGAGAAGGCATCTGCCAGTATGTTCTTGGAACCAGGTATGTATGTAACAGTGAAATCATATTGAGCAAATAAAATTTGCCCACCTGGCCTGACGTGAATTTATGCATTCCATCTGTTGGATAACCTTCATATTTTTATGATCGGTCCGTAGTAAAAAAGGATGCGTAGCTCCCTGGAGGAGATGACGCCATTCTTCACATGCGGTTTTCATGGCCAGCAACTCCTTTTCTATGAGCGAGTAGTTGGCCTGACTGGGTGTAAGTGTTTTAGAAACATAGGTTATAGGGTGTTCTATCCCATCAAATTCTTGGAGTAGGGCTGCTCCTATAGCAGCAGCCGAAGCGTCGACCTTCACGATAAAAGGTTGTGTTTGGTCAGGTTGACGTAACACCGGGGCTGAGCAAAACAGGTGTTTTAAATGCAGGAAGGCTTTGTCTGCTGCTTCCGACCAGGAGAAAGGAGCTGCAGCTTTCTTAAGTAAAGATGTTATAGGAAGCACAGTATCAGAAAACCCATTGATGAACTTGCGGTAGAAGTTGGCCAGGCCTAAGAACCTTTGGACTTCCTTTACCGAAGTAGGAGAGGGCCATTCAGGGATGGCTTCGACCTTCCGTGGATCCATTTCAATACCTGCTATGGACAGGATGAAACCCAAGTAGGGAACTGTAGATGTTTGAAACACACATTTCTCTGGATTAACCAGCAGGTGGTGGTCCTTGAGTCATTGTAGCACTTGGCGGAGATCTTGTTGATGGGTTTTGTGTGAGGGTGAGTAGACCAGGATATCATCGAGATAGATGATGGTACAATGATACAAGAGGTCCGAGAAGACACGCTCCATGAACCTTTGAAAGATGGACGGAGCATTGACCAGCCCAAAGGGCATGACTCGGTATTTGAAGTGTCCGTACGGGGTACGGAAGGCAGTCTTCCATTAATCCCCCGCACGGACACATGACAAATGATATGCCCTCCTCAGGTCCAATTTTGTGAAAACGACTGCTTCTTGTACCGCCTCGAGTATGTCTTTTATGAGGGGCATGGGATATCTATCCCGGATGGTCACTCGATTAAGTCCTCTGTTGTCGATACAAGGTCTGAGTTCCTGAGCGTCCCTTTTTGGGACAAAAAACAGTGAGGGCCCCAGCAGGAGAACGTGAGGGTTGAGTCAGACCGTTAAGTAGGTTGGAGTCTAGATATTTTCTAAGCACTTCTTTTTCCTTCAACGAGAGCGAGAACATGCGACCAAAAGGAACAAGGGCATCTGGTAGTAGATCAATGGCACAATCCTCTGGGCGATGGGGTGGTAGATCTTGAGGATCCTTGTCCAGAAACACTTCGCTGAACTCACACATGTCGGTCGGAACATTATGTATCCCTAATGGGGTCCAAGGAATGGAAAAGTCTGTTAAAGCCTCTACAGTAGAATAATGTACATTCGAGAGGCATGACTTACAACAATGTTCAGAAGTAAAGGCCATCTGGTTTTTTGTCCAGTCTATGGATGGATTGTGTTTTCGTAACCATGACACCCCCAGGATCACCGGGAAATGTGCTGCCCTTATTAAGTCGAACTGGATTACTTCAGTGTGTTGTAGCACCGTCATGGTTAGTGCTACTGTGGTGTGTGTTATGGGTCCAGAACTCAAGGGTCTACCATCAACCCCTTCAACTTTATGGTCCTCATCCTTTTCCAAGAGAACTATTCCGCTCCTATTGGCCCACACAGTGTCCATAAAACACCCTGCTGCTCCGCAGTCTACTAGGGCCAAGACGTCTATTGATTGAGGTTCCTTGTGTAGTTGTACAGTGACTACCATTAACCGATTATCGTCCGTAGACAACGAGGAGGAGACCGACATTGTGGCATAGGGACTGGAAAGAGCACCTCGGAAACTTGTCCCTGTTAGTTCCGAGGTCTGTCGTTTCCCGGAAGGTCGAGGAGGAACATCTGGGCAATCTCTAAATATGTGTTTCTCTGACCCACAATACATACAGAGACTGTTCTCTTTGTGCCTTTTACGTTCTTCAGTTGTCAAAGGTCCCCGGGTGGTCCCAATTTGCATAGGTTCGTCTTTGGGTGGTCGAGGTGAAGGAGGGATGGGTAGGGAAGAGTCCAAATGGTACGATGTGATTCAACCTCTTCTCCTTTCGCAACGCCTCTCAGATAGGCGGAAATCAATCTGCAGTGTCGCTGATAGCAGTTCAGCAAACGTGGAGGGCCTTGGAGAATGGGCCAATTCGTCCTTCAATTCTTCTCTGAGGCCCCGTCTAAAGATGGTGCATTGTGCGGTTTCAGGCCAACTGGTTCCGGCAGCCACTCGTTTGAACGGAGAGACGTAAGACAAAAGGTCTGTGGTCCCCTGACGTATGTCAAGTAGTTCCTCACTAGCTACTTGAGCCGACCCCAGCCTCTTAAAGGTTTCCTTAAATTGCGCAGTGAAAGCTGCATAATCCTGAAGAAGGGGACTGGTTCCGGTAACCAAAGGGGTAGCCCAAGCTAGCGCATTTCCGGTCAAGTTAGAAACCAAAAATCCTATGCGAGCTTGATAAGATGCATATGTTTGAGGCCGAAAGGTGAAATGGATGATACCTGCCTCCATGAATTCTTTGAACTTCCTAGGAGAGCCATCAAACTTGCCTGAAGCCAGGGCCATAGGAGGAAGTTCGGTGCGCTGTTGATCCCTGTTGGTCATCATCTGACGCAGGGTAATCTTTTCTGTTTTAAGGGTTTGTACTTCCTGAGTGAGACCCTGGACAGCATTAACCAACTCTTGTAACTGTTCAGCAGTGGCCATTGTAGTTATCGGGCATTGCAATCTGTCAGATCTAAGGTCTAACAAGTCCGACACTTCTTGTTCATCACTGAAGACAACTTCCCCCTCCTCCTCACCTGTGTCTTTCGAAGATGAATAGCGCAGGCGTCTTGGTCTCCTACGTTCCTTTTGCCTTTGTTTTGTAGAGATACGGCCTCCCCCGGATAGAAGCCACGCTGCTGCCTTGATGTAACAAGGGAGGCAGAGGACCCCTTCCTGAGAGCGCTTATAAGAGGAAAAAGCCAAAGCTAAAAAAACCTCTGTGGATATTCCTTATCAAGTCCTTCAGGTAATCGGAAGCTGGTTCGTGATAATCCGAGGTATGGGTATGAAGAAGGAGTCCAAGAAAGAGGAAGGATATGGAAACTCCCACTCGATCCGAAGGTAAGGATCTGGTGCCCAGTTGGTGGTAAGTATAAGCAGACTGTAAGGATGCGGAGATGTCCGTAACTGATGACAAGGAAGAGGCAAAGAGGAGGACAGCTGTGAATAATAGCACACGGCAGAGGGCGGAAAGAGAGAAAGAGGAGTAGCGAAGGACGCTGAAGAAAAGTACCGGGGCTGGACCTGGAAAGGTGAGGGAGCCGCGGACGTGGGAGAGAAAGAGGCAAAGAGGTGGGAGCGGAGAAAGCAGTCGACAGACAGCTGAAAGACTCCAAGAGTCTAAAGAGAAAACTAGCGTGTAAACCCGAAAGCACCGAAGCGGAAAGGGTTGCAACGCAAAGACGCTTAGGTAAGAAGCAGTGTTAAAGGAAACACTAACAATAGAAGACGGACAAGAGAGAAAATGAAAAGACTAGACCGTAACTCACGCATGCCATAGGAGATAGACAGAGAAGAAGGACAACAAAAAAGGTAGAACCGCAAACCAGGAAGAGGATGGAACAGACAACATAGAAAAGGACAACATGAAAACAAGCCCGTAGATCAGGAAGAGATCAGTACAGAGAAGGGAACAAAGCCTGGTGGCGATCCTAATGATGGCAGAAATGGCAAGCACTCCACAGTCTCCAAGCCGGCAGGTGCATGACACCAGCACTCTGTTGAGGTGGCTCAGGTTTGGTTAGTCCTGCTTCGAAGGAGTTCAGAAGATCCTCCTGGAGCTCTGGTCTGACTTAAAAACAATGCACTCATACAGATGCTCTGGGAGAAGGGATGTGAGAAGGTGGGGGACCTCTTCGAAGATGGGAAACTACTTACCTGCAAGGAATGGTGCCGGAAGTTTGACCTACAACAGGAGCTCTTCTTAGCGTATGGGGCAGTGGTTCGTAGGTTAGCGGAGATGTGGGCAGGAATTCCAGAGGAGCCGGAGTCTTGTCCAGTGCTCCGAGTTCTGCTAGATCAGACGGGAGGTAGGGCGTGCATTTCGCAGATTTATAAAGCCCTGCAGGAGGGTAATTCAGAGGGGGAGTTGAAGGTTAAGGAGAAGTGGAAGGTGGACATAGGACGTCAAATACCGGAGGAAGAATGGGCACAGGTCTGGGAATTGGTCTGGAAGACATCAAGGAATGCCCATTTCCAGCTGGTTCAATTTAATATTTTGCATAGGACATATGTGACTCCGGTGGTGCTCCACGCAATGAACAGGGAGCTATCGGATGAATGCCCTAGGTGTGGCACGGCGCAGGTAGGGTTTTGGCATATGACATGGGACTGCAGGATAATAGCTGAGTACTGGGATGAGGTCCTTAAAGGAGTGAATGGGTTATTGGGGACCAGATGGGAACGGTGTCCAGAAACATGTCTATGGGGTAAATTACCAGGGGGGAAAAGGCACAAAATACGGAATAGAATGGGCTGGTTTCTGTTGACACTGGCTGGCTAAACGCTGAATGGCAATAGCATGGAAATGCCCACAAGGTCCGGCGATTCATTTATGGCGGAAAGATGTGTGGAGCTGGGGTCTAGTGGAACTAACGGTTTTGCAGGATGTGGACCCGGAGACGGACAGGGAGGATATAACGATCAATTGGTCCCAATTGCTAAATGACCTGTCAAGGGGCAATGACCTACGACCGCCATGAAGAAGCACAGGTAGGGATGGGAAGGGAGGGAGGATAAGGACGAATGGGGAAGATATGAACCTGGGAATTGGCAATGGATTCTCCCAACCCACAGAGAAACCATGGACGATAGCGGACGATATGCTGTGACCAACGGAGGGAATGGAAGCCCAGAGGGTGCATTCGGACACTTGAAGCGGGGGGGACGGGGGTGGGTGGGGTTATGACTTTGTTGTTATTGTTAAAATTAAAGTTATTAATCGTGTTTGGGGTAGGGTATTGAGGGTAGGGGGTGGGGGAGTTGAAGGGGGAGGGAGGGAGGCAGGAAGTACGGGTTCTTGAGTTGTTATTATTAAATGCCAATAAAGAGTGTTTTAAAAAAAAAACAATGCACTCGATTCTGGTGCTCCTCTGCCTGGCACTCGGTTCCTGCAGCAGGAAATGGAAGTACAGCCAGCAACGAGAGGATTTCAAGACGAGTTTGTCTTGGGGTCGATTGGTACCACCAACCCAAGGGAAGAAGTCGTCCTTTGCAGGTCTTCTCTAGTCGAGGCGAATTCAGAGCTTCAGCACTGCAGTGGGGCTTCAACGGGCAAACCAACGGTCCAGGAGTTGCAGCAAGTGTCTCTTCCAAGTTCTTCTTTGGATTCCTTTGCCCAGTGGTCAACTCTGCCTTCCTTGCAAAAGACCTTGCCTTTTATGCAAGTCTCTCCCATTCATTTGCAGCCTATCTGTCACTCACAAAGCAGGGTGGCTATCCTCCAAGGACAGCCAGCCGGCCAGTCACATTTGGGTGCATTTCTGTAACCAAGGAGAATAAGCACAGGGAGTTTTGGGCACCTCTCTCGCTTCCTGCCATGCCAGACACGCTGGAGCCAGAGGTGGTCTTCACCAGTGAACCACTCCAAAGACAAAACGAACAAAGGGACCAACCCTAGTTTGGCGCACAGAGTAAATCTCAAGAAGGGCCTTTCCATCAAGAAATGGCAAAAAAAGAAGACTGGGGCCATTTGGACAAAATGGGAACCTATGTGTGCTTTACTGCAGCTGCAATTACAGCCCACGGTAGAAAGGTTCCATGTCATTTCATCGCGGGATGCTTTTTCACTGGGTTTTTCACCGCAGATTTCTTTCGAAAAAACATATACTAAGTAACCCCTCAAGCACTCTATGTAAGATAGTGTGTGCTGGGTCTACAAAGTTACAAAAGGTAAGTAAAGTCAATGTCACTTTACTGCTCATGGAAACAGTAGTTTAACCAAGAGAAGGTATTTACAACTTTGGGAAATCTGAAAGACTTCCCCGTGCCACTGCACTGAAGGTGCTGTGTGTCACAATGTACAAAATATGATGCCTATGGAGTGTGTCAGACTCCAAAACCAAAAGAAACACAGTGTACAAATCAATGAAAAATACATGAGATGGTGGGAAAAAGGTCTCTCTCTCTCTGGGATAAAAATTAAAAGTCCTAAAGTCCAGCAAAAGAGCTGGGGTCTCTAAATTAGAAGGGAATTAACAAATTTCTGAGAATTCTCACTAACACCCCCAATACTAAGGGACAGGAGGATTCAATCCACTCTTGGATGAATCTCCTAATCCAGTCGGTCATTTTTTCCAGAGTGACCATTAGCATTTTGGTGATTACACCCTGACCTGTGTTCTTTGGTGAAATCAAACCCCTGAAGGCTGATTGACCATATTAACAATTTAGGATTCTCCCCCTTTATCTACATTAACCATCTCAAGGGTTGGTGGTCTGTTTGAATTACAAAGTAGATCCATACATGTATGGTCTGAACTTCTTCAAAGACCACACAATTGTGCAAAACGTTCTCTTTCAATTGTTGCCCACCCTGTTTCACAGTCCTTCAATTCCCTACTGATGAAGCAGATATGGTGTTCTCTGCCTTTCTCATCCAGCTGACTCAGAACTGCACCTATTCCTGTATTTGAAGCATCAGTTTGTACAATAAAGGATTAGTTGTAGTTAGGAGTTCTCAAGACTGGTACTTGACAAAGGGCTTTCTTAAGTCCTTCAACTGCCTTGGTGCACTCCTCATTCCACTTGACCTTCTTGGGGAATTTGGGCGAAGAGATCACCTTTTAAGGGAGAAGCTATGGTCCCATAGTTCTCAATGACATTCCTATAGTAACCAGTGAGACCTAGAAAGGCTCTCACTTGGGTTTGAGTAGCAGGGGTGGCCCAGTCTTGTACAGCTTGTACCTTGCTATGCAATGGCCTTATTTCACCTCCTGTAAGTGATTTCAATCTGGCACAAACCCAAGTCAAAGCCCAGCATGTAGTGCACAACTGAAACCCTTATTTATTTTTGTCTATAAGTTCAATATTCTGAACGATATAACACTCATATCACACCCCTCTCCTGGAACCCCCCCCCCCCCGGTCACACTGAACCGGGAATCAGGCTAGTTTGCAAAGGTAAATATTTATTTATTTAAATTTTAATCACAATATGCTTTAATAGATAAACAACAATCACCAAGGGGGTGACAGAACACTGAATAATATTTTTAATACACTCGGGATAGGTAATAAGCAAAACAAATGCAGCACAGAAAATAATACTTTTGTGTTGGTTCAGATCAGATAGGACTGTGGTTAGCAGTTCCTCCTGCAACACCCCTCAACCCCCAATAAGCAATGTAAAGAGATAGCAGGGGAGAGAAGGTAATCAGGAATGGCACAAATCAAACAGAATATCAGTCCCACTTTCCCCAGCAAACACAAGAGATAAACGGAATAGACTTTTCAGCTGTCAGGCTGGCTTTCAAATTATCTTTAAAATGGACTGGGCAAAAACACAAAATATAGTAAGAAAATACTGAAATTGTTATAAATTCATATGGGAGCCACTTTGAAAAGTTGCACACAAGCACAAGTAATTATTTGGTCAGCAGAAAACAATTGAAATCTTAAGGTCCAAGTCGGAAGCAATTTAGAGCTGTTTTACACGTGTAAACTTTTCAGATTTTTAAAATTGCGGCAAACTATTATTTGCGTGATATTCGTTATAATGGGAGAATCGCACTGATAAGGAAACTCGACTTCTTCAGATAAGAAAAGGGTCAGCGCAAAGATAGTTCTAACAATACAGCTTCCGAAGGAAATATAGGATGGGTTGGATAGGGATAAGACAAGGCAAAGATACTCCTAACAATACTGGTTCTGAATGAAAGATAGGATGGGTTAGAAATGGGGATAAGACTATGCAAAGTACATCTGCTATGGGACACAGTTCTTCCTATTTATATTCACACGATAAGTTTTGAAATGGAACCATCAGCTCTGGTCAGGATTGGGTCTGGTCTAGGAAAGACAGCACATCAGGCACAGGACTGGATCCTCTAGGCTGGTCGCCGGATTGGCACAGGATCTGCTCTCCTAGGGTATTGGATCAGCTGGATAGCACGTTCCTCAGGCAAGCCTAGTGGTGGCAAGCCAGAGAATTTCTGTATACTGGTTCAAAAGGCCTTCTCACACCACACAGCACTTTACTGAGTGGAGAGAATAAAATTGAAGATTTGGGGCCTTGCTGGAAATCAATAGTCTCTATCGCTGTCAAAAGATTTGGCATCTGGATCTGGAAGAATATTTAAAGCTGGATGTAGAATGCTGGATCAGAGTTCTTCGCCAGAATCAGGAAGGTGGCTGGATCTGTGAGTCCCTATGAGTTGTCAGCTATCTCTATTTATGCTCTAGAATGACATCACAATTTGCAATTTGAGTGATTAGATCAAGGCTGGGTGATGTCATGTTTTATGATTTGCTATACAATCCTCTGAGACCTCCCTTTATCCACTGGTCTCAAAATCTGATTTTATATTAAATGTACATTTCTACATTGGTCACCTTTCTACAAATCACACATAAAGATGACATATTTTACATAGCAGCTATTCCTCAAAACCCCTGAGTGGTGGGATCTTGTCTCCACTTTCTACAGAAGTTTGCCCTTTTCGCTATGAACACACTTTCCAATTTTTCTGCAAATTTCCACAGGTGTGCATGTCTAACATAGGGATATGCGTGTACATTTTCACAATTATAACAGTAATACATTTGGCATAAAACCACATATCTCACCCTTCCTGTCCAGAACATGTCACACAGTTCTGCCGCCTCTTCACACGTGCAGCCAGAAATTAAATTAACAACTCTGTCATTTTTATATCTTTCACCACTTTGAATAACAAGTTATAAGTCTTTTAAAATGGCTTCTTTGTTCATGTTTAGCAACAGATGGTTGTTTGGCTCCGCCTCTTTTTGTCTCCCTGCAGTCCAGGGCTTCCCCCTCCTTGCTTGTTCGTTCCAGAGGTCATTTACGACACCTTTCACACTTCCAATTTCCTGGGCTGCAGCTTGGTCATTGTTCCTTTGCTCTCTGTAGACAAGATTCTGTCCCAACCTGAAATTAACACCTCCCTGTGAGTTTCTGTTGAGAGGAAGGCCTCCTTCTGGTAGAAAGAAACTGCTTTTCCAGTTCTTTACAGCTTCAGCCAAGCTAATTAACTTTTAAACTTAGCAAAACCCACATCTGTTGCATCACATACAAATACATTTCTTTCTTGGCTTTAAAATCTGTGGAATCAAAAACACAACTAAAATCTGTATTCCTTTTTGGCAACAATCCTGTTTATGTTTGCTAATTCAGCAGACTTTTGAGTTTTAGGTCATTTTAAGGCTTTCTCAGTCCTATTCTGACAGCTGTTATTCAAGCAGCCCCGTGTACTGCACCCAGATTTTGGCATAGAGGCTGTCAGTTTTCAGACTTTGTATGTTTCATTTGATACATGGATTTTAGCACCAAGCAAGATTGTGAATGTTGAAAAGTGTTGTGTTATAGGCATTTTGGAGTTTTTGACAGCAAAGCAAATGCCATTTGTAGGCACATTTTTGGGTTTCATTTGCAAAGTGCTGCTTCTCTCTCTGCACTCTGTATGCTGGTCGTGGGACCCACTGGGACATTTCTGCAGGGTGTGCTCTATTCCACTGCACATGCACTATGGGTGGCTGGTTGTGCATCCCTCTTTTTGTGTGCTGAAGCACATGGTTTTTGTAGGTTTTTGGCGCGCACAAGGGTTTTGCCACCATTGTTGCTGTTTCTTTCCCCATAACTGGCAGGGTGGTGCCGGAATAGCATATCGGAATGGGTCACTACATTCCGCAGAGCCCCACCTCCCGGCTTGATTTTGACCGCCCATCAAGGGGAAGTCGGGAGATTGGGATGTTCTTTTCTTTTGTCCATGTGGAGAAATTCAGCTGCTTCTCCTGTCAGTAATGAAGCGACACGCTCTCCTCGCCGGTTCAGGTCAGGAGTATTGCTGGTTCTGGTCAGGAGTATTGCTGGTTCTGGTCGGGAGTATGGAGCTGCACTCCAGGCTCCTTGGGTCTTTCCTCCTGGTCCCCGAGTGGTCCTCCTTCGTAATCCTTTGGATAATTCTTGGTCCAGATACCAGAAGACAGAATAAAGCATGGTTATGGATATTTTCCCACTACTGTGTCCACACATCATTTGGGGATGTCAGCAGTGGGAAAGATACTTGCATGGGTTATAATTGGAACTATTCCCCATCGGGTTTCCGGTTGGTTCCTCTATTTGCCGCAAAGTATGCCTGGGATGGCAACTCTTCAGCGGGTTTATGTGGACCCACTTATCTTCCCCTTCTGCCAAACTGCCCTTGGGAATGCGGATTCTGTAGGTAAGTCCTGGGATGGTCACCTCTCCTCCATTTCTGAAATTGCATTAATCCCTAGGGTCCAAATTAATATCAAGTTGGTTGAGGAGGTCCCAGCTCATATAAAAGGTGGAAGGAACACCTCGCACAACCCAAGTGTCTATTATGCTTTTGTCATTCCTAGAAATTTTGATCATACAACTGCTAAGCAGAGGATGTTTGGAGCGGGGTGGTTCCAGATCCCTTACCCATTGCTGGACTGACTCTACGGCGGGTAGGGTCTGGTCTTTTGGGAGTTTTTTTGAATAGTGCTTCGCTGATGAAGCTTTTTTTGCTATTCAAGTCAATACTCGGGCGAGGACAGACTCCTTCCCGTCATTTAACTGAATCGGGAGGAAGCGCTGTTGACCCTTTTTCAGAATGCCAGATAAGTTCTGTGCTGATTTGATGTCAATTTTGACTATGGACTTGGGATTTCTGAATTGTACATTAGTATTAAATTTCAGTGTATCTCCCTCCAGGGTGGAATGCCACTTAAGACTGGAAGGGAGGCTGATTTGCAGAAATGGAGAAGAGTTCACCTCACCGTTTGGTGGTCCCATAGCTATGACGGTCACGTGGGGTGTATCATTGTTCTGGAAGTGGAACCTAACTAGGTCTGGTTTTTGCTCAACCATGTGGCATGTGCCATTTAGACTCACATGGTTGACGCTTTGCTTTAATTTAATTGGCTCCCTCTGGCACCGCAACTACGACCGGGTGCTTCATTTTGTGTCGCCCAATTATAATTTCCAGCTCTGCAGACCCTTCAGCAGGAAATTCCTTCTCGTCAAAGTTCTGGAGCTGTCCAGGAAGAGGGGTGAGAGGGATTTGGTATCTCTCCCCCCTTCCCAAATTTAGCTGCTCAAAGACTCTCTTTGACAACAAAGTTGCTTGGGATCCAGTGTCCACCAGCGCCGGAATTGCACATTGCCCTTGCACCTGGATGGAGGCGTAGAATCTATCTTCCTTCTCCTTCAAGGGGCAAAGGTAATGGGTGCTCTGGGCAAGCTTGATGGTCAATTTGCTTATTTCTGACACCGGGAAAGTTGGGTCAAGAGAAGATGTCAGAGTTGGAGAATTTGGCACAGAATTTTGACACACTGCTATTTGGGGAGTCTCAGGCTCCCCTTGTTCTGTTTCTGGGCTCCCCCCCATTCTGGAGGCAGTCAACAGAAGTGGTTGGTGAGGTTTGGGGTTCCTCTTGGGCTGGTTCTGGGTTGCTTCCCCCTTCTAGGAGGCGGTCCCCAGAATGGAGTTGGATAGTTTGGTTATCTGAGCACAAAGTTTCATGCTCAGTGATTTGAGGAGTCTCGGGCTCCCCCCTTTCTGATCCAGGACTGTCCCCCCCTTGTTGGAGACAGTCCTCAGAAGGGCTTTGGGGAGCTAAGGACTCTTCTTCCTCTGATTCTGGGCCACCCCCCCTTTTTGGAGGCAGTCCCCAGAATAGATTTGGGCAGGATTTTGTTTGGGATCTTGGGAACCTGAAAGAAAAAGGTGGCAATTGGATATGGGGGGAGTTTTGGACTCCCCTGGTTCTGATTCTGGGCTGCCCTTCCCCTCTTTTGGAGGCAGTCACCAGAATTGTTTTGCACAAGCTGATTTTCTTGCTGGACCTTCTGGGGTTTGATAATGGGTGGTTTTAACTCAGTCCCCACATCTACCCAGTCTTGATCAGGATCTCTTGTGACCCATGTTTCTTTGGGAGGAGTTCCCCCATCTGAAGGAGAAGATCCTTTTCCTAGAATTCTCTAGGGACCCCTCTCCTTCAAATTGGAATATTTGCACCTGCTCCACAAAATGGGCCTTTTTAGGCTCTTTATTTCTCTTACTCACCCTCTGTTCCTGGGGTTTCAGACTTTCGGGGCAGGAGATTCTGGTTCCAGTTCCTGGGTTTCCAGGGGCTTTTCACAAGTGGGGAAGGAAGCTTCATCTAAGGCTTTACACACCCCTTCCCCCTGTGCCTCCTCCCTGGGAACCAGTGGGTTGTTAGGGTTCTTCCCCCATCATTGTTCTGGAGCACCAGACCATTGATTTGATGACTTCTGAGTCGCCATGTTCATTGGAGGGTTTTGCTGCGCCCTCAATATGTGACCCAGATCCTATGCCATGTTCTGGACCTGGCGCTCCAGTTGGGACACCCGTTATGGCTGGGACGGGGTACTCTGGTCTACCCTTGGTTGATCACGGGAAGGGTAACTATCCCTTCTCCCATAATACCCCTGGTTTTGGTACCTCTCCCCCCTTGGCCTCCCCTCTCCCGGATTGGGCTGTCGGGGCTCAGGAAAGTGGGGAAAAAAAGAAGGGTTGTTTTGGGGGTTGAGGTTTGGCGGGTAGTGGGGAAAGAAACTTGGTCCGGAATTTGAGGGATTACTGCCCTCCTGGGGAAAGTGAGGACGGAAGTTCCCTTGGTTGGCAGCTGTCTGGTTGGATCCCCCCCCTTGGGCTGGAGGAGTCCACACATAACCCAGGATGGGTCTGTTGCCCTTGTAACGTGGGCTGATGTAGTCAGGGGAGTTATGGGTCCCATTTGTGGGGTTGCCTCCCTGACTCCCTGTTTGGGATTGGCCCGAGGGCCTTCTGGGTCTTGGGTTGGTAGAATTCTGTGCAGGAATGTTTTTAGGCACCACATCTCCAGATCTAAAATGGGGGCAACCTTCACCTCCGCCACCTTAGCAGCAGCAGGGGTCTTGATTGGTTTTGGGCTTCTGTTAGTATTTTTACTTTCTAGTGGCTTCTGCACTTCGTAGATGCAAGTTGCTTGTTCAATGACCCAGTCTAGTGATCTTTTCTCGTGAAAGTCCCTCACTAGCTGTGTCATGATGTATTTAGGGAGGGCATGAAAGAAGGTATTGACAAATTCCCTACTGTCAGTGCGCACCCTCCTGGTGGTCTGCACAAAGGCACATTTCAGTTCTTAGACAAATTCTTGCGGGGCCTGGTTTTCCCCACATTGCAGGTTGTAGGCTGCTTTGCGGGCTTCTTGAGGGTTTCTTTGAATTGAAAAATGCTTCAGGATGGCCGCCCTATAGGTGGACCATCTTGAATGGTTCTGATACTCCAGCCCCGCAAAGAAGCTGGAGTATTCAGGTGAAAATGTCCACTTGACATACTGAATGCAGCTTTGGCTGTCCTTCAGGTGGAAAGTCTCCATCATTTGCTCAAACAATTCGAGGTGCTCCCAAATTGAATATTTGGCATTTTTGTGGTAGGGCGTGATGATGCTCCTCATAGCTTTGATTTGCTTCAGGGGATCTTTCAGTAGAGCCCTCTTAATTTTGTTGGCCTTTTTAGTTCTGGTCACCCTGGTCCACTCATCCTCTGACTCAGAGGCACTGCTACCAGAGGTGGCTGTCTGATCTTCTAGCGTCTCCCTGATTCAGCAAGCTTGGGAATGGCAGGCAGAATGTGGGGGCCTAGTCTCGTGAGACTTGGGGCACTCAGAAGAGTCTTCTGACTCTCCCTTGCTCCCAGGGTTGGTTGAGTACCCCCTCCCCCCACTGTCCTAGCTGGGTAGAGGTTTTTAAAATGTTCTTAGTGGGCCTAGTCTCATGGAATTCCCCACCAAATTTTACTGACTGATCTCTAGGTAGGTAATATTTCTGAGGATCCAGTTCTCTGATTCTCCCCTCACTGGAATCTCCCTGATCAGGGAGGCTGCCCCTAATAGTTGGGAACCTTTACATAGATGCCCACCCATCCATTTCTGGGAGGCGTTGATCCGTCAGTCCCATATTTCCCATTATGTTGAAGTCTACCATCCCTGTGGCCCTTGGTTCATATGAGCCAGTGGACATGGGGGTGGCAGAGTCCATGGAATTGAAGGGATTAAAGTCCCTGATGCCAGGGTTCCTGAGGTTATGCTCAGGGGTTTCCCTCTCCCATCTTACCTCATCTCTTTCGGCCCCTACTCCCTGATGACATGCCAGAATCTGACCCTTTTGTTCCTCTATAAAGGCCTTACTGGTCTCTATGAGTTGTTCTTGCATGGCTATCTGTCTATGGAGCCTGTCATTCTTTTCACAGAGAGCCTCATTGTCTCTCTGTGCTTCCTGCCTGAATTGGGAGTATTGGGCCAATTTTTGCTGCAGGAGACTCACCTCCTGAGTGTGGTCCTTACAGGTCTGATTATTCTTTGCCAGAGCCTCCTCCACCCGCCTGGTGTGCTCTAAAAGCTTTTCATAATCCATTTTGATTTCCCCAAGTTCCTGAAGGGCCAGGTGATTTTCTTCCAACTTTGTTTTTAAATGGCTAACTTCCTGGCCTAAGGCGTCCCTTTCCTGACTTAGAGTGGCCCTCTGTGCAGCCAGGTCGTCTCTCTGTTTTATTAGGGCACCAGCTTTCTGGCGCTCCTCATCAAACTCTGTTTGGGATTCTAGGTCTTTGATAATCAATTTGTTATTTTCCTCTTTTAATTTATCTATCTGGTCCTGTATGATGACTACCTGTTCTGAGCACCTGTTCTTAAAATGTGATTGGTGTGGCAGTTTTTGTTGGCTCTGTTTTAAAGAGTCCAACCTTTCTTGCCACTCTTTTTGCAGTTTCAGTACCTGGCCATCTTGCTCTGCATTCTTTTGCAGTAAGATTGTCAGTTCTTCTTGCAGTTTGGTGGCATACTGCCTAGCCTCTGTTTCAGCTTCTTGACTACTCTGGTGCCTTTGCTCTGCAGAGTCCAGATTAGTCTAGATTTTCTGCATTGCTTCCCCTTGCCCCTTTATGAAGTCTACATGGTCTGCATACTTTTCCTGTATGACTCCTATTTGGAGGTACAGGTAGGCCGCTATTTTGGCAATTCTGCATTGATCCGCTTTTATTTTAGGGGTCATGTACAGCTCACTGAGTGCTTGATGTAATGGCCCCTTGTCCTGCCAGATATTAAGGTTGGTTTCAGTGACTTCTTGTTTTATTCCCGACAGCCAAACCTGTTCATCCTGTTCTACCCATTCACCCCTCACAAACAATTTATGCAGTAATTGTTCCCTTGCAATATTGATTTCCGCTGGGGTCGCCATTTCAGAAATATTAATTTCCTTCTGACTTATTTCAGGGTTAATTTACTTTTGCAAACAGGCCCAACTCCTTTGAGTATTTCATTTGAAAGGTGCTTATACAGTGTAGCACAGTCTGGTAACCCAACAAGGTGTATGTACCCCGTCAGTTAGCACGCTGTGTTAGACTGTCACGAGTGGTATGTCTAATTCAGGATCCCAGACGAGCCCCCAAGCTGTACGTGATTTCAATCCGGCACACACCCAAGTCAAAGCCCAGCATGTAGTGCACAACTGAAACCCTTATTTATTTTTGTCTATAAGATCAATATTCTGAACGATATACCACTCATATCACACCCTACTCCTACTTCTGAACCAGTAATCAGGCTAGTTTGCAAAGGTAAATATTTATTTATGTATTTAAAATGTAATCACAATATGCTTTAATAGATAGACAACAGTCACCAAGGGTGTGACAGAACACTGAATCATATCTTTAATACACTCGGGATAGGTAATAAGCAAAACAAATGCAGCACAGAAAATAATACTTTTGTGTTGGTTCAGATCAGATAGCACAGTGGTTAGCAGTTCCCCCTACAACACCCCTCAACCCCCAATAAGCAATGTAAAGAGATAGGAGGAGAGAGCAGGTAATCAGGAATGGCACAAATCAAACAGAATATCAGTCCCACTTTCCCCCAGCAAACACAAGAGAAAAACGGAATAGACTTTTCAGCTGTCAGACTGGCTTTCAAAATATCTTTAGAATGGACTGGGCAAAAACAACAAATATAGTCAGAAATACTTAAATTGTTATAAATTCATATGGGAGCCACTTTGAATAGTTTCACACAAGCATAAGTAATGATTTGGTCAGCAGAAAACAATTGAAATCTTAAGTCCAAGTCGGGAGCAATTTAGAGCTGTTTTACCCGTGTAAACCTTTCAGATTTTTAAAATCGCTGCAAACCTTTCATTGTGCGATATTCGTGATAATGGGAGAATGGGTTTTGGGTTCGATTGATAGCTATGGATGTTGGGTTCAAGTCGGACTTGAAATTTTGTTTCTATCACAAAAACTGAGGGAGTTATAGAGATTTTAGTAAAGGTCATTTTTGTAAAATAGGCGCGAGAATGGAAAACATGAGTGCACTTTTAAAATGACAAATGAAATGGTTTTGCTTACACTAGGGGATGACTATGAAGAAGCAAATACCACACAGCAATCTAACAGTCACTGGATCAGGGTGACCCACCTGACAAGGAAACTCAACTTCTTCAGATCTGAAAAGGGTCAGCGCAAAGATAGTTCTAACAATACAGGTTCTGAAGGAAAGATAGGATGGGTTGGATAGGGATAAGACAAGGTAAAGATACTCCTAACCATACTGGTTCTGAATGAAAAATAGGATGGGTTAGAAATGGGGATAAGACTATGCAAAAAACATCTGCTATGGGACACAGTTCTTCCTATTTATACTCACAGGATAAGTTTTTAAATGGAACCGTCATCTCTGGTCGGGATTGGTCTGGTCTAGGAAAGACAGCACATCAGGCATGGGACTGGATCCTCTATGCCTGTCGCGGGATTTGCACAGGATCTGCTCTCCTAGTCTGTGGGTATTTGGATCAACTGGATAGCGAGTTCCTCATGCAAGCCTAGTGGTGGCAAGCCAGAGAATTTCTGGATACCGGTTCAAAAGGCCTTCTCACACCATACAGCGCTTTACTGAGTGGAGAGAATAAAATTGAGGATTTGGGGCCTTGCTGGAAATCAGTAGTCTCTATTGCTGACAAGAGATTTGGCATCTGGATCTGGAACAATATTTAAAGCTGGATGTAGAATGCTGGATCAGAGTGCTTCGCCGGAATCAGGAAGGTCGCTGGATCTGTGAGTCCCTATTTGTTTCAGCTGTCTCTATTTATGCTCTACAATGACATCACAAAGGGGGAGTGGATGCCGGTTTAGCTAGGCTTGCCCCTGTGAGCTGGGATTGGACCACTCTTCATCTCTGCCTTGCAATTTGAGTGATTGGATCAAGGCTGGGTGATGTCACATTTTATGATTTGCTTTACAATCCTCTGAGACCTCCCTTTATCCACTGGTCTCAAAATCTGATTTTATATTAAATGTACATTTCTACATTGGTCACCTTTATAGAAATCACACATAAAGATGCCATATTTTACATAGCACCTATTCCTCAAAACCCCGGAGTGCTGGGATCTTGTCTCCACTTTCTACATAATTTTGCGCCTTTTCGCTATGAACACACTTTCCAATTGTTCTGCAAATTTCCACAAGTGTGTGTGTTTAGCATAGGGATATGCGTGTATATTTTCACAATTCTAACAGTAATACATTTTGCATAAAACCACATATCTTGCCATTCCTATCCAGAACATGTCACACAGTTCTGCCGCCTCTTCACACGTGCAGCCAGAAATTAAATGAACAACTCTGTCATTTTTATATTTTTCACCACTGTAAATAACAAGTTATACATCTTTTAAAATGTGTTCTTTTTTCATGTTTAGCAACAGATGGTCGTTTGGCTCTGCCTCTTTTTGTCTCCCTGCAGTACAGGGCTTCCCCCTCCTTGCTTGTTCCTTCCAGAGGCCATTTACAACCCCTTTCACACTTCCAATTTCCTGGGCTGCAGCTTGGTCATTGTTCCTTTGCTCTCTATAGACAAGATTCTGTCCCAACCTGCAATTAACACCTCCCCGTGAGTATCTGCTGAGAGGATGGCCCTCTTTCTGGGAGAAACACCTGCTTTTCCAGTTCTTTGCAGCCTCAACCAAGCTAATTAACTTTTAAACTTAGCAAAACGCACAATTCTTTTCATCACATACAAATACATTTCTTTCTTGGCCTTAAAATATGAGGAATCAAAAACACAACTAAAATCTGTATTCCTTTCTGGCAACAATCCTGTTTATGTTTGCTAATTCAGCAGACTTTTGAGGTTTAGGTCATTTTAAGGCTTTCTCAGTCCTCCTCTGACAGCTGTCATTCAGGCAGCCCCGGGTACTGCACCCAGATTTTGGCACAGAGGCTGTCAGTTTTCAGACTTTGTATGTTTCACAATGTTTCATTTGATACATGGATTTTAGCACCAGGCAAGATTGTGAATGTTGAAAAGTGTTGTGTTATAGGCCTTTGGAGTTTTTGGCAGCAAAGCAAATACCATTTGTAGGCATATTTTTAGGGTTTCATTTGCAAAGTGCTGCTTCTCTCTCTGCTGTCTGTCTGCTGGTCATGGGACCCACTGGCACATTTCTGCAGGGTGTGTTCTATTCCACTGCATATGCACCATGGGTGGCTGGTTGTGCATCCCTCTTTTTGTGTGCTAAAACACACGGTTTTTGCAAGTTTTTGTAGGTTTTTGATGTGCACAAGGGTTTTTCCGCCATTGTTGCTCTTTCTTTCAACATAACTGGCAGGGTGGTGCCGCATAGCATATCAGAGTGGGTCAATACATCCTACACTCCTCCTACCTCATGTCCAAGGTAGACCAATTTTACATTTGCTTGCCTTTATGGTCAGATGGGCCTGTTCAAGATCCTGCAAAACATATCCAAGGTGGTCAAGATGCTCTTCCCAAGTGGGGCTGAACACTGCAATGGCATCCAAGTATGCCAAACAGAAGCCCTCCATCCCATTTAGAACATGATTCACCATCCTTTTGAATGTAGCAGGTGCATTCGTTTGCCCAAAAGGCATAACCTTAAACTGGTAGAGGCCTCTTGGGGTGGTAAATGCAGTTTTCTCCTAGGCATGGTCTATCAGATCTCTATGCCAATAGCCTGATGTTAGTTCAAATGTACTGTGGAACTTGGCTGAACCAAGTTTGTCCACCGGCTCATCTGTCATAGGTAAAAGATGAGCATCAGTCACTGTGACTTCATTAAGAGCTCTATAGTCCACACAGATTCTCAACTCTTTGGATCCTGATTTTGGCACTAGCACAACTGGACTGGCCCATGGACTCGTAGATGGCTCTATTACCCCAAGATCAAGCATCTTCTTGACCTCTTCATTTATGTGGGTCTGACATTCTGTAACCCCTGCTTTGACAGGGAGACAGTCACCTGTGAGTATATCATGCTGGCCCCAAGGGGTCAATCCATGTGTCAATGAAAACAGGGAGGCTAACTGATTCAACAGAAGTTTGCACTCCTCCGGTTGTTGCATAGTCAAATCAGAAGAGAGATTAACTCCTTGTATTTTTCCATCTAAAGACTGTCCCCTGAGAAAGTCAGGTAGAGGTTCACTCTCGTCCTCCTCTTGATCAGATGCTAAGAGAAAAGCTCCCAGTTCTGGTCTGGATACATATGCCTTTAGGTGGTTAGTGTGAAAGACCCTAGGGGCCTCCTTTGGATTGCCCAAGTCCACTAAGTAATTGACCTCTCCAAGTTTTCCCACAACCTTGAAGGGTCCAATCCATTTGTCTTGTAATGCCCTCTGCCTTGTAGGCACCACAACTAGAACTAGCTGGTCTGGAGTAAACTCCCTCATGTTGGCCTTCTGGTCATGCCAATGTTTAACCAGAGGCTGACCTGCTTTCAAGTTATCAGAAGCTTCTGTCATCATTTGTGTCATTCTCTTTTGGATACCTAACAGATAGTCAGTGACTCTCACTAGCTTGAGAGAAGGAGCACTGTCCAACCCTTCCTTAATTAGGGCCAATGAACCTCTAACCGGATGACCATAGATGAGCTCAAAGGGGTTGAAACCAACCCCTTCCTGAGGGACTTCTCTATAATCAAAGACAAGACATGGCAGTAGAAGGACCCACTTTCTTCTAAGGGGTTCCTCTAAAGCACTAATCATGCTCTTCATAGTTCTATTAGACCTGTCTACCAACCCATTGGTTTGGGGATGGTAGGCTGTTGAGAACTTGTAGGTCACTCCACAGTTTTTCCACATGGTTTGCATGTAGTGGGACATAAAATTGGTCCCCCTGTCTGAGATACCCTCCTTAGGAAAACCAACCTTGGTAAAAAAAATACCAAGGAGGGCCTTAGCCACTGCCTGAGCAGTAACAGTCCTCATAGGTATGGCTTCGGGATACCTGGTAGCATGGTCTACCACAACCAATATAAATCGGTTGCCTGAAGATGTGGGAGGGTCTAGGGGACCAACAATGTCAATCCCTACCCTCTCAAAAGGAACTCGCACCACTGGGAGGGGCACCAGGGGTGCCAGGTTCTTGGCTCCACTCTTGCCAGAAGTCTGACAAATGTGATAGCTCCTACAGAATTTATTTACATCAGATCCCATCTTGGGCCAGTAGAAATACAGAGACATCATCTCCTTGATCTTCTTAAAACTTAAGTGACAAGCTAGAGGAATCTCATGGGCTAAATGTAGAAACTGAGCTCTCATCACCTGAGGCACTACAATTCTTCAGTAGTCCCCGGCGTAGACACATTAGGCTCACTGTAAAGGAGGCCATCCTCCCAGTACAGCCTGAGCTTCCCTGGCTCCTGCCAGCAGGGCTTCACTGGGCAAACCAACGGTCCAGGAGTTGCAGCAAGTGTCTCTTCCAAGTTCTTCTTTGGATTCCTTCGTGCAGTTGTCAACTCTGCCTTCCTTGCAAAAGACCTCGCCTTTTATGCAAGTCTCTCCCATACATACGCAGCCTAGCTGTCACTCACAAAACTGGTTGGCTGTTGTCCAAGGATAGCCATCCAGCCACTCACTTTTGGGTGCATTACTGTAAACAAGGAGACTAGACACAGGGAGTTTCGGGCACCACCCTCGCTTCCTACCCTGCCAGACACGCTGGAACGAGAGGTGGGCTTCACCAGTGAACCCCGCCAAAGACAAAATGAACAAATGGACCAAACCTAGTTTGGTGCACAGAGTAAATCTCAAGAAGGACCGTTCCAACAAGAAATGGCAAAAAAAGGAGACCGGGAACATTTTGATAAAATGGGCACCCATGGGTGCTTTACTGGAGCTGCAATTGCAGCCCGCGGTACAAACACTCAACGGTAGTAAAAAGTAAACCACTGCCACCAGCCATTAATTGTAGAAAGGGTAACATAAAAAATGTTATATGGAGACCCCTAGGGGGCGCATACCTGAATGGACGTGTGAGGTTGTCGCTCCGTCAGCTCCCATTGGTCCTACAGAGCTAGCTTCTCCCCCCGATTGAGGATGGGCCACCTAGTGCCCCCAGGCACCTCAGTGACACAGCTGGTGACCGCCGGGGAGAACCCCCACACACGAGCCAGCTATTGACCCAGGGGAGGCAGCTCCGCTGCAGCAAAGGAGGACCAGTGTGTTGAATCCGCCCTCCGGCCCCAGTAGAGGGAAGAAGTAGGACGCCCCCGCCGGGCACGGGGGAAACAAAGAGAAGACTAGAACCACCCCCTGGGGCCAGTGCACTGCTCGAGGTGCGTCTTCCACCTCAGAAGCCTCAGGAACACCGTGGGAAAGGGAATACCGGAGAGAGGGACAGCGTGGCCTGAGACCCCTGCACACCACAGACCTCCCAGATGGAGACCCGACGAGGGACAGTGCCGGCGCAAGCCAAGCCATAGACCCGGAGGGCCAGGGCCAGCAGCCAGAACGGAACACCAGTCTAGACTGTGGTCCGCAGCGGAGGAGAGCCGAGATACCGCCAGGGCACAAGCAGAGGGAATGCTCTCCCCCCACGTGTGGACTCCCATAAGCCGAGTAGGCGCCAGGAGGAACTGCCCAGCAGCGCAACACGAAGAGATGAGGAGTTGGGCAGAGGAGGAGCAGAGGGAGAGCAATCCATGTGAGAGCCCAGACGGGGGGTGAGCGCAGCTCGGGCCCGCATCAGCACATGCAGAGACACGCTGGGGAGGCAGGAGGGTGTCGACACCCTTAATGGAGAGTGAACCCAAGCCCGTTGGGTGAAATTGTTACGCTCCTTCCACAAAACGGGACCCGGACACAGCAAAAGACGAGTACGCACTTCGGGGGCACCGCGGGCGAGGACCGTACCGAGTCTCGCCCTGAGGCGCACCACACAGGCCAGCCAACGCCCAAAGGCCTTCAGAGTTCGGGGGAGAAGTCTACCCAAGAATCAAGGAGACGGCACGGGGCCCCGTACCACAGAGCGAGGCAGGGACACTAACACCCTGCACAATACTGTCATGTGTGATTGCACACACAGGGCTCCTGGTGAGAGAATCACAGGACCACACAGCAGCCCGGAGGCAGCTGGTAGGGGACACAATGCAATCAGGGGAAGGTGCCCGGACAGAAAACAAAGGTACACTTCCCCCCATGAAGGGCATCCACAGCATACCCCACCGGATGTCTGGGGACAGGACCCCAGCACAGACCCACCAGGTGAGCTCAAGGACAGGAAGCTCAGAACAACAAGGGAGATCACACGGTGCGACAAGGGGGCGTCATTTGTATGATATGACATGATAGGTTATTTATAGCACGCTTAATACCCAGAGGTTTCTAAGCACGGACCCGGGGATCGAACCTATGTTGCTCCGTGCCTTCTTGCTTCCAAGGCGAGCGTGTTGCACTTGAGCTGTCCACCCGAGACAGAGTAGGCGTTCTTGCCCACGTTGGAACCAGGCTTCATAAGGAAAAACTAGGGAGCCCCAGGAATCTGAGACACAGACCTGAGAACAAAGAGCGGGCCCCCACCCAGAGGATGTCAACGGTCACAAGCCTGCACATCAGCTGGCAAGGTCATCCGCTGGCATTAAAGACACACGAGAGGTGGAATAGGCTCCGGTGACAGTACCCCAACCAAGACACACCACAGCACGACACAAAAGGACAGGATCCCCCAGGTGGAGGCCACCCACACGTCAGACAGTTGATGGATAGAAGCCCCCTGCTTCCACAGTGCAGCCTAGACACAGAGGGAGACAAACACCAGAGGCCAGGTCGGGACTTCTAATACTCGCCAACCCACAAAGAACAGGAGGGCCGGTCCCCCATACTGGTGGCACCACAACTCGAGAGACGTAGAGCTACACTCAAGCAGTGCTCCCATGTACCACCCTGGAGGAGTCACAAGCGCAGGCCACGAAGGAGAAGAGGGCTCACACTGGGATTCTGTCCCTGCAACATTTTTGGAGGCCCCCGTGCGTGCTCTGGGGGGAACGCCTCCGGCCATGAAATGGCATCAGGAGAGGACACCCCTGCCCCAGCCCCGGCTCTGACCAGAGATGACCTCAAATACAAATTTCAAGAGATCAGGGTCATAAGAACGGACATACAAGCCTCCATTTGCGATCTTAAGGGCAGGGTTGACAAAATTAAGGAGAGAATGGAGGGGCTCGAGCACAACCACTTGCAAATGGATGCTGTCGATATGGAATATGAAGCATGCCTAACAGATCTGGAACTCAGAGAAGAGGAGATGCTCTTGAAGATAGATTACTTGGAAAACAGGGAGAGACGTAACAACCTACGGATCCCTCGGGGTGAGCGAACAGAAAGGAGAATCAGCGGCGAAAGTCGAACGGAAAGTACAGGGCCTGATAAACCAACTATTTGCACTTGAGGGGCGCAAAGAAGCGCAGTTAGAGAGAGCACACAGAGGCGGAAGAGGAGGGGGCAGGGGCCCGAGGTCCATAGTAGTGTGCTTCCTTAGATATAGGGAGAAAATGGAGGTCCTCAAAAAAGCGAAGTGCCTGGTGAGCATTATCTATGAAGGAGACACCATTAAAGTATTCCAAGATCTTTCTGCCCCCTGATATTGGCCTGCTGCAGGGAGTGCGGCTCCCTCATGCAATAGCTCTCCGACAAGGACGCCAGATACCGCTGGTCCCATCCTTTTGCGTTAAAATTTCAACGTGGAGAAGTGGATTACAGAGTGACCGGTGGAAAAGAGGCCCTCCAAGTACTACAGGTCATTAAAAGCGAGGAAGAGAACGGGGACATGATGGAGACGGAGGTAGCTCCCCGAGACCAGCAGCGAAGGCCCCTGGGCCCACGGGCCACAAAAAAGAAGATAAAAGGCGGTAGAAAGTTCAAGAAACTGAACACCCCTCCCTAAAAGGAGAAGGGGGAAGAGAATTGACAAACAGTGAGCCTTTGACCAACAAAGGGGGGGAAACCAAAAGTTCATTACTCCTATTGGGGGGAGGTGAGGTGTTATGGGAACAGGAGCGGTGGTCTCAACCTTAGCGGCACACCTTAGGATGGGCATCTCCGAAAATGTACAGTTCATGGGGGCACAGGGAGAAGGGTAACTGGACAGATAAAGGACTTGATACATGGATAGGCAAATTTGAAGTACCAAAGGGGGACACTGTTGTGTAATACCAAAGGGTCATGGAGGGACATTCCGGCTCCAAATAGTGTTCCCTATCATGGTACGCTGGGTGGAGGTCCTCAAGATGGGCTCCCAGATGTGAAGGGCCTCTTCTCCCTCACAAAACACTCTCTACTGGGGAGGGAACTGAAAAATTGCAACCTTGATGCACTCTTGGGGGAGTGGGGATCATATTGAGGCAGAGGTTCAGACTCACAGAACCAGTAGTCTGGGGTCGAACAGATGGGAGGGTACTTGTGGTCTCTGGGTCTCTGGACAACACAAAAATAACCCTGGTGTCAGTTTACTGCCCAAACACGGGCCAAATGCAGTTCTTGAGGAAAGCCATGAGTGAGATCATGGACAGAGCAGAGGGCCTCCTCATCCTAGGGGGGAATTCATGTGGGTGAACAGGGCAATGGGCAAAAAGAAAAATGAGTGGGCACCACTTAGTAAAAATCAGTTGGGATTAAATAGTACAAAGTTCTTGTAATTTCATTTTGTTCAAAAAGAAGTTGTGCAGGAGCTGGCTGTGAAGAGTCTGGAGACACCCTGACTCGAAATACATGTACAGCAGGAGACCGGGTAAAAATACCAAGTCACACAGCCGCTCTCTGTTGAACCCAACCTGGTTTGTGAAGTTAATCAAAATTTGAATGTATTTGATAATGTTATCCAAACATGATGCAAGTCTTCCAATAAATGAGTCGCTGTTGTGTTTCACAAATGATAATTTATCGAAAAAATAATCTCAAAATAGAACAATCACTAATGTGTTCTTAGTGAGGAAGCAGCTGCCACAGCTTGTAAGTAAAACAGACTTAATATGCCAATGCATTTCGGAAACCAATTTCCTTCGTCAGGGCTAGTCTGTCGTTAAAACAATCAAATGCATAACAAAATGTAGATTTCAAATGTGACATATAACAGAAGATGTGACACACCATTATAATGCATGGTAATAACAAAAAAGAAAAAAACATACCATCCAGTGGAAGTTTCAATAATGGGTAGAGTGCCGAAAAGAAAGGAGAAAAAATGAGAAATGCGAGAAAATCAATAGAAAGTGCTAGTTAAAGTGATTTGTTAACTGCTGAACGTGTGTGGCAAAAAGTGGAAAAGAATTGATCCTTTACCCGTACAATGTGGCAGGTTCCAAATAGAAGCAAAGCGGTGTTGCAATGGTACTGGTAGCCATTAATGGCGTTCGTGTAAATGCACGGTGCAGATGGGGACAGGAAAATCACGTCCCACTGCAGCTAAATGTAAGATGATAAAACGCTGTTATTAAGGGTATACGTGTGGGGTTAACCAAAAGGATCCCTAATGGATAGAGGACGTACCATAAACTGCACGGGTGGTCGCAGATCTTCCGTGCGCAGACGAGCAAAGCAGTGGAGGCACACATTTGTTGACTTTAGCACTTTATATATGAACTAATATGTCGTTTGAGGATATCTAAGGTCTTTCATCAAACTGTGCTGAAACCCTAGGGTTTTCCACAGAGGAAGCAACTGCAATTCTCAAACTAATCAGTGAAACGTCAATTGGTAGGTATGGGACCACACCAAAAGATCCAGCCAAACGGATCAAACAGCTAGATTATCTAATACGCAAAGAGATCAACAGGAAACTACATGCGATTACCTTGGGTCGTTATTTTAAAAACCAACGGATCCCTAGAGGCCTACGCATACAACTCCGTCCCACCTTATGTAAGGAGAGTAAAGAGTTTGTTCGCAAGTGAGAGGCTATCTTCAACAAATGCTCTTTGGACCTGATTTTATTGACCATCCAAGAGCTTTCAAAGAATCTGACCTCTCTGAACACGGAAATCCAAGACATCGAAAAATAACTAGTTGAACTCATTAGGGAAAGAGGAATATGACATTATTCTGGCAGATATCAACACCAAACATGAGGACTACAAAACCGAGTTGGAACAGAAAAAAATCAAGAAATTCAAACGAGACACTTATGATTACATCAACGAAGAAGTCTATACGTGGATGGGGAAGTATGGACCAGTAGTACCCAAAATGCTCTACAAATATCCATCGGACAACACTTCCAGCTCTGATTCAGAGGCACAGAGGGATTCTGAAACCCCTACAGAACAAACAACAGAGAATTCTAACCGTACAACCAGCCCTTCGACACAAGCACGATCAAGCTGGCTTTTTTAGGCGCTCGCCCAAAAGAACCCGCAGGGGGAGGAGGAAATCCAAGGAACAAACCTCAAACGAGACTACAACTAAGGAGAACTTAGTTATTAACATCTCTGATGGTGTCACAGGTTTCCCCTTTTCTCACCTGTTTTCTCTGTTTTGCGGAGTCCTTTGTCAGGGTTTTCTTCTGAGCAGTTCGGGTCTTGTACAAGCCCGCTCGGCCGTCTTCGGATTCCAGGATTCGTTCAGCTTCTTCGTCCGGATCTTTGGAAACTCCAGGAAGCTTGGAATGGACGCAGCACACGGGGGCGGTCTGCGCGGAACGCGGAAGAAACAGGATCAAGGAAGGTAGAAGGAAAGGAGAAGGAGGAATGTCCGGGAACCAGGAAGCAGCACAGTTCAGGAGAACGAACTACGGAGCACGTCAGGCCACAGCTATCGGTAGCGTTGAGACACACGGAACCGCAGGGGAGTGGCTAATTTATAGAACGTGCTGCATAGGAAGTAAAGGTCGATAGACCGCCTCCCATGTATGCGGCCATGTTGGGTGTACTACAGCGAGTAACCCCCGATGTGCCAGGGACCAGGAAGACCAGAAAGGGCGTGATCGACGGATCATGACAGCATGCCCCCTTCTAAAACCTGTTCCACTGGGTTTACCTGGATGAATTCGGTGGAACCTTTTGAGCAATCTGGGGGAGTTCAAATTTGAGACTGGTTCCCAGGTACGTTCGCTGGGTGGATAACCTTTCCATTCCACCAGGTATTGAAGTTTGCCTCGTCTATATCCGGAATCACAAATACGAGAAACTTCATATTCCAGCTGGTCATTGACAAGCACAGGACTAGGTCTAAGAGTAGTCCGGGTAGTTTGGATGAAAGGCTTCAACAGGGATTTGTGAAAAACTGGATGTATCTTCTTCCAGGAGTCCGGGAGTTGGAGTCGAAAGGCCACAGGATTGATGATCTCTTTTATAGAGAAGGTTCCATAATACCGGGGAGCCAACTTATTCGGTCTGAGATGTCGGGGTAGAAGTTTCGAGGATAGCCATACTTTATCCCCAATGGAGTATGAAGGCCCGGGTCTTCTACTTGAATCTGCATAGTGTTTGGTTTGGATTCGCGCTCTTTCGAGATGTTCCTTGGCTTCTCTCTGAACATTTATGAGTGTTTCAATCCAGGAATCAACAGTAGGAACAGGTGTAGGGTGTGGAAGAACAGAAGGTAAGACCAAAGGGTGAAATCCTTGGCTGCAGAAAAAAGGGCTGGTCTTAACAGCCGAATGGTCCGAATTATTGTAAGCGAATTCGGCTACTGGTACTAAAAGTGACCAATAATCCTGGACTTTGGTAGAGAAACAACGAAGATATTGTTCAAGGGTTTGATTTACTCGTTCTGTGACACCGTTGGTTTGGGGATGATATCCCGAGGAGAGAGCTCTTGAATCCCTAGTATCCTGCGGAGGTGTTTCCAGAATTGAGATATATACTGGGTTCCTCTGTCCGATATGATCTTGGAAGGAAGTCCATGCAGTCGGAAGACGTGTTCCAGGAAAATACCAGCAAGTTCTGAGGAAGATGGTAATTTATACAGAGGGGTAAAGTGAGCCATATGAGTGAATAGATCAATGGTGACCATGATAGTGGTATAACCTCTAGAAGGCGGCAATTCCACAATGAAGTCTGTAGCAATGATTTCCCAAGGTCTGGTTGGTGGTGTAGGCTGTAATAAGAGACCTGCTGGTTTCTGGTTATCATGTTTGTTCTGATTACAGACGGAGCAAGATTGAATATACAGTTGTACATCGGTCTTCATCACACCAAAATTGTCTTTGTATTAGACGGAGGGTGTTGGAAATACCACGATGACCGGAAGGAAGAGTATCATGGCACAGATTTATTATTCTTTGTTGTAATTTTTGTGTAGAAATGACCAGATTGGTATCTTTGAACAAGTATCCGTCCTTGACTCTCAAGTTCCATTGATTCCTTTCTGAAATTCCTTTCAAAAGCTCCGAAGTCGGAGTCTGCATATGAATCTCTTCCAGGAGGTTGTTTGCTTGAGCTACAAATATGGTATGAGGAAACATCTTGGGATACGTCCGATCCTCCGGAGGTTCATAGTCTGGACGACGAGAAAGTGCATCAGCTATTACATTTTGGGTTCCAGGGAGGTGGTGAATCTGAAACTGATATTGGGCAAAAAAGAAGGCCCACCAAGCTTGGCGACTATTCCTAAATTCCAGGGCTTGCAACACTTGTAGGTTTCGATGATCCGTGCGAACATGGACCGGAAATTTGGCTCCTAGAAGTAAATGACGCCATTCTGTGAAGGCTTGACGGATGGCTAGCAGCTCTTTCTCTAGGACGGAGTAATGGGTTTCACTAGGAGTTAATGTCCGAGAAAGGCAGGTGATGGGATGTTAAAAGCTATCCTCGAATTGCTGTTTTAGGACGGCTCCAATGGCGTAATTGGAGGCGTGTGTCTCCACTATGAATGGTCGAGTAACATCAGGCTGAGCAAGAATGGGAGCTTGTGTAAATTCAGACTTTAAATGTTGGAAGGCTTTCTCTTGGGCCATGGTCCAATGGAAGGGAACATCTTTTTTCAATAAGGCAATTATTGGTTGGACAATCTCGGAAAAGGAAGGTATGAATTTCCTATAGAAATTAGCCAAGCCCAGGAAGGATTGTATCTGTTTCACCGAGGCGGGGCTAGGCCAGGATAAAATAGCCTTAACCTTGGATTGATCGATACCGATACCATCGGGAGTAAGGAAAAACCCTAGGTAGTGAACAGTAGAAGTATAGAAGATGCATTTCTCGGGCTTCGCCAGGAGTTTATTTTCGCGTAAGCATTGTAATACTGCTTTCACATGTTCTTCGTGCTTGAGAGGGTCCTTCGAAAATATTAGAATATCGTCCAGATAGACAATCACAAAAAGGAACAGCATGTCCGAGAACACTCGATCCATGAAACGTTGGAACACCGCTGGGGCATTAGCAAGTCCAAAGGGCATGACTAGGTATTCAAAATGCCCAAAGGGTGTTCTAAAGGCTGTCTTCCACTTGTCACCTGCCCTTATACGAATCAAATGATAGGCGCCCCTGAGATCCAGCTTGGTGAACACAACTGCGCCTCTTACTGCCTCCAGGATGTCTGAGATCAAGGGCAACGGATAGCGGTCCTTGAGAGTACATTGATTTAGACCTCGATAATCCAGACACGGTCTGTGTTCTTTAGTGTCTTTTTTAGGAACGAAGAACAGGGAGGCCCCTGATGGAGATTTAGATGGTCATATGGTGCCATTTGCAAGATTTGTATCCAGGTATTCACGAAGGGCTTTCTTTTCAGGTTCTGATAGGATGAACATCCTTCCAAAAGGAATCACTGCGGAAGGTTCCGTTTCAATAGCACAATCTTCAGGTCTGTGGGGAGGTAAGGCCTGAACAATGGCAGAGGAGAAAACATCGGAATATTCCTGGTAAGCCTCCGGGACCCGGATGATGTTTGAGACTGAGATTGTGTTCTGATGAGTTGTAGGAAATCCCTTTGATGGTGTAGGATCAAGGTCTGAATGTAAGCACTGGGACATACAAAACTCAGAACCCAGGAACAAGGATCCCGCTGCCCAATTGATATAGGGGTTGTGTCTTTGAAGCCAGGGGATTCCCAAAACCATGGGGTAAGGGGCTGACTTGATGATGTCAAATCTTATCCTTTCTTGATGTTGATTTATAGCAAGCTCGATCTGCTTGGTCTGCAGGGTTATAGGTCCAGAAGAAAGGGGTCTTCCATCAATTGCTTCTACATGTTGCATGATAGTCCGGGATTCGTAAGGAATATGGTGGTTTAGGACCCATTCATGATCTATGAATACCCCCATAGCTCCACAGTCTACCAGTGCCAGGATGGGGTATATTTCTTTCTTGGATGTTGTCAAGAAGGCCTGTAAGGTTACCAAGGAATTTTGTCCAGGAGAGTTCAAGGATGGAATAGAGGTGGAGCAGACATCTCTCTCCCGAACCTGCTGTCATGATGCCTACTCCCGGGAAGCCAGTTCAGGGCCAGCGTCCCCGAAAGCAGACATCATGTCCCCAGGGAGGGACCCAGCAACCCCTTATAGGGGCTCTTTGGACATTGTCCTGGCGCCTTTGGCGCCAAGCTCATGGAAGGCATCAGTCCTGGCACCATAGGCGCCAGGCTCATTATGGGAGTGCTTGGATGGACTTACCTGATGCAGACCATGCTGCCGGATCCAGACCTCCTTGAGGTCTGAAAGGGACTATTTTACCTATGGGACTATTTTACCAATCGGGCTTGGCTGAGGAAGAATACTTACCTGGAACTACTTTGGGGGCTATTTAAACCACACCCAGACAGCAGCTCACGCTTCGCGCTGTTCTGCATCTAGCAGCTGGACGCTCACCGTGTCTGCTCCTGCATCCTGGCTCCAGCCACGCCTGCCTGCAACCTGGAACACCTGAAAAGGAAGGAAAGGAGAGAAAGGTGAATAAATTGAACTTTACCTACCTCCATCCGGAGTCCGGAACCATCACTCCGACGATCCTGAGAAAAGACATTATTTTTAGAAGCGCATCGCATCCCCGCTGCAGCGCCGCGTTCCACTCACCTTCACGAGGCGCCCTCGGGCTCTTCAGCCACCATTGGCACCATCCGTCGCCTTTCAGGGCCTAAGGAGAAAAAGAGACAAAACAAAGGTGAGCAAAGGAACAGATTGAGGAAGGCCTGATTCTTCCACCTTAAGACTTACCTGATTATTGTTGGGACAATCTTTCCTCACCTCGGGTCGGCGCTGCTTCTTTGGCACTTCCGTACGCCGGCCCCTAAGGGGAAAAAGACACACGCATTAGTGGGTGAAAGCAAGATCACTAAGGGAACCATCCATCAAAAAGACTCACCAGAGTTACCTTCGGCGAATCCATTCCTCTACGCGGATTCTTCATCCTACATCTGAAATAGAGAAAAGGACAACGGACAATTAAGGCTTGAACTTTTGCAACTGAATACTTACGGCCTCATATCGGAAAAGTCAAGCGGAGTTGAATGCTCACCAAACCCGAGATCCAGTGAAGTAACTGGAAATCAACGCGCCCCTGCATCGGAAGCAGGATGGAGAGCTCGTCCTTTCAGACTCTAAGGTGAGATTCTACGGGGAATCGCGGAGGGGGTTCGAGGAGTGTGAGAGGGGGAAGAGGGGGAATCCGACACATTATCCAGCAGACAGTTAATCCCCTTTTCCATCTACAGAAGGATTCTTCTACGGGCCAGACAGGCGAGGTTTGGGGGTCCGGTCCAGTCCGTCTTCTGAGTCCTGCGCATCACCTTAGAAGAGGTCATAGCAGTCCAGAACAGATCGGCGCCCCCGTGGGAATCAGGTGAGTGTTACAGAACGCGAAGCCTACCTACAATTTCCCACCCGGGCGCTATGGAGACTTCAGAGACAGACCAGCTGGCCCAGCTATTGGGGGAATTACGGGCTGAAGTTCATTCCGCTCGCCAGGAGACGAATGCCCTCAGGAGAGGGTTAATTGTATCTAAAGAACGAACTGATGATCTTGCCAGACAGCTATTACAAGGTCAGGCTGGTCAAACACCTTTACCAGGTTCTGGGGTAATTCCGCCCCAGTGGTTTCAAATAACCCTGTGCAAATTAATCTACCTGGAAATATGCCACTGGCCCCACCTGAACGTTTTGCCGGGGACCCCAAAAGGTTTGCCGTATTCATGAATCAATGCCGATTGCACTTCCTCTGCAGACCTGGGGCCTTCCCTAACGACCAAACCAAGGTCGCTTTTGTACTATCATATCTCAGCGGCTGTGCTGCGGATTGGTCAGTTCCACTGGTTACTCAAGATGACCCAATTCTTCGGAACTTTCAAGCCTTCCAGACAAGCATGGAAAGACTTTTTGCGTGGCATTATCAGGGACAGGCCCTGGACAACGAGCTTCTATCCCTACGACAGGGTAACCAGGACCTCTTAGCCTATATCGCGACCTTCAATAGGTTAATTGTGGAGACTGGATGGCCGGAGGATAAAAGAGTCACGTTATTCCATCGAGGTCTACGTGGAGAACTTAAGGATGTCCTGGCCCAGGTCGTAAATCCACCCCAAGACTGCTCTGAATATATAGACTTGGTGGTCCAATTAGATCACAGGCTTCAAAACAGAAAGGCAGATCGGTCCAAGTTTGAGACCCGGGTTTTGGTCAAAACCCATGTTAACCCCAAGGGTGCCGATGTTACTGAACCTATGCAAATTGGAGGGCTTAAAGGACCTTTAACTCAAAAAGAGCGTGAACGAAGACGGCAAATGCAATTATGCCTTTATTGTGGGGCTTCTGGACACTTTTTACGAGATTGCCCTATAAAACCGTCTAAGAAGGCGGTAGAAGTCGCTGATAAGAACCTGATGGAATCTGAGTCGGGAAACGACCACGCCCGACAAGCGTAGGGGTCCACTTGCCGAGCTTAAAAACTGACTCTCTGACCTTGCATTTCATCATGCCAATGGTCCTCGTAAATCCGAAGCAGCCTGGGCGGTTACATGCCATTAAGGCATACATCGATAGTGGGGCTATAGGAAACTATGTGGATCGTGAATTGGCTTCCAGGATCAACCTCCCTCTTTGCCCTAAAACCAGTAAGGATGTCATCACCACAGTGGATGGAACCGAAATCGCCTCTGGGCCGGTAACACACTCCACTACTGAAGTGACATTGTTGGGTCAAGACAGACATCGGGAGGCAATTGTGTTTGATGTAATCAAGGCTCTGCAATTTCAAGTAATTCTAGGAATCCCTTGGTTGGAAACACATAATCCTTGAATTGACTGGCGAGCAAAGAGGATAACTTTTCCAGATTGTGCACAAACCTGTTATCCAAGAAATCCAAATATTGGCCTAGCTACAGTAACCCCTGTCATTTTGCAAATACCGCCAGAATACCAAGAATTTCAAGACGTCTTCCAAAAGGAACAGGCCATCACTCTACCGCCTCACAGGTCGTACGATTGCCAGATCGATCTATTGCCCGGTGCACAACCCCCTTGCAGCAGGATCTATGCCCTTACCGAACCCGAGAATCTTCATTTACGACAATATCTAGATCAGTACCTAGCCAATCGTTTTATTCGCCCGTCTAAGTCTCCTGCATCCTCGGCTTTATTCTTCGTGCCTAAAAAAGAAGGCGACCTCAGAACTTGTATTGACTACCACGCATTGAACCAGATAACTGTTAAAAACAGATACCCTTTGCCTCTGATCCCTGAACTCCTTGACCAGGTGAAGCATGCCTGCATATACACCAAGTTAGATCTCCGGGGGGCCTACCATCTGGTGCGAATAAAGGAAGGCGATGAATGGAAAACTGCCTTCCGCACCAAATATGGGCTATTCGAGTACCAGGTGATGCCTTTCGGATTGTGCAATGCACCGGCTGCCTTCCAATACTTCATGAACGATGTCTTTCGGGAACTCATCGACGTTTGTGTTGTCGTATGTATCGATGACATTCTTGTGTACTCCTCTTCGGAATCTGATCATAGAAAACATGTCAGGGCAGTTCTCGAGAAATTGCGCCAACACAAACTATTTGCTAAACTTGAAAAATGTGTTTTCCATGCCACGGAAGTCGAGTTTCTTGGTTTCATCCTGACACCTAAAGGAGTCCGCATGGACTCACGAAAAGTGGATGCTATCCTCAAATGGCCATCGCCTAGCTCCGTGAAAGGTGTTCAAAGCATGCTTGGCTTTGCCAATTTTTATCGCAGGTTTATCCCAGAGTTTTCTCGTCTTGTTCAACCCATCACAGCGCTCTTAAGGAAAAATAAACGTTTCGAATGGTCTGAAGAAGCCGAGCTGGCCTTTCAGGAACTAAAAGCTAAATTTACCTCCGCACCTGTATTGAAGCACCCGCGCCCAGATCTCCCTTATGTCGTCGAAACTGACGCATCCAGCCTAGCCATGGGAGCTGTCCTGTCTCAAAGAGATCCCGAAACTAACCAACTGCATCCCGTTGCATTTTGGTCCAGAAAATTCTCGGCACCCGAGGTTAACTACACAATCACTGACAAAGAACTGTTAGCCATTAAATCCGCCTTTAAAGCCTGGCGGCATTATCTACTTGGCGCTAGACATACCATCACGGTGATCACCGACCACCGGAATTTACAGTATTTAAAGACCGCCAAGGCTCAGTCATCTCGACAGCTCCGTTGGGCTTTGTTTTTTGCGGAATTCGATTTTGTAATCACCTACCGTCCTGGCTGTAAGTATGGCAAAGCGGACGCTCTATCCCGAATAGGAATGGGAGAAACTGATACTAACTCAGAACCTGTACCGAGAATTCCCGAACAGAGAATTTTGGGCATGACTTCTCTACAAACGCTTGAAGACATTCAAGCTAGAGTTAAACAACTCCTGGACCCTACAGACTTACAGGATTGGGTACAAAAGGGATCTGACTTTACTATAAATAATGATTTACCTTATTTCCAAGGGCGCGTATTTCTGCCATACAAGGAATTACAAGAGCTCGTTATTTCTCGTTATCATGATACACTAATAGAGGGGCACCCCGGTATTGCCAAGACTCTATGGGGAATCGCGGAGGGGGTTCGAGGAGTGTGAGAGGGGGAAGGGGGGGAATCCGACACATTATCCAGCAGACAGTTAATCCCCTTTTCCATCTACAGAAGGATTCTTCTACGGGCCAGACAGGCGAGGTTTGGGGGTCCGGTTCAGTCCGTCTTCCGAGTCCTGCGCATCACCTTAGAAGAGGTCATAGCAGTCCAGAACAGATCGGCGCCTCCGTGGGAATCAGGTGAGCGTTACACCTGCGCTCCATTTAGGATCGGGAGCTGGCGTTTCCCGAGCGCCGTGGGGGGGCAATCGGACATTCTCTTACTAAATGTTTGTCGGATGCACAATACATACATAATCCAGTATGAATCCTTCGCATCCTCTCTTGTGGGGTAATGGGTCCACGGAAGGCCCCTAATTGCATAGGTTCAGGCTCATTGCTTGGAGTAGAAATGCCTTCTGAGCTCAAAGGGGTTCCAATGGGGTTTTTCTGGAGTGGTAACTTGGTTTTCTTTTTTTCTGCTTTTCTCTCCTGAATGCGAAAGTCAATCTGTAGAGCGAGATCCATTAGGGCTTGAAAGGAACCTGGGCGTGCCACTCTGGCTAGTTCGTCCTTGATCTCTTCGTTTAGCCCTCTTCGAAATAAAGTAAAACAAGCTTCAGAGGACCAATCCGCTTCCTTAGCCAGCTATTTGAAGCGTGTGACATACGTGAGCAAATCCTGGGTACCCTGATGAAAGTCGAGTAAACGTTCCTGGGCACTGTAAACTTGTTCCGGGCGTTCGAACATGGTCTTGAGGGCCTCTACAAAGCCGTCATAGTCATCCAGGAGAGCATCACCAGAGTTAACCAATGGGGTGGCCGAGGTCAAGGCATTCCCGGAAAGATGTGAAATAATAAAGCCCACTTTAGCCCTGGGCGTAGAAAAATAATAAGGCTTAAATGTAAAGTGGACCAAACAAGAATCTAGGAATCCACAAAGGCTCTTTGCTGAACCGTCGTACTTTTCAACGACGCCGCCTAGAATAACGCTCTCCTTCGTGGCGGAATCACGGGATAACACCAATTGTTTTAACGCAGCGTTTTCCGCCTTTAAGTTTTGCACTTCGGTCGTCAGCTCTTGCATGCCACGCATAAGATCCTGGACGGCCACTTCCATGTCTGTATCGAGATCGGTCAGGTGGCGTCTCAATCTGTCACAGGTTTCCCCTTTTCTCACCTGCTTTCTCTGTTTTGCGGAGTGCTTTGTCAGGGTTTTCTTCCGAGCAGTTCGGGTCTTGTACAAGCCCGCTCGGCCGTCTTCGGATTCCAGGATTCGTTCAGCTTCTTCGTCCGGGATCTTTGGAAACTCCAGGAAGCTTGGAATTGAGGCAGCACACGGAGGCGGTCTGCGTGGAACGCGGAAGAAACAGGATCAAGGAAGGTAGAAGGAAAGGGGAAGGTGGAAGGTCCGGGAACCAGGAAGCAACACAGTTCAGGAGAACGAGCTACGGAGCAAGTCAGGCCACAGCTATCGGTAGCGTTGAGATGCGCGGAACCGCAGGGGAGTGGCTAATTTATAGAACGTGCTGCATAGGACGTAAAGGTCGATAGACCGCCTCCCATGTATACGGCCATGTTGGGTGTACTACAGCGAGTAACCCCCGATGTGCCAGGGACCAGGAAGACCAGAAAGAGCGTGATCGACGGATCATGACAGACGGGATACTTAGCAAGCCGGAAGAAGACACATTACAGAAGGGATTAAGCTTCGTACCAATTTACGGCACAACATTATTCAACACTAAGATCGAACTCTACAAATTTGTCAGAAAGTTGAAATTGAAGGTCTTTTTTGAAGAATTAGAAACCCAAGAGAATACAACAAACAGGCCTGATTTTCAAGAATTCAGGGCAAAGAGCGGATTCATACCGCCCATCACAGTACCGTCTATTGACATTTTTCAAAAACTTGTCACTCGGGACCTAGAAAGTATTAGCTACAAAACTCCTCCGCATAACAATCTCAAACCACATGAGATGAAACTCATTAAGGATCTCTACGGCGACAAGAACATAACAATACGCCCACAGATAAAGGGGCGCTTTGGTTATCTTGAACACAGCTGACTACAACTCAGAGTGCAAGAGACAATTAATTACAAGACCGAACTACATACGCTACCCTGGAGTATGGCCCGACCATTTCCATAAAACAGAACCTGGAGGCACTACTAGACAAAGCCTTGGAATTAGATTGGATTAACGAACACACACACACATTTTTGAACAATATTCACCCCAGAATCCCGAACTTTTATACATTACCCAAAATCCATAAAGATTTGACCAAACCACCTGGTAGACCCATAGTCGCAGGCATGAACTGTATTAACCAACCACTAGGCGTTTACATCGATTTCTTCCTACAACCGCTGATACAAAAACCCCCCACTTACATTCGCAACACTACCCATTTTCTGCAGAAACGCAACTCCATGACTTTCACACAAAATCACCTGATGTTTACCATTGACGTCAAGAGCTTATATACTTCCATACCGCACGACTTTGGAATCAAATCAGTCAAATGGCTATTATTACAAACACCCGATGTCCGAGCACAGAAAGAATTTATATTGACTCTTCTTCAATTCATTGCTGAGAATTCATACTTTCAATACCGTAACCAATTTTTTCTACAGACCTCCGGTACATCAATGGGCACCACCATGGCGCCCACATACGCTACTTGCTTCATGTACAAATTCGAGACGGATCATGTACTCAGCAAACATGAATGAAACAAGGATATTCATCTCTGGACACAATACATTGATGACATCTTTGGAGTTTGGAAAGGCACTGAGATAGCATCTGATGCCTTTTTTGAGTACCTTAATAGCATCGACAGGCGCATTCAAATTACTAGAGAAATATCACACGACAAGATAACTTTCCTTGATGTCAAGATAGAGAAGAAGGAAACTGGGTACAGCACTACCCTTTTTCGGAAACTCACCGACCGCAATAAAGGGGAATTCATAAGCATCCAAAAGCTTGAGGAAGCTCTGGGAATAGGGAATTTGTCGGTCCTCCTGTATCTGAGGCTCAAGGGTATATGTATGTCGACAAGTGGAAGGGGCACTTCCAGAGTGAACTTACACCGATAAAGAAGGTACTCGATGCTTATGCAGAAACGAGAGGCCTCACCTCACACCTCTATGGGCATTGTTGGAACCCGAGGTGGGGGCCACTAGGGCACTCAATTCACAGTGGGAAAGGCACCTGGGGATGGAAGTGGCGAATAGCCTTTGGCAGCAAATGTGCAGGCGAGCCTTTAAGAACTCCCTCTCATGCCAGTACAAGTTGCATGTGATCAAATTACTCCACCAATGGCAATATGACCCAGTCTGCCTTTCCTGAATGTTTCCAACAGTGGACCCCCACTGTTGACATGGGTGTGGGTCCAGGGCGGACTACTGGCACATGTGGTGGGACTGCCTCACGGTTGAGATCTTCTGGTCGGAGGTCCGGGGTTGGATCAGAGACACAGGGGGGGGACATACAATCTGTACCCCCTGCTCATATTGTTTGGACTGGAAAAGCGCAAGGAAACATGGGGGGGGCACCTTCATCCTTGGTCCACTTCCTCTTGCTGGCAGCACGGGCTCACAGGGCCAGACACTGGGAAAGGGAATACCTCCCGATGGTGCAGGAATGGTCAGCCAAGGCCAAAGACATATACTTAATGCAAAAGATTTCTGCTGCGCTCCACGGAAGTAGCACCCATGTGGATACAGAATGGCTACAATTCCATAATGTGTTGCAGTAGGCGGGAGGGACAGACACAAAGTGGTATGGACCAACCCGGTCGGTATACATAACGCTTGGGCGAGGAGCGCCATAATAACGATTGAGGCACATATGGCACAGTTATGGCCCACCAGACCCGAGACTTGCTGTTGAGAACATGTTTCAACCATCTAGTAGCCTAAAATGTATCTTCACCTATATCACAGGGGATGCAGGGGACGGGGGGGACCGGCGACGTATCAGGACATGTTGTCTATTTTCTACTTGAGAGGGCACCGCCCTGAATTTCTCGTTTTTGAAAGAAAATTTTATGAAAGGAAATTTACAACAAAAAAAAGTTACATGAGAAAGTAGACAAAGGTGTACCAAGTAACCCCTCCAGCACTCTATGTAAGATAGTGTGTGCTGGGTCTACAAAGTTCCGAAAGGAAAGTAAAGTTAATTTCACTTTACTGCTCTTGGAAACAGTAGCTTAACCAGGAGAAGGTATTTAAACCTTTGGGAAATCTGAAAGACTTCCCCGTGCCACTGCACGGAAGGTGCTGTCTGTCACAATGTAAAAAGATGATGCCTATGGAGTTTGTCAGACTCCAAAACCAAAAGAAACACAGTTTTCAAATCAATGAACAATACATGAGAGAGTGGGAAAAAGGTCTCACTCTCTCCAGGATAAAAATGTAAAAGTCCTAAAGTCCAGCAAAAGAGCTGGGGGTCTCTAAGGTAGAAGGGAATTAGCAAATTTCTGAGTATTCTCCCTAACAATTGCCATTTCAACTTTCAAAATCCTTATGTCTACATCTCCTGTCCGATTCTGTGTCAGAAGCGGCCTCATTGAATTCTCGAGAGGTGCGGTTTGACACTTTCCTCACATTGAGAGGTTTTTTTCCTCTCTGCTCCTGACATCCGGAGTGTAGAGACTCGGCAAGGCGGCAGGAGTCCCAGTAAAATGAGTGGCGGGCGGCTGTGAGAGTAACTTGCGCTTCTTTGTTTGTTTTTGGGGGCTTTCTTGTGACAGCAACTTATGCCTTGTGGAGGTAAGGTGGTAAGATAAGGAAGGAACAGTGAGGGTGAAGCATTAGCCTTTCTGGGTCCCGTTGGGCTACTGACCACCATAGCGCTCCGTGGGGGGGATGTTATAACCTGATTGTGAGTGTGTTTGTATTGGAAAGGCTTAAATCAATCAAAAAGTGCATTTGTGCCACCCTGCATAACTCTGCAGAACCTAGCTTAGAGCTGTATAAAGTGGATGGTATTTATCAGCTAGTGTCGCAAGCAAAGTGCCTGGAGTGTTTTGGTGTTTGGGTGTGAGGAAGGCGAGCTGATTCTCCTTTTCAGCACAGTTTGCTATCAAGGAACTGCTGTTATTAGTGGAACTACACCTCCCTCCTCCTCTCCCACCTCCTTCTCTCCTCCTCATTGCTGGATGTCGCATCTAAACATCATTCTCTTTCTCGTGCTAGTAAGAATGTTTTGCTACCTTTACCATCACAGTGATGCTGCGTCGTGCCGATCAAATCCAACAAACAACATCAATATGGCCTGCGTAGCGAGGTGTCTCGTACTCGCAGTCCACCGAAACACACCAAGGATATTAACGACGCTACTTGTTCAAAAGAGGATAAACTAGACCTGGCAGATGTTAACCAACCAAGAATTACAAGGTTTTTTGATCCTACTGAAGTGATTATTGAAGCTGGAGTTTACAATACGCTACTGAATTCACCTGTTGCTAATGCTCCTTGTATTTTGGTTAAAAGTTCCTTCCATGGCTTGCCTCCATTGATAATGATGGTTCACTTCTCAACCTTTGTTAAGACTTATATAGAAAATCTCTGGGGACTTCTTTGGCAAGCTACAATAATATTATTCGGTCCATTTAGTCCTGATTTGGAAAGATTGGTTTCCTGCCCTGAATGTTCAGTGATGACAGTATCAGTGAGGAAGAGGGGCTGTCTCCTGTACATGATATATCTTTTAGGTCAAACAATTACATTATTTTTTATTCTTCCTCATGTAATGCCCACACTTCCAAGATGGATGCTTTATTTTCTGTATGTACGAGAATGGCCCAAGAACTACGTGAGCTTAAGGATATCCTCGCCAAGGTAGTTGATGTTGTTCTTGGCTGTTGATTCCAATATGGCGATGCCTGAAGCTCTGACCAATTCTGCTGATTCGCTTCCCCAGCCATCTACACCCTCTGGAGATGTTTGTAGTTTACAGGGTAATACGAACATCCAGCCGTCAATTTGTCCTGCGCTGGATCCCAATACTCCATTGATGTTTGATGACAATATTAGCCATTAGAATTCCTTGAATGTTATTGCAGAAAAAGAGTAGGATGCCATTGAATCACTCTGCAATGAAATTTCCATGATTAGTAGTCCACTGCATGCAAGAAAAGATGCAAAAAGTGACAGCAAACTCACAGCCAACAATTGCAAGTTTGGCATAAGGAACATTTTAGAACAGCAACTGCTGAGGTTACATCTGAACATGCACCCTGTAACAAATCTTTAATCTCCTCTGGCCAAACTATTGCTACCAACAATTTGGGAGATGGGACTACCAGACAGGTGTTGCTACCTGGGCCATTGGATAAATGGCTATGACCTGGTGACCCACTGCTGTCTAAATCTCCTCTTCAACTCAGGATATAAATAACCAAGAAGTGAAGGCTCATAATTGAGAAGAAGCGTATAGGCCCTTACCACAAATTGACTTTACATCAAGGCCAAGTCTACTACCCAAGGGAAATCTATTATCTGCTACATCTGTTTTTGCACCTTTTGTTCAACCTGCCAAGGGTCGTAACTCTTCTTGTGATCCTAGTGATGCATGGCCACTGGGCAAACTAGTCAAGTTGGAAGAAATTTGGCCTAAAGTCAAGAGTCCTTTTCTTAATCATTCTTATTTGCTTGCATTATGGAAGAATATCCCTCTTTTGTCATCTATATGCAGTGATGATTTGCTGCGCATTGAGCTAACCAAATTGGGTTTTAATTGAATTTGCCTCCTCTGAGGTTGTGTCTTTATTGAAATCTTGTTCTGGCATATTGCAAAAGGTGGTTGTCGTAAGGTTAGGGCAATTGACAATTTAGATTTGAATTCCTTACGTAAATTAAATACTAATCAATTCCTAGAAAGAACTAATCTGCAGGTTTCGCTTAGCCACGCACGAGGTGGCCACAGGAATAGGGAGTTTACTCATTGGGTGCCGGATACATTGGAATTGCCTAATTACTGACAAAACAACAACCTGGACTCCAATAAGTGGGCTTCTTGGAATATCTGTGAGTATCGCATCTTTCTAGTGCACCCACTGGGAGTAAAACACATCACTTCATGTGGTGTATTATTATTGCAAGAAACTGTGCAACAAACTCATTTAATTTGGACGGTTTTAATATTTTGCACCGCCCAGCCATTCAAGGACCTAAAGGTCACCCGCTGGCCGGTCTAGCTATCCGTGCTTTAACGAATTTCTGTCTTAAGCTGTTCCTTATTTATATTGCTTCACTCTATGTACTGTCTGCTATTTTCAATGATTTATCCCATTCCTCCTTACAAACGTTGATTATTAACATTATACCCTCCTGGCCGTCTCCATCTTAAAGTTATCAATTACCATGCAGGAACATTTTTTGTTAAAATGGATTGATCTTTGCCCTGGTGGCAGTGTTGTTTTTGCTGGTGATCTGAACGCTCCCCAATTGATAGCCTTTATACCCTCATCATTGGCTTCTTCACCTGATGATGCATTCTGGGATCACATATCATCACACTCTTTGGGTAGCTTGGGTTGGGCACAGCTTGAACATCTATATGATCTGTTATGTCTAAACAGCAAGGATTGTAATAGTGGAGAGTTTAAGTCTGTGTGATCAAATGAGAAATCCTTTTCAACCCTTGATTATGTCTTCATGGATAGAATATTTTATGAACGCTGGAGCCCTTTATCTGTGCTGTTTGCTTCACATGGTGATCATGCTTTGTTATCTTGGTCCTACAGGATTCCCTGTTCATGGAGAATTCATAATATTAATTACCAGGTTACCACAAATGTACAGGGAAATCGCTTAATCTGGTCTGGGAAAAATGTTACGCAGATTAATGATTTTGTGTGTTTAAACCAATCTTTTCTCTTGTTATGGTTGACAACACATTATTGGGACCTGCATAATTTAATGTTATTTATGAGGCAGCATTTACATTTGGATCACAGCTACTTGGATGGGGCTGTGACTAGGCCTGATATATTGGATATTGCTATACAGCAATCAAAGACAAATTATCGGAAAAAGTGTACTAATGTTAAGAATAGCCTTGTACCAACGGCAAGTGAAAATTAAATGATTGCACAGGACTCTACTCACTATTAAAATCGGCTTAGAAACAATAAACATCAAATTACTAATGCTGATTGGAATGTTTGTTCAGCAGTCTTAAAAGTAATGATAATAGGTATCAAAACCCGTTGAACCCTCCCGGTCCTCCTCCTAACCTGTGTCTTCAATTGTGCTGTCGTATGTCTCTGACTCCTTTCTGCGACAAGGTCTTCGTAGTTCCTTGGACATTCTGTCTTTTTTGTGATGTAGATAGGGACGAGCTCCTTCGGAGGCCACCTTGACCTGAAAGATAACCAGGACCAGGGGAACCCCGAGGAGCAAGCTCCCAAAATTCAGGGAAAAAGCCACATAGGCATAGAAAACCCTGAGAGGCTGAGTTCTGAGAATGCTTTGTTGTGATTTGTAAGTGAGGGATGATTCTTGCACTTGGAGTCTTGTAAATATCAACAAATGTCCGTGAGGTAAATGGAGGAAGATGAAATATAAATCTGACGAAGGGTAACAGGCTGGACAACTGAGCTTGACTACGAAGATAGGTAGGAAGAAGGCTTCCAGGAAACCCAGTGGCGGAGTACTGATTGCATGGGGGCTGGAAGGGTAAGTCCTTGGAGGTAGAGCAGAGAGAACAGGATTACGGAAAACCCGCTGAAGGCACGGAAAAGGAAAGGAAGAAAAGAGGAGTAACGTCAAGCGGCAGGTAGGTATACAGGTAAGAAAGTACCGGAAAAGATTATAGACGAGTAACAGATGTACTGCAGATAAGGTAAGACAAAGAAGAAAGTAGACGGGAAATGAAGGCAGCGAAAGAACAAAGGCCCGAGCCACAGAGAAAGAAAAGGTAAGAATGGAAGTACCGAATTAGCGGACTGTGAGAGAAAAAAAAAAATACGCGTGCAAAACACTTACCCGGCACCGTAGGAAGTAGAGCTGCAGAGGATAAAAAAGAGACCACCCAATGGAGGTAAACGGAAGAAAAGGGTAAAAGATATACCCGGCGAGACCGGTGAAAAAGCTGAGAGAAAAGGCAACGGACAAGGCAAAGGAAAGATCGGACGAAACCGAAAAGGCAGCAAAACACAGAGGGGAGGTGGAACATCCAGGGAAACACAAGCAGGGAAAGTACAGGAGCGTCGCCAAGAAACAGGTACAACGCTCCGAGCAAGGGAAACACACACAGGAAATAGAACTGGCGGCCATGTTGGAAAAAACACTAGACCGTCAATGCGGAACATCAGCCACCATTTTACAAGTATTTCCATCTTCGCCATACTTTCCACAAGTGTGGCATGATAATAGGAAGTTCTGGGCCATGGCTGGGTGTCATATTAATGGATTGTCTATGCAGGAATGAAACCCGATTAGTGAACACAAATGAACTGAGTTGATTTTGGAACGCTACTTTGTTCCTAACTCTGCCCCTTTGGAGGCGGTTAACTATTCCCCCTGCAAAGGTGTGGTAGAGGGATTTGAGAGAGACGATATCCTCTTAATTCTTAGGTCTCTTAATGGCTCTCGAGTCCCAGGACCTGACTCTATGGCAAATATAGTCTTTAAGGGAAATTGTCACATTTGTGCCGTTGTCCTGGAACAACTATTTTATAAAATTCGAGTAAGTGACTCCATTCCAGTGAGTTGGCAGAGATCAATATTGATCCCCATATTTAAGAAGGGTTGTCACTCAAACCATTCCAATTATAGGCTTTTGGCAATGTTAGACATTAGCCAAAAGATTTTTTCTGCCATCTTGTTAAAAAAAACTCAACAATTAAAGGCTTACTCTCCTCGCTGCATACAGGCTTTCGTAAAGGGCACAGCTCTTTACATAACATCAGTGCCCTCCATTACCTTATGACCGGTAGCCGAGCTCTTGAAAAGAGAGATTTATATCTCTGTTTTGTGGACTTTACCAAAGCCTTTGACTCTGTATCTCGAACTTTGCATTGGAGCAAGCTAAGACATTGGGGGATTGAATCATCCCCATTACATTTCCTCATGGCCCTATATTTAAATACAATGGTTGTTGTACATATAAATCAATCAGGGGTGACCACACAGAAAATGCCTATGAATCTTGGACTTACACAAGGTTGTGCTTTGGGCCCCATTTTATATAATTTATATGTTGCTGATATGGGCCTTGATATCGGCTTAGCTCGTATCTTGCCTCCTCGAATTGGAAATACTCTGGCATCCTGGGTAGGTTACGCCGACAATACCATTTTGCTGGATTATACTCCGATTGGCTTGCAACACTAATTGGCTGCATTGGCTACATATGCTGAACATAATTATCTTAGTGTTAACGTAGCCAAACAAAAATGTTGATTATTGCCAGAAAACATAAACAAATCACCTTTTCTTTGGTCCTGTAATGGTACACCATTTGAAATTGTTAAAAGATATATCTACTTGGGCATTCCGATTAGTAATGTTAAGGATTCCAATTGGGCTTCACACACTGGATCAGGACACTTGGTCTTAGCCTGGAATGTGGTGCTCAATAGGAATGCTTTTTCTTTAATTTCAACCAATTAAAATTGAGCCGATACCCGACCCGTCTTACACCCCCTTTTACAAATACCCTGGGTCACAATGGACCATGAACCAGGCCGGTTTGTAAAAATTCAATATTTATTTATTATTTTTTAAAATTCCCAAAATCACACAAATTTTAATATTGGGCAGCAATCACCAATGGGGTGATAATTACAATAAAAACTACTGAACTACACTTGGTTAACCTTCTACACGAACATATCCAAAGCACAATTGAATAGGAGCACTTTTTGAATTTGGATAGATAGCACTCAAGTTAAGGTTTCCACCTGCAACTTTCCCTCAACCCACAAATAATCAAACTCTGAATGGATAGAACGGAGTTGTTGGTAGTCAGGGATAAGAGGCAGCAAACAGAATCAAAATCCGACCTTTCCTCACAAAATAAGGGAGCAGTAGAGAGGAGGACTGGGGCTCTGAAAAGTAAACTGGGCAAAATGTGCCAGGAGACTGGGATAAAGTGGCCAGAGGCCCTGCCTTTGGTGTTGTGCAGCTTGAGAATCACTCAAAGTAAGAAAACTGGGTTTAGCCCATATTACGTCCTTCACTGAGGTCCTTTGCGATTGCCTGTGTCTCAACCTTGGAAAGAATTGTCTAATGGCCTAAAATTGTCTGACGATAAGTTATTAGAGTACGTGAAGACCCCAATCTCTTTAGTCAGTCTCATCCATGACCATGTCAAGTTTGCCCTGGCACAAGAACCTTCCAGTCCAGGTAACTCATTACAGCCAGGAGACCGAGTACCGATTAAGAATCACCAGCAAGGTGGAAGAGGCCATTTCTGGTACTTCTGATGTCTAACTCAGCTATAAAAGTGCAGGGACACCCGACATGTCCAGTTGCAAGCAAAAGGTCACCCTTGTGGAATTAATATTCTTATTGATATACTGTGTCTCCTTACTTTGACGTGCTGCTTTTTTACCTCTGGTGCATCTAACTCTTTTACTCCAGAACCAGCTTTTAATCTTACTAATATACTTACCACCTCTGACATACAAGGATGGCTGTGGAATAAAAGGAAGTTCATTGTCCATTGGCAGGGAGGAACATGTGATTTAAGAGGGGCCTCGGAATGTGGGGTGGATTTGTGGCTGGATTTCTTCCCACAGCCAGCTGAACGTCCAGTTGGAGTAGTCCCTTATCCATGTGAGGTTTTGCCAAATTGGATAAGTGATTAAGACTACCTCCAAGTGTTGAATGCAGAGTCTCAGACTACACCAATAGCACCACTACTTGACAGTGGCGATAGAACTGAACCTTTAGTTAATAAGACTGTGCCAACCCCTGAAATATCTGTGAAGTACCCATAGCTTTCCCATATCTCTGACTTAATGCTCTATAGCTATCCTGTTTTTAACCAGGGTAAGGTGCAAAATGGTCTCCAAACTCATATATTTGTATTCCCAGGATCCAGGCACTACAATGGTGACAGCATATAGACAACTTGGTGGTAACGCAATTGTTATATCGGACACTGTAAATGTGCCCCTTGCCATGAACTGAGTGCCAGGTTATTGTGAGATTGATGATTTAAATGTTAGTTTAGGTAGAATGCCAGGGTGTACAATTCAGTTGGAATGCTACCTACTGACCATATTAGATTCTAAAAATGATACCAGAATGCTAACATTTCGTTCCAATTTGACTAATGTTTTTTGACATTTCTCAGAGGATCTGGATAATTGAACATGGAGAATTATTCGGCATCTGAATTCTGAGGTTAGATTTAGTCATATGGTGTAGTAAACTCAGGTATATAATCAGCATCTTTGGTATCAAAGTTGGATAGGTCAGGTTATCGTTATTTGGCGTTGAATACAACTTTAACTAAAGTTTTATTCACTGTGCCATTGTCTGCTTTCCAGGCTACCACCCACTATAGAAACTGCTCTAGTGGGGACTGGAATTCACGTGCACCAACAGAGAGTGGAACTATTTGGAGGATGACCAAAAAGAGAAAGTAGTAGCCAAAATATGGAGTGGGGCTAATACTGCACTTGCAGCTTGGATTATCGATAAGGGCACTGGATTAGATGGCTGAGTGGACCGTTTTGAGGAAACCACTGGGCTTATACCTGGGGCCGAGTTCTCAACTAGTAAAGCTCATGTTGGAGAGCTATATGTTACCAGCACCCTTAGCCAACTAATCCGCAATGCCTTGCAACAGTTAACGAATACTCCCAGCTGCTTTTCATCAGAGATGATGTCCAACATAACAGCTGGCCGAGTTCAGTGGGAAACAATTCAGGAATACCAGAGTACCTGCAGCCTTGGAGAAACCTCTGGAGACACAACAGTTGACTCTGCAAAGTGAAAGGCTGCGCCTTCACTGCACATGGCCCAATAAAATGTCAATGTCCAGGATGTAACTGGGAGTGGATGACTCACTGAGGAACATGGTGGACGAAGCCTCCTGACAGTGCTACCTAATATTTGATCCCTGCCATGGGAATAACAGCTGATGTGTGGTTAGGAATTGGCTCAAATTGGAAATGATGGCCTCTACAGCCGCCCTGGTTGCAATTTCTTAATAAGTTGAACAAGGGTCAGATCGTGATAATAGGGAATAGAATGTGTTGGTCATGCGAGGTGAAAGTGTTTACTCTAGCAGGGAGGAGGTTGGGTCGAGGATGGGATAGATGTGTAGAACTTGTTTTGCCACCTGAGACTGACATACACATTTCAGTGCATATTGAGACTAGGCAATTTACTTTGTTTTGGCCAGCTCTAGAGAGGAAGGTTGGAAACTTGCATATCGAATTTTTGAAGAATTGCTCAAAGTTAATGCAACAAAGGGTTCAATAGTTAGAGAGAGTTGAGCATGGGATAAGAAAGGTTACAGATATATCAAGAAGCTTGCAGATATTGGCGATTGTATGTAATAAAGGGAACATGCTTTTGAAGTTGCATATTGTACTGCTATTTTATGGGTTGTCAGAGATGTTCTATGTGCCAGTCACCAAGAAGTGTCTGATCAATCTTACATTACCATCACTGGATGCGTAACAGCTTTTTCCTGAGAGCCACCAACCCTTTTGGAGGTGGATCAAGAAAGTTAAAGACTGGAATAAAAACTCCAACAGTTGAAATGGGTCAAAGGACATACCCATGATGATTGTCATTATTGCAACCATGAATTAATTGTATATATGTATTTGTGTCTAGACTGAGTTGATTCACTGCACAGGTCAATTACGAGTGAGGGCTAGCAATAGAATTCCCTGTGAAAAGGCAAAACAGGTGAATTTGTATAAAGGAGAAGTGGACAGGAAAAGAAGAATAGATTTAGTTGCTCAAGAAGCGCAACAGGAGGGTCTGTCAGTGTTGGCGCCCCAGGCTATGCTAAATACATAAATATAACATCATCCCTGTGAACAGGGTAGGTGAAATGAAAAAGTTCGGAGAGTCCCTGCTGCCTTAGAGCCCCTTCTCATGTTTATGCCTTCATATCTGCAGTCACAATATGAGCTTGAGAATGTTTTATTTTTCTTTAAATTGCAGCAGACTCTAGTTGAGGACATTCCCTGGACTGCTTGCTTCGCCAACACTTGCCTTGACACTCCAATACAGGACATGCGCAATAAAAGCACTAAGCTCAACACCTTAGGGTTAGCTGGAGTTAGTGTGCGAAGGAGTATCAATACCACAAGAGCAGCTACTGGGATACTCAGATTATTTCAACTCTCCAACAACCTGTATCACATAGACGAAAGCATCAATTCTAATAATTTAGACCTTACTCACTCTTACCCTACAGAAAAACGAATCTTGCCCTTAAATGTGGTGTTTATCGATAATATTAGGTGATGCGCCGCCTATCATAGAAAGTGGAAAGAGAAGCAAAACTAATTCTCACCTATTCTACATCAGTGTTTTTCCTAACAGTGATTTACAGACCAACTACGAAACGTTGCGTTATGAAAAAATATTTTAAAATATAATCAGAGGGACAGGATTGAAATTTTATTGTTATCTCCCTTCCTCTATGTCCCATTTCCCTTATGCTGAAAACAAAATGTCTTATGAGGATGTAAGAATCACTCCTATTAAAACCAGGTTTTACAAAATACCAAGAACCAAATGTGATCATGAACACTAATAAATGCAGTGAAACAAAGTCACTGTTGTTGACCTTATATCTTACGGGTGCATCCTGGCAAAGTAAGTCTTATCATTAAACAAGAATCATTGTTCTTGAAAGAAAGTCTTACCAAGCATCAAATGTGAAGGTAAAGATGTATGAATGTTGGGAAACTAAGCATTACCAAAGCCAAGAACAAATGAGGTTGAAGCAAAGGTTCACTAAAGATTAGAAGACATTAGTAATGGGAAAACAGTCTGACACAAGACGATGAACCATGATAACACCATTTATTCTACTGAATTGCATGTTGGAACAAAAGTATTGCTAATATAATAAGAGCTTTTGTTGATCGAAACAAGGTCATATCGATGAGCATAGATCATGGTAAAATATATTGGGCCCTATCAAGGTGTAAAGATCAATGTAACAGAGAAAATACTTTTGACAAAAGGATTAGGGAAATCTGACAAGTGCGAAGAGGTTGTCCAATAAACCACGAAGATCACAAAACAGAGTGACTAGATTGAGAAAGCTAAATATTTGGGAAATGTGCAGCCCTAGACGGGAATAGCGAAAAGAGCCCATTGGACAACGAAGGAGCCACTTGATCCCGAAGTAGAACCACGAAGGAAGTGATGCAGAAGAGACTCCATGTTGTAATTAATAAAATTGATTTCATTTTACCTTAGTATTGTGCTCGGATCACTGACGTAGCAGGGTCCCTGCAGGCCTCGCAGTGTGGGGAACCCTGCTGCCACATGTCCTTGGTGGGGGCCATTTTGGGCTTCAAAAAGAAATCGTTTGGGAAATAATTTATTTCTGAAGGCAGAGTAACTTCAAAAATAAACTATTTCTTTTTGAAGTCCTTTGGCTACCCCTAACCCCATGACATGTAAGCCTCCAGGCTGTAAGCCTCCATGTCATGGAGCGGGAGAAGCCCTATGACTTCAAAAAGAAAGAGTTTCTTTATGAAGGGAGAGTGACTTCAAAAAGAAACGCTTTCTTTTTGAAGTTATAAGGCTCCCCCTCACCCCATGACATGGAGGCCTCCAGTTCCTCTGCAAATGATGGGAACGCACGTTCCTGGCTGCTGCAGGGAGCTGCAGGCCTCGTTCCCTGGCCCAACTGATTCAAAAAGTTAAGAAAATGTATTTTGTTAAAATGTGTGTACGTGCATATGTATATAAAGTAATGCGTGAATAATGCATTATGTATGGGTGGATGCCTGGGTGTGTGTGTGTAAGTGTATGGTGAACGGGTGCATATGTAAATGTACGGGTGGCTGGGTGTGTGTGTGTGAGTGTATGATGAATGGTGTGTGTGCTTGTGTTTAATGCCTGGATTACTTATTGGTAATCGTCATTACTCCTAGCCCTACTCTTCCTCGTTCCAGTACTTGTGTATGAGGCAGTTTGCCTCATACACAAGTACTGGGGCGAGGTAGAGGGTCATGGAAGTAATGCCTGGCTTAGTGACTTATAATATTCATTACTCCTAGACCCACTCTTACTTTTCCAACTACTTACCTATGAGGCAAGATGCCTCATACGTAAGCACTGGGACAAGGAAGAAGGACGTGGAGGTAATTCTGGGCGTGGTAGTCTAGGTCGGCCCATAGTATGGAGTGACCTGTGATTTGTTGATAAATTGGGGGGTGGAGGGAGGGGGCCTTCAGCATGGTTCGCAGCGCCACCCACAAAAGTTGTGCTACACCACTGGTTAAGATCTGTTTATTCACAAGGGAATGGTCACATTGCATGTTGTGAAGCACCCAGACAGTGGAATCAAGGTATTTCAAAGTCTACGATCACACCCTGTAGTTATGATCGAGTTTTTACTTCCTTTAGAAAGAACATCTACTTTGAGCATATTTGATGTATTAACACAGAAACGTTCAATCGAAATGTTTTTCCACATACGTTTGACCTTGTCATGGAGAGGGAACGGCAGATTGAGGGCAAGTTATAAGGACTGTCAAATAGCGTGGTAAATTCCAACACTCAATTCATTGATACAAAATGTAGTCCAAAGTACGGAGATTATGCCAATTGAAAATCATGTTTTGCATCCACTCAAATTTGAAAAATCATTAAAAAAAAGTATAGGTTTATTGACGTCTGGCTCAGCAGAGGTCTATTGACCCAGTTCTTTCATTCCTATCTTACAATTTGATTAACTAAAGCCATATTCAACATTTTAAGTTTTCCCTCCATCTTGGGTCTGTGGAACAACCATGCACTTTAATCATTATTCTGGCTGTCATAATGCATGACATTAGGCTTGGCCGCACACACATTATACTATACCTCCTTTGGTGCCAGGTTCCAAGGCCCTGGTTTTAGGGTAATTAAATGTTTAGCTAGCCTCTCTTAGAGTGAGGAAATGTCGACAGGCCCAGTGGCACATTTAAAATGCACAGGTTCCATTAAATCTGGCAGGTATTGGTATTACATTCCTTGGTAGGTGAACTATTTTGTAGGCATTGCCTTTGTATGCCATGATGCCCACAACATGTGGCAGGCCTTGCCATCCTGTACTAAATACCTCACATTATTTGCCAGATATTGCAGGTATTGCCCATGTACTCAGAGCCCCAGGTATGGGAGTGCTTGACTGCTGGTCATGGTCCGAGGTGTGCCCTTAGTTCTAATTTTAGTTGCCCTGGCCACAGGTCATACTCCTTGATCAGTTTTCAAAGGACATAGCCAGAGCCACATCATGCACAGTACAACAGGATACACATTTGGCATAGTTGCAGACCCTGGTGTGTGCCGTATTTAGAGGTTATGGAGTGTGGCAATGCCCTGTTGAAACTGCAGGCACAAGTACTGTGCCCAATGTAAGCGAGCAGGCTTGTGTGATGAGCTGGCCAATCCTTTTAAACAACATCCAGAGAGTATGCTTCATCGTATGACAGGGCCAAATGCAGCAGGAGTAGTGTAAGTAGGGGTACTCTGCATTGGGTTCAGAGCAGGCCCTTCCCGCTCCATGGGACCTCAAAGGCCTGACTGGAGGTGTGCAGGTACTATGTACAGGAGGCCTGCCCACGATTTACTGTGAGTACTGTAGGAACAGGGGTACTCTATTTTGGGAATTTCCGCAAGCATTCTGTGGCCCCGACAACTGCCTTCAGAGCATGCCTGCCAGCCATGCCCTATGTAAAGTGTCCAGCGACTGTTGGTAATTTGAGGAGGGGTTCTAACGAACTTTCAGATGTTGTTTCGCACTCATTCTATTAATGTTTGGTGCACACACTCATAGAGCCTCTGATAGATAATTAAGACAATATTGGTTGCCCAAAGTGTGCATTCATTCAAAATTACAGACGTTTTTTTTATTTGTTTTTTCAGCATTTGATAATGGGAGCGGATACTCCCGGGAGATGTTGTGCTTCATGTTAAGTTGATGAGTGTCTACAATGGTGAAGATTCATCTTTACCCAGAATTTGTTAAAATTCAAGAAATCATCTCTGCTATTGAATGAGCACTGTGGGATGCATTTAAAGACCCCAAACAGATGTCCTGTTTACATGGATGGCAGGCATTTAAACCCTGCAACAAAAATGGCCTGGCTTTTGCTTTTGCCTTTCACATGTATAGCAAGCATTTAAACACTGCAACAAAACGGCCTGGATTTTGCTTTTGTTTTAAGTAAAGTTAAAGAGCCATGTGGAAAGGGGCCCACCTATCATTTTCAATGGACGAACAGCAGTAAATTTACAAAAGAAGGAGGAATCAAAGAATCCTGTAACATGGAAAACAGGATTTTTCAACATTGAAAGCAAAAACGGCCTGCACATGTGTTTGCAAATAAAAACGGCTTTAAAAAGCCAAAATGGGAAAAAATATCACTGCTCACGTAAAATGTCAGGAAAGTAAATCATGATGTGTGGGTTGACCAAAGCAACGTGTATTATGTTTCACCCTCAAAACTCCAGTGACATTTGAAGAGACACTTAGTCTTCAGGAAAAACCTGTTTCTGGCTGAGGGCAAAACTTCACAAAGGAAAACTCCACTTCCAGTTGGATTTCACATCTCCCATCTAAAGACCCTGCAATAAAATGTGGTACTGCTAAAAGCATCAACATTCAGTATCCTCCAGACCTGCTGACTTGGAAAGCAGGGACTTCAAAAGAAACCCATCCTTGGCTGGAGCATGACTAAAAGGTGTGAATCCTTGTTGCACCCACTTCAAAGAGCACACAATAACTTCAAAGAGACTCATAGAAACCCCTGGTCACAGGCTGGCCCAGGGGGGCAGATGGCTGTATGGGATGAAGCAGCCATCCCATTTGATGAACAGGAACACCCACAATTAATTTAAAATACTATTTTCATTTTAGCCATTTTGTGCAGCAACATACTGTGGATTGAGATCATTTTTATACCATTTTTCATGTAATTTCCAGGCGGTTTGGGTGATATAAAATGCATCTACCTGTGACTCTGGGAACTGTAATGGCCAGTTAGACTAGGTTTTTGGCTGATCTGAACATGTTACAAATGTTAGAGTTGGTGAAACGGTGGTAAATGAAATGAGGGATATGCTTTATAACTTACATATTCATAACTGTTGTACATTGTATGAAAACAACAAAAATGTGACACATGTCCATGCTATAACGTACGGATTTGGTGGTCGGTTTAATTCCCCATAATCAGCTAAAACAAAACATATGTTTAATATGGCAGTTGCTAGTACAATTATAAAGTTGTGATGCATAACTATTTTTTGCCACCAAGTTAAAAGGAGAACAAAGGATGATGACAAATGGGAAAAGACAGATGTTGCTGCAAACCCTAAACCAATCCTGACTGGGGAGGAGCGAGAGAGAGTGTAACTACCTACTCCTAGCAGCAGGGGGTGTTGCAGGGTACTTCCCCTAGATTGTAAAATTAGTTATGCCATGTCTGCTATAAAGGGGACTACAGTAGGACAGGGGACAGAAACACAAAAACCAGGGAGACGGAAAAAGGAGGACAAAGACAAGGCGGCTGAAACTTACCATCTTTGAGAGTGGAGTGGCCCAGACCCCTGCCCTATCTTTCCAGAGTGTCCTGAGATGCAGCTGGCTTTCCTGAACCTTAAACAAAGGCTTGTTATGTAAGTAGCAATAACACCAGCCCTATATTGCATAAGCCCTTCATTCTTGTAACATTGCAACCACTATTTCGCCATTGAAAATCCCAATTGCCAGTGCATTTTAGTCATCTCCCCACTAAGGAATCATTTGTTTGCCTGTGTAGTTCAGTCATCCCCTCATAGAAGAATCTCAATCATCCCCTCTGTTAGGGAGAATTCTCTGTAAAGACCAATTTCCCAAACCTAGTGAGTCCCCCAGCAGCTTTGCTGGATTTTTGGGGTTTATTTTTTTCTCCTGCTAAGAGTGAGACTCGTTTTCTCCCACTCTTAGACATGATTTGAGGTGTTCCTTTGACTTTTTATGTGTTTTATGGGCTATGGGGTCCTTTACCCCATAGCGCTTCATGTGTTTTTGGGATGTAGGTGACACAGCACCCTCCGTGCAGTAACCCAGGGGTGTCGTAGCGACCCCCAAACATAGACTCCATACCCTGGGACTGACTACTGTCTCCCAGGGCATGTAAAGTCACCATTGGCTTTACTAGACTTAAATTGTGAACAGAACCAGTACAAACCATCATATTGTGGACGTACTGGTCGGGGCAATTTGATTGCCCCGGGGTCTGTTGTTCGAGGGGGCACTGTCCAGTCCCCCCCGACCGAGTTTTGGCTGGTGGCAGTGGATACTACTTTTTATATTCGACCGCGAATATATTCTTATGGGATTATCCCATTTTTCGAGGCTACAACTTTTTAATATAGCCTCGAACATACCGCCGGTCTATTAAATTAATATAAATTCACCGGTTGGTATTTTTTGCCGAAACTCAGTTCCAAAATGGCATTTATGTTCGCTTCTGTGACTCCAACCCAAGTCGAGGCCTTTGTTCCACTTTTTGGCGGGCCTCTCCACAGAAGCCTCCAAAAGTGGTGCCACTCTGTCTGGGTACCACAGGGGGTGTGGGAGGGGGTTTAGGCACCCTGGACTGAGAGTCACACTCTTGTGTGATTGGCCCAGTAGCATGTTTGAGTGACAGCTAGGACTGATGAATTGGGGTTTTCTGCATAAAAGCAGGGCTTTGGGGACTGGAACTTCAGAAGTCGCCACAGGACCTAAAGAATCCGAGGAGGGAGAAGCCGAGCTGACCTGCAACGACGACACCACCGGTGGAGCCCTGCTGAACCGTCTCACCACTTTTCCCGGTGACAGAGGAGATCTCCATTCCGGAGAGTCTTCTTCCTTTGACTGGTGGGGATAACCAGTTTGCCCATCTTTTCGCCTTCCTGGATCATCTCGTGGCCGCCTTGCCTGTGCCAAGCCCCCCGGCAACCGGGATACCATGGTTTACCACTACCGCGAATAAAAGGGTAGTACCTTTTAACCGGAGAACTCTGCGGCTGGTTTCTTCCCTGGCAGTGCAACGACCTTCATCTTTCCTCCACGTCAAGACCTCCTCTTCCTCTGCATGAAACAACAACTTGCACCCGCTGCCAGGAACAACTGCCCCCGCTGGAACGTTCTTCCCATTTCAGGTACTGTGTCCCACCTGGCTTCCCTTGCAACAGATCGTTTGGGGTGACAGTAAATCCTCGACTTTCTAACCTGGGTTAGCCTGGGGCCTGTTAACTAACTTTTCCTGACTTGATCTCATCTTTTTTTTAACTATCTACAAAGACTCTTTGGGCATAACCTCAATGTGTGATCCTGGACACATTTCGCTTGCTCTCTCTAAGAGTGGGCCTGGCATTTGAACTTCCTTGCTCCCCAGTAGACTTTGCCTAACCTGCCTCACTGTGGTTCTTTTAAAGGTTTTGAAATTGTATGCTTTCATAACTCTGCCTTTTCCCTCCTTTTTTTTTATAACTTATTAGAGTGCCATCTTAGGTTAAACGCTTACCTGTGTCTGAAAATAAGTGGTGTTTCTCACTAAGACTTGTCTCCCACAGTATTTGGCAGGCATTGCCATCCTGTACTAAAGACCTCACACCATTTGCCAGATATTGCAGGTATTGCCCATGTACTCACAGCCCCAGGTATGCGAGTGCTTGACTGCTGGTCATGATCCGAGTGTCACGCCTCTTCGAAGGCGTTGGTTTTTGTGGCATCGATGGTCCCGGGGACGATGAGTTTCGGCCATTTTTACTTTCAAGATGGCCGCCGCAACTAATGATGCGGGCCTAGACAATACACGACTCAGTATCCAGGAAGTGCCGTCCTCCTACTCGAGAGAAGGTTTATCAGTTCCTGTGAACAACGCACAGGTGCGTTGCTACTCCTTTCTAACAACGCTACATGAGTTCGTATCTAGGATCCTTCTAATACGTCTTTCATGCTACTGAACTTTACTATATCTAAAAACTGTCCTTCGTCTTTCCCGACTTTAGTGCCTACCATACCACGCCTCCCTTTCCCGACTTCAAGAACTCCAACACTTGCACACTCGAGACCACTCACCGGTTCCTTTCCGGACCTCGGTAAGCTACAATCAGGGGTCTCCGAGATCAGTTACAGTGACTTACTGATCCTCCCACCTTCGGATCGTAATCCGTACTTAACATCCTTCTCCCATTCTTACATATCCAGGCATACACAATACGGTTTACGCACCCGCTCGTTCCAAACACAACATTGAGGAAATACCTTCAAGCTCCGCCCTTACTTCATTCCAGGTAAAGATCCCTCCTTGATCCAAGCCCGACTCATTTCAGTCTTCTTCCTAGTGCTAATCTCACTATTTCCATGCTACCCCAGGGGTCTCTCAGACGTCTCCGGGTTTCAATTTGACACGCCTCCTACTCCTTCATAAGGGTAATCTGAATAAAGACCTCTGTACAATAACTATCTCTCACTTACCTGTAGAATACTTACCATCTCCTTTCTCTTTCAAGACCGCCTTTCACCGGACTTCACCTGAACCTTCGCTGCATTGAAGACAGCTATCCCGCAGCCGTCGACACAGGGTTTTCTTCCCCAGACGGTTTCCCTGAGATCTCTTCTCCTCTCTAGTTTTCTAGTGGTGAGAAGGGGTATCGGAGAGGCGTTCATATTCATCCCCCCTGTTGGAAGCACGCGTATTCATCCTCCTGTTGGAAAGTGTCATCCACAAAGAGAGGAAAGAAAGTATCGGTGAGTCTTTGGGATAACCTGCCAGTATTCTAAGTGGTATTTTTCCTGTGAATTATTACAGTTAGCAATGCCTCAGAACTTTCCTGATTCAGAGCAGGAATTCTGAGCAGTTTATCTCAGGGATTCATTGCTACATCGTACGGAAAATATGGACCCGGCCCAACAACAGTAGTTGGTTACAGCGGTACAAGCACTAACTGCTGAAGTGCAGGCTTTAAAACAGGAGAATGCATTTCTCCGGCAACAGGTGGGAAGAGTCCCTAGTTGTTCTGAGTTACCTCCAGGCCCAATTCCGGGGGGTTTGTATGATGGTAATCCACATAAACTTAAGGCCTTTATCGAAGCCTGCACAGTTCAATTTTCATTCAAGACTGCCTTTTTCCAAAACGACCGTGATACGGTAGGACATATGATTGCGGATTTAACAGGTCCTGCTTTAGCCTGGGCTACACCACTCGTTACCACTAACAACGCGTTATTAGATTCCTACCCCGCCTTTTTGAACAGCCTCAGAGCTATGTTCAGCCGCCAGGAAATCACAGTCTCCGCCCAAGAACAGTTGTTGGACTTTAAACAAGGATCTCAAGATCTACTGTCTTACACCACCACTTTTAAGCAGTTAGCAGCTGGAACTTCTTGGGCCGATGAAGCACTGATCACTTTATTCCGTATGGGATTGAACGAGGAATTAAAGGATGAGGTGTCCCGAGTTCCTAGACCTCCCAATTTGGCAGCATTGATTACAATGGTAATGCAGATGGACTACCGATTGCAAGAAAGACTAAAGGAACGATGTCGAGGCCGTCTTGTGAGACAGCCTGTTACTTATTCTCCTAGTGCAGGGAGAACACAGGCGGAAGAACCTATGCAAATAGGAACTACAAGAGGCCGACTTACCCCAGAAGAGCGTAATAGACGTCGGGTCAAGGGGTTGTGTATGTACTGTGGTTCTAAAGAACACACAGTTCAAGATTGCCCTATCACCCCTGTCAAGAGACAGGGAAACGCCACTTCCCAACCGCAAGGGGAACCGCGGCTAGGGAGTCAGTAACAGGTTCCTCAACAGCAACATTGCCATCACAAGTAACAGACATTCCCGATCTCACTATGCTGGCTTTACAAGTCAAAATTGGATGGGGTGCTTCAGACTCCATTCTGGTCACGCTTTAATAGATTGTGGGGCCGCCGGAAATTTCATAGATACCTTCTGGAAGATAACTCATAAAATACCATTTTCAGTTAAATCCTTGGCAATACCTGTAGAATCTGTGGATGGTAGTCCACTAGTTTCAGGTCCCATCAAGGAACAAACAATACCAATTCAGATGAATATTTCCTCCCATCAAGAAACCATTGTATTTGATGTCATCCGTACTGTACACTACCCTGTGAATTTAGGATTGCCTTGGCTTTGAGCCCATAATCCTTACATCAATTGGAAGGCTGGCACTGTCTTTCTAGGGTCAGAACACTGTTTGGCGCACTGTCTCTCGGATGGGGCTTTGGGGTTTCGTCCTACGATCTCAGTATTAGAAAAGACTTGTTCCACCTCTATGTTGAACAATATTCAAGAATTACCCAACGAATACAGGGAATTTCAGGCAGTATTTTCTGACTCAGAATATGGAGAATTACCCCTGCATCGTAGAGATGACTGTGCCTTAGAACTCGTTCCAGGTGCACCGATTCCTTTCGGTCGCATGTATGCTCTATCCACCCGGGAATGAGAAGTCCTTAAGGAATACCTCCAAAAGAACCTACGCAATGGACTAATTCAGGAATCCACCTCTCCAGCAGGGGCTTCCTTATTCTTCATCCACAAGAAGGATTCTACGGAACTCAGGCCGTGTATAGATTTTCTGGGTTTGAATAAGATTACGACCCCTGATCGATATCCTATGCCTCTCATACCGGATATTCTGGAGGCCTTTAAGGAAGCTACAATCTTCACAAAACTAGACCTCCGCGGGGCCTTCCATCTCATTCGTATATGCGCTGGCGATGAGTGGAAGACGGCCTTTCGTACTCCCTTGGAACATTATGAATATAAAGTAATGCCATTCGGCCTGTCCAATGCCCCAGCTGTTTTACAGCGTTTTATGGACCACATATTTTCAGATATCCTTCTTCACACAGTTATTGTCTACTTAGATAATATTCTGGTTTTCTCTACATCACCATCTGAACACAGTCATCATGTAAAGGAAGTCCTACGGAGACTGTTCAACAATCATCTTTATTGCAAATTGGACAAATGTGAGTTCCACATGAACCAGGTGGCATATCTGGGATACATAATATCAGCGGAGGGGGTAGCCATGGACCCTTGGAAGGTTTCAGCTATTGCTGATTGGCCTATTCCACTGTGCATCAAAGATCTTCAGAGATTCCTGGGATTTGCAAACTTTTATGGACGTTTCATCCCCCATTATTCTGAAGAGATTCTTCCCATGACAGCCCTTCTTAAGAAAGATATATGATTTCATTGGTCGGAAGGGGCCCATCTAGCATTTGAGAGACTAAAGAAGCATTTCCTCACAGGACCCATCCTGATTACTCCGGACTAATCTAAAAGATTCATTGTTGAATCAGACGCATCCCATCAGGCTCTAGGGGCCGTTCTTCTTCAAGAGAACGATCAAGGGGTAGAATGCCCTGTAGCCTATCTTTCAAAGACACTTTCGTCTTCACAGATAAATTATTCAGTGCTCGAAAAGGAATTACTGGCGATAAAGAGAGCATTTGAAGAGTGGAGACACTTACTATTAGGGGCGAGACACCAGATTGAAGTTAGAACAGACCATAGTAATCTACGCATCTTACAATACTCACAGACCCGGAATAGCCGACAGGCACATTGGGCACACTTCTTTTCTCCTTATGAGATTGTATTCACCTTTATCCCAGGAAGAGCAAATCTTAAAGCAGACGCATTGTCCAGGAAGGATTACAACACCTCAACACCTTTCCGATCAGAGCCTCTTTTTCCTCAAGCAAGATTTGTACAGGTGGTTACTACCTTTCTTCAGAATGTGGCTGAATCGACCTCTCAATTCATCTAGTTGAATCCTAGGTGTTTGTCCACTTGGAAGCTGACATTGTCCCAAGGATGTGCTTATAGAGATAAGAAGCTCTTTCTACCTTCTGAGGAACTAAGAAGAACGGTTCTACAGCTATGCCACGACTCCCACCTAGCTGGTCACAGAGGTGTGACAAATACCAAGGAATTGATTCAGCGCAATTTCTGGTGGCCGGAAATGACTCGAGACATTATAGACTATGTTTCCGCTTGTGCCATATTTTTACAATCTAAACACCCTTGGTCTGCCCCCTCAGGTCTCCTATCTGTGATGCCTGTTCCTGACCGTCCTTGGCCAATGATTTCAATGGATTTTATAGTTGAACTACCGTTATCCGACGGTTGTACTGTAATCATGGTTACAGTAGATTACTTTACAAAATTGGCACATTTTGTTCCGCTTCCTCGGATTCCCACAGCAGCCCAGATGGCAAAGATTTTCCTTTCACGGATATTCTCTCTTCATGGGCTTCCAGAAACTATCGTCTCTGATCGTGGTTCACAATATACGTCTCGATATTGGCAGCAAGTTTGCAAATGTTTGAACATCTCCCGAGCGTTGAGTTCGAGTTTCCATCCACAAACGAATGGCCAGACAGAACGATTGAATCAGACTCTAGAGGGGTATTTGCGTTGTTACATCTCTGCTTCGCAAGACAACTGGTGTTCTTTGTTACCCTTGGCAGAGTTCGCTTACAATAACTCTCGTCACTCCACCTTGGGTTTCAGTCCTTTCTTTTGCTCATACGGCTATCATCCTACATGTTTCCCCATTGGTCCTGCATCCTCATCCAGGTTTCCAGATGTGAACAATCTCATCGATACTCTTCAGGTGGGACATCGAGCAGCTAAGACGTCTCTATTGGAAGCTCAGAGTCAAGTCAAACGCTTTGCAGATAGACACCGTACTCCTGCGCCAAGATTAGTGCCGGGTGATTTAGTGTGGTTGGTTTCCCGATTTTTGCCTCGTCATCTGGTTCCTTCCAAATTGTCCCCTAGATATTTCGGTCCTTTTGCCATTTTGCAATGATTGGGATCGTCTGCTTACAGACTCAAGCTCCCTCCGTCTTGGTCCAGGATTCACCCTGTATTCCATGTGTCCCAACTGAAGAAAGATGTTATGGATCGCTTTTCCAGGGTAAGGACTGGTTCCCCCCCTCCTGTCATCACCCAACGGGACCTGAATATGAAGTGGCTGGCATCTGCAATTCTCGCCTTTTACGGGGTCGTCTCCAGTTCTTGGTTGATTGGAAGGGGTATTCTCAGGCCGATCGCTCATGGGAACCTGCCTCAGCAGTTCATGCTCTGGCTCTGGTCCGCCGGTTTTTTCGATCACATCCGGATAAACCAGGTGGCCCGGGACGTTGGAGGGGGCATACTGTCACGCCTCTTCGAAGGAGTTGGTCTTTGTGGCATCGATGGTCCCGGGGACGACGAGTTTCAGCCATTTTTACTTTCCAGATGGCCGCCGCAACTAATGATGCAGGACTAGACAATACACGACTCAGTATCCAGGAAGTGCCATCCTCGTACTCGAGAGAAGGTTTATCAGTTCCTGTGAACAACACACGGGTGCGTTGCTACTCCTTTCTAACAAAGCTACGTGAGTTCGTATCTAGGATCCTTCTAATACGTCTTTCATGCTACTGAACTTTACTATATCTAAAACTGTACTTCGTCTTTCCCGACTTTAGTGCCTACCATACCACGCCTCCATTTCCCGACTTCAAGGACTCCAACGCTTGCACACTCCAGACGCTCACTGGTTCCTTTCCGGACCTCGGTAAGCTACAATCAGGGGTCTCCGAGATCAGTTACAGTGACTTACTGATCCTCCCACCTTTGGATCGTAATCCGTACTTAACATCCTTCTCCCATTCTTACATATCCAGGCATACACAATACGGTTTACGCACCCGCTCGTTCCAAACACAACATTGCGGAAATACCTTCAAGCTCCGCCCTTACCTCATTCCAGGTAAAGATCCCTCCTTGATCCAAGCCCGACTCATTTCAGTCTTCTTCCTAGTGCTAATCTCACTATTTCCATGCTACCCTATGGGTCTCTCAGAAGTCTCCGGGTTTCAACTTGACACGCCTCCTACTCCTTCATAAGGGTAATCTGAATAAAGACCTCTGTACAATATCTATCTCTCACTTACCTGTAGAATACTTACCATCTCCTTTCTCTTTCAAGACCGCCTTTCACTGGACTTCACCTGAACCTTCGCTGCATTGAAGACAGCTATCCCGCAGCCGTCGACACAGGGTTTTCTTCCCCTGAGGGTTTCCCTGAGATCTCTTCTCCTCTCTAATTTTCTAGTGGTGAGAAGGGGTATCGGGTAGGCGTTCATATTAATCCCCCCTGTTGGAAGCACGCGTATTCATCCTCCTGTTGGAAGGGGTCATCCACAAGGAGAGGAAAGAAAGTATCGGTGAGTCTTTGGGATAACCTGCCGGTATTCTAAGTGGTATTTTTCCCGTGAATTATTCCACCGAGGTGTGCCCTCAGTTCTAGTTTTAGTTGCCCTGGCCACAGGTCATACTCCTTGGTCAGTTTTCACAGGACATAGCCAGAGCCACATCATGCACAGTACAACAGGATACACATTTGGCATAGTTGCAGACCCTGGTGTGTGCTGTATTTAGAGGTCATGGAGTGTGGCAATGCCCTGTGGAACTGCAGGCACAAGTACTGTGCCCAATGTAAGCGAGCAGGCTTGTGTGATGAGCTGGCCAAGCCTTTTAAACAACATCCAGAGAGTATCTCTAGGGATGCTTCATCGTATGATAGGGGCAAAGGCAGCAGGAGTAGTGTAAGTAGGGGTACTCTGCATTAAGTTCAGAGCAGGCCTTTCCCGCTCCATGGGACCTCAAAGGCCTGACTGGAGGCGTGCAGGTACTATGTACAGGAGGCCTGCCCACAATTTACTGTGAGTACTGTGGGAACAAAGGTACTGCATTTTGGGAATTTCTGCAAGCATTCTGTGGCCTGGACAACTGCCTCCAAAGCATGCCTGCCAGCCATGCCCTATGTAAAGTGCCCAGCGACTGTTGGTAATTTGAGCAGGGGTTCTAACGATCTTTCAGATGTTGTTTCGCACTCATTCTGTTAATGTTTGGTGCACACACTCATAGAGCCTCTGATAGATAATTAAGACAATATTGGTTGCCCAAAGTGTGCATTCATTCACAATTACAGCCGTTTTTTTTATTTGTTTTTTCAGCATTTGATAATGGGAGGGGATACTCGCCGGAGATGTTGTGCTTCATGTTAAGTTGATGAGTGTCTACAATGTTGAAGATTCATCTTTAGTTGTCAGAATTTGTTAAAATTCAAGAAATCATCTCTGCTATTGAATGAGCACTGTGGGATGCATTTAAAGACCCTAAACAGAAGTCTCTTTTACATGAATGGCAGGCATGTAAATGTAACGCTCACCTGATTCCCGCAGAGGCGCCGGTCTTGACTGGGTGAATGCCGTATCTTCAAAGGTGATGTGTAACACACGGTTGGCTCTATGGGCTGGACCTCTATGCACTGTATGTCTGACTCGAAGAGTAAGATGTCTGCAGATAGAAAATATGGGATTTATGAACTGGGGTTATTGGGTGCCTCTCTCCTCTTCCCTTTCTCTTCTCCTGTAGAACCCCAAAGGTTAACGCCCTCACCTTAGGTAAGTGAACGCCGGGGCGTTCTGCCTCGGGGCAGGGTGCCGTAACCAGTTTCTTCACTGGATAAGGGTGCAGGCCTCTTGACCTCAGAGGACTGCTGTCCGTCGTTAACTGCACGAACGGTAAGTTCTGGGCACTTCAAATGTCTTAAAAGTCTTTTGTAATGATATCTCTTGTTTTGCAGGGTTCCGGCGATGGTGGATGGCGGGCTGATGAGAGTTGAGGATCGAACCCGCGTGAGGAATAGAAGCGCCTGGAAGCACGTAAGTAAGCGCTTGTAGCCTGCTTCACGATGCGCACTAACTGTCCCTTTTATCTTGCAGGTACAAGTTCGGAGCTTTAGAGAAGCTGAAGGGTGCTGGAATACCCACTGGATTCGGCGTGGGAAGGAGTAATGACACGTGAGTAATAAAGTTGCCCAATGTCTTTAAACGCACCTTCTTTTGTCTTTCAGATGCGGGATGCAGCGCCGAAGGCCTCCGGAGCGTGCGAAGAGCTGGTAAGCTTTTGTCTTTCAGATGCCGGAATGCAGTGCGAAGACCTCCGGAGCATGCAAAGAGTAGGTAAGCCTTTGTCTTTCAGATGCCGGAATGCAGCGCAAGGCGTTGGTGACAGCCGATGGACCAGGTAAGAGATGCGCTGCCACTGAAGACTGTAGTGGTAACCTGTTCTTTCTTTGTCTTTACAGGTGCTGCTGAAGACTGGATTCCAGGATGGTAAGCCTTTGTTCCCTTAGGCCCAGGATCAGAAGCAGAAGACACGATGAGCGTTCTGCTGCAGAGAATGCAGAATAACGCAAAGCAAGATTCATCCATCGGGTGTGGTTTAAATAGCCTCCTGTAGTGCTTAGGTGTCTCCTTCCACAGCCTCGCCTAGGTGAGAAAAGAGTTCCTGCTTTCCAGAAGAGTTCCAGTGTTCTGAACTGAGGGAGTGGCTCCTGCCCCACCCAACAGGAAAAGTAATCCCAAACAGAAGAGGATCAGGGGCTCAACTGGCAGGTAAGTAAGCAGCATGGTCTGCTGCAGGTAAGTCCACCCAAGCATTATGAGCCCGGCGCTTCCAGCGCTGGGACTGGGCATCTTTATGAGCCTGGTGCCACTGGCGCCAGGACAGGGTCCAAAAGGTCCCAATTGGGACTGGCTGGCACTCAGAACCGGGGTTATGGGTCTGCTTCCAAGGGAGTCGGGCAAGTCCTGATCTTTTGGAAGCAGAGATCATGACAGCAACCCCCCTCAAGGCCCCTCCCAAACCGGGCTTCTCCGGGGGTTTTGGCTTGTTAGGAAATGTTCGATGAAATCTTTTGATTAGACGAGGGGCGTGGACATATTCTGCAGGTTTGCAGGATCTTTCTTGGGGACCGTAGCCTTTCCAGTCAATCAGGTAAAATAGTTTAGATTTGGAGATCTTGGAATCCAGGATGCTTTTGACTTCAAACTCGAGTTCTCCATCAACTAGAATAGGTTTTGGAGATTTAGTTAGTCGGGTTTGAGGTTGCACGGGTTTTAATAGAGAGACGTGGAAGACCGGATGTATCTTCATGTGAGGGGGCAAGTCCAACTTGACCGCTACTGGACTTACTATGGTAGTGATGGAATAGGGACCAAGGTATCTTGGGTTGAATGTGCGTGGTCCTTTTAGAGGTAGATATTTGGTGGATAACCAGACTTGATCTCCTACTTGATATTGGGGGGCTTCCTTCCGATGTTGGTCTGCTCCTTTCTTGTATTGTTCTTTAGCCCTTTGAAGGTGAGAAACGGCTTCCTTAAAGGCTTGGGTGATGGTAGAATGCAGGTGGTCTACTGCTGGTGTTCCAAGATCTTGGAGTGGATCCAACTCCGAGGTTCGAGGGTGACTACCGTATAAAAGAAAAAACAGGGTCTTCCCAGTTCCCGAGTGGACAGAGTTATTGTAGGCATATTCGGCTATCCAAAGGATATCTTTCCAAGGTTTTTCAGTTTGTTGTAGCATGCAGCGCAAATACTGTTCCAGAGTTTGATTGGTCCTCTCGGTTTGTCCGTCGGTTTGAGGGTGGTGGCTGGTCGAAAGTCTCACATCAATTTGAGCCGACCGACAGCAACTTCGCCAAAAATGAGAAATAAATTGACTACCTCGATCCGAAATGAGAACTGAAGGAAAACCGTGCAGTCGGACGATGTTTTCGAGAAATTCTCGGGCCAGAGTTGCTGCTGTTGGCAAGCCTTTGAGTGGAATGAAATGCGCCATCTTGGAGAATAGGTCCACGATTACTAGGATCGTATTGTATCCGGAGCATGGAGGTAGATCGGTGATGAAGTCCATAGAAAGCGTATGCCAAGGGCGAGGTGGGATGTCAATAGGGCGTAAGAGGCCAGCTGGTTTTTCCTTTTGACTCTTGTTTTGGGCGCATACTCCACAGGACATTATAAAGTCTCTGATATCTTTTTTCCAAGACGGCCACCAGAAGTAGCGCTTGATCTTTTCCGAGGACTTGGTCATACCGGGATGTCCTTCCATTAAAGAATCGTGATAACAAGAGATTACCTTTTTCTGTAAATCTGTGCTGGGCAGGTATAACCGTTCTTGGAAATATAATAGGTTGTCCTTCACCGTAAAGTCCTTTCCCTGCAGATGCCAATTCTGTATGTCTGCTGGAGTTACCAGTAGCCGGCTTTATCCTTAACTTCCTCTATGGATTGTGTGGCGATTACACCTAGAATTCTTTGTTCGGGAATGATAGGTACAGGTTTAGGATTGATCAAATGTTCTTCCACTCCCATCCGAGAAAGGGCATCAGCTTTACCGTTTTTTGTACCAGGTCGATAGGTAATTATGAAGTCAAACTCGGCAAACAATAGTGCCCAACGGAGTTGCCTAGAGGATTGAGCTTTTGCGGTTTTCAAATATTGCAGGTTTCGGTGATCTGTAATCACAGTAACGGTGTGTCGGGCCCCCAGAAGATAATGCCGCCAAGCCTTAAAGGCGGACTTGATAGCTAGAAGTTCCTTATCAGTAATAGTGTAATTGATTTCAGGAGGCGAGAATTTGCGGGACCAAAATGCCACGGGATGCAACTGATTGGTTACTGGGTCCTTTTGTGATAGAACTGCCCCCATGGCAAGGCTCGAAGCATCAGTTTCAACGATGTAGGGGAGTTCTGGGCGAGGATGTTTTAAGATCGGTGCAGAGATAAATCTAGTCTTCAAATTCTGGAAAGCTTGTTCCGCCTCGGTAGACCATTCAAAACGTTTGTTTTTCTTTAACAAGGCGGTGATGGGCTGGACTATTCGAGAGAATTCGGGGATAAACCTGCGGTAAAAGTTAGCGAAGCCTAACATGCTTTGAACACCTTTTACGGAAGATGGCAATGGCCATTTGAGAATTGCATCGACCTTCTTTGAATCCATACGCACTCCGCTAGGTGATAATATGAATCCCAAGAATTCAACTTCAGTCACGTTGAAAACACATTTTTCCAACTTAGCGAAAAGTTTGTGTTGACGCAATCTCTCGAGAACCATTTTCACATGTTTCCGATGTTCAGTTTCCGATGAAGAATAAACGAGGATGTCGTCAATGTAAACAACAACACACACATCTATGAGCTCTCTGAGGACATCGTTCATAAAATATTGAAAGGCGGCCGGGGCATTGCAAAGTCCGAAGGGCATGACCTGATATTCAAATAGCCCATACTTGGTGCGGAAGGCCGTCTTCCATTCATCGCCCTCTTTTACTCGTACCAAGTGGTAGGCTCCTCTAAGTCTGTTGAAAGACGCAATATAAGCCAAAAGGTCTTGATTACCCTGTCGCAATGAAAGGAGCTCATTGTCCAAGGCCTGCCCCTGTGAATGTCTTGCAAACAGTTTTTCCATACTGAGCTTTGTATATATGCATGCTTTTCTGACTTGGTCCAGGAGTTCAGGGATCAAAGGTAACGGATATCTATTCTTAACGGTGATCTGATTCAGGGCGCGATGATCTATACAAGTTCTAAGGTCCCCTTCTTTTTTTGGAACGAAGAACAAAGCTGAGGAAGCAGGGGACTTGGAAGGACGAATAAACCCATTCACTAGGTATTGATCCAGATATTGTCGGAGGTGAAGATTCTCAGGCTCGGTGAGGGCACAAATTCTACTACAAGGAGGAGTAGATCCAGGTATCAGGTCTATCTGCAGTCATAAGACCTATGAGGAGGTAGAGAGTTAGCCTGATCCTTCCGGAAAACATCTTGGAATTCTAGGTATTCAGGAGGTAACTGGGGAGCCTCCGAGGAAATTGCTGCCAGTGCAACACCAGGTCGAGGATGACAAGTAGAGACACATTCTGGAAACTGAACCGTTCTTGCCCGCCAGTCGATCTGAGGATTGTGCTTTTCTAACCAAGGAATTCCTAGAATAATCTGGAACTGAGGGGCCTTGATCACATCGAACACGATCTTCTCATGGTGTCCATCTTGACTTACTAGCGTCACTTCTTGGGTGGTGTGCGTTACTGGTCCGGAGGCTATCTCCGTACCATCCACCGTAGTAATGACGTCCTTTACAGCCTTTGGACAAAGAGTCAGATTCATCCTCAAAACCATTTCATGATCCACATAATTGCCGATGGCACCGCTGTCGACGTAAGCTTCAAACGCATGTAATCGATCCGGATGTTCAGGGCTAATGAGGACCATAGGTATCACGAAATGCGAGGTCACGGAACTGGTTTTAACGCTCGGCAAGAGGACCTCTATTCTTGCCGGGCGAGGTCGTTTCCCTGCTCAGAGTTTGTGACCCTGGTAACTGCAGCTCCTACTGCCTTCTTGGCTGGTTTCACCAGACAGTCTCGAAGAAAGTGCCCCGAGTTTCCGCAATAGAGGCATAATTGCAGCTGTTTTCTCCTTTCCCGCTCCTTTTGTGTTAGTGGTCCTTTCAGGCCCCCTATTTGCATGGGTTCCCCGGAGTCTACTCCTTTGGTAGGAGTTGGTGGTTTGGAAAATACTCGAGCATCAAACTTGGAACGATCGGCCTTCCTGTTCTGCAGTCTGTGGTCAATTTGAACGACTAAGTCAATATAGTCCGAACAGTCTTGCGGGGGATTCACTACTTGGGCTAACACATCTTTGAGCTCTCCACGTAGACCTCTATAAAACAGCGTAATCCTTTTGTCCTCAGGCCATTGAGTTTCCACTATCAGTCTGTTGAAAGACGCAATATAAGCCAAAAGGTCTTGATTACCCTGTCGCAATGAAAGGAGCTCATTGTCCAAGGCCTGCCCCTGTGAATGTCTTGCAAACAGTTTTTCCATACTGAGCTGAAAAGCTTGAAAATCATGGAGAACCGGATCATCTTGATTAACTAGAGGGATCAACCAGTCTGCCGCATTGCCACTAAGGTACGAAAGCACGAAAGCTAGCTTGATCAGTTGGAAAGCACGAAAGCTAGCTTGATCAGTTGGAAAGGCTGCTGGCCGGCATAAGAAGTGCAACCGGCACTGACTAATAAATACTGCAAACCTCTTTGGGTCACCAGAAAATCGTTCGGGCGGAGCCAGAGGTACATTCCCAGGTAGGTTGATCTGCACTGGGTTCGTAGAGGATGTTGAAGGAAGATTTGCTCCTGATGCGGGTAACGGAGTTTGTCCGGCTTGTGACTGTAGCAATTGTCTAGCGAGAGCGTCTGTTCGCTCCTTGGAAATAATCAGTTCCGTTCTTAGAGCATTCGTTTCCTGACGGGCTGCATGCACTTCTGCTCTTAGTTCCCCAAGTAACTTGGCTAGCTTGTCGGTATCCGAGGTTTCCATAGCGCCTGGGTGGGAGTTTTGCGGTAGGCTTTGCGTTCTGTAACGCTCACCTGATTCCCGCAGAGGCGCCGGTCTTGACTGGGTGAATGCCGTATCTTCAAAGGTGATGTGTAACACACGGTTGGCTCTATGGGCTGGACCTCTGTGCACTGTATGTCTGACTCGAAGAGTAAGATGTCTGCAGATAGAAAATATGGGATTAATGAACTGGGGTTATTGGGTGCCTCTCTCCTCTTCCCTTTCTCTTCTCCTGTAGAACCCCAAAGGTTAACGCCCTCACCTTAGGTGAGTGAACGCCGAGCTCTCCATCTGCCTCGGGGCAGGGTGCCGTAACCAGTTTCTTCACTGGATAAGGGTGCAGGCCTCTTGACCTCAGAGGACTGCTGTCCGTCGTTAACTGCACGAACGGTAAGTTCTGGGCACTTCAAATGTCTTAAAAGTCTTTTGTAATGATATCTCTTGTTTTGCAGGGTTCCGGCGATGGCGGATGGCCGGCTGATGAGAGTTGAGGATCGAACCCGCGTGAGGAATAGAAGCGCCTGGAAGCACGTAAGTAAGCGCTTGTAGCCTGCTTCACGATGCGCACTAACTGTCCCTTTTATCTTGCAGGTACAAGTTCGGAGCTTTAGAGAAGCTGAAGGGTGCTGGAATACCCACTGGATTCGGCGTGGGAAGGAGTAATGACACGTGAGTAATAAAGTTGCCCAATGTCTTTAAACGCACCTTCTTTTGTCTTTCAGATGCGGGATGCAGCGCCGAAGGCCTCCGCAGCGTGCGAAGAGCTGGTAAGCTTTTGTCTTTCAGATGCCGGAATGCAATGCGAAGACCTCCGGAGCATGCGAAGAGTAGGTAAGCCTTTGTCTTTCAGATGCCGGAATGCAGCGCGAGGCGTTGGTGACAGCCGATGGACCAGGTAAGAGATGCGCTGCCACTGAAGACTGTAGTGCTAACCTGTTCTTTCTTTGTCTTTACAGGTGCTGCTGAAGACTGGATTCCAGGATGGTAAGCCTTTGTTCCCTTAGGCCCAGGATCAGAAGCAGAAGACACGATGAGCGTTCTGCTGCAGAGAATGCAGAATAACGCAAAGCAAGATTCATCCATCGGGTGTGGTTTAAATAGCCTCCTGTAGTGCTTAGGTGTCTCCTTCCACAGCCTCGCCTAGGTGAGAAAAGAGTTCCTGCTTTCCAGAAGAGTTCCAGTGTTCTGAACTGAGGGAGTGGCTCCTGCCCCACCCAACAGGAAAAGTAGTCCCAAACAGAAGAGGATCAGGGGCTCAACTGGCAGGTAAGTAAGCAGCATGGTCTGCTGCAGGTAAGTCCACCCAAGCATTATGAGCCCGGCGCTTCCAGCGCTGGGACTGGGCATCTTTATGAGCCTGGTGCCACTGGCGCCAGGACAGGGTCCAAAAGGTCCCAATTGGGACTGGCTGGCACTCGGAACCGGGGTTATGGGTCTGCTTCCAAGGGAGTCGGGCAAGTCCTGATCTTTTGGAAGCAGAGATCATGACAGTAAACCCTGCAACAAAAACGGCCTGGCTTTTGCTTTTGCCTTTCACATATATAGCAAGCATTTAAACACTGCAACAAAACGGCCTGGATGTTGTTGTTCACATGAATGGCAGGCATTTAAACACTGCAACAAAAATGGCCTGGCTTTTGCTTTTGTTTTATGTAAAGTTAAAGAGCCAATGGACGAACAGCAGTTAATTTAAAAAAGAAGGAGGAATCAAAGAATCCTGTAACATGGGAAACAGGATTTTTCAACATTGAAAGCAAAAACGGCCTGCACATGTGTTTGCAAATAAAAACGGCTTTAAAAAGCCAAAATGGGAAAAAATATGACTGCTCACAGAAAATGTCAGGAAAGTAAAACATGATGTGTGGGTTGACCAAAGCAAAGTGTATTATGTTTCACCCTCAAAACTCCAGTGACATTTGAAGAGACACTTAGTCTTCAGGAAAAACCTGTTTCTGGCTGAGGGCAAAACTTCACAAAGGAAAACTCCACTTCCAGTTGGATTTCACATCTCCCATCTAAAGACCCCGCAGTAAAATTTGGTACTGCTAAAAGCATTAACATTCAGTATCCTCCAGACCTGCTGACTTGGAAAGCAGGGACTTCAAAAGAAAGCCATAATTGGCTGGAGCATGACTAAAAGGTGTGAATCCTTTTTGCACCCTCTTCAAAGAGCACATACTAACTTCAAAGAGACTCATAGAAACCCCTGGTCACAGGCTAGCCCAGGGGGGCAGATGGCTGTGTGGGATGAAGCAGGAACACCCACAATTAATTTAAAATACTATTTTCATTTTAGGCATTTTGTGCAGCAACATACTGTGGATTGAGATGATTATTATACCATTTTTCATGTAATTTCCAGGCGGTTTGGGCGATATAAAATGCATCTACCTGTGACTCTGGGAACTGTAATGTAATGGCCAGTTAGACTAGGTTTTTGGCTGATCTGAACATGTTACAAATGTGAGAGTTGGTGAAAAGGTGGAAAATGAAATGAGGGATATGCTTTATAACTTACATATTCATAACTGTTGTACATTGTATGAAAACAACAAAAATATGACACATGGCCATGCTACAACGTACGGATTTGGTGGTCGGTTTAATTCCCCATAATCAGCTAAAACAAAACATATGTTTAATATGGCAGTTGCTAGTACAATTATGAAGTTGTGATACATAACTTATTTTTACCAGCAAGTTAAAAGGAGAACCAAGGATGATGACAAATGGGAAAAGACAGATGTTGCTGCAAACCCTAAACCAATCCTGACTGGGGGAGGAGAGAGGGAGTGGAACTATCCACTCCTAGCAGCAGGGGGTATTGCAGGGTACTTCCCCTAGATTGTAAAATTAGTTATGCCATTTCTGCTATAGAGGGGACTACACTAGGACAGGGGACAGACACACAAAAACCAGGGAGACGGAAAAAGGAGGACAAAGACAAGGCGGCTGAAACTTACCATCTTTGAGAGTGGAGTGGCCCAGACTCCTGCCCTATCTTTCCAGAGTGTCCTGAGATGCAGCTGGCTTTCCTGAACCTTAAACAAAGACTTGCTATGTAAGTAGCAATAACACCAGCCCTATATTGCATAAGCCCTTCATTCTTGTAACATTTCAACCACTATTTCCCCATTGAAAATCCCAATTGCCAGTGCATTTTAGTCATCTCCCCACTAAGGAATCATTTGTTTGCCCGTGTAGTTCAGTCATCCCCTCATAGAAGAATCTCAATCATCCCCTCATAGAAGAATCTCTTGTTTGCCTGTGTGTGTTAGCATACCCCTATTGAAAAACCCTTCATTTGTCTGTGTAAATCCCTAGTGTATTTTTGTAAGCAAATCAATTAATTCCCCCATTGTATTTTACGGGATTGGGATTGGTGGAATTCGAAACCAGCAATCTTTTTCACACTGTTTTGTTAATTGTTATAGTTATAAAGTGTTGCCCAACAGAATTGATCCCATTGTCATCTGAAAAACAAATTTGTCCCTGTGTTTAAATTGGGCCCTGATAAACGAATTTCCATTTGCCATTGTCATTCCTCTTTGCATTTGTCATCCTTATCCAAAACCGATTTCCCTGTTGTGAGCTAACCCCTTTCCCAGAGCCTACCTGTCCTTTGCAGCCTCAGTAAACAACGAATTCCATTTGCATCTTCCTTTCCATTGAAATTAAGCTTTACATCCCCAAAATCGATTTTCCGTTTCTGTTCCTCTATCCCTATTGTGTGGTCAAAATGATTTTTCATTTGCAATTCCCTTTCCATGCCCCATGTGATGCATATTCTAAAAATTGATTTTCTCTTTGTGCGCTATTAGTATTCCCTAAAAGCTGCCTGTCTTTACAAACGTAAGCAAGCAAATGCCCTGCTTTCCGTGTCTTTACCCTAGCAGGTGTGAGAAATATATAAAAAAATGTAATTCTTTCATTGGTGTTCCAAAAATGGATTTCCCCCTACTTTGCTGGCTCCCCATCTTGTTTCTGTGGGCACCACATCAAAACTGATGCCCCCTCCCTGTATTCTTACTCCCTGCCACTACCTTCCACTCACAGGAATCAAGTCCCATTGATGTTTTTGGGGGGGGGTTGAGTGTTGCAGGGGCAGTGCTTAATGCTAGTGCTATCATTGTGGCAATTTTTTTTTTCAGTTCTGCCATTAAAAAAGGAATTAACTGTGACAGTATATCTTAACCTGGTTGTTTTTTTAGAGATGATTGCATTTTGTTTTGCCACAACATTGGTGGCTGCTGTATTTGTTGATTTTCCTTTTTCATTAAATAATGAATTAATAAACATCTTATTGATACGCACAGGCCTGGATTCTAGTCCATTGTGACAAGGGGTGTTTGTGGAGTTTGGGTGCAAGACAGATTGGAGGCCTACTCAAAAAGAATCCATAGTATATTAAAAAAAAAATTAAAATCATTTTATTGTGCACCACATTCATTGTAAGGGAAGGAGTTCCCTGGCTTGCGTGTGTCGTGTAATAAACCGTGACAGCACACACTCTGGGCATCACATATTTTGGCCATTCTTAATCAATCTCACTCAGTGAGTGAGCAGGTGTGCATGGCTTAGGCAATGGCCTATGTGCAATATGTGCAATACCCATACAGAATTGCAGCAGGGATGCGCTCTAAAAACTTTGGCAAAGCATACCATGGCCAAGGTCATGCATTTGTTAAAGCCACAGCCAATGTCTTGTGCAAACAACCCACAAAACAAGTCCATGCACTGCGTGCACTGAAGCCAGTGATACTGATCTCACTGCATGTCCTCAAGTCATGTCCTCGGTGCAGTACTCGTAGATATGGCTGTAATGATGTCACTCATGTTATCATAGGTATTGTCAATATTGCCTTTTGTGATGTCAAGCATGAGATCATGATCAATGGATGGCCAGAAGGGGGAAGTTATGTTTTATAGGTTAATCTTAACTAGTAAATGTCAGTATTTCTTTTGTTTTGCACTGCTACAATAACATCCCATCAACTGAATGTTTTGCATTATTATTATTAATAATATTATTATTATTATTATTATTATTATTATTAATAGTGGTCGTTTTATTTATTTATAACACGCCAGGACAAAGTCCATAGTCATAGAGGCGCGGGCACAGACGCAGAAAGAAAAAAACAAAGAGCAAGTCAGGCAAGGGGGGACAAGCGGTCATCAGCAGCAAGGAGGCTAAATTATTCGAACAGCATAGTCTTAAGTCTAGGCTTCAAGACAGCAACAGAGGAACAGGCCCTAAGGTCCAGGGGTAGGGCATTCCACAAATATGTCACCGGCATAGGAAATCACCCTTCTGATACCAATGACAGTTTAACCTTAGTTGGGCACAGAAAGCATGAGTTGTTCGATCTCGGGGCCTGCCCAGTCGAGAGCCACGAGAGCTGGTTGGAAAGGTAAAGAGGACTTTTCCCGTACAAACAGGAATGAGTGAGACACAAGGGGCCTCATTATGACTTTGGAGGCAGCCATGCCCTTAATAAGGGCATGGCTGCCTCCAATATCGTGTCCGGGTCTGGGTTCCCTGAATGGGGAAATATCGGGCCATTCCGAGTATGGAGGGCCCGGTATTGCCTCCTTCAGGGAACCGGCCCGGTCCTTCTCCATTCCCATTCGAGCCCTCATAGGGCTCAATGGGAATGGGGAGGGAGCTAACAACAGGCCCATTAAGAATGGGCCTGTTGCTAGCTCCCTGGTCCCCTCCCGGGACCCGCTATGGACGTCTGGAAAAACCAGACGTCCAGAACGGGTCCCGCGATGGTACTTCATAATTGTGCGGAATGGGTGTAACGGCGCCGGCACCATTACCGGCGCTGTTAAACCCATTCCGCACAAGTTATAATGAGGCCCAAAGTCTTGAAGGTTATCCGCTTACCAATGGGCAACCAATGTAGGGATTACCTACTCTGCTGACACGTGATCAGATTTTTGTAAACCCTTGACAAGCCGAACAGCATCTGAAGATGATTAAGTTCCCCTTTACCTATGCCCACAAGCAGGGTAGAACAATAATCGAGATGAGAGTCAATGATGGCACGAGCCAGGGTAGCACAGTTGGAGGAGTCAAGGAATGGTCTGATTTGGGCCAGAAGTTTGATGTAGTAGGAAGTGCTTGAGAAGTAGTAGTAGTAGTAATGATAATTTTCCAACCTGACAATGTCATGGTTTTGCGTGATGTTTTGACCTCCTGGTTTCTGCAGTAATGGGTCAAGTAAGAGTTGTTGCGGATGGTGGGTGCCTGCCTACGGGAATACCGATGCAGGCTATTTTGAAGGCTTTGCAAGTCGGCAGGGGTAGCAGCGTGAACTTCTGTGTGCCAATGATGAGGCGTGCAGCAGCATTGTGAACCAGTTCAAAGGCCACGGGGAGAGGCAAGGAGGCATGTGTCAGGGAAAAGTGAATATTTAAGGAACATCCCAAAACTACTGCAAATGGAAACCTGTTGGTTAAGGTGTTAGGTCAGAAATGTGCAGAAATTGAAACCGTCTTGTCTGGCGCAACACGAGAAACAAAGCAAATGTAGAAAAAAAAGATATGTACTCTTTGCACTTGTATATTTTACTATGCCAGCTTGAAAACTTTCACCGCCGATTTATACCCTGCACACACTGGTACGTTCCCTCCTCTGCTAACATTGCGAGAATAAGCTTCAAAGCTTGGCTGTATTCGGTTTGCCCACTGCTCACTGTATATTTAGCTTACTCGGATTGGGCTTTCAACCTTGAAGTACCTCGGGCGGCTTGCCCCCACAGCACAGTGTATTGTACTAACTAGGGGCTAGTCATAGTGACATGATCTAAAAAACCCACTCGTGGCCACACCCATGTGAACACCAGGATATGACGGTTGCTGAGTCCCTGAGGCAGTGGGTTCATTCATTTGCAGTACAGGCCTCTGCATGTTGGAGTTTGTCGCCGGTAGCCTTCGGAAAAATGAAAATAAAGATCTTTGAAGAATTTGCCTTATCTTAAGTCGATCTCAGCGTTTGATTTACCCACACCTGTGCGGAGGGTGTTAGAGCCACACGAGGAGGGGCAAAGGTACGAAAACAATCCTGAAGTTCGTGGGGGAGGGGTGGGCGGAAAGACTTGCAGGCCGATTCATGGAATTAATGTGCGCCTAAAATTTCGGAGCAAGCGTGCGAAAATGTGCGATTTGCAGTGAAAGTGCGAAAATCGCAGTGCAAGTGCGAAAATCGCAGGGAAACCAGCGCACATCGATTCGTGGAAGTCCGTGCGCGAGAAAAATATTGGATGTGCGCTGAAAAAGTGCGCGCCGCACGCTGGCGCACAGGTCATCGAACGCCGCGTGATAAGGCCACAGCGAATTCGCACATAGCGCGGCGCACATAACAAAAGAAGGCATAACACGGGGCGTTACACGCAGATTGGGGAACAACTCGTCAAAATGTGGGCGTCACGGGGGAAGTACAGGAGGCAAGTGCGCGGAACGCCCACACGCTCGCCTACAACACGTATTCATGGAATGGAATAGGGAAAAACACTGCATGGCCAAAGACGCGCACAGGCCCATACATGTCCGCCACACGAAAGCAGGCGGTAGCATCCCTGCGCAGGCAAAAAATGTGCGCCAAAGTTCTACACGCGTGAGAAGTTCCACACGCGATCGGGCCTGGGGGAGCGTGTGCGTGTATTTCAGGGGTGCGCGAGAAGTTCCACACGCGATTAGCATGGGCGCGTGTAGTTCAGAGGAGCGCAAGAAGTTTCACATGCGATCGGGCCTGGGGGAGCATGTGCGTGTATTTCAGGGGTGTGCGAGAAGTTCCACACGCGATCGGGCCTGGGGGAGCGTGTGCGTGTATTTCAGAGGTGCGCGAGAAGTTCCACACACGATTGGCCTGTGTGCGTGTATTTCAGGGGTGCGCAAGAAGTTTCACACGCGATCGGGCCTGGGGGAGCGGGATATGTGTATTTCAGGGGCTCGTGGGTGGTTTTACATACGATCGGGCCTGGGGGAGCGGGGTACGTGTATTTCAGGGGCTCGCGGGTGGTTTTAGACGCGATCGGGCCTGGGGGAGCGGGGTATGTTTATTTCAGGAGCTCGCGGGTAGTTTTACATGCGATCGGGCCTGGGGGAGCAGGGTACCACTCACCGTCTGCCTTGCGTGTAGAAGAACGCGTAGCCAACACCCACCCGCTGTGAAGTAATAGCGTGTGAACCCCAACGCCTGCAAAACACACACACCGCACCCCACGAAAAGCAACGCCCGTGCGCGATACATCACAGACGCGCATACGCGCTAAGGGCCTTTGGTCCAATGGAATCGCGTATGCGTGCTGACGCGCTTATGCGCTAAGGGCCTTTCCTCGAATTACACGCTGACGTGCAGAATTTTCACGTGCCAAATCACTCCGTATCAAGCTGGCCACGCGTAAGCACACGGAAGACCACGCTCCTGCCCAAAAGGCCGAATTACTGCCCCCCAGAGCCCTGAGCAGCCTCCCACGAGCCATCTGCTGCTGCCTGCCTGCCTGCTGCCACTGTGCCCTGCCATTTGGTGCCTGCACATCAGCCATCTGCAGGGGTCCAGTTGCTGTGTCCACCCCTGCTGGAACAGAACACTCCCGACTAGGATACCATCTCTCCACAGCCCAGCCCCAGGACCCAGTTGCCCACCCACGCCTGCCTCGGGGGTCGCCATGTCGGGGCAAACACCATCCGAGACCACTGGCGACCCCCAGCCAGAGGGGCAGAGGGCCACCAGCTTCAGTCAGAAGGAAGTTGGTGTCCTGGTGGAGCTTGTCCTGGGGCATTATGATGCCCTCTTCGGATCACCACGTGCCGACAAGGAAGGACGGGACAGGATCTGGGACGACTTTGTGGTTGCCATCAACGCTGAGGGGGTGGCAACCCGCAACATCAAGCAAGTCAAGAAGCTCTGGGAGGACTTGAGGTACAGGACCCTCATAAAGGCCCCGCACCTCGTGGAGGGGGGCCAGGGTTGCATGAGTACCATCCAGCTGAGGGTCCTGGAACGCATACGCCCAGTGCCCCATGCCCAGATCCTTGAGAGGCAGACCCGTCTGGAGTCGAGCGGTAAGTGTCCAAGAATTGCTGTGTGAGACAGGTCATGTTGCAGTGTGCTGGTTGTCTGATACTTGCCTGTATGTGTGACATAGGCCATGTACACGTGTGTGTGTGCAGGGACATTATGGTCATGCATGTGAGACCAGTAATGTGTGAAGCACACGGTTGGTGTATGTGTTTAAATGCAACATGGGGAGCCCTATGCGGAATGGACACATGAGAGCATGCTAGTCTCTGTTCCTGGACATGGGTGGGTGTGAGGGATGGGTGCTGATGCCATGTACATGTATGGTGTCCATGTCTGTGTTTCTGACCTGCGTGTCTGTGATTTGTGAATGCCATGGATGCATGACACATGTCTGTGACAATGTTCAAATTCACTGATGCAGCCTAGTTATCCTTGCATCCACTGTGTCTGGGGTGTACGAGTCCAGATGGATGAAAGTACGTTGAAGTGTGTGCATGTGATAGGCATGACCCATGATGCATGTGAGTCCAAAAACAACATTGTATGCTTCAAGAGTCCATTGGACATGTTTGCTTATGTCCATAGCATGCGCCATGCCTGTTACTGCATGTGTTTTGCCTGCACTGACCCATGTGTTGTGGAGGGACATGATGGAAGTGATCTTTGACAGTGCCACTCATCTGCTATTGCTTCCTGTCTTGGGGACCATTGTACAGTACCCTGATGCTTGTGTTCTATGTCTCCCTCTACACAGCGCAAAGTGAAGAAGAGGGCGGAGACGGCGCTGTGGAGCTAAGCGGCGGGGATGCCCCCACGGCTGCAGCGGAAGGGCTGGGTGAGCCCCCACAGGGGCCTGCAACAGCGGAAGACGGTTTGGAGACATCCAGGTTGGTGGTTTCCACAAAGGAGGAGGAGGCCGCTACTGAGCTGCACATGGGGCCTGGTGGGGGCATCCCTGCTGGTGCAAGTGGTGCAGTCAGGGGGCAGGAGGCAGCACAGGTCTCCGCGGAGGTGCCTGTGTATGTCACTGTCCCTGACACTGTGACTGCACCACCATGCACCAGCAGGGATGCCCCATTCCAGGCCCGTCCGCAGGTAGGGGGGATGTCCATGTCATCTGACTCCCCTCCACCTGTGGACGAGGGGACCCCTGGCCGTATGGAGAAGGTCCTGATTGGTGTCGCGTTGCGCACGGCTGTCATTCGTGAAGAGGTGCGTGCTTCCCGGGGGGAGAGTGCACGTCATCACGAAGAGCACCGTGCCAACGTGGCCCAGTTGGGAGCGGTCATGGTCGGGGGTCTCGTACATGTGTCGGGCACTCTGGCGACCCTCTCCTCCTCTGTGGAGGCTATGCACCAGTCGTACTCCATGCCGTCTTCCGGCCCAGATGCCACCAGGGCCCCCTGTGGACCTGCCCCGACCAATGCAGCCACCTCGGTGGGGATCCCATCCCTGCCACAGTCGGGAGTCGGAGGTCCAGCGGGGGTGGACACACCGGCAACTGGACCCCAGCAGATGGAGGATGTGACGACATCATCGGGCAGGGCACGTGCACAACGGCGTCGGTGGATTCCATCAGCCTGGATGCCGTCGTGCTGGCACAGGCAGTTGCGTCGGAGGCAGCGGCAGGCTCGACGTGGGAGGCATCATGGCTCGGGGCCATCAACATCAGGGGTGCAGGCATCGGCCGGAGGGCAGGAGAACCCTGGAATGGGAGTGGCTTCCGTGTGGGAGCGGTTGGGCCAGCAGATAGGTGCGGAGCGGCAGCGGGCAGATGAGGAACAGCTCACAATGGTCAGGGCGGAGGAGGGCGCTGAGGTGGGCTGAGTGCCTCGAGGGTCTTCGCAGGGAGTTGGAGCTGGACACTGCATTATCCCTGCGAGACCTCGGGGCCAGGGAACATGCCCACCTCCAAGCCATTGAACAGGAGTTCGATGAAGCCCTGGCCCATGTCAACAACCAGTGAGCCGTCGGACTAAGCCCGCTGCCCTTGTAAATAGTTATGTAGTTAGTGTTAGGTTTCCTTTGCTTTTACATTTATTTTGGACCTTTTGGACAATGGACCACATTTTTGTATATAGGTTTTTTATTAGGTAGTATTTTTATGTAGGTTTCATTTCTTCAGTTGGGATCATGGACCCTGGTTTGTTTATCTGTATATAGTTGACTGTTGGATTTTTTTTTTTTTTTGGATTTACCCATGGAGCAATGGTTTTCGGTTTTGTTTTTACCTTGGATTTACTTTCTTGAACTGTGACTTTGGACACCTTTCCTTTGGATTATGATTTGTCGTTTTTCATTATTTTACGGACATGCTGCTTTTGGTTTTTGATTCCCATTGTCATTTGTTTATTTTTAATTCCATTTATGCTGTTTTTAATACATTTGTTTCATCAAACTTCAATGTGTAGTATCATCTCATTGGTATCATGCATATCATGATATGGGTTTTGAGATTCACTGACACCCATTGGGTGTATGTGAGGGACATGTGTTCATTTCCAAACTTGCAATTGGGGTTCTATCATGTCATTGCCATTTCTAAGTGGGTGGATGCAATACTCGGGTGGGTGTTTGGCATTTGGAGGCTGACCATAAGGGCCAGGGATCTAGATTGTAATGACATGTTGGCTGGGGGACATGTGTGGGGGCCTGCTGGCAGGTGCCCCGCAATGCTGGGGTGTGGGGGTGCAGGGGGACATGAGTGGGACATGAGTGGGGGCCTGCTGGCAGGTGCCCCGCAATGCTGGGGGGTGGGGGTGCAGGGGGACATGAGTGGGACATGAGTGGGGGCCTGCTGGCAGGTGCCCCGCAATGATGGGGGTGTGGGTGCAGGGGGACATGAGTGGGACATGAGTGGGGGCCTGCTGGCAGGTGCCCCGCAATGCTGGAGGTGGGGGTGCAAGGGGACATGAGTTGGTGATCAGTAGTGCAAGGAGACATGTGCCTTTGCTGGGGGGCATGCCCATGTTGGGTGGGCTGCCTGCGGGACATGACCAGGGATGCAGGGTAGTCCCATGTGGTGTGGGCTAGCTGCAGGGGCCGTGGAGGGTGTACAGGGAACACCTGGGAGGACCCACACTTCCACATCACATGTAGGACTCCCCGGCACCCCTGAAATACAAGTACCCTGCTGAAATCGCGTGTGAAACTTCTCGCGCACCCCTGAAATACACGTACCCTGCTGAAATCGTGTGTGAAACTTCTCACGCACCCCTGAAATACACGTACCCTGCTGAAATTGCATGTGAAACTTCTCGCGCACCCCTGAAATACACGTACCCTGCTGAAATCGCGTGTGAAACTTCTCGCGCACCCCTGAAATACACATACCCTGCTGAAATCGCGTGTGGAACTTCTCGCGCACCCCTGAAATACACGCACACGCTCCCCCAGGCCCGATCGCGTGTGAAACTTCTCGCGCACCTCTGAAATACACGCGCCCAGGCCAATCGCGTGTGGAACTTCTCGCGCACCTCTGGAATACAGGCGCCCAGGCCAATCGCGTGTGGAACTACTCGCACACCCCTGAAATACACGCACACGCTCCCCCAGGCCCGATCGCGTATGAAACTTCTCGCGCACCTCTGAAATACACGCGCCCAGGCCAATCGCGTGTAAAACTTCTTGCGCACCCCTGAAATACACGCACACGCTCCCCCAGGCCCGATCGCATGTGAAACTTCTCTCGCACCTCTGAAATACACGCGCCCAGGCCAATCGCACGTGGAACTTCTTGCGCACCCCTGAAATACACGCACCCAGGCCATTCGCATGTGGAACTTCTCGCGCACCCCTGAAATACACGCACATGCTCCCCCAGGCCCGATCACGTGTGAAACTTCTCGCGCACATCTGAAATACACGCGCCCAGGCCAATCGCGTGTAAAACTTCTCGCGCACCCCTGAAATACACGCACATGCTCCCCCAGGCCCGATCGCGTGTGGAACTTCTCGCGCACCCCTGAAATACACGCACACGCTCCCCCAGGCCCGATCGCGTGTGAAACTTCTCGCGCACCCCTGAAATACACGCACCCAGGCCATTCGCGTGTAAAACTTCTCGCGCACCCCTGAAATACACGCACACACTCCCCCAGGCCCGATCGCGTGTGGAACTTCTCGCGCACCTCTGAAGTACACACGCCCAGGCCAATCGCATGTGGTACTTCTCGCGCACCCCTGAAATACACGCACCCAGCCCGTTCGCGTGTGAAACTTCTCGCGCACCCCTGAAATACACGCACACGCTCCCCCAGGTCAGATCGCGTGTGAAACTTCTCGCACACGCGTGTTCCCGAAACCCGTAATACACGTTCCCCGCTTTGCGTTTGCCAGTCCGGTAAACTGTACAGGGTTGGCGCAGCCCTTTGCGATGGTTTTGCGATCTTGATGGCTTTTCCTTGCACAAGGGCGTTCTTGAGGGCGTAACTGGCGCTGCTGCAGGGTCGCTGCGCCACTCTGCGCCACGTCTGCTTTTGGAGGCGAGAATCCATGAATACGCTGTGCACGGAAATTGATTTTATCGCATGCAGCTGGCGCAGACATTCGCACGGGCACGCTGTGCGCCAGCCGCGTGCAACACTTTTGTGCGAATTTCCATGAATTACCCTGTTGGTGTATTATTATCAGCACTGTTTTCGGGTGGATTGGACTATTACAAGTAACAGGCATCACGAAAGCTCAACGACATATCCCATGCGATTCCCGTTAACTAAATTGTTTGGTGCAGGGACTAGGACAGATTGCCTATGCCTCAATCCAGAATCTTCTGAGACTTGCTCTCCTGTAATGTTTGACTGTAGGGCCACAGATTAAATCATCAGGGGTCGACATAGAGATAGAATCGTAAATAAGAGACATCTTACATGGGGCAATCTGTGGCTGCATGAGTGGATGGAAGAGGCAGGGGTTATAGAAAATGCTGTGCATTGGTCAGACGACATAGCAGACATGCTATAGTACAGTAATCTTCAAACTGGAGGGCTGGCCATCTTTTGGGGGTTCAAAGATGTCGAGGAGGGGAGACAGACTCTTTAAAAGGGGATTGTAATTGTAATTTGGTTATTTATAACGGCTTAATGCCCAGAGGTTTCTAAGTGTGGAACGGGGATCTAACCTTTGTCTTGCTTCCAAGGCCAGCGCGTTGCCCATAAAATATCCTCCCAAAATGATTAAGATGATTGTTTTCAATATTTAAAAAAGGATTAAGCTGACTGCTTGTAAAATAAAATATAAGCATTACAAAATCTGCTTATATTTTAAAGAGACTGGGACCTGCCTGGACATCGTGTGGGCCCGAGGTGGAGGGGTGGGCAGCAGCAACAATATTTTTACTCAAGGGGAGACTCAGTATGAAAAAGCTTGAATACCACTGGTTTACGATGTTATAGTAAATTGATACATAATATTAAAGTAATGTCATCAGATGAAGTGGAATTTGAAAATGGTATAATAATAATAATAGGTTATTTATAACGCGCTTAATACCCAGATGTTTCTAAGCGTGAACCCGGGGTTTGGTACTATTTAACATGTGAAGAGATGAGGCAAGTAATTACTATTCAGTGTGTATGAAAGGAGGTATGTAAACCATATAACACAAGTACAAGTAACTTTTTTTTCAGTTTCACAACGAGCAGTAACTCGGTTTTGTGACTACCGATGCTCCTGTTTGAAATGTGCATCACCCCCAAAAGTAGTCTTGTATGCAGTCATGTATGAAAGCGCACCAAAGGCCGCGCGAGGTCTGTCTAAGTACCCGAATCAGGTTTCTAATCACAGCTGCCAATCTCTTCAACGCCACTCGGCTCCTCGTGATATCAGAGGTTTCCCAGGCGCAAGGCCGAAAGTAACATTACACAGTAACCCGATCCCTGTGCAGATGCAGTCTGCCATCTGCCGCGCCCCAGTCGAGGGTTTCTCAAGTGCAATTAAAAAAAGGGAAAGGGTGTTGTTACATTTGCCAGCACTTTGCAAATGCAACAGCCTTTCCTATAATAAAAAAAAAATCTCCCCATCTTTGATCCAAAGGTGAATTTGCACTTCCACCGTTTGGAAATTTTTCTGTTTTTTTTTTTTTTTACATCTCTGTCTTTAACTTGGATTTGTATATTCTATGTTTGTGAAAGGTTTTACTCATAAACCATATAACAATTGAAAAACAAGAAAAATCAACTGTTCCAATTGTACGTTCCAAGTCATCAAAAAGACATATTTATCAATGCAAAGTCAACATGACCTCTCGCTGGCTGCCTCCCCCAGTTAGGATGGCACTGCTCATAGCAATCTGCCGCGGCCAGCAATCACGTTGAACCCTTAAACCCAATGGGCTTTTTAGAAAGACCATTTTACATTTTCGCGTATAGTTGCCTCTTTCACTGGCAGTTATTGCTGAATGCTCACACCCCATGTCACTGCAGCGGTTAGGCATGGATGGACAATACACGGCCTTCAGGAAGATGTTAACATAGACATATGTCTCTAAGTGTCTGTTTGTCGCTATGTTCCCACCATCCTGTTCTCGTGCCTGGTCTCGGCCGCTCTAAAGATAACCACCACATCACATCACTATTCTTACTCTCTACTATAGACCATCACTAAACTAGAACGCAGCTATAACCCTCATTAATTCGGCCTAGCTGTCCACATACGAATACGACCTCATCAACATCTCATCACCCTAATAAAACGCAGCTAGCTGAGCACATTCTGGCATAGTTGCTCACATATGCGTCCTTCAGGCCAAACGCAGCCAGAGCCCAGTCTGGATGTCTACCCACCAGACTGAACACATGCAACTGACACCTCCAGCACCACACTTAAACGCTAGGACCCAGCTACCACCCGGCAATTACACCAGCTGCACACTTATCTGGTGCACCCACGCACCCTACAACACTACCTCTCTCTACTGACCAGAACTACGGTTCCCGAGTGCGTTCAACCTACCAGTGCTTTGAGGTCTTACCAATGATATAAAGAGCGCTATATAAATGCCAAATAACATAACATAACATTTAGATGGAGGAATGGGTCATTATCACAGGATAATAGCTTGCTACCATCCCATGGCCCTCTGCGAGGCAAAGCCGAGGGCCATGATTTGTTGAAGGGTAACAATCACAAGTGCTTTAGAAGACAGAATGATTAGAATGCAGAGAATACCTGAAGTTATTGACTGCACTCTATATGTTCTGATTGGCTGAGACGAGGCCAGTAACGATCTCCGTGTGCTAATACCTGCAGTGGAAGTTATGCACAACAATGTCAGCGATCATAGTGGTAGGAAAAGGGTAGAGGTGGAAAATTGAACTGTGGACAGCTTTGAGGCATGACTTCCCTTCCGCAACCGCTGCAGATGTATGATCATACGCAATTCACAACCACCATGGTGTGGAGTTTCCTCTGAACTGCGCCATACAAGTAATACTAATGTAGACGTTCATAGGAGAACCATTTGCCTTGCAAGCTAAGGGGACTAACAAAGAAATGTGTGTGTATTCCCACAAGTTTTCCATTTTCTCTTGCACAGTTTTTGCTGCCTTTGCAGCTCTGTTCCCTGCGCATGGACATCAGCATGTTACTGGCAGTCAGGGCCAGCCTTAGGGGCAGCAGCGCCTTGGGTGAATTGGTGCCCCGCATGCCCCTGGTCAACAGGGGGTGGGGCGGGGTGGGGCCAGGATGGGCCACTTTTTATTTTTCACCAGGAGAATGTTGTGAATAGGGCATATCAGCACCCTTTTGTTATTAAATGCGCTCCGCCCACATGAGCGCATTTAATAACAAAGGGGCATCTGCTGCGCCTTCTGCCACTACGCCAGCCTTCTGCCACTACAAAGGGGCTAATAGTGCCCTGGGGGGTGGAGCCCCGGGCGGTCGCCCGGCCCGCCCCCCCCCAAGGCCGGCTCTGCTGGCAGTGTAGTGACACAGTTTTAAAGGGACATCCACTCTTGCCAGATTTTCAACATCTTTGTTTTGTGACAATAGTAAACTTTGGATAATGTTTTTCCATAAGCCAATATGCAATGAATCACTTCATAATGTATGAACTCATAGAAAGTGTCTTGATGAGTAATGTCAAAATTAAAATGTGGGTGTATCAAAGGTGCAAAGAAAACAAAATTGTATTATAAAAGTAAAACTGATATGGCAATATATGTGTTCATTAACCACATTACAGATTGCTAGACGAGAGAAAAAGCTATACCACACATCTGTGCTCCATTGTCTCTGTTTATGAAAGGGGTACACATCATTAAGGTTCAATCTTAAGTAAGTATGTCTTTGAAAACATTTCTCATCAACCGAGGGCAGCCATCTGGCAGATCAGGACCTGGGGTAACTGGTACTCACTCTCTGCACTGAAGGCTTGTAGAGGAGGTCCCAGCCAGGGCCTGCACCCCAGCCCCCCATTTTGAAGTACCAGGAACATACTTGCCAAGGTATGTGATGTATGAGGAACAAATGAACCAACAACGAGCTGCACTGGGACTCTGCCCAGTGTACATCAGAAGATCCATACCTGTAGAAGCGCCCATAACCAGACAACCCTGGGCAACACGGTACCCTATCAGACAGCCATACCGGCCGCTGAGACGAAATGAAGAGTACCTACAGACGGTCCATGAAGAGACCCAAAGAGCCTTAATGGAAGGCCAGTGGAAATGACACAAGGGCCTGGACAGACTTGTAAATGAACAAAAACGGCTATCGAAGACAGCACGCCAGTGCAAGCAGTTATACAAATAGATGTAATGGACACAGGAAAGAGACGATGTTAAAACGTAAGGAAACGTTGCTACGAGACAAGATGGAAGCAACTAACCAGTTAAACGTGTGTAAATAGGCTTGAAACGCAAGAAGCTAAAGAAAACGATACTGCTTGCAATGCTTAGTAGAAGAGTAGAGCGGCAAGCGCCAACCATATATCTACCTCAACAAGGCACATTATAACAGTGCGACTCCATTTTGTAAAGCAGAAATGTACCCAGGCTGCCAGAGGCCTAACAGGCCAAGTTTCATAACCCAGCCAGAGTCAAGAGAAGGAGCGGAATCGAAACTCAACAAAGAGCAGCTCATGCCTAGGAAATCAAGGTCATCCAGAGAAAGGGAGGAGAGCGTCAGCTAACAAGAATCAAACTTCAGAGCATACGAGCCTGCCCCAGGAAGGTCAAGATAAGGGGGGCCCTGGCAGGTGGCGAGGCTAAAGAAGAACAAATACACAAAAAGCTGGAAACTGAAGCAGATTCATGGTGAACTAGCATGTGATCAGCCAGGCACGAAGAGGTACCACCGCCTGATGTCACCCAGAACCCGAGGATGCCATAACTTTTCCCGATAAGAGGCTACAGTTTCGCGGCTATACCCAGCCAACTAATTGACACATAGCCCAAGATACTGATTGATGGAAGGGAGGCAGGGTGAAACTTGGGACACCAGGCACCTCGGTGTCCATTCTGCATGCTGCTAATTAAATGTGGAGATTTATGTCTAGGGGTGTAACCTGCCCAATCACAATAGACCAAGTTATCTAGGGTCCTATATATCATAGAACCAATGAAACGTCGTACTTGTAGTGACTTCTATCACATGTGATGTAGAGGAAGGGGTGTAGACACCCATCTGATAAGAGTTATCCAATCCGCATGCTCCATTATCATATACAGATATAGCACCTATATTTAAGTTACCTTTCCTAACCAATTATATTGCATGACGAGTTTTTTAGAATTAGACGTCAATGATGACGAGTTTTGTGTATAAAAATTGCTGTTCAACTGAAGTTCGAGGAAGTCGGAGCGAGAGAGGTGGTCGCAAAGATGCTGATTCCCAACTGCTTCCCTGTTTGATGTACTTGTCATTAAACTGACTTCCCTTTGCCAAATTACTGAGTCGTGTTGGAGTAAGTGAATCCTGCACCCCCATCCCTCACAGGGTGCAGCTATCTTGTCTTACAAGTACTAGAGGGTGAGCACTGACCTATGGGCCCGTTGGTGAACATCTCGCTCTCCTGTACAGGCTCATCTTAGAAAAATAGCAAAGAAATAAATTGAATTCACATTTTGACAAGCTCCGTTCGATGGTGTAGGACTGTGTATATGATCATGACAATGCATCGTTCTTATTGTATGGTCCATAATTAGTGACCTGCTAGACATTTCTGTTTTACAAAGATCAAAGAATGTGGATCCACTCAGCCTTGTCCTTTGTGACTCCTAACAAGCCAAACGTGGCAAGTCATCACCCACACCATAACGTTACTTAACGCAGAACCAGGAAGATAAACACACACATCTGCACACAGCCCATAACATTTTTTTCTTGTCCCCAATCTGATAGGAAAACATTATATTTCAAGAAAACATCAATAGCCTGCACTGTAACAAGTGCTTTTATTTATCAAAGAACGTTCACAAGAGAATATTAAGTCCATGGAATGAACAATACATTTTTGTCATAGAAGTTAGAGCTTGAGAATATTGCATGATTCCAATGTTGTTTATAGCTTCCTAAATGTACGCCAATTGCGAGCAACATTTTCGCTTCATCACAAGGGGCCTCATTACGACCCTGGTGCTAAGTGGTTAAAGGCGCTGTAAAAGGCCGTTAAGCACTTAGCGCCTTACTACGAGGTCCCTTTGCGGGACCCGACCTTAATGGCTGGTCTGGGCCAGCCGTTAAAGTAGGGACCCGCAAAGGGACCTCACATGCAATTACGGTACTGCAATTTGCGGTACCGTAATTGCCGCCTTCCCCATTCGTATTGAGCCCTATGGGGCAAAAATGGGAATGGGGAAGGGCCATGGGGAAATGGGGAAATACCCCCCGCCAACCTTGGAATGGTGCGGTATTTCCCCATTTCACCATGGCGGACTTGTTACAACACCGGCACCAACCATGGTGCTAATAGCGCCATGGTTTAGCGCCGGTTTTGAAATGAGGGCCAATGTTAGATCATGAATGCTGAGAGGTTGCTCCTTGTTACTGGTAACACCGAAGGGCAGATTGGTCCATGTCAGTCATCCCACATAACAGTGACGCTATAAGCGCTGTTGATGGTGATACGCCAATGTTGATTGAAGAATCCATCTGACGGTAGCTGGAAACTATGGCATACGCACAAAGGTACAATATATCTGTGTAGAAAACACAATAAAAATATATTTTAGTCGCCATTCTCTAATCAAATATAACAAGTTAATGTACAATTCAGAACCAGATGAAACCTAACAATAAACACAAACCACACATAATAAACACACACATGACAAAATGGGGGAGTATTTCGTACCACGACATGCATGAAAGATTAACGCGCTGGGAAGTGGGTATAGCTCCCAATGGGATGTAGAAGCAGATGCAGAACATAAGGACAAAGATAGTCATGTTTTATGTTGAACCACAGCCAGAAGACATTACAACAGAACTGGTATGTTTAGTGATCAAAAAGAGAAGCAAGTGCCACCTCAAATGGCAATCAGTGAGTTACACACTCAATATTTTACGGTGCGCAGTATAAATAACACAACATAACACAACGTACTGTGTCCATTACTTTGGTCAGATCGCACATTCGCACGCCGATGAATTAGTTATTATGCATCGAGCGCATGTTTAATTTTTATTCGCAAAAAGATTATGTCAAGTTGAACACACATCATTTCGGGATATTCCATTTTCTCGATCTCGCGCCAAGTAACCGCCCTGAACAACAGTTCGCAGGAATCGAAAATAACGTCTCGTATGTTCACTTGCAATATAGTAAAAAAATGTTTATGGCTAATAGACACCTTGTTTCTTTCAAGCAGTTGCTAACTTTTGCTCAAGGCCAAATAACAATTGCAGCCTGTTTTCAGAGATGGAAGACAGACGGGTAGGCATCGATTTTGTGAAATAATGCAAACAAAAAAAAAGAACAAGGTGCTGGAGTGTGCAAATGGCTTAGAAAGCAAAAACAGTTACAAACAGCTATGTAAAATATGTTTCGCAACAGGAATGTAGGAACAGTTAGGAAAGGTATGTGTTGCTGGTACCTCCGTGAATATATCATCTCTGTAAGAAAATTCAATAGAAACCCAACCTCTCCCTCACCCTGCACTCTTTCATGGGACAAGGCATAGAATGTGTTGATCAGTGTGACTATTTCTTCCACCCTTCAACCATGCAACATCCAATGAGCATTCCGGGTGCATTCCGCAGTGAGACAGTAATAGGCTAAGCATATTATTGTGCATTTCCAAATGACCCCAGTCCGCTGAGAAACAAACCAATTGTGCCCTGGCATCTCCTATGGAGCAGGATCATGTATACTGTCTAACCAAACAACCGTGAAGGTGCAGACCCTATGTGTGATGTCATTACTGAAGCTGTGGCTTCACAAAAGGAACCAACATTCACTGTGGAGTCAGAACGTTATAGAGCAGCAGAGACCTGATTTTGTATTCTGTACAATTAAACCTTGGTTTAGTGAAACAACGTAATTTTCTGGACAAGCCAGACCAATCGATGTGACTTGGCATGCAGTCAAGACTAAGGGACTGATTCACAGAAGTGTTTTATAATGAGGCAAACCCATAGGAAAACATTCTGTGAATCGGCCCTTAGTTTCAGGAGGGTTGATACTGATCAGGCAACCTTGTGCCCAACATTGCAGTGTTGCTTGGTTCTTCTTTCTTCTTGGAAAGGCTGTGCAAAGTCAGGAAGGGGCTTTAGGCTATGAAGAATTTGTTCCCACTACTCGAGTAGGCGGTGCCCTTGGCAGAAAATCATTTTTCATGAGATGAGACTAGCTTGTGAGCTCAGGCTAACCCGGCCAACATTGAATACCTTTATGGGATATTTGTGCGTGAAAGTTACCATCATGTGTTGCAAGGGCTTCACCCATGTAGCCCATTAGAGCAATTGGATAAGATGTTATGCCCGCAGTGACATGATTTTTACCCCTTTCAATTACTGTTTCTTCAAACTTTTTGTCGACAGCACACATCTCCACCTTATTGTAATGATTTATTGGGTCGAATACAGGCAAGGTGTTAGTGCAGTTTTCTAAAGTCAAAATAAGGGCTTATTGAAAGCATTCAACTAAAGCAGTCCAGTACTCCAATCTTTGTATAATGCTGTACCACCTATGTTCAAGGTTGCATAAGCAAAGCATCCAAGTTTGTCTAAGGACGGAGCGGGGACTGTGGAATTAGTTCAAGTGATATTGTAATACAAACGTTCCAAAGAAACACTGAAACAGAATGTAATGAAAAAATAAATGGTTTATTTAAATAAGAGTAAGCCTAGATAAATCTGTGTACAAATAAGTAATATGAGATTATATACAACCACTTTTATAAAAACACAGCACTATGCTTGAAGGTACACAGACCGAAGCATATACCCTTATTTGCATCAAGTAACAGGAGTTCTTGGAAGTCAGAACCAATTGTTACATTTACATTTCTTTCAGTAATACCAGGGAAGTAGACCCTATCAGTTGTACTGTGACGCTCAGCAAGAAATCACATATTACATTCAACTGGACAATGTATTTCTCTGATTTGTTGAAACTCAGATACTAGGCATGGTATAAAACAATAACTCGGATTCAGGGTAACACAATAGCTTACAGGCCATGGTGAGCCAGTGAAGGGATGTCAGTGCCGGGAGAGATGCAGTCCCTGGGCCTGAGGCCAAGCATAAGTCTCGCGGTTCAGTTCTGGCTGAGTTTAAGAGGGTGCAGGGTAGAAGCTGGGAGATTGAGGTAGTGGCTGTTGCAGTAGTACAGCCTAGAGGGAATCGGGGTACTGTTGACAGTGACCCGCTGGGGGAAAGTGAGGCAAGGTAGAGTACCTCTGAGGAGGTAGAACTGATAGTTACACTTTTTAGAGATGTACAGAATTTGAGCAGAGAAGGAGAGAGTGGAGTCGAAGATGATGCCAAGGTTTTTAGCATCACCGGTGGGTGCTGGGCCAAGGGAGGCAAGCCAGAGTGACAGTGGGAAAGCAGAAGCAGGGGTCCCAATGCGAACAATCACAACCTTGGGGTGTTATATTCAATTACAGTTTATTCTCATTTCAAATGTTATTGTGAGCATATTTTGAAGACACCTACAAATCATTTAAATTGGGAAGTCAACATTTCCACAAGTTCCGATTTTGGAGGGCAAGGCGTGTTTTCAATGTTTTGTGGTATTGTATGTGTCCTGGGAACAAATTCAGCATCCATTGCATGAGTATGCATGGCAAACACAGTCAACATCAGATCTTTTTCAAATTCAAAATCAATTTCCTGATATATTGGCTTGGCCACCCATTGTTTCCCTCATTTTGTAAAGGCCATGAGGTAATCAAGCATCCCGAATGTTCCTGCAATTTTCGCTTGTTCCCTCCTAATGTTCTCATTATGTGCAAATACAGCTAGTCTTGTTCTGTCTCCATACCGTCTATGCCAAAATGCAACCTTTTGGGCCTGTACTTTAGGCACATATTATGGAATATCTCCAGATCTCCAATATGACAGAATTCTGTGAGTCCCTTCAAGTCTCTTGAAAGCGTTTTATCATACAAGATCTTCTCAAGTGCTTTGTGTGGAGGGGAACATGGCACCAACCACTTCTGCTTGTGTTCCTTGGATAAAGGTCTGTGTGCACATTCGTGGAAATGTTGGTTTTCTGTCCATGAGTGTACGTTGGAACAATGGTGCATCAATGAACGCCATTTTTCTAGTAGAATTTCTAAAGATCCATCAGAAGTTTTGGAGCTCCACCAAAGATGGTTGTTGATAGACTGACACCACTTTAAAATATGTTCAGAACCCTTCTTTTTACCTGCAGCTGTAATTTTTTTATTGATTGATTTAACAACGTGCCATACATCAAATTGATGCCTAATGTGTGGAAACTGCTCTAGCATGGCCTTGGCTATGGAAACGTGCCTGTCAGTGGCTATCAGGTCTATTTGCATTCCCCTGGATTTCGGATGTTTGATGGATTTAATGAAACCATGTTTCTCCATGGCCACAGATGATGTACTTTCAGACACCTGCAAGATCACCAAACTGACAATTTTTTTACTTTCCATGGGCCTCATTACGAGGTGGGCAGTAAGGGGTTTATGGCGCCGGTAAAGGCGCCAGAGCCATTAACCCCATAACGCCCTATTACAAGGTCCCCTTGCGGGACCCACTCTGGAAGTCTGCTTTTACCAGACGTCCTTAGCGGGTCCCGCGAGGGGGCCAGCATGCTAACAACGGACCTGTCATTAACGGGCCCTTTGTTAGCATGCTCCCCATTCCCATTGAGCCCTATGGGGGCTCAAATGGGAATGGGGGTGGTCCGGGTCGGGTTCCCTGAATGGGGAAATACCGGGCACTCCAAGGTCGGAATGGCCTGGTATTTCCCCATTCAGGGACTCCGGACACAAGTTTGGAGGCAGCCATGCCCTTATTAAGGAGCCCTTATTTGTTGCAAAGCAAGGACAAGCGTAAGATGAAAGCTGCACTGAAGAGAAAGCTTCAATTGTCCATTGTGAATTGTAGGGTGGAAGCGATAATTAAGAAGGGAGTTGTGCGAGAAAGGAAGAGTGAGCTGAAATCCAAGAATCTTGTTTAAAGAAGTTAAAGAGTGCCAGGGCCACAATCATGTTTTCGAACTATAACAGAAGTTACAGAGTGCCAGGGGCACGGTCCTATGAAAGCCGAAGTATCAGAGTAAAGCTGTGAGTTTTCAAAAGCCTCTGATATGTAGAGTTGTTGAACTGTTGGGGAAGATAACCCCGTTTGAAATAAGAGACTCTAGCATGAGGAGAATCTATTGAACTGTCAAGTTGTTGGAACTGTTGAGGAAGGGAGCCCCTGATGAAACCAGAGCAAGAGAGTCTTGTGAAGCGAAATATTGTGAAAGTGAAGCAATTGAGAAATTATGTAAAGTGTGAACTGTGAAATTCCTGAGATACTGTAACAAGAAGGGCTTTCAAATCTGTGGAGAAAGAAAGCCCTAAGAAGCCTAAAGGATCTTTGTGTGAACTATTTGAACCAAATTAACTCTGTTGGATCCCAAGTACCTTAATCTTGGGGAAGGAAGCTGTGGGACAGCTCCAGTCACATCGATATATGACTTTGACACACCATTTTATTTTGATGCAGTCCCATACACATTACACATTATTGTTCTAGAGAAAGTGAGCACAAGCAAGCACAGAGATCTTTAATATTTTTGACAGACAGACATTTGACTACCTTTCAATTAAATGAATGGTCAAGACTACTCCCATTTAGAAATATGGCCAGTTAGGAAGTCTCCAACCCCATTTCATGTTAATAAAGGTTTTGAAACTGATTATTTGTGTCTGGTGTCTCTTGACACCATGCCTCACATGGACCTAGTAAATAGTTATGGCCCCCATATGGACGATCCTGAATTTGATGTCAACCTGCTGTGACGCTTGGCAGCCGATATACTCTGGTGGAGAGACTTCAACACCATGCTTGATGTTGATAGGGATAGATCGAGCATTACGTCTCTGTCTCTCATTAAAGCTGCCCACACTGTACGGGACGGCGTGCAGGAGCTGTGTCTGGTGGATGTGTGGAGGGTGCTGCATGGGGATTGTTGTGAATACACCTATTACTCCTCTGTGCACAATATGCACTCGCATATAGACCTCTGGTGCGCCTCTGAAATGATATTGTCCGATGTAGTGGACTGCATATTTCTGCATAGAACACTCTCTGGTAACTCCCCAATATTGTTAACAATGACCAGGGTGGATGAGGATAGGAGAAAGGTTGCTTGGAGGTTTAAGCCGGATGCTCTGCGAGACTCAGCATGTTCATTTAACTTGCATGAAAACATCACTAATTTCTTCTCCGATATAGTGGGCTCCGTCTCATCCACTTCGACACTATGGCAAGTGTTTAAAGTTTGTATCAGGGGGATGGTGATGACATTTGAGGTCATAGTGCTGCGTGATGTGAAGCAAGATTTAAGTGGAGCTGAGAGATGCTTGGGGGAGCTCCAGTGTCAAAATTCTCAGGACCCCAGGCGTACATTACTCACAGACATTAAGACAGAGCTAGAGAAATTTAGGAAGCTGGCACGTAGGTAGGTAGAGAGACCCTTGATGTCTCGGCGCTATGGAGGGGCTGATCACCAAGGGCGATTGCTCGCCTGGTCCGGGGAGAGACAGGTAGAACATCCATTGCATTTATACGCACGGGCACCTAGGACCACGTCCGCAGGGACAGGGATATTAATGAAGTCTTTCACACGTTCTACACTAAACTATATCAACACACGGGGGAGATGACATCAGAAGAAATAGAGGAGGTTCTCAACAGCATGCCCACTTCGATGTTATCCAGGAAGGCACATGACACCCTATGGACGCCATTGTCGTGGGAGAACACTGGGCACTGATGTCCTGGTATCAGAATTCTATAAAGAATACTATGAAATCCAGATACCCTATTTGATACAAATGTGGGAAGAGGCATTGTTTTCTGGCGTCCTACCGGAATCTATAAGGGAAGACGTAATTACAGTTTTATTGAAGCCAGATAAGGTCGCCAGTGATTGTGCCCTGTCGTTGATTAAGGTTGACACCAAAATATATGCCAAAGCTATAGCTAATAGACTCCTTCCCTTGATGCCTCATGTAATTCTTATCGATCAATCCGGGTTGATTCCCCAGTAGAGCTACGGCACTCAACCTGTGAAGACTCTAAAATGTTATATTAGTGGTAGACCCGAAATCACGAGCAGTCACGGTTACCCTTGATATGCAAAAGGCTTTTGATACTGTACACTGGCCATATGTATTCCAGGTGTTAGGGAACTATGGATTTGGCCCACGCTTTCTTATGGATAAAGTTGCTGTATATATCCAATTGCAAGGGTGAACATTAATGGAATAATGTCCCAACCCATTCGGCTTGAAGGTGGCACGTGACAAGGGTGCCAATTATCGCCACTTTTGTTTGTCATGACTACAGCCTCTGTTATGTGACAAATACAGGGAGTGTGGCCTCCGATTGGGGGTGCCCCAGTAGTTGTCTCCCTCTACGCAGACAATATCCTCCTATACATTTGTAATCCTGATGAAAGCGAGGTGGCTAAGCTAGATGCAGTAGAAGATTTTGGGAGGTTCTCGGGTCTACACAATAGAGACAAATCTGAGGTATTCCCCCTGATCAACTTTCATCCTCTGCCTGCGGAAACGCTGCAGTTGAGGTTGGCAAAGACCTCCATGACATACCTGGGGATCATAATAACTAGGTCATTGTCCACCTCAATTGAGTTAAACTACACTTCCTATATGTCTAAACTCAAACTCAAACCGTGCAAATGGAGTCAAATATCGATGGCATTGCTGGGTAGACTCTCAACCTATTAAAATGATTGTTTTGCCAAAATTATTATACTTGTTTAATAACATACCTGCATGGCCAGGGCGCTCTTTCTTCAAGGATCTCCTTTCCAGTTGCACCGCCTTTATTTGGGGTAATCGGTTGGCAAGATTTAAGTGGTCAGGGATGGCACAGTTATGAGAGGGCAGAGGAATTATGGTTCGACATTTTGAAGTATATTACTTGGGGCACAAGGATTGTATGCAACACATTGGTATGACCTATATGGCGCTCCCCCACACGTCTCCCTTGTGAAAAGCGCTGCAGGTGTGACCCTGCTGGGATCCCTTATATATAAGGGAGATATATATTACTCAGTCACGGTAGTGGCTGTGTAGTTATGGTTAAGTTGCTGTTTCCATGGGAAGAGCACTTTTTGGGTGGTTTATAACTCCCCTCCACCTGGGCGAATCCTCACCAAACTTTGCAAAGGAAGTATATGGGCCACTCTGGATTACTTTGCAGAATTTGGTGAGGTTTGGTCCAGGGGGGGAAAAGTTATAGGGGGCTCCCAAAATGTCTTTTTTTCCCATAGACTGAGTGGGGGAAAAACCTTGCGCACACCTACAGGCCAAACCGCTGGACGGATTTTCACCAAATTTGCGGCAGGGCTAGGGGATTGGTCCCGAAAGCGTGCTTTTGTAAATTTGGTGACAATCCGTCGAGTAGTTTACTTTAAAACGACCAGAAAGTATGTCTCAAATCATTAGTGATATCTATGTCTGCTCCACGGTCTCACTTCCGTGTTTGCTCCGCGGACAAGAAATCGATTGGCTAATTCATTGCGTCATGTCCGCGGACATCTGACGCTTTCACTGATTGGTTGTGGAACAGCGTGAAGTGCATCAGATTTCTTCGCTATCTTTTCTTCATGTTTTGGCGTACGCAGACATCGCCGGTAACACATACAAATCAAGACACCATGGCACTTGTTAGATTAATGAAATACTGTTTCCGAAGGTGAGCTTTAATGAGGCTGGGATGGGATGTGGCAGCAGAAACTCAAAAAGTGGTGTTTTCTTGTCACCAAATTCATACGGTAAAGTGGAAGTTGGTGCTCAATGTACGTCGACCAATTACTGCGTCTGTGTTACAATGTATTTAGAATAATATTGCAGTCAGACTGGCGTCCAACGTTTTGAAATCTGAGGCCGCCACCTGCACTGTTTGATGGAAACAGCGGATCTGCAAGTGTTTGGGAGTAGCGGTTTTCATGATTGAATTCTCATGTGTTGTTGCAAAGTGAGAATGTATTTGCCTTCTCAGTGAAGGTCACTTCTTTTTGCTTTTTTGGTTGTGAGTTCAGTAGGCCCACGCATCCGAGTGAATCCATAAGGGGCAATTGTTTTTTGACCTTATGCGAAAGGGAAACTTCTGAAGCAATGCAAGGAATGAAAGCTTGGAAACAATACCACTTTATAAGGTTATGTTTTAAAAACGTTTGTAAGGCACATGAAATATCAGTTCACAAAGATTCTTTGGTGCAAATACATTGCTGTCTGACTTGGCCAAAAACAATGGAGGCAGTCAACATTATGAAAGTTTATTTTTGACAACTCTACACCGAACCGCATTTTAATTTTCTATTAGCGATACACTAATTGTAACAATAGAACTGAAGTATTATCTTTCTGCACAGTTGTAATTTTCCTCCAATAATGGAGAGTGCAGATTCTCTGCATTGGCAGGATATGACTAGACTCACCCTTGTTGAGCGTTACTATTTCTTCTTTGAAATGTTAGGTTTGCCCACATTGCTTTGTGTCTCACTTTGCACAATCTTTTGTTCTTCTTTGAAATCACGAGATGTAATTTTTTCTTACTTGCCCATTCATTTTGTCTTCATAACTGAGTTACCAAATTACTGTGTGGTTGCCATTTTTTTTAAACCTTACGGCGAGTGCAGATTATCAACGTTTGTAGGCTGTCACTACATTTACCCATGGTGAACGCTAATATTTCCTTAAAATGTCATGTTTGACCTTTTCCATTTGTGTACGACTTTCCACATTCTTTGTGTCTTTTTTGACATTTTTTCCTAAAGGTTGGGTATTGACACGTATTTTCTCTTACATTTCCAACTAGCTACATCTTGCCGTATTGTGCGTGTCATGGTTTCCAGATGCCAAGTGACAGTATTTTTGCACGCCAGATGCAACTGCTCGTGACCGGCTGCCTGTCCATCACAATTTTGTGGGATGACCGTCCAGGCCCTCTGTGTCCATACGCTGAACTGGCCATTAGGAGTAACATACCTTCATTTATGGTGGTGTAGCCCGAAGGTCATGCAAGCAAAGCGGATGCTTTAACAAAAACGCATACTTTGTGTATGGGAAAAGAAGAACGTGTGCCTCACAATTAACATTTTCAGTTACGCCCATAGAACCATTGTTACAATTTCATTGAAAATGGGATTATTCCGATGATCTCTGACAGTTTCTTGTGAAATAAAACTGCTTTACAAATTCTAAAATGTTAACGTTTTCTTTTACAATCCAGTGTATCATTTCAAAATGTAGGGTACAATGTTGTACATCGCTGTATGTTCATTTACAGGTTCTGCATCACGGCATGTACTTTTGCTTTTTGCGGGCTGCCATAGAAAGCGAAGAGGGGCCATGTATGGAACATCCGCCTTCCCTTTCTATGGTGGCCATCCTGGAAAAGGATTTTGTTTTGTAATCCGGGCCGCTGCATGCGGGCCGGATTATAACCAAAATCCTATTTTTTAGTGGCACACGTTACTGCTTTGTGAATCTAGACTATTAATGGCAAATCTTATAGCGTCTATTTCCTTTACTGAGAAATATTAAGTACATGGAGTGTATGCAATTTTTTTTTTACATATATTAACACTATGAAAAGTGGTTCGTAACGGAACATTTACTTTATTTACGGATAGCTTTCTTTTTTGGTTGGACAGCTAATAAGGCAATTTGCGAACGGAAATGAGGAAAGATGCACCAAACAGTAATATGGGGGGGTAGGTGGTTAGCGAAAAATGTTGTGCGTTTCTTATTTGTATGGTAGGGCCAGTGTTTTTCATGCTCCTTCATTACAGCAGTGGTGTTCTTGGGGAGGAGGGATGGCCTTAGCTGATGTCATTTTCAGATAACTATAACTTTTGCGAAAAGTATCTAATGTGTACTACATTGCTAATGGCTGACTACCATTACGTGTTGGCGCTGTGCAAGGGAAATGTTGAAGGTGGACGTTCCTACATCAATATAAAATCTATTTCTACACTGTTCACGAGGCATACATCTTACTGTTAAGTGTGTACGGATTCGCGGACACGTCACTGTGCTGTACGCCAGCATATGGTCATGTGGCATTCTCCGCAAAGTGTGTGAATAAGTCAGAAGTTACTTTACATTATGGTTATGTGCCACTACTACAAACCGATGATCTTCAGCAAAAAAACTTTGTTAAAGGGACATTGTGGTTAAGTTGCGCTACTAAAAACCTGTGAAATTAACCCAAAAAAACTTTATAAACGTGACATTATGGTTCCAATTAAAGCCGAAAAACCCCTGAAATTTGCAGTTATGGCAGGCTAAGCAACTATAACTGCACGCACCACTGTGCACTGCTAACACTAATACCCAGGACATCATAGATGACATCACAAATGTCATTGATGACATCACTGATAACATCACATGTGCATTTAGTTTTCATGGACAGCCTCCACAAGGGATTGTCAGAATAATATTGGCAGAAATGTGTATGCCAAATAGTTCATTAAGCAATGCATTGCTATAAATACCATTGCATTACTGAGTTCTTTAAGTACATTAACAAACTCATGAAGAAACGTTGGCATTGTCTGCTGCATGCGCCATAGAGGTGCAGTATTCGAAATCTTCTCATGTTGAATAGTAAAATGATAAATGCGTCCATTACAAATTTTTTCATACTGTGCAACATAAGTTCCTACGAATGCTTCCTGTAGTGCACAATTCTACTATTACACACAAAACATTAAAAAAAACACAATGCATACCAATAGAAGCATATACAGGGAATGTAAAGTAACCACACAAAACTGCACTATTACCAGAAAGTGTTCATAACCACACTATTTAACTTCATGCACAGAAAAGATTCTTGTGTTTCATAATTTATTTTTCTCCTATGTATATCTGTCATTGTCATGATTCACCGTTTCAGCCCCTTCTTGACTACGTGGTCCATAAGGCGATTCTACACGCCCTCTAAGGCACACTCAACATGGCCTATGTTAGTGCGTGAGTACCACGCTAGCGTTTCCAGGAGTTCACCAGTCCCTTGAAAAAGGACACGCCCCCGCGGCGCTTCGCGTCTCAACGCTAGACTACCGAACTTCAGCAAGTGTGCTCGTAACTTCCTGTGCTCCTATCCTCTGTCCAGGATCTTAGAGCTTCCCTTTCCTGGTCTCCTTCAGCGCTCCCCCTTTTCGAGGGCCTTCGCCCCATAGCGCTCGCTTTTTCCATTAATTCTCCTGGTTCCTTCTTGGTCTCCATCCCTCCGGGACCTTAATTACTTGTGCTCACTCCTGGAAGTGAACGCAGACTCCCTCGGTCAGAATAATCTACACGCTGGCGACGGAGGATACACGCCTGTGTCTTTACAAGTCCCGAGCTGTCCGGAAAAAGGAAAAGAACCAGTCCAAGACTTCGAAAGACAAACAGGTGAGATTTCAGGCAAAGTGTGACAGTCATATGATGTAAATGTACCCTAAGGGTGTGTTTTAAGAACATATTAGATGTCATGTGATGTAATCAGTGATGTCATCAATGACATTGGTGATGTCATCTTTGATGTCCTGGGTGTTAGTGTTAGCAGTGCATAGTGGTGTGTGCAGTTATGGTTGCTTAGCCTACCATAACTGGCGAATTTCTGGGGGTTTTCGGTTTTACTTCTAACCATAATGTCACGTTTATAAAGTTTTTTTTACTGAATATATATATATGTATATATATATATATATATGTCCATCTGGAGCGCTGCAGGTGAGCATAATGGGCCAGAGACCCTCCTGGGCCTTTATTAATGTATTTAGGCCTCTGTTGTGTGCCCCAGTCCCTGCCCGCTCCCGTCGCAGTCCCCGGCACCTTCATTTCCCTCTCCCTTCCTTCTCCCTCCCTCCTCCTGCCCCCAAACATGCCCACAGACCCTGATTGGCCAGAGAGCATTGTGAATGTTAGCAACACCACACTTAGATAACATTGTGAATGTTAGCAGTGTCACACTTAGATATAATTGTGAATGTTAGCAATGCCACACTTAGATGGAATTGTGAATGTTAGAAATCCCTCACTTAGATAGAATTGTGAATGTTAGCAGTGTCACACTTAGATAGAATTGTGAATGTTAGAAAGTCCCACACCTAGCTGGAATTGTGAATGTTAGCAGTGCCACACTTAGATAGAATTGTGAATGTTAGAAAGTCCCACACTTAGATAGAATTCTGAATGTTAGCAATGCCACACCTAGATGGAATTGTGAATGTTAGCAGTGCCACACTTAGATAGAATTGCGAATGTTAGCAATGCCACACTTAGATAAAATTGTGAATGTTAGCAGTGCCACACTTAGATAGAATTGTGAATATTAGCAAATCCCACACTTAGATAGAATTCTGAAGGTTAGCAGCGCCACACTAAAATGGAATTGTAAATGTTAGCAATAACCACACTTTGATAGAATTGTGAATGTTAGCAGTGCCACACTTAGATACAATTGTGAATGTTAGCAGTGCCACACTAAGATGGAATTGTGAATGTTGGCAAGTTCCACATTTAGTCAGAATTAGGAACATTAGCCTTCCCCGTATCCACTTTGCAGGACTCTCGGGTCTGGTTGTAGTCTCCACCTTTGTCTACTGTATGGTGAAGCGTGGTGTATTGTGGGGCCTGAGCCTCTCCACCACTTTGCAGGACGTTCGAATCTAGGTGTAACCTACATGTTTGTCTACTGTATGGTGAAACGTAAGGTACTGGGGGTCCTGGTCCTCCCCCCCACCATACAGGATCCTCAAATCTAGGCATCTAGCCAAACTGCGAAGGTCAGCTGCAAGGCATACAACCCACTAACCAAAAAGCTCTTAATGTCTGCATACCTTAACTCATTAAGAAAACAGGCACAACCACCTCTCGTACAGCAAGCCCCACACACTTCACCACACTGCAACAACAAATAAACAACACATAAGCCACACCAACAGCACACGAGGGCTGCCATCGATCCGATACTCGCACCAAAGCTCAGAGCATGGTGTATACCGAACTGAAGCTGCCAATAGGACACCACTTCTCTCACTATCCTACTCCCTCTTTACCTTACTAACCTACCCCGCCTTCTCGTTTACAGATCCACCTGAGCGCCTTGGGACCCATTCCGTTGGTGACGGTGCACGGATCAAATACCTTTAACATTAACATAGAGGCAAATACTCTGCAAGAGGCCCATTAGACCCAGAACTGCCTGGAAGAGAATGCTATGGATGCCGGATGTGGCAGTTCTGTATGCCAGACAGACGCTGCTATGGAGAATTCCCGTTTCTGCCCCCATCTCTAGATGCCCTACTAGAAAAGAGATGGAAGATGGTGGGTATGGTGGGTATGCTTAAATTGGGAGACATGCACTCACAGGGGAAGTTCATTAGCTGGGAAGACATCAGAAGTCAGGTGGGTGACACCTCTCTACAACTGTTATATAACCAGCGTCTGAGGTTTGCATTTAGAGCGTGCTGGCCCAATTTTGAGGATTAGCCCCTGATAAACCAAGGGGTGTCGTACGTATATGAAGCATTGCTGGGAGGCGGTAGGAAAAGCATCTCTGTACTGTATACATGTACCTTAGGAGAGCTAAAGCTAAAAGGCCCAGATAGTAAGTCCAAATGGGAACGGCACTTGGGGTAGGAATTCTCTGAGCAACAATGGTTGTGTATTTGTGGGCTATCGAAGAAAATCTCAGACAACTCCAAATTTCATCCTATTCAGTTTAAAACTGCAATAGACAGCATCACCCTTATGCGAAGATCCAGGTCTTCAATGCAGATTGTTAAGGAAGATGCCCCATATGTGTGTGTGATGTTGTTTTGTTACACATGCTGTATGCATGCCCAAAGCATACTCAATATTGAGGAGATGTATGTCATACTCTTATTGACATTACTGGTTCACAATTGCAGTTTTCACCTCATGTGTGTATTCTAGGTTCTATTGGCAAATTGCCAGCGTTAAAAAGCAGATTCCTTAACGTAGGACTTCTCATCGCCAAGCAGAGAATATTGTTGGGATGAAAGCAGAAGAGCCCACCAACGAAAGCAGAATCGATTAATGATTTAAATTCATATAGGCGAATAACATGAAGGAAGTCTACAGCTCGGTGCTATCAGCTAGATGCAGCCACAAGATTTCAGACTATATCTGAGGGGCAGGGAACAGATCAAAGGGGAGAATAATGGGGAACAAGATGGTGTTGTAATAGCTGAGATTGTATAAATGCATCCGGGCTGATGTGAGCCATTATGTAAACGTATATTCATTTTCTGTTGGAGGAATGGTTTAGTATCACCAATTGTTTTAAATACAACTATATTTTTTTAAAAGGTAACCAGAGAGGAGCAAAAAAAAGCAAGTTAGAAAACTATAAGATGAGGTTTGAGGTTAATTGTTCATCCCATCCCGAACCTTCACCAAAGCTAGTTCCAGAGGTCCCAGAAAACAGGGACATTTCCTACGCCCTACATTTTTCTGTTTAATCATCTTCTTGACATGGTTATCATGGTAAGCACCATAGTCTATCCTTTTGTGTTTCCAGAAATCAGAAATTCTTCCAAACACCACTTATTTTAACTAGTGGTGTTAAAGGTTAACCAGAATCTTCGGTGTTGCCAGAGTATTTTTCTTCAGTCAGCATCACCAAGCTAATCCTTTGGGGTTTTACAACCACAACTCACACAAAGTCAATTAGTCACGGTTTCCGTTGGCTTGTTATGGTCTCAACTTGTCCCTCCTTACCTCCTGTCTGATCTCTCAAACCTACAGGCTCTATCTGGTATCTTTTCAGGGTGTTCTCTGTCTGTTACCGCCTCTGTGTCGTAGTCATATCTTCTCTCTCTCCTCCCCAGTTGTTTGCCATTTTCCTCGCCATGACTATGCTCGTGATCTTAGGATTGCTTTTCTATTTTTTCCTTCTTTGGTCTGCCAGTCTAAAGTTGTTTGTAGTCCGGTTTTATCACTATGAACTTGTTTGGCAGTTCATACTTGCCTCTCAGTGTCTCCTATTTTGGTCTCTGGCTTCCAAGGTGGTCAAGGTCTGGTCAGACTCACTGGTCTGCTTTCCATCTGCAGTCTACCAGAATGTTGTTTTATCAGTACTCGAGGGAAAGATTGTCCTCACCACCTCAGGCCCAAGCCACGTCAAACGTTCTGTTGCAAGGCTCTCCACTTTGCATTCTCCTACTCATCACAGCTCAGCGCTACAAGAATCCTCATTGCATCATACCTTCTGCTGTTCTAGTTTGCCCATCATCTATTTCTTGGCACCAACGCTGCACTCACATGTTCACATGAAAATAGGCACCAAAGAGGTATTTGTTTTCTGCCACACTTAAATTGTTCAATTGGGCTACTCCATCACTTGTACAACAGAAATGCACCAAATCATAGAACAAGAATTCTTTTTTTCAGTCACACGAGACTGCTTACACATTTGTTTAGATAAAATCACTCATCATGACAAATAATCTAGGAAATGAGCCATGCACGGTCTACGCACTAGTAAAGCAAGAGAAGCTTTGTCAGTACAATCGATCCGGATAAAATCCAATAAGAATGCTTTGCGTCTGCTGAGCTGAATAAAGACATAAGGAGTTACTCCTTCTCCAGCATTGGATCTTTCATAGATAAACATGCTTTGAATAGAATTCACAACAGTATGACTTACTTTCAGCAATGGTGGCAAGGGTAAAGGCTTACCTTACTGGAGAAAGTGTTGCAAGACTGCTCTTACCACTCGTGTCTGACGCTTTCCTTTCTTCCAGGCAGTAGTGCCTTATAAAGGAGTAGGGCACGCACCACCCAGGTAGCGGCCTGGCAAATGTCTGCTAGCGAGACCCCCGCCCTCATCGCCACTGAGGCCGCTGTCGCTCTTGTGGAATAGGCTTGTGCTCTTCCAGTTACTGTTGTACAGGCCTAAGCGTGACACAGCAATATCGTTGACATTATCTATCAAGCAAAGCTTTGCTTTGAGATGTCTTCCCCTTGTTTGAGGGGCCAAATGCGACAAACAATGGAGTACTGTTTCGGAAGGTTTTTGTCCTCTCAAAGATGTACTTTATTGTCCTTTTGAAATTTGGGGAATGCAGGGCGATTTCCACTGGAGAGGTGGCTTTTTGGAAGAAGGTTGGTCGTACGATGGTTGAATTCACATGAAAATCTGGAGGTACTTATGGATGAAGCAGAGGTTTGATTTTCTCAGGTACAGTTTATTGATCGCTAGTGCTTGGGTTTCTGATACTCTTCTGGATAATGTAAAAGTCACCAAGAGTGCTACTTTCCAGGAGACATTTTATATATGTACTGCTGCCAGGGGCTCAAATGGTGCTCTCCTGAGCACGGAAAGCACTGTATTAGCGCTCCAATTAGGGGCAGACATTTTATTTGGCACGTGTGGAAGAGACCCCTCATGAAGTGCTTGATTATTCTGTCACTAAACAACAGAGAGACATTCCTTCTCCTATTGTACCAGGATATCACTCCCAAAATGTACCCGAATAGAAGAGTAAGAGAGCCCCCATTTTGCCAAACTTCACAGGTACAGCAGGAGTTGATAAGCTACCACCTCAGGAGGCTGCAGAACTTGCTGTTTACAACATGTGTAGAAACATTTCAATTTGAACATGTAGGATCTGTTTGTAGATGCAGCCCTCACTGCCTGTAGGAATATTTTTCACTCCTCTGGAACCTCTAGGTTTCCGAATTCAGCTAACTCAGGCGCCACACATTGAGCTTGAGCGACCCCCAGTCATGATGGAATACGTTTTCCCTCTTCCTTGACAGTGGGTCCGCCGTCACTTCCAATGTGATTGGTTGATCCTCTGACATGTGTATTGGATCCAGATACCATGTTTGTCTTGGCTATGAGGATGAGGCAACAGGTACATCTCTGCATCATTTCTATCACACTGCGTGTCATTGAGATTGGAGGGAACCCTTAAGCTTACAGGCCCTCCCACTGGATTGATAACGCGTCTCCCAATGAGCCTTCCTGGGGTAGCCTGCTGGTGAAGAACTTCCACTTCTTATTTTGTTTTGTTGCAAATTTGTCTATTTGTGGTGCAGTCCAGCATTTGAACACCCTTGTGAGAGGTTCACTTTTTAGTTCCCACTCGTGACACTGGCTGACTGCTCTGCTGAGCTTGACTGTGATGGTGTTCTGGACCCCTGGCAAGTGGTATGCTTTCAGGATTATTTTGTTGGTGATTGCCCAATGCCACAGCTGTTGGGCCTCTTGTGAAACTGCCTGGAATGAGCACCCCGTGCTTCCTATGTAGCACATGGTCATCGTGTTGTCAGTCAGTATCCTTACCGTTTTCCCATGCAGAACCGGCAGGAATGGGTGCAGTGCCAACTGACTGCCCTCAGCAAGAGAAGAATGATATACAGCATCGCCTCTGACTGTATCCAAAGTCCCTTCAAACATAGTTGATCGAAATGACCATCACATCCTGACAAGGAAGCGCCTGTGATGGCATTCCTTTTGAAATGTTGCTCCTTATCGTCAACAAGTTCAACCATTGTACTAGGGCTCCAGTGACTGATTTTGTTGTCCCAACTGCCCTTAGTTTGAGACCATCTGTCATCTATGAATTGCTCGGTCATATCTAGCCATTACAGTTAGTGAATTTAATGCTTTCAATGTGGTTGCTCCTATGGCGAGATCCTTTTTTCAAAAGGGGTCTGTTTTCCATCCCTCATTATCTGTTGGGACGGAGCATTTTGTGGCTTGCAAATTAGTCTTGTGTCCAGCCGGAGCCGAGACCACTGACTCAGGCGTGAGTTATGCAGTTAGGCATTTTGGTGTAGAGTTCGATGAGTCCTCACAAATACCCTACTTAAAGTCTCCTGCAAGGTGGCAAGGGGGAGGCAGCTGCTACCTGATCCCTTGCCATCTTGTATTAGCCGGGAGGATCACTTGGGAGGAGAAGGTCCCCAAGGGAGCGGGAGGACTCCATTGGGAGGGACGCTGTATTTTTCTTCCTCAGAGGAAGAGTCAGTAATGCCGGAATATGTAATGGCTTGCTGTCGGAGGTAGCCATTACATATTCCGGTCATTTATCCTGATGGTGGTAACAACTGTTCTAACAATCATGTATTGGGAGTAAGAATCTTCCTTCCAAAGTTGAGCACAATTGTAGAGGTGAAATCTTGCATGTTCAACAGGGGAATGTTACAGACAAATCTTTAAGTATTAACATATTAGATTCTGAAGGTCCTGATTTCCCTAGACATCAAAACCATTCAGTAAAACCGTGTGATACTGCTTTTAAAAAGGTGACTAAGATAGAAACAAAACATGTGTAGCGCTACGGCCCACCCGACTGACATAGCACATCTACCACAATCGCAAGCACTGGCACTCTCTTAATGTGCAGGTAGTGTGTGACGCTAATGGACTGATCATGGAAGTGTATGCCAATTTCCCTGGCAGCACGCGTGATAGCTACATCTACTGTCAGTCACCACTCCACCAGGCTCTGGCATCTGAAAAATATGGCACCACATGGCTCATTGGTGAGAATGAACTGTCACGCAGATGCATGCATGTGACACACTGAACAACAGACCATGAAAATAAATGCCAATAACAACCATGTAAACATTTGTAAGGGTCTGTGCCTACCCGCTGTCACCATCTATGATGACGCATTCCAGAATCCTGCCACGCCAGCTGAGGTAAGATACAATTCAGCACATATAGCCACTAGGGCCATAGTGCTAAAGCCACGTTTCTGTTCCCTTGACCACTCTGGTGGGGTTTTGCTATATGCCCCACCAGTAGTCTGTAAATCATACTGCACAATGTCGCCACACGGCACGGTGTACCAGTTGAAAAGCAGATGGAACACCACTACAGGCACTACTGGGCCAAACATATCCATGTTATTGTGAGGGTAAAATCAGGGGTGCAATATTCCACATGTCTTTTTCATATTTATTTTTTGGGCAGTATTTCCACTCCCTATTATTATTTGACGTAAGTATGTGCCAATTTCTATGGAGAGGAAGTGGCTGATACACCACTTATCTGCAGGGCTGTGCGCAAATGATCAACACAATAATAGCAACTGGAACCAACAGTTTCCATGTATTACACTCAAAAGCACATAACACAAGCAACAATGTTCCTGGCCACTGTCACATGGGCACCAACAACTATTCTGCACGTAGCCCACAAACTACATTTACGTGAACAGTAGTAGGAAGCCACAGTACAAAATGTAAATTAGCAACCAACACACATGAGGAGTGCCCTGGACCCCCATGCATGTTCTACAACAGAATGTAGGTCAAATGGCCAACCCATTCCCTGACAAGTATGCACAAAAAACACATTCACATCAAAATAGTCATGCAGACTTTTGGAAATGCAACTGCACTGCAATAAAGATGTACATATCATCTCACACCTTTTACCTTGTGAGCCTGCGCCAGCTGTACCCTGGAATGCACGGATGTCCCCCTCTGTAGGCGTGCAACCCACCCAACTCTGATGATGTGTCCTGTTCACGCATACAACAGCAACGTCCCGTTCAATTGTAGCAACCATCTACCCCCAGCAGAATACCTCTGTAGAGAAAAACAACACAAGGTCATGGCAGGCAACACATCCATGCACCCAATTACACAGCAATACGAGCACCCTCTGAGTGCCATTCAACAAATGTAAAAAAGAACTCACCAGCCACTCATCACCATGTTTCCCTGCACCAATGCAGTCAGGTCCACCTCCTTACGCCAATGCAATGAAAACAAAACACACAGTGACACCTCACCCACAACACCTACTCTGCCTGCCCCCCAGACAGCCATGCAGAGAAGGACCAGGTACCACTTACCTCTTGTCATGGTGATGGTACATTGTGAACACTCTGATCCAGCCAGAGTCAGTATGACACTGAAAGGCCCCCCAGAGATCACTTAGAGGTTGGAAACTCAGGATCTCCTTGGAAGTACTCCCAAGGCTATGACATGGCATCCCTTGATTAACGTGGCAACGGGACAGTGCAGTAAACACTAACAGAGGAGCCGATGATGTTAAGCCCAAGAGGATGGGATGCAAACATATCAGCTATTGCATTGTAGACAGGATCCGGCAGAAGGCACCTGTTCACAGAGGCAGCAGACATACAGGAAGGCAGGGCACAGAGGCAACTGGCATGAAAGAGACTAGCAGACATGAGAAAGGAATGAGAAACAGAGACCAGGGACTCTGCCACACATAGGGGAGCAGGCAACAGGCAAGGGGAAGGGAAGGCAGACTTCACAGAGACTGCATTGCATGAGGACCAATGTGCTTTGAACTGAAGGTAGTGTCGAGATGAACTGAGCAGCTGTCAAAAGGCTGAAAAATATCTGCTGGTGTACCGTGCGTGGTACATGTACACCATGACAAACAACACCTGGCCAATGGCATGTGCCTGGTGTCTGTGTTGAACATGGCATCCCCCAAATGGCCATCAATGCTGTGCTGTGTGTAGATTTGTCTCTGGACAGCACCCCCAGAAGAGGCAGGAGGACCAAGAGTGGACTGCCTGTGTGGGAAGGAAGATGTTACAAGAAAAGTTCAGTGAATCGGATGTCACACGGCAAGCAAGACACATGCAAAAACTGCAAGGAAACACTCACCATCACTCCCATCACCATGTGACCCAGCACAGATACAGCCGGACCTGCCACCATGATGACAACTCACTAATAAATGCCCTCCAGTGACATCCTCCCTCAAAACAATCACCCCGCAACCACTGCCACCCTGATTGTCTTGATAAAAAAAAGCATGCATAGACACACCAGCCTACCGTCACCATGTGCCATATGCACCTATGAAGGTGGACCGGCTCACCTCAGTGCAAGCAAAAGACAAATAACACCACACAGTGCAAGACTCCCTGCCACCAACGACACCACAAGTGCCACCCAGAGTCCCCTTGATTTACCTGCACAAGGGACACACCTGGCCGGCATCTACTGCATCCCACCTGAAACAAGATTTTGAACTCGCAAAGGCATGCATTTCATCAATGTAAAGATAGTGGACAGCCATGAGAACTTCCGTAGGGAACAGGGAAATAGGTATGGACCACCCAGTAGCTACATCTGGATGTACAAACAACCAACCATCAGCAACCATCAACATCACAACCAGAAAACCGACCGACAGCGAAAGCACTGGCAGAAAAGCGAACACATTTCAAGCACAGCCCAACATTCACCTTGGAAACAGGTGTCACTCAGCCATGGGATGCGAGCCCAAGTGGGGGCATTGCTTGCAGGCATACAGGTTCTGCACAGCAACCATCAGTTCTCATATGTGCCATTGGGTCAACCATGGATGCAGGGTAGGAAAAAGACACTAAGTGGGGAAGTGACGTCCGGGAGTGGAAGTACTAGTGTGGTAGCTGATGAGAAGGATGACAGAGGGGAAAAAGGAGACAAGGCACAGAGTGATGAATGCATAACAGTGGAGTGGAGAGAGAGAGAGAGATAGTGAGAGAGGGATAGGGGAAAAGCAGTGCAAGGAGGAGACTGGCTGATGGGGAGATGAGAATGGAAACATCTGACATCACAGTGGGCGAGGGCAGAGAGAAGATGGCCAAGATAGGAACACAGAGACATGAACACTTGTAAAATAAGCAGCCTGGTCAAAGAGCCTGGAAGGCATATACATGGAAAAGTAGCACATGTAGTGGGCGAGGAAAGACAAAAGTGGGTGACGGAGAAGGGCAGACTGGCCAAGAAAGGTCACCTGCGAAAGGTCAATCAGCAGATTCACATAAATGAAACTACATGCACAACAACACCATGGTGAACCGGGACAGCCGGCCCAGACCTTTAAGACGAGGTAGCAATACTTTGAGATGAATGGGGATGCAGAAGATACTCAAACATCAATAATCAAAACGACTCAGGAAGTTGGCAAAGTTGACTGTTTTAATGTCAATTATCTAAAACAGGAAGTACAACGGACATCAACAGACGTCTCAAGCATGATCTAGAAGCAAGTTATAAAAAACATCATCTTTATAGCACAAACTTGTCACTGCTAACGTCATCCTAGGTGGCAAACTACAAAAACCTTGTGGCAAATGTGATAGGCTTAGCGGGAACATCTAGGTAGGTATACGTTCCATACTAGTCTAAGTAGGTGACAAGTTCTCTAGCGTCAGGTTGGGGAGCTAAGCCCTCCCCTCAACAGGTCACTATGAACATCTCTAAATACACAACGTCCCAATGGTCACACAAACTATAGGGCCCTTAATTATGCAGCACCCTATAATTGGTTGGCACTCTTAAATCCGTCAGTACTTTTCCACCCACGTTAGCAGCACGCAGGCTGGACTTCCAGGTGTTGGTGAACTGGTCATAGCTTCCCGCCAATTAGCATATCATCTATCATCACCTCAGTGGTCTGCACTTCAATTAAGGCTTTGAACTTAGACTTTGAAATGTTCCTTGCTCTAGAGGATTCAGGGGAGTAGAGACACGCTCTGCCTTTCTGCTTAGGTGTGGTTTGTCATGTTTGTCAAGCTTCATCCCTCCACGTGACTAAAGACCACAAAGTTGAGCTCTGGTGCATTTTAAAATACTATTATTTAATGCACCTCTGACATCTTCCTTGTTTACGTCCATGCCTTCTGAACAGGAGTTTCATTCTTTCACACGATTGTAACTAATGTCCGTTCATCCCAGTTTGATATGACCTTGGCTTTTTGGGGCTGGTCCAGCCTCACCCTTCTGAGATTCACTTCTGTAATTCAATTGCTTTTCTTAACTGTGACACACTGGAAAAGGCCTTCCTTCTCTGGTTCAGCTCTGCTATAATACGTAGTGGAATCACCCATTCTTTATTTACTCCTATATATGTATACGTTGACACATGCTGCAATCTATTCACTACATAGCTAGCCTCAAGAATACTTGGTCTGCTTGCGTTTCTTTGCATCTGTACACATGTAAAATAACTTGATATCTTCATCGTTTCTGTAGCATAAGCCTATCCATTTTGAGCCCGAAATGTTGCTTATCTTTGATACCTTTGTGATGCCTTACAGAATATCTACATTCTATTATCTCCACATATTTTCTATGTACGTCAGTCTTACTTCTTGTGATGTCACCAATCTGCTCTTTCGTTCATTTGTCCTGTTTATACTGGGATTTCATTCAAATGGTCATTATACTGTCGTGTATGCAGGTATAGCTTCCTTAACGGGAACCTTGCCTCCAGGATTCTCCTTGGTATCAGTATTTTCACTGGTACTGCACGTGTTTCACACTCTGGTTCCCAACATATAGGCAATATGGGCGAGATGCTTGAGGTGGGGATTCTTAGCTCTTTCTCTACACTCCCCCCTCTGGGCGAATCTTCGACCACTCTCCCATCATTCTTCACATCTAGATATCCTTTTCTGAAGAAATGCTTCTTTGGGACCCAGATCTTGAATACTACTTTCAGGCATCCAGTTGATTCCACATCCTTGTTCCAAGTCATGAGCATGCACTGTCCACTTGGACTGCAATAGATCCATTTTCCCACATACTTCTTGCTGTTTTTGCTGTTCTTTGGGTACAGGAACTTTGTTCCCTCAGGTGCTGACTTTCTCGAAATCTCTGATTTCTTCATCTGTCAACTCTTTGGTCTTCCATCCGGTTTCAACATCAATCATGATTTTCATCCCTATGGCTTTCTTTGCAGTCTTCTTGCATTGTTAGTCACACAGAATCCAAGCAATACCATCACTATCAGGGCTCCAAGGAATTTGAACATATCTGCCAACCCACAAAAAGAGCGATCCAAACCAGCTATCATCAGCAATATCTTCCACTTCGTCTATCATCTGGACATGCACCTTCGTCAGCATCTCTATGGCCTCTGTCAAGGTACCATTCTCGTCATCATGAGAAGGTATGAACGTCCAACATGATTCTCCAATTTTTGCACAAACACCTCCATCCATAGCTGTGATGAAGTCCAGGATGTATCTGTCCTGAAGAGTCATCAGTCGTATGGCTCTCAGCTCTTCCCTGATAGCAATGAATCCCTTTATGGTAGTGTTGATTGTCTGCCAACAAGTCCCATCTGGTAATCTGCAGCCATTGAGTATTTGCTGCAGTCTGGATCCTTGACATAAAGATCAACGTGAATATCGACGAAGTCTGGCTGAACAGTCTGTGCTCATATGGAATAGAGTCAAACGCTTCTATTGACTTGGCTGAGAAATAGTTGCGTCTCTTCATTTTACTTATCAGCTCCTCAGATCTCTTCTTCCTTAGGTGAGAATCTGCTTTAGGAAAGCTTCCAATGTTTAAATCAAACTTAGGGATCACCTACTCTGGAACATGAACATTTACTATGGAACATCGTCCTCCCCAATCCTTGGGTAGCTTCCTATAAGCTTTGGATCCACACGCCCAGTAGTGATCCATGATTATATAATTACTGCTGTACAATGTTTATTCCTGGTTCATCAAAGACGGTACTGTCTGCATAGGTTCTCCTTTATCCTCGACCCATGTAAGCAGCTTAGTAAGTTTTAACCATACAGGTGTACACAGCCTTTCCACATTGTCAACATTTGCCTGGTAGTCTCCCATTACTACCCAATCTTTGCATATTGCCACACCTTCTTCCCAACTGTCTGGAGCTAGTACTGAACCCCAGATCTGCATTTGGCCTCTTTCCTTCCATCTTCGGATTTTCTCTTTAGTTTTTCCTGGGCTCTCCAGTCTTCTGTTTACTTCCCATCTGATTCCAGCTGCTTTCACTCCAGACGTTTCATATCTGATCACGTGAGTCTTAGTATGCATCCTTAGCATTGTCTTTGTGTCTTGAACGTAATCATCTTCCTCTGGATCTGTCCATTCAGTTGCCCATTTGAGATAGGCTGTTCGGCCCATGAACTTACCTCTTGTATGGCAGAACCCAATGTGTGATAGACAATGTGCTGTCTGGACGTCTATTTCAATAGCTATGAAGATCTTAGACTTCCCCATGCTATAAGGCAAGAGTGCACATACGAAGCATTCCTCCTTCGAGGTACTCCTTCCCACTTCTTTCATATGCTTATACCATATGTCATTCCCCAAGTGTGCTGTACTATCCAGGTAATCATTCAACTCATGATCATCCTCTCTAGTACTTCTCTTAGGTCTCATCCTTTTCTTGTGTGTTTCTATAATCATCTCATGAAGTATGTCAGCATAATTCCTTCTTATTGGAGCAATCATAGAAACATTTGTCAGTGGACTGGGTGCTTTTACATGTGCTACTTGTGTAGGTTTACTCACAAAAGATCTCTTTCTTTGTCTCTCCTTAAGAGCCTGTATCTGGTGCTCAAGAAAAATCTCTATAGCACTCTTTCCTGAGTAAGGATGTCTAGTGACATTAGTCACAGAACCAGGCACTCCTACAAGGACTACTCATTATTGTTGCTATCTATAGTACCCATTCTTTTTTAAGGAAGGAAAATCAAATTTTATTCGGGTAATATCATGCAATACTGCAAACAAACAAAATGTGGGTGCTTCTCCAGCAAAAAGTAGAAGACTATAGACAGTAGGCTCTGGATTTCTTCCTCCAAAAATCTCAGTTAAGACGTTCTCAGTGTTCTCTCAGAATATAGATTGACCTGTTTGATTATATCACGTAGAAATTCATTAAGAGACACTGTATTCATCGGATCTCTCACGAATGTTTGAACGTCAGTTTGTCTACCAACAAGATGCGGGCATTTCTCAATCAAATAGTAGAAGACCATTCCAACCAGTCTATGAGCATTGTCAGCAGATAGGGGCATTTGTGTTTTCCCCACTGTACTCAGCATGCTGGAACATTTGCTCTATTATAGCTGCAAGCAATCTCCTCACGATTGGACCATTCTTAGGATCTTGCAGAAACAGATGAACACTAGTAGTTCTCTCCACAAGCGCAGGATATGCATGAAGAATGAAGAGGAAAACTGTAAGAACGATCCAGCAAATGTGGCCATTAGACACTACCATGGGTGCCTCCGAAAAGAAACTCAGTGAGAAAGGAATTGGGGAACTGTTCCCTCTTCCAGTCGTCGAAAAGGAACTCCAGATCTGGCATCTTTCCTTCTCGATCAAGACTTAAATGTGTCTCAGTGCAATGTTTAACAAACTCCTCTGGCTAAAGAAGAAACAACCTTCTTTCACTCCTTTTTTAGCAAATTTAAAAGAGTGTCCAGAAAAGGACCACTGTCCAATATATTCTTGATCTGTCTATTGAACAGCCTCTGCGTCCTTCTTCCTCGCCATGGACCTAGTCTGCACGTGCTGAGGTTCTTCCCCGATGCTTGCTTCCGACTGGGGTGGGAGTGAATGGGGTTCTTCAGCGTAGATCTTTACATCTCCGAGAAATATCCACGCACGTCTTCCTAGCACTTTCATTGCTCATGGCGTTACGTCCACCATGACAAACTGGCCGTTAAAGTGCGACTCATGCCACTTCCTCGTGAAATTCCTGATTAAGATCTGATCACCGGGGAAATGTTTGGGAAAACGTAGTTCTTTAAATCCGGTTGTTACATGGTCTCTAACTGTGTTCTGAGCCCCGCACCCCTTCCGTGTCAGAAATCCACGGCAATTACTTGACCACGTAGTGTAGCCGAAGATGTCTTCCCAACAATGCCACTGAATGGCCGCCTAATAACAGACAGTCTGAGGCATTCTTTGAAAGATGGAAATCCACAAACCGCCAGGAGGATCCCAGAAGACGCCCAGAGGATAATCACAAGGTGATGCCAGCAACTCCAGGACCCTATGAAAAACACCCTGATTAAATAACAACACAAAGCAATATGTTCGTAGAATACTGCAAGTAGCAGAACCAACCTCTAATGGTAGGAAGACAGGAGCTGGTAAGAAGCGCAGGGAAAACTATCCTCCTAAATTCGTGGACCCAAGGAATGTCAGCAAAGAAGAACAAGAAGTAAAGTGCCGTATCGAAGTAGCAACAGCCCAACTGTGCCCGACGACACAAGGACGCCTTCGTAGAGTCTCTAGTTGGAGAAACCCGATGAAACGAGGACGAACAGAAGCACACCAAGCAGGCAGTCTCTAGTACACGGTGTACGACTGGAGGGAAACGGAATATGGGCTGATTTTGTACTGGGATACAAGCACTTCAACTGGAAGGTCGTAGTGAAGGTTGAGTCAGACAGGTCCAGTACACCGTGGTTCGTGGAAAGAGCAAGAGACACTGTATTGAAATGAACAGCACAAGAAGCAGACAAGGGAGCAGCAAGACAAATCCAAAGGAAACGTTCCAGGGTCGAAATACCAAAGTTCCAATAATGTCCAGGCAAACAAAGCAGACAAGGAGTAGGCAGGAGACTGGGCCAAAACACGAAGTCCGAGGTCGAGGCAGCAGAAAATCCAGAAAGTTCAAAAAAACAGGAAACACGGCACACTTCCGCGTAATTAGAAGCATGGGACCCATGGCAATCGAGCATTAAGTACTGCAAAATCACATGACCTGGATGCAAACGTCATGACGAAACAATCACGGGCACCATAGTTTCCAGGCCAACCACCACGAACGACCGTAACATCCCGTAGGCTGAACCCTCTGGGAAATGTAGTGCAAATCATGACTTGGTGAAAAACGGCAAAGGTTCTTATGCAGAACGAGTCGCTTAGCCGTTGCCTGAGGTCTGGATGAGATGCGTGTGTTTTCACTCATAGTTTGTGAAATATCATGTGAACTAGCAAAGCCTGTGAGACCTCGTGTGCATGACTGGAGTCTAGTGGTTGGTGGATACCTAACATTCCGCTTGTGCTGATCTGAAATGACAGAGATACTTGTAGTCATATATGTTAAATAAGCATGTAACTCCTTTCTGAACAATTCTGCTGTCGTCTGGACATCACTTCTAGTTCTATATGGAGGTGTGAGGGGTGTCCTCATCCGCCTCCCTGTCACATTTTCATGGGGCGTAAGATGGTGGTCAGAACCTGGTTGATTTCTCAATGCATACAATGCCAGTGGTAGGAAATGTATCCACTTTTTTCAACAGAAGCTTCTATTTGGCTATCCTTTCTTTAAGCAAGCCATTTAGTCTCTCACAGATCCCGCTCGATTTTGATTGATTTGATTTATTTATACAGCGCACCTTACGAAATTAATCGTGTCTGAGTGCGGATGTCAAAAACAAAAAAGCAACAAGGCTTCTTTAGAGCTCTAGTCAGGCAGAAACAGCCATACACAATTCAGTAGTTATACCAGATGATATTCTCTCAGCAGAATAGATAAGTCTTACGGCTTTACGGAATGCAGTGAGGGTTTTAATTTCTCAAGTAGTTTTCGGAAGTTTGTTCCGGAGTCTTGGTCCACAGACACTAAATCTTCTGTCCCCTTTGCTTACACATCTAGACTGAGGTACTTTCAACAAATTCTTGTCACTGTATCGTAGCTGGCAAACTGGGATGTAGGACAGGATTTTATCCGACAAGTAGCTTGGAGCTATCTGACTCATACATTTAAACATGATACAGAGGATCTTGAACTCAATGCGCTCTTTCACCGCCAGCCAGTGTAGGTATCTCGTAGTTTGGAGATGGGGGATGATTTTGTCACTCTAAATACCAGTCTGACTGCCGCGTTTTGCGCTTCTTGCAGTCTTCGTATCTGGAATCCTGGGATTCTCGTCAACAGTGCGTTTCATTAATCCAGTCTTGAGTTGGTAAGAGTCCCTATGACTGTTGCTCGGTCCTTTTCTGCTATGAACGGCAGGATCCGTATGAGCATTCATAGGGTGACTGCACCTTAGCACTAACCTGTGCTCCACATCCCATGTTGTCCTCCCAGATACATCCCAGATTCTTTATTTTCTGGGAGAACTCCAATTGCGAGCCCAGAAAACATGGTGATATTCTTTTGCAACTGATATTTAGAACCAAACAATGCAACCTCCGTTTTGGTAGCATATAGCAACAGCTGATTGGAACACATCCAGGCTTGTACCTCCTTTAGACACCGTTCTGCCAGCTCAAAAGTCTCCTCTGATCTCTCTACTCTCAGGAACACCTGAGTGTCATCTACATAAGAATGGAATTTTACCTGATGTTTCCTCAATATGTCCATGAGGGGTTTAATATATAGATTAAAAAGAAGTGGGGAGAGTGAAGAACCCTGGGGAACCCCACACAACTGCAAGAAGGAGTCTGACCAAAAATCCCCCAACTTAACTTTCTGTTCCCTTCCAGTTAGAAATGACTCAAACAATTTTTTAGCCTGTTCCGAGACCCTTCCAACCTCCCTGAGCCACCTCAACAGGATCTTATGGTCTGCCGTGTCAAATACGGCAGACAGGTCCAACATAATCAACAATGACATGTCCCCCTGATCTGCCATCTCCAAAAGATCGTCCCAAACAGTCAATAAGGCCATCTCTCTCCCAAATCCTGCTTGAAAACCTGATTGTAGAGGGTCCAATAATTTCTCCTGTTGCACGTAGTCCTGTAACTGGGACAATCGTTTTTTTCCCAGGATCTTCTCTGGCCATGGTAATCCTGCCACTGGTCTATAATACTTCAAAATCTTGGAATCTGAATTTGCTTTTTTCAGCAGTGGGGTAATCACTGCCTTCTTCAGGTTGGCTGGAACTATACCTGTGGAAAGGGATTTATTAACAAAGTCTGCACAAATGGGGCAATATCCGTAGCTACCCGCTTGGCTACCAGTGAAGGGATTTCAAATAGCACATCATTTGTAGCTTTGAGATTAGTGAGTAAGGAGCATACCGTCTCCTCTGAGACTTCCGTAAAATTAAAAGGCTTATATGTCAGAGGGCTCTCTAAATTAGCAGCCTTAGTCTCGACCAGCAAATCCTCTGGCTCTATACAGGCAGCATGGGCAATGTCTTCTCTAATCAGATCAATTTTTTCCATATTAAATGCATCTGCCTGTTTTTGTGATGCTTCCTCCACTGCAGATGCACAGTTCGGCTCTACAAATTTTGCAATGATAATGATAATGATGTGTTATTTATATAGCGCCTTTATCCAAAGCACTTTACACAGCACATATTTACATACAATATCACCCAACCAAAATTGGTACTCATTTATCGACCTCGGAAGGATGACCTTGCCGGGATTCAAACCTGCGACCTGCAGATCACATTCAGATCGCAGCAGCGAGCGGTCAACCCGCTGAGCTGTCTATTAATGGCTTTCTCTATCTTACTCATAATAAATTCTGATTTAGCCTCAAAAATGGCTTTCCTGTATGCTCTCTGAGTCATTTTTGTCTGTTCCACGTTAGAACCTGTTTGCCTCTTCCACCATTTCTTCTTGCAGGATCTCAACAATCTCCTTGTTTTAGCAAGATCCGGGGAGAACCAGGGATTGGCCCATTTCATGGGTTTTGCTTGTTGTAAAGGAGTCTGCTCTTTGCACATTAAATCAATAATCTCTGTACCTTCATTAAAAATGTTCCCAAGGCAGCAGAGACTGATCAATTCGTGTGAAGGCAGCTTTAAGCTCTTTACCCGAGATCTTTAATAGATCATTGGTTTTACGACATTGGGTTATCCTACAATTATTCTGCTCTTTTACCATCTTAAAGAGCAGAATAATTGCTGCTGATAAGCCAATGAAAACGTGTGCTTTATACTGAGCAACAAGCTTATTCGCTCAAAGACTTCATTAACAAAATGAGGGCTATTATCAGATTTTAATACTTCACATATTCCTATTCCCCATCTAGGAAACACTTCTCGTACTAAAGGTTTCACTGCGGAGGTGGAACCTGGGTGTGTACATGGACCTGCTTCAATCCACCTTGAAAAGGGACATAACACTACAATCATATATCTGTATCCATTACAGACTTGCAGCATGCCGACGTAGTTGATGTGTAAGTGCTGAAAAGGACCATTAGGTCTCAGGATAACTCCTCTAACTGTACGAAGCGTGTGCCCAGCAATACACCTTTGACATACAATGCAGTTCACTACATAAAATGCAACATGTTCTAGAAAATTCAGAATGAATCAGTCCTCCGCAATAGTTGCTGCAAGGGTTTCTCTAGTGAAATGCGCAGGGTAGTGCAGCTGTTCCAACGCCACCCTAATAAGGCTACAGGCATGACCGGTTTACCAGTGCTTTCCTGTCACCACAATGCTTCGGAAGGGGATAAAGGACACCCTCTCTGCGTCCACAGGTCTTTCTCATCCTGTGGCGCTTCCCCTTGTATTTCCATTAGCTGATCTTTAGACAAGTCATTAAAGCTACCAGACACACTCATCATCACCAACATGCTTTCATTCATATCAGGTGTATAAAATTTCATAATGATATCTGAACATGTTTCCTACTTGGCCGCTTCCTCGATTTCCGTGTGAGATAAAATCTGCTCTCTTAGTGTGAGCTGCACATTAAACGATTCCGATAGCTACTGGGAGTTGTAGTGCTCTAATGAGTCTGTCCAATAAGGCGGCATGCTGCACTGGAGTGCCGTCAGCTCGGAGGTAGCCCCTCCTTTTCCAATGTGCAAGCCCTGCATGTACCGTCGATGTCTCATAGGCGGAGTCACCTTACATGGTTACTTAATGGTCTGCGTTTTTCTTGAGCGCGACAATCAGCGCCACTAATTCTGCAGCATGTGCTGAAAAGTGAGACGGTTTCTTTCACCCTCAGAATCTCATCATAGAATTCCTCATAGTTTGAGCAATCATTTGCATCCATGTCTTCTGTCAGTGGTGCTGCTATAAACATGGCAGGGTTCACTATTCTGCATCAGACTATTTTAATCGCTGGATTCGATATGACAACCTCGTAGGCAGAAGCCCTTTGAGAAGTCAACGTGTCCTTGGGTTTTCCCAAAATGGCTAACAAAGCATGTTCAACAAATTACGTCATAGAGCACCCCATTACTATGCTGGCAGCTTTCTCAATGGCGAACACAGCGGCTGTCAAAGATTGTTCGCAAGGAAAGTGACCCATCATCACTGGGTCCAGAATCCTACTGTAGTATGATAGAGGTTTGTACCCCAACGTGGTTCTGTGTGTGAGTACTGCTGTCATCACTGTGTCATTTGTATGCGAAAATAAGAAAAATTCCTGAGCATAATTGTGAATCCCTAAAACTGCAGCTGTGCAAATTGCCTTTTTAACTCGTCAAATCCTTCCTCCATGTCCTCAGTCCAGACCATTTTTTCTTGAGTTGCCTATGCTTTCTGCAGAGCCTGCGACAAGGGCCTTATATACGAACTGTAATCAAAGACCCATGCTCTCACATAATTACATAGTCCAAAAAATCTTTGCATGTACTTTATAGTGTGTGGCTTTGCTGTTTTTAAAATAGCCTCAGCTCTTTCAGGAGTAACTTTCTTTCCTTCATGCGAAATTAATTGACCTATGTACAACACTTCCTCCTGGCAATACTGCATTTTTTCCTTGTCTACGTTATATCCTTTTCCTGCAAGAATAATAATTAGCTGAACGGAATCATGTCTACACTCTTCCTTTGAGGTGCTACAGACTAATATGTCATCTACGTATTGCAACACAACACTTTGCAAATCAATATTGCTTAAGTCCATCTGCAGAACTATATTGAAAATCGTTGGAGACTCACAGTACCACTGAGGTAATCTTGTGCTGTTTAACTTAGACTGTCTGAACGTGAATGACGTCAGATCTTGAGAATCCTTATGCAATGGGATTGAGAAAAAGGCATTTTTCAAATCAATCACCATAAAATATAGTGCCTCAACAGGGATACTACATAAGATTGTCGCTGGATTAGGAACTAGAGGGAACTCAGCCTCTACAATCTGATTAATTGGGCGTAAATCCTGAATTAAACACCACAAGCCCCCCTTAGATTTCTTGATAGGGTACACTGGCGTATTACACAGTGACACTGACATCACTAAGATACCTTGCTCCATCATGGCGGATATTGTCTTAAAAATACCTTTGCCTCTCGAGACATTGGGCCTCATTACGACCCAGGCGGTAAGGGGTTTACGGCAGCGTAAACAGCGCCGACCCTTACCGCCTGAGTACGAGGTCCCTTAGCGCCATGGAGCTTTTAACACCTGCTTTTAGCAGGTGTTAAAATCCATGGCGCTAATGGACCATGGAGTTAATTACGCCACCTTAATTTACGGTGGCGTAATTAACGCCTTCCCCACTTCCATTATGCCCTATGGGGCAAAAATGGGAATGGGGAAGGGTAAATGGGGATTGGGGACTTACCGCCCCGCCGACCTCGGAATGGGGCGGTAAGTCCGCCTACCACCATGGCGTAAACATAGTTTACGCCATGGTGGTAAAGTCACGGCCCAGGCGGTAACTTACCGCCTGGGTCGTAATGAGGCCCATTGGATATTGTCATGATCGAGGCAAAATTGCTCCTGGTTCAGTTTAATCTTAACTTCTCCATCTCCCTTCAATAGGCCTATGTCACAGGGGCCTGTTTTCCATAATTAAACTGGCACTTTCGCCATGTCTTCATCAAAAAACTTGGGATGCTTCAGTGCTAACCTCATTTTCTGAGGAACTTCATGTTTAATTCCCATCACACAATAAGTGATACTCATTTCAAATACTACTTCATCATCTGATGGATGGTCTCTAAACATATTCTCGTCAGTGTGCTCCATCGTCTGCCTTCATAATCAACTCCATCAAGCATAGCTAACTCTCCTCACACTATAGCTCACACTATAGCTGCTTGAAATTCCAAGGGAAAAACTCATCCTCCCTCTTCATCCATTTGGCCTGAATAAAAACTCAGCAGGTATCCTCACAGTTTTACCCATTAAACCTGGTAGTCATGTTAACAAAATGCGTACCCCATAGTGGAAGACCTCTGGTTCTAACGGCACTCCTCGTATGGCCATTTGCCCTGTGAATGCCATAATAAAGTCACTCATGTTTAAATAATGCATTACTGGAGTCGAACACACTATGCCTTCGTCAGTGAACAAAATCATCATGTTTAACTTTGTCATTAAATCTCGACCTAATATATAAAAAGGTGTCTGTCTCGAATATAACAATGGTACAGACATGTCACATTCTCCTATAGAGACTTGCACAAACCCTTGATTTCCACACATGCGTGTGATGTGTCCTGTCATTCCACATGTTCAACATACAGGAGGTCTCCTAATTTGCCCTCCCTGCATGCCTTGATTATCATTCTGCATGTTTTGAAACCCACTCTGATTATTCTGAAAATGTCCTTAATTATTCTGGAAGCCCCTTCCTCAGAAGCCTCCCCTACCCCTTCGTATGAATCCATTATTACCTTGGTCAAGCTGCCTTTGGTTATTCACCTGTGGCATGCCTATTGCTTGCTGCGATCCTGGCCCTACTGCGCTAGTCAACATCGCCCCTTCTATGGCATATTTTGACAATAATGTCTGCACTAATTTCGTTTCCTCACCTTTCCTAGCGTCATCTTTCTTTTGATTCTTCTCCTGCAATAATCTGCAATAGTGTGCAATGGTCAGCTGTATCTCTGACCATGGTTTTGCTTCCATGCCCACTAACTTCTTGAGCTGCTTCGGTACTGGGTCCGGCAGCCCTTGGCATAGTATATGATAAAATACAGGTATAGATTTCCCCCATGGCTCACGATTTTCCAAAGACCACTGCTCTTGGAAATTTTGAATGTAAACCAGAGGATCCTCCCCTTCCTGCATCTTCCTTGCCATATTAGCTCCCATATATGACGTGTCTGGATAGTGTACTTGCAGTGCTTTCCAGACCACCGCTCTACAGTTATTAAACAGCACTCCATCATTAGCAGTATTCTGCATAGTGACACTCGAGTATCCTGCTCTCGACCAAATGACGTCTTTTCTCACCCCAAGAATAGCAGCTAGCAGAACCTTAATGTCCCCTACAGCTAGTGTGTTTCCGCCTGCCATTTTCTCTAAGTCATGTATCCATTTCCCAGCACCGGAAGTTAAACTCTGAAGTTTGCACCTTACATTATCCTTATCCATCTGTGGGCATTGTATATATTGCGGTCTGGCTCCTCCTTTCTCTAACAAGGGAAACTGCGAGATTCCAAACTCACATTCGTCACCCATCGTCTGTCTGTCCATAGCAAGGACAATGGTTCTGCACCACCTCCTTCCTGGTAGTGACCTTAACCTGCTCACATAAGGTGGAGGGTCCCCTCTCACTATGGGATCTCCCTCTGGGTTCGATCTAGTCGTGCCAGAGACTCTGACGCCCGCGATTTGGGTAAATCTAAATCTGACCAGCTCACTTCTCTGTCCATTGGAGAACATCCTTCAGGACCACATGCGTTATCTTCCTCTTCCCCACGGAAGGTTTCTCTGTCCTCATCTGACATTTCCTGTCCCCAACTTGTGTGGCTTCCCTCCTCTTTGTCTCTATTCAGAGTTAGTCTGTCTAAAGACAACTCTTTAGGCTCGAAACTACACAAGCCTCCCTCTCTGGCGTACAACTGGGTACTCTTGAGTTGATCGTTTTTACCCTTTCCTTTCAGTTCTTGCTTAGTCCTCATATCATGATAGACTTTATCGATTGCGTCCCCAAACCTCTAGATTTGCTCTAAGCGGACGTGGCATAGGTTCATGTGTCGGGAAGAATTCATCTATATCCTCCCATGCTACTACTGTATTAGGCTCCATTAATTGTTTTTCTATGCGATCAACGTCGCATGCTCGCTGCCTTCTCTTCCATTCTATTTCATCATCAAGCTTTCTTGCTTCTTCTCTTACCCTTTCTTCATCCTTTCTTTTTATTTCTCTTCTCTCATTTGCCCTACATATTTCTTCATCTCTACATCTCTGCATTCTTTAATCCCTTAATTTCTGTTCTTCCTCTTCCTCTCTTTTTCTTTCTAGCCTTTCTCGTTCTTGGATTGCCCTCTGTATGTTATCATATTTTCTTTGCTCCTCTGCCCTTTCTTGCTTTTTCAGTTGTTCATCTTGATACAACTGTTCCCGTCTTTGTCTGTCCTTCTTTTTCACAACATCGTCTTTCAATCATTCCTCTCTTTCTCTATCTTTTTTATCTTGTTCGTCTCGATCATCCTTTTGCCTTACTTCCTCAATGCTCTTTCCATCAAGTTTGAGCAAAATCTGACCACCCATCCATTCGTTCTGTATGAGCGTTACCTCATCAGCCTTATCTTTCGCTCTTTTTTCCCATCCTATGTCTAAGGATGTACTTGGTCGTTCACTTCTCTACTTGTCTCTTCTCCCTTTGTCCCTTGGGACTTTAGAGATCACCTCTCTTGCATAAATCTTCTCTGTACCTTCGTCGCTGCTATGCGCAGGCAACTCATATTCCGGATTGCTGCCTTAAGCTCTCTTAATGGGTACACTCCATCGTCCTTTATACTATTGCCTTTTACTTCAGGCACAGCAGGGCGAGAAGAAGGCTCCTCACCCCCCTCTTTGCATATGTTAAGTATCCAATACTCAGGAGGTGGCTCTTCTCTTTCCTCCTGGTACATTTTCCAGAGCTCTAAGATTGCTAGCCTTTTATCTAACTTTTTTCCTGTGTATGCTGCATGCAAGTATGTAGTCATGTGTTGCAAAACTGCCTTTGATAGTGATCCCTCTTGTGGCCATGACATGAACATCTTATCTGCCGTGTCCTTAACCCATTCCGCACTATACTGTTTAAGCTTTGGTGTGTGTTTTGGTAACTGCTTGCATAGTTTATACGCGGAGTAATATCCTCCATTTTGACAAGTCACACTTGACTGTCAATACTCACCTTTTACTCTTTGCATTTTTCAAAAATACGTTTCAGAAAAACAACACAATATGAGCGTGCACCAATCATCGCAGCTCCAAGCCTTTTATATCTTGTTTAATCTTGTTCTACTTTTTCACTAAAACAACATCAATTCAATTAAATAAACAAATAATTGACTTTCAAGTCTCATGTTTTCTTTTCACGTCTCTTAATTTGTCTATTACTTTTTCAACATATATATTTATACAACACACAAAACAAACTGACAAACTGACAAACTTGGCTGGGCCATATATATTTCAGCCTACGTTCCTCGACACTATGGGCCTCATTATAACCCTGCTGGGCTGGAAACAACGGTGGCGGTAAATCTGCCGCTACCGTTGTTTCCGGACCGGCTGATTCCGAGTTCAGCAGGCGGGAGGTGTCACCACTGTAAATGTACCTCAGGACAATATGCAGCCATTCACTCGCCCTCCTACAGAGCACACACCCTCTGCGAGACAGTCCCAGTAAGTGTGCATGGATTCCAGGGTGCACTTGCAACACCTACAGGGACAACAGATGAAGACAAGCAGGGGGAAGTGGATGATGTACCACATGTATGGGCACACAATGTGCACACACACCATGCAGTCACTCATAGTGCTGGATTACATCAACACGTTATGTAAAAAAAAGTTATGCAATACATCCAGCTGTACACAACATACAGAAATGAACAATGGACAAGTGACCTGATGGGGGAACACAGGAGCAGTCCGTCAGGGGTACACATTTGCATATCTGTACAACCTTACATGCAGCAATTGTGACAAACCTGTCCTGTGGAGTCAATGTACACAAATGCCCAGAACTGTGTCACCAGAGGCAACGCCATGAAGCGGAGTGGGCGAGGATGCGAAGACCTGACAATGGACATATGTGTTACATATTGACTAATATTATGGCAGGTCATGTGAGCCTTTAAGGGAGTGGTGTGGGCAGTGGCACAGGTCAAAGAGCAGAGTGGACAGGGAGTACACCTGCAGGGCCCCATAGGAAACATGGGGCAGGGGGAGTATAAGGGTGTCAGTAAGGAGACATCATCACAGTCAGTGAGGCAAGTGTTGGAGAATCAAAATACACAGAGCACAGATGCACAGAGAATGCATTTAGTGAATTAGCATGTACATATAGAATGTGGGAAATACTGCCATTGGCTCAAGTGTGACAAGTGCTGCACAATCTCTTCCATTTCTGTTGTCAGTTGTGTAAGTGCATCCTCCAATACAATGCACACCATCAACGTGGAAGTGCACATACACACACATGCATGTGGACAGACACACATCTGCAGTGACATTTACCGTGACTCAATTATCACACCTCCAGCTACCAAATATGTGGAATGCATGCAAAGACTGTGGTAACCAATAATACAGAGTTACCTGCTGACAGAGCTGGCCTGATGTGATTCCCTCATCACCTTAACAGGAAACTGTATCTCCACATTCGTGAAAGGAAGACCAGTGTGTGGCAGAGGGCATGGGGACTAGGGACATGAAAGGGTGCAGGGCGAACCTCCTTTGGAGTGCAGTCAGCGGATGAATCAGGATCACTGCAACAACATAGGACACAGTATCACACCAGCCATAGTTGCTAAGGATGCATACATCTCATATGTGTCAATATTCCATCAACACATTGTTACCCACACATACTATCCTGTCATCCTCAAGGCAACCATGGCAATAGCTTTTTTTACATAGCGGTCATGTTGGCTTCCTCCCCTTTTTGCTCTGGGATAGGAGGTCGGAGTGAGCCGGAACTTCGTTCCATTGCTTTTGTTTTTTTCTGCTCATAGTGCCACTTCTTTTTACAACTATTTCAATAGTTCCGGAATGTGTCTTTTCACAGACAAGGAATGTCTCTTCCTTTAATTGGCTAGGCTCTTTTTCGTTTGTCAATTTACTTGGGCTCTTTTGTCGGAAGCTGTAAGAAGTAAAACAATGTATAGGCCCTTGGGAAGCGCTGCTTGTTAGCTCCTGTGCCTGAGTGGAGGGAACTTGCTCTTCTTAAAGGGTCGCATTTTGGGAAACATGCTGTACAAGCGGAGAAGCACATGTTCATCGCATAATGCATCTATTGTGTTCTTTAAAGCCAAGTACATCCTTGGTGGTCAAAACAAATAGCGTATTGCTTGGCTCTATGTATATTCTGATATGTACACTGCAAGCAGTGTCGCATAAAAGATAATAAAAAGACACCATTACGACGTTTAATGTAGGCCAGACCAGTTGTACATGTTGGTCTTTTGGCCACGCCCATCAATTAGTCCACAACCATCAATTCGGTAGGCCACACACCCAAATTATGCCCCCCCTCAATTTCTTATCCCACTTAAAGCACTGCATGAGGCATTGCTTGGACGGTGGGATATCTGTAGGAGGAGAGGTAAAGGGCAACAGATGTAGCAGGCTGTCCAATGAGCACTGACACACTTTGCCAAAAGAAATGCTTTTGGGATTATTCCAGCAGGCAGACATGAAGGGTGGGGGGTATATGTGTAGTGTAAGAATGGTTGTAGCATCTAGTGTGATAAGTATTTATGAGTGAGGCAGCGTTAGAGTACTCTGGTACAGCACTGTTTCTATAGCGTAGGGTTCCCTGGCCTCCTGGCAGTCTTGTCTGTCACATTGGTGAGATTGTACATTCAGTTGTACAGTCTTCTCTCAGTATTAGGTGTAGTTACAGGTGGGCTGACCTACTTGGAAGAAATGCATGAATGTCACATATTGGGCACACCAAAGGTATGTACCACCAGGAGACAATACAGAAAGTTGTCACAACTCAACAATGGCGCCTGATCCCCTCATCCCTTGCGTTGAAGGGAATGGAGTGAATGTGTCATTTGCGGACCACAGTTACCGCAAAATCAAAACTGAACATGGTTCCCTGTCTCACCTTCCTGTGGGTATGGTCAAGAACCCATGTTTAAGGCTCTAAGGCAGCCACAACTCATCACGAGAGGTAGCACATCAACATTCCTGGCCAGAAGGAATAGTATGTGTGTCCTATAATGCAGTAAATTGCCCAGAAACACATCGCAATTACCTTGTGGAGGGACAGTTCACTAAAGTAGGACAGCCAAATGACAGTAAATACATGGCTTACAGGCACTCCCTTGAATCACTTTGTCAAGCAAGTAATTACATTCCTTATGTTTGTACAACAGACGACCCATTAACAAGGTGGGATGAAGAAGGGACAACTACCGTCACCTCCAGATAGCACAGTGCTTCGGGCGGCATGTCTGCTGGCATCCCCACACTCCAGCACAACCACAGCTGCTGCCATCACCACATTCTCCACTACTGCAGCTACCACAGCTGCCATCTACAGGGCTGTCAATGTCACCAGAGTTACAGACAATGCAACTGCATCTTCACAGACCCCTGCTGCTTGTCTAAGAAGTTCAGCAATCTGCCTATTTGCACACAAGCATTCTACCTCCTCCAGCCCAACAGATGCTTCCACCATTCCACTCTTGGTGCCAAATGAGGGGTCTCATGCAATCTGGTGAGGCACATAAGCGCCCACCCATCAATTTGTAGCAGACGCTATCTCTCCCTCCTTCTTCCATGACCTATGAAACACTGACCAAATATCTCTAGGTGTGGTGTTGTAAGAGGAGGGTGTGGAGCACAAAATGTGGTTTGACAGTGGTGATCCATGGATTCTATGTTGTTTAATTTCCACAATTTTTATAATGGACTATTTGGTTGTGGCAATTTCACCATAGCCATATAGTTATCTTCTTTCCCAAATCATACGCATTTACCCCCACCCTGCCTACCAACTCCCCCCACCTTGCCTCACCCCTGCATACACCCTCCTCCATCTATACCTATAGCTATTATGTCATGGCACTCAAACTGCCAAGATAAAATAGTTGACATTAAATATAGTGGAGATAAAACCACTGCATAACGATCCATATGAGCATCACACAGGGCATCATCAGTATAAGCTGTTGCAAAGTACGGATGATGATGATGGTGAGTCTAATGTGGATCTCCCTGACCACAGCCAGCACTCCCCCACATCCTTACATCATGACCACCCTGCTGCAAAGGGGATTGAGGCATGTGTAGTATCTTGTATGCTATGATGTGTCTGTGTGAGTAGATAGGCCCTGTGGAATGCTTGGTGGATTGTGGAGTGTTGGAGGCTTTGGGGTTCTGGAGAAGACGGTTAGGGGACTTGGAGCTGGACAGGGATCCAGGGTGGAAGCTACTGATCTCTCTCCTACTTTCTGAACTGAACCTGTAACTAAGAAAATAAAGCATGTTCTTTTTTTACATACCTGGGTCAGCCTGGTTCCTTCTCCTTGTGATTACTGGCCCAGGGTACATCCTGCAAGAGGCATGATACATCAGCATGCAATGGAGGGAGGACTGGGATATCGATCCCACTGCTGCCTAACAAATGATAATATTGCTTCTCCAGGAAATGGGCTTGGTCAGGACAGCAGCTGTTGGGATGGTACTGTGTTCTGTGCAGCAGACCATAGTGCATGTGGGCCACAAGATGGGCCACCATTTCAGCTGTCTGTGCAGGCTGCATGCAGATTGTACAGCTGCAATGAGAAGGCAGACCCAGTACACAAGGGATGCCAATGAGACCATGGTGGATGGCTTCAGAATCCTGTCCAGTACCTTGGAGAGAATTATGTGGCCGTGGGCATAGATGCAGATCCAGGGTTGGAAGCCATTCTGTGGCAGTCTGCAAGGGCCATAGGGCTCTCCCTCCATCTCATAGGGATCAGAGCAAGAGGGGACGCAGGAGATGAGGGTGGAAGGGACTGTAGCAGAAGAAGAAGTGAGTTAGAGTTGAGCTGAGGAGGGGGTGGGATAAGTGAGTGTGGCAGGTGGTGGAGTTAGTGAAGCTGTGCTAGGGAGGGGTAGGATGAACCAGCAGGCAGGAGGCAGGCAGGAGACGAGGTTAGTTGAAGTTGGCGTATGAGGGGATATAATGAGCCAATAGAGAAGGGGACAGTGTTAGTAGGAGCTAGGCTTGGCAAGGCAACTGTGCATGGATATATTTTGGAATACATTGTTTATTCACATATTACACCTGTTCTGTGTTCATATTGTTTTTAAATGTTCAACATATGAGTGTGACTTAAGGAGAATGTCATGTGTAGGATATTTGTATTGTTGCTCTTAGAAGAAATTGTCCATCAACCCTTTGTGGGTAATGCATCTATCACGATTATCATGTATGACTAGTCTTTGCTGCCCATTATTTTCATCATCCTGACTGTCAGGTAGCAAGTCAGAGGGTTGCAATGTGCCAGTCATACAAAAGTGCAGGACTGACACACTTCAGGAGTGGGGCCTATGGAAGTGTGCAGGTTGGTTGCTGTTTGTATATTGTATATGTTACTGCCAATAAGTATGCGGTACTGCTTCTTCAAATGAAGTAGATTGTAGTCAGTTGCTAGTCTGTGAGACTCCAGGATGATGAGCGGAGCCTGAGGATGTCGGGCTGCCACCCTCTCCTCTATATCAATGGGGTCGGTGTCACCTCATGCTACATCTTCAACTGCTTGCCTCCCTCAAACAACATAATGAGGTTGTGGTCATATTGGTTCAGCACTGCTTCCCTGCATGGTGACCTGTGGTGGCTTCCACTTCCTGTGGCATCTGGCTGTTTATGTTGCTTGCTGCTCTGGTGGTGATAATTGTCCACACATTGAGATGGTGGAGTTAGGTTGTGTGACAAAGTATAGGCCTGGGAATTGCATCCCGAGGTCCTCAGAGGCAGCTAAGCCCAGAGAGAAATATCGCCGGATTAAGTCACTCTGCCTATATTAGAATCTCAACATTCAAGGAATACACCTACCAGGATTTCCCTTGCTGTCGGAAAGAAAACCTGGAATGGAGCAGAGAGAGTTAACTAATGGATTTCAGGAGGAAGAAGACTATGAATGAACCTTAGTCTATCATGGCCAGAGATGAAGTGTGAAAGCATAATCCTATCACAAGTTAGCTGGATCCAACTAAGAAACCACCAGGAAAAGTACTTCATTTCCCATAATTTCACTCTTCTACAGAATGAAAAAGGGTCTAGACTAAGCAAATGCATTTACAGATTAGTGGCAGGAGGAGTATGGGGAGGACCCAAGCAGCCCACAGAAGTGCTTTTTTCACCCAATGAGGACATTCATGAGGAGATCACAACCTGCGCCCATTTAGTAACCAAAGGAGCATAAGGAAGTGCAGCCCAGGGAGAGCCAAAACGAACTCTAGTGTAGGTGGTCCTTCCAGCAGCAAGCAGGGATAAGGAGCAGCAGCTGCAACCTATCCAGCGGGAGATCATTCTGGAAAGAGATTCAAGATGGAGACTGGCCTACTTGAAGAAATCCTCTCAAGAGTCAGAACTACAAGGAATCACAGTGACTGAGCATGCTGAGACTGGCCAATGTCACCCCTACAGCCAATCAGGAAGGAGCCATTTAACCTGAGCCCCCTGTAAATGGCAATTCCCAGCACAGCAGTGAAATTGAGCAAGGCAGTGCAGATCTGGTGAGTTTCAGTGCAGGAGTCTTGAGGGGCACCAATAGCATGGGAAGAAGCAGGAGACACACAAAAAAGAGGTGCTGGAAGAGCAGGGGCAATGAGGCTGGAGAGAATTTCCCAGAGGACAGGAGAGATGGTGGAAGCTAGGGAAGAAAAGGCAAGTATGTGGAGGAAATTCAGTAAGAGTATGTCAAGAGAAACAAGGAGGTTGAGAGGAGGAATATCAGGAGGACTAAGGAGGTGAAGGTGAACACGTAGGTGGAGAAGAGGAATATCACAAGGGGTGAGGAGGAGATGAAGGTGAACAAAGAGGTGGAGACGAGGAGCAAGGAGGAGATGAAGAAGAGCCAGAAGGTGGTAAGGGAATATGAGGAGGAGTGACGAATAAATGGAGAACAGTCAGGAGGAGGATGGACGATAAATCAAGGGAAGAGAAGGTGAGAATCTTCATGGAGAGAAATAGAAAGATTTTGTGAGAGAAGGGAAGGAGGGCACTGGAGGTGGTTTGGATATGTTTGCCCAAATCTTTTTTGTTCACTGCAAACTGACCGAAATGATTTGATCGTGGGCCAATTTAAATGCACTTACATTTTTATTTTTTGTTTTCATTTTTTTTCCCCGCCTCCAATTTTAAGGAAGCAGGAGACACCCCTGCAACTCCAAAATTGTAAAATACCAACCATGGAGAGCGGGGGGACACCCCCGCAACCCCTGCTCTCCAGGGTTGCTATTTTGTAATATATATGACCAAATTACCCGGAAGGCCAAATGACCCATGCCAAATACGACCAAATTGGTCATGCGGTCAATTGTTTTAGATCAAATTGGCTAATACCGTATATGAAGGCCTTATGATTGTAGGGAAGGAGCATACAGACCCTCACATTTAGTGGTGTGAGTAGAAGAGGGGCGAAAGTACAATAACATGGCATGGTGCAGAGGAAGAGGAGGAAAGAGAGGGAGAGGAGGGAGAATAAGACTGAAGATGCGAAAAGGTCACGTTAGATATGAGACAGGGAGGTTACAAGTGCCTCCTGACCCTTGCCCTATAGAAGCTCTGGTGGCAAACCTCTTGGTGGGAGCTCTGGGACTCACTTTTACCTCACCCAGACCTAGCCTGGACCTAGCTTAGACCAATGCCTAGGCCTATCATGTGGGTGCACGAATGGTCCCCAGACCAAGACGATGGCGTCTCCCAAAAGTCGAGGACAAGACGCAGAGGACCTGAATCTGCAGCCCAAATATCCAAGAAAGAATTTTGAAGACACTCAAACCTTTTACGAATGTGAGTGCATAGTTGGGGCCTGCAATGAGGAAGGGATTAGATTGTTCAACGGTTATTAAATATGTATCACCTTTTGCACAGGGAATGGATTGCCTACTTTAACTTACAATATACCAGGATTCTTCCCTTAAATCACAGCTAATACTAACCAGTGTGTGTCCTGGAACACCAGGGTACTGAACAATCACATAGAGACCAGGAAAGTACTAGCATACCTATAAAAACACATGGAATTAATTATGTTTCTGCAGGAGTCCCAGCTGTCTGTCAAACAACCATCACACTAGTGTAGCTCTGGAATGGGGTGATAAAAGGTGGTTCTCCTCCCTCTCGCAAATGACCAGCGGTGTTGCAATTTTCATTCGGTTTTGGTTGATCCAAACAATAGCGGACCCTGATGGTCGGTATGTGCTGGTCCATGGGATACTAACTGGTAAGCTTATTACATTGGCAAATATATATATTCCTAATTATGAACCCTGCAGCCCATACATGCATTCTCACTTTCAAATAGGTGGGGACATTAACACTGTCACTTTATAGATCCTCGTCACTCTATAGGGCCTACACCAAATCTGCAAGGAAAATACACAAATATGTTGAGTTTTGTTATCTGGAGGAAGTCTGTAAACTAAAGCTTGGTTATAAAAATAATATACTTTGTATTTGTCCCACATTATAGTCATACAAGACTTCACTATTAGCTGGGCTCTCCTTGTTTTATTCGTCATGTTGAGAGCTGTGCTATTCATACTCTTCCATACTTTCAAAACATTCCCCATATATACCTCAAGATATCCTACATCGAAGACATCCACAGGCTCAAGGCTTGACTCACATTGATGGAATCTTGTATGTACAGTGCTTACCTGAAGCTCAACCCCTCAAACACAAACTTCTTATTGCTGAGAAACAACACTGAACACACAGACATCCAGTCCATGCTCTCTAATACAAACCTCAAGGGCTTCACATCACAGCTGACCACATGCAAAAATGCCCTTAGGTTCTACATTGAGAGACACTTTTCCTTCAAAGAGCTCATATGAAGGAAGACACAAATTGTTTGGTGCCAACTTTCCTTCCTGTGGAAAATCAAGCTCTTCATCCAAGCTAACAACTTTGGATCTGCTATGCAAGCCTTGCTTATCTCCCATCTAGATGGTGGCAATTCTCTTCTGGAGGGTTTTCCTGCAACCACATTGACACCCCTGAGAGGTGCCCTACATTCTGCATCAGGACTCCTCCAAGGACTCAGCAAATTTGATTGCATTGCCTGACACTCATCACACTGCACTGGCTCCACTTGCAAGCACGTATCGCCTTCAAATCCTGCTGCATCATCTACAAGGCTGTCGCCCTCAAGTTCCCAAGCTACCTTGCTGAGAAGGTCAGTATCACTGGAGGACTGCCTTCCACCAGAAGTAAGAACACGTGCAGACTTGCTCTCCACTGTTGCAGGAAGGAAAGATTAGAAGACAGGCCATCTATTTCTAAGGCTCCAGTTTCTGGAATACCCTCCCGGTGAACACGAGACTTGCCCAGTTGCTTCCACATTTCAGGAAGGAGCCCACTGCCCTCCCCTACAAGGAATAGCTCCTAAGGTCTAGTCGAAAGACTGTCACTCCCCACCTAACCTGGAACTGGGTGATCTGCTCCCCCTTGTTGCCCTTTTGGTTGCTTGAATATCTGTTGCCCTTTTGGTTGCTTGAATATCTGTTGCTACCAAATTGCCCGTCCTCCTCCTCACTCGTTGTTAGCTCCTCGCTCCCTTCTATCTCTGCTTCTCTCACTGTGTAATTCCCCCTATGACTTGAAAAGCACTCCAGTGCTTCCCAAAGCTACATCGTTCTTAATAATAATAATAATAATAATAATAATAATAATAATAATAATAATAATAATGACAACAATAATAAATTGATCTGGCCACCTAAGTGCAGATGCAAAACAGAGCTGGGTCAGGATATATGTGATGACATTTGGGATAAAATTCTGTAACATACAAGGATAGCGTAATTGCACTATCACCATAAAAATCTTCTGTATTAGTTTATATGCCAATTCTATTAGATGCCCATGATGTGTCTAATTCTTGCCCACAATATGAGAGGAGCTTCTTACATGTCTCCTGGAAATGCCCCCCCAACCCCCCAATTGTGACATTCTGGGACACAATATCAGAAATCACTTTCCTTTCTGTAACCAAGTTGCCACAGATATGTCTGTTAGGTGTACTTGATCCCATAGATAAATGGATCAGGAGGTATGTGGCGATGGCCAGTTTCACAGCTATATGGGTGGTAGCTAAACCATTGGTGAAAGGCCTGATCTCACAGTAAAGGAATTGCTTAGACAACTAGTTTGGTGTTTTGAAAACAAGATGTTGTAATGGGATATGAATACCCCAACATCTAGGCCCAACAACTATTGGGCTTGATTCCGCACTTATCTGGATGTACAATCTGGAACGTATCCACCTACAAATTGTTCACAAAGGGAGATGCCCCCAACTGGAAGTCCTCCTGTTGTCACTTCTGTGCAAGTGCACTGAACTGCCATGATGGTTGTCAAGCCAAATACTCCCAGTGTATCCCTTCTCCTCATTTTTGTAACATTGAATCCAGATTATCCATGCAGTATCTGGTCATGCAAGGATGTATATGTTTGGGTGTGATTGTAGTGATTGTAGTGATTGCAATCTGGTACAAATAAAAATGTGCAATTACTAAACAAGGAAGATCAACTCCATAGTCTTGTAGCCTATTGCCAAGTTTCTTTTACATGTTTTCTGTAATAATGTCCAGTGCCTTATCCCTGAAATGTGTGGGAGGGTGATCATGGGGTCTGGCTACCACCAACCACTCACTGATGCCGGACCTGGGGGCGGTGAGGAGAGGAGCCCCTTGTTGCCCCCAGAGAGCGCAGGTCAGGAGGAAGGGGGTTGTTACAGTGACATACAGCCCTTTAAAATCCATACAGAACACTGCAGTAATTATTAGGGAAGTTTGAAGATGCAACACAGTTGGAATGTACTTCATGTTCTAATCGGGGAAATTGCACTACAAACAGAACAATAACATTTCTAATGTTTCAAATCAGGGAAAATGAGCCATGAAGGAGCTGCTGCTAAAGCAATGATGGAACCGCTTTTTTGAGTGAAGCTCCCACTCTTGCCTGCATATAAGAGACTCACAGTGAATCCAAGATGACAGACCTACCTTACATCAGCTTGGCCTGGCAGACATGGGTGCCATGCAAACATTAAATATGCACACCTGAAGCAGAGAGCAAACATCCAATCCTGAAATAGCAAGAGAAATCATGTGCATGTGCAGACTGTCATGGGGGAACCGGTTCAAGGAGATGCAACAGGGGCACATAAAAGAGAGCCCAACGAGTTCATGCCTGGGTGTTTTGAAAAGAAGTGTGTCTGGGATTGGAGGAAATTGGAGGAAGGAGAGGCTAGAGAGAGAGAGAAGGTTAAAGGTGACAGGAGGTGCTAAGGAGGAGAAGGTGACAGGAAGGGCAAAGGAGGTTCTCGAGACAGTAAGAGTCAAAGAGGATGAGGTCACAGGGGGTGGTGGAAGGAGTAAAACCGAAGGTGCAGGTGAAGTTGACAGGAAGAGCCAAGAAGGTAATGGCAAGAGTAGGACATGAGGTGGTAAAGGGAAATACAGAGGAAGAGGTGGAGAAGAGAAGTGCAAAGGAGGGGCTGACTACTCAGACCAGTAGAGGAGATGATGAAAAGAGGAGTTGTGGGGAAGGTGTGGTCTAGGAAGACCAGAAACTGCTTGAAGAGAAGAGAAAGAAAAGCACAAACCCCATGCCAGTGGGTTCTCTGGGTGAGGTGAGGGAAGGAACGACCATTCAGTGAAACATGAGGAGGCACACCAGGAGTCACCAGCCATACTGTACATGACTGTTTCTCTTTCATTAGTTATTTGCAGATATCCAGGTGGACAGTGCTGTAGAATAGATGATGCTGACGAACACTTCAGCTATCATACTGAACCATGCTTATCAAAATCAGACTTGAACTTACGTTTAACGTAAGAGCCAGCACATTTCTAATGAGATGAGATTATTCCTCAATGAAATGACTGTGGTTTGTAATCCTTCACAATTTAGAAGAGTCACAATCTCAAATACAGAATACCTCCAAATAGCTAATGACAACAAAATGTACTGGAACAGGGTTGCAACACAGGAGTCAACACCATAAGAATATAGTTAGGTAACTTCCTTAGAAAATTTTATGGAATGCACCACTCCATCAATATAAAGGACTCACCATCTCAAACATGGAATGCATCTAACTAAAGATACACATCGACAAATGTGTTTTGCCTCTGACTAGGGGCTGTTATTGAGTGAACCACATTGTTCTGCACCATCTACTACCAATAAATTACTTGCTTAGGGACAAGTCACCTTGTTTATAGGTCCCACGTTGAGGCCATTGTCTCTATGCACACAAAGGTCAGTGTCATGCATATAGACGTCATTAGTATGTTTCTAAGACTGAGGAGTATTGTTCCAACATCTTTGTTGTAGCTCAGTGATTCAGTTGGGAAATACCGTTGTTAATACATGAACAATGCATTCCTTTCACTGCGGGAAACTGAATGAATAGAATAGAAGAAAATTATATTTCATGTGATCCATTGCTCTGATGTCAGCTCATTAGGAGTGATGAAAAGATAAATCCAACTGTTAAGGATTCCCAAGACATTGTAGACCAGGTGAAGAGCTACAAACGAGAGGAAGCTTCTGTCAGGGATTGTGAGGATTGCATCGAGTGGTTGAAAGTTGACGTATTAGAGGGTTCATCTTCCAGTGATTGTCTGCACACCATAAATGTAGTGAAATTTGAAGAAAAGAAGACAGATTCTTCCAGCAGAATACAAAATACAAAATACTAAAAGAAAGGCTGGAGTACACGTGTCTCTACATAGGGAATGTAAGTGAGCGCAACTAATCACACTGTTACACCTTTAATTTCAATCAGAAGAGGTTAGACCCTTATTATAGGACATGAAAGAATTCAATTCACGTCCAACTCAACATATTCACACAAGTTTATTATACTAAAAAAGCCATCAATGGACTATTAAAAATATCAGCATAAAGATTAAACATAATACATTAATATTGTTACAATCATGTAAAGAAATAAATCAAAAGAATCAGGATTCAAAAAAAGAGAAACAGATAAACTAATTCACATAAATGTTATCACCATGGTAATTCATCAGTGGTGAACATACCAGAAAAAAAATTCACCTGCTAAATAAAAAACTAAGCACACCTCGACAAGTATAAAACTAGTGTAAGTGTAAAACTAAAAAATACACAAAGCATGAAAAGTAACAGGTCAAAATACATAACAATACAAAAGTGAAAAGAGTGAGTAAAAAATGTGTGCCTCTAATAACAATTTAGCTAATACAGTTAAGCTAATATGTACAAACAAGTCATTCTTAATATGACTCTTAACAATCCAACATGTTTCTTTCCGTAAAACTCAAGTCATCTGTTTCTCGGAAATTCCTCAGGGATTAATAACGTTGGTGGTCTTGCTGGTATGATATTCCAAAGGCAAATATCCAGTGTTAAAGTTGCGCTCCTTAAGTTCACCTACATATAGAGATACACATCATTACTGAACTTGTATCAGTCATACTTCATATTTACTAGTTGCAACACTATTTATAAGTCACGTACAGGTCAAAACAAATAGGACCTAATTACAAAAACTCACACTTACCCAATTGAGAAGCAATTGCACAATCTTGGTAATTCAACAGGAATATCAATTTCCTCATCAGGTTGAAACTGCATTACAGAGACAGGGGAACCAGGGGAAGCCATGAGGTCACAGCAGGAGAAGGTGCCAGGATGAAAAGTAAGATGGAAAACAAAACCACAAATGGCCATTAGAGAGCTATAGAGGGGCGTTTCTCCTGTCCCGTTTTTAGAATATCGTTGAGACACTAAATTGATTGTAACTTTTAACCCTGGTACTTACACCAATGGATTATCATGATCCACCCATCGGCCATCCCAGGTAATGCGCTCAGGTCGGTCAATTCCTACAGAGACACAGGAATGTGGTGTCCATCACATTCATAGTCCAGTCCCATTGGGTCAGTATCACTACTGTATTGGGATTTTCCAAGAATATATTGAAATATGCTTACTTTGTGTGGTTTTGCAGGGATGTCAGCAGTAGCATCAGATATCCTATTTGTAACTCCCACCAGTATCAGAAGAGATGATTTGTCTGGTCTTCTAAGTGCATATAGATAAATGCTTTGCCGAAGGGTGCAAATATGAGAGCAAAACATCAGATATCACTCGATCTCAGTATCGTACTCTCCAATATATAGCTATCCAGGGGCGCGAGCGATCAACTTTCACTCAATGTTAGTAACATATTCCCCAATGCATAGATATCGCGTGACAAAAATGCAGGACCAATCTTCATTCGTAGGTCCTCACATCAAGTTACAATGATAGTTCCAGTGTGTACCACAAGTCTAGCATACAACTGGATTCTTCCAGCAGCCCTGGGAGCTCCATGGATAAAATAAGATTGTAGTAGGAGAGGAGCTATCTGCCAGGGACTGTCAGAGTTCAACTGATCACATATGGACTGAAGAAAGGAAGGACACTTCTGAGAGAGATCCTTTAATTTATAAGAAGTGGGTGTTTTTTTAATGATGAAGAAGAGACATTTGCCAGAGATTCTAAAGCTTCTAACTGAAAGAGATTGAAACCCTAGCTGCAGTGTTGTCACTTAATAATTATCAAATTGTTACTAATTTTCGATTCTGTGCTTCGCCAATCTCGAGGTTGCAACTACATCAAGAGACCTGCCAATGTTGGCCCAGAGGTTTGTTAGTAGGAAACCCACTATCCCCCTGAACACAGTGACACCAATTTTTCCACCATCAGGATACCACAAGAATTTCCCGGGTGCCTACCCTCAGAGTCTGTATTGTCATTGTGTATTACTGCTGTTTACTGTTTTTCTATAGCGGCCACCGCCAAAAGCCAAACCATGGAAGCAGACTGCAGATTGTCTGGCTGCTCCCTATGTGAATGGCCCGTGCTCAATAAAGAAAGCCATTTAGTGAAACCGAGCTAAAAAATGTACATTTATGGGTGCAAACAGTCTCTACAAAGAGCCAACCATTCAATTAGCACATGTCAAAGATCACAACAGGAATTTTATGTAGCAAACTTTCAGGACAGAAGGACCAGCTCAGCAAAAAGATTTCCATGTTGCCAAGCAACTCATTTCTGAAGAACGTGGTAGCTGAAAGGTACCCAGAAGAATAAGGTGTGAATTAACCAATGAGATACTGCAGAATGTGTGAATCAGGCAGAACTAAATTTCACTTATACTCTATGCAAAAACACTGATAAATTACACCTTCTCACTGAACGCATATGCAGATTTCATCCATACTCATGCCATGGAAACACTCTTTTAGGTTTGGCTGCAGACAGCTTTATCTCTCTTCCACAGCTCTTGAAGATTCTTATTAGAGAGACCCTAATGTCAATCAGCTGCTCCATGATGTAGAACGAGAGCATCATGGTGAAAGCTCTATCATAGTGCCATCCATTTTGGAGAAATTAGTAGAACTTTTCCAGTGTGGGAGGGAGTTGTTGAAATTTGATTTTAAGAGTGTTTCATTTCTATGCTGCTTGATAAATTGATGTTATTCACACTTTTGTGCTGCATCACTTTGTGTTTGTTATTTTTATTGTGTCCATTATTATTACTTTGAATGTCTATGCCTCCCACTCATTGTATGCTTAATTAAAGAATGCGTGCACGGTGGATTGGTAAGCTCAGATTTAAAGTTTTACAGTGCTCCCATTTACATTGAGACCATGACCCACCAAAATCTCTACTGCCTCCTGTCTTGACACAAAGGGGCTGGAGATGTCTATTCCTCGCCATACTGCTGGCTGTTAGCCCTCAGGCACATGGTAAGTACACACTGGTCAGGCCACACATCATGCAATGTTATGTAATTGGATCCTGAATAGCCCAGCTTCTGCCATTTTTGGCAGACTTCTTGTCCAATTGCATTTTGATATTGGCTGTTCGGAAATGCATCCAATATTAATTAAGTCAGTATTCAGGGTTGTCATTTCACCAAAATGCCTGGGGTAGCGGAAGTGAAATCACATGACCCTTGATCTCTGATGATATCACAGGAAGTGATGTCATTTGACCCCACCCCGAAGCGACATCACGGGAAGCTATGGAACACAACCTTTTTCCCATTGACAAAACAGGAAGTGGCATCACATAGCATTGTTCCCAAGTACACTATGAAAAATATGGTTACAATATCACTGTAACTGATAAACATTCAATACAAGAATGGATCACCATAAGTATCGGCAGAAAAAAACATGCTACAACTGCAACTGGAAAAAGCAAAATACATATTCCGAAATGGATGCTTATTCTACTCTGAATGCTTTTTGGAGTATTTTGTATTAATCGTGAATTTGAGGTGTTTAAGAATAGATAAATCAGCGACTCACTCCCTGAAGTGTAACTGAAATAAACCTTTAATGAGTCTAGCAAAAATTGTATAGAATTCCAGAAAGTCAAATTATTTGTTATTCCTATTCTTTCTTATTTAGGGTCACTGCTCAAAGTGTTACACTTGTGGAACACTTGTGGAACCCCCTGTTTTGACTGAACAAGAAAGCCAGGCACTCTAGAAACAAAGAGCCACATGGCATTGGCCACAACCAAGGAGCTTGAATGTGTAGGTAGCAAGGGAGAAGTCAGGGGTCGCAAGTGCGACCCCTGGCTATCCCTAAATGACGTCCCTGGCAGTATTCCAAGTCATGTTTGGAGATGGCAGCTAAAAGTATTAGTGGTTTCATCATCTGCGGAATTATATGCAAATTTGAGAAAAACAGGTTATTCAACACACTTTACAATAATGCACATGCTTCGCTGTGTTTATCGCCTAGTGCTAATTTTTATCAGTGGTACCTATACATCTGGCAAATAATGCACATGGGGAACCAGACAGCAAAAGTAAAGACAGGGTTTATTTCCATATAACTTATCAGAAATCGGTCTGGAAACTAATGTAATATCCCCATCCCAAAATTGTTGCCACCCACCCCAGAGCACAGACACTCACAGTAAATTAATATGATGCATTTAGTCAGTTACATTAACAATGAACTTCCTAACAGTACATCCATCGAGACCAGCAGGCATGGTTTACAGCACCACTCGGGATCTGTACAATTCTGCTTGGCCTACTCCGGTGATACAGACTGCCACCTCTAGCTGATCTTTCTACAACACGCAACTAGAGCCCACGCAGAGCTCTATTCCGGTTCTCAGGCAGTAAAACCTCTCTTCAATATGACACTGATCCGACAACTGGGCGTACCTGCCCCCTGGACATTACATCATCCACAGACTGTCCTATGGGCTCTCTTGTGTGCCCACACTAATCAGTTTGCTTTCTAGACCATCTCCATAATCATGCCTGCATTTCTCCACGTCACCTTGAATTATGGCTGCAGCACACTTTGGTCCATGGTTCATGTACATCTAGTACCATAAACAGCAATACAATACTGCTGGTTTTGACAGTAATATCACATTTTATTTTTTATTTTTACACTAATAAAGCATGATAAAACCATAAAAGTCATGTAATGGTTTATTGAGAAGCCACCCTCAACACAGGGAATCCCTTCGCTCCCCACTCAAGTGGTTATTCAACAAACTGTTTAACATATAAAAAAATGTTTAGCCCTATCTCAGACACATATCATGCCCCTTGGATCCCTCTCCCCTGAGCTAACAAAGAGCCAAGAACCAGGCCGGTGTACGGGAAATATGTTGGTATTTATTTAAATTAACAGTAATAGAAATTAGCATGAAAATATCGAAAACACCACTTTATCCGTGGCACAACATAATCAACTTCGCTCAGGATAAATAAATCACACAAGTGAGTTAAAAAGAACACAGGCACAATTCTTCCCTTTCTGTAAATCTCACTTCACCAAAAAATGACACTGATCAATAATATAATTTCACCACAAACTTTTGGTTTAAAGTAAACACAGGGTGATTTATCGCTTTGTTTTTCAGACCCCCAGCCCCCGGCCCCTTGCTTTGGTCTCTGTTGGGAAGTCAGAGAGAGAAATTGGAATGCTTTGGGGAATTTTGGATTTCAGACCCCCCTTACTGAAAGGCCTGTGTTGGGGAAGCTGGTTAAAAATGTTGTACTGATTTAAGAACAAAGACACCCCTCTTCCTCATAGAAGTCAGGGTCAGCTGGACAACAAGGATTACCCAATTAAATTATAGGCTATAGTTTTCAGCGCACACTGGGAAGTGTGCTTTGTTAATTTCAAATTTTTACAAGATTCACCCTGTAGTGTTCTGCCAAATGAGGAATTAATTAAATTAATATTTTTGGTTATATAGGTTAAGGATCTACGCAGTTTTGCCCCCTAACCGCTATAAAGGGAAAGGATTCAAGGCAAGCAGACTCCCCCCACCTTTTGGTTTTCCAGGGCTTAATTCTACTTATATAGCAAGCCTCTGTTTAAGGTTTCAGGAAAGCGAGCTGCATCTCAGGACACTCTGGAAAGATAGGGCAGGGGTCTGGTCACTCCATTGTCAAAGATTGTCTCCCACTCTCCACCACAGGACCCAGTAAGCTTTGAGGCCTTCCTAGAAATGGACAGCTCCACCCAGATGCACTCTCAGCATTCTCCTCTGGTGTCTCCTTACAGCTGTCAGATGGTAAGTTTCAGCAGCCTGTCTTTCTCCTTTTCATGTCACCCGATTTTTGTCTCTTGTCCTAGTGCAGTCCCCCTTACATAGCAGAAATTACATCACCAATTTTACAATCTTGGGGAAGTACCCTGCAATAATCCGTGCCACAAGGATTGGACAGTTACTCCTCTCTCTCCCCCCAATCCCGCCTCCAAGTCAGGATTGGTTTAGGGGTTTAGACCACCATATGGCAATTCTTATTTGTAATCGCCCCTTTGTTCTCTTTTCAACTTTTTGGAAAAAACTAGTTGTGTATCACAACTTCATAATTTTACTAGCAACTGCCATACCAAACATATTTTCTCTTTTAGCTGATCATGAAGAATTAGATAAGCCGACCACCAAATCTGTTTCTGTCGTTTCCATACAAAGCACAACAGTTATGAACAGTTAAGTTATTAAGCATATCCCTAATTTCATTTTCCACCTTTTCACCAACTCTCAGATTTGGAACATGTTCAGATCAGCCAGAAACCTAGTCTAACTGGCCATTACAGTGCCCAGAGTCACAGGTAGATGCATTTTATATCCCCAAAATCGACTGGAGATTACATAAAAAAAAGGTAACAAAATGAAATCAATTCACAGTATGGTTTCTGCGAAAAAGGCCCTAATGATAAAAGTCCTTTAAAATTAATTGTGAATGTTCATGTTCAGCAAATGGGAGGTCTGCATCATACAGCCCAGCCATCTGTCTCACTGGGCCAGTCTGTGACCAGAGGTTTTTTTATGAGTCTCTTTGAAGTTGGTAGTTTGCTCTTTGAAGTGGGTGCCCCCATTTTCGCACATATTGTGCTCGTGCTCGAGCCAAGGGTGAATTTCCTTGAAGCCTCTGCTTCCAGAGCCAGCAGGTCTGAAGGACACTGTGCTTTCAACACCTTCAGCAGCAATTGCTATTGTGAGGGTCATTAGACGGGAGATGTGACATCGCAGGCATGAAGTCAGAGTTTTCCTTTTTGAGGTTTTGACCACAGCCAGAAAGAGGGTTTCCATGAAGACACAGTGGCTCTTCAAATGTCACTTTAGTTTTGTAGGTAAAACATAAAATACATCACTTTTGTCAACCCACACATCATGTTTTGTTTTCCTGACATTTTTCTTCTATGAGCAGTGATATTTTTTCCAGTTTTATTTTTTAAAAGCCATTTTTATTTGCTCACACCTGTGCAGGCCTTTTTGCTTTCAATGTTTAAACATCCTGTTTTCCATGTCACAGGGATATTTGATTCCTCCTTCTTTTGTAAATTAAACTGCTGCTTGTCCATTGGTAATGACAGGTATGCCCCTTTCCACATGCTCTTTAACTTTACTTGAAAAACAAAAGCAAAAGCCAGGCCGTTTCTGTTTCAGTGTTTAAATCTTGCTATTCATGCGAAAGGGACTTCTGTTTGGGGCCTTTAAATGCACCCCACAATTAAGCAAGTGTTTACTGGCACACATTACTGATAACAGTATTTAAATTTGGTGTACCAGCATGAGCAATTGAAAACATAATCCAAATTTGGTGTATTAAGACGTGGTACTGGTCTCTTTGTTGTACCACCATGCCAGGTAATGAATGACGGAGAGAATAAACTCAAGTAGACCACAGAACAGAGTCCACGCCACAGTGATGAAACCAAGAAAACCAGCCAGAACACACGTGTACGTATCACACTCCATGCTTATGGAAGATAGCTGAAGGCACGGCCACCCACCTGCATGCATCAGCCATCATACACTGCTTAAGACACATCACACAACATCTCCACCATAAGAGTAACAATGCAGTCTAACTGGACACATAATGAGTCTCTTGCACTCGCATACTCTCCGGACTACCTCATAGCACCCATCCACATGCCAGCTCGACTTGGGTAGCTAACAGGGACTTGGCCACCCCTAACTATATTTGTATTGGCTAAAATGCACACACACATTCTAAACTCCTCTGATGAATTTAATATACCTTAGACTCTGCTCCCCCAAGGGCATTGCCCTGCAGCGCTTTGAGGCCATACAAATGGGAAAAGGCAGTATACAAATGACAAATTAAATTACTTTACATTAGAGAGGGAAAGGAGAGCTGGTATTTCTAAGGGCAGGATTTGTGCTAGGTGTTCCCATCAAAGTGCTCTGTAGGTTGAAAAAGGTGCCTAGAAGCAAAATTACAGGGATTTTATTTTAAAATACAGGCTAGGCTGAAGACATACTATTCCTTATGTGGTAGGAAATGACATCGGACTACAATGAGTATGGTGGTAATAGTAAAATCACATGGTATTTTAAATGCCTCTTTTTTTAAATACCACATCATTTTGATTTGGGATCGCCAGGAATATTTATACATTGGGGACATGGAAAGTATTGCATGAGATAAAGATGGGTTATTTATGTCATACAGTACCTTCTACGTCCCCATACAGTAAATATTTAATCTGATCCCAACTCATAACTATGTGACGTTTTTAAAGGAAGTAGTATTTAAAAGGCCTTTACCATTGTACTCGTTATGAGTCCCATGGCTTAGTAGGTTCCCCTTAAGAGCATTTCTAGGGGTCAGATTAGAGGCATTGTACAGGGAAATATGAAACATTTTTGCATCGCATATAACAGAAATTCAGAATGTAAGTGATGTCCACCTCTGCACAAAAGCATTGGCTCACTTTGACTTTTTGAGAGGCACAAAAAGAAGAAACATATAGGACATGCTTATTTGTGTATTTATTGAGGGTATTTTATAAAGCGTTACATATAAAAAGCCTATAGGAAAACACATCAGTGGAAAGGAAAAAAGCCACATGGGAAAAAAGCCGCTAAGATCAGAATGAAGGCAAGGGTTACACCCATGAGGACTTATAGGCGATAGATTCCAGGAATGAGAGCAAGAGGAGGAGATGTTGCCTGGGTTTGCAACAAATAAAGCAATCAGACACAGACTGGTGGTAAATCAAGCTTCTTGTATTAGGTAGCAAATACACAGCAGACAGAGACATTATTATCTTATTAGTAGGGAACACAGCAGGTCAAGTGTTCAGGCAGTCAGCACACAGAGCTCTCTAGGGCCGCCCCTCCCCCTCGAGTGCCGGTTATATAACATACCATAGACAAACACTAATACGTTTCAGTACTTTCACAAGGGGGGGTTTACGTGGCATGATATTGCAGACATTTGGCAAGAACTGTCTTCATCTTACTTGTGACCGTGTGACGCAGCCCTGTGGGGACATTGTGTTGTATTATGAATAAGTGGTATTCGCACAAACCCTACTGTTATTGCCCATATATGGGGTTAATGCTATACTTGTATAGAATAAGTGGAAGAGAAGGTCTGATGTGTCCTCTGCCCTAGGAGAGGTTTGGGCCTTTCTGGGGTGCTGCATGCTGTGGAAACAGAGGTAGTCAGAGGGAGATGACATGGATGGTCTGAGGTCTAACTGTATTGGAGAGCCTACTGTAGCATACCATAGTATAGCATTGCATTGCATAACATGCCATAGCATTGCATACCATAGCATAACATAGCATAGTATTGCATAACACAACATTGCATACCATAACACAGTATAGCATAGCATAACATAGCATAGCAATCCTGCCACATCAACCCGTGGACTGCCTTTAGGTCCTATACATCTGACAAATGGGTCACGTGCATGCCTCCAAGTCCCAGGATATGTGCCCTAAATGGGTTGCAGCATGGTTTGGGAAGGGGATGTTAGCATTGCAATGTTTGCATAGGTGGCTAGACCAAAAGGGAGAATTAGTACTGGGGTGGTGATATTCTATAAATGGCCATGGCTCTGACCGCAAGGCCATTAAGTATTGCCACTGGAGTTGTGCCATGCCGTAGAAAGCATAAATCACAGGCGGATCAGGGCGGGTGTAATTTAACCGGACACTTTTCATGTCCTTATTTTTGAGGATTATTCAGAAAAACACCAATGCAGTTTCAGAACACATGTATTTTGAATCGAAAACTATTTTGCTATGAGATACTACATTGGCACTGGTTGGTGCTATTAAGAAACAGAAGACGTGAATTATTTAGCTCACAATAATAAATGACTCCCACAACCTCCAATATACATGGCTTTTAGAATTCCGATCCCCGACCCTGCATTTCACCTAACATATCTGTAGCCTGGATTCATATTACACTGTTGTCTTTGGAAATACGCATTTGTTTTGAAATCATATCCAGTGTATTGTGAACAGCCATTCCAAAGCCAGTCAAGCATGTAATGCAACGGTACAATAAGATCCGTATTCTAAAGCTGCGGCTTAGGGCATCTGTTGCGCCATTTCTGCCTTATGATAGTCGTCTCCTGGCCCCCTGCTTGCCAAGGCGTGAGGCCCGCTATGCGCAACATACCTAACATTCCACAGCGTTTCCCTCAGCTGCTGTAATTTGCCCCAGACGGCGTCAGTTCTGCCATGGGAACTGCTGCTGGGGCCCAGAACCACATATCTGCCATAATGCGCTCAGAAAGCAAGTGGTTTGGGGTCTTCTTCTTATTCCTGCGACGCTGTCCTAAACTGGCATACGAACCTCTCATCTGTCCCCATTGTACCAGGGAGCATAGGATGCTTTGTATACATCTTTTCACAGGGAAAGCAGCAGGCTGAGGATTTACATAATGGAGACCAGGAAATTGCTCTGGGCCACCATTCCGGCTGGGTTCTGTGTTGGCAATGTTTTACTAAACACGGGCGAGGCCAAGCAGAGGTCATCTGATAACCATGTGGCATACCCATTCCTGCACTTACTTTTAGGAAAGAAAGGCAGTTTTTGTATTTGGTCATTCTGGTATTAGGGAGCTGCCCTCCCACAATGCCGTCCCTTTCTGATGTAAACGGGACTGCCTTATCCCATCCGGTTTCTGCCCCAGTGCAGACAGGAAGTGATGTGTGGGTTCGGTGTCTTGACACAGCCTCAGCATCCTAAGCTACTAGCTTGACACAACACCCTATACAATGCTTTTGATTAAACAACACTATTTGTAAACACTTAGACATGAACATGAAAGTGTATGGACAACGTCAGTGTTCTTAACACTGACTGTATCCAATGTGCAATGTTTTGACAGGCGTTAATCTAATCTGGGTATTTCAAGGGTTTCCAAGTATATTATTTGTCCTGATCACAATTTGTCTAGCCTGTGAGTCGGATTTGGTTAAATACATTTGAGCTCCCATACCCTTTTCTTCAATTTGGGCCTGAAGGCTCTGCTGCCTGTCATCCATTTCCAGCCTTGGAAATCTTGCTAGACACAGAGCATTAACTTCGCTGGGATGTAGTGGAATGTACCAAAACACCTTCTGGTGACCAGAATAGTTTCTGAGGATATGAAAGTAAGTCGAACAGAAGGATTTTCGGCCTCTTTGTGACACCCGCAATTTTGTTGGTCATTTCAGTGCTGTACAAAGAGCATGTTGTCCAGTTAACAGAGCTGTTTTCCTAAAGTTATTTGGGCTCACCTTACTGACATCTGGTAACCTAACGAGTAAAATGCATGTCAAGAAAGTAGTTGGAAAGGTGTGGTGTGTATATATGCATAACATTCCCAGAGGAATCCAGAATCCACCTAAGAGGGGCTCAGTGTCCACCACACCCCAGGAATTCCTAAAGGTTTGGAAGCAGGGCCTACTGAATGGTCAGGCAAGAACCTCAAGGCTGCTTTCTCAGCATGTAACCCACATACGTGAAGTCCACCCTAATGTGGAAGTGTCTTCAGGGTCACTCAAATATCACTATTTTAGAATTGGCTGTTCGTGGGCATTCAAAGGTGTGAGGCAGGCCTTAGAGTGCACATGTGCTTATGTCAACGACCCCCTCCTTGCTCATCACCCTCATTAATATGAGATGGCCTTACGGTGACATGAACTACTATAGAAACAAGAGTATCATAACCTTATGTGATGACAGTCATTTAATACCCATAGCCCCACGCACGGGGAACTCCTAGTTGTGGAGTGACTGCACTCTGAGACCATGACAGTTTTGCTTCCCACTGCACCCATCCTTTTAACTTGAGACCATGCCTGTAAAGCCTTCTAAGGGCTGGCCCACACCCATGTTCTCTCTTCCCTTTGTGTGTCCACCTCATTAGCTTTACACACAGTACTCTCTGGGCTCTGTTTCTTCTGGCAGGCAGCTAGACAACCCCAGATTTGACTCTATGTGGTTTGTCACGCTGCGTTCAAACAAGCCTCCACACTTCAAAGGTACGCTGGAGCCCCTGTCAAAACCATCATATAACCACTCACCCACTAAGTTCAGAACTTCTCTATAAGTTCTGAAAACTGCCAATATGGGTATACACTCATTCCCAAGAGCATTGTGTATTTGCTCGTTTGCTCTCACGAAATATGCTATGGTAATTCTATGCTAACTCTACGGGCGTGCAAACTATCACAAACGCTATCCCTACCCCTCATGTCCATACTTAGCTGTATAAATCTGTCATCTGCATTTAACCTTTCTCCCCCTTTGTCCTTTTCCCTACTTCTGCTGCGCTTTCCTATTCCCTGGCAGTCCAATGTCTGGAAACCCCTGGCAGTGGAAGAATACACCATTCTCTAGACAAGCTTCAACACTGTAAACCAGTATGACATGGTGGTGGCTGGCACATCATAAAACATGTCTAAACATAGTACAACTACTACTGCTCCTACATATACAAGAGAGAATAGTGCCCAGCAAAGGAAACTGTGCTGCTTTGGCAGAAAATAATTCCAGTGTTTTTGAACAAAAGACTGATTGGCATTCTGAGCTAGTCTGATCGTCATGAGTGACAGTAAAACCTATACATTTTGGGGCTTACAGGAAAAACTATGCAACCGAATGGATCAATTCATGGAAGGCGCATAGGGCCTGTTTCACAAAAATGTTTTAACATCAGAAAGGCCCATTGAAAACATGTTTGTAAATCAGGCCCTTAGAATGCCTCAAAGAGAGGGAAGGGTGCAACGGCGAAGAAAGAGGATTAAACAAAGAGATGTTTTGAAATGAGGTTTCCTGAAGGATCAATAATTCGAGTCTTACTTTAAACGTTATTGTATAAAAGTAGACTAGAGAATCTATATATTTGTGAAAGCGTGTTTGTATGTTTGCGGTTGGCTCCAGCCCCATAACAATTGGTGGGCTGAAATCTTTGTCCCAAGGTCGGCATACGGGTCTGGGGTGTACTGGCGATAGTGAAATTTGACCAGCCCCACCCATTTGCCCTGCACAGGGCGGGGTCCAACCCTCTGCTATCAGTATAGGCGAGTCTGCCAGATTTCCAATTTTGCGATTGTTGTCTCCAGCCCCATAACAATTGGTGGGCTGAAATTTTGGCCCGAGGTCGGCATACCATTCTGGGGTGTACTGGCGATGGTGAAATCTGACCAACACCACCCATTCGCCCTTCACAGGACAAAGTCCCTATGCCTTGTGCTATCTGTATGGGCGATTTCGGGAGATTGCCGATTTTGTGACTTTTCCAAAAATAGGAAGTTAGGACACAAGGTCGGTATACCAGTCTGGGGTGTACTGACGATAGTGAAATTCAACCAACCCCACCCATTTGCCCTGGACAGGGGTGGAGCGGGGTCCGGCCTTGTGCTATCAGTATAGGCGATTTCGGGAGATTGACGATTTTGCAGTTTTTCAATAATAATAAGTTATGACAAAAGAAAACATACACAAGGCTATAGAAGACCTCCACGTGTGTGTCAGCTACAGATCTGTGCAACTCTGGGTGGTACCGCTAGTAGTAGATAAAGTTGCAGTGTAGTTTGATAACACTCATTTATATACACCTTCGCCTTAGCCAGACAGAAAGGACAAGGGCGAGGAGAAAGTTTGACCATGCACGCAGTCGGCCATTATACAAAACTGCAATCAAGTACAACATTCAATTCTGGTAAGCAAAAATAGTCTTGTTCTACAGTATTCAATGCCTGTGGTATAACCGAAATAATTCAAGTCAGAAATAATTTCCTAGTGTGACCGAATCAATTCAAATAAGTTGATTTCCATACCACAGTGCCTGTTATGTGCACTATGACCGAAGCAGTTCAGCACAGAATCTTAACATGCAAATGTAACGAAGGCAGTTCAGCTCGCATTGTTAACATGCACATGTGACCCAAATGTCAACATGTTTAATAAATACACATGCTCCCTCTGTAAATTTATTCATAGCGCTGTAAGCAAACATACTAAAGAAAAGTCATATTTGAATATATATTTAATTGTAAAAAGCATATATTGATGCAAAACATAAGCAACAGTATAGAAGGTTTTGGCGTCTGTCAATCGTCCTGTAATGCTGCCTGGGTTTCTATGGCATGTTGACCAGTTAACAGGGCCCCAAGCGAGGGAAGAAAGAAAGAAGCCTGTTTATTTATGGGTGACTAGAATGCTGTAACAAACCTTCAGGCAGGGCGTATTGTGAAAAGGGGAAATCAAGGCCATATTCAGGATATTATCCTAAGGCAAAAAACATATAATTACAGCCTCTCTAGTTGTATCGTTCTATCAATACTCTGAAAAATCACGATATGTATCATACATTTAATTTCGAGAAATTGATAGTACCTGTTATTATGCAAATGTGACATTTATGGATCAAAGAAAAGGAAAGAGGAAAGTTGAGATCGTGATTAGGATCGGATATCTAGAATCAATTCTTAGTGATAATGGCTTACAAATGTGCTAAACTTTAAGTGTTTCCATGGAACTTGTTCTTCTGTATATAACCCTTAATGTAGCAGCCACATAGAGTGTACGAACTGAGTGTTGTCGTCCAGTTGGCTGTGATATGATCGTTTATGATATGATATGATATGATCGTTTATTTATATAGCGCCTATACACAATGTGTTTCAAAGCGCTTCAAGGCAAGGGTGGGAACAAGGGAAAATACAACCACATTCTTACAGGCCATGAACAGTAAGGATGTGAAATTAACTATCGTACTCGGCCTGATGACATTTCAGATAGTGCAAGAGCTAAGACATAGATATGGAACGGAGGGGGAGAGTGGGAAGGAAATGGAAACAGACAGGTGACTACCGTACTAGGCCTGACGACATTTCTGGTAGAGCCAGAGAAAAACAAAAGGTGAGGGAGAGGGGTGCAGAAAGGGAGGGGAGGAACAAAACAAGCGACTATCATACTAGGCCTGACAACATTTCAGATAGTGCTGGAGGGATGGTGGGGAGGAAGAAAACAGTAATGGGAGGGTGGAGGAAACAGACGAGGTTGCTATCATATTAGGTCCAGGGAGAATTCTGATCGAGTAAGTCAGGGGTGCGCAACTGATTTTGACAGAGGGCCGAAAGTACCTTACATGAGGGCTATAGTGGGCCGAAAAGTAAAAGTGGGCGGGGCGGTAGGCGGGACATGTCAGGAGGCTTTTTCAACCCCCAATTTGTAGTAAACACATGTAAAAGATGTTTTTGAGGGGTAACGATTTTTATTGCATTTCAAACTTACATTTTGTACTACACATTTTCCATTGCTATCATTTATTTCGATTTAGTTACTGTATATCGTCTGTTTAATTAATTAAATTATATATATTTTATTGACCCTTGATTGGACATTCCGTTATTTTGGACTGCTATAGTTTGCTGTTTGGGTTACCCAAGAGGAGTATGGCCTTCGTTGAGTCAGGTTTCCTCAAAAAAGCAAAGGATGTACATCTCCTAACTGTGCCTGTTTTAGCTTTATTATTGAGTTCACTCTTGGAGTGCAACACTATGCCCCATGGCTCCCATCCCCAACCAAACACTATGCCCCATGGTCCCCTCACCCCCAACCAAACACTATGCCCCATGGGCCCCCTCACCCCCAACCAAACACTATGCCCCATGGTCCCCTCACCCCCAACCAAACACTATGCCCCATGGCTCCCATCCCCAACCAAACACTATGCTCCATGGCCCCCTCACCCCCAACCAAACACTATGCCCCATGGGCCCCCTCACCCCCAACCAAACACTATGCCCCATGGCCCCCACCCCCAACCAAACACTATGCCCCCTGTCCCTCACCCCCAACCAAACACTATGCCCCATGGCCCCCACCCCAACCAAACACTATGCCCCCTGTCCCTCACCCCCCAAGCAAACACTATGCCCCATGGCCCCCTCACCCCCAACCAAACACTATGCCCCATGGCCCCCACCCCCAACCAAACACTATGCCCCCTGTCCCTCACCCCCAACCAAACACTATGCCCCATGGCCCCCACCCCCAACCAAACACTATGCCCCCTGTCCCTCACCCCCCAAGCAAGCACTATGCTCCATGGCCCCCTCACCCCCAAACACTATGCCCCATGGCTCCCAACCCCAAACAAACACTATGCCCCATGGCCCCCTCACCCCCACCCAAACACTATGCCCCATGGCTCCCACCCCCAACTTAACACTATGCCCCCTGTCCCTCACCCACCAAGCAAACACTATGCCCCCTGTCCCTCACCCACCAAGCAAACACTATGCCCCCTGTCCCTCACCCACCAAGCAAACACTATGCCCCCTGTCCCTCACCCCCAACCAAACACTCTGCCCCCTGTCCCTCACCCCCCAACCAAACACTATGCCCCCTATCCCTCACCCCCAACCAAACACTATGCCCCATGGCCCCCTCACCCAAACCAAACACTATGCCCCATGGCCCCCTCACCCCCCACCAAACACTATACCCCAAACACACTCTCAAGCATGCACCCATACAGACCCGAACCCCCCACCTCAGCACACACACATGCACCCATACAGACCCGAACCCCCCACCCCCCAACTCAGCACACACACATGCACCCATACAGACCCGAACCCCCCACCCCCCAACTCAGCACACACACATGCACCCTTACAGACCCGAACCCCCACCCCCCCAACTCAGCACACACACATGCACCCATACAGACCCGAACCCCCCACCCCCCAACTCAGCACACACACATGCACCCTTACAGACCCGAACCCCCCACCCCCCAACTCAGCACACACGCACCCTTACAGACCTGAATCCCCACCCCCCAAATCAGCACACACAGACCCGAACCCCCACCCCCCCAACTCAGCACACAAAAAACATTCAAATACAAACATTCACACACATCCGACACACCCCCCCACCCCCGCATCTCAACATACACACAAAATACATTCAAATACAAACATTCACACACATCCGACACACCCCCCCACCCCCGCATCTCAACATATACACAAAATACATTCAAATACAAACATTCACACACATCCGACACACCCCCCCACCCCCGCATCTCAACATACACACAAAATACATTCAAATACAAACATTCACACACATCCGACACACCCCCCCACCCCCGCATCTCAACATACACACAAAATACATTCAAATACAAACATTCACACACATCCGACACACCCCCCCACCCCCGCATCTCAACATACACACAAAATACATTCAAATACAAACATTCACACACATCCGACACACCCCCCCACCCCCGCATCTCAACATACACACAAAATACATTCAAATGCAAACATTCACACACATCCGACACACCCCCCCACCCCCGCATCTCAACATACACACAAAATACATTCAAATGCAAACATTCACACACATCCGACACCCCCCCACCCCCGCATCTCAACATACACACAAAATACATTCAAATGCAAACATTCACACACATCCGACACACCCCCCCACCCCCGCATCTCAACATACACACAAAATACATTCAAATACAAACATTCACACACATCCGACACACCCCCCCACCCCCGCATCTCAACATACACACAAAATACATTCAAATACAAACATTCACACACATCCGACACATCCCCCCACCCCCGCATCTCAACACACACACAAAATACATTCAAATACAAACATTCACACACATCCGACACACCCCCCCACCCCCGCATCTCAACACACACACAAAATACATTCAAATACAAACATTCACACACATCCGACACACACCCCCATCCCCCCCCATCGCAACATACACACACAAACATAAAGTAAAACAGACCCGACACACAAACACAAACAGGCCACTTACCGGAGACGTGCTGGAACTGGAAGGCAGGTAAGCTGGAACACTGGAATCGTACTAAGGCTGGCGTGGTCCAAGGCTGAAATGCCTTCCGGCATCAAGCCTTATGGACCACGCCAGCCGTAGTGCTGGCCCTCCATTGGGTCAGCACACACACACTACGTGGCTCGTAGGAGCGACGTGATGCGTGTATGTGCTGAGCCAATGACGGCCAGTGTTTTATCCGGCCCGGAAGACAACAAAGACTTTCCTAATGGAGGGCGGCCGCGGGCCGCCCTTCATTAGGAAAGTCTTTGTGCCTCGCGGGCCGGACAAAAGAGCATGGCGGGCCGCAACTGGCCCGCGGGCCGTATGTTGTGCACCCATGGAGTAAGTGCATAGAAGAAAGTAAGTGGAGGAGATAGGAAAAGGGAGAAGGGAAAGGAGGCGATAAAAGAGAGTAAGCAGTCAAAAAGAGTGGAGAAGCAAGAGTGGAGAGCGAATACAATTGCAGAAATCAGTAGTAACACATAATGTTGCAAGTCAGGATACAAGATGAAGATGGGAACAGCATGATTCTGGGCCATCATGAGTACAGGATGCAAAGGAAGTCCAGCATGAGAGTTGAGAAAGAGTGACACACCGTGAATGAATGAAGTCCATAAAAGTCAAATCCAGCATTGGCCACAAGACAGTGATGGTGAAGGAAGGCACCAGGTGGGCGGGGCTTGCTAAGTGGTGAAAAAGAGCAACAGGCAGGAAGGTACCAGGTGGGCGGGGCTTAGGTCAGGTGACCTAGATCCACTTGCACCTGCTCCCCATCTGCAAAGGAAAAGAAGCTGGAGGGCTCCTTAAGTAGGGAAACAGAGCGGCAAGCAGGAAGGCACCAGGTGGGCATGGCTTGCTAAGTGTTGAAAAAGAGCGGGAAGCAGGAAGGCACCAGGTGGGCGGGGCTTGCTAAGTAGTGAAAAAGAGCGGCAAGCAGGAAGGCACCAATTGGGCGGGGCTTGCTAGGTGGTGAAAAAGAGTGGCAGGCAGGAAGGCACCAGGTGGGCAGGGCTTAGGCCAGGTGACCTAGATCCTCTTGCACCTGCTCCCCATCTGCAAAGGAAAAGAAGCTGGAGGGCTCCTTAAGTAGGGAAACAGAGCGGCAAGCATGAAGGCACCAGGTGGGCGTGGCTTGCTAAGTGGTGAAAAAGAGCGGGGAGCAGGAAGGCACCAGGTGGGCGGGGCTTGCTAAGTGGTGAAAAAGAGCGGGAAGCAGGAAGGCACCAGGTGGGCGGGGCTTGCTAAGTGGTGAAAAAGAGCGGCAAGCAAGAAGGCACCAGGTGGGCGGGGCTTGCTAAGTAGTGAAAAAGAGCGGCAGGCAAGAAGGTACCAGGTGGGCGGGGCTTGCTAAGTGGTGAAAAAGAGCGGCAGGCAGTAAGGCACCAGGTGGGCAGGGCTTAGGCCAGGTGACCTAGATCCACTTGCACCTGCTCCCCATCTGCAAAGGAAAAGAGGCTGGAGGGCTCCTTAGGTAGGGAAACAGAGCGGCAAGCAGGAAGGCACCAGGTGGGCGGGGCTTGCTAAGTGGTGAAAAAGGGCGGCAAGCAGGAAGGCACCAGGTGGGCGGGGCTTACTAAGTGGTGGAAAAGAGCGGCAAGCAGGAAGGCACCAGGTGGGCGGGGCTTGCTAAGTGGTGAAAAAGAGCGGCAGGCAGGAAGGCACCAGGTGGGCGGGGCTTAGGCCAGGTGACCTAGATCCACTTGCACCTGCTCCCCATCTGCCGTCAAGATTTAGATTGGCGGGAAACAATTATTGAATAGGTGAAACATCATTCAGACTTATGAGAGGCAGACCTACTACAAGGTATCCAGCATGCCTTATGCAAGGAAATCAAGGAACACCGACATTGAAAACTTTAAGTGTAGAATTGAAGGTGCCAAAGAAAAATACTAGAACTATTTTCAAAGGTGGGTTACTACGAACTGCCTGTCATTCACAGCCCATAGTATGTGGGACTGTTCTAAAATTAAATTAGAAAATGAATTTACAGAACAGCAAACCTAAATCTTCTGAACTGGTACAAGTCAAGAAAGTGATGAAACATGTTGCGAAGGCATGAATAGAGAAGTATGGAATAAGAACACACTGGTAAATGAAATAATACATGTGTGGTATAGGGTATGTCGGAAGACGTGTGTAGACAGTGGCCCTCATTACGACCCTGGCGGAGAGGGTATTACGCCGGCGTAGTGCCTGGTGTACCTCTCCGCCGTACTACGAGTTCCCGTAGCGCCATGGAGGATTTTTACGCCTGCTTTTAGCAGGCGGTAAAATCCATGGCGCTACGGGACTCGTTGTTAATTACGCCACCGTATTCTACGGTGGCGTAATTAACGCCTTCCCCACTCCCATTATACCCTATGGGGCAAAAATGGGAATGGGGAAGGGTAAATGGGGATTGGGGATTTACCGCCCCGCCAAGGTCGGCATGGGGCGGTAAATCCGCCAACCACCCTGGCGGAATTGGCAGCTTAGCGCCATGGACCATGGTGCAAATTGCACCATGGTACTCCGCCAGGGTCGTAATGAGGGCCAGTGTCATGAAGGCAAAAGCCAATGAAAATGAGAGCTGGAGTATTACGGAAACTGACCTGAGGAAAAGAGGTTTTTAAGGAAGCAATGCATTATTAACTAGGGTGATAGAGTCCAGACACTGGGTAATTACTTCTCAAAGCGAAACTTAATTGTACCATCTTTATTGTCTCTGAGTTCACTAGTTGTAATTTACATTTATTGTGTATGTGTTTTCAAAGTTAACAGAGCCCTAGCGGGCAGACAAAGTTAACGAAGCCCGAGGGTGGTTGATAGCCTTCGTGGGAGGCCCAGGCCTGTCCTCTCTCAGCAAAAGAAGTGGCTTAGCTGAAGAGGGGTCTGCTGGAGGAGGTCCTTTGTGTTCTCTTGCGTGGGAGCCACAGGCACACTAATGACTAAAATAGCAATGCACAGGAGCACAGGGGCATTTTAGAAAACAGACTTTCAAGTGCACCCACCCCACATTGAACAAGGGGTCAACCACATTGCCACTGGGAATTCAATTGTAAGGTGCACTCTCAATAACAGTTTGTTAATTGTGGAAAACGTTAGCTTTGGGGGCTCTATTGCAGAGCCGGGTATTTGTAAGCGTGATGTGCAGCCGCTGAGGCAAACCGCTGCCGCAGAGAGGCTGTGGAAGCAAACTTGGGTGCACAATCGCAGAAGTGCTTTCACAAGTGGCGTTTGAGTAATTGGAAGATGGGCACCGTTTGTACTTTGCCGCTGCGTCTAGGGGAGACGGTAACTGTATAACAGGATGTTAACTACAGATAAGATGCAGCGGGATTGTATCCTCGAATGCTTTGAATCTGTATATGGATCCGATCTGTGTGGTCTGTGGAAGCACACGCACTGTCTTCGGGCAGGTGGGTTTGGGAATGTTTGCCTTTGTCTGACACTGAAGCACAGAACATTAGACAGCTGTAGTGTTCAGAAATCCCCTATAAAACGCGACCCCTCGTATCTATTGCTTTTGCAGCCCATCTTTTAAAGAGTGAGGCAGCTGCTCCCTGCTGTAAAACGGTCCATTCCAAGACAGAGGGTTGCGGATATCCCAGTCATTGACCCATGCTTTGCAATCCGCCAGTAGGCCCAGAAAACAGTAAAAAGGGCATCCTGTTTGAGGTCTTTATTCTGCGTGGACGGGATATCTATTCTTCTAGCTCACCACCCACCCTTACCCGACTTGCTGAGAGGAACAATACGAACATTATGCAGAATAATGGCTATAAAAACAGCATCTGTATTGTGCGTGGACCCTAGAACGTAAATGCAAAATGTAGGCTGAAAATGTGAAGTCAACTTAAAAAATGTATTAAACTGGAGGCTTCCCTGTTTCTTACAGCACCCTTTTCTATAGTAAAGAGAAGTGATGTGGGAAGAGATAAAGTGACCTCTATTTGAAAGGTATTGTCCAATTTGACCTATTCCCATTTGAGCTCATCTTTTTGACCTAATTAGGTAGGTCAAAAGGTACACTTTAATTAAAAAATAGTTGTGGGGTGGGGTAAGGGAATAGGTTGAGATGGAGGAAGTGGGGGGGGAGTGGGGCTTCACTTGTGTCTCCCCTGCATTAATGGGGGTTTGTGGGGGTGTCCTGCCCGTAGTAGGTAAAACAAGTAGGTCAAAGTAATTAAGTCAAATAGGCAGTAGGTCAAGTTTTTTAGGTCAAACAACCCATATCCTGTTGAAACGCGTGGCAGGTGACACATTTATTCTCAGCACCCAGGCCTCCTGCTTTTATCGCTAATACCTCAAAGATAAACTCACAAGTACCATGTCGCCTATTCCAAGGACACCTTTTGGGGCTTTGAGGTTTGTTATAACATGACAGTCATGACTCCCAGATGGGTTTGCAGTGGTTGCAGGGTTCCTGGAGGAGTACAGCAGGCATGGACCGTATTCAATGACTGCAGTGCCAGGGTCGGGCCATATTAGCTCTGGAAACAAGGGATTGAGGGTTGTCACTCAGAATGACATCACTACTGTTAGAGATCAAATAGGCAAGTCAACAGCATGACGCCTAACAAGGGTAGCTCGGGTAGTGAGGTACAAGGACCCTAGAGAATCCAGAACACAGAAGGACCGTCTCATACATCTCTGGGGCAATTGATCAACAGTTCAGCTTGCAGAACATTGGCAATGGGTCCAGTCAGTCAATACAACAGGAAGCCAACTCTCTATTAAGGGCAAACCAATTAACATAGTTTCAAGAAATTCAAAATGGTAAAGCCATTCAGCTTTTCGCTTAGAATGGGTTGCGAGGAAGTTTGGTCTGCAATGCTGTCTGCAGTCTGCAAAGATGTGGCCTTAAGTAAAATGGCAACGGGATCTGTATATTTCCAGGGAAGTTGCATCTGTGAGGACTGATGGTTTACACTGCTGTAAAAAAATATGCGTTTGAAAGGGATGGAAGATGGCCCTGTATAGAAAGGACAAACAGACATGGAGGACGAAAACATCTGATAGGCACCTGTCAGCGGCAAGGAACAGGTGAAGAGGGAGACCTCAAGCAGCAGCAGCCTGTGGCTGTGGAGGCATGGATTTGCGCTTCATGACTGCGAGCTGAGTTTGTAGAAGACAGGTTGACAAAGGTGTCAGTCTCTGGCGAAAGCCAGGCCATAGTGGTCACAGGGCTGAGGGACCACAAGCGAACTACAAAAGAGGTCAGACTGGCTACCACGCTGGTCTGCAAGAACACCAAGCTAATGCAGCTTTTGGCATGCGATAGGCCATGTGAGGACCTGACAAGAATTTCCTCAAGTGTATATGGTAGTCCACACCTATTGACAAAGGAAATGCATGCACACTGTAATTCGGACAACTATTGTTGAGGACTACAAATCTTTAGAATGGCATTTTGACGGTTTAATAAATAGTCGTGATGAACTTCTGCCTGCAATGAGACAGTTCCAATCAAAAGCTCCATTGGGGATATGTTTTGTATATTTTAAATGTTCTGCAAACAAAGTATACAATTGCAAATCAGCCAGGCACAAATGTAATCCATTGATGTTAGCGCTTTGTCAATGTTATGGGATACATTTTGGTAGCATATGGTGCCAACCTCATCTATTTCAAAGAGGTAATTGAACTCAAGACTGCACAACTGAGACACATAATTTGGAAAACTTCAAAAGTACATGTTGTACGCAATGGAATTTGGGAGTGAATTGTCCCATTCTGAATATATTGTGTGGATAAACTGAAATATCGGCCGACACTTGATGCAACCTTTGCCCCAATGGAAGACCCGTTGTCTGTTGATGGAACTGCTTGATTTATGCAAGTTTCTCCATCGCCATTATGGCCAGACTACAGCAGGGCATGATGACATCATGCAATATTTAGACAGGGTAGCCTTGGGATGGCTGGACCCAGAACACGAAACGCTGCTAAATAATCCCCCCTCTGATGACGAATTCCTCATGGTAATCCGTTCCCTCCCAAATGGTAAAGCTCCCGGAACTGACAGCATTACAGCCGAACTATATAAATCCTTTCGCAGCCTACTCATTCCCCATCAATGCAATATGTTTGAAGCGGCCAGCTCGACTGGCGTTCTCCCAGAGTCCACCAGTATGGCCCTTGTGACGGTCCTACTTAAACCTCACAAGGATCCCAGCAAGTGTTCGTCCTACAGGCCCCTGTCCCTGTTGAACACTGATAATAAGATTATAACGAAGCTCCTAGCGGACAGGATTTTGCCATTCATGCCTAGCCTGGTCCTCCCAGATCAGACAGGCTTCACACCCGGCAGCTCCACTCAGAACAACTTGCAGAGATTATTCACCCTGACGCACAACGTTAACCAGGCAGCCAATTTGCAGTCGCGGCTCTAGATGCTGAAAAAGCATTTGACTCAGTTGAATGGCTGTTTCTGTTCGAGGTCCTTCGACAGGCTGGCTTAGGAGCTACATTTCTACAGTGGGTTCGATTGCTATATACATCCCCTAGAGCCTTAGTGTATACTAACTGTAAACAATCCGCACCTATTCTTCCATCCCGGGGTACTAGACAGGACTGCCCCTTCTCTCACATTCTGTTCGCCCTAGCAATCGAGCTGGTGGCATGTGCCCTGAGGGAATACCACACCCATAGAGGGATAACACTTTGCTCACATACCTCCATCCTTTCCTTATACGCAGATGATATGTTAATATATGTTAAATACCCGCAAACCAACCTCAACTCCGTAGTGCAAGAGATCAGCACATTTGGGGCCCTATCAGGCCTGTGGATCAATTGGTCCAAGTCAGAGGTCCTCCCACTCACCACATGTGTATCCCCACAAGACATTGGTACCGCTTTTGCCTGGTGCCCACAGGGAATCCGCTATCTAGGCATTCGCGTGTCCACGTCTCCCAATAGGCTATACGAGGAGAATTACATGTCAGCCCTACAGAGTTTGGAACACAAGGTGGACACATTGGTGCGCCTTCCCATCTCCCAGGCTGCCAGGATTTCACTCTCAAAGATGGTAATACTGCCAAAACTATTATACGTCTTCAACAACGTCCCGATTTGGCCCCCTGCAAGCTTTTGGGACAGACTGAAGAGCATGATGAACAAACCGATATGGGCCGGTAGACAACCTCGAATCTCGCTAGACATGTTGTGTTTCCTTCAGAAAGCTCTTAGTCGACCAGACAATCTAAAGGGACTATTATGGGGCTCACGTGAACGATGCAATAATGCGGAAGTACAGCCGTTGGTAGTTACCCTCAGGGTTTGGTATCGCCTGGCAAAATGGGCCGGACTGGGACAATGGTACTCCCCTACTATGGCCATATTTCACGTTCGAGGCATACCACTCTCACACTAGGCTATTTTCATACAACAATTCACAAATTTACAGATCAAGACACTGGGTGATATTACCCCGCAGGGCAGATTCATCTCCTAAAATGACCTCAATGCAAAGGGGGAATGGACCCCCATAACGCAGTTTTTGTACTACCGGCTGCAGGAGGTGCTACGAGCTAGATGGCCGGATTTCCCAAATGCGCCCCCCACATCTCCAATAATGACATATACCTCTACACCGATGTCTAGCAGGAAACTGATATCAACCCTATATGGTATGGCCCGGCCGCTCAGACCCTCCTGTGCAAGCCTCTACAGTGATAAGTGGGAGGGCAATCTGGGGCACTCACTGACGGATGTTCAGTGGAACTCAATATGTGCACAGTCCAAATCCATATCCGTTAATAAAAGATTTCGCCTGATACATTTTAAATGTATACATCAAATATATTACTCTCTACTTCTCCTGTACAAGCTTTACCCACTCAGGCCCTCAAACTGTAAGAGATGTAGCCAGGCATTAGCAGATTTCTGCCACGTTGCTTGGCTGTGCCCCCTGGTACAGTCCTTCTGGACTAAAAAAGCCGAAGTAATGTCAAAAATGATCGACACTCACATACCACTATCGTCCGAGATCTGGCTGCAAGCCCTAGTCGAGGAAGGTTCCTGTAGCGAGAAACGCCTTGTGGGTATGGCCTCAGTGGTTGCGAGATCGCTCTTGGCACGGTTATGGGGAGCCAACAGAGCCCCCACATTTCAACATTGGCTCAACGTTATGTCAAGCTGTGAACAGAGGGAGACACAGTATAATCTAAGACAACAATTCAAGTGTCAATAAAGTCCACTGTGCTTGCAATCAGTTAGAAAGGGTAACACAGGCTGCAGGTAACTGGCAGATGTGGGTACATTGCCTGTGTACACCACGGAAGTGACAAATATTGACAAGAATTCCAGTCACACAGCGCCAATCGTTAGATTTTGGAATGCTTGGCTTGCAACAGTGTTTATTAAACAAGTACAGCCTGACACGTGTTTCGAGCATAACCGTGCTCTTCTTCTGAGGCTGATAGAAAACTAAAATATATATGATTACAAAAGCCACAGACAAACAAAAAAATGGGAAGGGTGGGCAGACAAGTCAAATAAATCCAACCATGTCCATAACATTCGATTGTGAAGGATTAAAATATGATCATATTGACAAAATACAAAGACAAACCAAAATGAATAAACATTGTTGTAACCGTCACGACGATGTACATTCAAAATACATAAAGACCATAATAAAAACATGAAAAACAATGAATTGCCAAAACAAATCAGATATGCGTAATGTGAGCACATAATCAAGATTTCAGGACGGGAAAAGAGAGAGAGAAAAAAACGCACGTGTTAATATAAGGACGTTAAAAAAGCAGTATAATCTAACGCTTCCACATGACTGTAAACCCAGTGATTACTGGGTAGCCTTCAGGAGCCACATGGGAAGGAGTCCGACCCACGGGCCGACTCCGATGTACGGGATCCCCATGGCAACACACAACAACTACTCCCGCCAACTAGTATCCCCGTGAACATTAATTACCAAAGGGACTGACAGTCTTAAAAGTGTCTGCAAGTTATGGGTCTGATCGGGTCCACATTCCATGGACAGCCTGTTTCTATAGACAGTTCGATGCCCAGCACTGTGAAGGCCTGGAAATTCTCGACTTGCTCAGGAGTTCTTTAATGCAACTGTTTAAATGTTAAAGATTTGTGTAAGCACCGGAAGAAGGGGGGCGGCGGGTGGAGGTGCATAACGCCTCTGTTTGGGATACTGTGTTTGTTTTTTTTGTATGTAAACTATAATAATAAAAAAACATTTTTTTTTTAAAAAAGGTCTTTGGAATAAAGACAATAATTTTGGGAAAAACTAAAAAAAAATGTTGGACTATCATTTAAAAACAATATATATATATACGGAAAACTGAAATTGAATAGAAATTTAACAAAGTGGATTACCACAGGGGTCCTTCCAGTCATCTGGGACACCCAACTCAGACTCATTCTTGCTACATTATCCCTGGGCCACCATCAACCCATGGACTTTCTTTTTAAAATATTTACTATGGACCAATATAAAGTATAAAAATACAGGGACGGCAAGTTTATTTTGACACAGACACACTCACCCCCAAGCTGATCAGTGATGTAACCCACTAAGTACCATGAGTAAAAAAAAAGTTAAAAGAATATAAGAATATAAGAACTTAAATAAAATGAATAAATAAGTAAGTAATTAGAACATTATGCTTACAGTAAAGCTAATAATTAATCCTTCAACACAACAAATCCATAAAAAAAATATGTATAAATAGTTTTAACATGTATCTGAGCACATGTCTACAAACTAAGCATACAGCTATCTGTACACCTATTTGTACACCTATAAGTAAAAGGATACAGAAAGATATGGGAATATGGGGATATATGGGGGAAGAGGTGACAATTACATAAACAGCCTTTTAGATGGCAAACTAGCAGGACAAACTACCACCTTGCCGTTTGTGGTTTATGGTTTTATGCTCTCTCACATTTGCTCCCCAGGAAGAAGAAGAAGAAGAAGAAGAAGAAGAAGAAGAAGAAGAAGAAGAAGAAGAAGAAGAAGAAGAAGAAGAAGAAGAAGAAGAAGAAGAAGAAGAAGAAGAAGAAGAAGAAGAAGAAGGAGGAGGAGGACGGAGTGTAACACGTCAGATGGGCCAGAGCCCCGAACCAAGTCAATGTCAATGTCTCCTGGCAGGTTACCAAATCCTTCCACCCCTATTGGCTCAACAATGAAATCTGAGTTGCGCCGGGGCGGGAACGCCCAACAGCTTGAGGAGCCACCTTAGTCCGTCTCTCCCCCCCCGGCCAAAGTGCAAAGTGAACCAAAAGGTTCTGCCACCCAGGCACCGCCCCCTTCAGAACTAACATCATTGATAGTGTAGGATCAGCCTACGAAGTCCCTAAGAGAGCCTAGACAGATGAGGCATTTGCCTTTAGGTCCTCACTATTAGAGAAGTAAGACCTTAGACAGCAGAGAGAAACAATAAGTATATACTGACTTGGGAAGTAGGGACTTCTGGGTTAGCAAAGGGCTTGTGTATTCTAGACAAGAGAGAGAGAGAGAGAGAGATGGGTGGTGTCATGATGCCTACTCCCGGGGAGCCAGTTCCAGCCCAGCTTCCCGAAAGCAGACATCACTTCCCCGGGGAAGAACCCAGCAACCCCATGTAGGGGCTCTTTGGACACTGTCCTGGCGCCTTTGGCGCCAGGCTCATAGAAGGCATCGGTCCTGGCGCCATAGGCGCCAGGCTCATAATGGGAGTGTTTTGGTGCACTTACCTGATGCAGACCATGCTGCAGGATCCAGACCTCCTTGAGGTCTGAAAGGGACTATTTTACCTATGGAACTATTTTACCACTCGGGTGTGGCTGAGGAAGGTCACTTACCTGGAACTACTTTGGGGGCTATTTAATCCACGCCCAGACAGCAGCTCACGCTTCGCGTTGTTCTGCATCTGCAGCTGGACGCTCACTGTGTCTGCTTCTGCATCCTGGATCCTGCCACGCCCGCTTTCTTCCTGGAACACCTGAAAAGAAAGGAAAGGAGAGAAAGGTGAATAAATGAACATTACCTACTTCCATCCGGAGTCCGGAACCATCTCGCCGACAATCCTGAGAGAAGACATTTATTTCAGAAGCGCATCGCATCGCTCGCTGCAGCGCCGCGCTCACTCACCTTCACGAGGCGCCTCCGGGCTCTTCAGCGGCCATTGACACCATCCGCCGCTTTTCTGCGCCTAAGGGGGTAAAGAGAGAAAACAAGGTGAGCAAAGGATCAGGTTGAGGAAGCCCCGATTTCCCACCATAAGACTTACCTGATTACTGTTGGGACAATCTCTCCTCACCTCGGGTCGGCGCCGCATCTCTGGCACTACCGTACCCCGGCCCTAAGGGGAAAAAGACACTTGCGTTAGTGGGTGAAGGCAAGGACACAAAAGGAACCATCCATCAAAAAGCCCCCGGAGCTTCCTTCAGCGAATCCATACCGCTACGCAGAATCTTCACGTAGCACCTGCAAGAAAGGTGAAGAGAACAACGGTTATTAAGGCTCAAACTTTTAAAGACTTATACTTAGGGCACCATACCGGAAAAGTCGAGCGGAGTTGACAACTCACCAAATCCGAGATCCAGTGAAGTAACTGGATATCAACGAGCCCCTGCATCAGAAGCAGGATGGAGAGTTCGTCCTTTCAGACTCTAAGGTGAGACTCTACGGGGAACCGCTGGAGGGGTTCTTGGAGTGTGAGAGGGGAAAGAGGGGGGTCGCCACATTACCCAGCAGACTGCTAATCCCCTTTTCCATCTACAGAAGGATTCTTCTGCGAGCCAGACAAGCGAGATTTGGGGGTCCGGTCCAGTCCGTCTTCCGAGTCCTGTGCATCACTTTAGAAGAGGTTACCGCAGTCCAGAGCAGGTCGGCGCCTCCGTGGGTATCAGGTGAGCGTTACAGGTGGCACCTAACCATGCTCCCTAAACCCCCTACCCCCTACCAGCTGTGAAGGCATCATGAAGTAGGACACAGATAACAGAGTCAAATTTAGTAAGGCCTAACATACCCTATACTAAGGTGGGATTTCCCTACATAAAGAAAACTAAGGATAGTCTGTGTCAATAAGTTCAACTCAAAAGTCAGTCTGTGTCCAAAACATATACCTTCCCTCACAACTAAATGTATACAATGTGTAAGGATGGTAGCAGCAACATAATTTTTTAAAAACATAGTTGAATTATACATCAACCTTTCAATATTAAACAATATATAAAGATAGATAAAAACACAATTGTAATTTTTACAAAACTTGTTCAGCGTCTAAACTGCAGCACAATCATATTGGTGTATACAGAAATGACAATAAGAGAAAGAAAGAAAAAAAAAGAAATAATCACAGAGTTGCAATTCAAACTATGAGTGTATTTTATTTTCCTGAGTCGTAACCATTACAGCTGGTTTCGAGAAAGAAAAATGAATGATGGGGGCGTGGCTAAGAGGCCATGGACTAGGACGTGCTTCGTGCTGGGCTCCTAGAGATCCGACGGTGATTTGCTGAAATACGCTTGAAATAATGACACATGTGCCTGGAAACTGAAGGAGCAAGCATTGGAACATATACATTGTGTGAATCCTGAAGGGTGGATCATTCGAGCTTGTGGCTCAAATGATAAATGGACTTTTGCGAGGAGCGGCCGTGAAGATACTTTGTTGCCAAGGTGGCGGCTAACAAAGGAAGAGCGGTCGCAGCCGAGTAACGAAACTCATTTTTCTGAACTGCACGGAGTGTTCCCAGATGGCTGTCCATGGGGGAAGTATCACATTGCAGGATAGGAACGGGTTAACAGAGTAACACTACCGGGCCCTTGTGACAGGAGCGGCCTGATACTTTTGCTGGATTGAAGAGAGTGGACGGCGTGTGGTTGTTTACAGTAGCGGCTGGACCCAGCCGCTCGAGCGAAGCGGGAAGACGCTGCCTGCCAGCATTGTTGTAGTGGTCTCTGCCCTGAATGGATGCAGTGGCGCTCCGGGAACCCGACACATGGAGCGTCCCCAAACGAAATACAATAGAAGTGGAGGGGTGCGCAGCTGCTTATTGAGGCAGCTGTACCTACGGTATGGGGCACAAGTCAAGAGGATAGCGGGCGGTGGTGCTGAATTCAGGCTGGATGTACGCGTGGGCAGAATGCCCTTAATGAAGCAGATGGCAGCGGATTGTATTGAAGCGATCTGTGTGAGCGGCGAGCAGCGCTGAGGACGCTGGAAGTCGCCGGGCTCTGCAGTAAGAAAGTCACTGCAGCGGGAACATACGCTGAGACGTAGGAACAGGGGAGCGGGTCGGATTGCTTGGGGCAGGCACCACAATTCACGGACACAGTGGTACCCAGCTTCAAATTGCACACAGAGAGCTGCTGCCAAGGAATAAGAAACACATTGGGCCCCTGCATGCATATTACCAGATGAGTCTGCTGGTAGAGGCGCAAGGCACATAGCAAAAGACGGTGGTTAGGATAGATGTGGATGTAAAAGAACACTTGCAGAAACATGACCTGGGAGGCTGTTGTTGGCCGATATGGGGTAACACTAACATACCCCTTACAGTGACACATGATAGCTACTGAGAAGGAACCAAGGAACAATAAATGAGTCACCTTAAAACAACCACATAAGGGAACCCAAACTCTGCGTGCGCACATGGGGCTAGGCAACCTGACCACAGCGGAAGGTGTCAGTGGACACAGCATCGACAGGAAGTAGATGTGGAAAGTACAACGAGGGAGGCTACAACCAATCTGAATAACAGTTTCAAGCGTTGTAGCAAATGTGTGTTAGAATATAGCAACCCAACGACTTAAGGAATGGAAAGGGTCATAACAACAGCCCCGAGCCGGAGCTAGATACGTGTTAAAGGGGATGCTATGTCGGTGAAAGGACTAAGAGCCAAGACCAAACAATCCTCAATGGAGGTTTTTGCGAAAACGCAGAGGACCCCTACAACATCGGCACAATGCACGGCTACGACTCCTGCGGAAGAGGCCCCAGAAGGAGACAATCATCAGATCCTGGAGGCTGTAGCGGACTTGAGCACCAAATGGGGCTCAGCCATGGTGGACATACGCACTGCCCTAGAGAATAAAATGGATGCAGTAGGGACTGAACTTACCCTGCTTTGCCAAGATGTCAGGGCGTTGGCTGAGAGAACAAGCGGTCTGGAAAGCGCAGTGAAGACCAATACGGATGTCAGCGCGAACAATGCAAAAGAGGTCCACGTGCTAAAACAGCAGGTCGCCAATCTTGAAAAACGAGTGGAAGAAGCAGAAGGAAGGGCGAGAAGAAATAACATACGGGTGGTCGGCCTGCCGGAGGGAGAAGAGGGCCAGGACCCCACAAACTATGTGGAGAACATGATCCTCCAGGAGATAGGAGCGGACAAGCTCTCACAGGGGTTCACGGTGGAGCGGGCGCATCGCACCCTAATGAGGAAACCGCGACCGGGGGCTCTGCCGAGACCGATCATCGCAAGGATCCTGAACTATAAAGACAGAGAGAAGATCCTGGAATATTTTTGTAAAGGCGGAACAATTGAAAGAGCATCCACCAATATAACGGCACACCCGGATTACACGATGTTGGTGCCGCCAAAAGGAGGCTGCGTGCAGCAGGTATCATATATATGCTTCTGTATCCGGCAAAGCTGAAGGTGCTATATAAGTGCAGAGCGCTTTTTTTCAACACTCCAGAGGAGGTGGTGTCATGGCTGGACCTGCAGGGTTGCCCGGAACATGAGGCGGACCGCGACCGACAGGAGGATGACAATTGAAGAGTTGGTGTCACAGACATTGAGGGGGTAAGTGGGAGGGAGACTCTGGTTATACTGAGAAAGGCGAAATCGGATGAACAATGTGTAGCTTTTGGGCCTTGTGCTCGGCATGGACTGGAATATAGAGGGTAAAATGCAAGTGGGAGCTGCATACCATTGCCATAAAGCGTAATACACTTGAGAATAGGAGCAACAGGACAAAAGCAACCCACCCCGAAATATTAGTAGTTGAGTGGCCACTAGGGCGGCTTCACCCTACTGGGCCCTGAGCATAGGCTTGTGCTAGACGAGGCTAGATGTGGGGGTGCCTGAGATCCAGGAATGGAGCTGGGCAACAGTTGGGAAGGGTGTTGTTGGGGAAGGGTTGGGAGGGTGGAGGGAAGGAGGATGGGAAGTTTGGTGTGTACATAGGTATGGGAGTTTAAGTTCGAATATGAGCCTACATAGAAGAGTTGGGTGGGAGTATTTGCTTTGTGCGGGAGGGAGGGATCGGTTGAAGGTAGGGGAGAGGAAAATAAACGTGCCATGGGGGATCTTAAAATAATCTCATGGAATGTCAGGGGACTTAACAGCTACTTGAAAAGGAACAAAGTCATGCTGTATCTAAAAAGGCAAAAGATAGATATTGCACTGTTGCAGGAGACGCATATGACACGGGAAAAGATGGAGTTGGTAAGGAAGAAATGGAGAGGGATAGTGGTGGACTCTTCATACTCTGCCTATGCTAGAGGGGTACTTATCTGGGTGGCACCACAAGTCCCATTCCAACTATTGCAGGAAGTGGTGGAGGCGGATGGGAGGATGATTATAGTAAGGGAGCTTGTGGAAAACAAAGCGCTAAGCATTGTAAATACATATGCCCCCAATCAAAACACGGCGGCATACTTCAGAACCTTGTGCACCAACCTTAGTGTATGTGTGGGTAGCGCAGTGATCTGGGGTGGGGATTTTAATTGTGTAATGAACCCCAAGGTAGATAGATCAGATGGCAAGATTGAAAGGCCCACTCCAGCGTCCAAAGCGCTAAAGACGCTGTTAGATGATTTTGGCTTGGTAGATGTGTGGAGAACAAAATATCTCCGGGAGAAACAATACTTGCACTACTCTGCCCCGCAGCAGCTGCACACAAGGCTTTATTACATCTTTGCCGCACCAGATGTGATGGCAGAGACTGTTCAGATAGAATATAAAGCGAGGGTCCTCTCGGATCACTCACCTCTGATTCTTGGGTGGCAATACTGCCCCCCTATGGCGCGAATTCCGACATGGCACCTCCGAGCAGAAGCGCTCAATGACCCAGTTTTTAGAGAAGATATAAGAGAAGAGATTATTAATTATTTTGAGTTGAATACTGATAGTGTTGATTCGGCGGGTACATCGTGGGAAGCTTTCAAGGTAGTGATGCGGGGGGTGGCCATTGCCAAGTCAAAAGGAACTGGAAAGAGCATTAAAAAGTGGAAGTGTAGACATGGAGCTAGTACTTAAACTACAACAGGAGTGCGCAGAATACTGGGAAAGGCTTTGTAACCTTAATTACAAGAAGTACATAGAGAGACAGCATGCGGGAGGGGACAAGACAGGACGGCTTTTTGCATGGCTATACAAGAGTGATACTCCCAAGCCCCAGATCAGGACAATAACGAGGGAAGATGGTGGGGTAGTGGACACCCAGGAAGGAGTCAACAAGGAGTTTGCCGATTACTACAGGGTGCTATATGGGGATAAGGAAGGGAGTAGTCATGAAGAGATAGCTGCAACAATAGAAGATATAGGACTGCCCAAGATAAGTGAAGAGGAAAGAGAGGAACTAGACGCACCAATTACCTTGGGAGAGTTAGAAGAAGTGGTGAGGCAGTAGCCTACTAGTAAGACCCTGGGGGCATATGGGTTCCCCAGTGAATTTTATAAAGTATATGGAGAAGAAGTGCTCCCCCCAATGTTAGAAATGCTTAATGAAGCATTTGAGGTGGGACTGCTGCCGGAATCGCTCAGAGAGGCGGTCATAATACCGCTTCCCAAGCCAAATAAACCGGGGCAGAGCTGTGGTTCCTACAGACCTTTGTCAATGCTGAACCAGGACAGTAAGATATTGACGGCGGTCCTGGCAAACAGATTGCGAAGAGTAATTAGCAAATTAATACACCCAGACCAAACTGGCTATGTCCCGAACAGGAACATAACTCACAACCACAGGCGGCTCCACCGAGTGGTCGAATGGGGTGGAAGGAACGAAGGTGAGATGGCGATTGTGTCTCTAGACGCAGTAAAAGCCTTCGACTTGGTTAAGTGGCCATGGCTTCGGGCGGCCCTGGGAGGGTACGGAGTGGGGCCTAGTTATATTAGGTGGGCAAAGATGCTATACAACGAGCCACTAGCCAGAGTTCGAACAGGATCATTGATATCTGAGAGATGGCAACTTAGTAGAGGCACCAGGCAGGGGTACCCTTGGTCCCCGATGCTTTACATTCTAGCCCTGGAGCCTCTGGCAATATACCTCAGGCAACAATATGATACAATAGGTATTGAGGTAGGGGGTGAACGACACCTGATATCCTTGTATGCTGATGATTTGTTACTATACTTGAAATACCCGGAGGAAAATCTTCAGTATATCCTGGAAGTGATGGAAAGGTATGCAGGGCTGTCCGGGATAGCGGTGAATCCTCAAAAATCTAGCATTTTCCCGCTGGGTAGCTATAGGGGAACCCCTGAGGGAAGACTACCGGTGCTACAAATACCATGGGCAATTGGTACTTTCCGTTATCTTGGAATAGACGTGTACCACTCGGCAGAAGAAGAACATAGACATAACACTGAGACAGCCATTGAGAAAATCTGGAAATGCATGAGGTTCTGGGAGAAGTTGCCCTTAGCAATGATGGAAAGAGGGGCAATGCTTAAAATGGTGGTCCTGCCTAGGCTTTTACATTATTTTAGTAATATTCCCTACATGATACCCAAGAAGTTTTTTGTTAAATTGAACCGTATGTGTAGGGATTTCCTGTGGCATGGTACCCGAAACAGAGTGGCGCTATGGAAGTTGCAGAACTCCTATGATAAAGGAGGGATCAAACTACCCAATTTCGAGGTTTATTATGTAGCGAGCCAGCTACAATTTGTGGGCAAATGGCTCTCTGATGAAGCCACCCCTGAACTAGGATTGTTTGGGCATGATTGCACCCCGTTTTACTTAAGAAAGATTATCTGGCTGCCTGAGTCAGAAATGAATGAGCGCCCGGGGATGATGTTGCTTGGATGGAAAATGTGGCGTCGAGCATGCCGGATGATGGAGGTCCCATGCCCGTGGTCCTCGCAGGTACCGCTGGTTGCATTGGCAGGGGGAGATAAGCAGTTGAGGATGATTATCAGGACCTAATGGGAATCGGTGCGGCTGATAACGTTGGGAGACGTCTGGCAAGAGGGTACTCTTAAGGATTTCGAAGAACTTGGGGAAGATGCGGGATTACACATGGGCCAATATGTTACATATCATAGAATGGTAGAGAAAATTCAGAAAATGTGGCCTGAAACAGTGCTGGCAGAAGAACCAGATGCTATCATTGGGGCAATATATGATATATCAGAATGGGGGCATGAGATCTCTAGGCTGTATGAGATGGTGATGACTAAGGTTGGAAAGGAGTTGACACAATTGAGACTAGATTGGGAAGCGGAAGTAGGAGCCCCGATAGAGGATGGGATGTGGGAACGTGCCCTGGGATACCATAGGAGGTGTCAAGAAATGCTAGACTAAAGCAAATACAGTTGTATATAACTCACAGAGCACACATGACTCCTTTGAAGATATCTAAGTTTACAAATGCTGAGCGACAGGCGTGTCCCAAATGTGGCAAAGAAAATGCTGATATGACACACATGTTCTGGTCATGCCCAGTAATTGAGTGTTTCTGGAGTGAGGTGGCATGGAAACTAGCGGAGAAAGGGGTAACGATCACCATAAATACGGCTTGGGCCTGCTTGTTGGGAGGGTTCTCCAGATCACGAAAACTTAAACATGTTGGGAAGTTGAAAGGTTTGGCAGTGAAGGATTGCTATGGGATGGAAGATGTGCCACAAGCCACGGGCGGAGGTGTGGTGGAAGGAGTAGCACAAATGGGCGGAGGCTGAAACGATGGTACGGCAAGAGGCGAGCAGCATAAGGGGGGAGGAGGAAGCGGGTACCCTTATGGCATGGATATTACTAATAACAGAGCTGTTTGGAACAATACCATATCAGACAGAATCCAAGGGCAGCGAGACCCTGCCACAGGCAGCAGATACGGAATGTAATGAACAAAGAGGCTCATAAAGGGGGGGGACGGGGAAGCAGTGATCAAGATTGGCTGAATAATGGAACTGCTGTAAAATGCACTGCTTGTTTGGTTTGTATTGTTGTTTGGTTTGAAAATTAATAAAATCCTTTAAAAAAAAATGATGACTCAATTATAACACCATTAAGCAACTTGGGTTATATTTAGCAAGAGTAGAAATTGAATAAATGCTATTCTGGTTGTTATTCGAGTAGAGCAAAACATTAGATGCCACAAATATTCTGAATTTAAAACTTTGAGATGTATAAAATGCTTTTTCAGATAGACATTTTGTGTATCAGACAGTTTAGGGCATTTTGTCAACAAGTGTTTTAGAGATTCAGATGGCCCTGTCACCTTGCAGAACCAAAATATATTGTCAGACTTCACAATGATTTTTACTATAGAACATCGTCCTCCCCAATCTCTGGGCAGCTTCATATAAGCTCTAAATGCAGAGACCCAGTAGTGATCCATTATCACTGCTGCCCCGTCCTTCAATCCAGGTACATCAAAGACTCGACTACAATTTTGATTCTCTCCAACTTTTCTTGTGCCATTGTTTCTGAAACACAGCTTTGCACTGTCCAGGGGCACTATCTTCGACACACGTCAGTAGTTTAGCAGGTCTTGGGCATAAAGGTTTGCATCCATTCTCCACAAGGTCAATGGTTGGTTTATAGCAACCAATTACTACCCACGCTCTGCAAATAACCACTCCTTCCTACCATTCATCTGGAGAAAGTACTGATCCCCAAATCTGCATTTGGCCTCTGTTCTTCGATCTTTGAATTTCTCCTGCATATGTTCCTGGACTCTCGTCATCTGTTTACTTCCCATCTAATTCCAGCTCCTTTCACTCCAGGTTGTTAATATCTTATCACATGATTTCTGGTGTGTGCTCTTGCTCTTGTCTTTGTGTCTTGAACATAATCATCTTCATCTGGAGCTGTCCATTCAGTTGCCCACACCAAAGATGCGGTTCGGCCCATGAACTGACCTCTTGCTCGGCAGAGTGCAATATAAGGTAGACAATGTGCTGTCTGGACATCTACTTCAACAGCTATGAATATCTTAGACTTCCCATACTATAAGGCAGGAGTGCACACACATAGCATTACTTCTCTGAGGTACTCCTTCCTACCTCTTTCATGTGCTGATACCACATGTTATTCGCCAAATGTGCTTTGCTGTCTAGATAATCATTTAAGTCATGATCATCCTCCCTTAGGTCTCTTCCTTGCCTCATGCACTTTTATAATCATCTCATGAAGTATGTCCATATAGTTCCTTCTTACTGGGGGAATCATAGGAACACATGTCAGTAAAATCGGTGTCTCTACATGTGGTACTGGTGCAGGAACGATCACAAAGGGCCTTGGATTTCGCACAATTGCTAGATCTGCACCTTCCTTCTGCATAGGAAGATACACAGGAACCACTGCTCTCTTTGGACCAACATAATAAAAAGTGTGTATCGCGAGAACTAAAAGAATGACGATAAATATAATACATGTCTAAATGATGTACCAGTACATCCATCCCCAGCAAAAGTGGCTTCGTGCATGTCGCTGTGTTCTCTCGTTGTTTGCCACATTATTCTTATTGCTATCAATTTTACCCATCTTTGCCTGTAATTACTTTTAAGGAAGGAAAAAAACAACTTGAATCAGGCAGGTTTGTCAGGTGCTCAGGTAGTAGATGAATCTCCTTGCAAATCACATGTATCAGCCGATTTATTGCAGGTCAATTCCTGGGATGCCACAGAAATACACGAGTGTTAGTACGTTGTTCAACAAGATAAGGATGTTTGTGAAGCAGAAAATAAAAGATCAATCCAAATAGTTTGTGAGCATCTTCATCAGACAGGACCATCTGTACTTTCTGTACAGAACTCAGGTAGCTGGAGAATCTGCTCTATGATAAATGCGAGCAATCTCCTCACAATAGGATCTTTTTTAGGATCTTGCAGAAACACGTTTATGTCACTAGTTCTCCCAACCAGTGCAGGATATGCACGAAGAATGAAGAGGAAAACAGCAAAAATTATCTGATGAATGTTGCCATTAGACACCACCATGGGTGCCCCCGAAGAGAAACTCAGTGAGAAAGGAATCAGAGGAACTGCTCCCTCTTCCAGTCGTCGAAAATGAATTCAAGATTTGTCATTTTTCTTCTTCTGGATCTCAATGCCTCACAGTCCATGTTCAGCAAACTCCTGGGGCTCAAGAACAATAGTTTGTTCACTCCTTGCTTAGCAGCTACAAAGAGTCTCAGAAGAACCACAATCCAATGTGCACACTTTCCCTCTGTCTACTTGACAGTCTCTGCATCCTTCTTTCTCATCATTGAGTCTGCATGTGCTGAACTTCTTCTCCGTGGCTTGCTTCCTACTGGGGTGTGGATGTGGTGCTATCTCCAGCATAGACTTTAACGTCTCCCAGGTGTATCCATGTGCGTCTACCTAGTACCCTCACTGCTGATGGGTTAACGTCCTCCACTACGAAGGGGACGTTAAACCTTGGCTTGTGCCACTTTCATGTGAAATTCCTAATTAAAACTGTGTCACCTGGGAATAGTCTGGGTACAGGCAATTTTTCACGTCTGGTTGCTGTATGGTTTTTATCTGTGTTCTGAGACCGACACCCCATTCACTTGACTTGTTCTGAAATGATACTTGTGGTCATACATGTTAAGTAGGCATGTAGCTCATCTCCTAACAATTCTGCTGTTGTCTGGGCATCACTTCTAGTCCTCAATGGAGGAGTGAGAGGCGGTCTCATTCGACTCCACGTTACTAGTTCATAGGGTGTGAGGTGATGGTCAGAGAGTGGTTGATTCCTCAACGCATACAGTGCAAGAGGCAGACAATGCAGCCATCCTTTTTTCAATGTTAACTTTAGTTTGGCTGTCGTCTCTTTGAGCAGACTGTTGAGTCTCTCACATATCCCGTTTGCTTGTGGTGATAAGCAGAAGAAAATGTATGCCTAATACTCAATAATAAACTTATCTGCTCAAAAACTCTTTCACAAAATGTGGGCCATTATCTGATATCAATGCCTCACATATTACCCATCTAGGAAATCCTTCTCGGACTGAAATAAAAACGTTTCAGTGCAAGTGGCGTCTGGGGGTGTGCATAGACCGGTCTCGATCCACATAGAATAGGGGCACACCACAACTATCATATACCTATATCCATTACAGACCTGCAGCATATCAACATAATCAATATGTAAATGCTGAAAAGGACCATTTGGTCGAGGGATAACTCCTCTGACTGTTCACAATGTGTGCCCAGCAGTAAACTTTTGACATACAATGCAATTTACTACATAAAAAGCAACGTGTTCGAACAAATCTGGTACGAACCAGTCCTCCACAATAGTTGCTGCAAGTCTTTCGCTAGTGACTTGCGCAGGGTAGTGTAGCTGTTCCAATGCCACCCTTAACAAGACTACAGGCATCACTGGTTTACCAGTGCTTTCCTGTCACCGCAGTGCGTTGGAAGGGGATAAAGAGCAACCCCTCTGTGTCCACAGGTCTTTCTCATCCTGTGGGGCTCCACTTTGAATTTCCACCAATTGCGTTTTTGACAAATGATTAAAGCTTCCATTCACAATCATCATCACCACCATTCTTTCTTTCACATCAGGCGTATCAAAGCTCATAATATGAGATGAATATGCAACTCTTTTTGCTTCTTCATCTGCACGAGATAAAGTCTGCTCTTTTAGTGTGCGCTGTGCACTTAACTACTGCGATAGCTACTGGGAGTTGTAGTGCTCTAATAAGTCTGTCCAATAAGACAGCGTGCTGTAATGGAGTACCATCCGCTTGGAGGTAGCCCCTCCTTTTCCAATGTGATAAACCTGCATGTACTGTTGACGTCACATAGGCGGAATCACTGTACACTGTTACTTCCTGGTCTGCGTGTTTCTCAAGTGTGAATATCAGAGCCACTAATTCTGCAGCCTGTGCTGAGAAGTGAGACAGTAGTCGTACACTTGTCATTACTTCGAATTCTCTGTTAGCCCTGTGTTTTACCACAGTGGCACTGGAGCATCTTTGCCCATCAGTTTGATCGATCTTTGAAGAACCATCAATAATGAGAATTTCCCCCGCTGGTAGAGCATTTTCCTTCACCTTTGGTATCTCATCATAAAATTCTTCATAATCCGAGCAGTAATATGCCTGCTAGTACTCTGCCAGTGGCTCAGCTACGAATGTGGCAGGGTTCACCATTTTACATCTGACTATTTTAATCACTGGATTCGATATAACCACCTCATAAGCAGAAGCTCTTTGAAATGTGAGTGTACCTTTAGGCTTCTCCAAAACAGCAAACAAAGCATGTTCAGCAAATAACGTCATGGAACACCCCATTACTATGCTGGTAGACTACTCAATAGTGAACACGGCGGCTGCCAACGATTGTTTGCACGGGAAGTGACCCTTCATTACTGGGTCCAAATTCCACTGTAATATGCTAGAGGCTTTTACCCCAACATAGTCCTCTGTGTGAGTATTGCTGTCATAACAGTTACATTCGTAATTGGGAACCCCCAGAGCTGTATAAATTGATGCCTTTTTTAACTCATCAAACCCTTCCTCCATGTCTTCAGTCCATATAATATTTTCCTGACTTTGTTGTGCCTTTTTCAGGGCTTGCAAAACTGGTTTTGTGTAAGAACTATTATCAAATAACCATGCTCTGACATAATTGCACAGTCCTAAAAATTGTTGCATTTGCTTTATTGTGTGCGGTTTTACTGTTTTCAAAATAGCCTCAGCCCGTTCAGGTGTAACTTTCTTTCCCTCATGCTTGATTAACTCTCCCATGTATAAAACCTCTTGTTGGCAATACTGTAATTTTTCTTTGTCCACCTTATATCCCTTCTTGGCTAGTATAATCATTAGCTGAACTGAATCGCGTCTGCACTCTTCTTCTGATGTGCTGCAGACTAAAATATCATCTACGTATTGTAACACAACACTTGGCAAATCAATACTGCTTAAGTCCATCTGTAGGGCTCTATTGAAAATCAATGGAGACTCACAATATCCTTGAGGCAGCCTTGTGCTTTTCAACTTAGTCTGATGAAAAGTAAATTACGTCAGATCCTGAGAATCTTTATGCAACAGGATTGAGAAAAGAACATGATAGCTGTATTAGGAACTAGAGGAAACTCGGCCTCTACAATCTGATTAATTGGGTGCATATCTTGGATTAAACTCCACGACCCCCCCTTAGATTTTTTGATAGGATACATTGCGGTATTGCATGGTGACTCTGACATCACTAAAATGCCTTGATCCATCATGGCGTATATCGTATTAAAAATACCCTCGTCTGCCTCTCAAGACATGGGATACTGCCTTGCTCTAGGTAAAATTGCTCCTGGCTTTAGTTTAATCTTAACTTCTCTAAACTCCTTTAATAGGCCTACGTCATAGGGGCTCGTGGTCCAAAAAGAAACTGGCACTTTCGGCATATCTTCATCATAAAATGCAGGACGCTGTTGCACTATCATCATTTTCTGTCGAACCTCGCATATTTCTGTCCTAACCCAATATGTTATGCTAATTTCAAACACCACTTCGTCGTCTGATGGGTCATCTCTAAATATGTCCTTATCAGTGACGTCAGTCAATCTGTAACCCTTTCAGTAGCAATCACTGTGCTCCATGATCTGCCATCATCATCAAATCCTATGAGCATAGCCAATTCTCCTCATACCACAGCTGCTTGCAATTCTAAGGGAAAAATCCACCCCCCCTCTCTTTGTCCATGGGAATCTCTAGCCTAAAAAGAAATTAATCAGGTATTCTCATAGTTTTAGCCATGATACCAGGCAGCCATGTTAACAAAATCCGTACCCTACAGTGATACACTTCTGGTTTTAACGGTACTCCACATATGGCTATTTGCCCTGTAAATGCCATGATAAGTTTGCCTACGTTTAAATAATGTATTCCTGGCGTTGAACACACTATGCCTTCATTAGTCAAAGAAATCGTCATATTTAGTTTCGTCATTAAATCTCGGCCCAGTATATTAACTGGTGTCTGTCGTGAATACAACAATGGAAAAATATCACATTGTCCTATAGAGACTGGCAATTTTTCAGTAAAAGGAACTCTACTTGTAGCTCCTGAGAATCCTTGAGCATTCATGGCATTACCCGATAATAAAAATGTTCACTCTCATATACATGAGCGAGTTGCACCCGTGTCTACTAAAAAAGAAAAGCACTTGCCTCCCATAGTGATGTCAACCCTCGGTTCCTCTTGAGGATTGGGAGTCACTGATAGTACCGAGCACATGAAATCACTCAGTGAGCTGTCCTATTGTGGGTACATGCTTTTTCCTGTGCCAGTAAAAGGATTGCCACCCTCGACAGTGACACCCCCTATACTAGGAGCCAATAGCTATCCTGTGTTTGCGCTCTGCTGTATCTGCATCGGTGTTTGTTGGGACTGCCCTTGTGGATTCATTGGTGTTTGTTGTGGCTGCAAAGTTTGTTGCATTTTCAGCGCTTGTGCTTGAGACAATGTCTGATCTTGGGCAAACCCATCCCTACTTTGTGAGCTATGAGCGGTCCCCCATCTTGTGAACTGCCCATTCTGCACATACCTTTGGCTCCCACATGTTCGTGCTATGTGCCCTGTCATTGAACATGTCCAACATACAGGGGCGAGTCTTCTTATTTGCCCTCCCTGCATGCCTTGATTAGTCATAGTCTGAAACCCACCTTAGTTATTCTGAAAGTTCCCTTGATTATTCTGAAAGCTTGCTCTTCCACAGAATCTTCCCCTACTTCTTGGTATGAATCCATTCTCTCTTTGATCAAACTGCCTTTGGTTATTCACATTCGGCATGCTTACTCTTTGCTGCAATCCTGTTTCTTCTTCACTAGTTAACATTGCCCCTTCTATAGCATACTTGGATAGCTTCTTCTGTACTAGCTTGGCTTCCTCGAGCTTTCTAACATCGTCTCTCTTCAGATTTTTCTCCTGCAACCATCTGCAATGATGCGCAATGATCTGCTGTATTTATGGCCATGATTTCGCCTCCATACCCACTAACTTCTTAAGCTCTCTCTGTGCCTTGTCTGGTAGTCCCTGACATAATGTATGATAAAATACAGGTATAGATTTTCCCCACGGCTCCCGCGTTTTCAAAGACCACTGTTCTTGGAAATTCTGAATGTAAACAAGCAGATCCTCCCCTTCCTGCATCTTTCGTGCCATTATAGCTCCCATATCTGACGTATCAGGATATTGTACTCAAAGCGCTTTCCAGTCTGCCTATCTACAATTATTAAACTGCGCTCCATCATCCGCTGTGTTCTGTGCACTGACAATCGCGTATCCTGCTCTCGACCAAATGTCATCAGCCCTCTCCCCAGGGATAGCTGCTAGAAGACCCTTAATGTCCCCTATGGCTAGCATATTTCCTCCTGTCATTTATTCTAATCCATAGATCCCTTTTAAGGCACCCAAAGTTAAACTCAGGAGCTTACCCCTTAAATTATCCTTATACATCTGGGGTCATGGTATATACTGTGGTATGGCTCCTCCTTTTTCTAATAACGGAAACTGTGAAATCCCAAATCACACTCATCTCCCAACTTCTGCCTGTCCATAGCAGGGACAATGGTTCTGCACTGTCTTCTTCCCACTATGGGATTGCCCTTTAGGTTGGTCTGCCCGTGCCAGGGGCTCTGGCGTCCTTGATTTAGGTAGCTCTAGATCCGACCATCTTACTTCCCTTTCTGATGGAGAACACCCCTCCGGACCACATGCACGAGCGTCCTCCTCCCCACGGAAGGTTTCTCTGTCTTCGTCTGACATCTCTCTTGCTCATCTGTGTTTAACGTTAGTTTGTCAAAAGACAAAGCTCTATGCTTGAGGTTAAACAAACCTTTTTCTTTGCCTTCGTGACAGAGTTCCCTCAAATCAATTGTCTTTCCCTTTATTTTCCAATTCACTTTTTGTCCTCATCTCCTGATAGGCCTTTTCAATACTATCTCCACTAGCTCCTATATAAAAAGTATCTTCTAAATCTACCCTAGAGGGTCCTGCCATTGGTTCTTGCGTTGGGAAGAACTCCTCTATGCCCTCCCATGCCACTTCTGGATTAGCTTCCATTAACTCTTTCTTTATGCGATCGATGTGCGTGCCCTTTGCCTTTTCTTCTGTTCCATTTCTTCGTCAAACTCTCTTCATTTCTTTGCTTCCTCCCTGACCATTTCCTCTTCCTGTCTTTTCACCTCTCTTCTCTCATTTGCTCTACGCACTTCTTCATCGCTGCATCTTTGCATTCTTTTATCTCTTAATTTCTGTTCTTCCCCTTCTTCTCTTCTTTTTTCTAGCCTGTCCCGTTCTTCAACTGCTCTTTGTCAATTGTCATACTTTCTTCTTTGCTCCTTTGCTCTCTCCTGCTTCCTTAACTATTCATCTTGATATAATTGTTCCCGTCTTTGTCTACTCTTTCTTTTAGCTTCGTTGTCCTTCAATCATTTCTCTCATTCTTTGTCTTTCTTATCTTGCTCGTCCTGATCTTCCTTTTGCCTTACTTCCTCAATGCTTTTTCCATCAAGTTTGAGCAATATATCACCACCCACCCATTTGTTCTGTGTGAGCGCTACCTTGTCAGCTTTATCTTTCTCGCCTTTCCATATCTTTGTTTCTTTCTCTATGTCTAGGGACATACCTGGTCGTTCACATCTCTCCTTGTCCCGTGGGACTTTAGGGATCACATCTCTTTCTGGAGTCTTTTCGTGACCCTTATAACTGTTACATGCAGGTGACATATGTGTCAGGTTGCTATACCCTGTTGCTGCGTTAAGCTCTCTTAGAGGTTGTAATCTTTCAACTTTTGTACTTTTGTCATTTACTTCAGGCACGGGGGGGAAGCAGAAGTCTCTTCACCACCCTCTTTACACTTGTTAAGCATCCAGTCCTCAGGAAGAGGGTCTTCCCTTTCCTCCTGGTACATCTTCCAAAGCTCTAAACTAGCTAGCCTCTTTTCTAGCTTCTTTCCCGTGTACGCTGCGTGCAAATATGTTGTCATGTGTTGCAAAACTGCTTTGGACAGTGATCCCCCCTGTGGCCATGGCATGGACATTTTATCTGCCGTGCCCTTAACCCATTCTGCACTGTACTGTTTAAGCTTGGGTGAGTGTTTTGGCAGCTGTCCGCACAAGTGCATAAGCAGAGTAACATCCTCCATCATGACTAGTCACAATCGACTGTCAATACTCACCGTTATTTTATACAAATAAATACTTTCAGAAAAATAATACAATACCAATCGTCGCAGCTCCAAACCTGTTTTACTTTACTTCAATCTACTTATTCACTCAACATCATCAGTCGACTAAATAAATAATCACTTTTCAGCCTTTTACCACAATCTATTACTTTTCATTACTTCACTACCTCACCATAAACAACACATACAATATATAAACAAACAGACAAACTGACATACTGGCCGTCCCACATAAATCTCTGTCAACGCTCCTCATGACTTATTCCTGCCCCTAATAATGACTCCGATCGGAGTTTGAATTATCCTCTTTAACAATCCTTGATCGTCCGTAGCCTAGGTACGTACACTTGGACTCTAGGACAAATTCCTTCTAAACGTCCTTGACATAGGATTCTGGGCTTATCATATAGATTGCTCCTCGTCTATATACCTTAAACTTAGATGCTCTTCATCGTTAAACTAAAGATACCCTAACCAACCCTCTGTTTCTCTTTCCCCGTTATCTCTTTATCACTTTCCCCACTCAATGCCCATTCATCATTTGCCCTATCTCTCAGTCTACTCACCATTCGTGTTTAAGCTTCTGTCCCTCGAGATTGCCTCCTCCAAAACCAGCAGTTTCAGCCTCCTGTCTTCAGTGACTTGCACATTTTTTTTTACTAATGGCCACTATCTACATGGAGCTTCAAGTTCCTCCAGCTAAATGGTGGAGGACACTCGCTATTTCAAGACCCTTAAAAGCCTACTAGATTGATGGGTCTTTTAATAACCCTGACCTCTCTGCTAGCATGTGAACTTGTGTACCCAACACTAGGCCCTTTGAGACGAGGAGGCAATACTTTGAGATGGATGGAGATGCAGAATATACTCAAACATCAATAAACAGACTGACTCAGGAAGTTGGCAAAGTACATCTGTTTTAATATCAATTATCTAAAACAGGAAGTTACAACGAACATCAACAAACATCCGCTCGATCTTCTGACTCAACGATTTTCATAAAAAATACAACATTTATAGTAAAAACTCATCCTCATTGATGTCAATCTATGTGGCAAACTACAAAAACCTAATTGGGAAAGTGATTGGCTTAACAGGAACATCTAGGTATACGTTCCATACATTTTGGGAAGGTGATTGGGTTTCTAACATAAGGTGGGGCAACTAAGCCCTCCTCTAGTGCAAGTCACAATGAACATCATCAAATACACAATGTCCCGTTGGTTATACAAACTATAGGGCTCTCTATTACGTGTCTCTCTACAATTGGTTGGAACCCTTGCACCCCTCTGTACTATTCCACACACACTAGCAGCATGCAGGCTGGCACCGAGGTGCTGGTGGGCTGGTCATAACCATAGTTTCCCACCTCATTAGCCTGTCATCTATCATCACTCTTGCAGTCTGCCAGTCAATTAGCCCTTTGATCATTGGCCTTGAAATGTTCTCTGTGCCTGAGAATAAAAGGGAGTAGAGGCATACTCTGTCTCTTGGTTTAGATAAAGCTCAACTCAGTATCTATTTTCATCCATCCACGTGACTAGAAACCATGTTTCAGAGCTTTTCGGTATTTGAAATAGTATTAAATGATGAACCTCTGACGTCTTCAATGTTCTTGCTCCTCACCTCAAACAGGAGTTTGTTCTTTTCACACGTTTTGTAGCTACTGAATGAACAACCAAGCTCTCGGTGGCCTTGACTTCCCGGTACTGGGCCAACCAAGCTGTCCTTGAATCTACCTCCGGTATTAAGTTGTTTTTTCCAACTGCATCACACTCAAAAAGCCTGTCTATTTACTGGGGCAAACTCTGCTAAAGTGCATTGTGGAACATCCATAGTCTATACATTGTTAGGCATATACGTTGGCGCATTGCCGCAATCTATTTACTACGTAGCCAGCCTTTAAGCATACTTTATCTTTATCTACTTGCGTTACTGCGTCTGTACAATTGTAAAATGACTTGATGTTTCCTTCATCATTTCTTTAACATGAGCATCTTCATCTCGAGCCCGAAATGTTGCTCATCTTTAACAACTCCCCCTTAGATCTTCATAGAATGCTAACATTCTGTAGCCTCTTGTCTTTTCTCTGGATACATCAGCTCTGCTTTGCCTGACGTCATCAATCTTCTAATTTGCTTGTTTTTCACACTTCTTCTGGGATTTCATTTCATTCAAATGGCCATCATATTGTCAGGAGTGCATGTATGGCTTTCTCAATAGGTATCTTACTTCCAGGATTCTTTTCGGTATAGGTACTCTCACTGGTACTGCATGTGTCTCACACTCTGGCTCCCAACATATAGGCATCATGGGGGTGGAGCTTTGAGTGGGATTACTTGGCTCCACCTCTACAAATACCTGTTCAAATCTTCCTTCCAGCTTCATCTTCCAGCTCTCCAAAATCAATACCAGTTCACATTTTAGGTCATGCAGGCTTTTCACTAGTTCACATAGATTGCTCTAGTTTTTCATTTCAAACTCACTTTCAACAACTGTTGCAAAACATATGCTTCTGTATATTTACTTTTCTTGGTTCTTTCCACGAAGGGGGGCACTCAGTCTAGGTGCAGTTGTCGGACCACGGTCCACCCATTACAGGTCACTCAACCGATACCCTTATGCACTTTGTTACACTTTCTGCATTTGTCTGGCTTTTGCCAACACAGGTTTTGGGCCTCATTACGACTCAGGCGGTAAGGGTTTTACGGCGGCGTAAACAGCGCCGACCCTTACCGCCTGAGTATGAGGTCCCTTAGCGCCATGGCGGATTTAACACCTGCTTTTAGCAGGTGTTAAAATCCATGGCGCTAAGGGACCATGGAGTTAATTACGCCACCGTAATTTACGGTGGCGTAATTAACGCCTTCCCCACTCCCATTATGCCCTATGGGGCAAAAATGGGAATGGGGAAGGGTAAATGGGGATTGGGGACTTACCGCCCCGCCAACCTCGGAATGGGGCGGTAAGTCCGCCAACCACCATGGCGTAAACATAGTTTACGCCATGGTGGTAAAGTCACGGCCCAGGCGGTAACTTACCGCCTGGGTCGTAATGAGGCCCTTTGTCTCTTAAGCTGTAGTTCCTTGGGCTCTTGTATCTTTGGTAAAAACTTAGCTTCTCATTGAATATCCTTCTTGGTATGCTTTTGGCTTTGCAACTACTTGTGTCCCACGCAATTCATTCTGTGGTGTTTTCCATTAGCACCACCTTGTTTGCACTTCATTCATAAGTGCTCATCACTTGCATTTGCTCTGTGCGGTATTCAAATGTGTTCGCAATGTCTTTCAGTCAGTTTGGTATTCAATATTGCTTGTTTCAACTATCAAAAGTGCTCGCAATAGTTTGCAGCTGGTTCGGTATTCAAATACACTTGCTTTGGCCTTCCAAAGTACTTGCAGCAGTTTTTTTTAAAAAAATTTTTTTTTTTTTTTTTTTTTAAAGCTACAGTTTTAACATATAGAGAAAACTTTTGTTTCAAATGGTCACTTCGAAGATTGAGAAAAAACAAAACAGCATCCCAAAGGTTCATCACAATTAGTTCAAGGTTCGAAGGTTCAGAAATTTCTTTGAGGTGATTAATTTTTGAGTTAGCTAGAACTAAAGCTAGCACGATTCTTCATTCCTGAGTAGACTAAGGACGACAGACGGAAGATACAAGGATAAAAAGCAGAATTCAAATGCAACATAAACAAGCTTTGTCTCAAACTGCCAACAGATCGGTTTCTGATCTATTAAAGGTCTAAGCACAAATGCTCTCAACAGATTCAAGTCAGAAAGTGACGAAGTCACACCACAGGCCCTCGTGGGGCATGCCTAACTTGCAAGCACAGTTAGCATGGAGACTGAAGCAATATATTTAAGTAATTTACAATGGCACATACGTGTTTAACGTTATTGCCACTGGAAGACAGCAGTTTTTCAGTTTGTTTGGCATTCAAACATGCTTGTTTCCAGTCCCTGGAGCTCTCCAGTATGAGTGTTCCCTTCTTTTCACTCACTGAATGGTTGTATACGCCAGCTTGCTCTGCTTCTCTCTCGCAGGTGTTACAGAGAGCAGTGCTCATCCTCCTGGAACACTGCAACGTATAGCTCTGCTCTTTCCCAGTAGCAGTTACTGAGAGCACCACTCGCTCCTTCGGAGAACTGCAGTGATTGGAAGGCTTCGGTGCCCCCACAGCTCCTGCTATGGATAGCGGACTTAGAGGACAGCAGGATCCTAGACCCTCTCGGGCCAGCCTTAACCCCAGCGTCTCTCTCTCACTCCTGCTCTTTATTGCTTCTCTCAAGCCTGTTTCTCTCCAGCCTGCTCCGATTCTCCAAGCCGCTTCCTTCTCTCTAGGCCTTCTCTCCATCTTGTTAAATGATCACAGGTGCTGCAAGTCATTGACTTTAATTGCCTGACCAAGGTGAAACCGATTCACTGGACATGCCTGACTCTTTGAAATGAAGTCCTCCATAGCCCTCTTCCGCGTCTCAGTACCGCAGTGGAGTTTAGGGAGGTTCGAATAGAAGGAAGTGGGCATAACTCTGTGTTGTCTCCTCCTCATCCCAGAATTACAATGACATTTCTGTGGGATATTTTGGGGGGAAGCAAGGGAAAAAGACTGACAGTAGTGTACAATAGCAGTTACATGCCTCTGTAGGAAATCCCACCGCCTATCTCCTATATGTTGGACTCCTGAGATTGTGCCAAGCTTAACACCAGATTTTGTGACCATACCACGGCGAGTATTCAAAAGAAGGTAAACACTGAGAAAGCTCTATTGAATTGATCCCCGAAGAGACGATAATCTGATGGGGGAAAGAGGAGCTGGTGACATCTTGAAAGACGAGCGGGACGCCCTGAGGATAATGGCTGCAGAGAATGCATGGATCTTACAGAAACTGATGATGAAGTTAAAAATTGAGTAAACTTTCATATGCGAAAAGGAGATTGCCAGTGTGCGAAGCACTGCAGAAAATGCAAGTTGTTCAATAAACTGTACAGATGCTGTAAAGCAGGTAGATTAAGTAGTCTTAGACGCTGGCTATATGTAGTGAATAGACAGCAGGCGAAAGCCACCATTTTATAGAAAATGGACATCAGTGTCATGAATTTAGTAAGCCAGGACCCATGGGGAGAAAAGGCGAGAACTGTGTTGGAGCAAAAATAAGCTGAGAGCATAGAAACGAATGGTGAGGCTGTCTGGCCTGGTTACAAAGCTGAAGAAGCGAAGCTCGGTTATTTATTCTTGAAGGCAGTGAATGTGCAAAGCTGAATCATCCCTTGCTAAGGTGCAAAGAAAGAACACCAAGTGTGGCAGGTTTTATGCAAAATGGACCAAATCGTGGTCTCCTGTCACGTGAGCCAAGGATGGAAATAGAGTTGAGCTTGAAGTCCGAGAACAACGATAGTGAAAGCCTGTACTCCCATATATTCCCAAAGACAGGATACTTTGCAAGGCCAAGTTCAAAGACAATCTGCATGGCAGAAGGTATGGCTGATGAGAGATGTTGGGTTAATTGGGTGGGGAGGTAAAGTCAAGTCCACCTGCTGGCACCTGGGTCTGAACATATGTGCTGCTAAGTGAACCGAATGTTCTAGACATGGTACAACCATGCCAACCAATTATAGAGGGCCGTATAACGAGGAAATCCAATGTTGAACTGTGTATTTAATAGTGTTGAAGATGACATTTTGTTTAGAGGTAGGCATAAGTTGTCCACCTGGGCAGCCAACCACAAACCTAGTTCCTATCCATTGTATACTTAGATGTTCCCCTTAAGCCTATCACAACCTTTGATAGGTTTTCTATTATTTGCCACTTAGTATGACATCACGTCTGATGTCTTTTTTGCAGATAAGGATGTTTTTATGAGAAATCCACTGGGAGCTCGAGCTAATGTCAGTTGATGTCTGTTGAAACTCACTGTTTTAGTTAATTGTTAATAAAACAGCACATTTTCTCTCTTCCTGAGTTGGTTAAATTATTTGGTGTCAGAGTTATTCTGCATCCCCATCCATTGCATGCGCGAGACCCAAAGGGCCATATGCTCATGTGGGAGCGGTGCGGATGGTTGGAAAAGATGCAAACTAGATTGTCTCCAGATTTTCGGACAATCAGGCATCCTCTGCCATTAGCTAAAAGATCGCAGGGTTTCCTGTGGAGAAAGCAATAGAACTAAACTTGCAAGAAAAACCGAGACAGTGGGTAGGTCCCCCTTTGACAAAATCCCTGCCTGGTTTCCACGGGCGCTCTGTGAACGAAAGGCAAAGTGGTTGGATTGGAGGAGGAGTCGACACTGAATGCCTCGAGTCGATTAACAAATTAATGGTGAGTAGACAAAGGGGAATTGCAAATAAAGGGGATAGGATTCTGATATGATATGATGAGGCAAGGAAGGGGGAACAGAGGGAGGTCAAATACAACAAGCTTGCTAGGCCCAGTGACATTGAGATTGCGCAAGTGCAGGTGGAGGGGAGAAGTGCCAGGGGAAAAAAGTGCCAGGGGAGGGGGCAGTGCTTTAGATGGGATCAAAACAATAACAAGAAGTGCGGCCAGCAGGTGGCAGGTGCACGGGTAGGTGCAGACAGCAGAGGTCCAAATGTGCAGGTAGGGGGACTGCAGGGTTACAGATACAGACCAAAGTGCAAGGGTAGCCGGGAGGCAGTGCGGTTGTGAAACTGGGCGTATAGGGATCTGGGCCCAAAATCAGGTGTAGCCAGGTGACCAGTGCCGTATCAGACAGGAAATCAGCAGGGGAGAGGAAGAGAGAAGGCAGAAACAAAGAGGAAGGTCTTGAGGTGCTTCCGGAGATGGTTCTCCTCGAGTTTCAGAGAGGCAGGGAGTCTGTTCCAGAAGGAGGCCCCAGCTGAAGAAAGAGATCTACCACCAACTCGTTGCTTGGAGACGCGACTGACCGTGTGGGAGTTGGAGGTGGAGGAGCGAAGTGCTCGAGTAGGAAGGTATTTACGAAGAGAGAGTTGGAGGTATTGAGGACCCAGGCCTCAGAAGGCCTTGTGGACAATGCAGAGGGTCTTGAACTTAAACCTTGCAGCCACTGGGAGCCAATGCAGAGATTTCAGTGCTGGAGAGATACGATCCCTGGGCTTGAGGCCAAGGACAAGTCTTGCAGTCTCGTTCTGGATAAGTTGCAGAGGGCAGAGAGTAGAAGCAGGCAGATTCAGAAAGAGACTGTTGCAGTGGTCCAGCCTAGAGAGAACCATAGCTCTAGAGACAGTGAGCTTCTGGGGGAAGGAGAGGAAAGGAAGAATACCTCTGAGGAGGTGCAGTTGGTAGTTGGACTTCTTAGAGATTTCAGAGATGTGAGGAGAGAAGGAGAGTGTGGAGTCAAAGATGACCCGGAGGTTCATAGCCTCAAAGGTGGGAGCAGGAAGAGGGCCAAGGGAGGCCAGCCAGAGAGTGACAGGAAAAGAGGTAATTTTTAAGTAACAGGAAATATTGTGTGAAGAAAAGGTAACGCCTAGAAGTCCTGGCTCAAAGGAGTTTCAGAAGGAGAAGTTTCAAATCCCAAGAGGGGTAGAGCAGAAACATATAACACGTATAAGATTTACGTAAGGTGACATCTCAAACCCTGTATAGGTTATGAAGTAAAGGCCAGAGAGAAAAAGGTGATCACAGTGTTTATTAATGTGTAATGTCGACTAGTCTGTATGTTGTTTGTTGAGTAAAAATATCAAAGAGAGATAGAAGTTGTGAAGTCATTGAAAAAGTTGAGGCGCAATAGTGATTGAGCATAGTGAAGTGATTGGTACCAATCAAAAGGTAGATATAGCTAATTAAGAAATTAGAAGCTTGAGCGGCATTTGATGGTGCATTCTCATATTAGTTGTTTTAAAGGCGTTGAAAAGGTGGTGAGTTAAGCAAAAGTGTAAAGGTTATTTCATAAAGTCTGGTAAGCATTGACAGTCTAAGTTATATGTTGGAGACCTGGTTCTCATTAAAAGCCATACTAGAAAGTGGCATGAGCCACAATTCAATGGTCCCTTTTGCGTTGAGAATATAACCCGTTCAGCTGTAAAGGTCCAAGGAAGACAGGCTTGGCTTCACCTGGGTGATGTAAAAGCCTATAAAGGTGAGACCCGCCCCCCCAATGTTGCTGATCCAGAAGCAAGGAAAGAAGAAGAATTTCAACGTGTGCTGACTCGATCAATGACGAAGAAGAAGGATGATAAAGCAACTACCAGTGGATAATACACATTTCTCTTGGCCTGAAATTCAAAAGAACACTCCTTATAGATATTTTAGCAGGAGTGCAAAGACTTGCTGAGATTTTCCGGAATTTCGAAAATGAACTTTTAGAAACATTTTGAAGTGTCAAAGTCATGCCTAAAGGTCAGTTCCTGATCAGAAATTGGAAACGAGATCAGTATCCAGATTTATTCTGTGGTGGATACCTGTTTTAAGCAGTTAAACATATGGTACGTGCCGACAGTGATGTTCATTGGCTTGTGCTTGCTTTCTTTGTGTTTATACTTCAAGCTTATCCTGTTCTTATCAGAAGAGACGTTGATATTCTCACTTTTTTGCAGGATCCTAAAAATGGCCCAGTGTCAAAGAAGGATTCTTTAGGCTCTGATTAAATCGCTAGATTACACCATTCATTCAAGGCCCATGGATGGATGTGTGGCATGACTCTTTGCGCAACAGGTTTTTAAGCTTGCTCACTCATTTGGACTTGAATGTGGATCAGTGAGGAGCTCTTTTGGGAAACTCACACAGGAAAAGTAGGGAACTAAGTATATAATAATTTGTTGGGTCCCTTTGTTCCTTGAGGAAAATGCCTCTGGGTACTTTGTAGCTGAGTTCACAATTACCAAAATATAATAGTTATATCCTTTTGAAGGTTTCAGAGGCCCCATAATATCCATTCCCAGAATGGCAACAAAAGAATGGCACGTCAATAATAGGCAAGTTTTGCACCTGAGTTGTGTTACTTCTACTTGAGTTGTATTTTGGCAGATTCCATACTGCTCCCAGATCTTTTGGTTTTGCTGGTAAATCCTGGGCCAATGAAACCTACTAAGAACTTGGTCTGTGTTTTAACAATGCCCTGATGCCCCAGAGTCAGATGGGATAACTCCAATACTGTGGTTCTAAAAGAGGGTATGGAACTAGGGGGTAGTAAAACATTTGCCTTTCCCCTTAACATTGGTATTTTCTCATTAGATCAAGCCTCTTCTCTCTACACAACAGTATTCCTTCTTAATGTCTGGCCCTGCTCCACAGACATAGGGACTCATTACAGTTGTGGAGGTATTTTGGTGGTAAATGTGCTGAAATACCACCAAAACGATTTACTGCTTCCGCCACTTGGACTGACGGACTTACCGCCAGATTACAAGTGGCAGTATGGCAGTGTTATTATCAATTTATGGAGACCATGGGACAACCTGGGCAAATGGTTGTTTTTTGCCAGTAAAATGGCAGAATTACCTCTAGCATTTTGCTGGAGGTTTTTGCTACACCCCACTACCAAAACCATAGTTTGGTGGTGCACTAATTTGGCGATAATGAACTAGGAACACTGTTACATCCACGTTACCGACGATTTTGGCCACACCGCCCAACTTGTAATGAGACCCATAGTTTGGTTAAACGTGAACCTAGGAGACAGGTCATTACATAGCCCTTTCTTGGACCGAGCGGAAGAGTTTCCACTGGTTCTACCTTTACCTTGAGACCAGGGACAATAGGATGAGACAACCATTCTCTCACCTTAGATTAGCCAGTATTCCTACTACCTCCACTACATGTGGCTTAAATAAAATGACAGGGACAAATAGGATGAGACAACCATTCTCTCACCTTAGATTAGCCAGTATTCCTACTACCTCCACTACATGTGGCTTAAATAAAATGACAGGGACAAATAGGATGAGACAACCATTCTCTCACCTTAGATTAGCCAGTATTCCTGCTACCTCCACTACATGTGGCTTAAATAAAATGACACATCACCTGCACAACCGGGTCTTCTTATTGTACCTGAGACGTGTAATTGCCATGATTAATCATTAAAACTGGATCACCCCACAACAATCTTCATCCACGACTCCAGTCAAGTCCCATTCGATAATTGGAGTCTCAGGGCACTGAAAATCACAGTCCGACCTCTGAATTGTATATTTATATCATTTCTACTAAAGAGGTTGAACCCAGCAGACAATTGGGTGGCTTTAAAAGGAATTAATTGTTTCCCTTTTGAAAACTCTCACATATTTTAATTGTGGGAAGGTTGGGGCATCCCTATTCAGGTCCTTACAATCCCACTCTAACACCACATGTCACGAAGACAGGTAGGATTAACATGAGTCAGTGACAGAGGTACTCTAATTAGACAAGGATTTATTAAAGATAGTTGCAATTGTGGGGCAAATAAATTTATTGGAACGCCAAACGTCCGAAACAGGATAGTTTTTTCTTTGGTATTATGGTTGAGTTTTTCTTCTATTTTGAGTTTTCAGTATAACAAAAAGGTTGTAACAAAATAATTTGACATCTTAAAGCATGTATAGCATGATTAATGTCGCAGACGAGAGGGCGTAGGGACGAAGTATTGCATCAGTAAATCATTGAGTTCCTTTGGTACAGCTTTAATATAGAATAATAGGTTGGCAAGAATAAAGAATTATAGCAATGTACGGTGTGGGATTTACAATTTAGAAAAAATGAAACCCGCTAACTGTTGCCAATAACATTAAAAAAAAAGTCAATTTATTAACAAACACAATAGTCAAACCTATCTTTTGCTCTGTAGCCTAACAACCACACTCCAAAGGTATAATCAACGTGCATCACATACTCTGTAGAGTAGTTATAACGGTATAGGATAAAGTATTAAGATTCATCTCATGGTGACAAATTGACTTCTGTCCTGCCGGAGCTCAAGAATGAGCAGAGGCTAAAGTGCCTACTCAGCCCTGACACATCTACAAACCAAGAGCTAAACCAATAATAAAGGCAAAAAAAGCACAGTTAGGAGATATACCTCCTTCACCTTTTGTGGTAACGTGGGCCAAAGGAAGGCAATACTCTCAAGAGGGGTTTGAATGTGATTCAGTAGCAAACTGAACAGCAATGTATAACAGTGTACAGGTAGCTGGTGCTTCAGGGTACGGGTCGGCTAGGTTCCATTGTATGCAAAAAACACAAGTACGCCTGGGGTTGTAGTTCTTCAAAAATAAACTAAGGGATACAAGTAGAGAAACCCAAGTACTCAAGACCTTGCTGCGTTTGATAAAAAAAATGTGTTCCTTTAGTCAAAATATAAGCATATCTTCGGATTAAAGTAAATGAGCGGTGAGACTGGATGACTCGTTTTCAGGAAGAAATATTCATCTTCAGCTATTAGTTCTAGGTCACACCACTGGCGGAGCATAGTGAAGTAGATTAGATTAGTGTCATTTAGAACTGATTTCTCCACTGGCTCATAACAGTCTACATTATTGAGCTGTCTTGCCGCTTCAATTTTATATTTCTCACTGTCCGTTACTACTATGCTCCCACCTTTGTCGAGGGATGGATAACTATTTTAAGCGTTTCTAGTGCATTAAATTGCAGGAACCTCACATTTCTTTGTGAAGAAGCTTGAGCTATAGACAGATTGCTGACATGGATTGAAATGCTTAACAACATACTGTTTTCAGAGATAGTTGTCTGTGTCATACTAATTGGCCCTCTAGTGGCACTAGCCGCAATTACATCTGAGCAGGATATTGCATGTGGTACAATAGAGGTGAAAGGAACATGCTGCTGTTTGTCTCTGCTTTTAAAACATCGTCCCTATGGGGTGAATTGGCACAAAGCTGACATTTATGTCGCCATGATGCCAATATGAGAACTATCGCACATTTGCACTTTAAATCACCGAAATTAAAAGACATGAGACACGTGGGGAGAAGAGGGATATTCAGCCATTGCCATCCCGTGTATTAAGATTGTCCTCACCAATTGGTGCACACACGATTATATATACTTGTGGACATAATGATTTGGCATTTCCAATATGGCAGTATTATTTAACTGCATCAGCAGAGCACTTTCAGCTCATGTGATCTCAGTATACACAGGATCCAGAGGGCGGAGCATGCCGCTCCTGCCATTGTTTTTAAACTCTACGGTGATACACGCATAGATGGATTAAATCAGCCTGTGAAAGCCTTTAAAATCTCTTGGAACTCGCAAACCTCTGAAACCAGCCCTCTCCCCATAGGTGTCCACCAAGGATCAGTCCTTGGACCACTGCTCTTCATCATCTATACCTCTGCCCTAGGAAGGCTTCTCTCATCTTTTGGCTTTCAGTATCACTTTTTACTTATGACACTCAAATATTTGTCTAATTTCACTCCTTTAACCCCCAGCCATTTCAGAATGGATTATAAACTGTTTCACTATGATTTGTCACTGGCGGTCTCTCTACTGCCTCTTCAAAAACAGAAGTAATCTTTCTCCCGTCTTCCAATGGCACCCATACTGTGATGAATCCTGCAAAGTCATCACTGGACCCCAGCCTAAGATCTCCTCCCAGGTGACTGGGAGAAGGAGGCTGCTACCTGATCCTAACACTGGGGGTGGTATCATGAGGGAGGAAGTGATGACTCCATCAGGAGTGGCACAGTATTCATCTTCTTTGGAGGATGAGAGGCCCATAATTCCCAAATACATAATGGCATGTTGTTATTACACAAGTCCCTCCCATGTAAATCCCCAAAGAACATACTATGAACATTCATCTAGACAAAGTAAGGTTTCTACGTTGGGAGTTCAAGAATTAAAGCTCTTCAAGACTGTCCTCTTCACTTCCTCCATCCCTCTCCCACTCCCCTGCTAATTCCCCCCTGCTGCTATGACTGGCTGCCTGGTCCCTTCTGAGTCTTACAGGGGCCGGGCCCTCCTCCTTCCAATCTTCTGCAGTACCCTCTTCCCAGAACCTGCCCTCAGGCACCTTTCCCTAACTCAGCCTACTGAGCCTGGTCCACCCCTGACTTGCACTTTTCCCTTACCCCTGTCTCCCTTTGCACTTGCCCTCCATGGGCTCCCTTAGCACTTATCCTGTCTCAGTCCTGGGGCCTCCCCCACTCCACTGCACTTTGTTTACTGCACTTGCATGATCCAAATGTCACAAAGCTTTAAAACAAGACGACTTCAAGAACAAGGGGAATTAATGGTGAACTCCCTACAAAAGTCCAACACCAGAGAAACATGGGACTTAATAAATAACTGCACCCTGAACCATCGAAGTAGACTTATATGTGGGGTCTCCGAGAACGATTGGATTAATCATTATACTGATGTCTTCTCTGCTAGATCTGACGATGTAGATTTACCAGACGAGATCTCAACACTTCCTTGGAGGAACATGATGGATGAAGGAGAAATTGAAACTGCAATTCGGAAATTAAAAGATTCCTCCGCGGCAGGTCCAGACGGACTGACGAATATCCATTTGAAGAAAGATCCAAAATCATGGGCAGTGATAATAAACATCTTATTCACTAGCATTGTACTAAAAAGAAAGATTCCAGAAACATGGACAAAAAGTATAACAGTGCCTATTTATAAAAAGGGTCAACGTGATTTGCCTTCAAACTACCGACCTATCTCGCTACTAGCAACAACAGGAAAACTGTTTGCAGCAGACTTACAGAAAAATCTGACAAAATGGGCAGAGACGAACAACATCATCGACCCGCGCCAAACAGGGTTCACAAAGCGGACAGGAACGGATTTAAACCTATTTATAATATCCATGTTAAAAACCAACGCAATAGAATTTAAAAAAGAACTACACTTGGCTTTTATCGATCTAAGTCAAGCATTTGACTCTGTCAACAGAAGAAAGTTATGGGAAAAACTAAAATCCTGGTCTTGTCCTGCGGACCTATTGAACCCGATAAGGGCGTTACATCAAAACACGACTACCCAAATCAGAGTAAACGATCGAGGAGATTTGACGGCCAACATCAGTATTAACAAGGGAGTGAAGCAAGGCTGTCCGCTTGCAGCAACACTGTTCAAATTGTTCATAGCCGATATTTCAGAAATCACTTCATGTACAAGACACTTCAGTCCAAAAATTAATAATCAAGAAGTTGCGATAATATGCTATGCCGACGACATAGTATTACTAGATGAAACAAGAATAGGGCTGCAACGACTTATAAACAACCTACAAACCTACATGCAAAAAAATGATTTGACGATCAATGTGGGAAAATCAAAGATCCTGACTATAAACGGCAAGAACAACGCCATAAGAAAAAAATTTAAATGGCATATAGAAGGTGAACCTCTCGAACGAATACAGATGATAAAATATTTAGGAATCGGACTCAATTCCTCGACAGTGGAAAAGAGTTGGATAGAAACGCTGCTAGTAAAAATCAGAAATCTAAGTGCACAAGGAAGGGTTCTGGACGGCAAATACGGAAAATTTTCACTGGTACCAGTTAGATTGTTCTATGTTCAAAAAGTCATGCCCTCCTTAGCATATGGAAGTGAAGCTGGTCTGAATCTAACACACAAACTATGGTCGAAACTGGAAAGTGGGTTTTGGAAAACAGTATTGAAGCTTCCAAGGTGTACTCCGATAGTGGCGATTAGAGCAGAACTGGGCCTCGAGTCACTCGAAGCTACAATGAAATGGAAATCATTATGCTTATTGAGGAAAATATGTGAAACCAGTCCGGCTGAAAGCTACAAACTACTGGCAACTAAAGGAGTAGATAAAAGCTCAATCTACCTTAATCATTGGAAAAGAGAATGGTCCCAGGTACTAACAAAAATGGACTCCTCGAAAGAAGAACTGATTACCAATCCCAGCAAAGTAAAAGAAAAGCTCATGAGACAGGACTGGATTGCTACAAGAGAAGCCAAAATGAAGCTATCGAATATAAACTCCTTGGCAGTCGAACATAGAAAAAGAAATATGCTTCCGGAGTACCTAGTAAAATTTCCATCATATACACATAGAGCAACACTACTAAAAATTCGATTAGGAGTCTATCCAACAAATGAATATAAACACAGAACTGGAGGAAGAGGCGTTAACGAGGGTCGCTGCAGGTTCTGCCAAGTAGATTCGCAACTAGAGACTCCGGTACATCTCTTGATGAACTGCACCGCCGTTTCAAAAGACAGAAAGCGTTTGTTATCCAAATATATGTCAACAACAACCCATTGCAACGATGAGGAACGATGGGATTATTTTATCCAAGGACACAATCCACGTTTCTCATGTGCGGGTATAAACTTTCTGGATAAAATCCTCAACGATAAAAATAATGACCTAGCAGAGGGAATCCGCAATTCATCCGGTTGCATTAAGTGAGGAAAAGAAAGGAAAGGAGTCGGCCTGAATTGAATTGGAAAGTGTGTTAAAAGTTTTAAATGAAACTAAAAAAACGACACTATAAATAAAAAAAAAAAAAAAAAAAAAAAAAAAAAATGTCACAAAGCCTAGTAGGACAGTTCTTTGTTTTTTATCCTCCCCTGTTCCCCTATCCCTTTTGTCTTGTGACTCTGGGAAACACTTTCTGCTGTATATGCACCATACAAATGTCTGATAAATAAATAAATAAATAAATAAATAAATAAATAAATAAATAAATAAATACATAAATATAACATCCTCTGATTGTCAGGATTCTGTATTAGGCAGAGGTTAGAACTCCAATGTTAAATCACAAATCTTTTACATAATATCCCCTAACTCCGACAGCCCTCAGTTCATAAAACAATCAAAACTAACTAAATGTCAAAAGACCAGAGCCACTATGGGCTTCAGGATCCATAACGCCTGTGGTACTGAGATGAGTAAGAAGGGCCCAGAGTTAGTAAGGATCAAAGGTGCCATTAACTAGAATGTGCGGTTTAGTTGTTATGTGGTTATACACAAAGGAGTCGTCCTTGCGCCAAACAAAATGAGGATGTGCTTCCAATAAGTAATAGAAGAGCAAGGATAGTACGTTCTGAATGTCTTCCCTCAAACGCCTCATTCAGGATTGTTCTTTATATTCTCTCAGAAAATAGATGTACTTGCTCGATAATGTCAAGTAGCAATTGATTGATTGCCACTAGGTTCCTTGGATCTCTCAGGAAAGTACGAACATCGGTTTGCCTTCCAACAAGATGAGGACGTTCTTCAACCAGGAAATAAAAGACCATTCCAACTAGTCTATTAGCATTGTCCTCAGATAGGGGCATCTGTGTTTTCCAAACTGTACTCAGGAAGCTGGAGAACTTGCTCTATTATGGCTGCAAGCAATCTCCTCATGATTGGAACATGTTTAGGATCCTGCGATGAACACTAACAGTTCTCCCCACAAGTGCAGGGTATCCACGAAGAAAGAAGAGAAAAACAGTAAGAATGATCGGGTGAACGTGGCCATCAGGTACTACCATGGGTGGCCCAAAAAAAACTCAGTGAGAAAGGAATCGGGGAACTGTTTCCTCTTCCAGTCATCAAAAAGGAATTCCAAATCTAGCATCTTTCCCTTCTCGATCAAGACTTTAAACGTGTCTCAGTCCAATGTCAACAAACTCCTATGGCTCAAGAACAAATAACTTCTTCTTTCACTCCTCATTTAGTAGCTTATAAAGAGTGGCTCAATAGAACCACAGACCAATGTACTCTTTATCTGTCTATTGGACAGTCTCTGCATCCTTTTTCCTCGTCATCGATCTGGTCTGCACATGCTGAGCTTCTTCTCTGATGCATGCTTCTGACTGGGGTGGGAGTGAGGGAGTCTACATTCTCCGGTGTAGACTTTCATGTCGCTGAGGAATATCCAAGCTTGTCTTCCCAAGAGTTTTACTGCTGAAGGTGTGACATCCTCCACAATGAAAGGGCCATGAAAACGTGGTTCATACCACTTATGAACAAAGTTCCTGATTAACACCTGATCACCGGGAAAAATTCTAGGCAGTAGTAATTCTTTTTGTCTGGTTGCTGTATGGTCTTCATTTGTGCTCTGAGCCTGACACTCTGTCCGCTTGAGTTGTTCTAAAATGACAGAGATACTTGTAGTCATACACATTAAGTAGGCATATGGCTCATTTCCTAACAATTCTGCTGTTATCTGGGCATCACTTCTAGTTCTTGATAGAGGAGTGAGGTGTGACCTCATTCGCCTCCCTCTCACTATCTCATGGGGCGTAAGATGGTGGTCAGAGCCTGGCTGATTCCTCAAAACATATAATGCAAGGGGCAGGCAATGTAACCATCCTTTCTTCAATGTACGCTTTAATTGGGCTATCCTTTTCTTAAGCAGGCCATTGAGTCTCTCACAGATCCCATTCACTTTCTAGTGATAAGCCGAAGAGAACTTGTGCTTTATACTAAGCAACAAGCTTATTTGCTCAAAGACTTTGTTTACAAAATGGGGGCCATTATCTGATCTTAATACTTCACATATTCCCCATCTAGGAAACACTTCGCATACTAAAGATTTTGCTGCACAGGTGGAATCTGGATGTGTACACAGACCAGCTTAATTCCACCTTGAAAAGGGACATAATACCACTATCATATATCTGTATCCATTACAAATCTGCAGCATATCGACATAGTCGATGTGTATATGCTGAAAGGGACCATTAGATCATGGGATAACTCCTCTAACTGTACGCAGTGTGTGCCCAGCAGTAAACTTTTGACATACGATGCAGTACACTACATAAAATACAATGTGTTCTAAAAGGTCTGGTACGAACCAGTCCTCCACAATAGCTGCTGCAAGTCTTTCTCTAGTGACATGCGCATGGTAGTGCAGCTGTTTGAATGCCACCCTTAATAAGGCTACAGGTATCACCGGTTTACCAGTGCTTTCCTGTCACAGAAATGCTTTGGAAGGGGTTAAAGAACACCCCCTCCATGTCCACAGATCTTTCTCATCCTATGGTGCTTCCCCTTGAATTTTCATTAATTGAGTTTTAGACAAATTGTTAAAACTGTCATTCATACTCATCATCACCACCATTCTTTCGTTCACATCAGGCTTATCAAAGATCATATGTCTTCTGAACATGAAACTCGTTTTGCTTCTTCGTCTGCGGCTTGATTTCCATGTGAAATGAAGACTGCTCTCTTAGTGTGAGCTGCACATTTGACGATTGTGATGGCTACTGGGAGCTGTAGTGCTCTAATAAGTCTGTCCAATAAAGTGGCATGTTGCACTGGAGTGCCATCTCCTCGGAGGTAGCCCCTCCTTTTCCAACATGCAAGCCCTGAGTGTACTGTCGACATCACATAGGTGGAGTTACTGTACACTGTTACTTCCGGGCCTGTGTTTTTCTTGAGCGTGACAATCAGCACCACTAATTCTGCTGCCTGTGCTGAAAAGTGAGACGGTAGTCGTGCACTTATTAATTCTTCAAATTCCCCATTGGCCCTGTGCTATACCACAGCAGCACCTGTATATTTTTCCAATCGTTTTGATCGATTTTTGAAGAACCGTCAATAAAGAGGATTTCCCCAGCTGCTAAAGCATTTTCCTTCACCCTCGGGATCGCATCATAAAATTCCTCATAATTCGAACAATCATGTGCATGCTCGTCTTTCGTCATTGGTTCGGCTACAAACATGGCAGGATTAACTATTCTACATTTGACTATTTTCATTGCTAGATTTGATATGACCACCTCTTTGAGACGTCAAAGTACCCTTAGGTTTTTACAAAATAGCAAACAAAGCATGTTCAACAAGTAACGGCATGCAACACCCCATCACTATACTGACAGTTTTCTCAACAGCGAATGCGGCGGCTGCCAAAGATTGTTCGCAGGGGAAGTGACCACTCATTACTGGGTCCAGAATCCCACTGTAGTATGCTAGAGGCTTGTACCCAAATGTGGTTCTCTGCGTGAGTACTACTGTCATGACTGTTCCATTTGCGTGTGAAAATAAGAAGAATTCCTCAGCATAATTGGGAATCCTTAAGACTGGAGCTGTGCAAATTGCTTTTTTCAAATCATCAAACCCTTCCTCCATTTCCTCAGTCCAGACAATTTTTTCCGGACTTGCCTGTGCCTTTTTCATCAGAGCCTGTAACAAGGGTCTTACATATGAGCTATAATCGAATATCTATCCTCTAACATAATTGCACAGTCCCAAAAATCTGTTCATGTGCTTTATCGTGTGTGGCGTCGCCATTTTTGAAATAGCCTCAGCCCTTTCAGATGTAACTTTCTTTCCATCATGCATGATTAACTGCCCTATGTATAACACCTCTTCTTGGCAATACTGCAATTTCTCTTTGTCTACTTTATATCCTTTGTCTGCTAGAATAATCATTAGCTCAGTTAAATCATGTCTGCACTCTTCCTCTGAGGTGCTGCAGACTAAAATGTCATCCACGTATTGCAACATGACACATTGTAAATCAATATTGCTCAAGTCCATCTGCAGGACTCTATTGAAAATCGATGGGGACTCACAGTACCCCTGGGGTAATCTTGTGCTTTTTAACTTAGTCTGTCTGAATGTAAATTACGTCAGATCTTGAGAATCCTTATACAATGGGATTGAGAAAAACTAATTTTTCAAGTCAATCACAGTGAAATATCGCACCTCAACAGGAATACTATGTCAGATTGTCGCTGGATTAAGAACTAGAGGAAACTCAGCTCTACAATCTGATTAATTGGGCGCATGTCCTGAATTAAACACCACAACCCCCCTTTAAATTTTTTTATCGGATACACTGTGGTATTACATGGTGACTCTGACGTCACTAATATGCCATGATCCATCATGGAGGATATTGTATTAAAAATACCCCTGTCTGTCTATCGAGACATGGGATACTGTTGTGCTCAAGGCAAAAGTGCTCCTGGCTTCAGTTTAATCTTAACTTCTCACACCCCTTCTAATTGGCCTACATCATAAGGGCTGCAGTTCATAATGAAACTGGCACTTCCGCCATGTCTTCATCAAAAAATGCAGGATGTTGCCGTACTATCATCATCTTCTGAGGAACTTCACATCTCATTACCCTCACCTAATAAGTGATACTCATTTCAAATAGTACTTCATCATCTGACGGGTGGTCCCTAAACATATTCTCATCAGTGATGGCAGTCAAATCTGTAACCCTCTCCAATGGCAATCACTGTGCTCCATCGTCTGCCTTCATTATCAACCCCATCAAGCATAGCTGTTTCACCTTGCACTATAACTGCTTGTAACTCCAAGAGAAAGACTCATCCCCCTCTTCATCAATAGGTGTACTTGACCTAAATAAAAACTCATCAGATATTCTCACAGTCTTACTCACTAGACCAGGTAGCCATGTTAACACAATGCATACTCCATAGTCAAAGACTTCTGGTTCTAACGGTACCCCTTGTATGGCCATTTACCCTGTAAATGCCATAATAAAGTCAATAACATTTAAACAATGCATTTCTGGCATTCAACACACTATGCCTTCATCAACAAACAAAATCGTCATGTTCAACATTGTCATTAAATCTTGACTGGTGTCTGCCTTGAATATAACAATGGCACAGACATATCACATTCTCCAATAGAGACTGGCAATGTTTCAGTGAAAGGAACTCTACTTGTAGCTCCTGTGAAACCTTCAGCATTCATGGCATTTCTAGATAATGTAAATTTCCCCTCTCGTTTACATGAGTGTGTTGCACCTGTGTCTACAAAAAAAGAAAAAGATTTCCCTCCTATAGTCACGTCAACTGGTGGTCGGTCATAATTTCGAAAAAAAAATGTCGAAAGACAAAAATGTCGAATTCTTTTTTTTAAAATTATATATTTATTTTGGGGTCTTGGAAAAAAAATGGGTAAAACAAAAAAAAAATAATAAAAAGGGGGGTTGAGGGGGAAACCCCCCATTTCGAATAAAAAACGTAATAAAAAAAAATATTTTTTTGAAAAAATGACTTTGACATTTTTGTATTCGAAAAAAATGACTATTAAACCACATCAACTCCTCTTGAGGATTGGGATTCACAGATAGCACTGAACACATCAAGTCACCCTGTGGGCTGTACTATTGTGGATGTATGCTTATTCCCATGCCCGTGAAAGGATTCCCTCCCTCGACAGTGATACCCCCTATCCTAGGAGTCATTAGCTGTCCCATGTTTGGGCCCTGCTGTATTTGTGTGGGTGCATGCTGTGACTGCCCATCCCTACTTTGTTGGCTATATGCAGGCGGATAAGTGGTCCCCCCTCTTGACAACTGCCCATTTTGCACTAACCCTTGACTCGCACACATGCGCGCTATGTGCCCTGTCATTCCACATGTCCAACATATGGGAGAAAGCCTCCTAATTTGCCCTCACTGCATGCCTTGACCATCATTCTGTGTATACTGAAACCCTCCTTGATTATTCTGGAAGCCTCTTCCTCGGAAAACTCCCCTACCTCGTGGTACGAACACATTATTACCTTGATCAAACTGCTTTTGGTTATTCATCTGTGGGAACCTGGCCCTTCTCCGCTAGTCAACATTGCCCCATCTATGGCGTATTTTAACAATTATTTCTGCACTAACTTTGCTTCTTCACCATTCCTACCATCATCTCTCCTTCGAATTTTCTCCTGCAGCAATCAGCAATAATGCGCAATGGTCAGCTGTATTTCTGACCATGGTTTTGCTTCCAGGCCCACCAATTTCTTGAGCTGTTTCTGCACCCTGTCTGGCAGCCCTTGACATAATATATGGTAGAATACAGGTATACATTTCCCCCCACAGTTCCTGCATTTCCAAACTCCATTACTCCTAAGAATTCTAAATGTAAACAATAGGATATCCCCCTTCCTGCATCTTTCATGCCATTATAACTCCCATATCTGACGTATCTGGACATTGCACTCTAAGAGCTTTCCAGACTGCCGCTCTACAGTTATTCAACAGCGCTCTATCATGAGCCGTGTTCTGTGCGGTAATACTCGAGTATGCGGCGCTCAACCAAATGTCATCGGCTCTCTCCCCAAGGATAGTGGCTAGAAGACCTTTAATGTCTCCTATAGCTAAGGTGTTTTCTCCTGTCATTTTCTGTAACTCATGTATCCATTTCCCAGCAGTGGAAATGGATACATTGTGGCCATGGTGTATATTGCGGTCTAGCCCCTCCTTTTTCTAACAAAGGAAATTGTGAGATCCCAAACTCACATTCATGCCCCATCGTCTGTCCACAGCAGGGACAATGGTTCCGCACCGCCTTCTTCCCGGTAGTGACCTTAACCTGCTCACATGATATGATATGATATGATATGATATGATATGATATGGCATTTGTAACACGCCTATACACAAGTGTTTCAAGGCGCGACGAGGCAGGGAGGGGGGAAACAAGGGGAGGACAGACAACGATCCTACTAGGCCAGGTGTCATTCAGATCGCGCAAGTGCGGGGGGAGGGGGAAGGGAGAAGTGGAAGGGGAGGGGGGAAGTGCAGTACAAGAAAAGGGCCAGCTGGTGGCAAGTGCAGGGTAAGTGCAGACAAGTGCTGGGAAGGGGGGGGGGGCTGTAGGGATACAGAGACAGTCCCGCAGTGCAGGGGTTGCCAGGGAGGCAGTGCAAGTGGAGAGTGGCTGGGCCCAGGACCGAGGTCGGTGAGAGTGGCCCAGTTGCAGATTCAGTGCAGTTTCAGTGAAGAATTAGCAGGCGAGAGGGAGAGAGAAAGCAGAAGCAAAGAGGAAGTTTTTGAGGTGCTTCCGGAACTGGAGATGGTTCTCCTCGAATTTCAGGGAGGCAGGAAGGCTGTTCCAGAGAGAGGCCCCTGCCGCGGAGAGAGATCTACCACCAGCTCGTTGCTTCGAGAAGCGGCTGACCCTGCGGGAGTTGGAGACGGATGAGCGAAGGGCTCGGGAAGGAAGATATTTAGGAAGAGAGAGTTGAAGGTATTTAGGCCCCAGGCCCCAGAAGGCCTTGTGGACAATGCAGAGGGTTTTGAACTTTATCCTCGCAGCCACTGGGAGCCAGTGTAGAGATTTCAGTCCTGGAGAGATATGGTCCCTGGGCTTGAGGCCAAGGACAAGTCTCGCAGTTCTGTTCTGGATGAGTTGCAGAGGGCGGAGAGTGGAGGCAGGCAGATTAAGATAGAGGCAGTTACAGTAGTCCAGCTTTGAGAGAACCAGGGCTCGGGAGACAGTGAGCTTCTGGGGGAAGGAGAGGAAGGAAAGAATACCTCTGAGGAGGTGCAGCTGGTAGTGTGACTTCTTATGGACGTCAGATATATGAGGAGAGAAGGAGAGTATGGAGTCGAAGATGACCCCGAGGTTTTTTGCCTTGCAGGTAGGAGCAGGAAGAGGGCCAAGATAGGCCGGCCAGAGAGCTGCAGGGAAGGAGGGAGTGGGTGTGCCGATGAGTAGAATCTCAGTCTTACTGGCATTAAGGCAGAGGTCATTGGCGGCACACCATTCCTGGATAGCAGACAGACAGTCAGAGATGAGGGAAGGAGAGGAGGAGGCCGAGGGTAGCATGAAAATGAGCTGGGTATCGTCCGCATAGCACTGAAAGTTGGGGCAGAGAGCGGCGATGCGGTGGGCAAGGAGTGCCAGATACTGGTTGAACAGCCAGGGAGAGAGATTGGATCCCTGGGGGACACCACAGTTGGAGAAAAAGATGTCAGAGAGGAAGGACCCCAGTTGGACCTGGGAGGGACGATTGGAGAGGAAAGATGTCAGCCACACCAGAGCCTGACCAGTGATACCCAGGTTATCACAGAGACGGTTGAGCAGGATGGCATGGTTGACAGTGCCAAAGGCAGAAGAGAGATCGAGCAGAATGAGAATACACGGAGTGTTGGAGTCGAGGTTCAAGAGCAAGTCCTCACGGATGTTCAGGAGAGCAGTTTCCGTGCTTCTGGCAGTTCTGAAGCCTGATTGATGGTCATGAAGACTACCAACAGATTCAGCATGGAGGTTAAGCTGGGAGATGGCCAGTTTCTCCAGGAGCTTGCCCAGGAAGGGAGTGATGGAGATTGGGCGATAGTTAGCCGGGCAGGAGGGGTCAGAAGAGGGTTTCTTAAGAAGAGGGTGCACAAGGGAGTGCTTAAGGGGGGATGGGAAGACTCCAGAGGTGAAGGAGTGGTTGCAAAAGTCAGCCAGGGCAGGAGCCAGGGAGTCAATGTGGTCCTTGATAGTTTTGGAAGAACAGGGGTGAACCTGTTTAGACGAGACTTTCATAGATCGGACTTGTCTGGAAACCTCATTAGCAGAAAAAAGGGGAAAGGCAGAGAAGGAGGGAGGAGGGGTGGCTGCAGAAGGGCAAGAGGAAGAGCTGGGAAGAGAGGGAGGGAGGTGATAGGAGGAGAGTGAGGACAGGATGTCCTGAGTTTTAGAGATGAAGTGAGAGGCCAGTGCAGTGCAGAGGGCCTGGGAGGGGACAGGAGAGGTAGAGACTGCAGCAGGGTTGGCAAGCTCCTTGCAGATTTTAAAGAGTTCGGCCGAGTTGTTAGATGCCGCAGAGATGCGGGCTTGGATAAGGGCTCTCTTCTTGGTGAGAACGGAGAGACGGTATTGCCTTTGGAGCAGGCGGCAGGTCAGTTTGTCAGAGGATGAACATGAAGCACGCCATTTCCTCTCTGCCACCCTGCACTTGCGTTTTAGGGTGACGAGATCCGAGTCATACCAGGAGTTACAATTGGCTTTGGGCTTCAGGCGGATTCTCATGACAGGGGCAAGGATATCAAGAGTATCAGATATAGCAGAGTGGAGCATGGAGAGGGCTGTGTCAGGGTCGGAGTCAGCCGAAGGGGTAGGGGGGGGCGAGAAGGTGTCAGCGAAAGCCTCAACTGACACGCGCTTCATGAGTCGGATGACCGAGAAGGTGGGTGGCAGTGATGAGGGTGGCTTTGCCTGTGGGGTAGGGAGGGTGAGGTGGGAGGATAGGAGAAAGTGATCACTCCAGGAGAGAGGAGTGGAGAGAGGGACGGAGAGGGGAAGGTCAGAAGAGATCAGAGCATCAAGAGTGTGTCCTGCAGAATGGGTAGGCCCAGACGGGAGAATAGAGAGTGAGAGAGAGTCGCAGAGGTCACGAAAGAGTCCTGTGGGGGGACAGGAGGCATCCAAGTGGATGTTGAAGTCACCAAGAATGAGGAGTTGAGTGGTTGAGGACAGGAGTGAGGAGGAGAGGTCAGCCCACTCAGAGAGGAAGGAGGAGATTTGACCAGGTGGCCGATAGATAGTAGCCACGGTAAGGGAATGGCTAGGAGAGAGAGAGAGTCCGCAGACAAGACACTCAAAATAGGAGTAGGTCTGCGTAGGAGTGACAGTGGCAGGAATCCACTCAGGGAAGATAAGGGCCACACCCCCCCTGCACGGTTGGGCCTGGGCACGGAGAGGATCTTGTAACCGTCAGGTAGGAGTGTGTCAAAGCTAGTGACAGAGCTGGCCGTGAACCATGTCTCAGTGAGACTGAGGACATCAAGGTCCAGTTCCTCAAGAAGGTGACAGATATCAGAGGAATGCTTGATTGCAGAGCGAGAGTTAAGAGTGGCAATGTGAAGAAGGTTGCCATCCTTGAAGGACTTCCGGGGAGGGGTACAGATCAGAGGTACACCCTGCGGAGGTGTAGAAGCGGGAGGTGAAGAAGGAGCACGAGAGGGGGCAGGGAGGGAGGGTAGAGGCAAGGTAGCCGAGGACAGAGGAGGAGGAACAGCAGGAGAGGAAAGGAAGTTGATGAGGCGTGGGAAGCGTCTATCAAAGAGGTGAAGGTTGGCCTGAGGGCCTTGGACCAAGACGGTCCCATTAGCGTAGACATTAATGATGGCCTTAGAGGAGTGGAAGGAGGCCAAGAGGACATCCCAACGGGTGCCGCCATTAATGGGAGAAGAGGAGAAAGGAGAGAGCACAGAGACCATATGAAGGGTCGATAGGTCAGGCGAAGGCACGAAAAAGAGGATGTCAGTGAGAGTTTCCTTGGAGCAGGCACTAGTGTAGGTGTCAGCGATAGGGAGGCCTGGGTTGGAGACCAGGATGTCCTTTTTAAACTTTTTCCTACCAGATTTAGTGAGGAGAGCAGGATAGTCAATAGAGAAGCAGTTAGAGAAGATAGGCGAGATAGAGAGCACCATGGAGTAGGAGGGAGTGGGGGGGGAAGACAGACGATACGAGAGCACGCAGGCAGGAAGTGAGCGGCAAGCCCAAGTTTACCACATTTCAGAACAGTAAAAAGCGTATTAGGTACAGAGGCCACCTAAGTTTGAGAATCCTGCGAGGAGAGAAAAACCCTATTTTACCACATTTCAGAACAGTAAAAACCGTGTTAGGTACAGAGGCCACCTAAGTTTGAGAATCCTGCGAGGGGAGAAAAACCCTATTTTACCACATTTCAGAACAGTAAAAAGCGTGTTAGGTACAGAGGCCACCTAAGTTTGAGAATCCTGCGAGGGGATAAAAACCCTATTTTACCACATTTCAGAACAGTAAAAAGCATGTTAGGTACAGAGGCCCCCTAAGTTTGAGAATCCTGCGAGGGGAGAAAAAACCTATTTTACCACAACTGTGGAACACAGTGGGGTGAAGACACCAAGCGAATGAAGTGACCAGGTGTAGGTGGGGTGGGCCGGGAGAGGTGGAGAAGCCAAGTACTGGCGCCTGGCGTCCCCTGCGGACACCTGCAGACACAAGGGAGCCGCAGCAGTAGGAGCCGCCCTTTACCTGAGGGGCCCTTAGCCGTGGGGGCTGCCGGGCAGTGGGGCTGCCAAGGAGGGACAGTAGATAAGGGGGGATGGGCGGGCAGGGAGGCGGGCTGGAGGAGGGAAGCAGGAAGAGGGTGCAAGGGGAGGGAGAAAAACACACACACACACAACGCGCTCGGAGCGCGAAAAACAGTCAGAACACAAATGGAAGAAAAAAAAGGAAACTCACTACTGTCCCAGATGGACCGGCAGGATTACTATCCTGAAACTGGGCTGCCCGGCGAGCTGCTCTCACCCCTGGAACTCCACAAAGAGGCGAGCGGGGGAGAGCAGCCGTCGGGTAGTCCAGAGGGACACGCTAGGAGGCCAATCAGGGGGGGGTCGGGCAGTGAGGCGAGCTGGAGGAGGGAAGCAGGAAGAGGCTGCAAGGGGAGAGGGAGGGAGAAAAACACACACACAACGCGCTCGGAGAGCGAAAAACAGTCAGAACACAAATGGAAGAAAAAAAAAGGAAACTCACTTAAGGTGGCGAGTCCCCCCTCTCCCTATGGGATTGCACTTGGGTCGATCTAGCCGCGCCAAAGGTTCTGAGGGCTAGATCTGACCATCTTACTTCTTACCCGTCGGAGAACATCCGTCGGGCCACATGCGTTATCTCCCTCCTCCACACAGAAGGTTTCTCTGTCCTTGTCTGTCATATCCTGTCCCCAACTTGTGTGACTTCCCTCTTTCTCATCTCTATGCATAGTTAGCCTGTCCAAAGACACAGCTCTATGCTTGAGATTGTACAAACTTCCCTCCTTGCCATGCAACTGCGTACTTTCAAATCAATCGACTTTTCCCTTTCTTTTTTGCTCTTTCTTGGCCTTCATCTCATGATAGACCTTATCGATTTTGACCCCAATGCTTCTTATATAAAACTCATCCTCTAGATTTGCTCTAGATGGACCTGGTATTGGCTCATGTGTCGGGAAGTATTCTTCTATGTATTCACATGCTACTATTGGATTAGGCTGCATTAATTGCTTATGCAATCAATGTCACATGCCCTTTGCCTACTCTTGCGGTCCATTTCTTCGTCAAGTTCTCTTTATTTCTTTGCTTCTCCTCTTACCCTTTCCTCTTCCTGTCTTTTTACCTCTCTTCTTTTCTCATTTGCCCTATGTATTTCTTCATCTCTGTGTCTTTGCATTCTTTTTTCTCTTAATGTCTGCTCTTCCTCTTCCTCTCTCTCTCTTTCTGATTTGTTTCATTCTTCAATTGCCCTCTGTCTATTATCATACTTTATTTGCTCCTCTGCCCTTTCCTGCTTTTTTAGCTACTCATCTTGACACAGCTGCTCACGTCTTTGTCTATCCTTTCTTTTAGCCTCATCTCCTTTCAATCATTCCTCTCGTTCTTTATCTTTTTTATCTTGTTTGTCTCGATCTTCCCTTTGCCTTACTTCCTCAATGGTCTTTCCATCAAGATTGAGCAAAATCTGACCACCCATCTATTCGTCCAGTATGAGTGCTATTTCGTCAGTCTTATCTTTCTCTCCTTTCCATCTCTTTATTTGCCACCCTATATGTAAGGAGATGTACTTGGTCCATCACTTCTCTCCTTGTCCCATGGGACTTGAGGAATCACATCTCTTTCTGGAGTCTTTTCTGGACTCTCATTGCTGCTATGCGCAGGTGACTCATATGCCGGATTGCTGTACCCTACTGCTGCCTTAAGCTCTCTAAATGGGTACAGTCCGTATCCTTCGTACTGTCGTCATTTATTTCAGATGCAGCAGGCTCCCCTTTGCACTAAGTAAGCATCCAGTCTTCAGGAGGTGGCTCTTCTCTTTCCTCATGATATATTTTCCAGAGCTCTAAGCTCGCTAGCCTCTTTCTAACTTTTTTTCCGGGTATGCTGCATGCAAATATGTCATCTTGTGTTGCAAAACTGTTTTTGATAGTGATCCCCCATGTGGCCACGGCATTAACATCTTATCCGCTGTGCCCTTAACCCACTCCTTGCATAGATGTACAAGCGAAGTAATAACCTCCATTTTGACTCGTCACACTTGACTGTCAATACTCACTGTTGGTTTTACACTTTATAGATATGTTTCAGAAAAATAACACAAAATGAGCGTGCACCAATCATCACAGCTCCAAGCCTTTTATATCACGTTCTATTTAAATTTACTTATTCACTAAATATCATCAGTTCAATCTAATAAAATAAATAATTAAATGTCAAATCCCCATGCTTTCTTCTCACGTCTCTTAACTTTTTCACTTTCTCTTCACCACATACACATTATACAACACAAAAAAACAGACAAACTCACAGATTTGGCCGGCCTATGTATATCTCAGTCTATGCTCCTCGTGACTACTCTCTACTCATGCTCTTCGTGATTATCCTTGCCCCCAATAAAATACTCAGGCGGAGTATGAGTCGTTCCCTATAGACAATCATTAAATTGTCCCTAGTTTACGTCATCCCCTTTCTGGACTGTGGATACGACCCCTTCTAACGTCCCTATGACGCAGGATTCTGGGCTTAACCTAACTGTTAAGCTCCTCGTCTCACAGCCCTTAATTGCTTGACGATCCTCATCTCAAGTCAATTACTTTATAACTCGACGCTCATTGTCTCTAGCTATTCATCTATTAACTTGACGTTAATCATCTCAAGTAATTTACCCCAACCACCATCTGTTACTTATTTCCCCTTATCACTCTCTCCACTCACTGCCCATTCATGTTTTGCCACCTCATTCAGTCTACTCACCATTCGCATTTTCAACTTCCGACTCTAGGGATCGTCGCCTCCTCAACCAGCCGCTTCAGCCTTCCGTCGTCCGCTCAGCTTCCTGTAGAAACCGGGAGGGGATTCTGTATGAAACCGATGGACCCATCCCACCTGCACTTGCAAGATTCTTTAAAATAATTGCTGCTATCTACAGGGAGCTTCACGTCCTTTCGGCTAAATGGCAGAGTACATCCGAAATTACCAGGACCCCAAAGCTTACTAGGTCGACGGTTCTTTAACCATCCTCTGCTACCATATGAACCGGGGATCTCGACCCAGCTCTTTAAGACGAGGTAGAAATACTTTGAGATGGATGGGGTTGCAGAAGATACTCTTTTTTTTTTTTTAAATATATTTTTATTTTGTTTTAAGTGAAAACAGTATAAACAAACTTGTGACATTATATACAGTAAGACAATAAACACTTAACAAAACACAACACTACACTCCCCCCCTCCCCCCCAAGAGCTCATCCACAGGGTAGTTCTGTATCGCCCTGGTGTGGCCGGGTGACTTCCTCCTCCGAGGCAGTAGGTTCTCCTCGTACCCCAAACAGACCAGTGACTAATGACCTCCAGGCTACTAGGTTGCCCACATCTTCCTCCCCGCATTTACTGCATGCCTCTTGCCAGACCATGGTTTCGGCTTCCGCCCACTTTTGGAGATCCCTCCACCACATCTCTATCCTAGGTTTGTAGCATTGCTTCCAGTTGATAGCTATCCTCCTCTTAGCGAGTATATACGCTAGGTCTCTCAGTTTCCCCAGATGTCTGGTGTTCTTCGGTCTGGGGAACCCCCCTAGAAGGCAAGCCCAGGTCGTGTCAATGCTTATCGGGACCCCTTTGTCAGCCAACTTCTGTGACACTTCTCTCCAGAAGACTTCGATTACTGGGCAGGACCAGAACATATGCGTCATGTCCGCGTCCTCCTCGTTACATTTCGGGCATGCCTGCCTGCCCGAGTTCGCAAACTTAGCTATTCTCTTGGGGGTCATATACGCTCTGTGTGTGATATATAGTTGGATTTGCTGTAATCTAGCATTTCTGGACACTTTTTTATGATATCCCAGAGCCCGTTCCCACATCCCATCAGTCATCTGAACCCCCACCTCCATTTCCCATTCTAGTCTCAAGTCTGTCAAGTCCTTCCCCACTCGGAACATCACCACCTCATACAATCTGGAGATCTCGTGTCCGCCCTCTGATATGTCATATATTGTATCAATCAGGGCGTCCGGATCCTCCGCTAACAACGTCTCATGCCAAGATTTTCGGATAATCCGTACCAACCTGAGGTATGTAACGTATTGGCCCCCATGTAACCCAGCTTCTTCTTCTAGGTCTGCAAAATCCTTGATGGCCCCATCTTGCCATATATCTCCTAACGTGGCCAACCCAACCGATTCCCAGTACATTCTGATCGTTTTTCTAAGTTGACCATCTCCCGCAGTCAAGGCAACCAGTGGCACCTGCGGCGAACACGGATCCGGGCTTTCCAGTAGCCGGCATGCTCTACGCCACATTTTCCACCCAAGTAACAGCATACCAGGGCAAAGATTTAAGTCTTGTCTAGGGACCCAGATGATCTCCTTCAAATAAAACGGGGTGCAATCTGTCCCAACCAACCTGGACTCGGGAGATTCCTCATCAGAGAGCCACTGTGTAACATATTGCAATTGGCTCGCTACATAATAGGCCTCAAAATGTGGTAATTTAATCCCTCCTTTATCGTAGAAGTTTTGTAGCTTCCACAGCGCCACTCGGTTGCGAGTGCCGTGCCATAGGAAGTCCCTGCACATACTGTCGAGTTTGGTAAAGAACTTCCTAGCTATTAAGTATGGTATGTTGTTGAAGAAATGCAGCAGTCTAGGTAAGACAACCATTTTAAGCAACGCCCCTCGCCCTATCATCGCTAGCGGCAGCTTTTCCCAAAATCGCATAGACGCACGGATTTTATCCACAGCAACCTGGGTGTTATGCAGATGTTCGTTTCCCACAGTGTGATATATGTCTATTCCGAGGTATCGGAAGGACTCGGCTGCCCAAGGCACGGGCAATACCGGTAAGCGTTCCGTGGGGACCCTCGAATAGTACCCTAGGGGGAACATGCTCGACTTGCCGGGATTAACCGATATGCCGGATAATTCGGCATACTTCTGCATGACCTCCAAAACATACTGGAGGTTCTCTTCCGGATACTTTAGGTATAGCAGCAAGTCATCGGCATATAAGGATATCAAATGGCTCTTTCCTCCCACCTCGATGCCCACCAGGTCATATTGCTGTCTAAGATATACCGCTAAGGGTTCCAAGGCCAATATGTATAACATCGGGGACCAAGGACATCCCTGCCTAGTACCCCTACTTAGGTGCCACTTATCGGATATCACTGATCCCGTACGCACCCTAGCCGTTGGCTGGCTATACAGTAGTCTCGCCCATCTGATATAGCCTGGCCCAAACCCATATTCCCTCAGCACCGCAAACAGCCACGGCCACCTCACCGAATCAAACGCCTTAACTGCGTCTAGGGAGATCACTGCCATTTCCTCATCTCTTCTGTTCCCTTCTTCTAACACTCGGTGGAGCCGCCTGTGATTATGAGTTATATTCCTGCCAGGGACATAACCTGTCTGATCCGAGTGTATCAGTCTGCCGATGACCTTGCGCAGCCTGTCCGCCAAGACCGCTGTCAGGATCTTACTGTCTTGGTTCAACATCGACAGCGGTCTGTACAATCCACAGTGTTGTCTCGGCTTGTTAGGCTTGGGTAGTGGTACGATCAGCGCTTCTCTGAGCGTGTCTGGCAATCGGCCTCCCTCGAATGATTCGTTATACATCTCCAGCATAGGGGGGAGTATCTCTGCGCTATACGTTTTGTAGAACTCACTCGGGAGTCCATCAGTGCCCGGGGTCTTGCAAGTAGGCAGCCGTTTCACCACCTCTTCCAGTTCATTTAGCGTAATGGGGCCATCTAACTCCTCCCTTTCCTCTGCACTAATCCTGGGCAGTTCTATATCTTCCAGTGTGTCCCTGATTTTATCCAGATTGTCTTCCCCTTTGTCCTCATACAGCGCTTTATAATAATCTAAGAAAGCAGCATTAACCTCTTCCTGAGTGTGAGCCTCCTCTCCGTCTTCCCTTTCTATCATCATGACCGGGGCCCTGGGGGTTTCCCTCTTATAAAGCCATGCCAGTAGGCGACCAGTTTTGTCACCTCCTGCATGTTGCCTCTCCACGTATTTCCTGTAATTGAGGTCACAAAGCCGCTCCCAAAGCTCTGAGCATCGTTGTTGTAATTCGAGTACTAGGTCTGTGTCCTCTCCCCCTCTGGTACATTCACGCTCCAATTCTTTCTCCACTTTCTCCAGCTCAGCTAAAACCCCCCCCTGAAGGCCCTTTGATTTAGAAATAGCGTCGCCCCTCACTACCACCTTGAAGGCCTCCCAAAGTGTACCAGCCGAATCCACACTGCCCGTGTTCTCCTCAAAATACCTTGTAATCGTCTCTCTAATATCTTCTCTAAAGACCGGGTCTCTGAGCGCCTCCGCCCGAAGGCGCCATGTTGGAATCCGCCCTCTGGGGCGGCCATATTGCCAGGCCATCACCAAGGGCGAATGGTCCGACAGGACCCTCGCTCTGTATTCAACCTGTGTAGTTGTTATCGCCACTTCTGGCGTAGCAAAGAAGTAATCTAGTCTCGTGTGCAACTGTTGAGGGGCCGAATAATGGGAGTACTGCAAGGCCGTGGGGTGTTTCAATCTCCAGACATCTTCTAGTCCATAGTCGTCTAATAGTACCCGTAGAGCCCTGGCCGCTGGGGTGGGCCTGTCTACTTTACTGTCGGACCTATCTATCTTGGGGTCAAGAACACAGTTAAAGTCCCCCCCCCAGATGATCGGTTCCCCTGCGCACGGGCCCAGGCGTGTACATAGAGTCCTGAAGTATACAGCAGTATTCTGATTGGGGGCATATGTATTAATAATACTCAGTCCTCTGTTCTCAATCAGTACCCTCAGTATTACCAGCCTACCCTCCGTGTCTACCTCCTCTCGTACAATTCTGAGTGGGACATGCGGGGCCACCCAGATCAGCACACCTCTGGCATAGGCCGAGTACGGGGAGCCCACCACTGTACCACCCCATTTTTTCTTTACAAGGTCTAGTTTATGTTGGGCCAGGTGCGTTTCTTGTAGTAGGGCAATGTCGATCTTCTGTTGTTTAAGATACAACATGACTTTATTTCTTTTCAGGTAATTATTGAGGCCTCGGACGTTCCAGGTGGCAATCTTGAGGTCACCCATGGCAGCTATGTGTCTTCCCACCCCACTTACGGGAACCTCCAGCGGTTCTCATGACATAGAAGGCGTCCCACTGCAGCCACTCCGCGAATAAGCTCATTCCCAAACTAACCACACACACAACCAAACTCCAACTCCCTTTCCCCTCCCTCTCCCACCCTCCCCCCAACACCACACACCCCAACTGTTGCCCAGCTTCAACAAAAGAGCTCAGGCACCCCCACATCTGGTTCCGCAAACACCGGTCCGTGCACGGAGCCCAGTAGGGTGAGGTCGCCCTAATGGCCACCTAACCTAAGCTATTGTGGGGAGGGAGTATCGCTCCATGGGGCTCCCGTTCAATGATAATCTCAATGTTTGTGACAAACAGTACAACCAACTGACCTTCCATACCGAAGGTTCTGAACCGACTATAATCAAGTCTCAGGGTCCATGAGTCGCGCCATCTTGCGATGCCATTTTACGTCTTCCGCAGCTCCTCCGAGTCCTTCTGGGGCCGGTCCGCCGATTCTTGAGGGCACCCCTGTGCGTCGAGCCACTCCATGGCGTCCTCCGGGGTCTCGAAAAATAAAGTTTTATGCGCCTGTATGACCTTCAGTTTTGCAGGGTAAAGCAACATATATTTGTAACCTGCCTCCCTCAGCCTCCGTTTCACAGACCTAAAGTTCATGCGGCTCCGCTGCACAGCTAGGGTGTAATCCGGATACGCCGTGATGTTTGCTGCTCCTCTCTTGATCGTGCCTCCTTTTTGAAAATGTTCTAATATTCTTTCCCGATCACGATAGTTAAGAATTTTGGCAATGATGGGTCTGGGCGGGTTTCCGGGAGGCGGCCTCCTCGTTAGGGCTCTATGTGCTCTCTCCATTGCGAAGCCTTGGGATAAGGCCCCTCCGGGTATCTCTTGCAGCAACATGCTCTCAACAAAGTCAGTAGGGTCACGGCCCTCCGTCCCCTCCGGTAGGCCCACAATGCGGATATTGTTGCGACGGGCCCGTCCTTCCGCCTCCTCCACTCTATTTTCCAAGTTGCCCACCCTTTGGATTAGGGCGTGCAGTTTTGCCTTGTGGGTGGCACAGTCCGCCGTATTCGGGCCAACTTCTTTTTCCAGGGACTCTGTGCGCTCCGCCAGAACCCTAACGTCTTGTCTCAGTAGATTGACGTCCTCCTGGACCTCCCCAACTTTGAGGTCCAATGCCTTTTTGTAATTCAGAGACAGCCAGTTCTAATTTCGACTCCCAGGCCACTCTCAGGTCCGCAATCGCTGCCAGGATTTCTTGGTTAGAGCTCGAAGTCGTCGCGCCACCCACGGCCGGTGCATCCTTATTCTTGGTGGCGTCCGGGCCCGGGGACGTTTTGGTGAAGTCGTCCAGCGTGGGCTGTTTCGCCTTAGGTCGCACTGCCTTACTGGACATGGTTCTGAGGATGTGCAGGTCTACCGAATGATGAGTGGGCGCACTACACGCTGACCTGGTTAGGTCTTCCCGCAACTCTTTTCAATCCCGTCTCGGGCCTATGTCGGCCATTTTGAGTCGCCCTTTGTTCTCAGCGTCTCTCGACTTTTCTTCTCCGATCTTAGCCGTCGTAGCTGCTATGACCTCCAAAAGTTCACAGTACTTCGGTAGCACCTTCACACGCTGGCATGCATATCGTCGGTATTCAATAAGCAGTCGTACTGCACTGATTTGCCCGGATCTGTTCAGGATCTCGGGAGCTCCGCTGGAACGCGTCCTCCTACATGGCTCTCGTAGCCACGCCCCTGTTGCAGAAGATACTCAAACATCAATAATCAAACTAGTTACAACGAACATCGTCCATTTTTGTTCGATCTTCTCGCTGTCGCTTAATCTTATAAAAAAGCATCTTATATAGCAAAAACTCATCATTGCTGACATCATCCTACGTGCTTACTAACGTGATCCTATGTGGCAAACTAAAAAACCTATTGGCGAACGTGATTGGGTCTAAGGGGACATCTAGGTATAAGTTCTATACTTGTCTAAGAGAGTGATAGGGTCTCTAGTATCAGGTGGGGCAACTAAGCCCTCCCCTCAAACAGGTCACTTTGAATGTCATTAAATACACAATGTCCCATTGGTTATACAAACTATAGGGCTCTTTATCACATGGCTCTCTATAATTGATTGGCACCTTTACATCCGTCAGTACTTTTCCACATACGCCAACAGCATGCAAGCTGGCCTCCAGGTGCTGGTGGGTTGGTCTTGACCATAGTTTCCCACCAATTAATGTTCTATCCATTATCACACTGCTGTCTGCCAGTCAATTAGCCATTTGAAGATTGGCCTTGAGTTTGTTCTTCATGCCTGAGAATAAAAGGGAGTATAGCATACTCTATCTCCTTGCGTAGGCGCAGCACGTCACGATTGTCCATTTTCAACAGTCCACGTGACTGAAGACCATGGTTTTGAGCTTTGGTGCATTTAAAATACTATTATTTAATGAACCTCTGAAGTCTTAATTGTTTTCGTTTCCGTCTTCTGAACAGGAGTTTGTTCTTTAACACATTTGTAGCTACCGTCTGATCATTCTAGCCCAGAGCGGCCTCAGCTTCTTGGCGCTGGTCCAGCCTCGCCCTTCTTTGACTCACTTCTGTAATTTAATTGCTTTTCAGCTGCGACACACTGGAAAAGCCTTCCTTTTCTGTTCCAGGTCTGCTAAAATGCATAGTGGAATCGTCCACAGTTCACTCACTTATATATACCGCAATCTATTCACTACATTGCTAGCTTTTAAGAATACTTTGTCTACTTGTGTTTCTTTTCATCTGTACATGTGTAAAATGACTTGATATCTTCATCATTTCTGTAACATTAACCTTCATCACCGCAATCCCAAAATGTTACTGGTCTTTGATACTTTCTTGATGCCTATAGAATATCTATGTTCTCTTGTCTTTGCATCTCTTCTGGGTGTGTCATTGTTGCTTCGTGTGACGACACCAAACTACTCTTTTGCTCACTTTTTCACACTGCTTCTTTTAGTTCATTCAAATGACAGTCATATTGTCGTGTATGCAGGTATGGCTTTCTCAATGGGATCCTTGCTTCCAGAATTCTACTTGGTATCAGTATCTTCACTGGCACTGCACGTATTTCACATTCTGGTTCCCAGCATATAGGCAAAATGGGCACAATGCTTGAGGTGGTGGTACTTGGCTCCCTCTCTACAACAGCGAGGACAACATAGAAGAAAGCAAGATCAGAGAGCACAAATATATGTCAAAACGCAATGAATATAAGGAGCCTGATGAAAGAAGGTACATACAGATAGAGATAGAGGAAGAGGCTAAGAGACAAAAAGTACAAAAGGACAAAGCTAAGAAAATGACAATAGTGCAAAACTAATGGTTGGGAGGACAGATATTACTCAAATTAGATGAAAAAGGCATCAATCATGTTAGAGAAAGAGAGGAAAGAGAGGAACAATTGCGTAATGCAGGAGACATATTCCTGCCTTATGAAAACAGATTAAGGTCAATGCCAGGATGAAGGCGGATGGGTGAAACTAGCCCCACCTGGAAGATGAGATGTGGTTATGAGTGTGGACCAGGATTTACACAATTCCCATTACTAGAGAAAGGGGTAGGACAACCACAATATATACCGTGGCCACAAATGGATAAAGCCATTCTGAAATATGAATTACCTAGTTTGACTGCAGGTGCTGGAAAATGGATATATGAGCTAAAAAGAATGACAACGGGAAAGACATTAGTAGTGGGTGACATAAAAACTGTTAGCAGCCATGCTAGGAGAGAGAGCTGACAACATTTTGAGATGAGCAGGGTATAAGAGTGTAACAGCGCAAAACACAACACATAATGGCGCACCATTTAACAATTGTAAAGCAGATGTATGGAGGGTGCTCAGAGCACAATATCTCAATACATAAGACTTGGGTGTGATTATGACAAGGAAAATGGGTAAGGACAAGGATCCTGGTGCTTTTATTCAAGAGATTCAAGAGAGTTGGCGTCTCGAGATGAGAGAACCGAGGGATAAAACAGTGTCAGAGACTACCCGTGCCAGTGCAGCGGCAGATGAATAAACAGGCAGGGATGGAAGCAAAGCCATGGACAGAGATACAGTTGACTATTGTACACCATTTTTGATTATTACAAGAGAAGAACAAGAATAAAGTCGAAGGTAGAAAGCAGGAGGAAGCAAAGTTAGTTCAGAAAATGTTTTTAAAATGTGCTATAGAAGGAGTGTTATTGACAAGTGGTGAAGACGTGGTGACACACGATTTACAGCCAGCACAGCCAAGCAATGTAGGGTACCCTGTATAACAAAGTGGGTACAACCTATAGCCACAAGGTAGAGGGTGTGGACCTAGCAGAGGATGGGGGGAATTCAAAACCTTCAAGGAGGAGCAGTCACAGCAACGCTGGAATTGTGGGAAGATAGGACACATGGGCCAAACATGTAGAAGTCGAGGAGTCATGTAGCAGAACTGGCAAGCTCAAGAGGGAGGGTGGGCTATTCTCCACAGTAAAATACAGAAACGCAAGAATATCATGTCCAAGATCATGCACGGAATCAGACACGTGCACTGCAAATACAGCAAGCATAGCAAGTTTCAATGCAAGTACAGTCGCCACAAGGGCAACCACAGCAAATGCCTATGCAAACACAGCTAGCACAGACAAAACAAGCCATGGTGCCACAATGGAATATGAATACAGGAGTACCACAAGCACCCACACCTAGGATAGGAAGTGTGACTGTGGTAGGAGGAAATCCTTTCACAGGTGCAGGTATGAATTTATATCCACAATAGGAAAGCCCACAGAGTGACCTGATGTGTTCAGTACTATCAGTGACACCAGACCCCAAGAGGAACCAAGGGTCCAGGTAACAATAGGAGGCAAGACATTTGTGTTTCTTGTAGACACTGGAGCGACTTGTTGCTGTGTTCGAGAGGGAAAATACCCAATGTCTGGCACTGCCATGAATGCTCAGGGATTATCTGGGGCTATGAACTTAGTTCCTTTTACTTATGAGTTACCCGTTTTTATACGAGAACATGACGTGTCTATGCCACTATTGTATTCTCGGCAGACACCAGTTAACATATTAGGACGTGACAAAACTTAACATGAAGATATCTTTTATTGACAAAGGGATTGTAAGTTCCACTTCATGGATACATTACATGAACGTAAGAGAGTTCATATTGGCATTAACAGGCCAGAATGCATTACATGGAGTTCCTTTTTACCCAGAAGTATTTGCATATGGAGTAACTGTTTTGTTAACGTGGCTTCCAAGATTGGTAAATAAAACACTGAGAATACCTGACAAATGTTTATTTAGGCCAGAAATACCTATAGATGACGAAGAAGGACAGGTTATCCCTTTAGAGTTAGAAGCAGCAGTGGTTAGACACAACAGGCCATGGTGCCACAGTGGAAAATTAAAACAGGAGTCCCATAAGCGCCGACACCTAGGATAGGAAGTGTGACTGTGGTAGGAGGATATCCTTTCACGGGTACAGGGAGGAATGTATATCCACAATATGAAAGCCCACAGAGTGACCTGATGTGTTCAGTACTATCAGTGACATGAGACCCCCAAGAGGAACCAAGGGTCTGGGTAACGATAGGAGGCAAGACATTTCTGTTTCTTGTAGGCACTGGTGCGACTTGTTCCTGTGTTCGAGAATGAAAGTACCCAATATCTGGCACTGCCATGAATGTGCAGGGATTCTCTGGGGCTGTGAGCTTAGTTTCTTTTACTGATGAGTTACCAATTTTTATATGAGAACATGACGTGTCTATGCCACTATTGTGTTCTTGGCAGACACCAGGTAAAATATTAGGATGTGACTTGATGACAAAACTAAACATGATGATATCTTTTACTGAAAAAGGGATAGTGTGTTCCACTCCAGGGATACATTACATGAATGTAACAGCGTTTATTTTGGCATTCACAGGCCAGGAGGCAGTATGTGGAGTTCCTTTAGACCCAGAAGTATTTTCTTTTGGAGTAACTATTTTGTTAATGTGGATTCCAAGATTGGTAGGTAAAATACTGAGAATACCTGACAAATGTTTATTTAGGCCAGAAATACCTATAAATGATGAAGAAGGACAGGTTGTCCCTTTGGAGTTAGAAGCAGCAGTGGTTAAATAGGAAAAGGTGGTTGTCCATGGGACAGATGATGAGGGAAGAGGATGGAGAGCAGTAATAGCTCTTGGTGAAGGACATAGATTAACAGATTTGACAGACAAAGAACTTTTCAGAGCTGATTATTCAGACAATGAATTCGTATTTTTCATAAATCTTGCTTATTGGATTAAAGCAGAGAATAGAGAAATACTGCAGAGAATGGCATTGCTAAAAAAAGAAACCGTCATTTTTCAAGGAAGATTTAGAAAAGGTGCCAAGCATCTTATGGACCAGCAGTCCATATGACGTGGGCCTATTGAGTGGAGCAGGAGCAGTTACAATTAAGCTCAAACCTAGAGCAATGTTGCCACAAGCAAATCAGTAGCTCATGTCCAAAGAAACAGATGACGGTATATTTGAAACCATTTCCGCAGTAGTACAACAGGAAATGTTGGTGCCATCAGAGTCCCCGTGTAACACGGCTGTGCACCCAGTGAAGAAATCAGCAGGTGGGTTGTGGAGATTTATTCACGATCTCCATCCCCCTTAATTAATATAGTCAAAGCAGAGTTTTCTCTGGTTCCAAATCCAGCTATGATATTATGCAATAGTCCAGCCACAGCCAATTATTTTCCCGCAATAGACTTAAAAAATGCCCTTTTCGCAATAGCCTTCCATGAGGACTCACAGGATTTGACTTTGTTTTAATTTGGAAATCAGCACTGGAAACACACAAGACTACCTCAGGAGTACGGTAAGTCCCCCTCTATGTTTAATAGGGTCCTCCAGATGGACTTGGGTAACGTGCAACTAGAGAGCGCGATAATTCAGTATGTAGATGACATAATAGTGTGCAGTGAGAAATAGGAAAAGTGCAGAAAAGACTCAGTTCAACTAATGACCATACTAGCAGAGAAAGGATATACAGTAGACACAGAGTAGTTACAATATTGCCAGGAAGAGGTCCTGTACATAATGTTAATATTAATGTTAATCAACTCTTATAAGGCACAACTCACTGAAAGGCCACAGTGTGCAGCAAGTAAGAAGAAAGAAAAGGGAAGAGGAGCCACAGGGAAGCCAGAAGAGGATGCCAGAGTCCCTAAGAAGGTTTAATCATCAAAGTTAAAAAGAAATGTTTTGAGAGATTTCTTAAAAGGAAGAAACTCTGATCAAAAACTTAGAGAGAGCGGCAGAGAGTTCCAGAGGCATGTAGCGGTGAAATCAAAACTAGAGTCTCCAAAGCAAATAAGCCTGTAATGTGGCTGCTCAAGTTTGTTGAGATTACTGAACCGGAGTTAGCGGGAAGTATGAGAATGCTTGATCCTTGCCTTCAAGTAACATGGTGCCTTATCCATAAGGCACATAAAGTTGAGAAACTGCACCTTGTATGTAATGCAGTGCTGAACAGGAAGCCAACGCAGAGAGTTATGTGCTTCAGAGAAGTGATTCCTTCTTGAAAGGCCACACACTGCTCAGACAGCATTATTTTGCACGACATGTAAGCAGGCCAGGTTAGACTGTCAGGCCCCTGCCAGAAGGATGTTTCCGTAGTCAAGTTTAGAGTTAAAAGCTAAGCTCTCAAGAAGGGAGAAAAGAGACACCTGAGAGAGTAGAAGCGATCATGAAAACCCCTAAACCAGAGACAGTGAGGGAAATGCAAACATTCTTAGGCCTAAGTAACTATTGCAGGGCCTGGGTTTTTGATTACAGTACATATATTCGATCACTTTTAAAAGGACTTAAGGAAGTATAGGTAGGCAAAAGTAAGATAGCAGATGAGATGGCTGAAGGATTTGAAGAATTAAAAACAGCGATATGTACAGCGTCTGTCTGAAGAATTCCAGATTATAATGAAGAATTTTACTTATTCTCACACTGAAATGGAGAAGTAATGAAGGCAGTCTTCCCGCAGAAGACAAAATTAGTACATGGACATAAACCATTGGCCTATTATAGTGGGATTTTAGACCCAGTAATAAAAGGGCATTATCCTTGCGAACAAGCATTAGCTGTTGCAGCTTTTGCGATTGAAAAAACTGCACATATTACCATAGAGCGCTCAATGACGTTATTTGTTGAGCATACCTTATTTGCTATTTTAGAGTAGCCCAAAAGTACATTGACTACACAAAGAGCATCGGGATATGATGTAATCATTTTGAATCCAGAGATCAAAATTGTAAGATGTAGAGTAGTGAATCCAGCGACATTTATAGCAGAACCAGTGGGAAAGGAGGACTATGTACATGACTGCACAACGTATACTGAATTCTATGACGATATTCCCCATGTTAGGGAAAATGCTCTCAGAGGGGGTTAAATTCTATTAATTGATGGTTCTTTGAAAATTGACCAAATGAAGGGAGAAATACAGATGGGAACTGCAGCAGTGAAGCTAAACAGGAGTGGTGTATTTGATGTAGTGACAATTGCAACACTGCCTTCACATTGTTCAACACAGGCTGCAGAATTAGTGGTGCTAATCGCTGAACTCCAGAGATATGAGGATGAGGAAGTGACAGTGTACTATGACTCCGCCTATGTGATGTCAACCGTACACGCAGGAATGTCATGCTGGAAAAGGAGGGGCTTCTTCCGCGTAGACAGCACACCAGTGCAACATGCTTCTCTATTGGATGAACACATCAAAGCACTAAAGCTCCCGTTGGCTATCGCTGTGGTGAAGTGTGCAGCCCATACCAAGAGAGCATACATGATTCTCGCAGTGACAAAGGCACAGATGTTGAAGCTAAAAGGGCAGCATATTTCCCAAACGTTTCTGTTTTTGAAATAGAAAGTGTTAAACAAATTTCAGAGCGATGTATGCTGATAAAGGAAGGTTTTAATATATTAACATTGTACCGTTAATTGAGATACAAGGTTGAGCCCCACAAGAAGTGCAGGATTTATAGAGGAGGCATGGGTGTTCTTTAACCCCCACTAAGGCTCTATGGAGACAAGATAGCCCTGGAAAGCCAGTTATGCCTCGAGCATTATTAAAGGTGGTGGTGGAGCAGCTTCACTAACCCCGCGCACACTACTAGAGAGAATCTTGCTGCCATGATAGCAGAAGATTGGTTCTTCCCAAATGTATTAGAACATGTGGCACAGTTTATTTGTGAATTGCATTGTATGCCAGAAGTTCACAGCAGGACACACTTTGAGAACAGTGAGAGGAGCAATCCCAAGACCTAATGGTCCTTTTCAGCATCTAGATATAGATTATGTGGATATGTTGCAAACATGCAATGGTTATAGGTATATGTTAGTAGTAGTATGTCCCTTCTCCAGATGGATTGAGGCAAATCCATGTACACACCCTGATGCAACATGTGCTGCCAAGTTTCTCATGCATGAAATGTTTCTTAGATGGGGTGTGTGTGAAGTCCTGTTGTCTGATAATGGGGTGCATTTTGTAAATTAGCTATTTGAACAGGTCACCCTTTTATCAGGCATAAAGCACAGGTTCTCATCTGCCTATCATCCACAGGTGAATGGAATGGTTTTTGTGTAAGGTTAAATGTTCTCCTTATAGAAAGTAGTTTTTATTTATTTTATTTTTTTATTTTCGAACGCATCCTGAAACAGCTGATCACCATTGCGCTTTGGCGCACATGAACTCTTGACTTCTTCCTGCTCCAGCTTGCCTCAGTGAAAAGGTAAGCAATTGTGGAATTTGCAACCTTGCGCACATGCCTCTGAAACATCATATTAATTGTATTGTGCTTTTAAATGCATTTTGGCATTTATCGCTGCGTAATGACACGCACCTACACCTGCATTGATTTTAATAATTAAAACACTCTTGTGTTCTAACGAGTCTTCACGGCGTGAATGACCACAATGAGAAGGGAAACTTTTGAAAAGGGCTTTCACTTTGCCATTTCTACACTGGCCCTGCTGCGCACTTCCTCTTTCAAGATGGCAGCACCCTTTGTAGTGTTTTACAGGTAGCCTTGTGCCTGTGTCTACTCCCCCACCCACCATTGGCTACTCTGTCCTTCATTAGCCAATCAGTGGCTCCAGGAGGCAGGAGCAGGCACATTCTCAATGGCCCACATCAAGGCCCGGCATTTCACATTTCTTTTCTAACACATCCTGAAACAGCTGATCACCATTGCGCTCCGGCACACATTAACTCTCGACTTCTTCCTGCTCCAGCTTGCCTCAGTGAAAAGGTAAGCCATTGGGGCTTTTGCAACCTTGCGCACATGCCCCTGAAACATCATATTAATTGTAATGTACTTTTAAATACATTTTGGCATTTTTTGCCGCATGATGACACTAACCTCCAACTGAATGGATTTAAATATTTAAAACACTCTTGTGCTCTACGGAGTCTTCACGGCACGAATGGTCACAATGATAAGTGGATGCTTTTGAAAAGGGCTTTCACTTTGTTCTTTCTTCACTGGCCCTGTTGCACACGTCCTCTTTCAAGATGACTGCACCCTTTGTAGTGCTTTGCAGGTAACCTTGTGCCTGTGTCTGCTTCCCCACCCACCATTGGCTGCTATATCCTTCATTATCTAATCAGTGGCTCCGGCAGGCGGGAGCCAGTACACATCTAAAGCCCTGTCTGATCCTGTCAGTGCCTGGCCATGCCTCCAGGCCCCACTCTCTATTATCAACTTCCTATTATGCTCTATCACATTGGATACTCCATCCATGCAGGCCTGAACTGTGACATCCCCCCTTTTGGCATCACGTGAGTACTGACTGTTGCTTGGTGGCTGTTTCATCTCCACTTGACTCACTCCCTCTGGATCTCCAACTCACATTTAGATCACCCATGTACCAGAGTGAAACTTCACTCTGCTCTCACTCTCTGAGTTACATTTCTGCTGACCGCAACTCTGTTGTGCTGTGCTGCAATTCCTGTGTTGTCCAGCATTGCATTGTCTGTTTAGTATAAAAATAGAACGCAGGTGTGCCTTCATCCAGCATTGTAGTGTCTGTTTAGTGTAAAAATCGAATTTAGTTGTGCTTTCATCCGGCACTGTATTTGTCTGTATTCTTAAACTCCCACTCGGCCAACTGTGTTTTGGTTCAGAACGGTACATTGAAGCACTCACACACTCACCCACCCTCCCCCGGCCTGTTCACTCTCTTCTTCGTCTCGATCCAATATCGCGTTCTCCATCTCCCCAATCTTCTCTAACTGCTACACTATCACCTATCCTCCCTCTCTCACAGAATCCGAACGGAAAAAGCATAAAAAAGACACCTTTGCTGCCAACCTTGGCCTCCCAATTGCAGACACCCATGTCAGTGCTTCCTGAAGAGAAATCTTCATTGACATCCTCTTTTCTGTCCCATCTCCTGACCTATTGACCTCTCACCACACTGCCACTCTCCCACCTTACTCTTCCACATCCATCAATGGTGGCACAAAGTGGGAAGTCCTCCTTGTGGGCTTCTTCTCATCCCACTGCTGCATCAATGTCTACCCCACAGGCATAATCCTGGTTCAAGGCCCCCAGGCCAACCTCCTTCTCTTTGACCGAATCCTGCCATCTTTCATCAATGTCCTTCCTTCCCCTGCCTCCCCCCTTCCATCCCCTCTACCCCACCCCCTTGGACGGATGCCTCTTGCCCTTACATTCCACCTCAAAAAATGAGTGTTTCCACCTGGTGGCCCTCAATTCACGCTCTGCCATCAAACACTCTGCTGCCATCTGCCTTCTCCTTGAAGACACCAATCTGGAAATACGTGTACTTATGAAACCTGGTTCAATGCCAGCTCAATTACCTCATTTGACTCACTCCTACCTGAAGGCTTTAAGATCACCTCAAAGTTACAACCCCACTGTGCTGGATGCAGAGTTACCCTAATCCTCCCTGAGTGGATCCCTAATTCCATCCTACCCACTCAGCCTTATTCATCCTTTGAGAGACTAGTATGCAGATTGGTCATCTCTACTTCCACCAGCTTGACCATTGCTAACATCTACCGGCCCCCAGGCACTTCTTCTTTCTTCCTCTCTGAGTGGGTGGATTTATGTTCCTCCCTACTTTCTACCACCTCCAACCTGCTTCTACTAGGTGACTTCAACTTCCACCTAGACTCCCCTTGCACAGCAACAACCCTATTCACTGACCTCTGCTCCTCCCTATCCCTCTCCCTTCTTTCCTCTGGCCCTACCCATTCTGCTGGACGCAAGTTAGATGCCATCATTCATTCCAACCTTGCTCTCTCTTCTCCCCTGGTCACCCCTCTCTCCTGGTCTGAACACTCTCTCCTCTCTACTCATCTGGGTCCGTATGGCCCTATGACAACTCCCCATAAAGCTCTGCCAACCTTGTTCACAAACATCCATCAGAGGAAGCATGTGTCAGCTGCTGCCTCTATTCCACTTTCATTCCCCCACGCCAACCCACTTCAGACTCTACCACTGATTCTGCCCTCAACAACCTCTATCTGTCCATTGCCAACACCCTTGACATTCTTGCCCCAGTCATGAAGATCTGCCTGAAACCTGCCTCCACGCATAACACCTGGTACGACTCTGAACTTGCAGACCAAAAACGTATGTGCAGGGCTGCAGAAAGGAAGTGGCATACCTCAGGTACACCCTCTGGCAAACTGGCCTGCTGCCTGTACCAGAGTCAGTACAGACTCTCCATCCGTGCCAAAAATAAGAGCCCACATTCAGGCACGAGTGTCCAATGCCTCCAACAACACGGCTGAACACTTTAGAATCTGCAGGTAACATGCCAACCCGTCCGCAGTATCTTCTGCCCCTACTCCTTCCCAGGCCCTATGCAATTCACTTCCCTCTCACTTCATTTCCAAAACCCAAGACATACTGAACATCCTTGTCACACACTCTTCCATCTCAACCCTCCCCCTCTGTCCCCCTTACAACCCACACTCCTCGTTCCCCCTTCTGCCCCTTCGCTCCTGTCTCCCCTGAAGAAGTCACCAGAGTTGTCAACTCCATGAAGGTCTCTTCCAAACAGGTTGCCCCATGTTCTTCCAGAACCATCAAGGACAACATCTCCTCTCACGCCCCTGCTCTTGCTGATCACTGCAACCACTCCTTTGGTACTGGTTCTTTTCCATCCTCCCTCAAGCACTCCCTTGTGTGCCCCCACCTTAAATAACCCTCTACAGACCCTTCATGCCCAGCCAACTACCAACCCATTTCCTTCACCCCCTTTCTGGGGAAATTGCTCGAGACGTTGGCCCTCCTTCAACTCAACTCTCATACCAAACTTGTTGGCGGTCTACACAACCACCAGTCTGGATTCCGAGCATACAGAGGCACAGAGACTGCTCTTCTGAACACCCATGAAGAACTGCTCGCATCCCTTGACCACAACTCCCCTGCTGTCCTCATCCTCCTTGATCTCTCTTTGGCTTTTGACACAGTGAACCATTCTATCCTCATAAAAAGACTCAATGATACCCTCTGTATCTCATATCGGGCACTGGACTGACTCACCTCTTTCCTCACTGACCATTGATCCATCAACATTATGGGCCCTTTCTCCTCCCCTACTTCCTCCTCCACCTGTGGTGTCCCCAGGGCTCCATTCTCTCGCCCTAGATCTTTAACACTTACCTTTCTCTACTGGCACGCCTCATTTCCTCCTTCTCCCCCAACTTCCTGTGCTACGTTGATGACCTACAACTCTTCTTCAAACTTCCTACTGACGACCTTGCACCTTCCTTCATCCCTGACTGGCTCTGTGCCATACAGGCCTGGTGCACTGCTAATGACCTCTGCCTCAATTGCATCAAAACTGAAATTCTCCCCATTGGGTCTAGTGCCCACCCCCTCACCTCCATCATACTGGAATAGCAGCAAGAGAGCACTGTGTGTGACACCAGGTATCGTCCCAATACTGCAATCGAAGATACGAGAGACGTTATGCCCTCCGACAACTGTATCAAACGTACCCTTGCACTGATGTGGTGGAAGGATGTCTTCATTCACCACTGAACGTAGAAGAGCTATAAGAGAAATCAGACCAGAGCAAAGTGACGTCATGAAGAGAAGACACGAGGACGTACGAGGACGCACTGAAATGACATGCAGATACTTAATGAATGACGATGTAACCGAAGTAACAAGAGAAACATGTATGCGAATACGAAGAAATCATACCGACTGAAAGATAAGTGAGAAGGGAATCAGTAAACGCATACACGCAGAAACACAAGGTAGATGAGACATATAGAAGCTTACTACAAGAGAAAAAAGAATGCGAGTAAAGCAGCCAGGATGAAAAGAGTGACATGGGACTTGTGTTAAAAGGAACCAAACTACCGCAGAGACAAACCAAGGATGCAGAGCTGAAAGATGCTGGAAAACAGCTTTGTGCGAGGAACAATGAGAATTAACTGCAAGTCACAAAGGGAGTCAAAGAGGGTAAGCTACATATGCATTATATATTTCTCTTAGATTAAGTTAAAGAGAAAACATTTACAGGTGCCAAGTATTGAACAATCAAAGATGCAGAAAGCATATACAAGACAGAGCAACCATGTCTCCAAAGGCCAAGAGGTGTAATAACACCCAGGATAATTGAATTAAACAGCACCAAATAAAAGGTCAAAATGGACAAAATCGTGGTCTCCTCACACATGATTCGGACTCGAAAATAAGGCCTATTCATTAAGCTCTAACTGAAGATAGCGATGTACCTACACTCCCATAAAAGTCCCAGAGAAGAGAACAGTAAGCAAGGTCAACTACAAAGAAGAAGCCTTGGCTTAGTGACTAACTAATGAGCGATGGTAGGCTAATTGACCGAGTGTATAGTAGTCTGACGAGCCGAGCGTCCAAGTTTGGGAGAGAATGAAAACCAGTCATGAGGGCCTATGTAGCAGTGTACTATACAATGTTTAAAAAAGGGTAGCAGGCACCCCTCTCTTTTTTGCAATACTATACAATGTTGCAGAAGCCAATCCGCTGCTGTATTTCTGCTGTTAGTCTGTATTATACGTATTTAAAGGTAGTTCAAGACATCCTACCAGATAAGGGGCAGCCACTCTTATCAAGAAAGCAGCTGACATTAATTCTCCAGCTGCATTTACGGGGCCTAGGGACTTCTAAGTCAATGTGAATATCAACTGGGGCATGGTCTGATATGCCCATTGCTAGGATAACTTTCCTTATGACCAGAGGTAAGAGAGATTGGAACATTATAAATTAATCTATCCTTGATAATTAGCCATGAACACAGGAGCTAAACGTGAAATTTCCAGCCGAAGAGTGAAGAAGGCGTCATTGGTCAGTGAGCCCATTGTCATCCAAAATGTCTTTCAGTATGCCTCGCTCTATATTATGTGTTGTATTAAGTTTTCTAGTTTTGACTAAGAATGGGTCCATAATTATGTTACAAACACCTCCAAAAATAATTAATGATTGTCGTATTTCTGAGAGACGAGACAGGAGAAGAATGCTGTCTTACCTCCATTCAGAGTATATTCTGAGCCCACTATTGCCTCCTTGTCCCCCAGCTTAATCTTGTTAGTATCATCCTGACCTCACCATCCCTTCAAATGTTTACTATACTACAGGAAAGGTATTTGTTGATTATTATTGCAATACCACATTTATTTCCATTCTCTAGAGAACTATGATATACCTCTGTCACCCTGCCCCTAGTGGGTTTAGAGTATTGACTCAGGTGCATCTCCTGAAATATTGCTACATCTGGGTTTTGTGATTTGATATCATTTAGCATTTTTTCTACTTACTTTAGTAACTAAGCCTCTTTACATTAAGTTATATAATCCTAGTCATCCATCCAATATCAATAGGACACCTCACACTAATGTTAATGGTATTTGGGCTTTGCATACTTAATTTGCCATTCTTGCTTCTGGGTTGGAGACAGGGTAGATATGGAGTAAGTATTGAACAATTCCTATATGGATTAATATATTCTGCAGTGTATGTTAAGCTGGCAAATACATTACTAGTCTGAATCTTTATTGAAACTCTGTCTAAAGTCTCCTCACAGGTGGCCAGGGAAAGGCAGACAATTCCTGATCCTGACCGTAGGTGCAGTGTACTGTGAGAGGATCTCCTCGGAGGAGGCAAGCCCCAGGGTGGTGAGGAGATGTCGTGGAATGAGACACAGTATGTGTCCTTTGAAAGGGAATATCTTTCCAAAATGGCAAAACAGGTAATGGTCTACTGCCATTATAATGTCCTTGAATCACATATTAGATATGTGGGTCTGGACACTAGTACTATAAAACCTGAACATGCCTTACCCACAGAATGACCCTTCAAAGTATTTCAGGATAAACACCCTCCTTACTCCCAAAAGTATAATGGAAAGAAATCTAAATGTATTGCCTTAAATAGACTGTCATCCTCTATAAATACAAATTCTAATGATTTATCTTTAAGGGGACTAAATCAGAAGTTATTTAAGAGAACTAACTTTTTTGTTGCAGACGAGTCCCAAAATCCCATAAATACTGGGACGAGGAAGAGGGCTGAAGAGCTATGGAGTAGCAGTAGTCAGGCAATTAAGCCTGACAGCCCACACTTGAAGGAACCTGGGAGGCATAAAAGGCACCCTAAAGTGCAGGCAATTAGAAGGGGCTGGAACTGAGACTGGAGTGCACCCTCTGGCAGTAGAAGCAGAAAGAAGAAGCCACGAAGATTGCAAACCAAGCAGAAGTGGGAGAACCAGAGGGATGCCGGAACTTGGATATAGCAGATTTCACCTGCTTGTTCTCAGAGGGTCTTGTTCACCCAAACTCTGAAGTGCAGAAGCTGCGCAGTGAAAGGCGTGCAGGAAGGCTGTCTTTCCCCATACAAGCTTGATGGCTGTGGTTGCCATGCAGGGACGTGGCGGAGACTGAGGCAAGGAGCTGTTGTCAAGTCACGGGGCACCTTAAACGAGTGGCCGAATCGTAGACACCTTCAACAAGGCAGGGTATGGGTCCCTGTGAAGCCAAAAGCACTAGAGGTTGTAGTAGAAGTAATGGAAGTTGTGAGAGACGCAAAACAAGGATTACAGAAGCCGGTAAGTGAAACATGACATTCAGATTCCTTGCACAAGCACTGTCGGCAGCAGTATCCAGTTTCCAATAAATGTGTGTATAGTCAGAAGCGAGCTGAAGTTGTTTGTTGAAGCATTAATGAGGAAACAATGGAAAAGTAGCACTTGCGTGTATTGGGTAATTTCCTTTCCTCGCGTGAAGAGCAAACGCTAAGAAACACCATTGTTAAACGATTAAAGACCTCATCAGGGTCTGGCCAGAGTCACACAAATGCAGTGGTAACGATATTACCGCTGCATTACCACTCCACCCAATCCCGAGTTTGGGCTGAAAGTAGCAGTAACGCTATTTGCGTTGGCGGCATCCCGGCGGATTTACCACCAGGATACTGCCAAATGTTTGATGAGGTTCTGTAAACCTTATGAAGAAAGGGTCGCGTGTCACTTATTATGAAGATTAAATGTTGCAAAAGCCATTGCTGAATACTTAACGTTGACAAGAATCTAGTTAAAACCTTTAACCTTTGAAAACTACATTAAGAAGTGGTTGTGGGTGCCTAATTGTGCTTTTGAAAGGAAGACTGAACTCCTTTACTTTCACACAGGCATACATTCCCTATACTGGAAGTTAAGCAGTTAAACAGTGTATCTACAATTGAAGAGAAGGACAAGCAATGCCGAAGGGATGAGTCTCCATACTCTAAGAGAGAAAATCACCTTTCTCACAGTCAAAAAGCAATTTGTGAACTTAATTACAGTTCAACCTGAAGCCAAGACAGTGGCACCAAGGCATCTGGTTAATTACTTGGGCTAACAGTTGGCAGAGAGGTTAAGGCAACGTTGGGAAAGGGAAACTGGTGGCTTGAAAAGATTATTTGAAGTTGACACAACCTATATTGCCAAAGACTGGGAAAAAAGAGAGAAGTGAGTCATAAAGGCAAACCTAGGTTGTTTTTGTGAAAAACATGCAAGAAAGGCAAAGAGGCTGCCTGGTTTTTAAAAGAGATATTCAGAGGAAGAGTGTCTTGTCTACTTGAAGGTGTTAAGCACTTGAAAGTGAATATTTTCCAAACTGTCTTGAAGACCAAATTACTGAAGCTGTGGAAGTAGTCCAAAGTACTGCAGCTGTGATCGTATATCTGGTTGTCCGTAGATGCAACATTTCAGTGGCCTAAATAAAATGGAGTACCATGAAGCAAGGAAGACTGTTCTCAAGGTAAACTTGAGTAGAAGGGAAGTTGTTCAAGTTCAAGCAGCAGCACTGTGAAGTCATCCTGACAAATATACCCATTGTGAATCCTAATCCTGTAACTAATGACATAATAACTGTTAACCAAGAACTATGTTTAACTAACAGTTGTAGAAGTTGTATTTCTTGTGAACTGTGGCAAGTCTTCTTAGAGTACTAAAAGGGGTGACAAAGCGTTGTGGTTGGGATTACCATTAGTGCTGTTCTGAAGAAGTGGAAAGTCTGTATTTCACCAATGAGAAAAGATTTGCTATTGTTGGAACTTTGGGTGATGGAACTCTTTCCCGGAGGGGTACTCAGTCTACAGTCATTCACATTCTGTAGATTGCTTGTCCTTGTACTTCTTTCTTGTGTCTTCACCTTGCAGGCTCTGGTCATATGCTTCTCGTTGTCGATAATGAGTGGAGATCGTTTTCAAGGGTCTTAAGGGCCAAGTCGCGCCTGTATTCTCGGCTTGCTCACGAGTGGAGGCTGTGGTAAGATAATGGCTGGCAAAATCCTAGAGCTACCACCAGTAAGATGGTAAATGTGTTCTGCATATAGGTTAGGGTAAGAATCCTTTTTCCTAAACACCTTCCTCTCCTTCCCAATATGACCCAGCAATCTCATGCCTAAAGGTAGCTTTTCTGCACCCTCTGTCTTCCATCACTTCTCTTGCGCCTACTGAAAGCTTTTGCAAAAGCTTGTGCCTCCACCCTGCATACATTCCCCAAGCTATACTTTGCTCTGGCCTGTTCCTTCTCCTCCTTGTCTCACCAAGTCAGTTCCCCTATGACTTCCCATTCGAATTCCTCTCTGTGTCTCGTCACTCCTTCTTCTTCGGCATTCCTCCTATCCCCCTCTGTAGGGCTATTTTCTCACTCCTTTTCTTTCTCCCACTGACATTCTCTCTCTCTCTCCTTCCTCAACATCTCTCATCACGTTTTCCACCCCAGCCCACCCGTGTCCATTCTCCTCCTAACTCCTTTCACCTCTGCTCTGGTCTTTTCTTCAAACTTCTTCCTCTTCACTGTTTCAACCTCCATTCTCCTCACTCTTTTCACCTCACCTCCTCCCACACCTAATTTCTCTTGACTCATTCCACCGCCTCTCATTCCGATCCCACTACCACCTCTCAGCCCTTCTCTAACTCACTCCATGACTCGTTCATTGCCTCCTCACACACGACATTAAAGTGGCTCGATTCTAATAGGGACCCATCATGTGAAGTGGGAACATGTGTGTGTAATTATTACACTTGCAACAGGTTTAAGGCAACTGTTCCTGTTTATTGTGCTCTGATGTGTATCTTGAGTGGCTGCCCTGGCATACAACAATCCGGACAGAGCCTCCTTTCGGCTCGGTCTCAATCTTGAATGGAAGCTGCGTAGTCTACACCCTATGGATACGACTCCTGTGGATGCTCGCTTTTACTCACCATGTGATCCTGCCAGCACACGACAACGACTATTTTCAAACCTAGTAAGACTCTTTACAATTCTCACCTCACTGAGCTGCCTCAAAAGAGAACCACCAATTGAGGTGCTCCTTGCACTAGGTGCGTTTCCTAAAAAAGATATGGGATCTTACATGAGTGAGGCCAGTGACAATCCCCTGCCGTGGATCTGGAGTGAGTTCAGATGGTCCATGGGATCCCTCGTGTACCTCCTCTGGACCCAGCATCACGCCTCACGTGGTGGATTCTGGCCTCCATAACCACTACATTCATTACCCCCAGGGAAAGTCAGGGAACCTCATCAACCAGCCAGCGAGCATGTGATGACAGCAGGCAGGCATTCATGTGAAATTAAATTTAAAGCCTGTGACAGAATCCGACACATTACTCAGCATGTGTGCATCTTTATTGGTGCTTCCAATCTGTTCAGTGCCAGGCTGCCAGCCAGATCAACACAGTAAGACATGCCTGGCCCCTTAAACGTATGCACCTCCAGGAACACAATACCCGCCATGCGTAGCCAGTGATGACAAGGAACAGGCAGATGTTTCTGCGTTTCCACCAGAACAATCCTACATGTTCAGCTTTGCAGCTCCCTCCGCGTTCATGTAAGAATTTGAAGTACATGGTTCACTTTCAACCATGGGTCTATGCTTACTCTCTGAGTGGAAAGGCTTGAAATGTATTTCTCGGTCCTTTAAGAGACTGGTGATGCGGCTAAGTAGTCCTCTTTCTCTTACTTTACTCCAGCACAGGGGTGCATAAAACGTAGAAGAACTTGAAAATTGCAGATAAAAGTTGTTTTGCAACAACTTTGTCTCTATCAGCCTATTTTAAAAGGCAGGCGAATGCTGACTGCACGCAATTTCAACTTTTCCAGGCCAAACATCCAGTTGATGAATACAGAGACTCAATTCACACATACCTTCTGAGACATAACTTGTCATGCATTCTATTTGATATTATATGATAAGTCATGTATTACGCGCATGTACACAAGTGTTTCTAGGCATGACTGAAAGGGATGAGGTGAGAGCTGAGGGTCACTTACGGAGGTAGAATGTTTGTAAGCCTGGCCTATACCTTCAGTTAATTCTGCAGGTGAAATGCCCCAGATGCTGTCCTACTCCAGGGCGGAACAGATGGAGACCATCCACAAGCTAAAAGTGGGAGAAGTTCAGGCATTGTGCAAGGCTTCACATTTGGCCAAGCCAATGCAACATCAGTCTGATCCAGGTGAAAAAGAATTGTCAAAGAGCCAAGTTCATCCTGTCATGCAGATATTACAAAGGCCTACTCTCGCATCCAGGCCATTGCCCAGGAAAGGGTGCGGAATGTATCATATTTGTAAACATGAATCCCTATGCAAAGGTTTGTAGGGCTACCACAGATAGAGGTTGTGCCCGCTAACAAACAAAGGCCTGCTCTAGACTCTGTGAAGTTGACCAGGCGCATATATTGCCAGACACTGGCATCTTGGACTCTAGATGAGTCTAATGATAATTATGAAGCATTTTCCATCTCTGGAATCGGGAAACGTGAAAGCCAATTCATCATCCCAAATGCTGAATGCAGTAGGCAGGACAGGAGAATCGAAGCCATCACTTATACTGGCATTTCCGTGAATGCAATGGGGGCACAACCAGTTCAAGCTATTACAACCTCAGCTGACTCAATGAAAAACAAATGTGTATATATATGTATATATATATGTCTATGATAAAGAGACCTCTCTACAGAAAGGCATGTTTTGCACGAAGAACAACCTTCTCAAAACCAATCTCTATGCTGTTGGTGTTAACACCACAACATTGCCAGCTGTGTTACTGCTGAAGAGCTTGCTTTGCTGCTTTTTGCCCAGTGGGTATATAAGAATGAACTCACTGACATCCTATGACAGTATGATAATCACTTCTATGGCACTGGCTACCTGAAAGGGCATGAAGTCAGGCTACACAATGATAAAATCATTCAACCAGTCACCCTCAAACACAGACGCATCCTACTCCACCTTCGGTAAAAAGTACAACTAGCACTTTACAAGCTGAAAGAGGGAGAGAAAATGAAAAGAATCAATTGTGGTAGAGCACAAACAAAACAAAACCAAAACCTGAGAGGTCTTCAATGCATTGACATGCGCATACGCAACCAAGTAGTCAAGAGAGAACACCATAAAACTCCTATTATTGAAGACCCTGTTGCCAGTTTGCAAGGGTGCGCCATCATGACACCAGATCTAAAAGCTGCATACCCCCCAAGCCCCTTTGATCCCTGACTCCAAAGACTTTTCCTTTATATGCAGAGTCTCACCAGCAGTGGAAAAGTTCAAGGGCACAATAGGGGTTGTTCTAGCTAGTATATCTGCTGTACATAACGTTACCGGTGACATTCTCATCTTTTCTCGAACGATGGCTGACTATCACATTCTCTTATGTCACGTTCTACAGTGTCTCAGGAACCTGTCTGTTCCTCCTCTACTGAAATAAATGTCAGTTTTACATGGACTCGGCAGAATTTCTTGCCTACCTATTATGCCAGCATGGGGTGCATGCAAGTTTCTGAAAAGGTTGCTCACATCAAGCCAGCCACTTCAGCCCAGTATCAGACCAGTTTTCCCAGTTCTCAGAATGGTGAATTATGGTGCCAGATTCATCCCAAATCTAGCAACAAATACTGACCCATTGAGACGTCTATCAAGGGCGGAAGTACCATGGACCTGGGACACCCAGCATCAGCAGGCGTTTCAGGATACCAAGAACGATTTATCGTCAAACATGACAATGGCATATTTTGACCCCACAAGACAAACACAACCAATGGTTGATGCTAAACTCTGTGACCTGGCAGTCGTTCTGATCGAGTCCACTGATCAGGGTATTGTCATTCCAGTGGTCTTTACTATTAGGGCAATGGCACTGCCTGATATTTGCAAGAATATTTCTATCCCCTGGGAGTGCAACTACTACTATGTGCCTGGAGTCCCACTTAAAGTACAAATTGACCACAAGCCACTTACCTCATTTTCAAAGACATTGGACCTCATTATGTGTTCAGCGGTGTGGCCAGAAATGGTACTGCATTACTGCACTGCCTAACTATGGGTTAGGAGGTTAGGTAGAGGAAATAACTCCAGCAAAATGCTGCATGTGATTCCACCACCTTACCGGCGAAAAAACAGCCATTTCGGTGAAATTACCACCAGCAGCATTACCACCAGTGGTAATTCTGTCAAAATCCCCATTGAGTCCTATGGACTTCATAAATAGGGACTACCACTACCATACCGCCACTTGTAATCCGCCAGTAATTCCACCAGACCAAGTGGTGGTAACGGTAAATCCCTGTGGTGGTATCTCGGTGGATTTACCACAAAGATAGCATCAAACTCATAATGACGGTGCGCATCGGAAAATGGGTCCTGTTGCGGTCTTTAGGTAAGGTTCCACAGAGAAAGAAGTGTTCACGTTGCGTGCACCATATTTGTGAATGGGGGTGCAGCGAAGGTGGCGTGATGTTGCAATTTTATATGTTTCCAGCGTAGTTAATGTGAATGGGATGTATTATTTTAAGAGTTACTTTGTGTTTAAATTGATACATTTTAGATTTGCAAGCGCGCAGCAAGATAAATGTTAAAATGGCCAATTAAATATAAACACGATCTAGATATGGTGTGCTACAAGGTGCCTAGAAGCTGGGCAACAAGGAGTTTCATAATGCACATGAGAGGAATGGGATTTGTCATGAAGAACCCATTGTGAAGAAGACACGATAGGTAATAAACATTCATGCACTGATATACACACACAGGGAATTTACAAATCTAAACACAGTTTGCTCTTTTTTATAAATTGCTTAGACTCTGCGGGCTGGGGATCGCAAGGTGAATTGTAAGTAACTGGCAAAACTGGTATTGTATAGTTGGATGACTGAAGGAGAGGTCATGATTAACAGTGACATTAAGCAAATGGCCAAGCCAACAAGCCGGCCCAGTGTTTTTATGGCCTGGCAGTATCGCGGAAGGAAGATGGAATCTTTTTAAGTGGATGGGAGTTTGTTATTTATTCTTCGGGGGATGCAGCCATTTGCTTTGACCAACAATAAACTTGGAGTCAAGTGACGCTCGAGGCCAGAGTGACTGATATTTCATGGCTTTTGATTGGTTTCTCAGGATGTTACCATAAGACATGGGTGTTGAATTGGTAGTTGTTTATATTAGAATGTTCCAATGACGCCAGAAAGTCGGGGTGGGTGAGATAGTTATTGCTGGTTCAAAGGAAACCTGTTTATTCTTCCTCTCTTCATATTGTTTTAAGTGCTCTTGGAAACCATGTGCAATTACGTTTAGGATTAAAAGGTCTCAGGCCAGCTGGGACTTGTAATGAATTATGTTTGTATATGAATGTGTAACTATGTGATGATGTCACAACCTACCACAGGCAAATCCTAAAAGAGGGTGTGCTGTACACATGAGCTGAAGATGGTAGATAAGATTATCGTGACCATTGCGAGCGGGGGAATTGGAGAAAGATTGGATTTCTTTTGATTAGGACTTGACAAATAACATGTGTGGGGTGGATTGTAATAAAATATATGGGAGTGTTTTAACTGTTGTAAAAATGTATATAATGTGTCAACGTGTGTGGTTCGTAGAGACCCAGGTTAGTTTGACTCATCTAGCCCCGCCTGGCCTACTGTACAATAAACTTGCTTTACGTACAAACATGCACTCGCTTGTTAGGTGGTGGGCCTGCTTTGGGTTAAGGTGATTAGAGGTCCACCACCATAATCCTCCAACTGCAAGAATATGAATTTGACCTGATCAACGGACTGGTTATGACAATGATTTCTCCAGGTATCTGGAGGCAGAGGTTATCCCCTACATGATGGAGGCCTCTCTCACACCCAAATTAGAGAAACTGTTTGTCACACATGAGCTGCAAAAGCAATAGAAACTGACAATGGACCCCCTTTTAGGGGCACCAACATTCAACGTTTATTTAGCGACCTGGAGATCAAACACACTTCTGTCATGCCGTTTTGACTTCAAGCCAATGGTGAAGCAGAGAGATGTATGCATACCATCAAAAACAATCATTGAATTTGTAAAGGGCAAAATACAATTTTTTCGTGGAAGTTGCACTCAACGTCATTCTTATCCACTTGAGTATCACCAACAGCTGCACTGATGAGCCAGCCACCAAAAATCACATATGCTGCAAATTCATTGTGTTATCTATCTGGTATGCAGAACAAAGTGGTGCTATGCCTTTGTTCACAAAACAACGCCAATGAAAGTTTTGACTGTGTGGCAAAGGAGTCAATCATGATTGTCAGTGACAGAGAGCTGGAAAAAACAGAAGAACTGTGAAGAAGTTAAGCATGCTTTTACGATCAACACTCCTCACAGTTATAGTCAAAGAAAGGACCATGATCATGATCAGGATGCTCAGCCACTGTGACTCAAAATGCAAACAAGGATCAAACAAGAAAAAGAGGAAGACATTAGGCCTCATTACGAGTCTGGCGGTAACCGTGCCTGAAATTCCAGCAAGTTAACCGCAGAACTCGTATTACCATTCCGCCTCCGTGATTCCCGGAATTACCGGGGCATTACGGCCCCAGTGACCCGGGACTTCCGGAGGTGGAATTCGGTAAATCCCCATTCCCATTGAGACCCATATGACTCAATGGGAATGGGGAAGTGGAAACACCGGCACCATCTCGTGGTGGGAATGACACCTCCACCTGCAGGACTCGAGATCACCCGGTATGGAAACAACGGTGGCGGAGGGTTTACCGCCACCGTTATTTCCATACCGGGTGACTCGTAATGAGGTCCATTATCTCCCCAAGAAGTACAAATGCCACAGAGGACCACCGCTGAGGCACCTGTATATGCCTGTTATGGTGTTCCCAAAGATCAGAAGGAATCTCTACTCCGAAGAAGATGCATCAGTAACAAATGGAAAAAGTCTAGAATGTCCATCAGGATATCCTGTGAGAGCATAGCATGAAAATTCTGGTAGATTCAAAGGCTATTTGACTGAAATGCCATGGGACAAGTCCGTTGAGAATGTACAATGGTTGGGCATTTTATTACTATGCTTCGGGAGGGTTGTGATCTTCTCAGATAAGTGCTGAGTCCAACGACCTGTTTCATGTCTTGGCCCACACAGACATGCATATACTCATGCATGCATGTGATGATGTCAGGCAGGTGTCCTTGTGTTAATATCGATAAGATCTGGCCCGTACACATGCAGAGACAGGTGGTAGCAGATTACTAAGCATGTGAGTTTTCTCTATCAATGTTCCTACATCAAGCCGTGCTCAGGTTGCCAATCTGACCAATGCAAATACACAGGTGTCTTATGATATGATATGATGTGGCATTTATAACACACCTGTAAACAAGTGTTTCTAGACGCGACAAGACAAGGAGGGGGACACAAAGGGAGGACAAAATATCCATTTTACTAGGCCTTTTGTGAGTCAGATCGCGCAAGGCAGGGAAGAGGGAAGGGGAGAAGTGCCAGGGGCAGGGGAAGGGGGAAGTGCAGTTATCTCACAAGTGCAGACAGCGGGTGGCTCATAAGTGCAGAGAGAAGGGACTGTAGGGTTGCAGAGACAGACCCTTAAGTACTGGGAAGCCTGGAGGCAGTGCAAGGGCAACTGGACATGCAGAAGCCTGGGCCCAAGTTCAGAGCGTGACCAGGTGACTAGTGCGTGGAGCAGTCAGGTGCATCAGCGGGGGAGAGGAAGAGAGAAAGCGGAAGCGAAAAGGAATGTCTTGAGTTGCTTCTGGAACCAGAGGCCGTTCTGCTCAAGTTTGAGAGAGGCAGGGAGGCTGTTCCAGATGGGGGTCCAGCCGAGGAGAAAAATCTGCCCCCAACTCTCTGCTTGGAGAAGCATCTGACCCTCAAAGAGTTGGAGGTTGATGAGCAGAGAGTTCGAGAAGGAAGATATTTTGGAAGAGAAAGTTGGAGGTAGAGCAGTCCCATGCCCCAGAAAGCATTGTGGATAATCAGAGGGTCTTGGTTGTTACCTTAGACTTCCTCATATAGTGGGGTTGGGGTGTATCTAATGCACTTGGTGGGAGACAGGTGTAGGCGGGCTAAGCAATACATTTTTTCTTACTTTTAAATAATTAGCTGTCCTCTTACCTGTTTCCGGCAAACCCTGCTTACCAGAGTTTCTGAATCATCCTAAATGTGCCTCTGTAGGACAAGGACTAGCTCAGAAAGGGCAATAGGTTTAAGGATTCCCCAAACCCCCAAAAGGAAAGGCTGCCAAAGGAATGATGGCATATATTACATTTAGTTGCTGGTTGGAATAAATAGCTCTTAACTACCACCCCAGTATAACAGCAGTTTTGTATTTTTTTATATAAAAATGGGAAATCACATTACAAAATGTGAGGAGTCAGGAATGAGACACGGACACAGAGAGCTCATAGATTTGGCTAGAAACTTTTATTCAAAATAATTGGAAAATGTCTAGCTGTCGCTACTCTAAGATGTATTTCCCCACCTCAACCAGAAGCCTAAGGGTCTGTGAAATGTCAAGTTGTCCAAAGCAAAAATGTCCTGTGTCTGAAATACTATTCTGGCCCTCACATTCTAAAATTAACTCCAAGGTGAAAAGGTTAGTGTCTTTGGACTTGAAAGTGCACAAACGTTCAAGTTCAAAAGGAAAGGCATAACTCCAACACAAAAGTTCCCAATGGATGAAGTGTACAGTTCCAGGGGATTACTCTCATCCCCAGGTTTTCTCTTCAAGACGCTTTAAACTCTGAATGGGTATGAGTCTTCCTTGGAATTCTCCTATCAACAAAAACAGCTTATATACAAAACAACTTAGCTGTCAGTCCCAATTTCATGGGATACCTGGTGTACTCCCCTGATAGGTTTCTTATCCACGTCAATTATTCTCCGCTCTAATGTAACCTTTTCTCACAGTCTTGGCTTTACCTGGTGTCTTCTCCTGCCAGGGCTTTCTCATGTGTATTACTTGACACACTTGCAAATGTGTACATATCTTGAATTAACTCCATTATTTCCCCTTTTAAAACATTAAGTCTCATATTCCCTTTCATGCACTTCCTTTAACTTTATTTGCCCTTGATAAGGTTGCCAAAGTACCCCAGTGTCCCAGCTTCCCTCCTGAGGACTCACCGGCTTTCTGTGGCATCCTTCGGTTCTCCCGCAGTGAACTTGATGTGGCTCTTCATTGTCCTGACACCACTTCCCAGGTTCACAGACTTTTCTTATCGGCTCCTGCACCCTTCACAGTTCCTGCCTGCCTGATGTGTGCTTCTCCGTGTGCAGGCAGCATGAATACTGCTCTCTGGTTCCCGTGAATGCAAGAAAGTCTCCCCCTCTCTTCCTATCGTGGCTTATACGTGGCAGACTGGTTCCTGCAGTCTTCTTTCTCTGGATCTGTTAGCAGCTGCTGTCCCCTGGCCACATGGGGAGAGGCTACTGCCGGGAAAGGAGTGATGACATTATCAGATTCATCACAACAATATAAAACACTATGGGGTCGATTCATGGAATTAATGTGCGCCGAAAATTCCCGCGCAGAGGTGCCAAAACGTGCAAATCGCAGGAAAAGTGCGAAAATCGCAGTGCAAGTGCGAAAATCGCAGGAAAACCAGCGCACAGCGATTCATGGAAGTCCGTGCGCGAGAAAAACATTGGATGTGCGCTAAAAATGGGCACCGCGCACGCCGGCGCACAGGTCATCCAACAGCGTGCGCCACGGCCACTGCGAAATCGCACATAGCGCGGCGCACATCACAAAAGTAGGCGGAACACGGGGCGTAACACTCGGAATGGGGAACAACGCGTGAAAATATGGGCGTCACGGGGGAAGTACAGGAGGCAAGTGCGCGGAACCCCCACACGCTCGCCTACAACCCGTATTCATGGAATCGAATAGGGCAAACCAGCGCACGGTCAAAGACGCGCACAGGGCCAAACAAGTACGCCACAAGAAAGCAGGCGGTAGCGCCCCTGCGACTGAAAAAATTTGCGCCAAAATGTGCGCTAACAAAAAGCACCCATATACAGCCATGATGAATGGCCCATACAGTGGCCCTCTAGGACAAATGAGTTGCAAAGGGGCACCGACAAACACGGACACCCGCTGTGTGAAAAATAGCGTGTGCGCGTGTTCCTGGGTGCGCGGGAAGGTCCACACGCAATTAGCCTGCGTACGTGTACTTCGGGGTGCACGGGAAGTTCCACATGCGATTAGCCTGGGTACGTGTACTACGGGGTGCGTGGGAAGTTCCACACGCGATTGGCCTGGGTAAGTGGGGGTGCGTGGGAAGTACCACACGCGATTGGCCTGGGTACGTGTACTACGGGGTGCGCGGGAAGTTCCACACGCGATTGGCCTGGCTAGGTGGGTGTGCGCGGGAAGTTCCACACGCGATTGGCCTGGGTACGTGTACTTCGGGGTGCGCGGGAAGTTCCACACGCGATTGGCCTGGGTACGTGTATTCCGATGTGCGCGGAAGATTCACACGCGATTTCTGCAGGGTACGTGTATTTCGGTGGTGCCGGGGAATGCTACACGTGATTTGGCCATGTGGGTCCCCCCAGGTGTTCCCTCTACACCCTCCACGGCCCCTGCAGGCAGCCCACACCACAGGGTACTACCCTGCACCCCTGCTCATGTCCCACAGGCAACCCATCCACCATGGCCATGCCCACCAGCCAACCCACATGTCACCTTGCACTACTGATCACCAACACATGTCTCCCACCACCCCCACCCCCCAGCCACCAGGGGCAGCCTCCACCAGGCCCCCACTCATGTCCCCTATTACCCCCACCCCCCAGCAGTGCAGGGGCAGCCTCCACCAGGCCCCCACTCATGTCTCCCACCACCCCCACCCTCCAGCCACCAGGGGCAGCCTCCACCAGGCCCCCACTCATGTCTCCCACCACCCCCACCCCCCAGCAGTGCAGGGGCAGCCTCCACCAGGCCCCCACTCATGTCTACCACCACCCCCACTCCCCAGCAGTGCAGGGGCACCCTCCACCAGGCCCCCACTCATGTCTCCCACCACCCCCACCCCCCAGCCACCAGGGGCACCCTCCACCAGGCCCCCACTCATGTCCAACTCATGTCTCCCACCACCCTCACCCCCCAGCCACCAGGGGCAGCCTCCACCAGGCCCCCACTCATGTCTCCCACCACCCCCACCCCCCAGCCACCAGGGGCAGCCTCCACCAGGCCCCCACTCATGTCCCCTATTACCCCCACCCCCCAGCAGTGCAGGGGCAGCCTCCACCAGGCCCCCACTCATGTCTACCACCACCCCCACCCCCCAGCCACCAGGGGCAGCCTCCACCAGGCCCCCACTCATGTCTCCCACAACCCCCACCCCCCAGCAGTGCAGGGGCAGCCTCCACCAGGCCCCCACTCATGTCCCCTATTACCCCCACCCCCCAGCAGTGCAGGGGCAGCCTCCACCAGGCCCCCACACATGTCTCCCACCACCCTCAGCCCCCAGCCACCAGGGGCAGCCTCCACCAGGCCCCCACTCATGTCTCCCACCACCCCCCCAGCCACCAGGGGCAGCCTCCACCAGGCCCCCACTCATGTCCCCTATTACCCCCACTCCCCAGCAGTGCAGGGGCAACCTCCACCAGGCCCCCACTCATGTCTACCACCACCCCCACCCCCCAGCCACCAGGGGCAGCCTCCACCAGGCCCCCACTCATGTCTCCCACCACCCCCACCCCCAGCAGTACAGGGGCAGCCTCCACCAGGCCCCCACTCATGTCCCCCTGCACCCCCACCCCCCAGCAGTGCAGGGGCAGCCTCCACCAGGCCCCCACTCATGTCTCCCACCACCCCCTACCCCCCAGCAGTCAGGGGCACCCTCCACCAGGCCCCCACTCATGTCTCCCACCACCCCCACCCCCCAGCAGTGCAGGGGCAGCCTCCACCATGCCCCCACTCATGTCTACCACCACCCCCACCCCCCAGCCACCAGGGGCAGCCTCCACCAGGCCCCCACTCATGTCCCCCTGCACCCCCAACCCCCAGCAGTCAGGGGCACCATCCACCAGGCCCCCACTCATGTCTCCCACCACCCCCACCCCCCAGCCACCAGGGGCAGCCTCCACCAGGCCCCCACTCATGTCTCCCAAGACCCCCTACCCCCCAGCAGTCAGGGGCACCATCCACCAGGCCCCCACTCATGTCTCCCACCACCCCCACCCCCCAGCCACCAGGGGCAGCCTCCACCAGGCCCCCACTCATGTCTCCCACCACCCCCTACCCCCCAGCAGTCAGGGGCACCATCCACCAGGCCCCCACTCATGTCTCCCACCACCCCCACCCCCCAGCAGTGCAGGGGCAGCCTCCACCAGGCCCCCATTCATGTCTACCACCACCCCACCCCCCAGCCACCATGGGCAGCCTCCACCAGGCCCCCACACATGTCTCCCACCACCCCCACCCCCCAGCAGTGCAGGGCAGCCTCCACCAGGCCCCCACTCATGTCTACCACCACCCCCACCCCCCAGCCACCAGGGGCAGCCTCCACCAGGTCCCCACTCATGTCTCCCACCACCCCCACCCCCCAGCCACCAGGGGCAGCCTCCACCAGGCCCCCACTCATGTCTCCCACCACCCCCACCCCCCAGCCACCAGGGGCAGCCTCCACCAGGCCCCCACTCATGTCCCCTATTACCCCCACCCCCCAGCAGTGCAGGGGCAGCCTCCACCAGGCCCCCACTCATGTCTCCCACCACCCCCACCCCCCAGCAGTGCAGGGGCAGCCTCCACCAGGCCCCCACTCATGTCTCCCACCACCCCCACCCCCCAGCCACCAGGGGCAGCCTCCACCAGGCCCCCACTCATGTCTCCCACCACCCCCACCCCCCAGCAGTGCAGGGCAGCCTCCACCAGGCCCCCACTCATGTCTCCCACCACCCCCACCCCCCAGCCACCAGGGGCAGCCTCCACCAGGTCCCCACTCATGTCTCCCACCACCCCCACCCCCCAGCCACCAGGGGCAGCCTCCACCAGGCCCCCACTCATGTCTCCCACCACCCCCACCCCCCAGCCACCAGGGGCAGCCTCCACCAGGCCCCCACTCATGTCCCCTATTACCCCCACCCCCCAGCAGTGCAGGGGCAGCCTCCACCAGGCCCCCACTCATGTCTCCCACCACCCCACCCCCCAGCAGTGCAGGGGCAGCCTCCACCAGGCCCCCACTCATGTCTCCCACCACCCCCACCCCCCAGCCACCAGGGGCAGCCTCCACCAGGCCCCCACTCATGTCTCCCACCACCCCCACCCCCCAGCAGTGCAGGGGCAGCCTCCACCAGGCCCCCACTCATGTCTACCAGCACCCCCACCCCCCAGCCACCAGGGGCAGCCTCCACCAGGCCCCCACTCATGTCCCCTATTACCCCCACCCCCAGCAGTGCAGGGGCAGCCTCCACCAGGCCCCCACTCATGTCTACCACCACCCCCTACCCCCCAGCAGTGCAGGGGCACCCTCCACCAGGCCCCCACTCATGTCTCCCACCACCCCCACCCCCCAGCCACCAGGGGCACCCTCCACCAGGCCCCCACTCATGTCCAACTCATGTCTCCCACCACTCATGTCTCCCACCACCCTCACCCCCCAGCCATCAGGGGCAGCCTCCACCAGGCCCAGTGGGGGCCTGGTGGAGGCTGCCCCTGCACTGCTGGGGGGTGGGGGTGGTGGGAGACATGAGTGGGGGCCTGGTGGAGGCTGCCCCTGGTGGCTGGGGGGTGGGGGTGGTGGTAGACATGAGTGGGGGCCTGGTGGAGGCTGCCCATGCACTGCTGGGGGGTGGGGGTGGTGGGAGACATGAATGGGGGCCTGGTGGAGGCTGCCCCTGGTGGCTGGGGGGTGGGGGTGGTGGTAGACATGGGTGGGGGCCTGGTGGAGGCTGCCCCTGCACTGCTGGGGGGTGGGGGTGGTGGGAGACATGTGTGGGGCCTGGTGGAGGCTGCCCCTGGTGGCTGGGGCGTGGGGGTGGTGGTAGACATGAGTGGGGGCCTGGTGGAGGCTGCCCCTGCACTGCTGGGGGGTGGGGGTGGTGGGAGACATGAGTGGGGGCCTGGTGGAGGCAGCCCCTGGTGGCTGAGGGGTGGGGCGGTGGTAGACATGGGTGGGGGCCTGGTGGAGGCTGCCCCTGCACTGCTGGGGGGTGGGGGTGCAGGGGAACATGAGTGGGGGCCTGGTGGAGGCTGCCCCTGGTGGCTGGGGGGTGGGGGTGGTGGTAGACATGAGTGGGGGCCTGGTGGAGGCTGCCCCTGCACTGCTGGGGGGTGGGGGTGCAGGGGGACATGAGTGGGGGCCTGGTGGAGGCTGCCCCTGCACTGCTGGGGGGTGGGGGTGGTGGGAGACATGAGTGGGGGCCTGGTGGAGGATGCCCCTGGTGGCTGGGGGGTGAGGGTGGTGGGAGACATGAGTTGGACATGAGTGGGGGCTTGGTGGAGGCTGCCCCTGCACTGCTGGGGGGTGGGGGTGGTGGGAGACATGAGTGGGGGCCTGGTGGAGGCTGCCCCTGGTGGCTGGGGGGTGGGGGTGGTGGTAGACATGAGTGGGGGCCTGGTGGAGGCTGCCCCTGCACTGCTGGGGGGTGGGGGTGGTGGGAGACATGTGTGGGGGCCTGGTGGAGGGTGCCCCTGGTGGCTGGGGGGTCGGGTGGTGGTAGACATGGGTGGGGGCCTGGTGGAGGCTGCTCCTGCACTGCTGGGGGGTGGGGGTGGTCGGAGACATGAGTGGGGGCCTGGTAGAGGCTGCCCCTGCATGGCTGGGGGGTGTGGGTGGTGGGAGACATGAGTGGGGGCCTGGTGGAGGCTGCCCCTGGTGGCTCGGGGGTGGGGGTGGTGGTAGACATGAGTGGGGGCCTGGTGGAGGCTGCCCCTGCACTGCTGGGGGGTGGGGGTGGTGGGAGACATGAGTGGGGGCCTGGTGGAGGCTGCCCCTGCACTGCTGGGGGGTGGGGGTGGTGGGAGACATGAGTGGGGGCCTGGTGGAGGCTGCCCCTGGTGGCTGGGGGGTGGGGGTGGTGGTAGACATGAGTGGGGGCCTGGTGGAGGCTGCCCCTGCACTGCTGGGGGGTGGGGGTGGTGGGAGACATGAGTAGGGGCCTGGTGGAGGCTGCCCCTGCACTGCTGGGGGGTGGGGGTAATAGGGGACATGAGTGGGGGCCTGGTGGAGGCTGCCCCTGGTGGCTGGGGGGTGGGGGTGGTGGTAGACATGAGTGGGGGCCTGGTGGAGGCTGCCCCTGCACTGCTGGGGGGTGGGGGTGCAGGGGGACATGAGTTGGACATGAGTGGGGGCCTGCTGGCAGGTGCCCCCTCAGTGCTGGGGGGTGGGGGTGCAGGGGAACATGAGTTGGACATGAGTGGGGGCCTGCTGGCAGGTACCCCACAGTGCTGGGGGGTGGGGGTGCAGGGGAACATGAGTTGGACATGAGTGGGGGCCTGGTGGAGGCTGCCCCTGCACTGCTGGGGGTGGGGGTAATAGGGGGCATGAGTGGGGGCCTGGTGGAGGCTGCCCCTGCACTGCTGGGGGGTGGGGGTGGTGGGGGATATGAGTGGGGGCCTGGTGGAGGCTGCCCCTGCACTGCTGGGGGGTGGGGGTAATAGGGGACATGAGTGGGGGCCTGGTGGAGGGTGCCCCTGACTGCTGGGGGGTGGGGGTGCTGGGAGACATGCATTGTTGATCAGTAGTGCAAGGTGACATGTGGGTTGGCTGGGGGCATGGCCATGGTGGATGGGCTGCCTGCGGGACATGAGCAGGGGTGCAGGGTAGTCCCCCGTGGTGTGGGCTGCCTGAAGGGGCCGTGGAGGTTGTAGAGCGAACACCTGGGAGGACCCACACGGCCAATTCACGTGTAGTACTCCCCAGAACCCCTGAAATACACGTACCCTGCTGAAATCGCGTGTGGAACTTCCCGCGCACCCCTGAAATACACGTACCCTGCTGATATCGCGTGTGGAACTTCCCGCGCACCCCTGAAATACACGTACCCTGCTGAAATCGCGTGTGGAACTTCCCGCGCACCCCTGAAATACACGTACCCTGCTGAAATCGCGTGTGGAACTTCCCGCGCACCCCTGAAATACACGTACCCTGCTCGCACAGGGCCAATCGCGTGTGGAACTTCCCGCGCACCCCTGAAATACACGTACCCTGCTGAAATCGCGTGTGGAACTTCCCGCGCACCCCTGAAATACACGTACCCTGCTGAAATCGCGTGTGGAACTTCCCGCGCACCCCTGAAATACACGTACCCTGCTGAAATCGCGTGTGGAACTTCCCGCGCACCCCTGAAATACACGTACCCTGCTCGCACGGGGCCAATCGCGTGTGGAACTTCCCGCGCACCCCTGAAATACATGTACCCTGCTGAAATCGCGTATGGAACTTCCCGCGCACCCCTGTAATACACGTACCCTGCTGGAATCGCGTGTGATACTTCCCGCGCACCCCTGAAATACACGTACCCTGCTGAAATCGCGTGTGGAACTTCCCGCGCATCCCTGAAATACACGTACCCTGCTGAAATCACGTGTGGAACTTCCCGCGCATCCCTGAAATACACGTACCCTGCTGAAATCGCGTGTGGAACTTCCCGCGCATCCCTGAAATACACGTACCCTGCTGAAATTGCGTGTGGAACTTCCCGCGCATCCCTGAAATACACGTACCCTGCTGAAATCGCGTGTGGAACTTCCCGCGCACCCCTGAAATACACGTACCCTGCTGAAATCGCGTGTGGAACTTCCCGCGCACCCCTGAAATACACGTACCCTACTCGCACGGGGCCAATCGCGTGTGGAACTTCCCGCGCACCCCTGTAATACACGTACCCTGCTGGAATCACGTGTGATACTTCCCGCGCACCCCTGAAATACACGTACCCTGCTGAAATCGCGTGTGGAACTTCACGCGCACCCCTGTAATACACGTACCCTGCTGGAATCACGTGTGATACTTCCCGCGCACCCCTGAAATACACGTACCCTGCTGAAATCGCGTGTGGAACTTCCCGCGCACCCCTGAAATACACGTACCCTACTCGCACGGGGCCAATCGCGTGTGATACTTCCCGTGCACCCCTGAAATACACGTACCCTGCTGGAATCGCGTGTGATACTTCCTGCGCACCCCTGAAATACACGTACCCTGCTGATTTTGCGTGTGATACTTCCCACGCACCCCTGATTCACACGTACACAGGATAATCGCGTGTAGAACTTCCCGCGAACCACTGAAATACACGTTCCCCGCTTGGCGTTTGCTGTTTGCCAGCCCTGTGAACTGGTCCAGGGTTAGCGCAGCCCTTTGCGATTATTTGGGGATTTTGAAGGCTTTTCCTTGCGCGAGGGCGTTCTTGGGGGCGTAACTGGCGCTGCTGCATGGTCGCTGCGCCACGGCTGGTTTTGGATGCGAAAATCCATGAATACGCTGTACGCGGAAATCGATTTTAGCGCACGCGGCTGGCGCAGACATTCGCATGGGCAGGCTGTGCGCCAGTCGCGTGCGCCACTTTTGTGCGAATTTCTATGAATTACCCTGTACACCTATTCCTAAGGAGCTGCGTTAAAACCAAGGAGCCCTTTAAAACTAAAATGAGTCATTCAACAACATAACACATCTTTATAAAGTGTACTTTATATTTTCAAACCTAAAACAAAAAATATCCTCATTTAGGAGTTAGCGTAGCCAGGGCTGTTTCAAGGTCTTTGGTGCTGCAGATCTAGTCATGAGCTCTTGTGTCCTATGTAGCAGTGTGTAAGGGGCCCACAGTTCTCTGGTATCCATAGAAATGAAAAAAATGTAAAAATCAAATGTAGAAATGACTGCATCTTTCTACCGATTTATATCGATAATGTGGGAATTTGTTCTCAAATATAGGTGTGGGGTGGGGTAAGGGTAATAGTTAAGGTGGGGGCCAGGGGGTCTCCCCCGCATTATAAAAAATATGCTCGATAATGTGGGAAATTGTTCTCAAATATAGGTGTGGGGTGGGGTAAGGGTAATAGTTAAGGTGGGGGCCAGGGGGTCTCCCCCGCATTATAATAAATAAAAAAAAGATGCAGTAATTTCTCCATTTGACCTTTTCATGGACATCCAAGTTCTCTTATGGCAGCCTGAGTATGCCACGGGAAGCCCAGTGAAAAAGCATACATGTGGGGTGTCCCATGCAGTGAGTAATGGGTGGACTGCTTAGGTCAGGAGTGCCCCATGTAGATTACAGCAGCAGGGTACCCCATCTATTCAGTTCACCCAGGCCCCATCTGCCAGCAGCTGCCCAAGGGATTCACAACTGGCCTGCCTTAGGCGCTGCTTAATCAGGATCTGCCTGTGCAACAATTGCGCTGGGCCTGTGGCAGTGAAATCCTGTGTGGCTCCCCTTTGTCAACAGAGAGTCACTAACATGAAGTGCCTTAGTGAGGTGTTACCCCTCCTAGCATTGGGGTGCTGCAAGTTTAAACACCAGGATCAACAAGGTATTTGTTTTTCTTGGCATTGAGTTACCTTCCGCAAACTTCTCTGCAGCAGCCTCGGCGAGCTGATGGGCTTGCTTTAGCTGATGTTTAAACTGATTCACACAGCTGGCCTAATTTTCACTGCCTGTTCCATCTGCAGAGAATCCAAAACACATGTATACAGGCAGCCGAGCATCCTTCCAAACCTTAGGCAATATGGCATAAAACAGGTGGAACAATTCTTTGTACAGTTGTAAGCACTCCACAGCCCCAACTCTGTCTGGCTCTTGCTGTCTCGTAGCTTACCAGACACCTCCAGACTGATTGATGTTGCACTAAGTGCACAGCACAGCCGCAGTGGGGGATCCTAAGTAGTCCACGCCCCTGTCTCTGTCTGGCACCTGCTGACTCGCAGCTCGGCAGAGAGCCCTGACACCTGCTGAAGACAACTCCTTCAAAGAGGTGGATCCAGCTGTATTATACGGCAGAGCATGAGTCCTCCAAGCAAGGGCATCAGCATTGACGTTAGGGCGCCCAGGGCGGTACTGTAGATTGAAGCTGTATGTAGACAATGATGCAAGCCTTCAGTGTCCAGTAGCATCCAGCTTCGCTGACTCCAATACATAAATCAGGAAGTTATTGCCTGTCATCATTGTGAAAGTGGTGCAATAGAGGCAATCCTGGAACTTCTCAGTAATGGCCCACTTCAATGCCAGAAATTCCAATGTGTGGTGTTAGTAGTTATGTTCCTACATGCATGCCTTGGCTGGCAAATGCTAACTGTCTCATCTCACTGTTGGTCTTCTGGTAAAGGATAGATCCCAATCTCTCCAGACTCATGCCCACGTGCTATATGTAAGGCAATTGATGATCTGTGTAGGCCAGGGCTGCTGCTGTGGTGAGGATATGCTTGAGCTCTTCAAAGGCCTGCTGGCATTGGTTGGTCCACCACTTACCAAAGGGCTCATGTAGAGGGTGCAAATGATCTGCAGAGATGGTGGGAATCCTCAGGCGAGGCCGGTATCCTTTGGTGAGGCCCACAAGTGGTCAGGCAATGTTGGCATATTCCACAATGAATTTCCGGTAGTGGTTGCAGGATTCCAGGAAACTCTGCAAAACCATTAGGGTCTGAGGTCATGGCCAGGTGAGGTGGATGTACATCTTTGCTGGATCCACATCGATGCCATCAGCAGAGACGATGTGTCTGATGTGCTTGATGATCGTCTGGCAAGACTGGCACATGCAAAACTGGCCTTTAGCCTTTTCTCCCGTAAGCAATCCACCACCTTTATGAGCTTACTATTGTGTTCCTCCAAGGACCTGTACTTGCAGGAGGTTCATGTTGCAGACCCTCTTATCCATAAGGTGCTGGAATGTCACTGGTGCACCATAAAACCCTGTGGCCTCTGGATGAACTCATAGAATTCAAGAGGGCATATGAAAGCCATCATCTCCCAATCCTCTGGATGCATCAGGATCTAGTAATAGCTACTCCAAAAGTCCAGGACTGAAAATGACTTACTCCCCTTAAGGCTATCCAATGCCTTGTCTACCCTGACCATGTTGTATTGATCTGGAATAGTGCAGGTGTTAAGCCGACAATAGTCGATACACATCCGGACTTCCCCATTCTTCTTCCAAGTGATGGTGATGAAAGAAGCAGAAGGGCTGCTGGACTCTTCTATGATCACTGCCTGCAAAATATCATCCAGGTGGAGATGTACATCCTCCACGTCTCATGGGGCCACGCATCGAGATCTCTCCCTCAAGGGTATCTTGTTGCTTGCCTGGATTTGATGTTCCACACCGTGGGTCTAACAAAGTCCCAGGAGCTGGCAGAGAAATCCTTGGTGTGCAGGGTAAGCTGTTCCCTCAAATTGTCCTTGACCCTTTCTGAGAATGGTGAGTTTCCAAAATCCATGGTCTTCGGATAAAAAACGCCATCCCGGATGGACTGGTGGCAACACTTGCTGGGCCCACAAAAGCAGTCAGGTGGAAGTGTAGTATGACAGCACCTTCTGGTAAGAGGATGGTCTGACTGGTCATATTTATGACCAGTACCTTGGTTGTCTTCCGGTCTGTGCCATCTATCGTCACCAGGGTCTGCTGTACCAGTCAACCCCCAGGGAGTTCCCTATGCTCTTATGCCTCCATCACCAGATGTCTAGGGCGTTGTCATCATGGTAGTGGTGTGTGCCAGGATAGTGATCTGCCCTAACTGGCTGTTGTGAACATCTCCAAAAGGATCATCAGGTGGAGCACTGGACCAGAACTCTCTTTGCAACTATGCCTGCTGGCACATGGGGTGCATTGGTAATGTGCTGGTATAACGTGGTCAAGCCATCTCCCATCCTAGGGCAGTCAGTGCATCGAACATCGAGGAATTGGTTCCTTTCAGCCCAGTATATTGTGGGTTCTGCACTTCGACTGCTGCAGACCAGAACCAGTGTGTTGATTAGTATTCTTGCATGAAAATTGAAGTTTGACCATTATGTACTCCAGATGGCTACAGGGGCTGTCTCTCATGCCAAGGAGGTTCAGTACAACCAAAGGTTCCATTGGGATATGCGCCAGGTGCTTCCTGTAGAACAGCTCTTACAGATTGGTCACCTGTGAGCCACTCTCCAGTAGATCTTGCACCTGCTGTCTAGCAATGATAACTGTCATGGTGGCTGGTGGTCCTACCAGTCCTTCAGGTGATCCCCATGATGTGCTTACTGGTAGTTACCCTACAGGTGATCTTCCACTCCGATGAACCAGCGGGTATGAGTGAATGCTGGTTCCCAGATGACTTGCCCAGCAGTGGTGTCACTGCAGCCTTGGGCCCATCTGGTGGTGAATACTTGATAGTCATTGTCTCTACTTGGTCAGAGCATAGTACTCTTGGGGTTTCAGGTGCTCCACTTCCTGGTCGGTCCTTGCTGGATTCTCCCACGATTGCGGGTGTTATAGTTTTAAAAGGCTGGAATTCTCCACGACTATGATATCATCCAGTTGGTTTGTGAACCTACGGAAGGTATGGATCTCCTTCCCACACCTGTGGCAGAACTGCCGTGGCTTTAGCAGTGTGGTTTGCCTTTGGTACTCTCAGGGATGCTGTGGCATTGGAGCATGTCGGAAGAGCAGGTGTTCCCTCTCCCGGAATGGCGGTACAGAGCCTGTTCCACACTCTGGTGTCATGGCGAGCACCCTCTGCAGCTGCATGGCCTGGATGGTCTGGTGCAACTCCTTCACTTGATGTCTTAGATCATAATCTGGGGCTGTATATAGGGACACCAGTTGACTGGGTAAACTATACACTGTGCCTTCCATCTTTCCTTCAAGAGAATTGTAAGGAAGGCATGGTATCAACAATCAGTTCAAGGGTGTTTATTGAACTTCAATTGGATTTGAAAAACCGCTATATAATCCTAAATCTAAAGATGGGAGCAAGCTACGACCATCAAATAATAATAATGCAGTCCTAGTGGTGTCTTGTCAAAATAAAGGCCTATAATAATTCACCTATTGCCAATCCTTACCTTAAATGCAAATGGTGTGGGAAACAATGTTAAGCAAAGAAAAGTGTTCAAGAAATTACATGTCAGGATATTAAAGCCGTCGGCTTCCCTTCCCCATGTTTTCAGCACTGGACAAGGCGCGCACTCGAGCTTAGCACAGTGTCTGGCTTCTCTAGCACAAGGGTGCAGTTCAAAACTTCAACATCATGGCCTTCTGTGCTAAAGTCTCTTTGCCATTCAAAGTCTCTTTTTCAGAGGGCCAGATGTAACACAACAAACATCAAAGTTCCTTTTTCCTCAGGATTTCACATGTACAAATTCTCACAAAATTCACAGTTTGGTCTTCCTGATCCAGGCTTGGACCATGAATCCCCCTCCTTTGGGTTCAGACCCCTTTTTCACAATGTTCACAATTCGATCTCCCCTTGTTCAGGCTCGGACCGTGGATCCCCCTCCTTCGGGCTCAGATACCTTGTTTCACAATGTTCACAATTCGATCCCCCTCGTTCCGGTCTCAGATCGACTTTAGCTACTTTGTTACAAACTTTTCTTTACTGTATCAACATCGAAGACTTTCGATGGGCGCTGGATTTTGCTTGACCCATCGCAGGACTACTTGAATTCACAATCCTTTGCCAATCTTTCACTTTTGTCAACTATCATCTGGATACCTTACAGAGACCTTCGATTGAGCACCCATACGGTGCTGAACCACTCTGTCAAAGGTATTGTATCTTGATTTCAAAGTTCAATCACTCATCTGCAGTTCAACTTTACTCATGTTGCTTATCACACGCGTTTCATACAATGTTCGATCCATCGCTCGCTATACAATGTTGCTGCTTTCAACCTTGGTTTCAACACAGAATGGTTGTGTATCAGTCTCCCCAACTCACCGGCAGTGTTGATTTCAACAACAGTACCATGGCAGCTGGTGCTTCTCCCCGCCTTGATTATCAACGCAGCAGGGCCCCAGCCTCCGACACACAATGCAGGATTCCTTAGCCCGGTTTGCTGGCCATACGCATTCTATTCTCACGGCTTCATGAAAGTAATCGAAAAGGTCAACGGAACTTCCCTCCTTGCGATCCCCTTCTTTTTCACTGTATATTTCCTTGTGTTAAACTGCCATCTTGGAACTGCTGTTTCCTTGTGTGCTTTGCCTCTATGAAAAACCTGAAGGTGTTTCCCTAGCTAGTCCGTGTGGATCTGTCATCCAGGTAGCCAGGACGCAGCCATCGCTATTGGATCCAGTTCCTGGGGGTGGACCATTGAGGGAGGATCACATGGTTGGGGGGTCCTCGGAGAGTGGGAGTGGGACACTGATGGTTGAGACGTGGTATCCCCCTTCCTATGACACCTTTTCCTCCACATCTCACGTAGGACATGCTAAACGACTACCCCCCCTTTTAAAACACAAACACTTTTGCACAACACAAAGGACAACAGACTAACACCCGAGCCATTTACCTGACATATCCCAATACAAGAGTCAGGCAAAGTCAGGAACTTGATCAGAATCACACACACCTGACGGCCCTTTCCCTTCCCCACAGGGATAAAAGGTGGAGGCAGAGAGCACAGTATGAGCAAGGTGTGTATGTCAGACAGCACAATGAGACGGCTACTACGCAGCAGTTCAAGAGAAGTAGAAAGGCGTCAGGAATCGAGAGGGTGGCGAGGAGAGAAGTGACCTTGACCTTTTCCTCCCAGACCCACAGAGACTTTGTGGAGGAGAGCCTAAGATTGCGAACAATTGCACAAGTGTCCTGCAGCAGATGTCAACGGTAAACGGGGCAAACCTATTCCGATAAGCATGAGCGAGGGAAGCTCCCGGGCCGGTGGTATGGCCTTGACTCCATACAGGCCACAACCAAGCGGTTCATCACAGACGGTGAGTCGAGGGGAGAACCAATAAAACCCAGGCTGTGTTGAGTGAAAATCGCAAAGTGGCAAGATTTGAACCAAAGCTGATGAACTTTGAATGAACTGTTAGAAGTGTGAAGAGGAGACCAGCTGCAGAGCGAAAGTGGCACCATGTGGGTGCTAATTCAAGAGAATCTGGCCGATCAACGTATGAGAAAAACTACAAGTACCAGAAGGCCGCAGGAGGGCTGGCAAAATAGGCCAAAGTGGTCATACAGAGGATCAAGCAAAATCCCTGTACAATTGAAAGACTTTGATATGGGGAGGATAGTTCAGCGGCAATGTGCTCGCCTTGTAAACAAGACAACACAAAGCAACACAGGTCCGATCCCCGGGTCCACGCTTACAAACCTCTGGGTATTAAGCACGTTATAAATACGCAACTAAGAGACATATTCCTGTAACAGCGCCTCGATGCCCCCGGGCTGTGTGAGCGCTTTAAAAAAGCAAATAAATACAAAATACAAGCACTGTGAAAGAAAGGGAAGTGAATCCCACAGACAACAAACTTTGTAAAAGAGAACGTTTGAAGTAAAGAGGGGTCCGAGCCCGGACCGTGGGAGATCCAGGGGTGAAGACATCACCCAAGGATATAAAGAGAAGAGGGGTTTGAGCGCGACCGAGGGAAAACCATGGGTGAAGCAATCACCCAAAGTTGTTTGATAAAGAAACTGTGGTATATTTTGGAACACGATATGAGAAGGCTCAGCACCCAGAAGAGGAGACCTATGGGTGAACCCATCACCCAGCGAGCATTGGAACAAACTTTCATTTGTTAAAGCTTTATTTTTGTTATTTGAGCACATCAGGCCCTGATGGCAAGAGACTTTCTAAGGAAACGAGACTTGGCCATCGACGATCCTGAGAACTGCCAATGGAACTGTCGGCTCGTGCTGGAGCAGCACAAGACTGTACTGTGCTCCAAGCTCCCATCTTATCCTGTGTCCAAAAGGTGGGGAAGGGAGACTCAGACTACCGCATCCTGACACATTATTTGAGAACATTTCTTTCCTTTCTTGAGAGCTATCCCACACCCATTTTTGTATTAGTTGTGAGGATTGGCAAAAGGTTTCTAAATATAGGCCTTTTTATTTTGACATGATGTTACTAGGACATCCTTAATTTCCATTTGATGGGCGCGCTTGCTGCCATCTTAGATTTAGGTTTAGATTAGATGTTTTTCCAACCTGCATACAGCATTCATTGTTCAATAAACACCCTTGAACTTTGATCACTTGTGTCTGTCTTACCGGTTGTCACCATCACTTCCTCTCACCTTGCTCAAAGTGTTCACTCGTGCTCCGCCTTTTATCCGTGTGGCAAAGTGCAATGGAAGTCAGGTGTGTGTGATGGTCAGTAACTGTCTGAACTTGCCTGACCATTGTATTGGGGCATGTCATGCACACGGCTCAGGTGTTACTCCATTTTCTCTCATAGCGGGTTGTCTGTGAGAAAGTGTTTGTGTTGTAAGGGGAGTGAGTTCCTAAATATCCTACCTGGTAGGATGGGGTAAAGGTGTTACAGGGAAGGGGATACCACGTCTCACCATCCGGTGTCCCATTCCCACTCCCCAAAGACCCCCCATCGAGGTGAACCTCCCGCATTGATCCACCCACAGGAACTGGATCCAAAAGCGATGGCCATGTCCTGGCCACCTGGATGACAGATCCCTGGGGACTAGTGGGTGAGCCACCTTCTGTTAGGAAAGATTTCTTAATTGTGGGTAATTTTCCTTCCATGTGGCAACCCCTAAACTTTTTGCTGTTGTTTTCGCCATGATCTAGACTTTGCCAGCGAAGTGCAGCCCTCTGCCGCACTCCTTTGGGCTTTCGCTCCAGTCTTACGGGGAAACTGACATGCCCTTAAGACAGTCAGTACCGTGAAACGTTGTTTTCCGTAGTTTCTTTATCATGTTGCAGCTTTCGCGCAACATGGCACAAGAGGGCACTGTAAACTAAGTTACTGCTCTCTTGGGTCTCTAGTCTTCTACAGGCCCTAGATACTCTCTTTGGATTGTAAATGAACGGTGCAAGTGAATCACGGACGGGATTGGTGGCAGCGATCGTTTCTTGTGTTTTTGAGCTCCTTTTGGCGTTTTAAGCGTGTTTCTCGCGCTTAGCCCAAAATGGTGGCCTGGCTTCCAAAATGGCCAGACCACGAGGCTCTTTGTCCTGTCCACTGACCGTCTTGCCCACTTCAAATCCCCCCATGGCGAGCCGACCCGGGGCCTTCCTTTTTTGGGCATGTACTTTCCCGCGAAACACAGATGCTTTTGCGGGCTTCTACAGGCCTGGTGTGTGCCTCCAGGATGTGGGCTGGGATGTCTGGTCCCAATACACATCCTGGGTGCCAGAGCGTCTAGTGTGTCGTGAATGCCTGGGACCTCCGTGGTCCCTGATAGGTCCACGTATGGTGTGAGTGTTTTGTGAGCAGATCTCCCATTGAGTCCCCTCCGTTTTGGCGCGAAGGGAACCGTGGATAAGAGGGGACTGGAAACACCACTACCATGTCGATCTCCTGAGTTCTCACGAACAAAGGAATACAGGAGCCAAGTATCCTGCAACCACGAGGCTGAACTGAGGAATCGCTGGTGACCCGCTGAAGGACTGCTCCTCTGCACTGCTGTCGCTTTGTGAAACCCTTTCTACCTCGGATCGAACGAGAAGGCCTGTACTGGTACTTCGACCCTTGGAATAGTGGGAACAATTATTCTCGGCATCTTCACCATCTCCTGCACGTAAGCCTTCGGAAGTGTCTCTGGGCCATCCAGCAGACTGACCAGCCTACCCAGGAGTCTTGCTCTGTAACCGCCGTCAGGTTGTGTTGTATTACGAGTCCTTGTCACTCTCACGCGATTCGTACACTTGGCATTCCCAGGTCTGAAGTGAGTAGTGTACATTGGGCTGAAATATACATGGCCGCTCCGTTGCCCTGCTGTGGTAACAAACTGTGCGGGTTCACTGCGTTTGGGACATCCTCAACTCAACTTCTGCTGCTGCGGAATCTACAAGACGCCGAGACGTCCCCCGCTCGTATCTGAACCTGCCAGCACTGAAACTGACGCAGAGAAGCCTGGGTCTGCTTGCATCGGGGACCGGTGAGTAGCATCGCTAGGAACTGGTCGCCCTCCTGCAGGAGCCCATAGCTTTTCCCCGCTGTGTCTAACAGCACGCCTTTCCGTACTCGCTCTCTGCTTCTGCCCACAGTGGAGGCTGCGCTTGAGTCGCGGAGCTCTGTTCATCTTCATTTGTTCACTGAACTAAACTGCTTGATTCCCTCGAAGAGACTCCCCTTTCTGCCCGTTGGCACCAGCGTGTGCAGGTACTTTTGAGCACAAGGCTCCACTCTTCGTAGGGCTTGGACTTCCTTTTAGTTAGGTGCCTCTGAAGGCGGACTGGGTCTAATTATTATTCGCACTGCCTGTTTTCCTCCCCATCTAGGTGGTCTACACATTTTGTGCGTCTAACTCGTTAGACTCGTTTGTATTTGTATATATATTGTATTGGTTTGGTATGTGTTGGTTTACTTGAGTTTTATTGTGATTTCTCGCTACGGTCAATGTTACAAAGGCCTTGTAATAAATGTGTATATATTTTTAATATAACACCTGCTTGGAGTCATTTGTAAGTGTCCTTGCTTTGTGTGCTCATTGCGGGCTTTCAGTCACCCTCACCCCTCTTGAGACCTAGTCTTGACCGCCGCGATCACTACCCTGATTGGTCTGGCTTGTCCAGAGGTTACCCTGTTCCAAGAAACTAGGCTGGCCTTCTGAACCTCTGCCCCTCAAGGACAGAGTTCAGAAATCCATCTTAACAAATTGGTGTACAGCGGTGGGATAGGATACGGCTGAAGGTATCCAGTGTTGCGCACGAGCGAAGGCATTTCAAGTTAATCCTACCAGGACACGTAGTGAATTGTCATAGTATAACTTTTAAAAGGCCATAGTCCTATCTAACAGTATGGAAACAAATACCTTGTTAACTTTAAATGCTTCTAAATCCGAAACATTGAAAAAGATGTGTGCGGAGAGAGGTGTCTCCTCTCAAGACACCAAAATGGATATGATCCAAAGAATCGTGGCGTGGCAAGAAGCGCAGCTTGACGCTAAAACTTCTGAGGACAGTGCGGAAGGAGGTGGGGCTGCTCTCACTGGTAGAACCGACGGTTCTGCCGCTGCACTGTTCCACCAAGACCACGAAGAAAGGGAGGATGAGATGTCTAATGTTTCCTCTGCCAGTGTTGATGGGGAGGCCATGCTTGAATTCAAGAAGCAAGAGCTGCTGTTTAGGCAGAAGGCGCTTGATTTCAACATGACCAAACTAAGAATCGAACAGGCCCAAAAACAGAAAGACAGGGATCACCAGTTGGAACTGGCCAAGCTTCAGGTTGCAAATGGATCCAAGGGTCCTGGACATGGGTCTGGGGCCTCCTCTCATCCACGGTTTCCGAAAGATCTGCTCAGTGTGTATGAGGAAAAGAATGACATTATGGACTGGCTGAATACGTTTGAGTATGCATGCGAAGTTCAACAAGTTGACAATGCTGATAAGATTGCCTGGTTACTCAGCAGACTGCCCCATTCTGGCTGTAGTGCCATTATGGAAATGTCAAAGGCTGAGCGAGCGGATTTCGCAATGTTAAAGCAAACTCTCATTTTAAAGTTTGGAAAGACTCCTGCCCAATATTTAAAACGATTCAGAGAGTATAAGAAAAAAGAAGGTGGTACTTGGGTATTTTAGGTAACCGAATCCTTAAAAAACTTGACTGGCTGGGTCGAAGGTTATAAGGTTTCTACCTTTGAAGGCATGATAGGTCTTGTCATGCTAGAACATATTTTTGCATCTTCTTCCCCGGAGCTTAAGCAGCATTTGGCCGATTCGAAGGAGATAGATCCTAAGAAGCTTGCCATTGCTGCAGATTTATGGGTGTCACATTGAGTGTCCCATAAGGACAAAACTCATCCTGGTAAGCAGGAGGAAGGGAAAAAGTCCAAAGATAAGGAGGGTGGAGAATCTGATAAATCTTCTTCTCAAAAGGGCCACAAAAAGAAAAATAAGGGTAATACACAAGAGAACTCACTGGGTAGTGGAGGTCAGCCTCCGAAACAGAACTCTGGTTACAATAAGCCTCCCTATGTAAACAGACCCAATGGATCTTGTTTTGCGTGTGGAGCAACTGACCAAGTGAAGGGGGATCCCCGGTGTAAGGTTAAACCTTTGGGGGTCCACTCCGCTAATCTGGCCTTCTCCTCCTACGAGGAAGAAGAGATTACAGGAGCATTCTTCTCCTCAGACTCCTTCCCCAGCGGGATAGAAGCTGAGGTAGTTTAAGTTTCCCTGGGTTCCTGGGAGCCTAAAGTCGCAGAGGCTTATGCTAGGATTCCAGATAATACCAAGCACTACTTTAAAGACAGTGTGCTGATCAATGGAGTGGATACTCCAGCTCTTAGGGATAGTGGGTGCAGTCGAACTGTAGTGGATTCTACCTTGGTAGACTCAGAGGAAGTTGCCAGAGCTACTCTGATGCCCACTAAGTTGGCTGACGGCCCACCTCGCATGTTTCCAGTAATACCTGTAAATCTTACTTTAAATGGTACAGCAGTCAGGATTCCAGTGAGCATTCAGAGACACGTCTCAGGAAAGGTCTTGTTAGGCAATGATCTCAGAGCTTTAGGGCTCGTAGGAGACACTGCCGACAGACCCTGCACACGGTCTCAAACACGGGCAGCATTGGCCAAGACCAATACGCCGCCCCAGCCGAAGGGGAAACCCAAGGCGAAAGGAGTAAGCAAGTCAAGACGGGGGAAAGAGAACATTCCCCAAGCTCGCCTACCACTGCGGTGGAGGAAGTTGGTCAATCGCCCGGGCCTGACGAGGAGGTGGCAATGCCTGAAGTATTTGACCCCAACGACCATCCGGAACTAAAAGACTTGTTAGTAGAAGGTGGTCCTAACAGGAATTCAGTAAAGGCCAACGTGAGTGCCCATCTCTGGAAGGCCTACGGAGACAGGCCTGCTCCCAGCTTGAGGGTGAACCTCCTGGGACGCATCAGATTTATTGGGAAGGTGGACTCCTGTATAGTGAGCCCACAGAGTCTACAGAAGGAGACCATAGGAGGTTGGTGGTTCCCCTTCCTGTAAAACCCTTCCTCCTGCAGCTGGCGCATGAAGTGCCCCTTGCTGGTCACCTTGGTATTAAGAGGACCAAGCAAAGGTTATCCATGCACTTCTACTGGCCCAAGATGGGGGTGCAAGTAGAAAGTCACTGCAGGAGTTGTGCCTCCTGCCAGTTATCTGGTAAGAGTGGCTCGACAATCCAAGCTCCATTGGTACCACTCCCAGTTGTGGGAATACCATTCGAAAGGGTAAGGATCGACATTGTTGGTCCCCTTGACCCGCAGACATCCTCAGGCAATAGGTTTATCTTGGTGCTAGTCGACTATGCTACCAGATATCCTGAGGCCATCCCATTGAAAACTGTAACTGCCAAGTCAGTTGCAAAAGCGTTACTTGGCATCTTTACTACGGTTGGCTTCCCTAAAGAGGTTGTGTCTGACAGAGGCAGCAACTTTATGTCAAAGTACATGCAGGCTATGTGGAAAGAATGTGGGGTCACCTACAAGTTCTCTTCTGCATACCACCCCCAGACTAATGGTCTGGTGGAACGTTTCAACAGAGCGTTAAAGAGCATGATTGGGGCTCTGGAAGAACCTCAGAGAAGAAAATCGGATCTTCTTTTACCATGCTTACTGTTTGCCTACCGAGAGGTACCACAGGAGGGTGTTGGCTTCAGCCCCTTCGAACTTCTGTTCGGTCATCCTGTACGGGGACCCTTAGCCATAGTCAAAGAGGGATGGGAGATGCCCTGTCCCCCTGTTACTACCAACATAGTAGATTATGTACTGGGGCTCAGAAACGGATGGTACTCCTGATGGGCTTGGCTAGTGATACATTGAATGCAGGACAAGCGCTGGTGAAACATTGGTACGACCAGAAAGCTTCCCTCATCAACTTTACACCTGGTCAGCAAGTCCTGATCATGAATCCCATAAGGCCTCAAGCTTTACAGGACAAATGGTCAGGCCCTTACACAGTGATGGAGCCCCTGGGTGAGGTTTACTATTTAGTGGACCTTGGAAGGCCTGGACAGGCTCCAAAAGTGTTCCACGTAAATAGGCTGAAGGCTTTCGTCCCAACAGTCGAAATCGCAGCACTGCTACTGGCTTCAGATGTTGAGGAAGAGGAGTCTGAACCTCTCCCCGACCTGTTCCAAAGCGGTCCCTCAGATAGCTCCTTTGAGGGTGTCCGAGTGGCCCCTCACCTGACTTCTCATCAGCAGGCTGAGGTGAAAAGTTTGCTTAGGCAGTTTTCCCCCCTGTGTTCACAGTCGCCTGGTTTGACACCTTGGTGCAAACATAACATAGACACAGGAGACAGTGTACCTACCAAGAGTAGGGGATACAGGATGTCAGACAAAGTACGGTCTTACATTAAGACCGAGGTCAACATGATGTTAGACCTTGGGGTGATTGAACCCTCTAGTAGTCCTTGGTCCAGCCCTGTGGTTTTGGTTCCAAAGGCAGGCACTTCTGAATTGAGGTTCTGCGTGGATTACAGGGCTCTGAATGCTGTCACCAAGACAGATGCACACCCCTTGCCTCAAACAGATGAGCTGGTGGATACCTTGGGTGCCTCCAAGTACCTCAGCACGTTTGACCTCACTGCTGGCTATTGGCAAATAGCTTCAGCAGAACATGCCAAGGAGAAGACAGCGTTTTCTACTCCAGGCGGTCTTTACCAATTCAGGGTAATGCCGTTCGGGTTGAAAAATGCACCTGCCACTTTCCAGAGGCTTGTGAATCATGTGTTGAATGGGTTGGACGAATTCTGTCTTGCATATCTGGACGATATAGCAGTTTTCAGTGCCACCTGGGAAGACTATGTGAAACACCTCGGGATTGTGCTCCAGGCTCTTCAGAAAGCACACTTGACCATAAAGGCTAGTAAATGCCAGATTGGACAAGCCTCAGTGGTTTACCTTGGACATGAAGTAGGTGGAGGGAGGATACAGCCTATTCCCAGTAAAGTACAAGCAGTACAAAACTGGCCCACCCCCACTACACAGACCCAAGTGAGAGCCTTCTTAGGACTCACGGGGTATTACCGCAACTTCATGGCAGACTATGGCACCATAGCTGCCCCTCTGACTGCCCTCACTACTCCGAAGAAACCCAAGAAGGTAACTTGGACCGACGAGTGTGAGAAGGCCTTCAACGGCTTACAAGAATCCTTGTGCCAGGCCCCTGTCCTCAGGGCCCCTGATTATCAAAGACCTTTTATTGTGCAGACGGACGCCTCTGACACTGGGATACGAGCTGTTCTATCGCAAGTAGATGAGAAGGGTAAGGAAAACCCTATTGGTTTTATTAGTCGCCAGCTTAAGGACAGAGAGCTCAGATGGTCCACAGTGGAGAAAGAATGTTTCTCTGTTGTGTGGGTCCTACGGAAGCTGAGGCCCTACCTCTATGGGACCCACTTCACTGTGCAAACTGACCATAAGCCCTTAAAGTGGCTAATGAACATGAAGGGAGAGAATCCAAAATTGCTTAGGTGGTCCATAAGTCTACAAGGCTTCGACTTTATTATTGAGCATAGGCCAGGTGTCCAACATAGCAATGCTGATGGGTTGTCCAGAATGTTTAACCGACCTGAACACGAGACTCATCCAGGGGTGGATTAGTTCCCCCTGTCCATAGTCTGGGAGGGGCAAGTGTTAGGAAAGATTTCTTAATTGTGGGTACTTTTCATTCCATGTGGCAACCCCTAAACTTTTTGCTGTTGTTTTTGCCATTATCTAGACTTTGCCCAGCGAAGTGCAGCCTTCTGCCGCACTCCTTTGGGCTTTCGCTCCATTCTTACGGAGAAACTGACATGCCCTTAAGACAGTCAGTACCGGGAAACGTTGTTTTCCGTAGTTTCATTATCATGTTGCAGCTTTCGCGCAACATGGCACAAGAGGGCACTGTAAGCTAAGTTACTGCTCTCTTGGGTCTCTAGTCTTCTACAGGCCCTAGATACTCTCTTCGGATTGTAAATGAACGGTGCAAGTGAATCACGGACGGGATTGGTGGCAGCGATCGTTTCTTGTGTTTTTGAGCTCCTTTTGGCGTTTTAAGCGCATTTCTCGCGCTTAGCCCAAAATGGTGGCCTGGCTTCCAAAATGGCCAGACCACGAGGCTCTTTGTCCTGTCCGCTGACCGTCTTGCCCCCTTCACCTCCCCCCAGGTCGAGCCGACCCGGGGCCTTCCTTATTTGGGCATGTACTTTCCCGCGAAACACAGATGCTTTCGCGGGCTTCTACAGGCCTGGTGTGTGCCTCCAGGATGTGGGCTGGGATGTCTGGTCCCAATACACATCCTGGGTGCCAGAGAGTCTAGTGTGTCGTGAATGCCTGGGACCTCCGTGGTCTGTGATAGGTCCACATATGGTGTGAGTGTTTTGTGAGCAGATCTCCCATTGGGTCCCCTCCGTTTTGGCGCGAAGGGAACCGTGGATATGTAACGCTCACCTGATTCCCGTAGAGGCGCCGGTCTTGACTGGGCGTATACCGTATCTTCAAAGGTGATGTGTAACACACGGCTGGCTCTTTGGGCTGGACCTCTGTGCACTGTATGTCTGACTCGAAGGGTAAGATGTCTGCAGATAGAAAATATGGGATTAATGAACTGGGTTATTGAATGTCTCCCTCTTCTTCCCTTTCTCTTCTCCTGTAGAACCCCAAAGGTTAACGCTCTCACCTTAGGTAAGTGAACGCCGTGCTCTCCATCTGCCTCGGGGCAGGGTGCTGTAACCAGTTTCTTCACTGGATAAGGGGAGCCAGCCTCTTGACTTCAGAGGACTGCTGTCCGTCGTTTACTGCACGAACGGTAAGTTTCGAGTAATTCTAATGTCTTTAAAAGTCTTTAGTAATGATGTCTCTTGTTTTGCAGGGTTCCGGCGATGGCGGATGACGGGCTGAAGTGAGTTGAATATGGAGCCCGTGTGATGAATAGAAGCGCCTGGAAGCACGTAAGTAAGCGCTTGTTGCCTGCTTCACGATGGGCTCTAACTGTCTTTTTATTTTGCAGGTACAAGTTCGGAGCGGCTGCAGGGTGCCGGAATACCCACTGGGTTAGATGTGGAAAGGAGTAACGGCACGTGAGTATTAAAGTTCCCTAATGTCTTTAAACGCACCTTGTTTTGTCTTTCAGATGCCGGAATGCAGTGCGAAGACCTCCGGAGCGCACGAAGAGTAGGTAAGCCTTTGTCTTTCAGATGCCGGAAAGCAGTGCGAAGACCTCCGGAGCGCACGAAGAGTAGGTAAGCCTTTGTCTTTCAGATGCCGGAATGCAGCGCGAGGCGTTGGTGACAGCCGATGGACCAGGTAAGTGAAGCGCTGTCACTGAAGACCGTAATGCTAACCTGTTCTTTCTTGTCTTTATAGGTGTTGCTGAAGACTGGATTCAGGATGGTAAGCCTTTTTCCTTAGGCCCAGGATCAGATGCAGAAGACACGATGAGCGTTCTGCTGCAGAGGATGCAGAATAACGCAAAGCAAGATTCATCCATCGGGTGTGGTTTAAATAGCCTCCTGTAGTGCTTAGGTGTCTCCTTCCACAGCCACGCCTAGGTAAGAAAAGAGTTTCTGCTTTCCAGAAGAGTTCCAGTGTTCTGAACCTAGGGAGTGGCTCCTGCCCCACCCAACAGGAAAAGTAGTTCCAAACAGAAGAGGATCAGAGGCTCAACTGGCAGGCAAGTAAGCAGCATGGTCTGCTGCAGGTAAGTCCACCCAAGCATTATGAGCCCGGCGCTTCCAGCGCTGGGACTGGGCATATTTATGAGCCTGGTGCCACTGGCGCCAGGACTGGGTCCAAAAGGTCCCAATTGGGACTGATTGGCACTCGGAACCTGGGTTATGGATCTGCTTCCAAGGGAGTTGGGAAAACCCTGACCTTTTGGAAGCAGAGATCATGACAGTACCCCCCCTCAAGGCCCCTCCCAAACCGGGCTTCTCCGGGGGTTTTGGCTTGTCAGGAAATGTTCGGTGAAATCTTTTGATTAGGCGAGGAGCGTGGACATATTCAGCAGGTTCCCAGGATCTCTCTTGGGGGCCGTAGCCTTTCCAGTAAATTAGGTAAAATAGTTTAGATTTGGAGATCTTGGAGTCCAGAATGCTTTTGAATTCAAACTCGAGTTCTCCATCAACTAGGATGGGTTTTGGAGATTTAGTTAGTCGGGTTTGAGGTTGCACGGGTTTTAATAGAGAGACGTGGAAGACCGGATGTATCTTCATGTGCGGGGGCAAGTCCAACTTGACCGCTACTGGGTTTACTATGGTAGTGATGGAATAGGGACCAAGGTATCTTGGGTTGAATGTGCGTGGCCCTTTTAGAGGTAGATATTTGGTGGATAACCAGACTTGATTCCCTACTTGATATTGAGGGGCTTCCTTCCGATGTTGATCTGCTCCATTCTTGTATTGTTCTTTAGCCCTTTGAAGGTGAGAAACAGCTTCCTTAAAGGCTTGGGTGATTGTAGAATGCAGGTAGTCTACTGCTGGTGTTTCAAGATCTTGGAGGGGATCCAACTCCGAGGTTCGAGGGTGACAGCCGTATAAAAGAAAAAACGGGGTTTTCCCGGTTCCCGAATGGTCAGAGTTATTGTAGGCATATTCGGCTATCCAAAGGATGTCTTTCCAAGTTTTTTCAGTTTGTTGCAGCATGCAGCGTAAATACTGTTCCAGAGTTTGATTGGTCCTCTCGGTTTGTCCGTCGGTCTGAGGGTGGTGACTGGTCGATAGTCTCACATCAATTTGAGCCGACCGACAGCAACTTCGCCAAAAATGAGAAATAAATTGACTACCTCGATCCGAAATTAGAACCGAAGGAAAACCGTGCAGTCGGACAATGTTCTCGAGAAATTCTCGGGCCAGAGTTGCTGCTGTTGGCAAGCCTTTGAGCGGAATGAAATGCGCCATCTTGGAGAATAAGTCCACGATTACTAGAATCGTATTGTATCCGGAGCATGGAGGTAGATCGGTGATGACGTCCATAGAAAGCGTATGCCAAGGGCGAGGTGGGATGTCAATAGGGCGTAAGAGGCCTGCTGGTCTTTCCTTTTGACTCTTGTTTTGGGCGCATACTCCACAGGACATTATAAAGTCTCTGATATCTTTTTTCCAAGACGGCCACCAGAAGTAGCGCTTGATCTTTTCTGAGGTCTTGGCCATACCGGGATGTCCATCCATTAAAGAATCGTGATAACAAGAGATTACTTTTTTCTGTAAATCTGTGCTGGGCAGGTATAATCGTTCTTGGAAATACAATAAGTTGTCCTTTACTGCAAAGTCCTTTCCCTGCAGATGCCAATTCTGTATGTCTGCTGGAGTTACAAGTTGCCTGGCTTTATCCTTAACTTCCTCTATGGATTGTGTGGCGATTACACCCAGAATTCTTTGTTCGGGAATGATTGGTACAGGTTTAGGGTTGATCAAGTGTTCTTCCACTCCCATCCGAGAAAGGGCATCAGCTTTACCGTTTTTTGTACCAGGTCGATAGGTAATTATGAAGTCAAACTCGGCAAAGAATAATGCCCAACGGAGTTGTCTAGAGGATTGGGCTTTTGCGGTTTTCAAATATTGCAGGTTTCGGTGATCCGTAATCACAGTAACGGTGTGTCGGGCCCCCAGCAGATAATGCCGCCAAGCCTTAAAGGCAGACTTGATAGCCAGAAGTTCCTTGTCAGTAATCGTGTAATTGATTTCAGGAGGCGAGAATTTGCGGGACCAAAATGCCACGGGATGCAACTGATTGGTTACCGGGTCCTTTTGTGATAGAACTGCCCCCATGGCAAGGCTTGAAGCATCAGTTTCCACGATGTAGGGGAGTTCGGGGCGAGGTGTTTTAAGATTGGTGCAGAGATGAATTTAGTCTTCAAATCCTGGAAAGCTTGTTCCGCCTCGGTAGACCATTCAAAACGTTTGTTTTTCTTTAACAAGGCAGTGATAGGCTGGACTATTCGAGAAAATTCGGGGATAAACCTGCGGTAAAAGTTAGCGAAGCCTAACATGCTTTGCACACCTTTTACGGAGGATGGTGATGGCCATTTGAGAACTGCATCGACCTTCTTTGAATCCATACGCACTCCGCTAGGTGATAATATGAATCCCAAGAATTCAACTTCAGTCACGTTGAAAACACATTTTTCCAACTTAGCGAAAAGTTTGTGTTGACGCAATCTTTCGAGGACCATTTTCACGTGTTTCCGATGTTCAGATTCCGATGAAGAATAAACGAGGATGTCGTCAATGTAAACAACAACACACACATCTATGAGCTCTCTGAGGACATCGTTCATAAAATATTGAAAGGCGGCCGGGGCATTGCAAAGTCCGAAGGGCATGACCTGATATTCAAATAGCCCATATTTGGTGCGGAAGGCCGTCTTCCATTCATCGCCCTCTTTCACTCGTACCAAGTGGTAGGCTCCTCTAAGATCCAGCTTTGTATATATGCATGCTTTTCTGACTTGGTCCAGGAGTTCAGGGATCAAAGGTAACGGATATCTATTCTTGACGGTGATCTGGTTCAGGGAGCGATAATCTATACAAGTTCTAAGGTCTCCTTCCTTTTTTGGAACGAAGAACAAAGCTGAAGAAGCAGGGGACTTGGAAGGACGAATAAACCCATTTGCCAGGTATTGATCCAGGTATTGTCGAAGGTGAAGGTTCTCAGGCTCGGTGAGGGCATAAATTCTACTACAAGGAGGAGTAGATCCAGGTATCAGGTCTATCTGGCAGTCATAAGACCTATGAGGAGGTAGAGAGTTAGCCTGATCCTTCCGGAAAACATCTTGGTATTCTAGGTATTCGGGAGGTAACTGGGGAGTCTCTGAAGAAATTGCTGCCAGTGCAACACCAGGTGGAGGGTGACAAGTAGAGACACATTCTGGAAACTGGACCGTTCTTGCTCGCCAATCGATCAGAGGATTGTGTTTCTCTAACCAAGGTATTCCTAGAATAATCTGAAACTGAGGAGCCTTGATCACATCGAACACGATCTTCTCATGGTGTCCATCTTGACTTACTAGCGTCACTTCTTGAGTGGTGTGCGTTACTGGTCCGGAGGCTATCTCCGTTCCATCCACCGTAGTAATGACGTCCTTTACAGCCTTGGGACAAAGAGTTAGATTCATCCTCAAAACCATTTCATGATCCACATAATTGCCGATGGCACCGCTGTCGAAGTAAGCTTCAATTGCATGTAATCGATCCGGATTATCAGGGCTAATGAGGACCATAGGTATCACGAAATGCGAGGTCACGGAATTGGTTTTCACGCTCGGCAAGAGGACCTCTATTCTTGTCGGGCGAGGTCGTTTCCCTGCTCAGAGTTTGTAACTTTGGTAACTGCAGCTCCTACTGCCTTCTTGGCAGGTTTCACCGGACAGTCTCGAAGAAAGTGCCCTGAGTTTCTGCAATAGAGGCATAATTGCAACTGTTTTCTCCTTTCCCGCTCCTTTTGTGTTAGAGGACCTTTCAGGCCCCCTATTTGCATGGGTTCCCCGGAGTCTACTCCTTTGGAAGGAGTCGGCGGTTTGGAAAATACTCGAGCATCAAACTTGGAACGATCGGCCTTCCTGTTCTGCAGTCTGTGATCTATTTGAACGACTAAGTCTATATAGTCCGAACAATCTTGTTGGGGATTCACTACTTGGACTAACACATCTTTGAGCTCTCCACGTAGACCTCTATAAAACAGCGTAATCCTTTTGTCCTCAGGCCATTGAGTTTCCACTATCAGTCTGTTGAAAGACGCAATATAAGCCAAAAGGTCTTGATTACCTTGTCGCAACGAAAGAAGCTCATTGTCCAAGGCCTGCCCCTGTGAATGTCTTGCGAACAGTTTTTCCATACTGAGCTGAAAAGCTTGAAAATCATGGAGGACCGGATCATCTTGATTTACTAGAGGGATCGACCAGTCTGCCGCATTGCCACTAAGGTACGAAAGCACGAAAGCTACTTTAGCTTGATCAGTTGGAAAGGCTGCTGGCCGGCATAAGAAATGCAACCGGCACTGATTGATAAATACTGCAAACCTCTTTGGGTCACCAGAAAATCGTTCGGGCGGAGCCAGAGGTACATTCCCAGGTAGGTTGATCTGCACTGGATTCATAGAGGATGTAGAAGGAAGATTTCCCCCAGATGCGGGTAACGGGGTCTGTCCGGCATGTGACTGTAGCAATTGTCTAGCGAGATCATCTGTTCGCTCCTTGGAAATAATCAGTTCCCTTCTTAGAGCGTTCGTTTCCTGACGGGCTGCATGCACTTCTGCCCTTAGTTCCCCAAGTAACTGGGCTAGCTGGTCGGTATCCGAGGTTTCCATAGCGCCTGGACGGGAGTTTTGCGGTAGGCTTTGCGTTCTGTAACGCTCACCTGATTCCCGTAGAGGCGCCGGTCTTGACTGGGCGTATACCGTATCTTCAAAGGTGATGTGTAACACACGGCTGGCTCTTTGGGCTGGACCTCTGTGCACTGTATGTCTGACTCGAAGGGTAAGATGTCTGCAGATAGAAAATATGGGATTAATGAACTGGGTTATTGAATGTCTCTCTCTTCTTCCCTTTCTCTTCTCCTGTAGAACCCCAAAGGTTAACGCTCTCACCTTAGGTAAGTGAACGCCGTGCTCGCCATCTGCCTCGGGGCAGGGTGCTGTAACCAGTTTCTTCACTGGATAAGGGGAGCAAGCCTCTTGACTTCAGAGGACTGCTGTCCGTCGTTTACTGCACGAACGGTAAGTTTCGAGTAATTCTAATGTCTTTAAAAGTCTTTAGTAATGATGTCTCTTGTTTTGCAGGGTTCCGGCGATGGCGGATGACGGGCTGAAGTGAGTTGAAGATGGAGCCCGTGTGATGAATAGAAGCGCCTGGAAGCACGTAAGTAAGCGCTTGTTGCCTGCTTCACGATGCGCTCTAACTGTCTTTTTATTTTGCAGGTACAAGTTCGGAGCGGCTGCAGGGTGCCGGAATACCCACTGGGTTAGATGTGGAAAGGAGTAATGGCACGTGAGTATTAAAGTTCCCTAATGTCTTTAAACGCACCTTGTTTTGTCTTTCAGATGCCGGAATGCAGTGCGAAGACCTCCGGAGCGTACGAAGAGTAGGTAAGCCTTTGTCTTTCAGATGCCGGAATGCAGTGCGAAGACCCCCGGAGCGCACGAAGAGTAGGTAAGCCTTTGTCTTTCAGATGCCGGAATGCAGCGCGAGGCGTTGGTGACAGCCGATGGACCAGGTAAGTGAAGCGCTGTCACTGAAGACCGTAATGCTAACCTGTTCTTTCTTGTCTTTATAGGTGTTGCTGAAGACTGGAATCAGGATGGTAAGCCTATTTCCTTAGGCCCAGGATCAGATACAGAAGACACGATGAGCGTTCTGCTGCAGAGGATTCAGAATAACGCAAAGCAAGATTCATCCATCGGGTGTGGTTTAAATAGCCTCCTGTAGTGCTTAGGTGTCTCCTTCCACAGCCACGCCTAGGTAAGAATAGAGTTCCTGCTTTCCAGAAGAGTTCCAGTGTTCTGAACCTAGGGAGTGGCTCCTGCCCCACCCAACAGGAAAAGTAGTTCCAAACAGAAGAGGATCAGAGGCTCAACTGGCAGGCAAGTAAGCAGCATGGTCTGCTGCAGGTAAGTCCACCCAAGCATTATGAGCCCGGCGCTTCCAGCGCTGGGACTGGGCATATTTATGAGCCTGGTGCCACTGGCGCCAGGACTGGGTCCAAAAGGTCCCAATTGGGACTGATTGGCACTCGGAACCTGGGTTATGGATCTGCTTCCAAGGGAGTTGGGAAAACCCTGACCTTTTGGAAGCAGAGATCATGACAGGATAAGAGGGGGCTGGAAACACCACTACCATGTCGATCTCCTGAGTTCTCACGAACAAAGGAATACAGGAGCCAAGTATCCTGCAACCATGAGGCTGAACCGAGGAATCGCTGGTGACCCGCTGAAGGACTGCTCCTCTGCACTGCTGTCGCTTTGTGAAACCCTTTCTACCTCGGATCGAACGAGAAGGCCTGTACTGGTACTTCGACCCTTGGCATAGTGGGAACAACTATTCTCGGCATCTTCACCATCTCCTGCACGTAAGCCTTCGGAAGTGTCTCTGGGCCATCCAGCAGACTGACCAGCCTACCCAGGAGTCTTGCTCTTTAACCGCCGTCAGGTTGTGTTGTATTACGAGTCCTTGTCACTCTCACGCGATTCGTACACTTGGCATTCCCAGGTCTGAAGTGAGCAGTGTACATTGGGCTGAAATACACACGGCCGCTCCGTTGCCCTGCTGTGGTAACAAACTGTGCGGGTTCACTGCGTTTGGGACATCCTCAACTCAACTTCTGCTGCTGCGGAATCTACACGACGCCGAGACGTCCCCTGCTCGTATCTGAACCTGCCAGCACTGAAACTGACGCGGAGAAGCCTGGGTCTGCTTGCATCAGGGACCGGTGAGTAGCATCGCTGAGAACTGGTCGCCCTCCTGCAGGAGCCCATTGCTTTTCCCGCTGTGTCTAACAGCACGCCTTTCCGTACTCGCGCTCTGCTTCTCCCCACAGTGGAGGCTGCGCTTGAGTCGCGGAGCTCTGTTCATCTTTATTTGTTCACCGAACTAAACTGCCTGATTCCCTCAAAGAGACTCCCCTTTCTGCCTGTTGGCACCAGCGTGTACAGGTACTTTTGAGCACAAGGCTCCACTCTTCGTAGGGCTTGGACTTCCTTTTAGTTAGGTGCCTCTGAAGGCGGACTGGGTCTAATTATTATTCGCACTGCCTGTTTTCCTCCCCATCTAGGTGGTCTACACATTTCGTGCGTCTAACTTGTTAGACTTGTTTGTATTTGTATATATATTGTATTGGTTTGGTATGTGTTGGTTTACTTGAGTTTTATTGTGATTTATTGCTACGGTCAATGTTACAAAGGCCTTGTAATGAATGTGTATATATTTTTAATATAACACCTGCTTGGAGTAATTTGTAAGTGTCCTTGCTTTGTGTGCTCATTGCGGGCTTTCAGTCACCCTCACCCCTCTTGAGACCTAGTCTTGACTGCCGCGATCGCTACCCTGATTGGTCTGGCTTGTCCAGAGGTTACCCTGTTCCAAGAAACTAGGCTGGCCTTCTGAACCTCTGCCTCTCCAGTACAGAGTTCAGAAATCCATCTTAACACCTTCTGGTTACGCAAAGGAGGGTGGTTTCTCTGTCCATTTCTGAAGTTGCAGCATTAGCATTAGCAGCGGTGATATGGTCCGCCCATATCTGAGATTCTTCTTCACCTCTTTGGGTAGGTTCCTCACCTGAGAATGGTCTCAGACGGACTTAGGGGCCGTGCTCAGTTGGTGTTGTAATAGTCTCCTGCAACACAACCTTCAAACCATTTGCCATGAAGGAGGCATTCAGTCTGGTGCCTCTATCCTCAAGTGTAGAACTGGTACGTGCGGTAGGCCCAGAGGAACTAAGTGTGCTTGTAGGCACAGCCATGACGGTATATACACTGGGCACTGTGGGATTACTGTATGCAATGCAGGCCTTGGTCTAGAAACAGACAGTGTGTTAACCTGCAACCCTGTCCGGATGCATGGGCGGCAAGGGTGTCTGGTCAAATGGTCGAAAATAAATGGTCGAATGACCATTTGATCGAATCAAAATGGTCGGAAAAAAAAGGTTGAATTTTTGATTTATTTATTCATATATATTTTTTTAAGTTTTGGTTGCTTAAAAAATATTTTTAGTAAAGAAAAAGGGGGTTTCGGGGGGAACCCCCCCATTAAAATAAAAAATAAAAAATAAAAAAAATTCGACCTTTTTTTTCCGACCATTTTACTTCGATCAAATGGTCATTCGACCATTTGGTTTTCGACCAAATGACTGGTAACCGGCGGCAAGAACACGGGTGCTCCGGGGATCCAGGCAACCCCCGGGAAAGGCCAATTTCCTGAGTGTCCCTATACTTACAATGGGATTTAATTTGTATTTGTTTTCCGATGGGCCCCTCCATCCCCCGCTGGGAAAAATAGAAGTATATGCCCCTGCCCACGTGGTTCAGGCCCAAAGCAGATAGGGCATTATTGGGTCTCCCCCATGAATGCTAAGTGGCAATGTCTCAGGGCTGACTTCTCTGGGGCAATAGTACACCAGGATACTGGTCCCAGCTAGGCCACGGGCTTTACCCAGGCGCTTCACTAGGCCATTGAGGGACCCTAGGGACTCTGTCCACTTGAGCACCTGATGGACGGTAATGCTCAATTGGACATCAAAGATAATAAAACTATGTTTGGGCAATAGCCCCAGCCCTTCTGATTACCTGAACTTGATCCATGAGAATAGTACCTCATTGTCAAGGGTGGTGCCAAATCCGGTACAATCACAAACACAATGGCCCTCATTACAAGTTTGCCGGTCTGGAAATAACGGTGCCGGTAAGCTTACCGGCACCATTGTTTCCGGACTGGCAAACTACGAGTCTGCTGGCGGGTGTCATTCCGCCCACCAGGTCTGGCCCTGGCGGGCGGAACGGCACCTGCCTCAGACTTTCACGGAAGCGCCGGCAATGTTATTAAAGGTGCCAGTGCTTCCATGGTACCCATTCCCGTGGGACTCAACGGGAATGGGGATTAAAAGAATTGTCCGCACTGGATTTAACGGACCACTGGGGCTGTAATGTCCTGGTTAATCTGGCAAATCCGGCGCCGGTAATTCACTACTGGTACATAGGCAGCCTGCTGGTTTTACCGGCATGGTTACCGCTGGACTCGTAATGAGGGCCAATGATTATATTGATATATACCCCATTCACAAATTTGCGCAAAATGAAGTATTTAAAAACAACGGAAATTTACTGTAGCAATATGTATGGACTTTAACCCCAGGGGGGGTGGAAGGGAAGGGGACTGTAATTACTAGCTAAGTGGGTTGGATAGGTATAGGCACATGTTTTTCTTTCATAAAGTGCCAGATATATTACACAGAACTCTTAGCTGTTTAATCCCCCAATGCACTGAATGAAAATCTTGGACGATGGAGAGCAATTATTCACACAGACACCCAACTGCACTGCTAAATGGCTCTTTACAGCCTTTTTATTCATACCATTGTGTCATGTCCAATCCCACATCCACTGCCCACCAAGTCCCTTGCATTTCCCGTTCACACTCACGTACTAGACGGCAGCGGCAGCGGCTCGCCCGGAAGTGGGGATTCCCAGCTGGTAAACCAGCATCTTTAGGGCCTTTCCTCCATTGGCACCTGCCGTGGCGATTTCCCCATGGTTATTGGCACTAAACGGGCGCTCAGAGTTCCCCGCGTCACATGGTCAGGAAACAACAGTCTTGGTTTACATCGCGGGACACGTGACACGCAGCTTGCGGTAGTGTGACCCGCATCATGTGTTCTTACTCGCATTCAAATGGATCGGGGAAACGCAGAAGAAATGCTTCACAGCTGCTTCTTCGGAGACTGTTTGGCGTTTGGTTATTTCTTGGATTTCTAGCTACGCACGACCACGGAACGTTTCACAGACTGCCTATTGTTATTTCCCTTTGGATTCAGCCGTACTTTCTTGTCTTTTGGAATTCGACCTCTGGCTTTGTTTACTGGACACTGGAATTGGACTCCGTTGGCTCTGGCATTTCTCTTGGCTCTCGACCTCGGATTGTGTACTGGACTGCTTATGGATCAACAATGTTGCTCTGCACATTGGCTCAGGTTTTTCCCAGAGTGCTATCAAGACCTTTACCAGCCTGCTGCTGCCGCCGGCTATTCGGAAGCTACCGCTTCACTTTTCTACTCAGACTGCCCATCCGCCTCAATTAGGTAAGCCCCTGATACTAATCCTTTGTCACTCTGAAGTACTTCTCATTGCCACTGTGTGTAACATAACCATTCCTTGCCTTGCGGTGGTCAGGGGGTTCTTCCGGCGTTCCCGGTTCCAGGCTGATGACACTCTACACCTGTGGCCTCAAAGATTGCACGGGTAGTGGTTTCACTTCTTCCCGTGTGGTACTTGGGGATGGAGGTTCCATATATCTGCACGACCATCAAGACAGAACACAATGACAAAAACAAAACATGAATAGATAAAAGCAACAAAAATACTAAATGGGTAAGTAAATGCTATACATGCAAGGAATAAAAGAAATCTAGATAAAATACATCAACGTTGACACAGCAGGAAAGAACATCATCATCCTGCCATAAGTCACTGGAAAGCCCCAAAACAGTAAAGGAAAGAGATCTCAACATCAAAGGGCGTGGAGTGATGAGTCCATCCTCCAAGTGAAGCTTTCTACCTGACTGCCTCAGAGCCCCTCCTTTTAAGCCCTCTCAAGCCAATCGCAGGGTGACACCTTCTAGAACCCCATGGCTCTCAAAGTGTCTACCCATTGGCAGCTCTCATGGACCACTGCCCGGAGTGACCTATGGTAACGTTCATGGAGCAGAAGTCTTCCCTATCTCAAGAGAACATAAAAACAACTGCATAACTCATACTCAGTTTTGACAATATCTATGGTAACGTTATCAGGTACCAGCCGGCCCCCGGCTTATTCTAGCGTATTCACACCCCTTCCTTCAGGTGTAAGCGGGCATAGAAATACACCTTTTCTTACTTTTAAATACTTCAACTGCCTCTTACCTGTCTTCTGTAGCCTCCCACTTACCTTGTTTCTGAATCACCCTGGGTGTTCTGCTGTAGGAGGACTGGGTCCAAAAGGGCAATAGTGTGACAAAATGACTTCTGCTCTGCAGGAGCGCGAGGGTGACTAGTAGGAGTGTGTGAAAATCCCACTGACGAAACGGAATTGGTGAAATTCAAAAACAATTCCATTCTGCCGGGTGGAGAATTTTCCACCTTTTCTGCCACAAATATGGTCTTTTTTTGCAGTGGAAACGTCCTTCTATGCTGAAATTGCATGTTTTGTGTGGTCTGAAATACACACAAAATGTAATTTTACGGAGAAAATGACATTTTCAAGGATGAAACACCACTTTCCTGCCCAAAATGTATTTTTGGGCAAGAAAAGGCCCCAAACAGCCAATTCTGATATGCGGGCAAAATTAGCAGATGGGGCTAAATTTGCCAGGAATCCAGCAATTTTCCAGCAGAACGGAATTTGCCATTTTCACCCACCCTTAGTGAGTAGCAGTGAAACCAGTAATTCAGCCCTCAAACTTCTACAAACCAAAAATGATCCCAATCACAAAAGTAAACTAGACACAGTTAAACAATATACCTCCTTTAACTTTTGTGGTAACGCGTGCTGAGGGAAGTCTATATTCTCAAGACAGTTTGTGAATGTGGTTCAGTACCAAACCAAACAGCAAAATATAACAGTCCAAAATAAAGGGAAGGCCCAATCAAGGTTCCATAAAAATATATATATTTTATTTAAACACAACATCTGCAAGAATAACTAAATAGAAAAACACTGTACAAAATCCACCTCTGTGGAAAGAAGAGAGAATATGCAAAGAAAGAGAGATGCTGCACTCATGGTAAAAATACAAGGGTGAAAGGCAATTCAATAACCACAATTTTCTTTAAAAAGGTCATGTCTTTCGAAGAAAAAGCTGCACAAGTGACCTAACCAGGATCCAAAATGGACCAGAGAGCAGTTATGGGTCAATAGTACCTTCTTGGTGGCTCAACATCATCAAACCAGACTTTGAGCTGATGTGCGAGTGGATTGAACCAAGTTCGGTTTCAGTAAGTAGTGTCAGCCAAAGCAGTGAGCTGGCATTGAGTCGGTTTGAATGCAGTTGCTCAGAGCGATTCGAAGGTGGCGTTCAAGTGAGGCAGGTCAGAGCTCTCACCAGAATCGATTAGGAGTCGAGCCGGTTTGAGAGATGTAGTAAATGCTGGGCAGGGTCAATGCGTGATACTCCAGCGGTTTGAGTCGAAGGTTGACGATGGTTCAAAGCCGTGATCCTGATGTCCCAGTGTGCGGCGCAATGAAGCAGCAGTTGAGCTGGGTCAAGTCGTTCAGTAACTGCTGCTTAGAGTGGATGACTAACCCTCCAGCGGTTCGATATGAGTCTGGTGGTGAGCAGTTGATTAGAACTGAGAAGGTAACGGGCTCTGCAAGGACAGGGTTCAGTGTCAAGCTGGTACGAAGTTGCAAGCACATACGTTTGAACGTTCGGTCAAGTGCCAAAAGCAGTACCAGCTGGTCCCTCTGGTTCGATGACAGAGAATGTGGATCGGCCAGTCTGATGAGGCAGTACAGGGAGCCTTAGCCTTAGCTGATCTTATTCTCCAGATGCTGTGAGACCCACTCCAGGGGCACGAGGACAGGATGAGTCTGTTCAGGTGTACAGGCTCTGGTCTCCCAGCCTAAGGAGGTTTCGTACAGAGTGGCAGGTCCTGGTCTATGGCAAGAGTCACCCTCAATGTGTCCTGCGAGTGGGTAGTGCGACGAATCCAGGGAATTCACCACTTCTCCCCAAGGGAGAGCCACCCTGTTTGGGGCTAGGGAGGTGAACCCGCTAAGCAAATCACTGTCTATGGGACAAGCTGCATCTTTATGGGGGCAACCTCCTCTGAAGGGAGGCAGGATCCCCAGGTGAAAGGTGTGTAACATCTCTGCTCAAGAGACCCAATTTTGTGCTGGATACATGGGGGCTCAACACATTAATAATGTACAGCTTGGCTGATGACCCCACCTTGATGTCAAAAACACAGAACAAATGGTCTTTCATCTCTCATTTCAGAGAGTAATGTAAAAGGATGGAGACAGCTACTTGCGAGGAGAGATCCAACTTGAGGAAGGCCGTACACAGTGGAAGCCTGCACTGCACTGTAACGCCAGCCAATCCATCCTGGATGCAGGTGAACATCGAATACATGGTGGACTGAGGAATCGCAGAGCCTGCAGGATGCTGCTGAGTCAAGGAGGGTGGAGAATGCAAGTCACAAAGGTCTCCAGAAGGGAGAGACCGAACAGTCGCAGACGCGGTGCACTTGCCTCCACGGGCAGCGATGCTCAGAAGAAGAACTGCTGATAGAGAGCAGATGACCATGGATGAATGGATCCACAGCTTTAGGAGGAGCGTCCTTCCCCGGTGAAGAATGTCAACAAAACACAGGTGCATGGCTAAGGCAGAGGAAAGGGAAGAGGGTGGCAAAGTTCCAAAGCACTCTAGAGGTGGGTGTGGAAAGCACAAAACCCAGATGGCCAGTGAGGCTGGGTTATGCATCCAGTACTTAGGAACCTAATAAACCCTGAGGGGGTGAGGACAGCACGCAACTCACAAGACCAGTGAGGCCGACCACCCGATGCTGGGCTGAACGATCGAATAGCCTACTGAGGCATGATATGATCTGATATGTAATTTATGATGCGCCTGTACACAAGGGTTTCTAGGTGCGATTTGATAATTGCGAGAAACTGAGACAGGCTAAAGAGTTAGAGAGCCCATGCTGGGCAACCAGAGATCTACAATCAATACCCTGTGAGGGGGTAAGAGATACCAGAGAGTCTGGGCTTAGATACTAGCATCTGGAGGGGTGAACCTAAAACAATGACCCCATGAAGGGGTAATATCCACCAGAGAATCAAAAGGTCTGAAAGAACAGAGGGCCCAGTCTGGGGTTGAGAATCATGAGAAGCCGACACTGGCAGTAGAGCCAGGAGGTCCATGCTGGACCAAGGTAACCCATTACTTAAAAGAACCTGAAACACCCTAGAGGGGTGAGCAAGAGGCACAAGCTACCAAGTTGAACAATTTACAAACTCAAGTGTTGCGCTTAAGGAACAAACATTCTAAGTTAAGCCAGACTTTGGTGAGGGGGTCAGGTATCCCCTTTTGAAAGACCAAGAGAAGAATTTGAGAGACAATTGGGAGGGGGTCAAGCACCAACCAGCATAAGCAAGAAAGGGGTGGGGGCAGTAAGAACACTTCTCCAGGCTAAGTTATGTTTTCTTTACTCTTAGTGGTAGGGTAGGTCAGTAGGCTTGGATAGGTTTAGACAGAGGACAAGGTTTATTTGTGTAAGATGTCCTTACAAGCACCAGTTTGCTATTATCTAGAATAGGGAACCTTCATCGTAGAAGTAGGGATAGACAAGGCATTCCTTTGCTTTAATAATAAAAATGAGATACTTTAAAACATGCCTCCTTGTCCGTCTCCGATGTCTGACTTCCCACAGTAGGGAGCAGAGCTTCCCTGTACTTTGGATGCCTTCTCCACCTCAGTGGTTGAGGGCTTTGCAAAGATCAACTATCCTAAAAGGGGCCCAAATAAATTCTTCCCCAGAGCATCTTGGAGTGCCTTACAAGGTTCAAAGGCTCTAAAGGTGGGAGGTGAAACAGAAGTTACAAAATGTTGTCATGATAGGATGGAAAGATTACGTTAGACACGTGGTAGCAGGGAACATGGAAGGAAGATGTGTGGGGCAACAGGTATGTTTTGAGGCTCTTTCTAAAAGTGGTGATGGGGGAGCAGTGCATATGTATAGATGTCCATGCTGGGGTGCCCAGTGGGTAAATGGTTGTTTTTGTGTGCATGTTAGTTGCAGAGTGGAATGCGTAGGAGATGCTGACTTGTTTGTCTGGTGTTTGTTTGGGTGGTGGGTTTGAGTTTGTCATGAAGGTAGGATGCGGTTTTGCGGTGGATGGCTTTGAAAACAATACAGAGTACTTTAAAGGCAACTCTTTGAGGTACAGGATGCCAGTGGAGCTGAGGTCATGTGTGAATGTTTGGATAGGCGAAGGATGAGTCTAGCTGCTTTGTTTTGAATGGCTTGCAGGGGGGCAAGGGCACTGCTGTGGAGTCCATTGAGGAGAGCATTACCGTGGTCCAGCTTGGAGAGAATTAGTGCTTGGCCTGCACTGCGTAAGGCAACGTGGAAGGTAGGATGTGTCTGATTTTATGTAGGAGGTTGCAGGTTGCATGTTTTGGTGACAGCAGCTCTCTGGTGTCTGAAGGAAATGTGGGGGTTGATGGTGAAGCTAGGGGATTTAACAGTTGCGAAGAAGGATATGTGTGGGTTGTCCGTGGTGAGTCCTGCAAAGTGGTGAGTTTGGGTTTGTGTCTGGGGGTGCAGATGAGGATATATTCCATTGTGGAAGGGTTGAACTTGAGTAAGTGGATGACCATTGTGGTGGGGATGTGTCATGCGCCGTGGTCGCTGTGGTCGTCATGGAGACTGACGCCACGGCTGACTGGCGCCATTTCTTCCCCCAACATGGCGCCATCTTTTGTTACAGGAAAGCGTTCAGCGGGCTTTAGTTTATGGCCCATGGCGCTGAACGCTGTTACTGTTTCCGACTGCATCGGATTTTCATTCGCTGGTAAATGCAGCTTTGATCGTCTCAACGCTCAGAAATTCTTTACTGGCTCAGAGCATCATGAGTTTCTTGTCTAGTTCTCCCTATTCCTGGTTCCTTCTGTGCTCGTTTTGTTCCCCTGTTTTGCCATCAGCTGGCTGCCTTCCGGTCCCTCTCCAGATTCTTGCTTCCTCCTTGTTTTCTCTGGACTCTCAAGTGTCTGGCATTATTCCCACAAATCCTCTTCAGCCATTGATTTAGTCTTGATTTTCTGCCACAGCAAGAATGCTTCTACAGGGTTTTTTGTCCCCCCCCCCCTCTTCGGGCAGGTTATTTTCCCCCATACCTTGGCTGTCTGCTCTGGGGGGTCACCTAACCTGGGCTTCTACCTTTCAGGCAGGGTGGCTTCCGGAGAGTCACACCCTTACCTGCATGACACCAGGTCTAAACATACGTCTCATCAAGCGTCTTCCGGCAAGCCACCACAAAAGAAGTCCCAGGTAAGCTCTCAACCTGACACTGACAGGACGGTGGAGAGCCACATTTTTGAGGATGAGGCATTGTGAGTGGGATGAGATTTGCTAGTATATTTGTGCGTCGTCTGTGTATCAGTGGAAATGGGCATTGAGTTTACTAAGGTTTGTCCAAGGGATTTCAACATATAGATTAAAGAGGAGTGGAGACAGGGAGGAGCCTTGCGGGACCCCGTACTTGACCAAGGTGGAGTCAGACTGAAAAGGGAGCATGGTGACAAAGTGTGTCCTATCAGTAGGGCAGGAGGTGAAACAGTCGAAGACGGTGCCTGAGAGGTTCATCCTGTGGGATAGGATTTTAAGAAGAATGGTGTGGTCGCTTGTGTCGAAGGCTGCAGAGGTCAGGGAGTACGAATACTGCTCTGTGTCCTTTGTCTGGATTGCTCTGGAGGTCATCAAGGATGTGAAGTGTATCAGTATCAGTGCTGTGTCCAGGTCGAAAGACAACGTGGAAGGGGTTGCGTAGGGTGTATGGTGTTTGTGGTTTATATTGTTGCAGTTCGGTAGTGACAAAGCTTTCCATGATTCTGGCAAGGTATGGCAGCAAAGTGATGGGGCAGTAATTTTCGGGCAGTTTGGGGTTGAAAGGTCGTTTTTTGAGAAGGGGTCTGATTTCTCCTGTTTTGAGTGCAGGGGGGATAATACCATGTGAGAGACAGGAGCTGGTAATGTTGAGTCAGTGGGGAGTGAGTGCACCTCTTTACACTCGGCAGAAAAGTCATGTACATCTTGCTCCGTCTGTCCCTCCAATGTTTTGCCATGGTTCCTCCACTATGTAGGACACAAAATCCACATTGTTTTGCATAACAACGAGGCAGAGGTAAGGGAACCTTATTTCAAATTTTAATCTGCACACAAAAATGTAGCCATAAATTAAAGGCAATGAAATCGGAAAGCAAGCAAGGTACTGTAGAAGGACAATTCGGGAATACACTGTTTTAAAGACAAACAAAAAGTAGCTAAAAAAGGTTTGCCCAGCAGGAAGAAAAGTGTCCTTAATATCTCACTAGAAGCATGTGATCACTGCGTAGAACCTCCATTTCGAACCAGCAATGACTCAGACTCACAAAGGGGAAGTTGCTACTGGACGGCATGAGCTCTGTCAACGGCACACAAAGAGAAGACCGACTTTTATCGAACAATTGCGGTCAGAAAATACTGAACATGAGGAGTAGGGGTATCTGCGGCCTCGTGGGTTGCGGGGGTGTGCCCCAACCACCTTAACAATGGAGGCAGAGGAAAATAATTGCTTGGGCCCCTGTTTTCAATAATCGGTCAAAACAGGGGCCCGAGCAGTTTTACTGCAGGCAGTCTGCCCGTGAACAAAATGTTTGTGGGCAGATCACCCAGATCCTTCTTGAACACACAAATCTGAGGTACGTGCTATTAACCACAAACAGGGCACAAAAGCAGCACAATACACTCTCTGCACCCGCCTTGCAATCAGCTGACTCAACGGCCAAGCCCCATGCACGGCCATACAATTCAATGGGCTATCACGCGACAAAAACAAAATTGGGTGTTTTCACTTGCTTGAGAGCTCTGCACCATGAGCCAGTCCTGGTTTTTCCGATTGTATCCTGCCAATTGTGGTTTTGTTTTTCCATTGTAAGTATGGACCGACAAACATACATGCCAACATTCAGACGCACCTGCGAGGGAGATTTCCACAGGGAAATTGGGAGACGCACATTTCCCCCATCGGAATGCATTGGGGCTAAAGTTATTTAGGCGGGAGACCATGAAAAATAGCAATCGTTTTCGCCGAAACATCGGGAGTCTTCCTCCTAAATCGAGTGGGTTGGCATGTATGTTACAAATCCCAGCGTCAAATGGTAAAAATATGGACCTATGAGGTGTCATGCATGACACATGGAAACTTGGCAGCTATGACAGTCTAGTGACATTTCGGCTGCCAAAACCATAGTTTCATACATGCCAACATTCTGTGACCAAAAATCTTTAGGAATCTTAAAGTTTCAAAAATATTGAAAAAAAAAAATCGGTATTTGTTGCCACTAAATCGGTAGGCAGTAGGGCTGCTTAAAAAGAGGTATCCTACCGCATAAATCGGTAGGGTTGTCAAGTATGTAGCAGGTGCCGGAGAGAGGGGCACTGCGTTGTGTAACTACGCTGAAGAAATAGCATATTGCACTTGCAGGCGGGTGGAAGTGGTGAGACTCGCGCAGGGCGGGGCTGAAACGTGCAGTTTCCACCCCGGCTCCTGGCGCAAGCGCACACCTGCCAGAACTCATTAGAAGGACTGGCTCGCCATTGCTTTAGCCGCTCGCCCCAGCATGTAGATGACTGGCAACGGGGAGCTGAGGTACGGTGAACCATGTGGCTGTTGATATTCAGAAGTGCTGGAGCGGATCTCACGGGCGCCTCTGACAGTCTGGGGAGGTTGCACTGGCTTACTGGTCTGCTAACTGCTGCCAGTAAGAACACACCACTATAAAAGCAGCAGCTTGGACACATCCCCACTGAAGAATGTTCCTCGTATTCTGTGTACTTGCACACCCTGCAACCATGGCTGAACAGGCTGCTAAATCCAGCCCAAAAAAAACAAACAATGTTTTCCTTCAGGTATTTGTTGCCACTAAATCAGTAGGCGGTAGAACTGCTTAAAAAGTGGTATCCTACCACCTAAATCGGTAGGGTTGGCAAGTATGTAGTTCTCAACCTTTTGTGGTTCTATGTGAAAATCTCGCTGCACAAGATCCTGTGTGTTGGGGATTTGTCCAGACCCCCATGCAATGCTCGTAAGCCCCAGAACACTTAAGGACCACACGACACACGTCCTTCCTGTTCGGGCTTCCCGGTCGCTCTGCTGCGTCCGGGAACGCCCCCTTTCCGTTAAGTCCGGCTCCAGGGGTGGTTAAGTTCTTGGATCCCCCAGCTTCTTGAAGAAGCTGACATTCCGGGTGACGGCAGACCTTCCGTCGGAAGCAGTCACCATAGACCCCTTTACGGCCACAACTCCAACGGCTCCGGCTCATAGGGGAGGGAGAGTTTTCCATGGGGGTGCCTGTTGCGGATGAGGACTTCGTCTCCTGGCTCTGGCCGCTGCGGGCGAAGACCCCTTCGCAAGTTCTCCTGCTCGATCCTCAACCGCCGGTATACCTCGACCTGTTGGTTGCCGATCGCCCCTGGCTCTTTCTCCCCAACCTCGGGCAGTAGACCCCGCGGGCAGCGCTTGAACAGAGCCTCCGCCGGAGCCACCCCCGTGGATGCATGCGGGGTGGTGCGGTACACACGCAGGAACTGATACAGAGCTCTCTGGAGGGATTGCCCCTGGCCTTGGGCGATCCTGAAGGTCTTATTGAGTGTCCGCATTAGCCTTTCGGCTTCTCCATTCGCCCCGGGCCACAAAGGTGTTACCTTCCGGTGCTGTACCCCGCAGCTCTCCATCAACTCAGAGAACCGCTCACTCTGGAAAGGCGCCCCGTTATCCGAGCACAGCGTGTGGGGGCCCATGGGCCGCGAACACCTTCTCCACTGCCACCATCACGTGTTCGAAGGCCACAGATTCCACAAACTCCACCTCTGGATACCTTGAGTATTCATCGACGATCACCAGGAAGTGGGTGCCCATGGTCTTCGATCCAAAGTCTGCATGGACCACTTCCCAGGGTCGCATGCCTCTGGCATTGCCTCAATGGCAGGTTCCCGCTGTAAGGGAGATGCCGCTTGACACCAGAGACAGGCCGCCAGAAAGTCGTCGACCTTCCGCTCTAGAACAGGGAACCAAACCTTCAGCCGCAGCCTGGTCTTGGTCTTTGCGGCGCCCTGGTGTCCGTGGGTCCCCCTCCATACTCCCACTTACCATAAATATTACCCCACCCACCCCCCACACATACATTTCTTTAAAAGTGCACTTTCAAACAGTGCTTTTTCAGTCGCTGTTTTTTTGCCACAAGATTATTGCTGACTCCGCCTTTTGTATCACCAAGGCGGGTGAATGCAAAATATTTTTGGGGGGGGGCAATCAGAGCCCGTAGAAGTGAATGGGCGTACAGGAGGCTTGTCGGATCAGTCAGCTGCTTGCAAGGTGGGTGAGACCATAGCTCTCAACCATTTGAGTCGCAAAAGCGGGTGAAAACATCCGATTTTGTTTTTGACGGGTGAGAGGCCCATTGAAATGAATGGGCCTGCAGGAGGCTTGGCGGGTGAGTCCACTCTTTACAAGGCGGGTGACACCCGCCAAAAGCGTGTGAGTTGAGAGCTATGGTGAGACCCAACCAAAAGTGGGTGAGTTGAGAGCTATGCCAAACCCTTTTCCCACTACGATTGCGTTCATGAAATAAAGCCTTTATAACCTTTACCAAAACACTCAGGTTTTCCTGTTTCTTGTGTCAGAAACCATCCATCCCGTTTTCCATTGGAATGCTTGGATTTGTAGTCTTACATTTAAAATGAAAAGCGAAAACTGCAATGTCCTAAATTATAAGAAATGGTAATGGGATACGATGCCTGGGCCCGGTGGTGATCATCGGAATAATTTTTCACCGAAACGAGGTCGGAAGACAGACTTCGTTTCATGCCGCGGGTAGTGCGTTGCCCACGCGGCTGGCGGCCATTTTGTGCAACGGGCTGTGGGATTTCAAGGAGCTCCGGTTTGGGCCCTGAAACGACCCCAGGCCTAATTTTTTTCGACATTCCAGTAGCTGGCAGCTACATCTACACAGAGTTATGCCCAATTAGTGCATCGACTCAATTTTGGGTTTCCTACGTCGAGTGGAAGCTAGGAGAAGGCCTATCTTGGCTGGGCCTGCTGAATCCAGTCATTAGTTTGGCTACCAATTTTTGGAACAACCAAAGGCATACTGCTTTTTTCATCCCCTTCATCATCATCCTGGTGACTCCACCTATCTTCATCCTCTTCATCATCACAGAGGTGGCAGGAGTCACTGCATCCAGAAGTGGTCCATGCTGAGGATCACTTTGGGCTGAATGTTTGAGTTGCGGCCCCAATCAGCATTATGGGGGTGCCTGTGCGCTCAAACTCATGAGTGACACCGAGGATCAGGACGGAGCACACGGTGTGGCGGCGCAGTTTCATCCTCGTGCACCAGTGGCCCCGCAGGGTCTACTACCTCCAATGCAGCAACCGGCAGCTCCAGCAGATGGTCAGGCAGCGGTTCCCGCCCTCCAACCCCCAGTTCAACCTGCTGTGCTCCTGGTGTTCAGCAGGCGGCGCCTGCCATGGCACAGGTAGGTGCGCATGCTGCCCTGCAGCCCATTCCCGAATTCGATGTGTCGGTCCCGCCATCCAGCTTGGGGCCCAGATGGAGAAGGTGGGTGGACCGCCTGGACATGTATTTCAGGGCTGCGCAAGTGGTCGATGATGACACCAGGCTGGCCACGATGTTGTACTCGGCAGGGCCCTCTGTCCAGGAGACTTTTGAATCTTTGCCACAAGGGAATGGAACCTACGATCAGGCAAAGGCCGCCCTCCAGGCATATTTTCTGCCCCTAGCCAACGCGGACTATGAGCGATTCGTGATGCTCTCTGCCAAACAAAAAGATGACGAGACCTTGGACACGTTCTATGGGCGCCTAAGGCGTCTGTCGCTCGCCTGCACCTGGGGCGATGCAGAGGACATGATCAGGACCATGCTTATCCAGGCGTGCTCATCAGGCAAGCTCAGGCTCCAAGTGCTGAGGGAGCCTGGGATAACGCTCCAGCGCATCCTTGAGCTAGGAAGGTGCCACGAGGTGTCAGAGGCGAGAGCTGCAAGAATGGAGGCCGGGTCGCGCCCTATCAAAACTGAAGAGATCTGCGCGATGTGGCGAGGGGAGAGAGGTGCTAGGAGATATGGCGGCGGCACACGGGACAGAGCTGGGAGGGCAGGCGAGATTTGCTAAAAATGCGGATACGACTTGCCCCACCCAGCGGAGTGCCCTGCAGCTGGAAAGACCTGTGGACGGTGCGGGTTGCCAGACCACTTCTCAAGGGTGTGTAGGGAGGCTTTGCCCGTACTGGTGCCAAGGGGCCAAGGCCGAGCTGTCTCCACCCGCCAAGGTCGGCCGTCCAATGTCGCTCAGGTGGACCAGGGCGAGGAGGAGGCTCAGGTGGAAGAAGCAGAAGAAGAAGACGAAGAGAACATATTCTTTGTCTCAAGTGTGGAGCTTCTAAGAGGCAGGAACCGACGACAACCAAGGTGCGTGGTCGAAGTGAACCAGTCTCCAGTCCCTGTACTCGTGGACACAGGGGCATCGGTGAACGTCATGGCCCGAGAACATTACAACGCCATGGATCAGCCGCCCAGGCTGGTCACGCCAAAGGCCCGCATCTTCGCATTCGGTGGTGTGGAGCCCATCCCTCTGGACGCGGCCTTTATAGCAAAAGTAGAACACGATGGCTCCCACATCACAGCCCGCTTCTACGTGACCCCAGTGAGTAAGAACACTTTGTTGAGTTGTGCAGCAGCGGAGGCTCTCGGCATCGTCAGCTTCGCGTACTCCGTCTACCTGGAGGACATCAATGACTTGCTGGAGAAGCATCATGCCCTATTCAAGGGGATTGGGCAGATGGCCGGGGAGCCGGTGCGGCTGCACATTGATGATTCGGTACAGCCGGTGGCCCTCAAACATCGGAGGGTACCTTTCCACCTCCGTGAGCAGGTAGACAAAGAACTGGACAGGCTCGTCGATCTAGACATTATCGAGAAGGTGGAGGGACCGACTCCTTGGGTGTCCCCCATAGTGGTGGCAAGGAAACTCAAACAACCAGGCGCAGTCAGGATCTGCGTAGACATGAGGATCCCCAACAAAGCCATCAAGAGGGAGAGGCACCTCACACCGACGCTGGATGACATCATTGCGGAGGTGCAGGGCGCTCGTTTCTTCTCGAAGCTCGACCTCAGGGCCGGCTATCATCAGGTCGTCCTCCACCCCGATTCAAGGTACATTACCACTTTCACCACACACCGGGGGCTATATAGCTACAAGAGGTTGAGTTTTGGGGTGTCCTCGGCCGCGGAGGTATTCCAGAACGTCATTCGGGGTGCCCTGGCCGACCTCGAGGGCGTCCTAAACATAAGCGACGACATCCTGGTCTTCGCAAGAACGGAGGTGGACCACCTGAGGCGTCTGGCGAAAACATTCGAGAGGCTGCAGTCGTTGGGACTCACACTACATAAGGAGAAGTGCGAATTTCTGCGCCCCTGCCTGGAGTTCTTCGGGTTCGTGTTCAAGGAGGGGGTGGTGTCTCCTGACCCAAAAAAGGTACTGGACATACAGAAGGCCCAACCACCGGAATCTGTGTCGGAGGTGCGAAGTTTTTTGGGCATGGTCACGTACTGTGGCCGGTTCATCAAGAACCTGGCATCCAGGTCTGAGCCCCTCCGGGCCCTGACAAGAAAGGACACCATCTGGAATTGGGGTCCGCTGGAACAGGCGGCTTTTGATGACATTAGGGGTGCCCTCACGGCAGAGGACACGATGGCGTTCTTTGATCCTGCCCTACCATCGGAGATCATCGTTGACGCCAGCCCATTTGGCCTGGGTGCGGTGTTGACACAGGTTGACCGTTATGGTGGCGTCCGGCCAGTCGCATATGCCAGCAAAGCGCTGTCAGACGCCGAACAACGCTACTCGCAGATTGAGCGCGAGGCACTGGCGGTGCTGTGGGTATGCCGCCACTTCCGGCTCTATGTACTCGGACGCCCGGTGACGGTGGTTACTGACCATAAACCACTGCTGCCCATCCTAGCAGGGTCGTCATCCAAACCGCCGGCACGCATTGAGAGGTGGATGCTGGCTCTTTTGGAGTATGGGGTGACCCTGGTTTACCGGCCAGGGGTAAACAACGCAGCTGACTACCTATCCAGACACCCCGGAGCGCCTGGAGAAGGAGACCATGACATCTGTGAGCAAGAAGCTGAGGAGCATGTCCAAGTCGTGGTAGAAGCAGCCACGCCGAATGCCATGCCTCTCCAGGAGCTGGAGGCTGCGGCGGCACAGGATGAGTGCTTCAAAGTGTTGAGGCAGTCCATGCAGCAAGGCTCCTGGAAGTCAGCGCTCGAGGCCCTGGCGGGACGCACTCAGGAGGCCCGGACTGGGTTAGAACAACTATGGAAGGTTCGTGAGGAACTGTCTTTCTCTGCGTCGGGTCTGCTACTTCGGGGTGACCGGATTGTAGTCCCCCAGTCAAAGGTGGGTGAAGTGATCGCACTGGCACACCGGGGCCACCAAGGGGCCGCCAAGACCAAGGCCGCCTTCGGATGAAGGTGTGGTTCCCCGAGCTGGAACGCAAGGTGGACGAATTTGTGGCGGCTTGTGTCTGGTGTCAGGCAGCCTCGCCCTTACAGCGGGAGCCGGTCATCGAGGCGATGCCAAGGGGGACCCATCCATGGGAGGTGGTTCATGCCGATTTTGGTTCCACCACCATGGGCACCCACTTCCTGGTCCTGGTGGACGAGTACTCCCGGTACCCCGAGGTGGAGTTCGTGTAATCCGTGGCGTTTGAGCACGTGGTGGTGGCGGTGGAAAAGTTGTTCGCGGCTCACAGATTCCCACACACGCTGTGCTCGGACAATGGTGCGCCATTTCAGGGTGAACGGTTTGCTGAACTGATGGTGAGCTGCGGGGTGGTGCACCGGAAGATCATGCCTCTGTGGCCTCGAGCGAATGGGGAGGTGGAACGCCTGATGAGGACCCTCAATAAGACATTTAGAATTGCCCAAGGACAGGGGCAGTCCCTACAGAGAGCCCTGTACCAATTCTTGAGGGTGTACCGCACCACGCCACATGCGTCCACGGGGGTGGTCCCGGCAGAGGCAATGTTCAGAAGGTGTCCGCGAGGACTTTTGCCAGAGGTCGGAGAGCGAGAACCTGCGGTGATTGACGACCAACGAGTCGAAATGGACCGGCAAGCGAGAATTGAGCAAGAGAACGTGCGGAGGGGGCTTCGCCCACAACAGCTGGAGCCGGGCGATGAGGTTCTCATTCGCAATCGACACCCGCATGGAAAACTCTCTTTGCCGTATGAGCCTGAACCACTGGATGTCGTGGCAGTCCGGGGCTCCATGGTGACTGCGTCGGATGGACGGTCGGAAGTGACTCGCAATGTGAGTTTCTTCAAAAAGATCAGAGACCCTAGAACTGACCCACCTTCTGATTCGGACCTGGGAGGAGTCCTGAAGAACGAGGGAGACCCACCCTGCATGCCGGAGTCCCCAGGTCGGGGGCCGTCGGCGGACAGATCACCCATGCCGGAGGCGAGCCGGAGGTACCCCCAGAGGGCTGGGCGAGGGAAACCAGCTCGCCTCACCGATTACGTGCTGGGACAATTGGCTGAGGATCCGGAGGGTGAGAAAGGCTAGCTAAGGGGACCCGGGTGGATGCCAATAAAGGGGTGTTCACGGAACAGGGGTGTTGTGATTTGTTTTCGTTGCCCCATTGTTTTCATGACTTGTTTCAATTGCAGTGTTGTATAGTTTGCAGTGAATAGTTCAATGATGATTGTTGGTTCTCCCCGAAAAAGGAGGAGTGTGGCGCCGTCCGATGACAGGCACGCACGCGGCGGCGTGACGTTGCACGCCGTCGCGTGCAGTACAAATAAACGGGGCGTTTCCCGGCCGCGTTAGAGCGACCGGGAAGCTCGAACCAAGACGGACGTGTGGGTCTCAGTCCTTGGTGCCGGGGCTTGCGGCGATGCGCGCGGGGGGCGCCAGTCACCCTCAACACCACAGAACTTGGAAACTTGAAATCGCTGCCGTTACCTATGCTGAGTGCTGATAATTTCAGAGTTAAGCTATGACACTACAATCAGTCGCTTAAAGTCCTGTATTCAATAAGGCACTGAACACTTTAATTTCATAGATAGTTGTTTGCTATTATATCACAAGGTGTGGTAGGATGAAGAATATTTACCATGAAGAAAAAAAGGTTTTTAAAAAAATGACTTCGGTTGACTACAGGTTTGAAAAGCAAGCAAACGGGATCATTCCAAGATGGCCGCATTGCTGATGCGTTTCTAAAATGGAGCAGCTTTTACGTCTTTCTATTCTCCTTGTGACCCACGTCGACACGGAAAGCTTGGTCCAAAAAATGAGAGATAGCCCGCTTACATCATAAGTGGAGAGGGCGACGAGAAAACGTGGAATACACGCCAGGCTCGGTTTGCCTGTGCCCAACGTGCGCGCTCCTCTGGGCGCGTGCGCGGCAGTGGGCTGAGCCCGAGCCTGGCAAGGAAAGAGAGGGAGGGACAGCGGGGGATAGCAGGGAGAGAGGGAGGGGCAGCGGGGGATGCTGTGGAGCGGCGGAGACTCCTCAGCTGATGTCACAGAGGCGGCGGCGGCGGCGCTGCGGGTCTGCCCTGTCTGAACCTCCCAGGAACCGGCACACCATAAGCAGCTCGCTTGAGACTGCTGCCGCCCATGGCTGTGGCGCACGGCATTGAAACATCCAGAGGAGGAATGGAGGCAGGAGGGGGAGCAGCGACCACATGAGCCATCAGACGATAGAGGTGAGGCGACTGGACCTGTGGGATGGGACACAGAAGAGGAAATCTTATGGGGGCGGAATGTTCCATGAAGAAGTGGCATTCATTGGTGTAGGGTTGTGGTTACAGGAAATGGATGAGAGGGTAAGGGTTGCACTTCGTGGCCGTGAGAGCCTCAAGTTCCCCGTGTGATGGTGTTTACTACCTACTTCTCCTTGATATCACCCCATTGAATTTCTCAAATATCTTTTGACCCTCTCATCACCAGAATAGTGCCGATCCGCTTTTCAGCAATATTACTACACACCTTCTTTACAGCTGCAGCTCCCATGCTAATGTTTTGGTTCTGTCCATCCTTTCAACTCTCTGGGCGGGGACGCCCGCCCTCCTGTCAGTGGGTCTCCTTCCCCTGATCTACGCACCCCCCATCACAGGATTGATCATAGGTCATACACACTGTTTGTATATGTGTGTCGGGCGGTGGTGACCGCAGCGGTGCAGCTACTTTTAATCGTAACTGCTGTTCAGACATAAGTTCATATTTTGTCATATGACTAAGGTCTGTCGCTAGTGATGGCACAGGTTTGTGTTAAACATTAAAGGTGAACAGTAGAGCTCCATATACAGCTTGCTGTACAGTATCAACTGACTGTAGAAAACTGGATAAACGATGGACGTGATGGTCACATGTTAAGGACCTTTGGCCCTAAGCAGAGTTTTTTTCCCGTCAAGTACATGGCTGCGTTGATAAACCTTATGATGATATGGTACACAGTGTCGGCTGACAGGGCTGGGCATCTTTGCGGGGGGAGGAGGAGGAGGTTGTTGCAGCAGGCTCGCTGCAAGGGCCTGGGATGTGTCATGCATGCGGGGACGTGATCTCACGAAGCCCCTGGCTCCATACTTTGCTCTGCATTCAAAATCCCAATAATGATAGCTTTCTATATTAACATCTTGCCGGTTTTTATAAATGCGTCCTGTATGTTTTCATATTTTGCTTTTTATGCATACATAGCAATGATTGGTTCACAAGAATTGTTATTAAACTTCTGTTTTTTTCTTGCCTCTGGAAGCAGTAATATTTATGATGCGTCTAATGTGCTGGTTACCTTTTTTCATTTCAAAAATAGTTTTTTTAATGTGCCAACCCACACTTAATGTAGTGCATGAATAGCGGTGATTGGAAAGGTTTTTTTTTTACGTCTATTTAAATGACATGCGAAGTCCCTGAGGTATTTCATGTTTAGCCTACATGTGATATTTCAGTGTGGTGCTGACCTCATCTGCTGAGAGCAGGGGAGCATATTGCACCCTTCTGTGTTGAACATCAGGGAGTCTCTGGGATGGCGCATTGATGTTTACATTTAATAGTTCTTTTTTCATGCCTGGACTTCACTAGCATGATGCATTGAGTTTGTTACTTTGCATGCGTTTGTGTTTCATTTCTGTGTGTCCCAGTGACAGGACACTGATCTGTACTTGCATCTAGGTATCCTTTAGATACTGCACTGAATTGTTTCATTTCATATAATATTGTGTCTAATATATGGATGTCATTGTGAAAAGGTGTTGCATTTTACTCCTATTTAGGTATCCTTAAGACATCATCCTTGAATTGTCTATTATAAACTATTCTATTTCATATCTATGTTTTCCTGTTAAAAGTCCTTTGCATTGTACCTGGGCATCCCCAGGATGACTCACTGGCTTATTTCATTTTATATGTTATAGTGCACACCACTGCCATTTTCATGGTCTCCAGGCACACAGCGGGATCTGAAAAGGAAGGGGGATTGTGGAGGGTGAGTTGGGGATCGGAAAAGGAAGAAAGGTTGTGGAGGGTGAGTTGGGATCTGAAAAGGAAGGAGGGTTGCAGAGGGTGAGTTAGTGGGATGGAGAAGAAGAGCAGAAGATAGCTTTTTGCTGTTGGTAGCTTCAGTTCGGAAAAACTGGTCACTGTGTGTTGGGTTTGCTTCTAGATGGTATGGGTTGGTGTTATTTTTAGTGTGGGTCAATAAGGGATTGTTTTGTGCATCTGTGGCGTAGCGCTGTAGATTGAGGGCCTGATTAGGAAAACGTTCTGTGAATGAGGCCCGTAGTGTGTTGGGTTAAGTGGAATTACAGAGGGGGTGTGCCGTTTGCTGTGTGATAATCCGGTTTGTACTGTGGAAGGGTATGTGTATGTTGTATTTGGTGGTTGAGTAGTGAGTTTGTGGGAAGTTTGAAGGTTTTTAGTAGGTTAAGTAGCGTGGGAGATCTGTGCGTTCTTATAAGTTGCATTGTTTCGATTAAGCTTAATTTCTTATTTAGCGGTTTGTCGATATTATGCTTTCCTTTCGTTGGGCCAGTACAGTTCGATTTGCTTTACACTGGTTTGTGGTGCCTTTTACTTTTTTCATGGTCCGGTTTATTTTTTTCCTCGGTAGTGCTTCCTGTTTAGGTGGGTGAGTTAAAGAGGCAGGTTTTTAGTAGCTTTCTGAATTTTAGGTGGTGATCGTAGTTCGTTGTAGAGTACGTTCCAAGGTGTTACCAAGATGCTAGAGAACGCTGATTAACCATATTTCAGTTTTGAGTGCTGTATTAGTTCGAGGCGTATGTCATTGCTGGATGTGAGGTGTTGGTTTTTTGGTCTATAGATGGAGATTATTTACTGTATGAATTCTGCTCTTGGGCGTGTTGCTCTGTGTTATGCAAAGGGTTTTGAAGTAAATCCTTTTTTTGACTGGTAGCCAGTGTAGGTTTCTCAATGCTGGTGTGATGCATTCTCTTTTGGGTCTGAGGATTAGTCTTGCGGATGTACACTGTATTCGCTGTAGTTTGTGAGGTAATCAGCATTCTAAGGTAGATGCTGTTGGCATAGTTTATTCTTGGCATGACGAGGGAGATCATGGCGTGTGTTCTGTGTGGGGAAAGTTGGAATCCGTTTGTACGTACATGGAATAATCGTTTCTTTACGACTGTATTGAATTTTGGAACCAGTATTCTGTTGTTGTCTGTTAATATTCAGAGATTTTTAACTACTTTTTGAAGGTTCTTGTCGGTTTTCCATTTCGCTAGGCCATGGATTGTGATTTTGGTTCAAAGGTTTGCCCGGCGTGATCATGGTTTCTGTTTGTCCCGGTTGAGTTTAAGGCTGTTGGTGCTCATCACTTGTTTGTTTGTGATGGTTTGGTCTGGTTTTCCAGTAGTGTTGATTTTATAGATCTGTGTAATTGTAGCAGGTGAGTCCACGTCTTGTGATGAGCTTGACAAGTGGGGTCATGTAGATGTTGAAGAGTAGTGGCGAGAGGGATGAGACCTGTTAGGAAGGCGTGTACCCATAGCAAGTCTCTTTCGTTCATCCCTATTTCTTGGAATCTTTTGATGAGTTTCATGTGGACTGTTTGGAAGGCTGCTGAAAGGTCTAGTAGTATTGGCGTTGAGGTGATATTGGATGAAGGGTTTGTTTATAGGTCACCCCAGATGGATGGATGGATGGATAGTGATGTTTCCATTCCTCTCATGGGTCTGAAACCTATTGTGCCTGGTCAAGTAACTGATTGCTTTCTACATTTTCCAGGATTGCTTTCTACATTTTCCAGGATTTGTTTACATAAATGGGTTTCTGGGAGCTTTGCTGGGGAAAGGATGTCTGAGGTAGGTCAGTAGTTGGTTAGGTCTTCTGTGTTTCTCGGGGACCTTTTGAGGAGTGGGTTAATTCATGCCGCTTTGAAGCTTCTCTGTAATTAATCTTTTATTACGCGCATAACACCAAGATCAGTCTCGAAGTGCGGGACAGGGATTCAAACGTTTGTTCCTCTGCGTTGTCTTGCTTGCAAGTTAATCATGTTGCCACTGAGCTATTCTCCTGGCAGTACAACTCTAGTTGCCAGAGAAAGGTTCATGAGGTTCCTTAAGTGTTCTGCAGGCGTCTCTTGGGCGAGGATGATCTTGTAGATATCAATTTGCTAGGGATCTTTGTTGCTTTGATTCACTAGGTCAGTAAACTTTACTTTTGAGACCGATGAGAAGTAGTTTAGTCTTGTAGTCAGTTTCACAGTTGGGTGGTTGGTGGACTAGTTTGTGTTAGGCATACTGTTGATGACTTGCTGGATCTTTTAGGATTTTGTCTTGGAAGTGGTTTGCGAGGTCGTCACACTGTTTCTGGTAGGGAGTGGGTGTGTTGTTGCAGGCTGTCTGGTGTTGCTTTCTAGTCTGTGTGTGTGTGTGTGTGTGTGTGTGTGTGTTTATTTATAGGGCGCCCTAAAACCCTTAGGTAGCTGGGAGCACAACATATCAACATTGGGTATAGCTTAGTTACAGTGAGTAAATCCAGGCAAATGTAGGGTTACAGTTAACATAGTTACAGAGTATTAACAAGGTTACTTAAGGTTTGGTTACAGTGCATAGATGAGTATAAATAATGCATGGATAGGTATGTACATGTGAATATAATGATAGATTACATAGTTGCAGATAAGCCTATGTGTGTGTGTGTGTGGTCATAGTGGAGGATACCGTTAGCATGGTTACCGATATGTGCATGTGCCTAGATGCACATTGTAGGTAGCAGGTTACGCTGTATAGAGAGGGGCGGAGCATGGGTGGCTGTGATTTATTGATCTTTGTGGCATAGCCAGCTGCAGGTGTTGCGCCTAAAGCTGTTGTAAGATTGGTCTCTTCTTAATTCGATTGGTAAGGCATTCCAGTGTTGGGCTGCTTTTACTGGGAAGCTACCACCAGTTTTAATTTTTTTTTTTAGGCGGAATCTGGGTATTTGGCGACAGTATGAGTTGGCTGTTCTTGTTCTGGTAGGGCGTGTAGAGGGTTTTCTGGTTATTCTTTCCTTACATTTTTTAGGCATTTGAAGGTTAGGGTGACCATTTTAAGGAGGATCCGGTCAATGATTTTTAGCCAGTTGTGATTTCTCCTGGCGTTCGAAATGTGCTCTCTGGCAAGGAGGTTCAGTGCTGTTCTAAGCGCGTTATTTTGGAGGGTCTGTAGCTTATTCGTGATGTATTTGTTAGCTCCTGCATAAAGTGCATTGCAGTAATCTAATTTGGAGAGTATGAGGGCATTGGCTAGAACGATGCAGCTCGCTGGAGAAAGGAAGCGTCTGCATGCTTTAATGAGTTTGCCAGTATAGGCCGTAGATAAGGCCAAGGAGTTAACTTGTTTTTTTTAAGGAGAGTAGAGTCCAGGTAAAAGCCTAGAGTCTTCACTTCTTTAGCAACTGTGATTATGTTGCCGTCTAAGTTGAAGGCCTTATAGTTGTCATTGAGTTTTTGAAAATTGTTAGTAGAGCCAAGGATTAGGATCTCAGTTTTATCGTCATTCAGGCAGAGGCCATGGGTTGCCATCCATGCCTGAATGAGGGTATAGATTTAATTCACTAAGGCTGTATCCGATGTAAAATTGCCCGTAAGGGGGATAAGGATCTGGGTATCATCTGCATAGTTAGTGTAGGTGATACCCAGCCTGTTCAATTTATCAAATAGAGGCTTAGTGAAGATATTATACACGGTAGGTGAGACACAAGAGCCTTGAGGGACACCGCATGTTGTAGAGACTGGGTCTGCAGAGGCAGCTAAGGAGAAGTCTCATGCTTCTGTTATCAAGAAATGATTGGACCCAAGCTATAGCGTCACTTGAAAAGTGGGCTGCCGATGCTAGGTGTATGTATGTGTATGTGTATACGGACGGAGTGCATGGGATGGAACGGAACGATCAAATCAAGATGACCGAACGGATAGAGTGGATGGAACAGATGGAATGGACAGAACGGATAGAGTGGGCAGAACCGGATGGAGATGGCTGAACAGTTTATGTAGATGAACGATCGAATGATAGAATGAATGGAATGACTAATAAACCAAATAAAGAACCAGGCGAAATGTGAGAACAGACGAAGCCGACTGAACAGACTGAGTGAACAAAACAGATAAAATAAATGGTTCAGATATGCGCTCGATCTCAAGCACCTACTGAAAACCACCATATCATATCACCATGCTTACTCTCTTCTATACTCCATCACTCCACTAGTACACAGCGATACTATGACTCATTCGGTGTAGCTGTTCTAATACCAACACCTACCAAATACTCCCCATCATCCTGACTAAACGCAGCTGGCTGCACACCCTCCAGCCTAGGCGTTCTCAGGCCTAACTCAGCCAGAATCAGTCTCGGTATCACCCTGCCAGAGCGAATCCATACTCCTGATCTCCCAGCCACCACACCTACCGCTAAGAAGCAGCTATCGTACGAGCGCCACACCTGCTGCACACATCCGGTGCTCACACGCACCTCTTTCTCTCTCTCTCTTTCCTTGAACTACGGTTCCGAGGGAGTTCAACCTACCAGCGCCTTGAGATCATGATCATACCAATGGTACATAAGGCGCTATATAAATGCAAAGTAACATAACATATAAAATGCTTTTTTTATCCAATGGGAAAATGTCCCAATGTGGCGGGTGGCATCAACTACGTTCAACATCAGTGGAACGCGTTGGGCAATTGGAAACAAAGGACATTCAAATGTATGTAAACAGACATGCATGAACAATGAACATTGGTAACACAATCTAACAAAGCCCAGCATAGTGAAACGCATAGTTTTTTTCTGTCCATATTTGTCCAACTCAAATTTAATAAAGGAAATTAACCAAAGTTCGAAGGATATGATATGATATGATAGGTTATTTATAATGCTAATACCCAGAGGTTTCTAAGCGCAGACCCGGGGATCGAACCTGGGGTGCTCTGTGTGGTCTTGCTTCCAAGGTAAGCACGTTGCACCTGAGCTATCCTCCCAAGACAAGGAGTTGGTAATCATTATCGAACCCATTGGAGGAGTGCCGCTGTTTTCTGACTGCTTGCAGTCTTACATTTTTCAATGCAGGCCGGGCGTGTGTCATGGCAGGCACCTGTGTCAGGCTAATGTAAGCCAGGATAGTTTCCTCAGCAGAACGCGTCAAACAAAAGCCGGAAAATCCGTTTTCAACAAAGGAAACTCCAGGGAAAGCTTCCGCAAATCTCTGACATCTAAAACGATATGGAAATCAGCAACGGGATTTGATCAGCAACACAGCAGCATGAGAGCAGGTGAAAGCCACGCTGCCTGAGTCGAGGACACAGACGGCGTACGGAAGGTAGGATGACTTTCATTTGCCCTATTTTATTCTGACTTACAATTAAGGCCACCAGATTACAATCCACACAATGCAGATGGAGAATATGACACAATCCAGTTTCAGTGGTTTATCTTTACAACATATGTATAAGCAGAAATACGGTAACTGTTCTAGCTTTATACATAACTGTGATCCAACTACTATAAACCAAACTCTTATCACACTTCACCCAAATAATAAGCATCACTACCCTCAACATTAAAGTCACAAAAAACAGACTAGACAAACAAAAACAGTACAGCAAAAAAGGTTTAAACTTGAAAAATTGCACAAAAAAGAAACCAACAAATGGTGGTAAATCAAGTTCCTACAAAACTATATAGACCATAAATTGATACCAAGGGGCCTAAGGATGTTTACCATCCCAACATATGAAGACCTGGATCCTGAGATGCTACAAGAATGGGGGGGAAGCAACACATGACTGTTCATTCAGGATCCTGACTATCCTGGTCAAATATGCCAAAAGTGACAGAATCAAAGCATTGACCGAAATAGAGGAGCTAGAAGCAGCAGTCTACACTGGAACAGAATCCATAGCCAAAGACATGAAGGCTCAGATAGACAAGAATATAAGCAAATATGAAAGTGAAATAAAAGACAGGAAACAAAGAAAATTCTTGATAAAAAATGATAATGCCACTGGCAAAATGTACACATTTCCCAGAAAATACTACACAATCAAAGGGGATGCTCCATTCTTTCCCAAGGTGATACTCTTCTGTGCTCAAACATAGGTATTGCTAAAAAGCACATTGCATTACTGTATATTGTGCCTGCTTACTTTTCACTTTTATATATCCCGAATACCCAGACTAAAGCATACTATGCCCAGCATTTCATATTCTGCATCTTGAATTCCGTAGATTGTTAAAAGCCTGCTGCAGTGTATAATCTTTCTCCATGCAGCCTAAGGTAAGAGACCCCACAATGGTATATTTTTAAGTTTGCTAGACCTGTAGGGTATTTTGTGGAGATTTGGGGCCTGACGGTATTTTATTACCGCCGAAAAATAACTTAGCAATAATCACTCTTTGTATTCAGATTTGGCCATGTGCAACAATAATACAATGGACATGCATTATTTCAGCACCCAGACCTGCATATTTGGTATACGTGGTTGGTGGTATTTTGGTGAGCACAATTCCCTTGTTTTATTTGTGGCCCCAATGTCCAGAATCCCTTATCTTTGCTTAGATTTTTCGTGTGATCACTAGAGAGACCTCAGACCTACATTTTAGGAATACCACATTTTCAGTGATAGTGTTGGTGTGCCACCATGGGCGAACTCACGGACTTATTTACGACAGAGAGCTATATATGGTAGTCTTGTGGTAATTTCCACTACCTTATATACGGTAGGGAGCTATGTTCAGAGAGTCTCTCTTCCCGTTGGCTCATGTACCTCCAACAAGCTATGCTACAGTCACTCACAATTATTCATACTGATTCTGACATGCACACATCTGTCTTAAAATGACCATTGCACTGTTTAAAAATCTCCCCACATCATCGGCATTGTAATGGTAAATAGTAAATACACCACCCGTCTGTTTTCAAATATTTTTCTGTATTATAAAAGTTGCATTTAAACACGATCTCATTCTTTACAGAAATAAATAAAATGGTACAGTAAAAGCATTGTCTATGACACACTGCAAAGAGAGTGGCGGAGAACAGAACTCAAATTGCAACATTGGTATTTGATTAAGACACGCACAGGAATCCCCTTTCCTACACTGACTGCATATTTTCGTGCACACACGGCTCCCACGCTTATGTAATTACCTTATCTGTTCAAAGTTTTCTTCAGCTGTTCTCCTTCGGAATGTGGTTCCCTTGAAGATTAACCCCAGTAAAAGGATCGCCTTTCCTTTTCAAACCGGGGTCATTGCCTGGAATTCTTAGCTTTTGCAGATAGGAATGCCTCCAACCAGGAAAAGGTCTTCCTCCCAGCTCTGCCAAATCTGGACTGTAGCAGGACGCAGGAATCTGCATTCAGTCAGGAGTCCCACAGCCAGGTCTTCTCCCCAGTAGTGCAGAAAAATGTCTGCCTGTCTTTTTCCCCGATACTGCCCACTAAAACTTTCATCTCAGCCCTCTGTATGACGTGTCCCAATGAAATCCATCATCTCTCATCCTCCTACTCTCAACAATAGCTTCGCTTATACATTTGCAATTGTTGCAAATCTGACTTCCTTCTTCCTGCAGTTACTGTGCACAAAAACACAGAGAAACAGGCAGAGAAGAGAAGAAAAAAAAAATCTGCACACACATTTAAATGGCTTTCAGAGTATGCCTAATTCTGCAGTGGAGAACACATTTTATTAGTGGGTTATGTTAAATAAGGTTTTATTAGTCAGGTTAATGGTTAATAGGTTAGCTGTTAATTTTCAAATGTGTCTCTCGCACCATAGGCATTTCAGGTGAAAATAGTGTGCATTTTTAAATGAGCATGTGTGCTTTTAACTGTAAAAATAGATTTGCATCTTATATGTTAAAATCGTTTTTGACTGAATAGTCTGTCTTTCCTTGTTAATCTGGTAACCCATATAGCAATGCACCGCACCCTTGTGGTGGTGCTGCAAAAAAAATGTGCTACTTGTGCAGTAGTGCTGTACTCTGTGCTGTAACATGCCAAATATCCTTACATATACCCTCCTTTTGTTTTTAGAACTTGGCTATAATCCAAGCCAATTCCTAAAAACAACTTGTTCTTTCTTTTTCTTTTAAAATGCATGTGTATTGGGATATCTTTCTCTTCCTGACGTAGTCAGTAAAATCAGTAACATTTTCATTTTTACTGATAGCACAATCAACCATCCACCCATCCAAACCCACTATTGAGCGTTCCCCCCCAGGTTCCCCAATTAAATCTTTCCACTTCTATTATGCCCAGATTACTAATTGTAATATTGTTTTTTCTCAAATTCATTTTTATAACATGTCTTTCTTTGTGATTCAATAAATATTCCACATCCGGATCTATTGGAAAAGTATCCCTTTGAAAAAAATCGATATTTTCCACTTGGCTTTCCCAAACATCATTTGTTACATGAAACAATGTTAATCCCCCAATTGACACAATTGCATCCTTTGGAACCTGTAAATAAAAAACATTATATTTCACCTGTTTAACCACGTATGTTCCATGGTTTAAATGTACTACCGTCATGTTCTTTAAGCAGGTGCTGACCAACCATTTACCTCTGACCATCTTAGCCTGTGCCATTTCTTCACTCCCCATATTACTAATAATCACTTCACATCCCTCTGATATACTTGGGTCAGATTTCAACCCACAAATAGCATCTGTGGCATCAGGAACAAACGGTTTACCTGGACACATATAATTTTGTTCTTTAAATGTTACACATGTTTCCAGGTTTGGTATTAAATAAACTTCAGGTTCCCATGACTGAAATGCCACCACTTCTGGAGTCTTAATCTTAATGAATTTGTCCTCTTGCCAAAATCCCACGTTGTGTACCCACTTCGTTTGATAAATAAGTTCAGGGGCTACAAATGGGATGCATAGCAAAAATCCGATCTCTAGTCTTTCCAAGTCCACATATAACGGCATTGCATTCCCCATTTCGAATGCAATTTTTACCTGTATAAGGTCAATTTCCCTCCTGGTCAATCTTTCTATCATTTGACGAATGATATCCTGCGAAACAAAATACAAGGGAATATGTCCTTGAATCAATTGTGAAACTGCAGTTTGAACTTCTCTCATATAATTCGTTAATAGTCTATCAACAGGACTCATTATGTTCAATATTTCATTTAAAGTTCTGTCATGCTTAAGTATTATTTTAGTCGCCCGTTGCATCACATCCGCTTGTTCATCTAGAATGATTGCAGTTTCATTTATGAATCTTACTTGTTCATCCAGTCCCCCTCTAATTCCATCTAATGTCTTTTGTATTATCTCTAGGTCAATACTCAGTTGTTGTGCTTTAGTACTCAGTGTTCCTACCGAAATAGAATTGGCTGTTGATATTGTGGTACCTATTATTGCTCCAATTATAGACATTACCATTGATATCGCGAGCATCACCGCACCTCTTTCCTCTCTTCTTCTTAATGTCTGCTGAATTCACAAATGTTTTTTCCAATTGCATTAATATATCTCTTATTGACTGCTTAGTGTCCTCTTTTCTTATTTCCAGCCACTCTTTAGTCTGTTCAATCTTAATTCCGGTATTGTTCAAGTGTTTTTCAATCAAAATCTCAGGATTTAACGGAATGTATATATTTTGGAAAATCATCCTTCTATCACTCATGATGAATCCTGGTGCCTCTTCCACCGCGATACCAGATGCTGGTCCATGTTCAATGACAACCTGTGCTTCTGAATTCTTGAAGATCCCTCCAAATATCATCATCACTAAACATATCATCGGTATCATCTTCAATGCTGATCGCTTTGTAGCCTTGGTCTTCACCCCTCTTTGGGGCTTTCCCGGAATCCGTCCTCGTGGGCTCCAGGACTCCATCGTCTCCCGTGGCCTCTGATCCCGGAACCTCCGACCAAATAATGTTAATTGTCTAAATCAAAATAGAAAATAAACAGATTAAGTACATAGCACAATACTAACTTCATCCTTTTGCCAAAAATAAAACATGCTTGGTAAAAATATTTCATTTTTTTTTTTTTCTGAAATTAAACACAAGTTAAAAGAAAACAAGCAGATATTCAATATTTAACACACTTTCTCTTTGCACACCAACCATGAGCTTCCATTATATGTGCATTTATTTATTTATTTATATTTATTTTATATTATATTTTACATATACTACAGTGTTTATGTGCCTTCATAACAATCAACTTTTTAACTTCTTTGTCACTGCCTCCTGATTGTACCCATTTATTTTCTCTTTTTGTGTTCAAGGGATTTTATCTGTTTCTACATGCTCAAGCCGCCTGATCTCATGTCTGGGATGGCATGGTTTGATTTGATTTACATGGACAAACTGCTCTATTGCAGTTTCACCTTCATTTTTCAAAATTTTATACACCACAGGAGAGACCTTATCTATAATCCGAAATGGCCCCTGCCAGGCTGCTAGAAATTTAGAATTTTTCTGTTTACTTTTTCCAAAATGAAACTTGTACACCTGATCCCCTACACTGTATTCCTTTGCTGATGTCTTTTTATCATAATATGACTTTGCACTGTCAGCAGCTCTTTCCAGATTTCTCTGCACAAAAGCAAATGCATGTTGCAAATGCCTCCTCAGTTCATCAATATATTCATGAACTGTGGATGCACTCACTAGAGTTTGCTCATGTGTTCTGTATAGTAGGTGTTGTGGTAACACCATTTTCCTACCTGTCAAAGACCTCATGGGGGCTAACACCTGTTGCTTTGGCAGGAGTCGACCTGATTGCCATCAGAACCAACGGTAAACGTAAATGCCTAAGGTAAGAGACCCCACAATGGTATATTTTTAAGTTTGCTAGACCAAAGCGTACAAAAGGACACCCAAGAAAGGACACTAACAATGCTGCAAACACTGCTCAATCGTCACCCTACTGGCTTCAATATACAACACGATCAACAATGACCCACGTAGTTAAAAAAATAAATAAAAATAAAAATGACCCACGTGTCCTTGGGGGAGAAAGACAGCTGGCCAGATCCATAACCTACTTTGTTTAGTGCTATCTCACACCAAACCCCATGCTCAAACCTTTCACAGAGCACACCACAAGAATCAACTCAGGAAAACCAAAACATGGGGAAAGAACTAGAACATTGGAAACCCCCAACTGCCATCTTGATACATGACCAACTCAAGAATACAATTTTAGGATACCAACTTCAGAATGATAGCCACATCATCACACCACAGATGCCTGATACCGGAAGAACCCTAAAGCTAAACACTCTTCATCACTCGGATCATCTAATCACCACATTCTAGCTATGATCAGACTAAATAAACAACCCAGCCTGTAATCTACCGGACCCGTTTAAACGAAATATCAGACACACTACAGCTGTCCACCCCACCGCCTGACAACTCAGACCCTGGTTCCCGCACAGAACATGGAACCAACACAGGGCATCTAATGACATCGACACTTTATCTAGGGACGGGAGACATGATGCTCTACAGTTGGATCAATGCCTCCTTCATCTCTAACCACAGAACGAAGATTCGTGAAATTCTTAACATGCTCTCTATCAGAAATCTAATTGTCTGACAACTAGGTAGTAGCACACAAATCTATCCCACCAATTTAAGTCATGCAAGTCAACTGGACCACTGAAATCTCAACTTCAGGCCACATGGACTTTCTAGACTGTGACAGACTCCTGATCCACCAAACCAACCTCTCCTTCCTAGCACCATCGTACATCCCAACCTTCGCAAAAAAACTTTCCGATGTAACTGCTCATCTCCTGATACAACACAATCCACTGATGGTCCTCTGAGACTTCAACATTTGGTTCAAGGTGTTGGGTATTTTGTGGATATTTGGGGCTTTGCGGTATTTTCTTACCGCCAAAATACCTTTAGCAATAATCACTCTCTGTATTCATATTGGATCACACATAACAATAATACATTGCATTATTTCAGAATTCAGACCTATTTAGATAATGTGCGCGATAATTTGCGTGGTTGGTTGGTATAGTGGTTGGTTTATTTGTGGCCCCAATATCCAACATCCCTTGTTTTTTATCTAGATTGTTCTTGATCACTAGAGACCTCAGGCCTACATTTTAGGGATACCACATTTTCAGTGTTAGTGTTGTGTGCCACCATGGGCTATTGTGGTATTTTTGTGGTAATTTCCACTACCTTATATACGGTATGGAACTATGTCCAGAGAGTCTCTCTTCCCGTTGGCTCATGTACCTCCAACAAGCTATGCTACAAACAGTCACTCACAACTGTCCATACTGAATATAATCATGCACACATCTGTTTTAAAATGACAATTGCACTGTTTAAAAATCTACCCACGTTTAAACCTTTTCCCATGCAAAATGAAAGAGAAATAATACACACTAGCTATCTGTTTTCAGATATTTTTGTATTATAGAAATTTCCTTTAAACGCAGTTTAACCCTTTTTTACAGAAATAAATGAAATGGTACAACATTATTTGTGATAAAATGAACAGAGAACTGCGAGAATATATTCAATTGGTAACATTAAATATGCTGATAAGGGACTGGGACTCCCTCGAATACACTGACTGAACAGTTTCGCACACTTTCGCACAGCTCCCACACTTCTGTAATTACATTATCTGTTCAGCATGAGTTTTCTCCGGCTATTCTCTTTCTGAATTTGGCTCCCTTGAAGATTAACCCCAGTGAAAACAAGCGTCTGCCGTTCTCAAACCGGGGTTATTGCCTGGAATTCTCAGCTTTTGCAGCAGGAATGCTTCAGCCAGGAAACAGGTCCTTCTCCCAGCTCTGCAAATCTCCATTGTTCTCCCCTCTCCTCAAGCTTCCCCAGCAAAACTCTAATCACAGCCTCTAGCATGATACTTGCTATGACGCTGCTCCATCAGAATCAATCATGTCATCTCCTCCCTCACTACACAATGGCTCATTTCTACAGTAAAAATTGTAACAAACTGATTTCCTGTTCCTTCGAGCTCTTTGCTTCCTGTAGTTATGTGGACAGGGCAGCAGAGAAAAGGAAATGAATGTGTGTTTAAAAGTTCACTTTCAGAGTAGGCCTAATTCTGCAGTGGAGACACATTTTTATTAGTGGGTTATGTTAAATGAAGTTTTCTTAGTCAGGTTAGTTATTAATAAGGTTAGTTATTTTCAAATGTGTCTCTTGCAACATAGGCATTTCAGGTGAAAAATAGTGTGCATTTTTGAATGTGCACATGTGTGCTTTTAACTGTAAAAATAGATTTGCATCTTATATGTAAAAATCGTTTTTGACTGAATAGCCTGTCTTTACTTATATGTCCATGTTACTCTGGCAACACATATAGCAATGCACCACACCCATGTGGTGGTGCTGCATCAAAAAGAAAATTGCTACCTGTGCAGTAGTGCTGTAACACGCCAAATATCCTTACAAAGGGGGGCAAACTGCTTCTGCATGGCCTGATTTCACCTCAAAGGAGCAACTGACAATTCTGGCCACACCCATGATGCAATCTTTTGGGAAGAAGACCTAATAACCATTCAGGTACTGTGGAGTGAGTTGTATTTTTATTATATCATTTTTCCTTTTACTATGGACATGCCGAAACATCATCTCTTGACTCCCAAAGGATAAATAACCTCTACCAGAGGAACCTGGAAAACTCTAAACTTGGAAATCTTATGGTAGAGACCAAGCCCAACCCCAACAAGACGGAGCTCTTCCTACCAGAAGAAATTCTAGCAGCAGTAGAAAACTAGATCACCAAAGCCTTAGACATTCTCACCCCACTAAAGTGCATCACCCTGTCAGAAAAAAAGACTTCAGCAAGATGGTTCACATCCTACCTATGAACACTGAAAAAAATAAATCTACCTGAAAAAAATATGGAGAAAACACTACAACACAAAAAGCGAGATCAAAAACGGATCTGCCATTTACAAAGCAGAAATCCTTAAATCAGGGAAATGTTAATATTTCAAAAGAATCAATAATGCATCTCGTCCAAAGAGAATTTGACCAAATCATTACTGAGATTATAAACCCAGTTTCCAAAGCACCTTCACATACCCCACCAACTATTTCAGAAGCAAGTACTAATTATACTCCAAGCCATTCACACTGCAATAAAGAACGGAATTGGAAGCAACAGTTGAAGTTCGGGCAATAACCCCCCCACCCCCTGTTGAACAGCTTTAAAGCAGAATCCAAACTAGTCTTCAAATGAATTTGTAGTACTTAACCAAGCGCGTTCTCTGACCCCTGTCCTTCGACAATTCTACAAAGGGATTATTAACGAAGAAATGTCAGCTTTCTACTTTCACAAATTAATGAACTACTTACTTGTATCAAAATTGGTGCCAACAGCTTTCAAGACTGCATAAGTCACTCCACTTATAACAAAAACACCACAGTGTGAAAGCAAAAGAAAATATCGAGGCTGAGTACCCCAAAAGGAAATACACTATACACAGGTTTATAAAGATTCTCGGATCTTTATTCAAACAACTGTACAGTTTACAAAGAAACAAAGTATCAGATAGCTATCTGGCCCTCAGTACATCACAGTGAATACCAGCCCTTTCGGTGTGAGAAGTGAGAGGTACTGGACGTCTAAACGTTTGCCTCTTTGGTACAGTTTCCAATCGTAATGTCCAACCCCTCTGCAGGTTAATAATTTCAGTCTAGGGTTCCTGCCGAGTTCACCTCTAATTTATCCAACTATATGCATGTGGATTATGTCCAGTTTGTACCACAACAGATTACAATGGCAACAGTGTATCTTCGAATTTAACATTTGAGCCTTAATACACCTCCTATACAATGTAGTTCAACAAGAGTTCACGTTTAGTATTTAAACAACATTGTGTTTGATGTATGTCCGCGGATCAGGCTTGTTGCCGTAGGTAATCCTCGATCTATAGGTCAACGTAGGACAAGGTTCTAACATTTGGCCTACGGGCAGTTTGGCCATTAACTCTATGCGAAGGTCAGGGCGGCTTGGTTACAAGTGGGAAAACACTGTCACCATTTTATAACCAAGAGTGATTTTTGAAACAGGATTCAAAATGGCGGGTGTACCCAAAATGGCGGCTAGGTCGATCTAAGGATCGCAACCTTGCGACGCGGATTTCTTCGCAGAGCGACTGGGCTTAGGCCAATATATACAATAAAGAAGGTACGATATTATCTCGTTTAACAGAAGATCCCTCCAACTTTACTATCTTGAAAATACCATAGCCAGCTGAAATTCTAGAGACGGTTAAAATTAGACCAGTAGGTGCTAAAAGCTGCTCCTGGGTATCGAGCATTAACCAGTGATCAGAAACTAGCACTGGGGAATGAGGAGCTCATACATGGGGTTCCCCAAATCCAACTTGTACATAAGATGCAAACCTCTTTTTGGCAATTCTTTACTACTCCTTATGCTTTAAATATTGTTAAATTCACATATGTGTGTTTGTTTGGCGTCCACCTACAGAGCCAAACGTAGCTACTGATAGCTCTTGGTGTCATGCTAACCAGGCTGTTCTAGGCCACACGCAGGAGCTAAATAGCTTCCAGCTCCCCTCAATTTAAAACCCTGTAGAAAGCTATGGTATATAGTAAAATATTGCAGTGTATAAGAGTCTAATCACATACTAGATGGTCTTGGACCTTTGAGAGGCACCAAAGTGGCACAGGTTTCTATTTGGCTTGACTTCAAAATCTTAGCAGATGACATCACCCTTACACTTGTACTCCATGACATTTCAGCAGCCTTCAATAATGGTATTCTCATCTCATGCCACACCTGAACACCACCTCTATGGCCTTTAGAAACTAGTAACTATCGCAAACCATCTAAAGTGATCGAGAACCTAAGCATATTACTGCATAATGGACTTCTGCTGGAACTCCAAGTCAACATAATACTCAAAGTGTTTCTACCATCTTTGCTCTATCCAACACATTATGCCCAGCTATGCTTCGTGTACAGAGGGCTGGCTGTCATCTCCCTGATGTCTTTTAAGAATCAACCACACAAATAGCTTTTACTTGGGTATTCAGGACTACTCACAAAAAAAACTTCAACTGATCCAAAGCACAGCAGCATGACTAATCTATTTCTCAGCAGGAGGAAACGACTCCGGCCCTCAGAGCACTCATCAAAAAAGGATCATTTTCAAGTCCCTCTGCATCGCGCACAGAAAACTTGAAGGTCCAGGAGCAGAATTCCTTAAACACAAAATCTTGCCCAATCAGAGACCTAAGATCCAGAAATTACCTTTTAGAAACCAGAAGGTTTTGTCAAGAAGACCCAGAGGCTCTAACTTTTCCACTATGGTGGTCAAAAACTGGAACACACTATCAAAAGAAATGGGAATTGAACAGGACCACCGCAAACTTTGTAAAAGTCTAAAGACCTGGCTTTTAATGTTCAACAGACCAAAGGTGTGACCTACACCCATCAAGCAGTGTAAAAAACATTTCACACTACAGATGCAGTACACCACCTTTGGCAAACACATACCTACACTATAAGCACAGGGTCACTTCTCTGGACACAAAGCAGCCCATGCCTCCTACATTTCACACCTAGAAAGCTAACGTACGCAAAGCTCAAGGCACTTCTGTTCTGAAACCTCACCACAAAGCACTGCAATCTTGCCTTTTCCCTTTCCTACCAAGTAACCAAACCCACCCATCTTTCAGATTCGACAGAGTGCCTGGAGGCCATTCATAAAGCAGTTGAGCCTGGTACACGTCCTTATAACCTAAGGCTGTGACCTCCCAAATCTGAATCCCTTGGTGTGGGCAGGTTAACATTCTTATATGGAGTATTTCGCAACATTGTTTAAAGTGTCTATTGATGACAAACTGGATGATGGGCAGTTGAGTGCTCGTATTACAACAAGCATCAGAATTTTCTTCTAAAATTTAATACTTGAGGATTCCTAGCAAGTTAACTGGTTCTGTGAGTCACATGTGTTGTCTAAAATGATATTGTGGTGATTGATTAAAATACTGTTAGAGCAAACTTTGCTACAAAAGATCTCTAGTTGTGGATGTCTGCCTAATTTGTGGTTCCAAACATTCCAATTTTTAATAGCTGTTTTGTAGTGTATCAAGTATTTCTGCATTGCTTATTTCCAGATTAATGTTGGTCCAGGACTTCGCAGTTTGAACTGATTTATTCTGGGGACCTTCAGTATTTTGGGATTGAATGAGCAAAAAGTCTGCCTGACAGTGTGGCACTTTTAGTCACAATTCTATTGTAGAAGGCGCCTTGAAAATGCTCAATAAAAATACAAATGTAGGTTTTCTCTTTTGCTTTCAGATATGCCAGAAGTGGCTAGTGTGGTAATTTAAATCCATCATTCTTCAATTATCAACTAGGCATTTACTTGCCACTGTAGAATATTGATGTATTTAGTTATTGGCTCACACAGATGTGGCATGCAAATCTCACACCCCCATTTATACAATTCCCACCCCACAGTTCTGGGCAAGGAACAGACAGTGAGGCAGTCAGAAATTGAAATGTGTTTAAAAGAATAATGTAACTTGTATAGCAAATCCAAAAACCTACATGAATCCCTCTATTGTCAGTCCATACAAGCATTCACTCTTAATTCAAACAGTCCTCATGCAGATATGTTATTCTAAACTATACTGGGCATTATAATTAATCCTATGAATTCTTTGATCTCAAACGCAATTTTGCTTCAATACTAACATTTCCACTTCTCGACCATTGTGTTCATATTTACCTGAAAATCCTTCAAGCCACTTTTTAGAATACTAGTTTTTCTCTACTATCAAGACCAGTATGGTTTTGGGGAAAGTTACTTGACAACATTTAAAATACAATTACAACAGATTTACCTCCCTATATATCCTCCCTATATGTGTGAGGTGGTGAATATGTATAGGCTAGGTGCAAGCCACTTGACTGTAGACATTGGCCAGCTTACATTTGTTTCCTGTAGGTATGCATTTGAAATAATAATCTCAGGTATTTGCAACTATACTCTGAATTCGCATGCATATAGTGGTCTCAAAATATGCCGGTGCACCTTTAAAAAAAATCATGCATGTGTGACTAGAAGTGTTACTTGCAGTTTGTACTCGTATGAGTTTGTGTGAGACTGGTAATACAGCTGAGTATGTAGTTTCAAATGCATGTGTCTGTGTGTACTGTTTTGAATCTACTTGCCTGTGCAAGCTTTCATCGATATGTCTGCACAACTTTAATACAGCTGTGTTTGGTTTTCAGCCTGCATGTATTTTCTGGCTGAAGATCTACTATTGCCCTATAACGCGTGCATTGTTAAAAAAAAAGTTTTAAAAACTTCTCTTCCACATTACACATGAGTCTGCCTGTGCATTGAAAGACAACAGAATGCAGGGGGTTTGCACTTCACACAATTGTTTTTATGTATATAATTAATTCTTTACACTCATTTGTCTCGCACCAACATCTGGTCTATGGCCTCCCCGGCTGCATTAATCCGCAATATCCCGCTTGGCAATAGTATTTTGGAACAACACTATAACCCAAGATTACTCTGGAGCGGCTTAAACCACAATTTATGTTTTGAAATGGTACTTTTCAAAGGCAATCCCACATTAAAGTGGCACCAAGTGCATTCTGTTTTAATTGAATTTTGTACATAGATAAGGGTACACAGTGCATTGAGATGTTTACCCAGGTCAATCTATGGAAAGTTTGCGATTGGTTGGGTTTTGATTTACCTTTTTTAATGTTGCTTCTGATTTTGGAGAGTCAGCCAGGAATAGTCAGCCTGAAAGCCCTCTATCTGGTAGCTTACCTGCAACCCAAATTTCAAGTTAGACTGGTCATCCTCATACACCTTGCAATGGGCTGATCTCCAGTCTGGTTGGGGTCAATCCCCTGTGTTCATCTGCTCATATTCCATAATTTTCTTCTCTCCTATGTGCATGCAAATATATATCCTTTTGACTCCAACTCTGCCTTGTGACAGAGGTGTGGTTTCTCCAGTTCCAAAGTTGGGACAGAAAACCACTCCTTTTGGGAGAAGCCTTTTTTCTTTTAGGACTCCTTTCTGATTAAAAATATGCAAAATTAATAAAATATTTTCAGATTCCGTACATCGATGCGCACATTTAGAGCCTTTTTCCGCCTTCCCGCATATTCGAAATGTGGCATGGTATATATTTTTTACATGAGGGATGTTAGCATGTGCCACACTTACATGGAATTATGAAGCTTAACAAGTGCCACACTTGAATGGAATTAGGAAGACTAGCAAGTGCCACACTCGGAGAGCACTGTGAACTTCAGGCTGGGTCGCACCTAGACAGGATTGTGAATGTTAGCATGCGCCAAACATAGTACTGTGAATGTTAGCAGGTGCCACACTTGGATGGAATTATGAAGATTACCAAATGCAACACTTAAATGGAATTGGGAATGTTAGCATGTCCCACACTTAAATGGAACTGTGAATGTTGGTTTGTGCCACACTTGGATGGACTTGTGAACATTGGCCTGTGCTGCATCTAGATAGGATTTTGAAGGCTTGCAAGTGCCACACTTAGAATTAATTATGAAGGTTAGCAAGTGCCACACTTAGACAGAATTGTGAATGTTAGCATGTTGATGTCGTATAACCCACTAACCAAAAAGCTCAAACGTTCTGCTTACTTATCTCACTCAAACAACTCACACAACCATCTCTCGCACAACAAGCAGCACGCACTTCACCACACTGCAACAACCCATAAGCCGGACCAACAGCATACGAGATACGAGCACTGACATCAATCCGATACTCGCACCAAAGCTCAGAACCCAGTGTATACTGAGTTGAAGCTGTCAACAGAACACCACCCCTCTCACTATCCTACTCCCTCTTCAACTTACTAACCCATCCCACCTTCTCGTTTACAGATCCGCCAGAGTGCCTGGGGACCAACTCCGTTGGTGACACTGCGCGGTACAAATTCCTTTAACATTCTGCTAGATATTACTTCTTTTAAGTCCTGCTGTGCTCCGAGCGTTGCCCCTGTTTTGAATCTGGCTGCCCTGTGAAGCTAGCGACTGTTTTAAATCCTGCTGCCTGTGAATGTTGCCACTGTGTTGAATCTAGAAGCCCTGGGAAGGTGGCGACTTTTTAAAAACTCTGCTGCCCTTTGAAATTCTACCACCATTTAAATCCTGCGGCTCTTTGTAATATTGCCACTACTGAATCTAGCTGCGTCCTGAGGTTTGCCACTGTGTTGGCTCTAGCTACCCTGTGAGGTTTGCAACTGCACTGAATCCTGCGCTCTGAAGTTGACACTGCGTTGAATCTAGCTTTCTTACAGGTGGCGGTGCATCGCCTACATACTCCCATTTGTATGCTATTAATACGTTCAGATCAGATGTCTGTTTGCTATGCATAGTTCAGTGATCTTTCCCTTAGCGTGGGCTAATGGAGATTTTACGAGATGCCTGGACTTTGACAAATGATAAGGTCTTTGGAATGCACAGCCCAAGATTCATTAGTAACCTCTCCAGTGGGTTTATAGTGCTGTCTCCTTAGAAACCAGCCTTGAGGATGGTATCTCGAGGCCTACGTTTTTTTGTTTATTACCTTCCTAAACTGGATAGGCCTGGGAGGTTGAATTCTGTGAAGGGTTTCAGGTTCTGCATTTTAAGCTCCAAACTCATACAAGTCCACTTTGAATCTCAAACACAAGGATTCAGTACTTGGGGCTTAGGAACATCCCATATGACTGTAATAGGTTTGACAATCTACATCACATAATAAAATGGCCCTTGAACACACATCACATTTAAATTGCAGACTCTTTTTTATTTACTCCTGACATAAAATACGAACTGCTTTTCTTTGTGTACTGGAGTCTAAAAGCATTTCACAGATGATATCCCAAACTTTCTTATATCTGTATCATGTTCTTCCACAAACATTCTTAACGTGCTGAATTCTTTTAGGAAGTAAATGCATTCAAATGTTTTGTGCCTGTCTTTTAAATGGGCATAGTTCTTCTTTGGTTCTCAGCCTTTTACTTTTGAATTGTCACAGTAGCTGAACGAAGATATGATATGGCATTTGTAACGCGCCTATACACAAGTGTTTCAAGGCGCAACGAGGCAGGGAGGGGGAAGAAGGGGAAGACAGACAACGATCCTATTAGGCCAGGTGTCATTTAGATCGCGCAAGTGCAGGGGTAGGGGGGAGGGAAAAGTGCAAGGGGAAGGGGGGGGAAGTGCAGTACAGGGTAAGTAGAATAAAAAATAAATAATGGTGCCAGCTGGTGGCAAGTGCAAGGTAAGGGCAGACAAGTGCTGGGGAGGGGGGGCTGTAGGGATACAGAGACAGTCCCGCAGTGCAGGGGTTGCCAGGGAGGCAGTGCAAGTGGAGAGTGGCTGGGCCAAGGACCGAGGTCGGAGAGAGTGGCCCAGTTGCAGATTCAGTGCAGTTTCAGTGAAGAATTTAGCAGGGGAGAGCGAGAGAGAAAGCAGAAGCAAAGAGGAAAGTTTTGAGGTGCTTCCGGAACCGGAGATGGTTCTCCTCAAGTTTCAGGAAGGCTGTTCCAGAGGGAGGCCCCTGCCGCGGAGAGAGATCTACCCCCAGCTCGTTGCTTCGAGAAGCGGCTGACCCTGAGGGAGTTGGAGACGGATGAGCGAGGGGCTCGGGAAGGAAGATATTTAGGAAGAGAGAGTTGAAGGTATTTAGGCCCCAGGCCCCAGAAGGCCTTGTAGACAATGCAGAGGGTTTTGAACTTAATCCTCGCAGCCACTGGGAGCCAGTGTAGAGATTTCAGTCCTGGAGAGATACGGTCCCTGGGCTTGAGGCCAAGGACAAGTCTCGCAGTCCTGTTCTGGATAAGTTGCAGAGGGCGGAGAGTGGAGGCAGGCAGATTAAGATAGAGGCTGTTACAGTAGTCCAGCTTCGAGAGAACCAGGGCTTGGGAGACAGTGAGCTTCTGGGGGAAGGAGAGGAAGGGAAGAATACCTCTGAGGAGGTGCAGCTGACGTGTGTGTGACTTCTTAGAGATGTCAGATATATGAGGAGAGAAGGAGAGTGTGGAGTCGAAGATGACCCCAAGGTTTTTTGCCTTGCAGGTAGGAGCAGGAAGAGGGCCAAGAGAGGCTGGCCAGAGAGCTGCAGGGAAGGAGGGAGTGGGTGTGCCGATGAGTAGAATCTCAGTCATACTGGCATTAAGGCAGAGGTCATTGGTGGCAAACCATTCCTGGATAGCAGACAGACAGTCGGAGATGAGGGAAGGAGAGGAGGAGGCCGAGGGTAGCCTGAAAATGAGCTGGGTATCGTCCGCATAGCACTGAAAGTTGGGGCAGAGAGCTGCGATGCGGTGGGCAAGGAGTGCCAGATACTGGTTGAAAGGCCAGGGAGAGAGATTAGATCCCTGGGGGACACCACAGGTAGAGAAAAAGATGTCCGAGAGGAAGGACCCCAGTTGGACCTGGGAGGGACGATTGGAAAGGAAAGAGGTCAGCCACGCCAGAGCCTGACCAGTGATACCCAGGTTATCACGGAGACGGTTGAGCAGGATGGCATGGTTGACAGTGTCAAAGGCAGAAGAGAGATCGAGCAGAATGAGAACACACAGAGTGTTGGAGTCGAGGTTCGAGAGCAGGTCTTCACGGATGTTCAGGAGAGCAGTTTCCGTGCTTCTGGCAGCTCTGAAGCCAGATTGATGGTCATGAAGACTACCAACAGATTCAGCATGGAGGTTAAGCTAGGAGATGGCCAGTTTCTCCAGGAGCTTGCCCAGGAAGGGAGTGATGGAGATTGGGCGATAGTTAGTTAGTCAGGCAGGAGGGGGTCGGAAGAGGTTTTCTTAAGAAGAGGGTGCACTACGGAGTGCTTAAGGGGGGATGGGAAGACTCCAGAGGCGAAGGAGTGGTTGCAAAAGTCAGCCAGGGCAGGAGCCAGGGAGTCGATGTGGTCCTTGATAGTTTTGGAGGAACAGGGGTGAACCTGTTTAGACTAGACTTTCATAGATCGGACTTGTCTGGAAACCTCGTCAGCCGATAAAAGGGGAAAGGCAGAGAAGGAGGGAGGAGGGGTGGCTGCAGAAGGGCCGGAGGAAGAGCCGGGAAGAGAGAGAGGGAGGGAGGTGATGGGAAGAGAGTGAGGACAGGATGTCCTGAGTTTTAGAGATGAAGTGAGAGGCCAGTGCAGTGCAGAGGGCCTGGGAGGGGACAGGAGAGGTAGAGACTGCAGCAGGGTTGGCAAGCTCCTTGCAGATTTTAAAGAGTTCGGCCGAATTGTTAGATGCCGCAGAGATGCAGGATTGGATAAGGGCTCTCTTCTTGGTGAGAACGGAGAGACGGTATTGCCTTTGGAGCAGGCGGCAGGCCAGTTTGTCAGAGGATGAACATGAAGCACGCCATTTCCTCTCTGCCACCCTGCACTTGCGTTTTAGGGTGACGAGATCCGAGTCATACCAGGAGTTACATTTGGCTTTGGACTTCAGGCGGATTCTCATGACGGGGGCAAGGATATCAAGAGTATCGGATATAGCAGAGTGGAGCGTGGAGAGGGCTGTGCCAGGGTGTGAGTCAGCCGAAGGGGGAGGGGGGGCACGAGAAGGTGGCAGCGAAAGCCTCAACTGACACGCGCTTCATGGGTCAGATGACCGAGAAGGTGGGTGTCGGTGATGAGGGTGGTTTTGCCTGTGGGGTAGGGAGGGTGAGGTGGGAGGATAGGAGAAGGTGATCACTCCAGGAGAGAGGAGTGGAGAGAGGGACGGAGAGGGGAAGGTCAGAAGAGATCAGAGCATCAAGAGTGTGCCCTGCAGAATGAGTAGGCCCAGACGGGAGAATAGAGAGTGAGAGAGAGTTGCAGAGGTCACGAAAGAGAGCAGTGGGGGGACTGGAGGCATCCAGGTGGATGTTGAAGTCACCAAGAAAGAGGAGTTCAGTGGTTGAGGACAGGAGTGAGGAGGAGAGGTCAGCCCACTCAGAGAGGAAGGAGGAAATTTGACCAGGTGGCCGATAGATAGTAGCCACGGTAAGGGAATGGCTAGGAGAGAGAGAGAGTCGGCAGACAAGACATTCAAAAGAGGAGTAGGTCTGCGTAGGAGTGGCAGGATAAGGGCCACCCCCCCCCCTCCCCCTGAACGGTTGGGCCTGGGCACGGAGAGGATCTTGTAACAGTCAGGTAGGAGTGTGTCAAAGCTGGTGACAGAGCTCGCGTGAACCATGTCTCAGTGAGATCGAGGACGTCAAGGTCCAGTTCCTCAAGAAGGCGACAGATATCAGAGGAATGTTTGGTGGCAGAGCGAGAGTTAAGAGTGGCAATGTTGAGAAGGTTGCCATCCTTGAAGGACTTCCGGGGAGGGGTACAGATCAGAGGTACGCCCTGCGGAGGTGAAGGAGGTGAAGAAGGAGCAAGAGAGGGGGCAGGGAGGGAGGGTAGAGGCAAGGTAGCCCAGGACAGAGGAGGGGGGACAGCAGGAGAGGAAAGGAAGTTGATGAGGCGTGGGAAGCGTCTATCAAAGAGGTGAAGGTTGGCCTGAGGGCCTTGGACCAAGACGGTCCCATTAGCGTAGACATTAATGATGGCCTTAGAGGAGTGGAAGAGGACATCCCAACGGGTGCCACCATTAATGGGAGAAAGGAGAGAGCACAGAGACCATATGAAGGGTCCATAGGTCAGGCGAAGTCACGAAATAGAGGATGTCGGTGAGAGTTTCCTTGGAGCAGGCACTAGTGTAGGTGTCAGCAATATGCAATGTACACCATTTGCTTTACAGGCAATATCTGGTCTTGAACATGATTGTTAATCTAAAAGTAACTTTCACCATATTTACAATGTTATTGGGCACATACGGTGCTATTCTGCATCTGATTTTAAAGTGGGGCCCTTATCACTGACTGGTGCCTCTCTTGCTCTTTCAAGAAGGCCTTTTTCTTTTCAATTCACTTTATTTTAGGCCATTGGCTTTGTTCCAGAGTTTGACACCACCCATCAAAGTTTGAAAGCTACATAGTTAGACTATTGAATGCCTTGCTGCATCAATGGGAGGGATATATATATATATATTATAGTGCGTAAGGCCGAAAAGGCATCTAAGCTCCACCGTTCAAGACTGAAAAACAATTGTCGCCATTACTCAAGCAGATCTGTTTTGAGCTTGCTCTAAATTCTGTGAGTTGGTCTAATGAATGGAGCTCTTTAGGAGGGGAATTGTATGATTTTGTGGCTTGAACGTCCCATGGCTCTTACTCCAAGGAAAAGGACACTGATTAAGGACTGGCAATAGAGTTCTGAGGTTACGAGACGGGCAATAATACTGAAATGTGTGCTGTAAGTATGTAGGACTCATTCCATGGAGAGCCTTAAATACAAACGGGAGCATTTTGAACTTGGTGCATGTAGTTAAAGGAAGCCAATGCAATTTCCTAAGGACTGGTGTGATGTGAGTTGTGCATTGGGTACCCGTGAAGATTTTGGCTTTTATTTATTTATTTATTTATTTATTTTGTGGTCTATCTGAATGCGATATAGTGCATGTTTTGGGTGCTCCCAGTAACAATGCATTACCTTAATCCTTGAACTTATAATATTTCATGCTGTGGGTGCTGCACGACGTTTGGAAATAAGACTTCTATTTTGTTTGAGTATCATCAGGTGGTGGTTTGATTAATTATTTTGTGAACATGTTGCAACATATGTACAAATGCCTGAACTTTAATACTGACTTTGTCGAGGGAGATATCTTTAGGACAATTTGGAAGTAGTGAGCTTGCAGATGGATATAAGCATTCTATTTTTGACGCATTTAGGCCCAGCCATTTGGTGTCCATCCAGTTTTCACATTTTTACACATTTTTTAAGTTATGTTGGAGGTTCTGTTTGAAGAGAGAATATAAATTGTCATGAGTGTAATTTTGGAATTTCACATTTTGGGATACTAGCCAGCCATTACATGGTTTTATGTAAACCGTAATGTAGGCAGGAAGTCACTCTGTAGTACTACAGACTCAATTTTAAGTTCTTCCGATTTGAAGGTGTCCTCTGGTACTTCTTTCTTGTAGAAACTGGATAATTAATTTAGAGGCATTCTCTGAGATTCGGGCAACTTTTTTCAATCCGGTAACAAGTATGGAATGAGCCAAGGTGTCAAAAGCTGCCAGGAGGTCTAAAAGAATGAGTAACGCATTTGAGCCATGGTCCATGATGTTAAAGAGTCGATCTTTGGATTAGGGCTGTTTCTGTGCTTCCACCTGGACGGGAGCCTGATTGTAATTGATTATGTCCCCTAGTGCTTCTGGAGTTGGCCGGTCGCTGCCTTTTCTACATTTTTCAAAAGAAACTGGCACATGTGTGGTACCGTTTTTCATCGGGACACGTGTGGGAACGCGGGAAGGTAGGCCATGTGGTGTTGGCGGTGTGTGGGTGGGTGGCCAGAGCTAAATGTCTGAGAATTGTCTTTTATTTCCAGCCAATTTCAGAGACATTTCCCTCTGTCCACTCACCGAAACACGCCGCCAACAACACATGGCCTAACGTCCCGCGTTCCCACAGTTGTCCCAACAAAAACGGTTCCTCACATGTGTGGGTGCACCTACCAGGGGCACAAAAGGAAAAGGGTAAATCACTGGTAACCCCAAGTCTTTCGGCACAGCACATTTTGTTCATATGGGCAACCTACAGATTTGGGGCTAGGGTGTCGAAGCCAGCAAAGAAAACTGGGAACCCTATGCATTTCTGAAAAGAGGACACCCGTGGGAATCCAGAGGTCTGCCCTCCTCTCTATATTTAATAAATGGAGGGAATCCCTGGGGAATCGCTGCAGGAATGGCATGCCCAAAGTGTTCTTGTAATCAGGTTTCTGTAAGGGCAATTGTGTCGAGGCTCATGCTCGCTAGTCAAACTGTGATTTCGGCAGTAGGTACGGGCCTAACTTTAAGTAGTGCACATTTCAAGGGACGGTTCTGCTTGACATTTACTTTTATTCTGAGCTGTCGGAGCGATTAGTAGTCTTGTCACTGCTTTCCGGGTTTACAAAGGCTCTCGGTTTCAAGCTAGTTTATGATTCTGATTTAGATAATGATTTGAAACAAACCATTGCATTTTTATTCTGGAGAAGGTGTGTAAACCAAGTTCCGATGGGTTCATGGAGAACTTGTGTCAAGGAGACTTGGAAGGTTTGAGCCAAGGGTGGAGGGACACTAGCTTTGATGAAGTTAATATAGAGTCTCAGATGAGTCATGGATGATTGCTTTAGAAGCACTTTTAATCTAAAAATATTTTCCAATTACTCTTTTTTGATTTTTCTCCTTGAATGGTGAATTATATTTCTTGAGTTATTACTAGGATATTTCTTAATGGCAATATTAAGTTGTGCACGTCCTTTTGAGCAAGCTGCATGTATGTATTTAAAACTATTAAAAAGGGACACAGTCCGAGCACTTAAAGTTGATCTACCCAGAGAATTGGTTTATATGGGCAAGGTGTTGAAGGTTTAGAAAAGCAGCGAGGGGCAGAGTGGCGTGCCCACGTATGTCCTTTAAGCCTAAAGTCGCTTTCCAATGACGTTGCCGGAAGCCCATCCAGAGAAGAGCTGGGGAATATATTTTGCCTTACAGGAATAGCTTCTGTTTTAAAGGGCTACAATGTTTCAAGAAATCAATTTGTGAAATCCGCAGTATAAAACACGTTAGGCCCCAGACAGCCAGCCCAATATAAAGTATAATATTTCAAATAAGAAGGAATCTATTACAGGTGCACGTTTTAAATCGCAAATAAGAAATATAATGCAAAGCAAATATTGGGCTAATCCCTGCTCCCGATACCTGCTGTCTCTGTGAAGTGCTATAGCCTTTCCATTTATGGGCAGAACACAGTCGAATCCCTCTGAGCAGTGGCGGACTGGCCTACAGGCCACCACGAGCATCTTTTGTCTGTGATATCTGGTTTTCTGCTTCACCTACCTTCTCTCTCATCCACACAGCTCCTTTCTTCCAGCTTGCCTTCTGCCCCACATCAATTTGAATTAAAGTAAATCGCCCTGAAGCTACCAGTATATTATTTCAGGCTCGTGACACATCCAAGTTGTCCTTTTTTGTTTTTACTACTTTAAAATGTTTATCTAGATTCAAATGATTTAAAATTCATAATGTGGGCCTATTTTTGCCAAATGTTCTTGGTGGGGGGAGGACCCCAGCTCCCACCAAACCATATTTAGAGGGATTTGTGCTGCTCGAAACATTCCCTCACGCAGTGTAATACGGGGTCAATTTGAAAAACATTTCAGGGCTAATACGGGGTCAATTTGAAAAACATTTCAGGGCTACTTTTGGTTCCCAATCCAGACTCCGCACTCCTAAAGGCCCACAGAAGACCATGATCTAATGGGGCAGAATAGACTGTGCGTTATCTCGAATTCCACAATGCGCGCAGCTTCTGAAAATTACATTTCCAAAGTTTATAGTTGTCGAACATAAAAACAGGTTCTTTTAATGCGGGCTAATAACCATGTTTGCATTTGTTATACAAAATGTGATCAATCGAGTTCGTTTACATTAGCCCCTCAACGTTCGTGATCGAATGGAGCTCTGAGAATGTGATTGATTTTATTTTATTTGTATTTTTTTTTTGCCGTGTATGGATTACACTAACTGTAGCTGTTTCAAACCATATGAACTGGTGCTGCATTTCCTGTATAGAGAACGGTTTCCTGTGCCTGCTGTTGTGTCTCTGGTTAATGTTTCCACTAACTAATCACACTGGTGATGTCATGCGTGTGGTTCTGCCTTCTTCTGCTGTCAACGTGCTCTGATACAATTGCTTTTATGTTTTGTAATGGCTTAAACAAACCATTTTTTTAGGTGTTTGGTGGGGATCCAGTAAAAGACACAAGCGCTCCCTTTTTATGAAATTTTATTTTCCCTTTATAATTAACATCTTTTAGAAAATATTGGCGAATCATGGCTATGCACAGACGTTGATGAGGCTAAGGTAGTCTTTCATGCTTTGCAAACGCACACTGTTTTTTGGGCAACGACGCTTAAAGTGAACACGGCACATTGCCAATGCCCTTTAAAACATTTTTTTAAAAATCCATCAGAGGTGCATGGCGTGGCAACCGGCATCCTGAGATTGGGCTGAGATTTGATAGGTCCGTATGATAAAGAGGCTTTTAATTCTTTGCTTAAATAAGTATATTTTGAAACGTGACGCTCCTACCTTACACTACATAAATAACACGCAATCAACTAATTATAACAATTGTAAGTTCTTTGTACAGGAACATCTCGATTATATGGCCTGTTTCGGAATCCAGCAGACAGCGTGCTGGTTAACAAAGTAAAACAAGCATGGACAATGGGAAAGGAACTAGTGTAGTGGTATTTGTTAACTGGCCACTGATCGTAGCAGTTGAAAAATGGTACGAATACCATGGCATCCATTTAATACTACCTAGCAAATGATTATTACTTAGAAGAAAGTAAAAATAGTTTGCTTTGCCACAGCTTGTTTGAACCAAACTTCACTGAAGGGTACGCAAAGTGCAGTGTTTAGAAGTCAAGTGGCACGAAGGCAGGCATTTTTATTGCACAAGTAGCAGGTCTACACTTCCTATTAAAACCATTAACTTTCAGAAAACTGCTTTGAAAAAACACTGGCAGGTAATGTGAGTGCACAGTTTGATGCTAAGGCTTGACTAAAGCGAGTTTTGGGTGGGAGGAACAGGAGCTGGGTGGAAATGGCCATTGGGATTACAATGGCCATGGGCAGTGAATGGCTGGGCAAGTAACCCAACAACACCTACAAGCTTTGCGCCCCTCCTTGTATGCCGTGCCGCCCTATCTGTACTCTAATGCAATAGTGTTGGCTTATAGCAAGCACCACCGAAGAGCCCAAAGTAAAAAGGATGGATAACCAAGCATCCTGGTCCTTTGGTCCATTAAAAGGCTCCCTGTTACCAGACACTGTTATCCAACTAAAACTGTAGTCTTAGTCATTTAAGAAAAAAAAAGAAAAAAAAAGATGATTCAGGTACCAGCAGTGGGAGATGCCAGCTAATGGAACTTTTTCTTCAATAGGGTCCTGGATAAATGTTTTTTCTGGTATCTGTAAAATTCATTGTCTGTGAAATTTGACTTATTCAAGATATATTGAGCGGGGTGATCCAGCTTTGCAGTGCGGGAACCCTCTCTATGGAACAAGCTACCCCCACACCTGAGAAGCAAACCTTCCTACAATGTCTTGAGAAAGCATATCAAACCTTGCTCTTCAACCAGCATCCTCTCCTGCCTTCCCAGAACTGATCTTTGAATGTCTCTCTGTAACTAGCGGCTAGATAGCCATGGGCTTTGCATGCTGCTATAAATGCACAAATAAATAAAGCGAATCTTGCTTCTCTTAAGCCTGTAACTATGGGTGACCATGAGTAATTGCCATGTGGGTGAACATGAATTTAGAATCCTTTTTGCGCAAGCAATAGTCTTAAAAAAAAAATTTGCAGCTTGGCGTCTTCATATCTCAAAAGTGTAGTAGACTGTATACAATAAGTTGTAACCCAGGCAGCAAAGGTAGTCGGCACTTATTTTAATACAGCATTGCAGAAATGGACAGACACTGCCAGGGCATCCCTGTCTCAAAAACGTGGAACCAAGCACACAAACCTGTGAGTTTTTTTTATAGGGTTTTATGCAGTGCGGTTCATACAGAGATGCCAGTAAGATATATTTGTTCGGTTACTTTAACAATGAGCTTCGTAGCAGAATATCCCCTGTCCTTGAGCGGCATGGTTTGGCAACCTCTTTCAAGACCTGTATAACTCAATCAGCCTCTCCACAGGTTAAAACCTCTGCCTACAGCGGACCTTTCGATTTCACACACCAGGCCTGATCTGACTACCAGTACCAATGTGATCATTGTTCCGGTTTTCTGCCGGGCACCCTAGCCTTCCTCGGTGGTGTAAGGAAAACATGGTGGCAATAGTAAGACAGACATAAGTGACCACAGTTCAAGGGTGTTTATTGAACTTTTGCAGGGGTTTGATAAACTCCTATCAAAACCTATTTCTAAAGATGGGAGCAAGCTACAACCATCAGATAATAAGGAAGGCAGTCCTAGTGGAGTCATGTCAACATAAAAGGGCCTATACTAAAAAACCTATTGCCAATCCTTACTACTAAGTTACAAATAGTGTGGGGGCGGGGGGGAAGTTCATGAAAAAGAAAGTGTTCACAAAATAAGTAAGGATAATTGGGCCGTTTGTCTCGCTTCCTCACATTTTCAGCACTGGGCAAGGCGATTCCCTCGAGCAAAGCGCACTCTGGAATTTACGGCACGAGGATACAGTTCCATTTTCACAGTTCTCAAGACCTTCTGTGTCACTTTACTTCTCAGAAGTCTCTTGACTCAGAGGGCCTGCTGTATCAAAACTACACGCAAACGTTCTCTTTAGCATTCACAGTTTTCAATTTGGGTGTTCACCCTGGATTCCCCTCAGCTGTGCTCAGACCCTTTTCACAAACAAAGAGTTAAACGTTGTTTCCCCTTCTTCTGGACTCAGATCCCTTTCCAAAACCAGATTCAATTAGTCTCCCTCAGCCGGCTCGGAGCAATTGGATTTACTTTTCAACTATCGAAGACTTTCAAATGTGCACAGGGTTTAGCATGACCTGTTGTATGACCTCTTCGATCTCAATATTTCTTTCACACTCAGCATCAGTTGGATACCTAACAGAGACTTTCGAATGAGCACCCACGTGTTCCTGGGCCACTCTGTGCAGGGTATATTTTCTTGGTTTCCCCAGAGTTCAATTATAAAGTTCAAGTAATACTTGGCTTTCATTTGTAGTTGCATCGCTCATTCTAAACGATACACACACTGTTCTCTTTATATAATGTTGCTGCTTGCAACCTTGGTTCAAAACACAGCCTGGTTTGGTATCAGTCTCTCAGACTCACCGGCTGTGTTTCCTTTTCGAGCGCCACTTTGTTGTAGGAGCCAAGGACAGTACCACAGTGGCAATCGCTCCTCCCCGCCTTCGTTATAGACGCGGGAGAGCCCCAGGTACCTCTGACACACTGTGCAGGTTTGATCAGCCTTAGTTCCTTGTCTTCGGTTTCTTACTTTCCAAGGCTCTTGAAAGTAACTCTTTATAGGTCAAGGGTGCTTCCCTCCTTGCAGCCCTCTCCGGTCTCGCTGTATTTCTCCTTGTATTAAACTGCCACATTGGAACTGCTGTTACCTCGTGCGTTTTGCCTTGCTCAGAGTGTGCTTTCGTGCTCCGCCTTTTTTCCATGTGGGGAAGTGTGATGGAAGTCAGGTGTGTGTAATGATCCGTAATTGCCTGACCATGGTGTTGGGACATGTCAGGTATTCGGCTCTGGTCTTAGTCCTTTGTCGCTCACGGTGATCTGTCCGTGTTTGTGTTGGAAAATGGGGGGCAGGGGTTGAGCTTCTAGGTATCCTACCTGGTAGGATGGGGGAAGGGGGATACCTCATCTCGCCATCCCACTTCCACTCCCTGAAGATCCCTTATCAAGGTGCACTGGTCCACCCCCAGGAACTGGATTCAAAAGCGATGGCCGTGTCCTGGCCACCTGGTTGACAGATCCCCAGGGACTAGCGGGTGAGACACCTTCAGATTTCTCATAGTGGCATCTCACATGCTCTCACTGTCCGGGCAGTGATTGACAACCATAGTCTTCTGTTTTTTTTCTGTTTTTATGTCAGCCAATCAGAGTGGCTTTAGCTTTTTTGTTGCATCATCTTTCTCTGCCTGTGGCTCATGCACTTCCATGGGTCGATGAGAAATATAAAATACTGTTTGCTACAGTGGTTCTGCATCTCCCCCCACCACCCTTGTGCTCACAGTTTTTAAAATGTTTATTTCCCTGTTTTTCTTTTGTGATACCTTCTATAGCAAGACACGTGTATGCAGCCTATTTCTACATTATCACGCTTCTTCGTGCATACATGCGCTGAATACTTTAGTACATGTTATTTTGTTTTTATTATAGGTACAATATCGGGATAATAGTGTGTATTTCATTTTCCATAGTTCAATCTTCACCACCTTTATCAATTTTCAAGATTTTTATACTGTTTACTGACATTGAGAGTATTAACTCTGTGAGCACTTGGATAGAGTTAGTGAAGCATTGACAATAGCGGCTCCAAAGGGCATAACAAATTGGGGCAGTGGAAATGATTACTATTCTTTTCCCTCGCGTATTGAAAAATCTGATTTAGCAATCTTGGTGGCATGATAATGTATTTCATTTGTGGCACAAAAAGTCACTGTTCATTGTGCTAACTTTAACACTTATTCCACTCTCAATTTGCACTCTACGCTAGCCATTGGCTACTGATAATTGACTCTTGGCGAGTCCGAAATGGTCTGCTATGTGTATCTAAAGAAGGTGGCAAGTGACTTTTTCTGCTTGACTGGTAGCTTGCAAATTGAAATGTTTACCACTGGTGTTTTTTTTTTCTTCACATTCATATGTACCTTCTGATACATAGAGCTCACTCTTTACTTTTGATATTTTCATTACTTTAGGCAATAGTTCTAAAAATGTGTCAAACCTGTGTGGTATTATTGTAGACCAATTGAAACTGACTTCATATTTCAAATACACTTGCAGGCCTTGGAAAATCATTCAAATCCTTCCCGACCTGCAGGTCAACTAACTAGTGTATGCACTCAACCTGAGAGAAATTAACTGTACTCTTAAACTTGGTGACTTTTATCAAAAACATGGTGATGCAATAAATAAACAATGCCGGCAATGTTAATGTTAATGTTCTCCGCCTCCTGGACATGTTGGAACACAATTACCTTTAGAACACAGAGTGCAAAATCCTCCATATTCTAAGTACCATTGGGCAAGACTAATTTGAGCGTATACGTTTAGGTGACTAGCTTAGTTTGTGATAGCTTTTTGTGTCAAGTTATGATTCCAATAAATCTGAAAGTTAGGATTTGAGTTAGAATAAATGTCCCCATACACAATTAACCATCATTGGAGGCCCAGAATAGAGTAAAGAGTGTCAGTGATTGGGTTTCTTAAACAAAAGGATCACTAAATAGCACAGGATATAACAAGAAATAATATATTTGGCTGCAGACTAATGCAGAATTAAATTGATATGAGTAACAGTGCATGTGCTTATGTGTCGATCATTAGTTTGTACAATACCACAGCACACCGGGGCTTGCAAAATGTCCTTTACCTTCACATAGTCGAGGAGTTTTTATGAAGGTAGACGACCATCTCTATGGTCCTCGTCCCTCATCCTCATGGTGAGTACAGGGATGTGGGAAACTGTAATTACATTTTTTACTGCAAACAAAAGTTCTGTGTTGTAAATAGCAACTAAAACCAGGGATGGACTGGGAACCAAAAGAGGCCCTGGAAATAATTTTCAAAGTGGCCCCATATTAGACATTTTCAGCAAGCCAAAGCCTTTTCCTATGAGAACATTTGGAAATACCACACAAAAGATGCCCGGGGTTCAGAGGCCTACTGGGAAATCTCCAGAGTTCCCTATACGCCAGCCCACCCCTGGCCAGGGTGCAGCGGCCTAGCGGGTAATCTCCAGAGTTCCCTATAGGCCAGTCCACCTCTGCTCAGGGAGCAGAGGCCTACACAGACATCGCCAGAGTTCCCTATAAGCCAGTCCACCCCACTATTAACCAACGGTGCCCATGACTTCTCAGCCCTCCCCTTCACGTACCCCCAGTTTTAAGCCCTGCCCCCGCGACAGCAGTGGGGGGAGGGCGCGCGAGCAGGGGGGCTTCCACCTCAGAGTTGCTGGACAATGTGACAACCATAGAACAATGCGGTGTAGGGTGCCGAGGCAGCGTCAGACTTGCCATCTGTCGCTCCTCCACCAGGCAGAGCGCCAAGGTCATCTCCATGTGGTCCTTTCAAGCAATCAACCACCTGACCCCCATTTCCCCCTCGGACCTCACCCTGTATCACTTATTAACACCTGCAAAGCAAACTCACCCCTCATTATGAGCTTTCGACCTCTTGGACATTTTACAAAGCCTTCATCAAAGCTAAGTTTATATTTGCTAGCAGGATTACCCACAGCTGCGGAAACATATATGGAAATCCCTCTTGCACCACTTATGTTTGCAGGATAACAACAATCTTCCCACTGCTGCATTCAGCGCAATGCGCACAAACTCCGGGCACATCAACACCCTATCAGCACAAGCCAAATGCAGTAAGGAGTACGCTCTGTGCAATATGCACACTGCGTTATGCAGAAAATGGACACACTCTGCAGAGCATATTCTGCGCATGGCTCACACTGCGCAAAAGGTACACTATGCACAAAGTGCACACTGGGCCCGATTTGCAAAGATCTGAACTGGGGCAGATGAGAGAATATGTGTTCCGTTGCTTTATACCTGAAACAGGTGCACATCTGGAGATGTCTGTAGCATCCCTGTGCTGCTCTTGTGCAAATCTTTGAGACTCACATTTGCACGTGAGCATCTCAGAGATCCTCCGGCATGTCCAGATTTACTTCAGTGTTAACCTTTGTGGATCAGGTGCAAGGGAGCAGCTGCAAGTCAGTGATACTCATGGGCAGAATGAAGTCACTCTGTGCAAAGTGCATCCGATGCCCAATATGGCCGCTCTGTGAAAGATGCACACTATGGAAACAGGAGCCATGTATGCACTACACCAGGGATGGAAGTGAGCGCAGCTGTGTCCCACTACATTCACGTGCATCTGTTTACCATTCCTGCGCCCATGTTCACCATTCTATACAGAGGATGTGCCCATTCATGTCCCCTGTGCAAGTGCAAAGTTATAAGAGGAGCCTTAGGGCCCGATATAGGGAACTTTTTGCACGATTCAAAGTGGCTTTGCACTGGAAAAATACACTTTGCACAGTTCAATGAATCAGGGTTTGTGTCGGCAGTGCAAAGTCACAGTGCAAAGCCATTTTGAACCGGCAAAACATTCCATGATTTGGGCCCTTAGTTACTAGTCACTTAGACTATTGCAATGGCCCGGCCGCAACACTTGTCACACGTTGCACTATGCCTCCGCCTACCCTCTCCCATGTCGAGACCACACTTCAGCATAAAACTCACACTGCGTACAATGCACACTATTCACAAACTGTGCATCATGCACAAAACGCAGGCTCTGCACATTGGCATGTGCTCTTTGCAGAATATACGCTATGCACAAAGCACACACTCGCTTCAAAGCTCATACACTGTTCAAGACTGACAGTCTGCCCACGAGGCACACTGCACAAATGTACATTGGGCACACATGTGTACATTGCGCAAAAAGCACGTCTTCGCAACATGCATACTGCACAAAATGTACACTGGCCACCAAAGGCACGCCCTTTGCAAAGTGCATTCGATGAGCAAGGTGCCCAAGCTGGAAAAAGTGCACGCTCTCTGCAAGACTGACACTGTGATCAAAGCGTGCACTGTACGAGCGCTGCAAGGCAGGGGATTCTTAGACCGGGCCAGTGGAGGATAACAGGCCCCCTTACCCTACTGGCAGCATTCCCCCCAGAGCCTCCTCACCTGGTAGGTAGCAAGAATGCTTTGTGTATATCCGTGCAGGCGCATCGCCTTAAAACTGCACAGGTGAATAGCAGAACTGTACATTACTAAATGCATCAGGAACCAAGTGTAAAATAATACAGCTATAAAGTGCAGTTCATAATAACATCACAGCTTTGCATGCCACAGGCGCAAGGGTCGCTAGTTCTAATATCCTAATCATCGGCTAATGGGGCACTTTCTTCGGTGTACTAAGGGGACATAATAAAGAACGCGCATGTTCAGAGTGTAATCCACGAGTCAGGCAGGGGAGTTGTTTACTCGATCACACCATCTCAAGACTCGAGATGCAGTTCCTTCAATGATAGTGATGATAACGTCGCAACGTGCAGCGTCTTGCTTGCTGCTTCTTACCTGACAGTCAATAGATCGATCTTGCGGCTTGTCAAGGCCTTATGCAGCCCAGGCCAACTGCCTGCCTGCCTGCAGCCTGCTGCCCTGCTGACCTGCCTGCTAATGTGTGCACTGTGCGCACAGCCTGGGCTGCAGCAGGGCACGTGCGGTTCCACTTCCTTCCAACCGATGCCCAGCCCAGGAGGCCCTGATGCGCAGGCGCAGGCCCAGCCTGGCTGCTGGGAAGATTTTAAAAAAATTACAACAGCTGCCTCGGCTCAGTCGGTGGTGTCAGTCAATTCAAGGCAAACCACCCAGACGGAGCCGAGGCAAAATCACTCGATGTGTTTATTATGTTAATGTGCATCATGTGTATCCTTCCGCTCAGAAAGAGGCCCTACAGGCCAGAGGCCTACCGGGGGATGTCCCGGTGGGCCAGTCCAGCCCTGACTAAAACTTTAACCTTGCACTCATTCTGAAATGTATTCATGGGGCTATGCAAAGCAGGATATTTCGGTGCAAGTCTTTCAGCGCCAGCCGTTTGCCCGATGCGCAGCCGTTTGCCCGAAGCGCATTATCTCCCTTTGGCTCGCCCTGTTAGAAACGCAGGTCTCCTTTTGGCTCGCCGCTGTTAGAAGCGGCCAGCAGGGCTCTGGGACCTAACTCTTTGCAGTGCCGTATCTTGAATATACGGTCGTCCAAAACAAAATGAAGTGCAGTGTTTTGGATGAAGATATAATCAAAAGATGTGTGGCCTGTTCAGCAATAGAAGCTGCAGACAGGCCCTCTTTTGGCGTGGCCCTATCTGGTGAAATGAACCATTTAACAGAAAGCACATGTCATTTTAAAGGGGCATGTTTATATATTTTTTACATTTTTTTGTTGAGTAAGTGGACTAAGTAACGAGACCTCCAGGTGATAATTTTAAGAATTTGAAAAGCCTACTCACTAATCTGTGTCTTATTGCACAGCAGCTAATTCATAAGCACGCAAAAGTGGCTATAGGCCTCTGCCCACTGTTGATTCAATGTATACTCGTGAAAATAGATGAGAACCATTCATGAATAAACGAGAGCTCTCACTCAAGGTTTGGTGGCTGCCACCTGGTTTGTGTCCGACGCCTGTGTCCAGCAAGCCTTTGGCCTGCATCGACACATCCGTCCTAACTGCCCATGCCCTGCTCTCCCATCACCATGCTCCACCATCAGAAGGCTATTCAACAACTCTATCACAAACATTATGTTCGTTTTTCAATTCCCTTGTAATTCTTCTCTTCCTTATCAGAGCCTGGGCTACTACACCTGCCACACTATTGTGATCAAGCTTCTAACGTCAAAATAAAGTTAAATCTGTTTATCTTTCTCACTAATTATCAATCCTATAACAAATACATACAAAATCCCATGCTGGCCTGGATTGCAAGTTGCAGTGTGGACATCGGGGTGGGTGGGGAGAAGGGTCTGATCGTGGAGTATTTTCAAATACTGGCTGCTGTAAGATATCGATTGTACCACACTAGTTCTGTGCCCCCAGGTACCTTTTCTGTGTGTTAACTACTTAAAAGTCTGTGACCACTCTTATGTGATCTATTCTTGAAGAAAGCAGAAGCAGGTCCAACCCCAAGCAGGCAGACTCGTTTTTTTGTTTTAATACACATCCACCTCAGAGCTGCAAGCTACACGAGAGACTACACCCCGCAACCCCCCGCAACCCCCATCATTAACCTGATGCACTGCTGCTATCTAGAGGGCAGCTGTGGACGGTGCACACATTTTCGAAGGGATGCCAAACTGTGAAACCTGTAGGCTAGAATACCTATCTCTTCTCTCTACCTATCTCTTTTGTCAGCAAGACAATTCAGTTGCAATTCAGTTGCAGGTGGATCATGCCACTATCGTTGGCAGCGACCGTTTGGTTTCCGTTTAGCATCAGGTGTTTAGCCACTCCTCAGCAAATTCAACGTTAAACAGTCAGTACATGTCCAATTTTCACTCTGTTCATATTCCGATCCTCTCGTCTTGTTTCACTACAAGCTCACGCAGAACATAGTAACTGGGTCCTCTTGTGATCTTTATTCCGTATACGTCTCTGTGCACAACCCAGTCCCATTTGCAGCTGGCCACAATTCCTGGTATTATCCTGTGTGTTAAAGACCATATCCCTCGAACAGGCCCATGTGCAATGAAGGAACATGTCTTGCCGTCTTGAGATGCCACTACCAACTGGAAAACTTCCAAGTGATCTGCAAGGGCCACAACGTAGATGGGATTCCTGCATCCTCACACAATGCTTTCAGGCAGGACTGGCGCTTGATATACTCTTGGATCAACAGCGTATGATCATTCATCTAGTCTTGCACTCCTTCACAGCCTAAATTCCATTTGATACCCTGATCTGCTTACACGATGTTAGATGTTAGGTTCATAAGCGCAGTTTGTTTTATATTACTTGTCGCCACTCACATGGCATTCGCCCATGCTTTCATCTCCATTAGTCACTTTTGATCCATTTATCAATCCAGTAGCGTTTTCTAGCTGACCCGGTATTTCTTCATGAATCGTTACCTGATAAAATGTTACATGCTGAGGTTAAAGAATTGATACCATCCCATATTCAACCTTTTAGGTCTCTTTATTCTGTTCTTGATGTGCCAGTCATATTTACATTCCTGCAGAACAATAAAGAGGTCACTTGAAAATTAAAAATGTGTGGAAAGAATTGTATTTAGCCTCTTGTATTTAGGATAGTTCACCACGCTGCATGTTTTCCATTAGTTGATGTTCTTTATCAAGGCAATCGCGTTATTATGTTTGTTGATCGAGCAATTTAGTCTTTTGGAAGACCATATGCATTGAATAATGCTGCAAATAGTATGAGATCTGGGCAGTTTGTCTAGACAAACTATTTCTTTATCTCCGATACAATGGTGCTTAGATGACCGTTGGGTATGCACCTCCTGTGTGAAGGCAAAGAATCTTACTACTTTTACCTCCAGATCTTCCCGTGGCTCGCAGTAACATGGAGTAATTATAATTTCTACTGCCTTTGTTAAACATATTTGATTAAAAAAATTCTCTTGAAGTCTTCCCCATCGCTGCTTCGTTTATCTCTGATATACTTCCATATAATCATCCATTGAATAGCTTGCTTATTGAGATTTCTGTTTCTGAACGCACAAATTGGTTGAACAACATATCGGGTCAGGTTTCTGTGTTGATCTAGGCCTCCTCGATTGCTTCATCTTGGGTGCTATTTTTGGAGGAACTTTTTTAGTTTTCTCAAATGCATTTTTCTTACCCCATTCTGATTCAGGTTTAGCTTTCGTAATTCATTTGGCACCCATTCGGGTAATATTCTACATGCTGAAGGCACTTAGCGGACTATGCACTGACTGGTGCCAGGATTAAATCCCATATAATACTTTTTGCCACATTACTAAGATTCATTTCCACAATTGCCTCCCTGCCATACAACAAACCTGGTTTTCACCAGGACCAGTTCCTAACTGACTCCGAAGTAATGATTTCTTCCTATGCATTTCCCAACTTCCGCGGGGGTGTCGGACTCCATAATCCGAAAACGCAATGTGATGTCTTGCACAGAAGTTTAAACTTCTACAGAATAATTACTAACCAACTACAGAGAAATACAATTGGAACTTGTAGATGCTGCTCCAGCCAGAGGCCTCATTTGCCAGCAGTGGCTGGAGTGAGTCCAGGCTGAGATATCCTTGCAGAGTAATGCCATATTGTTGACCAAAAGAACCTCAAATGGCCCCCTCCATTTGGAAGACACTTCTTGCATTTTCCTATGTAGATCAAAGACACACCCTTGAAAGGGTGACAAATTGTCTCCGGTTCTTGTAGCAAAGCCTGCTGGACTTGCAAATACAGACTTAATTCATGACAATACTGCAGTCTGAAAGCTGAGCTTTTCCCAGATTCTGGTAATGGGGTCATTTCTAGTAAAAGCATTGGTTTGCCAATAAGGATTCCTTAAGGGCTTAAACCTTTATTTATGTTAACGGTACAGAGATTGATCTTTGAATTCACGGAGCAGGAGTTGGAAGTAGCTCCTGGGTGTCATGATTGTACTTTGACCAGGAGCTACACAACTCCTTATAAATGTTCTCGGGGTAGTGTACATTTAATTGATCAGTTAACATAAATGGCGCATAAGAAAAAAATAAACTAAATGAATTGCAGAGATTGAATAAATGCTACATTTGTATAGCGACCTAAGATTGAATTCAAATCATAGCAGAATAGCCATCGAAGAGCCTGTAAGGAATTTGCTTTTTCTTCCAAATTGTGGCATGCACCCACAAACACACACTCTAAACCCCTCTTCCTATTATGTTGCTCTCTTATGCTCTATTGTTTACTGTTCTTGTTGAAGATGGTTTCTTGCAACGTTACTTCACATTTTTCAGGATTCACTTTCTCTTTATACTGCTTTTTAAAATTATTTTTTTTCCTTTTCACATTGCTTTCCTGTCATTTCTTTTTCCTCTTTTAGTCGTTACATATCTTTGATGCTACGTATATAACTCTTAAACTGCATCTGTTATTTGATAGATTTGTTGCAGTCGCTTTACTGCCGTGTTATTTTTGATGCTACCACTTTTTCTGTAATGCCAACTTTCTCATACTTTCTCTATGCTGCAGAAAGGGGAATGCATCTTATGTGGAAATTTACTTTGGGACATGCCAACTATAACTTTGGGCCTCATTACGATACCGGCGGTAGCCGTGCCGGTAAACCAGGCACAGGTGCTGCCGGTATCGTTTCTTTACGGGCGGCCGGGAATGGGCAATTACCGGGTCATTACGGCCCTGCCGGACCCGGTATTTGCCCATTCCCGGGCGCTGGTAAAAAATGCTCCCCATTCCCATTCGAGCCCCATCGGGCTCAATGGGAACAGGGAGGCCGGATGCACCGGCACCATTCACAATGGCGCTGATGCATCCGGCATGGTCTGCTCGTGGGTGCTGAGGTCAGTCCTGGTGGGCGGGAAGGCACCTGCGAGCAGAGCTCGTAGTTTCCCGGTATGGTAACAATGGTACCGGCACATTTACCGGACACCTCTGTGTCCATTTACATATGACTCATTCTTTTAAAGTATCTTAACTGCCAAGTGCCCCCCCTCCCCCCATTTCCCCCCACTGCCAAGGCCTTTTTTGGTGATTGCGGTATGTCGCCATTCAATCCCTTGTAACATTTCTATTACATGAGATAGCTCGGCCAAATTTGGCCCCTTTTTCTTTTTGCTCTTGTGGACAACCTACAGTATTGGGGCTAGGGTGTCAAAGCCACCAAGCAAAACAGGGAACCCCATGCATTTCCAAAAAGAAGACACCCGTGGAAATCCACAGAGGTCTGACTTGCACGAATAGCCCCAGAATTTATTACCCACAATCCCCAGCAAGTCTGAAATTTGGCGACAAAAAACTCCACATTTTCAGACATTTCCATCAGCCCAACCAACCAAAACACACCGTCAACAGATGTCCTGCATTCCCACAGGTGTCTTAAGGAAAACGGTACATCACATGTGTGGGTGCGCCTAACTTGGTGGAAACGAAAAAGTGTCGACGGTCCACAAGTTCTACGGCAGTCCCAGGGAGCCCCGGCCGGGTCCTCCACCTTTCCCGGAGGGGAAGCTGCAATGCAGGCCATCTTGGAGCTCCAGGATGGTTGAGGGTAATGTCCCTGGCCTTGGGCGGCTGTCTCCCATGTGGGTTGACCATCCCCAAATGCAGCAGCAGTCCCAGGGAGTCCCGGCCGTGTCTCCCTCCCTTCCCGGAGGTAAATTGTGTAACATATCCCAGCCAGACTTCCACAATGGACAGGGTGCTGTCTGTGGCCTTGGGCACCTGTCTCCCATGTGGGTTACAGCCTTTCCCTCGGGGAAGAAAGGGGACCCTGCCGGAACGGCCACTGGACCTGGGGACGGTCGACCCACATGGTAGACAGCCGCTCCCAGGGAAACGCCAGTGTTATGCTGGCATGGGGGGCATTTTGTGGCCTGACCCTGCAATTGTTTCCCAGCCCACCCAAGTATCTCCCCAGAAAGCCCACACCACCACCAACAATCCAATCCAGTCCCTGTCCCACCCACCCCACTGACAATGGGCCCTAACTGTAGAATAATAAAAAACAGTACTCTCATAACGTTGAAGCTGCCCGCGTAGAAAAAGCTGTAAATGAAACAAAAACATTTATTAGCTATGGTCACCCCAGCAAAAACAAATCATAACGACTACTACTCCGATCCCGGCCCGCCTTCCAAGCCATCCCTGGTGGTCTACTGACCCTCACCCCCCAGTAAAAACACATTTGACACTTCCGAGGGGGAGATTGCAAGATTGCACTAGCAATCTGTACCCAGGGAGGGCTACATAGGAGGGGCCCCCCCATCCATTTGGGGTGGGGGTGCATTACGTAAGTCACTGGTGGTTTAGGGTGTCCTCCCCACCCCACGATTTTTTTCTTTTTTGTTTTGCAAGTACCCTAGGGGCAGATGGCCACATTACTGTACCCATCTGCCCCCAGGTTGGGCAAAACGTACTGCCTGGGTGGGGCCTGTGCCAAGCTTTCTGGTGGCCCTCCCTCCTACCCCCCACTCCAAATGGATGAGGGGCATCTCATGAAGCCCTCCCTGGGGGCAGATGGGTGCAGAAATATGCCCCCAGGGAGGGCTACCTGAGGTGCCCCGCATCCACTTAGGGTGGGTGGGGGAGAGGCCCACCACCCCCTTTTCGTTATAGAAAAATTCTGGTGGTCTAGTGGCCCCCCACCCAAATCTGATTTTTGGTTTAAAAAAATAAAGTAAAAATGTTTGTCCCCTTCCTTAGCGGCAGATGGGCACCCATCTGCCCCCAGGGGGGGCCAATACGTGTGGCCCCATGCTTTGGGGGCCAGGAGGAGTGGGCTGCTTACTTTTTTTTTTTTTATTATTTATTTGTTTGTGGTTTTACAAAGAAAACCTTTACAAAATATAAAAAGGAATGACATTTTAGTTGTGTTTTGATAGGATCTGGCAGTTTTCCAGGACCCTGACGACAGCCGTAGTGAGCATGACTTCTTGACCAGAAATCAATCTGTCCCAGAAGGAGTCCTGTGTTAAGGTCTCTTCTCTATAGACGAATCTTCCGAGCAACTGCACTCTTGCCCTCCAGGTACCCTCGCATTCTAATAGCAAATGTCTCAATGATTGTGAGTTCGGTAGGGCACAAGACCTGCAGAGCTTTTTGGCCTTTTCGCTCTGGTTTGTTTTGGCCAAGATTTCTCCAGTGTGGGCCAAATTCAATCTTAATCTAAGAAAATTATTTCGAATGTTCCGATCAGGAAATTTTTGAAGATAACGTGGTAATGTGCCTGCTTTTCTCAACTTTTAGAAAAAGATTCGGTGGTTTCAAGAGTCTGACTCCCTCGATCGTGCGGATCCAGTCACATATTTCAAGTTATTTTTTGATTTTCAGAGGATTAACGAGGAGTATTTCTGTTGTTAAGTTCAACCTCAGTAAAATGTCACCCACTTTTCTCTCCAGCCCAAGAAGTTGTTTCGATTTACCCTTTTTATGATGTTCATTTACGTCGGAGAAGAGGGTAAAGGGTCTGGCAATGATAATGTCCCGATAAAGCGACAGGAGCTTCCAGTCCGCACGACAACCCAAGGAGATCAGACCCAATTCAAATACATCGTATGCAGCCCCCGCTATCCCACCCCCCACTTCACAAACCATTCTCTGGGGGTATTGTGGCATTGCTGGGCACGGATGGTGCACGCTGCGCCCGATCCGTGCCAAGCAATGCCTCAAAAAAGGTGGTGTTGGTAAGGGGAAGAGTCTCTCTGTTCCATTGACACCTCGCGCGATCTGAATGGCACAATAGTGCCGCAGATCGAGGGAGAGGAAGGTGAACACCCACCTTTTCATTTTCACCACGGCAGCCGAAAATGGATGCTGCAGTGGAAATTACTTTGTCAGCACACATTACGCATGCTGATGTGAAACTGAAAGAAATCCAAACCCTGGGCTGTGAGGAGGAACCTCCTCTTCACCGGGGGTTGGACAGGAACGTAATGCCAAGGATGAGATGGCTCGTCCTTGGTACTTAAGGGGTTAAAGATTTCCCAATGCACCTTTTTATACCAATACCCAGACACACAGTGAGTGTCGGATGGTATATTTGTGGCACCAGTTGGCCTGGGGAGCCTGAAGTTTCTCCTGGCAGCTGTGTGGCAAGCTTACCGGACTCTTCTAGGCCACGAGCAGGAGCTAAATAGCTCCCAGCTCCTGGCAATTTCGAAATGTGTGGTACCATCCATACCCATCAGAGCAAGCGGCAGTGCATCAGGCCACTTCAAAACAGTTTATGCTTTTTATTTGTTGATTTCTTTATTTTATTTTTCGAAACCCTATTTTGTCTCTCCTCTGCCCCATGGATTGTGGATAGTAGGGACGGAGGATCTTACAGAGCTCGTGAGTCAGTTTTCCTGTGAAGTTTATTTCAAAACCACTGTTGATGATTGGCACTCTGAAGCATGGGTTAAACTTGCATATCCGGGGGTCGAAATGTAGATGTATGTAGCAGAAGCTAAAAGTAGTTCCTAGGGGGCTGGGATTATTTTCTAACCAGAAGCTATTGACTTACCTCACCCACAAGTGCCTCAATAATAATGCACCACCCTACCTCACAGACAGAATCTGCAAAAAAACATCCTCCAGATCAACGAGGATAGCTAACTCTAACTGCCTCCAAGTTCCACAATTTAGACTCTCCACTATTGGGGGACATAGCTTCCCAGTCAAGGCTGCGCAACTATGGAACTCCCTACCTCCAAGTATCAGGGCCCCCCAGCCTTATGCCAAATTCAGACAGATTTTGACCAACTGGCTAAAAGAAAACGACAAATCCAAACTAACACCCTCTCCTCGTTTTGCTTCCTATCCTTTGCCTATGGATTCACCTACGCTGCACCAGTCCACTTGGACAACTCTCCTAAGGTACTGCGTCTACCTTGGTCTACTCCTACTCTATGCCTCCCAAACCATGTAACCTACATTGTACTTATTGATATGCCACTGTCTACTCTATTCTGTACTTCATGTACCCATGTAATTTCAATGCATTCGCTTGTGATCATGTAATTTACTCTGTATATACTGATGTTGTTATTATATTTGTCGGCCCGTTCGGCCATGTAACTAAGTTGAACATACCCTTTCTGCTGCGCCATGATGCCCCTCGGTCTGGTGCGCATAATAAATCCTAAACTAAACTAACCCAAGAGCTATTAAAAGGAACCATACTATTTTGATGCGTCCCCCTATGTTCACCAGCGATTATGTTTGGAGAGATACCAGGAATGCAGTCTAGCCTAGGTGACACTGGGACGTAAACTAAAGGAAGATCCATTGTTGGTGACGGAGCCTATGGTGTAACTGGCATCAAATGTTACAGCGCTGCACTCCTTCAACACTGACACCAGACATGTTCCATGCATCAGGGCCTAAGAAACCTCCGAAGCTGCCCTCTTCTAAAAGGTTTGTGGTCTAGCCCCACAGGGTTTCGCTACTCTTTTTCAAAGCTTTCTCTGTTCTGGGCCTTGGTCCATGGACCACACCCAGTGTGAGGTAAACATTTTTGAAATGTAGAAGAATATTATACGAGACTGCTTTTGAACCCTCTTTGCTGTGGCAACCTGAGCTCTGAAGAGGATCTGTCCTCCCTGCACTGTTGCACAGCTCGCCCCCGACTTGAGGACTGTGAATACAAAGAGCAGATGCATTCCTGTTTAAGGCCAGCTTTCTTTGCCAGAGACTGTCTCCTGTGTCATTTTACATCTCTCTATGGATGAGAGTCTATATAGTATAGGTCATTCTTTAAGTAGTACACAAGGGACCACTCTGATTAATACTTAATGCATTTTTTGTGAGGTTGGTACTTGGTCACAAAAGGGTGATGCTTGTACACAGCTTCTTCCTAAACGAGGGCTGCAGCAGCTGAGTGCTGCCTTTACTACTCGTACCTCCTCACCGTGAGGGACCTCAGAAGAGGATCATTTGGTCCCCAGACTCTGTATATGTTTGACATCTGTGTATTGAATGTCAGTGGCCATGTGTTTTGCATCTGTTTGGCGATGTGGGGGAAGCAACAACACGTGTCTCCCCGGCACCCCTTAGAAAAAGCGAGTTATTGGACTCGGACATACAACAAATCGCACATAAACAGTACAATATCATAAAACAAATGGCTCGTTATAGGCCTTTTTTATTCACACAATATATACATATAAATAAACAAACATACACTTAGATATATAAAAATATCGATATAAGAAAAATCACTGTTAAACAGGATGCAGAAGGAATCTTAATCTTGGCCACCACAACACTGCTTAGTCCCTCAGCAGGTAGGCAAAGGGATCACTGGGTCTAACAGACTCTAAAGCAGAGCGTCCTCCCTTTCAGCTAAACTGCATCACCCAGGGGTCCAGATTCTAACTAACTTTTGCCATGCAATGCACTCCCCTTTATGGGGGCATGTCCCCGCCACTCTCAGTTGTGTTTTGCCCTCGGCCGAAGAGCAGATCACAAGTTGAAGGGACAGAGAGTGGGAAAATCAAGTTAGAAGTGGAACAACCCTGCACTCCTCTTTCTCGCATTAATTCCCAGAATGAATCCCTTATGCACCTGCAGTGTGCTCCGACTCGCTTTCTGTATTCGTCCTCATTGGACAGTACAATAACTATTCTCTGCAGTAAGTCCACTCAAAAAAAAAAAAAAATTATATATATATATATATATATATATAATTTTTTTCTTTTAAAGTTGTTATTTTTGTTGGCAGAGGTTCACAACAGAGACACACATGCTAGAACGACAGGGCATACTTCAAGTACATAAGCGCAGTATCCGAACCCACACACCCCACAATATGATACATGAAAGGAGGGTTGGGAGAGAACAGTACAAAGTAATCAAACAATCTCATGTGGGGAGGGAGGTGTACTTCCCCCGGCGGACCCCTCCTCTCGGGTGTTGAGATAGGAACTGAATAGTGTCAATATATCCTTGGGGCGGCAGTGAAGGGGGAGCATTGCGATATACTCTTCAGTTTCGAGACCATGTTAGCAAATTCAACCATTTCTGGAATGTTGGGGGGTGGGGGGAGGAGTTCTTCCAGTTCTGAAGTATGCATTTCTTGGCTACGATGCAGCTAATATTGAGGAATTTAGCCATGCATCTGGTGTCATCGGCCTCCCAGACCCCAAAAAGGACCCCCAGCGGGGAGGGATCTATTGTAATGCCAGTTATCTCAGTGAATGTCTCTAGTATTTTGCTCCAGAATTCCTGCAGTTTGTGGCAGGTCCAGAACATGTGGAGGTGATCCTCGGCTCTACAGCCGGGGCAGGATTGTGGATTCATACGGGCAAACCTGGAGATCCTGCAGGGGGTGTAATACAACCTGTTCAGCAGCTTACATTGTATGGCCCGATATCGGAAGTTAAGGGAAACCTTTGAGTGTGTAAGCACATCTTCTCCCACAGTTGGTCGGGAATCTCCCGGCCCAGTTCGACCGCCCAAGCCTCGCGTGCCCCAAGAGCCTGAGTTGGGGCATTCGTTTGTGACAGCTTCTATAAGAAGGAAACAATGCCTCGGGCCCCGCCCGAGTTGGCAATATACATAAGTATCAGGGGGTTCGACGGGGAAGGATGGCCATGTGGCGCGGAATGCTGCTCTAAGCCTGTAATATTGTAGCATCTCCAAAGGGGACCCCGAGTGGCCCGGTCTCCACGTCTGAGTATCGATAAACCTACCCTCTGGGTAAAGGTCTGTTAGTGCTCGGTAACCTAGGGCCTCCCAGTGTCGAGCAAGGGCAGTGTCATGCGTTGGCTGTAGTCCAGGGAAGGCCCACACGGGGAGACATTTATAGTAAGGAGGGGACTCCTGTTGGGTACAGCAATCGCTTCCAGGCGCACAGGGTTGCGCCGATCGGGGTCAATGGGAGAGTCGAGCAGGTAGCGTTGATTCAATATGAGAGACATTATGTTGACACCGGCTGCCGCTAGGATTTCTAGTGTGGGCGTACAGGGGAGCCGGGGTACCAATGGGTGGCATGTTGGGCTTGGGCTGCTGTCCAGTAGAGGGAGAAATCGGGTGTGGTAAGCCCACCATTTTTATATTGGAGGGCCATATCAGACCATTTTTGCGCACTGCACCGGAGTGCCACAAGAACTGTGCGCACGCCTTGTGCAATTTGTTGAAGTGTCTTCTCCAGGCCATATGGGTATGTTGAGATATATATATATATATATATATATATATCTCAATCAGCTTGGGGAGTAGAACCATCTTGATGAGAGAAAGCCTGCCAGTCAGTGACAGAGGAAGGGGGCACCAGCGTGTAATTTTTCTTCTCAGCTAGGTGTGCTGCAGCCAGATAATTGTCAGCAAGCAGGGTGGGCTTGGTTAAGGACACCTGGACTCCAAGGTATTTAATCCCTCTGGGAGACCAACGGAGTGGGTATTCTGTGACAGGTTGTTGGGTAGAGGTAGTGAGCGGGAAGACTTCGGACTTAGAATAATTGATCGTAAAGCCTGAGTGGGTGCCTATGCGCGTGATGTCCCGTATAATGGGGTTAAGATAGGTGTCTGGGTCTCAGACGTACAGTAATAAGTCATCTGCATAGAGGGATATAATTTCGGGGTTATCTTTCAGCTTTATACCTTTGTGAGAGTGGTGCGCCCAGGTAAAGTCAGCCATTGGCTCTATCACTAGTGAAAATAGGATTGGGGAGAACGGGCAGCCCTGGCGGGTGCCCCTGCAAAGTGTGAATAAGGCGGATGTGAGAGAGCTGCTACGAACCCTTGCCACAGGGGATGTATACAGTAATTTAATGTATCCAATAATGTTGGGGCCGACACCCATCGTCTCCAGTACTAGCCACGTGTACCTCCTGGAGACCATGTCAAACGCTTTCTGGGCGTCTAGCGTGACCGCGTGAGTGGCCTGGTCAATGCGTGACATCACATTGAACAGTCGCCTGATGTGATGTGGATCTTCCCGGTACAAAGCCAGCTTGGTCATCATGGACCAGATGTGTCATCAGTGGAAGAAAATGGTTTGCTATCACTGTGGCAAAGATTTTAGTATCAAGGTTCATAAGGGAGAGGGGCCTATATGATCCACACTCGTCGTCAGGCTTGCCCGGCTTCAACAAGACCGTTCTGACAGCTTCACGCATAGACGGGGGAGAATGGATGTACAGAGTGACTCATTCCAGACCAAGAGTTTAGGGGTTAATAAGGCAATATATTCCTGATAAAATTCCGCCGAGAGCCCGTCCGGGCCCGGCGCTTTGCCCTTGGGGAGGTCCGAAATGGCACCCACCAGCTCGTCCAGTGTAATTGGGGATTCAAGCTGGTCCCTGGTAAGAGCAGAGATGCATGTCATAGGGATCTGATCCAGTAGCTCCTGCATGTGGTGTTCGGCATGCTCGGGAGGTTGGGAATACAGGGTAGTGTAGAATTTGGTAAATACATCTAGTATCTGAGGGTCCGAACATTGTGGAGTACCTTGGTCCTCTTTAATGGAGGCTATGTGGGCCTGTCCGCATAGGGCTGCAAGTGTTTTCCCTGGCCTATCACCCTCCCCGTACCTGCGCGCCGCCTGGGGCCTGCTAAAGAATTGGATCTCGCTGGTTGCAAGTGTGTTGTATGTTTGAAGTTCGTCTGCAATTAGGGAAAGTTTAGTGGAATTGGCCGCGGTTGAGGACTCTTGTTCCAGGCTACGTAATTTGGCTTCAGATCTCTCGAGAGCAGCCCTAATTGATTTTAGCGCCCCAGCTTCTCTGGATATGGACATCCCCCTGATATATAACTTGAAGGCTTCTCACCTGAAACCTAAGGGGGTGTACTGGGGGGGTATTGTGTTTGAAGAAGGACTCGATATCCGCAAGTATATCCTCCTTGAACACTATGTCTCTGAGGGCTGGGGATTTAAATTGCCATGTACTGAGTGACAGGGCCATCATACCCAGTTCCACTGATATAGTGATCAGGGCATGGTCTGATAGTGTGTGACTCGGGATCTGTGCCCGCTCTACCCTGCCCATTGTTTCACTGGATATTAGAAACAGATCAATCCTAGAGGAGCTGTCATGTACCGTGGAGTAAGGGGTGTATTCGCGCCGCCGAGGATGTAGTGACCTCCAGGTATCGCGAATGTCGAGCGTTACTCCACAATTGAGTAGCCTACGTGCAGCCCTGGTCAGGGGTCGGGTAGCTGCTCCAGTCCTGTCCAGATCCGCATCTAGCACAAGATTCATATCCCCCCCCCATATGATCTGAGCACCCACGTAGCGTAGTAAAATGGTGGCCACAGTGTCTATGAACTCTGGGGAGTCCACGTTTGGGCCATAGGAGATCACCAGGAGATACTGTTTACTATGGTGTGGTGTAGTATAATATATCTGCCCTCAGGGTCAATATGGCTTTTGTGTAGTTTTAATTTGACTGATTTATGAATCAGTCTTAATATGCCTCTGGTTTGAGTAGAGTCAGAGGTGAAGTATCTATTGGACCCCATGTTGGTGCCATGCTGTCGGCTAGGCAGCCCGTGGAATGGGTTTCCTGCAGCAACAATATTTTACAGCCATGTCTGTTGGCATACGCCATTATCTTATGGGCCTTAGTGTGGTTGCTGATCCCTCGGACATTCCACGACATTATGGTAGTTGGCATTTTACTTGTCTAGGGTATGTCCCATATTTGTCGTCATGGCCTGCATCTGCACCCCACATCGTCACTCTTAAGTCGCCTCAGTACTGTGCGCCTCGTCTGTTCGCCCCTGCCTTTTCCAATATAACTTCCCCAGTTCACCCTCACCCCCCTACCCTCGCCGCCCAATAACAACCAGCAGCGGCCACTACCACCCTTCCCTTCCCAAGTCCGGCATCCCTCAAAGGACGGGTGCCGGTTGGCCGATCCCAACGCAGACCAGCCTTCCCTTTAGCCCAACAGGGGCCATCAACAATCAAACATTCCAACTTGAGTTTGCAACTGCAATGGGGTGCGCCGTTGCCGTAATGTAGAGTACCTCTGGGGTACAAGAGCTCGGCGTTGAGAGTATGCTTATTGTGTCGTACCCCTTGATGAGTTTGTGGGTCAGGGGTTAAGGATGTTACGCAGTGCCATGCCACCCCGCCGCCGAGCCGGGCAGGGGGCACGGCCCCATCCACTCGAATTATATTTGTGACCTTGCTCTGTTTTCGCTGCTCTTCGCTCGTTCTGTGAGGCCCGATGAAACGCAGGTTTTTATTACTGTGATGGAAGACAAGTGTCCAAAATGGCTGCGCATCGACGTCATGTTATTCTGGCTCTCATTTTCCCACAAGCATTACACCATGTAATCTCCTATTTTAAGGCATCATGATGCAAGACACAGACAACAGATTCTAAATTCAAATAACCTACTTGTATTAACTTAAATGTCTGCATGGTGTAAGGCCTAACTTGCACTATGCTACAGTGGGATGTCCTTTCCTAAAGATACTGACTCGAAGACAGTAAAGTTCAACTGTGTCCAAAACCTATGCTTGTTAGGCACCTATACAACAAGGTGGTGTTTCCAGGTGCCACAAGTGAAGTGGTGAGGGAAAATGGGAGTAAATGGCAATGGCTAAGAAACCTGCAGTAAATATGCAATCGTGGTCCTACTAGCCCTTATGACATTCAGATTCACAAGTGCAGTGAAGAGAATTGCAGAAGGGAGGGAGGCGGGGGGGGGAAGCAAGATCTGGGCATATGCAGGTGGGGGCTGGGAGGGGAGTGTCAAGTGGTTCCATGGGAGGAGGCTACTGGAATCCCAGGGTGGGATGTACTTCTGCCAGGCAGGGGGCCCACAAGGGCAGTGCTAAGGGGAGGGTGGGGGGAGGGATTTTGAAGGTGAGTGTGTCGACTGGGCCGAGGGCATGGTAACCTATGAGATTCATAAAGGAGGACCGGGGGAAGCCAGGGGTGATTAGCAGGGAAGGGAAAAAGGAAGAGAAAAGCAGAGTTTTGAGAGGTTTCCAGAACTTAAGGAGGTCCGGCTCAAGTCTAAGTGGGCCAGGGAAGCTGTTCCAAAGAGGCACCAGCTGAGGAGAGAGACCTGCCCCCCACTCGCTGCTTGGAGAAGCGTTTGACAAGCAGAGTTGGAGTTGGAGTTAGAGGAGCAGAGGGCTCTAGCAGGGAAGTATTTAGGGAGACAGTGTTGGAGATGGCGTGGCCCCAGGCTCCAGAAAGCCTTGTGGATGTTGCAGAGGGTCTTGAATTTGATCCTTCCAGCCGCCGGGAGCCAGTGGAGAGATCTTAGTGCTGGAGAGAGATGCTCCCTGGGCTTTAGGCTAAGGATACGTCTTGCAGCCTTAGTCTGGATTAGTTGTAGGGGGTGTAGATATGAGATGGGGAGATTGAGGAAGAGGCTGTTGCAGTAGCCCAGCCAAGAGAGGACTAGAGCTCTGGAAACATTGAGCTTCTGGGGAAAGGTAAGGAAAGGGAGAATGCCTCGAAGGAGGTGAAGCTGGCAGCGGGCCTTCTTGTCAAGGTCCTGGATGTGAGGGGTGAAGGAGAGAGGAGTTGAAGAAGGAATGGTGATGGTTGAGTGTTCAAGGAGGGCAACCAGAGGGTAAAAGGGAAACGTGGCACAACTAAAGTTAAACAATGTGTAGGCATGTCAACAAAAAACCTAAGCAGTGTTATAAAAGAAAGTTCTGAGCTTCTTTCAGCTCTTGGCATACCCCCCCCCCCCCCCAGGTTCAAAGCAGTTCCACAAAGTCTCGGGGTTCCCCTCCCCAAGGCAACAATGTTCACAAGGTCTTAGGTTTCCCTTCCCCAAGACATCAACTTGTCCAGCTTTCCAGCTCACACTTCACTTTAGTCTCTTAATATTCAAAACCAGTTCCAGGTCAACTTTACACTCCTTCTGGTTCCTTAAGAGTTTACACAGATTCCTGAAGTGGAAGCAGAAGAGAGCAATCTCCTTCATTCGGATCTGTGTTTCCTTTACTTACACAAACAGGGTATCCTTGGTCTAGGTGCAGTTGTCGGACCACAGGGTCCACCCAATACAGGTCACACAACTGATAACCCTTGGCTTCCTTGCCCCAGAGGTTTCTCTGTCACTGCCCGCGTGTGTTGATTCACTTTCATTTTGCTTTCTCCTTGCCAGTCTCTTGGCTTTGCCACACTGTTCTTTTCACACAGTTCATTCTGTGGTGTCTACATTCCTTCACATTACTTTCATACTCTTCCATAATGTTCATCACTTGCTTTGTCTCTTTATGTCGTAGGATTCGTTCATTGCCTTTCCGTATTTATTGCGCTCTTTTTACACATCCTTACTTTCCATTCATAAGATTCTCAAAGCTTTCCTTCAGTTCGGTGTTCAATAATGCTTTATTCAAAAGGCTTTCTCTTGTAGTTAAACTTCCTAGTATAACCCCTCACTTAGGGGTCACTTTCGCTTGCATATCGATTTTCATTCATCCGGCAATTACATTTGCTTCTCAGTAGCCCCAAGAGTACCCCGGTACGAGTGTTTCCTTTTGTTCACTCACTGGACCCTAGCGGCTCCTCCAGGCGTCGTCTTTCCTTGCTCCCTGATCCGCATCTACGTCTCTGTAACGCTGAAAGCCACGCTTGCACTTTGGAAACCTCTTTGTGTGTTGCCAGATGCTCACTACTCACGGATGCTGCCGGTAGCTTGCAGCTCTGGGGTCTCTTCCGTGCCCCACAGCTCCGGCTGTAGGTACCCGACCAAGGAGGTTGAACAGCTGTGACCCACCTCAGTGTTAGTCTCCTGAATGTTTGCCCCATCCTGGTCTCCAGGCAGGACCTCATCGGCAGCCTCCCTCTCGACAGGATTTCTCCTCGGAGGCCCGACGCACACAGCAGGATTTCTCTCCTGCTGGTCTCTCTCTCTCTCGGATTGTCGGCTCCACCTTTTATGCACTGGCAGCCACTTAACAGGTTGCAGGTGCGAGTCCTTAAGCCTTGCCTGACCCTACTTACTGGTGTTCTCTGGACATTCCTGACCCCCATAACAGCCTTCAGGCCTCTTCCTCGTCTCAGTACCAGAGTGGTGAAATAACATGTTGGTGTATACTGCTCCTAGTCGCCTCTTTCTTGTCCCAGTACCATAGTGTTGTGACCGAGGGGGGGAGTGACAGAATGGGATTGGCAACACCCTATAAAGGTTGGGGGGGAGGTTAAGGTTGATGATCACAAGGAAAAGGAGGATACCATGTCTCGCCTGCGGCCGTCCTCTCGCCAGTCTTCAAGGACCCTCCACCCAGGTGATCCTCCTTTGCATTCCCACCCCCAGGCTAAGGATCCAAAAGCGATGGTCTTTCCCTGGCCACCTGAGAAGAGGATCCAACGGGAATAGGTGTGAAAGTGCCCTCAGGTTTCTCATGCCTATAAGACTATTTTGCTAGAATGAGTAATATAGCACCTTTTGAAGAATTCTATAGTGCAATGTGTGTGTTTGGTGCCTCGAGCTTCAGCAAATTGCACAGAAGGAGAAACGCCCTACTCTATATTCATTGCACTTTCCTCATAACACATTGTCATATAAGGCTTACTGGACCTTTCTAATGATTGTGCACATTATAAAGGTACGCGTGCCCTGTGAAACTTGACGCAATTCTACATTCCCCATACCATTACAAAGGTGAAGATTGTGCATTAGATTTAATTGCAGTTACCTTATGTTCAAGCACACTTCCCAGTACTCTTGTCATGTTCAACTTGTCTAGCAGATTGCAGTGAGTACTGTTGGGCAGTTGTATCATTTCAGTGTGCTAGTGCACATCAAAACGGTAGTGAATGCAAGGCCTAAATTAGTTTTCAGAAATTGATTAGTGATAAGCAATTGTGTACTAATATCGTTAATATCACCAGAAGGTATTTGTACCCAAGACATGAAATGAGCAACAATACAGCAGTTTTGTGTACCACTGAAATAAGATATTAGTGAGCAGAATCAGGCCTTGGAAATTCTTTGAACTTCTGCTACACCCATTCAACTTAAGAGAAATGCACTCGACCCATAGCAACGGAGGACAACAAATTGAAAATGCGATTTCTGTAAAATGGTACATGTCATTAGAAACCCACTTTGGCACACTTCCGCCACCCGAAGGCCAGTCATGCACACTATATTCTTTATTTGACATTTACAGCAAACAAATTAAATGTAAAATAAATTTGAAACTTCTCTTGCAAATGCTACTCGCCTTTCATAAAATCCACTCGACTATAGGAGTAGGAAAAAAGATTTTGCAAGCTATTGATGAGCATCTATAGAAGTAAAAGGTTAGCTGCGTGAATGGACACAAATAAATAGATATATGATATGACATGTGTAACGCGCCTATACACAAGTGTTTCAAGGCGCAACAAGGCAAGGGTGGGGGAACTGAGGGAAGACAGACAACGAATATTACTGTGCCAGGAGACTTTGAGATCGCGCAAGTGCAGGGGAGGGTGGAAGGGGGGAAAGTGCGAGGGGAGAGATGAAGGGGGCAGTGCAGTACATTGGATAAACAGTAAAATAAATAAGACGATAAATAAAAAGTGCGGCCAGCTGGTGACAAGAGCAAGGGTAAGTGCAGACATCAGGTGTCAAGTGCTGGTCACCGAGTGCAGGAGTTGCCAGGGGGCAGTGCAGGTGTGCAACTGGCGGGGAGGGGACCTGGGCCATAGATCAGAGGGCAGCCAGGTAACCAGTGAAGTTAGTTTAAGCCAGGAGATAAGCAGGGGAGAGGAGGAGACAAAGCAGAAGCAGAGGAAGGTCTTGAGATGCTTCCGCAGCCAGAGATGGTGCTCCATAAGGTTCAGAGCGGCAGTTCCAGAGGGAGGCCCCAGCAGAAGAGATCTGCCACCAACTTGTTGCTTGGAGAAGTGATTGACCCTGAGGGAGTTGGAGGAGCGAAGAGATCGAGAAGGAAGATATTTAGGAAGATATTTAGGAAGAGAGAGTTGAAAGTATTGATGCCCCAGGCCCCAGACCGCCTTGTGGACAATGCAGAGGGTTTTGCACTTAATCCTTGCCGCCACTGGGCATCAGATTTCAGTCCTGGAGATATGATCCGTGGGCTTGAGGCCAAGGACAAGTCTTGCAGTCCTGTTTTGGATGAGTTGCAGAGGGCAGAGGGCAGAGAGTAGAGGCAGGCAGATTTAGAAAGAAGCTGTTGCCGTAGTCCAGCCTAGAGGGAACCAGAGCTCTGGAGACAGTGAGCTTCTGGGGGAAGGAGAGAAAAGGATGAATACTTCTGAGGAGGTGCAGCTGGTAGTGTGACTTCTTGGAGACGTCCGAGATGTGAGGAGAGAAGGAGAGTGTGGAGTCGATGATGACCCTGAGGTTTTTAGCCTCACAGGTGGGAGCAGTGGGAGGGCCAAGAGAGTCCGGCCAGAGAGTGATAGGAAAGGAGGGAGCAGGTGTGCCGATTAGGGAATCTCAGTCTTAGTCTTACTGGCATTAAGGCAGAGATCATTGGCGGCACACCACTCCTGGATAGCAGACAGACTGTCCGAGATGAGAGAAAAAGAGGTGGCGGCAGGGAGCCTGAAAATGAGCCGAGTCATCCGCATAGCACTGAAAGTTGGGCCAGAGAACGGCAATGCAGTGGGCAAGAAGTACCAGGTATTGGTTGAACAGCCGTGGAGGGGAGCAGGAGAGCTAGAGACGGCAGCAGGATTGGCCAGCTCCTTGCAGATTTTAGAGTTCAGCCGAGTTGGATCTCACAGAGACGTGGGCTTGGATCTGGGCTCTCTTCTTGGTGTGGACAGAGAGTCGGTATTGCTTTTGGAGCAGGAGGCAGGCCAGTTAGCCAGAGGATGATTTGCCATTTGCTCTCAGCCACCCTGTACTTGTGTTTAAGGGTGACGAGGTCTGAGTCATACCAAGAGTTGCACTTGGCTTTGGGCTTCAAGCGGATCCTCATGACGGGGGCAAGAACGAGAGTATCAGCTATAGTAGAGTGAAGCATGGAAAGGGCTGTGTCTGGGTGTGAGTCAGCCAAGAGGGAGGATTGTGGGGGAGAGAAAGTGGAGGCAAAAGCCTTAACTGACGCACGCTTCATGGGTCGGATAACCGAGAAGGTAGGTGGCAGTGCTGAAGTTGGCTTGGCCTGAGGGGTAGAGAGGATGAGCTGGGAGGAAAGGAGAAAGTGATCAATCCAGGAGAGAGGAGGGGTGGAAGGGATCAAAAGGGGAAGGTCTGAAGAGATCAGAACATCCAGAGTGTGTTGGGACGGAGGGGAGAATAGGGAGTGAGAGTCGCAGAGGTCGCGAAAGAGTCCAGAGGAAGGACAGGAAACGTCCAGTTGGATGTTCAAGTCTCCAAGAAGGAGGAGTTGAGTGGTCGAGACCAGGAGGGAAGAGGAGAGGTCCACCCACTCAGAGGAAGGAGGAGATCTGACCAGGTGGCTGATAGATGGTAGCCACAGTAAGGGAATGGCCAGGAGAGCGAGAAAGAGCCTCCAGACGAGGCATTTGAAAGAGGAGTAGGCCTGCGTCGGAATGACAGAGGCAGGAATCCACTCAGGGAACATTAGGGCTACACCCCCTCGAACGGTTGGATCTGGGCACGGAGAGGATCTTGTAGCCATCAGGGAGGAGAGTGTCAAAGCTTGTGACAGAGCTGGCCTTGAACCAGGTCTCATTGAGACCGCGAACATCAAGGTCAAGTTCCTCCAGGAGGCGGCACATGTCAGAGGAGTGTTTGACAGCTGGACGAGAGTTTAGAGTGGCAATATGGAGAAGGTTGCCGTCCGTGGAAAGTCTTCCAGGGAGGGGTACAAATCTGAGGTACGCCCTGCGGAGGTGTAGAATAAGCCCGAGAGGGGCGGGGGCAGAAGAGGTTGCAGGAGAGGGCAAGGTAGCCAAGGAGGAGACGGCAGGGGGAGGCGAGGAAGCCGTGGAAGGGGGAGAGGGGACAGCAGGAGAAGAAAGTAAAAAAATTGAGGCACAGTAAGCGTTTATCAAAGATGAGAAGGTTGGCTTGAGTGCCTTGGACCAAGACAGTACAGTTCAAGTAAAAATTTATGATGACCTTGAAGGGGGGGGTGGAGGAGGCCAAGAGGGCCTCCCACTGGGTGCCACCATTAATGGGAGAAGAAGAGAAAGTAGAGAGCACAGAGACCATATGTAAGTCCATAGGTCTGGCAAGGGAATGAATGACAAAGAGGATGTCTGCGTCAGTGATTAAAAGGCTTTGAAAACTGTTTGGCCAGCTGTCTTCTGCAGGTGGCAATATATCATTTAATCGTAAAGCAAAGCAAGCTCTGGAGGCTAACTACAGTGTTTGGTATTGCAGTAGATCTGAAGATGTACAGACTGGATGGAACTATTGTTCGCTACTTTTCATAAGCATCTAGTTCACTTTGTGTATTCATTATGTAAGAGGGAAAGAGAAGAGACTAAGCAGAGTGGATTGTGTAGCAGGCAGAGAACTGGGAAAACTAGGTTGAAAATTGTAGTTTGTGGTCCTCTCACTTTCAAGGTACCTGGCATAAAGCTACAGGGTGATGATATAGACTATCAAGGAGTATGGGTTGCACACCAGTTGCAAGATGTATGCAACCTACAGGTTACAGAACTATGCTTGCCATCAAATGCATTTGATCCTGTCCTCTACATTTTCAAAAAAGTGTTCACTTGTCAATATGATGCATCTTCCCGAACAAAATGGAATATTGTTGATGCTATGAAATTTAGGTACACTAACCTAAACTTTACTGTAAAGCATGGACATGATGCAGTGTTTTACAGCATCAATACTGTAAATATCCATTAAGTAACAAGTTACATTTTAGGAATGGAATTCCATGACTTGTCTTTTAAAAAAAATAAATATATATATATATATATAAGTTGACACATACTGTTTTTTTCTAGACAGGATATAGAAAGCTTGATACAAGTATGGTCTCGCTTATTTCTGGTTTGCAATTATTTGAAAAAGGAAATCTTGCCTAGTACTCCCACATGACTTGGGCACTTAGGAGATGATTATTGCTGCACTTTCTCTCCATGATCACTTGAAGTGAACAGAGAAAAGAGAGTGAAGAGTGCACACTCCATTGTGGAAGAAATCAAACACTTGGGAAGAAATCAAAAATTATTGCACACATGAAAAATCTGAATGGAAGATTCTGCAAATTCTCAATAATTCCACTCAAGAAGTTCTGCATAGGTAAAGTTGTCCCGGTCCTCCTCTATGGCCTCGAGGCAAAGCCCCTTCTGTGGAACTATGATTGGAGCCAAATTGAGGGCCTTTTGTGGAAATCTTCCCTCCATCTCCCATTGTGCACTCCTATCGTTAGTCTGAGATTTGAGTTGGGTCTGACCTCTTTGAGTTGCCGCGCGGAGTGGAAGCTACTGTCCCTCTATCGTAACATAACCACAACCAGTGTATCCACTCTTTTTTTTGACGTAAACCAACATCTAAAAAAGGCAAAATCAAAAAAACTTCTCGGCTTCGAAGAAAAGATTGGCTGCATTTTATACAGGCTGGAATTAACAGAAACGCTCATACAAAATCCTAAGAAAGTCAAAAAAACATTAGAAAATGAGGACTGGATTAAAACGATCGAGGGAGTCAGAAGGCTTAACCCCCCAAACCTATTCCTGAAAGCAGACAGAAAACTTGGGACCATCCCGCACTACTTGGAAAAATTCCCGGACCAAAGAATTAGAAACAACTTTCTCAGGCTCAGACTGAACATAGCCCATATGGGTGAAATACTGGACCAAAGAAACCATGGCGAGAAGGCAATAAGCCTTTGCAAGATCTGTGCCTCTCCGAATTTACAATCCCACAAACACTTGCTGATGTAGTGCGAAGGCACATGGGCGATTAGAGTATCATCACTGGGGAGATTTGTAACCAGAGAGGAGAGCCTAGTCCAGGATGAATTTTGGGATAGACTGATCTCTGGCCAAGAAGTAATGCTAACTGCTGAGATAATAATTTTGGAGAAGCAGCTTACTATCTTAAGGAACTATCAACAGACTAGCCATGTTCTTGAACCCTCCAGTCAATGGGATCAGTCTACTTAGTTAATCCCTGGTTTCTGAGCTTTTATTTTACCCTTTTATTTTACCCTTTTTTTTTTTAACCCTTTCACCTTGTTTTCTTAAATATGTAGGAAAAAATTGCTTTTTGTATGAAATCTGATCTTTTAATACTCTTCTTTTGTAAAGGTGTTCTCATAAACCAAAAACAATAATAAAAAAAAAGAATGTAGTACGAGCTGTGCTTTCATTGAAGGGGGCAACCTAAATAGCTAACTTTGCTACACAAGTGTCCATTTTATTAGCAAATCTACAGAATTGCATAGGAAATTGCTATGCGACACAACTTATTTAATGCCTTGTGGATGACATGGGGCATTTGCTTTTGTAAGACTTTCGCATGTCCAGTGTATTGCACAGACGGTGAAATGTCTGTCTATCTCTGCAATGTACTTGGGGCACAAGGTAACCAAACAGCCCCTTCTAATCATGGTTCTAGTAGCACAGCCACATTGCACTGCTGTAATACGTCGCTGGTGCACACAGAGCCACTTGCTTTCTCATTTCCCCATCGAAAATCAATCCATACATTGATTCATGCATTATAAAGAATAAACCTTTGACAAATGTTTATTTTGAGCCAAAGTTCTCTTTTCTGAGAGTCCCAATAGCACTAATAATCAACAATAAAGTAGGAATAGTTCTTTAAAGCATGTTTCCACTCTATGTTTTGGCTTGTTTACCATAAATGTAGGTTATGTTCAAAGGGTTAAAACCTCTGCACCCCTTTCATTTGACCCTTTCCTTTCCTACCCACACACATAATTGGTAAGTTACTCCAGTTTGCTATAGTATACTGGCTCTGTGCCTTTTTAAAATGTACTTCAAGCAAAAATGAGATTTTGTTTTGAAACAACAATACTGCAATCATCGTGTTTACAAAGGATGATGAGCCAGGAACAAACAGGCCCGTTCCACCGAATTTCAAGTGCTGGTGTACTTTGTCTCTTTCAATAACTTGAAAGGGATGTCCAAATATGAATATTTAGGGAGGGTGTGTGAAAAGGCCTGCAAAGTTAAAATGCTTTAAAACGTACTGCTCTGAAGAGCAGCCTTTTAGAAGCTCATTTGGGCAGCAGCACAAGCCCCATAAAACCCCTCGCGCTGCCAGGTGTTGGGGGTCAGAAATGAAATCCGGACACAAAGTTGTCACGTTTTTGGTTAAATACATTTATTAAATAAAAATGGGTTTGGAAAGTGCCTCTCTGGCCCTATTCTAAAGAGGAATAGAAATAAATAAATAAAGGAATTTAAAACCGAAAATTAAAGCTCTGTCGGAGTCGGGATGTCAATAACTGAAAAAGCTGTCCTTGCGTCCAAAACGACCCTCACACTACAAACTAAACAACGTATGAAAGGAAATGTCTCCAATATGTTGCCAAAAAGTGTTCACAACTGAAAATAAAAATAGCTCCAAAGAAAATGTTCACCAAGATTGAAACCCTTGGATCCAGAGGGTGGTCTCCTTCCCCTGGATTCGTAAAGAGGATGTCAATTGTCTTTTACTAACAGTTCCTTTGTGTCTCTCCTTGATTCACAAGGTTTCTGTTTAAGCAACAACTTCTCTAGCTTTCTTTCTTTAACACAAATTTCTCCTATGTTTAGAAAACGCTGTGTTTAGTATTTCCGGTATCTTAGCACCTTGCCTGCCAGGACTCTTCATGCATTCCCACTGCCTGGTGTACTCTCCTGCCAGGACTTCTTATGTGTTTCCATTGCCTGTTATCTTTTCCTTGCCCGGACTTCTTATGTTTCACAGTTCCTCTGTATTACCAATACTGCATATATATTCTTTTTAGCTTGGTATATATGTCTGCGGTAATGTTTGTTCAAACCTGGCCCTGCACTTTCATCTCGGGCATCCGTAGCTCATTAGGGTTTGTACTTTGTCTTTTCTGCATTCAAACAATCTTCTTGTAGTTTTAATAATGGTGTCACATTCATATTGCCGTTGGCGTGGTTGCCGGGTCGTCCCGTGGTCCCCACTGTCTTCTAGATGACTCACTGTTTCTCTCCAGGTCTGGTTTGCCCTTCTGTGGCGTTGCTCTTTCACCCGCTTTCCGCTCTGGAGTGTGCCGATGTCCTTCCAGCTTCTTTTGCGGCTCTGCGGTTAAACGCCTGCATCCCTTTAGGTTCCGGAATGTAGAACGTTGCCTCTTCGAGGCGCTGAGCACCCAGGAACTCTTTCGCCGTCCCAGCGTCTCCAGGCACTTCCTGCTCATGCACTGTTTCTCATTCTGTTTCGGTGACTTCCTCTGCTCCGCCACACCCGTACATGCCTTTCGCGTTCGTGAGCCTCTGCATAGGAACAAACGTCTTCTCCTGCACTGCCATACTAGGTAGTGCGGTTGCCATCTTTAAATGTCCAGCGCACAGGTAATTCGTAAAAAACAATTAGAATGCTTGTTGTGCTTCTAGCACTTGATACCTTTTACAAACTCCTTCATCCTTCTCATCTGAGTACTTGGGTGATTCTGGGAGTTGGAGTCCATGGGTTTCATTGGACACATGACACTTAAAAAGTTCTTCTTAGTCATTTTACATAAAGCTACCTCAGAAGTAAAGCTTTTTGTGTTGGAGCTGTTTGTGTTTAGGTCATAGGTGGGGTTTGACCAGAAAAATATGAAGAAAAGGTTTCATCCTCTACAAGGGAGAACAAGCAGCCGATTACGGTCTTGGGCATTAGGGGGCCTTCCTCATTGAAAAGGGGAGATACTGCGTCTCGTCCAATGAAGTCATGACATCTCCCCGGTAGTTGTTTCTTCCCATGTGATCCTCCTTCCTATAGCCACCCCCAGGTTCAGGACCAGGTAGCGGCTGCCATCGCCTGGACACATCGGAAGAGGTCACCACCAGGAAATCCTGATGACTCCATTGGATTCATCACACAGGGGTCTTAAAAGGAACAGGGTTGCAACACCAACATGAAAGTTCCCCAAGCTATAAGGATGCAGATTACAAAGTTAATCAGTTTATCTACCCAGTGCGCAGTTGCTGCTAAATGTGACTGCCTTACTTGTGGAGCTGAATTTCCACTTGGTGACTCATGATGAAATTCCCCAGTGTGAATTGGAGAATATTTCCATGGACTGGCTCGGGCGGTCTGCCACATAGCAAACAACCGATCTGTAGTGCAGACCTACTCACAAATGCTGCTAGCATTGATATTAAATGAGGGTAGGTCCTTCTGATTGTGGTGTGAGATTAATCCAGTTGCCGAGCACTGTTGTCTGGAAGCAAAATTTGAAGCATGGCATCCGGAAGGCTGGATGCACCTGATATCAGAGTTGCACCCTCTGCAGGCCTAAGATACTCTTGAATACCTTTTGAACAAGCACCCCATTGCTGGGCAGATAGCAAAGGCTCTTTGTTACCGCTGGCTGGTCTCCTTCTTAGAATAGCGTTCTGCCGCCACCTAGTGGATTGTACCATACATTGAATTTACAGCAGGCTCTGATGTCTGCGTCTGGAAACAATTAAGAGGGATGTTATTAGGAGCTCCATCTTGTCAACCATGAGCTAATTTGCAACAAGCACCTGTCAGTTTTGGTCCCCCATATCAAACGCTTGATGACAGCTTGGCGGGTTGGATACACGGTTCTCTAGTTGGAAAGCATATGAAAGCTAACCAACACACATAATCAGGCCACATTTGGCAGTTGTGTAAAATCACACTGGATCTGTGCAGTGGGGGGGTCCAGGGCTCAAGTGTGTGACACCTTTTACTCATTTGGGCCTTCCTTGCTTTCTCCTGCTGGTACACCATACACTGATGGCATAAATAGTCCAGGGTTCGAAATTGAGGAGAGCTGGGATCTATTTGGCTTCGGCTTGTAGCCTAAAAGAGCCTTGTTCACTTGACACCAACTGCTGCCACAAGATAATTTTGGCTGTCCCTGGCCAACTGATGCGGAACAGAAACACCTGTGTGAATTTAACTCTGTGCATTTGGGACAATCTATGAACAAACATTAGGGCCGGATGCACAATTTCAAGTTGTATGCCACAAGCCACACGCAAAAGTCACTGCCCCCCCGCTCCCCATTTGTGAAAGAAGTGGGGGTGGATGATGCATCGCGAGCCCATGTGTGCTCCAGCATTGGGATACAAATTAAAGCGCGCTTGTCCACTTTTAGTAAGTAAGAACCCTCTCACCAGCTACTGGTCAAGCTTAAGTCGCTCGCCTTCTTGCATGAATGCCAATGATAGTTCCCCACATGCACACAGCACACCATTCCTTACTTGCTAAAAGTAAACTTGCACACCCCAACGGTGTGCGCATCATTTGTCGTCTACCTCCTAATTGGCATCTAATCTCGCCTACTCCCCTTCTGCGGACATTTTTTTAAAGGAGTGTACGTTCCCTGTTATCCACTTTTTGTCCTCGCAACCCTTTCCACCAAAATAGCATTCTTGTTTCAAATCATTGACACCAGGTGTGGCATGCTTAACTTTCTGCTATTCTGATATGTCTGCAGCTACTTAGAATATTGACCACTGGAGACTTCTCCAGTCATTCTCTCCCCGGGGTGGTTTTCTTAGTGTTATCTGCTTTCCGTGCAATCCTCTGTGGTACCCTCATTTGGTCTGTTGTGAAGGATTTTTCTTCCACAACCCAAACTATTCATGGGTTTCTCTTGCACTATCCCACTTTTCATGGCTCTTGCTGCCTTTGGCTTTCATCCTGTGGATAAGACTGCTTCTCCAGTGCCATTTTTTTCTGATGGTTGTCAATTTTTAACTGGCACAGATGATTTAATTCAAAATACCTCCAAGGGTCTCTTCTTTCCTGCTTTCAGCTATATTGTATTGCAAACCACTTCCTGCTTTGACTTGTTCTACTTTCACATTCGCATGTGATTCAATATTCTGCTATATTTAAATGACTAAACAGGGTCTCCATCAAACACTGCAGTCAAATCTCTCCGACTAGATGGCAATGTTGGGTCACAAACGTCCTGCTCCTCAAAGCAGGAGCTCACCCCAGTCCAATTTTCACTCGCCATTTGCTAGTGGAAATGTTGCGCTCTGCATTAGGGGACGCATTTAAACATATAACTGGTCATATCTCCTGTGTGGAAGTTAGATTTGCTAAACACTATGTGCTAGCTCCACATTCTCCAGTGGTGGCTCCTGGTCCATATTTAATGCTGTAAACCCAGTAGCTGCTTTTAGATCCTTCTTATCCAATCTTAATTTCATGCCCTGTAGTCTGCATTCTGGAGAAACCTGTGACCTACCATTTTCTTCCATAACCGAGCCACCACTCCTTTCCTACCGCGTGCCTCCCCCATGTAGCATACGTGCAAAATATACCTTAGCACCACTAGATGCCCATTCTGGGAGCATCACAGCTTATCAGTATGAACAGAGCATGCTGCCTTGCTCAAGGCATTTTCAGTGTCTGGAGGACATTCTTGAATTTTTGTCAGTTCTTTGCGGGTTGAATAGGGTGAATTATTTGACTGCCCTTGTACCGGAGGTAACCGTTTCACTACCAGGGGAAAGGGCAGTCTTCCTTGCTGTTCTGTCTGCAAGGTCATGCCCCTGGGTGATGTTGTCTCTAGGGCCTTTGTGTGCTGCACATTTTACCATGGTTAATTTCTTTAGCCAGCATCAATGATTCAAGAACAACATTCACAGAAGTGGTATTTTTAATCTTCTCAATACCCTGTAGTCGTGCATAATGAGTCATGTCATAATGAGTCATTGTAAAGTTATTATTCCCTTTTCTAAAGTGCACCCTTTCATTAATGTAATAAGTTCAGCAACCTGGGCTATGCTTTTCCCAATATTTTTGTATTAATACTATTTGTGCGTGCCCATCTTTGTCATGAAAATGTAACACAAAAAGCTTCTGATAATCTGGCAAGGCTAGAGCTGGTACACTGGTACGAACTTGTTTTACCAAAATAAACAGTTCTTCAGCCTCCACGATCCAATTCAGTTGCATGGGTATGTGCAAGTGTTTACTTTCTTGCAAGTGACTTACCATGTTTGCATAACTCATAATCCACTGGCGGCCCCAAAAATTGATGTTACCTAAATAATTGTTTTTTTCGGATCGTTTCAGAATAGTTTCAACTCAGAATGTATTATTGTTGTTGGGGTGTTTATTGAGCATGGACCTAACTCTGCAAGCATCGGAGCATTTTACAAGTCATGGTGGGGGGGCACTTGTTAAGGGGGGGGATAGTGCGCAGTGAGTGAAGCAGAGATACAAGGGACCGGTGAGCTAACAACTGGTGGGGAGGAGGCAGTTTGGTAGCAAGGGATAAACGAGCAATTAGGAGAGAAAACTGTTAACTTTTTCCTGAAAAGTGAAGGGATCAGTCATGTGTGTTGATGGGGAGCAGGTTCCAGATTCTGGGGGTGGGTGGTGTGGCGCAAACTGAGAAGTTCTGTCTTGTGATTCTGTCCTTTCTCTACTAGTGGAGTTAGTCTGCACATGTCCTCAGTTTTTGTGGATCGTAGACATCTGGAAGATTGTACGTTTTTCAGTGAGGTAGCTTGAGGACGACTGCCTTGTAGATGATGCAGCAGGATTTGAAGGCGATACCGCTTCCAGCGGTAGCAAGTACAGTTTGATGAGGGTCATTTTGTAGGATGTTTTAATCTGGCGACTTCTTGCTCAGGAAATGTTTCACCAAGCCCAAATTAGGCGTGCAGAATTTTTACTTATTCAGTTAAGTTCTGTTTATAACCCTGGCACCCCTAAATAAACAGTATTGATTTCCAACAGACTGTCACCTTTTGGGACAAGAAATATGCATAGTTGCACAGAATATCTACATATTAATAAAATAGAAATGAGTACATCAATTTCAATACACATCTATAAAATTCCAATGTCATTGGCGACTCCCATGAAGAATGATCAATACACTAGTCCCCTCAATTTTCAATGCTAAGTTTACAGCAATGGAGACTTTTGTAACACACACACACACATCACCATATGTACATTTGATTTACCCTGAGCGCACATGCACCATGCATTGAAAAGTTTGAGGGCTTGGGATAAAGTTGTCATTTTAGAGAAAATCAAATTAAATCGTAAAATCCCTGCTTATTTAAGTCTCTCTACTTCTTTGGAATACCCATAAACACCTCCCCTCTACCCAGTAGACATGTCAGCATCTCAAACCATGTTCTAGAAAACTCAATTGAAATACCAGCTACTTGACATTCCTCCATGTAAATTGCTTGTAAAGAGAAAAATGCCAGTTAACCTGTCTGTATGCGTCTATTGCATCACCGTGCAAAAGTGTACATTTCTCATTTTCAATGGACAACTTAAACGCCGGGAAAAAGGGTAGTGGTTAATCACTTTTTTCTTTCTTTTGTCTTGAATGGTTATGCTCCAGGAACAGAAGGTGATGTGGATGCATATTTCTAGGTATGTACATAGTGAGCTATCCTTTTGGCTCAAAGAATACTACTTTTGTTCTTGATCATTACACAGGGTATACACACCATATGACCTATATACTCTAAACCTCCTGTTTATGGGTCATGGCTTGTTGTGAAGGCCATTATTTGTTGTGAGCTGTTTTTCATTTGGGTGATGCATCAAAGAAACAGGAAGGACAGAGTGCAAGACATGTTGTGTGGATGGGCCCAAAGTCATTGGACAGTTGTAACCAATGGTTTTAAATAATTTCACTAAACTCTGGGGTAACTACTTAAGGTTTTTATTTTTGTACTGCATGGTGACCCGCCTGAGGGGAAATCCCTATCTTGTCTCTCAACCAACCCATCACCTCTCTATCCCAAGACCCCTATTCCCTAAGGGTGCACTGAAATGTAACTAAGTATTAGTAACCACTATTGCCCTCGCTAACTTATTCAATTGTTGAGGGCCTACTGCCCATATCCTGATCTACCTTTCATCCTCTGGTAGTTCTAAGGATTCCCCAATTTCCTGATGCCACGTGCTGTGTTCAATAATCTTCCAGAGAGTTGCCTGTCTTCTTCCAGTCTCTGTCTCCCTTCTGTCCCTATTCTTGTCCTCCTGTCTCCTTCGATTCTCCTCCTACTCTCTGTGGCTCTCACCTTTCATTTACTACTCTCATTCGTTCCCATCTCCTACCCTCTTTACACACTAACACACTCCACCTTTCACACTGGTACCACTCTCTCACAACCTATTCTTCGTCTGCACGTGTAGCCATCAGCTCCAGTCTTAACATGCCGCTCTTATCTTCTGCATTCTTCTTGGTGTATCAATCCATCACCACGCCACCTGACCTTACCTAAACACTGTTCACTCTTGTAAGCACACACTATTTTCCTTTCCTCCCCATCCCATTGGTTCCCTGTTTCAACTCATCTCGTGGATCAATCTATTTCTAGCCTTCTCCCTGGGGGCCAGATCATCACGGTGCACATTTTCAAAACCCGTGTTAGGCCCTGACCACTTTTCATTCACTGATGTTCTTGCAGTCACAGGGGCACCATTCAAGTTGCGGTTTGCTGATTTCCTCACCTCCTCTCTGTTAGGATGCTACATTCCAGGCAGAGGATGCTACATTCCAGGCGTGGAAGTTGGAAGTTTCAGAGAATGGATGCTTCTTGTCAGGAGTTTTTTATTTTATTTTTTAAAACTTTTTTTTGCTCTTGGTTTTGTTTGCTGCTGTGTTGGATTCTGATCTCGCAGTCCTGGAATAGGTAAGACACACCTGCCAGAAAAGAGGCTGGTAGGTATCGTGTGTTAGTGGTGCTGCCATGCTCAAACAAGCCACATGAGGGGGGGTGGGGGGTAGGATCCTAACCTCGTCCTGGGGTAGGATCCGCTCTGCCGTATATCCTGGTTGGTTGCCTACCAGGTAGAGGAGTGGTCTGTCACTCTGTCGCACTGTTTTTATACCATTTTTCTTTTTTTTAAACCTTGTTTTTTTTAAGTTTCAACCACAGAAATGTCTTGGGATGTATGTGATTCGCAGTGCATTTTGTTTTATTGCTGCTGCAAGTTTTTAACTGAGGATTAATGGTTGCCTCAATGTTTTTAATGAACTCGGAACTCTTGTACTGATCGAGTAATTCGGATTCCTGTTCTCTCACACACGCTGTCGTCCATGCCAAGAGCCCAAGCATTGGGCACACTTTGTATTTACAAATGCTGCTTAACCAAAAATACGGGGCCTATAATCGGATGTGGCACATTTATCTTTCTCGAATTTTGAAATTAAATTGACATGGAACGTAGAAATTATTTCAGATTTGTTGACACAGAGCTGATGCACACCACCATGCTACTGCATGCTTGGCATCGAAGTGCATTAGTATAATGATTAATGAGCACTACTAATATCGCTGTCTTAGTCTGTCGTTTTCTTCAGAGGCCAAACCGCCTAGTGTGTGCGGCCGATTTTGTAGCATAGTGCTTTACTGCCTCAGGAGGACTTGCGCATGAAGCTTGGATTGCTTACCTTGGGTACTTGGCCCTAAAACAGAAATCCGAATACTAGTGTTCATTCCCAAAACCGGGGACAAATGGAAAGCTCCTACTAATTCCAGCCGTTGCGTGGAGGATGACCAGAAGAATAGCATGCTAACTATAGCACTGAACGAACGACACAAACCTCGGACTCTAATGCAACTTTACCTGTGCCCATGAAAATAGCAAACACTAGTTTGTGCCATATGCAGATGGGAATTCAAATAATTGCACACTAAATTTGTATTGTAAATTTAGGAGTTACACTGCCTTGTTTTGTTGCTCTGCCTGCTGGGAACTTCTCCAGTTACCACCCACTTGTCTGTCTTATATTCGCCTCCCTGTCTGCCAACATCAAAGGGCAATTGTAGCTTAGATGACTGTTCACTCCAAACAGTTCTGGCTCAATTTCTGGTAGCAAAACTACCGTAATGAGTATAATTGACCTAATTAATATACAGCACTTCATGCAAAGCTATGTAAGGAAAATAAGATAGAACGCTTGGGCCTGGCACAGCCACTTGGATCACCCATGATACATTCCCTCTAGTTCTTTTTGTTTACTTAATTTACATTGTTGTGTTTAGCTAAGGTTCCACTTTCACGAATTTACAGTTTCCTTTAAAACAAGACAAGGTTAATAACTAGAGCCCCATAGTCCTCAGTTTTCTTACTTTCAGGCCACCAGTTGTCTTTAAATTCTGTAGTTGGTTTTAATATTTACCAAGTTGAAATGTTTCTATAACTACATTTGGGCAATGTCTGACGCCCCCACTGTGCACAGTTTGCTTGGAGTATCTAAAACTTTACAAACTAAAACATCAGTGTACTTGTAAATTATTAAATATTACTAGGTTATTTTCCTCATCAGGATGACCAGTTGTAAGGGATTTGAAATGTATTCCTTGGTGTGTGACCTTTGTTACTGGATCTTAGTACAGCATGGTTTTTGCCGTTTGCATGACCTCCTGCAAGTACAAATCTGAGGATCCGTAGTGGGAACAGAGATTGGAGTTCTCTGTTCGAGGCTGGTCGTTCTTTGTTTAATCAATGCAGTGTGGTATGCATTCTTGTTTTCTGGGTGATTATAAATTGGAGCTAGTCACCTACAGGTGTCTCAGTTTACGGTGAGGTTGTGAGGGTTGGCGGATAAGTTAGGAGTTTATTAGTTTGGCGGTTGTTTGTAGATGGGGCTCAATGGAGAGCGCTATTGTAGAATTGGATAGTTGCCAGGGGAGCGAGAGTGATCTGTTGGCAACAGAATACACCAGGGCACAAATGTCAAGTTAAAATCTACTAGCTAGTCATAAAGTCACCCGCACCCTGAATTCTCCACATATACCCAGCAGTCAATTTCTTACTTCACAATTTTCACTCGCCAACGGCAAATGTACATTTTGAGGCATGGATAGAAATGCAAATCTGATATAATGCAGCAATGGTGTGGTCACATGGGATAGGTATCATTATGGTGTATGTTGTGCATGTTTATCACAAAGATCCTTGCAGATCTTGATGGAGCTTAGCGCAAAAGGGAACACTACAGAATATCTAAAAGTGTATCTTAAATCCTATTACGTTGTGTTTACTGATAGTCTTTGGAGTGCCCTTGGATGGGTGGATCTTTTTTCTGCTTTTCATCTGTTATGCTTCTTGTAACGGGCTTTCAAAATTTAGCCCAGGTTCTCGTTAGTTTAAGTATTGCCTTTCCAGAGTGGGCTATGATCTCTTCTTTAGGTTGCATGAGCGCTTAGTCTTTCCCTGTTCTTGTTAATAGCTAGTTTGAGTGCTGGCAAGGGGGTGGTTTTAGGTAATCATGTTCTAATGGGCAGGGATCACCACAGTTTATACCGGATGACCGCAGATGAGGGGCCTTGTTGATGTTCTCTGTTGTATGATGGTTCCAGGATTAAGGCAGCCATTGCAGATGGAAGTTCTCCTTTTGTTGAAAGTGCTTGTTTTTTTTCGGTGGAATTCGGCCATGTGCTTTGGCTAGTGTGTTGGGCCATTTACAGTGCCTTGAAATGGATTACTGCATCTGATGAGTAGATTGCACACTTTGTGAAGTGCTGGCGCTGTGTACTCCTTCTGATCCGGTTGTGATGGCTGTATTGTACTCGTAGCTGCCTCCAGGAGATATTCTTGAAGTCCTGGGTAAATGTCTGCATAGTTCAACCTTAAGAGAACCGGGAGCTGCTTTGAGAGCCAACACCCAGGACTCCAGATACCCATTTGATGATGAAGTATTTTGATGCACGTTTTTGGAGATTGAGATTTAAAGCGTTTCTTGGGGATTAAAAAAAATGTAGTTCTCATAGGCAAGTAAAAATTAAATTTGTCAGATAGTCCATCTTTGCTGTAGGCAGCACTATGTTGGTGCTCTTTTCTTTGGATGGGACTGCTTTTGCTACTGGTCTGAAGACCTAGCCAGAACAGTGCAGGTGGGCTTATGACCACAAATTATGGGTCTGACAACATGACTAGGAAAGAAACCGATAAACAAAATCAGTGAGTTGAAATAACAGCATCTGTCAAACAGGCACTGGTTACCAAAGTATACCCCTTTCATACCAATTGGTCTGTTCTAGTAGGTAACAACTGGAAATGTTCAGCCACACTTTATTTATATATGGTCACTTCTCAATCCTCTGGTACTTGGTGCCAATGAAGAGTACCCCTGCATATTGCGTCAGGTGTCTTGATTCTATTAAAGACACGGAGGCAAGCATTATTTTTTCAACCTCTTTACTAATCTTCAGTAGCAAATACACTGAACATGACTTCCACTACTCATTTTCTTATTTTTTCTTTTTCCTTCATTAATAATAAAATAATAATAATTTAGCATTTATATAGCGCTATGAACCCTCAGGCATCTGAGCGCTGCTTATTATTACCCACGGTGTGTGGTGCTCATTTATCGACCTCGGAAGGATGAAAGGCTGCGTTTGGCCCTGCCGGGATTCGAACCTGCATCAGCAGGCTCTGCACAGATGTCAAAGCGAGCGCTCTACTTGCTGTGCTATCAGACCGGCATAAAACTACATTTCTTCATCTTCCTGCTTCTTTTACTCCATGTTACTTCCTGCACTTGTCCATAGGTCACTTCCTGCCCCTTGATCCACATCTTCTTTGTATGCTTTGAACTGATACTCAACTGCAACTCCAACAAAATGAAAAGATCCCAAACAGTCCCTGGGAACTTTACAGTCCAACGTGGTAAACCTTCAAAATGAGTCACCCCTTCGCCTGATCTCTCATGCTGTAGCAGCACCATATTCCTCGCTTAGCCAATCTTCGGTCATCCCCTGTAAACCAGAAAAGATATTAGGGTGGAGATATGCACTGCTCTCTCAAATAAGAACACTGTTTCCTCAATCTGTACCACAGTGTAGCCGCTGGGTGGAAAAGTAATGGTTGCATGTGTCTTTAATAGAATCAAGACTCCCTGCGCAGTATGCAGGGGTAATCTTCATTCTGTGTCGAGACTGAATGCAAGCATTATGCTTGTTAAAATCTCTCAATTACTGCCCCCGCCATTGACAGAATCGGCTGAAGGTAAAACGTTTTAAATGAGCTTTCACTCGCCCAGTCTGCTGCTTGCAAAATATACTGCAATGCTACGCCTATCGCAAATGCCTTGGATGCCATTGGGCCTCTCACTGAATGCCCCCCAAAACTACTTAAGGACAATCCCTGCTAAATGCCTGATCTTGCAAACCCACCTGGCAATGGTGGCTGTAGCTACTGCTTTGTAGGGTTTCATATGCGCAATTAGAAGCTGAGACTCCCCTGCTGACCGCAGTTCTGCTGTCTTGACCTCGTATTCCCTTATGCACGCTGCTATGCACAACTCTGGTTGCCTATGAGATAAGGATAAGATATCGCCGAAGAATTGGTCTTCGACCTCGTAGAAAGTGTGAAGGTAACTTTGTATGGGCCGAACGTTTTCCTAGCCACGTCTAGCGCATTCACGTCCGAGATTCTTCTGCAAGACACTAGGCATAACCTGGCCAGCTTTCCTGATAATTGCGCCAGACCGGTGTCTATTCGATGGCCAATTCGTTTGAAAACGCAAAGGTATGGTCACGTCCCATAGTCGAGTATATCTCAGTGCCGGAATACTTCTCCTTCTGCACCTCAACGCACCGTTGTAGCTCCTTCATGTAGAGGGTGCCCACGAATCTGCGATGAGTTTAGCAGGCTGCTCCGAAATGCCTACCATTGACCAACGTTCCCTGATACCCTGCATGCCATCAGGGGGAAGCTTTCCCTTCACTTTTAGTGGATGAAACCACCCAGTTTGGTCTGTGAGCAGGTGTTTTCCTGATGTGAGAATCAACAGGAAATCTAAAAGTTCCATCAGAGTCAGAAACCACACTTGTGACCTCCACATGGGACCCACCAGGATTATTGTTGCTTTCTCCCTGTGGATCTTGGCTAATACTGCCGCTCATCATGAATTGAGGAAACGCGTAGTGTAGGTTCTCGCTCCAGTCTTGCAGAAAAGCACCTGACCATTGGGCGGTTCGATCCAGTCTACAGCTGAAATATCGCTTCTTTTGTGGGTTCAGCCGGGAAGTGAAAAAGTACGGGTCCACGGACCCCCTTAGTTGATCCAGCTGTAGGAACCCTTCCGGGTTTAGTTTCCAGTCGCTGGAGTCCATCGGGTGATAGTTCCAGTCTGCCACTCCATTGAGTGTCCCTGATAGATACTCTGCTGTCACTGAAGTCCCTGTCTGCAGGCCCTAATGCCAGAAGTCCTTTGCTAGCTCTGTTAGGAGCTTGGATTTCGTCTCCATATTTGACTGCTGAAATGTTGTCAATTTTTAGCAGGATACAGAAGTTTACTTTGCCCTTTGTGAACGCCTTGATTGCAAATGACCCAGCTAGTATTTCTAGACGGTTTATATGAAGCTGTAACTCTTCCGAGCTCCATTTGCCCCGTGTCATCTAGTGTCCCGCAGCCTGCTCCCCGACCTACTCTGCTAGCGTTTGATTCTATTACTAATTCTGGTTGGTCTCCGAAGATGGCCTGGCCGTTCATGCATCCATATTCTGTAACCACCATTTCAGCTCTGTGTTGACTCGTGATCTAGGGCTACCATCTGGCGATACTTCAGACCCTGCTGCAGGTGCCTGATCTTCAACCTCTAGAGGGCTCTGTAATGCAGGGGCCATGGGAATATGGCCTGAATGGAGGACGCCAAAAGTCCCACTATCCTCGCTAGCACTCTGAGTGATAGTTTGCTTGTCTAGAGATGCTTTGATCTCTCTTGATATCCCGGATCTTTCTCGCCGGTAACTATATCGTTGCCTTCCTTGTATCTACTATGAAACCTAGGAAATCCATCCAGTGTCCTCATCGGTGTCATATCAGACTTCTCTTGGCTAATCAAGAATCCTAGAGACGTTAGGAGCTCTTTCACCCATGACATCTGATATTTTTGTGTCTGTCTGCTAACGGTAGTATGTGTCATCTAAGTAAATAATCATGCAGATCCCTTTCTCTCTGATCTCTGCTGCTATTGCTTTCATGATCTTGGTGAATGCCCATGGTGCTGATGCTAGCCTGAAAGGCATTGCCTTGAACTGCCAGAATCGCCCTGCTCAGCTGAATGATAGAAACAGGCGATATTTTGCTTGCACCGGAACTGTGAAGTAGGTGTCTTAAGTCTATTCTTGTTAACCAGTCTCTCTCTCTTAAAATGGCTCTGAGCTGGTGAGTACCTTCTTGGAATGTCTGTGCCTCACCCAGTCATTCAGTTCCTTCCGATGTATTACTGGTCTCACATTCTCTTTCCGGTGCACTAGGAACATGTTGCTCACAAACCTTGGTGCTTGTGCGCATAGTTCAATAGCTCCTTTTATTTGGAGTTGTTTTAACCCGCCGTGGAGGCTTTCTTGCTCTGCTCGCACAATGTAAATGGGTTGTGGGACCTGCCCTTGCCTGGGATCCTGTACAAACTCTAGCTGCAACCATCGCAGTACCCAAGCATTGATGTAAAGCGCGCTCCTGTTCTCCCCCTAATGGTGGATAAATAAAGGGTTTCACCTGAGTTGGAGCTTTGTGCTCTTCTTGTTCCTCTGCGCCCCTTTGAAATTCTCCCTCTGGTGGGGGAAAAAGGAGTCTGGTTGTCTATTCTCCCAGTAATGGGCTTTGTTGTTCTTGCGTCTCCTTGATGACTGAAAGTGACTGGCTGCTAGATTACCCCCCACACCTCCTATATCGGCTGGTCCCGGCAAAAACTCTGCTCGGAAAATCTTTCCTAATGTAGGCTTGAGCCTTCTCCAGAGAGTTGTAGGTCCCTACAAACCTCCCCATTCCTTTATCGAAGGTCTCTTCGAAGAGGATGCCTTGCGCTGCTTCGTATGTGGCTACGCCACCAAGCTTATTGTCTATCTTTAAGAGAAGCCGCCTTCTTCCCTCTGATATTGTGCTATTAGCATTACATAGTAGGCAAATCGCTCTCTGTGCCCAATTTGCTAACGTGTCCGCTAGTTCCATTATTTTTGCTAACGGGGCCGTAAGGTCCAATACCTTTTTCTTGGCAACTCCTCCAAGATCTATCTATACCTTTGCTCCAGTCTTTGGCTGTTTTTAGTTGCAAAAGCTGGCATCTTTGGATCTAGTTCGGGCACCTCTGCCACTTTTCCCGACAGTTCAGTGCGTGGACACTGCCTTAATGCGTTGTCTTGTTTCTTTATCTAGCACCTTCCTAATTCTTTGTGTCATATTTCAACACCCTGGTGATGGCTGCCAGCCCTAGGACTTGGGGTTTCTGATGTCGTCCATGTCCGCTATCTCCCAGTCTTCTCTTTTTTGGGACTTTTTTACCACTAGTGGGTCCCACCCACTCCTGTTCAGGCTTGCTCTCTTCTCCATGGGAAGAGGTTGTGGTCTCGGGTGACTCTTCTCTTGAGTCCATGTCTTCCTCGTCCATATTTATTTTCTTCACAAGGCATGGCACTGCTGATTTATGCAGGAAAGCGCTTCTCAACTTTCCAAAAGCGTCAGGCTTTCTGATGCGCCCCGTATTTACAACCCGGGGGAGTCATTGAGGTTTTCCTCTTGCGTGTTTGTTACTCCCCTGTGGGCTTTCTTCAGCCCTAGCGGGTGTGCTCTCTTCCTTTTTCTCAGTACTTTTGTGTCTCTGGCCTAGTAGAGATTCTAAAGTAGCCAGTCTATCTTGTAAGGGTCTCACCCCTTGTGCCACAGCATCTACTAATGAGCTCCTCAGCACGTCTTTAAAGCTGAGCTCTAGGTCCTGCGCTTACCCTTTCTTGCTCCATTCATATTCTTAATGAATGGGTGCTCTGTCCCAATGCCTGAACCAGCAGGCTGAATTGCACGTCCACTGCTCTAGTGGGATTCATGCTAGTTATATCCTTTCGTATTAAAGGCTTTTTTAAAAATTATTATTTTTTATTTTTGTGGCTTGCACCTTGTTTCTCCTTGTGCAGGTGTCAGGTCGTTATTATATTGCCTTGTAGCCTCGTGACCAGCTGGAGCGTCCTGGGCTTTCTTTGCTGTACGCACATAGCGTTTCACCTGCACTTTCTCAACGCTCTCGTATGCAGTAAGTGAGCCGCTTGCTTGTTAACGGCTATGTTGTTTCTTGCTCGTTCACCGCCATGGCCAGGTCTGTTGTGAGGACCGTGCCAGCGATACTCTGATCCGCGTAGCGTACATGACGTGCCGACTCCCTGGCTCCTCCCCTGCAAAGGAGGGGGCCGCTGCACTCCCCTGGAGCTTCTTGATTGAACCCTGTATGGCTTCCTAAATCCGCGGTCAAAGCAGGACCCCGGGCAAGCCGGATATGTGTCACTTGCCGCAGGATAAATCATTTACTTGCCTGGATGCGTGCTGCTGCAGTACGTTTTCACATGTTTATAAAGCAAACGCTGCACGCTCTGGTATAGAGCTGCTACCATCAATATGAATTATGTAGCAGATATTACTGTAAATACAAAATTCTTGGCGATTTAAATCCCGTGTTTGCTATAGCTATATTGCTCAACAGTAAGGTTGTACTCCTTGCTCAAGAGCAGAAAACGAAGTCGTGGAACAAGGGGCAGGAAGTGACCTATTGATAAGTGCAGGAAGTAACATGGAGTGCAGGAAGTAACATGGATTACAAGAAGGAGCAAGATGAAAGCGAAATGTAGTTTGATGAAGGAAAAAGAGAAGAGTGGTGGAAGTCATTTTCAGTTTATTTGTTGAACCTGCTAAAGAGTAGTAATTAAAGAAGTTGAAGCATAGTGCTTGCCTTTGGTCTTGACATAGAATCAAAAAGAAAAGTACTAGCATGTTACTTACTGTTTCTTAGTTAAAAAGCAAATGTGAGTTTGTTTATGCTATCCTTGGATGGTTGCTTTATGAAGGGGGAGGGGGCTAATATGTATATTTGCGGTTTGGTAGTTATCCCTTTCTGTATAGTTGGTGTCCAAGCGATCACGATCAGAACGGTCTACTATGGGTGATTAGTGATTAATGTCATGTAGTTTATCCTATTTTCTAGAACAGAGAAGTCACAATAAAATCCCTAGATCTACTCCAATGGAATGGTAAATTCATTCTTGTAGTTTATCATGCTTTTTCTTCAAATGCTGACCTGGGCAAGAACTGTCCTCTGAAAAATAAGTGAATGATGAACCCAAGTTGACTTTTCCGGTCCTCCATATGGGTTCCAACCCATTCTGGACAAATGTGCAATGCCATGGACCTCTTTTCAGAATTCCAGACCTAACAGAGGTCTGTGTTGTGAAGTGGGGCATTCACCATCCAGGCATCACGCACACTGCTCACCCTGTTATTTTATAATAATATGCATTTATCTTTGCCCTAAGCTAATCCCTTTTTGCGATCAAAACCCAGTTCTTTTAGTAATGTTCAAAAAGGGGTTGCATTTGTCATTTTCATAGAGTATATCAAAATGGAAATGTGTTTGTGGGTTTTTCTGTCCGACATTACAAGAAAAGACTGGGTCCATGTAGAGTGCATGTTTTAGCCGCATGGCCTTCACTGATGAACTCAGGTGGAATAAGATTAAAACGCAGGACCATTCAGCGAAGTAAGAAAAGCTGTTTCAATATGGTTTTATTCTCTTAGCTAAATTCTATGTAAAGGCTGACCGCACTAAGCTAAGGCTAGTTACACACTGAGTCATAATGTCCAGCCCTTGCATTCTTAAGTTGTGCAAATAGTCTATGAACTGGTGGATGAAGTATGCAATTTAGCCATAAGCAAATTAAAGACTCTTGACATAGCAAGAACATCTGTTGGAAAAAGACAATTCGTCCTACCCTCTTCAGATAAAGATCGGGGGAATTCTTGTGCAGGTAGTTCAAACATTGGCGTTCTCTTTTGCAAATGAATAACAAATTATCTATGTTGATGTAGGCTCAGTTTGTATATAAAGCGATATGGTGAACCATTTAGGCACTTCACTTCTCCACTCTCCATGAAATACTGGTCGAATCTGAAGTCTGCTTGAGTGTATTATAATTGTGTATATGTGTGGATTAAATCTTACCTTGCAATCTTGAAACTCTCTCAGATGCACTATTTTGTTTGAATTTTAGCGCTTACTGACTATCCTGCTTTATCTGAATGGGCATTAGAACACATCTAGAAGACACTTAAACTAAAATGTGCCATATATAATGGGCATATGTTTATAGTTTGCCACATATGTGGAAGTTATATTTCCTGTTAACATATTTTTCTACCAGCATGATGATCCCAGATGATGATACTGGATTTCTGTGTTCTTGTGGCTACGAGTTCAATGGGAGATCGCCTTTTCAGTTCTATGGGCCCGGCACTGTTTGATGCTTGCAGTGGGGCAGTTCCTCTTCACGTACAATGGTGACTGTGGACACAATATTTACAGGAGACTGGAAATCAAACTGTCATAGCCCCTTCTGTCCACAACGGATATCAGCCATATCAGCCAGGGGCAATCCTGGGTCACAAAGCGGTACAAGGGAAGTGGTCCTTAGTGGAATACCAGCAGTAAACTAATTGAAGCGAGATGTCCACCATTCATCAAGCTCTACAGTTTCTACAAGGATTTGGAGCAGAAATCAATCCTTGTCCTGACTGACAATATGGTGGCCAAGTGCTACATAACCGGCTGGGGGTTCGGGGTGTTAGGCAGGATAATGGTGGATCTGGTGCACAAGCTTTGCTCGTGGGTAGAATTACATCACCAGCACCTGTAGAAATATGTATGAATTTATTCATTTCGCTGGGGCGGCACACCTGATTTCATCCCGCCAATATACATTCCCATCCCCCAATTCTAGGTAAGAAAAACAGTGTATTCAAAACTCCAAATTTAAAGAACTAAGTCAACTTCAAACCAAGGTGGTCTCCAGCTTTATACCAAGGACATCAGTAACATGTCATAGGTATTAAAACCATTGGGTCAATGGCACAAGATTTTGCCTGCCTACATGAAACCCACTAATACAATTCTCGCATGCATTCATTTCCATAATATATTCTACTCTAAAATATATTGGGCAATTTAAATGCACTCCTATGATTTTTTAACTAACCGTTTACTTCAATTATTACATTGCCCTTTTTTTGCCAGTGTATGCATATTCATATAGAACCATTTCAAACCTCCTCATTGTCTGCAGTATCAAAACAAGTATGTTATTGGGGAGAAAAATTACTTTTATAAACCTAGATTCATTATACTTAATTCCTCTGTATGAGTGTGGGGTAGTGAATGTATTGGTTATGTGCAAGTCATTTAAATATAGAGAAGAGCCAATTGCAGCTGAGGTTTGGATTAGGAAAATAAAACTCTCACGATTGTGCACTCTTCTCCAAACACGTGTGTGCAGTCTTCTTTAGAACATGTATGTGCACCTGTCAATGAACGTGTGTGCGCGGCTTTCAATCTACATATCGGTGTGAAGTTTCTATCTATTCCTGTTGGCCTTCAGCTCCACTATCGGGTACCATATTAAGCACCCTGTCACATTACACATGGGTCTACCAGATGCCTTTTTGGGATAAAGGAGAGCATGGGTTTTTACACTGTACAGGACATTCTGTAAATAGAAATTATTATCTGTGATTATTTCTGTTATATCATTTATGCAAGAGTAACAATTTCAAGTTGCAAGCGACTCGCTAGGCATAAAAAGTCACTTGCCTCCTAATGTTCCACATGGACACTGCAAACCATTTCTTTTTTTTTTAATATAACATTTTATTGTTTTTTTTTTTTTTTAACACAAAGAAAACATAGCCCCGAACAACGGGGTAACCAATACTTCCCTTTCCCGCCCATTCGTAGTTCCACAACTTGTTCAACATACAGAGGAGCTTGGTACAACCGGACATTCAACCACATTAATATTGCGCAAAGTGGTTCCCTTACGAGTCCTTGGGTTTTAGCACAGTCTGTCCATACAGGTTACTGTTCAGTGTGAATCTTCCCATTTTTGCCATATTTTCTGAGCTTTCTTAGGACATCCCCGGGCTGTATACACTCTTTTTTTCCATTTCAATACAAATGTCCACATCTGTTAACCATTGCTCATAAATCGGTGCTGTTGCAGAGCCCCAGAGTTGCGCTATATTCCTTTTCAGTATTGCAGAGGTGGTAGATAAAAACGCTTTTTCATAACGTGTTAGCTCGATATCCTCTTCTATTCCCAACAGTAGTTGTTTGGGGCTGATGTGAATTCTTTTGCCCATTTCCCTTGACAGTTCGCTGCAGCATTGCTGCCAGTATCGTTGGATGACGGCACATTCCCACAGTATGTGATAGTAGGAGCCTTCCTCCCTTTTACATCTCAGGCAGTGCGGGTCGGTGGTTTTCCCCCAGTTGAATAGTACTACCCTCGGGTAATGAATTCTGTGCAGTACCTTCAGTTGTATTAACCTGAACCTGGAGGAGATAGCCACCTCTCTGGGGAACATTAATGCAGCCACCCAGTCCTCAGGAAGTATGGCGCCCACATCCCTCTCCCATTTGGCCTTCAAACCTGATAGTTCTTTCGTGGAGAAGGAAGTTATGGCACTATATAAAGTAGACGTGACTTTGTGTCTAATCATTTCTGGGAACAGGTTGCGTTCCAGCGGGGAGTAGTCTGGCATGTCTATCATATCGGGGAGATGGACCTGTAGCGCATGTTTAAGTTGCACATAGTGGTACTGTTCATTGGGGGGAAGCGTAAAAGTGGTGGCTAAAACTTCGAATGGTATTATTTCGTTTTCTCTCACTACGTCCCCAATTTTCGTAATGTCTAGTTGTGACCAGGAGCGCCATTTAGGGAGTTTGTTCACTTCCGGGAGGTGTTCATTATTCCACAGTGGTGTTGCTCCGGTTAGCTTCCCATCCCAGCCTAAGTATTTATGAGTATCTGACCATATTAGAGTTATATGTGTCTGCCTGGATGGGGCTGCAGCGCGGTCTTTTTGGCAATAGCGGTATTTCATGATGGGTCTTTCTTGTGGGTTGGAATCCGGCATTCTATTGTGCGATAGTGTGGTGTCCCCATGTAGTTTATCATTTATTATTGCCATTTGACTGGCCCAGTAATATGTTTGCAGTCGGGGCAATCCGATTCCGCCTTCCCATATGGATCTTTGTAGGGTCGTGAGTGCCAGACGTGGGCATCCCCCTTTCCATAGCAATTTCCTGAGTATTTGATCTATTCTATGAAACTCACTGGGCACAACAGGCAGTGGAGCATTTTGCAATATATAAAGAAAGCGGGGGAGGGCCATCATTTTGAAAAGTGCAGCGCGTCCTAATAGTGTAAGTGGTAAGGACATCCAATGTTGGACGTCATGTTTGAACCTTAACGTTATAGGGAGTAAGTTCTTGGGCACATAGTCTGTCAATTTATGTGTAATTTGTATGCCTAGGTATCTAAATTGCTCCCTTTCAATGCGGTATGGGCATTCGTCTGGTACTGCGTTGTCTATCTGCCTCACTGGGAACAGTATGGATTTAGACCAGTTGACAGGAAGGCCGCTGAACCTGCCGTATCTTTTTAGCAACTGCGTCACGATAGGGCAAGAGTCACGTGGGTCCTGTAGGTATATTAGTAGGTCATCTGCGTATAAGGACACCTTGTCCTCCCAGTCTTCTGCCCATCTGAATCCACTCCATGTTTGTGTGGATCTTAGTAGGATTGCTAAAGGTTCGATCGCTAATGCGAATATCAAAGCTGACGGGGGCGGGGGGCAACCCTGTCTTGTGCCCTTACCCAGCTGGAAAGGATTTGAGACATGCCCGTTTACCTTGGTTACCGCTTCAGGAAGGTGATATAGCAGCTTGACCCAGCTCATGAAGTACGGTCCCATGCCCATTCGTTGCATAATCGCCCAAATTGCTTCCCAATGAACAGACTCAAAAGCCTTTTCAAAGTCTATGGCAAGCAAGGCTAGGGGGCTCTGCAGCCCAGGTACTTTTTCCAGTGCTGTATGTAATCTGTATATATTCTGTCTAGTGGATCTCTCCGGCATGAACCCGCACTGGTCTGGGTGTACCAGTGTGTGTATAACTTGCTGTAGTCGGTTGGCCAGTACCTTTGCAAGTATCTTGGCCTCGCAGTTTATTAGGGAGATGGGTCTGTAGGAGCGGCACTTGTCGGGTGGTTTATCCGCTTTTGGTAAAACTATTATTGTGGCTTTTCTAAGGTCTGGGGGGAGGCAACCCAGTGAATGTGAGTGTTGAAAAAGGCGTAGCAGGTGCGGGGAGATTACATTTGTGCCAATTTTCTTCCATATTTCGACTGGGAAGCCGTTTGGACCTGAGGTTTTCCCTGATTGGAGTTCTGACATTGCCTGGGTTATTTCTTCCTCAGTGATTTCTTGTTCTAATATGTTGCGCTGTTGCACACTTAAAGTAGGGAGAGTGATTTCATCCAGAATGTCAGTCGATAGTGGTGAGGATGGTGCTCTGTACAGTTCTGTGTAGTACTTTGCGAACCCCTCGGCTATGTACTGGTCTGTTACCAGTGGATCTGGTCCTTCCGTCATCAGTTTCTTGACTTGGGTAAGGCCCAGCTCCCTACGTTCTAGCCATGCTAGTATTTCTCCGGCCTTGTCTCCTGTCTCGTATACCCTTGCTCGCATCGCTGCGTGTGCTTGTTTAGCGTTATCTAAAGTTATGTGTTGCAGCTGTTTTTACGCTAATTGTAGCGTACGGTGCGTCGCGGGTTGGTCGTGGGTTATATGCTCAACTTCAGCATTCTGTACCTTTGTTTCGGCTTCGCGTGTTGCTTCTAGAGGTTTCTTTTTGTGGGCTGAGGTCCAGGCTATGATCTCACCTCTTAATACCATCTTTAGAGCCTCCCATAGTGTTACCGGGCTGTCTACAGAGCCAATATTCAATTCAAAGTATGATTCGGTGACCTTTTGAATATGTTCTACCAGTTCTGGGAATCCTAGGTAGTAACCATTTAATCTCCAACTGGGTGGGGGAGTTGATCTGTTGGTCTTAATTGTTGTGGAGAGTGATCCGATATGCTTCTGGGGAGTACGTGTGCCTCACATGCTTCATGTATATTGCTTAATGGTAGGAAGAAATTATCTAACCGGGACAGTGAGGCATGTGCTCCAGAGTGATACGAGTATTCTCTTTCGTTGGAATGCAATTATCTCCATACGTCTTGCAGCCCCAGAGCATTAGTGAATGTGGCGATTTTAGTGCGTGTTTCTGGACCTTGCATGTGTTCTATCAATGTCTATATTCATTACTTCATTGAAGTCTCCCCCAATTTGTGTAAGATCTGCAGAGTTGGTAGCAAGTAGGGGCGTAATGTCATTGGTCAGAGAGGTTAGCAGATTGGGTGGTGCATATACAGCAGTCATGGATATAGTGCATTCCCAGAGGGTTCCTGTTGTGTGTACGAATCTGCCTCCCGTGTCCTGTGTAACAGTGATGGGTATATATGGAAGTCTTTTGTGTACTAGGATTAATACCCCTCGCAATCCCATCGTGAAACCGGCGTGTAATGCCAATCTATAGTTCGAACGTTTAAATAGTGTGCACTTTGTACCAGTGAGATGCGTCTCCGTTAGGAAAGCTATGTCTGGGGAGTTTCGGTTCAATGCCTGCAGGACCAGTCGCCTTTTGATGCTATTACCAAGCCCGTTTACATTCCATGTCATCAGCCGGATGTTTCTATTGCTGTTCATGTTGGAGGTCCCTGCCATTTGAGCTGTGTGACTATAGTGAAGCTGTGTTGGGTGTCTAGAGATGCTGCGTGATACAGCGGCCCGTTCAGGGATTGGTCATGCGTGTGCGTAAGGTGGTTATCTGTCGGGACATATGTACTCCTGTGTTCTCCAGCATGGGGTCTGGCATGGATTCACATGCTCATGAATATTCCCCGTCGTCAGGCTGGGAATCCTCGGTAAAGAAAAATCAGTATCAGTTTTTTTTCTGATCTGTCTTTCGTAGTAGTAACCAATCACTGATCTCTGCGTCATACTGACCACAGCCAATGACTGCCATCTCCCTAAGCCCCGCCTCTGGCAGCCATCTTCAGATTTTTACCGCACGTTCAAGTGTTGGGATCCTCGTGCTATTGCTCTCGAGCTTTAGTGCTTTTTTCGCGCTTTTTCTTAGGAAAATGTTCTCTTTTTCGGTCAAAAGAGCCTCAAGCTTCACCGTTTCTTTATCCGATCAACGGGGACCCGTGTCGGATTCTTCTACGCCCCTCAAGGGTGAAGATTACGTCGAGCCACGCTTTTGGAGGACTCCAGAAGTTTCTCAGGCCCATCTCGTTCATGGCCCAGGAGAAGGGAAGCTCGACGCCTGGAAAGCTGTTCAGGGTCTGCCCTGGATGCCAGCTTCAGAATGTCTTTAAGGAGGACGAACACTCCCTTTGCCTCTACTGCCTGCATGAGGACAAGACTCACGTGGAGAAGGACTGTGCGTTTTGCGGCAATATGTCGGAGCGGACCATGAAGGACCGCCATCTGCGTCTCGCCAACTGGCTGGTAGGGAAGAGCCCGTCGGGCGAGAAGAAGAAGTCTGAGCGGTCTTCTAAGACCTTTTGAGGCCGCCCCGGCGACGGGGGTCCAACAGAAGGCCAAGCACCGCGAGTCCGCTGGCACCGGGAGCGCCGAACGGTCGGGCTCTACGGGAGCCAGGCAGGGCGCATCCTCCCCGGCGCCATCAACCACGAGCCAACGGTCTGGCTCGGGTAAGAGGAAGGCCGAGCACCCGGCGAAGCTCCTGGAGAGACCCCGGTCGAGCTCAAAGGCCCCATCGTAGGGGGAGCGAGGCGGTGACCCTCCACCCAAGGAGAAGGCCGTGAGCGCACCGAAGGTGGTGAAAGCCTTAATCCTTTACTGTTTGTTTGCTCTAATTGTGGTAACTTGTGCTTGCCGCTCACTTCCTGTCTGCGTGCTCTCGTTTCGTCTGTCTCCCCTCCCCCCCCCCTCCCTCCTACTCCATGGTGCTCTCTGTCTCGCCTATCTTCTCTAACTGCTTCTCCATTGACTATCCTGCTCTCCTCACTAAATCTGGTAGGAAAAAGTTTAAAAAGGACATCCTGGTCTCCAACCCAGGCCTCCCTATCGCTGACACCTACACTAGTGCCTGCTCTAAGGAAACTCTCACTGACATCCTCTTTTTCGTGCCTTCGCCTGACCTATGGACCCTTCATATGGTCTCTGTGCTCTCTCCTTTCTCCTCCTCTCCCATTAATGGTGGCACCCGTTGGGATGTCCTCTTGGCCCCCTTCCGCTCCTCTAAGGCCATCATTAATGTCTACGCTAATGGGACCATCTTGGTCCAAGGCCCTCAGGCCAACCTTCTCCTCTTTGATAGACGCTTCCCACACCTCATCAACTTCCTCTCCTCTCCTGCTGTCCCCCCTCCTCTATCCTTGGCTACCTTGCCTCTACCCTCCCTCCCTGCCCCCTCTCGTGCTCCTTCTTCACCTCCTTCTTCAACACCTCCGCAGGGCGTACCTCTGATCTGTACCCCTCCCCGGAAGTTCTTCAAGGAGGGCAACCTTCTCCACATTGCCACTCTAAATTCTCGCTCTGCCATCAAGCACTCCTCTGATATCTGTCACCTTCTTGAGGAACTGGACCTCGACGTCCTCTGTCTCACTGAGACATGGTTCACAGCCAGCTCTGCCACCAGCTTTGACACACTCCTACCTGACGGTTACAAGATCCTCTCCATGCCCAGGCCTAACCGTGCAGGGGGTGGTGTTGCCCTTATCTTCCCTGAGTGGATTCCTGCCACTCCTACGCAGACCTACTCCTTTTTTGAATGTCTTGTCTGCCGACACTCTCTCTCTCCTAGCCATTCCCTTACCGTGGCTACTATCTATCGGCCACCTGGTCAAATTTCCTCCTTCCTCTCTGAGTGGGCTGACCTCTCCTCCTCACTCCTGTCCTCAACCACTCAACTCCTCTTTCTTGGCGACTTCAACATCCACCTTGATGCCTCCAGTCCCCCCACTGCTCTCTTTCGTGACCTCTGCGACTCTCTCTCACTCTCTATTCTCCCGTCTGGGCCTACTCACTCTGCTGGGCACACTCTTGATGCTCTGATCTCTTCTGACCTTCCCCTCTCCGTCCCTCTCTCCACTCCTCTCTCCTGGAGTGATCACTTTCTCCTATCCTCCCACCTCACCCTCCCTACCCCACAGGCAAAGCCACCCTCTTCACTGCCACCCACCTTCTCGGTCATCCGACCCATGAAGCGTGTGTCAGTTGAGGCTTTCGCTGCTACCTTCTCGCCCCCCCCGCCCCTTCGGCTGACTCCCACCCTGACACAGCCTCCCTGCTCCACTCTGCTATATCTGTTACTCTTGATATCCTTGCCCCCGTCATGAGAATCCGCCTGAAGCCCAAAGCCAAATGTAACTCCTGGTATGACTCGGATCTCGCCACCCTAAAACGCAAGTGCAGGGTTGCAGAGAGGAAATGGCGTGCTTCATGTTCATCCTCTGACAAACTGGCCTGCCGCCTGCTCCAAAGGCAGTATCGGCTCTCCGTTCTCACCAAGAAGAGAGCCCTTATCCAAGCCCGCATCTCTGCGGCATTTAACAACTCCGCCGAACTCTTTAAAATCTGCAAGGAGCTGGCCAACCCTGTTGCAGTCTCTACCTCTCCTGTCCCCTCCCAGGCCCTCTGCACTGCATTGGCCTCTCACTTCATCTCTAAAACTCAGGACATCCTGTCCTCGCTCTCCTCCTTTCACCTCCCTCCCTCCCTTCCCGGCTCTTCCTCTGGCCCTTCTGCAGTCACCCCTCCTCCCTCTTTCTCTGCCTTTCCACTTTTCTCTGCTGACGAGGTTTCCAGACAAGTCCGATCTATGAAAGTCTCGTCTAAACAGGTTCACCCCTGTTCCTCCAAAACTATCAAGGACCACATCGACTCCCTGGCTCCTGCCCTGGCTGACTTTTGCAACCACTCCTTCGCCTCTGGAGTCTTCCCTTCCCCCCTCAAGCACTCCCTTGTGCACCCTCTTCTCAAGAAACCCTCTTCCGACCCCTCCTGCCCGGCTAACTATCGCCCTATCTCCATCACTCCCTCCTGGGCAAGCTCCTGGAGAAACTGGCCATCTCCCAGCTTAACCTCCATGCTGAATCTGTTGGTAGTCTTCATGACCATCAATCTGGTTTCAGAGCTGCCAGAAGCACGGAAACTGCTCTCCTGAACATCCGTGAAGACCTGCTCTTGAACCTCGATTCCAACACTCCGTGTGTTCTCATTCTGCTCGATCTCTCCTCCGCCTTTGACACTGTCAACCATGCCATCCTGCTGAACCGTCTCCGTGAAAACCTGGGTATCACTGGTCAGGCTCTGGCGTGGCTGACCTCTTTCCTTTCAAATCGACCCTCCCAGGTCCAACTGGGGTCCTTCCTCTCCGACATCTTTTTCTCCACCTGTGGTGTCCCCCAGGGATCTAATCTCTCTCCCTGGCTGTTCAACCAGTATCTGGCACTCCTTGCCCACCGCATCGCCGCTCTCTGCCCTAATTTCCAGTGCTATGCGGACGATACCCAGCTCATTTTCAGGCTACCCTCAGCCTCCCCCTCTCCTTCCCTCATCTCTGACTGTCTGTCTGCTATCCAGGAATGGTGTGCCGCCAATGACCTCTGCCTTAATGCCAGTAAGACTGAGATTCTACTCATCGGTACACCCACTCCCTCCTTCCCTGCAGCTCTCTGGCCTGCCTCCCTTGGCCCCCTCCCTGCTCCTACCTGCAATGCAAAAAACCTTGGGGTCATCTTCGACTCCACACTCTCCTTCTCTCCTCATATTTCTGACGTCGCTAAGAAGTCACACTACCAGCTGCACCTCCTCAGAGGTATTCTTCCCTTCCTCTCCTTCCCCCAGAAGCTCACTGTCTCCCGAGCCCTGGTTCTCTCGAAGCTGGATTACTGTAATAGCCTCTACCTTAATCTGCCTGCCTCCACTCTCCGCCCTCTGCAACTCATACAGAACAGAACTGCGAGACTTGTCCTTGGCCTCAAGCCCAGGGACCGTATCTCTCCAGGACTGAAATCTCTACACTGGCTCCCAGTGGCTGCGAGGATAAAGTTCAAAACCCTCTGCATTGTCCACAAGGCCTTCTGGGGCCTTGGTCCTAAATACCTTCAACTCTCTCTTCCCAAATATCTTCCTTCCCGAGCCCTTCGCTCATCCGCCTCCAACTCCCTCAGGGTCAGCCGCTTCTCGAAGCAACGAGCTGGGGGTAGATCTCTCTCTCCGCGGCAGGGGCCTCCCTCTGGAACAGCCTTCCTGCCTCCCTGAAACTTGAGGAGAACCATCTTCGGTTCCGGAAGCACCTCAAAACCTTCCTCTTTGCCTCTGCTTTCTCTCTCCCTCTCCCCTGCTGAACAGCTAATATTCTTCACTGAAACTGCACTGATTCTGCAACTGGACCACTCTTAACGGCCTCGGCCCTGGGCCCAGCCACTCTCCACTTGCACTGATGCCCTGTAACCCCTCTGCACTGCGGGACTGTCTCTGTATCCCTACAGCCCCCCCCCCTTTTCCAGCACTTGTTCTGCACTTACCTTGCACTTGCCACCAGCTGGCCCTATTTATTTATTACTTTACGCCACTTACCTTGTACTGCACTTCCCCCCTCCCCTTCCCCTTGCACTTTTCCCCCTCCCCCACCCCTGCACTTGCGCGATCTGAATGACACCTGGCCTAGTAGGATCGTTGTCCGTCTCCCCTTGTTTCCTCCCCTACCTGCCTCGTCGCGCCTTGAAACACCTGTGTATAGGCGCGTTACAAATGCCATATCATATATCATATCCGGCCAAGGCCTCTATCGAGACAGTCGCGGCGGCCCTGGGTCAGCCTGTGGAGGCTACACCAGTGGTGGCGACCTAGGGCCCAGAGTCTCCCTGCCACCGCGAGGGAGTCCTCTTTCATTCCCATCGACAGGACCCCCGTGAAACCTCCGATGGAGAAGAAAAAGGGGGGGCGGCAGGAGGTCGTCGTGGATTCGGCCTCAACCTCTGAGAAGGAGCTGATCGAAGTCTTAAGCCACGGCGTTGGCATGGAAGAAGACCAGCCCATCGGGAGGGACCCCGACGTAGGAGACGACGAGAACGTCGAGGGTGCAGACGGGGCTCCTGACCACCAGTCGGACTCCCCTCAACCGGTGCCGCAAGACAACTCGGCGGCCATTTTATTGGCTATACAGTCCTTATGCTCGGAGATCAGGACGAGATTGCCGTTACCACCAATGGAGGAACCTCTCCCGACGGGGGACCCGGAGCCAGGCCCTTCCTGGAGCCCTCCTCCTAAGAGAAGAAGGATTCATCCTCCACCTCCTTTTCAACCATCGCGCCCTGCTCAGCCCTCCTCCCCGTCCACGACCCGTGGGGATGATATGGGGACTGACACGGCCGTGACAGGCACAGACGACGAGGTTTACAACGAGGATCTCCCGTCGTCACCTCCTCCCCGGGCTTCCCCGCCCGACGAGATTGGATCGTTTCATGCCATGATCGCCAGGGCATCCGAGCTTTTCCAGCTCTGCCCTGAAGAGAAGGAAGGTTTCCTTTATGAACGGCGCGAGACCAAGAGGAAGACGGTCCTCGCTGTACCTCTACTGGACGATATCTGGGATGAGGGTCTCGCCCTCCTCAAGAACCCATCCACAACGCTTGCGAGAAGGGATCGGTACGAGAAGAAGTACCGGGTCCCGGACGCGGCCCCCTTGAGCCTTTGGGCACAGCCGACCCCGGACTCGGTCGTCTCCGCGGTGGCCAGGAAGAAAGCGGGGGGGGGCCTTGGCCTCTACGTCAACCTCCCCGCCGGACGGCGAGTGAAAGAAATTGGACACGATGGGACGCAGAGTCATCTCATCGGCAGCGACAACGATTAAGGCTGCTAACGCCTTGGCTATCGTAGCCCGCTACGACAGGAAGTTGTGGTACAAAATCGCCCCCCTGCTGGATTTCTTACCAGATGACAAGAGGGCGGAGGCCCTAGAGATCTTGCAGGAAGGAGAAGTGGCGTCGGACCATGCCATTACGATAGCGACGGACATCGCTGACACTGGATTTCGCCAGTTGGGCAACGGCGTGTGCCTTAGACGGCGTGGATGGCTCAAGGCAACTGACTTCCGTCAGGACGTGCAGACCAGAGTCTTGGACATGCCGTTCGACGGGAGCAACCTGTTTGGGAAAACAGTGGACGATTCCCTACAAGCCATCAAGACTGACATGTAGACGGCCCGGGCTCTTGGTGTTCTCCAGCAACGACGGCCACCCTTTCGGAGCGGCGGAGGCAAGCAAGGTGCCTCCAAAGGTTCCGGCGGCGGATTTTCCACCTATCGTCAAGCGGCCCGTTCGTCGTCACAGGAAGCCTACAGGGGACGAGGCAAGTCGGGCGGACCCCGCCGTCGTCGCCAAGGAGGACAAGGCGGCAAAGCCTTGTCGAAGCAGGACTGAACCGGCCGTGGGGTCGGGCCCCCACCAAAGCACCCCGGTGGGAGGCTAGCTGGCGAACTTCGTCAGCGTGGGGAGTCCATCTCCACCGACCGTTGGGTGCTGCTGCTCTGGCCCAGGGTCACGCGCTCGAGTTTCTAAAGAAGTGCCCGCGCGTCCCCCCCGTGGCAAGGAAGGAACATCACGCCCCTCAACTTCTCTTGGAGGTAAAGGCGATGCTCAAGAAAGGCACCATCGAGCTTGTCCCAAAGAGGCTTCGGGGCTCCGGAGTTTACTCAAGATACTTCCTCGTGAAGAAGAAGACTGGAGGATGGCGTCCCATCCTGGACCTACGACGACTGAACAAATTCATCAAGGCACAGAAGTTCGGGATGGTCACCCTCCAGCACGTCCTGGGTCAACTGGAGGAGGGCGATCTCCTGTCGTTGTTGGATTTGGAGGATGCCTACTTCCATAATCCCCATCCTAAAGGGACACCGAAAGTTTCTCAGATTCGTGGTCCAAGGGCGTCACTACCAGTTCAGAGCCTTACCTTCGGATTGAGGTCGGCACCCAGGGTGTTCACCAAGTGCCTCGCACTGGAGGCAGCGCGGCTGCGCCTGGAGGGGATCCAAGTCTACCCCTACCTGGACGACTGGCTCATCCGAGCAAAGACAAAGGAGCTCGCCGCGGAGCACACGGCGAGGACCGTCCAACTCCTCACGGACCTGGGATTCTCCATAAACTACGCCAAGTCCCACCTGGTGCCCGCGCAAGACGCACTGTTTCTGGGAGCGAAACTGACACAGTGGCCCTTCTGGCCTCTCCGTCGGAGGAAAGGACGAGGGCCATCTTGGGCAAGGTGCAGCGGATGCTGGTTGCGGACGCGGCCAGGGTGAGGTCCATCAAATCCCTCCTCGGAATGATGTCTTCTTGCATTTATCTCATCCGCCTGTGCAGGCTTCGGATGCGCCCGTTGCAGGAGTTCCTGGATGCTCGCTGGATCCAGACGACGGGCAGCTTCGAGGACAGGATCACACTTGACGAGAGCTTCCGACGAGCGATCCGGTGGTGGGGCACCCGTGCGCATCCGACGGCGGGCATGGACTTCCAGACCCCGGGCCACCAGAAGACAGTGACCACGGATGCCTCCCTGGAAGGGTGGGGAGCGCACATCGAAAATCTGCACGCGAGGGGCCTTTGGCTGCCGACAGAGAAGTCCCTCCATATCAACGTCCTGGAACTCCGTGCAGTGTTTTGGGCCCTCGGGTCCTTTCTTCCGTTCCTCAAGGGCAAGGTGGTGAGGATCTTCACCGACCACACCACCACCATGTTCTACATCAGGAAGCAGGGCGGTACCAGATCCCCAGCCCTGTCCAAGGAGGCTCAGGATCTGTGGCATTGGGCCGTAGCCCAAGGGATGTTTCTGGTGCCATTTCATCTGGCAGGGATAAAAAAACACCATCGCCGACTCGCTCAGCAGAGAGCTGCGCTCGTGCCATGAGTGGGAACTACGACAGGATCTAGTGGACCGCCTCTTCCGATGGTGGGGCACACCCCAGATCGATCTGTTCGCGACGGCGACGAACTCCAAGTGCCGGAGGTTCGCCAGCAGGTTTCCGCAGCTGAGGAGCATGGGCGATGCTTTCTCGTTCCCCTGGGAGGGCCTGTTCCTATATGCGTTCCCTCCATGACCGCTGCTGATCCGGCTCATCAACCAGCTCAAGAGGTCACGGTGCAGGATGATCCTCGTCGCACCTGCGTGGCCGAGGCAGATATGGTTCCCGGACCTTCTGGACTTGTCAGCGTCCCCGTCAATCAAGCTGCCAGTGGACGCGGATCTTCTCTCCAGGGAAGGAGGCGCCATCCTCCATCACGACCCGAAGTCGCTGAACTTGCAGGCCTGGCTCCTGCAGCGTTAGAGTTTGGAGGTTACGACATACCGGCCGACTGCAGAGAGGTTCTTGCAAAGGCCAGGGCGTCCTCAACTCTTAAATGCTACGGACACAAATGGAAGAGGTTCTCTGTCTGGTGCCACGCACAGAAGATTAACCCTCTACAGATTACGGCCCCTCAAGTATTGCCGTACCTACTGACGCTGGCCAAGGCTGGACTGGCGCACGCTTCCATCAAGATTCATCTTGCTGCGATCTCCCGATACACCAGAACCACGGGACGGACGTCTTTGTGGTCTCATCGTCTGGTGAAAGAATTCATGAAGGGACTGTTCAGATCGTTCCCGCCGGTGAAGGCACCGGCCCCGGCGTGGGAGTTCAACGTGGTGCTGACCAAGCTCATGGGACCGCCGTTCGAGCCTCTGCACTCAGCTCCGTTGAAGTTCTTGTCATGGAAAACAGCGTTTCTTGTGGCCATCACCTCCGCACGACGGGTGGGAGAGATCCAGGCCCTTTCCTGCAAGCCCGCATACTTGACTTTTCACGACACAAGGGTAGTGCTCAGGACGCACCCCTCCTTCATGCCCAAGGTGCCGTCGGACTTCCACCTCAACGAACCCTTAGTGTTGCCTGTTTTCTTCCCGTCGCCGGCGGAAAGGACTTTGCACTTGCTGGATGTGGCTAGAGCGCTGAAGTTCTACGTGGACCGCACGAAGAGTTTTCGGAAGACATCACAACTTTTTGTGAACTTTGGACCCGTCAATCAGGGGAAGGCTCTCTCGAAGGCTTCCATTTCCAGATGGCTCTCCGGCTGTAACATGTACTGTCATCGGTTGGCAAACCGACCGCTGCCTGGCCGTCCGAGAGCCCATTCCACCAGAGCGATCGCAGCTACCACAGCGTTCCTATCTGGTGTGCCCTTGCTGGACATCTACAGGGCTGCTATGTGGAGGTCGACGCACACCTTCACTAAATTCTACTGCGTCGATCGGGATTCCAGGGAGGAGTCCAGGGTTGGCCAAGCAGTGCTGTGCAACCTGTTCGCCGAAGGTGAGCCTGGTGAGGAGGTAAGAATTGCTTAATGTTGAGTTTTGGATGTAATGCTTAATGTTGAGCCTTTGCCACCTCCCGTGGTTGTGCATGTGTGTACTGCTATGTATTCTTTTATTCATGAGCATGTGAATTCATGCCAGACCCCATGCTGGGGAAGGAACAAGTTACTTACCTGTAACTGTTGTTCTCCAGCATGGGTCTGGCATGGATTCACATGCAAACCCTCCCGCCTACCCCTCTGCGGCTCTTCACTTGGTCATACTGCCACTTCACGTGCTACCAAATCTGAAGATGGCTGCCAGAGGCGGTGCTTAGGGAGATGGCAGTCATTGGCTGTGGTCAGTATGACGCAGAGATCAGTGATTGGTTACTACTACGAAAGACAGATCAGAAACTAAACGAAACTGATACTGATTTTTCTTTACCGAGGATTCCCAGCCTGACAACGGGGAATATTCATGAGCATGAGCATGTGAATCCATGCCAGACCCATGCTGGAGAACAACAGTTACAGGTAAGTAACTTGTTCCTTTTGCGTGGCTTATTAGTAAGGAAGCTGTTGCCATGCGTGTGTTGGAACTGGTGCGGTGCTTAACATTACAACTTTGATCTCCCGCACCCCCACCCCATACTCGACCCAACTTGAAGCATCTGTCGCCCAATATAACAAATTCAACACACTGTCAAAAGGACAGTCAACTCATTAACTAATAACTATTACCTAATGTTCTTTTCTCTACTCGTTCTGCCACACCACCTAAATTGTTCACAATCCTCACGGAGCTCGGGATTGTAGGTGGTGGCTCTTAGGGGCCCGCTGCTTACATCATGTCCCTTTGACGGATTTACGGCGAAGTGTGAACAGAATTTCACAGTACCCTTGCATGTGTGTCTGGCGCGTGCCCTGGTGTAGTCTCGCTGGGTGTACATCAGTTGTCCTACCTGGTTTAATGTCTCAATTTTCTATTTCTTGAGCCGGACCATTTGGTTCCGGTCGAGGGGGGGGGGGAGCCGCCCTCGTCGCCCTATGTCTCCTGGGAGTCTGTGCCTGCCCCCAGGGTCTGGGATCCCCGAATCCCAATTCCTGGCAATGTGTGTCTCGGCCCATTTGCAGGCCTCTTTTGGGTCCGTAAAGTGCACCGTTGTGCTGGATCTTGAGTTGTGCTGGGAAAAGCAGTCCATATTTGACATTCATAGAGTGCTGTTTCCTCTTTAGATGTTCAAAGGATTGCCTGGCTCTTTGCACTTCCCGGGTGTAGTCCGGGAAGAACGCGATTTTGGAGCCGTTGTATGTAGTCGGGCCTCCGGATCGGGCCATCTGCAGTATCGCGTCTGTCTCGGTAGTTCAATAGCTTTGCGATGACGGTCCTCGGGTGGGGGGGGGGAGGGGACCAGGTATTGGACACCCTGATGGTATTCGGTGGGCTGTCGCTATTGAAAAGAAATTGGAGAAGGATTTCGGTGCCACCAGGTCCGCTAGCAATTGTTCGAGGAAGAGCTCCATACTGGGACCTTCTGCTCCTTCTGGCAGTCCCAAAATTCGAATATTGTTACGGCGTGATCTGCCCTCTCCCTCCTCCACTCGTGCCTCCAGAGATTTTAGACGTGTGATTGCCTGTGATAGCTGCAGGTGGACCCCGCCAAGATCATCCTCCACGTTCGAGACTCTCTGTTCTACTTCCCCTACGCGAGAGGACTGCTTTTGGAGGTCATGTCGGAGGAACGAGACCTCTGCTGAGATGCCGTCCATTTTATTTCTCCATTGAGGAGTGAGAAGTAGCGATGGCGGCCATCACGTCCTTTAACGTCAGGTCTCCAGTCTCAGGCGGGGAGGCCGTTGGTGGTTCCACCTCCATTGCAGTGGTGGGGGTGCTAGTTGCGTATTGGTCCATGGTGCTTTGCGTGGTACCCCGTTTTGTTTTATCTTTGCCCATGGTGCCCCCTGCTCGTCTCGCATGGTGGGGGAAGCACCTTACAAGGTCGCGGTGCAGCAGGATGTGTCCGGGGCACGAGCGCTTGTCTCGCCCCTCGACACAGTCGTGCGTGTGTCTCCGGCACTACGGAGGTCCAGCTGGCAATCTAGGGTCCCGCCGGGTCAGTGCACGCTTGTGTTCTGCAGGCCCACACGGAGGAGCTGGCTCTGGGTCCCTCCTCCCCTCCTCGTAGTGCTTCGGCGGCCCGTGTCCTCCTCAGTCGTTGGCCGCGGCGGCCATTTTGGCGGGCATTTCCTCGTGCCCAGGGGGCCTCCGGGTTTGTCGAAGTAGATGCTGAGCGGATTTCGTCCGGGAGTCAGGATTTCTTCCAGGCGTGCTATACCGCTTTAGGTCAGCTTGGGTGTCTTTCCAGGCCGATTCGGTCCGTCCAAAGGATATTTAAACAGGATATCGCGGGCGGCCAGAAGGAGCTCACGGGACTCGCATCCTTGCTGCTCGCATGCTGGCCACGCCCCGCAAACCATTTCTTACCTACCAAGGGTCAATTATCGCTAGCCAATGGCTAGTGCACATTGTGAGGCCTGATTTCTTTGACTGTGCTCCCCTCCAGCCTTAAATGTGCATGATATAACATGAAACAATGATGTGCCAATACTACACGATGGCCTGTGTGATTCTATGCGTTAAACACCAGATTTTGAATTGCACCTCTTAAAACAAAAATGCGTTGGGTTTTAAGGAAATGACCTCTCACGTTGTACTAAATGTAAATGGGAGACATAGGGCATCATGTTTTACACTGCACCGTCACATAAGCATACCCCTTGATGCCCAGCCCTCTTACCCACAGATTTACTATGGAAAGTCTGTAGGGACAATTTGGAGCTACATTGTTTTTTTAAAATTCTATTTAAAATGTGCCTTCTCATTTTGGGGTCACAGCTTAGACTGTCGGTGGGCAATTGAGACGGCAGCTTAAGATTGAGGTGTCCCTCACTAAGCAGATCATCTTCTCTTAGGCTGTTGAGAGGTGGGGGCTGATGGGATTAGGCATGCCCAAAGGGTTGGCAGTAGCCATGCAGCACTCCAGGGGTTCTTGTTCTTTCATCCTCAAAAGGTACGGCAGGCATTGGGGCTCATTCTCCTCTTAGTGCATGACATATGGGGTTTTCCCGCGCTCTTTTGACCCCTTTGCGAAAGTTCCTTCAGGATAGATTTTCTTTGGGGATTAGCAGTCTCTACTCAAACACAGCAGGCTGCCGTAAGCAGTTTCAGAGAGCCCACAGCCAGTATAGCAAACATTGAGACTTGCACTTCATTTGGGGGCCAGGCTTAACTTCCTTAACATCTGTAAATCCTATCCAGATTTCACCTTTCACTGTATCAAAACACTGACAACTTGGTCCAGCTGCATTTCTACTCCAGCCTCTACATGGGAATCCCTCTCTACTTCTGTGCTCCTCTCAGCAAGGTTTTAAAGTTTGCTCCACAAATCCTCAACACTGTCCCACCTTTCCTTGATGCGGGCTGGCAATCACTATTCATTTTTTTTATTTATTTTGTTTAAATTCACCATTGGGTTCTCTATATCTTGCTCATGTTCTCTTCCATTGCTCATCCCCTTGCTCTGTATGCTCCTAAGCTCCCCGCATCTCACGGTCCTCTGTCCACCTTGAACTCTCTCCTGTTTTCACTACTTTATCCTTCTGGCTGCCACACTGAAACTCCCTGCCCCAAAAATGTAAGATATTCCAACTGTGACTAGCTTCAGCATCTCCTTTTTAAAGACCACATCTCTCCTGGGTGGAAGCTCCAGAGTCTGAGTTCTATCACCCCTCCTCATATGATTCACCCCCCACAAACATGGCCATCACTGGATTGCATATATGTATATATCTGTAAATACTGAATTTGGTTTTCAACGTTTGCTGTAGTGTTCAGCTCCTTTCAATCCACCACCAGTCGAACTAAAGAGTTTGCAACTAAATCATGTCTTTGTCAAGCATCCAGCAACCAAGCTTCTCCGGCCATAAATTGTTCCTTTGCACAGTGCTTTTTGACGAAGCACTTTTAATTTTCAATAAATACATTCAAGGCAGATGTCCCAAAGAACCAAGATGTTTTTACCAGTTCCGATGAACACGGACGATGCTCGACTTGCAAGTTTTAATAAATGCATACTGTGAAGTTTCACATGGTGTCGTCACTTCTCCCCAAGGGGGAGCCCTTTTACATGAGGCTAGGGTGCTGTGGCCGCTACCCAATATTCCCCCTAGGGGTGGTTTAATGCAGGAGGCCCTCATGGGGAGGCACCCCCCCAACCCCTCCCTCTGGAGACGAGGACAATCCCCTGGGGTACAGCCCATTGAATATTGTCACTCTCCAACATTCCCTAGCACTCCCCAATGTGCAGAACATTTTTATTTAAAGTAAACCTATGTATTGTTGTAACACTGGGATAAAGCCAAAAGTACTAAGACGAAGAAGAGCACAGGAGACATGGCTGTGCTAGTACTGGTACGAGGTGTCCCCAAGAAGGCATGAGGATTAAGCTATCAACAGAAACAAAAAACTTTTACAATCTGCCAGGGCGGACTGGCAACATTGTATAAGTATAGATGATGGACTATCAAACCGGTCAAACCCAGCAGGATGAGGCAACTGGTGCAGAAACTAGCCGGAGTTTAAACGCTGTGGGCAGACCAGAGTCTGAGAAGAGCCGGGGATGCCGCCGGGACACAGGAGGAGTTCTCTGGGTCCAGCAGGAGAGGAGAGCCGAGCAGCATACTGGACGGCGGGGTCACCTCTGTCTTGGAAACCGGTGAGAGAAGCCTAGTGCATTGGACAGAAGGACCCCAGTCCGAGGAAGTCCCGGTGACATGTCAAAATCCTTCAGAAGGTAACTGGAGGTGCGAGAGACCTGGAGGAGACAAAAGGGTGGAATATAGAAGGGTTGGGGAACCTAATGCTTGTATACCTGGCATCAGAGGAGAGCTTCCTTTTTGCAATGGTGCCAATAAGCCCACTGACCACCAGAGACGGGTTGGAGACCTTAACTGTCGGAAATCAAGTATCCGAGGAGAGCTTCCTCATCAGTGGCAGTAGTAAGTCGACTGATAACCAGCGAAGGGTCTGGGACCCCAACAAAAGGGAACTGAGCAAGCAACAAGAACGTCCTTGTTGCAGTGGTGGCACTAAGCCCAGTGACCGACCAAGAAGGATTTGGGATTTTGCTAAAACCAAAACAGTGTGGCACAGTGTACATCAAGCTGAAGATTGTGAGAAAGAAGTTGTTAGATTCCAATGGAAGGGAACCCTTCACTGTGGTCTTGTGAACTGTGCCAAGCAATACCAAGAGAAGGGAGTCATTCTCATGGTCTCGAACTGGGTGTTGCACTAGAGACGCGAGGGGAAGGGAGCGTATTCCTCCTGGTTTTATTGGAAACTGTATAGAAGTACACCAGCAGAAGGGAGCTATTCTGCTGGACATAGAATTGTGTAAGTGCTGTGTAAAACCCGCAAGCCAGGAGCAGGAAGTCATCCTTCCAGGCATTTATGTAGCAAGAGAACATTTAAACATTGTCCGAACATCGGGCGAAGGGAGACATTCTCTTGGAGAAGGAACTTTCTGTTGGATTATCCTTTAGTTGTAGTGTGTGGGATAGAAGTAGGTTCTGACACTAGATGGTGGACTTTGATTTGACCGTCGTTCTGACAGATCCTTTTGTATTGTTTTGAGACACCATCTTAGAAGACTGGGATAGTGAGGACTTTTTTAAGCACAAATGAAAGTTTATAACCACCAGCGTGCCATCTTTGTGCCAGCTTCCTTCTTCGACACCCTTACAATACGCTATTTTTTGAATGCATAAGACCTCTAAATAAATATGTCTAAATCTGCAGTACTGATCTGTTCATGGACTAAGGGGAAGACAAAGATGCAATCTATGACTAGTAGGTGTTGCCCTATGCCAAGGACACATCTTTTTGATTACTACATTCGCTTCTTGAGTTGTTCATCCCCAAAAGTACATAACGATGAACCAGTTGTTAGGATTAAAATATCAATAGAGGGGTTTTGCGGCTTACAAAAATGCGCAAGACCCACCCAAATGCGCAAGACCCACCCAATTGACTTAATTATTTAAGATTTATATACAAAAACTAAAGCTACTGTGAAATTATGGTGCCTCTTTATGGGGCTTTGCAAGCGCCTATGAGCTCCAAAAGACACACCTATTTAAAAAAAGAAATTGAAACAAATTACTAGGTTTTACCTAAATCTGCACCAAATGATGCGGTCCATATAGAGCTGGGATTACCATGTATACAAGATGAATTAACTCTTTCTACATTGGCTGTCTATTTTGGAAAACACTTAAGGGCTGTGTTAACCAGTTTATAATAGGCAATATCGCCTGCAAGAAAAGGGCAGAGGAAACGCTGTGGTTAAAATGTTTAAAATGTAGATTTACCAAAATCAATGGTGAGCCTTATGATGATTTGACTGAGCTGACCCCACTATTTATCGACCCATTTTAAGTACTTTATCGGTGAAAAAAGAGAAACTCTGGAACAGTCTAAACCATATAATTCGGGATATGATTATTCCATCAAAAAAAATACAAGACTATCTCCTTGGGAGTAATCACGCCAGGGAAAGATGCCTCATTATCAGAGCACATTCTAATTGTTTACAATTAGGGGCTATTTTGGCCTTCAGAGTAGGACATGCAACACAGATCTAAAATGTCTAATGACCTGAAGATCTGCTGCATTTTTGGTTCTTCTGTTCCCTGTGTCTAAATATTAGACGAAGAAAATGATTAGAAGTCTTTAAGGGTACTGTTGTTTTTTTTTACTTTAGTTTTTATTCTTTTACAATTTTAGTCCCGTATGGTACTTTCTAATTAAGGTTGAAACCCTGCTAATGTCTGGGCCTATTATCGTACATGCTGTAAGCTTGGAGGGGAGAGAGTGCTTCACAATGTATGACAGATTTATGTTTGATTTTTAGATTTATATTTATTACTGATTCTAGCGGTGTATATGAGAAACTGTATTTTATTATTTAACACTTGTTCTGTACATGTAGGAATTTTACATTACTATTTTATTTAATCTCTTGTATGTACTTTTTCGTTTGGAATTTAATTCCAAATAAGCATATATTGACTGGCTAAATTCAAAATACAGTTGCTTGTGCAGGTATAGCCATTTTCCACAGACGTTTCTCTTCTCTTCTCTTGCATCAGTACCAGGTGTTGCAGCTACTCTAGTCCAGGCAGAAATATAGATTAAAGGCTGTAAAACCTCATCCGGTCTTCCCACCATAAATAAATCTTTTTTTGCATTTAACTCAATATTTGACACTAAGTAAATTCCTGGATTTGTCATGAGATCCACACACACACACTTTTGTGTGGCATCTGCACATAAATGCATTAATTTCTCGTTCTACAGCTTTCACCAGGCTTCTAATATTAATAATGTATGATCTAATCTACCCACGGACAAAGCAGAAAGGCAGCAGACATGTTTTGACCGGTGGATAATTAGCTGGGAGTGATGATTAACCTGGGCCTCCTGTTATGCATAGAGAACCCGATGGCGTACGTTTGCTGGCTTGCTTTACATATTATTTTTATTAGTTTGCCAACCTCACGACTGTTCAAAAAACATAATCCTGGGGAGAGACTACAAAACAACGTTAGTTTATGTGATTGGTTTCAGAACTAAAGACGAATTGAAGGATACAATGAATGCATAAAGACAAGCGTTGCAGCTTATTTCTGCACGATGACATTTTATTGGAAGTGTGAGATTTGAAAACCCATTTTGAGCCGTTTCCACCAAATCTTATGTAGTAGCAAACTTGTTAATCAATAGTGCCCGAACGTTTCTGTATGTAAAAAATGCGGACTGCTCTCGCTCCTAGATTAGTAGGCGGTGTCAAAGGTTCAGTGTGATGGTGAACTGGTAACGTAAGACCTGTGTACCGCAGAGCAAAGTACATAGGCCCTGGACAGCAGCAACAGAAACTCTTCATTCCACTGTGGCAAGCCAGTATGTGAGCGCCTTGCTTTTGGAGGATGGCCACATGAACGCGAGGGATATCCCAGTCCTCCTTTCTGTTTAGTTTTTGTCTCATTTTTACATTCTCAGGAATAAAGGTTGTAGTTAAGGTGTGGTTTTCAGGGAAATAGTCCGTGGGCCAGATACCTAAATCGAAACTGCCGCTTAATTTCATACTTCTATGAAATTATGAGCTTGAAACGCTGACAAGCTACACAGTGTATCAATATTATTTGTTGTCCTTCTTTAAAGTATGTTTCAAAAGACCAGGTGACGCTCATTTACTTATCACTAACGTTTTATCTTAAAGTGCGCGCCTATTTGTTAACTCGTTTGATCCTGATCTATAGGTTCATCGAAAGGTGAAACATTTGTGTGTTCTTCTTTTCTTCTATCCAGTATTATGTGCTGTTAAGTGTTAGCTGTCCGATTTATTAGTGAAAACCACTTTCTCAATGGACAGGACTTTTTCTTTTTTTTTTTTGTCTTCACCTCTTCTATGATTCTCATAGCTAATTTGAAAACAATAATTTTCCTCCTGAAAAATGGCATTCGAAAGTAATTTAACACATGACCAAATCTTCAGAGTTTGGTCTGCATCGGGATGTGTGCAACTATGAAATGCATTCAGGGCTACTTAAAGTGCACATGTAAGAAATCAATTACAAGTAATAAATTCTTTGTCTGCCTCGAGGAGAAATTTTGTGAATAGTGAGAGTTGTTTAAATACCCGCTCATGCGGTCTTATCATTGGATTCCTTTATATTGAAAGTAAATGCCACATTTCTAGGTGCAAATTTGATGGCAATCCGTACTGCAGAGAAGCCATGGATAACCTGCTGACCCGCAAAATTTCCCCTTGCCTGACTTCCAGCAGAAGCCTTTTGTTGGAAGGCCCCAGGTATGTTTCCTGTACTATTTCTTTTTGAGCACATGGCAAGTCAGCGATACCGAAGTGTTGCACTAGTCTGCCATGCTTCAACACCCCTAGTTCTTTGTAAAGGTTTCTTTTGCCTTTTCACTGTAACTAAGGTGAAGGGGGTTTTCACACACTATTCTGTTTAAAATGTTATATGAGCAGCAAACATTTATGTTTTGGTCCAAATGCAAGCGGGGATGAGGGATGCAGGCACTGGTTGAATAGGGCAGCCCTTGCTACTGATAGAATGCACTACGTGCATTTTTGATGAGATGCCCAAAGGTGGCTCTAATTGAGCAAGCAAAATGCAAAAAGCATTAGATTTGTGCACTTGTGGCCCTGGCCCCAGCCCTACAGATAAGGGGTGTATCGAACACTGTGACTCTGTGAAAATAGGCAAATACTCCCAAAAAATAAAAACGGGGAGTAGAAATACTCCCAACAAAAATAAGAAAAGACGCATGCTCCCTTTTTGCATCCACGCAGCTCCATGAATATGTTTGGACTAGTAGCAAACCTATGCCACAGGAAGAAGCTCTACTATAACTGCCTGATCTGAAGAAGTAAAACAATATCTTTTTAATGTACAGGAATACTTTGTGCAAAGAAATATTAATTACAAAACATTTCTATTTTACAATTGGGACCAATTTTACTCGCTAATAAAATACTCCCATTGTGAATGAGACTTTTTTTTTACCTCTTCAACTCTTCATTTTACTCCCAACTCATTTTACTCCCAGCTTCTAAAAAGTAGGGAGTAAAATGCTCTCACTTCATAATCTTATCTTCAGCCCTGGTGGGCACACAGACTAAATGTTTGACTAGTACATTGAGCTAGAGAAATCCATTAAACGGTGGTCAGCCATTTTTTGGGAATTGTTGTTTTAGTCACCCTTTTCCAATGATAGTTTGGGAGGTGCCCTTAAGGGCTTGATACTTGCTGCAATTATATAGGTCTGTACTCGTGTCATTTAATTAGAGGTCTCGGAGTGATTTAGAAATACATACTGTGGGGTCCTTGGCCCTGATTTTCTTTTTTCATTTTTGCAAATTGTGCACATGCCTTTATATCAGAACCTTACACATTACAAAATGTAAAAAACAAATATTAATTGATCAACTTCCCAACATACATAAAATATAAAGAACACCTACAGTGCTACATACAAGTAATTACAGTAGTCCCTAAACCTTACTCTCATATTTCTCAGCAGTAAAAGTCTCTGTGTAAAACAGCACAAACCAATATTAAAATTAATTCAAGTATCAGGAATATATCCTCTAAGCATTTTATCGCAGCAGTTGACAAATATTTCCATACGTTCTAAAATCTTATTCCAAAAGAGGTCCAGTTTATATAGTCGCTGCTTAATTAAAAATGTATCCAAGTGCTTGTACTTAGTTTTCAATGTGGCCTTACAGACAGTTTAGACCCTACAGGATCTCTACGTTTTTAGCTGCCCCGCACAGGAGCTCACACCTCCATGGTCAACAAAAGGCTGAGTCTGTCGTATAAATTGCTATCTGAACGTAGGACATGGGAATTTATTCACATATAGCGCAAGAATTTTTTTCCCTGGACAAAGCCTCAGAAAATAAACTGTAGTACAGGGTTTGAAATTAAGATTCAATGAGCAGGAGCTAAAACCAGCTCCTGGGTGTCAGGCGTCATCCAGTAGGCAGGAGCTACCGCTGGAGGACCAGGAGCGAGTACTAAGCGCACTGCAAATCTTCCACATGAGATGCACACTTTGACGTTCCCATTTCTATGATTCATTATGTTTAAATGTGTTCTAGATGTGCCTCAATTCTTCCTTATAAGTATTCTCAAATACTCAAGCTAATGCCACATGTGCATGCTGTAAGGCACCAGCTGGTCTGGGGAGCCAAAAGTATCACCTGGTAGCTCTTGGCTTTAAGCTAACCAGGCTCTTTTAGGCTCCAAGCAGGAGCTAAAAAGCTCTCCGTTCCCTTCAATTTCGAATCCTGGTAGTTGGAAATAACTTCTCTCATCCGGCACCAGTTGGCGTCCCACAGAGCTTTCTTAACTAGCTGAGGACAAAGTTCCAAAGAGGCAGGTGTTTGGTCACAACTGGTCAGAACTTCAATAGTCAGCAATCCATTTTACCAGACAAGGGATGCTCAGAGATGTTTCATGATCTCCAATCTGGTAAATATTGAGTGCAGTGGGGCACATAATATCTTATACAAAAGAGCCAATGATTTCCACTTCATGCTGGCTAAGATTGATAATGACCCAAGCTCATAACGTATCACAGCAGGAATGTTTCTCCATATACATCAACTGCCATTCCTGCTCCTGGATCTTGCATAAACGATCTGTATTCTAGAGAAGAGCTGGGATAATTTTAGCCTTTATAGTATTTTATACCAGCTCCCCTGAAAGTGAGATGGCGCAAAACTCAGAATATTCCACCTTGTTTGCCTAGTTCCCTTCCTGCTACACCATCCACTCTGCTTAGTTGCTTACCAGTTTACTCAAAGTAGAGATCAAAGATTCCATCCAGTCTGTACATCTACAGATGTACTTCAATACCTTGCCCTGTGGTTAGCCTCCAGCGCTCGCTTTGCCTTACGATTATGAATGCATTATATATTAGCACCCGTGGGAGAGAGTGGGCCAATTCGGAGGCTGGGAACTCGAACAGAATCTGCAAGTAGCTGTCTGCATTTCATGCCGGGCTGCTGCGCATGTACTCAGCCTTCCCCCTACCCCAGGTCAAGGTTCCACTGGAGATCCAACCCGGAGACCCCCTTCCCACTCACCTGCACATTTCTTTGCTCACATTCAGGTCCTGGAAACAACTTGATTCCGATCACGGCTGTATGGGTCATGCTTTTTAAGGAAAGCATGAATTGCGCCAATCCTGGTTCCCTTGAAAACGAACAAACCAAGTATCGGGAACCCAGATGGCATCTCTTGAGTGCTGATAGCAATAAATATCACTTTCATGGATATGCTGGGCTGGAATGCTGTGCTTTTGCTTACCTGACTCTGGCTTGAGCAACGTTAGGGGCCCTGCCCTCCCCCGAAAGTGGTAATTAACACTATATTGAAAACAGCTGATATCAATGACAGACAAGGGCTGTCTTGTCCACCTGAAGTTGACAATTAACCTGCCTGCTGCAAAACCATACTATGTACTTGATCTCAGGCTATAACTTTCCTTTAATATTATGAACTTTTTATTTTAATGAAACTTCTGAACGTACACAGTAAATGATGGGTCAAGCATACAAAATAAACTTGACTGCCCTGCCCAACACCGACTGCACCCAGCTGCACAGAGGTGCACACTGAACAATGTTTTCAAAGCCTTATTTAATCATGTACATTTAAGACATTCCTCTCTCTAATGTATTCAGTGGTACAGAATAAATGCTGTTTTGTTGCTAATTTTATGTCTTGGGTACAAATAACTTCTGGTGACTTAATATTAGTACAACATTGCTAATCAAATATGATTATTTGCTAATCAAGAAAATATTTATTAGCAAATTCTGCTAATCAGTTTTTGAAAACTATGTCTTGGAGTACACAAAGCCCACATGTCTAGATGAACAGCTGAATCTGAATGTTGCTTTGTTCTGTCTACTAGATTTACCTTTTAAGGGCACAGTGTCCTACTTCACTGGGTGAAAACATATGATATGAGTCATTTATAACGCGCCTGTATACAAGTGTTTCTAGGTGTGACTGGACAAGGGCGGGAAGACAGGGAGGACAAAACAATGATCTTGCTAGGCCTTGTGTGATTCAGATCGTGCACGTGCGAGGCGCAAAGTGCAGCCGGAGGAAGAGGGGAAGTGCCAGGTGGAGGGAACGGGGGAGTGCAATCAGGGCAGCAATGCTCTGAGTAAGTGCAGCTAGGGCAAGGGCAACACAGCTCTGGTTAAGTGCAAGGAGGCAGGGGACTGCAGGGTTCCAGATACAGCCCCTAGTGCGTGGTAGGCCTGGAGGAAGAGCAAGGGCTACTGGTCAATGGGGTGGGGCATGATACCTGTGAGACTCTGAGGGTAGCCAGGCAACCAGTCAGGCAGCATACAGGTTGGTCCGCAGGGGGGAGAGAGAGAGAAAGCAGAAGCGAAGTGCAAGGTCTTGAGCTGCTTCAGGTGCTCCGGCTCATGTTTGAGAAGGGCAGGGAGGCTATTCCAGAGGGAGGCACCTGCAGAGGAGCGATATCTACCCCCCCCCCTTCCCTCCCTCTGCCTGACAAAGCGTCTGACCCTCAAGAGTTGGAGGTGGCTGAACGAAGGGCTTGAGAAGGAAGGGTGTTTAAGAAGAGGCAGTTGGATGTAGTGCGGGCCCTGGCCCCAGAAGGCCCTGTGGACAATGCAGATGGTCTTGATCCTTGCAGCCACCGGGAGCCAATGGAGACATTTCAGGACAGGCGAGGTATGGTCTCTGGGATTGAGTCCAAGCACGAATATCGCAGTCCTGTTCTGGCTTAGTTGCACAGGGCGGAGGGTAGAGGAAGGCAGATTGAGAAAGAGGCTGTTGCAGTAGTCCAGCCTAAAGAGAACCAGGGCTCTGGAGATGGTGAGCCTCTGGGGGAAAGTGAGGAATCAAAGAGTACATCTGAGGAGGTGCAGCTGGAAGTGGGCCTTCTTGGCAAGGTCTGTGATGTGAGTCGAAGGAGAGAGTGGAGTTGAAGATGGCACCAAGGTTTTTAGCCTCACAGGAATGCAAAGGAAGAGGGCCCAAGGAGGGCAGCCTGAGTGAGGGGGAAAGCCTGGGGCAGGGGTCCCAATGAGCAGGATCTCAGTCTTACTGGCATTGAGGCCGAGATCGTTGGAGGTCTACCACTCTTGAATTGCGGATAGACCGTCAGGAATGCACGCGCGGGAGAGGAGGTTGAGGGTATCCTGAAGGAGAGCGGAGTGTCATCCGCAGAACACTGAAAGTTAAAGGAGAAGGTAGAGCTAAAGTGGGCCAAAGGCGCCTAGTAGATATTGAAGAGCCAGGGTGAGAGGCTAGAGCCATGGAGAACACCACAAATGGAGAGAGAGTTGGTGGAGAAAAAGGACCCAATTTGGACCTTGGAGGGTCAGTCCAGGCGGATGGAGGTCCACCAAGCCAGGGCCTGATACCTGGTTGATATTCTGCTGCAGGAATAGGAATATGAATTCACATCTTTGTATGGAGAGGTGCTTCTCAATAGTGTATTTGACACAAGCCGCATGCTCAGATGCACTGTCAAATTTGATGCCTGCTGGAGGTGTTAGAATAAACTGGGTATGTTTGAGCTTCATTTGCGGTCCAGCAATAGAATCTCTGAATTTTGACGCGTGATGTACACTAAAATCAACCTTCTTCAGAGGACATTTCGCTGACATTTACTTTATTTATTCTTGATTCCAAATAGAAGCTGTGTACTTGTTGACAAAAAATGTTTTTTAAAGCACAGTGATTGAAAATAAAAACATCCTCCTGATTTCCGGCAATATGCCAACACTGATATCTGTTGTTTTAGATATGACAGTCTTCTTTGATGAAATCTGCTTTCTTATTGCCATTTATGGGAGAGATATACCTCATGGCTCTTTTTATATCAAAGATTGGACAGCATTAGTTTGTACAATCTCCCCCTTCACCCGCAATCATTCAAAGTGCAACATTTCTCTACACCTCGTGCTTTCACGTATCTGGAGTAGGTCTGGAGCCTTCTTCTGTTTTATTGGAGATAATGTATTAAAATGGGGATGAAACATGAAAATGTCATAATGTGGCAATGGAATTTTGGTGTATAAAAATTGTATTTTGAATCCTCCTTCTGTGACTAGCTGGCTAGCACTCTTCACACCACGCTCAGTCCAGAGCCATGTTTCAATCAAAACTGGCTGACGCAGAGCCCCTTAATTTAGTAGTCCACCCTCCCTCTATTAAGGGCCCCAACAAGAAGTTTCCATCGAATATTTGTGTGCATTTATCTTCTCCTTCCTTGAATAGCCATAATTTAATGTAGGTTAGTAGTGTCCAGGGCTAGATATGCATGCCCCTTGGAAGATATTTAGAGCCCTGAATGAAAGATGTCTTTCACCTGCGCATACTTCAAAATGTCTTGGACATTATAATGGTCGTGGGCTGCTGAGTAAAGCCAGAAAACTTGTGTGTGATAATTTAGCCATTTTGAACTTTAAATGTTACGGTGTTTTGTAAAGCTCTGCTATTCTGCTTTCCAAATGGTTTATAATTTTGAGAGACTGTGGCATACGGTCATGTAACATAACTTGCAAAAACAAATGCCATTTTTCAGATGGCTACAATACACTGGCATCCGTGCCCCAAAACATCCTCGGCTGGATCTTTGTTTCCTGGATGTCTGCTAGAGCCTGGATACCACTCTTCTACAAGTTTGGAAAACTAGATGGCAGTTGGAACACTTACATGAGTGGGTTTCAGTGTGTACTTTACTAGTTGAGTGCAGTATCTCAGGTTTTCGAAATTAGGATTGGGTAAGCAGGAGCTAAAAGCAGCTACTCGATATCCAGCATTAACCAGTGACCACTGGGGAACAAGGAGCTAGTACACAGCGTTCCACAAATCGAACTACCACGTAAGATGCAAATATATTATTTCCAATATATATAACCTCTTATACTTTAAATGTTGTATAGATGTATCCTAATCTGCTATGTTTATTTATAGATTCAACCAAATACAGAGTTAAATTCAGATAGGTGTGTTTGTTTGGCATCAGTTGGCCTGGGGAGCCAATAGTAGCTCCTGGTAGAGGTTGCTATCAAGCTCCTCCATTTCGAATCCTGTTATGTGATTCCCTGCTCTTGTGGCAGCCCTCCAGTTCTTCCAAATGTGTTGTGGAGACTGGGCCCTCATACGCCAGTGCTGGCTCCTGCCATCTCCTTCCCAAACATACTATCTGAGATGCAGATTGGGCAACAGTCTAAACTCTTGTCTTGGTTATGATAGGATTTGGTATTTATACCGCGCGTGTACACAAGTATTTCGTGACTCCACAAGACAAGGAAAGGGGAGACAGTGGGAAGACAGGACAAACGATCCTACTAGGCCTTGTCATTCGGATTGTGCAAGTGCGACAAAGTGCAAGGGGGAAAAAAAGGGGAAGTGCAGGGGAGAGGGTAGGGGAAAGTGTGGTCTGGGCAACATGGCTCGGACTAAGTGCAGGAAGGCAGGGGGCAGTAGGAGTTAGTTACAGCCCCTAAGTGCGTGGTGGACCCGGAGGCAGTGCTGGAAGACTGGTCATGGAGGGGCCTGGTAGCCTGTGAGACTCTGAGGCTACCCAGCAACCAGTCACTGCAGGAAGACGGGAAGGTTAGCAAGGAAGAGGGAGTGAGAATGTGGAGGAGAAAAGGAAGGTCTTGAGCAGCTTCCGGAACTTCAGGTTATCCGGCTCAATGTTTGAGAGTGTCAGGGATGCCTTTCCAGAGCGAGGCACCTGCAGAGGAAAGAAATCTCCCCTCACTCTCTGCTTGGAGAAGCGTCTGTCCCTCAGCTGAGCTAAGGGCTTGAGAGACAAGGTATTTGGGCAGAGCGCGTTGGAGATAGTGCGGCCCCTGGCCCCAGAAAGCCTGGATGATGCAAAGGTCTTGAACTTGATCCTTGAAGCCACCGGGAGCCAGTGCAGAGTGTGGTCCCTGGACTTGAGGCCAAGGATACATCTCTGTCCTGTTCTGGATAAGTTGAAGGGGAAAAGAGTAGAGTTAGGCAGATTGAGAAAGAGGCTGTTGCAGTAGAGCTCTGGAGACATTGAGCTTCTGGGGGGGAAGGTGAGGAAAGGTAGGTAGGTGAAGCTGGAAGTGGGCCTTCTTGGCAAGGTCTGTGATGTGAGGAGAGAAGGGGGTGGGGGGTGGGGGGGTGGGGAGGGGTGGAGTTGAAGATGACCCCAAGGTTTATAGCTTCAGAGGAGTGCAAGGGTAGAGGACCCAAGGAGGGCGGTCAGAATGTGAGAGGGAAAGCAGGAGCAGGGGTCTCAATGAGATGAATCTCAATCTTACTGGCATTGAGGCTGAGATCGTTTGAAGCGCACTATTTTTGAATGGCAGATAGACAGTTGGGAAGGAGCAAGGAAATAGAGGAGCCTGAGGGAAGCCTCAAAGGGAGCGGTCATCTGCATAACACTGGAAGTTAGATGAGAAGGTGGAAATCGGGTGGGCCAAAGGGGCCAGAGAGACCTTGAAGAGCCAGGGGGAGAGGATGAAGCCCTGCGGGATACCACATGTGGAGAGGGCGAGAGAGGAGGTGGAGAGAAAGGACCCACGTTGGACCTGGGATGGTTGGTCCAAAAGGAAGGAGGTCAGCCATGCCAGAACCTGATCTGCGATGCCCAGGTTCTCGTGCAGTCGATTTAATCAGGATGTTGTGATTGACTGTATCGAAGACAGAGGAAAGGTCAAGGAGGATGAGGACAGCTGGAGTCAAGGTTAGAGAGCAGATTTTCACAGGTGTTCAGAAGAGTAGTTTCTGTACCTATGGCTGTTCTGAAGCCAGACTGATGGTCATGGAGAAAACCATCAAATTCAGTGTAAAGAGTGAGCTGGGAGATGGCCAGCTTTTCCAGGAATTTGCCTAGGAAAGGAGTGAAGGAAATCGGGTGATAGTTTGCCAGACAGGAAGCATCAGCAGAAGGCTTTTTTAGAAGAGGGTGCACACAGGAGTGCTTGAGGAGAGAGGGGAAAGATCCAATGACGAAAGAGTGATTAAAGAAATCGGCCAGGGCTGGACCGAAGGAAACAATGTGGTCCTTGATAGTTCTGGGAAAGCAGGGGGAATCACCTGTTGGGAAGACACTTTGATAGATCGGAGTTACCACTGCATTACCGCCACATTATTGCACCACCGAACTATGGGTTTGGCAGTAAGGTGAAGGAACATTCCTCTGCCTTACTGCCAACAAACAGCAAATTTATCCCAATGGAGCCCTATGGACTCAAAGAAATGGGGGCTAACACAGCCTACCATCACTTTTAATTTGGCAGTAATTCCACTGGACCAAGTGGCAGTAACGGTACATCCGTTTGGTTGTATTTTGGCAGATTTACTGCCAAAATGCCACAAACTTGTAGAGTGGCCTGATTTTCCACCACAGGCCTAGCTGTTGGCACATCAACACTAACTGAACCACTACAAAGCTCTCCCCTTTAGCCCTGACTTCAACTCTTCCCTATGGATAACATACTCCCAAGTTTCTTCCGCCAAAAGCATATAAAGCAGATTGGCACTCAGGAACCGGTGCCTCCGGCCTGCCCCATCAACACCACATGTTTCATGTCTGCCTTTCTCACTGTCCCACTAATTGACCCTTCCACCTCTTCTCTTGCAGTATCATCACAGTAGCAAAACTGTCTCGCAATTTCCCCCTCTCCCCACTAACCTACCTAACCCACCTCCCTCTTTCAGACTCCAGAGTGCCTGGAGATCATGTAGATGGTAGCAGTGCATACTATAAATCCCAGGAGCATAAGATTGCAGGCAACATTATGGCCCCCAAAGTATGTTAAAGCATATGTGTAGTCTTCATTTCACATGTATTGCGCTTACCTAATGGTCCAGTGAAATTGTAATGCTATTATTGGATGGTTAATTCTGTTGAAACCGTCTGCTGTCAAATCAGCACTTTTCTGTTGATTGGTTGTGTCTTAACCAAGAAGTAATTACATGGGCGGTTTGAGCTTTAAAATAACACAGGCGATGACAATGCTATACTATCCATCACTCATGTTTGAGGCATTTAGTGTTGCTGGAATTGTGTTCAGGTAAGAGCTCAGTAGGCTTTGCTGAGACAGCATTTCATCATCGGAGTCATGGTCGTTAAAATTAAGGCTGACCTGCATTCATACTTTCTCAGAGCTGTGCAACTATGGACGTTTTTCATTGGCCAAATTAGTGCTTAACGAGAAACGCATGACGATCCCAAGACTGCCTGACCTGAATGTCGATTGATGGGTTGCCTTTTGCAACTGCGGTGCTCTTTTTCATCCTCTGTGCTCCAGATAATTACTCTGGTTATTGAAGAGCATTCACATAAAATAGTTTGTGTGTAGCCAATAGGAATAAAATGTGCATTGTCATCAATGTTGGCGATCATCTTATAAGTGTCCATTACTTCAAAAAAATATCTGACTATGTTGGAGGGACACCAAGCATTTCCAAAGTAATCCATCTATTTTCTACAGCTTTTGTTTGTTTTGAAAGTTGGTTTTCGGCTTCATGTACAAAGAAAAATCGACTAACTTTGATACCTACCTGTGCCTTTGATCAACCTTAGCTGCCGTTAAATCACAATTTTGTTTTTAGACCGAAAGTAAATTAATCCATCTGCTTCTGAAACAGATTTTTGTGTGAAGTGTGATTTACAATTGTGCTGAGAAAGTCAACTTCAGAGTCTGATTTGATAGTAATGGTTGGTTTGTGCTCCCCTTATCAAATGTGACTGACTAGCACATGGCCCACCTGGCCTGCAGCGGATAAAACCGTCCTGTTAAACACTGTGGTCTTCCTGGGAGTAGATGATGCGGTCATCGAACCAGCTTTCTAAAATCCATTATGGCACCTTCTGTAATGCTTGCTCTTTAAAAAGGGTCTTCTTTCCCATATATTAGCAGTTAGGTTTCAGTTCTCTGTAAATCCATGATGTACTTTGGAGGAATAAACAAACTGGACTGCGTCATCTGTATGGATTTATGAGATCAGCTCAGTCTAGGCATTTTTTGCGCGGCCACAACCGTCGTTTTCCAATATGTGCTGTTGCGTAGAATAGGATAAAGATTTCTGTTTAGAGAAGGATTACAGCTCTCAACTATTCTAGAGTCTTGCTACTGTAACTTGTTTTTTTTTTAGTTTAAACATTTTTTGAGATTTTAACATGACAATGTTATGTATGTAATCAACATATGACTGTTAAATAATTGATGCGAGAAAGACACAGTGAAAGTAATTTGTTTTTGCAACAAACTTTATTAGGTTATCAAAATCGGAGAGTAAACACTTTTTTACAAAATGAACATACTTTAGTCTTAGAAACAAAAAAAGGTGGACCGATGGGGGGGGGGGGGCAGGGGAGGGTGAAGGAAGTTATCGAGTCCGACATGCCTCAAATATACGTTTATCATCCAAACAGTTAATTGAATACATTCCTCATCTCTGCATAGTTTTCCATTGTACCTCATCATCTTTGGTAGGAAACCTTTTCCTTTGCCACCAGTCATCACAGCAGGCTTTAGCAATACTTTTCTGTAGACGTGACATTTTTTGTTTCTTTGCCATTATAAGTACATTTTTGTTTTGCATCCGACAAGCCTTGTATCTTTTAAACTAAATTGAAGGGGAGAGCTTTAAGGAAAATTGGATCCCTCCGCTGATCTGGTTCCGAAATCGATAATTCTTCCTGATGCCAGTTCTAAACCTAAGATGCACCGAATTGCTTTTCTGGGAAACAAATGGTCAATGAGCCACTTTATAAGAAAGCCCCTTCCGCAAAAAACTTTGACCTTCTACAGTTCCAGAACATGTGGATCATGGAACCCATTTCTTTCTTACAGCCCCAACATAGATTACAAGAAAGCATTTTGTACTGCCACATTTTGTTTGGATGTATTCATTGTGTATAATCGTTTGTTGTGTGTGCAGATTCAATTCCAGTCACTTCGGGGAATCTCCATGCCTAATTCCCTTTCCCATGCCATCTTACCTTTTCCTGGAGCCAAAACATTTTTACGGGATTTAAGGCGATTGTATAATGTAGCTGCTAAGGGATTCGATATTGAGATTTGAATTATAGTGAACATTATGCACTTTAGAATTTAAAGGGTAAAGTAATGAAAAGCACAAAGTAATAAAAAAAAAAAAGGAATGTGTAATGGATTGCTTCCTCCCCTTGATTTCCTACCTTAGATATACCATACCCAATCACAGCTGCCTTCAGTAACTTTTATAATGTTTTTCACTTCAGGCGGTGAAGTGTAGCTCAACTCTATGCCATTGCACCCCTTACGCCAGCCGGTAAATAAGGGCGAGTATCTATGGAGCCAGCTGCGTCCTATGATCGGTATTACCCGAATTGTTCGTTTACAATTGTTCGAATGACACAATTGTTCGAATAATAGGAGTCCTAATTGATCTTCTGCACAATTGACCGTATGGTCATTTTAATACATATTATGGGTTGGGTTGGTGTAATAATAATATAAGGGGATTGGGAGGGGGTTGGATTGGGTGGGGGGCTGCAGGGGGTTTCCCCCCGCATATATAGCCTAATTGACCGTTTAAATTCGGTCAATTGTGCAGAAGGTCATTTGTTATTCAAACAATTGACATTCGAACAATTCGTATACAACCCTATGATCCCATTTCCCTTTTTCAGTGCTGCATTTACTTCTTCATGCAAAATACCCCTAAATACCTTTACGCCCTGCTCATGCTCCGGGAGACTAGCTTCTGCATCAGATCCCTATAGTGAGTCTTCCTTGCCTTCGAGAAGGTCACAACACCTATTGAGGGTGCTTCCAGCCCTCGCACACTAATGCCCTCTGGGAGCTTCCAACCAAACTCTTCACTTTTTCACAAGATGTGGAAAAGTCTCTGGCACCAGATCTTTGATCAAAGAGGGCCCTATCACTTAGTGAGGGGGAGGGGAGAATGTTTCTCCGGTTAACAAACACAAAAAGAAGCACAGGAAGAGGTCCCAATCTCCCAGTGGTTCTAGACATCACTGTTCTTCGTCCACGATGGAAACTAAGTCATCACTGCCACTCCAGGGATGCTGATGAGACCTCCAAGGAGTAATCGCTTGCTCAGTTACCTTTCCTCACTAAGTGTTTCTCAGTGCGACCGTGCAAGGAACTCTGGTTCAAGATGCTTGACGCTTTTGGCAAGGCCCTGGGACGGACTGCTTCGATCTCCGCGATGATTGCAGCTCTAGGTTCCACTGTGCTTGTAGAGGCTGGCCAAGGTTCCTTCTCTATATACAAACACACACCAGCTGACAGTTCTGGTGCTTTCTATGGTGACTGCTTCACTCCGACACCACTCAGCTCTGCCTTCAGTTGTCAAGTCTGCTGTCTTACGTATCAGCTGTGGCAGCGGGCACTTTACTGTATTAAGCTCCAGTGTTTAGGAGCAAGTTATTTTCAAAGATGGGCCATATCTTCAATGAGGAATGTAGTCCCATATAAGTTGAAATAGGGGTTTCACACTCATTGGTTTGGGATTCCCTTCCTCCTCTCTGGTAAAGTGCAAAATATTCCTGATCAGTTCTACGGAGATGGTGTGGACCTTGTGAATTTGTATTCTGGCTTCTGAGATGCCTGCGTGCTTAACACGTCCTTTGGTGGACGTTTTGCTACCTCTTGTATATGGCAAGCCTCTAGTGTCCTTTCAGAATACCCTTGCCGAAGTAGGGCTGGGGCTGGCTACTCCCACTGGACCTACAGTCCAAAATTGCTCTGACTGAAAATTTGGGAGAGCGTCCTCCTAGGGAGACACTGCTTTCCTTTAATCCTGCTGTAACTGCCCCTGTTGACTGTGTGGCAGAAGCCTGCCTCTTTTTCAGTGGACCACAACTGCCAAAAAAGCCCAGGCTACCACCTTCTACTCTTGGGTTCTTGTCTACCCATCCCTCAAATTAGCACATGGTGTTTCAGGTGTCTAAGACCGCTACCTTCCCTTCCCTTCCTTGCTCCCAGACGGGGTGAGCAAGAAATGCTTGGGGCTGTAAGGTATTTGCCTTAGGCTGCCTGGTTCTTAGTGCTATAAGCACCACTTCTGCTCTAGCAAAGTAGGTCATGCCCTGTGTACCATGATCTGAGGTGGTTTCCCATATAGGAGCTTGCCAATTGAAAATTGTGATGGGCCCATCCCTCCGTGGTTGGGGTGCCCACTTGGGGGTAGGATGGGCTCTGATGGTGCAGCCTCTGGTTCCAGTCTGAGACTTGGGAGCACATCGACCTGCTAGAACTGCAGGCCATCTGGCTGGCACTGGTGTCCTTACTTTTCCTCAGTGCGTTGGTACACATGACCTGTTTTTGATGGACAAATGCGACAATGCACTACTTAAACAAGAGCTGTGGTGTAGGGTCACTGCCTCTGTGCAGAGAACAATGCGTTTGTGGTTCTGGGCTTTGAAGAGGGAATTGGTCATCTTGTGGGAACAGTGAAACTGGCTGCAGATTCACTTCAGGAAGTAAACCTTATTCTCCCAGGAGTAAAAGCTCTGCCAGGATCTTTGCCTATTGGGGGGGGGACTGCTTTGCCTCCAGTCTTAACGGGAAGTGCGAGTGGTTCTGCTCGTGGTAATTCCTCACCATGGAGCCCCAGGGAATGAATGCCCCTGTGCTGGACATCGATCAGATGCTGCCCAGCCATTGTCTGGATAGGATGCTAGTTTTGGTCAAAAATGCACCCCCCCCCTTTTTTTTTTTTTCTTTTCCTTGTGTACGGATGCCCTCGCTTGCCTCTCGAAGTTCTGTACTGCAATGGGAGTCCGAAATGAGGAATCTGGGGGAGGAAGGAATCAATTATTCCAACAAATGATTTACGTTTGAGTATGTTTCTTTCTGATGGATTAGTCTTACCTCCAGCAGATTCTCCATCTTCCCATACATCCACAATTAGCAGATAGCCCATATACCACCTGATGTCCTGTGGTCTCTTGGCTGCTGAGTGCTAGGGGAAAATGCCAGGACTTAAGTCATGGGTTGGCTCCTTGTGTACTGGGTCCAACATCACGTCTGGAGTGTTGGGTATGTAGCCGAGACAGGGCAGCGGTGCACTCTGTCTGGTGGCTGAAAGTTTTCTAAGACATCCGGCACTGAAGAAGATAAATCTACGATGAGGAATCTGTGGGAGAAAGGACGAATCCATCAGTAAAATGACTTCAGAGAGTTAAGTAATTTGTTCGTTATTAGCTTATCTAAATAGATGTTGAATGCATATTTTAATACAATGCTTATCATGCATTACAAATGTAATATTTCCAGAAGACATTCAAGAAATAGTTGAAAACACTCAAAAAGATATGATTGTTACCGAAATGTAGTGCAAGTTAAAATAAACATTGGGACAAAACATGAAAGTAACAGAAAAGATGGCAAAACCAACCATGTGGGGGCACATGCAGGAGGATTAAAAAGCTAAATATAAATAATCTGGCTATGACCGATTAGCAAAGTGAAGTATTACGAAGCTTAATGAAAAACTGTCTATATAAGTGCCATTTAGTGAATGATCTATACAACCATCTTAGTACACAATATTAAAAAGCACAATCTGTTCTCCACCCGAACATTATGAAATGGAGCATCACATTCCTAGAGTTCATCTGCATCAAGAGACGTTGCTTGAGAGAAAATGGTTCATGAGATAAATGCAGAACTGGAGGATGGGTGCTCAATCAAAAGATCGAGCCAACCAAGATAATCATGGAGTCATTCATCAAGACCATTCCATCTTGGTTTGTCCTTTTTTACAGGAGGTTGGGCATGGGTAATACATGCAAAGCCCATCTCCTGTCCAGACCCTCACCACTCTTTAAAACTATTTGCACCCTGGACAGAGCCCTTGGATGCGAATAGTGATGACCCCCATGTTAGCTTGCTTTAATCGGGTCTTCGGTTATGTTCGGGCTGCCCAGTTGTTACTTGCTCTGTACATCCCTAAAAGAGAGGATTATCGCGATAGTAGAGAAAAGCTCTTGGTGATCAAAACTGAAAGAAAGAATAAAATATATAATTGGTTAAACTGTGCTGGTTCAGGGACTCTCGTATAGGAATCTTATCTTTTATCGACTCCCCTCATTCTACTCATGTTTCTCGAACTGCTGCACTTCACTAGACCTATTAGTGTTTCAGACCAACTCACCTCACACAATCTCAGCAGGTGAGAATATCCAAAAGCAAACCTACCTGCTGTCTATCAGAATTGTATCTGTTCACTAGCATCCGCTGTGTTGACCACAATAGGGAGGTACCTTCCATAAGACTGCACCATTTAGCATATGGGGCAACAGGGAGCTATTCTATGGACACTTTTTAAAAAGATTTATTTTTTCGAAGGTTTTCAATTTTGATCCTTTTATAATCCCATTTCTCTGGGAGCACGGTTGATGATCACTTCAGAAAGCTGTTGGTGGGCAAAATGGAGCATGCTGTTGCTGCTTCTATCTGCCATCTTTGAAATAAAGTCCCCGTGTTTCATGCCACTAGCTAATACTGTTTTCTCTTGGAGTGTAAATCTTTTGAATTATATATCCACAGATGACGACCTACCATATTTGTCCATCGAAAAAAAACAATGCTCTTAACTTTTTTAAATGAATGATCTTTTTATATCTTGGAAAATATATTTGTGTTCATCATAAAAGGTGTTCTTTGCAGTCCTGAGTTTTTTTTTCAAAGGCATTCTTAATGATTATTGAACATTTCCATTTTATATAACATTTTCAATGAATGTGCTTTATGTAATTTGTTAGCTGTTTAGAATACATAAAATGTTGTGAATTAATTCTATTACATATCTTTTCTCAATGTATTCAGATATTTATTGCTCTTATCCACCGCTTGCTTCAAACAGTGTGATTATAAGTTATATAAATTGCAATATTTAATTTATAGATGGATAATGCTTGGATTTTTATGCAGGGGTTTGACAGAATTTGGTGCTGATGTTCTAGTTTGATAGTTTAAAAATGTAAATTTTATCCTATGCTGATGGTTTGCATACATTCCGTCCTTTGGGATGGTACAGAGTACTTTAAAGCATCAAGAAATATATATATATGCATTTTAGCTACCGATTAAAATTTGCAAGGCTCTGGGAGTATGAGAATGACAAATCTACTCAGTGTAGTGACTACCTTACTCCTAAATCCATAGTCCCCTTTCCTCCATACTTGTGGGACATTCTGTCCTTCGGGATGGGACCAGAGCACTTAAAACATCAAAGAATGAAACTTTTTTTCCTTTTTATTTTTACGCGGGACCACCGCACGTGACCGTAGCCCCTCCTTCCTGAGCTCTGCCCTGCGCCCTTCAGTCCTTTTGTCTGCGTGGTCAGGGGGCATGACAGGCAATGTTTGTCTTTTTGTTCCCTTGTCCTTCATTCCTGCCTCTGTATCCCAGTCATCTTTCCTTGGTCTATGCCAGAGCTTATGGGATTTGTGTCCTGTTCATCTTGCGAACATCGTTTTGCGAGGGCGGATCCCCACTCTTTGCCTGTAGTACTTGGACCCGCAACACCGTTGGGACTCGTGCTTCTACTGTGACTCCTTCACCGTCCGGGCACTCCAGCGTTGGCTTGTCAGGTGGGACGAGGTGTTTCAACGTGTTCCTCCACCACATTTACTGCAGTTCATTGAAGAAAAAAGGAAACGGCCAGTAAGTTCCTTCCTTTTTATGGCACCTTGGCCAGGGGATGCCTTCCCAGGGTCTTCTGGGCCCGGGAGTGGCTCAAGTAGCTCTATTACCAGAGATCCCCCTGAGGTGTCCCGAAAAGGCATCTAACCAGCGCTCCAGAGTTTCCTCCGAGGACCCCTGCAAAGGGGCTGTGAAAACCGGATCTTCTTCCGAGGTTCCCCTTTTGGGAGCTAAAGTTAGGCCCCGTACTTCTGGGGCTTTTTCCGGCTTCAGCCCTGAGGTTTTCACATCTGGCACTAAGTGTACTAAAAAGTTATTTGCGATTTAAAGATGCTTGTGATAAACAGAGTAAATAAGACTAATTGAAGAAATGTTGCACTTTATGATACTAACCCACTACCACCTGTGATTACAAACATGTGCCTTGAGAGACACAATTGAAGTTTTTACAAAATATATTGAGACCGCTTGGCCTTGCCAAAGCCCTAAATTGGGTGAAACGTTCGCACGTGCCACCAACTGGTTAATGTTGACTTATCTTGAATCTTAATTTTGGAACTTCAGAAAATGAATTTTTCTGATCTCTCATTTGCCTTGGCGCAGAACCAAACTACACAATTCTCATCTCTACCCTGACAGATTAGGGAAAATCGGTCTCCGTTTGGGTACGGCAGTCTGGAAAACTAATGTCACTACACAAACAGCAATAAATAAACGTGTAGAGGTGAACAAAACTGCATTTTCCCATTTCCCTACATTCACTGGCAATTCCTTGATATGCAAGCCGGCCCTCTTGCATTGCAAGCGCAACGGGTATTGCAGATGGTTTTGAAATACTTTCTTTTTGGAACTAAAGCAACTAAAGCATGCAAAGTGCAGGGGTGGTTTGTTTGAACCTTTTCATCTTTAGATATAATCTAGCTTCCCTGTTGTGTGTGCTTTGTAGCTTTTCCATGAGACATTCTCGGAGTCTGAGAGACTGTTTGCTTAATCCAGTCTTGACACACAGATCACAGCCATGGTCGTGTGAGTGAAGGGCAGGTATGCTAAAATGCATCGTACAGTGCGGAAATGAAATTAAAAAAAACTTCTGGCAATGCCTCTTGCAGTTCTAGCACTAGTCTGCACTCCATTGTTTTGAGGTGGTTTACTGTGGATGATTGTATTGGGCATGTGTCACAACTCGTCGGGCCAAGGAATTGTTGATATGTTTGGTGGGGTTGCTTTACAAAGTAGGAGTTCTGATTTGGTAAGGTTCAGCTTTAATATTTTAGCCAGTGTCCATGTGTCCTTGTGTGCAAGACATCTTTATAGGTATGCTGAGTTTGTTGGAGGGAAGGCTGGATAGTTCCAGTATGGGTGATATGTAAATGTTGAAGGCAAAGTGACAGTGTGGATCCTTGTGTTATTCCACAGTCCAAACGGCTGGGCTGGGGTCTGTATGGGGGTCATAATTCTGTCATTGAGGAAAGCGGCGATCCAGCGCTGGGCTGCTCCTTTCATTGCAATGTCCCTTAGTCTCTTTAAGACAATTTCGCAGCTAATGGAAGCTGCAGCTGAATAGCCGCTGAATATTCAGAATAATGAGTGCACTCTAAGTTAGCCACACTGTTCTTTAGTGTGACCCAAATGGAGCGTAGTGTTGATTCTGTGCTCCTCGTTGGTTTCATGATGACTGTTGTTTTAATGATGTCCCATATATCAATTTCTCCAGTATATTACTAGTGAAAGGAGTGTTTGGGAATGAGTGGTAGCTTGCAGGGTGGTTTGGGTCCACTGTCTTTTTTTTAAATTATATATAAACATTCTTTATTGACATTCACATAAATCAAGTCACAGTTACAGATGGTCGTTCTGCCAGGTCATGTATTTACTGTTATTGAATCACATTCATTATCACATTCATTATCACATTCCCTTTACAGATTATTTATAACAGGTATTTTACCATCTCAGTCCGCTCCCCCAGTCTTTTTCACCCTATAATGTGGACCAGACTTGGGGGGACAACCAAAAGAACCACCTCATAACTACCTCCGTCCAACAATTGCATTGTACCCTAAATGGCAGTATTTCCAGTGTGAAAGCTGCAACATCTATACTCCTACCCTGTCACACAGCGTATGTCTACTAATATGAACAGCATGTTATTACAATATAAGAAACCACCCCTGCCATCAAAACTCAACTGATCACCTCTCTAACCCTTGCACTATATTCATCAACTTTCACACCAATGTTCCTTTCCTCACCCATTAGGATATCAGTTTCCATATGTGTTTCACAACTCTTACACTTTCTCCACTTTCTCCACATGCTCTCGAACTTTTGCCGGCACCCCCTATTCTTATAAACCATTTTCTTTAATCCCATGATCTAGGCATCCGCACTTCCCACATTTGAAGAGAATGACCATCCTCTCTTCCTCACCTCATTGCAATGCATCTTTTTACCAATGCCATGGCCAGTTGGGGTTCTTTCATATGCTGTGAGGGAGGAGTCACCGCAGACCCCCAGTATGCAGTGTTCCTGGTCCATATCCAACTCATCCTCCACCAGTGAGTTCAACATTTCTACCACTTCTCCCCACAGGCTGCCAATTGTAGTACAAGTCCAAATCCTGTGCAAATATGTCCTCAACTCAACCTTATATTTGGGAAACATGTAATCCTCTCTGCTCATTCCTCTGGGGGTGTAGTACACACTGAAGTATTTTTGTATTAGATGGCCCTAAACTTAGAATGTATTGCTAGCTTGTTAGCAGCTCCCAAAGCCTGCTCTCAATTATCATCTAGTGCTCTCAAATCTCTTTCCCAACTATCTCTCAATTTTGTTAATGGCTTAGATGTAGTACTCGCTATCCATATATACACTGGGGAGGTCGGCTTACCCTCAAATGTATCCACTGCAGTGAATCCCAGGGCAGTCAGTTCCTCACTCAGTTGAACCCCAAGGGCATTCAATAGTTGCATATATTGGTATAGCATGATCAGAGTCCCACTAAATGGGGTCCTCAGGCCCTGAAAAGAAACTGTCTTCTGCATTCAACAGGTCCCTGAACGTATGCACCCCTTTTTCTGCCCAACCCTGTCGTCCCTGTACTTCTTTTAACTTGGGGATCCACTGTCTGCTTATTGAGGAGGGGCTTGAGGTAGGCTGACTTTAAAAGAGGCAGACTCGCTGCAGGTATTTAGTTATTGAGGAGTCAAGGAATCACAGGCATCGGGTCCCTGCGTTTTTGTGTTTTTTTTTTTGTTTTTTTTTTAAATGTACATTGGGGAGACGGTGGTCTTCTAAAGATTCTGCATGGTTACAGGAGCCTATTGTAGCGAGTAAGTTCTGCAGGGAGAAAAGGCACACATAGGTTAGCAGCTTTTTTTCTGGCTGCGGCTATGTCTCCCTAGTAGTGTTGGGAGGGTGGGGGGGTGGTCCTTTATCTTTATTTTCATGAATTTGTATCTTTTTGCTGAAGTGGTCCATGATCTGATGGTGTAGTTTTTGAGTCAGAATTTAGGTTGTGTGGCAGGCTGCCAGGGATTTAAATTCTTGAGCGATCTTTAATGTTTTGTTTTGGCTGTTGTGAAAATTGTGTCGAGGGGTATTGTGCTTTCTTGGCTTTCATTCCTGCCTTGTAGAACTGTTGCTGATGATCGTGGGAAAATCTGTCTAGATGCAAGTTGTGTTCCCTCCAGTGTTTGTTTTTGATTCACCTCCTTTACCTTGTGTCACCTTTTTCAGTGTACTTTTCGGAGTAGTTTTGCAGAAAACGTCTTCTGCAATTCTTTTAAGGTTTTTTGGAGTGATGTTGTCTAAAGCTGAATTAATCCAGTTACGAATGTTGCTCCTCATCAGCAGGTTTTCTTGGTAGCTCTGTGACGGTTGTTCTTTGACCCAGTCTAAAAGTGTGCTGATTCACACTTCTCCCAGTGTCTGGGCAGGGACAACGGTTCTAAGGACGGTTCTGCAAGTGGTGATGTCTCCCTGAAATTTGGGAACGGAATGTATAAGTGGTCTCCCAAGGCAAGGTGGACTGAGGAGCAGACTGTGAAAGTTCTCTTCACAGAAAATGCCATTGAGCGTATGCCCTGTATTTGGGTACCTCCCATAAACGATTGTTTGAGGTGTAGTGCTGCAAGTTTAGCTGCATGGGATTTCATTATGGGATTGTCATCTTTCATGAGCCAGATGTTGGAAGTCACTGAGTGTCGTCTGAGATTGACGGTCTGCAGATTGGCAGCTGCACCCGCAAGACTGTTAGCAAAGGTTGAACTGCCAGATGGTATTCTGCGTGTGAGGAGTAAACTTCATGAAGAGGTGTTAGGAACCGAGCAGATCAGTGCAAGAGCCTCCCAACCAGGATGATCTCCTCAGTGTGTTGACATTTTTCAAGTTTTTGTGGACCAGAGCTATGCCTATGCATCTTTTTAGAACGATTAGCATATTAGTAAATTATACATTAGTTATCTGATTGGTGACATAGGAAGGGTCCCAAGCAGTAGCATATTGGTAGTGAATCCTCAATTTTATTTGGATAATTTACAATTTTTCCAACTGTTTTTAGGTCCTCACTGTTGACCGAATACCACGATTTCATTCTGAGTGTAAGCGTTTAATTTACAGCAAATTCAGTTGCTCCTTCCTGGTTGAAAGGTGTGTATCCTTGTTTAAGGGTCTTGTGCCACTGCTTAAGGCAGGGATTCAAATCTCATCCCTTGAGTCATCCACATTCACATTTCTTACTTGCTAACAGTCAATTATCATTAGACAATGGCTTGTGACAGTACTTTGAGGACAGTCCTCAAAATTGACACTATCTAGTAAAAATAAATAATTCCTGTTCACTTTACTAGCACCAGCAAGCACTAATAAAAGCACTAATAACCAGTATTATATAATGCTCCTTTTTAGGTTTTGGCTCATAATATAGTAAAACTATGTCCCATGGATGGTGGTAATTGGCAAATGGTTAGCTTCTGCCTTAATGATGTGCCATTATTGCTTTCTTTTGTATGTTTCTGCAAAAGAGATTTGCTGAAAGATGAGTATTCTGGGAGTGTGCACCTTCTTTTCAATTCAAACGATCATCTTACGGAACCAATTGCGAGTCCCAGATATCTGTCTTGACAATGCTGTTTGTTTTGCTCTACTGGTTTTGTTTGAATTTTTAGTGATTATCAGTTATGGTGTGAAATTTGTTCATGTCTCTAAGTCATATCATGACGTATATGTGGGCATTTCAGGTTTCGAAATTGCAGGGAGCTGCGGAGCTATGTAGCTCCCACTTGTAGGCTGGAAGAGCATGGCTAGTTCGATACCGACCGCTGCCAAGAGCTACTCCCCATGCCAACTGATGCTGAACAAACACATCTATGTTAATTTAACTCTGTGCATTTGGGCCAATCTGTAAACTTTGGGACACAGCTATACAACCTTTAAAGCATAAGTGATCATAAATAATGGACAAAATGATGTTTCCATCTTATGTGAAAGTTAGATTTTCGTAATGCTGTGTGCCAGCTGCTCATCGCCCACTGGTAGCTAGCTCCTTCTCACTGGTTAATGCTGAAACCCAGGTGCTGCTTATAACTGCTGCTTAGCCAATCTTCATTTTGGGCCCTGCATTTGAAGCTGCTTGACATGAGCTGGAACCATTTGGCTTTGCCTGTGCTTCATTAAATGTGTCTTTGTGTTTTAGACCCATGTTGACGTTTTCCGGGTAGCCCCTTTACTAACTGTGATGGCTTGTGTTTTTGTTTGTTCTTTTCCTTAAAACATATTTGTAGCCCTGCTTTAGTAGAGTGATTTTTCTTGCCTTTATCAAAACATCTAGCTTGCTTCCTAACACCGACAACTCATGTTTAGATTAAGATTTTTTTTTAATCTAAAACCAAATAATCTTGTCACATATTGTAGAAATGGGCCTGTTATTGAACAGTTTTCCATTCACAACAAGCTACAAGCCCGAAACCTATGTACATTCGGAACCATTAACTTTGACAACTTGTACTTGGACATATTACACGACTATGAAACAGTTTAAATTGCATTTGATGCTGCTTGCAGTAAAACAAAAACCGGCTAAGAGTGGCACATTATTATTGTTCAAGCAACCTGTAAACTCTGTTAAATTTAAAATGCATTTTTTTTACTATGCAGTCTATGCAAAGCAGGGGACGCCTACAAAAGATTTCATATATTCTGATCTTGCTTTTTCTACATCACACTGAAAAGCTTAACGCCAAATATGAGTGTGCTAATCTGAATTATTTGTTTCTCTTTATTGTGAAAACCCGAACGAGACAGATTCAAAGATAGTACAATGCTCTGTTTAATTAAATACGTGTAATCGTTGTCACAGATGTCATATACAAAATGGGTGCCAATTCTTATGTTCACAAAATGCTCTTAAATTTTATGCCAAGTAGCTTAAATTGTCCACTCCCTCCCCATCCCCGTTCTCATGGGTGACTTCATGGCCTGCAGTAGATACATGGGGGGGCTCAGTAATGACCTCTTTCAAAATGTTTGTGATGTGGGCTGGTCCCCCTCTTCCTTTCTGAGGCAGCTTTGTTGTGCCTAGATAATAATCGAGATTCTTTCTAATGCAGATATAAACCCCAATGGGTTATTTCCCTGGGTTTATAATGGATGGAGCAATACATGATCCACACCTTCAACTTCATTCTTCCTGAGCATATTCCCCACTCACACCAAAGAGCTGAAAGTAGATTAAATGGGTCAGTAATAGAACCTTTTTAAAGAGGTCTGCCTTTGGCCAGCAAAAGCACATTGAAAGTGACCCAGCCTTTGGCAAAGTCCTAGTTAAAGCACTGGAGCCAGATGGTTAATAGTGGCAGATTATCATGGGACAGGCAACCCGCAGGGGAGCTTAAACCCTAAATGAACATTTGAGAATAGAGCTTGCAGCTTTTTTACAGAATGAAGGTGATATGCTAAGTGATAGAAATGTATATGTACTGATTAAGAACTCATTTATTCACAAAGCACAGTTTATTTAGAAACTCGACCAGAAGGAGCTTTGTTTATAGAATGCAAACAGGACCACATAACACAATGTCGCTCTCAAATACATGTTTGCAAGGCCTCATGATGTATTTTTTGGGAAAGGCAGCTCTTGACCAAGCCACCTGCCCATCCTCTAAGCATACCCAGGATACTTTGGTCATACCCCCTTTCCAAAGCACCCCCCTGACCCCATTCCATTTCGTATACCACTTAAAGCAGCATTTTTTTCTGCCTCACTTCCACATAGAAGCAACCCCTTGCAATCCCAAAAGTTAATTTCACTGCCTCACCACCAGAAGGGATCTGGGTGTTACTACTATAAGTATTTTGGAAGAGATCAGGGCACTTTTGCAAGAGACGTATGTGCTCATAGTTACTAGTCTTCTTATATACTCATTAGATTTTTTAGAAACATAATTTTTTAAAGATCTAAATAAACCATGCCCAAGCAAAGCTAGAGTTGCAAGCTGCTGCCCAGGCACTACTGTGACCCGGCCTGCGTTGGATAAGTGCCTTTCTGGCCCCTTTGCCCCACATTTTTAACTCTTGCATTTTTTTGATTGTTGGAAGCTCTAGTGCACTCAGTTTCTCTCTGCCTTCATCCTGCTTTGTGGCTTTAGTTGCGGGCCCTCCCGCCCACCGCTTGTGATTGGCCTCCTAGGCCCTCATAGAACACTCGCTCGTGGCAGCCCCTTTGCCTGTGCAGCCTCTTCGGTGAAGGGACCCGAGGCAAAGGGCAGCGCCTTAAGAAGCAACTCCATTACCTGTTTGCCTGTGTTAGCCTGTGAAGCTGGGCAGCCATCAACCAGCAGCGACCTAATAAGGTACACGTGGTCCGGGCGAGGTGCGCAGAAACTACTGTACTCCATTGGAACCCTACCACTTTCGTTACCTTATAAAATCCAGCACACCCATGTATGTCACCCAGAAACTAGTCCCCAAACCTCTGCATGATATATTAGCAGTTGTCCTCAAATGTAGGTGTTTTCTCCCACTTTCCAGGTCTCTCAGATCTGTGGGACTTTATACCTGCTATTAACTCTAGAAGTACTTCCTAGAAGTACTTCCATAGCTGATCTATCGCACCTAGAGGGGTCACTCCATTTACTGGTTTCCTCCCCTCCTAGGTGTTATCCCCTCTAGCACTGTTTCAGCTCTGAGTACCTCTCCACTACAGCTGTAATCCAGTCTTGGGTGGTTCGTCCAACTTCTTACACCTACAACTCCAGGTGCTCCTCCCCAATGTGGTGCCCAATTCCTTTGGGGTCCCCGTACTCCTCTAGTGCCTGAAGCCCAAGTCCTCTACCCTAGACTGCTCTATCCCACTCCTGGGTGTCTCTCAGACTGCTGTTTCTTCAATTCTGGTTAATCCACCATAGCGTGCATTCAGGTACCACCTCCCTGCTCGGTGGTGTCACAACCCCTCTCCCAACGCACCTTACAGCCCGACCGACCCAGAACAAGCCACCCCTGCTCGACAAAACATCTACAGACAACAGAAACCACTAAGGAAATAGCAACAAAAAGAATCTCGAAACTAAAGAAACAAAATAAATAACCACAACAAAACTCAAGAAAAACTATCAGAGGTGGGCAAGGGCCCCAACGACACAGCATATATCTAAAAAAAACAAGAACACTTTAAGAGAACAGGACAACGCGAGAGAAAATGAGAAGAAAGATTAAACTAAAAGAACACAGCAGGCTACCATGCCATCAAATACCAACACAGCGACAGAGCATACGCCGATCAGCACAACAGAAAAAAAGAATGCACTCAAAAACAAGGCAAAAAATAATTCTACTCAACAGCATACCTCGCTACTAACCACTCTACAGCGCAGAAAACAACCACTAGAAATATCACACATCAATAGGACACCAGGACCACACAGGAAAAAGGCAGAAACATATGAAATGAGACGGATGTGAAATGACACCTTCACCCCATACATCACCAGAACCCAAGGGGATCTGTAGCATCAGCAACTAGACACAGAGGAGGAGCCAGAAGAACTCCCGGACCTAAAACGAAACCTAGCCGATCTACCCAATAACTAATCGGACCCAACAGAAAACATCCCACATCCTGAGAACAATAAGGAAACTCCCCAACAAGATCAGACACAACTGCAAGAACGAAGCAGGACACTATTTAAGAAAATAATATAATGCAACCAAATCAACTCAAGATCGATGTCTGAACACGCTACAGAGATCTACAATCTACTCAATGACTGTGGAATCGTCATCGTCACAGAAACCTGGCTAGGTGATGGTATTAGCATAATTGACCTAAAAACATTTGACCTAAAACATTTGATTGCATTTTTTTTACCTTTTTTTGGGCCACATTTAATTAAATATATAAGGGTATGCATTAGTTTGAGGGGAAGTGGGAGGGAGCATTGCAGGCCCCCCCCTTTATTTTAGACCAAACAGTAATTAGGGCAAATGTTTTAGGTCAAATAGACCCACACCTAGATGACGGCTACGAAGTCACACTACACAGCTGTATGCCTGACACGTTCAATTGTAAACAGGTAAACGGAAAAGGGAAAAGGGAAAAGAGGAGGAGGAATTGCTGTAGCCTTCAAAGAACGCCTACAAATAAAAAAAAAAAAAAATCCGGAACTGCAAATCCTTCACCTGACATCGGACCCACAAACAAACCACACATTCATACTTCGCTATTGACCACTGACCTACGACGCAAACATCAGACACCTTCATAGAAGCCAGCACGAACCTAGCCAAACATGATCACCTAATCCCCCTTGGGGACTTCAACATATGGTTCAAAGAACAAAACGCGAGCTCTCTGAAATCACTAAGCAGCTTGAGACAGTGAGACTGAGATAGATGGTGAAAGGAGGACACAACTTGATGCAATCTTCGCCAACAAAAAAAACTTATCTCAATGGCACCACCAATACAAATACTATGGAGCGACCCCCCCACCCCCACCTTTATCATACAGTTTGTGATCCAACTACCATCAAAGCCATCCATACAGCCCATAAGGTACCCACCCTCACGCTCTGGAAATGTAGTTGCAATACTGTCAAAAACAGCAACCTGGAAGAACAACTAGAATCCTCAAACCCATCGATAGCTTGTCTCGGGAGTATACCTTGGGGTGTGGGGGGCGCAACACGCTCGCCTTGAAAGCAACACGACGCGGAGCAACACAGGTTCGATCCTCGGCTCTGTGCTTGGAAACCTCTGGGTGTATGGGTATATATATATATATATATATATATATATATATATATATATATATATATATATATATATATATATATATATATATAATTTTTTTTCTGGATGAGTTCTGCTTTTTCATATATATATATGCAATTGACAGATGAAAAAGCAGAACTCATCCAGAAATGAATCGCTGAAACAATCGACAGCATCGCCTGGGATACACCCATCACGAAAGAAAACCTTTGCAGAGCACAGTAAAAAGAAAAACAACCGGACACTAGAACAAGATTAGAGGAGAAACTACGACAAAGCCAAAAGAATAATTGATCAACAACAAATCTGAGGATACAAAAAGGAAATAATAATGACCGGATCACAAAAGCCACCAACACGCGGACTATTCAGCATCATAAATGAGATAGGAAATCTCCCTGGATGCAACAACACACTGGTACCGTCACAAACTATGCTATGATTTTGTAGATCCCTTTAAGAATAAAATTGACAACCTACACCAGATCATACAAAGTAGACCAATCGACCAGACCATGCACACCCTCCTTCCCACCTCATACGGAACCACAGAACAGGCTGAAAAATTTTGCACAAATGTCAGGAAATGAACTCCTCAAATGGGTTGGAAAAAAAGCAACAAGGGAGGCTCCCTGATAAACCCTTGCCCACCAGACATCTATAAATCAATCCTCACACAGGGTACACTGTGGTAATGCTACCTAAACCCCTTCAACCTATCGCTCTCAACAGGGAAAGTACTGCAGGCATTCAAATATGCCTACATCAAACCACTGCTCAAGGACACAACGGGCGATGTGGAAGACCTGTCAAACTACAGACCGATCTCAAACATCCCCTATCTAGCAAAACTACTAGAGACCTGTGTCTACGAACAAACCGTGGAATATGTAGAAAACAACCGGCTACTGCACAAGTGTGCTTCAGGCCCATGAGGGGGACAGAGACGCTGCTTCTCTCTAAATGGGACGACCTCAAACCCAGCGCAGATCCCCAAGACTAACTCGGCACTGATACTGCTCGACCTCTCTGCAGCATTTGACACGATCATCCCTAAAATCCTCATAGAAATTAGAAAAAATAGGGATCACCAACACGGCACTGCTCTGGATTAAATCTTTCATATCTAAAAGAAAAAACAATATGAATGAAACCATTCAAGTCCGCACTGCAGGACACCACCTGTGGAGTACCACAGGGATCCTCGTTGTCCACGCTCTTCAACATCTATATGACGCCTCTAATCCACCTCATCACAAGACACAGCTTTACCTGCTACAACTATGCAGACGCCACCCAAATCATCTACAAACTTGGCAGTGAACAAGAGCACGCAACACTAATGGACTGTCTCCAAGAACTTTAGCAATGGATGAACACTAACAACCTTAAACTCAACCTGTACAAGACAGAAATCATTGCATCAAACCACCAAAGGTGAACACAATATAGCCCACGGTCCACAGAACTAGGAGCAACAGCAACACCATCCCCATCCAAAATTGTCATAAACCTGGGAATTCTAATAGACAATGAGCTAACCTTAGAACCTCAAGTAAATGTGATAGTTAAGAAATGCTTCTTCCATCAATCAAAACAGACGGTGTAGGGTAAGGCACCACCAATAACCATCCAGTCTAATGAAAAAAAACTCATCCTTCTGCATACACATCTCAAACTCCTAAACTAAAAACAACCATACCTCTACAGCATAACAAACAGCACGCGCTTCCCCACACTGCAACAAACTACACATAGCCTCGCACAACTGCACATGACTGCTACCAACCAAAAAACACTCTGACATTCAGCGAACAGTGTCAACCGAACTGAAGCTGCCAAAAGCAAATTACAGCTCTCTTGCTCCTTTTCCTGCGGAGTCCTGCTAACTTAACCTCCCCTTCTCTCCTCCCAAAACCACTTTCTTTACAGAGCCGCCATAGTACCAACGAAGCACGCAAGTGGCGAACGTGCATGGTATAAGAACCTTTAACATAACAGAACACGTAGCACATGCTGGAAGGCAACAGAAGAACATTGCACCCGGTTTAATTTCGTGTACTGCTGCCCATGAGTGGGGTAGAGTTTAAATTCAGAAGTCTTAACCATTTGTGAGAAAGTGTTGCCCTAGGAAAATTGCGACTACCCTTTCCGCTTATCTATTCAGTGAAGTATTTTTTTCTTTTCCACACTCTTTGTACACATTATTTACATTCAGTGCTCACTACCTACAGTTGCTCAACATTGTAAAGAAATGTGTTTGCAAACGGTGGAGGGTAAAGATATTTCGTAGGCACAATCACGGTAACAAAGGGTGCATCCCTGTGTAAAGTGAAGCCCATATGTTCTAGGTTTATTTCTGTTTTCATGGTAAATCTCCATGTTGAGAAGTAGTCGGCAGGCTTTAATTTAATGGCCATAAAGCATGCGTTATCCTCTTTACTGAATGCCCTGTGAGATGAGCTCTGACTGGCCTGGGTCACAAGCTGCAGTCTGCAACCAGCTGTGAGTTGAACAGGGCTGGCAGCAAATCTCGCATCTGTTACTGCACTGCAAGTATTGGAACAGGGAAGGGGGAAATGGTACATTGTTAATTATTTTTTTACATGCATGTATGCAATTTGTAGAAATACGGCTGAATTCATGGGCGCATCTTTGGGAGGGAGAAAACAATCCAAATGGTCTATAAATCGCGGTCTGACTTGGGGGTGTGGTGTGGGGCAGCAATGATTGGCATTTTTTGAAAAGCCAGTTTAAGGAATGTAGGGGTTAATAGTTCATCCAGTACGCTACTCTTAGCTACACACAGCAGCTGGATGTGACCTTTGGAGCGCCTCCCTGTTTACACGGTCCTGAATGGAGAGATTAGCCCGTGCACTGACACACATAGATCATTGGTGGGTTTATAGCATGTAGGGCTGCAGATTTTGATTGGAAGGGCAGGGGTTCCCCGATTACAGAGCCCTTGTGCTGTCTGCCGTAGTGAATGCAGCTATGTGTATGCGTAGATCTTGGCGCGAGGTGGAATTTTACTGTACTTGAGCTGATTAAAAGAAAATGACTATCTGTTTTGATTGTGTGACCTGTTAAAATAATATACGTTTCTTTCTTGATATAATTAATTTTGAAAAAATGTGCCCTTTCCCCAACTCTGTTGCATATAGAGTTTTAGCGGGTGCAATCTGACTCTAATTCCTTTCTAAAGATGGCTAGTATTTCTCTCAAAATAGAACACAAACCACTGTCTCAATTGTCATTTATATAGTGGATATTTGTTGAGCGCAAGTAGCTTCGAGATACAAATGTTGAGCTGTACATTAGTAAGAGGGTCTGGGGGGAGTGCCTTACAGCACAGCATTTATTGCCAGCAGACATTTAGTGCAGGAGCGAATAGTGCACATTGACAGTGGCATATTTTTTTTTTTTTAAAGAAGATCGGACTGTCTGTTCCGCAGTGGTCTGTGGTGCTGTCTGATCTCCCCAAAAAGAAATTACAAAAACGAACCAGGCTAGTGGCCACACAGCACCACTCTGCCGCTGACCTGCTATTAAACAAGGTGTGGACTGCTTAACGGGCCAGCTGCTGCAGATACCTTAGTGCACTGCACTGTGCGGCACAGCCTTGTTGCTGGCATTTAAAAAAAAAAAGATGAGATCTGACGGTCTGTTTCGCAGTGGAGCACTGGGAGTAGTGACAGTCAGATCTCCCAACAACAACAAAAATGCCAACAACGAGGTGCCGTTGGGCCAAAGCGTGACTCTGCAGCTGCTGCAGCCAGTCAGACTAAAGAGTGCTGGTGCCGAAAAAAAAGTGCCGGTGTTAGCCATTGGCAAACACTGGCACATATTAAGCAGTGGACTAGAGCCATTTTATCCCGTCTAGTCACGTATTTTGGCCTCAAAATTGAACGTTTTCACTCGCATAATTTAGTAAAGCAACAATAATTCGAAAATGAATCTGCAGTAGTTTTGATTTTTTAATGCTAAATGATTGTATCATAATTGTGCGTGCTACATTGGTCAAAAGTTTGATCAAGGTCGATTTCCTTTGTCTGCTTACCTGATCGCAGAGCATGGGAGGTGTTAACAAGTCTGTGCTTCAAATGGAAACACAGGTGCTGGTCTCACTATCCCAAAGTTCCTGCTTATTCTTGAAAAGTGGAGCTACCCCTCCATTACATGTATTGGCTTCCTTCTGGCAATGACCGGCACTATGTCTTTCAAGTAAAAGAAGTGCAGGTATTCAAGACCGGCAAGTACCTGCTCTTTTAAAGCACTGGTCAAGCAAACAAAACATTAAAGCAATGACTATGGTTCCATAGTGTAACAGTCTTGTGTAGTGTGCCTTCTGTCATTTGGGCAACCTGTTGCATAGTAACACTATTTGCCCTGTGTGTGTGAGTAGCCAGATGCTGCATGGTGGGGATGATGGAATGCCCCAAAATTCTTCATCTCTACTGTGTGCACTTGAGGTACTGCTGGTTGTAACTTAGCTTAGTTTACGTATTGAGTGTAAGGTGGGTGGAGGGTGAGCATGCTGATTAATTGGTAAGTGAGTAGAAAAGTTGGTTGTTAAAGGCCATGCCTGGGGTGTGCTGGATTCACTCCCCCCTCCTTACATCCTTGTGGTTACCGTAATTCTACTTGCTTCCATTATGCTGTTTGGGCATCTCCTGCATTGCTTTTTGATGTATGAGTGGGCTGGTGGGACTAGACAATCCCTTTTTTTATTTCTTTCTCTGTGCTCTTTTGAGTTATGGGGGGGGATCAGATTGTGCATCCAGTTGGTGAAGGTACTGGATATGGCTCTTTGCTTTGGCAGGTGGTGATTTCTTTTATGGTTTGTCCTGTTAGTTAAGTAGGTATCCTTGGTGCTGCTTATTGTTATTGAATTACCTTTTGTTCCTCAGTGTTGGGTGGGAATAGCAGGTGCATGTTCTGTTGCTGGAATGCCATTTTGAGTTATGTTACGAAGGTGCTTGTTGGTGCTTGTTGTGAGTTTGGTTGAGAAAACTGTACCAGATAATTCATTCTTGAGTCTTGCAATATGGATACTTGCGGCTTCTGATTTTGTTAAAAATCTCGTTCATGGCTGGTGAACTATCTACTTTGAGGGTGTTCATCTTGGAGATCAGTGGTTCACTGTCAAATCTAATAAGCTGTGTCAATGCAATCGTGTGCGTTCTCATCTGCTGGGTATATGAAGGCTCTGGTTTTGCTGGAATCTCGTCCGGTTTCTACAAGAATGGATTTGGGTACCTGGAATGCTTAGATGGAATTGATAGACTTTTGCAAGAAATATCAAATGCAGTGGCACCCGACAAGGCCTTATGCATACAACAGAGAACCCAGTGCCGGATGTCACTTGCCATACAAGTTTTATAGACCTAGCCTGGGGGCCATACCGGGAGTGATGGACTCTGAAGACAGATTTATAAGACAGAGTGCAGCAAGGATTTTTAACACAATTTTCAGGTCCTATAAGGCCCAGTATGGGCCTCAAGTTTGGTCTATAAAGCTATACATGTTCCTTAAACCATAAAAATTTAAAAAAAGCAATCCGCCTGGAGGAGTGGTTGCTGGGAACTGGCTAGTTACTAGCAACCACGTATAAACGTGATGAGGGGCAAGGCTTGGAAACCATCAGTTCTGCAATGCCCGGTGTAGACTGTAGGCAGCAAGCGCTGCCCCAACCCTAACAATGTAGGGGGTGTGGGCGATTTAGGTGCCATGGCTGTCTGCCAGATGTTACCCTAGGCTGGAGGAGAGCGGCTCAGACAGCATTGCTGTCAGCGCAGCGCTCCCAAGACGAGAGAGCACCGCGCAGAGAGCCATGCTGCCTGTGCAGCGACCCAGCGGGAATGGCAAGGCTTCCATTATTGGCCGGGATATGCAGATTTTCAGAGCTATAATGGTTCGTTTAGCCTGGAAATTGGCCAATTGGGGGGCAGGGGGAGGGCAACGTCACTCCCCCAGGACATCATTTGGAATAGAGAATGAGGCTTTCAATACTACTAGCCATAGTGCAGATTATTATTTTTCATGCAAATTGCCTCACTTGGCTGAAGAACAGTGTTAACATTTTTGAATTGGGTAACGTTTGGAATACCATTCTAGAGTTATACGACCATAGACCAAGTGAGAAGGCACTGCCACTCTTCTAATGATATGAAAATCTGTACCTTCCTTGGAAGGTACAGGCTGACACCCCATGGGTTGGTGACTTGTATAAATAACAGAATGGCTAAAATCACATGGGGGAATGCCTCTTCTGAGGCCATGCAGATAAAACGTGGAGTGCCACAGGGTGCATGTTTATCCCCAACACACTGTTCTGCCGACGTTTATGTGACCTCCTATACTCCCTAGGAGTTTATTTCACGAACTATGCTGATAACATTCGGCTCTGTTTTGGAGCTAAGTGGTAACTATGAAAAAGATGTAGAGTGCGTTTCTTTCTTCTACGACTTATCAAGTCCTGGATGACTAGGAATGGTTTTTGCCTAAACAGTTCCAAGACTGAATTGTTGATTTTTGGGGTCTCTACAATTGCGGGCCAAATTGGATGTACAGTTCTCAAGCTTTAATATTGATCAAAATAACATCAAAGTGGCGAACCAGGTGAAGACTCTTGGCGTAGTACTAGATTCAACACTTAGTGCTGATGCCCAAGCTACAAATATAATCAAAAATTCTCAATACTCTTTAAGATTCCTACGCCTGATGAAGCCTTACATATCCCCCATAAATTGTGGGACGTTTGTTCGTGCCCTGATCTTGCCATGGCTGGACTACTGTAATGCTTTATTGGGGGGCGCTGGAAAAGGCTGTACAAAGAGACTACACATACTGCAAAATGATGCAGTCAGAATTGTAAAAGGTATACCTAGTAGAGACCCCATTTCCGAACATCAAAGGGAGCTTCATTGGCTACTGATGGAAGCAAGAATTCAGTAAAAATAAACCTCATCACTCATGGATGGATGTTTGTTTGGTCAAGTCCCTCTGTACCTCCAAAAAAAAAAAAAAAAGTTTCAGTTCAAAAGTCGGTCAGAACCACCAGATCCACAGACGCGATATTGCTGGCGTGTCCGAGGAAATGGACACTCTTTTCCTATGTTAGCAGCACGTTTTTTGGAACGAGCTCCCGCTAGAATTGAGGTTAGAAAGGAACATACTCACTTTCAGGAAGAAGCTGATGATGTTCCTGTTTATCTAACTAGTTTTCCCTCCTTTAGGCCTGCTTTTGGAAGGTTTCTGTGCTGATGTGTTTTTGGTTGTCTCCCCGTGCCCTGATGCCTGTGGGCTTTCAGCGTGTAATAAGTAAATACATAAACATTCCCCTGTACAGCTGTAGCTCTAGTTAGTGTGAGGGATGACTCTTCAATAAAAAGGTTTTAAAATGCACACCATTGTAAACCGTATACAGATTAGCCCAATAGTCGCTCTACTGAGCTTGAAGGACATGACGAGCAGGAGGAGCTAAAAGAATTTCGTAGGAATAAGACATGTAGTAAGCCTGAGCCATCTCCTGGGCATAGGGGTAGGGCTTGAGTGGGCAAGTCTCACCCAAAATCTGTAAATGCCCACTGAGCAGCACTGTGTGGGCATTTACAGAGGCTAATGTCACTGCAGTGGGCTCAACTACATTAGCTTCAGGCCCCACAATCCTGGCTAGCCCAGTGCTCCAGGGAACAAGTTGGTGGTACCAGGCCACAAAATATGCACTCTCCCCTAGGCATTGACTAGTGATAAATTACTCTTGGCGATTAAGACATGGTGTACTGTGTGCATGTGGAAAATTGAGGGGGCGGGTGACCATTAATGCCTGGCTAGTAGCTTGCAACTTGACATTGTTACCCCTGGCTGGTATCGTAGCATGATAAATGTAACTTCCACATGGGGTACAGACTTTACATCCTTTTTTTTTTATATATATGACCGATCACATTTGTAATGTCTTCTAGATTTATCCTAATGCTCATTTATGCACATCTGCAACACACACAGTTAGTCTTGCATAGTTATGTTTGTATGGCAACAGTGGACTTGAAGATTCAAGCCAAGCTATCTAGGCTGTTGTAGGATGCAAGATTAGCAAAATAGCTCTCGCAACTTCAAGCCCTCCTCTAGTGCTGCAACTGTGGATGTCTCCTTCCACCCCTCCATATGGAATGGGGAGGATCTTTGTCCACGTCCTAGCGCCACGCACTGATTAAGCGGATAAGCACTGCTGCAGGAATTCCTGCCCCAGTGAAGATGTGGAATTAGATGTGGAATAATAGTTGGGTTTTGCATTACAAACCGTTATTTTCATTAGTTTTGTTTCATTAATCTACATTCAGTACTTTGCCCGTGACAAAAAAAATGTGCCAGCACTATAATGCTAGCAATTGGAATTGAATCGCAGGTACCATTTAGGACCAATCTCTCTGTATTGCACATCTTCAAATCTTTGTTGCTTTTGCATGTACCATCTTTGGTGGTTCGAATTCCTTTTTATGATAATATATTATAAAATGCTTTCAATTAGACAGCATGAGTCTTTGTCCCATTTTAATTTTGTGCAAATGTGTGCTTTGCTGTTTGTTGTCTACGAAATACAGATCTAAGCAGTGTGTTCATTGGGATTGAGGCGGGGCTGTCTTATTCCACAAAGGTGACAGAAGAGGCAGTCTGCGGTTCCGCAATTTTGATTTGTGCTGACCGGATCATGACTCCTAGTTTCTACTACATTTTATGCAAAATTGTATTCTTGTCCTTTTGCTCTCGTATGCGGGTCCCTCGAGTGGGACGATTTATGGAAACTGTCTTTGCTATAGCTAAGGTTAGGCATTCAGCAATAGGTGAATAGTGGAAGAGCGGCCTGTAGTTGCTTCGTAGTGTACTACCAGATCGATTTGCCATCTGAATATGTCCCATCTCGTTTGGAGGTAGAGCAGCAAATGTAGAAACAACCTGTACTCCCAGGTATTCGTGAAGAAACCATACTAGCTTTATAGAGTTGTATCACAAAACCATACTATTGTTTCTATTTCTTGGCTATTAACTATTCCCATTTTATAGCTTGCCGCTTTCCTAGAAACGTGAATGCTAATGCTACTGTACTGTGTTCTAGGCGCTGATCATTGTCAGTCCTTCTTGACGCTTGTTACCACCAGTGTTTGTATTAAAGCCTTGTTGGTGATTGGTCTCTGCTTCCTATTCTCTCTTTTATATAACATGTTCCTTGATGCTGCGCCTAAACATGGGTGTAGTAGAGGGACTGTGGATGCAGGCAGCTTTGCAGTGAAGGTAGAGGTGGGAGAGGGAAGGCGGTACGGCACCAGGGAAGAGGGACGATGGCGCCACACGTGCCTCGCAGTGGGGAGGGCACTTACAGCAGCCACACTTTCACACCCCAAGAAGTGTTTCTTATGCTTATGACATGCCTGTGCTGCATAGAGAGGGCTTTTAATATACACTGGTAAGCCATTGTAATAGGGAGGATTTTGCCATGTCTTTCTTGGGCTTCCATTTAATCGTCCTGCCGCTAAGTTATAACTTACCTCGCTACCAGTTTTATTGGCAGGCCCCCATGCTGCCGGTCCTCAATGGGGAAGAATCACGTTGTCTGGGTTGGATCACCACAAGAACCCACTGGCATTGATTGTAAAGGCAATTTCATCACACTGGCTTGTTTTAATGTGCTGTACGTTTTGGCATGTTTCCCATCAAACTGCTCTTTAAAAAGAGACTACGACTTTCTACACTGTGTAAGAATAGTTTGTTGGGCTTCAAACGACTCCCCAGTCCCTTTTCTGGGTCGTTGGCCCGTACCCACACCCACAGCTTCATGTCTTTAATAGTTTTGGGCTTTAGCACCACTTGTGAACCAGAACTATTGCATTGTATTACAGGTAGGAGGGAGATGACATATGAGGAGGAGGGGCTCGAAGCTTGTGGGTGTTTTGGGTATTTACCCACCCATTGACTGCCCATGGCAGTTTCCTCCGACTACCCCCTCCCCACCTACCCCCTAAACCCTATTGTCCTGGGATCTCTTTGAGCTCTCTATTAAGCAATGACATCCACCTTTGGTCAGGCAGTGTTTTTTTTTCTAAGCAGCCCACTGAGTGTTTATGGCTTAATTAGAGCTGTAAATGGCTATGGGTGTAATTAAAATGGCTCAACCAAGTGTGCCTTCAGCTGCTGGATTCTTATCACTTTCATGCACTAAAATCTTGTTGAAAACAAGCTAGGACAAAGCCAACAGTTTTAGCTTGTAGTATTAGATGAGCATTTGCCAGGCACTGACATCCTATACCCAGGTAATTGCTCAATTCTCCAGTTGTTTCGATCAAATGCCTTTTACCATACCTACACAAAAGTCCAAACTGCTGGCTTTGCCAATGCTTTTCTAAATTGTTACAGGCTGGTGCCCTGACTGCAGATTCCGTGAGTAAAATCATTTTTACCAACCTGCCCGATTCACTGTTAGAACGAAGGACTCCAGAGCGGAGCAGGGAGGAGTAACAGTGTTTTTTCTTTTTGTTTTTAACCAAGAAGGCTATTGCAGATCAATTAAATTAGGTTCTCTTCCGCCAGGCATCTTCGTAATATTCTGGTCATACAAGCTGTGGAAACTGGTACTACAATAATTTTGTTTAATTTCAAAGGGAGTTATGAGCCCTGCAGATTAGCGGTGTTCCACCCAACTTCACTCCCTAAAAAACGGGAAATTACTCGCAACACAAAAGAGAACCGACACGTAGGAGCCTGTCAAAGAGCTCTAATAATATCACTGCCTGATCTGAGGAGTAACGTTGGAGTAAACATGCATATTTTAAATTACATGAATTGGAAGATGCAAATAAAAACGTGGATAACAAAATCTAAGTTTAAGTACATATTTTCTCTCCTTAAATGAGTGGTAGACCTGTACCAAAAAAAAGTAGTGGAACTGTGACGTGGGCTGACCTGGGCGGGGAGCAAAGTGCAACACATTTTTCATCAAGGGTTGCAGCTGTGCTGTTTGACAGCCAATTGAGTTGAAACAGACTTCGGTTTAGCTGTAACTGCTAATGGGTCGTTAGGTGGAGAATTGTGCGTTAACTGCACAAAGAACAATTCGGAATGGTGAAAATGGTCGCAAAAAGTAGTGGAATTGTGAACAGTAAAAAATAAAGCGTCGGAGCGCCGCTCTCGACCGTTACCTCACTTCGATCACTTCCTTAAATGCCCACATTGGGAATGGGAATCACTTTTTTGCTCACTAAAAATCACATTCCTCCCAATTTCAAAACACTTCCACTTCAAAATGTAACCTGAGATCTGGGAGGTATGTTTTGAATGATCCTGCCAAAATATCTAATCGCACAAAAGAGATTTTGGAATCCTTGCTTTTGATTGTTATTGATGCAGGAACAAGTAGACCTCTGGAATTACTGTCCACTAGACTGCCCTTTTAATACTTACTCAGCGCTGTGTGGGCAATATAAGTGCTGTGTTTGATATAGTGGCCATAAAACACAGATGGGGGCGATTTATCACAGAGAGTTTGCGTATTAGGAGCTAGATATTTTCAAAAAGTGGGTGTGCGATAGAAACCCTTAAGAATAGAGGCAGCTGTTTGTTTCATGAGTGAATGTAATTAACTTTGAGGAGGACTCGGAGGCTGAAGTGTAACATAAGATGTTGGAGCACACCACAACACCACCTACCAATGGCAGCACGTGGGATACTGGCCTGTGGGTCGCCAATAAGAGTGTTACTGGGGAAGCACTGCATATACCACCTCCTGGCAAGGTAGCACTTCAACTTTTCCTTCTCACTCCATCTCTCCTCCACTCACTCTGTTTCCACTCTGTCCCCCACACCAGACCTGCTTGCCTCACTGAATTGCACCTGCTTATTTTCTTTCACGACATCCTGCCTCCACAGAGAAGCACAACACATTTTTGTTCGATGTGGGGAACTCGACCTTCTGCACAATGGGTGTGTGCTCGCCTGGGCTTTTTTGACATTTTAAAATGAAATTGAATGATGGTAGATCAACCTCCAGGAAAATGTGTGGGGCTAATCCGCCCACATTTTCCTATGCTCACTGCATGACATCGCATAGGCACTTGTACTCTGGGTGGACACAGCCTACAAGTGCTGTCCACCTGTTCTATTTAGTTGGGAGATGACAGCTGGAGTACACTATTCATCTCCATAAGGGGGAGGGCCAAACCTTCCCCCTGGCAGGCAGCCTAATTAACGATCAAAGGCTCAGTGGATCCACTGTGTCCTTTTGTTGAGCTCTGAAGTTGGTGGCATCATTCACATAGTAATCAGAGTTTAATTCAAACAGGCACATATGTGGCCTGGTTGTAGAGGCTAACAAAGGACACTGGAAACCTCAACACCCCTTCATATGCAGTATGTCAACCTGAAGTCAGCTCACAAACGTAGTGTCGATTTAACAGTGAAATATCATGTCTTGGACTGCGTGTGTACAGTAGTCATAGCTGCATGGGAACCCCATTCAGTAGGCACGAGAATGTGGTTTGGTGGAACCAGAAAGTCTGGTCCCACCGCAGCTTCAAGAGAGACCTGCCGCTTTATTCAGGAACCACAGAGAGCTCCATTAACCAGAGGGACCCTTTGATCCACATCAGACCCAACAAGATTGGCAGGGCTTACTAATCCATGTTTCACCCCTTTACCTTTTCTGTTACATAGCACTCTGGTAATGACTGTTGGTGGGGACCCAGGATTGGTTCCTTTAAGGTAGTCTTAGCCTACGCCAATCCCTTTGGTACATTTGGCTTTAAAAGAAGACTAAGCCCCTCTTTTGGCAGATCTGAAGACTTTGCAAAGAGTAGCAAGAACTAATTTGGACCCTGGTAGAAGGTATAGTCTGCCTTACATATTCCACCAGTGAAGGAAAGCCAGGACCTCCAAGAGGGAAGCAAGATCCCTCCCCTAAACATCTCACTGGTAACAGAGGGAGATGGCGAATCCAGATGACCCTCCAGCAGCTCCAGAACCGGTACCCAGCCAGCACATAGAGTGCCCTGCTAGGTTCTGCAGTAAGCTTCCTAGGTCGGAAGTGCTAGAGAATCTCTGAACCAAACCAAGGACAAGGCAGCTGCATGCAACACTCTCCTCAGCTTTGGGCCGTCCACTTTAAAGGATGACACAAGTTCAGTGACGAAGCTAGGAGAAGTGCATCGACGAGCATCTACCAACGTCCACCTGTGTCTGGGTCCGGCAAACCACATATTCGTACCTTATTAATGGGGTTCCCCCTGCGGGGTGAACTACTTTATACACGCAGTCCAAGGCATGACATTTCACTGGCAATCGATACTGAGAGTAGGAGCTGACTTCAGGTTGACACAGTGCATAAGAAAAATTGTTGGGGTTTACGGTCTCCTTTGTTGGCCTCTGCAGCCAGGCCCCATGTGGGCCTGTTTGAATTACCCTGTGAATGGTATGCAAATCGCTGCCACCAGCAGCAGGGCCCAACAAAAGGACTGGACTGATCGTGCTGCCTTTGTTTAAATAAAATTTTTAAACAAATCTTTTTGCCAACAGTAAGCAAAGCACTTGATCAACAAGAAATCGGATAACAAAGGACAATGAGTTTCTCAATAACCATTACCCCCTAGTCCCCGCTCCATGCAATGTCATGGTTTCCTCAGAGTATCTTCCCCCAAGCTTAGTGTCTGTATCTGTCTTTGCCAGATCTTTTATCCGACAGCAATAGTCGGGATGCAATCTGTAGTACTTTAGCATAGTCCTCAAGGCAGTTCAGTGCTTCTCCACTCTTAGTGTGTGTAGCCTCTTAGTCATCCTGCCAAGGCCCCCTCCAGCGGTTGCCCTGACCATGATCTTTGCATGTACTGCCACAACTCATTGTCCTGAAACAAAACCAGCTCTCCAATCCCTCTTATTCCCCCTTCCAAACGTCCGTAACCCCTTGCCGCACCCCACACCCTCTCCCCAAGCCCCAGCGCTGCCTCTCCCTGCTAATCCCTGTGGCCCCCTACCACTTCTCTATACCTGTGCTGGTCGAGCTTTCCTTTTCCGGTGTTTCCTGCATAGCCTTCTCCTAATTCCTGCGGACCCTGTCCCGTGTGCTTTATGGGGGCCCTCAGATCTTGCGTGGACGCTAATTCATTCAGCAGCTGACCCCAATCCATCACAAGTGTACTTCTCCGTTCCGGGTCCCTGTATTGGTTTAGGTAGTCTTACTTCCGCTAGCCCCCACCGGCGTGCCTCTTGCAGCCACAGCCATATTGATGGACCGGTCCCTTTCTTCCACTCCATTGCAATCCTCCTCTTGGTTAGTATGAAGAGGATCCCTGCTATTTCAGTTTTTATATCTCTTTGCCCCCGGCATGAGTCCCCACAAGCACACTTCATGAGAGCATTCATAGATCCCCCCCCGTCATAGCAGTCACTCTACTGACCACTTCCACCCAGTCAGTCGCCACTGATGGGCAGCTCCAGACGACGTGACAAAACCCAGCATGGTCCTCTCCACATCACGTACAGGTGTGTAGCGTTGTGTGGTTGATCGCATGTAACCTTTCTGGTGTTAAATATACTCTGTGTAAGTAGTAGACCTGGGTGAGTTGTAATCTCGTATTCTTGGGCACCTTTTTAACTTGCTCCCACATCCGCATCCACTGCTCTTTCCAGAATTGGTGCTCCCACGCCTCTTCCCCATTTATCCTTAATTGCAAGCCCCATTCCCCTTTGCTTCTGTAGTGCTCTGTACACTCTCGATACTCTGCCCCTGCCTTCATCTAGACCCAGTAGCATCTGAAGCACAGGGTTTCTCTGGTTCTTCTGGTATGCAGACCCACACCTCTGCCATTCGTTTGACCACCATGGCGTATGAGAGAAAGTGACCTTTCAGTATTTGGTATGTTTGTCTCCATTCTTCAAATGTCTGTAATTTACCGTCTCTGAACGGATACCCCATTGTGGTCCATTGTTCATCTGACTTGAGGCCCATGTTGAGCAGTGCCTACCTAATAATTATATCGACCCCAATCATGAGAACTCTGCAGTATCGTTGTTTTGCCTGTACCCTCTTCAGCAGCCTTGACCATACTGGCCGGACCACTGTGTCCCCCCTCTTCCTATGGGCCTCCATAGCAGTTCTATATCCTGTCTCTCTGGTTGCACTTCGCTGAGTAAGCCTGCCAGTTCCCCATTCGCCACTGTGCCATTGCTTGCAATTGCGCCGCTATGAAGTACATCTCAAAATCTGGCAAGTTGAGACCCCCTCCTCCCTTTTGCGACGTAATGTCTGCATGGCCACTCTGGTGCGCCCTGTGTGCCATAGCAGTTCCTCCAACATCTTGTCCAGCATTTAAAAATATATCATCTTAATTGCATGTGGGATATTTGTGAAGTAATATAAAAGACGTGGGAGAACCACCATTTTGCAGAGTTCGACCCTCCCCTTTAGGGAAAGTGGCAACGTCTTCCAGAATTTCACTGCCTCCCCATCCGTGAGAGAGCCCTTCTGGTGTTGTGTACAAACGTGTCTTCCAATTCATGATAAATTTGGATTCCCAGGTATTTAAAGGATTCCCATTCCCAGCGGCGCTCCCCGCACATGATCCCTTCCTCCCTCCTGTCCTTCAGACCTGCCAGGGGGAAAACCAGTGATGTTTCTTCATTCACCTGAAACCCTGACAGTTTACGGAAGTTACCTAGCACATCTAGGATTACCGGAATATTTTCCAGTGCGTTATCTATGAAGAGCAGCACATCGTCTGCATAAGGCGATATATTGTGCATCACCCCTCCTGCCTGTATGCCCATTTCTCCAACGTATGACCGAAAGTATCTCGCCAGTGGTTCTAACGCCAGGGCGAATATGTTGGGAGAGACCGGGCATCCCTGGTGCGTGCCTCTCTAGATACCATTTTTGCAAGACCCATCCCCCCTGTTTTAACCCTGGCCGTGGGGCAGTTATATAGCAATTGCAGCCACTTCAGCATCCCTTGCCCTAGGCCACATACCTCCAGCACCTTAAAAAGCCATGGCCATTCCAGAGAATTAAAGGCCTTGACCGCCTCAACTGCCATCAAAGCCAGCTCTCTTTGAGTGTTTGACCAAGTCCATCGCATGATGTACCCTGCAGAGGTTCATCAGTGTCTCGTCCCCCTACGAATCCACGTTGGTCTGGATGTATTAGGCCAGACACCAACCTCACCAGTCTGTTTGCTATCACTTCCCCAAAATCTTTGTCTATATTTAATAATGAAATGGGCCTGTATGAGGCGCACTGTTGTGGATTGCCCCCCTTTTTTAATAGGACTGTAATTACTGCCCTTCCCATTGACTCCAGTAGCAATCCCTTCTGGAGTGCATGGTGATGGTCTCGCTTCAATTGAGGGACTAGAATATCCGTGAAAGTCCTGTAGAACTCCACCGGGAAGCCATCACTGCCTGGTGCTTTGTTAGCCTACATAGACTTAATTGCCGCAGTGTCTTCCCCCTCCTTTATGGGCATATCCAGACCCTCCCGGTCCCCCTCATCCAGTCTAGGCATGTGTACCAACTCCAGCAGGTCTGAGGCTTCTTGGTCCGAGTATGTCTTTTCCGACAGATAGTTGCTGGTAATATCTCCGGAAGACCTCGTTATTTCCCACTGTGATGTCACCAGGCCTCCCTCTGAGTCCCGTATTTGTGTGATTGGCGCTCCCGGTGTTTCCCGTTTTATTAACCAGGCTAACAACCGCCCCGCTTCATCACCTTCCCCATGAATCCTGGTCGTGTATGTTCCCTTATCAAACTGCTCTAATGAGTTCAGGACTTCCTTATGTAGGCTGTTTCTCTGACAGCCCCCCCCCCTTCCTGGTCAACCTCTAGTTGATGTATTTCACTCTCCAGGCGCTTAATGATGTTGTCTGGGTACCTCTGTACTCCTACTGCTTGGGACATGCATACTCCTCTTAATGTCACCTTGAATGCCTCCCACTGCACTCCCACGTCCTCCACTGAGCCCTCGTATTTTCAAAAAATGACGTGATCTCTTCTCTTAGGGTCTGTATATTGGCTACATCCTGCAGTAGCCCTTGCCTCATGCACCATAGCTTGGTGTCCGATCGGACGTGTACACCTTCAAGCTCTGCGACTAGTGGTGAGTGATCCGTTATGGCTCTATCTAGGTACCTTGGGTCATGGAATCGGTGGAAGCTCTTTCCCTACGAATAGGTAATCGAGTCTAGAGAATGACCTGTGCATCCCTGAATGGAAGGATATCCTCTCTGTAATCTGTGATTTCGCCTCCAGAGTTCTACAAGGTCCATCTCGTCTATGAACTGTTTCAATGCTTCCCGGACCAGTGGTTTTGTTATGCCCCCTCTCCCTGTGCGGTCCAGTACCGGGTCAATAGCGCAATTAAACCCCCCCCCCCACATGAATTGTCCTGCTCGTTGTCCACCCGTGAGTTCCATAACGGAGGTAAAGTAGGACTTGTTGTCTGTGTTCGGGCTGTAGGAGTTTACTACACAGATGTCCTGCCCTTCCCACTGACCCACTATCCTGCCCTCTGTCTGTGTTCCCTATCGTACGTTCAATCGGTATGGGGACCCCTGAGGCCACCCAGATCAACACGCCTCTTGTGTAGGTGGAGTATGAGGATCCATACACGTTGCCCCCCCCCCCCTGCCCATTTGGTTTCCAATCCCTTCAGACACCCCCCCCCCCCCCCGCAGTGCCCTGGAGATAGGTTTCTTGCAGTAATGCCAATGGTATCCCCTGTCTCTTCAGGTATTGTCCCACCCGAGTTCTCTTCCCTCAGTTCCCTCTGTTCCCCAGCCCTCGCACATTCCACGTGCCTATTTTAAGGCTGGTCCCACCATTGCCGGTTAACAGTATTGTTTCCTGCTGGGTATGCCACAGCTCTGAGGCCATCCCCTCAGGTGCTCTTCTCTTCGAATCTGAGCAGCGCTAGAGCTCATATTGATCCAAACCTCCAACAAGTAACTGTCCCCCAACTCCCTTCCTGCATCCTGCCCCCCTTTTGCCTTCTGAACTCCCCTCCTCCCCGATCCCTGTGTCCCCCTCAACTCCCCAACCCCCCCCCCCCCACGTTCCCTTCAACCTGTTCCAATCGGGAAGAGCCTCCAACTTGCATCCCTTTCGTGGTGCGTTGGATGAGCCCCGATTCCGGGTTAGGCCGAGGACTTTCCTGCCCCAACCCCCTCTACAGTACTGTCACCTTTTCCTCCTAGTGAGCATCACCTCCTTCCTTGCTCTCTCGGGCCATTGGACTCGACTTCTAGTGTCTGCAATGACCTGTTTCCTCGGGTTTGGACCGTGGTGATTGCCTTATTCCTTCCGTTGCTGGTCATCCGGGTCCTGCGCCGCTTGCTCAGGGCCTTTTCCATCCAACCAGTCCCAGGCATCTTTCAGAGAGGTGAATATAAGGGATTGACCCCGCCCATTCATTTTAGTTTCGCCTGAAAAATTGTCATGTTGCGGAGGTTCAGTTCAGTCTGCGACGGGCCGAGTCAAAGGACCTTCTCTGCTTCTGCACCTCCTGTGTGAAATCCAGGAAGATCAGTATTCTGGCATCGTCTGCCTAGATGTATCCGGCTTTGCGCTCCACCTGCAATACCATGTCTCTATCTCTAAAGTTCAAGAGTTTGGCGATTATCGCCCTGGGCTGTCCCCCTGGCCCTGGTGGTCTGCCTATTACGCAGTGCGCTCTTTCAACTGTGAAGAATTTCGATAGGCTTTTTGGACTTATGGTCTCCATGATCAGCTTTTCCACGTACAGTTCTGTGATGGGCCCCTCACGACCTTCCGGGTCCCCCACCAGGCATATGTTATTATGGCAGCGCATCCTCTGCCCTCATTTCAAGCCCCTGTGTCGCTCCAATGAGCACTCGCACCGGGTTCTTAATTGTGGTTAGGTCGTCCTCCACTGCGCTTACATGTTTTACCTCCGTCACTCTTTAACTGGTTTTGCGCAGGTTGGCCCACAGAAGAGACACATCCGTCCCGACCTCCTGTATCTTCCCTTCAATGATGTGCAGGATTCCTGAATGGCTGCCATCCGTCCTTCCAGCGTAACACTTTTGCTTCTTTCCGCCCTCGGACCTGTGGCTGCTTCTTCTGTATTCTGATTTTTGGTAGTTTTCTGTTTGGGAGCCGCAAAGTGGTCAATCTTCTGTTGGTGTTTCCCCATCGTGTTAGTGCTGGGGGTTTTACCCCAATCCTAACATGCAAGATGGCCGCGGTGCTTGTTGTGTTCAGGCAGGGATGTAGCGTCCCGCCCTGAGTGTGTCCCTTGTTGTTTTCTGTTCGTGAAGTACAGCCCCCGCCTCCTGTTTTCATGGGAGAATGGACGCCCCTGCAGCCTAAAGTATGCAGCCGGTGTTATCACTCTTTATTCCCCGTAGCGTGAGACCCCTCTTTCTGCTTGGCCTCTACGCTTTCTGCCCCTTGGAAGAGTCCTTTGCCCTTTGGCCAGTCTTTATCACGATGTCCCGACGCACTCTGCAGCTCTCTAGCAGCCTGTCTTCCTAGTTGCACTGGCTAATTGTTTGTTCCTGGTTCAGTGCAGGGCGTGCCTTTATTTTACCATATGTGCATGCTTTATTCTTATCTTGCATGTGGTTGTTGGGTCTGTTGTTTGCCCCCGGCTCCTCCGGTGGACGGCTATTCCCTTGTCTCTTGTGTCCCGCTCCGCCGCCAATAAGAGTGGGAAAGTGGGCTTCCTTGCCGCCCGCCTTCTCCCCGACCCGGCACAGGCAGGGCCGGGGCCCTCTGTATCTGAGTGTTCTCCTGGGTCTGGCTTGCACTGTATATCTTACTGTGTATCACCCCTTCCCCGTGGTATAATGTTGCAGGCTAATGTGGTTCCGTCTAGTGGGGCCCCCACAGCTCCTCACCTCTAACTGGGCTCTTCCCGACCTTCCCCCGCTATGATCTGCTGGCTGCTTTTCCTCCCTGTCAGCTGTTCCGCTCATCCGCTGCCGGGTATCTCCTTCGCGCCTGCAGCTGCCTTTTCCTCCCTCCTACTCGTTGTGGATGGACAAGTGTCTCTTCGGGGTGGCCTTCCTCACCCCCTGTCATCATGTTGTTCCCCAGCGTCCAGGGCTGTGCGCCGCAGATCCATTTATCCAGACTCACGGTGACATCCGTGTGTGTGTGTGTGTGTGTGTGTGTGTGTGTGTGTGTGGGGTTGCTCCACCGCTTCTGCGTCCCTTTCAACGCACAGCTGTCCTTCGGTGCCGTGAGCCTTGCAGGATGCCTCTCCAGTTGGATGCCGGGCTCGCTGCTGCGTAAGGCACAGTATTCTCTGCTAGCTGCTTCTCCGGTTTCACTGTCCGGGGTGATCTATCACTCCCCCGTATTTCTCTGTTCTGGATCTACTCCTGGGTCGCTTGGTCACTCAAGTCAGACCGTTGCGTTACCCTCCAGCTTCATCGGCTCCTCTTCTCAGCGGCCATCTTGTGGATTGGTGACTCCCCGCCTTTCCTCGCTGCGATTTCCTCCATTGGGGCATAAACAAGGCATCTATTGCCCTGTAAAGCACACGATTTGTGCCTGCGGTGCTCCGGATCACTTTACTGCCCGAATCCGCTCTCAAGGTGAAGTTTAGCAGGATTGATTACAGCTGGTTGTGTGGCCTGGGGCAGGAGCTCCGAAGCTTCACCTCCTCATCCATCGCTCGCTGGCCCTCCCCGTGGAGCCTTTGTTAAACAGGCTGGTCATGGAAGGGGGAAGGTTTGTTCCTCCCCCCTTCTGGAGATGCATTGTGTATTCCTCCCGTCATATCCAAACTAATGTTGTGCGGGGAGCATAGGAAATAGCGTGCGGATCAGACCCCCGCATTTTCCTGGAGGTTGATCTACCATCATTCAATTTCATTTAAACATTTAAAAAAAGCATAGGCGAGCGCGCGCCCACCGTGCCGATGGTCGAATTCCTCACATCTTTACCACTCTTTATAGCTATGCACTGTGCGTGAATGACAAGTGTGGATATTCTGTACTCAGTTATTTGAAGATGGATCAAGTGCCCGTTCTAAAATTGATGGAGAAAATGCTGGACCTTCATTCCCATAATATGTACACAATGCCATATATACTGGGCAAAACTATTGCCCTTCTAAGTTTCTTCTTTGGCCCCCAATGGTGTCCAGTATTACAATCTTCCCCATGGCTCACAAGAACAGCATTGAAGGCTGTGGGGTGTGGTACATAGGCTGTGATTACTACATCAACTTAATTTGTGACGAGCCCTAGTCAGTGGGAAGTACGTCTGTTAATCATCTCTTGACTAATGTATGTTCCTCCACGCAAACATTGGTGCCAAGGAATCTGTTTTACTGTTCTGTCCGATAAATACTGCCCACCAAAGGAACATTACACCTTTGCTATCACCCTGCGCCATGCCCTACACATCTTAAAGCAGGCCAGAAAAGTACAGATGGGTGAGAATGCCAACAGAGTACCACGGAAGCTGATGACCGGATTTGCTCGTAATTTGACTTCTACCTTTGTTTTTATGCTGTCCGGATTGTCACTCTACGAGAACACCCATGCGAATTTCCACTCCTGCACTATCAAATATTTGTTTTTACTGTAGCAGTTTTAGTTGGTTGAATACTGTTTTTACTCTGGGAATGCTGTAGAGGCACATTTTGGCATATATATTTTGCATTCACAGTAATTTGGCCCAACCCTACAGAGTTCCACTAGTTCTTTGGATTTGTCGTTCATTTGGTGCAAGTCCACAATGCAAATTTTACTGTGGTCAGTGTAGCAGTTCTAAAATTAAGATTTAAAGCAACATCCAGTTGGCGATTTGGGAAAGATGGTTTTGTTAGTGCCTAGTGTGAGGAATCGGATGTTGTCATCACTTCTTTCCCGGCGTTGACCTCCCCCATGTAGCCAGCGGACGGCAGCCGCTACCTGATCCTCACCCTGGGGGGCGGCTATGAGGGATGATCACATAGGGGGGGGAGGCAGCCCTCTGGAGGGTGTCATGACATCACCGGATGAGACCCCCGCCACTCCTCATGCCAATGGCATATTGTCATACCTTCACTTTTCCAACAAGCAAAGGTACTGGAAATACTTTCACAGGATCTGTATACAAGCGTTAAAATCTGACTTGCCTTTCAAGACTCCTGAAAACACTGTTAAGAACGGACTTGCCTTTTAAGATCACTGAGAACCCTTGTTAACACTTTGCTTAAAAGTTAACAGAAACAGACTACCATTGCCATGAAAACAAAAATACTGGTTTGTCCTCTTTTGGGCCCTGTGTCATAGAATGATTTCCATGCACATTGGCACTTTTGTAAAATTGTATTGCTGATTACTTATATGATGACTCTATAAGCTGCAGATTCCTGTGTATCTTTTTGTCTCCGATTTTTTTACAGTATGTTTAATATTGTGTCTTTGATGTTTTTATCTTTTGGCTTTTATGGTAAAATTACCGAAATGAAGTATGAAAGAAGGAAAATACTGTGACTAATAAGATGAGCCGAGTAATGAAGATCCCTGGAAGCCAGGAGCACACGCTGCACTCGACTTGTTGCAGGAACAAGTCTGATGCCGGGAGATTTAAACCTGCAGACCAACTGACAGGCAGATGCTGGCTGGAGAATGCTTCTTCTCTCTGTGCTGACCAAGGGATCGTGTGGCAGGTGCAGTGTCCATGGAGACAACCAGCTCACCGACCAAGGAAGAGAGGAGTGGACTGCAAATGGGGGTTGTAGATGAAAGGGTTGAATGCAATTTTTTCGAATGCCATAGTTTCGAGGCAAAAGGACCGAAGGGAAAAAAAAGTCGAATGTACGTTTATTATTTTTTTGGGGGGAGGGCGCCCCCCAAACCCTAGTTTTTAGTGTAAAAAATATTTTTTTCTTATAGAAAAGCAATAAAAAAACATTTAAAAAAAATGCATTAGACTTTTTTTTTTCGGTCTTTTTGTTTTGAAACAATGTATTCGACCCTTTGACCGGACACCCAAATGGGAGCATGCTGCAAAAACGCCAGAAGCAAAGCAAAGGCTTCTGGGCGTTTGCATTTATTGGAAGGCAGCATCCACACCACTGAAGCCCAGTAAGACGCGGAAGAGATTAGTGTGAGCTGTAAAAGACAGAGAAGCAGAGGTGGTAAGAGGGAGCAAAACGCCAAGACTACAACCGGCTTGCCGCTGAAGAAGCCACATATGCCAGCAAGAGCCGTGAGTCCACCCAAAGGAAGAGGGGACACTGGGGCGTATTGGCAAAACTGCCAAAACTGATTAACTGTAAATGAAGTATAAGCGAGAATGAGCAAGTGAGCATTTCTTAGAGGCAGAACAGAAGTATAAGAGACTGTAAAGTTTGTACGTGTATGCAGAACACCATAAGAGAAGCCCTGACAGGATAGTGTACTAGGCGTATTCAAGACCAGATGGAACAAATATAGGAGACTATCAAGTCTGAGTGTGCGCGCAACACCCATACAAGCAAAGGCAGATTTCAGTCACAAGATTATATCTATGAAGAAAAGCCCTGGCAGGAGAGTATACTGGGCAGATGCAAGTGTCGTCTGTGTTCATGTGAGAAAACCTTGGCAGGAAGGCACATCAGACAATGTCAGGTTAAACAGTGTTCAATATAAAGTACCTAAGGAAGTCCTGATAAGGATATATCGGGACTAGCAAAAGGCTGTGGAAACCTATTAAAGAGGAGAGAACCTGGCAAGAGAGTACACCAGGTATCCTAACAAGATACAGATGCAGACTAACAGCCAAGTTGTTTTGTATACCAGTTGTGTTGTTCAAGAGAAACTGATGTTCTTGAATATAAATCGGAGTGAAGAGAAATCCAGGGGAAGGAAGCCACCCTTGTATTGTACTTGCCTTTTATATAGCGCCTTTTACCGTTATTATACTCTCAGTGCACTGGTAGTGGGAACGCTTTCGGGGACCGAAGTCCAGAGTGTTGGAATAAATGGAGTAAGATTACAATACATGTGTACCTTTGGCCCACTACTGCTTAGCAGGGCTGGCCAGGCTTTGGTGTCCCTCTAGAACAAGGAACTCCATCCTTCTGGAACTTTTTGTTTTGGAGTTACACATTTCCTTTTTGAACATTTGTATACTACTAAAAGCCAAAGACATTTTCCCTTGTCGCCTTTTAATTGATTTTATTTTAGAATGTGAGAGCCAGAATAGTACTTTGGACACAGGATGTTTTGTTTTGGACATTCTGACATTGATGCACTCAGTTTTGTTTGAGGTAGGGAAACAACTCTTAGAGCATGGACCAAGAGGCATTTCCCAAGTCCCTTTTTCTTTTGTTAATACAAGTGTATTGTTAAAATCATAAGTCTCTGTCAGTCTCATTCAAGGTTCCTCACACCAGTTTGCTCAATTTTGCTCAAGTAGGGTATTTCATTGGGATGAGATGGCCAGTGCTGCATCGTGTGTAAAAATGCGTTGTCTGGATGTGAATACCTGCATTTACTAAGAAGTAAAACGATAATGTGCTATTCTTCTCTGCAGCTTAGTAGTTTGATAAGCGTATAGTTAGAAGGTAGTGGGATTCGATCTAATTGGGTAATATATATCTGCCCCTGGTATTAGAGTAAACGTGTGATATTCCATGCCAAAAGTATCCTATCAAATGCAAATAATTGTTTGATTCTGCATACTCAAATGTACATTTGTAGAATTATATTAAAGTGAATGCACATCTTATAGTGAAATGTAGAAATCGTCTGCAATTAATACTAAATAAAATGTTATAACGGTGCATATAGTGTTTTGCTTGCAGTAAGCAATTATTATGTTAACTGAATAGGTTTTTCTGTGCACCAGGCCATGTGCAAACATCAAGTGGGCCTTGGTTAAGCTAGGGTTTCTTTTCCTGCATTGTATGGTCTTGGCAAAAGCCCTACATGAATGTTTGAAGTCCCTTTCTAAATAAGTATTCAAAAGGGAAGCCTTGAAAGACTGAAGGATTTGTGCAGCAGAGCAACACTTGGAACAGTGAATCGATCTCCTTGATGCTGCAAATCGGGGATTTACGCTTGATGAAACCACAAAGGCTTCTTTGAGTGGAATAAGTCCTAATGGGAGCTTGTCATGGCAATAAATTAAGACTGAGGGAAATAAGTCCATGTGGGCTCTTTGACTAGGTTCTTGTTCAAGAAAAATAAAACTAGCACTGTAGTTGGGCTAGACATGTATCACATTCATATAAGATAAGGGTGGTATGTGGATACAGCTATTTACGTCAGATTGTTAGCTGGCAAATTACTCACTGACCAAAAATAATTTGTCACCCTTTTGTACCAAATTACAATGACCTTTTCTGGTGGAGTTCGTCTATACACTTTTTTGCTACCTCATTTTTCCCGTTTCCTCCACGTACCATCTTTTTTCTCCTGCCTCCATAATAAGTACTGAAGTCTGCTAGATTTAGAAAGCATCAGTCACTTTTTCCTCTCACATTTTGTGGCCTTCCCATTTGCTGGCTCTTTGGTGTTGAAAAGTCAAGCCCTCTGTAGTCCACATTTCTGGTGGATGTCAGTGGTGCCAATGAGGGTTAGTCAAACTTAGTTCTACAGCAGTCTATGGCAAATTAATGACTTCTCCCTGGGAGTTTTGGTTGAGGAGCATTTTTATAGCGCTGAACTGTCTTTTTGATTGGTCCAAAGCCCTGCTGCGTTCTGAATTGACATTCATTGACACAATCAAGCAGCACATTACATTACGTTATATATGCAATTATAGTAGAGGTAACAATACAGATTCAACTTTGCTATTAACATTAATTTGTTTATATGCATGGTTGGTTTGGGCCGTGGCTTGCCTCTATTCAGGTTATATTTGGGTGTGCAAGGTCTCGCATTTGAGCATGACCGATCAGCAAATGAAGTGATGTTGCACCTAAGAATTATATATGCATGGACAGAGGTATTACAGTGCAGCTGATTGTAACTGAGTTTTGCAAAATAGAGAACGAAATCTAATTTGCCTCATTCAAAAGAGTTCCAAATACTTTACACCCACGCTCACACACCGCTCCAAGGCAGCATTTGCCCTCACCCGACAAGCAGATGCTTACCCTCCTCTTTCCAATTCAAGTGCTCTGTCCAGTCTTGGGGAACATGTGAGGATGCTTACCTATCAATTTGCCCTGAAAGTGGCGATGTCAACATGCTGCGGGGCGGGGAGGTAGAGAAAAGCATACAGAGAAACGAACGGAGGGATGTTGTGCTTCTCTTTCGGTATCCAGTGATTTAATCGCTGAAAAAAAGATTGAGGGGCACTCAATCGTTCTTGCGCACTACCTTCATGGCTCGTGGGCAGTCTCAAAACAGTGAATGGGAGGAAGAGGAGAGCAGTAAAATGCCAATGACCAAGATGCTTTATATAGTATTCAGCTTCTAGTGGTATGATTCAGCATTGCCCTAACCTTGCCCAAAAGATCAGTCTCTGCAACTTTGTGTTCCTGCAGAGAGGAGCGGTTTCCGTTTTGCTCTGCTGGTTGGTTGTACATCGCATTAGGCTGCAGTAGGGCTGTCTCACGGCCAATGTTCTCCTCTAATTATTTTTCTCTATGTGCGGAAACCGGTTGGCTGTTGTGCGCACATTATTTTCCAAGTTTGCAACGTACTAATGAGATAAGCCACTTCGTGAGCTACCGTCGCAGAAGAGAGTTTGGAAAGGAATCCCCTCTTCCCAGCCACTGCAATTCTTTAAAAATCTTAGAACACTTTTTCCAAACACGTAGTCTAAAATATCAGCCAGTCCAAGACTACAATATCTGCGACAGCACCTTGCAAACGTACTTCTGCGCAGAGAAAATGTCAGCCTCATTACGAGTTTGGCGATGAGTGGTAAAGTTGCAATGGAGTAACCACTACGCCAAATTACGATTTCGGGCCTGGAGTGGAACATTTGCTACCAGGAAAATAATGTAGTTAAATCCTCCAACTCGACGCCGAAATGGACTCCGTATGGACTCAATATGAATGGTTAATTACTCCGCCACCACCATTTGTAATCCGGCGGAAATCCCTCCGGACCAAGTGGCGGTAACAGTATTTCATTTGGGAGGTGATTCACACTCTGCTAAACTGTAAAACCCTTCTTGGGGTTGTCCTTTCTGTCTGTCTTTGCTCTAGCATGCAAACACTGCCTCAGGAAACCTTGACTAATGCTCTGAACGGGTGCCACTTGTCACCCAGCTCTGACTCCTGTAGGAATCTGCATAATGGAAAGCAGATTAACAACTGCCACCACGGACTATAGTACACCACCACTGGACATGTCACCTGTACTCACTCAGACATCAGGTTCCCCATAATGTTTTTACAGTGTGTATGCACATGATGGCCGTTTGGCTCTGGAACTGTTATACCAGCTGACAATTCCCCACCCCCTCCCCTTTCCAGTGTGGACCTAGGGGATTGCGGCACCAACTTGAAATTGCTTATCTCTTCACCCCCACAGAAAGCCCCATTCCTTGATTTCTCTTTGGAACTCCTCATCCTGCTGGTTCCCACGTGACTATCCGTGTTGTCTGACATGCAGCACCAGTGTGACCATAGCTGAGGACTTGGGATTTGCACCACCGGCAGGTAAAAAACTTGACCGGCGCTGGGAGATTAAATTTATAACTATAGTACCCAGCAATTATTGGTACTTGGACAATAACTCCACTCACTAGATATCTCTGTACCCCCCACAGGGTCCCAGACTAGGAGCCCTGATGACGGCGGACTTGTTACACACGAATACTGCCGAAACGTGAAGAGCACAGGAAAACTCTTGAATAATTTGCTTTCCTGTCTACAGAGGTTGCTTAACTATCCTCTGCCACGTTGGCAAAGATAACTTTGATCTCAAGACCCTGGAACATTCATTGTCAATTTGAAACTAGATCTAATCTAAGGGCAACTCCAAAATCCCTTAGGCACAATAGAGTAGTGGACTTGTTGAATAACTAGTCGACACCCTGGCCAAAATACTTAGAATTGTGGTGCGTTTAATAAGCACTTTTATCTTTTCCTCTGAATGTATGTGTTACCATTTTGTCAATGCAGTATAATTGACACTGGCACACCATTATGTACATCATGCACTGTTTTGTTGTTCTTTCCAAGAAACTGTGGTAATTTGTCATAACTGTTGGTTCTGATATTATTTTTGTCACAACTGTCTAACATTTGTTTATGATTTTTGCTGAATGGAATAAATATATGTTTACTAACACTGAGCAGAATGATACAGTGGGTGGATAGTATCATGTTCTGATTGATTCTCAGGATCTCTAACTTAGGAGACCTAACCTGCATAACTGTTAGACAGACTTAACCCTCAGGATCTTTCTACTAAACTATACCTCACTTTTGATTAGAGGTAGCAAGGGTGCACTCACTTGTTCTTATGACTCTAAATGAACACAATTATTTTGCAGTGCATACAAGATTATTGGCAATATACTCCACCCTTATATCATTGTGTAGGATTACACAAGTGCTCAGTGAAACTGTTTTTTGTGTAGAAGCGAGTTACCATATAACGTGTGAAGGTCTATGCCCAAAGGAACTCTGAACACTTGGAAACAATACAGATTGTGTGAAAAGCATTCTCCTGTCTGGATACCCGTGCCCTGATACTACGGATGTATAATCCCAGGCATAGTCCATACCCATTATCCCTTGTAGGCTAAGTTAATTATATTGCAATGTTGCTTTCTCCTTATGGGGTAATGTTAGTAATGCTAAAGTAGGAGACGCTGAGCATCGCATTTGTCTTTTCATAATCTTTAGACCACAAATTAATATTTTAGTTGTATAATGCGTTAACTTACAAGGGGGCTGCTTCAGAGCACTTGCGTGATATATGTACAAAGAGGAGTATGGGATTTGGTTACACATCCAAGTAGCCTGCTTACTTAGTCAGTATCCAATATTTGAGCTCGTAGTTCGATTATATAGGGTGGGTGACACTTTCGGTAAGGCACGATGAGTAACTGAAATTCTGGCGCTTGAACGTTATTCATGTTACAACAAACATAAAACAAGTGGATGTAGGTACACGTTTGCTAACCTTTCACAGAACCAAGAGATGAAGAGTCAAAGTTGTCCGGTAGTGACTTAATGTACTCTGGGGCAGAAGTTAAAGTCATAAGGTAAAAGTGTGGTAGAGTCAGGTTTAGGAGTCATGGGTGGGGAAGGAAATGGTTTTGCTAATGTGTGCAGGCATATCTTGGTTAGATTATTCAGTTCATGGAGCAGTTTTTCATATTAGTTTTTAACCTCTTGTGTTGTATTTTGCTGTTAGGGATTTTAGGTGCATAGTAGTGTAATCCAAATGAGCAGAGTATCAAGACTAGTTGCTTATTTTAAGAGAGAACATTTCAGGTAATTGCTGTGGCTTGTGCCAAATTAAATCTTTTTGAATAGGTGAGAATTGTCTGTGTGCGCTGCTATGTCTTCTGAGCGGCACCCAGAAGGAAGCTGGGCAAGCGCACATGCGCACAGTTTAGAGGGAACATTGGGAGTCACGGCTGTTGAAGGTGGGATGCAGTGAGGGAGTAGTGGAGGATGCAGCACAACAATCCCTTGTGCTTCAAATGGTGACTCTTAAGACACTCATCAGGCCTGGCGTGTGGCACACAGTGAAGGTGAAACAATCACATTTGAATGCATTCTGCAACATTCCAGCAAGACAAAGATAATGTTACACTTGGGAGAGGTTTTGGAGCAAGGGCAATAAAATGCAGTAAAGTGTTGCTCTTCCATCAGGACTATACATTGCAACCTGATCTTGCACATAACTAGCCAATGCTTGTTCAGCTTATTAGATAGTGGAATGTGAGCTTGGTTGTGCCCGGGCCCTAAAGATGTAACATTATCAGACGCCTGCCTGTCTGATTTCATTAGTTTACTGTCTTTGGTGCAGTAAAAACCATGTTTTGGCTGAACATGTTACTGATTTAAGCAGAACATGTTATATGCCTAGAACACTTAGGAAAAGAGGGCTTGTTTTTTTTCTTTCTTTTAGTCTGACTTTATCTTCATCATTTACACCCTCTTATCTGAGGCAATTTGAGTAGATGACAGTTTCACGCACCACGGGAGGGAAACCTGTTGGACACACCATCCTACAAAAGTCTTCTAACCCTACTTGTCCTCGTAAACTGCTGGCCAATTTGTTGCCAACTGTAGCTTTCCAAGCACCATTACACCTGTTTGAATGTGTCACAGCTGAAGGTTCGACAGACCACTCCAAGCAACGATAGGTCACTGCTTCTTTATTAGTTACACAAATAGTCAAAGGATTAAGTTTAACTTAATTCTAAAGTGGACACAACTTAGTCAAACCTCTCTTCGTCTTGTGGTCCCTGCACTAACCTAATTTCTCTGGGGCTGGGAGGATAGCTCACAGGCAATGCACTTGTCTTGGAAACAAGACCACGCAGAGCAGCACAGGTTCAATACCCCGTCCAGATCTTAGAGGCTGAATATGTATAGTATGTATAATATATATGAAGCGCAATATAAAAAAAGCAATATAATTTTAATTTTTTTTTTCTCCTCCAGGCCCCACAAACGGGTCCACCTTCTGAATGGGAAGAAGTCCCGTAGGGTCTAGGCTTTATAGCGCTCAGAACGTATTTCATGGTCCTTTGCAGGGTTTGTCTTTGCTCTCCTTGGAATAATCAGGATATTGCATTGTTTTTTCTGGACTTGTCAGGTTACTTGCTCTACCACTCTTTGGTGCTTTTGGTCATCAGACCGGGAGTTCGTTGTCAAACCTTTGCAATTCTTGGGCAACAGAGTTGAGGGCTGTAAACCCCTCTGCCCCCCTTTTGTCATTTGTGGGCTGTTCTGCTAGTAGGGCTGCTGAACTCCCAGATGATTCATGAGACCTTTACACCACAGGTTTACTTTGGTTAGACTTGGTTTGGGGCCTTCCCTCGTATTCCTCTAAGTCCCTCACCTCCTTTCTCCTCTCGTCCACTCCTCTTTCTATTCCTCCTTTCTTAGCAGCTCATTTCTGTCCTCTGTCCCCTGTTGTTTCTCTAGTTTTGTCTACCAAACCCTATGTTCTTCTTCTTTGTGCACCTTCCCTCGTTTTCTTGGCTTCTCCCTCACACACGCTTTCACACTTTTCCTCACCTTTCACCGCCCTCACCCCATCTACCTCTAGAGGTTTTTGCTTTTTGTCATTGAGAAGTGAACTGCTGGGCCTGCAACTGACATCCCAGTGTATCTGTCTAATCCCCTTCACTTTGGTTTCTTCTTGTTGCAATTTGGCTCTAATACCCAAATTAAGCATTTTCACCACAGACTAACATGCCGGACGTATTGGCAGCAGTGAAGCAGAGACTGTTTTGGTTATCCAGTGTGCTTCTATTGGCACATAGCACTATTTACTAGCGCCTGCTACTTCAAGATATTGTTGGCTCCAGAAGGTAGGTGTGAATTGCCCATCGATTACACTGAAGTTGTGAGGATTTGCACACTGGTTTAGACTCTTTACTCAAAATCAATTTTCTCCGACACCTACTTTCTGTAAGTGGCTCCAGTACATTTTGAAATGAGAACCGTTACTGTACTAGTCGAAAATGGTGCATTTTTCCAATATATCTATCTTTATATCGGTGAGACCATTCTCATTGCCTATATTAATACGTGGAGTGCAAACATAGAATGCTGACAGCCAAATGGGATTCAGGCCTTCTGTGTATTATTCTCTGGAGTGGGCATGGATCCTGAATTGCACTCACCAGGCTGGACGGTCAGAGCTCTTCCCACTCCAATTCACTGCTCCTCTTCCCACCTTTATGGACCTACATTTATGCCAGAGCTGCCTTCTGTGTTTTGCTGTGCTTTTGCCTCTTTCCCTTTCTCCGCCAGCCCTTTAGGCAGTCTAGAAATAGATATAGACTACTACTTGCAGTCTACCAAGCGTCCCTATCACAATGTTTTTTTTTTCTTTTGAACTCCAATCGTACCATCAACTATCACCTGCTAATATGCTTATTGCCTGCATTTATTGGGGCAGTACAGGAATTTATGTGCCTGTGTGCGTGCTCACTTAGCTTTGACCCATAAATCGAACTTCCTGGCACATACCTCCCCCTAATGTCTGCAGCCCTCGTCAATAATGCTGAATTTGGACTGTGTTGCTCCGCAGCAGCAATTTCAGAATCTCAGAAGGCAGGCTTTCAGTGGAAGTGTTTTCAAACCTTCAAAAATGGCTACCTCGCTATGGTAGAGGGGACTGCCAGAGCTGTGTACTGGTGACATGGCCAGTTTTTTTTAAAGCACTTTTCCATTCACTGAGGCATATTTCTTTGGGATTTCGTTTACATTCATGTAAAGCCGCTCTCAAGGTTTTTTTCATTAATTAGTTTAATTGATTTATCCGTACAGGTACTAGTGGCAATAATGACTTGGGTGGCATGGTGTGCCTGCCCTTATTACTCGAGTGGCTGGTGGTGCTCATTCCCAGTACAGCATGCCATGGCTACCATTATTGCCAAAGTATGGGCTGCTGTTTGGTGTTAGGATATTTGAAGTACAGTTGTTCATCACGTAGTAGCTTTTTCATTCAATCTCCCGTTTCTGCCGCAGAGTCTAGGAGGACGTTTCGAATTGGGTCATGCTCTGGCATTTGTACCCTGTTATGCTTATGCCTGCTCCCCAAATAAATGTTGGAGAACTCCCGTGAGTGTGTAGCAGATATTCCTTTCAGTCCCCTTTTAATACTGATGGCCTTAAATTCTAGTCACCCGTGGTGCACTTGGGTGATATCTATCTTATCAAGAACCTTGTTTCCATCTAACATTGTTATCAAACAGCATCATCTCAGTTCCTCTGTGAGTAACGATCATCCTTTTCGCTTCATAGTGATTAGGCCTCTGTTTACTGTCGAACAGAACATGAAAGCTCTCCAGCTCAGTCTCTGAAACATGAAGTAGTTAGAAAATCCCAATGATATTTTTAATGCTGGAGTTTAAGAATAGTACGGAACGTCTCTAAAAATGGGGAAAGATTTGATGTTGATTTTAAGAAAAGTTGCTATATATTGCCAATTCCTCAGACCAATGGAAATGTCGTTTTGATTTGAGTTTGAATTTAGATACTGTGCTAGGGCCTTTCGTGTTAGGTTTTACTATGTTGAGCTCAGCTTGTTATAGGGCAACCCCCAGCTGTTGTGCCACTTGTGCAGCACATTGCCTTGACATGAACCCTACCATCTAAAATGGGTGAACATTTCAAGTAGAAAGCTACTAGCCGGCATAAAACACACTTGCCTGGCCAGTTCTTCACATTCATACAACACAATGTTGTAGTCGCCAAGAGTCCAATGTCGCTTAATGATGCCTATTGGCAAGTGCACATCTTGAAGGCTGCTCCAATGAGTAATTGAACCAATAGGTTCTTGCCTTTGGTTGAGGACAGAGTCCCACCACATTGTGTATCAGTTGCTTAAAGTAATACCTATACAAAGTATCATTCCTTTTTTAAAACACATATGCGAATAATACAGTTAATGAGCAATTTGGAGTTAATTTACGTTATGGATGCTGGAAAAGAGAGAGTCAAAAACTACCCCTGACCAGGGACGCATTATAGATAGGTGCGGAAAGCAGCAAAAGCTAGGTTTAATAAATACTAGCAAAGGAGAGGTCACAGAATAAGGATGATGAATTCGTACAAAAAGGCTTTAATTAATATTGGACAAACATCTAAATAATGTAAACCTATAACTCAACATATAGAGTAACACCGTTCTTTGTACTTGGTGAAGCTGATGGGTGATCCTGCTGTGGCTAGGATCTGAAAAAAGGGCACTTGATTACCCAATGGTTGCTATAGGAGGAGTAGAACTTTGCAGTGTAGAAGGTATAGAACATACCTTGTAGGGATCATAAAATAACCATTAGCACAACATAACATAATGAGATCGGGCCGCGTTCACTTGCCGATTCCCGTATGAGCACAGTAAAAAGATACTAGGTAAGTGCGGTCAGCGGATTTGAGCCGAATTCTGACACCTATTGACGAGCAGTACAGTAGTATCAGTATACACTTTATTTACATTTTAGGACAACGCAAATTTAGACCAGCGCTACCGTATTCCAGAAGGAACCGTGATATCACGGGTAAGAAGGCGCACTATTGTAACGCCAGATGTGTGTGTGTGTGTGTGTGTGTGTGTGTGTGTGTGTATATATATATATATATATATATATATATATATATATATATATATAATTTTTTTTTTGTTTTTTTGAGCAAACACGTATTTCCATACACTTTGACCAGTTATCAGTAGATTAAATACTGACTGGTCGATTTATTATTTCTTTAGAACAGGCGCTGAGTGAAGCGTTGGCAGGTCAGTCATTACGAATGCCATTTGTTTATAATTATCCTCACTGTTCCCTCTCAGTTTTCTTATCTTTTCACAACCTCATTTCATCTGTTTTCCGAACATTGGATATGCATACAACGTATGTATCGATTATTTTACAATGTAAAATGTAATGAAATGCATTGCAATCAATTGCTCTTGTTTTTGAGGAAACCTCGTGGATCTTTAATATGAAATACGGCATTGGATGGCTTGTTTTGTCCATATGGCGGTCATTTTCATTTGACACTGTTGGAACTGCCGTATTACCTCTCTGTTCTTTGAATTCTCAATTTCCAAATTATGTTTGGGTATGCCATTATGTAAATACAATGATTATTTTGTACATTAGATTTTCTTAAAGAGATGCAAGTCATAATTTGCTGGCCCTGATGAAGGATATTGCTTCCGAAATGTAATGGGCAAAATAAGAGCCATTTTTTGGTCCCAAAAGCATCTGTACTAAAAAGAAAAGTAAACCAAAGCGATTTTATATCGCTTATCAGGAATAACATTATTTGAAACCATCTATATGTTTCTCCAAGCTAATTAATTCTTTCAAATCACAATGAATTGAACATACACCACACAATAGTGGTATTAGGGAGTGCAGCCCGCACCGCTGGCTTCACAGCCAAGGTCTTTTTTTCTCTGGATCTTAAAATAACCCTGGGTAAATGAGTGCTGACTGTTATTGCCGCGGTGGATTAGATCACTGCGCTAATGACCAATGCATGTAGGTGAAGTAGCATAGGCAGAGCCGCTTGACACCTAAAAGGAAAGGTAAACGTCAGCCAAAAAAAGAAGAAAGGGAGCACTGTGATCGGCGTGACTCGTGCCGGGAACGTCACTGTGGTCGCTGGAGTGCGAGTGATAGCCGTGGTGAATATCTGTTATTGATGATAGTTCACAGGGGTATGGTGAGCCAATGTGAGGGGGAGAGTGGGCGTCCATGTTTTAAGTCTCTTAAGCAGGTTGTGGAACTCAATGGTAAAACTGCCGGGTTGTAGATCCGATGGTGCGGAGGTGGGTGGAAGGGACCACGACTTGAGTGGTATGGAGAGCTCAGAGCAGTGACTGTGATTTATCTACGGTCATGCGTGAAGGTAGCGAAATTAATACATTTTCGGATGGGGGTGCTAGCGGTTGACACAGACCCGAAAAATAGGACCTGTCAAGGTGCGGGTCAGAGAATTGGTCAGAATGGTGCAAAAAAGCTGGGCATGGCTTATCTTGTTCGAGGTGCTGTTGAGCTGTAGCTGTCTTCGCTCACGGGCAGTGAAAAGGCTACGCGCATGCATATCGCGAAGGAGCTCTGACGTTCATGCATTCAATGGGGCCGATTGAATGAGAAAACTTTATTTTGCTGAATAGGGTTACCGCATGGGTATTTCATGAATTGGATGCAGTCGTCAGTTTTAAAAACTAGGGAGCGGCAGGGCGAGTCAATGGAAAACAATTGTTTCATTGAGGGAACCATTGTGGTATGGTGTATTAATTACATTGGAGTGCCATTTCACACAAATGCAGAATAGAAGCACAAGGAAGTCCTTTTCTGTTGGTTTAGCACTATTCAGTACTGATTCATATCATAGTTGCACAAGTTGTAGACACGTGAATATTATCTCATAGTGTGACATTATGAACGTAAGCAAGAGAACTGTAATTAGTTATTTTACAATCTCTTATGGCACAATTTATCAGGTGATATAGTTCTGCTTGTCGTTATCATGGCGTCTGATTTGACACAGTAAATGACAAATATTCATTGAGTCTGTTGTGTACTTCACCTACATGCATTGTCATTAGCGCAGTGATATAATCCACCAAAGGCAATAACAGCACTCATTTACCCAGGGTAATTTTATGATCCCTACAAGGTATGCTCTATACCCTCTATACTATAATGATCTACTCCTCCTATATCAACCATCGGGTAATCAAGTGCCCTTTTTTCAGATCCTATCCACAGCAGGATCACCTATCACCTATCAGCTTCACCAAGTACTAAGAACGGTGTTACTCTATTCATTTGATTTCACGAGACGACACCCCTAAGGTAGGTCCCGGACTTGCAGCATCTTCTCTCTTGTAATATAAGTCACCTCCTTGGTCACCCTGACACACATCATGTCATCTCTCCACAGGTACCTCACAATACCTGCCTTCCACCGACCCTGTCCTGATGACAGTTCGGTCCCTTCAGACAACTGGCCCAAATCCAGCACCCTCTGTTGGTTATTGGTGTTCCGAACCAGAAACACCCATTGTTTATTGTGTCGACAATTGCGTACAGCTATTACTGAGTAGTACATGAAAATGCACAAATAATTCTGCTACTAACACTCACAACAATGTGTAGCTAATTTTGTCATTGTACCTTTTTTCTTTTTTGATTTATGTTCATGTTTTTTAGGCCTCATGTTGAGTTATAGGCCTACATATTTTAGATGTTTGTCTAATATTAATTAAAGCCTTTTTCTACGGATTCATCATCCTTATTCTGTGACCTTTCCTTTTGCTAGTTTTGTTAAACCTAGGTTTTGCTGCTTTCTGCACCTATCTATAATGCGTCCCTGATCTGGGGTAGTTTTTGACTCTCTCTTTTCCACTGTGCAAACCCACCCTCCAGAGTCGGGCCCCCCTTCAACAAAAAAGAGGGTACCCTTGCCGCACTTATATTCTGCTCAGTTTGCATACATTTTTAACAAATGGACTTCTATCTTTAACCAGTACTAGTTAAAACTCTGCTGCTTATTTTTCCATATAAGCATTCCATGGTTCCTGATGAAATGGACAAGCTGGTCTACCTGTAGAATCAATAGGAGTTGAGGTCTAAGACAGCTAGTATTAAAACCACATTAGTACAATGGTACATTTTCCACTAAACAAACTGGTTGTTATGGAGACCAACTCGTTTGAAAAGTTGAGCAGAGAATAACATAGTGCCTGCAAGTCAACACCTCGCAAAAGCTTAATCTAGGTTGCTGTTAGAAAAAACAAAAGGTGATCAACAGAAAGCTGTGAATTAATCATAGCCATCGGAAATCCCTCCATGCACAGTTCGTTTTTTTTTTTTTTTTGCAGCTAATTTTGAACATTGCAGAATGGATTCAGCCACATGCAAGACAGACTTGGCTGAAAGGGGAGAAATCCATCACAAATTGCTAGGCTGTGTGATGGGTGCAAAAGAAAACACCAACACGACCAACCTCATTATTTATAGTCTCATTCGAATAGGTGTTTGAACACCTGAAGACCAAAGAGTATATTTGTATTCCTGTCACACATGCCTTGTTTGTATTTGCGTGTCATTTATCTACGTGCTGACCTAAAACACCAGCCAACTTGGCCTTGTGCATCTGTACACTTACATTCTGGCTACTGTGGTAAATGTCAATTTGGGGGCAATTCGGTTTGCTAATGGTGCGGGGGCATAATTGTAATACTTGGAATATGGCTATCCATGGGTATAGTACTGCAATATTCCAACTGTACGCATGGACAGGACCTCTTTTTAAAAATCCCTCTTTGCTGTCATTATGTAGTTTTTTTCTCAGTAGGGCCAGTGCTCGACAAAAATGAAAATAAATAAAAAATGAGCGCACCTAACCACAGGCATTAATGCTAAATTATAAAGTGGCCCTGCCGTCTTACCCTTTACTTGTCACTGTGACACCTGTGTGTTTTCATATTTTCCTGTCAAATTTGTATCATTAAATTGAAAGGATGCAGTGTCAATGAGTCATTGAAAACCTAACGTTCCGTCAAACCCTTCCATGACGCCGTGATGTTCTGCCGCTTGCACTAAGTATGTAGAAGGATGTGAAAGTCTTAAAATGTATTTGGCTCTGTTAAGAAATGTAAACGCCTGTGCAGTCATTTTTCTGAACAATGTGTCGATGAGTCTCCATTACCTCCACGCCCTCCCTCATCATAGCATTTAAGGAGAAGAGTAGGACTAGGATTTACACAGATTACAGGTGAATATTCCGGTCATTAATGCCCCTACAGTTATTAAGCCACGATAGCTTGTCCTTTCAAGATTTATTGGCTCACCCGTATCCTAGTTTTGACCCTCCTGCCAAAAGCGTTTAGTTACGAGCGAATGCAAATAGTTTGTATTTTCTTGTGTGCGACTACACAACAAAAAGATGCGGTGACTGGTACTGGGTTTCATTGTTTTCAGGCTGCATAGTGAATACGTTTTGAATATTGTCTTTACACAATATTCACTTTCGTTCTGGAAATAAATTACTAGCAAAAATTGTGTGTAAACCTTTTGGGCTAATGCACTTTGACAAAATTTGCTGCAGCCTTGTGTTCTCGTGCACAATGCAACGATAGCATCAATAATGTATATCGATGCTGCCCCTGTGTGGAAGAACTGACTTCACTCGTTCTCCAATTACCAAATTGCCCTGGTGATATGCAAAAGGGATGTTGCAAATTGTCCTAGTGTGCTGGCATTATATCACAAATAGCAGCAACGTTTTCTTTTTAAATGTTGCGTTTGCTAAAGGAAACAATTTAGCATCCCTTATCGCCCTTGAATTCTTGGTGCTGGCGAAACATGGGGAATGATTTGCTCTCCCTCTTCCTTGGCCCTACCCTAACAGCATAGCGCCTTATCGCTTCTAGGAGTATTAATCTGAGAATTTATTACGTCCTAGGTGTTTATATACAGCTAAAAATTTCACACTTGAAAGATCAAGTAATTAATAATAGCCAGTCTTATTAACTTGAAAAGAATACAACCAATGCCGTTTCATCACTTTCAGCAAAAGACATCTCAAGGATTGCATCCCATCAAATGCTACTAAACTTCGTATATAAAACAATTTTGCCAATCTCATTTGAATAGGTAAAAGCTATTTGAATCTGATTATGGGCTGCGCTTCTCGGTCAAGACTTATGGTAAAATCGGTTTATGCTATCAAAGTGTATTGTTCTCTGACCTAAGGTGGTGATTTACCACAGTATTAAATATTTCTAGCTCAACATGCTGATTCCTCTCAAGCATTTATGTGTGTGGCGTCACACAGCGAGTGCTCTTTTTAATGCAGTGGGAGCTAGTCTTGCTGAAGTGATCTCACGGGTTTATAGTGAAAATGTCGACTGCAAAAACGTCGAATAAAGAGTGTAGAATTTTTTTTTTTTTTCGAATTCCTCCCTAACCCCCTGTTTATTTTTACTACCTAAACCCAAAAAAACATACAAATAAAAAAAAGAAAAACGCATTCGGATTTTTTTTCCACTTTTTTTTCGACATTTTTGCATTTGACTTTTTTTCTCGATATTATAACTGGATACCGATCTCGCGCTTATCTGCTGCAACTGCGCTCACAATCCCACAAGAAACAGTGTTGGATATTGGTGATGAGTAAGCCTGTGCTCGAGTGCAATTTCAGTGAACATTCAGAGTATGAAGGAAGCTTGAAAAAGCAGGAGACCAGGGAGGGAACCCGATCTAAATATTTTGCATGAAATTGATAAAGATAATTTGCTTACAACACTTTCTCCAGAGCAGGCTTTCCTCTCCTTTGTCTATTGAGGATCTAGGTGTGCTTGCCCACTCTCTATGCCATACCCTTAAATTATTTACCAGTGTTTCCGAAATGGATACTGCATTTGGAAGTAGGCAGTGGTTAGATGATTTAACAGCAGAAGCAGCTGGTATGACTTGCTCTGTCAAGCTGCTTTTTTACATCTAGAATTTGACGATTGGGTCTGCCAGACGATGATTGCACATTTTCAGGATCAAAATGATCCAGGACAGACACAGGATGTAATCCTAGAGTGAGAGCAAAAACAGAGTTGGGGGGCTGCAGTAATAAAGATGTGAGAAAAAATGTGAAGACTATTTAGCGTCCTGGACCATACAACACAGTGTGCTATGATTATGCTAAGCTATTGGTTAATATATAGCATAATAGTTCTGCGTTTTTGCACATGTTTTCAAGGTAGTGCTTCAATTATGCAATTCCTACCCTTTTCGGTACTGACATTTGTTCCACTGTACTGTGAGAAACACATCTGACAGATGGCAAAGAACGGTCTCACCCAGATACAGAAATGGGCTCCTTGTCAACAGATTGCTTTGCCTCACTTCTCTTACAGCAAAAAAGAGATGCACTCCTGCACCATCTGTGAAATCCCTCAACCTCCACCATGATACTGTAACCACTGAATGCCTTCCTATGTGAATGGATGGCATACATTCGTTCTACCAACACAATTGTCTGCAAACAAGCCAAGTCAATGACCTCAGTGTCAGGCTTATGACACTGCACTGTAATCTCTGCAATCTTAAGTGGGAGAGGTTAAACTTGACACGCTGGGGTAAGATTAGTGTGATCAAAATGACCATGCTCCCAGTTGCTGTATATATTTTTTAGTATGCTTCTTCTTTCGATTACAGGCAAACTGCTTTTGGACATGCATAAAGGGTTCAATTATTTCCTCCAGGGAGAGAGTGGGAATGCAAGGAGTCTGAAAGATGTCCTTCTGATACCAGTATGAATGGGTGGTCTTGGCTTTCCCCGTTTAAGCCTGTATCACACTGCTTTCTCATTGCGTACCCTGCATTACTGGCTCGTGTTGGATGATGCAGATTGTCCTAATTGGGTTGTTATTGAGAGAGACTGTCAATCCTACTACGCTGGATTGTTTACTTTCCATTGAGGAAAAACATCTGGTTAACTTGAACTTGCCAACGGTTAAGCATGTCCTAAGGGAATGGAAGAAGAATTGCTACGTCTGCGATGTGAAGTATCTGCTTGGTTCTGTCTCTTTGAGCCCAAAGGTCCTTTAAGACGACGAAACAGTATCTGAGATGGATGTGGATGCAGATCTTACTCATGACCGATAATCAGACTGATTCAGGAAGTTGGCAAAAACACAACTGTTTTAATAACAATTCTTTGAAATAGGGAGTACAATGGACATTACAGACGCTGCAGAGTTCGCTCACGAGTCTCTCAAACATTACATGAAAAAACACAACTTTATACAAAAAATTCGTCATGAGTGATGTCATACTATGTGGCAAAATAAGAACCTATTGGGGTTTATAATGGGCTTAAAAAGAACATTTAAGTATACTTTCTTTAAGGGCTGGGGTTGTGATTGTATCTCTAAGGTCAAGTGGACAACTAAGCCCACCCCAAGTGCAAGTCACCTTCTGCGTCATACTAATGCATGACGTTCTATTGGCTTCTCAAACTATAGGGCTCCTTGCTACGTGTCCCTCTACAATTGGTTGGCACGATTGTACCCTTTTGGAATATTCCACTCTCTAGCAGCACACAAACTGGTACCCCAGGTGCTAGAAGGTTGGCCTAGTTATGCCTCCCCACCCAATTAGCCCAACATCCATCATCACTCCTGCTGTCTACCTGTCAATTAGTCTTTGAACTCGGCCTTGCAATAGCCTCTCGTCTCTGGGAATAAAAGGGAGTGAGAGCATGGCCTTCTCTTCTGGTCTCGGTGTAGCTTGCCCCAAAGTCTATTTTCATCTGACCATGTGACTGGAGACCACGTTTTCAGCTCCTTCGTTTTATTTAATACTATTAAATAAAGAAAACCTGGCACTTCTAGTGTTTTTCCGTTACACCTCAAACAGGAGCTCGGCTCGCACATTCATTGAATCTTCTCAAACAGATAACCAGGCTCTTGACGGCCCCAATTCTTTGCACTGGGCCAAGCAAGCCTTCTCAAATCTCCCTTCACTGTTAGCTGTTCTATTCTGCTGCACCACACTTCCAACCCTTCTATTTACGGGGTCCAAGTTTGCTAAAATGAGTTGTGGAACATCCAGATTCTACATGCACTTATATATATTGGAGGCACCACCTGCCGTCTATTCACTACGTATAGCCAACTTTATGATTACTTCGTCTACTTGCGTTACTAAAACAGCTTTGCATTTTCTTCAGTGCTTCTCCGCACATGGAATCTTCACTTTGCTCCCAAAATGTTGCTTAATTCGCTATTTCGCCATCAGATTCTATAGGGTCTATATACTTTCTTCGTTAGCATCTCTTCTGGGTGCGTCATTTCTGCTTAATGTGACGTCACCAAACTTCTCTTTTACTCATCTTCACATTTCTTCCGGAAATTCCTTCAGAAGACCATCATTTCTTCAGGTATACATCATATAGGGTTTTCTCAATGGATACCTTGTTTCGAGGACTCTTTGTGGTATAGGTACCATTACTGGCTTTGCGGATGTCGCAATTTCCGGCTGCCAACATATAGTCAGAATGGGTGCGGGAATTCCAGTAGTTATAGAAAAGCCTGGCGATACAACCACACTCTCTCATTGGTTTCTTGGCAAAAAGCTCGGATCTGGAGATTGGGACAAGTATATGATAGCCATTCCATGCTTGTTTTTTTTTTTTTTTTTAAATTTAAATATGGACTGCGGTCCTTAGAAACCCTCTGTTATCAGGCTCTAAGTAACATTTTGAGGTATTGTTTGCCTCTGAATGCCACATTGCATGACATACCGTTGATTCTGCATTTAGCTAGGAATATGTCACTTTCTGTTTCCTTAACTCATGTCACCGGCAGGGTTTGAGATGGCTTCTCAGTGTGGTAGTAGTACTTGAAGTTCTGATTCAGGATATGCCTTTTTTGATTGTGAATGGAGTTGTATATGCTGTAGGTATGATTGATCTGGATTTGAGGTATGCCCAGCAAAGGGGTTCTCACTGTTGTTACTGGTCTCCATCGAAAAGGAAGCATTGTAAGCTTAGTCTAAGTGACATCTCTTGGAATTGCAGGAGAGGTGGGCACCATTTTACATATGGTTTGACTCTGTTGAAAAGTTCAACCTTTTTTGGGGTGGGGGAGGAATAGTCCTTCAGCGTGTTGACCTTGTGTGGAGTTTTTCTCTCCCCCGTACACTCATGATCTGTGTGCTGGGCCTTTTCCCGGCTTACATCAAAGTGCCTATTGGCATGCTTTTTTGGGGTTTAGGTCCCTTTTAGTGGACAGCAAAAACTCATCTTAGAATTCTGGAAGCATGATCTTAAACCTCTTGATGACTGGTTGCATCATTCATCAATTTTATCCAGCAGAGAGGATGTGTCCTTTCAGGTTAAAAAGAAGCAACACAAATGCTCTGCTATTTGGGACCCCATTTAAAGAGCTGTATGCCTGACCCCTCAAACGCCCACCCCCTATTTATTTCTTCTTTTCCTACTTTTCCATATAGGGCAACTGATATACTGTTGCTAGTATCATTCTAATGTGTTTCTAGTTACTATCCTATTGTGTGTGCTTCTGTGTTTGTATATGTTATAAAAACAATAGAAACAAAGCATGCATCTGGCTGCATTAATACTTGCATCGTCCTACAGCATTAGCACAGGGACCTGGAGAGATGGCTGCTGTGGCCTTTGTCTTTATCGAATCACTCCTGCAACAGCCCCAATCTAGTTGTTGGTGCAACCGAATGATTCAACGGGAACCCTCCACCCCTGCTATTGCGTTGTAACTGACAGGCTCCATGTCTAATCACATAACAACCTACATGAATGGTGGCTGTATTAAAAGCCTGGGACCAACCCCCAGCACTCTTTATAGTTGGTATCTATGATTTTAATTAGTAGCAAATGCATGGAGCAGTGAACTTAGTCTGGCCATGTAGGCATCCCTGGTCGAAACGATGAATACTCTGTTGTCTGTCTACCTTGACTGATGTCCGTCAAGGTGTGTGCGCGCTGGTGTGTTGGTGCGCTTATATCTGTGTGTGTGCGCGCACATGTGTGTGTCTGCGCTTGCGCTTGTCTTTATGTGCGTGCTTATGTCTGTGTGCGTGCAGTATCCTCCTCATTGGTCACCATTGTTTTACAGTCCTAATAAAGCAATTTGTGTTCCTTCTTTATACTCCTCCTAACAATCCATGGAGCAAAGAGACTTGGTCACAAATTTTGCTGGCTTTTTACCTGAGCAAAATAACAGCCCTGATTTGATTTGATTTATTTTTAATGTATTTGTATGCTGCAATAAATTGGCAGGTACCTTTTGGATCAAGTGAGTGAAGTAGGCTTGAGGAATGCACTGGCCTATAGGGCTTTTTTCCCTTTTGCTGAAAAAGCCATAGTGCGCTGGTCTCGTCAGCCATTCAGACTTTGCGCGATCCACAGCTGGCGGTTTTGAACAATGTTACTGAATAAGCAGGTTTTTAAATGCAACATTTGCCACAGATTTTCCTAAGCACTAAACATTTTGTTGCAAAAGAACACAAAATATAAGCTTCTTGTTTTATGGTCTCCTTCGTCCAGCTGGGAGTACAGAATCGGCCCTTCTGTGGGTCCTGAACGACCTTCGTAAAAGTGGATGGCAGCAGTCTCTGCTTTTGAATTCTTTTAGCTCTTTCAGCTGCTTTTGCCACCATTGACCTTGCCCTGCTTCTTCGAAGGTTGTAGGAATATTTGGGACTGCCTTAACCTGGCTCCAATCCTTAATAATAGCAGGTATGACAGAAATCATCTGGCCAGGATAGCCTGAGCTTTTGAATTTTTATTAGGAACATTATTATGATAATTCCGTTTCTGAAAGGGAGTTCTGCTAATCAGACACATCACCCCTTTCATAATGCTCTATGCGAGAAACGCAGTGCTCTTATGTGCTTTTGCTGTGATTGGCTCATGGCATCTCCAGCTACTCAAAGGTCACATGTGCATCCCCGATAGCTGGAACAGAAAGATGCATCAGATAGAGATGGCGTTTTAATAATCTGCACCCCTGATTCAAAACCTAATTATGTACCCTAGTGGCACCTTAAACTGTAAACAAAACCAAGCCTGATTCTTGCCTGTCGTTACTGAAGTCGCACAATTCCACAGCTTCCGCGTTTGGATGTCCTTATAGTATCAGAGTGAGCAATGCTTCCGCTTTGATATGAGTGATGTATTAGCTAGCTGTCTGGGAAAGATGTCTCCACAACAACCATGTTGGACAATGTCGAGGAAGGGTGGTTCTTTGATTCCCCTTAGGAAGGTAGCCCCTTCCTCTCAGTGCTCAGGAACCCTCCCCAGTAATTGTACAAGGAATCTGTGTTGATCATTGGATTCCTTATTTTGAGGGCAGGGGAGGCGGGGCTTCTTTTTATTCTGCTTTTTCTCGAAATATAACGCACCATGATCAGTCCATACAGGCTATCACATATTTCCCTATGAATCTTGTAACCCAACCACCCCGTTCTAAATGATACATGAATATTAACATCCCAACTCGAGCACCCTCCCAGTCACACAATGCCAAGCAACTCATTCCAATTGCCCTCTTTCGTCTATCAGCACCCGCCGCAATGCAGTGAGACCCCCTTTCCTCTCTTAACGTACATGTAGTATCCCACTTCATGCATATCTGTGATTATCCTTCTCGGGGGGGGGGGGGGGGGGGGAGCCGGGTTCAGATCCAGGGTGGAGGCTCATTTGTTTAGTAGTTGTCCCCAATCCACTTCAGCATCTCCCTCTCCCTCCAGGTCTCTGTTTTTATAAACGCGCCACTTCTGGCAAAGCCCACTGCTGTACATCCTGCAGCCACTGCTTTACTAATGTGCCACAAGCACTCTTCCATGAGATCGCAATTCGCCACTTAGCTAAAACCATCATGAATTGCACTATTCTATTCAGTGTTTTATTTCTCTTCTTCCCGGACAGTAATCCCCATAGGCAAACAGCGTGCAACAGTGTGCGTGTAGAAGTACCACCCAGTAAGAAATTAACGCGCTCCACCACCTCTTCCAAAATCCAATTATCATTGGGCATTCCCAGATCATATGCCAGAAACCAGCGGTACCTGCCTTACATCGCAGACATTCATGAGATAACGAGGGATTTATATGTAATGTCACTGTCGTCATATGTACTCTGTGCGTAGTTAAATTGAATCGATTGAAACCTCACGTTGTGTGACACCTTTTTAACCTGTTCCCATAGCCTTAACCACTTTTCCAAGATCGAGAAGCCCACATCTTTTTCCCCATTTATCCTTGACCACTGATTCTTATTTTTTTTTCTGTTGGCCTGTAAAGACCTATATAGCGTGGAAAGCCTTTTCCTCTTGTCCCCTTACGTCAACAACGTCTGTACTACTGGACATATATCTGGCTCTTCTGGAATACAATCGCATATTTCTGCCACTCTCTGGACTACTTTTGCATATGTGAGAAACTGGCCACTCGAGATGTTATGTCTGTCACCAGTCATCAAACGTCATAAGCTTCCCCCCATTAAAAAAAATCTCCCAGCGCTGGGCAATGTCAAATCCTATCGACACCTCTGCTCCATATAGTCATTTCACTTTTACTTTTACCAGAAACTTGATCCATATTTCCCGTACTACCCTAAAGACATTTGGATCTCCTTTACCTCCTATGGGATTCCACAATAATTGTATGACCTGTTATACCTTCCAACACACCAATAACTTGTCCTGCTGGGCCACCGATTGTCGCTCTGCTGCCATAAAATAAATCTCAATTTCGAAGGGATTGTGTCCTCCGACGTATTCCTCATCTTAGATATCTCCTTCCAGCTCTGCTGGCCTCGGCAAATTTTTTCTCTAGAGGGCGCTGCGCGTCGACGTCCTCCGAGTCGATGTCCCTCGACAGCCGCCGTATCGACGTTCGACGTCATCCTGCCTATAAAGGCCGCGCGCAGCGTCCGTTGCTCAGTTCCGTTTTTCCGCGCTTACTCAGTGCCTCGGAATACCGTTGCTCAGTTCTTAGTCAGATTAATCCTATTTACCTCGAGTTATTCGATCCGTACTCGATGGCTTCCTCGTCGGAACCGACAACTCCTCGATCCGGCTTCAAAAAATGTCGAGATTGTGGGAAAAAGATGTCGTTGACCGATCCTCACAGAATTTGTCTGTGGTGCTTGGGAGCTGAACACCATTGTTCGGAATGCGAGGACTGTATGTCCATGACAGCTAAGGCCCTGAAGGAGCGTAGGGGGAAGCTGGAGAAAGGTAAGACTTTTAAAGCTTCTTCTTCGTCGACGAAGTCGAGACATTCGTCTCCTCGTCACCATTCGCGCTCCAGGTCTCGGAGTGGGTCTCATCACTCCTCGAGATCGAAGCACTCGAAGAGGAGACGTCGAAGATCCCCTTCTCCGTCTTCCTCTTCCTCTGTTTCGCCAAAAAGAATCCCTTGCCCCACGAAACATAGTTCCCGGGCTGAATGGGAGGAATTCCGAAAGAATATGATGAGCGTCTTCGAGAAAGCGGCCTCGACCCCCTCGAAGACTGCCGAGAGCGATGCTCTGGTCGAAAGACCCGAAGGTCAAAAACGCCACGAGTCGCAGTACCCGGCGAAAGACACCTCTCGAGCGCGTCTCGAACCCTCGAGCAGGACTTTGACCTCCAAACCTTCCTCGAAGGTTCCGTCGACGCCGTCGACGAAGGTCCCGTCGAGGTCGATGTCTTCGACGCCGTTGTCGAGGGGACCTTCGACACACGGGTCTGTCGACTCGACGCCGGCCTCGACACCGGCGTCGACGCCAAGAAAAGTCACGGTTACCACACATCCAGTGACTATCCCCAGGCCCTCGACGTCGATGGCTTCGATATTGTCGAGTAGAATTCCAATTCTGTCGAGGTCCTCGAGGCCTCCACCTCTGTTTTCGACGCCACGCTCGAAGCCTTCGACGTCGGCGTCGACGACATCAACGCTTTCGAGGCCAATAATGACAAGTTCGGCACCCTCTGCCTTGGAAATGGGATTTACTCCCTTTATGAGTTCAGAACAATTGAGAACTATATCCTCAATTTTAGAAGAGGGTGATTTGTCTGAACAAGACACATTTGAGTTACAGGGACCTGTAACCCCAGTTAGAGAGGAATTTTCCTCTGAAGAGCGCAGATTAAAGGATCTTCATGATTCTTTACATGAGGCAAGTGGGTTAGACACTTCCCCTGAGGTGGAGTTTGCTAAGCCAGACCCGGGGGAGCATGCTGAAACCCCCTACAGAGCCTTAATGGCCAGGATTACAGAGTTCATGGGGTGGTCTGCACCTTCACAATCTTTCCAACAAGATGACCTCACGGATATTCTTGACAAAGGCCCACAAGAGGATCCTGTGGTGCCCTTTCATAAAGCTCTTCAGAGAAAGATCATGACAAACTGGGAAACCCCAGATGTAATACCAGCAGTAAATAAACTGTCTACAAAGTACAGGGTATCTTCCACAGACCCAGAGTTTTTGTCTAAACACCCATCCCCAGAAAGTCTGGTGGTACAAGCAGCATCCTCTACCGATGTCAAGACGGCTTATCCTACAGTCTCACAGGACAGGGACGATAAAAAATATGATGCTATGGCAAAGAAAGTCTTTTCAGCATGTAGCATGGCGTTAAAGTCTGTTAATGCTACTTGCACCCTTGCTAGGTTCAGCCATACACTTTGGGAGTGTGCTTCTACAGCGGCTGACTGCATCCCGGAGGGAGAAGAAAGGGATGCGTTCCTGAATATTATACAGGACGGTAAAGACGCTATGTGCGAATCCCTCCAGACGGGCATTGATTCGGCTGACAGTATCAGCAGAGCAATGGCGGCAAGTACATCAACCAGGAGATTCGCTTGGTTGAGAAAGTCGGGTTTTGCCCCAGATGTGCAAGCCAGGCTCTTGAACATGCCATTCGATGCCTCTTCTTTGTTCGGGAAAAAGGCGGATGACAGTTTAGAAAAACTGCAAACTTCAAAAGCTGCAGCAAAATCCCTAGGAGCTGCAATCCGTCAGACTCCTTTTCGTCCCACTGGAACCTCTGCGAGGGGCAAGTCCTTTCGCTTCTACTCCGCATTCGGAAGAGGTAGAGGACGACCGGCTCAAAGGGGTCAAAGAAGAACTACCCGAGGTGGACGGGCTAGATATTCTAAAGCCGCAGCAACAGCAGGTGCCTCTTTACCATCGGCATCTGCATCAGCCGCCCCAAAACCACTCTGAGGACTTCCCTCACAGGACACCTGTAGGAGGCAGGTTGACTCAACATCTGACGGTATGGCAGGCTATCACGTCAGATGCTTGGGCATTGGAAACAGTCGCCAAGGTTACTGCCTGCCTTTCCTACGTATACCTCAGAGTCATCCACCGGGGATCAGCTCTCAGAAATCTCCAGATCCGCTCCTCTTGCAGGAAATTTTGGACCTGCTAGAGAAAGGTGCCATAGAACCGGTACCTGTAGCGGAGAGGAACAAGGGCTGGTACTCCCCTTACTTTCTCATTCCGAAGAAAGACGGAGGACTGAGACCCATCTTGGACTTGCGAGAATTGAACAAATTCCTCAGAAAAGACAAATTCAAGATGGTCACACTTTCTCAGATCCTCCAGGCCCTTCAGTTCCAGGACTGGTTGGTATCTCTGGACCTTCAGGACGCTTATTTCCATGTGCCTATCCATCTCAAACACAGGAAATACCTGAGGTTCGCAATTGGCAACTCTCACTATCAATTTCGAGTGCTGCCATTTGGGCTGACCTCCGCCCCGAGGGTCTTCACCAAGTTAATGTCGGTAGTGGCTGCAAGTCTAAGGAGAAAAGGGATTCACGTCTACCCCTACCTGGACGATTGGCTGATCAGGGCTGTTTCTCCGGAACAAGCTCAGATCCAGCTAAATCACGTGTGCCACTTCCTTCACAGACTGGGTTTCTCCCTCAATTTAAAGAAGTCACAAATGATACCATCGCAGAGACTCCAGTTCATAGGAGCGATCCTGGATACTTCCCTGGGAAAAGCCTCGCCACCAGAGGTGAGGGCTCAAGATATTCTACAGATGGTTACCAAGTTCCAGCATGCCCAACGTCTCCCCGCCTTCGACTTTTTGAGGTTGCTAGGCCTCATGGCATCCTGCATTTTCCTTGTGCCAGAGGCTCGCCTGAGAATGAGATCCCTCCAGTGGGCACTGAGGACTCAGTGGTCACAATTCTCAGGGAGAATGACAGATCTTCTTCAGGTTCCCGGCAGGGTGGCTCGAGACCTTCAGCGGTGGGCCTGTCAGGAGAACATTCTGAAAGGAGAACAGTTTTGGCAACCCTGGCCGGAGATAACAGTAGTCACGGATGCCTCACTCACGGGGTGGGGAGCCCACGCCAACGACTTGACCATCAGCGGTCGTTGGTCTCCATCGGAGTCCAGACTACACATCAACCTGTTAGAGCTGAGAGCCATCAGTCTTGCGCTGAAGGCTTTCCTGCCAGCTGTACAAGGGAAGAACGTCCTGGTAATGACGGACAACACGGTGGCCATGCATTACCTCAACAAAGGAGGAGGCGTAGGATCACTACCCCTGTGCAGAGAGGCGATGCAGCTCTGGTTTTGGGCAATCCAAGAAGGAATCTCTCTATCGGCAGTCCACCTAGCCGGAGAGAAGAACTTGACAGCGGACGCTCTGAGCAGGCAGAACACAGTCTCCCACGAGTGGGAGCTAGCTCAGGAAGTCCTTCAAGAGATCTTCGCCCTTTGGGGAATCCCTCAGGTAGATCTGTTCGCCACCAGCCTAAACAGGAAATGCGACCTGTTCTGCTCAAGGGAATTTCCTCCGAGAGGAGCTCTGGGAGATGCGTTCATAGTGGACTGGGAGTTTCCGCTTCTGTACGCGTTCCCACCGGTCCCTGTCATTCCTCAAATGATCAGGAGGTTGAGAAGATTCCGGCGAACCATGATCCTAATTGCCCCGGATTGGGCCAGGAGAACGTGGTACCCGGACCTTCTAGACTTGTCCATCTGCCCTCCAATTCGACTTCCACTCAGAGAGAACCTACTCTCACAGAAGGGAGGTCAGGTTCTCCATCCAGACATCAAAACCCTCAACCTTCACGCTTGGCTTCTGAACGGCTGAGGTACAAGGATTGGGACCTCCCTGATGATGTTATGGAGGTGTTGCTTTCGGCAAGGAGGCCAGCAACAAAGTCTTTATACCGCTGCCGTTGGAACAGATTTTGCAGCTGGTGTAGAGAACAGAATATCGACCCATTTTCATGTGGTACACCAATGGTTTTGTCCTTCCTACTATATTTGGCAGATTCAGGCCTTCAAATTGGCACCATTAAGGGCTATCTCGCAGCGCTATCCATCTTTAAGCGTACTGCGGAAGAACCATCCTATTTCAAATTACCCTTGGTAATACAGTTTCTAAAGGGGTTAACCAATGTTTATCCCCCAAGACCATTCCAAGTTCCCCTATGGGATTTAAACTTAGTACTAACTTTCCTGATGGGTACACCTTTCGAACCTCTCCATTCTTGTTCGTTAAAATTCCTTACCCTTAAAACTGTTTTATTAATAGCACTTACATCTGCTAGAAGGGTGAGCGAATTACAAGCTCTTTCTTGTAAACCCCCTCATACAATCTTTCACAAAGACAAAGTTGTCCTGCAAGTGAAGCCTAATTTCCTCCCAAAGGTGGTTTCTGAATTCCATATCACTCAGAAGATTACCCTACCATCTTTCTATCCTCCTCCTCACCCGGGGAAAGAGGAAGAGAGGTTACACAGACTAGACCCTAGGAGGGTTTTAAGTTTTTACATTAGTAGACTAGCCAGGATAAGACAGGCAGACCAGCTGTTTGTAGGTTACACAGGTCACAAGCTGGGGTTACCAATAACTAAGCAGACCATTTCCAGATGGATCATTCTAGCCATTCTGGAATGTTATAAACTGGCAGGGAAATAGCCCCCTCAAAACCTTAGGGCTCATTCGACCAGAGGTATTGCAGCTTCATCGGCCCTCAAAAGAGGCGTGCCGGTTAAAGACATATGTGCGGCCGCTACATGGTCGTCTGTCCATACCTTTACACGTTTTTACAATCTGGATTCCTCCTCCAGTCAAGAGACTAGGTTTGGAAGGGCTGTACTGCATTCTATTCATCAATAGAAGACAGCGTGAAGTCAGTACTCCCTCCTCCGAATATAGAATACTGCTATGGGAGCCTATCTAAGATGAGGAATACGTCGGAGGACACAATCCCTTCGAAGAACAAGTTACTTCTTACCTTGTAACGTTCTTTCGACGGGATGTTCCTCCGACGTATTCCTCATCGACCCTCCCATCCATCCCCGCAGTTCTACTTCCCTTGTTGTTGCAGCTTACGCTCCTTCAGGGTGATTAGTCTAGTCCAGACAGTAATACTGTGGGCCACAAAACGGAACTGAGCAACGGACGCTGCGCGTGGCCTTTATAGGCAGGATGACGTCGAACGTCGATACGGCGGCTGTAGACATAGAGAAAAATTTTTCCGAGGCCAGCAGAGCTGGAAGGAGATATCTAAGATGAGGAATACGTCGGAGGAACATCCCGTCGAAAGAACGTTACAAGGTAAGAAGTAACTTGTTCATCTGGCAGATTTAAACCCTCTTCCACACATGTACTTCGCAACGTCTCTTCTACCTTGTGGAACACCTGAACCCCCCCCCCCCCGCACCTCCAAGTAGTGGAAGGACTCCCATTTCCACTGAATTCCCCAGTCTACAGGACTTCACCCTCCTAGCCACGGAACCCTGCTAAGAAGAACAAGATTGATTTTTTTTTTTTCCCTATTCATTTTCAACGTGCCTACTAACTCTATAGTCCTGCCGTCCGTGTCTCCCAGCATCCTCAACAAGCAAAGGCACACCAGCAGCCACCCATGTCAACACTCCCCTAGTAAAAGTGGAATACGAAGAACCAACTCCCCCCCTCGCCCCCTTTAACTTCCAGTTTCTTCAGGTCTGTACCCTGCAAGTGAGTTTCTTGTAATAACACTAGCTTCAGACCATGTCTTTTCAGAAACCTCCCCACTTGCACTCTCTTCCCGCTTTTTGCCCCGGCCTCTCAAATTCCACGTACCTATTTTAAGTCGACAACCTCCCATTTACCATTATAAATACACCGTAGATACTCCCAGCACCTTTTTGGGCACTTTTCTCCCTTCTGGCAATTGTATTTTTCCCTGACATGATCAGATCTGGTGGTAACAACTGCTAGTATAAACATTCCAATCCTAATATCCAACTCCTCTCCCTCGCACCTGTCTCCAACCGTACTGTCAAACCCCTTCCCTGTCCCTCTGTTATCCCTCCCTTGCCACCCCCCCTCCTCCAATCACCAACTAAAATTGACCAATTAGTTCATCCATCCACGTTCCTCATGGATAACTGATCTCGGTCACGAGGGTAGACCTTCCTTCTCATTCAGCCTGCCCCTATACTGTTCGCATTATGCTGCTCATTTTAAGTAGCGTCTCGTGGCCCGATGCCGGTACCCAGGAATCCAGAGTCTATCAGACTACATCGTCTCATCTTGCTAACCTTCTGACATGCGTCCATTGCCTGTCGGCAAACTTCCATTGTTTCTATGTGCACCGTATTTTTGTGGCCTATGCTCAATCCAGTCCCATGCATCTGTGGTGATGGGGAAAAAGAATGATTTCCTGTCCTAAATTACATTACTCACTACTTCGCCGGGAAGAGTGTTGTGTATCAGAGATTCATTTGGCGAAGCCAACACCGCCAGAGTCAAACCATCTCCTTTGCTTTTGGACCTCTTGGGTGAAATTCAGGAAGATGAGTATTCTGGCATTATTAACCAGGAAGGGACCACTTTTCTTCGATGCCTGTAAAATTGTATCTCTGTCCCTCATATGTAGTTATTTGGCCACAATCGCTCTAGGCTGTCCTCCCGGTGATGGGGTGTCTGCCGGCACCCTGTGTGCCCTCTCCACTGTGAAGAGCTTCGATAGACCCCTGAGGCGCAGTGCGTCTAAGATCAGTTTTTCCACATATAATTCCACACTTGGCCCTTATTCTCCTTTCGGTACCTCGAATAGACCTGTTACTTATGCGTGAACAAACTTCTGCATCCTCCGCTTTAGTTTACAATGTATTTGTCGCTCTCACTTGATTTTCTCAGCCGTGCGAGAACATCTTTCATAGTGCTCACTCTCTGCTACTCTTCGACCACTCGTTCCCAAACTTTCCTTCGATCTGCTCATACCAGGGAGACATCCACTTCCACCTCTTGGATTTTCCCTTCCAACAATGTCCTCGACTCTTGGATCACGGCTAAATGCCCTTCCAACATGACTCCCTTTCTGGTTGCACTTGTTCAATCTGTTTCGCTCTCTCCTGCCCCCTCCTTGGCTGGCTTATTATTAGGGCATATTTAGTTCTTTATTTTCTGCTGTCCTTTACCATGGTGCTATCCATATGTGTATTGTATGTGAGCACTGTTTCCGGGAGTTATCGCTGTGTGCTGCCAAAAGTGAACATGCATCAAGCACACAACCCTTAATGTTCTCTCAGCATTTTCCAAGTTCGCACAGCTCACCTTTGTGTGTGCTACGGGGGGCACGCCTCATTCAGGGTTTATACTGGCAATGTAAATCTCAAGTGCAGGTGACTCTACATATCACAGCTGCCAGTAGTCTCTAAACTGCAATATCCAGTCAATGTCCGCTTCTCCCGGTGCACAATTGGTCGTCTCCAGGTACACAGCAGGATAGGATGGTGTGCCGTGTCACCTTGATGTTGCACGTGTGGTAGCTCGATCCACAGCCAAATGTTTGTGCCTTAAATGCGCGCCTAAGCACCCTTCACATCACGCTGTTACATCCCCTCACTGCCTCTGCTCAGCCGTCAGCACATAGTTTGCACGCCTCTTCCTGGCGGATCACGTCCATGGCCTCGGTCCTCACCAACGGAAGCGTCCAGGCTGCTGTGCCTGCTCCCACCGGCTTGAGGCCTCCGTACTTCATCTTGTGGCGTAGTCCAAAACCGGATGCTCACTGCTTCTGCGTGATCCGGACTCCTCTCCGGGTCCCTCTTCTCCGCTTCCCAACTAAATCGGTGCACGATCCTGCTGTGGCTCAATGGCACGAAGACCTGGCACTTTGGTTTCCAAAAGCACTTCCGTCCCACAATGGCACCTTGGATCGTCGGAGCACAACTTCAGTGATTCCCATGATCGATTCAGGGTCCCATTAGAGAAGTGAGTTCCCAGCTTGGTGGGGAGCCTTTCCGGCACTGAAAAAAGCTTTTAAATGGAAGTTGAGTAGGATTATGTGACAGATCCACTGCGGGCAGCCTGTGAGCTCAGAAATAGCACGTCCGCATTGAATGGCATCTGGCCACGCCTCACTGGAGTCCTTTTAAAGTAGGCAGACGTGGCACAGGGGTGGAGTTAGAATAGCCATAGAACAGGTTTAGGCCAAGGGAGTGTGTCTAATGTCTTGAATTCCAATAAGGATTCTCTAGATTTCCTACAGACAAAGTGCTCCAGGTATGATGTCGGAAGGCAAAGGACACTTGTTACAGCATCCTGGATTGGACTTCTGAAAACAGGCTTGCTTAGGGCCTATCCACTGTAGGAAACGCCTGCTCTTAGTTGATTCAACTTTGGAATCTCAGAAGGAGAATTCACTGGAACTCTGAGAATACACTATTCCAAAGTCCTTTGTCATAGGGGTGAAGACAGGGCATTGCAAGGCAGACAACAACTCTGCCCCCTAACCATCCCTTGAAAACAATGGGGGGGTGACACTGCTGTGCCCCAAGGCTTTTCTGATGCCTTTGCGCTGGAACCAGGATCCTGCTCACTGGAGGTGAGCGCACCCTTTAGGTGTCAATCGTCCTGGAGAGTAAAGTGAGGAACTCTCCTTGTCTCTAGAGATCATAGATTGGGCCTCCCAGAAACCGTATGGAACTCGGTTTACCGCCTTGAGACCTCTTCGAACTGGCTCGGCCGCGATCAACACTCCCCTCGCAGCTGCTTTAGGCTGAGGGTTTCGAGTTGCTAACGTCCTGCTTACAGCTAACTTTTTGCAGTGAAGCACATTACTGTAGTGACCTGGTTGCCGGTTCGCTGCTTTAAGGCACCTCAGTGCCAACTTGACCCAACAGGAGCATCCTCTCAACCATACTAGAGCACCAACTTGACCTGCTGGAAGTAATCGACTTACCCACCTCGAACACTCATCAAGCTCATGCATTGTTTCACCCACTGACTCGAGCGGTTGGGATCCACTGACTCAAACTGTCTAGAACCCTGACTCAAACCAAATGGAGCCCCATCTCAAAGCAGATTCAATGTGATTCATGACTGGATCAATGTGACTCGACCGTCTCTACACATCTCGATGGCAAAAAAGCACACAGAAGCCTGACGCACAGCTGCTAAGCACCCCAATCAAAGAACTAATGGGATGTGAAAAGACCATGTCCTTCTTGGTCCACCTCAAACGATCAGGGTGACTTTTAAGCCCTTTTCTTGATTTTTGAAGATGCACATTGTTGCTGAAATAGTTTACATGAACATCCCTGAATATCAAACAAGAGTGCCTTTTTATTCTCAAAGTCTGCATTCTGCATATCCTTAATGGGGTGGAACGTCTGTGTTTTAATTAGTTGTATGCATTCCGTTTTTATTAATATTCCTATTTTTCAAGAAACTTGGTTGGATGTTTATTTTAGTACCACCTACTATTGCATGTGTTGAAACTCCATCTGAACACAACCAACTTGAAGACTATAATTTCACCACTTGCACCCTGCAAAGTTGCTGTGCAATATCAAGGTATCTGAATACCTCTATCCCTTTGCCCCGTGTGAATCTGCCCATCGCCTCCATTGCCATCAATGCGGTCAATGGCCGCCACGTCCTTTGCATCATCTTCGGGTGCATTTGCCTGACCAGCCTCTCCTAGAATCGGATTGGCTGCGGCGCACCATTTCCACCCAACACCGCCACCGATAGGCGGAAGCCGGAGCACGGAAGCTCCTCGCCGAAGGGCCGAGCAAAAGGGCCTGTCCTATGCCTGCTACAGCTACATCGGGAGAGGAAGGCAGGAGCCTCCTCTCCAGCGCCACGAGACCAGCCCAGCATATGGGGATCTGCAGGTATCGATCGGAACTGCAATATTGAGTCTCGCCGTCAACATCCACCTTGTTGGTCACCTTGCTCTAATTTCACCACTTGCACCCTGCAAAGTTGCTGTGCAATATCAAGGTATCTGAATACCTCTATCCCTTTGCCCCGTGTGAATCTGCCCATCGCCTCCATTGCCATCAATGCGGTCAATGGCCGCCACGTCCTTTGCATCATCTTCGGGTGCATTTGCCTGACCAGCCTCTCCTAGAATCGGATTGGCTGCGGCGCACCATTTCCGCCCAACACCGCCACCGATAGGCGGAAGCCGGAGCACGGAAGCTCCTCGCCGAAGGGCCGAGCAAAAGGGCCTGTCCTATGCCTGTCACATGCCGTACTAGCCGCCTCCGAAAAACCCCACTCGCCTTATTCAGTGGACCAAGTCGTGAGTAGACTAACTTTCTAGATCTATAATCACATAACGGACCAAGTCTCTCATACTCAACCAAACTCCATTACCTTATGTGTGCAACAGTGCACTCCCTGCCATAGCGCCCCTGATTGTACTCGAACTGCCTAATGTTTTTGTATTAACTACCTCTGCTGCACATTGTTCATATTCTGCATTGCCAACCTCTGCGCACCCGTAACCGTGCCAGCACTGCCTGCCATAGCGCCCCTGATTGTACTCGAACTGCCTAATGTTTTTGTATTAACTACCTCTGCTGCACATTGTTCATATTCTGCATTGCCAACCTCTGCGCACCCGTAACCGTGCCAACACTGCCTGCCATAGCGCCCCTGATTGTACTCGAACTACCTAATGTTTTTGTATTGACTAACTCTGCTGCACACTGATCGTTCGACACTGCGCATCTGTGATTGTGCGAGCACTACCTGCCACAGATAATGCTCCCCTGACTGTGCCCTGACTGTGTTTGCACTGCCTGCGGACCCGCTTCACCTACCCCACAAGTAACTAAAACACGCACCTCTAATGCATACTCCCCCAGCCACCCACACTTCCGCACATCCGCCCCTCCTCCGATGCTCCTACCCACCCCTCTGCGCTCTCATTCTCTGCTCCATCTTTAGCCCGCCACTCATCCTTCCAGAGCCTAGACCATCAGCTCTCATCATGTACTCCACCTCCACCACTATACACCATATCACACCTCCTCACAGTGACTCCAACCCACCCAGTCTCCCCCTTAGGAGACACAGACTAAGAACCCGCACCGAGTCATCTCTCACCTTTCGCAACTCTCCACCTTCAACAGGAACTCGAAGCTTAGCCTCCGCACCCACATCACTCTCCCACACTCACACCAACCTGTCCACGCTCATATCCCACATCTCCCCTCCCCCAAACTCATACCTCATCCCTTCTCTCTCACTCAGGCCACCATCACATCACCTACCCTGAAAACCAACGCTCTGCCTCCACCACCAGGCAAACCCACCTTAAAATGTGCACTCATCAATGCACGCTCTATTCACGCCCATGCTATTGAGATCAATGACCTCATTACTAGCCACAAACTAGACATACTTGCCATATCTGAAACATGGCTCCATGAGGCCTCCAACCCATCCATACATCTCGCCCTCCCCCAGGACTACTCCATCCTTAGACAGGACCGTAAATCCTCCAAAGGCGGGGGCGTAGCCCTCATCTTTAAAAACTGCCTCTCCATTAGGTTGTGTGACCAACAATGGGACAACAACGCCGACCTTCTCTACGCCAAATTATCTCTCTCCCCTAACTGTACCATCAACCTTCTAGTCACATATAGACCACCAGGCTCTCCCCCAGAATACCAAAAGCAAATTCTTCAAATCATAGGTAGTAACTTGAAACACTCCACCAAAACCATCCTACTTGGCGACCTTAACCTTGGCTTAAACGATCCCAAGGATAAAACTGCCGCACTCTTGGCAAAGGATCTTTCCCACATGGGATTCGATCACAAAATCACCAGCCCGACTCATTGCAAAGGACGGTCCATTGATTGGATAGCAGATCACAACTGCTTATCATCCATCACTTCCATTGCACCCCTTCCTTGGACAGATCACTATCTCATCCAGTTCTCCATCCCTACGACACCCACTCGCAAAACCACCACTCACGCCCCCCCCCGCCAAAGTCAGAAGTTCAAAAAAACTCACCGCCACTAACCTGGCCCCGTTCCTTGATATCCCTGAACTTAAACATCCGTTCAATCAAGATCCCACCTCGCTAGCCAACACCTACAATAATGCCCTCGCCCAAGCCATTAATTCAATTGCCCCACTGGAAGCAAAAAAAGCCAAAAAATCTATGCACTCCAACTCCTGGTTCACAGAAGAACTAGCCGTCATACGACTCAAAAAACAGAAAGCCCTAACCAACTGGCAATCCAATCCCAACCAAGCCTCCCTCGACGAGTTCAAAGAAATTGCACGGTCCTATAAAAGCGCCATTTTCAAAGCCAAATTCGAATCTTTCAATCAAAGAATATCCAAAGCTAGCTCCAAATCTAGAGAAATATTCTCTATCTTCAAAGAACTCACCTCCCCGCAATCCAGCCCCGACGAAATCACCAAGTACGAAGCTTGGTGCACAAGCATCCAGACAGCACTCCTTAGTAAAGTCAAAATGCTCCAAGACAAAATTGCAGCCCAACGAAAAGCACTCAACGCCTGCCCCGCACCCCCCTCGCACCCCCCCCTCAACACATGCCCGGAAATACCCCTCTTTGCCTTCAGAGAAGTCACAGAGCCAGAAGTCTCTACCCTACTCAATAACATCAAACCTTCAACGTGCAAAGGTGACATCTGCCCGCCCTCCATCATCAAAGAGTGCTCGACAGCCCTCACACCTATCATCACAGCATTCATCAACGCCTCCTTCTCCTCAGGCTCGGTACCCCATTGCCTAAAAGAGGCCTGGGTCCGCCCCCTCTTAAAAAAACCATCCCTAGACCCAACCTCCCCCAACAACTATCGCCCCATCACCACCGTCCCCTTCCTCCTCAAAATCCTTGATAAAGCCGCCCACAGCCAAATACAGCAGTACCTGGAAACCTACGCCATCCTTGGAAGAAGGCAATCCGGATTCCGCAAAGGACATGGAACTGAAACTGCCCTTCTAGACCTGAAAAATCAAGTCACCAAAATAATGGACACAGGCAAACCTGCTCTCCTCCTTCTACTCGATCTGTCCGCAGCATTCGACCTAGTCGACCATAACATCCTCACATCTCACCTCTCCAATGCAGCCCACTTCTCCCACAAAGCAACCCTCTGGATAACCTCATTTCTTGAAGGCAGGGCCATGAAAGTCTATTCTGACCAGGCCAACGCTCCCCCCACCACCATAAGCTGTGGAGTCCCACAAGGCTCCTGCACCGCACCAACCCTCTACAACCTCTTCACTAAACCCCTCTTTGACTTACTGGACGCTCTCGGCATAGCCTACACCAACTACGCCGATGACACTCAAGTCCTACTCCCACTCTCTGGAGACTACGTCAAAGACTCAGAAGCTCTCATCAACATCTACTCCACAATTCAGACTTGGATGGCAATCAATGGTCTTTGCCTTAACGCAGACAAAACTGAGATCATCATCCTAGCACCCAGCGAAACTCTCTCCAGACTCAGCAAAGAATACTCTCACATGACCGTTGATAACATCATCATACCGGTCTCCACTGCTGTCAAAACACTAGGAGTCTACCTGGACACCACACTCTCTATGACAAGACAAGTCAATGCCATCTCCTCTTCATCCGCAATGACCACCAAACTCATCCTTGCCATAAAGCCCTACCTCACCACGCCTAACTGCCTCCATCGCCAGAGCTACCATAGGAGCCAAACTAGACTACTGTAACGCCCTCCTAGCCGGCACATCGGCAAAAAATCTAAAAAAGCTCCAAATAGTGCAAAACAATGCGCTCTGCGCTGCCCTGCACATCCCCAAATCCGACCATGTATCTCAGGCCCGGAGAGATGCGCACTGGCTTCCAGTCAAGGAAAGGATCAATTTCAAAATACTCACCCTCACTCACAAATGTATCAATCATACTGCACCATCATACTTATCAGAAACCATAAACAGGAAATCCACGCTCCGCCCAACAAGAAGCCAATATGACAACCAACTCCAAGTTCCCTCTATAAGAAGAGCTAAAGCTGGAGGCATTGGCTTCACACACATAGCTCCCAAGCTCTGGAATGACCTTCCCATCTCCCTCAGAGCCGAGCCTTCCCTACTATCCTTTCGAAAGGCCCTCAAAACCAAACTCTTTACATAACCAGCGCGCTCCACCCCCACCCAAGCTGTACCGCAAACACTTTTGCTGACGAAAATGTAACAAACACAATGTAACAAAATAACGCTACTGTAAACGTAATGCCTTGTAAATATCACCTTGCATGCACAGACTGTAACCCAAAACGCATGCATAGTCTGTAATTCATAATGCCTGTACCCTAATCTACCTTTACTCTCTGCAACCAGACAAGTGTCTTCTGGAATGTAACAGCGCCACGATGCTCTCGGGCTGATCGCGCGCTTTAAAAATCCGAATAAATAAATAAATAATAAATATACCCTGCTCTCGGCTTGTGCTACCAAGAGCCAAAGGAGATATATCTGTCTGGCCATGCCCGTTTCACATTTATGATTGTGATCACTGCTTATTTAGTAGTAGCGTGGGGCTGAGTATGCTGTTTAGCCTCTAGTCCTTCCTGTACTTCTGCAGAGCAGTGTTCATTTTGTCACATTCCGGCCGTCCCACTTCTCCCCTCCTTTTCCTCCTGACTCGCGTCCTTTATGGTGCAGAATGCCACAGGGCTCTTCCTTTTTAGCATTACTTCTTTTCAATATATACAGCTGCCCACTTATGTAGTAGGTCTGCCTTCATTCCTTGAAGCTGTATTTCTCGGCCCCCACTGGTAGATGGAACTAGGCAACAATAAACGCAATGTACAGTCACTCGACAAAGCAACACTTTCATAAAAGACGGAGGAACAAAGCCCTCCTCACCCACAAGGCCTTGCGCAGCATGAGCTATTCTCCAATAATCCAAGCTAAAATTGCTCATTACTCCTCATCTCTCTCGGCAGCCGCAAACGGGAGTAAAGCTCTCTTTACAGCAGTCACACTGCTCAGACTCGCTGCCTAATCCAGTATTCCCTGAGCCTAAAGAAAAAATACTTGCTTGAAACATCTTTTCCATGAACTAAAGGGATCTCTTACAACAACGGATCGCTACCGCAAAATTGCCCCCATGCTCTTTTGCATGACACATAACTCAAATCTTGATTGCCTTCACTCCCCTGCCCCAGTCTCCCGAGGATACCCTTACGTCACTTAAACAAACCATATACAAAGCTTACTCTCCCCATTGCCATCGTAAGAAGAACAAGGGGTCTGGCTTCACTTGCCTCCCACCCCCTTCCAAATAGTAAATGCATTACCCATGCAAACCAGCTTATCTAGCATCCTAAAAACAAGACTAATCCACCTTTTTCCTCAAAAGACCTGCCCACTGCTTTACATCCCAGGACCAGAGACATGGTAAGACACCATTTAAAGTATGAATAGTCTCCAGCTGTTATATATAAGGTGCCATAGAACCTTTTTTTTTATTTAAGGTGAATCATATTGGTTATACATTTTTGACAACCTTTGACCTCCATGATAAAACAGAAAAAGCATATATCAAATATCAAATGAAGAGGAAAGAATGAAAGAATAATAAAAGAAAAAGAAAAAAGGAGAAAGGAACCAGAATAGATGAATAAAACAGAAAAGAAGCAAATCGGACTTCGTACATCATGGTGTCCGGTCAAAGGGTCGACTACAAAGGGTCAAATGGTCAAAGGATCGACACCAAAGGACCGAAAACAAAAGGATCGAATTTTTGTTTTTAAATTACATTTTTTGGGGGGGTTTTCGTTTATGTAATGTTTACCACACAAAAAAATGTTGATCCTTTTGTTTTCGGTCCTTTGGTGTCAACCCTTTGACCATTTGATCCTTTGGTTGTCTATCCTTTGGCCTACAACCGTACATCGTGTGTAGACCAAGCCTGTAATAGAAGGCCACTTTCCTAGTTCTTCCTTCACTCTTCAAGTTGCTTTTTCATCACTATTAAAAATTTTACCAGAGCCAAAGTTATAGATGTCTTCTTTCCTGCTAGCATCATTTTCCACCAAACCTCTCTAGTTCTCTGACCATATTTGGTGATCACCTCCTGCATTAATTTTCTTCTTTGTTGGTCCAAGGCTTTGCAGTCCATCACTAGATGTTCAGTAGATTCCTGTGAGTCTTCAGCTTTACACAGTCGACAGATTAGTGAATTGCCATCTCATTTGCCCCAGTTTTTTGTGGTCTTGTTCCCAAACAAGTTCAGACGGAATTCAAAGAACTGATCTCTCAAAAACCAATTTGGGAAGCCTAGCGGGTATTTTGGTAGTGTTCAGTTTTCTGCATTTATCTATTGGTCTACTGAAGGTTTTGTATTTCTGTTTTTCGGCCTGTGTCTGAATCCAATGCTGGATAAACTGTTTCTTCTTAGTTTTATCTGGATTGTCAACAAGGGATTGTGGCGATTCCTCAATGCTAACTAAGAGCGTCTTGCATTCCATCTCCCATTTTTTGCAACACAGGGTCATTTTGTTCAGCTAGGGCCACAAAGGCTACAACCTTTGAGTGCTCAACTGTCTGAGAATCAATATGTATATTTTCCCTTTCTTCAGATTTGGAATCTATCTCTTGAAGAATGACCCCACAAATTTTGTAATACTATACAGTTCACACTTAAATATTTGAGAAGTGTGATAAGATAACCTTTTGCTTTTCCACCTTTCCATTTATGGATATGTGACTAAAACAAGAATGAGACCTACAAACCTATATGAACACACATGAATTACACCTTTCATGTTTTTTCTTTAGATCGCTGGTCGTACCAGTTGAGAAATACTTGAATATTGGCTGTTGGTTTCACACACACCACCAGAAGATTTCTGGACTCTTTATCTAAAAGGTGACTTATCAAGCTTAAGGTGATTTATACAACTCATGTATTTAAAGAAAGCATTTATATAACACTGCTCTGAACGAGAAGTTTACAACATCATTTTAAACCTCAAACCCACCACCTGTACAGGGTACTCGTGCCCCACTTCCATCTTGAATGGCTCCCTGGATGTCTTGTCCCCCTTGGATTACCAAGTTCATTAATAATTCCTTCAGGGATGGCATTGTGCTGCCCTCCTTAATAAAATGCCTGAATTACACCCCTGCTGAAAAAGAACACTCTTGACCCAGCTGTTGCTGGCAATTATCGAACAATAACCACTGTTCCATTCCTATTGAACGTCATTGATAGTGGCATAACAGTCACTGCAAAGCTTTGTGGAAGCAAATAAGATTCGGGGCGCTCATCAGTCCGGGTTTAGGGCTCAACATGGGATGGAGACAGCGCTACTTGATCTCGAGTCTAATATTTTGAGCATCGCGGAGAAGGGTCAACCAGCTCTTTTAATGCTGTTAGATCTCTCTGCAGCAATTTACCTAATTGACAACAATCTTCTCCAAGAAAGACTGATTAGTATCGCCAACTTCTCGGAGAAAGCCGCATTATGGATCTCGTCATTCTTGGATCCTAGAAAGTCAAAGGTGGTGGTTGCAAAAGCGGAAGCCACTCCCATCATCTCCTCGTGTGGAGTCCTGCAGGGTTCCTGCCTACCCCCAACCTTGTTTAACATTTACACAAGACCCTTACTGGACATTCTGGCCAGATTGGGTGTCAACTACACAAACTACGCAGATGATATTCAAGTACTTTCTGAACTGACCGATTCTTATGGGACCAATATTAAGAGGGTGAATAACATCCATAATGAAATTCAAAATTGGGTGGCCCATAATTCACTGGCGTTGAACAACAATAAGACCAAACTCCTAATCATTGCCTCCGGTCCTCGGTTGAAGAAAATGCATGGTAGGTATTCCCTTTTTATTATCGCAGACAACCGGATTGCCGTCAGCAAATTGGTAAAAACATTAGGCGTTACGCTTGACTCTGAATTATCCACGATGCAGCATGTTTCAAATGTTCACTCATCTTGCGGGTATATAATCAAGCTCCTTTGCCAGATTAGACCTTATTTAACACTAAAAAAAAACAGATCTTTCTCGGCTACCACGTTGGTCAACTAGCGGTTAGACTATTGTAATAGCTTGCTCACTGGTACTTCTCAATCTTATCTTTCCCGTTTTCAGACCACTCAGAATGGTGCTGTTAAGGACATTTTTGGCTTGAATACAATGGATCATGTATCTGAATTCAGGAAAAAATTACACTGGCTTCCTCTGAAACATAGTTAGGCACACAATTCTTTCCTTGACCCATAAAAGCTTGAACCTTGCAGCCCCATAGTATCTGATCAAGAGAATGTCTTACCAAAACTCAACAAGAATTTTGCGATCTAACACAAATGCACTTCATCAACCTTGAATCAGACTAGGAAAGTTTGGCGGTACCAGCTTTGAAGTACGGCACCTCCAAAAGTGGAATGCTCTCCCTTCTGCTTTGAGATTTTCCTCTACCTTGGATATTTTTAAGACCACTAAGACCCTGCAGTTCAATTGTGCAGACTAATCGTCCTTGCCCCTGTCCACCTTCATGTTTACCTCCATCTTGAGTTTCCATTTTCGTGCTGTTGCGCAGTATAAAAATGTAAAATAAATTAAATAAGTGACTTAAGCCTTTATATTGGCTTTTTTCTTGTTAAATTGCAGCAACCTTCACAGTACAGTACCCCTGAAGATGAGAATTCATTTTCGAAACACGTTACATTTCACATTAAACCCGAATCTGCGAAGACAAGAGTGTTGATGAAAAATGTGTTTTCGGGAACATCATCAGATTTAATATTAACTTAATTTAGACATTTTGGATACTTTCTTAAACCCCATGTTTGAATGGACATAGGAATACTTTGGCAAATTTTTGGCACATGGATTTTATGGGAACTTAATTTCTTGTGCTACATATTCGTACAGTCCATGTGCTAGGGCTGTTTTCTCTCCCCTTCACCTTGAACTTCATCTTATATTGTTGAACATCTAAAACTACTAGTTGAGTATTTCAAATGTAACAACTGAGTAAAGGTGTGCGTTTATACATTTCTATACATTTCTTTTTTTAAGTTGTAAGTTATTAGCCAGTGTAAGGTAGGCATGGTATCCACAGTAAGACAGACACAAGTGACAACAGTTCAAGAGTGTTTATTGAACTTCAAAAAGGGTTTGAAAATAACGCCTATCTTATCTTAACTCTACAGATGGGAGCAAGCTTCGTGTGGAGTCCTGCAATAATAACGTAGTCCTATGTCAAAATAAAAGGGCCTATACTTATAAACGTATTGCCAATCCTTACCTCTAAATACAAATAGTGTGGGAAACAATGTTACGAAAAACAAAGAAGTGTTAACAAAATGATATGCCAGGATGTTGAGGCTGTTGGCCTCCCTTTCCCACTTTTTCAGCACGGAACAAGGCGGTACACTCGAACTTAGCAAAGTGTCTGGCTTCTCTAGCACGAGGATACAGTTCAATCATTAGCATCGGGGCCTTTCGTGTCCATGTCTCTTTACCTTTCAAAGTGTCTTCGTTTAGAGGGCTTTATGCGACAAACAATACATTCTTTTCCTCTTTCAGATTTTTACAAGTGCTCAATTTCTTAGACGATTCTCTATTCACCTTGGATCCCCCTCAGCCGGGCTCAGATCCTATGAACATTTATACATCCAATTTCTCATAGGATATTCTTTCTCGGGTGACTCACGGTTCACCCCGGATCGCCCTCAGCCGGACTCATATCTCGGATCGCCCTCAGTCGGGCTCAGATCCCTTTTAACACAATGTTCAATTAGTCTCCCTCTGTCAGGCTCTGACTAATTACAATTTCCAATATAACTTTACACAAACTTGCTTTAACCAAAAGCTTTTAGCTCGTCTCCCTGCGCGGGGCTCGGACCAACCTCATACTTTCATCAACTATCGAAGACTTTTGAATGTGCATAGGGTTTTGCTTGACCCGTTGCAGGACTACTTTAATTTCACAATTCTTTATCACTCTTCACGTTTCCCACCTTTCAGCTAGATACATAGACTTTCGAATGAGCATCCATGGGGTCCCGGACCACTCTATGGGATCGTATTTTGACCATCCGCTGCTTAATTGTGTTTGCTTTGCTTGCCACACGCCCGTCATACACTGTACTCTTCAGTTTTCACTAAACAATGTTGCCACTTGCAACCTTGGCTTCAACACAGACAGCTCTGGTATTGGTCTCCCCAACTCACTGGCTGTGCTGACTTCACTGGTGCTGCTTTGTTGTAGGAGTAAAGGACAGCAGCACGGAGGCAATTGGTTCTCCCCGCCTTTACTATCGACGTGGGAGAGCCTGGTACCTCACACACAATGCAGAATTCTTCAGCCTTGATTCCTGGTCGTGTTTCCTATTCTCGGAGGTTCATGAAAGTAGCAGTTTTTCATTGAAAAAGCCAAGGGCACATCCCTCCTTGCAATCCTCTTCGGTTTTGCCGTTTTCACCTTTTTTTAAACTGCCATCTTGGAACTGCTGCTTCCTCGTGTGCTTTGCTTGCTCAGTGTGCTTTTGTGCTCTGCCTTTTATCCATTTGGGGAAGTGTAATGGAAGTCAGGTGTGTGTAATGGCCAGCATTGATTGCCTGACCCTTGTATTGGGACATGTCAGGTGTACGGCTCAGGTGTTCGTGCATTTTCTCTTGTAGTGAGCTGTCTGCAAGGAAATGTTTGTGTTGGGAAAGAGGTAGGGGTTGAGTTCCTTGGATGGTGTAAAGGTGTTACAGGGAAGGGGATACCGCTTCTCGCCATCCGGTGTCCCACTTCCACTCCCCAAAGACCCCTCACCCAGGTTAACCTCCTGCACTGGTCTACCCCCAGGAACTGGATCCAAAAGCGATGGCTGTGTCGTGGCCATGGATGACAAATCCCCAGGGACTAGCGGGTGAGACAGCTTCAGGCTTCTCATACCAGGCATAAAGTTCATTTCCACCTCATTAGATTCATGCACACAGCACACCACTTCTTCCTCTCAAAGTAAATTATCACTCACCAATGGCTAGAGGATCATGTACATTTTAAGACCTGCCTTTAACCTGTACAGCAGTCTGTTGCTTCCCAGGTAAACCTTAATACAAATACTCCTATGCCGACACCCAGATTCTTGAAAGATTGAGTGCTGATAGGATTTCCTTGGCAGACAATCTTTGGAACTGCCTAGCTGCCATGAGTGGATGGCATAGGTAGCCAGTTATAATATCGGGAAAGAAAATGTCGCAAAAAATGTTTTTTTTTTTAATTTGTATGTTTTTTTGGGTTTAGGTAGTAAAAATAAACGGGGGGTTGAGGGGAAACCCCCATTAACAAATAAAAAATAAAAAAACATTCAATTTTTTTATTTTTTTTCGCCATTTTTGCAGTCGACTTTTTCACTATAAACCGAAGGCATATACATATGCATAGAACTTTGTACTTTGTCTCCCCTTCTTTCCAGTCAACAAAATCTCACTTACTAGCACTCTCCATTCTGCAACTCATGTTTACCCCTCATTTTCAACGAAATTGGGACATTTGACTTTTTTTTCTTAATAAATAAATATCATATTTATACTATTTTTATATAGCATAATCTTACAAAGCTTTATGGAGTTCCATACTGGGATAGCTGACTTCCCAGGATCTGTGTAGTTTACAATCATTTTGGCTTTCAAGACTTGTTTGTTCACCCTAGGCTCGTAGTCTCCTCCGCAATCGTCGCCTTGGCACACCTGGTTGTATGATTGTTGTCTTATTTGCCAGTAAGATAGCTCAGAGGGTTGAGTGCTCACTTTGCAGGTCGAAGATTCGAATCCCGGCAAGTCCAACTCAATTCTTTCAGCCTACCGAAGTCAATAAATGAGTACTAACTTCATCTGGCTGATAATTGTATATAAATATGTTCTATGCACTGCGCTTAAGTGAAAGCGCCGTATGAATAAGACAGAATTATCATTACTTCTGCAGGGGTGCATAGGAGCACGCATGCTATATACATACCAATGCAATATAAGCATAGAAGCAAAGTTTTCTCCAAAATCCTTGTTTCCATTATGGCTACATGGGAACTATCTATGTACGCTTGTGTAATAGATGCTGACATAATTCTTGTATTGTATTGTGTTGTGTTTCAGGTGCCATATTATCTCACCTGTTCCCTGTGCAAAAAAAGGAGCAACTTAATTTAGCAACAGTTTTGCTGCCTAGATGGTAAAGATTTAGGCAAACGGGTGTTGCCAAAATCCAAATTATTTAAAAATCTTTTCATTAGGGCATGGATGAAGTAGATTCATTTTTGTACTATGTTTGCTGCATAACAAAAAAAAGAAATGTAGTGAATAGATATTTATTTTACTCAGCAAACATACAGCCGATTGTATTTTTGCACTAGTACAAATGTTTTTAAATGATACAGGTAAGGATGAAACCTTTTTTCTCCTTTATTTAAATTGCATTATGATAGTGCATGTGCTAACTTTAAGGCCCTTGTGCAGATGTTACATAATCTAGTTCCTGGTGCTTCATATTGTGGATAAGTTGCTGAGTACTGCTTTGCCGACGAAAATTGATAATTCCAACTGCATTCTGTTGTCCACCAATTGCAACCACGTAATGTGTTTACTCAGTGTGCCTCTTTGAAGACTTAGATCAGCTCTACTTGATGCATACGTTTCCATTTCAATCTTCTGGCCAACGGAAGATGACCTCTGTGATTTTGCTGCCCCTACGACTCCAGCCTTGCTGCAAGCCCAGACCGCTCCCTTACATCATGGTTACTCTCCATTTCTCACTCGCCATCCCCCAGCCCCTGACCCTCTCCGTCGCCATCCCCCAGCCCCTGACCCTCCTTCCCCACCCCTCCTGCCAGCCTCTTTTCGCCATGATTGGTCTTTGAACTGAGCCACGTGACTGACCATTCCCCTCTTCACAGTCCCTCTTAGGGCAGCCTTACCTGGGCAGCTAGCCATGAGCAGCTTTCTCCTGAGCAGCTTCCTCCTGAGCAGCTCCCTCCCCGTTAGACCATGGACGCATGACGAGGCATCCTACAGCGACAACCAGGTAAGATGTTAGAGGCAGCTAGCACAGCCAATACTGTGCTCTAGTAAAACCCTGCCACTCCCACATTACTAGCTCCTGCTCATTAATTTTGTTGATGTGTTTGTATTATAATGTATTGCACCTAACTGAACTATGAGGGTAGGTCCATGTTTGGTCCGTGTTTGAACTTAGATGAACACCCAGAGGTAACCAATGATTTGTTTTGTTTACTTATAATGTGCCGGAGCCCGCATGCGTCAGAGCGCAAAAAGGCAGAGAAGTCAGTTCAGTAACCGGGGGTCGGAGAGTCATTCGAAAAGCACGGTTTTCAGTAGTTTCCCAATAGTCACAGGTTTTCTGTCTGCGCATAGATCCTTCAGCAGGCAATTCCATAGTCGTGCTGCCTGCGCTTGAAATGTCCTTCCCAAACCCTTCACCCGTTTGCTCTTCGGGATTACCAAACTAATAGTGATTAGATCTAGTTACTCTCTTAGGGCAGGAGATAATAATAGAGTCCTTCAGATAAATTGGTGCGTTGCCATAAAGGCATTTGTGCACCACAGTGTGACCTTTAAAACAAATCCTGGCTTCCACCGAGAGCCAGTGCAGGATTTTGCGGTGCATTGAAATGTGTTCCCTCCTAGAAATATTTTTATTCTGCGTGCAAAGATTTACATTTATGGGTAACTTTCCCTCCAGTTGTGAACCCCCTCAACGTTTTGCTGTTGTCTGACCATCCTAGCCTGACTTTTAGCAGTGGAGCCCAGGCTTCTGCTGTACTCTGCCGGGCTTTTGCTAATTTTGCTATGGGGAAACTGACATGCCCTTCAGACTGTCAGTACTGGGAGACTTTGTTTCTCTTAGTCTTTCACTTTGTTGCTATTTCTTAGTAACAATTTATCAGTGCACAATGTACCCTACAGTACAGTGCGCTGGGTTTCCTTTTTCATTTTTAAGGCCCTTGACACCCTCGAAGGATTTTTCGTGAAAGTACAAGCGTGCCCAGAACAGAGCTGGTGGCAGCAGTTACTTTAAAAGCATTTTTGACTCTTTTCTATTGGCCAAACCGCTTTTATTGCGTTTGGGCCCGGACAGAACCATGCCACGAGGTCCTTTGTTCTGTCCTTTGGCCATATTATCCCTTTGCCTTCCCCAGGTGGAGCCGACCCAGGAAATTCCTTATTTGGTCATGCAGACCCCCGCGCAAACCGAAGCTTTTGCAGGCATTTCTTGTGTGTGTGCACCCAGGATGTGGGCTGGAACTGTCTGTCTAGTTCCAATAGACATCCTGGTTGCCAGGATGTCTGGTGTGCTGGAAGTGACTGGGACCACCGTGGTGGTGATTGGTCTACGTCTGGGATGGCTGAATATGAGCTGATCTCTTATTGGGTTCTCTTCATTTTGGCACAAAGGAGATTTTGGATAAGAAAGGGCACCTTACACCCATTCCAGGTCGATCTTCTGAGTTTCCACTAAACTTAGTAAAGGAGCCAAGCATCCTGAACTGCTGAATTACATCCATGGATGCGCTGTTGACTCGCTGGAAGGTTTGGCACCCTGACCCCGCTGTTGTCCGTCACTATTCTCGGCACCTCCTGCTTAGCCTGCAAGCAAGTCTGCTGGGAAATGTGTTCCTGGACCGCCCAGTGAACTGACCAGCTTGTATGGGACCTTTGCCCCGGAACCACTGCCGTTTCGACTTGAGCCTTTGGAGACTGTAAGCTTTGGGTATGAGGCACTCTCCCGCCGAGGTTTGTACACCTAGCATTCCTAGGTCTGGAATTGGGAGAGTACGCATGACCCAGAGCATACGTGGTCTTCGTGTTGCCCAGCTGTGGTGACTATCTTCGTGGGTGCCTTGCTGCTGTGCCCCCCCAGTGCCCCAAGACTCGCTGCAGTGTAACTGGCCTGATCCCTTCACCAGGAGCTGAGAAATTGCCACTGTCCCGCCACAGAATCCATTCTAGAACGCAGCCCCTGAAAGCCGCAGAGCTGCGCAACTGCAGGATTTGAATCTGAGAACGATCTGGACTTGACTGGCGAAGTTTTGGTCCGGAGTGCCCTGAGGGTTGGTAAGTACTTGCATCCCTTACCGGTGCCCCCTGGTGCATCCATAGATCTTTACACGTGAGTGTCCCCTGAGGGCCACTTTCCTTTATCGAGGTAGCCTGTGCTACCAAGCTATTCCCAATTCTTGGAACCTGCTCTGTCCTCTTGGGGAGTCCCTCCTTGAATAGTGAGGTTTTTCTTCATCACCTCATCGCCCTTCCTGAGTCGCTACAGCCCCTTGAAGGGACCCCGTTTTTAACGTAACCGCATGCTCTGGCATAGAGTGTACTTACTCCTACGTCCCATCCCCTTTCCTCCATACTTATGGGACATCTCTTTGTCCTGTGGGACGGGACCGGAGCACTTTGTAAAAAGCATCCACATTTTTTCCAAAAATGTGTCCCTCCTCTCTTTCCTGCGCGGGCCCGGCATGCGGCCGTATCCCCCCCCCCACCTTGGCTCTGCCCCGCGCATCGCCCATCAGTCCTTTTCTCCACACGATCGGGGCCGGACGCACTTGCATCCTCAGAAGATTTTCTTCCCTGTTTTCCTCTCTGGCTCTCGCTAGCGTTCGTTTACTGGTCTGTCAATGTCTTTTTAAACTAGATTTTCCAGACTGTTGTTCGTGCCACCGTCGCTTCGCGAGGGCGGATCCCCATCCTCTTTGTTTAGTGTTTGGGTCCGCAACACCGTTGCGACTCCTGTTTTTACTGTGACTCCCTTTCGGTCCGGGCACTTCAATGTCGGTTGGAGCAGTGGGAGGTGGTGTTCCGACAAACTCCTCCTTCTCATTTTCAGGCGTTCATCGACGAGAAGAAAAAACGCCCGGTAAGTTCTTTACTTTTCAGAGCACCCCGGCCGGGGAATACCTTTCCGGGTTCCTCTCGGGCCGGGAGGGGCGTTGATCGCTCTGTTACTGGGGTTCGCCCTGAGGTGCCTGTCAGGCCTAATAATTCTACCGGAGTTTTCTCCGAGGGTCTCCGTAAGGGGCCTGTGTTCACCGGAGTATGCTCCGAGGCCCCTCTTGTGGGGGCTGTTTGTAGACCCAGTTCTACTGAGTCGTGGGGTACTGGAGCTTGCTCTGAGGCCGCTCTTTCGGCTTCCCTCAAAAACAAAACCGGGGTGCACCCGAGGTCTTGGCTGGGCTTGAGGTTACCGAACGGATGTTCAAGGCCCGTGCCGATAAGGCTTCTACCGGGCCTAGGTCCGAGGTCCCTCGTACAGAGGCTAAGGCTACCAACAGTTCTGAGGGGCTGGGCAAGGCCCTGTCGGTGAAAGTGGTTGCTCACCGGTCCCGCTCTTGTGGTGACACCAGATCTGTTGAGGGGGCAAAGAAGAAAGTTTCTTCTTTTACCGGCAGTGCCGAGGTCCTTCCTTCGAAGGCTCAGTTGGCGGTTGGTATGTCGCAGAAACATTCCAGGCCTCATAGTTACGGCTTTGCCAAGGTTCCTTACGTTAAGGCTAAAATTAAGACCCCTGACCCATCGACAGTTCCCCCTCAGATGAGGACAAAATGGCGGCCGTTCCCACCACGACCACGGCGGCCATTTTAGGTAGTACCCCTACAACTACGCCATCGGCCCCTGGTGTAGGGTTCGGTCCTTTGGGTGAACCCAAGGTCCTTTGTGCGCATCCTTACCGGCCGGTTTATGATTGGAACGCCCGGATGCCTCTTCCGCACATGTTTCGTTGCCCTCGGGGGTGGCTCCCTTGATTTATGTTGATACGTCGGTGGAGGGGCCGGTGTGGCACCCTTCCCCGTTACGTCCCTGGATTTGTCCACCTCATGAGGCCTCCTCAGGTTCCGAAACAATCTCCTGAGGACGCCTTTTTCTGTAAATTTCAAGCGCTTATGCGCACCGACCCCATGAGGGAATATTTCAAAGGGCTTTTCAAGGAGATATGTCCACCTGCGCCTCCGGCTCCACCCGTTCCGCCGGTGGTCCCGCCGGCGCCTCCCTTGCCCGTGGTGCCTCCCCCTGCGCTTCCGCTTTTGCCTCCATTGTCCTCAGTGGACAAGGCAGTGCCTGACACGGCTCAGCAGGATCCTGACCTGTCAGATGACCCTCAAGGCGATCAGGACAAAGAGGACCTTCCCCGCTCTATCAGAGCTTTCCATGACCGGGTGCTGGACATGATGAGTTTCTTAGATGTTCCGGTGCCCGAGGCACCCGCTCCGCAAGAGGGTGTGCTTTCTGGGGCGTTCACCTTGTCTCCTTTGGAGCGTACCGGCCTGTTCTTGCAGAAGGACGTTCTGGCCGAGGTCCGAAGAGTTTGGGAAAAGCCACACTCGGGACTTTTTGTCAATAAAAAGATTGACGCGAGGTACAGGCTTGTCTTGTCCGCCTCCCTCCTCCACAGTGGTGGCTGCAGCTACGTTCCAATCCAGGCCTGCAGCATCCTCCTCCGCGACGGCTACTCGGGTCTTGGGAAAGGACAAGCTCGTGGACTCCCTAGGGAGGAAAATCTTTGCCAATTCGGCCTTACAGCTCAGGCAGGCCAATGCAGAATTGATTTTGGCGGGAGCTAACATGCGCATGTGGAGAGGTCTGTCGGAGTTTGAGGAGCACATTCCGGTCGAGAAGTTGGAAGATTTCAGAGGGGGCTTTTCCGATGCCAGGGTCTTGGCCCAGAATCTCCTGGAGGCTGCGGCTCATCACGTAGACACCTCGGCTCGGGGCCTGATGCTTGGGGTTGATACCTCGCGGCAAGCGTGGCTGCATGTCACTAAGTTTTCGAAGAAAGTGCAAGACAAGGTTCTGGACCTTCCATTCGATGGTAAGGAGCTTTTTCACTCTTCTACTGATGTAGAGCTCACCAAAACCAAAGATAGCACTCAGACGGCTAAATAATTGTCTGTTCTGGTTAAAGCTCCTTTCAAGTCCCAAAGACCGTTGTCACAAAGTCGACCTTCCTCTGGTTTTAGGGGCTTCCTCGACCGCAAATCTCGCAGTGTGGATACTCCTGCGGGGAATAACCGCCGTAGACAACAGCGTATGCGTTTTTTCTCCCGGTTTTTCTCCCGCTCTTCAGACTCCTCATCTGGTTTAGGTGGCACCGCCACCGATAAGCCTGCCAAATGAGGGCTTTCCGCGCTTGCACGAGACCCGGGTGGGAGGACGCATTGCGTCTCATTGGGAGGCGTGGCAGACCATCACAGAAGACAGATGGGTCTTGTCAGTCGCTCGAGCGGGCTTCCGCTTACCTTTACCGCCTACCCCACCCCTCAACCCTCCTTTTCAGCTGTCGGGCTCACCCTCCCTCAAGGCCGAGGTTCAGAAACTTCTGCACCTCAGAGCTGTGGAACCCGTTCCCCTTGGGGAGCGAGGGGAGGGCTTCTACTTACGGTGCCCAAACCCAACCAGGCTGGCCTGCGCACCATCCTAGACCTTTCCCAGTTAAATCTTTTCCTACCCCAAGAGAAATTCAAGATGAACACACCCGGCCAGATTCGCTCCTCTTTGCAGATGGGCGATTGGCTCAGCGTGGTGGATCTTCAGGATGCGTACATGCATATCCTGATTTGGAATCCACACAGGAGATACCTCCGCTTCTCTTTGGGAGAGGAGCACTTCCAGTTTCGGGTGCTTCCTTTCGGCCTCAGCTTGGCGCTGCGTGTCTTCACGAAGATGTCGGTGATTGCGGCCTATCTTCGTCTCCAGGGTATCCATGTGTATCCCTATTTGGACGGCTGGCTCCTACGCAGCCCTTGTCCGTTGGCAGCAACGGGCAACCTCCAGTCTCTTCTTCAGCTCCTGTTCCATCTTGGGCTGTCGGTGAACTGGCGGAAATCCTCAATGACCGTCTCACAGGACCTGGGTTTTTGTTGGAACACGATCGACTGCCGAGTGTACCTGACCGGGGACAGAATGGTGGATCTGTTAGCCACCTGTCAGATGTTTGCGCAGTCGGAGAGCATGTCGGCCTGGTGGTTCCAGAGGCTTCTGGGCCTCATGGCTTCGTGTATACTGGCTCTTCCTCTTGCTCGTCTCAAAATGAGACGGACCTAGATGGCTCTTCGGAGTTCCTGGCGTCAGGCTGTGGACCCGGATTCCAAGCGGATAATAATTCCAGATTCCATGAGAGTGGACCTGGACTGGTGGTCATCTCTCAGCAACCTGTCAGTGGGCGCGGGGTTTCAGGACCCAGCCCCCATGTTAACGATCACGACGGACTCCTCCTTTTTGGGGTGGGGTACAAAGTTAGATCTTCTTCAGGTCTCGGACCTCTGGTCGCCTCAGGACAAGCTCCTGCACATAAATCATTTGGCGCTTCTGGCGATCTTTCTGGCGCTCAAGGTGTTCAGACCGCTTATTGTCAACAAGGTGGTCTGCATAAGAACGGACAATGTGGTATCAATGTATTACATAAACAAGCCAGGGGGAATGAAGCCACCCCCTCTCGTGGACCTGTCCATCCAGATTTGGGAGTGGGCCGTGCTTCATGGGGTCTGGCTGCTTGCAGTGCACATCCTGGGCCAGCTGAATGTCCCTGCGGATGCCCTCAGCCGGCGGACAGTGGTCAGCTACGAGTGGGAGTTGAAGGCCATGGCACAACATGAGAGCTTACGCCTTCCCGCCTCTCTCCCTAGTTCATCGAGCAATTTGGAAGTTGAAGAGCTCTGTCAACTGTTCTCTTCTACTGATAGCTCCGTGGTGGCCGGCCAGGTTTTGGTTTTCAGAACTTCAACACCTGTCGGTGTGTCTGCCGATCAGGTTACCAGTAACTCCCGATCTTCTTCACCAAGGGGAACAGATGTGGCACCCATCCCCACAATCTCTCAACTTGGCGGCATGGTGCCTGAGTTCAAGTCTTTAGAGCATTTGGGCTTGTCTGTGGATAACATGCGCATTATCCAGGCAGCCAGGAAACCCTCGACCAGATCCCAATACAAGAGTAAATGGCTCAGGTTCTGTCATTGGTGTTTGGAGAAAGAATTGGACCCGAGGGTGGCAACGATTGACACAGTGCTGTCCTTTGTATCCTCCCTATCAGAGTCAGGGGTTCATGTTCTGTCTTGCAGGACTTATCTCTCACCGGTTTCCGCTTACCTCTCTACAGACCGGTGTTCTTATTCTTTAACTAACCCGGTGGTGAAGAATTTTGCTGGCTTGACACGCATCTACCCTCCGGTTCGTAGTCCGTACCCGCCTTGGGACCTAAATGTAGTCCGGACGGTGCTGTGCCATAAAACCTTTGAGCCAAAGGCTACGGTTGACGTCAAGTACGTGTCCTGGAAAGTGTCCTTTCTGGTCGCCGTTACGACAGCGAGGAGAGTGAGTGAGCTCCAGGCATTGTCGGTGGAGCATCCTTTCTTGGTCTTTCACAAGGACAAGGTAGTCCTTCGGACAAACCCAGTTTTCCTACCAAAGGTAGTGACCGAATTCCATCTGAATCAGTTGATTTCCCTTCCGGTCTTTTTTCCGAACCCTGCCTCGGAGGCAGAAAGGGTTCTACACTGCCTGGATGTCCGAAGAGCTCTTAAGTTCTACCTGGACAGGACTTCCGAGCTTCGGAGTTCTTCCCAACTTTTGGTGGCCTTTCGGTAACCCTCAGGGCAGGCCGGCATCTATTTCCAGATGGATTGCCGCCTGTATCACGGAGTCTTTCACCGTCCAAAAGCTGAAACCTCCTAAAGGTATCCATGCACACCTGGTGCGGGGCAAGGCAGCCGCGGTTGCTTTTCAGAAGTATGTTCCCTGGGAGTCCATCGCTAAAGCGGCTACTTGGGCCTCCCCATCTTCTTTCTGTAAGCATTACTGCCTCGATATGAGCTCTAGAGCTGACGCTCAGTTTGGCCAGGCTGTGCTGAAGAACCTGTTTCAGTAAGGGGTATTTCCATCCACCTATAGTTCCTGTAAGGAGTGCTTGGGAATCTCCCATAAGTATGGAGAAAAGGGGACGGGACGTAGGAGTATTACCAGGTTACTCACCGTAGTGACCACCTTACTCCTAGTCCATATTCCCCTTTCCGCCATACGCCCGCCGTCCCCTCTAATAAGGTTCCTCTGTTATTGCTAATGGGTCTTTGACCCGGCGATAGAAAAGGACTGATGGGCGATGCGCGGGGCGGAGCCAAGGTGGGCGCGGTTACGGCCGCATGCTGGGCTCCACGCAGAAGGGGGACAAATTTTTGAAATAAATGTGGATGCTTTTTACAAAGTGCTCCGGTCCTGTCCCAAAGGACGGAGAGATGTCCCATAAGTATGGAGGAAAGGGGTAAGGTGGTCACTACGGTGAGTAACCTGGTAATTTGAGCTCAAGGCTCCACTCATCGTAGGGACTAGACTGCCTCTTAGTTAGGGTTTGAATTGTTGGACTGCCTAAGATATATTCGTACTGTGTGACCCCTTTCTTTTAAGGTTGTGGATCTCTACTTGTGAAATAATTTTTGGCCACGGTTACTGTATATATGTTTCATAGTTAGTTATGTTAGTTTAGTTAATATTGCTTTGATTCTACTGTGTTTAATTTAAAAGGCCTTTAATAAATGTATATGTATTTTTGATATATTCACCTGACAGAGTAATTTGTGGTGTAATTTATTGTGTGTGCTCACTGTGTTCTTTCAATCACCCTCGTCCCTCCTGAGACCTAGTCTTGACTGCCACCAATGCTACCTTGATTGGTCTGGCTTGTCCAGAAGGTTACCCTGTTCCAGGAAACTAGGCTGGCCTTCTGAACCTCTGCCCACCAGGCCAGAGTTCCGAAATCCATCTAAACAATGCGCACTGCATCATTTTGCAAGATTTGAAGTTTTTGAATGTAGTCCTTACCTGCACCAGCCAATAATGCACTACAGTAGTCTATGCGTGGCATAATCAAGGCACGAACTGTGGTAGTGCAGTTTGCCTCTTAGACAAGGGGTTAAGTAGCCTCAGGTGATCTTGTGCGTTGCTTGTGATATGTATTTGTTTATCTGCATTTAGAGAAGCTTCAAGCACGACTTCCAAGGTTGTGACCTTCGTGGCCGTACAAACTTGATGGTTTTAAATCAAAAAGTTTGAGTATTTGACGTCAAGTTTTGAGCGTGCCTGAGCAGAGCCAAAAATTAAAAGCTCTGTTTTGGCCGTTTATCATATGACCATATGTATTCGTCATCCAGCTTTGAATGGTACCATAGATTGAGATTTTATGGCAGTCTTTTTCATGGTCACCACTAATATTTATAATCTGCTGGGTGTCATCAGCATAATTGGAAAAGCTAACTCCTAATGTATCTAGGAGATCGCATAGCGGACAACAGTGTACATTTAAAAAGGGCTGGTGAGATCCATTTGCCCTGTGGCACACCGTACTCTAGGCTCTCTGGTTTAGAGCGGGCTTCACCCCAGACAATTTTTGATATTCTGTTTTGCAAGAAATATTAAATCCAAAGAGCAGCCAGCAAGGTTCTTCAAGCGGTCTATAAGTCTTCCATGGTCAACAAGGTCGAAGGCTGATGATGGATATAACAACATCAGCAGCCCGACCTTGATGTTGTCCATAATTTTGAGCATTTCACTTCAAGTCCAGCAGATCACTTTCCATGCCATGATGTGACATGAACCCAGACTGTCTGGGGTGGAAAACTTACGATTTCTCCAGGTGCTCTTGTAGCTGAAGGCCGGCGACTTTATCGACCACCTTCATTAGAAACACATTAGTATTGGGTCCATGGTTAGTATGGACCTTGTGGTCCAGCTCTGGCTTTTTTAATAAAGGAGTCACCACCACGTTTTGTTAGAGAGACCGGGATGAAACTATCCCTAAACATCGCGTTAGTGAAGCGGACTAAGCTAAGAAGGGGAGAAAAATTCATTTTCTAAGATTATTTTAGAAGGGAGAATCGCACCCTCATAGGTCATGGGCTTAATTTTGCTTAAGGCCTTGGCCAAGGTTTCTTCAGAGATCACTTGAAAGGTAAAAACGTGGTTACATTCGTATTTAACCTCATAACTACTCTCCAAGGGAGATTCAAACACTGGATCGGTAATACTTTCCTTAATTTACACATGTGCAGCAGTAATCTTATCTGCAAATGCCTTTTGCACTGCTTCAGTGTTAGGGGAGATTTGATGAAACATCGATTTGTTTTTTCTAAATCTCTGAGGATTTCAAATAGCTTTGCATTTAGAACTGTGAAAATTAGCCTGTGCACTGCAACTAGATAGAATTGTGTAGTTTTATCTATGCGCTGCACTTGGATAGAATTGTGTAGATGAGCCCATGTATTACACTTAGTATTGCGAAGGCCAGCCTCTGCATTGCTCTTAGAAGATTTGTGAATGTTAGCCAATATATCACATTTAGAAGAACTGCTAAGGTTAGCTTGTGTACTGCACTTTGATGGTGATGGTTAGCCAATGTACTGCTCCTTAAGAATCTTGAAGGTTAGCCCACTTATCCCACTCCGAAAAATTGTGAAGGGTAGCCAATGTTTTGCACCTAGAAGAGTCATGAAGGTTAGCCTATGTAGTGCTCTTAGAAGAATTGGGAAGGTTAGCCAATGTATTGCACTTGGAGGAATTGGAAGGGTAGTCCTATATTGCGCTCAGAGGATTCTTTGGGGGTAGTCATCGTATTACACCTAGATCGACTGCAGCCTGATTTTGCATTACAGGTGCATGTAAAATGTAGCCATTATATTGAATCTAAGTGGGTATTAACTGTAGCCTTTGCTTTAATCTAAGTAATCGTTAGAATGTAGCCAATGTATTGACCCTCTCACACTCTATGCTTATGGAAATTAGCCGAAGGCACGGCTGCAGGCCTGCACGCATCTGCAGTCATAAACCACTGAAAAACACTTCGCACCACACTGCTGCCATAAGAATGCGGCTATTGACGACAAAAATTCGATATATAGCTGCACACAACTATCCTGCTCTTGCATAACCCCTCTAAACTGCCTCTCGCCACCCATCCACATGCCGGCATGACATGGGTGGCTCTCCTTCGTATCTCGCGGTGGCCGTACACGCATACTAGCACTTCTCTAATGTTCCCATACCTGGATGTTTGTCCCCCGAGGGCGTTCAACCTACAACGTGTTGGGAACATACCAATGGTGAAAGGCCCTAGACAAATGATAATATGCAATACGTATTTCAGGGTTTGAATTTCTGGTACACAGTCATTTTTAGTTTTGACTGATTTGTGGCATTGCCACCAAGTGTCATCTACTTGGTAGAGGGAAGAGATCGATTGACTGGACTCAGTACTGCATGCCAAACGTTGCATTCTGTCTATCATTCTTCATGCATAGAAATGCACTGCACAAGAAATTCCATTGCATGGAAGACAGTGAATTGCTTGTTCTAGTAACCCTTTAAGTGCCCTAACAACATGTGTATACGTATGCCTAACCAGTGTACCTTCAGCCACTTGAGCTGTACACACACATCCTTACACTGCAATCCTGGTAAAGAAACGCATTGGTTTAATCAGATTAAATGAGTTCCACTTTCGATTGGGTAATGATGTATGTAAGTTGCTTTGGATAAAAGTGCTATATAAATAACAAGTTATTATTAAAATGTGTTTATAATACATACCTATACATTTTCTTATTACATGCTAGTTGTGACATCACTACTGACTTGTATTAAGCAAATGACATCACTACTGTTCTATGATCAGTTATTACGCTTCAGTTGTGATGTTCCAATGCCTGCTACTTGAGCCTACCTGTAGTCCCTTTTCTTGTTCATTGGCGGCCATTTTCATTTTTTTCCCATTTGCGATGCGCTGGAGTGTCTGGCAAGTGAAAAAAACAAACTATTAGTATCCTGGTCTAATGGGCCGGGGTACTAATAGCAATAAGCCCCTCGGCACGGGGGCATTATTACCCTGTCAGGTAATGGCCCAGGGCCTTGCTTCGGTAGGGCCTGTAACTATGGGCATTACTTGACGCGATAATTCACCCCCCCCCCCATCTCGGGGCTTATTGCTTAACACATTCTCCCCTATTGCACGAATAAAGGAGATTGGAGGTCACCAAGAGTTCCATGACTAACCAGAGGCCGACTATGGTATGGGGAACATTATCCCATATAATTTCCAAAGTGTTAGCATGCACAAGACTGTCTATCATGGTTGCCCAAACTGAAATAATGTTCTACAATTTGTAAATGCGTGTGTTGAAAAACAACTGTTTTCATAGTGATTATTTATTATGAAGGGGCAGGTTGAGGAGCCCAGATGTCTCTTCCCCACTTTAGTTCGTAAAAACCTCATGCCTGATGGTCGGTGTGTTTTATAATGTGAAGTGCGAGGAATTAAAACAAAAAATCGTGTTGAATGCATTTTTCCTGTAGGTTTGTGGTCCTGTTTTCCACTTTTCAGAGTTGTTTTTGTTGTTGTTGGTACGCTTGAAACGTAATACGTAGAGCAAATGCTCAGGATTGCTCTCTTCCATTTTCCACTCTGCATCCTAACCTTTAGCCGCTAATACATTGCATGTCCTTAAGGTGCCTACGTGGCTTTTGTTCCCTATCCTGACATTCATGGATGCGTTTCAACACCCTAAGCCTTCACTGACATCTTAACTGCATAATGAGGAGGATCACCTTGTGGGAATTAAGAACTTATTGTAGGCCTTTCTATGTGTCAACCCTACAAGTAGCGTGGTGTTCTGTTGACAACGTGGCTGCTGATTTGGTTTCCGTTTCCAGGGAGCTGAAGTCCAAAACACAAAAATAGCCCATCACAATTGATCGAGGAGTGCGACTTTACGCCTTGATGGGTAGACCAGGAAGGAAAGCACTCTACAAACCTCCCTTCCGACTCCTAACAATGGAACCGTTGCATTTAAGAGATTCTTGTGCAGCTGTTTCTAAGAGACCCTTGCCTGTCTGCTGCTACCGAATTTACAGTTTGCCTATGTATCTACTTTCCTGTTGAAATCGATATTGGAAATGTACAAAAGTTTTAGCTGCTTTGTTGGGTAAAGAAACCTATATTTGCGCATTCATGGGGATATAATACAAGCAAGTATTTTTAAACACAGCATCTGTTTAAGAATTGATCAAGGACTCCACAAATCTATTACTGAAGCAGCCATTGCACTCCTGCATGTTTCCCTTGACGAGCTGTGTTTTTGGTATTACCCACTTTTGCAGAATCCCGTTTTCGTTGACCCCCCCGCACCCCTCCCCCCCAACACGTTTTGCCTTTCTTTTTTATTACCACACATATATAAATTGTAAGTTTGGATAAGGCCTATAGAAGGGTGTTGTAGGTCCATGGGGGAGGTGTGTGGGTCTACCTCCGCTTTTATGCTTAAAAAAAGCTGTACAATCGGCACTAAAAACGTGCAAAATTGCCATAATGACAAAAGAATCGACGAATGGTCATAGTTTAAAGTTTTGAATGTGTTAAATTCATAGCAAACATTCACCGAATATTTTTCTTTTAACCTGTAGAGCTGCGTCTTGGGTTTGCCCTTTACATTAATCTGGTATTTGTAGATGTCCGTTTGTTAGTCATAAGGTTATGCATGGTTGCCTAATGCTTACGTTTATTCTTTATTGGTCACATTACTCCCAAGGAGGAACAGCGATTGCCCCAATTCTGGAAAGGGTTAATGTGTGGATTTGTGCAGTGCGGACCAGTAGGTAATACCTAATGCACCAAGTCTTCTGCATGGTAGCTTGTCTATCAGTGCAGTTTTGTACACCAATCGCTTGTGATTATGCTGCAAAAGCTACTTGTTGGATATATACCAAACCACATACATTCTTCAAGGGCAGGTTTGGCACAGCAATGGTGTTGACCAGCGATGGGTTGAAAACCTTTGTCATCCACCTTTACAGTTTCACTCACTCACTCACTCACTCACTCACTCACTCACTCACTCACTCAATTGCAGTTTTTGAAACTTTTCCAAAATTAGGAAGTTGGGACACCCGGTCAGCAAACCAGTCTGGGGTGTACTGGGCATGGTGACATTTGACCAACCCTAACCATTCGCCCTGCACAGGGTGGAGTGGGTTCCGTCCCTGTGCTATCAGTATAGAGAATTTCAGGAGATTGCTGGTTTAGCGTTTTTTTTTTCTTCAATAAAAGGATGTTATGAAACAGTAAAACATACACAAGGCTATCAGACCCCCACGTGCATGTGAGCTACAGACCTGCGTAACGCTGGGTGGTACTGGTAGTATTCAATATTAAGGGCAGGGCTTAAAAATCACACACCAGGTCTCAAATAAAGGAAAAAAGTATTCTGATATTGGAGGTCCCCGACTACTTAGAAGGGCCTCTACTTTACAAGCCAAAGTGTTATTGAATGTTGCTAGTTTTATAAAACTGTTAACTGATACTGACATGTTCTTCAAATCGCATCTTCACTTTATACGATGATGTCTTAAGAGCTCTTAAAGAGCGCTGTAAGCTGGATAAGAAATCTGGGTAGGGGGTCTCAATGTGTCGTGCAGCAGTGTTTGGGGCTGAGGTCTGGGAAGAGTCTGGCATGGTCCTAGAATCTCAGGTAGTTACTCGTAAAAGGCGTGTGGCCCATGTAATTTAAAGGAATGTCTTAAATGATGCAGTTGGGCTGTCGTATCTGAGATGACAGGCTGTAAAACGCATCTTAAAAGTTGTTTAAATAGATTTTGTGTGCTGCAAAAAATGTCTTCAATTTCACATTTGAAGATCTTTTAATCAAATCAAAATAGGTATGTGGGGGGTTATTGCCGGCACGTTATTTCCGCACCAAAAAACCTGTAATGAGGCCCGTTGTCCGTCTTTGTTAAAAAAAAAACGAACCAATTCCAAACGTCATTCCAAAAATGGCTGTTTGACATCTGCTGTAGAAGGCCAGCATTGTTTAAAGCAAACAAAAATCATGTGGAAAGGTTCTTCCCCACTAGCCAAATCCCTGGAGTCAGTCATTCACTGAAGATACAGGCTCTGTAATCCTAAATCACCCACCCACCCCTTTCCACCTAGCTCCGGCGTCCTGTGCACCTCAATGCTGCAAGTGAATCCTATATAATGTTGTGGTACACCTTGATGCAAAGGTGTACATTTTGTAAACTATTCAGTGTTCTAAAGTAGTTGATTTTCCTCTGGGGCGGGGCTATGTGCTTGTCAGAAGTGAACTTGCTTGCTCTTATGAATGTATATTTCGAGTCACTCATCGAGGTGTTGTCTAAAGAGAAAGGTGGTCGTACGGTCAACCTATGTATTAAGATTGGTAGGCTTAGGTTTCAGATATAAAAATAAAATATCTCCCTCAATGAACAGTACACTTCTCTTCACGGCATCCTAGGATGTGGGGGAGCTTTCTGTTCCTTTGGGTGAAGATGCATGTGTTTAAGTTAGACAACAATAAGAGGAGACTTGTATTATTGGAATGCCTTTTTTCTCTGCCAATGCAGACTACTAATTTTCACGTTCAATTTTTACTTTTACGTGCTTTTAGGATGCAGAAGCTTAAGGAAACCATGATTTACAGCAGTTATGTTTTTTAAATGGTGGTCTTTTAACTAAAAGTAGTTTACATAACAGATTTTAAAGAAGTTGAAAAATAAAAATATTCAGATTTCAGTGTTTTGGCTTGTAAAATATGCATTCCCCTCATAAAATGTCTTTCTGTTTGCCCTTGCGTTTAGTTCTACAACTCGACTTTGTAAGGAATGGATTTCATATAATAAAGCACGTATTATTTCCCAAAGGATGTGTTAAAAGTTTAGCATTAGTCTGCTATATCAATTTTATTTTACTTGTTCGATTAACAGCGTGCCATTTTCCATGTCTATTGACATTGTTGCATTTTTCCATTGTAGATTGAGGACTTCCATGGACCAATGCCCCTAACAGCCCATGGAAGAAAAAGTCCATGTGCGACCCTCTCTGGGTTCCAGGTTACCGAAGTTTGGGGGCACAAAATCTGGCGAAAGTCTTCTGCAGCATATGGCAAATGGCTCACCAGTTGGAGTTCTGGGGAATTCCAATGGAAATAATGGTAGAGGATGCATGAAGCAGAATGGTGCTGCTCCTACTTCAACAGCTTCTGCTAGCTGGAAACAAACTGACTCCCACTCAACAAATGATCAGAGTACTGTGGCACCTGCTAATCCGCCATGTAATCGGCTGGAAAAAGTGGTTAACAATAAGAAATATTTACGACGTGAAGGTGGGGGTGGAAAAGAGGCACTCAAGTTGGGGTTAAAGAACACCCCTTCCGGGATAGCGAAGTCTGACCGTCCAGCAAACATGTTTGTTTCTCCTACTGAAGAGCTAAACCAAAAGCCTTCTCCTGGCTTTTCACATTCTGCTAAGTTTACCAAAGGCACTTTTGTTGGAAGGACTTCCTATTCTGGGTTGAACCCTCCTAAACCACAAGTAAATGGATGTTTTGCAAACAGACCTGCTGTTGATTTGCCGAGACCTAGAGCAAACTCTGTCACTGTGAGGAGCAGTTCAAAGGAAGGTTTGGCACAAACCACTGATTCCATGAAGTCACTGTCCTGTGAGAGAATCATTCGGTCTCAGAGCTTTTCACATTCCATTCAGAACTCTCTACTCCCCACTGCAACCCTAACCAGATCGCATTCCTTTAACCGGGCGGTGGACCTTACAAAGCCTTATCAAAATCAGCACGCAACCATCCGAGCATTTCAAAGGTCAAATCTTTTGTCAAGAAGCGCCAGGCAATCGGAAATTCCCAGTGCAACCGAGCCTCACTTAAAATACAATTTTTCACGGACAGCTCTTCCAGTTGCTAATCTAAAAAAGCCCAGGCTTCCAAATGGACCTGGGTTGGTGACTCCTTTGGGATACCAAATGAGCCGTCCATCCTTACTAAAACCAAACCGACCACAGTTTGCTCCGAAGATGGTTGTAGATGGCGCCAGAAGATCTGCTAATTTGTGCATTTTGGAAAAATCGGAACATTCACAGAGCAATAATGGTAGAGCTACTGATGAACAGAAAGCCTTAATGGAAACTAGCCATCAGGTTGCTGACCACATGCTCAATGATGATCTGGAAACCTCTGACTCTAAGGTTCAGTACTTCAGTGATGATGTGGATGAAATCTCAATATCCTCTTTGTCGTCCTCTGATAAAAATGATCTAAGCGAAGATTTCAGTGATGATTTTCTTGACTTTGAAGATGCAAACTCTTCTATAATAAAAGTACAGCATGAGACAAATCCTTCACAAAAGAGTAACACTATTATAGTGGATAAAGCACAGATCAGCCCTGCGTTGCACTGCAAAACCGAGGAGTGGATCAATACGAGCATATCTGGTAAATCTACATATCAAATATTCTTTTTTATTATTTTGTCAAATATGTTTGCTCTACGGGCATCGGAGAAGTAACTTCCTTCTTTAAAGTCATCTTTTTGCGATGAAAGTATGAAACTGTATTTCTGAACAGCATAGAGGCCCAAAGTTTATTGAGGTGGTTAGCTACTGAAAATGTTCGCTCAAGCAATGTATTATTTAATTTGCCTACTTAATTCATCAGATGAAGAGGAATGTTGTTAATGTTATAGAATGCTTACTGCTGGTGCAAGCCTTGGAATGGTTATGTTTAGCGAACACCCATTTGGAGACCAGAAGTGCTTGTATATGAACAAAGCAAATGGAAAATCTATTCAACCCAATGCAAGTGTGCAAACTGAAATGTTATTTTCACGTTTTTCACTTGCATTGTCAGACACACAATGCTTGGACATCTCCCCTGTCTTTTGTTCTCTCATTAAATTAGCTAGGCCACAAATGATGATTTTTGATACCTTGTTTTAATTATTCACCTCCCAGATGTTTTGGATTGCAACTCCCATGATCGTTCACCATTGACTATCCTGGCTGTGTATCATGGGAGGTGAAGTCCAAAACATCTAGAGGGTCACAAGAGTAACCATGTTCCAAACAAAAACGAAGTATTTACAGTGCTTTATAAGTGATCTTACTTTCTTTCACTCACTTGTATATCAAAACTTTGGAATATTATGAAAGAGGTAGGAGACAAAATGTGTTAATTGGGGCCCAGATGGTAAATATTAACTTACACATTTCTTCTACCATGATTTGTGATAATCACGTGTTGAGTTGTAGTATTGATGTTCTACTAATGCACAGATGTAGTATAGCATGAGCTATTGATCCAATATCACCCTTTTGATCAGAATCTGCTGCCTCCGCCTTTTTGAACCATTGGGAACATTTTCAAGTTGCAAGCTACTAAACCGCAATAAAGTCACTTGACGCCTCAAGTATACACATATCACACTATTTTTACTCGCCACAAGTCCATTATCACTAGCCAATTGTGAGTGCCTCTGAGCTGAGACTTTGTAGATTTGTGCCATTTTATGCCAACTGCAATGCCTATTTTTAGTATGTTCATGGCACCTGGAAACTAGTGATGGCCTATTAGCCAATTACACAATGTTTACTGAAGAGTCAACAAATAATAGAGAATTGTTGGCCACATATCTGGATAGTTTGAGCCAGTGACCTACAGGTATAAATGTCTAGAACCTGCACCGCTCTATTGAGCTGTCAGTTTTCCATGCTAGACCTTTTTTGTTTAAAATTCTGGATTGAAGAGTGACCCATTTAAAACAAACCAGTGACTGGTGTACACATAGATGTGTAAATATGCATGCTGTTGGAAGTCAATACAAACCTTTCTTGCAGGATCTGATGTGGTCAGTCTTTGGTTTTAGGCTTGTGCATAGACCACACATATCAAAGAAAACATTACAATTTGCTCAAGGTTAAATATTAGAAATCTACCACCCTGAAAATGTGACCAGTTGGACAAAAAGTGTTTAAATTCGACTTTACATACCAAAATTGTATTTCAATGTTTTCTATGGTTGCATTTGTTCGGCAGGTAGTGTCTTCTCTGTTATGTATAAACTAAAGACAAAGAAATTGTGCGTATGTTCATGTTTACAACCTCTGCATGGCTTAAATGATCCAATCCATGCGAGTTTAAGAGGGAATTGTTGATTTCACAATTAATTGTATTGCAGATCTCTGCTTATTCTACCTTTTTGTAAAAGATCTTCTCAAAGTCCGTGCACATGCCGTTTTAAGTCCTGGTCTGGTTTCTTTGAGTTTCCTTTCAAGTTTGTGTCCTTTTCAGTGACATCCAAGTCTGCAAAAAGTAACTCTTAGACAATGACTTTGCATATTTATGAAAGGCTGTGTAACCGTTTTCAATGTACCTTACTACCTTAAGCACATGGGGAAACTCCTGGTGCTTCCTGCCACGCTCCCAAACTCCTTTTGTTCTACATTGTTGGCAAATTGTCCAGCAGGAGATTGTCCCCGTATGTCTGGGAATGGCAGCACATCACCTCTGACCCCTAGGCGTTGCAAGGCATGTCTGCTTCCTTTTCATCCAACGCTAACACTTTTGTCTTCTTCATTTCGTTTCTGCTGAAGGAGAAATGTGCCATGTGACTAGTGCCCACCTCGGAGAGTGGAGGAGGGGTATAGTACTTCTTTTTTTTTTTTGTGACAAAGGTGGACATGGTCTATTTTCCATCATCGATATGCCACTAACTAATTTGTACCTGCTAACATTCACAATGCCTACCTTAGCACATATTCTCCAGGTCCTCAAACTGCAGGTTTGTATTGTGTCATTGGACCTTGAGGACTATCCCGAACAGCTGCATGTGTTGAGAAGCCAAAAGAACCTGAGGGGTCAAAATCAGAGGTGGTTCAGCTTTTTGGGTAGACACATGTAGTCTGGAGAGGGCATCTGCGAGTGTTGAGATTGCCCAAGTGATAAATCCCCTTAAAATTAAAAGGGGACAAGAACAACAAAGAGCTGGAAAGCCTTTGGTTAGTGCATCATAGGCTACTTGGATGTTGCAAATTATAGTGATCTGTTAGAATTGTGACAGTACACTATGCCGTTTCCAGCAGATGTCTCCATTCCATGAATACAGTTCCACTTGCTAGTAGTTCTTTTTTCCAGAATGTTATAATTGAACTCTGCCCGAGTACTATGCTTTGGAAGTTATGCTACAGGGGGAACCATTCCCATCTGGGGGGTCGTCCTGTGGCAGCACTACTCCGATGAATGAACAGTAGATACATCAGGAAGGGGCCAATAGAAGATGTGTAGAAAAGGCATGTTTGAGTGTCAGGAATGCATTGTTTGTTTCTTGTGGACAAAGAAATGGATGATTCCTTCTGGTCAAGACAGTAAGAGGTGCTATACCTGTAGAATAAAATTGGAAAATCTCATCATTTAGATTGGCATGGGGCAATTGTCACAGGTGGCACAGTAGTCAATCCAGCACTCTGAGGCGGTGCAAGGGTTTTCATTGATAATTAATTCACTTTGCCCTAGGGCCGTCCCTCTCTCGTCGCAAAGTACCTCCTCCCCAACTCGGACGTCTTTAGGCCCAGGTTAGTATATAGCACTTGTTTGTCCCTTACTTTTCTAATCACTAAATTAGCTAAGATGGTAACTTAAAGGCCGTGGCTTGATCTCGCTTCATACCGCCATGAACTTCCTAATTTTCCTTACACTAACCAGTTGTTTGTGTTCTAAAGGGATGTGAGATTTGTGCCTTACAGATACCCTGCTTGATTAGATCTTTCTTTGGATGCACTCTCTCTCCTTTCCCTGTTCCTTATCTCCCTCCCTGCACTCGCTCTCCACCCTCCTTTATTCTGCCTGTTCTTCTCCTATGTCCTCTCTTTTACACGTTCTACACTTCACCTCCACCCCTTTGTTATTCCTCCCTCCTCCGCACTACTGCGCCCTCCTCCCTTCAACTCCTATTTAGTCACTCTGCTTCCACCCTGTATCATATACTTCACACTACATCCCTATTCTGATGCACGTAACCACAGTTGCTACACTATTTCACACTGCAGTATCACTTCCACTCACTAACCAATACTGCACCTTCTCCAGAAATCGCCTCTGCACTTTGCTGCTCCATCCTCCCTTCTGCCGGTCTCTTGGTCTTCCACCTATTCCACATCTGACCTTAACGAAAAATCTACATTTCTTGTTTCCTGTTGCCTCCTTGTATCCCCTGCCCAACCCCCTGTTGGCATTGGTTCTCTGTCCCTGGCTAATCTGGCCCTGTCTTCCCTACCCAGGGCGTGTTAAAGAAATTAAGTCATAAGTAGCGGGCTAACCCCCACCCGTTTCAATGCGTAAAGCTTCTGATATAGATTATGAAGGTCCTGAATCACACTGGAGAGGGCGGTCAGCATAAGATGCCATCACTTGGCTGAGGCAACTACACGCTAAGAATCTGCTGTATAAGGGGTCACTGATTCCAAGTTCCCAGAGCAAACTGCAAGTACCCCCTGCTGAGAAGTGCCTATATGCTGGAGCAGTGACCCTAAAGGCCCAAAGTGACCTGAAGGAAGTCCTGCTAGAGAAACCTCTGGAGACTGGGCCAAATTGCTAGAGCAAATTGAGACTGTTATTGGATAAGATTTGATTGCATGGTTGGTCATGAGTCCTGCTACTCGGCATGAACTGAAACAGCCCCTTACTGAAACATGGTTGTTTGTGAGGTGATTAAATCCAGATTCTTCTCCCACTCAAGCTGACAAAGACGAACACTGGATGCCGCGTGTGTGTTGGGTGACTGTTTTCAGTATTCCAGCACAAACTGGGAAAGACCCATCCAACCATTAACCACTGTGAATTTCCTAGAACAAGCCCAATCCAACCAACTACCAATGGGAAATAATACATAGTTTGAAATGTTATCCCTGTGATCCATTTTTCCAAGCATGCCACAAAAGGGCAAGAGTATTATGTGGTCAGCTAGCATTTTTTGGGTATTACCCTTGCAAAAGGAAAACTAACCTTGAGATGAATTGTGTGCATCGATACTCCTAAAGTATATGAGCAATGAGGCTTCTGAAGTAATCCAAGCACCTTCAACCAAAGTGTTGAGGCTGTTTCGACCTTGCACATGTGTGTGACTTATGTATACATGCAAGTTACACGCAAGGACTGACTTTCATTTGTATGCTACTCGTTACTTTTTTTTTTAATACTTTTATTTTTGTATTTCAACAACCAAACAAAAACATACATGGAGTCCGATTCCCCTCGCGCCCAACTAAACATGAAAATATAGATTGATAGAATTCGAAGCTTAAACATCAGTACTGCATGCAATATGGTCAGTCTGTTTTTGTAATCTGGTAATGAATGTATGGGCCCCATATCTCTGGGGGGCGTGCATGCAATGGTAGAGTGTGAATGAAGGCAGTCTCGACATGGCAATAAGCAATGTCCTGTAGCCACCCCTGCACGCTGGGAAGGCATCCCTCCCCCAGGCCATAGCCACCCTTCTGCGCGCCAGCACAAGCAGCAGACCCGCCAACCTCCTCATGTGCTGCAGGGCCCTTGTACGTCCCAGCAGGTCCAAGGTAGGGTACGATTCAAGTGATTTCCCCTATAATCAGAGAGGTTTCAGTTAACACCTCCAACAGAACTCGTAGACCCGTCGGCACTCCCATGCCAAGTGGAGAAAACCAGGCGGGCAAAATTACACCTGACACATGCAGCTGGGGTAGCGAGGAAGTGTTTATGGAGCCTGGATGCAGTGTGGTAAACCTGGTGTAGAAAGTTAAAATGTATCAGCTTGAATTTGGAATTTAGGGAAACTTTTTGAGTTTGTTTTATCACGTACATCCGGTCAGCATCACTGATAGATCCCTTGCACCCCCGCCCCCCAAGAGCAGTCTCCCATCGTTTCCTCAGGGCGCTTCCCTCCCACATCAAGCCATTATAGATCTGCGAAACTAGGCGGCCCTCCTCCGTGACTGAATCACCCCTTGCAATAGTGGCCACCCCGAGGGTTGCGCCGGGAGTGATGTGACGAGGCCCCTAAGCGCATGCCGCAATCGGAAGTACAGAAAAACATCCAGTGCCGAGTTGACCCCACCCCCGTTCTCTTGCCTGTTGGACCGTGAGGAACACCCCGTTCACGAATTGATCGCAAGGGTCTCAATTACCAGTTTGTTGACCCATTGAAGATCTACCCGTTCACTAGTTATAGACAAGCCAGGGATGTGTCTTGCTGGAAGGAGGGGTGAATACAGAATGGTAAGGCCTACCCTCCCGCCATCTTTTTCCAGACTGTGCAGGTTATTTTAACCACGTTTAGAGTATTGGGTGTTACCCGAGGATGATCGCTCGCAGCAGGTTAGGTGCCACTAGTGCCCTCTCCACCTGTACGTGTGGTCTCACAAAGATTTTTTTTTAATATTTTATTTTATTTTAAGTAAACCAAACAACAATACAACAGAACATAAATAAAACACACCAAACAACAACAAAAATGCAATCCCCAACCCTCCCCCCTATGAGCCTGTGTGGTGTCCGCCATCGGTATCCGCTCCGTGCGGTGGGGCCTCATCGCCCTCAGATCCAGCCGAGGCCGACCCTGTCCCAAACAGCTCGGCTATCAATGACTTCCATGCCGTGAGGGAGCCCGTTTCTTCCTCCTCCCCTGCCATACAGGCATCCCGCCACGCCGCTGTCTCAGCATCTGCCCATTTTTGGAGATCTCGCCACCAGACCTCAACTAGTGGCTTATGACATTTCTTCCACCCCATGGCAATCCTACGTTTGGCAAGCACATAAACCAGATCTTTAAGTTTCTCAACGTGTCGGAGCTTACACGCTCTGGGATACCCCCCCAGCAGACAGGCCCAGGCTGAATCCACTTCGAGTATAATACCCCTTCCCGCCAGCCTCTGCGCCACTTCATCCCAATAACTTGCGATCACTGGGCACGCCCAGAACATGTGTATCATGTCCGCATTCTCTTCGTTACACTTGGGGCACGCCTGGCGCCCAGCATCCCGAAATCTGGATATTCTCAGGGGGGTCATATATGCCCTGTGCGTAATATAGAGCTGTATCTGCTTAAACCTGGCGTTCCTCGATACCATTTTGTGGTACCCCAAGGTGCGCTCCCACAACCCATCCGCCATCGGGGCCCCCATCTCTGCTTCCCATTCCAGTCGCAAGTGCCCCAAATCCTTCCCAACCTTTGTCATTAACATCTCATACAACCTGGAGACCTCATGCCCACCCTCCGATGTGTCGTATATTATCTCCAACGTAGCATCCGGTTCATCGGCCAAGGTAGCTTCAGGCCACATACTCCGGATCTCCCGCACCACCCTAAGATATGTTACATATTGACCCGTGTGTAGCCCCGACACCGCCTCTAGTTCCTCGAACTCCATTAGGGCCCCGTCCTGCCAGATGTCTCCCATGGTGACCAACCCCACTGATTCCCAGTATGTCTGAAGGATTGCTCTTAGCTGCCCGTCTCCCTTCGCCAGTGCGACCAGTGGTAACTGCGGCACACACGGCGAGGGGTCGCCCATCATCCGGCAGGCTCGCCGCCACATGTCCCTACCCAAGGCCAGCATCTTAGGACGTTCCCTCATACAGGCATTGGCCACCCAGATCACCTCCCGCAAATAAAAGGGGGCACAGTCCCTCCCAAGCAGCCTGTGTTCAGGGGTCTCGTCATCCGAGAGCCACCTGGCCACATATTGCAATTGCGCAGCCACATAATAGGCCTCGAAGTTCGGCAGTTTCACGCCACCCTTCTCGTAAAAGTTCTGCAGTTTCCACAATGCAACTCTATTGCGTGTTCCGTGCCATAGGAAATCCCTACATACACTATGTAACCTCACAAAAAACTTCTTAGGTATCATATAAGGGATGTTATTAAAGTAGTGCAAAAGCCTGGGCAGCACCACCATCTTGAGCATAGCTCTCCGGCCCATCATCGCTAAAGGCAATCTTTCCCAGAACCTCATGCACTTCTCAATCTTCCCCACAGCTAATTCGGTATTATGCTTATGTTCCTCCTCGGTCGTGTGATACACGTCAATACCCAGGTACCGGAAGGAGCGCGTTGCCCACGGGATCTGCAGCACCGGCAACCTCTCCACGGGTGTCCCCACATAACCGCCCAGCGGAAATAGTATGGATTTCTGGGGGTTTACTGCTATGCCGGACAGCCAGGCGTACCTCTCCATTACCTCCAAGACATACTGCAAATTCTCTTCCGGGTATTTCAGGTATAGCAGCATATCGTCTGCATACAGGGATATAAGGTGACACTCCCCTCCCACCTCAATACCCACCGGGTCATACTGCTGCCGAAGGTAAATTGCTAAGGGTTCGAGGGCCAATATATACAACATTGGGGACCAAGGACACCCCTGCCTAGTGCCTCTGCCCAACTGCCATCTGTCTGACACCACTGCGCCCGTGCGGACCCTGGCCAGAGGTGCACTATATAACATCTCGGCCCACCTAATGTAGCCTGGTCCCAGTCCAAACCGTCCCAAAGCCGCCAGCAACCACGGCCATCGAACAGAGTCGAACGCTTTAACCGCGTCCAACGCCACTATCGCCATTTCGCTCTCGTCACTACATCCCCCCTCAACCACCCTGTGAAGGCGTCTCTGATTGTGAGTGATATTCCTGTTCGGGACATAGCCCATTTGGTCAGGATGGATCAACTTGCCGATCACCCTCCGCATTCTGGCCGCCAGGACAGCTGTTAGTATCTTGCTGTCTTGGTTCAGCATCGACAAGGGCCGATAAGAGCCGCAACCGTGTCCCGGCTTATTGGGCTTGGGGAGCGGTATTATAATCGCCTCCCTGAGCGATTCAGGCAGCCGCCCCACCTCGAACGCTTCATTAAGCATCTCCAGCATGGGCGGGAGCACCTCCTCTCCATACGCTTTATAAAATTCACTGGGGAACCCATCCGCCCCTGGGGCCTTGCAAGTGGGTAACTGCCTCACAATCTCTTTCAACTCTTCCAGAGTGATCGGAGCATCCAACTCCTCTCGCTCTTCGTCACTTATCCTGGGTAGACCTATGTCTTCGAGTACTTCATCTATCTCCTCCCGGCTCCCCCCCTCACGATCCTCGTATAATGCCTGATAATATTCCGCGAATGCCCCATTTACACCTTCTTGGGTATCCACCTCTTCACCCTTTTCAGTGATCACCGATCGGATCGGGGACCTCGGGGTCTCGCTCTTATAAAGCCAAGCTAGAAGCCTGCCCGTTTTGTCCCCCCCCGCATGTAGTCTCTCAATATACTTTCTGTAGTTTAGATTACAGAGCCTGTCCCAATGTTCCGCACACCTCTGCTGCAGGGTAGAGACCGCCTCCGTATCGATTCCACCCTCCTCCAACTCTTTCCAACTCAATCTCGGCCATATGCAGATCGGCCAGGACTCCCCCCATCAACCCCTTGGACTTCGCAATGGCGACCCCCCGCATTACAACCTTAAAGGCCTCCCATAAAGTACCAGCCGACTTAACACTCCCTGTATTCACCTCAAAGTAAGCAGTTATCTCCTCCCTCATATCCTCTCGGAAGACTGGATCCTTGAGCGCTTCCGCCCTAAGGCGCCATGTTGGAATGCGCGCTCGTGGGGGGTAAAGCTGCCATCGCAAGACCAGGGGCGAGTGGTCCGAGAGGACTCTCGCCCTGTAGACTATCTGGTCGCACTCCGCGACAACGTCCGGAGTGACGAAGAAGTAATCCAGCCTCGTGTGCAGTTGATGCGGGGCCGAATAATGCGAGTATTGCCTCACGCCAGGGTGACTCGCTCTCCAAACATCTACCAGGCCAAAGTCCGCCAGCAACGTCTGCAATACTCTAGCCGCCGGGCTGGGCTTGACTATCTTGTCGTCCGACCTATCCTTCCTGGGGTTCAGAACACAATTGAAGTCCCCGCCCCAAATCACCGTACCCCCCATCCCATCGCTAAGTCTCGTGCACAGAGTCCTAAAGTATGTCGCCGTGTCCTGGTTGGGAGCATAAGTGTTTATAATACACACTACTTTGTTCTCCACAAGCCCCCTTACCATGACCAGCCTCCCATCAGACTCCACAACCTCCCCAAGCAGCTTAAACGGGACATGTGGTGCCACCCAAACCAGCACACCTCTAGCATAGGCAGAATATGTAGATCCCACTACTGTCCCCTTCCACTTCCTTCCCACTAGTTCCAATTTTTCCCGTGTCAGATGCGTCTCCTGTAACAAGGCCACATCTATCTTTTGCCTCTTCAGGTACAACATGACCTTGTTTCGCTTTAGGTAGCTGTTAAGCCCTCTAACGTTCCACGTTAGCATCCTAAGGTCCCCCATGGTCTATCAGTAGCTCCCACCTCCCTTCCAGGGATTCCCGCCTCCCCCCCACCTCGCAGACACCCATTCCCAGTTCCACCCCCAGGCTCATATAAAAACTAACACACCCCACACCCCTAACCCAACCAACTGCCCAGCTCCATCCCTGGATCTCAGACATCCCCGTGTTCGGTTCCCTCTGGAACCCCAAGCAGAGAACCCGACGGGGTGTCACCCCACTAGCAGTGACTAACCTAAACTCAAACTGGGGTACAAAGAACGGCCCCTGGAGGCTCCTCTCCCTCGCATTCGTGTCCGTGCACGCGGACCTTATTTCCAACACCTAACGCGTACACGTTCTCACACAAAGTCACAGACTATATTCCAGTCCCAATGTTCATAGCCCAACCGGGCCCGCAGCGTCACTTATCTCGTCCCGTTCCAACATCTGGCTCCTGAGGGCAGTTTTGCGCGTCCAGCCACTCCATGGCATCCTCCGGAGTGGCAAAAAACAGCATCTTGCCCTTAAAGAGAACCTTCAGTTTGGCCGGGTAGAGTAACATGTATTTATACCCAGCCTCCCGCAATCGCCTCTTAACCGCTCCAAAGTTCATGCGACTGCGCTGTACCTGCAGGGTATAATCGGGGTAAGCAGTTATGGTCGCCTCTCCTCGTCGTATAGTGCCCCCCTTGCGAAAGTATTCAAGGATCCTTTCCCGGTCCCGGTAATTGAGGATCTTGGCGATCACAGGCCTGGGCGGATTTCCTGGCGGTGGCCTCCTAGTCAAGGCCCTGTGCGCTCTCTCCACCGCAAACCCCTGCGACAGGGCGCCCCCCGTGATCTCCTGCAGCAACAAGTTTTCAATAAACTCCGTGGGACTTTGGCCCTCAGCCCCCTCCGGCAGGCCCACAATGCGGACGTTGTTTCTCTGGGCGCGTCCTTCCGCCTCCTCAGCCCTACTCTCCAAGTTACCCACACGTTGCACCAAGGCATGGAGATCACGCTTGTGCGCGGCGCAGTCCGCCGCGGCAGGGCCCATCTCCTTCTCCAAGGTCTCCGTGCGCTCTGCCAGGGCTCGCACGTCGTGCCTTAGGAGGTTCACGTCCTCCTGCACCGCCCCAACCTGTAGTTCCATCGCGGCTTTCAGTTCGGCCACTGCGAGCTGGAGCTTGGTCTCCCACGTCGCTTTCAGGTCCGCGATCGCAGCGAGGATATCTTGGTTCGCACCCCCGACGGCCATTTCCTTGGCCTGAGCCTTCTCCTTGCTCCTGGCTCCGTCTGGGCCGGGCGGCGTCTTGGCGTATTCGTCGAGCGTGGGCCGTTTGTTCTTTGCTCTCAGGAGCTTGTTTGACATGTCTCCCGCCAGAAGGGCCACGCTCAGGTCCAAGGCAGGGAGGCACTGTGCCCACTCACCCCAATTCCGTCTTGGGGATCCTTTGTTCTCCGGCTCACCCGACCATCTTCGCGACTGTTATTGTCCACCGCTGTCCCAAGGTGGGCCAGGTTGCGCTGTACCCTTCGTAATCCCCCACTCCTTTTTCCCCCTCGTCAAGCGGCGGCGGCCATTTTCTCGTCCGTCGAGGTCTCGCCTCCAATTCCTCACCCGGCCTCTAATCACACTTCCGCAGTGCGGACCCGGATAAAAATGTATCCACACGTGCAGCCGAACTTCATGTACGCAGTCAGCACCTTCTCAACTGAATCGCATCGGTCCTTGCACGGTTTTCAGTCGGATAATGTACGGATCTGCGGCAGCCCCCGTACAGACGCGTCTTTTCACATGGCTTCCAAGCCACGCCCCTCAGTGGTCTCACAAAGTTTGCGGCATACCAGTGCCAAAGAAAGTGCGCCTACGCCACCCAGTAATAACTCTTGAGATCGGGTAGAGGCAGGCCCCTTCTTGTTGCTGGTTGCGTCAGTGTCCTGTAGGCCTCCCTTTCCGGTCTTCCAGCCCAAATCTTATCGAAGATAAGCCTGCGCAGTAGCAGATTGAAGCCACCCGATAGCAGTAGGGGAACATTAAGAAAGAGATATATAGAAATTTTGTGAGTATGATCATTTTAACAATAGATATTCGCCCAATTAACATAAGTGGAAGCATTCACCATCTGGCCACCGCCTCCTGAAGTTTCCTGGTCGCCTTCACTTAATTTTCACAGAACCACTCCTTTCCAATTACGAGATACAGCACTCCAAGATACCGGACTCCAGTGGTCTCCCACATGAGGCCGAACTTGTCTATAAAGGAACCGTAAGGGCAACAACAGACTTGATGTGATAAATCCTTAGGCCTGAAAAGTCCCCAAAGCGCAGTACCTTTCTAATCTCAGGGCACAGAGTGTCCTCTGCCTTGCTAATGTAAAGGGCAACATCATCCACGTATAGAGATGATCAACCTGTGCGGTCTGAGGTTGAGCCCTCTGGATGTGTCGCTCTCCAAGGATCGCCGACAACGATTCCTTTGCCAAGGCAAACCGAAGCAGGGAGTGAGGGCAACCTTGTCGGGTCCCCCTTCCCATCTCGAAGCCAACTGATCTCGCTCACCACACTATAATTTTCACTGAGGGATTGATGTATAAAAGAGAGACCAATTTGATAAAGTAGGGGCCAAGTCCCAATTTCTGTAGTGCCGTGACCAAGAAAGGCCATTCGACGGAGTGTCTCCATGACCCCGAAGTGGTGACGGAGACCAAATATGGTGCTCCTTCCTGGAATAAACCCTGCCTGATCCACCAACACTAGTCCAGGCATCTGTGGGAGCAGCCGGTTCGCAAGGATTTTGGCAAATATTTTTATTGTCGACGTTGATTAGGGAGATTGGTCCATATGAGCCACAATCTATTGGTGGTTTGCCCTGTTTATGTATCAACACTATATTTGCCTCACGCAACGTAGGGGGAAGTGAGCCAACTTCGAGCGATTCCTCATATGCTTGGAGTATCGGGGGCCAGGATGGGGGATGGGGGGTGGGGGCATAGGCCTTATAGAACTCAACCGTAAGCTTGTCGGACCCGGCGATTTGGATCCCGGATGTTCCTTAATTACCCTTAACATTTCTTCCAGAGATATGGTTCGCGAATATTTGCCTCCACCCAATACAATTCCACCTCATCTAGGTAGCGTTGTAGTGCCTCCAAATCCAGCAAATTCTTGGATCTATACAATTCCCCATAGAAGGTCTGAAACACTACTGCGATGCCCTCCTCGGAGCACACTATTTTTCCCTGGTGATCCCCCCGTCACGTGTGGGGGCCGTTTATCAGTTGCTGTTAGACATGCCAATAGTGCCCCCGGCTTCTGCTGCTCTGCGCATTTGGTGGCCACAGGCCAGGAACCGAATCTCCAAGTCAGCGTTGGCTCTGAAAACCATCAAGCTCCTCCCAGAGCTTCGTAAGGGTACGGGAGCTGCTTACTCTTTCGAACTCCTTGATCCTAGATTCCCCTGCTGCGAGTTCCCTCCTGATGCCCTGGATAATCCCATTTTCATTGGACATACATACCCCTCTGATAAAACACTTAAGGCTCTTCCAGAGCACCCCAAACGAAGCAACTGAGCCCTCATTGTCCTCAAGGTAATATTGGATTGCCTCCCTTAGTTCCTGGCAGAACAGAGTCCTACGATGCGCCAGATTTAAATTGGCAGGAGTGGCCGCCCTCCCCAGCCCACATTCTAACAAAACAGGAGCGTGTTCGGAAAGTGTTTGTGGGAGTATTTGACAGTCGCCACATTGGGACCCACGCCCGAACTCCTCCCGGGACACCAACAGATCGTCGAGCCTAGAGCTCGGCTGGATCAGTGAACCCAGGAGTGGTATGTATAGTCCCGATCCCCTCGGTGTTGATGTCTCCAAGCGTCAATAAGGTTGTTTTATTTATTTATTTATTTTGTATGGCGCGCCAAACCCAAAGGTTACTGGGCGCATATTTCTTGTACTTGTAGGCTTGCCTTCGATGCACCGCCCTGTCCCATCCCGAAGGGCATCCAGAACAGTGTTCTGGTCCCTCCCCCGCGCACAATGGTGGCGTCCTGACATCCCGCTAAGCGTATCATGATCCTATCATATGCATTCGGACTGTCCATGTTGGGACCAGAAGAGTTCACCAAGGTCACCGGTGCACCCTCGAGAACCCTATACACCAGGAGAACCCGCCCCTCATCATCCCCAGCTGTGGAGATCAGGCAAAACTTGACGCTCCTGCATAAGAGGAGTACGAGGAAAAATATCTGACATCCCCAGTTGGTGCCCCACTTGTTCTCAGAAGAGGAGGTAAGATGGGTTACTTGGATAAAGGCCATGTCTATCCGGTGCCTTCTAAGGTACTGCACAACCCTCCGGATCTTGGAGGGGTTATTCCTCCCCCCTCCCTAATATTCCATGTTGCTACCTGGAACTTCAGCAAACTCCTCCAAAGTATACAAGCATTGTGGGGTGGCTGCCCACTGCCCACTTTTCCATTTCCCTGAACGAAGTCTGACTGCACCATAGGATATAGTAGTGGGACGCTCTGACGAGAATCGGACACCTAACAACTAGAACCAACCCAGATCCCTTATCCCCCATGACCTTACCCTCCCAGATCTCCCTCCCACACGGGCAACCCCCAACCTTCCAACTATAAACCAAAACAGTGCCGTGCTCGGGGCGCTAGTGCCCGGCCAAGCCTGCAAGGCTCCACCACCGATAAGTGGTACATGAAAAAACAGAGGCAGGCTAGCTTAAAGATTAACATGCCAATGGTCATCGCATTACTAATCACACAGCCCTCCACCCTTTCAAATGATCCAGGACCTATCATCCCGGGTCTCTCCGATCTTCTCAGCCCCATTCTCGATCGTCCTCTTGGGGTCTTGGGTTATTGCAGGGAGGGTGCCTGCCGACCTCCTCCAGAAACAAGCTTGGCGCCTCCGGTGTTGTGAAGAATTGAGTTTTCCCATTAAGCTGGATTCTGAATTTTGCAGGCAATAGCATAGAATATGGAATACTGCGATCTCTGTCGTCTCTTGAGGCCTGCACCGCCACTGAGAAGTCAGGATATATCTGGATTTTATCTCCATCTTACTGCAGATCTCCTTTCATCCTAGCCAGACGCAGGATCGTGTCCCGGTCCCTGTAATTGAGGAGGCGGACGATGATTGGGACGGGTGCGCTCCAGGTATCGGTCGGGCCGCCGGTATGCAGTGAGCTCTTTCCACCACAAACCGAGGAGACGACTCTGCTCCTCCAAAATTTTCTTTGCATAGGGCTTCAACAAATGCCTCCATCTTTGACTGCCCATGTCTTTCCCTGACCCCTACCAGACGAATGTTGTTTCTGCAGGCCCTCCCTTTCATAGTCTCATTTTTGGCCGTTGCCACCTTCACCTGCACTTCGAGAGATGACAACCTGTTGACAAGCAAGGCAGACCCATCCTCAATTCTGGTCACTCTGTTTACCTCATCCAGGCAATCAGTGTGCTTGTCCAGCCAATGTTAAAGTCTGTCGACCTTGGAGGAGAGTCCTCCAATGCCCTCTCTTGAGGTTGAGTAATATTTCCCTGATGGCTGCTTCTGGGATCATGGTGGCTCCCTCTGCCATGGCTTCTGCAGGCTCTGGGGTCTCTGCCAGATGCTGTGACCTGGATGTCTTGGAGGAGGTCCCCCTCCTCCCCCGCGAAGGTGAGCTTTCGCTGTGCTTTATCGGTCTTCCCCATGTTGCAGGAGGATCACCTCTGGCCCGGGACAGTTGATGAGGGGATGTTCCGGCAATGAGCCCGCGTTTAGTGCAGTTGCAGACCTTCGCAGGGGTTTGTCGCTGCAGATGGGCTTGTCCGGGTGGCTCGCCGCAGCGCCCGCCCGGCGCTCTAGTTGCATGGCGTTCTCTAGCGAGGTCAAAGTAGAGCCATTCCGGTGGGGCTCACTGGGTCCAAGAGCCTGAGCTGGCACTGCGATGCAGACCCAGGTGGCGGAGGAGGGAAGCAGCCAAGCTGGCCCTCAGTTCAAAGAAGAGGGGGGGGGTCAGCAAGTCGCACCGTGAGGCCGGTTATATTAGAGAGGCCCCACTCTTGTCAACAAAGCATCTGGTAGGGTCCTTCCCCAAGACCGCTCTATCCTGCAAATCCAAGCTTTAGACCCAGTGCTGCCTCTGTGCCGTCCTCCTGGGCCCACCTGAGCTCCAGTTCACTCAGGTTTGCCCTGTCCACCAATGCCTGCACTGCGTGGCCCCTTCCTCCTCCCACTCCCCTCCGTACCGGCACCCCCACCACGCTGTCCAGGCACTAGGAGGAATCTCCTGACCAAGCATCCCTGCATCTGAGGTCCTTTTATGGCTTTTGTGCTGATCAGGCACTTTCACAGCGGGAGCAGGCTCCAGACTGCCTCTGTTCCCTAGCTTTGTAGTGTAGAGTTATGGAGCTACTGCCGTCCCATTGGGCCAGGAGTGCTTATCCCTCTGCAGCTTCTCCAACGCTCAGTTCTGCGACCCACTAGGCATTGCCCACTACCAGGTCTGTCCACTGGACCATTTGGGGGTCCTTTGAAAGGGATTTCGGGCCCGGCGGCGGTCTCCCAATTGCCTCAGCCCTCAGTCTGTGGCTCGCTACTCCCTGGGATGTCTAGCGGGCTGCAGCCCCATCCCGCGGCGGGGGGTGCTGCTTGTTTTTTCTCTGGGGGCTGGTGGGTGGCTCGGATGCACCCCCTCGCCGCTCAGTGCCCCTCAGTGCTGCTCACTTACTCTGCCCGCCTGCCAGGGAGCTGTAGTCTATGTCGCCGGCCTTGGGGGCAGGCTTGCAACTGCCTCTGCTCCAGGGCTGGTCTCGCACCTTCAGGGCACTGGCCCCGCACTGCCTCCAGTCGGGTCTTGCGCGAGCAGGCGTAGCAAATTGCTTCTCGCTTCGAACCAAGCCAGGCACGGAACGCCTCCCGCTGTTCACCGACTCCTCCTCATGTCGGCAGCTCGGTCGAATCTGGAGTGTGCGCACAGCCGGTTGCGGACCCGAATGCAAGGGGCAGGAAGGTGCTTTCAGCTGCTTCCAGTGGCACTGTGTTGGTGGTTGAGCTGCCTCAGATGCGGCTATTTTAACAGGATTTGGAGGAGCCTCGCACGGAGTTCAAGGAGAGACCGCCATCTTGGACAGGCTCTCTAGCGCCACTGTATGCTACTCATTACTGTGCGGGCACCATATTAAATAGAAGGTTCTGTTTATTTCAGCATTTAGTAGTTCATGATGTTGCTCCCTCACCTTTCATAACGTTGTTATGGAGATAAGCCCATGAGCTAAATAAACACAATGGCTATAGCAAGGTTTGCTTTTTGATATCTTAGCAAGACGTTTACCACCAAAGACCGAACGGTGCATTTTTCATAGTATGGCTTTCCCATATCTGTGATGTTTTGTCTTACTTTGAGAACTCCTCAAACTGTCTTATTTAATAGCTAACACCCCAAAAGCATACAGAAGATGTCCTATTCCTTGTAGTGTGAAGTATTGTTTCTATTGACAATACTAGGTGAGTGTTGTGCTCAAAATATGTCTTTTCATTGAACACAGCATATTAACCTGTTGGCTGCAATGTCCCTCCAAAATTACACTTAACATAAAAATAAGACTTCACCAGACCACATTGCAAGCACCCAACTCCCTTTCCCCATCTAACCTAATGCCATTGCATACCCAATGCACTACCCTTCCCATTACCAGTGTCCTAAAACCCACAGTTCCCCTGAACCTTACTAAAACAACTTCCATCATATCCATTTCCCTACAGAAACCGACCTACTTCCAAGTTTATTTTCGAGTGGGGATGTTCAAGTGGAACAAGAGGGGGAAGCGACTGCAGAGGTTGAAGAGATAATGTCACATACCTAGCAGCCACGGCTGCGTGGGGAATGTGTGACTGTGTACTTGGAAATCAGAGGGCAGGAATTCAAGTTGCAAGCTACTAGCCAATCATTAGTCATTCACCTCAATTCTGGACATACACCCACTACTCAATTTCTTACTCTCCAAGAGTTAAATATCACTAGCCAATGGCTAGTTGCGAGTGCAAATTTTGCATCCTGTGGAACATATGCTATTTTACAAGACCATGGATTCATGGGTGAAATATGGAAATGTGTACATCAGTGGGTGAGTTAGAGACTGGCATAGAATGTCAGTCACCTGCACGTTCATGCTGTGCAGTTGCTTCCAGTTCTGAACTATGTGGTCTCTTGCCTAGGTAGGGCCTGAACAAGGTGGTGCAAGCCAACACCGCCTCAGATTGGGGAAGCCAGTGATTTGCAAATTACAAAGAAAATGTATTTGGCAGCATTTATATCTACATAGGTTTTTGTGAGGGAGCTGTGCCTATGGGCATGCAACAAGAGCCTTCAGTACCTGCTTCGGGACCACAGAAAAAGTAGATTGGGCATGCCATTGATCATTCTCACTTTATGCTGGAATGTCAATGTAGCAAAAAAATGTAGCACAACCATAACCTTTAAGAGCAGGAGTATGGCAGTGCAGATGTCTGTGTCAGTCTCGCCATCTCAGATGGAGGATTTGAATGAATGAGGAAGCTAAACGCCTGAAGATGTTGAGTTTTTGCTTACTGCTGAGCATTCTGTGAAAGGTCTCCCTATCTGAATAGTGGCCTGTCTGCTCTGCGTTGCTGGTGTCTCCTTTCCAACCTCTGTTGCAAGAGCCACCTGGCTCATCAACAGCTATGAAGATCTCATGTATGTGCATGTTCAATGATGGCAAGCCCAGCATGTCGAACCATGGCCTGCTTCTGGGTTGTGGCTCTTTTCTTCCCTTTCCAGGTTATGCAATGAACTGTTGGCCTAATCTGGCTATCGTTAACGTCACTTTTTTATTTGATGCAATTTTATTCCGTTTTTGTGATTTTTCCATCAATGAATCAGTTTATTTGGAAGAAAATCCATTAACCAACATTAAAGCAGACCAATCAATACCAACAGCCATATAATATACCAAAGGAAAAATAGACTTACATACTCCTAGATAGGAAAAATACATTTAAATAACAAGGATAAAACATACATGGAAACAATTATCCAATCTTAAAGGAGCAACATAAACTAAAAAGCCTTTCATCATCACCAAGCACCTGAAGTTAACTTACATATAGTAAGTAGTTAGACTTCAGTTGCTAATCTAAATCCTGTTTCCAACCTCGACAGAAATTAAGCTACCCTCCGGGTCACACATGTTTTAAATGTACTAACATGGTGTCCAAAGTGATTGAACAGCAAAGTTGCACAGCATTGGCCGAAGTGTTTTGATGCACTCTTCTAGTGTTGACATAGGAATATAAAATGTCTAATTTTCCACAAAATGTGCCAGCTGATTGGGCCAACTGGCTTCCCGCAACTAGGTCAGCACTCGCATACCCAAAATAAATTTAACAAATACATAGGCAAGGAGCAAAATAAGCATATAAAATGTAATAAACGAGTTACCTGAATGTGCTGGTTTGATAAAAACCAAATGGACCTTGTACCCAATCACCCCATTAAGTACCGAATTGCGGGGCAGGAATCAATTATTTTAAGTACCAACATTCAAAAATAATCTTCTCTGCTTTCATATACTTCTTAAAGTGGGGTCCTTCAACCGACATTCCAAGGCTTGAGAGTATGCTATGCTCCTTTAGAGTCTGAACTATGGAAGGTCTTTAGCCCCCCGAGTCCTAAGGAAATATGCCAACATGGATCGGCGAGAGGAAGACCAAATCTTGAACAATACAATATGATCTTAAGCTTGATGTAATTTGCTAATCCTGGAGCAGACGGGTAGATTGAGTACTTACAGGCAAAATCAAGTAACTTGAGGGGTTCCGTGTCATAATGTCCCCGCAAAAATATCGCCATGCAAAAGAATCGCCGAAAAATTGCCGTTTTTTGTGGGGACATTATTACATGGAACATGCGGGGGACACCCCAGCAACCCCCAAACCTTTTTTTATTTCTTCATGGGGAGCGGGGGACACCCCCGCAACCCCTGCTGCCCTTGTCCCCATATACATGGTCACCCAAATAATATCACTGCAATATTATTTATGGCGACCATATATATGGGGATAATATTACCTGATACCACTTGAGGAGCTTGAGTTTCTCTGCTACTAGAGCAGAACTGGGGATGTGTCTCAAATTACTGATATTTTTTTAGCCAGTATTCTGGCTCTTTAATTGTCTGACCTTTTTTTACAATCAGTATTTTTGATTGCCAGGTCTGCTATTTTCTATATGCCAAAGTGGAACCGTCACCAACAGTGTGAGCGATGACGCCTTATTCTGTGTCTTAACAGAATCAAAGTGTTCTATTACCCCATAAAGAAAACCTGAATTGTATGTGCAGATTGAATACTCCTGCCATGCCAGTTTAAGGTTTACCATGGTCATCTGGTCAGTCGGTTTGATTTAAAACGTTTTAAAATGCTACTTCTGTGACCAAATGGCCATTTTCAGCATCCTCTATCCTTACTTCCAAGACGTTACTTTGTAGCAGCCGTGGAGCGAACCTCAAAACTCTCAAGGGATCCTTAATTTTTCTAGCAATAATGAGACAAATTAAGTGTGAGCTTTCCTAAGGCAGATTAACAATTAGGATACCCTCTTTGAGTGTAGCTCATCTTTGGATTTTCCATGGGTCGTAGGATGCCTATCCACACAGTCTAGCTTGTTTCAGCAAACCGGCTAAGTCTGCATCCTAGTGTTCATCTTAGTCCTTTTGTCAATATGGAACTTCACCCTTGCTGTGGAAATATACTTCACTGTTAAATTAAAACATTTCGAAACCATATTGGAATCCCACAAACTGAAATACCTACCCATAACATGTGGCTTTCAGGGAGTTTCACACTACCACCATTCAGAGAATGTAAAGCAGGGCGGTGTGTGGGAATACCATGACAGAAGGCAGAAATCAGTAAACCATGGGCACACAGGTTTATTTATATCAGTGTTAAACTGGCAGCTTTTGGAGTGTGCCCAAATGGCACCTCTCTGGAATAACGTTACATGCTCTTGGTCATGTCATCTGACATACCCTTATGGTGTACAAATATGAGTGTGCCCCACTGTTTGGGACTGTGCATTGTTTTTCTAGAGGAAATTGCCAAACTGTTCTGTGTGCATGCAGTATTATCTGCTTTTGCATGCTAGGTAGAAAACACATTTCAGGACATAGGCAGGATCACATAGAACAGCAAAAAAGTTCTAATGCTGTGTAGCATTAATCCAAGAGGCTCTTGTAGATTGCTCTTGATAGTACCTGAAACTCTAGACTCTTGGCAGACTGAGAAACCTGTATTTGAAAGACATGGGATTCTACAAACTCTAAAGGCCAGAAGGGCCGATGTCAATCCCTACATTAATGCATTAAGTTTGCCAACAGTATTCCGGAGTAACTGGGATATCTGAGGAGGGTAGGATCTGATGCTCAGTAGAAAGTTGCAGCTTGCCTGAAAATCACAGTTGACACGGTTGAAATGTCCTAATCAAAGATAGCACAACCGACTAGTCTTGACATAAAGCATTTGTGGTCTCTGGTCTCTGCCCGTGTGTCACTTACAATAACACATTTGAAGGCCGGAGTTTAGACGGCAATGCAGACAAATCAATGATATGGATGTTTTACAGTCAACTCTTGATCGAACACTTTATTCCGTATCCAATCTGTGTTTTTTGTGCAATCCCACGAGTTCCAGTAGATTGCTGCAATTTGTAGTGATGCAAGATGATTCACCTGAACTGAAATCTTTTTTTCCAGACAATGTTCGAAAGAGTTGTCAATTAACCTTTTGTAACACGCTCAAGACCGGAGACCTGTCTCTAAGCGCGAAACTGGGATTTAAACCTGTTTTTCTCTGCTTTTGTTTTTCTTCCAAGAAAAACGCATTGCCCCTGAGCAATTATCCTGGCCCTAGACTTAAAGACGACTTCCAGGGACAGATATCGGAGTTGTGCAGATATTAACTACCAAAAAAATCTAGAAAGAACAAATCGGAGGATAGTAGAACAGAGGGAACAGTTAAACATTTCAGTTCTTTGACTCTGTCGGCGATCCTGGTTGCATTAAGCGGACATCTATAACCCGCAACTGAAACGCACGTCTGATGTTGTCCTTTGTCACACGTTTGACCCTGAAACAACCCATCATTGGTTGATAGGATTTTCCAGACCTGCAATAAACATGTTCCTGATTGATCACTTCCCATCTGTGCCTACAATTTTGACAGGCTGACATTGATTCTTACTACAGCAGTAGCTCTGTTAACCAACACTCGATTAACTAGAATACTCTTTGAACAGGGAACAAACACTGCTGGTAACAGTACCTCAATCGTTTAGATACAATGGCAGATAACATAGATTCAAAGCTCGGTAACAGATTAGAGTGCTGGTAAACACATAAGCACTCATCCTATTCTGTTTCCTGGTTCTCCGCCATCCAAAATATTGGATTATCTGCTAACAGTCTTCATTGGAGCCTGATCAAAGGGTTTTCACTGTACTCTACTGTATTACCCTATCAGTGGGTAATATCAGTGACCAGTTTGGCTTGGATTCCTATATACATAGAAAATGTCAATTCAGTACATTCAAGAACCTGCAACATTTGCTCCCCAGTTTGGTTGTTTTCCACTCGAAGCCACTGTTGGGGAAGCTTAAATTCTACGCTGGGGAGCCACTTTCAGATTCTTTACATTATGCTTATGCTCTTTGCTTTTTTCTCCTCATTGTTTTTTAGTAGGGGAAATCAAATCTCCTTTAAATGTTGCTTACTGTGGTTCTGCCCTGCCCTGTGAATGTTTATCCTGCCAATTCATCTTGCTTTGCTACTCTGTATGACTCGATTTCTCGGGAGTGGGCCTTCATACCTCTCACATGTCTACGGCAAAAGGGAGAACATGACAAAGATGCAGGCTCAAGAAGAATGTACATAAACGTTTTTAAACTTTTTTATTTTAGGGATCAGCACTCGGACTGCAATCACTGCCTTCACCGTCCCCAAGGCAGATGACTGCAAGATTTCTAAAAGATTCTCCTTCAAGGCCCTCCAGTACCAGCAAAGACTTGTATACCAGAATGAAGTGGTTTGCGTTCTTTAAGGGAAGCAGTATCCATGACAGATCAAGTTGAGTAGCAAACTCTTTACTCGACAAGGCCTTCTCCCAAATAACAAAAAGCTGGGACCTAAATGCAGCATAAAGTATGTAGTGCGCTTGTCTAGCACACGTGTATGAAAATCAACAAAAGGGAGATGTAGTGGTCTTTATCTGGGATATCTGGATAGAGTAACAGTGTCTTCTGCATTAATTACTAATATACTCAAAGAAGTGCAAATAAAGTAATATGCTGTACAGGAACACCCAGATGAAGACACTGCCCTAAATGCAATAGTTTGGTGTTGGGCATTTATATAAACTGATGTCTGGGCCAGTACAGTGAACTACAGTGTGGTACAGGTGTGGGTTGCCCTGTGGAACTGCGCTGTTTGCTGGGTCAACACAGAGAAAGGATTGTAAGGAAGGCATGGTATCGAACAGTAAGACAGACACAAGTGATCATAGTTCAAGGGTGTTTATTGAACTACAATTGGGTTTGAAAAACACCCATCTAATCCTAAATCTTAAGATGGGAGCTAGCTACGACCATCAAATAACACAGTCCTAGTCGAGTGTCAAAATAAAAGGGCCTAAACTAATAAACCTATTGCCAAGTCTTACTTCTAAATACAAATAATGTGGGAAACAATGTTATGCAAAAGAAAAGTGTTCAGGAAATGATTTGTCAGGATAGTCAAGCCATTGGCTTCCCTTCCCCAAGTTTCCAGCATGGGACAAGGCAGCACACTCGAGCTTAGCACACTCTCTGCATTCTGTAGCACAAGGATGTAGTTCAAAACTTCAAATCAGGGCCTTCTGTGCCAAAGTCTCTTGGCCATTCAAAGTCTCTTATCTCAGAGGGCCTGATGCAACACGACAAAACATTAAAGTGCCTTTTCTTCTAACGATTTTCACCTATACAACTTATCGGTTGATTTATTGTTCACCCCGCGTCATCCTCCGCCGGGCTCAGATCCACTTTAGCACAAAACCTTCAATTGATCTCCCTGTACCGGGCTCGGACCAAATCTACTTTTGTCACTTCTCAGCTGGATACCTTACAGAGACCTTCGATTGAGCACCCACGCAATGCCGGACCACTCTGTCAAAGGTATTGTAGCTTGCTTTAATGTTCAATCACTCATCAGTCGTTCAAGTTCACTTGCGTCTCTCATCACATGTAAATGTTCGTTCCAGCACCCGCCATACAATGGTGCTGCTTGCAGCCTTGGCTTCAACCAAGACCGGTCTTGTATCGGTCTCCCCAGCTCACCAGCTGTGTTGATTTCACTGAAGCTGCTTTGTTCTTGGAGCCAAGGACGGTTCCACGGCTGCTGGTGATTCTTCCTGCCTTTATTGATGCAGTAGGGCCCCGGTATCTCCGACACACAATGCAGGATTCTTCAGCCTGGTTTTCTGGTCTTACGTTTTCTATTCTTGAGGCCTCTGTAAAGTAACGGTTCCTTGTCGAAAAGGTCAAGGGAATTTCCCTTCTTGCAATCCTTCGGTTTTGCCGTCTTTCCTCTCTTGCTCAGCTTCTGTCAGGAAACTATTTCCTTGTGCGTTTTGCCTCGCTCAGATTATGCTCTTGTGCTCTGCCTTTTATCTGTGTGGGGAAGTGTAATGGAAGTCAGGTGTGTGTGATGATCAGTAATTGCCTGACCGTTGTATTGGGAGACTTCAGTTATACTGCTCGTGTGTTGGTCTGTTTTCTCTCATAGCGGGCTGTCCGTGACAAAGTGTTTGTGTTGTAAAGGGGCGGGTCTGGGGGGTGGATAGAGTTCCTTACCTTGTCTCACCATCCGGTGTCCTACTCCCCAAAGACTCCTCACCCAGGTGATCCTCCCGCACTGGTCCACCCACAGGAACTGGATCCAAAAGCGATGGCCGTGTCTTGGCCACCTGAATGACAGATCCCTGGGGACTAGTGGGTGAGACGCCTTCAGGTTTCTCAAAGGATCCATTCTTTCTGCTTGGGAGGGTAGGCCTTAGATGCATTGATAAGACAAGGCAATGTAGAAAGTCATACAAAATGCTGTGTAATCACCTTAGCTGTTTGTAGTTCTAGGGGCTGGTGCAGGGCTTAGGTTTCAGGCGAACAGGCAAGCAGGAGTCCCCTTTAACATCTGCCGGCTGCCTGGACTCCAAGACAAGATGGCTCCAACCCTCACTACTTCCTTCATTTCACTCGTAGGCAAATAGCACATCTTAATGAAAATAAATAACTATCTCCTGACTACAGGAAGTAACATTTTGTCCCCTTTTGGCAATTGTGGCAAGCCTGACCATTTGAGAGAAACTGTGCCTTCCATAATGCATTTTTGTTTTGTGTTTTCAAATAGTGCTAACTTGCTGCCTTACACTCGCTTTCTAGTGCTTTGAGATATTGCAAATGGTTGGAAAACCTAGGGAAGAAAAACAAAGGGATAATCAAATAAAAACACACAGTTAAAGCTGAATGGAATAAGAGGCATTAGTGCACCACGGGGACTGTGTTTGGGCCCCGAGAAGCACTAATGTTAAACACTGAACATAATGTAAACCAGCCATGAAGAGGACCCTATACAATCTGGAAATTGTGTACAAAGTGAGCTTAATTTAAGCTAGCATTGAAGTGCTAGGTGGGTACATATTAAATCTGCCATGATATGCGAACTGGGCCTAATGTAAAGTGGTAATGATATGATACACAGGTTCATATTTATATGCATACAAATCTAATTGCTCTTTGTAAAAATATTTGGTGTTTTTTCTTAGTGTTTCTTTGAGTTATGGAATTTGTAATGCTGAAAAGGATTACTGCTGTTTGATGGACCCATTATAATAAACTTAAAAAAAGACAGTTTGACATGTTTCATCTGGCCACCTGCACAGATAGCTATAATAAACAAGCTTTGGCTTGTGTAGGGATGGGATTGGCATTTGTCACACTTTCATACTGGTACTACCTGGCCATAAGATGGGCGATAACTGAACAATGGTGTTATTACCTGGGCATATAATGGCAGTGCCTGGAAATCGCCCATTTTATACTTTCCTCAAGTCCAGCCTTTTGGCTTGGTCAGTGCTTGTTTTAAGAGTGCAGAGTGCATGGAACAGATATCAATCAAGTGTTACAAGGGATGCTTGGTTAAGACATTTTTGATTACATCAGAAACGCATTTACATACTGCAACAAGTATGCCATAAACAGACTAAATAGAAATACGGCTGATAGGCTGAAGTTTTATGTTGATGCATGATACAAACTTGCTCAATGCGATGCCAGGAGAATGTTTGGTTGGGTAGGGGCAGGCAGTGGGTGGGAATGGCGATGGGGATTAGCTTGGGGTGGGCCGGCAATGGGTGGGTAAGTAAAGCACACCCACGAGTTGATTGCCCCTCCATATGCCATTCTCCCTCCTACTGTACTTCACTGCAATCGTTTTGGCTTATAGGTGGCACTTTAGCACCACCGAATAGCCAAAACCAAAAAGGGGTCTGGAAATGGTGTGAAGAAACCTGAGGGAGGGGGGTAGTCAGGGACAGGAAACCGTTGGAGGGTAAGAATGGAAAAAGCTAGGAGTTTGGGTGGTACCAACCAACCAATATAAAATTCTCTTAAGAAAAATCTGGGATGGAGAGTTTCCTCATTTTTGTCAGAACAAGCAAATTGCTATTCTGATCTGACCATCTCGAATGTTCATGTCTTTAAACTAGTGGATGTTTTGGGGATTACTGTGAGTGTCCCGTCTTGACAGACCCTGTCCTTCTAGATCAATAGACAGTTGATGACTTTGAATCTTACCTAGAGTAACACCGAACCAGGGTGTCTTATGTAACCTCTATTTTTAATTAGGTTTTGTACAGTACTTCTGCCATGTATCAATCAGCAAATGTCCCTCCAATATTGGTGCTTTGGAAAATGAGCAGGAAGATGTTTATTAATCAGATTAGAAATATATCGCAAATAGAGGAAACCTGTTCTTCTTAAGGGGACTGCCTCCAATTTCATTTGATCTTTCAAGTTTGCATGCAACCAGTTACTGCATACATTAAGTTGGGTTGGCCATTGACCATTCATACAGTACTGCTATATTACAGTTAATTACGTTATAGAATTGAGTTAGCGTTTAATTCAATTTGTAGTTCTAGTTTCATGGAACCCTATGTGTTGTTGCTTAGATTTTAGCATCGTCCAATCAGATCACAACATGATAGTTTTGCTCCTCCACACAGAGAGGTCTATGCAGGCAGGGGATATGGAGGATGGAAAGATGCTGCAGAATGCAAGTTCTTCAGAAGAAACAACTTGTTTGGCCGAGCATGAGGCACTGCGTGTTGCGAGTGAGTCCTTTTGCTGCTGTGTATTCAAAATAGTTTTCTATATTTCTGTGATTTACTTTGTCTAAAGTGAATTTGTTGTAGTGTTCATTCTTTTGCATAGCTTGCATTTTGGTGACCAATTACTTTAAAATGTTTATACTTTAACTTTTCTAAAGTTTACATGCATAGCATTTGTTATATTAACAATGTCCTTCACCCCTGTGACTGAAAATCCAGGTTTTATTGCACTTGAGACTAGTCTTCTATGCATTGTTTACTTTTCTGCCCCAAAGGCAGTGCTAAACATCACATACAAATCATAATAAAACGCATGTGGCTTCAGACTGAAAAGGTCAGACACTCCCAAAACACTTGAGCGAGAATTTAGTGAAGAAAATCTCTTCTGCTAGATTCGACAAAATGAGAACGACTACATATGTACAAGTTAAACCACATCTTTATGTCTAAGGTGTTTCAAGGTGCCCGGGTTAACTCGAGCTGCAACTCTTTCATTCCCTCCATGCTGTTCAAGAAAATAGGCTTTCAAGTTACTCTGGGATTTGAAATTTTGTTTCCCAGCCTGCAGTGTTTCAAGCACAGTTTGCAAACTCATTGTTAAAGGTCAGAAAATGTGCACTCTTCACAAATGAGTGATAATTCACTTTTGATAGTAAGGAATGGTGTGCAGAGCGTATGAATTGGCATTGAAGCCAGGGGCCAAGTAGGTTTTGTGCCTGGCTAGTAGCTTGCAACATTACATTTTTTACCCTTCTTAAATGCATTGTTTTGCCAAGGTTCTTCTGGTATCTCATAGAGACCCTTATTTGCAGTGTCCTGCCTGGGCTTCCATGGAGCTCTGGCTAAACATGGTCTTGCTTCGACCTTTCTTTCGGTTTGCAGATTTCAGTTCATGGAATCTTACCTTCAATTCCTGATGGTCGCTGTTCGATACTCTAGTCCCCAGCCCACTCTTCCCCTGGAACTTGCATGCGCAACAAAGCGCCTCCAGGTTCATCAGTTCCTGTGGCATGAGACTCTCTAGCCTAGGTTGACCGATCTTAAGCCACAGAGCCATTTGGGTTACTCCATGTGCCACGCAAGTTCAGCTATCCTTTTCCAAAAGGAACAGCTTCTGTATTCGAAATCAAGAAGCTGCTCCACCACGGGACTAGCTTTTGGCACCCTATTCTCCCACCCCCCCCCCCCGGTCCCGAAAGCAATTTTGACCCTTCTCTCCTTGGACTGCCACAAGTTTTCCTGAAAGGAAAAATAAAACTTCTTGCGGTTGTTCCTCCTTTGTTCTCAGATAGGTTTCATAATGAAAAGAAGCTATGCTAAAGTTCATCTGACTCGGTTTTTCAGAACCTCTGCTTCTAAAAATTGAAAGCAAACAAACATTTTTTGCACATTTTTATATAGAAAATGTGACGTAAAACGAAGCCCTGTTGACACCATACGTGCTGTAAATTACAAAAAAATATATACAATACTTAACCGATTTCCATTTGTCCAACTTTTACCCTGGTTGTGGTCTCTAGACCGTGCGTTCGAAAAACCGAGGCACGAGAGACTGAGTCATAATGTGTGGCCTGGTATACATCTGTTCTTGGAGGACCCAGCTTGGAGGGAAGCCGAAGAGGATGCCAGAACCATTTGAGGCAAGTGGTTGGTGGGGTCAGTGCAGCGACGGGGCCTGGCAGCAAGAGATGGTTGTGGGCTGACATATGTAGGAGAGGGGAGGGAAAAGACAGACCTTGCTGGGGGCGGCCGTCACGACTGCCTTTTGCAAAGGTCTTTTGTTTGCAGGGTTTAGATCTTGATCCTTTTACCCGATCTAGTGTACCCGCCAGAGATAAACGTAGGATTTGTGTCTATAATGTAGTCTTAACTTTCCAAAAAGTTAGAAAATGTTCAATTTCTGGCTTGCCAACATTGTAAACCATTTGACATGCAAAGTTACACGTTCAATAGACTTTAGCTAAAATGTTATAAATGTAGACCCGTTTTGATCCACATGTCGGCATTATTCACTGGAAAACACCCACTGAACCTCATGCACTTGAAACTAGCCACCCCTTGCTTAACGAGCGTTATGCCTAGTGTCTTGAATTTCCTCCTGGCGAGAATAGGTGTGTAAACTGAAATAAAGGGTAGAGTAAATCATTGTATGAGAGGTGGATTCACTGCTAGTTTGTGTCTCGTATGCCTTGAGACACTTGATCACACATCTTGGACTTTCCCCTAGGAGCAGATTAATATCATGTGTTAGTGGTTGAGGACACATCAGGATTCTCTTGCTTTTGGCTGATTCCCTAAACCTTTTTTGATCTTTTTGTTACCCAATTGTAACCGTTAATTTTTTTTCTTCCATGTCCCACCATTCTCAATGTGCCAGGGAATGCTCATCCATTACGGCCCCTCCCTATGCTTGGAAGGACCACCCTTAACATCTGGATGGATAAAGCATGGCTGTTTTTGCCCTCATGCTATCGTTTAGCTGTGGTAGAAGAGAGGCAGGAGGTGAGTTGGGGAAAGGAGGGGCAGAGTGGAGAGAGGGGGAGGTGCATTGAAAGCTAGAGATATGGCCCGGTCTATATAGGACCATGGCTAGGAGTGCAGGAATGAAGGTTGTTTTGCCCTGCACTTTCCCACAACATAGTCTAACCAGACCCAAAGCTCTGTAGTCTATCAGATCTTGGGCTCTTTCCTATGGATAACATGCTCTCAGGTTTCTCCGCTGAACCAATAAGAAGCAGATTGGCTTTCGGGGACCAGTGCTTCCGACTTGCACCCATCAACACCACAGGTTTTGCATCTGCTTTTCCCACTAATTAATCCCCCATTCGCCCCTCAGACCCTTTTTTCTTACAGATCCAAGTGCAGATAGACCTCCAATAGTGGCATACAGACATTACATATAACCCATACAAAAACTTAAGCATTTGTAAGTACTTGTTTTTTACAGGATCAAGTGCAAGGAACAGATGAAACACTTGTGTATAGGCGCGTTACAAATGCCATATATCATATCATATATATCATATCACATCCCACTTTTGCATTGCAACCCATAGACTGTAGCTGAGCCCCACAAATAATTCAGTCTAGCTGTCACATAGTCACTGACATGGCTGTCCTTTCTGCGCTGAACACACTGCATAGCATGGCTTTTATAATGTCTTAAAACTAGTCATCTCTGCTAGTAATTGAATAGTCACCTCAATTCTAATTACTGTTCACATGCAATGTAATGCGCTTTTATTTTCATGTTTGCACAGACTACAGTTTTCTAAAGGGTCTTCTACCCATCAGCACTCAGAAGCTTTAACAAGGGTAGTAGACAAAATACAAATATTAAATACCATAACATGGGTAAAAATAACTCTTGTGCCAGTCCTGTTCTTTAGCACTCATTTTGATTTATCTTTGGAGATGGAAGAGTCACTTATTTCATAATGTAACTGGCACATTTTGAAGCATGTACATCTACTGTTCTACTTCTTACAATTGGTTTGTATAGCATTGCCCAATTAATATTTCAAATACAACTTATCTATGCATAAATCGCTTCATAATGAACAAACCACGAATCCTGCAATATATATTGTCCAACTCCAGTTCTTTATGCACTAATTCTTGTGAAGTGGAAGACAAAACATCCAATAGTCCCTTCAAAAAGCAATCGTTTGCCCTTAAAAATCTCCAAAGGTGTTTCATAGCACCATGTGCTGCTAGTAGTTTATTACAACATGAGTTTTGGCTCTGTAAACCTTTAGAGTTTATTATATATTCTCCCCCCCCCCCATTGACAAAAGGATGAGGATTGTGCCATATCTCTGACTTTCCTTGCCACTCCTTTTCCTAGGTGTAAGAGCATGTAACTCTGATAGTCACAGGAGTGCACCTCCACATTTTTTGACCCACTAACCAGAAGGCTTAATTTTTATATTGTTCCCAACCACACCACTTCCAAATTCACAATCCTTCTGTTTATAATTTTCATGAATGCTGCAGATTTGTTAACCGTGTTGTCGAACGCTGGGATTGAGGGCTTACAGCACTGCATAATCTGTGCAGTGTAATACTGGTACTCGTTCGCTAGACACAATTGGTATGCTGCAGTTTGTTAGGTGGCATCAAGAACATGGTAGCTGCATGATCTATCACTTCTACCACCGGGGCCCATGGTATTCTCTACATTGATATCATTTGGGTACACATTACAACACATAACTTTTATTGCACTCTGAAATTGATTTGCGGTTTTGAAATACCTACATTTTACCCAAGGTACACAGGAACATTTAATTGTGGAATATGGGTCTTTTTTTTTTAATTTCTTCATGAGGAAAATACAGCTCCTAGCCTTCTTATACCAACGAAACGACTCCCTTGGGAATGCCACAGACAGAATTCTTTTTATTGGTATCATTTCATGTATCAGAAGAGATACCGTTTGTCTGTTGTCTTAATTATCCGAGCAGGGTTTAGAGCCTAACTAGCAGGCCTAGCCATCCTCTCATTCGGAGATTCCAAGTTTCCCTTCGATGTAATGATAAGAAGGGCGGCATTGGGCCCATGTTTGGCCACAATGCACTGAAGGTGTGCTCTTTGAGGAGAACATCTTAATTGAGATTTGAGGCAACTGTCGACTTTCACAGAGGGTCTCAAGAACACACCACCTCTGATAGTTACATTTTTTTTTCTTCAGAATAGTCAGCCGTCTTGCTCACTCTCTCTCTCTCTCTCTTACTCTTCTCCAACCCCCCTAACCGCAAGTGCGGGCCATTCCCTCTCTAACTCGGGCGTACCTCAACACAAGGGTTCTCACTACAGATAGGTAACTGCTATCTAAGAAGATGTCTGACTGGTTGTGATGACCTAAAGGCAAATGCCTTCTCTCTAATTTCCTCTGGGAACAATCTAAGTGATCCCTGACTTAAGTTTCCCAATTCAATATAACGTAAGGGTTAGTGCCTTCCAGACTGTAAGGTCTCACTTGGTCCATTGTTTCCACACACTGCTATTCCACTTCCTATGTCGCTCTTCCTTTCCTCCTACTACTCCACTCCCTGTCTCTCCTTTACACTTCCTCTTCAATCCATCTGATGTTTCTCTGCCTACGTGCACCCTCCGAATATACTCAACTAGTCTCTCCCTCCTCCACAGCAAAACTACACCCCTCTCCACACTTCTAATACTACTCTTCCCTCTCCACATTACTACTTTCATTCCTCTTCCTTTTAGACACTACTGCTCTCCCCTATCCAGTCCACGGATACCTTCTCTCACATTCTGTCCTTTCACTTCCCTAGTCACCTTCTCATTTGCTCACTATTATCTTTTAGTTCTACTCGCACCCCTTGCACGCACACTCAAACCAAAGGACAATTTTCTCCCACCAACCAATGCCTCACCTTGCACAGTCTTTCATCAACACCCTCCATGCTCTTCTACACCATCCCGCATGGACTATTCATCCTCCTTTTCCTGCCATGACCTCGCCCAAACCCCCACAATCGTGTTTCCTTGTTCAACCAGCCCTTTCCCTTCCATTGGCTCCCTTCTACATGGTTCCTGGGGCAACCGTTGTATTTCCTTTAACCAGCGATGGTGTTACACATGATCAAAAGCATAAGTGGCCTTAAGCCCCAGCCCTTTCTCATACATGCGTCAGCAGGCTCTAGTCAGTGGCTGCCCACTGCAGTGAGAATCAATTTCAATGCCCCAGTTCATATGAGAGCTTCCCAGTGATGCCTTGGCCCTGTTGTAGGTAAGTGTATAGTAATTATGGATGAGCATGTTGAGGCTGCTGCAGTCTTGAGGTGGGTGACACCATTGGTTGAGTTAAATTTTCATGGGGCACTGGCATTGCCAGATCAGTGTCTGGATTGTTCTGCAGTTTGGAACTCTGTGACTTCTCTCTGCTTATTGGGCTGTTCGCCACCATTGGGTCTTCTGGCAATTGCAGTTTCCTAAGAGAAACGGAAGCTGACTGCCCACATGGGGCAAGAAAAGCTTGTTCTCGTTTCAAAGATGATGGAACTTGTGGAAGGGCCATGGTCTGGGATCCTCAACATCCACAGCCTGCCACTTGGGCAGGACTGGCACTGATGAAAACACAGTTCGCTCCCACCCCAGGCTGAGCGGGGTCCCCATCCCCCTCTTGACGGGTTCAGATCCCTGAACCTGTCGCACAACTTAGTCAAAGAAGATAGCCACTACCAATGTGCTAGTAGCTAGATGTATGTTGCTGTGAAACTTTACAGAAGAGATGCTTCCCTAACACCGCTCAGATATGACTAAAACCAAAAACATTCAGGATTTCTCACAGCACCTTCCCGGAATTTTCTGAGGTAAAGCACACTGTTGTGCTCTGATCTCTTTTACTGGTTTGGGTCCAATACTTTGATTATGCTGTGCAAAATACATTTCGAAGGGATTGTGTCCTCTGACTTATTCCTTATCTTTAATATAGATTATCTCCCAGCTTGCTGGCCTCGGAATTTTTTTTTCAGTAGAGGGCGCTGCGCGTCGACATCCCTCGAGCCGATGTCCCTCGACGGCCTCTGTATTGGCGCCGACGTCATCATGCGTATAAATAGACTCGCGCAGCGTCCGTTGCTCAGTTCCGTTTTTCCGCGCTTCGTGGGGCCTCGGAATATCGTTGACGAGTTTGGCTCCTTCTGCCAAATGTACTTCATTATTCCTCATGAATACCGACTCGTACTCGATGGTTTCCTCACCCGAACCGACGACTCCATGGTCCGGCTTCAAAAAATGTCGAGACTGTGGAAAGAAAATGTCGTTGACGGATCCTCACAGGATCTGCTTGTGGTGCTTGGGATCCGAGCACCATTGTTCGGAGTGTGAGGACTGCATGTCCATGACGGCGAAAGCCTTGAAGGAGCGCAAGGGGAAGCTCGAGAGAGGTAAGTCACTCAAAACCTCCTCGAAAGTTTCTTCGGCCGAGGCATTCGTCTCCTCGCCGTCGAAAATATTCCCATTCTAGATCTCGAAGTAGCTCCCACCATTTGTCGAGATCAAGACACTCAAAAAAGAGACGTCGAAGGTCCCCTTCCTCGTCGTCTTCTGTGTCTCCAGAAAGGGTCTCCTTTCCCACTAAACGCAGTTCTCAAGCTGAGTGGGAGGAATTCAGAAACAAAATGTTAAGCGTCTTCGAGAACGCGGGCTCGACCCCCTCGAAGACAGCTGAGGGTGATACCCCGGGTGAAAAACCCAAAAAATCAAAACGCTGCGAGTCGCAGCACCCGGCGAAACATTCCACCCGAGAGCGCCATGAGCCATCGGGTAAGAAGGCACCATCTTGGACGCCGTCGTCGAAGATTCCTTCGCACGGATCGGCGCCATCGACACCGTTGTCGAAGGGTCCCTCGACCCATCGGTCGATCGACTCGAAGCCGATGAAGGAGAGGACCAAGGCCACTCCACAGCCAACGGTGATTCCAAGGGCCTCCGGCACGACGCCGAGACCGTCGTCGATGCCCTCGAGTAGGATCCCGATCCTCTCGAGTTCTTCGAGACCCCTTCCAGTTTTTTCGACGGCGTTCTCGGCGCCTTCGAAGCCTGTTACATCGGCATCGACGTTTTCTCGCCCAATAATGACGAGTTTGGCTCCTTCTGCCTTAGAGATGGGTTTTACACCATTTCAGAGGTCAGAGTACCCAGGACTATCTTCAATTTATGAAGGGGGGAAGATTCTGACCAGGAAACATTTGGGTTACAGAGGACCACACTGCCTATTACAGAGGATTTCACCTCTGAGGAAAGAAGGCTGAAGGACCTACAGGAGTCACTACATGAGGCAAGTGGGCTGGACACTTCCCCAGAAGTGGAATTTGTTAAGCCAGACCCAGGGGAACATGCCGAAACACCCTATAAAACCCTGATGGCAGGAATTATTGAATTTATGGGTTGGTCTGCGCCTTCACCTGTATTTCAACAGGATGACCTAACAGACATATTAGACAAAGGCCCACAGGAGGACCCGGTGGTCCCCTTCAATGCAGCCTTACAAAAGAAAATTGCATCTAATTGGGAAACTCCTGAAGTCATCCCTGCGGTCAATAAAAGATTGTCAGCCAAGTATAGGGTAGCGGCTGCTGACCCTGAATACTTATCAAAGCACCCGACCCCAGAGAGCCTGGTGGTTCAAGCGGCAACTTCATCTAGCAGTAGGACCGCTTACCCTACTGTCCCACAGGATAGAGATGACAAGAGGTACGATTCTATGGCGAAGAAAGTCTTCTCTGCCTGTAGTATGGCATTGAAGTCCATCAACGCCACCTGTACGCTCGCCAGGTTCAGTCACACACTATGGGAGTGTGCTTCATCAGCGGCTGACTGCATACCCGAAGGAGAGGAAAAGGAAGCCTTCCTTAAAATTATTAAAGATGGCAAAGATGCCATGTGCGAAACTGGCATCGATTCCGCTGACAGTATCAGCAGGGCCATGGCGGCAAGTACAAAAATCCGCAGGCATGCATGGTTGCGAAAGTCGGGCTTTGCTCCAGATGTACAGGCCAGGCTTTTGAATATGCCCTTTGATGGCTCTTCATTATTCGGGAAAAAGGCTGATGACAGTCTGGAAAAGTTACAGACTTCTAAAGCAGCAACAAAATCTTTAGGAGCTGCTATCCGCCAAACTCCTTTTCATCCCTCAGGAACCTCTGGGAGAGGAAAGTCCTTTCGCTATTATTCCGCATTCGGGAAAGGCGGAGGACAGCCGGCTCAAAGAGGCCAAAGGAGATCCACCCGAGGTGGACGGGTCAAAAGTACTAAGACCGCAGCAGCAGCAGGTGCCTCTTTCCCCTAGGCATCTGCATCAGCCGCCCCCAAACCACTCTGAGGCCTTCACACACAATACACCTGTAGGGGGCAGGTTAACTCACCATCTGACGGAATGGCAGGCTATAACGTCAGATGCTTGGGCATTGGAGACAGTTGGCCAGGGTTACTGCCTACCCTTTCTACACATTCCTCAGAGTCATCCACTGGGGAACAGCTCTCTAAAAGTTCCAGATCCGCTCCTCTTGCAGGAAATTATAGACCTGCTAGAGAAAGGTGCCATAGAACCGGTACCTGTAGCGGACAGGAACAAGGGCTCCCCCCTACTTCCTCATACCAAAGAAGGACGGAGGACTGAGACTCATCCTGGACTTACGAGAATTGAACAAGTTCCTCAGGAAGGACAAGTTCAAGATGGTAACTCTCTCTCAGATCCATCAAGCCCTCCAGCTCCAGGACTGGCTGGTATCTCTGGACCTTCAGGATGCTTATTTCCATGTGCCAATCCATCTCAAACACAGGAAATACCTGAGGTTTGCAATTGGCGACTCTCATTATCAATTTCGAGTTCTGCCATTTGGGCTGACCTCCGCCCCGAGGGTCTTCACCAAGCTGATGTCGGTAGTGGCGGCGAGTCTAAGGAGGGAAGGGATCCACGTCTAGCCCTACCTGGACGATTGGCTGATCAGGGCTGTATCTTCGGAACAGGCCCAGGCCCAGCTAGATTGTCTGCCACTTCCTTCACAGACTGGGCTTCTCCCTCAATTTAAAGAAGTCACAGATGATACCATCACAGAGACTCCAGTTCATTGGAGCGGTCCTGGACACTTCCCTGGGAAAAGCCTCGCCACCAGAGGTGAGGGCTCAAGATATTCTACAGATGGTCACCAAGTTTCAAAATGCCCAACGTCTCCCAGCCTTCGACTTTTTGAGGTTGCTAGGCCTCATGGCATCCTGCATCTTCCTTGTGCCAGAGGCTCGCCTGAGAATGAGATCTCTTCAGTGGGCACTGAGAAGTCAGTGGTCGCAATTCTCAGGGAGAATGACAGATCTCCTCCGGATTCCATACAAGGTAGCCCGCGACCTTCAATGGTGGGCCTATCCAGGGAACATCTTGAAAGGAGAACTGTTTTGGCAACCATGGCCGGAGATAACAGTAGTCACAGACGCCTCACTAACGGGGTGGCTAGCCCATGCCAACGACTTGACCATCAGTGGTCGTTGGTCTCCATCGGAGTCCAGACTACACATCAACCTATTAGAGCTGAGAGCGATCAGACTAGCGCTGAAAGCTTTCCTGCCATCAGTACAGGGGAGAAATGTCCTTATTATGACGGACAACACGGTGGCCATGCACTACCTCAACAAAAGAGGAGGCGTAGGATCACTGCCACTGTGCAGAGAGGCGATGCAGCTCTGGTTTTGGGCAATCCAAGAAGGAATCTCTCTATCGGCAGTCCACCTAGCCGGAGAGAAGAACTTGACAGCGGATGCTCTGAGCAGGCAGAGCAGTCTCCCACGAGTGGGAGCTAGCTCAGGAAGTCCTTCAAGAGTTCTTCGCCCTTTGGGGAACCCCACAGGTGGATCTGTTCGCCACAAGCACCAACAGGAAGTGCGATCTGTTCTGTTCAAGGGAATTTCCCCCGAGAGGAGCTCTAGGCGATGCGTTCGTAGTGGACTGGGAGTTTCCACTCCTTTACGCATTCCCTCCAGTCCCTGTTATTCCTCAAATGATCAGGAGGTTGAGAAGATTCCGGAGGACCATGATCCTAATTGCCCCCAGACTGGGCCAGGAGAACGTGGTACCCGGACCTTCTGGACATGTCCATCTGCCCTCCAATTCGTCTTCCACTCAAGGAGAATCTTCTCTCACAGAAGGGAGGTCAGGTTCTCCATCCAGACACCAGAACCCTCAACCTTCACGCCTGGCTTCTGAAAGGGTGAGGTACAAGGATTGGGACCTCCCTGATGACGTCATGGAGATGTTGCTTTCGGCCAGAAGGCCAGCAACAAAGTCTTTATACCACTGCCGTTGGAACAAATTTTGCAGCTGGTGTAGGGAAGAGAATATCGACCCTTTTTCATGTGGTACACCAACGGTGTTATCGTTTCTACTCTACTTGGCAAACTCAGGCCTTCAAGTTGGCACTGTAAAAGGCTACCTCACAGCGCTTTCTATCTTCAAGCGCACTGCAGAGGAACCATCGTATTTCAAACTTCCTCTAGTGGTACAATTTCTCAAGGGACTAACTAATGTTTACCCTCCAGAACCATTCCAGGTTCTCTTATGGGACTTAAATTTAGTCTTAAACTTCCTAATGGGCACTCCATTCGAACCACTTCACTCTTGCACGCTGAGATTTCTCACGCTTAAAACTGTCTTATTGGTAGCACTAACATCTGCTAGGAGGGTAAGCGAGCTACAAGCTCTCTCCTGTAAACCCCCACATACAATCTTCCACAAGGACAAAGTTGTCCTACAGGTGAAGCCTAATTTCCTCCCAAAAGTGGTTTCTGAATTTCATATTACTCAGAAAATTACTTTACCTTCGTTCTACCCTCCTCCCCATCCGGTGAAAGAGGAGGAAAGGCTAAATAGGCTGGACCCAAGGCGATCTCTCAGCTTTTACATCAGCAGATTGGGTAGGATTAGGCAAGCAGACCAACTGTTTGTAGGATACTCAGGTCACAAGTTGGGACTACCCATAACAAAACAAACCATCTCCAGGTGGATTATGTTGGCCATCCTGGAATGTTACAAACTAGCAGGGAAAGAGCCTCCTCAAAATCTTAGGGCTCATTCAACCAGGGGTATCGCAGCCTCCTCGGCCCTCCAAAGTGGGGTTCCGGTTCGAGACATATGTGCGCTGCCACATGGTCGTCCGCACATACCTTCTCAAGATTTTACAACCTGGATTCCTCCTCTAGTCAAGAGACTAGGTTTGGCAAAGCCGTATTACATTCTGTTCATTCCTAAAAGGAAACATGGCGGTTTATTCCCACCTCCAATTACACACCACTGCTATGGGAGTCCATCAAAGATGAGGAATACGTCGGAGGACACAATCCCTTCGAAGAACAAGTTACTTCTTACCTTGTAACGTTCTTTAGATGGGATGTTCCTCCGACGTATTCCTTATCGCCTCTCCCATCCATCCATCCCCGCAGTAATACTTCCCTTGTGGTTGCAGCTTACGCTCCTTCAAGGTCAATAACCAATTCATGTAAAACAACTGTTAACGTCAAAACGGAACTGAGCAACGGACACTGCTGCGCGAGTCTATTTATACGCGTGATGACGTCGGCGCCGCTACAGAGGCCGTCGAGGGACATCGGCTCGAGGGACGTCGACGCGCAGCGCACTCTACTGAAAAAAAAATTCCGAGGCCAGCAAGCTGGGAGATGATCTATATTAAAGATAAGGAATACGTCGGAGGAACATCCCATCGAAAGAACTTTACAAGGTAAGAAGTAACTTGTTCTTTTGTTTGAACTGTTGCAGAATATTGCGTAGCTCCTAAAAAATTCAGGAAAGGCGCTGTGAGAAGCGATTTTCTTTTTAATTTTTTTTGTCACACAGCTTAACTGCAATCATGGTAAACGTGGTTTTACACTTCAAGACATTGGAATTCCAAATGTTAATTTGGAATTTTCCATTCAAAATCCTAAATGGTTTAATAAGTTTCCAAGCACTTGAAGTGAATTTCCTCTGATCATCTAAAAGCTACTTAATTGCCTGAGGACCTGCTCCCTGCCCTTGTCCTAGGACTAGTAGATGGTCTTTTCTTGTGAGAATTGACAGTACTGGATCTCATTTAGACTGGGTGCCTGCAAGTTGTGAAGGACTGTGCTTAGTAACATTGATACCCCATCCTCTTAATTAAAAAAAACTATTTGGCAGCTTGTACGTGAGTTCTGAGAGCTGAGCTTCCAATTTGAAGCACTGCTTTTAGGTGCTGTGCAAAGTAGTGTGAACTGAAAGTACTTACCAACGTACTTACCAACTGTGGTGGTGTTAGGACTACAATCTGCCTTTACTGCCAGGTTAAAAGCTGTCTAAAATTCAAAACTGAAGTCTTTGTTAAGCTCCTCTGAGGACAGCATAATTTCACTATATGCCTTCTGCTTGTCCACTTAGTGTGTCTATGCACAAAAGAAACACTTGTGAAAATGCTTCAATAATGGACCATGGCATCCTGCTTCCACCTGTGTTGCTTGTTTTGGCTTCAAGCATTTTCTTCCCCTGCAGAGATCATTGACACTGGCATCAATGAAGCTGATGTAAAGTTCTAATGTCCCGTTGAACAGTTTCGCCCTGTACAGCCTACTCCAGACTAACTGACTCACCTCTAAGATCTCCTACCACCTTACAGTACACACACAAACCCCCACAGAAGGCCATCGCATTACTAGCTATTAGCACATCACCACTAACCAAGCCACGATAAAGCTCTCCTATTTAGCCCTGTTGCACTTTCCTACAACATCGGCTAACCAGACCCAGAGTGTTGTAGTCTATCAGACTAACCACCTGTGACTCGCTACTTGAGAACTTTGCACCAGGCATCCATCTGACAATCAACTAACTGGCAAATAACTGAATTAGAGGAAAGACTGGGGCATAAATGCGTTGCTATGGTGATTCACTATTCACCCGGATCCCCCTCAGTCGTGCTCAGATCTCTTTAGCACAATGTTTGCAGGATATTCTTTCTGGTGACTCACGGTTCACCCTGATCCTCCTCAGCCGGGCTCAGATCCCCTTTTAAACACAATTAGTCTCCCTCAGCCAGGCTCGGACCAATTTCAATCAAGTATCAAAGACTTTCGATTGTGCACAGGGTTTAGCTTGATCCGTTGCAAGACCACTTCGATTTTACAATGCCTTCTCTTTATTTTTGTCCCCTTTGGGTTTTGATACCTAACAGAGAGTTTTGTATGAGCACACACGTGGTGCCAGACCACTCTGTTTACGGTATCTATCGTTGCTTCAAAGTTCAGTCGCTCATTTAGTGCATTAATTATATTTGCATCACTTGCCACATACGCCTCATGCACCGTCCTCTTCAAGTTCCTTCATACAATTTTGCTGCTTGTAACCTGGGGTTTCAGATAGCCCGGGTTGGTATTGGTCCCCCCAACTCACTGGCTGTGCTGCCTTCACTGGATTTTCTTAGTTGTAGGAGCCAAGGACAGTACCACTGTGACAACCGCTTTTTCCGCCTTATATCGACGCGGGAGAGGCCAGGGTACCTTCAACACACACAATGCAGGCGTTTTCAGCTTTGATTCCAGGTCTTGTTTTCTATTCTCAAAGGCTCATAAAGGTTATGGTCTTTCGGTGCAAAGGTCAAGGGCCCTTACTTTGTTTTCCTTTTCGGTCTCACCGTCTTTCGCCTTGTATTAAACTGCCATCTTGGAACTTCTGCCTCCTCGTGTGCCTTGCCTCGCTCAGTGTGTGCTGCCTTTTTATCCGTGTGGGTAAGTGTGATGGAAGTCAGGTGTGTGTAATGATCAGTAATTGCCTGACCATGGTGTTGGGACATGTCGGGCATACGGCTCAGTGTCTGTTTTCCCTCAGTGAGTTGTCCACGAGAGAGTGTTTGTGTCGGAAAAGGGGGCGGGCAGCGGTGAATCCCAAGTCTCATGGGGTAAAGGAAAGGGGATACCTCATCTCGCCGGCCTGTGCACTGCCACTCCCTGAAGACCCCCACCTCTACCCTATCCAGGTGATCCTCCCGCACTGGTCCACCCCCAGGAACTGGATCCAAAAGCGATGGCCGTGTCCTAGCCACTTGGACGACAGATCCCCGGGGACTAGCGGGTAAGACACCTTCAAGTTTCTCACACACCTCTTAACTTTTCTCTCTAATGATATTTCGTCCTCAGGATTGGGACGAGTTTCTCTTGTCACAAGGTATCTACCTTCCCCAACTGGATAATTTTTTACTTGCTTTTTCGGGATTTTACAATTCTGATTCGTTTTATATTTGATTTCTCATCCTTCGATGTAATGATGCCCTGGTGGCCTCATGCTATTACCGGTTCCCCTGTTACACCTCTGTATGCAGAGGAAGGTTGCAGGGCTCTGGTTTTGCTCGTGTGGGGTTTCATGGTCCTTCCACTCATCGGCTCTCTGTTCCTCGTCTGGTTACAGCAGTGCACAGGCACTGGCAACCGGAAGCTATTCATACTTCTAGCAACGGCAGTCTTGGCATCGTTGTTTGAGCTTCCTGCCCACCACGCTGCAAGGGTGGTCATGCCACCACCAGGTTCCTCGTAATGGTCTCTACGCAGTTGCACATGCCGCCGTGCCAGCGTCTTTCTCTGGCATTCTGCTGCTTGTTGAAAGTCATGGTATCTGTGACAAGCGCCGGCTCCACCTCCACAAGGCGTGATGTCAGGGGGCTTCCGCTGCACACAGCACGTTCCTTCTCCTTTGCTATGACTCGTCCCAGTTAAATATAAGTCTCTCGTGAAAGACCTCTTCCTTTCTTTTTGCATTGCCTTCAGCCAAATCTAAAGATGCCACAGTATTCTTTGTAGGATCCAGTCCCATGTATGTGGCTATAGTAGGTGGTCTAGGGAGTTCTTTATAGGAGCGTGAGTCCTTGTCCCCAAAGGGGGAGTCTCTCTCGGTGAGGTCGCATTTGCCTCGACCCAGGGGGAGGGTCTTGCGGAGCAGGCTCACCTCCCTAGCCTCACTGGGGAGGCTCCCCCTTGGGTCGAAGGGTCGAATACTTGCAATTTGTCACATATGCTATGTTCTAATAAAAGCTAAACATACTAACATTCTACTTAACATGGGTTTCTCTATGAATATTACAAACATTTCACATAAAGGCGAATCGGGTTAAAGCATTTGATTTGCTCCAGCATCAAGACAAGTATAGTGCTGGAGAAATTGACATTCTTGCATTTGAATATGTGTGCCACAACTCCGCTGTGCAGGGGGAAGGTAGTGAATGTTTTATCTATGTCGAGTCTACTTAATATATAGGCAAGGACCGGCTTACTTGGGGTTATGTGTTAAGCCATTTACTTGCAAAAGTCAACTTTTTTGCATTAGCTTGATGTAAGTTTGCATTCACAAATACTATCAATGGGAATCTATTTTCTCATTCTGAACCCACACGTACAATGTTTCCCACCGGTGTGGATGCTGTAGACATGTACATGTGACTTTCGTGTAAGCCAGGAGTTGTTCTTTGATTTATTGGGGGGTGTGGATTCCTTTTTGTCTGGGAAACATGCAGTGTTTTAAACTGGGCTGCATCTAAGGCATTCAGTCTTTCTATTTTGGTGCTGGAGCTGTACCATTCTCCCGTAACAGAAATTTAGTTGACAATTCTCATCTCCCCACTACACCTGACCCTGCATAGGCATTGACGGACAGAAAAATGCATAGGATTTCTACTTTGCACAGTTATTAATGTGTAGAATTAATTATTTCAACATACATTTCATTGTGCAAACATCCAGGCTATTGTGTGGCCTAGACTGACTCCATCAAAGCATGATATCCTGGCAGGCGATTGTGCAATGTTTGCACTATGACTCACCGTGACTCCACAACAATTTTGACCACTAATTAAATTTGTAAATAATACTTTGGTTTATAAAGGCAATCCCACTTTAAAGTGGCAGCCAAACATGCTTTCATATTTGGATTTCATTTTTCACTGGAGTGGAATGGCCCTAAAAGAATCCACATCTCACTTTGTATTTTCTATATGAAAGAAACACAGAACATTGGAATGTTGGCACCTGTGCCCCTAATTTCAAATTGCACCCCCTTTCCATTCTCAGTCCTTTGCCCTTCACAGATTTTATCCTGATCAAAGTTTAACAATTTTAAGGCATGGGTAGGGGGTTTCTTTTGATTTACCTTTTTTTAGATGTAACATCTGGTTTTGGAGGAACAAGCTAATGACCCAGTCTGCCAGCTGTCATTGTGTCAGCAAACATTGAGAAATGGCATGGCTCAGGGACTGGTCTTACATCTGCTAAGAGTCAGTTCTCTTGCTCTGCAATCTCCCTTTGATTCCCTCCCGTCTTTTTCTCGCCCAATATTCCATCAACATATCTCCCTTCTATCACTGTCCTATGTGTATGACATTATTTTCCCTCTAATACCACCTCTGGTGGTCAGAGGTGTGGCTTTCTTGTCCCAGTGGTGGGAGGAAAAGCTTATTCAATTATTTTACTCTTTCTGATTAATCTATGCTACCTTGATGAAACTTATATTTTTAGCTTTTGCTCGAGGCATACTATTTGATAGATTGAATGATGGAATTCTGATAAGCGTTGATGTTTTTATCCAGTTTTAGCAAATGTGCACCATTTGAAACACAGTAACATATCAGTTTCAAGATCCCGATGGAGCTTACTTTTATCTACAAATCAAAAGCTCAAATTAATCGGATCTTGCAGTGCAAAGTTACATTTTATTTTTGTACATTTAATGCCTTCTTTTGTTCATGTGAATGCTTTGAGTGTTCTTTGATGTTCACTTGCAGCAGTTCCTCACAAGAGGGCAGAGATGACACAGTACCCAAGTGTTACCTTTCTATGTCACCACTTATTCAAAGTAAAATGTCTTGGTTGGGCATACCTTCAATGACCTTTAACCTTAACTAATCCAAGTCAGATGCCTGGCCACTGGCCACGGTGCATCTCAATGCCAGTGACCATCTCTGATGAGCTCTCGTTGCTAGTGGATTCAGCCCATAGACTTATCTGTAGTAATGCATGTGACATCTCTTTAAAATCAAGGCCTTGTGCCATGAGTGCATGCCTGAAGACAATTTATGTTTTTACATACTCTGAAAGCTTGCTTTGAAAACAATAGATGAACATCTTGGATAATCCTAAAAGCCGTCTGACCTGACTATAATGTGTAATTCTTTTCTATCCAGTTCCAACATGACTGCAGGCCCTGAACTCTTCATGTATTCCTACACTTGAGAATAGATACTTGAAATGCATTTCAATTCTGTTCTTTCACACCATCTCTTTTGGGTTTCCTGTTCATTTCCTTTCATTTATAAATGCATACCTATCTTTTTAATGTACATCACACAGCAAGATGAAATTCAATAGCATTTCCATTCCTATTGAGTTCAGACAATAAAGTTTGAACGAATTACTAACATGGCATAATAAAGGAACACATTACATATTCTCATGTGGACTGGAATACACCTTTTGCTCTATTGATATCTTTACATGTGTTAGTCACATTGGAAAGACACATGGATAAATTCAAGTATAACTTTTGATTAAATGGCTTGTGGTATTCCCTACAACATAACTACTTTAGTTCTGGGCCTGCCTTTCAAATGTAGCCTGGTTAATTCTCGGAAATCAAAAGGCAGTTCAGTTCAAACATTAGTAATCTTTCCTCAAGGCTGCATCCCAACTGAATGATATCCTGTGATTGATGTTTTAGGCTCATGATTTCACACACAGCAAGGATATTTTTTTGCCAAGAAGGCTTGTGTACTCCACAAAACATCTTCAAGATATGGTCATTAATGGAAATGCATTTGATACCCTGTGTATGGGTTGCACAATGGCTGAAATAAAGTCACTGTGCATTAGTATAATGAAGTCTGGCTTTGAAACACATTACATCTACAGTTTATTTTCCAACAACTGGACACGCACCATGATCTTACAGGTGTCCCTTTTTAACGTGACGGCAACAAAAAAGGCTGAATCCCTGATCAGCAACACACTCGGTACATCTTGTTTCTCTTGGTCTCGTCGTGAAGCTCTTTCTCATTTATATAATTTTAGTCCTCGTGTTTGCCTATAAAATATGCTCTTTTGTAGCATTTATGTTGAGTTAATCTCTAAGCACGTAGCCATGTCCCCCCAATCTAAACAACGATGGATTGAAATATTATACACCCATTGTGTCCCCCAGGAGTGGACAGCCAAACAAATGTACCAAGTATTGAAGCTCCTTTCTAGAAGTCCTTTGCTTCTTTTGGCTGAGCAGACATGCATTTATTTTCCTTATCTCCATCGTTTAGTGGGGTAGCATATTTTTGCTTGAATATCCTGGAATCATTTCACTGAGTACTGCATGGATCCACTTGCATTGGTTGTTGTGCACAAGTCAACAAATAGAGGCACTCTACTACTCTTTAATAAACTGTTCTGCTGCAACTCTGAGCAGACTGCCTGTACCTTTCTCTTTAATGCAAAAAGCCTATTGATCCACTGCTAGCCCAGGCCTTGCACATTTATACACTGGAAAGAATGGTTCTTTGCAGTAAATGGCAACTTAAATGTTCCTACACCCCTGTACTCTGCCCTTTGCCTAAGAGAGTGGGCAAGAAGATTTTGTGAGCCATGTAGCCTCCCCATCTTATGTTCTTTGTGAGAAACGGGACAGCTCCAAGAATCATTGCAGAGGATGAGTTGACCCTCGATCTTAATATTCCTTTCAAACATTCACCTGGCATGTCATTGGATGCTGTGTTTTTAACCATTGGTCTTTAAGCTTTTATCAGGAATTGCTGATTCTACACTTGTGTTCTTCTCCACCATTTGTCCTGTAGATTGCTCTGTAGCTGTGGGCTTGGGCATATGCTTAATTTGACATTTCTTCTTCATAGGTGTTTGCCCTCTGTGATCTATCATTTTGTGCAGTATGTCCATGGGGGCTAATTAAGCAAGCCCCTTGCCCATAGTCAATTGAACCCCTGCGGTGGTTCTGTTGGCATTTTTCTAATACATCCCCCCTATTATCTCTTCCTTTAGGGGTTTGTGGTCCTTAAAGACTTGTCGCCTCTTCAACATCTTTCAGTTATCGTGTGTGTATTCCTCCTGAAAAGGCACTAGGCTTTTTAAAGTATCTCATCTTATGTAAGACGAGCAATGGTTTTTGTGTGTTCTGTTCTCCACCAGTCTGTTAGAGATTTATCATTCTGTGGTAATGAATCAACTGAACAATCTTTGTGTTTGTCTCCACTAACCAGCTGCTCTTCCTGTGACAGGCACAGGGCTGCCAGCATAGTGGGAGGTATTAATATTGTATTAAAGTATGTTCTGTTAGTTCTCCAGCATGGGGTTTTGCATGGCTTCACATGCTCATGAATATTCCTCGTTCTCTGTAAAATTAAAGCAGTTTAGCTTTAAGGGAAAAACTGCTGGTCTCCTCTATAGGCACGAGTCCTTAAAGCAGATGAGTGTGGGGAGCAAATGAGCGCGGGATCAGATAAGTGCGTAGAGGGATGAGTGCGTAAAGGGGGTTGAATAGCGTAGAGGGATGAGTGCGTAGAGAGGAAGAATGTGTAGAAGGGGTGAGTGAGTGTGCAGAAGGGGTGGGTGTGCAGAGCGTATGAGTGGATAAGTGTACAGAGTGAATCAGTGCACAGAACAGATTAAGGCATAGAACAGATGAGTGTAGAGATGAATATATAGGACAGGATACTGATGTTAAATGCGTGAAAGACATTGAGTTCTAAGCAGATGAGTGCGGGGAGCAAGTGAGTACAGGGATCAGATAAGGGCGTAGAAGGGATGAATGCGTGAAGGGGGTTGAATTGCGTAGAAGGGGGATGAGTGCGTAAAGGGGGATGAGTGCGTAGAAGGGGTGAGTGCGGGTAGAGGGGTTGAGCGGGTAGAGGGGGTGAGTGGGTACATGCTTGAGGCAGACAAGAGTGCACGCGTGGGGCAGACAAGAGTGGATAGGAGGGCATGGAACGGACTGAAACGCATAGAATTGCGTAACGTATAAAGTATGGTTTAGAATGCAGAGAACGCTTACAGAGCATTTAACCCACAATGACTGGAGTACGCATGGCGAACTGGAGCGCACGGAGCAAACTCGAACGCACGCGGCAAGCCGGAATGCATGAATGCGTGACCGAAATATATGGAGCAGACTGGGATGCATGGAGTGGATAGGAGCGCATGGAACGGACTAGAGCATGCAACGTATATAGTATGATTTGGAATGCAGAGAATATCTGAAAGGGTATATAACCCATCTTATCCCACCACCACGCTTACTCTCTCCTTACATCACCACTCAACTAGAACACAGTGATACTATGACACCATTCGGTATAACTGTTCTCATACCAACACTCGCCGCTCACTCCACATCATTCTAAGTAATCACTGCTGGTAACACACCCCCCAGCCAGGCGTTCTCCTCAGGCCTAACGCAGCCACATCCGGTCTGGATGAATCCTGCCAGAACAAACACATACTCCTGACCTCTCAACCAGCAGCCCTACCGCTAGAATGCAGCTATTACACGGATACCGCACGAGCTGCACACATACCCGGTGCGCCCACGCACCCTTTTTGACTGGCTCTACTGATATGAACTTCGGTTCCCAAGGGCGTTCAACCTACCAGCGCCTTCAGACCATACCAATGGTATATAAGGCGCTATATAAATGCAAAATAACATTAACAATATAGCCTGTCACTGTCACTTTGGGTCATACTGCTCCAGCCAATGACACTCGTCCTCCTAAGCTCCACCCGTGGTGGGCATCTTCAGATTTTTACTGCACGTTTCTCGTGTTGGGAGTTTTCGTGTTTCGCTCCTCGAAATCTGACATTTTGCAGTTTTTTGCCTATTTTTCTGTGATTTCATTGATTCTTTGTCTTCAGTCATGTTGTGACTAGCGGCGGCCCGTTGCTGGAGGGGATCCTCAATCCATCGTCGGATCTCCAACTTGTGGTGCCACAGGCCCAGGCTTGGGTCTTCACTTCGATACCATCGTAGACGCCACAAAATAAAGCCCTTTTCAGGTCCTGTGAGAACTGTGGCCTGAAGAATATCTGAGGAGCGACGCCTCGGGTGCATTTACTGCCTACATCCCGACCACAATGCAGACGGATGTCCGATTTGCCAATCCTGTTCCTCGAAGACGCAGAAGGACCACCATAGGAGGTTAATGGCATGGATCGAAGTAGGCCTCCGAAGCGGACTCTGGTTGTAGTCGTACCTATTCCAGGGCCGGCAGGTCGAAAGAGCGTGCTCGCCCTGATAAAGAGGTCGAGGTCCTTTGAGGATGCTTCCCTTTTGAAGATCCAAAAAAGGTGAAATCGTCACGCGGTCCGACAGCTTCTTCATCCATGGTCCCTGCAGCTGCAGGACCCAGGCTGAGAGAGGTTGGTCACAATCACCGGCGCAGTTGACGGTTAGCCTACCGGCAAGTGGGCTATTGGGTGCATTTAAAGGCCCCAAACAGAAGTCCCTTTCACATGAATGGCAGGCATTTAAACACAAACAAAAACGGCCTGGCTTTTGCTTTTGGTTGTCAAGTAAGGCTGGAGCCATGTGGAAAGGGTCCTACCTGTCATTACCGATGGACAAGCAGCAGTTAAATTTACAAACGGAGGAATCAAAAATCTGTGACATGGAAAACAGGATTTGTAAACATTAAAAGGAAAAAAGGCCTGCGCATGTGTGTGCAAATAAAAACGGCTTTAAAAAGCCAAAGTGGAAAAAATATCACTGCTCTCAGAAAAATGTCAGGAAAACAAAACATGATGTATGGGTTGTGATGCTGGAAATGCATTGGAGGGGCCCTGTCCTTGTCCTGCACTCCTTTTTCATGTGTGTTCTGTGTTGTTTTCTGCGCAGGAGTCCATGCAGGACTCCTGTCCTGCCAGTGCAGCTCTTCCTCTTTTTGGTTGTGGTGAACAGACCCTTGGGATACCATTATGGCACCGATAGGTGGCGGTACAACCCTGTTTTTTGGGCACCTGTGTGTGTGTGTCCCACAGAGCAGGGTATGGGCTGGTTGCAGCTCCATGCTGAATTTGACAGGCGCACTGAGTATCCTCCATTTTGGGATACCCAGGCCCTGCCATTGGAATCAGTTGATTCCCGATAGGAGACAAGATGGCCCCTGTGGCCTCTTGCTTTCTATTACCTGTTACCTTGTTTTCCCAAAGACCTGGGAAGCCCTGATTGTGTCCCCTTCCTCCGACTGGCTGTTGGGTGGAAGTTCCATATATGGTATTGTGCGGGGAAGTCCAGGCCAGACTGGCCGGAGCCTTCCCAATGACTGTATGTTGTGGGTACGCCTTTGGGGTGGTACCTGGGTGAGTGGAGTGTGACCAATATACGTTTCATGTTATGGATGTCTGGTTTCTGGTGTGTGACGCAATGAATGAGACAGCCCTGTCCGAAACTGGTATGAATGCAGTGTGGTGTGCTGAAAAAGACTGGGTGCTTGTCCCAATGCACATTTCTTGTTGCGAGTGTCTGGATGGAGAAGAATGGCCTGAATGCAAAGGGAGCCTGATTGGCTCCCTGCCTGCTGAATGCCCATCTGAACGATTGGCTGCCTAAGGCTTGCCTAGCAGTGTGAATAAGAGACAGAACAGGAGACTGGGACCGCTGAGGAATCCTGAAGTAAAGCGCCAGAACGTCGAGGCCATCAACGACCATCACTGTCGACTGAGGTTCGGCGGACCGATGTAACCTCGTTGACCGGAGCCACAACGCTTCATTGCCTAAGACACTTTGAAATCAAGGACTCCTTTGCTCATCGCCATCGACAGCTTTGTCCCGCCGGAGAAAGTAAAGGTCGCTGACGAATCGAGGAGAATTCGCTGATGCATTTCCCACCACCCAAAGTCCTCAAAGACGCAGACGAAGATCAAAAAGCCAGCCATGGTCAAGTCCCGATTGTCAACGCCGACGACCCAGCGCCCTTGCTGGGCTTACGTTCTTCATTGACTCTTTGCAACAACAAACTCTTTGTTATCGAGGTGCACCGCACGCCTAGTCTTTGCAGGATTACCACGACCGATCGTCTGTGAGCATCACAAAGGCCAAAGCAGCCGTCTCAGCGACATTGTTCACCTTTCCTTCGAAGAATCTCGACGACCCGTGGCTCCTGCCTTAAATCGAGTTCACTCGAGGGATTCGCCAACGACCCTTCAAAGAACTCTGCAGTGCCAGGTACATTGGGGTAGTAGAACCTTTTTAGCAGGAAACAAGACTGTCTTCCTTCCTCTGTCTAATGCTGATACACATTACTGTTTGATTTGTATGAACTGTCAGCAGTTGGTGCATTTTAAAGGAGTCGAGAGTGAACCGTTGTACCACATAGACATTGTACATATTTATCATATTAGTATTGCCAAAGCACAAAGTGTCTGATTGTGTATATATTCTGAACCTTATTTATATAAAGAACTGTCCTCCTGAGAGCTAAGCCTTCATTGCTCGTCCATTGCTACCAACAATGGAGAATCTTGTCTGGGGTGCTCTGTGATTCTACTGTGCCAAATAGAGGACAGGAGTACAGATAACCCCCTCCAGTCTTTACATGGGTTGACAAAAGCAATGTATATTATGTTTAACCTACAGAACTCAGTGACATTTGAAGAGCCACTTTGTCTTCATGGAAAACCTGTTTCTGGTTGTGGTCAAAACTTCACAAAGGAAAACACCCACTTCCAGCCTGGATGTCACATCTCCCATTTAATGACCACCTCCCCCACAATAACATTTGCTGCTGAAGGTTTTGAAATCCCAGTGTCCTCCAGACTTGCTGGCCCTGAAATCGGGGGCTTCAAAGAAATTCAACCTTGGCTGGAGCACGACTAATGTGTGAAAATGGGGGCACCTGCTTCAAAGGGCAAACTACCAACTTCAAAGAGACTCATAAAAAAACCTCTGTCTGCATGCTAGCCCAGGGAGACAGATGGCTGTGCTGAATGAAGCAGAGCTCCCATTTGCTGAACATGAGCATTCACAATTAATTTAAAAGGACTATTATCATTTAGGCCTTTTTCGCAGAAATCATACTGTGGATTGATTTCATTTCTGTACCATTTTTTAATGTAAATTCCAAGTATTTTTGGGGATATAAAATGCATCTACCTGTGACTCTGGGAACTGTAATAGCCAGTGAGTATGGTTTCTGGCTGGTCTGGAAATGTTCCATATGTGAGAATTGGTGAAAGGGTGGAAAATGAAATTAGGGATATGCTTAATAACTTACGTCTTCATAACGCTTGATCTTTTTATGGAAACAACAAAAAATGTGCCACATGGCCGTGCTACATTTTAAGTATTTGGTGGTCAGCTTATCTAATTCTCCATGATCAGCTAAAACAGAAAATATGTTTGATATGCAGTTGCTAGTAAAACTATGAAGTTGTGATACATAACTAGTTTTTGCCAAAAGTTAAAAGGAGAACAAAGGGGCAATTGCTATATGTTGCTCCAAACCCCTAAACCAATCCATACTTGGAGGCAGGGTTGGGAGGAGAGAGAGGAGTAACTGTCCAGTCCTAGTTGCAGGTTACTTCCCCAAGATTGTAAAATTGGTGATGTCATTGCTGCTATATCAGGGGGGGATATGCCTTCAGCACAGTCATTCCTACCCAGACCCCACCAAGACTGCACTGCTCTTTAGCCTTGCACCTCTGGGATCCCCGGGAGGTCCCAGCACACTACACCAGTTCAGAGGAGGAACTGCCAGAGGGTTGTTACTCTGACCAGGAGGAGGGGGTCAAGGGGCGCTCTGACCCCATGGTATCAGTACCACGACAAGGGCGCCATCCCACACACCTTCTCAGCCCTTCACCTCTGGGTTCAGCTCCAGTACCTGCACTGAGGGATATGTCTTTAGACTCTGTGGTCCTGGCCTCTGCTAGGAAGAGGTCCTCCAACCTGTTTTCTTAGTCTATGGTCCCTCCGGACCAAGAGGGGAAAAAAGCTTGATGCAGCAGGAAAGTGCATAATCACAACGGCAACATCAACAATTAAGGCTGCCAACTCACTTGTCATTCTGTCGAGGTATGATGGGGAGTTGTGGTCTAAGTTTGGGCCCATCCTCTACTTCCTCCCTGAGGACAAAAAGGCCGAAGCCCTGACCCTGTTCCTGTTCCAACCACGCGATCACCATGGCCCTCGACATGGCTGACCCAGGCTTTTGCCAGATGGGTAGTGGCGTTGCCCTCCACTGCCAGGGTTGGCTCAAGGCCACCAACTTCCACACAGATGTGCAGACAAAGGTGGTTGACATCCCGTTCAATGGTGACTACTTGTTTGGAAAAGCAGTCGACGAGACTCTACAGCCCATGAAGACGGACACTGAGATGCCATGTTGTCTGGGCACCCTTTAGCAGAGGAGGCTGTCCTTTCGCTCTCCTAAAGGGAGCGTCTCCAGGTCATCAAAGGGTTTCACCTCCCCCCTATCGTCAGCCCTCCTGTTCTACCACCAAGGAGGCTTATAAGGGACTCTCCCAGGCCTACAGCGGTGACACCCAGAGGCACCCACCCGCCCCCAATCGAAGACGCAGGCATGAACCGGGCCGGGACCCGTGCCCCCACTTCTGCACCCCAGTGGGAGGCAATTTGTCAATCAGTGCTGAAAGATCTCCACAGACAAATGGGTGCTCGATGTCCTTCAACAGGGGCACACTCTGGAATTCCAGGAAAAATTCCCATTCCTCCTGTCCCTTGTTAAGAACGGCACGTGGCACTGTTGCTAAAGGAGGTTCAAGACATGCTAAGCAAAGGGACAATAATAGAACCAGCCCCTCAGACCCTACAGGGCTCCGAGTGTACTCTAGATTCTTTCTGGTAAGGAAAAAGTCAGGAGTGTGGAGACCCGTTCTAGACTTGCGATGTCTCACCAAGTTCCTCAAATTCCAAATTTTCAGGAAAGTCAAGTTGCAGCACGTGCTCGACCAACTGGAGGATGCTTACTTCATTGCCATTCATCGCGAACACCAGAGGTTCCTGAGTTGTCGTTCAAGGGTGCCATTACCAGCCCTTCGGCCTGAAATCGGCCCCAAGGGTGTTCACCAAATGCTTGGCCCCGGTGGCAGCTCATCTGGGCTGCAAAGGAATCACTGTATACCCTTACCTGGATGATTGGCTCATTCGATCCAGCTCACGCGCTGGCAATCCAGCACACCAGAGACGTCCAAACCCTGACTTCTCTGGAATGCTCGATAAACTATCTGAACTCCTGCATAGAGCCATCTTGTAACGCACTATTCCTGGTGTCTAGCGATTCCCTCAGAAGAGAGTTTGAAGACCATCTTGGGAAAGGTCCAACGGATGTCGATAGCCTCTGTTGCAACAGTGTGATCTATCAAGTCCCTGCTGGGGGTGATGTCCTACTGCATTCATCCATTTCCCTTTTGCAGACCGCAGTTGAGACCCCTTCAAGAGTTTCTGGATGCCAGATGGCAGCAAGTCACTGGCACGTGGACCTACAAGACAGCCCTCACTCGGGCATTCCGTCAAGCCCTGCAATGGTGGTCAGTTTGCCAACATCTATTTTTGGGTGCTTCTTTTCAGATACCTGCATATCGGGTGACAGTCATGACGACTCCTCCCTAGAGGGTGGGGGGCTCACACAGGCAGGACATTCTCACGCCAGGGGACTCTGGCTCCTAGAGGAGGAGGAGTTTCACATCAATGTCCTGGAACTGCGAGCAGTCATCCTATGCTCCAGGGCAAGGTGGTGCAGGTCTTCACGGACAACACCACCACCATGTTTTACATCAGGAAGCGGGGCGGGCCTTGCTCTCCCTGGAGGCACAGAATCTGTGGTGCTGGGCCATTGCTACTTGCTGCTTTTGTAATCCCAGAATGTTTTTTCCAATGCCAGGGCCACCTCTACACTAGTTTGCTACAAACACAAGTAGAAGCGCTTTGCACTGCCGACCACAGAAGATTTCTCCACTGTGTGTGACGGCGCCACAGCTTTTCTCCTACCTGCTCTCTCTGGCCAAGCCTGGCCTTGCTCACACATCTATCAAGTTCCACATGGCCGCCATTTCCCAGTACACCCTTGCTCCAGGCAAGCTTTCCCTTTTGTTGCACAGGCTAATTAACGAGTTTGTCAAGGGCCTCTTCTGAACATTTACTCCAGTGAAGGCTCTTGCCCCTGTATAGGAATTAAATGTGGTAATGTCGAAACTGATGGGGCCTCCGTTTGTACCTATGCATCAGGCCACCTTGAAGTGTCTATCGGAGAGAACTGCCTTCCTGGTGGCAATCACCTCAGCCAGGTAGGTGGGGGAGAGTCAGGCTCTCTCTTGTAAGCCTCTATATTTGTCCTTCCGCTCCGCTAAGGTGGTTATGCAAACTCATCCTTCATTGCAAAGGTTCTGTTGGATTTCAATTTAAACAAGCCTTTGGTTCTACCAGTTTTCTTCACAAATCCTTCTTCGCCTGCTGAAAGGGCATTGCATTCGCTGGATATTGCGATTGCCCTGAAGTTCTATGTTGCATGCACAAAGGACTTTTGAACAACTTCTCAGCTTGTCAATTTTGGATCTGTGGTACATAGGAAGGCCCTGTTTAAGACAACCATCTCCAGGTGGTTCACTGGCTGTATCATGCATTTCCATCGTCTGGCCAACAGACCACTTCCAGGCTGGCCGAGCCCATTCCACCAGAGCCATTACAGAAATGTCATCATTTCTCTGGTGTTCCCCCTGCTCGACAACTGCAGGGCTGCTACGTGGAGGTCTACCCACACGTTCAGATGATTCTAATGTGTTGACCGGGATTCCAGGGAGAAGTCTCGGGTCGGCCAAGCAGTGCTGCGCAACCTGTTTGAGGTGAGTGGGTAAGTGTATTGATTATGGGAGCCTAGCCACCTCCCATGATTTTGTTTATGTACTGATGTGTAATCATGTTTATGAGCATGTGAATCCATGCAAGACCCCGTGCTGGAGAAGGAACATGTTACATACCTGTAACTGTTGTTCTCTGGCATGTGTCTTGCATGGATTCACATGCAAACTCTTGCACCTTCCCCTTTCTGGCTCTTCTTGGTTTGTACTGCCACTTTACGGGAGCAACAGACTCTGAAGATTGCCACCAGGGGTGGAGCTTAGGAGGACTAGTGTCATTGGCTGGGGTTGTGTGACACAACGTGACATTGATAGGCTATAGTGGAGACTAGCAGTTTTTAGCTTGAAGCTGAACTGCTTTAATTTTACAGAGGATTCCCAGCCTGACTGGCAATATTCATGAGCATGTGAATCCATGCAAGACCCATGCTGGAGAACACGAGTTACAGGTAAGTAACTTGTTCCTTTAATTGATCAGAGATTAAAGGCTAGATTAATCATTTTGGATTTTAGTAGGTTACTCACATGGTGCATATGAATCTGCAACAGGTACATTGATGGCATTACTATTTTAACTGGCTGTACAAAATCTTTTTCAAATTAGGTACTTAATCCTTTATTTGACGGCACTTCTATCAATTACAAAACAGAATTTTGTAAGGCCGGGGCAATGCGCTTGTCTTGGAAGCAAGACCATGCAGAGCGACACCGGTTCAAATCCATGTCCTGCGCTTAGAGCCTAGTCCCCAGTATTAAGTTTGTATTGAAACATTAATTGAAATCCCTGCTGTGGCCGCTTGGACCCAAGTTACAGTGACTAGGTCCAACAACAATTCACCAGGACTATTTGTCCTGTATTAGTGGTAAGTTTTTAGAAGCAAAACCAGTAAAGGATGACGTGATGAACATATGAACTTGGAAGCAATTGAAAGTAACTACGCACACATATGTATATTATAAACCACTTGTTCTCTAGTTTGCCATCTAAAAGTGTAGTGCACCAATCTTTATACAATCCTCTTCTTTAAAATCCGTCTGAGTGGAGAGAATGTTTAGTTAAAAGTTCAAGATGCAAATACCAATATGTCTTTACTGTATGCCTTTTGTGTATTGATGTCGAAGTAAATTACTGTGGAGCTCATTTTGTACAAATGAGTAATATGGCAGCAGGGAGCAGTTTCGTGTTGACATACATGTAGGCTGCTCTCCACCGCCATATTTTGGCCATTTACCTGGTGGAGTGCAACAGTTCAGTACAAACGGCAGTGTACAACTATGTATGGTGCCTTTTGCCCCGCACTTTTGCAATCCGCCGTGCAAAGTGCGTACACGCTTCCTGGCATGCTCGCATTCCAGGCCGCATTTATTTAATTTTCATTGTAAACACTGCTTACCATGCACCCATGGTAAGAAATGTTCACAATTGCATATAAGCGCAGTCTGACATGCGAGCATGCCAGACAGCGTGTGTAATGGATCCCTGTGGGGTCGGCCTATTTTAGGCTAGTGCATAAAGCTGGAAGACCCCATAGGCATCTCCAGCATTTGCGCCTGCCTGGACATCCATGCTGGCACAAATGCTAGAGCATTTGTCTGGCAGGGAGGGAGGCAGCAGAAAAACAAGTTGCGTTCCACCCATCCTCTCCGCCATACAAATGCATGAACATGTGGTGCGGTGTGATTTAAAAGGCCTTACCAAAGGTTTTACGCCTTTCAGTCATGTTATGCCACATACAAACAGGAGTTCCTCTGTGGTAGTTTACTTTGACCAAATCACTTTGCAGGGAAGCACATTCTGCAGGGCATTAGGTAGCTTGGAGATCTATAATTCGATATTGCTATTTCCCACAAGAGGTTCATTTTAAGTCCTTTCTTCATTCTGTATAATGTTGTGTTGCATCTAGGGCACCAGCAGCAATGCCACATAATCAAAGGTATTTGCTCATAGCGGTCAAAGGACTCCATGGTGGGTACTTTTTCTAGTCATGAACCTATCGTTCACAAACCACTGCCATTCGGTGTGTTACCGAAACTGTTTAAATTGAAGCACGCGTAGTTGCCAACTCCTACTGCGCATTTGTTAAACGAAAGCCAAGGGCTGGAAAAGTCATATCCCGAGAAATGAAGTTACTTGATACAATTTAAATGCATGTCCTGATCTAGGTTTCTGGTCTTTTTTTTTTTTTACAGTTGATTTTTTTTGTTTTCCTTTACTGGACCATGCAACAACATATGGGCCCTTTCGATAAACACAGAACTTTCTGTTCAATGGGTGATCCGTTTGTTCCCAACCTTATGGCTCTTGCGTTTCCTTTCCTTTCACTTGGAACTTGTGTCTTAGGCAGTATCCGTTTTCTTAACAAGTGATCCTTTACGATATGCGTAGTTTAATGTTTTGTTTACGTCAAATGATGCACCTTTCTGCTGTCTGTGTCAGTTACCTCTTACATCCATTTTTAAGCTGTCACAGGCAAATCATTCTGTGTTGATCAGCACACAGACCTGGCTTTGCTTTCCTCGGGATCTAATGTGTTTGTCTTGCCTATTTCATGTTGTAATTGGGAGAAGGTCTCTTACGAATTGCTTCACTCTTGGGTAAGAGAAAGGGAGAGGAACAGGAACAGGTTTTAAGGTTTAGATTTGACTTGCCTTAAGGACATTAGGAAATTAACGTGGGTAAGGAGGACTGCTTGTAGCACAGTCAGCATAGCATTTCATCAGAGTTGGTTTAAAGATAAGTCTGGTGTTTGGAGGACAGGAGGTGGGGGCAATAGACATAATCTTGCATGCCCAGCATTACCTACGTAAGTGAAAGCCTGCAGTACTAAGAATGAAAAGTATTATTTATTGAATCACGTATAGCTTATGGGGGTTATTACTGCTGCATAGAGATGGGGCCATCATCTTTGTTGCCTCTAGCATCCCTTGTTTGCCCTGGGATTGATTAGTCTTACATTAAGCTTGCATTGATGTTTAATAATCAGGCCTTAGTACATTTATTTTAGTTACAGGTGGATATGCCTCCTTTTACAGCCCGTCCACCAAATGATTCTGATGAATCACTACATAACCTGTGTCATCCCTTCTCTGTTAAACTGGTGTGATGTCCCTCTTCGTTTCAGCCAATGCTTTCTCAAGAGTTGCTACAAAGCCTGGAATGTCTATTAGTGGATTTAGCTCTGCACACATTGTCCCCATTATTATCCCTTCCTAATTAATTTAGTTTACCAGTATCATGCTGGACAACATTCTGTGTAAGGGCCCGTTTCTCTCAACATTGTGTTGCCATTAAATGACACCGACACATTTTGAAGAGATCGAGACCCCTGCATCCTACCTTTTGAAGTCCTCGTGCTGCCACACAGTTCTCCCTGACTGGCGAAGACTGAAAGCCCTGCTTCAGCTTTATTCAATGGGATTCAGATTCCCATTAGATTGACATCAACAGCTTTTCAGGGCTCTACTCTTCCTTATTCATCTCAATAAGGCAACCTTCTTGGAGGATATTACTGTATAATATTCCAAATATTCCACCCCTTATCATTGACTTGTCTGTGTATAGATTGAGAGTATTAATATGCACGTAGGTTCTGGTTTGAGGAAGACTGAGATTATAGCTGAAATCAATTGTATTGGTTCTAAAAAGGTATGCTGCAAGATTGCCTGATCAAATAGTTTTTACCAAGATAAAATCTGTTTTCTTGTCAATGTTTTATGTTCTGCCTGTACACCAGCAAGATACATTTATCCTACTTTCAAGATGTGTGTAAGCATTTTCTTGCTGCAGTTGGCCTTCAGTTTCTGAGCTCCTTTCAAACCCTCAAAGGAATGGACAGTTGAGAGAGTGCCCTCTACAGACCTTTTATGGCAGCAAAGTTATGGCAAAGTAAAGGGTTGCATTTTCTGTTACTTTTCACTATCAAGTTTACTTTTACTGCCCCATGAATAGTAGTATTGCAACAATTAGTAGCAGTACTAGTAGTGTTACCAACAGTAGTACCAATATTACCAGCAGCAGTAGTATCACCCCTAGCACCAAATGGTAGAACCTTTAGTAACGCGAGGAAGGTGACTGGGTACGAATGGCACAAACAATACATTTGGGTTCACTGCAATTTTATTAGATAAACTTTACAATGTGGGACAACATCTAAATAAACTGGGCTGAATTAATATGCAATTAAATTCAGGATCAACCAAAAGTTCAAAGCCACAAAATATAGGGAAACTAAACATTCAGATGACTTCTCCTTGGTCATGGCTGATCTGTGTACCTGTTGGGACAAGACTTTTTTTTTTTTTTTTTTCCAAACTCCCTGCCAGTTTCACTGGCTCCTGTGGGCCTCCCCTTTATTAACCTTAAGCTTAAAGGAATTGCCACACCCTTTTATTTTGTTCTCTAGGTGTGTCTAATAGTTTTATAATGCTCCCGCTGCCTGTTATTCTTCCTCTTCTGTGCACCATGCTGACTACCTTGTCTCTCCAGACAATGGGACCCTGGTGGATGTTGCAGCAGGTCCCAAAGACCCAAATGTTGGCTAGGAGTCGGATGAGAGTTGAGGCCGCAATGCTGCTCCTGTTGCCCAGAGAGGACCCAGTCCTCTATTTCTTCAGCCCTGCTAATCCACTCTTCTGCTACATGATCCTCGCCATTAAGCTTTCCACTTCATTTAGCAGCTTCTCATAGGTCCTTGTCTCTTCTGTTGTGCCTTCCTCACTTCTCATTTGAGGTTATAATCCCCACTCCTCTTTTGCTTTGCGATTTGTGTGTCCTTAAACTACACTTCTAACCAAAAGGTCTGCCTATACTTCAACCACCACCTGGTATTCTCCTCTTTCGGCCTTCTTCCCCATTTTCTCCTTCCTACCACTCCCCTTCATACTATTTTTTGGACTTAGTCTCCCTTCCAGATCCGTCTCCCCCTCTGGATATCTTGGCTCCTCTGCTTACTTTCAATATTACTTTCCGATTACTTTCGATATTTGATCACCTCCCTCACCTGGCCTCTAGCTCCTTCTCCCACCTCCCAGCTTCCTGCAGATCTTCCTGCCAACTCCTCAGTGCTTTCTCCACTGTCTCCTGATATTCATTGTCCACCTCCTGACATTGGCTTATCCTCTTATCGATGCTCATGTCCTATCATTCAGATGTTCACCATCTCTATTAATTTCAGTTCTCCAGCTTGGGGTCTTGCATGGATTCAAATGCTTATAAATATTCCCTGTCGTCAGGCTGGGAATCCTCGTTAAAAAGAGACTGAAAACTGTTTGTCTCCTCTATAGCCAAACTTTGTTCTTTGGGTTATGCTGCCCCCAGCCAATGACACTCGTCCTCCTAAGCTCCACTCCTGGTAGCCATATTCAGATGTTACCACACGTTTCTGCTGTTGGGAGTCCTCGTGCTTCGCTCCTCGAAATTTGCTGTTTTTGACTGCTTTTGAGGTTTTTTCTTCAACAACCGTCACGCTGTGACTACCGGCAGCGGGGACCCATTGTCGGCGAAGATAGTCGTTTCATCATTGGATCTTTCCTCCAGTACTCCAGCAGGCCCATGCTTGGACCTATATCTCACCTCGACCATTTTTGATGTGACGAAGAAGAGTCTCTTTAGGGCCTGAGTGTCCTGTGGCCTGAAGAACATTTTTTTGTTGCGGATCGGCACCTCCCGGAGTGACTTCTGATGTTGTTTTTCATTGAAGACCAAGAATGATCGCTACAGGAGGTTAGTGGTTTGGCTCGATCAAGAGAAGGCCTCTGGGCGCAGTCAAGCCTTGCCAAGACTGGCAGGTCCCATGATGGTACTCCCCCTGGAAAGAAGAGGTCGAGGTCCTTTCAGGATGTTCCTTCTGGGGAGATCCAAAAGACGGTGGAAGCTTATGCTCCATCGGTGCCCCTCCACAGTCGCCGCGGCTGCGGGACTGAGTTTGGGTAAAGGGTCGGTCTCCGTCTACGTTTAGCCTGCTGGTTGGTGGGTAGCCTCCATCTGCGAGGAAGTCTGTGACCCCATCGGAACACAAGTCAACGAAGAGCAAGCCTTCAGACGGCCCATTGGCGGCTCCTCTGTCTTCGTCGCCATCAGTGACGCGGGCCCCCTCGACAATCCCATCCACCAGGACCACCGCTCCGACGACCTCTTCGCCAATGATCAGGACCACTGCACCGTCAAAGACCACTTCGTACTCAAGCTCCTCGTTGATTACCCTGTTGATGAAATCAGGAATTGTTACATCATAGATGAAAAGTTTGCCAGTTACTGTAGTCTCTGCGTTCACAGCGGCAACCGCTACAAGAGTCTCTTTGCCTCTGAGGCCTTTGTCTGCTGTCACAACCTCGTCTTCAGCAGCACCTGTTCTGCAGATCCCCATCGTGACTTCCTTCAGGATTCGGGCAGATTGAGGGACCTGCGGATTTCCTTCACACACCCACCAAAGGGTCTGCTTGAGTTTCCGTGGGATCCCAGAGGAAATCACTGCATATTTACACCAGTTCTATGGATGATCTTCCAGAAGACTTCTATTGAGACCCTGAGGGAGGCCAGGCACCTATGTCTCAGGAAAGATCACCACTTCATGAGCCATTCCAGTCGTTTGGCCCTTCAAGGGGTTTCAGCCTGGCTCCTGCGCCGGCTGCAGAGATGTTACTGGACATCCTGACCACCATGCATACTTTGGTGGTGGAAGTCCACCAGCTACTGGCGGCTACTCCCGTGCCTGGTCCAGCAAGGAGTCCGCCCCAGCTGCGTAGGCGTTGGCCGTCAATCACTCTCGGTCTGGGGGCTTGCCCCCGGTGGCCGAAGAGCCAGTTTGCACAGGCACTGGCACCACTGCAACTCACACTGAGTTTGAGGATTATGTTCCTGCAGACGGGGGACCACAAGATATTGCCCAGCCCGCCAGGGCATCACCACCGGAGGAGATTGACTCCTTCCACTCATCTCGAAGGCGTCCACGCTTTTCAATCTGGTGCCGGAAGAGAAAAAGGAGGGCTTCCTTTTTCAATGCAGGGAGTCTTTGAGGAACACAGTCATGTCAGTTCTGTTGTCGACCGACGTTTGGGAAGACTGGTTGGCTATTATGAAGACACAGAGTACCATGGTTTCAAAGCGTGACAGGCTGGTGAAGAAGTACTGGGTCCCGGATTTGGCACCCAGTTGTCTCTGGTGTCTCTGGACTCAGTAGTGTCGGCCTCTGCCAGAAAGGGGTCGTCCAATCCCTCGTCAGTCTATGGTGGCTCTGGACCACGAAGGCAAGAAGCTGAAGGCGACTGACGAGTGCATCATTTTCACTGTGACATCCACCATCCAGGCTGACCACACTCTTGCCATCCTGTCTCGATACAATGGGGAGCTTTGGTACAAGCTCTGTACCATCATGGACTTCCTGATGACAAGAAGGCCGAAGCCTTGGGTCTATTCCAGGAAGGAGAAGTGGCGTCGGACCATGCAATCACAGTGGCTCTCGATATAGCAGACTTGGGGTTCCCCCTGATGGGGAATGGTGTGGCTCTCCAGCGCCAGGGTTGGCTGAAAACCGCACATTTACGAGCTGACGTACAGTCAAAGGTTGTTGACATACCGTTTGACGGGGATAACCTGTTTGGGAAGGCAGTATATGACTCTCCAAGCCATCAAGACGGACTCTGGGATGGCACACTCTCTGGGGACCATGCAGCAAAGGATGTCGTCCGTTTGTTACTCAAGGTGGAGAGTTTCCAGGTTCTCCAAGGGGTACCGTACCCCTATCAGCTCTCCTGCTCCACTACCCAGGAAGCCTACAGGGGCTGCTCCCAGGCCTACCGCAGTGGAGCCCAACGTTGTCATCCACCATCCAGGATGCTGAAGCAGGCTTGAACTGCTCGTGTACCAGTGCCTCCACTTTTGCACCGCAGTGGGAGGCCGGTTATCAAGCTTTGTTGAGCAGTGGATGTATATAACCACAGACAAATGGGTGCTGGACGTTCTTCAGCAGGGGCACACTTTGAAATTTCAAAGCCGGTGCCCAAGGCATTCCTCCTGTAGCACATAAAAAATATATCAAAAATGTAATACCCCTTGGAAGGCATCATGGGGACACAAAATTAATGCACAAATGCGGATGCTCTGCCTTGGATGGCACGTTATCAACAACCTAGAAGGGGTTATCCAAACATAGACACTAGCAAAACCACTGCCCTGATTAATAAAGTGCCCTTGTCCCATGCTAAGGAGATTCTGCTTATTAGCGAGATTGAATTGGCTCCCATGCCTAACTGTTATGGGACACCTTACGAAAATACAGCGCCACAAGAGAATGTGTAGCTTGAGCCCAGAACTAATTCTTTTGAAACTCTTCAACATATAATCACCGAATGTATAAGGTAAGAAAGATGATAGATGTATGATTATTGGACAAAATGGTAAATAATGACTCCATAGATGCTGCGTGTTTCTGGGGTAGGTACAGGCAGGCAAATACTATTCCGATAATTAATAGCTTTGCGAAAACTATGGAATGGAGCGAAAGAACCAATGAACGAATGACTACGTGAAGATCGAGATATTGATATTGATAGAATGTTGGAACAATGGGAATTGGTATATCTAGTAATTTGAAATTATTGTATATTTTACCCTTTAAGTTTTTAGTGTGAGATCATTGTCTTTTTATACTGCGAAAATGATATAACGACATGTTATGAAAAGCAATGTTTTACTATAACATAAGTAATTACCAATAAAATAACCATTTTAAAAAAGTTATAAAAGTCTAAAAAAAAAAAAAAAGATGCGTTTCCCACCGAAAGGCTACGACCATGTCATGGAAACGTTTGCGTGCAGTGAGCTCCAGTTATCTGACATCCACGCACAACCCCCAAAGAGGAAAAGCATCTGTTACGGTTAGTTGCAGTCATACATAATTTATTGTTTTAGTGTTCTTTAGTCTGCTTCTCCTGATGCGCGCTCGGGCCCATCTCTTTCTCCTGGAAAGAGAAAATAGGTGCTTTCATCAGTTGACGTGTTGAGAATAAAATAATTCGTTTAACTCTGGCTCTGGCTGGAAGGGTAAGGAGGCAGGGGTCTGAGCTAAAAAAAATTATAATCATAAATGGCCATGTGAGCTCAATCTTAATGTGCCAAAAAAAATTCTTTGTGATAGATGCTTGTATTGTGGACAGATGTTTCTCAAAGATGGTCGATAATGTAATCTTGTCACGTTTATGTACCGTGTCCATGCTGGATTCCTCCTGCTTGCAAGCGCTGCATTGAGAAGTGCTGTTACTCGGTTTAGTGGTACTCAATTCAATAAATTCCATACAATAAAGGGCGCAGTTGGCCATGTGCAAGAGTCGAACTTGCTTAGTGCAGTTTTGCCCAATGTCAGAAGTGAGCACTGAGGTAGTGAGATATCCTCCCCCCAAAATCGACAATTGGACGTATTTGTCCATGATTAGATCTAATCACGATTGAAATTGTCATCTTTTCCCCTGTATTAATTATTATCTGACATCCTGTCCTTTGCGGTTACTCCTAGGAACAATGTTATTTTTATGCTTAGTACCATTAATTGGATGTTGGTGGAACGACTGAGGTTTTATAGTTGTGCTGATTTATACAAGGGAGTTTATCTTTTTCTGCGAATGAAATGTCACCATGTTTCCCTATTCTTTTTATGATTGGCAGTTGGCCCACGATCCTCAATTCGGATAACATAAACGTAAGTGGAAATGCATCTCGCAGCAAGGTAAATAAAATGCCATGGTGGATTTAATCACCTTTTATCATCTACGAAGTTACTTGCCTCACACTGTATACTTTGAAAAACGAGCACTGATTAACTACCCGAACACTGGCATGTTACATTTGCTCAAGTGTTGTACTTGCCCGTTTAACACAGAAAATCTACACTGAAATTCTTACCACAGAACAGTGCTTTACATAAAGCTAATGTGGCATGGCGAATTTTAATAGAATGTTTTTCCAGTGTATTTTTGCAGATGTTCTAATCATTATTGAATAGTATTTTAAAAAAGATTATACTTTGATTCAGAATTTTCAACATACATCAATGTTAATGCACTGTAACATATAATTCATTATATCAAATAAACACACTTGGATACAAATCATTAGTGACGCTATCAGTGATGTCACCAGTGATGTCATTGTGGTCATACCCTGCGCAACAGGGGCTCAAAGTTAAAGTGGACTTGCATAAAATGCAAGTGCTTAATTTTAAGGGTTTTGTTGCGCTAAATCTGATCACCTTAACTCTCTTAATCAAGTTTTTTTTCACTGAATTTCAGAGGTTTTGTTATGTTTTTTCACGTTAAATCGTTCACCCTAACTCTTAACTAAAGTTTTTTTTTTTTCTTGGAATTTTAAAGGTTTTGTTATATTGTAGTTTATTTGGGGCCCACTAGCCATGGCCACTGTACTTGCTGCACCAAGAGGCTCCTTTGGGCCCACTAGCTATAGCTATAGTCTTAGGCCATGGTCAGTGGCCACAGCCTTTGGCTTTAGCCGCTGTACATGTTGCACCAATAGGTTTCTTTGGGGGCCAGTCGCTGTGGCAACTGTACATGCTGCACCAATATGTTGCTTTGGGGGCCCATGGCAAGTGGCACAAAGACCATTACCCCTCTGCCTAGTAGATGTAATCACTGTAGGTGTAAAATTAACTTGTTTTTTCCACTGTCTCCCGATTCCCGTGAGATTCCCCCCATATTGGCAATGAGCTACATGTTCAAGGGCAACGAACAAGCGATATTCCGCCGGTATTCCCCCGATAACGATAAAAAATCAAAAACTCTTACCTGTCCTCACAGGCGCTCACCAAGTGCCCCTCCTTTCCATAGTTCCCCCTCCACCCCGCTCAGCTGCTTTTCCCCTCCCTGACCATCCCCCACTACCTCCTTTCACTCTTTGGTTCATGTGACGCATTTTCTTTTTCGAGCACGTTTTGTGTTGCGTGCAGTAATCTTGCAAGATTATAATCCCCCGGTATGTTGAAACTTTAACTGGCTCCCCAATCCATCCCCAACTTTCCAACTTGACATGTTATCACCTTTCCCTCTGCCTACCTCTATCCTGGTGCAAGTGCATCCTTTTTCCTCCTCCAAATATCCCTTTGAGCACTTTTTGGTTTCTCGTTTCTAACCTGACATCTTACTTTCCTTCCTCTTACCTGCTAACATCACTCCATCTTTTCTGCGATCATATTGCGGTGTGGGGAAGTGATCCCGTTTCTTGTATCTGCTCTGGGATTTTAGCCAGGTGGAATCTTTCCTTCGCCTTTCAAACCAGTAGTGTGGCAAATGCTTTGTGAGGAATTGTATAAAATTGCTTATATTCCTTACTTCTCCATGGAGAGTTCTGATTTTTCAACAAAGGGCCTCTCACCTAATGGCCATCCTTACGAGCCCCTAAGCATGCATCAGAATGCCATGCAGTCTTATTTTCTTCCTTTTGAATTCTGGGACTTGTAGCTTTCCTAAATTTACAATGGCAAAGCAAAAAACAAAAGTTCCAGAATTCCAAGTGTGACTTCACTCAGCAATATCTGATGAAGAGGTCTGTGGGACTTTGTAAGCAAATATTGTGTTCATCTGTGCATATATTTTTCAGTTAGTCCAATTAAATGATTCAAAATCTGCAACTTTTGTGAATTGTGTGATTTTAAAACTGGACTAACGGGTATCTAACCTTTTTTTGTTCTGTCTCATAGAAATTCTTTGCAGTAAGTTGCTGACTTGTAATGCAAAATCATCTGGGCGTTTAGAAATCTGTGGCTGTTCTCATAACATACATAAACATATAGTTCCCGAAAATATTTTAAGATTTTCTAGCTGATCGTTTGCCAAAATTCTAATGCTACATTATACGAACTGCTAAATAAAGTTTGTTTGGTAATGACTTCTCAACAGATTAATCAAATAACAGCCTGGTGCTGTTCAAACCTGCCTGCCTGCCTGTTGTTGGTGGTGGGGTGCTGGGAGGGGGCGTCGCGGGCCTGAGCAATGGAATGTAGGGAATGAGTCTAGTCCAACGCCAGGTCTCATGGGCCAGAAACCTGACGGGTTTTCAGAATATCCTCACTAATATTCATGAGAGAATTTACATACATAGGCAATCAATATATGCACATCTTTGATGAATATTAATGATGGTTAAGCTGAAAACCCAAAGTTTCTGGCCCTCCAGGCCTGAAGTTGGACAGCCCTGGATTAAACAAACACATCTTTCAGATAACAAATGTCCAAAATCCCCCATTGGGGTTTCAGCCGTTAGCAATATAAGATTTTCAAAATATATTATTTTCTGCTCTGTTTTTTAATTGGTTGCTAGCTCTTGAATTAACATTTCTCCATCTTCTTTCAAGCAGTACAGAATAAAAATGAAAATTCTGAAAAAAACTACGAGATCATTCCTATATCACCAGACATGGACTACAGAGAAGGATCCTCATTGGAGCTTTCCCCCTCTGACAGCTCAGACGGAACATACATGTGGGACGAAGAGGGGTTGGAGCCCATCGGGAGTGTCCATCCTTGCGGTAGCTACGAGTCCTCGGAGATGAACAGCATAGTATGTATATGTTTTTCTACTCTAATATGGCATACTTCTTCCCTTACTCGTTATTACGTGACAAATTTAGTGCTAATATTGCTAAAGATTATCAAAAAAGCTGCACATAGATAATTACTTTGCTTTGTTTGATGTGCCTTACTATCCATCAGATATTTTAGTGTTTGTGCTTCATGAGAATCCTCCCTTTTTTGTCCTGGGGAGTAGGTTTGTTTTGCCATCTCCAGGAAAGGATCAGTTGACTAGACTGTGTTACAAGCGTCATGTCGGAGGATGTGGATTATTCTTATTTGGATGATTAGCAATCCGAAGCATTTGTGGGATGTTTTTACCCATACATCCGAGCCGTACCTCAAAAACTGTGCAGTACTGACATGGAAAACATCATGATGGCCAGAGCTTCCCAGAAAATGCACAGGGAAATGCATGAAGAATAGGCTGCCACTCATTTTTGCCGATGTTATGGGCACAGAAGGGCACTGCCTAAAACCACCATTGGACTTCCCACACAGTAGTCTGAAACCATTGGGAATGGCAATGCTGATTGCCAAAAGCAACCTAGAATTGTGGGGAATTCATTTTCTTAAATCCCAAAAATGGGTGCATTACCAGTACTCACCACTATCAGAAAGCCGGCGTTTTAAAACAACACCAGACTTTTTTCTTTTTTGTGTAAAACTGAATAAATGAACCCAAAGCAGGCCAAAGAAAGACTTACTGAGAGGTGGATCCAATGTAAAGTTATATTCTGAAGTGACTTGAAGGTTTATAACAAGACTGGCTGAGCTGTGGATTTCAGCAGTTTAAGTAAATTTGGACTGAAAGACACTAAACATCTAAATGTTTAAAAGAAATGAGTGACCTACTTTTGAGTGTCACATAGGTTGCAATTGTTTAAATGTCATAGTTTTAAACTTAGAATCAGCATTCTAGCTGCATATGTAAAAATGGTTAATTTTATTTGAATGCAGAAAACTGGGTAACTAAAAGTGACATTAGCTGGGACCTGGCTGAAGGAACTGAATTCTGCCCACCAGCTACCCCCGACAGGAGTTGAGACTTGCACAACAGCTGTGTTCCCAGGCCTACCTGCCTTTTGCTGCTCCCACCAAAAGGGATATGACACTTCTCTGATTGAATTACCTGGGCTCTGCAGGAAATTGAACAAAGCCCTGTCCTGACTCGGGCAAATGTTTTATTGGTGGGAGTCGTAAATGTGGCTTCCTCCTGGAAGGAAAGGGGAGGAGCACTGCATGTGAGAGCAAGCTGGCTTGGCAGAAACTGGGAGGGGGAGAAACTGGAGACGGAGGCTGAGCTTGAAGAAACTGGACAAACTGGTTTCTACACCATATGACTTGGGAAACCACACCCCTGTAGCCAGAATATGGTTTTAGAAAAAGATGAATAACTCATAGTACGGACTTGTCATAATTATTTAAATGATACCATAATTCTTGTGATTTTTCTGCCCACATTTTAAGAGGTTTTTAGAACCAGTGGCATGATCTGGGGGCAAACTAGCAGTTAAGAGGGTATTACTTAAAATGTATGCATGTTAAAAGTCTGATACTTCATCAAATAATGCCTGCATGCCTTGCACACATTTGGGTAAATTTGAGTAAGAATCTGATATTGGTGACCTGACCAAAAAGTGAAATATGTTGCCATTTCTGAATGCAAGCTCCCAGGAAGAGCAGATTTGGACAGGGTATACCTCCTGTGATATGTGATGGGTGCATGTAATTTTAAACAAATGTGTACCTGTGCAAATATGTCTTTTGGGTCAAAATATAGATTGTGTGTAATTTGACAGGGGTGGGTTCTCTGTACCATAAACAGACCTCATCATGATGACACTTCCTCCTCTTCCCCTTGATTGGGGGAATGAAATGAAGTGGCCAATGACAAGTGGAGAGGGGTAGGGCCTAGGAAGCTAGCCTCTCCACCCATTTTCAAAACACATAAAAGCAGACAGTCAGGACAGATAGAGACATTCAATTCCATTTGCTGCGGAGCATGCTGCCGGACCATACAACATCCAGAGATCCAGACTTCAAATCCATCAATCTCCAGAATCCAGAGAGGCTAGACCAGCAGAGCAGAGCTGACCCAAACCGCTGTTAGCAGAACCAGAGAGCTGACCCAGATCACTGTGAAGAGACCCAGACCAGACCGGAGTCCAGTCCAAAACCTGACCAGATCCGTGGCGAGGCCTAATTCAAAAATATATTGTGAGTACCTAGCAGAACTGTGCAGAACCAATCTCTTAGTTAAAATAATATAATTCAATCTATTTTAATCTAAGTAGAACTGCCTAAAAGCTGTCACCTGTCATTTTCTAGCTGCTAGCTGTCACTTGTCACTTTGAACTTTTAAAATTTGAAATCTGAAAAACGACCTTTACCATATCGCTCATATCTCCGTGACCGTTTGTCGTAGAGACTTGCAGTAACTTTCCTCTGAAAGCTGGGAATCTTGGCTTTTCAACGAACCTAGAACCGCATTCCTATTCCATACACTTTTGCCGCAATCGCGAAAAACGCACTCGCGAATTTTGCCGCGATTTGCAAATTTCTCCACGTGTGAAAACCGCAGCTTCATTGCTTTCCTTGCTAAAAAATTTGTTTGCCTCTTAAGAACCAATCCCTGAATCATTGCTAGAGTGAGCCTGGACTAATATTAACTAGATACCACTCACCCTGAACCTCTAGAGGGATATAAAAGCATTTTAGCATATTTTTCACTTCATTGCCAGCACATATAAAAGCATTTTAGCACATTTTCCAATATAGTGCTATCACATATAAAAGCATTTTGGGCCTGTGTTTCAAACTTCTGTAGTCTAAGCTTGCTGGGGTGAACTGAATTACATTTGATTGCATTTCTGAGAACTGTGTGCTTTCCTTCCATTTCCTTGCATTGCATAAAGGGGGGAGGGGATTGCCAGAGAAAAGTGATTACATTGTTTTGTTGAAATCATATTGAGTATTTTCTGTATTGCATTTTCATTCAACATTCCATCCATCTGAATTTATATAAAGCATTCTCTACCACCTTATTCTTCTGTTCCTATTCACAAGTGTGCTAGTGCCAGACTATCCATTATTGATTACTGCTCAGATTCAGTGTGATATTCAATTATTAATTTATTATAAAGCGTGATATATATATATATATTGTTTAAATTATCAAATAAACCCTTAAACTTGCAAAACAGAACTACTTCTTGGCTCAGTGGGGTCAGGGGGATTCCAAGAGAGGGGTGTTATATAGGGGTAGTCATCCAGAACGCATGAACTGGACATAAAGATATATCAATAAGGGTTTCCATTCAGTATCCCAGACTAGGCATTGACTTAGCTGTAGTGTTGAATTGAATCCTCTTACACATTCCACCTTGCACAAATGAAGCCATTTTTGCCTGTTTGAATGCCAAGCTTTATAGATACCTCATTCCCATGCTGTATTATTAACATAAGCAATGGCAATATTTGACACAAAAATAATAAAATGTCATGGAAATGCTGAGGTAAACGCAGGAAACCGTGGGCGATAATTTGACACTTTCTTCTTCCATGCCTTACTAGAACGGGCCAAAACTATATAAATCAGCCTGGCCTGACCTGCTAGGCCATGTCCCCTCTGCATGAGACCAGGGGGAATCCCAAACGGTGAGCAGTATCCACAGCTAGACATGTCCACTCACTTTAGGAGACTTAACCGAGAAAAGGAATAGCACATAAAACCGTGCTCTTTCTAGAATTTTAAAAGGACAGGTTTTAACTTTTTTCATGGCATTGAAATGTCAGTTTGAGGACAAATGCCTACTGTTGAAAATGTATGCACACCGAATTTCCGAATGCTTATACCTGATAACTCTCCATTAAAAGAGCAGATTTCTGGAAGACGCCCGGCAAGGCTATTGCTAAAGTATATGAACCACATTGACTACTCTTTGACAACCTTTTCCAACATATCCCACAGACCTTTCAGTCTTAATAAACGGTGCTGTTCCATTAACACAAACATTTAACATATTTGATGTGTTGTCTGCCTTGGTAGCAAAATGTTACATTACTCTTATGTCCTGTCCCCCCCCTTCCTTAATTCTCATGCAAGAATGAAGCATACTGTGTGATAGCATTATATTCCAAAGGGATGCTGTGGCTCATGAGCAACCAAGCATTGCATGGGACCGCCATCCTTTGCACAGCTATGATTATCACATAGCAAACAAGCACCTAACTGGAAAAAAACATGTTTTCTTTCGACTTTTGCCTCTAGTACATCTGGCATGGGCTTTAGACACTGTGCTTGTCGCAGCAAAGCATTTTCCGATGGTGACCCACACTGTTTATGTAAAGTCTTTGGGGTCTGATTATAGGTGGAATCAGTTCATTTTCTGTGACTCTATCCGGGCATTAAAGACTTGACTTGGATGGTGGGAAGAGATCGTCCATCATAGTTCTACAGATAAAAGAGTCACACTTATCACAAAGCTGTCCCTCCTACTGCAAATTACCAAAGTTGCCTGATCTTTTATTCAACTACACCTGTTAAGGAATACTCTATTTCACTTTCCTAGAACAAGTTATATGTAGTAATGGCTTTTCATTGAAGGAAGCCTATGACGTACTTTTTTATACTGGCCTTGTCAAGCGTTTTATGTCCCAGATGGCCTCAACAACACACCTACTCTCGATGGTTCAAGGGCTTTTATTGTAATGTTTTGATTGGGGCTCATTAAGGGCCATCTTCTTCTCTTGTCTTCCATGGCCTTTTCCGTTCTTAGGCCTGACGTCCCTAAATCCCAAGATGGTCACAAAGTATTAGTAATACCTACTTTCTATGATCTGGATGACTACTGCTGAGGGCCGAAAGACAGTCCCCATATCCATCTAGCTTCCCCCAGGAATGTCTTGGTGACTCCTGACAAGGTCTCACGAATCCCCAAAAGGTCTTAAGAAGTTGTGCCTTTCAATCACTCCGTTCTCACTTAGCCTTTCCCTTTCACACCCTTGTACTCCTTGCCTTGATGTTCTTTCCTTCTCTTCTTCCTTCTTCTTTGTCCTTCTGATGTCTGCATCTTATTCCTTTGACATTACCCAAACAATGCACGCTACCTGGTTCCTTGGTCTCCCTTTTATAGTCCTCCACCTCCCATTGGCCTTGTTACCTCCGTGTTCTCTGGGCCAATCGCTATCATGTTGTTCCCATCAGGGTTTTGTCATGCAGGAACGAGGCTACAAAATGCCTTTGAAGCTCCTCTCTGTCATCAAGCGCTGGTCTGCCGGAATTCAGCAATGGTGGCACGTGAGAAATACAATCACTCCCAAGTTCTTTCAAGCGTGTTTTGGAGCTGCCTTTTTGCAGATTTGTAGCATGTACCACTCCTCGTCCCAGCTACTCTTTGTCAGCTCGTTGTTGGTTTGCTCATTCCCTCTTCCACCTCAAGGACTTATGGGACCTGGAGTCTTAAAAAAGGGAAAAGAACACTGGCAAGAACAGGGCATAGTTGCTATGAAGTAATAACAAGTTGTTGGCAATTAACTTAAACGGCGACCAGTCAGGTTGTACTGTAGGCAATGTATGCTCCATTTGACTGCCAGACACTAGAGTTTCACCATTTGATAGTTTTTGTCCCTAAGGAAGAGCTTGCAGGTGCTGTACAATATTGGTTACTCTTCCCCCCCCTTCTGAACCTGCGATAGGACTGCCCTCAGCCCCACTGAGAAGGCATCATTTTGGAGCAGGAATTCCAGGTAAAAGTTGGGCATGATGAATACCGGGCTCTTAAAAAGATGGGCGTTTGGTTTCTCAAAACCTGTTTGGGCCTCTTGGTCCCAGCATACCAGGGTGGGTTGGGCCTTGGTAAATTTCTGTCAGGGATGCTGCAAGTTCTGAAAAGTTATGGATGGACCTTATCCTACCAGCCCAACACAAGCTTGAATGTCCTTTTAGGTTATGGGCAGTAGAGCACTCTGGACGGTCTCCATTTTAATGTGGCAGCCCCAACCCATTCTCAACTTGGAATCGAAGATATTTTAAGGAAGACTGGGCCAAGTGACTTTTGCTGGTTTGGCCCCAAGTTGGGGTCTTTCTCAGTTGATCAGACTGCGACCAGGTGTCTCAGTCATTCTCCCAGGTCTTGCTATATATCACAATGTTGTCTAGATTGTGTTATATTGCAAGACCTGCAAAGATACAGGGTCAGGATGCAGTCTGTTAGGTGCCGAAACACAGTGGGAGAGCCGTGGAGGCCAAATGGCAAACTGTGAATTGAGTCCTTCAGATGTTTGAAAATGCAGTCTTTCACTTGCCATTTTAGTCGAGAAGCACCTGCCAGTGACCCCCTTCTCCCTGGGAGTTCATGTTTAAATGACAAAGGCATCTCCCATAGCTTCAACCAGTGTGTCTCGATTGGTCATGAGGTAGGCATCCAATGTTGAATGTTACATTAAGCCCTCGGAAGAAGATACACAAATGTAACCTGTTGTCAGGTTTTAGCACCAGATCCACCAATGAGTGGAGCGTGCCACTCACTGTAGGATCTTTTGGTTGCTCCTAGGGCCATCATTTTCTTTTCAACTTCCTTGCCTTAGGTGGACGTTATGGTTTCAGTCTGATCACTCTCCCAGGTGGTGTCTGGATCTTGTGGACAACCCCTGGTACCGTATCTGGTTTTGGAGAGAGTGCATCTAGATACCTCTCCAGCATTTTGCCAGTTCTTTGTGCTTGATTGTAGACTGACCTGGAGGAATTGTGATTCCATGGACTTTGGTTGACAAGGGAATCTCTGGTTATTGTCTCTTACAGAGACAGGAGCTGGGGATTGCTGTTCCTTAGAACTTTATTTTTGTATGGGATCTTTATTCGGTTTCAAGCACGGTAAGCGTTTATGTTCCATTGTCCAGGATTGAGTTAGTCGGGTCAAGTATGGGGAAAGGACCTCTCAGTAGGTTTTGTAAAATTCAGAAGTGAACCCATCATGGCCTGGGGCCGTCTTTTTGAGGGATTTAATAGCCACCATGACCTCTTCTACAAGTATCAATTTTTCAAGTTGTGTGACGTAAGTGAGTGAGGGAGAGCAGAGAAAGTAACAGGGGCCAGGCAGTCGCTCAAAGTTTCAGTGTTTGTGGACTGGGGTGGGGAGAGGGGGCACGATCTAGATGCAACGTGAGATTTGTAGACCCAGGTAAGTTTATCTTCTTCCGTCAGCTGGAGCATGGCATCATCTAGCAAACCTTGAATATTGTTGCAAGCTCTGTGTTTGGCTAGTTTATGAACCAGGGTCTTAATAGCATTTTTCGCTCTAGTAGGGCATGGGATGTCCTCTCTGCCAAATGAATGTTAAGTTTGGACATAGCTATATTCAAGTGGCACCTCGCTCTGAGGGAGCCTGAGAGCTTGTGTGGCCCTGGCGCAAAAAAGCCCTAGTGCTTGTAGCGTGCCAAACTGCACCTGTCATGGCGTAAAGGTTTCCAAATATGCTGCAGTGTTTTAGAAATAGGGCGCACTTTGCCCTAGTGCGAATGCTGTGCAAACCTACACATGCACCAGTGCAAAGCTTCTGTAATCTGGACCCAGTTAAAAATAACATGCTGCAGTTTTGCTCTTAAAAGACCAATGGGCCCTCAAGCACTTATGTCCCAGGCCCCTGCCCCGTTGTTAGTGGTGAGGTCTGATAAGAGGATCCTCCCGTGTTTAGCATCATGTAGCTGTTGGTTGTACTGCGTCCTTGTTATCCCCCACTACACAATCCCTAGGGTTAGGCAGGGGGCATCCTCACAGAGGACATAGACGGTATGTAGCATACATCATTATAAACCAGCAATTAAAGACCTCCGTATTCAATACAACTATGCACTTGCATTATCACATAGCCGAATCTTACTGCGATGTGCGGGGTGAGTGGATGATGAGCCAGAAAGGAAAAAGAGTGTATAGCAAGGGAAAGACACTTCAACGTTTTGTCTGATTATTGTTCTTGCTAAGTATTCAATTTACGACATTTATTCATATCGCCAGAATAACATATTGCAAAATCACATTCCATACTTTCAATCTTGCGTGGCGTTGATAACTCTCAGTTCACTAGTTCCACGGGCTCAGTTCAGGAAGCCAATAAAGTAACACTTTACTCAAGTAGATTTAATACGACAGATACTGCAGCAGCGATACCGAATGCGCATATTATTCACTTGGGATTTTGTAATGTGCGAAGTGCATACGGAAACTCCTTCTGACAGTCATGTTCTTGCGTCTATAGCTTTGTTATGAATGTTCTTGTCATGCGTAACTTTGTGAAAACAGAGATCACACGAGAGGGCTTGTGGGGTTGGTGCACCTTGTCTTGTGATAGATGGGAGCTTGCAGCCTGGGGTGCGGCGGATAAGTGGGCAAGGAGTGGTTCTCACTTCATTTCATTGGCAGTGTAATTAGCCAGTGAGGCTGTACCAAAGCTGCCATAAACAGGGTGTGGCAGATCAAGTTCCAGCAAATGCAATAGGACGCATTCATTGTGTCTATACGGCCATAACAATAAGTTACGCTTCTTGTGGGAGGGCACGCGAGAAACATCTCCATTATAAAGGCTGCCTGATGATGTATGGAAACGTGAATGTTTTGGATCCTGGCCCACGTTAATCCCAGAGACCCTTCCGCGCCAGGCAAAAACATAAGACGTGAATAAATTATCATTTTATGTAGCTAAATAAGCGAGCCTTCATCATTCCTAGTTATATTAAGTTTTTCGGTTATACAAATCCATACAACTTTTTGGTAAATCATGAAGGGTAATTTCAGTTAATATTACAACAATGAAATTAAATCACTCTGCGTGCAAAAGAGCCTTGGCCATTCTATGGTGTGCCTGTTTGCAAAAGCAGAGTAGCAGAATTCAAGACAAACCATGAAAATAGTTACAGGTATACTGTCCCGACCGGTCGTTGTCTGGTACCAGATATTGTACATTCAGATCACATTTCAGAATCGGCCAGCCATAGGCAGTTGGGCCTAATATCTTTAGCTTGTAGAAGCAGATAATTTACCTGTCATTACATAAAGGATTTGCCGAATGTGGGAGAGGTATGAAAGGTTACTCTTAGACATTGGACCATACTCTAATCGCTGCAGTCATCTGCAGAGACCCTTTGGAGGAACCAATGGGATTGGTATATCCATTCTGGCATGGGGCCATCTCAATCAAGTAACTAACACCTCACAAATACACCCTTCCTCCATTTCATAGAGATTGCCCATCTAGTTTAATGCCTTCATTAAGCCATGCTTGGAATCCTTTGTAACTCCCTCATGGTCTGAGGAGTGGGTGTTAAAAATTGGGGGAAGATCACAAGACTTCTATAAACAGGACTATAGCTAACCATGGCAGTGACTATAATAAAGCAAAAGGACTCTTGGTACCAGGAAAGACCAAGAAGATGGACCTTTTCTATCTCTGCCCCAAGGCTCTGCAACCTCCTCCCGTCAACAGATCACCCTCGCTTATACAGTTCAGGAAGGAGCTCTAGAACCTCCTTCAAGGAATGGCTCCTCCCTAAGACATAGGTCCACACACCGTCCACTCCCCACCCTACCTTGGACTGTGTGATCTGCTTCACACAGTTTCCTTCCATGGTTGCTTGTAGATCACTCGTTGCCAAATTGCCAGCCTTTCGCCTGCCCCTCCCCTGTTCATCCCACCCAATTTCCTTGTTTCTCTTCTGCCTTCTCCGTGTTCTCCCCCCCTATGATTGTAAAGCATGCAGTTGCTTCCTCAAGCAAGGTCTGCTGTCAAGAAAATACCCTTGTAATAATGTTTTTAAAAATACCAGCACAAGACTTGATGCTCAAGGTACAATAGACGAGAACGAAATCCAAGCCGTTAAATCTCCCTTTATCGTTGAGTCCCTTACTTTTGAAAGGACATTTCTAAGCCTGCTTCTGCCACTCCTAGTAGGGGCAGTTTATATTGAATGCAGTTTTAAAGACTGCAATAGTTCCTGGGGTACAATATGATTTTTGACCATTACTTTAATAAGCCACAATGTCTGGTGCAGGAAGGGAAGAAGGGATCATCTAGCAATGATATCCTCAACTCTTACTTTCACACTGAAATTTCATATAATTTCATATATTTTATGTAACAAAGTAGAGGGAGCATTTTTGTGGGTTCACTTTCCAATCCAATGACAACCTGGTTACAGCAAACTGCCAAACCACATTTCTTTTTTGTTTGCTTAGCTTACATCCTCAGATTGCAGAATAAGGGCAATATAGTGTTAGAAAAATAGACCGAAGTTGTAGGCGCTAAAATTCTCATTGAGTATTTTGTATAGCCTGGATGGACGAGACCCACGAGGAAACCTGGGTACACAGACCAATTAATAGACCTGCCAGCCAGTTCTGCGTCATTATTGATTAGAGACTGTCCGAGAGTGGAAAGTACAGGACAGGACTAGCACTTGTCTGTCCATTGTTATAGGAGCGTCCATTTAATGAGTTTGCTGAGTATTTGTTAAATATACTATAATCCTAAACACTACATTTATTAGTGTTTGGGATGACAACATCTTTAAGGTCACGTACAACGCTGATGGGTACCCCTGCTATGTTGCCAAAAGGGTAGCTGCGCCCAAAGTACGGTGCCGAAACCGCTGGCACTCAAACACTCGCAACAAAAGAGGGTTTCACGCATCGGGGTCTGAATGACCCGCACACCTCTTCTTCATCACGCCCGGTGAAACAAACCAACAAGGTACCTACCAAAGTTGCGACGCTTCGCCACAATATCTGACGTTTTTCAGCCCCTTACTTCTCTCGGTGGCGGTTATCCTGGAGGTTGGGCTCAACAACATCAAAGGTATCAACAACCTAGCCTACAACTCCCAGGAAACCTAATTTTGCGTGTAGTTCCAACTATGCGGAACGTGAGCTCTGACGGGCTTACGGCGCTCCGCCTCCTGAGTATATTAGGCACTGCAGCGGTAAGGATGCTGCTTCTGATTAAAGTTGCAACCGGCATCCGAAGTTTCGTCTTCTGTGCCTTCCAGTCTTCCTGTGTATCAATTCCTGAGAATTCTCAAATACTTTTGACTTCCTGTGTACCGGACCCTTGCTTGCTCTACGGTTTGCTTGTTTCCTGATTTTGTACTGTTTCTGCCTACCTGTGTACCAGACTTTTGCCTGTCCTACGGATTGCTTTCTTCCCGATTCTGTACCGTCATTAGCCCGCTTGTGTATCGGATTTTGCTGCCTGTTTACTGGATTGCCTTCCTTCTGTCCTGATTCATTCACCACCGCCTTCTCTTCCCAGCTGATTTCCAGTACTGTGTACGTTACCATTCCAGTGTTCTTTTGTGGATTTCGACTCCATTCCGAGGTTTTGGATTTGCTCCCTCAAGTGCACTTAAGGACGCTTTGCTGATTAAACACAAAACACTTTTTCTGAAAGTGCACACAAGGACGCCTTGCTGAATACTGTGCACCTACCCGTATCTAGTGCATCCCTCGTGCCGCCCGGGTATAGCTTCCCTACTAACCTTACTGTTTATTGTTTTGTACCTCCGTTGTTCTAGTTTTATTTCAACTCCTGTCCAATTCCTTCTGGTAAGACTTCCTTCATTTCTATTTCTATCTGAATCTATTCATTTCTTGCCTGAATCCTCAAAATAGAAGTTAATTTCTTTTCTGTACTTATAGAGGAAATTCCATTTCTGTTCCTTTTCGATGATAAGGGGAGTGGGTGACCGAGGTACTTTGTGCTTCTGAGAGGCTTTTCTCTTTTGATGATCTTTGCTTTTTCCAAGTATTTATCAATTGTCCTTTTTCTTTTTAGCTGGGTCCGTGGCGGTGTGTTCTCCCCGCTCTTTTGGGTGATCAGTCTCTCAGTCTCTGTTTGTAATCCAGTACAACTGAGGGTCATATCATCAAAAAGAGCTTATTCCCTCAACAGAGAGGAGGCTCAGGTGGAGGCTCCATCTCGAGCTCTTCAATCAACATCCAGTACTTCCTTCCTGGTCGCTTGCCTGAAGCACTCTCCGGCCGGTGAGTAACAGAGGGCGCACCAACTAATCCAATAGTTTTGGCTTCTAGGTGGTGCAAAAAAAAAAGTCGAGTCATATTTTTCGACCCAAAATTACCTTTAAGTGTCTCCAAATGAGAGAATGTCCCCAACATTAGCGTGTTGGAAAGATTGACATTTTGGATTATTGCAAAGGAATAGTTTCTAATTAACAAGCATTATTTGTAATGTGTTTCATTTTAACGGGATGAATAAGTGCTTGTGTTAGTCTGAAAATTAGGACTGCCCCTCACATAACCAGCTGAGAAGTAGCCAGCTGTGAAATAATGCTTGAATATATTTATTCACTTTTGCTGTTTATGCTCCTTCCCCTTGAAAATCATTGTTGAACATTACGTTTGAAAATGTCTTTGAGACCACAGCGAGACTCGGCCGTCCCCTAAATACAGTGCTGGAAATGGGAACATTTGACTGGGGGAAATGTCACCTCTTTGGAGGGGTGGGGCTGTTGGAATGAGGGGCGGGTCCAAGGGGCGTGGCCCCAGCCAAGTTGCGCAACCCAGTATCTCTTCATAGAACCCAATCATGGCGATTTGCAAGAAAGCAAAGCACATTTTGGGAATGTCATAATGTCCACAATTGTATATGTTAAACATGTCTTGTAGTGATTCGCTTAAATCTTATTGATTCTCATTGAATACTCTTCCGTTTTGATTGGTCACAATATTCACCCTAATAAAGAGATATCTGTACATTGCAGGACATGTATATCAGTTTGAACAGCTGCAGCACAGTATGCAAGGCTTTGGCACTTCCCAGTGCCGAGAGTTCTGAAAGCTCATTGAGGAGCTGGTTACTCCTGTGTGCAATTAGTGCCTACGCCCCTGGGCCTGGGGAAAGGGCTGCACACAGTGGAGTTATAGGAGGTGTGAGCAACCTGCGCTTTGACGAGCAGACAGTTTTCAGAAGACTGGGCAGCGCTGCGCAGCAAGTCTTCTGAAAGCGGTCTGCTCGTTGAGGTGCAGGATCTGGAACAGTCATGTATGTGCTGGCCCCTGGTTCTGGGGGACGGGGCGGGGCTCCGGCAAGATGTTTGTTGCCGGAGCACAGCTCCGTCTTGTTCTGGCCTATTCCCTGTGCTTCCTAAGTACTAATGCTAGTAATCACTGTTAATGTACCAGCAGCGCTGGCTAATGGGTCACATCCGAGATCCGTCATCTGTTCTCTAGCCGGATTTCGTGATCCGGCTTGCCTCTGCCCCAGCCCGTCAAACATCCGTGGACAGTTAGCTCACATGTGATCTAATGTGCTTTGTGCGAGCGCACTGTGTGCACAGTGCACGCGCACAGAGCACATTAGATCACATAGGCCCATTGGCATATCGAGAGGGGGTGGGAGCAGCTGCGGGACATTTATCCGTGGGATACCTCTCCCTTTCAACACCTCAATGTGGTACCCAGCGGGAAAGGTGTCCTGCTGGCAGTACCATGTGTGCCGAGTAATTCCTGCTCAGCACGCTCATTGTCCTGGCAGCAGGACACCTTACATTTTCTGAATGGGAGAGGTGTACCGCTACCAGGACAATGCCCCAAGCAGCTCCAGGCAGCCTAGGGCCTCTCACGCTGCTCTGTGTAAACAGAGCATTAGAATGTGAGCCGTTAGGCACTGATGGGAGAGAGGGGAGGACTATTAGCAGGGACTTGTGTCCCTTTAGAAATGGGAATGGGAGTGATAAGTGTGCATAACGTTGCATGCTTTATGAAATATTGACTATGGCTTTAAAACCCAAAGGGGGTTTGGTAGGCTCACGTTGAATGCAGGATTGGATTGGGGGGGGGGTGCGGGGGATGAAACTAAAGCCATACTTTTATTGCTCAACTTATTTCTATGGCAATGTATGCAGTGTACTGTTAGTTTACTATGAAAGGCTAGTTCATTATGTAATGTGGTTTGCTTCCAATGCATAGCTATAAAAAAGTATTATTTAAGCACATGACATGCGAAGCAAAACCTTAATAAATACGTACATCAGATAAACCTGGGAAGATTTGCTCAGTTGCTTAAATTGTCCACATCCGGGTTTCACCATTTAACCAGAGTGTGATACTGGGCAAATCATTTAATCACACTGTCTTATCTGCAGCTCTGTAAGTGATTCTGATTCACTTCATAGTTTAATTTTCATGATATTATAAAAAAAAGCCCTGCGACTATAGTGTTGCTTCATATATAATAGTGCAATTTAGATATGTTGCGCCACAAAGTTATTTGCCACTTGGTTTACTTACGGCAATTTATTCTGAAGTCCTTTCCATGGTGCCTCGAGGTATCAAAGACGATGCTCCTTGCAATGTCCTTTTCTGTGAAGTCACTTCTGGTGGTGCAATCCATATGCAAATTAGGAGGTTTGCATGTATTTTGCCCCAGAGCACCTGGACCAAGCCCGCTATAGATTTGTCTCCCACATCTGTAATGACGATGCATTTAACATTTTTTTTGTTACTTGTTAAACTGCCATCTGCCACTAATTTTACCCAAAAAGTAGATTGCGGCGGGGGTGACCAGTTTGGGGGCGTGAATGAGACTGTACGGAATTTTGCGGACTGCATTTAGGGGGGGAGGGGGATTAGAGGAGTAACGGGACTTTTTTTTTTCGTGGCTCAACTCGCCCTCTCCCATTCTTGCAATGCTGGATACTCCCCTGCCGAGGACAGCCCCCAGGTTCACAGAGGGTCAAAGACCCTGTGACAGCAGAAAGCACACTTTGCACACAGAGCAGAATCCATTTGGAAAACACAATGATCACCGAGCCCCCAGATTCGCAGTTGTAAACTGCTCTGTGTGAGCACACTGTGCACACAGAGCATTACATCATCGAGCCCGGAAAGCTTGGGGGCTCGGTGATCATTGCCTTACTTAAACAGATTCTGGTATTTGTAGTCTTGAGAAGATGGCTTGAAAAGTACACACATCATAGCAAGATGCGAACACGTATTTTACCATGGTTTGTGTACTTTTCAAACCATGAAAGAAATTGCTCCATTTTTTAAAACTATTTCATCCTTTGATCAGAGTTCAACTGCCAGCTTCTCCCCCTCTGGACTCCGCCTCTTCAGAACTCCTTCCTCCTCCATACTCCGCGCCCACCCCTTGTGATCCCCCTGCATATGTTTTCCATTTCCACCACTGTGTACCAGTGCTTAAGCAAGAGGTCAAGAAATGGGGCGTCCAACAGAGACGACGCATCTTCCCCCTGCTCAGCTGTAGGCTGGCTTATGTTTTTCTACCCACGTAGAATTTGGCGCATTTTTTTTGAGTTGATGCTTCTTTAGGAAGCAGCACTGGGCCCTCGGGTTTGACTCCAGGACAGCTGCCAAGTATGCTTGTGCGTTGTCCCGTTTAGACCCCCAAGAAAGCAGCAGGGCTGGAGGCCGCATTCTCTTCTGCCCCCTACCCCTTTGTCGAAGCCCCTGGGTAAAGCGTGGACACAGCTGCAAGGAGCAGCTGTGTTCTCCAGAGATAGTTTTTCCTAGTTTTAGAATCTATTGTATTTATTTTTTACATTTGTAAAGTGCCCAAGCACAAGGGCATCAGGGCGGAAACATGACGCGAGGGGCTCCCGTGAAACTATCTCTGGCAGCAGCATGTCAGCCCTACGCTTCTCTCTTCCTGTTTTTGGCCCAGACAGGTGAAATGGGACCAACCCACGTGTTGAAGCCAAACGGGACTATCGTTAATTGTCAAATTGATTTTTTGAATTTCACAAGAAATGTCGGCAAACCCTTCCTTGAGGCGAACTTCTGCTTCAGGCAGCAAATCACCCGTTTACCGAGCCTCAAAACCTATTACTGATGCTTAACCATCTCAAAGGTTCCAGCAAAGTGCCCATCATGGACGTGAAACCTGATTTCATTTGATGGTCAACCACAAAATAATTCTATCTTCAAAAATTAGAAAACTTCAGTGCAACTTGAAAATAGACACAGGTCGATACGTCAGTCTGTCATTTTTACAAACCGTTAATATTGATTTTCCAAATTCATTCTTTGCTATTAAAGCACATTTTTAAATAATCTTTGCTATAACTTTCTCATCTTGTATGTATTTGGAACCAAATTCTTGTTTTCATTCTTGCCATTTTCCTTTTGTTCTTTTTTTTCCTTGTTTTTCACTGCGCATTTTCTTGTGATAAAAATTGCCCTTTAAATCTGACTCACGTTATTAGAATATTATTATGCACAATACACATGAATATAAAGGAAGAGAACGTTCAGTATTTAGTTTGATAGTATTGCATGTAAGGGAGCGCCATCTTGTGTTCATTCTTTAAATAGCGGCTTTGACATTTAAAAGGAGCTTTTCGGATTATACTGAAACGGAACAGCATACAAACTACAGAATATGGTATGGAGGTGCACGCACTGCTCGAATGACCATGTCGACGTGCAATAGATGCCAACTTTTCACAGTGGTCTCCAGGGTCACTTATGCATCACCCACATTCCCATAGCCCGCACTCAAAATATGTGCATAATTTGCAAAGCTCCACCCACCTCATATTGTAAGATAAGAACAGCTATTGGTCCGCCAAACTGAGTTAGTATTCAAAAAAAGTAACATGTTTTTTGTAATAAATGGTTTGTAGGTTTTTTTAAAGTATATTTCCAATGTAATTCATTTTAGTTCAAATTTTGGTTTAAAATGATCCTTGATTTTCGGTCCTCTACAGGATGCTGGCTCATCAGGGGGCTATAGATGGTTTAACGTTTAATATTGCTAGTGCATTTTTAACTTGTTAGCAATTTCCTGAGGGTTTCTACAGTTGCAAAATTGTTTCTTTTCGTCGCATGAGTGCGCATTTGTATTTTATTTGTAGGATGTAGTACCGCATATATGGCCTCAAAATCAATTTCTGGGGTTTCTCTTGTTTGTGGCTGTAATCCCCCTTAGGTGCGGTTTGTCTTGTCTGACAGTTGTGCTTCTTAAATCCTTCTTTAAGAGGCTGGTACAATCTGTGATTGTCGGCGTGTTGGCTTAACCTTCACCCACCAAACTAGAAGGATAAAATGCACATTGAGAACAATTGCATTAAAATTAGAAAAAAAGTGAATTTACTTTTATTTACCTTTCTACAATAGTGTTTAATAGCATAGATAAGTGCATTTGCCCCAATAGAGGTGACAGTTCCTTTGTTGACTGATTTGTGCTTAGTTTGACAGATGAGCACTACATCTTATTAGCATCACTCTGCGTTGTAATTTGAGTTGCCCGTTGATAGGTATCAGAAGTGATGGGATTGCACTGGAGTGCCTTGTGATCTTAGTCTGAACTTTGATGTGTTCACTAGCAGTGACTTTATTGAAAATTTGAAACCTCAATATTAAATACATGTAGTGATGGGGCAAACACAGTTACCTGAACTTGCAATTTACCGAATTGTAAACGCTTGTAGATCAGTGCACGGTTTATTTTCAGAAATGAGCATTATATTAAAGCCAGCCCTGTCAATAACGTGTGCGCCTGACTCTGAAACACTTAACTCGCTTTTTTTCTTGGAGATGTGGCAGAAAGGATATACCCTTCTGGGCTGAAAAATATGCAAATACTCCTACGTCCCGCCCCCTTTCCTCCACGCTTGTGGGACATCTCTCCGTCCTGTGTGACGGGACCGGAGCACTTTGTAAAAAGCATCCACATTTTTTTCAAAGATGTGTCCCTCCTCTCTTTCCTGCGCGGGGCCCGGCCCGTGGCCGTAACCCTGCCCACCTTGGCTCCGCCCCGCGCATCGCCCGTCAGTCCTTTTCTCCGCTCGATTGGGGCCTGATGCACTTGCATCCTCGGAAGATTTTCTTCCCTTTTTTCCTCTCTGGCTCTCGCTAGCGTTCGTTTACTAGTCTGTCTATGTCTTTCAAATGAGACTTTCCAGATTGTTCATCGTGTCACCGTCGCTTCGCGAGGGCGGATCCCCATCCTCTTTGTTTAGAGTGTTTGGGTCCAGAACACTGTTGTGACTCCTGTTTTTACTGTGACTCCCTTTCGGTCCGGGCACTTGAACGTCGGTTGGAGCGGTGGGAGGAGGTGTTCCGACGAACTCCTCCTTCGCATTTTCAGGCGTTCATCGACGAGAAGAAAAAACACCCGGTAAGTTCTTTACTTTTCAGAGCACCCCGACCGGGGGATACCTTCCCGGGTTCCTCTCGGTCCGGGAGGGGTGTTGATCGCTCTGTTACCGGGGTTCGCCCTGAGGTGCCCGTTGGGCCTAATAATTCGTAAGGAGTTTTCTGAGGGTCTCCGTAAGGGGCCTGTGTTCACCGGAGTACGCTCCGAGGCCCCTCCTGTGGGGGCTGTTTGTAGACCCAGTTCTACTGAGTCGTGGGGTACCGGAGTTTGCTCTGAGGCCTCTGTCGGCTTCCCTCAAAAACAAAACCGGGGTGCGCCCCGAGGCCTTGGCTGGGCTTGTAGTTACCGAACGGATGTTCGAGGCCCACGCAGAAAAGGCTGTTACCGGGCCTGGGTGCGAGGTCCCTCGTACAGAGGCTAAAGCTACCAACAGTTCTGAGAGGGCGGTCAAGGCTTTGTTGGTGAAAGCGCACCATTCCCGCTCTTGTGGTGACACCAGATCTGTTGAGGCGGCAAAGAAGCAAAGTTCTTCTTTTACCGGCAGTGCCGATGTCCTTCCTTCGAAGGCTCAGTTGGCGGTTGGTATATCACAAAAACATTCCAGGCCTCATAGTACCGGCTCGGCCAAGGTTCCTTATGTTAAGGCTAAGATTAAGACCCCTGATCCATCGACGGGGACCCCTACCTCAATTCCTCACGTGCCGCAGTTCCCCTCAGATGAGGACAAAATGGTGCCCGTTCCCGCCACGAACACGACGGCCCTTTTAGGTGCTACCCCTAAAACTACGCCATCGGCTTCTGGTGTAGGGCTCAGTCTCTTGGGTGAACCGAAGGTTCCTTGTGCGCATCCTTACCGGCCGGTTTATGATTGGAACGCCTGGATGCCTCTTCCGCACAATGTTTCGTTGCCTGCGGGGGCGGCTCCTTTGATTTATGTGGATACGTCGGTGGAGGGGCCGGTGTGGCACCCTTCCCCGTTACGTCCCTGGATTTGTCCACCTCATGAGAGGCCTCCTCAGGTTCCGAAACAATCTCCTGAGGATGCCTTTTTCGGTAAATTTCAAGTGCTTATGCGCACCGACCCCATGAGGGAATATTTCAAAGGGCATTTCAAGGAGATATGTCCACTGGCGCCTCTGGCTCCACCTGTTCCTCCGGTGGTTCCACCGGCGCCTCCCTTTCCCGTGGTGCCCCCCCCCCCCTGCTCTCCCGCCTTTGCCTGCATTGTCCCCAGTGGACAAGGCAGTGACTGACACGGCTCAGCAGGATCCTGACCTGTCAGATGACCCTTAAGGCGATCAGGACAATGAGGATCTTCCCCGCTCTATCAGAGCCTTTCATGACCGGGTACTGGACATGATGAGTTTCTTAGATGTTCCGGTGCCCGAGGCACCCGCTCCGCAGGAGGGTGTGCTTTCTGGGGCGTTCACCTTGTCTCCTTTGGAGCGTACCGACCTGTTCCTGCAGAAGGACGTTCTGGCCGAGGTCCGAAGAGTCTGGGAAAAGCCACACTTGGGACTTTTGTCAATAAAAAGATTGACGCGAGGTACAGCCTGCATTCTTCGGAAGAGGTGGCCCTGTCGTCTTGTCCGCCTCCCTCCTCCACAGTGGTGGCTGCGGCCACTTTGCAGTCCAGGCCTACAGCATCCTCTTCCACGACGGCTACTCAGGTTTTGGGAAAGGAGGACAAGCTCCTCGACTCCCTCGGGAGGAAAATCTTCGCCAATTCGGCCTTGCAGCTCAGTCAGGCCAACGCCGAATTGATATTGGCGGGTGCTAACATGCGCATGTGGAAAGGTCTGTCAGAGTTTGTGGAGCACATCCCGGTCGAGAAGCTAAAATATTTCAAAGGAGGACTTTCTGATGCCAGGGTCTTGGCCCAGGATCTCCTGGAGGCTGCGGCTCATCTCATAGACACCTCGGCTTGGGGCCTGATGCTTGGGGTTGATACCTCACGGCAGGCGTGGCTGCATGCCACAAAATTTTCTAAGGAAGTGCATGATAAGGTGTTGGACCTTCCATTCTATGGTGAGGAGCTTTTTCATTCTTCTACTGATGTAGAGCTCACCAAAACCAAGGATAGCACTCAGACGGCTAAATCATTGTCTGTTCTGGTTAAAGCTCCTTTCAAATCCCAGAGACCGTTGTCGTAAAGTCGACCTTCCTCTAGTTTTAGGGGCTTCCCCGACCGCAAATCTCGCAGAGTGGGTACTCCTGCGGGGAATAACCGCCGTAGACAACAGCGTAAGCGTTTTTTCTCCTGTTCCTCAGCTTCCTCGTCGGGTTCAGGTGGCACCGCCACCGATGAGCCTGCCAAATGAGGGTTTTCTGCGCTCGCACGAGACCCCTGTGGGAGGGCGCTTTGCTTCTCATTGGGAGGCGTGGCAGGCTATCACAGAAGACAGATGGGTCTTGTCAGTCGCTCGAGCGGGCTTCCGCTTACCTTTACCCCCTACCCCACCCCTCAACCCTCCTTTTCAGCTGTCGGGCTCACCCTCCCTCAAGGCCGAGGTTCAGAAACTTCTGGACCTCAGAGCTGTGGAACCCGTTCCCCTTGGGGAGCGAGGGGAGGGCTTCTACTTACGGTGCCCAAACCCAACCAGGCTGGCCTGCGCACCATCCTAGACCTTTCCCAGTTCAATCTTTTCCTACCCCAAGAGAAATTCAAGATGATCACGCCCGGACAGATTTGCTCCTCTTTGCAGATGAGCGATTGGCTCAGGGTGGTGGATCTTCAGGATGCGTACATGCATATCCTGATTTGGAATCCACATAGGAGATACCTCCACTTCTCTTTTGGAGAGGAGCACTTCCAGTTTCGGGTGCTTCCTTTTGGCCTCAGCTCGGCGCCGCGTGTCTTTGTGAAGATGTCGGTGACTGCGGCCTATCTTCGTCTCCAGGGTATCCATGTGTACACTTATTTGGACGACTGGCTCTTACGCACCCCTTGTCCGTTGACAGCGGCGGGCAACCTCCAGTCTCTCCTTCAGCTCCTGTTCCATCTTAGGCTGTCGGTGAACAGGCGGAAATCCTCCATGACAGTCTCACAGGACCTGATCTTCCTGGATTTTCGTTGGAACACGATCGACTCTAGAGTGTATCTGCCGGGGACAGAATGGCGGATCTGTTGGCCACGTGCCAGATGTTTGCGCATGTCGGAGAGCATGTCGGCCTGGTGGTTCCAGAGGCTTCTGGGCCTCGTGGCCTCGTGTGTATTGGCTCTTCCTCTTGCTCATCTCAAAATGAGATGGACCCAGATGGCTCTTCGGGAATTCATGGCGTCAGGCAGTGGATCTGGATTCCATGCGAATAATGATTCCGGATTCCATGAGAGTGGACCTGGATTGGTGGTCATCTCTCAGCAGTTTGTCTGGGGGCGCTGGGTTTCAGGACCCGGTCCCCACGGTGACGATCACGACGGACTCCTCCCTTTTGGGGTGGGGTGCGACGTTAGATCGTCTTCAGGTCTCGGACCTCTGGTCGCCTCAGGACAAGCTCCTGCACATAAACCATTTGGAGCTTCTGGTGATCTTCCTAGCGCTCAGGGCGTTCAGACCGCTCATTGTCAACAAGGTGGTCCGCATAAGAACGGACAATGTGGCATCAATGTATTACATAAACAAGCAAGGGGGAACAAAGTCTCCCCCCCACCCCCTTCGTGGACCTGTCCATCCAGATTTGGGTGTGGGCCGTGCTTCATGGTGTCAGGCTGCTTGCTGTGCACATCCCGGGCCAGCTGAATGTCACAGCGGATGCCCTCAGCTACGAGTGGGAGTTGAAGGCGGAGGTCCTATCATGGATTTTCTCCAGCATTGGATCTTTCATGGATTCACATGCTTAGAATATTCCCCGTCGTCAGACTGGGACCCCTCGGTACACATATATAGCCTTTTCCTAACGAAAACTTTCGACACTTTTGTGTCCTATCTATGTCCTTTTAGGACCCGCCTACGCATGCTCCGTAGGTCGTCCCAGTATAAGAGGCCCGCCCCCGCGGTTCCCCTTCAGATTTCAACCGTCTCCAAAGTAGTGGGATCTCCTCGCGTGTCTTACTATTTTGTACAAGGTTGCGTTACTGGAATTTGAGTACAGAAAATGTCCTCCGTGTCAGGAAAAGCGCTGTTCCGCCCATGCGCGACGTGCGGCTTGAAAAAAGTTTACGAGGGGGACGGACATATGGATTGTATATATTGCCTCCATCCTCATCATTCGGCGGATAACTGCGACATATGCAAAGGGTTTTCTCAAAAAACCCTCAAAGACCGCAGTCGACGACTGGTGGCATGGCTGAATGAGGGAGCGGGGGCATACCCCCCTTCGGAGGTAGGCTCCACACAATCGGCGAAAACATCACGCCGCGCTACCTCGTCGGAACCACCGGCGAAGAAATCTCGACCGACGGAAAAAGAGTCGTCTGGAAGCCACTCAACTAGAGACTCCTCGTCAAAGAAATCATCTTCATCAAAGGAAAGGAAATCCTCCTCGGGCGATCATCATAGATCGACCACGAGTCGAGAGTCGAGTAAAAGCAAGCCAAGTGTGGAAAAGGCGGGACCGCCAAAACCACCTGCTAAGTCACCGTCTTCGACGGCGGCCCAGTCATCGGCCCCCACCCTGCCACTTACGCAGGTGGCATCCACCGTCCCACCGACGACGACGTCGACGATGGCCTCGTCGACGGGGGTTCTACAGGAGGCCTGGAAGCCTGAAGTTTTTGATTCGACCCCCCCGGATACTTTACTACAAGAACAGGCTGTGTTGCTGTCCTCGGAGGATGAGAATGAGAGAATAGCTGGCCCAGCAGACCTAGGGCTACGAGTGGCTGACAAGTCGTCGACTAGGGGATCCGTTATACCGGTATCTGCCCCTCTTCTCAATCCTCAATCTGTTTTGTCGTTGGAAATTCTGTCCATGCTTCAATCGTTGTTACAGTCGTTGGACCAGAGACTACCTCAGGCAAACCTGCCGCAGTCACCCGTCGACGAGCCGGGCCCGTCCCGTCAACCGACGCACCTACGCACGCCAATCTCAGCACTGGCACAGGAGGAAGGTGAGCTGCCAGATTCGGAGTCTGACAGGGGACCCATGTCGGATATCTCATCATCCCCCTCCAGGGATCCAACCTGGGAGTCAGAGGTGGAGTTGGAAACCCCTAGAAGCCCAGCTCACCCGTCCCCTCCGGACGACATTGCGTCATTCCATTCTATGATGGAGAAGGCATGCAAAGAATTTGGTTTGTCCCAGGAGGAACAGAAAAAGGACTGTTTTTTGTTCGATCACATGGGTAAGAGAAGGAGGTCTGTGTTCTCGATACCAATACTAGACCATGTATGGAAGGAGGGGTTGCAGACAATGCGTCACCCGTTTTCAGAGCCGGCAGTGAAAGGATGCCGGGAAAAAAAGTTTAAGGCTCCAGAGTCTAACCCCAAGTGTTTATCCTCCCAACCAACGCCAGACTCGGTGGTGTCGGCGGCAGCGGCGAGGAAGGCGAAGGCCCAGCACAAGTGCACGACTCCTCCGGAGAACGAAGCGAGACGCCAAGATGCCTTTGGCAAAAAAGTGCTATCCGTGGGAGCGACCACAGTAAAGGCCGCAAACTCTCTGGCAATTGTGGCCAGATACGATAGGGAGATGTGGCACAGGCTAGCTCCGTTGCTTGATCATCTTCTGGAAGAGCATAGGAAGACAGCGATGTTACTTGTCCGAGAAGGTGAGGAAGCCTCAAATCACGCAATAAACATCGCGGTGGACCTCGCTGAGTCAGGCTTCAAGCAAGTTAATAATGGGGTCGTATTACGTCGACAGTCATGGCTTAAGTGTACCTACTTCAGGCCAGAAGTACAATACAAAGTTTTAGATATGCCCTTTGAGGGAGACCTTCTGTTCGGTGAGAAGGTGGACGAAGCCCTAAAGGGAATGAAAGAGGACTCGGACACGGCACGTTCATTGGGTGCCCTCCAGAGTGGCAGAAACTACAAATCTTTTCGTCCCTTTAGAGGGGCTTCAGGTAATTCAAGATTCTCTGCATCCGGAGACAGATCCTTTGGCAGATCAGCTTACCCCTCCCAGGGATACAGACGTGCCTCCCAAACGGCAAACCGTCGCCGGAACTTCCAGACTTCCAGAAAAAGACCATCATATCCGTCGTCGTCGAGAGACAAGCAAAATAAAGATCAGCAGTGACATACAACACACCGTTCTGGGGGGAAGAGTTTCAGCATATGTCGACGAATGGGAACGAATAACGACGGATCAATGGGTGCTGGATACTATAAGAAACGGACACTCTCTGCAATTCAAACACAGCCCTCCGCAAATTCCACCAGCGTTCACCGCTCATTCCCATCTGAAGATACTGCAACAAGAGTTAACACTCATGTTAGCAAAGGGCGTGATAGAATTAGTTCCAACATCACAGAGAGGTCAAGGAGTCTACTCAAGATATTTCGTCGTAAAAAAGCCGAACGGCAAATGGCGTCCCATTTTAGACTTACGCGATCTCAACAAATCTTTGAAGAGCCTAAAATTCAAGATGCTCACTCTGCAGGAAGTGATCCGCGCCGTTCAAGAGGGGGATTTTCTAGCGCCCTAGATTTACAGGACGCGTATTTCCATATTCCAATGTGTCGGAAACACAGGAAATTCCTAAGATTTGTAATAGGGCGGACTCACTACCAATTCACGGTTCTTCCTTTTGGGCTCAAGACCTCCCCCAGAACGTTCACGAAATGCCGCCTGGCTCCAGTAGCGGCCTGGCTAAGGAAGCAATGCCACCATGTATACCCATACCTCGACGACTGGCTGGTAAGGGGATCCTCCCCAGCGTCGACCAACACAAGTTTACAAGCCACCATGCAGCTTCTACAACAGCTGGGATTCGCCATAAACTTCGTAAAATCCTCTCTGCAGCCATCGAGATCGCTGGTATTCCTGGGGGCACAGTTCGAGACCCAGTTAGGGCTAGTGAAACCTTCCCTCGACAGAACCTCAAGACTCAATCAACAAGCATGCCGACTACGGCAATACACCAAGATCTCAGTGAGAAAATATGTTTCGGTCCTAGGGGCCATGGCATCCTGCATCCATCTGGTGGAAAACTGTCGCCTATTCATGAGGCCAGTCCAGGAATTCCTCGCGGACCGATGGACGCAGGCTCAAGGATCGTGGTCAGACAAGATAACCATCGACGACGACAAGCTGCTTCGGACCCTTCAGTGGTGGCAGAGTTTCCACAATCTGAACAACGGCGTACCCCTACAGGAGCCGGAGTTTCAGCGAACCATAGTTACGGAGCTCCAAACGCAGGGTCGCTGGTCTCCAACGGAGTCACTCCTACACATAAACGTGTTAGAACTCAGAGCAGTACGATGGGCCTTGAAGGCATTCCTACCACACATCAAGGGCTCACGAGTACGAATACTGACCGACAATACAACGGCCATGTTTTATCTGAGGAAACAAGGAGGGACGCGATCAAGAACTCTTTCCATAGAAGCCCAGAAAACATGGCATTGGGCATTAAAGCACGAAATTTCCATCGTGGCTCATCACCTTCCAGGAGTGAGGAACTCCCAAGCAGACTCCCTCAGCAGAAGCATGGCCCAAATACACGAATGGGAAATGGACACAGTTCACCTGATGAAAGTGTTCCAGAAATGGGGTCACCCCCCTCTGGACGCCTTTGCGACCAAAGACAACAAGAAATGCGAGCAATTCGCAAGCAGATGGCCTCAAGAGGGTTCCATGGGGGAGGCATTCTCCTTCCCATGGACGGACATGTTCCTTTATGCTTTTCCCCCGTTCCCCCTCATACGGAGGACCATTCAGTGGATACGCAGATACAATTGCCGGGTAATTCTAGTGGCACCACACTGGCCGAGGCAACCGTGGTTCTCCGACCTGCTTCACCTGTCGCTGGAACATCCCATAGCGTTTCCGAGAGTCCCGAACCTACAATCCCGGGACAAAGGCACGGTGTGGCATCACGACCCGGACAGTCTCAACCTTACAGCCTGGCTCCTGACTTTTCGGAGTTCGGTGCTTTAAACGTTGAGGAGGATTGCCAAAAAATTCTGCAGGCGGCCCGAGCCCCTTCTCCAAATAAATCTTACTCCTATAAGTGGCGGAGGTTCTGTGAATGGTGTCGAGGACAACAAGGCCTACAACCGTTGTTGGTGACGCCGGAACAAGTTCTACCTTACCTGCTCCTCTTGGCGGAGAGGGGGTTATCCTTCACATCGATAAAGGTGCACCTGGCGGCCATCTCAAGGTTCAAGAGGAAGAGGCAGTCGTCTCCTCTATTTAGCGACAGACTTGTGAAACACTTCATGAGGGGTTTATTTCGAATTTTTCCCCCGGTAAAACGTTTCCCCCCAACTTGGAGTCTCAACACAGTGTTGGCAGGCTTAATGAAACCACCTTTTGAGCCTATGGCCACGTCTGACATAAAATTCATATCGTGGAAGCTGGCATTCTTGATTGCTATCACATCAGCTAGGAGAATCTCAGAACTGCAAGCGCTGGTCGTAGACCCGCCATACCTAAGATTCTTTAAGGACAAAGTGGTCCTGGCAACTAATCCTACGTTCGTCCCAAAAGTTCCGACAGTGTATCACAAACACTCGTCCATTGTTCTCCCTACTTTCTTCGCGACACCATCATCGACAGCAGAAAAAGCTCTTCATACCCTGGACGTTAGGAGGGCTATGAAATTTTACCTACACCGTACACAGGAACTCCGGTCTACTCGACAACTGTTAATCGCATATGGTCCGTCGACGAGAGGAAAAGCAATCTCTAAACAGGGATTGGCTCGATGGGTCTCATCGACGATTGCGTTTTGTCACTCCAAGGCCGGAAGGCCGCTGCAAGGACATCCTAGAGCCCATTCTACAAGATCAATGTCCTCCTCAGCAGCTTTATGGGCAGGAATTCTGCTGACGGACATATGCCAGGCTGCGGCATGGTCAGTGCCCCACACGTTTACCCGCCACTACTGCCTTGCCAGGCAGCATGCGGACGAGGTGCAGATGGGAAGAGCTGTCCTGCGCCATCTGTTTCAGTAAGGTAAGCTCCACGCTGTGGAGAATCTGTTTTCTACCTTTTTGATGACAGTATACTTTATGTAGGTAAGGTTATGTGAGTTAACTTATTCCTACTGTACATATGCATTGTGTAGTATGGTGAGGGTATATTACATTACATTCTCACCGTCGTCTCAAGTGTTACTGCTATACAATCTATTCTAAGCATGTGAATCCATGAAAGATCCAATGCTGGAGAAGGGAATAGTTTCTTACCTGTAACTCCATTTCTACAGCATTGGTATCTTCATGGATTCACATGCGCCCGCCAAACCTCCCCGGAATGCAATGTACGGAGCATGCGTAGGCGGATCCTAAAAGGACGTAGATAGGACACAAAAGTGTCGAAAGTTTTCCTTAGGAAAAGGCTATATATGTGTACCGAGGGGTCCCAGTCTGACGACGGGGAATATTCTAAGCATGTGAATCCATGAAAGATACCAATGCTGGAGAAATGGAGTTACAGGTAAGAAACTATTCCCTTCTCGCGTTGGGGCACACCGGAGGTGGACCTCTTCGCCACGGCGGTGAACAAGAAACTTCCTCAGTATGCCTCCAGAGGGGGGCTGGGAGCCTCCTCTCTGGGGGATGCTCTTGAGATTCCATGGCACAACCTGAGAGCTTACGCCTTCCCGCCTCGGCCTCTAGTTCACTGTGCAATTTGGAAGTTGAAGAACTGTGTACTGTTCCCTTCTACTGATAGCCTCGTGGCGGCCGGCCAGGTTTTGGTTCTCAGAACTTCAACATCTGTCGGTGTCCCCGCCGATCAGGTTACCAGTAACTCCTGATCTTCTTCACCAGGGGGAACAGATGGGGCACCCCTCCCCACAATCGCTCAGCTTGGCGGCATGGTGCCTGAGTTGAAGTCTTTAGAGCATCTAACCAGATCTCAATACAGGAGTAAATGGCTCAGGTTCTGTCATTGGTGTTTGGAGAAGAAGTTGGATCCGAGGGTTGCCACGATTGACACAGTGCTGTCCTTTGTGTCCTCCATAGCAGAGTCAGGGGTTCATGTTCTGTCATGCAGGACTTATCTCTCAGTGGTTTCCGCTTAACTTTCTACAGACCTTTGTTCTTATTCTCTAACTAACCCAGTGATGAAGAGGCATTTTGCTGGCTTGCCACGCCTCTACCCTCCGGTTCGTAATCGCACCCGCCATGGGACCTAAATGTAGTCCTGACGGCGCTGTGCAATAAACCCTTTGAACCAATGGCTACAGTAGACCTCAAGTACTTGTCTTGGAAAGTGTCCTTTCTGGTCGCCGTTACGTCAGCAAGGAGAGTGAGTGAGCGCCAGGCATTGTCGGTGGAGCATCCTTTCTTGGTCTTCCACAAGGACAAGGTAGTCCTTCGGACAAACCCGACTTTCCTACCGAAGGTAGTGACCGAATTCCATCTGAATCAGTCGATCTCCCTTCCGGTCTTTTTTCCGAACCCGGCCTCAGAGGCTGAAAGAGTTCTACACTGTCTTGATGTTCGAAGAGCTCTTAAATTCTACCTGGACAGGACTTCCAAGCTTAGGAGTTCTCAACTTTTTGTGACCTTCGGTAACCCTCAGGGCAAGCCGGCGTCTAAGGCAACTATTTCCAGGTGGATTGCCGCCTGCATCAGTCTTTCACCGTCCAAGGGCTGAAACCTCCTAAAGGTATCCATGCACACCTGGTGCGGGGCAAGGCAGCCGCAGTTGCTTTTCAGAAATATGTTCCCTGGGAGTCCATCGCTAGGGCAGCTACTTGGGCCTCCCCATCTGCTTTCTGTAAACATTACTGTCTCGACATGAGCTCTAGAGCTGGCGCTCAGTTTGGTCAGGCTGTGCTGAAGAACCTGTTTCAGTAAAGGGTATTTCCATCCACCCGTAGTTCCTGTAAGGAGTGCTTGGGAATCTCCCACAAGTATGGAGGAAAGGGGACGGGACATAGGAGTATTACCAGGTGACTCACCGTAGTGACCACCTTACTCCTAGTCCATAGTCCCCTTTCCTCCATACGCCCGCCCGCCGTCCCCTCTAATAAGGTTCCTCTGTTATTGCTAATGGGTCTTTGACCCGGCGATAGAAAAGGACTGATGGGCGATGCGGGGGGCGGAGCCAAGGTGGGCAGGGTTACGGCCGCGTGCCGGGCCCCACGCAGGAAAGAGAGGAGGGACAAATTTTTGAAAAAAATGTGGATGCTTTTTACAAAGTGCTCCGGTTCCGTCCCACAGGACGGAGAGGTGTCCCACAAGTATGGAGGAAAGGGGACTATGGATTAGGAGTAAGGTGGTCACTACGGTGAGTAACCTGGTAATTTTAGGTCACAGGATGTCAAAACTCTGTCACTAGCAGAAGCAGACCTCCGTCAAGCCATTGTACAGAGATGAAATGCTCATTTTGCATGAAAAAGTATCATCACTTAAGTGATAACCTTCTGTAGCAGCCTGGCCTGCTCGCTGGTTTCCTGACACTGTTTTCAGCCTCAAGGGTTTGGTCTGTTATCGCAGGCCGAACACAGTCGCGGGTCTCTTGACAGCTGTACGTGCATTGTCACGTTTTTATTGCTATAAACAAAACGAGAACGTGGACTGGAACTAGCTATCTGAGCCATTTTCTAATTTGGATAAAAACACTTCACTAACACAGTCCTGCTGCTATTCGGCCGAGGGCTACTCTGTTATGGTTGTGAATGTTCTATGTAGTCCTGACTTGTGCTGTTTAATCTGACCTAAATGAAGAACTTACTATTAAGCCAATACATGTATGAAACCCAAACCACGGAACTGGTTAGTCTATATGTTTCGTAGGAGTTTTTGTAAGATGGCGCTGCATTACATTAATACTCGCTGTCGCCAACCACGCATGTCCGCTGATCGAATATCAAGCAAGTTTTGCTCGGCTCTCATCAGTAGAGCTCCATCTGATTATTGCTTGTATAATTATAAATATTCTCCAAGTATCTGAGGTTGTTTTCTTAATGGTATCTTATTGCTAATGATATTTCTCAATGTTGTAGATCTGATTCTTAGTATCTAGTGTCAATCCTGTTAATATTGTGCTATGGACTGTAAAGCTTTGTGCCACGGTATTAAAGGGAGTGACTTTGAAGAGGGGTTTGGGATTTTAGGTGGTAGAATGTGCCATGGACACACGACTGTATTCGCTAGCAATGGGGTCAAGTGTCCTTCAAAGGTCTTAAGCCATTGACATTTCTATTGTCTCTGCTGTTGTTGACAGTGGGCCTGCCTGATGTATCTGTTATATTTCAGGGTCCACGAAGTGAACAGGTTGTTTAAACATTGTTAGGGAGAATTCTCCAGAATGGCTAATTTCCCTTACCTACTGAGTCCCTCAGCAGCTTTGCTGGATTTCTAGGATTTATTTTTTCACCTGGTAAGAGTGAGCCTTTTATCCCCACTCTTACATGTGTTTTTGGCTATGTTTTGTAAATTTTTGTGTGTTCATGGACTGTGGAGCCTCACCTACTCCATATGCATCATCGTTTGACTGTGTGTTACACAGCACCTTCACTGCAGTGACAGTCTATTTCAGACTTCCACTGAAACTGTTTTTCTGGAACTGACTACTGTCTCCCAGAAACATGTAAAGTTGCCATTGACTTTATTAGTCTTTTTAAATCACAGACCCAGTACAAACTATCTTACATAGAGTCCTGGAAAGGGTTAATAGTTATCCTTTTTTTGTATACTTTATCTTATTCACACAGTACATGCAAGATATAAGACATCCAAACTCAGCACAAAATACACTATATTTTGCACATACATCTTAGAGTTCATCATACCCCAGAAAATTCAACAATGAAATACTCATAGAATAAACAAATTCATATGCACTGGGGTCATAATGCATTTACAAATGAAAAATCCCATACAAAAGCAAATTCAAATTACCAAAATACAAACATAAAACATACATAAACAAAACATACATTGCAACAAACACAAATATAAGTAAACATTCAAATAAGTAATGTACCAATACCATATAAATCAATAAAAGATCTCCACAATATCCAATACTCCTCTTCCTTACCCCTCCTCTTATACATGACAAATTCAAAATCTGACAAAATCACCACATCATTAATCCATTCTTCCACCTTTGGCTTCTTCCTATTCTTCCAAACTTTCAAAATCTGTTTCACTGCTATTACCAAGATCCTATTTATCCAAGAACCATATAAACGAGCCGTCAGACATCGCCCAGTATTTGCCAAAAGGAAAACCTGTAACGGTCTTCTTGGAAATGTAATAGTCATATCTAATCTGTCAAGGACTTCACACCAAAAGGTGACTACTCTGGGGCAATACCATAACATGTGAAGTAAATTTCCCTTATCCCCCCCCCTCATCCCCAACATAAATCATCAGTTGCTAATCCTAAGGCACACATGCACATTTGCGTCCAATAAAGTCGCCCCAAAACTTTCTGATGAATAAGTCAAAGTTTAAGATCTAATCTACTACTATATCCAGTACGCCAAATATACTGCCAGACTTCCTCGAAAAAGTATCACCCAAATCAGCATCCCATTTCTGTTTCAGGACATTTCATGATTCCAAATTGGAATCAATCTCTGGCATAAGCTTCAGATATGTGGAAACACTACGTGGCAATAGACAAAACACATTCCAACCCGCTGGTTCCTGCTCTACCGGATTGGACAACATACCAAATACTCTGTTAAAAAGACAGTGAAGCTCCTTATACCTGCTACCCTCCTTCCCACATAATCCAAACAAAATCTGTAATTCTTGAAAAGGTTTAGTATGTAATGCAGTCTATACCCCTGGTATTCACGAAGAGACAGCTTAAGGAAATTGATAGTTTTTATGGATTTTCTCTGGGGTGAAAAAAAGGCGGCCAAAATTCCAAGATTTATTTTACAAAGGGACACTAAGGATGGGCGTTTGGTTATCCTAGTCTAGAAAAGTATTACAAGGGTTTTGTTTTGAAGAAGGCTGCATTATATGCCTTGGCGAAGATTGAGCAAGATCCAATTTGGTTAGCAATTGAGGGATTCCTTGTCGCAATTTAGGTTGGAGAATATTTTTTCAATGGGGAAGTTACTGAGGGGATCTGCTAACTTGCTGACTGTTAAAATTGCTAGAGATATGATGTTATGGTGGTTGCTTAATTTTGGTGGAGATGTTTTTTTGAACCATAAGGCATCTGTAATGGAATAATCCGGCACTACAAATTGATAATAGGACGTTATGTTGGCGTAGTTGGATTTCAAGGGGAATCTTGTCGTTGGGGGATTTGATGCAGGATGGACCATTGAAAACTTTTCAAGAACAGTTATCCCTTTTTGTCTGTCTCTCATAGAACATTGTTTCGTTCCCTTTTTATTAAGATTTGGCTGGTGACAGTGGTAAATACCCTATTTTTTCTACCACAGTTATTTTAAATAGCCTTGGTACTGTTTTAGGCTATCTTAGCCTCGAACTTAAACCCGCTGGACCAAATATACTTTTATATGGTTCTGGTTGGGTTTATTCACCATTTCTTTTTGTAAAGGACTTTCTTGTGTATTACTCTACGCGCCAAACCAGGTTTGGTTCCTTTGTTCGCCGTCCTTTGGCGGGCTTCTGCACAGAAGCCCTCCTTAGGCGCCTGAATGTCTGAGAGGGACAGGATGTGAGGGAGGGGTTTGAGACTCCCTGCACAGGGTCTCCTTGGAGACCCATGTCGCACTCTAGTATGATTGGCTGAGGTGACTGTCCCGCCGGGACAGCCACCCTGCTGTGTGATTGACAGCCAGGCTGTATGAATGGGGGAAAACTGCATAAAAAGCAGGTCTCTGGGACTGAGAAGGCAGAGTCGCCACTAGATCGAGAGAACCAAAGAGAAGCTGACAGAAGATGACCTCTACCACGACTGAACCTCCCGGTGAAGCCATGCTGCGGGTCAGAATCTTCAAACATCGACGACAGGGAAGATCTGCAAGGAATCTTCTCCCCTTGAACTGGTGGGACAAACCAGTTCACCCAGACTACACGCCAGGCCTCCCTCCTCTGGTCGTATTTGCTGTGCAGAGCTACAGTGAAACAGATAGCCAGGAGGAACGGACCCTGCCTGGGTTTTAAAGAGCGCACCTTTTATTCTTTGCTTTGCTCTGCTGCTGGTTTCTTCCCTGGGCAGTGCAGGACCCTCCATTCTTCCTACTTCGTGTCAGTCCGAGAGTCGCTTCAGGAACCTTGAGCCTGCAGGACCTGCCAGGAACGTCTGCCTCAGCTACAGCCTTCTTCATTTAAGGTACTGTTAACATCCGTTTTCGTCCGACCGCAGTAAAAGTGCTTGAAAGCTTTTGCCAATCCAAGGGCTTGTCCTTCTCTCTTCTTTAAAGTAACTTTTGATCTGACCAACTTCGGTCTGAACTCTTGGCAAAGACTTAACCGCAAACTACTCTGAACTGTGTGATCCTCTGCATAAGACTTTGGTCCATTGACTTTGGCCCAGGCCTCTTGATTTGATTTCCTCACTGTAGTTACTTTTTCGAGATTGCCCTGCTTACTTACTTGTTGGTGCTGCTTAACTTTGTCTTTCCCTCCCTTTTTAAATTACTGGAGTGCCATTTTGCTCACACTTCATTTTGAGCCTAACTTGTCCAGAATCTATTGGGTGCGGCGTAGTGTATTAAGCGTGATTTTTCAACTGTTTGATAATGGTGAAATGTTTTGTAAATGATGTGTAAATAAATGTATATTCTTTTACTCAGAAACCTTGAGGCCGTGTTTGTTTGAACCATAGTAATTGCTTTCCTTTGTTTAACTATTGATACTGCTCACTTTACTCTTGAGATAAGTCTGGCTGCTCAGCCATCGCTACCACTTTACTGTGTAGTACAGGCTTGTACCAAAGGTGAATTTGTACGGTCACTTGTAGTCATAATTGTGTGTGGTGTTCCCAAAGGGTACCGCATATGATTCTGCCTAACACACATTATGCCACCTGCTCAATTAATGATATGATATGATAGGTTATTTATAATGTGCTTAATACCCAGAGGTTTCTAAGCGCGTAACCAGGGATCGAACCTGTGGTGCCCCGTGCCGCCTTACTTCCAAGGCGAGCACGTTGCCCCTGAGCTATCCTCTCGAGAATCACGTTCTTTATATGTTAAAATGACCATGTGATAGACTTATGTCGTTTAAGAGACAATAAAAGCAATATCTGTTGCAAGAAGAGCAAGTCATCAGTAGCACAACTTCACTGAACTAGGCCATAATGTGTCACAAGAATGTTTCGTTTTAGAGCATGCTCAAACCACATCTGTGACACAAACCAAAAATAGACTTTTACAAATGTTGTTCCACTGGATATGTTTAATATTGCAAAGCCGGTATCCATCTGACTTGAAGGAATACCATACATGGAACATTTTATACCATTAACTGAATGATCTATACAAGTACAGTTTCCATGCCGATAGGTTATGCAAACCGTGTTGACCCATAAGCAGTGCTTTCAATGGGTGAAGTTCAGGTACTGGTACTCTCCAATCTAGTGGGCCGGGGCTCAAACCGAGTAAGGTCCAAAAACTGCTCTTGTGCCTGTCACCGACTGTTCTATGAAATGTATCCTGTTTCTCCCGGTCATGTAGTTCTCTATTTTTCTCACCTTCTATGTGTATTTGCTCTGTCTCACTATCCATTTGTATCACTTCCTGGTTGTCTCTCTCTGTCTCCACTTATCCTCACTCCAGTCATATTTTCATTTTGTGTAAGTGCCTTTTTTTCTGTGCTTGGGACTCTGGCCCACTGAAACATTACAATCAACAATTCCAACCAAAAACTCAGTATAATGGTGTACTTTTCTGTAATTTGCTTGAAATGTAATTTTCAAATGCAGTCAACTCTGAAAGACGTCAAATAATCAGACTGCCTTTGCCCTGTTTTAGCACCAATATTGTGATACTATCCAAGGCATAAAATAAGCAGTGTTGTATAGCAATGTGCTATGCAATTTTGTAGGTTTGCTAATTAAATTGACACTTGTGTAGCAAAGTTAGCTATTTAAATTAACTTGTTCCTTTCTTGCCCTCGGGGCTCTCTCCACCTTCTTTTATCTGGTTACTGCTAGGACAAAGAGGCTAATGGGAGATAGAGGAGATGATTTGTGCTGCACTATTAAAATTGCCAACGTCCTGTGTGGGAGTGCAAGGCAGACATTCTCTTTTTTTCAAATCATTTAAAACCAGAAGTTATCTGGATTATACTTATATTAATCTAACTATTTCCTGTCTGGCAAAGACCAGTATGTATGATTGTTCTCTTTTGCGATATAGTCCTGCAGTTCCCTTCCTAAACATGCAAGTTGTTAAATAATGCAACACTGCATTGTCTACATGTTTTTCAGTAAAATGTAAGTAATTGTACCTAAATCTCAGTGTAATATGTTTCATTTTGTTGGGAAAAGTGCATCATATTGACAAGTGAACACTTTTGAACATGTACATGATAACATGGTCAAATGCTTTTGATGGCAAACCTAGTTCTGTGACCGGCTGGTTGCATAATCTGGGCAATCCATGAACTGATCTCCAATTCCTTGTCATCCTACCATTTCACCCTGTTGCTTTATACCAGCTCTCCTGAAAGCAAGATGGCTGCAAAACTACAATATTCACCTAGTTTGCCCAGATCTCTGCCTGCTACACCATCCACTCTGCTTAGTCGCTTAATTTATTTCCCCTTACATAATGAATACACAAAGCGAACTACAAGTTTAGGTAAAGTAAATCAATAGTTCCATACATCATGTACAGCTACAGATCTACTGCTCTGAGTGCTAATGGTAAAAACACTTTCACGTAAGTGTAGGGCTGGAATGCTGTGCTTGTGCTTACCTGACTCAGGCTTGAGTACTGTTAGCTGCCCTGCCCTCCCCCTGAAAGTGGTAATTAACGCTATATTGAAAACGGTTTATCAATGATGGCCAGGAGCCATCTTGTCCACCTGAAGTTGACAGTTACCCTCCCTGCCGCAAAACCATATGTCTCAGGCTATGACCTTTCTTTATCTTTATGAACTTTGTGGTTTTATGAAACTGCTGAACTTCTCCCACCGGAAATGAATGGTCCAGCGTACAATTTGAAGGACACTGCCCTGTGCAACAGTGACCTACCCAGTGACCTGCACAGCACCTTGCACTGAAAACATTTTTCAGTGCCTTTTTATCGTATCAGTTTATTTTTGTCCATTCATGAAGCTAACCTTTACATTTTACAGACACTCATCACACTAATGCATTACTTCAGAGGTACATAGAAATTATGTATGCTTGCTAATGTTATGTCTTGGGTACACATCTTCTGGTGAGATTTAAAATATTGGTACAAAACGCTAATCAGATACGTTTATTTGCTAATCAAGAAAAATGTAATTGGCACATTCTGCTAATGTATGCCTTGTACATAAAGTTGGACAGGCTTTGAAGGAAAGGTGGGTCAGTAAGGCAACAAAATTAAACAAATTACTATAATCTATGGCTAAACTATAGGTTGCTTGGTCAGTCCGATAAACCAAAACCCCCAAACCCCCCGCCCCCCGGGCAAGCACGCTCCGGTCTCAACCCCCCTCCTAGGGGGTTATGGATCACTATACCCCCCCACATTCGTATCAGGCCCTATGTGCACTGTGTTTACTCCTAGATTACTACTGTGGGCAATACCAAATAACATAAGACAAAGAAAACACCAAGAAACAATTAAATTATAACAATGGGATACATTTATTTATATACACACAGCTAAGCATAATGCATAACGATGCAGGCAGTTCTAATGCTATGTCTAATTTGCACCTTTTATACTTCTGGTGCAAAGCTACCATGCAATGACTATAAGCCTTTCAGGTTTCTAATGCAAGCCTGTGCTGCAAGTGTGTGGTTCTAATGCAATCTAATAATGCAAGCACTAGCATCTATCACCTCCATGGGCAAATCAATTCACACCAATCCACAACATCTTCACACTCTCACTCTACACAATCCCCTGTCTGGTTTTCCCCTTCACCCAAAGCTCTTTGTGTGTGTGTGTGTGTGTGTGTGTGTGTTTGTGTTTTCTAATCCATCAGTCTAGCCTAGGCCAAAACCATACTTCCCATTCTGCATGTGTTTCCAGCTCTGTATTTGCCAGGCCTCAATATCTGGTAACTGCCAACTGCCAAGCTCTCGATCTCATCAGAGCCTCATCACCATCTCCAGCCAGCAACCTCAGCAACCCCTCTGTGGCTCTCTCCAACTCTCTGGCAACTCCTCAGCAACTCCCTCAAACTAGCTCCAGCAAACAACTTCTAACAGGCTCTCCTCTCCTCCTTGGTTATAGTCCCCAATGACGCACATATCTCTCCATGGTTACTCTACTAAGAATGTCTCTCTCTGTGTCAGCATATAGCAATGCCTGCCTGTCTGTGTTTGCGTGTTCCTTGCATGGCATGTCCTGTCGTGTGCTATCAGCGTGACATTAGAATATCATACCTTTCTTTCATGGCCATTCTGTGTGCGAAACACCATCTATTCCCTCTTTCTGCATTCACTCCACTGTAGGCATCCATTCATTATAAAATGCTCTTTTAGGCCCCGTCTCTAATGCAAAAGCACCTTCTCCCATCTCTCCATGTCACTCATGGAGCACCCCCCACCCCCACAGTCTCTGCGAAGCACACCAGCCAAGCTGATAATGCACCCTTGTCTGAGAAGGAAGCTTATCTATGTCTCTCTGCCAATGTTGACAAATTCTTTCTATCACAGTGTTAACCATAACATTTCGCAGTGCCGCGGCACTCCGCACTGTCTTCATCAGAATGGATTCAAATGGCAGCCTAATGCTTTCTAGCGTTTACAATTTCGAGGGGATTAGGTCCTCCGACGTATTCCATATCTATGACGGGTAATGTCCACAGCTGTGCTGCTTCGGAAAATTTTCTGCGTCCTGCGTCGATGAAGTCGATGCGCCGTCCCCGAGGACCTCTTCCGACGGCCGACGTCATCCGATGTGATAAGTAGGACGCACGACGCCCGTAGCCTCAGTTCCGTTTTTTCTGCAAACGTGTTCGCTTCGTGAATCTCGGTACGCCTCGACTCTTTGGAGTTTGTTGTATTCTTCTCGGTTCTTTGAACCTGTTCGATTTTTGTGAAAAAAGCCTGTTCGCGACGATGTCTACCTCGTCTTCCACCCCGCGTCCGGGCTTCAAGAAATGCGGGGACTGTGGGTCCAAGATGTCGGTCACGGACTCGCATGACGCCTGCCTCTGGTGCCTTGGGGAGGCCCACGATACGGACGACTGTGTCGACTGCCAGTCGCTCACGGCCAAGGCCTTGCGGGAGCGCAAGAAGTTGTTGTCGGTAGGTCGGGTGTCTAAGCCCCGGAAGTCAAGGTCTACGGGGCTTTCGACGGATGACTCGAGACGCGACTCTCGGCATCATCGTCGGAAGTCCAGTGGGTCTCCTTCCAGGAGTCGGTCTCGCCACTCCTCTGCCTCTTCGAGGCATTCCCGGAAGCACCGGCATCGGTCCCCTTCCTCTTCCGAGGACTCCGCCCATCGGCGGGTCGCTTATCCCACCATGCAAGCGACACCGGAGGAACTGGCTCGGGTGGTCGGCACGGCTCGCGGGAGAGGTCCCGCTCAGACAAGGCTAGCCGTTCTCGCCATGCCCGTTCCAGGTCCCGGTCCTCGACGCGCTGGAGACCGTGTGATCCTGTTCCGTCTTCGAGGAAGACGTTGACGCCTGTGGCGCCGTGGTAGTCGACTATCTCGCTCGAGGCTCCGCCTCCGAGGGGGTCATTGACGCTGTTGGCGCCTAGGTCATCGAGAGACACGCTCAGAGCTCCGGCTTCAAGGCCTGTGTCGACGCCGTCGACGCTGGCGGCGCTGCAGCTGACATCGACGCCGATTCACTCGACGTAGATGCCGATTCTCTCAACGCCGGCGCCGACTTGTTCTGCGCCCTCGACGCCTTTCGAGGCGGTGGTGTTGGAGGGGCCCCGTGGCACGGGGTAGCCCCTAGAAAGGCTCTGGCTAAGGTAAGGCATAGCTTTGGTCCCCAGGTGTCTTCCTCTCACCGCCTGGAGTACATTTCAGAGGGTGATGAAGGCTCTGATGAAGGCTTGGTTCCGGTTACGGTGCCAGATGAGCTTCTCTCGGGCCATAGCCAGTTTGATGACCTGAGGCAGTCACTGCATGATGCCAGTGGACTGGACACCTCTCCGGAGGTGGAGTTTTGTAGGCCGGAGCCTGGCACTCATGCCGATTCTTCGTACCGGCGCCTTATGTCTCGTGTCATCGAGTACTTAGGATGGTCGGCTCCCCCAGGGTAGTTTTTTCAGGATGATCTCACAGACATCCTTGATCTTGGTCCCCCCACTGACCCGGTACTGCCGTTTCATATGGCTCTGCAGAGAAGGGTGGCGGCGGCTTGGACTGCTACGGAGAGTCTCCCGGCAGTGGGCAAGTCTTTGTCGCGAAAATACCCTCCAGCCAGTAGCGACCCCTGCTACTTGTCCAGGCACCCCACTCCGGAGAGTTTGGTGGTGCAGGTGGCTACGGCCCCGTCAAAGCAGGCGTTGTTTCCTACCATCCCTCTGGATAGGGACGACAAACGTTTTGATGGCTGGGCGAAGAAAGTGTTTTCTTCAGGGGGGTATGGCGCTTCAGGCGGCCAACTCCGTATTTGCCTTGTCTCGTTTCACACACACACTCTGGAACTGTGTTGCGCGGCTGAACATATTCCCGAAGGGGACGAACGGGATGGTTTCCTTGCTATGGTTCAGGATGGCAAGGATGCCATGTGTGAGGCCGTTCAATCGTGTTTGGACATGGCAGATTGTGTCAGCCGGTCCAAGGCGGCGAGCACCGTAATACGCAGGTTTGCGTGGTTGCGGAAGTCTGGGTTCGCTCCTGATGTGCAGTCCCGGCTCCTCAACATGCCCTTTGACGGTGAACATCTTTTTGGCAGCAAGGCTGACGAGAGCCTTGAGAGGTTGCAGACCTCCAAAGCTGCAGCAAAGTCGTTGGGCACTGCAGTTCGACAACCTCTGCCTTTTCGTCCTAGGGGACAACAATGGAGGGGAGGTTCCCTTCGCTATTACGTGTCCTTCAGTAAAGCGAGAGGAGCGTCGGTCAAAGAGGCCACCGTAAGAGTGCCAGAGGTGGAAAACAGGGTACTCGAGGTGCCAAGGCCGCTCGGGCAGTTGCCTCTTTGCCCTCGGGCAACGCCGCAGCCGCTACTACTCAGTCATGAGGCCAGGTCCCATGGTTCGCAGGTTGGGGGAAGGCTGGCGCAGCATCTTGTAGAGTGGCGTGCCATTACTTCAGATGTGTGGGTTCTGGAGATCATAACCCACGGCTACTGTCTTCCTTTTCGGCAGAGGCCTCACGACAATCCACCTGGGAACCTCTCTTTGAAGAGTCCGGATCCGCTCCTTGCGCAGGAAATTCAAGCCCATACTGGAGAAAGGCGCCATTGAACTGGTGCCTGTAGCGGAGAGGAACAAGGGATGGTATTCCTCTTATTTTTTTATTTCGAAGAAAGACTGGGGATTGAGACCCATCATGGACTTGCACGGTTTGAACAAACTCCTCAGGAAGGACAAGTTCAAGATGGTTACTCTTTCTAAAGTCCTCCAGGCCCTTCAACTTCAGGACTAGTTGGTCTCTCTCGACCTCAAGGACGCTTACTTCCATGTGCCGATCCATCCCAAGCACAAGAAGTACCTGAGGTTCGCGGTTGGCAACTCGCACTTTCAGGTTCGGGTCCTGCCATTCGGATTGACCTCCGCCCCCAGGGTTTTCACCAAGCACATGGTGGTGGTGGAAACGCATCTCAGGAAAGGGTGGATTCACGTCTACCCCTACCTGGACGATTGGTTGATCAGGGGGAGCTCTCCCGAGCAAGTCCTGGATCATCTGTCCGTCACCTGCCACTCCCTTCACAAGCTGGGCTTCTCCCTCAATTTAAAGAAGTCCCATTTGATGCCAACACAGCGGCTCCAGTACATCGGAGCAGTGCTCGACACATCCCTGGGGCTGTGTTTTCCTCCCAGGTGAGGGCTCTTCACATTCAGCAGATGGTGCACAAGTTTCAACTTGCCCGGACTCTCCCAGCGTCCGAGTTATTGAGACTGCTCGGCCTCATGGCATCCTGCATTCTTCTGGTGCCAGAGGCCAGGTTACGGATGCGATCTTTGCAATGGGCACTCAAGCTCCAGTGGTCTCAGTCCTCTGGCAGGATGTTGGACCCTGTTCAGGTGCCGCCCTCGGTCGCCCAGGACCTTCTGTGGTGGGCCGTCAAAGGCAATCTGATGAAGGGGGGGGCGGCCCCATTTTGCTGCCCTGGCCGGAGGTGACGATCGTGACGGACGCATCCCTCACGGGATGGGGAGCTCATGCCAACGAGTTGACAGACAGCGGTCGTTGGTCTCCGTCGGAGTCCAGAGTCCATATCAATCTGTTGGAGCTGAGGGCCGTCAGGCTAGCCCTGAAGGCTTTTCTGCCGACTGTGCGAGGAAAGAGTGTCCTGATTCTAACGGACACCACTGTGGCCATGCACTACCTCAACAAAAAGGTGGGGCAGGATCACTTCCTCTGTGCAGGGGAGGTGATGCAGCTCGAGTTCTGGGCCATCCAGCAGGAAGTTTCGATCTCGGCTGTTCATCTGGCCGGAGACGACAACGAGACGGCGGACGCTCTGAGCAGGCAGAGCACGATCTCTCACGAGTGGGCGCTCGCTCGGGAGATTCTCCTGGAGATCTATGCCCTTTGGGGGACCCTTCATGGTTCCTGGATGATCCTCATTGCTCCGGCGTGGGCCCGAAGGACGTGGTACCTGGATCTTCTCGACTTGACCATCTGCCCTCCACGTCGTCTTCCCTACCGAGACGATCTGCTCTCACGGGAGGGGGGGGTCAGGTTCTCCATCCAGAGGTCAGATCCCTCGACCTTCACGCTTGGCTTCTGAAAGGTTGAGTTATAAGGATTGGGACCTCCCTGAAGACGTGATGGAGTTGTTGCTCTCGGCCAGGCGGCCGGCAACAAAGTCTCTGTACCGTTGCCGTTGGCGGAAGTTCTGCGACTGGTGCAGAGTTAAGAATGTGGATCCTTTTGAGTGTGACATTCCCATGGTTCTGTCTTTTTTTGCTTTCCTTGGCTCACAGGGGCTTGCAAGTGGGGACCATTAAAGGTTACCTGGCGGCGCTGTCCATATTTAAGCGCTCGTCTGAAGAATGTTCCTATTTTAAGATTCCTTTAATTTCTCAGTTTTTGAAAGGGCTCACTAATGTGTTCCCTCCGTCACCTTTTCTGGTGCCCGGTTGGGATTTGAACCTGGTTCTTAAGTTTCTTATGGGTGCTCCGTTTGAACCTTTGCATTCTTGCCCTTTGAGACTGTTAACTCTGAAAACTGTGTTTTTGGTTGCGGTTACTTCCGCTCGCAGAGTGAGTGAGTTACAGGCACTTTCAGTTAAGCCACCCTTCACTGTGTTTCATAAGGACAGGGTTGTCCTTAGAGTTCGTCCTTCCTTTCTTCCGAAGGTGGTTTCGGAATTTCATTTGAGCCAGAAGGTTGTTCTTCCGGCGTTCTATCCTCCTCCACATCCTGGTAAGGAAGAGGAGAGGCTCCATAGGCTTGATCCTAGGAGAGCGTGGAGCTTTTATATTTCGTGCATGTCCCGGGTCAGAGTGGACAATCAACTTTTCATTGCTTACGCTGGAAAGCGTTTGCGACAAGCTGTGACGAAACAGACTTTGTCTCGTTGGATTATTTTAGCTATCTCCGAGTGTTACCGCTTGGCGGGTAAGGACCCTCTGGCTGGCTTGCGGGCCCATTCTACCAGGGGAGTGGCTGCGTTTACTACTGCCCTGCAGAGGGGTGTTCCTATTCGTCACATCTGTGATGCAGCCACCTGGGCTTCGGTACATACTTTTGTACGTCACTACTCCCTCGATTCCATCCGAGGGCAGGATCTGGCCTTTGGCAAGGCAGTCCTTTATTCCGCAATTTGATTGGGCATGATGAATTTGTGTTCTAAATTATTTTCCCACCTCCTTGCTTGGTACTGCTTTGGGAGTCTGTCATAGATATGGAATACGTCGGAGGACCCAATCCCCTCGAAGAACAAGTTAGTCTCTTACCTGGTAACGTTCTTTCGATGGGATGGTCCGAGGACGTATTCCAAATCGCTCCCTCCCTACCTTCCCCACTGCAGAATTTCTTATGCGATTGCAGCTTGCGTTCCGCAAGGCCTTGTGTTTCTGACTGGCAGAAAACTTGTGTCACACGTTCTGGGGGAAAAACTACAACTGAGGCTACGGGCGTTGTGCGTCCTACTTATCACATCGGGTGACGTCGGCCGTCGGAGGAGGTCCTTGGGGACGGCGCATCGACGTCATCCACGCAGGACGCAGACGCCGAAAATTTTCCAAAGCAGCACAGCTGTGGACATTATCTGTCATAGATATAGAATACGTCGTCGGACCATCCCATCGAAAGAGCGTTACCAGGTAAGAGAGTAACTTGTTCTTCTCTCACAATGCAAGCACTAACTACATACAAACTCATTCTAAGTGACTCAACATACATACATGACAGTCTCTATGGTGCACATATACCGTGTCTCTAAAACATAATCATGGCACTTCAAATATATGCAAGTGTCATTCTATTGCAAATGGCAAAATGTGTCTAGCATGTTTCTCATTCTAAAAGCAAATTGCAAATGCATACAAAGGTGACAGTCTAATAATGGATAGTGTCTACTTCAGCAATGTACTAATTAGAACTAAACAGAATGCAATAATGGAATGCGTCCATAGCAAAGAGTAAGGATTGGGTAATGGTGATTCTAATGATTCTCTAACAGTGAGTCTAATAATGGGTAATGGTTCTTCTACAGATAGTAATTATGATTCTAATAATGGGTGTTATGATTCTTCTAATGATAACAATCCCGGGCTCCTCATTTTCACCAATTCCATAGCTTGGCGAGGGAAAAGGGATCGATTTACTCTAAAAATCCCTTTTGAAACCTGCTGAGTGACATAGGGTGGCTGCATAAATAAAACAAAGAGCAAATAGGTGTGTAACTTTGCTTCAAACCTGATAATCCGTAAGCAGCTCTGCAACATACCACGTCTACTTGGTTGGAGGGGGTGGGGGGGGAAGAGTCCTTTTCTTCCCTCTGATAATTGCAAAGAGAGGACCGCTCTCCCTAATACTGCACTGTTAGCAGTCTCCCCAAGCAGTTTTGATCGCTTGCACCACAAATGTTCATTTCCCATTGTCGGAATTAGATACTTCTGGATATGCATTCGTTTTTGAAAGACAAACAAATTGGATGGAGTAGTAGTTTTGGTCTGGGTGCTTTGGTGGGTCAGAAGGACGGAGACTTGTTTCTTCCACTACTGGACTTTTATTCAAAACAAACTCCTAACTTATCCCTAGGCTATGGGACTTCCTTAACTAGCACACGCTAACTAGGTTACTGGTCGGTCATCGGTGAGTCCAAAAGGAAGATCTGTCCTCTGTCCAAAAATAAACTTTTCTGTCCCTACCACTATCAAAACCAACTAAAGCACAGAAGAATGACTCACTTGTCCTGTGGTCTGCTTTTCAGCACAGTCACTTCAGTGACTTAATAGTAGATAGTTATTTGCAACTATTTTGACCAGTTCCTACAGTTCAGAAACAGGGCTTGTCAGTTTCTCTTGTGTCCTTGACACCTTGTTTTCCCCTTGTGTGTTTATTCTTTGCTTGCTCCTTATTTGGTTCTCTGGGTACTACTGCTATAGACAATGTCCACTGTTTCTCCTGTCTGGGGCAGTCATAAGGATTCTCAAGTACACTCTTGTTTCTCTTTCTCTTGATCGTCACAGAGACTAGTATACACATGCCCAAAAATACTCTTGTATTCACTTAATTGGTTTTACTCGGATGAGTGTGAATGTTCCAGTAATGATTATTTTCTGTTTCTTCTTTAGTTTTATGGGACGTGTATGAGAATACCAGTAATGATTCTCACTTCTTTTCACCTCTTTGTTATTACTGGGATGAGTGTGAGGAACCGGAGGGCATTCTCACTTCTTTTTCCCCAGAACTAGGGTCACTTAACACACTGGATGGATATAAAAATGCCCACCATTTTGAAAGACGATGAACGGGCTGGAGAAAAGGAAGCTGGAGACCCAGGTGGCTGGTACAGTGCTGCCCAGGAAAGGAACGCTGTGGCCATTCTCAGCTGTGCGAGGGTCCGAAGGTCCTGCTATCTTCCAGACAAGGTCTGTTTGTGAGAAGCTGTGGAGCTCCCCTCGACTTCAGCCGCCCCAATGGAAGCCAGGATAGCGGGCGGTGCAGCCGCGAAGGGAAGGCGCAGTCTGGAGAAGTCGAGAAGCCGCCGAAGCCTGGAGAATCACGTTGCGAAGGACGCCCATAGCAAGAACACTGCTGTGTGCGACCGGTGAGTGTAAAGCCAATATACACTCCAACCGGGGTGCTCTGGTAACGTATAACAAAGTTCTTTACAAATACTGAACGGAAAAGCAAGTGATTAAAAGTACTGTTGAATGCCGGAACAAGTATTATCAAGTGAACTGAAACTGATGGAAAGCATCGCACAGAGAAAAAAGTCAATTGACTGGTCATAGATGGAGTGAAAACCAAGTAATACATGAACCAGAAATCAAAGAATATAATTTATGAACCAAGTACTGCTAATGTCAAGAAAATACCACAAAGGGTATGAAAGTGAGAAATCCAGTATTGCCCTAGGTTAAGAGCGGCCCTTGAAACAAATGGTAACAAGGTCAAGAAAATACCAAGAAGGGTGGGAAACTGAGAGACCAGGTGTTGGCCGAATCTAGGAGGGGCCCACGAGACTAATAGTGGCAAAGTCCAGAGAAAACCAAGGAGGGTATAAAGAGGACAAACTAAATGGTGGGCCCAAAGTCAAGTGACCCAGGCATTAAAATCTGACACTTTAGCTGGCAAGAGTCAGTGTGACACTTATGAATCAACTAAGGATCCCTGTCAGATTGAACCAGTGGCTAAGTGTTGATGGTAGCAGTAAGAAGGGGTATAATTGATGTAGATTTATTAGCCATGCTAATGAGTGAGCTTGCAGACTTAACCGAGATTGCCATGCCCCGCAGCCACACTTTGAACGTTTCCCATAGCGTTGCTTGTTGTGAAACCGTACCCTCATTCATTTTTAAAAAACATCTCTATATCTTCACCTAAAGTGATCGCTATCGTGGTGTTGGAAAGTGCTAATGAGGACATTCTCCACAGTGGTCGGGGTCTAGGTGTCATGCTTAGTATTATGTACATTGTGATTGGAGAGTGGTCTGACAAGGGTGCTCAGGAGAATCTTGCTTCCGTGCAACTTGTGCATTAGTGTCACCGACATCAACCAGTAGTCAATCCGGGACATTGCATTGTGTACAGGTGAATAATATGTATTCGCACACGTCTGGGTGCTCCTCTCTCCAGACGTCCACTAATTTGTGTAAAGCCATTATTTGTTAGTGTGTAGGCAGTTGCTGTAAGACTCTCCTGTCTAATCAGTCTTTTGTTACGTCTAGTATCGTGTGGAAGTCTCCCCCAGATTATGGGTATTCCTAGGTTTTTCACAAAAATTGTTGAAATGTGGGTATAGAAGGCGGGGTCATCTTTATTTGGGCCATATGTGTTCATCAGCATTATCTCTTCCCCAGCTAGTTTTCCTGTAATAACGTATCTCCTTTCGGGGTCATCCTTTGTCGTCGGCTCTGAAGGCTAGGGACTTGTGAAGCACCGTGAGTACTCTCCTTGATTGGGACGAATAGGACGTGTAATGACTTTGCGGCTCCATTTGAGCGCAAACCCCCTTGTGTGTGGTGCTCAATGCGTGTTTCCTGTAGCATCATTATCTTTGGGGAGTGTTGCTCTATATATGCTAGACTCTTTTTGGCCTTTCTGGGGTTGTTGAGGCCCCGCAGATTCCAAGAGATCAAACCTATTGGTTCCCCCATATTGGTTTTAGTCGTTGTTTTGCTGTCCCGTGCAAATGCATCATCCCAATCGTGTGTAAGAAGTATTCCCCAACTTTTCTGTAACATTCCTGTCTCCCTTTATTGCTGTATAACATTCCCAACCGTCAGTTTGGGGCTACATTACCCCCAACATATTTAACTTTGCAAACTTCGCCCTCCCACCCCCCAAAATCTGCCCCAACTTGATGTGCCCATCTAGTAAGCTTGGAACTTCACAGGGGCACGTCGCTAGCAGTAACGTTCACTTGGACTGCCAATCAGGTGCTGCAACCCAGGCTTCATTTAAGCTATTTTATTGCGTTCATCAGTGAAAACCACACTAAGGTTGTTACTCTAAGGATACGTTATTTGTCCAGCTCAGTCTCCAGCGGCCTCCGGTCTTTCCTCCGCTCTCTGGTCGTGGTTCTGGTCCCCTCTTGCTGCCGGACGCGGAAGGGGGGAATAGTCGCCTCCACATAGTTCATGGCATCCGTAGGATTCTCGAAAAAATGTGCTCTCCCGCCGTGTTGTATTGCAGTTTTTATGGAAACATCAATGCGTATGGGACCCTTCTCGCTCTGAGTAGCCATTTCACAGGATCATAGGTTCTTCTCTGGGCCTGTATCCCATCCGAGAAATCAGGATATATATGTATGTTTGCCTCGTAGCGAAGGGTCCCCTGTTCTCTTGCTATTTTCACGATGAGGTATCTGTTCCTGTAATTGAGTATTCTGCTGATAATTGTGTGTGGCGGGCAGCACGGCTTGGGAACAGGAGCTAGGGTGCGTTGCACACGCTCTATCAAGAAATAGATGTAGGTGGTGGCTGGTTTGAATATGGTTTTAAACTATGTCTCAATTAATGGCTCCATTGGGCCCCTCATGCCGCCGCTGGTATCCCGACTATGCGTAGGTTGTTTATCCTCAGTGTAATTAGAGGTAATTGCATTTGCCTTTCACCTTGTTGTCGTCTCTCCATGTCCTCAACTTCGCCGATTCTGATCTCGGCTTCATTTATGCGCATGCTCGCCTTTTTCTAATTTGGATTTCAGAGACCCCATTGTTGCTACTATGCCATCTAATTTAACATTTATCTCCATAAATCCACTTTGTATAGCTGCCAATAGGTGGTCCTCTCGGGTGTTGCTGGTTGTAGTCTCTGGATTGTTAGACTGGGATGGATCCGTCGCTCCTGGGGTGGGGATCTGGGAGCTGGTAAAGGAGTCCATGGGACTTTTTTCTTTCTGGCACCTTTTGTAATTCTCTGTAATTTTGCTTGAACATCTGGTGTGACCGTGGATATTGTTGGTCCTGGCCACGGTTGTAGACCAGTTATTCGTTTCCTGATATCCAGGTTTCTGCCACCCCTGTCTCCGTGGGTATATTGTCTTGTTACTGCTGTAGTGTACTAGCAGTTATCCTATTGTTGTACCCATCCGTGCTATTGAAGGACCCCTTTACTGGGCTGGGTGGCTTCTGTGTTGCAGGCCCTTAAGGACTGAGGTTTCACGTAAATGTGAGCCTTACCCTGCTGTGCCAGCTCCCCGGCCTTCATATGCTGAGGAGCCACTGGGGTTCGTCATGATAACTTAGTGCTACCCCGACTTTACTCCCAGGGCCTCTGTGTAAATTGCTGTGATCACCCATGCATGGGGGGAGGCAGGAGCGTATGTGTGGCCTTCAGTTCATATGTCACTGGTATGAAGGGATGAGTGGCTCCGTATATCCGGGGTCTTCATATGCAGTGTCCCGCATCTGGTAGCTGTTGGCTGTAATTTATGTGCATTTGCAGCTTGCGCTATTTCCTGGATATTTGCACTGTTTTATTGTAGGTGGCCGTTTTATGTGCTAGCTTCCTCGCAGATGGGAGACTGATTGTGCAGGGGGAAGGACGCTCGGTGTGTCGCACCTCCAGGGCTGTCTTCTGGTTGTGACAAACTGAGGCTGCGGGTCTGAGGGGGAGCGAGGTGACCCCCGTGGGGGATACTGTACACGGGCGGCGTAACTGTCTCCCTGTCTCTGTGCCTCCAGGCAGGGACTGTTGTTGGAACCCACAGACAGCGAGGGCTCCGACTCGATCTCTGCACGGCCGCTTCGTCTGCCATGTGAAATTTCCAGGGGGAAGGGTGCCCCGTGTTTCAGGGACAGTGTCGGGGTGTTTCGCAATTCTCACGGGTTCGGAGACTGATGGGGTTGACAGGAGGGAGGTCGAGCGAGTGTCGCCGCCGGCACTCTGCCTCTGTGCACCCTGATGATCACCACCGCTGTAGTTCTAAAATATAGTTGGCTCCGGCCAGGGAAACAGTAGTGCTTGAAGCGCACACCCAGCACGGGTGTCTGGTGTCCGCACTGCTTGCCTTAACTCGAGTACTAAATGGGGGCACGTCCTAGCCCCTCCTGCCCCCCCGCAGCGCCGGTCTTAAATCGGAGCTCACCTTCCCCCTTTGGTTGTCAGGGGCGGCCTCTGGGCTCACCACACACTACAGGATCTCACGGCCGCCTTATCTCAGCCGTTGCTGCCACCAAAGGGACCAGTCTTTGCCCACAGCTGCTGTGGAAGGGTTGCTTTCCTTCTGTGCCCAAGTTGACGAAAAATATTAAGGCGCTTGAGGATATTTTAACCACAGGATATTGCCTGTTGTAGAGCTCCTTGACTAGGCAGCCATTCTTTTTCGCTGCTCGACAGCGCCCCAACAGCACAGACTTTTGCATGAAGACGTGCCAGATCTGAGTAGATACCCACAAACTGCTTTTGATCAGCTGCCAATATTGTAAATATGAACCAGCTCTCCATGGTGAAAGCTGCCATGCATTTTTCATATATGCATATTCTCCATGAATTCCACATATAAATTCTTCTCCAAAGGGTCGGCATAATGCTCACCTCCCTGTCTTTAATAGAATCACGGCTTTCCTTAAATTTATTTTAAGAAATCTTTATTCTCTGTCAAGATTGGAGGCAAGCATTATGCTATTTTAAAGCTTACTCGTCATCAATGACGCCAGCTGTTCAATTGGTTAGAGATACAAAAATCTCTAAACATGGATTCGCTAGACCAGTCAGCCAATTTCTTAATATCTTCCAAACAGATGCCTACTTGAAATGCTTTAGAAGTCATGGCTCATCTCACTGAGTGTGCCCCAAATCACGATAAGTCCACTCCTGCTTGCGCCAGAGCACAGCGCACCCAATGTCAGAGTTGGGAGAGGAGACTGCCTTATGGGGTTTCCTGAATTACGGTCAGAAACTGCCCTCTCGCGTCTGAACTGAGACCCTCCATCGCCACCTCATACGCCCTGAGACAACTCACAACTGTGGGTGTTCATGAAAGGTCGGGTACGAGATGACTCGAATGCTCTTGGTACGCCTTGTGATGTGAAATCTCGTTCTGACATCCAAGACACTCCTGCAGGACACTAGACATAACGGCTGAGAGTGCTTTCAAAGAAAGGCTAGTGTTCTGTGGCCAAGACTGAAACCGATTCAGGTCCACATCAATGTCTCGCAGGACTGGGTAACGTGCTGGAGTAGTCGTAAGTCGCACTCGAGCACAGTCTAGAGGATGCTCTCTGATTGGCAAGCCATCCACGAAATTGTGACCTGCTGATATTGCAGAGTGATCAGAATGAACCGTCCTATTGGCCAATCCCTGCTCCGATAGAAATTCAGGACTGCTGATAAAGGTGCTGTAACTTTTTCTATTCCGTTCCATACACCAGTGCGCCCAGGCCGTCCAGGATCTTGCATAGCTCTTTCAAGTGGAAGAGGGCCCAACTGACTTTGATACGGTCATTTGCTTTTCCTGAAATCCCTGGGAAACTTCACCTTGACCTTAAATCCTCCACGATGCTCGGGTCAATGACCCATCCAAGATTAGGGTGTGAGGCTGCCCTTGAGGATTGACGTACAAATATGGATTGTAGACGGATTGGAAAATCTGAAAAAAGTTCCAGAAGAACAGGAAACCATGGTTGCAAAGTCTAAGTGTAATTACCCCCAGCTCAACTCCCTCCTCGCTCAAACTCAAAATCAAAATGAAGGTGGGAGGTGCATAGTTTACCCCTCTCCTCCATGGCTGTAGAAAAGTTCCAATCCGCTTCTTTGTTAGCTAGCCCCAGAATGCGCTCTGTCTGGAACACTGAATTTCGGTCACAGTGGAAGTGCCAGGAGTCCATGGCTAATTCCGCAAGGGGATTTGATCTTGTGCCACCGAGGTGACAGATATACCTCACTGCTGACATATTGTTCAGCTTTAGTAGAATACAGCTGCTTGTGCTGCCCTTGGTGAAGGAATTGATTGCAAAAGAGCTGACTAGCAGCCGCAGGCAGTTTATATGCAATTCCAGTTCACGTGTGGATCACACACCCCTGCCCCATTTCCCCCCGCCCCCCTTGTGGACACTGGCAGGCATCTCTCCCTCCAGACTGGCCTCTGTTCCTACCACCAGATCTGGCGCTGGGCAGAATATTGCTCTGCCATTCCACGCCTGGATGTGGTCTAGCCGCCAATTCAGCTCTAATCTTGTCTCATGCGAGAGGTGGACTTTTTTTGCATCGGTGGGACCTTTCCGCAAATGCACAACCTTAAGTCCTTACAACTCCTGTCAGTGTAATCATTTGGGAAATCTAGCTTGAAGGATGACGAGAGCAATCCATCACCCCCGCTAACTGAGTGAGATTGCGTGTATCTTTAGCAGCGCTCGGATCACTTTCTTGGTGTACCGATTGTTGTCCATGGGCAGCTGTGACCTATCTCTAGTGTGTCCACTATGAAACCTAGAAGCTCCATCTTGAGTGATGTCATGAGTTCTGACTTCCCCCAGTTCACCACAAACCCAAGACTGCAACAGATCCACTGTTTTCTGTGCATGCCGCATCAGTAGCTTGTCCTGCGACATGATGATGTTGTCTAGGTAAATGAGCCTGATGCCCTGCTCCTTGGGGGCTGCGACCACCAATATCACCATCGTAAAGTACTACAGAGCGGACTAGAGCCTGAAGGGCTGGCTCGCAAATTCCCATGTCCTCCCTGACCACAAACTGCACGAAGCATCCGTGTGGTGGCCAGATCGGTACTGCTAGGTACGCATCCTTCAGGTCCAAGCACACTAACCAGTCTCCCAAGAGTAAGGTGTCCCTGAGCATGTGAATGCCCTCCATCTTGAAGTGTTGGTAAAGAATGAAGCTGTTCAGGCTCCTTAGGTTGAGAAGTGGTCTGACTTTTGCCTTCCTCATTACTAAGAATATGTTTCGGATTAAGCCTCAAGAATGGGGAGGAGCTAGGCAGATTGCATCTTTCTGAGCCAGCTTGACTACCTTTTCGCATAGCGCACTGGCTGATGCGCTTGCAGGGTAACCTTGTAAAACTCGAGCTTGCGCAAATCAGTGTTCTGCCCCCATGGGGTTCTGAGGCAATGCACAAGCAACACCTGGTGACTGCTGTGGCTGTCTTGCTGGACGTCTACCCCGGGGACCTGTGGTTCTGACTCTTGTAGTTAAGAAATTGTCTGTACGGTGGTCTTTCCAGTACTGGTACAACGTGCTATTGTCAGGCTGAGATCCTGGTGTCTGCAGAAGCTGCTGAGCCCCCGACAATCCACCCAAAATGTGGCACTCTGAGCTGATACTATAAACTGCTCAGTTTACCTCACTTCCAGGGGAAAGGGGGAAGGGACAAATTAACAAACACCAGGCTGGAAGCTAAGACTAGCTGGTTCTTCACCTGTAGTAAAACATAAACATATAATACACCTTGTTATTCATGGGGTACTATACTAACCTTAAGTATCAATATCCTTTACCAAATAAAGTAAAAACCATACCTGGAACTTCTCTACAAAATGCCCAGAGAAGTGATAAGCTGACTAGACTTACTAGTTGACTTGAATCTCAACGATCATTCAGCCTTCTTAGTAGGTCCATGAATGTGAAATTAACTTTGCAGGTAATCTTCTTTAAACTCAAGCAGCTTGAACAAAGTCTTAAGTTCATTAAAAGTAAATGGAAGTTCTAGTGTTTCTGGAAAGTATTTATATTTCTTCTTTTTTTTATTTTAGAGAGTGTTTTTACTTAAATAAACAGTTCTTGAAACTTGCGTCAAAAATCTCACGTGGAAATCTCTTGAACTCGCATAGGGATCCAAACTGAGTGAAGATCGTTGAAGCGCTGAAGATTAAACCGCAGGAAAAACCACACGCGCTTATCCAAGGAGCGAGTAAACTCACACGCGCTGAAATCGAACCGCGAGAGAAAAAACCACACGCGCTTTGTCCAAAATGCGAAAACACTCACACGCGCTAAGTCGAAACCGCGGGAAAAAATCCACACGCGATTAAACGAAAACACGCACACGCGCTGAAGTTCAACCGCGGGAAATATCCACATGCGCTTAGTCCAAGATGCGAGCACACGCACACGCGCTGACGACAAACCGCGGGTAAAAATCCACACGCGTTTAGTCCAAGATGCGATCACACGCACACGCGCTGACGACAAACCGCGGGTAAAAATCCACACGCGCTTAGTCCAAGATGCGATCACACGCACACGCGCTAAAGTCGAAACAGCGGGAAAAATCCACACGCGCTTAATAAAAGATGCACACGCGCGGAAATCCAACTGCGGGTAGAAAAAACACACGCACAATAGTATCACGCGACACCAAAGAGCTTGCGCAAGATACTCAAGCGAAGACTCTCACGCGCAGGCTTCCGTTAACGGAAAAACCACGCGCTTGATGGAAAATGTAGCGTAGCAAAGCCAAACATACGACAGCAATATAGTTCTTAGTAAATATTTTTCATATGAACTTGAAAATCAGATTATATCTTCTACAGTGACATTATAGAAAGAGTCTTGAATTTTAAAAGGACTTATCTTGTGAAGAGTCTTTGAAACTTTTTTCTTTTTGGATAACTCGAAAACTTCTTACTCCTGTTCAGTGCCAAAATGAATCTCCGCAAGATTCCTGTTTGCTTTTCCAAATAAGCCGCTCGACCGCTTGAAACTTGAAACCCCTGAACAAGTTAAGCAGGAGCAGCTTAATACACGACCTCTCAGCTGGGCAAAGACGATGAAAGGCAGTTTAGAATGTTCACTGTCTTCCCTATAAACAATCACCAGCCAATCAGAACTTAGACTGAGGACCTCCATCTTGGCTTGGGGCATTCTCCATAGACTGCAATGAATGTTAAGGGCAAAATTGGCTGTTTTAAAATTAAACTCATAATAACTTCCAAAAACCTTTCTATACTAATTTTCCCCAGACCTAATGTAATTCAGAATATGTCACTGTATCCTAACAGTACCTGACAGCTATGTTGCAGGGACCTGCGGACCAATGAGAAAAGGTCAGAAGATCGCCCCCCTCCTTTTTCTGGGCCCTCGCTAAAACCTTACATGGAAACTATCTTTTAATTGAAGAATGAGATTTCCCTAGGGATGTGAAGGTGCTAATGTCTTTGGCAATTTCTTTAGCGAAGGGGTTCACAAAACAGGCCTTGAGCCGTATGCCCTGCTTCCCAAGAGCTTGGCTCCCCGGCTTTACCGTCTATCTTGATGTGTACCCCTTTGTGCCCTCTCCAGAGATTGTGAGTCGCATTCCCTAGAAAACAGATGGTGTGCTGGGCCCATCCCGCTGGCACTTCTTTGGGTCTTTCGGTGTCTGGGGCTTTCTCTCATAGGTCCAGAATCTTCGTTAATGAACCTGCTACATCCAAGAGCATGGCCTGGCAGGCCTTCCATGCCCTTCCTTGGATCCTTTGTGAACTTACCTACGAGTGTGACCATCCTGATGTTCAGTTAGGGACTGGCAGCCTCTTTCCCTTCAATCTCTGCCCTTTCTGAGCCTCAATCGTAAGTACTCTGCCACTCTTGAGTGGGTGCTGTGAGGGGTCAGTAATGCGAGGCGGAAAATAATTTTCAAAAATATCTCGCTGTCCGTACTTTGCTGAGGAATTTCCTGCCTAAACAAAGCTAAGGGAATACACTGTAACACAGGAATACTGGCCATCACACTAAACAACAAACCTATAAAGACCAATGTATGGCAATACAACATGACATTAATACCATTCACAGTTCTTAAATGACCTTCTAATGTCCTGGGTAATTTCCCTTGCCCAGGATTCAAAGTCACATCTGCAAATGTTTACCCAAAGTAAGAAAATGTCTTGAATCTGTTATTGATGTTTCAAAGTCAAAGTTCATTAAATAAAGTTCCACTGACAACACATCTCTTCTCCTGAGTGAAATATCCACTTTCCACTTCTAGCCAAATAGCACCAATAGTAATCCTGGTCTTGATCGCCTTGTTAGGAAGATTTGCCACAGTTCAAAAGAAAATGCAACATCCACACTTTCCGCAATTTACAGTTATTGATCAACAGCTAGGACTTCTTGAGTTATACGGTTTAACCTTCACAATGGTATATTTGTCAGGATGATATTTTAGAATTGCTGCTTCCACTTCACCAACCACACTTCTTTTACAGTGAGAACAGTTACCTCTTGTCTCACAGTACTACACCTTGTTTAGTCTTCTGCAATATAGCATCCACTGACATTTATATATACCACCACAACTTCAGCCTTTTGGAACAACTACCACAGATTCAATGATTTAGAGTCTTAGACACGCTGTGACAAAATATACTTAGGACTACTTAGGCAAGGCACTCTTCTCTGAATTTCTCCTTTCAAAAGGTGCAGCCTCGTTGCCTCTCGCCTGTCTTCCACAATATTAACCTGTATTCGTCTTTTAGATTTACTTCTCTCTTAACCAGTATTTGCCAATACAGGTTGTATCTACTTCAAAATAGTCTTTACAAGCACGTTTCCCTTCCCCAGCATTACATGTACCTTTCTGCCAGTTATAAGCCCAAGTTATTACCCAGAAGCCTTGGATCCACTTTCATAACTTCAGGTAATACTTCAAGCCTTGTAACGTAAGCCAATTAACTGTTAGTAACTTTCTAGTACAGTTAGATTGCTTTTCCACCTCAAGAAAGATTGATATTGCTGTCAATATGGGAAGACTCTTGGCTTGGGCAATGCTTGTTCTCTGCTTCAATGATGTATATACTTCTCATTTGGGAAAGGTATGCCTTGTTAAAGTAGAGAATAGAATATATTCTTTCTTTAGAAATAATAATTAGGCACACACAACCACTCCTTGTTAGATTTTGACAATGGATTGAATAAGATTAGGTATTCAGCAATGGTCTTTGCAACGTTCACTTTCTTTAATTGGTGATGCGCGACTACTCCTTCGAATAGTATCATTCGTATAATCGTGAACAATGGATGTAAGCAGCATTCTTTTCCAACACAAGTAAACACCATTTTCAGTCACAAGCGCGTGCTACATTTTCCATTATTCAGGTACTTTAGAGTAACAGTCTTAGAATAGTGAACAAGGGATGTAATCAGTCTTTGACATCTATGCGAGTAATCGGCCTTTTCATTTACACGCAAGTGCTAAATTTCCCATTATTCAGGTACTTCAGATTTAATGGACAACTTCTATTTGCTTTACTCCTATGCAAGTCAACAGAGGCATGGATACTTTTGCCGGCAATGCTCACGTGGAGCTTCACTCACCGGCTTCTTTAATGCTTGCTCTGTGGGTCTGACTGCTCCACCTCGACTTGTGCTGCTTCTGGCTGATTAAGGGCCTACACTCTTCCTCCCTGAAGATATCTCTGGCCCAGCCACATGTTTCGGCAGCCCCTCTCGCTCCTAAGACCCACGGCTTATTAAATGCTTCTCGCCTCGGTCTCCAGCACATTCAGAATGCGGAAACCAGTGCAATCAGGCTCACATGAGGAAAAGAAGCTGTCTTGCATACCTTCCGCTGTGTAGCCTCTGCACTTCAGAGTTTGGGGAACAGGACCCTCTCGGAACATGCAGGTGAAATCTGCTGTTTCCGTGTTCCGGCATCCCTCTTGGTCTCCCACTTCTGCTTGGTTTGCCAGCCTCATGCCTTCTTCTTTCTGCTACTACTACTACTACTACTATGGCTTGCATTCCAGTCCCTCCCTCTCCTTTTTCCTGCCTGCACTCGAGGGGGCTTTTTATGCCTACCAGGTTCCCTCAGGTGTGGGCTGTTAGGCTCAATTAACAGACTCGTGTAACGTCATGCCTCTTCAGCCCCCTTCTTCATCCCAGTTCTTCTGGATTCAGGGACTTGTAGTCCCTTTCTGCAAAGTTGTTCTAGAATTTGAGCTCAATTTCAGGGTAGATTTATTTTCCCTGAACTCATAAAAGGATGAACTGTTAAAACTAGTTGTTATATATGAAGGTAATTTCTTTAAGACTGCATTTATTTCCAAACACCTTTTTATTATATCCTTGGCAGGAAGAAGGGTGTTAAATTTGGGATACTTTGAAAGATTCATCTGTTCTAGTGAATTGCTCTGATTTTGTACTCTCGGTGACGGGCCTTCTATGTAAATCGGGGACATCATAATGTCAATATGCCATTACCTGTGTTGGCAACCCAAAAAAGGTGTTTCCTTTCAAAGGACAAATACCATGTCTCATCCCACAGGATCTGCTCACCACCCTGGGCCCTGTCTCCAACCAGGTGATCATCCTTTAGTACACCACGCCCAGAGTTAGGATCAGGAAACCTCTGCTTTTCTCTGGCCACCTGGGAGGAGACTTTAGGCAGGGGGGTTAGTGAGGGATCTGTAGGATTCTTCAAAATGCCCATTGACAGGATTTTGGGTGGCCCAAATCCTCAAGGTTGAACATGTGGTCTTGAGTGTCCGCTACTGCACCCTCTAGGGAAGTGTCCAGCCTATGCTCTTCATATTCCTGTTCTTCAGGAGCAGGCTTGGGCACTGCCTCTGTAGCATCTGGAAGCTCTTCCAGAGTATCCCCTCTTAGGTGTGATGAGCAGTCACCTCTGCCAGCTTCCACTACCTCTGGGCTTGAGGGTCTTATTGGGAGAGGGTCTCCCTTCTTTTCTAAGGTTTTCTCAAGCCTATCAAAGGCTCCTGTGACGGATGCAGCTTGATTTTGACTGTAATCTGGCATGTGGGTATTAGAGGAAGCCTTTCTCTTGCGGTATAACAAACTACCTCCTTTCATCTTTTTTTTTTTTTTTGCTGCTTTTCTCTGCAGTATACCTCCATATCATTCAGTCTCAATTGAATCTGGACCAGCATGTCTGTCTGCTATTGCCCTTTTGACCCCATAAGTCCAAGGATGAGATAGCTTGTCCTTTTTGGCACTTCATTTTGTGCGATCCCTGCAAAGCAGGGAATCGCACAAAAGGTGAAAAGGAGGTTCCTTCTCACGGTCTGGGGGTTGGATTTTCTTCAGTTTCACGCAGCACGCATTATGAAACGGAAAGTAATTTTCACTGCAGCAGCCATGTTTGGCTGCAGCACTGAAAATGAAAGGTGAGTCTCCACCTTTCACTCCCTAGATTGTGCCGTTCAGATTCATATTTCTGACCTCTCAATACCCCGCAGGAAATCTAAAGAATATATACTTTTCGATTGGATTGTGCCCGACCACATATTCCTCATCTGTGATATCTCCTAAATCCAGCTTCAGAAAACTTTCCTCGAGGATGTCAGTGAAGGCATATATAGCACGCACAGCGCCCGTTGCCTTCGGTTTCGTTTTTCCAAGCATGCTATGGTGCGCTTCAGAAATGTCCTCCAAGAAATATCCGAAAATGTCTTCGTCTTCCACACCGACTACCCCGAAGAACGGGTTTAAAAAGTGTCAGGACTGCGATGTCAAGATGTCGCTGACGGATCTTTGAGTATGCTTGTGGTGTCTCTGTGTGGAGCATAAGACCTCGGCCTGTTCAAAGTGTCAGTCGATGACCGGAAAAGCTCTGAAGGAATGTAAGGGAACATTGGCATTAGGTAGATTCCCTAAGAAATCCCAGTCGTCTAACCCATCGAAAAAACCTTCTGACGAAGCGAGAGGTGACTCTCCTTGACGAAAGAAGGCACAAAGATCCACGTCCAGGTCAAGGAGTGGCTCCCACCACTCCTCATCGTTGTTGTGAAAGTCGAAGAGGCATCATAAATCACCTACGTCGACGTCCTTTACTCCTCCTGAGAAGACTATATCTTGTCCCACCAAGGCCTCCACTCAAGCTCAATGCGAAGCATTCAGGTAAGAAATGCTTAAGATATTCGAGAGCCTGAAACCCTCGAACCAGGCAGCCCTGCTCCTACCGCACCTTCTGAAGCCGGTAAAGAAAGGGCTTGAGCCAAAGATGCCTTTTACAGGCAGTTGATGACCAAGGTAGTGGATTACCTTGGATGGAGCAGACCTGCCCTCCCTTTTGAACTGGATGACCTTACAGATATCCTGAATAAAGGTCCTCAAAGGGATCCTATCTTACCCTTTCATATTGCTCTTCAGAAAAGAGTAAGTGCCAATTGGGAAGCACCGGAGTCAGGTCCGGCAGTAAAGAAGTACCTGACAATGATAGTAGTGACCCCAGCTACTTGTTGAAACACCCTACCCTAGAAAGTCTGGTGGTGCAGGCAGCAACCGCTACCTCTAAAGCAGAAGCTTATCCGACCATCCCACAGGATTGGGATGATAAAACCGTAGAATCCTGGTCAAGAAAAGTATTTTCTGCTGGGAGCATGGCTCTTAAATCGGCCAACTCCACATGTTCCTTGGCATAGTTCACATACACTCTACGGGACTGCATATCCATGGCGGCTGAGCAGCATATTCCCTAGGGGGAGGACAGAGACGGTTTCTTGGCCATTGTTAAGGATGGCAAGGAAGCCATGTGCAAGTCTCTTTAGTCGGGTTTGGATTTTGCTGACCGCGTCAGTAGACCCATGGTGGCGAGCACCGTAATTAGCAGATTTGCGTGGTCAAGGAAGTTTGGATTTGCACCTGACCTGCAGTCTAGACTCCTTAACATGCCTTTTGACGGGTCTCATTTTGTGGCAGCAAGGCTGATGAAAGCCTTGAGAAGCTGCAGACCTCGAAGGTGGTGGCAAAGTCTTTGGGTGCCACTATTAGGCAGCCACAGCCTTTTCACTCCAGTGCAACATTTTAGATGGGTAGGTCATTTCTGCTACTACTCCTCAGTTGGAGGAGCGAGAGGAATGGCTAGTCAAAGAGGCCAAAGATGATTGACGAGGAAGGGGTGCAAAGCCCGCTCAAGCAGCGGCATCTTTACCAACAGCCACTGCTTCAGCTGCCTCAAAACCTCTGAGGTCTTGAGTCACGACACCCCAGTGAGAGGCAGACTGTCTCCACATCTGAAAGAATGGCAAGACTTTACTTTGGATGCTTGGGCACTACAAACCATAGCCCAAGGTTACCACCTCCCCTTCTTTCAGAGACCTAAGAACCATCCACCGGGGAGCCATTCTTGCAGGGTTCCAGATCTGTTCCTTGTGCAGGAAATTCTGACCCTGCTAGAGAGCGGTGCATTGAGCCAGTAGCTGTAGCGAGGAGAGGAATAAAGGATGATATTAACCATATTTCCAAATCCTAAGAAGGGCTGAGGACTGAGGCCCATCTTGGACTTCAGATACTTGAACACGTTCCTTAGGAAGGACAAGTTCAAGATGGTCACACTTTCTCAGATCCTTCAGGCCCTCCAACTCCAGGATTGGATGGTGTCTTTCATGTGCCAATCCATCTCAAGCACAGAAAGTACCTGGGGTTATTCACCAAACTGATGGATGTGGTTGCAGCGAGTCTCAGAAGAGGGGGTGGGGGGATTCCAGTCTACCCCTACCTTGGACGATTGGCTGATCAGGGCACGTTCTCCCGAACAGGTCTTGGATCCTCTCAGCGTGACCTGCCACCCTGTACACAGATTGGGCTTCTGCCTCAATTACAAGAAGTCCCACATGACACCATCTCAAAAGGTGAGGGCTAAAGACATTCTGCAGATGGTCTCCAAGTTTCAGAGTGCTCAGCGTCTCCCGGCTTTCGAGTTTTTGAGGTTGCTCTGCCTCATGTCCTCCTGCATTTTTCTAGTGCCAGAGGCACACCTGAGAATTAGATCCCTTCAATGGGCTCTCGGGACACAATGGTCTCGGTTCTCGGGCAACATGTCAGACCTACTTCATGTTCCAAGCAGGGTCGCACAGGATCTCCTGCGAGGACAATATTCTGAAGAGAACTTTTTGGCAACCATGGCAGGAGAGAACAGCAGTGACGGATGCCTCCATCACGGGGTGGGAAGCCCACGCAAACGATCTGACAGTTGTTGGTCTCCATCGGAGTCCAAACTACAACTCAATCTTTTTGGAGATGAGAGCAATCAGACTAGCGCCAAAGTCTTTTCTGCCCTCTCTACGGGGAACGAATGTACTGATAATGAAGGACAACACAATGGCCATGTAGTACCTCAACAAGAGAGGAGGTGTAACCACCACTGTGCAGAGAGGCAATGCAGCTCTGGTTCTGGCCAATTCAAGAAGGAATCTCTATCGGCAGCTCACCTAGCTGGAGAGAAGAACACAGAGGTGGACACTAGTCTCCCACAAGTGGGAACTAGCTCTGGAAGTCCTTGAGGAGATCTTCACCCTTTGGGGAACCCCGCAAGTGGATCTGTTCGCAACCTGTGTCAACAGGAAGTGCGAACTGTACTGCTCCAGGGAATTTCCCCAAGAGGAGCTCTAGGAGGCCCGTTCGTAGTGGACTGGGAGTTTCCACACCTGTACAAGTTTCCTCTGGTGCCCACCATTCCTCACATGATCACGAGGTTGAGAAAGTTTTGGAAATCCATGAGCCCAATTTCCCTGGATTGGGTAGGAGGACGTGGTACCCAGACCTTCTGGACATGTCCATCTGCCCTCCAATATGTCTTCCACAAAGAGAGGACCTTCTCTTGCGAGAGGAGGGTCGAGTTCTCGATCCAGAGGTCAAGACATTCAGCCTTCACACATCGTTTCTGAGAGGCTGAGGTAAAAGGATTGGGACCTCCCGGATGATTTAATGGAGATTTTGCTTTCGGCCATAAGGCCAGCCACAAAAATCTTTGTACTGCTGCAATTGGAACAAATTCTGCAGCTGGTCTAGGGACATGAATGTGGACCCTTTGCTTTGCAAAACACCAGTGGTGTTATCGTTTCTGCTGTACTTGGCCAATCTGGGGCTCCAGGTTGGGACGATTAAAGGTTATTTGGCAGCAATTTCATTCTTCAAGCGCTCATCTGAGGAAACGTCACATTTTAGGATGCCTTTGTTGATAACATTTCTGAAGGGACTCACTAATGTGTTCCCTCCATCTCCCTGTCCGGTTCCCATGGGGACCTTAATCTTGTGTTAAAATGTCTTATGTCTGTACCGTTTGAACCACTCCATCCATGTCCATTAAGGTTACTAACGTTCAAGACCACCTTGTTTGGAGCACTATCCTCTGAACCATTTCATAAGGACAAGGTGGTCCTGAGGTTCAAGCCTTAATTTCTACCGAAGGTCATTTCAGACTTTAATTTAGGGCAACACATTGTGTTACCCATGGTATGCCCTCCACCTCATCCTGGCAAGGAGGAGAGGTTGCACAGGCTCGATCCAAAAAGGGCTCTACATTTCAAGGTTGTGAAAACCTTGTCTGGATGACCAATTATTCGTATAACAAAGCATCCAGATGCATTATTCTAGCTATTTACAAATTTTACAGGCTGGTGGGCAAGGATCCTCCAGAAGGATTGAGAGCCTATTCCACTAAAGGGCATGGCTACCTCTGCTCTGCAAAGAGGTGTTCCCATTAAAAACATTTGTGAGGCAGCTACTTGGCCTACAATACACACTCTGACTAAGCATTACTGCATTGCTTCTACCTTAAGTCAGGATGAAAGCGTTGGAAAAGCTGCCCTCTATTCTGTTCATTGAAACCATTGATGGCAAAATTCTTACTCCCTCCACCAAAACAAACACTGCTTTGTGAGTCTTTCAAAGATGAGGAATACGTGGGAGGAACATCCAGTCGGAAAAGCGTTACAAGTGGTAAGTAACTTGTTCATCTGCTGCTTGAGCAGCTAAGAAAGAGGGCTGTCAAAGCTTACCTGGCTTCTTACAGGAGTAGATGATAGTTGACACGAGGAAAAAGGACACGTGTAGGATCTAAAGGACTAAAAGTACCTGAGTTTTCTTTCAGAGCTGTAATCTGGTTTCAAGTTTGCAATGTTTGTAAGAAAAATGTTATTGTGGATTTCAGCAACATTTGTCTTCCAGAAGTGAATTTTTGGATGCACGAAATGTTGAAATTGGCTGATATGGAAAGATTGGTTTATCGTTGCAAGAAAACAACGGTCTATTTTGAGAAGATATGGGGTAGATTCCTGGACATGTACTAGCTCGGATTATATGGTCTGGTTTCTTTTGTTTGGGTAGCGGTTTATTAAGGCATGTTGTATGTATTTTGTATATGTAGATTGTTGTAAAATGCAAAACATGTATTTTGTGAGTGAAAAGAAAGAAAACATCTTTTGCTAAAAGTTGACAGCTTTAGTTCAAGCATGAAAAGCATAATGCTTGCCGCCGGTCTCGGCATAGAATTGAGTCAATGGTGGTACAAAGTCAAAAGCAAGATGCAATACAATAATGATGAAAAACTAGTCCATTCATAGAAATATGAGCAAGGGAAACTGGAAATAACTGCCCCCTTGAAATGTTTCTTGAAAATAGTCATTGTCCAAGGGAAGTGCATTCTAAAGCGTGAGGGTTAAAAGTTAACAAGAGGGAAACCGTGAAGAAGCTCAAGGGGGCAAGGATTAGTGAGGTTTGTGGATTGCAAACCTGGCGTGCTAAAAGCAAGGATACCCAATCCAGTGCGCCGGTTTGGGTGATAACAGCACTGGGCCATTACCACCTTATCTGGCTTGCCGGATCGGGTATCATTGCTTAAATATTGTTTGCTTTCTGATCATTCTGATTGCAGAAGCAGACTATGAAAATTAAGCCATTTATTGTACAGAGAAAATGGATGAGCTACATGTACCAAAAACACTTACCACTTGTCCAGACAGCAATGTTCTCTTTTGACAAAACAATAGACCACCATGTCATCAGTGCCATAAAAATTGTGCAACAGAGCCCGGAACCTGTGATTAAGGACAGGGGTCTGCAGCGGTTGGTTCTCCAGATGTTTGGGACAACTCCCATCAGCCCAAGCCAGCATATTCATGAGGGATCATGGAAGTACTAGTCCAGAACATCTGGATAGCAGGAGGGTCCAGACCCCTTTTTTAGGAAAACATCTGCCACTATTTCAACTTTCCTACTTCCAAAATAAGGCATTTTTATTTGTGAGTGCACTTTTGGCATGGAATGCACAATTAAATGTAACCTTCAAAGAAAAGTCCTAATCCTGGAAAACCTTTTCAATATCTTATACCCATTACATTCTCATTTTAAAAACTGATCCAGTGCAAATAAGTTTTCAATTAAAATCCTATCCAAATGTATCAAAACGTGCTGATTTAAATTCTATAGAGGTTAACGTGAAGTTGCAAAAGCTGCCTAGCCACGCCTATGTCACTCACCCCTTCAGTTCTTCACATTCGCACCAATTCTTACTTGGCAAGGTACAAGTATCAATCACTCACCAATGGGTCTTGTCTGCAAATTCTGAAACCTTGAGCATTTCATGCTCTAACACTCTTTATAGTTACTTGACTCACTACGAAACTAGCATTTCTACTTATGTACAACAATGCCAAACCCCCATCTTGTTTGTTAGTATGAGATCTTCATTACTTGGTATAATGACCATGGAAACCAAATAGACACATATTCCCTTCCTCGTTTTAATCATTACTATTTGGCTTCGGAGCAACATTTTGTTCACGTAGGAGGTGTGAAATATAACTGCAATGTGCCATACCACGCTCCTAGTTGGTCATTGGCAGACCTACAGTTTCTGATGCATGAATTGAAGGAATGATCAGAATGTTCTTTCCGAATAATAACATCAGTACCATCAGATTAGTAAATGGGACTCATTGTTTTTCATGAACTGTAAGCTTTTTATTTGTGTGCTGGAACTAGCACACAAGCTGGTATGACATCAGTGCAGGGGCTAGCTGGAATGAATGAGTTCATAATGTCTGGAGGGAATCCGCTACTGGACGCTGTTCAGATCAGATATAGTTCACAATGCGATAAAAAGGATAATGGTTTCCAATGGCAAAACCTCTACAAAGTTTGAATGTTCAACATGAAACCGTGACGCATAAAACAAAATTATAAATCAGTTCTAGTTATCGGACAAACCGAGAAGTAACAGATTGATACTGCATTCACATGGCTGCTAAACAAATTGTTTACAACAAAGAATGCAGACAACGTGTCTGGTGCCTAAGAGCATACGGTTTAGATGTTGGGAAGAGAATCTGAAAGATAAAGCTTTCCTTATCTCACTGCGGCCCAGCATGTGTGTGCCTTGAGTCCTACATCCAAACCATTGCAATTTGGCATGACGTTGGCAATGGACTCAAGATTCAAGGATGCTTTATGGCTCGTTGTGTACACTGGCCTTACAGAAGGGGTATACAACCTTTGGAGGTGTCCAGTTGTTTTGGTCTTCAACTCCCATCCACCCTAGCCAGAATAGAAAATGAGGGATCCTGTGAGTTGTAGTCCAAAGTATCTGAAGAGCCACAGGTTTCAGACTCGTACAACATCACCTTGCATGGGTAAGAAGTTACTTTCACTATTTGGTTGCATGATACTCCCCTAGGTTTTGGGTGTTGCAGTAGCCTTCCGAGAGGAGTCCCTGCCTCGTTATCTTTTCACACACCTATCAAGACACAGAATTGTAAAAACATCATATCTGCGTCATTATCCTCAGAGTTTTATTATGGGGCCGCCAGACATGCTTTTAGTCTCCTTAACGTATACTTAGGGTCTTGCTTTCCCCCCCTCCTCAAGTGTACACAAAGGTATGCTGTTCTTTCGACATTTTTCAGCAACTTCTCTCAATGGTATCCATTCCTCAAAATGCTTGGGTTTTTAAATCTGTGCAAGAAAAGCGTGGTTCAGTGTGACCAGCCTCCGAAGACCAGGCCTGCTGTACCTAGTATGGCTAAAAAAAAAAAATTAAAACACACATACAAGCCGTTGACCTTTTTCATAACGAGATGGCATCATCTAAATTCCAAAAGCCATTTACGCTCATGCAACCATTCCTCGCTATTAAGCGATATTCAGCAGTTAAATATATTTGCATATGTGTTCTTTGGCCCGCTCCTTCCCACTATAGGACTGTCACCTAGCGTAGTTCTGTGGATAAACACACCAGCGATACTAATTAGCTTGCTTAACATCTGCTTAATGTCTGTCACATAAATGCCATGCATTACCTTTGCGCCTGCATTTGAAACCAGGATCTGGTATGTCTTAAACATTTCTGGAACCTTCGCCCTATAATGGTCACAAGCTGGTGCTCGGAGCTATGTGCCAGGGTCCAAGTATCGGCCCTTTAAGTATGCTTTTTTATACGGAGATTAATTGCATATCTTGCAGTCCATAGGTAAAATTGGAGGGACATGGCACAGGTATGAAGTGTGTTCCTGTAGATGGGCGTTTGCAACACTTGCCACATAAATGGTGTTACATTATTAAAAATAGATAAGGCTAATGCTTCCTTCGCCAAGGTGATGTTGCTGTAAGGTCAATCTATTCCACAGGAAACTAAGGATCGCATTTTTTGCATCCCCTGCTAGGATGGATTTGCCAAACAAGGTGGCTGCGCCAACCAGGCAGTTGGCTATCCGTGGTCCTTATTGGATTTAAAACAAACGTGGAAATTGAACCCTTTGCCCACCTAATGCCAAACGGCAGTGTTTAGAAACTAAGAATCAAGTCGCACCTATGCTGGGCGGCAACCACGAAAGGAATGATTGATCTTTTGTAATCTCTGGCCAAGAGATAAGTAGTATTCCCTTAGACTCCATAGTGTCCTCCTTATTTGCTGTAAAGGATGTGTTGCAAGGTGCATTAAGTAAGCTGGTCCACCTGGATGCCAGACACCTTTGGAAACCCCTCCAGAGTGGGCCTTGCTGGGTCCCTAATTTCACACGAGATCACTAATAATGGGAACCCACAACTCCCTCTGTTTCACTTAACTTCGCTTTAGTTTCATCTGCTTCTGTTTACCCAAGTTGCTGAACAAACTTTGTTCCAAAATGTATTTCTATGTAGAAAACTATGGCTGTGCAAAATGGCTCCACTGTGAATTGGCAGTGTAGCAGCACTCAAATCCACCATCCAATACAGGCAATTATTTATGTAAGTGCCTCGCTACTCCTGTATGTTAAATCTGAATTCACTGCCCCCACGGCCCTTTCGTTTGTTGACTGGTTCTAGTGTAAACCTCCTATTTCGGGCAGTGTTGAATCTGCTGCATGCTGGACAGAAACAGCATTATGACAACAGAAGCTGGGAAAGGTACACGCCCAAATGTTGTACAGCAAAAGCTGAACTTTGTTGCAGCCTGTGCTGGCTGCACTAGTAAAATGTCATTTAATTGTACCCAATGCGCAATACGTGTAGAGGGGTGGGAGAGCTGGCCTTCAGTTTGCCTGTTTTTTTTTTTTCTTTTCCTCACGCGATGATGTAATACTTGGAATCAGGAGACCTACCTTGGTTCCTATCCAAAAACCTCGGCAGATCACTATATCTTTCTATCCCTCTGTCAATCTTGAGACCTTTCAATGGATCAGGGCTAGCCAGGGCGGTGCCCCAGCTGTCTCCAAAAACTCCCCTTGAGCCGGGGCACTGCCAGGGCTCGACCCGGGGCACTGCCAGGGTTCTATCCCTCATGACTTGCACCTGTCAAATTTTAGCCATGAGCCTGTGAGTACGGCAGGGACACTGTAAATGAAAAGCATGCAGGGAAGCCATTTACTTGCTAAAGCAGGATAGCCAGCACCTGACTCCCAAAGGGGTAACCATTACTGGCAGTTTTTTTGTTTTTTTTAAATGAAATAAGTAAAAAAGGCTGCTGTGTATTAAGTGCTTGTAAGGGTTGAAGGCTGGAATCATTGGCACAGATTTGTCATAGATAAAAAAAACCTAGCAGAAGTACCTGTTCTCCGAATTGGTTCTGTAGACCGACATGATACCACTCATCAGTTGTTGAAAATGAATGTTCCTGTAGGTTGCTCTTCTGACTCACCCTGGCTTGGTGCTGTTTGTTGCGAAGCAAATATCTCAGAAACCGGGCATCCTAGGGACTTGAAACGTGGCTTCCGAGGTCACATAGGTCCTCAACTTTTTTTTCCCTTCCCGGTTCTTCTTCAGGCACCATCTCTCAAAAACCCTCTGCAAAAGTAATTTCACCTGATGCTGCAAAAACTTTGGAAACCTTGGAAACTTCTGGAATGCTACCTGCCTTCACCTCAGGTCCATTCGCCTCTCATACATTTATTGGTTCTCTTCCTGGTGAACATGGTTTACAGCTTCGTCGGCAGGCCACAAACCCACAAACAAATTTTAACTTTTGCTGAAGTCCATGGAAAGTGGTGGGGTGTCCAAATGTCGTCTAGGCGGTAATTTCCAAAGGGACCTAACGGGTAACTATGCAAAATGTGTTGCAGATTGGTGAAACAGCGTGGAATTGTATAATGAACAACATTTCTCCAAGCCACAACCACGTTTTGACTTGTGATGAAATCCAGGGAACGGGGTGGTGTGTCCAAATGTTATGTAGCCAGTATTGTCCGGAGGGTCCTATCTGCAAATTTGGTTGCAGATTGGTGAACAGCTTGAGGGCTTCATTTGGCCAGCAAAAGCAGATTTAAAGTGACAATGCCTTTATTTTGTAAAGACTGGTGACTCCTAAGGGAATATGTGCCTATTATCCCTTTCTAAAGGATTGTGTCCTCCCGCGGATTCCACATCTTTGATATGTCAATATCCTGCAGTGTCTGCTATATTTTCGACAGCAGAGGGGGCTGTGCGGCATGGAGTCTGTCCCTCAACGTTTACCATTCCCGCCTCGACATGACATTGATGACAGTATAAATAGCACGCACTGCACCCGTTGCCTCGGTTCCATTTTTCCACATGCACTGCTTGCTCTCGGAACGGTTCGACTCGCCTAGCGATGGATGTATGTATGTATGTATGTATGTATGTATGTATGTATTTTGGTTTTGTATAGCGCCGGTAGCCCGCGGGCATCAGGGCGCTTTAAGACAAAAACACACAATGAACATAACACAAACGCAGCCTAGCCTATCCCATGTGTAAGATGCGCCCTTAGCATCCTTACACACTGTAGTAGAGGAAGTCCGAGAATTCCTACTGGAAGATAAGTGTCTTAAGACGTTTCCTAAAAGCCAAGTGATTTTCCTCCATTCTCAAGGTCTCAGGAAGTCTGTTCCACATTTGAGGAGCCAGAACCACAAAGGCTCTGCCCAGCCCTGATTTTCGTCTGTGTTTGGGAATGACCAGCAGTCCTGTACCCATTGATCTCAGACTTCTTTGTGGCGCGTATGGAATTATACAGTTCTTTAGATAACCTGGCGTATATGCACTTATGAACGAGCGTAAGAGATTTAAAGCTTATCCTCTCGTCCATTTTTAGCCAATGCAGTGACCTTCTATGGTCTGTAACATGGTCCCTTCTTTTCAAATTTTTGATCAGTCTGACCGCGTCATTCTGAATCACTTGGCATCTCGCCAGATCTTTCGCGGTAGCACCAATCATCAGAGCATTCCCGTAGTCCAGCCTGGACAGAATGATGCAACTAACGTCTTTCCTTTTGGGTAAATCGTCACAATGTCTATGCAAAAGACCGGCTTTAAAAGATGTGTGGACTGTGACTCGAAGATGTCGATCACTGATCTGCACAGAAATTGATTTGTCTCTGGTACCTCGGCAAAGAACAGAAGGTAATTGAGTGCGACTCCTGCCAATCGATGATCAGCAAGGCCTTAAAAGAGAGAAGGAAGAAACTTGCTCTAGGTTGGTCAGTTTCAAAGTCTCATCTACTCCTTCGAAGAGGAAATCTTCTGAAGGAAGAAGTTGTACCGGAGACAAGTCTCCAGAAAAACCCAAAGAACGCTCTAATCATTGTAAGCATTCGAGATCCATGAGCAATCCCTGCCACCCTTCTTCTTTGTGACAAAAAAAGTTCAGGAAACTACACCATTGCTCCTCATCTTCCGACTCCTCACCTGACAAGTGTCGGGTACGTTTTGCTGATAAGACCAGCGCAGTAGCTGAATGGGAACATTTCAGTCAAAAAATTATGTATGCGTTCTTGAAGGTGGCCCCTCCTGGTCCATTGAAAGAGTCAAAGAATGCTAGAGATCCCACCGCGTCTTCCAAAACTGGCAGGAAATTGAATAAAACCTCGATTCGCGTGCCCAAAAGCCCGGGGTCAGAAGGACTCATGGATGTAGTGTTGATATTGTCGACCACAGAGACAACATTGAAGCCAAAGACTCAAGTGCCCTCCTTGTAGAAGGAATCTAAGTCGAACAGCCCTTCATTGACCACAGATCCAACCTTGAGTTTCAAACCTCAATTGCAGAAAGATTTCTTAATCTTTTGGATCCATTTTTTAGGAAGACTACTTTCTACCTTTCGGGTATGAACGTTTTGGAAATCTTGTTTAGAAAACCTGCTACTTGTCTGAAAGAAGCCAGTGGTCTTTATCTTCCCTGAGGCTGAATTTGACATCCAGATGTGAATGCACACCGTGGTGCGGCTTATAGAACGTTCATGAGCAGGGTAATTGAATATTTTGCTTGGGGTTGTCCTGCAAACAGAACTCGGGATTCCCTTAGACATCCTGGATAAAGGTCCTCCTAAGGAGCCTTTGTTGCCCTTTCAGTCATCTTCAAATAACCCTATTCTAGAGCACTGGCAGAAGCCAGACACCAGTTCTTCTGTAAACAAGGCAAGGAGTTGGTGATGAAATACATGCCACCTTCTGTGGACCCTGACTTTGCTTCAAGGCACCTTACAGTTTGGTGATGTAGGCAGCTGCCTTCACTTAAGACTTTTGCGGCTTATCAGACCACCCACACCCCCGATAGGGATAAGACGCATGACGCCTTAGCAAAAAGAGTATTCTGTGCCAGAAGCATGGCTTTAAGAGCCATTAATGCATCTTGTGCTCTGGCAAAATACTTGTATACCTTGTGGAATACTATTATACAGGATTCAGATAATCCCTGAAGGTGAGATGAGATGGATTCTATAACCTCATCGATGGTAAAGATGCCTCTTCGCAGTACCGTTAATCGGGCCTAGATTCATCAGACCGCGTCGGCCATTGTATGGGCTCTAGTGCAGTGATGAGGTTTGCATGGTTATGCAAGTCTGGATTTGCTCCAACGTCCAATGAAAGCTCCTAGACATGCCCTTTGAAGTGTCCAACTTTTTTGGTCCAAAGGCAGACAACCGTTTTCATCCTCAGCACCTTGGAGATGGGTGCAACGGGTGCTTCTGGGTGACCGGAGCAGGAGCCACCGAAAGACTGACTCGTGGACCACCCTCCAGACAGCATGGATCACCACGGCACTTCACCCCAGTGTGTTTGGTGCCCCTTTGGTCCCCCAAACCCCTGGAGCCAACAGCGTATATCCTGCTGTGAGCCTGTACTGTAGTCATCCAAGGGAGAGCATGGTCAGTCCGCTGAGACCCGCTCCCCACGTTAGCTGCTCCTGTGTGCTCCTTTGTGCCCCTCATTTTGAATTGAGCCACGTCAACCAGCCCTGCCTCTGGCCTGGGTGCAGGAGAGACGGCTGGGCTGCCTTGCAGGCACGGAGCTACACCCCTCACCTACCTTCTTGGGCATGCAGCCCTCCTGCTGGCCTGACTCTGCACAACACGGCACCCGCTCCAGAATCCTCATCAGAGCCCACGAAAGGCAGGTCAGACCTGGGTACTGCTCTTCAGTGGGGAGCCCTCACATATCTGCTACTCCCCTGTCTAATAATCTCCATACTAGTACTGGCCTGTGACAAACCTATGGTGGGAGTGAGAACCTTCTGCCCACCAGCTGCAATTACCTGCCCTGCTGAGATCCTGGTGGTTGTGTTCAGAAGTGGGGTGTAATCCTTTGTCGCCAACAAACATTTGGAACAATGGGGACCAACAGGAGACAGGTCAAAATAGATCAGTTCGCTCGTCGGGACCATCCCCCTGCTCCACCAGCGACTGACCCGGCACCCACTGCTGTTGCTGTGTCTACCTTGAACCAAATTCTGCTTGCCCTAAAAAACTGTACAGACACCATGAGCTCTAAGATGGACACACTGACTTGCAGGGTTGAGACCTCTGCCATTCCAATTGGCACACTGTGTGGCCGGATGACTGAGGCGAAGCAGTGAATAGGGGAACACGAGGATAGGTTGGTAACCTTACAGAGAGATGTAGTGTCCCTGCAACAATCTGTGAAACGTGTGGAAGCCAAGAATGATGATCTTGAGAGGCGATCCCGCAGAAACAACATCCGATTTGTTGGGGGTCCCGGAATCTACACACATTAACAATATGGAGCTATTCATGGAAAAAATCCTTCTGGACATACTAGCTCGCCCTCCGATATCCTCAAGGTTTCTTGTCGAGAGGGCACACCAATCTCTCGTCCCAAGGCCCTCCCCTGGGGCACCAGACAGACCCATTATTGCCAAAATACTTAATTACAGAGACATCCTTCTCAGAGCCGCACATAAGGGCGATTTCCGTTTGAGCTCCTCCGTTGTCCAGCTATTCCCAGACATCAGTCCAAAGGTCCAGGAGCAAAGGAAGCGATCTCTGTTTGGGCTCCTCCGTTGTCGAGCTATTCCCAGACATCAGTCCACAGGTCCAGGAACAAAGGAAGACGTATCGAGCGGTAAAAAACAAGCTCAGAAAGAACATCCGGTCCGCAATGCTTTTTCATGCTAAACTCTGTATAGTCCACAATGGAAAGACCTGGTTCTTCACTACCCCAGCATCGGCGCACTGCTGTGTCCAAGCTACCTGACTCTCCTGAGTTCCAAGGGGACCCGAACAGTTGATCTACACACATACCTACCCTCTAGCAATGCGATTGAGCAGCCCCAGCCCCGAAACTGCGATGGGCTGGACCGATGCCACATTAGTGTGAAACTGGAGTTGTTGCTCCGTTGAGAGAGCAGCACTGACGCATCCAGTACCCTGTTGGCGCAGCTACTGCGTCTTGTTTGCAATGTGTTTTATTTCATTTGGTGTGGGTATTAAACCGGTATGTTGGCGCTACAAAACAGGATCTCATTCGGCTGCTCACCTAGCCGCAGAAGAGAATGCGACGGACGCTATGAGCAGGCATAGCACAATCTTCCACGAGTGCGAGTTGGCCCAGGAAGAACTTCAAAAGATCTTCGCTCTTTGTGGAACCCCTCAAGTAGATATGTTCACGTTCAGCATCAACTGAAAATGCGTCCTTTTCTACTCCAGTGAGGACCTCTGGGGGACGCATTTGTACTGGACTGAGAATTTCCACTTCTGGATGCGTTCCCACCAGTCCATGTCATTCCTCATTTTATTTATGGTTCTTATACAGCAAGTACATTTTGTTTTAAAGTGCCCACAGGGCAACAAGGAGGAGTCATGGGAATTGGACCCATTAAAATACATATAAATATTGAATACAGTGGTGGGTTGGGGGGAAAAGGATGACCCTACTAAGCCTTGAGTATTCAGGACGTGCAAGTATAGAAGAGAGGGGGCAGCAGGCGTAGGTGTTGGGGTGCCCGTGCTCGTGGGTGAGCACCGTATGAAGTGCAAGGAATGGTAAGTACGAGCCTCCAGGACAAAGTGTGTGTCGAGGCAAGTGCAGAGGATAGACGCTGTGGGCGATTCAGTGTGAGGGGTCAGGGCCCCGAGGATGCATAAGGGCCCTGGACACTATTCGAAGCAACTGAGAATTAGCAGAAGAGAGCAAGGGGGGGTAAAGAGGAACGTTTTTAGGAACTCACAGAATTTAAGAAAGTCCTGCTCAAGAAATAGGAGGGGGAGACTGTTCCATAGAAGGGAGCCAGCTGAGGAAAGCGATTGGCCGCCTGATTTCTGTTTAGCTAAATGCTTTACACGCAGGAACAGAGAGCTCTAGAGGGAGAATATTTAGTAAGAGAGAGTTAAAGATAGTGTGGTCACCGGTCCCAGACATCCTTGTGGATGATGGAGGGAATCAAATTTATTCCGTGAAGCAACCTGGAGCCAGTGAAGACTTTTTAGGACAGGAGAGATGCGGTCCCTGGGCTTGAGGCCAAGGATAAGCCTTGCTGACCTATTCTGGATTAGCTGGAAGCATCGCAAAGTGTAAGAATGTAGATCAGGCGGAGGCTATTGCAATAGTCACGCCTAGAGAGAACCAGGGCTCGGTTAACTTTGAACTTCTGGGGGAAAGTGAAAAAAGGTAGAATTACTTTGAGAAGGAAGAGTTGAAAGTGGGACTTCTTGGCAATGTCCGGAGGGAGGAAGGAGAGGAGTGGAAGATGACTCCTAGGTTTTTGGCTTCAGAAGGAGGAGCATGGGGAGGGCCCATGGAGGAAGGCCGGAGTGAAGGGAAAAAGGCAGGAGCAGAGGGCCCAACGGGAAGGATCTCGGTTGTGCTCCTGTATGGCAGATAGACAGTCGGGGATGATGGAAGGTGCAAGAAAGAGGGTCAGCAGGAAGTTTGAAAAAGAGCTGTGTCGTCTGCATACTACTGGAAGTTGGGGAGAAGGAGGAGATGAGTGCCAGCTGAGTAAAGTAGATGTTAAAAAGCCAAGGAGGATTGGATAGAACCATGGGGGACACCACAGGTCGAGAAGGAGATGGGAGAGAAGGTTCCGAGGATGACTTGGGAAGACCACTCAGTTAGGAAGGAGGTCAGCCAGTCCAGTGCCTGTTCCGAGATACCAATGGTGTCGTGGAGCATTTGTACGTGTATGAGTGGTTGACCGTGTCAAAGGCATAGGGGAGATCAAATAGGATAGGACAGCTGGGGGTTGGAATCCAGGGATGCGAGAAGTTGTGAACAGGGGTTCAGAAGAGCAGTTTCTGTGCCGCTGGATGCTTGGAATCCAGATTGATGGTCGTGGAGACCACCAACAACTTCAATGTGAGAGTCGAGTTGTGGCAAGGCCAACTTCTCCAGCAGTTTCACCTGGGAGGGGAGATGGAAACAGGGCAGTAGTTGGCTGGACAGGTAGGGTCTGCTGATGTTTTTTTAAGGAGGGGGCACACAAGGGAGTGCTTGAGGGAGGAGGGGAAAGATCTACTGGCAGGAGTGGTTGCAGAGATCAGCGAGTGTGGGTGCAAGAGCCAATGTTGTCCTTGATGGTTCTAGATGAGCAATGGGAGACATGTTTGAATGAGACCTTCATGGAGTGGACATCTCTGGTGACTTCTTCAGGTGTGGTGGGGGCGAAGGAGGAGGGTGATTGGCCAAGGTAGGCACAGGGGTGTGGGATGGGTTAGGGGGGTGAGTAACAAGGCTGTTCAGGATGTCCTGAGTTTTGATGGTGAAGTGAGTGGCCAACCTCCTCATTTAAAGCGGAGGTTGAGGAAGTTCAGGAAGTCCATAATTCTGGTTGCTCTGGATTGGGACAGAAAGACTGGTTACCCAGACCGTCTAGACTTGTCCATCTACCCTTCATTCTGTCTTCTCCAGAAAGTGGACCTACTCTCACAAGAAGGCTGCTGTCTTCTTCATCCAGAAATCAGAACTCTGAACCTTCACGCCTGGATTCGGAGAGGTTAAGATACAAAGATTGGGACTTCCCGGAAGACTTTATGGAGGTGTTGCTTTTGGCCAGAAGACCAGCAACAAAAGCACTATACAGCTGCCATTGGAAAATGTTTTAGCTAAAGATATTGAACCCTTAACTTGCAATATACCTGCAGTGCTTGTTTTTTTGCTGCACCTAGCCCATCGGGGGTTGCAGGTGGGTACTGTCAAGGAATACCTTGTGGAATTATCCATTTGTAAACTCATCCCAGAGCAAGGCTTTTATTTTAAGATGACAATTGTCATTCAATTCCTCGACAGACTGATACATACTCAATGCCGTCCTCCCACACCCCCTCGATCCACGGTCCATTTTCTCGTTCCATCCCTGGATTTGGAACCTAGAATTAACCTTCTTAATGGTATCTCAATTTGAACCTCTCCATTCTTGTCCACTTAAGTTGTTAACATTGAAAAAAATCCTTCGGGTAGCCACCACTTCTCCTTGCAGAGCGAGTGACAAGCCCTGACATGTAAACCACCCTTTATGATATTTTCCAAGGAGAAGGTAATTTTGAAGGTTCGTCCCTCCTTCCTTCCCAAGGTTGTGTCTGAATTCTTTCTAACAGAGAAAATAACCTTACAAGCTTTTCATCCTCCACCTCACCCTTCTAAGCATGAAGAGGGGTTACACAGGCTTGACCCGAGAAGTGCTCTTTTTCTTCATTTCTAGGATGGCTAGTGACAGACAAGATGACCAACTATTTATTGGTTATACCGGCCACATGCTGGGTGAAGCCGTGACCAAACCAACTTTATTGCGTTTGATTATACTCTGCATTTTGGAGTGTTACTCCATTGCAGTAAAAGATGTCCCTGAAAACCTAAAAGCCCATTCCACCAGAGGAGTGGCAATGACTTTGGTTTTCCAAAGATGTTTACCAGTACAGGATATTAGCAATGCCGCAACTTCGACCTAACTACACACTTTCTCAAAACAGGATGCTCGCTTTGGAAGAGCGGTTCTGCACAATATTATGTACTAATAAGCGCTCTACAAAAAATCCACTTCTCCTCCCTCCATCTTCAAAACTGCTATGGGACTCTTAAAGTTGAGGAATCCATGGAAGGACACAATCCATTAGAAGAACAAATACTTATCCCTGGTAATGTTCTTTCTAATGGATGTTCCTTCCATGGATTCCTCATCACCCTCCCAGCCTACCCCTCTGACTGTGGGTGAATTTTTAATTTACCTCTTTCAACGCCCATGCAGGTGTTTTTTTTTAAAAAAATTTTATTATTTTTTTTTATTGTTTAATAAGATTTTACAATACGTTTTGTATTGTAAAATCTTATTTTTTGATTAAACAATAAAAAAAATAATGCAGGTTATTTAATCCTTAATTTGGCTGGTCTGAACAAGGGGGAAAACTAAGAATTGAGGCAATGGGCGCAGTGCTTGCTATTTATGCCATCATTGACGTCTCGTCCTGATTGTGGGAATACTAACGTTGAGGGATATCAACTCAGTGCTGTACAGTGCCTTCTCCTGTCGAAAAAATTTCCGAGACAACAAAGCAGTATATGGATATCTCAAAGTTGAGTAATCTGTGGGAGGAACATCCAGTAGAAAGAACATTACCATGGGTTAATAATTTGTTCTTTTTGCAGTGCTTAATAGCTACAAATTATCACGGGGAAGGCAGCAAGGGAGCTCACTCTAAATGAGCACTTTAGCTATTAAGCACACTGGACTTGGTTTATTTATTTACACTATCCCAAGTCGGAAACTGATTTAGTTACAGGCAGCAGTTTATTTGGAAACTGAACCAGAGAGAGTTGTATTTACATTATGCAGACTTGATGCAAAGAAGACCACCCAAGACGATTCTACGTAGAATAAAGTACATGTTTACCAGGCCTCATAATGTAATGTGTGTTTGGGATATGTGGCCCTTTCCTATATAGCCTGACGTCCTTTAGGACGCCCAACACAATTAACAACCCCTTTCCAGAGCCTGTCCAACTTTTCTTGCAAATTTGTCAGTGCATGAATCCATGAACACTATACTAAGTATTCGATTAAAAACCCAACAACTCTGCCGTGCTATTCCGCCTGAATGTATTTAGAGGCTCTGCAGCATGCAGTGTCTGGTTACAGCAAGTCTTCTAACTTACTTATAGGCTCGCTTATACAGAACACTCTTTGTAATGAGCAGGGGTGTTGCTAGGTCTGGAAAAGATCTAGGGTTATGCTAATGTCTGGACTCTGCGCTATTTAGCCTTTTGGTTGTAGACCCTTAGCTTCTATCTGTGGCTACAACCAAAAGACACGGGGCTATAACCCCACTCAGCCACGCCTCTGGTAATAAGGACCATGCTATGTGTGTGGACCCTGAATTCAAACTGCAATTAGGGCACAAGAATCTGTCTAATGAAAGTTTGAAGCTTAACACAAACGCAATCATTATTAAATGATGGTCGTGATAATTATTAGGCCAGAGCTCTCTCTCTACTTGGGGCAAGATCATTTAACAACAACTTTAGGAACACAAGTTTTCGTGATTCCTCAGCCCTGAGTGTATTCAAATAGATCCATTTTGATCACAATCGACTTCTGTGCCCCAAGCCTGTTATATAGTCTTTGCTCTGTGGGCGTTTAATTTGTTTGTTTTGAATGCATTGATATAAAAAAAAAAAAAAAAAGTGTCTGCAGAACGGACACTGACTGGTATTTTGAAAACCTCTTCAAATCTATGGTTTTGGGAGAAAGAGGACTACCACTGTACTTAAAGGTGTTTACCACCAGATGGCAGACTTCTACTTTGTCATCCTGATTGTACATATGCATAGTTTATTAGGAGTATACACCCACAAATCATATAGCACAATTCATGTCGCCAGTGGATGAGGTCTGATCATGCATTCTTATCGTATGGAAACTTTATTTGAATTGGACTGCATAGTGCATATTGATTTAAGATGGAAATTAGAGAAAATATAAAATGAAAGACATGGTCTCGTAAATCAAACGTACATCAGGTCATGGCATTTCATGAAGAAGTTAAGACGACGAAATGCCTTTCTTAAAACCGTATTCAGAAATGTGAACACCCACAGTTCATTACTTAAGACTAAAAAGATAAAAGCCGGAAGACATTGCATCACGGTAATACGTTTCAGAATTGGAACCAAATATTGTGCGTATAGTTTATCATAAATTTGGCAAAGGACTACTACGTTTAAACTTGTCGACTTTATCGGAGCAAAAAGGGCAAGAACTATTCGTAGGTCGTGCTTGATTGAAACACAGAGCAAACCAAGAGTTTAACGCCAGTCTGGTCAAGGCCTATAAATGAGATGGATTGATATTCACACATTATTTTGCCAAGGGACACACCAGCAGACGGATTGCCCCTCCATATTAATGCCTCGCCCCTCATATTAATGCCTGGCCTCATGTGATTTGCAATGCATTGAAAGCAAAACTAGAAGAACCCAAATAATGCACGTGAGTGAGTGACTTCTAAACATTTCAGGATATGTCTACACCACAGAATTGTGATAACGTCCCGATGAGGCATAATGTGATGTAAAATAATATTGAACAGCAAAGCTTTAGGATTTGAGATTATGATGGCCACAGTTTAAGGGGTGCGCTCGCCCAAGACTGTGAGATGGGCGAATACCTAATTCAACGTGAAACCAGTGGGGCAAGAAGCAAACCTAGAATCTTGCGACAGAGATGGTTTTCAACGACCTGAAACTTACTTGGTTCTTAAACCGTATATACACCTGTGGCCCAATAAGCTGCATAAATGCTCAAAATAATCTGCACTGACTGATACCTGTAGGGAGTGCCAAATATATGGAGGGTACCTATACTTTGTGTCATCTTTGTAGCTGCAATTCTCGGATGTCAAGATCCCTTCGTTTTAGCTATTAGGTGGCGCTAAAGCACCACCTAAAAGCCAAAACTATTAAATTACAATACAGCCAGGCAGAAATGGCAAATGAGGCGTGACACAAAGCTTGAAGCTGTTTGGTTATTAACCCACCCATTGACTTCCCATGGCAATGGTTAACCCTATGGCCGGTCCCCTGCACTTCCTGCCCATCCCCGTCCAAAGCACATCCTCCTGGTATTTCTTAGAGCTAGCTTTAATCAAACCTTACCATCAAACTTTGTGCTACAAGTGCCTGCCTATGGTTTTTCAAAGCAGTCTTTTGAGAGTTAATGGTTTAATTGGAGGTATAACCGTGCCACTGGCCTTAACCAGGTCTGCCTTCAGCCACTCGATTTATAGGCACTAAGCCTGTCCTTCACTGAAGTCCTGTTAAAAACCAGCATTGACAAAGCCAACAGTTTTGGCTTGTGTTAAAGTATTAGGCACTTGCCAGACACTGCTATTCTATGCCCAGGCGCTCACAGCATTTTACAGCTGCAATCATTAATGGGCAGTTAATACAACTATGACAGTGCTTGGTGATTGCCTTGCCCATGCCCACGAAAATGGCCGAACTGTTGGGATTGCCAATGCTTGTACCGAAGCAAATTTCAGAGTGGTACATTTCATTGAAACCATAATACTGAAAATATTAAAATATAAAGGGTAGTGGGTAAGGGTTTAAAGTGGGCTGGGGTGAGGTTATAAGGATAGAAAAAATAGGGGGTTTGAGGGGCTGACCCCAACAGCCCCCCTCAATAAAACAATAAAGAAAATTCTGTATTTCTTTGGTAATTTGGTTGCAGTGAAATGTACCACTCAAAAATTTGCTTTGGTAATATCACATATTCCCAGTCTCAGGAGAATCGCTCAGGGGCAACGTGCTCGCTTTGGAAGCAAGACGACACAGAACGTAAGTTCGGTCCGTGCTTAGAAACCTCTGTTTATTAAGCGTGTTATAAATAACCAATCATATATCCTCTCATGGTAAGTATGAGCCTACAAATTGTAGCTTGCAATGGTAAAAACCAGGACTGGCTTGAGGTGGCACACATGGAATTGGGAAACTTGGCAGCTATGCTACATAGACACACATGTAACACCTGACACAAATTGGTGTCGAATGTATGTAACTAACTCTTTGTGTTAAGGAATATGTGTGCATTTGACAGACTCTAGAAGATTTTTATAGCATAATGGATGAAATGTGATGGACCAAAAAAATAGAATTTACTAACCATGTGTACGTTTGATTTGCAAAACGCTGTCCATTATCTCATTTTCCAGAGATATACCTGCTACCCAAGAAATGCTTTTTGCTCCTGCTCATCACGTTTTTATTTTGATCACGGTGTATAGGTTCTATCTTGGTTTTTCATGTTCTGCAGTTTTAAAGTAGTATTCACATGTTCTTGATGGTGTTGTGGTGTGTGTGCGCTCACGAAGACACTGGCAGTACAAGTAGACACTTTATTATTTTAAAGTTGGCTAACTGTACAGAAATGTGCATCTCTACCTTGAATTGATGGAGAGTTCTCTGGATTTAGTCCAGGGGCACACCATACGGGACCCAAAACAGGAACCCACGCTGGGATACACCAAAGCCGGCGTGGTCCCTGGCAGGGTGGACCCCCCAGCCTCCGAGGCAGGCCCATCCAGCTAGACCGCCTGCGAGGACACTGAGCAATTCAGCAGTCTCACTCTCGTGATGGCGATACCTCTCTGGCTACGCAGGTAGCCGTTAACTTCTCGAGCCATCCGGATTGTCCACCACAGGCCTCATCCTGCCTTGGTATCTTGGCGTGAGTCCAGTGTCTCACTGCGGCTTCCAGGCCTTGGTGTGTTGATTGGCAGCTGCAGCAGGCGCCAGTCTTGGACCGGGCGTTCTCTATCAGCTGCACACTACTTATCGGTGCAGCACTGCGGACGGCACTGCTCTAAAAGGAGGATATTTAAAGGATCTGCCAGTCGAGCACCAGAGCTTCAGTGAAGTGCAGCCATCTTGTTGGCTGCCCGACAGCGCCCGCATTCTTTGGTTATTTACCCATCCATTGACTGCACCTCACAATGCTGATCCGTATGGCCATTCCCAACCACTACCTGCCCCGATCCATCCAAAGAACATCCTCGTGGGATCTCTTTGAGTTTCCTCTATCAAGGGAGAACATCAAACTTTAGCCTATTTCTAATCAGTCTGCTGGGAGTAAATGGCTTAATTACAGCTGTAAATGACTACTAGTGTAATAAGCATTTTCCAGGTACTTCCATCATATGCCCAGGTAATCACTCTAGTTTCCAGCGGTTGTGATCTTGAGTCCAGGGAATATCATTATATCAGTATAAAATGCCCATCCCATACCTTCACAAAAGCCTAAACTGATGGTTTTGCCAACGGTTGTTGCTTAAGGTTTAGGGGTGTTTAGAAAAGTTTTGAACAGTGTGCTTTTACATTTACGAAACGACGTATTTAAATTCACAAACACTATTTATTTACTGTCCAGTTGTAGCCAACCCATGTAAGACAATAGCCTGCTTTGGGAGGCGAGTCGAAGTGTATTCAGTTAGTGTTTTATTCTAGTGACTTTAGGCATACACTTGGGAAGGGAAGACAATCGTGCAGTGGCGGGTTACAGAACACATGTTCAGAACGGGAGGAAAAAGCAGTTTGTTGGCAATCCGTATTTATTTTCTTGAGTTGTCATGGAGTGATTGTATTCAATAGAATGGGGCATTTACTGAGAATTATCTGGACCTTATACGTTGCTTTATAAGTTGCGCTGTCATCGAGTATGGCCTCAAGGATCGAAGGGTTACAGTAGGTTGATGCATATCGATGTGATATTTAATGCATGTAAGGCCTGCGTTTTGGCTTGCCTTGCTGCTAATGCGGGCAGCTTTGGATCAGACGAGTACTGCCATTGGTAGTCCAAAGCAGTGGTTTGAAAATGTGCGTGGTGTGGTATTTGTATTTGTATTTGTATTTATTTTATTTATAAAGCGCAGCCAGGCCGAGGGGCATAGGGGCGCATAAGTTAGATCTGGTTACAGTTGCAATTAAAAGCAGTCAATAAGGGTTCCGTTACATTGCAGTTACAGGTGGGTACAAACTTAGTCATGCAAATGCATATATACATAATCTAGTATAAGTACATTAATTACAAAAGTGTACCAGTGACAGTCGATCATGCTGGGATCAGGCAGTTAGGCTGAACATGGACTCTATGACAGCCTAACTGCCTGATCCCAGCATGATCGACTGTCACTGGTACACTTTTGTAATTAATGTACTTATACTAGACTATGTATATATGCATTTGCATGACTAAGTTTGTACCCACCTGTAACTGCAATGTAACGGAACCCTTATTGACTGCTTTTAATTGCAACTGTAACCAGATCTAACTTATGCGCCCGTGGTTGTGATGTTATTTAAGTAGCCTTCCTTGTTGCTGGATTGTTTGAATTTGTGTATTACAGGGTACACAACTTAACATTTTTACGAAGCGTAGCAGGCTGTGAATGGGGGTTGATCATCAAATAGAACTCCGAAACTCCTGCACAGGTTTTTCGCAATGGTTTCACTGCATCTATATCACCTTGTTGAGTAACCAGACCAGATCCTCCTTGCAACGAGAGGACAGCAAGGGGTGATCTTGCAAAACTGAGTAAGCAAATGGTACCCGTCTTGTCGGAGCATGTACCACCACATTTTCTTCTGCCTCCCCCCTGTATAGGGGCATCTTGCCTGAATAACTCGCTCACCACTTTCCCCCTAGCGACGCAGACCACATTCGAAATTCATTTTTTTTCTTTTTGTGACATTTTTGTCAACTCATTTGGTTAATAAGATTTTTGCTATAATCCAGTTGCCCAAGGTATAGTGCCGCTGTAGGTAGGGGGTGAGCCCTGATGCGAGAAGCTCAGTGGCTGGTGGAATGGTTCAAGACAAGTATAGTAAGTAGTTCATGCTTCCACCATCATTTTGATCTAATTCTTTCAGGGGAGTTTGTTGTCCTCACAGAATTGCTTTGTCTTTCAGGAGTAACTGTAGTCCTTTGTCTTGGCATACAAGCGTAAACAAGTGTTGTCTTGTACATTTCGAATTGTAGCCCGAAACCTTTGATCTCGGCTAGTAGTCTCACGTGGGCATTACGTGCTTTGTTACTGGAACAAATGTTTACATATTTTGTAGATCTCCTATTTGATTCCAAGGAATTTTCATCTGAGAATAAGTCTGAACCTGCGCAGTTTTGTTTTTAATTAAATGTAGGTACTGTTCTTTAGATATCAAATTGCTCTATTTTGCTTGGGTAAAAAACGAACGAACAAAATGTCAAGTATGTTTACATAGACTCTAATTGCCATGTTTTACTGGGATTATCGTTATAATATATTAAATTTAGTAAATATCAGATGCTTTCTGTATCCTCAGCATAAGGTGGCACCCAGGTGCTGTTTAACTGTATTAATGCTTCCATTATTTCAATGGATTTTCTAAAAAAACATGCCTGTTGCCCTGGCTTTCCCGTCTGGTGCTATCTTTTACTAATGTGTATTGTTGCCCAACCTTGCAGGCAGCAAACAATGGGGACTGTGTTTCTACGTTTTAGCATGCTCCATATGCAGTGTTTTCATAACACACCCTGTTTGTGTTACTTTAGCAATCACGTATGTCTGTAACCCGCTAATACTCATTTCAAAATGTGTACGTACATTTTTTTCTATCGGAGCACAAGCCCATCGCATGTGGGTGAAGACGGAATGCTGGGCTTTCAATTCTTGACGATCTCAACATTTACACACAGCTTTAAAATAAAAGACATCATAGTGTACCAATTCTGACTGGATAGTTGGCCCATTTTAGCAGACATAGATAGGCCTGTTGTCATAATTTGAACATAATTTGAAGTAAGGTTCCCTACTTATGTGAAATTTCAGACATGCCTCAGTGCTGTTATACCTAAAGGTGGTGACTGGCGTATGAACGAACGCCATGAATCGGAAATTGTGAGAATGGTTGTGAATGAGAGGATGAGACGGCCTTTCACACCCAGAAACTGGCTGCTAGGTCGGGAAGATGCTTGAACTTCCTGAGACCCACAAAGCCTACAGGCTATATGAAAAAGCAGTGGTGGGCACTTTTACTTGATTAGGTTGGTAATAAAAATTGCTAAACGTTGTCGTACTTGACCTCATAGCATGTTGAGTTTGAACCCGGGCTATCTCGTCTACCAGTTATTTTTCTGGTGGCTTGAATTGGTTTTGCATCTACGATGACCTCAACCAGCCACATGATGAGTAATCGGTCACTGGTTTTCACCTGCATGCTGGTGTCTCCTCCACAAACTCCTTGTCAGGCGATATCTTCTTCAATCGCCAGACATTTTAACATATCAGCCAGACCGCTGGTATCACATTGATTTATCAGTGAAAGGCATCATTAAAGGCATGTCCTGGAAAAAAACCCTCAAATGAGCAGACTATCAGACGACTTGAACCTCAGTTTATGGGTCTTGGCGAGCGGTCGGGGCCTGAGGGCACTTCTCAGAGCATCACAGATGCTGCCATCAACCGATTTTCTCTCCTCAAAGAAAGTCTTCCTTATCAGACAATTTGACAGGGTCTTGGCTTGAGCCCTTTTCCATAGTGTATTGGAAGAACCCATTTTCCAACTGTTTAACCTTTTACAGTTTTTTGTATTTAAATCCTGTAATATACTCCCCTCATTCTAGGTTGTTACACCAATTAAACAGATTGTCCTCGACTTTCCTAATTCTGTTTGCCACAGGGTTCAAAACAGTTTACATAGGGCATTGTACTAGTAACTGTGACAGACCTCCTAAGAGGCTGCTAAAGGGCATGCACTTCTTCTCAATCTGTACCTTTTTGACCTTTCACTTATCAGTAAAAACTGAAAGCTGTCGATGGAAGCCCACAGCAGTTTTAGATACTAAATTGACATCTTCAGCAAACAAGAGAATTGCATCTCTGGTTTCAAGAAGATCGCAATCTTCTCTCTGCTTAAAGTTGGTGATTGACCCTTAAGGGTCAAAATGATGATGCCCAAGATGGGATATATACAATAAATGTTATAGCGTGATGCCCTACAGTTTGTTTGCATTGACGTTTCCCAAAATTCTATTGTTAATAACCTTTGACTCCCTGGATGGATTTGAATTAAATATTACCAAATAAATTACGGCCACGGTCCCTTCAAACTGGACATTTTGGGTGAAAATTGGTTAAACGGTTCAAAAGTTACCAGGGAAAGAAAATGTTTTTGGCCTACTCCCCCATTCATTTTCCCATAGAGAAAAAGCTGCTTTCCTTGCACACTTGTTGGACAAAAAGAATGTTGGGTAGACGGGGTAGAAACAGGTTTGTCACAATGTGTCACAGGTTTCCCTTTTTTGGTTTGGTGTAAGTAATTTGACGGAGAAAGGGTTGCCCCGTGTCCCAGGAAACATTGATATATCTTGCATCAGTGAGGCTTTTCAGAAAAAAACAGCCTCTTTTTTTATCCTCCATGCACGTGATTCCCATGGTAATCTTGTGCGAAGCTGACAAAGAAAAGTGATCAGAATGTTTGGATGAAGGAAAGTGGTCACGTTAGAGGGGTAGAGGGTAAGAGAACCACATGTTTCATGATTTTCCAAACGCAATACGTAATTGACCAGAAATGTTTGAAAACTGTATGCATTTTATGCTAACCACACGGTTTTAGAGGTTTTGTAATATTACATTTAGTGCATGCTTCCAGTGCGCTGTTAAGGTTTTGAAGTGGAAGTGTTATACTACCTATTGCCTGAAGTTGAGTAAAATATTTTAGGGAGTGATAAAGTAATAACTATTCCGCACGCGGTATTCTTTTGTCGAGCAAAGATATATTTCAACTCTAACACATGTTTTGAAATCTGTACTTCTTGCCACTTATTCATTCAGATTAAAATATGTATTTTTCCCTTGAAGTTCATCTTCAGATCAGCCTGCAATATTAGAGCTCAATTCTTTTGTACTTTGCTGTTACTGCCACTGATTCAAACCTATCCCCGGAGCTGACACTGTGGAAGCAGGGGGCACGCTCCTAATTTTTATTTCTTCCCTATTTTCTGTTGGAGCATTTTATTATTTTTTATGTTATTTGCCTGATTTTAGGTAGTAAAAAGTGGCTGGTACATGGCTTATCGGTAGGACTGCAGGTTGTCTTTCAGAGTGCAAGAACTTTACTTCTGCAGAATAATAGACACAAGTGGCTATTCAATTCCTCTTAGTCGTATTTGCTTTCATGCCGTTCTTTTAAAGCCCCTTTCAAGAAATTTGGGAACGCTTATAATGTGAATGTTTTGTTCTGCCATATAGAGCTGCTTATATATATATTTTTTAATCCATGTTGTGGTTTGGCTCTGAAAATGCATTTTAAATAACCTTCCTCGTGAATTGAATGGTTTGTTGTGGGATCATGATGTCCCTTTGACTTTATGCATGCCCGTTGGTAGCGTAGTAAAAAAGGTTCCTGTTAAGTGTAAAACAGCTGGCCGCCTCACAGGTATTAAATGGCTGTAGCACCTTCAAGTTGTAACACTGCAGATGTACTTCACAGCTGGAAAACCTCTGGAAAACCAGCTTTGAACTTTCCTCCCCGGGCAAAGCAGCTGTGCTCTGTCGCTGTGTCTAAGTGGTATTAATAATACAGGGGCATCATTAATTTCTCAGCGTCTTTTTATTATAAATTGTAAATATGAATTGGAACTGAATACATCACTTGTTAATGTTTCAGGTGGCGTTTGGAAATGAACTAAGACGTCATGTTTGAGGAGATCATTCACAAACTGAAATGTGTTGTGCGAGAGTAGTTTGGATTTAGTATTAAAGATTGTGTCTTTACTGAGGGATTTTAAAAACCTTTGAGTTCTATAAAAAAGGAGGAAGCAATTTTGAGGGTCAGCTCTCCATGAATTTCCTTTTAATTGGTTTTTAAACAGTGGGTTGTGGAATGAAACATGTAGGTATATGTATCTAGCAAGTTTGAATACCTGTAAATAATGCTAGAGATGTGTGTAAGCAATTGAATGACCATGGGGGTAGAGGAAATATGTGAATGTGCTACATCAGTTGAGGAGCTGACTCCACACATACATGTTATTGTATTTTACAAAAGTTATGATGAGCATAATGTTTTGTGAAATGTGAATACTTTTTCAACAATAAATTTGTTTTCAATAAATATTTTGTATTGGGATTTCATGGACAAGCGCCACTTGTGTGCTTACATTTATAGGGCAAGGGGCTTATGTATGTTGATGTAGGCAAAGGGCAGCCTTTGAACCCTCAGGTCTCTATTCCGGCCTTACTAATTTCTTTATTGTAAGACCACTTTTTTCACATATATTTGGGTTTCTCCTCACTTTCTCAGGATTACTTAGTTCCGGAGTTTGGTATTCCTCATCTTTCCTCCATGTTGCCAGTCTCCGTTTCTCAATGTTTTTTCCATATGTCTAACAATTTTCAGTTCCTCGCACTTTCACTTGCTTTAAGGTTTCTGTGTGCTTTCTAGATGCTTTGTCGGACTTCTCAGCTATCCTCTCACATTCCAGGCATTGGCATCCTCCTGAAACCCTTGATGCTTCCTTAAACTTCTATATGCACTGCTCAGGCTCTGTGTTTTCTGGTTCTCAGTGTCCCGTAGGCTTTGTGGGTCCCAGGAAGTTCAAGCATCAGCTTCCTCACCGGGCATCCAGTTTCTGGGTGTGAAAGTCTGTCTTATCACCTATTCAAAACAGGAGATTGATGCTCCCCATCCCACCTACAAAGCTTCACATGAGTCTCTCTAGCAATCTTGCTTTTAAATCTCTCTTAAGCCCTGATTGATAGGTGCTTCTCCCCCTTCCACCTATTCCATTGATGCTGGGACTTTTAGCTCTGCCCCTTTTCCCATCCTGCTCTACTTTCTCACTCCTGTCTCAAGCCCAGGGAAGGCCTGGTCCTATTAACCTAGTCAGCCATCTTCGATTTTGCCAATTATTCTTTCATTTTTTTTGTGGGAAGTCGCCCACATGGAGTTTTTACTTTGTCAGGTAAAAAGATTGATGATACACAATTTGTTTGATTTGTTTTTTTTAGGTAAATCTTAGTTTGCTTTTCTTGAGTTCTCAGGCCTCTTCAGTTAGTCATGCTGCTTTGGTCGTTCTTAGGATTTAACCCACTATGATTTACTTAGAGGCAATAATCATTTTTTGTGAGTTGCATTAAAATAACGGTTTCCACTCTCCAATTCTACGCAGGGACCTAATACTTAAGTTCTTCCTAAGTAGTAAATGAATGTAGAGTTCCTTAATGACTAAATTGCTGCGTTTTTCCTTGGAACAAATCTTTTGTCATGTAGGATCTCGAACCACATTTCAATATCCTTCTGAAAGCATGCCACCCCTTGAACATTTGCAGTCTTTGTCGTTATTTTGAACCCTGTCTTTTCTCAAAATATTTACTTGGTTACCTTAAATTGCAAGTACCACTTCAGACAAATGTGAAACCTTGTGCTCTTGTTCATTTTGAATATACAGAGTTTCCTTTTAATCTTATTTTTGTGTGCAAGACTGTCCATATGACACTGTATTGCAAATTGTTGTCCTCTCTTGACACATCAGAACACCATGTTTGGACTAAACATTTAGATTCTGGGTGATAAAACACATTAACATTGTTGGTTCTGTATTATGATTTACTGTAATTCGTTTCACATACTTGCAATCTCAGTGCAGAAGACTGTCTCGGTATAAACATGGTTTTACATGGCTCATAGAATGTTACTGGATTGCAATTTTGAAATGCCCACGCATGCATTAAATTCAGACAGATGTGAGGACTGCTGAGTAGTTGCTTTACTGAAAGGCAACCTAAATAAGCGCACAGATGTGCACACAGCAATGTTTTAGTCATTCTAAGCTAAATGCCTCGACTAGTTTTGTTGCATGGAGCTGTCTGCAACTCACTAATGGGTCTGAGAGTTCCACGGCAACTCTACAACCTGCTTACTGATTGTGTATATTCTATTTTGTAAGACAGAATTCATGTCAAAAATTGAAGACTGCTAGAGTAAAACACTTCCCGGCACATCACAAATGTGCACATACCCCTAATTGCTACACTTAAACTAGTGTATAATTGGCTGTCAGTAGGACATGGATATATTTCTTCATAAGTTCAATTTTGCATGGGATGCAGTTGAGCAGATATTGAATAGCTGTTCTAAAGTGAAACTATGTTGAAGTACAGTTTCGTGCTTGTGTGGACATTTTCTTCAACTACATCCTGGTATCAAAAAATAGGCCACGCTGCTGATAATAGGCCCTCAAATAAGTTCAGTTTCATTATACATTTAAATACTTGCATATTTTCCCCAGATTCTTTGTTTACAAACATCTTGATTCTTAAAGTGGAGTTAAGCTCTTCACTTCATCACTGTCAGAAGCAAAGAGAAACACATGGACATTTCAGCTTCAAACATCTGGTCAAAATGCTCGCAGTACCACAGCTTGTATTATTTTTTTTTTCTACTATAAACACGGACGCCCATCCGAGATTCAATGACTTGATTGGAGGTAAACCGGGAGGTGAATACTTTCCTTGCATACTTTTATGAGAGCTTGATTAAAAAGCCTTGCAAGAATGACAGTTCAACAAGCCTAACGCATGGACCTTTAAATGAAAACTTTAGACCAGTTAGCAGACCTTAAAATAGACTATAAAACTTGTCTCTGCCGTCTCTGCCTGAATATGCTGAACATTTATATGCTTTACCGCCATCCTCTACTGAACCAAATTGGCTAAAATTTAAGAGGAAATGATGCTATGGATTTGTAAAATGGACATCAAAAGCTGCACAAGTAACCCATTTTCATCCTTAGTAAAACAATTTAGTACGTGCAGTTTGTGGTGAAGAGGCAATAAAGAATCTCTATGTGAAACCAAATGTAGTCCCACTGGTCTGATAAAGCCAGGAAGAAAAGTCCTTTTACTCGCATCCCAGGGTTTAATAGCAAAGCCCGTTATAAAAAATAGATTATTGCAACCTCACTGTCTATTTTGTCTAATAAGTGCTTGAGTGGAAGCTCTCTATTTCACCAATCCCAAAAGCACTGTAATACAAAAAGTTCAGCGTAAACTTTGTGCTGCCTAGAATCCCGGAGTCTCCTTAATCTGATGCTTTTCAGCAAACCTCAGACGCTCTGCTAAATACAAACCATCACAGCATCCACTAACTGTTGATAAGGCCTACCTATTAACATTGAAAGTGCAACAATCTTTGCCTTATGAAGTACCTGAAACTGATACATTTGCTTTCTCAACTAGTTTCACTGAAATAGAAATCCAGTACTTTTCATCACATGAATGGATCGTTCCAGGGATGATTTACAATTCTCTTGAGTATGAACCAAATAGCTCCTCCAACAAAGCATGCCTTTAAAGCTTGGTTCCATTGAATGTTTCCATGCAGCAATTAAGTGTTGCAGAAATAACTTTTTTTGTTGAACTCTTTATCTGCAGCTTTGGGAAAAGATGCTAGAATTTTGTGGTAATTGAATGACCTCGCCCAACACTATTGCGTAGCGCTACTGTCTGCAGGATAGCTCAAGCACATACACATTCATTAGGAACAAGCCAGTGATGTGTGCCATGGGCTGTAAGTCTGGGCACGTAGAGTCCACCTTTCATAACCCTCCACCCCTAGGTCAATAGCCTAAGTGCCACAAGTAGATAATAATGGTGACATTGAATATTAGTGTTTAAAAGCTAGAGATATCTGGCATGAAGTGGCATATAAATAACTTTCAAATTATTACTCTGATGCTTAAAAATTAAATTGTGTTTTTGGAAATAACTTGATTATTCAATTTCTAGAATCCTACAGGTTCATCAAAGTGACAATCATCCACCACGTTTTGTAGACCAGAAATTAAACTACATTTAAAATCTGTAGTTCAAAGCAGACATGTCAAACATCCCTGTTAGCTCGAATTCTTAATATGAAGACAGATTTGCGCAAATTACTAATCAATCCCATAGTTTAAAAATGATTGTGCTCAGTAGCGCAAACTAATACAGCCTTTTACCAAGCCTCAGACCAAATGACTGACCACTCCCGACAATTTATATGGAAATCCTCAATCTGGATCCACCCTCTCTGTATCCGCCCCTGGCTCCCGGTCCCACCACTAATTCCAGTCATTGCTTGCATCTATGTTGTAACAGACACCCAACTCCATGGCTACAAGTTGCCAATTGGCATAAAGTCACTTGGCCTCATGGTTCTCCACATGCCCAAAGCATAAGATTCCTTATCCACCGTGAGGCCATTGTCACTCCCCAGTAGCTAGTGTTGAGTGCACACTTTGAGCCTTGCAACTTTCACACAATCTACAGTGTCTTTGGAAAAATGGTATCCCTTTCATTTGTACTTAGTGACCACCTCAAGCTATTCCTGAGATAACACATTTTCATCTTTGGCTAAACTGTAGTTGAAAAGCCTGAATCTAAAGCGAGTTACATTACGTGTTAAAAAAAGAATATATATATAATAAAACACATTTTAAAAAAAAACATTTGGAAGACTTAGCACAACTCATTGTAACGCACAAGAGCAGCTTTCTGAGATGATTCTATGCCAAACCTGTTCAAAATAATGTAAAAATCAAAGATCGAATAAAGATTAATCCCAGCTAGCTTCATTTATTCTTTGGAAAAAGCGTGCCATGCAGGTGTGTAATCATTTCATCCCTCTCAACTGCTACTGTCATCATTTTCTCGAATGTCTGGAAGACTAGAAATCCTGCTTGCACTTAAAAGCCAATATGAAAAATCCTACACCATCCCACCTCCCCCTCATCCTGGGTTTACTTACCCTCGACTTTTTGCAATCTGTAGGATTTCCTCAGTCACTTGATTTGACCATTGCACCAGTGCTTGAACAATTTTCCTTTTTTGTTTCAAACATGTGATTTTGATCGACTGTTCATTTATGTGGTAAACCAGTGAATGGAGATCACAAAAACATGTTTCCCAGATAGAAGATTAGCTTTATTTTTGTCAGAATTGCATTTTCTTACTTCGAGGATGGTAGCTTTTAGGAAAAACTTATTTTGGAGGGAGAAGAGGGACGTTTATTCTTATTCCCCAGTACATAGTGGCATACCTTTTTGCGTACAACTCTTGGACTCTGTGCCATCGTCCCAGCAACACTTTCAGGCATCTAAACTGCTCCAACAACTTGGGGTCTCTTGTACAGATGTCCTTCTGTGAGAGCTTCAGCAGACTCGTGGGCCTTCTCTTCAGAGCGATGTTGGCCAGCTCTGCTCCATCTTTTTGCAGCATCAAAGTGTCTCGGCTTGTCCAGCTCTCCACAGATTCTTTCCACTTCTCATGCCTCATGCCTTCACCCTGTGTTACATTACCTGTTTTCACTCAATGCCTCACTGGCACTAGACTCCTCACTCTCCAGCCTTCCCCGCCTCTGCCTTTGGTGACCTGACTGGGAGAGGTTGGGAGGATATAAAAGCACAGGTAGTAATCCCGGCTCTCATTGCTGATTCCCTATGGAGGTGCTCGTTCAGAGGTGAGTGATCTGTTCCATTGCCATATTAGCATAGTTGTCCATGTATTTTTGTGATGATGAAGATGGGAAAACCGTTGCAGTATGACACCATTTTTTTAAAGAGGTTAGAATGCTGGGCCCCTGATGACCTTTGGCATTTACCTTTCACTGAATGACATGGTTAATGTTAAGTGCGGAGAAATAAGAAATCCTTTCTTTGTACTTCCATTGGAATCCGTTTTCTACAATACTGCTTTGTAAATGTCCTCCTCAACTCCTGTCATGTCGTTGGAAAATAAGAAAAAGTTTTCCACTCAAGTGATCAAAAGGAATGCAGTATTCTGCCTCCTTTGGGTCTCCCTGAACCAAAAGGAGAGGAAACGGTGCACATTGTTTAAATGCCTCCCCAGCTCTCGGCAGGAGGCCTCTGAAGCCGAGGGGCTAGGTGAAGCACTCTGGTGTAAGTATGGCAGCCCCAAGTATAGAAAAGAAACAGACCTGCTCCTCCCCCATTTTTACAGAGCAGGGCTGTCCTCCACAGTTGGCCGTAAATGTTCAGAGACTTTCTGCCGATGGTTACATTACTTATTAACCAGACTTGTGCTCCAGGCCTGTGGCAGTCCGACAGTACAAAGACTGTCCATTTAAAAGCTATTGCATCGCAGCAGGGTGAGCTGGAAGGGCAACTTGATGCAGATGGAGGAATGAGAGTATGCACCAGGTATGGATTTTCATTTCTTGGGTAGGGAAGGTGAAGACCCACTTGAGGGAATCTAAAGAATCTGGAACGGACAAGTTACTTTTGGGTCACGGAAAGGGAACCACACAAGAGTGGGTTGCATAGGGTCAAGCATTTTGTGTTTTATTTGGTTCCCTCATGTTTTCCCTTTCCACCCCTGCAAGTGCTACTGGTCCCTGAGTGGGGCTCAGAAAGGTATACTGGGGTAGTGGGGATATACAATGTTCATGTAATTAAACATTTATACTGCACACATCGACACCATAGTGGTCTTAAAGTGCATTATCCGTGTATAAGCAAATTGTGACCATGCCCAGGGTGGCAGCTAGACCTTTGTCTGTGGAGTGAAAAGAAAACTATACCAATAAGTGCTGGGAAAGGGGAGGAGTGGGGAAAAGTGTCAGGGTTGTGAACATACAAGGGTGCGTGATAGTACCTCTCATATATGCATAATAGGGAACAGGCTTACATCTCTATTGAGAGATCTGCTCTGACCCTTATTTTAGGTGTGTTTAGCAGGGCTCAAAATGTGCACTCAAACGAGCCATTGGCTAGTGATAATGGACTCTTGGCAAGTAAGAAACAGTGTTCTTCAGCATGGAGTCTTACAGGGATTCATATGCTCATGAATATTCCCCGTTGTCGGGCAGGGAATTCTCAGTAATAGTAAAGCGGTTTTGCTTTAAAGCTAAATACGATTTGTCACTTCTATAGCCTATTGCAGCCACTTTGGGCCTTACTGCCCCAGCCGACATATGACCTGAGCTCCACCTACTGGCGGCCAAATTCATATTTTTACTGCATGTTCACGTGTTGGGATTCCTCATATTTCGCTCCTCTAAATTCAATATCCTTTTTGCCTATTTACGAGAAATCTCAATTTTCTGATGGTCTTCAAGTCACCATGTGACTACGGGTGGCAGAGTCCCGTTGCCGGACAATATCCTTTCCATCGACTGATCTCTGGACTGTGAGTGTTGCAGGCCCAGGCTTAGGCCTTCTTCACACCATGGTGGACACCACGAGAAAAAGCCTCTTCGGGGTCTGTGAAAATTGTGGCCTAAAAAACCTTTTCATTGTATATCGCCACCTCAAGCGCATCTACTGCTAGCATCCCGACCATAATGCGGACAGATATTCTGTGTGCCAGGCCTTCTCCTCCAAGACTCGGAAGGACCACCATAGAAGGCTAGCGGTATGGATTGAGGAAGGGAAGGCCTCTGACACGGCCTCCATGTGCAGTCATTCCCCTACCACGGTTGGCAGACCCAAGGAGCGTGCTCCCTCTGACAAGAAGAGGTCGAGATCCTTTGAAGACACTTTGCTGCGGAAGATACCGAAAAATGCAAAGTCATCTCATACTCCAACGACTTCTTTGTCGGGATGTCACTGCGGCTGCGGGACCCAGACCGGAGATGACACCGGTCGTCGTCTCGGTCGACGTTTAGTGTACAGTCGAGTGGACATGTTCTGTCTTTGAGGAAATCGCTGATGCCAGCGGTCAAGCACAAGACCTCGTCCAAACGCACCCCGTCCAAGGACCGGCCGGCGTCTCCACCATCATCTACCTCGTCGTCGCGGACATCATCAAGGGACCAGTTGATGACCTCCTCTATCAAGACCGTTGCCCCATTAACAACTACCCCGTCTGCGATTACCCTGTCAGCGACTTCGTCCACGAAGACTGGTCTTCCGCAGGGGCTCTTCCAAAGTCTACAGAAGGGAAACTAACTTCGAAAGACTTCAAGCCCAAGAAAACACAGAAGACACATCACACGGACTGTAGTTATAAAAAAAAAAATACAGCTGTTGACGGGAAGGGTACATTATCCAGTGCCATGCAGAAAAGGGGCATCACCGGGTTAATACAATATAGAAAAGGGAGAAGGAACACACAGGCCAATCCTCACAGGTAACTGAATGAGCCAAGGACAGATGTTTTACTCATGGGGAAAATGGAATCCTTTGCGGGTTTCTGTTACAGATTACCCACAAAAAGGAGGGGGGGGGCCTATTTGATATATTGATATTCCCCAAAATGGGCTAAAGCACATCTCCACTTACTCCAGAGGAATAAGAGGAGGAAGACATTGCAGAGGAGTTTGAAATCTACTCTGTCAAGGAGATGATTGAAGAGGAGGATGAGAACACCGGAATTGACCCCGATGACTATAAAATGCCATCCCCAAAAATAACTGAACCTCCTCCCTCATACTCTACAACAGAGGACCATGTGCTATATGCTGACTTTTTTTTTAAACCAAGAAGCAAAGAAATTTAACATACTGATTGACGAACCAGAAGAAGAGACTGATTTCATTGAAGATGTCCTCTAGGAAAGATTCAGCCTCACAGGCTATTCCTTTAGGAGAATGACCCCATCTTTCATTAATCCTGTGCAGACAAAACCCATTTACCCCAGAATTGAAAAGAAATGCAGATCAACACCTAATGACCCACTATAAATAAGGGAAAGCACAAGGTTGATTCCTTAGTGGCAACTACTGCTAGAAAGAGGGACATGGTGGGGGGGGGGGTCAGGGGGCACCCTTATCTACAAGCAGATACCCACCAGATAAGGAAAGCAAAAAGATGTATACTTTTGGGTGGAGAATAGAAACTTTGGCCTCTCATGAGGTAAGAATTGCTCAGTAACAGCTTTCATGGCAAGATACAATAGGGACCAATGGGACAAAATGGAACAGTTTTACAGATCAGGTTGCAAAACCAACTAGACCAGCGATGTAAAATTAATAACCGTGGGGAAGAAAACCTCCAACTCAGTGATTAAAAAATCATTTGATACTGCAGAACCATTACAGGTACATAAATCCTAAAAATCTTTAAACCTGAAATACGGGCCAACCTCTTGGACAAACCATTCTAGGATGATTGCATATTTGGGACAGCGGTTGAGAAAGCTTTAGAAAAAGCTTTAAATGAACATGAGCCCCTTAAAAGTTTAGACCAATTTTCAGACTTGAACAAACTTAAGAGGGTACCAGTGTCAAGATGGCCCCTTCCATTCATTGACCAAGGTGTGGCACAAGTCCAAGGGCTTCGTCACTTTAGATCTGACGGCTAGATATTGGTGTGTCATTAGCAAAGGACCTACAAAACCTATTTGCGTTTACCTTCCAAGGTAAACAGTAAGCATTGAAATGAATCCCCTCTGGCTTTACAATAGTGGGAGTGAGTTGTAAATCTTTCTGAATAAGGAACTTCTGGATGTAGCAGAGAGGAACTGTATTTTGTGGATGATATCCTGAATAAGAAAGGGGACACAAAAAGCCATTTCAATGAAATATGACATGTACTCTTGCCGATTGTAAAAGGCTGGGGCAAAGGCATCCTTGCAGAAAGCGCAGCACTGCAGAAAAAGGGTACATTTCTTGGGACATGAAGTCACGGACCAGGGATTGAACCCACAGAAGAAAAAGGTAGAAGCCATTCCAAAGTTGGAGGATCCCACAAATTTGAAGGGTTTGAAGAGCTTGTTAGGAATGACAAGTTATAATAGAAAATTCATTGAAGACTAAGCAGAAATTGCACCACCATTGACTAAATTACTGAAACAGGGTGTGCCTTGGAAATGGGGACAGGAACAGCATGGGGCGGTAGCCAAGTTGAAGATTTGCCCAATAAGGGCTCCATGTTTGGCGTATCCAAAGAAGAATCTGGATTTCTTCCTGGAAATAGGGTTCATCAACCTAGCCGATCAGAGGTCGTGTATCAAAAGCATGACTCGAGGGGGGCGCTGTTGGGCCGAAGCAAGATGGCTGCCTGAGTGTAGAGCTCCGGACCATGGGAGAACATACCTTGAGAAATATCCTCGCAGACACGGCTGAGCCCTTCCCAACAGCTGGGACCGCTGCGTGAACCTGCATTCTATACACATGCTGTAAATCCGACCAGGATACCCCCCTGTGACCTCTGCAGTGGCCGCCGAATTATCAGGGCTGCAGACACCTTGCATACCCCGCACCGCGGCTCCAGCGGGTGCGGCTCCGCTCTCCTACTCTGCCTCCCGGCGCGGACGGCCTTGTGGGGGGAGGAGCTTCCTGCTGTGATCGCCCGGTGTTCCCCTGTGCCTTGCCTAACCGCTGCACCCAAGCTGCCTGGTCGCCGTGCCCTGAGATCTCCTTATTCCGCAGCAACCCGGGGGCTGGATCCTGCACCTCCTGTCACCCCGCATCTGGACACCGAGGGTGGACTGAGCCGCTGCGGAGCCTCCGCGCCGGACCACTGATCGCCTGCCCGACTCCCGCTCCCCCCCCTCCCCCAGAGGCACACTGGTGGTGCGCGCAATGAGGTAAGGGGTCGGGTGTTGGGAGCGGGCTAATCCCCCGGTGCTGGGGCGCCGGCTCCTGCAGCGTTGGGCCTACACTGGTCCCTCGACCCCTCTGCTCACGGGGCACATTTGCTGCAGCTACCTGGCTCCCTGCCCGCACCGCCGAAACACAGGTCGCTCTTTGTTGGGCGGCGGACGCCTGAGCACCGCGGCGGCTTGAGCCCCGGTGGGATCATCCCCCCCCCCCCTACTGTGATTTAACGGATTCTGCCACAATACTCCAAGGGAACCACCGTGGAGGCCCCGCCGACTTTCAGCGCCCATCCCTCCGGTGGGCTGAGGCTCTGCGTGGACTCCCAGACTTTGTGACGGGCCTGGTGTGCCCCTCTCTGCACTTCTCCATTGCTGGCACCAGGGGCTGCTGCTCCACCCCACCCCCCCGGATTACAACACCCAGCGGACTCCTACATCAGGGGGGGGGTCCTGCATTGCTGGGGTTTGTCGGGGTGGTGGGTACTGAGGCCGGGATACCTCCCCGGGGCCATACTAACGTGGGATTCGGCCCTGCTACACTGGCCTGGAGAACCTTCAGCGGTGCAGAACTTCTCAATTGCTGCACCCGTACTGGCCACAAGTGGGGCCCGAACCTGATCTGAACTACCTGTTTCATGCAGTGCTGAGACCTGGGGACATACACCACCGTCTTGTCGCACTCCTACCAGCTCCACCGAAGCAATACCTCACTGCTGTTGCCGCACCCTGGGGTCTAGTCCATTGGTGACACCTCAGCCTGTGCCGACCCCGGAGTGGCGCGGAGCTGGGACACTGCTGCTACAGCTTGGAACATAACCTAATCCTGGGCGGACCCCAGGCCGGTGGCCCTATGATCCACACTGCCTCCCGCTTCTGATACCCCTGGTCCTGCAGCTGCCGCCGGAGCTCTCCACTCCCTTTGAACGCCCATACCCTCCCGGGCTCCTAGATCCCTACCTCGAGCCTCACCATGACCAAGGGAGCCGGAGCCGGGAAGAAACAAAGCTCGCTAAATATGTTCACTAAAATGCCATCTACGTCGGTGTCCGACGTCTCTGAGGCACCCATCACCTCTGCCCCCTCTACCTCCGATGACTCGCAGAAGATGCTGGAGTACATCCGAGATGGTTTCACTACACTGCACACTAAACTGGACGACATGAATGGGACCATCTCCTCCATCAAAGCTCATATCGAAAAAACAGATGGACGGGCCGCTGAGGTTGAGGCTAGGGTGGGGGCAGCTGAGGATGATCTGGGCACTCTCCGCGCTGCGGTCTCCACACTTACCAAGAGGGTATCAGCGGTGGAGAAGGAAAATGACGATCTTGAATCCCACTCGAGACGAAACAACCTACGCATTGTCGGAATACCTGAGGATAACATCATGGAGCCCATGGAAGACTATGTGGAACGCATCCTCATGACACTCATAGATTCCCTCAAGCTCTCCCCGCAGTTCGCTATAGAGAGAGCGCGCACCGAGCCTTGACCACAAAACCCAGACCGGGGGCTCCCCCCGCGGCCCATCGTAGCCAGGGTCCTGAACTTCTGGGACCGGGACGCCCTCCTACGAGCGGCTAGGATCAAGGGAGAACTTCTTCTTGGAGCGGCCAGGGTCCACCTCTACCCGGACTATTCTGTGACTGTACAGAGGGAGCGCCAAACTTTCGCAGCTGTGAAAAAGAGACTCTGAGACTTGGGTGTTAAATACTCCATGCTTTTCTCCGCCAAACTAAGGGTTGAACAGTCCAACAAAACCTTTTTTTCACGATTCCTGAGAAAGCCTCTAAGTTCCTTGACGAACACTTCCCTGGTTGATCCTTTGTCACCACAATGGATGATCAATTTGTTATGATATCCTCCTGGTCGGCCTATGCCATTGATGGGCCACACTCAACCTTGCTTATAAGAGTAACTTTTCTGTCCAGGTTTATTATGGTTGTTGGTTTTGTTTCTTCTGTTCAACCAATCCCATGTTCTCCGATCCGCTTAGGTTACATGACCTTATAATGTTTAGCTGTTACCGTGGCCCCAATGCTTTCCCGGCTCTAAGAAATGCACGTAATTAATCTACCTGAACCCTGATGTTATAACGGGGACATGTTGGCTTCCACATTTTTCCAGTGTGATATTGGACCATTACGGGGTGAGAGTAACAAGTTACCTTGAGCCCTTAGTGCTATACCACAATCCGCTTCTTGCGTAAACAACGCAGAACACTGTACTTAATCCAGCTGTACTCGTAATCTCCTCAATCTCTCTCCGGTCCGCCGTGCCACCGCTAGGCCAGCTAACAGGCCCCCAGGCGCTGATGCCGAGAAGTTTGTTGTTATGGTTGGGTTGGGGTTTCATTCCTCAAGTTGGGGGAGGGATGTATGTGGGGGTAGGGGGGAAGGGAAGTTATGTTAAAGTCTTGGCAACTGCCAGAGAGCCCACACTTGATATATTAAGCCAGCACAGAATCATAGATAAGGTGACACACAGATCTGTACCTGAGTGGCACAGACCAATTTGAACCCATAGATTAACACTTACACAACCCCTACAAGCCATTGTCGGATAATAGCTTAACTTTCATGAGCTGGAACGTGAGGGGTCTAGCCAACTACAAAAAAATGAGACAGATACAACTTTATGCTGAGCGCCACGGCGTCCAAGTCCTTTGCTTGCAAGAAACCCACGCTTGCTCTGAACAATGCGAGAAGTTTGCTAAGCAATGAGGTCCCCAGAGATACTACACTAATTACTCTACTCAAAGTCGAGGCACCCTTACCTTAATACATAAGGACCTTAAATTCTATTGTTCCCACTCGCAAATAGACCCCCATGGGAGATATATACTTATTATCGGCAAACTGTAAAATCAAGAGGTAGCCATCCTGAATATATATACGGCCCCAACATTGATGATCCCGAATTCTACCTACACCTGGCCTCAATCCTAGAGAGTCACCCCCAGATCCCGATCATATGGGGCGGTGACTTTATCACGATCCTAGACGTTGACCTAGATAGGTCAGGCTCCAGACCTCGCCAGCTCTCAAGGGCAGCCTACACGATCCTTACCACTCTCCCCAGACTGGTAGTTGTTGACGCTTGGCACCCAATGTACCCTGATTCTCGCACGTACTCCTATTACTCCTCGGTCCATGACTCGCACTCCAGGATAGACCGATGGCTCTTATCAGACATACTAATCAGGTGCCTCTCCCATCTAGCTATTCTCCCCAGAACACTGTCGGATCACTCTCCAGTGGTCATCTCACTGAATTGGGGACATGACTTTGAGAAAACGAGACAATGGAAAATGAGGCCTCATGCCCTCCTAGACCATGCCTTCGCTTCCGAACTTGAATCTTCCATTGAGGAGTTTTTTGAGGTCAACGCAGGTTCAGTATCCTCCCAAGCTGTCCTCTGGGAATCATTCAAAGCTTATACCAGGGGTACCGCCATATCTAAAGGAAGCGGCATCCTGAAAAATATCCAGGAGGATATCGCAGTCAGCGAATCGTCCCTAGCCAATCTGGAGTCCCAATATGCCCAGGACCACTCCCCTGACACACTGGCATCGCTGGGTTCTGAGCTTGACAGATTCCATGGCCTTGCGGAGCGGGAGGTCAAATTCCTAGACAACCCCGGGAGGTAAGACGATATGGGGAGGGTGAAAGGCCAGGCCGCATACTGGCCAGGTTAATCCGCCACGAGTTCGGAGCTCCCAACATCCCGGCAATAGAAAGGCCCGACGGAACACTCGCTACCTCTCCTCAGGACATCAACACAGATTTCCTGACATTCTATACCTCCCTATACTCGAAGGCCGATGGCCCCCATGTCTCGGATATCGACTCCTATCTCGAGGCACTCCCCCTTACAGCTCTGTCCATGGATGCCTCTGCCTCGCTGGAAAGGCCCTTCACTGCCGAAGAGCTAACAGAAGCCATTGACTCTCTTATGGCAGGGAAGGCTCCGGTGCTGGACGGCCTCCCCATGGACTTCTATAAGCGTTATAAATCTATTCTGGTCCCGCAATTACTGGCTCTCTTGGAGGATGCATGCGAGATAGGTATGCTCCCCCCTCTCTTCGTGAGGCCATGATAACAGTCCTTCTCAAACCTGGTAAACCCCCCACCCAATGCGGCTCATACCGCCCCCTCTTGTTAATAAACTGTGACGTTAAAATATACGCTAAACTCCTTGCTAATCGGGTGGCTCCGCTAATGCCCCACATCATTTACCCCGACCAGGCAGGTTTTGTCCCAGGTAGGTCCACATCCCTAAACCTTAGAAGACTTTTCAATGTGATTAGCAGGATTAATCCAAATATGCAGGCAGTAGCAGCCACACTTGACATGCAGAAGGCATTTTATTCAGTGTCTTGGGAGTACCTGTGGTGTGTGCTGGTAAAATGCAAATTTGGCCCCAACTTTCTGACCTGGGTCAGACTCCTCTACACCAGCCCAGTCGCCAGGGTCCGCACCGAGGACAGATGTTCTACCCTTTTCCAGATAGCCAGAGGGACACGACAGGGATGCCCCTTTTCCCCGCTGATATTTGCGATAGCTATGGAACCATTTGCAGACATGATGCGCCAGTCACACTCCCACAGAGGTCTACGCACGGCGGGACAGGCTGATATTGTCTCCTTATACGCCGACGATGCCCTTCTTTACATTCGCTCCCCAGAGACCAACCTTGCTCCATCCTTAACGACGTGGCCCGATTTGGACACATATCCGGACTGAAAGTTAACTGCTCTAAGTCGGCCCTATTCCCTCTCACTGACAACAAACAACCACCCTCTGACCTAAAGGATTTCACTTTGTCTGAATCCAACTTTATGTACCTGGGGGTATGGGTGTCCCGACATGCTGAGAAGTTACATGCCGACAACTATCAGAATTGCCTAACTAACCTGACCACCAAAACCACGAGCTGGACTAGACTCCCTATCTCTCTAGCTTATAGAATCGTAATACTTAAAATGGTAGTGTTTCCTCAACTCCTATACCGATTCACCAACCTCCCACTATGGCCAGCCGAGGAGTTCTTTAGGCCGCTACGCGGCATAACTTAACACCTTTCTCTGGCACTCCGGTGCAGTCCGCCTCAAGCTAACTACACTCACAACCCCCAAGGACTTGGGCGGTAGCCCAATCCCAATTCGCTTCCCATTGGTTTAACACCATTGATCCCCCTCCTCATGTCCGACTTGAAAAACTGAAGGTCAGCGAACGCACGATTGGTTCCCTCATTCTCAAGCCCGCCCCGCCCGATCTCAACTCAGCAGACCCTGTTGTTAGCACATCCCTTGCACTTACTAAAGTATGGGTAATAGTCGCTACGCCTCACCCATTCCACGGCGACATCCCTCTTTGGAATTTCTTTCCTGATGTTCCATACATCTCTCAATCCATGGTGTCTTGCTGGGCCGTGGCAGGGTTCTTGACTCTTCGCGATGTCTATGAACAGGGCAACTTTCTGGAGTTGTCAGACATTCCCCTCTCCCTCAAGCGTAAACCGTCAGCATGGCTACAATACTCTTCCCTCCGTAGGAATCTTAAAGCCAGATACCCTGAATTTCCCACAGTTCCACCAGACGATCCCATAATTGCTGAACTCTGTTCCGCCGATGCCTTCAGAGGGAAGGTATCAAGGCTCCACAGCCTGCTACAGACCAGAGCCACCCCCTCTTTTACTAAACTAAGGCTTAGATGGGAGGAAGATCTGGGAGTTGAGGTTACAGATGAATGTTGGTCCCGTATGTGTGCGCGCACCCAGGAAGTGTCCTACAATTCTAGGTTCAAATTACTGCAGTTTAAGGTCCTGCACAGATATCACCACACACCTACTAAGCTGCATCGCATGTTTCATGATTTTGTATGGGAGGACAGGTCAAAGAGACCCCCTCCTCCCCCCGCCCCTCCCCTGCAGTCCCCTCCTTGTGATGTCCATGACTCATCAGGGCCCCCCCTGCCACCAGGGCCCAGGTGGTGGGTGGACCACTGGCCGACACATCGACTAAACATACTGTATTAGGCTAGGCCCAGGAAACCATTTTGAAAACCAGAACGCCATCTTAAGACATGACTCCTTGTGCGCTGCAGCACGGCCCCCACCTTTAGAGAGTCCTCGTCTACCCTGTTGCCTCCGCTCCCTGGCAGATCCGCTGAAAGCCCGTTCCCACGACTAGTCGGACATGAGCTAGTGTTAGAGCAAACACTGTATCTTTCACCTTCCGCAGTGCATCATTATCCTCAGCGTGACCCGGGCAGCGGGGCTGGCTTGGAAAATAACTGTAAACCGCCCTTGATGAAACAAAAGCCTTAATCCCACACCAGGAAACTGCTCAATACATATATACATATATGCATATATTGCATTCCAATGATATCCCTTGTGCACGACTTCCGTGTCAAAAATCTACAAACCCTGTACGAACCGAAGAATGTGTCATTGTGCGACCACATGGTCACAATACCCAAACCCCCTCAGTATGCAAAATACACTCGGGGTCCCTGGCCTCCTACTATGTGCCTCTCTAGGGGTAATGTAATGTAAAGTGAATGATACCAAGTCTTTATGACATGACTACCCTGATGCTGCTAGAGTGCAAAGGAACACAAGTGCGATAGTATTGTGAGCTTATGTAAATAAGATGCATAGAATGCCATCAAGTGCAAATGTACAGGTTTAATGTGTATTACTGCTGTCAGCCGTGTTGGTCTGTTGCTCCTGCGTGCTCCACCGACCCTAATGCTACCTCGCGTATCATGTTTACAGTGTGATGCTAAAACTGCTAATATTGCAAATACTTACCCTATAGTGACTAATGGAATTGTAGATATAGTTAACGAATTCTGAAATGAATATATACTGCTGTAAATGCTATAGATGTGTGACCCCTTAGCCATTTTTTATTATGCGAATCCTTTCGTTTTACAGTTTGCAGCTTGCTAGAAGACTATCATTGTGGTCATATCCAAGCCCACCTCTCCTCCCTTCCCATTGAAGCCTGCCAGAGAAAGCAAAGGCCCGAGCGACACCGCCTCACCTCCCCCAATTCGACTGGAGCCGTTTCAGGCATTCATGATTCTCCTGCAGCTCACATGGCCACGAACAGCCACCTGAATTATTTACAGCCCAGCAGCAAAATCCGACCATAACCAGAGGCCAGAGGTGCCCTCCCACGACCCATCAGTTCACCCCAGATTAATGACGCTTGTAAAAGAAGACCCCTAATATTGCACCTACATTGTCTAAAAGCATCTGTCATGACTTCTAACGAGACCCAAAGCCTGGACAGCTTACCCCATGCCCTGAGACCCGACCCCGTGGCCTATGATACCTAGTCGACAGGATAACAGCAACCCTGTATTGAAATGTCGCCAAAGTACCCCACCTAATGCGCATTCCTCCTGTGTTATATTAACCTGTAGAATAACCTATTGTAGGATTTACAGGACAACTGACATTGCAGCATTGAATGAATGGGGTGTGCCTGGCCCTTAGGGCAGAAAGCCAAGAAAGACGTCCATCAATGATACTGACCACGCCTGACCGGACAGCGCCTCCCGGATGAGCCCAGCTGACCTGCCCACCCCACGTTGGCACCCGGCGGTGTCCACCAACCACGAGAGACGCATCACGGCTGCACATATAGTTAGTCGACGCCACCCAATCCCCTTGTACATGTGCCCCCTGTAGTGTGTAGGTGCCTATGACACATTTTGTAAATAAAAACGCCTGTCTTTGCTATTGTCAGACAGAGCGCTCTCGGAGTTTGCAGAGTTCTTTGCATGCCCTATTTTGACTTAGATCAAGCTTCCCTTAAGCTCACCCGCACTTGGTCCTAGCCTTATTCCCATTCGTGGGAGAGTCCATTCTTGCCTCTCATTGCGGGGAGGGTCGTGCTATCTGGGGACGCTCGCCTTCAATTTCTCACATGCTTGCCCCAGATGTGGCGCCGATCAAGCCACTTACATTCATATGATTTGGCACTGCCCTCACCTGACACAATTCTGGCGCGACGTATGCTCCACAATATCTGATATACTGGATTATACCATAGACCCTTCTCCTATACGCTGCCTCTTCCACGATTTCCCCACACTCAAGCGCGACTCTAGGAAATTGGCAGGGCTCTGCATGGTGCTGGCAGTTCGCTGCATACTATTAGGCTGGCTTCGGCCTCACGCTCCCACTTATGGGCAGTGGCTAAGGGCAGTCACCTGGGCACACGATACCGAGGAGGCCTGGGGGGCACTGCAACATCCCCACTCGAGGCCAAGGAACATTTGGCGGCGGTTTTGCGAATACATGTCAGCCTTGACCTCCAATTCAGACCCGGAGTTCTCTCCTCTCTCCCAATCTCCACGGGGTTCCCCCCTGTGATTTGTCCAATGTTTGGCCCGGGGCACACTACTTCCCCGGTCGTTTGCCCCTCCCGAGTTACAGGAGATCTCGCACTGTACTGTAATTCACCTTGTATAATGTGCACATTATCATGCTATGCTTGTTTCTGACCTGGTGGTGTCCTCTCATATGTGTTGTCAAGACGAATAAATAAAGTAAAAAAAAAAAAGCATGACTCGAGCAACAAGATCATTGCATACGCCAGCAAAGCATTGTCACAAATGGAAACTAAATTTAATGAATGTGATTTTTGAAAAGTAAAAAGATCAGATCAGGAAATTTAGCCCAATCGAAAATTAAGATTACCTGTGGAAGTAAGATACAGGCAGAATAAAAGCAGTCCAGTGGCTCAGGGGCTGGCCGAATTACATGACACTGCATTTGTAGGTTCTACAGAGGATTCAGAATTAGAAACAGATTTGATTGAATTTGAACAATCACCAGACAAAACATTTCATGAAGAAAAATGTCATCTCCCAACTGTATATGTGGATGGGTGTGCATACCATGTGAGTAATGACCCTGAAAAGGAGTCGGTGGAAGGAATTGGAAATATGTGGGTCAAAAATGATAACCCATCAGTGTGCATGAGCATAGGTCCCAGGAGTAGTAAGGTAGCAGAGTTGCCTGCAATTTACAAAGCAATGTCCACAGCAGTAGAAAACCAATTAAGAGAAATAGTTTTTGTTACAGACTCTTATGCCTGGAATAGTTGTCATACTTACCGGGACGGTAGCTGATAGGTCCTGGAGATTTCCACACAGAGTCTCGTCTCAAGGACCCTCTTGAGGGAGCTAAACATACCAGGTTCCATCCCAAGGTTCCCCTCCTTGGAGCTAAATCCAATACTGGCAAAATTGAGGGATCCTCTTCGAGGGTCCTGGCGGTGAGTTATATCCCGTAACCTTCCCACGCTCAGGGGCATGGTGGTACATGTTCTATTGGGGGGGGGGGAGAAGGCAGTCATGCGCCACAGGCCTTAGAGTACCGGCTCTGCCGAGGTTCCTACACTAGAGGCTAATTCTGGGGCAGTCCCTAAGGTTTCCAGTAAACACCCTAGATCTGCCAGTACCAGCTAAGCTGAGGGTCCTTCCTTCAAGGCTAAAATTTCACATAAGGCCCCTGACTCTCCTAAGGAGACTATTACCTCACTTTCTCCTGTGACGCAGTTCACATCAGGTGTTGACAAAATGGCAGCCCAACCTCAACGGACCACGGCAGCCATTTTGACTACCTCTCTTACGCCTAAGTTCACTACGTCTGGTGCGACTTCTTTTGGGGCAGAGAAGCCTTTTCCACACCATGTAGACAACAAGAACTCGTTCCGCCCTTCAATTGGCGTGCTCGGGCACCGCTGCCTCATACAGTCTCGCTCGCTCCTGGTTCTGCACCCCTGATCTATGTGCACCCATTAGGTGGAGTTCCTTCCTGTCAACCATCCTCATTGCGTTCATGGGGGTATGCCCCTTCCAAGCAGCCTCTGCCCACTCCAGCGCCTAGACCTTCGTTCGAGGATGCGTTTTTTGGGAAATTTCAGACATGTATGCATTCTGATCCCATGAATGCGTACTTTAAGAATCTGTTTAGGGAAATCTATCCTAGATTTCTGTACCGCCTCCTGCCATGTCAGTTCCTACGTAGGCCCTGGTGGTGCAACCTCCTCCACCTCTTCCTGTTGGACCTCCTCCACCACTTCCTCCTCTGCCTCCGCTTTCCCCGATGCATAAAACGTCAGGTGCACTGCCAGACAACACTTTAGGACCTAAGGCGTCATGTGCAGCTGATCAGTCTTCTGCTCCTGCTTGACTAGATGAGGACCAGGTGGACCAGGACAGTGATGAGCCACCCGCTCTATTAGAGCATTTCATGACTCTGTGCTGAACATGATGGCCCTGCTTGACATTCTAGTACCCGAGGCCCCCGCTCCACAGGAGCGGGTGCTTTCTGGAGCCTTTACTCTATCGCCTCCCAAGCACACCAGCCTGTTCGTCCAGAAGGACTTCTTGGCTGAGGCCTGCAAGGTCTGGGAAATACCTCATTCCGGGCAGCATCTCAACAAGAGGATTGACGCTTGATACAAGCTTCATACCTCAGAAGACATATCTTTGTCGGCTTGTCCACTCCCATCGTCGACTGTAGTGGCAGCAGCCACCCACCAGTCCAAGCCGACCTCTACATCCTCCACTGCAGCGGCCCAAATCCTCTCCGAAGAGGACAAACCTCTTGACGCCATTGGCAAGAAAGTCTTTTCCAATTTGGCGCTCCAACTTTGTCAGGCCAACACAGAGCTTATCCTGGCGGCGGTCAATGTCAAGCTGTGGGGGGAGCTAGCCGATTTCCAGGAATGTATTCCTGCGGATAGGCTAGAGGACTTAATAGCTGGTTTGTCGGATGCCAGAATGTTGGCACAGGATCTACTGGAGGCGGCTGCCCACCACATAGATAGCTCTGCTCGAGAACTTATGGTCGTGGTTGACATCTCCCGCCAAGCGTGGCTCCATGCTACAAAGTTCTCAAAGGAAGTGCAGGACAGGATCTTTCTTTTGATGGTAGGGAATAGTTCCATTCCTCCACAGAAGAGCAACTTTCGAAGACTAAGGTGCGAGTACTCAAACAGCCAAGTGTTTATCGGTCCTGGCGATAGCTCCGGGTAAGGCCCCTTATACACAGCGGTCAGGGTCCTAAACTCGGTCCTTCTCTGGATTCAAGGGTTTTCAGGATCGCGGTGCGCGCTCATCTGAGGCTCCGGTTGGTGGGCCCCGCCGTAAGCATCAGCGGCAAAGTGCCCGGTTTTTCTCTCGGCCAACAGTGTCAGGTAGTCTCCCTGGCGACAAATCATCCAAATGATATTCCTTGTTGGTCGCAAGAGACTCCGGTGGGAGGACGGATTGCGTGGTAAATTACCGAAGACCAAAGTGTTTGGTCAATTGCTTGCGCAGGGTTCCGCTTGCCCCTACACCACCCTTCATCCCTCCCTTCCAGCAGACTGGGTTGCCCTCCCTCAGAGCAGAGGTACAGAAACTTCTAGACCTCTGAGTGGTGGAGCCTGTTCCCCCAAGGGAACAAGGGGTGGGCTACTACTCCTGTCTGTTCACAGTGCCTGAACCCAACCAGGCTGTCCTGCGCACTATCCTCGATCTTTCCCAGTTCAATTTTTCTCTTGCCCAAGAGAAATTCAAGATGATCACGCTTTTCCAGATAAAGTCCTCTCTTCGGAAGGGCGATTGGCTCAGCGTGGTAGACCTCCAGGATGCATACACGCACATTCTTATTTGGAGCCCGCATCGAAAATATCTGCGGATCTCCATGATAGTGGAACACTTCCAGTTTCGAAGAAATGATAAAGAACATTTACAGAGGCATAGAATAAGAGCTGGTTTTCACCGAGCGGTTTAAACGAGTGAGAAAGGAGGAAGAAAGGGTCTTCTAGCTTCCTGGTGGTAGGGCGGTACTGTTTCTGGCAGGCTGGAGGGAGAGGGCTGTCCTGTGGAGCGGTCTCTTGCGAGGTTTCGTGGCTGGGTGGTACAGTACTGATGTAGAGTGTGTTCCTTGAAGAACATAATTCGAATCTGGGCAAGTGTCCTGGTAGAAACAGGCAGAGTTGTACTAGGCTGCAAGAAGGGCCTGGCATGTCAAGAGGGAGGCGATCATTCTATAAGGCAGAGAGCCCAGGGTGAGTATAAATAAGTCGAAAATCAATTGGGACCACTTCTGCAGGGTATTTTAATTAGCAAGTGTCAGCCTGGACACAGAAGGCAGAACATTTCTAATCCTTGAGGATTAAAAAAGTAGCCAGAATCAAAAGTATTAGCTGGGGTTTCTTCATTCATGCAGAGGGGGCCTTAACCCCATAATCTCATAATCTTGCTTCCAATCCAACGTTAAGGAACGAGTAGGGAATAACTAAGATCTGACATTGTATTCACATTGCATGGTTTTCAACGTCAAAGAGTGCCAGTTCGGATGTTTCAAGTTAGAGGGAAAATGACATACTTTTGAATTGCTATACTGACCCAATGCAAAGTGCTTATTGACATATAGTGTGTTCTGCTTCATTCTCACATGTGCCCAATACAAATGCTTACAACAAATGTTTCCATATCTCCCAAATATGAACTGGCTTGATTGTCTATCTGTTCTTTCGAATGTAAAAGTGCTTGACTGTGAAAGTGTGTGGTGGTTTTTATTGTGTCTTGAGCCTGTTCTATTTCTTGCTTCTGAAGATGAATAAGCATTAGGAATGGGTGGCACAGTACAAAGTCTGTAAACGCCTAGCTAAAATCCTGTTGTGTAAAAAGGTGGCAAAAGAGAATGGTCCGGATTCTCTTAGTCCTACACAACACATCATAACAAAAACCATGATGGTGGAGAGTAATGGGTAGTTGAAGCCTTTATTGGAGGTGTTAAACGCATACACCCTCCAGTGAGACACGTCGGTCGCCCCTGGGGATGGGGTTTAAACATAGTACTCACCCGGCTTATGGGACAACCCTTTGAACCCATACACAAAGCCTCTCCCAAGGACATCTCATACAAAGTTACTTTCCTCATTTCTGCTGTAACATCTATTTGAAGAGTAAGTGAACTAAAAGCACGGTTTGTTACCTTACTTTAAAACAAGGTGGTCCTGAGAACACATCCAAGATTCTCCCTGAATTTAATTTCTAAGTTGGACATAAACCAGTCAGTTGAATTCTCAGCTTTCTTCCAAAACCCACATAGTAGAGGAGCACGATCTCTTCATAACCTAGATGTGCAAAGAGCAGTAATGTACTATTGTAACAAAACAATTATTTGTGTCCATTGCTATAAGAAAAGGACAGACAGTCACCAAGGCAACTATTGCAAGATGGATTGTTAGATGTGTGCTACTCTATAGCTAACAAAACGCTGCCTTTCACACCAAGGACGCACACCACAGGAAGTACACGAGCAACCCCTGCTTTCCTAGCAAAAGTATCGCTGGAAGCCATATGCAGAGCTGCGACTTGGAGTTCAGTATACACATTCACAAAACACTACTGCGTAGATACACAATCAAAAGCAGACCCACAGATAGGGGCAGGTGATATTTAGAATTGTATTCTATAACAGTCCTTCAGCTCTCCCGTCTCCTTCAATAAATACTGCTTGCTAATCTATGCAAAGCATGTGAATCTAGGCAGATTCACAAGCTCTAGAAGACAAATAATACTTACTCGTAATAATCTTTCTGAAGCTTCTATTATCTTAGAATAACATGCACCCGTCCATCCTCCACACACAGGAGCAGAAGGGTGCATTCTCACATGAATTCTGACGTGTAAGGAATCATGGGTATGCATGGGTGGGGATAGTGTTACAGGGATGCACCTTTTTTCGAATCCGAAAGCAATATCTCTGCAGCAACCACTAGATGCTGGCCTATGCCTAGCATGTGATTCTAAGCAGATACCAGTAATAGTCTTTCTGAAGTAAGTAATATTTGTCATATTCTTGTTTTGCTGTGGATGGCTGATGGCCATGTAAGCTTAACAAGTACAGTAGACCAATATAATTCCAAGAGTGTAGAAAAGGCACATTTTTTGACGACCATATGATCTGTAATATCCCTTTTTGTAAGGTATACCATTGCAATCATTTAATCTGTGTGGCAAAGGAATGTGCTGAACTTTGAAATGCCACTACCTTTCCTGAAATCTTTTCAGAACGACCATGTGCTTTATAGGTTCTGCACTAAAATGATTATGGATGACCCCTTGCTTTGGGAGAGTGTCTTGGATGTGCTGCAACAAGTCCCATTGGTCTCCCTCATGAGATGGTTGTAGCTTCCTTTTTGAATCTTTTTTTATTTTGTATTTGTATAGTTAACTTGGTGGTTATGAGTACTCACCTGGATGACTTTGATAAACTTGGATTCGTCCATTCAGGCTTTCACCCAGGTTTTCAGCTGTTTTCTTTTCTCACCCAGTAGTTGAGTTGCCCAAGCACCTCCTAGGATTTTGTATCGTCCATGTGGCTTAGCGAGTAGCTTTTTCTCTGTGTGTTGAAGAGCAAGGATGTTCTCTCCTACTTGAAATGTTCTTGTGACCTTGTCTGTTGTGAAGTCTTTCCTGTCCCACCTAAAAGCGTAGCATTTGAAATGTTTCTATGCGTATCTTGTACAAAGTGTGCCACACATTTCCCCCATCTCGTCCTGGCTCTCAAAATATTCCGGTAACATGTCCAAGGTGTCTCATAGTTCCCTAACATACACCAGTTCAAAAAGCAGGAATCCAGTGGGGACTTATGGTGTCTTTTGCACGCTGAAGAGAACTATGGTATTAGTTCATCCCATTCTTGGACATCTTCCACAAGCTATCGCAAAGGATTGTGATAATCGTGTAATGCATTATTTCCCATTCATGCTATTCTTCTGCCTCTGTGACTTCTTGTCACATTCTGTTCACCAAATCCCCCTCACATTTTAATTGTGTGGACAACTCCATGGTGTGCTTGATTTACCATTTCTTAGATCCATCCATAGACCTAATCCCTATCCTAATTAATAACAATAAATGACAATGTAACCAAAATAATTATGGTAAGATTGCTCTCTTGTCTGTCTCTGAAATCCAGAGGTGGAATGTTCTAATCACGTTCCAAATCATTTTTACCATACTCTTGCATTTAACTCCTTGCGTCTGATGGAAAATACATGACTTAGTGGGATGCTCTCATTCCTGGAAGATATGAGAGTTGTAGGTGTTTTAAACCAGGAAATACTTGCCAGTCTTGCAACAGTTGCCATCATATTTGCTGCAGAGTTTTTAAGCTAGGATGAATTTACAATTGTCTTTTTCCATCCTTATTGGATGAGTAATGCTATGCATTGAACAGAATTTAACGGGCGCAGAATATGATTTTTGGCTTCAACACAACACTACATAGGCTGCCATGATGTTGCATGCCCTCAAGGCTCAGAACTCAGAGCGGATTGAAGCAGAATTAAAAAAACTGAGGTTGGTTCGAGGGAAATCCCTCATGCCCAAGCAACGGAGGAGTCCAGAAATGTGACAAATTGCTGTTTTATTAATCCAAGCAGGGATGCGTGCACAGATTTCTAAATCTTCCAAATGCACTCTCAGCTTATTACAGGTAGGCAGTGAGGTTTTAAACCACTGTGACCTCACAACCAAAAGTTACATTCCTGGACTGTAGGCAAAATGGGATTGGGTGAATTATAGCGTATAGGGGACAAATAATCTGATCGATCTGGCTGGATCTGGTAGCTCTGCCTGGCACCGCCTCAAACCCCTCCAACCTCCCCCCACCCCCTGTACCTCTCTTCTCCCCCCCCACCCCCCCAGGAGGCCAGTCCAGTGTAAGCCTTGTCAATTTAGGAAATGTACCTGCATGTGAACAGAAATGATAGGTGGGGGGGGTGATCTCAGAGCGCCACCTGGTTCTCACTAAAGTTACCACTTCTCTAACAAGCCCAGTCTCCATCTTCACACTGTTACATTTTTTCATCTTCTGTCTTCAGTTTGATGGGAACAAAATTTTCTGTCTGCCTCATATGAAGGGGTCACGTGCCTGGGGACCGTAAAAGTGATTTTCTCTGCTTGCATTTGAGGGATTTCAGCCTTCGGTCTTTGTGCGTTTCATCTTTTCTGCTTACTTGAACTCTCTCCCAGCGTTCTTGGCAACACTGGACATGGAGACTGCACTGCCAGCTCTGCTGTGCGTTTCTGAGGAAGATCAGTGTGTCATACCTCCCCCTGTGCTGGAAGCCTTCACAATTCATTTCAATGCAGCTGTGGTTTCCATTTTATTTTCGTGGCTGTTGGTAATTGCTTTTAAATTCAGCAAGCAGTTCATGTGTGTTCTTTTGCACCTGGCTAATGTCTCTACGGGTGTGTTCATGTCGCCTCTTCATGATTACTTTGGTGATGTCATCCATTTATGGTCTGTGGGGCTGCATCAGTGGGTGGCATCCATCATCTTGGGGGTATGCTGGGTTGGGGGATGGGGGGATATTCTGGGTTCAACAGCATGATCACCCATTAATTAGTGGATACTCAAAATTACCTGGTGCAGACTTGCTTCACTCGAGTCCACCATAGTGTCTTAAGTGACTTTCAGACAATTGTGGTCTATTTAAATGAAGACCTCCATCGGGGGACCCCTAGCTCTATTTTAATGTATCACTTGTTACTGCATGTCTAGCAGTTTTGTAGTGCCTGGTTAGTGGGAAAAGAAACCTACCTCTGGGTGATTGCCAGCTGTCTCACTAGTACTTAGAACCACAAGGTGGTCAGGATGCTAATCCAAAGGATCTCCAAAAAATAACATTGCAATAAAGGCAAATAAACCATGTTTCCTCTTGCTGGCTCCTGCCCTTAAGTAAGGGCATCATTTCAAGACTACAATCCATATTCCATTGTCCCATCTTGGGGATTGTAATGGGATTTGTGGCCAGGGCTATCAAGATGAGCATCTTAAGAAAAAGGCTGTAACGTGCACCCACTGTTGTGAGAAAGTTTGTCTTCTATACCATTTGGTGGAGCTTTTTTGTGATTGATTTTCCTTCAAAATATAATGTAGGTTTGCTTTCTGAAAAAAGCGAACTTCCTTTGCTTTTTACTATGGCTCTACATAATTGTCTGATGGGTTACAGATAGAATCCAGTGACCTCATAGAACATTAGAATTAAGAGGTTAATTTGTTTTATGATGTCAACTAAAAGTACAGAGGTATCCAGTTCACTTTGGTCGTTTTTACTTGGGTTCCAGGATCAAGAAAAAACCCCATGGTTACCTTATCAAAAGAGATGCTGATGGTATGCTTTTATTTATTTTGTGTCTTGAGTGTTTGCTTTTTTGTTAGTGCGGAGTCCAGGTTAAATAAAATACTTTAGAGACAATATGTATTGTAGGAGAAGTATCTAAAAAATGATGCGCTGCAATGTAATTAGGACGTGTCTGTTTCAGACACAATATAGACATCAGGATGTGATGGTGACCCAGTGAAAACCTGCAACTGGGACGTTACTAGATGGTATGTTACACTGGTTATAAATATTAACAGTACGGTTGAAACATTGAATATTTGATGCAAAGTGGGGTTATTCCAGCATGACTTGACAACCTTTTTCTGGTTACATGCTGCAGCATGTATTATATCCCTGATTTCCAGTTTGCAATGCCAATGTATTCTTTTTATTGTTTAGAGTGATCTTGAGTTTTTGCTTTATTTCACGGGTATGAACTATTCATTTAATGTTTGTGAAGAATGTTCTACGTTCTAGACATATAATTTTCATTCTGTTTTGTGTTTTTATGGAAGACCTTATTCGGAAAGCGGATGTACTGGCACTACACAAAATGTACCGAGGAAATGCTTCACACCAGGATGTTAACTGAATTGCATTTCTACTCTTCAAGTATAAATTGAGCATGGAGGACAAGTGTTTGATAATTTTTTCTTGTTGGTTATTTTTTAGATCTTTGGTAATACTTGGGTCCTACTTGCCAAAGGCCTATTATCAGTCGCTAGTGGCAAGTGCACATTTTGAGGCTTGTAATGTGTGTGTGTGTGTGTGTGTGTGTGTGCGCGCAAATATAAATATATATATGTATATATGTATGGAGAGATCTATATTGTATGTATGTCTTAGATGTCATTAATGATGTCATCTGTGACGTCGCCATTGTGGTCATAGGCTATGCAACAGGGGGTGTGAAGTTAAGGCGCCTTTAGCAGAATTTCAGGGGTTTTGTTGCGTTAAGTTCTCACCTTTAACGTCCCTGCAACTAAAGTTTTTTTCTTGAATTTCAAGGTTCTTGTTACTCTTTGCTCACTGTACATATTAGAACACTACAAAAAACCACTAGCCATGGCCTTTGGCCATGGCCAGTGGGCATGTCCACTCTGTATTTTAAGACACTTGCAACCCGTTGTTCAAAGACGTTAATCAATCGCAAACTGTTTTGACCTGCTTTGATAGTGGTGTTGTTATGTATGAAAGATTGCAGGCTTTCAGATCTTCCAATGTTTGTGGGCAATGCGCAGTGGGATTCAATTATTTTCCAAATATCACACACTTTGGTTAAGCAGCGTGCTACAAGCCCCTTGTTTTTATGTCCAGTATCTTGGTGACTGTTATATTTCACACAACCCCAACTAACTGCATTTAAGCAGCGCAGAAAAGGGGAAAGATGTCCGGCTTCAAGAATAACATATGCCCAGGTTATTCTGCCCTATAGCGAAAATCAAATGCGTACACCCATGAATCAGTAACTGAACATATATCTTAAAGTGAAATATACAAATGTAATTCAATTGACCTTCAAGACAAATAGCATTGCGCTTTAAAAATAAAAGGATAGAACACCAGAAAAATAACTTGACAGGAAATGTTCCAATAAATATGCTGACAAAGTATAAACGATGCTCACCTTTTAAACCCAGCAATATGTCTTGAAATATTCCCTGGAAAACAAAGTCGCAATACGAAACAAGTGTTTGTGGTCTTGTGGGTAAGCGTCTGCACTGGGAACATAACCTGAGTAAAGTCCTGGTAGCCAAATACTTGAGCAAGCTTGCTAACCTCAAAAAAAAAAGGGCAGGGGGTTTGCATCCACCCTCTGAAAACAAAGTTACGTTGTCCACCCACATGTGTCCTTTACTTGTGCCCATAAAAGCAGCCACATTTGGGGGCAAATAACTGCACCAGTGTCCATGATTGGAAACTCTCTTGCCACATCCTGGGCAAACACTCGTGACTTACTTGGCCTCTCATAGTTCCCCTCCTCACCCCTATGTCTGGTGTTCAACAATACTCTGCTTTATAAAGATAACTTGAAAAGTACACATACCATAGTGCCACTCAAAATCTTAATATAGAATTCCTTATAGAATTATGTTGGGTAAAAAGAAAACACTCGGCATCTGGGACTGTCCCCCATCCATGCAGTAACTGGGACCAACGCTGCTTAGCTTCAAAGTGAGGAAAGGGCTGGCCCCTTCAGGCCATGTTGCTCTAAGTGGTGCCTTACTTGGGACAATTTGTTAGGCAACCTGGCCTGAGGGTGCTGACCCGTTCCTCGCTTTAAAGCTAGGCAGGGTCAGTCCACGTTGCTGCATGGATGGGAGACCTGGATGGCTTCGGCAAAATATTTTTTTTTCACCCCCAAAGTTACTGTAGTTGTAAAAATATTAATTCTTTTTTTTAAAAAAGGCGCGACGGAGAGAGGACAAGACAAACTATCTTACTAGGCCTTGTGTCATTCAGATCATACGTCTTGTTTTACTTACATCCAACCCCCTTTACACATTGGGATGGTTGTTGTTTTAGAGACACATTGAGATTTTTTTGTGTTATGTTATGTGATATCTTTTGTGTCATGCAAATAAGTGAATTTTGTATTTCATGTTTTAGTAACTGTTTTTTAGTGTTTAGTACACTGTGTTAGGTGAGGGTAGTGTTTTATGTTTAAATTCAGTTCGAATTATTTGAATAAAAATTTGTTATACACATTTTTTAATCCATCATAGCAGACGGTCCATTTTGTCAGGACTAGTGATGCCGGAAAACCTTATAGAGTTCCTGTGTAAAGGGGGTTGGATGTAAGTAAAACAAGACGTGTTATCTTACTCTTTATTGTATTATACATATTGATATCCCTGTCAGTAGAGTAGGATGTTATTATAGGGACTGTTTATACCTATTTGAACATACTCCATGTCATTCAGATCATGCAAGAACAGCAACAAGTGCAGGGGAAGGGAGAGGAGCAAGTGCCAGGGAGAGGGAAGGGGGAAGTGCAATCAGGGCGGCAAGTGCAGCACGGCTCTGGGTAAATGCAAGGAGACTGGGGGCTGTAAATGTAACGGTTACAGCTCCTATGTGCACAGTAGGCCAGAGGAAGTGCAGAGGAGACTGATCATGGAGAAGCCTGGTACCCACTGAGACTCTAAGGGTAGCAAAGCAACCAGTTGGCACAGCAAACGAGTAGGTCTGCGGGGGAGGGAGAGAGAAAGCAGAGGAGAAAAGGATATAGTCGTGGGCTATCTGTAGTCATATTATGGCTGTGAATAACAGAAAAATGGCAGAAAGATCCCTGCCTCCCAGGCCCTGACCAAGAGTCACCCTCCTCTGTGCCTGCTCCCCACACACCCATTAGGGCCTCCTCGCCTCCCCTGCCCTCTCCCATTCTCCCCACAGCACATGCTGTTTCTGTGACGCAGTTTGCTTTCAAATGTCGGCTATTTGCTCTATAGCGGAGGCTACAGAAAGGCTTTGTGTTGCAAACTCAGTCCTTAGACAAAAGACCCTTAACACCCAAATTTCACTTGGTCTCTTCTTACCCCCGTCCCCCCACCTTTAGACTGATGGCATTTGTAGGTTTTTTGACCTACCTTTTTTTTCCTGTTTCATCTTCCGATACCCTCTACTTTATCTGCGACGATCTCTCGCATCGAGGAAAAACAAAGATGGCGGCTGTTTCATTTCTAAAATAAACCCTGTTTTTGGCAATTTACCAGAGATATAGCTTTCTATTTTGGAGAAGGGGCACCACCTTCTCTGTGAAATATATTTAAAACTACTGCACGGTATAACCCTAGACCACAAAAAGGCCTCAACGCTTTTTGCCCAAGTTGTTTTGGACCTGGTCCAAATCCGTCCAGCGTATTGGGCTGTGCGGTCCGGCAAATGTTTCCTTTTTTGTCTATGGGAAAATGATTGGGAAGTAGGCCACAACTTCTTTTTTTTTTTTTTAACACATTTTTACCAAACCTTGCAGTCTTGGGGGGCATAGAGGGGGGTAATTGACCGTGTCCGTAATTGACGTTAGAATTTCTAATTCATTTTTTCAAGGTTCCTATGGGAGACTGACTCCCCTTAACTTTAGGGCGGCGATCGCCGCACTATTATATATATTTTCAATATAAATATCTATGGCTCAAAATGTGCACTTGGCACCAACTTTGGCAAGTAATAGTTGAGACTTGGCGAGCAATAAATGGTGTGCTGCGTGTATGTGTAGAACTAAGGAGTGCTCAGTTAGCTTGACACAAAACAGGTACCAGGAGCTACTTTCGGATCCTCTGGTGTGATACAAACATACCTATGTAACATTAACTTTTATGTACATGGGAATGGTTTACATATAAGGCACAAAAAGTAAGTTTGCATATTACAGAAAAGACTCACATTGCCCTTCAACAGTGGATAGTCGGGACCACTTTGACCGTGTCTGGCCATATGGGAAAATGAACCCCAGAACTGAAATTAGTCCTGGTTTTAAATGGATTACTATGTAGGAAGCATGGAACGCCTAAGCTCAAGTGCAAAAGAGGAAGCACTCTGGTATCTAGAAACAGCCCTGTAGCTAGCTGCCTACAAGACCTAACTGTACTGTCTGTTTTAACAAGATATGTAAAATGTCCTTCAATTGGGGCCCAAAAACATTCTGACCAGAAAAGGGAATTTTAAGAAGCTTGTTCTTTTCTGAGATTTTACCTTCCAATTCCTTGCTTGTCGTTTAAGCCACCACAAATCTACAAATAGCCATAGTAGTGCTTTTAAGCCCATTCAAATTCACCTCTGTCATGATCCTATCCTGCATTTCGGTCTTTGCTAGCAGATCTTCACAAACCTGTTGTCCCTCCCAACCCCGGAATTCCAGCGCCAGACTCGCCACCACGTTTTGGCAATCCTCATCTAGGGACTGGGAAGAATAATCCAAATGAACCCCTTCACAGAATGCAAGTTTTAAACCAGTGTAACATTTAAGGGTAGCCTCAACTCTCCTGCCCACTCAATCAGAGGGAGCCAAGTTGGCAGAGGTTATTGGTGTTTCCTGTTACGTATCCTAAACCTAACTCTTAAGGTAACTGAAAACAAATATCTCTCCCCCCTCAACCCCCCCATCCCCCCCCCCCCCCAAAGGCTATAGTATGTCTATGAACGGAGGGAAGGCACTTTTCCCCTTGATTTTCTCACTGCACTGATGAGCAGATTACAAACAGTACAGGAGTCTTGGAGTTACCTGATGGTGAAATGTTTTAAGGTGATGCCATTGCTATTAAGTTGAGGTCTAGTCTACTGGCATTCTCAGATTACTGAGATGGAGCAGAACCATGGGTTTGGAAGCTTTGTAAATCTGTATTTCTAGATTCAACCAAAGCCCTGACATAGAAGCATATAAGGATCTACAGGGAGCTTCACCCAGTGCATTTGATCATTATATGTTAATAGGCCGCTATTATACCGCTATTATCAATGGGCATACACTCACATTCTGATTTCTGTGAGTATGCCGAATTGTTATGCACTCATGGCCTGAACAGTTTGTATACAACATTAACACCTCGAACCGTAACCTGTTTGTTTTTATGAACAAGCAGAGAGTTCAGAGCATGGTACTGTCCTGCTGTATAAGCAGACTAATTGCCCAGACTCAAGACACTTCTTTTCTAATCGTACATCATGGTGTAAAAGGGCTCCTAAAAGGAAGCATTGCTGTTTGACCTATTCCGATGATGGCATTTCAGTGCGACAACTGCTACATCGAGCGTGAGTCTGGAGTATATGAAGCTGGTTGAAGTGCTTGTCACTGGTCCTCCTTGGCTGTTCCTCTTAAGGTAGAATGCTGGTGCATGTGGATGTAAGACAGCTCAGAGAATGTTGGGTTAATGTGATGCATGTATGGTTCCATGAGTGTCAGTTAGACCTGAGCTGAGTCCGAGGATGGACCGGTGAGTGTCTCCACCCAATCTGTCTTCAGAGTAACTGGCACCCTGAAATTAAAAAAGCATAAGTGTACCTGCACAGTCCTGAAGTGACATGAGCAACTATCATCTTATGTGGTATAATATTTAAAAAGAAAATACTTGAGACCACAACATTCTGACAAGAATATAAAATGCCCATACTAGAATGTGAAAAGAAGTAGTGATCACAAAAGATTGTCCCATTGTTGTATAGAATTGCTGAAAGTGACCCCATCGCTTCTGGATGTTTTGAAATGCCTAAGGTGTGCTTTTTGGAGCCATTTTAAGTTCAATTAATCTGATAGTGTCTGAACCTTCCATGGCATACACCCAGGGTGCGCAGTGCTCCAGACAGGCGGCGGTGAGCAGATTCTTTCACACGCAATTCTTTTAATGGCAGTAGATTACGATAGGATATTTTACCATGATTAGTTTTGTGTGGTGAGTTGGAAGGGTTTCTTGTTTTCTTTAGTGGACTTGTATTACAGGATGTCAGACCTTCCCAATTCTAAATTGGAGGGGGCGTCAGAATGTCTGAAGGGGGTTCAACCTATATCATGTCAAAGAAACTAGGCTCATGCATCAATTTAGGGTTTAACAAATAGGTATCTTTATTTGTTATGTACAGTCAAAGGAAAACACCACGCCCCACACCTATCAGGTACGGACCTAATTGACCTGTCCCTACTCCAGACTCTTCACCTTTTATAGATCACTGGTCACCTGCCAGAATATAAACTTCAGAGTATTCTTGAAAATACTGCTAGGCCTTCCGGTTCACACATCCTGCCTTCTGCCAAACAATAAACCCATTCATTATCTCATAGTCCGTTGTTAATATTTACTTCCGGTGACATTGTATGAAGACTTCCAAACTACAGAAACAAGAATTCCTTGCATTAACATCCTGGTACTTAAGGATTTAACCTTGCTCTCCTGAACCTCCTCTGTCTCCCTGATTCATGAGGCTTGAAAGCACTCTTGGAGGAGAACATCACTGGACTGTGGTGGCTGAGTGCAGGTGGGATATAAAGGGCACCGCTTACCCCGCTTTTTTGGAAAAGAAATATATAGTGTGTTCTAAAGGGGCCCTCAAATGATTCGGCTAAAGAATAGGTTGGGCTTCTTAATTCTATAAGTGATGCGTCTAGACGATATCCTGTTTACTGTTACCCTTAAGTATTCATCTTAGAATGCAGGAAATGTCTCTTTTTTTGAGAAGAGGACAGGAAATGTTCTAGTCTTATTTCTGTCAACGTAGTCCAAGAGGTGTGTGCAAACAACGGTATGTTTAAATAATTAAAAGATTTTGACCCCATTATAGCACTTAATGTCTAGAAAACATCTAATTTGATGTGCATAATTATGATATTCCTATTGCAAGATATCCCTCATGCAGGAAGTAAATCTGCCTTCTAGTTAGAGCCTCTCAATTTTATAGTCCTGCCGTCTGTTCGGGTGTTGTTTGGTTCCCTAAAAACCTTTATTGAAGTTGAAGTCATCGTGGCACTTCTGTGAATTGTGCACATAACATTCTTCCCAGACAAGTTGCAGGTAAGTCAATGGTCATTCTTGTACATTTTTGTTCTCCTGGCAGATAACATGACATTTGTTTTTTGTTTGATTGAATGAATAATTGCTACACGTTTATACAGTGGACTTGACAATTTGAATCCTCCTGAGGCACTATAGTGTGCGTTATAAGCCCCCTTAATGGTACTCCTTTTTTTTTTTTTTTGGTTGTATGCGTTATTCGCCAAATCAATGGTACTGTTTTACTTCGACGGAAGAGAGGGTGTGAAATTCTTCAGGGAACTCTGACCTCTACAGATGATGCCCTAGTCCATTGAGCTTGCTTACCTACATGTATCCTGTCGCAATCTTTTCACGATCATCCGAAGTGAGCAGGCAAACAGATTCTTATTAAAATGGAGTTAAGTCTATTCTGTACAGAGAGTAAGGTCCATCATTGTGTTCATGTGAAGAAAGAAAACATGACAACCGTGTGATTTCAAGAGGGGACCACATTGACAGAGATGCGATTTCTGTCAGTGTTTGTTGTAGCCTCCTAGCTTTCAAAAGTTACCAAATTGTCCAAACCACACTTTTTGTGGATTGAGGTTGCATGTTTTCTGATGTAAACTGCTCAAAGTGAGAAACACTGCACCGCTAGCTTTGTTCTTAGGTTGGGCTATTGGCTGTTGCTTGCGACACCTATAAGCTGAAACTATTGCATTACAATACAGATAGGGGGAAATGGCACATGAGGAGGGACACACAGCTTGTAGACATTGTTTGGCTATTTGCCCACCCATTGACTGCCCATGGTCATGCTAATCCGTAATGCCATTCTCAAAGTTCCTTCCCCGCCCAAAACACTTCATGTGAACCTTTAGCTCGCTTTAATGAAGCCTCGCCATCAAACTTAGCACTCGAAGTGCCTGCCATTTTTTATTCAAAGCAGTCTTCTGTGAGTGAATGACTTAATTGGAGTTGTAAACCCGCTTAGGGTGTCTTAACCGGGTTGCCTTCAGCCACTCTATGTATAAGCACTCAGTGTGTCCGTCACTGAAGTCTTGTTAAAAACAAACATTGGCAAAGCCAACGGTTTTGCATGTGCCCACGTATTGGGCATTTGCCAGGCATTGCTGTTGGATGCCCAGGTACTCAAACCATTGTGCACCTTCTACCATCAATAGACAGTTAATACCACTACGGATGTGCCTGCCAAGTGCCTTTCCCATGCCTACACAAAAGCACGAGTTATTGGCATTGCCAATGCTGGTTTTAGACTGAAGTGGCTAGCAGATATCACGCTACAGTGCGTACGATCCATGTTTGATGCCTTTGATTGTCTCTTGGCAGCATGATTTGATAATTGCCAAGAATTGGTGGGAACTACATTTCTTATGTGATTAATTTGTAAAAGGCAATGCCATTTCTAAGCTAGCCCTTGAACAAGTCATGTGCCACTGGTGGAGACCTGCAAATTAGCACTGTGACAAAAGGACGAGTGGTTAAACCACCTATTAATCTGCCACCGTTTACAAACCAACAGTGATAAAATCATTAAGGTGAAACGGGCACAGCCAAGAGATATACCCTCTGTTTTTTGTGGTAACGTGGGTGGAGGGAAACTATACTCTCAAGAGGGTGGGTGAATGTGGTTCAATAGCAACACAAACTGCGAAGTATAACAGTCCAAAATAAAGGGAATGTCCAATTAAGTTTCTATAACGATCTATATACTTTAACTAAATACACCATCTGCAGTAACAACTAAATAGAAAAACACTATACAAAACCCACTCCTGAATAAAGAACACAGAATATACAGTAGAAGGAAAGCTGCACAGAACGGCAATTCAACAACCACAATGTTCTTAAAAAATTATGCTTTTCTGTGAAAAGGTGCACAAGTGACCTAACCAATCTCTTGGGCCCAAACATGCAGTAGAAGGAAAGCTGCACAGAACGGCAATTCAACAACCACAATGTTCTTAAAAAATTATGCTTTTCTGTGAAAAGGTGCACAAGTGACCTAACCAATCTCTTGGGCCCAAACATGGTAGTTCTGGGTCAATAGTACATTTCTGCTGGTCTTTGGAAGTTCGAAGACTTTTAAACCGTCTTCAAGCTGTTGTGTGAATGGATCAAACCAAGTTCGGGTGAAGCGAGTCGTGTTGGCCTAAGGGGTGCACTGGCGTTGGTTCGAATGCAGTGGCTCAGAGCGATTCGAAGGCTGTGTTCGAGTTATTCAGTAGGAGTGTTCACCAGGATTGCTTTGGGGTTGTGCCAGTTTAAGGCGTCTTAACCGCTGGTTAAGGTTGTCGCGTAACACTCAAGCAGTTCCAATTGCGGCCCGATGATAGTTCGAAGCTGTGATCCTGATGTTCCGGTGTGGGATTTGATGAAGCGGGGATTAGGTCAAGCTGGCCCAAGTCATTCAGTAACTGCTGATTCAAGTTGATGAGTGACACTCCAGCAGTTTGAGTCAGAGTCTGGCGATGAGTGGTTGATTCGAGCTGAGCAAGTGATGGACTTTGCAAGGATATAATGCTGCGTTGAGCTTGTTTGAAGTTGCAAGCACATTCGTTTGAAGGTTCAGTTGAGTGCCAAAAGCTGCCGGCCTGTCCCTCTAGCTGCAAACACAGTTCATATGTGGTTTGACTGGTTCGATGTTGCTGAACAGGGAGCCTTAGCTGATCTGGTCTTCCAGATGATGCGAGACCCCCTTCAGGGGCTCTAGGACAGAATGAGTCAGTTCAGGGTTCTGCTCTCCAAGCCTAGGGAGGTTTGGTGCAGAGTAGCAGATCCTGGACCTCTGCAAGAGTCAATCCCAATGTACACTGGGAGTGTGTAGGGGACCGAGCTTGCCTCCGTCTTGGACTGGTCCTTCACCTCACTGGTTTAGGGCTTTGGAAAGGTCAAATCTCCCTAAAGCGACCCAAATGAATTCCACCTCGGTGTTTGCTTCTCAAATTCATCTTGAGCAGTGGGAGGACCCTACTTTCAAAGGCAAACGTCCACAGGTGATTGGACTGCAGCAAGCCTGTTTTTGGGCTCCAATCCCTGTGCTTGAGACAAGTAGTCTTTGCCTTCTAATAACCTACCCAAAGTGCTATGGGCTAACGGAAGCAGGGGAGACCAAAGGAAAGCGATTCTGAAAGAAACCAGATGATGGAATCCTTCAGCTAGTCTGAGCTCAGTCTACACTATCTATCCCCTCCCCTTGTCCATAGCACTGAAAGCCTTTTTGGTATGCTGGCCCTTGGTGTGGGGCTAGTCCATTTGGGATGGGTGTGCCCTTTGATTCTTGTTTCCCAGGACATCTCCTGCTGTGGGAGGCTGTCTTGCCGGAGAGACGTGTTACCCAACCTCAAACAGCTATGCAGTCTCCTGCCCTGCCAGTTGGCAGTGTTAGGCTGTCTGACCAGAATACACACAACTCTTCCACAGCTGAGCTGGGCTTAAGGTGCCGACACATGTATGATGTCAAATTGATGTGGTTGTAAAATGTTTGAGAGATACTAGTCACCACACCTTAAACTCAGGTATGGCTTGTATTTAACGTTGACAACTGACACCAGGATAACTCTCAAAATTCGGTGGTTTGGTAACAGAGGTGCACATTGTGAATGCAGTCCTTTTGCTGAAGTGACTTGGTTGTCCGTGCAGTGGTCAAGCGGGCACCTGTGGCCCCTCAACCTGCTCTGTGCCAAAAAAGAGTAGGTGCTGCAGAGCAGAGTACTGATTCAGCTCCAAGTCTACATTATGCTCCCGCATGGAGCTTATGAAAGTGGGAGCCGGTTAGTAGATCACCCTTTCTAAGATGGAATTTCCTGCATCATTTTATTAATGAATATTTTAAAAAGCCAGGGCGTCTGCTACACTGCCAGATGGCAATTCCTCACAGGCACCTTTTCCACAAAGCATTCCTTTTATTTCATTTGATTGCATTGAGCAATTTCATCAGGCTGTCTCAACAATACCTTTCGTATAGGCATGCCTGCGTCGCTAGTTTGCAAACGTCAGATGATGGAAAGCTTGACATAAATGATTCACCTACTACTCTGCCTAGCGGCCTGAATTCTTCACACAGTTAAATCTGCCCTTTGATGTACAGCCTTTCGTACCCTGTGGGCTGTTTTCTTTTGGCTTGAGAGGGGAATGGTTTATAAACTGAGCGAGAACATGGGTCATCAGAATTGCTCTGTGGCACTCGCAGGCATTGTTTTCTGCGTGCTGTGCTGCATGTATAAAACACCAAAAACAAATTCCACAGAGGACTTGTTGGTCACTTTATTTTTGTGTTAATAATTAGACAATATTTACCAGCTCCAGGTGTTGTATGCTGCCGAAGGAAGTTAAGAAACCGCAGTAAAAATATGAATTGAGCTGAAAAATGTACTCTTAACTTGAAACCTTTACACATAGCGTATGAAATGCATTTCTTAAAGCCATAAGGGTGAGCATGTATTCAGCTGCTGCCCGTCTGTTCTGTGTGCTAATGTGAGGCAGCTTAAGTGGTATGCTTGTTTCCTAAGAAACACCTCGACACTTCTCTCTCTCTCATATTGCATAATTGTTTTGCAGGATGTTCTGAATAACCTCGACTCCTGTGACATAGAGGATGACGATCTTATGTTGGACGTGGATCTTCCTGAAGACACACCCAGCGCTTGTGGTTAGTATAAACTTTCAAATCTGGTTTGAATGTGGTCTGGCAGCCCGGCCCAAAATGTTGCTCTGGACGATGATTCATCAGCATCTCATCAGGCACTCCGCTTGCTACCTGTTCTTACACGTTTGATTGGCGTCCTGGTGGAACAATGGCAAATATATTGCTTGGGTTTTCATAAACCGGAAGAATTCGATAAAAACGCTTTTAGGTAAATGGTTTAACGTGACCTATCCTCGAACCCCTTTTATTTTCAGATCCACGTGGGGCTCGTGAGTGCTAAGGGACTCAAATTGTTGATTTGGATTGTGAATCTATAATGTGTTTTTGTTGTTTTCAATCTCTATCAGATTTATTTTCCTGTTCACTTCAGGGGATAGTGAAAAGTGACACGATCTAAAATAGCTCAGTGGATTAAGCATCTGCAGAAATATATACATGCGTTGCAAGGTGGTTTTACTTATGCATGTTCAAAAATAAAATAAATATCTACAGGTTTGAAGTCCAACAAGCCAGACTCCACCTTCGTCCTTGCGTGGTTGGTCTTAATAAGTGCAATTGAGTTGGGCAGTATTAACATCAGTTCTTTACAGGTCTTCCAAAATATGAGGTAGCAAGCCTTGTTTGAGAAAGTGATTTGTTATTCTGTGATTAGAAAGTGATTTGTTATTCTGTAAACCAGTGTTTTTTGTGTTATGAAAAATGTGGTGATGTTTTCTTTGTACAGGATTAGTTCTATTTTGCAGACCTGCTTATAAAACCAATACCATCCAATTTTGGGACCCTTGCACATATGTCTAGCTTTTACACATTCTTTAATTGTTGGAATGCTTGAATACCTTTTTAAGTGTTACACTTTGCATATGTAGAAGGAAAGGGGGTCCATGTGCTGCCCTGCCCTCTGAACATGAAACGCTGATCTGAGAGGAACAGAATTGCTACAACTTTGTTCTCTCTACCGTCTCACAACTGGCAATTCAACTCGCATCGCAGATCTTGATGGTTGCAAAGAACTCTCCGAGTGTAGCATGTCATGCGTTGGGGGAGCAAAGGGGAGATGTACCTTCAAATTGCTTTTTCGGACAAAATGAAATCAAGGTCCATTTTCTAAAATCTTTTAGCTAGTAAACTATTGGATTTAGAGCATCTAGTACAAAGATATGCACGGTACCAGCAGTACACAACACATGCATACAATGGAATGCTCATCTGAAGCCTTCCATTCTGTGTTTATTTAAAAAATAAAACAAAAAAAAAAAACAGCAGAAAGGTTTGTGCCGCTAGAATAATCCTACTCATTTTAAAAAAAAGTATGCCAGAACCAGCATAGTCCCCTTCATGGCATGCAGCACGAAAAACCCACAATTTACAAGTTGTGGCAGGAAATTAAATTGTGATTGAGGGATTCATTAAGGATTTCTCTGCCATTGAAAATTCCATTTGTAAAGTCTCACTGCTTCATCCTTTAGTTACTGTGCCCAGGGAACCGTATTATGATGCTGCTTGCTGCTGATAGTTATGAACTGTGCATGATATATCTATATAAAAACTGTTAATGTATATGCAAAATACAACATTTTGTGATGAATACTATGAAATCATCGCTAATTCCCCTATAAGAATCTCCTCCCATGTGGCCAGGGGACGGCCGCCGTTACCTGATCCTGACGTGGAATTATGAGGGAGGATCACTTGGTAAGACACAGCATTCTTCACTTCATAATGAAGAAGACTTCATCATCCCTGAATGCTTGCTGGTTTGTTGTCACTTTACAAATCCCTCTCATTATTTATGAAACCCCTTCCTGCAAAACAATCTGAACAGAAAACCACTCATACCACATATACACATGTAATATCTCCTGTTTTTGTTTTAAACGCAAATCTGAAACAATGTAATTTTCAATGTACTCCACTCCCATAAAGCCTCAAGTACTGTGATGAGGAAGAAGGTGGTGTTGGGAAGAACTCCCAGGTATACCGGAGGGACACTGGAAGTCTGCGGACTCTTGGAAGGCCCAACATCCTCTCCAGCATAAACTGAGGATTCCGTCAACAGCAAGTTCAAACTGCTGTTTATTACAACAACGAAAAACAGGGATCAGCACAGGACCAGGAGAAATCCATGCACGTCGTGTTCGTTTTCCACTCACAGGCCGGTTTTACCCTAGTTTGGCGTCAGCGCCACGTCACAACTTGGGGCCCTTCTCCAAAAAACCTATTGGCCCTCCTAATTAGGTACAGAGTATTTTTCTACCTATAATGGACACTATTCATGTTATTCTACTGGCCCTTGCATGTCAGGTGGCTGACCTGGTCCATCCCCAAGTCACTAACAATGATGCAGTATGAGGGTCTTACTATTGGTTCTTGTCCGTTGCTACCCACCCCTGGGATATTGAACTGTGGTTGTCTAGAGCTGACGTCCCCAGGCCTTAGGTCTTCCAAGATTCTCATCTCTCGCATTTCCGGTGGCTGGCCTGGTCCATCCCCAAGTCACCATCTATAACAATCTTGCAATGTGAGGGTCTTACTATTGGTTCCTGTCCATTGCTACCCACCCCTAGGATATTGAACTGTGGTTGTCTAGAGCGGACGTCCACAGGCCTCGGATCTGCAAAGATTCTCAGATCTCGGTGTACCTCGTCTAGGTAAAAGAATGACTATGTGTCTGCATTGTAACTTGTGTGTACCACCTTTGTCTGAGAGTGCTATTTTGCTCGGTGCAACACTTGTCTCATATTGTAGCATATTTGTTGCAGTCTTCTGTCTGGTAGCCTGAGATTGGCTCTTTCCCAGCGCTGGTCTGCTTCGGCAGAGTCGCGTGTTCAGAGACCACGAATTTGTGCAGCTCTGAATTATGAGTTATTTGTATTTACTGCAGCTTGTGCCTTTGTCGTTTAGGGAGTGGAATGTCATCCGTATCTTGTGGCCTTGGCTGCAGGTCCTGTCTCACATGTCTTGCTCTCTGTGCACCCTCAATTCAGCTCAGCTCAACTCTTGCTGAGAGGCCTGTTGTAATTTTCCTAAAACCTTATAATGCGGTTTCTGCAGTGTCCATGCTAAACTCCATTCTACATAGGTTGGTCACACTTGGTTCTGTCATGTCCCATAAGTATTCCCGCAGTTCCATAAGGTTATTCGCATATAAGCCATCTGCAAGCTTTGCTCAGGATCTCTTGCTTCTTGCGGTTTCTGCGTTGCTGCATCTGGCTAGTGACAAAAATAATAAAAGCAATGATGGTTTGTGTATGTGTCCTCTAACTGTAGAAATGTACGATTGTGTTCTTCATGTATTAGAGTGCGTGTTTGTGTCCCGAAGTGCGGATGGCACGTGTGCTTCATGTCTAACGCAGCTGTGTCGTGGTGTCTCTAACGATGTCAGCAACATGCCTTCTTGGTGCTTTCATCGAGACTGTCAATTGAGGTGTCTTTGGTTTTGACCTGGGACTCCTCACCCATGCTGGGGTAAATTCGTGCTGCACCTGGTCTGTAGGGCTGGGTGAGGGCGTATGGCTGGCTGAGGGGTCCGGGGGGGGGTATCTCTCCACATACTTGTCAATCATTGGACCAATGGGAATCGGTCCGAAATAGAATGGGTGATTTCAGTGTTTCTTAGCCTTCTTCCACATCCTGAATTTCGTGGGAGGTGGAAGGAGTTGTAGCATTCCCCATCCCTCTTCAAATTAGTTTGTGGATTAAAGGGAACGCTAAGCTAAACGTGGAAACTAGTTATAGAGAAGAGAGATGCAGAGTGGGCAAGCAGAGAGGAAGGCTGAAGCAGAGGTACAGAAACCACTATGATGAGGGAGGCAGGCACTTCCAAGCAACCGCTTGTGAGCATAACCTACCGGAGAAACGCGAGACTGGGAGAAGCACAGCGGATGCCGTGGACTGGACCACTGAAAGGCCAGCTGCAGCACCAAAGCGTTTGGGAACGCGGTCTTGTCAAACAGCAGCATTTCTACTGGCAGGAGAGTGCAGAGCCGGCGGGAGAACTACATGGGGGGCCTGCAAAGCAGGAGAAGGCTCCCCAGAGTGGAAACTGCACCGCAGCAACATGCCACAGGTCGGAGACGCCATCGGACACCGGTGAGTCTGCCCATAGCTGTTGGGGACCCCAGGGCGACAGGCATATGAAAAACTGAAAAGTTATTTTGAATATCAACCAAGTAAAATTGAAAGACAGAATATACACAAATCCTCATATAAAAGAAGTCAATATGGGGAACATTGGAGTAAATGTCATCAGAAACAAATGAATGATAATGAAGTATTCCAGGAAGATCTACAAAACCCAGAAGGGTATTCCTGGCAAGGAAGTACACTTTTTAAGCCATTTAAAGTATATGAAAGAAAGATGCAGTGAAAAAATACCCAACAATGTTTTTCTGTGCCACAGAATGGTCAGTGTGAGGAATTGCCATCTGGCATGGGTGTAGCTTACTTTCATTAATTAATAAAATGATTCAGTAATTCGATCTCTGGAAGGGCAATCTGCTGATCAGATTCCCCTTTCACAAGCTCCATGCCAAAAGCATAGCGTCTACCTGTGACCCTCTGCATCAGTATCCTGATCTGCAGTGCCTTCTCTACCAGTGACACAGAGCAGGTTCAAGGGTCACAGATGCCCATTTTATAGCTTCAGTGACAGCCAAGACTCTGCAGTACCAGGGCTGCATTTAAGATATGCAACCTTGTACCAAAACTATGATTATTAGAAGTAGCCCATGCTGGTGGCAGGGTTTGTTTTATTTGTTTGGCGCACTGAACCCTGAGGTATCAGGGCGCAATTACATAGTTACACATGGATGATAACAAATGCAGATAAAAGCTGCGCGCAATTACAAGGTTACGCAAGGAGTGATAGCCGATACAAATACACGGTTATAAATTGGATGATAGCAAGTGTATAATTAGGTACAGACAGGTATAAAATACAACAATAATACTATAAGGTAGTTATGTGAAGGTAGCACTTTTTAAAAAAACTTTATTTATTGAGCTTAACACAATAGAAGAGTGAGCCATAAATAGAAATCAGCAGTTACAGTATTGACAAACAGTTGGTATACGGTATCAACAATCAGGCAGAGGGGTCTTTACACCAGACAACATTTGAGGCATACCAGTAACACAACAATTAATGCCATACTTCAGGTAGAAGCATTGGTAGGAGAAGGTGTGATCGATCCATCATCATCATTGGCTGAGGTAGATGAAATGTAAGAGCGAAATGGGGTCCAGATATTCCTGGGTTTGGACATTGGAGGTTGCAGGACTGCCCATGCCTCTGTGTCTGAGGCCCAGGTCACGGCATTGAGCCACTGTGAATGCGTAGGCGCATGGGGCCGTAGCCAGCATAACGGTATACAGTGTGCTGCGAGAAGCATGCAGGGCCCTGCCAACTTTTTGGAATCTCGACAAAGACCAGGAAATTCATGAAAAAGGCACTTTAGCGGGGATGGGGTAATTTCGTGGTCCACGACATCAGATATCGTGGAGCAGATATCCACCCAGAATTGAGCAAGGTAAGGGCAGGACCAAATCATATGTATATAAGTCACATCCTCATATTCACACCTGGGGCAGTGATGCGGTGTAATCGGATTGGGGTGTAGTGAAATCTGTGTAAAATTTTTAATTGAATAAGTTTGAATCTGGAATTAAATGATACATTGTGAGTACGTGCACATATACGATTCCAGCATTGATCAGTCATGTCAACTTCCATGTCCTCCGCCAAGGAGCGTTTGAGTTTATCAAATGGGGGAGTAGCTTTGGACTGTAGTAAAGTGTACAATCTGGAAACCTTCCCTCTGGGAGCATTAGCATTCAGGATTTCAGCTAATATAGGATTATCAGAGGGTATAGCAGGAAAGCTCAAATCGCTCAGAGGCCTGAGTATTGGAGCCAGATGGATGGCTTCCACTGTGAGGCTGCGGGTAGGTCTGGCCATTCTAGGACGTTACCTTTGTCGAAGAAATCTTGAATGCTTTCAAACCCTGCAGCCACCCAGTGGCATACTATAGGCGAGGGAATACAGCGGGCTCCCGAGAGGAAATTCCAGAGAGGTAAACTGGTGAGAAACGTTGGACAAGGTCCATATTTTGGATAAAGCTAGGAACATGGTGCCCACAGAATCCAGGGGGTTACATTTAAGACATGGGGGAGAAAGAACCAAATAGCAAATATCCCGCCCCTCCACCGCACGATGCTCAAGCCTAACATGTGGGGGAGGATTTGTAATGGTAAAGTAGTGTGATGCGAATTGCACCTGGGCGACCAGCCAATATCTTTCAAAGTTGGGAGCTCCAAAGCCGCCGCCATCCATGGGAGCAGTTAATGTGTCGAGTTTAAGTCGAACTTCACCGTAGTGCCATAGGAATGTGTTGCGGGTGGCATCAGTAAGTGGAAAAAGAGTTAATTTAGAACAATTTACCTGGAGTCCGGATATTTGCCCAAAGTGGATGACGTCTTCCAGGACCGGGGCAAGGTTGTGCGCTGGTGAGCGAATGAAGAGTAAGGCGCCATCTGCATATAAGAAAATAATGTCCGGCGTCCCTGACAATCTCAGACCCCGGTGTGAATTGATCTGTTGCATCCTGTCCACTAGGGGTTCTATGGCTATGGCAAAAATCAAGGGGGAAAAGGGGCAACTCTGCCTTGTGCCCCGGGCTATACGAAAGGGAGGCGAAAACCTGTCCTCAGTAAGGACCCTGGCCATCGGATTTGAATATAACAACTCGACTCAGGATCGAAAACAGGGCCCAAAATTGCATTTCTGAAGTACTTGCCAGATGTAGCTCCATGAGACTGAGTCAAAAGCCTTCTGCATGTCGAGGGTAGCCGCCACAGCCCGAGTATTGGGGTCAATTCGACTGATAATATTAAACAGCCGATGCAGGTTGAGGGAGGTAGATCTCCCAGGGATAAATCCCGACTGGTCGGGATGGATAATGAAGGACATGTAAGGGGTCAATTGCATGGCTAAAGTTTTAGCGTAAATCTTGACGTCGCAGTTAACGAGGGAGAGGGGCCGGTATGATCCGCATTGAGTGGGAGCTTTACCTTGTTTAAGTAGGACAGATATGATGACCTCGCAGAGGGAGGGAGGAAGTATGTGTCTATCTCGGGCGTAGGAATGGTGTCGACATTATAGTATAGGGATTCATAGAAAGAAAGGAACTCTGCATTAATATCCTGTGCAAGAAGGGCTAAGTAGCCATCAGAGTTCTTTATAGCCGGGATATGAGGAGAGCCTGTTTCCTGGCGGAGGAGTCTAGCCAAGACACGACCAGGCCGCTCTCCTTCCCCATATCTCCTAGCAATACAGGAAATGTCCTTTCGCGTTCTGCATGATTGCGCAACGTATCTAGTTCTGTACCAATATTGGAAAGGTTATATGGGGACTGTGACTGGGCGTATTAGGCCTCAAGGGAGGAGAGTGCCGCTTCACTCCTTGAGATGTCCCTCCGGATCACTCTGAGAATCCCAGATTCTTTGGATATGGCGATGTCCCTAATGTAGGGTTTGAACGATTCCCACAGGGTGGCTTGTGTGCTACCCAAGCCGGTAGTTAGTGCCAAATAATCATCTGTAGCAGATTCCAGGTCTGCACTAAAGGCTATGTCTGATAGTGACTGCGGCTTCATTCTCTATGATCGGGTTTCATTGTGTTCTGTACTCCAACTAAGGGAGATGGTCACCGGGAAATGGTCTGAGTGCATCCTGGGGAGGATGACATGTGTGATATTCCTAACAAGTAAGTCTGATGTAAGCCACCTATTGATCCTGGAATGTGAATCGTGTACTGAAGAATAAAAGGAGTACCTTTTGGGAATCGGGATGCACTAGTCTCCATGCATCCGAGATCGCCAATTGAGACTGAATATTTGCCTTGGAAAGTTGACCGTGCTTGCAGCCCGATCTATCCCAGTCCACGTCAAGGATCGTATTGAAATCCCCTCCCCAGTGGATCGGTACCAGGGGAAATCCGGCAAGCAGGGAAGCCAAGTGTGTATAGAACTCGGGTCATCTATGTTGGACCCATAGATGTTGAGTAGCACCACCTCTTTATTGTGTAGTAAGCCTTAGAGAAGGACATAACGCCCCAGGGGGGTCTTTGTGGGACACAATGTGATGGAAATTAATACTCTTGTGAATAGTACCTCTATTTTGAGTGGAGTAATCGGTGTAGTATCTTTGGGGGCCCCATATCTTTGCAAATCGTACGCAACCCTCAGCTAGAGCATGTGTCTCCTGTAAAAATAAGTAGCTTTACACCAGAAAATAGCAAATGTGTCCGTTGGTAAAGTACATACATCTTGGCATAATCTCGTACTCCTCTCCTTCTTTGCGTGTTAAGCATTTTTTATTATAACCCCCAACCCATTCCTCCCCCACCCAGAGCCCTCTTCCTATTAGAGTAGTGAAAACCCAACTCCCATCTAACAAAACAAAAAACAACGGCATCAATGCCTGGGGGCTTGTGCACCAGTTAGGGCGGCAATGCTACCGAGCTGGGAACAGGTTAAGGATTAACATGGTACATAACCCATGCAGCAGACAAGACAGGTGGTCAAAGAACAACAATGAGTTAAACAGTGTATGAATGGAGATACGCATTCAATGCAAGGTTTAGAATAAAGAGCACTTAACAACAAAATTTAGGGGCTTCATGGACCAGACATGTACTACATGGTGATGTACGTAGTATAGTCGAGGTAACCAGGTTAGGTATGGTCAGCTGGGAAAATACTCATCAATAAACTTTGAGGTCTCTTCCGGAATAGTAAAGAAAGAAATGTGATTTGAGTTTTCGATCCAGAGCTTTGCTGGATACAGCATAGAGTATTTAACCCCGAATTCTCGCAATCTTTTCTTGGTTGTCGGAAAGGTTTTGCGTTCCTGTTGTATGGATACTGAGAAATAATGATATAAGTGGATCCTGGAGGATCCCAGAAAGATTTCTCCTTTGGCCCTCGCTGCCCTGAGTAATCTATCTAGATCACTGTAGTTCAGAACCCTTGCAATGATGGGGCACGGGGGCGCACCCGGCTTTGGTTTCGCCATCAGGGCGCGCTCTATTGTAAATTGTGGGGAGAGTTTTGGAGAGTCGAGTAGCAAAAGTAAGGCGCGTTCAACATAGTCCTCGATGGGGCCTTTGATTCTATTTTCAGGGACCCAAATGGTGCAGAGATTGTTACGTCCTGAGCGCGATTCAAGATCCTCATTCTCCTTGACGACCTCAAGCACCTGTCTGGATAATATGGTGACCTCTGATCGGAGGACAGCTATGTCATCCTCTGCAGTACTCACCCTGCACTTGTCCTCTGTGACTTGGCTGTCCGTCTTCTCCATGTGGGCTTTGATTGATGACATGGTCCCATTTATATCATCGAGTTTAGAGTGGAGGGTTGTAAACTCTTCCTGCACGAATTCCATCATTTTCTGGGATTCAGCGGATTCAGGAGGTGCTGATGTGCTAGGCTCAGACTCTAGAGCGGCTTCAGTCAGCTTGGATGGAGCCTTTGCGAACATGTTAATGGAGCTTTGTGTTTTGCCAGCCCCTTTTTGTCATGGTTTCGGCGGGGTCCACGTTCAGCGATCAAGCTGTACAAGGGGAGCCTGGGGGGCCACACACAGTATGTGTTTCGCACGAGTTGAAGGACCGTGCTAAAGCGAGAGGCCAGGGACGAGCAGATGGAGATCTCCGGGTCCTGGGTGGTGTATTAGTCGTCAGCCAGGTTGTGGTGAGCAGACCCGAACGTGGTTTGCAGTATGCGTCGAAGTGGGCCCTGCGCAGGGGCATGGGGTTCCGAAAGGCCAGCGTGCAGATCCTGTGTAATGACTCAGAAAGCGGGATCCCAATGGGGGGGTATGTGCAGCGTTTCACAGGACGTGTGGGTTTACTCGAGGTCAGAGCCAGGGTGGTTGTGAACTGCTTAAGCGGCGGGGAAGAGGCGAACCGGCTTGTGTGCGGTGGTTAGGGTGTTGAAACAGAAATAAGGTAGTCTATGCACCAGTAGGTATCAGCAGGATTTACAAGCACATATATCCAGAGCCGCAAGGAAGAGCAATGGTATGGCACCAGCCGTTGCCGGGTAGTCTAAGCCAGTACAGTTTCATATACACAGGTGTAGCCCCACCCTGGATAGGTTGCACGAAATGGGAGCAAGGTACACTAGAAAAGGGCCAAGGGATTCAGGCAAATCCATGAAAACTCCTATACAATTTGTAGTTATAAGGTCTCCAAAGAAAAACCAGGGTCAACTGTCGAGTAACACTGGTGGTGGTAACAGAGCAAGTATTTGTCACATCAGCTGGACTCAGCTGCGTCTGACTGGACTGTGACCCCCCCACCGATCAAAGGGGAGCCACGATTCACCTGCTCCCAAGGCAGCAGTCAACTGGTGCATTTGGGAAGCGAGCAATGGGTGGTGTTAGTAGAAATTGCAGGTTATATGGCAGGAGTCCCGCCTAAGGGCTGAATATGGGAGCCAAACTGGTACAGCGCTGAAGATAGGAGCAGGATCACAGCCGCACGCCTGCGCAGTATCGGGAGGAAGGAGGGGGTGAAACCTTCAGGCATTACAGTGAATTGACAATAGGATTACATCAACCCTGACCGCTTCGTAAGGCAAGTTGGAAGTGGGGTGCCATGGATCGAAACCGCCCGCAGCAGCAATGCAGAGCAGCGGACTCACTGCAAGAACCGGAGAGACGGCGTCCTCCACGTGCGTACTCAGCGAAGTCACGCACTCCTTGTATATTCCGGGTGGTGTGGGCTCGGCTCCTTCGCCGTCAGGGCAGGCCTGGCAGCCGCGGGACCTCCGCATGCAGGAGGCGGACCCCGCTGGAACTGCGATATCTTCTAAACGGTACAGTATCACGACCAGGAATTCAGATGGCCGTTGGAGAGGATCTCGAGCTATGACCACCAGTTTTCCTGCCACAGAATTCGACGCACAGCTGCAGATATCAAGGATGTAGTCCCCCCCCCTGCCCCCCCCCCGGTGTGAAGGTAGTACTTTTAGATTGGTACGGTTAGGAGACAAATACAGCTAGGGCTGTGAATAATAACGATGAAACACAGCACATATATATATTTCTGATGTTTGTTAATCTGCTTAGAATCACATGCTGTGCATAGGTCCGAAATCCAGTGGTCACTGCGGAGTATTGCATTTTGTTTTTCGTAGTCGAAAAGGGGACGTCGACAAGGCGTGTCTGTAACACTATCCCTATAGTGACGTGCGTTGTACCCACAATCCCTCACGCGTCGAGGTCCCTCAGATTGTTTTTTTCCGCCCAGCTTATGGTCGCCTTACGCGGAGCTCCTAGAGAGACATTGCTAAACAATTACTACGGACCTCGGTCCTTAATATATCTTATTGTTAAAAATCCCTCCCCTCGACGTTAGCTGTGAAGCGGTTTCCCCGCCGAGCAAGTTTTCGACGGAGGGGAAGAGACGGAGGAGATCCTTCGGCGCTGCCGAACACGTGGCCAGGCCTCGCCGGCCAACATACAGTAGGGAGAGTGGGGGTTTCGAACTTTTTACCTTCTCGTCGAGAATGTCTTTCTTTCTCCCCTATCTTTCCCTTGGGGTTGTTATCACCAGGTTTTATTGCCTCAGCTATGGAGAGGACACCCTTTAAGTTTTGCCCACGCTGTAGGGGCAAATACACTTGGAAGGACAAGCACAAGCTCTGTAATCGTTGCTTGCCCCTCGATCATAAAGAGGACAGCTGCGCGGCCTGTAAGCTCTTGAAACCAAGAACTCTTAAAGAACGGAAAGTTAAGAGGTGGGCGGACTACGCGATGTCGAAGTCCGTTTCCTCACCCGCCGCCGCTGTTACAGAAAGTGACGAGGAGGGTGATAACTCGACGTCCGTTACGGAAGTCATCAACCCCCAGAAGGAGCGCTCGCGCTCCTCGACGTCCGTCCCCGGCCCCGACGGGCTCGGCTCACGCCCTGCTTATGGGGATGAACACCCCGGCGACAAGGACGCACACAGACCCCATAGGCCTAAGCACACAACCCACGGCTCTTCTTCGTCCAGGACGAAGGATCCACCAGCGCCGAAGGGGACGCAGGGCACTCCGGCGTCGACCTCAGACCGCAAGGGTCTGAAGCCCCACCCGCAAACGCAGCCGCGACCAGCGATTGGGCTTTTATCTAATACGGGCGCTACCCCAAAAACATCCGACGTAACGCTCCATAGAGCGGCCGTCGAAAAACAACGCGCAACGCAGGCAACGCCGACTCCAGAACCCTCGACTGACGAACTCGTCGTCGAGAGTCTGGCAAGAATTGTTTCCGAGGACAAACGTAAGCGGACGACTAAACAGACGTCGAATACCGCACCCAAGGATATAGAAACGCCGAAAAAGCACAAGAGTAGCCAGGAACTGCCCCATCCATCTAAAGGCACTTCTGAACTACCGGAGGGCTTTTCTGAGGGCGACGGAAACCTTTCGTCGACGATGTGGGAGTGTTCGAAGCGTTTTGAAGCCGAAAACACTGATTTCCCCCCTCTAGACTATTCAGGGGTTCCCCATGAGACCCTGGAAAGACTCCATTCTTGTATGGAAAAGATGGAGAGGTTTTTGGGTAGCCAAAACCCACCCCCACCCAAAAGACCAAGAGAATGGACCCAGGAGGACCCTAGGGTCAAGATTCCTAGGCTGTTTACCCCTTCTTCAGATGCTTATAACCTCACTGAAGAGGAGCAATACCTCCAGGAAGAGGAGTGTTTAGGTGGAGAGGAAGAACTTGAGGAGGAGAGGTTTGAGGAAGACCCTTACACTAGTGCAGGGGCTTTGGAAGAAGATACAGCTGCCTCACAGCCCTGGCACTCCCCATCAGTGCAGCCTTGGCAATCCCCATCAGTGCACTCAGACCCTGATGTCTTTCATCCTTCTCCTCCCAAGGACTCACCTATTGGGAACACCTCCCCCATAGATGACCAGCCTTCACTTAATGCACTGTTGCGCAAGGCAGCAGCGCATTTTGAAATAGACACAAGGGAGACCCTTCCGGACATAGACTTTGTAGAGAAGGTTATTAAAGAAAAAGCCCCGGTCAGCCAGTCCATTCCGCTCCTGGCTTCTATAAAGAGAAGAATAACTCCTTCCCTTTCCAACCCGGCCTTAGTCAGAGGGGTCAACCCTCGTATAGAAAAGCTCTTCAGCCCTTCGTCTTCTGACCCTTTGTACATCAGGGGACATTCTATCCCGGACTCTCTTGTAGTGACTAACACAAGAAAAAGAGCAGGGGTACCACTATCTACTAGTGAGGCACCACCTGACAAAGAGGGCAAGAAGCTCTATGCACTTGGGAAGAGAATCACGACATCCGCCGCCTTCTCAACCAGGATCGCGAATAACAATTCCCTACTAGCTAGCTACGCAGATGCACAGTGGAGCAAGCTGCGCAGCGAAGCAGAGGACGCACCAGAACCCCTGCGTTCACGCCTGTTGGCTACTATATCAGAGGGAACTCTTGTAAACCAGGGCATCGTAAAAAACTCCTTAGATGCCGCAGAGACAGCTGGCCGCTCCCTGGTTCAGGGAATACTTCTCAAACGCCATGTCTGGCTGCGCAATTCGGGATTTAAGCCAGAAACCCAGGCTTCCCTAATAAATAAGCCCATAGAGCAAACACATCTGTTTGGGAAAGCAGTTGATGAGGCCCTAGAACATGCGAAAAAGGAGTTTGATACCATCAAGACTCTTGACCAAATTTCTAGGCCACCTAACAGACGCAGCTATGGCAATAGACGCTCCTTTCGTGGCCAACGCCAGCAGCAAAGCCAACAACAATTTTACTCTGCTACCAACTGGCCCTCTAACCAAAGCACCCAGTTCAGTCAAAGAGGCCAACGTCGTGGCAAAGGAAGAGGGCGCGGCTCCAGTCCAAAAGGCCCCACGCCCAATACCAACAAATGACCCAAAGATTCGGGTCCCCTCCCATGCATCACCGGTCGGGGGCCGGCTAACATCGTTCCTTTCAGCATGGGAGGGAATAACGTCAGACCGCTGGGTATTATCCACCATAGCCCACGGATACTGCATCGAATTCAACGGTTCCCCGAAATACAGACCCCCACGGAACCGACGCATGACACCGGAACACCTCACTATTCTTCTTCAAGAAGTAGAAGAGCTACTGAAAAAAGAAGCGATAGAGGCTATCCCCCTATCTCAGGTAACAGAAGGTATTTATTCAGTGTACTTCCTTGTACACAAAAAGGACTTAACCATGCGCCCTGTATTAGATCTGCGCCCAGCGAACAACTTTGTCAAACCCCAAAAGTTTTGTATGGTGACCTTGCAGGAAGTAATCCCACTGTTATCACAGGGGGATTACATGACAACACTAGACATGAAAGATGCATACTTTCATATTTTAATGTTGCCAGCGCACAGAAAATACCTCAGGTTCAAGATAGAGAACAAACACTATCAGTTCAGAGTACTACCCTTCGGGATAGCATCTGCACCAAGGGTATTTACGAAAGTACTGGCAGTGGCAGCGGCCCACCTGCGCAGATTATCCATCCCGGTTTACCCGTACCTCGACGACTGGCTCATAACAGGGGATTCTTACGAAACATGCTTCTCCAATACCCAAAGGACCGTAGACCTTTTGTCCCAACTGGGCTTCTCCATCAACGAAAAGAAGTCCAGCTTAGACCCCAGCCAAATCAAACAATTCCTAGGGGCTCTAATTCGAACAAAGGACGGCCTCGTCTTCCCCTCCAACGAGAGGGTCCAAAACATGCTGTTTCAGATCCCCCAATATGTGGCAGGTCGAGAGGTGACGGTACGCAAAGCAATGCGCTTGCTAGGGATGATGGCGTCATGTATTTATTTGGTACCTCACGCGCGCCTGCGCCCAATGCAAGAGTGGCTCTACAGCCAGTGGTGTCAGGCCAGCGGACAATGGGACGATCTGGTGGTAGTCTCGCAGGCCTTGGTTCTCTCGCTACGGTGGTGGACAAAGGAAAACCTGTTATTAGGGAAAACTTTTGCCACACCCGCAGTGGAAGCCACTCTAACCACAGACGCATCCCTTACAGGATGGGGGGGCTCACCTATCCCATCAGACTGCTCACGGAGTGTGGACTCCGAGCTTAGCATCCAAGCATATAAACCTGCTGGAACTATTAGCAGTGTTCAAAGCACTGAAAGCCTTTCAGGAACACTTACAAGGAAAGACAGTGATGGTCCTCACAGACAGCACCACAGCCATGCACTATCTCAACAAGCAAGGGGGCACTCACTCTCCAGGACTGTCCAAGCTGTCCCAGAATATATGGAAGTGGGCTCTCAAACACAACATGTTCCTACTATCACAACATGTACCAGGGGAACTCAATCTGCTAGCAGACAAACTCAGCAGAGACTTCCCCCTACCCAAAGAGTACGAATGGCAATTACACGAAAACATTGTCTTAGACGTCTTCACGCAATGGGGTTTCCCGGAAATAGACCTGTTCGCAACCCTGGAGAACTCACAATGCCAAAGTTACGCCTCCAGGTACCCACAAAACCAGTCCAAGGGGAACGGTCTGTTGATTCAATGGTCAGGGAAATTTGTTTACGCCTTTCCCCCGACTCCCCTCCTCAACAATGTGGTGCACAAGATGCACCAAGAGCAGGTTACCATGATACTAGTAGCCCCAATGTGGGCCCGGCAGCCATGGTTCGCTCACTTGATGGAGATGTCCCTATCCCCCCCAATGAAACTTCCCTGCCCGTACAACATGCTGTCACAAGACAAGGGCAGGACACTGCATCCATGCCCTCAGACCATGAACTTAGCAGCTTGGCTCCTGAGATCATAGAATTTGGACATTTACATCTCCCTCAGAGATGTATGGACATCCTCGGGGAAGCCAGAAAACCTAATACTCGCCACTGCTACTCTAGCAAGTGGAAAAGATTTGTCATCTGGTGTAGAAGTAAGAATATCAACCCGGTTGACTGCTCTGCCACTGACATTATTCTGTACTTGACCCATTTACTGGATTCAGGTCTAGTGTTTAATTCCATTAATGTCCACCTAGCGGCACTTTCTGCATACACCACTTCCCAACTTAAAGTGTCGTGGTGGAAGATACCAGTTATCAAAGCCTTTATGGAAGGGGTAAAAAGAATACACCCCCCGATAGCTAACCCAGCTCCCGGATGGGACTTAAACGTGGTACTTTCTAGACTCATGGGCACTCCTTTCGAACCCATGCACAAGGCAACTCTTAAATACCTCACTCTTAAGACTGCTTTCCTAATAGCTATCACATCCATTAGGAGAGTAAGTGAACTACAGGCTCTTTCTGTACTAGACCCCTTCGTATCAGTTCACAAAGATAAGGTGGTTCTTCGCACACACCCAAGGTTTGCATCAAAATTCATCTCAAAATTTCATGTAAACCAATCTATAGAACTACCAACGTTCTTTCAAAACCCTTCCAGCTTGGGAGAAAAAAGTCTGCATACACTAGATGTACGCAGAGCTGTCATGTTCTACATGGAAAGAACCAGATCACTGAGAAAGACTAATCAGTTTTGTCTCGGTGGCAGCAGGAAGAGAAGGAGATGCAGTCTCTAAGTCCACTATATCTAGATGGATTGTACAATGCATCACTCTCTGTTACACTCTTGCTAAGAGAGAACTACCCTTCAAGCCAAGAGCACATTCCACTCGAGGCACGGGGGCTTCCATAGCATTCATTGCAAATGTTCCCCTTGAGTCCATCTGCAAAGCGGCTACCTGGAGTTCTGTGCACACCTTTACAAAACACTACTGTCTAGATGCACACTCTAGATCTGACTCCCAGGTAGGACAGGCAGTATTAAGACATCTTTTCTCTACTGTTCCTTCTCATAACCCACCGCCAACTCCGGGTACTGCTCGCTAGTCTATGCACAGCATGTGATTCTAAGCAGATTAACAAACATCAGAAGACAATGCATTACTTACCGTAAAAGCATTTCTGATGGTTGTACCTGCTTACATTCACATGCGCCCGCCCTTCCTCCCCGCTCGGATGGAAGGAACATAGACATCCTCTACTATATTTCTCTCTTTTCTGTACTCACTCACGTCTAGAAGGCTCCCTCAGGGCAGAAAAATACAAACAGAGGGACCTCGACGCGTGATGGATTGTGGGTACAACGCACGTCACTATAGGGATAGTGTTACAGACACGCCTTGTCGACGTCCCCTTTTCGACTACGAAAAACAAAATGCAATACTCCGCAGTGACCACTGGATGTCGGACCTATGCACAGCATGTGAATCTAAGCAGATACAACCATCAGAAATGCTTTTACGGTAAGTAATGCATTGTCATATAGTTACATGAAGGTCGTGTCAAGGCAAGTTCTGGAAGGACTAAACGCCCTGCGAGATGAGCCATTATTTAGTACCTTTTCTGAATCTTAGGTAGGAGGGTTTTGATCTTAAAGATACTGGTAGGGTGTTCCACAGTTTGGCTGCGAGAACAGGAAAACTACTTCCTCCTGATTTTATTAAGGCTAAATCTAGGAACCTTTAGGTAGTGAGAGGGAACTGTTCAAGTGGGGCATTCAGAGGTGTTTTTGGTGAAGATGTCAGGCAGGTATTTGGGGGCTGAGTTGTGTAGACATTTGTGGGTAAGTGTAAGTGACTTTAATTTAATTCTGTCGTTGACTGAGAGCCAGTTCAAATTCTGATAGGCAGCTGAGATGTGCTGTGTTCTAGGGATTTTTAACACAGTTCTTAAAGGATTATTTTGCATAATTTCCAGTTTTATTACATTACATTACATTTATAGTGCGCGCTATTGACCCTCAGGCATAAAGGCGCTAATCAAACAAGTATTTTACAACAAATAGGGCACCTGACAATTCATCCTCATAAGAAAAAAAAGGGGGGCAGACTGATATATGCCACTTCGTAAACAAGCTATCCATATTCGGTCATAGCGAGTAGATTTCTTATATTAGATTAGGCAAAGAGATGTGTTTTGAGTTCTTTATTAAAAACTTGCAAAGACTTCTGGTGCCTTAATCGGTCTGGAAGTTTATTCAAGAGGGAAGGAGCCCTAACATTGAAAGCCCCGTTTTCTGCCTTTGCAGTCCTGCATCTGGGCTGCACAATCAAATTTTGTGTTCCTGATCTAAGGGAGCGCAGGTTAGATTTCTCTATTATGCGATTCTGTAAATAGGTGGGCACAGCTTGTTGCCTACACTTAAAGGTGATGACCAGGACACTGAACTCTATCCGGGCTTCTATCGGAAGCCAATGAAGAGATCTTATAGCCTCAGTTATGTGACTGTACTTGGGGAGTCTAAGAACTACTCTGACTGCCCAATTCTGAGCAACCTGTATTCTGCGTAATTCTAGTTGACTAATGCCTAAAAGAAGACTACAGCAGTAATCCAACTTTGCCCCGATTTATTGCTCTGGCAATAGTCTCCGCACACTCCTGTGAAATCATAGGCCTTAGTTGGGAAAGAAGTTTAACATAATAAGTTACTCCCGTCACTATCCTGGTCACATAAGCCTTCATACTTAACGTAGAATCCAAGGTGACTCCTAAGATTTTAGTTTTCGGTAGTGGAGAGATGATATCATCTCCTAACTTGAAAGAGCTATAAGCTATATCAAGATTTTTTAGAGCCCTTGGGCTACCGACCATCAGTAACTGTCTTTCTACGGTTAAGAGCAAGGAAATTTTCCAACATCCACCGTTCGATTAAGGAAAAAAATCTATTTACCTCTAATTCATCCCTCTCGTGGTGTCCTGTTAATGAGATGACACATTAACATTATATTGTGTTTACTAGAACCTAAGTAGAGGGAATTACAATATGCCTTGGCAGAGGATGTGGCGTTGACTTGTTTTTTTAGATTTACTGTTGATTGTCTTTACCTCCTTAGGCACCATGAAGTTGTTACCATCTATGTTGAATGATTGGAATTTGTTGCTCAGATTATTAAGTTTGGTGGTGGAGCCAATAAGCAGAAGCTCTGTCTTATGGTCGTTAAGACAAAGGCTGTGGGAGGCCATCCATGCTTGGATAATCTGATAGATTTTGTTAAGTAGGGTAGAGTCGGTTTCATGGTTACTGGTGATGGGGGGGATGAGGATCTGGGTGTAGGTGATGATCAAGTTCGTCGAAGAGGGGCTTGGTGAAGATGTTGTACATTGTGGGAGAGACGCATGACCCCTGAGGAACTCCACAGGTGATGGGTGTAGGCTCAGCTGATGCATTGGGTGAGAAAAACCTTTATGGTAAGATTATCCAAGAAGGATTGGATCCAAGCGGTGGCATTGTCGGAGAAGTGGGCTGCTAATTTAAGATGTTTACAAAGCACTTTATGGACCACTAAATCGAATGCTGCTGACAGATCTAATAGTAATGGGAGAGGGAGCTTTCCTTTATCCTTTAGGCTGTCCATTTGGTTTTTAAGGTCTATTAATGCTGATTCTGTAGCATGTTTAGGCCCGAAATCCTGAATGTCTCCGATCAAGGAGGTTGTTAGTTTCTAGATACGCCTGTATCTGTAGGTAGGCCGCTCTATCTAAGATTTTCAAGAGAAAAGGGACAGTTGTGATTGGTCTGTAATTAGTTGGAGTGTTTGGGTCGAGGCTTTTCTTTTAGTAGGACCAAGTCCCAGGCATCTTTGAGGTTTATGGGGACAGTACAAGATTTATAGGATGAGGTTTTGAGGGTCTTGATGAAAGGCGCTAATTCTTTGGCTGCCTCTTTGAATATTGGTGCTGGGCAAATATCTCCCTGGCATCTCGATGGTTTAAGCAAAGCTATTTTCTAAACTGCCTGTGTAGAGAGTTCAGTAAATGTAAAGGTAAACTAAATGTAAGCCATGCCGAGTTAGCCTTTGCAGCTACATCCAAATTCATATCACACGTCTGCTTCTGTGAGCCCCACACAGCTGTGGAAGGTGATGTGTATACTGGCCAGACAGGCTGATCCTGCCAAGTGACAGGAGAGGAACCTGAATGGCCAAGTCTCTTCTTTGATCTCTTTGTGAGGGTAGTTATCACCCTCCCCCCAGAGACAGCCACACAACAGGCTGCCCTGAGCCCAGGCATCAAAGGACCACACCCATTCAAAGGACATGGCCTCGCAGCAGTGTGCTGCAAGTCTTTGATCCTATTGTGAAGGGAAGAGGGCAGAGTAAGTGTAGTTGGGAGAGCTCTGTATAGTTTGGGAAGGATTCCACCATCTTGTTTCAACTGAAAACCTTATTTATTTTTGTCTAAAAGTTCAATATTCTGAACCATGTACCACTCATATCACACCCTTCTCCTGGAACCCCCCGGTCACACTGAACCAGGAATCGGGCCTGTCTGCAAAGGTAAATATTTATTTATGTATTTAAAATTTAATCACAATATGTTTTAATAGAGATACAACAATCACCAATGGGGTGACAGAACACTGGATAATATCTTTAGTACACTAGGAATAAATAATAAGCAAAACAAATGCAGCAAAGTAATATTTTTGTGTTGGTTCAGATCAAATAGCACTGTGGTTAGCAGTTCCCCCTGCAACATCCCTCAACCCGCCAATAGGCAATGTAAAGAGATAGGAGGAGAGAGCAGGTATTCAGGAATGGCACAAATCAAACAGAATATCAGTCCTACTTTCCACAGCAAACGCAAGAGAAAAACTGAATTGACTTTCAGCTGTCAGACTGGCTTCAAGGTTGTCTTTTAGAATGGACTGGGCAAAAACACCAAATATGTTCATAAATACTGAAATTGTTATAATTTCCTATGGGAGCCGCTTTAAACAGTTGCACACAAGCACAAGCAATGATTTGGTCAGCAGAAAACAATGGAAATCTTAAGGTCCAAGTCGGAAGCAGTTTAGAGCTATTTTACTCGTGTAAAACTTTCTGATTTTTAAAATCACGGCAAACTTTTCATTGAGTTCTAGGGATAGCTGTGGATGTTGGCTACAAGTAGGAGTTGAAATTTCATTTCTATCTCAAAAACTGAGGGCGTTATGCAGGTTTTAGTATAGGTCGTTTTTGGAAAATAGGCGCGAGAGTTGAAAACAGAAATGCACTTTTTTAAAATGACAAATGGGTTTGCTTACACTAGGGGATGACTATGAAGAAGTGAATACCACACAGGAATGTTACAGACACTGGATCAGGGTGACCCACCTGATAAGGAAACTCAACTTCTCCAGATGAGAAAAGGGTCAGCGCAAAGGTAGTTCTAACAATACTGGTTCTGAATGAAAGATAGGATGGGTAGGGAATAGGGATAAGACTATGCAAAGTACATATGCTATGTGACACAGTTCTTCCTATTTATACTCACTGGATAAGTTTTAAATGGGAACGTCGGCTCTGGTCAGGATTGGGTCTGGTCTAGGGAAAACAGCACATCAGGCACGGGACTGGATCCTCTAGGCCGGTCGCCGGATTGGCAAGCCTAGTGGTGGCAAGCCAGAGAATTTCTGGATACTGGTTCAAAAGGCCTTCTCACACCACACCGCGCTTTACTGAGTGGAGAGAATGCATTTGAGGATTTGGGGCATTGCTGGAAATCAATAGTCTCTATTGCTGGCAAGAGATTTGGCATCTGGATCTGGAAGAATATTCAAAACTGGATGTAGAATACTGGATCAGAGTGCTTCGCCGGATTCAGGAAGGTAGCTGGATCAGTGAGTCCCTATGTGCTCTCAGCTGTCTCTATTTATGCCTTAAAAGTGACATCACAAAGCGGTCTATGGGCCGGCTTAGCTAGGCCTGCCCCTGTGAAAGGTGATTGGGTCAGAGTCTACTCTCTGCCTTGATAGGAGGAGGGAAACAGTGTGTCATCTTTATGGTGTAATTTTATGATGCTGAGAATCCACCCCTAGCCACTGGAACAGTCTAATTTTGGCAAAATACATATTTACACATGTGCAACTTCTATAAAGATCACATGCACATATTGCATATTTTACATAGCAGCTATTCCTCAAAACCCCGTAGTTGTGAGGTCTTGTCTCCGCTTTCCACCGAATTTTCCCTTTTCACTATGAACACCATGTCCAATTTTTAAGCATATTTCCACAAGTGTGCGTGTTTGACATAGGGATATGCATGTACATTTTCACCATTCTAACAGTAATACATTTTGCGTAAAATCACACATCTTGCCATTCCTGTCCAGAACATGTCACACAGTTCTGGTGCCTCTTCACACGTGCAGCCGGAAATTAAATTAACTATCATTTTTATATTTTTCACCATTTTGAATAGCAAGTTATAAGTCTTTTAAAAAGTGTTTTGTTCATGTTAAGCAACAGATGGTTGTTTGGCTCTGCCTCTTTTTGTCTCCCTGCAGTCCAGGAGCATGCTCCTCCTTGTTTGTTCCTTCCAGAGGCTATTTACGACCCTCTTCACACTTCTAGTTTCCTGAGCTGCAGCTTGTCATTGTTCCTTTGCTCTCTGTAGACCAGATTCTGTCCTACCATGCAATTAACACCTCCCCGTGAGTTTCTGCTGAGGGCGAAGGCCTTCCTTCTGGGAAGAAACCTGCTTTCTCAGTTTTTTCAACTTCAGCAAAGCTAATTACTTCGTAAACTTAACAAAACCCACATTTGTTGCATCACATACAAATACATTTCTTCCTTCGCCTTAAAATCTGTGGAATCAAAAGTACAACTAAAATCAATATTCCTTTTTGGCAAAAATCCTGTTTGCTAGTTCAGCAGACTTTTCAGAGTTAGGTCATTTTAAAGCTGCCTTAGTGCTCCTCTGACAGCTGTATTCAGGTCGCCCCGGGTACTGCACCCAGATTTGGGCTTAGAGGCTGTCAGTTTTCAGATTTTGTATGTTTCACAATGTTTCACTTGATACATGGATTTTAGCACGAGGCAAGATTGTGAATGTTGAAAAGGGTTGTGTTATAGGCATTTTGGAGTTTTTGGGCAGCAAAGCAAGTAACAATTGTAGGCACCTTTTTGGGTTTCATTTGCAAAGTGCTGCTTTTCTCTCTGCACTCTGCTGGTTCTGGGACCCACTGGCACATTTTTGGATGGTGTTCTCTATTCCACTGCACATGCACCATGGATGGCAGGTTGTGCATCCCTCTTTTTGTGTGCTGAGCACACGGTTTTTGTAGGTTTTTGGCACACACAAGGGTTTTGCCACCATTGTTGCTGTTTCTTTCCCCACAACTGGTAGGGCGATGCCGCATAGCGGAGTGGGTTAATACATCCCACAGAGATTGTACATGGAATCCGCAGTTAGTTTAATTTCTTCCTAACTGTGACTGTCAGTCACGGAAATCAAATGTGTCTTGGCTGTTACACAGCTAATTAGATTTATTATCTACAATAGGGGCCTGATGAACCTGTTGGCGGTGGGTGTATCCATACAAGCAACCTCAGCTAGGGTGGGATCAGCCTGACAGCCACTAACTTGTGACAACAGGAACGGAGCGCAGCTGAACTACCTGCACGCAGAACAGGACTCTGTGTGGCCCGGATAGAAGTTAAGTTCAGAGCCACATTGTCTTCCCCGGTCTTTCGCATCTGGCCCCTCCTGCATAACCGCGCCATTTCCAAAGAACGTAACATATCTGTAGTCGCAGATCCCTGCTGCCTGCACAGCAAATATCTCAGTCGGAAGGTATTTTACTTGTGAATTGACTCGATTAGCATGACTTGGTAGCACACATTTGGCTACGTTTACTTTTGATATGATGTGATATTTTATTTGTATCGTGCTCGTACACAAGTGTTTCAGAGCGCAACTAGGCAAGGGAGGGGAACAAGGGAGAACACAGCACAACATAAAAACTATCTTACTAGGCCCAGTGACATTGAGAACGCGCAAGTGCATGGGAAAGGGAAAAGGGAAGAAGTGCATGGAAGGGGGAGAGTGGAAAGTGCAGAAGCCGAGGAGCGCAGATAAAATAAATAGAAAATTGAGGCAAACTGTGGTAGTGCAGCCAGCAAGTGGCAAGTACTGTGTTTAAGGCAGCAGACTGGGTAAGTCTGAATAAGTGCAGAAAAGAAGAAAAATGGGGGGGGCTGTATGGGCGCAGATACAGTCCCCAGTGCAAGGGGTGGCCAGGAGGCAGTGCAGGAAGGTGGCAGGGTGAGCAGGTACCTGGGCCCAGGGGACAGAGTGGCCAGGTGCACAGTGCCAAGAGAGCAGATCAGCAGGGGAGAAGGGGAGCGAAGGCAGAAGAAAAGAGGAAGGTTTTGAGGTGCTTCCGGAACCGGAGATGGTTCTCCTCAAGTTCTAGAGTGGCAGGGAGGCTGTTCCAGAGGGAGGCCCCAGCCAAAGATAGAGATCTACCCCCAGCTCGTTTCTTTGAAAAACAACTGACCCTGAGGGAGTTAGAGGTAGAGGAGCGAAGAGCTCGAGAGGGGAAGTATTTGCGGAGGGATAGCTGAAGGTATTTTGGACCCAGGCCCCAGAAAGCCTTGTGGACAATGCAGAGGGTTTTGAATTTAATCCTTGCATCCACTGGGAGCCAATGGAGAGATTTCAAAGCTGGGGGGATACGATCCCAGGGCTTGAGGCCAAGACAAGTCTCGCAGTCTTGTTCTGGATAAGTTGTAGAGGGCAGAGAGTAGAGGCAGGTAGATTTAGAAAGGGGCTGTTACAATAGTCCAAGCTAGAGAGAACCAGAGCTTGGGATACCATGAGCTTCTGGGGGAAGGAGAGGAAAGGCAGAATACCTCTGAGGAGGTGCAGTCGGAAGTTTGACTTTTTAGAGACATCAGAGATATGGGCTAAGAAGGAAAGTATGGAGTCAAAGATGACGCCAAGGTTCTCAGCCTCGCAGGTAGGGGTAAGGGTAGGAGGAGGGCCAAGGGAGGCCGGCCAGAGAGTGAGGGGAAAAGGATGGAGATGGTGTGCCGATGAGGAGGATCTCCGTCTTGCGGGCATTCAGACAAAGATCATTGGTGGTACACCAATTTTGAATGGCAGTTAGGCAGTCAGAGATGAGAGAGGGAGAGGAGGTGGCCGAGGGCAGCCGGAAAATGAGTTGAGTGTCATCAGTGTAGCACTGGAAATTTGAGCAGAAAATGGCAATGCAGTGAGCGAGAGTTGCCAGGTATTGGTTGAAAAGACAGGGTAAGAGGTTAGACCCCTGGGGAACCCCACAGGTGGAGAGGAAGATAGATGATGGGGAAAGACCCCAGTTGGACCTGGGAGGGTCGATCAGAGAGGAAAGAGGTCAGCCAGGCCAGAGCCTGATCAGTGATACCCAGATTATCACAGAGACGGTTGAGCAGGATGGTGTGGTTGACCGCGTCGAAGGCAGAAGAGAGCTCAAGAAGGATGAGGACAGAGGGAATGTTAGAATCAAGGTTGGAGAGCAGATCTTCACGGATATTGAGGAGAGCAGTTTCCGTTAACAATCATGCCTTATTGCAGAGTAGTGGCTCATCTTTATAGCAAAATATTTTACTGGAGCTCCTTCAATCAAACATTGCACTATTAACATTGCTATCAATGCGCCCCCCGATGAGCAGCATGACGGCCTGTCCAGCAAAATACGAAAACATGTTCTTTCTGGAAGTTGCTTTTTCCTTTTGTGTATAATAATTTGGGCTTGATCTGCTGCAGTCCTGACGGAAAAGCATAGCCTTATTTTAATTGGAATGCAGGCCTGTCTCGTGATTTATAATTGTGTTGCTGGGGGAAGGCTTTGAGGCGGGCAGACTCGAAAGTCAGTAGGACACATGCGTTTTTATTTTGTTAGCTGTGACGGCAATATTTAAATTCACTCAAAGGGCATTAATGTTCTTATTGCGTGCTTTGTGAAAACTGAGTTTGCCGGATGTTATCTCTCGATGAACACCAACATAAAAGTGTTTTCGAAAGTTTGGCGATATTAAACCTTTTAGTGAAATATGGATTCATATTTATGTATTCCCAGTAAAATGTGAGTTCTGATGGCTAGGCTAGGTTGCAGTCGGACAGATTTTGTCTTTCTTTAACTGTCTATTTTTGATGATTCTTGTTTACTGTCACTGAAAATCAAATTACCAGCAGGAAAAATGTAATTGTTTTGTTTATTAATGAATCTTGAAGACCTCATGAAATGCCATTTGGTGTAATTTGTATCTGCATGTTCTCTGGCGGTTCCTGAGCAATGGGTGGCATCAGTCTCTGCGATGGGACACTACCAATTTAGATTAAATGTGTTTGGAAATTAATGGGCGTGATAGAAGACCTTGTGGTAACCAAGGGTCACAGTACAGCGTCTTGCTCGTAATTGTCCCTGGATCTTGTCGGAATGTTTTCCTTGGGCCAAAGTTTCTGTATGTAACGATATTTGTTTGATCAGGGGAGACGTTCTTTCCAAATGCCTGAAATAATGGATACATTTGCATATACTATTTGTCAACTGTTATCTAGCAACTGGAAGTTGGATTTCTGGTGTTATACAACATGTATGTAACAGACATCATTTGTATAGCCCATCAGGTTCAGCTCTGGATGCAGCAGTTGTATGGTTATGTGACAGAATAGTACTATATATATATATATATATACATCTCTATCTATCTATGGGGCTTGTGGAATCATCTTAGATCACATGCTGTGCATAGGCCGACATCTAGTGGAAGCTGCAGAGTATTAGTTTGTTTTTCGAAACTCGAAAATGGGCGTCGACACAGGGCGTGCCAGTAATACTATCCCTAGTGTGACGTCCACTGTACCCATGATCCCTCGGCGTGTAGGACCCTCACATTGTTTTTTTCCGCCATACTTGTCGGAAGCATTGCGTGGAGTTCCCTGGTTTTCAGCCATATTTTGCTAAATATATAATTTCCCCGTTCTTCCAGTCCCACATCGAGACATCGAAGTTCGAAGATCGACGCTGGTCCGGAGAACAAACAACCATCAAGAGCTGCACGACGGACTTTGGGCCTCGAAGGCCTCTGGCCTCGGCCCGGGCCTTGGAAGGCCTCTGGTCTCGGCCCTGCAAGTAGGGAGAGTGGGGGGTGAAAACATACTCTACACTCTTATTTGTCCTACACACACTAGCCCGCTGCCACAGGGTGCGTATGCAGGGTACCCCATTTTAATTTTGCCCCAAGTGCAATCACAAGTACCCTTGGGTTGACAAACACTCCCCCTGTAACCTCTGCTTGCCGAGGGATCACCCTGAGGCGCACTGCAGAGCGTGTAGCTGGTTCAAGGCTAAAACACTAAAGGACACCTCGACCAAACGTTGGGCCCACCACGCCAGGCAACTCGAGGCCATGGAAGCGGAGGACGCCTTCAGTGATGGCAGTGACGCTGTCCTTTCGGACGGCGAGGGCAAAGAGGTGGCGAAAGACGCCCAAGCGCCGCAAGTCCCCGACCTCGGAAGATTGCCCGGCAGGGCATTTATGGGGAACACACCCGGCGACACGAGCGCTACCGACACCACTTCTACACCTAAACACTCGAAGTCCAACCGGGACTCGACACGCGTGTCAAGTTCTCGGAAAGAGGCACAAAGAGAGCGGTCCACCGAATCGGTGTCCTCTGGGCGTTCCCGGTCAAGATCGCCGCACGACACGAGGCAACCATCCACAGTTGCCAAAGGTGCCTCACTCACCAAAGTCACGGAGGTACACTCGTCAGAAGACGAATCCGACCTCCAGCCCCAGGCCGCACACCAGAAGTCGGCTCCGGCAGACCGTTCGGCGGCTGCTTCCAAGTCCTGACGTGCTCACTCGAAGTGTGGAAACAGAGAAATTGACATGAGGCCGGGAAGCCCAAAAAGGAAACACACCAACACAGGTTACAAAGGACATACAAAGCGCTTTATTTCAAAGTTACAAAGTTACCAAAGTCAATTGACATGCGAATAGCTATTCGGCCCTCTGACTAACACACGAACCTTCAACGTTAGGTTCGCACTGAAAGTGGGAGAGACCGATCATCGGGATGCTTGGGTTTTTATACATTTAGTACTGCATTGGCCAGCCCTCTTACAAGTTAACCATTTCTGGAACCATGGCTAGGGTTCGTAGCCAGGTCGAACACACAATTTCCGTACATTAGATCAGTTCCGCTGATACGGTTACATATTTACATATAGGTTAAACAGAGGACAGGGTCTTAGTTCATGACCCTAACAAGTAGCCTGCGGACATATTATTCATTCACGTGTGCGGAGGTCACCATGGCCGAAGTCTTACTCGAAATGTCATTCGGCCTCCATTTTGTGATTCAGGGTGACTTCCACACTGCAAGAGTACCTAAAATGGCGGCTAGATTCAAGATGGCGGCTTACACAATACATTAAGGTCAAGACCTTGCCGCGGAACCTATGTACATAGTATCCTTTAGACAGCTTGGCGTAGGCCAACATACATTTAAACGATGCGATTGGGGTCATAATATTATATCGATTTCCACAGACCCTCCTTTTGGCCTATGCCAAGTGCTAAAACATTATTTCCTAATACTTTTGAAAATACTTGAAGGCATTAGCATCCATAGGTTCCGCATCATTGTCTGAAATGTCAATAGCCATAAAGTTGTTCATAAGAACTTCTTGCAACATGAATTCTTTAGATGCTGTCTTCGGGGTATATATTCTACGCCCTATTGCGCTCATAACTTGGGCACAACATCCCCCTATCATTCCGCATATACTCGGGAGGCATTGAAAACAGCAGCAAAGGAATAACAGAGTCCCTAAAATACCTAAAATAACAGAAAGCACCTTCCACCCCCAAGATCGTAGAGAATCCCAAAACCAAGTACTAAGGCTCCAGTCTCCTACAGGGATATGGACTTCAGAACTAAGAGTGTGTAAATTCTGAATTGCTTTGAATATTGTTGGTGAAGAATCTGGTACGAAAACACAGCAAGCGGACCCCACTAATTTACATACTCCACCTCGTTCAGCTAAAATGACATCTAATGCCATTCGATTTTGAAGTGCTACCAATCTTATCGCCTTTTGCTCTAAGGTCATATTGTAAAGTATGTCCGTGGTCCGGTTGATTGTTTTCTCCAACACCCTCGCTAATCCCCTGATGTTTTCTGAATTTGCTATTTGTCCCCAGAAGGGAACTACTGATTTGGCTATATCCCCGAACACTTGTCCAGGGGTATCTCCATCATTATCCCGTCGCGGGCGAGCCTTAGATACCTCTAAGGTACTGGCTATAAATACACCTGGTAACAATATCCCTAAATAACAAGTCCCCTGCCAATCCTTGGGCAACCAGGGAAAAGCTAACCTACCACACACAAAATAAACCGGTCCCCCTACATACAAAGGCCTATTTTCCCCAGTCAAATTTACAATATTTATACAAGGCTCGAAATCTCCCATTGGCCTAGTGCCGTTTCTTTGTACACAGAAAGGGACAGAATCAGGACTATGATTTACAGAATAAGAAGGAGGGATGGCATCCTTATTGCCTATCGGAGCCATCTTGAAAGAAACTAGATTTTGAAAAGGAAAAGAAAGTTTATCAGACGGCCTAATAGAAGCGATATTAGGTCTACTCCTATTTGCGAAAAGCGAGCATCCCAGGGGAGTCAATTCACGTTTTTCAAATTCATTCAAATTAGTCCCATCGAAGTTCCCTGAGATGCTATCATTCCATCGGCCAAAAAAGAGTGCTCTAAGAGAGGCATAGCAAGAGGTTGTTAGAGGTAAGGGATGTATATACCAACCCAGTCCCTTGTTCCCATGTTGTGGTAAGTGAGTGCAGACCCAACAATTACTCCTATTAAAAATAGCATGCGTAGCATTCATCACTATCATCAAAGTGTTATTATAATATTTCTGTCTATGCCAAGAGTCCCTAGGGGACAGAGTGTGAAGGTGTACAGAGGGAGTCAAAACAGTTGGTACAATTTTGGTCGGTAACAGAGGCTTCAAAGGATAAATTTCTTCGAAGTACCAAAGTCCCACAGCAGCAGTTGCAAAACTAATAATAATCAAAACGAGAACACAACAGTACGTTTTCGGGGCCCAGGCACATTGTCCATTGTTCGAATTGGTCACCTCCTTATCTAATAGTTCAATACAAGGAGCAGCGGTGAAGGCGGCAGGCATCATGATTATCCCGATCGACGGCCCCAATGTTCGTTGCTGGCGGCACTTCGGCCGCGCGACTTCTTAGTCCTTCCCAACCCTGGCCAACAGAACCCCCCCTTTTCTTTGTTCCAAAAAAAAGGGAAGACGATAGTATTTCAATCACTCCTTTTTCTTCCAGATGCACGATACTCGTGCGGCAATTTTATTTGCGTGGTCGAAGGTTGTACCGGATGGTACCCAAGTTTGTTGAATCCAAAAGCAAAGTATCGTCGCTCCCTGAGGGGAGCGTCGTATCAGTAGCGACGGAAGTCGCAGAGCTCGAAACAAGGTTTTCCGGAAGTGATTGATCACGGGAGTGCGGAGACAAAATGGACGGCTCCCCGAGCTCCTCAGGCTCAGAGAACTTCTCCGACGCACTCACAACGCTGCCTGCTACTCCGAGATCAGAGAGTGTAGCACCAGCGAGGGGTTCTGTTTCTTCTGTAACGTGTGGCGTCGGGTGAGGGATCTTTTTGATATGAGTTGCATGTATCCAGTTCTTCTTTCCTGCCACCCGCACTGCCGTCCTGGTGACCAATAAAACCTGGTAGGGTCCCCGCCAGCGAGGCGCGAGACAGGAAGACCTTTCGTAGGCCTTCACCAGGACCCAGCTGCCGGGCAATATATCGTGTCCTGGGCCCGTAAACCGTACAGGTAAGGCAGCATTCACCTGGTGGTAAATGAAATACAGATTTTTAGTCAATTGATTACAATAGTCTATGAGCAATACATTCTCCACATCCCTCAGGGCTTTAGGTTTAGGGAGACCCCAAATATTAGCAGGCCTTCCCATTACTACCTCAAATGGAGAGAGACCAGTTCTAGTCTGGGGTGTGGTGCGCATAGCTAACAACACAATAGGTAAAGCATCTGGCCATTTTAATTTAGTGTCGGCACATGTTTTTGCAAGTTTGTTTTTCAAAATACCATTGTGTCTTTCTACCAACCCCGCACTTTGAGGGTGCCTAGCTGAATGAAAACGTTTCTCTATCCCTAAGGCAACACATATTTGCAACATTACGGCTGCGATGAAGTGGGGGCCGTTGTCCGACCAAATTATCCTCGGGAGCCCAAATCGAGGAAAATAGTCTTTTACCAAGATCTTTGCGGTGGTCATGGCGGTAGCATCTTTGACGGGGAAAGCCTCGACCCATTTGCTAAAAGCACAAATGATCACAAGAACATATTTCAAGTTATTACATCGCTCCATTTCAATAAAATCAAGGTGAATGGTTTCAAAGGGGACAGAGGGGGGCCCGAAACTTCCCCTTGGAGTCACTGTCCCTTTACCCACATTGTGCTGCAGGCAAATCATACAGTTCTGAACGAGTCTTTTTGCAGTTTCCAAAATTTTATCATTCACCCAAACCTGCTGTAATATCTTCGCAATTTGCTGGGCACACACATGTGTTGGACCGTGTGCCATCGTGACCATTGCTAATACATAAGAATCAGGAAGCAACCATTTCCCGTCAGATGCGTCCACCCAACACCCTTCGTCATCCAATTTCCCCATGCCTTCAGCCCATTTCCTAGATTCTTCAACAGAGGCATCAGTCTGAATATCTCGCACAGACCCAATGCCTTCATCTACTATACAACCATCTCTCACTTCCCTTGAGGTGTACATGTCTGTGCTAAGGTCTGTAGCTGTTTGTCTAGCTATCAAATCTGCGAAAGCATTTCCTCTTCCCACATTGTCTATGACCTTGCGATGTGCTGCACATTTCATGATTGCTAATTGTTCAGGGAGTGAGAGCGCTAAAAGTAGTTGTACTATTAAGGGACCATGCTGAATCTTGGTCCCGTGTGAGGTCAGAAACCCTCTTTCCGACCACAGTTTTCCGAAATTGTGAGCCACCCCAAAGGCGTACTGACTATCCGTATAAATGTTAACTCTATGCCCTTGGGAGAGCTCACAAGCGCGGGTCAACGCTATAATCTCTGCGGCCTGCGCGGAGTTATGCGGAATCCTTTTAGTTTCTACGATCTTGTTCAAAGTAGTAACTGCATAAGCAGCTGTAGATGTGCCATTCGGAAGTTTAAAACAGGAGCCATCACAAAACAGCTCCCCTTCCGCATTCTCCAAAGGAGTATCTGAGAGGTCTATTCTGCCCTTTGTTTCTTGTTCGGTGGCATACAGGCAGTCATGTGATCCGTCATCGCCGCAAGCAGTAGTTTGCGGGAGAGGCAAAAGTTCAGCCGGATTGAGAACACAACACCTTTTAATTTGGATATGAGAAGCAAATAGAACTAATTCGTACCTGGTCAACCGGGCAGAAGTAAGGTGTTGTGTTTGAGTTTTATTCAATAGAATATCGACAGAGTGAGGTACCATCAAAATTAAATCGTGGCCTAGGACCATCCCCTCACTCTGTTTTACAGACGCAGCGGCAGCAGCAACAGCGCGCAGACATCGCGGCAAAGCGCATGCGACAGGATCGAGGGCGGAGGAATAATAGCCGCACGGCCTATTCTTCCCTCCATGTTCCTGTGTTAACACAGACAAAGCACATCCATTACATTCATGCACAAACAACACAAAGGCCTTATCGTAATTTGGTGTACCCAGAACCGGTGCTGAACACAGCGCGGCTTTGAGAAGCTCAAATGATCGTTGATGTTCCGATTCCCATGGCAATGGCAGAGAAATGCCCTTCTTCGTCAAAGCCAACATCAGTTTTACCACTAGGGCAAAGTTCGGGATCCACAGTCTACAGTAGGACGCCATCCCTATCAGGGCTCTGACTTCCTTCTGTGTTTTTGGGACAGACATGCCAGAAATGTGTTTTATTCGTTCAGGTGTCAATCTTCTCCCCTCCTTTGACAGGAGGTAGCCTAGATAGGCAACCTCCTGACAACAATATTGAAATTTCTTAAGTGAAGCTTTGTGACCATTTTCAGCTAAATGAACAAGCAACAATATAGTGCCTTCTTTACAAGCTTTCTCAGAGTCTGCAGCCAGGAGCAAATCGTCTACATATTGAAGCAGCGTGCAAGTAGGTGGTAATTCAAGGGTGTCGAGCTGCTCTTTTAAGGCTCTACTATAAATACTAGGACTTTCAGTATACCCTTGAGGTGCCCTTGTGAATGTAAACGAGCGTCCCCCCAAGGTGAACGCAAACAAATACCTGCTCTCCTCATGTATCGGAATACTAAAGAAGGCGTTTTTTAAATCTACGACACTAAAGTGTGTAGCCGTAGCAGGGATCATTGTTAAGATCGTTGTTACATCAGGCACGATTGGAAATTGTGGGGCTACCACCCGGTTAATAGCACGAAGATCTATTATAAACCGGTACGGAATTGCATTGTCGCCTTTCTTATATACTGGCAAGATCGGGCTATTACATAAGCTACCTGTAATCTCTTCGATCACTCCACGATGTACAAAATCGGAGACAATGCATTTCAGAGCGCGCTCTCCTTCAATTGAAATTTTATATTGCGGAATGCGCGGTAGCTTAACCCCATGTTTCAATATTATCTTAACAGGATCGATGTGCAATATCCCTACATCATTATCGTCTATTGCCCACAAACGTTCTGGGACAATGTCAAATTCGGGAGGTAGAGGTCGGGTCAAGTATTGGGAGTTAAAGGGTTGCTGTGGTGAAACTGTTAATCTTATTCCGTCAGGGGAACAATGAATCACTGCATTCAGTTTCTTCAACAAATTCAGCCCCAGCAAATTTTCTCCACAGTTTGAAGTAAGAAGAAAAGGGCACTGGTCTGTAAAAGGACCCAAAGAAACGGATACCGGCGCAGAAACCGGACAAACAGTTGGTATGCCAGAGAACCCTATAGAGACGTTTGTTTGCCCTGACAGTGGGATGTTTGGAACCCTCGAATGGTCGATGGAGCACTTTTGTGCTCCAGTGTCGATCAAGAACTGATGTTTCCTATTCCCCACCAATAATTCAACATAGGGGCCCTTCTGAATAACAGGAATAGGTAAAGGTTCCAAACGCTGCTTCGGGCAATCCTAGTAAGGCAGAACTTCATCAAAGGGAAGTTCCTCAGAAAGATAGGCGGTGGAAGGGTGATCAAATATATTTCTCGAGTCCATACTCGGAGTCTGATTTTCCCGTGAAAAAGGTTGCTGTGGATCTTGTAGAAGCTGACCCCTATCAGGGCCCCCTGCTCCGGGGCGGCCCCTTGGTCGCCTACCCATGCCTCCAAATGTGCCTCCTGACCTCTGACGAAGGGCAGGGCACTGTGCTCGCCAGTGACCTTCCTGGCGGCAATAAGCACACTGATTAATATTTATGGAATTTGGAGGAATATTTCCTCTTGGAATGTACTGACCTCTAGTCTGCGTCGTACCGCCTCTGGGGTTTCTGACAATTTGCTGCAACAATACCTTAGTCTTTAGGTCACCCCTTCTTTTTTCGATTTTCTCTTTTTCATTATTAACCCGATTCTCATAATACTGAGCCATATGCAAGACCTCTGACTGAGATTTTGCCTGCCAAGCGCTCTCTGAGGACATAATTTGTGACTGGATGTCGGGCAACAATCCACGCACAAATTTGTCCACAAACAACCTCTTCCCCGACTCTGTACCTAAATCCTGTCCACTGAAGTCGGAGAACACCTGTTCGAATCTATTAAAGAATTCAGTAGTACCTTCAGTTTTCCCTTGGACGCAGGCCGTAAGCTTGTCCCAAATAATCCTTTTTTCTGGGATTATAGTTTTTAATTTAGCAACTATTCTATCGGGTAAGGTAAGTATTACCTGGGGTGGTTTCTCACCAGCTGGTCGTTCCCCATCTATTCTAGTTAAGTTTACCCATGTATCCCCTAACCCCGGCACATCATCTATTGTTCGTACCTGTTTCCATACATCAACAGGTAAAAGCACTGGAAACAATAAATCCATGTCACTTAAGGTGAACACAGAAGATTGCAAAACGGATTCTATTTCTTTGTAAAACCCTGTCGGGTTCTTCCTGATATCAGGGACTGATTGTCTAATCGTGTTCACTTCCTGTCGAGAGAACGGGACGTGAACAAACTGCGATACGTAATGTGCAGGGATATCCACCGCGGCAGCACCAGTCGCCACGTTGGCGGGGATTTCTATTTTTGGGACAAAGGTCGGAGGGACCTCTCTCATAGGCAACTGAGATATAGGGACCTCCGACCGCTTACTGAGCAATAGGGCCAAATCGAGCGCTAAAGCAGCTGTAGAAGTGTCGGGCGAAAAAGCTCTTTTACAAATACCCAATAACTCTATGGGGCAACCAACCTTCTTCCTTATACATTCCTCCTGTAAGTGCTGTACCATCACTTGGATTACCTTCCTTTGCATCTCTACCGTGTATTGACTATATGTGTCATACACCTCATCTGGCGGTATCGATGAATCCGAGATCCATCGAATCGCGTCTTTGGTACAAATTCGTACTTCCTCAGGTGCTGAACGTCGGCACGAAAGGAACCGTTTCTGTGCATACATCCTGTCGTCCTCATCATCCTCGTTTTGTAACCTTTCAAAATCCCTCCTAAACTCAAACAATCTGTCAACATGTCCATATACTTTCTGCTCTGTATCCCTCGAAAGTGCCAAGGCATTCAGATCTCTCACCCCTTGTGGGAGATCCGAAGTCTGCAATCTACCCCACATTACCCCTAAATGAATCCCCAGTCCTTCAATAAAAACGTTTTTCTCGGGAAAATCGTGCAAATTAGATAATGTTGAAAGTACATCAGTTTGATCACCTTTTTCCATGCAATGTTTAGCCCAAGCAAATAGTTCCTGTTTCCTGCCCGCAGGAACAGTACTACGAGTCACAATTTTCGACCCTGCACCGGGATCTGATTTAGTGAACACGGGACTCCCCAGAATCGGAGGTGTAGGTGAACCTAACAAGGGTGCAGGGGAAAGAGGTAATGTAGTAGACGAAATAGACAGAGGAGCGACAACCAAAGAACTAGGGGCAGTAGGCTGCGCAGGAGGAGTAGGAATAACGATAGGAGCAATAGCAGGAACGGGCAAGGTGCCCACAACGGGAACATACGGAGGTGGCGCTGAAGAATCAGGCCTCCGTTCGTTTAATATCTTCTCAATAAACTCCTCGGAAACATGGAAATCTTTAGAGGGGTAAATTTTCTGGACTCCAAGCGAGAAAGCTCTATCCATCTTCTGGGTTTCATCTAATCGTTTTTCCTTGTCATACAACAATGCCTTTTCGGCATTCGTTTTATGACGTCGTGCATGTTTATCCCTACTTTTAAGCTGCTGTAATGCTTCCTTTTTCCAATTTTGTAACACATCAAAGGCTGCTGGCCTAGCCTTCTTTTTAAGCAAGATCGACTCTAAGTATTCAATACGGGGGATCTCAAAGCTACCATTGATTGGCCACTGAAATTCGGAGGCATTTCTGGTCTGTCTGTGCCAAATGTCATTAAATACAATACTACCAATGCCATACTTACAGTACATAGTACACGCCGGCGACACTGCCTGTGGTGCCGGACGGCTAAATTCCAAAGATTGTCGATCGCTGCGGAACAGAACCCTAAAGCAGCTAGACAATTTCCCAGGCATTTCTCAAAAAATTGGTGTTACCTGGTCCAATAATTGTGTCTGCAGATACAATACGCCAAATTCAAATTGTCAGGGTTAAATTAAGAGCCGGGTCACGACTGCACCTGACCAAACCTAAGGAGGACCGTACGGTTTACAAAGGACTTCAACTAACAAATTTTACCTGCGTTCGGTGGTTTCGGCAAATCTGCCCGCCTCGGAATTGGACCCTCGTCAAGATGCCGTGTCAGACCGCACGACTATCGCCCAAGGATCGGATCGTGCAGCGCTGCCAAGGTATCGCGTCTCGATCGGTCGGGCCCGCAGAATCACACCGTCCGATCCCGATTCGATAGTCTGCGTCAACCTTCAATGATCCGGCATCAATCTTGAGGGTCCCTATTCGGGCGCCAACTGTGGAAACAGAGAAATTGACATGAGGCCGGGAAGCCCAAAAGGAAACACACCAACACAGGTTACAAAGGACATACAAAGCGCTTTATTTCAAAGTTACAAAGTTACCAAAGTCAATTGACATGCGAATAGCTATTCGGCCCTCTGACTAACACACGAACCTTCAACGTTAGGTTCGCACTGAAAGTGGGAGAGACCGATCATCGGGATGCTTGGGTTTTTATACATTTAGTACTGCATTGGCCAGCCCTCTTACAAGTTAACCCTTTCTGGAACCATGGCTAGGGTTCGTAGCCAGGTCGAACACACAATTTCCGTACATTAGATCAGTTCCGATGATACGGTTACATATTTACATATAGGTTAAACAGAGGACAGGGTCTTAGTTCATGACCCTAACAAGTAGCCTGCGGACATATTATTCATTCACGTGTGCGGAGGTCACCATGGCCGAAGTCCTACTCGAAATGTCATTCGGCCTCCATTTTGTGATTCAGGGTGACTTCCACACTGCAAGAGTACCTAAAATGGCGGCTAGATTCAAGATGGCGGCTTACACAATACATTAAGGTCAAGACCTTGCCGCGGAACCTATGTACATAGTATCCTTTAGACAGCTTGGCGTAGGCCAACATACATTTAAACGATGCGATTGGGGTCATAATATTATATCGATTTCCACAGAAGGAAAGAGACACTACCCCCGAATCTCAGCACCAGGCGTCGAAAAGCTCAGAGAAGGTGAAAACATCAGAGAAACACTCTTCTACCCATGGGGAAGGGGGTAAACAGCAGAAGAAGCCATCTCACCCTGTCTGCACCCCAGACACATAAGGACAGTTCAAAGTCTTCAGATAAGCATAAATCCAAGACCCATGTCCAGGCCCCTAGGTCCAAACAAGGAATAGAAGGAAACCCTCTCAGGAAATGGGGATTCCCAGCTCCATAAATTGGACCAGTGAAGATATAGACAGGGTAATGACTAGAATGTCCTCCCTAGCTGACTTCTACTCCAAGAACCCAGAGCACTTCCTCACCTATACCCCGGACAGTGCTACTCCTTCAGGATCCAGGGACCCTCAGCCCCCTACTAAGAAACCTTGGGTTGAGACTCAAACTCGGGGACTGACTTCAGACCCTTTTTACATACAGCCTTACACTCAGTATGGTGAGGATCCACAACAGTACAATGAGGATCCAGACTTGGGAATATTGGATGACCAAACTGTGGTGGACTATTATGGGGATGACGAGGGCCAAGAGGGGGAGGAAGATGACCTTGCAGAAGTCTACATGATAGACTCTCCTGTTCACAAAGAACCTCCGGTTACTAACTCTCCAGTAGACGACCAGCCCCTCCTAAATGAGGTCTTGTCTAGAGCGGCGGAGCACTTCCGCATAGACACTAAGGGGGCACAGGAGGAGAGGGACTTTGCAGAAGAACTAGTCGGAGAGAAGAGACCCATTCCCCGAGCCATTCCAATTCTCAAGTCCATCCAACGGAGAATTGATCCTTCCCTTCTTACTCCTAACCTCACCAAAGCCGTAAACCCCAGAATTGAGAAACTCTTCAGGGCCGCTCAGTAAGACCCACTTTACATAAGGGGTCAACTGAAGCCCGACTCCTTGGTAGTTACTAACACCAGAAAGAGGGCAGTGACACCTCTATCATCATCTGAGGCCCCCCCAGACCAGGAGAGCAAGAGTATTTACGGGATGGGAGGAAGGTAGCCTTCCGCTTACCAGACAAGGATTGCCAACACCTCCACTCTGCTGGCAAGTTACAATTGCCACCAGTGGGAGCCGGTAGCGGCCCTCATTGACTCCGCACCAGAACCACTAAATGGCCAGTTGGCCTAGGTCGCGTCGGAGGGGACAGCCGTGTCTAGTTGCGTCCTTAAAGCAACCTTTGATGCCGCCGATAACGCGGGCAGGCTCATAGCAGAGAGCACGGCCATTAAGAGGCATGCTTGGTTAAGACAGTCAGGGTTTAAGCCCATGACACAAGCATCCCTAATTGACATGCCGGTGGAACCGAATCTCCTATTTGGCAAGGCGGTTGAGGACGCATTAAAAACTACCAAAGACGAGTATGATACTCTGAATCAAAGAGGCAATGGTAATTTTCGTCGCCCACGGCCAAAATTCACAAAGGGGCCCCAATTATACACAGGGGCAGGGTACATCATGGGGTAACAACCAGCAGACTACCCAGAGTAACGGCAGAGGAAACAAAAGGGGCCGTGGTAGAGGCAGCCCCAGCAGAGGCAGCACGTCTCCCGCAAAATAGTGACGCTGCACTCAGGGTCCCTTCTCAAGCATCCCCAGTAGGGGGACGCAACTTCACCCAAGCTTGGGAAGGGATCACATCAGACAGATGGGTGCTGTCCACAGTGTCTGGAGGATACTGCATAGAACTGCTCGATCGTCCCCGAAACCACCCTCCACGTCAAAAGATACATTCCTTGGACCACCAAAAGATCCTCCTCGAGGAGATCGTCAGTCTTCTAGCAAAGGACGCGATGGAACTCGTCCCAGGCAACCAGGTAAACAAGGGTATTTATTCAACTTACTTCCTTGTGCCAAAGAAAGATTTGACAATGCGCCCAGTATTAGACTTACGCCCTGCAAACAAGTATGTCAAGCCCCAAAAGTTTCGCATGACTACTCTCCAAGAGGTAATCCCCCTCCTAAAAAATGGGGATTACATGGCAACATTGGATATGAAAGATGCCTATTTTCATATTTCCATGTTCTCAGCGCACAGAAGGTTCTTGCGCTTCAAGGCGGACAGTCAGCACTACCAGTTCAACGGGCTGCCCATCGGTATAGCCTCGGCTCCAAGGGTAGTCACCAAGGTACTGGCGGTGGCGGCGACACACCTGCGCAGGGAGGCATCCCGGTGTACCCTTACCTGAACGACTGGCTCATCATGGGGGAGACCCCAGTAATTTGCAGATCAAACATTCAAAGAACGATCGACCTCCTCTTCGAATTGGGATTCTCTATAAACGAGAAAAAATCAAGTCTGGTGCCAAGCACCTCCAAAAAGTTCCTAGGAGCTGTCTTAAAAACTCAAGAGGGGTTGGCCTTTCCATCAGAGGAAAGAATTCGGAATCTACTACTGCAAATTCCTCTATATCAGCCTGGTCGTCAGATAAGGGTGCGCAAAGTGATGCGTTTGCTAGGCATGATGGCATCATGTATTTACCTGGTGCCCCACGCGCGCCTACGCATGTGACCCATGCAAGAATGGTTGGCGAAACAGTGGTCTCAGGCAAGTGGTCAGTGGGACGATCTAGTGGTCGTTTCGCCAACACTTGTACAAAGTCTTCACTGGTGGACAAGAGAGAACCTGTCAAAGGGAAAACCCTTTTACGATGCAGAAGTACAGGCTGTAGTCACAACAGACGCATCCCTGTCAGGGTAGGGAGCACATCTCCTTCACCACACAGCTCAGTGTCTCTGGTCTCACACAGTAGCCAAGAACCATATCAATCTGCTAGAGCTTCTGGCAGTATTCAGAGCGCTTCTAGCGTTCGAGCCCCACCTGTTGAACCTGTCGGTGCAGATCCTGACGGACAGCACAACAGCAATGTTTTACCTAAACAAACAGGGAGGGACTCGTTCGTCAAATCGGTCCCAGCTTGCCCAGAAAATTTGGATATGGGCACTCGGACGGAACATTTACCTGTCATCTCAACATGTTCCAGGGGATCTCAATTCGCCAGCGGACGCTTTGAGCAGAGATCCCCTCCCAGAAGAACACGAATGGTGTCTACTCAGCGAAGTCGTAGAAGACATCTTCTCACAGTGGGGTTTCCCCACTACAGACCTATTTGCCACAAGCGAAAACAGGCAATGCCCAGGATTCGCATCCAGGTTCCCTCAGCCAGACTCCAAGGGGAACGCCCTGTGGATGAACTGGTCAGGAATGTTTGCCTACGCTTTTCACCAACCCCCCTCATGAGGAAGGTGGTCAACAAGATGCACAGGGAATCGATGACGCTCATCCTAGTTACTCCCATGTGGGCGAGGCAACCGTGGTTCCCACACCAATGCAGACTAGCGGTGTGCGAACCCATCAGACTCCCGTGCTGGTACAACCTACTGTCGCAGCACCAAGGTCAAACAGTGCATCCGCAACCCAGCTCAATGAACGTGGCAGCATGGCTCCTGAAGTCATAGAGTTTGGACATCTCAATTTACCACAGAGATGTATGGACATCCTAAAAGAATCTAGGAAACCTAACACGAGGCACTGTTACCTTGACAAATGGAAAAGATTTGCTATCTGGTGTCAGAATAAGCAAATCAACCCAGTTGATTGCACTCCTTGCAATATTGTCACATACATGCTCCACCTGCTGGATGCAGGGTTGGTATTTAACTCACTCAAGGTACACCTGGCAGCGCTGTCAGCCTACACCACCTCCCACAACAAGGTTTCGTGGTGGAAGGTAGCAGTTGTTAAAGCCTTCATGGAAGGGGTAGAGAGACTCCACCCTCCAATTTCTAACCCACCACCTGGATGGTACCTTAATGTGGTGCTTGCTAAGCTCATGGGCCCACCCTTTGAACCCATGCATAAAGCCAGTCTCAAACACCTGACCTATAAAACTGCCTTATTAGCCATTACATCTATAAGAAGGGTGTGATGAGGCGCCGGAGGTAAAGGGTAGTCGGAGCCAATTAATGCCCTCTCAGAGCCAATTAAGTCCTTCCAGATAGAGATCAAGCAAGGAAGGATGAATCTGTGATGTCATAGAGGGAGGGCCTCTCTAGTTTGATGGACGTGTTGCTCCTCCAATGGGAGGTGATGCTTTCCTGCAGAGTGGTGCCTTCCTTTAATACTGGTCTTGTTTTGTTTATTCATTTTGTTTTGTTTTTTTGATGGTGGCCGGAAAATGCAGGAAGAACAAGAGAAAGCCCTGCAGGAGGAAGAGCCTGTGTACGAGTGGGCGTATTGAAGTAACGAAGGGGTTGAGGAAACGACAAGAGTTGCACCGGTTGTGCTATACGTTACAAGTTGTTCCTGTGTGTTATATTGAACTGCAAAAAAATCCCTGTACGCTGCCGGGGTCGGCAATCAGCTGTGGCCAACGAGCTGTCTCAGACAGGGCTCCTTCACTGTCCGCAGCTGACGAAAAGGAGGTGGAGCCGGCCTTGATGCGCCCACAGCTGTTTTCTGAAGGCAGCTCGCAGCAAGTGACTACGCTCAGACCCCCTCCCTTGCGGGGGAGGATCCGCGGCATCAGCCGTGTAGTGGATGGGCGTTTCCCCAAAGAGAGGCTTGACCGGAGAAGCCAATAAGAGCCAGGCGGGCCTACCAGCGTTGTACAGCAGCAGAGGGCTGTACGGTGCGCATCGAAGAGCCGGAGATTAACTGAAGATCCAGCAAGACAGCGCTCTGTCAGTGAGAAAGCCTGTCAGAGGAGCGAAGGGGCCTGCCTGTGAAGTTGAAAACGAACAAAAGCACCCCAGGGGCCTTCCTTGGAAGAAGTCTGCCGCCAGGTACGTGCTGAATGGTAAAGAGAGGTTACCACCAAAAGCTCATTTATGATGACAAACTCTTTTAAAGAAAATCGATACATGGAGAGAAAGCCAGCAACCTTGTTTTAATGTCCCTCGAGGAGAATTAAAGAAACTTATGAACTAGACCTCGCCACATAACAGGAATCTAGGAGTATTGAAGGCCTAGTGCAGAAGGGTTAACCATATTCCAAGTCTTCCAAAGAAAGACTGTTAGACTGAACCTTTCAAGAGGGGGACCCCCTGAAGGGACAGCAGCACGATGTCTCCCCTTTTCCTGAATTGACCCATTAAGATTTCGTTATCCCTGTATTCTGAAGTTGTTGTGAGGAGAATGAACAGAGTTTAAAATCTTGTGGTCTATTCCCATACGCGAATTATAACAAAGGGTCAGTGAAATTCAGGCCCCGTCAGTGCAGGATCCTTTCTTACTGTTCATAAGGATAAACTGGTTCTACGAACACACCCTAGGATCTCACCTAAGTTCATTTCTAAATTCCAAGTTAACCAGTCCATTGAGCTTCTGGCCTTCCAAGAACCCAAAAGCTCTGCTGAGGTGAAACTATACACTCTAGATGTGCAAAGAGCGGTCCTCTACTTATGTAGACAAGACCAGGCCGCTAAGAAAAACAGACCAACTGTTTGTCTCCGTGGCTACAGGCAGAGAAGGAGATCGCGTCTCTAACGGTGCCATCTCCAAGTGGATAGTCAATTGTATCCAGCTATGTTACTCCCTTTCTGGAAAGACTCTGCCTTTTTACGCCAAGAGCCCACTCTACAAGAGGCATTGGGGCCACCCTGGCTTTCATTGCAAATATACCCCTTGACACCATTTGCAAAGCAGCTACATGGAGCTCTATTCACACTTTTACTCAGCACTACTGCATTGACACTCATTCCAAGACAGATACTCAAGTGGGACATGCGGTTCTTGCTGAGAGTCATTCCCAGTTCCAAAAAATGGTCCAGTGAAGACATAGATAGGGTCATGTCAAGAATGTCTTCTTTGGCTGATTTTTATGATAAAAATCCAGAACATTTCCTCTCGTATGATCCACAAGGGGCCACACCCTCAGGCTCTACTGATCCTATCCCCCTGAGTAAAAAGCCCCGGTTTGAAATTCCGATGAGGTCAGAACCCTTCGAGGTACAGCCTTGCGCAAGACCATACTCACGGTATCAAGGAGAGGCTTCCTTTGGTGAGGACCAAGAATTTGGTATGATAGAAGAGCAAACCGGGACGGGCTACTATGGGGATGATGAGGACCAGGAAGAAGAAGAGGAGGACCCTGAAACATACAGAGTAGATTCCCCGGTAGAGAACGAAGCCCCGGTTACCAACTCCCCGGTCGATAACCAACCCCATCTAAATGAGGTTCTCGCTCGCGCAGAAGAACATTTCCACATTGACACCCACGGTGTCCAGGAGGAAAGGGACTTCGCAGAAGAGTTAGTGGGAGAAAGGAGGCCTGTTGCCCAGACCATCCCTATCCTTAAATCCATTCAGCGGAGAATAGATCCGTCCCTGGTGAACCCGAACCTCACCAGAGCAGTCAATCCCAGGGTTGAAAAACTTTTCAGGGCGGCCCAGTCTGACCCTCTCTATATAAGAGGACATCTGAAGCCAGACTCCCTAGTTGTCACCAACACTCGTAAGAGGGCTGGAACACCCTTGTCATCGTCCGAAGCTCCTCCCGACAAGGAGAGCAAAAAACTATACGGTTTCGGCAGGAAAGTAGCCTCAACGTCCGCCTATCAAGCAAGGATTGCTAACTCCCTCACCGATTGGCCAGCTACAACTGCCATCAGTGGGAAGAAGTCGTGGCACTCATAGCCTCTGCGCCTGAACCCTTAAAGGGCCAGTTAGCTTGAATTTCCGCAGAGGGTAGAGCCGTGTCTTGTTGCATTTTGAAAGCAACCTTCGACGCCGCGGACAACGCAGGCAGATTGATAGCGGAGGGCACTGTTATCAAAAGACATGCGTGGTTACGGCAGCCTGGTTTTAAGGCAGAAACCCAGGCATCATTGTTGGACAAACCGGTGGAAACCGATCTGTTGTTTGTTAAGGCGGTCAAAGACGCACTGAAAAATGCCAAGGACGAATATGAAACACTCAAGTCCCTTGGCCAGTTAACCAATAAACCCCCTAACCAAAGAGGGAATAGTAATTTTCGTCGCCCACGCGGCCAAAATTCCCAGAGAAGATCTAACTATTCCCAGGGGCAGGGTACACAGTGGAACAACAACCAACAGTCTACCCAGGGTTACGGCAGGGGTAATAGGAGAGGTCGTGGTAAAGGCAGAGGCAGCCCCAGCAAAGGAGGCGGCACGCCTCCACCAAAGCAGTGACGCTCAGTTCAGGGTCCCTTCTCACGCAACCCCAGTAGGGGGACGTATTTCCAACTTCACCCAGGCTTGGGAAGGGATCACATCAGACAGATGGGTGCTGTCAACAGTATCCACAGGATATTGTATAGAGCTTCTGCAACGTCCCCGGAACCATCCTCCACGACAAAGAGTACACTCCTTAGAACATCAGAAGATTCTCCTCGAGGAGATCGCCATTCTGCTAGAAAAGGACGCAATAGAACTCGTCCCGGGACACCAGGTAAACAAGGGTATTTATTCAACTTACTTCCTTGTGCCAAAGAAAGATTTGACAATGCGCCCAGTATTGGACTTACGGCCTGCGAACAAGTATGTCAAGCCCCAAAAATTTCGTATGACCACGCTACAAGAGGTAATCCCCCTCCTAAAAAAGGGGGATTACATGGCAACCTTGGATATGAAAGATGCTTATTTTCATATTTCCATGTTCCCAGCGCACAGAAAGTACTTGCGCTTCAAGGTGGACAGTCGACACTACCAATTCAAGGTACTGCCCTTCGGGATAGCTTCAGCACCAAGGGTATTCACCAAGGTACTGGCGGTGGCGGCTGCACACCTACGCAGGGAGACAATCCCAGTGTACCCTTACCTGGACGACTGGCTTATAACGGGGGAAACCCCAGGAATTTGCAGGACAAACATTGAAAGGACTATCGACCTCCTCCACGAGTTAGGCTTCTCAATCAACGAGAAAAAGTCAAGCCTGGTGCCAAGCACCTCAAAACAATTCCTAGGAGCAATCCTAGATACCCAAGAGGGGTTGACCTTTCCTTCAGAAGAAAGAATTCGGAATATACTACTGCAAATTCCGCATTATCAGTCCGGTCAACAAATAACGGTACGCAAAGCAATGCGTTTACTGGGCATGATGGCGTCATGTATTTACCTGGTCCCCCACGCGCGCCTGTGCATGCGTCCACTGTTTCGCCAACCATTCCTGCATGGGTCTCAGGCAAGTGGTCAGTGGGACGATCTAGTGGTCGTTTCGCCAACACTGGTACAAAGCCTTCACTGGTGGACAAGAGAGAATCTCGCACAGGGGAAACCCTTTTACGATCCCGAAGTACAGGCAGTAGTCACTACAGATGCATGTCTGACGGGGTGGGGAGCTCACCATCTCCACCACACAGCTCAGGGTCTCTGGTCTCACTCAGCGGATGCTCTAAGCAGAGACTCCCTCCCAGAGGAACACGAATGGGTTCTACACAGAGAGGTCGTAGAAGATATCTTCTCTCAGTGGGGTTTCCCCACTATAGACTTATTCGCAACAAGCGAAAACAGACAATGCCCAGGATTTGCATCCTGGTTCCCCCAACCAGACTCCCAGGGGAACGCCCTGTGGATGAACTGGTCAGGGATGTTTGCGTACGCTTTTCCACCAACTCCTCATCAGGAAAGTGGTGAACAAGATGAACAGGGAATCGATGACGCTCGTCCTAGTTGCTCCCATGTAGGCAAGACAACCGTGGTTCCCACACCTACGCAGGATGGCGGTGTGCGAGCCCATCAAACTTCCAGCCTGGTACAACCTACTGTCCCAGCACCAAGGTCAAACAGTGCACCAGCAACCCAACTCAATGAACCTGGCAGCATGGCTCCTGAGGTCATAGAGTTTGGACATCTCAATTTGCCACAGACGTGTATGGACATCCTAAAGGAATCTAGGAAACCAAACACAAGGCACTGTTACTTTGACAAGTGGAAGAGGTTCGTTATCTGGTGCCAGAGTAGACAAATCAACCCGGTTGATTGCACTCCTTCCACTATTGTTACATACATGCTCCACCTGCTAGATGCAGGATTGTTTTTTAACTCACTGAAAGTACACCTGGCAGCCCTGTCGGCTTACACCACTTCCCATAGCAAGGTTTCATGGTAGAAAGTACGAGTAGTTAAAGCCTTCATGGAAGGAGTAAAGAGACTTCACCCTCCTATTTCAAACCCACCACCAGGGTGGGACCTTAATGTGGTGCTAGCCAAGCTCATGGGCCCCCCTTTCGAACCCATGCATAAAAGCAGTCTCAAACACCTGACTTATAAAACGGCCTTCTTAGTAGCTATTACTTCTATAAGAAGGGTCAGTGAAATTCAGGCTCTGTCAGTGCAGGATCCCTTCTTTACTGTCCATAAAGACAAACTGGTTTTACGCACACACCCTAGGTTCTCACCTAAATTTATATCAAAATTCCATGTAAACCAGTCCATCGAGCTTCCGGCTTTCTTCCAGGACCCGCAAAGCTCGGCTGAGGTGAAACTGCACACCCTAGATGTGCCTAGGGCGGTCTTCTACTACGTAAATAAAACCAGACCGCTAAGAAAAACAGATCAACTGTTTGTCTCCGTAGCTACAGGCAGAGAGGGGGATCGCGTCTCTAAAGGTGCCATCTCGAAGTGGATTAATTACTGTATCCAGCTGTGTTACTCACTCTCTGAAAGAACTCTGCCTTTCACGCCAAGAGCCCACTCTACTAGAGGCATTGGGGCCACTCTGGCTTTCATTGCAAATGTACCCCTTGACACCATTTGCAAAGCAGCTACTTGGAGCTCTATTCACACTTTTACTCAGCATTACTGCATTGACACCCATTCCAAGGCAGATACACAAGTGGGACAAGCGGTTCTAAGACACTTATTTGCTCATGACCCTTCTCACATCCCTCCTCCTTCTTCAGGTACTGCTCGCTAATCTATGCACAGCATGTGATCTAAGCAGATTCCACAAGCCTCAGAAGGGATACATTACTCACCATAATCGTATTTCTGATGCTTGTATCTGCTTAGATTCACATGCGGCCCACCCTTCCTCCCCTCTGAGAGAAGGCGCATGATTGCTTGTAGTCTTACCTTCTGTCTATCTGCTTGGATTATCTCTACTCACGCTACTCCTCATGCTAACTCATGTCAGAAAAAATACAATCTGAGGATCCTAGATGCGTGAGGGATCTTGGGTACAGTGGACGTCACACTAGGGATAGTATTACTGGCACGCCCTGTGTCGACGCCCATTTTCGAGTTTCGAAAAACAAACTGTAATACTCTGCAGCTTCCACTAGATGTCGGCCTATGCACAGCATGTGAATCTAAGCAGATACAAGCATCAGAAATACGATTACGGTGAGTAATGTATCCCATATATATCTATCTATCACATGCAGCAGTGGCATAGCACAGCGCTGCAGTGTTACTCGAGTCACAGATTACAAAACCAGTAGAAGCTGTGCTATGCATTTCTTTAGAAAAAGTAAATTACAGCATGGGGGAAATTAAATACAGAGGCACAACTGCAAACATGTTTTGGGAGTTGCTTGTGTCAAATAAGTGTATCCATTGAATAGGTTTTTTATGCAACAATCTCTACACTGAGTTGTAGCATAAAGTGTGGCAGCATAGATCAGTGCCTGTTCTGGGCAGATTAAATGGTTGTATTACCCTGTATTGAAGTCACACAATACTGTGTGATCCCGCAGTCACCTGACCTGTGGGCGCTGCAGGGCATCCAAGGAGAACAAGATGGAAAATCTCCCAGCTAAGCATTTTTTTGTGTGAGGTAATGGTTTGTTTGAGGGTAAGGAAGGGTTTGTGTCGTACATTATTGGTGCAGTTCAGGGGCAATGTGAAGTGCATGGAGCCAGCTGGTGCAATGTCACTGGCATGGGGGAAACCAACAGGAGGACTAGGTTCCAATTGCTGATTCTACTCAGATATTGTGTTTCTGGGCATATAACCATATCTCGAAGTAACTGTGTCCTCTAACCTGACACATTTGGGAGTAAGATGGTGGTAGGGCTGGTATTGACTCTGATGGCTCTAGTAAAGTATTCAGTCCTTATGCTCGGAGATGAGGACAAGGTTGCCCCTCCCCCCGACTGAGGTACCTGAGCCAGACCCGACGGGGGAACCGGAGCCAGGACCTTCAGAAAGTCCACCGCATAATTGGAGGACGACGCATCCTACACCACCTCTCCCACCTCTGCGGCCTGCTCTGCCTTCCCCCCGGTCTACTACCCACAGGGATGATACAGGCACGGACACGGCTACGACAGGTACAGATGACGACGGAGGCGATGACGGGACTTGGCCCCCGTCACCCCCTGCTCGGGCGTCCCTGCCCGACGAGATTGGATCCTTTCATGCCATGATTTCCAGGGCATCCAAGCTCTTCCAGCTCTGCCCAGAAGAGAAGAAGGAAGGGTTCCTTTACCAACGGCGCGAGGCTAAAAGGAAGACGGTCCTCGCCGTACCGCTTCTTGATGACATCTGGGATGAGGGGCTCGCCCTCATCAAGAACCCTGCCACGGCACCGGCAAAGGTACGAGAAGTAGTACCGGGTCCCCGACGCTGCCCCTTTGTGCCTTCGGGCACAACCTACCCCGGATTCGGTCGTCTCAGCCGCGGCAAAGAAGAAAGCTGGGGGGCATCGGCCTCGACATCAACTTCCCCGCCGGACGGCGAGGTCAGGAAGTTGGACACGATGGGACGGCAGATCATCTCATCCGCAGCGCCAACTATCAAGGCGGCTAACGCCCTGGCTATCGTAGCCCGCTACGACAGGGAGTTGTGGTTCAAAATCGCCCCTCTGTTGGACTTCCTTCCAGACGCCAAAAGGGCTGAGGCCCTTGAAATCCTACAGGAGGGTGAGATTGCTTCGGACCACGCCATCACGGTGGCAACGGACATCACCGACACCGGCTTCTGTCAGTTGGGCAACAGCGTTTGCTTGAGACGACGAGGATGGCTCAAGGCCACGGATTTCCGCCAGGACGTACAAACCAAGGTTTTGGACATGCCCTTTGACGGGAACAACCCGTTTGGGAAGGCGGTTGATGAGTCTCTTCAGGCCATCAAGACAGACACAGAGACTGCCCGGGCACTGGGAGTGCTCCAACAACGACGGCCGTCCTTTCGGAGCTCCGGAGGCAGACAAGGTGCCTCCAAGGGATCCGGCAGTGGCTCCTCCACGTACTGCCAAGCGGCAAGATCTTCGTCCCAGGAAGCCTACAAGGGACGCGGCCAGTCAGGTGGTGCCCGTCGTTGTCGACAGGGAGGTCAAGGTGGCAAGGCGGCCTCCAAACAAGATTGAGCCGATCGTGGGGTCGGGCCCCTGTCGAAGCACCCCGGTGGGAGGCCGGCTGGCGAGGTTCGTCAGCGTGTGGGAGTCAATCTCCACCGACCGTTGGGTGCTGGACGCCCAGGCCCAAGGGCACGCCCTCGAGTTTCAGAAGAAGTGCCCTTGCGTTCCTCCCGTGGCCAGGAAGGAAAATCATGTCCCTCAACTACTGTTGGAAGTAAGGGCGATGCTCAAGAAGGGTGCCATCGAGCTCGTCCCAAAGAGGCTTCGGGGCTCCGGAGTTTACTCAAGGTACTTCCTCGTAAAAAAGACAGGAGGATGGCGCCCCATCCTGGACCTACGACGACTCAACAAGTACATCAAGGCACAGAAGTTCTGTATGGTCACCCTCCAGCACGTGCTGGGACAGCTGGAGGAGGGCGATTTCCTGTCGTCGTTGGACTTAGAGGATGCGTACTTCCACATCACCATTCTAAAAAGACACCAAAAGTTCCTCAGGTTCGTGGTCCAAGGGCGGCACTACCAGTTCAAGGCCCTCCCGTTTGGATTGAAGTCGGCACCCAGGGGGTTCACCAAGTGCCTCGCACCAGTGGCGGCGCAGCTGTGCCTACAGGGGATCCACGTCTACCCCTACCTGGACGACTGGCTCATCCGGGCAAGGACAAGGGAGCGCGCCGTGGAGCACACTGCGAAGACCGTCCATCTGCTCACAGACCTGGGATTCTCCATCTTTCCAAAATCCAACCTGGTTCCGTCGCAAGTCGCCCTGTTTCTGGGAGCGAAGCTCGACACAGTGGCGCGGCTGGCCTCCCCGTCGGAGGAAAGGACCAGGACCATTCTGGGCAAGGTGCAGCATCTGCTGGCCATGGACATGGCCAGGGTAAGATCTATCAAATCCCTCCTCGGGATGATGTCCTCCTGCATTTATCTGGTGCGCCTTTGCAGCCTTCGGATGCGCCCCTTACAAGAGTTCCTCGATGCCCGCTGGGTCCAGTCGACGGGCAGCTTCGAGGACAGGATCCCTCTAAACGAGACGTTCTGTCAGGCGATCCGGTGGTGGAGTACCCGCTCCCATCTGTCGGCGGGCACGGACTTTCAGACCCCAGCTCACCAGGTGACGGTGATGACGGACGCCTCCCTGGAAGGTTGGGGAGCGCACTCCGGAGATCTTCACGCGAGAGGCTTTTGGCTCCTGGAGGAGAAGTCTCTCCACATCAAAATCTTGGCGCTCAGCGCAGTGTTCTGGGCCCTCGGGTCCTTTCTTACGTCCCTCAAGGGCAAGGTGGTGAGGATCTTCACCGACAACACCACCACCATGTTCTACATCCGGAAGCAGGGCGGAACCAGGTCCCGGCCCTATCCAAGGAAGCCCAGGATCTGTGGCATTGGGCCGTCGCCCAAGGGATGTTTCTGGTGCCTCTTCATCTGGCAGGAATAAAAAACACGATCGCCGACTCACTCAGCAGGGAGATGCGCTCGTGCCACGAGTGGGAACTACGCCAGGATCAAGTGGATCCACTCTTCCGACGATGGGGCGAACCTCAAATCGATCTCTTCGCGACTGCGACGAATTCCAAGTGCCGGAGGTTCGCCAGCAGGTTCCCCCAGCCGAGGAGCATGGGCGATGCTTTCTCGTTCCCCTGGGACAGCCTATTTCTTTATGCGTTCCCTCCGCTGCCGTTGCTGCTCCGGCTCATCAACCAGCTCAACAGGTCCCGGTGCAGGATGATCCTCGTCGCACCGGCGTGGCCGAGACAGATCTGGTTCCCGGACCTTCTGGACTTGTCAACGTCCCCACCAGTCAAGCTGCCGACGGACGCAGACCTTCTCTCCAGAGAAGGAGGCGCCATTCTTCACCACAACCGGGAGTCGCTGAACTTGCAGGCCTGGATCCTGCAGCACTAGAGTTTGGAGGGTACGACATCCCGGCCGACTGTAGAGAGGTTCTTACAAAGGCCAGGGCGTCCTCAACTCTCGTGCTACGGACATAAATGGAAGAGGTTCTCTGTCTGGTGCCGTGCACAGAAGATTAACCCTCTATGGATTACGGCCCCTCAAGTACTGCCGTACCTACTGTCGCTGGCCAAAGCTGGACTGGCCACGCCTCCATCAAAATACATCTGGCTGCAATCTCCCGATATACCAGGACTACGGGACGGGCGTCCTTGTGGTCTCATCGCCTGGTGAAAGAATTCATGAAGGGACTATTCCGATCATTCCTGCCGGTGAAGGCCCCTGCCCCGGCGTGGGTGCTTAATGGGGTGCTGACCAGGCTCATGGGGGCCCCATTCGAGCCTATGCATTCGGCGCCTTTGAAGTTCCTGTCATGGAAGACAGCTTTCCTCGTGGCCATCACCTCCGCACGACGAGTGGGGCAGATCCAGGCCCTATCTTGCAAGCCTCCATACTTGACTTTTCAACTTTTCATGACACGAGGGTGGTGCTGAGGACACACCCCTCCTTTATGCCCATGGTGCCGTCGGACTTCCACCTCAACAAGCCCTTGGTGTTGCCAGTTTTCTTCCCGTCGCCTTCGTCGCCGGCCGAGAGGACTTTGCACTCGCTGGATGTAGCTAGAGCGCTGAAGTTCTATGTGGACCGCACAAGAGTTTTCGGAAGACGTCACAGCTGTTTGTGAACTTTGGGACTGTGAATCAAGGGAAGGCTCTCTCGAAGACTTCCATTTCCAGATGGCTCTCCGGCTGCATCATGCACTGTCACCGGTTGGCAAACCGACCGCTGCCCGGCTGTCCGAGAGCCCATTCGACCAGAGCGATCGCTGCTACCACGGCGTTCCTGTCTGGTGTGCCCCTGCTGGACATCTGCAGGGCTGCGACGTGGAGGTCGACGCACACCTTCACAAGATTCTACTGCGTCGATCGGGACTCCAGGGAGGAGTCCAGGGTCGGTCAAGCAGTGCTGCGCAACCTGTTCGCCTAAGTTGAGCCTGGTGAGGAGGTAAGAATTGCTTAATGTTGAGTTGTTGTATTGCTTAATGTTGAGCCTGTTGCCACCTCCCGTGGTTGTGCATGTGTGTACTGCTATGTATTCTCTTATTCATGAGCATGTGAATCCATGCCAGACCCCATGCTGGAAAAGGAACAAGTTGCTTACCTGTAACTGTTGTTCTCCAGCATGGGTCTGGCATGGATTCACATGCGAACCCTCCCGCCTACCCCTCTGCGGCTCTTCACTTGGTCATACTGCCACTTTACGTGCTACCAAATCTGAGGATGGCTGCCGGAGGCGGGGCTTAGGGAGAGAGCAGTCATTGGCTGGGGGCAGTATGACCCAGAGACCAGTGATTGGTTACTACTAAGAAAGACAGATCAGAAACGAAACTGATACTGATTTTTTTTCTATACCGAGGATTTCTGGCCTGACGGGGAATATTCATGAGCATGTGAATCCATGCCAGACCCATGATGGAGAACAACAGTTACAGGTAAGTAACTTGTTCCATATGGGGACTGAGGGGTGGCACCGGTCTGCCGAGTCAGAGGAGCGCATGCTCCCAGGGCCGCGCCCTGCACGCCTTTACATTTAAAGGAAGATTTTTTTTCTGGTGAAAAAGGTTCTGTGTCCCGTCCCTAGCTAGGGACGCCCATGCAGTATGGAGGAAAGGGGACTATGGACTAAGAGTACGTTAGTCACTACGGTGAATAACTAGTAATATCTACAGCCTTTTTTCAGTGACTTGACCCTCATATAAAAATACTCAAGCTTTCAGGTGAACCAGCCCATACATAGGTGGTCGCTTCTTTAGTTGTTCAAATTGTCCTTGGGATACAATGATAGCATTGGAGTGATGGTGGCGAAGCAGGTGAAAAGATGAATGGGCCGCTGGTGCTGGAATACCTGTCTCTAGAGCGCTCTTTCGATTGACAGTTCCCAGAATGAAGCGCCTCTGCATCACTGAAGCCAAAAAAAGTACTTGCAGTTTTTTTTCATTAGATCTTCTTTGTCGGGTCCTATTTTCAGAACTGAGGGTTTCTTACCTGAAGAAGCTCATTTTGGATTTTAAGCTCTACCTTGGAGTGTTGTTTTGGTACAAGATCTGCCGAAGCACATTGCCATTTGATTAGAAGATCAATATCTGAGGTCATATGATGAATCTTAAAACGTGGAGACAGTAACTAAAATGGTTTAGCTGATTTAATTGTCATGCTACCATGATATGATATGATATGATAATATGATATGATAGGTTATTCATAACGCGCTTAATACCCAGAGGTTTCTAAGCGCGGGCCCGGGGATCGAACCTGTGTTGCTTCATGTCGTTTTGCTTCCAAGGCGCACATGTTGCCGCTGAGCTATCCTCCCTGCAGAGACTTATGCATTGAAGTTTAGTTAAATTGCAAGTCAGTTTTCCTCTGACTTTTTTTCCAGTTTTGCTGAGATTGTGATGCTGATTTCTACTCTCCTAAATTGATCCACAGCGCGTCTTTCAGATGATGCGAAAAGGAACTATGTTTAAAAAATGTCCAGTGCTAAGATTTTGGCTTCCTATACATGTATACCAGCAACACATAATTTGATTTCAGGAGTGTTCATAAGCACACATTTGTAAATGCATCTAGGTGTCATATATTTAGTAAAGCACCCCCACACGTTTTTTCATTAGATCTGCCATTGCAGATCTATAAATACCGAAAAGTGGAGAGACCGTCGCAGATCACTTGGAGCGGAGGGACAGTGAAGTCCTTGGACAGTAAAGTTCACAATCACTAGTACCCGGGGAGGTCAATGAGCTTGTAACATCTTTTTTGTTTACTTTTGTATTTGTTTTTCAGTCACTGCCATGGAAACGGAGAAGGGACTACATACAGTCCCTTCTCTCTGTTCCATCGCTGCCATTTTGTTTTTATTTTTTGTCAGTTGCGCAACGCCAAAGGCGTCACTCAACTTTAAAAAAATCACAATTGGTACCCTGGTCTAAGGGGCCGGAGTACTAATAGCAATAAGCCCTTCCCCGGGGGCGGGGGGCTTTACCGCATCTGGTAATGCCCTGGGGCCTATGGGCACAGATGGGGAATGCCTTCCCCCCAGTCAGGGCATATTGCTTAAATATTGCATACATTGTTCCATGCCCAATAGGAAAGAAGAAATCACTCTTGTCAGGCTATAGATGGTTTTTGTTAGCCTGGAATGCGTCAAGCAAATCCGCTTTGATGGAAGGAAAATAGTTTTTTTCAACATGCTCTCCTTTGAACGTACAGGGGCATCTAGGTAAAAGGGGTACCGGCACATGTAGAACCGTTTCGCTAGGGCCTACGGTTCTTGGATGGTCATCACATGCTTGATGTCCTTTAAAGTTTTATGTGAGCCCATATATCTTGGGTGGTAACTCTCGATTTACACCCACACACGAACACAATTGCTGCCGTGAACTTGCACATGAAGGTTCATTTCCCATTTGAGACCCACTTTGGATATTAAAAATATCTATGTAAAAATGGGCAGCAAGCGCTTGGACAGCTTGTGCAGCATGAGCCTTGGAGTTGTTCCAGTCACTAGTCATGGGACCAAGTCCACCATACTCCGCCTATGCAGACGGTCACATCAAGGGTCTATTTCTACTCTATGAATCAACCCCTTGCTTTTGCGTCCATAGTAGGATGCTATATTTTGATTAAAACCCCATAAATTATAAGCAAAGAAGACCTATTTCATTCAAAATCCATGGACCGAACTGTATTTTGAAAACCTCCAGTGTATTTCATTGTATATATTTACTCCCAGAAATATGTATGCTTACATTCTTAAACCTTGCATTTATCCTAAAACGCCACCATTTTTCCACTTTGTTTTAGACAATCTCAGTTTGATATGCGAGATTGTCAAACTAGTTTACATTATTTAGTACAGATGTCTTTTTTAATATTCTCAATATTTCAATCACTTTTAGGAACATGAATGCCTCTTCAGTGTCATTTAATTATTAATCTCACATGCATAGCCTGCACCAGTAAGATCGAGCAGTTGTTATGGAAACTTGCATTTCTTAACGATGCACTATGAGATGGTCTTCCAAGTCGTAAGGGCAAGACGCGTTTGTTTAATACCTTTAACTTTCAATTCAGTTCACTACACATTCGGGTTGGTCGATGACGTTGAATGTGTTGCGCCGCCGTCAACACATGTTTAGGCATTTTTCATATGCACATTTCGATTTTCTCCTCAGTGGCTGGTGGTGTAAGACAGAGCATCTGACTCCGAGTTAAACTTCCCATGCCCAGTTTCCGACGCTGGGAGTTGGTTATTTTTAGAAACAGCCCTCGCGCGGCAACTATGTAAGTGTTTTGCATGGCACTGAAGTTTGAAAGTGCCTGAGCCAAAAGAAAAAAAAAAAAAAACCGGGGCGTGTTTCCCAGTGACACAGCAGCGATTTTAGCAGGACGGAACGAAAGGCATGTTTTCATGGATGTTGTTTCTGCAGCTCGGACGGAGCGCGCTGACTATTTTTTTCCAGCGCAACGTTACTGCTTTGCGAGCGGCTTACATGTAAGGAGGAAGAAACAAAAGGTGCTTGGGTAAGTTTCATATTCAAACAAACCTGTCTTGTGGATAGCCATACATTTCCTGTTGAAGTTTTGATCTTAGAACGCAGCGAGTGTGCACGGACTACGATGCAGGCTTTTGTTGCTGGTTTCATAAGAATTTGGCAAGTGCTCAGGATGCTTCTGTTGTAATCTCACCCTCTTGCTATCTAACGCACAAAGGCACAAATGTTTGATTTGTTTTGGCAATAATTAGAATAGCTGGCCGTATGTTTTTTTGCGCGACTAAGATTTCGTACATGCAGTCGTTGACTTCTGGGCGACAATTGCTGGTCATTGTTCCATTTACAAAAAGTATTTTTTCCGGGAGAGCATTGCTCTCCCTCAAAACTTGTATCCAATTTAAAAAGAAAAAAAAATTGGGAATTAGTTTATTGCTGGTTAGTGATGGCGTTAGCCTCAGGGTCAGATACATGTCTATTTACCAGAATATATTAATGATGAACTCGCACATGTGTATTACAGTTCTGGTAGTTCTACGCTTCCCTACTAATGCATATGCAAATATTTAAGTGAAAGTGAATAAAGCTGAAAATTGGACCCCCCCTGATTTCATGAACCCCAATGATTAAATTATCTCATTTAGTTATTGTTGTGGCATCTGTATCTTTTTAGAATCCTTGAACCCTCATTCAATTCTTGATAGTCAGGAGTTGCAATTAAGTCAGAACGTTGGCCAACCGCTACAAAACCCACTTGATCACTGAATCGTAACTACAGTGGTTCTAATTTGGTTTGCTTAGCACCATTTTAACGTTTAGCTGCAGATGACTTTAACTCGCGTGTCCTCATCATGGAGTATGCTGGCTGGTCTGATGAGGGCTGTAGTCTAAAATATCATGAGGGCAAAGGCCGCAGAATCTTGCCCTAAGCTGTCTTTGATATATTGCATGTTGCACATAGATTTTAGCATTTAATGCAAAGTCTGGTGCACCCAAACTAAATTTCCCTACATGCCGCTCGGCATCAGACAGAGGCAACCAGACACAGAAGTATTGCTTCGTAGCAAAGCTATGACGTGAAGCTAGTCTGGGACCTGGTAGGTCAGGGAATGTTGCACGACGGAGGTTATTCCTCAAAACCAGTATTTGCTATAAATCTAAGACGCACGTTTCTTGCTCCGTAATGCAGATCATGCCAACAGCCATGCATCAGATTCTGACCATATAGCTGCTGCTCACCCGGACATTGTTTTTTTTAACTGAAGCATGGCTGAATGATGTCTTGGGGCCATCCAAACTATTATTTACCCGACCTGGTTCCTTGTACATTAAGATGCATTAACAAGAAATGTCAGGGGCCCGACAGTCTTATCCAGACACTACTTGAAGATACATTACACACATCTTCCATCTAAAAACATGGCAATAGCCATGTCTATTTAATTGGGGGTGCGCCCAATTCCAATAAATACTTTTTTGAAACACAAAGACTATTTGAAAACAGACCACAGGCCCACCCTTACCAACTCGATTACTACTGATTGGCTACACGAGATGCACAATTTCTCTTGCCTAAACATAACGAGCATGGGCAATGCCAATAGTTTGGGCCTTTGTGTAGCATGGGAAAGGCACTTTGCAGGCACTGCCATGCTCTAACTGGCCATTGATGGTAGCTCGTGCAAAATGATGCGGTTGCGTGGGCATCGAATAGCGGTACTTGGAAAATTTCTAATACCAAAACTGTTGGCTTTGCCAATACTTTTTTGTAACAGGACTACAGTGAAGGACCTGCATACTGCTTATATATCTGCTCATAAATCGAGTGGCTGAAGGTATACCCAGATTAGACATTTTTGTTACACAAGTAGATATTTAGGGACCTTGGGCGATTCTTAATGGTGAATTGCACATTTCTATTGATGAGGCAGAAGCGGCTCCAGTTTCACAAAAATCAGGTAAAGCAGCCAGCCCTGATCTGGTACCAATGAACTTTTATAAAGATGAAATGGTGATATGGGTCCTAATCCTGTGCAGGGGTTTCAACGCGGCAATCCGATCTGGAAAACTCCCAAAAATTTGGAGGGACGCAATTATAGCCCCATCTATAAGAAAGGGGGGAGACCACATCCAGAGAAATACCGCCCGATATTGCTATTAGATTGTGCTGGGAAAACGTTTGGAAAAGTACTCCTGACCAAACTACAAAATTGGGCAGATGAAGCTCAGGCTAATTAGCGAGCACAACCCGGCTTCTGTGTCGGTGGAAGCACTATGTGCCCCGGTTTCCTTTTTTTATTAATCCAAAAGTACACAACTTTGGCAAAGACTACGCTGTATGCCATTTTTTGGGATCTAAAAACGGCCTTCGACAGTCTCATGAGACATTCAGTGGCAGGTCCTAAGTGATCAGAATGTACCTGCTCCACTGGTGGAATCTATCAAACTATTGTACTCGGAAAGCCAGGTATCTGTGCGTTGTAGATTAGTAGGGGAAAAATCTAAGCCCTTTGCAGTGAATAAGGGGAACCGCCAAGGGTGTGTCTTGGCGCCCCTCCTTTTCTCGACCTACATCCAGGGCATAGTGGACGCACTAGAGGAGGGTGCACTTGATGCTCCTGGGATCTCATCCAGAAGATGGCCAACCCTTTTCTACGCAGACTGTTGTGATTTTAACTACATCTCCAAAGGGGTTGGATACATCATTAGATGCCTTAAAGAGAAAGAGTAAAGCGGGGGCAGTCACGCTGGCTGTGGACTTTTATGAAAAACAAGCTCTGCCAGCAGCCCTTTGTGGGTCGGAACTCTGAGGCTATGTCAATACGGCTCCACTATCGACTATTGAGAAATTTATGAAAAAGCTACTTTTGCTGGCAAAATACGCACCTACATCGCTGGTTTTAATGGACCTCAATGTCTTTCCCATAGCCAACCAGAGTGCCCTTAAACATGTGCTGTACTGGGTTAGACTCTGGACCTTCCCATGGTTGGTACGATAGCAGGATGCTGCAAGAGATTTTCTACTTCTGGAGGGGGCTAAAAGCTCTGGCTGGCCAGCCCATGTAAAGCATTTGTTACACACGTTGAATGCTGGATCCTTCTGGGACATCCCCGCTGATTGTAAGAAGATCTCAAAAGCAGTTCTTAGAGTTAACGCTAAGAGAAAATCCACGGAAAAATTGTAGATTAAAAGGGCCCCACTTAAGAATGGCCCAGAATTCCTGCCCAGCACTACGATAGGAAATTGTACGGATGAAATTCAACCGCCTTATGAATGCTCTGTTTGGTTGAGATAGGGATACTATATACTGCATGGTCTTCTCACCCGTTCATGGTCATTTTCGAGGTCTGGTTTATGCCCCTTATGTGGATCTGCAAACGACACATTAACGCACTATATATTAATTTGCTCTGTGACCCTGGAACTAAGGAAAATGTATTTGAAAGCAGTATTGAATGCCCAAAGGGTACACAATACACATGAAGCCATGCAGTTCTTAATTTATTCAGTTGAACGAAAAGTTGGTTTTGCATATGTTAGGTATTTGCGCCACGCTTGGCTATTAAGGCGGAGGCTAGGGGAACATTATTTATTTTAACAATTGTTAATGCAGCCGTAATGAGGCTGCAAGTTTGCTCTCTCTCATTCGGTGTGGCACTAAACAGTAATAATATAATTTGTATGTTGCTGCGCTTTTACTGATGATTTTGTTTTTTAACAAGAATATTCGTTTTAGTTTATGTAATACTTTTTATTTTATCTTTTCACTTGAGTCTGTCAATAATTTGTGCTAAAGGTTTTAAACCGAATAACGCTTGGAAAATAAATGAAATGAGATCCAATAAGTCATACACTCTCAGAAGACTGCTTTAAAAAAATAAACCGTGGCAGGCACTTCAGTGCAAAGTTTGATGGTAAGTCTGGATTAAAGCGAGCTGAAAGAGTTCCCCTGAGGAGGTGTTTTGGGGTAGGGAGGGCCAGGAACTGGGTTCGGAATATCCATAGGGATTAGCATGGCCATCAGTGGGTGGGTGGGCGGGTGACTGGGTAGATAACCAAAGAACACCTTCAAGTTTTGTGTCCCTCCTCATATGCCATATCTCTCCATCTGTGCTCCAATGCAATAGTTTTGGCATATAGGTGGCTCTGCCGCCTAATAGCCCAAGTGAATAATGGACAAAGCATCTGTGACAGGCCTGCAACATTTAGCTTTCCAGATGTTCAGGACTACAACTCGCATGATCCTTCACCATGATGGCTAAAGCTGGTAGTTGTTCAAAACATCGAGTTCAAATTTGCAGACCCCTGATCTATGACAACATATCTTGGGTAACAGAGCATTCAGTTCAAACTAAAAACCCAATGCTCATCTGATATTAGATCTATGCATCAACTTCCATGGGGTCACCATTAAGGACATCGGGTCCATTGTTTAACATTTTAATCACACATCATGTCCAGGTTCCTCAACACTAATTATAAAGGGCTGCATAGAATATTTACTCCTCTTTATTACTTCTTTTGTTACTGCCTCCCAGGCTCAGGACACCCAGAATCAAAAAACATGCAGGATCGCTTCTCCTTTTGAAAAGCCCTCCTTTTGCTCTTGATTAACTATTCATTATATAACTTTCACCATCAAATCATTGATGATAGGTTTTAGTGACTGTGCAACTGCAGTTATTTGTGGAGGCCATTTGTCTGGGTGACGGACCATCTGTTTTTAGGCCAGAGAGGGCACACGGATGGCACTACTAGATGTTTACAAAAACCTATTACCTATTGTGGAGTATGGATAACCGCAGAATTCTTTGTTATGCTAGACTAGTCGGTGGTATTATTCACCCTGAACGAAGAGATAATTCTTCAGACTGTGCTCTTTGCATGGTTTGTCAGACGCTGCTCTAAAATGGCATGAATCCTTCCTTGCCCACTGCCTGGATTGTATGTGTTGATCAGGACTGGAGACAGTGCCCACTTTGTACAGTATGGAGTTCTACAAGGGTCAACCTTGCGCCCTGTTTAGGAAGCTGTTTCATTATCTACTGCAGAGTTTATAGATGTGTTACCACTGTTACATGGACCGTTCCCAGCTGGAATGGAGTGGTGCATTACCTCCTTACTGTATGCTGCTCCCCTACCATCAAACTTCGTAATGGCCCTTTGATACGACCCTATTTGATGGATGAATATGGGGCAGGCACCGTCGTCTTTGCCCCTCGCATCTGGTGCCAGACACAATCAAACTTGCACCTTCCCACTGGTGTCCATTAAAACAATTGTTAGCATTGCTTCGTCACTGCTCCTAAACACATTGAAGTTGCTGTGATTGATAACTACCCAGTTCGCATTTGGTTGCTAAAACCAGCAAGCATATTTGGTAAATGACAGAGAGTAGGGCGACAAAGAAGTTTCCATGTAGATGCAATATAATGTTACAAATTGATCAAGTATAGACTACAGCGTTTTTGTTTTCTGAGTGGGTCTTTGTCCCCATGTAGTGTATGTACAATGTGACATTAAAAGTTGAAAAGCAGTTTTGGTTATAGCAAAGGTTCCCGGTTTTATGGCATTTCTTTTTTCTACATTTCCGTCTGTATTATCCATGTTTATTTTTGATCATTTATTTCTGCATCTGTCCACATGTTAAATTTTTCTGTAAAAGAAATTTAGTTGAAGCTGGTATATTTAAACATTTATTCAAATTAAGTAGTTACAGTAACTTTTGGAAGTAAAGCTTCACTTTCAAATGTAATACTCCTATCACAATTTACTTTTATAATAAAACCAGATTTTTACAGAGTGCTTCATGCCAGATGCCTACTGCTTATGAGTGCTTAAATAGATGTGCTCACAATCTCCAGTTTTCCCAATAAGATGTATTTAGCAGAAGAGCATAACATACATGGTGCACAGAACTGCCACATTTTGTAAACATTCAAAAGGTAGTTTAACAAAACAAGCAAACACATTTGGTCCAAGCAGCTTGGCTCCCAAAATTAAACGTTTACTACATTCAAGACTTGAATACTCGCAATATTAGAAACCATTTCATAAGGGCAACTTTTAGTAGTACTTTCCTAAGGCAAGTCAAAAGTTAGGAATTTATTGTGTGTGACCTGTCAGGGGAGGTAGGAGCCTGTCCCACCCCAGGACCCCGACCGGTGCCAAATGCAGACAGACCACCACACCCAGCTTACCTGGATGATGTCGGCAGGGACAGGGAGGACCATGCCGCAATGATGGTAGCATCCCAGCCAGATGATGCCGGAGAAGGACCGCGCTGAGGGACGCAGCGAATACCGCACTGGGTTGCACTTCACTGCAGGGTGCGGTAGCGTAACAATGGGTGTCGCCGGGTGAAGAGGAGCGTGGCTTCAGCTGACAGCTGAAGCCCGTGCGGACCAGTTCCTCATTTAGCCCACCAGAGAAGCCTCCGTACAGGCCATAACCCACTAAATCACCAGGGAACTCGTTAATAAAGCAAGTATTCTAGGAAGACCTGGCAAAATCCACTAGCTCACCAGGGAATTTAATAAGAAGGACCTTGATCAACAAACTTCCCTGGAGACCCATACATAGTCCACATTGGAATAGGGCAGGGTTTACAAACCCTTTTTGAGCCTTTCCCATAGCCTTCTTCTGTCACACCCCTGGAGCCAGGTAAGTCCAGTAGGACAGGGTGAGTAATACATCCTGGGATGGAGTATTTAAGGAGGTGCATGTGAGTTGTGCGGTGTGTGTTAGTTGGGTGAGGACAGGAAGTGGTGGAGGGCGTCCGTTAGACTAGAGGAGGTGGTTGTGGAGGCTGTTGGAGAGAGGGAGTCTCTGGAGCGATTGTGTGTGAATACGGAGTTGGTGAACCAGCAGTAGAATAGGTGTAGGGAGGATGTAGTATTAGTAGGAAGAAGATAGATTGATAACTAGAGTAGTGGAATAGCAATTAGAAGAAGGTAGTAAGAGAGTAGTGGTAGTGAGATAGTAGTGGTAGCAAGGATGCTACAGTAGTGAGGGGGTAGTAGTGGAATATGGAGTATTGGTAAGAATGGAAGGCAATCGAAGTAGAGGAGGAATAGTAGAAGCAAGGAGGCAGAACAGGAGGAAGGAACGAGGAGAAGATAACAGATAGTGGGAAGTAGTGAGTGAAGGAATTGAGAAACAATATCAAAGGGTGGAGGTAGGAAGGGTGAGTCCGGAGGGACGCTAGGATGGGAGGACAAAGTCTTAAACACTGTGTAGTGAAGGGTCGGGTATGAGCGGGCGTGAGATCCTTGTGAAAGAAGGCATCATCCCTAATTCCCTAGAACATGAAGCAGAATAGGTCAGGGAAAGTTAAAGATCCCTATGGAGTTGGGCAGCCACCAATTTGGGGAAATACTTATAGATCAAGGTAGACAAAAGACATGGGTTATTGATCAAATGGCAACTAACATCCCCTTTAAGGAAGTCTGGGCTAAGGAGGAGATCAACTGACAGGAGTGACATTGAGAGTGACAGCCCTTGCACCAATTTCCTTTAAGAACCTGGTAGACCCAAAGGACCCTATTACGAGCCTAAGCTGATCTGTCTAGATATTACCAATAAACCCCCTTGAACTGTTTAATAGCCTCAGCGTGGTTATTGGTAGCGGTTGCCCCGTTACACACGACAAAAGTATGCATCTTTTGAGTGCCAACGAGTAACCCTCATTGAATTTGAAATGTTAAAGTGATAACTTGCCAATTCATGAATTTCGTTCTTTTGGAGGAAAAGGTACAGATTATGCAGGCAACATGTGTAGAGGTTTTAAGATGTGGCAATTATCACTCATTTGCAGCAAGGCCCCTCCAACATCTGATTCGCCATGCACTGTTGTGCTGCGTTTCAATTCTGCTGTGGTCACTGGCTCCACAATTGAAAGGTAGTGAATAAATCACAGAAGTGACAAAAGATGGTATCTGCCAAGCCAGCAATCTCGAACTTCAAAGGAATGAAAACTGCAACTTTTTTGCATTTTTCATCTTGCCAGGCTGCACTGGCTTCGCCAGCAAGCTATGATAGACAGCATAGGTAGACCAGCTTTTCCATTTTCATATGGCTTTTACACATAAATACTCTGGAAAAAAATTGATTTCTACCTGTATTTAAGTGTAAAAACTATAGCAAGCCATGCTCTAGGGCAGAGAGAGCAAGCTGTTGTGTTGAAGGACAAAATGAGCATGGTTTCTCCGAATGGCAGATGTATGGTTGCCACATAGCGGAATAGGCTGCTGCACTTATCGGGCCACAATATTTGCAGAATAGAACAGCCTACCCAAAATCATCAAACGCATAATCTAGCATTGGGGGGTGCTTTCTCTCACTTCACAACTCTGGTATCTGCAACCTTTGACCCATCAGATGTTTTGGACTGAAACTTCCAACAGACAGTTTGCATTTTTAATGGTGAGGGATTAGGGGAGTTGTAGTTAATCGAAGAGTTGAACATTGCTGACCCAGACTTGTAAGGCTACATTTTGTGCTTACTGTACTAAAGAGTATGTACATTAGGTCACAGGGATTACATCCCTGGTTTTGGTGATTGGCCATCCATTTTTTGATTCCTTTGCTGAGAGCTACAAAATACACAAATATGTACACAATGTTTCTAGACTGATCATGGGCAAGAGTTTAGCAGCATATCCAGCCTCATGATTATCTAAACATACATTACTATAAACATAGCTACAGTAATGCCCTTCTAACTATATATAATTGCTGATTGTTGCAGTTCCATGCCATCTGTAGGTTTGTACCAATGGGTGCGCTTGCCCATCGTGCAAGAAGGCTTACTATACTAGAATGCCTCCATTTTCTTGTATAAGACTAGAAGAGAATAGAACATATATGATTAGATAGCCATTTTCTGTACTCACAATGGCAAAGACAAATGTGCCCCCTGAAGCCTTGGAAAAAGAGAGGGGGAGGAGGGCAACAATCTACTATGAGCAAAGTACATACAGACCTACTGTCATTCATTTGATTCAGTATGTGGATTAGCAGAATAAAATTACTGTGCAGGCATTGCTCATTTATGCCCTACTAGCCTACCCACCCCATCTATTCTCACCTCACTGTTGGCTTCGTCCACCCGTGGCAGACACTGTAATTAGCATAGAAATTGCATATGATATATCTCATTTATTGCGCTTCTATACACAAGTGTTTCAAGGCGCGCCGAGGCATGGGAAAGGAACAAGGGGGAACAAGACAACTATCTTACTAGGCCCAGTGACATTGAGATTGCGCAAGTGCAGGGAGGCGAAAAGGGGACAAGTGCCAGGGGAAGGGAGGGGGAGAAGTGCAGGACAAATGATTGACAAAACACAAACAAAGCAATATGAAAATAAAAAGGAAGTGCAGTCAACAAGTGGCAGGGCAAGGTTTAAGTGCAGGCAGCAGGTAATTAAGTGCAGGTAGGAGGACTATAGGGTGACAGATACAGTCCCAAAGTGCAGTGTAGCCAGGCAGCAACACGGGTGTGCAACAGGGGGCAGGGACCTTGGCCCGAGGTTCTGAGGGTAGCCAGGTAACCAGTTTAGTGACAGACAGGAGAAGAGAAGGGGAGAGGAAGAGAGAAGGCAGAAGCAAAGAAGAGTCTTGAGCAGCTTCCGGAACCTGAGATGGTTCTGCTCAAGTTTCAGAGAGGCAGGGAGGCTGTTCCAGAGGGAGGCACCAGCCAAAGAGAGATCTGCCTCCAGGTCAATGCTTGGAAAAGCGATTAACCCTCAAGGAGTTGGAAGAGCGAAGAGCTTGTTTAGGGAGATACTTAAGAAGAGAAAGCTGGAGCTATTTTGGTTGCAGGCCGCAGAAGGCCTTGTGGACAATGCAAAGGGTCTTGAATTTGATCCTTGCAGCCACTGTGAGCCAATGCAGAGATTTAAGTGCTGGAGAGATACGATCCCTGGGCTTGGGGCCTAGGGCAAGTCTTGCAGCCCTGTTCTGGATGAGTTTGAGAGGACGGAGAGTGGAGGCAGGCATATTTAGAAAGAGGCTGTTACAGTAGTCAAGCCTAGAGAGGACCAGAGCTCCAGAGACGGTGAGCTTCTCGGGGAGGGGTGTGGGGGGATAGAGGGGAAGGAGAGGAAGGGAAGAATACCTCTGAGGAGGTGAAGTTGGTAGTTTGACTTCATCGAGACATCGGAGATGTGAGGAGAGAAGGCGAGAGTTGAGTCGAAAGATAACCCCGAGGTTCTTAGCCTCACAGGTTGGAAGAGGGCTAAGGCAGGCTGGCCAGAGAGTGCAGGGAAAGAGAGCTGTAGGTGAGGTGATAAGGAGGATCTCTGTCTTACTGGCATTCAGGCAGAGATCATTGGCGGCGCACCATTCTTGGATTGCAGACAGTCAGTCGGCGAGAGAAGGAGAAGAGGTGGCAGAGGGGAGCCTAAAAACAAGCTGGGTGTCGTCAGCATAGCATTGTGTTCTTAAATAGACCACCATTGTTCTAGGTAGAGCACTGCTTGCCAATCTGGGAAGAACTACTCATAGAGGCCCATGCCCCGCCAGGAAAAATGTCACTTCCATCAGCCAGAACATAATTGCCACCTCTTCCCCAGAGGCACAAACAAGCCTTAAATCGAAAGCACTCGGAGAAGCTATCCATGAAAATGATACGGAAGAACGAAGTGCTTTGGATTCACTGCAGTAATTTAGGTCACTATTGTCCAGTCGGTAAATTCTTTCTTCAACATTCGATCTTTCATAGATACATGTTCCCAGTCGTCAGGCTGGGAATCCTTGGTTACCTATATTCTTTAAACCTTTAAAGAAAACTTTAACCTTTTGTAGTCCATAGACTTTGTTATGGGTGCTAATGGCCCCCACCAATGAGACCTTGTATATGCAGCTCCTTCCCGCAGCCTTCCTTTAGATTTCAACCATCTTTCTTGTTGGTAGGAGTCCTCCCCATGCCTCTATCCTCCTCCACAGGTGAGTGTTAGGCAGAATCCCATGCAGTACCCTAAGGGAACACTACAGGAGATTAGGACTACAGGTGGTAGTACAATTACACCTTTGGTACAAGCCTGTGCTACGCAGTAAAGTGGTAGCGATGGCTGAGCAGCCAGACTTATCACAAGAGCAAATGAGCAGTACTAGGGATTACACAAAGGACTACAATTACTGTTACTCAAGCAAACACGGGTTAAAAAATATAAGTACATTTATTTTTAAACCATCTGTTCACAAAACACTTCACTTCTATTAAATAAAACCACACTGTAAATATACTACACACAACCAATTCCTCCTGTTCAGTTCAATTCAAGGTAAGTACATTAGGATATGACAGACCGGTGTTGTGAAACAAAGACGTTACCGTGGGTTAATACGCAATCACATTTTGACAGTAATGACAGTTCGGTCTTGCGAAAGAAAAGCGTATCCGCGGGAAGAAATGTAACCGTAGGCAAACACACTTAGCACATAGAATTAAAACAAGGGAATAATGGATAAAAATCCTAGGCAATACTTTTGTCAAGACATTAGAGGACGTGTTCTAAGAGGCAGATGCACAAACATCAGGCATTCACATTGCGGCCTAGTAATTCACAGGCCATGGGTAAAATAATGCCTTCAAACACACGTTAGTTGTCGGCAGCTACGTCATACAAGTTAGGTTTTTCAACTACTCTGTCGGCTCCCGCAACAGAGACCCAAAAAGCCAAATTGACACCGGATACAGGGAAACATTCTCCTTCCTCATAGCCAGACTCTGCACCCGGCTTCTCCAGTGAACGACATGAACAAGATAAGCGACAGCCCATTGTCTCAAATGTCTCACCAATCAAATACTTGGCTGTCATGCCCTAAGATGCTAGAGGATGAAATCACTTTGGATTTTGAGGCACAAAGAGCACAGTCCGTTTTTATTTGGTTTCTGATCAATCAGTAATTATGCAGGAGCAAAGAACCCCAAGTCACTCATGGAACCATTGCGGGTCTGCCTAGTTATTAAGCCAATGGGCATTTCAGCCCCCACAATCAACAGTGGGACTCTCAGGATAAATCCCAGGCCACGCAGGGCATCTAGCCTCACCAGCCTACACTATTGAATCCTCAGTCCCTTTTATCATGAGTTCTCATCACTACAGCTAAATTCCATGCTCCCCCCTCCGAAAGCACCACAGGGGGTGCCAAAGCAGTCAGATCCACAGGAGGCACCAGCACTGATGGACCCAAAAGAGTCTTCAGCTAAGCGCAAGAGATCAGTGTCCGGAGGATGGTCAATATCACAGAGACCCCCGAGGGAGCTAGCACAATCATGGAGACAAGTATCCCACAGCATAGTAGGGAGCACTCCAGGTCACAGTCGCAACAACGATCACACCTCCCAGGCCGCATAGGGCACCTTCAATACCAATGTCTGTGTGCGCCGGAGCAAGTGCATGGCCCTAAAGCCGGGACCAGGAGGAAGGTGAACTCGGACACTGCACCACAGGACACAACGTCAACCATGACAGGCTCACCTCCCGATGGGGGCACTGATTATATTGCTATGGATCAAACTCCTAAAAGCCCCCCCTGCAACCTTTGCCACCAGATTACAGTGAGGGTTTCCACTTTATGATCTCAAAGGTATGTCTAGAGTTGGGCTCGACACCAGCAGAAGAAAAGACCATATGGAAACATTTATTAAAACCACTGTCTCAATCTCTATCCTTGATTTTGTGTGAGACTTCATGAGGCAGCACAGGTAAGGCAGATATAAGGAAGGGATGGTATCAACAGTAGACACAGGCATAGATGCAAGTTTCTATAATCTTTGTTTTGTATTTTGGTAAGGTTGCGAGAATTCCTGACTGGCCGTAACTCTAGAATGGGAGTAGCCTCGACTATTAAACAAATAACAAACAAGTCCAAGTCAGTCTAGTCAAAATAAAAAGGCCTATACCAACAAAAACCTAACCTTAGCCTCCTTCTCAGATGACAAATGTGCAAAGGGGATATAAAAAGGAAAAATAATTCAGAAGCACAGGGTCTCGAGAGTTCCTTTAAAGGATAGGTGGATGGCACAGTTCTATCAGTCTAAAAAGGAGAGAATACTCATATTCATCAGTACACATCGCCTTATAGGAGGAAACATACGATCATCCAATGCCTTAGTGTAATGATCCACCATAACCACTGTGAAAATGAAGGTTACCTTGACAGTGGTCCAATCATCGTGTACTCAATAATTCCTGATAAAAAATATTAATCGAGGCACCGGTACCTAATGTGGGTTTAATGCAAGGAAAGGGGGTACCTTGGAGAGATGGATAAAAGTGTATTTTCGCTCATATAGATAAATAATACTCTTCATAGTCATTATGTACTGTCTTACCTTTACAGACAGTGGTAATAGTGTGTTGCACTCAAGGCAATGCTTAAGTATATAGTTGCAATTGAGCTGCAGCAAGAAAACCTAGCGGGAGAACGGACAGACCGTTTACAGTCATTGTGCGTGTTGATCATGATTGAGTTTAAAAGCGCTGTGAGACTGGCCACCAGGGGGCGCATAGACAACCATGCTCTCTGCGTGAGCTCCGATGCTACGGCCCCATAAAGTGGATTGAGCCCCCACTTTTCGGAACCCCCCCTGCAGATGAAAAGCGAGTGGCTGCAGTGGAAATATCCCCCCCCTCTAAGTGAGAGAAATCCCAGAGAAAATCGGAGTGGGAATCCCCCTGAAAACAACACCAGAAACTATGGCTTGCCGGACCCAGATAAGCGAAAGCAAAACCATCCAGACACACGTGCCCTGAAGGGCACTGCAGCGAAGAGGAGCGACTTCACAGTGCCGCGGACGGGCCCCAAAGACAAACGCACCGCCACAGTCCCGAGCGGCGTGGGAACTGCAAAAGAAGCTCCGGTAATCAAGCGGACCGAGTAGGTGGGTGTCTTCGGCTGCGATGTTTCTAACCCACTGCAGCTCGGGACCCGCTCCTTGTCAAACCTGCAGTGAGGGAGTGCTCCGGGGTGGGCCTCGAGTGGTGGAAACTGTTAGAGGCTCCCTGTCCGAGGTGGAACTGAGGCGGGGGTCTGTGTGATGCTCCCGGTGTCCTCAGGCACTTCTCGGCTCGCACTGCCGCTCCGGTGATCCAGAAACCAATCCCCTTGAATGCGGCGTGAACCTCGCGGACCTGGGGGCTGCTGAAACATTAGGCGGTGTGCTGACGTCTTGGGACCTCCTCGCCACCAAACTCCTGCGGCCCCGCTGAGCCCCATATGAGATGACCTTGAAGGGCCCGAATGCTCCCACACCACCTACTGGAGCGCTGCACGGCCAAAGGAGGCCCTAGACCCCCCGCGGCCGCACAAGATACTATAAGCCCTGATTAACCCATGCAACACTACCCGAGTGGGCAGCGAGCGGAATAGGGGGCAAGTAAGGAGTTCACAGCATAATTATTTAGAGCGAAGACCAGACCCCACAGGATATTCGCAGAAGCAAACGACATTGCAGTACATAACGGCTGCCCTCACCCCAACAGCACAAGGGGAGAGAAAACCAGTGAGCCCTGACAACGCCACACCCTGGGACACCATCAGACCCTGGCCAAACCCAACTACTGCAGACTGACGCGCTGAATACCCCCTCACAGTAGGAGAAGCACAGACAGCGCACATCGACCCCCACCCGGTCCAATCCTCCGGACGAAACGGGGAGAGGGCACACCCCAGGGATCAAAAGCACCACCACCCCTCTCCCTTCCCTAAGTGGGGAACAAGCTGCAGTTAATCATACACTCTGGTACAAATACAATAGGAGTGGACCTGGCAACGGCCCCAACACCGCATCCCAATCCTGGAATCCTTCTGAAGACATCTTCCTTTGCGTCTGAAGCAACGCAACTCCACGGTTTGACATCTTTGTGAAAGCGGTAAGGGGACCAACCCAATACGCCATACAAACGGCTAAAAGGGAAAAGGCAGTGCAGGAAAACTGGACATTAAGCCACACGCTGAGGAGACATTACTGAACCTCCCCTGTTGCAGTGCACTTCTACACACAACGGAACCCCCATTAACAGCAACACTAATGAGCCACTGAAAGGGACAAAGATGAATGCTCAACCTCCCAGTGTTCAGGAAGACTTAGCGATATCCACTCAGGGCCTCCACCTAACGTTTGGACCAACTCGCCCTCATTGTGACCACTGCGTACCACTAACCCAACCCCCAAAGGTTACGTGAGCGTGAGACACAAACTAGCCCCATTTGCCTACATCCCCACACCAACTTGGTCTGGCAAATCTACTATGGCAGTGATGGATACCACACAAAACTATTTGGCAGCCACGAAAGGGAACATTGCAGCCCTGTTGGGTGAAATCAAGAACATGGGAGCCAACATAGGAGGCAAAATAGACAAGATGACACAAAGGCTGGACAACATGGAAGAAAGGCTTGACGGAGTAGAGAACAACCAAGCGTCCATAGACACCCTTGAAGCACAGCTCGAGCAGAGGATAACTGATTTGGAGCAACGAGAAGAGGACTTCAAGCTCAAGATGGACAACTTGGAAAACCTGGAAAGACTAAACAATCTGTGCATTTTCGGGATTCCGGAACGGGAAGGAGAAACTGAAAGCGATCTTAGCAAACGCTTCACAACATCATTAAGCTCTTAGTTGTGGACGATGCAATAGACAAACCCAAAACAGAACGAATCCACAGAGCCGGGGGTCCCCGGGTGGACCAAGATCGGTCCTCGCCCGATTTCATCACTTCCAAAACAAGGCCAGAGTCCTCAAAAGCTAGAGGGAGCGAGGCAATTACTCTAGGAGGTGCCCAAATATCAATATACCAAGACCTATCCTCGTTGACATTGGCCTTCAGGCGTATGTGTGGACCCCTCACAAAATGGCTGAAGGAGAAGAGCGTTCGATACAGATGGGGCTACCCCTTCTCCCTTTCCTTTGAATATGAAGGAACCAAGATAAGAGTGAAATCCAAAATAGAAATTAAGGCATGCATCTCTGAGCTATTAGGGCCCAGGGAAGAAGAAGGCAATCGAGAAGAGCCGAGACTGAAGACCGAGGATGGCACATCCAGGACCCCGGGAGGAAGCGGGTGAAAGGCTCGAGAAAGTACCGGAGAGGCAATGTCTCCCCAGAGGGGGACAACTGGATATTCTTGAATTTGGTAAGACGGAATCTACTCTAATGTTCAGAATGTGACTTGAATAAGTGGCCACTTTTCGAACTACAGTATGGCCATGACATGGAAAATTGGGGGGGGGGGTGTGGGGACACAAAGGGGGCTCAATTAAGATTGAGATATCATGTTAGGTCAAGGGGCGTGAAGTAACGGCCCCCACTGGTGGTTTGATGCAAGACCGGTGCTACCATTCGGGCTCGATCGGACGCCACCAACTGAATAAAGGAAGGGAGGGGGGAGGGATTGAGAGCAGATAAGGGGATGGGGTTGAAGCAGCACCTTTATTGGTCCAAAACGCTCGATATAGTGAGAAACTTAATGGGCAAATAAAATACTGGTCACGGATTGTAAGCTATTTCCCCACGAAAATATGCAATGGCACTGACTACTGATGTAAGGAAGAGCAATTCCGTAAGGGTAGGGACACTCAATGTAAAAGGGCTCAACTCTCCAACTAAGAGATCACTGGTATCCAGAGAATTCCAAAGGGCCAAGATGGATGTTCTCTTGTTACTATAGACAAAATATGCTAAGGGGGAAGAACAGCAAATCCAAGGGAAACGTCTGGGGATGGAGGTCTGGGGATCTGGGCCACTAAGGAAAGGAGGAGTGGGGATCCTTATCAGAAAGGGTATAGAACTTGAGGTAACCAAGACCTGGTCCGATGTTGAAGGGCGGGCCCTATTGGTGACGGTAAGCATTGCTAAGGTGAAGGTCACGATTGCCACACTCTACTCCCCCCAACACTGGACAGGCTAGATTTCTGGCTAAAACGATCCCTGAAATTATGCTAGAGGCCTCGGGCCATATCATTCTAGGGGGAGACTTCAATCAATGGGCAGACCCAACTAAAGATTGGAAACCTGGTAATCCCGACGCGAGAGGCCAAACTGGGGGTGACCGCATAGAATTTGTGGGGATGATGGACACATCAGCCTGCAGGGTGAGTGAGTTGCAGGCATTATCCTGTAAACATCAGTTTACAATTTATTTACAAGGATAAAGTTGTTCTTAAGGTCAAACCCTCTTTTCCACCAAAGATTGTGTTAGATTACCATTTAACACAGAAAATTGTGCTTCCGGCTTTCTATCCTCCACCTCACCCTGGCAAGGAAGAGGAAAGATTCCTTAGACTCAATCCGAGGAAGCACGTTCAAGTTTTCATTGGATATACAGGACACAAACTAGGTCTGTCAGTCACCAAAAAGACCCTATCCAGATGGATCATACTGATGGATCATACTGGCTATTTTGGAGGCCTACAGGCTAGCTGGGAAAGATCCCCCAGAATGTTTAGGGACTCATTCCACTGGGGGCATGGCAACCTCCTCTGCCCTTAAGAGGGGAGTTCTGATAGACATCTGGGAGGCAGCTACCTGGTCCACCTTCCACACCACAAAACATTACTGTTTGGACACTTCTAACAATGAAGGAAGATTTGGGAAGGCAATACTATGCTCCATTCTGGACAAATGACAACTCTCAATTCTTAATCCCCCTTCCAAAAGAACGTAATACTGCTTTGGGAGTCGATCATAGATGAGGAATAAGTGGGAGGACACAATCCACTCGAAGAACAAGTTACTTAGCCCTGGTAACGTTCTTTCGATTGGATGTTCCTCCCATGTATTCCTCATCGCCCTCCCAACATACACCACTGTAGAATTTCCGAGAATTGGACCTTGCGCTCTTTTAAGGTCTGATAATTTAAAGGCACTTATCAGGGCCATTAATTCTGAATATGGTGGCGAAAAAACAGAACTGAGGCCAACAGGCTCTGCGCGTGATATATGTACTCGACGATGACTTATGCCGAGATGGAAGCCCTCGAGGGATATCTAGTCGACCGCCTCGACGCACAGCGCCCTCTGCCGAGAGATCTTTTTTCCGAAGCAGCTAAAGCTGGAAATTAAGATAACATAGATGAGGAACACGTCGGAGGAACATCCAGTTGAAAGAACGTTACCATGGGTAAGTAACTTGTTCATCTCTTGAACCGCCCTCTCCCCCATTGGATTTTCATTGGGTTTAAAGTCCTGCTTACCTTAACGCTCTCTGGGGCTGTCCCAGGGTAGTGGTGTCTGGATTAGTACTTCTATTGGCCATCCTAGTGAACCCCACAGTTGATAGCTGTTCTTCCTTTTGATGGAACTTAACTTCAGACTCTGCCTCTTTCGCATGGTTGTATTTGCACCACACAAACAGAACTTTAGTACTTTTCCTGCACTAGCCAGGAGTGGGTCCTCCTGGCTACTCCCCTCATCGGGGACCTTTTGGGACATCTAAAAGACTACTAGAGACTTGGTACTGGGTAGCCCTAAGCATTTATATGTGCTTAACAGCTGTTTTCTCTACTTTAGCAAACACGTTTACTGTGTAAATAACTGCTTGTGATTCTAAAGTAGTAAGTTGTATTTGCGCGGGACCTTCCCGGTACAAGGTTGATTTGAACCTGCGGTTCACTCAACAGATTTAATCATGCTATCTATTGGACACCTTCAAGGATGAACGAGTGTAAGCTGATGCAGATAGATACATGTTGGAATTGTAAGGAGGTTGGCAACTATGTACACATGTTTTGGTCCTGTACAAAAGTGGTGAGTTATAGCGAATGGAGCTGGTGTTGGTTTGGTCACTTCCTCGTTCACCCCGTATGTGTGCGTTAGGGCTATTTCCACTGGGTCTCCAACTTTTGTCTGATCAATCTTACTGGGCTTACAGAGGCCTTTTAATAGCTAAAAAGCAGGGTTAGAAGTATTGGAAAAGTGATACTCATCCAACGATTGATAGCTGGCTACATGTTCTGTCCATTCTATCAAACAGCGATAAAACCAACTATCAGCGAAAAAAAGAATGGACAAATATCTTGCGATTTAGAGTGCCTTTAATGACTTATATGTTTGATGTCCCTTGGGACTCCTAACCCCGTCCCCCTGGCCCCCTCCCTCGTGTTTTTTTTCTTTCTTTCTCACCTGTCTCTCACCCCTTGTTCTATACTCATTTACCCTCTTAATTTTCTGTAAATATGGTGCTTTTTTGTATATTTTTCCACAGATTCTGGATGTTATCTTTTCATGTGAAATTCCTGTTTGGATTTTTTCTGAATACTATTCTTTAATGTTTAAGTATTATGTGTTCTCATTTCTGTCATTTATGTTAAAAGTACAATCAAATGTTTTTTCTTTTTAAAACAAATGCCATTGTACTTAAGATATTGCACGTGTGCCTTAGTATAGTATTGTAAATATTATTTTTGTAACTTCTCTGTGGGTTCGCTATCAAGCCTACTACATGTTAACTTTACTAGACAGCAGTGCCCCATTCCTCCTTGGTTCATCCTGGCTGCTTGGACAACAGTACCTAAGAGAGTGGATTTGCTTAACTGGGCTGGTGAATAACCTTGCTCAACCCTAGGTTGGTCTTCGCAAGTCCAATCCAAGTAGTGACTTTGAAAAACCCTCATAACACTTTCAAAAGCCAAGAGCTGTGTGAGGGGTCGAAAATGAGAGAAGGACAGAAGGTCTTTTGTATTACGTAAAGACATTTTATTAAACAAAAATGGGTTGGAAAAACGCCTCTCTAACCTTATTCTAAAGAGGAACTTCCCACCCTAGAAACTAAAACAAAGGATCTGCCTGTGTCAGGATGTCAGTAACTGAAAAGCCGTCCTTGTGTCCAAAACAACCTATCCTGACCCTGACACTTATAAACAAACAAAAGGTAAGGTAAGGTAATGCCTTCAACTTGATGTTAGAAAAGTGTTGATAACCAAAAGTATCAGAATTACACTAATGAAAATGTTCGCCATGGTAAAGACCTTTTGATCCAGAAGGTGGTTGCTTTCCTATGGATTCTTAAACAGGATGGCAAATGTCTCTTGCTAACAGTGTTGGAGGGGGGTTTATCCCGCCCCCTCATCACTCCCGTACGCACAGATCTCACTTGTGCTGAGGGTGGGAGACGTTCCCCCTTCCGATCCAACTGTAATATGTGTTAATTACTTATTAATTACTGACAGGGAAATCATGCAATTAGACCTTACTAACGCACGGAAACCCCTTTATAGGTAACTCACCAGACGCCATCTTTTACTAGGCTCGAAAGTTATCTTTCAAAGCCTGTCTCTCCCTTGGTCCCACGCCGCACACCACCAGCCCAGGCCCTCACCCCACTGCCTCCTGCCAGCTTCGCACAAACCCTGTTCTCCCGGAAGTTCAGCTATTCATTGTTGCAGCTTTTAGTGCTGTCCCAGAACAGATGAGTTCACTGCACTGTGTGAGACCAGAACAGGCCTTGCCTGAGAGCCCGTCTCCACTAACCTGCTCGTGCCCCTTTCAACCCCCACCCTGCTAAGCTGTAAACTACCAGGCCCATGCGCCTCGGTTCTTTGATACAGATACACATCTGGCCCCCTGTAGTGACCCAACAAAGACACCCTCGAGAGCCCCAACCCCAGACAGACATTTCTTTCTAACCATAACACTTGTCTATTTGTACCATGAGGCATTAGGTAGCTCAAAACCTCCAAGGTGGGCACCTGGGATGGGAATTCTAGGTTTATGGGTACCGGGGTGCAGATGGTACAATGCCTGCCTATAAGTTATGTATGAAATCTGCGAAGCACTCACATTCCTACCTGACTTTATGAGTGTCATTTGTCATGTTCTCAAATACTGTTTTGCAAGATCAGTTAGTCAGAGACGGTGTGATTTTGCCGGCCTGACCTTAACCTCGCAAAGATGAGCCCAGCTGACCCACGTGCTGCAGGAGTGACGTCTAAGCACTCACCAATCCCATGAGGTCAACACTTATGGATCCATGCTGCACCGATGATTTTATCTGATGGAGTTGCGGGATTGTATACTGTACTGTAATGTGATGTCATTTATGACGCTGGATGCCTTTTTAATGTGCTGCCCGTGTATCTGTTGGCAGAGCGATCTCCGGGCAGGAGAGTTCTCTGCATGCACAATTTATCTTATATAAACTTTGTTCTACTTGAAATCTCTCTCCTGGTCTCATTCCCTACTGGGGTGTGTCCATTATTCTGATTTTGGGATATTGTGCCTCATTATGAGCTACGGCCACGCTCGCTACCGGCCCTGCCACCCGCGATTGGGCAATAACCAGCCCATTACGAGTTGAATGGGCCGGTAATTGCCCATTCGCGGTTGGCTGCAATGCCGAGCTCCTGATCCCCATTCTGCCTCATAGGGCAGAATGGTGTTGGGGACCATGGTTGCACCGGCACTATTGATAACGGTGCTGGTGCAATCACAAGTTTTGCTCGCGGGTGCTGCACAGCCCGCCAGGTAAGACCTGGCGGGCTGTCAGGAACCAGCGAGCGGAACTTGTATCGCGGCGGGACGGTATGAATGGTGCCAGTGCCTTACTGGCACTGTTCATACCATCACCGCCAGGGTCGTAATAAGGCCCATTGTGTCGGGGAGGGGGCACCTTCAACAGTTCCTTGGTTTCTTTAATTGACTTACAAAGTTCTTGTTTAACTAAAAAGTTCTGTTCAAGCTAAAAGGTCTCTAGTAGTGTTTGTAAAAGTTCTGTATCTTGACTGATTACCTGGTGTACTCGCTAGTGTGAGAAACCTAAAGGTGTCTCACCCGCCAGTCCTCGGGGATCTGTCATCCAGGTGGCCAGGACACGGCCATCGCTTTTGGATCCAGTTCCTGGGGATGGACAAGTGCAGGAGGACCACCTGGATGAGGTGTCCCCGGGGAGTGAAAGTGGGACACTGAATGGTGAGATGCGGTTTCCCCTTCCCTATAACACCTTTTCACCATCCTACCAGGTAGGATATCTAGGAGTTCCACCCCCCCTCTCCCCCTATCCTGACACAAACACTTTACCACGGACAGCTCACTGTGAAAGAAAACAGTCTCAACTCCTGAGCCGTATACCCGACATGTCCCAACGCAAGGGTCAAGCAGAGTCGGGCAATTAATGATAATTACACACTCCTGGCTTCCATCACACTTCCCCACATGGATAAAAGGCAGAGCATGAAAGCACACTGAGCAAGGCAAAACACACGAGGAAGCGGCAGTTGCGAGATGGCAGTTTAATACGAGGAGAAAGACGGCAAGACCAGAAAGGGTTGCAAGATGGCAATTGCCCTTGGCCTTTTCAGAGGAAGAAAACCGCTACTTTCACGAGCCCTCAAGAATAAGAAACATAAGACCGGGAATTAAAGCTGAAGAAAGGTGCATTGTGTGTCGAACGTTCCCAGGGTTCTCCTGCATCGATAGCCGAGGCGTGGAGGAGCGATTGCCGCCGTGGTGCTGTCCTTGGCTCCCACAACAAAGCCGCACCAGTAACATAAGCACAGCCGGTGAGTCGGAGAGACTGATAGCAGACCGATCTGTGTTAAGACCATGGTTGCAAGCGGCAACATTGTATGAAGAAATCTGCAAAGAAGGTGTATGTGATGACCGTTGCGAATATAATTGAATATCCAAGGAGCGACTGAACTTTTTGAAACCAATGTAGATGCCATATACAGAGTTGTCCTGCGCCACATGCGAAGGTCTGTTATTATTGGTATAGGTATTGATATTGATCGTTTATTTGTATAGCGCCTATAAACACAGTTTTTCAAAGCTCTTCAAGGAAGGGAGGGAACATGGGGGGAAAAAATACAGTGAATAGTCTTACAGTCCTGGATACATTCAGAATGTGAAAAACAAAAATCAACTATCCTAATCAGCCCAGCGACATTTCAGATAGTGCAAGTGCTAAGATAATGATGAGGTGGGGAGAGAGAATGAGACGGACAAGTGGCTACATTACTATGCCTGATGGCAATTGAGGTAGTTGCGGAAAAATAACAAGAGGAAGGGGTTGGGGGGGATTGGATTGAGGGAGAAGGAGAAGAACAGAACAATTGACTATTTTACTAGGTCTGATGACAATTCAGATAGTGCTGGAGGGGGGAGCAGAGGGGTGGACATAAGGGGAAGGGGGGAGACAAACGAGGTGCTATCAGATAGGCCAGGAGGACGTAAATGAAAGAGTAAGAGAAAATTGACAATGATGGGGAGGGGAGGAGGGATGGGCAAGAGAATGAGACAGACAAGCGGCTACATTACTATGCCTGATGGCAATTGAGGTAGTGCCGGAATATAACAAGAGGAGGAGGGTGGGGGTGAGGGGATTGGAATGAAGGAGAGGAGAAGAACAGAACATGCAACTATTTTACTAGGTCTGATAACAATTCAGATAGTGCTAGAGGGGTAAGGGGAGGGTGGTAACAAAAGGTGGGGGGAGGCAGACAAGCGGCTACAAACAGGTCAGGTAACATATTTGAAAACCGTAAGTGCTATGGGTGGGGGACACAGGTGGGGGGACAGAGACAGCATCCCCGGGGGTTGGGCAGGGGAAGGGAGGGGCACAGACAGCATCACGCGGGGCTAAGCAGGGGAGTGACCATGACAATAGGCACAATATGAGTCTGGGCCATCCTGGGCACAAACTAGGCAGTGCAAGAATGAGGATTGAGAAGGGTGAGGCACCAAAATCAGAGTGATTAATAAAGTCAAAATCCAGGCATCTGCAACAGGTCGAGATGGTGAGAACCGAGGTGAGTAAGACACTCATGCAGTGCTAAAGAGAGAACACTGGGCAACAAAGGGGAGATGGGGGGTAAATCATTGAACAACACGGGGCAGCGGAGGGGGTGGAGGGATATCATGGAGCAACACAGGGCAGCAGAGGGGGCGGGGGACATCATTGAACACGGGGCAACAGAGGAGGCTCAACTCAAGACCTGGCAACGAACAGGGAACAAACGGGCCTTACTCTCAGGCCTTGGAGGCAGGCCGGCATTTGCCTGCCGGCTCACCCGATTGGATTAGATGATGAGAGTGACAACCAATCAGGGTGGGAAGGCCTGGTGTACAGAGGCCAGCTCCACTGACAAAGAAAGGGACAGCCATCTTGGAAGCCCTGATCGCAACAGACAAGCATGTTAAAGTCCAACAAAACTGCTTAAGCAGGCAGACGCCGTGGAGTACTTCATGCTAGCAATGTCACAGATTGTAAAATAGACTTCCCTCCGTTCAGATGTTTTTCGAATTTTCCAGAGCTAGCGCTCTCTGCGTGTCGTACAGTCTACAACAAAGCCCAAGGGCTTACCTTCAGTGTTAGTGGCAGGGGGCAAGGGCCTCCAGGCCACAAGGTGCAGGGCAGGGGAGACCTTCCAGGGTCAGGAAGAAGAAGAAATGAGTGTGTAAAATTGTTGTACTGTGAAATCGAAGTGGTCCTGCAACGGGACAAGCTAATAACCCCTGTGCACCTTCAAAAGTCTTTGATGGCTAATACGAACTGTAATTGGTGCGTGCCTGGCCGAGGGAGACTAATTGTGTAAAAGGGATCTGAACCAGAGGGGGATCCAGTGTGAATAGTGAATCGCCCTACTTGAATACTTGGAAAGGAACTTTTTTGTTTGTTTGATATATCAGGCCCTCTGAAGCAAGAGACTTTTGATAACTTAAGACCTGGGCGTAGAATGCCCTGATGCTTGTAATAGAACTGTGTCCTGGTGCCAAAGAAGCCCAAGAGTGTTCTGCCTTGTCCCGTGCTGAAAACGTGGAGAAGGGAGGTCAACGGCCTGAACATCCTGACTTATCATTTTGTGAACACTTCTTTCTTTTTCATGAACATTTCCCCAACCTATTTGTAAATTAGCGCTAAAGATTATAGGTTTTTTAGTATAGGCCCTTTTATTTTGACGAGACTCCACTACGACTGAGTTATTTTTTTATGGTCGTAGCTTGCTCCCATCTTGTATTTAGGTTTAGATCTGCGTTTATCACACCCTTGATAAAGTTCAATAAACACACTTGAACTGTGATCACTTGTCTGTCTTACTTTGTTACCATGCCTTCATTCAATTGTCATCTGCCCGGTGTACTCGCCTGTGATGACTTTTCTTTGGGAATCCTCAGATTACCTGGTGTACTCTTTACTGCCAGGAATATTTGTATAATTTCAATTGCTTGGTATACTCGTCTACTAGGACTTCTTATGTTTCACAGTTCCTTGATATGCCACAATAGCATATACCATGTAGTTCTGGGTATATCTGTCTGTGGTGATACTTTATTAAAATATACTTGCTCAATCTCTCCATTGGCTCCCAGTGGATGCAAGGATTAAATTCAAAACCCTCTGCATTGTCTGGGGCCTGGGTCCAAAATACCTTCAGCTATCCCTCCGCAAATACCTCCCCTCTCGAGCTCTTCTCTCCTCTACCTCAAACTCCCTCAGGATCAGTTAGTTTTTCAAAGAAACAAGCTGGGGCCAGATCTTTCTTTGGCTGGGTCCGCCCTCTGGAATAGCCTCCCTGCCACTCTGAAACCGGAAGCATCTCAAAACCTTCCTCTTTGCTTTGTCTCCCCCCCCCCCCCTTCTCTCCCCTGCTGATCTGTTTTCCCTCAGCACTGTGCACTTGGTCTACCCTCTGTCTTCCGGGCCCAGGTACCTGCTCACCCTGCCACCCTCCCGAACTGGCTCCAGGCCACTCTTTGCACTTTGGTTTGTAATCTGTACCCATACAGTACCCCCCCCACCCTTTTCACTTCCTGCACTTACCAGACATACCCTGTCTGCTGCCCTAAACCCAGCACTGGCCACTTGCTGGCTGCACTGTTTGTTGCCTGTATTATTTATTTATCTTTTCTTTTCTCCGTTCTCCGCACTTCACACTTCTCCCCCCTCCTCCATGCACTTTCTCCCTTTCCCTCTCCCAGCACAATTAGAAATAAAATATCAATATCAACCTTCTTCCCCACCTTGGCATTTCATGCATCTATATTTGATTGGGTTTTCTCTTATACTTTGTCTTGTCTGCATTCATGCATTCTTCTTAGTGAATCTTGCCTTTAAACCTTGCCTTGGCTACATTCAAACAAACTTTCTTCGCATATTTTCTGCATCAAACATTCTTCTTATTGGATGTTTAATCTGTACTTTGCTTTAATTACATTTGAAGAACGTTGCCGTTATATTTTTCTGCATTGGCACTCTTGTACCATTCAGTCACTTTTTGGCTCTGTTGTCGGAACGCCTCGGGGTTTACGTTTGCTTTGGGTGTACTCACTGGCCTTTTCCAGCATCTCCAACGTTGCCTGCGTCTCATCGTTATGGCCTCCTTCCATTTTGCGGAGTGTGAGGGCACCTCTCCGGTATCCAGCATGGCTCTGCAGTCCACCTGCTGGCTTTCTCTCGTAGCCTGGAGTGAAGACTGCTTTCCTACCCGTGAGGATCGGCCTCCCAAGAGCTTCTGCACTGCTCCTGGTTTCTGCAGGGCCTTCCTCTTTCGAACGCTGCATCTTTCTCCCTTCTCCGGTAGCCTTCTCTGCTTCGCCAGCTTTCTCGGCGAGTACCACATTCAGAATCCTTTGTGTGGATAACAGCATATCTTCCTGCACTGCTTGCTGCATCTCTATCCTTCTCAATGCAGCTGCCACTTCCAAATGTCCTGCTCGTTACAGGTTTTGAAAAACAACTAGTCCGCATGTTGCAATTCGAGCGCCTGTCATCCTGCACAAACTCCATTGTCGTCGTCCTCGTCCCAGTATTTGAGTGGTTATGGGAGTTGAAGTCCAAGACTTTGGGCTTTTAACACCTGGATGATTTCTCTAATGGATTTCACAAAAAGGTACATCATGATCAAAAGATGTTATGCGCAAGTTTTGTGTATTTGGGTGAAAGGTGGAAACCTGACTAACATTACAATAGACCATTAAGAACTTGGGTATCAGAGGGGTCTTCTTCAAGGGGAAGGGGGAACTCTGTGACACCTCCAGTAAAGTCATGACATCTCTCCAGCAGCTTTCTCCTTCCATGTGGTCCTCCCTCATATTACCGCCCCCATGGTTAGGATCAGGTAGCGTCTGCCGTTCCCTGGCCACATGGGAGGTCGTCACCACCGAGGAATCGGTGATGACTCCACTAGATTCATCACAGGTGCTAAGCGGACTAAAGCTGTGCCTTTGCCACATACGCCCCTGTCATTCAGCACCTGGTCTGCAGCAGATTGTCAGAGTTGGCCAATCTCAGACTACGTTTGGGACAAACCGTGCGTAGAGTTCACACTCTGTGAAGCTTTGAACCTGCTGATAGAGAGCAAGGGGCTGCCTGATCCCACCTTTGAACTTCAATTTGTGTAGGAGCATCAGGAGGGTGATGTTGGAAACCCCATCCTTATTTTCTCTGCCTTTTCCTCACCTGCCCCACCCTTGTGCCCAGTCTTCTCACCCACCCAAACCCTTGAGGACCCTGCTTCCTAATATTGCGCCACCCTTTTTTCCCATTGCCTCCTTTGGCACCACTGACTTCCACTCCTTTCCCATCTGATGTCCCATGTGCCAGACACCCTTGTCTCTTCGCTCAGAGGAAGAAGTACCCCAATGCCTAATTACATAAGGCAAATAACTGCTTAATGAAACGTCAATCCTCTGGGAAACCTTGAATAAAATATTTTCAAAGAAGAGACCTTTCACATCGCAACCAAAATAATGTTTCGCAATATTTGTCGCCACAAGCGGCAAGACTAGAGAGAATTCCACCGCCCCTAATTGTGCAGGATTAATCTGGGTTCATCCAGGGATGGAATACGTTTGATAACATCAGAAGGGTCCTGCACGTAATTGACAAGACTGAGGAGGGGAGGGGCTTCACCTGCCTATTAATGCTTGATGCAGAAAATCGTGTGAATTGGAGCTTTATGAATCAAACTTTGAGCAAAGTGAGGGTGGGGCTGAATTTCTTGAGGATGGTTCAAACAAACTACCAGATTCAGCTAGCCTGGGTTAAAGTGAATGGGGGGCTGACTGGGCCGTTCCCAATTGGGCGGGGAACCAATCAGGGATGTCTGCGCTCTCCCCTATTTTCGCTAGTGATGGAGCCATTCACTCGGAGGATAAGGGACAATAGGGAGGTGCAGGGGGTGAACTGGGTGAACTCGCAGCATAAGATGGGTCTATTCGCCAACAACGTGGTGCTCATGGTCACGAAGGCGGAAACGTCGCTCCAGGTGATAATGGTGATGAGTCCTTTTCAGAGGTGTTTGGGTTTAAGGTGAACTACTTGAAATCCGAGATATTGAACTTATCGGTGAGAAAGGAAGAGAGGGAGCGATTGGAGGCTAGCAAACCATTTCGATGGGCGGGAGGTCGGTTAGATATCTCGGATTGAACCTGGCTGCAACCGTAAGCAAAATAGTCAGGGCAAACTACAAATAAAAGCAAATCTCATGCACTGGAGGTGTCCATTTGTCATGGCTCGGTGGGATAGCCATCATGAAGATGAACATCATTCCCGGCTCTTACACCTTTTCTAGGCAAGCCCCATTCTTCTGCCGGGGAAGATGTTGAAGGGGATCCAGGAGGACATAATGGGCTTCATATGGAATGGAGAGAAACCTTAGATAGGGAGGAAAATAATTCATTCAGTAGCATAGTTGCGGGGGGGTGGGGGACATGTCGCCTGAATGTGGCAAAGTATTTCCAGGCAGACCAGTTGAGGGTTTTGGTAGAGTTGGGGAGGGGGAAACCAGAAACACTTGGTGGTCATGGAGCAGGCAGTGGCAGAAAAGAATCTCTGGAAAATACCATGGATAAGGAAGGGGGATAGGCCGGGTGGGCTAATGGAGAATCCAATCACGAGAAGCACACTAGGGATATGGGATTGGCTGAATGAGAGACTACACTTGGTTGTAGCCATCACCTCAGATCCCCATCTTTAGGAATCCTGCATTCCTGCCGGGAATAGATAGCGGGAGGGATACTGGAAATTAGAGATCAATTTGTGGCAGCTCGTCTAAATTCCTTTGAAGAATGTTGTAGGGAGCACGGCCTAGGAAGGGAAGAAGCCTATGCTTAGCAGCTGAAACATTGGTTGGGAACACCAACCGAGATTAAAGGAGCAACGAGCAGCTTGACAGAGTGGGAAAAACTGTTCTCCTTTAGTGAAAGTAACCGGGGGCTAATATCGGCATCTACACAATCTTAACCGATAAGGAGGGTCAAGGGCATCTGGAAGTGAGGAGCAAATGGGAGGTGGGCATTCACGGATAGGGAATCAAAGCAGGCTATCAGAGGGAGGTACGGCCCATACACATCGGAGCAGCACTGCGAACAAAAGTACAAATTACTGCATAGGTGGCACTATACGCCGGAAAGGCTCCACAAGATGTATCCTTCACACTCCGCAATGTGCTGGCAGTGGTGCAGGGAGGAAGGGACGGCGGAACATGTCTGGTGGGGGTGACCGCAGCTTAAAAATATTTGCCAAGAAGTGAAATAGACGTTGGGTGGGATGCTAGGCTTTGCCCTGGAGTTGGATGGAGCCTTGGCACTCCTAAACATTACAGGAGAAGGGGATGGGTGACTGGGAGGGCGGAAAGGGCTATTAAGTGCGAACCTGCTGATGAGCACTTGGGCGCTGCATAGTGAAACAATGAAAGCGGAGGGATCCATCAACTACTATACAATGGTACTACGCAATGTGCAACACTGTCAGTGTGGAATAAATGGCAGCCATTGTAGGGGGCATGATGGGGGAAGTTTGGTAAGAATTGGGCACGCTTTTTTAATTTTGTACTCAAAGACTATAGTCACTTATGTATCCCGAAGAGACTGCAGATACTTGGACTTTTACCGGAGGATAAAGGTTCAGCCCGGGGGTGGAGGGGACACTTGCAATATAGGAGCTCCTAGACGTGTGGGGTGGGAGGGTAGTTACATGGGGGGGACTTTGACGCAGTTTTTAAAATTGTTGATGAGCTTTGCTGCGCTACTTTTCACAATATGTGCATTCTATGTTATTGAAATGGTATGTGTACATGTGCTAATAAAGTTATGGTTGAACAAAAAAGGCTGTTCATTCTTTCATCAATGCTGATGGCTTGAGGGTGATAGATAGAGCACAGCTATTTCCTTGAATAGATCATTGAAGAAGTGTGTGCCATTATCCGATTCTAATACTTCGCACACACTCCCCAGCGGCGGAATACTTCTCGAACTAAATATATGGCTACTGATTTAACATCTGGATGTGCACATGGCCCAATCTCAATCCAATTGGAGAACAGGTAGACAACCATAAGATACAGGTATGTGTTCCCATGTCAGCAAAACTCTCTGTAATTCTCAAAACGGTCCACCGGGGCGTGTTAATGTGCCTCGCAGGGTCCTTAATATTTGCCCGCTGTACGTGTGACAAGTAGTGCAATTGACAACGAATACATTTAACGATTCCTGAATGTTAGGCACACGCCAGACCTCTTGTATATCCGCAGCGATGCATTGCTTTGACACATGTGAGGGGTTGTGCAATTGTTCAAAGGCAGCTGTCACTAACTCTTGGGGCATTACTACTTTACCTGCGATGACCTGTTTCCATATTAGGTCAATGGGGGATTGCATACACCCTCTCTTTTGCCACAGCAGTTTCTCCTTCTGAGATGCCTGGCCCTGTAGTACAATAACCTGCTTAATGGGTAATGCTTTGTATGGGACTTCTACTTGTAATTTCACACTGACCATTTCCGGATAGGCCTCTATTTTGGTTGCTTCATCTGCGGCTTTGTTACCAATATAGATTGTGTTAGTATGCTCCGCATACTTGACTGCTACAAGTGTAGGCCACGCGAGAGCGTAAATCAACCTGTCTAACAGTTCGGCATGCTTCACAGAGGAGCAGTCAGCCCTTTGAACCCCCATCTTCCACCGCAATATCGCAGAATGCACGGTGGTGGTGACATACACTGTATCGGAGTATATTGTAACCCAACAACCTTGGGATACTTCCAGCGCCTCAGAGGATGGAGTCCTGCCGCTTGGGCAGATTAATGTATAGGCAATCTCTTTTGTACCAACACCTCATACTCTATTCCGTAGGCAGATCACTGATGTTCCTGCGTGCCTCTTACCTGTCTCCTTTTCAATAGTAGCTGACCCATCAATGAAAAATACTTCCCCATCCTAGAGCACAGTTCCTTGTTTTCGGTATGTCATTCTCGGGGTCCTCATATGTGACAGTCATGTACGTCATCGTCCTCAGTGATTGGTTTAGTGATGAATGGGGCTGGGTTCACCGGCTTAAACTTAACAATGTGAATGGACCAGCTGGATAGTATTACACCATATATCGAGGCTATTTGTGTTGTCAGTGTGGATTTAGACCTTTCGAAGTTTGCAAATACTGTGTGTTGGCCTCTACTGCCCGAGCCTGTTCACAAGGGAACTTACTTTACATTACTGAGTCCAGTATGCCAGTGTAGTAAGCCAAAGGCTTATCACCCATAGTGCTTTTCTGTGTCTGTCCATCTGAATGTGAAAGCAAATAAAATGTGTGTGCATTGTCGGGGGTTGCTAACATTGGAGCCGTACTAATAACTTTCACCAGCCCCTGGAAACTAGTAAGCATCTCTTCAGTCCATATGAAGGGGCTTTTTGTCTTTTGGGTCTCTTTGAGTGCATGCAGTAATGGCCTTGTATATGTGGTGTAATATAAAATGTTACCCCTACAGTAATTGCACAACCCTAAGAACTTCTGCAAGTATTTTATTGTGATTGACTGGCGGGTGTTGCGCACTGCTGCTGCTCGCTCAGGCGTTACTTTCTTGGCATCAACGAAAATCAGTTGGCTTCCTGTTGAAAGTATTGCATTGTTGCTCTGTACACTTTGCTTGCAAGCAGTTTCAACAGCGTGATGTCCTCCCTGTAGTGCTGCTCGTTGGCGCTACACACCAATTGATTGTCATCGTATTGAATCTTCGTGGTGTACCCTGTTGAAGATACTGGTGAACTCGCAGCACCTCTGGGAGAGCCTTGTGTGTTGGAATCGCAACCCGTGATACGTAAACGGAGTGTGGTATTGGGAATAGGGATATAATGAAATGGAGAAGAATGCATTCTTTAGGTCAAGAACAGTGAATTGGGTTGCGGCAAAGAGTATATTAGAGTATCGTGGCTGGGTTCGGATCAACAGGGAACTCCTCTTGCACTATGCTGTTCAGGCGGCGTTAAATCTTGAATCATTCTCCAACTTGATGCCTTTGCTTTCTTGACGGGGTAAATTGCTGTATTGCAGGGGGAGTTTGACGGTACTATAGTGCCCTGATGCAACAAAGCTGTGACGGTGTCATGCATCTCTTCATCTGCCTCTTTGGACAACGGGTACTGTTGTATTCTGGGCAATACCGTGCCTGGTTTAAGGGTATTGTGTACTGATGCTACACTCCGTAAGAATCCTATGTCATGGGGATTGCTGGTCCATAAGCTGTCGAGCACCTGTGCTAAATTATTTGGGTAAACTGTGGGACACTGCCTGCTAGCATCATGGGACATTCCAATGCTGAATTATCACTTCACATGGACCGTCAACTATTTAAGGACATGGACGAGGACGGAGCAATAATATTGCCAGAGTGTGTCCCGACAATGGCTGGGCGGGATCAATGCACAAAACAGTGCACCATTCTCCTCGCTTGGCATCGGTCCCTTTCAGCGCAATCTTATCTTTTGGTACCACAACCCCTCCAAATCGAGTGTGATAATAGTTCCCAGTACATATTTTAGGGACTGAGCTGGCATGAACAAGAATTCTGATGGTACTCTCCATGATTGTTTGGTTACGCCTACTACGACATTAATCAATAGTGACCCCGTAAATAAACAAGCCTGAATGCACGTCAACTCTTCTAGTTGCTCCCTTGTTCCCCAATGCGTGTACAATAATCCTTGCTCTCACGTAACATATACGTGGGGTGGAACACACTATCCCTTCTTCCGTGAATTAGAGAGTCTTGTTTAATTTGCTTAACACATCCCTTCCTAACTGGTTCACACGGGACGCTGTTGAGAACATCAGGGGTGCTCGTATCAAACTATTACCTACCTTGATGGGCAGTACTTTTAGGAATGGAACAGATGTGATTGCCCCATAGAACCCTTGCGTGTCCATTACCTCACCCGCTAAGGGTAAATGCACCTCCCTAATACCTGATTTTTTTGCACCTTTGTCTACCATGCAATCAAATGGTTTAATTCCTATCTCCATGCCCACCAATGGTTCCTCTTCTAAGTTGGCATGTGACTGACAGGACAGGGAATGCTAGAGTCCTTTGTGGGCTGTCCTAGTCCAGATAAGTGTTTGTCCCTGGGAAGATAAAAGGATTCCCCCCTACTACACTGGCTCCTTGAGAATTTGTTAGTGCCGTGGGGTACAGCGTTACTGTTGGGTACTTGAGGGGCCTGTTGCTGCACTTGGTGTATCTTGTAAGCTGGTGTGCCGTTGAGCGCCGGTGCTGGCAGCTGCAGGAACTGTGGTGGAAGCGCAGACACGGTCATGTGAGGTGGTGCGCCATATGAAGAATTTGGGGGCACTGGGGCGAAGAGCTGTGGAAAATGGGTGGGGCACCGTGCACATACAGGGGCATTAACTGGTAGTATGCAGCCACCTGTCTCCTCCTACATTCCTGTGAGAAGTGGCCCATCCATCACATGTCCAACGCTGAACCATATGCCCACCCCCTGTTTGAGACCATGCCTCCAAAGCCACCTCTTCCTTCCTGGGATCCTGCAAAGCCGCCTCTGCCACTGGGGTACCCTCCAGGGAGCCCTTCCTGACACTGTCCTTAGTATCCACTGTTCCAGTCATACCCTCCTCCTCATGAAGGGGCTGCTCATACCTCTCCCACAATCGCCCTCTACTCTGTCTGCCCTTCTTGTGGCGCAGCTACTACCGCCCCCTCTACTGATAGCTTCTTCTGTACTAGTTTCACTTCCTCTGTCTGTACCCTCTGTGCTGTTTCCTTTGCCTTCCCTCTGAACCATTTACAATGATGCACAATTATAGTTTGTATCTCCACCCACCCCTTTGCTTCAATCCCCACCCCCTTTTCTAGTCCTTTCTGCACTTCCTTGAGGAGGCCTTTCTTAACCATGAAGTAGAAAAATGCTATGGTTGATCCCACGGATCCCCTGTTTCTGCCCTCCACATCTCCTGTATCAGTAATATATATTGGGCCAGGTCCTCCTCATCCTGCATAGTTTGTTGCATTAACGACTGGAGAGGAGGCGTATCTGGGTACGCGTGCTGCAGCGCTACCCACCGTCTGGCCCTGCAATCATTAAAATGGGATCAGTCATGACTTTCATCCCCTATCCTTACCCAAGGGTACCCTCCTTTGACCCAAATGTCGTCAGCCTGATCTCCCAACACTTCAGTGAACAAGCACTTCATGTCTCCCACAGCCAGAGTAATGCCTGTTGTCTGTTTCTCGAATGCGTATATCCACTTTACTGCACCCATGATGCCTTTATGAAATTATTTATATCCATGTGTGGCCAGGGTACATAGTGTGCCCTCCCAGGACTTTCATATAATGGCGGGAACTGTGTCCCCACCACCGCTACCGCCTTTTTCCCCCTTTCTTTCCACTTAACTACAACCACGCGCCCATAGCGCGTTTTTTAACCTGGCTCCCCACAAACTCTCCACCCACAGTGATATTATGAGTGGGTTCTTCTCGTCACCCCCAACTCATCCAGCGTATCCCATTCTTCGTATTCTGCACCTGCACCCATATCTTTGTCAGGCCGAACCGACTCGCAATCTAAACTTGCGGCTGCAGCATACCCCTATTCTGCCCTTCTGGATACTGTCTATCACTTTCTCTCTCCACATGTACATCCTCGATCAGTGTACTGAAAATAGTGAAAAAAATGTCCCCAACCGTCCATGCATCTGTTCAATGGGTGCTCTCTGCCAATCTCCACTATCCATCTTGAATCTTTGTAACTCTTCTTCTGTCCTTTTTCACACCTCGTCCAACTCCTTCTGATGCCTCCGCTCTAGTTCCCTACTCTGAGCTCGAGCAGCTGCAGGTGCTATGGGGTTTGGGAGATTCTGGTACTAGGCCAATGTCAAAGGAAGAGGGGGAGCGGTGGCAGGCAGCGGGACATAAGTGGGATTTGTGTATCCTGATGCTGCGCGTGTGGGATAGCACCCTATTGGTGAGGATGTGTTGCTTGTGCTGTAGCAGATGAGACAGGGTACCCCTGAACATTTGAGGCGGTGGGGCGTGGTTGGGTTCGGGACACAAGGTAAGGGTGGCCCGCTCGCTGTCTTCACAAGGTCAGGGGGGCATCTTCTAAATCCTCCATCTTCTTCCCTAGTTCCAACACCTCCTCCATGTTCTTTAACTTCTTCCCTTTATAATTTGCTGCTAGACATTTATACATGTGACCCAGAAACCTCCTTGTTCTTTGTACCCTGTTCTGGCCATGGTTTATACATTCCGACTCTCATCTCCGTCACCCACTCTTTATATTTAATTATCTTCTCCCTATACAACAGAAGACCCATTCACATATACTCTAAAGGAGTCAATGGCTCAATGTTAACCACCCTTAATAAAAAATGATGTACTTTGCTAATACAGGCGCTGGTCCAGCGGTGCCTTAACATCCCCTTCCCCTTAACCCACCCGTTTCCAATACTCCGCTCTCCTCTTCATCAAACCTTGCACACACTCGCACCTCACTGTTACCTCACACTGCTATATTCGCTCCCCCCTTAGAGTAACCATCCTCACTCCACCTCAATATATATACAACATACAACATAACTGGACCCCACCTTGGTCCATAACACCACAACAAAAACGCCAATAAAAACACCAAAAACGACTTTGTCCTCACACCGCCCTTTATATTGGGCAGAGGGATATCAGAGCCTCTCAATACACAGGGCCTCTACCCTTATTCCTCTCTTCCTTTTTTATCCGTACCGCGAGCGCTGTCATCTCCCACCAACCAGAGAGGATCCAGTTACTCCTTTTATCCCTATAGCTCGCATAATAAAAGATCCCAAAAAAAGAAATGCCACGTGATCTTTCCACTCCACATTCTCACACTCCCCAACACTCTCACACCCATATTGTTTTCTCCTGCAAAAGGTGCATTTACATCTACGTGCTCTACCGAGTTCCTTAATCACAGGGTCCCATTAACGGCCTGAGAAATCCGGGAGCAGTGCCCCACTCCAAAGAGCATACAGGTATTCAGACAACACGGCTCCTGCAATCCTCTCCAGTTTCTGCACCGGGGACTGGTCACTGCAGGTGGGCGTAGCCTCTCTGGTTTTGCGGTCACCGTGGATGGTCTGGGATCACGTCTGGGTCTCCAACTTTGTAAGGCAAGACGATCAGACAAGATCCTCAGGAAAAAAAACTTGGTGCATTACTTTGCAAGGAAAACACATTTATTTTGTGTACAAAAAGGAAAAAGGTGACAGAGGGTCCCGTAGAACCCGACTGCCACAGAGCTCTCGGTTCAAAGCAAACCTGGTGTTCTAAAGAGAGACATTGTCACTGATGACGCACAGAGTAGAGAGTTTTCATCCTTCACCGTCATTGGCTACCACCTATATACATACTACCAGCCCCCTATATTCCTGTAACAAATGGGCCACACTCTACCACAGCCCTCTAACTTGTGGTCTCTCACTCCGTGACCTTGGGTTCCCGCTTCCCGATTGGCGGACCTCCTTAAATGTTACCCTTCCCATGGGCCTAGTCACATGATGGGCATCCTTGTCGTTAACTTGAGCTCAGTGGATACTGTAAGGAACTCATGGTGGCAACAGTAAACCGACACAAGTGATTACAGTTCAAAGGTGTTTATTAAACTGTATGAATGCGTGAGAAAAACGCCTAATCTAAACCTAACTTAAAGATAGGAGCAAGCTACAACCATCAAATAATAATAAGGCAGTCCTAGTGGCGTCTTGTCAAATGAAAGGGTCTTATACTAAAAAAAACGATAAGTTACAAAATAGTGTGGGGGTGATGTTCACCAAAAAAGAAAAAAGTGTTCACAAAATGATGTCGGGATGATTTATCTGGTGTCTCCCTTCCCCATGTTTTTAGCACGGGACAAGGCAGGACTCCTGAGCACAACACACAATTGGGCTTCTGCAGCACAAGGTTACAGTTCTTTTCAGCGATATCAGGACCTTTTGTGGCCAAGTCTTTCATGCAAAGTATCTTGCCTCCGAGAGCCTGATGTGTCAACAATAACAAAGGTTTCTTTCCGTAATCTTATGTTGGGTGATAACTCTTCACCCCTGGATCCCCCTCAACCCGGCTCCGATCCTTTTTTTTTTTAATGTTAGCCTGCCTCACTCGGGTTCACTATGCTTTATCAAATTGCGGGATTCACTTCCCATAGTTTTCCTCTTGATTACATGTCAGACTTTCGATTGTACTAGGGGTTTTACTCGACTCTTGTATGACCACTTTGACCTTTTACGTTTAGCTCTCCTAGGGCATCCTGGTATCTGTAGTTTTAGCAAAAGTGGACTAGCCAGAGTCTTTCGAATGAAAGCCCACGTGGCACTGGACCACTCTGCAGCTTGTCTATCCCTGGGCTTTCTTAAAAGTTCAGAAACACACAAGTTCTTTTTTTCCCTTCAATTCATATCATGTTGTTGTTTGCAACCTTGTCTCAACACAGTTCGGTTTACTATTGGTACTCCCGCCGACTTAGGGGCTGTGCTGAACTTCTTGGCGTTTTTTCTCTCTGGAGGCAAGGACAGTACCATGGTAGCAAGTACGTCTCCCACCTTGGTTATCATTGTGGGAGGGCCCTGTGCTTTGTTGACATCTGTTACACCACATGTAAGCTGTAGTTTCCGGTCTTGGGATTCCTTGCACAGAGGCTTTGTGGGTCTGGGTCGAAAAGGGCAAGGGAACTTCCCTCCTTATCGTCCTTTCAAGTCTCGCCGTCTTTCTCCTCCGTTTGAACTGCCATCCTGGAATAGCTGCCTCCTCGTGTGTTTTGCCTTGCTCAAAGTGTGCTGTTGTGCTCTGCCTTTTATCCCTGTGGGGAAGGGAAAGGGCCATCAGGTGTGTGTTATTGGCAAAACAGAGGTGATGGCTGGAAGGTTTAGAATAAATCTTAACCTCTGACATTGCCTTGAGCAACCCTCCAGACCATCGTTCTTCGACCTGCCAAGCCATTACAAAAGGTTAAAGACCATATGCAAATCGGGATTGGCCCCACCCCCAAAGGGGTAGTCCAGCCCGAACTGCTAGGTCACATCCCTTCTGCATGAGACCAAACGCATACCCAGACATGTTTCAACCTTGTTGGTCATCATAGGGAACCAGCCTGCACCTCACTGAGGAGGCCCAACAAGGCTGAAACATGTCTGGGGTTGCTTATGTTCCCGTGTAGAGGGGACCCGGCCTAGCAGTTCAGGCTGGGCTGCTACCATTGCTGGCAGTACCTGACTGATTTGCATATGGCTGGACCCCTTTTGAAATGGTGCACCCAGGCTAAAAACAGTGGTATGGAAGGTTGCCCAGAGCAATGCCAGTGGTTCAGATTCATTCAAAACCTTGCACCCATCACTTTTGTGGTTATAGTGTGTAGTTATTGTCCATTGCCTGACTCAGCCTGACTCTTGTGTTGGGACATGTCCGGTAAATGGCTCTGGTGTTGGTCCGTTGTCTTTCACAGTGTAAGAAAGTGTTTGGGTTGGAAAAGGGGGTGGGGTAAAAGCTTCATAATATCCTACACAGTAGGATGGGTAAAAGGTGTTATAGGGAAGGGGGGGTACTGTGTCTCACCCAACGGTGTCCCACTCCTGCTCCCTGAAAACCCCCCCATCCAGGTGATCCTCCCTCACTGGTCCACCCCCAGGAACTGGATCCAATAGCGATGGCTGTGTCCTGGCCACCTGGATGACAAATCTCCGGGGACTAGTGGGTGAGGCACCATCAGATTTCTCACATTACCTGTGAGGTCAAATTGGTCCTTTAGAGTAATGGAGACCTTCTCTTGATACCAGACATTGGGGTGCCGCCAACATTCATGTGTCGTGGGACTAAATTTGTTGGCATCACCTGTTGCTCCTCAGACTCCAAATCATGGGATGCTTCACTCCCGGCTTCCCCCTCTTCATCTGCCCCGCCATGGAGCTTCACATGTGTCTCTTGAGGAACCCACTAATAGCCAATTTCTAATGGATTTAGGTGTTCTGTTTTAGGGGCATCTGTTGGGTCATATGGGATGGCCATTGTTCTAGGGGGCGATAATGTTCTAAATCGAGGGCGGGCTTCTTGGCAGCTCAAGACCTTTACCCTGGCTCTCATGAGTTTATCCTTCGGGACGGGTGCAGCCCTGCCCATGCTTTGCCATTCACATTCCTTTCTGGTTTCACAGGCCAGTAGGTCGATACAATCACATTTTTTAAGGCCTTTGTGTTCTGTTTCACTGTTGGTGCTTGGGGAGGGGGATTCAAAACTCGTTGCCATGACATCCTGCTACTTTCACCAGGGCGTGCAACATACTAGGCCTCACTTCAAATATGGCAGTTCTTCAGTACTTCCCTCATGTGGGTCCAGGGCCTACGTTTACATCCTTGTACACTATATTTCAACTACTATACTTCAGTATCACTTGTGCCCTATGCTGAGGCATACCTATGTTTCCATAACTGCTACAAAACACTATATTTGTTATTCCCACTTTGCATGTTCCACCCCCTACAGCCATGCACGTTAATTTCATTGTGCACTAATATATTTTCCACAGCCTAAATCGTTTGGGTGGGCATGGGAGCTGAGCTTGCATCCCAACGGAGATCTTATTGGTTGCCATTCACTTACTGCCTCTATCAGGCAGTGCACACACAAGTTCCTCTGTCTGAGGCACAGGTACGTCTAGCAACGCACAATGTTTACTAATGAAGACGTATTAAGCTGCCTTAGAACTAGAACACAGCTCATTGGGCGGTAGGTGTTAAAGGAAATGGGATTATCAAGTGGGTATGCCAAGCAATATTTTGCAGGTTTTAAATTGTGCTGTAAAGCCATGCCCACCAAGGTCAGAGGATGTGCTGTTAGGAAGTTCTTTGTTAGTGTCACCAACTAAATGTATCATACGACCCTTCTTCATAAGGCTTATTGTGAAAAACCCTACACAAATTCCAATGTTTGGAGGACACATTTTTGGGATGGGGATAGTATGCCAGTTTCGCTGTATTTCTACACAGTTGTCTGGAAATACATTCTTTTTCTACCTTTGCTGCCTGTAGTTGCTTATTGGATTACTTGGTGATTGTGAATTTCTGTAATGGAATAACAATGGATCCCACTCTGAGAAATGTGGGGAGGGAAAAGGAGGGACAGTGACCTTTTGGGGGATGGCCTTGAATGGGCTGCAGCGCGCCATGTCGCTCTTCGCTGTGCAACATTCAGACCTAGATCCAGCTCACAAATTGCAGTGCACAACCAGTAACTGTGTGGTGATTTTACAAACTGGGTCCTTATAATGGAGAAAACTGTAGGAGGGCTACAGGAGGTGCTTAAAGCCTTCAGTTTTTTTCATGGAGTACTACGTTTAGTGCAGCCTTCAAGCCGTGACACATTTATCGGGGCATATTGAAATAATCAGCCCGGGCATACAGAATCGCTCCTGTGTAAAGGTGCAAACAACCTTCAAAAGGTAGTACTGGGAACTCTGCAGAATGTTCATATCGGACGAGACCCCACTGCAACCCAAATCTTAAATAGGTAGGTGAAAAAGATAAAAGAAAGATTAGGAGTCAAAGTAGGAAAGAAAATGTGGCTCTAACATTATCCCGGCAGTTATAAAAAAACAATTAATTACAATTAAACACAAAATATAATAAAGCAGTAAAAAGGTTAAAAAAAGGAATTTAAACTTGCTCAGTGGTACTGAGATTTAACGTGGGGAACAATGTGGAAAGGGAACGGATTACCCTTGCTCGACTTTTCCCAAAATGTTAAGTCCACTCATTTCAATTATTTAGTCTTTTAATTAAGAAACCCCAGGCCAATATCAATGAAGTGTTGGTTTAGGTGGTGTTTAAACCCAGCTCTCGCGACTGCTTCTCATTCCAAGGACCATACGACTTCTCAGACCAAGGGCCATGTGGTGTCCACTTGCCAAACACGAGTGATTCCCGCTGTGACGAATCGCCAGGTCGCCCCTTCTTCTTTGGTGCAAAGCCCCTTCACGACTACTGTTCCGAGAGGAAATTGGTATATTCATACTACATACCAATTCATCCAATTTCTGTATTTCTGGACACAGCACAGTAATCCCTACTGGGACACGGAGATGCATAAAGTAATACAAAATGCCACGCAGAACCAACATGAGCGGTCTAGACTTGAAACAAGTACTGAGTGAAGAAAGCAAGGCAGGAAGAGCCCGCCTGAAAATTGTCTAGAGCAGTCTAGTTGTTGCTCATTGTTCCAAGAGTAGTAGAAATAGAGGAAGGAAACCAGGAACTGTTGTCTATTCCTCCCTGAAGGAGCAGGGAAGTCTTACTACAGGTGATGGGGCTATGACCCAGAGACTCTGCCAAATAAAGAGGTAACCTTTGCATGCCGGCTATGGACAGAGATTGCCCAGGAGAATCCCCATGCAAAGGACTGTACAAAGAGTCTATCCTTCTCTGGAGAAACCAAAAACTCAGCTTGCCCTGGAGAAGTATAGGGTTAGACCAGGGAGCCCAGAATGGGCGGAGCTGTTGCTGAGACGGTACAGTGAAGAACGACCACTCGCAGAGAAAAGACTGTGCCTGAAGGTTGATACATGTGGGATGAGGAAGCTCCTCCGTTTGGAGGAAGACGGACAGTGAGCAGTGGCCACAGTTAAAAGGTCGAAAAGAAAAGTTGGAAACCCCATGGCAGCCCGCAGGCGTCCAGGAAGACTCGAGACCATCGCGGACCTGGAAACAAGGTACGCAAATGGGTGGGGAGATGCTGGGTCCCCTCGAAAGCAGTGGAAGCAGCAGAAGTAGTAGTGGAAGCCGTGGAAAGACCAGGGTAAGGAAGCCACTTCCCCTGGCATGGTGGTTTGGCCCAGGAAGACTGTTAATGACTGCAGTAAGAGACATTAGTATAAATGACGTTTAAGAAAAGACTCGGCAGGAGGACGGGTTTATCAGTGCGAGTCTGGGATCCACACCCATAAAGAAACCAGCATCCTCGCTATTCTTCATAGTCTCAGTACCTTATGGACGGTGAAGGTCAGTCTGTAAATTGACCAGGGGAAGGGAATCCTACCGGCTGGTGACTGTTAGGAGGAGGGTGACGCGCCCGAACTTTGCGTTTTGGATCTTCTTGAGCATCCGATTTCTGGAACTTTATTTTTTTACAAAAGCTACAGAGAAATCACTTTTTTTTTTACCTTATTCTTAGTTTCGAGTGTAAGGGACGGAATTATGTTTTGGACATAGGACACATTTGATTTGACATCCTGACAGAAACACTAGTAGGTTTGGTTACTGTAGGGAAACCCCTCTTAGCTCTAGGTCAAGGTAGATTACCCAACCCACTTTTACTAGCAACCAAAATGCCACTATTTGTGTCCGCTTCATGCTTCCGACCCTTCAAACTGCACAATCTGAGATGAGCTGCATGCCCCAGTATGTCACAATGCGTTTGTCTCGGGCAAAAAACCTTGCTCATGGGCAGTGCATTCCACACCGTGGTGAGGTGCAGTTACCTTCTCTTCAGGCATATCAGTGATTTGGATGGGAGAGGAAACAAAGTGGAGGTCACTCAACCAGACAATGGGATTTGCACTGGGACAGTGTTTCCTCTGTGTACTTTTGTTGACTGGTACTTAACAAGCCAGTTGAGCCTCTTCTCTTTTTATGGTAATAAAATGAGTTACATTCAACTGGGTAATGTTCACCACACTAAAACACATATCGCATGCACTATGTAAAAATGCCAAGAGCGGTTAGCATTATTGTTCTGGCTATAGCTTGGCTGTCTATTGTTAATTTGGCGCATCCAAGTGGATATTTTTCTGTTATTTGGTGGGATATAGATGGAAGCCGAAGGATTCATGGTACATTCATATATGTTTGATTTAAGTTTATTGTGAGACTAAACTTGTTTTATTGTGATACTGAGCAGTGAAATGTTGCCTAAATTTTTATTAGATATGTAATATGTTTGAGTACGACTTGTTTTTCTTTACATGCCTTCTCTCCTATGTAGATTTGTTTAGCAAAACATAGTTTTTCTTACTTGACACTGTATATGTGTCCCTACAGTGGATGCTGGAAATATGAACCATTTTGAGAGAACCGAAAGGAACATAAGGCAACCACAGCAAGTACTCTGGAAGCGTTCTCAGCAGCAGCGCTGCAACGGACAAGAACCGTACCGCCTCAGCAGGTAAGACCACTTACACTAAATGATTGAAGCCTTGTAACACAGACAATGTTGTATACTCTTCATTCCACATGAAAGCTCCTCTTGTCCGTTAATTATATTTTCTCATTTTGATTGACCAACATAATGTTTTCATCCCATTTTGCCTTCTTGGGCTTTTCTTTCCTACCTTTTCTGCGTCCCTGCTCTCCATCTCCCCTCTCCCTCCCGCTTTCTTGTGGGTCTGTTTTCCTCCTCATAGCCCACCATTGGCCGCCCACCTCGCTACTGTGAGAGTGCTCCATCCTGCAGGCCCTCCCTGCCCCCCATTTCCATCCCTTTCCTTGTCCCTTGCCCCCTCCCTCCCTCCCTCCCATCTCTTCTTTGGCTTTTCTTTCCTACTTCTTCTGCATGCCTGCACTCAATATCCCCCCTCCCCTGCCAGCTTCCTTGTGGGACCATTTGCCTCCCCATAGCCCTACCCCTAGCCCCACTGGCCGCCCTCCGCATTAGTACAACCCCCTGGGCAGCCCCTTCAGTGAAGGGCCCCGAGGCAAATGGCAGCTCCTACAGTTGCAGCTCCTTGCGCCACGTCTAGACAGAATTGTGAGGATTGGCTTGCGTCACATCTGGATAGAATTGTGAAGTTATGTACCACATATTCATAGAATTATGAAGTCTAACATGTACCACATCTAGATAGAGATGGCCTCAAACAACCTTACTAAAAAAATCTTACCCTCTGCATACACATCTCATAATCTAGCTAGGCAAAGCCATACCTCTAATGCACAGCAGACCTCATGCACTTCACTACACTGCAGCGGCAGGGCATACCATACATAGTCTTGCACAACAGCACGTGATGGCTCCCAACAGAGAGACACACCTGAGTGCTCAGCGAGCTGTATGGACCGAACTGGGGCTGCCAACAGCACATCACAGCTCTCTTGCGTTTCTCCCGTTCAGTCCTACTAATCTTCCTGCCTTCTTTCCTTCACGGATCTGCCAGAGCCCCAGGGGACCACTCTGGTGGTGATGATGTGCGGTGTGGATACTCTTTAACCATTAACATTGTCTACCTTTTTGTGAAACCTAGGCCTTTTCTCCCACTGTCTAGGAATTCCAAATCTAGGTGTGTATTTCTCTAGCATGGGGTCTGGCATAGATTCACATGCTCATGAATATTAGGCTGGGAATCCTCTGTAAAAGAAAAAACAGTTTCACTTTAACTTACAAACTGTATTTCTCCTTTAAACCATTGACTGTCCTCTGAGTTAGACTGCCCCCATCCAATGACAGTCCTCTCCCTAAGCCCCTCCTCTGGCAGCCATCTTCAGATTTTTACTGCACGCTTCAGTGTTGGGAGTCCTCGATTGTGCTCTGCGAGCTACTTCTATGTTTTTTCGTGTTTTCGACAGAAACAGATTCTATTTTTTTTCCAAAAGAGCCTGTGTGCTATTGTCTCCATCTGCCCCAGCTGCGATCCATTGTCGAATTTCAGTGCCCCTCAAGGGCGAAGTTCGTCGAAGATTCCAGAAGGTCATTGGGCTTGCTTCGCGCTCTACGACCATGATGGAGGAGGAGGAGGGAAGGTCCTTCTTCAAGCCCTGTGCCAAGTGCGGGCTACGGAATGTTTGTGGAAGACAAGCACCTGCAATGCCTCTCCTTCCTGCAACCATACCATAAGGAGGCAAAGTGCCAGACATGCCCTAGGTTCTCCAAGAAGACGGAGGACAGGCACAGTAGACTGGCAGCGTGACTTAACTCTAAGGCCTCTGCCCTGTGCTCTGAGCAGGGTCATGCCTCACCCAGGACCGGCCGGTATGAGGAGCAGTCTTCTAAGTCCTTTGAGGGAGCCTCATCTGTGGGGGCCCAAGACAAGGCCAAGAACCGCAAGTCTGAGTCCACCTTATTGAATGCGGAAACGGGTCCCATGGTGGATAGGGCATGTTCAACATCACCCGCTGCCTCCATTGCCATCCGTCAATCGAGCTCGTCCTCAAAAAGGAAATCTACCCCAGCTAAACTGCGGGAAAAGTTAGAGAAGCCACGGACGGAGGAGAAGACTGATCTATGATCTACCCAAGCAGGCCCAAACGGCACAGGCTAAGACTTCTTCGACGATAGAGTTGGTGGCAGCTGCTTTCATGACGGATAAGGGTGCTGACCCTGTGAAGGTAGCCCCTGCAGCACAGAAGGTATCCCTAACCCCAAGGTGTGACACTGCCACAGTGACTTTGTCAAAGTCTGCTGGCACTCCAGAAGAGGGGGGGAAACCAGGCTCAGGCCCTGGTTCAAGCCTCGCAAGGTGAGAAAACTGTTCAAGCCCCGCAAGGTGGGAAAAAGAGGGGGGGGTGAGGAGGCCCCAAAACAGCCTTCCCAGGCCGTGGGCCAAACAATGGAGGTCTCGTCCACAGACGACAAGGACTAGGAGTCCTTGCACACAGTCCAGGAGGACAACAGGAACGGTGACACAGGACCTAGATTCCCAATCACGCCATCTCAGCCGAGGGATGTGCCTCTGGTCATTCTGTCGACTCTTCATACCTTGGTGTCAAATCTAGAAGATGATGCCACCGGGCCCGGTTCCAGTGGTGCCACCAGTGCCATGTTCATCCTCCAACGAAGAGGAAGTGTCATCCGACAGCCTTTTTCAGCCTCCACTTCTGCGTCGGGCTCCTTCTCCCCCAGCAGACCTAGACACGGGTAAGGGGACGAATACGGCACGACGAGGATATCGTTGCAGCGGAGGGCAAGTCTCTGCATTTGGATGGACCAGTTGGGGTCATTTCACTCGTGATTGCCAGAGCCTCCAAACTTTTTCAGTGTGTGCCCGAAGAAACGAGGAAGGAGTGTTTCTTGTACGAGAGGCGCCAGGCTAAGAGGAAGAACCCTTGCACGGCTCCAGCTAAACTGGATAGGCTGGAAAAGCAGTATCGGGTGCCGGACCCTGCACCCAAGTGCCTGCGGTCGCAACCATTGCCGGATTCAGTGGTATCGGCAGCCGCAAGGAAACGGTTGGCTAACCCGTCCTCATCTTCGGTCCCATCCGGACAGCGAGGGGAAAAAGATGGACGCCATGGGACAGAAGGGGATTTACACTGCGGCTTCCATGATCAAGGTTGCCAACGCACTGACGACCCTAGCCAGGTACGACGTGGAGCTGTGGTACAAGCTGGGGCCTATTCTGGAGTTCCTTTCCGACGATAAGAGGATGGAGACAATCACTCTTTTCCAGGAGGCGGAAGTTGCTTCTGATCATACCATTACAGTGGCGTTGGACGTCGCCGACATGGGGTTCTGGCAGATGGGGGAACAGTTTCTCCCTTCATGGACAAGGATTGATGAAGGCCACGAATTTCCGGCAGACGGTCCAGGCGAAGGTGTTGGACATGCCCTTCGATGGAGAGAACTTGTTTGGGAAGGTTATTGACGAGTCCCTCCAGGTCATCAAGGCGGATACGGCCTTTCCTTGGGCACTGTTCACAGCAGCAGCGCTCTTCTTTTCGCTCCTCCAGGGGAAAGGCGAGCAGGTCTTCCAAAGGTTTCTCCTCTTAGTACCGTCAGCCTTCCAGATCCACGACCCGGAAGCCTACAGCAGATGTTCCCAGGCCTATGGAAGCGGAGGACAGGATCGCCATCGCCGGCAGGGCAGGATGCCGGCTCCGAAACAGTCCTGAACCGGCTGAGAGATCGGTGGGGGGGGTCCCACGCATGCACCCCGGTGGGTGGCCGTCTGACTAGGTTTGTCAGCGAGTGGAAGATCACCACCGACAGCAGGGTGCTGGACGCTCTCACCCAGGGACACACCCTAGAGTTTCAACACAGGTGTCCGTGGATCCCACTGGTTACCTGTCAGGAGCAGCACATCCCTCAGCTCCTGGAAGAGGTACGGGCAATGCTGCAAAAAGGGACGATAGAGCTAGTTCCCCAACGGTCTGGGGCTTCGGAGACTATTCCAGATAATTTCAGGTTAGAAAGAAGACAAGGGGCTGGAGGCCCCTCCTAGACCTGCAACATCTCAACAAATACTTAAAGTCCCAAAAGTTCAGGAGGATCACGTTGCAACACGTGTTCGGCCAACTGGAGGAAGGAGACGTCTTGACGTCGGTGGACCTGGAGGATGCCCATTTCTACGTCCCCATTCACAAGAAACACTGAAATGGCCAGCACTACCAGTTCAGGGCCCTACCTTTCGGATTGAAGTCGTCCCCCAGTGTGTTCCAAAATGCCTGGCGCCGGCCCATCAAGGTCTATGGGGTATGCACGTATGACTACTGGCTAATCCGGGCCTGCTCACGGGAGTTGGCCATCGGACACACAGAGGTGACCGTCCAGCTACTGACGGATCTGGGATGCTCCGTCAACTATCCGATGTCCTGCTCGACTCCATCGCAGACCGCTCTATTTCTAGGGGCCAGACTCCATACGATGTCCTGCCTGGCATCACCCACAGAGAGGGTTGTGACCATTCAAGGGAAGGTGCAGTGGCTGTTGTCAATGAAGACTGCCATGGTGCAAACCAAGTCGTTGCTCGTGATGTTGTCCTGCATCTACCTCATCCGGCTCTGCAGGTTGCAGATGCAACCTCTACAGGAGTTCCTGACCCTCGCTGGATACAGATGTCTGAAAAATTCATGGACAAGATCCCGCTCAACAAGGAGTTCCGTCGGGCGATAGGTTGGTGGGATGTCTGCTCCAACATTGCCCGGGGCACAGGGTTTCAAAACCCGCAATACCAGGAGACAGTCAACACGGATGCATCCCTGGAAGGCTGGGGAGAGCACACTGGGCGTCTGCACGCCAGAGGCCAGTGGCTGCCAGAGGAGAAAGATCTCCATATCCACATTCTGGAGCTACGGCAGTGTTCTGGGCCCTCAAGTTGTTCCTTCCATCTCTGAAGGGCAAGGTGATGAGGATCTTCACAGAGAACACCAGCACCATGTTCTACATCCAGAATTTGGGCTAATCTATCCCCAGCTCTCTCCAAGGAAGCGCAGGACTTGTGGCGCTGGGCCGTCGTACAAGAGATGTTCCTCCCTCCCCACCTAGCGGGAGTCAAGAACACCATTGCAGACTCCCTCAGCAGGGAATTGCGCTCCTGCCACTAGTGGGAGCTTTCGGCAGGACCAGTGGCCTGCATCTTCGCCAAGTGGGGCATGCCCCAGATCGATCTGTTTGTGACGGCGACAAACTCCAAATGGCAGAAGTTTGCCAGCAGATTCCACCAACCTAGGAGCCTGTGGCACGCGTTCTCCTTCCCGTGGGAAGGGATGTTTCTGTACGTGTTTCCTCGGTTGCCTTTCCTGCTACGAGTCATTAACACACTCAAACAGTGCTAATGCAGGATGATTTTCATCGCCTCGGCATGGCCGAGGCAGATTTGGTATCAAGACCTTCTCAGCCTGTCAGCATTGCCTCCGGTCAAGCTGCCAATGGTTCCGGATCTACTCCTACATCCCGCCCACTTTCCTCCATACTTTTGGGACATTCCGTCCATCGTGACAGGACCGGAGCAGTTTTGAAGCATCAAAAAGGGAATTTTCTTTTTTGTTCCCTTGTCCTTCATCTTGCCAGCGGTTTGAGCGCTCGCTGCCGCGATCTGAGCATGATCTGAAGGTCGCAGGTTCGAATCCCGGCAAGGCCTACTCAGCCTTTCAACCTTCTGAGGCCGATAAATGAGTACCAATTTCGGTTGGGTGATATCGTATGTAAATATGTGCTCTAAAGCTATTTGGATTAAGGCGCTATATAAATAACACATAATTATCATTATCTTCCTGCTCCGGTTCCACTTTACTCCATCATTGCCGGAGCATCTGAGATTTGTCCTGTTCTTCTTGCTAACATCGTTTTGCGAGGGCGGATTGCTTGGGCCCGGAACATAGGTGGGACTCTTGCTTCTACTGCGACTCTCTCTCCGTCTGGGCACTCCAGCGTCAGCTTGTCAGGTGGGAGGTGTTCCAACGGATTTCTCCTCTACATTTACAGCAGTTCACCGACAAAAAAAGGAAGCATCCTGTAAGTCCTTCCTTTTTTAGGCACACCAGCCAGGGGACTCCTTCCCGGGGTCTTCTGGTTCCGGGAGGGGCCCAAGTGGCTCTTGTATCGGGGTTCTCCCTGAGGTGTCCCGAAAGGGATCTAACCTGGAATTCCGGAGTTTGCTCCGAGGCCCCTGTCAACGGGCTGTCAAAAACATATATTCATCCGAGGTTCCCCATCTGGGGGCTAAGGTTAAGCCCAACATTTCTGGGGCTGTTTGGATCGGGGTTATTCTTGAGGTTTCCAAGACGAAATAAAAGTACCAAGCCTAGTTTCGAGGTTTCCTGTACGGTGACTAAAGGTACCAGGGTTATTCCTGAGGATCCCAGATTATGGGCTATAATTGAAACCGGCAAGATCAAGGGGTCTTCTCTTGACCAAAGCCTTCCCACAAACCATCTTGTGGTCAAACGATCCTGCTGAGGGGGCAAAGGAGGGCAAAGGACCCAAGTCTTCCCGTACCGGCCTGACCGAGGTTACCTTAAAGCGTTCTAGATCTGCTAGTACCGGCTCTGTATAGGTTCCCTATCGCAAGGCTAAAATGGATAAAAAAAATCCCTGTGGTGACAATGGCCTCACTGAAACCTGTGACGTAGTTCACCTCAGGCAGTGACAAAATGGCGGTTTAACTCATGTGGTCAGAGGCAGCCATTTTGATTAGCTCTTTCACACCAACTTTCTCGACGGCTGGTGCAGAGGGGCCTATTTTTGGGGGAAGAGCAGCATTTTCCACAAAATGTGAACAATAGGAACCTTTCTGCCCTCCAATGGAGTGGCGTGCTTGGTTTCCGCTGTCACACAGTCTCGCTTCCTCCTGCGTCCGTTCCCTTAGTTTATGTGGATCCAGTTGGTGGAGGGCCATCCTGGCAACCAGCCTCTGTATAATTCTGGGGGTATGCCCTACCAACGCGGCCTCTACCCACTCTTCTGTCTAGACCTTGCTCTGAGGATGTGTTCTTCGGCAAGTTCCAGACCCTTATGCACTCTGACCCGGTGAAGGCATACTTTAAAGATATTTAAAGAAATGTATCCTAAGCCTCTTGAGCCGCAGCCTGCTCTTACTACCCCTCAGCAGTTTTCGGTGGTGCTTCCCCCTCCTCCACTAACTACCACCAGTGCCTCCACTTTCACCAGTGCTTAAGACACCAGCTGCGCAGACAAGTACGCGCTCCCTGTCTGAGATACCACGTGCTGCGTATCAGTTTTCTGTTCCTGCCACAACTGCCAAGGACAAAGCGGACCACGATAGCGAAGACCCGCCCCTCTCTGTCAGAGCCTTTCATAATGCTTTGGCACAGGAGCGCACAGGCCTTTTACCTCCAAAAGAATGTGCTTTCTGAAGCCTGCAAGGTCTGGGAAATACTTAACTCCGGGCAGTACGTCAATAGGAAAATTGACGCTCGCTACAAGCTACACTCGTCTGAAGACGTGCCCTTGACTGCATGTCCACTCCCATCATCAAAGGTAGCGGCAGCAGCTATGCTCCAGTCTAAGCTGTCCTCAACATCCTCCACGGCTGCCTCTAAGGTCCTGTCCAAGGAGGACAACATTCTTTACGCCATTGGGGGGGAAAAAAGTATTTTCCAATTCTGGTCTTCAGCTGCGGCAGGCTAATACTGAAGTCGTTCTTGCAGTGGCAAATTTCAAGCTGTGGAAGTCGCTTTCCAAATTTCAAGAATGTATCCCACAGAACCGGATGGAGGATTTTTAAGAGGGCTATCCGATGCCAGAGGTCTGGCTAAGGACCTGCTGGAGGCCGCGGCCTATCATGTTGATACTTCTGCTCTGGGCCTTATTGTTGGGGTAGATATTTCCCACCAAGCGTGGCTTCACAAGATAAAATTCTCGAAAGAGGTTCAGGACAAAGTACTCGACCTTCCTTCAAAGGTAAAGCGCTGTTCCACTCCTCCACCAATGAGGTACTCATTAAAACAAAGGCAAGCACGCAAACAACTAAATCTTTGTCGGGGACGCTGACAAGGTGTTTCTCTGGTTTTAGAGGATTCCTGGGGCAGGAGGTTCATCCTGGTGCACCTCGGCGCAAGCAGCAAAGGCAAAGTAGCCAGTTTTTCTCTCGGCCATCCACCTCCTGCTCTGCAACAGGAGGTCTCGCCCGATAAATCATCCGAATGATGTTTTCCATCGGTCACACGAGACTCCGGTGGGAGGACGTGTAGCGTCTCATCAGGAGGCGTGGCAGACCATCACAGAAGATCCAATGGGACTACATAGAATGCATTTTCCTCTGAAGTTCCTCATCTGGGTGGGTAAGACTAAGCCCAACGCTTCTGGAGCTGCTTCAACCTGGGTGATTCTCGAGGTTTCTCAGTCTGGGACTAAATGTACCAAGACTAGTTTTGAGGTTTCCTGTCAAGTGACTAAAAGTGCTCGGGTAAAACCCAGAGGATCCCAAATCAGGGGCTTTTTCAAAGAACAGTGCGATAGGAGTTCCATTTAGGAGCTCTAGCTACCGGGCGTGACCCTAAGCTTTACCACAAACAATCTTGTGGTTGTATCGGTCCTGCTGAGGGGGCAAAGAAAGACGTCAAAGGCCCTAAGTCTTCAAGCACTGGCCCTGCCGAGGTTCCCTCACTGAGTGCTATTTCTTCTGCAGAAACTAAAGGGGCTGAAAAGCGCCCCGATCTGCTAGTACCGACACTGACGAGGTTCCCTGTCAGAGGGCTAAAATTGATTACAAAGCCCCTACAATCCCTCTGCTAATAATGGCCTCACTAAAACCTGTGATGCAGATCACTTCAGACGGTGACCAAATGGCGGTTCGACCCATGCGGTCATAATGCAGGAGGCATGTAAGCCTTCTACAAGAGCCCAGTACAAAAGTAAATGCCTTTCTGTTTACTGTGTCTTGTCTTTTATATCAGACCTTGCAGCCTCTGGCATCCATGTCTTATCATGCAGAACATATCGGTCAGCCATTGCACATTATCTTCGTACAGATAATTGCTCTTTTTCTAATGAAACCAGTAATCAAGAGGCATTTTGCAGGCTTTCTGCCGTTCAGGCCTCCTCACCCAAAATGGGAACAAAATGTGGTCCTTACCGCTTTTGTCAGAAGCCATTTGAACCAATGGCCACTACGGAGCTCAAGTTTCTCTTCTGGAAAGTGGCCTTCTTGATTGCAGTAACATCTGCGAGAAGAATAAGTGAGTTTCGAGCTCTCTGTCGAACACCCGTTCTTGAACTTTCACAAGGATAAGGTTGCGCTTCACACTCGCCTTTCCATCCAGGAATTATCTCGGAGTTCCACATAAATCAGTACATATCCCCACCGGTTTTTTTCTGAACCCGGTCGCGGATGCAGAAAAGGTTCTACATAACCTAGATGTCAGACGAGCTCTGAATTTTACCTTGTCACAACAAACAAACTTTAAAGTTCTTCACAACTCTTTCTTACTTTCGGTGACCCGAAAGGCAAACAGGCTTCAAAAGGGTTTTTCACGCTGGATCGCTTCATGCATCTCCGAGGCTTACACAATTCAAGGCCTTTAGCCCACAAAGGGCGTCCATGCACTTTGGGTCCGTGACAAAGCAGCCGCTATTGCCTTCCAGAAATATATCCCTTGGGAGTCCATAGTCAAGGCTGCCACCTGGGCTTCTCCCTCTGCCTTTTGCCGACACCATCATCTTGACCTGAGCTTCCGGGCTGATCACCAGTTCGGCCAGGCAGTTCTTAAGAAACTGTTCCAGTAAAGCACATTTCCATCCTCCCGTTTCTTGGGTCAGTGCGTGGGAGTCTCCCAAAAGTATGGAGGAAAGGGGACGGGACGTAAGAGTATAACAAAATTACTCACCGTAGTGACTACCTTACTCCTAGTCCATAGTCCCCTTTCCTCCATACACCCGCCCACTGTCCCCTCTTATAAGGATCCTCTATTTTGCTAATGGTCCTTCGACTTTGCAGATAAAAAAGGACTGAAGGGTGATGCGTGGGGCGGCGCTCAGGAAGGCGGTGCTACGGTCACATGCGGTGGCCCAGTGGAAAATTAAAACAAGGACAAAGTTATTTTTGATGCTTCAAAAGTGCTTCTGCCCGATGGACGAAATGTCACAAAAGGATGGAGGATAGGGGACTATGGACTAGGAGTAAGATGGTCCCTACGGTGAGTAACTTTGTTATTCGCACAAGAGGAGGCGTAGTCCTTCACCACAACCCAGGATCGCTGAACATGAGGGCTTGGCTCCTGCAGCCTTAGAGTTTGGAGGATATGTCTGCGGATTGCAAGGAGGTCCTCACCACAGCCAGGGCGTTGTCGACTTTGAAGTGCTACGGTCACAAGTGGAAGTGTTTCTCTACCTGGTCCCCGCTCACAAGATTACCCCTCTGAGGGTCTTGGCCCCCGAAGATTCTTCCATACTTGCTATCCTTGCCAAGGGTGGCCTGGCACACGCTTCTATCAAAGTGCATCTGGCGGCTATGTTCCACTACACCAGGAAGATCTTCACTTTGGTCTCATTGACTCGTCAAGAAGTCCCTCAAAGGACTTTTTCGATCTTTCCTGCCAGTGAAGCCTCCTGCCGCGGCGTGGGAACTCAACGTGGTGCTGACGAGGGTCATGGGTGGTCCCTTCGAGCCTATGCATCAGGTCCCTCTCAAGTTCCTATCGTGGAAAACAGCTTTCCTTGTGGCCATCACCTCTGCCAGGAGGGTAGGTGAGATCCAGGCCCTATCCTGCAAACAGCCATACCTGAGTTTCCACGAATCATGGTGGTGCTGCAGACGCACCCCTCTTTTATGCCGAAGGTTCAGTCGGAAATCCACCTCAACAAGCCTTTGGAGTTACCTGTTATTTTCTCCGAAGCCTTTACCGGATCAAAGGGCCTTGCATTCGCTGGACTTTGCTCGTACCCTGAAGTTCTACGTGGCACGCACAAAGAGTTTTCAGAAGACTTCTCCACTGTTTGTGAACTTTGGTCCTGTGAACCATGGGAAGGTCTTGTCCAAGGCTTCCATCTCATGGTCGCTCTCCGGCTGCATCATGTGCTGTCATTGGTAGGCAAAACGAACGCTGCCCTGCTGTTAAGCAAGATTGTGTGCAGTATCCTTTAAAAAAAACAGCAACCTTGACCTCCTGGCAATAGGAACCCAACTTTGGTGTAAGTCTGTACTACACAGGTTGGGAGTGTAGCTGAGCAGCCAGGCTTATCTCAAGAGGGGCCAATGTGAGCAGTAGGGTTCTAACACAGAGTTTCACAATGACAGTTATTCCAATAAACACTTACGCTCAAGGTTTCTTGATTAAACAGTTATTAATTTAAGTCAGTTATATAAGCCTTCTTCAGAAGGGAGCAAAACATGTAACAATTATAATACACTTCAAAACACACTTTGTTTCTCTAAATCAGATGATAGCCATTGGGGATGCCACCCAGACACTTCCTACACCCTCAGGTAACTTGAATAGCTAGGACACTGTGGACATTAATTATCACTGGTACATTTAGAGCAATACTGAGTTTAGTGTAAAGACTTAGAAAGGGGAATAAAACAAAGGTTAACAAATGATTCATAAACTGGTAAGTACTTTTAGAACTCTCCAATGCAAAGTAAATTAACACTTTCCTGGGGGAAAAGGCAAAAGTACATAGTTCGAGGTAGAAGAGTCTCTCAGGAAGCCAGGACAGTCAATGTTAGTTGAACAAAGTCTAGGGGAGATGAAGATCTTCTTTGCAGGTGAGTAAAAGTCTTGCACAATGTTTTTAGAAAAGTTTGTAGCAATAAGATTCACTTGAAGGGCCACAAGCTGGGAGTCTTGTGAGGGGCAAAGCTGCAAGCAACTCTGCAATGGCAAACAAGACGGGTCTCAAATGAGAACGAGTAAGGCTACACAACAAGAGATAAGTCCTCTTGGGCTTACAGTACCTTTGGTCAGAAGAAATGGTTCCAGCTGGCTTTTGTTTGCAGATCCTGTTCCTGGGCCTCAGCCGTGGGGACAAGGAGGACGTCTGGGGCCTCCTGCGACACAATGGGAAGGTCAGCGGCAGCAAAGGTCAAACTTCATTTCAGCGGCACTTCGCGGTTTCAGCTCCTCGCGTCTATAGCAAATAGCAACACTGCGGTTCTTGGATACCACTTGGACTTTCCTCACATCTGGCGTCCAGCACTCTGTTGAGGTGGCTAATGCTTGGTCTGTCCTGCTTCAGGGAAGTCCGTAGGATCCTCCTGGTGCTCGGGTCTGACTTAAGTGATGCATTCGACCTGGTGCTCCTCTCCCTGGCACTTCGGTTCCAGCAGCAGCAGTGGAAGTACAGCCAGCTTCCAGAGGATGTCCCGACGAGTTCACTTTGGGGTTAATTGGTCCCACCAGCCTAAGGGGAGAAGTAATCCTTGCAGGGCTTCTCTAGTCGAAACAAATTCAGAGCTTCAGCAGCAGGGCTTCACCAGGCAAACCAAAGGTCCAGGAGTTGCAGCAGGTGTCTCTTCCAAGTTCTTCTTCGGATTCCTTCGTCCAGTGCTTGACTCTCCCTTCCGAGCAAAAAAGCCTCTCCTTTTATGCAGGTTCCTCCTATTCATTCCAGCCTAGCTGTCAATCACACAGCAGGGTGGCTGTCCTGCAAGGACAGCCAGCCGGCCAATCACCTTTGGGTGCATTCCTTTGACCAAAGCGATTATGTACAGTGTGTTTCAGGCACCTCACTCACTTCCTGCCCCAGCCAGACATACTGGAGCCAGAGGCGGGCTACACTTGTGAATCCCACCAAACACAAAATGAACAAAGGGACCAAACCTGGTTTGGCACGCAGAGTACATCTCAAGAAGGATATTTCCAACAAGAAATGGCGACAAAAGAAGACTGGGGCCATTTTGACAAAATGGGCCCCCATGGGTGCCTTACTGCAGCTGCGAACGCAGCCACGGTAAAAACACACAATGGTAGTAAAAAGTAAACCACTGCCACCAGCCATTATTTGTAGAAAGGGTAAACGCACCCTTTGGTAAGATAGTGTGTGCTGGGTCTAGAAAGTTACAAACTGTAAGTAAAGTCATTTTCACTCACTGCTCTTGGAAACAGTAGTTTCACCAAGTAAAGGTATTTAAACCTTTAGGAAATCAAAGAGGCATCCCTGTGCCGCTGCACTGAAAGTGCTGTGTGTCACAATCTAAAGATGATGCCTATGGAGATTGTCAGACTCCCAAGTCAAAAGAAACAGTCAGAATCACAGAAAAATACATGAGAGTGGAGGAAAAAGGTCTCACTCTCTCCAGGTTAGAAATTAAAAGTTCTAAAGTCCAGCAAAAGAGCTGGGGGGACCCTAAGGTAGAAGGGAATTGGCAAATTTCTGAGAATTCTCCCTAACAACGGCCGTCGGAGAGCCCACTCCATCAGAGTGATTGCTGCGACGACAGCGTTCCTGTCTGATGTGCCCCTGCTGGACATCTTCAGGGCTGCTATGTGGAGGCCGACGCACACCTTCACGAAATTCTACTGTGTCGACAGCAATTTCAGGTACGAGTCCAGAGTCGGACAAGCAGTGCTACCCAACCTGTTCCAGAGATAAGTTGATTGCTTCTGTTGAGCCTTGCCACCTCCCGTGGTTGTGTAATGTTGTACTGCTATGTATCCGTTATTCATGAGCATGTGAATCCATGCTAGACCCCATGCTGGAGAATGAACAAGTTACTTAACTGTAAGTATTGTTCTCCAGCATCGTTCTGGCATGTATTCACATGCAACTCCTCCCTCCATCCCCTCTGCGACTCTTCTTGGTCATACTGCCACTTTACGTGGTTACCAAATCTGAAGATGGCTTACAGAGGAGGGGTGTAGGGAGAGGACTGTCATTGGATGGGGCAGTATGACCAAGTGATTGGTTTAAAGGAGAAATACAGTTTGTAGGTGAAAGTGAAACTGTTTTTTCTTTTAGAGCGGATTCCCAGCCTGACAGGAAATATTCATGAGCATGAGAATCCATGACACTCATGCCAGAGAACAATAGTTTCAGGTAAGTAACTTGCTTCTTATCATTGTCTACTATTTTGTAAAACCTAGGCCTTTTCTCCCACTATCTAGGAATCTAGAATCTAGGTACGTTTTTCTCATTGTCTACCATTTTGAGAACCAGAAGGAAATGACTAGGAAACATAGACCCAGCGGGGAAACAAGAATCACAGGGAGGAACCCATGACCCCTGACTTAATCTTCCCTAACCAAAGGGCGGGGGGTGGGGGAGGCAACGCCACGACCACCCATGTCCACATACCTCTAGTCCACAGAGGAAATGTAGGTAGGTAAGAACTCCACACGGGATGGGCAGGGAGGGACAAGAATCCTCTAACCTAAACATTGCAACCCAAGGGCGGGGGGGGGGGGGCATTCCTGCATCAGCCAGGTACACACCTTAACACTGACACTCCTCAACATGCCTGCCAACTAGGCGGCCAAACAACAATTCTAATCACACACGGAATAATCATAGATGATGAGTGCAGAAACACGAAGATGAAGAGGTAAGGAAAACCTGCTAACCCAATTCTAAAACCGCAACTTTCTGCATACACTTAACTCACACAACCACTTCTCTGCACAGCAATCTACACACACTTCACCACATTGCAACAACAGACTAACAACGCATAACCCGGTACAACAACACATAAGAATACGCCTCGACCCAAAAAACCACACTTCAGCTCAGCGAACGGTGCAAATCGAACTGAAGCTGCCAACAGGACATCACAACTCTAACTTTCCTATTTCCACAACACCCTACTAACCCCCCCCCCCCCCCTGACTTCCTAACCCCCCTTTTTTTTCACACCCTCCTTTTCAGATCTGCCACAGTGCCTGGGGACCATTCCGGTGGTGGCGGTGCATCTTTAACATTACTGTATTCTTCTGTGGTTACATGTTCTCGTCTAACCTATAGCTCAATTTTGGTGCTCATGGTGGTCTTCCACCATTACCCACCTCATCGCTAAGGAATATGTCCTCTGCTCATAAGAAAAAAGGCAGTTTAGAGGGTCATGATTTGTTAGGTGTGCTCCCTGCAGTTCTCAAGTGATGCATGGGTAAAGTGTTTTCTTCCCTTCTAAGTAGGGGACATATCTGTGTCTTTAAAAAAAAAAAAGAGAGAGATAATTGTTCTGTAAATACGGAGTGAACAATGTTGAAGGACAAAATAACTGAATGGGATCTGTATTAGAAGTCAGGTAAATCAATAAAGGAGATAAAAACAAGTGGGAACGCAGGACATAGGCACTGCATTGCTCAGTTCTATACTCCAGAAACTTTGTCTAAGGCATGGGGAAAGCACAAAGACAAAACCCCCTACCATGCCCTAACATGACAATAATGACACACAGACACAACTTACACTTAACAGGCATGCATGAGGGGAGGCCAAAGATGTCCAAATACATACATGTATCTAGTCATGATGCATATTTTCAAAATGCTACACCGCACATTTCAGATGGGTGAGCTTGGTTGTGGCCAAAAGAATCATGCCCCTAACCTTGCTTGACATCATGCAGGCACTCCACACATTACATCCACACACATGTAGAGTGACGAAAGTGCATTGGATGCTGACTTGCAGTGTCTAGATTCTTCACTGGCACTACTCTTGCACACCATCTACTTGTAAGGAGGTGTAAGACCAGTGCACAGAGGTTACCTCTCATTAAGCTCACAAGCAGAGATGTAGAGAAGGTACAGTAGAACTGGAAATCCTCACTTCTCCACCCATACTTTTGCTAAAAAATGACATGTCGTAGGCACATCCAGATGATCCTTTCACACAAACGTCACTTAGCTGTTTTGTATAGAAACATGAAGCGTGGGCACCTCACCCATAATAGCAGGATGTAAATAAGACAGTTGTCTGAACCTCTGTGTGACACAGGATCCCAATTTAAACATACCTGTTTCGTGGGTACTGGCAGGCAATCAACCCAGCATTCAACACTCTGCAAAGGACATGCATTTGAGAACACACAGGACTTAAAAGTAAACTCCATTTCCCGGATCATATTCCACAATCTGGAATCCATACTTTGTTCTTGAGGACACCATGCTTTAGCCCAAACTGACAGTACACTTGGGGAGGATTATTGTGCCTCATTCACAACGACCGGGACTGGCCCAAGGGGAAGCCTGTCACAAGCAGGCCATACTCAGTCTAATCAACTAGCCACACATTCTAGACAATCCGATGTGCCAATAGGCTTGTTCTGGTGCCTTGCTTTGGCTCATGCTCCAGCCACAAAAGTTATGTTTGCAGCAGTAGTTGGTCCGACATGTTTCGGTTCAAACGGCTTGTGGGCCCTACGCTATATGTTCTTTGACGTGCTGTATGCAGCACTCTAGACCAAAAAATTAAGTAACCAGCATCTACATTTTGGAAACCAATATTGACAAAGTTAAGTCTCCTACAATCCTTTCAGTACATGCAAACTCTGCTGCTTCTGATTCCTTCTTTTCTCCATATTTCTCTCTGTTGCTGGCTCATGATTTCATGCAGTTTGTCCTAGCACACGGACCTCTTGCAGGTTTATATACCTTCATAATTTTTAGTCTTCTCTTTTACAGATTCCAGGTATTAACTAATGTCACAGGAATCACTGACCGTATCAATCGCGGTTCAATGGGTTTATTTAAGATAATCGCGGTTCAATGGGTTTATTTAAGATAATCGCGGTTCAATGGGTTTATTTAAGATTTTGTGGGGCCTATTGCCATCCCTATTGCTCCCTTCCATCTGGTTTAGAACCTCCAGCCTAACCCAGGTGTCCCTGACCCAGATTAGTAGATACAGAAGTCTAGCCTATCTTCTGCTAGTGGTGAGGACATAACGTGTAAATGCCTTCTCACTAAACCTTAACTCCCTCAAACTAACTCTCCCTAAAGTATCCAGCGGCAGCAGCAAATACCCGGTTTGATTCAGGCTTTGTCTAATGCGCTCACTCTTACCTCTCCCTTTGCTACTTTCTTCTTCACCACTCCGCCTCAGTCTTCCAACCAATCTCATGTCCCTTCATTGTTCTCACTCCTCCTAGGTCTTGCTTACACATTTTGTTACTCTTTCCACTACTCTATTACTAAACCCCCTCCGCTTTCCCACTCCTCATTGCACAAATGCTCCCCCCCTGCGCCCTTCTGCTCCCCCCCTGCGCCCTTCTGCTCCCCCCCTGCGCCCTTCTGCTCCCCCCCCTGCGACCCTTCTGCTCCCCCCCTGCGCCCTTCTGCTCCCCCCCTGCGCCCTTCTGCGCCCCCCCTCTACTCTTCTGCACCCCCCTCTGCTTTTCTACACCCCCGCCAACTACTCAAGCACCCTCATTTCACTCCGTACCATCTGCTTCACAACCACTCCTTACTATAATCTTTCTACACACTCACCACACTGACACTGCAGTACCACTTCAATTCTCTAGAAAATACCTTACATGCTCCACAAATCGCCTTCACAGTTCGCCGCTCCTTCCTCCCTTCTGCTGGTCTCTTGGTCGTGCTCCAGCTCTGAACTCAGAAACCACACTTCGTGCTTATATCGCCCTCTCTCTGCCATAATTGGTTCTCTTTCCCTGGCTTATGTCAATTTCTTTCCCACATTGGGCGTGTGTGTAAAGTAGACAGTCATGTGATAAGCCCTGCCTAGTCAAGCTGGCTGCATAATGGCCATGGCTGCCTGGGAAGGCAAGTGTTCATGTTCCGGGACCCTGTTCTGTCTTCACAAGGTAAGTCTTTGAGGGAGTGTGGGCATTTCTCCTATTTCGGTCCAGAATGGTCTAGAGGGCCTCAGGGTTGTTGCGGGGGCTTGCCAGTGATTCCCGGCAGCTCTGCGAAGCAACTTCAGATGCACATATGTACCAGCAGCTAGGCTTTTCTTTTTGACTTTTCGCGCTCTCTCTGTCTCTACAGCCAATCACTGGCTTTGGTCAGATGACTATTCTGAGCTCTCCTTTGTATTTTAAGCTCAGTGGTTTTTCTTGCTTTCTGGTTCAGGTGCTGAAAGCAATAGAAAGACAGTGGCAATTATCTGACATTGATGGTAAGGCTGGAGATAAGTAGTCTGCACAGAAACACATAAGGGGGGCGGGACAAGAATAGTTTTTCCATAATAACTTACTAGAAAGTCTTAATTCTATTAAAGACATTGAGGCTAGCATTATGCTTCTCTTCCTTTATTATTCCATATAAGGAAAAGCTCAGCAGCAAGATATTTTTGCGCACCTTACATATCAACATAGTCATAACGAAGGTGCGTGAAACCTAGAATAAACATACAATAAAAACACCATAAAATGAATCCCGAGTCCATAACAGCTCCTTAATGGCAAAGACTCCATTTCCCATCATGCTCCCTGAGGTCATCTAGTGTCCATGGCCATGTGTTCCCTGTCCTCCAATGGGCGTGCATGTATCCTCAAACAGTCTTGAACAAGAAATAATTTTCTCTTTCTTTGCTGCTCACAGCAAGAGATAAGTTACTTTTTGTTAAATTATGTTTGTGGTTGTTTGAGCATATATTGTTTGTTTGCTTATTTGAGCATATGATTGTTGATTCAGAATTTGCTTATTGTATTTTAAATCTTACCCGCGTAACATATTGTTTACAGTAGCCTTTTCTTGCTAGGCGGGCATTCCTTGTCACTGCCGACGCCAGCTGCTTCCTGCTGGCATCGGAGACACTTATTTGGGCTAACTTCTCGTTCGCGTGTGCCCGCCTGCAGCGTTCTTTCCCGAACACTGCAGCGGGTACCGCTGGGGCCGCGCTGCTTTCCCCAGCCTGAAAGAGCTTATCGCGGGCTATGGGGAAGCAGCGCAGCCTCTCACAGCACACGACGCAGCTCGTGAGTCACCAGGGGGAGCTCTCGCTCTCCCTGGTCCTTTTCTTAGGTCTGCGGCACTCGCGAAAACATTTCCGTTCGGAATAAGGGTTGCTGAGTGCGAGCGCTGGAGTCTTTGTCATCAGCTGCATTAATTACAAAAAAAAGGAGGAAAAACATGAAAGAAGAAGGTATGAAAAACTCCCTAAGCAATATTAATACAGATATGTACTTTTGGGATACTTCTGCAATTAATGCACAAGAAGTCAAAATGATAAAGGAAAATCTGGTTGGAAAGCGCATAATTAGGGAGGAAGAAAAATAACTAGGTATAACTTCTAATAGAAGGCATACTTTTTATGTCCTGTGAAATTCCCGGCTACTTATTATGGCCCAAATATAAATGCATCAGATTTCTGATTACATGTGCGCGATGTAACTTACTCTGGTTAAGAGGAGTGACTTCCAAATAGACCAGTGAGAGTAATAGTAATTGCATATTTTGTATGGCTGAAAAATTTGTTGGATCTGTTTTGTACACTGTATAGAGAACCTTGCAAAAGCTTTTCATTAGAGCTGTTCTTAGACCCATGACTTTTACCTTTGAAGTATGATATACCATTAATTGCTTGGTCACTGCTGTCATTCTTCTGAACATAGGTCAACACTAGAAATAGTTTGTGTAATGAGCTTCCTAAATTTTGATAGTGGAATAATAGCAATTTTCCCTTTTTATGTTGCTTATAATATATTTTCTGAGGCTTGTGGATCTGCTTGGATCACATGATATGCATAGGCCAATTTATAGTGGTAGCCACGCAGTATTACATTTTTTGTTCTCAAAACTCGAAAAGGGACTTCGACGGGGCATGCCAGTAATACTATCCCTAGTGTGACGTTCACTGAACCCATGGTCCTTCACACGTTAAGGTCCCTCAGATTGTTTTGTTTCTGACATGAGGCAGCATGAAGTGTAGCATGAGTACAGATGTAATAAAGCAGATAAGAGTAGATAAAGCCAGAAAAACATCTATGCACCTTCTACTCCAAAGGTGAGGAAGAATGGGTGCATGTGATTCTAAGCAGATACAAGCATATGATTACAGTGAGTAATGTATCCCTTCTGAGGCTTGTGGATCTGCTTAGATCACATGCTGTGAATAAATTAGCGAGCAGTGTCTGGAGAAGGTGGTGGGTTGTGAGAAGATACAACAGAAAATTGATGTTTTAGCACTGCTTAATGCTTGTCCCACCTGTGAATCTGCTTTTGAAGGTGTCAATCCAGTAATGCAGTAAAGGTATGAATAGAGCTCCATGTAGCTGCTTTGCAAATGGCGTCCAGCAGGACATTTGCAATAAAGGCCAAAGTAGGTAGCGCCTATACCCCTGGTAAAGTGACCTCTTGGTGTGACAGGCAGAGTTTTGCTTGGTAGAGAGTAGCAGAGTTGTATGCATTTCACTATCCATCTGGAGATGGCTTGGTTTGAAACGTTATCACCTTCCCTGCCGGGTGCCATGGAGACAAACAGTTGGTCTGTTTTTCGTAGCGGTCTTGTCTTGTGTACATAGTAAAGGACCGGGTTTCGTCCAAAAAGACAGAATTGAAAAGACCTACCCAACCAAAAGTCTGAAATAAGGCACTACCAAATGTTCTACCTTCTAAAAGTTCAACTTTTGGTTGGGTAGGTCTTTTCAATTTGATCTAAGGCTGTGGGGTCTGCGGGGGTGTCCCCCCCCCCCCAAACCCTGCTTACTATACTGTGAGCGGGGGTTACAGGGGTGTCCCCCGCAGCTGTCCTGCAGCCCCCCCAAAAAAGGGGGCTGCGGGGGCGTCCCCCCACACCCCCCCCCAACTACCTCCCACTCACTATACAGTACAGTGAGCGGGGGTTGTGGGGAACACCCCCGCAGCTGACCCCGGGGGAAAAAAAGGAAAGGACCCTGTGGCGCTGGTTCCTGATCACGGAAGTGAAAGGGAACCAGCGTTGTAGGGACCAGCAAGTCAGAGGCAAGATAAGTAGGGGGTTGGGGGTGAGGGTGTGTTGGGGGGTATGGGCGAGAGTTTGGCCAAGTCTGAAATATTCAGGGAAGAAAAGACCAAAGGTTATTTCGAAAAAATAATCTTCAGTCTTTTCTCCCTCGAACATTTTTTAACTCGGTCATTCAACCCCAAACCAAGGGCCGCCTTCCTTACATCTAGTGTATGGAGTTTTTCTCAGCTGAGGATGAAGGGTTTTCAAAGAAAGCTGGTAGTTCAATGGACTGATTGAAATGGAACATAGATATGAACTTGGGTGAAAACCTAGGGTGTTTTCTTAGTACCAACTTGTCTTTGTGGATAACAAAGAAAGGGTCTTGCACTGACAAAGCTTGTAGTTCACGGTCTCTTCTTATGGCGGTGATAGCCACCAGAAAAGCTGTTTTATTTGTAAGGTGTTTAAGGCTGGACCTGTGCATAGGCTCAAAGGGGGGGGGGGGGTCCCATGAGCTTTGCAAGTACCATATTTGGATCCCACCCTGGAGGCGGATTTGAAAAGGGAGGGTAACGTCTTTTTACTCCTTCCATGAACACCTTAATGACAGGGTCTTTCCAACAGGACACCTTGCTTTGAGAAGTGGTGTACACGGATAGAGCTGCTAGATGAACCTTGAAGTAGTTAAAAACTAGCCCTGAGTCTAGTAAGTGGAACATGTAATGAAGAATGTTCGATTGGGTTTGCAGTTTTCTTTTCCATTTGTTAAAATAAGTGTCTGGTTTGCGTGCCTCCTTGAGGATTTCCATACACCTTTTGAGGTAGTTTTAAATGGCCAAATTCTATGACTTCAGGAGCCAAGCTACCAAGTTCATAGACAGAGGGTGTGGGTGGAACTTTGCCCCCCCCTAGTCGTGCGAGAATATTGTAGGGGCCCAGGAATTTGATTGGATCGCACATTGACAGTTTGCGCAGATGTGGAAACCAAGGTTCTCTCGCCCACATAGGAGCAACTAGGATTAGTGTCACTTGTTCCAGGTGCATTTTGTTCACCAATCTGCTCAGTAGCAGAGGATCTCTGCTTAATGAGTCTGCCAGAGAATTGAGTTCCCCTGAAACATGTTGCAATGTTAGGAACATGTCCCGCTTGAGTGCCCACTTCCAAATGTTGTGCTAATCTGGACAGAATTGGAGTTTGTGCCCCCCCTGCTTTTTTATATAAACCATGGCAGAGGTGCTGTCCGTGAGAACTTGTACTGTCTGAGCCGACAGGTGCACTTGGAAAGCTTGCAGGGCTTTTTCAGCACTGCTAGCAGCTGCAAAAGGTTTGTGGTTATGGGCTGTGATCGGAGTCCACAGGCCATGCGCTGTGTGGTGAAGTAAATGGGCTCCCCACCCTGTGAGAGATGTATCGGTTGTGACAATTGATTGCACTATAAGGTTGTGAAAAGATTTTCCCTTCAACAGATTTTCCTTTGTCCACCAGCGTAGCGTTTGAAATAGGGTTAGCGAAACAACCACTAGATTGTCCCACTGACCGCTTTCCCGAGACCACCGTTTCGCTAACCACTTGCATGCGCAGCCGTGCGTGCGGAACCAGGTAAATGCATGATGCCATCATCCCGAGCAAGTGCATTGCTTTACGTACGGTTATTTGGCGACCGGCTACATACTGAGGTATTTACAGCAGTATGTTTTTCACTCTTTCGTTTGATGGAAAGACTAGACCCTTTTCTGTCTTTATGATAGCCCCTAAGAACTGCTTTGTCTTGCTTGGAACGAGACTTGATTTTTTTCTCTTTGAATGCGAATCCCAATTGGAACAGGAGATTGATTGATCTTTTGATATTTTGCTTGCAAATTTGGGGGGATTCCCCTGTTATCAGCCAGTCATCCAGATAAGGGTACACTGGGATTGATTCTCTGCATAGATGCGCTGCCACTACCGCTAATACCTTCGTGAATACCCTTGGAGCAGAGGCTATGCCGAAGGGTAGCACCTTGAATTGGTAGTGGTGTTCGCTGTTTTGAAGCGCAACGGAACATTGAAATATGAAAGTATGCATCTTTCTGATATAAGGTTGCCATGTAGTTCCCCTGTTTCAGCAGTGGGATTACTTCCTGTATTATTGCCATGCAGAATTTTTGTGGCTTGACATGGGTGTTTGCAGGGCGCAAGTTTAGGACAGGGTGCATCGTTAGATCTTTTTTCAGCACAAGGAAGTACATTCAATAAATACCCTTGTTTACCTGGTTCTCTGGGACAATTTCCATGGCTTCCTTTAGTAGCAGTGCTTTGACCTCCTCCGCATATACAAGCATCAGAAATACGATTATATTGAGTAATGTATCCCATGTTTTATTTTATCTTGTTTTTATAATGTTATGTCTTTTATTGTATGTTTGTGTATTGATCTGTACAGGTTTAGGTTTTTGTTTTATTTAAATAAACTTGGTCAAACAATAATATATATTGAAAATAAAAATGTAGCTAAGACACCTCACTGCCTCACCCGTTTGTTGGAAAAAGGTTGGTGCTCTAGCAACTTTTCCCAAATCTTACTCTGACATTTGTCATGGAATAAAGTGACTGGAGTGCTTTTAATAACTGAATTGATATACTTAATTCCTTGAGAAACAGTCAGTTTTATTCTGTGTACAGTATCACATGCAGTTCTAAAATCAATGAAAACAATACAAAACTATTCCTTTTTTGCATATATAGAATAAAAAATGAAGGCCATCAATAAAAATGCTTTTTTGACTATCCCCCTCCCCTTTCTGAAACCGCCTGAAGATTGGAAATAATACCAAACATGTCAGCCCAGTCTTCCAACCATGCCAATAAAATCATACCATACATTTTTGCACTGGAAATGGGGCGGTAATTGGAAGGGGAAGAAATCGCCCGCTTCTTAGATATTGGTATTATTACTGGTGTTTTCCACAATTGGGGAACCGTTCATTTTAAATTAATGGTGGTAAAAAAGAAGGAAAAATTGCCCCATATGTCCAATTCACTCTAAATATTTATTCCACTATCATTGTTTTATTTCTTATGAAGCACAGCTCGCCAAAGAGCCTCAGCGCACTTTACCTGGCAAGTGTTGATATTGCATTATTGACCTCAAATAGATGAAATGCCAAAACATAACATTATTCATTAATGCTCTACATCCAGGTTCCCCACTATTAAAATGTGCATTGTCAAAGTAAAGGCTGGAAAAATATCCTATCCATTCATCGCCCATATTGTTTTATTTGCACTACTAAGTTGGGACAATAACCTCCAAAACTTGTTGGTGTCTTTATCATGTGGAGCCTTCATGAATGCATCCTAATTTTTCTTGGATAGGGCAATTTTTTCTTTTGGGGAATTAGGGACTTAAAATCAATCCTAACATTTCTAACCCGCTCATTGTTAACGCTATTGGGCATTTTTAATTTTAAATATAACCAGGTCTTCATGTTTCTACATTCTATATCAAACCAACCATTGCAAACACCATGTTTCATTTTTAACTTGGGAGCAAGCACTGTTTCCGTTACATGGGGTGTGGTTGATTAAAAAATATTAAAGTTTGATTAATATTTGTATTTGCCTGTGCTAGATTTGAGGAAAAGGTCTCAAAACCTGGAATTTGCCCTGAATACATTTTCGGAATTGCTGTTCTGCCTTTTTATTTTTTTCTTAAAAGGTTTGCACTTAAACTGTTTGAATAGGGCCGCTACCTGACCATTGGTTGATATATGCATAATGACAGGGTTGCGGTTGCTTTCTTGTTTTATGAGAACTTCTAAATATTCCATCTTGTGACAACTCGCTACATTCAGTAATATTTAGTCCAAATGTGATCCCACCAAACCTCTCCTGAAAATAGACACAGTGGGGCGATCGTTAGGGAGAATTCTCATTTCTGTGCTAATTCCCTTCTACCTTAGAGGCCCCCAGCTCTTTTTTCTGGACTTTAGGACTTAATTTTTATCCTGGAGTAAGTGAACATTTTCTCACTCCCTCAAGTATTTCATCTGATTTGGACTCAGCGTTTCTTTGGGTTTTGGAGTCTGACAAACTCCATAGGCATCATCTTTTTGAATTGTGAGACACAGCACCTTCAGTGCAGTGTCACAGAGAGGTCCTTTGGATTTATGTTGAGGTTTAAATACCTTCTCTTGGTTAAATTTTCTTTTTCCAAGAGTAGTAAGGTGAAATTGACTCTACTCAATGTTTTATCTTTGTAGACCCAGCACACACCATTTTATGTGGAGTGTTCAGGGTGCGGGGGGGTTACTTAGCCCTTTGTCTACCTTCTCATGTAACATTTTTATGTTAGCCTCACTACATTTAATGGCTGGTGGCAGTGGTTTAATGTTCCTACCATTGTGCTTTTTTACCGCAGGCTGAATCCTCCGCTGCAGTATTGCACCCATGGGTGCCCATTTTGTCAAAATGGCCCTGGTCTTTTTTTTTTTGCCATTTCTTGTTTGTGAGGTCCTTCTTGAGATTTACTCTGTGCGCCAAACCAGGTTTGGTCCCTTTGTTTGTTTTGTGTTTGGCGTGATTCACTTGTGAGGCCCGGCTCTGGATCCAGCACGTCTGGCAGGATAGGACGAGAGGGATGTTCCCGAAACTCCCTGTGCTTAGTCTCCTTGGTTACAGGAATGCACCCAAAGGTGATTGGCTGGCTGTCCTTGTAGGACAGCCACCCTGCTGTGTGAGTGACAGCTAGGCTGCAAATGAATGGGAGAAACCTGCATAAAAGGCGAGGTCTGTTGCAAGGAAGGCAGTCGACCACTGGAAGAAGCAACCAAAGAAGAAACTTGAAGAGAAGCTTGCTGCACCCTCCTGGACCGTTGGTTTGCCCAGTGAAGCCCTGCTGCAGTGCTGAAGCTCCACATTTCCTATCGACTAGAGAAACCCGGAACGGACGACTTCTTCCCTTGGGTTGGTGGGACCTACTGACCCCAAGACGAACATGACTGAAGCCCCCTCCCCCTGCTAGCCGTACTTCTTTGCTGCTAGTGGAACCGAGTGCCAGGGGACAGGTACACCAGAAACGAGTGCATCGTCTTTAAGCCGGTCCCAAGCTCCAGGAAGATCCTAAGGACTCCCTCGAAGCAGGACGACCCAAGCCTGCGCCACCTCATCAGAGAGCTAGACCACAGAAGCAAGGGGAACCCACAAGGTGTCCAAGAACTGCTGTGGTGCTATTTACCGGTAGCGGAAACCATGAAATGCTGCTGATCTGGAGTAAGTCCATTGCTGATGCTGACCTTCAAATCGCAGTGCAGGATTCCCCAGACGTCCTCCCTCTTGTCCCCACGACTGAGGTCCAGGAACACAGGATCTGCAGGACTGCAACAGGAACAGACGCCAGCTGGATCCCCTTTCGTCAGACCTATGGTACTGTTTAACTAGGGGCTCTTGTGTGTAGCTTGCTTGCTCTCACTAGAAACTTGCATTTGCTGCCCTTTGCAGAGTTGCTTGCAGCTTTGCTTTTCAAAAGCATCCCAGCTTGTGGCCCAACAGTGATTCTTTTCTACAAACTCTCTATATATAGCATTGTGCACGACTTTTGGGCTATCTTCAAGGTGTGCCTCAGCTCCCCTAGACTTTGTTCAATTGACATTGGCAGTCCTGGCTCCCTGCAGACTCTTCTTACCCTCTGGCTTTGTGTTTATCTGTCCCTCAAAAAGTCATACATAAGTTACTTGTATAGCTGAGAAAGGGTTAACCTATATTTCAGTGGGAAATTGCAAAGTACTTACCTGTTTGCAGAAACTTGTTAACCTTTGGTTCCTTCCCTAACCTTTTCCTTTTTCCACAATCTCAGTAGTGTTTTGATATATTGATGTCCACAGTGTCCTAGCTATTGAAGTCTCCTCAGGGTATAGGAAGTGTGTGTGTGACATCCCAAAAGGGGTAGCTACTTAACTGAAACTGAAGGAGTGTATTTTTGTTCAAGTGATTTGTATTGTTGCATATTTCCCTTTCTAAAGAAAGCTCATTTTAAAACTGACTTTTCAATTAATAAAGATTTATTTTAATAAGAAACCTTGAGCAGAAGTGCTATTTGAATACCCATCACTGTGAATCTGTGTTGCACCTCTACAGCTCAGATTGACTGCTCTTAAGATAATTTAGGTGAACATTCAGATCACAATCCATAATCGTAGCATGTCTTTTCCGATCAGGGAAAGACCTGTAATCAAAGAGAATTTGCTAAAACACTTCAAGCAGGTTGAAGTCAAACTTACCAGCAACAGGCCTTACATAAAATTGAATATAAAAACGTTCACAATATCTCCTTCATTTATTTTTAAGCAGAGTAAATTAGAACTATTAGATGCCATCTCTTTGTATCGAAAACCATACAGCAATGAAACCTAAATTGCCAAACCCCCACTAGTGTGGCCTGTTGGGCCCTTTGCAGCATTGGCTGAAAAACAATTAAAACCAGATTTAGATGCTGCTTTCTCTAACCAGGTTTCTTGAAAGCAAATCATGGCTTCCTGAGCATTGAAATCAAGCTAGTCTGCATCTCCGATCTTTGATACCAAACCTGCTATATTCCGTTATTTCATGGAGAAAAAGGATGATCAACAGGAGAGGTAACTTGTCTGAGTTCAATACAGCCTTTAAGTGGGGGAAGAGCACCTCAGTCACTGTTTTCAAGTAGCAGATAAGGATTGCAGTTGAAACCTCCTTCACCATTAGGTTTAGATCTATAGGCTGAGATGCTTTTATAAATTGACCCTTGTACACCCGATGGACCTGGGAAAAGGCACCCTGTATGTACGTTTATTTTTATTTTTGCATTTATTTCAGTGCACAAAAACAAGAGGCTTCTAGGCGCTAGTTAACGAAAGTGCATAGTAAATTAGTGGAGTGCAGGAGTATGCATAGGAGAAGGTAAATGTATTTAGACTGGTGAAGCCTTGCCTCATGGTGCAGGGGGGGGCTACATCAAGTATGCTGGTACAAATAGGTAAAATGCGAGATTGGAATGGGTGCACCGATTGAAAACCCTCACCTCATGGTGCGATGGTGTAAGGATGGCATTGTATCGGCAGTAAGATGGACACAAGTTACCACAGTTCAAGGCTGTTTATTGAATTTAACAAGGGTTTGATAAAACCCTATGCAATCCTAAATCTACAGTAGGGAGCAAACTACGACCATCAAATAAAAATAATGCTGCCCTAGTGGTGTCTTGTCAAAATAAAAGGGCCAATACTAAGAAAGCTATTGCCAATCCTTACCTCTAAATACAAATAGTGTGAGGAATAAGTGTTCAAAATTATATGCCAGGATGTTCAGGCCGTTGGCCTCCCTTCCCCACGATGGTTCACTCGAGCGTAGCACAATTTCTGCCTTCTTTAGCACGAGGATACAAGCAATAGCATCAGGGCTTTCGATGCACAAGTCTCCTTGCTCTTGGTCTCTCCGTCCCGACGGTCTGATGCAACCAAAAAAAACAACAATTTCCTTTCCTCTTTAGATTTTCACAAGTATTCACTTTAGGCAATTCCCTATTCACCCCGGAACCCCCCTCCCGCTCCCCCCCTCAGCTGGGCTCAGATTCCTTTAACACAAACCCTCAGCCGGGCTTGCACCAATATCAATTTTACATCAAATATCAAGGACCACTTTGATTTCCCAATTCCTTTTCTTAGTTACCTTTCAGTTGGATACTTGACAGAGACTTTTGAATGAGCGCCCACGTGATACCGGACTACTCTGTCTATGGTATTGTATCTTAGCTTCAAAGTTCAGTCACTCATCTGCTGTTTTTTAATTATATTTACATCTCTCGCCACATATGCTTCATACGCTGTTCTCTTCAATTTTCTTTAAACAAGGTTTCAGCTTGCAACCTTGGTTTCCTCACAGACCGGTCTGGTATCAGTCTCCCCAACTCACCGGCTGTGCTGACTTCACTGGTGCTGCTTTGTTGAAGCAGACAAGAACAGTACCACTGCGGCAAACGCTTCTCTCCACCTTGAATATCGACACAGGCGAGGCCCGGGTACCTGCGACACAATGCAGGCTTCTTCATCTTTGATCCAGGTCTTATGGTGTATATTCTCAAAGGCTCATGAAAGATCTGGTCTTTCAGTGAAAAGGTCAAGGGCACTTCCCTCCTTGAAATCCTCTTTGCTCTCGCCGTCTTCCGCCTTGTATTACACTGCCATCTTGGAACTGCTGCTTCCTCATGTGCTTTGCCTCGCTCAGTGGGCTCCCCTTTTTATCCTTGTGGGGAAGTTTGAGAAGTCAGGTGTGTGTAATGATCAATAATTGCCCGACCCTGCCTGACCATTGTATTGGGACACGTCGGGTATACGGCTCGGGTGTTAGTCCGGTCCCTCTCACAGTGAGCTGTCCGTGAGAAAGTGTTTGTGTAGAGAAAGGGTGTGGGGGGGGGTTGAGTTAAAGTATCCTACCTGGTAGGATGGGGTAAAAGATGCTACAGGGGAGGGGATAGTGAGTCTCGCCATCCAGTGTCGCACTTCCACTCCCTGAACACCCCCTCATTCAGGTGATCCTCCTGCACTGGTCCAACGGCAGGAACTGGATCCAAAAGCGATGGCCGTGTCCTGGCCACCTGGATGACAGATCCCTCTGGATTAGCGGGTGAGACACCTTCAGGTTTCTCACGGGGGTACATCAAGTATGCAGGCACGATTAATTAAAAAGCAATATTGGAATGGTTGGACAGGTTGGAAAAGCCTCATCTCATGGTGCAGGGGCTACATCAAGTAAGCAGGTAAAAATAGGTAAAAGGCGGCATTGGAATGTGTGCACAGTCCAGCAGAGCCTCACCTCGTGGTGCAGTGGTTTAGGGGGCTACATTGGTAAATCAAAACTTGGGCGCAAGTTATGAATATGAAGACACCGATAGGAGTGGGTGAAAGGAGCAATCATCCAGGTCGATCAGGCAATATAGAGCAAGTGGGGGGATCAGCAGGTTTGTGTGCCGCTTGGACAGACGTAATCCTTATGAGGAGGGCCTCGTGGAGGTACCAAAGGGGCTTCAGTTTGGGCATAGACTAAGCAAAATGCACTGAATGGGGCTGGCTCTGGGATAGCAGCTCCAATGCTGGGAGAAGCTGGGAATGGCAATTTTTAGAAGCAAAGGCCTCCAGTTTGGAGCACACCAGCCCTACTGTGCTCACCTTCTGTTCCGCACTTGTCGTCTGGGTGCAGGTTCTCCACAAGGCAAGGTGTTGAAGTGGATATGCCTTGGGTCCTGGGGTCTGCAACCATCGTGGGGGAAAAAATAATACATTTACAAATAGAGATGTTAACTTCCTTAGGAGGATATGCCGTAAAGTCTATTGAAAAAGAGACCATAAACCAACCAATAATTTGTTATGAAGACCCTTATAGCATACTGTCTTGTCTCCATGATCTGGGGATATTTGCACAGATTTTATGTCCTCTCTTACAATAGACCAGAAACCATTTTTATGGCTAATACAGTGAATGTCTTTATTGGTCAATTAATTGGATATTCATTGTTTTTGCCGACCACCTTTGATACCTTTACCATGTAAAGGACATTTGGGGTAACACACTCAACATGGGCGTCTGTGTATAAGGTGTTCTTTTGCAACCATTATTCTCATTACGAGAAGACCGATTTCCTTTGCCTTAAATGCTGAAAGTATTTCTACTGGTGGCATTTACTACAGAGTCATCATTGCAGCAAGATGGAACTCAATGATGGTTCACTTATTGGGCTGTAGTCATGTTAGGCATGTCACAGCAATGTTGAGTGTAGTGAATGGTTGTGGCTTCCTACTTTCGTGTGGGAAGATTTTGCATTGATTTCAGTTCATGCCTTGGGTTCCGTTTTTGTCAATGAAATTCTTCATAATTATCAATTCTTTTAGTTTAACGTCGCTTTGTAATTTTTCTACTAAGTGATTTCATGACTGTTGCCAGTGAGTTAAAATGTTTGGAAGTATTTCCACAAGATTGACAACCTTTGACAAAGAGGGTGTCCAAAAGATGTTTTTTTTTCATTTTCTTTTCTCGAGTTGATCTGTTGGACAATTGTTCTGAATGGTTGCTGTGAGCATTTTGGTCAGCAGCAAGATAGTTTGTGCTGTGCTTTGCAAATGTCATGGGGCATCTGTTTTTCTTTTAGAGCCCATTGGTTGGAAGGCGGCTGGTTTTCAGAGATGTAGCAAGTCTGTAACTACAGGTATTTGCATGCTTGCCACAGCAGACCAATGTACTTATGCTGAATAATTGTGAATTCGCCCACCTTTTCATGTTTGTTGAATGAGGCACCTCAAATTGGTCCATAAATTCAACAAGTTTAAAAGTCTGGTTGTTACTGCTGGCAAGATTGGTTTTCACATTTGAGGTAGAATGTGATGAAGGTCTCCCTGTAGGTTTGACCAGGTTATTGTCCACTTGAGCCTTTTTCCCATTGTTTCCTTGTATAAACAACTTTCTGGCAGGACATCAGAATTAGCCAAAAATATGTCCAATTTGACTAACAAATGGTCAGTTCAATATTAAAAACCTAAATGCAGAAAGCGGATGAGGGGCATGGCACGCCTGACTAGCTTTGGGGGCCAACTTAGTCTGTCTCCCCCTAAGCACCTCTAGCCCTCCTCCCAGCTCTACATGTAGCACACGGCAATAGGAAAAGTCTCGGTACATTGCAAATAATGTGGGCAGAAGACTTATTCAAGACTTAATCATGTCATCGTCCAAAGATGAAGGGATGGGGTAACGCGATGGTCAGTGGCCCCCTTACCTCGAATAGGAAAAAGAACTTCACCTATCATCAGCTGAACATTCAAACAGTGCCACTTGAGCGCAACTTTAACTAATTGCTAGAGTACCATAATCATCAGTCTGTGAAGTGTGGTTTGCCATTCCTTAATGCAAAGCCCTTGGAAAGATTCAAGAGTAAGAGCCTTTGTTCTACACAGAAAATATGTATTGTACCGCTTATGATAAAGGTAATGAGCCACATACATTAATGTAGCACATTTTTTTAAAATGTGTAATAGGGTACTTTGTATAGCATAGTCTCTTATGAACCAGTCTCATCATGGTAAAAGTAGATTTTTTGTTTTTCAAGGCATAACAATGTTAGTCTGTTAAAATAGGTTTCCTGACAAAGCCTCTATTACGCTAATCTACTGTGTGTTAATCTGCTTTCAAAATAGGTTTTAGACCTCAAGCCCATCCCTTACAACACAGGAGAGACTTGACCAGTGCTGTTACAAAGAGAAATCCCAATACCCAAGTCTAAAATCGGTTTTCCTTGGATGCATTCATCTTTTGGAAACCTTTATTTTTAAGTGCTCATGCATCAGCAAATGTGATTTAGTGCTGACTGCAGTTGTGCGTGGATTCAACACTTGTTTAGTGAACAGCCATATGTTAAATTGCTTGCAAAAGGACATCTGGTTAGCAGGGCAATGGGCAGGGAATTCTAATATTGTGCAGCTATTCTTCAGCCCATCCTCCTTAGGCACATTTTGTGGCCATTGACCACCTAAATGGCATGGAATGTAGATGTTGTGATTGAACATTGGGATTTGAATTTAGGAAAAAAAGGTTAAAGCAATTCTTGTTACTGGCATGTTTTAATTTGCCAGGATGTTAAGCTGTTTAGGAAGTTACAAGGTTCCAATGTTTAATGTCAATATCCGCCTAAATTGAAAAAACAAATCGGTAGAATATTATATTTTTAAGTCACTGTTAGAAATATTGATATGAATTTCCTTTAATCAGATAATTTCATAATTTGAAAAATGCAACCTTAAGGTGACTTAAATGGCTGAGTGAATTACATGGGTCATTTGACACCCAGAAATCTGTGCTGTTTTTTTTTTCATAACATATTGTAATGGATATATTGATTTGAAAAAAACAACAATGCAATAATTATAAATTAAAACGCGGTGGAATGTCTCTTAGAATGTTCATGGGTTGGGGGAGTTGTTGCTGGTCTTCTAGCCATTGATGATGGTCCATCCAGGTCGCAAGCGGGTATCAATCTTGTCTTTGGCGTGCTTTGAATGAGATCCGGCGATCAGTAAAGTGGGCTACTTTGGAGCCATCTAGTGAGTGGGGGTCTCTTTGTAAGTGCTGGGTATTTGGTCGCATAGTCCATGAATGGGTCCCATGTGTTCAGTGTTCTGTTCAGGGAACCTGATCGTATTGCCATGATTTTCTCGGCTACTGCTATGTCCCAACATTTGGCCCACCATAAGGCTATCGAGGGGCCACTTTCGTCCTTCCATAGTCGGGCCATTGCAATTTTTGCGGCTAGGATTAGGTGATTGCATAGACAGGGTATTTGGCCTGAGATCGGGAATGCTCCGTCTCCAGTTGCGCCTGGGACGATTCCCGGATCCCAGGGTATGGAAAGGCCGGTGATTTCTTTGATATGTTTTAAAATTTCCTTCCAGTATGTCTCTGCCTTTGGACAGACCCACAGCAAGTGGAATAGTGATCCGGGGACTGGGCAACCGCGCCAGCAGATATCAGGGATATCCGGGTTGGCTTTATGAATTTGAGTTGGGGTGATATAGTATCTAAAGCAAAGTTTGTAACCCCCTTCCCTGTTCGTGATGCATTGTGAACTTTTGTGCAATCTGTCCCATATTTTCCCCCATTCTGCCCCCGCTAGTTCTCGCCCTAGGTCCTTTTCCCATTCTAGCATGTATCTTTCTTTTTTGCGGGGTCTGATTTGTCTAATAATCGATAGATGGTTGAGGTCTTGCCCCTGCTAGTTGGTGTTGTTAGCGAGAGCTCCAGCGCTGTTAATTTTCTGGAGCTTCTTTCTCTGGTTATCCTGTGTGATATCCAGTGCCTTATTTGGGTATAGCGGAATCTCTCCCGCTCTCCCACTCCAAATTTTATTTTGTATCTCTCGAACGTGATTGGTGAGCCCTCTTCTATGAAGTCACTTGTTTTACCCAGGCCACCCTCCACCCAGGCTTGAAAATCGCGCGGGGGGGTTTCCTGGTGAGAATTCAGGGTTATTCCAGATGGGGGTAAGGGGTTCCAAGGCGCTCCGAATGCCCCATTTCTGAGCTGCAGCCTTCCAGCAATGGACCGTTTGTCGTGGCTGATAGGGGACCGCTAATTGCCTGTGGCTTTATGTTTGGTAGGTGTGGGAGATCATGTAATGGGGTAGGGCACCAGGACTCTTCGATTTGCCTCCATTTCGGGGGGGTCTGTTTCTTGCACCCAGGAGAATGCGTGAGATAGTTGAGCGGCTAGGGTGAATCTGGCCATGTCAGGCACTCCCAGCCCCCCCTGCGGTTTCCTTCTAAGCATAATTCGTTTAATTTGAGGTCCCCCCCCCCCATACAAATTCTAGTATTTTCTTTTGTAGAGTTTTTATGGCTGGACCAGGGATTTGTATTGGTAGTGCAGCGCAGTGGTATAGCCATCGGGGAATCGGGTTCATTTTGACGGCGGTAATTCGCCCGAACCAGGAGATTTCCTGCTGCTTCCACCTTTTAAGGTCGTTCTGCAGGTTGCGGATTAGTTGCGGGATGCTGTGCGAGTACAATCGTGTTGGGTCTCTGGTGATTTGGACCCCCAGATATTCGATTGCACCCTTGGCCCATGGGATTGGTGACAGTGGTGTTAGGGAATCTCTCTTGCGAGGAGAGGTTGATGGCTAGTGCTGAGGATTTGGACAGGTTCACCTTGAATCCTGATAGGGCCCCGAACTCCCTGATTTCCTCCCAAAGCGCACTCAGGGATGTCACTAGGTTTGAGGCAGTGATTAATGTGTCATCTGCATATAGCGCGATTTTGTATTCTTGGTCTCCCACCGTTATCCCCTTTATACTCCCGTTTTGTCTGATTCTGGCGGCAAAGGGCTCCATGGACAGGGCGAAGACCAGGGGCGATAGTGGGCAGCCCTGTCTGGTGCCTCTAGATATGTGTATGTGTTCTGACCTGGTGCCATTGATTCGTAGTTGCGTTGTGGGGACTTGGTAATTAGCCATGACCCATGTGGTGAAGTTGGGGCCAAAGCCGAAGTGTTTGAGAACCGCTTGGATGTATCCCCAGTCCACCCGATCGAAGGCTTTGTGAGCGTCTAATGAGATCACTGCCATCCCCATCTTTGTTTTGTAGGCGCTTTCAATTAAATTTATTGTTTGTCTTATGTTATCACGAGTCCCTCTTCCCAGAATAAATCCTGTTTGATCTTGGTTAATTAGGAACGGGAGGGCCGGCCCCAGTCTTATGGCTAGTACTTTGGCGAAGAGCTTGCCGTCATTGTTCAGGAGTGATATTGGGCGGTAAGAGTCAGGTAATTCGTGATCCTTCCTGGGTTTATGTAGCAGGACTGTGATCGATTCAGCCATTTATTTTGTGACTGATCTTGCTGATCGGAAGGGGTAAATAGGGCGGCTAGTTGGGGAGCTAGTATTCTGGCAAATTTTTTGTAAAAGATTGCGGATAGGCCATCTGGACCGGGAGCCGTGGATTTGAGGGTCTTGATAAATTCGATAATTTCTTCAGTATTGATAGGGGCTTCCAGGAATTCAAGCTGGGTTGATATTTGGGGGGGGAGGGGGACATAGCATTCAGGTGTTCCGGTAGCTTGTCTAGAGCCGTGGGATTGCCGGGCATTATTGACTTGTGGTATTTCATCAGTTCATTGATTTTATCCGTCTCGAAATAGAGCAGCTTCCCATCTTCCCTTCGTAGCTTAAGAATATTGTTTTGGCCGTGTATCGTTCTTAGTTTTTGCGCTAATATTTTATTAGCTTTGTTCCCTTTGTTGTAATAGAACTGTTTTGTATACGCTAGTGATTTGGCCGTTCGGTCTGCGCAGTGCATATCTAGAGCTATTTTCGCCTTCCTCAGGGCTCTTTCTATTTTTCTGGTGTAGCGTGCTTTTAGCTGGGATTTTAATTGGAGCACCTCTTTTTCCAGCTTAGTTGTTGCAATGTTTGATATCCTTCTTTGTTCCGCACCTGCCCCGATTAGCGAGCCTCTTGACTACCGCCTTCATTGCGTCCCAGATGATGTTGATGGGGGCGGACTCCGTGATGTTCTCTTTCTGTGCTGGTTTTTTAAACGGGTGTCAGTTTGCAGCAGTTCTCTGCAAAGGGCTCTAGCTGTACCTGAATACAAAGCTTGCACATAGCAGATGGAATAATATGAACATGTAGGACCAGCTAATACACATTCACATATTTATATCGTGTTTTTACCACAGAGCTGTCCTGACCTGGCTGGAATAGAGGAAATAAGAGCGATGTATGATATGTACAACTAACTGTGCTGAATTTAATAAAGCATACGTTTAGCATACAATAAGTCACCCAAACATTATGGCATTACATCCAAATCTCTCGGAATTCGAGGGTGAAGCCCTCATGAGTAGTCTCCTGGAATTGATTGACTGTTAGTACTCTGAAATGTGCATAATTGGATTAAGTTTCAAGAATAAAACCATACAGCATTCCAAAATCTCCCTTATGTTAAGTGCCGGATGGCCCATGAAGCAAACTGACGCACACCAGAGGGATTATAACAACCTTCTTTATTCGGGTACAACGGGATACTCAGCCCTTTCCTTTTCTCCTCCCAACTCCTATGTCAGGAATACCCATGTGACCCTGCCACTATCTTAAAGAGACAGGATGCGCTAACAACATCCCTGGACAAATGTCCTTGCTTCCCCTTAACATTCTTCTACCAGGCAAAGTGGCCTCCGGATGGTTAGTTGTGGCGAGGTAGCGGTGGCATTGCTTGCTGCCAGCCTTGGACTGCCAGGTGCTCTGCTACGTGGTGGTAGGACGATCCAGGAGGGATCCACAGATCGTCCCGAGACTTATCCTCCCTCTTAACAAAATGTTTAAATAATGAACTGTTCCGTGTTGCTTCCTTTTCAGAATTCACAGCTGTCAACATAGTCCCTTTGGCGGCGGTGACCTGAAGGGGGTTCGCTGACGAACCGCAAGTCTGTTTTCCGGGACATTTCTTGCTTTACCAGCACTTCATGTCCCACTTGAAACTCTTTCGGCTTGGCTCCCCTCCTCTCGTCGGTTTCCTCTCGGGCTTGTTCCTTTCGCTCAGCGTCCCTTCTGATGACGTTAGGGTCGGGTTCCTGTTGACTCATCAGGTGTCTCACGATGCGGGTGCGCACTTGGTAGTTTATCATTAACTCTGCCGGGGTCTTGTTGGTGGCCTCATGAGGCGGGCCCTCTATAGGGTTTTCATGATCAAGGCCATAAACCACTCAGCCATTCCATTGGCCTCTGGCCACCGGGGTGTGATTTTTCTGGTGGACAAATCCCATGTGTTTGGCACAAATCGCAAATTCATGGCCACTGAATGGCGGGCCATTGTCGGACTTGATGGTATTAGGTATACCCCACTCGCTTATTTTGTCGAAGATCGCTGCCACTATCGGAAACCTTGAGTGTTCATCTATGAAGAGTAACGGATACTCTCCCGATTCAAGGGGGCCGTAAAAGTCTACAGCTGCTCTTTCGCAGTGGTGTTCAGGGATCTGCTTTGGCTCGATTGGAGTCAGAGCTTCGGAATGGGAACCACACAAAGCACCAGAGCTGTCTTTTTGTGTTGTCCGCTCCTCTGTGGCCCTCGTGGGCTGTTTTGATAACTTCAGACCGGAGAGTGGCTGGGACGACAAGTCTGCACCTTCCAGGAGTATAGTTTTATCTTTTACTGCTAGCTCCGTGTGCAATTTGGCCAGCCTCTCTAGTTCACCCTGCACACTCCTGGATGATTCAGTACGGCGCGCCTGTAGTCCTTCCACTTATTGTTCTCTGTCAGGCTGATCGCCAGGGCCATGGATGGGTCTGCTGCTGATGGCTTCAAGGAAAATGGCCAGGGAAGTGCATTTGACGTCACGTAGTTGATGTACTCCGTGTCTCCGGACCTGGGCGTAGGCTTGCCTGCTGGGTGTCTCGACAGGTAGTCTGCCGGGTTGTTCTCTTCTCCGGGCCTGTGAATGATTTCGAAATCATATTGCTGGAGCCTGATGCCCCAGAGTTCGATCAGTGGAGGGGGGGCATCTTGGTTCTGGGGTTCCGAATCTATCACAAAGTTATGGAAGTGTTTGCACGCCCACACCGCTGCCAGGCTCTCCTTCTCGGCCTGCGAGTAGGCAGATTCAGGCAGGGCCAATGCTCGGCTGGCATAGGCCATGATGTATCGGGGGTGCGCGTTGACACCGTTGGTCTGGGCTAATATCGCACATAGCCCCAAAGGGCTTGCGTCCACTAGATCTGTGTGCCAGTCCGGGTCAAAATGGGTGAGACTCCGGGCTTCTCTCAGCACCTCATTTATTGTGTGAAAAGCCTCTTGACATTTGGCTGATTATGTGAATGGGGCATCTTTTTGCAACAGCCTCCGTAACAGCTCGGTGATGGAGTCGTAGTGTGGGATATATCTGGCACAATAATCTGCCATACCTAGAAATGATCGTACATCCGCTACTTGGCATGGCTCTTGTAGACTGAAGATGGTGGAGACCTTAATTGGTTGAGTTTGTTCGACACAGCAGCTTGTAGGTGAAATCATACCCTCCTCGGATGTTGAGGAACAGGCCGGACTGACGAGTCTATGTGTAGTTTGACGTGGGGGGACCTTTCATCCTGCCTAGCCCTTTGCACAGGAGCAATCAGGCAAACAAGAAAATGTAATTGCTGGTTATTTGAACACTTTTTGCAGTGAATCCGAAGTTTATTAGATCTTTTGCATCCTCTCCACCCCCGTAATTTATTGCAGACTGCTTAAGGATGGTATGTGTTCTTACAAATGAAGCTGAAAAGAGCCACTTAACTTGTGTTCCATTGTTCGCTTTATCAAATGGTGTAAATGCAGGCATCTATATGGAATTAAGTGGTTCATAAGGCACTTGGCAGTGGCCCCTCAACTGAATAAATTCAACAACCAGTTGAAATGCAAATTATTTCATTCATTTCACTGGTGGATTGGTGATATTGACAATATTAAAATAAAAGTTGGACCGGCATAACGCAAACATGCATGCGGTTTTCTTTCTTCAGAAAAACAGTACTTTGTGCTATGGCTCTGATACATAATGTCGATGGCATCTAATGTGACCAATTGGACTAACCCAAATGCATTCTGCGTGATTTGCAGACTTCACAGCGTACATAGTCATCTAAAGACTGTATTTCGAATACGGCTGCCGTTAGTTTCAGCATTTTCTCATTTCCTATTTTCTGATTTCAAAATGTTACTCCAATTGAGACTGGAGGAATCCCAGCATAAGCCTAAATACTTGCCTTCTAATAGCTTCCTTGCTCTCATTCTGTTAACTCTGCGGAACACCCTGGAGACTTGGCAAATGTCTTTGTAACATTTAGGTGTCTTGTTCATATACTATGAACGGTTGGAGCATGAAACACAGAATATGAGACTAAGTTTAATATGTAAGCGCATTTATCATAAAATGTTGTCATTGCCTGCTTTAAATTTATATATTTGTGTCAGGTTTTTTGCAGTTGTGCCAGTGCTCCAGATAAGATTTTGATGTTGGGATTAAAATTATTTTTGGGGAGTAAAAATGTAAGTCCAATTCCCAATGGGAGTATTTTAGAAGTGATTGAAAATGTTTTAACTGGGATACGGAAATGTTTTTGTGATATTTATTTGCACCCATTATTCATGCACATTAAAAGATATATGTAGTTCTCCAGCATAGGGTCTGGCATGAATTCACATGCTCCTGAATATTCCCCGTCGTCAGGCTGGGAATCCTCGGTAAAAGAAGAGAACAGTTTCACGTTCACTTGCAAACTGTCTTTCTCGTTTAAACCAATCACTGTCCTCTGGGTCATACTGCCCCCATCCAATGGCTGTTCTCTCCGTAAGCCCCTCCTATGGCAGCCATCTTCAGATTTTTACTGCACACTTCAGTGTTGGGAGTCCTCGAGTTTGCTCTGGAGCTACTTCTACGTTTTATTGTGTCTTTGATGGAAAAAGTTTCCATTTTTGTTTCGAAAGAGCCTGTGTCCCCTCTTCTCCATCTGCCGAAAGCAGGGATCCGTTGTCAGTGAATTTCGCGCCCCTCAAGCGCGAAGATCGTCAAAGATTCCAGAAAGCCATTGGGCCTACTTTGTGCCCTCTGACCACGACGGAAGGATAGGAGGGAAGATCCCTCTTTAAGCCCTGCACCAAGTGCGGTCTACAGAATGTGTTTGTTGAGGACATGCACCTGCAATGCCTCTACTGCCTGCATCCGGACCACAAGGAAGTGGAGTGCGAGATATGCCTTGGCTTCTCCAAGAAGATGACGAAGGCTAGGCACAGTAGACTGATGGTGTGGCTGAATGCCAAGGCCTCTGGCCTGTGCTCCAAGCAGGGTCATGGCTCACTCGGGACCGGCCGGTCCGAGGAGCAGTCTTCTAAGTCCTTTGAGGGTGCCTCATCTGTGGGGGCCCAAGACAAGGCCAAGAACTGCAAGTCTGAGTACACCGGGTTCACTGCGTAAGTGGGTCCCAAGGTGGACAGGGTGCGATAGACGTCACCCTGCGCCTCCATTGCCCGCCAGCAATCGTGCTCCTCCTCGAAAAGGAAATCATCCAACCCGGCTCAACTGCGGGAGAAGCCAGAGAAGCCGCGGAAGGAGGAGAAGGCTGAGCTGCCCAAGAAGGCCCAATCGGCACAGGGTAAGACTTCGTCGATGATTGAGTTGGTGGCGGCTGGTCTCATGGCAGCTAAGGGGGCTGGCCCTGTCAAGGTAGCGCAGAAGGTATCCCTGCCCTGAGGCACGAAACCGCTGCAGTGACTTTGGCAAAGTCTGCTGGCATGCCGGAAAAGGGAAAACCCGCAATAATTTAAATGCAATTAATACGTTTTTACAGTCCTAACTCACCAAGGCATAGGTAAAATCTGTCTCACCTCTACATAACATAGAGTAACTCATTGCCACTTGTTCGTATCTGAACAGCTTTTATTATTAGGATGTAGGTATTTCTTTTTTATATTCAATTGCTTTCTGAATATATCTTGGACATAATCAATACATTAGACAAAGTCCATGAGGTCATACAAATGTGATTTCTTGCAAACAAACCAGTGTCTAAAAAGCACATAGTGTCTCAATAGCACAGTGTAAACAAATCAGATTAATACATGAAAAGGTCTTGCATGAAGAACACAGTATCGGCATATAAGATTTAACCAAAAAGAGAAAAAGATTGTGTTCAACACAGGGTAGGCAATGACTAGCCGTAGTACATGTGTACATTCTCCGTGATCAAGTATTACTTCCTTTAATCAATGATCCATATTAAAGATGTACTCCCTATGTTATAAGTAAGACTGAATCGGGCTTGGACCTGGAGTACAAGTCCTTGTGGTACCAAAGAGTGGCATCCACATCAGTTGTCCCAAGGGTGTGTGTGCTATCACACTCCTTCGTAGAGACCTGGTAAGAGGTCTAATGGTGCGAGGCAAAAGTGTGATCTGATGGTAGGTCGAAGTCTAGATAGTAAATCAGGGTAGTTGTTCTAAGATGGGGGATATTAAGGGCACTTGGAGTGCGGCGTCCCCAGACGTTTCGGCTAGTTGAGGTGGAAGCCGCCTTCTAGGGCCGATGTCTCCCTGTAGGTGGGACACGTGGAGAAAAAGAGAAGAGCAAGGAGATGAGGCTATTAGAGGAATCCATACCTAATTGTGACTGTATAAATGCAAAAACATTGAGTGCAATGTGTGGTGCCGTGGACCAGCGGTCACCGACCTTTAAAAACAATCCTTTTAAGTGGGTTCCCCCGTTAGTGATGAGGGAGAAGCATAGCAAAATGTGGAATCTCAGGCTGTCATCAGGAGTGGTAGGACAGCTGGGGAAGGAAGGCATAAAAATGTCGCCCAGAACGCCCTGGGATGGAGCACATAGAGTAAGAGCAAAGTGGAGTGAAGTAAAATGGACCCACGGGACGTGGATTACCTGCTCTTGCAGGCTCAACCCCCAAATCAATGTGGGGGAGCTGTCAGAAGCGCCTGTAGTCGCGTGTATGCCAGTGTCTGTGCATGCAGGGAGAGAAGCACACAAAACATGCCAAGTAAGGAGGGCGGCTTCATTGGAAGAATACCAAGGGAGAAGTCTTCAGTTTTCAAGCCATCCCGCAGATGTGGCGAGAAAGGAGCGTACCTGGAAATATGCTAATGCAGACTGAATCGGTAGTTCGGCTGTGGCAGGCTGATGAGCTGTGACTGCTGACTATGTACTGAACGCCAGAGCTGTGTCATTGCAAGTAATGCGCATGACTACACAGGCAGTGTTGTAGGAACATGCGCAATGAGGCCCAGAGTCATGGAAACTGGCTGGCTGTGCGCGTCATAGTGCAGGGATCCCGAACGGGAGAAGATGCAGCTAACCAGGTCTGCACAGTGTAGGTGAGGGTACTGGTATACAACTAAATGCTCAGAACCCGGACAACACCACCACCATGTTTTACATCAGGAAACAAGTGGAACTCGATACCCGGTGCTCTCCAAGGAGGCGCTGGACGTGTGGCGTTGGGCCGTCGGACAGGGAATGTTCCTCGTCGCTGTTCACCTGACTGTAGTCAAGAACCCATTGCAGTCTCCCTCAGCAGGGAACTGCGCTCCAGCCATGAGTGGGAGCTTTGTCAGGTTCAGGTGGACCACCTATTCGCTGATTGGGGCAGGCCCCAGATTGATCTTCTTGCATTGGAGTTCGTCGCCGTCGCAAAAAGTTTGCCAGCAGGTTCCACTAGCCGAGGAGCCTGGGGGGACGCGTTCTCCTTTCCGTGGGAAGTACTGTTCCTGTACGTGTGTTGTTCACCCATTCCCTCTCCTGATATGAGTCATCAGCATGCTAAAACGGTGTCTGTGCAAGATGATACTCATCGCCCCGGCGTGGCTGAGGCAGATTTAGTGTCCAGACCTCATGAGTCTGTCAGCGTCGCCCCCAGTCAAGCTGTCGGGAGTTCTGGATCTTCTCACCAGGGAAGGGGGCGCAATCCTGCATCACGACCTAGGATTGCTGAACCTAAGGGCTTGGCTCCTGCAGCCCTAGAGTTTGGTGGATACGAGTTGCCTGCGAACTGCAGAGAGTTCCTCGCCAAAGCCAGGGCGTCATCAACTTTGAAGTGCTATGGTCACAAGTGGAAGCGTTTCACTACTTGGTGCCGGTTGCATAACATTACCCCTCTGAGGGTCATGGCCCGGCAAATTCTTCCATACTTGCTCTCCTTGACCATGTCCGGCCTGGCACACGCTTCTGTCAAGGTGCATCTCCCACTACACGAGGTCTCCAGGAAGATCTTCATTATGGTCTCATCGACTCGTCAAGGAGTTATTCAAAGGACTTTTTCGATCTTTCCTGCTGGTGAAGGGTCCTGCCCCGGCGTGAGAGCTCAACGAGGTGCTCATGGGGGGGGGGGGGCTTCAAGCCCATGCATCAGGCTCCACTGAAGTTCCTCTCATGGGAAACGGCTTCCCTTGTGGCTATCAAGTCTGCCAGGAGGGTGGGTGAGATCCAGGCCCTATCCTGCAAGTACCCATACCTGACTTTTCACAAATCAACGGTGGTGCTGCGGATGCACCCCTCTTTCATGCCAAAGGTTCCTCCGGAATTCCACATCAATGAACTTTTGCTGTTACCTGTTTTTTCCTGAAACCTTCATCACCGGCTTAAAGGGCCTTGCACTCGCTGGACGTTACTCTTGCCTTAAAGTTCTATGTGACACGCACAAAGACTTTTATGAAGACTTCACAACTGTTTGTGAACTTTTGTCCTGTGCACCATGGCAAGGCCTTGCCCAAGGCTTCCATCTCAAGGTGGCTCTACGGCTGCATCATGCATTGTCATTGGTTGGTGAACTGACCGCTGCCCGGCCGTCCAAGAGCCCACTCTACTGGAGTGATCGCTGCAACAATGGTGTACCTGTCTGGTGTGTCCCCGCTGGACATCTGCAGGGCTGCTACGTGGCGATCCACGCACACCTTCACAAAGTTCTACTGCATCGACAGGGATTCCAGGGAGAAGTCCAGAGTAGGCCAAGAAGTGCTACGCAACCTGTTCGCTTAAGGTGAATCTCCTCCGGAGGTAAAAGTAATTGCTTCTGTTGAGCCTTGCCACTTCTGTGGTTGTGTGATGTTGTACTGCTGTGTATTTGTTATTCATGAGCATGTGAATCCATGCCAAACCATATTCTGGAGAAAGAAAAAGTTACTTACCACTGCGGCTCTTCTGGTCATACTGCCACTTTATGTGCTTACAAATCGGAAGATGACTGCCATTGGATGGGAGCAGTATGACCCAGAGGACAGTGATTGGTTTAAATGAGAAAGACAGTTTGTTAGTGAAAGTGAAACTGTTTTCTTTTACTGAGGATTCCCACCCTTACGACAGGGAATATTCATGAGCATGTCAATCTATGCCAGACCCATGCTTGAGTATTCATCCCACGGCCGAGAAGTTGGGAAACTAGGGGTGAAACTGTTCTTTTATATATACATTTCCTCAATCACTGTAGTCCCTGAAAAAGAGGATAAAAATGTGCTCAAAACTTTAATGCTGGAGAACAATAGTTACACGTAAGTAACTTGTTCTTTTCTTCCTGTTGTTCTAAGTTCAGTACCAGTCCAAAAATATCCATGGAGATGTGTGGGTGAAAGCAAGGGCACAAGGTCCTATGTACCGGTACCTATTTTATGTTGGGGGTATTGTTACTCCCTATTTTTATATTTTGGGGGTATTTGCCTATTTTTAGAGAGTAAAAGTGGCAGCTACACCTCTGATCTGTAGGGCTGGTTGTTACATTTGTGCATATTTTGAACTATAAACCCATGCAAACAAGGGGATGCTAAAGTTATTTATAGCTAATATGAACATACTGTTTTTCAGAGGAACTGGGATTGTTGAAGGCTATGGGGCACATCTTTTCCAAGCTCCAAGAGTACCACAAATAATGGGCTTTCATGATAACATTGTCATGCTTGATGAAATGACCCTGCGTCACATGGTCCAGGACTGCACGTCTGTAAAAACCCAGTTACTCAAGCTGAAACGATTACTGCAGGTTAGTACCTTTACTTTAACTTGATTTTTTTTTTAAAGGCAGGCTATTACTACAGTTTCTTGGTGATGGTTTTTTTCTAATAGTTTTACATGATGTGTTTGTAGCCTACGTTGAAGGGCAGAAAAAGAAGACATCCATATTTTTATCTAAGAAGAAAAGTCCTCGATAAAGTTTATATTTCCGTATTTTACGATTTGCTTAATCGCAAACCAGGTCATATTTTCATTACTTGATGCAAACGCACATATTCACCTTAGAACAGATAAGCATCCTTTTTTAGTTAACTACATGTTTTCATACTTGTACACTCTTAATACTGGCTCAACCTGGTAAGCCTAATTTTTCATATTGCTGTAGGGCAGATATTTTTGAAGGTCTGGACAACATTGTATCGTCGGATTACACATTTTATTCAATAAGCTACTAAATTCATCAAACGCTATTATATGTAGATGCTGCTCTTTGATTGCAGTTTTTTATTTAGAGATAAGATGAGTGTTCTGAATAAAGCAGGTGCAGATTGTTTCACTGTGTTATGGCTTACATTTAAAAAAGAGCAATAATAACTCTGGTAATAACTCGATCTTGCTTACATTTTGGATGTGCAAATGTGCATTTGTTGAAGACCTCTATGGCCTGTCCTTGGAGGTCAGGGATTCATTTTTGAGAAGTGGGTTAATTATGTATTCAGAACTTGTTTTTTGATTGTTTGTAGCGATTTACTCCAGAGGATTACTGAAAGGTCTCTGATCCAATTTGGTTGGATGCTTTTGAAATTTATAGTTGTAGACCTCTGTTTATCCTAGGCCTTTGCTTTTTCCAGTAAAAAGTCATCTACTGGTGCTTTGAACACCATTGACATTCCTCTTATTGGGGAGCAGGTTCCTTCATATTTGTAAGATTTGAGAACGCTACGAACAGGATTTGAGGTTCTTTCTCTTCCTCTCACTGCTTTGTTGGGTCTCTTGATCACTTGCCTACTGAAAATCTTTTCTAATGCCTGCATTAGAGGACATTAGAAAAAGGGACATCATTAAAATTTAGAAAATGTGGGGTGTTACTTCCTCCATTCTGCTATGAAAACGACCGTTTAGCGGCAGCCCCATTTCAATTTATTCCAAACAAGTCTGTCTTCTATGTCGACCTACCCCTCTGTCCTCCTATGACCAAGGCTACCGGCCCTGCAAAATTATAATGAAGATTGGTGAGAAGGGACACATGTAGAACAGAATGAGGGGTGAGAAGTCTGAGTAGAAGACCTATTGGAAGGAAGAGTTGCATCTGTAGGTGAGGAGTTGGCCTGCAGGAGGGAAGCCATGCAAATGAGTTGCAGATGGTGAAAGTTTGAAAAGTTTGAGGTGCCACTGCCTAATTCTGACAGGACCCACTTAACAGAAAACGCCAGAGAGCAGACTGGGCGCACTGACAGAATGCAGACCCTGCATACTGAACCAGAGTCCATGAAGGCTGAAGCACAGTGGCAGCATGGAATAGAGAACAAGGGTCAAACCTGGATGCAGAGAACCAGTGCCGTTAAGATAAATGACATACTTGATGTTAAGAGTGCACTTGAAGAGCTCTTTGGAATGGTAAGAATGAACAGAAACCAGCGTTGCACGCAAGAAGGCTGCAGGATACACTGAGGAGTGGAACTGATGAGACCAATTGAGTGTAGGGCCAAGAGTGCGCAAAGCCACCGCTGAGACAGAGGATAGCGGTCAGACCTCACTCCCAGAAAAAGTGGACTGTAGGTACTAATGAGAAGAATGACATTGTGACATCTAGTGCAACATGAAGAGACCTGAACACTTATTTCAAGCTGGGCAGTGAAATAGAATTCCCAAACGAATTCTAACAAAGAGCATGAGAAGCAAAAAAGATGGCCAATGAAGTGTATTTTCCCAGGTCAATTCTATAACTGGAAACAAGGGCAAAACTGATGCATGCTCGAAAATGAAGTTGTGAAAGACTAAGAGATGTTAATATTGAAACCAATTTTTCTTTTTTTCAAAGTCCAGGTGCGAAATGTGAACATTTTTAGCAGGTCTTCAAGTATTTGTAAACATCAATCTTCTACCATCGAAAGTGGTCAAACGAATATTAACTTCAGGCATGATACAGCATCTTATGTATTCAAATTACTAGTCTTGTGCATTCTGTTTTGAACTAGAAATGTCCCTGGTGACTCAACTGAGGAACAATTCAGATGGGACCTTACTTAACTTTAGTTTAAATCACTGTTATCACTTTGGTTTACATCATCAACAAATCTCAGGGCTGGAAATTAAGATTGGATATGCAGGAGCTACAAGCAGCACCTGGATATCTAGCAGTCACCAGGAACTACCACTGAGGAACGAGGAGTTAGTACATAGTGTTGCACAAATGTAACTTCCCCACAAAACAAACACACATTGTATCCTTTATATATATGACCCTGTATGCTTTAAATGTCATATAGATGTCCTAATGTTTACTTATAGATTGCCCCAAATGAACAGAATTAAATTCATAGTTTTGTTTGTTTGGCATCAGTTGGCCTGGGGAGCTGTTGGTTTTAAGCAAACCCGGCTTTTCTAGTCTATAAATGAGGGCAAAATAGCTCCCAGCCCCCCCCTCAATATTCAAAACCCTACAATTTAAATTGACCCCAAACGATGACTCTGCGAGTTACGCAAGCTTCTAAAATCTGCTTCAGCCTGATCAATTTTAGCCATATCTTTCATCCAGCACCCACACTTGGGTGAAACATTCCACAGTACCTGCATAGCTATTCTCCTATTTGTCATAGCTAATGCTAGTCCTATGAACTTAGTATTTAAGGTGGGGCTTTGTGGCGGGTCAGAAGAACACACTCAGGTTTTCCATCTCACTATGTTTATTAAAGAAAAGGTAAAAGCTCCTAACTTTCCTAAGCTAGGGTATTCCCTGCCTAAAAAAACTAACTTGGGTGCTAGTCAGTCGTCAGTGATCAACCTAATCAAAATAGTCCCCTGACCCTACCACTATTGGAACAAATAAAGCACATGAGAGTGACTCCCTTCTCCTGAGTGACTGCTTTCTCGCCTATTTCAATTCAATAGTATATCCTTAGGTAGTTCTTGGCACCTGGGACTGTCAAATCATACAGTTCAGATATTGGGTTCTTAAAGGTCTCTGTCTTTCCTTCAAAGAGACTCTCATTATTCAATGCCCACTTCTATCCTTGATTAGGGTGAGTTTGAGGACTTGAACACTGACTGTTTTGTCCTTCATGCACTCTCAATATTTCTTGATCGGGACTAATAGGAACTATCCAGCAATGATTCTTAGTCTCCTCATGTATTCTTGATACTTTGTCCTGACTGGGATGACTGTGAGCATGCCAGTAATGATTCTCACTCTTCGTTTACTCTTGGTGATTGGTCTCTACTGGGACGAGTATGACTTCTTCAACAAGAAGCAAGATTGGGGCAGTAGTAGTCTGCCGTGGTCCTGCTGTGGTCCCTACTGCAGAGTGGGAGTGTTTCTTTCTCTTCCATTTAGGAGGCAGAGCCGTGCGAGCCAGCACACACAAATCCCAAACACGCACCAAGCACAGTGTGATATTGGGGCAGGAGTGGTCTGCTGTGGTCCGCCGGAGGCCATGGAGGTGAGAGGGGCTGGTTTGTGTCAACAAGGCTCAGCAGCTCTGTAGAAGTCCCTGGTAAGTCCCTGGTAAGACACACCACCTCAGAAGACCAAGGTCTTGAGGTTTTGCTCGGAGAAGGACAGGGGAATCATAAACTCCCCTTGCAGAAACAGACCGATCGAGACGGATATTGGAAAACATCTGCCAACTACGCCAAATATCCCCCTTTTCTAAATATCCTCCTTTGTTATTCAACTTCAGCACCTGTCCCTTCATAGCAGCGCGGCCCAGGAGAGCGGGGGGGGGGGGGGGGGGGTGAGACAGACTAGGGCAGCCCCTTAAGCCAGTAGGGCGTGCTCTGGGCGGTGCATAGAAGTTTCTTCTGGTCTTCTGCAATCGCATGGCCTGAACCGGAACTGGGATTTACGCTCCTGATGTACGCTCTTACAACTTTAATGACCACTTATTAACAGTCGTGGAAGTAAAAGGGTGCACTCAACTAGTAACATGGTCGGCTGATTACTATTGCCTACACCATTGGATTACTTTACATTGGATTACTCCACATTGCACATTGGATTACCCCACAATGCTTTGGCTCAATATTGTCCACATTTTGAGCACATTTTAAGCAGTTTTAATGAAGTTTAATTCAACATTTTTAGGGTGCAACATTTGATGAGTTTTTGAACTTTTATGCATTTTATCATGGGCTAACATTTGCTATGAACCTCTGTCCTTTACTATAACTGGCATAATGGTTACATGTTCTTACTACCGCTGTTGTCTTTGTAGGCCTCTGTGGGCAGGTTCACGTTATTATATATAATTATATGTGGGCTTGTATAAATTTCCTTAGCCCGAACATCTGAGCTTTCATTGTTTGCCCACTAGAGTTCCCCTGGCAAATAGGTTAACTAATGTATTTGTCAAAGCGGAGGCGCACTATTTGACTTTCGGGCTGCTTTGGTTTTGCTTGGCGACTGGCACACTCACTATTACATATGCCTGCATATTTAGCACTTTACCACCTGTAGCACGCTTTGCACAGTTGCTTAATTTGCACTTTTTCACTACTGCACTTTTGCATCGCTTGCACGTTTGTACAATTTGAATATTTATAGATCTATCGTGACCAAACACAAGGCTAGAGATCTCCCCCCAGCTGTGAACACAACTGAAAAGAGTAAGGAGAGCCAATCTGGCCCAAGACACAAGGGGCCCACATTTCTCATCAACCAACCTTGAATGAATATTTAAAACAAATGGCACGGAAAATTGAGGAGCGAATTCTGACTACCGAGAGGGCAATTGAAGTTGCATCTACTCACACAGCAATCTGGAGGGAATATGAACACTTCCATCTCGCTCTAACTCTAGCTTCCACAGTGAACCTCCCTGTATAAACCTGAGTGAGCCACCACGGGGGGCGCAGCAGTACACTTGTTAAACATGCCTGTGCTAGACCCTGTTTGACAGTGCCCTATAAGGGGGAACTGAGAGCAGGAAATCATTACATCATTGCTTTTACAGGGAGATAACACCATGGAGTCGGTATCCAGTGACTTTAAAATCATGGAAGAAGTGTTAGATAAGAAATTGGCTCCCATATTAAATGGTATTGCATTACTTAAAGATTCCTTCAGTATTTCTCTGACCATTTAGATCTCATTAGACGGATGAAGAGTGATGTTCTGGAACTAAAACAGGCGATCTCTATTAGAAGTGTGACTAACAATGGGGGCGGGTTCATTTACTGTAGTACACTCGGCATTTCAGAACGAGGCCCAGGGGAATACGCAACTCACAAGCCTGTCCCTCTCTACGCACACTCATCAGAGCAGGATTGGAATAGGGATGAATGAGGCATTAAGCACTGAAGGTTCTAAGATACCCACTCTTCCCAAATTAGTTATACAGTGGAATGGAATGACACCACGAACAAAGTTGTAATTGATCTCCCACCCGAAGCAGCATGGTTGTTCCCACTTTAGCGGAAGGGGTGGAGGAGACAACAATCGCACTAATGAATAAAATGTCACATTGGATTAACTCCCACCTACCTGGTATGCCGATCAACCCTAGGGGCATCCTGATGGCAAGAAGGGTTTTGTGTATAGGCACCACTGCTTAAAAGGGAGAGGAGTACTGTTATAGTCAAAGCAGTTCCTCCAGCTATGATTAATTATTTTGTCTCTGCACTCAGTCCTGCTCGGCATAACATGGAGAATAATAATAATGTGAGCACATTTCTACCCCTGGCCGCCTTCTGCCCCTGCATACTAGCCTTTTAAGTTTACAGCAGGCTCGGTGGGAGGTGGTAAAAGGGAGGGGTGGGGTAAGTCGCCCACCCACTAGGGGTGTAAGCGATGCCTGGAATGAGGGAGAGGCAATTATTGCTTTGAACGGCTTTAACACCCTTGCAGGTATCGAAGAACTAGATTCACTAGAGATCTGCGATGGGAACTCAAAAGCCCTCTGAGCCATAGGAAGTCCATCAGCTGACGGAGGAACAGCCAGGTCATCCCTCGGAGCATGTGGTTACCATTCTCCACTGGAATATAGCAGGGCTGCATCTAAACTGGAAAGGGGGGGGGGACGTAGTCTCATATATGATATCTTATGACATCATCTTTTTGCAGGAAACCTGGGCCATGGTACCTGAATGCATGGACGGTTTTGTTTCACTTTCAAGTCCAGCACTTAAGAATAAAAGAGCCTGTGGAAAAAAAATCTTAAACAAGATGCTTAGGGGGATAAAAAACGAGCATGAGTGATGAATTAAAAAAAAAAGGGGATCCAAGTCTCTCGCAGAGCTATAAAAATTGGTCAGTGTTGAGAAAGATAAGAAGACTCCAACAGGATGATGAACACATGCTAGAGCTATTGGGGAGGAGGGGGGGGGAAGAAATTCGAGGGAGTTCTGGTCTGTTACACCAACTAGAGGGGAAATCCCAAACTAGGCAGTTTAACATAGTCTCCAAAAACGATTGGATAAAGCTTATAACAGAGATATTCGGAAAGTCACAGAAAGTAGTTATGGAAAGTAATAAAGTAGTGGCTTGGGACCTCAGCTTTGATGAACAACAATCAATCTAATCGGAAACAGTTCAATTTCAAAAGCAGCAGGACCGAATGGCCTAACGTACCAAGTGCTAAAGAACCCCCCCTTTATGGGTAAGGTTGCTATATTGGCTATTTAGAGAAATTCTGACAATGCGGGAGTTCCCCGACTCATGGAAATCAGTAATTGTAGTACTGCTGTTAAAAGGGGGCGACCGGTCGGTGGCATCCAACTATCGACCGATCGCGCTCCTGGAAATAGAAAGCAAGATCTTTATGAGAATTTTGCTAGGAGAATTAAAAGGCTGGGAAAGGGGAGAGAGGATATTGTCAAAATGCCAAATTGGTTTTAGGAGCGGTCTCTCCACAGCTCTAAATGGGGTTGTAATAAACCTCATGAGTGAAAACACAGAGAATAAGGGGGAACAGCGATTCGGGGCGTGGGTCGACTTCTCTAAAGCTTTTGACCTAGTTGATAGTAGGCTGTGGTCAAAGCTTGGAACCAGGGGGCTGCCAGAAGGAATTCTGGGGATGTTAATCTAACTACACACAAACACCACGATGAGAGTTCATCTCGACGAGGAGGGGCATCTATCGGACCCAGTGAGAGTGGAATGGGGGGTGAGTCAGGGATGCCCGGGGGCACCATTCTTCTTGAATTCATATCTGGCCGATATGGAGAGCTATCTGGCCCCAGCGGCCTTGGCAAGCCCAACACTGAACGGTGTTAAAATTCACTGGCTTGCATATGCCATTGAGGTTGTCTTACTTGATAAGACGGCAGTCGGGTTGCAGCGTCTTGCTGAAGAGAACGGATTGGTAGTGAATCCTAATAAGTCAAAGATAATGGTCTTCAGACAAAAGAACAAAAAGGTCATGTTCCAGCACTGGAAGCTGGTGGGGCCAACTAATTCCATGAGTCGAAGAAGCGCTATATCTGGGGTACAAAATATACACGGTACCGGCAGCCTGTAAAATGGAACTAGTTATTGGCATGCAAATCAACCAACTTTCTGCTCAAATGAAAAAGGTACTGATGAGATATGGCAGATTCTCTTTATTACCATTAATCAATTTGTATCAGGCAAAGGTAATACCAGTCATAACGTATGGAGTGGAAGCCAAACCTCAGCTGTGGAACAGCACATGACAAAAATGGGAAGGAATGATGTGGAAAAAAGTCTTAGGCTTACCAACGTGTCTGTCGATTGCAAATTTCAGGTTCAAATTGAGCCTAAAGTCATTAAAGGCACATGTAACGTGGAAACTCATTTCCCTCTTCTGACTAATCCATTTAGCCAACAAAGATACATTATATTCAGACATAAAGGCGCATATGGAAAATAAGAGATCAAAGATGCTAAGCATCTATATTCCCAGGTAATAGTCTGGCTAGAGAAGAGCGACGTAGAAATCCAGTCCTTAATTGAGAACACGTTGAAAGCCAAAAAACGATGGGATGAAATGGATTGGATTAATACCATCGAGAAAGTACTTTCCACAAGCAAACCCAATCCATTGCTGAAACCCGACAAAAAACTGGGGTCCTTAAATATCTGGTGAAATTTCCCGATTGGAGGATCAGGAAAAAATTCTTGAGACTGCGTTTGAATGTCATACACACAAGGGAGGTACTAGCAAAGAGCGGATTGGGTCATTCAGCCATCCAACTATGTAAGATCTGTTGAAATCCCGAGAATCGATCTATCTGGCACCTATTAATGGACTGTGAAGTCATGTGGCAAGCAAAATCCCTTCTCTTTGAAAAATGTGGCTTTGAATCTGCATACTATATACCGTAAGCTGACCTCTAGTGTCTCACAGGGTTTAACAATAGCAGTGATTCACATTTTAGAAAAATGTAATATTGTGTTCTCTGATTACAAATGTGCGTGGTCCAGGAGGAGAAATTGGGAGGTTCCAAAAGTAGGTAACACAGTAATTGGGTAAGAAGTGAAGCAATGAAGCACCCACTAAAGACTTGGAGGGGGAAAACGGACTATCCAAATAGGACATTTTTAAAATGGGAATGGGAAGGAAAATGTGAAGAATGATTCTAATTTAGGTTGTTTCTCTCCTTTTCGTCTAACGTGTTTACTTTTATGTGTAAATATTCTGTTTGTAAAAGGTTTCTTTTTTTTGTAAACCAAATACAATAAAAAAAAAGCCTGCTGTTATGGGGGGATGTCAATTTTGATAAAATCATCCTTAAACTACCACATTGAGGCGAGGGAATTGAACATCCCTACTCTCCAACATGTAATGGTGACACCCGAGCAGCGATTTAAATTGCTGCTGGTTAATTTTCATTATAGTCAACATGCCTCAAACTAACCGGCTTTAGGTAATAAAAGACCTGTTTGAGTCCTCCCGCTCGGATCTATCGAGTGAGCACACAGTTCTGGGAGGAGACTTTAGCGTGAAATTGGGCAATGGGACTCCAATAGATCTAGCCGGTGCAGGTGAAGACTTTGCATATGGGATTGCTCGCCCACAGATGTCTGACGAACAAATGTGTGCCAGGGGCCTACAACTGAATACGTGGTTTATGGAATGGGGAATGCGTTCTTTGAATGGATGTATATACTATGATGTCCCAGGCAAGATGACATTCTGAAGCGCCCAGGGGTCTTCAACTATCGATTACTTTTGCATGCACGTTCAACATTGGCCCTTAATTGTGAAATTTGTGGTCGTAGAGGAAATTGTCAGTGATCATTTTCCATTGAGGCTGGTATTAAGATGGGATCACCTTGATCTGCCCGTTGTTCTTGCACAGCTAGATTTATGTGAAATTAACCCACATTGCAAACACTGGGTAAAATGGGCAAAATGCGATCCGATAGCGACCCAACATAAAGTGGTGTCTACTAATGTGGAACACATCATGCGTATTCTTGCTCACGATGCCGAATCACACATTACCCTTTGCTCAGAAGAACTATGGAGGTTCCTGACGTAACTATTTCAGCACAATTTTAAAAAGAACAAAGGGAAACCAACCAGCTGGTTTGATGTTTCGTGTAGGACTGCACAGATAAGAGATTTTACAAAATAACAACAGTACCAGATGAGATATGATTAGCCAGGGTCACCAATAAAAGGTCAGTGGAACTCAGGAAAGACTTTTTGGAGAATGATGCGTGGGAAGAATTCCTTCTAGCCGTCTCCAACAAAGACTCTAAGAAGTTCTGAGACTTTGTTGCAGGAGGACCGCCACACAAGATAGTGAAGACACACAGGGAAAATCATGTGGGAGCGAAACCCTGGTCAGACCACTTAACGCCCCTGTTCAAGGGTCAGGCATCTAGGTATGAGGGTGGAGATCAGCGTTCTTCATTACGGCTGACTTTGAAGGAAGAGGAAACAGCAGTCAAACCGCAATCGCACAATCGTGCTCCTGGCCCAGATGCAGTTCCCGCAGATCTATTCAAGGGGGAATTGGAATTGTGGGCTCCATTTCTGACCATTTGTTTTAATTCTTATTTGGAAACAGGAGTATATCCACAATCGTTGAAAAGTGCAATTAAACACCCCTTATTCAAAAAAGGTGATCAGGGACGTCCCCTGGCCTACAGGTCTATTTCATTGTTAGACACCTCATTCAAGGTCTTTGGACGTGCTGCCCTGCAACAACTAGAGGACTGGATCTCGCAGAGCCAAGTCTTTTCAGAAATTCAGGATGGCTTTAGGCCAGGTCTGGGCACACAAGATCAAGCTCTTAATCTATATTTGGTTGGGTCATCCATTGTTTTTGAAAAGGGCAAAACAATTTATGGACCTGAGCACTGCATTTGATTGAGTGGATAGGGCTCTGCTATGGCAGCTGCTCCGGTCCATGGGCTGCATGGCCGAGTTGGTAAAAGTGTTGCAAAGGATCCACCAGAAGACAACAGAGCCTGTGTTCGATTTGGCGAGAAGGGGAAATGTACAGGGTACTTTGAGGTAACCTCGGGAGTGCGTCAACGCTGTGTTGTAGCTCCAGTATTGTTTGCTCTGTATATTAACAGATAGCATAGGGCCCTGGTTTAGTTGAAGGCAGATTATCCCAGGGTGGGTGCCAAATCACTCCCAGTTTTGGCGTACTCCGATGATATGGTTTTAATTGCCCATACTCTGAAAGCCCTCCAGCAGCTAATAGATGGTTAGACTAACTTTATGTCCGATCTGAAGTTAGCAGTCAACACTAGCAAGTCGGCAGTGATGGCATGCACCCAAGGGAGGGTCAAAAAGACAAAAATGCGTAACATGGTTAGCAATGGTGCCATTAGCCTGCGGTTGTCTACATTTGATTACCTGGGCATATGTTTTATCGAAAATTGGTGGGGGCTGTCTCATGTGCAGAAACAGAGCTTTAAAACGAAACCGATATTGGGGGATATTTCGCACTTTAGGAACTTGTATCAGGGCCAACCACTTAATTGAATTATGGAGGTGTATCGAGTACAAGCCAAAGTAGCAACTCTTTTGGGGAAGCATTGTGGGGAAATGAAAAAGTAACATCCATTGAGGGAATTGAAAACAACATTTTGAAAAGATTGCTGGGCCTCCCCTGTTCTGCCCCGAATGATGCTGTACACGTAGAACTGGGCAATACCCACATAGGGGATGACTGTTGCAAGGCACCACTCTTGCACTGGTTAGGAGTATGGTCAAACCCAAGAGCTAGCTTGTCTCATGAAATTATTAATGGTCTATTGTCGGGCTCCTCCTGGCGCAAAGTACCATGGTTGAACTTTATCTCGAATTGCCTAAAACAGTTGAATGTTCCAAGTCTGCAATGCCCAGATGCACTATCACTAGCTGTGTGTAACAAGTATAAGCAGGGTTTTCACTTTATAATTTTGACAAATCATGAATTGACTAAGCTTTTACTTGAATCAAATAGAAAACACCTGCTACTTAAGCAACCAGAAATAATTCAGCCCGATTTGCTACATAATAACAAAACCGTAGACCGATTGGCATTGACTAGTGCCCGTTTTAATCTTTTGTGGCTGGAACACACCACGAGGAACTGGCCGGGCCATGAGCAGTCTGGCCTTTCCTGGTTGTAGTGCTGTAAAAGAAGACTTGTTGCACTTTGTCTTGTTTTGCCCCCTCTATGAAGATATTAGAAAGAAGACTAGTACCCCACTGTTGAAAGAAGCAAACTTTAACCAATGTCTACCTGCATTCATTTTTTTGCTACGAGCTGAACCAATAGCTGTTGCTTGGGGCTGTTTAGAATTTCTAAGAAAGGCTTGGAATAGAAAAGAAATCTTGGTGGAAGCCCAATTTTAACATGCTATGTTAATATTGTTATTTATTGAGTGTTTTCCTTGTGATCATGCATATCATATTCTGTTTATGAACTATGTATTGTTGCATTGTTTCTGTTGTGGTTTATTGATTTTATCCGAATAAACTTTACTTTGATTGAATGATTCTTGCTTCCTTTGTGTATTTTTGAAAATGTGTTTTTGCTTGGATAAGTATGAGTGTTCAGGTAATGATTCTTACTCTTTGAATGCTTTTAATACTTTGCTTATACTGGGCTTAGTATAAGCACTCCAATAATAATTCTCACTCTTAGTATATTCTTGACCCTTCGTCTTTACTGGGATGAGTATGAGTATTCATGTTATTCTTTGATCCCTGTTCCGGGTCTCCCGTTTTCCCTGTTACCTGGATTACTCGGGGATAACGTCACTGGGCTTTCTGACTGGTTTGGATCCCTCTCCCTTTCATATCAGGATAGTTGCTGGGTTCTTCCTTTCACTGTTGGTCTGCTCACTCTGCCAGATCTTAAAGAATTTCAGTATTTCTAACTTGATTCTCAAGATGAACACTCAATGAATGCTCTTACACTCTCCTGTATAGTGTAATTCGTTTTATTATTAGAAATTAGTAATAAAGAAACATAGCTATTATTATTGTCGCTACACATAACTCACTCAAAGCAAACAGTTATAAATGAATAGGCAGCGATCGTTCACTGCCTCTGTCTACTCCAGATCAACCAACCATCTCAGAATCATAATAGCCACTTCACAAGTTGTCTACCTCATTCGATCTCACTACGCAACCTTATGAAATGAGCTACCCTTCCAATACCTCACCTCTTCCCCAATGTGACATTAAGAATAGGTAAAACAAGCCCTTGTATTCACTAATGTTTTCAGAGGGTAGGGAGATGAGAGCTCGAGGCTGGATGCCTGGAGGCTTGTGGTCTGGACAATCCAATAAAATAAATTTCCAAACCATTTTTAAACATCCACCTATCAAAATCTTCATTGTTTCTTTAGCTAAAACATCCAAAATAGGTAAAAATTCTTTAAAGAGAGTTAGTGTCCATTGGAATTGACCATGGTGTAAAAAGATAATTATGAATAAGATATGTACACTAAACTAAAATACATAGGTGGTTTGCTGCCATGGGTAGGGACGCTCCTCATACAGCTCAGTCAAAAAAGTAGCTCTTCTGAAAAGCAAAAATACATTTTTTTTTTGAGACTCTGAAGCCAATAAATCCAATTTCAGAGGCTTCAAAATCCAGGCAGAAAAAAGTAGGGACTCATTCCCATCCCCCTTCTGCCCCCTCCCTGCTTTTCCCCCTCCCCTCTTCATAGGAAATAGTTGCACTAGTCTTCTCTCTGGGTCCTCCAGCCTCATCTGCCTCGCCCAGCTGCATTAGGTCCACAAACAGCCACTCCTTCTGCCTCTCCCTGAAGATAGTCTTTTTATAGTATTGGAGCGTTGTTTTACTTAAGCTGTCTCCTCCCCTCCTTAGCAAGATGCTTATGCCCCTGGTTAGTAGCAGCATGCCAATATCTCTCTGAACAAAGGTAATAACAAGTTGCCTAAACCTTTAGTCTGCATTCTCCCTTTTCTTCAGTCTGCTCATATCCAGCCTTGCCTGGAAACATTGTAGTCTCTAAAAACATTGTTATTGTTAACGGAAACTTTCAGTTTTATTTACCAAAAGAAGCGGGGCAATTGGAACACATCCCAGAAGTGTTGTTGTGATGTGCCTGTATGTTCCGAAACAAGAGTTGAGTTTGCCGCACAGCCTAAACATTCAAACTGAATCGGGAATTCTATTCATTACTGCTAGTAGAAGTTCACTGAATAGATATATTGCAATGCAATTCACAATGTACCTGTCAGTATGCCTAACGTCTACATCACTTGAGAGATCACTCAACCCTAGGCCTGACCAAAATACATGTCGCAGGTCCACCGTGATGGGGGCAAGCCACCGGTTTGTCCGTCTCAACTTCAGGATGCCATGTAACCATTTCAGTCTTCTGTGTCCTGTTTCCCCACCAGCGTCATGTGTCGAAGGCTACTCTCTGGTTTCTCTCTCTTTCTGGATGCCGAGCATCCAAGTTTCTCTGTGCTCTATTCAGCTCATTCGATCTTGATGGGCTCTTTCTCTCCTAGGTCTCCCCCTTCAAGATTTGTGATGCTGTCATGGGACTTCCCTGGCGTAGTGTCAAAGTCCTTCTTTTGCGTCTGATTTAGACTCCAGATTCCTCCATTAATCTTCTTCGTCTGAGCACCATATACATGTGTCCCTGTAGGTACAAGTAGAGAACTTGGTTGGCAATAATAGATTCTAGTCTGATCCTCCATATATTAGATGTTTTAGAAGATGGGTTGGTGGCATGTTTAGGGAGTTCTTGCTTAGAATGGGAGTCTTTGTCCCCAGCGGGGGAGTCTCTCCCGGTGAGGTCCTGCCTGCCTCCAACCCTTGGGAGGGTAATGCGTAGCAGCCTCACCTCCTTGGCCTCACAGGGAAAGGCTCCCCTTTGGTGAGAAGTGATGGAATCCTGCGATTCGTCACACCTTATAGCAAATATCTGCAGTAAACGCCCAATTGTATCTGAATTGTGCAGTCCATCATTTCACAAAGACCTTGGAGTATCTGCCACTAGTATTCTATATTTTGTTTTACAAGTGTGTACCGTATGCTAAAATTCTGCCATGTTTATTTGGCAATTTTGACACTCAGAAGGTCTAAAGCATGGAGTCTGGACGATAAGTAATATAACACGTAAATGTAGTTGTGCTCATAAATCTTTTCCTATTTAATGCACATATTTCATAACACAGGTCATCCTCTAGTGCAACTACTAAATTGTTTCACTGTTTTTCTAATGCTGGGTCTTTAGGTATCTTTTTATACTGTTGAATATGTTCATACATTCTATATTGACCCAGTATAACATTTATCATTAGCCACCATCTTAACCAGGTCTGTGGGGTACTCGGGAATTAATGCCACTTATTTTGATCAGTTGTCCTCAATCTATGATACATCAATACATTGGAAGGAATCCTAGGTAGTTGCACAAGTCTTCCAGTGCAGTGAACTCCCGATTCATGAGTAGATCACCCCATTGACGTATCCCAGTCAATTTGCCAGCCTTACACGTGACATCACAGTTTTATTTATGCCAGATTTCCATAGGGGAAGAAAAAAACCTGTCGCAACTCGGTAATGTCTCCACTTGGCGACATGCCACCACGTAGAGTACACCGGGTCGAGATTCCTTGAAGGAGCCCATGCATGGTCATCTAATATTGATGTGGCCAAAGCTGCCGATTTAGCCAAAACTCTTTATACACACATGAGGTTATTGCAGCATCGGTTCCGGACAATGTGCCTGAGCTGCTAAGTAGTATACAGAAAGATCTGTGATGTCCATGTGGTTTCCATATTAGAATTATTAGACAAAATTCTACAGCGAGGTGTGTAGCACACCTAGAGACTGCAAGTGATGGAACTTTAGCAAAGGAAATGCTGACCATTTTTTTTTTTTATTAAAACAACTTTATTTACTAAAGATTCACGTCTTACTCAGACAAACATTGCAGCAATTAAACATGGAGGGCACGGTCATGCCATATCCATTACAACATTACACCCAGCAATATTCCTTACAGGAAAAGGCGGGAAGATGGAAATCGGTACTCAGTCCGCGAGCGCTGTATCATCTGTGGCACATTGTGCCACAAGGTAGGCCTCAAGGGGGCCCCAAATGTTTTTCGGCCTAGTCCGTGGCCCACACAGGAGTCTGTATTCTTTATCAAGATCGCCCAGCCTAACCAGACTATCCAGCAATGCTCGGGTAGTAGGGGTACGGGGGGGGGGTCCGGCTAGTCCAGCGCATCAGTATACATTTCCTAACCAGAATCCTACTGGTAGTAATTTCTAATCGGGCACTGAGACGCCCGGCAGCCACCCAAACATGCAGCCCAGCAACTCATTAGGCACAACATAGTCCTGCATATCCGAGAGGACGCCTGTCACTCCCTCCCAGGACATGACCACAACATATGGAGGAAATCGGCTGAGTGTGCTTGACTTCATGGACATTTTCCTATCTTAGTGGGGTCAAACAGAGCATGGCTAGCAGGCGCGAAGAATACCCTATGCACCGCCCTGAGCTGGATCATGTGGACTCGGGAGCTGAACGCCCCCCTGTGTGATCTCTAGCACAGTGCTGCCAATTGTTTCACTGAAAGCTCCCCCTCCCCCCACCCCCAAGCGCTGTGTTCCCATTGGCTACTACACTTCAGTGACTCCTGGGATACCCTTGCTGTACTAGCTCATATATAGAAGATACCAACTGTTTGGCATTGGCCGATGTCAGGAGATGGCATACGAGGGGGAGCCATGGAGGAGGCTCCGGAAATGGGGGGGGGGGGAACCATGCCTTGAAGGCTGCCCTCATACGATAGTACTGAAGGCTTCAACGCAACCCATCTGGATCCAAATCGGCCATAGTGCCAATCCCTGCCCCCCCGCCCCCTCCCAGGTAGGTTTGATACATTGTCATCCACAGTGGAAGCCCCAGATCAAACGGCACATCTACCCCGAGCCTCTTGAGAAGCCTATTCCATACATGTACTATACAGGAAGCCAGGTTGAATTTACACTTATCCGCCACCTTCATTGTTACCAGAACCCCCAGAATCACACAGGGGAGCACCAAGCACTTCTCGATGTGCACATCGGGGTATACCGGAGACCCCGGCATCCAATAAGAGGCGAAGTGCGCCTGTGCTGCTAGAACCTACAGCTCCATATCTGGTGTGCAAATACCCCCCCTGTTCCCACGGCCGTACCAGGGTGTCACACTTTATTCGGGGGGTTTTGGGGTGCCATGCCAGCTGCACCAATAGTGCCTTCAATTGAGTGAAGGAGGCTCCTGGCCATACTGGAACATATATAACCACTTTGGGACTACAATCATCTTCGCAAACACCCGCTTACCCAACAGGGGCGGGGGGGGGCGCGCACCCCATCTGTTCACCCTTTTCTCGAGGGTCCTAAACTATGTCCAATGGTTGTCCTCCAACAGGGACTGGGAGTTCCTGCTGACCCACACCCCTAGCTACCTAAGAGAGGACTGTTCCCACCGGAACCCCTCGAGTTTCTCTGGCTGCACTGAAGTCTCTGTTAACGGAAAAAAAGGGGCTTTGGACCAGTTCATGCAGAGCCCTGATTGCTTACCAAACTCTGCCACCTCTTGCGACAAACACCGTAAATTGTCCCTAGGATCCTTGAAATATAATACAGTATCATCTGCATATAGCAAAACCAGTTCTCACCCCCAACGCCAGCCCACGTGCAATATGGAACTTCCTCACCTAGCCACCAGGGGTTCGATGGCAAGAGCAAAGAGTATCGGGGACAGCGGGCACCCCTTCCTGGTGTGGCACCTCAGTGCGAACACCTCAGAGTGCTTTCCCAACAAGCCAATCCTGGCCACCGCTCCAGAGTACAGAAGCCGCTCTGCCTAGCTAAAATATTCCAGAAGTCCCACCTCCCCCCGCAACACCTCAAACAGATAGTCCCACTCCACTGAGTCGAACACCTTCTCCATGTTAAGTAGGGCCGCCAATGCTTGTACCTTATGGACCCTAAGCCAATATAGAGAAGAACAAGTGCAGGTTCAACGAGGCCGACCTCGCTGCGATGAAGCCGGACTGATCAACGTGGAGTAAACCCTACACAAACTGCAGCAATCTATCCGCCAGGAGTTAAAGCAGATATGTTGGTGTCTAAATTGATCTGGGAGATAGGGCGATACGAAGCACAGTACAGCGGGTCCTTTCCCTCCTTCAGAAGCAAAACCACCACAGCCTCTCTCATTGTGGAGGGAAACTGACCCTGGGGCATAGCCTCCTCCCAGACTCCAATCATATACTTTCCCACTTCGGGCCCCAGCTCCTTCTAAAACTCTGCTGATTTGCCGTCCCAACCCGGGGCTTTGACTGATGGCATAGCCTTTGCCGCCACCAGGATATTGTCAACCGAGACCGGCCTGGCCAACACCAGGCACGCCTCGGATACTCAGCTTTGGCAGAGCTGCCTCCTCTAGATATTCACCTAACGCACCCGTGGCCAACGTCCCCCTGGGCCCGTACACCCCTTCGTAGTATAGCTGGAAAATGCTCAGGATAGCATCTGAATCCGCCACCACACGCCCCTCTTCCATGCATATTGCTGCAATGTCAGGGGACCCCTTTTTATGCCTCAGCATAGCTGCTAGCAGGCGGCCCGGTCGGCCCTCCTCGCCATGTGTGCCACTGCAGGGCACGCAAAGTATTTGGCCTCCCGGTCCACTAAGTCGGCAAATTTGTCCCAGGCTTACCTCAGGGATGCCCTAGCCTCCGCGTTGTCGGTAGCATGCAGGGCTGCCTCCCCAGCCTTGATCACCTCTTCCAGATCCGACAATTGCCTTCTGATCGTTTTCAACACTCCAAACTCCAATGCCATGCATCGGCTGTGATGAACCACTTTGAACGCCTCCCACACAGAGGCCATCGAGTCCACATGTTCTCAAAATATGAGCGCACCACCTTGCTGCGAAACACTGTCCGCTAAGGGTGCAGCTTTACATTTCCAGTGGGGTCTCGGTGGTGCCTCCCAGCTTCCCCATTTCCAGCGACCACAGCACAGGAGTGGTCCGACAACGTCCTCGGCAGAGTAAGCAATCGGGCGTCCTATGAATCAGCTGCGGGCTTGCCATCACATAGTCCAGCCTAGGTGAAGTGCTGTGTATTGTCGAGTGAAAGGAGAATTCCAGTGCCCCCGGGTGGAGCACCCGCCAGACATCCACCAGCCCCATTACAGACATGCCCCTGCGCATGCTATCAGTTGACTGCGGAAAAGAACGCGCCAAACCCTGTCGATCTGTCCAGCCGCGCCTGTAGCGCAGTATTGAGGTCCCCTGCCCAGACAGTGTTAGTGTGCATATATTTGTAGCTTTTAGACGGGAATGCTTCAAAAAACCCTTGGTCATCTATGTTCGGGCCACTGATATTTATAAATGTAACCATATTGTGAGCCCAGCCGCCGGACACTATTACAAACCAACCCTGCGGGTCGATCACCTGTTCCATCAGCCGGAAGTGAAGAGATTTGTGTATTAGCGTCATGACCCTGCTGAGCAGGTTGAATATGATGTATAGAACCTGTGAGAGCCACACGCCCTGGCCACCCTTCATTAGCTGTATCCAACCAAATGGGTTTTCTGCATGAGAATCACTTTAGCGCCATGGCGCTTGCAGTAATTGACCACTTTCCTGGTTTTACACAGATTATTCAACCATCGCAGATTCCAGCCTATTACCGTACATCCAGACATAGGTTTTGACATACAATATTCTGCCCGGTCCCACCCTCCAGAACCCTGGCTCTTCTCCGTTTACCTCTGGGTATAACTGTGCACCAACCCCACCTATCCACCTATTCAGACGTGAATCAATTTTCAAAACATTTTCCGCCAGGAACTGGGCAGACACCGGCAGGTCATTCAGTACCTCCCCGATAACATTTTCCATGAACACCTCCATTTCTGTGCCAGCACAGACTCCGGGATTCAGACTACCCTAATGTTGTGCCATCTGGACCTCGCCTCGTGATCTTCGTTCTTGTCCCGGGTCTCCCTCCTCTGTCTGCAGGCTTCTAATAGCTTGAGTCACCTCGTTGCTTGCGTCCTCCAGGATTCCCACCCTGTGCTCCGCCTCACGGATGCGGCTGCTCTCCTTCTCGATTTGTTCTTTTGTGTGGTCCATTTTGTACTCCATCCCATACAGTTTAGTGTTCACCGAAGGCAAAGCCACACTTCATCTCTGCCAGTACCAGGCTCAGCTCTGCTGGTGGGTCAGCTGGCGGCCGAGGCACCATCAAAGTCAGGGGCGTCCCTTCCGCCCTACCGGACGGCCTCGGGGATGCCAATGTGCTCTTGTGCAGTGCCACGCTCTCGTTCGGTGTGAACTGCAGGTGGCCCTGCTTCTTGCCTTCTATGGCCATCAGTTCCCGGCACCCTGTATAGTTCGGACCCAGACCTGGCACCATCCCAGGCCCAGCCCAGCACTCTTGTTTGAGAACGGCAGTCCTTCAGTGGTATTGCAGAAGGTCAAGGCTCTAGGCATTTCAGTCCATCACCCTATGAGTGCTGACTGCAGCCAGGCGTGGTCAAGGCTCATACCGCACTATGTATGCCCCCCACGAGGTCTCTCCCCCACGAGGTCTCTATCAACCCCTCCAGACGTCCACTGATTGTGAACATGTGGGCCCTTGTGCACCAGCAGTTCTAGTCCACTCTGGGGATCCAGGAGGCCACCTGCTGACCCTGTTTCCCAATCACACTAGGCCACACACATCACCCAACTTGCTCACACCACTGCACTCTTCAGGTCACTCGCTTTTTGTGTCCCCACGGGATATCAGTAGTTTAGGTCCTCCCAGCAGTCTCTGGTACCCCAGTCTCTCTCCAGCAGCCACGTTGCCCAGCTGCGCAATCTTCATTGGATCTAGCTAATCATGGACCAGGTGGACTGGGAGGCCCTGTGTCCCTTTCTGCTCCTCCTCTACGCCGGGTCCGTCAGGTGGAGAGGGCCCTACCCCGCAAGCAGCAGACCTTTACCCAGAGCGCTGCACAAGCGCCTTCTCTGCTCTGTCCCTCCAGGGACACCAGCGTCGCTGTTCTCCTCAGCGCTGCACGTCATCCTCCCTTGCAGATAGCGGGGTCGTCGGCGAACGTCCGGATCGGGGCCTACGCGCCACTACCAGGTCAGGGCCACAGCTCCCATGCCACCCCACAGTCCCCCTTAATGTTGGAGCCTCCTAGCAGGCCCACCTCCTCCATCCACTCTGCTGGCACCCAGCAGGAACGTTGTCAGGCGTTGGCGAGGGGTGGAGGGGATGGACTTCACACGTCCCACAGCCGGATTGTGTTTCTGATGTCTCGGAAGTGAGTGGCAGGCTCTTGACCCCCTTTACGCAGCTGGTCCTTCAATTGGCGTTCCCGGCAGCGGGCTCCATCATAGCGCGGCCTCCTTCTCCTTCACTGTTCTCCAGGAGCTCAGAGAAGAGCAGCAATCTTAGCTGCGAGCTCGCAAAGTCCCCCCCCCCACCCATTCTGAACCTTCTTCAGCAAAGAAAAGAAAGCATTTACTCAAAGGGGAAAAAAGAGTAGAACTGAGGAAGATAGAAACACATTTTATTAGAAGTAGTTAAGCTAGAGACATTTTGTTTGAGAGTTGGAATATTTGCATAGCCTGCTGCAATAAAGTCTGCACATCTCAGGGGTGGCAAGTTAGTTGTCGGAAGACCTTCCAAAAGGATATGGCCACTTTTGAGGCAGTAGAGGACTGAGGTCTGGACAACGGATCTGAAGTGAAATTTGGTACCAAGCCACTGTGTCTTCCTTACCATGTGTTGGAAGCAGTGGTGTCTGATGTTGAACCCAAGGTACTTGTTGCAACTGACCAACTAGAGTGAAGCCTTTGAGGTTTGTAGCAGAGAACCAGGTCTGGATACCAGGGTGGTTAGTGGTGTTGGTCAACAGTGGGAATTGAAGGGGTGAGCTTCAGGTAAGTACCGGACATCCAGGAATGTATCCATGCGAGACAAGCCTTGATCCTGTGGATATCTTTGATGGAGGTTATCTTGAGGAAGGGCTGTGGGTCATTTTCTTATTGGTAGATTCAGGAAGATTCAGAGTGGTTCCATGTAAGGATTGTTGATCATGGGAGTGATGATGGGTCCTTGCGGAACTCCTTAGGTGATGGGTAGAGTTAGTGATCTAGATGAATCCGTTTGTACAAACTGGTGGCTGATAACCAGGTATAGTTCCTAGGGTTGGGCTGCTAATCCACCCAGTTGTGGATTATGTGGTTATCCTGGAGTGGATGGAGTCACAGAAGTTAATTTCCTAAATTATATCCCTTAATCTAAGCTGTAGAAAGACTCTAGCCTTACAGGAAAGCCTTCCATTGTGACGGGAGAAGCCATCATCGGAGATGCAAGTGATTCAATTGTAGCCAAGCAGTTACATTGCTTTAGTGGGATCCACCTGTCCCTCACTGCCAATGCTTATGCGGCCTGCACTTCAGAGAATCTGTTAGCAGATTTTCAGAAACTTTATCAGTCAATTGAAGAGTGGTTATTTTTCTTCTATTATGGCGGCAATGCACAAACGGCCAGAGTTTGAGGGAATATGCCAAACAAGCAAGCACCTCGTATAAGTTTTGTCTGTCCTTTGTGGACTCAAGTTGGACGGGCATAGTTGCTTTGGTGAACTCTTTAGAGGAAAAAACATTCATTTTCATTTTTGGGCTTTAGGCATATTGGCTCTTTTAAAAAGTAGAAAATAAATTTTCAGTTTTTGCTTACTCCTTTTCATTTAAGTTTTTTGTCTGCCAGTATTTTCCTCAACTATTATTGCAGGACCCCATCCTAATACACAATGTTAATGTTGCTCCGTAGGTGGAACAATGCGACATTAACTCCAGCTAAAGAGATTCTCACACTCCCAGAAGCAGTAAATCGGAAGCTGTGAGTGTAAAGACTGGAGGCAGGTTGCTGTACTCCTGCCCTCTATATGGCAGAGTAGAAGCAGAGAGCACCCAAGCCAAGATTCTCTATATGGTAACGAAGGTCGAGCCATCAAGGCTTAAGCTCTTAGGAGTTGATGCGGGCTGGTTCTTGAGTACAGTGTAGTCCCCAAGCCCCCACAAAGGAATGTCCCCACACTGTTAGTGATAACACAGTTCTTTATATAAATAAGGTTCAGAACATATACATACACAAACACACTTTCTGCTCAGGCAATATTATAATGATAATTGTGTACAATATCTATGTGGTATCACAGTTAACTCTTGACTCCTTTAGATGCACCAACTGCTCACAGTTGTCAATGACATACAAGTGTAATAGCACAGTGAACCAACACCAGATATAGGAGGAAAACAAGTTGGGTTAGCCAATTGGCAGAATATTTGGTCCCTACCGCAAGACAGAGTTCTGTGTGAGGATCCCCCCACCTGGGCAACCTGTAAATAAGATATACTGACAAGCCCAGTCCATATATTGTTTAGCAGAGTCCTGTTTCCTTCTAAATATTTTTTACTACACCAATGTACCCGAGTTCTTCGATGAGTCATCGACTGATCCCTCTTGAGTGAACCCCCTTTAAGGCAGGAGCCATGGGTCATCAAGATTCCTCGAAGAAAAAGTGAAAAATGTTGTCCGGACGGAAGCTTCGGCCTCGGCTGTGCTTGTCGACGATCGGTCGTTGACGTCCTGCGAAGACAAAGCGTGCAGTGCACCTCGATGACGAGAGTTCGTTGCCGCAGAGTCAATGAAGAACGTAGGCCCAGCAAGGGCTTTGGGCTGTCAGCATTGATGATCGGGACTCCACCACGGTTGGCTTTTGGATCTTCATCAGCGTCTTTGGGTGCTTGGGTGGTGGGAAACCCACCAGCAGATTCTTCTCGGTTCGTTGGCGACCTCGACTTTCTCCAGCGGGACAAAAAAGGTCGACGGTGATGACAAGAGTCCTTCATTTCAAAGTGTATTAGGCAAAGGAGCGTTGCGGCTCGACGTCCTGGCGCTTCACTTCAGATCCCTCAGTGGTCTCCGTCTCCAGTCAGCAGTCGTTTTGGGCCAGACTTCCAGCGAGCCTTGGTGAAGGTTAGCTGGTGCACAATGTTCCTTTGTAGCTCGGGGAGAGGTCTCCTACCCAAGTCCTGTCTTGGATCAGTCCTTGAAGGCACGGCAACTTTCAGATTGCGTCGAAGGAAAGTAGCAGCAGTTCTTCCGGCTTTGAAGATGAGCATCAAGTTTAGACTTCAGTTTCTCACAATTCCAGTAAGTGAGAGGTCCCCAGATATACTGTTCTGTCTCCCATTCACACTGCTGAGCCAGGCCCAGGCAGCCAATCATTCAGAAGAGCATTCAGCAGGCAGGCAGCCAGTCAGGCTCACAGTGCATTCAGGCCATTCTTCTTCATCCAAACATCCAAACACTCACAACAAGAAATGTGAATTGGGACAAGTACCCAGTCATTCAGCACTCCACACTGCATTCATACCAGTTTCGGGCAGGGCTGTCCCATTCATTGTCACACACTAGAAACCAGTCGCCCATAAAATGAAATGTATATTGGTCACACACTCCATTCACCCAGGTCCCACCCCAAGGGTGTACCCACAACATAGTCACTGCAAGGCTCCAGCCAGTCTGGTCTAGACTTCCCCACAATACTATATATGGAACTTCCACCCAACAGCCAGTCGGGGTAAGGGACAGACTAGAGCTTCCCAGGACTTTGGGGAAACAAGGTAAAAGGCAATGGAAAGCAAGAGGCCATAGGGGCCATCTTGTCTCCCATCAGGAATCAACTGATTCCAATGGCAGGGCCTGGGTATCCGAAAATGGAGGATACTCGGAGAACTTGTCAAATTCAACATGGAGCTGCCACCAGCCCATACCCTGCTCTGTGGGCCACACACAGGTGCCCAAGTCAAATTCAGTATGGAGCTGCCACCAGCCCATACCCTGCTCTGTGGGCCACACACAGGTGCCCAAAAACATGCACTAGGGGTACAGGGGTGTACCTTGTTAGGGGGAATTCTCATAAATGTGCTTAGAGACCCTCAGCAACTTTGCTGGATTTTGAAGACTTGCTTTTTTTACCTGGAAAGAGTGTGAGCCTTGTTTCCCACGCTTTCATGTATTTTGATGTGTGTTTTACATTTGTGTTCTTTGACTTTGGAGTTTTAAGATAACTCCATAGGCATATTTTCATGTGTGTTACACAGCACCCTCAGTGCAGTGACACAGGAATGTCTTTTTAAACTTCCGAAAGGTTTAAATACCTTCTCTGGGATAAACTACTGTTTCCGAGAGAATGTAAAGTGAAATTGACTTTACTAGTCTTTCCAAATTCTTAGACCCAGCACACACCATCTTATAATGGAGTGCTGGAGGGGTTACATAGTCTCCTCTGTGTCTAAATACTCATGTAGCACTCAAATGCTACCCTTTCCTATTGAAAAGGCTGGTGGCAGTGGTTTTACAACGAACTGCCATGATTTTTCCCGACCGCGAACACCGGTAGCTAAAAATCACGGGAGCCATGTTTTTCAAGATGGTGCCTTAAGCCCCTTTGTTTAAACGGCTCCTGGTCTTCTTTTTTTGCCGTTTCTTTTTGGAAAGGTCCTTCTAGAGTTTGTCTCTGTGCGCCAAACCAGGTTTGGTCCCTTTGTTCATGTGCCTTTGGTGGGCTTCAGGACTGAAGACCGCCACTGGCGTCTGAGTGTCTGGGGTGGGCAGTAAGTGAGGGTGGTGCCCGAAACTCCCTGTGCTTAGTCTCCTAGGAGACCCAAATGCACTCTGGCATGATTGGCTGGCTGACTGTCTGACAAGGACAGCCACCCTGCTGGGTGAGTGACAGCTAGGCTGGAATGAATGGGAGAAAACTGTTTAAAAGACTAGTCTCCAGGACTGGAAGGCAGAGTCAACCACTGGAACGAAAGAATCGAAGACGAGCTGGAAGAGGACGGCTGCTGCAACTCCTGGACCGTTGGTTTGCCCGGTGAAGCCCTGCTGCAGGTCTGAATTGCCAAACTCCATTCGACAGAGAAGCTCCTTCAAGGACAGCTCCTTCCTTTGAGTTGGTGGGACCAATCAATTCATAAGACACCTGGATAACATTCTCAAGGCTGGTTATGATTAACCAGGGAGAGGGACACCAGCTTGTGTTCTTGAATCAACAGCTACTGGAACTGAAATGACTCCATTTTGTTTGCTTTCTTGACCCGACATATGATTCTGTTTCGCCTTAACTACTTCTAAGAACTTTCGCTAAGACTTTACCGTTTGATACCAGAACTGGTCTTTCCTATCCAGAACACTAGCCCATTGACCTTGGCCTGGCCTATTGACTTGAATTGAACTCCTCTGGTGAACTGAAACTATGTGCACTGTCTAAAAAGTATATATGATCTATTTTACTTACCTTGTGCCTTTTTGCTCCTTTCTAAGTACTGAACTGCTATTTGGCTTCTATTTCAGGGAAGCTCAAACTGTCGCAAAACCTTAGAATTTTGTATTGAAGTGTATTGGTTTATAATATTAAGCTGCCTTCTTCTAGTGAAATGTTTTATACATGATTCTGTAAATAAATTCATCAGTTTCTTACCAAGAAACCTTGAGTATAAGTCTTTGAAGTGTTGAACCACTGTGATTGAAAGTCCTTTGTGTAACTACTTGTACTGCTCACATGCACTCTTGAGATAAGCCTGGCTGCTCAGCTTGCTACCAAAAACTGTATGGTGCAGACTTATACCAAAGGTTGGTTTTCCCAACACCTGTAGTCCTAATTGTGTGTAGTGGTCCCAGAGGGTACTGCCTGCAAATCTTCGTAACATACTGTGGGATGTATTGACCCACTCCGCTATACTATGCAGCATCACTCTGCTAGTTATGGTGAAAGAAACGGCAACAATGGCGGCAAAACGCTTGTACGTGCCAAAAACCTCCAAAACCGCGTTCCTCAACACACAAAAAAGATGGCTGCACAACCTACCACCCATGGGGCATGTGTGGTGGAAGAGAGCACACCCTGCAAAAATGTGAGGGTGGGCTCCATGACAAGCAAACAGAGTGCAGAGGGAAAAGCAGCACTTTGCAAATGAAACTCAAAAATGTGCCTATAAATGACATTCACTTTGTACTAAAAATTCCAAAATGCCTTTACTCAACACTTCTCAACATTCAAAATCGTGTTTGGCACTAAAATTCGGTATTCATGAAGCATGGTGAATGTACAAGGTCCTAAAATGTGAAGAGCAAAACATTTTCTCAGAAGAACCGGATTGCCTGGGGATGACAGCACCTGTCAAAATCTGTGTGCAGCACACTGGGCTACCTGTGAATGACAGTCCTGTCAGATGAGCTCTCCTGATGAAACTTCAAAGTATCTAAACTAAGTCTGCGAGATTAGCAAACATAAAAGGATTGTTGCCAAAAGGAATACAGATCTCCGTTGTGTTTTTGATCCCACAGGTTTAAAGCTAAGGAAGTAATTTATTTATGTCATTTGATGCAACACGTTTGGTCTCTGCTGGATTTTAAGAAATTAAGAATAAATTAGCCTGGCTAGGCCTGCAAGAAGTGGAAAAACAGGTTTCTCCCAAGGGGAGGGAAATCCTCTCAGCAGAAACTCACTGGTAGATGATAATTGTGGGTTAGGTCAGACTTTTGTCTACAGCCAGGGAATGAACAATGGCAGAACCTCCAGCCCAGGAAACGGACGTGTGAAGGGGTCGTAAACTGCTCCTTGAAGGAATTCCCCAAAGGAGGGGGCTTCTCCTTGAGCTCCAGGGAGAAACAAAGGGTGGACCATTTGCTGCTAAGAATACATAATTAACACTTTTTAGAGACTCATAACTTGTTATCCAAAGTAGTGAAAAATGTAAAAAGGACAGATTTGTTAGTCTCATTTTTGACTTTACGTTTCAAGAGGCGGTGGAACTGTGTAACATATTCTGGACAGGAATGGCAATATATGTGGTTTTATGTGAACTGTATTAATGCTAGAATTAAACTTTACACACACATCCGCATGGTAAACGCACACATTTGTGGAAATTTGCAGAGAGTTTGGAAAATGTGTTCATGGACAAAATTCTTCAGAAAGGTGAAACAAGATACCACACCTGCTGGATTTTGAGGAAAAGCTACCACATAAAATATGGAACCTTTGTGTGTGATATTTTTTTTTTTTTGTAGAGGCTACCAATGTATAAAGATGTATTTAGGACAACATTCAATTTTAATATTAGTGGCTAGGGGAGGATTGTAAGGACTGTAAAAGCCAAACCATTAATGTGACATCATCCGTCCTTGATCCAATCACTCAGATTCAAGGCGGATATGAGGTCCTGATCCAATCCCATCCCAGTTCACAGGGGCAAGCTTAGTAAGCCGGCCCATACACCCATTTTTGTGATGTCATTTGAAAGGATAGAGATAACACTTACTGACTTAGGAGCCCACTCACTGACGCTCCTGATTCTGGCGAAGCACTTTGTTCCAGTATTCTTCATCCAGCCTTTAACATCCTTCCAGATCCAGATTCCAAGAATCTTGCCAAGCAGTAGCCGAAGCTTTTTCAGCAAGGCCTCAATCCTCAAACTTATTCTCACAACGCAGTGGAGCGCTGTGGTGTGGGAAATCATTCTGAACTAGCATCCTGAACTTATCTGGCTTGCTACCATAAGGCTTGCCTGATGAACTTGCTATCCCGCTGATTTGAACTACCCAAAAACAAGAAGGGCAGATCCTGTGCAATCCGGTGACCGGCCTAGCTGATCCAGTCCCGCACCTGATGTGCTGTCCTTCCTTGATAGACCCAATCCATTGACCAGAACGGTGACTGTCCAAAATCTTAAATCCCTGTGGATTGTGAGTATTAATAGGACATTAGAGAACTATTGTATACCTTGCTTATTTTGTTCTACTCTAATCTCTGAACTATCCCTACTTAACCTGTAACAGTATCAAAATCTTTAGTGCTATTTTTTTCTGTCTAGTTGATAAAGCGCCATGTTCATAGTCATCTTTATGGTGTAACTCTGATACATAAATCCCACTTTGAGTCTTTGGTCTGGTGCAGCCGGGGAAGTGATGGGGATCTGTTACTGAAGTCAAGAATCAGTCTCAAAACGTACTGTGTCCCGACTTGGTCGCCTAGCCAAACACTCTAGCCTTGAGTATAAACATAAGCCATATTTTCCGATTCTAAACTGAAGTCCTTGCTCAAATTCATGTCTTAATTTTCGAAAAACACCTCTTACTAAAACCTCTAACTCCCTCAATTTTTAAGATAGAAGCGTAATTTCAACTCCCACTTGTACTTGCGAAACAGTGCGATTGACCCGTTATTTCAAAAATCGCATAAAGAAAAGTTTGCTGCAAATTGACATTTTGAAAAGTTTACACGTGTGGATTAGCTTTAAATTACTTCCCACTTTGAGATTTCAAATGTTTTCTTTTGATTAAATCATTGCTTTTGTTTGCCTGCACCTGTTCAAAGCGGCTCCCATAGAAATTGTTAGGCAGAAACCTGTGCAGTTCCCTCTGGGACCACTGCAAAAGATTTAAGACTACAGGTGTTTGGCAGTAAACCCACTTGGTAGCAGTCTGTACCACACAGATTCACTTGGTAGCTGTGGCTGAGCAGTCAGACTTCCCTCAAGAAGAGTTAGGCAGTATAAAGAGTATTCACAATAGGTCAAGAGAACACAATAGAACAAGTAAACACTAACCAGGGCTTGATGTAAAAGAGATATAAGTATTTATTTAAAACCACATCTAGAAAAACACACAGGCACTAATAGTAAGCAATTCAAAAACACGGTCACTAAAAGATATACATTCCCTTAAAAGAATATTAGACAAGTCTTAAGTAAAGCCCCACTTATTTTCAGACAGCGGTGAGCGCTTAACGTAGATGGCACTCTAATGGTTTGTTTCAAAAAGGGAGAGAAAAGCAGAGAACAAGTTGAAACAGATCTCAACACTTTTTCAAGAACATAACAAGAGAGGAAGGCAAAGTAAAACCGTGAATTCAGAGTCAGTAGGCCGGATCCGCTTTAAGGGGATCGAAACAAAATGTGTCCAAGGTCACACAGTTGCAGTGCACAAAAGTCTTGTAATGGTTCAAAAAGGAGTTGGACCAAAGAAAGGGGGACCAGTTAGAGGGTCAAGGCGGCCAGCTCAGTCCAGAAGGTTAAGGAGTTATTATTACCTTGTAGCAATCTTTAGAAAGGGAGGCCTGGTGGACACGGTACCTTAAAGTGGTCAGAACACTCCAGCGGGGGCAGTTGTTCCTGGCAGCGGGTGCAAGTCCGTGCTTCGTCCGGGGGAAGAGAGGATCTCGTGGAGGAAGACAGGAGTCCGTTGCACTGCCAGGGAAGAAACCAGCCGCGGAGTTTCTCAGGTACAAGGAGCGGTCCGTTGGTTCGCGGTTCAGTGGTGAGTGGCTATCCGGCCGTCGGGGTGCTTGGCACGGGCAGTTCGACCACAAACCGGTCTGGGGTGTGAAGAAAGAAAGGTAAACTGGTTGTGCCCACCAGTCAGGGGAAGAAGCCTCTCCAGCCGGGAGATCTTCTCTGTCGTCGGGAAGTGGTGAGTCGGTTCTGCAGGGCTCCACCGGTGGTGTCGTGGTAGGTCGGCTCAGCTTCTCCCTCATCGGATTCTCAGGTCCTGTGGCGACTTCTGAAGTTCCAGTCCCCAAAGCCCTGCTTTTATGCAGCATACCCCCATTCACTCAGCCTAGCTGTCAATCAAACATGCTAAGTGGTGAGCCGCCCGGCTCACCACTTGGGCCAATCACACAAGAGTGCGACTTGAGTTACCAAGGTAACTCAGTCTAGGGTTCCTAAACCCCCTCCCACACCCTCTGTGGTACAGAGACAGAGTGGCACCACTTTTGGTGGCTTCTGTGGAGAAGCCTGCCAAAAAGTGGAACAAAGGGCTCGACTTGGGTTGGAGTCACAGAAGAGATCTGTCAGGCTGAGAGGTCCTGTGTCCGCGGAAGCTGCTGAACCCCCAACAATCCTTCTGAAATGTAATTCCCAGAACTAGATATTAATTCAGCTCTGCAAACTACACCCCAAAGGGAAAGGGGGAAGTGGATAACATAACAACACCAGGCTGACTGTGTCAAGGCTAACCAAAGCTGAACCTGCAGAGGATATAAGAAAAGCAGATACAAATCCTTTTATTACTTACTTAACCTTTAGAGTTGGAAAGACTTTAAATCCTTAACTAATAAGTAAGAATCATACCTGGTTCTTCTCTTGAAATTTCTTAGAGAAGCTTGTAAAGAAGCTGAAAATCTCTCTTACTTGAGTCTCTTGAAATTCACAGCAACTCCTTATTTTGGGCAAACCTGGAAAGTTTAGCTCTTTGCCTTTTTTCCAAAATTCACTAATTGTCTAGTTAAATTGTCTTTAATATGTTCTTTCTTTTTCTTTCAAACTTTTCTTTAGTTTCCAAAACCTTTTTACAATTCAATAGAGTTCGTGAATTCTTGAAGAAACAGGTGCTAAGCACACACGCAGATGATCTCAATGCTGAAGATTCGCACGTTGAAAACTTCCCGCGCAGAAGAACACGCGCACTGTAAGAAAAGTCCACGCGCAGAAAACACACACGTTTGTAAACACACGCGAAGCAGAATTCACGTGCAAACGGATTCTCGCGCAAAAAACACACCGTGTAAACACACGTGCTGTTGAACTCCCGCACCTATTCACACGCGCCTTATAACCCACGCGCAAAAGAGTTCACACGCGGACGGGTTCACGCGTTAAAAAGCACATGCGCTGGTAATAACACGCGCAATTGAGTTCCCGCACAGAAGCACACGTGCTTGAAAAGACACGCGCAATAGAGTTCTCACGCGGCGAACAGATTCTCGCGCAAGGAAGCACACGCGCTGGAAAACACACGCGCAATAGAGTTCTCACGCGGCGAACGGATTCTCGCGCTAGGAAACTCACGCGCTGGCAAAAACAGGCGCAGTTGAATTCTCTCGCCTGGAAGTACACGCGCTGGAAAACACACGCGCAATATTCACTCGCACGCGCAAAGGTTCAACGGTTAGTTTCAGATTACACGTAGTACGTGTTTAACAAATAGCGTTCACCCGTAAACCTCGCGCTAAATTTCAAGCGCACTCAAACAGTTCAAAATATAAATTCAAAGAAAACCTTTTACGAGTTCTCACTTAAATGTCTTTAAGATAGACAGAGTGGCAGTTTTACAATCTCTAAACAAAGTCACTTATCTCCAGAACTTCAGAGTTTCCTGTCTTCAAATCGAATTCCTGACAGCTGAGAACTTCTCCTGAAACCCCCAAGAAAGTAGCCGCTCAACTGCTAGCGCCTGAAGGATAAAATCCACCAGGCCCAAGTCCTAAGCAGGAGTAGCCACTACACACGTGCTCTCAGCTGGGGCTTAGATGGTGAAAGGCAAAGAGTGACAGTTTAGAATGTTCATTGTTGTTCTGCAGTGTTTTCTAACCAATCAGAGCTGTCACTGTGAAACTCCATTTTGCCTTGGGTCAGTACCAGGATTCTGAATCAGGAAGTTAAGGCCAAATCTACTACAATAGAAAACTTCTCACCCACACAAGACTAATCTAAAAAGGATAATAAACGAGAAATAATGGGAAAGAAACTTGAATAAGGGAAAATAGCCTCAATAGGGGAAGGAAACCTGACAAGAACACAAACGCCATTTTAGAATCGAGTCTTGGCAAAAAATACCAACCGGTGAATTAATATTAATTAAATAAACCGGCGGTATGTTCGAGGCTATGAGAATTAAATAATTAAAGTTGGTAGCCTCGAACAATGGTAAAATCCTATAGGGAAATATTCGCGGCCGAAAATATAAAAAGTAGTTTCCACTGCCACCAGCCAAAACTCGATCAGAGGGGACAGAGACGTGCCCCCTCGACTAACAGACCCCAGGGCAATCGAATTGCCCCGACCAGTACGTCCACAATATGATGGTTTGTACTGATTTCTGTTAATAATTTGGGACTAGTAAAGCCAATGGTGACTTTACATGCCCTGGGAGACAGTAGTCAGTCCCAGGGTGTAGAGTCTATGGTGGGGGGTCACTATGACACCCCTGTGTTACTGCACGGAGGGTGCTGAGACCCTATGGAGTAAAGGACCCCATAGCCCAAAAAACACATTACCAGTCAAAGGAATACCATGAATCATGTCCAAGAGTGGGAGGGAAAAGAGTCTCACGCTTGGCAGGAGGAAAAGAACAAACTCCAGAAATCCAGAAAAGCTGCTGGGGGGGACTCACTAGGTTAGGAAATTCAGCCTAAAGAGAGAATTCTCCCTAACAGAAATGTATAATAATTTAAGCATTTTTGACCACATTTGGTGTTTTTGCTCAACCAATTTCAGAGCCATTCTGACAGTTGAAAAGTCAATTCCGTTTTCTCTTGTGTTTAAACGGGGAAGGTGGGAGTGATATTCTGTTTGATCTGTGTTATTTCTGAGTACCTGATCTCTCCTCACATCTCTTTAAATTGCCTATTGTTGGGTTGAGGGGTGTTGCAGGGGGGACCCTTAACCATAGTGCTATCTGTTCTAAATCAAGCCAAAGGTATTATTTTCTTTGCCGCATTTGTTTTTGTGCTCATTACTTGATTCCTAGTGTATTAAAGATATTATTCAGTGTTCTGTCACCCCATTGGTGATTGTTGTTACCTATTAAAATAAATATATTGTGATTTAATTTCTGAATACATAAATAAATATTTACCTTTGCAAACTAGCCTGATTCCTGGTTCAGTGTGACCGAGGGGAGGGAGGGAGGTCTCAGGAGAAGGGTGTGATATGAGTGGTATATCATTCGGAATATTGAACTTATAGATAAAAAATAAATAAGGGTTTCATTTGCGCACTACATGCTGGGCGAGACTTGGGTGTGTGCCAGATTGAAATCACTTAGAATACCCCTACCCATGGGTGCCATAAGGGTATCCCAAGGGTCTGTTCACCACAACCAAAAAGAGGGACTCCTGTGCATAAAATAACACAGAACACACATGATAAAAGGAGTACAGGACAAGGAAGCCCTGTCCCTCCAATACACTCGGAGTCTGCCGGCGACTGCCAACATGCCCGCCATATCTGACCCAGCGGGCGGGATGGCACCTGCCCGCAGACTTTCCGGGAAGCACCAACACCGTTAATGGTGCCTGTGCTTCCATAATCCCCATTCCCATTGAGTCCTATGGTACTCAATGGGAATGGGGATTTACTTTTTTACGGCGCCTGACCTCCAGGAACACCAGGGTCGTAATCCCCAGTGTTTCTGTGGAGCCAGGTGCCGGAAAAAAATCACAACTCCCGCGGCAGCCTACCGGTTTTACTGGCACGGCTACCTCCAGAGTTGTAATGAGGTCCATACTCTTCCTTCCATTGTAGTTAGTAAATCTAAAATACAGCGTTTTTGAAGAGTGGTCAGCCTAATCGCTCTGTTCTTCCCTTATGGCATTCAGTCCATGTTCAGTTTCATTAGCCATTTTGTCAATTCCCACGTTGTAATTTGGAGCCATTTGGTATTGGCCGCTGTTTATATCCCAGAGTGAAAATTAATGCTAAGAACATTTCTGCTTTGCTAAATCTATATTCCTCAGGTATGTTGAGCTGATCACTGGAGTCCTGGGACAAGTAGTTGCTATGAAGGTAGCGTTGCAGGCCCAAAGAGCGCCAGGCCCACTGATGCATTAAGTATACCGGCTTAGTCGTTGGTGGTTTGCTGATTGCTGTGAGGTAAACATTGGGATTACCAACATGGGTGCTTGCAAACTTGCCACTGAACATGTTTCTCTCCAGGATGCCGGTAATTGCATGTAAGCCAACCCCCACACACCTAGTGAATGTACCCCCTTGGATGTCTGGGGCATCGATAGTCACTTTACACTGCTTGTTAGTGCCCAAAAACCCACTACTGTTGCCTCTGAAACACAAGGAGAATTTTGTATGTTTCATGATCTTTATATTGATCTATCCAAGTCCAACTTTTGGCATATTTTTCCCAGATAGCAAAACAAGTTTCATTTATTAGTAGCACCTCAAGACCTTCCTCTTCGCTTCTGCCTTTTCCCCTCCTCTCCCCTGCTGATCTGTTTTCTCTCTCGGCACCGTTCACATGGCCACCCTTTGCACCGTTCATGTACCTGTCCTCCGGGCACAGGTACCTGCTCACCCTGCCACCCCCCTGCACTGCCTCCTGGCCACCCCCTGCATTGCGGTCTGTATCTGTACCCATACAGTCCCCCACACACTTCTCTTCTGCACTATCAGATATACCCTATTTGCTTAACCTAGCACTTGCTGGCTGCACTACCACTTTAAATTATTTATTTTTCTTCTGTTCTCTCATCTGTTCCGCACTTTCCACTTTCCCTTCCATGCACTTAACACTTTTACCTTTCCCATGCACTGGCGCGTTCTCAATGTCACTGGGCCTAGTAAGATCTTTCTCCCCTGTTCCCCTCCGTTTTGCCTGGTCGCGCTCTGAAACACTTGTGTACGAGCATGATATAAATAAAATATCAATATCAATAACTGCATACTTTTGGTATCCCAAACATCCCTCCTGAGTTGCACCCAATCACCCTTTGACCCATTTCTTTTTTTATGGACTACTGCACCTTTCATCTGTTACCGAGGTCTTCTGCAGTGAAACTGCCCCTGTCCTACTTCATCAGAACACCGGAACGTGGATGATAACATAAACATTAAAAAAAAACAATTTTTCCCTCTCCTTTTGTTTGATAGCCAAGTGTAATATCCTTCAAACTATCTGTCATCTTTTTTTCCATTGTATTAGTTAATAGTGGTATGGTCTTTGGTAATGGTGGTGGTTTTAGATTTAGGTGCCGAGTGGACTGACAGGAGTCTAGAGCCTAGTCTGTCATTTCTGTATTTGAGTGAATAGGGTTGATTAGGTATAGGTCTTGTGGCAAATTGTTTGATCCATAGTGCCGTGTGTTTAGGTAGGGATTGTTTAGTGATATTGGTATGGTCGGTGTGGGTTTGGAGGCTAGGTGAAGGAAGGAAAGCTGAGGGGGGGGGGTACGCTATCCGATGAGGGGAGCCTTCGGGTCATGGATAGAGAGATGCTGGGGGTTCTGGGCATATTGTTTGAATTACTGATGGGCCGTGATGGATGATTGCTAGTATAATTAGTGTCCATGGTGGGCTGTAGCATAGGGCTGAGCAATATTGGTATGTAACAGATTAGGATGAATAAGTACATGGTTTCGTGCATATGGTAGTAAACTAGGGTCAATAGAGAGGCTTGGTAACTAGAGCAACTTTGCACATATTGGTATTTCAAGAAGGCTTCTACTGTTTTAAAAGGACAGTATTGCAGTCTGATCAAGCATTAAACAAATCTAGCGTGCTCCTGCATGAATGCTATGGCTGAGTTATAATACAGCTTTAAAAAAGTTTACAATTCCAAGAGGCTGCTGATGTTTAAACTAGATGATGTAGCAATCTAGGTAAGCATAGAAGTAATCGGAGTACTCGTACATGAGTGCCATGACTGGATTACAGTGGTGGACTATAGTGTCCAGTGGGTGTACGCTAGCAAGAGTTATAATATTTGCAAGGTAAGCCGAGCAGCAGAAGGTATATCAGAGTCAATGCACAATACGCTCTCGGCGAGCAAAGCGGTATGAACAATGAGGTACAGTCTCTTCCGTCGAATGTGAGAACAGATTGTCGCGGCTCCTATAACGGCATGGAGAATGGTGTAAGAGTGTGTGTATATATATATATTTCTGAGGCTTGTGGAATCTGCTTAGATCACATGCTGTGCATAGGCCGACATCTAGTGGAAGCTGCGGAGTATTACAGTTTGTTTTTCGAAACTCGAAAATGGGCGTCGACACAGGCGTGCCAGTAATACTATCCCTAGTGTGACGTCCACTGTACCCAAGATCCCTCACGCGTCTAGGATCCTCAGATTGTTTTTTTCCGCCATACTGGTCGGAAGCATCTTGCGGAGTTCCCTGGCCTTAGCCATACTTTTGCTAATTATTGAAGTTTAAAATTATTTATTGACATCCTTCCCCACCCCAACGTCGACCCTCTACACTCGACGACGGCTGGAGAAGACATCGACCGTCGGCTGCTGCACGACGGATCTGGGCCTCGGAAGGCCGCTGGCCTCGGCCTGGGCCTCGTAGGCCGCTGGCCTCGGCCCTGCAAGTAGGGAGAGTGGGGGGTGGTACATACTCTTCACTCTTGGTATATAGGTACACCTTATATATTTCCTACACTTACCAGCCCGCTGCCTCAAGGTGCGTATGGAGGGTACCCCTTTCCAATTCTGCCCCAAGTGCAACCGCAAATACCCTTGGGTCGACAGGCACGCCACGTGCAATCTCTGCTTGCCGAGGGACCACCCCGAAGCGAACTGCAGAGCGTGTAGTAGGTTTAAGCCTAAGACACTTAAGGACCGTTCAACAAAGCGTTGGGCCCACCACGCCAGGCAGGCGGCCATGGCAGCGGAGGGCGCCTTCAGCGATGGCAGCGACGCCGTACTTTCGGACGGCGAGGGCATTACGGCGTCGAAAGACTGCCGAGCGCAGGTCCCCGACCTCGGAAGGTTGTCCGGCAGGGCGGCTATGGGGAAGACCCCCGGCGACGCAAGCGCTACACACCCTACACACGCTAAGCACACTAAGTCCAACCGAACCTCGACGACGTCGACTTCTCGGAAAGAGGCACAGATAGAACGGTCCGACTCGGTGTCCTCTGGGCGCTCTCGATCGAGATCGCCTCATGAAGCAAGGCAATCATCCACTCTTGCCAAGAGTGCCTCGCTCCCTAGATTAACGGAAGTTCGATCGTCGGAAGACGAAGACGACTTCCACCCCAGGCCGCGCTCCAGGAGACCGAGGCCGCAGTTAACACCAGCGAGGCTCCACGCTCGAAACAAGGTACCTCTCCCGACCCTCGACGCCAGGCGTCGAAAGTCTCTGGGGCCTCCAAGGGGCAGGGAAAACATTTTTCCACGCACGGGGAGGGGGGGAAACAGCGGAAAGCACAGCCTTCCACTCCTGTAAGACCATCCTTCCTCCCTAAGCAGACAGACAAACATAAATCTACTGGGACATCAACATCCAGCAAGGGTACCCTTGATAAGTCCTCTAAGTTGCCTACAAAAGTCATACCCTGTTCCAAAGAATGGTCCAGTGAAGACATACACAGGGTCATGTCAAGGATGTCTTCCTTAGCTGATTTTTATGACAAAAACCCAGAACATTTCCTTTCGTATGACCCTCAAGGGGCCACACCCTCACGCTCCTCTGATCCTATCCGCCTAAGTAAAAAGCCCCGGTTCGAAAGACCTGAACCCTTCGAGGTGCAGCCTTACTCTACTCCATACTCTACTCCACACCCCAGATTCCAAGGACAGCCTTTCCCTGAAGGGGACCAGGAGTTTACAATTATGGAGGAACAAACCGGGACTGAATACTATGCGGACGATGAGGACCTGGAGGAGGTAGAAGATGAGCAGGAAATTTACAGAGTAGATTCCCCGGTAGAGAGCGAAGCCCCAGTTACTGACTCGCCAGTTGATAACCAGCCCCTCCTTAATGAAGTTCTCGCTCGCGCAGCAGAACATTTTCACATCGACACCCACGGTGTACAGGAGGAAAGGGACTTCGCAGAAGAGTTGGTGGGAGAGAGGAGGCCGGTCGCTCAGACCATCCCTATCCTTAAATCCATCCAACGTAGAATAGATCCATCCCTGGTGAATCCTAACCTCACCAGAGCCATCAACCCCAGAGTCGAAAAACTTTTTCGGGCAGCCCGGTCTGACCCTCTTTATATAAGAGGACATCTTAAACCAGACTCCCTAGTGGTTACCAACACTCGGAAGAGGGCTGGGACACCCTTATCGTCGTCAGAAGCTCCTCCCGACAAGGAGAGCAAAAGACTGTACGGGTTTGGCAGGAAGGTAGCCTCAACGTCCGCCTACCAGGCAAGGATTGCAAACTCCACCACCCTGTTGGCGAGTTACAACTGCCATCAATGGGAAGAGGTCGCGGCGCTCATAGCCTCTGCTCCTGAACCGTTAAAGGGCCAGTTGGCTCGGATCTCGGCAGAAGGGAGAGCCGTGTCTAGTTGCATATTAAAAGCAACTTTCGACGCTGCGGACAACGCAGGAAGATTGATAGCAGAAGGTACTGTTATCAAGAGACATGCGTGGTTACGGCAGTCGGGGTTCAAAACAGAAACCCAGGCTTCATTAATAGACAAGCCGGTGGAACCCGATCTATTGTTTTGGAAAGCAGTCGAAGACGCACTTAAGAATGCCAAGGACGAGTACGAGACTCTCAAATCCCTTGGCCAGCTTACCAACAAACCCCCTAACCAGAGGGGGAACAGTAATTTTCGTCGCCCACGCGGCCAAAATTCACAAAGAGGCAACTATGCCCAAGGACAAGGTACACAATGGAACAACAACCAGCAGTCTACCCAAAGTTACGGCAGGGGTAACAAGAGAGGTCGTGGAAGAGGCAGAGGCAGCCCCAACAAGGGAGGTGGCACGCCTCCACCAAAGCAGTGACGCTCAGTTCAGGGTCCCTTCTCACGCAACCCCAGTAGGGGGACGCATTTCCAACTTCACCCAGGCTTGGGAAGGGATCACCTCAGACAGATGGGTGCTGTCAACAGTGTCCACAGGATATTGTATAGAATTACTGCAGCGTCCCCGGAACCACCCTCCACGACAAAGAGTACACTCCTTAGAACATCAGAAGATCCTTCTCGAGGAGATCGCCATTCTGCTAGAAAAGGACGCGATAGAACTCGTCCCAGGACACCAGGTAAACAAGGGTATCTATTCAACTTACTTCCTTGTGCCAAAGAAAGATTTAACAATGCGCCCAGTATTGGACTTACGGCCTGCCAACAAGTATGTCAAGCCCCAAAAATTCCGTATGACCACGCTACAAGAGGTAATCCCCCCCCTAAAAAAGGGGGATTACATGGCAACCTTGGATATGAAAGATGCTTATTTTCATATTTCCATGCTCCCAGCCCACAGAAAATACTTGCGCTTCAAGGTGGACAGTCGCCACTACCAATTCAAGGTACTGCCCTTCGGGATAGCTTCAGCACCAAGGGTATTCACCAAGGTACTGGCGGTGGCAGCTGCACACCTACGCAGGGAGGCAATCCCAGTGTACCCTTATCTGGACGACTGGCTCATAACGGGGGAAACCCCAGGAATTTGCAGGTCAAACATTCAGAGGACTATCGACCTCCTCCACGAATTAGGCTTCTCTATCAACGAGAAGAAGTCAAGTCTGGTGCCAAGCACCTCAAAACAGTTCCTAGGGGCAATCCTAGATACTCAGAAAGGGTTGACCTTCCCTTCGGAAGAGAGAATTCGGAATATACTACTGCAAATTCCACATTATCAGTCAGGTCAACAAATAACGGTACGCAAAGCAATGCGGTTACTGGGCATGATGGCGTCATGCATTTACCTGGTCCCCCACGCGCGTCTGCGCATGCGTCCCATGCAGGAATGGTTGGCGAAACAGTGGTCTCAGGCAAGTGGTCAGTGGGACGATCTAGTGGTCGTTTCGCCAACACTCGTACTGAGCTTACACTGGTGGACAAGAGAGAATCTCGCAAGGGGAAAACCCTTTTACGATCCCGAAGTACAGGCAGTGGTGACTACAGATGCATGCCTGACTGGGTGGGGAGCTCACCATCTCCACCACACAGCTCAGGGTCTCTGGTCTCACTCAGTAGCCAAGAACCACATCAACCTGCTAGAGCTTCTGGCAGTATTCCGAGCGCTTCGGGCGTTCGAGCCCCATCTGCTAAACTTGTCGGTGCAGATCCGGACGGACAGCACGACAGCCATGTTCTATCTGAACAAACAAGGAGGGACTTGTTCGCCAAATCTGTCCAAGCTTGCCCAGAAAATCTGGATATGGGCACTCAGACGGAACATCTTCCTGTCATCACAACATGTTCCAGGGGAGCTCAATTCCCTAGCGGATGCCCTAAGCAGAGACTCCCTCCCAGAAGAACACGAATGGGTCCTTCACAGAGAGATCGTAGAAGATCTCTTCTCTCAGTGGGGTTTCCCCACTATAGACCTATTCGCCACAAGCGAAAACAAACAATGCCCAGGATTTGCATCCAGGTTCCCCCAGCCAGACTCCCAAGGGAACGCCCTGTGGATGAACTGGTCAGGGATGTTTGCGTACGCTTTTCCACCAACGCCTCTCATCAGGAAGGTGGTGTACAAGATGAACAAGGAATCGATGACGCTCATCCTAGTTGCTCCCATGTGGGCGAGACAACCATGGTTTCCACACCTACGCAGGATGGCGGTGTGCGAGCCTATCAAACTCCCAGCCTGGTACAACCTACTGTCCCAGCAACAAGGTCAAACAGTGCACCAGGAACCCAACTCAATGAACCTGGCAGCATGGCTCCTGAGGTCATAGAGTTTGGGCATCTCAATTTACCACAGAGGTGTATGGACATCCTAAAAGAATCCAGGAAACCAAACACAAGGCACTGTTATTTTGACAAGTGGAAGAGATTCGTTATTTGGTGCCAGAATAAACAAATCAACCCAGTTGATTGCACTCCTTCCAACGTTGTAACATACATGCTCCACCTGCTGGACGCAGGTTTGGTTTTTAACTCTCTGAAAGTACACCTGGCAGCCCTCTCGGCTTACACCACATCCCATAACAAAGTATCGTGGTGGAAAGTACCAGTAGTTAAAGCCTTCATGGAAGGAGTAAAGAGACTTCACCCTCCTATTTCGAACCCACCGCCAGGATGGGACCTCAATGTGGTGCTAGCTAAGCTCATGGGCCCCCCTTTCAAACCCATGCATAAAAGTAGTCTCAAACACCTGACTTATAAAACGGCCTTCTTAGTAGCCATTACCTCTATAAGAAGGGTCAGTGAAATTCAGGCTCTGTCAGTGCAAGATCCTTTCTTTACTATCCACAAAGACAAACTGGTTTTACGCACACACCCTAGGGTCTCACCTAAATTCATATCTAAATTCCATGTAAACCAGTCCATCGAGCTTCCGGCTTTCTTCCAGAACCCGCAAAGCTCAGCTGAGGTGAAACTACACACCCTTGATGTGCGTAGGGCGGTCCTCTACTATGTAAATAAAACCAGACCGCTAAGGAAAACAGATTAACTGTTTGTCTCCGTAGCTACAGGCAGAGAGGGGGATCGCGTCTCTAAAGGCGCGATCTCGAAGTGGATTATCAACTGTATACAGCTGTGTTACTCTTTCTGAAAAAACTCTGCCTTTTACGCCAAGGGCCCATTCTACTAGAGGCATTGGGGCCACTCTGGCTTTCATTGCAAATGTTCCCCTCGACACCATTTGCAAAGCAGCTACTTGGAGCTCTATTCACACTTTTACTCAGCATTACTGCATTGACACTCATTCCAAGTCAGATACACAAGTGGGACAAGCGGTTCTAAGACACCTGTTTGCTCATGACCCTTCTCACATCCCACCTCCTTCTTCAGGTACTGCTCGCTAATCTATGCACAGCATGTGATGTAAGCAGATTCCACAAGCCTCAGAAGGGATACATTACTCACCGTAATCGTATTTCTGATGCTTGTATCTGCTTAGATTCACATGCGACCCACCCTTCCTCCCCTCCGAGAGAAGGCGCATGATTGCTGGTAGTCTTACCTTTCTGTCTATCTGCTTGGATTATCTGTACTCACGCTACTCCTCATGCTTCCTCATGTCAGAAAAAATACAATCTGAGGATCCTAGACGCGTGAGGGATCTTGGGTACAGTGGACGTCACACTAGGGATAGTATTACTGGCACGCCTGTGTCGACGCCCATTTTCGAGTTTCGAAAAACAAACTGTAATACTCCGCAGCTTCCACTAGATGTCGGCCTATGCACAGCATGTGAATCTAAGCAGATACAAGCATCAGAAATACGATTACGGCGAGTAATGTATCCCATACATATACACACATATACACATACACACACACAGTGTGATTGTGGCTAGGATTTGGCTATGAAGAACTTTGACGATTCCTCTCAGCGAGTGGAGACTAGGCTGACGAATGAGCCGTAAACTTTGGGCATGCCAGCCGTCCCAGTAAGGAATATTGTAAAGTATTGAGAGTTAGGTGTAAGGATGCAGGCAGGCATACAGCATTTGCTTACACCTGTGACGGTGTGGCTGGTGGTGATTGATTCGCTCGTGAAATGGGCAGAGTGGGGCGTCCCGCGGATACATGTTACTCTAGGTTAGCTGCTGGTAGTGTCGTAGACAGTACCAGCCGGGATGTATGTTTGCTCTATACTTTTTAGCATGGTGCATTATTATGAAATAGAGGTTGGCTTAGCAGGTATCGCTTTCTTTTATCGAATTATCAGCATTTTTTAATTAAAAATCAAATTAAGCTCACAGCAATATGCCCTCACAGATGACATTCTGTCACATGCATTCTCTAGCAGCCGGACTCCATTTCCTCCCCCCCCAAAGCACAATGAGATCTACTGTCCTCAACCTCCCTGTTCCTCGCTCTCCTTGTGCTCCCTCTCACTTCTATTCCATCTCACTGCTTGCACCTCACCACTGGAACTCCCTACCACCAGATATTAAATCCATCCTCTTAGTGAATGGCTTTAAAATTGCCTTAACAAAGCACATCATCTCTCTTGAAGGAGCACCCTCTTTTCCTCACACCTCCTCTTCCTCCCTAATCCGTTCTCTCACTATCCACGCAAAAGCACAGTATGTTGTCTGAGTTGTAAATACAATTGTGCATACCTTTTGCTGACAAATACCCCCCTCTAAATGTCTCGTCTGTATCGCCCCTCTCTGTTCCATCCCCACTGACATCTGTTTTTCTGTTCACAATAAATGCTACACCACGGTTTTGTTAGACACCCTTGCTTCAATTGGCCTGTCCCCTATACAGTGTTTTTGTCAAAACTCATTGTATTCAATAAAACATACAAATAAATGGTGTGTAGTCATATCGAAAAGAAATTACACCGTTGGGGAAACAATATATTTTGCTCCCATTATCCAGCACTTTCTCCACATATTCTAGAACTGGAGTAAAATATATTTATACCAGTCCTAGAATATGTTGACATTGTTGATGCGGAGAAGAAATATTGTTCGAAACAGTGTTTGTTCTTGGGATTTAATGATTCAGATTCCAAAAAGTATAATGGCAGTAACTGGACATGTGAGGGCTGCACCTTGCTTATGGTGGCAGCAACTTGACGGCTTAGGAGACATTACCTGGCAATGGGTTACTTTGGCATTGGGTAGCATTACTTTGGCATTGGGGACTACGGTTGCATAGGATCACAGCACTTTTAAAACAAAAAAATCTCGTTGTCGACACAAAAATGCTTACATTCCAAAGCCAAATCATATAGCTTCATCCATTTTTTTTTCTATTTTTCTCTTCAGCTCACGTGGATTCTTTTTTTAAATCCTTTTCTCTGCTTCTGCCCGATTGCGCCAAAAACATTCGACATTCTGCCTGACCTTCATCCTGAAGTTGATGCTAAAATACACTTTATAGGTTCAGCGGTTCTTTGTTTTTAGAACGATGAATTAGGAAGTGGTGCATTTCTTTTCAACCTAAATTTGGTGGTTGTTTTGCGCAGCCAAATTTAGGTAGACCAAATATACCGCTTTCCAATTTGTGTCAATGAAACAACTAGTTAGACAAGCGCTAAACTCTGGGGCAAGCCCCTTATAAGTTCCATTGAGGCCATGCCTGGCAAGGCAACAGACACGGAGGTGAGATTGGTGGTTGGGGACCCAGCAAATGGTCTGATCGGCAGAAAAAGGCCCAGAGGCTGTATGTGCATCCCTACAGTAGAGCCGTTGGGGAAGAAAATCAGCCCTCAGAAGTCATAACGGATGGAAGGAGACAGACTGCTCTGGGGGAGAGTATACTTTTATAGAGAATGTACTTGGATAATATTTATGGTTTGATTTAATGTTACACATTTCTTTCATCTTACCATAATCTTTATTGGGGTGGTTGTTAGCCTCTGTGCAACATTAACTATATTTGTTATTTTACAATTACATACATCGTACATTATTGCATACATCGTACATTTGTTTTTAATGCCTCGTGAATTTTTAATTGGGACAACCTCCCTTGTTCCTGTTTGTTTGAGATAAACGGGAAGGAAAAGGCAGTGCATTTAAGTTTAAATAAAAAGGAAATGCTGAAAAGGAGCTTAAAACAAGTCACCTGTGTATGTATGTATATTCCAAGAATGCAATGGTGATAACCTTTTTTTATTTTGCACCGTGCATGTGTCTGCTTTCATTTCAGGAGGTTCCTGGTGTTTGGTCCTGACCCACCAATCGGAATGGCATGCGTTTAGCCATTTTGTTTTTAGTTTGGGCTATTGTTAACTTCCATGGCACCAGTGGTCCAGGGATGAATATCGGTTACAAAACAATCAATGAGACCCACACCTCTAGTACACCAGCATGGATACGAACAGATTGGAAACACAACTCAATTCTAAACCCCCTTGTCCCAATTTTGGTAATGTGGGCAGAACTGCAGGCTTATCTCTCAAAGGTCGTGGTTCGTTGGTTAGTTGCAACACAGCAAAAATAAAATGAACTGGCATCAGGTTGACACAGTGCATATGAAAGGTTGTTGGGTGTTTCCCGTCTCCTTGGATAGCCTCTGCAGCCAGGCACCATGTGTGCCTGTTTGAATTAAACTGATTAGCTCTGTTGCATGTGGCAGTTTCGTATACTAAACAAAAGGACAGGGCGGATCCATGGAGCCTTTGTTAGTTAATTAGGCTAGCCATGGCAGGAGGAAGGATTGGCCAGCCCCCCTTCTGAGATGCATTGTGTACTCACCTGTCAGATCCAAACTAAATATGACTGGGGGGGACTGCACTTGTAGGCTGTGTCCACCCAGAGTACATGGGTCTATGTGTATGTCGTGCCGTGAGCATAGGAAAATGTCTGTGGATTAGCCCCACATATTTTCTGGAGGTTAATCTACCATCATTCAATTTCATATACAATTACAAAAAAAGCCCAGGTGAGCGCACACCCACTGCGCTGATCGTCAAATTCCTCACTGCTATTGGGTGGTGTTTGCGAAACCTAAAAGCCCAAACTATTGCATTAGAGTACAGAATGAGAGAATTGGCATATGAGGAGAGACATACAGGCTGTTAGGTGTTTGGTTATTTGCCCATCCTTTGACTGTCCATGGCCATGCTAATTCCTATGACCGTTCGCACCAAGTTCCTTGCCCCTCCCTTCCAAAAACACCACTTCATTGGAACTCTTTGCGCTCGCTTTAATCGAGCCTTACCATCAAAATGTGCACTCGAAATGCCTACCAGTGCGTTTTCAAAGCAGTCTTCGGAGAGTTATTGATTTAAGTGGCTCTGTAAATGTGCTACATAGGTTTAACGAACATGTCTTAACCAGGCCTGCCTTCAGCCACTCTGGTTATAAGTACTATGCATGTCCTTCACTGAAGCCCTGTGAAAAGCAAGCATTGTCAAAGCCAACAATTTTGACTTCTGTATAAGTATTAGGCATTTGCTAGGCCCTGCTATCTATTTTGCTTCGGCTGCCATCATTGGCCAGTTAATACCACTACAGCAGTGCCTTTCCAATGCCTTAAAAAAAAAGGCCAAACTGTTGACATCGCCAATGCTTGTTTATTCGGGTGCCTGGCCCATAAAACGCCCAGAACACCAATAGACACGGGATTCGATCAGATTTTTGTGGCTGCCTCCTGTTTTTTTCTTTACAGGTTGAACCACACGCCCTGTATTGTCATTGCAGGTTGCCCCCTCAGTGTTAACGTTGCTAGTGGCGCCAGTCTACAGTTCTTTTTACAGGTTGCCCAGCAGACGTTCGGGCTCCTTTCCTCAACACCACCTTCCCCACACACCTAGCTAGAGTGCCACACATTGACAGCCATTGCTGCATAACATCCAAATGCAGCCGCAAACGCATCATTTGTCTCAATCATGGCGTTTAATGTGTGGTAGCTTGCATTCCAAACAACGAACCCAACAACCTGTCGCATGGGGTTTTCAGAAATGTTTTAAGATCATCATCAAGACACTTGTGATGGATATAGCCACAAAGTGACCAGTGTCTCAGGCAAATGTCCAACCTAGGGTATCAGAACTGTGCTTCCAACCATAGATATTTTAAACAGTTTTGGAATGGCTTCAATGCACATAATGCACATAATGCTACTGTCGTTCTTGCCAAGCTTAATTAGAATGCTGCAAAATGAAGAAAGCGTAATTTCTATCAAAACATACTTTTGCTGCTCTCTCAACCTAGCAACGTCACCTTGCAGTTTTTGTTTTATTTATTTCTATAGCGCACCTTAACCCGGACGTATCTCGGCGCATTCGACATTTGCAGAAGTTAGACATACAGATGATATATAACGCAGATTTACAGAGGTAAAAAAACATAATTAAGAATTACAGACATAAATAATATTAATGATACTAAGTTATTCAGATTGTGTAGTCATAGGTTCGGATTGGGGGTTCAGAAGTGGAATGGTAGCAAGGAATATTAACGTTAATACTACTTGGTTAGCCATTTGATGGAGTTACTTCTGAAATTTGCAAATGACTTAGATCTTTTTACGGACACGGACAGAGGGAGCGAGTTCGAGCTGAGCAGCCATGACTGGGAAGCTGATCCCACCAGATTTTTGTAATTTATATCTGGGGACTGTTTAGTTTATTATTTGATAATGCGCTCCAAACCCTAGGGTAGCCGGGCGCAACAGTAGCAAGAATACTTGAGCTTAGTTACATACAGTGGATACATTACATGTTACAGTATTTACAGTACAAATATACGAGATGTGGGTACATCACAACACACAGGAAGAGTAGAGATGGTCTATAGTACAGGTTTCAGGATATTACAGGTTTCAGGATATTTACATGCTGAAATCCAGAGTCTAATGCAGGGGAGCAGCTTGGTGGGTGTCATTGGTCCGGAGCCAACTTTTCACTTTGCATCTGAATCTAGAATAGGGCTGATCATCTTAGTGCAGGCAGGAGTGCATTCCAGGCGCCTGCAGCTCTAACAGGGAAGCTCGTACCACCTGATTTTGTTAGTCTAAATCTGGGAATTTCTAGCAGGAGATGGTTAGAAGCTCTGGTGTGGTGATGGGCGGATTTTCTGGTCAATCTAGCCAAAATATATGGTGGTGCAGTATTATTCAGTCCTTTATAGGTGACTTGTACTGCTCATGTCTGTGCAGCTCATTTGCGAGATTTTCACTGAAGCACATTTTACTCTTGTAGTAGACAATCCCCTCATCTTCATGTTATGGTGTAATGCGTGTTTCTGTTTACTTTAACCTCCATACCCCTGACAGGAATGCAGTGTGATTTTTCATAGTTAAAGTGGAGGGTCTTGTCAAAATGCCTTTAGACTCCATATTGGTATGTGTGCCCCACAGTGCATGTGGCATGACATGCATGCCAATCTGCATGGGTCAGTTCAATATTCCTGTAGGGAGGTGTACACAGTATTAGCATGTGTATGTATGTAGCAATTTTTAGGATGCACTTACTGCTTTAATCCTAATAGGTGTCCCACTTTTCCCTTAACGATTGTCCTTTAGGTGTTGTGGTTGGGTGTAAGTGACGGTTTCTTGGTTTGTGTAAGATCTACTGGAAGTTGTGATACATTTGCTTTCTTTAAGGGTTTCCCTTTCCCAAGTGGTATCCTTCTTTGCTTAGTCGTCTTGGCTCATGTGCTGGTGATGGTGTCCTGTCTTCCATATTATTGGAGATTGGCGATATGTCCTATGCTGCATGTGCTGATGATAAATTGCTCTGAAACGTACTATGTAATGTAGAATGTTTGGAGTGAAGCTGGGCTCAGCATTCCATGCATGTCGGTTGCTGCCTTTGTCTGAAAGCTGGTAAATAACCAGGTGGATGTTTATTGTTCTGCCATATGTAACCTAAGAAGAGAATAAAGCGAGTGAGCATCAACACCAGGCTGCAGCTTGCTTATTACAGCATATTACCAAAAACAGAAAACTACATGTATCCGGAGGGGAGCTCTAGGTGTTGTGATCCTTCTCGTTTCGTTATCAACAAGGTATTATTTCCTGGAGAGGGAGAGGGTGTGGGGGTTGCTTGGTGGGACAGTTGTAGAGTTTGGGAGGTGTTGGAGTGAGGAGAGGTGGCGAATACTGGCATTTGTTGTACTGCCTTCTTTGGATGGGAAGCTGATGTCTGTGATGCAAGCTGGAAAGAAAAGTGAGCAGGTTTGAGAGTAGTGAGAAGATGGAATATTGACAGGTGGCAAAGTCCAGGATATCACTTGGTCCAGTTGTTTTGAAGTTGCAGAAATGAGATGTTTGCGGGGTGAAGAGCTTGGTTTCCTTCATCCATCGTGACAAAGAATAGGAGGTGCATGCATTTTATTTTATGTATTAGTGCAACATACACTTTTAAAGAAAATGTATAATGAAAGAGACATTCTAAGTAATGTTGGATTATAAAACACAATTTTTTATGCAAAACAATACACAGTCATTTCAGTTTCAAAGTATTGTGTAGTTAGTGTTTTCCATATGCAGAATAGGCCGCATGGCAAATTAATTTCTTTTGAAAGTGATGGTAGTTTTTTAATTGTCCAGTCTTGGAATGTATAGTCTTCATAGTAGCTTTACCATGTTGAAAAGAGCAGAGGATCATATTGCTTTGCAAAGAAGGACCACTTATTATCATTCTTCTTCTTTGGCAGAGTGAGGAGACAGAGTCACTGCTGGACTCAGAGCTGTCAACACCAGTAACACCCGAGCCACTTGAAGCAGACAACACTTTGAAGGTAAATCACGATCATGTTGTTGAGCAGTTGGGTGACCATATGTACACCACAGACACGATGTGACTTTGCTAAGCATACAGTCATCACATAATTATAATCGTCAATATTCTGTCTGACAGACGTGAAGAAACAATTGGTGAAAGATTGCAGTGCAAAATGAGTTCTGTTGACTTCATTTACATTTACTTTAACATGTTAAGTGCTAAATCGGTTAGCTCTGCGTTTTAAAACCCCTAAAGTAGAAATAAAACACTCACATGGGTAACACTATTATTTGTAGGGTTTTCAATAATTTAGTAATAATTCAATAATAATAGCTGTAGTGATTGTAGTTTATATAGCACGGGCCAGGTAACCTCTTCATTAAATAACTCTTAATTGGTACTACCCTTACAAACCATTTTTGTCTCAGATGGCGTGCCGTTCATTAAATATGATAAAATATACATTCATTTTTGACCAGTCATGGGTTAGCTATGGTCCTCAGTTGTTTGGTAATTCTCAAGGTAACTAAGCATGACTGTCTGTTCACATGTCGTTTTATAAATGTGCTATTCAGTTTATTGCATACTCGTGACTCTGGGCGCATGCGCTCCCCTGACTCCGCCCACCGGTGCCACTCCTCCGTCCCCTTTTCCGCGTCGACAGGAACGGGCCGATTTCACCAGCCCTCCTGGGTTTGGCTTCGGCCATGTAATACCACGAGCTCTTCCCTGGGTACATAGTTCTGTCTTTTGTCTTCTTTTATCAATCTGGTAATCGGTCCTCCGGCGCCACGCTCCTCCCCGACGCATGTCGACTTCAGCAGGCTTAAACAGGTGTCCAGCCTGCGAGGGGCTCTTCCCTACATCTGGTCCCCATGCTCTTTGCCTCAGCTCCGACCACGGCTGGAAAGGTTGTACCGCATGCGACGCACTTACACTGCATGCTCTGAAGAACAGACTAGCTAGGTGGGGGGAGCTCTTCGAGAAGTGGCCTCCAGAGTACTTGAAGGACTTTGTCAGACATAAGTCAAGGCCCAAGGGAGGGCCTCTTTTTTTTCCTGTGCACCCGCAAGGCCGACTCCTTCCCAAGGAAGCGCCCGGGCGAGAGGACTACCGCTGATACTGCCGAGGGCGACCCGCCTACCAGGCCTAGGCCTGAGGTGCAGGGTAGGTCTCATGCTCCACCGCCAATAGTCCTAGAGGAAGCCGGGCCCAGTGAGGCAAGCACCATGAATTTGGCATGCAGCCCAACAAGATGGCCGTCGTGCCAGACCAGATGGCCGCTCGTCCGATCCTGCCCCGAGGAACGGAGCAGGTGGGAAAAGGAGTTACAAGGTGGGACTGGTGTTAACCAGGTACGTGGCCTACAGTTTATCCATCTGCATCGCTGGGCAGGTTTACCCTGCAACCAGCTAGACGGAGTACGCACCAGCCCCAGCAACTGCCTGCTACCCCGTCAACATCACCTGCCACCCCACCGGCCTGCGAGGACAAGTTCTTTGAAAAGTTCCTCACTCTCATAAGATCTCCTCAGACATGGGGCCCATTCTCAGGGATGTGATCACGGACATGCTCCCTCCAGCCCCTCTGCCTGGGCCTCATAGTCATTCCTCCTATGACTCCAGTGCTGCAGGCCCCGGTGCAGCCCCTGCTGCCCATGCCGGCTCCTTCGATTCCAGCTCTCCTGCCTCCCACAGTTCAGCTGGTTCTGTACCAGCCTTCGCTGCAGCCTCTGGCTCTGGTCTCCACCCCTCGGCCCTTGGCACCCAGCACCACTCCACCCGCTCCGAACCGGCCGGTCGCCCTGGTGGATACAGACGATGAAGAAGAAACTGACACATCATCATCAGCCAAGTCCTTCCATGGATGACTCGCAGGTCTGGCAGAGTACTTGGGCCTTCCTCAACCCGAAGTCAAACAACTTGAGGCGGGGGTACTTGCAGAGGTCCTCACTCTACGCCGCACAGCTAGAACTGGGATCCTGATGCAGAAGGACGTTGCCACCTTGGCCCAAAAGGGGTGGCTCAAACCCCACTTGGCCCAGCCTGTCAATCAGTGCCTCAACACCAAGTGTAGGCAAATGGAGTGGGATCCACTCTTGCTGTCAGCCCACTCTCAACTGCACTTCTCAGGGATTGCTGCAGCATCACTCTACTCAAAGCCTCAGTCGTCCTCAGCCACTTTGTCCTCGGCGCTGCTAGGCAAGGGGGAGAAGATCTTTGAGGCGTACGGGAAGAAGCTTTATTCCAACGATTTGCTGCATCTTCATCAATCCAAAGCGAATGCCATGCTGGCAGCCGTTAACCAGAGGCTTTGGTGGGAAATAGCCGATTTCCTTCTGGAACGTCCGGTGCAGAGCCAGTCACGTTTCAAGGTGAGATTGGCAGAGGCTAAAATGGTTTCGCAAGACCTCATGGAGTCCACCGTGGCCCACATTGACACCTCTGGCCGGGCCATATGCATCGCCACGGACATGGAAAGGATTGCCTGGCTTTGGGCTACTAAATTCAACCAGACGTCCAGGAACGCATATTGGATCTACTATTCGAGGGTGGTGATCTTTCACTCCACCACCGATGAGGAGCTAGATAAAAAGAAAAACATTTCGCAAAATGCAAAGTCTTTATCCTTACATAGGCCCCACCCGAGGCGTACACCCAGTCACATCAATGCTCCAACAAGGGGCGGGCGTTTGGAGGGTTCCGTGGCTTCCAAGACAGAGGTCCAGGCAGCCTGACCATTCTGAGTCAGCACCGACGCAAACAACAAAGCGGGGGGGGGGAGCAAGGGCTTTTTTTTTCCATGCCCCCTCCTCCGCAACAGCCGCCGACGGAAAGAGAAGGCATGACGCGTCTCTTCCGGGGCAGGCTTGCCCTTCACCCACAGTTTTGGTGTCTGAGGTCCGCGGACCCCTGGATCCTCTCAGTGGTATCCACGGGGCACCGCTTACCGATCCCTCCCTCCTCCCCTCCACTCCCACAGATTGGGACACCAACACTTCTGGCGGAAATTCAGCCGCTCGTCGAGAGCCAGGCAGTGGAAGAAGCCCCAGCGAGGATTGGGCTTCTACTCCAGGATTTTCACCATAGAAATGAAGAACCAGGCTGGCCTGAGAGTTGTGTTGGACATCTCCACCCTCAACCTCTCCCTCCCTCTTCAAAAATTCAAGATGGTTACGCCAGCACTCATTGCTGAGACATTGTGCAAGGGAGACTGGATGTGCTCCCTGGATCTGAAGGACACTTATCCACACGTCACGATTTGGCAGCCCCATCGCTACTTTCTGCAATTCAGGATCATGGGCTGCCATTTCCAATACAAGGTGCTATCCTTCTGCCTCAACTTAGACCCCAGGGTATTTACCAGGCTCATAAATGCAGTCGCAGGCCTCCTCAGGGCCCAGGGCCACGTGTCTACCCATACCTGGGCGACGGGCTCGTCAGGGCGAGATCTCCAGAGGCGGTTCACCACACATCCTCCGCCCTTATAATAACACTCCACAAGCCGGGATTTTCGGTCAACCTCAAGAAGTCTCCGCTGCAGCTTACGCAGAGCCTGACTTTCCTGGGCCTCATCTGGGACACAAGCTCAGAGAGAGCTCCACAAGTTTTCCCCTCGGAGGACAACCTCACGGCCATCGAGAGGGCCACTACTCACTTCCTTACCAGAGATATGACCTCGGCCTGGTGGTACAAACATGTATTGGGTATCATGGCAGCGGTCCTACTGGCCATACCCCACACAAGACTCAAGATGAGGAGATTGCAGCTGCACTTCGCAGCCTCATGGAATTGGGAGCAGGGCTCCTAAGCGAGCCTGTCAGCATTCTTCCTCCTCGCTACCTCACATGGTGGTGCAGGGACTGCAACCTGAGGACGGGCAAGCCCTTCCGGCAGCTGGCCCCGCAGGTCACCATCACCACAGATTCCTCCTTGGAAGGCTAGGAGGCCACTCTGGACAATCAGTGTCCATTGAGTCTGGACCCAGCAGGAGCAGGAGTCTCATATCAACTGGCTGGAGCTGAAAGCCATCTGGCCAGCTCTCAAAGCTTTCCTTACTCTCATTAAGGGCAAGGTCATCCTCACCCAGACCAATAACTCCACCAGCATGTACTATGTCAACAAGCAGGGGAGTACCAGGTCCCCTCCACTGTGCAGCCTAGCAATTAGCATGTGGGAATGGGCCCGGGAGAACAACATCTAGCTCACAGCCATCCACCTTCTGGGGGAGTCCAACCTGGAGGTGGACAGGCTCAGCAGGCTGGGAGCGGACAATTAGGAGTGACAATTGAATTATCAGGTGCTGCTGGAGATCTTCAGCAGATGGGAGCATCCTCAAGTGGTTCTCTTTGCCTCCTGGGACAACAAGAAGTGCCAGCAGTTAGCGTCCTGTCAGGGGCAGGGGCTGGGCCCTGGCTCCATGGGCGACACATTGCAGATACAGTGGAACGGCATGACCGCGTATGCCTTCCCTCCCACACCCTTGCTCCACAGGGGAATCTGCAAGATAAAAGAATCTGGTCACCTCAGCATAATTCTGATAGCTCTGTAGTGGCTGGTGAGACTGTGGTTCTCAGAGCTTCTCAGCCTCTGGGGCAGGCCATGTCACCCATTCACCTGCCGAACCCCACCCCACCGGAATTTGCCCTTGCAGCATGGTTCCTGAACTGAGTTCATTCTCCCCGTCAGATAGCACAGCGAGTAGAGCGCTCGCTTTGACATCCGTGCAGATCATGCTGACGCAGGTTCGAATCCCGGCAGGGCCAAACTCAGCCTTTCATCCTTCCGAGGTTGATAAATGAGCACCACACACTGTGGGAAATAAGCAGCGCTCAGATACCTGAGGGTTTGTAGCGCTATATAAATGCACAAACAAACACCTGAGCCTATCACAGGCTAACCTAGAAATCATTCAAGGTGCTAGAAGCAAGGCTGATAGGAGCCCGTACAAGAGTAAATGGACTAGGTGTAAAGAAACGCACTGGAGGTGGTGGTCTGTACTCCTGCTCTCTATATAGCAGAGGAGAGGTACAGAGGACCCCAGCCACGATTCTATATTGTTGGTAGCAATGGATGAGCAATCGAGGCCTAGCTTCTCAGGTCGTGATGCAGGCTTTTTTTTAAGTAAAGTGTAGTCCCCAAGCACCCACAAAGGCATGTCCACACACTGTATTAGTTAAAACATAGTCTTTATATAAATAAGGTTCAATGTTATATACACTATCATGATAATACACTTTGTGCTCCGACAAATCTGAAATGGTAAATATATACAGTTCTAGGTGGTACCACGATTACTCTGATTCCATTAAAATACATCAACTGTACTGCGTTCAAATAGCATATGAATCAACACAGTAAAACGATATCAACCATATACTTGGGAGGAAGATGAGTTGGTTAGACAATTGGCAGAAGACTGAACCCCTACCGTCAGGCACAGTTCTGAATGAGGATCCCCCCACCTGGGCAACCTGTAAATGAAGATGCACTACAAGCCCAGTCCAGATATTGTCTACGAGAGTCTTATTTTCTTCTATAGTTCTGCAACCCAAATGTACCTTGTGTTGTAGAGTTCTTCGCCAGGGAATCGATGGGCCCTTCTTGAGTGTGCTCCCTTTCAAACAGGAGCCACGGGTCGTCAAACTTCCGAGATGAAGAAAGGGTGAATGTTGTCGTTGAGGCAGCAGTTTCGGTCCTTGTGGTGCTCGTAGACGAATGGTCGAAAATGTTCTGCAACAGGGGAGGCGTGCGGTGCACCTCGACGACGATGGTTTGTTGCCGCAAAGAGTTAGTGAAGAACTTTGGCCCAGCAAGGGCGTCGGGTCATCGGCGTCTGTTGTTGACAAGCGGGACGTGACCACGGCTGGCTTCAGTAGCTTCGTCTGCGTCTGTGAGGTCTTCAGGTAGCGGGAAACCCAGCAGCGGATTCTCCTGTCGACAAGCTCGAGTTTCTCCGGCAGGACGAAAGCAAAGGGATCACAGCGGCTCCGGTCGGCGACGGTGGACGGCTGTCCAGTGCTTTTCTTCGGTCTCTTAGGGGGTCCCCGTCTCCGGTCAACAGCCTTTCATAGGTTCGTCTATCAGGGAGCTTTGGCAAAGATCTGGTGCACGATGGTCCCTCGTAGCCTGGGGGGAGGTCTCCTTACCAGGTACTCTTGGATCAGTTCTTGAATACACAGCAGCTTTCAGATTACAAGGAAGGAGACCAGCGGTTCACCTTCTTCCGGCTTGGCTTCGAGAGTAAGCATCAACTTCAGCTTCTGAACGATTTCTAGCAGTGAGAGACCCCCAGATATACTAGTTGATCTCCCATTCACTCTGCTGGGTCACACTCAGGCAACTAATCACTCAGAAGGGCATTCAGGCAGTCAGCCAATCAGGCGCACAGTACATTCAGGCCATTCCTCTCCATCCAGACACTCGCAACACAGAATGTGGATTCGGACAAGCACTCTGCCATTCAGCACTACACTGCATTCATACCAGTTTCGGGCAGGGCTATCTCAGTCATTGTGTCGAACACCAGATACTAGACACCCATAACACTGAATCCGTATTCGTCACACACTCCATTCACCCAGGTCCCACCCCGCAGGCGTACCCACAACATACGGTCGTTGGGAAGGCTCCAGCCAGTCTGGTTGGCACTTCCCCACACTACTGTATATGGAACTTCCACCCAACAGCCAGTCAAGGGGAAGGGACTGAGTTGGGGCTTCCCGGAACTTCGGGAAAACCAAGGCAACAGGTGATGGAAGGCAAGAGGCCACATGGGCCATCTTGCCTCCATCAGGAATCACTGATTACATTGACAGGGCCTGGGCATCCCAAAATGGAGGACGCTCAGGGCACATGTCAATTCAGCACAGAGCTGCCACCAGCCTGTACCCTGCTCTGTGGGCCACACACAGGTGCCCAAAACATACACTAGGAGTACAGGGTCGTACCCACCCATGGGTGCCATAAGTGTATGCCAAGGGTCTGTTCACCAAATGAAATACAGGAAGAGCCGCACCGCTAGGAGTTCCACATTAACTCCTGCATGGAAAACAAGACAGAACACATGATAAAAGGCAATAAAGGACCAGAATTCAGATGCCCTGTCCCTCTGATTCATTTCCAGCATCACACTAGGTTCCGTCACTGTGCGGACTCTAAAGAGATCGACCCCTTACGTGCACATTGGATGATGTACTCTCCTTCTCTGCACAACTGGCTCACTCAGGCGGGCAGGTGGACACATGCCTCACCTATTTGGCAGCCATAGGGGCCTAAAGAAATTCAGAGGAGGTCTTCTCTTCCAACCCGGTGGTCAAAGGACATTTGGCAGGCCTCTCCAGGCTCTACACGCCTATCAAAAAAACCACACCCCGTGTAGAACCTCAATGTAGTGTTGGGCGCCTTGCCGCACAAGCCATTCGGGACAATGGCATCCGCGGACATCGTGCAGCTCACCATTAAGACAGCTCTGTTAGTGGGCCTCACCTCTGTTTGCAGAGTGAGCTAGATCTCAGGCTCTGGTGGCTTCAGAACACTTTACTACTTTTCACAAGGATAAGGTGGTCCTGAGAACACATCCCACGTTCCTACCTAAGGTAGCCTCCGCTTTCCATCTAAATGAGGAGATAGTCTTAGCTACATTTTTTACTGACCCTAAGGATGGGGCTCAGAGGGTCTTGCACTGTCTGGATGTCAGATGCGCTCTGAAATACTATCTAGACAGGACTAAGGGCTTTCGCAAGTCGGAAGCCCCGTTTGTCACTGTCCGGGGCGGTGTCAATGGCCCGGTTATCAGGCATCTAAGGCCTCAATAGCAAGGTGGATGTTTTTGGCCATAAAGGGGGCCTATGAGGGGCAGCACTAGCCACTTCCACCTAACATGCACGCCCACGCTGTCAGAGCCAAAGCCACGGCCTTTGCATTCCAATGGCAGGTCCCGTGGCAGGTAATCGGCAGGGCGGCCACCTGGGCCACCGCTTCAGCTTTCTGTAAGCCTTACTCTTTGGACGCCGGCTCTGTCAGACACGGCTTTCGGACAGGCGGTTCTAAGGCATCTGTTTTCTTAAGGAGGGTCTCCTCTCCACCCTGGGGCTACATTCAGTTGTAATTGCCCATGCAGTATGGTGGAAAGGGGACGGGACGTAAGGGTAATCAATAGTTATTCATCGTAGTGACTAACTTACTATTAGTTCATAGTCCCCTTTCCTCCATACGTCCCACCAATAATACTGGTGTCATCAGGCAATGTTTAATATTGTCGATGCGACAATGGGGACTGAGGAGTGGCGCCGGTGGGCGGAGTCAGTGCAATGCATGCTCCCAGGGCCTCGCCCCCCCCTGCGCCTCTAAATTTAAAGGGGCAGAAGATTTTCTCTGGAGAAAAAGGTTCTGTCTCCCGTCCCTAGCAATGGACGCCCATGCAATATGGAGGAAAGGGGACTATGGACTAAGAGTACGTTAGTCACTAGGGTGAGTAACTATTAATTTATTGCACCAAGAGAATATCCTCTGAAGCGATGCAACTCTGATGCAGATATGCCACCCCTACATTTTTAGTAAGGCAATGAATCTAAATCTTTTCAACCTCGCATTTTTTTTATTCGGTTTTATTGGTTTTAACAAAGGAACAAACAAGATGGAATACATATTACATATTTTGCCATAGTAAACATGTGGTTGCGGAACTTGGAAGGTACACATAATGCCAACTAGTAAGAGAAAAGCTTCGGAGCACATGTTACATGGGTTGTATCAGAGTATGTCCATCTTAACCTCGCAATGCCCACCCTCCCCACCCCCTCCCCTCCCTATCATGATTGAGCACACGTCCATTGAATGTCTTTAAAGCGTGGGAACTTCGAAAGAATTTATTCAGATTTTCATTGTTTGGTCGATCTGGAACCACCTGTTGCAGGGTTTACCCTATTGTTTTCCGTCGGTTTTTGCCTTTTCCTCAGAACCCAGCAGGTTCCTTCAATCAGCGCTCAGTCTGTTGTGAGATGTTTACTTCTAAAGTCCATCCATAGGGCTTCACATTGGGCAGCTTTGCCATGGAGAGTGTCACAGGTTTCCTTTTTTCTCACCTGTTTTTGCTGCCTTGCGGGATCCTTCGCCGGGGTTTTCTTCTGTGCTGTTCGGGTCTTGTATAAGCCCGCTCGGCTGTCATCGGATTCCAGGATTTGTTCAGCTTCTTTGTCTGGGACCACGGAACTCCAGTAAGACCAGGAAGGAAGGCCGCACACGAGAGCGGTCTGCGCGGAACGCGGATGGGATACAGGTACAAGGGGGAGGAAGGAGAAGGAATGGGTCCGGGAATTAGAGTAGCAACTCAGTTCCAGGAGCACGAACTGCGACACATGTTTAGCCTCAGCTAATGATAGCGTTGAGACGCAGTGGCGTGGTTCCTTTATGGAACGTCCTGCATGGACGTAAAGTTGGATAGACAGCATTCTGTGAATTCAGCCATGTTGTGTGTACTACAGCGAGTAACCCCTGACGTGCCAGGGACCAGGATGACCAAAAGGGGCGTGATCGATGGATCATGACAGCATGCCCCCTTCTAAAACTCGTTCCACCGGGTTTGCCTGGATGTATTAGATGGAACCTTCTGAGTAATCTGGGGGGAGTTCAGGTTTGAGACGGGTTCCAAGGTACGTTCACTGGGTGGATAGCCCTTCCATTCCACCAGGTATTGAAGTTGTCCTCGCCTATATCTGGAGTCACATATTCGAGAAACTTCATATTCTAACTGGTCATTTGACAATCACAGGACGGGGTCTAAGGTTAGTCCGGGTGGTTTGGATGTAAGGCTTCAATAGAGATTTGTGAAAGAAAAACTGGATGGATTTTCTTCCAGGAGTCTGGTAGTTTAAGTCGAAAGGCCACAGGGTTAATGACTTCTTTTATAGGAAAAGGGCCATAGTATCGAGGAGCCAACTTATTCGGTCTGATATTTCGGGGCAGTAGCTTTGAGGATAACCATACTTTATGTCCAATGGTGTAAGAAGACCCTGGTCTTCTCCTCGAATCTGCATAGTGCTTAGTTTGGATCTGTGCCCTTTCTAGATGTTCCTTGGCCGCAGGGTGGAATCCATGGCTGCAAAAAAAAGGGCTGGTTTTAACAGCCGAATGGTCCGAATTGTTGTAGGCGAATTCTGCAACTGGTATTAGAAGCGACCAATCCTCCTGGACCTTAGTAGAGAAACAACGAAGGTATTGTTCAAGGGTTTGATTTACTTGTTCTGTGACTCCATTGGTTTGGGGATGATATCCTGAGGAGAGGGCTCGTTGGATTCCTAGTATCCTGCAGAGGTGCTTCCAAAATTGAGAGATATACTGTGGTCCTCTGGCCAATATGATCTTGGAAGGAAGTCCATGCAGTCGGAAGATGTGTTCCAGGAAGATACCAGCAAGTTCTGACGAGGATGGTAATTTATACAGAGGTATGAAATGAGCCATATGAGTGAACAAGTCAATAGTGACCATGATTGTGGTGTACCCTCTAGATGGCGGTAATTCTACAATAAAGTCTGTAGCAATGACTTCCCTAGGTCTCGTTGGTGGAGTAGGCTGTAATAAGAGTCCTGCTGGTTTCTAGTTGTCATGTTTGTTTTGATTACAGACGGAACAAGATTGAACGTACAGTTGAACGTCAGCCTTCATTCTGGGCCACCAGAATTGTCTTTGTATTAGACGGATGGTGTTGGAAATGCCACGATGACCGGAGTGAAGGGTATCATGGCAGAGGTTTATAATCTTTTATTGTAGTTTGTGTGGGAATGACCAGGTTGTTATTCTTAAACAAGTATCCGTCCTTGGTTCTCAGATCCCATTGATTCCTTTTTGAAAGACCCTTCCAGAGTTTCGAAGTCTGAGTTTGTATGCAAATGTCTTCCAGGAGATTGTTTTGAGCTATAAATATTGTGTGAGGAAACATCTTGGGATATGCCCAATCTCCCAGAGGTTCGTAGTCTGGACGTCGAGAGAGGGTGTCGGCTATTAGATTTTGTATTCTGGGAACCTGGTGAATCTGGAACTGATATTGGGCAAGGAAGAAGGCCCACCGAGCTCGACAGCTATTCCTACATTCCAAAGCCTGCAGTACTTGTAGGTTTCGATGGTCCGTGCGGACCTGGACAGGATGTTTTGCTCCAAGGAGTAGATGACGCCACTCGGTGAAGGCTTGACGGATGGCTAGCAGTTCCTTTTCCAAGACTGAGTAATGGGTTTCACTGGGAGTTCATGTCCGTGAAAGGTAAGCGATTGGGTGTTCCATCCTGTCCCCGAATAGCTGTTTGAGAACAGCTCCAATAGCGTAGCTGGAGGCATCTGTCTCTACTATGAATGGTTGGTTGACATCAGGTTGAGCCAGGATGGGGGCTTGTGTAAACTCAGTCTTCAACCGTTGGAAGGCTTCCTCTTGAGCTGTGGTCCAAAGGAAGGGAATGTCTTTCTTTAACAGGGCAATGATTGGTTGGATTATCTCGGAAAAGGAAGGTATGAATTTCCTGTAGAAATTAGCCAAGCCCAGGAAAGACTGAATTTGTTTCACAGAGGTCGGACTTGGCCAGGATAATATAGCCTTAACCTTGGATTGATCCATTCCGATGCCTTCTGGACTAAGGACAAATCCTAGGTAGTGTATAGTAGAAGCATGGAAGATGCATTTCTCCGGCTTTGCCAGGAGTTTCTTTTCGCGTAGTCGTTGTAACACTGCCTTTACATGTTCTTCGTGCTTGGAAATGTCCTTCGAAAATATTAGGATGTCGTCCAAATATACAATCACAAAAAGAAACAGCATGTCTGAGAACACCCTATCCATGAAGCGTTGGAATACCGCCGGGGCATAAGCAAGTCCAAAGGGCATGACCAAGTATTCATAATGACCAAAGGGTGTTCTAAAGGCTGTTTTCCACTCGTCTCCTGCCCTAATACGAATCAGATAGCAGGCACCCCTGAGATCCAACTTGGTGAAAACAACTGCGCCCCTTACTGCCTCCAGAATGTCAGAGATCAGGGGTAACGGATAGCGATCCTTAAGGGTGCATTGATTTAGACCTCGATAATCCAGACACGGTTTGAGTTCCTTGGTATCTTTCTTGGGAACAAAAAACAGTGAGGCCCCTGCTGTGGATTTAGAGGGTTGTATGGTGCCATTTGCAAGATTAGTATCCAGGTACTCTCGAAGGGCTTTCTTTTCAGGTTCGGACAAGATGAACATCCTTCCAAAGGGAATCACAGCGGAAGGGTCTGTTTCTATAGCACAGTCTTCTGGTTTATGGGGAGGTAACGCCTGGACAATGGCAGAAGAGAAAAATTCAGAATATTCCTGGTATATCTCCGGGACCCGGATAATGTTTGAGACTGAGATTGTACCTTGGTGATTCGTAGGAGGTCCTTCTGATGGTGCTGGAGCGAGATCTGACATTATGCAGTGGGACATACAAAATTCTGAACGGAGGAACAAGGAACCCGCTGTCCAATTGATGTACGGATTGTGTTTTTGAAGCCAGGGCATTCCCAATACCATTGGGTAATGGGCCGACTTGATGATGTCAAATTTGATCCATTCTCGATGGTGGTTCATGGCAAGTTCGACGTCCTTGGTCTGAAGGGTTATGGGTCCTGAAGAAAGGGCCCTGCCATCAATTGCTTCTACAGGTTGCATAATAGACCGGGATTCGTAATGAATATGGTGTTTAAGAACCCATTCTTGGTCTATGAAAATCCCGATAGCTCCATAGTCCACCAGTGCCAGGATGGGATACGTTTCCTTCTTGGATGGTGATAAAAAGGCCTGTAAGATCACCAAAGAATTTTGTCCAGGAGAGTTCAAGGATGGAATTGATGTGGAGCAGGCATCTCTCTCCCGAACCTGTGCTCCATCTAGGATCGGGAGCTGGCGTTTCCCAAGCGCCGTGGGGGGGCTATTGGGCACTCTTATTAATGTTTGTCTGATGCACAATACATACACAACCCGGTATGAATCCTACGCATTCTTTCTTGGGAGGATATGGGTCCACGGAATGCCCCTAGCTGCATAGGTTCAGGCCTTCAGGGCTTGAGGTTATTCCAATGGGGTTCTTCTGGAGTGGTAGCTTGCTTTTCTTTTTCTCTGCCTTTCTCTCCTGAATGCGAAAGTCAATCTGCAGAGCAAGATCCATCAGGGCCTGATAAGAACTTGGGCGTGCCACTCTCGCTAGTTCATCCTTGATGTCTTCGTTTGGCCCCCTTCGAATAGGGTAAAACAAGCTTCAGAGGACTAATCCGCTTCTTTAGCCAACTGTATGAATCATGTGACATTCGTGAGCATATCCTGGGAACCTTGTTGAAAGTCGAGTAGACGTTCCTGGGCACTGTGGACCTGCTCGGGGTGGTCAAACATGGTTTTAAGGGCCTGTATGAAGCCATCGTAATCATCCAGGAGAGAATCCCCAGAGTTAACCAGTGGGGTGGCCCAGGTCAAGGCATTGCCCGAAAGATGCGAAATAATAAAGCCCACCTTAGCCCTGAGAAATAGAAATAAGGCTTGAAAGTAAAGTGGACCGAACATGAGTCAAGGAATCCACAAAGGCTCTTTGCGGAACCATAATATTTATCAACAGCGCCGCCCAGGATTACACTTTCGTAGCAGATTCACGGGACAATACCAATTGCTATAAGGCGGCGTTCTCTGCCTTTAAATTTTGCACTTCGGTCATCAGCTCTTGCATGCCACGCATAAGGTCCTGGATGGCCGCTTCCATGTCTGTGTCGAATTTCATTCGGGTGGCATCTCAATCTGTCACAGTTTTCCTTTTTTCTCACCTGTTTTTGCTGCCTTGCGGGATCCTTCGCCGGGGTTTTCTTTCATGCTGTTCGGGTCTTGTATAAGTCTGCTCGGCCGTCGTCGGATTCCAGGGTTCGTTCAGCTTCTTCGTCCGGGACCACGGAACTCCAGGAAGAACAGGAAGGAAGGCCGCACACGAGAGCGGTCTGCGCGAAACGCGGATGGAATACAGGTACAAGGGGGAGGAAGGAGAAGGAATGGGTCCGGGAATTCGAGTAGCAACTCAGTTCCAGAAGCAAGAACTGCGACGCACGTCTAGCCTCAGCTAACGATAGCGTTGAAACGCGCGGAGCCGCAGGCGCGTGGTTCCTTTATGGAACGTACTGCATGGACGTAAAGGTCGATAGACCGCGTTCTGTGAATTCGGCCATGTTGGGTGTACTACAGCGAGTAACCCCCGACGTGCCAGGGACTAGGAGGACCAAAAGGGACGTGATCGATGGATCATGACAGAGAGAGGCGGTTATCGTCTCCATAAAGTAAATGTGTGTGTCTAGAGTGATCCATTCCTTTTTACTAGGCACAGTTGTGGATTTCCATTTAATCACAAGGAGGGCCCTGGCCGCTAGGAGTAAGTGGGGTGTCAAGCCTTTCACTCTGATCCATTCATCCTTCTCTTTTTCTAGGCCAGATGTTATTAGGTAGGGGTCGGAGTCTCTTTGAATGCCTTCTATTTCTTTGATCCACCCTAGGACCTCGTTCCAAAACACTTTGATGTGCTGGCAGCCCCACCACATGTGCCAATAGGTGGCTATTTCTCCACATTTCCTCCAGCATGCTGGACTCATCGTTTGGGACATTTTAGAAAGTCTAAAGGGGTCGTATTGCCATCTCTGTATGAGTTTGATAGCATGAAGCTTATATTGGCTGGATACGGACGATTTGGAGGCTGCTCTACATTGTTTCCCATTTGTCGGGGTGTATTTCCTCCCAAAAATCTTTTTCCCATCTCATTCGCAGAGGTTCTGTTGATCCGTCTCCCGCCGCTATTAGTTCTTGATACATCGCGGATATGAGGCCTTTCATCTCGGATTTAGAGCCCAGAAGTTTCTCAAATGAGGTGAGGTCTCTGTTTAGTTTGTCTCTCCATTCTGCCTTCATTAAGACCCCTTTTAGTTGGATGTACTGAAATGTGGATAGGGTGCCTATACCTAAGGCCTCGGTCAGGTCCGGTAGAGTGATATATACGTCCTTCTTTAGCAGCTGTCCTACCGTCTCCAAGCCTGCCTCGTACCATGCTTGGAACCTGGCCACATCTGGTATGTGGTTGTTCATGCCGGGTGACCATAAGTGGCCGAGCGGGGACGGCCAGGTGGCGATTTTGTGCATTTCTTTGCTTAAGCGCCAAATACTCCATATAGTGCTCAAGATGGGGTGGCCATTAATTTTCCGTTGTACCCTTTTATGCGGGGTCCATAACCATTCTGATACCATGGCAGGAGACAGGTAGTGATTGTCCATTTGTACCCATTGGAGGTTATTATGGTCTCTGAGGTGCGGGATCAGGACACACAGCTGGGCGGCTTTTGACCTGATCTGGGTGGATTAGGCGGGGGAATTTATGTTTCCAGTCTGGCAGCTAGTACCCTTGCATAGATTTTGGCGTCAAGATTAAGGAGGGAAATCGGGCGATATGATCCACGGGTACTTGGGGTCTCTCCCTTCCTTGGGGATCACTGTTATAAGTGCTTTTTTAAACGAGCCTGGTGCCACGCCCGTTTCTATGATTTTGTTAAATAGTTCCGCCAGGAAGGGTGTTAGTTGTTTACTAAACATTTTATAGAACCCAGCAGTGTAGCCGTCTTCCCCTGGGGATTTTCCTAGTGTTAGCCTTTTAATCGCATCATGGATTTCTTGTTCGGTAATTGGAGAATCGAGGAGCTCGGTTTCTAAATGCGTTATTGTAGGCGTAGTGATCGGGGATAAGTATGAGGCTATATCTGACTGGTAAAAAGTTGTTTCAGAAGTGTATAGTTTCTCATAGAATTTGGCAAAGGATTCTGGGATAGAGCAGGGAGTCTGGGCAGGGGGGGACGGAGTCCTCAATTATTTCGTTTAACTTGCGCTCTGCTCTTTGTTCCCTGAGCCTGGCAGCGAGTAGAGCGTCGGCCTTGTCTCCTTTTTCATAGAATTTCTGTTTTAAAAACTGCAGTTTGCGTACTACTTGGTCACGCTCCAACAGTCGTAGTTCTTCCCTTTTTTGTTGGGCTATTTTCACTTTGTCTGGGTACACCCCGGGATCCTTCCCTGTCTCTCCCTCCAGTTGACATAATTCAGTTTGCAGCCTTTGTTCTATGATCTTCCGCTCTCTTTTCTTGGGGGACCCCTCTCGTATCAGAATACCTCTCCACGTGGCCTTCCCAGCTTCCCAGAATATTTGTTTGGAGACCTCCCCATCATTATTTATTGTAAAATATCCATTGATTTCGGTCTCCATGGTAGTTTTGAAAACCTGATCCTTCCAGAGTGTCTCGTTACACCGCCACTTCCCTCCATTGACAGGTAGGTCCGCCCAATTGAGATCGGCCAGTACCATGTCGTGGTCGGACCAGCTTATCGGGACAATGTCCGAATGGTGTGTAGTGGTTGTGAGATCATTTGTGAGATATATGTAGTCAATACGCGTAAATGTGTGGTGGGGGTTGGAGTAGAAAGTGTATCCACTGTCGGTGGGGTGTATGAATCTCCACACGTCCTTCATGTCATACAGTTCCATCATTGCCGCCAGTTCGGTACGCTCTCGCTTATATTGTTGTCTCAGTTCAGGTCTGCCCGGTTTCCAATCTTTGTGCGGGTCAGCCCATTGGCTGAAGTCCCCTCCCAGGATGATATGACGAGTGGTTTCTAGCATTATTTTGGGGATTGTTTTCTCCAGAAATGCGACCTGTCCAATGTTAGGTGCATGTACAGTGGCAATAGTTACCTGAACTTTTGCTATTTTGCCCGCTTGAGCAGAGCACGGCCCCCAACGTCAGACCACATTTTGTCCACCTCAAATTTGATGCCTTTCTTAAGTAGAATTCCGACACCGCATTTCCTGAGTGGTCCCGAGCCCCAGAACTCCAAGCCTCCCCGCTTTCCCAGGATGCTCCGCTCTTCACCTTTAGCATACTTGATTTCCTGTAGGAGTATAATATTGATATTGGATCTGCGGAATTCCCTGAGAACCAGGGACCTTTTAGTTGGCGAGTACAAGCCTTTCACATTAATAGTCCCGACCCTGAGCGAGTCCCTCTTCATGTGTTCATTGGGTATAGCCATTGTTGGGTTCACATGGAGAATCGCTCGCTTCAGGCGGCTAGACCAATGTTCGATTCTTCCTTCCCATGGAGTCATTAATGTATCGGATTTGTTTAGACGTTGGTGCTATTATTTCCAAGGTCCTCTTTTCCTTCCCCCCTTTCCCCCGAGTTGATGGTGTTCAAGTGAACCCACGAACTGAAGATGTGTCCTTTTCGACACCTTGACGGCGTCCGATTCGGACCTGGTGGAAATGTTCAGTGTAGTATCGGGCCACCAGTGGAGACCGTTACCTCATGGTCCCGTCCGAGTATACTACCGTAACATACCATTGAGCCCCCTTTCCCTTCCCCCCCCTCCCCAACATCATTTTTCAACTATAACAATAAAAGGAAAACAAAAGTGTAACAATACGTGCGTTCTCCAGCCTGTCCTTCGGATGTCCATATCCCCCCTTCTTTCAGGGGGAGGTTTTGTAGTCGGGTGCCCTCTACCTGTTGGTGATCATGTCGCCCTGGGACGATGGGTGATTATTTCTGGAGATTGCAGACGTAGATTTCAGTCAGCCGGTGTGGAAGGTTCTTAGAGTTCTTGTTCATTTTCCATTTTCGGTTGTATTATTTGGTCGCCTGTATTTCCTTTCACTTTTCTTCTTCTAAGACACTGGCGCTCCCATTGCATTCCAGCCTGTTCGGGCGCGTCGCTTTCGCTTCCTCTCTGGGCCGTTCCTAGTATGTCCGCAATGCAGTCCTTGATCTCTTGCTCGGACCGTAGGACGATCCTTGTACTGCCGTGTTCAAATGTGAGGGAGAAGGGGTATCCCCACCTATATCTCGTGCCCTGTTCCTTGAGCCACTTCGTCAGGGGGCTACAGAGGCGCCTCAGCGCCAGTGTGAGCGAAGATAGGTCCTGGAAGTAGTAATTTGTGCACCCCTCAGTGTGAGCGTGTCCCCAGATCTGGCCTTCGTCAGGATCCTGTTCCTGTCCTGGTATCAATGGAACCTTGCTAGGACAGAGCGTGGTCCACCGGGTGGCCCACCTGCCCTGTGGATCCTCTCTGTTTTCGGTTCGTCTATCTCCTCATCCGCGGATTTTTATGATATTATGAATCGTGGTTTTAAGTGAGTCTTCGGTTTCTCCCTCGGTCTCCGGGATTCCAAAAAATCGGAGGTTATTCCTTCTTTCCCTGTTTTCCAAATCGTCCATTTTTAGGCTTATCTCCTCCTCCCTCTTTTCAATGTTACAAATCCTCGTGTCCATCTGGGCTTGGAGAGTGTCAATCGAGACCCTGTTGTTCTCTACACCTTCTAATTTCTCTTCAAAATTGTCCATTCTCTGAGTGATCCTGTCGATTTTACCACCCAGGCTGCCCCCCATTGTCTTGATTTCACATAGTAATGCAGCAATGTCCCCCTTGGTAGCGGTGGCCCCTGCTTCCGCAGCGTCTGTTGACATTGTCATTTTCTGTTCAGGGCCCCGGGAGGACAGGGCATAGGTATATTTGGCAAGCTTACTTTTTGCGTTCATAGGATGGATCCTAGGTCAGAGGAGGCACATGCCCCATAGTCAGGGGCCTTACACTCTTTGTAAGAGCGTAGATTGGCGGGAGCAGTGCTGGTCCTTGCGTTCTGGCCTTTGCGTGGTTCGTAACGGTGCAGGAGAGGCACCTGCAGGGTTCAATAGGTGATCTGGCTTGGAGGAGGATATGTCTCCAGGGGGGGTTCATCCGAGGTTGTGTCTCTCAGGGAGGGCGGGTGTACCAATTTGCTGTTCTATGTAAAGTCTATTCGTGGTTCAGTTTTCACTGGTTTTCAGCTACCTTCCTCTAATGAAGGTAGCTCGCGTTAATTTTGTTCTGTAGAGCATGGGCTAGGTGCAGTGCCTCTGAAAGTGTCCTGGGTGGGGGGGATCCGCCAACAGAGTGCCCCGTCTGGTGTAGATGTTATTGTGGGGTTATGTGCAGATGCTGCCTTCTAGAAGTAAAGATGCACTGGGGAGGGTGTCAGGAATTATGGCAGTGCAATACTAGGGCTCATATAGTCACTATTTGCCCTGACACGCAGTGTTTTATAAACAAGGAAGGTACTCGAGTGGTAGCGTTCAGGGCCCCAGAGATTGAGGTCTATGCCCTCCGTTGCCTTTGTTTCTTTCTCTGTCCTTTCCCTTCTCTCTGTTCTCCCCCTCCCTCCCCTTTCATTTCTTGACTCCTGCCTACTTAGGCAGTATTCAGGGCAATCGCGTAGTTCGGGGAGTCTTGGAGGGAGGATGGGTCCTCTGCTAGCATGCAGGTCTCTTCCTGTTCGTCGCGCTCTCCCTCAAGCGCAGGCCTCCCGGCGCCGCGCCTGCAGTACCTCCCGTGTATAACGCGGTCCTCCGGTGGAGAGGGGGGAGGGGCCGGCGTGCAGGGGCCCTGTTCAGCAGGCGCCGGGGTAGTCGGGAGGTGGGGCGCTGGCGCAGGGTGATCCCGCGGCGCAGCTAGTGGTGAAGTGGGGGGGGGGGTCGTGTACCTTCTCCCTGTGGGGCCATGCTCCAGTCGGCGCCTCCGTCAGCGCGAGCAAGGTGGATGCGGTGCCGGATACAGTAACGCCGATTCCACTGGTCCCACCACAGCAGGAGGCGGATGCCTCTGGGGGGGGGGAGAGAGGCAGGGCAGGCCTCACGAACTCCGCAGGACCGGTGTTTATTGCTGGTTTTCCCTGATGTATCACAGGATTAAGGAGCGCCATGGGGCAGTCACAAATGGGCTCTGCTGGAAAGGCAGTTTTCTCAGCCTTCCGCGGTCTGTTTTGGGTCAGATTTTTCACAGTTTTGGGGGGGTACACTTCCAACAGCTGCTCTGTTATTTTGAGTGTGGGGGGCTCCTGAGGTGGGGGCTCAGATCACCTAAGGGACCTACGATGACGGAGCTCACACGGAGGGAGAAGTCATCTGTGCGCCCCCTGGTGGCCAGTCCAACCTCACATTTTAACCTTGTATCCAAACTGTTCCTTTCCAACAACTCTGAAAGAACACCATACTGTTCAGTTTAGAGAGAACCTTTTAATGTTGCACTCTGATCACCCTTTTTGATATGTCTACAGTTTCCTTTTCCAGTTATTTGGAAAAGAATTGTGTATGAAGTGCAATTTCCCTATACCAAGCTTGAGTGAGATAAGCATTTGCTATGGTAGACCAGTGCTATATATTCAATGTACCGGTAACACTGGATAAAGTGATGCGTTAAATCTTATCAACACTGAAGAGTGTTGGACGGAAAGCTTTGAATTAATCATAACTTTCTGAAATTGCTCTGGACAGCCTTTCAAACCCTCGTTTTTCTTTTTTCTTTTTTTTTTTTTATATTGCAGAACGGGAAACCATCTGCCCATCAGGCTTGATCCTACTGCAAAGGGGCATTCCGCAATGAATTGCTAGGTCACAGCTGTTCTGCAGAAGACCCCAAGCAACCCTAAACATGTTTCAGCATAAAGAGGCATTATCTATAAATTGTAATTTGGGTCTTCAAATCACACTCTGCACTCTTATCTGGGTATTCCCATGACACTTAAGTCGATATTGCAACACTAAGGACTTGTTGATGGTAGATTGGAAAAATAACCACTGGTCATTGCTTTGGCAGCCTTTCACTCCATCATTTTCAACCTTATGTAACTTTAAACAGTACCTCTGCTTTATTAAAGGAGTGCTCCCTTTAGTTAATCTGTTGATACTGTTGTAGCCCTTTCATTTGCAATTTCTTTACAAAATCGGTTGACTGATTTATACTGATGTATACACATCAAATATAGTCTTCAGTAACTCGTGGTTGCTGCTTCTGTGAACACCACTTCATATAAGTGAGAGTAGTTTGCTTTGGCTCACCAAACAACCATCTTGAAATCCTTCATTCTCGGATTGACCATTGTTTTTCCATTTTTATTCTCCCTCTCACACAGTGCATACTTGACATAGCTGTTTTAGATGGTATTGGCTGCGGCAACTCAGTGACCTTTGATGGGAGGATCATATTGGATGTGATGACTGGCGTAACAGGGGCCCCCGCAGTGCGGGGGGCCCCGCTAGTACATGTCCTGGGAGGGGGCCCCCACAAAAAAATGAAAAAAAAATATTTTTTCGAATGTTTCTTTTTGAATGCACTCATAAAGAAATAATTTCTGTAACCAAACTAATTTCTTCAGGAAGGCTGAGTGACTACAAAAAGAAACTTTCTTTTTTAAGTCTGAGGGCTCCCTGCCCCATGACATGGAAGACCCCATGCTGGAGGCCTCCATGTCATGGGTTTGGGGGAGCCCTATGACTTCAAAAAAAAATTTATTTTTGAAGTCACTCTGCCTTCTTAAAGAAATTATTTCCATTATGGTTTGGTCTTTAATGGAAATAATTTCTTTAAGAAAGTCAGAGTGACTTCAAAAAGAAACAATTTATTTTTTAAGTAATAGGGCTCCCCTCAACCCCATGACGTGTGTGTGTGTGTGTGAGTGTATGGTGAAAGGGTGTACTCTTAAATGTGTTAGGTGGCTGCCTATGTGAGTGCATGGTGAAAGGATGCACACAAATGTGTTAGGTGGCTGGATGTGTGTGTTTGTGTGTACGGTGAACCGGTGCACACTTAAATGTATGGGTGGCTGCCTGCGTGTGTCCGTATGGTGAAAGGGTGCACACTTAAATGTATGGATGGCTGCCTGCTTGTGTCTGTATGGTGAATGCGTGCACACTTAAATGTATGGATTGCTGGGTGTGCGTGTGTATATGGTGAATGGTGTGTGCTTGTGTTCAGGGGCGCAACAAAACCTACATTTTGGGGGGCTAATCCTTCAAATGTTGGGAGAGGTGCTAACTTCACGGATGGTGGGGGAGTGGCAAACGTATTCATGTGGGGGGCATCTAATTTCTTTATGCATTTGATGAGACTATTCTAGAGCAGCTTCAATGTTACAAGCAGTTAACTCTCTCCTTTAAGCCTGAAAGCACCCACTCATGGACTGATGTGAGAATGAGAGGTCTCATGTTCCCTCTCTACCCTTCCATCACTCCCCTGGCATAGAAAAGTACTAAACCCACATTACGATTTAAATTGCCTAAAAGATTTGGCATTTGAATGTAGGTACTAACAGTGAAATGCTTTACGTTAGTAATTGTTGGGCCCTTGTTAACAGAGAAACCCAGGTGCTGTTTAACATCTGTGTCCTGTTCTGTCCAGCAACTGCTCTGAAGGTCAGCCAGGTTGAGTCAACATAGCCCAAAATTTCAGAGGGGGAGTGCTGAAGCCCAGTCAACTCAATGGTGTTACGCCACTACTTGTGTTTAATGCCTTGATTACTTATTGGTAATCATCCTTACTCCTAGCCCTATTCTTCCTCGTCCCTGTACTTATGTATGAGGCAGTACTTGTACATGAGGAACTTTGCCTAATACACAAGTACTGGGATGAGGTAGAGGTACATGTAGTTAATGCCTGACTTGGCTACCTGTACCATTCATTACTCCTAGTCCCACTCTTCCTCATCCCATGACTTACCTATGAGGCAAGGAGCCTCATACATAGGTTCTGGGACATAAAGGTTGTCCATGTCCAGGCTAAGCAGGCATGATGTGTGGTATTAGTGGCTAGAGAGTCATTTTGGTGCAGCCAGTCTGGTCATTCCTCAGTTTGGTATGACTTTTTTAACTGCATGTTTCTGATCAGGCAGTCCTGCTAAGTGTAATTACCTGGCTAGACTGGCATTTGGGTACTGCCAGCCTAGCCATTTCTTACTGCGGCATTGTATATTTTTTTGGGCATCTTTGATAAACTGATATGATATGATATAATTAATTTATAACACACCTGTACACAAGTGTTTCTAGGCACGACAAGACAAGGGAGGGAAGATAGGGGGAGGACAAGACAAACAATCTTACTTGGTTTTGTCATTCGGATCGTGAAGTTCGAGAATGAGAAATGCAAGAGGAAAGGGAGGGGCGAAGTGCAAGGAAGAGGGGAGGGGAAAACAAGGAAGTAATGCTCTGAGTAAGTGTAGCCAGGGCAGCCCAGCTCTGGGTAGTGCAAGATCATCAAGGGACTGTAGGCTTAAAGTTACATCCCCTAAGTGTGTGATAGGCCCGGAGGCATTGCAAGGGTGACTGATCAAGAAAGAGCCTGGACTCAGTGAGACTCTGAGGGTAGCCAAGCAACCAGTCAGTACAGCAGACAGGTAGGTCAACAGGGGAGGGAGAGGGAGAAAGCAGAGGAGAAGAGGAACGTATGGAGCTGCTTCTGGACCTTCAGGTGGTCCGCTCAAGTTTAAGAGGGGCAGGGAGGCCATTCCAGAGGGAGACAACTGCAGAGGAGAGAGATCTACCACTCTCTGCCTGGAGAAACATCTAACCCTTACAGAGTTGGATGTAGCTGGGGGAAGGGCTCAAGAAGGAAGGTATTTTGGAAGAGAGCATTGGAGGTAGTGAGGGCCCCAACCCCAGAAAGCCTTGTGGACAATGCAAAGGGTCTTGAACTTGATCCTTGCAGCCACCCAGGAAGCCAGTGGAGAGATTTCAGGGCTGGCGAGGTATGATTCCTGAGGCCAAGGATAAGTCTTGCAGTCCTGTTCTGGATTAGTTGCAGAGGGCGGAGAGTAGAGGAAAGCAGATTGAGAAAGAGGCTGTTGCAGTAGTTCAACCTAGAGAGAAACAGGGCTCTGGAGACAGTGAGCTTCTGGGGAAAAGTGAGAACGGGAATAGTCCCTTTGAGGAGGAGCAGCTGGTAGTGGGACTTTTTGGCGACGTCCGAGATGTGAGGAGAGAAAGAGAGAGTGGAGTTGAAGATGACACCAAGGTTTTATGCCTTGCAGGAAGGGCGAAGGAAGAGGGCCCACGGTGGGTGGCCAGAGTGAGAGAGGGAAAGCAGGGGCAGACGTCCGAATGAGAAGGATCTCCATCTTAATGCCATTAAGCAGAGATCTTTGGAGGCGCACCAATCCTGAATCGCAGATAGACAGTCAGGAATGAGCGAGAGAGGAGAGGAGCCTGAAGGAAAGCTGAGTGTCATCTGCATAACACAGAAAGGTAGAGGAGAAGGTAGAGATCTTGTGGGCCAAAGGGGCCAAGTAGAGGTTGAAAAACCAGGGTGAGAGGATAGAGCCCTGGGGAACGCCACATGTAGAGAGAGAGAGGTGGCAGAGAGAAAGGGACCAAGTTGGACCTGGGAGGGGAAGTCCAAGAGGAAGGAGGTCAGCCACTCCAGGGCCTGATCCGCGATGCCCAGTTTTTCACTTGGTCGATTGATCAGGATGGCCTGGTTGACTGTGTCGAAAGTAGAGGAAAGATCAAGGAGGATTAGGACAGAAGGACTGCTGGAATGAAGATTAGAGAACAGATCTTCACGGGTGTTCAGGAAAGCAGTTTCCGTGCCTCTGGCAGCTCTGAAGCCAGACTGATGGTCATGGACAACCAACAGATTCAGTGTGGAGAGTAAGCTGAGAGATGGCCAGCTTTTCCAAGAGTTTGTCCAGGAAAGGGGTGATGGAGATTGGGCGATAGTTTACCGGGCAGGTAGGATCGTCAGACTGCTTCTTGAGGTGTTGTTGCACAAGGGAGTGCTTAAGGGGAGAGGGGAACGTTCCAGTGGCGAAAGAGTGATTACAGAAATCGGCCAAGGCTGGAGCAAGGGTGTCAATATGGTTCTTGATGGTTCTGGAGGAGCACGGGAGAACCTGTTTGGAGGACACTTTCATAGATGGGACTGGTCTAGAAACCTCGTCGGGTGTTGTCAGAGAGAAAGAGGAGAAAGGAGGAGGAGAGGTAGAGATGGCCAAATGGGGGCCAAGAGACCAAGAGGAGATAGAGGACAGGATTTCCTGGGTTTTAGCTGAGAAGTGAGAGGCCGGTGCCATACAGAGGGCCTGGGAGGGAACAGGAGAGGTAGAGACCGCAACAGGATTAACCAGTTCCTAGCAGATTTTAATGTGTTTGGCCATGTTGTTAGATGGCGCAGAGACCCGAGCTTGAATGTGTGCTCTCTTCTTGATGAGTGTTTGTACTTCGACTGGCATTTTGGTGCAACCAGTCTAGGTATGTCCAAATGTGGCCTGGCATGCTTTACTGTGATGTTATTACGGGTCTACGCTGGTCTACATTGTGCAGCCAGTGGGACATGTTTTCAATGTGGCGTGGCATGGCATTTTTAATAGCAAAGCATTAATGTTCCTGTGTACTGTTGGTGACTTGCAGGTATTGGATTGGTGTTACCCTACAAAACAATTGCAAACACTCTGGCTTTTTAGCCAATTTTTCTCAGAAAGTGGGCTGTATATTGCATTAAAACACATATTTCTCCTAGTACAGTGTGCGGCATACTCCTTCAGCAGCACGTTCGTGCATATTGTGCAAGCGTGATAATCTAGGCCGGCCCAGAATGTGGCACGACCCGTGATTTGTGGCCGAGTTGGGGGGAGCCCCCACATTTTGTGTTACGCCACTGGGTGTGATGCTCACTTACCTTCATAATTCTGTTTTCCACAGTTAAGAATGGAAACGCATTCTGGTAAATCACTGACAACCAGTATAGAGTTTTCAGGAAGACTTGTCTGTCGCACCTTAGTTTAACTGTTATGCACTTCTACCACCCAGGTTAGCAGCACGGGCCAATCACCAGATGGTTAACATTGGTGTAAACTTGCTGTACACAATGCATCCCATTCTGACGACCTCGGTTTTTAGCTATCCAACCCCTGCATCAATTTCTTCCACCGCCCACAATCTACTTACCCGTGGGCTGTGTCTTGGCCATGCGGCCCACCTCCTGGTCCTATAACAACGTACTTCACTATGTTCTGGTGCAGTTGTATGTATTTGTTTTTCCAGGAAGTAAGCACAAGAGACTTCTCTCGAAACCACCATAACAAAATCAGACTGTTAACACCTCATACAACGGATACCCTGGGTGCCAATATCCTTAACGTATGCGTTTGCAGTGAGGTTGTGCTGGTTAGCAGCCCTCTCCGAAGCCTGAAAATATTGTCTCAAGTTGACCGGCTGTTAAGTGCCAAGCATGCCTGCATTAACATTACCTTAACAGCTACCATCCTTGGCGCTCTCTGATTCCAACACTGCTCTAAGGAATTTCAGACAAGTTGCTCACTGTAGAGTTAACTCCCAACTGTGGTGGGGGGCAGGCTCTTCTGTGGACCTCTAAAAGCTATGCATCCTGTCCTTTAGTCTGGCTTCCAGCTCTTATTTGCATGCAGTGCTGGTATTGGAAAGAGACTCACTTTGACAGACCTTGTGTGCATTCCCTGTCTTTGTAACTATGGACAGAGGTTAGCAATACAAACCTCCATTCACTTTGGGAAGGACCAACCAAATGTGAACACGTTCTATGTGGGCATTTATATTCAAAACACAAAAAAGGTATTGTAGTGTAATCTTAGTTAAAGGCCTTGCAAGTGATTTGAGGAAACTGTAGAAGTACGCATATGTCTTTGCAGAGGGAGACCGCACAAAGATTTATTTTCTTTTTACACCACCAGCACCCTCTTACTGCAAAGGCTGTCTTATAGGTGTTGCAGAGTGTGTTGAGTGCAATACACCAGATAAATTGGGTTGCAGATCACCAGAAATTTACTATCTGACCAAAGACTGATGTGATTGGGATATTTGACGAGGAAGAACATTTCTACAACTGCCAGGAATAAGAAGGGCTAACTAATCATATACTTGGGTTGAGTAGGGTCAATGTCCTCTTGGGTGTGCAGCTCCTCACATCAGAGTAAGGGAATTAAGTAATCCGGAGGTGGGGAAGTTCAAGAAAAGTAACAAAGGCAAGCCTCTCACAAATGTTCGAAATCAAGTGGCCTCTCCTAGCCATGGTTCAAAGAAGGTAGCAGGCGCTCCTCTTCAGAAAGAACATGGCATGATAACCTGTTCTGAGATGAGTTTGCAGCACATGCTTTTTGCTCACTGTACCTTTGACAGATGGGAAATATCCATTTGCATATCAGTCTTTGTCCCGCCACATGGGCAGTCCAGCACCGAAATGCTATGGCAATTCCTCTCTGAACAAGAGTACCAAAAGCAACCCCATACACGTGTTTCAGCCTTGTTGGGCCTCATCAGTGAGTTGAAGCTCTGTCTCTCTGAGCACAGTGAGCAGGGAGTCCACGTCTGGTTACCCCCAGGTAACTCGTGGTGACCAACCCCAGGTTCCTTGCAAACATTTCAAAGAAGGTAGCAGGCGCTCCTCTCCAGAAAGAACATGGCATGATAACCTGTTCTGAGATGAGTTTGCAGCACACGCTTTTTGCTCACTGTAGCTTAGCCATGGAGTAAAGTGCTGGCAAAGCAGTGCCAAAGGGTGTAATGGAACATTTAAAATACTTCCTAAGGCAAAGAAATAGTGTACAAATTAAGTAGTCCCTAAAAATGTTCTTGACATGAGCTCTTCCTGGACCCAATTCAATATCAAGCGAAGTACCCTGATCTTTTAGTTTGGGTTATTGGTTTTCGGGGTTACATAGAGGCCGTAGTAAGGGCCCTCAAAGGCCCAGATGGCCCTGGCTGTACAAAACCTTTGTCTTTTCCAGAAGGTGGAGGCAGAGGTGGATCATTCCCAGCAGAGTCAGTTCTCCCTTGGTTGTGGGACTAGGCTTGAGGGGAGTGGGGCGGGAGCCCTGTCACCGGACCTCCTCCCTGTTGTATGGTCCCGATTCATGAGGCACTCTCCTCCTGGCTCTCCTCCTTTAGTAGTGCCAGAGCCTCTCTGTCCCTTGGTGAGGTTGAACATACTTGTTCCTCTTCCAACCCCTGGACCAAACTGATCAACCAAAACTTCACTTGTATCTCTGGCTAGAAGGGGTGTTTATTCTTCCCCTTCCTCAGATCTTGCAACTCTATCTCACCTGTTAGGTTTTCTCCATTGTTGTCTTGCTAGTACCTATGACGCGATCTGTTGAATCGGAAGAGGGAGAAGCAAAGGTCATTGCAGGATGAGGAGAACTAAACAACCTAGAACACCTGTGATCCTAACAATACACAGAGTGTCAAATGTGTTCCCTGTCTGTCTGCTGGCATAGAGTTGTGCTTTGTTGCAAGATTTGTGACGTTGAGGAAAGAGGATCGGGTAGATGACACCAGGCTTGAAAGACAACACCATCAGTTATAATGGGATCAAGGAGGTGTACGATAATGTCTGCTCTTTTTAGTAGTGCAGATGGAGAATAATTGTATTTGGAATGACAATCCATTAAACAAATAAAAATAACATTCAAAACCCCTAACCACACCTACCCCAGCAGGAAGAAAAATACAACCTAAAATACAATTAAAACGTTAAAATATTGTGCTAGTGTCTTATTTCGCCAGTAACCTCTTTCTATAAATAGCGTCTAAGGCCTCCTTAAAAAACAAAATGAACTGTTTCCGTTAAAAAGTCTCATCTTCACTGTTTTAGCGTCCTCTGTGTCCATAATTGATTCTTGATGAGGTGAGGCCTGAGCCACTGTTTTCCTAATTTAATCAAGAATTTACAATCCATCAAGAAATACAGGAGATCTTCTCCACACTCCAAACCATACGGTCAAACCTTTTCCAAACCCAACCATCATGTCCTTAATCTAAGCAGGAGCACATTTAACCTGGCCTTTAGGATATGTCTGCGGCAGTCGGCAGCGTTAGTCTTGGTTATAACAAACAGGACCAGTCCGTTTGGGTATTGGGACGTAATATTTCAGCAAGGGTAATGTCATACTTCTCACATTGAGAGCATAAAATTCCAATTCTGCAGCTCCCTCTTCAAGGAGAGATGTGCGCTGGCTGCGAGTTTAATCACCCAACTTCATTACATCCCGCAACCTCCAGTATGCTGATTCCGCTGTTATACCAACAATTGGGGTCTTTACCGACATTATTTTTAGAATCTTTCATTGCTATCGTAACATTTTGTAATTGTAATTGGTTATTTATGATGCGCTTAATACCCAGAGGCTTCTAAGTGCGGGCCTGTGGATCGAACCTGTGTTGCTCCACATCGTCTTGCTTCCATAGAGAGCATGTTGCCCCCTGAGCTATCCACCCAAGACCATTTAAACCCTATTGGGTTTAAATGTTCAATTGAGGGGCGTTCAATTGAACATACATTTTTTTATTCTAAACACCATTGCTGAACTGGCAAGGATAAACTAACAAGCCCTAGAAAGGTGACGCGTAATCCTCTGCAGACCAGTGTTCAACAATGTATCTAAGCATTCACAAGGAGCTGCCCCCAGACCTTGGTCCGTAGAGGACTGCAGCCTTAATTTATTACCCTGAAATATGCAGACATTTATCGAAATGTTTCCCATCCAAATAAAAACGATGGAGCCCCTTTAAACTCATGGACGCTCGCTTTGCCACCACGTTTGTGAGTTCTCCAACCTCCCCTTTTAGAGAACACCAAGCCCAGGTATTTATATTCATCCACCACCTCAATGGGTGAGTTGTTCAAAACCCAGTTAAAAGATAGTATCCCTTTACCAAAAACGAGTAACTTGGTTTTAAGAAGATTCAGTTTGAGCCCATGCTCAAGAAAATTATGATAAGACTACTGCGCTCATCAGTGTATGAAATAGTGCTGAATTCCACACCGTTTAAAAGGGGGGGGGGGAAATCTGAGACCTTTATGCACTGCATGAGGCTTAAAATCATAAAGAAATAAGGAAAATAAAAGTGCGGCAAGAGGGCAACCCTGCTTTACCCCAACGTTAGTCAGAGAATCTCCTGAATATTTGATTAACATCGCACCTACCCCTAGTTGAGGAACCCTCATAAAGCAGAGCGATTCATTGGAGGAGCCTGGGCAGGACCCCAATCCTACTGTACTTTGCACACAAATGATTATGACTGACCGAGTCGAAGGCCTTCATGAGGTCCAGGTAAACCACAAAAAGGTGTTTTTTCCTCCTAGTATATTTTTTCACAATTATATTTAGTTTAAAACACTGATCTATTGTGGCAAAGCCTCTGAGAATGCCTGCTTGCGTATACGGGAGGATATCATCAAATACCCACTCTTCCGAAGAAATACCCTTTTTAAACAGGGGGACTATTAGACTTTTTTCCACAAGTGTGGTAGCACACAAGTGTTGGCAATTGAGTTGAAAACCTGAAAGATGACTGGAACCCACCAGTCCACTGAGGCACTGAAAACCCATTCAGTTTCAAAACCATCAGTGTCAGCTGCTTTTCCCTTCTTAAGGCTTCTTACCTGCGCCTCGATTTCTTCCCAATTAGAAAATACCTAACTGTAATCTTCCCTTCCACTTACGGTGATAACTTGCACTTGTGCAAGAAATTTACCCTCCAACACCCTCCTAGAAACCCTCAAATCCTTTTTTCCACCAGCTTCCAGAATGTTTGTGGGTGATCTTCACAAACTGACCTATCCAGAAGATCTCACTATCAGTAAATTTACTTTTTATTTTATTTCAAGACTCCCATAAGCTTTAAGCAAACAGAGCTGGTCGGACGAAGTGTGCGCTCCCAGAGACGTCAGATGGAGAGCCCTTTTAGCCTGTCTGCAGTTGGCATCGAACCAGGGTGCATTTGCTCCGCTAATGCCTGGGTTGGTGCCATTACTGTATGAAACACAGGGGGCAATATTATGGATATAGGTCTGTAAGTGCTTAAAAAAGGTTCACGATATGTGGCCAGTGCCTCATCCACCCGAGAACACTCTCAGACCACTCACCAATTTTCCTCAAGCTTCAGCCAGCCAGCCCCACCCCGCCACTACAACGCTGGCGCTTCAAGCAGGGATCACTACAGGACGAGGTTTTTGCCTCAGAATTAAGAGAAGAGATAGACGTGTTTCTACAAGCTAACCTGGGCTCAGTCCCTTCAGCAAGCATGATTTGGGAATCCTTTAAATGTTTTATCAGAGGTGTCTGCCTCGCCAAAGAAAACGGCATTCTCAAACTCATCAGGGGCGAGCTCGCAAGCTGTGAAAAAAAACTAAAACAGCTCGAAACCCAGAACGTGAACAACGATGACCCTGTAGCTGCAGCGACATTGAGGACAGAATTGCAGAAATTCAACGACATGGCGGAGCGTGAGGCGAAATTTCTCCAACGCCCCAACCAAATCCGCCAATATGGCGAGGGCCAGAAACCAGGTGCCTTACTGGCAAATCTAATCAAAGCTGACAACAAACAGTCCCAAATCGAAGAGATCAGAACCAGCCAAGGGGTAGTGGTCCACACTGACGAAGAGATAGCGGAGGAATTCGGCACATTCTACCAAGACCTTTACAGTGCCAATCTGCCGAAAGACTCGCACCTCCCCCTGGAATACCTGGAAGGCACTGAGCTCTACTGGGTCGAACATCACCTACGGGAACCTCTGAACGAGCTAATCTCACAAGAAGAGATCAAAGAAACCATAAAGGCACTACCGCCCTCCAAAGCTCCAGGCCCGGATGGTCTAACGGGAGAATTCTATAAGGCCTTTGCAGAACCCCTGGCTCCACTGCTGGCAGCAGTGTATGAGGAAGCGCTTGAGCTTGGAACCCTACCTCCATCTTCCCGTCTGGCCAACGTCGTCCTTTTGCACAAATCAGGAAAGCCCCCAGACAATTGTGCATCTTATCGCCCGATTTCCCTGCTCAATTTGGACAATAAAATCCTTGCTAAGATTCTGGCGAATAGACTGATGCCCCTGATGCCCGCCCTAGTGCTAGCTGACCAAGCTGGTTTCATACCCGGCCGCAATACGACCTTCGGCATCCGGAGAATGTTTGGAATCATAGAGGCACTAGACCCCACGGACCAGGCAATAGCGGTCCTACTTGATGCAGAAAAAGCATTTGACTCCGTGGAATGGCCGTTCATGTTCATGGTCCTCACCAGAATGGGGCTGGGAGCCCGCTTTATCAAACTGGTTTCTCTCCTGTACACCAACCCACAGGCCACCATCATAGTGGGCAAAGCAAAATCAGCAGCAATAAACCTACAGCGCGGCACGAGGCAAGGATGCCCCCTGTCGGCGCTAATCTTCGCTCTGGTAATGGAGCCACTGGCTTCCAACCTGCGGGAACTGCGCCAACAAATGGGGCTCACTATCGGCCCACACAAACTTATTGTATCCCTATATGCCGACGACGTTGCACTATTTATAAGAGATCCTGAGGCCAACCTGAACCCGGTCATGAGGGAAGTCATCAAATTCGGGGCCTCCTCCGGACTGAAAATCAATCACTCAAAATCAGTCGTCTTCCCACTGACCAGGGACACGAGGCAATTCGCCGACGACTTCGGACTTGAGTGGAAATCCTCGAGGGTACGATATCTTGGCATCCAACTGTCACTGGACCCACTGGAGGTATTCCGAGACAACTATGAAGAGGTGTTAAAGTCTCTCCAAGACAAGATTGCACGCTGGAAGACACTCCCACTGACACTTTGGGGCAGGACCTCTCTAGTCAAAATGGTAATGCTGCCAAAACTGCTGTATCTCTTCAACAATATCCCGCTGTTACTGCCACAATCCTTCCTGAAAAAGCTGAAAACCCTGGTTCTGGATCTACTGTGGGCTGGGAAGCCGGCCAGAGTGGCATACACAACGCTGACACTCCCCGTGTCTAGCGGTGGTCTGGCTCTACCAGACATGGAAAAATACTTCTGGGCAGCCCAAGCTCAGTACCTTAGCCACTGGTACGCAAAGCAAATGATTCGCCCCCATGTACAGGTCGAGAGGGCCTTGGCAACGCCCAACTTCTTGACCGCTGTGGTGTTTGGTCGGCTTCCCGTCCCCAATCGCACAATGAACGTAATGCTTACAACATACAAGGTTTGGAAGTCGCTGGCTAACAAACTGGGGATACAGACAAGATACTCCCCCCTCTTGCCAGTCAAGTATATTCCTGGAATCCCCTTAACATCGGAGAGTGTGTTTCACCAGTGGGTCGACAAACTGCAGATACGATCCCTCGGAGACCTATTCACAGAGGAGGGCTTTCTGACCCCTGAACAGGCCAAACAGAAAGGGGGTAATTCGGCCCTAGACGTGTTCCTCTACTTCCGGACCCGATACACTCTGCAGACCCACCTGCCTGGTTTCCCGAGGCAACCACCGACTTGGCAACTACTACATGATGTCATTCAAGCTCAGGGAGAGGGCAGGCTGGTGTCGCTAATCTACAAAGCGCTGACCACCGGATCACCCAACGTGAATGCAAGAGCGAAAACGAGATGGGAACGGGCACTATCCGCAAGTATATCGGAGGCCGACTGGAGTCACATTCTGAAGCAAACTCAAAAAATTTCACTTAACACCCGGCTCAAGCTTATTCATTTTCAATTCCTCCACCAAACCTACTATACGCCGGAAAAAGCTAACAAGCACCATCCCGAAGCCCAGGCAGAGTGCAGAAGATGCGGGACTCTATCAGCGAACTTTGTGCACCTCGCATGGGAATGCCCGGAGGTAGCCCCATTCTGGAACCGTGTGTTGGACACGACATCCGCAATTGTCGGTGAAACGATACAACCCCGATGCACAGCAGCGTTGTTGGGGATGACGAGGTTGCTGTCCATGCCGTCAAGGAAGCTGACCGGACTCCTACTAACACTAGCTCGCAGAAGAGTCGCCATGGCGTGGGGCCGCGGCCCGCCACCATCGTACACTGCATGGCGGAAAGATGTGCTTTATTGCCAGGACACAGAAACTGATTTCATAAAACGCTTACCACTTCACGCTCGCCCGCCCGACATATGGGGCCCGCTAATATCCTTTCTAATAAGGGAGGCCGACACCACCTCCTCAGTGGATCCGTTGGTCACTGGGAACACACCCTGATACAGTTTTAACTCAGACTCTTGAGATCTTCCACTGGTTCACCAGAGGGGCGAATTGACGCAAGAGCGGGACGATATGGGGATGCAGCGGGGGCGGAGGGGGGAGTCGCAGAGGGAGGCGGGGAGGTCGGGGCACTGGTTGAAGGCGTAAAGTTAAAGCCACCCTAATGTGGGTGAGTAGTTGTTTGTTGTGTCGAAAGAACAAAAATAAAGGTTTTAAAAAAAAAAAAAAAAAAGGTTCACTACTACAGGGTGAGACTGCAATCCGTAAAGATTGCTGCAGCGAGACAGGGATTCCAGTCTTGGAGCAGGGCTATAATCTCAGCATCTAAATTCTTTGCATTGGATTAAGCTGAGTCAAGTTTTCTGGCGTGAAGCACTCTGGGAAAGGGGACACTCCTAACTGCCATTTCAGCAGAAGAGTGTTTTAATCACTTTCACTGGCGATCTGAAATTTCAAACCCCTTTGCCTTATGGAAAGGAAAACAGTCGACCAAGCAATAGTCTATTAAAGACCTCCTCTGACCAGCTTTAAATGAAATGTTTGGTGGAGTATCCCCCACACATCTACCATTCAATTCCACAGAGCTATTTAACCATAAATAAGTCCATTAAGCAGCCCATCACTGATTGGCTGTCGGTAATTCCTCTTTGGAATTCCACATAATTCATGCACCCTTAGTGTTTCTTGTGGGATTCCCTTGTTCTGACCTAACTTGGCATACTTAGCATTAAAATCGCTAATCATTAAAAAATCAACATCCTCAACTTTTAGCCAACCCTTGGGGATCAAAATGTCCTCCTTAAGCATACCAGTGTGCTAAATGTTGGTGGAAAATAGCTATTTATAACCGTTACAGTTTTAATCAAGAAGGGGGCGTTTTGGGGCATCGTCCCAGCTAGAGAGACTGGATTATATGGACACCATCCCACAGCCAGAGTAGAGTATTGCTTCCTCACCATGGTCACCAAACCTCTACGCCATCTGCCTGTCTTGGAGCACACTGCTTTAACCATACAAATATTAAAATCTGGGAAATAACTTTCCAGATACTGCTAATCAGAGAGCTATGTCTCCTGCAAGCAAACTTTGTGTACATTGAGCCACCGAATAAAGTCAGCATCTATCAGCTTACTTAGGCCAGCGATGTTCCAGCTTACAATCTTTGAGAGCGGACCATAAGTGACCCACCTATAACATGTGAGGTTCTATCCACTAAATTACTGCTAAACATTTATTGGGGGATTGCAGATAACACATTGATGAACACTTTCTTTTGCTTGCTTCGAAATAGCATGGTGAGAGTATCTAATCGGTGCATCCAAACTACATGTAACCATACTGACCTGTCTAGCTTCAGGAGCAGACAATAATTCTGGCACAAAAGTGCCACCCGTAACGCATGAAGCAAGAAGATATGGAGATGAAGTAGCATAAGGACAGAAGCAGACCCCTTCTCAGACTCGTATCCAGGTAAGCCTTTCTTCCCCAACAACGGTGATGCAGCAAAGAGTATAGTGCAATCGCCAAAACCCCCGCCAAGCTCCCAGCCTCCCGCCCCCCTCTCCAGCCCTCTACCCTGAGGTTCTTGAGAATGAATGGAATCAATTAAATAGAATACACAAATCCAAACTATGAAGACCTAAAATCTTCCTGGTTGTCTCTAATGCTAAATAGCACCTATATTCCAATGTTTAGGATCTCCAGTACTGTAGTGGTTGCAAAGACATGATACCGTGCATTTGCATGACTTAACTGCCGGCTGATCCGGAAGATGTTTCATCTACTTCCGGGTCTGCTTCTGGGATGCTTGCCTGGCGAGCCGCCATCTTGGGGACAGGCACCAGGTAAGACGCTAATCTATGAGTTTTCCATGCTTCCTGGATGCCTCTGTTTGTCAGTGGGTGTACTGGCCTGAGTGGTAAATGGGGCAACAAATGTTTGAGGAGCAGCAAGGTTGGGAAAAGGTCCTCAACCTGCACCATGCGCAGATGCTGTTGGTTCCCTCTCCTACCAATTCTCTCTAGATGGTTCTTTCCCACTCACCTTCTTAGTAAAGCTCTTCCCCATGTGGTAACTCTCTCAATTGAACTTCCCCAGTATAACTATCTCCAGACGGTAACTTTTGAGGGGATTGTGTCCTCAGACGTATTCCATATCTATGACAGTAATGACCACAGCTGTGCTGCCTCGGAAGATTTTTGGGCGTAGGCGTCCTGCGTCGATGACGTCGACATGCTGACCTCGAGGGCCTCCGTCTAGGGTCGACGTCACTGGATGTTATATATAGGACGCACGGCACCTGTAGCCTCAGTTCAATTTTTTCCACAAACGTGTTCGCTTGGGAATCTCGGAGCGCTCGGTTCTTCTACTTGATTTGTGAAAATGTCTTCCTCTTCTTCTACCCCGAAGTCGGGCTTCAAAAAGTGTTGAGACTGCGGTTCCAAAATGTCCATTACGGACCTGCATGACGTCTGTCTCTGGTGCCTGGGCGAAAGCCACGCCACCGACGATTGCGATGACTGCCAGTCCCTGACGTCGAAGGCCTTGCAGGAGTGGAAGAAAAAATAATCGGTAGGTAGGGTTTCTAAACCCCGTAAGTCTGCTGGGCTTTCGACCGACTACTCCAGGGGCGACTCTCCGCGTCGGCGTAAGTCCAGGGGGGTCTCGATCTCGGAGTGGTTCCTGCCATTCCTCTGCCTCTTCTAGGCATTCTCGGAAGCTGTCACCGGTCGCCTTCCCCGTCCTCATCAGAGGACTCTGCCAGATGGCGGGTGGCTTGTGCCACCAAGCATTCCTGGCTGGCGGAATGGGATGCATTCTGCCAGGAGATGGTGGCAATTTTCGAATCATAGGGCACCGTTCCGTCAGTGCCTTCGAGAGAAGCTGGCAAGGAACGAGCTAGAGCCACCGCTCGCACGCCTTCGGGCTCGTGCGGGCGGCGCGATCATCTGGAGCTGTCGAGGTCCCGATCAGACAAGGTTGATCACCATAGCCATGCCATGCCAGGTCCCGGTCCTCGTGGTTGGCGACTCGCATTTTCAGTTTCGGGTCCTGCCGTTCGAATTGACCGCTGCCCGAGGGTCTTCACCAAGCTGATGGTGGTGGTGGCAGCGCATCTCAGGAAAGGGGGATTCACGCCTACCCCTGCCTGGACGATTGGTTGATCAGGGCGCGCTCTCCTGAGCAAGTCTTGGATCATCTGTAGGTCACCTGCCACTCCTTTCACAAGCTGGGCTTCTCCCTCAACTTGAAGTCTCATGTGACACCTACCCAGCAGCTCCAGTACATCGGAGCAGTGCTCGACGCATCCCTGGGGCAGTGTTTGCCTCCCCAGGTGAGGGCTCATCACATTCTGCAGATGGTGGACAAGTTTCAACATGCCCAGAGTCTCCCGGCGTTCGAGTTCTTGAGATTGCTCGGCCTCATGGCATCCTGCATTTTACTGGTGCCAGAGGCCAGGCTGCGGATGAGATCTCTGCACTGGGCGTTCAAGATGCAGTGGTCACAGTTCTCCGGCAGGATGTCGGATCACGTTCAGATTCCGCCCCCGGTTGCACAGGATCTTGTGTGGTGGGCCGTCGAAGGAAATCTGCTGAAGGGTGCTCCATTTTGGCAACCGTGACTGGAGGTGACGATCATGACGGACGCATCCCTCACGGGTTAGGGAGCTCATGCCAACGAGCTGACAGCCAGCGGTCGTTAGTCTCCATCGGAGTCCAGACTCCACATCATGCTAGCCCTGAAGGCTTTTCTGCCGTCTGTGCGGGGGAAGAATGTCCCGATTATGACAGACAATACAGTGGCCATGCACTACCTCAACAAAAAAGGGGGGGGGCAGGGTCACTCCCACTGTGCAGAGAGGCGATGCAGCTCTGGTTCTGGACCATCCAGCAGGAAACTTCGATCTCAGCAGTTCATCTGGCCGGAGACGAAAACGCCGGAGACGAAAACGCGGCGGCGGACGCTCTGAGCAGGCAGAGCACGGTCTCTCGCGAGTGGGAGCTGGCTCAGGAAGTTCTGTTGGAGATCTTCGCCCTTTGGGGAACCTCACAAGTGGATCTCTTCGCCACCAGTGTCAACCTGAAGTGCGAAAGATTCTGCTCGCGGGAATTTCCTCCAAGAGGAGCCTTAGGGGACACGTTCGTAGTGGAGTGGTCCTTCCGACTGCTGTACGCATTCCCTCCAGTCCCCGTCATTCTGCAGGTGTTGCAGAGGTTACAGAGGTTCAGTTCCCAGATGATCCTCATTGCTCCGGCATGGGCCAGGAGAGCGTGGTACCCGGACCTTCTACACATGTCCATCTGCCCTCCACGCCGTCTTACTTACCGAGACGATCTGCTTTCACGGTAGGGGGGTTCAGTTCTCCATCCAGAGGTCAAGTCTCTCATCCCTCATGCTTGGTATCTGAAAGGCTGAGGTGTAAGGATTGGGACCTCCGCGAGGACGTGATGGAGATGTCGCTTTCGGCCAGAAGGCCCGCAACAAAATCCCTGTACCGTTGCCGTTGGAGAAAGTTCTGCGACTGGTGCAGGATACAGAATGTGGCTCCTTTTCAATGTTCCATTCCTTTGGTTCTGTCTTTTTTGCTTTCGTTAGCCCACAAGGGTCTGCAAGTGGGTACCAATAAGGGTTACCTGGCGGCGCTGTCAATATTTAAGCGCTCGTCTGAGGAGTGTTCTTATTTTAAGATTCCTTTTGATTTCTCAGTTTCTTAAAGGGCTAACTAATGTTTCCACCGTCGCCTTTCCAGGTGCCGGGATGGGATTTGAATTTGGTTCTAAAGTTCCTAATGGGATCTCCGTTTGAGCCCTTGCATTCTTACACGCTGAGACTGTTGGCTTTTAAGACTGTATTTTTAGTTGTGGTTACTTCCGCACGCAGAGTGAGTTGCAGGCACTTTCCGCCAAGCCACCTTTCACGGTGTTCCATAAGGACAGGGTTGTCCTTAGGGTTCGTCCTTCTTTTCTTCCGAAGGTTGTGTTGGAATTTCATTTGAGCTAGAAGGTAATTCCTCCGGCGTTTTATCCTCCTCCGCATCCTGGTAAGGAAGAGGAGAGGCTCCATAGGTTGGATCCTAGGAGAGCTTTAAGTTTCTATCTCTCACGGATGTCCCGGGTCAGAGTGGACGATCAGCTCTTTGTTGGATACGCTGCAAGGCGTTTAGGTCGAGCTGTTTCCAAGCAGACCATGTCCAGATGGATCATTTTAACGATATCTTAATGTTACCGTTTGGCGGGTAAGGACCCTCCAGTAGGCTTATGGGCTCATTCTACTACCGGTGTGGCTGTTTGCACTGCTCTGCAGAGGGGTGTTCCCATTCATAATATTTGTGAAGCAGCCACATGGGCCTCTGTCCATACTTTTGTGAGACACTATTCCCTGGACTCCATCCATGGGCAAGATGTGGCCTTTGGTAAGGCAGTCCTCTATTCAGCAATTTGATTGGGCATTCTAAAATTCTAAATTCTTTTTCCCACCTCCAGACGTTGGTACTGCTTTGGGCGTCTGTCATAGATGTGGAATACGTCGGAGGAACATCCCATCGAAAGAACGTTACCAGTTAAGAAAGTAACTTGTTCTTCTCCCTCCTCCCCTGTAACTTCTTCTCTCCAATCTACAACATTCTTGTCCCAGGTGACAGAGCAAGGTAGCTTTTATAGTTCATCTCCTCCTTGGATAGTGCTCAGGTTCATGGATTGTATTTGTTTAGTTTAAGTATATCTATTCTCTGATTGGATCATGTGTAAGCGATTTTGTGCACTGAAAGGGGCTGCAGCCATCTTGTATTTCAAAATCGACATGCAAAGTCTCCTCTGCACCCTTGTGGAGCCCTGCTGACATTGTCTGCTTTGAACAGGCTACCTCTATTTTCCCAGCGTGTAACTCAAGTAAGGGAAACCTTTTGGTAGCAAGGGATGTTTTTTGTTAAAAACATTATTTTTTGGAATGGAGTTCTGGCAACTTTTTAATCTATGTGAGGCAAAGGTGAGCAGGTGAACAAGGTTGTCCCTCACACAGGTAATGTCCTAAGTTTCAATCAATGCCATTATTTTGTCAAGCACAACTTTCTATCCGTTTGCCTCCCTTTTTTAAATCTTTTCTTTGGTAGCATTGCAGAAGAACATCTAAACACTTGCTGTAGATTTCAGACTGCTGCAATGATGTGCCCTTAAAGTGGAAGTGATTATCGCGGAGTGTTTGGGTCTGGATAGGGATTTGGCATGGCTCTGTGAGAGTAGCAGGACTCTGCCAGTCCTCAAGAGTTTTGTGTTCAAGCCCCCTACGATGGGTGAATTTGTAGGTGTGTGGCTGCCCCCTTTGTATTTTTTTTTTTATTTTATTTTATTTTATTTTTTTTTTTTTTTTTAGTTCAGAGACCCGGTGGGGTGGTTTAGGGATGCCCGGCATCCACTTTATCAGCGTGGCAACCAACCCACTGTCAGTCCCCACGGAAAGTGGGGACTGCATTATATAAGTGAAATATAGAAGATCTTTGCTTTTGATAATTGGTAAATAATTGTTTTTTTTTAAATGTTTGATAAAAGAATCCACTGGCCAGGTTTGTGAGTGTATATATACACCTATATACATAAGCAAATATCCTTATTGCAGTGTTATAAGATTCTCTTTCTCAGTGTACTAATTAGCATAAGTATATCTTTTCTATATTTTGCTTTTCAGACAGCTTGTGCATTTTGACGGGAAAGGGCAAAGCGCAAGAATAAACTTTGGCTCAAAAACCTTCCCTACATTTGTTGTTGTTTGTTAGTAGCATATTTTTGTATTGCTTCAAGCACTGCTGAAAAATGTCAATCTGGAGGATTTTCAAGTTGCTTTCCTGCTCGGAGTACAAGATCAAAGCTGCACTTGATTCTATTGCTTTGTATCCTCTATACATGTGGTATACCACTTGCTACCTAGGGTCTGTTGAATTTGATCAGAGGGGAAGTTTGTGTAAGGCAAGTCACAAAATCGAAGGCTAAAAACCAATCCAATGAGCCAAAAAATAATGCACGAGATGTGAGAAAAACAAATGTTTATTAAACACATCCTAGGCTGGTGAATTATCAAAAAGACATTCAAAATGTTTGCATGTATAGTAAATATCAGAAGAGAAATGATGACAAATGTTACAGATTATTCACAAATCCCCAGGAAGTGATTTGGCATCATTTGTACTATAGGCAATACTCAAGATATGATTTGGAAGTGGGAGTATATTATTTAAAGTTGTGAGTAAAAATGTAAGTCGAATTAACAATGATGGTATCGCATAAGCGAGTAAAAATGTTCTAACTGGAAAACGGAAATGTAGTAAATATTTCTTTGAACCTAGTTATTCATGCACATTAAAAGATATAGGTTTATGTCTTCTGATCAGGCACTTATAATAGTAGTTTCTTCCTGTGGTACTACGTGCACCAAACATATTCCTGGAGCTGCGTGGGTGTAAGCAAGGGCACATGGTCGTACGTTTCCTATTTTTTGTTGGGAGTATTTTTACTCCCCATTTTTATTTTTGTGGAGTATTTGCCTTTTTTTTTTAGGAGTAAAAGTGGCTGATACACCCCTTATCCATAGGGATGACTATAAGAGAATGGTTTATAGTGATAATTTCGAATTACATTATGTCGAAAGTCATTATGTCGAAATAAAAGTCAAAAAATTTAATTTCGAATGGCTATTTTTGTTTGTTTTTTGTTCGAAATTGGGGGGCCCAACCCCCCTTTTTTGTATTTATTTTTTTGTTTTACCCCTTAAATACTTGCGGAACCCATAAAAAACATGTAAATAAAAAAATAAGACGTGAAAAAAAAATCAACATTTTTTTTTCCACATGTTTTCGACTTTTTCACTGCACACCTAAGTGAATGTATGCAATACCTAGCCTATTGTCTTATTCTACCCTCTTGACCATTGCAAGACATCAGTTCATTAATTCATTGACGCTGAGATAATCTTCCTTCCCATGACGCCGATTGGATGCTACGTGTTATAATGTATATGCTCTACACTTAATAGTTGATTGTATGTTCCAGGAGGAGAGGTGGTGGAGTGAGTGACTTAATAGAATTCAGCCAATCCCTGTGTGAGATGTGACAGTTTGACAAAACAAATGATAATTGTACATCCTCTTCCCAAAGACCTCATCAGTTGGCACCATTTTACCGTCCCCATCATTATGAACTGTTCATCGCCAGTTCAATATGGCAACTTCTTGTTGGAAACATTACTCACTTCTCCTTGCTTTCTCATTGTTTGTTCATGATTTCATTTGCCCTGTGTTTGACCTTATGAGCTGGGTGCTTACATGCTTGCAAACTTCATTCTCTTGCAAAGATATGAATATATCTATGCAGCTTACAATATTATAAACCTACTCATCACTAATATTGTGTGTGTTCTGTTGGGGTTGTTCATACGTTTCCATGAGTCATTGGTACCCAATTAATTCTACTCTATGTGCGATGATGTTTGTATGGTTCCTACCTTAGCATGGATCTCTTTCATTGCGGCTTCTCCTACAGAAGGCAGTGTTGCTTCTTGGTTATTCTTCCTGAACATGTACACTCTGCACTGCTCATTGTTTCCTCCTTGCCCAATTGTGACCTTCATTGTGATGTGCCGATGTACTAACTAGGAACATGTTGTTTTTATATATCTTTTGAACACAGGCTTGGGAACTCTGCTACGCTGATCTGTCTCAACCAATCCATGTGCAGTATTTGTCCCTTAGGTCTGGGTTGTTACTACTTTGTTGCTTTTGCATGTCCTCACTGCCGAAATTCAGACTTGAGAATGTTTGCCCAACTGCCTGACCAATCACTGTGCAGCATTCAGTTTTTCTGTGGAAAGTTAGAGCTTTGTGTATGTGTGCTTCGTTGTGAGAGCCTGGCTGATATTCTCTGAGAAACTGAGGATTTGTATGCTTTTGGGATGGCAGAATATGTCTCGAGGCCTACTTGTGGTGTTCATTCAATTAGTGTAAAAAGTCACTGTCAAATTAGTGTAAAAGGTCACCTGTCATTTGCTATCATTCGGAGTTCCCCTAATGGTTCTCTAATGTTAACTGCTACTATATTAAGGACGTGCGTTTATGCTCCGGTTTAAGGTCTGCACTTTAGGGCTTACTTATCCCTCAGGAATACTGCTTACTCTAGCATGATTACTAGCTCATTTTGGGTCTACACAGGTAATTCTATGTGCCTGGGGCTGCTTTATTTATGCAGTGTGCTTTAGAGACTTTCGAAGCTTGTATTTTCGTGCACGTTTGTGACGTTGGAAGTACTCCCCGACACTTGTATTTTAATAGTAGCAGCTTCACTCAATAGACATGGGAGCCTGATACTGCACTATCGATAAACTGTGTTGTCTCTCGCTGTGCATACATTTATCAATCTTCTTTGATTGCTTGCACAACCTTTAAGTTTACATTATAATACTTGATTTTTTGTGTATTGCTAGCAATTCTAGTCATCCTTAGCATATTTGCTGATGTTTTCCACATTTTTCATGCTACATATTAGATTACTAAAATGCCTTTCACAAGATTATAAAGAAACTAAAGATGACCGAGGCTTGCATATAATGAAAATCGAGATTGGGCGGAGCACAAGGCAAGTTGTGCAGTGACTCAGTCTTTAATTGCTTTGTGTTTCCTACTATTCCTAAATTTTTACAAAACAAGAAAGAGATCCTAACATTACGATTTGTAAAAGAAAAACAGAATTGTGGGTCAAGACTGGTTTTCAGTATTTCTGTTAATAAAAGCGACGAGATTGATGTAAAACCTTCAATTCATTTTTCTTTGATCCTTTTTACCATCTTCCAGCTGCATGTGCCGTTAATTATATCTTAGTTTCTATTTACCATGTCATCGCTGTAGTTCCGTTATCTCTAGGCTACACATCTTTCTGTTTAGTCTAACTCTTGCAAGGAGCCTAACGTTCCATTGGAAAACGATTCTTTAATGTCTGATTTGATTGTGTGTTTTTGGGAGCTCTGAAAGGCATTGGGGGAGGGTTAACCTTTTGCAGTTCATGGCAAAGCTACATATTAACGCTAGGTGTTAGAAAAACAAAATGCATGCACTCTGCATAACACATTTAAGGAGATGGCTTTGGCAATATGAACAGCCAGGAGTGCAAATAACTTAAGATGGTTCTGAATAGGAAGTTTGCCCATTTTGTCCACCTATTCCAAATTACTCGGACATTCTGCATTCTTAGTAGAATGCAGTAAAAAAGATGCCAAACAGGAGCACAAGGCCAACGACGTTCCCTCCAATGTTAGCCCAGTGGTGGGTTGAATAACATCTTACACCCATGTATGGGAAGGAATAACCTCAGAAAAGTTGATTTTAGGAACAGTCAGGCACGGGTACTCTGTACAGCTATTAGCCAAGCTAGCGCCCGTCACCAAAAAAACAGGAGACTGTTTTCAGAACACCTGATACTCCTCCAGGAAGAAATTCCAGTGCACATTGAAAAGGTATCTATGGAACAGAACCTCCAGCACAGGTATACACAAGCATGTATTCTTCATACGTCATAGTTCCAAAAAAGACCAAACAAAAAGGCCTGTTCTAGACCTATGGTCAGCGAACACATGTAAAACCCCAAAAATTCAGGATGACCACCATTGAGGAACTAATTATGTTAAAGAAGGTAGATTGCATGTCCACATTAGATGTGAAAGATGTATGCATTCATATTTTAATGTTCTCAGGCCATCACAAGTATCTTAGTTTCAAAATAAATCAAGACATTTTCAATTCAAAGTGCTCTCTTTTGGAATTAGGTCTGCATCTCGTATATTCACCAAGGTGCTCCATCGTCGCAGCAGATCTGCGCTGCAAGTCAATTCCAGTTTAGCCTTCACTGGTTGATAACAGTGGAGAATGCGGTAAAGTGTCTACGAAATATACAACAATCAATCAATCTGAAAACAAAAAGTTTCTAGGAGCACAACTAGACCCCCAAAATGCAATGGCTTAGAGAAGAGAGCATGGATAGCATCACAAATAACATGTTATTACTTTCGGTCATCAGATAAGTCAGGAAGGCCTTTGTATGTTACTGGCAGTCCGATGTATATTGCTGCTATGGCTGCGGCCCTCCTACCGGTCTGTGACACACTGGCTACGGGCCGTTACATGTGCTTCTGACCAGGACGACAGTTGGTCCTTGCTACAACCCATGAACTGTAAACCAATAGACATTTGGCCTCCATTTCGCAACTATGTGCAACCAATCAGTAGCTCTCCCTCTCTTTCATCCTTATGTTATGTTTGTACCTATGCCACCACTCATTTTGTATTACTCCTCAACTGTTGCCAAACCAATGTGAGCGATAACAAATGTAAGATGATTTCCTTTTTGTTAATGCTGCTACCTTATCTTCTGTTGTAATGTCAAGCACCTTATGAATAAAGTTTTATGAAAAAAAAAGAAAGGCCATGAAGCTTCTAGGAACGATAAATACAGGTGTATATCAAGGTTATTTAGAATAAATACATTTTTATATATATATATATAAATAATTTTAATGACTTGCAGTGTCTCCAACAATGTGCAGTAAATGACTTACCAACAAAGACACATGAACAAAATGAACATACAACAATATCAAAACAACAATACATGAGTGCAAATAGCAGCAAGAAATTCTACAAAGTGGTGTGTGCTAATTAAGTGGCCTGCTAGGCCAAAAACGGTAAGCTAAATTTCATGACCTAATGAGCCAAGAGTCTACTAGAAGAGACAGTTATCTCAGTCGTGCATTGTTATTGTCTTCAAGATAAAAGCGCTCATGGAGGGATGCTAGAGAGTCAACCCTTCTTTCTATTTACAACGCATGTATTTCCCATTGTAGACCATGTTTTCCCCAGGACTCGCTCCCTTTGTGCGATAGTCTGAAGGGAATCCCTGAATTTGAAAAACACAACAAACTCAAGTTCAGAATGGAATGTGTCTGAGGTGGTTTCTCCAACTGTACTCCTAAAATCAGCGACGGATTCAAACATCTTACATGAATCATAAGCCAGTAAATATCGGCTAGTTCATTTGCAACGGTAGAAGAGAAACCTGAAAGGCACAATCGAAAATATGGCATGGAGTTAGGTGACTTACACCTATAGCCCTAATATTTTACCCAGAGATGGTGTAGCATAAGAAAAATGGAAAGCCTGGACTTACTGAGGTATTTAGAGGTATATGTTCATCCTCAGCTAATGCCCATCAATCCAATTAGAACAGCGTTTTTAACAACTGAACGCAGCAATTCAGCTTTCTTTGTTTATTATTTTGTTTGTTTGTCAGGCACTGCATGACCCTATCTTATCGTGCTGCGGGCGAGCTATTTTCGAATTGATTGATGGGCATTAGCTGGGGAAAAACGGCACGTACCTATGGGCTCAGGAATCCTAGCAAATATTTTTATCTCGCGGGTTAATGGATTAGGCTTTTCGGTATATTTTGCATCCTTTTTATGTGGCCTATGTCAGAAATACTGGGAGTGATGGTCACTTCATTCTCCCTAAAAGTAATGACCTTGGGGAAGGGGAAAGGCTAGGTGTACCCAAAGCAGTGTTTTGCGAGCTAGACGCGGGGCAGATATTAACGGTGCAAATATCTGTTCAAAGTAACTCCATATGTTTGCGAAGAACACAAGAGGAATAATTGGAGCTGTACGTAAGAGCCAAACAATATAAATGAGTTCCTAGACCTGTGATTTCAGAAAACCTGCAGCCAGAGTACCGTGCCCACATGGACCTGCAGACACACAAACAAGCAATAACAAGCTTTGCACCAGTTCAAGGCTCTCCTTGATCATGCAAGATGGATGGGTACTGCCATGAACACCTGCATATGTGCAAGAACTTTAATTTAGAGGTTGCTGCCCATCTTTTCCCAGACATGCACCATCAGAGCAACCAGTCCACCTTTCTCTGTAATGTGCTTAATGGCAAAAGGTTATGCCCATCATGTGCCAAATGTTCAAATTCTAATGTGATAGTCTTCATTTTCCACTGAATTGTACCTTACAATTGGTCAGAAATGTAGTACAGGATCATAATTATTGTGCAATAAAACCTGTGAATATATTTCAACAAATTAAACACAATTTCTTCCTCAAATTGTAAAGGGGAGCAAATCAGAAAAAGTATGTATGTGTATATAAACATTGGATTCTAATAGTAAATTATGACGGTCTGGCAGATGAAGCCTATGGTTTACAATAATTGCACTTGGTGCAATTCTTACCGAGTGGTACTTGGATGCAAATTATTGATTGCACTTTCTAGTTTGTTGTAAAGATACCCATTATAGAATGTTTCATGCACAAATACGTAAGTCTTTGATTCCCGCTGAAGAGGGAGAGACTGTCTTCTGCTGTCTATCTCTGTTCCCACACATCTCCAATGAACCCATAAACCCAATCACACCTGATTGACACCAGGAGTGGGAATTGAAAGTCGTTATTTGAAATATCAGGTAAAAACCTGATTCCTTTATTTGTATTCTCTGTTGACATGCTTGTTCCATCATATGTGAATTTTTAATGGATTTTTCTTCTCTTTTCTCTAGCCACACTAGTACTTTGCAATACTTGTCACTTGCACAGTGGAACCTCTTCTTTTGTTGGCTGTAAAATGATAAACATTTCCATCCTGCAACGAAAACCTTGAAATTAAACAATATCCTTCTACATATTCATTATAACACATACAGCCTTCCTGACTCTACAATGTACAATTGCATGGTTACAAACATAAACCCTTGTACTTTCTTGCACCATCCACTGAGCTCTGTTTTCTTTGAAGATATTGTTGATTCCCACAGAGTCCAGCCTTTAAATCTGTAAATCTTATCTTATACTTAGTGTTTCTACAGGTATCCTCTGGCCTATAATTAATACATACATTAGAGTCTGACGAAAGGAATGGTGGTCTGCAGGACTGCAGGGTTGAGTAGTGGCTAAACCGCCAACTCGGCCCCAAACAAGCCGTGAGCCCGAATCATAAAGGTGAAACAGGCAGAACCCAAAAGGTATACTCCTTCACCTTGTGTGTAGCACAGGCTAGATAACAGTAGTATCCTAAACAACAATGATAGAAAGATTCAAAAATGTAACAATTCCTAATCGGGGTTCTACAAAAATATACACTTCTAAATTAAAGCCTAAAAAACACATCACTATCTAAAAACACAAGCAAAATACCGCCCCTGTAAAGAAACAAAAGAAATGCAAGCACTCTATCAACACATGGTCCTCCTACGAGAAGGGGGCTTGCATTCTGGAAGCAAATGCATAGCAGCTCTATATGGAATCTCAAGATCGTTTGGCGAACTCAAGCATCCCCTGATCACACATTCCAGTTGTGAAGGAACAATGTGTTACGCCTGGCTACTGTGCAAATGCAACTGTGTCTATCTGGATGCTCTTTTTCCTGCTCATTCCTTCCTCTTGTGCTGCGTCTGGAGAAAGGGAAAGTGTCAGTCTGCTGGGCCTGCCAATTTTGGAAGGCTCCTTTATCCCCATGGGGCATTTTTTCTAAATGTTAGAGGCCAGCACAGCAAACTGTCTGAGAAACAAACCTCACTCATCAATTTCTGGGTGATGACAAACATGGGAAGCTTTATTCTTCATCTTGTTATTCAATCACATCCTACATCTACGTGGAACTGACTGCCTTAGGAAAGCCTACCCTCTAAGCACCTCACCTTTATAGATCACTGGTCACCCGACAAAACCTAAAAGCTTTCGAGAACCCTTAGCAGGCCTTCTTAACACACAAGTTGCCTTCCACCAAACAACGGTTTGTTTCATTCATCCACATTACCTATATAGTGTTCATTTCCAATTAGTGCATCATATGACTACATCCGGTATGGCAAGATCTGCCGAGGGGCATAGGGCTTCCGTCCCCAGGATGGCTTCTGTTTTTTTATAAGCAATCCCATTGTTCCTTCGTTTCATCCAGTTGGGATGGTCATGTGGGTGCTACTAGCCTTGACTTCTGACGAACAACACTTTTTGGTCAATCACAGGGCACCTGCTCCAAACATCGACAGAATGCACAAGTTGTGTCAAAGTCAATGAAATAGGGTACATTTGAAAGGTTCATCAGAAAGTAAAACATAAGGGACGTGGGGCTGTGACTCAATAGCCGACGTGGGCAACTTCATTTTTCATGTTCCATTATGGCTCATTTAGCCTATGTATTACATTTTATTTCTTAGGTGGGAAAAGAAGTACATAGCTCCAGATTCAGATCCTCTTCCTATATAAGGACCCACAGCCAACCTTCGTCTCAGCTGGCAGGAAAATATATTTCTCATCTAAGTCTTTTATCTCGTCACCAGAAAGAATGGTGCATTTAACCCAGTGGACAAGCAGCTAAACATGTTTTAGATTGTATGGGAAGGTGTCACTGAGGCAAACCAGGTGATTGGCACATCTAAAGATGCGGATGGCTTCTACATGAGCAACTATTGTCATGGCCTGATCTTGGATATTTGGCATGGGTGAGGTTGGCCGGATTAAAGATTGCACACCTTCCTACAGAACTAAGAAATGTTTCCCACAATGCAGCCAGTCTTCTTTTACTCCTCATCAGAAATATCCTTTTCAAGCCATCACAAACTTCAGTACCACCAGGGATTCAATAGCAAAGGTGGGAGAAAACGGCAACTGCTTGTGGAAGTGGCCAAACCCTGTACTTTGCAAAGGCAACAGAGCATTGGCAAATGACTGCCCAGGTTCGAGTAAAGATTCCAAGACACACACCATTGCTGCAAAACATAAGACTACTGGTTGTTCAACATTCTGTACACTATTACCTGTGAATCCTCCCTCATCCACCCCTCAAAGCTGCAATCTCATAATCTCCTGGACAGGCTGCTTCGCTATACAAACACTCCCCTTCAAAAAGGAGCCATAGAGTACCAAAGACAAATCAGGGGGAACTAGTCTATTCACGTTATTTTCTAGTCATAAGAAAGGACGCTAACCATTTAGACCAATCCTGGATCCGTGCATCACAAACAAGTATGTGAAGAAAGAGTAATTCAGCATGCTAGCTCTCTGCCAAATGTTTGTGTATCTTTTAAAGGTTAGCTTGATGTGTTTGCATACTTAAGTAACCGTGTCCACAAAGTCCTGCAGGTTCCAGAGGCTCGGTATGCAATGCAAGCAGTAGAAGATACTTGCTTTCAGCCTCGCATCGACCCCAGTCCATGGGAGTGGTACCTGTTCCCGCAAGGGGTGGGGTCGATAATGAGAAGACGTACTATTTAAACATTCTGGAGTTAAGAGCAGTTCATTTGGGTCTGACCCCCTTTCTTCTATAAATGCTGTGTCTGCACTGATGTAAACCTACAATACAATTGCATGTAATTCTGTAAACAAAGAGGGATTCACAAAATCCAGGATCTGCTTAAGGGAAGCACAAAACTCTCTAACAGGCTTCCATCAGTGAATCTGCCATTCATTTTGATAATTCTGGTGGTGACTAGAATGTACAAGCAGACACTCTACGCAGATACTTGCAACACGTCCATCAGTGCATCTTAAGACTCAGCATCTTCTATCTGATCTTTGTAAGTGCTCAACTTGACCTCTTTCCTACATTGGAAAATGCAGACTGTCTGGTCTTCCAGAAAAAAGGTCCCAGGTGAATGCCTTTTTCATCAACTGCTCTAGCAGTTTTCTGTATTTATTTCCTCCAATCCCTCTTCTGCAGAAAGCAATCCTTACTATAAAAGAGTCCATCCATAGAACCACACTGCATTCAGCTCTGCATACATTTCTCATTCCCGATATCAATAGCATCTTTCATCAAATTCTTCCATGGCTCAACTTAACTGCATGGCTGGAATGAGCACCTGCCACATGTAGTCTTCAATCTTTGTAGCTATATCCGTCGGTTTATTTTCGCGCCTCGAAACACTTGTGTATTAGGCACGTTATAAATGCTATATCATATCATTGGGAAATAGGGTTCATGTATTGCTGGGCCATACATTCCTTAACAAGACTAGCGTAGCTCTAAGAATACATCTTTCTTCCCACCTAAAATGTTATATGATGTTCATATCAACCAGGCCATATCATAACATTTTCTTCTTTCATAATCGTTCTCTAGCAGAGATGTTTGCACACCTTCAATGAGAAGATATGTTGGCTTCTGTCCTGACAAAACCAAGGGCATCAGAAAATCTGAACACCTTTTAGTTAACCGTAGTGCAATTTTGCAGGGTTAACTGCTTCTGAAAATAGTACTATGCATTCAGTTGTGCTGTCAAAGTAAAAAAAACTCTTGTAGGAGGATACAGTGCCCAAATGCAGCTACTGCTGCTTTTCTAAGAAACCTTTCTATAGCAGATATCTGTAAAGCCAGCCACCTTGCGAATCAGTGCACATTTTTGCATGGCACTATTTCCTGGACTACGATGCAGACACCGGATGGTCTGGTCAGAGCAGGTCTGCTAGTTTTCTTTTTCTTAGTCTCTTTCCAAATTGTTTTTTTCCTTGCTCTGACTGCCTCCACCCTTCTTAGGGGGCCTGCACTTTCTATTCTATTCATTTTTTGCGAATATCAATGAAGGTGCCATGATGGGGCAGGAGAAGTAACTTAAATTTGAATCCCAATTCTCCATCATGGGTATATACAACCACAAGGTGAAATCGGAGGGGTTCAAAGAGATTCGGATACTCAGTGATTCAGGTATTATGTAAAAAAAGAACTGGCTGCAACCATTAGTTTGCGTCATGATGGGACGCAGCAACTGCATGCTGCCTTATAGTGACACTAGGCTTCATTACAAGTTTCTGGATCGGCAAACTCCCAATCTGCCTGCCGTGGCCGCTGCGCCAGACAGATCTGACCCTGCAGCCACGGTAAGCACTGGCACTTTTGCTTTCATGTCCCCATGGGGACTTACAATATGCTGGCACCTGACTTCCCGGGCTGCCGGACTCGTAATGAGCCGGTGGCACCCGGGAAGTCAGGCGCCAGTAAAATATTACGGGTCTGGCAGCAACCCGCCAGTAGCACCGGAAGGGTTACCGCCAGACCCATAATGAGGTCCACTGTCATTTTATCTTGTAATGTTTGCCAGTTTCCTTGTTTTGTCTCTGCTTGTGACGCTACCTATGTAGGATTCCATAATCTGATGCCAATAGTGTGCCTTTCTGCAGTAATGTTTGATGCAGAGTAAGCCAGATGGGCAACATTTAATTATTTTTCATTTTTATGATGGCATTGCCATTTGAGTGGTTCATCTACATTATTAAAGTATTCCGAGATTCTGTATTTGGGTTGACCTATTCAATGTCTACATATTCAATGTAGATACTTATGATGAAGATGACAAGCAAGAAACCTTTCTTCTTTTGCCGTGATTTTAGTCTCCTCATGGTTCTGTGTTCTTGCTGAATATTTTTCCTTGCCAGTTCCCCTCCACACTGTCCCATGCCATTAGGCGACATGATCCATCTGCTCACAAACGATCCATAGTGTCGTTTTCACCATCTCATATTTATTTCTGTGTAGTATCCTGTGCTCTAATTGCCTTGAACCTGACCGGAAAAAGTGCTTTTTTAAATCAAAACCTTTCCTTTGCTAGGCTTTGGGGGCTGGTAAACGTTTTGTTCGCATAACTCACAAACCATTCCACAACCCCTTTTATTTCATTTGTCGCTTTGCTTTTTCCCTGACGACTCACTCATCCTTGAGTACTTCCACAGTTACAGGGGGGCAAGACCTAGGCAGGTAATGGTTCACTGAAACCTGAATATGGAGGGGTTTGAGCACAGCTTGGACATTAGCCTTTCTCCCTGAAAATTCAGTCCCCTCCCAAGCTGCCACAGGGAAGGACGATTGTTCCCAAATATGCACGTCGTCGTCCTTCAGCTGCTTTTTATTCTGTCCTTTGCTTTACAGGAAGTGGTCTTCAAACTGTTGGGCTGCCCCGCACACCCACCCGAAGGATGTCCCGTGGGACTGATGCGCTTTAAAAAGGGATTACGGTCACTGTTTTTAATAGAAAATAAAACCATTTAATAGAAAATGTAAGCAGTTCTAGCTTGTGTATGTGGGGGGCGGAAACAACATTTTTACTCGAGGGGACTCTGTATACATTTGAATGCTGCTGCATTACAGGGAAGTGGGACAACCTGCTCCTAAACATTTCCTGTTTCAGGCGGTGCTTGGCTAATTTTTTTTTTTTTTTTTTTATGGTCTCAAAAGAAGGACGCTCTGAAAATGCATCTTATTGCGTTCCTGCAAGCGATGCCCTCCCTTTTACATCCACAAACAGTACTCGCTCATATAAACCCGGAAGAGAGGATAACATTTTTTTAAGAACGCCTGTAAGATATTGAATTTAAGATTTTGTTGAGAGTAAAGGTTTGGTGTTTGACAATATCCTGTGTTCTATCTTTTAGGATGCACAGTTTGAAGAAATTGATGGCGACTTTAGTTCACAAGTGTGTGAAGACGTTCCCAACAATTCATCACCCCCGTCACCAAAAGTTATTAACAGTTCTTATAGAGTAAGTAGTATAAACTTTAAGTTGGTTTTATGTTCTTTATAGATGGAGGTTTGGCAGAGCTACTGTGGCCGTGCATAAGAAGACCAGCCTGTCCTGTTTTTTTTTTCCCCTTTTGATGTTGGGACTTTTAGTTTTTCTTAAGACATGGAACTTCGGAATTCCAAGCAAAAAACGGGACTGAATGGCTTTCTCATGCATGTTCACCTCAACCCTGAGGGCTCAGAGTTTGGTTGAATGTCAATTAAAATGAATTATGAAAACCTATTGTAATGTTTTTGCAAAGTGAATCATTTTTAAATGTTTATGCTTTCTGTTAGTTGCTATTGAGTGACTTCTGGAATTATTGCACCTTGTGTAAAATCGGCATCGAGAGGGGACGTACTGCCGGCCTTCATGACATCCCATGTGACTGACAAAATGCTCGCACAAGTAGACCTTTTTACCACCACCTGGAGGTCTTTGAATAGAAACTTTATTTGAATGTATATATTCAGTGATTGAGTACACTGGATTAGTAAAGGAAAGGGCAAGTGATGAGATTTTAAGAACATTTTTACACTGGTCCAAATAAGAAAATGTACATTTTTGTTGTGAATTTCAAACCTGGTGTTTGTGAGTGATTTTTTTGCTCAAAGACATGACTATATTTAAGTTTTGTGAGTGGTTTAGATGCAGATTCCTGTGAATAGACAGATTGTGTAATCAACATCTACCACGGGATAGTGACACAGAGCGCACATCTTTTTGAAGGTTTAGACAAAAAACTGATGGCCGTGGCATAATTGTTCGCGGCCGAATTGACTGTGGTCAATTCGGCCGCGAAGCCAATTTTGCCACAGCCAAATTTAAACCCCTCACCACCCCCTACTTACCTTATTCACGTCTGCTTTTTCTCTGACCCTGCAGCGTCGGATACGTCCCTCCTACGTGGGTCTGATCGAATGCCACAGGATCCACTTTTCTTTTTTTCCCCGTCCCCAGCCTCCAAACCTCTGGAAGCAAGGGGGGCACCCCTACTACCCCAAAGGCCATCACTACCAAACATCTGGAGCGGGGAGCATCCCCACTCCTCATGTTTGGTAGAGATTACCCAAACTGATTGATTACAATTGATCGACTTGCACTGGGCAGATTTGCCATACAATTGTTTGTAAATGATCAATTTGGGTACTACCAAAAGAAATACATAAAAACAATGGAATCTGTAACCTATGGATACCAGCCTTTCCAAAGTTTTGCAGTCAATTGAGGTCTCAGCTAAGACTGAAAATGTAGGGACTGAAATAGATATGCAGCAAAAAAAGGCAACTAACAGGAACCGGTGTCTTACATGCCTTCATATAAAGGCATGTTTTGATGTAAAAATAAAAAATATTAAGTACCCGAGGTGTAGATATGTCCCGATGCCTTCGGCTTCTCCAAAAGGTCTCAGTGTATAATTTCCCATAGGGGGCAAAACACCACTCCAAGAAAAACTGACCCAAAAAAATGAGGATTCCTCAAAGGAATTTTGATTATTCAACCTCTGAAAGAATCTTTGGTATCATTTGGAGGAATCCTGTGCCGCAAAGCCTGGCGCATGGCCATCGACTCAAAAGGGTTGAGCCATGGCTGAAAGACAAATGTTCAGGTCCCATGAAGCGTGCAGTGCCTTCAGTGGGAGGAAATGTACAAATGAGCAAACTCCCTCAATGTGCCCTTTAACCACCAGGTTTGACGTAGAAAAACATTGTCTTGGAGGTTCTATGAATGCCCAGAACTGATGGGTAAGTATGCCAAGAGCCCTTCAGCCCACACTCTCTAGGTTGCAGGTCAAATGATGATTGTGTCTTTGAAGACGCCAAGAGCAAATCTTGGTCCATTTACTTATGCACTTTGTCCAATTGGAGACCTTCCTGGTAACTTTGAGGCCTGGTGTTAGTGGAGAACCCCAGGTGTTCTAGGATGAGCAGTTCAGTCCGACAAGCTCTGTGATTGAGGGGGGAGAGGTGAAGAATCCACACTGTCCAATAGAACAGCAGGTGAACCCTCTTGAGTGGGGTGGGGGATAAACAGGATGGGATGGGGGAAGTCTATCGCCATGCGATCTGAAAAACAGAACGTGTCTTGTCACCATGGGCTGATAAAGATTTTGGAGGATGAAGGCTAAGTCCAAATACTTATGAGGGCTCTGAGTTAATGGAATGTGTAAAGGGAAAAGCTCTCCCTGGAAATCTACAGAACAGCCACAAGGGACTGTATGCCCCTACACGCATGTCCACTTTGATGGACCTGCACTGTAAAACGAGGGAAAGGAGAATGTCTGTGTTAAGTCCCAACTCTATTTGAGGAGGACAATTGAATGAGAATTTGCATCCTTGTTCAAGTCTTCCTGGGGACGAAGGGCTTGGGGTATGTATTACCTGTGGCATTGTCTATTTCCAGATGTGCACTACCAGAAGGGACAGTCCGTGAACCTTTATCCCCTCCATAACTGTAGAGGTAAAACACGGTAGCTGATGTCTGTGAGTATCATCACACACCTCCTTGCTATGTTTGGGAGGAAAGCCTGCAGGGCATTGAAGATCAGTTATTTAAAGTACATTTGTGTGTTTTTTAGCCGCCAAGGCCCACAGATTGTGGATCTGCATGACATTAACTGATGTACCTCACTCCAGAAGGGAGGAGTCTGTGGTGATCATGCAAAATGCTGTCTGGTCTGTAAAGGCTATCCCGACTAGTAGGTTGACCTCCAGAGTCCAGCTTCGAATGGCCGAGCTTGTGAGGGGTAGTAAGTATTGCTTTTGGAAGTGAATGACCTGATTACATAAATGTAAGGGGTGCAGTTGCCTGTGTGCATTCCAAGTCAGGTGCAAGGGACTGACTGGGTGCAGGCTGCCTCTGGAATCACCAAGCTATCATAAACTTGGAAGGAAGTAATTGCAAGTGTGTTGGGCATCTTTCGCCCCCTGGAAGATCCAGCCCGCTGCTGTATCCCAACAAAATGCCAATAAATGAGAATCTGCGAGAAGCAGTCAAGGAAGGACCAAGCCGAAGAAAAGATCAACAATGTTCAGAAGGCCAAAGGAGCTTCCTGGGGGCTGGCTGCTCATATTAGCCAGTTGTGTAGGTAGGGGTAGATATGAATGCCAGTAGCCAAAGACCCATGTCAGAGTTCAATCCAAAGGATGGAGCTCTGTATTGAAATTGCCTGTTGCACCGCAACAAATGTAGATAGTGACTATGGAGACATAAAATCACAATGCAGTAAAAGTGCCCTTGCAATCCAAGGAACAAATCCAGTTTCCCAAGAAGAGGGCATAACGAATCTATGTCCCAGTGCTTATCTTGAATCACTCCACAGAGAGGTAAGATTGAAATAGGAGAGGTCTAGAATAGTGCATAGTCCCTGCCTGCCTTGTTCTTTGGCACAGGAAAAATGTGTCAAAAAATCAGAAAGAGAGCCATCTCTGCTGTCTGCATTTCAGGTGGTTGGCAGACTCCTGGAAGGATGTAGCCAAATCTGGTTAAAGGAGCAAGAAGATGTTTGGGTGTAGGGTGAGATGATGGCCCCAATTGGCCACCGAAATGGCCCCAGGGACTGATGAGGCGAACCTCCAAACATCCACGCCTACCTCCTGGGTTTATAATGGGCATGAACGCGCACCTAATTGTTCACATTTTTGATTGGAGGGTGATGTTAGACTCTGGAAAAACTCTTAAAAGCCGGTCCTCTATTGCTTCTGGCCGCTCACATCCGTCAGGCTGCCAGATGCATCTTTCTTGTAACCCGTTAAATTCTCAGGAGAACAAAACTCCTGCTGAGTTTGAGAAGGCCAAAAGACTTTAGCAGTGGGCTTCATCAGGCCCTCCAGAGTTTTAGCCATTTGTGTGCTTCTTTCTCCTTGAACTTATTTTGTGCCCACCGGCCACTTTTTAAAGACATACCATATTCTGCCGTACCAGTTTGATGGACTGCTGGTTTCAGAATGCCCTGGTCCATTTGGCATGCCTCAAGACAGCTGGTGACAGGGTCAGGGATAGGACACTGACGGGGGGCTCCAAGGACCCATCTGAAGCTAGAGTAGGCAGTCTTATAGGGCCATGCCGGGGGCCAGACGTTCTGCAAAGGTGATGTGAGGAAGCACTGTGGGAGGATCATGCCTAGCTTCTGGGTATGTCTGGAGTCACATATTGGTATTAGTACCCCTTTCCCAGCCAGGTCTTTTTTCGATTTTTCAGAAGGTACCCCTGAGTCATGAGGTTCATAGTTAGCGAATTTTCCAACACAAGACCCAAAAATTAAAGCTACCAGCATGCACCACCCTCCCGATACCGTTGAGATGGCTAGTGCACACCAGGGAGCAACGGACTAAAAATATCACAATGCACCTGCTTCCAACGGCCAAGACCTGGCCTGGACCATAAGCAAAAGAATGGTTGCCTTGTGAAAAATTAATTTTCGTCCCCTTCAAGGAGCCAAATATGAGACCGACATCCTGCTGTGCAAGGTCCCGAGAGTTGCTACAAGAGGAACTGTGGTGTAGTGGTGGCACAGGTAGAACCAGTGGGGAACGGCACAGAAGTAGGGGAGGCCAGGAAACACTCTCCAAACCATTTTCTCGACACACGAAGGAAGTTTGGGGTCTTATCCTGAATAGTGTAGTTACTAGTAAGGTTTAAGGTTATTTGAGCATAGTCACCATAGAGCTGGAAACTCAAGAGATGAATGAGTGAGGATGGATGCCAGAGGTCTGATGTATGCATTTACAAGGCAATGGGAGTGTGTTGGTCCCTGGGGGGATGCCTAGGTTTAGTTGAGGGAGGCTATATCTGATATCTAATTTAATGCCCATGGTGATTTTAAGTACGTTTGTGTTGTGTGATCCATAATGTCATGTGCTGCAGAAAGGTCTAGGAGGATTAGGACTGAAGCAGAGCTGTTGTCAAATGCTTTGGGTTTCTCGTCACACATGAAAAGGATAGCTGTGTCTGTGCTCCTCATAATCTGAACCACAAATGGTTGTCATCTACTTATTAAAAATTCTTGTATGCTGCACCACTTGCCCATGGGCTTCAGGGAGCGCACATACAACAGACAAACAAGGCAAGAGCAACGGTCAGTCTGTAAAGCGGTCAGACTGAGGCCGGATAGACAACAAGCAGGAAAGCTCAGCAGTTTAGTCAAGTCATTAGCCAAATCTTGTACTAAATTTGGATAGCTGTGCCATTGCAATATCTACAGGTCAAGTTCACTCGCGATCTACCCACTCGTTCCCTTCGCTCTCAAGGGTTTTGCTAACTGTCGGTACCTTGTTTTAGATCGGTTCGCAAAGGTGGCTGTGCGTTTTCGGTAGCAGCGGCCAAGGATGGAATAATCTGCCTCTCTCCCTGCACAAGACCATAAACCATCTCCCGTTCTGGCGAAACCTGAAAACGTTACTGTTTTAAATTATGCTCCTGGCCTTGTGCTGGCTTTTCTGTTCCTCTTCTCTCCCAGCGCCATGATACCTACGGGTGAGCGAGCGCTTTATAAAAGTCAATAACATAACATAGCTCTTTTTTCTAAAAAAAAAAAATGTTTGCCTGGTAGGGGTTGTTCAGTATAGGCTGATAGTTGGTTTGTTATTGGAGTTAAGGGGTCAATGATAGCAGCTTTTAGTGATCCAGCGATGGCTATCTCTACTAAAAGGTGAGTTGCAAACAATGGATATGGCAGGTGTCATGTTTTTGATGTGGTCCCTCATAAAGGGCAAGGGTGGAGCACTCCCGGAAACCTTTAACAAGTCACCAGATGTCAGTAGGAGAGATGGGTTTCAAATGTGAGACTACAGGAAAGTTCACAGGAAAGTGCACAGTGTGGGCATTGGCGAGGAAGTGGTACCTAATGATGATGTCCTAAATTGTCTAGATTCTATAATTGAATCCTTGGTCCAACTTGTCAGCAGGTTCCTGTGGGAGTATGTTAGTGGAAATCATCTGAGGGTGTTGCAAGGAAGGCATGGTATCCATGGTAAGACAGACACAAGTGTCCACAGTTCAAGGGTGTTTATTGAACTTTAACAAGGGTGTGATAAACGCCTATCTAATCCGAAATCTACAGATGGGAGCAAGCTACGACCATCAAATAATAATAATGCGGTCCTAGTGGAATCTCATAAAAATAAAAGGGCGTATACTAAAAAACCTATTGCCATTCCTTATCTTCTAAATACAAATAGTGTGGGGGTAGTGTTCATGAAAAAGACAGAAGTGTTCACAAAATGATATGTCTGGATGTTCAGGCCATTAGCCTCCCTTCCCCACATTTTCAGCACAGGACAAGGCGGTTCACCCGAGCATAGCACACTCTCGGGCTTCTTCGGCACGAGGACACAGTTCCATTACCAGCATCAGGGTCTTCTCTGCGCAAGTCTCTTAAGTTATCAAAGTCTCTTGATTCAGAGGGCCTGATGTACCAAAACAAAGTTCCTTTCCTCTTACCAGTACTCAAGTTAGGTAATTCACTCTTCGCCCTGGATCCTCCTGAGCTGGGCTCAGATCTCTTTTTATACTACAACTGTTACTTTGGATCCCCCTCTTCTGGACTCAGATCCCTGTATCCGATGTTCAGAGAATATCCTTTCTCGGGTGACTCACGGGTCACCCCAGATCCCCTTCAGCCAGGCTCAGATCCTTCCTCTTACACAATTGGTCTCCCTCAGCCGGGCACATACCCATTGCAGTTCGTATCAGCTATCAAAGACTTTTGAATGTGCACAGGGTTTAGCTTGACCCGTTGCAGGACCACTTCAATCTCAAAAGTCACAGTTCACATTTGCCACCTCTCAGTTGGATACCTAACAGAGACCTTCAAAGGAGCACCCACCTGGTGCTGTACTACTCTGTATATTTTATCTATCTTGGTTTCAAAAGTTCAGCCATTCCTTGGATGTTAAATTATATTCGCGTTGCTCATCACATATGCTTCACACAATGTCCTCTTCAGATTTCTGCATACAATGTTATCGCTTGCAACCTTGGTTCAAACACCGGCCGGTATGCTATCAATCTCCCCGACTCACTGGCAGTGCTGATTTTACTGGCGCTGTTTAGTTATAGGAGCCAAGGACAGTACTGCAGTGGCAATCGCTCCTCCCCGCCTTGGCTATCGACGCGGGAGAGCTCCGGGTACCTCCGACAAACGATGCACCTCTCTTCAGCTTTAATTCCAGTTCTTATGTTTCTTATTCTTGAAGGCTCGTGAAAGTAGCATTTTTTTCTCAGAAACGGTCAAGGGTACTTCCCTCCTTTCAACCCTCTCTGGTCTTGCCACCTTTCTCCCTGTATTAAACTGTCATCTTGGAACTGCTGCTTCCTCGTGTGTTTTGCCTTGCTCGGAGTGTGCTTTCGTGCTCCGCCTTTTATCCGTGTGAGGAAGTGTGTAATGATCAGTAATTGCCTGACTCTGCTTGACTCTTGTGTTGGGACATGTCCGGTATACTGCTCGGCTGTTAGTCTGTTTTCACTCACTGTGAGCTCTCCGTGAGAACGTTTGTGTCGGGGAAAGGGTGGGGGGCTGAGTTCCTAAGCATCCTACCTGTTTGGATGGGGAAAAGGTGTTAACGGGGAATTGGATACCGCATCTCACCATCCGGTCTCCCACTCCCCGAAGACCCACCCCTTCCAGGTGATCCTCGCAAACTGGTACACCCCCAGGAACTGGATCCAAAAGCGATGGCCATGTGCTAGCCCTCTGGATGACAGATCCCCGGGGACTAGCGGGTGAGACACCTTCAGGTTTCTCAGTGTGCACTCAATTCATTGGAGATTTCAAATACTTCGGAGAAGGTATTCATGGAATGGCTAATGGAAAACCTTTCTCTTTTGATCATGGCATTAATATCCTCTGGTCTGGTTGCCTGTGGGGAAACCGTTTTGCCTCCACCTGTGCTATGATCTACGTTTTCTAATATTTCTCACTGGGGTTTGCGCTGCTTGCTATTTTCTATGGGTGACTGGTGCTAAGATTTCTAGTCGTTGGGAGGGTATCTTGGTACAGAGCATCCAGTAGGACATTAGGATCTGGGCCAGTAGCGGAAATGTTTGTGAAAATAGGTGTCAGGCTGAGAGGTCCTGTGTCCGCGGAAGCTGCTGAACCCCCGACAATCCCCCTGAAATGTAATTCTCAGAACTAGGTTTCAATTCAGCTCTGCAAACTACACCCCAAAGGGAAAGGGGGAAGTGGATAACAAAACAACACCAGGCTGACTGCGTTCAGGCTAACCAAAGCTGAACCTGCAGAGGATATAAGAAAAGCAGATACAAATCCTTTTATTACTTACTCAACCTTAAGAGTGGAAAGACTTTAAATCCTTAACTAATAATTAAGAATCATACCTGGTTCTTCTCTTGAAATTTCTTGGAGAAGCTTGTAAAGAAGCTGAAAATCTCTCTTACTTGAGACTTGAACTTCACAGCAACTTCTTAATTTGAGCAAACCTGGAAAGTTTTGCTCTTTGCCTTTTTTTCCAAAATTCACTAGTTGTCCAGTTAAATAGTCTTTATTTTTTCTTTCTTTTTCTTTCAAACTTTTCTTTTGTTTTCAAACTTTTTACAATTCAATAAAGTTTGTGAATTCTTGAAGAAACACGTGCAAAACACACACACGGATAATCTCAATACAGAAGATTTGCACGTTAGAAACTTCCTGCGTTGAAGAACACGCGCACTGTAAGGAAAGTCCATGCGCAAAAAAAACACACGCGCTTGTAAAAACACGCGAAGCAGAATTCACGCGCAAACGGAATCACGCGCAGATAACACACGCACTTGTAAACTCCCCGCTGAATGAATTTCCGCGCCTATACACACACACACACCTTATAACCCACGCGCAAAAGAGTTCACACGCGGTCGAGTACACGCGTAGGAAACCACACGCGCAATTGAGTTCTCGCGCTGAAGCACACGCGCTTGAAATCACACGCGCTATAGAGTTCTCACGCGGCAAACAGATCCTCACGCTTGGAAGCACACGCGCTAAGAAAACACACGCGCTATAGTGTTCTCACGCGGCAAGCCGATCCTCGCGCTTGGAAGCACACACGCTAAGAAAACACACGCTCTATAGAGTTCTCACGCGGAAAGCCGATTCTCGCGCTAGGAATTACACGCGCTGGAAAACACACGCGCTATAGAGTTCTAATGCGGCGAGCCGATTCTCGCGCTACGAATCACACGCGCTGGAAAACACTCGCTCGCGCAAAGTTCAAAAATATAAATTCAAAGGTTAAATTTTACGAGTTCTCACTTAAATGTCATTAAGATAAACAGAGCTGCAGTAAAAACAAAGTCACTTATCTCCAGCACAATTTCTTAAAGATCTTCAGAGTTTCCTGTCTTCAAAACGAATTCCTGACAGCTGATAGCTTCTCCTGAAACCCCCAAGAAAGTAGCCGCTCAACTGCTAACGCCTGAAGGATAAAATCCACCAGGCCCAAGTCTAAAGCAGGAGCAGCCACTAAACACGTCCTCTCAGCTGGGATTTAGATGATGAAAGGCAAAGAGTGACAGTTTAGAATGTTCATTGTTGTTCAGCAGTGTTTTCCAACAAATCAGAGCTGTCACTGTGAAACTCCATTTTGCCTTGGGTCAGAACCAGGATTCTGAATCAGGAAGTTAAGGCCAAACCAACTACAATAGAAAACTTCCCACCCACACAAGGCTAATCTAAAAAGGATAATAAAAGAGAAATAATGGGAAAGAAACTTGAGTAAGGGAAAATAGCCTGAATAGGGGAAGGAAACCTGACAATAGGTTTGTCTGAAGACTATTTCTGTTATCTTCCTCAGGGTCCTGAAAGAGATTTTTAGGCTTGGTGCTATCTTTTTGTATGGGTTTAGGTGGGCAGTGCCACTTGCAAAGTATCAGTTGATGATCTGACCTAACCAAAATGGGGGATGCCGTCTCTAGAGGAATTTTACTTAACACGATAGCATTGATAGATTACCAGTCTCTTTGAGTGGCTTCCCATCCGGCGTCAGCTGCTTTGGAATTTTTTTAAAGATATTTTTATTGCCATTTTCTGTGTGTACAACCAAACTGAAAAGAACAGAAAAACAAATCACTTGCCCCCCTTCACTCTCCTCCTCCATGCATGCTGCTATTCTTGAAGCAGTTGTTTATAATTTCCCGTTCAAGGACCCTCTCGTCCTTTACATTATGTACAATATTCTCATGTTCTGGGGGCACCATTGCTGCATGTACTCCCCTCCCCCCACCCCCTAAAGGTAGTCCAATATCATACCCCATTCTTGAAGGAATCTGCCTCTTTCTCCTTGTATCCGATAAGTCACCCACTCCATAGCCACTATCCCCCATAATTTTGTATAGCCATTCTACATTTGTAGGAGGTGTTTTTCGTTCCCATTTCCTGACTAAGGCCAACCATGCTACAATTACCAGAGTCATGAAGGCTTTGCGTTCTGATTTCAATTGAGGTTGTTATATTTGACCCTTGACCTCCCCTCAGAATGAGGTCAATACCGGACAGTCCCACCAGACATGCCTCCAATACCCTCTCCCCGAGCATCCCCTCCAGCATTCCTGTGCCACCTGCGGAAACATTGTATGTAGTCTTTCAGGTGTATAGTGCCACTGGACCATTACTTTGTACCAGGCTTTCCTTATTTGGATAGATATTGTAGGTTTTGATATGTTCTCCCAGTGTGTTCTCGAGATTTCTCCCCCTAGCGACTCTTCCCACCTCTTCATGTACAGCCAAGTGGAATCCACAGCCTCCCCCATCAAGATTGCATACAGCTTCGAGACCAGCTGCTTATCTCCCTTATTTGGTGTTATGAACCTCTCGAAGGCCGTAAGGTCCCTGCACATTGCCTGTTTCATTGCCCGTTGATTCAACCAATGTCTCCCCTGGTAATATTCCATTCGGTAATGTTCTGTCATACCCATCTGTTGCTTGCACTCCTCAAAAGTCGTGATCTCACCCCTTGCCATCATATATCCCACCTTTCTACATTCCACCTCTAGCCAGCGTTGAAAAGATCCCTGTACAGAAAACTGCGGGTTTCCGAACACCAGAATAAAAGGGCAAGGCCGTGTGGTGAGAGTCCTTGCATAAGCAGACAGTCACATGTCACTGACACTACCTGGCTTAAACTTATGTTCTGGGGTCTATCTTGCCGCTCTAACCATAGGAGTTTCTCTAGGGGGATGCCTGCCACTGCCCGGTCCATCCTGGCCCACAGTGTAGCCCAGTCATTTGAGAACCATTCTCGGAGTACTCGCAGTTGGGCTCCTTCATAGTACTTCAATAGGTTCGGTATTACCAATCACCCTTTCTGTCTGGGGGCCATCAGGATTCCCAAGGTTACTCTGTCTTTAGTTTTGCCAAATTAATTTCACTAATATTTTATCGACTTCTTTAAAGAATGCCCGCAGCACTTTAAAGGCGAGTGCTTGAAAATATCAACGAAATCTAGGAGTATGGTCATTTTTATCGTGACTATCTTCCGCAGCCATTAAAATAAGAAGAGGTATGCATTCGCTAAGGTCGTCTTCATTTTGGAGAGCAGTGCGGGATAGTTTGCTCCATACATACCTGCTATGGAGTCTTCCACCTTTACCCCCAGGTAGGAGATAGACCTACTAATCATTTTAAAAGGGGAAACCTGTTATCTCTACAGCCTGGACATCTATGAGCCCCACTCCCAATAATTCGGATTTGGTCATGTTGATTTTCAGGCCTGCAACTTTCTACATTACAGCAAGTTCTTTTGTCAGTGCAGGTACAGATGTTATTGGGTCTGTCGGGGTCATCATCATATCATCGGCAAAGGCCGTGATTTTCGTCCCTGAATCGTATGCCCCCAATGGCCGAGTTGCATATAATAGATGTTAGAAGAGGTTCTAGGCAGATTGCATAAAGCAGCGGGGACAGCGGACATCCCTGTCTAGTCCCCGTGTAATATGCACACTATCCGAGAGATGAGCATTGATAGGCACATTGAAGGATTAACGTAGTTAGCCCTGACCATGCACAGAAAACTTGGACAAATCCCCATACGGTCCATGGCTGCAAATAAAAGGGCCCATTCTACATGGTCGGAAGCCTTTTCGGCATCGAGTGATATCAGGGCTGCTGGTATTTGTTGAGTACCTATCTTCTCTATCTGGTGGGTCAGCTTCTGAATATTATCCCATGATTGCCGCCCCCTCATGAATCACGACTGGTCCTTCCCTATCAACTCCGGTAGAAGGGGTGTTCGTCTAGCCGCTAGAACCACGTATAGATTTTAGCATCTAAATTAAGTAATGCAATGGGGCGGTAGGAACCACACCATGTCAGATCCTTGTTGGGTGTACTAAATACTACAACTTTCGCCGCTGCCATAATGCTAGTCACTTTACCTCTACGTCCAATGGTGTTAAAAAGATGTACAAGTCTGGGGCCTCTTGCAAAATGATTGGTAAAATCTACTGGGTCCCGGGCCTTTATACCGTGGTAGGGTCTTTATTGCCACCTCTTCCTCTGTGATGCCCTCTTGTAAGCAGTCCCTATCTGGGGATGTAAGTATGTTTATCGTGAGAACCCTATAGTATCGTTGTATGGGCTGTTGATCAAGGTCATCAGATGAGTACAACGCCCTATAGAACTGTCTAAATGAATCTATTATCACCATTGATTCTGTGGCTAGTGAGACATCTGGCTGTCTAGCTGTGACAGCGCGCCTAGCCTCCGCCTTCCTCAACTGCCTAGCCAGGAGCCTGCCTGCCTTATTGGCGTTTATGTAGTATCGTTGTGTCATGTGCAAGAGGGACCTTTCCGATTTTCGCATGCGCACCTTGTCTAGCTGATACTAATCTCTTTCAGTTTTTTATATGCAGCTTTACTCTTTTTTTCCCTAGCCAGATCCTGCGTCACATCTTGCAATTGAGTTTCTAGTTCGGCTTCCACTGCCACCCTTAATTTCCTTTTTTGGACCTGCAGTGTTATGAGTTCTTCTCCTCATTGCTGCTTTAAATGCTTCCCAAATCCTTTCTTATGAGGCATCTGTGGTGTCATTCTCCGCAAAGTATTCCTCCATTTTATCTCCCAACCTTTCCACTGTAGCCTCACCTGATAGTATTCCCCTGGGAAATTACCATGCCCTCAACCCCCTACATGGTCCCCCACTCTATATTGCCATTACTAACGGGGCATTGTCCAAGAGTGATCTCACTCCTGTGCTTATATCCTTTACCTCACCCAAGATTGCTGTTGACACCCACATGTAGTCTATTCTAGACCGGGTCTGGTGCACAATGCAGAAGCTGGTAGCACTTTGAGGCAAGTTTATTTTCAGAGGTAGGTAAGAGGACTAATACCTTCTGTCCTACTGAAAGATATTAAATCCACATTCATGCCATAGGTGGTCTTCTGTTGGGCTTGAGCTTTCTCCATATGAGTATGGACTAGACTCCAGACGAGTTTCATGTGCTCTCGTAATTGGTTAGCGGTTTGTGAGAGGGGGATAGGTGCCTCTTCTCTCGATCTTCCCAGTTCTCCTGTAGCATGCCTAGGACATCTCTTCATTCTCTGCCGTAAAGTAGTTGAAAAGGAGAGAATCCAGTCGATGCCTGAGGGTCTTTCTTACTGCAAATGGGGCCCATGGGATCATGCCATCCCAGTCCTTCGCATCCTCGTCTACCAATTTTCTCAAAATCATTTTAAGGGTCTTGTTAAATCTCTCTACCAATCTGTCAGTTTGTGGGTGGTAAAACGAGGTTCTTAAGGTGGTAATGGGTAGTAATTCCTTGACTTCACTCATAAATTTGCTCATAAAGTTGTATCCCTAATCCGTTAGAATTGCGTTGGGAAAACCAACCGTAGAAAAAAATGGTGTTTTAAAATGTGCTGGGTTGTGCTTTTACGCATGGGGAAAGCCTCTGGGTATTGGGTAGCGTAATCAGCGATTACTAGAACACATTACCTAGTCTAAAGGTTTCCAATGGTCCAATGTTTGCAATCCCATTTTGGGACAAAGGGTCTTCTATGATCGGCAAGGGGTGTAGAGGTGAAGTTAAGGAAATATGAGCGCTAGTTTTCTGGCATATCTCGCATGTCTCAATGAAGTTCTTTTTCAGCATGGATACATACCTGGCCAGTAGAATTTCCCACAAATGTGTGCTTGGGTTTTAGATTGCCCTAAATGTCCCCCTGTCAAATGAGTGTGAAATCTCTAGCCCTATCTTGCGGTGGGTTTTGGGTATAACTGAGTATTATTTAGGCCTTCTCTGTAGGTTTCCTTTCTATATAATAATCCCTGTTTCAGGAAGAAAGAAAGGCCCTCTTTTTCTAGTCCTTCTTCCTCAGAAATCACTTGTAAGATGGCCTCTGCAAGTGCTGGATCATTTCGCTGAGCGAAGGATGGTAGGTTTTCTTCCCTTTTTGCCTCAGTAATGGGTGATTCATCAGCCTCTACAAAGCCTATGCTACCTGTTTCCTCTGGTTCACTTTCTTCCTTAATACAGAGAAATGGAGCCTTCTCCAGAATTCCCTGTGCAGTTTTGTCCACAGTGTATTTCAAATGCAGTTGCGCCATGGTTCTGTAGTAGAACCTTTCTCTCTCTGAAAGTCTGAGTCTATGACGCCCGCTAGGACTTCTAGACCAAACTTCCAGTCCAGATTTTGGAGCAAATCTGATATAACAACCCGGAGGGGGTATTAGGACTAAGTCTGTGGGAATCATCCCTCTTTTCCCTGGAGGGATAGTGGCTTACATGCTGCTACAAATGTCAAAGCCTATAGATTCTTTTGTGGCGGCAGAGGGTTCTGAGGCTCAGTGACTTAGTTTCTGGAATTTTAGGGTCCCCCAATTTGTCTCAATTGAGTCTTACCCCATGCCTGAAACCGTATCTAAGGAAGGCTTGGTATCACAAGTATTGACAACTGACACAATGGATACAATTTGTAAAACCTTTATTGAAAATGTTGGGGTGTGGAAACGCCTATTCTGCTCTATGACTAGGATGGAAGTAGTCTCGACCATCAAACGATAAACAAAACAGTCCTAGTGGAGTCTGTCAAATCAAAATGGCCTATACTAACAAACCTAATGCCTGCCCTATCTCTTGTACAAAAAGTGTAAAAAGGAGAAAATGTATGCAAAAGGAAAAGTCAGTGTTCAAATGATAATGGGGCTGCTTCCTCTAGGTGAGTTTGAGTTGTGGTTTTTTTGTTGTAGGAAAGGAGGTGTTAGGTTTGGCACCTATGCTTGCACATGTGCTGTGCCAGGATTGATGTTATCTTCAGAATGTAGGCTGTGAGTGCGGAGTGTGAGGTTAGAATGTTTGGAGTTGAATTGGTTCTAACCCAGGCAGTTACAATATGTGAGCCTGGGTGGTGGGATCCAGTGGGCCCAATGTCCGTTGTTCCTCTTGATCTCTCAATTACTTGATGACATCTGATCCTGTAACTATGAAGCTAATAAAGTAACCACACGAGTAACTGCCCTGTGTATCATGAGTGTCCTTCATGAGTGAACCCTATGACCAAGGGCTGGCCATAACACTCTCCTCCCCACGTTAGACCTCACGAGGTAAGGCAATTGTTGTAGGCAGGATGACACACCCTGGCTAAGCTTCCAACACTGCACATCGTTCAAAGCAGTGGATCAAGGCCTTTCTGGCCTTCCATGTTTAAAGGTCCTTTCTTTAACTTTCAAAATAATGTTTCAACCAAAACCTTTGCAAAGTTCCTCCTTTGCCGGCCTCAGACCTTTTACCACATAGTTCTCGTAGGTCCCCCTCTGCCGGGCTCAGATCTCTGTGTAGTTTACACAAAGCTTAATACACTTCTGGTCTCCCGCAATCGGGCTCAGACCACTTTCGTATGACTTTTGAATGTGTGTGGCTTTTGAGAGGGAGAGGGAGGGGGACAGGGAGAGAGGGAGAGAGGGAGAGGGGGGAGAGGGAGAGACGGAGAGAGGGAGAGACGGAGAGAGGGAGAGACGGAGAGAGGGAGACGGAGAGAGGGAGACGGAGAGAGGGAGAGACGGAGAGAGGGAGAGACGGAGAGAGGGAGAGACGGAGAGGGACAGGGAGAGAGGGACGGGGAGAGAGGGACGGGGAGAGAGAGACGGGGAGAGAGAGGGACAGGGAGAGACGGACAGGGAGAGACGGACAGGGAGAGACGGAGGGAGAGAGAGACAGGGTGAGACGGAGAGAGAGAGACGGAGAGAGAGACGAGGAGGGACGGGGAGAGACAGACCCTCTGGTTTCTCTCAAGAAACTATGCATTTCACTGAGAATAGGATCTAGTAGTAACCTGGTTTTATTGCAGTATTCTTTATCTGGACAACTGTAAACTTTAGTTTAATCAGATTATGGTAAAATTTGTGAAACCATTCTTTTGATTTAATTTCTATAACTTCAATATTATGTATTTTAAAACAATTCTATTTCTATGTCTGCAGCACAAATAACTGTTTGGCTTTCCAAGCACTGTTTGCACTGGTTAAAATCTTTGCTTCCAAGCCTACCAGCAACATGGAAAGAGGGGAAAGGCTAGAAGCCTTGATTACTCAATTTTGCTTTGTAGTCCATATTTAAGAGCAATATGTGCACTTTAATGTTTTTGTAGGATTATGGCACTAACTAGAACTGCCCATCACTATACTATTATTTCACCATCAAATGGCATCAGTTTGGAGCCAAATCTGACAATGTGCTGCCTTGCTGGTTTGTATTTATCTGTAGGGGTGAGTAAAATGTTCACACGTGAAGGGAAAAGTGTGAAATTCGCACTGGAATCTTGTTCCATTAAATAAGCATTACAGGTCTGCCGCCACTGAAATTTTACCCGGTTTTCTGTAACTTTACATGGAGGTTTTGCTCCCATGTTCATTTCGTGTAGCGCTACGTACGCAAAGGTCTCTTATCAATCCATGCTAGTTTAGTGCAGCAACACAAACTTTGTATAGGTTTTCGATTCGTAATAGGTTTGCAACATGAGAAACTTCTTGCAGATCGTCTTTCAACTGTACTAGTTTTGCACAGTCACACAACGAACTTTGCAGGTCTTTTTCGATGCTGGGTAGTTTCGTGCACAGCACAAGAAACTTTGAACGGGTTTTCCGGGTCCGTGCTAGATACACGCAGCGACATGAAAAACTTCAGAGGCTTACTTAAGATGCATACTATTTTTGCTTTGCGGCACGAGAAACTGACAATGTTTTTTTTCGAACCGTGCAAACTTGACGCAGTTTTTTTGGTTCGATTTGTGGTAGGTTCGTACAGCCGCACGAGAATCTTTGTGCTGCTCTTTTCGATCAATGCTAGGTTCGTGCAGCGACGTTGCCTAGTCCATTTCGGTTCATGCGACGGCACAAGAAACTTTGCACCTCTTTTTGATACATCTAGGTAGCGGATGGGGGTGAAACTGGCCAAAGAGTTTGCTTCCGCAGCTGGCGGAAAGGAATGGAACAATTCTGACAAGCACCATTTATCTGTTAAAAGTGGTCTGTTTTGTCAAGTTGCTGACTGTCAGGTACTGTCAGGTTGGAGTGACATATTCTTTACATACAGTATCATATACTCATTTACATTGGGTCAGGGGAGACACATATTTAGTATAGAAAGGTTTTAGGAAGTTATTATGGGTTATATTTTTAAACGGCCAATTTTGCCCTTAACCTTCATTACAGTCTATGGAGATTGCCCCAAGCCAAGATGGAGGTTCTCAATCTAAATTCTGATTGGCTGGAGATTGTTTATAGGGAGGACAATGAACATTCTAAACTGCCTTTCATCGTCCTTGCCCAGCTGAGAGGTCGTGTGCCTTGTTACTCCTGCTTAACTTTGTCAAGGGTGACAAGTTTCTAGCAGTTGAGCGGAAGATCTGAAAGTATAACAGGAGTCGTGTTTGGAGTTTGGTGGAGACACAGGACAGGAGTCAGAAACTTCCATTTTTATTTGAGAAAAGAAGTTTTCAAGTCTATTCACACGATAAGTGACTTTCCAGTTTTGTTGAACTATGTAAAAAGGTTATATTTATCTAAGGGATTGAAATCAAATCTGTATCTAAAAAGATTGAAGCGCGTATGTTTGTTTTTATTGCTACGTGTCAAATCAAACTAGCGCGTGAGTTTTTTGTCCGTTACATTTCGCCCACGCGTGTGTCTCTGCGCGTGAGAGTGAAGCGCGAGCGTGTACTTTGGACTCGCGTTTACTGTTCGTTTACGCAAGGGTTTTTTCTGCGTGATAAAATAAGCGCGTGTATTTTGCGCGTGTACGTATTTATTTGTGAGTTGGACATTAGCGCAAGTGCGTTTTACCCGCAATTGAATTGTCAGCGCGTGAGCGTATTTTCCGCGACTTGGAGGGAAGCACGTGTAATTTTTATTGCGTCTTGGACTTTAGCGCGAGAGCGTTTTACCCGCGAATTGAATCGTCAGCGCGTGTGCGTATTTCCCTCGACTTGGAGGAAAGCGCGTGTAATTTTTATCGCGTCTTGGACTTTAGCGCGAGTGCGTTTTTTCCCGCGAACTTCATTGTTAATGCGTGTGCGTATTTCCCGCGATTTGGAGAAAAAGCGCGTGATTTTTTTCTTCCCGCGGTTTCTGGCTTTCCACGTGAAGATTCCATCGCAAGTTAAATTCGTTCCTGAGAAAAAGACTCTCTACAAAGAAAATATTAAAAACAAATACAAGAGCTTAAAAGAACTTCATAAATCTTACTTGAAGACCTTGTTCAAGAATCTTAGATTTGAGCAGACTAACTACAAAGTTAAATTACATTCTTGGACCTACTGAGAAGGCTGAATTATCTATAAGATTCGGGTCCACAAGTAAGGAAGTCTTGTCTGCTTTTCACTTCTCTGGGCATTCTGAAGAGAAGAACCAGGTATGGTTTTTAAACTATTTTGGTTAAGGATTTAGAGTTTAAGGTTAGTATAGTAACCCATGAGTAATGAGGTATATTGCATGTTTATGTTTTAACTACAGGTGAAGAACCAGCGAGTTGATAGCTTCCAGCCTGGTGTTTGTTTCTTTGTCCCTTCCCACTTTCCCCTGAAAGTGAGGTAAACTGAGCAGTTATATTTATGTCAGCTCAGAGTGCCACATTTTGGGTGGATTGTCGGGGGTTCAGCAGCTTCTGCAGACACCAGGTTCTCAGCATGACAGTATGAAAGGCCAATAAAAAAAAGTGTCTGCCCGAGCTGTTATGAACCCCGACGAGACAACCATGGAGGCATTGGGAGTATTGGTTAGGGAAATGAGAGAAGAGTTACGGGTGGCTCATCAGGAGTATTCGTCTTTATCAAAGAATGGATGAGTTAAATTTAAAGGTAACCCAAATACAAGAAAGAGAAGGTGAAGTTTCGGAAGGTGCAGGAAACCCACCTCAGTTGGTAAGAGTAGGAGAAGAACAAGAACCTAGGCTTCCCAGGGGGGCAGAGAGAGGTTTAGGAACTTTAGTTATGCCTGTTCCTTTGGCAGCTCCAGAACGTTTCTTAGGAGATTCTAGAAAGTTTCAAATCTTTCAGACTCAGTGTGAATTGCATTTTCTAAGTCGTCCAGAGTTGTTTTCCACAGATGCTTCAAAGGTAACATTCATCTTATCATATTTATCTGGAGAAGCTTCTGCGTGGGGAAGTCTTTTGGTTAGTCAAAAGAATTTGGCTTTGAATAATTATTCCCTTTTCCAGACAGAATTTAAGAAAATGTTTGATAAGAGACAGTTATCTTTAGAGGTTGATGGAGAATTACTGGAACTGCGCCAAGGAGGAAAGGAGTTGATTTCTTATATCACTCAATTTAGAACTTTAATTTTAGAAAGTAAATGGCCAGAGGAGAAGAGGGCTTCCTTATTTTATAGGGGCTTAAAGGATGAGTTAAAAGATGCTCTGGCTGGAGTTTTGGAGTGACCAAATACTTTAGATGCCTTAATTGATTTGGTGGTACAGTTGGATTTTCGTTTAACAGAAAGACGTTCTGAGCGTAGACGTACTCAGGGAGAGGTTAGGTTTCCGGGAAGAATGGAGAGGCCTAAAGTTGAGGTGGTGAACAGAGAAGTGAAGTCAAAGATAATTGACCAGCAGAGCCGGGTGAGAGGTCCGTTGTCCAAGGAAGAGAAGGCAAGAAGAAGGGAGAATAATTTGTGCTTATACTGTGGTAGGAGTGGTCATTTTCTTGAAACCTGTCCTTTTACCCCCAAGAAGATCTCCAAATCTTCAGGCAGAGTACAACAAGTGGCAAACACAATACAGACAGCGGTTCCTCACATAACGGTGAACGTATCCTTGATGTTTGAAAAGGTATTTTTAGGTTCTGGGCCAATTATTATTGATTCAGGAGCTACGGGTAATTTTATGGATAGAGGATTGGCTAAAACTCTAGGTGTTCCTATAGTTTCTAAGAAAGAAATGGAGCAGGTCAGAGCAGTTGATGGGACATCTCTTTCTTCAGGTCCAATCACTCATAATACAAAGTTACTTGAGATGAAGATGACTGGAGGTCATAAAGAAAATATCTCTTTTGAGTTAATTGACGCTCCAATCTTGAAAATTATTTTGGGTATGCCCTGGCTTACACTTCATAATCCCAGAATTGATTGGAGTGCAAGAATTGTATTCTTAGAATCAACCTTTTGTCAGGAACATTGTCTTTCAGGAAAATCTTTTGAAGAGAAAGAAAAAGTTGTGAATTCAGTTTCATTCTCGCTTGCAGAAAGAGGGGCAATAGGTTTTGACATTGGAGCAGTTGTGGGTGAACTTCCAACTTATCAGGATTTTTGGGATGTTTTTGATGAAAAGGAAGCTGGAGAGTTGCCTCCTCATAAGCCTTTTGACTGCAAGATAGAGTTGGAGCCTGGAGCTATTTTACCAAGCAGTAGGGTTTATGCCTTAACTGAAAAAGAGAATGATTATTTGAAAGAATATTTAAAGGAAAATTTGGCTAAGGGATTTATTCGGCGCTCTCAATCGCCGGCAGCCTCACCATTGTTCTTTGTGCCTAAAGCTGATGGTTCTCTCAGAACTTGTATAAATTACAAGGCAGTAAATAGAATGACAGTGAAAAATCGGTATCCTCTCCCTCTCATTTCAGAAATGTTAAATCAAATCCAAGGTGCAACCATATTTTCTAAGTTGGATTTACGTGGAGCTTATCATCTTGTAAGGGTCCAAGAGCGGGATGAGTGGAAGACGGCATTTAAAACCAGATTTGGCCTGTACGAGTACCAAGTGATGCCTTTCGGTCTTTGCAATGCCCCAGCGGCTTTTCAATTTTTTATCGATGAGGTTCTTCGGGAATTTCTTGATGTTTTTGTTATCGTCTATATTGACGACATTTTGATTTTTTCACAGAATTTGGAGAAACACAAAATTCACGTTCAACAGGTCTTGAGGAAATTGAGAGAGAATAATCTTTTCGCTAAATTGGAGAAGTCAGTTCCATACGGATTCGGTAGAATTTTTAGGATTTGTGATTACTCCTTGTGGTCTGGAAATGAATCCAAAAAAGGTGGAAGCCGTTCGTGATTGGCCTACTCCAACTAAGGTGAAGGAGATCCAGAGCTTTTTGGGATTTGCCAATTTTTACCGAAGATTCATTGAAGGCTTCTCCAGTTTAGTAGCTCCAATTACTCGACTTTTAAGAAAAGGAGTTCCATTTGTTTGGGAAGCTAAGGCTGATGAGGCTTTTCATATTTTGAAGGAGAAATTCATTAACTCTCCTATTTTGATTCATCCTGATACTTCCAAACCATTTTTTGTAGAGGCTGATGCTTCCAATGTGGCAATGGGAGCAGTGTTGTCTCAGAGGCATAATGTTACAGGACAATTGCATCCAGTGGCTTACTTTTCCAAGAGATTTTCACCTGTATAGGAAAATTACACCATTTCAGACCGAGAGCTTCTTGCTATCAAAGCAGCATTTGAAGAATGGCGACATTTTTTAAAAGGAGCACGTCACACTGTGACTGTATTAACTGACCACCGAAATTTACTCTTTTTGAAGACAGCAAAAACTCTGACACCTCGACAACTTAGGTGGTCATTATTTTTTGCGGATTATGACTTTATAGTTACTTTTAAGCCAGGTAATCAAAATAAAAAGGCAGATGCTCTGTCACGGCAGTTTCCAGAAAGTGAGGTTAAGTCGGTTTGTGAGCCTTTTCCATTGATCGCTCCAGAACGTTTTGTTCTTGCTGGGGTTGAAAAGGAGAACGAAAACTTCAAGAAAGTAAGGGAATCCATTTCTGAGACACAACTTAAAGATTGGGTTCGTTTGGATCCAGCTCGCAAAATTAAAGATGGTTTACCTTATTTAGATGACAGACTCTATTTACCATCAATTGAACTTAGAGAAAAATTGTTGAAGGAGTGTCACGAATCAGTCTTGGCAGGACATCCAGGGTATCGGAAGACACTTGAGTTGATCAGAAGACATTTTTGGTGGGAACGAATTCGACAAGATACCCTTAATTTTGTTAAGACCTGTGAAATTTGTGCTAGATCTAAGAATCTCATCGGAAAGCCTTCTGGGTTATTGGAGCCGTTACCAGTTCCACCGCAGCCTTGATACTCAGTGTCTTTAGATTTCATCACGGATCTTCCACAAGATAAAGGTTGTACTTCGGTATTGGTTGTAGTTGATTTACTCACCAAAGAAGCACATTTCATTCCAATGAAGGGAGAGGTTACCGCTGATAGTTTAGCTCATAGTTTCTTGCAAGAAGTGGTAAGATTACATGGAATTCCCAGTCAGGTCATCTCAGATAGAGGTTCTCAATTTATTTCTAAGTTTTGGAGAGCTTTTTGTAAGAGATTGGGAGTGGAGGTATGTTTATCATCAGGTTACCATCCAGAAACCAATGGGCAGGTAGAAAGGATAAATCAGGAGTTGGAAAAATATTTGAGGTGTTATCTGCAGACAGGTGAAGAGTGGGTAGATCTGTTGTGGGTTGCAGAATTCGCATATAACAACTGTAGTAAGGATGCCACCTCTATGTCTCCGTTTTATTTGGGACGAGGTTTTCATCCTCGTTTTCTTAGTATTGAGATTAATAATGATTCAGGAAACCCAGAAGTCGAAAGGAGACTAGAAGTTATGAAAAGAAATTTGGAAAAGGCAAAAGGGTTGTTGGTGGAGAGTAAACAAAAATACAAAGGGTTTGCTGACCGTAAAAGGAAGATTAGTCCTCAATATAGTGAGGGAGATTTGGTGTGGTTATCAACCAAGTTTCTGAGAATTAAAGGAATAAATAAGTTTTGTCCTCGTTTCGTAGGACCGTTTGTTGTTGAAAAGGTGATTAATCCAGTGGCTGTTCGTCTTAAATTACCCAGTCATATGAAAACTCATCCAACTTTCCATGTTAGTTTATTAAAACCTGTGGTTAAAGGAACTAGATTAACACCTACTCCTTCGGCAGTTGTGATTGAGGAAGATGCTTCTGAAGAATTTCTGGTTAAGAGAATTCTGGACTCTAGAAGAGTAAGAGGAAAGCTACAGTATCTCATTGATTGGGAGGGCTTTGGTCCTGAAGAGCGCACTTGGGAGAAAGCTAGTGATGTGCATGCTCCTCGTTTGGTAGAAAGATTCCATAAAACATTTCCATTGAAGAGTGGCCCAGGGACTGGGCGTTAGGAGGGGGGGGTACTGTCAGGTACTGTCAAGTTGGAGTGACATATTCTTTACATACAGTATCATATACTCATTTACATTGGGTCAGGGGAGACACATATTTAGTATAGAAAGGTTTTAGGAAGTTATTATGGGTTATATTTTTAAACAGCCAATTTTGCCCTTAACCTTCATTACAGTCTATGGAGATTGCCCCAAGCCAAGATGGAGGTTCTCAGTCTAAATTCTGATTGGCTGGAGATTGTTTATAGGGAGGACAATGAACATTCTAAACTGCCTTTCATCGTCCTTGCCCAGCTGAGATGTCGTGTGCCTTGTTGCTCCTGCTTAACTTTGTCAAGGGTGACAAGTTTCTAGCAGTTGAGCGGAAGATCTGAAAGTATAACAGGAGTCGAGTTTGGTGGAGACACAGGACAGGCGTCAGAAACTTCCATTTTCTTTTGAGAAAAGAAATTTTCAAGTCTTATTCACAAGATAAGTGACTTTCCAGTTTTGTTGAACTATGTAAAAAGGTTATATTTATCTAAGGGATTGAAATCAAATCTGTATCTAAAAAGATTGAAGCGCGTATGTTTGTTTTTATCGCTACGTGTCAACTCAAACTAACGCGTGAGTTTTTTGTCCGTTACTTTTCGCCCGCTTGTGAGAGTGAAGCGCAAGCGTGTACTTTGGACTCGCGTTTACTGTTCGTTTACGCAAGGGTTTTTTCTGCGTGATAAAATAAGCGCGTGTGTATTTTGCGCGTGCACGTATTTATTCGTGAGTTGGACATTAGCGCAAGTGCGTTTTACCCGCAATTGAATTGTCAGCGCGTGAGCATATTTTCCGCGACTTGGAGAGAAGCGCGTGTAATTTTTATTGCGTCTTGGACTTTAGCGCGAGAGCGTTTTACCCGCGAATTGAATCGTCAGCGCGTGTGCGTATTTCCCGCGACTTGGAGGAAAGCACGTGTAATTTTTATCGCGTCTTGGACTTTAGCGCGAGTGCGTTTTTTCCCGTGAACTTGATTGTTAACGCGTGTGCGTATTTCCCGCGATTTGGAGAAAAAGCGCGTGATTTTTTTCTTCCCGCGGTTTCTGGCTTTCCACGTGAAGATTCCATCGCAAGTTAAATTCGTTCCTGAGAAAAAGACTCTCTACAAAGAAAATATTAAAAACAAATACAAGAGCTTAAAAGAACTTCATAAATCTTACTTGAAGACCTTGTTCAAGAATCTTAGATTTGAGCAGACTAACTACAAAGTTAAATTACATTCATGGACCTACTGAGAAGGCTGAATTATCTATAAGATTCTGGTCCACAAGTAAGGAAGACTTGTCTGCTTTTCACTTCTCTGGGCATTCTGAAGAGAAGAACCAGGTATGGTTTTTAAACTATTTTGGTTAAGGATTTAGAGTTTAAGGTTAGTATAGTAACCCATGAGTAATGAGGTATATTGCATGTTTATGTTTTAACTACAGGTGAAGAACCAGCGAGTTGATAGCTTCCAGCCTGGTGTTTGTTTCTTTGTCCCTTCCCCCTTTCCCCTGAAAGTGAGGTAAACTGAGCAATTATATTTGTCAGCTCAGAGTGCCACATTTTGGGTGGATTGTGGGGGGTTCAGCAGCTTCTGCAGACACCAGGTTCTCAGCATGACACTGTCACCATAAAGGGCTTTGTAGCTCTTTTTCCTTGCATCGAGCTGTATATGAAAAAAAACATCAGCAGAATGTGTAGATTAACATTATATTGAACAGCTCCTGCTCTCAGACGCTGCCTTCAAATTTGAAGGACTATGACATTTAGTTCAATATATCTTCCATATGTCACCAAGTGTGTCATTATGATAACATTAAGTGTTGTCTATAATGAGGTTATCAAAGTGTGAGATGTACCTGTGATAAATCTTCTCCAGTGCATCCAGTTAGTAGAGAATCAGGCTCCGGCTCTGTCAATACTAGGCTGATCAGCCATGTGAAGGGTTAATTCTAACTACCAAGAGGAAGGGAGTGATTGACAGTATTATGGCCCAATCAGAGTCTGTTTCAATTCAGGGTCTATTGTTTGTCAACAACTCTTTTATTTGTTTCCTATGTGGTTGCTAGGTGACAGAGAGAGAGGAGATCCGAAATGATGGTTATGAGTGGTCATATTGAGAGTCTTTTGAAGAAGCAGAAGCTAAACGAAGTGAGAGGAAGTTTAATTGTGCCGTTGCGCTGATATGAAGTTCTGTTTTATGGAGTTAAAGCGATAGTCCTAGTCGCTCTTTAGATAAAAGGTTTGAGATATCAGTTTACCTGACTGAAAATACGCGCTGCCAACGCCACTGATGAGAGGGGAAACCTCGCTCGAAACTGTGTGCTTTGTAGAAGAGTGACTGTAAATTATAAACCCTTCGCTTCCCGTCGAGCTCTTCATAAAGGCTCCCGAGTCGCTGTAAAGGTGCCGCGCAACGTTGAAAGCAGGGGAGAGAAGCGGCGGGACAAGCGACGCCGCTCCCCTGCCTTCACAGCTGAGAGGGTGGAGTCCAGGCGGCGCTGTCGTGCCGCGATCCACGATGAAGGGGGGTGGAGCCCAGACGCTCTACTAAGACTGTAAACAGCTGATCGCCGAAAGACACTGGGTAAGCCGTACGCACGCAGAGAGCAGGAAGGGAAAAGTTAAGTTGTAGAAGGTACGTGGAAGTCGAGGACTGTTTTTCCGGATGGGGTGTCAGAATGTGAAATGGACAATTGAATGATACAAATCTAAGAAGGGCAACCTGCTATTAAGAAGGGTCAAAGAGTGAATGCTACTGTTGAGAATGTTTAATTTATCAGAATCCTGAAAACAGTGTTAGAGAATGAATATTTAAAAGAAAAGATAACAAGAGACTGGGAAAGATGGTTGAGATTCATTAGTTAAACATGCAGTAAAGTCGAAGAAGAAGAGTATGAAAGTGAACAACCTGTGAAATTATCTGAATTCAAAGAACAAGAGACTACTTAACAAAAAATAGGAGAGGAGTCAAAGAGACTGTAATAATGAACTGAGTTAATATGGAGGGCAGAAGTGAATTAAAGAGAGAATAAACAGACACTGTGAAAGATGATAGAGACTTACCTGAGAGTGATCCCAGATTGTTCTCAGAGAAGTCTGAACCTTCCAAGGAGTAAAAAAACGTATCCTTTTCTATTAGAGAAAAAAAAGAGAAAACACACATTATCGAGCTGTATATGAAAAAACATCAGCAGAATGTGTAGATTAACATTATATTGAACAGCTCCTGCTCTGACGCTGCCTTCAAATTTGAAGGACTATGACATTTAGTTCAATGTGTCTTCCATATGTCACCAAGTGTCAGATAACATTCAGTGTTGTCTGTAATGAGGTTATCAAAGTGTGAGATGTACCCCTCATAGTAAAGACATACTGGAAATATCTGTAAAAATAAACATGAAATATATTTTCCTTTTGTCAAAATATGAATGTAATCAGAGATAAATAATTGTGTTTAAGCATTGTTAATTTTGTAACTACTCACTCAACACAGAATGGATCATTCTCTAGTGTTTTTAGGGGGCCGGAGCAATGAGACAGTAATGACAGTACAGCACATGTGTGGGCTGCCGGACTCCTAATTATTATGCAAGAGCAACATATTTATCTGCCCCCCCACCCCCAAACCCTTGCTGATGTTTTTCTCACTTTGGAGCAAAGATAGTGTCCCCCCACTGGTGACCACACCCTGTGTTCCAGATAGAGGAAAGCGGACATCGAGAAGAGGTTTGGATGGCTCATGATGCTTAATGCACAGGCATCATGCATGTATTTTTTACCCTGTGAAAGGGCTGAGAAGAAGTGTAGTGCAGCTGCAGTGCATCATAGCTCCACAGGCGGATATCGCAGTACTCTTATTCCTGTGTGTGATGCTTTCACCTTTCCAACCATCTCTAGCCTCCAGTGAAAGCTTAAGCAATATGCAGAGGAAATGCATGCGTAAGTGAATGAAGAGCTGCCTTTAAGGCAGATAATGCTTTTCATAAATGTAAAATTATGGAGCACTTGTGATTGTTCTTGACTGTCACATTTTTCTTGTGCTAGGGCCAATTGACGTTTGCACTATCCCAACTGAAAACATGTTTTGATATTTGGTAGTACTAACTGTAATCAAACCTTTTCCTCTAGGTATCTAACACTACTTAGTTTGTCCTTGGGTGTCTATTTTGTGGCATTGTTAACTGGATCTTGTACATATGGTTACAACTTTTGATAGGAATCCTTGACAATTGATGCATGCTTTAGGATTTGAGATCAATTTCTTTTGGTTTCACATTTACAAGGGAATATTTGATCATGCATAGTCTTGTACTCCCATCTTCTCATATAGGTCTGTACTACTTATTGCCAATTTTGTATTGTTTTCCACCTCAGACTGACGATCTGCTCAATGAGATCAGGCAGCTTAAAGCAGAAGCGAAGATAAAAGATGAAAGAATCAAACAATTAGAGAACCAGCTTGTAAGTACAATCATATTGTCAAATTAGAAATATTCTTCATGCACATGTATATACGCTTATTCTGCAAGTTGAATAAATATCTATTAAGAGGTTAGTGACAAATGTAAAGGACCAGAAGTCTTTTTCCAATTAATACAGAGAACAGGATAACAATGGAACAAAATGGAAGCTTTAATCAATTTCATGGGAGTGTGGTCTAGGTGTTTAGATAATTTTACTGAGATCCACAAGGATTGCTTAAAGGAGATTTAACCACTCAGTATAGAGTAATAACTTGTTCACAGGTCTGATGGAAGGTTTCTTCATTTCTTATTTGGGTAGATGGGTATCATTTACATGTTATCCTTTGACTGTAGTCTGCCTGATTTTGTATTAAAAATGCGTAGCGAAAGACTTGGTTGCTTCTGAGCATGCTGGACAAGATACAGGTGGGTAGAGCTGGATCAGAGAGGAGACTCAAGAGTATGATAATGAGGAAGAGAAGACAAAATGAAAAGAAGTGTAGATGAAACGGAACACAGAGTTCCAAAGGCTATGCAGATCACATAGGTATGAAGGTTTTTCTTTTGAGGATAAGAGTACGCTGTTTCATCCAGTAGAGGAGGTGAGACTCGAGTTCTCAAATGTTTTGAAGTTTGCACAACAAATGGACGACTTTTGCTTTGTTGAGAATGTCTAGCAGCTGGAGGCTAGAACAGCAGAGATTTGCTGATTTTTTACTCTTAATGTGAAATTGAAGATAGGCTGGGCCGATGGGTATATTGCCCTGTAAGACACTAGGTCTTACAGATGGGGTGATACAGTAGATGGTCGTACTTGAGAAGTGTATTTATAGAGCTTAAAATTGAAAAATAAGTGTATTTTTTTGGAATGATTCAGAGTTTGGCTGTGGTCAATTGCGTGTGTCTGGAATAGAGGAAATTAACATAGTGTGGGAGAGATTGATAGTCTGGGAGAAATGGAAGGTCCCTTGTAACAGAAGCTCGTGGTTGGTGCAAAGAAATGGAGTGATGTGCACATGGTTGAGGTAATTATTGGGTATGAGAATTTGGTTTAAGGTTTGGTGCAAGTTTGTATTTGGCTGTCCTGGCGTAACTGCGATGTATTGCAGGCCTATTTTGGTTGGCCAGGTAAAAGGAAGAGAGCTGGGGTTGAGGGTACTTGGCATCTAAATCTTGCTTTTTTCACTGTAGAGGGACAGTTCATTGTGTTTATCCAACTCTCCCAGTAGGAAATTGAATAGAGACATGAGGGAAAAACTGAAAGGAGGCGCTCTTGACATCATCTAAAAATACACATAGATGTGGTACTCTGTTGAAGCCCTCTAGGACTTCTGTCAGTGAGTGCATGTAAATGTTAAAGATCAGTGGGGTAAACAAAGGGAAGAGCTCAGTGGGACTCCACTACATAGTGTGTGGCAAGGAGAAAGAAAGGATCAGATTTTGATTGGCTGGCAACTCAGTGATGCGAGAATTCAAAGCAGGCCAAACCCTTGTAAGTAACTCTGAAGCCTTTCTAGATTATCAATGAAGATCTTGTGATCAAACGTGTGTAATGCTGTGTAAAAAAGAATAAGTAGTAGAATGTGTGCAGCTGGTGATTGGCATTAAATCACTCGGAGAGATTCTCTGATCTACATACAAATTGTTATTGAAGATTTTAAGAAAGAGCAAGTGGACACCATCTTCCTATTTAGTTTTCTTGTTTGCAGCTGTCAATTCATATAATATGCTGGGGGTTTGGAGTGGGGGCTTCTGAAACTCTCTAGTGTGATCCACACTGAATTGATGGACATTGGTCTGTTAATCTATAGGAGCTCCACCACACTTAAATGCTCTCAAGAATTCATATTTTCAGAAAGACATGCTACATATGCATAACTGTATATAGCATGTATTGCTTGTACATATTTCAGTTAGTTTTGGGTTACAACGTAGTCTGCCAGGTATTGGAACCTTGATTGCTGTGTAATGTTCCAGGTGCCTTCTGGAACCTGAGAATGTTTTATTTTAATAGGAGGGAGTTAGAGATGCGAAAGGCAGGGGCAGTAATGTGTATACTGCGGCTGAGGAGGACTGCATGAAAATAAAGACTTCCTTTTACCCCAAATCGGCTGTTCCTGTCACTCAATACTGGAAACAAGTGTTTGGAGGACCCTGCGAACCTGCTCCTGCTCCAGCCAGGCGTGTGCTTTGTGAGCTGTCTTTTCTGTGCTGTTGTGGAAACGCCATATCTCCCTGAGGAGCTTTCCCAGTGGTGCTGCAGTTGTTATGCTGTGGACTGGTTTTCTGAATGACAGGTGGGGGTCCACGTAACCGCTCTGGGTGCCCAAAAAACCATTTTTGGCTTTGTGCCCATAAGCATCTGGTGGTACATCTGGTGGTACAACAGGATGCTGAGAGAATACTTTCTGCTCTCTCTCACAGGAATTATCGTAATTTCTGGTCCATGGTGGGAATGAATGAGGTAGCTCACCATCAGAAACAGGACTCAGTAATTCAGGAGGGGGTGCGGCTGGATCATTTTACCATGGTTTATGATTCTGAGGCTCCAGAGTGTGGGATGAAGACCTTAACATCTAACTGGGATTTAGTCTTTAATGTCTTGGACCTAGAATTACTAATTAGGAGTTTCTTCAGCCTCTAGAGCATCTGGTCCGAATGGGTTGAGTAATTCAATCCTGAAAAAGGATCCAATCACCTGGGCGAAGGTTCTAAAAATACTCTTTGATAATGTCATTAGACAGAAGAGATTTCCAGATACCTGGAAACAATCCATAGTTATTCCTATCTACAAAAAGGGTGACAGGTCTCTGGCCTCTAATTACCGTCCTATCTCTTTGTTAGATGCAGATATAAAATCTTTTCGGGCATCATCCTAGGGGAATTGGAAGCCTGGGCTAAAACAAAGGGAATTATCCAAAGCAGCAATCTGGCTTCAGGAAGGGTTTATCTACTTCATTGAATGGGCTTGTTCTAAATTGTTTAGCTGTAAAGTCATTCACCAAGGATGGCCCCACCCTTTTTGGAGCCTGGATTGACCTCTCCCAGGCTTTTGACTTGGTCGATAGGAATTTACTTTGGAAAAAACGTAATGCTTGGGGAATTCCTCCGGGTTTACTTTCTATATTGAGAGAGCTGCACTCTAACAACTACATGCGGGTCAGATTAGGTAGATCGGGTTTACTTTCTAATCCAATTAGGATAACTAGAGGGGTTCGACAAGGTTGTTTACTTGCTCCTTTGCTTTTTATTCTCTTTATGGCAGATCTAACTAATTGGTTGCATGATATTGGTTTAATATCTCCATATATCGGCCACACTAAAATAAATTGGTTAGCTTATGCGGATGACATAGTAGTCATGGATTACTCTCAAGTGGGGCTACAACGTCTGCTTACCGCCTTAGAATCCTATGCAAGGAGCAATAAACTTGATATTAACCCTTCAAAATCTAAGATCCTACTATTCAAGAGGCCAAACAAAATAGTTAAGAACTTTGCCTGGAAGTTAGATCAGTGTCCGGTAAAGGCCGTTTCAGAATTAACATATCTGGGAGCCATATTAAGATCTTTTCCTACAAAGAGTAATCTAATGTCATCTATTGATCTAAAAGTAGTGAAATTATGTGCTCAGATGAAAAAAATTAGCTCTAAGTTCGGCAAATTTTCTATTTCCCCCCCTTATAAGATTCTACATAGGGAAGGTAGTTCCCATCATTCTTTATGGATTGGATTATAGCATTATAGCTTTGGAGATAGATTGGGATGTAATAGAGTCTAGGATCTGGAAAAGTACTTTAGGTCTGCCAGTTTGTGTTCCAATTGTTAGTTTGCGCTATGAACTACGTCTTTCATCACTTAGATCATGGCTAGAATGGAAGTGGGCGACTCTGTACAGACTAATCTTAGATCCTCCAAAGAATTCCTTATTTGAGGAAACTGCTATTGAGTACCAACTAGGGAACAATGTTTTCCTGTGTAAACTGGGGCAAAAATGTTTGGAACTCTTGTCTGGCTGCGACTGTGATGCAGAATTCCTTTTACAGAACCCTTTGAAAGTGAAAGAAAAAATTAAATTGATTGATTGGATAAGAACCATTGAAGATATGCGAAAAATGAAAAGATCAGCTTCCCTCTCAGTATTAGATAAACGCCTTTCAACCGTGCCGGCTTATTTAAAGAAGTCCCCAAATCCGTGGTTTAGGTCTACTTTTTTGAGGTTTCGTCTAAATTTAATTCCTACCTTAGAGTTACTAGCTATTAGAGATAAGGAAGGAGCGATTGTACCGATTTGTGATAGGTGCCCTAGTAGTGATCTCCAGACTGCATTTGCTATCTAGTTGCTGTGGGACCTGGAGCCTTAGGGCTGGCCATTTTAATAGATTTGTTCATGATAAGTCTTATATTAATTCCGAGGAGTTTTGGGCAAGACTATCTTCTGGGAATGAGTCGGCTTTATCAATTGAGGTTGTAAGGTGTTTAAGGGAACTGAAGTTAGTTTTAGACTGAATTGTTAATAGTGATTTGTATTCCTGTGTTTTTCTCTTTTTTTGCTTTTTATTCAAGATGCTTCTGTTGTTTTGTATTTAGAATATGTACATTTCTGTTGGTTTGCGTATTGTTATTTCTTGTTGAAATGTGTTAAAAGTCAAATTCGCTATTGCACAATACATTTTTTAAAAAATTTAAAAAAACATTCTTCGGTCTGCGTGAGGCAGAGCGAGCCTGAGACAGCGGTGCGCTTGTTGTGAACGGGGCTCTGAGGAAAGGATCTTGTAACGTTGTGTGCATTGTAGGGTATTTTGTGGAGATTTGGGGCCTGACGGTATTTTCTTACCGCCGAAAAATAACTTAGCAACAATCACTCCTTGTATTCAGATTGGGCCATGTACAACAATAATACAGTGGACATGCATTATTTCAGCACACAGACATGCGTATTTGGTATGCGTGGTTGGTGGTATTTTGGTGAGCATAATTCCCTTGTTTTATTTGTGGCCCCAATATCCAGAACCCCTTATTTTTGTTTAGATTTTTCGTGTAATCACTAGAGAGACCTCAGGCTTGCATTTCAGGAACACCACATTTTCATTTTTAGTGTGCCACCATGGGCAATTTCTCTCTGTCTTATCTACGGCAGCGAGCTATCATGTGGTATTTTCACTATCTTATATACGGTAGTGAACTATGTCCCGGGCCTCCCTTTTTGCCGACTCATAGACCTCCGACAAACTACAACACACACAGTTAGTTATAATTGCTCATACTGAATTACATTGTGCACACGGCTGCAGCCAAATTTGATGTTTAGCTACCTTGAAAATGACAATTGCACTGTCTAAACATCTCCCCACATCATCAGCACTGTATTGGTAAATATAAAACCCACCACCCGTCTGCTTTCAAATATTTTTGTGTATTATAAAAGTTGCATTTAAACACGATCTCACTCTTTACAGAAATAAATAAAATAGCACAGTAACAGCATTATCTGTGATACACTGAAAAGAGAGTGGCGGAGACAAGAACTCAATTTGCAACATTAAACACGTGAGTAAAGCACAGGAATCTCCTTTCCTACACTGACTGAATATTCTCGTACACACTCAGCCCCCATACTTCTGTAATTACCTTATCTGTTCAGCATGAGTTTTCTCCGGCTGTTCTCTTTCTGAATTTGGCTCCCTTGAAGATTAACCCCAGTGAAAAAAAGCGTCTTTCGTTCTCAAACCGGGGTTATTGCCTGGAATTCTCAGCTTTTGCAGCAGGAATGCTTCAGCCAGGAAACAGGTCCTTCTCCCAGCTCTGCCAAATCTCGATTGTCCTCCCCCTCTCCTCAAGCTTCCCCAGCAAAACTCTAATCACTGCCTCTAGCATGATACTTGCTATGACGCTGCTCCAATCAGAATCAATCATGCCATCTCCTCCCTCACTACACAATGGCTCATTTCTACAGTAACCATTTGTAACCAACTGATTTCCTGGTCCTTCGAGCCCTTTGCTTCCTGTAGTTATGTGGACAGAGCAGCAGAGAAAAAGAAAAAAAATGAATGTGCGTTTAAAAGTTCACTTTCAGAGTAGGCCTAATTCTGCAGTGGAGACACATTTTTATTAGTGGGTTATGTTAAATGCAGTTTTATTAGTCAGGTTAGTTATTAATAAGGTTAGTTATTAATTTTCAAATGTGTCTCTTGCACCATAGGCATTTCAGGTGAAAAATAGTGTGCATTTTTGAATGTGCACGTGTGCTTTTAACTGTATAAATAGATTTGCATCTTATATGTAAAAATCGTTTTTGACTGAATAGTCTGTCTTTACTTATATGTCCATGTCACTCTGGCAACACATATAGCAATGCACCACACCCATGTGGTGGTGCTGCATCAAAAAAAAAATTGCTACCTGTGCAGTAGTGCTGTACTCTGTGCTGTAACACGCCAAATATCCTTACAGCATGCAGCAATCTTTGTTTTACTGGTAGTGATGTATACCGCACGTCATTGCAACAGAGCTGACTTTTGAACGTGGAAAGCATTTGCAGGTCAAGCGTCCTAATGACAATTTTACTGTTTGAATTGCTCAATGAGTGCCATTTTTTTTTCCTCTGGATTGCGGCACACATACTGTATTCTGACTGGCATCAGTATGAATATCGCAGGACCAGCGTCTTTTTTTCCAACAGCAGGTGAGCCACGGATCAAGTGGTCAGACTGGAAGGAGGATTTTCTTTTCAGTACTTGCATGAATTGTATGGGAATGCATTTGCTGCAGATAGGAAGGACTCTCTTCTACATCATTGTTTGGGTCAGGAGGGGCACACTATCTTCAGGAAACTCCCTGACATGACTGGCGCTGGGGCGGAAGGCCTAAGCCGTTTTGAAGTTTCTTTGAAAAAACGGGATAAACATTGTACAATGAAGGAAGATAAGTTTCTTGCAAGATAGCATTTTCGCAATACAAGATCAGGAGAAAAGGGAGTCTATTGAGGAGTATTGCGTGACCTGGTGATAAAATGTGACTTTATTCACTGTAGGGGCAGCATTTGCGGGATCAACTGATGGTAAGGTGTTATCATAAGGTGATGAGAGTGGCGTTATGGCTGGAAGGTGGTTCTGGAGCAGATATGACTTTGGAGAAAGTCATTGATACTGCAAAAATGGTGGCACATACCGAATCTTGCATTAAAGAACTGGATGCTGATGCTCGGAAGATGAAGGAGCCCATTCAAAATGTGATTGAGAACGTGAAAGGTTGCAAGGATCCTCGACAAAAAGATGTGTGGAAAGCCACCTCTAAAAATAAGTCTGAGACATAGGAATGATGTTAAGGTGAATGAAAAGAGATACATGTGAGACTTCAGACCATCTTGCTAATGATGAGCAATGTTTTGCTCAACGTGTGTAGAGAATGCGGGAAGAAGCGGCATTTGGCCCGGTGTTATAAGCACTGGTGTAAGTGTGGCCGTGTTAAGTATGTGCAAGATGACATGGCACATCTGCAAAGTGCGGATGAGGACGAAACATGCATGGTGAAGGCAGATGATGGCAAACCCAAGAGGGTGAAATCTCATGCAGAAATACAAATGAGAAATGTCAGTGTGAGGTTATTAATTGATAGTGGCGCTGATTATACGTTCCACAGGAACTTCGTTTTGGCCCAGGAAGGCCTCCATCCACTACAGCAACAAGCTACTAGCCACGTCCACTTTTCTTTATTGCCAGCAGCAAAACCCGCAAGGGTTGAATCCCACATGGGCTCAAGGGCATGGTTTGTTGTGCTCCTGGAGGGTGGTTCTGCGACAGCAGGGTGAGCAGTGATTCATCTAGGTCTAGCTTTTACTTGCCTGACTCCAACTACTAGATACTGCACATGAGGAACTCTATTGGAAGATCATTATGAGGTGAGGTAAGCGTGGAAATAGGCTGGGGGCAGTAGTGTGGCAACTGTTTCAAATTCAGTGTGTGGCCATACTGAATACATTGAATATCTTTTACAGAGGTTGGAGCACCCCTCCCCTCTCTTGGCCTCCATACACTCTCACCATATATAGCCCACCCCTCAGCTAATTATGCAATTCTGCACTGAGCCCAAGCGCAAGATCCTAACCGTGAGGCAAAAACTGGGAACTTACCCGCCTCGACGCAGTGTGGAGTGTGACACCGACATCAATACAGTCTACGCAGAAAAAGACCACAGCCCTATCAAGCTCACGGGAGAGGCTTGCTCGTTGATGATAGAAATCAACCAGTTTCTGGGGTCCAATCAGGAGGCTGGGGAGACGAGGGGGAATAATAAGCAACTCAGGAGTTTTCCAATATTCTATTGAATATGCTCTGACTTTCGCAATACTCCTGGGGCAAGCGACTGTGTTCATACCTCCTCCCATCCAGGGCAAAGGCTGTGAGATACTGTGATTCCGGGTCAAGGGGCACTGAGAAAAAGGCGTTTTTCAAATCCACCACGGTGACATGGGTGCCTTGTTTTGGGATGCTCACAAAATGGAGGCAGGGTTTGGGACACAAGCAAACTCCTTTTGGACACTATCGTTAAGGGGGCGAAGGTCCTGGATCATACGCAACTCCCCCCTGTTGCTTTTTTAATGGGGCACACGGCCGTGTTGCATGGGGAGGCAGAGGGGACAACGATTCCTTCCTCTTAAAAGTGCTTGTAGTGTCCCTTAAATACCTTCCTCAGCTTCTCTGGACAGGGGATATTGCTTTACTCTGGGTAGTAAAGCTCCGGGCTTGAGTTTTATTTTTACAGGGGTCACTACTCTTAACAATCCCACAACATGGGGGTTGGTGGTTCACAGGTGGGGCGGGACCTGCTGCATGTCTGTATCACAAAATGGCCATGAGGGGTCTTGATACCTTTCTGTGCTGCACCATAATGTCACAAGGAATATTGATTTCTAACAAAATTTCCCCGTCATTGTTGTCGTCCGCGAACAATTCTTCATCAGTCAATTCATGCAATGGTATATTTGGGTCAATGCACAGCACTGTGTGCCACTCTGATCCATGAATGTTAATTCCAATTACAACAATTCTTCTAGCAAAGATGTGCTGCACCCCTTCCAGATCTAAGGACAGGATGGCACAAGCAACTATTTCTGGGGTCGCCAGCGGGCAGAAGACCAAATCGGAGGGCACTCTCCATTCTTTTCTAGTTAGTTCAGGCACTGCTTAGTTCAGGCACTGCTCTTGCTAGCACCCAAATCCCATACTCGAACATGTCAGCGTTCACTGGTATCCCTCTCACCATTGTCTCATTAGCCACGGTATGAATTAACAACATTGCCTTGAGGGAGTACATACCAGGGGTAGAGCAAACAATCCCTCTTTCGGTGAATGATATGGTCATGTTTACCTTGCTGAGCAATTTTCTTCCCAGTAAATTATACTATGAGGGGTGCACACACCACCTTTCCCCCTATCTTAACATTCAAATCGTCTGCGTAAGGAACCGTGACCACAGCCCTAGAGAATCCTTGCGTATCGAGAGTTTAGCCAGATAACATCGCATGAGGGGGGTGTCGATAAGTTCTGGGGCATTGGGGGTAGGGTAGGGTTATCTCATATGCTCCCTGTGCTGGCCCGTGTGGGCTCCCAGGGTGGTGGTTCCCATAATGGTACTGGTTGTAGTAGGGTTGGTTGTATTGATAGTTACCTCTCTGTCTGCTGCGGCATTCCCGCGCAAAGTGCCCCCACCCCCGCAGGACCAACATTGCCCTTGGCTCCCTCCTCTGGGGCCCTGTCCTCCGAAACCTCCTCCCCTCTGTCCCCAGGACCCACCTCGTCCTCTTGCGGGTCTTTCTTGCCACTGTGGTGCCATGTATTGTTGTTCTCCTCCCCACTGTTCTTGCCCATTGTCTGCCCACACTGCTGCCATTCTTGCCTGTGTGGCCACAGAGACACCCCCCATCTTCAGCCATCTGTTCTGGGGGCGGCGCTGCTGTTACAGCCGTGACCTTCACTAATTTTGGCTGTAAGAGTTTCGCTTCTTCAGCTAACCTCCTCTGAATAGTTTCCTTTTCTCTTTCTTTGATCCTGCTACAACAATGCTCTGACTCTCGGGCCAGCCTTTTGCTTCTATCCCTGCTATCTTGTCAAGGGTCTTCTGTACTTCCTTTGGGAGTCCTCGCTTTATAATCAAATAAAACGGGGAGGTGGACTGGTCCCACGCAGTGCCCGTCTCCGAGTGCCACATCTCTTGGACCCGAAGAATGAACTGTGCAGCATCTTCCTCACCCCCGATTTACACTCCATAATGCGATGTACCATGGGGGGTATCTGTGAAGGTCCTCTGCAGTGCATCCCACACTTGCGCTTGAATATTATTGAATGACGCCGCATCATGCATATCGTTACACCCGGGTAACACGCTTTCAGCCACACTGACTCTGCTTGATCACCCACTGCGGACACCAAGAGGATTTTAATAAATCCTATTGCTAGGGGCACCCCTGCAGTGGTTTTTTCAAAGGGATAGATCCATTTCGCTGCGTCCACGGTAAGCGGGGGGATAGATTTGAGAAGGTTGTTTTTGTCCATCTGTGCCCAGGAGACATAATGGGGCCGCCCAGCTCCATTGTGGATAACAGGCATCTGCAGTTTTGATTTCACTTCTCCACTTTTTACCCCTGATCCTTTCTTTTTAGCTAAGGCCATTCTCCCGAGCCTGTTTCTCAAACTTGCTCCCATGTATCCTCCACTATAGGGGTGACCCACTGTACTTGTGGTATCCCTGCTACTGCACCCTCCTCCACTTCGTCAAAGTCGCTCCAATACTCTTCATCCCTTACCGATCCCACATTCTCATGTCCCAAACTATCAAGTCTCCCCTTCTCGTTCTACCCGCACGGCCCGTATGGGCGCGCTGTCAATCCTGAAAAGGAAGTTTCCTGATTTCCATTCATCTTCCAGTAGGGCAGGGTTGGCACTTGGGGGTCGGGCCCATTTTCTTGTGCTCTCGCTGCTTTGCACACTACTTGTAATTGAGCTAATTCTGTGTATGTGGAAGTCAATCCCACCACAATATCCCTGGCACTTATTGCTGTGTGGGTGGGGGTGGTGGTTACTGGGTAGTAGGGCGGTGGTGGGGCTGTGCTCGGCGTTGCTTGTGCACTACACCGTGACCGATACATTGGATTTGAGCACCCTTCTGCTGGCCGCGTGTGCAATGGGTAAATCTTCTTGGGCTCCTCTTCCCCGGTCTCTCTCCCACATCCCCTCCCATCACGTTAATGTTTCCTATCCCTTCTCCCTTTTATCTGTGGTGGGGGCTTCTTCAAACATCTGCCACATGATCTAATATCTCCCTTCTATTTTGTAAGTGTTTTCCCTTATATTTGGCTGTCGGGTAAGTGTACAGCTGATCTAACGTTCCCTTATCAAAAGACCCGTCTTCCGGCCAGGCATGAGATGGCCCCTCCTCCTTTCTCTCTGTCACCCAATGTCCATGGTATTTTTTTATTCGGTCACTATACAGGGGGAGGTGTTTGCATTTATGTGATAGCTGGGTATCTAGCCCCATGGCTAATCACTTTGGCCTCAGGTGTAAGTTACCAAAAAAAAAATCCTGTGTATTTTTTCCCCTTTTCTTCCCCTCTATACCCTTGGGCCCTGTTTTTGTCAGTCAATACATAAAGGTCACATATCTCAATCTTGTTTTGTCAAATGGTCAGACATGCGTAGACATGGAAGAGTTTTTTTTACCAAAAAACAGACACATAAAACAAAACGTACTTTTAATACCCCCTACTTCTTCCCCTTAGAGCAATAGCTTTTTCACACCCACTCTCTTTACTCCCATCACTCCTGCCCCTCCTAGGCCTCCTCCTAACATATACAAAAAAAACACTGAACATAACAAACTAAAAGAATAACCACTACTGATTCCTCAGCCCTCTAATTATATGGGGCTCCTACTGTTATCTCCATATTTATTCTCTGCACTGGTCGAGACAGTGCAATGTGGCTGCCACCTACTGCCCCCTTTCAGGGGTTGGTTCCCGTATCTTCTCTTTTATAAACTCTTCATTACTTTAACTTAAAAAGGAATAACAAATGACCATAAAAAATTGTTCACTTCACCTAAGCACCTTGTTCATACACAATCAACCACTGCGTGTTACCTTGCATCACACTGTTCTATCCCCAAAACCCCACTGTTTGTTTCTCCTTGCAATTTATACTCATGTGCCCGTGTTCTTCCAACAGCCTCCGTTCGCGGTTAATCCACAACGCATCAGCCTCTCCGTGGGGCTGCATCCGACTCCAACGAGCAGCAGGGTATTTGCAAACCGGGAACCCACAAGAACTGCTTCTGTTGCGTACGTGTTTTGGAGGACTGGTCAGATGTAGGTGGGCACAGCCTTTCTGGAGAGGCCCTGGATCTCGCCGCAGGTACAGGCGCTATGGAAATCACATCGGGGTCACCAAATGAAGGCACCGACCACTAAACACGTGTTCCAATAATTAGACACCCCGTCGGGGCAAAAGACCAAGAGATAGTTTGCAAGGAAGAACAAAGTTTATATAATATCAATATGCCAGCATTATGCTGCCCGATAACGCTCTGTTAAAAAATACATGGGCCGCACATTAAAAAGGGCATACGCATCATCAGTGACAAAATTGTATAGGGCAAAAGTCATGTTGCTGGTTGGTGGGGGACATATAGCTGGGCCTACTCCATTTAGGATGCCAGGCGCTAATTGGCTGCTGCTTCCCAGTCGATCTTGGTGCATGTGGGTCAGCTGGGCTCATCTCTGCAGTGAAGGTCGGGTCATGCAGGCAAAACAGTCCAACTAATCTAAGCTAAACAGGAACCGGTAACTCATGAGCAATGGAAGATACATGAACATCATCCAAAAGGGGATACTTTGAGGAAAGAGGATACTATATTGACATGCCGACCTCCACATTCAGGGCTTTGTTGATACCGGAGGTCCCACACCCAAGTTTCTCTCCCGGGGGTTTGGATATACTGTCTGCCTTCCCTGGTGCTTCATGCTACAAACTGACGTGTGTTACTGTTGGGAGAATATATTGTTGCACAGGCTTAGATCTGTGGTGGGTAATCTGAAATGGTCAAGACAAGGGGGTTAGATGTTTATCGGCATGAAAGGAATTGGGGGGTCGGGACTGAGAGGCCTGGTGGGCTCTGGCTTGGCGGGGTGGGGGTCAAGGGGACACAGTTTGGTGGAGATGATGGGCATAGTGCAGAAGCCCGTTTCTGTCCCACGCTTAGGTATTTGCAACATTGAGAGGACAGGGAACGGATGGACTTGGTGGGAACAAGGCTCGTGCGGAGCTGGCCTGATGTGTTGATGGCTTAGTCCCTCTGTGTGAGAGGCTGGGGATGCGAGTGCTGGGACCTCACACAGTGGCGGTTTTTGGGCCTAGTAAACAATTTTGTGTGGCCTAATACAAAATGGTGTCTTAGTTCTGGGACATAGGTGATGTTGTTCATCTAAATCTCTGTTATAGGGCGCTTTGTAAAACGTAGGGGAAGGGGGGCTCTACCCTCCCCCACGCCCCTTTAGCTTTGAAGTAGTTTTTGTACTTTAACTGCGGTTAGGGGGCTGGGGGAAGACAATTTCCTTCCAACAGAGGAGAGACAAATATCAATTCCGGGGGTTTGATTGGCGTATGCCCTGCAGAAAATCCAACAGCCAAAACCCAGTTTGATCGTTAGTAAATGAAGGCTGTTGATACCCTACCTACCGTAATAATGACAATGGCGAAGATGAGTGTATTGGCAGAGGAAATGGCTTTTTCTTAACAGATTTGCCTGAAACCCCCCGTATCACCAACCTTTTGTCGCCCTTACGGTCCCCACTAATGTGACGATCCCCCATCCCACACCAGAGCCGACTAGCCACGACCAGCACCAGTGGAGCGAGATGATAGACCAGCCTTTCCCACAGGTTATCCTCCTCGGACACAAGAGGTGGGGGGGGTTTACCAATCAAGAACACTTTTAAGAGCAATGGTTTGGCCCCCGAGTGTCCACCAATGCATGGTCTAACCCAGGTGGCTAACACTCTGCCCATCCCTGCAGAAAAACGTAGTCCTCTGGAACCAACGTCCCGAACGGACTTGGAGGCTGACGTGTTTGAAGATGGACACTCCTTTATTAATAGCCCCTGGAGTGGGAATTTGACGAGCATGTGCTCAGGGAATAGCTCTTTTCTTTGCTTAATCCCATTAAGGGGCTCTAAACAAATCAGACGACGCATTCAACCTAATGCCGATTCATTAGCCAAGGAGGTTCACACTGTCTAAGGATGCGGCTGTAATCAGAACTTACCGACCTCAAAAAACTGCTATTGGTTCTGGTAGAAGCTCAAGGGAGGAGAGCAGGGAGACTTGGGGGAAGGGGTGGGGGGAGCACCATAGTGGCCCATTGGATTTAACGGGGTCTCATAAATTACAGCTGGAACAGCCTAAGAAGCTAGATAAATATGGCCCACTGACTATTGAAGACAAGGCTCATTCCCATTCATGTGATATTATGAAACAACTCCAGGTCACCACCCATTGTGAGTCCAATGTGCATACCCATGCGATCCTGTCTCAGGATGAGCAATCTGACCAGCAGCAAATACTTAAGGAAGCCATGAAGGCCCCTAATCCCAATACTATACATACTATATGGTAGGACCTGGATACAAACACAGTAGGAACCCAAGGCTCTAGTATAGTAGACCACACAGCACAACGATCTGGCCCCAGGGATTGCATGATTAGCTGCCATGACTACGGGGGCCAAGGAGGGGCACAGTTTTTCTGCATGGTGTACCCAAATTAGCTCCCAACCATCGAGAATCAAGTGATGCACTTTCAAATAAATGCTTACATTGGGTTCGTAGTGTAAGGGGCTGTAATTATGTGACCTGGGAAGCTATTGCGAGCTGCTACAGAGTACGCAAAGAGAATGACCACTCCAGTGACTCTAAAGCTGGAATTCTGGTACCAACAAGTGGCCAATAGTATTTTGGGTAGAGCTAGAAGTAGTGGCTGGACTGTAAATAGCAGGATCGTGATCAGCCCTTATCCCCTTAGAACTGCGGACCTATCCGGGAACATAACATATACATTTGTTCTATCTGGTACGAATTTAACTCCATTGGGAAGAAGGTAAATTGGCAACAGCTGTGGCCCTAGACCAGAAGAGTTTGGAAATGTTCCATGACAATAAAAAGGGATCTTTTCTCCTTTGATTTATTGTGCTCCATTGTGATGAGCAGGACTTGGGGGTCATAATCAATGTCATATCGTTCTTCTCTTTTTTTTTCCTTTTTTGATATGATCTAAGTATGTTTTGTTGTGTTAGGATGCACTTTGATGGCTTGCCGGCTGAATAAAGTTATTTGATTATACTTTGGTGAATATTGATACTTGGACGCAAAAGCTCAATTGTTGCACACTGCAAGAACCCATGATAGCAGCTCATGCTTACGACACGGTACCAATTGATATATTGGCAGAATTCTGGGTGGAATTTGGATTAAAGGCTTGCTGGACCACTAGCATGGTGAGAGTAACACCAAAAGTGAGTAATCTGTTATCCTGGGACATGCAAGCGGGCCTGTGGACTAGGCTTGATCCTGATCATTCCTCTCAGGTGTTAGTAACACACAGGGACAATGGAAATGTGAGCAAGGTGAGTGCTTGCGATACAGAAAATTGAAAAATGGTTTCCGATTCTGTTTGAATCGGTAACCGGATGGCTAATGGAATTTGTACACCTTATGAAGAGGGATACAATTGGCTTTGAGGTCGGGTATTGAGAAAGAACTTAAACGAATGCTGGATGAAGGCATATTAGAGGAGGCATAGGTCGCAGAATGGATTAGTCCTATAGTTGAGGTGAGAAAACCTAATGGGAGTGTGTGATGGTGCATAGACCTCCAGGTGATGAACAAGTGGGTAGTGCCTGATAGATTCCCATTGCCCAAGATGGGGCATCTGTTAGCGGAAATTGCAGGTGCAGAAATGTTTTCCACCATAGATCTGAAGGCAGAATATCATCAGGTGCGATTACATCATGAATCCATAGAGTTGACATCATTCATAACTCTGTTTGAACTCTTTGGTTGCAGAAGAATGCCCTTCGGGTTGCTATATGAATTAAGTGTTTTTCAGAGAGTGATCTATAGGTTGTTGAAAGGGATGATAGGAGTATGTTGCCAGGACGACATTCTGGTGTGGGGAAGGAATATGGATGAGCATGATAAGAGACTGAAAAAAGTGTTGAGAAGATTGTGTGAGGCTCGACTAGTGATAGCTTTGGAGAAATTTAAAGTCAGATTGGACATAGTTAAATATTTGGGGCATGAATTTGACCCTGCAGGATTAGACCCAAGATGCCTGCCTTGGAGACAATAAAAGAAATGAATCCACTGAAGTATAAAGGAGAGTTGTCATCGGTCCTAGGATTGGTGGAGTATTACTGAAAATGTGTCAAGGACTTTGGCGAAGAGAACCAAAGAGATGAGGGCATTGGGCAAGAAAGGTGCTCCTTTTTGGATGGCGTGATTATATCAGAAGGAATTTGAAGATATATGGGAGTGTTTAGCTAGTGCCCCGATTATGAAGGGGTTTATGGAGGACTGTGAAGTTTGTATGTGGATGCCAGTGAGAAAGGGCTTTGGTGTGTATTGATGCAGGAGAAAGGCAAGGAAGTACAAACTGGCTTTTGCTTCACGGGTCCTTAAGTAAGCGAAGCAGTGCTACTCTGTGGTGGAAAGAGAAGCTATGGCATGTGTCTGGGGTGTAGAGAAGTTCAAGAATTTTCTTTGGGGGAGGAAGTTTTTCATCTTGACAGATCATAAACATTTGGTGGGAAAGTTTAACAAAGGGTTTGGATGGAGTGTCTAGAAGGATTGTGAGGTGGATTACGAGTTTGAAGTGGTTGGATTTTGCGTAGCGAAACATAACTGGAGAACTTAATGTGGTTGCGGATGCTTTATCGTGCAATGCTGTGGATAGTGACAATGATGAAGGTAAGTTGGAGGAAGGTGAAGTATTTGCAAATTGTTACATAGGAAATTTAGAAAATTGGCGTGCTCGTTGTAGGGAGGATGGAGCGTATCAAACGGTAGTGGAATTTGTTCAAACAAGATGGCCCACTGAGGAATTGCACAAGTTTTTAAGGCATACTCACAGGGTGAAGAATGAACTGCGTGTGCAGAAGGGTGTACTGAGAAGAGATGATCGCATGGTTGTTACAGAGGGCGTGAGGGAAAATGTGATGCAGATAGCCCATGAAGGGCATTTAGGTGTATGTAAAACCAAAGGGCTCATATGTCAAGAATGCAGGTGGCCTGGTTTGGACGACGACATGGAGAAAATGTTAAAAGAATGCAAGGGTTGCAGTATTAGTGACAAGGTGCTGGGGATTGTAGTTCCACCAATGAAGGTGGTAGAGCTACCGAGTACTGTAGGGGATGTGGTGGCAGTTGACATTTTAGGGCACATTGCTGTAAGGTGATGTCAATGTAGTAATGTGATTGTGGCTGTGGATCTTTCATCAAATTGGTATTAAGTATGTGTAGTGAAGTTTATTGGTGCCAAGAGTATGGTAATATTTTTGGAGTCAATATTTTGTAGAGAATGGTTCCCATGGAAGATTGTTTCCGATAATGGGCCACCATTTGTGGCAAAGGAAATGGAAGAGTTTTTGGATGTTAATGGTGTGCAACATGCCACAACCACATTGTACAATCCAAAACGGAACAGAGTGGTAGAAAGATTCAACAGAACTACCATGGATGTTATAAAGATTGCTGTGGCAATAGCTGGAAATTGGGTGCGAGCACTGATGGGAAAGAGTTAGCTACAGAGTAGCGACACATCAAGTGACTGGGGTATCACTGTTTGAAGTTTTGAGGAGGCCCAACTTTAAACTGCATCCAGGATGGATGAAAAGTATGGAGTTGAGAGATCAATAATTACAGAAGAGGTGATGAAGAGAAGATTAGTTTGTGGTCGGGTGAAGGCCAAAGAGAGGGATGACTGGAAGAATTGTCAGTTTAAGCCGATGCCCATAGGCACAACTGTGACGGTGAGGCTTGGAAGGAGAGTGGAAAAGGGATTGATGATGTATTCTAAACCCATGGAGGGGGAAGGAAGATTTGGGAAATCCTGTGAGGTTGGTGAATGGTGAGAAGTTTGGAAAGGCAAGCGTAGCCATTGTGAAATAAAGGTTGTGCGATTGGGAAAGGGAAGGAGGTGTGTTACATATACAGAACTGTATATACAATGTATGTAGTTCGTAAATAGTATAGTTCAATTAGTTGCTTTAGGTTAAAACCTATTCTGCCAGGTATTGGAGCCTGGATTGCTGTGTAATGTTCCAGGCGCCTTCTGGAATGTGAGAATGTTTTATTTTAAAAGGAGAGAGTTGCAGATGGGAAAGGCTTGGCCTGAAATGTGTCTGCTGAGACTGAGAAGGACTGCATGAAAATACTGACTTTTACCCCAAAGCGGCTGTTCTCGTTATTCAATAACCTGCACATAATGAACACTGTTGCATACAAATTACAGTAAATAAATGGACCTTGCCGCAAACACATTACAGAAATTGGTTCAGGAACCTAAAAGTAATAATAATAGAATACATATCTACTAGTGATTTTTTGTGATTGTCTTGTGATTCTTGTGATTGTCTCAGGGGGATAGCACAGGGGCAACGTGCTCACCTTGGAAACAAGACAACGCAGAGCACCAGGGGTTTGATCCCTGGGTCAGCGCTTAGAAACCTCTGGGTATTAAGTGCGTTATAAATAACCAATTACAATGTCAACCCTAACGCAAAGCACCGCCTGCTTTTATATGTGCAACTGTGAAACTATCTGCCCAGTATGTACACTTCGGCCTTGTGATATTTGTAGTCTTCCATATAATTGTCATCTTAAACATAGATCATTTTGTTATGCTCATACATCTATAGCTAAAGCAAAGCCAGTACGTTTGTGTGTCTCAGCCCTGGTTCTTGCAACCCCAGCAACTTAACCCTGAGAAGGAAGCATAACGGCCAGCGATCGAAGTATATGAAAAGAATTAGTGGAACTGTTTCCTACTGGCCTGCATGGCTCCTCAAAAACCCCATCGCCACCCCCTCCCTCCCACGCACAATACAAACTCCAAAAAATATGCGCCTGCTGTTTAGGGGGGCGTTCAGTGCAGTGCACTGTAAGTGCAAGTTTCAACTTCTTCCTACATTTTTATTTTCAAACGAAACCATTCCGTAACGGTTTCTTTTTTAAAATAAAAGTATAGGAACAGTTAAACTTAATTAAAAGAAGTAGAGGAGCACCTCTCCCGACCGCTGCCGCACACTTCGACCTCTGATGAGGGCCATTTTAAGGCCCGATAATCATGCATTTTTAGAGGCTTTTCCTTGCTTCCTTGCTGAAAATTCCCCCCTACCTTTCACCCCGTACCTCCTCTTCCTTGTAGGCTCATTTGGTGTCCTATTATGCCTGGAAAACAGTATAACCAGGCTGCCAGATGTGGGGGATCATATACAGCAGAAGACTTCTCCTTCCGATTGATCCTTAGGTGCTTTTATTTGCCAATCCATAAATTAACTTCATTGCCCTACACTCAGATTGTAGGTCAAACGGAATGAAAACCTTGAAATATTCTTTTGGATGCTCTTTTTATAATTCTGCTGGTGACACTTTGAGCTGATTCTGCTTCTTTTATCTCATTAATATGTATTTTATGTTTTTATTTTAGCTCAGAGTTAATGGAAGAGGAGACCTTTTGTTAAACCAAACATATGATAAACAATGTTCTGGTGGTAGGAAGCTCTTAATTCTGTGTTGGCCTGGGTAAGATATTCACTTCCCCAGTACCTTTCCTCCTCGCTGGACACTAGATGTGTTTGCCCTCTGCTTCCTTTTTCTAGCATAGATTTCTTTTTTCTCCCCAAATTGGGGTTTCCTTTCTTTGTACCATGGTTTCCGTTCCTTAGTCTGCTTAGTTCATGCCTCCAACATGTGGATGTAAACAGTGCACAGCCCAATTTTTGGGGTTACTGTTGTTCCTGTATTGCTCTTTCAGCATCCTTATTCTGGTTGTGTGATTCAGTTTTGTTCTTTTACGGTCAGAATAGGCCACAGAGGAATTTATTTGCATTTGTAAAGCATCGAGGCCCGGGGTCATCAGGGCGTTGTTGCGAACCAGTTACATGGTACATATACTTAGATCATCAAACATTGCATAACCTTCAAACATATGACGTTTCCCAGAGTGGGGAGGACAAGAAAGCTGGGTGCATGATGTCAATTTTCTGGGATAGATCCTTCAAAGGCCGGTGGGGGCATAGTTGGGCAAAGAGCCAAGTTCTTAGTTTTTCCTAAGTCTCAGTGTGAGTTTTCCGATCGTAGTGATGGCGGGAGGGCATTCCATTGGAATACTGCTATGGATGGGAAGGTCGACCCTCCTCCTCTGGCACGCGTATATTAAGGCGGTATGATTCGGTGCGCATAGGGGGCTCTGAAAAGTCTTCCAGGGTTGGCTTTGATGATCTTTTGAGCTAGTTACTCCAGAGCTGTGTTTAACAGGTATTTGTGCGTGATGGTGAGGATTTTGAAGTTAATCCTTTCTTGGATAGGGAGCCAGTGCACCCTTTTTCTGGCTAAGGAGATGTGGACTTCTTTGGAGATGTTGAGTGCAGCACGTAATGCGTTGTTCTGGATTACCTGAATTTTGCATATTTATTTTTTTGAGCTGTCTGCGAAGAGGGAGTTGCAATCGTCCAGTCTTGCTCTGGTAATTGATCTTGCAATGGTCTGGCAGCTGGCTGGTGAGAGGTATTGCCTAGCTGCATTGAGAAATTTGGCTGTATATGCGGCCGACGAGGCAATGGCATTAACTTGTTTGGTCATAGGGAGAGTGACGTTGAGCTGTACTCCGTGTTTTCACAGAAGCTGAGACTGGGATTTTAATTCATCGATCTGGAATGGTGCGTAAGATGGTGGTCGTTTTTTTTATAGCATTGTAACCGATCCTCCTACCAGAATTTCGTCTTATCACTTAGGCAGAGGTTGTTCCTAGCCATCCAGGTCTGGATGGTAAGATATATCTCATTGATCATCGTGGAGTCTTTCTCATGTGATCCTGATAAGGGGAGAAGGATTTGGGTGCTGTCTGTATAGTTGGTGTAGACTATGCTGAGGTCATCCAGGCGGTGAAATCGGTACGTCTCATGGTATGGGTTCTGGAGGGGCGTTCGTTCGCCGAATCAGAGAAGACTCTTAGGGATCACTCTTCTAGGAACCAGGTGACCCATTCATGGTGTCCTCTGAGAGGTTTGCTGCTTTTGTGAGGTGGTGGCACAGGGTGTTGTGTTTAACCAGGTCAAAAGCAGCCGAGAGGTCAAGGAGTAGGGGTAGGACGGCCTTGCCTTCATCTCTGAAGTTCTCCATTTGATTTTTCAGGGCTAACGGGACTGATTCGCTTCCATGGCCACGTCGAAATCCTGATTGGCGTTTCCCTAGTATTTGGTTTGATTCCAGGAAGAGTTGTATTTGATTGTAGGCTGCCCTGTCCAAGATTTTTAGCAAGAATGTTTCCGTGGTGATAGGCCGGTAGTTGTTAGGGGCTGCCAGGTCGAAGTTGGGTTTTTTAAGTAATGGGAGAACCCAAGATTCTTTCAAGCTAGAGGGAGCACAATTTGCTGCAAAGGAGGCATTGATGAATGGGACTAGGATGTCAGCACAGTCTTTGATAATAGGAGCTGGGCAGGTGTCACCTTTTGCATTTTGATGGTTTCAACTTGCGGTTAATGTTTAATGTGTCTTCGACCAAGATCTCTTTGAAGTGGAAAGAAGTAGTAGGTCGACTACCGGGGGGGGGGGGAGGAAATGGGATCACTGTGGTGGGTGTCTTGGCCTTGATGAGGTTTTGTTTCAGGTTGATCTTGTCCTGTAATAGATGGATTTTGGTTTTCATAGCTGCTTGGATTCTGGTGCACCAAAGCTAGTCTTTCTTAATGGTGGACGGGGGAGGAGCTGGGGTTTCTAGTTCTGAGGATGCAGAATATTTCTCGTGAGTTGGATGAGGCATTTGCAATTTTGCCGTTGTAAGCTGATGATTTAGCTGCAATATTTGCAAGTTTGTATTCTTGTGCATTTTTGTAGAAGGCCAATTTATTGTTTTGGTTTGGAGTTTTTTTCCAGGCAGAAAGCCTGGAGGTCTGAAGAGTACCATGCGTTGTTGTGGGTGGTTGGTTTGGCTGTTCGCAAAGTCAATGGGGCTACGGCATTCAGTGCCTTTGTCAAGGTGTTGGAATAGAGGTTTGCAAGAAAGTTGTGGTCTGAGGAGGGGGGAGTAATCAAGGCAAAGGGGTGCCAGGTGGGGGGGTGATGGTCTCTCTGGTTATCGTGCAGGCACTACGCGTCCACATGGGGTGAGAGGAGAGGATGGGTTATGGGCTGAGAAATAACAGCTGGTGGGAAGATCAATGTGAAGATTGGTGATCTGACCATGGGCAGGGAGTATTGGTTGAGATGTCGATCCTGGTGTTGAAGTCAGCGATCCAATCGAAGGTTCTGCCTTTATGTGTAGGGGCTGTAACATGGTGTATGAATCCTAGGACAGTGAGTGTGTTGGCAAGTGAGGAGGCATTGCGGTCCGAGGGGTCATTCAGTCCGAAGTTGAGGTGTCCTATTATGTCTGCCCTGGAGGTTGGCTTGATGCTGCTTCCTATGGAGAATAGAGGCTCTTCTTCGAAGCCTCCGATGGAGCCTGGTGGCCGGTAGATCATATGGATATCAACTGAGTTGGTGGGGCATGAGGTGAATTTGGTAGACAGTATTTCGTGCAGCGAAGCCAGGTTTGATGCCAGACAACCACCCCGTTGTTAATTTTCTTGAAGCCGGTCTCGGCTAGGTCGACAGCAATGTTTATGCTATGGTTCGATGCCTCCTCCCCCTCACGCATCGCTTCTTTCCTCACTTGCTCTGGAAGGTGGTCCAGAAGTGGGGCCAGACAGTGCCACAACTGTAGTTGCTCCTATAGGAAGGACTTTTTTGCCAAAAGCATCCAATTTTCGTTTTTTAAAAAACATTTTATTGTAACATTTAGTTTATACAAACTTTTATTGCAAACAACAACCAATCCCACACAGAGCACAACACTCGATGGAGAAACATTAAATACACATAAAAGAAAAAGAACCCAAGAAAGAAGGGGCAAATAAACAAGTAGACAGGGTATCCAGGACATCAATATCTATTTAACCTTGATTAACCTCATCTGTATTTGAGAAATGTTTCTTCATTCTTTCCCGACTAGATCACTTTGGGGGTCTTGTTTCCACTGTTACTGCATGAGTTATCAGTCTGAAGTACAACTTCACAGCGCCCGCCTCGTCTCTCCCTCTCCCTCTTCAGTTAACTCGGGCATTATTGGGGAGTCGTTCCTGGCTTTAGATTGTCTGCCAAGACTTTGTCTAAAAAATCTATCACCGCACAAGTTTGATGTATGTTGTTACTTGAAGGCATTGTAAACCACCAATCATCTGTTATTGACGGGCGCATAGTGTCATAACAAGAGATCTTGCATTTAAAAGTTCGGACATTCCGTTATTAGATGTTTTAATGATTCTTCAGCAGGTAAGCAAAATCTACAAATATTGTCCTTTGTGTTTGCTTCATGTTTAATCCAAAGAACATCCTTTGTGTGGTACGCATTCAACCAAAGTTTCAAGAACTTGTTTCAATGATATCTTGACAGAAATTTCTTAAGATATTTTGGTTGCAGATCCAGACTATTGGCAGCTAGATTCAGGAAGGTTTTTAGAGTCGCACAGTTTTCGTTGTTCTGGATCCAGCTCCACTGTCTCAATTTTTTCTTGGCTAACTGTGTTACAACCATCACGGTTTCCCACTATGTCGGCCTCTGCAACAATTAACTTTATTTTGTTAACCCAGCATTTCCAAATTCCGTTGTGCGGGAATTGTATAGTTGGAGCCATTATTTCATAAGCAGGAACTGGGTCAGAGAAGAGTATTTTCCTTAACGTTGCTATGGATCTCCAAAGCACTGTCACATACAGCGAGTCCAACCCCAATTCATGGCTAATTGCTTTTATCGAGATGTGGGATGGTAATCTGAGCACTCATCTACAGTATTGCCCTTCCAAGGCGGCCCAACATTGATAGTTCAGGTTCCAGCTTCCTTCAGCACCAAAGCTAATTGCCGGAACAACTTTCTGCTTGTAGAATGTCAGGGCAGGAGTTACTGTAAATTTGCAGTAATCTGCATGTATTCGTGATCCTTGCAGGGCAAAACCGGACATTCAATGTTTTAGGTCCTGAGCCCAATCCCATTCTCTAATAGAGTTGTTAAAAGGGACTCCTAAGCATCGAATCACCAAGACTTTTTCGATGATTTCGTTGCCAATTGACCACTTAAATGATTTGTCTTTTTTTTTTTTCTTGGCGTTACCAATAGTCAATATCTTGGTCTACTTCTCGTTTATTTTCAGGTCATTATCTTCACAATATGCTTGAAATTTAACAAGTAGTCTTTGTAACCCAATTTGAGTGAGGTCAATCAGCACAATGTCATCTGCATATATTACCCAGCTAAGATGCTGGCCGTTGACTTTCGGAGGAAAGCACTTAACATCCCGTAGTGCTGCTGGAATGTCCGAAATGAATAGTTTAAACAATAACGCAGCCAAAGGACAGCCTTGATTCACACCTTTGGTTGTAGGGATTTCTTCAGTCAGTTCCCCCTGTGTGTTTGTTCTTACGCGAATCGTAGTATAAGTGTAAAGGGCCATCAATGGTTGTAATAAAGGTGGTGGGCACGCCCACTTGGTTAGTTTTCCCCATAGTTTGACTCTATCTATTGTATCAAAAGCTTGACGCATATCAATAAATGCAAGAAACAGGCTGGACTTTTAGTGTCTCCAGTTTTAACAGGTTTAATAATAACAGGTTTAACTCTGTCCCCACTCCTTTAGTGAAAAAAAGCGTCCAATTTTCAGTTATCGTTATTCGGAGGGGTGGCACACTTGTGTTGGGTGCGAGCTTTTCGACTAGCTGCCGCAGACACAACAGACTCCGGTGATGGCTGTGATTTTAAATACTTTGGAGTGGATTCGGGAGCTTGAATTTCTTCTCCAAACGACCCTTAACCGCTGGTTCCGTAAATGGGTGCTTCATTGTATGGAGCCACTTTTGCCATACATGGTCTAGAATAGGGATTGAGAAAACCGCCTTTCTCCTCTTTGCCATGTGGTCGAACAAGAAGCAAACCTTCTTTTCCTCCTGGAATAAGGCGGAATTCCAGAGAGGACTTAGCCGTCATAGCATGGAATGCACCTATATCATCTGGGGGTGATGGTTGGGCCAGACTTCCTGGCGCATCCTGATCTGGTTCTCTTGTTTGGTTTTCTTAACTTTGGCAGTGCTTCTTGTTTTAGAATGTCGGAGTGTTAGAATCCCCCTCACCCCCCACAATGCAGTACTTCTTTGCCTCTCTGTTTCTCATTACAACTTCATTCCTTCACACCAACACCTCTAGAGCCGCCCTTGCCCCCTTCACCACTTCTCCTCTCTTCTCCCACTCCCGTCACAGCTGATGAGGTCGCCAGACAAGTGCGGTCTATGAAGTCTTCATCCAAGCAGGTAGACCCCTGCCCCTCCAAAATCATTAAGGAAAACATTGACTCTCTCTTTCCAGCCTTGGCTGATTTCTGCAATCTCTCTTTTGCCACTGGAGTTTTCCCAACTTCTCTTAAGCACTCTGTTGTGCACCCTCTACTTAAGAAATCCTCTGCGACCCCTCCATTCCGGCAAACTACCGCCCTATCTCCATCACCCCTTTCCTGGGCAAACTCCTGGAGAAGATGGCGATCTCTCAGCTCACCCTCAAGATTAAAACTGCTGGTTGCTTCCAGAACCATCAGTTTGGCTTTAGAGCATCCAGAGGCATGGAAACTGCTCTTCTGAACACCTGTGCTCAAATCTCAACACTAACACTCCCTCTGTCCTCATTCTTCTTGACCTCTACTCTGTCTTTGACACAGTAAACCACAACATCCTGATCGCACGTCTGTATGACACCCTGGCAATTATGGGTCAGGCTCTAGCGTGGTTAACCGACCGGCCTCCCTTGACCCTGCGCCTGCACCCACCAGTGAGGCAATCTTTGACTCCACTCCACTCCACTCTACTTCTCCACTCAAATTTTGAACATCTCTAAAAAATCCACCTACCAGTTACACTTCCTCAGAGGTACTCTTCCTTTTCTCACCTTCCCCATACGGCTCACTGTCTCCAGAGCCCTGGTTCTCTCAAGGCTGGACTAGTGCAACAGCCTCTTTCTCAATCTCTCTGCCTCTGCTCTGCACCCTCTGCAACTCATCCAGAACAGAACTGAGAATCTGGTCCTTGGCCTCAAGCCCAGGGACTGCATCTCTCTTGCGCTGAAATCCCTCCACTGGCTCACAGTGGCTGCAAGAATCAAGTTAAAGACCTGCTGCATTGTCCACATGGCTTGCTGGGGCCTGGGACCTACCCATCTGCAACGTTGCCTACCTAAATATGAGCCCTCTGCTCATCTACCTCCAACCTTCTGCGAGTGAGCCGGTTCTCCAAGAAGAGATTTGGAGGCAGATCTTTTTCCTCCGCAGGGGACTCCCTGCGGCACTCTGTCTTGAGTCTGATCTCCTTAAGTTCCAGAAACTCCTTAAGACATTCCTCTTCTCCTCTTCCTTCTCTCTCCCACTATACAAAAAAGGTAGCAGGCGCCCCTCTCTCGAAAGAACATGGCATGATAACCTGTTCAGTGGTTTTTAACCACTTTGAGAGTTTGCAGCCATCTGCTTTTTGCTCCCTGTACCTTTCACAGATGGGAAATATTAATTTGCATATCTGTCTTTATGCAGCCCACATGGGCAGTCCAGCACCGAAATGCTATGGCAATTCCCTTCTGAACAAGAGTACCAACAGCAACCCCATAGACGTGTTTCAGCCTTGTTGGGCCTCACCCATGAGGTGGAGCTGTGCCTCTCTGAGCACAGTAAGCAGAGTCCACGTCTGGTTGCCCCCAGGTAACTTAGGGTGACTAACCCCAAGTTCCTTCCAAAAATACAAAAAGGTAGCAGGCGCCCCTCTCTCAAAAGAACATGGTTCTCTCCCTCTACCCTGCTAACCTTTCCGCACTGTCCCTCTCTACCTCCTTTTCCGCACAGCCTGCTGACTGGCCACCTATTGTACCTGAGAGTCTCACAGGTCCCTGGCACTCTTGCCAGTCCTCTCGCACTAGCCTCTAGGCCTTGCACTTGCCTCATTGTTACTGCACTTGGCCAATGACCCATGAGTGTAGCATCTCTCAGCACTTATCCCAGAGTCTAACTGACTGGGCGCACTTGCCCCCCCCCTTCCCCTGCACTTGCCCCCCCCCCTCCCCTGCACCTGTCTGTGCACTTGCACAATCTCAATGCACCATGCCTTGAAGATAGTCTGTGTTTGTCCCTTGTCACCCCTCCTTGCATGGTGGCACCTCAATGCACTTGGAAAACTGCAGAATCGTAGTCGGACCTATTTGCTGTTATCTACACCGTTAATTGTATTCTATGCACTCGTTCCATGCACCCACTCTGCCCGTGCAGACTTGTATCGTTCAGAAATTCAAGGACTCTGGCTGTTGTTTTTTTACCCTTGTTCGTTCCCTCCTTGAGTGCTTTGAAACACTTCTGCCTGGCCTCAGTCTCTCTTCATCCATTACACCCTTTATATATCGGATGGTGTAGGAATGTCTTGTCTCAATCTTCCTCTTAGCAATCTCTAACAACATGAGCGTGTGCAGGCTAGACACTGTCTCCACATCTTCAACTTTAGTCTTGCTCTCCAAAGTTGCTTACCCTCGGAGTTTCTGGCTGTGGCATTGCTCGCTAACCCATGCTTGCCTGCTCCCACCCCAGTCTTCAGCATATGAGTTGTTTCTTGGTCTGGCTAACTTTGCATGCCTTCTTTCCCACCAGGGGTCTACCAGTATACCATTCTCTTGTTACCTGGGTAGTATTAATTGTCTTTGCCTTTTTGTTTCGCTTAGCAATTGAGGAACTACCTTCAACATTCTGCTGCATGGCTGGCTGCTGCCCATCTATTACTTCACTCGGGTCTCTGACACCCATCTCCTTCACCCCCAGTCTGTCTTCTAGTTCTTGATCCCATAACTCGACTTGCATGTTCCACCTGACCATAAACATAAGATATTGTAGTTTTCTGGGTTACTTCATCACAGTTGACTAACCCAGCATAATCAGAACATAAGGAAGAAATTGGACCCTTTAAACCCCCCCCCCCCCCCCCCGTGAACCTCCCCCATCACCAAGGGCAAAACATCCTTCAGTGTCTGGGCCTATTTTATTAACGATCTTTGCTGGTAAGTAGTCCCTATGCAACAACCTAAAAAATGTCAGTTTGAAGTGAGCGGTCTGGGCTCCCGTTTATGTGTAAGCAGACATTAGTGTGTTGTTCTAATAGAAGCCACTTTATGTCACCAAATAATCGAATTAGCAACCTGAGGGATCAAAGGTCGAGACAGGATTTATTTCCATTAAACTATGTTGAAGTGGACAGCACAGCAATAAAAATGTTGACCCCAACCACCACTCTTGAGTTTTTTTTAAAAAAAGATTTACACAATGAGGTTCCTACAGTTGGTTACATTAACAATGAACTTCCTAACAGAACATCCTTTGACCTTGGGGCGCATGACTTTATATCACTATACAACACCCCTACAATTCTGTGCTGCCTACTCACGTGATACAATCCTCTGCCTCTCCATCTTTCCATTATACGTAATAACACTTAATGTTGCGACTGGCCCGCATGTGATCACCGTTCCAGTTATCAGGCAGAAAAGCCTACCTTCAATGGTGAGGTCTCAAGCATCATTGGGCATATCCGTGCCACAGCCACACAGCTTTATGGGGACTCATGTGCGTGCCAACCAATCAAATCCTTCACCATGTCATCTCCTCAACTATGGCTACAGTTCTCCTCTGCCCACGGCTCATGCACGTCCAGGGGCCTATGAGAAATAAAATGTTTGCTTCAAAAGGATCACAATACATCCTTAATACTGGCTCCTGTACCATGCCTGTGCTAATATATTGATGTTATTGTAGTCTTGATCATGGCTTCTTGGCATCTAGTGGCCAGCTACCAGGGAAGGTATCAATCCAAGTTCAGGTCTCATGCCCCACCATCATTCACCAAGATATTTTCTTAATTGTTAACTCAAGGGCATTGTCATTGGGGCCATGTGTTTGCAATGAGTGGCTTCTCTAAAAGAAAAAAAAGGTTGCTTTCTTTTTGGGTTTCTTTCTGACATAGAACATTGGATGTGGGATTGCGCCAGTTTTTTCCAGAGGCTACAGACCAATGTACCTTTGAGTAGGTATTTTTAACTTATGCTGTGCTTTTATGTTCAGGCATTTTACAGCTTCTGCCCTTTTGTAAGCCATGCCATCATCAATAAGCACATACTAACTAGACAATATTTACTTTACAGTTGGTCTGCTTATTAAAACAGAGTATGAATGACCCCAGAAAATTGCATCATTAAACGGAATTCAAATGTATCCACAGTTATCTCCCTCCTCCAAGACCACGGCTGTAGAAGGTCAGCTTCTGACTAAATCCATATTTATTTCCTTCTCTGATCCTGTTTTGTTTTGGGAAGTGATCATCTGAAAACAGTATGTCTCTTGGGAATAAATATTTTGCAAGGGTTCTGGTGTGTCTAGTTGTTACTACTCTAACCACAAAATTACAGGAACAGTGATTTTTAATTTTCAGCAGAATGCACTATGGGGCATGTAGCACAGGCTGCCATATTTGAGGACAGTGAGCGATACCTTAAAAATGCTATTTCTATGCAACCTGATACAAATTTGAAAAATTCAGCTGGACAGGATCATTTAATTGGTCAAATTGCCGAAGATTAGTTCCTCTTACATTTGCTCAACAAAAAACATAGTACATTTTAATCAACCATGTGTTTTAATTGTTGGCCATTTGTACAAAAATATAGTAATTAAAAAGTCGAACATCCCTTGTTTAAGACTCAATATTATTTGTAGGCCATTATGACATTGTATGACCTAATGCGTCACAAATGTAAAAAAAGAAAATATATTGAAGAGGAATATTGAGCTCAGTTCCCATAGCTGCTGCCTTTTTCAATTAGTGTTCAAACCTCTACACTACCAATGCCAGGCACATGAAGTGCGTACAAGCCTAAATAAGCTTAACGTTCATGCCATGCATCACTATGCATTCAGCGCCATTTTGGGATGACGTTAAGTTCCTTCTTTGCAGGACAATAGATAGAGACCTGTTGTGTATGCTTCAAACTTTGTGCATGAATGGTGTGGATTGCATCAAGTGCCATACCGTGGGCAGGTGCTCTTAGTTTGAAAGCCCATCAGCATTGTTGTGGGGGAGCAGAACAGGCAGAATACAGCGGTTGGAGGCTGTTTGACAAGACTCGGTCTTGCATCGAGGCAAAGCTTGCGTTCCGTGTTTGCCAATGTATCCAATGTCAGTAAGTGTTATAATTGACCAGGGCATTCAATGGAAGACTATGGTAGCTGGAGGAACATACACACTAAGGACGAGAGAGATCCTTTATCTGCTGTAAAATCTTTCTTTTTCAGTGCCAGAAAGCATTTGATAGAGAATTTTAGATTTATATAGTACCACATACACAGTACCACATATACATTTAACTGTGTCAAGGTGCTTTAAAAAAAAAAAACAAGGCATTCATAAAAAATGGGTTGTTAATCAAAAGAAGTTTTCAGCTCCTTGCGAAAGAGAAACTAGTTATTCATAAGTCTTACTGAAGTTGGCATTAAATTCCACAGGTGAGGGTTCGCAACTGCAAATGTACGTTCTCATCTGAAATTATAGCTTGATTGATCTGGGCACCATGAGAGGATGGCTGGTTTCTGACATTGATGTTCATATAGGTTATATAACAGGATTTTATCTGAAGATAAACAGGTGCTTCAGTGACATCATTTAGGGGTCGCCAGAGGTTGCAACTGCGACCTCTGAGGTCTCCCTTGCTACCCCTAAAAAAAATAATAATAAAAAAAACGTTTATTTTTTTTGTAATGCAAGCTCCCTGGCTGTGGCCAGGCCAGCACCATGTGGCTCTCTACTTCTGTAGTGGGTGGCTTTCTTGTTCAGGCCTCAGAAAAAATAAAGAACGGGGCGACACAACACTTTCATCACTGACCCTAAATAAGAAAGAATAGGAATACCAAATAATGTGTCTTTCTGGAATTCTGTACAATAATTGCTAGACTAATTATTTCAGGCACATTTCAAGGGGTGAGTCACTGATTTAGTCTGTTCTTAAACACCCCAACTCAGCCTTTCATCCGAGGTCGATAAATGAGTACCAACACAGGTTGGGTGATATTGGGTGTATATTTTTTCTATATAAAGTGCTTAAGCGCAAGTGCTATATAATAACACATCATTGTCATTTGGCCATGGACGTCTGCTTGCATTCACAGTAATTTGGTAATCTGGGTCTATACATGCTGACCCTATATATATATATTTCTGAGGCTTGTTGAATCTGCTTAGATCACATGCTGTGCTAGGCCGACATCTAGTGGAAGCTGCGGAGTATTAGTTTGTTTTTCGAAACTCGAAAATGGCCGTCGACACAGGGCGTGCCAGTAATACTATCCCTAGTGTGACGTCCACTGTACCCATGATCCCTCACGCGTCTAGGACCCTCAGATTGTTTTTTTCTGCCATACTGGTCGGAAGCATTCCGCGGAGTTCCCTGGCCTTAGCCATGCTTTTGCTAAAATATTGTTATATTTCCCCATTTCTCCACCCCAACGTCGAGTCACCGAACATCCACACTAGACGCCGGCACGTAGAAAGAATCGACCGTCGAGAGCTGCACGACGGATTTGGGCCTCGGAAGGCCTCTGGCCTCGGCCCGAGCCTAGGAAGGCCTCTGGCCTCGGCCCTGCAAGTAGGGAGAGTGGGGGGTGGACATACTCTACACTCTTTTGGTATATAGGTACATTCTTATATATTCCTACACTTATTAGCCCGCTGCCACAAGGTGCGTATGGAGGGTACCCCTTTCCAATTTTGCCCCAAGTGCAACCGCAAGTACCCTTGGGTTGACAGTCGCGCCACGTGCAATCTCTGCTTACCGAGGGACCACCCCGAGGCTAACTGCAGAGCGTGTAGTAGGTTCAAACCGAAAACACTCAAGGACCGTTCGATCAAGTGTTGGGCCCACCACGCCAGGCGTCAAGAGGCCATGGCGTGCTTTCGGATGGTGAGGGTAACGTGGCGTCAATTGACAGCCAAGCGCAAGTCCCCGACCTCGGAAGGTCGTCCGTCAGGGCGGCTATGGGGAAGTACCCGGCGATACAGGCGCTACCCACAGCACTTCCACAAAACACAGGAAGTCCAACCGAGACTGAACGCGCACGCCGAGTACTCGGAAAGAGGCACATACAGAACGGTCCGATTCGGTGTCCTCTGGGCGTTCTCGATCTAGATCGCCGCATGACTCTAGGCAACCATCCACTGTTGCCAGAAGTGCCTCGCTCCCCAAGGTAACGGAGGTTCGATCGTCAGAAGACGAAACTGACCTCTATCCCCAGTCCGCACTCCAGGAGTCGGCGTCAACAGGCCACGCAATGGCTGCTCCCTAGTCCCAACCTCCACTATACAGAGATAGGGACACTACCCCCGAACCTCGGCGCCAGGTGTCGAAAGACTCCGGAGGGGCGAAAAAACAGGGTAAACACTATTCCACACACGGGGAAGGTGAAAAACAGAGGCAGCAGTCTCAGCCTACTTCCACACCTCAAAAACTTTCTACCCCACTTAAACAGATGGACAAGTCTCGGTCTTCTATTACCCCAAAGACCCCTGTTCAAACCAGTAGGTCTAGTCTAGATAAGACAGGGAAAGGCCTTCAAGAAAGAATCATTCCCAGTTCAAGAGAGTGGTCTACTGATGACATAGACAGTCATGTCAAGGATGTCATCATTGGCAGATTTCTACGCCAAAAACCCTGAACACTTTCTCTCTCTTTTACCCCAGACGGGTCAACTCCCTCAGGCTCTAAGGATCCTATACCCCCAAGTAAGAAGTCCCGGGTTGAAGCTCCTACTTCAGACCCCTTCAGTATACAGCCCTATTCTCAATATCAGGGAGATCCATCCCTTTATGAGGATCCAGATTTGGGCATGTTGGAAGAACAAACTGGGACTGGCTACTATGGGGATGACGAGGACCAAGGGGAGGAGGACAACCCAGAAACCTGCAGGCTAGACTCCCCGGTAGATAAAGAACCCCCGTTTACCGACTCCCCTGTTGATAACCAGCCTCTTTTGAATGAGGTGCTGTCCAGAGCGGCAGAACACTTCCACATTGACACCCAGTGTGCTCAGGAAGAGAGGGATTTTGCCGAGGAGTTAGTGGGAGAAAGGAGACCTGTTGCCCAGGCCACCCCTATCCTTAAGTCTATACAAAGGAGGATAGACCCTTCCCTTCTTAATCCCTATCTCACTAGGGCGGTAAACCCCAGAGTTGAGAAGCTTTTCAGGGCAGCCCAAACAGACCCACTGTACATAAGAGGGCATCTGAAACCAGACTCGCTGGTAGTTACTAACACCAGTAAGAGGGCGGGAACACCCTTGCCATCGTCGGAAGCTCCTCTCGACAAGGAGAGCAAGAAGATTTATGGCTTGGGCAGGAAAGTAGCCTCCACTTCCACCTACCAGGCAAGGATTGCCAACCCCACCACCTGCTGGCGAGTTACAACTGCCACCAGTGGGAAGAAGTCGTGGCACTCATAGATTCTGCCCCAGAACCCTTAAAAAGCCAATTGGCACGAGTTTCGGCAGAAGGGAGAGCCGTGTTCGGTTGCATATTAAAAGCAACCTTTGATGCCGCGGATAACGCCGGCAGATTGATAGCAGAAGGTACTGTTATCAAAAGGCATGCTTGGTTGCAACAGTCTGGGTTCAAAGCCGAAACCCAGGCTTCATTGATAGACAAACCGGTGGAGCCGGATCTATTGTTTGGAAAGGCGGTCGAGGACGCGCTGAAAAATGCCAAGGACGAGTATGAGACACTCAAATCCCTAGGCCAACTAACCAATAAACCCCCCAACCAGAGAGGGTATGGCAATTTTCGTCGCCCACGCGGACAAAATTCCCAGAGAAGGTCTAACTATTCCCAGGGGCAGGGTACACAATGGAACAACAGCCAGCAGTCTACCCAGGGTTATAGCAGGGGTAATAAGAGAGGGGTGGTAAGGGTAGAGGCAGCCCCAGTGGAGGCGGCAGCACGCCTCGATCCAAAACAGTGACATTCCGTTCAGGGTCCCTTCTCACACATCCCCAGTAGGGGGACGCATTTCCAACTTCACCCAAGCTTGGGAAGGGATCACTTCAGACAAATGGGTGCTGTCCACAGTGTCCGCAGGATACTGCATAGAACTGTTAGAGCGTCCCCAAAACCACCCTCCACGACAAAGAATACATTCTTTGGAGCACCAGAAGATCCTCCTCGAGGAGATCGTCAATCTTCTAGCAAAGGACGCGATAAAACTCGTCCCAGGACACCAGGTAAACAAGGGTATTTATTCAACTTACTTCCTTGTGTCAAAAAAAGATTTGACAATGCGCCCAGTACTGGACTTACGGCCTGCAAACAAGTATGTCAAGCCCCAAAAATTTCGCATGACTACTCTCCAGGAGGTAATCCCCCTCCTAAAAAAGAGGGATTACATGGCAACATTGGACATGAAAGATGCCGATTTTCATATTTCCATGTTCCCAGCGCACAGAAAGTACTTGCGCTTCAAGGTGGACAGTCGGCACTACAAGTTTAAGATACTGCCCTTCGGGATAGCCTCGGCTCCAAGGGTATTCACCAAGGTACTGGTGGTGGCGGCAGCACACCTACGCAGGGAGGCAATCCCGGTGTACCCTTACCTGGATGACTGGCTCATCAGGGGGGAGACCCCAGTAATTTGCAGAACAAACCTTCAAAGGACGATCAACCTCCTCTTCGAATTAGGCTTCTCAATAAACAAGAAGTCGTCAAGTCTGGTGCCAAGCACTTCCAAACAGTTCCTAGGAGCTCTCCTAGACACGCAAGAGGGGTTGACCTTTCCATCAGAGGAAAGAATTCGGAATATATGGCTGCAAATTCCGCAATATCAGGCCGGTCGCCAGATAATGGTACCAGGTAAATACATGATGGCGTCATGTATTTACCTGGTCCGCCACACGCACCTGCGCATGCGTCCCATGCAGGAATTGTTGGCGAAACAGTGGTCTAGGCAAGTGGTCAGTGGGACGATCTAGTGGTCGTTTCGCCAACACTGGTACAAAGCCTTCACTGGTGGACAAGAGAAAATCTGTCCAAGGGGAAACCCTTTTACGATCCCGAGATACAGGCGGTAGTCACAACCGATGACATGCCTGACAGGGTGGGGAGCTCACCACCTCTACCACACAGCTCAGGGTCTCTGGTCTCACTCAGTGGCCAAGAATCACATCAACCTGCTAGAGTTTCTGGCAGTATTCAGAGCACTTCAAGCGTTCGAGCCCTACCTGCTGAATCTGTCAGTGCAGATCCGGACGGACAGCACTACAGCCATGTTTTACATAAACAAGCAGGGAGGGACTCGTTCGCCAAATCTGTCCAAGCTTGCCCAGAAAATTTGGATATGGGCACTCAGACGGAAGATCTTCCTGTCATCTCAACATGTTCCAGGGGATCTCAATTCTCTGGCGGATGCTTTGAGCAGAGATCTGCTCCCAGAGGAACACGAATGGTGTCTACACAGAGAAATCGTAGAAGATATCTTCTCTCTGTGGGGTTTCCCCACTATAGACCTATTTGCCACAATCGAAAACAGACAGTGCCCAGGATTTGCATCCAGGTTCCCCCAGCCAGACTCCCAGGGGAACGCCCTGTGGATGAACTGGTCAGGGATGTTTGCGTACGCTTTTCCACCAACACCTCATCAGGAAGGTGGTCAACAAGATGAACAGAGTCAATGACGATCGTCCTAGTTGCTCCCATGTGGGCGAGACAACCGTGGTTTCCACACCTACGCAGACTAGCGGTGTGCGAACCCATCAAACACCCGGGCTGGTACAACCTACTGTCCCAGCACCAAGGTCAAACAGTGCATCGTCACCCCAACTCAATGAACTTAGCAGTATGGCTCCTGAGGTCATAGAGTTCAGACATCTCAGATGTGTATGGACATCCTAAAGGAATGTAGGAAGCAAAACACGAGGCACTGCTACTTTGACAAATGGAAACGATTTGTTATCTGGTGCCAGAATAAGCAAGTCAACCCAGTTGATTGCACTCCTTCCACAGTTGTCACATACATGCTCCACCTGCTGGATGCAGGACTGGTATTTAACTCACTGAAGGTACACCTGGCAGCGCTGTCAGCATACACCACATCCCATAACAAGGTGTCATGGTGGAAGATACCAGTGGTTAAAGCTTTCATGGAAGGAGTAAAGAGACTTCACCCTCCTATTTCAAACCCACCACCAGGATGGGACCTTAACGTGGTGCTATCTAAACTCATGGGCCCCCCATTCAAACCCATGCATAAAAGCAGTCTCAAACACCTGCTTTATAAAACGGCCTTCTTAGTAGCAATAACATCTATAAGAAGGGTCTGTGAAATTCAGGCTCTGTCAGTGCAGGATCCATTCTTTACAGTTCATAAAGATAAGCTGGTTTTACGTACACACCCTAGGTTCTCACCTAAGTTTATTTCTAAATTCCGCGTGAACCAGTCCATCGAGCTTCCGGCTTTCTTCCAAGATCCACAAAGCTCGGCTGAGGTGAAACTACACACCCTAGAAGTGCGTAGGGCGGTCCTCTACTGTGTAAACAAGACCAGACCGCTAAGGAAAACAGATCAGCTGTTTGTCTCCGTAGCTACAGGCAGAGAGGGGAGATCGCGTCTCTAAAGGTGCCATCTCTAAGTGGATTGTTAACTGTATCCAGCTGTGTTACTCTCTTTCTGAAAAAACTCTTTCACGCCAAGAGCCAACTCTACTAGAGGCATTGGGGCCACTCTGGCTTTCATTGCAAATGTACCCCTTGACACCATTTGCAAAGCAGCTACTTGGAGCTCTATTCACACTTTTACTCAGCACTACTGCATTGACACCCATTCCAAGACAGATACTCAAGTGGGACAAGCGGTTTTAAGACATTTATTTGCTCATGACCCTTCTCATATCCCACCTCCTAACACTGCTCGCTAATCTATGCACAGCATGTGATCTAAGCAGATTCCACAAGCCTCAGAAGAGATACATTACTCACCGTAATCGTATTTCTGATGCTTGTATGTGCTTAGATTCACATGCGGCCCACCCTTCCTCCCCTCTGAGAGAAGGCGTATTGATGCTTGTAGTCTTATCTATCTGCTTGGATTATCTGTACTCGCGCTACTCCTCATGCTACCTCATGTCAGAAAAAATGCAATCTGAGGGTCCTAGATGCGTGAGGGATCATGGGTACAGTGGATGTCACACTAGGGATAGTATTACTGGCACGCTCTGTGTCGACGCCCATTTTCGAGTTTCGAAAAACAAACTGTAATACTCCGCAGCTTCCACTAGATTTCGGCCTATGCACAGCATGTGAATCTAAGCAGATACAAGCATCAGAAATAGGATTACGGTGAGGAATGGATCATATATATATATATTTCTGAGGCTTGTGGAATCTGCTTAGATCACATGCTGTGCATAGGCCGACATCTAGTGGAAGCTGCGGAGTATTACAGTTTGTTTTTCGAAACTCAAAAATGGGCGTCGACACAGGCGTGCCAGTAATACTATCCCTAGTGTGACGTCCACTGTACCCAAGATCCCTCACGCGTCCGGGATCCTCAGATTGTTTTTTTCCGCCATACTGGTCGGAAGCATCTTGCGGAGTACCCTGGCCTTAGCCATACTTTTGCTAATTATTGCAATTTAAAATTATTTATTGACATCCTTCCCCACCCCAACGTCGACAATCGACACTCGACGACGGCTGGAGAAGACATCGACCGTCGGCTGCTGCACAACGGATCTGGGCCTCGGAAGGCCGCTGGCCTCGGCCCGGGCCTAGTAGGCCGCTGGCCTCGGCCCTGCAAGTAGGGAGAGTGGGGGGTGGTACATACTCTTCACTCTTGGTATATAGGTACACCTTATATATTTCCTACACTTACCAGCCCGCTGCCTCAAGGTGCGTATGGAGGGTACCCCTTTCCAATTCTGCCCCAAGTGCAACCGCAAATACCCTTGGGTCGACAGGCACGCCACGTGCAATCTCTGCTTGCCGAGGGACCACCCCGAAGCGAACTGCAGAGCGTGTAGTAGGTTTAAGCCTAAAACACTTAAGGACCGTTCGACAAAGCGTTGGGCCCACCACGCCAGGCAGGCAGCCATGGCAGCGGAGGGCGCCTTCAGCGATGGCAGCGACGCCGTACTTTCGGACGGCGAGGGCATTACAGCGTCGAAAGACTGCCGAGCGCAGGTCCCCGACCTCGGAAGGTTGTCCGGCAGGGCGGCTATGGGGAAGACCCCCGGCGACGCAAGCGCTACACACCCTACACACACTAAGCACACTAAGTCCAACCGAACCTCGACGACGTCGACTTCTCGGAAAGAGGCACGGATAGAACGGTCCGACTCGGTGTCCTCTGGGCGCTCTCGATCGAGATCGCCTCATGACGCAAGGCAATCATCCACTCTTGCCAAGAGTGCCTCGCTCCCTAGATTAACGGAAGTTCGATCGTCGGAAGACGAAGACGACTTCCACCCCCAGGCCGCGCTCCAGGAGACCGAGAGCGCAGTTAACACCAGCGAGGCCCCACGCTCGAAACAAGATACCTCTCCCGACCCTCGGCGCCAGGCGTCGAAAGTCTCTGGGGCCTCCAAGGGGCAGGGAAAACATTTTTCCACGCACGGGGAGGGAGGGAAACAGCGGAAAGCTCAGCCTTCCACTCCTGTAAGACCATCCTTCCACCCCAAGCAGACAGATAAACATAAATCTACTGGGACATCAACATCCAGCAAGGGTACCCTTGATAAGTCCTCTAAGTTGCCTACTAAAGTCATACCCTGTTCCAAAGAATGGTCCAGTGAGGACATAGACAGGGTCATGTCAAGGATGTCTTCCTTAGCTGATTTTTATGACAAAAACCCAGAACATTTCCTTTCGTATGACCCTCAAGGGGCCACACCCTCAGGCTCCTCTGATCCTATCCCCCTAAGTAAAAAGGCCCGGGTCGAAAGACCTGACCCCTTCGAGGTGCAGCCTTACTCTACTCCATACTCTACTCCACACCCCAGATACCAAGGACAACCTTTCCCTGAAGGGGACCAGGAGTTTACAATTATGGAGGAACGAACCGGGTCTGAATACTATGCGGAGGATGAGGACCTGGAGGAGGTAGAAGATGAGCAGGAAATTTACAGAGTAGATTCCCCGGTAGAGAGCGAAGCCCCAGTTACCGACTCGCCAGTTGATAACCAACCCCTCCTTAATGAAGTTCTTGCTCGCGCAGCAGAACATTTTCACATCGACACCCACGGTGTACAGGAGGAAAGGGACTTCGCAGAAGAGTTGGTGGGAGAGAGGAGGCCGGTCGCTCAAACCATCCCTATCCTTAAATCCATCCAACGTAGAATAGATCCATCCCTGGTGAATCCTAACCTCACCAGAGCCGTCAACCCTTATCGTCGTCAGAAGCTCCTCCCGACAAGGAGAGCAAAAGACTGTACGGGTTTGGCAGGAAGGTAGCCTCAACGTCCGCCTACCAAGCAAGGGTTGCAAACTCCACCACCCTGTTGGCAAGTTACAACTGCCATCAATGGGAAGAGGTCGCGGCGCTCATAGCCTCTGCTCCTGAACCGTTAAAGGGCCAGTTGGCTCGGATCTCGGCAGAAGGGAGAGCCGTGTCTGGTTGCATATTAAAAGCAACTTTCGACGCTGCAGACAACGCAGGAAGATTGATAGCAGAAGGTACTGTTATCAAGAGACATGCGTGGTTACGGCAGTCGGGGTTCAAAACAGAAACACAGGCTTCATTAATAGACAAGCCGGTGGAACCAGATCTATTGTTTGGGAAAGCGGTCGAAGACGCACTTAAGAATGCCAAGGACGAGTACGAGACTCTCAAATCCCTTGGCCAGCTTACCAACAAACCCCCGAACCAGAGGGGGAACAGTAATTTTCGTCGCCCACGCGGCCAAAATTCACAAAGAGGCAACTATGCCCAAGGACAGGGTACACAATGGAACAACAACCAGCAGTCTACCCAAAGTTACAGCAAGGGTAACAAGAGAGGTCGAGGAAGAGGCAGAGGCAGCCCCAACAAGGGAGGTGGCACGCCTCCGCCAAAGCAGTGACGCTCAGTTCAGGGTCCCTTCTCACGCAACCCCAGTAGGGGGACGCATTTCCAACTTCACCCAGGCTTGGGAAGGGATCACCTCAGACAGATGGGTGCTGTCAACAGTGTCCACAGGATATTGTATAGAATTACTGCAGCGTCCCCGGAACCACCCTCCACGACAAAGAATACACTCCTTAGAACATCAGAAGATCCTTCTCGAGGAGATCGCCATTCTGCTAGAAAAGGACGCGATAGAACTCGTCCCAGGACACCAGGTAAACAAGGGTATCTATTCAACTTACTTCCTTGTGCCAAAGAAAGATTTGACAATGCGCCCAGTATTGGACCTACGGCCTGCCAACAAGTATGTCAAGCCCCAAAAATTCCGTATGACCACGCTACAAGAGGTAATCCCCCTCCTAAAAAAGGGGGACTACATGGCAACCTTGGATATGAAAGATGCTTATTTTCATATTTCCATGCTCCCAGCGCACAAAAAATACTTGCGCTTCAAAGTGGACAGTCGCCACTACCAATTCAAGGTACTGCCCTTCGGGGTAGCTTCAGCACCAAGGGTATTCACCAAGGTACTGGCGGTGGCAGCTGCACACCTACGCAGGGAGGCAATCCCAGTGTACCCTTATCTGGACGACTGGCTCATAACGGGGGAAACCCCAAGAATTTGCAGGTCAAACATTCAGAGGACTATCGACCTCCTCCACGAATTAGGCTTCTCTATCAACGAGAAGAAGTCAAGTCTGGTGCCAAGCACCTCAAAACAGTTCCTAGGAGCAATCCTAGAGACTCAGAAAGGGTTGACCTTCCCCTCGGAAGAGAGAATTCGGAATATACTACTGCAAATTCCACATTATCAGTCAGGTCAACAAATAACGGTACGCAAAGCAATGCGGTTACTGGGCATGATGGCGTCATGCATTTACCTGGTCCCCCACGCGCGTCTGCGCATGCGTCCCATGCAGGAAGGGTTGGCGAAACAGTGGTCTCAGGCAAGTGGTCAGTGGGACGATCTAGTGGTCGTTTCGCCAACACTCGTACAGAGCTTACACTGGTGGACAAAAGAGAATCTCGCAAGGGGAAAACCCTTTTACGATCCCGAAGTACAGGCAGTGGTAACTACAGATGCATGCCTGACTGGGTGGGGAGCTCACCATCTCCACCACACAGCTCAGGGTCTCTGGTCTCACTCAGTAGCCAAGAACCACATCAACCTGCTAGAGCTTCTGGCAGTATTCCGAGCGCTTCGGGCGTTCGAGCCCCATCTACTAAACTTGTCGTTGCAGATCCGGACGGACAGCACGACAGCCATGTTCTATCTGAACAAACAAGGAGGGACTCGTTCGCCAAATCTGTCCAAGCTTGCCCAGAAAATCTGGATATGGGCACTCAGACGGAACATCTTCCTATCAGCACAACATGTTCCAGGGGAGCTCAATTCCCTAGCGGATGCCCTAAGCAGAGACTCCCTCCCAGAAGAACACGAATGGGTCCTTCACAGAGAGATCGTAGAAGATCTCTTCTCTCAGTGGGGTTTCCCCACTATAGACCTATTCGCCACAAGCAAAAACAAACAATGCCCAGGATTTGCATCCAGGTTCCCCCAGCCAGACTCCCAAGGGAACGCCCTGTGGATGAACTGGTCAGGGATGTTTGCGTACGCTTTTCCACCAACTCCTCATCAGGAAGGTGGTGTACAAGATGAACAAGGAATCGATGACGCTCATCCTAGTTGCTCCCATGTGGGCGAGACAACCATGGTTTCCACACCTACGCAGGATGGCGCTGTGCGAGCCCATCAAACTCCCAGCCTGGTACAACCTACTGTCCCAGCAACAAGGTCAAACAGTGCACCAGGAACCCAACTCAATGAACCTGGCAGCATGGCTCCTGAGGTCATAGAGTTTGGGCATCTCAATTTACCACAGAGGTGAATGGACATCCTAAAAGAATCCAGGAAACCAAACACAAGGCACTGTTACTTTGACAAGTGGAAAAGATTTGTTATTTGGTGCCAGAATAAACAAATCAACCCAGTTGATTGCACTCCTTCCAACGTTGTAACATACATGCTCCACCTGCTGGACGCAGGTTTGGTTTTTAACTCTCTGAAAGTACACCTGGCAGCCCTCTCGGCTTACACCACATCCCATAACAAAGTATCGTGGTGGAAAGTACCAGTAGTTAAAGCCTTCATGGAAGGAGTAAAGAGACTTCACCCTCCTATTTCGAACCCACCGCCAGGATGGGACCTCAATGTGGTGCTAGCTAAGCTCATGGGCCCCCCTTTCGAACCCATGCATAAAAGTAGTCTCAAACACCTGACTTATAAAACTGCCTTCTTAGTAGCCATTACCTCTATAAGAAGGGTCAGTGAAATTCAGGCTCTGTCAGTGCAGGATCCTTTCTTTATTATCCGCAAAGACAAACTGGTTTTACGCACACACCCTAGGTTCTCACCTAAATTTATATCTAAGTTCCATGTAAACCAGTCCATCGAGCTTCCGGCTTTCTTCCAGAACCCGCAAAGCTCGGCTGAGGTGAAACTACACACCCTTGATGTGCGTAGGGCGGTCCTCTACTATGTAAATAAAACTAGACCGCTAAGAAAAACAGATCAACTGTTTGTCTCCGTAGCTACAGGCAGAGAGGGGGATCGCGTCTCTAAAGGCGCGATCTCGAAGTGGATTATCAACTGTATACAGCTGTGTTACTCTCTTTCTGGAAAAACTCTGCCTTTTACGCCAAGGGCTCATTCTACTAGAGGCATTGGTGCCACTCTGGCTTTCATTGCAAATGTTCCCCTCGACACCATTTGCAAAGCAGCTACTTGGAGCTCTATTCACACTTTCACTCAGCATTACTGCATTGACACTCATTCCAAGACAGATACACAAGTGGGACAAGCGGTTCTAAGACACCTGTTTGCTCATGACCCTTCTCACATCCCACCTCCTTCTTCGGGTACTGCTCGCTAATCTATGCACAGCATGTGATCTAAGCAGATTCCACAAGCCTCAGAAGGGATACATTACTCACCGTAATCGTATTTCTGATGCTTGTATCTGCTTAGATTCACATGCGACCCACCCTTCCTCCCCTCCGAGAGAAGGCGCATGATTACTTGTAGTCTTACCTTTCTGTCTATCTGCTTGGATTATCTGTACTCGCGCTACTCCTCATGCTTCCTCATGTCAGAAAAAATACAATCTGAGGATCCCAGACGCGTGAGGGATCTTGGGTACAGTGGACGTCACACTAGGGGATAGTATTACTGGCACGCCTGTGTCGACGCCCATTTTCGAGTTTCGAAAAACAAACTGCAATACTCCGCAGCTTCCACTAGATGTCGGCCTATGCACAGCATGTGAATCTAAGCAGATACAAGCATCAGAAATACGATTACGGTGAGTAATGTATCATATATATATATATATATATATATATATATTTCTGAGGCTTGTGGAATCTGCTTAGATCACATGCTGTGCATAGGCCGACATCTAGTGGAAGCTGCGGAGTATTACAGTTTGTTTTTCGAAACTCGAAAATGGGCGTCGACACAGGCGTGCCAGTAATACTATCCCTAGTGTGACGTCCACTGTACCCAAGATCCCTCACGCGTCTAGGATCCTCAGATTGTTTTTTTCCGCCATACTGGTCGGAAGCATCTTGCGGAGTCCCCTGGCCTTAGCCATACTTTTGCTAATAATTGAAATTTATAATTCTTTATTGACATCCTTCCCCACCCCAACGTCGACCCTCGAACTCGACGACGGCTGGAGAAGACATCGACTGTCGGCTGCTGCACGACGGATCTGGGCCTCGGAAGGCCGCTGGCCTCGGCCCGGGCCTGGTAGGCCGCTGGCCTCGGCCCTGCAAGTAGGGAGAGTGGGGGGTGGTACATACTCTTCACTCTTGGTATATAGGTACACCTTATATATTTCCTACACTTACCAGCCCGCTGCCTTTAGGTGCGTATGGAGGGTACCCCTTTCCAATTCTGCCCCAAGTGCAACCGCAAATACCCTTGGGTCGACAGGCAGGCCTCGTGCAATCTCTGCTTGCCGAGGGACCACCCCGAAGCGAACTGCAGAGCGTGTAGTAGGTTTAAACCTAAGACACTTAAGGACCGTTCCACTAAGCGTTGGGCCCACCACGCCAGGCAGGCGGCCATGGCAGAGGAGGGCGCCTTCAGCGATGGCAGCGACGCCGTACTTTCGGACGGCGAGGGCATTACGGCGTCGAAAGACAGCCGAGCGCAGGTCCCCGACCTCGGAAGGTCGTCCGGCAGGGCGGCTATGGGGAAGACCCCCGGCGACGCAAGCGCTACACACCCTACACACACTAAGCACACTAAGTTCAACCGAACCTCGACGACGTCGACTTCTCGGAAAGAGGCACAGATAGAACGGTCCGACTCGGTGTCCTCTGGGCGCTCTCGATCGAGATCGCCTCATGACGCAAGGCAATCATCCACTCTTGCCAAGAGTGCCTCGCTCCCTAGACTAACGGAAGTTCGATCGTCGGTGGACGAAGACGACTTCCACCCCCAGGCCGCGCTCCAAGAGACGGAGCCCGCAGTTAACACCAGCGAGGCCCCACGCTCGAAAAACACAGATACCTCTCCCGAACCTTGACGCCAGGCGTCGAAAGTCTCCGGGGCCTCCAAGGGGCAGGGAAAACATTTTTCCACGCACGGGGAGGGTGGGAAACAGCGGAAAGCACATTCTTCCACTCCTGTACGACCATCCTTCCCCCCTAAGCAGACAGACAAATACAAGTCTACTGAGAGATCAACATCCAGCAAGGGTACCCTTGATAAGTCCCCTAAATTGCCTACTAAAGTCATCCCCTGTTCCAAAGAATGGTCCAGTGAAGACATAGACAGGGTCATGTCAAGGATGTCTTCCTTGGCTGATTTCTACGACAAGAATCCAGAGCATTTCCTCTCGTATGACCCTCAGGGGGCCACACCCTCAGGTTCCACTGATCCTATCCCCCTAAGTAAAAAGGCCCGGTTCGAAAGACCTGAACCCTTTGAGGTGCAGCCTTACTCTACTCCATACTCTACTCCACACCCCAGGTACCAAGGATAGCCTTTCCCTGAGGGGGACCAGGAGTTTGCAATTATGGAGGAACAAACCGGGACGGAATACTATGCGGATGATGAGGATCAGGAGGAGGGAGAAGATGAGCAGGAAATTTACAGAGTAGATTCCCTGATAGAGAACGAAGCCCCAGTTACCGACTCGCAAGTCGATAACCAGCCCCTCCTTAATGAGGTTCTCGCTCGCGCGGCAGAACATTTTCACATCGACACCCACGGTGTACAGGAGGAAAGGGACTTCGCAGAAGAGTTGGTGGGAGAGAGGAGGCCGGTCGCTCAGACCATCCCTATCCTTAAATCCATCCAACGAAGAATAGATCCGTCCCTGGTGAACCCAAACCTCACCAGAGCAGTCAACCCCAGGGTCGAAAAACTTTCCGGGCAGCCCAGTCTGACCCTCTCTATATAAGAGGACATCTTAAACCAGACTCCCTAGTTGTTACCAACACTCGGAAGAGGGCTGGAACACCCTTATCTTCATCAGAAGCTCCTCCCGACAAGGAGAGCAAGAAACTTTACGGGTTTGGCAGGAAGGTAGCCTCAACGTCCGCCTACCAAGCAAGGATTGCTAACTCCACCACCCTGTTGGCCAGCTACAACTGCCATCAATGGGAAGAGGTCGCGGCGCTCATAGCCTCTGCTCCTGAACCGTTAAAGGGCCAATTGGCTCGGATCTCGGCAGAAGGGAGAGCCGTGTCTAGTTGCATATTGAAAGCTACTTTCGACGCCGCGGACAACGCAGGAAGATTGATAGCAGAAGGTACTGTTATCAAAAGACATGCGTGGTTACGGCAGTCGGGGTTCAAAACAGAAACTCAGGCTTCATTAATAGACAAGCCGGTGGAACCCGATCTATTGTTTGGGAAAGCGGTCGAAGACGCACTGAAAAACGCCAAGGACGAATACGAGACACTGAAATCCCTTGGCCAACTAACCAACAAACCCCCTAACCAGAGGGGGAATAGTAATTTTCGTCGCCCACGCAGCCAAAATTCACAAAGCGGCAACTATGCCCAGGGACAGGGTACACAGTGGAACAACAGCCAGCAGTCTACCCAAAGTTACGGCAGGGGTAACAAAAGAGGGCGTGGAAGAGCCAGAGGCAGCCCCAACAAGGGAGGTGGCACGCCTCCACCAAAGCAGTGACGCTCAGTTCAGGGTCCCTTCTCACGCAACCCCAGTAGGGGGACGCATTTCCAACTTCACCCAGGCCTGGGAAGGGATCACCTCAGACAGATGGGTGCTGTCAACAGTGTCCACAGGATATTGTATAGAATTACTGCAGCGTCCCCGGAACCATCCTCCACGACAAAGAATACACTCCATCAGAAGATCCTTCTCGAGGAGATTGCCATCCTGCTAGAAAAGGACGCGATAGAACTCGTCCCAGGACACCAGGTAAACAAGGGTATCTATTCAATTTACTTCCTTGTGCCAAAGAAAGATTTGACAATGCGCCCAGTACTGGACTTACGGCCTGCCAACAAGTATGTCAAGCCCCAAAAATTCCGTATGACCACGCTACAAGAGGTAATCCCCCTCCTAAAAAAGGGGGATTACATGGCAACCTTGGATATGAAAGATGCTTATTTTCATATTTCCATGCTCCCGGCGCACAGAAAGTACTTGCGCTTCAAGGTGGACAGTCGCCACTACCAATTCAAGGTACTGCCCTTCGGGATAGCTTCAGCACCAAGGGTATTCACCAAGGTACTGGCGGTGGCAGCTGCACACCTACGCAGGGAGGCAATCCCAGTGTACCCTTATCTGGACGACTGGCTCATAACAGGGGAAACCCCCAGGAATTTGCAGGACAAACAGTCAAAGGACTATCGACCTCCTCCACGAATTAGGCTTCTCAATCAACGAGAAGAAGTCAAGCCTAGTGCCAAGCAACTCAAAACAGTTCCTAGGAGCAATCCTAGATACTCAGAAAGGGTTGACCTTCCCTTCAGAAGAGAGAATTCGGAATATACTACTGCAAATTCCACATTATCAGTCCGGTCAACAAATAACGGTACGCAAAGCAATGCGGTTACTGGGCATGATGGCGTCATGCATTTACCTGGTCCCCCACGCGCGACTGCGCATGCGTCCTATGCAGGAATGGTTGGCGAAACAGTGGTCTCAGGCAAGTGGTCAGTGGGACGATCTAGTGGTCGTTTCGCCAACACTTGTACAGAGCCTACACTGGTGGACAAGAGAGAATCTCGCAAGGGGAAAACCCTTTTACGATCCCGAAGTACAGGCAGTGGTGACTACAGATGCATGCCTGACTGGGTGGGGAGCTCACCATCTCCACCACACAGCTCAGGGTCTCTGGTCTCACTCAGTAGCCAAGAAGCACATCAACCTGCTAGAGCTTCTGGCAGTATTCAGAGCGCTTCGGGCGTTCGAGCCCCATCTACTAAACTTGTCGGTGCAGATCCGGACGGACAGCACGACAGCCATGTTCTATCTGAACAAGCAAGGAGGGACTCGTTCGCCAAATCTGTCCAAGCTTGCCCAGAAAATCTGGATATGGGCACTCAGACGGAACATCTTCCTGTCATCGCAACATGTTCCAGGGGAGCTCAATTCCCTAGCGGATGCTCTAAGCAGAGACTCCCTCCCAGAAGAACACGAATGGGTCCTTCACAGAGAGATTGTAGAAGATCTCTTCTATCAGTGGGGTTTCCCCACTATAGACTTATTCGCCACAAGCGAAAACAAACAATGCCCAGGATTTGCATCCAGGTTCCCCCAGCCAGACTCCCAAGGGAACGCCCTGTGGATGAACTGGTCAGGGATGTTTGCGTACGCTTTTCCACCAACTCCTCCTCATCAGGAAGGTGGTGGACAAGATGAACAAAGAATCGATGACGCTCATGCTAGTTGCTCTCTTGTGGGCGAGACAACCATGGTTTCCACACCTACGCAGGATGGCGGTGTGCGAGCCCATCAAACTTCCAGCCTGGTACAACCTACTGTCCCAGCAACAAGGTCAAACAGTGCACCAACAACCCAACTCAATGAACCTGGCAGCATGGCTCCTGAGGTCATAGAGTTTGGACATCTCAATTTACCACAGAGGTGTATGGACATCCTAAAAGAATCCAGGAAACCAAACACAAGGCACTGTTACTTTGACAAGTGGAAGAGATTCGTTATTTGGTGCCAGAATAAACAAATCAACCCGGTTGATTGCACTCCTTCCAACATTGTGACATACATGCTCCACCTGCTGGATGCAGGATTGGTTTTTAACTCTCTGAAAGTACACCTGGCTGCCCTCTCGGCTTACACCACATCCCATAACAAGGTGTCGTGGTGGAAAGTACCAGTAGTTAAAGCCTTCATGGAAGGAGTAAAGAGACTTCACCCTCCTATTTCTAACCCACCGCCAGGATGGGTCCTTAATGTGGTGCTAGCTAAGCTCATGGGCCCCCCTTTCGAACCCATGCATAAAAGTAGTCTCAAACACCTGACTTATAAAACGGCCTTCTTAGTAGCCATTACCTCTATAAGAAGGGTCAGTGAAATTCAGGCTCTGTCAGTGCAGGATCCTTTCTTTACTATCCACAAAGACAAACTGGTTTTACGCACACACCCTAGGGTTCTCACCTAAATTTATATCTAAATTCCATGTAAACCAGTCCATCGAGCTTCCGGCTTTCTTCCAGAACCCCCAAAGCTCGGCTGAGGTGAAACTACACACCCTAGATGTGCGTAGGGCGGTCCTCTACTATGTAAACAAAACCAGACCGCTAAGGAAAACAGATCAACTGTTTGTCTCCGTAGCTACAGGCAGAGAGGGAGATCGCGTCTTTAAAGGCGCTATCTCGAAGTGGATTATCAACTGTATACAGCTGTGTTACTCTCTTTCTGAAAAAACTCTGCCTTTTACGCCAAGAGCCCACTCTACTAGAGGCATTGGGGCCACTCTGGCTTTCATTGCAAATGTTCCCCTCGACACCATTTGCAAAGCAGCTACTTGGAGCTCTATTCACACTTTTACTCAGCATTACTGCATTGACACTCATTCCAAGACAGATACACAAGTGGGACAAGCGGTTCTAAGACACCTGTTTGCTCATGACCCTTCTCACATCCCACCTCCTTCTTCTGGTACTGCTCGCTAATCTATGCACAGCATGTGATCTAAGCAGATTCCACAAGCCTCAGAAGGGATACATTACTCACCGTAATCGTATTTCTGATGCTTGTATCTGCTTAGATTCACATGCGACCCACCCTTCCTCCCCTCCGAGAGAAAGCGCATGATTGCTTGTAGTCTTACCTTTCTGTCTATCTGCTTGGATTATCTGTACTCACGCTACTCCTCATGCTTCCTCATGTAAAAAAAAAATACAATCTGAGGATCCTAGACGCGTGAGGGATCTTGGGTACAGTGGACGTCACACTAGGGATAGTATTACTGGCACGCCTGTGTCGACGCCCATTTTCGAGTTTCGAAAAACAAACTGTAATACTCCGCAGCTTCCACTAGATGTCGGCCTATGCAGAGCATGTGAATCTAAGCATACGATTACGGTGAGTAATGTATCATATATATATATATATATATATATATATATATATATATATATATATATATATATATATTTCTGAGGCTTGTGGAATCTGCTTAGATCACATGCTGTGCATAGGCCGACATCTAGTGGAAGCTGCGGAGTATTAGTTTGTTTTTCGAAACTCGAAAATGGGCGTCGACACAGGCGTGCCAGTAATACTATCCCTAGTGTGACGTCCACTGTACCCAAGATCCCTCACGCGTCTAGGATCCTCAGATTGTTTTTTTCCGCCATACTGGTCGGAAGCATCTTGCGGAGTTCCCTGGCCTTAGCCATACTTTTGCTAATTATTGAAGTAAAATTATTTATTGACATCCTTCCCCACCCCAACGTCGACCTCGACACTCGACGACGGCTGGAGAAGACATCGACCGTCGGCTGCTGCACGACGGATCTGGGCCTCGGAAGGCCGCTGGCCTCGGCCCGGGCCTAGTAGGCCGCTGGCCTCGGCCCTGCAAGTAGGGAGAGTGGGGGGTGCTACATACTCTTCACTCTTGGTATATAGGTACACCTTATATATTTCCTACACTTACCAGCCCGCTGCCTCAAGGTGCGTATGGAGGGTACCCCTTTCCAATTCTGCCCCAAGTGCAACCGCAAATACCCTTGGGTCGACAGGCACGCCACGTGCAACCTCTGCTTGCCGAGGGACCACCCCGAAGCGAACTGCAGAGCGTGTAGTAGGTTTAAACCTAAAACACTTAAGGACCGTTCGACAAAGCGTTGGGCCCACCACGCCAGGCAGGCAGCCATGGCAGCGGAGGGCGCCTTCAGCGATGGCAGCGATGCCGTACTTTCGGACGGCGAGGGCATTACGGCGTCGAAAGACTGCCGAGCGCAGGTCCCCGACCTCGGAAGGTTGTCCGGCAGGGCGGCTATGGGGAAGACCCCCGGCGACGCAAGCGCTACACACCCTACACACACTAAACACACTAAGTCCAACCGAACCTCGACGATGTCGACTTCTCGGAAAGAGGCACGGATAGAACGGTCCGACTCGGTGTCCTCTGGGCGCTCTCGATCGAGATCGCCTCATGACGCAAGGCAATCATCCACTCTTGCCAAGAGTGCCTCGCTCCCTAGATTAACGGAAGTTCGATCGTCGGAAGACGAAGACGACTTCCACCCCCAGGCCGCGCTCCAAGAGACCGAGAGCGCAGTTAACACCAGCGAGGCCCCACGCTCGAAACAAGATACCTCTCCCGACCCTCGGCGCCAGGCGTCGAAAGTCTCTGGGGCCTCCAAGGGGCAGGGAAAACATTTTTCCACGCACGGGGAGTGAGGGAAACAGCGGAAAGCTCTGCCTTCCACTCCTGTAGGACCATCCTTCCACCCCAAGCAGACAGATAAACATAAATCTACTGGGACATCAACATCCAGCAAGGGTACCCTTTATAAGTCCTCTAAGCTGCCTACTAAAGTCATACCCTGTTCCAAAGAATGGTCCAGTGAGGACATAGACAGGGTCATGTCAAGGATGTCTTCCTTAGCTGATTTTTATGACAAAAACCCAGAACATTTCCTTTCGTATGACCCTCAAGGGGCCACACCCTCAGGCTCCTCTGATCCTATCCCCCTAAGTAAAAAGACCCGAGTCGAAAGACCTGACCCCTTCGAGGTGCAGCCTTACTCTACTCCATACTCTACTCCACACCCCAGATACCAAGGGAAACCTTTCCCTGAAGGGGACCAGGAGTTTACAATTATGGAGGAACGAACCGGGTCGGAATACTATGCGGAGGATGAGGACTTGGAGGAGGTAGAAGATGAGCAGGAAATTTACAGAGTAGATTCCCCGGTAGAAAGCGAAGCCCCAGTTACCGACTCGCCAGTTGATAACCAACCCCTCCTTAATGAAGTTCTTGCTCGCGCAGCAGAACATTTTCACATCGACACACAGGGTGTACAGGAGGAAAGGGACTTCGCAGAAGAGTTGGTGGGAGAGAGGAGGCCGGTCGCTCAGACCATCCCGATCCTTAAATCCATCCAACGTAGAATAGCTCCATCCCTGGTAATCCTAACCTCACCAGAGCCGTCAACCCCAGAGTCGAAAAACTTTTTCGGGCAGCCCAATCTGACCCTCTTTATATAAGAGGTCATCTTAAACCAGACTCCCTAGTGGTTACCAACACTCGGAAGAGGGCTGGGACACCCTTATCGTCGTCGGAAGCTCCTCCCGACAAGGAGAGCAAAAGACTGTACGGGTTTGGCAGGAAGGTAGCCTCAACGTCCGCCTACCAAGCAAGGATTGCAAACTCCACCACCCTGTTGGCAAGTTACAACTGCCATCAATGGGAAGAGGTCGCGGCGCTCATAGCCTCTGCTCCTGAACCGTTAAAGGGCCAGTTGGCTCGGATCTCGGCAGAAGGGAGAACCGTGTCTGGTTGCATATTAAAAGCAACTTTCGACGCTGCAGACAACGCAGGAAGATTGATAGCAGAAGGTACTGTTATCAAAAGACATGCGTGGTTACGGCAGTCGGGGTTCAAAACAGAAACACAGGCTTCATTAATAGACAAGCCGGTGGAACCAGATCTATTGTTTGGGAAAGCGGTCGAAGACGCACTTAAGAATGCCAAGGACGAGTACGAGACTCTCAAATCCCTTGGCCAGCTTACCAACAAACCCCCGAACCAGAGGGGGAACAGTAATTTTCGTCGCCCACGCGGCCAAAATTCACAAAGAGGCAACTATGCCCAAGGACAGGGTACACAATGGAACAACAACCAGCAGTCTACCCAAAGTTACAGCAAGGGTAACGAGAGGTCGTGGAAGAGGCAGAGGCAGCCCCAACAAGGGAGGTGGCATGCCTCCGCCAAAGCAGTGACGCTCAGTTCAGGGTCCCTTCTCACGCAACCCCAGTAGGGGGACGCATTTCCAACTTCACCCAGGCTTGGGAAGGGATCACCTCAGACAGATGGGTGCTGTCAACAGTGTCCACAGGATATTGTATAGAATTACTGCAGCGTCCCCGGAACCACCCTCCACGACAAAGAATACACTCCTTAGAACATCAGAAGATCCTTCTCGAGGAGATCGCCATTCTGCTAGAAAAGGACGCGATAGAACTCGTCCCAGGACACCAGGTAAACAAGGGTATCTATTCAACTTACTTCCTTGTGCCAAAGAAAGATTTAACAATGCGCCCAGTATTGGACTTACGGCCTGCCAACAAGTATGTCAAGCCCCAAAAGTTTCGTATGACTACGCTACAAGAGGTAATCCCCCTCCTAAAAAAGGGGGATTACATGGCAACCTTGGATATGAAAGATGCTTATTTTCATATTTCCATGCTCCCAGCACACAGAAAATACTTGCGCTTCAAGGTAGACAGTCGCCACTACCAATTCAAGGTACTGCCCTTCGGGATAGCTTCAGCACCAAGGGTATTCACCAAGGTACTGGCGGTGGCAGCTGCGCACCTACGCAGGGAGGCAATCCCAGTGTACCCTTATCTGGACGACTGGCTCATAACGGGGGAAACCCCAGGAATTTGCAGGTCAAACATTCAGAGGACTATCGACCTCCTCCACGAATTAGGCTTCTCCATCAACCAGAAGAAGTCAAGTCTATTGCCAAGCACCTCAAAACAGTTCCTAGGAGCAATCCTAGATACTCAGAAAGGGTTGACCTTCCCTTCGGAAGAGAGAATCCGGAATATACTACTGCAAATTCCACATTATCAGTCAGGTCAACAAATAACGGTACGCAAAGCAATGCGGTTACTGGGCATGATGGCGTCATGCATTTACCTGGTCCCCCACGCGCGTCTGCGCATGCGTCCCATGCAGGAATGGTTGGCGAAACAGTGGTCTCAGGCAAGTGGTCAGTGGGACGATCTAGTGGTCGTTTCGCCAACACTCGTACAGAGCTTACACTGGTGGACAAGAGAAAATCTCGCAAGGGGAAAACCCTTTTACGATCCCGAAGTACAGGCAGTGTTGACTACAGATGCATGCCTGACTGGGTGGGGAGCTCATCATCTCCACCACACAGCTCAGGGTCTCTGGTCTCACTCAGTAGCCAAGAACCACATCAACCTGCTAGAGCTTCTGGCAGTATTCCGAGCGCTTCGGGCGTTCGAGCCCCATCTGCTAAACTTGTCGGTACAGATCCGGACGGACAGCACGACAGCCATGTTCTATCTGAACAAACAAGGAGGGACTCGTTCGCCAAATCTGTCCAAGCTTGCCCAGAAAATCTGGATATGGGCACTCAGACGGAACATCTTCCTGTCATCACAACATGTTCCAGGGGAGCTCAATTCCCTAGCGGATGCCCTAAGCAGAGACTCCCTCCCAGAAGAACACGAATGGGTCCTTCACAGAGATATCGTAGAAGATCTCTTCTCTCAGTGGGGTTTCCCCACTATAGACCTATTCGCCACAAGCGAAAACAAACAATGCCCAGGATTTGCATCCAGGTTCCCCCAGCCAGACTCCCAAGGGAACGCCCTGTGGATGAACTGGTCAGGGATGTTTGCGTACGCTTTTCCACCAACTCCTTTCATCAGGAAGGTGGTGTACAAGATGAACAAGGAATCGATGACGCTCATCCTAGTTGCTCCCATGTGGGCGAGACAACCATGGTTTCCACACCTACGCAGGATGGCGGTGTGCGAGCCCATCAAACTCCCAGCCTGGTACAACCTACTGTCCCAGCAACAAGGTCAAACAGTGCACCAGGAACCCAACTCTATGAACCTGGCAGCATGGCTCCTGAAGTCATAGAGTTTGGCCATCTCAATTTACCACAGAGGTGTATGGACATCCTAAAAGAATCCAGGAAACCAAACACAAGGCACTGTTATTTTGACAAGTGGAAGAGATTTGTTATTTGGTGCCAGAATAAACAAATCAACCCAGTTGATTGCACTCCTTCCAACGTTATAACGTACATGCTCCACCTGCTGGACGCATGTTTGGTTTTTAACTCTCTGAAAGTACACCTGGCAGCCCTCTCGGCTTACACCACATCCCATAACAAAGTATTGTGGTGGAAAGTACCAGTAGTTAAAGCCTTCATGGAAGGAGTAAAGAGACTTCACCCTCCTATTTCGAACCCAGCGCCAGGATGGGACCTCAACGTGGTGCTAGCTAAACTCATGGGCCCCCCTTTCAAACCCATGCATAAAAGTAGTCTCAAACACCTGACTTATAAAGCGGCCTTCTTAGTAGCCATTACCTCTATAAGAAGGGTCAGTGAAATTCAGGCTCTGTCAGTGCAGGATCCTTTCTTTACTATCCACAAAGACAAACTGGTTTTACGCACACACCCTAGGTTCTCACCTAAATTTATATCAAAGTTCCATGTAAACCAGTCCATCGAGCTTCCGGCTTTCTTCGAGAACCCGCAAAGCTCAGCTGAGGTGAAACTACACACCCTTGATGTGCGTAGGGCGGTCCTCTACTATGTAAATAAACCCAGACCGCTAAGGAAAACAGATCAACTGTTTGTCTCCGTAGCTACAGGCAGAGAGGGGGATCGCGTCTCTAAAGGCGCTATCTCGAAGTGGATTATCAACTGTATACAGCTGTGTTACTCTCTTTCTGAAAAGACTCTGCCTTTTACGCCAAGGGCCCATTCTACTAGAGGCATTGGGGCCACTCTGGCTTTCATTGCAAATGTTCCCCTCGACACCATTTGCAAAGCAGCTACTTGGAGCTCTATTCACACTTTTACTCAGCATTACTGCATTGACACTCATTCCAAGACAGATACACAAGTGGGACAAGCGGTTCTAAGACACCTGTTTGCTCATGACCCTTCTCACATCCCACCTCCTTCTTCTGGTACTGCTCGCTAATCTATGCACAGCATGTGATCTAAGCAGATTCCACAAGCCTCAGAAGGGATACATTACTCACCGTAATCGTATTTCTGATGCTTGTATCTGCTTAGATTCACATGCGACCCACCCTTCCTCCCCTCCGAGAGAAGGCGCATGATTGCTTGTAGTCTTACCTTTCTGTCTATCTGCTTGGATTATCTGTACTCACGCTACTCCTCATGCTTCCTCATGTCAGGAAAAAAAATACAATCTGAGGATCCTAGACGCGTGAGGGATCTTGGGTACAGTGGACGTCACACTAGGGATAGTATTACTGGCACGCCTGTGTCGACGCCCATTTTCGAGTTTCGAAAAACAAACTAATACTCCGCAGCTTCCACTAGATGTCGGCCTATGCACAGCATGTGAATCTAAGCAGATACAAGCATCAGAAATACGATTACGGTGAGTAATGTATCCCATATATATATATATATATATATATATATATATATATATATATATATATATATATATATATATATATATTAAATCCATTCTTGCATTCTTGTATGAAATGTACATCGTAACCATATTTTTCCTACTTAGGAACAATGCTATGTGATGCCACTTCCTATTTTGTCAAGGGGTGAAAGGTTGTGTTCCATCGCTTCACACAATATCACTTTGGGGTGGGGTCAAATTACATCACTTCCTGTGATGTCATCAGAACTCAAGGGTTGTATGATGTCACTTCCGCTACTCCTGCCATTTTATTGAAATGACGTCCCTGAGGTGCTTGGATGTGGATGCATTTAACAATCAAAAAAGGGTTTTAAAGATGATATGGCTTCTCACAGGTAGACAGTAAGGAGATGGTCTGAAGGGAGATATCAATATTTTGCACTCTGTAACTTTTCCATTTTGTAGTTTAATATGCCAAAATAAGTAGAGTTACTACAATCAATTCTAGAATTTATAAGAGTTAATTACCTTTAACCAGTTCTTTTTCTCAATATATGATATTGTGTGGATAATTCTCATTTTAAAAAAAAGAGGTTTCTGACCAACTGGTAGGGACCCTTTGTTGGATAGATCCTCTCCCCTGAAGGAGGGCCCATTCCCCGTGTCTGCGGCTCTCAACGCAGCTCTAACCAACCTTGACGTGGTGGATATATGGAGGGAGTTGCATCCTGCGGATAGAAGTTATTCTTTTTACTCCTCACCCCTTGCCCTGTTCACCTGAATCAACTATATATTTGTCGGGCGGACTCAGTTGGCGAATATAAGCAATTCAGTGTATCTGTGCAGAACCATATCGATGACTCCCCGCTAGAGGCGACATGGTGTTTGAGAGGCCCTAGACCCCCACCCCCATTCCAATGTGGTGTATGCCGGCTGACACTGATCAAATCTTCAGAGATAAACTGCAGTGGATGTTGGTATAATTCCTAGAACACAACGTGGGTAGTGTGGAGGAATGGAGTACAGTGTGGGAAGCCCTGAAGGTTGTGGTGAGGGGTGATGTTATAGCCAGTGAGGGTGGCATTCGCAGAGCACCTGAAGGTGGATCTGGAAAGACTGGAGGATGAAATTAGGGAAACGGAGGCCCGAAATTCGGGTCAGTACTCAAATGAAGTGGGTTTGGCGGAAATCAGAAGTTGCTGCCTTGGGGTGTGGGAGAGGTTATCTAAATACGATCATATGGCTAAGACTGCCAGGGCACATGCGGAAGGGGATAGAGAGGGTAGGCTTCTGTTGTGGCTCTGTAAGAGGGAGCAACCTTACCACTTAACTTCAGGGCACGGATGGGATCACATGCAGAACACAGCCGAAGATTAATAATTTCTTTGCTCAATATTACTCCCAGTTGTATAGCCACGAGGAGCAGGTCCCCACTGAAGATGTGATGGGGGCCTTATTTTATATCCGGCTTCCAAATTGGAAGAAGTGCAGCAGAGTGCATTAGACCAGCCCATCACGTAGGAGGAGGTGAGCGCTGCCATCTTGTCCCTTGCAACTAGGGAAACGCCGGGTAGCAATGGGGTCCCTCCTGAGTTCTATAAAACATATAATGCAACACTGACCCCGGTCTTTGAGGAAGCATACTCCAAAGGAATGCTGCCGGCAAGCATGCAACAAACTTTGGTTGTTCTGATCCCCCAAGTCAGGGAAACCCACAGAGAAATGTGAATCCTATCGGCCCCAAGCCATGTTAAATTATGATCTGAAGATAAGAACTAGAATATTGGTGGGCATAATGCATAGCGACCAGACCGACTTTATCCCTGGTCGGAGAACTGCCCTGAACCTGTGCCGATTGCAACATATTATAGCACAGACCAACGTGTCCCCTGAACTTTGTGTGCTGGTGTCTCTAGACGCGATTAAGGCCTTCGATTCGCTCTATTGGGAATGGCTCTTTGCAGTACTGCAGGAATTCGGGTTTGGTGAGCGGTTCATGTGCTGGGTGAAGGTTCTCTATGCATCCCCGACCGCGAGAGTCAAGTCTGGAAGACCGGTATCAGCAAGCTGGGACATATAAAAGGGAACACATCATGGTTGTCGGCTCTCGCCTAGGCTTTGTGCTGGCGCTGGAGCCTGTAGCAGTTTACTTGCGGCAAGAGTTTTTGGAGCGGGGGCGTCACACACCTAGTTTTGCTATATGCTGACGACATCCTCTTGTATGTTTGGGAACCGGAGGAGAATTTGCCGCTGATTATGGAGTTATTGGATAACATTGCTAAATTCTCAGGAATCACTTTCAGCAGGGAGAAATACTGTGCATTTCCAGTGGCAGGGCTCCGCAGGATTGTGGGCAAGGGTTTGCCGGGATTGGGGCTCCCCTGGGTGTTGGGATGCTTTACATATCTGGGGGTGCACATCATGCACACACCAGTGGACATGCATGCCCGGAACACAGTGGGGGATTTGAGGGGGTTTAGGAAATCAATGGCATTCTGCTCTAAGCTCCCATTGTCATTGATGGGCAGGGTAGTGGTCATGAAAATGATTGTCCTACCTAGACTCTTGTATTTCTCCACCAACATACATCACTATATCCCTGTCTCCTTCTTTCGCTTGCTGGATTCGCTGGTGAGAGGTTTCTCCAGCATGGGGTCTGGCATGGATTCACATGCTCATGAATATTCCCCGTCACCAGTCTGGGAATCCTCGGTACAGAAAAAATCAGTATCCGTTTCGTTTCTGATCTCTTTCCTAGTAGTAACCAATCACTGATCTCTGGGTCATACTGCCCACAGCCAATGACTGCCCTCTCCCTATGCCCCGCCTCCGGCAGCCATCCTCAGATTTTTACCGCACGTTCAAGTGTTGGGAGTCCTCGTGCTATAGCTCTCGAGCTTTTGCTGCTTTTTTGCGCTTTTTCAAAGAGAATTTCTAATTTTTCGGTTAAATTGAGCCTCAAACTCCACCGTCTTTACATCCAATCAACGGGGATCCGTTTCGGAAGCTTCTACGCCCCTCAAGGGTGAAGATTTAATCGAACTACGCTTTTGGAGGATTCCAGAAGTTTCTGAGGCCTACTCCGGACATGGCCCAGGAGAAAGGGAGCTCTACGCCCGGGAAGCTGTGTAGGGCCTGCCCTGGATGCCAGCTGCAGAACGTGTTCAAGGAAGACAAGCATTCCTTATGCCTCCACTGTCTTCACGAGGACAAAACCCACGTGGAGGAGGACTGTGCGTTTTGCGGGAACATGTCGGAGCGGACCATGAGGGACTGCCATCTTTGTCTCGCCAACTGGCTGGAGAGAAAGAGCCCGTCAAGTGAGAAGAAAAAGAAATCCGACCCTGTCTTCTAAGTCCTGTGAGGGCGCCCCGGCGACGGCGGCCCAGCAGAAGGCTAAGCACTGTGAGTCCGCGGGCACCGGGAGCGCCGAACGGTCGGGCTCCTCGGCTGCCAGGCAGGGCGCATCCTCCCCGGCACCATCGACCACTAGCCAATGCTCTGGCTCGGGTAAGAGGAAATCCGAGAACCCGGCCAAGCTTCTGGAGAGGCCCCGGTCGATCTCAAAGATTTCGGCTGATGGGGAGCGAGGCGGGGAGCCCTCCCCCAAGGTGAAGGCCACAAGCACGCAGTCGGTGACTAAGGCCTTGATTCTCCCAGCCAAGGCCTCCTCCGGGGAGGGCGCGGCAACCCTGGTGCAGCCTGCAGAGGTTACACCTGTGGTAGCGGCCCCGGGGCCCAGAGTCTCCCTGCCACCTCGGAGGGAGGCATCTTTCAAGCCCATCGAAAGAACCCCCATGAAGCCCCCGGCGGAGAAAGGGGGGGGGGGGCAGTGGCCATCGTGGATTCAGACACAACCTCCGAGGAGGAACTTGTCGAAGTCCCTGAGAGCCATGACGCGGGCATGGAGGAGGACCAGCCCGTCGAGAGGCATCCCGACTATGGGGACGACGGAAACGACGGCAGCGCCGACGGGACCCCAGACCAACCGTCGCGCCCGTCGCAACCAGTGTCGCAGGACAACTCGGTGGCCATTTTGATGGCAATTCAATACTTATGCTCTGAAATAAGGACTAGATTGCCTTTGCCCCCGACGGAGGAGCCAGAGCCAGGCCCGACGGAGGAGCCAGGGGCAGGCCCGTCGGGAAGTCCACCGCCCAAGAGGAGAACAACACATCCTCATGCACCCTTCCAGCCCTCGAGGCCTGCTCAACCTCTCCGTCCACGGTCCGCAGGGATGACACGGACCTCCCGTCGTCCCCTCCCCGGGCTTCCCCGCCCGATGATATTGGATCCTTCCATGCAATGATCTCCAGGGCATCCAAGCTTTTCCAGCTCTGCCCCGAAGAAAAGGAGGGGTTCCTCTATCAACATCGAGAGGCCAAGAGGAAGATGGTCCTTGCGGTACCCCTACCGGATGACATCTGGGACGAGGGGTTCTCCCTCCTCAAGAACCCGTCCACGATGCCTGCAAAAAGGGACCGATATGAAAAGAAGTACCGGGTCCCCGACGCGGCCCCTCTATGCCCTAGAGCACAGCGGACCCTGGATTCAGTCGTCTCGGCGGCAGCCAGGAAGAAGGTGGGGCGGGGGGGCATCGGCATCGACATCGACTTCACCGCCGGACGGCGAGGGGAAAGAAGCTCAACGCGATGGGACGACGAGTCATCATGTCGGCGGCGACAGCGATTAAGGGGGCCAACGCACTGGCTATCGTTGCCCGTTACGACAGGGAACTTTGCTATAAAATCGCTCCCTTGTTGGACTTCCTGCCGGACGACAAGAGGGCAGAAGCCCTGGAAATCTTGCAAGAAGGCGAGGTGGCGTCGGACCACGCCATAGCGGTGACGACGGACATCGCTGACACCGGTTTCCGGCAGTTGGGCAACGGTGTTTGCCTCAGACGGCACGGATGGCGTAAGGCGACAGATTTCCGTCAGGACGTACAAGCCAAAGTGTTGGACATGCCCTTCGACGGGAACAACCTGTTTGGGAAGACAGTCGATGAGTCCCTGCAAGCCATCAAAACGGACACGGAGACAGTCCGGGCCCTGGGAGTTCTCCAGCAACGACGGCCGTCCTTTCAGAACACCGGAGGCAAGCAAGGGGCCTCCAAAGGTTCCGGCAGCGGCTCCTCTACCTACCGTCAAGCGGCCCGTTCCTCGCCGCAGGCGGCCTATAGAGGACGGGGCAAGTCTAGAGGTTCCCGCCGCCGTCGCCAGGGAGGTCAAGGCGGCAAGGCGGCCTCGAAACAGGACTGAACCGACCGTGGCGTCGGGCCCCCACCGAAGCACCCCGGTGGGAGGCCGGCTGGCGAAGTTCGTCAGCGTGTGGGAGTCCATCTCCACCGACCGTTGGGTGCTGGAAACCCTGGCCCAGGGTCACGCCCTCGAGTTTCTGAAGAAGTGCCCTCGCGTGCCACCCGTGGCCAGGAAGGAAAACCACGTACCCCAGCTGCTGCTGGAGGTAAGGGCGATGCTCAAGAAAGGTGCCATCAAGCTCGTCCCAAAGAGACTTCGGGGCTCCGGGGTCTACTCAAGATACTTTCTCCTAAAGGAGAAGACAGGAGATTGGCGTCCCATCCTGGACCTGCGGCGACTGAACAAGTACATCAAGGCTCAGAAGTTCCGGATGGTCACCCTCCAGCACGTGCTGGGACAGCTGGAGGAGGACGATTTCCTGTCGTCGTTGGACTTGGAGGACATCCCCCATTCTAAAAGGACACCGGAAGTTCCTCAGGTTCGTGGTCCAAGGACGGCACTACCAGTTCAAGGCCCTCCCGTTCGGATTAAAGTCGGCACCCAGGGTATTCACCAAGTGCCTAGCACCGGTGGCAGCGTGGCTACGCCTGCAAGGGATCCACATCTATGCCTACCTGGACGACTGGCTCATCCGAGCAAGGACAAGGGAGCTTGCTGTAGAACACACAGCGAAGACCGTCCAGCTACTCACGGACCTGGGGTTCTCCATCAACTTCCCCAAATCCCACCTGGTCCCTTCGCAGGCCGCCCTGTTTCTGGGAGCAAAGCTCGACACAGTGGCACGGCTGGCCTCGCTGTCCGACGAAAGGACGAAAGCCATCCTGGGCAAGGTGCAATGCCTGCTAGCCACGGACATAGCCAGGGTAAGATCCATCGAATCCCTTCTTGGGATGATGTCCTCCTGCATCTATCTGGTACGCCTGTGCAGACTTCGAATGCGTCCACTGCAAGAGTTCCTCGACGCACGCTGGATCCAGGCGACGGGCAGCTTCGAGGACAGGATACCGCTCAGCGAGACCTTCCGACGAGCGATCCGGTGGTGGGGCACCCGCACTCATCTCACGGCGGACGCAGACTTTCAGACCCCAGCTCACCAGGTAACGGTGATGACGGATGCCTCCCTGGAAGGGTGGGGAGCGCATACCGGAAATCTCCACGCGGGAGGCCTTTGGCTCCCGGAGGAAAAACAGCTTCATATCAACATTCTGGAGCTCCGTGCAGTGTTTTGGGCCCTCTGGTCCTTTCTTCCGTCCCTCAAGGGCAAGGAGTGAGGATCTTCACCGACAACACCACCACGATGTTCTACATCAGGAAGCAGGGTGGAACCAGATCCCCAGCCCTGTCCAAGGAATCCCAGGATCTGTGGCACTGGGCGGTCGACCAGGGAATGTTTCTGGTACCTTTTCATCTGGCAGGCATAAAGAAAACCATCGCTGACTCACTCAGCAGGGAGCTGCACTCGTGCCACGAGTGGGAGCTACGCCAGGATCAAGTTGATCGACTCTTCAGGCTGTGGGGCAGACCCCAGGTCGATCTCTTCGCGACGGCGACAAACTCCAAGTGCCAGAGGTTCGCCAGCAGGTTCCCCCAACCGAGGAGCATGGGCGATGCTTTATCGTTCCCCTGGGACAACCTGTTCCTCTATGCTTTCCCGCCGTTGCCACTGCTACTCCAGCTCGTCAACCAGCTCAAGACGTCCCGGTGCAGGATGATCCTCGTCGCACCGGCGTGGCCAAGACGAGTCTGGTTCCCGGACCTTCTGGACTTATCGGCGTCCCAACCAGTCAAACTGCCCGTGGACGCGGATCTTCTCTCCAGAGAAGGAGGTGCCATTCTTCATCACGACCCGAAGTCGCTAAACTTGCAGGCCTGGCTCCTGCAGCACTAGAGTTTGGAGGATACGATATACCGGCCGACTGCAGAGAGGTTCTTGCAAAGGCCAGGGCGTCCTCAACTCTCAAGTGTTACGGACACAAATGGAAGAGTTTCTCTGTCTGGTGCCGGGCACAGAAGATTAACCCTCTACGGATTACGGTCCCTCAAGTACTGCCGTACCTACTGTCGTTGGCCAAGGCTGGACTAGCTCACGCCTCCATCAAGATACATCTGGCTGCCATCTCCAGATACACCAGGACAACTGGACGGGTGTCCTTGTGGTCTCATCGCCTGGTGAAGGAATTTATGAAGGGACTATTCCGCTCTTTCCCGCCGGTGAAGGCCCCAGCCCCGGAGTGGGAGCTCAACGTGGTGCTGACTAGGCTCATGGGGACCCCTTTCGAGCCTATGCATACGGCACCGTTGAAGTTCCTATCGTGGAAAACAGCTTTTCTTGTGGCCATCACCTCCGCACGGCGTGTGGGAGAGATTCAGGCCCTATCTTGCAAGCCTCCATACTTGACTTTTCACGACACGAGGGTGGTGCTCAGGACGCATCCCTCCTTCATACCCAAGGTGCCGTCGGACTTCCACCTCAACGAGCCCTTGGTGTTACCAGTTTTCTTCCCGTCGCCTTCGTCGCCGGCCGAGAGGACTTTGCACTCGCTGGATGTAGCTAGAGCGCTGAAGGCGTCCATTTCCAGATGGCTCTCCGGCTGTATCATGCACGGTCACCTGTTGGCAAACCGACCGCTGCCCGGCCATCCGAGAGCCCATTCGACCAGAGCGATCGCTGCTACCACGGCGTTCTTGTCTGGTGTGCCTCTGCTGGACATCTACAGGGCTGCTATGTGGAGGTCGACGCACACCTTCACGAAATTCTACTGCGTCGATCGGGATTCCAGGGAGGAGTCCAGGGTCGGCCAAGCAGTGCTGCGCAACCTGTTCGCCTGAAGGGCCTGGTGAGGAGGTAAGAGTTGCTTAATATTGAGCCTTTTGCCACCTCCCGTGGTTGTGTGTACTGCTATGTAATCTTATATTCATGAGCATGTGAATCCATGCCAGACCCCATGCTGGAGAAGGAAGAAGTTACTTACCTGTAACTGTTGTTCTCCAGCATGGGTCTGGCATGGATTCACATGCAAACCCTCCCGCCTACCCCTCTGCGGCTCTTCACTTGGTCATACTGCCCCTTTAGGTGCTACCAAATCTGAGGATGGCTGCCGGAGGCGGGGCTTAGGGAGAGGGCAGTCATTGGCTGTGGGCAGTATGACCCAGAGATCAGTGATTGGTTACTAGTAGGAAAGACAGATCAGAAACAAAACTGATACTGATTTTTTTCTGTACCGAGGATTCCTAGCATGACGACGGGGAATATTCATGAGCATGTGAATCCATGCCAGACCCATGCTGGAGAACAACAGTTACAGGTAAGTAACTTGTTCCTTCCTGTGGGCCGCAGCACGTCATAGGATTGCCCTTATGACACTGTACCTGCCTTACAGGGAAGGGGGTGTGCAACTTCCCTGTAAGGATTTAGAACGCTCCTACCTGGTTGCGCAACTGTTTTATTGCAAACTGGCTATTGGATTAAGCTATGTCCGAGACGCCACTGCTGCAACAGCTGGTGGCCCCTGCGCATCTTAAGGAGGTAGTGTGGCTGCTGCAGGACTGCCTGGTCTCTTCGCCCTTACTGGTCACTTTGGGAAGGCAGGTGTGACGTAGGACGCTGAAGCTATTGAAGGTTGTTTCCCCTTACTCACCTGCGGTCCCAATTGTGGCAGATGTATGCAGGAATAAGAGTGAGCTAGCGGCTGCGAGGAGGTGGGAAGGCTGGGGTGTTTCTGCATCAGGCGACATGTTTGATACTGGGAACTTTAAAGGACTGGATGCCATAACTGGGCTGACCGAGGTGCCTAGCGGGCAATTCTTGCGTTATCTGCAAATAGTGGGGGTGGCCAAATGGAAATGGGCTGGATGGCCTGATGAACCAGAAGAGACCCCGCTACTGTCCTTGATGTACTCTCTGGTGACGGCTGGCGTCCAGTGTCCAGATTGTACGGTAATTTGGCCAGTAGACCCAGTCCTCAAGGCTCCAAGTTGAATTCACGTTGGGAGTCAGACCTTGGGGCAGATATTGAGGAGCGGGAGTGGGAACACCTGCTCAGTTAGCCTAAGGAAATGTCCAAGAACCCTTTCTTCAAACTGATCCAACTGAATGTGCTGCACTGCACCTACATGACACATAACAAAGTAGCTACGTTTAATAGGGACAAACAGTCAATATGTCCTTGGTGTGGTGGCAAGGTGGCTGATCTGATGCATATGTTTTGGAGTTGCGTAAAGGTGCAGGGCTTCTGGGCTTGAGTTGAGCAGGCATGCTGGAGTTGTGAGATACACTTGGAGCCCGAAGGTGTTTGCTGGGGGTGTACCCGAGGAATGGTAAGCATAAACATGTTATTTAGTTTATGGACATGGCGTGCATCCTTGCCAAGCGGTGTATTGCCGTGTCGTAGAATTCGGTTGGGAGACCATAATACTTATGCTGGTATAGGGACTTTGAGACCTGGGCTGAACTGGAGACTAGGGTATGGTTCAGGTCATTGCAGAATCTGGATGTCAAGCCTGGTGGAACATATGAGTCTTGGAAAACGCTAGTTTGGGATATGTTTCACTCCTCAGATGATAAACCTCCTTGAACGCCCTCCTATTGTCTGTTGTGTTCCACTGCCTTGCAAAATAGCTGATCCGCTTCTGCAACCTGTGAGGCCCAGTCTGCAAGGTAAATAGGAGCATGAGCCCTGCCCTGAACAGAAGTAGCTGACTTCTGCATGGTTTATGTACTCGATACCTGACCACTGTGTTACTTAAAACTGAGACCTGGTTCAAATGCGTGGATTTAAACCCTGTTATTTTTGAAAAAGTTGGCGGATTGCTTGGACTGTCTGTTAAATCATGCTTCGCATAGACGCGCAAGGAATTCCTGTCTGTATTTCTAATATTTAAATACCAATAAAAAAATAATTGAAAATACATTTTGACCAACTGGTTTATTTGCTTGGTCAATTCAAGATCTTGTTGCCAATTTTTATATTTTTGGTGAGTAGTTAATTTGGACTTCAAATATAATATGAGGAGCGCATACTGCATTAACGGATTTAGATTTGGGCCCAAATAATGATTTCTGGTTTTCCCGGATTTAACTGTAAATGATTCTTCAGCATCCAGCACATTTACAATTTGATGGACCATCCTTTTTTATTTATTTGTGTGTGTGTGCGTGTGTCTCTCTCACACCATTACCGTCTTTCGACAGTTAAACCCTGGCGTGTGGCGATCTTGAACGAGATTGCCCAGAGGACCGGGACTCAGTGGACCTTTCACAAGGTGTCGAAAGTTGTCAAGTATTCGACTCATCTGTCGGCTGGGGCTTATGTGTTTGGTGGTGTGTGCTTTTGTAGCGCTGCCGCCGCCGGGTGTAGTCCCCACAACATGGCCGCTAGTCTGTCCCACGGGGTCGGGTGTCTGTGCTTGAGTAGCTGAAGCTACTCCAATGCCCTCACAGTCCGAAAATGCAGCCTCGCTACCATAGCTAAAGGCTCCCTTTACTTCCAGAACGGTCATTTAATGTCTTGGGCTTGAAGAGCCTGCACTTTCGACAAGACGTTTCGGGAGACAAAAATTGCAAACTAAGTGTTTGTCAACCCAGGGGAATTTACGATTACACTTAGGGCAAAATTTAAATGGTGTATTTTCCATAATTATGGGTTATGGAAATGGCAGCTGGGCAAACCAAGTGTAGGAAGGGGAGAATATGTATTCTAAAACGCCCTCCGCCCTCTCTCCCTACTGTCTGGGCCGAGGTCCGGGGCGTCCTTCCAAGGCCGTGCGGTCCGTCGCGATGGTCTCCGACGGGCAGTTTTCTTTCTTCACCAGCGCAGTGTTTCAGCAGAGGATGAAAGGCTAGAAAGAAAAACGATCGTAATTGTATAAAAGTCAATGGCTTCCCATAACAACAAGGTCTTGTGGTGGAAGGTACCGGTCATCAAAGCATTTATGGAAGGTGTAAAGAGTCTCCAACCTCCAATTTCTAACCCACCGCCAGGTTGGGACCTCAATGTGGTACTCGCTAAGCTCGTGGGACCCCCATTCGAGACTATGCACAAGTCTAGTCTCAAACACCTGACTTATAAAACTGGCTTCTTAGTAGCCATCACTTCCATAAGAAGGGTTAGTGAAAACCAAGCATTGTCAGTGCAGGATCCTTTCTTTACTATACACAAGGACAAGCTGGTTTTACGTACTCACCCTAGGTTCTCACCTAAATTCATCTCCAGATTTCATGTAAACCAGTCTATTGAGCTACCGGCTTTCTTCCAGGAACCCAAGAGCTCTACTGAGGTAAAACTCCACACACTAGATGTGAGGAAAGTGGTCCTACTACATAGACAAGATCAGACCGCTAAGAAAGACAGATCAACTGTTTGTCTTCATAACGCAAGGCAGAGAAGGTGACCGCATCTCTAAGAATGCCATCTCTAGGTGGATAGTCAGATGTATCCAACTCTGCTATTCCCTATCAAATAAAACACTGCCTTTCACGCCAAGGGCCCACTCCAGAAGAGGTACTGGAGCCACTCTGGCTTTCATTGCAAATGTCCCCTTAGAGAGCATTTGCAAAGCAGCTACATGGAGCTCAATACATACTTTCACTCAGCACTACTGCATTGACACTCATTCCAAGTCAGATACACAAGTGGGACAAGCAGTTCTAAGACATTTATTTGCTCATGAACCTTCTCACATCCCACTCCTTCTTCCACTGCTCGCTAATCTATGCACAGCATGTGATCTAAGCAGATTCCACAAGCCTCAGAAGGGATACATTACTCACCGTAATCGTATTTCTGATGCTTCTATCTGCTTAGATTCACATGCAACCCACCCTTCCTCCCCTCAGAGAGAAGGCGCATGGATGCTTGTGAGCTTGTCTGATACGTATCTGCTTGGATACAACTGTACTCACGCTACACCTAATGCTACCTCATGTCAGAAAAATAACAATCTGAGGGACCTCGACGCATGAGGGATCATGGGTACAGTGGACGTCACACTAGGGATAGTATTACTGGCACACCCTGTCGAAGTTCCTTTTCAAGTTTCGAAAACAGTTGCTATAAGTGGTACAAGGTTTGTGTAGCCATGTGCAGAAAGAGCTAGTGAAGAGGGGGCGCTGGAGAGCGAGCAAGATGGCGGCTCCCTTGTGAGCTCCTGTGAGGCTCCCAATTAATCCTGTGTAATCACTGCCTCCCTGATGTACTAATAACTCGCTCCGAGGAAGAAAGTGTCATTGTGTGAAGTCACATGCATTGGGACCAAAACCGAAACTGCTGATCCCTCAGACATCCCTATTTCTACGAGAGCACCCAGGCACACCAAGGCTTGAGCGCATTTCCACTCCCGGTGTGACCAGCCAAGTGCGGCGTATAGAGACAGTACAGGCGACGGACTACAGCACCCAACAAAGAAGGGCAGCGGCACCGCTACAGAGCCACTGCCACTTCCATAATCCAGCATCCAGCCGGGGGCAGGCAGCAGAACAGACCCGTAGGACGACCCCAGCCCAGCGTCACGACACTCGTGGACACCGCAGAGACGGACGCCAGACAGCGGGCCAGAGTGGGAGCGGAAGGCAGCAGCTCCGACTGCAGAGACGCTGCGGGAGGAGGAGAGGTCCCACTCAATGCCGGAACAATAACCCCAGTAACCGAGACCCACAAGGCGGGCGCCGGTGCACGCACCACACAGAGGAGAGAAGCCGGAGGCGACAGCAGCCAGAACAACCAGTGAGGTCTCCCGGATGGTGGCGCCGTGGACCCCCCAACACCTCTGTCCTGCCGGGAAAGGCTGGCAGGAGATCAACATCAGCAGCCCAGCCCCCCCCCGCTCCCTGCCTAACAACCACAACCCCCGGGAAGCGGCGGGCGATCCGTGGGCCACTGAAAGAGGATCCCCCAGTGTTCTGACTTGAGTGTCGTGTAGACCGATGAGACCTCCGTCCCCAAGTGACGCACAGGGGAACTAAATAGAAACCCGCTGTACGACCTTTGAGGCCACAGGTGAGAGATGTCTTCTCGGATCCACGGAGCCTCTTGGAACACCGATGCTGCTGTCAAGAGGGAATGAGGTTAAGTACCAGGCAAGCACAATACAATGAGGTAAACAAGTAACTAAAGTGTCTTACCTATCTGGTGTAATGTAGACCCAGGTGACCTAGTAGGGAGGTTCGAGGCTCATTAGATGCGGCGATCCCTGGAATGGTAGAACCGCAGGTTCAGCGTGGATGAAGAGTAGCCACCTGTGGGAGTCAGGGCTTGACTTGAATCCCCAGTAGGGAAAAGGCGTAGAAGATCAGCAAGGTACCAAGGGATGATCCAAAGACAAGTCGAGGTGCAGTCCTAATATCCGGCAACAGGTAAAGAGTTCCAAGCAAAAGTACCAAGGGGTGTCCGAGGGAGTCCGAGATAGAGTTCCGTGATCAAGGTAACAAGGAGCAAGTTGTAACGCCAAACAGTGTCCGAAGCCAGCTGAGAAGCAATGAGCGTTCTGTCTCTCAGACCTTTATACTGATCGCCCCTGGGTCATGTGACTTCTCTGGATCATGTGACGTCCACCAAGATCACATGGGGAACGCCGTAGTGTATCACGTGACTGGCGTGAAGACGTAAGGCCGCCCTTTCTGCTATACGTTCTCCAAGGCAGTTGCCAATGCAGAAAGGGTTGCAATCGAGCCCGTACACTGGTACGGAGTTTTCGGTTCTGTGGGTTCACCGAATCACTTGAGCCTCGAAGCTTGGGAGGAGATGTTGGGGGAATGTGGGCAGTGTTCTGATGTGTCGTGGCCTGGTGTGCAGAGGATCGCCTAACACCCAGGCAGGCGCACACAGAGCATGTGAATCCTGGCAAAACTAAAAGAGGAGGGAGGTAAATGCGGCTGCGGGTCGTGCCCGCCGCAGACCTGGTCTGCGATTTGACTGCCCCACCTCCCATCTGAGCCATGATCCCCCGCTGAGGAGCTGGACATCTGGAGGAACCCATTCAACTCCTTGTGACCCGCTCCCCTTTCCCGCAGTAAACACAGAGGACATCACGGGTGTGCAACAACATAGGCGCACAAGAAAAACACTATAAAACCTTCAGAAGAGAGACGCTCCGCTCCACTAAGCCCCCGACGATGACGGTGCACAACATAGCAAGAGGTACGCCCTCAGTCCAGTGTTGCCACCCACCGCAGACAGTGTCCATAGCCCAGAAAACTCCACACCTAGAGGCGCAAACCACAGGCCTCTGCAGTTGAACCTCCAGGAGACCCCACGATCTATCAGCTCACACGCCCCTCAACTAACCTGGGGGGAATCCAGAACCAGACAGAACCTGGTGGGGATCAACCTCTCAACACCCACTCCTATATATCCCCAAAACAGCAAAGGAAAAACCCAGGCCAGAGACAATCCACCAACTCACCACCTGAGCAACATAGGGTCCGTAGATCGGCGGTCACACGGCGTCCCTACAGAACCGACACCTACTACAGAATCTGCGAGCCTCCCACAGTGGCATCCGGTTCCTGTCCTGCCGAGCACTCCACCGGCGACCCAAAACCTGCCAATTCTGATCCCTCAAATATCCTATTCCATCACTGGAGATACGGGAACTCCGCCCGGCCTCGGACACACCATACGGTACCATACCTCTAGTACATCGCAAACCGCATCATGGGAAAAAACGACAAAACCCAACGCAAACTAACTTTCGAACCCGGAGCAGACACTAAGACACCTATGCCCGCCAGCAGACTGGCCTCACTCGTGCAAGAGGAAACACATAAAGACAGGCAGGAAGGTGCACCCCTTCAGAAGCTGGATATTGGAGATCCTTCTCGATCTGAAAGCTGGGATTGGACGCCTTGACTGCAAGATGGATACACTGTCTTCTAAAGTGGATCAACTGCAGCACCGTCTCGATAAACATGCAGACAGGCTTGATACAGTTGAACAAAGGGTCTCATGCTTAGATGACACCACAACAACGCTAATGGCCAAGGTGTCGACCCTGGAGAGCCAAATAAAAACTATGGCAAAGAATGAAGATCTAGAAGGGCGTTCCATGAGAAACAATATACGGCTGGTTGGGATAAGTGAACGGCAAATGCAGATGAGTATGGAAGATCACATCGAAAAAATATGTATAGCACTTTTCAGAGCTGAAGCACTGTCCAAAGTGTTTGTCGTGGAGGGAGACCACAGGATTCCAACCACCTGACCGATCCCGGCGGCAACCCCACACCCCATCATAGCTAAATTGCTTAACTATAAAGCACGGGACACCATTCCGGCTGGCCAGAGACAAAGGGGAGCATCAGTTTGTTTGGGATTGCGTCCAAATTTACCCAGGTTTCTCACCAGCTGTCCAGGCGCAAAGGAGGTCCTTTTCGGGGGTCAAACGCTGCCTTCAAGACAACCAGATAACCTACTCGATGCTGTTTCCCGCTAAACTACGGATCCAGCACGGTGGGAAGTTCCAATTCTTTGAGTCGCCCGAGGAGGCAAGCTCCTTCCTCAACCGGGTAGGCTGCAGACCCCCCAATAACCACAACCCAAGGCCACAACAAAGAGGACGGGCGGGAAGAATCCACCATGAAACAGCACACAGACATGTACTCCGAAACAACAAAGCTCAACAACACCATCAGGGAATCGCACTCCTGTATCAATAATGGAGCCTCTCACCTTGGGAGGCTACGAGCGCCCCATCCACAGCACCATTAATGGTTTCACTACCTGGGAGGGATACTTACCTCGGGCCAGTTGGGGGTTGCCAGTGCAGGGGAGGGAGTTCAGAAGAGGTTGGAATAATGCGCCTCCGAGGACCCTGCCTCCCACCACCCCACCCCCCAATCCTTCCCAATCCTATCGCTTTGTTGCACTATGAGAAAAATACCAAGAACTGTTGTCGCTCCACCATTGCACCACAAACGCTCTCCACGCCCGACACCGACAAACGCTTAACTTACTGCAATGCACACATGCCAAATTCAAGGTAATCACCTGTTACATTAGAGGAGGCAACCTCCCAGGGAAGAACGGCAAAATCCTCCAACACCTGAGGGGGACACAAAGCCGACGTGGCCATGTTACAGGAGACACATCTTCTCCCTGAAACGAGCTCCGGTGGGCTTGTGAGTGGGGCAGACACAGGTACTTTTCGTCGTATTCATCATATGCCAGGGGGGTCGCCATCCTTATTGCTAGGAAAGCTAACTTTAGCTTGATAAAATCCGAGAAAGACGAGGAAGGCAGAACGCTACTGGTGAGAGGGATCCTGGCAGAAAAGGAGGTAATTTTTGTGAATTCTTATGCCCCCAATGTAGATGGAGCAAACAATTTCAATTGGGTCCTATCTCAGCTCGAGGGCTCAGGCTCCGCAACAATCATCTGGAGGGGTGACATGAATATGCCGATCGACCCTCTGGACAAATCACACATCACCTCCGCTTGTCCAACCAAAGCAAACCTTCAGGTTCAGGAAATTTGCCGAGCATACAACCTGGTCGACGTGTGGAGACACACTAACTGGGAGGCCAAGGAGTTCACTTTCCACTCGGCTGTTCATGGCACCAGCTCGAGGATTGACTACCTCCTAGTGTCATCTCGGACCCCGTTCCAGTGGGTTATGTGCCAAATTCTTCCCAAGACTTTCTCTGATCATTCCATGGTAACTCTAGAATGCAGGCTGCCCACGACTAGACCAGGAACACCCCACTGGAGATGTAAACCAGGCTCACTGTCGGACCAGGTGTATGCTACTGAACTGTGGGAGGAAATCGAGGCTTTTCCGGCAGTCCATCAAGACTCTGTCCCCTCGGCAGGCATGCTCTGGGAAACTTTAAAATGTTATGTAAGAGGTGTATGTATGGCAAAGGAGAGCAGGATCCTGAAACCGATTAATCGCAAACTAGCCGCGAGTGAGAACCAACTAAAGGACCTAGAACTCAAATGCTCCAGCTCCGATAACCCAAGCATCATTAAAAGAGGAGCTTCTCAAGTTAGGAAACATAGCGTAACGAGAGCTGAAATTTCTAGGCCGCAGACACCAAATCCGCCAATATGGCGAGGGACAAAAACCCAGAGCCCTGCTGGCGTGGCTGATAGCTGCTGATAGGAAACCCGCCCGGGTTGAAAGAGTGCGTAATGCCCAAGGCACACTGGTTCACACAGAAGAAGAAATCAACACATTCCACTCTTTCTACCAGGAACTATACAGCTCCAAACACACCACTGTCCCCGAAACCCTACAAGGCTACCTGAATGACACTGAACTCTACTGGGTGGAGGGAGAACTCCGCGCACCACTTAATCAACCCATCTCCTTAGAAGAAATTCTGCAGGCCATCAAAAGTCTACTCAACACTAAAGCCCCAGGCCCAGACGGCCTGACCGGTGAATTCTATAAATCATTTGCAGCCATAGTTGCCCCGCTTCTCCTGCGCGTGTATGATGAGGCACTGGAACGCGGGACCCTACCACCAACCCTTCATTAAGCCAACATTATTTTGGTACACAAAACAGGTAAACCACCCAATGATTGTGCCTCATATAGGCCAATTTCATTAATCAATTTAGACAATAAGATACTGGCAAAAATCCTGACGGCCAGACTACTCCCTCTCATGCCAGGCCTGGTACTAGGGGAGCAAGCCGGCTTTGTCCCGGGGTGTAATATGACATTTGGCATCAGAAGACTGTTTGGTGTTATAGAAGCACTCGACCCCTCACGCTAAGCAATTGCGGTCCTACTCGACGCAGAGAAAGCATTCGACTCTGTCGAATGGCCCGATCTCCTCGTGTCCTTAAACAGATGGGACTGGGGAAATACTTCATCATATTGATCTCTCTCTTATACAATTTCCCCCGATCATCCACCATTCTTCGTAATTCGAAATCCATGCCCGTAGACCTGCAGCGGGGGACCAGACAGGGATGCCCACTGTCAGCTTTAATATTCGCCTTAATTATGGAACCCTTAGCATCACGGCTTCGCTCCCGTCAACTTCAGAGAGGCCTCACGCTCAGACCACATAAATTGATAATCTCCCTTTCTCCAGAATGGGGTCTGGCATGGATTCACATGCTCATGAATATTCCCCGTCGTCAGGCTGGGAATCCTCGGTAAAGAAAAAAATCAGTATCCGTTTCGTTTCAGATCTGTCTTTCTTAGTAGTAACCAATCACTGGTCTTTGGGTCATACTGCCCCCAGCCAAAGACTGCCCTTCTCTAAGCCCCTCCCCTGGCAGTCATCCTCAGATTTTTACCGCACGTTCAAGTGTTGGGAGTCCTGTTGCTATAGCTCTCAAGCTTTTACTGAATTTTGCGTTTTTCAAAGATTTTAATCTAATTTTTTCAGTCAATCGAGCCTCAAGCTCCACCGTTTCTACTTCCGATCAACGGGGACCCGTTTCGGAATTTTCTACGCCCCCTCAAGGGCGAAGTTTCGTCGAGTTACGCTTTTTGGAGGATTCCAGAAGATCTGAGGCCTACCTAGTGGACATGGCCCAGGGCAAGGGAAGCTTGACGCCCGCATCCAAGCTGTTGAAGCATGGAGAAGGACTGTGCGTTTTGCAAGAACTTGTCACAACAGACTGAGGGCTCGTTGGATCTGCCTCGCCAGCTGGCTGGAAAAGGGCCCAGCAGGTGAGAAGTCTGAGCAGTCTTCTAAGTCCTGTGAGGGCGCCCCGGCGACGAGGGCCCAACAGAAGGCAAAGCACCGCGAGTCCGCGGGCACCGGGAGCGCCGAAGGGTCGGGCTCCTCGGCTGCCAGGCAGGGCGCACTTTCACCAACACCATCAACCACGAGCCAACGCTCTGGCTCGGGGAAGAGAAAATCCTAGAACCCGGGTAAGCTTCCGGAGAGGCCCCGGTCGATCTTGAAGGAGTCACCCGAGGGGGAGCGAGGCAGTGACCCTCCGCCCAAGGTGGTGAAGGCCTTGATTCACCCGGCTAAGGCCTCTATCGAGGGAGTCGTGACGGCCCTGGCAAAGCCTGTGGAGGCTACCCCAGTGGAGGCGACCTCGGGGCCCTTTTTCCCTTCCACCGCAGAGGGAGTCCTCTTTTCAGCCCATCGATAAGACCTCCGTGAGAACCCCGGTGGAAAAAGAGGGGGGCGGTGTCCATCACGGACACGGATTCAGCCTCTGAAGAGGAGCTGGTTGGAGTCGTGAAGGTCCTCAGCAAGAGGTTCGAGGAGGTCCGTTCCCACGGGAGGAATCCCGACGAGGCGGACGAAGAGAGCAACGGTGGTGCCGACGAGCCCATGGAGGAGGAGGACTCCACCCCCCAACCGTCGCAGCCGGTGCCCGAGCCTCAGGACAACTCGGGGGCCATCTTGATGGCAATCCAAGCCTTATGTACGGAGATAAGGACGAGGTTACCCTTACCCACGACGAACAACCCAGCAGAACCGGGACCATCGGGAAGCCCTCCAGGCAAACGGAGGAGAGTTCATCCACCCCCGCCCTTCCAGCCTTCGCGGCCCTCTCAGCCTTCATCACCTTCCCTTGATCCTAGGGAGGAAATGGCAACGGATACGGCTACGACAGGGACGGATGACTACAGTGGTGACGACGGGATGGGCTTGCCATCACCACTCCCTCGGGACTCCCCGCCCGACGAAATTGGCTCTTGATTGCCATGGCCATGATTGCCAGGGCATCCAAGCTTTTCCAGCTCTGCCCCGAAGAACAGAAGGAAGGCTTCCTTTATCAACGGCGTGAGTCCAAGAGGAAGACCGTCCTCTCTGTCCCGTTCCTTGACGACGTCTGGGACGAAGGGCTGTCTCTCCTGAAGAACCCATCCACGACGCCCGCTAAGAGGGACCGGTACGAGAATAAGTACCGGGTCCCGGATTCCGCCCCTTTGTGCCTTAGGGCGCAGCCGACCCCGGATTCGGTCGTCTCGGCGGCGGCCAAGAAGAAAGCGGCAGGGGCGACGGCTTCAACTTCGACCTCCCCACCAGACGTTGAGGGGAAGAAACTGGACGCCATGGGACGAGCCATCTCGTCGGCGGCAACGACAAGGTGGCCTATGCCCTAGCGATTGTGGCCCGCTACGACAGGGAGTTGTGGTTTAAGCAAAGCGACTGATTTCCATCGGGACGTGCAAACCAAAGTTTTGGACATGCCCTTCGACGGGAACAACCTGTTTGGAAAGACAGTAGACGAATCTCTGCAGGCCATCAAGACCGACACAGAGACGGCTCGGGCCTTGGGAGTTTTGCAGCAACGACGGCCGCCCTTTCGGAACTCCGGAGGCAAGAAAGGTGCCTCCAAAGGATTCGGCGGTGGCTCCTCGACGTACCTCCAGGCGGCTCACTCCTCGTCGCAAGAGGCCTATAGAGGACGAGGCAAGTCAGGATGATCTCATCATCGCCAAGGAGGTCAAGGCGGCAAGTCCACTGCCAAGCAGGATGAACCGGCCGTAGCATCGGGCCCCCACCTGAGCACCCCGGTGGGAGGCCGGCTGGCGAAGTTCGTCAGCGTCTGGCAGTCCATCTTCACCAACCGTTGGGTGCTGGATGCCCTGGCCCAAGGGCACACTCTCGAATTTCTAAAGAAGTGCCCCCGCATTCCTCCCGTGGCCAGGAAGGAGAACCACGTCCCTCAACTGCTGTTGGAAGTAAGGGCGATGCTGAAGAAAGGAGCCATCGAGCTTGTCCCGAAGAAGCCCCCGGGCTCTGGAGTGTACTCACAATACTTCCTCGTCAGAAAGAAGACAGGCGGTTGGCGACCCATCCTGGACCTGCTTCGGTTAAACAAGTACATCAAGGCCCAAAAGATTTGGATGGTCACCCTCCAGCATGTGCTGGGACAGCTGGAGGAGGGTGACTTCCTGTCGTCGTTGGATTTGGAAGATGCTTACTTTCACATCCCCATTCTAAAAGGACACCGAAAGTTTCTCAGATTTGTGGTCCAGGGACGGCACTACCAGTTCAAGCCCTTCCATTCGGTTTGAAGTCGGCACACAGGGTATTCACCAAGTGCCTAGCACCAGTGGTGGCGTGGCTGCGCTTGCGGGGGATCCACATTTACCCCTACCTGGACGATTGGCTCATCCGTGCAAGGACAAGAGAACTCGCAGTCGAACACACAGCAAAGACCGTCCAACTGCTCACGGATCTGGGATTCTCCATCAACTACTCAAAATCCGCCTGGTTCCGTCTCAGGTCGCACTGTGTCTGGGAGCCAAGCTCGACACAGTGGCGCAATTGGCTTGTCATGGGCAAGATGCAGCGCCTGCTGGCCACGGAAGTGGCCAGGGTGAGATCCATCAAGGCCCTGATCAGCATGATGTCCTCTTGCATCTACCTGGTGCGCTTCTGCAGTCTGCGGATGCGTCCTTTACAAGCGTTTCTCAACGCCCGTTGGATACAAGCGGCGGGCAGCTTCGAAGACAGGATCGCTCTCAATGAGGCGTTCCGCCAAGAAATTTGGTGGTGGGGCACCCGCACGCATCTCGCCGCGGGCACAGACTTTCAGACCCCGGCTCATCAGGAGACTGTGACCACGGACGCCTCCCTGGAGGGATGGGGAGCGCACACCAGAGATCTCCACGCAAGAGGCCTATGGCTCCCGGAGTAGAGGTCACTCCACAGCAACATCCTGGAGCTCCGAGCTGTGTTCTGGTCCCTCAGGTCGTTCCTTCCGTCCCTCAAGGGCAAGGTGGTGAGGGTCTTCACCGACAACACCACCACGATGTTCTACATCCGGAAGCAGGGAGGCACCAGATCCCCTGCCCTATCAAAGGAGGCCCACGATCTGTGGCACTGGGCCGTCGCCCAGGGGATGTTTCTGGTGCCCTTCCATCTGGCAGGAATAAAGAACACCATTGCCGACTCACTCAGCAGGAAGCTGCGCTCGTGCCACGAGTGGGAGCTGCGTCAGGACCAAGCAGATCGACTCTTCCAGCGATGGGGCAAACCCCAGATCAACCTGTTCGCGACGGCGACGAACTCCAAGGGCCAGAGGTTCGCCAGCAGTTTTCCCCAGCCGAGGAGCATGGGCGATGCTTTCTCGTTCCTCTGGGACGGCCTGTTCCTGTATGCGCCCCCCCCCCCATTGCTGTTGCGACTCATCAACCAGCTCAAGAGATCCCGGTGCAGGATGATCCTCGTCGCATCGGCGTGGCCGAGGCAGATCTGGTTCCCGGACCTTCTGGACTTATCAGCGTCCCCCCCCAGTCAAATTGTCGATGGACGCGGATCTTCTCTCCAGAGAAGGAGGCATCATCCTCCATCACGATCCGGGGTCGCTGAACTTGCAGGCCTGGCTCCTGCAGCACTAGAGTTTGGAGGGTACGATATCTTGGAGGACTGCAAGGAGGTGCTTGCAAAGGCCAGGGCGTCCTCAACTCTCAAGTGCTATGGACACAAATGGAAGAGGTTCTCTGTCTGGTGCCGCACAGAGAAGATTAAGCCCCTACGGATTACGGCCCCGAGAGTGCTGCCATACTTGCTATCGCTGGTCAAGGCGGGGCTAGCTCATGCCTCCATCAAGATACATCTAGCGGCGATTTCCTGCTACACCAGAACTCCTGGGCGATCATCTCTGTGGTCCCATCGCCTGGTGAAGGAGTGTATGAAAGGAAGGTTTCCTTCATTCCCGCTGGTGAAGGCTCCGGCTCCGGCCCCGGCAAGGGAGCTCAACGTGGTGCTGAGCAGGCTCATGGGGCCGCCATTCAAGCCTCTGCATTCGACCCAGTTGAAGTACTTATCGTGGAAGACAGCGTTTCTTGTGGCCATCACCTCCGCACGACGAGTGGGAGAGATCCAGGCCCTCTCCTGCAAGCCTCCATACTTGACTTTCCACGAGACGAGGGTAGTGCTGAGGACGCACCCCTCCTTCATGCCCAAGGTGCTGTCGGACTTCCACCTCAATGAGCCCTTGGTGTTACCAGTTTTCTTCCCATCTCCTTCGTCGCCGGCCGAGAGGACTTTGCACTCGCTGAATGTAGCTAGAGCGCTGAAGTTCTACGTGGACCGCACAAAGAGTTTTCAGAAGACATCACAGCTGTTTGTGAACTTTGGACCTGTGAACCAAGGGAAGGCTCTCTCTAAGGCTTCCATTTCCAGATGGCTCTTCGGCTGCATCATGCACTGTCACCGTTTGGCAAACCGACTGTTGCCCGGCCGTCCGAGAGCCCATTCGACCAGAGCGATCGCTGCTACCACGGCGTTTCCTATCTGGTGTGCCCCTGCTGGACATCTGCAGGGCTGCTACGTGGAGGTCCACTCAGACCTTCACGAGATTCTACTGCGTCGACAGGGATTCCAGGGAGGAGTCCAGGGTCGACCAAGCAGTGCTGCGCAACCTGTTCGCCTGAAGGTGGGCCTAGTGAGGAGGTAAGAGATGCTTAATGTTGAGTTGTTGAAATGCTTAATGTTGAGCCTTGCCACCTCCCGTGGTTGTGCATGTGTGTACTGCTATGTATTCTTATATTTATGAGCATGTGAATCCATGCCAGATCCCATGCTGGAGAAGGAACAAGTTACTTACCTGTAACTGTTGTTCTCCAGCATGGGTCTGGCATGGATTCACATGCGAACCCTCCCTCCTTCCCCTCTGCGGCTCTTCACTTGGTCCTACTGCCACTTTACGTCCTACCAAATCTGAGGATGGCTGCCAGGGGAGAGACTTAGGGAGAGGGCAGTCATTAGCTGGGGGCAGTATGACCCAGAGACCAGTGATTGGTTACTACTAAGAAAGACAGATCAGAAACAAAACTAATACTGTTTTTTTTCTTTACCGAGGATTCACAGCCTGACGACGGGGAATATTCATGAGCATGTGAATCCAGGCCATACCCCGCTGGAGAACAACAGTTACAGGTAAGTAACTTGTTCCCTACTCAGACGACGTACTCCTAGACCCAAGCATAAACCTGAATCCCATTATGAGATTCGGCACTGTGTCTGGCCTGAAGATTAATCAGACTAAATCAGTAATATTCCCCCAGACGCCTCTAAGTTCACAGACTACTATGGGAAGATGCCCACGTTCAATGTCTAGGGATCTCAATGTCACTCGGCCACCAAGAGGTCTTCAAAGATAACTACAAGAAGGTACCGGGGTCCCTCCAAGCACAAATATATAGATGAAAAGCACTCCCACTAACACTGTGGGGCAGGGCCTCTCTGGTTAAAATGGTGGTACTTCCTAAATTTCTATACTTGTTTGCTAATATACACCTATTTCTACCACAGTCCTTTCTGAGGAGAGTCAGGAACCTAATCCTCGAGCTGATGTGGGCGGGTAAACCAGCAAGGGTGGCCTACACAAAACTCATACTACCGACTTGCCACGGTGGCCAAGCGCTCCTGGATCTAGAGATACTATTGGGCAGCCCAAGCACAGTTCCTAAGCTACTGGTACACCACTCATTTTATTAGACCACACGTGCGCAAGTAGAACAAGCCCTGGCGTCTCCGTCTGTGCAGGGCGATTATCTTAGGCCATTTCCCAGTGCACCAAGCCACGATGAATGTGGTTCTTACCACATATGCGATCTGGAAAAGGTTGGCACAGAAATACGGCTTCCACACCAGATTCTCCCCCCTGTTATCAATCAAATTCATACCAGGAATTCCCCTGACAGCGGAGAGGGTCTTCCACCAATGGGCAGAAAAATTAGAGCTATGGACCATGGGCGACCTCTTCATGGAGGGATCATTCATAACGCCGCAGGCAGCCAGGGAGAGAGGAGGCAGGATGTCCCTCGACATATTTGTATATTTTAGACTCCAGTACACCCTGCAGTCTTTTTTTCCCCAACCTTCCCACGACAACCTCCCACCTGGCAACTTTAACATAATGCAATCCAAGCACAGGGTGAAGGCAGACTTGTCTCAATGATATACAGATCCCTAATCGCGGACACAGTGCCCAAAAACACTTGCACAAAGGCAAGATGGGAAAAATCGCTACGAACTACGTTGTCGGACGAAGACTGCTCATACATTCTATGACAAACGCAAAAGGTGGCACTAAATACATGTTTCAAACAGATGCACTTCAATTATCTCCATCAAACATACTATACGCCAGCCAAAAAAGGTAGACAACGTCCTGATTCAGAAGCCTCCTGCGAGAGATGCGGCACTCCGGCCGCAAACTTTCTTCACCTAGCCTGGGACTTCCATGCTGTGTCCCGCTTTTGAACACAGGTTTTGCAGACAACCGCTGCAATTATTTGAGAGGACCCAACGCCTATCCCTACTGTAGCCCTCCTTGGACTAACGAGACACCTCTCCCCCGAAGTGAGAAAACTCGCAGATACTCTGCTGATACTGGCACGCAGAAGGGTGGCCTTGTCGTTGGGAAGGGGGCCAGCCGACCAGCTCCCACTCTAGCGAACTGGGTGAAAGACATCATGTACTGCAAAGACCTAGAAATGGAGTTCAATCAGAACACTACCTCTACATGCACGCCCCACCCCCCCTCCAACATTTGGGGACCCTATATCCTTTATCTAATTTGCTTATCAGACGACGACACCTCCCCAATCCAATCTCAAGAATCCCCCTAAATGGTCTTGCCATTCGCCTCGTGTGCAGATGAACCCAATTGGGAGTGACTCTACGAAGACACCATATCCTTTTGTTGCAACTGCTGTGGAACGGGAGGGGTGCCAGGGCGGGGGGAAATCTGGGGTGCATTTGTTGTTGCATTCACTTGGATGCTGTAATGTTGTTAACTGTTGAAAATCCAAAAATAAAGTTTACAAAAAAGTTTCGAAAACAACAACTGTAGTACTCCACAGCTTCCACTAGATGTCGGCCTATGCGCAGCATGTGAATCTAAGCAGATACAAGCATCAGAAATACGATTAAGGTGAGTAATGTATCATATATTACACATCTGTGTAGTTATGGTTAAGTTGCTAATCCCATAGGAAGAGCACTTTTTGGGCGGCTTATAACTTCGCTCTCCCTGGACGAATCCTCCCCAAACTTTGCAAAAAAAAGTATATGGCCGACTTGGAATGTTTTTGTACAGTTTGGTCAGGTTTGGTTCGGGGGGGGAAGGGGGGTCAAAGTTATAGTGGGGGTCCCAAAATGTCTTTTTTTCCCATAGACTGAATGGGGAAAAAACTTTTCTCGCACCTACACCCCAAACCGCTGGATGGATTTTCACCAAATTTGCGGCAGGAGCAGCGGCTTGCTCCCGAAAGTGTGCTTTTGTAAATTTGGTGAAAATCAATCCAGTAGTTTTTTAAAAAATGACCAAAAAGTAGGTCACAAAAAAATATGTGATATCTATGTCCGCTCCGCGGACACACTTCCCTGTTCGCTCTGCGGACAGTGTCTTGATTGGCTAATCGGATTGCGTCATGTCCGCAGACATGAGACGTGTTCGCTGGTTGGATGGTGAAGAGCGTGAAGTGCGTCTGATTTTTGGAAACGCCCGCCATCTTGGATTCGCAGACATTTGCCGGTGTCCGCGAACATCGCGGTAAAAACATGTTAAAAAACACAACATTGCATTTGTCAAACTTATCAAATAATCTCTGGGGAGGTGAGGGGTGATGAGAATGGGATGGGATATGGCTGCAAGAAGCAAAAAGATGGGTGTTTTTTGCCACGAAAGTCTGTAAACAGTTTGGATGTTCGCGAACAGTCCTGAGAAGTTCGCGAACACCTCAGAATTACAGGGTTGGTGAAATGAAGTTCTTGGATGGCTTATAACTTTGGCACCACTTAATGGAACTGCATGACATTTTGCATGTATATTTCTGAGCTGATTCTGAGTGAGTTTGCAATGTTTGGTGGGATTCTGTCATGCGGGGGCAAAATTAGAGGGGGTCCCAAAATCATGTAAAGGCTTATAAATGAGGTGCCATTTGACAAATCTACACTTAGTTTGGCAAACTGATAATAGATCAAGATATACATGTTTGTGCGACGTTTGGTGGGATTCTGTCAAGAGGGAGAAAAATTAGAAGGGGGGGGTCCCGAAATATTGAAAAGGGTTATAAATGTGGTGCCATTTGACAAATCTACACAAAGGTTTGCAAAAAGATTATAGGTCTAGATTTAGATGTTTTCGTAAAGTCTGAATGGATTTTGTCAAGTGGGGGCTAGGTTATATGACGATTGTATGTGCATACATTTGACACTTTTGAAAAAATAAATCGGGGGTGGATTTCCAGCAAACTTGCATAAGGAGCATTGGCAAAGACCTACAAGCATGGTTTTGCAAATGTGCCAGTGTTTTATTATTTGACAAGTGTCATAATGTAGCTACAAAAAAATAGCGGTATACCTTTAGTGACTGAGCGGTAGCCTGTGGCCATGGGCAGTGGCCAGATTTTCCGGGTTATGAAATAAGGTCATGATCCGGACAATCTGGCTACTGGTCATGACCACAAGGGACAAAACATTGGATTAAAGTGGCCATGTCCACCTGGGACTGGCTTTGTGGTAAAGTTATTCAAAATTAAGATAGTTCTGAAAGGGAAGAAAAATGTGCTTGTGGTAATATGGTCATAGGGTTCTCTTTTTCGCAAAGAGGGGCCCTGTATGGAACCCTCGCCTTCCCTTTCCATGGTGGCCATCTGGGAAAAGGATTTTCCTTCCTACACCGGCGGCGTCCCCCGTGTAGGAAGAAAAATCCTCTTTTTTAGCACCTCGGGTTCCCGCTTTGGGAACCTAGGGTGCTAATGGCCTTCATCCCCCGTTTCAGGGGCTGGAATGGGGGCATAGTGGTCCAGAGACCTTGTTATCCACCCTTGCTTCGCTTGGGCTGATAATTTGGGCTGCTGGGCCGGTATCCACTGTTCCAGTCCCTGGAACGGAGGATGAACGCCACAATATTCCCATTAGCATAACACAAAATGCAAATGGAAATGTTGGAAAATCTTATTGAGTCTATGTACTTTACTGAGAAATATAAAGTAGATGGAGTCTATACATGTTTTTTCAGTTCTATTTTTTAACTGTGAAAGGTGGTTCCTAAAGGAATATGTCTTTTGTTGTTTTTGGATGTATTTTTTTGGGCAGGAGATCTGAGAACGAAAGTTGAGGAGGGAAATGAGGGAAGAGGAACCAAACACTAATATGGAGGGGTAGGTGGACAAGGGAAAATGTTGTGCGTGTGTTATTTCAAAGGTAGGGGGCAGTGTTTCTCATGCTCCTTGATTACAGCAGTGGTGGTGGCTCTTGGGGAGGAGGGATGGCATTAGCTGATGCCATTTTAAGATCAGTAGCAGTTTTGCTAAAAGTATGTACTGTGTACTAGATTGTTAATGCATAATGAGTATGAATAGGTGTTGGAGCAGTGCAAGGGAAATTTTGAAGTTGAAAGTTCCTAGATAGAAAATGCAGTTCTGAACTGTCCGCGAAGCAGAGATCTGATCATGAAGTGCGGACGGGTTCACGGACACGTCATCATGCCGCGTGCCAGCGTATGATCATGTGGCACTTTCCGGAAGGTCCGCTATGAAGTCAGATGTTCGTAGACGTCCACTGATGCAAAACTAGCTGAAATAGTTGCAAAAAGTGTATAGAAGTGATTCTAGAAGGTGGGAAATAGCAGAGTTTTAAGGTGACACTTGTAAATTGGACACAAATATTGCTATATTAGGTAAGTATGATATTAGTAAGTTGTAAGAAAATAGCATGCACTGGTAAAAACCCATGAAATTCAATGAAAAAACTTTGTTAAAGGGACGTTATGGTTAAGTTGCGCTACTAAAAACCTATGAAATTCAGTGAAAAAACATTGTTAAAAGGACGTTATGGTTACAAGTAAAATCGAAAAACACCTGAAATTCACCAGTTATGGTAAGCTAAGCAACCATAACCTGCACCACCACCATGCACTGCTAAGACTAACACCCAGGACATCAAAGATGACATCACAAATATCATTGATGACATCACTGATGACATCACATGTGCATTTACTTTTCATACAAGGGTTTGTGAATGTAATGTTGGCAAAAAAGTATCAGGGATTATCGGGAGATGTGTAATAAACTACATACTTATTACGCAAAGTAGTGTTCTAAAGAACATTCCATGGAAGTGTTCTTTCTAGTACAGGAAACTACTCATACAAAAATGTAGGTATTCGCTGCAGCATACACCATAGAGGTGCAATAGTTGGAATTTTTCCAAAGCTATATAATAAAACTGTGAATGTTTCTGTATCAGACTTTTCTGTACTATGAAACAACTCAGTAGCTAATAATGCATCACTTACTACATATTTCTACTAATACACAATACACAAAAAACATAAATAGACTACAATGCATACAAATATGGGGCTTATATATGGAGAGTAAAGTAAGCAAGCAAGAGGCAGTATCATTAGCAACTGTGTATAATCTACATGATTGTATTCACGCACAAAAATGATTACTGTGTTTCAGGCCTTCTTCTTCCCCTATATATGTACATCATAAGATGCAATTAAATTCTAAGGAAAGTAGTGTAAGAACATGTGAGAATAGCGACCTCTATAAATGTAATACCGTTTGAATTTTAGGTTTCTGACTGTCAGTAAATTAAACCACCTGGCCTAGATATGGCAGTGAACAAAAAAGAAGAGGCTAGACATGTGATGTCATCAGTGATGTCCTGGGTGTTAGTTTTAGCAGTGCACGGTAGTGGCGCGAGTTATGGTTGCTTAGCTTACCATAACTGGCGAATTTGTTTTTTAAAAATTTTACTTGTAACCATAACGTCCTTTTAACAATGTCTTTTTTACTGAATTTCAAAGGTTTTTAGTAGCGCAACTTAACCACAACGTCCCTTTTAACAAAGTTTTTTCATTGAATATATATATTTCTCCAGCATGGGGTCTGGCATGGATTCACATGCTCATGAATATTCCCCGTCGTCAGGCTGGGAATCCTCGGTAAAGAAAAAACCAGTATCAGTTTCGTTTCTGATCTGTCTTTCGTAGTAATAACCAATCACTGGTCTCTGCGTCATACTGACCACAGCCAATGACTGCCCTCTACCTAAGCACCGCCTCTGGCAGCCATCTTCAGATTTTTACCGCACGTTCATGTGTTGGGATCCTCGTGCTATTGCTCTCGAGCGTTAGTGCTATTTTTTCGCGCTTTTTACAAAAAACTTCGATTCTTTCGGTCAAAAGAGCCTCATGTCAGGTTTCGTGGGATTTGGTTGAATGTGGTAGAATGAGGATATGATTAACATAAAGTATGGTTTGGGCCTTAACTTTCTGTGCAGAGTGTGGAGAGCTTCCCAAGTCAAAATGGAGACTTCCAAAAGGATCAGTGATTGGTCAGAAGTAACAGAAAGGCATTGTTGGAACATTCTAAACCGCCTTTCATTGTCAGAAGCCCAGCTGGAAGGTCCTATGTTTGAAGCTCTGAAGATTTAGAAAACTTTAGTTAGGCCCTTGTGCCTAAAATTAGTTATTTTGGTTCTGGAAAGTGTTGGAGATTTAAGAAGAAACTTAGAAAACGTTCCGGTGAAAGAAAGAAGCAAGCTAAGTGAATTCATTATCTTTTATGGATCTTTGTGATTTTCAAGCAGGAGTTAAATATTAATTCCATTAAATAACTTGTTCCTGTTTTTATTAGTTTTTGTTAAAATAGTAGTTCATTTCGTTCTTTCATGAATCTATTTTTGAACTTCTAGAACTGTATTTAAATTTACTGAACTGCGTCACATTTTTTGCAATTGGCTAGTTGGAGTGTGGAGGTCTGTTTATCATTTTAGCGTCGTGTGTTTTTTCGGCCGTATAAAATATTGAGTATTGTACCCTTTTTTGGTAACAGTGCTTTTATTAGCGTCGGACTAGCGTTAGAAATCTTACACTGCCTGCGCAAGTGACAGTGTGGTAGCCATGCGACTCTGAAGCGTTATGTTTAATTTACTAACATTCTAACCTGGCGCGTGATCATCACTGGGCTGCCTCTTCAAGGATTAGTGTCCGGAACTGAGGACTTTCTCCTTCCTGTTTGAACACTTCATATTAAGAAGAGTGGAATACTATTCATTTACGCATGCGCCCATGCCAGTTTCAGTTTTGAACTCATTTCCTTGTTTTTGTGCGCTTCCATTTTAGAAGGAGTAAACAATATCTTCACGCATGCGCATATTCTGGTTAAAAGAACGCTTCTTTTATGAGCGATCATCTTTGCCAGCAAAAGATCCAATTAATGAACACTTTTATATATTCAGGAAACAAACCATTTTAACTTGAATAGCCAGAGTGTCATTTTTGGAATTGGTATTGAAGCAGCTAGAAATCATCAATACAAACTACATGTATAATATTTCCAGCGGGTTGTTTGGGTAAATGACATTGGAACTGCTTGAAGATTAACTCATTAAACTGAGAGAGATTAGCAGCTTTTTCACAACCGAATTGAAGAAATTAGTAAGAGCATCTGAGACTCTATTTTTCTGTTTTCTTCATTTGAATTCACACACACGTCCTCTAAGTTATTCACAGAGGATAATCAGGTATGGTGGCGTGTTTATTTACTTAATATTATAACGAGAAGTCAGAGCCAAGGAATTCAAAGGTTAGTGACTAAAGTGAATTTGTTGTTATTTTCACCAACAGGTTGACAGATAAAGAAGCTGAGCAAAACCTGAAGTTTATTATTTTGTCCCATTTTCCCCCTTTCCCTTGGGGGTGCTCTCAACTGAACTGTTTGATACCAGTTAAGAGGTTAGCATCCAAAGGGGGCTGCGGGGGTTCAGCAGCTTCCGGGGACAACATCAGATTTGAGAAAGCCTGACAGTATGAAAGGCCAGAAAAAATAGTCCTCCTAAGCTGTCATGAACCCCGAGTTCTCAATGGAAGCGTTAAGTGTTTTAGTGAGGGAATTACAGGAAGAATTAAAGGTGGCATATCAAGAGAATAAAAAATTAGGACAACGAGTAGATGAGTTAAGTGAAAAGATGGCACAGACGCAGGGAATTGGGAGAGAAGAATTTCCCCCGGAATTGGTAAGGGTTGGTGAGGAGAGAGGTGTGGGTAGAGGTGATGGGGCAGAGGGAGGTTTTAGGGCATTAGTTATGCCAGTACCTTTGGCAGCTCCAGAGCGTTACTACGGAGATTCAAGTAAATTTCAGACATTTGTAACCCAATGTGAGTTGCACTTTCTTAGTAGGCCCGAACTATTTCCTTCTGATGCTTCCAAAGTTACTTTTATGATGTCTTATTTATCTGGAGAGGCTTCTACTTGGGCAGGTTTATTGGTCAGGCAGAAGAGTTTATCTTTAAAAAATGTTTCTCTTTTTATGGAAGAATTTAAGAAAATGTTTGATAAAAGACAACTGTCCTTAGAAATTGATGGTGAATTATTAGATTTGCGTCAAGGAAACAGAGACTTGGTTACATATATCACACAGTTTAGGTCTTTGGTTTTAGAATCCCAGTGGCCAGCAGAGAAGAGGTCTTCTCTTTTTTATAGAGGCCTCAAGGAGGAGTTGAAGGATGCCTTGTCCAGTGTAGTCCAACGCCCTTCTTCTTGTGAGGAATTGATTGATTTAGTAGTTCAGTTGGACTATCGTATAAGTGAAAGGAAAGCAGAAAGGCGTCGTTGTACTCAGGGGGAGGTGAGGTCAGTCATTAGAGGAGAGCGTTCAAAGCTTGAGGTGGGTAGTAAAGAAGTGAAACCAAGGGTGAATGATCAACAAATTAGAATAAAAGGTCCTTTATCAAAAGAGGAAAAAACTAGGAGGCGTGAGAATAATTTGTGTTTATATTGTGGTAGGGGCGGTCATTTTTTAGGAAATTGTCCCTTTACACCCAAAAAATTTTCATCAGCCGGAGGAAAAGCACAGCAGGTTGCAAATACAGTTCAGTCAGCGGTTCCACATATAACTGTAAATGTATCCTTGTATTTGAAGGAGGAAAAGAAAGGGTATGGACCGGTAGTGATTGATTCAGGAGCCACCGGGAACTTTATGGATTGGGGAGTAGCTAAGGCATTGGGAATACCACTAGTGAGGAAGGAAGTTGTGGAACAAGTTCGGGCTGTAGATGGAACTTCTCTTTCATCAGGTCCTATAACTCATGAAACTGGTGTCTTGGTTATGGAATTACTTGGAGGTCATAGAGAAGAAATCTCATTTGATTTAATTGATACACCAATTTTGAAAATAATTTTAGGCATGCCATGGCTAACCTTGCATAATCCTCACATTGATTGGAGTAGACGAGTGGTAGAATTACAGTCTAGTTTCTGTTTAGAAAATTGCCTTTTGAAAGGTAATCCTGGGAGGGAAGAAACACAAGGTTTAGTTTCCTCTTTTCTGACTGATGCAGGTATTACAGGACATAATATAGGAGCGGTGTTAGGACATCTTCCGGAGTGTTATCAAGGGTACAAGGAGGTGTTTGATGAAAAGGAGGCAGGAGAATTACCTCCACATAGGAGTTTTGACTGTAAAATTGATTTGGAGCCCGGGGCGGTTTTACCAAGTAGTCGAGTGTATGCATTAACTGAAAAGGAGAATGATTATCTTAAAGAGTACCTTGCAGAAAATTTGGCTAAAGGTTTTATTCGTCATTCTCAATCTCCAGCCGCATCTCCATTATTTTTTGTACCAAAGCCAGATGGGTCTCTCAGAACATGCATTGATTATAGAGCTGTGAATAGAATTACAATCAAAAACAAGTATCCTCTCCCTCTAATTTCGGAAATCTTGAATCAGGTCCAGGGAGCCACAATTTTTTCCAAACTAGATTTACGTGGTGCCTATCATCTGGTGAGAGTCCAGGAGGGTGATGAGTGGAAGACGGCATTCAAAACCCGATTTGGGCTTTATGAGTACTTGGTGATGCCTTTTGGTTTATGCAATGCTCCAGCTGCCTTTCAATTCTTTATGGATGAAATTTTAAGAGATTTTTTAGATATATTCGTAGTAGTATACATTGATGATATTTTGATTTATTCTCAGGATTTAGAGTCGCATAAAATTCATGTGGGAAAGGTTCTACAAAGACTCAAAGAGAATCATTTGTTTGCTAAATTAGAAAAATCTCAGTTTCATACTAATTCAGTGGAATTTTTAGGATACATTGTTTCTCCCAAGGGATTGGAGATGAATCCGAACAAAGTTCAAGCCATCACGGATTGGCCAACACCAACGAAAGTAAAAGAAATTCAAAGCTTTTTAGGTTTTGCGAATTTTTATAGAAGATTTATTGAAGGATTTTCTCGATTGATTACTCCCATAACAAAACTTTTAAAGAAAGGTGCCAAATTTGTGTGGTCGACAGAGGCAGAGGAGGCATTTCAAGAATTAAAGAAAAGGTTCAGTTCGGCCCCTATTTTAATTCATCCAGATCCATCTCAGCCTTTTTATGTAGAAGCGGATGCATCGAATCTTGCCATGGGGGCTGTTCTTTCTCAGAGACATCGAGAGACCGGACAACTTCATCCAGTGGCTTACTATTCTAAAAAATTCTCTATGGCAGAACAAAATTATACGATCTCAGATCGAGAATTATTGGCAATCAAGTTTGCTTTTGAAGAATGGAGGCATTTTTTAAAAGGAGCAAGACATACAGTGACTGTGTTAACAGACCATAGAAATTTGCTTTTTCTGAAATCAGCCAAGACTCTCACACCAAGGCAGTTAAGATGGTCATTGTTCTTTGCTGATTACGATTTTGTAGTGACATTTAAGCCAGGTAGGCTTAATGGAAAGGCTGATGCTTTATCACGTCAATTTCCTGGAAGTGAGATGGAATCAGAAAAGGAGATGATATCCATTATCGATCCATGCTGTTTTATTTCTGCCGGAATACAGAAAATTGAGGATGTTGAGGAAGAAGTTCGAAAGTCCATGTCAATTGCACAAATGGAGGAATGGGTCCGAAAGGATCCGGTTCGAAAAATTGAGAAAGGATTGCCGTTCTTTGAAAATAAACTTTACTTACCTATTTTGGAATTGAGAGAGAGAGTAATAAGAGACTGTCATGAATCTATGCTGTCCGGACACCCAGGTTTTAGAAAGACGCTAGAATTGGTCAGGAGGAGCTTCTGGTGGGAAAAAATGCGTCAGGACATCTTAAATTTTGTAAAAACTTGTGCTATTTGCGCTCAAATGAAGAGTCAAACCGGAAAACCAGTCGGGTTGTTGGAGCCGTTGCCTATTCCACCTCGTCCTTGGCATACAATTTCCCTGGACTTCATTACAGATCTTCCTTGTGACAAGGGTTGTACATCTATTCTAGTTGTGGTGGACCTCTTGTCAAAAGAGGCTCACTTTGTTCCAATGGAGGGAGAGGTTACTGCAGACAATTTGGCCAAAGTCTTTTTGCGAGAAATAGTTAGACTGCATGGTCTGCCTAATCAAATTATCTCAGATAGAGGTCCTCAATTTATTTCTAGATTTTGGAGGGTTTTTTGTAAGGATTTGGGTGTGGAAGTCAGTTTATCATCAGGTTATCATCCCGAGACCAATGGACAAGTAGAAAGAGTAAATCAAGAACTGGAGAAGTATTTGAGGTGTTATCTACAGGCAGGGGAAGAATGGGTGGATTTGATTTGGCTTGCCGAATTTGCTTATAATAATTGTGCTAAAGATTCAACTAACATGTCTCCATTTTATCTTGGAAGAGGTTTTCACCCACGGTTTTTAAGTTTTGAAATTACTGAAGAGTCAGAAAATCCTGGAGTTGAGGTTCGATTAAAAACTATGAGAAAAAATTTGGAAAGAGCAAAAAGGGTACTTTTCGATAGTAAACAGAAGTACAAAAGATTTGTAGATCAAAAAAGGAGGTTGGGTCCTAAATATAAGGTTGGTGACTTGGTTTGGCTTTCGACGAGACATTTGAGAATTAAGGGCAAAAACAAATTTACTCCACGTTTTGTAGGTCCATTTAAAGTAGAAAAGATAATCAATCCAGTGTCAGTACGGTTAAAACTACCTACTTCCTTGAAAATACATCCAACTTTTCACATTAGTCTATTAAAACCTGTGATTCCGGGGACTAGAGTTGTACATCCACCTTCACCAGTTCAGTTAGAGAATTCATCCGAAGAGTTTGTGGTGAAAAGAATTGTAGATTCCAGGAGGTTAAGAGGGAAACTACAATATTTAATAGACTGGGAAGGTTTCGGACCTGAGGAACGTACATGGGAAGACGAGGTGAATGTGCATGCACCACAATTAGTCTCAAAATTTCATAGAAAGTATCCTTCTAAAGTTGGCCCTGGGACAGGGCATTAAGGGGGGGGTACTGTCAGGTTGCGTGGGATTTGGTTGAATGTGGTAGAATGAGGATATGATTAACATAAAGTATGGTTTGGGCCTTAACTTTCTGTGCAGAGTGTGGAGAGCTTCCCAAGTCAAAATGGAGACTTCCAAAAGGATCAGTGATTGGTCAGAAGTAACAGAAAGGCATTGTTGGAACATTCTAAACCGCCTTTCATTGTCAGAAGCCCAGCTGGAAGGTCCTATGTTTGAAGCTCTGAAGATTTAGAAAACTTTAGTTAGGCCCTTGTGCCTAAAATTAGTTATTTTGGTTCTGGAAAGTGTTGGAGATTTAAGAAGAAACTTAGAAAACGTTCCGGTGAAAGAAAGAAGCAAGCTAAGTGAATTCATTATCTTTTATGGATCTTTGTGATTTTCAAGCAGGAGTTAAATATTAATTCCATTAATTAACTTGTTCCTGTTTTTATTAGTTTTTGTTAAAATAGTAGTTCATTTCGTTCTTTCATGAATCTATTTTTGAACTTCTAGAACTGTATTTAAATTTACTGAACTGCGTCACATTTTTTGCAATTGGCTAGTTGGAGTGTGGAGGTCTGTTTATCATTTTAGCGTCGTGTGTTTTTTCGGCCGTATAAAATATTGAGTATTGTACCCTTTTTTGGTAACAGTGCTTTTATTAGCGTCGGACTAGCGTTAGAAATCTTACACTGTCTGCGCAAGTGACAGTGTGGTAGCCATGCGACTCTGAAGCGTTATGTTTAATTTACTAACATTCTAACCTGGCGCGTGATCATCACTGGGCTGCCTCTTCAAGGATTAGTGTCCGGAACTGAGGACTTTCTCCTTCCTGTTTGAACACTTCATATTAAGAAGAGTGGAATACTATTCATTTACGCATGCGCCCATGCCAGTTTCAGTTTTGAACTCATTTCCTTGTTTTTGTGCGCTTCCATTTTAGAAGGAGTAAACAATATCTTCACGCATGCGCATATTCTGGTTAAAAGAACGCTTCTTTTATGAGCGATCATCTTTGCCAGCAAAAGATCCAATTAATGAACACTTTTATATATTCAGGAAACAAACCATTTTAACTTGAATAGCCAGAGTGTCATTTTTGGAATTGGTATTGAAGCAGCTAGAAATCATCAATACAAACTACATGTATAATATTTCCAGCGGGTTGTTTGGGTAAATGACATTGGAACTGCTTGAAGATTAACTCATTAAACTGAGAGAGATTAGCAGCTTTTTCACAACCGAATTGAAGAAATTAGTAAGAGCATCTGAGACTCTATTTTTCTGTTTTCTTCATTTGAATTCACACACACGTCCTCTAAGTTATTCACAGAGGATAATCAGGTATGGTGGCGTGTTTATTTACTTAATATTCTAACGAGAAGTCAGAGCCAAGGAATTCAAAGGTTAGTGACTAAAGTGAATTTGTTGTTATTTTCACCAACAGGTTGACAGATAAAGAAGCTGAGCAAAACCTGAAGTTTATTATTTTGTCCCATTTTCCCCCTTTCCCTTGGGGGTGCTCTCAACTGAACTGTTTGATACCAGTTAAGAGGTTAGCATCCAAAGGGGGCTGCGGGGGTTCAGCAGCTTCCGGGGACAACATCAGATTTGAGAAAGCCTGACACCTCAAGCTCCACCGATCCTACATCCGATCAACGGGGACCCGTGTCGGATTCATCTGTGCCCCTCAAGGGTGAAGATTTCGTCGAGCTACACTTCGGAGGACTCCAGAAGCTTCTCAGGCCCTGTCTCGGAGATGGCCCAGGAGAAGGGAAGCTCGACGCCCGGAAAGCTGTTCAGGGTCTGCCCTGGATGCCAGCTGCAGAACGTCTTCAAGGAGGACGAACACTCTTTCTGCCTTTACTGCCTTCATGAGGACAAGACGCACGTGGAGAAGGACTGTGCGTTTTGCGGCAACATGTCGGAACGGACCATGAAGGACCGCCATCAACGTCTCGCCAACTGGCTGGAGGGTAAGAGCCCGTCTGGCGAGAAGAAGAAGAAATCCGAGCGGTCTTCTAAGACCTTTGAGGGCGCCCCGGCGACGGGGGCCCAACATAAGGCCAAGCACCGCGAGTCCGCTGGCACCGGGAGCGCCGAACGGTCGGGCTCTACGGGCGCCAGGCAGGGCGCACCCTCCCCGGCACCATCAACCACGAGCCAACGCTCTGGGTCGGGTAAGAGGAAGGCCGAGCACCCGGCGAAGCTCCTGGAGAGGCCCCGGTCGAGCTCTAAGGCAGAGGAGGAGCGTGGCAGTGCCCCCTCCCTCAAGGATAAGGCGGTGAGCGCACCTAAGGTGGTGAAGGCCTTGATCCATCCGACCAAGCCCTCTATCGAAACGGTCGCGGCGGCCCTGGCTCAGCCTGTGGTGGCTGCACCAGTGGTGGCGACCTCAGGGCCCAGAATCTCCCTGCCTCCTCGGAGGGAGTCTTCCTTTGTGCCCATCGATAGGACCCCCGTGAAACCCTCCGTGGGGAAGAAGAAGGGGGGGCAGGGCGTCGTCGTAGAGTCGGCCTCAACCTCAGAAGAGGAGCTGATCGAGGTCTTAAGCCACGGCCTAGGCGTGGAAGAAGGCCAGCCCGTCGGAATGGACCCCGACGCAGGTGACGACGACGACATCGTCGAGGATACCGACGGGGCCCCTGCTCGCCCGTCGGATTCCCCTCTGCCAGCGCCGCAAGACAACTCGGCGGCCATTTTGTTGGCCATACAGTCCTTATGCTCCGAGATAAGGACGAGGCTACCGTTACCGACGGAGGAACCTCTCCCGTCGGGGGATCCAGAACCGGGACCTTCTGGTGTTCCCCCTACCAAGAAAAGAAGGATCCATCCACCACCTCCTTTTCAACCGTCGCGCCCCTTCCAGCCCTCCTCCCCGTCCACCCGAGGGGATGATACGGGGACTGACACGGCAGCGACGGGTACGGACGACGAGGCATACGACGAGGATTTTCCGTCGTCGCCTCCCACCAGGGCCTCTCCGCCCGACGAGATCGGATCTTTCCACTCCATGATCTCCAGGGCTTCCGAGCTTTTCCAACTCTGCCCTGAGGAGAAGAAAAAGGAAGGCTTCCTTTATCAGCGGCGCGAGGCCAAGAGGAAGACGGTCCTCGCAGTGCCTCTGTTGGACGACATTTGGGATGAGGGCCTTTCCCTCCTCAAGAACCCTTCCACGACGCCAGCTAGAAGAGACCGGTACGAGAAAAAGTACCGGGTCCCGGACACGGCCCCCCTATGCCTCCGGGCGCAGCCTACCCCGGACTCCGTCGTCTCCGCGGCAGCCAGGAAGAAAGCGGGGGGGGGTGCGGCCTCCACATCGACTTCCCCGCCGGACGGCGAGGGAAAGAAATTGGATACTATGGGGCGTAGAGTCATCTCGTCGGCAGCGACGACGATTAAAGCGGCCAACGCCTTGGCTATCGTGGCCCGCTACGACAGGGAGCTCTGGTACAAGATAGCTCCCCTGCTGGATTTTCTGCCGGACGACAAGAGGGCGGAGGCCCTTGAGATCCTGCAGGAAGGTGAGGTGGCCTCGGACCACGCCATCACCGTGGCGACGGACATCGCCGACACTGGGTTCCGCCAGCTGGGCAACGGTGTTTGCCTTCGACGTCGTGGATGGCTCAAAGCTACGGACTTCCGGCAGGACGTCCAGACCAGAGTCCTGGACATGCCCTTCGACGGGAACAACCTGTTTGGTAAGACAGTGGACGATTCCCTTCAGGCCATCAAGGCGGATACTGAGACGGCCCGGGCCCTTGGAGTCCTGCAACGACGGACGCCCTTTCGGAGCGGCGGAGGCAAGGGCGCCTCCAAAGGTTCCGGCGGCGGTTTCGCTTCCTACCGTCAAGCGGCCCGCTCGTCGTCGCAAGAGGCCTACAGAGGACGAGGCAAGTCTAGCGGACCCCGCCGTCGTCGCCAAGGAGGTCAAGGCGGCAAGGCCGCGTCCAAGCAGGATTGAACCGGCCGTGGGGTCGGGCCCCCACCGAAGCACCCCGGTGGGAGGCCGGCTGGCGGGCTTCGTCAGCGTGTGGGAGTCCATCTCCACCGACCGTTGGGTGCTGGACGCCCTGGCCCGGGGCCACGCGCTCGAGTTTCAAAGAAGGTGCCCGCGCGTCCCCCCCGTGGCCAGGAAAGAACTTCACGTCCCTCAACTTCTCCTGGAGGTAAAGGCGATGCTCAGAAAGGGCGCCATCGAACTCGTCCCAAAGAGGCTTCGGGGCTCCGGAGTCTACTCGAGTTACTTCCTCGTGAAGAAGAAGACGGGAGGATGGCGCCCCATCCTAGACCTGCGACGTCTGAACAAGTTCATCAAGGCGCAGAAGTTCCGGATGGTCACCCTCCAGCACGTCCTGGGTCAGCTGGAGGAAGGAGACTTCCTATCGTCGTTGGATTTGGAGGATGCCTACTTCCACATTCCCTTCGGACTACGGTCGGCACCCAGGGTATTCACCAAGTGCCTTGCACCGGTGGCGGCGCAGCTGCGCCGCGAGGGGATCCACGTCTACCCCTACCTGGACGACTGGCTCATCCGCGCCAAGACGAGGGAGCTCGCCGTGGTCCACACGGCAAGGACCGTCCAACTCCTCACGGACCTGGGATTCTCCGTGAACTACGCCAAATCCCACCTGGTGCCCGCGCAAGTCGCACTGTTTCTGGGAGCGAGGCTCGACACAGTGTCCCTTCTGGCCTCCCCGTCGGAGGAGAGGACCAGGACCATCTTGGGCAAGGTGCAACGGATGTTGGTGGCCGACGCGGCCAAAGTGAGGTCCATCAAGTCCCTCCTCGGGATGATGTCTTCCTGCATCTACCTCATTCCCATGTGCAGGCTCCGGATGCGCCCGTTGCAAGAATTCCTGGATGCGCGCTGGATCCAGACGACGGGCAGCTTCGAGGAAAGGATCAAGCTCGACGAGAGTTTCCGACGAGCGATACGGTGGTGGGGCACCCGCGCGCATCTGACGGCGGGCATGGACTCCCAGACCCCAGCCCACCAGGAGACTGTGACCACGGATGCCTCCCTGGAAGGGTGGGGAGCGCACACCGAAAATCTGCACGCAAGGGGACTCTGGCTCCCGACGGAGAAGTCCCTACATATCAACGTCCTGGAGCTCCGTGCAGTGTTTTGGGCCCTCAGGTCCTTCCTTCCGTCCCTCAAGGGCAAGGTGGTGAGGATCTTCACCGACAACACCACCACCATGTTTTACATCAGGAAACAGGGCGGAACCAGGTCCCCAGCGCTGTCCAAGGAGGCGCAGGACCTGTGGCATTGGGCCGTCGCCCAAGGGATTTTTCTGGTGCCGTTTCATCTGGCAGGGATAAAAAACACCATCGCCGACTCACTCAGCAGGGAGCTGCGCTCGTGCCACGAGTGGGAACTACGGCAGGATCTGGTGGATCGCCTCTTCCGACGGTGGGGCACACCCCAGATCGACCTGTTCGCGACGGCGACGAACACCAAGTGCCGGAGGTTCGCCAGCAGGTTTCCCCAGACGAGGAGCATGGGCGATGCTTTCTCGTTCCCCTGGGAGGGCCTGTTCCTCTACGCGTTCCCTCCCTTGCCTCTGCTAATCCGGCTCGTCAACCAGCTCAAGAGGTCACGGTGCAGGATGATCCTCGTCGCACCTGCGTGGCCGAGGCAGATATGGTTCCCGGACCTTCTGGACTTGTCAGCGTCCCCGCCGATCAAGCTGCCGGCGGACGCGGACCTACTCTCCAGGGAAGGAGGCGCCATCCTCCACCACGACCCGAAGTCGCTGAACTTGCAGGCCTGGCTCCTGCAGCGCTAGAGTTTGGAGGATACGACATACCGGCCGATTGCAGAGAGGTTCTTGCAAAGGCCAGGGCGTCCTCGACTCTTAAATGCTACGGACACAAATGGAAGAGGTTCTCTGTCTGGTGCCACGCACAGAAGATTAACCCTCTACGGATTACGGCTCCCCAAGTACTGCCGTACCTGCTGACGCTGGCCAAAGCTGGTCTGGCACACGCGTCCATCAAGATTCATCTTGCTGCGATCTCCCGATACACCAGAACCACGGGCCTGACGTCCTTGTGGTCTCATCGTCTGGTGAAAGAGTTCATGAAGGGACTGTTCAGATCGTTCCCGCCGGTGAAGGCTCCGGCCCCGGCGTGGGAGCTCAACGTGGTGCTGACCAAGCTCATGGGACCTCCGTTCGAGCCTCTGCACTCGGCCCCGTTGAAGTTTCTATCGTGGAAAACAGCTTTTCTTGTGGCCATCACCTCCGCACGACGAGTGGGAGAGATCCAGGCCCTTTCCTGCAAGGCCCCGTACTTGACTTTCCACGACACGAGGGTAGTGCTCAGGACGCACCCCTCCTTCATGCCCAAGGTACCGTCGGACTTCCATCTCAACGAACCCTTGGTGTTACCTGTGTTTTTCCCGTCGCCTTCGTCGCCGGCTGAGAGGACTTTGCACTCGCTGGATGTAGCTAGAGCGCTGAAGTTCTACGTGGACCGCACGAAGGGTTTTCGGAAGACGTCACAACTCTTTGTGAACTTTGGACCTGTCAATCAGGGGAAGGCTCTCTCGAAGGCTTCCATCTCCAGATGGCTCTCCGGCTGTATCATGTGCTGTCACCGGTTGGCAAACCGACCGCTGCCTGGCCGTCCGAGAGCCCATTCCACCAGAGCGATCGCAGCTACCACGGCGTTCCTATCTGGTGTGCCCCTGCTGGACATATGCAGGGCTGCTACGTGGAGGTCGACGCACACCTTCACGAAGTTCTACTGCGTCGACCGGGATTCCAGGGAGGAGTCCAGGGTCGGCCAAGCAGTGCTGCGCAACCTGTTCGCCTGAGGTGAGCCTGGTGAGGAGGTAAGATGCTTAATGTTGAGTTGATGTGATGCTTAATGTTGAGCCTTTGCCACCTCCCGTGGTTGTGCATGTGTGTACTGCTATGTATTCTTTATTCATGAGCATGTGAATCCATGCCAGACCCCATGCTGGAGAAGGAACAAGTTACTTACCTGTAACTGTTGTTCTCCAGCATGGGTCTGGCATGGATTCACATGCGAACCCTCCCGCCTACCCCTCTGCGGCTCTTCACTTGGTCATACTGCCACTTCACGTGCTTCCAAATCTGAAGATGGCTGCCAGAGGCGGTGCTTAGGTAGAGGGCAGTCATTGGCTGTGGTCAGTATGACGCAGAGACCAGTGATTGGTTATTACTACGAAAGACAGATCAGAAACGAAACTGATACTGGTTTTTTCTTTACCGAGGATTCCCAGCCTGACGACGGGGAATATTCATGAGCATGTGAATCCATGCCAGACCCATGCTGGAGAACAACAGTTACAGGTAAGTAACTTGTTCCTTCTGAGGCTTGTGGAATCTGCTTAGATCACATGCTGTGCATAGGCCGACATCTAGTGGAAGCTGCGGAGTATTAGTTTGTTTTTCGAAACTCGAAAATGGGCGTCGACACAGGCGTGCCAGTAATACTATCCCTAGTGTGACGTCCACTGTACCCAAGATCCCTCACGTGTCTGGGATCCTCAGATTGTTTTTTTCCGCCATACTGGTCGGAAGCATCTTGCGGAGTCCCCTGGCCTTAGCCATACTTTTGCTAATTATTGCAATTTTAAAATTATTTATTGACATCCTTCCCCACCCCAACGTCGACCATCGACACTCGACGACGGCTGGAGAAGACATCGACCGTCGGCTGCTGCACGACGGATCTGGGCCTCGGAAGGCCGCTGGCCTCGGCCCGGGCCTAGTAGGCCGCTGGCCTCGGCCCTGCAAGTAGGGAGAGTGGGGGGTGGTACATACTCTTCACTCTTGGTATATAGGTACACCTTATATATTTCCTACACTTACCAGCCCGCTGCCTCAAGGTGCGTATGGAGGGTACCCCTTTCCAATTCTGCCCCAAGTGCAACCGCAAATACCCTTGGGTCGACAGGCACGCCACGAAGCGAACTGCAGAGCGTGTAGTAGGTTTAAACCTAAAACACTTAAGGACCGTTCGACAAAGCGTTGGGCCCACCACGCCAGGCAGGCAGCCATGGCAGCGGAGGGCGCCTTCAGCGATGGCAGCGACGCCGTACTTTCGGACGGCGAGGGCATTACGGCGTCGAAAGACTGCCGAGCGCAGGTCCCCGACCTCGGAAGGTTGTCCGGCAGGGCGGCTATGGGGAAGACCCCCGGCAACGCAAGCGCTACACCTACACACACTAAGCACACTAAGTCCAACCGAACCTCGACGACGTCGACTTCTCGGAAAGAGGCACGGATAGAACGGTCCGACTCGGTGTCCTCTGGGCGCTCTCGATCGAGATCGCCTCATGACGCAAGGCAATCATCCACTCTTGCCAAGAGTGCCTCGCTCCCTAGATTAACGGAAGTTCGATCGTCGGAAGACGAAGACGACTTCCACCCCCAGGCCGCGCTCCAAGAGACCGAGAGCGCAGTTAACACCAGCGAGGCCCCACGCTCGAAACGATACCTCTCCCGACCCTCGCCGCCAGGCGTCGAAAGTCTCTGGGGCCTCCAAGGGGCAGGGAAAACATTTTTCCACGCAAGGGGAGGGAGGGAAACAGCGGAAAGCTCAGCCTTCCACTCCTGTAAGACCATCCTTCCACCCCAAGCAGACAGATAAACATAAATCTACTGGGACATCAACATCCAGCAAGGGTACCCTTGATAAGTCCTCTAAGTTGCCTACTAAAGTCATACCCTGTTCCAAAGAATGGTCCAGTGAGGACATAGACAGGGTCATGTCAAGGATGTCTTCCTTAGCGGATTTCATGACAAAAACCCAGAACATTTCCTTTCGTATGACCCTCAAGGGGCCACACCCTCAGGCTCCTCTGATCCTATCCCCCTAAGTAAAAAGGCCCGGGTCGAAAGACCTGACCCCTTCGAGGTGCAGCCTTACTCTACTCCATACTCTACTCCATACCCCAGATACCAAGGACAACCTTTCCCTGAAGGGGACCAGGAGTTTTCAATTATGGAGGAACGAACCGGGTCTGAATACTATGCGGAGGATGAGGACCTGGAGGAGGTAGAAGATGAGCAGGAAATTTACAGAGTAGATTCCCCGGTAGAGAGCGAAGCCCCAGTTACCGACTCGCCAGTTGATAACCAACCCCTCCTTAATGAAGTTCTTGCTCGCGCAGCAGAACATTTTCACATCGACACCCACGGTGTACAGGAGGAAAGGGACTTCGCAGAAGAGTTGGTGGGAGAGAGGAGGCCGGTCGCTCAGACCATCCCTATCCTTAAATCCATCCAACGTAGAATAGATCCATCCCTGGTGAATCCTAACCTCACCAGAGCCGTCAACCCCAGAGTCGAAAAACTTTTTCGGGCAGCCCAGTCTGACCCTCTTTATATAAGAGGTCATCTTAAACCAGACTCCCTAGTGGTTACCAACACTCGGAAGAGGGCTGGGACACCCTTATCGTCGTCAGAAGCTCCTCCCGACAAGGAGAGCAAAAGACTGTACGGGTTTGGCAGGAAGGTAGCCTCAACGTCCGCCTACCAAGCAAGGATTGCAAACTCCACCACCCTGTTGGCAAGTTACAACTGCCATCAATGGGAAGCGGTCGCGGCGCTCATAGCCTCTGCTCCTGAACCGTTAAAGGGCCAGTTGGCTCGGATCTCGGCAGAAGGGAGAGCCGTGTCTGGTTGCATATTAAAAGCAACTTTCGACGCTGCAGACAACGCAGGAAGATTGATAGCAGAAGGTACTGTTATCAAGAGACATGCGTGGTTACGGCAGTCGGGGTTCAAAACAGAAACACAGGCTTCATTAATAGACAAGCCGGTGGAACCAGATCTATTGTTTGGGAAAGCGGTCGAAGACGCACTTAAGAATGCCAAGGACGAGTACGAGACTCTCAAATCCCTTGGCCAGCTTACCAACAAACCCCCGAACCAGAGGGGGAACAGTAATTTTCATCGCCCACGCGGCCAAAATTCACAAAGAGGCAACTATGCCCAAGGACAGGGTACACAATGGAACAACAACCAGCAGTCTACCCAATGTTACAGCAAGGGTAACAAGAGAGGTCGTGGAAGAGGCAGAGGCAGCCCCAACAAGGGAGGTGGCACGCCTCCGCCAAAGCAGTGACGCTCAGTTCAGGGTCCCTTCTCACACAACCCCAGTAGGGGGACGCATTTCCAACTTCACCCAGGCTTGGGAAGGGATCACCTCAGACAGATGGGTGCTGTCAACAGTGTCCACAGGATATTGTATAGAATTACTGCAGCGTCCCCGGAACCACCCTCCACGACAAAGAATACACTCCTTAGAACATCAGAAGATCCTTCTCGAGGAGATCGCCATTCTGCTAGAAAAGGACGCGATAGAACTCGTCCCAGGACACCAGGTAAACAAAGGGTATCTATTCAACTTACTTCCTTGTGCCAAAGAAAGATTTGACAATGCGCCCAGTATTGGACCTACGGCCTGCCAACAAGTATGTCAAGCCCCAAAAATTCCGTATGACCACGCTACAAGAGGTAATCCCCCTCCTTTAAAAAGGGGGACTACATGGCAACCTTGGATATGAAAGATGCTTATTTTCATATTTCCATGCTCCCGGCGCACAAAAAATACTTGCGCTTCAAAGTGGACAGTCGCCACTACCAATTCAAGGTACTGCCCTTCGGGATAGCTTCAGCACCAAGGGTATTCACCAAGGTACTGGCGGTGGCAGCTGCACACCTACTCAGGGAGGCAATCCCAGTGTACCCTTATCTGGACGACTGGCTCATAACGGGGGAAACCCCAAGAATTTGCAGGTCAAACATTCAGAGGACTATCGACCTCCTCCACGAGTTAGGCTTCTCTATCAACGAGAAGAAGTCAAGTCTGGTGCCAAACACCTCAAAACAGTTCCTAGGAGCAATCCTAGATACTCAGAAAGGGTTGACCTTCCCCTCGGAAGAGAGAATTCGGAATATACTACTGCAAATTCCACATTATCAGTCACGTCAACAAATAACGGTACGCAAAGCAATGCGGTTACTGGGCATGATGGCGTCATGCATTTACCTGGTCCCCCACGCGCGTCTGCACATGCGTCCCATGCAGGAATGGTTGGCGAAACAGTGGTCTCAGGCAAGTGGTCAGTGGGACGATCTAGTGGTCGTTTCGCCAACACTCGTACAGAGCTTACACTGGTGGACAAAAGAGAATCTCGCAAGGGGAAAACCCTTTTACGATCCCGAAGTACAAGCAGTGGTAACTACAGATGCTTGCCTGACTGGGTGGGGAGCTCACCATCTCCACCACACAGCTCAGGGTCTCTGGTCTCACTCAGTAGCCAAGAACCACATCAACCTGCTAGAGCTTCTGGCAGTATTCCGAGCGCTTCGGGCGTTCGAGCCCCATCTACTAAACTTGTCGGTGCAGATCCGGACGGACAGCACGACAGCCATGTTCTATCTGAACAAACAAGGAGGGACTCGTTCGCCAAATCTGTCCAAGCTTGCCCAGAAAATCTGGATATGGGCACTCAGACGGAACATCTTCCTATCAGCACAACATGTTCCAGGGGAGCTCAATTCCCTAGCGGATGCCCTAAGCAGAGACTCCCTCCCAGAAGAACACGAATGGGTCCTTCACAGAGAGATCGTAGAAGATCTCTTCTCTCAGTGGGGTTTCCCCACTATAGACCTATTCGCCACAAGCGAAAACAAACAATGCCCAGGATTTGCATCCAGGTTCCCCCAGCCAGACTCCCAAGGGAACGCCCTGTGGATGAACTGGTCAGGGATGTTTGCGTACGCTTTTCCACCAACTCCTCTCATCAGGAAGGTGGTGTACAAGATGAACAAGGAATCGATGACGCTCATCCTAGTTGCTCCCATGTGGGCGAGACAACCATGGTTTCCACACCTACGCAGGATGGCGCTGTGCGAGCCCATCAAACTCCCAGCCTGGTACAACCTACTGTCCCAGCAACAAGGTCTAACAGTGCACCAGGAACCCAACTCAATGAACCTGGCAGCATGGCTCCTGAGGTCATAGAGTTTGGGCATCTCAATTTACCACAGAGGTGTATGGACATCCTAAAAGAATCCAGGAAACCAAACACAAGGCACTGTTACTTTGACAAGTGGAAGAGATTCGTTATTTGGTGCCAGAATAAACAAATCAACCCAGTTGATTGCACTCCTTCCAACGTGGTAACATACATGCTCCACCTGCTGGACGCAGGTTTGGTTTTTAACTCTCTGAAAGTACACCTGGCTGCCCTCTCGGCTTACACCACATCCCATAACAAAGTATCGTGGTGGAAAGTACCAGTAGTTAAAGCCTTCATGGAAGGAGTAAAGAGACTTCACCCTCCTATTTCGAACCCACCGCCAGGATGGGACCTCAATGTGGTGCTAGCTAAGCTCATGGGCCCCCCTTTCGAACCCATGCATAAAAGTAGTCTCAAACACCTGACTTATAAAACGGCCTTCTTAGTAGCCATTACCTCCATAAGAAGGGTCAGTGAAATTCAGGCTCTGTCAGTGCAGGATCCTTTCTTTATTATCCACAAAGACAAACTGGTTTTACGCACACACCCTAGGTTCTCACCTAAATTTATATCTAAATTCCATGTAAACCAGTCCATCGAGCTTCCGGCTTTCTTCCAGAACCCGCAAAGCTCGACTGAGGTGAAACTACACACCCTTGATGTGCGTAGGGCGGTCCTCTACTATGTAAATAAGACCAGACCGCTAAGAAAAACAGATCAACTGTTTGTCTCCGTAGCTACAGGCAGAGAGGGGGATCGCGTCTCTAAAGGCGCGATCTCGAAGTGGATTATCAACTGTATACAGCTGTGTTACTCTCTTTCTGGGAAAACTCTGCCTTTTACGCCAAGGGCCCATTCTACTAGAGGCATTGGTGCCACTCTGGCTTTCATTGCAAATGTTCCCCTCGACACCATTTGCAAAGCAGCTACTTGGAGCTCTATTCACACTTTTACTCAGCATTACTGCATTGCCACTCATTCCAAGACAGATACACAAGTGGGACAAGCGGTTCTAAGACACCTGTTTGCTCATGACCCTTCTCACATCCCACCTCCTTCTTCGGGTACTGCTCGCTAATCTATGCACAGCATGTGATCTAAGCAGATTCCACAAGCCTCAGAAGGGATACATTACTCACCGTAATCGTATTTCTGATGCTTGTATCTGCTTAGATTCACATGCGACCCACCCTTCCTCCCCTCCGAGAGAAGGCGCATGATTGCTTGTAGTCTTACCTTTCTGTCTATCTGCTTGGATTATCTGTACTCACGCTACTCCTCATGTCAGAAAAAATACAATCTGAGGATCCCAGACGCGTGAGGGATCTTGGGTACAGTGGACGTCACACTAGGGATAGTATTACTGGCACGCCTGTGTCGACGCCCATTTTCGAGTTTCGAAAAACAAACTGTAATACTCCGCAGCTTCCACTAGATGTCGGCCTATGCACAGCATGTGAATCTAAGCAGATACAAGCATCAGAAATACGATTACGGTGAGTAATGTATCCCATATATATTTCTGATGTTTGTTAATCTGCTTAGAATCACATGCTGTGCATAGGTCCGACATCCAGTGGTCACTGCGGAGTATTGCATTTTGTTTTTCGTAGTCGAAAAGGGACGTCGACAGGGCGTGTCTGAAATACTATCCCTATAGTGACGTGTGTTGTACCCACAATCCCTCACGCGTCGAGGTCCCTCAGATTGTTTTTTTCCGCCCAGCTACTGGTCGCCTTTACGCGGAGCTCCTTGAGAGACATTGCAGATTCCATCTCCTCGACCTTTGGTCGTTTTTTCCTGTTTAAAGATTTAATATATCGATCCCTCCCTCGACGCAGTTGTGAAGCTATCTCCGCCGAGCAAGATCTTCGACGGAGGGGACGAGCGGAGGAGATCCTTCGGCGTTGCCGAACACGTGGCCTGGCCTCGCAGGCCAAATACAGTAGGGAGAGTGGGGTCGTGGGACATCTCTGATTCTTTTTCTGAGAATGCCTTTCCTTTTCCCCTTCCTTTCCCTTGGGGTAGTTATCACGGTTTATTGCCTCGGCTATGGAGAGGACACCCTTTAGGTTTTGCCCACTTTGTAAGGGCAAGTTTACTTGGAAGGACAAGCATTCACGGTGTAACCGCTGCTTGCCCCTCGATCACAAAGAGGAAGGTTGCTCGGCTTGTCGGCTTCTAAAGCCAAAGACTCTAAAAGACCATAGGGTCAAGAGGTGGGCGGCCTACGCTATGTCGAAGGCCGGGTCTTCACCCGCCGCTGCTACCACCGACAGTGACGAGGAACGTGATAACACGACCTCCGCTACGGAAGTCGTACACCCCTCTAAAGAGCGCTCGCGCTCTTCGTCGTCTGTCCCCGGCCCCGACGGGCTCAGCTCACGCCCTGCTTATGGGGATGAACACCCCGGCGACACTGGCGCACACGATACAACACATAAACACACAACCCATAGCTCTTCTTCGTCGAAGATGAAGAAAGCATCAGCGCCCAAGGAGACGCAGGTTACACCGGCGGCCTCCTCGGACCGTTCGGGTTCGAAGCCCCTCTCGCAACTGCAGCCGCGACCAGCGACTGGGCTTTCGGCAAATAAGGGCGCCGCCCCCAAACCATCGGCCGGCGCGCACCAGCAGAGAGCGCACGCCGCCGTAGAACGATCGACACCCGTAACGTCGAAACCACAGCCCTCCGCTGACAAACGAGTCACATAGAGCTTGGCGAGGATCGTTGTAGCCGACGCCCAGAAGCGTATGCCGAAAGACACGTCGAGCGCTACGCAAAGGTCGAAAGACACGCCGAAAAAGCCTGAAGAAATACAGGGACTACCCCTTTCAGTCGGGGGGACCCCCAGCACACCGGAAGGCTTTTCGGAGGGCGACGGGACACTTTCCTCGACGTTGTGGGGAGAGGTCGAGCCGTTTTCAGCAAGATGACACTAATTTTCCCCCGCTAGACCGCTCAGGGGTACCCCATGGAACCATGGAAAGGCACCATCTCTGCATGGAGAGAATGGAGAGGTTTATGAACACCCAGAACCCTCCCACTCCCAAGAGAACAAGAGAAGGGCCTCAGGAGGACCCCAGGGCCAAATACCCGAGGCAGGACTCAGCCTTAGACTTCCATAATGTGTATGACCTCACTGGTGAGGAACAATACTTAGAAGAGGAGGATGATTTTGTGGACAATGAAGAGGGACAGAACCAAGAGGAAGGTCTGGAAGACAGCCCAGACATGGTAGGAGAAGGCTTCGGAGAAAATCCAGAAGAAGGACCTTCTCATCCCTGGCAATCCCCATCAGTATATTCGGACACTGATGTCCTGAACCTAAATCCTCCTGACAATTCACCTGTTAGAAACACGTCTCCCATTGACGATCAGCCCACATTCAATGCCCTGTTGCGCAGAGCAGCAGCACATTTCGAACTGGACACTGGGGAGATCTCTCCGGAGATAGACTTTGTGGAAAAAGTAATTAAGGAAAAACCCCCAGTCAGCCAGACCATTCCCCTCCTCGCTTCAGTGAAGAGAAGAATCATCCCTTCGCTATCCACACCCGCACTAATCAGAGGAGTTAATCCAAGGATTGAAAAACTCTTCACTCCTTCACCCTCAGACCCGCTGTACATCAGGGGACACTCCATTCCGGATTCCCTTGTAGTAACTAATACAAGGAAGAGAGCAGGGGTGCCGCTGTCCACCAGCGAGGCACCACCTGACAAGGAGGGCAAGAGGTTATATGCCCTTGCTAAAAGAGTCACATCCTCGGCTGCCTTTTCGGCAAGAATTGCGAACAATAATTCTTTGCTAGCTAGCTACGCGGATGCGCAGTGGGCCAAACTGCGCAAGGACGCCGAAGAAGCGCCGGAACCACTACGTACACGCCTGCTATCAACTATTGGCGAAGGAACCCAGGTCAACCAGAGTATTGTTAAGAACTCTCTGGATGCTGCTGAGACAGCGGGACGTTCCCTGGTTCAGGGAATACTCCTAAAACGCCATGTATGGCTGCGCAACTCAGGGTTCAAACCGGAGACACAGGCGTCTTTAATAAATAAACCTGTTGAAGACTCAAACCTCTTCGGGAAAGCGGTGGATGAGGCTCTGGAAATGGCTAAAAAAGAGTTCGATACTATCAAAACTCTTGACCAGATCTCTAAGCCCACTACCAGACGCAGCTATGGCAACAAACGCTTTTTTCGTGGCCAACGCCAACAGCAGAATCAGCAGCTACAGTACCCTGCCACCAGTTACCAGACCAATAGTAGGCAGTACAGCCAAAGAGGCCAGCGCAGAGGCAAAGGGAGAGGTCGGGGGTCCACCCCCAGAGGCTCCCAAGCCCCCAACAACACCAAGTGACGCGAAGATTCGCGTCCCCTCCCATGCAACACCGGTCGGGGGCCGGATAACATCCTTTCTTCCAGCATGAGAGGGAATAACGTCAGACCGCTGGGTACTTTCCACCGTAGCCCACGGATACTGCATCGAATTCAACAGTTCCCCAACATACAGACCCCCGAGGGGACGACGCATGACACCGGAACACCTTGCCATCCTTCTCCAAGAAGTACAACAACTGCTGGAAAAAGGAGCCATAGAGGTCGTGCCTCTATCTCAGGTAACGGAAGGTATTTATTCAGTGTACTTCCTTGTACCCAAAAAGGATCTAACCATGCGCCCTGTATTGGATCTGCGCCCAGCGAACAAGTTTATCAAACCCCAGAAGTTTCGTATGGTGACCTTACAGGAAGTGATCCCACTGCTATCACAGGGAGATTACATGACAACATTGGACATGAAAGATGCATACTTTCATATTTTAATGTTGCCAGCGCACAGTAGATACCTCAGGTTCATGATAGAGGGCAAACACTACCAGTTCAAAGTGCTACCCTTTGGCATAGCATCAGCACCAAGGGTATTCACGAAGGTACTGGCAGTGGCAGCGGCCCACCTGCGCAGGTTGTCCATCCCAGTTTACCCTTACCTCGACGACTGGCTCATAACAGGGGATTCTTACGAAACATGCTTCTCCAATACCCAAAAGACGGTAGACTTTTTATTCCAGTTCGGCTTCTCCATCAACGAAAAGAAGTCCAGCTTACACCCCAGCCAAGTCAAACAATTCCTAGTGGCTCTAATTCAAACAAAGGACGGCCTCGTCTTCCCCTCCAACGAGAGGGTCCAAAACATGCTGTTTCAGATCCCTCAATATGTGACCGGTCGAGAGGTGTCGGTACGCAAAGCAATGCGCTTGCTAGGCATGATGGCGTTGTGTATTTATTTGGTACCTCACGCGCGCCTGCGCATGCGCCCTATGCAAGAGTGGCTCAACAGCCAGTGGTGTCAGGCCAGCGGATTATGGGACGATCCAGTGGTGGTCTCGCAGGCCTTGGTTCTCTCGCTACGATGGTGGACAAAGGAAAACCTGGAAAAAGGGAAACCCTTTGCCACACCCGCGGCGGAAGCCACTCTAACCACAGACGCATCCCTAACAGGATGGGGGGCTCACCTATCCCATCTGACTGCTCACGGAGTGTGGACTCCGAATGTAGCATCCAAACACATAAATCTACTGGAGCTACTAGCTGTGTTCAAGGCGCTAAAAGCTTTCCAGGAACACCTACAAGGAAAAACTGTGTTGGTCCTTACAGACAGCACCACAGCCATGTACTACATCAACAAGCAGGGGGGCACCCACTCTCCAGGACTGTCCAAACTGGCCCAAAATATATGGAAGTGGGCTCTCAAACAAAACATCTTCCTACTGTCAGAACATGTACCAGGGGAACTCAATCTGCTGGCAGACAAACTCAGCAGAGATTTCCCCCTGCCCGAAGAGTACAAATGGCGACTGCACGAAGACATCGTCTTCGACGTCTTCACACAATGGGGATTCCCAGAAATGGACCTATTCGCAACCCTGGAGAACTCACAATGCCTAAATTACGCCTCCAGGTACCCCCAGAACCAATCCAAGGGGAACCGTCTGTCGATGGTATGGTCAGGGAAATTTGTTTACGCTTTTCCCCCGACTCCCCTTTTCAACAAGGTGGTGCACAAGATGCACCAGGAACAAGTAACCATGATACTGGTGGCCCCAATGTGGGCCCGACAGCCATGGTTCGCTCACTTGATGGAGATGTCTCTATCTCCCCCAGTAAAACTCCCCTGCCCGTACAACATGCTGTCACAAGACAAGGGCAGGACTCTGCATCCATGCCCCCAGAACATGAACTTAGCAGCTTGGCTCCTGAGATCATAGAATTCGGACATCTACTGCTCCCGCAGAGATGTATGGACATTCTCAGGGAAGCCAGAAAACCTAACACTCGCCACTGCTACTCTAGCAAGTGGAGGAGATTTGTCATCTGGTGCAGAGGGAAAGGCATCAACCCTATTGACTGCTCTCCCACACATATTGTTCTATACCTGACCCACTTATTGGATTCAGGTCTAGTGTTCAATTCCATTAAAGTCCACCTAGCGGCACTTTCTGCATACACCACTTCCCAACTCAAGGTGTCGTGGTGGAAGATCCCTGTTATAAAGGCCTTCATGGAGGGAATAAAGAGAATACACCCCCCGATAGCTGACCCAGCTCCCGGATGGGACCTTAACGTGGTACTTACCAGACTCATGGGCTCACCTTTCGAACCCATGCACAAAGCATCTCTTAAAGACCTCACTCTTAAGACTGCTTTTTTAATAGCTATCACCTCCATCAGGAGGGTAAGTGAACTACAGGCTCTTTCTGTTCTAGACCCCTTCGTTACAGTTCACAGAGATAAGGTGGTTCTACGCACGCACCCAAGGTTTGCTCCGAAGTTCATATCGAAATTCCACGTAAACCAGTCTATAGAACTGCCAACGTTCTTTCAAAATCCTTCCAACTTGGGAGAAAAAACTCTGCACACACTAGATGTACGCAGAGCGGTCATGTTCTACATGGAAAGAACCAGACCACTGAGGAAGACTAATCAGTTCTTCGTCTCGGTGGCAGCAGGAAGAGAAGGGGATGCAGTTTCAAAGTCCACTATTTCGAGATGGATTGTTCAATGCATCACTCTCTGCTATACTCTTGCTAAGAGAGAACTGCCTTTTAAGCCTAGAGCACACTCTACTCGAGGCACGGGGGCGTCCATAGCATTCATTGCAAATGTTCCCCTTGAGTCCAACTGCAAAGCGGCTACCTGGAGTTCTGTGCACACCTTTACAAAACACTACTGTCTAGATGCACACTCGAGATCTGACTCCCAGGTGGGTCGGGCAGTATTAAGACATCTTTTCTCTACTGTTCCTTCTCATAACCCACCGCCAACTCCGGGTACTGCTCGCTAGTCTATGCACAGCATGTGATTCTAAGCAGATTAACAAACATCAGAAGACAATGCATTACTTACCGTAAAAGCATTTCTGATGATTGTATCTGCTTAGATTCACATGCGCCCACCCTTCCTCCCCGCTCGGATGGAAGGAACATAGACTTCCTTTTATATCTCTCTTTTCTGTACTCACTCACGTCTAGAAGGCTCCCTTAGGGCAGAAAAATACAAACAGAGGGACCTCGACGCGTGAGGGATTGTGGGTACAACACACGTCACTATAGGGATAGTATTTCAGACACGCCCTGTCGACGTCCCTTTTCGACTACGAAAAACAAAATGCAATACTCCGCAGTGACCACTGGATGTCGGACCTATGTACAGCATGTGAATCTAAGCAGATACAATCATCAGAAATGCTTTTACGGTAAGTAATGCATTGTCATATGAGTGCCATCTGCACAGGACTGATAATTATGTTTTTTTTGTAAAGACCTTAAAATAGTGGCCTGATATATATCAATGCGGAGCGCAGAGATCCCTGTGTAACTCCACATGTCAACATTTGTTTAGGTTATACGAAAGGCCGAAACTTAACTTATGTGTGCTTTCCTCCAGAAAAGAAAGAAACCATTCAGGGCGTGTAGGGATATATTGACAACTTCCATTAACCGTGTACACGTTATTTCATGATTGATGTCGAAAGCTGGAGATAAATCCAGCATGACTAGTAAGGTCATTCTGGTCGTCTGCCTCCAACACATCATCCCACGCTGTAAGATAGGCTGTCATGATTTCGAAGAAAACCTGATTAGTAATCATCTAATAACGAGTTTTATTCAATAAATGTTTGTAACCAATATACACTGAATGTTGCAACATTTTTCATGGCCGTTCAGTCCTGCCACTGGTGGGTGATGGTTGAGGATCATCGGATCTGCCAATTGGCGGGGAAATAATACAACCTTCTACTTGTACAGGAAAAGTTTGTTTCCGAAAGAAATTTGTATATGAGAAGGGTAATCAATTCTGCTGTCCCGTCAGAATACTTCTTTGCAGTTATTGCTGGGAGGGGGAGGTCCTCTAATTTTATGGTAGGGTGGATAATCTTAATCAAACTTAGAATGTTCTCATTATTAACAATCCTAAAGTTAAATTGCATAAAATAGTAATGTTACTTTCTTGGTAATATTTGTTTTCAATCTTTTTCAAGGGTCCAAGTACATATATTATCTTGAATTCCTTCTATTGCCGAAATGAAGAATTAATTTAAGACTACACAGTGTTCATGTGCAGTCGTAATGCTATCCTGTGTCGGTTTTATATGTTGAATAGTTTGGAAAACGTTTCTAGAGCGATTTGCTGATTTACTAGTTTTCTTTTGCGCAAAATTAGTTTTTTTTTTAATACTTTATCCAGCATAGAATACCACATTCTCCAAGAAGACCAATACAAGTAATACATTATTAGTGCATTTAATCTGTATTTAATCCTCTCATGACCATCCATGAATTCACTGTGATTACTCCATCATGAGCCAACCCAGTTCAGGCCTGTGAGCTAGGCCATGCCCAACTTTTGCTTATGTGTCTTGTGCTGTAACCTCGGGGTATGGCATTAGGCCCCACCCTAGAGCACTGTGGCAATGGGTGATGCATGCACAAGGAGCGTATCCACATTCACAGTACTGATGCCATGCCCTGTGGTTACTGATAGCAAGGGCTATGCAAGAAAGGCATTGACCTAGACCACCCCCCGAGCACATTACCTCTGCCAACATTGTCCACATGCAATGAACGTAGGCACCGTGTGTATGGACATTGTGCTTGGGTGATCGTTGCAGTGCATGCACTTAATAGCCAAAGGACTTGTCTGCATTGATGTCCTGCTTGGTGTTCTAACGTTATATTTTATTTTGCATTAAAAGATTTTATTGTTTTAACATCCCACAAAAACAGTCTATTGTGAAGTTTGTTTTAGTACAACATATTGTTTCCAGTTATTGGTTTGAGCAAAATGACAAGGTTGCAAATATTGTAGCCATCAAAGGAAAAAATACACTTCTATCCAATACACTCAAAGCGTGCCCTGATTCTCTGTTTCTCTTCGATTCAATCACACAGGCGCTTCTGATTTCAGATCACCATTCTTCTAAACACTGGTGTTAGATGATTTTCAGACCCTCACAACTTATTTCCTGGCCAGGATGTTCACTCACCTAATCAATAGTCTATCTCTGTGTGATTCCACATCTTGGCCCTCATCTGCACTCAGGACAAGTACCTCACACATGTCTATGGGCACCACACCTAGAACCCTGTAAATGTCTGCCTGTCCCATCTGAATTGTGCAAACATTTTGCAACCCCACAACATATGAATCAGTGTGCCCCTGACATGTTTGCAGGTCCCCTTCTAAACATTGTGTCTCCGGTCCAACAAATGTGGTGTAATAGCTTGCTCTGGTAAGCGCTAGTAACCATGTCTAGGGAGGATTAATTGATTCATAGAGACCATGAAGAACCATTCAGCACCTCCTTTCCAAGATTTTCAGGCCAGGCCTCTGTCCAATTTAGTCTTTTCCCTTCCTGTATAAACCACAAAGGCCCCATGCACTTTCCTTGACAAAGATCTCAAGTCATTCAGGGCATCCTGCGCCCAGTCTTAAAATCCATCCTCCAGAGTCAGAGACCAGGGTATTCCGGAGCTTGCGATACTCCCCAAAGGTCTAACCTCCCATGGTGTAATTTCTCCTTAAGATAAATGTGCCATAACCTTTATGGGGTTTGCTCAACATGCCCCAAGACACTAACCATAAGGTTCTGAGACTGTACTACACTGAACCAGATAAAGGTGGAACCCTTATGCAATTGTCTAAAGCCTTTAAGTCAGACATTTCTTTTAGCGAAAAGCTTGAATTTGGGCTAATTTGCTTGTCCAGAATGCTTTGCTCATTTGGCTCTGAAATGGAGGTGAACTTCCAATGATGGCTACTGGGTCACTTTGTGCTATGTGTAAAATGGCTTATTCCACTTGCAGATTTTAGGCAGAAGTTTTGTTTTAAAAGCCTTTCTAAACTCCCATAATCTTGCGGGTGTTTGCCCATTAAAACCACAAAAGTCAGCCGCTGCCCATTACAGCATAGGTCTTTGATAAGACTCACCCTGTCAATGAACCAGCCGGCCAGAACAGTGTGTGTGTAACCACAGGTTTATACCATACTGAGGCTGCACAGAATGCATGAGGCTTCACACCAGGTAGTTTAAAAATCTTTACCCTGGTTGATCTCCGGAAACCAGTCAGTGGGCTCTTCTCATGTCTGGCAGCAGATACAGACCACACTAGTGCCTCTGCAGGAAAAGGACCCTTCTCGTTGGCTTTGGCTGTGGCACATCTCTCTACTACTGAGTTGTCTCAGCAACCAGCTCCCGGCAGGCAAATGCCAGATCGTACATCTCGAAGTGCGCAGACTTGATCCCGCCCCTGAACAGGGTCAGCTGCTATCGGGTCTTGTCTCAATCTGCAGGAGCTGCTGAACCTCTCAGACCCATTTGGGTGCCTCGCATACAGCTGACCTGAACATAGCTCAACTCAAAACACCTGAGATGGAAAGGGGAATTGAATAAAATACCGAACCGGTTTCTAGCTGTCGCCTCACGAGGGAAAAAAAACTGAAGAATGGAAAAAGAAATGCAACAAGGTAATTCATTTGCTTGCCCTGACATGCAACATAGTTCCTTCCCTCTTCCTGCCATTAACATACTCCCCTAATTACCTGTACTGCTCTGCTATAAGCGGAGAGGATGAGTAAAAAAACCCTCCACTAAATTCTTGGTTGCATTATTGCCTTATTTAGCATGGTGACATGTCCATTTACCCCATATTTACATTTGGGTTACCTGTAAATGTAGCTATGCCTGTAATAAATGAGTGGTAGTTAAGTGTCTTGTCGCTGGGTCATTTGTATTACTTGTTTAATGTATGTGTGTTTCTGATATGGGTAGGGATTTATCTCCCTTTTATTTTCTTGTTAGGAATAATAATTTGCATGGCATCCATTTTGCCTCATTCTTTAGTCCCGTGTTCTAGTATTTGTGTAATGGCGGGTGGTAGTACCTTATGCCAGCAGAGGGTAATATCGCGGCATCTGAGGAGAGGTTTTAATTTTCAGACAGCTGTCCCCCCTTTTAGCCAGAGGGATTAGTATGGCCCAGGGAAAGAGTGCACACGCTTTTCACATGTGGGCGAAGAGAAACTGAGGGCGGGACAGCAAGAGGGAAAGTATCCCAGCCTATTCCTGCTTGTCATGTGTAGGCCTCGCGGCCTGCATTGTTGCAGCTCTCCTTCCCAGGTAGCAACCGTAAGAGAGTGGGGCGAGGAGGGGCCGTAGAGCTGACGGGTCCTGTTGGGTTTGATTGTGTAGCGCCCCTGTTCAGTTGAGGTGACCCCACCTTATGTTACTGTGTCCCTTTTTACTTTCCATCCACATGTGAGGTAGGAGGCGGGCTAGTTTATGAAGGGGGGGTTTGTTGGTGTGTAACCCTCCTTGGAACGCCTCACTCCGAGGTGCTGTACACCCCATTGAGGGAAACGAAGAAAAAATCGATCCATGTACCCAGCTCCGGTTGTTTAAAATAGACATAACATCCTCCCCTTTTCCCCCTGGTATTTTTGTTTTTTAGCCAGTATACTGGGGGATAGTGCAAAACAAAACTTTGAAGGTGTGAGAGGCGAGTCAGCAGGGAATACATCCGTATTAATGCTGGGTAGGCCAGAGGGTTAAGCGCTAGTTGCGGCACTCCAGCAGGCTTGATACAGCTCTGCCAGATTTCAGTTGTACATAAGCTGTGGAGGAAGACAATAAAATAAAAGTGGGAGAATAATTATTGTTCTTGACTTCGGTGTATCTTTTTCTTCATAAGCGCCACTGTCTTCTGTTTCCCTTGTGGCTCTTCATTATTACATTGATTGGAAGGACCTAGCGAGACAGATTGGTGTAGAAGAGACTTTGGCACAGTCTTGTGCTCAGTTTAAGGGTCTGTCCTGACGGGCATGTTATTTTTCGTTTGGCTGGCGTGTTATACATTCTTGTAGCTGCCTCTGGCATATGAGGAGACTTCTCTTGGGGCTGTTTACGAGAGAGAGATCTAGTCTGGTGAGCTTTCCCGTTGTTTACTTTCAGGAGAGGCTTGTCAAACATTTTTCATCAGTGAATCCCACCTTGGCTGAAGAGGATGGCAGAAATTTAGTGTGACTGGTTCCTTTTGTTGTATTAAAATAGGTGGATCTATAACACAAGTTTGTCTGGAGTAACCCCCACCCCTTGTATCTGTGAAGTGGTGTGGTAGTATCTATTTGTATTCGTGGTAGACTGCAGCTACCGCAGGTGAGACAGGTTTGGTTTCCCCAGTAGCCGTTAAAATACGTGTTTAAGACTGATGTCAGGCTTTTGAAGAACATTGTTACCTAGTGAAACGGAGTCCCGTTTAAATCTAAACGGCATGTAATTGTTGTTAAAGTGGTCCATGTTGCAACCTTAATGTACATTGTTGAGAAGTGGTGAAGCTTATTGACAGCCTGACTACAAGAAACGCTGGACACCTGGCGATATAGATGCAGGAGGCAATTGTTAGTCTTTCAAAGGAAAGTTTGTTTTAATCATATTTATAAATGCCTAATTCGAATGGATTGTGTCCTCCCTTGTATTCCTCATCTTAGATATATCCTTACCTTTACTTTCGCCTCGGAAAATGTTTCCTCTCTCCAGCAGAAAGCACTCCATTCGAGGTAGCGACATCGATGTCCCTCGGCGGCCTCCGTCGAGCAATGATGTCATCAGTTTTATAAAGGCCTCGAACGTGCCCGTTGGCTTAAGTTCCGTTTTTCCGTTAGCTTCGCTTCGGATCGAGATAAAACGGCGCTTCAGTCACAGCAAATTATGTCGTCTTCTTCGAACCCGTCTACTCCGAAAACGGGTTTTAAGAAATGCCTAAGATGTGGAAGAAAAATGTCGCTGACAGACCCTCATCGTAACTGCCTCTGGTGCCTCAGGTCCGAACACCGGATCGATGACTGTGGTTCTTGTCAATCTGACCCATAAGTCCTTGAAAGAAAGACGAGGTAAACTGGCGGTGGGGGAGGAATCCTCAAAGTTTTCTTCGAGAGGGAAGAAAGACTCGGCTGAGTCTTCGGCGAAACGCCATAAAAAAATCCAGATCGAGGAGTAGATCAAGGATGTCCTCTTCTTCTTCGTCCAAAAAAAGCAAAGAAAAGACGACACCGATCTCCCTCTTCTTCTTCCTCGACTACATCGGAGGAAGTTATTACTTGTCCAACAAAACATGACTCCCCTAAAAAGTGGGAAGGATTTAGAGCATCAATGATGAACATTTTTGAGAATGCGGCCCAGACCCCCTCATGTCTCTACACACAAAAAAAGTACAGGGGAAGGTCTAAAACTAGGAAATCTAACAAGAAATTGTCGAGGGTGTCTTCTAGGGACTCTTCCCAAACACCCTAAAAAGAAAAGCCTTCCAGTGCATAAACAGGAGACAGACCTTAATTAAAGACTTTAGACATTGATACGTCATTAAGAACCTTGACGAAAACATCTTTAAAGCCTCCGTCGAAGGCTGTCGAGTATAGGGGTCAACGACCCAGCCAAAAAAAGTTACGTCGAAGACTCCTTCGACGGCGTCGATTGTTTCGAAGGCTCCTTAGACGACGTCGATTGCCTCGAAGATTCCTTGGACAGCATTCGTAGCGCCTTCGAAAACATCTAAGAATGCATCGATAACATCGAATGTAACGGCCACGACTTCGACGCCGACACCAATTACAGGGGTGAAACCTATTCCTGAGAAAGTATTGCACCCATTTTTTCCAAACTGTCATCTATATATGGGGAAATGTCTTCAGGAAATGAGGATGAGGAAGATGAAGAACCTGAAGTTTCATCCGCAGGGGTAAAATATGGTGCAAGGGAGGTCCCTGAGGAATTAATTGATCCTCAATCAAAAATGCAAGACCTGTATAAATGTTTAGTCTGCAAGTGGACTAGATACGTCCCCTGAATACGAATTTGAAAAACCAGATCCACCAGAACATGCTGAATTGGGCTATAGAAAACAGATGAACAAAGTAAGAGTTTATGGGATGGGGTAGGAACTCACCTGTATACCAGGATGATGATATGACAGATATTTTGTCAGAAGGTCCTCAACCAGAACCCATACTTCCCTTTCATATTGCCCTGCAAAGTAGAGTAAATGCTGCTTGGGAAAATCCTGAATCCATTCCAGCAGTGAATAAAAATTGTGGCAAAATATAGACCTTGTAACTCTGATCCAGAGTATTTGAGTAAGCATCCATCTCCTGAGAGTCTGGTAGTTAAGGCAGCCACATCAACAGAAAATGCTGGATACCCTACAATTCCCCCTGATAGGGATGACAAAAAGATCGATGCATGGTCGAAAAAGGTTTTTACATCAGGGAGCATGGCTCTGAAATCCACGAATGTATCTTGCACTCTGGGGAGATTCACTTTTACTCTGTGGGGCTGCATGTCAGCGGCAGCTCAACACATCCCGAAAGTAGAGGAACGTGATGGTTTCCTGTCTTTAATTAAGGATGGCAAGGAGGCTTCGGGAGAATATCTTCAAGCAGGTTTGGGCACTGCTGACAGTATCAGCAGGACCATGGCGACAAGCGCAGTGCTACGCAGATTTGCGTGGCTAAGGAAGTCAGGTTTCGCACCAGATGTTCAATCTAGACTTCTTAATATGCCATTTGACGGCTCGAGGTTGTTTGGCAGCAAGGCGGATGAAAGTTTGGAGAAGCTGCAGACCTCCAAGGCAGCGGCAAAGTCACTCAGTGTTGCTATAAGACAACCTCAGCGACGCCCCTACACAGACTCATCTTCCTGGAGGGGTCGTCCCTTTCGTTTTTAATCCTCATTTGGGAGAGGAAGGGGACAGGCCAGTCTAAGAGGGCAAAGGAAATTTCCTCAGGGGCGAGGAAGAGGTGCTAGATCTGCCCGAGCAGCGGCATCTGTCTCTTCAGCCGCTGCTGGAGCTGCCGCAAAACCACTCTGAGGTTTTGACTCACAAGACCCCAGTGGGAGGTAGGATCTCACAGCATCTGAAAGAATGGTGGGGCGTTACTTCAGATGCTTGGGCGCTGGAAACAGTATCCCAAGGTTACTGCCTTCCCTTTCTAAAGAAACCTCAGAATCACCCACCGGAATACAACTCTACCAAAAATCCAGACCCGCTCCTGTTGCAGGAAGTTTTTACCCTGCTACAGAAAGGTGCTCTAGAACATGTACCTGTAGCGGAAAAGAACAAGGGTTGTTATTCCCCATATTTCCTCATTCCAAAGAAGGACGGAGGACTGAGACCCATCTTGGACTTGAGAAACTTGAACAAGTTCCTCAGGAAGGACAAGTTCAAGATGGTCACTCTTTCTCAGATCCTTCAGGCTCTCCAAATTCAAGACTGGTTGGTATCATTGGACCTTCAGGATGCTTACTTTCATGTGCCAATCCATCTCAAGCACAGAAAGTACCTGAGGTTTGCGATTGGCAAGTCCCACTATCAGTTTCGAGTTCTGCCATTTGGGTTGACCTCCGCCCCAAGAGTTTTCACCAAGTTGATGGCGGTAGTGGCAGCGAGTCTCAGAAGAGGGGGGATTCATGTCTACCCCTATTTGGACGACTGGATGATCAGGGCACGTTCCCCAGAACAAGCCCGGAACCATCTATCCAAGACTTGCCACTTCCTTCACAAACTAGTCAAACATGATACCATCACAGAAACTCCAGTTCATAGGAGCAGTCTTGGATACTTGTTCAGGCAAAGCCTCGCTTTCCGAAGAGAGAGCTCACCACATTCTGCAGATGGTAACAAAATTCCAGAATGCCCAGTATCTACCGGCCTTCAACTTTCTCAGGTTGCTCGGTCTCATGGAATCCTGCATTTTTCTGGTGCCAGAGGCCAGATTAAGAATGAGATCTCTTCAATGGGCTCTCAGGACTCAATGGTCCCAGTTCTCAGGGGAAATGTCAGATCTTTTACAAGTTTCAACCAGGGTGGCACAGGATCTACAATGGTGGACTTGCAGACAGCACATCCTCAGAGGGGAATCTTTTTGGCAACCATGCCCGGAGATAACAGTAGTGACGGACGCCTCCCTTACGGGATGGGGAGCTCACAACAACGAGTTGACGATCAGCGGTCGTTGGTCTCCATCGGAGTCCAAACTACATATCAACCTATTGCAGCTGGGGGCAATCAGACTAGCACTGAAGGCCTTCCTGCCAGCTGTACGGGGAAAGAATGTCCCGATAATGACGGACAACACAGTGGCCATGTACTACCTCAACAAGAGAGGTGGTGTAGGGTCACTACAACTGTGCAGAGAGGCAATGCGTCTCTGGTTCTGGGCAATACAAGAAGGGATCTCTCTATCTGCCATTCACCTAGCAGGAGAGCAACACATAGCGGCGGACGCTCTGAGCAGGCAGAGCACAGTCTCCCATGAGTGGGAGTTAGCTCAGGAAGTCCTTCTGGAGATCTTCACCCTTTGGAGAACCCCTCAAGTGGATCTGTTCGCGACCAGTGTCAACAGGAAATGCGAACTGTTTTGCTCAAAGGAATTTCCCCCGAGAGGAGCTCTAGTAGACGCAGTCGTAGTGGACTGGGAGTTTCCACTGCTATACGCGTTTCCTGCAGTCCTTGTGATCCCTCAAGTAATCAAGAGGTTGAGGAAATTCAGGAAAACCATGATCCTAATTGCCCCGGATTGGGCCAGGAGAACGTGGTCCCCGGACCTTTTAGACATGTCCATCTGCCCTCCAATACGTCTTCCTAAAAGAGAGGATCTTCTCTCGCAAGAGGGAGGTCACGTTCTCCATCCAGAGGTCAACATACTCAACCTTCACGCATGGCTTCTGAGAGGTTGAGATACAAGGATTGCGACCTTCTGGATGATGCTATGGAGATCTTGCTTTCGGCCAGAAGGCCAACAAAGTTGTCGTTGGAACAAGTTCAGTAACTGGTCCAGGGATAAGAATGTGGATCCCTTTTGAATGTGATATTCCAATGGTATTATATTTTCTGTTACATTTAGCTAATCTGGGGCTCCAGGTTAGGACGATAAAAATATACGTAGCAGCACTATCTATCTTCAAGCGCTCGTCTGAAGAAAAATCTTATTTTAAGATACCTTTTAATAATACAATTTCTAAAAGGTTTAAACAATGTTTTTCCACCAATACCTTTTCAAGTTCCTGTGTGGGATTTAAATTTGGTAGTGAAATTTCGGACATGTGCACCCTTTGAGCCTTTACATTCTTGCCGTTAAGGCTTCTTACTCTAAAAACTATACTTCTAATTGCATTGACATCAGCCCGCAGAGTAAGTGAGTTGCAGGCACTTTCGAGTGGTCCTCCTCACACCATCTTTCATAAAGATAAAGTTGTCCTTCGAGTCAAGCCCTCTCTTCTGCCGAAGATACTTTCAGACTTTCACCTGTCACAGAAAATAATTCTACCTACGTTCTACCCTGCTCACACAAGTAAGCAAGAGGAAAGACTACATAGGCTAGATCCTAGAAGGGCTGTTAGCTTTTATATCTCAAGATTGTCAAAAATACGTCAGTGTGACCAACTGTTTGTGGGATGCACTGGTTGTAAGTTAGCACTACCTGTAACTAAACAAACATTATCAAGATGGATAATCCTAGCCATAACAGTGTGTTATAGGCTAGCTGGAAAAGATCCCCCTGAGGGTTTAAGAGCTCATTCAACTAGGGGCATAGCAACTTCAACAGCACTTAAAAGGGGTGTCCCTGTACAAGATATTTGTGCAGCAGCCACATGGTCATCCATGCATACTTTCATAAAACATTATGCTTTGGACTCAACTACCTCTCAAGGAGGTATATTTGCCAAATCTGTGCTACATTCAGTACATGACTAAAAAGATATCCGTACTCCCGCCTCCAATAGAAAACTGCTTTGGGAGTCTAAGATGGGGCATACGTGGGAGGACACAATCAATTCAAAGAACAAGTTACTTACCAACTGTAACCTTCTTGCGATTGGATGTACCTCACTGTATCTTAGCAACTGTAAAGCAAATGTAAAAGACGTTCCCTTCAAGCGGCGCTCCTGTAGCTGGAAGATCTGAGTAGGCCAGTTATGCCATATTCATAATATTTTCTGCATTTATTTGGGGTGTAGTTTATTGGTGTATTGAGTTGTTAATCCGCAAACATCACTGGTAGTTGACCCCACTGGTGTTAAACAAGGCGTCTCGTGGGGCGCTGGGTACCAGCTTTACCTGGTGAGTGATGTGGAGAGGCAGCCAGTCTGTCGACGTGTACTGTGGCGAAGAACTAGCAACACAGGGCACCAACCCAACACCTTCCAGGTTGAACCAAACAGGACGGGCTGGACTGGGTCCCAACGCCACGGGCACTTCTCTGATTTCATGACATCAGGACAGTGCAAGCACTGGCAGAGAAGGCCTCGATGGTCCAACTGTAGTTCAGGTGTAGAACGGAGATCTGAGAGACAGAAGTATACAGGTACCAGGAGGCAGGACAATGAGGTTCCAAAAACAGAGCAGTGAACTGGTTCCAGAAAGTAGGTTACCAAGCAATGGCCAACGGCAGGGCAAAGACCAGAGACTGACAGCCAGGAGAGACCAAAGAGTGTTGGGAGAGGGAATATGGGAAACAAGAGAAGGGAGCGGGAAACCCCCAGAAGGAGAGACATGGAACCAGAGGGCAAGAACCCAACCCAGACCCAGGGAAGGCACAGGGACAAAACCTAACAAGGGGCAAGCCAATCAAAAGACAAGGAAAAGAGAACAATGTTAGGCAGGAAGCAAGGACCAACAGCTAGTCCGCAGCGAGGAACGTGATCAGGGGACTGACTCATTGAGACGCAGTGTATTCTAGCAAGCACAGCTCGGATATAGGTCTGGGTCCAAAACGAGGCTTGGAGCGCAAACCCTGGTTGCCAAGTGGACTGCGCATACACGGAAAGTCGGACATGGACGCTTGCGCATTGGCAGACCCGCGATCATTTCTGTGCCTAAGGAGCCGGAGACCCAGACGAGCCTGTGAAAAGCATTATTAGGGTTAAAGGCTCCATGTCGGGGTCCACAGGAACAGACAACCTCGCCTCCCAGGCCCGTTGAGTGGCATAACAACTGGGCTTCCAGTTTATAAATCATGAGCATGTGCGCAGTAAGGTGAGTGCCCATCATCTGTTCATACAAGGTGCTACTTGCTCACTCCTTCATTCATTTAACGCCACTACGTTCTCCGCGCTGTACATGATGTTGGGGTCAGTGTGTGTATGTATATATATATATATTTCTGAGGCTTGTGGAATCTGCTTAGATCACATGCTGTGCATAGGCCGACATCTAGTGGAAGCTGCGGAGTATTACAGTTTGTTTTTCGAAACTCGAAAATGGGCGTCGACACAGGCGTGCCAGTAATACTATCCCTAGTGTGACGTCCACTGTACCCAAGATCCCTCACGCGTCTAGGATCCTCAGATTGTTTTTTTCCGCCATACTGGTCGGAAGCATCTTGCGGAGTACCCTGGCCTTAGCCATACTTTTGCTAATTATTGAAGTTTAAAATTATTTATTGACATCCTTCCCCACCCCAACGTCGACCCTCGACACTCGACGACGGCTGGAGAAGACATCGACCATCGGCTGCTGCACGACGGATCTGGGCCTCGGAAGGCCGCTGGCCTCGGCCCGGGCCTAGTAGGCCACTGGCCTCGGCCCTGCAAGTAGGGAGAGTGGGGGGTGGTACATACTCTTCACTCTTGGTATATAGGTACACCTTATATATTTCCTACACTTACCAGCCCGCTGCCTCAAGGTGCGCATGGAGGGTACCCCTTTCCAATTCTGCCCCAAGTGCAACCGCAAATACCCTTGGGTCGACAGGCACGCCACGTGCAATCTCTGCTTGCCGAGGGACCACCCCGAAGCGAACTGCAGAGCGTGTAGTAGGTTTAAGCCTAAGACACTTAAGGACCGTTCGACAAAGCGTTGGGCCCACCACGCCAGGCAGGCGGCCATGGCAGCGGAGGGCGCCTTCAGCGATGGCAGCGACGCCGTACTTTCGGACGGCGAGGGCATTACGGCGTCGAAAGACTGCCGAGCGCAGGTCCCCGACCTCGGAAGGTTGTCCGGCAGGGCGGCTATGGGGAAGACACCCGGCGACGCAAGCGCTACACACCCTACACACACTAAGCACACTAAGTCCAACCGAACCTCGACGATGTCGACTTCTCGGAAAGAGGCACAGATAGAACGGTCCGACTCGGTGTCCTCTGGGCGCTCTCGATCGAGATCGCCTCATGACGCAAGGCAATCATCCACTCTTGCCAAGAGTGCCTCGCTCCCTAGATTAACGGAAGTTCGATCGTCGGAAGACGAAGACGACTTCCACCCCCAGGCCGCGCTCCAGGAGACCGAGCCCGCAGTTATCACCAGCGAGGCCCCACGCTCGAAACAAGATACCTCTCCCGACCCTCGACGCCAGGCGTCGAAAGTCTCTGGAGCCTCCAAGGGGCAGGGAAAACATTTTTCCGCGCACGGGGAGGGGGGGAAACAGCGGAAAGCACAGCCTTCCACTCCTGTAAGACCATCCTTCCAGCCTAAGCAGACAGACACACATAAATCTACTGGGACATCAACATCCAGCAAAGGTACCCTTGATAAGTCCTCTAAGTTGCCTACTAAAGTCATACCCTGTTCCAAAGAATGGTCCAGTGAAGACATAGACAGGGTCATGTCAAGGATGTCTTCCTTAGCTGATTTTTATGACAAAAACCCAGAACATTTCCTTTCGTATGACCCTCAAGGGGCCACACCCTCAGGCTCCTCTGATCCTATCCCCCTAAGTAAAAAGGCCCGGTTCGAAAGACCTGAACCCTTCGAGGTGCAGCCTTACTCTACTCCATACTCTACTCCACACCCCAGATACCAAGGACAGACTTTCCCTGAAGGGGACCAGGAGTTTACAATTATGGAGGAACAAACCGGGACTGAATACTATGCGGATGATGAGGACCTGGAGGAGGTAGAAGATGAGCAGGAAATTTACAGAGTAGATTCCCCGGTAGAGAGCGAAGCCCCAGTTACCGACTCGCCAGTTGATAACCAGCCCCTCCTTAATGAAGTTCTCGCTCGCGCAGCAGAACATTTTCACATCGACACCCACGGTGTACAGGAGGAAAGGGACTTCGCAGAAGAGTTGGTGGGAGAGAGGAGGCCGGTCGCTCAGACCATCCCTATCCTTAAATCCATCCAACGTAGAATAGATCCATCCCTGGTGAATCCTAACCTCACCAGAGCCGTCAACCCCAGAGTCGAAAAACTTTTTCGGGCAGCCCAGTCTGACCCTCTTTATATAAGAGGACATCTTAAACCAGACTCCCTAGTGGTTACCAACACTCGGAAGAGGGCTGGGACACCCTTATCGTCGTCAGAAGCTCCTCCCGACAAGGAGAGCAAAAGGCTGTACGGGTTTGGCAGGAAAGTAGCCTCAACGTCCGCCTACCAAGCAAGGATCGCAAACTCCACCACCCTGTTGGCAAGTTACAACTGCCATCAATGGGAAGAGGTCGCGGCGCTCATAGCCTCTGCTCTTGAACCGTTAAAGGGCCAGTTGGCTCGGATCTCGGCAGAAGGGAGAGCCGTGTCTGGTTGCATATTAAAAGCAACTTTCGACGCCGCGGACAACGCAGGAAGATTGATAGCAGAAGGTACTGTTATCAAGAGACATGCGTGGTTACGGCAGTCGGGGTTCAAGACAGAAACCCAGGCTTCATTAATAGACAAGCCGGTGGAACCCGATCTATTGTTTGGGAAAGCGGTCGAAGACGCACTTAAGAATGCCAAGGACGAGTACGAGACTCTGAAATCCCTTGGCCAGCTTACCAACAAACCCCCTAACCAGAGGGGGAACAGTAATTTTCGTCGCCCACGCGGCCAAAATTCACAAAGAGGCAACTATGCCCAAGGACAGGGTACACAATGGAACAACAACCAGCAGTCGACCCAAAGTTACAGCAAGGGTAACAAGAGAGGTCGTGGAAGAGGCAGAGGCAGCCCCAACAAGGGAGGTGGCACGCCTCCACCAAAGCAGTGACGCTCAGTTCAGGGTCCCTTCTCACGCAACCCCAGTAGGGGGACGCATTTCCAACTTCACCCAGGCTTGGGAAGGGATCACCTCAGACAGATGGGTGCTGTCAACAGTGTCCACAGGATATTGTATAGAATTACTGCAGCGCCCCCGGAACCACCCTCCACGACAAAGAATACACTCCTTAGAACATCAGAAGATCCTTCTCGAGGAGATCGCTATTCTGCTAGAAAAGGACGCGATAGAACTCGTCCCAGGACACCAGGTAAACAAGGGTATCTATTCAACTTACTTCCTTGTGCCAAAGAAAGATTTGACAATGCGCCCAGTATTGGACTTACGGCCTGCCAACAAGTATGTCAAGCCCCAAAAATTCCGTATGACCACGCTACAAGAGGTAATCCCCCTCCTAAAAAAGGGGGATTACATGGCAACCTTGGATATGAAAGATGCTTATTTTCATATTTCCATGCTTCCAGCCCACAGAAAATACTTGCGCTTCAAAGTGGACAGTCGCCACTACCAATTCAAGGTACTGCCCTTCGGGATAGCTTCAGCACCAAGGGTATTCACCAAGGTACTGGCGGTGGCAGCTGCACACCTACGCAGGGAGGCAATCCCAGTGTACCCTTATCTGGACGACTGGCTCATAACGGGGGAAACCCCAGGAATTTGCAGGTCAAACATTCAGAGGACTATCGACCTCCTCCACGAATTAGGCTTCTCTATCAACGAGAAGAAGTCAAGTCTGGTGCCAAGCACCTCAAAACAGTTCCTAGGAGCAATCCTAGATACTCAGAAAGGGTTGACCTTCCCTTCGGAAGAGAGAATTCGGAATATACTACTGCAGATTCCACATTATCAGTCAGGTCAACAAATAACGGTACGCAAAGCAATGCGGTTACTGGGCATGATGGCGTCATGCATTTACCTGGTCCCCCACGCGCGTCTGCGCATGCGTCCCATGCAGGAATGGTTGGCGAAACAGTGGTCTCAGGCAAGTGGTCAGTGGGACGATCTAGTGGTCGTTTCGCCAACACTCGTACAGAGCTTACACTGGTGGACAAGAGAAAATCTCGCAAGGGGAAAACCCTTTTACGATCCCGAAGTACAGGCAGTGGTGACTACAGATGCATGCCTGACTGGGTGGGGAGCTCACCATCTCCACCACACAGCTCAGGGTCTCTGGTCTCACTCAGTAGCCAAGAACCACATCAACCTGCTGGAGCTTCTGGCAGTATTCCGAGCGCTTCGGGCGTTCGAGCCCCATCTGCTAAACTTGTCGGTGCAGATCCGGACGGACAGCACGACAGCCATGTTCTATCTGAACAAACAAGGAGGGACTCGTTCGCCAAATCTGTCCAAGCTTGCCCAGAAAATCTGAATATGGGCACTCAGACGGAACATCTTCCTGTCATCACAACATGTTCCGGGGGAGCTCAATTCCCTAGCGGATGCCCTAAGCAGAGACTCCCTCCCAGAAGAACACAAATGGGTCCTTCACAAAGATATCGTAGAAGATCTCTTCTCTCAGTGGGGTTTCCCCACTATAGACCTATTCGCCACAAGCGAAAACAAACAATGCCCAGGATTTGCATCCAGGTTCCCCCAGCCAGACTCCCAAGGGAACGCCCTGTGGATGAACTGGTCAGGGATGTTTGCGTACGCTTTTCCACCAACTCCTCATCAGGAAGGTGGTGTACAAGATGAACAAGGAATCGATGACGCTCATCCTAGTTGCTCCCATGTGGGCGAGACAACCATGGTTTCCACACCTACGCAGGATGGCGGTGTGCGAGCCCATCAAACTCCCAGCCTGGTACAACCTACTGTCCCAGCAACAAGGTCAAACAGTGCATCAGAAACCCAACTCAATGAACGTGGCAGCATGGCTCCTGAAGTCATAGAGTTTGGGCATCTCAATTTACCACAGAGGTGTATGGACATCCTAAAAGAAACAAGGCACTGTTACTTTGACAAGTGGAAGAGATTCGTTATTTGGTGCCAGAATAAACAAATCAATCCAGTTGATTGCACTCCTTCCAACGTTGTAACATACATGCTCCACCTGCTGGACGCAGGTTTGGTTTTTAACTCTCTGAAAGTACACCTGGCAGCCCTCTCGGCTTACACCACATCCCATAACAAGGTATCGTGGTGGAAAGTACCAGTAGTTAAAGCCTTCATGGAAGGAGTAAAGAGACTTCACCCTCCTATTTCGAACCCACCGCCAGGATGGGACCTCAATGTGGTGCTAGCTAAACTCATGGGACCCCCTTTCGAACCCATGCATAAAAGTAGTCTCAAACACCTGACTTACAAAATGGCCTTCTTAGTAGCCATTACCTCTATAAGAAGGGTCAGTGAAATTCAGGCTCTGTCAGTGCAGGATCCTTTCTTTACTATCCACAAAGACAAACTGGTTTTACGCACACACCCTAGGTTCTCACCTAAATTCATATCAAAATTCCATGTAAACCAGTCCATCGAGCTTCCGGCTTTCTTCCAGAACCCGCAAAGCTCGGCTGAGGTGAAACTACACACCCTAGATGTGCGTAGGGTGGTCCTCTACTATGTAAACAAAACCAGACCGCTAAGGAAAACAGATCAACTGTTTGTCTCCGTAGCTACAGGCAGAGAGGGAGATCGCGTCTCTAAAGGTGCTATCTCGAAGTGGATTATCAACTGTATACAGCTGTGTTACTCTCTTTCTGAAAAAACTCTGCCTTTTACGCCAAGGGCCCATTCTACTAGAGGCATTGGGGCCACTCTGGCTTTCATTGCAAATGTTCCCCTCGACACCATTTGCAAAGCAGCTACTTGGAGCTCTATTCACACTTTTACTCAGCATTACTGCATTGACACTCATTCCAAGACAGATACACAAGTGGGACAAGCGGTTCTAAGACACCTGTTTGCTCATGACCCTTCTCACATCCCACCTCCTTCTTCTGGTACTGCACGCTAATCTATGCACAGCATGTGATCTAAGCAGATTCCACAAGCCTCAGAAGGGATACATTACTCACCGTAATCGTATTTCTGATGCTTGTATCTGCTTAGATTCACATGCGACCCACCCTTCCTCCCCTCCGAGAGAAGGCGCATGATTGCTTGTAGTCTTACCTTTCTGGCTATCTGCTTGGATTATCTGTACTCACGCTACTCCTCATGCTTCCTCATGTCAGAAAAATACAATCTGAGGATCCTAGACGCGTGAGGGATCTTGGGTACAGTGGACGTCACACTAGGGATAGTATTACTGGCACGCCTGTGTCGACGCCCATTTTCGAGTTTCGAAAAACAAACTGTAATACTCCGCAGCTTCCACTAGATGTCGGCCTATGCACAGCATGTGAATCTAAGCAGATACAAGCATCACAAATACGATTACGGTGAGTAATGTATCCCATATAGCAGCGACATGCCCTGTGACATCAGTTTGTTTTCCCTTGCACCATGTCCGTTGTCGGAACATGCTCGTCAAGAGTTCCTATTTTTTTCAAATATGCCATGCCTACTCGGTCCAAGGCCTCTGACTTCAAGCGGTGTGCAGACTTCTTCCGGCAGATGTCGTTCTCGAATCAGCGCTGGATTTGTTTATATTGCTTGGACGAGGAGCGCCTGGTTATTCCAGTCCCTGCACCTGAGGACCCTCTGGGAGGGGACGGTAAAGATCTGCCCTGTCCACAAGGCGAAGAGTGATGCTCTGCGGTCTCGATTGAGGTTGCAAGAAGCTCTGTGCAAGGAAAGAACAAGAAGCAGCAGCATCGGAAGAGGTCCTGCTCCCCGAGTGAGTAGTTGCAACGACAATTGTTTTCTTCGAAGAAGTTCCACTGCTCCAGGGAGTCCCCTGAGCATCCGGTAGAGTTATCTTTTCCTACTCAGTCCTCCACAGTGGAGGAATGGGAGAACTTCTGCCTAAAGATGTTGGACATCTTTGCCAAGGTGCAGACAGCTCTGGCCTCTGCACCTGTGGCTCAGGCAGTGGTGCTGTTGGATCTGGCTACAGCACTACAGGATCCACTACATCTTCTGCGACCGGAAGGGTATCCCCTGGGCACCATTCCAGCACGCCTCAGGCGTAGTCTTCGAGGTTGTCGTGCCGACTGGTGCCATGGACACCGCAGCTCTGTGGGAATACGTTGCACTCTCTATGGACGCCTTCAAGTCATGACCTCTATGATGAGGAGAGCGACAAGGTCCTTTTTGGGCTTGAGACTATGGGTTCTAGGGAGGTGAGGGATTTCCCAGAAGAATTCTGTGAGGAAGGCGAAGACCTGCAGTGGCCTCGACACCTCCCCAGAGTTGGAATTTGTGCCAGCTCCCATCCCAGGAAAGCCTCACTCAGACCTCCAGTGCTTGATGGCTAATGTGGCCAGTACTCTTGGGCTCTCGACCCCATTCGGGTCCAAGGTTCAGTACAAACTTTGCGATATTCTGGATGATGCCCACAAAAAGACGCTCTTGCCCTTCATTTGTGGCAGTGGAGGCCCTTTGTTTTGGAGGTGTGGTAGAAACCTGCCTCTGGTCTGGCAGTGGACGGGGATCTGGTGAGGAAACACCATCCCGCTCCGTTGGCTAGCCTGAAGACAGGCAAAGTAAGAGGTTTGACACATAGGACAAGAAGGTGATTGTATTGAGCAGTCTTGCACTGTGAGCCGTGAATGCCTCTTGCTGCATGGCCAAAAGAAAAATTTGGCCATTGGGCAGCGGTGGCCAATGTGGCTGAACACATCCCATAGGAGGAGATGAGGGACAGTTTCCTGTCCTTGGTTTCTGATGGCAAGGAGGTGGCACGCCAAATGCTACAATCGGGACCGGACACAGTGGACTGTGTGGCAGGTCCATGGCCACTACCACAGTGGTCAGGTGCCACTCGTAGCTGAGGACATCATGGTTTGCGGCCGATGTCTGGATCAGGCTGTTGGATATGCCATTGGAGGGCCATTACCTGTTTTGGAGCTAAGGCTGCCAACACCCTCCAGAAGGTCCAGTCATCCAAGGTGACTGCGTCTTTGCTGCTAGCAGTGCAACAGCCTTTGGCACAGCCGTCATCTATGGGCAGAGGTTTTCAACCCTTTTCTGCCTTTGCCCCAAGGGGCTTGTTCAATCTGCCCTTGAAAGAGGGCATGGGGCAGGCGCTTCCCCATTGGCAGAGGAAGGGGTGCCCAGCGAGGGGGCATTGCAGTGGCTGCTCTCCCTGCCGCACCCCGTAATGCCAAACGTTAGTGACTGGCTTTGCCATTCACCACCAGTGGGGGGGGGGTGGGGTTCTCTTGTTCAACTCGGGATGTTTGAGCCTTACAGGTCATCTGGCAGGGATATTGCCTTTTATTCCTTTAGCTCCCTCCCCCTGTGGACCATGTCCCCCCAACAATCCCTCCTGATCCCATTCTACTGAAGAAGGTCCATCAGCTTCTCTCAAAAAGCACAATTGGGCTAGTTTCACGCTCAGAATGAGGCAAGGGGTGTTACTCCACCTATTTTCTGGTTCTGAAGGACGACTGGGGCTTGAGCCCCATCCTGGATCTGTGGCTGCTGAACTTGTTCCTACACAAGGATAAGTTCATGATGGTGACTCTGGCTCAAATTCTACAAGCTCTCGATCTGCAAGACTGTTTGGCTTCCCTGGAACCTCAGGATACCTACTTTGTCGCTGATTCATCGAAAGCACAGGAAGTACCTGAAGTTCGTGATGGGTCAGCACCATTAGAAGTTCACGGACCTGCCATTCAGGCTTCCTTCGGCTCCCAGGATTTTCACCAAGCTCATAGCAGTGGTGGTGGCTCGCCTCATGTCTTTCCTTATCTGTAAACTGGCTCGTCTGAGTTTGCTCCCAGCTCAAGTGTCGGAGCACCTTCTCTGCACATGCACTCTATTGCACAGCCTGGGCTTTTCCTTGAACTTCAAAAAGTCTCCTCTTTCGCTGTCCCAGTCTCTGTTTTATTGTTGTGCCCTTGGAAACTAGCCTGGGCATGGTCGTCCCGCCCGAGGATCGAGTGGCGAGCATTGGGGCCATGTGTTTCGGAAGGCATTGATGTTTCCCATGCGGATCGCAGTGATTTTTTTTTTCTGATAGCACTATGTCCCAACATTTCGTCCACCACATGGGTATTGAGGCACCGTCGGGGTGCTTCCACAGACGAGCTATGACAATTTTGGCCGCAGTGAGAAGGTGAGTGCATAAGCGAGTTATTAGACCTGTTGGTGGCAATGCCCCGGTGTCTCCCAGAAGCATTATCCCCGGATCCGAGGGGATTGTTAAGCCTGTATACTTTTCTGCAAGTTGAGTAGATCACCCTCTGGATTGTGTATTGGGAGTGCTGCGCAGTGGTAAATTACTTCTGGCTCTATATTCATTTTTTACTGCTGCTATCTTCCCAAGCCAGGAGATATCCTGCTTCTGCCAGCTTTCAAGATCTTTCTGTAGTTCCCTGAACAGTTGTGGGAAATTGCTTTGGTAAATTTGTTCGACTTTTCTGGGGATTTGGACTCCCAGGTAACCAATGAAGGTGTCTGCCCATGGGACTGGGAGCTTGGGGGTGAGTAATTCCCTATGCCTTTGTGAGGTAATGATTGCCAGCGCTGATGTCTTGTCATAGTTTACTCTGAATCCCGAGACCCTTCCAAATGCCTCAATTTCCTTCTAGAGTGACTCAAGTGATTTGTCTATTTGTTTTATAGGAAGGAGGACATCATCCACGTACATGGCCGCTTTGTATTCTCGTTCACCCACTTTGAGTCCATGTATGTTTAAGTTTTGCTAGATTTTGAGAGCAAAAGGCTCCATGGAGAGTGCAAATATTAAAGGAGATCGTGGGCAGCCTTGTCGTGTACCTCTGGTGATGTGTATTGTTCCGGATCTTGTGCCGTTAATCCTTAATTGTGTGGTTGGGTTTTGATAATTGGACATATTACAAAGTTGGGGACGAGCCCCAGGTGGGTAAGTGTATTTGTAATATATCCCCAGTCTAGTAGATCGAATGCTTTGTGGGCGTCTCAGGAGATGACTGCCAGCTTGTCCCCCGTTCTGGAGACGCTCTCTATGAGGTCAATTGTGCATCTGATGTTGTCTTGTGTGCATCGCCCAGGGATAAAGCCTGTCTGGTCTGGGTGCATCATATTTGGGAGCACCTTTCTCAACCTAGAAAATATTTTCCCATCATTGTTCATCAACATAATTGGCCTATAGGAGGCACTTTGCTCAGAGTCTTTGCCTGGTTTATGGGCGAGTATTGTCATGGATTCTGCCATGGATGGGGTGACATTAGGAATTAATTGAATAGGGTTGTGAGTCGTGGGGATCAAATATGCGAGTAGGCCTTATCAAATTTTGCTGAGAGTCCATCAGGACCCGGGGCTGTACTCTTCAGGGACTTAATACCTTCCACGGTCTCTTCTACTGAGATCGGTAATTCTAGGGGCTGTAGGCTTCTGGGGGAGGTGCGCTCACTGATGGGGTGTAGGTATTGTGTCTGACTTTCGGCTGGAATGAGGGCGATCGCCATAATTTCGCTATGATGGTCTACCATTATTTCCATTATCTCCTCCTCAGTATACCGAGCTTTACCATCCACCCCTATGAGCCGTAATATATTGTTTCTCTTGTGTACCTTTTTCAACTTGTAGGCTAGTATGCGATTGGCTTTATTCCCCTTGATATAATAGTATTGTTTCATATATGCAAGTGATCTAACTGATCTGTCTCCCGAGTGAATTACAAGGGCTGACTTGGCTTTTTAAGGTCCCTCCGCTTTTCTGGTTTGGTGTTTTTAAGACATTTCTCTAGTTCTGCTACTTTCTCTTCTAATTTGGATTCTTAGAGTTGGAAAATCCGCCTTTATTCTGCTCCTGCGCTAATGAATGCCCTGCGTACTATCGGCTTCATGGCGTCACAGATTGGGGCTATAGGGTTATTGTCTATTGTTTTCCCTAAAGTAATGGGTGAGAGTCTCGCCCACCTCCCTTTTGACAACTTCATCTAGTAATTTGGTCATACAACTTCCAGTATTTCCGGGGGTGGGGGGTGGGAGGGGCCCTTAATTCGTAGGTCTGCTGTAACTGGTGCATTGTCTGATAGCATTCTTGTGTGGATTTCCACCCTATCGAGGCAGGGGAATAGAACTCTTGATGCCAGTATCGGGTCAATTCTGGAGAAGCCTTTGTGTACATTTGAGTAGAAGGTGAAGTCTCTAGTCCCCATGTTAGCTAATCTCCAAGTATCACTGTCTCGGTTTCCCTGAGGAATTTAGCGAGGCCCAGAGCCTGGGAGGAATCCATTCTGGTTGGAGGTAGTGTTTTATCCCTTTGCGGGTCTGGGACCATATTGAAATCCCCAACAATCAGGAGGTGCCCTTCAGTGAATGTTAGTATGGTCGAGATTGGATCAAGTAGGAATCTGTCTTGGAAATTGTTTAGGCAGTAGATGGCTGCTACGGTGAGTGGTTGTTTCAGAAAGTATCTTTTTACCAGGAGAAATCTACCCATTGGATCTTTTTCCACTGTGATTTGTGTTAAAGGGACATTTTCGCTCAGCAATACGGCAACCCCCCTATTTCTTTTTCACCAGACATGGCGAAGTAGAACTTCTTAAATCTTTTGAATTGAATGCGCTGTTAATCGGCTTGTAGAAGATTAGTCTCCTGGGGGACATGCAATGTCCCCCGCGAGCTGGCCTAATCTTCGTTCTACAGATCTCCTTTTGCCCGGGAAGTTAAGTCCGTGAATGTTCCATGTTATTATTCGTATTTTGCGCTAATTATCCGACCCCATGGTTCCCATTAGTGATCTTGCTATTGTATGTTTTCGTGATTCTCCATCCCCACGAGCAGCAGGGGTTGGATTACTTTGATCGTGTGTACTTGTGATTCCTCTGCATGTTGATGTCTTGTTCCCTTTAGTCCCCTGGGGGACCCAGGAGAGACTCCCCTTCACTGCCCACATCACCCTCCCCACCTTCACCCTCCCCATAACTGCCAGGGATGAGAACAGCACTCTCCCAACAGGGTATTCAGCTTAAACCCACCACCGACCTAATTTAAGCGTAACAGGGCCAAGTGCTTGGCAAGCGGCATTACTCAGCAAGTGTTAAACGATTAGCTTTTCTTCACAGGCTTAGGATATAATATCATTCCTACATAGACTATTTTAGTTGGGAATTAGTCTGGTTCCCTCCCTCCCTTGCAGGAGTCCCACTAGTTGTCCACCCACACGTCACTCAGTGTTCAGCTCCATGTTGGATACCGTGGGTGGGAACCTGAAAGTGGGGCAACTGACCTTGACCATGGTTAGCAGCCGTCTCCAGTTCAGTCTGGGTTTTTATTCTTTCGGGGAGGGCCCCCGATTTTGCGTCTCTGGTCAACTCTCGTCCAGGCGGATGAAGTGGGCTTCTTTGTCGGTTCTTGGGAGGCTGACTCTATTTCTGATTCCCCCCCCTTTTTCGTTTCCTGCCCCTTCTTTTAGGGTGCGTATTTGCATCTGACCACCTTCCCACGTAAATTGTAGAGAAGTCAGGAAGCCCCAGCTATTAAAAAAATCTTTTCTTTGAGCCACTCTGTGAGGCGTTTCAATGCTTTCCTTTTTAGGAACGTAGTGCTCGCCAGATACTTGTAAATTAGCATAGACGAATCTCTGAATAGGATGTGCTTCAAGCTCCTGGCTTCTCTCATGATTTCCTCCTTCACCTTGTAGAAATGAATTCTAGCCAGGACATCCGGGGGAGTGGAGTATGTCTGTCTGGACTTGGTTCAAAGAACTCTGTCAATCTCCAGTGGGGCGCTGGCAAAGTTAGTATAAACCTGAACAAGTCTGTTGTATAGCTCTCCATGTCCACGTCTGACCGAGGTGGGGATTCCACGTAGGTAGATATTATTTCGTCTTGATCGGTTCTCTGCCTCCTTTTGTTTTGATTCTAGAGCTTCGCATCTAGCTTCTAAGGTTGCAATCCTATCCAGCCCCTCCCGAATTTCAAACTTAAGTTCGCAGAGGGTATTCTCGATATCCGCTGTTCTGCGTTTGACTGCCTCAACCCTCTTGTCCAGAGTCGAGATCTTTCTCATCACTTTTTCTGTCCCTTTCTGGAATTCCCTTGTCATGGCTGCCACCAAGTCCTTAAGGTCTGACTTTGTGGCAGATCGGGCTAGTGGGGCACCACTGAACATTGATGGAGTCTCTGATGGGTGCATCTCTGCCTGGTCCCCTTTTTTCATTTTTTCCAGGTTGGATTGGCCCACAAGTATGGAGATGTCCACCTGTTTGGTATTTTTTCTGCTTTTTGCCATTGCTGACGCGGGTGTCACTGGGGTCAGGAGCTCCTGTGGTTATTTACCTTCGCGTTCTGCCCGTTGGAGGTGTGTGTTCACCCCAGAGTTAGGCCGTTTGTTTTGTTGGCTCAGTGATTATCCTGGTTTCGCACAGACCACATCTACTTACTCTTGGGAAGTGCAAGGGGAGGAGGCAGCCGACCTCCATCTTCAGTTGTCGCACTGTTTCTGTCTGCTGGTTGACCTTATGGGGTCTTAATAGGCCTGGTCCAGGTTCTGCTGGGCCTCGGAGGCGGGATCAGGCTATCCCCGTTCGTTTAGTCCCCCATTGCGGCACTGGGTTGTGCTGGGTTGCATGAGACAGTCATTCAGGGTCTGAACCAGTTCGGATTAGAACAAGTCCTGCACGGGAGCCCGGAGACTCCCTCGCGGTTTGTAGGCACTCCCATCTCTCCCCAATTTCAGCATGAATGGGCTAGGTTGTAGAATTAGGGACTCCGCTCAAGCGTTACTGAGTGCTTAGCGATGACGCTTGGTTTATTTTCTGAGCGGGTGGGGGAGTGGCTCGCGGAACCCCCTCCCTGCTGATGATTTGTTGTGTAGTGGGCTGCAGGAGCAGTTGCTCGGTTGATCTGCGCAATAAGTTCCTTTGCTACGTTTGACCATTCAATCGTGGGTCCCCAATGTGGTGTGGCCCTACAGGGGCCCCAGACTGTTTCAGATGCCCCTGCAGTGTTCCCCGGGTGGTGGTGCTAATGCAAGCAGGCCAAGCACCTGAGGTACCGGGGCTAAGCTGAGCCTGGGGATACAGGGTACTGTTCCCAGTGTGCTAGCTCACCGTGATGAACATATGGCGGAGCCCCAGGTACCTCTACGTTGGATTTCCTGCGCTTGGTGGAGCCATTGGGGGGGTCGATGCTGTTCTTCAGGAGGCGATGGACTCCCCTTTCAGCGGGCCTCCTCCATCTCCGACATGACGCAGGGGCTCCGGCTCAGGCTGTGGAGCTTGCCTTTCTCCATAAATTGCTGCCGGGGCCCGGGTAGGTCCTTGGGGATGAGGCTCGTACCTCAGTCTCTGCTTACTTTGCTCCCGGCCTGATCTTCTGCTACACCCCACAGAGACGAACCGGAGACAACATGGTCCGTTGCTGCTGAAGACGGGTCGTAGTCGGTTTGGGGAGTTTCGGCTTGTCTCCGCTGTTACTGCTCCAAAGGGCCTTTCGTTTGTTCGATCGATGGTCTAGGATTAGCGAGTGCGTTATTGCTGAATGCCGAGATATTATCGAGCGCCCAGGCCATTTTTGGTGATCCGTGGCTGCTCCTTCTCTTGGTCTATAGGGAGCTCCTGGACGAGGTGGCCGTCTTTTTCACCTACTGCCCTCTGCCGACTGCGGAGCATCCATGATCAGTCTCTTTATGGTGAAATCTGTGTTCTCTAGCGGTGCATTTTCTTCCCCCTATGCCTCGTCCGTTCCTTACTCCATCTGCGGCTTGTTGGTGACTAACGCAGAGTTGAGCCAGCTAAAATGCTGTTGGTGGTTGAGGTAAGACGGGAGCTTCTACGGAGCCATGCCACCAGAATTGGCTCATAAGTCACACCCCCCAACATCCTTTTTTATATACAGGTAAGATATTACTCTAATTCCAGGTTACAGGTAATTTGCCATGGCCACGTGACCAGGAAACATTCATCACCAGCCCTCCCACGGCAGCCTTGCCCGGGCAGCCCTCGGCTAAGGGCCAGAGGCAAAGGGCAGCTCTCTAACAAGCAGCTCCACTCCGTGTTTTCCCGTGTTCGCCTGGGACACCTGATGCAGACAACCTACAGCGATGGGTATGTGTGGTGTGGGTGAGGAGTACAGCCATTACTCTACTCCAGAAATCCCCCACTACACTTATTACCTGTTATCAAGCCTAATTGTGTATGGTACCCATTTTGGCACCCAGCCAAAGTGTGTAAAATAGCTTTTTTCTCGATGGAGCCTAAATTACTTAGGGTAACCATACCTGATGCCCATACTGTGGGTACATTTTTTCTATTTGTCCCTGCTCCGCTCTGATATATAACTGCGCTGCACCCCATAGTTAGTCATTATGTTTGGCACCATAGCCAATTTGTATGAATGTTGCCATGCCCTGTAACTAGACATTGTAAGGCGATACGTGTGAGAAGCAAAGCCATCGGATAGCACAGCAAGTAGAGCGCTCGCTTTGACATCTTTGCAGAGCCTGCTGACGCAGGTTCTAATCCCTTCAGGGCCAAACTCGGCCTTTCATCCTTCCGAGGTCGATAAATGAGCACCGTGGGTAATAATAAGCAGGTCTCAGATACCTGAGGCTTTGTAGCGCTATATAAATGCTAAATTATTATTATTATTACTGTGCTCCAGAAACCCAGCCACTCTTACACTATTACTACTCTGTAAATGGTGCTGACATAGTTGGCCTCTGAGTTGAATTGTGCTACCCTCCATAGTTGGCAATTGTGATACACCTCATTGTTGGCCATTGTACTGAATTGTGGAAGGAAATGTGTTGCACTTACATGTATACTGAGGGACAGACGTCATGCAGGATTTAGATGTATTTTGTGGGAAATTAAATGTGTTGCACCCAAATGTATTTTGGGGGCAGGAAATGTGTTTCAACAGACATTAGGAAGATTAGCAATGTGTTTCATTTGGATAGGTCTGTGAAGAGTAGCCATGCATCACATCTAGATAGAATTGTGAAGATTAGCCATGAGTCACATTTTGTTCCCAGCCTCTTCTCTTGCATCGTGCCAGCTCGTGATAAAAAATAAATGTGCAGGACAATATTTGTGAAACCGAATTTCTCATATTTAATTCGCTTTATCTTCTGTACTGGCTGCCTGGGCCCTTGGTACCCATCCCAATGACCACCAAATTATTGTGTGGGCCTGCACCTGGTACTCGGCTGATGTTCTATTCCCATGAGAAACTTTTACTTCTGCAACAATTAATTAGCTGCTGTGAGCATCTTGGTGTCTCACCCTTGGCGAGCTGATCTAGCATTTCTGCATGTGTCAGCAGATCTTCGATTTCGTAATGAGCTGTGGCCTTTCAAAACTAAAAAGTGGCTTCTCTGTAGTCTGCCCTGAGCTTACTAAAATATAACCAATTATATTATTCATTAATATACGTAACCCTTAACCTCATTACACTTCTAAGTTATGTTAAAACAAACTATAAACATATTGCACTTTGCTGCATGTGTACTTTTCATCGTGGCAGCTGTGCTTAACTATCCCTAGTTACCTGCTAGTTAAAACTACATACAAGTTCTATGTTTTTGCGCGTGTCCTTCCCTGTGCAACACCTTATTCCCTAACGTGTGACACACGAGGTGTGATGTGTGTGTGATATATGTGCATTGTGAAGTCACCCTTCATGTTGCTTTTGGCATTATTTCTTTATCTTATATGTACACCCCCCGGCCCCCCTTGCGAGCATTAGATTTGCATATTCACCATGTTATGATGGTGGTAGGTTCAATGAGGTTGCTTGTGGCTCAGGTGGGGTGGTACTCAGTCTGGCATTTGGAAAAGGCGGATGGTATCACTACTTTGTGTAATATTATATGTAAATAATTGTCACCACAAAAACCATGACTGTGATAATGGTATTGTCAATATTAGGACATATATCCAAAGTTACAAAACAGTTTGAATCCACTCGGGATGAAACTCATGTCTGGCATTGAGGTCAGTGCATGGAGTTGTTAGCTGTACATTCATAGTTCTAGTATGCTTGCCACTTTCCCCATTTTGAGTCCTCTCAGCCTTTCGGGTAACTTGTGCATTGAACACGATGTCTAGTTGGCATACCCGGACTCTAGCTAACATACTTTGGGCTTGTGAATTTGGCAACCACATTTTGCTCAAAACACCAGTTAATTACTGGTTCTAACCATGTTGCAGGCATGTGTGTCGGAGGAGACATGGTTGTGTTGTGACTGTATATATCAATTGATGACGTACAATTGCTATGACACTGCACAAGGGAGGTCTCAAATGTTAAACCGTTTGGAAGTGCAGACCATGAGCGTTATAAGGGCTAAGCCAATGGCCATTTCATGTAGTGTACTATTCTGTATTGCTTTATTACCTTCCCCATTTCACTTTCTCATCGGTTTTTACACAGCGGTTCTTTGTTGACCAGCTTATCTTACAAATTGTTTATCATGTTTGTGAGATTCGCCAAGAGTGTCCTTCTAATGAATGCTTGCATTTAAAGAATATTTTTCGTGGCATTCGGGGACAGTGTTTCAATTATTTTGTTTGGGGCTCTCTGGACAGCTTGTTGTATGATGCACTTTTTCTGTATTAATTACACTGGTAGTAGTGCAGGATTTTTGGCTCACTTGAAACGTGTTGTCCAGGTTGGATGCAGCATCTTCTCCCAGTGCTGATGGACCAACTGTGGGATACTGCTACTCCACTGGCCGCTGGAACCTGTTGATGTTGACTGCAGTCTGGATGCACCGCTTGAGGTGGTTCCATTGGTTTCAAAGCTCTATAGTACAAGGTGGGTGAAGTCGGCCACATCCTTGTGCTGCACGGCTTCTCAGAAGCAGTGTACACATAGTGATTTGTGACATGGGGTAGACAAAACATAATTGGTACCTCTTCTGAATCCTCTGGGAGGACCTCTGTCTCATGATCCGAGAACTTTACTTTGTGCTGGCAGCCATCACCACCAGTGCCTTCCCCATCACTTTCTGATTCAACATAACTCACCTTCCCTTGATGGTTTCAGGAATGGTGGGTTTCAAAAAGGATTACGAAATACAAACTAGCTATATCAGCACTTCCCTTTTCACATACATACATGCATTTACAACATTTAGGCATGCTGAAAGCTTTTCACTGCTACCACACAACCCGAAGTAAAGTGTTAATCATGGAGACACTCTGATCTCTGGGCTTGCAGTAATTTCTGCTTGCAAATTCTTTCAATGAAAATCCACCAAACTCATAACGATGGCTTTGGCGGGAGAGAGGACAGATTTTACATAGATGAAGCACTTTTATTAAGCTTTTTTGACATCTCTTGTGTAAGACCATTAAACTACTGGACTACCTACAAGCTGTATAAATGAACATGTGCACACTGGCTGGCTTTTCTCTCCATGCGTATCATGTGTTTTGAACTTGCACCTGCTACATTCCTCTGTTACTAGGAGTCGGGGAATAGTCCATGCCATATTTCTTTGCAGTGTCGAATGTACGTCTCCCTCATGCAAATAATAAAGGCAGTCGAAAAGAAGTTTAGCTTGACTTACCAATGAAGAACGTGTTCTCAGAAGATGGATTTAAATGACGCAAACTGTGACATTTTTGGTTCTTTTTGGAGGATCATTATGATCTCAGAAGTCATAATGCTTTCCTTTGTAAGCGATTATTTGTGCCAGGGAGAAATATTGGCAATCATTAGTAGGATCTATCCGTATACATCTTGCATGACTTCTACTTTCTTTGAGTCAATCACTTATTCAATGGCAATTCATTGGCTTTGGTTACGGAAAAATGTATTGTCCGTTCAGTGGTTGAACAATGTTTTTTGTATTCTTTTGTTGTGTGTATTAACTTCCTACTACCTTACAAATGTGCCTAACTCCAGATTTGCAATATATATGTTCACTTTCCAGGCAACAAGGTGTAACTGCCACAAAGAAACCCAACAAACTATAAGAGTGATCCGCCCACAGTGTGACAAATTTACACAGACCCCTTGGAGGAAAGTTTCTGTGAGTAATGAATAGATTTGTTTTTCAGTACTTTAGTATCATCGTTTCTTCCTTATGTAGTTTGCGCTATTGACCTTTTGCCTCTTCACCTGAACCAATTTTAAGGCATATTCATTTAAAATGTGAATGTGTGAATTTTCTATTTGCATATTGGGTTCATTGTGTTGTGTCATTCCTATTAAAGTAATAGTATCAAAACCTTTCAGTACAGCAGTTTATCTTCTTTTAGTGTGATGGAGATTTTCACACGGACTGAATAATGCATCATCTTGAAATATCTTGCCTGCTCATAGATGCCTATTGTGCAAATACAGGATTGGTGTATGAATGGTCTGAAAAATAACATTAATTTATTTATGCATTGGTGAAGTGCCTTAGACCCAGCGGTAAATGGGCGCTGTCAGCAAGTAAACAAATGGAGACATGATAAAAAACAGACACAACCAACAGGTAGCAAATGTGATAGAAACAGGCAAGTATAAAACCAAACGAGATAAAAACAAGAAACCACTAAAAGATGCAATAAGAACAAAATAACATGATATAACAGTAAAAGGAACACGTATCGTATCGAAGTCCAATAAGGACACACAATTTATGTAAAGAAAAAGGTTTTCAGCTTTTTCTTGAATCCTTCAATGGAGATCTCGGATCGTAGAGGGTTGGGTAAACCATTCCAGAGCTCGGGGGCAAGATAGTCAAAGGAACGTTTACCTGCTCGATCAAGCTTCACATGTGGCACCACTAACAGATTGCTGTTGCTTGATCAAAGAACCAATCTATTCTGTTTGGTGCACAATCTTTGTTTCAAGTACACGGGGTTCTTGCCAAAAAGACACTTGTGTATAATAGTCAGCAGCCTAAATGTATGGTGTTCACCAACCGGAAGACAATGCAAAGACCGCCTGGCTGCCATCACATTATCCCTACGCTTGAGGCCTGCTGCCACCCTGGCTGCATGATTCAGAGTAACTTGGAGCCTGGAAAGGTTGCAATCGGAAATGCTAACAAAAAGGCTCCCACAATAATCAATTCTAGCTCCTATTATGGCCCTTGCTAGAATGGCACTATTTTCTTCTGAAATAAGTGGCTGGATCTTGCCAAGTAATCATAAATAGTATGCAGGCGAGGAAACTACAAAGTTAACATGATCCTTCATAGATAAAGTAGAATCATTGTAAACCCCTTGAGTTTTAACTTTGGATAGAACCTCTATTTCACAGTCTGCTATATTAAACTTTTGGTATGACTCAGAAAGTTGATTGTCTGTATTGAGAGCCAACCAATAACAACTTGGTCTTAGATTCATTAAGAATAAGGCCATTATAGGCAATCCATCTCTGGATTCAATCGAAGACAGCCCTAATCCTGGCCACATCATTATCATAATTTGCAGACAATCTGACGGGCAGTGCGTGCGTTAAGGTATTTTCACTAGTGTGGCTCGAGCTGCTCTGTAATGCTGATTGCTCCAAATGCAGAAGGCGGGTCCACACACCCCACTCGCGGGCTTTAGGACAGGTTTAGTGGCAGAGAGCTGCAACTGCTGCCGTGTGTACCGAGCCAGATCTGTGCTCAAATCCGAACATGCTGAGACCCACTCAGCCACATGCGGTGGCCACGCACTCCTGCAAGGAAGCAAACTCGGACCCCTCCTATGGAGGGGTGGAGCCAATGCTCCATGGCAGTGCAACCTTGACTAAACGAAGCAATTTCATTGAGGAAACTAACATCGGCAGGTACGGAGAAAGTTTGTGCGCTGCAGATCGCATGGGCATACTGGAGTCCAACACAACAGGGTCAAATTACTGAGATCTCTTTCTAACAGCTTGAATGAGAACTGCAATACTTCTTGTGCCATCTCAGCCACTAAGAGGAGCCTCAGGGAAGTTGTTTTGGATGTGCAGTTCAGCCAGCTGGTCTATTCACAGGCACACAGCACCTATATACACTAACATGCTGCATATTCCTGACGATTGGACCACAGAAAGCCAGGAAATCTTGGGAAGACGCAGAGAGTGACCTGGCGCTCAGTTTAAAAAAGGTGCTAGGCAACTCTCTGATGACTGGCGGAAGGAGTGAGACCCCTTCAGAAGAGATTGACTACCCTGGAGAGATTTCGGGGGAACTGAGCCAAAGGCGCACAGAGTAAATTGGTGCAGGGCACGTCTGCCAAGGCTCCCACTGAAAGAGGGTGTCCACAGGGGACTACCAAGACCTGGAAGAGGAAATGCTCTTCTGCTCTCCTGGGTCAAATTTATGGGGATATATGCATCAAACCCCAGAGCCTGCAGCCGACTTTGGAAAGCTCAAGGAAGCATTCCTGCAGCGCTCATCTGTGCCGAGCCTCCCTAGCCACATCCCAAGGGATGATCATATGGGCAACATCAATGGGGATACATATAGAGATACCCCAGATACAGACGCGTCATCCCATGAAGAGAATCAGAACCCAAAAGACGACTTAAAGCCCTTTCAAGGGCTCAAGAAAACCGGAAAGGAAAGGAACATTGAAATACTGGATTTGGAGATTTTGACATGTTTCATTCAGATGACATTCGAAACCCCAGGTCATCAGACTGGCAGCCATCGGCCAGAGTGGCATTATTCATGTCCCAGAAGATAAGAAAACCTTTTGGAAAAGGACACAAGGATGCGCATAAGAGTGGAGTACCCATGACCTGACCTAGTGGGCAAAGCCGCAGACGACCCCGATTTAGATCCACAAATTGATGCTTTTGTGACACAAGTAATCAAAGACTTCGGAAAAGGAATGAGTTGCCAGGAGTGGCTGTTAGACCTCACTAGGCTGATCACAAAAATCATGGACCAGGTAGTGTGTGCCAGGGATATAGGTGAGGCAGTCTGCCCAGATACCCAAGCAAGCTGGGTTCAGTGAGCAGTCAATTTTTTAGCAAACTCCAATCCTGCAAGTTCCTCAGAGGCGTAGAGGCCTACTCTCAAGATCGATCTCGCCTCTTAAAAGGCGGGCGGGAAGCAGCGCAAGGGCTCCTATTTGGAGAAGCGTTTGGCAAAGAAATAAGGTTTGTCGCTACATACACTTCCTTAGAAAAATATGAAAGCACGATTAAGAAAATCTTCACGGGCAGAGTTTTTGCTTGGACCGGTCGCGATAGGTCACCCGACCGGTCAATACTTCTCATCACAAAGACCTCAAGGTGCCAGAGCCCAGTATTGGGAGTCATGCCAGTAGAATTCCTTCTTTCCAGCACGAGGTAGGAACTTTGAGGGAGCAGAGGGAGAGGATTCAACAAATCGCAAGGAACGACACCAGAACCCCATAGTGTACCCTCTAGTGGGAGTGAGAATAAGTAGATTCTTGTCAAGCTGGCGCAAGCTGTCCAGCGACGCATGGGTCTTGCAGACAGTCCAGGGGTTCCACTTAGAATTCACACACACCTTTTCCAACTCCCATCCACATGTCAGAAGTAGAATTGGAACACCTAGAAAGCAAGTTGTCTCATCCCAACGTGAAGGGGGCCATAGAAACGTATCTCGGTCGCAGTCCGAAATTCGTGAGCAAATATGTTCTTAGTTCACAGAAAAGAGAAGGTCCGTCCAGTGATAAACTTGAAAGACCTCAACGGATGGATTACCTACAGGGACCTATAGATAGATGGATGCTATAAACCTCCTGAGAAATATCCTCAGGAAAGACGATTGGTTAGCCAGAATAGACCTGAAAGACGCATATCTAACGATCCCAGTAGCGCAGAAATATCGATTCTTCCTGTATTGCTGATGGGCAGGACCGATCTGGCAATTTCAGACGTTGCCATTCGGCTTCTCGTCAGCGCTGTGGGCATTTACAAAGCTGATGAGACTGGTGCCAGTGGCCCTCGGAGAGAAAAGCATCAGGATAATGATTTATCTCGACAATACCTTACTGTTAGCACCCAACAGGGAAACACTTGTGTCCCAGACCAAGTGAGTAAAATATCTCCTAATATCTCTTGGGTTCTCCAGCATGGGGTCTGGCATGGATTCACATGCTCATGAATATTCCCAGTCAGGCTGGGAATCCTCAATAAAAAGAAAGAGTTTCACTTTCACCTTTAAAACTGTATTTTGCCCCTAAACCAATCACTGTCCTCTGGGTCATACTGCCCCCATCCAATAACTGTTCTCTCTCTAAGCCCCGCCTCTGGCAGCCATCTTCAGATTTTTACTGCACACTTCAGTGTTGGGAGTCCTCAAGTTGCTCTCCGAGCTATTTTGTACTTCCAAATTGTCCATGCAAAAGTTCTATTTTTGTTCCATCGGAGCCTGTGTGCTCCTATCTTCATCATCCGGCAACAGGGATCCGTTGTCGGTGAAGTTGTGTGGCCCTCCAGGGCGATTATTAATCAAATGTTTCTGGAAGGCCATCCTGGGCCTACTTCGCGCCCTCCGACCATGACGGAGGAGAAAAAGGAGGGCAGATGCAGGCTACGGAACGTCTTCGTGGATAACAAACATCTAAAATGTCTATACTTCCTGCACCCGGTCCACAATGAGGATGGGTACGAGCTACGCTTGGGCTTCTCGAAGAACAACAAGAAAGACAGGTATAGCAGGCTGGCGGCATACCTCAAGTCGAGCCAGGCCTCTGACTCGTGCTCCGAGCAGGGTCATGCCTCACCCAGGGCCGGTCAGTCCAAAGAGCGGTCTCCCTCTGGGAGGAGGTCTAAGTCCTTTGAGGACTCCCCATCTGTGGGCGTTCAAGATAAGGCCAAGAAGGCAAGTCTGATTCCACCGGTTCTCCGCGGATGCAGGTCCCAGGTTGGATAGGCCACGATCACAATCGCCCTCCCTCTCCATAGTGTTGGGAAGGAAATGGTCTTCCCCCACACCCCTAGCCGCAGCCAAAGTATATACACTTCTTCGAAGCTAGGGGGGGGGGGGAGAGCACCCTCCCCAACGTTACGCGTAAGCGTCCTATAACATAGAGAATTAGATGAATAACATCACCTATGTCCCAGCACTAGGACACCATTTTGTATTAGGCCAGACGCCATTTTTTACTAGGCCCAAAAACCGCCACTGTGTGAGGCCTCAGCACTAGCATCCCCGGCCTCTCACAGAGGGACCAAGCCATCTACACATCAGGCCAGCTCTGCACGAGCCTCGCTCCCACGGAAGCCCTTTTGTTCCCTGTCCCCTCAATGTTGCAAATACAACATGTTTTCCAAAGAATGTGCTCTGTGAAGAGCGTGGGACAGAAACAGGCTCCTGCACTATGCCCATCCATCTCCACCCAACTGTCCGTGTCCCCTTGACCCCCACCACGCCAGGCCAGAGCCCACCAGGCGTCTCAGTCCCGACCCCTCCAATTCCTTTCATGCTGATAAACATCTAACCCTCCCCCCGTCTTGACCATTTCAGATCTAAGCCTGTGCAGCAATATATTCTCCCAATAGCAACACACGTCCATTTGTATCATGAGGCATCAAGAAAGCAGACAGTAGATCAAACCCCTGAGAGAGAAACTTGGAGCAGCGGTATCAAGGAAGCCCTGAATGAGGAGGTCGGCATGTCCATATATTATCCTCTTTCCTCAAAGTACCCACTTTCATATGATGTTCAGGTATCTGCCATTGATCATAAATTACCGGGTCCTGTTTAGTTTAATTAGACTGTTTCGCCTGCATGACCCGACCTTCACCGCGGAGATGAGCCCAGCTAAACCACGTGCACCAAGATCGACTGGGAAGAAGCGGCCAATTAGCACCTTGCACCGTATATGGAGTACGCCCAGCTATATGTCCCCTACCAACCAGCAACATGACTTTTGCCCTATACAATATCGTCACTGATGATGCGTTTGCCCTTTTTTGTGCTGCCTGTGTAATTTTTGGCAGAGCGCTCTCGGGCAGCGGAGTTCTTTGCTGGCATATTTATATTATATAAACTTTGTTTTTCCTTGAACTATTGTTTGGTCTTATTCCCCGACGGGGTGTGTAATTATTGGAACACGTGTTTAGAAGTTGTTGCCTTCAATAGCCAGCCTACCAATGAGCTCCTCCTCAAAAAGCAAGTCATCCACCCCTGCCAAGTTACAGGACAAATCGTAGAAACCAAGGCCAGAGGAGGAGAAGAAGAAGGCCGCGCAGCCCAAACAGGCTCAACCGGTGCAGCCAAAGAACTTGTCGACCACTTAGTCTACGTCTTATGTGACGACCGAAGGTGCTGACCCGGCGAAGGTCGTTCCTACGGCACAGAGGGTATCCTTGCCTCTGAGGCACGACACAGCTGCCGAGGCAGCAGCAAAAGCTGCTGGCACCCCTGGTTCAGGAAAGGCAACCGGTCCAGATCCCGGTTGAAAACCCTCAGTAAGTAAAAAAAAATAGGTGGGCGCGAAAGTGCCCCAAAGCAGCCCTCCAAGGCTTACATTCAGCTGATGAACATCTCATCCACGGATGTCGAGCAAGCGTCCGTCCATACAGTCCATGAGAATGACGCATTGCCTAGCATCCATCATTCCCTCCACAGCCGAGAAACTTATCCATGTACATCCTGTCAACTCTCCACACCCTAGCGATGGAGATCCAGCAGAGGTTCCCCCCAGCACCGGCACCTGCTGTACCGCAGGCCCCTAACCATCCTCCACGCAAGAAGAGGAAGAGTCCTCCGACACTGCGCATCAGCTTCCTCCACTGCATCGAGACCCGATTCCACCAGTGGACCCAGATACAGATACGGGTACGGACACGGCCACGGGAACCGACGAGGATGATGACTCCATCCCTGCGGACAACAAATCACAGCACCTGGACTCCCCTCGTAGTTTCTCTCCACCTGATGAGGTAGGATCATTCCACTTGATCTACAGGACCTCTGAGCTGTTCCAGCTGGTGCCCGTGGAAACCAAGGAGGGCTTCCTATATCAGCGACGAGGGTGCCAGACTCCTCACCCAAGTGCTTGAGGTCACAACCGTCGCCGGACTCGGTAGTGTCGGGTGCCGCAAGGAAACGTTCGGCTAACTTGGCTTCCGTATCTTCTGTTTCCCCCCCCCGGACAAGGAGATGAAGTTGCACGCCATGGGGAAGAGAGTCATCTAAACAGCGACATCCATGATCAAGGCAGCGAATGCTCTGGCTATCTTGTCCCGATGAGACTGAGAGCTTTGGTACAAGCTGGGTCCGAGCCTGGAATTCCTCCCAGAACTGAGGCTCTCGCCCTCTTTCTGGAAGGGGAAGTGGCGTCGGACCATGCCATTATGGTGGCAGTGGACAACGCCGACATGGGCTTCTGACAGATAGGAAGCAGAGGGGGATGTTAGAAGGCCACAAACTTTCTCCATGATGTTCATGCGAAAGTTTTGGACATGCCTTTCGATAGCGGAAATCTGTTTGGGAATGCCGTTGTTGGATAGAGACAGTAGGTTCCCTTGGCACTCCACAGCAGCATCGCTCGTCGTCTTTTCACTCCTCCAGGGGAAAAATCAAGTAGATCATCCAAAGGTGTCTCCACATCGTACACGCCATCTTCCTGATCCTCCATGCAGGAAGCCTACAGGGGTCGCTCCCAGGTCTACGGTAGCGGAGGTCAACGTCGGAATCTCCCAAAGGGAAGGATGCCGGCACCCAAGCAAGCCTGTACCATCCAAGACGTTGGCCCCCCACTTGTGCAGCCCGTTGGGAGGCCGGCTGACTAGGTTCGACAGCGATTTGAAGATCACTGACAGATGGGTGCTGGATGCTCTTGCCTAGGGACACACCTTGAAGTTCCAACACAGGTGCCCTTTTATTCCACCGCTTCCTCAGCACATTCCCCAGCTCCTGCAAGAAGTGCAGCCATGTTACGGAAAGGGGCAATAGAGCTAGTTCCCAAACGGTTCTGCGGATACTTTCTGGTCAGAAAGAAGACAGGAGGTTGAAAGCCCATCCTGGAGCTGCGCCTTCTGAACAAGTACTTAAAATGCCAAAAATTCAGTATAGTCACGTTGCATAAAGCTTTCCAAAAAAATATCAAGCCTACATTGTTTGACGTTACTTCTGGGTGGGCGCAGCGTGCAAAATAAACTATTCCTCATAGGGAATTGCAAAGGGAAGTGCAACACAAAACCCCATAAATAGATTGTTAACGGCCAACTGGAGGAAGGGATTTCCTAACGACACTGGACTTAGAGGATGCGTACTTCCATTTCCCCATCCACAGAAAACATCAGAAGTTCCTACGGTTCGTGGTACAAGGCCCACACTACCAGTTCAAGACCTTACCCTTCGGCCTACAGTCGGCTCAAGGGTGTTCATAAAATGCCTGGTCCCAGTGGCGGCTCACCTGCGTCTGCAGGGCACACGTATACCCGTACCTGGATGATTGGCTGATACGTGCCCGCTCCCGGGAACTGGCAAACAAGCACACAAAGGAGACCATCCGGCCACTGACGGAGCTGGGGTTGTCCATGAATTATCCGAAGTCCTGCTTGACGCCATTGCAGAATGCGCTGTTCCTCAGAGCCAGACTCCACACGGTGGCTAGCTTGGCATCCTCCTCTGCGGTGAGGCTAGCAGCTATTCAAGTTAAGGTACAGTCGCTGTCGTCAGCAAAGTCTGCCACGATTCAGGCTATCAAGTCTTTGCTGAGCATGATGTCCTGCATCTACCTCGTCTGTCTCTGCAGATGTGAACCCAACAGGAATTCTTGGATGCATGTTGGATACAAGTGTTCGGGAATTTTTGCAGACAAGATAACCCTCATTGAGAAGTTCCAACATTACCCAGGGGACAGGATTTCAAACCCTGCTATACCAGGAGGGTACGAAGTCCTTTCATCGCCTGCTTTTACATCACCAGGCTTTTAAACATGCACATTTCATCGAATTCTTTAGGGGGGTTGGGAAAGGGCAAATAAGGGTTTGGGCTGGTGGGAATAGTAAAAAATAAGTGTGCATGGGGGCTTTGGGGGGGACCACCCCCCCCAAAAAAAAAAAAGATGAGCACATTTGATGGAATGTGCATGTTTAAAAGTCTGGCGATGTAAAAGCAGGCGATGAAATCACATGGAACCACCAGGAGACGGTCACCTCGGATGCCTCCCTGGAAGGTTGGGAAGCTCGCACTGGACGTCTACATGCCAGAGGGCTGTGGCTTCCAGAGGAGAAGGATCTGCACATCAATGTCCTGGTGTTATAGGCAGTATCCTGGGCCCTCAAACCACCACCATGTTCTACATCAGGAAGCAAGGGGGCACACAATTCCCAGTGCTCTCCAAGGAAGCTCAGTACTTGTGGCATTGGCACATCGGACCGGGGATGTTCCTTGTTCTGTTCCACCTGGCAGGCATCAAGAACTTAACTGCTGACTCACTCAGCAGGGAGCTGCGCTCCTGCCACAAGTGGGAACTTCGTCAGAATCTGGTGGACCGTCTGTCAAATGCGGCAGGCCCCTGATCGATCTTTTTGCCACAGGGACAAACGTGAAATGCCAGAAGTTTGCCAGCAGGTTCCACCAAGCGAGAAGCATAGGGAAGGTGTTCTCCTTCCTGTGGAATGGTCTGTTTGTATATGCCTTTCCCCTGTTTGCTCTCCTGCTACATGTGATCAGCACACTCAGACAGTGTTGGTGCGTAATGATACTCATTGTTCCGGCATGGCCGAGGCAGATTTGGTGCCCGGACCTGCTCAGCCTATCAGTGTCGCCTCCAGTCAAGTTGCCAGTACTTCCAGATCTGCTTGCCAGGGAAGGAGGTGCAATCCTTCAGCACGGCCCAGGATCACTGAACTTGAAGGCATGGCTTCTGCAGCCTTATAGTTTGGAGGTTGAGTTGCCAGCGGACTGCGGGCAAGTTTCTCTCGTGGAAGACAGCATTCCTTGTGGCCATCATCTCAGTCGGACGTGTGGGTGAGATCCAGGCCCTATCCTGCAAGTATCCATATCTGACTTTCCACGAATCAAGGGTGGTACTGCGTACGCACCCCTGTTCATGCCGAAGCTTCAGTCGGAATTCCATCTAAATGAGCCTTTGGTGTTGCCCGTTTTCTTCCCAAAATCTTCGTCGCCGATGCAGAGGGCCTTTCGCTGGATGTTGCTCATGCCTTGAAGTTCTACGTGGCACGCACAAAGAGTTTTCGGAAGACTTCTCAATTATTTGTGAGCATTGGTCCTGTGAACCATGGGAAGGCCTTGTCCAAGGCTTCCACTACAAGCTGGCTCTCTGGCTGCATCATGCACTGTCATCCGCTGGCAAACGGGCTGCTGCCGGGCCATCCCAGAGCCCACTCTACTGGAGCGATCGCTGCAACAACGGTGTTCCTTTCTGGGGTGCCCCTGCTCGACATCTGCAGGGCTGCAACGTGGAGGTCCATGCACCCCTTCACAAAGTTCTACTGCGTCAACAGGGATATCAGAGAGGAGTCCAGAGTCTGCCAGGAAGTGCTACGCGACCTGTTCACTTGAGGTGAGTCTATTTGCATTTGTATAGCTCACTTGCAGCCCAGGGGCATCGAGGTGCTGTTACAAGAATTTGTTGGACTTTTGATTCAGTGGTTAGACAGGTGACCAGAGGTCTCTTAATTACACAGCTACAAGAATAGTTACATAAAGATGCAAGATATGCGTTTTACAGTTACAGACTGGTATTGTGTACATTTCATACACAAAGCTTGGTTTTAATGGCTTTGCGGAAAGCTTGGTGGGACTCAATCATTCTCACGTGAGGTGGCAATACTTTCCAGTGGGTGGCAGCCTGGGTTGGAAAGCTGGAGCCACCGGCACGCATATTGCGCGTTTTAGGCGTGACAATCCTGTTGGAGTAGCACTTCCTTAAGGGTCACAGGGGTAAGTGTAATTCCTTCTGGTGAGCCTTGCCACCACCCGTGGTTGTGTAATGTGGTACTGCTGTGTATTTGTTATTCATGAGCATGTGAATCCATGCCAGACCCCATGCTGGAGAAGGTTTAAGTTACTTACCTATAACTAATGTTCTCCAGCATGGGTCTGGCATGGATTCACATGCAACCCCTCCCTCCGGCCCCTCTGTGGCTCTTCTTTGTCAAACTGCCACTTTACGTGCTTACCAAATCTGAAGGTGGCTGTCAGATGCGGGGATTAGGGAGAGGACTGTCATTGGATGTGGGCAGTATGACCCAGTGCTCAGTGATTGGTTGTTAGGAGAAAGACAGTTCAGAAATGAAACTGAAAATGATTTTTCTTTTATCGAGGATTCCCAGCCTGACAAAGACGAATATTCATGCACATGTGAATCCATGCCAGACCGATGCTGGAGAACAGTTACAGGTAAGTAACTTGTTCCTTGTTTATCATTGATATTGGATGCATCTAAGGTATGTTTGGGCCAAGAACGAGTGTTCAAATATAAACCATTCAATTCCCGTAAACCAGCTTTAAAAGATATATGCACGTCTTGCGATCCCCCCCCAGAAATCTTTCTTTTTTTCAAGTTATGACATACAGAGCAGGTGGTCAGATTTGTGATGGGGTGAATTGGCCTGGGACACTGGTCGTTATCTACAGTCTCAAAGGTGGATTAGAAGGGGATAACCCCAACGGGAAAATTAGCAATTGTGTTGGGGGTTTCCAACTGCTTGATTTCCGTCTTCCCCGAAAATGAGCCATCGTTATTGACAGCCTCAACTGTATTATTATCCATAGCTGGTGTCTTAATCATAAGCCCACCCAAATCTGGAGTAATGGGGCTGAACCGATTAGCAGGACCCAGGTCAGGAAAAAAGAAATGTTATGATATTTGATCTGGTGTTAACTTTAAATACAGGGAGGTCAGATGTTCCATGAGACAAAATAACACACAGCACAACAAACGGGAATAGCATAAATGTCTGAGAGCTACCTGAGAAGAACTGCACACAGGAGACAGCACAAGATCAACAGCCCCGCAGCACCCTTCTTGATGCACTGGCACTGACGCACCTGAAATGAGTTAAATATGCGTCTTAAATACTTGGAGCAAATCTCTTCACACAACAGAGCCCCACCTGACACATTTGAAGTTAGTTGCATACACTGTTATTTATGTTTCTGAAGAGTGGATGATCAAGAACTATCTCATTCATCAGCTTACTTATTGAAGGACATCTTCCTAATCCTCACAGCATTAAAACATCTTGCCTAAGAAGCTCCACAACTAAACATGCTCCCAGCATTTTATTATTCAGATAGCAACATCAGCTGAAAATAGTTGTCATTCAAATTGTTTACATTTCTAAACTGTTAATCAAGTACAAACATTCCTTTTGTTAGAACTTTTACTATGAAGTTGACCACATGAACAACTATGGGTCTGCAACCTGCTGTTCATCAGATGTCTTAGGCTACGCTTCCAGTTATGCCTCACCATTGACTGCTCTAGCTAGGGCCCATGAATTGTGCTCCATATCTGGGGAGGAAATGATTCCCACATTACATGACAGTTGATTTAGGGAATCTGGCAATGTGCACATTCTCAACATTTGTTGTACAGGACATGCAAACAAGTACTATACAATCCGATTTTATAGAAGGAAATGATACATGGTCATTTTGAATTTCTAACAATTCCTTTTAATTGCTGCCAAGGACCATTTCACCATTCTCCCCGTATCCACCCAGACACACTACACCCAGTAGTCTCAATTTAAAGTAATTCCTTAAATGGTTTACCCATTAAATGCCAGTCGGAACAATAATTAAATAGTGGCTCCATGCCTCTCAAAAAGTTCTGAGTTGCATTGTTGAACATTGTTTCTCAACCTTACATTTGAAAATGTATGTAGATCAATCCGTGTCGGGGGATAGGGAGGAGTGTTCTCTGTTTTAATCTCATGAACAGAAGCCTAAGAGCATCCACCAACAGAATTAGGCAAGCAGTTTGTTCGCATTAAACTCCTGCTATATTAATGGGTTGTGCTAGCATTGATCTACGAAAGATCAGACTCCATTCTGGTGGCACAAGCCGATTGAAGAAACGGGTTATACCGTAGATGAGTGTCCAGGGAGGTGGATGGGGTGATATGTTTAATGGACTAAGGGCTACCCAAAACTCTATCATTAAACATGCCCTCAACCAGCATGTCTCCCTACTAAAGAGTGGGAGAATGGGGTCGTAGGAGTTGAGGGGAGTGTTAGGATATACAGTGCATTCCGAATACCTTGTTGATAAACACACTTGGGGTACGCACCTATGAGGGATCGAACTCTCATGGACACAAGGCATTTAAATAAATAATTCATTGTATCACTTTTGGAGCTCTATCATTCAGAAAGGGACAGTTTGGGGCTGCAATACAAGAGGAAATGGATGTTCTGTGTCCCCCTTTGGATCATGGCAAGGGCAAATCATGATTTCTTTCAACACACCTTCATTTGAATAACATAAAAATGTGTTTCGGTATAATCTAATGGTGATTTCACACTATCCAAGATATGTTTCGAACATTTGATAGAAGTCCTTTTCTCAAATCTAAATTGTAATGTAATTGGGTCTTCTTTAATGCAATGTTCGCCATTTTGGCAGCCTGTTGCTGTTCAGTTCTGCAATGACTGAAGGATATTCTTAACAGAGCGAGAGGCAACATGCGTATTCTAGTGTTTGATGCTTGCATGTATTGCGGTAACCACTGCCTATACGCCTTTGGTATTCAAGGGTGTTGGTGCACTTGTAGGCCACAGCTTTAACTCCTGATTCTTAGATCATAATCCTCCAAACAAATGTCTATCCTGCTCTTAGCTTTCTGACTCTGAGTGACCAAAATCTGCAGAGAAGACACTGTTTCCATGGCTGGCCACAGTCTGGCAACATTGCAACTAGGAGCAGTGGGCATGGCATGTGGCCCTACTCAGAAGACACTATGCTTGGTACAACGCCTTTCCCCAAGGCCCAGGTACTGTGGTCCTAGCTGCAGTACCTGCTAGATATATACTCAGGCCTTGCCCAGCAGAAGTTGTTCCTGGGCTATGCTCATCAGCCAGACTCCAGGCACAGTGGACCTACCTGTTGACAGATCGGTTCAGTGTGCCTGGAGCTCAGATGATGTTGATGCCGATTCTTGCCCAAGTGTGTTAACAATCTATTTATGGGGTTTTGTGTTGCACTTCCCTTTGCAATTCCCTATGAGGAATAGTTTATTTTGCACGCTGCGCCCACCCAGAAGTAACGTCAAACAATGTAGGCTTGATATTTTTTTGGAAAGCTTTATGCAACGTGACTATACTGAATTTTTGGCATTTTAAGTACTTGTTCAGAAGGCGCAGCTCCAGGATGGGCTTTCAACCTCCTGTCTTCTTTCTGACCAGAAAGTATCCGCAGAACCGTTTGGGAACTAGCTCTATTGCCCCTTTCCGTAACATGGCTGCACTTCTTGCAGGAGCTGGGGAATGTGCTGAGGAAGCGGTGGAATAAAAGGGCACCTGTGTTGGAACTTCAAGGTGTGTCCCTAGGCAAGAGCATCCAGCACGTCAAACAATGTAGGCTTGATATTTTTTTGGAAAGCTTTATGGCGTTCCATCCATGGGGGGACTATAGTTGAATAGAAAACGGAACCTTGTGAAAATTCCACAAAATGTTGCAGCAGGCTGTATTCCCAAAAGGCCTATTGCAATTCCACCAATGGGGGCCAATGTTCTCTTCATTTGAGCAAACATTTGCATCATCCTGACCGCTTGGGCCTGCAAAGCCTACTGCCACATCTCATCATTTTCTTTCCTCTACAGGTCATATTGCAGTACCTTTGACCATGTGCTTGCTCTCCCCAAAGTCAGGCGAGCTTCAGGGCGGCTGCTTTATGCTCATTTCAAATATTTGTTCATCACATTTTAATCCAGGATTGCAGCCAAGCACACATTGATCATCCTGACGTCGGCCAGTCCATTTCTCAAATGATATCATTTATGGTCTGTGGATTGCCAGGCAGACCTTACTATCTCTAATTGGTTTATCTCCTTTTCTTTTTTAAATTATGGGCAGAATTTCTGCAAAACCAGTGAAGTTAACCTAAATGCCAGCTTCTCATGAAACTTTGGTGTAAATGCGTCCAATGGTTTTTGCTGCTGTTGAACTTGAAAATGGGAGTTTAAATGGGAATTACAAAATCCACCTGAGTGGATCTGCATGAACATTTCCAAGCAAAATCGAAATTGCATGTATTTCTGCAGTGTTGCATGCAGTTTCATCATAAAACACCACATTTATTGTCCTCTTAGGTGCTGTTCCTAGTTAGCCTAAAGTAGTCACTATTATGATTCTGTGTGTTGCATATTCTATTTCTCTAGTTGATTCCAGTCCGATTTTGGCTAGAATGTGTGCCATTTGGAGGGATTTGTGGGTATATTGCAATCCTTTTTTCGGGCTAGTTGCTCATTTTTAGAGGGATTTATTAGTGGTTCCCCTTGGACTCCCTACCTGTTTTCTGTGCTGTTGTACTTGTGGAGTGGTCTGGCTTGGTGTTGTAGTTCTTTGTTTGTGTCTGGCTATTTACTCTCCCCACCCAGTCCTTAGCAATTGACTGAGGCAGTCGGGTGTCCCTTTGTGCACTATCCCCGTCCCAGGTGGCACCCAACCCGCTTCCTGTTCCTGTAACTGCCCACTCCCAATCCCTGATTGACCTTGAGTAACCCCAAGGGCATGAAGGCAAAGGGAAGCTCCCGACGATGCAGCTCCACTCCGTGTTTGTGTGTGAAGCCAGTAGACAGCTGTCAACCAGCAGCGACTGACAAGGTAAGTGGGGAGTACAGCAGTCACTGTATTCCAAAACGCCCTGCCACCCTTCTTACCTGCATAACCTAGCATACCAAAATCAGCCAGCTAGTAAATATTATTCCTATCACTGCTGTGTACCAACCTTTAGGTGGTTTTATTTTACTACTGTGTCCCATGCTTAGGCATTCTCCCTCTATCCAGATAGCTCAAATCTAGGTGTTCTGCATTTACTGTTGTGCCCCCAATTTCGGAGTTCACCCTCTGTCCAGGTGAAGTTTAACCATGCGTCACATTTAGGGTGAATTGTGAATTTTAGCCACACGTCCCATCCAGATAAAATTGGGAAGTATATCTATGCATCCCATTCAGACAGAATTGTAAAGTTTAGCAATGCATTGCACTTGTATAGAGTTGTGAGGTTTAGCCAGGCGTCAGAGATAGAATTGTGAAGTTTAGCCATGCTGTCACATTTAGATAGAATTATGGAGATTAGTCACTTGTCACAACAGATTGGACTGTTGATTAGCCACATAGAAGAACTTAGTGAGTAGCCAAAGCACTAACCACCCTGTTTCTACTTCCTCAAACACACCCCCCAAACACTATGCATGCCCACTGTGCTAGCCAACCTATACCCTAACACACGCCCAACACAAGCAACACTCAGAACAGACAAACCCAGACACTGGACCTTACCCGTATGGACACAACAAGCCATTACACACAACCTACCGTCTGCAAGCCAACACAAAAACACGGCAGTTTCTCCTGGTTCTGAACCTATCCTATCATTATTTCCTAACTAATCAACCTGGTCCTCTTCTTTGCATAGTCCTGTGAGCGCATGGAGAGCTCCCTGGGGTGGTATTGGTGCGCAGTATAAATCAACGTAACATAACAGTAACACATACTACTAGAACAACATAGATGACTAATGAGGACCCTCAAATTGTTCATAGTTGTGAGTGACATCTTCCTGAATGTAGGACATGTTTTATTGAATGGTCATTCAGACTTCACAATGGTGTTCCAAGGTGTGGTATTCTGTCTGAGGGAATTCCAACACAGATTTCACAAGGACCTCAAAATGTTCCCCTGATTAGTTTGTCACTTTGTCAATCCTGCAGTGTGTAGTGCCTTTGCTTTTTCATGGCTGTTTGTTATGCCCTCGTGTGGATCTTGCAGAGTGCCCTATCTTGCACAAGGCTGGATTCCCTCCGTCGCTGCTTGATGGTGTTGCCAGTCCTTGTTAGGGAGAATTTTCATTTTAGTGTTTAATTTCTCCCACCTTAAAGACCCCAGCTCTTTTTTGCCGAAAATTGGGACTTTGTACTTTTAATTCTGTGTTTTCTGTGTTTCTTTTGACTCTGGAGTCTGACAAACTCCATGGGCATCATCTTTTTACATTGTGTCACACAGCACCTTCAGTGCAGTGACACAGGGAAGTCTTCCAGATTTCCAATAAACTACTGTTTCCAAGAGCAGTGAAGTGAAATTGACTTTACTTACTTTGTAATTTTCTAGACCCAGCACACACTATCTTACAATTGGGTACTGGATGGGTTACTTAGTATACCCTTTGTCTAGTTTCTCATGTAACATTTTTTATGTTAACCTTTCTACAATTAATGGCTGGTGGCAGTGGTTTACTTATTCCTACCATTGTGTGTTTCTACCGTGGGCTGCAATTGCAGCTGCAGTAAAGCACCCATCGGTGCCCATTTTGTCAAAATGGCCCCGGTCTTCTTTTTTCACATTTTCTGGTTAAAAAAATCCTTGAGATTTACTCTGCGCGCCAAACCATGTTTGGTCCCTTTGTTTGTTTTTGTCTTTGACAGGATTAACGGGTGAAGCCCGCCTCTGGCTCCAGCGTGTCTGGCAGGGCAGGAAGTGAAGGGGGTGCCTGAAACTCCCTGTGCTTAATCCCCTTGGTTACAGGAATGCACCCAAAGGTGATTGGCCCGCTGGCTGTCCTTGGAGGACAGTCACCCTGGTGTGAGTGACAGCTAGGCTGCAAATGATTGGGAGAAACCTGCATAAAAGGCAAGGCTTTTGGCTTGGAAGGCAGTCAACCACTGGACAAAGGAATCCGAAGAAGAACTTGGAAGAGACGCTTGCTCTAACTCCTGGACCTTTGGTTTTCTCGGTGAAGCCCTGCTGCATTGCTGAAGCTACGAATTTGCCTCGACTAGCGAAGCTCTGCAACAGACGACTTCTCCCCTTGGGTTGGTGGGACCAGTCAACTCCAAAGCGAACTCGTCTGAACATCCTCTCGGAGCTGGCTGAACTTCAATTGCTGCTGCAGGAACTGATTACCACGGAGAGGAACACCAGATCGAGTGCATCGTTTTTTAAGTCAGACCCGAGCTCCAGGAAGATCCTGCGGACTCCCATGAAGCAGGACTGACCAAGGCTGAGCCCCCTCAACAGAGTACTGGGCCCCAGACGCGAGGAAAGTCCATAAAGGTATCCGAGAACCGTGGTGGTGCTGTTTGTGAGAACAGCGAGGACCTGAAACCGCGAAGTGCTGCTGATCTGAAGTTTTCCCATTGCTGCCGCCGATCTCCATTTCGTAGTGCAGGAGTTCCCAGACGTCCTCCCTCTTGTTCCCACCACTGAGGCTCAGGAACACAGGATTTCCAGAGGTATCCGTACAAAATATCCCCACCAAAAATATCGCTGTACATAAGCTGTTTGTCTCGCCATAGGCAATATTTTTTGGGGGGATAATTTGTGAGAGCAGGGGTGTCCCCCGCAGGGTCCATGGGTCAATATGGTGATATTTTTGAATCGCAATATCTTTCCAGGGATATTAACACATGGAACATTTGCAGACCTACAACTGGAACAGAAGCCAGCTGGAACCAATTTCTTCAAACCAAAGGTACTGTTAAACTAAGGGGTTGCTTACCTCTTATTGTGTAGCCTTGCTAGTTCTCAGTTGAGACTTGTCTTGTTTGCTTTTGCAGAGTTGCTTGCAGATCTTGCCCCTCACAAGCCTCCCAGCTTGTGGCCCTACAGTGATTTCATTTTCTACAAAGATTTCTAAAACATTGTGCAAGACTTTTTATCTGTCAGGCTGAGATCCTGGTGTCTGCAGAAGCTGCTGAGCCCCCGACAATCCACCCAAAATGTGGCACTCTGAGCTGATACTATAAACTGCTCAGTTTACCTCACTTCCAGGGGAAAGGGGGAAGGGACAAATTAACAAACACCAGGCTGGAAGCTAAGACTAGCTGGTTCTTCACCTGTGGTAAAACATAAACATATAATACACCTTGTTATTCATGAGGCACTATACTAACCTTAGTATCAATATCCTTTACCAAATAAAGTAAAAAACCATACCTGGAACTTCTCTACAATATGCCCAGAGAAGTGATAAGCTGACTAGACTTCCTTACTAGTTGACTTGAATCTCAACGATCATTCAGCCTTCTTAGTAGGTCCATGAATGTGAAATTAACTTTGCAGGTAATCTTCTTTAAACTCAAGAAGCTTGAACAAAGTCTTAAGTTCATTAAAAGTAAATGGAAGTTCTAGTGTTTCTGGAAAGTATTTATTTCTTTTTAGAGTGTTTTTACTTAAATTAACAGTTCTTGAAACTTGCGTCAAAAATCTCCCGTAGAAATCTCTTGAACTCGCATAGGGATCCAAACTGAGTGAAGATCGTTGAAGCGCTGTAGATTAAACCACAGAAAAAATCCACACGCGATTAAACGAAAGCACGCACACGCGCTGAAGTTCAACCGCGGGTAAAAATCCACATGCGCTTAGTCCAGGATGCGAACACACGCGCTGACGACAAACCGCGGGTAAAAATCCACACGCGCTTAGTCCAAGATGCGAGCACACGCGCTGACGACAAACCGCGGGTAAAAATCCACACGCGCTTAGTCCAATATGCGAGCACACGCGCTGACGACAAACCGCGGGTAAAAATCCACACGCGCTTAATCCAATATGCGAGCACACGCGCAGACGACAAACCGCGGGTAAAAATCCACACGCGCTTAATCCAATATGAAGTTCAACCGCGGTTAAAAAACACACGCAAAAGAGTATCACGCGACACCAAAGAGCTCGCGCTAGATACTCAAACGAAGTCTCTCACGCGCAGGCTTCTGTTAACGAAAAAACCACGCGCTTGATAGAAAACGTAGCGTAACAAAGCCAAACATGCGACAGCAATAAAGTTCTTAGTAAATATTTTTCATATGAACTTGAAAATCAGATTAAATCTTCTACAATGACATTATAGAAAGAGTCTTGAGTTTTAAAAAGACTTATCTTGTGGAGAGTCTTTGAAACCTTTCTTTTTTCTTGGATAACTCGAAATCTTCTTACTCCTGTTCAGTGCCAAAATGAATCTCCGCAAGATTTCTGTTCGCTTTTCCAAATAAGCCGCTCGACCGCTTGAAACTTGAAACCCCTGAACAAGTTAAGCAGGAGCAGCTTAATATGCGACCTCTCAGCTGGGCAAAGACGATGAAAGGCAGTTTAGAATGTTCATTGTCTTCCCTATAAACAATCCCCAGCCAATCAGAACTTAGACTGAGGACCTCCATCTTGGCTTGGGGCATTCTCCATAGACTGCAATGAATGTTAAGGGCAAAATTGGCTGTTTTAAAATTAAACTCATAATAACTTCCAAAAACCTTTCTATACTAATTTTCCCCAGACCTAATGTCTCAGATTATGTCACTGTATCCTAACAGTACCTGACAGTATCTACCTGCAAGAAGTGCTTCTATTCACCTAGTCTTTTGTTCAATTGACTTTGGCTGTCCTGGCTCTCTGAAAGACTCTTCTTATCTCTGCCTTTGTGCTTTAACTATCCCTCAACAATTGTGACACATTAGATAACTTGTGTAGCTGGGAAGGGGTTAATTTGCTTTGCATTGGAAGGTTCAAAAAGTACTTACTTGCTGAAGAATATTTGTTAACCATTTTTTTAGTCCCTCATCTTTTTCTTTTGACACTAATCTCAGTATTGCTCTAAATGTGCCAGTGATAAATAAATGTCCACAGTGTCCTAGTTATCTAAGTCACCTGAGGGTGTAGGAAGTGTCTGTGTGCCATCCCAAATTGGTATCTACTGATTTATTGAAACTGAGTGTGTAATTTTGAAGTATATTGCTGTTACATAATTGAGCTCTCTTCTAAAGTAGGCTTATTCAATTGACTGTTAAATTAATAAATCATTGTTTAATCAGGAAACCTTGAGATTAAGTGTTTATTTGGATACTTGTCACTGTGAATCTCTGTGTGATAACCATTCAGCTCACGTTGACCTCTCTGAGATAAACCTGGCTGCCCATTCACTCTACCAACTTGTGTAGTACATGCTTATACCAAAGGTTGGGATAACTATTGCCAAGAGGACAAGGCTGGTGCAGTCTCCCACAGGGTACTTATGAGACAAATATACACTTGAATAGGTCCAGAAAAATCACTTTTTGCACTCTCCTTTAGTCCTGTCACCATAATGAATATACACAACACTCTATGTATGGTACCCGGTAGGGGTAACTCCTTGATTTTTTATAATTAGGCAGGTTGCATTTAGTCGAAGAAGTACAAGTTTTTCATAACAATCATACAGGGTGATAGAACACAATAACATAAACACTAATTAGTCCAATTGATTGTGTATCAGAACATGAAATGAATCGTTCACTGCCAAGATATAGTAGGCAGTGTAATAAAGTGAACAAATAAACATTTCTAACAAAGACAACAAAACAAATAACAGAATGTTCTTATAGAGAACAGTGACAGTACACTGTGGTTTAAAAGGTGCATCTACACCAGGGTGTTTCAGCCGTCTGTGTGGGCTAAATGAGCCTTGTATCTGACACGGCCTTCACCAGGACGGGGGCTGTATGAGATGAAAATTCGTAGAGTGCTAAGGGGGTAATTGACCCTAGGCACATGTATGGGCGACCGTCTCTTGTAGTAGTGGTCCCAGATTGCTCCTCAAAGTGGAGGCTGTGGTCTGAGGCAAGGGTTACTAATCTTATTATCTGCAGAAAAATTATTTTGTTGGATGTTTAGCCCAGTGGTGCTGTTGGTAGGAAATGTCTGCTTGAAGATGCTGGTATGCTCTTCTTTGGGTAATAACTTCAAGGTTGTATACATTAAGGCCAACAACCAAGGCTATAGTATGTTTGGCTGCAAGTGCGGGGACCACATAACAGAATGAACCCCCAGACTACCTAGATTATATTCCATCTCAAAGATCGGTTTGTCCATTCACCCTGCAATGTACTTTTGGAATAGTGTTGGGAATTGGTGAGACAAGTAAAGGATTTCCTTCATAAAGTCAGTCTAATTTTGTCTATAAGTTGATGCCTGCTGTGATTGTTAGAGGAAGCACTGCATTGCAATAATCAGATTCCTCATCTTGGATGATATATCTTCTCCTGTGTCAACAGCCTTCAGTAACTTCTTTTTAGGTCTATGAGTTTCTTGGTCAGTTTCTCCAAAGGCCTTGGGCTTCCATATCACCAGATGTGAGGTCATGAGCAGTATATGTGGTGCATGTAGCGTCCCATGACGTAAGTTCATTTATTCTTCGCACTCTGTATGCTGCTTGTGGAATGCCACTTACAACTTTTCTCAAAAGTCCTGTTGAATACCCTAATGTCTCTGCTTTTAAGTCCCGCAGGGATTGAAGGAGGACGAGATCAATTTCGCCCCACAATTGTCTACTGCCTTAAAGGGGGAGCAAAACACAAAGTAATGTGGCTCCACTCAGTCCATGCCCTCAAGTGCCCTCTGGAAGCAGGCTGCTAAACGTTTTACTTTGCTTAACAAAGGGGGGCAGCGGCTGCTGTCGAAGTCACTTGCGTCAATCAAGAAGGCACTGGTCTCTAAAGAGAAGCTGGATGAAGATTGCTCTTGTGATAGGGAGTGCACAGACAAGTGAAAAATAGACCTGTTAATTCACAGATCCTCTGTGATATCACACTTCCTTTTCCTTCTCCAGAAGGTGGAGCCATGCATCCCACTCCAAGGATGCCGGTGACATGTGCCACCTACACCCAAGGTAACATTCCTCACTAGCTCCTCCAGAGCAGTAGGATGACTTCCTGTGCCAGATGCTCAACATCTTCATCAAGGTGCCAGCAGCTTTGACATTGGCATCTGTAGTGAAGCCAGAACCCAATCTGCTTCTTGAAGTCAGCAGAGGCACCGCCTTAGGCCACAACCACATGCCCACTGGCTTGGTTCTGGAGCTGCCTGTGGGGGAGATTACTCTCTTTTATTCTTGCTCAGCTCTGCCTTTGGACATTGGGGCCATGTAATTGTTTTCTTCAGTGCCAATACCGGTTGAATCAGACACCTCACTTTGCTCCGGTTTCCAGTAGGCTATTTATTTTGAAGGTGGGCCAAACCTTTGACAAGGGTAACCCGATTCTATATGCTTTAATCCTGCTGTTGCTGCTCCTCTCATGATAGTGTTTCTTCAATCTGCCTCCGCTTCAGCTCTCAACTGGAGCATTACCAAGAAGCAAATCCCAGCTCCTGTGGATCCAGGGTTTTTGTCCATGTATCCTATACCAAAGATCCTCTGGTGGTGCTGTCCTCCACTGCCTGGAATGAGACAGCTACTTTTCCCTCACCCCTATCCTGGCAGGCAAGAAACTTTGTGCCATGGTTTGCAAGGTCTTTGCTTCTGATATCCTGGCTTTTAAGAACTTGAATGCTACCTTGGGGGCCTTGACCAAGTAAACTCCTTCCGGAGTGTGGTCTCTAAAGCTACAAAAAATGTAAATGTGCCTACGTGAGAAACCAGAAGGTGTCTCCTTGGCTATTCCCCGTGGATCTCTCTCTTAGGTGGCCAGGGCACGACCATTGCCTTTGGATGCAGACACTGGGGTTGACCAGTGCGGGAAGATCAGCTAGGTGAGAGGTCTTCGGGGAGTGTGAGTGTGACACCGGATGGCGAGACGTGGTATCCCTCCCCCCTTAACACCTTTACCCCACTAAGATATATGGGAACTTTACCGCACCCCCCACTTCCTCTTCACGAACACTTCCACATGGACAGCCCGCTCTGGGAGAAAAAAGACTCACACCCCAGCGGTGTACCTGACATGTCCCACTACTATTGTCAGGCAAAGTCAGGCTGTTACTGGCAATCACTCCCACCTGACTTCCATTAAACTTCCCCACACAAATAAAAGGCGGAGCACGAGTGCACACTTTGAACGAGGCAAAACACACAGAGTAGTAGCAATTTCGAGAAGGCAGTTGAACAAGAAGAGAAAACGGGCAAACTAAGAAGGGTTCGCAAGGAGGGAAATTCCCTTGACTTTTACGACAGGAGACAGTTACTTTCAAGACCCTTGTAGATCAGAAAACGTAAGGCCAGGAAACCAGGCTAAAGAATCCTGCATTGTGTGTCGGAGATACCAGGGGCCGTCCTGTGTAGATGACCAAGTCGGCGAGGAGCAGCAGCCGCTGTGGTATCGTTCTTGGCTCCAAGAACAAAGTTGAAACAAGACATCCACACAGCCGGTTAGTTGGGGAGGCTGATGCTGACTGGTCTGTGTTGAAGTCCAGGTTGCAAGCAGCAACACATTGTATAACAAGCACAGGAGCGAACATTGTTAAACGCGCGTGATGGAAGACGCAGGTAAAGCTGAATTGCAGATGAATGTTTGAACTTTGAGAAGGAAAGAGACGATACCAGTGACAGTGGTCTGACGCTGCATGGGTGCTCAATCGAAGGTCTCTGTAAAGGTATCCAGGTGGCAGGAAACAAAAGTAAGAAGATTGTGTGAAGCAAACCAAAGTTGTCCTGCGACAGTCAAGCCAACCCCATCGCACATTCGAAAGTCTTCGATTCTTAGAAAGTGAGATTGCATGGTCCGAGCTCGAACGAGCGAGACCAGTTGTGAACATAGTGGTAAAAGGGGTCCCAACCTGAAGGAGAGAGACCCATGATGAATATTGAAAATGAGAACTTGTACATGCGAGAACAGTGAGAAGAAAGGAACTGTGGTGCTTAATTATTGTCACAGGCCCTCTGCAGTAAGAGACTGTCATTGGAAAAGACGTTTTGGCAAAAGTCTCTGTATCCTCGTGGCAGAGAAGCCAGAGTGTATGCGAAGCTAGAGTGTGCCGCCTCGCCCCGTGCTGAAAACTTGGGGAGGTGACACCAACTGCTCAAGCAGCCTGACATATTATTTCTTGAACACTTTTCTTTTTGCATACACAATTGTCCCACACCCTTTTGTATTTAGAAGTAAGGATTGGCAATAGGTTTATTAGTATAGGCCCTTTTATTTTGACAGACTCGACTTGGACTGCGTATTATTAGTTGATGGTCGTAGCTTGCTGCCATCCTTAGATTTAGGTTTAGATAGGCATTCAACCAACCCATTGAACGTTCAATAAACCCACTTGAATTGTGATCACTTGTGTCTCTTCACTGTTTGATAGCATGCCTTCCTTACACTATGCAGTAAATGAGGCTTGATTTACCTCTCTAGTGGGGGATGTGTTAGGAGATGGAACAACGGAGATGGTCATCTGGTCTTTAAACAGCAGATCATGTGACCCGTTACATGGCATCATGATCTGTCCTTTGCATACGCTTTTTGAAAAAATCTTAAATTGTGTCAACATCTCTTCATAAATACATAATTTCCAACTGGTCTGCTTTAGTGGCGTAGCTGTTTTTAGCCTGCCAGGCCGTTTAGTAATAATGGCACACAAGCAGTGATGGTATCTAGTGCCTGGACTGTTTTTACTGCCAGTCCCAAGTTTTGCATCTTTGCACATAATGTGATGATTTGCACTTTTTGCTTGCCATTTGCACATATATTGGATGTTTTATGTAGTGTTTTGTGTATCATAAGGGGAATAGACCATACCCATTGTATAGATGTTCTTTGTTATGTTTGTAGTAAATGCACAACCTATATGTGGTTTGGGAGATTGTAATCAATTGTATGCATTACATTTTTTGGACAAAATTGTTTGCTGCATATAAATATGCATGTTTTTTAATCCAGTAATTTAATGTTTCTTGCATTGACAATGCCCCTTTGAAACTTGACTACTGCTTGTTGCTATCTACTTAGTTTCTATTCAGGTATATGATCTCTTTTGCTTGTGCATGTTGGAGTTTCCCATTGATCCTATACATAAGTAATTTCATGGGATGAACTCATGTTTGTGGATAACGTTGCATGCACACCTGCGTAAGGATATATGGATTTGCCCTGGGTGTTCAATCTAAGCTCCCTGATGTCTCATTTGACAAACACCACCTGATTGGATCTACGGCAGATGGGTCTCCGGAGAAATTAACGACCACAGCAAGACTGGCACCTTTAGGCTCTACACCACCTTTGCCTACAATGGTTGAGGGGAGGTCCCATTGGCGTTTCTCCCACTAGGGCAGAGGTGCAGTTTCTGCTTCCACTGTCCCTTCAGTAACCATGGGTTTAAAAACATTTTCATTTGGGATTTCTCACTCCACTCCAGTGGGAGGAAGCATGCCAAGGTAATCTGGGAGTTTCTGCAGACCAGCTCTAATCCCTGGGCTTTGCAGGTTGCCACAGGGCTTTGAATTCCCTTTCATCCAATGCCCATCTGACCAACCTCCTTCCCCTCCACACCACAGGGCACACTCTTCTTGGAGTGGTTTCAGCCACTTCTCATGAAGGCTGTCACAGCATTGGGGCCGGTCTTCGATAGAGGGAAGGGTTAGTAATCTATATTTTTTGGAGCCTGAACTGCAAGTTTGGCTGTTACCACTGGACATTCAGGGTGCCTACTTCCATTTCCCTGTCCATCCAAAGCACAGGAAGCACTTGAGGTTGTAGGTGGGAACACCCATTACCAGTTCAGGGACTTGCTCTTCGGCCTGTCCTTAGCCTCAAGAGTCTTCCCAAGTAATTGGCTGTGGTAGCTGCACATCTTAAGAGGGATAGGATTCACATCTTCTTCTATCTGGATGACTAATTAAAGCTAGAACCCCAGATCCGGTGTCTGCCCACTTGCACCACGTTACTGCACCAGTCCTGTATCATGCCATGCCAGTAGCTCCAGTTCAGGGGACATGCACTTGTGCTAGGGACTCGTTTGACCACAACAACCTGATTGGATCATGAAGAGTGCCGATGGGAAGTCTTCCGAACCCAGAGTCCAGTCCCAGCCTCTCCATTTGTCTGGGTCTTATGGCATCCTCCAACTTTGTGGTGCCTGCGACCTTGTTATGCATAAGGTTGTTCAGGTGTCTATTTTGCTGTCAATCATCTGTTTCACAGTGACATGTTTGGCCCAGTTCAGGTCTCAAACTGTCACCAGACCTTGTTTGCTGGGGCCTGAGAGACCATGTGCAAACTAAAGCGCCTGCTCGGCCAACCTGGCCTCACTTGACTGATGTCATGGATGCCTCCCTGAAGGATTGGTGTGCTCACCAGAATGATATAACAGTCGGACTGCTGTAACCCCAGCCAAACGCATCCAACTGCTGGCCATCAGGTTGTCCCCTTTTGCGTTCCTTCCTCATGCATATGGAAAGTGTCTCCTAATTCTGATGGACAACACATTGGACATGCCATACCGCAAAAAGGGAGGTAGTGTGGAAGTGGAAGTGATGCAACTATGCTTCTGGAGAGCAGTGTCTGTCTGCTTCCCATCAGATAATGGGGTTGCAGATGCCTTAAGCAGAAATAGGTGAGTTTCCCAAGAGTGGAAGCGCTCCCAGGAAGTTCTGGATTAGACCTTTCAAGTGAACCTCTTTGCCTCCTAGTGTCAACAGGATGTGCATGTGCAAGTAATTCTGATGCATGGTTTTACATTGAGGAGGCTGCTGGTCACATACTTAGTTGCACTGCCCACCACTAGTTTTCACGCCTTCCAGGCACCTACTTAAGGATTCCAGGCAAGCTCCAGGCAGACCGCATTGAGGAGGCTGGTGGTCTCATGACGAGGTCCTTCTCCTCAGCTGCTCCAGCCAAAACCACTTCACTAGTCCTCCTTGTGTGTCCCCATCGTCGGTGTCCTTGGCAAAGAATGATGAACAAAGACCTCACCAAAATAATCACTGTGTCTCCTGCCTCTGCAGCCTGTTCCCACTGTCACTAGGGTTTGAATGGCCAAGCGCCCTAAGCAATCCCGAAAAGCTACCCTAGTGGACCACACCAATTCTGCCCCTGTCCGATCCAACACCTGCGGACCACACCGTCAACCCTCCTCTTACTGATCCATGCTGGGTCAGGAGTCATCCAGGCTGCAAAGATTACCAATCTCATATCATGCAACAAACTTGACGCCCTCTTCATCACAGAAACATGGTTTACCCCATCCTTCATATTTTCCAATGTCCTCCGAGCCCCAGGCTACTGCATCAGACATGCTGACCGGCCAGGAAGGACAGGAGGTGGAGAGGCACTCATCCCACAGGCACAATTGGCATTGCGCCATCATCTCCTCTCCCAGAACAAGCTCATTCAAATCACTTGCCTGCTGTTCCTTTTATCTCACAAGGAAGGAATCTTTCGCCTTCCACCTCATCTACAGACCACATGAAAGGAGTGACTTTTAGTATGGACAGTGGTCGAAGTGTACGAAAAGAAGTATTGGAACTATGTTCTCTGCTGGCCTGCAGCCACTCCCCACAAACCCCATCACGACACCCCCTCCCACACACAATACAAACACATGCACCTGCGGTTTAAGGGAACATTCAGTGTAGTGCACTGAAAGTGCAAGTTTCAACTTCTTCCTACACTTTTATTTTAAAACGAAACCATTCCGGAACGGTTTATTTTTAAAATAAAAGTATAGGAACAGAAACTTAATTAAAGTAGACGAGCACCATTCCCAACCGCTCCCGCTCACTTCGATTACTGAGTATGGACATCTCCAACGTACTCTCCTCTGTCAAATTATCACACAACAACAATGTCTTTCTCAGAGATTTTAACATCCTAGAGTCTCATGCTGGCAACCATACTCGAAGCACGCTTTTCACATTGACTGGATCCATGGACCTTAAGAAAATTGTGCGCTCCTCCAGGTACAAACAAAGGCAACATCCTAGGCTTGGTCTTTACATCAAGCCCCTCATCACCTGCACAGAGCCTATCCCACTCAACTGGTCTAACCGTGCTGTCAATCTACTATTGATCACCCAATCAAACATGACCCACAAAGGTCAGGCTAAATGGCCTCTAACTCATTGCTGCTCATTCAAAAAGTTCCCTGTCAATAAGCTAGAAGCAAACTTCTCAGACTTACCACCACAGGGAATGGCTCAGTTCTCCTAGAATTATTCAATAACTCTGCTATGAAACTGGTCGACTTTCATGCCTTCGAAAAATAAGATGCTCTAAGACCAAACCATCAGCCCCTTGGTAAATCCCAGAGCTCACCTCCAACAAACGATCAAACAGAGACCTAGTGAAATGCTTGCGCCAAAAACCGTAACCCTGAAGATCTCACTACCTCAAATCTCTCAGCACCAACTGCAGGATTCTGACAACCAAGGCCAAAGGTGCTTACTACTCCACCATTGTGGTAGCCTCGCACTGGAGCAAAGCCTTCTTTGAAGTAGTAAAATATTGTACCAAACCCTCACCCTTCCCTGAAGTGCCAGCAATTCAGGAAAAATGTGACTGAATCACCTTTCTTTTAATTGAAAAAATGGACAAATTTCGACCGATGCTCAAATGACCCTCCTGCCGCATTAGCCTCCGCACCTCAGCACGCATATTGCCCCTCTGGACCGAATTCTCTCCCTTCTCCACCTGACGTTTTGAAAAGAATTGCCTGCCTCAATCCTACTTCCTACTCTGAGGAGAACATCCAAGCCTCATCGTTACACACATGATGGGCCAAGTGCGCAACATGCTCTTCAGCATCATTAATGCCTCCCTCACAGAAGGGTCTTTCCCAGACACCATTAAGACTGGCCTTATACAACCTCTTTAGAAAAACCGGCCCTAGACCCAGACGACCTGGTCAACTACCGGCCCATTACCTCCTGTTTATTGGCAAAATCATGTAAAAAGTAGTTGCTACACAACTAATCGCCAGAATTGAACAACTACACCTCCTGAGTCAGAGTTCTGCCCCAAGTGTAGCTTTGAGACTGCCAGCATTCAGGCCTCCAAATCATGCATAAGAGCGACTCATGCCGTCTCATCCTCTGGTGCATTCGACACCATAGACCACTGACACTTCCTCTCCCTCCTCGTCAAGAGGATGGATGCTCTGGTACTGCCCGAATTGGTTTACATCCTCACATGAACATATTGCATTCTAACCGACACCCAGACTGAAGCAGATTCCTCAAGGCTCCATCATCTCACCAATCTTTAACCTTTGCATGGAGCCTTTGGGCGCACTCTTAAATGATTCTAATATAGCCATTCACCAATACGTGTATATCGGTCATCTCAGCAATTACCTAGCCGTAATCCAGTCCTGGATGTCATCTTCCTGCCTCAAACCTTTTTTTAATCAATATAACCTTTAATTGTTTCAAATGAAAACAACAAAAAACAAAACATATGTCATTGCTTGATTGGGCAACATCAGTGGGATAACATTAGAATCAATAACATAATGGGTAAGAGGAGGTCTCAATGGTTACCAGTTCTTAAGAGTTCTGGGTGGGAGCAAAACCTAATATTGCTCATCCCTCTACTTCCCACCTACCCCATACATTCTGACATTTTTTTGGGGCAGTCTCTTGCATTGTAAACCCCTTCTCTCTAGGGACAAACATCGGTCCACTTCAGCAGTCCAGCGGCTGAGTGGTGGGCATTCCGCTGACACCCTCATTGCTGCATTAATGCTCTTTGCTAGTCCCATTGTTACAGCCAAAAACACATTTTTCGTACTCTTTGAACTTTGCTTGTCTGCAAATCTCCAGCAGTGCTAACTTCGGTTCGAGCGGCACCTGAGAACCCATTATTGTAGACCGCTTTCAAACACATTTGCCCCAGAAAACGTGGATGTGCGTACATTTCCACAACATGTGGTAACATGTGCCCCCTCTCTCCGACATCTGACGGGCATCATCACTCGCTATGCCCCACTGCCGTTTGAGAATAGTACACCCAATGCAGTATTTTAAATTGCATCAGGCGGAGTCTGGCATATATCCTGACCTCTCGTGGAAACATGGGCGCCTCACCCATTCTTCGGGCTCATCCCGCTGCCATCTATCCCTGAGTCGTGTCATCTCCTTAGTGCTGAACTCAGTTAGCACTTGGTACAAGGTGGAGGTTACCTTGGTAGTGATGCCTACAGGGAGAAGATTAGCCTCAAGCAATGAGCATTTCGAATCTCTTCCAGGGAAGTTATGTTATGTTAGGTTAATTTCTAAAGCGCACAGTCATCCCAAGGTGTCATGGCGCCAGAGAGAGAGAGAGAGACTATATACAAGCCAGGTGTCGGTCACAAAAGTACTTTACCTAGAAGAGCGCTGTTTTGACCGCTTTTCTAAAAGCCAGGTGGTTCGAGAGTTTCCTAATCGCAGGAGGTAGACCATTCCAAAGGTTGGCCGCAACTATGGAAAAGGCGCATCCGCCTATCCTTGTACGTCATAACCTGGGGACAATAAGATCTGCAGTAGAAGAGTGCAGAGAGCACCCAGGTTGATATCGAGAGAATTTAGTTTGAAGGGACTCGGCACATTGGGAGTGGATAGCGCGATGAACTGTACACATGGCTTTAAATTGTATGCGTTGACTGACCGGTAACCAGTGGAGGGAGCGTAGTACCGGGGTAATATGGGCTCCATAGGGGGTACCAGTTGCCATCTGAGCAGCCACATTTTGTAGACGCTGCAACCGCTGTATAAGGCCGATCGTTTGGGCCAGATACAGCGAATTGCAGTAGTCTAGGCAAGATAAAAACCAAAGCCGCAACCACCGGGGGCCGCAGAGGCTTGGGGAATCGTAAGAAGAACCTTCAAGACCTTAAGCTGGTAATGGCCTGCCTGACAGACGGCCGCGACTTAGTTTGCCATAGAGAGGGAGGCAGAGAGGATAACGCCCAGATTTTTCACCTTGCCTTCCGGACTAGGAAGAGAGCCAAGAGTAGAAGGCCAGACAGGGGAGACCCAAAGTGAAGGATCAGGGGGACACCCCACCACCAGGACATCCTTTTTGTCTCCGTTCACTTTGAGCCATTTGTGGTCCATCCCTTCACCAACGGCCATCACGCAACTCCGAAGGCACAATGACACCTCAGCATGATCATGGTCTAGCCAGATAAAAATCTGGGTGTCGTAAGCGTAGCAATTGAAGCCGTGGAAATTGATGAGGCGCAGCAGGGCCCAAAGGTAGATATTAAATAAGATCGGAGACAAAGACGAGCCTTGTGGCACACCACAAGTGAGGTGACAGGGGGTAGAGAGGAAAGGCAGCATGGCAAGAGTCTGTGCGCGATCCACCAGGAAAGAGGTGAACCAGGAAGTGAACTGAGATCCCATGGCATGAGCTGTTTGTTCCCCACCTGGCAGGCAATACTTATCCTGCAACATCCTAAATGAGATAAGCTGTCACTCCTGTATCACATCAACTCGGAAATGTATCCCCTGTTCCTCCCAGCTTCCAAAGTGTCCTATCTTAAGCAGCTCATGTAGGTATGTATTATGCCAAAGGGGTTGGTCTATCCACCATACTATGTCTGGTGTGCATCCACTCATACCTGTCGCGTGCGCCGTATCAATGGCGGGAGGGCCATTTCCGTTTTCCTGTCTCCATATAGCGCTTGTCTAGGTGGCCTCCCCCTCATCCAACCCATTTCTAGCACAATGTCGGGATGCTTAGGGTCTCTGTGTAGCCACTCATTCACCGCCCCAGGTTAAGTAGCCCAATAGTACCATTGGAGAAAAGGCAGGCCGATTTCACTCTCCCATACTGACTGTTGTAGTTTCTTAAGAGCAACGCGTGGCTGCTCCCATCCCCCCACATAACCCACAAAAGGGTACCCTCATTGGTATTGAAAACCCCTCTGGGAACAGGGAGTGGAGCATTTTGGAACACAGAGGAGAGTTAACATTTTGAAGGACTGCCTACCTCAAACTTAACTAATCCAAGACTGAATTTATCTACATCAGTCCCCAGCTAAACAACTTGTCCAACAATGGCTCAATGATATGCACCTAGAAGGATTTAATTCACAACTCTTGGATTCAGGATAATCCTTGGGCCTCACGATTGACATCAGCCTGTCTTTTCAGAAAAAAGAAGACCCAAACAGCATGGCTCCAAATTTTCCCGCTTGGAAAAATCAATTCTTTCATCCTTCCGGAGGACTTCTAGACCGTATTGCAGGCCCTTATGGTAGCTCAGATTGATGGGCAAAATTCCCTCCTGACGTGGCTCCCAGACCCACACTTGGCTCCCCTAAAAGTCCACCATGCTCCAGCACATTTTATTAGGGATGCACGGAAATGTGACGGAATCCCCACTGTCCTACATAAAGTGCATTGGCTTGCTATCCAAGCCAGGATACTGTGAGACTGCATGTACCATCTACAAAGCAATCACAAGTAGCACACCAGCCTACCTGGAAGCTAAGCTGCACATATCTGTTGGCACACGCGCCTCACAAAGCAAATCGATCAACCTGCTCGAATCACAACTCACCCGCAAAGAGAGGAACCACAAACAGTCCTCTTGTCACGCACCTTTCTTCTGGAAAGCAATTGAAAATATGGCTTTTTCAAGACCTTACCCGAAGACTAATCCCAAAGGGTGCACGCACAGACTGCAACTCTCACAGTACATCGCTATTGTTAAAACGCTCCTTACTGTTGGAATAAGGGAGTCCTGGCCCTTCTCTTTTGCAACCTTTTTACACCACAGGATCTTAGCAAGGCATTTACAGACTTTGTACTGTGCGACCCCTTCCTAATGGACATTTATCTCAAAGAAGCAAGAAATGGAAAAGGCTCTAGACACAATAAAAACTACCATACTTTCACAGTTATGCACTTTTATATTCAAACTCACCAGAAAGAACAGATAGACAAACCAGTTTATATTTGATAGACAAGGAAACGTTTGTAGTAAGCATGTGCATTGGGCGCATGTGTGAATGAAGGAAAATGCACTTTATATCGATAAGCAATTTGCATTGGGTCAGCATAGCAGTTCAAAAGTATGGTATTTTCCCTCTAACTTGGGACATCCTAAATGACACTCTTTGACGATGAAAGCAATGCAATATATATTCAGTTTCAGCTTTTAGTTACCCCCATAACATTGGATTGGTAGCAAGATTGTGAGATGATGGGATTATGACACCCTCTGCTTGAATGAAGAAACCCCCAGCTAATGCTTTGGATTCTGGCTACTTTTTTAATCCTTTGTAACACTACTGCCTAACGCTTTTGTCGGATCTGGATGCCTGCTTTGGTTGTGCAGTGCTCAAAGGTTGACTGCTGTAGTAGTGGTGGTGGCTTCTCGCTCTCCTCTGGGTTCTGAGCTGCTTTGGGAATCTAAGATGAGGACTGTCTAGGAGGAAGGAATCCATTAGAAGAACAAATTGCTCATCTTTTGGTAATGCTCTTTCTGATGGATTAGCACTTCCTCCCACATCATCCTCTTATCCCTTATGATGGACATCTTTCACCTCTTACTTTCTACAGTCCCTCAGCTCCTGAGTGCTGGGGGAAAATGCATAACTGAGGTCATGGGGCACTGCTAGCTCCATAGATACTGCCTATATTGTCATATCCAGTGGAAATGGTACCAAAGATTGCTGGCACGGAGCTGAATGACACACCCTCGTGGTTGAAAGTGTCCTGAGATTGCTGTTGCTGGAGAAGAGCGATCATCCAAGATGAAGAATCTGTTGAAGGAAGGAGTAATCCATCAGTGATCATGACCGATTGGTAAGTAATTTATTTGTTTCGGTCAATGAAGGGGAGGAAGGCTAGATCCCTAAGGGTTTTTCTAAGGATGCTGGCCATCTCTGTTAGTACTGCCGCTAACATTGATCAATATCACCCCCTTCCTTTTGTATTCTCTGAAGTCAAAAAGATCTACTGGCAATGTCTGTTTTCAGCTTCCCTGGGTTTCAATGTCCTCTACAGGCTCAAACAAAAACCTGTCATTAGCAGTCTAGATATTTTTCATGACTATTCTTCTTTGCCAAACTGCCTGATTTAGAAGCCTGCAGAATTATTATACTCTATACCGGAATCCTCATACTCTGTGAACTAGGACTCTCAGAGGTCTTAAGGAGCCATTTATATTTTCATTGCGATTTCCTGGAGGCAAATAACCTCTGTTAATGAAGCCATGTAAAGAAATTACTTTTTCTAAAGTGTTGACATTGCAGTAAGCCGCTTCAGAATGTCAAAGGAAAATAAACTGAGGGGAGGGGATGTGTGGAGGTTGGAGGGTGGAGAAAAGAAGAAAATCAAAACAAAACTCGGTGTACAAGCTAAAAGAATCACAGTATAAGGCATGTACGTTTCTCCCCACTGGTAGACATTTGAGCAGTGCTTATAGGACAATAGGCAAGGTGAGCTGGACGCTGCCTCACTAAGCAGCTCTAAAGAAAATGTAAAAATATTAACCAAATGAGTCAAAATCTATCATCACTGACTCATTAGAATTCACTGATAAGCAAAGTTGTAAGTCTTTTTCTATCTCCAGATGGAGGATGCTAACCTTATGGTCAATAGTAATGCATTCCAATTTTTGATTTCCAAAAACCACGAATGTCCTCAATTGTTTTCTCTTGTACTGAGGGCCAATCATCAAATAATTGATGGCTGATCATCGTAGTCTCGATTGGACATGTTTGACACTTGGGTTGAGGTAAGATGGTTTCCGAAGTGGATTTGGTCCTGTAACTGATGCATAGCCTTTTGAAGAGAATGTGTTGATTATTTGGGAGCCAAAGCAGGGCTTTTAGGCGGGGGATAGAGAATGCTGTGGCATTAGAGGAAAAAAAAGATTCTGGCTGCTACTTCCCACTCCTTACTGTTTCAACCATTGATTCTTGAACTACTAAACCTATTGTGTTTAGAAATGCTCATCTTGGGCAGCGATGATGTGTACCACCTATCTTGGATAGCAAAGAATTTCAACCATTCACTTCCATCTCATCTATGATGTGTGACCCTAACAGGTAAACATAATATACTTTTATTTGTTTACACACTGAGGGAGCTACCATTCCCTTTTTCTTCTCTCTTCAGAGTATGCACAATCTCCTCCTACAGATGTTAATGAAAAAGAAACATAAGAAATATTTGGGTTTAGTTTCCTGTGAAGTCAACCACTTTGCTGTCAACGGTCTAAACTGAAGGTGCACTCAACCCACAAGGTGACAACCACAAATGCATTTTTAGGTGCTACTTCACTACAAGACATTTGCTGGGGAACAACTTGGTTAGCCAGACATACATTTTATGTAGCTATCCAATCTGTTCTCAAGTGGGTCCATTAATTCATGGAAACCTGTTTGTAGTAAGCAGTGCTTTAAAAAAATCACAGGTTGCATAGATATTATTTTTTTATTTTTATAACTGATTGAAACAGTAGAATAAAACGACATAGTTGCACGTAACAAAAGGTTAGCACATAAGCAAGTTTTGACACATTTCTTTTACTGTGCCTCAACCCGAGGTCTTGATCATATATGTTTTAAATATTGCGTAATTTTCAAAATTAAAGTTGAAATGGCTTCTTCTGGAACCAATGTGCAAACATTCTCTCATTTTGTTTTTGTATATTCTGTTAAAGCATCTCGATTTTGCCATTTCTTTTTTGCCCTTCATCGAAATTGCCCGCTCCCCAGCTCAGTAAACTCCTAGATTATGATATGGCATTTGTAACGCGCTTATACACAAGTGCTTCAAGGCGCGACGAGGCAAGGGAGGGGGAACAGAGGGAAGACAGAGACCGCGATCTTACTAGGCCAGGTGACATTGAGATTGTGCAAGTGAAGGGAATGGGGAGGAGGGGAAAAGTACGGGGGGAGGGGAGAGGCTAGTGCAGTGCATAAGATAACCGCAATAAATATAGATTAAATAAATAAGACCATACATATAAAGTACAGCCAGCTGGTCGCAAGTGCAAGGATAAGGGCAGACATCAGGTGTGTAGTGCTGGTAGGGGGTTGTAGGGATACAGAAACCGTCCCAGAGTGTAGGCTTGCCAGGGGGGCAGTGCAGTTGTGAAACTGGTGGGGAGGGGTCTTGTGCCTGAGATCAGAAGATAGCCAGGTTAACCAATGCAGTTTTAGTTTCAACAGGAGATCAGCAAGAGAGCAGAGGAAAGAAAGCGGAAGCAAAGAGTAAGGTCTTGAGGTGCTTTCAGAACCAGAGATGGTTCTCCTCAAGTTTCTGAGGGACAGGGAGGCTGTTCCAGAGAGAGGCCCCAGCAGAGGAAAGACAATCTACCACCAACACGTTGCTTGGAGAAGAGACTGGCCCTGAAGGAGATGGAGGCGGATGAATGAAGAGCACAAAAAGGAAGATATTTAGGAAGAGAGAGTTAAATATATTGAGGCCCAAAAGGCCCTGTGGACAATGCAGAGGGTTTTGAACTTAATCCTCGCAGCCACTGGGAAGCCAGTACAGAGATTTCAGCCCTGGAGAGATACGATCCCTGGGCTTGAGGCCAAGGACAAGTCTTTCATAGATCAGACTTGTCTAGAAACCTCATCTGGGGAGAACAGGGAAAAGGAAGAGAAGGAGGGACGAGAGGTGGCTGAAGAAGGGCCAGAGGAAGAGCAGGGAGGAGAGGGGGCAGGGTGAGAGGAAGAGCGAGAGGACAGGATGTCCTGAGTTTTAGAGATGAAAAGAAAAGCCAGGGCTGTGCAGAGGGCCTGGGAGGCGACATGAGAGATAGAAACTGCGGCAGGATTGGCCAGCTCCTTGCAGAGCAATACACACAGACACAACTGTTAAAGCAACATCCTATGAACAAACAGAAAAGTGGTTACTCTGTGTACTTGGGTGCAGCCACTGGGTGGTTTGATTTCTGCTGAACGTCTATTGCCAAATAACAAAGAACGTGATCTAGTTTTGGGAGAGTGATGTTACATCAAGTCAGACTAGACGAAAATGTTATGGTTGCCAGCTTACACCCCACAATAAAACATTGTGTATAATCTGACCAAGATATTTGCCCGCACGTAGAGCACTTTGAAAACTAACCCCACAATAGAGACAACTGTTTTGGAAAAATGTCGTCATAGGTTTATATTTTTGATACTATTATTGATATGGACTATGCATAATAAGTTGAAAGAAATGAACTTCTATGCACAAGAAAAATACAAAGGCGTTGTGCATTACTAATGATACGTGTGCACTGAAAGTAGAGGTCTGGCGATCTTAGGGAGGGGTAGCTGTTCACTTGGTTCCCTACCCCCTCCCCACCCCAAGAACAATAAATACAGGGGCCACCCCTTTCTTTGTTAACAAATACACAGAGACTGCCAGGAGACATAAAGGAATAATTCACATTTTGTAAAATGGTGACATTATTACTTAGATGTAGAAAAAACAGACAAATGAAGGAGACAATGAAAAGTGCAGGCAATGTTGAAGACAATTGCAGCCCTATTCTTGGCATGCCACAGAGTGAAGAATGTAGTCCCAGCACCATCAAGATGCAGTTAATAATGTAGGGAACTTGGAAAAACTTGAGCGATACAAAAGACCCCTGATATATGGAAGAGCCAATTAATGGATTCTTCTCATTTTGCAGAAAAGCTACACACCATGGAAATGCTTGCAAGGTTAGAAGTCTTAAAAACTACGTTTGGGTGTTATAAGATCACTTCTTGCAGTGCTGCCTGGGACACTCTAGTTGCGGGTGTGTCTTAACATAGTTTCCAAACCCTGATTCTGGGATAACCTACTGTAAAGTGGCATCACTCAACCTTTGAACACCAAGTGATGGGCCATTGCAATTTCATTCGACAGTGTGTATTAAAACACGTAGGCTTTATCTTGTTAATGAATTAAAGCAAGTGCACCACCACCTACCCAAACAGCATGGCCAAACTGCATTCTTATTTTGAAAACATCAGTGATTAAGTAACACGTTTTGCAGAGCAAAACAGAAGAAATTGAAAGCAGATACGAGGGATAACCATTTGTATTCGTACTTACTCCTATATGTACATATGTGTAATAGACTGCGAAGATGTATTGTGAAACTTGATAAAATAACTATTCTAGTAGCTATGCAAGTCTGTTGCCAGTTTGCTGGTTTAAACTTGCTGACATACATTTCAAATGTGGTCAACTTCCTATGCCAACAAAAGGGTATGTTTGTGACCTATAATGTTGCCTAATTGCAAAGAAGCATGCCTCTCGTTACAAAAACTATAAAGCTATAAAGAAACTAGTCACGCCATCGGTGTAAAGCAATATAGGCAGAGAATAGATTATAGAGTTACCCCCTCCCACTTGTGTGCAGGCCTTGTGGTGCTTCTGAAAACAGTGCAGATGTTGGAATAAATACTGCCCTGTGCAACACTCATCCTTCTGAGTTAAAGCATTATAATGTATTAAACAATTTCACATGGGTGTAATTTGAAAAAACAAATACAAAATACATTAATATATAGGAACTTGTAGAACTTTGTGCGGTTAGTAGGGGTGCGTTCCTATCATCTGGAGAACATGTTCAGGTCAGCTATACCTAGATCTGGATAGGCGTGCTTATGGGGATGTTCAAAGTCGATACTTTTGTGTAACAGTTAACTTAATGTAGCTGGATAAAGTTTATTGTGCACAAGTGGTTCTTCCAAAGCATTAACCTTCCTATTTCCCGCTTTAGGATATTTATAGAGTGTTGTCAAACCGCAGGTTTATGTTCTCCAAGTTCTAGTTCTCCAGATGATAAGAATACACCGCTACTAACCCCACACTGTTCTAAGTGTTCCTATGTATTAATGTATTTTGTATTAGTTTTTTCAAATTACACCTATGCGAAATTGTTTAATAAATGATTGTTTTTTTAACCCAGAATGATGAGCGTTGCACAGTGCAGTATTTATTCCAACATCTGCATTTTTTAGAGGCACCACAAGGCCTGCACACAAGAGGGTGGGGTAGCTTTATACTCCATTCTCTACTTATATTGTTCAATACCCCACTTGAGTATCAGAACCCCTATAACAACAATTACGGGCCGACCCCTGTTTTTCATCTGTGTAAAGCATTAGTTTATATAGATGTTGAAAAATTGTGTGAATACGCTTGGTAGAATAATTTAGTGAGTGAAACACGTGTGTATCGAATCGATCTATGTTTTTATGAAATTGTATTCATCCTATATATTTCTTCCTTCATTATAGGATCAGATGTTTATGTATCCCACAGTTTATCTAATGTTTCATCTAAAATGTATATTAAACCATATAACACATTCTTTGTGTCACAGAAAGTAATGCTTTTAAATTTATGCCTATAGGTCACCAAAATTACATAAATCCATATATGCCGATGTATTTCATTGACCTTTTCTGCTCTAACTTACTGGTTTCTGCTTTGGGATAAACTAAAAACCAAACCATAGCTTCCCTTCCTAATGTTCTGCATATTATCCTAGTCAAACATCTTAAATTAGTAAAACATTTATTATGTGTGTTTTTCCTTTGAATGTGTAGCGATTAATGGTAGCAATTTGAATGTATCTTTTACCATAATGGATAACACAGCATGAAAACTGAGGACGCTAATCAAAATGAAAAGCCAAGGTGTGTCATAGCAGGTCTGTTAAGTTCTTTTATGAAATGTGGCTTTTCGCAATCTTAGTGGCCCTGGTGTCTCATATAATTGTGTTTTTCCCCTTTCGAAAGGGAACTGTATGGCTTTGGAATCTTATATTTTTCTTGTTCTGTCTGTTTTATTATACTTTATTTCCCCTCTTGTTTTCTGCGCAGGGTGGCTATTCTGCTCCCTCCCCCTGGCAGGGCTCATACCAGGGAATCCCTCGGACCGGTCCACCACACCGCAGACAGAGTGAGTCTGTGCATCTCTGACTCATCCTACCTCCCTCAACCCCTTTATATTCTACCCCCTCCTTTGTCTTAGACTGAAAACTTCCCTTTGCATGAACTGTCCTGTCACTGGTCCTTCACCACTCCCTCCAAGGAGCTGATGTGTTCAGGCCTCTCGCTTCTCTTGTTGGCACCTAACCTAAATGCTTCTTTCCTTGTCAACCTAAGCAGCTGCAACTCATGCAACTTCATCGGCACATGAAAGCTGATTTACAGACCCCGCTTTTATGCTTCAGGCCACTACTTACCCATTCTTGACACAGTTTTTCCATTAATTTTTGTGCATGATACATTCCACTTTTGGCTTTATTGTAACATCAAAAGCAACATTTCCAAATTTGGTTTGCATGTTCTCTAACAAATGAGAAATCTCTATTTGTGTGTCGATGCCAGTATGTTTATTTGCAAATTGAGTATGTGTGAAAACATTTCTCTTTCGGCTGTGTGATCTTTGTAGAGGTTACTTGACTAGCAAACAGATAATGGTCCATGTACTAGTTGATGAGATGAGGCATGGTTGCTAGCAGTGAAAGAATGAACACTGCTTATTTTGGCCTTACTGTTGGCATTGTGAGGGTAGTGAAACATGACAACTGGGTGATTGAATCATTCCTAGTACTAACATTCTAGACTCATTCTTACTTTGAAATGGAAATTTGTCTGATGTAGATGTTTTTCATTTTCATTGAAAACCAAATCTCTAAATCCAGGGAAGATCTTCAACTTTGTGTTTTCTTATAAATCTACTGACCGCCACAGATGACTACTTCCGCTATCGGTTCTATAGGAATGCATGGTGGTTGTCCATACTCTGCGACTGAACATTTTTCCATCAGTGAATCATTTTTTTTTTTATTTAAGCCTTCAGATATCTTTCCCTCTCAAGAAAAGAGATTAAAAGAACCAAAAGTAGTGTGCGCATGGCATTAGATTTTAGATGCATTAAAATCTGTTTGACAAAGTAGAAGAATTTACAAATCGTGTGACAAGCTGCACAAAGGAGTTGTGTATCGTGTGTGACAAGCTGCACAAAGGAGTTGTGTGGTATTATGTTTCAATCAATAGTGTATCTTTTTAATGTCCTTACACGCATTGGTGATGAGATTGTGAATGCATTGTCCTCGGGAGTAACATAAAGACTTACTGAACACTGCAATTTTCCAATCTAAATGCTTCTTCAGGTCATTCAGTGGGATTTAAGATCAGCTTGTGTATTTCAGAGAATGCGAACGGTCACTTACTTCTTTATTTAGGGCTATAGCAATTGGCATATGTAAGTAAGGAAGGTAACACGTTGGTGAATGATCTAGAATTATGAAATTGAAATGGAGAATGAATAGTTTCATATTTATTAGTCTATTTCCTTTAGATTACTCTATATATTGTCTGTTGGGGAGTTTCTGTACTTAAGGTCCAAAATGATGTTAACGTTTGAACATTGTCCCCAAAGTGCATTTTCACAAGATTACATTGTACAATGGCTGCATTCTACAATTGTGTAGTTTTCTGTGGTATACAACTAGAAATTCTCTTCCAGAGTTGAGAAAACCTACATTGCCACCATCTCTGGGCCAACAAGCTCTTAAGATGGTCAGAAATGTTTCCCTTTTTTTTGGAGAAAAACATTTTATTTCTTTTCTCTGCGTGAGAAGGCTTAACTTGTTTACATCTAGCATATTTTCCTGTGCTTTTAGAATGTTGTACTAAGACAGCTGATGATGCGCGTCTTTATTTCTTTTCGTGTGCCAGTTTGTCCTTTCGCTTGCTGCCTTCTATGTCAAAATTGCTCTGAACAGAATGGAAAAATTCAAAAGCATAAGGGGACAAATGAGTTCTACAAATATCACACATGGAGGGTGGTCCCCTTCATGAACCAATTAGGAAACTAGTTCTACAAAACACACTCACATAGAGCACATGGCTGTCGTGAACTTTATTAGAATTAATCTACTGGCAGGCACACAAATTAATATAAAATTATTTATTCAGTAGGCCCATAGGTCCCACAAAAATACAAATCCTACTTTTAGATTCACTATAATTTGCTTCAACTTAAACAGATAAAGTAAGTAAATAAAACAGTAAAAACTACACCTAGTACTTGTTATACATAGCATTATGTGTAAATCAATATTGTATACTGCATAGCCTGTGGTGCAAGCAATGAAGCATATATGTAATTCATATGCTTTGTAACAAAAACATTTGTATGAACCACAGGTTGAAGGGTAAGCAAGAGCAGCAAATACTTTGGTTTTAGTTACAGATCAATCTAACTTTCACACTTATATGAATTAAATCCTATGCTGCTGGCCCTATCTAACTAAATTAAATAGAATTCATATGAATTGAATCCTATGTTGCTGGCCCTATCTAACTAAATTAAATAGAATTCATAAGACAACAACACTTCATAGACTATAAATATGAAATATAGTTCGATCTAGAAACACATCCCAAGTCTACGTCCAAGACAGGTCGACAAACTCCAAAGACATGCCGGGGTTGTACAGACTGGACGTTTTAGCAGAGAATGGTAATGGCCGCCTTCTGCAGGACCCCAAGGGAAGTTGGAGCTCTTTGGATGTGATAAACCAATAATTACTTGGAATTAAAATTGGAATTATAAAACCAATGGGTTAAAAAAGGCAGGGGTGCAATGGAGATAACAATTTTTATAAAAAGAATGAAGGAAAAAATAACATTTAGGTGCACCACATGCCATGTGTGCCTTCATCCTTGTCAAAAAAAAAAACTGCAAAGGAAAGGCATGCTTGTCCACCTAGACAGAAGGAAAAAAAAAAAGAAAGAAAAAACACACCGCGTGTAATGCCATCTAGAGGCCCCGCCGAAAGAACCATCATCCAAGTCCTTATTCGAAAAAAACACATGATATTAACTTACTGTGCAATTGAGATATATTGCGCTCAATGAATAATATGTAGCAGAATGGAACCGCAGAGATGACGGTAAATGGTAACGAACTATGACAGATGTCCTTATGAATGAGCCTAAGTGAAGCCAGGGAATAGGAGGAAAAATTAAAGAAGGAAGCATCACATCAAGGAAGCTGGTATTTGATAGATACTCACTAGAACACCTTAGATGAGGCGTGGCTATGTAACACATACATTTGCATAACAATGTTCAACATATGTGAAGTTAGCCACTAAAGAGATCTATGGTGAACTACACCCCTCAAGGTTTACTGGTGGCGTAATCTGAACCATGGAAATTTCATAAGTTTAGGTATACTAGTGCCTGTGCCACATTTGTACAAATAGTATAGGTGTCCATCAAAATCATACGGCATATGCCTCTGCAGAGCCAAATTCTGCCCATGAAACGCTATGAACCAAAGTGCACTCTAGCAGACAACTATACACATGGCGACCTATCCATGCAACCAGACCTGGGAGGAATTCAAAAATGGTAGTCCACTAAAGACTCTGTGCCACGTGTGCGCGTTATACTTACCCCCAGCCAAGTGGAGGCAGATATCTGAATTAACTTCTCTCTAGAAGGGAAATGAATGTCCCATATGTCGTGAGATGAACCAGAGGTGTTCACACGGACCTGAAACATGAAAAGAAGTAACATGAAAGGAAGATGGTTATGCATCTGCATGCAAATGGACAGCCTCCCTAATAGTGTCCAATAACACATGGAAAAAGATAGTACTACTGCTAAAGGTAAGTATTAGTATGTTAATACAACAGACTTACCCCACAAGATGTCCCATGCAAGTCAGGGAATAGAGGCAAAACGCAGCAGTACCATATATAAGATGGTACCAGCCAGATGAACAATCGATGCTCTGCTCTAAACATGAGAAAGAAAAAAGGAAAGTCAAGAATTGTATCAAATAAATGAATAAAACTGGATAGTGACCTATCACGCCACTTTAATCATCCGTACTGGATAGTATCCCGTTAGTAGCGGGTATGCGAACGAGAAACAGTATCTAGTGTTCCAAAAGTATAACATCGGGTATACAGCCCTGCTATGCAAGACGTCAAATCAAGGCTGCTATAAGTAACCTCAGTGAAGTGGAAAAGATGATCGTCCTGTGCATCAAGATTTACCTTGAATTCTGCTGCAATTCGCAAAACGACACGCATCTGCCAGCAAAGTTTAAAGTGAGATGCTGTCCCAGATACACTATAAATACCCGACTTGCTATCGAAAGGCATAACGATCACATGTCTGGGGGAACAGAGGTAGCATAGACATAAAAATAGGGCTAAACTCGAGCCTACATAGTGTAGCGGCTTACAGAGGCAAAGTTACAATTTTCGCCCCAGGGGCCCAATGCCAGCGTGGAGCGCAACGCAGGTAAAAGAACAAGGCAGGATTGTGTGAATGTAGTACAGACTAAAAGGAATCTATCAGCAAGGGGTGGAGCCTAAATGTCCCCTGAAGGTCAATATTAGACTGGGATTATGAACTGCCTATTCCTACACTGGCCAAAGTAAAGTAATTCCAACTAAGCAATAACAAAATAATAACCACAACAAACCAAATCTCATGTTTGCAACATGATGCCATAAATGGGGAGTATGTGAAAGTAATGAACTTAGTTACGTCACTGGTATACTAGATATATGATAGACTACAGTAGGGGCTAATGTCTGCACAGGGGGTCTCAATACATACTCCAAATGGTCAATTACTAGTGCTGCGGAAGGGCCTTGTTAAGGCCTTTCTCTATGGTACCCAGTCGAAATATCCATCTTGCCTCTGATGTATCCAACATATGAGCTGTACATGTGCTCTTTGGTAGAACAAGGACCCACCATTATAGATCGTCAGTGGAATGGCATGTAATGAGAAACCAGTGGTGTATTTATATTTGTGCACCTTATACGGGACCTATGTTCCACAATTCTCGTGTGCACTGGTCTTAACATCTGACCCACATATTTAAGTCCACAAGGACATTCTATGTAGTAAATGGCATTAGAAGTCTTGGCAAAATTATCATATGCTTTTATGTTGGAGTACTTTTATATTGTGCAGAAACACCAACATAGTGGTTTCATAGTGTATAGTTGTCTGGGTGTTGGCATATTATGCCCCTACCAAGGATAGCTAGACCATGGTCTGTAAACGGATAGATGAAGTTGGTACAAAGCCAGTTGAACAGTGCTCTCGAGAGAGTCGTGCAGGGATGAGTGCACAGGTAATGTTTGTGGGGTGCTGGATGCATATTAATCCAAAAGTTACATCTGAGAAAAAAAAAATTGGGAGTGAGAGTTATTGTGTTTGTACTAGTGAGTACGTTTTTTTTTCATAAAATCAATATGAACGATAATCTTGTAGTAAAGGTAGTTGTAGTTACTGTGGTTGGGGGCTGGGCTAATTTGTTTGAGCTTTCCATTGTGCTCCTGAAACAAACCCTACGATACTAATTGACTTGCCATTATTGGAGTCTGTATTAATTTCTCTATCCAGTTTAGATTGTCCTACGGGCAATGCTGTGGGAGATTAAATTGCTAGTCACACTATTGGTGTTGAGTTGCTCATTCTGGCACTTGTAGTATAGCTCAGTGACAACGCGCTCATCTTGGAAGCAAGACGACCTAGAGCAACACAGGTTTGAATCCTGGGTCCACGCTTAGAAACCTCTTGGATATTAAGCAAAGGGCTTGATAAAAATGTGTGAGGTGCATGTTCTGATGGGCTTTCCACGTTGGCAGGTGATCTTAATATGTCCGTGCTCTTGTAGTCCTTTTTCCACTTTCGTCCGTGGCAAAAAGTGTCAAGAAATAAATGGTATTTATTCTACATTTTTGCGAAGTCTGTGGCTCCATAAGAGTTGTTCTTCTTTATATATCCAGTCTATGAATGAGGCAACATCAGCTTGATTTGGACTTAACGTCTTGGGCTGTAACTTGTTGAAACTGGGTAATTGGTCTCATCATTTGTCCGTCCATCTCTATCCCCATTTCCAATTCGTCTGTTAACCTGCTGCTGTTTTCATCCTGTGGGATTGTATTGTTCATTGGTTTTGTTTGCAGCTCTATATGAACTATGCCTTCACAAGTACCATATTTTTCAACATTGTTGGTGGTTGCCTTACAGATATCTCCTTCATGATCTCATCTTACATATTTTTCACCATTGGCTTGTTCCTTTCCAGAATGATAGCAAATACTTGAACAGGACGTTTGTATAATAATCCTCCCATTTCTTTTTTCCATTTCTGTATCTCAAGCACTTTCTAGAAGTAACTCTGGGCACTGTATTATCAGTGCTCCTTGATACTGTGAGTCCCCTGTGCTTACTCAGTAAATGACAGCTTATTAGGACATGCAAGCTCATGTTTGGAATCTCATGGCAGGTGGAGCATGTTTGCATTCTTGTGTTAGGACCTGCGCTAGGTGGGATTGATTTTGAAATGTATGACAATGTGTGGTTTTGTGAACCACACTTACCTAGTCTACGTTTAGTTCGACTCCCGTTGATCGTACAACAAACATACATGTATATGTATATGTATGTGAATGTTTAGGATGGGATAGGAGGGGGCGGGGTATGCGTGATCGCCCATTAAAGAAAAGAATAAAACGCACGACCAGGAGGAGTTGAACTAAAGGTAGACAAGGTAAGTGTGGTTGATGAAATGACATAGAACTGAGATTAACTGAACCTATGAGCATTTTCCTTGTGCACCCCTTGAGTTCTTTGTGGGGTGTGCCTGTGCGTGGGGTGGGGGGTGTTAGCTGGAAGGTATTTTGAAAATGTTTGCAGGTTGGCAGAGTAGGATAAGTTGTGTTGTGTTCCAGAGATTTATCACCTCCATCATGGTCTCATTGGAAATCTTTTTCCTCATGCATCATCGGATATCTCTTTGACTTACCAGGAAGCTTGTATGAGTTGCATAGGACTGTGGGGCTGTTATGGAGGGGTAAGCAATCAACTGAAGAATGATGAAGTGATTGGGAACTGGTGGTAAGCATCTTCGATATATGTGGCTCCTGTAGTTCTCTGGTTACAGCAGTGACCAAATCTCAGTAGTTATAATGAAAAAGGTGTGCACAGAATTTGTCTGTGCAACCCTACAAGATTCCCGAACTTCAACTACAGTACAAGCCAGAAATCAAACACCACCATACATAAAGAAATCAAGCATATAATAGGAAATGTGAGAAGCTGCTTGTGGGCCATGTTTTCGTGACCTGCAAGCTCTGGCGGAGAACTTCATTGTAGAACGCTGGGCTGTCAGCAGTCACCATCTGGTTTCCATTGTGGCTAACTTCTCCCTGTGCCTTGATGGTTTTTGAGATATTTCACAGTGCTGGCTTGACCCTAGTGCAGACCTTCAAGTCGGATGAGTCTATCAAATGTACAAATTAATCTGCCATTGCATGGCAAGCCTGTCTACTTCCTCCCCACCCCACCCCCTTTATACCTTACCCTAGATTGCCTGTTGTCGTGTCCAAACTCTCTTTTTGTGGCTGTAACGAATCCTTGAAACGCGCTTATGAACAACAAATCAAGACATTACTTAATTGTTACTTTTTTCTTAAGCTTTTTTCTTGGTCCGTTTGGACAATGGGTTTGGTGCAAAGTGTTTTGATTTAAACTGTTTTGATTTAAACTGTTTCCTCCCTAAGGAAACAGAACAAGCTAGTAAACGTTTTATAATTTTGTTTATTTTTTAATAGCACAGCTTTAAAAGTTGTGTTTCATTAGGCAATCACTTTGTAAGCACAGGTATCTCCTGACTTGTTGAGTGCATTCATGCTAATTACACATTCATTATACATGTCAGTTAAATGTTATAATATGTTCTTCAAGTATGTTCTCTAACCAGTTGCATTGCATATGTAATAGTAGTAAAGAATATTATTTTGAGATTCTTTAGCAAAACTCACCTCCCATGAAAAACATCATAAGCTGTTTATTCATGCAAAGTAATCATAACAAAGAATATCTGTGTTGCCTTTAGCAGAGTTTAAGGTTGTCTTTATGTAATTTAAGCAGTGCATCATAGTCTAAATGCAGGCAGTTCAAATGTTTTATGCAATGCTTCCACATCCACAAATAGTATAGCAGGATCAGTTAAAAAGCTTTGAGAAGAAATTGGCAGGAATTTTGAAAGTTTGTAGGTTGTCCTGAGTCTGCTGAAGATTCATTTGTTTTTCCTTCAGTAGTAAATATGGGGAACTGTGTTGCCATGTTGACCCTGGATGCTGCCTGGATTCTGTGATGAATCTTGGGACTGAATTACTTCTCCCCAGAGGGGAGCCTCATCTTGTGAGACTAGGGAGGTGAGACAGCTATGCAATATTCCACCTAGGGGTGACAGAAAGCGTGATCTCACAGGTAGAGACTCCCCTCTTGGGTATAAGGACTCCCGTTCCCAGAAGGAACTCCCTTTTTATCTCATAAGAGACAAAGAAATATCTGTAAGACCAGAATCCTTTCATATGTGTTACTGCAGTACTTGTCCTGAAGAAAGTCTATATGGTACTGAGAAGAATAAACATCAAGGAGTAGGAAAGAAAGAACAGTTGCCTGCCACTGAGACAAGGAGGCCCAATGGAGTTAGGCTGTGCCTGACTCAAACACAAAGAAAGGACTTTTCGTGGAACTTGGTGAAGCCTGAGTCGGACCTCATAAAAAAGAGAAATTGGGCAAAAATGGAGAGGGACCCAGGAGTTTCAAACGGGTTCTGCAGAGACTGAGACGTTGACCTCCTGAGTGACGAGATTATAGAAAAGGGTGTCCGAGGTACATCCATGGAGAGAGTGCCTACCGAGAGGCTCTGTCCGGATCGAGAATTCCCGGAGGGATTCGCTCATAGCAAGCAGCAACCAAATGAACGGAGTGAGAAGAGAAACCTCTCCGTACCAAAGCCATCAAGGTGGTCCTACCCCAAGCAGTACCGACAAATGAAGTAACCACAAGAAATGGATACCTGCCAGAAGGTAACCCAGAGTAGCTGAGTATCCCTCTGCAAACTGGTACTGCAGCACGCAGTCCGATACCTCGAGGTACCCTGAAAGAAGGCCAGGAAGCCATCCTGCAGAAATGAAACAAAGAACCAAGGGGAGATGCCAACCCGGTGACACAATCCCGAACCTAAGAAGGTAACGGGAAGAGAAGGAGACCCGGTGGAGGAGGGGAGGCTGTGTTCGGTGGCTATACTCTGGCTGGCATAAGAAGAGTGAACGTAACTACGGGACTACCCGTACTTGTCCCAGTACTAACATAAGTTATAAGAACAGTGAACCCGACTACAGGATCCATCATATTCATCCCAGTAATAACGGAAGTCATAAAGAGAGTGGAGATAGCTACGGGGCTCCTCTTACTTATCCCAGTAGTAGTCAAGAAGGCAAGAGAGGTGGAGTTAAACCTTACGTTCATCACCCAGATCCCGAGAGAGAAGTACAGAGATACTGAGACCCAAGACTTAGTCTCATAGATGAAGAAGCAATAATACCTAAGGAGAAGGAGAGACTGTTCATTCATAATACAAGTCACAGAAGAATATGGGGGCGGGGTCAATTCCTCAGAGAAGAAAACATAAAGGAAGCCAAGAGGATTAGAAAATCAGATATGGACACATTCTAGGAAAGAACTGGTGAAGAAAATAGCTGAACGCTATTTAAAGATTACCTATGGAAACTGAACACGTAAGTTGGAAAGACATCTTTCAGCCCCAGGAGAAGGGAGATCTTTTCCTGGTCTTTAGTTGCTTAGTGTTAGTGGTACGGTCATGAAAGATTAATTATGGGACTGATGGCATTTGATTTTGAACTTCCAACCTGACGACAAGCACCCTGGTTTTAGTTGTGTTATGCATGGCAACCCTTGGATTAGGGAAAGTTAGGCCTTTTCTCCTTATTTTGAATAAAGTATAGTTACAACTTGGTGAACCCTAGTCTCTCATCCTTCTGACCCACCACAATTCTTTATTCAGGGGCATGGACTTGTGAATTGTTTTTTCTTGGTGGTAGAGGAGTTCTGTCGATGGATGGCAATGAGTATCGTTTCCAGCCTCCTGATATTGATTTACTCCTCTACTTGAAAACTGAAAATATCAGAGAAGCTGAGAACTGTAGCTTTGGCCTTATGTCGGGTATCATTTATAAGCTGTACTGCATTGTTTTGGATTACTGGCAGCTGTTCAATTTGTTGTTTCTGTAGACCTAAGTACAGGCAGTAGCAAAGTTGGGCCAAGAGGTGGTAAAACATTTTTTACCGCTTTTTGTAATTCGTGGAGCACACGAAGACATGTGTGGATCTTCGCTCAGTGACGTATATGCTGAGATTTAAGTATACCATACTTCATGTTCCATAAATATTAATGTGAATCTAGATTGAGATTTATCCATCTATTTTCGAAAAGAAATGGCCTTATGAATAGCTACAGGGTAATTGTGGGACAAGTTTCTGTTACAAATAGATCCATTTTACCTTTGCTTAGCAGGTCGGAGATGTCTGCAGAATGTTTTGCTATGGAGCAGGCATTGATGAGTTTGCATCTTGTAGTGTGTATTTCCTTACTCCCTAATCGTATTTTAGTGCTTTACCCGGTTGGTTGGTTGGTGGCTTGGATTGGGTTGTTCGGTCTTCAAAAGAGTGCTGCGTTTGGGTTCGCCTTCGGAGCAAGGTGATCTTATTGGCACCATTGGAAGTTGGTAGTCGGATGGTGTTTCTAAGAGTAGTTATTGATGGTGATCAAAAGTGATATCTTCCTGGATATTTGTCTGTAGTTTTAGTTGTTGATGTCCGGGGAGGTTGGATATTTGCTATGGATGGGTACCCTTGATGGTGGGTGTTCATTCTTTAATTGGGCCTTTCATACGTGAAGTGGTTTGCTTGTAATGTAGATGTCTCTTCCTGACTGAAATGATATTGTTGCACAACCTTTGGACTAAGTCACCATGGGGCACGACATAGGAGTAAAATCGGAATAGGGGTCAAAAATACAGTGGGTCACTGAGGAGCAGAATCAGTGTGGAACAGAAGTAGAGGTAGGGTTTTCTGCCCTTATCCGATTGTAGGGAGGTCAGAGACTTGGTCTGGGATTAGGACGGGACAGGGTGTGGGTGGTGTAGTGACCAGTTAAATCGGTGTCACTCGTTGCCTTTGCCGGCTGCACAGGCAAAGATGCCATGTAAGGTGTTGAGTTGTAAGGGCGGGCTAGGTGCAGGATCCCATGATACTTTCCACTAATCCAATTGTGGAAATGCCTGGAGATGCTGGGTGAAGGTTGGGGAGGGTTAGGGTGAAATAACACAAGGCCATAGACGAGACTCTTGCCATCATCTGGCCTGTGCCAAGAGCAGCCAAATTCGGTTGGCGTCAGAAAGGCTGTGGAATGAGGATCTGCCTCTGTGCTGGGCCACATGAGCCGTTCACCAAGTTCAAATGCACAATGGTCAGTAGAATTCTGGTAGTGGGCTGTGGATGGCTATGGCAGAATTGGAAAGGCAAGGAATGTGGGGTGGGGTGGGGGGTGGCTCTTGTCTAAATTGCAATCCCCTCTCGAAGTGTGTATACATTGGGTTTTTAACTTTGGTAAAAATCATGAAAGGATTTGAAGAATACACCTGAGCTTCATAAGTAATTTTGTGGGGGTCTACTCACAGTGATTGGGACAATTTGAAGTGATCAATTTTAAAGCCTATTGAACTAATATTACTATTAAAACGTTATAGGATCTAAAGTGTACTTTTTAGGGGGTGAGAGGGTTTCTACAGCAGTACATTTTTGCCATAATTGTGCTGGCTACTACATATTAAAGCACATTGGCTCAGTGACATTTGTAAAAACATGAAAGAAGATCATGCCCTTGGCCACTTTCAGTAGGTTGTGATAATCTTCAGACGTTTGCTAAGTATTGACAGCTCTGGGAAGGAGATGGAAAGGCCTTAGGGTGGTGAACATGTCTGCTCTGGTGAATTGGGTCTTAAAGCTATTGGAGTAGAGCTCTAGGAGAGCAAAACCAATAGCTTTCGCAGGGCTGACAGATCTAGAAATGGGTATATTATATCTGAGGGGGAGATATTCTAATTCTGAGACACATGTCTAGCATGTTTTGTTAAATCTTCATGACTGTGATTTTTCCAACTGCATGAAGGCTGAGGTCTGGATAGAGGGTGACAACTTAAAGATTTGGTTAGGAGGGGTTGTAGTGTAACGTCACAACAGACATCGGAAAAATAACCTGCTAAGGAAAAAGGCTTGTGCACCCTTTTTTGAGAAGAACAAGAGCTTTATTTTGTATACAAAAAGGAAAATGGCGACTGGGTATTATGCCACAGAGCTCTGTCGTCATCAAATTGAATATCACATTATAAACGTAGAAATAGTCACTCATTATGCATTAGATATGCATAACTAACTGCCTCTTCACCTTGGATCACTTTGAAATGATTGGTTAGACTTTAGAATGCACCACCCTTTGTGACCTAACCATGTTATGTGCACCTTGTCGTCATCGTAAACTCGGAAGATAACTTCAAGGTCAGTCTGGTCCTTGCAAACAAAGCAACTTTTATCATCGCAGACCTGCAGGCTCCCCCATCATGCCTCCCTGCTGCAATCTTACAAGCATTGTCATCACCCTTTGCTCTTCCTGGTACTAATCACAGACCTTGTTCTCTTCTCCCCCCCCTTTGTCAGCTACTCCTCCTGAAATCCTTACATGTCCCACTAATCCATCCAATTTATGAAGGATTTAAGATTCTTATTCCTGGGCATCTGGTAGTTCAAATAGAGACCTTCATTCTGGGAGGCGTTGACGTCCTAAATATCAACTCATTTTTTGGCAGTTCAGAACCTCTGCTCTGGCTCCCATAAGTATGGCCTTTGTACAAGGCCAAAGCCCTAATCCCATTTGGCTGCTCGCATTCCTGCCTAATTGTACAAAGCTCTAGCTGGATACATTTGTATGTGAGTGTGTACGTGCGTGTTCCATGGCATGCCTGGGAATTGGAATGTAATAATCATGCAAGAGAAGGGGCCTTGTTCTGGGTTTCTAACACGGTCTGCAAGGATTCAGGCCTACTCTCAAATGCATTGTTAGATCATGTTCTATACATCATGCACATACAATGTATTCTACATGACACTGTCGCAAGACGAATGGTTAGTTTCCCTTATATTTTCCATAATGCATGCGTCGCCCGTCAGTCACCTCTGCAAGGTTCTACCCTCCTGCCTACACCACCCTCTACATGTTCCCCACGTATTAGTATATTTTCGAAAGTCTAAATCATTTGGGAGGGGCTGGGATTTGAACGTGCATACCAACATTCCCCCCTTTAATCATCCATTAACTAACTTTTCCCTTTCGCTCTCTTTATCCGTGTCATCCTTGGGGACCCATGCCCTGCAACCATGACGCAAACTGCCCCCTTCCTGATCATATTTCTCTGGTGTGCACGTAAGATACATACACTACACATCTCTCGCTAAATCAACCCAATGTTCTGTGTAGTTTTCTGGATCTGGTGGGGGAGAGGTCAATGTACATGTGGGGTATATAGGTCTTTCAATCCTGACCATGCGTGGCTTATTTGGGTTTTCAGTTTGAGCCTGCCCACCCTTTGTACCTGTGAGAGCCATTGCTTCCCCAATGGTGATCATCATCATTGCGCTGTTTGGGATAGTCTTTGCACAGCATCATTTGGCACGTACAAAACGACACCAACTGCAGCACCACGATCGGAACCTATACCTTCACCACTGCCCTGAGCCAGGTTGGCACCCATGAGAAACAACGTGTCAAACGAATCTGTGGGCTGCACTCCCGCTTCTTTAACATGTGCAAGGCCCTGTAATATGTGCCAGGGGCCTGTTCTCTGCGTCATTTGGGGCGGACATACATGCAACAGGACAATCCCATCTTTTTGCACATGCCCCCTTCCATTGCCGTCAGAAGATCTAGAATGTACTCGTTTTGGATCGCTCTCAACTCAATCTTGATGGCTTTTAGGCCTTGTTCGGTATCATTTGCCAACTGGATCACCTCCCATCGAATGATCCTGCAGCCATTTTGCATTGAGTTGCATATTGGACCCCTGGCATCAGGAGGGACGCAAAGAACACCCCATGTCTTGGTTTACAGCCGGTATTTGTCTGGAATTGCTTTAAGCAGCTTAGATGAGTCTTCTGACACATCATTCGATCTCTTCCCCTGCAGCTTCAACAACCGATTCTTCTTCCTCATTCTGGGGGGTTGGATGGAAGCCAGGATGTATTGCGATGCACTAAGCTTTGATGCTACAGTCAAATGAGCTTCAGCCACGACACGGATAGTTGAGTGCATTGTTTTAATGCAAAATGTTCCTCGCCAGGAAGGAGGGCAATGCAGGTATGCCTGCTGACCACACACCCAGTGCAGATCCATCAGAGCCGCTGTTCCTTTTGCAAGATCTGGAATGAACATGGTTTATTGCACTTAGTATTAGTTCCCGCAAAAAAACAAAACTGATATTCTTCGGCTGCTTGAACCTTTACTGGTTTCAAGTGCTTCAATCCATGTCATCTTTGATATATATGCAGCCCATATTGTGATACAGTTCTGATTGATGTTCCTTATTACTTTCGACACAAACACTCCGAGTTTTAGTATGGGCCTTGACCTGCATTGAGATGTGCTATCCTCTTTGGCTAATTTTTCTCCATCTCTGTCCATTAGTACAACTTTTAACTTGTGCCCCTGGAACAAACTGCGGACCTGTCATGATCCCAGCAAAGGAATACAGATCCCAATTAGAAACACTAGGGAGGCAAGGAACTTCATGTCAATCAGTGGGTCAGCAGTGGCTTCAAGCCTGGGGCAAAAGGCATTTGCCTCACTCTTAGCATTGCACCCATAGATTCATTGCACTTACATTGCCTTCCCTACACTCAATATGGCTGCCGCTAAGTCAACAGTTAAATCGCAGTGCATGCTACACAAGTTGCAGAGTTAGCTACTTAAGCCCCCCTCCTCCGCTGGAGCTCTCGCTTCACGTCTTCTCTGCCGATAGCCAGTAATGCTTCCAGCGATCTCCTGACAGAACCTGTCGATAGAAGAAAACGAGTTAAAAGATATTAATTTCTACAGCAAATCAACAGAATACCAATAGAATTGTAAAGACCCGCCGAACTGAAGTTTTTTCCAAGTTTTCCTCCGTTCGCTGTTATATTCGTAGTTTCTGCATCTTCTGTCAAAAGTTCTGTCGTAGCCGCAGCATTTCTTCTCTCATCAGCCTTTGTTCGCGGTTGCAGTGCCTTCTTCCAAAGGTTTTCCTCAGCAGCCTGTGCATCGTCCGAAAGTATTTTAATCCACAGTTTCTCCGAGGACCAGCAAAACAAAGGTATTTAGTGAATGAATGAACTTGTAAAAGGAAAGAAAGAAGTTACATATGTGCTTACATTAAGTCTCAGCAAGGCTTTTCTTCACTTTATTACTTACCTACGAAGGCTGCTATTACTCTGTTTTCGACGAACTGACATAATTTAATGTTTCCACAAAACAAGTATAGTTGCAGCCATACCGCATCTACCCCTTTTTAGGAACCAAGAACCTGCAAATATTGAAGAGAATTTTAGTAAGAGAGATCTCTCCAATGTAGGGACAACTCAGAACCTGATGAACTGTAAATAATTTTATTTTCACCAAAAGACTTACCCAATATACCTCTAGAAGAGTTTTGGACATCCTTCAGTTGAGAATCTGCCGACACCACAGCCCCCTCAGATTAAAAGTTGCCTACCCAATGCGCCGTTGTAGAATACAGGATGGAGAGCTCCACAAAACATAAGCACAGGTGAGAAGGGAGGTTTTATTCAAAGGTACACTACATCACAGTTTCTGTTTGCTAATGGGGATTACAATAGTTGTTGTGTTATAATTGTTGTTTCCACAGAATCAGAGCCCATATAACGGGTCCTCTTAATGAAAAGGCATTACGCTCCCGTGGAGACCTAAGGTAAGCGTTACAGGACCCCACACAGCACCAAATTAACCAAACACTGGACTTCCAAGGGAAAATGCTGTATTAACATTTTGGGTGCTCCTGACGCATGGGGGTTGAGGGAGCAGACACCAAGCTCATATGACTGTACCACATATTGCTGCATGGTGCACCTCAGACATAGTGTCAAAAACCACTCCTTTGTGCTGGTCATACTAATTTTCCTCATCTCGTCCCTGCTTAATTCGCAACCTCAATTGAAATACTGTCTTGTATGCGCATTCTTTTAAAATTCACAACTGTGGTCATATAACCATCAATTGGTGTTGCAGCCTCGAAAAAATCGTTTTCACATCCCCTTATGTTACACCTCCACCCTCCCTTTATATGTCCTAACCATATAAACTCACTAGACAAATATAGAAATAAACCAAAGAAGAATCTGCACATAAGAACAAATATTCTACTACAAAAGGACCTAAAACATAAGAAACCAGTACCAGAAAAGAGCAAAAAAATCAGTGAATAAACATACAAACAAAATTCATTGTACACTCACCACAAATAAAAAGAATATACACATATTAAAAGGGACAATCAACTCCCAAATTTCTTTAGAAAAAAGCAATCTTCAGAAATGCTGTAACAAGTTGTCCAAATAAAAACAATACTGAATTAAAAACACTCAGATAAGATACTTATTGTAGGAGGCAAAGTTTGTGATGACTTCCTAACATCAGACAGGGCCACCCAATACCATAATTCCTTCACTTTGACCGCAAGTGGAGTAGCATACACTGCTGTGTAAGGTCTGTTTATAGTGTGGCTCGCTCCACCAGCGGACAAAGTTCTTCACATACACCTTGTCCCCTGGATACAGTTGCAACGGTGGCAAGCTTGTGGATTCTGTTACAGCGCTGTTCCGTTCTTCTGTTCGACGTGGTGGGGCAATCTGTTGTGAACATTTATACATTTTGTTAACCGAGTCAAATACAAATAAAATTTGTCCTCCAAAATGGGCGCAGCCCTGTGAACATCAGATGCACTACGCACAGGAGTCCTCCAACTGAATAGGGCCAGGGGAGGCAATAGACCCAATTCTTCTTTAATGTCGCACACAATTTAGAAAGCTTAGTTTTCAAAAAGGCTGTTCATCCTTTCCACTATGCGGTTGACTTGAGGGTGATAAATAGAGCACATATTGGGTTTTATTCTGAAAAGGGTCACAATTTCTTTGAACCGCTCAATAAAGAAGTGAGTACCATTGTCACTTTTAAGTGTTTCGCACCCCCCCCCCCCCAATCTGGGAACACTTCTCTCACCAAAAATTTGGCAGCCGAATTGGCATCAGGATGTGCACATGGACTTGCCTCAATCGACCGAGAGAAAGGACAGACCGCTATGAGATACCGAAAAGTATTGCATCTTTCATCCATATCTGCAAAATCTATATCAAGATCTCGAAAGGTGCCAATTGGACGGGGCAATGTACTGCTCAAGGTTTTCAGAGTTTTACCAGTGCTGTATGTCTGGCAGACAATACAACTGGACGTAAACATAGATAGTAATTCCTGAATGTTGGGCACATACCAATAGTCCTGTATATCCGCAGCAATGTGCTTTTTTGACACATGGGCGGCGTAGTGCAGCTGATCAAACGCCACTAAAGCCAATTCTTGGGGCATAACTACCTTCCCAGTACTAGTCTGTCTCCACACTAAATCAGTGGCAAATTGCGCACACTACATTCTTTGCCATAGCAACTTCTCACTTTGCGCTGCTTAGCCTTGTGCTTCAATTATTTCAGTGATGGGTAATGTAGCAAATGGGACCTGTAATTGCAACTGCATATTAGCAAGTGCTGGATGCCAGAGGATGTCTGGTACTGGCAAATATGCTGCCAGTTTAGCTGCTGTGTCTGCTGCTTCGTTTCAGAGGTAGACAAAATCTCTGCCGCTTGTATCGTCAAGACACTTGACTACTGCAGCTAGTGTGGGCGGTCAAAGTGCATGGATCAACCGATCCAAACGAGCTTCATGTTGCACTGGAGACCCATCTGCTCTACCAAACCCTCTCCTCATCCATCTAAACAACCCTGAATGTACTGTGGTTGTAACATAGGCCGAGTCAGAATATATAGTTACTCAGCACTGTGGGAATCCTGCGGATCTCCCACCAAAACCCTGCCTAAAGTCTCTTCCAAGGTGACAGACGGTTCCTGATCTCACTGCTGGTGGTGGTGTACTGCAGGAGGATCACCTGGGTGGAGACCAGGCCCAGGGTAGAGAGGAGGGTCCGTGGGATGAGGCACAGTATCTTTCCTCTGAGATGGATACTTTTGCCACTAGGTCAGAGGAGGTTTTGGCTTATTGCCACTTTGATATATATCCACCTCCTAGTAAGACTGAGATTGTGAGTCCAAAGGTTGTAATTCCTCAACCTATTATGTTAACAGAACAGGTCTTGTGCATCCCTGAAAATAAACAGCGTCCTCAATACCAAGGGTACATTACAGGGAGTGGTGAAGGTGTTGTCTCTACCATCTCTCTCTAATAAAGTTAAGCCCTGCAATTCCTCTTCTAAAATGTTAAGGTCATTAAAATCACCCTTAGAAGTGTTAAAGAAGTGGAAAACTGAATGTCCTTAATAAATTAAGTGTCCCAGAATCCCTCCGGGTCTGGGATGAAGAAGAGGGCTGAGGCGGCATGCAGAAGGAAAGGGCAGGTAAATGGGCCTGATAGCCTTTACCAGGGTTAGGTTATTAACACAAAAGATTAATTTGAATGAAGTCGATTGCCCCTCCTGAGAGGCATAAAAGGCTGCAGCAGGAAGGAGCTGGAGCAGGAAGATTGGCACTAGTAGCAGAAGTGGAGCACGATGTTGGCAGTTACAAGGGCGTGTAACCACTTAACAGATGCCAAGACAAGAGAAGAGCCGATTTCACCATCATATTATGAGTTGGTCCTGTGCTCACAAATCCTGTCTAGCTGTGGCTGCACTGGAAGACGTTAATGATTTCCCAGGTGCGCCCTCTAGTCGTGAATGCAGAACAGAGGTTGTGCAGACACTCTAGGCCAGTGTGCAGAAGCAAGCCGAGGGAAGCAGGAAAGGAGGAGACTCTGTGGTGGAAGCCGGATCAAGGACACCCGTGCTGCAGAGGGGTGTGGGTCCCACGAGCGCATTGTCATAGCAGCAGAAGGAAAAAGTCGAAGTGGAAGCTGCCCCGAACCGCTGTGTTTTGGAGCCAGTGAGTGAAGCTCTGTACTCCTACTGTAACCAGCTCCTTGAACTCACGTAGCAGTAGATGTGAATAAATGTTGTTCATTGCTTAAGTCTTTTTTTCCACAGAGGAAATGTATGACGCACATGTTTAACACAGTGCTTGTGTGTGAAACAAACCTTTTATTTTCCAATGTGGCCTTAAATAAGTGTACCAGAGTGGTTGCCTGTCTTCAATCAAGAGGGAGAACGTTGATAGTAATCACTCAGCCCGGTAGCAGCTGACTTTCACCTACTTGTTGCATCAAAGAAAGGTAGCGTATGAATGATTGTATCTCCTATCAACGTTAAAGAAGCATTTTACGTGAATAAAAGGTAACGCAAGTCTTACATTCCTTTGAAGTGGAATTCTCCATCAGACTGGTTGTGTGTACCTAATTCTGTAAGAAGTCTGAATCTTGTAACATCTAGTACTTTTTAATTGTAGAAGTTGCTGAAGTAGCAAGAAGAACAAGCATTGCCCAAGCCGTTAGGCAAAATCCTTTCTAATGTGAAACCAGCCCTATTAAGATCAAACCCCCAAAATAATGAAGTTGTCAATGCTGTTAAAAATCCAGTGTCCTCTGATAAAAGTGTGAGATAGGCTGGAAGAGTGGCTTTACAGTATTGGTGTAACTGCTGGAATAAAGAAGGTCCTATATAAAGCTAGGGATGGGAGTTGGGTGATTGTTAAAAGAACTAATCAACAATCTGTAGAGCGGCCACTGTTCAAGCTGAGAGAAAGAAGCAGTCTTGAGAGATTCTAGTTGTAGCTGTAAGACGGACATTAAAGGCAAAGATACTTCCCCTTTCTTACGGCCTAGGAAGGAAGAGTGCCTTGCCTACCTGTGGAGATTGCCTAATACGTTCTTAAAGTACCTAGTGGCAGAAAACCGAAATAGAACTGTGGCTGTCTATAAAATTGTCAGACTATTACATTGAAGGTGGTTGAAGCAGCAGTACACTGTAAAGCAAAGGAGCCTACTTTTACAGCACTATTAGCAAAAGGGAGTTGGCCTGAGGAAAGCAACCCCCTTAGAAGATGCATCCAGACAAGTTATAGCAAGGACGCTGCAGAAAAGAGTTGTTGAAGCCGAGGTACTTTTGTTTGAACTTTATCGAGCTTATCCTGGAAGGAGGTTTTATTTAATTGTTTTTTTATAACGCGCCTAATGGTATACCGGAGTTTGGTTTTTTTAAGGGCAGATCTGGGATTCAAACGTCTGTTGCGCTGCGTGGTCTTGCTTCCAAGAAGAGCACGTTGCCCATGTGTATCCTCTGTGACATCCAGGATCACCACTGATGCTGTATACTTTGTGGAAATTGGAAAGAAAACTTTTCAACAAACGGAGGAAGAACTGTTACCAGTGACTTTTTGTTTGGGTGAACTTTTGTTTTCTTTTGGAACTTTCAAGAACTGATTCAAGACTTTTTCTTATCTTTGGGAGAGATTGACTTTGAACATTCCTGGTAGTTATCCAAGTCACTGGTTATTTGCTTATCATTTTTTTATGTTTCTCCAGCATGGGGTCTGGCATGGATTCACATGCTCATGAATATTCCCCGTCGTCAGGCTGGGAATCCTCGGTAAAGAAAAAACCAGTATCAGTTTCGTTTCTGATCTGTCTTTCGTAGTAATAACCAATCACTGGTCTCTGCGTCATACTGACCACAGCCAATGACTGCCCTCTACCTAAGCACCGCCTCTGGCAGCCATCTTCAGATTTTTACCGCACGTTCATGTGTTGGGATCCTCGTGCTATTGCTCTCGAGCGTTAGTGCTATTTTTCGCGCTTTTTCACAAAAAACTTCGATTCTTTCGGTCAAAAGAGCCTCAAGCTCCACCGATCCTACATCCGATCAACGGGGACCCGTGTCGGATTCATCTGTGCCCCTCAAGGGTGAAGATTTCGTCGAGCTACGCTTCGGAGGACTCCAGAAGCTTCTCAGGCCCGGTCTCGGAGATGGCCCAGGAGAAGGGAAGCTCGACGCCCGGAAAGCTGTTCAGGGTCTGCCCTGGATGCCAGCTGCAGAACGTCTTCAAGGAGGACGAACACTCTTTCTGCCTTTACTGCCTTCATGAGGACAAGACGCACGTGGAGAAGGACTGTGCGTTTTGCGGCAACATGTCGGAACGGACCATGAAGGACCGCCATCAACGTCTCGCCAACTGGCTGGAGGGTAAGAGCCCGTCTGGCTAGAAGAAGAAGAAATCCGAGCGGTCTTCTAAGACCTTTGAGGGCGCCCCGGCGACGGGGGCCCAACATAAGGCCAAGCACCGCGAGTCCGCTGGCACCGGGAGCGCCGAACGGTCGGGCTCTACGGGCGCCAGGCAGGGCGCACCCTCCCCGGCACCATCAACCACGAGCCAACGCTCTGGGTCGGGTAAGAGGAAGGCCGAGCACCCGGCGAAGCTCCTGGAGAGGCCCCGGTCGAGCTCTAAGGCAGAGGAGGAGCGTGGCAGTGCCCCCTCCCTCAAGGATAAGGCGGTGAGCGCACCTAAGGTGGTGAAGGCCTTGATCCATCCGACCAAGCCCTCTATCGAAACGGTCGCGGCGGCCCTGGCTCAGCCTGTGGTGGCTACACCAGTGGTGGCGACCTCAGGGCCCAGAATCTCCCTGCCTCCGCGGAGGGAGTCTTCCTTTGTGCCCATCGATAGGACCCCCGTGAAACCCTCCGTGGGGAAGAAGAAGGGGGGGCAGGGCGTCGTCGTAGATTCGGCCTCAACCTCAGAAGAGGAGCTGATCGAGGTCTTAAGCCACGGCCTAAGCGTGGAAGAAGGCCAGCCCGTCGGAATGGACCCCGACGCAGGTGACGACGACGACATCGTCGAGGATACCGACGGGGCCCCTGCTCGCCCGTCGGATTCCCCTCTGCCAGCGCCGCAAGACAACTCGGCGGCCATTTTGTTGGCCATACAGTCCTTATGCTCCGAGATAAGGACGAGGCTACCGTTACCGACGGAGGAACCTCTCCCGTCGGGGGATCCAGAACCGGGACCTTCTGGTGTTCCCCCTACCAAGAAAAGAAGGATGCATCCTCCACCGCCCGACGAGATCGGATCTTTCCACTCCATGATCTCCAGGGCTTCCGAGCTTTTCCAACTCTGCCCTGAGGAGAAGAAAAAGGAAGGCTTCCTTTATCAGCGGCGCGAGGCCAAGAGGAAGACGGTCCTCGCAGTGCCTCTGTTGGACGACATTTGGGATGAGGGCCTTTCCCTCCTCAAGAACCCTTCCACGACGCCAGCTAGAAGAGACCGGTACGAGAAAAAGTACCGGGTCCCGGACACGGCCCCCCTATGCCTCCGGGCGCAGCCTACCCCGGACTCCGTCGTCTCCGCGGCAGCCAGGAAGAAAGCGGGGGGGGGGTGCGGCCTCCACATCGACTTCCCCGCCGGACGGCGAGGGAAAGAAATTGGATGCTATGGGACGTAGAGTCATCTCGTCGGCAGCGACGACGATTAAAGCGGCCACCGCCTTGGCTATCGTGGCCCGCTACGACAGGGAGCTCTGGTACAAGATAGCTCCCCTGCTGGATTTTCTGCCGGACGACAAGAGGGCGGAGGCCCTTGAGATCCTGCAGGAAGGTGAGGTGGCGTCGGACCACGCCATCACCGTGGCGACGGACATCGCCGACACTGGGTTCCGCCAGCTGGGCAACGGCGTTTGCCTTTGACGTCGTGGATGGCTCAAAGCTACGGACTTTCGGCAGGACGTCCAGACCAGAGTCCTGGACATGCCCTTCGACGGGAACAACCTGTTTGGGAAGACAGTGGACGATTCCCTTCAGGCCATCAAGGCGGATACTGAGACGGCCAGGGCCCTTGGAGTCCTGCAGCAACGACGAACGCCCTTTCGGAGCGGCGGAGGCAAGGGCGCCTCCAAAGGTTCCGGCGGCGGTTTCGCTTCCTACCGTCAAGCGGCCCGCTCGTCGTCGCAAGAGGCCTACAGAGGACGAGGCAAGTCTAGCGGACCCCGCCGTCGTCGCCAAGGAGGTCAAGGCGGCAAGGCCGCGTCCAAGCAGGATTGAACCGGCCGTGGGGTCGGGCCCCCACCGAAGCACCCCGGTGGGAGGCCGGCTGGCGGGCTTCGTCAGCGTGTGGGAGTCCATCTCCACCGACCGTTGGGTGCTGGACACCCTGGCCCGGGGCCACGCGCTCGAGTTTCAAAGAAGGTGCCCGCGCGTCCCCCCCGTGGCCAGGAAAGAACTTCACGTCCCTCAACTTCTCCTGGAGGTAAAGGCGATGCTCAGAAAGGGCGCCATCGAACTCGTCCCAAAGAGGCTTCGGGGCTCCGGAGTCTACTCGCGATACTTCCTCGTGAAGAAGAAGACGGGAGGATGGCGCCCCATCCTAGACCTGCGACGTCTGAACAAGTTCATCAAGGCGCAGAAGTTCCGGATGGTCACCCTCCAGCACGTCCTGGGTCAGCTGGAGGAAGGAGACTTCCTATCGTCGTTGGATTTGGAGGATGCCTACTTCCACATTCCCATCCTAAAGGGGCACCGAAAATTCCTCAGATTCGTGGTCCAAGGGCGTCATTACCAGTTCAAAGCCCTTCCCTTCGGACTACGGTCGGCACCCAGGGTATTCACCAAGTGCCTCGCACCGGTGGCGGCGCAGCTGCGCCGCGAGGGGATTCACGTCTACCCCTACCTGGACGACTGGCTCATCCGCGCCAAGACGAGGGAGCTCGCCGTGGTCCACACGGCAAGGACCGTCCAACTCCTCACGGACCTGGGATTCTCCGTGAACTACGCCAAATCCCACCTGGTGCCCGCGCAAGTCGCACTGTTTCTGGGAGCGAGGCTCGACACAGTGTCCCTTCTGGCCTCCCCGTCGGAGGAGAGGACCAGGACCATCTTGGGCAAGGTGCAACGGATGTTGGTGGCCGACGCGGCCAAGGTGAGGTCCATCAAGTCCCTCCTCGGGATGATGTCTTCCTGCATCTACCTCATTCCCATGTGCAGGCTCCGGATGCGCCCGTTGCAAGAATTCCTGGATGCGCGCTGGATCCAGACGACTGGCAGCTTCGAGGAAAGGATCAAGCTCGACGAGAGTTTCCGACGAGCAATACGGTGGTGGGGCACCCGCGCGCATCTGACGGCGGGCATGGACTTCCAGACCCCAGCCCACCAGGAGACTGTGACCACGGATGCCTCCCTGGAAGGGTGGGGAGCGCACACCGAAAATCTGCACGCAAGAGGACTCTGGCTCCCGACGGAGAAGTCCCTGCATATCAACGTCCTGGAGCTCCGTGCAGTGTTTTGGGCCCTCAGGTCCTTCCTTCCGTCCCTCAAGGGCAAGGTGGTGAGGATCTTCACCGACAACACCACCACCATGTTTTACATCAGGAAACAGGGCGGAACCAGGTCCCCAGCGCTGTCCAAGGAGGCGCAGGACCTGTGGCATTGGGCCGTCGCCCGAGGGATTTTTCTGGTGCCGTTTCATCTGGCAGGGATAAAAAACACCATCGCCGACTCACTCAGCAGGGAGCTGCGCTCGTGCCACGAGTGGGAACTACGGCAGGATCTGGTGGATCGCCTCTTCCGACGGTGGGGCACACCCCAGATCGACCTGTTCGCGACGGCGACGAACACCAAGTGCCGGAGGTTCGCCAGCAGGTTTCCCCAGACGAGGAGCATGGGCGATGCTTTCTCGTTCCCCTGGGAGGGCCTGTTCCTCTACGCGTTCCCTCCCTTGCCTCTGCTAATCCGGCTCGTCAACCAGCTCAAGAGGTCACGGTGCAGGATGATCCTCGTCGCACCTGCGTGGCCGAGGCAGATATGGTTCCCGGACCTTCTGGACTTGTCAGCGTCCCCGCCGATCAAGCTGCCGGCGGACGCGGATCTACTCTCCAGGGAAGGAGGCGCCATCCTCCACCACGACCCGAAGTCGCTGAACTTGCAGGCCTGGCTCCTGCGGCGCTAGAGTTTGGAGGATACGACATACCGGCCGATTGCAGAGAGGTTCTTGCAAAGGCCAGGGCGTCCTCGACTCTTAAATCCTACGGACACAAATGGAAGAGGTTCTCTGTCTGGTGCCACGCACAGAAGATTAACCCTCTACGGATTACGGCTCCCCAAGTACTGCCGTACCTGCTGACGCTGGCCAAAGCTGGTCTGGCACACGCGTCCATCAAGATTCATCTTGCTGCGATCTCCCGATACACCAGAACCACGGGGCGGACGTCCTTGTGGTCTCATCGTCTGGTGAAGGAGTTCATGAAGGGACTGTTCAGATCGTTCCCGCCGGTGAAGGCTCCGGCCCCGGCGTGGGAGCTCAACGTGGTGCTGACCAAGCTCATGGGACCTCCGTTCGAGCCTCTGCACTCGGCCCCGTTGAAGTTTCTATCATGGAAAACAGCTTTTCTTGTGGCCATCACCTCCGCACGACGAGTGGGAGAGATCCAGGCCCTTTCCTGCAAGGCCCCGTACTTGACTTTCCACGACACGAGGGTAGTGCTCAGGACGCACCCCTCCTTCATGCCCAAGGTACCGTCGGACTTCCATCTCAACGAACCCTTGGTGTTACCTGTGTTCTTCCCGTCGCCTTCGTCGCCGGCTGAGAGGACTTTGCACTCGCTGGATGTAGCTAGAGCGCTGAAGTTCTACGTGGACCGCACGAAGGGTTTTCGGAAGACGTCACAACTCTTTGTGAACTTTGGACCTGTCAATCAGGGGAAGGCTCTCTCGAAGGCTTCCATCTCCAGATGGCTCTCCGGCTGTATCATGTGCTGTCACCGGTTGGCAAACCGACCGCTGCCTGGCCGTCCGAGAGCCCATTCCACCAGAGCGATCGCAGCTACCACGGCGTTCCTATCTGGTGTGCCCCTGCTGGACATATGCAGGGCTGCTACGTGGAGGTCGACGCACACCTTCACGAAATTCTACTGCGTCGACCGGGATTCCAGGGAGGAGTCCAGGGTCGGCCAAGCAGTGCTGCGCAACCTGTTCGCCTGAGGTGAGCCTGGTGAGGAGGTAAGATGCTTAATGTTGAGTTGATGTGATGCTTAATGTTGAGCCTTTGCCACCTCCCGTGGTTGTGCATGTGTGTACTGCTATGTATTCTTTATTCATGAGCATGTGAATCCATGCCAGACCCCATGCTGGAGAAGGAACAAGTTACTTACCTGTAACTGTTGTTCTCCAGCATGGGTCTGGCATGGATTCACATGCGAACCCTCCCGCCTACCCCTCTGCGGCTCTTCACTTGGTCATACTGCCACTTCACGTGCTTCCAAATCTGAAGATGGCTGCCAGAGGCGGTGCTTAGGTAGAGGGCAGTCATTGGCTGTGGTCAGTATGACGCAGAGACCAGTGATTGGTTATTACTACGAAAGACAGATCAGAAACGAAACTGATACTGGTTTTTTCTTTACCGAGGATTCCCAGCCTGACGACGGGGAATATTCATGAGCATGTGAATCCATGCCAGACCCATGCTGGAGAACAACAGTTACAGGTAAGTAACTTGTTCCTTATGATCTATGTTGAATGGTTTGTTTAGTGTGAGGGACAGTTTTGCGTATGCCAGGAGATTGTCCCTTACAGCCTAGACTAGGTAGAGAACTCGCAGGTAGAGTAGGCTTTTTTTAAAAAAAAATTATTTTAGAACCACAGTAAAACTGACACTCATATAAATTAGCATGACAATATACAATCTGTTGTGTCTTTGTATTCCCACTGCCCAACCCTATACACCTGCGTTTTTCCGCCACTGTACATTGGAATGTACTACTCATTTATATTGTCTCTACTCTGCCAAATGTGACTGGGCCCTTTTCCATTTTTGAATGTGCACCAAGGACATCAATTCCTGCACCATATGCTTCCACAAACCTAAGTCCACATTTTGTTCTTCCTGGCTACGCCGGGCCGCCTCTTGCCACACAGAGGTTTCTGCCTGCAACCATTTTTGGACAGCTGTCCTAGGTTTTGCCAGGAAGTATGCCAGATCCTTCAACTTGCTAACGTGTCTCACCCGCTTCGGACACGCGAAAATGCCTAGCATGCAGTCAGTGGGATATCCCACATCTAACGTTATACCTGCCTTGGCTAAAGCTTTGGCTATCTCTTCCCAAAATGTACAGATCTTTCTACAAGCCCAGGACATATGTACCAAGTCCGCATTGATCAATCCACATTTTGGTCAGGTCTGTTCCGTTGCATTACTGTACTTGGCTATCTTCTTCCGGGTTAGGTGTACCCTGTGTGTTGCATACAAATGAATCAGCTGGAGCTTCACATTTCTAGATACTGTCACAACCCTCGCCCAAAACCCCCTCTGGCAAACCCATTGGCCAGGTGGAGTCAGGACTCGGGCCTCTAGAGCCTGGCATCCTCTTCAAAAGCCCTCATGGGGCCAGTCCTGGCGCCTATGGCACCAGGCTCATACACCATGAAAAACAATGTGTTTGGGAACTACTTTATTATATTGTCAGCCAACATGGAGGCATCCACATAGCTTGGTTCCTAAGAACCAAGCTATGCAGTCTAGTGTTTTGGGTGTGGTAGTCTAGGGACTACTTTACCTGGACTATTTTGTTGGGGCTATTTAAACCACACCCGAGCAAGACAGCACGCCTTGCGTTACTTTGCAGCTTGCAACGTGACGCTCACCGTGTCCAGCTATTCCCTCGAACCTCGGAGAAGCAGAACCTGCAAGGAGACAAAAGGAACATCATTAGCAGCAGCATCTTACCTGCAGTCTTCATCTTTAAACACTTGCAGCTACTGAAAACAGCTTCCTCGAATCTGCACGCCTCCCGGACAGAACGACCTGAAAGAGGAAGATAGTGGCAACATTAAAGAAAGCAGTAGAGACATTTACAAATTACGAACTGCTCAAAAGGCTTACCTGGCTGGTCGCCTCTCGGCTGGCACCACTCCGGACATTCCACTCGCGCTGAAGAACACCACGACCTACAAGGAAGGAAAACACAGGTTAGCAAAGGCAAGACTTTGCAGCGCTGCGCATAGCGCTTACTTACCGTATCATAGCGCTCTTAATGCGTCATCATTTACCAGCGGGGTTCAACCAAGCCAGTTCGCCGCGCTGAAGCTCCGCATACCTAAGGCAGAAAAAAGAGACATTTTAAACAAAGAAAGGCATGCAGGATAGCAACAAAACTAAAGAACAGCAATAAGACCTACCTGAACAATATCAAACGGGTTGGCGTCAGTGAAGTAACTGGACCGCACTCGCCCATGGAAGACAACGCGCCCCTGCAAAGAAGCCAGGACGGAGAGCACGCCTAATTCTACCACAAGGTGAGGAGCGGGCGCCAGAGGGACTGAAATCATACAGGGGTGGAGGGAGGATACTAACCCCAGCCGGTCAGTCTTCAACACAGTCCTCCTGTATTTTCAGGCAGAACCTTCCCCGCAGACCACATCAGGGCAAAGCTGAGAAGCATACCAGCGAGTAACCCGGCTGGGTAGCGTCCCTGTGGATACCAGGTGAGCGTAACAGATTTTTTTTTGATAGACTAGTACTCTAACCTATGCTGCATCCATCAATTGTTCCTGCAAGTCTGTTTCCCAGCTGTGCCTAATATGTTCAAGCATATCTCCCTTCTCTGACATTAACAACTCATATATTCTCGACACCGCATGCCCACCTTTCCGAAATATCATAGAACATTTCTATCCTTTCATCCTCCTGCAGCACCTCATCTGCGCCCGCCCATTTCCGCCTTAACTTAGTAAGGAGTGAGACGTATATTATATGCTGTCCCCCTGTTATGCCTATTTCTGACGCGAGCACGCTAAAGTCCATTGGTCTGCCTTCTCGTAATAAGTCTCCTACCGTAGCTACCCCCATGGATTCCCAATACTTTCTTACGCTCAGTCTGAATTGTGGGTCCTCTACCTTTAGATCCCCCAATGGGATATGGGGGGAGTAGGGTGCTCTAGAAAGCGGCAAGCCCTATTCCACATCGTCCTACCTAGCATCAACAGCAGCAGGGGTTTCGGGACTTGCAGGGCCTCGGCCCATATCACCTCCTTCAAGAAGAACGGGGTACATGCTGGCTGCAGCAACCGGGTGTCCTGATTCTGTTCGTCCGACAGCCACTTTGTGACAAACTGCTGCTGACATGCCACAAAATATGCCTCAAAGTTGGGCAGTTTTATCCCTTCTTGATCGTATGGCCTTTGCAGTTTCGCTAGCCATCCAGCATCTAGAGTTATGCCATAAGAAATGACGGCAGATCATGTCAAGTCTTGGGCATGTTGTGTATGTTGTACAGGTCGTTAGTAAAATAGTGTAAGAGCCTCGGAAGCACTACCATCTTTAACAACGCTGTCCTCCCCATCACTGAGAGTGGCAATCTTGCCCAAAAAGTCATGGACTTTTCAATTTTATCTACCGCTTTCAGTGTGTTCTGTGAGTGTTTTGTCTTGGGGGAATCATAGAAGATATCCACTCCCAGATATCTATAGGAATTTGCTTCCCACTTAAACGGTAGCTTAGGCAGTGTGCTCAGGGGTTTCCCTTTATACCCTGCTAGGGGGAACAATCTCGATTTCTGTACGTTTTATTGTAATACCAGATAGTTCTGTATAGCGTTGGAGCATGTCTAAAATGTACTGTAGGTTAGTTTCTGGGTGTTGTCAGTATAGCAACATATCAGCATATAGGGAAATCGGATTATCCATACACTGTACCAGTATGCCAGCCTTTTGGAATTCCTTCCTGAGGTACACCGCTAATGGCTCCAAAACCAATATAAAATAACATAGGCAACCAGGGCCAGCCCTGCCCTCTTGCGTTTTCCTAACAGCCATCGGTCCGAAATGTGAGTATCCGTCTTGACCCTTGTCGTCGGGATGCTATATAGCAGCCGTACCCATTTTATGTATGTGGGTCCCATGCTGAAACTCTTCAGGACCACCAGCAGGCATGGTCATCTAACTGAGGCAAATGCCTTGGCTGCGTCAAGCAAGGCCACCGCATACAGGTCTGAGCTGTTTTGGTTATAGTCGATAATATGGTGCAACCTCCTCAGGTTGCACCTAATATTCCTGTCTGGGACATATCCCAATTGGTCCAGGTGTATCGGCTTAGATATTACTGGCTTGAGCCTGTTGGCCAACAGAGCAGTCAGTATTTTCCCATCTTGGTTAAGCAGCGACAGGGGTCTATAGGATCCGCAGTCAGTGTCTTGCTTATTGGGCTTCAGTAGTGGGACGATAATGGACTCTCGTAACATTGGTAACAGGCCTGTCTCTAGTGCTTCGTTCAGCATTGCTAGCATCGGGTGTTGTCACGTTTTTAGAACACGGCACACTCCAGCCAGGGACTCCTTCCTGTGACAATGAATGTGGTGCACAAAAAACGTGTTTAATCTTGAATAACACACAGGTTCTTTCAGTAGGCACCCAACCCATCTTGGACCCACCTTTTACAAACACCCTGTGTCACAACGGACCAGGAAGCAGGCCGGTGTGCATCAATAATATATTTATTAATTTATTATTTAATGGAAAAAGGAAAACCTATTCAAAATACAATGTTACAACTGCCACCAATGTTGTGGCACACAATGCAATGTTTCCTACAGAACAATTGATTCAGAAATCCTAAACACGGTTCTCATAAATCTTTAATGGCAAACAGGTAAAATAGTTTTAAAGTATGTGATTGCACTAAGGTTAAGCACTACCCCTGCAACACCCACCCCCAAACATCAGCTAACTCAATTCCCTTTGGATGGAAGGCAGTGGCAAGGAGTAAGGATAAAGAGAGAAAAATCGGATTTGGATTACATTCCAACACCCCAAGATGGGAGGTCAGAAAAGAAAATGAAAACCCGTTTTAGGAGCAAAACGGCAGAATCTGATTTTTATTATTATGCACAGGGCTACGAGACAGAAGGCAAGGAAACTTGTGTTGCTACACTTGTGATAAGGAAGCTTATGGACTACTAAACCGCACACAGAACAACGCAGAAAGAAGGTAGGAGGATCGATTTTTGGAGAATAATGCAAAAGAAAAATACACACGGAAATGGAATTTAGTTTTTACACAGGATTTGTGATGACGGCTTAAAGGGTTACACTCTCAAAATCGGAAATCGGTTTTAAGGACAAAGGCACATACAGATAGGATTCTACCAGAAAGAGATTGCTCTCAATGGGACTACAGTTTAGGTTTTTCAATGGGACAGATGCAATTACACAAGACACGGGCAAATTCGGTTTTCAGTAACAAGGCGACTAACTCTGTTGAGGCTATACTTTAATGACTATAATTAGTAAAAACATTCGTCAAAATTGTTGGTTTCGATTGGCAACAATATTGAACGTGAATTTTCAATGGGAAATGAATTGATATATTTCAAAATGATTCAAAGGACTTATACAGACAACTGAAAGATTTCTCAAAGGAATACGCTAACATACACAGGCTAATGCATATTCTTCTATGGAAAGCTAACTTCCAATTTATACTAGACACTGCCATAAGAAATAGATAGGTGGTTTCAGGGGGTCATGGGGAATTAGGCAAACCGATCGCCGACTCTGTGCAAGGTAGTGTGGCCCCTTTTGGTCATTTTCAGAAAATATATAATAGTTATCACTCTGCAAATAATTAAGCATATTCATAATGTACATCTCCATCTTTCCACCAACTGTCAAATTAGTCCCATTTTAAAATCAGTCCGAACCGAGTCTTAACCGGCCATTTCAGTTCACAAAGTCCTAGAAACATGCACTTGGTCTCTGAAAATCCGCCTGGAAATCACAGAAAAATATCACAAACCAACATTTTCTTATTCTGAGTGCTGGGGAAAAATGCCTAAAATGCATACATCCTTTAATGTCAATTTGTAGGATCTGTCACATATGGGAGGGCAGCACCTCATCCCCCACAGCCAACTCTCTCCTTGGCTCAGCTTGCAACAAAAGACATTTATTGCCCCTTTGAAGTTTGGCAGTTTTTTCTTCAGAGAGGGTGCTGGAGGAACTCACACTTCTTGGTCAAACACTAGCCCCTCTGGCTTTCTTTGTCTCCCCTGCTTGGTCTGCCTTCCAGTTTGGCAGAACAGGTAATAATCACACCCTCAGCCACCTCATGTCATTGTGGAAGAGTTCACTTCTAGAAGCGAGGGACAGGCTTTCAATTGAGAAGGGTCCTGCCTGAGCCAAACTGGTTTTACTGGTATTCCTGAGCCTCTGCCAAGTTGATTGAAGTCTTGTGGGGAAAAAATATAATATTCATGGCTTTGTCAACCCCCCACCCACAACATATTCTTCAGAACAATTCTGTGCGAGCAAACGCCATCATTTCACATTGGCTTTTAAACGTCATGTTTTTCTTTGTTCTTTAACACGTGTGCAGCCCTATTTCTCATTTAATGTTTGAAATGCAGTTCTGTAGGTCATGGGATTTACTTCCAGTTTGACCTTTTGAGAGGCTTTGTAATTACTGTTGTTCATGGACACGGAGGGGGTAGACCTCTGCAGAGGGTTCTTTTGATTTAACACAGAAGAAAAGAACAAACTGAGCCATTTTCCTTGATTTGTAGTGTTTTAGAATGCTGTCGTCCACATGAAAGTGAAAACCAAGCCGAGTCGGGTTGACATGTGAACTCCTTTCCCCTTTTGTGAATGACAATGCTGTTTTCGGATGTATTGCCTCACTTTTTGGCACCCAGATGAAAAAAGTATACGCAGTGCTGTTTTTCAATGCAGTACATACGTTTGTAGTATTTTAGAAGAAAGAACAGCAAACGCAGGGCCGTCTTGAATGTAATGTTTACCTTTTGATCTTCAGATGACATAACGGCAAAGGTTGAGCCGTCTTGACTGCAGTGCACAACTTCATGGTTCAGATGAAAGGACCAACAATTGTAGAGTGGTTTTGAATGCAGTGCACAACTTTGGTATTCAAATAAAAGGGACAAGAATTGTAGAGCGGTTTTGAATGCAGTGCGCAGCTTGGTTCAGATGAAAGGAACAGTTGTAGGGTCGTTTTTCTGGAATGCAGTGTTCACATGCTTGCCACACATGTGCCAGGGAAGCAGAGCACAGGCGAATTTCGTGGCTATGTTGAAATGCAGTTTTGAGGTGAAGGGGTTTCTGTTAAAGCCTGTAAATGCACCCCACAGGGGGACAGCATCTGTCATGAACTCTTTATAAAATTTGCTAGGTAACCTATCCGTCCCCGTTGCCTTGCCATTCGGCAACCCTCTGATAGTAGATTCTAGCTGTTCAGAGGTTATGGGAGCCTCTAGCTTACTTGCTGCCTACGCGTCCAGTTTGGAAAGATCTATCTGCGCCAGGGCTTGGTCTATGTCAGCCGTCTGCGTTACTGATGTCCCTATATATAACACCTTATAATACTCAAGGAAGCACCTGTTTATGCCTTCCTGCGTCCTACACACAGCCCCTGCTCGTCTGCAATCTCCTGTTTCATGTCCCTTTTACCTTCACTTTTGTACAGCCAGGCCAGCAGGTGCCCAGGCTGGTCTCCCTCAGTGTGTTGCCTTTCCACGTATTTCATGTAGCTCAACTTGCCTAACGTTTCCCAGTGATCCAGACATTCCTGTTGCAGGCGGGTGACCTTGTGAGCCCCATCTTTTGACGTGTTACCTGTGCAATCTATGCCTTCTAGTTTGGTCGCAGCCTCTTGTAGCTCTCTTTCTATGCTGGCCTGCATTCCTTTAGCTTTGGCTATTGCCATCCCTGTATCACTACCTTAAAGGCTTCCCATAGTGTGCCAGCCGATTTTACACTCCCTGTGTTATTTCTGAAATAGTCCTTCACCCCCTCTTAGGGGAGATCAGATCTCTTAGGGATTTGCATCTAAGCTTCCAAGTCGGAATACATGCCCTCGGGAAGGGGGGCGGGGAGTTCTGCCATGTGGCCACTATGGGAGCGTGGTCTGATAGCACGCATACTTTATATTCTATCCTATTGAATTCAGAGTCTTGTCCCCTGTGAAAACCTAGTCCAGTCTAGTATAAAGATACCTGGGGGGCTGAATAATGGGAATATCCCCGGTCTTGTGGGTGTAGGGCCCTTCGTATGTCAGACAAATTGAATGCACTCAACAGTGTACTCAAGGCTTTAGTCGAAAGGCCTGGGTGTATTATTTTAGCATCTGATCTATCGAGTGTTGGGTTCAGTGTGCAATTGAAATCCCCCCCCCCACACCAATGTGCTATCTCTATACGTGCCTATTTGTGGATACAACGTTCGGAAGTAGGCAGCCGTATCGTGATTGGGCACATAGGTGTTGATAATACAGAGATACCTCTGTTCCATCAGTCCCTGTACTATAATCATCCTCCCTTCTTCATCCTTATTGGTCTTAAGTACTTTGAATGGAATAGCAGGCGCCATCCATATCCGAACCCCTCTCGCATATGCAGAGTATGATGAGCCCAAAGTTGTGCCACTCCACTTCCTAGCTAGGACAATTAATTTTTCCCTTGTGTGATGCGTCTCCTGAAGGAGTGCTATTTTTGGTGCCACAGATAGGTCATTATCCTGTTACATTTAATACAACTATTTAGCCCCCTCACATTTCAAGAGGCTATTCTAAGTTCCCCCATCGGCCAATGGCATTCCTGCATCTCTCCACAGTCCTATCCACGTATTCTACTTTCCTTGCATGGTTCTATAGGCTAACTCCCAACTAACTACCCAACACCCCTACCACCCCCAACATTTGCCCAGTTCATGACCTCATGCTCAGGCATCCCTGCTTCTCACCCCATCCCCAGTTGCTTATCGTGGTGTCTGAGTTGCAGCCGGTGGATACTTAACCACTAGTATCCGTAAACAAAAACCACTCCTGGATGGGAACTTCCTCTGCTTGCTCCTACAATCCACAAAATTATTAGCACCTGGGTGTTATGCAAAAAGACAGGACGACGCTATCCCTTGTGAGCAGCCGGACAAATCCGGCTATGTCCTTACTGGGCATCCGTAGGTTTTCATGCGCGTCTCCCACATTTGTCAGATCGACCCCTCCAGTTGGCAAATTTTCCATGCCCATCCATTTGTGAGCTTCCTATGGGATGTCAAAGAAGATAGCTCTCCCTTAGTTTATTTTCAGCCGTGCTGGGTACCGCAGCATGTACTTGAGGTTTGCTTCGTGCAGCCTCCTCTTAACCGATGTGAAATGCATCCTCTGTTTTTGCACCTGCTGCAAGGTGTATACCGGGTACGCGGTAATAGTGGCTGATGCTCGCTGGATCGTGCCGCCATTACGAAAGTGTTCAAGAATCCTTTCCCTGTCCTTGTAATCTAGAATCTGGGCTATAATAGAACGTATCAGGGCTCCAGGTGGCGGTTTGCATATCAGGGACCTGTGTGCCATTTCTACTGTGAAGGCCTGGGTGAGGGTACCTGGTCCTATTTCGTGTAACAGTATGTTTTCTACGAAGTTAGTGAGATTCGCCCCTTCTTCCCCTTCCGGAAGACCGATAATTCTGATGTTATTGTGTCTAGCCCGTCCTGTGTCTTCCACTGTGCCCTCCAGATTCTTCACTTGTTGATGCAGGATTGATGTCTTTTGAGGTGTCTCCAAGGCTAACAGTGTGTATTGTGACTTCCTTTTCTAGATCACCAGTGCGCTCTGCGAGTGACTGAACATCTTGCCTCAGGAGATTCACATCCAGACTTATGGCATCCATTTTGGATTCTAACGCTATTTTCACGGCCGCTATGGCTTCCAGAACTTGCTGCTCCCCCTTTGTCTGGGTCTGCTCACCCTGTGCAGTTGGGGTCTTTGGGGTGGCATGCTCCACTTGGTTTGTAGATTTGATGAGTTTCCAATGTGGGCTGCTTAGATTTGGTCTTTTGCGACTTAGGCGCCATGTTTGTTTGGCTTGGTGCTGGTGCTTCCGCTTCACTTTGGTTTTCTAATTACTGTGGGTTGTTCCTATAAGTGCCCTCTGGTATTGGTTGGAGGCTACCTTTTCTGTTCCGATGCTGACGTGCTGTCTGTACTGCTGCTTAGCATGTACTTAGACAGTGGACCACACACCCTAACTTGCTTGCTGGTCAGGTTAGTGCTCCGCTATGGGGAAGTGTCTTTTTATCCCCGGTGTATTACTCACCAAGAATGCCTGGTGCAGTCTAACCCAAACAGGCTAGTTATTGCTGACTACTCCACCCCACAATAATGGCTCTTAGGGCGTTTTACGGCTGCTGTCACACCTCCGGAGCCACAATTAACCTTTGGGAGCTGCTGTAGGCTCGCGATCTGTCGCTGGTGTTACAGCTTGCGCTTCACCTGCTTCTAGAATCCTCTTGCACCCTGCCCCTCTTGGGTGCGTTTGCCCCCACGCCTTGCCAGTGTCACTTTGTAGTCCTCCAGACCCCCGCATTCCCCCACTTGATCAAATCCATTCACAGCGTACCCTTGCTATAGATGTGTTGTCTCCAATGTTTCTACACCTTGACCGCCGCCAAACAGTATGCACCTATTTGTGTCTGGGCTATGCTCATATGTGGCGCGTGGTATCTGCAGATCCAGCTCCTGGGTCTGTCTGCATGTGCATCGATTGCACTAGAGTGCAGGCTATTTCGGCAGCTTATCCCAATTACTCCCTCTGTTATTGCCCACAACAGACATGGGTCTGCCTCTGCCCCTGTCCACAATATGTCCCCACTGTAGTCCGTTCCTGTCCTCTAAACCCGTTCTCAGCGCAAAGGGACTGGCAGCCTGGATCCAGGAGCCACCCTGGTCGTGAAGCACCTTCTTATTGCGGTACACCCCCGATTTAGCATGGCTCACTGGGCTATTTGCTCCCTCCCTGTTGCACTGCTGGCAGCCCAACACTTAAATCGTGGCCTCCTCCTCGCACCCTACTTCTATATCCACTGCTTCCCTGGCGTCCCTCCGGCAGTCGACTATCCGCGTCCACCGCCAGGCAGTGTGCGCCTCTCTGTTTTTGGCCGGTGTCGTCTTTTCCAGCCTATGTTCCTCAGAGCCCCTGTTCCTGGGTCTTACTGACAACTATATGGATCATTCTAGGTGCTGTACACTCTGCACCCACCAACCTCCCACTGTCCTCGGCAGCTGTCCCTGCTTGCGTCCCGTTACATTCTAGCAGTGGGGTGGGGGCGGGAGTCGCACCAGGTTTCTCCTTGCTGTCATGTGCTCGGGATTTCCAACTGTGCACAATAGTATTAGCGCTGCTGCTGTGCTGTGGGGCGGCCTGGCCGGTGGGTCGCAACCGCCTTCCCGCACCTTGCTGCCTGTGTGCGGCTCCTATGGTGACAAGCCAGTGGTCTCCGACTCGCTTATTGTTCTTGCTCCTGGTCTAGGCACTGTTGCCCTGCTTGGCTCGGTGCGCTGCTACCACTCCCCTTCTCATCTCCCCTCATCCCAGGCTTGCATTAGATCCAAATTGGGTGCTAACTGCGCTATTGGATCTCACTTGCTCCATGCATCTGTATCGTGCTGCGTTGAGCTTTTGTATGTACCGGCTTCTGCCTCGCGTCCGCCATTTTGTATTCACCGCCGCTGGCTGGGTCTCATTCTTCGTGAGCCTGTGCTCAGTAATCCTCTCAACACCCTCCTTCAGGTTGCACACAGCCGTGAAAAACCGCTTCCCCCATCTGTTAGAGTGCTGGCAGGAAACGTCTCACACTAATGCCAGTATAACACGCCATGATCATTTCTTATCAGTAGGAGCTCTGAGGAAACGTGTCCTTACAGCATGGCTGATTAAGCCTACTCTACCAGAGGGTGTGGCTAGTTAGGTTTTCTTTACATTTTCTTTTGTTAATAAAATGTAAAATACTGAAAACTAGAAACATTTGTCTGCTCTGCATTACTGACCCCTCACAGCACCCTGCACTGCCTCAAGTGCTTCAATAATGGCAATCCGTTCTGCTGCATATGCTGAAGAACGACCCAGTAGTCTTCGCTGCACAAAAACCTCATACTCCCTGTCAACCAGTCCAACCATTGCTGCACCAGTATCTCGCTGACCTGTCTCCTGGTCGATAGTTGATGACCCGTCAACAAAGAATACCTCTCCATCATCTAGGGCATAGTCGCATGCTTTGGGAATGTCATCTTCAGGGCCCTTGTATGTGACACAATCCTGAACCTCGTAATTGTCGGTAATAGGTTCTGTTAAAAAGGTAGTGGGGTTCACAGTTTTGCAACAAACAATGTGAATGTATGGGCTAGAAAGAATGACCTCATATGCTGAGACCCTTTTGTGTAGTCAGCGTTGATTTGGACCTCTCCAATATCGCAAATGCTGCATGGTCAACGTACAGAGCCAAAGAACATCCCATGACAAATGCAGCTGACTTAACATTGGCAAAGGCAGCTGCAGCCAATGCTTGTTCGCAGGGGAACTGTCCTTGCGAAACCGAATCCAACATACCACTATAGTACACTAGAGGTTTATGGCCCATAGAACTCTGTTGTGTCAAAACTGCTGTCATCATCTGACCATTAGTGTGTGTGTGTGAAAAGATAGAACTCTTTAATGTTATCAGGGGTCGCTAGAGCAAGAGAAGTGGAGATGACGTTTTTCAGCTCCTGGAAACTAGCAATCGTCTCGTCAGTCCAAATAATGGTATTTATTGTCTGTTGTGCTTCTTCGAGTGTCTGCATCAGTGGTCGATGTATGATGAATAATCAAAAATCCATGCTCTACAATAATTACACAGGCCAAGAAATGTCTGCATATCCTTGACAGTCACTGGCTGAGGGGTATTATGCACCACTGCAGCGCTTCTGGAGTCACTCTTTTACCATTCACTGAAATCAATTGGCCCAGGTACAACAACTCCTACTGGCAATACTGCAACTTTGCCATGTCCACCTTATATCCTTTGTCAGCTAGCAGTTGTAACAAGGCAATGGAGTCTCCCTCCACTGTTGTTCAGTAGTACTACACACCAATAGATCATCCACATATTGGATAATGGTGCTAGGGACACGAATATTCCTTAGGTCTCGGAAGGATAGCTCTGGGGCAACGCGTTTGCCTTGGAAGCAAGACGATGCGGAGCAACACAGGTTTGATCCCCAGATCCGCATTTAGAGACCTCTAGGTATTAAGCGTGTTATAAATGACCCATTATAATTATGTAAGACCCTATAGAAAATACTTGGGGACTCGCAGTACACTTGAGGAAGTCTAGTGTGTTGGAATCGGCTCCCGCAAAACATAAACGCAGTGAGGTATTTGGAGTCTCGATTCCAAGGAACTGAGAAAAAGGCATTCTTCAAATCCACCACAGTAAAATGGAAGTATTGTAGTAGGGGTTAGGAACCACAGGAAACTCTGCCTGCACTACATTGTTGAGGGGGTGCAATTCCAGAATCATCCTCCAACCGGCCCCCTTCGATTTCTTCAATGGGTAAAAAGCTGCGTTGCACTGAGAATTGGACGGTACTATAAAAGCCTGCTGTAAAAGAGCTATTATGGTGTCAGAAATTCCTTCCTCAGCTTCCTTAGACAACTCTTTAACTCTGGGCAACACAGTGCCAGTTTTAGCATATTGGAGCAACACTCCGCAAAAGCCATACATCATGCAGGTTATGGTCTACAACTTGTCGGAACTTGGGACAGATCTTCTGAGGCAAAGGTGGGGGTGTTCATACAAGTAACATGGGACACGGAACATGCCTGTATTTTATCATTATTTCACAGGGGACACATACCTCCAATATTATCTCCCCCTCATTGTCTTTGTCATCAAAAAGGTCCTCATCTGATATCTTTCAATGGTCGGGGGGATAATACATAAAATCGTGTGCCACTTGGGGCTAGGCAGGCCTGAACAAAAACTCAGAGGATAGTCTCCAGTACTTGTTAGCTACCTGTTGGTACTACAATAAGAAGTATTGTAATGCCTTATATGAACAAATACGGGGCCACCGTTCTTCCTCTTGCCACTGAATCACTGCCCAATACATGTGTGGTCAACATTACCCTCACAGTGCACATACCAGGCCTTGAACACACCACGCCCCTTTCAGTGAACATGGTGGTCATGTTGAGCTTACTCAAAATGTCCCTGTGAAACAGACTTATTGGGTTTGCCGTAGAATACAACAATGGAGCCCACACCTCTCTGCCCCCCGCTTTAATGGGTAGTGTCTTTGTTAAATCGAACAGATTGTACTGCCCCACAGAAGCCCTGCGTGTCCATTACCTCACCTGAAAAAGGGAAACCTCCCTCGCTAATGTACGATTTGGTAGCATCCGTATCCACCATAAAGATGAATGGCCTATTGCCTACCTTCACGTCCAGCAAGGGTTCCTCTTCTGGGTCAGCAGTGACTGATAGGACTGGGCATGCTAAGACTCTGTTTGCTGTCCTAATCTGGGTAGGTGTTAGTTCTTGGAAAAACAATGGATTTGCTCCGACCACTGTGGCCCCTTGATAATGTCACCGCGCCATTGGGTACTGTTACTGTTCGGTATTTGAGGGCCCTCTGTTGTCCTGCATATGTTGGAACGTTACTGGTGCCTGGGGATGATAACTGCAGAAAGGACGATGGGGGGTGGAGGGGCAGGCCGGGTGACTGACAGTGGCGCACCATAGGAGACTGCCGTGGGTGGCTGTCCGTAAGGTTGGCGGCAGGAGGCTGAGCCTCCCTGAGGGTATCGATACATCTGTTGGGGGTATGCAATAGTTTGCCTACTTTGGCATTCCCTTGAAAAGAACCCATTCGCCCACACGTCCAACACTGACATGCTGCTCTTCCTCCTCGTGGCACCATTCCTCCAAATCCTCCTTCCCCTCCACGAGCCCCTGAATACCCCATTCTACCTTGCTTAGCCCCCCGCACCTCCACCCCCATAAACCTCCATTTTGGTACTGGGGCCAGATACCCACCTGCCCAGTCGTTTACACCTCCCTACATAGGTGCCTTTTGCACCTCAGCCTGAACCGGCAATGAGCTCTAGCGGTCCTTCTGTCTGTACTGTCGCTACAGCCCCTTCCAACGCTGCCTTCGCTAACTTCTTCTGTACCAGTTTTGCTTCCTCCACTTGCACTCACTGTGCTGCTTCTGTCTCCTTTTCTTTAAACAGTTTGCAATGATGTACAATAATAGACTGACAATTTCTACCCAGCCCTTTGCCTCAATCCCTATCATGTCAAGGGCTTTCTGTACCTCTTTCGGAAGCCCCCCGTTTCACAACAGAATAGAAGAATGGGATCGCTCAGTACCAAGAATCTCCCATTTCTGCCCTCCACATGTCCTGTATGTGTAATATGTACTGGGCAGGATACTTATCTCGCATCGTCCTCTGCATGATCGATTGAAGATCAGGCATGTCTGTGTACGTGCACTGTAGCGCCGTCCACACTTCGGCCCTATGTCATTAAAGTGCGCTCATCATGACTGTTGTCACATAACTTCACACCCATATGTCATCAGCCTGATCCCCCAGTATTGAAACAAATACACTTTTCTGGTCCCCTGTAGCTAAAGTCGTTCCAGACGCCTGCTTCTCAAAAGCATATAACCACTTACCTGCCCCATCCGTGAGAGACGGGAGTGCCTTTGAGATTATTTTTGTCCATTTGGCCCATGGTATATACTCCTCCCCCCCACACCCCTCTCGGTCCTTTGTGTAGTAATGGAAACTCTTCCCCTACTGTCTTCACCAGTCACTTCTTCCCAGTCAACAATCTCTTGGCCACTGCCATGCGCCCATATCGCTTTCATAACCCAAGTCCCCACAAACGTTCTACTTGTGGCGGTTGTTCCTCTTCTTCCAACTCATCTAGTGTCCCACTCTTCATCTCCCCCTCGCGTATAGTCCTCATCAGACCGTACTGTACCATAGTCCAAACTTTTTGCCTGCCTCCTCCTCCTTTCCTCCTTTCCTCCTTCTCTATATGCACATCCTTGATAGCAGTACTGTCCATTCGAAACAAGATATCTCCCGCTCTTCATTCATCTGTCCCTATAGGTACTTGTTGCCCATCCCTCCTATCCTAATTTAGTCTGGATAATTCTCCTTCCAGCTTCCTTAACGCATCTACCAACTCCTTCTGTGGCTTTGTATCAGTTCCTTCCGGTGCTCTGCCCCTTTGGCGGCAGATGCTTGGGGTTGGGGAGGTTGTGATATTGAGCCGCTGCTGGTGTTGGGGGGAGTTGTTGTGGGCAACGGAACCTATGTGCGATTTTTATATCCTGAGGCGGCGCAAGTAGGATAACATCCTTGCGGGGGCACTGAACTACCTTTGTGGGGATCGCGGGGGCACTCAGAACGGCATGCATGGTTATTGGGGCAGAGGGTATGGACAAATTGTTCACCGTTTTAGGGGGATCTATATGGAAATCTTCCAAATCCTTCACCATTTTCCATAACTAACACTTCCTTTCTGTTTTACAATGTTCTCTCCTTGTACTTGGCCACCACAAATTTGTACATATGGCTTAATGTGTCTCTATTTGTTCCCTGTTCCGCCCATGGCTTATACATTCCTCCTTTTGTTTCTACTAACCATTCCTTGTTCTGTTTGAGGATTGTTTTCTCTGTACAAGGGAAGAGTTTTGCACATATCTTCCAAACGGGATTGTCTGCTCCATCGTTGCCGCCCCTTTTATGACTGTTTTACAATATTGCCAACACCCAACCCCCCAACCAGCAGAACCGTACCCGCCCAGTACCCCTCATCTGCTATCCCACCGTCAAAGCCCATCCACTTTCCACAATACTCACAATATTTCACATTCCCCTCACATACCCATCCACGCAATACTCTCCACCCTGTTTTCACACAACACATTAGGCCCTCCTTCAGCCTCTACTCTCTATCAGTATCCTTTTTTCCTCATTAAACAGTGCTGTCTTCTTCCCTAAGAACATAGAAAATGGTGTGTTACACCACAGTCCTCTATATAAAAATCAAGTTAACCTCTATACAATACCACGTGGTCTTCCAACCTATCCATCCATTCCTTTCGCACTACACGCACACCACTTCAGATACTCAAATGCACATACTCTGTACCTGTACCCCACTTGTTTTTCTCTAAAAAAAAAAAAGGTGCACTTTTCAGAGAAAAACATGTTCACCTGAAGTCCTCCATCACAGGGTCCCATGGGTCTGCACAATCCGGGGACAGCGCCCCGCTTCAAAGAACAGACAGGAATTCTGATACAACAGCTCCTGTAAACCTCACAAAGGTGCACACAAAGGGGACTGGTTGCTGCAGGTGGGTGTTGCCCTTCAGATGTGGTGCCAGGAATCCTGTCCTCACAGGGGAGTCTGGAATCACGTCGGGGTCACTAATGTTGTAGGATAACCTCCCAACTGCCAGACACAGGAAAAACAACCTGCTAGGGAAAAAGGCTCAGTGCCCCCCTTTTCGAGAAGAACAAGAGCTTTATTTTGTATACAAAAAGCAAAATGACAACCGGGTATTAGAAGTCCACTGCCACGGAGCTCACGGTCTTCATCAAAGCGAACATCACATCACAAACATAGAAATAGTCATTCATGATGCATTCGATATACAGTGTTCATCCCATGCCCTCATGGCTACTGCCTATTTACATCCTAATATTCCCATATAGGCCCCTCTCCAATTGGTCGTATCTTCTGCACCATCTTCTTCAAACGCGGGAAACGGTCTCTTCACTTCGGATCATGGTAAAATGATTGATTAGACTTTATAATGCACCACCCTGTCTTGAGACCGAACCACGTGTTGTGCACCTGGTTGTCAACATGAGCTTGTAAGCTAACTTTGGGGTCAGTCTGGTCCTTGCAAACAAAGCAACTCTTTTCTCATCTCAGACATGCAAGTGCTCCCATCATGCCTTGCCGCAGCAATCTTATAAGCATTGGCATCACCCTTTGCTCTTCCAGGTACAAATCGCGGACCTTGTTTTTCTCTGCTCCCCCTTTATCAGCTACTCCTCCCAGGGGTTAGGCCTAGAATCCCTACATGTCCCATTGATGCATCCAATTTATGAAGGATTTAAGAGTCTTATTCATCGGCATCTGGTAGTTCTAATAGAATGACCATCATTCTGGGGGGCGCTGGCGTCCTACATCTCAACTCTAGTTTTGGCAGCTCGGGTGCTCTGCACTGGCTCCCATGAATATGGCCTCAGTGCTAGGCCGTAACCCTACTCCCATTTGGCTGCTCGCATTCCTGCCTAATTGTACAAAGTTCTAGCTGGATACATTTGTATGTGTGTGTGTGTGTGTGTACGTGTGTGTTCCCTGCCTTGCCTGGGAATTGGAATGTAATAATCACGCAAGAGAAGGGGTCTTGTTCTGTGTTTCTAACGCGGCCTGCAAGGATTAAGGCCTACTCTTAAATGCAGTGTTAGTTCATGTTATAGACATCATGCACACATGACACTGTCCCAGGACAAATGGTTAATTTCCCTTATATTAATTACCACAATACGTGTGTCTCCAGCCAGTCGCCTCTACGAGGTTCCTCTCTCCCACACCACCCTCTACATGTTCCCCACATGCAGTGGTCGAAGTGTACGAAAAGAAGTAGTGGAGCTATGTTCCTTGTTGGCCTGCCCCAGGTCCCAACGCCCCCTTGCACGTCCACTTCAACCACTACCCACATGTTAGTATATTTTCTACAGTCTAAATCGTTTGGGAGGTGCTGTGTTTTGAACGTGCATCCTAACAGGGTCTATGTTTTATGGGGGGTATGACAGGACAGATCTGGTGTAGGTCCTGTTGTAGTGGAAGGATGAGTCTCCATCTATTACCTGGTCTATTACCTTTTGGGATGGGTTTAAATGCTTTCAGTTGAGAAATTGATAGTTCTGGTAATGGCTCTCGGTTTGGTATCCACCTATCTTGGAAGTTCTCTTACAGATCTAGGCAGGGGATGCTGATGTCTGTGAGAATGAGAATCTGGCAGCTGTGGCATGGGGAGAGCAGGATTTTGTGATGATTTGCTGACACATCCTAGAGGATCTGGATGGACAAATATGACCAGCCAGTTTGGCAACTTTTGGTGGAGATTGGAAGCTGCTTTGGCTTGTGACTGTCCATACAGCGGGAGTGGGGGCGTGCACGGTCTGGGAGAGAATGTTGGACTGGTCTAGTAGCCGTGGAGTCTAACATCCCTAGGAGAAGATGCCCGACAGGTCCATTAGGTACTGCACCCCATACAGTTTTGAGTGTGCATTCCAACAGCTCTGTCAGGAGTCAAGACTCTGAATGTAGTGGTATTGCACATGTTGGTTAGATGATTACCTGCTCAAAAAGGGGAGTGGTGCCTGACCAGTCTGTTGTGGCCATGGGCCCTCATGGCAGTTGTCTGCGTTTATAATCTTTTCAACAACACTTATATCTGCCAAGTTGGCCCCATATTATACGACACCTTCAGCCAGTCCTGGCTTTTAACACACAGTGTAGCATTTGCAGTCTGGGACTTGTTGTTTTGGATGTACATCTAATGATCCCCATGCAAAACTACCTATATAGTGATTGACAATGTAGGTTACCACTCAAAAATTAAACTGCGCTTCTTAAAAAATGAGTATCTATAGAAGAATCAAAATAAACAAATATTGTATGATATTGATTCATATAATGATGGCACTAAGCCGACATGTGTTTCGACCCCAGGTAATTTTAAAGGCTTCATAGGTGTGCTATTGTCATTTGCCAAACAATTATAAAAATCATATTACAAACAGTATGTAATTTTAATTGTCATGAGGTAGTCAAAACAAACCACAAACACAGTCAAAGCATTACTATTGTCCAATTACAAACATATCAATTGTGAAATCAACATGTCATGTTGTCAAATAAGACTGGCCGTTTGTAACATAAATTGAAGTATAAAGAAATGATCGTACATACCAAAATAAACATAAGAGTTGAAATAGTTAAAATTAAAGAGACAAAGGGACAAAACACGTATTTGGAGTAAGAACATCATTATCCCATGAATCATTAACAGTAACATTGTCTATTCTTAATTTCTTTAAACCCTGTCACCAATGTCTCATTTCATTCAGTACGAGTGTCTAATCAAATTATGAGCAAAGCTGTGCAACCGCACCTCCAAGTGAGGATAAGATTTGATTCATCCAATTGCACTTACAACAGCCAAAGTGACTATATGTAAATAGGATATCCATTGTCCACACTAGTGTTGTATTCAAAAATATTTTTCAATATTGGCTCGCCCTGAATGTGTCTTGTTATAATTCATTTCGGTCCTAAATTTGTAATGATTTGTGTTTTCTACCAAAATGAAAGTAAAGCAACGTGCTGCTTATTATAAGCTAAAAGTTATGGCTAAGGTCTATTAATTTGGTCCAAAATGTATTTGATAACTAAGGGGAAGCTCTGACCCCTTATGTTTAGGCTGCTTCCATCGTTCCTTATACTTATCTTTTCTTGTTCCAATGATGTCACATTATCTTGTCTGCTGTTATTTGTTCTGAAACATATTTCAGATTACCCACTGTCATCCTCAAACCTATTAGCTCCCAATTAATGTGAAATGTATAATCCTAACTTACTTGTTATAAATTGGCTAAATCCATACTTGTCGCTCCTTGGAGATGTCAGGTGGGGATAGCCCCATCTACTCGGCGTACCACGTGTATAACGCGGCAGACGCCATTTTAGATACTGTTTATATGATGGCAGTGACGTCACACGCAACGTGCATCTGACATCACGGCCGTCAAATCTCAAAAACAATGACAATGTGGCGAGCAGTGCGACAAAATTGTCCACATGATATATTTGAGTTGGTGAATAACTCACCAATATAGTACTGGCCCTTGCTGGTTTGTCAAAATTGTTGGCTATTCCATAATAAGTTATTGTAATTAACAATGAGACAAAATATTTTTATTTAGTGGGTACAAACTCTAAATGTAACCCCCTACATATAAAAACAAACACTATATTCCTCTATGTTGAATCTACAATTGTTCTCATTGGTCAAATTACGATGTACCTTTATGCTGTTGAACTTCAATACATGGATGTACTGTTTAAGTTTGAAATGCACAATATTGAAAGTAGTTGTTACTCAGTTATTTGATCTAAAGTTACCAATTATCACCTTGGGCTGTCCGGGTGCAGAGCTGTGACCTTACCGTTTTTACAATAAAACATTCCACAATCTTTAAAGGAACACATTCATCTTGTGTTCTTGATTCAAACCAATAGTGGTACAACGTGGTATACAGATCATTCTGCAGTCCATCTGCCTCAATAGGAGCTTTTGGTTTCCTCCTAGTCCCACATTTAACCTTCTTCAAGCCAATAAATCTTATCACTCTTGTCTCCAGTTGATGTTCTGATTGCCATTGATTTGCTAATGGTAATCTTTTATCCTGGCTATTAAGGCTAGATAGATGTTCTCGAATTCGGATACGGAGCTCCCGTATAGTGCTGTCCACATAGATTTTGACATACGCATACATTGGCATTGACCACATTGGCATTGATACGCATACATTGGCACATTGGGTGTAAATCCGCGTTTACACCCAATGTATTCATTCAAGTCTGGGTCCATCTGTAGTATATGCCAATGCTTATTCACCATACCAAAAGGATATTTACTTTCCCTAGAGTATTTAGTGATAAGATTGACCCCTTGGTTTCGGTTGGGCTCATATTTTTTTTGTCATTTTTCAATATAGTCTCTCTACTGGTTGCTTTGATCTTATTACTTATTACTAGCAACATAGTGCTCAACAGGGAGGATACATATTGATGGCCCACAAACCTCTTGAGACTCTGGAATGTTATGAGAAAATACCAACAAATCCCACAAGGATGGTAGTGAATGTGATAATGGTACTAATCACCAAATGGGATAGGATGGGTATTTTGACTGATGACAAATTATTTCTCAACATAACAGAACCCACCATGCCCACTATGTATTTTCTCCATAAGATGCATAAAACGTTTAAAACACTGCCTGAAGTACGGCCAATTATAAAGTGGGATTGGCTGCGCCACAGAGGGTCTATCAGCCTATAGAGATTCTGCTATAAGACATCAAGTACAAACTCTGTACTTGTATATTGGAGATTCTACACATGTGCTGCACATCCTAGATGAAATTAAATGGGAACCACAATATCGTCTAGGGACCTTAGGTGTGAAATCTTTGTATACATCAGTTGAATGGTCTGGCTATCGAGCAATAGATTAGAAGTATAAACATTTTTCAGCATCTAATATCCAACATGTAGACATAATTAAACAATTTTTAAAATTCACTCTGACTAACAACGATTTCCCATTCGACAGGGATTACTACTTGCAGACCAAAGGAGTAACGATGGGTGAAAAAATGTGCTCTAGCAAACTTGTTTATGGGTCAGTTCGAACAAAGGCATGCATTAAAAGACCATGAATACGTGGATAAAATTGTAATATGGAGATGTTTTATTGATGTCATTTGGAATGGTTCTTCAGACATGTACACAGGGTTCGTTAAGTATTTGAATAATAATGAATATGGGATTGAACTAAAAGGACATAGCGATTTTAAGGAATTAGATTTCCTGGATTTACATATTTAAGTCACCAATAAGAGAATTGAAACTAGATTTTATCTTAAATCTACAGAGGTAAATTCAACTGTTTGCCACCAGTTGTCATAATAAATAGACTATTGATAATATCTCTACAGGAGAATTCTATAGAGCTCGCAGAAACTGTAGTACAAATGCAGAGTTCTTACAGGAATGCAATCTACTAACCAATAGGTTTAGTGTGAGGGGCTATTCTAAGGAGTGCATACTGAAGACTAGTGATAAGATCCAAGCAACCAGTAGAGAGACTATATTAAAAAATGACAAAGATGAGACTAACCGAAACCAAGGGGTCAATCATATCACAAAATACTCTAGGGACAGTAAAGAACCTTTTGGTATGGTGAATAAGCGTTGGCATATACTATAGATGGACCCAGACCTGAATGGATATATTGGGCCTAAACCCAGATTTATATTTGATCTGGCACCTACAATCGGGAATATTGTTAGTCCCTCCTTTTTGAAACCATTAATAGAATAGGTGGGGAGTGGGCTTGATTGGCTCAGACCACATAAAAATGGCTTTTTCAAATGTGGATATTGTAGCATGTGTAAACATGCATGTTCAGACTGCTAACATTTTGTATGCAATGATAATATGCAAGTTGAGATCGGAAATGTCATTAACTGCCGAACTAAGTTTGTGGTCTATGCCATTGTATGCATATGTCATAAACTCTGTGGGCAGCACTATACATGGGTATTGCTCAAATTTGCCGAGCACAATCGAACAAATGACCTAATGTGTTCTCCTCCGACCGGTTTCTGTGCCAATACACGTCATCAGGGAGGCTGTCTTAACTTGCAGCTCACAGCAAGTGCAGGTGATGATAATCTGCTGCAAGGGCTGCTGGTGGATGTAGTCATCAGGTTAGCAAGGAAAAAGCTCACGCCCAATCCCCAATGGAGAAAGGGGGGAGGGAGGGAGTAGCCTACAGTGAGGCACTCCAAAGCCGGGCATGTATCACCCTGGTGCAACACCGTCAGGTCTTGAAGATTCCACCCTTCAAGATCCAGGAAAAATGGCAAAAACGCGGAAAGAGGCGCACTCCAGTTCCCTGCACAACCTTCCAGGCCACTGGTGTTCTCTTCCGACCGGTTTTGGCTTTTTCAAATGTGGATATTGTAGCATGTGTAAACATGCATGTTCAGACTGCTAACATTTTGTATGCAATGATCATATGCAAGTTGAGATCAGAAATGTCATTAACTGCTGAACTAAGTTTGTGGTCTATGCCATTGTATGCATATGTCCTAAACTCTGTGGGCAGCACTATACATGGGTATTTCTCAAATTTGCCGAGCACAATTGACCAAATGACCTAATTGGTCTATATATATATATATATATATATGTGATTGGTTTTGTATTATAAATAATACAGGGGGTTTGGGTGGAGGGTTGCAGGTTTTTTTAGATTGGGTAGGGAGGTTTCGGGAGGTTTCCCCCGCATATATGTACTCATTGACCTTTAAAATTCGATCAATTGTCATTCGGTCAATTGTGATTTGGTCAATTTGTAAACAACTCTATACATGACTTTCGTATACGAATTCAAGAACATCTATCTAGCCTTAATAGCCACGATAAGAGATTACCATTAGCATATCACTGGCAAACAGAACATCAATTGGATAACATGAGTGATATAAGATTTATTGGCTTGAAGAAGGTTAAATGTGGGACTAGAGGGGGACACCAAAAACTCTTATTGAGACAGATGGACTGCAGAATGATCTGTATACTATGTTGTACCACTATTGGCTTGAATCGGGAACACAAGATGAATGTGTTCCTTTAAAGATTGTGGAATGTTTTATTGCAATAACTGTAAGGTCACAGTTGTGCACCAGGACAGCCCGAGGTGATAATTAGTAACTTTAGATCAAATAACTAGGAGTAACAACTTTCAATATTGTGCATTTCAAACTTAAACAGTACATCCATGTATTGAGGTTTAACAGCATTAAGGTACCTGGTAATTTGACCAATGAGAACAATTTAGATTCAACATAGAGGAATATGGTGATTGTTTTTATGTTTAGGGGGTTAAATTTAGAGGTCGTACCCACTAACTTAAACATTTTCGTGTCTCATTGTTAATTACAATAACGTATTATTGAATAGCCAACAATTTTGACAAACCAGCAAGGGCCAGTTCTATATTTGTGAGTTATTAACAAACTCAAATATATAATGTGAACAATTTTGTTGCACTGCTCGCCGCCTTGTCATGGTTATTGTTTTTGAGATTTGAAGGCTGTGACTTCAGATGTACGTTGCATGTGACGTCATTGTCGTCACATTAACAGTACCTAAAATGGTGGCCGCCACCATATACACACGGTATGCAGAGTGGATGACGTGATTCTCTACCGGACTACCCCAAGGAGTGACCAGTTTGGATTTAGACAATGTCTAACTAGTAAGTCAGGATTATATATTTCACATAATTTATTGGTAGCTAAAACGTTTAAGGATAAGTGGGTAATCTGAAATCTGTTTCAGAACAAATGCCAGCGGACAAGATAATATTAAGGGAAAGATGGAAGCAGCCTAAAGATAAGTCAATATTGAAAAATGTTTGAATACAACACTAGTGGGGACAGCGGAAATCCTATTTACATATGGTCACTTTGGGTGTTATAAGTGCAATGGGATTAATCAAATCTTATCCTCACTTTGCACAGCTTTGCTCATTTGCTCATTTGATTAGACCCTTGTACTTCATTAAATGAGACATTGGTGACGAGGTTTCAAGAAATTAAGAATAGACAATGTTACTGTGAATGTATAATGGGACAATGATGTTCTTAGTTTTTCTCTTTCTCCCTTTTTCTCTTTATTTCAACTCTTATCTTTATTTTGGTATGTATGATAATTTCTTTATACTTCAATTTATGTTACAAACGGCCGGTCTTCTTTGACAACAACATGACATGTTTTCATAATTGATATGTTTGTAATTGGACAATATTAATGCTTTGACTATGTTTATGGGTTGTTTGGACTACCTCATGACAGTTTAAATGACATGTACTGTTTGTAATATGATATTTATTATTTTTTGGCACATGATAATAGCGCCCCTATGAAGCCTTAAACGACCTGGGATCGACACACGTGTTGGCTTAGCGCTATCATAAAGGATCAATATCATACAAGCTAGATTTGTTTAATTTGATTCTTATATAGATACTAATTTTTGGAGAAGCGCAGTTGCCACCTAATTGTCCATTTTGTGTGATTACGGGTGGCAGGGATTCTGCCCCTAGCCCCTAAGAGTGCAGCTATCCAGCATTCTCATATTACTTAGCTAACGTTGACTATAACCCTTGCGCACCGGATCCAGGCAAGCCCTAGACCATGAATACTATATAGTGATTGGCACTCACTGATCACTAGTTTTCATTGCTCGACACTAGTAAATATGTGAACATCCTAACCGCTTGCCATCTGATGGTTGACATGGTGAAGAGCTTTTCGTCCCCCCTAACGCAACCCATACTGTTGCACATTGTTTCTGTAGCTGTTCCTCCCCCCTGCCTTGTCCAATGAATGGCTCATCAGGAAGAACCCTAATGAACCCTCTGTTCCATGCTCCGTTCACCCTCCTTCCCTGGCTCTGCCGCACATCTGTATTCATTTCTATTGTTTAATATCCTCCCCTTCCTGATACGTTATTGCACCAGCCATCCCCTGCACACTCGTTCCCCCTTCCCGCTCCTCAGCACCCAATACCCGTCCCTCGCTAAATATGGAATATCTTCCTTCCTCCTTTAGCAAAATAGGCTGCTACGTCTTCTCTCTACTGAGGCTGTGCAAGCGCACGCTGCGCCCACTGAAGCAACAAAAGTCCTTTGTGGTCATTTGTAGCGGAGGGAATGAAGTGAAGTATTCTTCCTCGCATTCACACTTGTTGAACATTTGCACATGTTAACAAGCAACTAAAGCAAAAACTGAAGAGAGCATTTCAATAGTAAATAATTGGAGTATACCAGTGAGTGCAAAAGAGGTGGCCACGTTAATATCACAAGAATTCCTCGTTAAAATGTTTTGAAAAGATCCTACGATGTAATCGAAACTGCTGGTCAAGTCATCGCCTTTCAAACAGTAACATTTCCTGGGAAGACGCTTCTGGGGAAATTGAGCGCTTTGTTGTAGAATACAGGATGCACTCTTTGCATGCCTGAAAAAGTTGACACTTAATGGCGTGGGATACATATGTCTCAAAAAAACTAATTTTGATAAGATTAACATAGCGGGAGGGAGTGAGTGAGGTAGCAAATCAAACGATGCACACGTATAAATCCAATGGTCAATAGTCGGTTAACTTTTTATACAATCCCTACACAAGTTACTAGTTTTCTAGCTCAGTTTTCTATTAGCAAGAAAGAAATTGGAAGGGGGAGAATGAACTATCTTAATTTTTCTTGCATCTTTTTTTATTGTATTTTTTCCCCTGCTTATTCTGTTCCTATACTTTTGTCCTTTACATTCTTTATTTTATTTTTTTATTGATTTACCTGACATAGATCAACTTTACAATATTACAAATTTGAAGAAAAACTATGAACAATGAGATAAGAATAAAATAAAAACAAAAAGAGAAACAGAGAAAAAAGTTGAAATATAAAAAAGAAAAACCCACAATTCCTAAAAATTAAAATTCACAGATTCACAATCAAGGAAGGCTATGCATCAAGTAAGTAGTCATTCATATTTGCATATCTGAAAACCTACGTTGTTTTGATTGTACTCCCACTATACAACAAATAAAATAGATTGTCATTGAATTCAATTGGTGATACGTCTTTAAGTCTCTTTTAAATTCAAGTCTTGTAGGAACCCAATGGCTCCAATTCTCACGTGAGTGAGAAGACCACAATGAATCATTCGCCATAGAAAGTCACAGGACGACTCGCGATATCCTTCCATGGCGGACTTCAAATATCTTGTTCTCATATTAGTCAGAGCAACACAGTCTACCAATAAATGTCTCAATGTTTCTCTCTGAGAATGCTGATTGCAAAATCGACAGATGTTCTCTGATTGTTTGATTATTTTAGGTTTGGCTAATACATTCTTGGTGGGCCATGAATTGAATGTGTTATGAAGTTGACTCACTATATGTAAATAGTTATGGCCATGCTTGCTATTCATAGAGAGCAGGGTGTTCATTGTGAATTATGTAGTATAGTTCTATGTGGAATGACACAGTGTAATATTGTTCTGAGCAGGGTGTCATAGCCTGCCTATGGCCAGAGAATTCAGTACAAAAAAGAAGGTGGGTGAGGCGCGCACTCCCGGTCCTGGTCAATTGAACCTGTTGCAAAAAATAAGTAGCTGGGTCACATCCCAAAATGGACAAATATTAACAGGGTTAGATCCCTTCTGCTGCAAATCAGGTACTCAGTAGTAACAGGGTTAGATCCCTCAGCTGCAGTTCTGTGGTCTGTAGTTGTTCTCCTCCTAGCGCTTTCTTATCTCAAATAATCATCAGGGAGGCTGTTGAGCAGGTGTGTCTAATTAGACTCAAAGGATTCTGGTAGCTGTAGTGAAAACGTTTTTTTCTGTTCAGGTGACCAGCAACCGACACCCCTCCAAAGCACAAGTCCTTCCCAAATTTGGGGGAGGGGAGAGAACCATCTTTATGATTCTCCAAAGTGGGGCACAGTCACCCCGTGGCGCTGCCTTTGGAGCCCGGGACTCCCATAGCATTCAGTACAAAAAAGAAGGTGGGTGACTGTGCCCCACTTTGGAGAATCATAAAGATGGTTCTCTCCCCTCCCCCAAATTTGGGAAGGACTTGTGCTTTGGAGGGGTGTCGGTTGCTGGTCACCTGAACAGAAAAAAACGTTTTCACTACAGCTACCAGAATCCTTTGAGTCTAATTAGACACACCTGCTCAACAGCCTCCCTGATGATTATTTGAGATAAGAAAGCGCTAGGAGGAGAACAACTACAGACCACAGAACTGCAGCTGAGGGATCTAACCCTGTTATTACTGAGTACCTGATTTGCAGCAAGGGACCTAACCCTGTTAATACTGAGTACCTGATTTGCAGCAGAAGGGATCTAACCCTGTGAATATTTGTCCATTTTGGGATGTGACCCAGCTACTTATTTTTTGCAACAGGTTCAATTGACCAGGACCGGGAGTGCGCGCCTCACCCACCTTCTTTTTTGTACTGTATGGCCAGAGAATGTTTACTCTTAATGTTGCTTCTATTACTGTTTGCACTAGCCAGCCAGGTGTAAGGTTGAGCTGGGGGTCTGTACTTCATGACCCGTAATAAAGGTTATTTTATCTCACTGGAAACTGCATGGGACTATTCTTCATTGGCGATGAGGATCTTCTGACAGACCCCCGGCACTGCAGCCTAATGGATTAGCAACCTATTTGCTCTGCAGTTACAACCTTGAAGCCACTGCGCCATCCGGCGTTTCCAGCGGCCGACGTGGGTGCTACAAGGTGTGACTTGCCTTGACACATTCACCTCCAGACTGAGAAAAACGACAAGCCGCTCCGCCTTATATTCCCTAATTAAGGCCTTTGTAGCGGCCAAAATCGGGCAAGTATAAAAACAGTGACAGTGTGAGCATGAGCGAATTGAAAGGCTCAATCAAGTAAGTTTCCATTTACCGTGCAGAACGATATTGGGCTGAAAAATTGAAATATTAAGTATACACTAAAAGCTTCAGCAATCAAAATAAATACTGCAGAGAACAAGGAGAAAGAACTCGATGACTTCATTTACCTATACAAAATAAATTAAACATGTGCAAAGTAGACAGCACTTACCTTTAAGGAGAAATGCACAAAAAGTAGGAAATATCAGCAAGCAAAACGTATTGCAAAACCGAAAGTGAAAGAACTAAATATAAGTTTTACCTACGTATACAGAGCAGCTAAACAAGTGCAAAGGAGAACATGGCGATGACAGGTGTGCCCGGACCTTCACTGTTTGTCATGCCCAGGAAACCCAAAGGTGAAGTGGCCTGATGGAAAAAAGGGTTTCAACACTACATTAAGGCGGCATGCGGTAACTCGTACTCAATGGAAAGAAAGGTAGCACCGCTCATGCATTTTTTAGGTTATGAGGGCAGAGGATATATTACACTCTTCCGGATATAGCAGGAGACGGAGATGACATGACCGAGTTGGATATTGCCTTAAAGAAGTTGGATATTCAATTTGAACCTAAAAAAGTACTATTCTTGAAAGATACAATTTTGGGATGAGAGTTCAAGAACCCGGTGAAAGCATAGAGGAATTTGTAACAGCGTTGAGACATCTAGCTTTGTCATGTAAATTCAGAGACTCATTTGATGAACGGATAAGGGATCAATTTATGATCAACTGCTGAAGTAACCAAATCCGTGAAGAACTATGGTTGCGAGATGAACCTTCATTGGATGAGGTACTCAACATAGCAAAAAGAGTAGAAGACTCCTTGGCATGTGTTGCGAAGTTGTCAGAAAAGGATGGCAATGAAGGAAAAATTGAAATACTCAATGTACTAGAGTCAAAACAGAAGAAAAGGGTGAATAAAAAATAGCATAACAAGAAGCAGAAGCCTGAATAAAAAAAGCAAGCATTGAAAGGGGAAAGAAGGGAGAAAACGTAGCATCTATGTTTAAGATGTGTGAGTAATTCACATTTTGCGACAACATTTGCATGTCCTGGGAGGAGGGCAATATGTGCAAAGTGAAAAAGACGTGGGCATTTTGCAAACTGTTATAAAAATTACCAATCTTTCCAAAGAAGTGTTTAGGTAGTAAATGATGAGAAGAGCATTGGGTATTCAGAGGAAGAGGAAAATCCAAATGTAGAAAAGATTATTTTTAATGTGATTAAATATGATGATGAAATGGAGTGCAAGCATCCTTATGCTATTGTGAAACTTAATGGGTGTGATGTTAGGATGATGGTAGATTCAGGATCTAAACTTTCATTGATGTCCAAGAAGGTGTTTGAAGAGAAAATGAATGGGGATGTTAGAAATTTACTCGAGCCCAACATTAATCCTTGGGAGTATAACATGGACCAGATTGATCTTTTAGGATACTTCATCGCAGATTTTGAATTTAAGGGAAGGTATGGCAAAGGAAATGTTTACATCACTAAAAAGGGGAACACTTGATTTGGTTGGAGGGACCAGAAAAGACTAATGGTAAGATTGGATCCCAATCAAAATGATCAGGTGATGCAGAATAATACTTCTCAGTGTGTGGAAGATAAGTATGAAAAAGTGTTTAGAAAAGAGATTGGTAAAGTGAGAGGTATTCAGAATCAGAGTGTGATGAAGAAGGGATGTGTTCCTGTGAGAGCAAAGTTGAGATCTGTTCCTTTCGCTTTGAGAGAAGAAGTAAAGAAAGAACTCGAGAAATTGACAAAAATGGGTGTGATTTGAAAGAGCTGGTGGTGTGGAATGAATTTCTCCACTAGTGATTGTAATGAAGCCATCTGGAGATTTGAGATTGTGTGTGGATTTAAGGGAGGTAAATAAAGCGATTATGGTCGATAGACATCCATTGCCCAATATGAGCAAAATGTTATCGATGGTCGGGCAGGGAAAAATCTTTTCCTAACTTGATATGGCGTCTGCGTACCATTAGGTTGTCCTTGAAGAGAAGTCCAGAAAGTTAACGGCTTTCATCACTCATGAAGGTGTATTTCAGTACAAGCATATGCCATTTGGGCTGTTATCTGCATCCTCAGTTTTTCAGAAAATTATAGCTAGGTTGTTTGGCAAAATAAGTAGTGTATTTTGCTTTCAAGATGACATTCTAGTATCTGGAGAGAATATGGAGAAACATGATCATAGGTTAAGTGAAGTGTTGAAATTTTAGAGTGAGAGTGGCATAACTCTAAGGAAAGAAAAGTGTGTATTTCGTGGTGACAAGGTAGAGTATCTGGGACATGTAATATCTGCCCAGGGTATAAATCCTAAAGACTCAATGGTCACTGCTATCAAAGAGGTTGCAGATCCCACAAACAAAGGGGAATTACTATCTTTCCTTGGAATGTTAGAGTTTTATCAACAATGTATAACTATGCAGAAAAGGTCACTGAGATGAGAAAGTTATTGAGGAAAAGTGAAGAGTTTGTGTGGAATTTAAAAAGGTTGAGGAAATAATTCTGGCTGAACTTTTAAAGAAATTTGACACAAGAAGAAAGTGTGTGCTCACCGTTGATGCGAGCGATGTGGGTTTAGGGGCGGTTTTGTCCCAAATTAAGGCTGAGGGAGGTGAAGAAATTATAGCGCATGCTTCTAGAGCGATGAGAGGGGCGGAATTGAGGTACTCGGTCCTGGAAAAGGAGGCATTAGGTTGTTTATGGGCGATTGAGAAGTTCAAAAGTTTTGTATGGGGCACACATTTTGTGAATAGAACCGACCACGGGCCATTAAAGTCGATTTTTGTAAACAAAGGATTAGATAAGGTATCCCAGAGAGTTGGGGGATGGGTTACCAGATTAGTGTCATAGCTTTTGAGGTGGCGATCATATCAGGAAAGGAAAATTTATTTGCGGAATGTTTGTCCAGATTAGCGATGAAAGAGAATAAAGGGACTCAAGATGAGGAAATCGAAATAGTTTTTGCCAACACTGATAATGTGGTATGTAAGGAGGAATGGGTGAGAGCAGTAGATAATGATGAATTGTTGTTGAAAGTGAACATTTATATTTTGAAGTTATTGGTACCAGAAAAAGTGATTTGAGTGTGAAGCAAAGGCCTTTTTGGGAATTTAGAGAGGAATTGAGTATTGAAGACGTCATTGTGTTTCGGTGGGGCAAAGCTGTGGTGCCAGAGGAGATCCGCAACAGGATGATTGATATAGCCCATAAAGGTCACATAGGTATCAGCAAAACAAAAGCAGTTTTGAGGGTGGATTATTGGTGGCCCGGATTTGACAAGGTGGTGGAAAAGAGATTGGCAGATTTTATTGAATGTGCTGAAAGCGGTAAAGGTTTGGTAGCGAAGAAATGGCCCATAATCTTTAAGGATATCCCGGGAAGAGTGTGGGAGGAGGGGGCGTTTGATGCTTTGGGTCCTGTGGAAATGGGCTATCGGAAAGGAAGGTTCATATTGGTAACGGTTGATGCATTTTCCCGCTGGTGCGAGTATAAGATAGTTAGAGACATGGATGGAGGTAGTATTAAGTTTTTACGCGAGGTATTTGGGTGAGAAGGATTTCCCAAGTATATTCTGACGGATAATGCCCTTCAGTCTATGGGAGGATGCTTTAAATAATATGTGAGGAATTGTGGCATAATACATAAGAAGGATGCATTGTACCATCCCGAAGGGAATGGGTTGATGGAAAGAATGAACCAATGTGTTATGGAGGGAGTTAGATTGGCGAAAGCTTCTGGCGTGAGTAGGAGTTTGGCAGTAGAAGAAGAAATTGTTGCGTTGAGAATGGCACCACATTCTATTACAGGAGTTTCACCATTTTAATTGATGAGGGCGCAAAGGATATTCTTTGGTGTGTCCCCCTTGGATGGAAAGGGGAGCGGAATCAGATTGTGAGATTGAAAAGTTAAGAAAAGATCTCAAAAATAAGAAAGTGCAGTTTATTATGAGGGAGAACCGGAGAAAAGGGAATAAGGAAATCAGAGTGGAATATGGAGATTATGTGAGGATCAGGAAGGCAGTGATCAAGAAGGGAGATCCATTGTATTTGGATCCCGTACATGAGTTAGCAGTGTTGAGGGGTGCTGTGAGGGTGAGTGGAGGACAAGTTTGGAATAAAAATAGAATCACTGTGGTGAGAAGATTGTGAAGGTAATAGGAGACAGAGATATGTTATGAAGTTGTCTCTCTGTATGTAAATAGTTATGGCCATGCTTTCTATTCATAGAGAGCAGGGTGTTCATTGTGTATGATGTAGTATAGTTCTATGTGAAATGTCACAGTGTAATATAGTTCTGAGCAGGGTGTCATAGCCTGCCTGTGGACAGAGAATGTTTACTCTTAATGTTGCTTCTATTACTGTTTGCAATAGCTAGCCAGGTGTAAGGTTGAGCTGGGGGTCTGTACTTCATGACCTGTAATACAGCCCTTTGGCGTAAGGCGCTTTATAAATAAAATAAAATACAAAAAAAACAAATATTTTATCTAACTGGAAACTGCGTGGGACTATTCTTCATAAGCGTAAGTGTAAAAAATCCCCTGTGTGTGTAATTGAGGGGTATTTCAATATATATGGCTCCGGATACTGTATCTTTTACCTTGAAATGGATTCTCGTTAAAGTCCCGGTAGCACTCGCATTTAGCTATGGTTCTGATCCAGTCCGTCTGATAGTTTCATTTTGATTCTCATAAGATTTTGTGGAAGGTCCAGTAATGGTACATCTGCAACTGCTAAGGCATGAGTAACTCATCTACGCTATTTGGAAATATATTCATCTTTAGAAGAGAATACATAATTGGACCGGACCCCTATTACCATAGTTGACTGAAGGGCCAGGATGCACTTTCTGAATAGGGCTATTATCTGCCATAGGTAGCACGCATGTAGGGAAATCAAACCAAGTTATTTCAGTATCCAAACTATTGGTACGCAAGTAGGCAGTTGTAAAATGCTTCGCCAATACTTACCCTCCATTTTGACCCACACACTCTGGAATTACAGGTTTAGTTTGAGGCATACAAAAGAATAGGTGTAACTTTTTGTAAATAGTAAGTAATAGCTGGTACAGTGGTGAATTTGCCATATTTGGCTTGGATGATCCTGGCTTGAGAAATGGGGGTCATTCATTTAGTCTTTGTTTCTATATAGACCTCTGCGTCACCTTGATCTGCAATTACAATACTTAAATAAGTATAGCAGTGAACACATTCCAATTCTATGCCCTTAAGAGACCATATTTGGGTTTTATTCCTTTGTTTCTTACTAATGTTACATTTCATCACTTTTGTTTTGTTCAGATTTATTGTTAGAAGATTGTCTTGAACATAAATTGCCATGGCATCCTATAATCTTTGATGGCTTTTAGGTGTTTGAGAAATCAGAACTAAATAGTCACCATATAGAAGGGATGCGCCAGTCTTGTTTGCCAACTTTGGAGAATCAGAAATTATATTTTGGAATGCACCCACAGTATCCAAAATAAAAAAATAAATTGAAAAGGGCGGAGGCAAGAGACAACCCTTGCCTCAGCCCTCTGTGTTTCAATTGGAGACGTTAATTTACCATCCAGCGACAGTCTTACTTGTATGGTGTTTCCAGTGTGCAAATCTGGTTAATGAGACTAAATGTCGGGCACCCTTGACGAATCAGTTTCGCCAACGAAATGTGTCTAGAAACCGAGTCGAATGCCGCATGCAAGTCAACGAATACTAAATATAGAGGCTGTTTTAAGGTGGCGTGATGTGAAAGGATAGAAGTTATTGTCAATAAATTGACAGATGTTCCCAACCCTGGAATAAATCCAGTTTGAAATGGATCGCGATGAAAGTATTCAGATTTCCAGTTGTTAGTTTCGGAGTATAAATTGCAAGAATATTTTGCTGGGGAATCTAGGAGCGCGATCGATCTGTAGTTGTCGGCTGTTTATTAAGACCAAATTTGAGCTGTTTTTTGTTGGAAATGGTTTGAAGCATCGCTTCTGCATCAGATTGCAGCAGTTGTGCTCGGTAAAATCGTAACCAATTTCTATATTTGTAATTTAGAGCACAAATGGCCTTCCTTTTTTCAGTAGATGACAATGTTAATATTGCTCTCTTCTGCTGCTGCAGGATACCTTTTCTGCTTTGAAGTTCTATGTCGTATTCATGTCTTGGTTTCAAATGGATATGTGTCTGTGTTTTTTAATGTATTTGATATAAATGTAAAAAAAGCCGTATATGGTTCATTCAACCAGGTCGTGTCAATGTAATTTCCCTCAATTTTTGTGATAAATGCTGTTAATGCATTTTCATTCCAACAGAATTGTGTCCTAGCATTATTCACAGTCATGCACTGGGTACATTTCTGGTGGTCTTGTTCACGAGTAAATGGTCTAATGACCAATGGAAATTCAACATTTCGTGATCACTATGCAGTTGTTTTATGACTTTGAATTCTGTGGCTCTATTGAAAGTGTTTTTATCCACATAGATGTAATCAATTGTGGATGCACTCCGGGCTCTCGCCAAGTGTTTTGCGGAGGTATATCTCCAAGCAGGGTGCCGTTACACATCACAAGATTTCTTTCGTTCATCAGATCGTGCCATTTCCTACAGGACAAGTTGTTATTGTGCTTCTGTGATGTTAATAATTGCATTTTTAGATCTCCGACTACTATGGTATTTGTAATTTACGGTGACTGTTACGTTATTCAATAACTGTTCCAAATAAAAAAAGAACTTGGTGTCTGTTAGACCGACAGGATTGCGATAGATGTTTATCTCAATCACACCTCCTGGAAATGTTATAATTGCAGGAGAAGTGATTTGAGGCACACCTTATTACTGTGCGAAAATAAATAAGTACCAAACGATAGTCCAATGCTGGTGTATTTATTTACAGTTGCCCTTTAAGCATGACACATGTTTCGGCAAAAGTTCCTTTCTCAAATCAGGGCATGTCTAATTAGACCAGATCAACAATAACAAATGAAATCAAGAAAATAAATAAAAAATAAAAGATAGAAAATATGATGTTAACAATGATTTATACGCAATCATTGAACCCAAACCAAATTTAAAGTAAATCGAAAGTGTATAATCAATCCAGATTATAATGTGAAAGACAAAAGATGTCACCCAAAAATATGCCGGGTTGACAAATTGGTTCCAATTCCATACGTAATGACAGTAAGAAATACACAGTATATATGCAATTGCATAGTAATATGTTACATAACGTACATTTACGTATACATACCAATTCCAGTGTTTGAAAACAATGGCAACGCGTTGTGTATATATATATAAAAATAACTACAGAGATTCAGGGAGGGGGGGGGGGAAGGGGCGGATCACAAGGTTGACAAATAATGCACAAGAACGTTTAGAAACCATGATACATACTGCTCCGAATAAATGGCATGATTGCGCTGAATGTTTGGTGTGAAAAAAGCCGTACGTCTAGCTTACCCCATGTTCCTTCTTAAAGTTGTATTGCTTTAATACGGCGAGTAATAACTGGGTTCAAATCCCAAACACCTGATGGAGAAGACATTAGAAAATGGATTATCTCAGTAGAACTCGTGTGGAGGACATTAGATAGCATGTTATTTCGATAGACCTAATTCGTTCATAATCCTATATGGAAGACCAGTCGCCATTATCGGGTGCTGTGTGTTCCACATACATCCGACTTAGAACAAGAACTTATCGGAAAACGACAGAGGTCAATTCCACTTTATTTGCAACTAGCTGTCACCATCAACCTGTTATTAGAAACATCCCTAAAGGAGAATTTATTAGGGCTAAAAGGAACTGTGCAAATCCAACACATTTTCAGGAAGAATGTAACCTGCTGTCGACTAGATTCAAGGCCAGAGGGTACTCCACCAAATGCATCAAAGCGGCTCAAAATAAAGCACAAGCCATACCAAAAGTACTTACCCTAACACAAAAGGAGAAGCCCATACAAGATAATAAAATACAGTTTATCACAACCTATTGCACTAACAACCGGGAAATTGGGAGAATCCTCAAGAAAAATTGGTACTTACTCAAACTCGACCCTCACATAGGAGATTTCATACATGAACATCCCACCATCATCTACGTAGAGCAAGAACACTGCGCTGAAGCTTAAGTCCCTCCTTGTTACCAGAAAAGGAAAAAACAAAAGCACTGACCTGGTTAGAGGACATAAGACCAGGTTTTCGAAAATGTGGCACTTGCACGATGTGCAAATATGCAATAAATAGCACTGAGACGTTCAAAGATCTCCATGGCACTGAACTAAAAATCAAGAATCAAGGAACAAATCAATTGTAGGACAAAACATGTGATTTATGCGATTTTTTTTTTTGTGTGTGCAAACAAATCTATATCGGGAGTACAATTAGAGAGCTACGAATCAGGATCAGAGAACATTTGTCGGCAGTCAAGATAAAAACCTACCCCTAGCAGAGCATTGGCAGAAATCACATCAACTGGAGGATAAAAGAGACATTCGATTTATTGGACTAAAGAAAGTAGTTTTGGGGCCAAGGGGCGGTAATCAAGAATTGCTTCTCCGTCGAGAAGAAGCCAAACAAATCTGCCGCTTCAAAAGTGTAAATTTAGGCCTCAACACGGACAATGAGATGGCCTATTTTCTGTAAATGTTAGAGTTAACTTTCTGTAAAATTTAAAATGTTAAAATCTAAAAATTTTAAACACTTACCATTTACACACATTTTTACATTATGCGTAATACTTACAAGTTGCCAAATTACTACTATCATAAGACATCATTTATAAATAATATGAGTAGATTGAGTTCTCACGGTCACAAGCATAGAATTGGATTCAAGTACATACGTTAGATATACAAATGTTTTGCACACACTATTGCTGGATCAGACCGGCAATGTTCCACAGGAAAATTTAAGTGCGAAACTGTAGACTTAATTTCCCACAAGACACCATTAAGGAAACAAAAGTGTTATTTAAAATTACGAACGTAATATAGAACTACTTATCAACGTGTCTTGTAAGTCATGCAATGTCAGGAACTAAGATTTAGGGTCCACATGCATCATATGCATATGGAAATCGTGTACGTCATAAGTGACTATCACGGTAGATATATATATAATCTTTTTTTAATTGAAAGGGGTGATTTTTGCAACCATATTGAGTCAGGTCTAGTAAAAAGAGACGTGCCTATAATCGTTAAGAGAATTAGAACACAGCCAACCCTGCAGGTAGAATACACAGCCTTGCATACATTTTAGATCTTCCAATATGGCCGCTGCCGTAGACTAGGGAGCAACGAAAGCAATGATGGACTTAGTTTCCATGACAACCCGCATATCAACACAGACCACAGGGGCTCCGCCATCATCTCTTGTTCTACGCGGGACGCGCAAACGTGACTTTGCAGGTAAACCCTTGGGGGGGACCACCAGAACCCACCCATGTTTTTCAGCCAATCGCACTCTGATGCGCGGCTCAAATCGAATGCACGGAGGCATACATATTTTTCAATTTATTCGTTTTTGGGTGTTAAAGCACACCTCTTCGGCATTAAGAACATGACTAGCTTTACAATCGGAGGCTTAAAATCATGTACATAGAATAGTAAAGACTGTACTATATTATTTTACGAACAAAACATGGCCCTATAGAATTTATAATTCTGGCTGCATTTGTGGGTATCTAAGCGCGGGCACCTGCATGAGCTACATAAGCACAGGATGTATGTGGAACACACAGCACCCGATAATGGCGACTGGTCTTCCATATAGGATTATGAACGAATAAGGTCTATCGAAATAACATGCTATCTAATGTCCTCCACACGAGGATTTGAACCCAGTTATTACTCGCCGTATTAAAGCAATACGACTTTAAGAAGGAACATGGGGTAAGCTAGACGTACGGCTTTTTTCACACCAAACATTCAGCGCAATCATGCCATTTATTCGGAGCAGTATGTATCATGGTTTCTAACCGTTCTTGTGCATTATTTGTCATCTTTTGTGTTTATCACATAATCTGGATTGATTATACACTTTCGATTTACTTTAAATTTGGTTTGGGTTCAATGATTGCGTATAAATCATTGTTAACATCATATTTTATATCTTTTCTTTTTTATTTATTTTCTTGTTTTCATTTGTTATTGTTGATCTGGTCTAATTAGACCTGCCCTGAATTGAGAAAGGCACTTTTGCCGAAACACGTGTCATGCTTAAAGGGCAACTGTAAATAAATACACCAGCATTGGACTATCGTTTGGTACTTATTTATTTTGGCGCAGTAATAAGGTGTGCCTCAAGTCACTTCTCCTGCAATTATAACAAACGGAGTAGAGGAACTCTATGTCTCCGTCTTGGGACACACCAATGCGACAGTCTAACCAGACATAAGAAATAGGTTGCAGTGGCATTAGTTGATATCAACCAAAAAGTTCCTCACACACTCACTCCTGGAAATGTTACCCTCACCATGTGTAAATATAAATTCGGAGCTGCCCATGGAATAATTTGCCAATCTTTGCGATTTTTTAATGGTGACCAATAACCCAGCAGATGGTCTACCTCGGTGGGAGTTCTTAGCAGGATGCAAGATGATAGTATAGCCCTCCCACACAGGTTTTTGCGTTAACCATGTTTCTTGCAATACTACAATATCATGTAGTGCAAGAAAATCTGCACTTGAACCTAATAAGTGCATAAAACTGCAGATATTCCAACTTGCTAAGGATATGGCACTCTTCTGAGTTGGCAAGATCGGTTACAATTGAAAATCGTAAACCTCACTCTGAGACTGATAATCTTTGCATTGCTTCATTCTGTTAAGTTTCAAATTGTCTTGAATACTCAGTGTTTTATCACACAAAGGGAATGTAGAGTTCTTTACATGTTTCTGTTGTTATGACCATTAATCACTGTTGGATCTTGGGCTGGCACGAATCCCAAGGCAAATAGTTCCATTCGCGATTGCCAAAGTGGTTTTCTTACTACGTTTGACAATAGCCATAAACGCACTATAGACAAATCGTCATCATTAAGAAAGTCCACTTTTTCGATGTCCGTAGAACTAACCTCTTGCAAACTTCTGATGTCTTGGAAGATTGCCAGAACAATCTTTCTATTTAGAACGTATGAGGTGAATGGAGCAGCTTATGTATGCTTGGACAAATTTTGAACTTGTGTATTGCTACCTCACATGTTTACGCTTGATTCAATGTTCACAATCTGAAACTGCTGATTTTTCTGACTGCGAGGTCCAGGATCGAATTGTACCTGTTTCGCACGAACATTGGTGCCGGACTGTTGCATGGATTCAAGGCTTCCAATGGGCATTTGATTTGAAGTGACATAATCTTCTACCGCTTTTGCAATTTGCACTTTAGTATCTTTTGCATTATTGGTCGTTGACTGATTTATTCTGTGGGTTGGTGTGATGGGTTGGTGTGATATCAGTAGGCAATAGGATTGTCTTTAATTCACAACACTCTAGTGAGGTCAGTGATGAACACGCTTCATTACTCGCATCAGTCCTTATATCACCCCTAGATGTTATAGCAGACAACCTATGACATCAGTTTGGCACAAAGCAGATTGAGTTAAAAGAGAGTGATGTTCGTATGAGTTTGTCAATGTCAGCTGAGATCTTCCTGACTTCCTGATTATAAGACATTTGTTCTTTAGAATGATTACAAGTGTGCTCAATAGCATTAGTTGACATCAATACTGCTGGTCTTAGGTCAGACCACAAAACTGAAGAATCAGTCTCTGAAATAGCACCTGCCAAGGCCGTATCAGACTTAGAGAAGTTCTGTGTTGAAATAGAAGTGACACACACTTGTAATTTCATGTACTTTATATCAGATAGAATTATATCTTGTGCTCATTGATCTTTTTCAGCTAGAGGCACCACATTTTTGGGCAGATCACTTAGTTTGTGAGAGGGTTCCAGGGTTCCCACAGAGTTGCCCGATTGAGGCGTGATGTTGTCATATGATGCTGTAATAGCAGTCACCAAGTCATTCAGTGGGGGATAATCACTCACCTGGTTTATCTGAGAACCAGAGGCATCGCTTTTGTTTGCTGCCATGTTCCTATATTTAGATAGTGCAGCACGAGTTAGACTAGCAGGTTTATTTTTAGGAGCAATTCTCTTGACAAATTGTTTGATGCTGACTCTGGCTCGTGGCAGGACACCCTTCTGATTCTTGGTTTTCTTTTCCCCCACATTAGGCATCTCTCGAGTTTCCTTTTTTGATTTGGTTGTCAAACAAATTATATGTTGCTGCAGACACAGAGACAAGCTCTTCTACAACATGATTACTCGCACATGCATTTTCCAAAACAATTGGCACACATTGGAGTGGGATATTTGTAATTTCAGGTGCAAGCGAGCAAGCTCCACCCTGTTTTACAGACCACTTTTCATTTACAATTTCAATCATCCAGAGTACAATCTGGTCTATTTGTTTTGTTTGGTGATTTTCAATCTAGAGTTTCAAATAGTTTTGTGAGTGACACAATCGTCATATGCATGGCATTCAAAGTAATCTCTAGTAGAAAAGAATGAGACTTAAACGGTGTTACTGGTAGCAGATATGGCACCTCCGATTGTCTTCTTGACTGTTATGTTCGAGGTTGGAGACAAGGGGAAAACGATGCAGCATCCTGAATGGGGTTTCCAAACAAACTTGGTGATTGATAGAGACTATCAACCTCCGAGTCAATAAGGGAAGAAGATGCAATAATGGAAATATTTTTGACAAATTGATCCCGGCCATCTAGTAAAGCCTGGGTGTCGGGTATTGTCAAAATCATATCCGCCACTGAGGTAGTGCTCTGGTGCAAATGAACCAATTGCTAATACAGGAGGTTGTAAATCAACTAATTCCTCATGGTAGTTTAGATCAACCACAGATGTTGTTGTGTTAGGAATTGGCATCCACTGTCCGTCCACCAGCATCATCTGGGTGTCAGAAATAGATGCATTAAGTGGTTTGCAGCTCTCCAAGTCCATTTCTTTTCGCATTGGCGATTTGATTCGCATCACACATTTGTGATTAGTTAATCGGGTCCAGACATGGTTTACAAAAGTCTTGAATGTCTACTGCACAAGCCTTTTTGTCTTGTGCGAATCGTGCCTGGCCAAGCAGTTTGCATTTGCAAACGTTGCCGGAGATGGTCTTAAAGGAGTTGATTTAAGAACCACTGAGGCACGATAAACTACCATGTTTGGCATCCCGGATTTCAGAGAATCTGGAACGTGTGTCATGAAACGGGCACAAGCAATTTGATGGTTTATGCAAATAAGCACAGTGAGTTATGCAGAAAAAACCTCAGTTATATCACTAAAAGTAAATGCACGAAAACCCAAACACACGCCTCCTCGGGTGCTCAAAGAGGTAGCTCCATAGTCGCAACCAAAGGAGTAAAGCCGCTGGCAGCTGCTCCGAAACTCTGACGCTTCAAGCAAAATCCACGGACACTAGAAGGCAGTTCCCAGTGTAGTGAAACTCCAATGACTTCTACGGCTGTTCAAAGAGCTAAAGCTCCGCAGTCACAACTGAAAAATGGAAGTTAGGGCTGGTGTGAAAGGTCTTGTTGATGATCCGATATTAGTTGGTTTCACACGTTAGGCTAGCGTGATGCAGTAATTTTTTAACAATGTTGTTCGTAAATGCAAGAGTTTTTTTCTCAAGGACCCATAGTTCAGCAGTAAAGATGGTCAACTGGTAGCTAGTCCAATGACCACGCTGTTTTCAATTACTCGTCTCATGTGCTGGGATCATTATTAAATTGAATATCAATTGGAGGAATTAGTGCAGCGCTTACCAACTCAGCGTGATATGAATCGGGCTCCACTCACCGTCCACAAGACACACTGCTCGCACACCGCGCAGCGTTTTTGAAGGCGAGTCTTTGAATTGGTGGTGATAGGAGGACAAGAGGACCTGAGCACTTGATATGAAGCAATAGTCAAAACGCAAAGCAGAGCTGAAGCAAGACTTTCCTCCAGTTATCCACAAGACACACTGCTCACACGCCGCACAGCACTCCGCAGTATTTTTGAAGGCGAGTCCTTGAATTGCTGGTGATAGAAAGAGGACAAGAGAACTTGAGGACTTGAGATGAAGCTAATAGTCCAAACGCATTGCAGAGTTGAGGCAAGACCTCCCTCCAGTTATCCACAAGACACACTGCTCACACATCACTTTCTTGCTTTGTCCACTGCCATTGTCTACTCAGAGGGAGCCTCTGGAACACCAAACTCTAGAGCATTTTCTGCCCATCTGATTAAACTTTCATTTCTCTCTAATGCCAGGCAAAACTTACCCCAGGGTGCATCGATTCTATTCATCAAGGCCTGATGATAGTGAGTTTGAACTGAAGAACAAACTAGCGCATCTTGCTTTTTTGCTTCCACAGATGAGGCTCTGTAGGCATAGGTTTGTGTGGAAGGAAATGACGCAGTGTGGGTTTCTGAGCAATGGAAGAGGGTTTTATTAAATAATTATAAACTTGGATGTCTCCCTTATTGGCTGTCCTCTTTCTTCTTTTGTGGCTATGTCTGTCTCATTTGTTCTCATTGAGTTGATTAGGCCTCTTTTGTTTTGGGCTAAAGTCCATCTGCAAGTGCCAGCCTTTTCTCAAAGTATCTGGCTCTTGGAAGTACACGAAAAATATACATTCCCCTAATAATAATTATCTTTGACAAGGCTGTCAACACTGGGGTTATGCTGAAAAACAATATATTGAATTAAATTCAGTCGCTAGGAACTCTGCAATAATGAAAGCTTCAAACTTTAGGTCACGCTTTAGCTCTCTTGCCATTTTACACAATTCTCGCTGCCTTAACTATGACAAATGAATACTAAATGCTGTAGTATTTATCCAGCACACACTCGGAAGCCAATTGAGAAAACCAAAGCACTATTCTACCTCTTAGGCTTCCCATGTAAATATGCCAAACACTTTTTTGCTGCCCAAAAAGTACATTGAGAAGCGTAACATTTGATACAGAAAACCGAGGTCTGTTCCACAAGAAATGAACTTATGCATATCTTGCCTCTCATCATAGTCTTCCATTATGAAAATATCGTGTGATCAAGAGTAAAGGGGGAGTTTGTCCTTAAGACATCTTGCACAGTTACTCCACCATGTTCACCTTAAAGTTGGGGCTCTTGTTCTTGCTCAGGTGATTTGATTGAGAGGCTCTAGTTTCAATAGCTCTGTTCACTCCCTTTCTATAGAAGCAGAGTATCTGCTTTGTTGATGACATACTGGTCAGCTTTACTTACAAAGCCAGAGGGACTCTCAAACGCCATCCGTAATCCCCTCAAAATATCCCAACCACCATACTCTTTTCATCCTTTGGTTCCACTTCTCTAAAGCTACTGTTCTTTTGCCCAAATGCCTCAACTTGCCATACTACTTGAAAACACTTTGTTCTCTCAATTGTAATGCAAACTGGAATCCTTTGAAGTGTTGACTACTGTCTCACCATCTGAGATCTTCTGGTCCAGAGCAGAACTGAGCTTCCTTTACAACCCATGAAAATTCATCAGGGGCGACATGCATGCATTTTCCTTCTTTCGAATCATCAGACACGTTTGTAATTGGACATTTTCCTGATGGTCCCCTGCTCCACCAGCTAGCTTGACTCATGGTAATTCACAGAGAGGACCGAGACAGGTGTGCCAAAATTCTGTAAGCAGATCCACTAGAAAGACTAATTAGTTGTGGTAAAACTGTCTTTTCTTACCGGAAATTAAACTTTGCTTGTGGTTGCTCGCTTCTTACCCAGTTTCTTCTGTTGTGGTATACTTGTGAAAAATGCTGGCAATGCCCTGACCTAAACCTTCCCCGAGAAAACACATCTGATGCACTGTTTACAGTTGGAAAGACACCCCTGACAAGTCCGTCTAAAAACGTACATGGAAAACCTTTCATGAATGCTGTTGAATGCCACCAGAGATGTTGCCTTATTTTTCAAGAGCAGATGGCTGTAGACCAACCAGAGCCTTAAAGAACTCGGTCTGCCTTATCAACTGCCCAGCCACTTCAGCAAATTGTTGGAGTGCCTTTTGGGAGGAGGGATGGAGATGATTTGGTGCACTTGTTGTTCTGTCTCCTCTATATAAGGGTACTGAAAAACTGAGCAGGACAAGCAGCAGACACCTGCAGCGATGTGTACAGGAAAGGTGCCCATGAATGTGTCTGTAAACAGTGGGTGTAATAAATACTCCAACAGCCAAAGAAAAAAAACAAGGTAATTGGCACAAGGAGCAACAGCGAAATCCTGCAGAAAGGTGGTTTAGTTTAGTGCTGCTTATAAAATAATTGTGTTGTCATCGGTTTTGATGTGTTCATTGTTTAAGAAAGCAATAAGAGGCTTGATATCTGCCTTTGTTCCCTGCAGTAAAATGTAAAATTTTGATGTTGCAGCAGGTCTGCTATTTTGAGTCTTCATCACCTTTTAATGATGTAATATCAGACTAACCAAGCAGCTAGCGCTGTACTGCTTCTGGTTAGTAAGAGGTGGCATCACATCTTCAATAAACACTAGCAATTGCTTATCTGTGTTGCTGTTAATGATTTAATAACCGGTTTCTATTGGTATGGTTCGGTGGGGTTGTAGAACGTATTCCAGTTTTCTACGCTTTTTGGTTTATCTTGAATATTCTACGGTATAGTGCTTCTTGCATGAAGAATCCATATGTACTGGAAACTGAGGACTGCTTAGCCTCGAATGCTCACTCCTGTCTGTGCTACTCTGACATCACTGTGCTTGTCTTTTTTTGTCTCTGCTTTCTCATTATGCCATTGGCAAGGAGTTGAGGAATTAGTCCATTACTTCTGTGATACAGCGTGGTACAGTACAATTTCCAATTTCTCCTACCTCCTTTTCCCTCATCACAATTATGGTGTACTCCCTGCATGATGCACGCATGTATGTTAAGCGCCTTGCATGCAGTACAGTCATGCTTCAGTATCTCATAATACAGTTTTATTCTCTCGGTTTACCCATTAAGTGCGATCATTACTTTTTCAGGGACGTTCTTCGGTGGAATACAGTGAGTCCTAAATGTATTTGTCTCCCCCAAAGTATGTCAACTGTGGAGGCACACACACCCCGAACACCTTTAAGTGTGAATGTAAATTATATGTACAAAGTGTAAACTCCTAAATGGCTGTGTTTTCCGAGGCACAGGTATTTCAAGCCGCAGATACCACCACTGCTCGGTTCCAGTTCTGAGCCAGAATAGGAAATTGAAAGTCACATTTGATAGTCCCTTACGCTGTGTCTTTTTATATGGGTGATATGGGAAAGCCCCATTTAAGTGTATGCACATACAATCTTTGCTCCCTTGAATTGTGAAGTGCGACCGTGTTTATCTGGGGTTTTATTTTATTTATTTTTTTATTTAAATTGTGAAATGTTTTCAAAATGAACAAACCTTACAAACACACTAATAAAAGATCACAAAATACATACAAACTATATAACCACTCTAAAATGTAGGAACAAAGTTATAATTCAAAAAATCATTAGAGATATATATATATATATATATATATATATATATATATATATATATATATATATATATATATATATATATATATATAATTTGTGCAAGTGTGTTTGTATGTCCGCGGGATGGCTCCAGCCCCCTAACAGTTGGTAGGCTGCGATTTTGGCCCAAGGCCGGCATACCAGTCTGGGGTGTACTGGCGATGGTGAAATGTGACCAACCCACCCAAGATGGTGAAACAGAGTGGCTGATTAATCAGTCCAAGTATGAGGAAAGTATTACCTGTTGCCAGCCAATTGCCAATCTTTTATTCTCCTGCAGGAAAAGTGATCAATTAAACAGCAGAGAACGCTTAATCTCCCTGACAGCTACTTTCTTCCACAATAAAAAGTACTGTTTGAAATGCATGCATTACATGCACAATGCTTTTTTTTTTTTACAAACTTCTTTAACCAATTACTTTACAGTGATGAAAATCAAGACAAAATATTGCGAAACAACTCCTCATGATGAGCAGTTGCTCAACCTCTTTCCTGTCTAGTTAATATATGTTCTTAGAAACCCATAGCAGCCAATGTTAAGCATTATACACTTATCAATCGTCTCGAAAGCTGCTGTCTTTAATCTTTCCAAATTATTTACATATATACCCAAGAATCTTACACAAAATGCATCTAGTTGATTTCAATTAGATATTTGAATTTCTTGTTCATTGTGTTTGTTACATTGTCTGCAGACTCTTAAGCTCTTTGCTAATATGAATCATCAGACTGACTATTTCCAAAGTCTGTAGTCCGTTCATTCTCATCTCAATGAATTTTCAACTTTTTGTTATATATGGCTAACTATAAACAGGTATGCGCTTTAAATATTCTTTACACAGAGATTTGAAAGTTCGGTTTTGCAAATTGGTTTCACAATTCCATAAAGCAGCTTTACACTTAACTCTATTATTAATTGTGACTGTAGGTTCCAATCCAGTTCCCAAGTGATAGTTTTAAAAAAAATCGTGTCCACGAAGCTACTCCTCTACACCCACACGCCCATCAAAGCTTTTCTCTAGGGATGTAATCAAAATGCCATTCTTCCTTCAACTGAAGCATACATATTTTTAGAGTAAAAAATGCCTTTTCTAATAGAAGGTACAGTAGCTACAGCCAAAATACCAATATCACAACACCTATATTTCACTAGGGTCCCATTTAGGAGACCAAGTGCACAACACCAAAATGTGTCTACCATTTTATTGTACCATGAGCTGTTTCAATTTAGTCTTGCCTCCATCCCATACATTATCATTGGACATCATTTTTGCATATAAGCCGCCATCAAAGGCTTTCAAGAGTGAGCTACATTAATTCTATCAAAAACCTGTTAATGCCTGGTAGACGTTTGCTTTCTTTCCTTTTGTTTATTTCTTTCATACTTGAGATGTTCTGATAGCAATTTTCTTGAACGCATTCAATAATGTCTGTCCCAATTTTCCAAATAGCATTTCTTAAATTTTTCTTACTGAAGAAAATCACAACTTTCGGTTTTTGATAGTTATCTTTAGATGTTTCTTTTGAGAGTATACCTGATTAACGTTAAGAGATCTTTGAAAAACGATTTTTTGTATGATCCATAAGAACTGCTTCGACTGAGTACGCTAACCATCCGATGTGTTCCAAGCGCATCTTAGGCAGCACCTTGTGAACAGTTTCTAAAACCGCTGGCAAGTCTGATGAATAAAGATTAAAAGGAAATGGGGCCAGCATATGTCTCTGCTGCAGCCCACTTTTTCTCCAAACTAACAAAGTAGTAACTGTGCCCACATGTATTTTTGCAAAGGTGTTTTCTTGGAAAAACATTAAGGGGGTAATTCATAGAATTCAGCGCACAAGTGGCGCACGCGGCTGGCGCACAGTGTGCGCATGCGAATCCCTGCGCCAGCCGCGTGCGCTAAAGTCCATTTCCGCGCACAGCGTATTCATGGATTCCAGCCACCAAAACCAGCCGTGGCGCACAGTGGCGCAGCGACCCTGCAGCAGCGCCAGTTACGCCCCCAAGAACGCCTCTCGCGCAGGGAAAAGCCATCAATATACCCAATCCAGCGCAAAGGGCTGCGCTAACCCTGTACCAGCACAGCAAGCGGGCTACGTGTATCACTGGGGTGCGCGGGAAGTACCTCACGCGATTCCATCAGGGTACGTGTATTTCAGGGTCCAGGGGAAGTTACACACGCGATTTCAGCAGGGTACATGTATTTCAGGGGTGCGCAGGAATTTCCACACGCGATTGGGCCCGTGCGAGCAGGGTACGCGTATCTCAGGGGTGCGCGGGAAGTTCCACACGCGATTCCATCAGGGTACGTGTATTTCAGGGTGCGGGGGGAGTTTCACACGCGAAATCAGCAGGGTACGTGTATTTCAGGGTGCAGGGGAAGTTCCACACGCGATATCAGCAGGGTACGTGTATTTCGGGGTGCGCGTGAAGTTCCACACGCGATATCAGCAGGGTACGTGTATTTCAGGGGTGCGCGTGAAGTTCCACACGCGATATCAGCAGGGTACGTGTATTTCAGGGTGCAGGGGAAGTTACACACGCGATTTCAGCAGGGTACGTGTATTTCAGGGGTGCGCGGGAATTTCCACACGCGATTGGGCCCGTGCGAGCAGGGTACGCGTATCTCAGGGGTGCGCGGGAAGTTCCACACACGATTCCATCAGGGTACGTGTATTTCGGGGTGCGGGGGAAGTTTAACACGCGAAATCAGCAGGGGTACATGTATTTCAGGGGTGCGCGTGAAGTTCCACACGCGATATCAGCAGGGTACGTGTATTTCAGGGTGCAGGGGAAGTTACACACGCGATATCAGCAGGGTACGTGTATTTTGGGGTGCGGGGGAAGTTTCACACGCGAAATCAGCAGGGTACGTGTATTTCAGGGGTGCGCCTGAAGTTTCACACGCAAAATCAGCAGGGTACGTGTATTTCAGGGTGCAGGGGAAGTTACACACGCGATTTCAGCAGGGTACGTGTATTTCGGGGTGCGCGTGAAGTTCCACACGCGATATCAGCAGGGTACGTGTATTTCGGGGTGCGCGTGAAGTTCCACACGCGATATCAGCAGGGTACGTGTATTTCAGGGTGCAGGGGAAGTTACACACGCGATTTCAGCAGGGTACGTGTATTTCAGGGGTGCGCGTGAAGTTCCACACGCGATATCAGCAGGGTACGTGTATTTCAGGGGTGCGCGTGAAGTTCCACACGCGATATCAGCAGGGTACTTGTATTTCAGGGGTGCGCGGGAATTTCCACACGTGATTGGGCCCGTGCGAGCAGGGTACGCGTATCTCAGGGGTGCGCGGGAAGTTCCACACACGATTCCATCAGGGTACGTGTATTTCAGGGTGCGGGGGAAGTTTCACACGCGAAATCAGCAGGGTACGTCTATTTCAGGGTGCAGGGGAAGTTAGACACGCGATTTCAGCAGGGTACGTGTATTTCAGGGGTGCGCGGGAAGTTCCACACGCGATTCCATCAGGGTACGTGTATTACAGGGGTGCGCGGGGAGCACCACACGTGAATTGCACGTGTGGGTCCTCCCAGGTGTTCCCTCTACACCCTCCACGGCCCCTGCAGGTGGCTCACACCACAGGGGCCTACCCTGCACATGTCCTGCAGGCACCCCATCCACCATGGCCATGCCCCCCAGCCAACCCACATGTCAACTTGCACTACTGCCCACCAACGCATGTCCCCCTGCACCCCCAGCCACCAGGGGCACCCTCCACAGGCCCCCACCCATGTCCAACTCATGTTCCCCACCCCCCCACCCCCCAGCACTGTGGGGCACCTGCCAGCAGGCCCCCACCCATGTCCAACTCAAGTTCCCCACCACCCAGCACTGTGGGGCACCTGCCAGCAGGCCCCCACCCATGTCCAACTCATGTCTCCCACCACCCCCACCCCCCAGAACTGTGGGGCACCTGCCAGCAGGCCCCCACCCATGTCCAACTCATGTCTCCCACCACCCCCACCCCCCAGCACTGTGGGGCACCTGCCAGCAGGCCCCCACCCATGTCCAACTCATGTTCCCCATCCCCCCACCCCCCAGCACTGTGGGGCACCTGCCAGCAGGCCCCCACCCATGTCCAACTCATGTCTCCCACCACCCCCACCCCCCAGCACTGTGGGGCACCCACCACCAGGCCCCCACCCATGCCCCCCTGCACCTGGGTCCCACCAATCCCCAATCATGTCCGTAATGGCCATCCTCCCCTGCCAAAAGGCCCAACCAACTATCACATCCACCCACATATCAAAGGCAATGACATGTTACACACCCAATGTAAATAATGCAAATGAACACATGTCTGTCACACACAATGGCTGCAAGTGAATGTTAAGACACCCAACATGACATGCATGAAAGCAATGAGATGATACGACACATTGAAGGATGAAAATAAAAATGTATTTAAAATCAACTTGAATGGAAATGAAATGAGAAAAACCACAAAGCAAAACAACCAAAGGAAGAAGAATGTCCATGAAAAAAATCCAAAAAATAGAAAAATCCATTGAAGAACTATTTACAAGATAATCCCGGGTCCATGAGCCCAACCAAATGAAACCTAACTAAAAACTGAACTACATACAAAAATGTGGCGCATTGTCCAATCGCAACCAAATAAAAAAAAAAAATAAAGGAAACCTAACACTAACTATATAACTATATACAAAGGCGGCAGCAAGTCCAGCGGCTCACTCCGTGGTGTTCCGGGCCAGGGCATCATCGAACTCCTGTTCGATGTCCCGGAGGCGGTCCTGTTCCATGTCCCCGAGGGTCCGCAGGGACGACGCCGTCTCCTCCTCCAACCCCCTGCGGATTGCCTCGATGCACTCGGCCCGCCTCAGGGCCCTCCGCATGGAGTTCTCCGCCCTGACCATTGTGAGCCGCGCCTCTTCCGCCTGCCGCCGCTCCGCACCTATGTGCTGGCCCAACCGCTGCCACACGGAAGACACTTCCTGTCCTGGGTCCTCCTGCCCTCCGGCCGATGCCTGCCCCTCCGATGTTGATGGCCCCGAGCCATGATGCCTCCCACGTTGACTCCGCTGCTGCCTCCGACGCCACTGCCTCTGCCAGCACGACGGCATCCAGGCTGATGGAATCCACCGATGCCGTCGTGCACGTGCCCTGCCTGATGATGCCGGCACATCCTCCATCTGCTGGGGTACAGTTGCTGTGGTGTCCACCCCTGCTGGACCTCTGACTCCCGACTCTGGCAGGGATGGGATCCCCACCGAGCTGGCTGCATTGGTCAAGGCAGGTCCACAGGGGGCCCTGGTGGCATCTGGGCCGGAAGACGGCAAGGAGAACGACTGGCGTATAGTCTCCACAGAGGAGGAGAGGGCCGCCAGATTGGCCGACACATGCAGGAAACCCCCGAACATGGACGATCCCAATTGGGCCACGTCGGCACGGTGCTCTTCGTGATGACGTGCGTGCTCCTCCTGGGAAGCACGCACGGCATCACGAATCACAGCCGTGCGTATCGCGACCCCAATCAGGACCTTCTCCATACGGCCAGGGGTCCCCTCGTCCGCAGGTGGAGGGGAGTCAGATGACATGGACATCCCCTCTACCTGCGGACGGGCCTGGGACGCGGCATCCCTGCTGGTGCATGGTGGTGCACCCACAGGGTCAGGGACAGCGACATGCACAGGCCCCTCCACGGTGACCTGTGCTGCCTCCTGCCCCTGCCCCTGGACTGCACCACTTGCACCAGCAGGGATGCCCCCACCAGGCCCCATGTGCGCCTCAGTGGCGGCCTCCTCCTCCTCTGTGGAAACCACCAACCTGGATGGCTCCTCACCGTCTTCCGCCGTAGCAGGCCCCTGTGGGGGCTCACCCACCCCTTCCGCTGCAGCCGTGGGGGCATCCCCGCCGCCTTGCTCCACAGCGCCGTCTCCGCCCTCTTCTTCACTAGCCGCTGCGTAGAGGGAGACATAGAACACAAGCATCAGGGTACTGTACAATGGTCCCCTAGACAGGAAGCAATAGCAGATGAGTGCCACTGTCAAAGTACACTTCCATCATGTCCCTCCACAACACATGTCAGTCCAGGCAAAACACACACAGTGACAGTCATGGTGCATGCCATGTACAATGGACTCTCGAAACATACAATGTAATGGAACTCACATGCATCATGGGTCATGCCTATCGCATGCACACACTTCACCTCAGTCACATCCATCTGGCCCCATACACCCCAATCACAGTGGATACAAGGATGACTAGGCTGCATCAGTGAATCTGTACATTGTCACAGACATGTGTCATGCATCCATGGCATTCACAAGTCACAGACACGCAGGTCAGGCACACAGACATGGATACCATATATGTACCTGGCATCAGCACCCATCCCTCACCCCCACCCATGTCCAGGAACAGAGACTGCCATGCTCTCATGTGTAAAATCTGCATAGGGCTCCCCATGTCGCATTTAAACACATGCAACAACCGTGCGGTTCACATATTACTGGTCGCACATGCATTACCATGATGTCCCTGCACACATACATGCGTACATGGCCTATGTCACACATACAGGCAAGTATCAGACAACCAGCACACTGCAACATGCCCTGTCTCACACAGCAATGCTTGGCCACTTACCGCTCAACTCCAGACGGGTCTCCCTCTCAAGGACCTGGGCGTGGAGCGCTGGGTGTACGCGTTCCAGGCCCCTCATCTGGATGGAACTCATGCGGCCCCGGCACCCCTCCACGAGGCGCCGGGCCTTTATGAGGGTCCTGGACCTCAAGTCCTCCCAGCGCTTCTTGACCTTCTGGATGGTGCGGGTTGCCACCCCCTCCGCGTTGATGGCAACCACACAGTCGGCCCAGATCCTCTCCCGTCCTTCCTTGTTGGCGCGGGACGATCCGAAGAGGGCATCATACTGCCCCAGGACTTGCTCCACCAGGACACCAACTTCGGTGGCAGTGAAGCTGGTGCCCCTCTGCCCCTCTGGCCGGGGGTTGCCACTGGTGCCAGATGTGGATGTGCCCGACATGGCAACCCCAGGGGCAGGAGTGGGTGGGCAACTGGGTCCTGGGGCTGGGCTGTGGAGCGATGTTTATCCGAGTCGGGAGTCTTCTGTTCCAGCAGGGGTGGACACAGCAACTGGACCCCTGAAGATGGCTGATGTGCAGGCACCAAATGGCAGGGCACGGTGGCAGCAGGCAGCAGCAGATGGCACGTGGGAGGCTGCTCGGGGCACTGGGGGGCAGTAATTCGGCCTTCTGGGCAGGAGCGTGGTCTTCCGTGTGTTTTCGCGTGGCCAGCTTGATACGGAGTGATTTGGCACGTGAAAATCCTGCACGTCAGCGTGAAAATCGAGGAAAGGCCCTTAGCGCGTAAGCGTGTCAGCACGCGTACGCGATTTCATTGGACCAAAGGCCCTTACAGCGTAAGCGCGTCTGTGACGTTTTGCGCACGGGCGTTGCCCTGGCAGCGCTTGGAGATCCCGCGTGCCTTTACACTGTTCTGTATGTGCTTTTCGTGCGGTGCGTGTGTTTTCCATCCGTTGGGGTTCACACGCTATTACTTCACAGCGGGTGTTGGCTACGCGTTCTTCTACACGCAAGGCAGACAGTGAGTGGTACCCCGCTCCCCCAGGCCCGATCGCGTGATAAACTTCACGCGAACCCCTGATATACACGTAGCCCGCTCCCCCAGGCCCGATCGCGTGAAAAACTTCATGCGAACCCCTGATATACACATAGCCCGCTCCCCCAGGCCCGATCGCGTGAAAAACTTCACGCGAACCCCTGATATACACGTAGCCCGCTCCCCCAGGCCCGATCGCGTGAGAAACTTCACGCGAACCCCTGATATACACGTAGCCCGCTCCCCAGGCCCGATCGCGTGAAAAAGTTCACGCGCACCCCCGAACTACACGTACCCCGCTCAATCGCATGTGTAACTTCCCGCACACCCCCGATATACACGTGCCACGCTCGCACAGGCCCAATTGCTGTATGTTGCCACTTTTGTAATGCGCAGGGACGCTACCGCCTTCCTTCGTGTGGCGGACGTGTTTCGGCTTGTGCGTGTCTTTGGCTGTGCGTGGCTTTGCCCTATTCGATTCCATGAATACGTGTGGTTCGAGTACGTGTGGGCGTTCCGTCTGCTTCCCTGCAGTACATCCCCAGTTACGCCCTTATTTTCGCGCGTTTTTCCCCATTCCGCGCGTTACGCCCCGTGTTCCGCCCACTTTCTGGTGTACGCGCCGAGGTTGTGCGCTTTCACTGTGCGCGTCGGGCACGCCTTTCGGGATGTTGCAGTGACTTGTGCGCCATGCACGGGTTTGGCGCACATCCCGAGGTGTACACGCGCAGGGACTTCCATGGATCGCACGCGTGCGCCTGTTTTTTTCCGCTTGCGCCTGCTTGCGCGAAGATTTTCCGCGCACGTTTGTTCCATGAATCGGCCCCTAAATGTAATCACCATGTTTCTAGACTATTATAGTCTCAGTAACTCCATGAGCACCGGCTGGGCTTTTAATGATATATTATGCTTGCACGGTGCATACTTTGCAAACTGCCTTCATAAAGTGTGATGTGCCCATTGGATAGTTGTATTGGTTTACTACCAAACCGCTTGAGGGATTTGGTCTAGTCTGCAAATATGTTGTATAATGGCAATGCAGACAGTGTGGTTGGTTGATTATGTGATATTTATGGAATGTATTTAAAAAAAATATATATTTCGACTTCTTCTTCTGAACAAACCAAGATGGCAACATGTGATTGTATTTCCGAGGGTTAGGGCTGTCCATCCTCAGTAAGCGCTTCACAGGGCAATTGGTGCACATAGCCATGCGTTTGCTGACCAGTACATGCCCTAGAATAAGAATAATATCCACAGGGAACAGCTTTGAGCTGGTCATTATATAGATGTATATATGTTTGTTTATTTATGTTGCCCTTTAGGCTCATGGGCAAACATGCACAAACACACAGCAAAAATAATACATACAATAGAGCACACCGCATAAGAACACATAAAACAGCAAAGGTGCCTGACAAGTAGCTTTTTTAGTTGTGGGCCCTCCTCAAGTCTAATGGTCATCCCTCTTCAGTTGCCAAGTTAAGCGGAGGGAAGCTGAGATGTTGATCCTGCAAACATACCTTTGGACATTGACAAATCCTTGGATGTAGTCTCATCTCCCCTAGGGGGAACCCCTTCCATGAGGCCAGGGAGGTGAGGCTGCTACCCAGCAGTTCCCTTAGTGTGGTACTCAGCAGGAGATCTCATGGGGAGGGATTCCCCCTCTGGAATACATCAAAGGGAGATGCAGTATTTAAACCCCCTCCCACTCCTCTTTTTCATCCACTTCCTTACTCTACTGTTATGTCCTCCACTATGTGTTAACTTAAGAGCAGTAAGAAAACTACTGAGATGAGGAAGAACAGTGTTAACTCCACTGGGTGTGTTACCAAGGACTGGGACGACGAGGAGGAGGCACAGCACAATGAAGTGTGCCCAACAAAGCCATGTTGAATGGTCTAGTCTTTTTAGTGCCTTCAACATAAAAACTAACAAAGGACTTAGCAAGAGAGAGATCCGGGGCTGTAGAGGCAGAGCCAAGAGAAGAGAAGCAATCTCTTGACATTGCGAGAAACCTAGAGAGAGCCAGGAAAGCCACGAAAAAGAGGCATTCTATTGGCATTGCAAGGAACGGAGAGCGAACCAAGGAAAGGGAGTTGGTACCCCCTGGTTTGTTTGTAAACATTGTGAAGAGTCAGGAGATCATTCTTTTGATACCGGAACTTTGAGTTGGAACTCTTGTTTCTTTCTGAACAGGAGAACTGTTGCTTCTTTTGAACTTTGCTATAACCTTTCGGAAAGGGATTGCAACCCGGGGAAGAGAACCATCCTCTCAAGAACCAGTTTCTTTGATTAATGGAATTGTGCCTTTTCAGAAGAATGGAGACATTCTTCTGAGCCAAGGGGACAGCAAACCCCTTTTAGTTTAATTGGAATTGCAAGTGTAAGGGGTTGGAAATAGGTTTTTGACACAGTACGATGGACTCTTAATTCTTGGCCATTCTGGAAAACTCTGTAGTACTTTCTTTTGAGGCAGGCACACCCCTCTCAGAGTTGGGGCAAGATAGGGTTTTCTTTTCTTTTTCGATATAAATAAGTTTCTGCTAACCACCTTGCCACCACCTTGTCGAAGTCGTACTTCTGCACCCTTACAGAATGCATTCAGTGGAGCTTACATGGGGGCATGCTCCCAAGGAGAGTACAATGCATTGTTCATTGTTTTCCCTTGGGGATCTTGACCAGTAAGATATCATTGGTACATATGAAAAAGGGTATAGCTAAATGTTCATACAATCTGTAATTGTATCTAGTGAACTGTACAGGAGCTGTTGAAAAACCCACAAGGCACCCCACAAAGATGTCTCGTGAGATATGTGGTGAACCCATCGGTAAGTAATCCGAAACACATACTATTAACCTTCGGCCACAATGGTCCATTATCATGCATTTGTACTCCTACGTCCCTTGACCACCTACTCGTGGGGATGGCCTGGCCCGTCCTCCAGCAGTGGTCGAAGTGTACAGAAATAAGTAGTAGAACTGTGTTCCGTACTGGCCTGCCCTTGCTCCCAACAAACCCCATCGCCACAGAACCTCCCACGCATAAAACAAACCCCCAAACACATACACCTGCTGTTTAAAGGAACGTTCAGTGCACTGCACTGAAAGTGCAGGTTTCAACTTCTTCCTGCAATTTTATTTTAAAACAAAACCATTCCAGAACGGTTTCTATTTAAAATGAATGTACAGGAACAGTAAAACCTAATTTTTAAAACGTAGAGGAGCACTGGTCCTGCCCACTTCGACTGTCCTCCATGGACACTACCCGAGAATGATGGAGAGCATCATTATTACATAGAAGAAAATTGTCAGAGGGTGCATGTGTGGACATGCCCCCAGCAACACATTGCTCGTGCATGATCGTGGCCACAGATGGTAGTCCATTTCTCCTCACAGAGAGGATGTGGAGCACCAGTGTTTAAAAAAATGCGCTACATTTAGCTACTGGGTTTGGTATCATTTGACAATTTACCCATCTTGCATTTATTTCTCAGTCTGTAGAGATGGCTCTCCTAATTGAAGCAGCAAATGTTTTTGCACCTGAAAGATGCCAGGATTTTCCTTGCCAATGTTACTTTTCATTAATTTACACCATCTTGTGGCAAACAAAACCGGGAAAAACATAGCATGCAAAACATTTATGCTGTCTACAAAAGCAAAGCCCCCATTAAGTTCCATGAGATGTTTTTCAGTGAAATGGAATGCAGCTACAATATTTAATTTTTGAAAATAAAATGTTTGGGTGGGTGCTGGACACCACAAAAAATATCCCTGCAGGAGTTTATGCTTGCTCATCCCATATTAGAGACAAACTGTACACCCCAGCACTTTCAAAATCGACCAACTGACCACTGGTTTTTGATCCGCAAGCAGATAAGCTATTCAAATGCCCAAACTCTTGGTTTTACCAATGCCTGTTAGGTTGTAGTTCCGTGACTTGTCGGATAACTGTGCTTTAAGTAAATCCTAAGATATCACTTAAATCAATGTTTCCTTCTTTTTTTTAAAATATATTTAAGCATTTATAGCAGCGCACAAAGCCCTCGGACATCTCAGTGCTAAGTTACATTCAGGAAAGTGAGCGTGGATAGAGGGGTTAGAAATGTAGTTACATACATGTTTACATAAATAAAAAGTGAATAGTGGGTTAGATAAATTGTTATATACATGCTGTACTCTTACGTCCCGTCCCCTTTCCTCCAGAAAAAATCTTTTCCCCCTTTAAATTTAGTGGCGCATGGGGGTGCGGCTCTGGGAGCATGCACTCCCTTGACTCCGCCCACCAGTACCACACCCAGTCCTCTTTTCCATGTCGACGGGAATGGACCGCTTACACCAGCGCTCCTGGGTTTGGCTTTGGCCTTTTAATTCCACACCCTCTTCCCCGGATATGGTCTTTTTTTGTCTTTTTATCTTCTATCTTTAATCGGGTACTCGGGCCTCTGGCGCCACGCTCTCCCTGGTGCATGTCGATGACCTTGGACTTCAGCAGGTGTCCAGCCTGCGAGAGCTCTTCCCCACGTCCGACCCGCACGCACTTTGCCTCCGCTGACTTGACCCCGACCACGGCTGGGACGGCTGTACTGCACGTGATGTGCTGACTCCGCATGCTCTGAAGAACAGGTTAGCTTGTTGGAGGGAGCTCTTCGAACAATCTCCTCCAGGGGACTTGAAGGACTTCGTCAGATGCAAGCCACTCTTTTCATCAGCACCCCACAAGGGCGACTCCTTTCCCAGGAAATGTCAAGCATGAGGGAGGCAAGCTGCCGGCTGCCAGGCCAAGGGATCACTGGATCCTACCGATGAGGTCGCTGAGGGACTGCAAGGTTCTTTTACCGGATCTCGACCCGAGGGGCTATGCCCTACTACCGGATACATTTTGCCTGTATGCAGCAGTACTGGTGACACAGCTAAGGGCAGGACACCTGCTAGGCCCCGGCCTGAGGTGCAGGGTAGGCCTCATACTCAATCGCCAGAAGTCCTGGAGGAGGCTGGACCCAAGTGGCAAGCACCATGACACAGGCACGTGGCATGCAGCCCAACAAGATGGCCGCTGCACCAGACAAGATGGCCGCTCGTCCAACACCATCACCCTTCACAGAGCAGGTGGAAGAAAGAGAGTCAAGGTGGGACTGGTCTTCACCCGGTACATGGCCTACTGTATATCCTTAAACATCGCAAAGATACATTCAGCATAGGGGGCAGAGTACGCTCAGGCCTCAGCAGCCTTCGGGTCCCGCTCTTCCTCCCAGGTCACCTAGCGCCCCACCGGCCTGTGAGGACAGGTTATTTTGAAAAGTTCCTCATGCTTCTTCGAAGCCCTGCAGATGGGAGCCATCCTTTGGGATGCAATCAAGCACATGCTGCCTCCGCTCCCTCCGCCAGCTCCCACAGTCAACCTGTCTGTGGCTCTAGCACCTCAGGCCCCAGCTGCCCACGGTTCCGCAGGCTACCCCTCTCCAGCCTCCACAGGCTCCGGCCCCGCCAGGCACACCTCAGCCCTCACCAATACTCCTCCACCCGCTCCGGACCAGCAGGACACCTTGGTGGACACGGATGAGGAAGGGGACCCAGATTCCATCGGCCAAGGTGTTCCATGACCGGCTCGCAGGTTTAACTGACTACTTGTGCATTCCACAACCTGCGGTTGATCAGCCGGAGACGGGAGTCCTGGTGGAGGTCCTCACTCTACGCCCCACGGCTAGAATGGGGATTCCGATGCAAAAGGACATTGTAAAAACCTTGGGGTCATCTTTGACTCCACACTCTCCTTCTCTCCTCACATCTGACGTCTCTAAGAAGTCACACTACCGCTGCACCTCCTCAGAGGTATTCTTCCTTTCCTCCCCTTCTCCCAGCAGCTCACGGTCTCCAGAGCTCTGGTTCTCTCTAGGCTGGATTACTGCAACAGCCTCTTTCTAAATCTGCCTGCCTCTATTCTCCGCCCTTTGCAGCTCATCCAGAACAGGACTGCGAGACTTGGCCTTGGCCTCAAGCCCAGGGATCGGATCTCTCCAGGTCTGAAATCTCTGCGCTGGCTCGCAGTGGCTGTGAGGATTAAGTTCAAAACCCTTTGCATTGTCCACAAGGCCTTCTGGGGCACGGGGTCTCAATACCTTCAACTCTCTCTTCTTAAATATCTTCCTCCGCGAGCTCTTCACTCATCCGCCTCCAACTCCCTCAGGATCAGTCGCTTCTCCAAGCAATGAGTTGGTGGTAGATCTTTCTTCGACTGCGGCCTCCCTCTGGAACAACCTCCCTTAAATTTGAGAACACCTCAAAACCTTTCTCTTTGCTTCTGCTTTCTCCCCTCCTCTCTCCTGCTGACCTCCTGACTGTAACCGGATCTGCACTGGATTACCTGGACACCCACTGATCTCTGGGCCAGGACCCTCCCTCGCCAGTCTCACACCTGCACTGCCTGCCAACCCCCACAATTGGGGACTGTTTCTGTATCCCTACAGTCCCCCCACCAGCACTTGACACCTGTCTGCACTTCCTTGCACTTGCCACTTGCTGGCCGTTACTTTTACTTATTGTTGTTAATCTATTCCCATGTACTGCACTGTCCCTTTCCCACGCAATTGCACAATCCGAATGACACCTTACCTAGTAGGATCGTTGTCTGTCCTCCCTCTGTTCCCCTCCATTGCCTCGTTGCGCCTTGAAACACTTGTGTATAGGCGCGTTTTAAATGCTGTATTATATCATAGCCTTGGCTAAGAAGGGGTGGCTTAAACCTCATTCGGTGCAGCCCACGAACCAGCGCCTCAAAGCCAAGTACAGGCAGCTGGAGGGGGATACACTTTTGCTCTTGGCGCACCCTCAACCACACTCCTCTGTGATTGCTGCGGCCTCTATATACTCAAAGCCGCAGTCGTCTCCGGCCACCTTTTCCTCTGCGCTGCTAGGCAAGGAGGAGAAGATCTTGGTGGCGTATGGCAAGAAGGTGTACTCCAATGCCGCCCTGCACCTTCATCAATCTGATGCGGATGCCATACTTGCAGCTGTTAACCAGATGCTTTGGGGGGAAATAGCCGACTTCCTTCCGAAGCACAGTCCGGCACGTTTCAAGGTGGGGCTGGCAGAAGCAAACATGGTGGCTCAAGACATCATGGATTCCCCAGTGGCACATATAGACGCCTCAGGCTGTGCCATCTGCATCGCCATGGTCATGAGGACTGCCTGGCTACAGGCTACTAAATTCAACCCGGACGTTGAGGAACACATATTGGACCTTCCATTTGAGGGTAGTGACCTCTTTCATGCCACCAACGTTGAGGAGCTTGATAAGAACAGTTCCCAGACTGCAAAATCCTTATCTATCCTTACAAAGGCCATGCCCAAGGCGTTCAGCCAGACGCACCAGCGTTCTGACAAGGGGCGGGCCTCCAGGAACGACGTTCCAGGAAGCCAGACTGGTCTCCTAGTTAACACCGCCGCAAACAGCACAAGGCGGAGGAGTAAGGGCTTCTTCAGTCCCCCTCCTCAACCCCAGCCTCATAGGGGGAAAAGCATGACGCGCCCCTCCAGGTCCACGTGTCTCCGGTGGGAGGCATGCTTGCCCTCCACGCTCAGCATTGGCGCACAAAGTTTACGGATCCATGGATCCTATCAGTAGTGTCCATGGGCTACTGCCTACCGGTCCCTCCCTCCCCTCCTTCCTCTCCACCACACCCGCAGATTGGGACAACTACTCTATTGGTGGAGATTCGCTCACTCGTCCAGAGTCCAGCAGTGAAAGAAGTCCCAGCCTCTAAGCGGGGAATGGGCTTCTACTCCAGACTTTTTTCGCCATACACAAGAAGAATCCGGCTGGCCTGGGAGTTGTTTTGGACCTATACACCCCGAACCTTTCCCACCCGCTTCAAAAGTTCAAGATGGTTACCCTAGTGCTTATTGCGGAGACACTGTGCAAGGGAGATTAGATGTGCTCCCTGGATGTAAAGGACGCCTCTTTACATGTCCCAGTTTGGCAGCCCCTTCAGGCCTTCCTGAGGTTCAGGATCATGGGCTTTCACTTCCAATACACAGTTTTACCGTTTGGCTTCAATTCAGCCCCCAGGGTCTTTACCAGGCTTATGAATGCAGTGGCAGCCCTTCTCAGAGCTCAAGGGCACCATGTTTATCCATATCTAGACGACTGACTCGTCAGGGCGAGATCCCCGGAGGCGGTCCAGCACACCTCCTCCGCCCTCATGAATACGCTACACGAACTGGGATTTTCCATCAGTCTCAAGAAGTCACAGCTGGAGCCGACGCAGTCTGCTGTTCCTGGGTCTCGTGGGATACGAACTCAGGGTGTCTTTCCCTCGGAGGACAAGATAATAGCCATCAAGAGGGCCACAAGTAATTTTCTCAACAGAGAGGAGACATCAGCGTGGTGGTACCAGCACCTTCTGGGTATCATGGTGCCATGTCTTCTGGCAGTACCTTACACAAGGCTATAAATGAGGAGATTACAGCTGCAGTTCGCAGCCTCATGGAGTCAGGAACGGGGTTCCCAAGTGGGACTTGTCAGCATTCCTCTTTTCCTCCAGCAGGACCTTGTCTGTTGGAGCACGGACTGCATCCTGAGGATAGGCAGGCTCTTCCATCATCCAGCACCGCAGGTTACCATCACCACAGACTTTTCCTTGGAGGGCTGGGGAGCTACCTTGGATAACCACAGCATCCACAGAGTCTGGTCTCTTCAGGAGCAAGAGGCTCATATCAACTGGCTAGAGCTGAAGGCGATCTGGCTGGCTCTTGAGGCCTTCCTGCCCCTCATCAGTGTAAAGACGGTCCTCATACAAATGGACAACTCCACCAGCATGTATTACATCAACAAGTAGGGTGGCACCAGGTCCCCTCTATGCACTGTGGCGGTCGGCATCTGGGAATGGGCACTGGCTAACAACATTAATTTGATAGTGATCCACCTCCCTGTGGAGTCGAACCTGGAGGCGGACAGGCTCAGCAGGCTGGGTGCGGACAATTACAAATGGCAATCGAACGATCAGGTCCTTCATGGGATCTTTAACAGATGGGGTCATCCTCAAGTGGACCTCTTCGCCACCTGGTACAACAGGAAGTGCCCTCAGTTCACATCCTGGAAAGGACAGGGTCTAGGCTCTCTGGGCGATGCGTTACAGATACAGTGGAACAGCATGAACGCTTATGCCTTCCCTCCCACTCCACTGCTACACAGGGTGATCTGCAAAATAAGGGAGTCCCGGCACCTCAGAATCATTCTTATAGTCCCGTGGTAGCCGGCAAGGCCATGATTATCGGAGCTCTCAACCTGTCGGACCAACATCCAATGCACCCTCCACTGGGCCCAGCTCAACCACTGTCGGAGCAAGGGGGCACGGCCATCGACCACACCCCACAGAAGCTAGCCCTTGCAGTGTGGTTCCTGAACAGGTCACACTGAAGCATCTGCACCTCTCACAGGCTAACCTCATTTAGGGTGCTAGGAGTGATGCTACTAGGAGCCAGTACAAAAGCAAGTGGACTAGATTTTGCCACTGGGCTGAGTCTAAGGAGGTCGATCCTCTGACCTGCGCACTGGAAGATGTGCTATCTTTTTTGGCACACCTTGCACACTCGGGAGTGCAAATAGACCCATGCCGTGGCCATCGGAGCCTACCGGAACTCGGAGGAGGAAGTGTTCTCACCCGCCAATCCGGTGGTTAAGACTTCTGACTGCCTCACTGGGCTCTACCCGCCCATCAAGAAGCCACACCCTGTGTGGTACCTCAATATAGTGCTGGGCGACTTGGTGCATAAACCCTTTGAGCCAATGACGTCCGGGGACATCAGGTTAGTCACCATTAAGACCGCCCTTTTGGTGGGGTCTTACATCTGCACGTCTCGTCAGCTAAATCCAAGCTATGGTGGCCTCTGAGCCATACACTACTTTTATAGGATCAAGCTGGTCCTCAGAACGTATCCCTCGTTCTTGCCTAAAGTAGTCTGTGTTCCACCTAAATGAGATGATACTACCGGCTTTCTTTGCAGACCCCAAGGACAATGCTCAGAGGGTTCTGTACTGTCTAGATGTTAGGTGAGCGCTAAAGTTCTATCTGGACAGAACCAAGAGCTTCTGCAAATCTGAGGCTCTATCACCTTCGGTGGGTCACGGCCAGGATATCGGGCTTCCAAGGCCTCCATAGCAAGATGGATGGTTGCAGCCATTAAGGAGGCCTATGAGGGGCAGCACAAACCACTTCCGGCAAGCATGCATGCCTTCGCTATCAGAGTCAAGGCCACGGTGGACGTATTCCAGAGACCCGTCCCCGGGCAGGTCATCAGCAGGGCAGCCACGTGGGCCACTCCCTCAGCTTTTTGCAAGCACTACTGTTTGGATCCCGGCTCCAGGTCGGATGCGGCATTCGGGCAGGCAGTATTAAGGAACTTTTTTTCTTAAGGAGGGTCACCTCTCCGCCCTGGATCTACATTCATTTGTAATAGCCCATACAGTATGGAGGAAAGGGGACGGGACACAAGAGTAATTATCATTATTACTCACCGTAGTGACTAACGTACTCTTAGTCCATAGTCCCCTTTACTCCATATGTCCCACCACCCTCCCTCCCCCTAATAAAACTGGTGTTATTAGGCAATGTTAATATTGATGACGCGTCATTGGGGACTGAGGAGTGGCGCCGGTGGGCGGAGTCATGGGAGCACATGCTCCCAGGGTTGCACCCCCGCGCGCGCCTTTAAGTTTAAAGGGGAAGAAGATTTTTTCTGGTGAAAAAAGTTCCATCTCCCGTCCCTAGCGAGGGTCGCCCATACAGTATGGAGGAAAGGGGACTATGGACTAAGAGTATGTTTGTCACTACAGTGAGTAACTTATAATTTATCCAAAGAAAGTCATCAGTAAGTTGGTGGGAGTCCTAGGTTAGTTAAATAGGTGTTTTTTCTGAAAAGTTGGTATGAAGTTTCAGATTGTAACTGACGGCAGATTGTTCCAGAGGTTAGCTACCACCACCAGGAAGCTAGAGCCTCCTGATGATTTTCGTCTGAATCTTGGGGTGCGTAGAAGTTGGCTGTTGGAAGATCTGAGAGAGATTCCTGATGTGTATTTGGCGATCTTCTGGGTAAGGTGGGGGGCATTGTTAGCTTGGCAGCGATGGGCAATGGTGAGGCAGTGGGCAGCTCTTCGTGATTCCGAAATGTGGTCAGTTTTGTTTAGGTCGTGTGCAGCTCAAAGGGCGTTGTTTTGGGTTGTTTGTATCATTTTCGGGTTTTTTTAGATGTTCCACAAAGTTAGGCATTACAGTAATCCAGTTTGGATCCTATCAAGGCTCGGTCCAAAAAAAGCCGGTTGGCAGAGGACCGGAAAGGTCTGCTTTTCTTCATCAGGTTTGTGGTGTAGGCTGTAGTAGAAGAGATAGTGTTGATTTGGCGGGACATATTCAGGGATGCGTCAAAGTAGACACCCAATGTTTTTACAGATGTGGAGACTGCAATTTTATGACCAGCTATGACGAAGCTCTCATAGGTTGGGCCAAGACCGGCGAGGCAGGCCTGTGAGCCGATTAGGAATTCTGTTCTTTTCGTCGTTCAGGCTCAGGCTGTGCCTGGCCATCCAAGTTTTGAGAATTTCATAGACCGAGTTTACAGTGAAGCAGTCTTGGGCATAGTTCCCTGAGAGAGGGATGAGGATTTGTGTGTCTGTGTAATTCGTAAATGTGATGCCTAGCTTGTCGAGGTGGTTGAAGAGGGGTTTTGCATATGTTATATAGGGTGAGGGAGATGCGGGAGACTTGTGGGACCCAGTAAGTGTTTGTTATTGGGGGTTGAGGGGGTACCTCATCTGAGAAGACTCTGGTGGATCTATTGTCGAGGAAGGAAGCAATCCAGCTGGCCGCTTCCTGAGAGAATCTAGCCACTGATGTTAGGTGGTGGCATAAGGTTCTGTGATCAACAAAGCCAAATGCTGCAGAGAGATCAAGCAGCAGGAGAAGTTTCCCTGCATCATTCCCTTCGTCTAGCTGATTTTTTATGTCTAGGAGGGCGGTTTCTGTTCTGTGCTTGGGACGGAAGCCAGATTGGTGAGGACTGAGTATGAGGTGTCATGATCACCAGCAAACCAACACTCTACCATCGTATAGGGCGTACACATCAAGGGAGGAGGCGGGAAGGCTGGACCCTGTTGTGGTTTGGTTGGCATTCTCACTAAGCATCTTCTGCCAGTGGACCTCCAAGATGGCCACCCTATTTGGCCTCCTCACCTATTCCAACATGGCTGCCGTAAAGGCCAATGGATGTGCTGTTATTCATGGAGCTTAGTTATATGGGTGTGGTCGCTATATAAGTCACACCCATACCTGTTCGTTCGGCTTTGTGTTTCTTTGCTTCCTGAAGTGGAATGCTTACTGCCGATATCCTTCCCCTGACCAGATCCTCTGTCCCCTGCAAATAGAAAAGGAAGACCAAGTCAGCTCTCGAGGCACACAATCCTGCGGAAGCAGGGCAAGTACCTTTTGAGGACATTTCCAGAGTTACTGCATCTTGCATTTGCGCGCCTGTCCCTCAATGCAGCACTATTCGACGTAAACGGCTCAGCTGCATGGCCTGACCTCCCCAGTACCCCGGGGTGTCGCGCACCTGAAAGAAGCAGAGAGATTAGGAGAGACCGGACAAGCAACCAGAAAGGGGGCAGCATCACCCGTGAGTAAGCACAACAACTTGTGAAGGAAGAGACTGTATCAATATCCCCAATAGACATTGCCTGCACATTTTACCTATAAGAGAAGGAGGGGTTTTCAGCCCCACGGACATTTTCACCAACCACCAGAGATTAGCAACCAGAGCACTAAGACCCTCCAGCTGGCCACAGTGGGTCTGGGCAGCACCAGTGATGTAAACTAGCAAAGAAGCAACCAGGAAACCTCACACCTGTGCAGTCCAACAGGTGAGTTCAGCCTTCCCTGGGTGGGGGAAGAAAGGGTCCACTCGCTAGCGGCAAGCATTGATCCGTGTTCTTTGGCCCTAGGATCCACATACAGGATTCATGGCAGTCCTGGATAGCAGCCACACGACACACCTCCAACAACATATCCCACTAATTCCAACTCGCACTCGGGTGGTGTAATATTGGTACTACACAGGGTATTGTGCAAAATGACCTACTCCCAGAAGTTCGACCCCCAAAAGTTCGACCCCCAATTTTCCGCATATATATATGTTGGGGGAGTACAGTGAATAAAGAATGTATAGGGGTAAGGTGAGGTGGCTGTGGGGGGTCTCCCCCCCCCACATATATATATTTTCAGAAAATTGAAAAAAAAAACTGACTTTTGGGAGTCAAACTTTTCGTTCGGTAAAATCATGTAGATCCGCTATATGGGTGTGGGGCAACTAGTAGTGTGGAACCTGCCCCGGAGAGTCCCGGTGCTCCTGCAGAGTCCAAGGTAAGTGTTACAAGGTTGTCTTCCAAGAAGGTTTCGATTTGAGTGTAGGCCACTCTGTCAAGGATTTTCAGTAGGGATGGGACTGTGGTGATGGGGCAGTAGTTAGTGTGGATGGTTGGGTCCAGTGATCGTTTCTTTAGCAGCAGTGTGATCCAAGATTCTTTGAGGGAGAGGGGTATAGTGTTGGTTGCGAAGGAGGAGTTCACAATGGCAGTAATAAGTGGGGCGAGAGGAGCTATAGATTATTTGATCAGTGTGGCTGGGCAAACATCCCACTTGCATCGGGGCGTTGGAGGCAGATGACTGGTGGTCAGGTCAAGTTCTGATCTGGGCTTGAAGTGAAAGAGTTGTGAGTGGGCTGAGTGGTCCTGTTGTGGGAGGGTGTTGGACGGCAGTATTAGCAATGCTGTCTGACTTATCTTTCATTTAGGCTCTAAGTAGGTTGATTTTTCCAGTGAGGCATCTTGGATGCTGCTACACCAGGAGTTGTCTTTGGTGATTATTGACGGTGGAACGATGTGTGATTCGAGTTCACAGAGGATGCTGAATAGTTTTTGCATGCTGGCTGATGCTTTTGAGATTCTAGTATTATAGGATGCTGCTTCGGTCTCAAGGACAACCTGTTTGTATTTGATGGCTTGGGTTGTGAAGAGAACCTTGTTGGCGGTATTGGGGTCCTTCAGCCAGTTTGTTTCTGCAGCTAGTTTTTCTGCCCTCGTGGTGTGGAGGTGGTGGGTCAACCACTTGTTTTTGTGGTTGGGTTCTTGGCTTTGTGGAGTTTAAGAGGCGCTAGGGAGTCGACTGCAGCGGCTAGTAGGGTGTTGTAGTGCTCTACTAGGGTGTGGATATTGTAGTTAGTAAACTTGCTTGTAGCGTCTGTGTTGAGCAAAGGGAGTAGAAGGTCAATTGTTGCAGGTGGTACACGCTAGGGTTGGTGGCACCAACATGTGGATTCTTGGGGCTTTCTTGAGTAGGGAGATGGTGAAGGATATGTGATGGTGGTCGGTCCAAGGGCAGGGAGTATTAGTAACAACTGATATGTTGCATTTGTGATCAAGAAGCCAATCTGGTGTCCTGCCGTGAGAGTGAGTGTGATGCTGGAAATGCATTGGAGGGACAGGGCCTCCATGTCCTTGTCCTGTACTCCGTTATCATGTGTGTTCTGTGTTTTCTGCACAAGTCTATTTGGGATTCCTGGCAGTGCAGCTTTTCCTCTTTTTGGTTGTGGTGAACCGAGATCATTGAGATACCTTTATGGAACCCATGTGTAGGGTACAACCCAGTACCCCTAGTGTATATTTTGGGCACCTGTGTGTGGCCCACAGAGCAGGGTATGGGCTGGTGTCAGCTCCATGCTGAATTTGTAGGGTACAACCCAGTACCCCTAGTGTATGTTTTGGGCACCTGTGTGTGGCCCACAGAGCAGGGTATGGGCTGGTGTCAGCTCCATGCTGAATTTGACAGGTGTTCTGAGCATCCTCCGTTTTGGGATAAACAGGCCCTGCCATAGGAATCAATGGATTCCTGATAGAAGGCAAGATGGCCCCTGTGGCCTCTTGGTTTCTATTACCTGTTACCTTGTTTTTCCCAATGTCCTGGTAAGCCTGCACTCCTGACTGGCTGTTGGGTGGAAGAGCCATATATGGTATTGTGGGGAAGTCCGGGCCAGACTGTCTGGAGCCTCCGCAGTGACTTTATGTTGTGGGTACACCCTTGGGGTGGGACCTGGGTGAATCGAGTGTGTGGCCAATATGCATTCCATGTCATGGGTGTCTGGTATATATATGTGAGACGGCCCTGCCTAAAACTGACATGAATGCAGTGTGATGTGCTGAAAGGCTGGGTGCTTGCCCCAATCCTCATTCCTTGTTATGGGTGGAAGTGAATGGCATGAATGCACAGTGAGCCCGATTGGCTGCCTGCCTGCATGAATGCCCTTGTATCTGATTGGCTAACTGAGTTTGGCTCAGCAGAGTGAATGAGGGACAGATATGTATATATGGGGACCTCTCACTTCCCAATTTGTTCACAACCTGAATTTGAAACTTGAAGCTGCTTATCTTTGAAGCCCAGCTGGAAGAAGAAAAATCTAAAAGCTGTCGAGTCTGTCAAGGACTGATCCAAGAGAGGACCTGGCTAGGAGACCTCTCCCCGAGGTACGAGGAAACATCGTGCGGAAGCTGATCTTCGAGGCACCCTGGTCAGTCCGGAAAGGCTGTCGACCGGAGACCGGGTCTACCGAAAAATCTTGAAGTAAAGCACCAGGACATCAAGGCCATCGAAATCCGTCGTCGACCAGGGATCGGAGGATTTTTGTGACCGCTGGAAGCCCATCACACTGTGTTGCCCAGAAGCAGGGACAGCTTGATGCCGTGCTGCTCGACGACTGGAGCCGCAACGCTCCACCTGCCTAAGAACATTGAAAGAAGGGTTCCATTGCCATCACTGTCGACCGCTTTGTCCTGCTGCAGAAAGTCGAGGTAGTCGATGACCGAGGAGAATCCACTGGTAGATTTTCTGTCACCCGAAGTCCACAAAGACAAGAAGTGAAGATCCGAATCCAGCCATGGCCCAGTCCCGATCGTCGACACGGACGCCCACTTCCAGGCCTACGTTCTTCAGAGTCTTCTTTGCAGCACCAAACACTTTGCATCGAGGTGCACCACACGCCTCATCTTTCTAGGACGTCTTTGTACGATCATCGACGAGCACTGCGAAGATCGAAGCTGCTGTCTCAATGCAAGTGTTCACATTTCTTTGAGGAATCTCGACGCCCTATGGCTCCTGCTGTAAAGGGAGTCCACTCTCTAGGGATCAGTCTACGAACCATTGAAGAAACTCTTCAAACTCAGGTACATTGGGGTAGTTGAACATTTTAACCAGGAAACAAGACTCTTTAAACAGTAATGTAGTGGGCTTGTTAATACTCTTTATTAGAGGTTGCCCAGGTTGGGGGGGGGGTCCTCACTCACAACTGCCTCTAGGTGGAGGGGGGGGGTCAGCATTCTGCCATTGTTTTATCTAACTTGCCTTCCTTTGATCTATGCTGACAGTGTTATATGATTTGTATGCCATTATAACTGTCAGCAGTTGATGTATTTTAAAGGAGTCCATAGCGAAGTGTGATACCACATAGACATTGTAGATATTTGCCATATTAGAATTGCCAGAGTACAAAGTGCTATTAATTGATGTATATATCTTGAACCTTATTTGTATATAAAGAACTGTTAGCGCATAACATAGTGTGTGGACATTCCTTTGTAGGGGCTTAAAGACTTAACCAGCCCACATCACCTCCTGAGAGCTTAAGCCTTGTTTACTCGTCCATTGCTACCCTATAGAGAACCTTAGCTGGGGTGCTCTGTGTTCTACTCTGCCATATAGAGGGCAGGAGTACAGATACCCCCTTCCAGTCTTTACAGTGAGTAGGGTTGAGGATATGTTGGGTGCAGCTGAGGGTTAGGGTGGCTCTGGCCAGGGCTAGTGCCTCAGCATCTGATGGGTTGCTGAAGCCCAGGTTGAAGTCTCCTAGAACTAGGAGCTGTGTGGTAGGTTTGAGGATGGCCGGGATGTTCTGGGTCAGGTCATCTTCAAAGCTATTAGGAGTTCCCAGGGGGCGGTATAGCAAGAGAAGGGTTACAGAGCTGTGTGTAGAAATGCTGAATGTCGTGTCTAAGGTTTCGCGTTGCAGGATGGGCAGGGTGGGATACCTACGAAGGGGTATGGTGTTCCTTATAGATTAAGCGACGCCACCTCCTTTGCTAGAGTCCGTCTTCCCTGAGAATGGCATATACGGGCGTAACTGTAATGGAAATGGCTGGTCCTGTGGAGGGGTTAAACCAGATGTTGGTGTTAATGGTGATGATGAGGTCATGGCTGTAGAGTGCGTGGGCAACAACTGATCTTGAGTTGATCAGAGAGCAGTTGAGAGGCGGGGTTGATGCAGGATCATCCAGTTGCTCAAAGGTGGGTTTGGATCTTGAAGGCAATTTTTGCCACAGGAAAATGGTCCGTGTGCAGAGGCGCAGAGATGCATTTCGTGTGCGAATCTTGTGGGATGGCTTTGAGTGGGTGTCTTCTTTTGGTGTGTGAGCTGGGCCTGGGTATCAGGATGCGGGAGATTGTTACAAGCAAGGGTCGTGGGGTGGGAAGGTCCTATGGTTCTAGCTCCGAGATGTTGGTTGCGGGTGAAGGTTAGGCGGGGCAGCACTGTAGGCTTGCTGGTGCCCTTGAGGCTTGGCTGTGTGAGCACAGAGTGCATGATGTGGATTTGTGTTTCCATGATTGTTCTGGTTTTGGGATGGTGGTTGCGTGAAGCGATTGAGTGGGACGTCATTTTGACGTTGTTAGTGACTGGGAATCTTGACTGTTAAGGTGCGGAGCACGTGGTGCGGATTCGTGGTTGCATGGTAGTTCTGGCACTGAGGTGGTAGTTGCGTGCAGAGAAGGTGTGGGGCACAGCTGTGAGCTCGCTGGCGTCTGGTGGGCTTGTTTGTAAGGCGACACCTCATAGCTCAAACTAAAAAGAGGAGGTATTTTAAAAACCACTTGCCCGACTTTTACTACCATACTCGCAATGGAACCCTAAGTGTTAAATGTATGCCTGTGGAGGACTAGATTCCCGGTCATGCATACAAGAAAAACGATTCTAGGAAAACAAAATAGTCAAACACATTGCAAAGGCACGTACTTTTCTTTCAAATCGAGAGCAATTGCTTAGAGATCCATTTTCAAGAAGTGTTCACATAGTTGTAAAGTTTGCCCAATTTTCTCTGAAAACTCCTCAGGATACGAGTTGGCCATACTACTTTATATTGGGGGAAATAAGAGTTAATTCTGTGTTTTACCCGTTTCTGTTGTATTAAGCATACAAACTAAAAAGGTTTGCAGTACATAAAATCTAGCAAACCTATTAATCTGCAATCACTTCACTGGTTCACATGAGAACTTTAGTCCACCCTCCTTTTAGACTAATTCTGCACTGAGCGGCCTCTTTCAGATTCTTTTGAGGATGACCTCCTAGACCAGGGGCCACCCTCGCCTGTCATTACAAGTCTCCCCTGCTGCACCTCTGCTGTACTATTACCGTCATTGCCTGCTATTCATTTGGTTGAATAAAAATCCCATTTAAAATGCTGAAGTTAAATACAACTCTAGTCCCTCATTTAGCAGCAAAATGTCTCTTGACATGTTGTACTACGGGCATGATGATGAATGTGGTCTATGGCTTGTCTAATAACATGCTTAAAGCCCATCCGGAAGTCTGGGGGCGCATTTTGTTTTCCATCTTCACCCTCATCATGAAATCACAAAAACTGCCCCCAACCTGGACCCATTCCATCGTCGTCCCCATCTATAAAAAGGGGAACAGGAAAGATCCGTGCAGCTATCGGCCGATAGCGCTACTAGACGCTCCAGGGAAGATTTTCTCTCGATTCATTTTGAGAGACTTTCAAAAGTGGACCTCAGAAGTCCACCTCAATGATCCATTTCAATCAGGCTTTGTGGCAGGTTTAGGCACCACTCCCAATATAATCACTCTTAACATGCTTCACTCAGATCATGCGGCCCGTAAGCAGACCCTATACTTGGCTTTCGTTGACTTTAAGGTTGCATTCGATTCAGTTGATCGAATCCTCCTCTATCATAAATTGGTCAATTTGAAATGCCCACCATCTTTGGTATCTTTAAAAGTACTCCTTCACTCCAACACCTTTATGCAAGTTCGCCTCAATTTAGGTGGTGACATGACTGCAGAATTCTAGACGTTTAGAGGGCTGAAGCAAGGGTGGTTTTTCTGCTTCCTCAATTTTCTATTTTTTCATACACGATCTGGGCCTTAATCTTAGCAAAAAAGTGACCCTCCCAGTTTGGGCTCGCATAGAATTCCCTATCTTTTCTATGCTGATGATTTGATCCTCATTTCAAAAACTCATACTGGTCTCCAAAAACTATTGGATGGCCTAGAGTTGTATGTGGATCTAAATCATCTACAAATCAATACTTCCAAAACCCAAATAATGATCTGCAAAAGTCATCCAGGCACCAAAATCAAACCCTTCAGTTGGCGACTACATAATGTCTCTCTAGCTCAGGTGCCCAGTTATAAATATTTGGGCACGTTAGTGGTTGACACGTCCTCAACTCTTGAGCTTGATTCAGCAACCACTGGCAAATTACGGTCATTAGTCGCCCAAGCAAAGATTCTTATGGGCAAATTTGGCAAGTTTACTGTTAGACATGTATTAACATTCTATCTCCAGAAGGTGCTCCCAATTTTGACCTATGGATCTGAAGCACTCTCCCCCAGACCCATTGAGTGGTGGGATAAATTGGAATCATCCTTCTGGAAACATGTTTTGCGTTTGCCCGTGTGCACACCTTTGCCTCTAATTCGTTTTGAATTAGGGTCTCTTTCCATGGCTTCCTTTGTCATCTGGAAGTACTGTGCTTTTTTTCGAAAGTGTCTTTTGTCTTTGAACCGTTTAGATATCTTGGGAAAAGTGGCAAGTCATCTACTTAAGCAAAATGAGACATTCTCGAGAAAATGGTGTGTTTGTTTGTTACAAATGCATTGTCCGGTGCATCTGTGGATTTAGATTTGCTCTTATCCAATGAAACTCGAGCTAAAAAGAAAATATATCATCATGATTGGATTACAACCCAAAATAAATGTCTAATTTATAAGGACTTTGATCGCACTTTATTTGGCCACAAGCGACTCAGAGTAATGGCCGATTATTTGGCCAAATTTCCTTGTTCAAAGACTCGCCAGAAATTTGTTTGTTTTCGTTTAAACCTCTGGCCGACTCTTGACGTTTTGGCCCGAACAAAGCAAATTGGAGAGGCTGAGAATTGGTGTCGATTTTGTAAGAATGTTACCCAAAAAGAAACATTACAACATTGTTTGGTGCACTGCTCAAATTTAGTTAGCATTCGGGAAAAATGTTTTGGAAACTTCTTCGAAGAGCAAAATGTTTACATACAAAAGAACATGTGGCAATGCATTTTCTCATCCGTCTCACTAGGTGTTAAGATAGCAACTGTACAGTTTTTGGATGCAATTTTTTGTGACCCACATCCTTAACTTTTTATGATTTTTTTACTTTTTCTTTTGCCATATTGTTGCTGAATTCTAATGTTCTGAGTTTTGCTTGCCACATGTCATATTTGTATTTCTCTTTCTTTTTAACTGTGAAAAGGATGTTAATGATTATATTGCACTGTTTTTGACATTTTGTAATATTTGAAAGGTTGATTTTATCGACCATAAAAATAAAAAAAAATAAAAGAATGTGGTCTAGGATGCCAGTTATTTAGCCAAAGTCATACACTTCATTGAATGAACCTACATTTTGGTAATTTACAGGGTATTCATATTCTAACTAAATCTATCACCCGTGACGTTTATATCTCATATATAGTGAATATTTGACTTATTTGACATGTAATACTGCAGTTGGTTCTGTTTTTGGAAATAAGGACATTGAAATCTTATTGTTTGGATGCACCATTTGCTGCCAATGGGGACATGCCATTGCAAAACAAGTACTGTTTAGCTTCCTTGTCGTTTTGCCATATCAAGCAATGAAAGGACTCTGCAAAAGCATTTCATGATGTAAGATTTTTTGTTCCAAATTTCTTACACAGTATATTTATCTTTCACATAAACTCAGTGCTGGTTCTACCGTGCACCAGTTGGGCAACCACATCGGGCAAAACTGGCAACAAGGTGAAGAAAACATAAAATTCACTCAATCCAAGGGAGTGGCAATGAATAAGATGATTTGCCTGCTCGCCCCCCCCCCCCCTCTTCACCTTTCAGCATCTCCTTTCACTGGTAATATAGGAAATGCAGAAATAATAAATAAAATTGAAAGTAGGCATTCTTTGGTCGACACACGAACTCCGACCACCCGGTCTTTTAGCCAGAAAATTGGGGCGTCCATTCTGAGGACTCTAATTCCTATGACTTCTTCTTTTGGGATGTTCATCGACATTTGTTAACTTTGCCTAGCCATGCCACTGTCTTTTATGAGGACCCTTTCAACTTTCCAAGTGTCCCAATAGCAACCTAGCAGTAGTTCCTAATACAATTTATCTTTGAAATCTACACTTGCACAATGTGTGAAGGTATACAGTTGTACAATCTTATGTAAGGCACTTTGATAACCCCCAAGCTACTAACTTAATTATGGCGGGACCTTGAATTTGTGCAACAAGTGATTACATGGGAGGTGTGGTATTTGTGGAATGGCTTGGCAGGAAGAATCGGAGTGAGATGTTTCATTGTATAGGGCACCATGAAAATTACTACCTTTAAATTGTGTACTCAGCGCAACCGCTGATCCCTGGTGATTGATAAGCACAGGTTATGTTTTTGTTGCATCCCGCGAGAACAGGAGGAGAGCACCTGCAAAGCCTGCAAATGGCCATTGAAAAGTCAGAAAGACACATGGATCTGCCGATGCCATGAAGGCGTATAGTGTCAAAACATTGAAGGTGTTCCCGGGAGAGGAGGCAAAGGCCCTGATGGCTTTTGAGCTGGACCAGACTTCCATGAGACAGTGACACCCCAATTAGGGCGATTCAATATACTACTCGTATTGTGAAGATCGCCAGTCATATTGAAGAGACATCACACTGTGCCCCTTTGAAGTTGCACCCCAACTAAACAGTGGCTTATAATAAATTCCTGGAGTAAACGTATGGTATGCAAAAAAGAAAAATGTTGGAAGTTTGCTGCACATCGAAAGGCATGTCTGCTCTGAAGGCCCTGTAATATTCTACATGTGTGCACACAGAAGGGTTGCAACTGTAAACCGTTGTATGAGTTGTCTGTATATGTAATATTGGGGTACCATTACAGGAACACCCTTGTCGATGTCTAATTTTCTGTTATGATGAACAAGTTAGAAAACTTTGGACCACACCCATCACAAGATGTCAAACTATAACAGACTGGTAAACCACCTTTATCAGATAGCGCAGACTACAAACTGAATTGCTAATGGGTGCTTAATACCGGGTGTTACTTGACCCAATTAGATGGTTATAAATGTATTGACCTCCCTGTTGATATTCACTTTGATAGCTTTAGTCAGATTTAATTCAAAATCGTTTAAGTACACAATGACAATGCAAAAGTGAAATCAGTGTTTTACACATAATAAGAGCATCTAAAAACATACAAAATATTAGCCTGTTAAAGCAAAAGACTCAAATTGGGTCTAGCAGTCATTCTTTTTAAATGAATTTAGTGCTTAGGCTCCAAGCAGCTGAAATATGTTTCAAGTGCAAAACAAGATAGGTGGTCTGTTAACATCATACACAATAAAGCTCAAATCCACCCTGAGCCACTTCTCTTTAACTTATAACATTATACAACTCATTAATGTATCTGAGATACCTTTACAGCAAGGGCAAAGGGGTGCCAGGGCCAGCTTTTCCGTTCCAATTCCCATTGAAAGCATATAATGGCGAGATACCCAGCATTGCAACCCACCATTAGTGCCAGTGGTAAATGAGCGTCTCCATCTTGTACTTGTGTGTTGTACGGCCAGCGCTTCTCCGTCTGAACTGTCTACTTAGCCAGCAGGCTACATATTGTAGAAAAGCAGGGCAAGTGAGCCTGCCCGTCTTCCCCTTCACCAATGCAAGGTAGATGCTGCCCTGCTCCATCCAAATACTGTACCAAATCATATGTAGAACAGTCAAAGAGAAGTAGTAGTGACAAAGCCTATAGTCTGATAGGAAACACTTTGCAGCTATGAATGGATATTTAGCAAGGCTTTTGCAAAATGGAATGTTGGGACAGTCCTGTTGTCCTTCTTGGGTATTGGTACGATCAGTGTTTTCTTCCAGGAATTCTGAAGGGAGCCTTGTAATAACATGTGATACTTGCCACAGCTACACATTACACAATTGAATTTCTAGAGATCTAATCCAACTATGTTCAGCCTGCATCCGACTTCTCCAGGAAGAGCAGTGTGAATGTGGGCGATCATTAGAGATTGTACAATGGAAGTGTAAGCCTCCAAAAATTAGTCCTGCAGTTAACAATGGCATTAAGTATGATTAAACACCACTCCTTCAAAATACCGGTGAAAAAATATATTTTTTTTAATTGCGATTCCATCAACAAATAGCAAAGTGACTAAAATAATGTCCCGTTAACATCATGCACAAATACCTTCTTACATACTTACGGCAAGAAAAGCTGATTACCCTTTTTTGCAGGGAGTAAAGTTTTTTTGGCTGTTTTTCCTACGTGTGGAGGACGTATGCACATCACACTTGACACTGAATTGGCTGGGCGTGCACTTCAAAGGGTAAGCTAGCTCCAAACAGGCGGGGGTTTCTGTACCCAATTTCCCTTTGGCCTTTCTCACCACCTGCCTTTCTGTCACCCCAACTTGCACGAACTTTCCCTTTGGGCATGATGCAACACTGCCAACCATGCCTGCAGATGCCCCATCACATTGCACATGTTAATGTTATGTTAATGTTAAAGGACATTTGTACCGTGCACTATCACCACCGGAGTGGTCCCCTGGCGGCTCTGAAAGAGGGAGGGAGGATGAGTTAGTGGGAGGAGGTTGGAAAAGTGCAAGAGTGCAGTGATGTACTGTTGGCAGCCTCAGCCCGGTGGGTCTGTTGGCTGGGCCTGGGGTGTTTGCGGCCGGCAGTCGTCGTGTGCTGTTGCGAGAGTCTGTGTTTTTTGTTTTGTTGTTGCGGTGTAGTGAAGTTTTTGCAGTTTGTTGTGCTGTAGATCTGTGGTTGTTTGGTTTGGAGTTTGAGAGGTGTAAGCCGAGGAGGAAATTGTTAGTGGAATTGGTTAGTTGGCATCTGTATCCTGAAATTGACAATTTGGGCTTGCGTGATCTCTACAGATGGGGTGCAGGGCATCCTGTGCCTCTGGTTAGGTCTGGGCCCGTCCTGCATTCGAGGTCCCTTTCACGTCTCGCTGCCACCTCCACCAGTCTCCCTAACAACCCCACATGTCCCCACCCCCCCCCACTTGCATGGCCAGTGCATCCGCCGGTGTCCGCAACTCAGTTAGCGTGGTGTTCGGTAGTGTCTTGATAATTCCACAACCCGGTAAGTACCCAGTAACAGCTAAGGGGCGGGTGAAGATGTTGGATGGGATTGGCTGCGGTGGTTGACTCCATAGAGAGTGGGCTGCATAAGTGTGCAGAGCACTTTTCACAGAATAGTCAAGATACCGATGGGAAGGTATCCATTATCAGAGCAAAGTTCTCACAGGATGATGGGAAAAGCAAACTGTATTTTTTTTGTTAACACTATTTTCAAGTACAATGTTTTTCTCAACAGTAAGTCACTGGATAGCATTATCAAGTACCTTGCGTGTGCCTGGCTGGCCTCTCTGTTGCCTTTTAAAGCATCCCCAAGGCTGTTGCCTCGCCACCTGTTAATTCCTGGATCTCTACCTTGTACTGCATCTTTAAAAGTAGACAATTGTCGAGGAAAAAGAGCGCAAAGCTACACTGATGATAGCGTTCTCCCCTTCTAACACTCTTCAGCCCTAATTGACCGACTGTAACATATTTGAGAGGTGGGAATATGATCAAAGTGACAGATATATGTAGCATGTGATGCAGAACTTCTTTCAGAAGCACAGGTCAAATTAGAAACCATCTGATGTAATTCACGCTGGTAAAGAATTGCATGATGTCAGCTCATTTTCCCAAAAGAATCTGGCACAATGGCCACCAGTTTTCACTAATAAATTCGTATTTTATCTATAGTGCGCGGTACAAATATCCTTTAACATTAACAAGAATCATCTGAACCAGTTCACAAGTATCCAAGCTGGACTTGCCGTTGATTACTCTTAAACCATTGCTTTCAATATATTCAACACAGGCCTCCCTTTGTCTTTAGGAGCATTCATCTATGTACAACCTTCCTAGGTTAGGGTGCAGGCAGTAATTCACTTTGTTTGAGTACTTTAAAATTGCATTGTATTCACTTTTTAGTTTAAATCTTGTTGGCAGCAGGAATTCCTTCCTCAGTGCTGGGCCTCATAATTAGCACGTGACACAAAGACGTGGACATTCTTTGCTCTTAACTAGTTAAGGACACTAAATTGTCTAACTTCGGAGAATCTGCAGACATAATTGTTCTTGCGTTACAAATATTAGGTTTATCACTAGTCTGTCTGGGATAAATAGCTTCCAACTTTAAATGGCGCCTAGGGTACATCCTGCTGCCGTTGTGGCCAGAACCGTTGAATCTCCAAATGTTGGGTTATCTCTGTTTTTGATATTTCCCAGTGAAAACAAAGCTTATTTTTTCTCTGTATAGTATTGCTAATAGGCATTTACCAATTTATTCAAAGGATTTTATGATCCAAGTCGAGCCTCAAAACAAATACCTAGCCTGTTGGTGATGATGGAAGAGGGCACCAAATAAATAGTCCTGCCTCAAAAGGATCACACCTGCGATCAAAAATACCAACTCGGTATAGAGGTAAGCCATTTTGTGACTCAAGAATACTGCTCTCCCCTGCAGCCAAGCCAAGGCAGCACAAGAGCTGGACAGTGGTTTAATGCCTCTTCGTCCACCTATAAGGGGACACAATATCTGCCTTTTATCTAACCAGAAGCAAGGTGGCAGTGTCCCGGACACATTTTGCATTGGAATCCGCCCTCCAGTTCACATGTGGTAACCATGTGTTTATAGAACTACTCATCAATTATGCTGAAAATAGCTTTTGTGAAACTGAAGGGACTTGTAGTTAATACAGGGCCTTGGTGGTTGGATATAATACTGAGGTCATCAAAGCCCAATGCACTACCAAGGCACATTATTCTGGGTCTTTCTCCTGCATGGTGGTTACTTGGGGCAAACAAAGCAACTGTTGCATTGAAACACTGTTTTCCTTAGCAGTCTGGAAGACCTGTTCCAATGTGCATTGGCCAGGTATTAGCTCACTGGATGTGAAGGGCATTCTGGGATTTGACTGTCGACCACTTTTCGCGTAACTGGCGGACCAAACTGAGATCTCCGTTTGGGCATGGTGATCTCTTTTGCAATCCAGCAAAGTATGATGGATTGTCTCTCTTCTCCCTCTGGGTGTGTTTCAGCAGATAAGGTCTTATTTCAGGCACACGTATGTGACTTGTGACCAGTTGTTCTAGGGTGTAGAGCCCAGCCTCTCTTCTGGCACCCAGCTCTTGAAGTCCCACCTATGCAAGTATTGTCTTTCCCATGGCCTCTCTCTCTATGCTGGTAGCGCTCTGCATTATCCAAGGTGAAAAGGGAATGAGGCTTCACCCTCTAAGCAAAGTCTACCCTTGCAAGAGTCTGAGAATGTGTGCTGGGACTTATGCAATATTGAAGGATTTTTATAGCACTCCCTATCACCTTGCACTCTGGCGTATCTGTTAAGCAACAGGTTTAGGGTAAGTTAGTAGGACTGAGTGAGGAAAAAAGAGCAAGAGAGCTGTGATGTACTGTTGGCGGCTTCAGTTCGGTTTACACCATTAGCTGATCATTGGTGTGAATTTTCGGTCTGTAGCCTTCATGTGGTGTTGTGTGCAAGGCAATGTGTGGTTTGTTTCATCCTCATGGTGTAGCGAAGTGCGTGCGGTTTGTTGTGCTGTAGAGGTATGGTCGTGTTTTGTTTTAGAGTTTGAGGGGTGTATGCAGAGGGATGTGTTGGGTAGTGGGGATACTTAATTGTACCCCCTCAGCCTTTGGCTGCCTTCGTACATATCCCTGCCAACGTCGTACAATGTGGTGTGCCACAATTCCCACTCCTTTTTTCTGTGCAGAGGTGTGGGTTGTTAACGGGGTTATTTAGTGGTGATGCCTTCTCCACCACCCCCCACGTTCAGACGAATTGATGTCCACATCAATTTACTCCCTGGCAAATCCTGGTTCATAGCAACCACTGCCTGCACGGGACCCATGAGGAGGGGGTGTTTCTTCCCTGAGCCCTTTAGTTCCCTGTGCCCTGTGGTCACATCTGTTCTGTCGCCACTCTTTTCCCTTTAATTCTAATGCCCTCTGTATGTGGTACAACTAGGTTGGTCCATCTCTCATCTATTTCCGGTAGGGCCCTTTATGGGAGCGGGTGCACCTGGGTCTCCCTCCAATTCGAATGTGTGAGAAACCTAAAGGTGTCTCACCTGCTAGTCCCCAGAGATCGGTCGTCCAGGTGGCCAGGACACGGTCGTCCAGGTGGCCAGGACACGGCCATCGCTATTAGATCCAGTCCCTAGGAGTGGAACAGTGGGGGAGGATTGCCTGGGCTGAGGGGCCTTCGGGGAGTGTAAGTGGGACACGGAGGGTTGAGACGCATTATCCCCTTTCCTTTAACACCTTTTCCTCATGGTATCCTGTCGGATATTTAGAAGCTCTATCCCCCTCCCCCCTCCAACCCCTGTTTTCCCACACAAACACTTTCTTACACTGTAACAGACAACGGACTGACACCAGAGCCGTTTACCTGACATGTCCCAACACACGGGTCAGGCAGTCAGGCAATTGACAATAATCACACACACCTGAGTGCCCTTTACCTTCCCCACAGGGATAAAAGGTGGAGCACGAAAGCACACTTCGAGCAAGGCCGAAGGCACCAGGAGATAACTGCACCAAACGGGCAGTGCAAACTGAGAAGGAAAGCGGAAAGACCAGGAAGGATGACAAAGGGGGAGTTACATTTGCCATTTTCACATCAGACCCGCAAAGCCTCTGAAAGGGAAGTTATGAGCCCGGGAGCTGCAGCCGGCGTGTAAAGCAGCAGACATCAGTGGTACACGGGGCTCTCCCGCTTTGATAACTTAGGCGGAAAGGCAAGCTGGCTAATGTAGTACTATCCTTCACTCCAGAGAACAAAGAAGCCAACGGGTTCAGCACAGCCGGTGAGTCGGAGGAAGCTGATGGTAAACTCAACTGTTTTGAGCCCAAGGTTGCAAGTGGCAACATTTTTGAAAGCAAGGAATCTGTAGGACAAAGAACTTGTGTATGTGAATGAACTTTAAAGCAAGCCCGTTGAGGTCCAGGTGCAGAGGTGTCCGGCACCACGTGGGTGCTCATTCGAAAGACTCTGACCGGGACCTATTCTTTGAAATGACCAGAATCCCTAGGAAAGGGGGGCGTGATGCGTCAGTGGTCCTATAAGGGTTAAGTCAAATCCATACGCCAACAGCCATCAAGCAACTCCAAAAGCACAACAACACCTCAGCCTAATCACGGTCGAGCCGGAACAAGATCTGTGTGTCGTTGGTGTAGGAGTAGCAGTTGAGGCCGTGGGAGCGGATGAGACACACTAAGGCCCAAATGTAGATGTTCAATACGATCGGAGACAAAAATTAGCCCTGTTGGACACCGCAAGTGAGGTTACAAGGTGGCGGGGGGCGGCATGGAGAGGGTCTGTGTGCAATCCGCCAGGAATGAGGCGAACCAGGCTAGCACCTGACCAGATATGCCTATGTGGGCAAGGCGAGATAGCAGGATTGGGTGGTCAGCAGTGTCCAACGGCGCTGATAGGTCTAATAAAATCAGGGCCCCAACCCCACCTGATCCACTAGCCTGGACATGTCATCCTGGACTGATACTAACACACTCTCAGTACCTCTACCAGGTCTAAAACCAGCCTGTGCAGAGTTGAAGACATTATAGGATTCAAGAAAAGAAGAGAGCAAGGGTGTAACCAATGAATTGAGTAACTTGGACAGGAAGGGAAGCAAATAAATAGGACGGAAGTTAGCTAGAAAGGTAGGGTCCAGTGAGGGCTTCTTAAGAAGCGGAATGACCCTAGCAGATTTCAGCTCAGGTGGAACAATCTCCAATTGACCAGAGTCATTTATAGCCATAGTTAGAGCTTTGAGAAGGTCTGGTGTAATCTTTCATGATCTTCACTGGAATGGCATCAGGCATAGAGGAGGATTTGATCGTTTTAATAGCTGTTAGTACTTCTGTAAAGAGGGAGACGGTGGGCCATTGACGTTTCTAAAGATGTAGCAATGGTGATCCTGCTAGTATTGTCAACAGGCGCAGCTAGTGATTAGGCAATATTAGTCTGGATATTGTCAATTTTAGTGAGAAAAAAGTGGGAAGACGATTGCACAATTCTTGAGTTGGCTTAACCCTAGAAGTAAGAGTCAGAGGATGACAATGATTTAACAATAGAGAAGTATGGCAGCTGCGTTCTGTATACGTTGCAGTTTCTTCAGTAAATATCCTGGCATCTCAAGGTGTAGTCTGTTGGTGTAGTCTATCCTGGACCTGAAGGAGATGATGGCAAGTGTTTTGTGCGTGAAGGAGAGGAAGCATAGAATGTTTTTGTTCTGGTATAGGTGGAAGAAGCATTTCTTGATTATCGTGTGTACACTTATAGTTCCAATGTTAGCTTGTCCATTAGGATGCCAAGGTGTTTGACACTTTTGAATGGTGTGGGTGCTGTTCCTGGTTCTGATGACCATGGAATGTACTAGTTATTTCCTTGGTTTTTGGATATAATCATGATTTCTGTCTTGCCCCGGTTAACTTTGAGGCTGTTAGTGTTCATCCATGTGACTTCAACATTGAGGTGGCAATAGTAGCCAGCACGTCGATGTACATTTATAACCAGAAGTGGGCACTGGCACTAACTGAGGGGAGTCTCCCAGAGGCGGATGGGACAATCGCCACGCCTAGTTTCGCGTCCTAGGACATCAAAAAACCCCAACCCTGGGTTGGGGCGGATAGCTCAGCCGCAACATGCTCGCCTTGAAAGCAAGATGACACGGAGCAACACCGGTACGATCCCCGGGTCCGCGCTTGCATACCTCTGGGTATTAAGCGTGTTATAAATAACCTATCATATCATATATCAGAACACTGGCCTCAACGTTAGGAACTTCGTTACCAGAACAGCCAATGGACTTAAGGCTTGTTAGTAACATTCTCAAAACACTAGGGTCGTGCTTGAAACAAACATTTATAAGGACCCTGGAAACGCTTCTGAATGTCACGACCAGTCGGCTGCCAAGAGCCGGAACCACCATAACCTAAGAGTGGATTGTACTGCGCCTCCCCTGCCGGTGGTTTCTTTAAAGGAAAGAGTTACCCCTACTTCTATGTTGTGGAACATTAGAACGGACACTGGAGCAAAACAAATGTCAAACTTGGAATCAAGAGAAAGGCGATATAGACACCAACACCCCCTCAATCCCCCACGTTCAGCCCTCTATCACAGAGTCAAGTGCATCATACATCATCAAAATCCATTTGACACCCAAAGTGGCCGATATCTGACAGCTTGTTTGCCAATCATAGATTTTTTTGTATCGCAAACCACCCCCGGTGGCGCCCTTTGCAGCTTTGGTCCTGCAGGTACAGGGCCATGTGGACGTGGGAGAGGTTTATGACTGTATACTCCTTGAAAACACAAAACCCATTCACCCTGGTCTGATGGACGGGGATGTAATCCCCGCAAACAGCGTTGAGGTGATCGGTGAAGCCAGGACATCGGCCAGGGTACCAGGGTCAGGTGTTCGTGAGGTTTTGCCAAAGAAGCACCGCAATCCGATGACAGTGGGGTTGAACCGGCCACACAGGATCCCCTACAATCTTGGGCCAGGGCCATTGAATTACAAAACAACAACAGTCAGAGAGCAGTCAATGGAAATACAAATCAACAAAGAAATAGTGGTGATCTAGAATCACCTACCCAGGTTTCTTTTCGATTTGCACAAACTCATACATAAAGAAAATGCCAAAAAACAGTGTCTGCTCCATAAGTCTAGAGTAGTCAACAGAGACTCATCGGAATATAGAAAAGTGGACTATCCCAACTTGACCATTCCAAAAACAGTCTGGGGACCAAACCAAGACGACGCAGGGCACTCAAAAGTAGGCATCGATGCTAACTTGATAGTGGCACAATCAATCACCATGGTGGTGTTCATGAAACTATACGAAAACTTGGACGACCATATGAAAGATCAAACAATGGTCATAATGAAGATGCGCTCGAAGATCCTGTTTGCGGAGGGCTTCGTTAAAGCTATATAGAACAATCATAAGAAAAACACTACCCAGATCACGAACATCTTGCACAGTATATTGGACCCGATCATTAAAGAGAAAAACAAGAGGAAGCTTCACAACTCTTTAGCAACTGTGGTGGGCCTGAAAGAGAACTGTTTTCGTAAACGCATGGAACTCCAATAACCACGCAGGGGCAACACTTGCTTGCAGGGGCGGGGCCTAACTTGTACAATGAGACCGACAAGGACAAGATTAGATTCCCCTGGCCACGTGCTGACCAACAAAACACTGTAGAAACGGTATCAGGAGGTATAACTTTGCCTGCACCCACTCAGGATACCCCTTGCCAAAAAGAAACAGGTGTAATAAACACAAAGGACCTAGAGATTGTGGACAAAGCGATGGAGATTGACATCAAACACCAACCTGGAAGTAACAGGCGACACAGCCAAGGGAGAATTGAATGAACCCATTTTAGATGACCTGGACACAACCAAACAGTCAAGACCTTTGACATAGTTGCACAAAAAGTGGAAACATCAAGGGAGAGCCCTGTGGGAATTTTACCAACACAAGTTCACAACGCAAAAGAGTTGAAGAAAAATGCAAGTAAACTGCAAACCAAAGAGGTGGCCCAAATAAAATCCAAAAACATAAAACGCAACACAAGCCGAACAATAGACCATCCTTAATCAGAAACCTAACACTACCAGTAAGAGCAAAAGCCGTAACCTTGGATAGGACGTCCGCCCTGCTGTCTGCAAACAATGGACATTACCAGTAAAAGAAAAATCGGCTAGCCTGGACAGGGCATTAACCTTGGAGTTGACAAACAACGAACCAGAAGAAGTCGAAAAAAAGACTCTTCTCAAGACAAAACACACGAGTCACTCATCACAAGTATTGTCATTGAAGATGACCTATTAGAGCTCTCTGTTTACACGATGGGAAACAACGAGGAAAACATCTACTCTGAAGGCACCAACAGAAAACTGGACCTCCAAGAGCCCACTCTTGTTGGCAGGGTGACGGAGTAACAACCATGGAGGAAGATTTGCCAATAGAAAAAGTAATGACAAAGCCAGGCAAGGCTTTGGACAACGTCAACTACTACAAAGTAAAAGACTGGGTCTCAAATTGTTACTTGCCACCAGTTGAAGAAGGATCATTGCACCTTCACACGTCAACCAGGATGAGGCCCCCTTCAGTTAAACCGTGACAAAAATACCACCAGCGGAGAATCTGCCAAACCGGTCAGGGGCCTTGTTCACTGATGAGGGTTTTGACAACATCTGTCCGTCCGCTCCATTTAGAACACTAGAGTAAACACAGAAGGACCAATCGAACAAATGCAGATCGGGAGTCTAATCTAACCAAAATTACAATGGGAGTGATAGGTCTAAGAACAATTTGAGACTGTAGAGAAAGACTCGAAGAAAGGGCTCCTTTGCTCTTTGAATGCATCTTATACATCAATGACAGACTAATTCTGAATAGAGCAAACGTCTTGAGACTTCGGCATCACATTCCAAAATTACAGCTAATTACAACCGAAGATTTGAAAATAAATGATTTTCTTGAAGAAAAAAGACTGGACAAGGTGCTTATTTACTTGTTTTGCAACTCAGTGAAACAACTTCTGCTGGACGAAGTGCCACTACTACTGCCAATGGACTTTGACCTACTTCACCCCAAGTCGGAAGCAACAAGGGGACACCAAAGCAACAACTGCAAACTTTAAATATCGTGTCGACACGATATTAAAATTTGGAACAAACCTAGGGCACAGTCTGCACACTTTAACAAACCTCAAGGGGTGGTGAACTTACCAGCATGGACATCTAAAACTAAGACAGCTTAATTCATGATTACAGCAAAGTGCTATCAGGAGGCCCATGAGAGTTATAGCAACCTGTCGAACAGGGGACACATTGAAACAGAAGACAACTGGAATTGGTTGGCAGTAGCCCTCAATGTGAACAGTACAAGATCATAACTGCATAACCAGTCTGTTCCAAAATGCTTCTCCATGTGCAGCTGGAACACAAGAGGATTCAGGCCCCTTTTTGGAAAGAAAGACACAATTTTTGATTCTCATGACTTGATTTGCCTGTAAGAAACATGGCTTAGGTAAGCCCCAGCATTAGAAGGCTATAACATCCATCTAAACACTGCGATTAAAGGCTTGATAGGAAGACAGCCATCAGGTCTGTTAATAGCTGTTAAGCATGCTGCCAACTTGAAAACACTAACGGCAGAAAACCTCATCCCATACATCCAGGTTCTATTGATAGAAATGGATTGTACTAAACTTGTATTATAACACGACAGCACTGGTGTCGGGCCAATTATTGGCAACCATAATGAACGTCATAGATAATCTGGTTGAGCTATGGAATGATCCATTTATAATTGTATGCGTGGATTCTCAACATTCACTGTTTCGACCGTTGTTTTTCCATGATAAGGAATCCGGTCAGATCAGAGACCCTGGCTTAAATAAGAGGTCTAGCGTGGCGGGAGGACTTGATCCATAGAAACCTAGACATTCTGAATGGGAACACGAGGGGGGACATTCCTGCTAAAACATGGAAAAGAGGGCAGGAAAGGCAGGTTCTGGACTACATTTTCATCCCAAGGAATATGTCCTTGCAGGTGAAGACTTTAGAATTTTTACATACAGGGTCGAACGACCACAACATCTTGAAATTAACCTGCTTGGCTCTAAATAAACCACCCCTTGGCGACTCGCCTAGAAAAAATAAGGGTGTCCTCAGGAAGAAACAGACTATCTACTCAGAAAGAATCAAAGAACTTAACACATTCACCGCTACCATCAGACGCGAAAAGTTCAACACAGCAGAACACTGGACCGACTACACCAAGATGCTGGTGGACTTTGAATTTAGGAAGTATGGTACAAAAAGAACCTTTACACACAGGCACACCTTTCACGAAGATATGGGTAGGAAAAAAAATATCTTTAAAATGGAAGTACAGAACCTTATTAAGAGCGGGGGATTGGAAGTGCAGCATCTCATAAAGAAACTTAAACAGCAGCACCGCAACTGAGTGCGTTGGCGTAAGCAGTGGATGCTGCAACATGACTCTGAAACCATGCTTAAAAACATTGCTTTGAAAAACACCAGTGAAATTCGGCAAATGATCAACTCTGTCACAAGCTGGAGTATCAATACTAACAACAGCGACAAGTGGAAGTCCGACTTTGTGAAAGGAGTAAGAACAACCCTCAACGTCTTCACTGTCAGCATCGTAAAAGTCTGTGCGATGGAGAAAAAAGACATAAAGATCTATATGGCCTTTATTGACCTGGCACAGGCCTTTGATACAATAGTGTATCAAACCTTGGGCCAAACTAAAAAGCTGGGGTTACCCGTTGGACATGCTGGAAGCAATCCAGAATGTACACACGGGCACATCATTAAAAGTCATTAAATGTCAGACTTGAAATGCAAGGAAATCTCTCAGACTCAATAACCACAGTCAAAGGCCTGAAACAAGGATGTTGGCTTGCGTCAGCTTTGTTCAACTTGTTTATCTCTGTACACAAAGCTTTAAGGGACCTCAGAAGCTTCCCCCCCAAAACTAGCGAACGAACAACTGGGAAGACTACTCTATTCGGACGATTTGTTACTTATAGACCAAACTGCCATTGGCTTTCAAAGACAGCTAGATGCATTCCAATCTTATGTAAGGCAAAACGGACTCCAAATAAATGCACAGAAGTCACGAAGTGCGACTATGGGGCTTACCAGTACTCGAAGGTACAGCAAACACGCTTGGTTCTTGAATCACGAAAAACTGAGATCAATTCTCTCATCTGCCTTGGAATGTCCCTGAATGTTAGCTCAAGAGATGCCACACTTTGAAGTATTATTATTGTTTATTGTTTTTGGTTTGTGTTAAACCTTTACAAAAGTACATAGAAGATTTCATATTAGAGAAATATAAAAACAATCATTTCTTTTATCAAATCAATAGCAATCATCCTAGACATCCAACTGCATAAAATGTATCTAAAACATATCATAACTTAACAGTTTAAGAAGAGGCAAATCATTTCTTGGTTTCGGAGCGTCAAATCGAATCATAGCTTTCCTTGTTTCGTATTCAAACAGGCTCATCATAAGAGGCATCATTACACGATTCTTAATGTAAGAATATGTTACTATCATGACAAATGACAAAAAATTTTCAGGAAGGTTATGACTTATTTTTAACACATTAGAGTTACCATGCCGTATCTGATACCACAATAATTCTCTATTGACGCAGTGTAGTTGATTCACAAATTGTTTAAAATATAAAATACGTTGTTACAAGAGGGCTGGGCAAACTAACAGCAGATGCTGCAGTGTCTCTTCGATTCCTTCCTCTCTACAAAACCGACACCACCCCCATTCTTTATCCGCAATCCGCCATCTTTTCAATATGTAGTTCGTTTTTAAGACATCGAATCTGAATCTCATGAAAATATTGCGTAATTCACGCGCAGGATATGTCTCCAGATAGGCTTCAAGAGTTGGATAGCACTTCCAGAATTAATACATTTGATACATAGATTTCGATAACATCACATACAGCATAGTTTGCTGCCAATCGTGCCCTTTTACGATTTTCTTCACTTTTAAAGGATTTGAGATAAGAATATCTACTGATAGGCCTAAATCCTGGAGGTATGTTTGCATTGCTTCACTTTGGTGGATATAAATTTGTTTCTAGTGTCATTGGCAGTAATCGAGTATAACGTATCCGCAGGATTAATGAGACACTTCCTCCATAAACATAACTTCTTCCATTTTATGATCGACCTCCAAGATTGCAGTCCCAATTCGTATCTTATCGCCTCGATTGGGACGGATTTAGGCAGAAAGAAAAGAATTCCTTTCCATATCATGCTCTCTAGTTGTTTCAAGTAATCAGTCTTCCAAATCATGAAGTTCCATCCCATACAACAAGCCTGGTATTCCTTTCATATTGTAAACATTTTTAAGCAGCACTAAAGTAAATTTACAGTATAGTGATTCCAATTTTCGCATTTGGCGTAAAATGCTTTCAGTTTTAATCTTTAAGTGTTTTTTTGTAGTGGCAGGGGAACCTGACCCAGAGAATAGGTAACCCAGATATTTGAAGCCACACTGACAGGTTATCCTTTTACCTTCAACTTTCCAAGTTAGATTTGAAAATCTTTTCATAGGTTTACCCAGATGTATGATGGTAGTTTTGTCAGCATTAATTTTCAATCGTAAATCTGCTATAAAAATTACAAACGCATCAATCATTCTTTGTAAGCCGACTTTTGTGGAGTCGAATAACAAAAAATCGTCGGCGTATGCTAGCCATTCCAGTTGCATGTTACCAATCTTTGGTGCAATTAGACCTTTGCCTCCCAATGCTTTATCCGCACCACACACATATAGGTTAAAAAGCGTGGCTGCAAGCATGCATCCTTGACGCAAACCGTTTTGAATGTCAATCTCAGATGTCAACAGGCCTTCAGAGTTCAGCCTTACTTTGATCTTTGTATCTGAATACAGATTGATAATGATTTGTAATAGGTGGTTAGGAATCTTCAGGTCGGACAGTTTTTGCCATAAAGTGGCCCTACTTCCAGATCGAAAACTTTGCTGAGATCCATAGCGGCTACATAGATCGAGTTCCCATGTTTACCTAAGGCTTTGGAAAGCAGGGATCTCAAAATCAGACCTCCACAGTCCGTACCAATTCCTTTTCTGAAGCCTATCTGTTTAATGTCAAGAATGCGATTTAGCTTAATCCATTCTAACAGTTCCTCTAGAACAATGGAAGAGAACATTTTGGACTCGGGGTCTGAAATAGCAATCGGTCTATAGCTGTCTGGTGTTAATCTGGAGCCTTTTTTAAAAATGGGAATAACTAGTGCTAGTTTCTTTGATTGTGGTAGGGTTTTAGTCATTAGGATGTCTTTATACAAGGTGTGTAGAATTTCGGACCATAGGTTGACATCAGCCTTTAAGATTAAATTTGATAGGTTATTGGGGCCGGGAGCCCCCGAATTTCTGGATTTAATTATAATGCGTGTGATATTAGTAGTAGAAATATCTAACGACCATTCACAGGGTTCATAAGTACCGTCAAAATATCTGGCGTTATTGCAAGAATACATTTTGAGAAAATGTTCACACCACCTTCTTTCGCTTCTTTGGGTGAATTGTAAGTCTTTTTGTGAGCAGTCAACATTGTTAACAATTTGCCAGAAATTCGCAATATCTTTCCCTTTGATAGCATGAAGCATTTTCTCCCCATCTTTTTGGGCTCTTAACGACCTGTAATTTATCGCCCAGTTCTTATACTGTTGCTTGACATTTTTAATCAAGCGAGTTGTCACAACACACCACTTTTTCTCTCAGTATGGCACGAATATCTCTCCTCATTACAGATTTACGAATGTGAACCTCGACATCAAAAGAATGTTTGTGTTGCGATCTATTAGTCGTTAATCTATTATCATTTTTCATAGTATATTCACAAATATCATTCAAATGATCAGTAAAAATCCCAGTACCAAAGAGCCGTGCACGATTAACCGTAGACATTTCACAAAAATCTTGCATTAACACAGAAGTAAATCTCTTAGTTTTGGAATAGGTCCATCTTATTCTGTTGCCTTTGGGGTTTACAGTCAGGCCTTCAGAATATCGTAAAGTTTGTTCTGGCAGTGTTGTGAACCACAGATCAACATGCAATAATTTATGGTCACTGGTAAACATATCAATAACAGTTAAATCCGGCATATATTTTTCCAGACCACTAGTCACAAAAATATAATCTAGCACAGAGGTACAACCTCTGGCTGCCCACGTGTCACATTCATTAATTATTTTGGTCATTCCCATAATTTCAATGAAATTACACCATAGGGCTCCTCTGATTTTGAGGTTCCCGGCAGCAGTTACAGATTTACTGGTTCCCAGGGAAGTGGACAATATCAACTCATCTAGCTCTTTGTTGCTAATGTTGCAGGCAGCATTCAGATCGCCTGCAATAATCACAAGACCGTTCGTATGCAACAGACGCCATTCATCAATTTTGTGACTCAGATTGGTTAATTCCTTTTTAAGCTGTAACATCGAGTATTTCAAGGGATTCCAATAAACATTTATGATAAGTAAATGCGTTTTGGTACCATTCCTAGCAATCACATAGGTCGCCACTAAAAAGGAATTAAGGCTCGACCATTCATTAGATACCAAAGCTTGTAAAGATTGTTTGCATGCTATAATCATCCCACCCATTGGTCTACCTCTAGGTCCTTTGATGGCTGGTAGTTGAATCATATCAAAACCTTCCCAAAGCAAGATTTCAGTAGCCCAGGTTTCTTGCAGTAGGAGTAGGTCATATTTCTTTAAAACATCGGTAACTTTGTCATTGTGAATTAAGTGATAATTGCCTCTTGTGTTCCATGAGGCAAAGGTGATATTTTTCTTATGGCTAGAGAGGCTTTCTCATTTTGATTGACTCTCTAAGAGACCAACCCAGCCATCTCCATTCTTGTTTGTCATTCCTATTAGAGGTTGCAATCTGGGAGTTATTATAGTCAATGGCTTACTTTGAAGTAAAGCAATCAGTCTGGCTGCCCAGGCACGCATGCTACTTAAAAGATACTGTTCCTTCTCAATGCAACCACGGATATCCTTTTACCACACAAAGGTAGTACCTATTCTCACCTATGGTTCTGAGGCCTTCTTTGCACTACCTGCGAATGTTTGGCCGATTCTGGAGGGCATCTTCTGGAAACAGGTGTTAAATCTACCAAGAAGTACACCTATTCAGGCCAGTAGGATGGAATTTGGCCTAATCTCTCTACACGCGACAGTGGTTTGGCAGACGCTAGCTTTATACAGGAAATGTATACAGCCATATCCACCAGGTGGCTTCCAAACCTTGCAGGAAGCCATCGCTGATAGCGTCCAAACATTACAGGAATGGAAGTGCATCTGTACAACAACCCTACTTAACCTGGGGACAAATCAAATTGATCAAGAATATAGATTTCCTGCTGAGAGCGCTACCTACTATAAGACAGTTTCTCCGGATTTGTACCAGATTTGGTGAGTTTTAGTATAGTGGCCACATTCCTTTGGGCATATCGGTCTTTATTTGGTGTAACGAATTAGTGTTTTTATTTATTACTGTCATTCTGTCTGTCTGTCCACCAGGGAGTCCTTTCCTGAAGAAGGCAGCAAATGCTATTTTCGCTGAAACACAGCTACTCTGCGTCGACCCTGGTCCACTCGCAAAGATTAATTTTGCAAGATGTCTACTCACGTTTTTTATCTTATGTCCTCCACCTTTGGAATGATGTACATGCATTGTATTCTGTCACAGTACTTCCTTCTGGAATAATGTCAGTGTGTAAACGTGTGTTGAACTCTTTTGACAAATGATTGATCAAGATACAAACAATACACATAACTATCTCAATTTTTTCGAATGAGATGCCATGAAGTCTCGAATTAGCTTTATATGATTCTAAATAGTTGCTGAGTGATGCTGATAGAAAAAAAACCTTTTATTTGTCTACTAGTTATTTTCCCCAGTTCATACCATTGTAGGGGATATCCCTTCTGTAGAGGTATGGCTGGGAATACAAATCATAGGAACCTTAAGAATGGTTTCCGGTTGTGGTACAACTGCAGGAGCGGGGAAAACTAGAGCAGGGAAGGGTGGAGCCAGCAGAAGGACATCCTGAGGAGCTGGCTGTAGACAAACTGCATGGGGCAAGGGTCTGTAGGTATCTTTGGGGAGGTTTGTGAGGAATGACTTGGGAGAGGAGCATGTGGCAGGCACAGGGCTTGATAACGTGAGGACTGGCTCTGAAGGTGACCAGACTAAAGTGAGCCAGCAGAGAAATGCTCTGGGGGAAGGAGGACAGACGTGATCCAGGTGAGAGGGACTCTGGGGGAAGATGGATATGTGCAAGGGAGAGTTGTGGAGTGGATATCTGGAGCAGACCAGGCATCAGAGTATCAAGTTGGGCTCGGGGCACCTGAAGCAATCGGTCTTCTGGGAACAGGAGGCATTACAAGGTACACATGTCCCTTCACATGCTGAGATAACAGATGGCCCCAGGTGCAGCTTCTGAGTGGCTGATTAGGGAGTTAACCCTTGTTTCTGGGCTGCAAGCTTACACCATAAAGCCCCAACTGTGACACCTATTTTGGACTGGTGTAAGCAACACGTTTCGAGAGATCTTCATGTCCCAGAGCAATGGCCCCTCACAAGGTTTTCCATACTTCTGCTACGATTGGGAGGGTATTGGGGATAAACACCTAAATCACCAAGGGGGTTATATTAAGTTGAGTTACAAATCTTTAATACTCCTCTACCCCAGACAAGGTTGTTCCTTTCTTGGATTTAGCTAAGAACGAGTTGGGATGTATCAAAACATAAAACGGCAAGGTTCTCTCAAATATGGATTCCAATTTCCCTCTGGATCTCTACTTTATGGTCAAATGGATATAGTGCTCAGCACAATACTTTGCCCTAATCACACCCTCTGGTATATAGCAGTTAGGTCACTAGATAGCACCCAGGTCACCGGTTATAGCTTCCAGCTTATTTGTAAATTCTGGCTCACTTAATCCTGTTCAAAGGACTATAATGCCCAGCTCTCCTCAGGGATATAGTGCCCAACTTCATGTTCACATACGAAGATACATTGAAATGGTCACTGCTTAGGGATTTAAGGTCATCTATGTGATGAAGGCAAATTTGAGGAACCACTTGGGGAGGTTAGTGAAATCTTGGGTCCAAGGATGCCCACAAGCACTATGAAGAGCTGCCCATAGAAGTACATGGACCATGGGATCAAAAGATGACTAAACACCAAAAGGATACCAAAATCTGACGGTTTATTTATCTTCAAACTGAATTAAGGTGAAGTAAATCTTCAACACAGGAGAATCTTTCAAACAAGAGTGCTTAAGTTCGAATGGAATCATTAATTTGTGAAAGGGCACTGAACCCTAATCCAAGACAAGACTGTTGCCGTCTGACTAAGTGCCCTTTCAACAAAGATTTGTCTTCTGTCCTCTGCCTCAAGAATAGCCACAGAATTATTATGGTTTGATTGTACTGTACCCCCTCACTCTCTGCCACTGGTAGCTTCGCCCCCCTGGACGATGGTTGCTTGGCTTTCAGATGACTGTTTCTTCACAGTTAGTCTTGTTTTGATTGGCAGGCTGCAGTCATTGTAGACACTATTGCCCCCCCCCCCCCTCTTGCCAACAAGCCAAGGGGGATTTTGGATGTGGTAACACCAGTTAACGGGTGTGCTTTTATCCCACTACTTTGTGGGCCTCAGTCTGAGTCTCTCCACCCCACTCGCCCTGTGCCCAAACTCTGGCCCTATTAGTTTTGCCTTTCACCTCTCATCACCCTGTCCAGCATTTGACCCGGTCTGTGGGCCTTTATGTCCCTTGCCACCACCTTTGTTTCTCTCTTCTGCTTCTGATGATTGTCCGTCCTCTCTTGATCTCTTCCAGCCTCTTCCTTAAGTTAATCTGGTCCACCGCCAATGCCTGCCTTTAACTTCTGGTTGTCTGTCATATTCCTCGTTCACTCAACTCCATCCTTCCCTGCTCTTCTCCAACGTCTGCACCACTAACCAATCCAGAGGAGTCTTGTATTATTACACCTTGCCCCCTTTTATACATGGTCTAGATCTGTGGTTCATATAAGGAGGAGTTCAATTTGGACATCTATGTGGGCTTATTAATCTTGGCATGGTATTGGTTATTTGCCGGGAACCCATCCTCCAACTCGTGTTGCTCCTAATGTTTAACTTTGTGGTAAGTACCCCCAGATCTTTGGGCCAAGTTGATAAATTGATAAAAGTTGGGGCCACCAACTTGAAATCTGACTGCCCTTTCATGGCGACTTCCTGATTTGCCTTTGTACCCTCCAGATAGCACCTGTTATCTGCTCTCCCTGAACTTCTGCTTGTGGGTAATCCTGATCCCTGCCACAAAATCTATAGGTACAAGTACCTGGTAGGATCTCAGTCTCATCGCATCCACGGATCAGGGGTGTGTGTAGCTCTCTGTGCTCGTGACTGGGATTTGAAAAAAATGGCTTTGCATTATGACCGCCTCCCCCCTCTCTCTCTCTCCACGATTAAATGGTCTCTGGGGCTGTGCTTATGACATGACTGTTGAGTTAAGGAATGGCAAGAAGTCTGCGGGGCCTCCATACACCTTCTACAGGGTGGGCATCATGGAGCTCCCTGCAGCAGGTTCCCTGGCCACAAATTTGGGACTTTCCCACCGACGACCTGTGCCAGAAAAAGTCCCAGATACATTGTGATAGGAGCTCAGGTACAGGGATCCATACAATGGAACAGAAGCACATGCTGAGCAAATACTACTAGCCGTTCTCTAGTGGGGGATAAATACTTTATTCATTTTGATGCAACGGTTAATTGCCGTCCACTCACTGCTGTCATCTGCAAGGAGTGGTGCGACTGGTCTTTTTACAGGCAAATGATGGAGTACTGCAGCAGCATTTGTGGAACACTCACACACTGTTCCCAACTTCAGGGTGACTGAAGGTCGTGCAGATGTCACCTCTGTTCTTGTGCAGGCCATAACTCCTCCTTTGTCTCCATTGGCTGATGGTAATGCTGAACAACGCCTGAATGATATGGGCAAGGAAGACGGAGACAATCCCTGGGTTTCCAATGACGTATAGAGTGAGAGAAACTCCTATGTAGAGGAGGGAGCTACGCAGAGACCAGCCTCTGTAGCATTACTGTTCTGGAGCACCACGGCCATCGAGCCACGGAGATGGCAGCGATGAGAGGAAAGTGAGACCCGCTGACTTAAGGCTGGACCGGTACCTTGATCGAGCAGGAAGCCCCAGTCAAGGAGAAGGCGATGCAGAGAAGAGAAGAGTATTCTGTTGTGGTGTGACAACTGAGGGGCAATGGTGGGACGGGCACCCAGCAAATGATGCCGAGACGCAACAGTGGAATGGAGCCTGAGGACCCGAGCTGCACTCAGCAACTGCCTTTCCCGACTAGAGAGGTACCGACAGAGAAGCAGATTTCGCCAACTTGTACAGACGAGTGAGGAGGAAGTCTGCTGATTTCCACGAATACCTGAACCGGCGCAGGTACAAGAACTTAAACGAATGTAACTGGCACATGGCCCCATTAAACCTGAGTGAAAGATACAAACATTGCAATTAATGGCTGGAATAGCCGTAAAGCAAACACAAGCTTAAAAGCTAGCAGGCACATAGCCCCCTGAACCAAAGCGACAAGAGACGAACATTGTGCATCAAGACTTGAATGCCAAAGCACATCATAGAAGGACAAATGCGAGTCCTGCACAGATAAGAGTCCTAAGGCCGGAAGTAAGGGGAATGCTCTACAGCACAGATACCAAAGTGCAAGAAGTCACGGGGAGCAGTGTTACTCAAGTGGGCAGATGCCTAAGACAAATTGTGTATTTGAAAGGTAAGATATTTACCACAAAGCCACAGGACTTTGGAAAGTCCCAAAACCATGAATGTGAGAAATGAAAGAAATGTATTTTTCACATGTTCCTGGAAGAATTAGAACATTTAAAAATCATAGACTTTTGTTTTTTCTTTAAACAAGGGGAGAGTGAAATCATACAGAAGATCATTATAATTTGATACAAAGAAATCAATATGAAGATTGTGGAAAATATACCATTGTGCTTCCAAGAGACTTTGGGACTGGGAGCAAGGCAATTCCAAGTTGGACCATCCAGGAGCTCATACTGAGGCTGTTCAGCAAGCCTCCATTTTTTCTTTTAGTTAGGTATTTTTCAAAAGTTGTAGGGCCAGTTGGTAGGCTAGGGTTCGTAGAAAATACTTTTTGTGTGGGATTTGATGTTCACCCTTAGCTTTAGTTGTTATGTAGGGAACTTCCCTCATAAGAATAGGGCCAGTTAGGAGTTTTCCTTTGTTAAATAAAACCATTTTGAACGTGTCATTAAGTTGTCCGACTCCTTCTTCTGGTTCACCACAGTACATAAAGGATGGTAGTCACTTGGCCGCAAGCCTACTGAGGGCTATTTCTCCAGCATGGGGTCTGGCATGGATTCACATGCTCATGAATATTCCCTGTCATCAGGCCGGGAATCCTCGGTAAAGAGAAAATCAGTATCAGTTTCGTTTCTGATCTGTCTTTCTTAGTAGTAACCAATCACTGATCTCTGGGTCATACTGCCCCCAGCCAATGACTGCCCTCTACCTAAGCCCATCCCCAGGCAGCCATCCTCAGATTTTTACCGCACGTTCAAGTGTTGGGAGTCCTCGTGTTTTAGCTCTCGAGCTTTTACTGCGTTTTCGCGCTTTTTCAGGAGATTTTTCTCATTTTTTCGGTTAATCGAGCCTCAAGCTCTATTGTTTCTACTTCCGATAACGGGGACCCGTTTCGGAATTCTTCTACGCCCCTCAAGGGTGAAGTTTTCGTCGAGTTACGCTTCTTGGAGGATTCCAGAAGATCTGTGGCCTACCTCAACGGACATGGCCCATGACAAGGGAAGCTCGATGCCCGGATCCAAGCTGTTCAGGAGCTGCCCAGGATGCGGATTGCAAAATGTTTTCAAGGAGGACGTGCATTCGAGATGTCTCTACTGCCTTCATGAGGACAAGACGCACGTGGAGAAGGACTGTGCGTTCTGCAAGAACCTGTCGGAACAGACCAAGCAAGATCGTCGTTCCCGCCTCGCCGCCTGGCTGGAGAAGGGCACAGCAGGTGAGAAGGCGAAGAAAAAGTCTGAGCGTTCTTCTAAGTCCTTTAAGGGCGCCCCGGCGACGGGGGCCCAACAGAAGTCCAAGCACTGCGAGTCTGCGGGCAGCGGGAGCGCCGAAAGGTCGGGCTCCTCGGCTGCCAGGCTGGGCGCGACTTCCCCGGCACGATCAACCACGAGCCAGCGCTCTGGTTCGGGGAAGAGGAAGTCCGAGAACCCGGGTAAGCTTCTGGACAGGCCCCGGTCGATCTCGAAGGGAGCCGAGGGGGAGCGAGAGGATGACCCTCCCCCCAAAACAAAGGCCCAGGACGCACCTAAGGTGGTGAGGGCCTTGATCCACCCGGCAAAGGCCTCTATCGAGGTTGTCGCCGCGGCCCTGGCGAAGCCGGCAGAGGCTACGACAGTGGAGGCTGCCTCAGGCCCGGAGTTTTCCTGCCACCGCGGAGGGAATCCTCTTTCCAGACCATTGTGAAGACCCCGGCGGAAAAAGAGGGGGGGGGGGGCGGTGGCCATTATGGACTCGGATTCAGCCTCCGAGGAGGATCCGGTGGAAACCGTGAAAGGCCTCAACGAGAGGTTCATAGGCCTCAACGAGAGGTTTGAGAAGGTTCGATCCCAGGGGAAGGTTCCTGCTGATGTGATCGAAGATAGCGACGACGAGGGCCCAGTGGAGCAGCCATCCCGTCCGTCGCAGCCATTACCCGAGACCCAGGATAGCTCGCGGCCATTTTGTTGGCGATCCAATCCTTATGTACTGAGATAAGGATGAGGTTACCACGGACCCCGACGGAGGATCCAGAACTAGGCCTGTCGGGAAGCCCTCCGAACAAGCGGAGGAGAGTCCACCCCGCTCCGCCCTTCGTGCCCCCAAGGCCTGTGGACCCCTCGCCGGACCCTCGGGAGGATACGACGACGGATACAGCGACGGGGACGGACGACAACGGCGGCGATGACACTGCAAGAGATCCACGTCTACCCCTACCTGGACGACTGGTTAATCCGTGCAAGGTCAAGAGAACTTGCCTTCGAACACACAGCGAGGACCGTCCGCCTTCTCACGGAGCTGGGACTCGCCATTAACTACCCCAAATCCCATCTGGTCCCGTCGCAGGTGGCACTGTTTCTGGGAGCGAAGCTCGATACAGTGAAGCGATTGGCATCTCCGTCGGTAGAAAGGACGGAGGCCATTTTGGGCAGGGTGCAGCGCCTGTTAGCCACGGATGTGGCCAGAGTGAGGTCCATCAAGTCCCTCCTCGGGATGATGTCCTCATGCATCTATCTTGTGCCCCTTTGCAGACTTCGGATGCGTCTGCTACAAGAGTTCCTCGACGCCCACTGGATTCAAGCGGCGGGCAGCTTCGAAGACAGGATCCCGCTCGACGAGGAGTTCCGTCGGGCGATTCTATGGTGGGGTGCCCGTGCGCACCTCGCGGCAGGCATGGACTTTCAGGCCCCGGCGTATCAGGAGACGGTAACGACGGACGCCTCCCTGGAGGGATGGGGTGCCACACCGGAGATCTCCACGCAAGAGGCCTCTGGCTCCCGGAGGAGAGGTCTCTTCACATAAACATCCTGGAGCTACGAGCCGTGTTCTGGGCGCTCAAATCCTTCCTTCCGTCCCTCAAGGACAAAGTGGTGAGGATCTTCACCGACAACACCACCACGATGTACTACATCCAGAAGCAGGGAGGCACCAGATCCCCAGCCCTATCCAAGGAGGCCCAGGATCTGTGGCACTGGGCCGTCGCCCAGGGGATGTTTCTGGTTCCCTTCCACCTGGCAGGAATAAAAAACACCATCGCCGACTCACTGAGCAGGGAGCTGCGCTCATGCCACGAGTGGGAACTACGCCAGGACCAGGTGGCTCGGCTCTTTCAACAGTGGGGAAAACCCCAGATCGACCTGTTCGTGACGGCGACGAACTCCAAGTGCCAGAGGTTCGCCAGCAGTTTCGCACAACCGAGGAGCATGGGCGATGCTTTCTCGTTCCCTTGGGACGGCCAGTTCCTGTAGGCGTTCCCTCCGTTGCCGTTGCTGCTCCGTCTCATCAACCAGCTCAAGAGGTCCAGGTGCAGGATGATCCTCGTCGCACTGGCGTGGCCGAGACCGATCTAGTTCCAGGACCTTCTGGACTTGTCAGCGTCCCCACCTATCAAGCTGGCGTCGGACGCAGATCTTCTCTCCAGAGAAGGAGGCGCCATTCTCCATCACGACCCGGAGTCGCTGAACTTGCAGGCTTGGCTCCTGCAGCACTAGAGTTTGGAGGATACGATATCCCGGCTGACTGCAGAGAAGTTCTTGCAAAAGCCAGGGCGTCCTCAACTCTCAAATGCTATGGACATAAGTGGAAGAGGTTCTCTGTCTGGTGCCGTGCACAGAAGATTAACCCTATGCGGATTACAGCCCCTCAAGTATTGCCGTACCTACTGTCGCTGGCCAAAGCTGGACTGGCTCACGCCTCCAAGATACATCTGGCTGCCATTTCCCGATACACCACAGGACGGGCGTCCTTGTGGTCTCATCGCCTGGTGAAGGAATTTATGAAGGTACTATTCCGATCGTTCCCGCCGGTGAAGGCCCCTGCCTCGGCGTGGGAGCTCAACGTGGTGCTGACAAGGCTCATGGGTGCCCCATTCGAGCCTATGCATTTGGCGCCGTTGAAGTTCCTGTCGTGGAAGACAGCATTTCTTGTGGCCATCACCTCCGCACAACGAGTGGGAGAGATCCAGGCCCTATCTTGCAAGCCTCCATACTTGACTTTTCACGACACGAGGGTGGTGCTGAGGACGCACCCCTCCTTTATGTCCAAGGTGCCGTCGGACTTCCACCTCAACGAGCCCTTGGTTTTGCCAGTTTTCTTCCCGTCGCCTTCGTCTCTGGCCGAGAGGACTTTGCACTCGCTGGATGTGGCTAGAGCGCTGAAGTTCTACGTGGACCGCACGAAGAGTTTTCGAAAGACATCACAGCTGTTTGTGAACTTTGGACCTGTGAATCAGGGGAAGGCTCTCTCGAAGGCTTCCATTTCCAGATGGCTCTCCGGCTGCATCATGCACTGTCACCGGTTGGCAAACCGACCGCTGCCTGGCCGTCTGAGAGCCCATTCGACCAGAGCGATCACTACTACCACGGCGTTCCTGTCTGGTGTGCCCCTGCTGAACATCTGCAGGGCTGCTAAGTGGAGGTCGACGCACACCTTCACAAGATTCTACTGTGTCGATCGGGACTCCAGGGAGGAGTCCAGGGTCGGCCAAGCAGTGCTGCGCAACCTGTTCGCTTAAGGTGAGCCTGGTGAGGAGGTAAGAGATGCTTAATGTTGAGTTGTTGTATTGCTTAATGTTGAGCCTGTTGCCACCTCTCGTGGTTGTGTATGTGTATACTGCTATGTATTCTTATATTCATGAGCATGTGAATCCATGCCAGATCCCATGCTAGAGAAGGAACAAGTTACTTACCTGTAACTGTTGTTCTCCAGCATGGGTCTGGCATGGATTCACATGTGAACCCTCCCTCCTTCCCCTCTGCGGCTCTTCACTTGGTCCTACTGCCACTTTATGTGCTACCAAATACGAGGATGGCTGCCAGGGGAGGGGCTTAGGTAGAGGGCAGTCATTGGCTGAGGGCAGTATGACCGAGAGATCAGTGATTGGTTACTACTAAGAACGACAGATCCGAAACGAAACTGATACTGATTTTTTCTTTACCGAGGATTCCCGGCCTGACGACGAGGGAATATTCATGAGCATGTGAATCCATGCCAGACCCATGCTGGAGAACAACAGTTACAGGTAAGTAACTTGTTCCGTCTCGGCTATTGGCAGGAGACCAGAAATCAGGAGGGACAAGTCTGAGCTTGATGAGGGCTCAAGCTCGGGAGACTGCTCCTTCTGTGTTCTTTCTGAGGAAAGAATAAGCAAGATGCAGCACTCTGAGTAATGAATCAGTGGTGTAAGGCAAATAATGATCACAATGTTCTTCAAAATGATATGGTATTGGATGCAAAAGGAATAAATGGTGGCATTCTCTAGGGGCCAAAAATGGACCAAGGGGGCACTTAGCAGTCAATAGTACCTTTCTGCGGTTCTTGGTAGTTCTGCAGCTGCAAATTAGACTTTTTGGTGCTGTGCAAGCAATTCGAAGATCGGAAGAGTGCAAAAGACAGCATAGGAGGGTCCTGGTGGTTCAAATGTGTCGAACGGTTCTTGAAAACAGCTTCAAGCAGTTCAGCGGCCAAAGCTCTAGGAACCAGGTTAGCTAGGCTCTCAGACTACCAATCCAGGGGCTCGGGGACTAGTTGAGTACTTTTCTCATGCTCCCAAACACGGATTAGGCTGTCTCACAACTGTAGGGGTTCTTCAACATGGTAGGTTCTGGGTTCTGCTGTGGCTGGCAGAGATGCAGATCTATCTCCACCAGCAGGTCACTCCTCAGGTTGCCTCGAGTCCCACTCCAGGGATGCAGGGACAAGATAGGTCCTTGTTCTTTGGCTCCCAAACACAGGGGAGGCTGGCACACAAATACAGGGTTTCTTCAATACAACCTCCTGGGTACTGTTGTGGCTGGCGGAAAGGCATGCCTTGTTCCAGCAGCAGGTTCACCACCAATGGTCACTGATGATGTTTAGGGGACAGAGATCGCCTGTGCCATGCAGCACCTGCCTTCACCACAACTGGAGTACTCTGAAAAGGACTGCTCCCCCAGCAGGGTCCTAATGAAATCTACTTCAAGGGCTGGGGTACAAAAGATGATTCAAGGAAGTGGTGTGAGACCCCTAAGGTAAAAGTCCACAGGTGATTGGACTAAAGCTAGCCAACTAGTCCAATCCCTGTTTTTGAAAGAAGTTAACTTTGACTTTTGGAAATTATACCTGAAGTGCTTTGTGCTAGAGGAAGTGGGGGACAGGAGGGAGAGGCAGATAGAAACAAGATGGTGGAATCTTCCCTCAACAATACAAAGCTCTCACTGTCAACAACTACCCCATCCCCTTCCCTTTCAATAGGATCAAAGGTTTTTAGATACGCAGCAGCCTTGTGTAAGGCTAAGTCTTTTGTGATTGGGTGTCCCCTCAGATTCCTGTTGCCAGGCCAGTTTCCTGTGGGGTGGCTGTCCCTGAGAAAGGGTGTTACCTGCCCTTACAAAGGAACAAAGAGAGGCAATCCCCCGGAGCTACATTACTGCTAGTAGAGCAAGGACCAGCCTGTCTGTGGAAAATACACATGACCCTTTCACAACTGAGCTAGGCCTGCAAGGCTGACACATGTGCTCTATTAATTTGATGTGGCTTGGAAAACCTGGAGTTGCTGGCCACCATATGATTTTATGTTATGTTAACTGAATTTATTAGAGCCCACGTACGCCCGAGGGCATCATGGCGCTGGAGACGTGAGGATTTATTCCCGGTATTGCTGTTTCTAAAAGAGCATTGTCTTCAGTTTTCCGACGGAAAGCAAAATGGTCTGTGGTCTCCCGCAGGGAAAGCAGAAGATCATTGCATGCTTTGGCGACTGCCACCGAGAAAGCATGCCCCCCCTTTACGGGCTAACCTGAAACGAGGAACTATCACCCACAGAGTAGCTTGTGATCGGAGAGAGCGAGTGGGCATGTAGCGGACAAACTTGGCTTGCAGTAATTCCGCTCCCATGCCAAAAAAGGCCCAGTGCACTATGCACATGGACTTGAACATAATCCGGTCTGCAGCAGGAAGCTGTTAGGGAGAATTCTCATAAATGTGCTAAGAGACCCCCAGCAACTTTGCTGGATTTTTTTTACCTGGAAAAAGTGTGAGCCTTTTTACCCCACTCTTATGTATTTTGATGTGTGTTTTACTCTTGTGTTCTTTGATTTTGGAGTTTTAAGACAACTCCATAGGCATCTTTTCATGTGTGTCACACAGCACCCTCAGTGCAGTGAGACAGGGATGTCTTTTTTTAGACTTCCCAAAGGTTTGAATACCTTCTCTGGGATCAACTACTGTTTCCCAGAGAATTAAAGGTTAAATTGACTTTACTAGTCTTTTTAAATGTCTAGACCCAGCACACAGTATCTTCCTATAGGGTGCTGAAGGGGTTACCTAGTATCCCCTATGTCCAGAAACTCATGTAGCAGTCAAATGCTACCATTTTCTATCGAAATGGCTGGTGGCAGTGGTTTTAGAACAAACTACCATGATTTTTCCCGACCGCGAACACTGGTAGCTAAAAATCGCGGGAGCCATGTTTTTCAACATGGCGCCTTAAGCCCCTTTGTTTAAACGGGTTCCGGTCTTCTTTTTTCACCATTTCATTTTGGAAAGGTCCTTCTAGTGTTTGTCTCTGCACGCCGAACCAGGTTTGGTCCCTTTGTTTCCATGCCTTTGGCGGGCTTCAGGACTGAAGACTGCCTCTGGCGTCTGAGTGTCTGAGGTGGGCAGGAAGTTAGGGAGGTGCCCGAAACTCCCTGTGCTTCGTCTCCTAGGAGACCCAAATGCACTCTGGCGTGATTCAAGGTCAAATTGTTTGTTTACAATTATATATATATGGGTTTTGGAGGGTTTGGCGTTGGGGTGGGGAGTTGTGGGGGGGTTATATGGTACAATTGACCTTTACAATTCGGTCAATTGTGAAAAGGTCAATTGTCATTCGAGCAGTTGTAAAACGAACAATTCGTATACAACCGCTGCATTCTGGAGTAACTGTAGGCACCCAGTCAGGTAGCCAGGTTGTGCCAAATAAAGTGAGTTACAGTAGTCCAATACACTTCGAACCAGGGCAGCAACCACCATAGCTTGACTAGCTGTAGGGATAAAAGGGAGGACCTTTTGAAGAAAACAGAGCTTAAAATGTCGGTTTTACAGACCGCAGTGATCTGCTCATCCATGGCCAGATTGGCTGAGATAGTCGCACCCAGATTCCTGACCGACAGAACCAGCGTGGGGAGGGGGCCCAAGGATGTAGGCCAGAAATTGGCCGTCCAGAACAGCTGAGGAGATGTACCTACAACCAGGACCTCGGTTTTACTGCCGTTCAACTTTAACCAGTTCGATGTCATCCATGACCCCAGCTCCTCAAGGCATTTTCTTAGCCGGTTGGCTGTTTCAGATATAGTCAGGTCCAAACGGACCAGAATCTGGGTATCGTCGGCATAAGAATAATAACGAAACGCATGTGACTGAATGAGGAGCAAAATATATCTAATATAAATATTTAATAAAATGGGGGACAGTGCTGGGACCTGGGGAACCCCACAAAAAAAGAGGGGCCGGGCAGAGTGGAAAGGAGGGAGAGACAATTAGAGCGGTCTGCCAGGAAAGCTGTGAACCAGTTCAGGACTTGGCCGGAGATGGGGCGGTTTATATTTACTGTTTAACTTGCCACCAGGACAACTTCCTTATAGTTTTGGAGTTTTTGGAACAAGGGTACATACCTTAAATAAGTTACCTGTACTGCAGAGACTTTGCTGTCACTGCAACTGTCAGGTGGGTACCTGTGACTTCTGAACCTACAATGTGCCACTGTTAGAGCAAGTGCTGCAGATCATGATACTGATGCAGCAGGGCACAGAAACACACTGCTTTTGGGATGGTGTTTATGAAAGGGGAGTCTGATGAGCATCATTTTATTAATTAATACACATTAAAATAGACAGGGCTTCTACACACTTTCCAGGTGGCTATTCCTCACAGACCTTATGTTACAAATACACATGAGTGGGCTTTAGGACTTTGTTGTCTTCATGGACTGATGGAACAGCTTTTCATCACCTACTGCCTCATTAGGAGTTTGGCAGTGATTCAGCACCAACAAGTTTGCAGTTACTGCCACTTGGTTCCGTGGGCTTACCACAGGATTACGAGTGGTGGTAGGGTGCTGTAATTCCCAATCGGGACTTGTGGATTTTCTTGTTAATTCCGCTGCAGTAAATCTGCTGGTCTTTGGACGAAAAGTGGAGGATTTACCTCCAGTGAAAAGGTAAACTCTGAATTCGGCATTGCGGTCAAAATAGCAGTAATTCCATTACTGCCAAAATAAGTGGTGGTAATGGAATTACCACCAACTTGTTTACTGTGCGCCAAAATCATAACAGACCCCTAGTGTTTTGGGTTCACAAAAGGCAGCATTGAGGCCATCATCGGAAGATGGCCAACCTCCTGTATCCAGCAATGCTAGTCTTTTCTCAGGTTGCTCAGTTAGCTAGAACCAAGTGGACTTTTGTTACATTCTCCAGGCATTTACCCATCTGATATCTTTAGCACCCCTCTATGGGCTAATCTTTGTATTTTCATTTGACTCAAAGATCTCGACGGTTCCTCTTTGAATGATTTGCTATTCACCTGAGGCCCTAAAAAGTGCTTAAATGTCATTGGCTACAGACTGCTGTCTTTTATCCTCTTTTATGTAATAGTTAAGATGACTTTGTCTCTCTCCTCCCCTATTGGCAGCACATTCCCACCAGTGCCACCAGACACTAAATGCACACCACTTCTATTAAATGTGCTTGTGAAGATCCAGGGAAAGGGGTTTGTCCATGTATGCATGCAATCAGTCATGAGACTCACGCAACTTTGATGAAAAATTTCTGAAAAGCAGTGTCCACCCGAGATGCCAAGTGATCAAATTTTACTTGGAATCTTGAACTCATTGGAGGCTTGACAATAAGTGCACTCACTACTCATAAGCTTAATTATACATAGTCAGTCCATGCCATCTCCTGCCGTTGGTTTAGCAAGCATATATGCTGGTCACGTAAGAGGAAAGTTTTTGTATTCGTTGTTTTTAGTAAGACATTTGAAATCTTTCTTAAAAGCATCCGGTCCACTGGTTGAAATACATGTCCACAAAAATCTGACTCAACTGAATAATTTGGTGATCGTTGTGAAACTCATTAAAACCTTACGCAATTGGCATTATGAAAATTAGACTATCCATCCCTCTGTTTCACTGCTAAAACTGTTCCTCAGGGTTTTGGAGCAAACTGTGCTGGTATATATGCTGTACAAATAACCTGCTTTGCACAATATCTCCTTTCAGTCATTTCTCCCTACACTCTCCCATATACATTAACATGCTTATAGAGCATCCTTTAATGAACACGTGGCTTTAACTCACATTGCTTGTGTGAACCTCAGTATAATTCATCCATATTCATTTCTCAACATAGCATTGAACAATTAATCTGTTCACCTCTAGATGGTATATATTGAAATCGGGCCAATGGCAGTTTGATGCTCCTGTGGGCATCTTAAGTGTTATACGTACCCAAGTCCAGCTCATCTTGTTGATACCCTCAAGTTATGGTGGTCTGGAAAGACTTTATACATTGCATTCCATTGTCTTGGGCATATTCGACCAGGACAGGCATTTAGCGCTTTAATGCCTTAGAGTATGATATGCCTCGTGCACTGACTTTCCATGAGCTCTTCACAGTACACATGATTAGATCTTGCCAGACCAAAAGCCTAGACTCTTCTCTTTCCCTGCCACCCATCCACATGGCCTATAAGAAGGCAGCTAACAAACCCTCCAGCTTGTTCATTTGACTAGCTGTATGCCGTCTCATGCATATTGCCACGCAAGTGAGATGTGAATACAGTGAGGAGCGAGTGAGCTCATAAAATGAGTTGCTATCTGTACTCTGGGATTGAACCTTCACTTATGACCAGACCATTAATGGTGGGAAGCTGCACCCAAAACTGAATTGCCCACCACCAACTTCACAGCTGATAATTAAAGATTGAGAATACAGCCCATATTGCTGCCCTAACCGTACACACCAAAGAACAAATTGAACATCTGCTCAGGAGCAAGAGCTTACATTCGTAAATTTACTCTAAATGACCAGAGGCATGCACACTGCCCATGGGCAACAATCCTTTGCAATAGCCTTCCTTACCTAAGCGAGCCAAGCAAACCAAATATTCTGATATTCATTGAAAGGCCTGGGATCTATCCACATAGGTAATTACTCTCCTGATATCTAACAAATCGTCTTTGACTCGAGAGCCACCTTAAAAAACCAAAGGCTGGCCGAGCAAAATTCTAATCCAAGTATAAAGAAGAGCTAATATTGGTAAGTCTCCGGTCCTAAATTCACCGTATGGTAAAGTACCCAAACATTAGAAGGCAGACAGTAAGTTCCAATGTCACCTAGTTTCAGACTCGATGTTACAACTACCAGAAATAATTATTTGAGACCGGTAATCCAGAGACCTAATCGACCGAATGCCTCCAGTTTGAGGTAGATCCTGAGGGGACAGAACAACCACTTTTTTGTGTACTCAGTAAAAGCCCTTTTGGAAAGTTTCCCACCAAAGAATCCAGCATATCTAAGCTTCCTCAGTGTGGCCTTAAAATGCCTTTATCATGGGCCATTGTACTTATAAAGTTAACCCGGCCACAACATAATTGTGGGATAAACAGAAACTGAAACCCACATGAAACAGCAGCCATTTAAATAAAGCATAATATGACGCAATTCAACTATACACATAATGAGATCCATTACTCTGTTGATGATTGATGGGCCCTTCACAAGACTTCCTCCGCCTTTCCTCATGTAGCTCATTTTCTGGTCCTCCCAGGACCACAATCCCCACACAATGTACAGCTTTTCTTGCTATGTAAAAAGGGGTATGAAAAGTAAACGTTCTGTGTGAAATACAACACAGGAAACCTGTCCTTCCAGTCACAAAAACTGCACAGCTGAAGACTTCGGCTCAAGATGGTTTAGGCCAGGCCGGCACTAATCTGCGCACAAGCAAATACCTTTCATGTGCCTGGATCCTGGTTCAAACCCTAGCTTGAGCTTTTATCTCTGATCCTTGGTACAAGCTTCTCAAAAAGCACTGTGATGCACCCGGGAGGCAGTTACTACCTTTTTCTACTCTTCTACACACAGGCCGTGCTTCCCTGGCAGATGCACAGCAGAGCACCTGCTTACAGCATCCTTCTCTCATCCTCTACTCAGTTGGCTTGCCAACACGCATGCTCTGGCTTCCTACTCAATCCTTGCATCATGATTCTTGGCAATCAGACTTGCTTTGGGTTGCGGCAGCTTTCTGGTGTGCTTGCGTGGCAGAAGATTTCTCACACAGCAGCAACTTACACCTCCCAGTGAGTGACAAACGAGAGAGCGTAAATCTGCAGTCTACTTTTTATCTCTTCATCCGGGCGTCAGAAGCATGTTACATTCTGATTCTAATCTCTGTGAAACGTCTTTGGTTTAGTCCCTTCTATTTCCTGCAGGAATGTTTCAAGTACCAAGCGGCGTGAGATTGCACCACTCTGTTTCATTATTTGTCTGTTCTATCTATTCCTTCATTGAAATCCTAGCAATGAGAAAATGAATACACCTCATGTAAAACACTTTATTTAGCAACACCTTTTGTATCCTGTGTTATAGGTCCACCTCCTGACATATTTTGGGCAGAACCCTTGAATTGTATGGAAACGTCGGAAAGGCAAAAAGATTGCTAGGCTACTGGTGCGAAAGCGGCCATGCCAGAGACTCCTGCGCTAAACCATGAGATCAAATGCTCTCATTGGATGCATACAGTCCCTCTTTGGAGACCAGTGTTTTCTGCAAATTTGCATAAAAGTCCTCTTGGACAAGCAGATTTCTGGAGACAAGGACATTTGCTGAGATGGTCTCCTCTCTCAGTATACAGCAATCCTTTAAGTTCATCGGCTTCGTCTCGGTCTTCTGACGATCTCTGCCTGAATACTAGCAAGACAGATATCCTCCTCATTGGCACACCCTCACCCTCCTTTCCTCTCACTCTCTGGCTGGCCTCACGTGGCCCTCCTCCTACCCCTACCTGCGAGGCTAAGAACCTCTGGGTCATCTTTGACTCCATGCTTTCCTTCTCTGCCCACATCTGACGTCTCTAAAAAGTCAAACTTCCTACTGCACCTCTTCAGAGGTATTCTGCCTTTCCTCCCCTTCCCCCAGAAGCTCACTGTCTCTCGAGCCATGGTTCTTTCTAGGTTGGACTATTGTAACAGCCTCTTTCTAAATCTACCTGCTTCTATTCTCCGCCCTTTGCAACTTATCCAGAACAGGACTGCAAGACTTGTCCTTGGCCTCAAGCCCTGGGATTGTATCTCTCCAGCCCTGAAATCTCTCCACTGGCTCCCAGTGGCTGCAAGGGTAAAATTCAAAATCCTTTGCATTGTCCACCAGGCTTTCTGGGGCCTGGGTCCAATATACCTTCAGCTGTCCCTTCGTAAATACCTTCCCTCTCGAGCTCTTCGCTCCTTTACCTCCAACTCCCTCAGGGTCAGGCGTTTCTCAAAGAAGTGAGCTGGGGGTAGATCTTTGTCTTCGACTGGGGACTTCCTATGGAACAGCCTCCCTGCCACCCTGAAACTTGAGGAAAACCATCTCCGGACCGTCCTCTTTGCTTCTGCCTTCGCCCCTCCTCTCCCCTGCTGATCTGCTCTCTTGGCACCGCGCTCCTGATCTACTTTTGGACTTCTGGGCCCAGGTTCCCGCTCACCTTGCCAGCCAGCCGCAATGCCTCCAGGCAAACCCTTGCACTGGGGCCTGTATCTGTAACCATACTGCCCCCCCCCCCTTTTCTCTCTGCACTTACCAGACTCACCCTGTCTGTTGCTTCAAACCTAGCACTTGCCACCTGCTGGCTGCACTACCACTGTTTGTTTGCTTGTTGTTGTTTTTTTTTTTTTTTTATTTATCTGTATTCCTTTGCTCTGCACTTTCCACTTCTCCCTCCTTCCATGCAATTTTCCCCCTCTCCCATTCACCTGTACGTTCTCAAGGTCACTGGGCCTAGTAAGATAGTTGTTTTTGTTCTCTTGTTACCCTCCCTTGCCTTGTCACGCTCTGAAACACCTGTGTACGAGCGCAATATAAATACATTATCAATTATCAGTTCTATTCCTCAGGATTTGCTGAGAACCATCTCCAATATATTTTGCTTGCCCATGCTTGTTCCGGTCTGCTTTGACAGCATTGTTACCTGTTCATTGTTCATACCAGGGCTGCTGACCCTTTAGTTAAGAACTGTAAAGCACAGCAGATCACTTACCACTCGGATCGCGTTGGAAGAGGATTCTTCTTCAGTCTTTACCATTTATCTTCAATCATCTGGTGTCTGCAAGTTGTGCTTCATCTCGCAATAATGGCATCTGTTATAACTATCTGCATCACCAAAGTATTTAGACTCCTTTATCGATTTCCTACAACCAGCCACCACATGAAATTCTGCCTTTTCGAGTTACCAGAATTTTTCTGATGGAAGTTACTTGAAACAAGATTCCATATTATCAGTGGGTGAGATACTAATTGTTTAATTTGTAAACTGTCCCATGGTATAAATGAAAGCATTTATTAGGTGCACAAATTAGCATCATGGTACACATGATACATAACCATTTAAACCTAATAAATGTACATCATACCAAATCCAAAGTAGCATCATAACATAAAATAACATTCTACATGAGTAACGATTAGCAAATAAATGAAAAACAATAGGTGAGCAAGTACGTAAAGTGTCCAAAGAGATGGGGCCATTGATGAATAACAGTTAACCATTTGGTTAACCATTTGTACATATGTAACGCTTTTACTTGATGAGGATGATGAAGAGTAACTGGGACAATAGAACTTGAAGAGGCACCGTGATGGGGGGGATGAGCTAGAGGCACTGATAGGGTATGCATGCAAGGCAATCTGTGCACTATGGGATGGGACTGGACGAGAAAGTAGTAGGTGTGGTAATGTTGAACTGGTCAAAGACACTTGTATGGAACGCACATCACCCACTACTTTCCACTGCCGGGAACGCTGTATTTAGGTAAAGGTCCCCTGCAGATAATACGGGCAGATACGTGTAAACAACACAATGGCATACTACCTCAGTGGGCAGCTTAATGTCAATATTGCTAATAGTTCATATGAAGACTTGGAAATTGTGTAGTCTTTATGATATTTTTCTTTTTTTTATGAGACATGGCCTCAAGGTTGATCATACGCTTGAGCAGAGAACGTTATTACAAGTGTACATTTAGCTGCTCTATTACACGGCTACCTGCCACATCTCCCTCAATCCACCACATATTCCAAAAATAGCATACTTTTCTTTTCTCAAAATAATCTAAGGTGGCACTGGTGTTTTGCATTTGAAACATCTCTGCATCCCCTTCATGTAATGCATCAAGGGAGATGTATACATTCTCCAGCTTGGCGTCTGGCATGGATTCACATGCTCATGGATATTCCACGTCATCAGGCTGGTAATCCTCGGTAAAAAAGAAAGCTGTTTTGCTTTAGCCTAAAAACTGCTAGTCTCGTCTATAACCAATTACTGTACTTTTGGTCATACTAGTGAACCTCTTGTGGCTTGCACACCTTTTCTTTTTAGAATGTACAATAATTGTTATGAGGTAATTACAGGTGAAGGGTGGAAAATTACTGTCTTGCATTAATAGCTGTTCCTACAACAGATATATAAACAGTGTTCTTTTGTGTTGGACACTCCTGTGTCCTGCACACTACCCGTACTGAACTAATCAGTAAATTTATTGGTATGGTATATGTATTTATGTATATTATCTGCATGGTATCGCACCATGTTATTTTTACAATGATAATTTGCAATAACAATTTTCACAATTTGTGCTCTTTTTGAATCTTAACTTTAATAAGCAAACAATACAATCATGAGTTCTACGCATTTCTGGTTGAAACCTTCATCAGGAGCATATCTCTTCTGGCGATTTCTACTTCTTCAAACTTTGTGTTCTATCTAGAGAATAAGTGAAAGTAAACATACTGTCAAAATCTCTCATAAATACATTTTCTCTGTAAAAAGAAAACCTAGTCATTGAAGACTAATCATCTGGTTGACTTGATACGCTAGGTTGGGTGAGTAGTATCTTCTCTTAACTTCAAGTCTGTTAATGCCATGCCGCTCAAAAAGAGGATGTTCACACCTATCAATGAGTCAACATATAATAACTTGATTAGGGGTTCTACTACTGTGGATCAATTTCACATACTGATTTATATATTAGATACCTAGGAGTATCATTGCACTGTGTACACACCTTTTAAGGAGCTTGGATGAATACATGTCTCTCTTGAACTATGTGGTAAACGTTCAGGTTGAACAGGGCAATTGTCTGTGCTTCTATAACGCACCTATTGAAGTAATCCATTTGTGTAATTGGGGAACGTTGGTAATGTCCCAACTGTAGAATTAAATCGTATATTACTTATCAAGCGGCACTGATGCATTGGATGCATACCATAAATGTGTGTTTTCTATGGTACATCTGTCTTGAGCAGATAAGTGATGAGTTGGGGAGGACGTATATTTATATCTCTGTGCTCTGCCTATTAAAAACGAACGAAAAAGAAAAATGTATTGTACACTTCCAAGCAAAGACGAAATGAGACAGTTATCGCAGGTTGGTGGCGTGGCTCAAGAAGGGGAAGGCCTCGGGCTCGGCCTGCGGCCACAGTCATGCCTTGTCCAGGACCAGCTGGTCCCACAAGCATGCTCCCACTGAGAAGAGGTCGAGGTCCTTTGAAGATGCCCCTTGCCAGGGGATCCAAAAGAAGGCTAAGCACCACACTGCTGATCATGCTAGGGCCGCCGCAGCTGTGGGGCCCAGTTCAGGGTGGACCCATTCCCAGTCTCCATCTCTGTCCACAGACCCTATTCTAAGGACAAAACTACGAGGGAGGGAGGGAGGGGGGAGGCCCATCAAATCCCATTGATGACACCTTCATCTTCCAAGACCTCAACTTCGTTGACTACTGCTTCGTCATCCAGGAAAACTACCCTGTCGACAACCTCATCTGGGTCCGCCTCATCGATGGTCCCGTCGACTACCACCACCATGGTTACTTCTGCAGAGGGGGCCCTACGGTGACTGTGGTTTCTACGATCACAACAGCGACTCAGAGGGTGGCTCTGCCTCAGCAGACTACGGCTGCTGCGATGGACCCATCGACGACAGCCACTGATGCACCTGTCAGGGTGCAAGTGTCCATCAAACTTTCTTCCCAGGCCGGTAAAGATGTCCCTGGTTATGTTGTTGTGATCGCCAAGGAAATCCCCTCTCATCTATAAGCGCTCTGATGAGCACTTGCCCGAGGGCTACTACATAAGCCCCATGTCACAGGAGGTGTTCTCCAGGGGAGTCGGATCAACCGCTGTCGCCTCTGAGGCGTTTCAGTCCAGATCCAAATGCTAGCAGCTCCGCTTGCACCCAGCCGGTGCCCAGGAACATGTCACTGGTCATGTGTCGGAGATATAACTGAGGCTGCCGATGCTTCTGTGCCTATCCGGGTTCACAGTCCTCCTAGACAACCGGGCAGAAGTCCTTCCAGGCCGAGCTCTTCTATGCCGAAGCTTAAGCTGAGCCTTGCCTCTCCCAAGCGGCAGCCTGATCCTTCAGGGCCGAAGCGTTTGCCAACGCCACCGCAGCTTCTGCCACCCCAATGGCCTTTGACTCTTGTGGTGGAGGGTCCGCCACGCACAGACACCAGTACGGATACAGACACTGTCTATGCGTACCAAGGAGTAGGATTATGTCCCGGCTGATGGGGATCTTCTGGGTGCCAACGAGCCAGCCAGTGTCGCCACCGGACGAGGTTGGCTCCTTTCATGCCATGATTTCAAGGTATTGCACTCTCTTCAGTTTGGTCCTGGAGGAGTAGAGGAAAGGGGGGTTTCTCTTTCAACACTGGGGAGTCCTTATGGAAGACCGTCCTGTCAATCCCTCTGCTGGACGATATTTGGGAGGAAGGCTTGGCCCTGATGAAGATGCCAAGTACCTCACCGTCCAAGAGAAAGCCTGGAAAGAAGTACAGGGTCCCAGACTCAGCCCCCAGGTGCTTGAGGTCGCAGCCTTCTTTAGACTCTGTGGTGTCTGCAGCTGGCAGGAAGCACTGGTCAACCCATCATCCTCTTCCATGGTGTCTCCAGACTAGGAGGGGAAGAAACTTAATGCGCATCATTTACACTGCCGTTTCCACGATCAAGGCTGCCAATGCCCTGTCTATCCTGTCTTGCTACGACAGGGAGCTCTGGTAGAAGCTCGGGACTATTTTGAACTTCCTGCCAGAAGACAAGAAGACCAAAGCCCTGTCCCTGTTCCAGAAAGGCAAGTTGGCCTCAGACCATGTCATCACTGTGGTGCTGGACATTGCGGACTCTGGGTTCCGCCAGATGGGCAATGGGGTTGCCCTCCGCCAGGGTTGGCTGAAAGCCCCTAACTTCAGGCGCACGTGCAGTCCAAGGTGGTGGACCTGGTCTTTGATGGGGGCAATTTGTTTTGCAAGGCGGTGGATGCGACAATTAAGACGGACATGGAGATGGCACACTCGCTGGGGAGAAAAGTCATCCTTTTGGTTCTCTAGAGGGAAATCCAGCAGGTCCTCCAAGGGGTACTCTACCCCCTACCGTCAGCCCTCTCGCTCCACCACAGAGGAAGCCTACAGGGGCTGCTCACAGGCCTACGGTAGCAGAGGCCAGCGTCGTCGCCCACAGGCCAGGAAGGAGACGCTCAAGCAGGCATAAATGGCAGTGGATCCGGCCCCCCTCTTTTGCACCCATGGGAGGTGTGAGATTGAATCTGTTGTCTGTGTCTCTTTCCATTATGCCAAAATATAGCAAAAGCTTTTATTAATGAAAATGCCAGGATGGAGTATGGCCTAACTTGCCCTATGATAAGTTGGGATTTCCCTATCTAAAGAAACTAAGAGTCTGTGTCAGTATATTAACTGAAAAGTCTCTGTCCAAAGCCTATACTTGCCCTCACAAATAATACAAAACAATGTGTTGGGATGTCAAGCATTAACTAAACCGTATTCCAAAAGTAAACGTTCTGAGCTATTTCCAGCTCAAGCTTATTCGTCAGCTTCTTTTCTACAAATGTCAATAAGTTCGTAACAATGTTCAGTGTACCTTATTTTGGACCTCAAGTATTAAAGTTCCACACTTTTGTAAAGGTCAGAATACCCTTCCCCAAGTTCAATAAGCAATTTCAGGACAGTGTCTCGGAGTTCCTTGCCTTACATCAATATCAAATGTGGCACAACAGAAGTCTCTTGGAGCTTTGTTTTCGTATTTCAAGAAATCTTTATAACTTGGGTTTTCCTTCCCCAAGTCTGATATACACCAGTGGTTGGTTTCTTTCTTCTGCAACAGTAAATTTCCTTGTTATCAATTAGGGGTTCTCTGGTCTTGGCACAGTTTTAGACCACATGGTCCACCCATTACAGGTCACACAACCAGGAACTTCCAGGAAACTTAGAGTTGTTCAATATTCAGCCAAACACGTCGTTTCTGCAATGTAGCTCCACAACTTTAACATACAAGTGGTTTCTCAACCTTGTTGACCACTTTGCTCTGAGCCTTTCATTCAACTTGGTTTGCATAGTTACTTTCAGTTCATTGTTCAACAAGTGTATTCTTCCCTTTCATTCAGTGTTTTACAAAATGCAGGTTTGCTTATTTCATTCAGTTCAGTATTCAAAAAGTGCAGCCTTTTATGTTTCAGTCAATTCACTGTTCAATAAATGTAATTTTGTTTTCTTCATTCTATTTGGTATTCCAAAAAATGCTGCTTTGTTTGATTCATTCAGTGTGGGGATCAACATATGCAACTTTGCTTTCTTTATTCAATGCTGTTGTTTAGGAAAGGTAACTTTTCGTATTTCATTTGGTTCAGGATTCAATAAAGGTAAAGTTACGTGTTTTCATTCAGTTCGGCCTTCAATTAATGTAACATTGGTATTCAATAAAGGCAATTTTGCCCTTTGCTGCGAACCGCTACTAATTTCACGGTCCATTGGAGCGCTCCGGTTATTCCAGTGTCCCAGACACTTACCCCGATTTAGCAGCTCTGGCTCCTGTCAACTACTTCCCCTGCATGGGAAAGCCTTCTCGCCGGGCGTTTCGATCTGCCTGCTCAGGCTTCGGTCGGCCCTCTCCTGCTCTCGTGCGACGCTTCACCTTCGCTTCTCGGCAGTGCTTGCTGCCAGCCTCCCCTTTTGTGGGATCTCCGTTCTGTAGGATCACGCCAGCAGGGTTCCAAGGGTTTAGTTTGGCTTCTCTGCGTCTCGGCTTCGCCTGCTTTCGCATGGCTCCCGGTTCTGCTTCTTGCTGTCTCTGCTCCTCCATTGTGGTTCAGCCTTCCACCTTTTACACACCTCTGGTCCCTTCATTGGCTGCAGGTGTATACCAATATCCATTACTGCCTGGCCTGATTACATGGACATGCGTGACCTTCATGCATCTTTTTCGTCCCAGTACCAAAGTGCTGAGCGGAAATGGTATTCATTACTCTCAGCTGCGTCTTCCTTGTCTCAGAACCAAAGTGGGAAAAGTGTGTATTACTTGTAGCTCAGTTGTTTCTTGATTCAGTATTGTTAGGTACCCCAAAAGGGGAACAAAGAGGGTTGCCTTACAGTAACCTATAAAGGTTGTTGAAGCGTTAAGCTGGTTATCACAAGGATAAGGGGTACCATGTCTCGCCCAAGGATAACCCACTCTCAATCCCCAAGGACCCCCCCACCCAGGTGATCCTCCCTCGCTTTTCCACTGCCAAGGTCAGGATCCAATAGCGATGGTCTTTCCCTGGCCATCTGCATAGAAGAATCCAAGGGGAGTAGGAGAGAGAATACCCCCAGGTTTCTCACATGGTCCGGCTAGCAAACTTTGTTGATAAGTTGAATCATCAGCATGGACAAATGGGTGCTGGACCTTCTTCATTAAGGGCACACCTTGGAGTTCCAACACAGGTGGCCTTGCATCAAGAACTAAACATGGCCCAGCTGCTGCAGGAGGTTCAGGCCATCTCAAGAAAACTGGCTATAGAACCAGTACCTCAGCATCTCCGGGGCTCCGCAGTGTATTCCAGATACTTTCTCGTTTGGAGAAAGTCAGGAGTTTGGCTGCCGATCCTATACTTAAGACGCCTCATCAAGCACCTGAAGTCTGCAAAGTTCTGGATGGTCTTGTTGCAGCACATGCTCGACTAGCTGGAGGAAGGGGACTTTCTGGCGACTTCGGAAATGGAGGATGCCTACTTTCACATTCCAATTCTCCCAAAACATCGGAGGTTCCTACGCTTTGTGGTTTATTTGTTCCTAATCAAGGGTGCTCGAATGCAGTGGCAGCACATTAAAGTCTCAAGGACGTCCTCGTCTACCCTTACCTGGACAACCGGCTTATCCAGACGACAACCGGCTCATGCAGGCATACCAGCACACAGCGGAGACCATTCGCCTGCTGACCGGACTCCGATTCTCCATCAATTATCCAATGTCCTGCGTGGAGCCATCACAGAACGCTCTGTCCATGGGCGCCTGTCTCAACACTTTTGCATGGCTGGCTACCCCTCGAAAGAGAGAGTGACTGCCATCCTGGGGAGGGTGCAGCACCTGCCATCAGCGCAATCCGCAGCAGTACAGCCATCAAGTCGCTTTTGGGCATGATGTCCTCCTGCATCCACCTCGTTCCCTTCTTCAGGCTTCATATGAGGCCCCTTCAAGAATTTCTGGACGCACGGTGGCTGCAAGTCACCGTCGCTTGGACGGACAAGTTTGGGCTCACCCCCTAGATCCGCACAGCTATCCGATGGTGGGGGGTGCCCACATCTCAGTCAGAGAACTCATTTTCAGGTCCCCCAATACCAGGTCATGGTCACCACAGATGCCTAGAAGGGTGGGGGGGAGGGCACAACGGACAGTCGCATGCTAGAGGCCTCTGTCTCCCAGAGGAGAAAGAACTCCACATCAACGTCCTGGAGCTCTGGGCAGTCTTTTGGGCCCTCATATCCTTCCAACTTCAGCTGTGGGGGGAAGGTGGTGGAATCTTCACAGACAACACCACCACCATGTTCTACATTCAGAAGCAGGGAGGGTTTCGCTTCACCGCTACCACCCTGGAAGCACAGTCACTGGGCCATTCTTCAGGACATGTTCCTTATACCTTTTCACCTGGAAGGCACCAAGAACACCATTGCAGACTTGCTCAGCAGGTAGCTGTGGTCCTGTCACGAGTGGGACATTCGTCAGGCTCAAGTATCCCTTCTCTTCCGCAAGTGGGGTCCACCTCGGATCTACCTCATCGCAACGGCAGCCAACTCTAAGTGCCAGAGGTTTCTTCAGCTGAGAAGCCTGGGGGATGCCTTCTCATTCCCTTGGGATGTCCCTGTACACCTTCCCGCCGATCTTGCTCCTGCTATGTGTGATCAACAGACTCCGACTGTGTCATTGCAGTGTGATACTCATTGCTCCGTCGACGGCACGGCAGCTCTGGTACTCAGACATTCTCAATCTGTCAATGTCTGCGTCCATGTAGCTGCCTCCACTTCCCGATTTTCACTGCAGAGAAAACTGAACAATACTGCACCACGACACAGCGTCACTGAGCCTCACGGCCTGGCTCCTGCAGTCCTAGAGTTTAGGTATTATTGCCTGCCGCTGGAATTCAAGAAGATCCTGGCCAAGGCCTGTGCTTCCTCTATGTTGTCGTGCTACAGCCACAAGTGGAAACGGTATTCAGTGTGGTGCAGTACTCTGAAGATTATGCTGCTGTGAATCAAAGCTCTACTGCTCCTTCCATATCTGCTTTCTCTGGCCATGGCTGGCTTAGCTCACGTCTCTTTCAAGGTGCATCTGGCTGCCATATATCCGGCTGCCTTATTCCGTTTCACCTGAGTGCTGGGTAAGTCATCCCGGTGGTGGCACAGGCTCATCAAGGAGTTCCTCGGGAGCCTTTTCAGGACTTGTCTGCATGTGAAGGCCCCTGCTCCATCTTGGGAGCTCAACGTGGCTTTGACTAAGCTCATGGGAGCCCTGTTTAAACCAATGCATCAGACTACTTTGAAGTTTCTCTCGTGGAAGATGGCTTTCTTTGTGACCAACACCTCAGCCAGGCAGGTCAAGGAGTTCCAGGTCCTCTCTTGCAAGCAGCCATACTTGTCCTTCATTGCTACGAGGCTAGTGCTGCGGACCCACCCCACCTTTATGCCGAAGGTTCCTTCAGAATTTAATCTCAACAAGCCTTTGGTTCTCGCCTCTTTTTCCTGAATCCTCGTACGCAGGTGTAAAGGATGGCTGGCCGTTGCTCGTACATTGAAGTTTTATGTGGTACGCACAAAGGACTTTGGGAAGACCTCTCAACTCTTTGTGAATTTTGGACCTGTGAATAATGGGAAAGTCCTGTCTAAGGCTTCCATATCCAGGTGGCTCTCTGACTGGATTGTGCACTATCATAGTCTGGCCAACAGACCTCTTCCAGGCCGGCCAAGAGCCCACTCCACCAGAGCCATCGCAGCGACAACAGTGTTTCTCTCTGGTATTCTCCTGCTCGACATACCTGTAACTCCTGTTCTCCAGCATGGGTCTGGCATGACTTCACATGTGAACCCTACCTCCCCTCCCTCACCTTCCCCTGTGGCTCTTATTGGTTCATACTGCCACTTTACTTGCTCTACCAAATCTGACCATGGCCACCAGGGGTGGAGTTTAGGGAGACTGTCATTGGATGGGAGCAGTGATTGGTTATAGAAAAGACCAGCAGTTTTCAGGCTAAAGCTAAACTGCTTTATTTTTTACCGAGGATTTCCAGCCTGACGACGGGGAATATTCATGAGCATGTGAATCCATGCCAGACCCATGCTGGAGAATGTGAGTTACAGGTAAGTAACTTGTTAAATATTTTGGTGCTAGGGCCTCCCCATTCTCCACCAAATGTTTAAAAACCTACTGGACTGCTTTGCACCCAACCAACAAAAGACACATCTGCAACGGTGTCTAGTCAAATGGTCGACAGACAAATGGTTGACACAATTTGGTCGACAGGACAAATGATCGAATTTTTTTTTTAGTTATATATCTTTTTAGGTTTTCGTTAAGGAAAAAAAGGGGTTTTTAGCAGAAAAAGGGGGTTGGTGCCCCCCCCCCCCAAAAAAAAATGTGAAAAAACAAAACAAAAAAATTCGATCAATTGACCTGTCGACCTTTTGGTGTCGACCATTTGTCCTGTCGACCATTTAAATTCGACCATTTGACCTACAACCATCTGCAACACATATGAGCCGCTCCTGAAATACATGTGTACCCAATCCATCCAGCAGTTTAGGCTGTTCAATGACTGCGTATTTACTGTGTGGGAAAACTAAGGCAAAATGTCAAATGCTTTATAACTTTTAAACTGTTGGACGAAACTTCCAATTTTGGAGGCTCCAGGCCCACAAACATCTTTCAAATGTACTAGCAATAAAATGTCCACAACGTCAGTGGATCGTAGGTTTCACTTAAAATAAAGGACATGCGTCGCCCTAGAATATATATAATCTATTTTCATATATTGTAGGTACATTTATGCCCTGAAAGATAGGTTGTACCATGTTTGATTTTGAAAGTACTGCATCTACCTTTTTATTAATAGAGTACATGGGAGCCCATGTCCCCTGAATCCATTGAGGCCTTCCCTGACCGGTTTGGAAGCATAGAATCCACATGCATTGTCTCACTAGCTCTGCTTCTGACAATTTTACAGGATTCCTTTGGCACATGAATTTAGACAGCATCACTATTTATAGATCTTTCCCTTTGGAACATTTGACCTGGTCTTGAAACTGGCATCTGGTGTGTAGACGATGTAGCCTATCTGCTCAGGAAGCTCACTTTAACATTCTCTGGCATATCAATCTCTGTGAAATTAAAGTGTTCTCTTACATGGGCAAGAATTTGAGGCATTTATTTTACAAGGAAGCAGGACTCGTTCATGGCTTAGTCTTACATTTCTAAATAATGGTGAGTGCTCAATTTGTTCATATCCTTCCCCAGCGACTATCCCTTTCACCTCTTTTTATCTGGTATTGCATCAACCACTTCCTATTGACAGGCAAAATGTAGGTCCATTATTTGGCCTGTCCTGGAGAATGATCACGGCTCCCTGTTTTATTTTGTAAATCGAGATTGTGCGGAAGAGTAGGAGTCATCTCTTGGAAGCATTGTCTACTCTCTGGCTCAGTAGTAGTGTAATATGTACATAGCCCCACTCCCCCAACCTTACGTAATCATTGTCACCCTTCATATATTGCTATTGAGGCACTCAACTGGCTCTGCCATGGCAAAGTGTGACTCTTGTCAGTGGCTTTCAATTACTTCAATGTGAAGTATGTGCACAGCCAGATCTGCAGATCTTTGTAGATATGCTTCCTTTTACTGTTGCTAAAGGGACTTCAGAAACTATCTGTAGACATTGATAATGTTCAACATTACTCACACAGCCGAAACCTCTTCATTCATACACTACCGTTGCATGCACTCTTCCAACATAAAAGAATATGGGCACCGATCGAAAGAACAGCCAATAAGGGTAGTCCCCTTCCACCCTATAGGATTGCTGGGCAAGAAGAGAGGAGGTTAACAAGCTGAAAGCGAAGAGTTTAGCTGTGGTATGGGAGTTTATCCTCCCGTCTGGAAAGACTGGGAATTATAACAGCATGCTAGTTGACTTGGTTGCTTATTATTGTTACCAATGGAATTGCAATTATCCTTCGCTGAGAATTTGTTTAATGATTAAATACAAGTTAATCTGTTTTGTAACATAATGTTCAAAAGTAATGGATCTGTCCTTCTGCTGATGAAATAATACCAGCATCACTTTATGGCCTCACCTTTGTGCGGGGTATGCCAGGGAGTTCATGTGCCACTATAGTGCCAGTCTTGTTCCTGATTTCCTTTTATTTTAGGCCTCCTTCTGACCCTGTGTTCTCCTTCCTCTTGTTTTTCTTACCCCTTCTGTTTTACCGATCCAATGGCAAAGTGTCTGACCACCTTCTCCCTACTGTGCCTCACTTTTGTGCATGATGTAGGTGTTCCTCCAGCATTCCACTGGCATCCTATACTGTTTGCCCTTGGTCATCCCAGTATGGCCTGTCCTTTTGTATCCAGCATTTAAACCTTATCCAAAAGAAGCATGTCCAGTGGCTTTCCATGTGTATTCAGTCTTCCATTACAGAAACTCTCTTCATAAAATACACTACTTAAAAATACAACACTTTTCTTTTAATACAATGTATTTTCTCATTGGTTCATTCAAAATGTTTTGCCTTTTGAATGTATGCAGAAGGCATGTGATCTAGTTTGGGTTGGACTGCCTCTTTGGGCTGGGGCCAAGCCTGATTTGCATATGCTCTTTCTCCTTTCTGTAATGGCTTAGCAAGCTAAATGAGGGCCTGGATTGCTGCCCAGAGCAATTGCTTCAGATCAATTCTAAACCTTCCAGTCATTACCTCTTTTCTTTTGCTTTATAATTCTTTACAATCGTACATTTATCGTGCAGTGTCTACTGAAAGAAATTAGTGAACTCTAATGTGTCTTCTACTTTACATTGTCTTGAAGCCCACTTATACATTCGAAGACGTGTAATGGGATCAAGTTTTAAATAACTTGGGTCTGAAATAGCTGTTATCCATTGACACAAACTTCCAATTTCAGTATGGTAACATTGTTATGTAACTTCTAATGGAAATGTAATGGAATAGTAAAAATACTCAGTAAACCTCATTGACTGGTTTATGCTTTTAAGTAATCAAGTTTTACTCTTTCTTTTTAACTTAACATTGGAATAGTCATCCTTTGCTCATGTTTCTTTGCACTTCTTGCAGTTTTACAGTTTTTTTCCAAATGCATCATGAACCCGTCTACTTGTAAAAGTTGATGTGAAGCAAACAGTGAAATATTTACAACAGAAATATTTGTCATGAAATGACATTACCCTGCCACATTATGTACTACTGCTAAGTACAGTAAATGCATTAAATCACTTAAGTGTACTATTGGTTTAAGTTAATTTTGCAAAATCTAACTTTTGTGTATGTCACTCATTTAAGAGTAAATTTGAGAGTAGACTTACCATGGCACTGCAATGTCTGCTTGCCATTCTATACTTTCCCATCAAGCAGATCTAGGGAAACCTTCTTTGTATTCCTTGTAGCAACTGTGCGTTTTTATCTATGTGCTGGCTAATCCTTTTTTTGTGTTTCCATTTTTGATAGCCTCAAATACTACATCCTCCCAGCAGCATCCCCAGTACAACAGACCAATCCCAGGGAAGATTAGCAAGAACACCACGTTTCGAGGACCACAGTAAACTTCACGACGAGGCATTGTATGAAAATGTCAGCCATAGAAGTCAAAATCCTGTGACATGCTCTGAAACAATTGGAAATGACCCCAATGAACTAAGTGATTTATTGAGTACACAATTGCAAATTAAGGACTCTACAGATAATGCACTGGAGGAGGAATCCTTGCAGACAGAAAATAAGTTGCCTGTCTACAGAAAGCAAGCTTGGAAAGAAGGGTTACAACTACAGACGACTCACTCCTTTGTGGAGACCACTGCAGAAGTTAAAAAAAGAACAGAACTGCCAGCTAAATTATCTTTTATTTCGATAAAAAAAACATCCAATGAACAAAATTCAAGGCCAAAAACATTGCAGCTATTCAAGCCTAAAAAAGAGGTTGCTGTAGAGCCTCCTAGAGAAGCACCATTTCAGAGCAGGTCCCCAACATGCAAGAAACCTCAAAGTCAAACAATGGATGACATGTTAGCCGAGCTGTCATTGAAAGATGATGTACAGACAGACTTGCAGGCAACAAAGGGTAGCCCATCTCAGCTGCCACCAGGAGAAAATAATCAACTGCAACCAACAGCGTCCAGTCTGTTACAACTACATGTCACAGTTGCTAGCCCGTCACAACTTCATTTTACAGTGTCTAGTCCTTCGCAGCTATGGCCTATAAATGCTGGTTCATCACAAATTCAAGGGACTGGTTTGTCAGAGCTACCATCGCAATTGGAAAGTGTTAGGGAAGTTGAGTCGATAGATAGTCCAACAGAGAAGAGCGCTCCAGATAATCTGTTAATTCATTCACAAGCAGATCGTCCATACAATCCACATATTGAATTTGAATGTGTATCTCAGTCAAGCACATTCCACAGTGCCCCATTCGACCACCAAATGCCTTCTTTGGAAAAGATGCTACCAGAAGTGGCAGACATATGCCCTATGAAGTCCCTAGCAACAGCTCATTTGCCAGCAAAGATAACAGAAGCTGATATGGAACCTGCAGCGGGATGCTTGAACACTTTGATGTCTGTGGTTGATTGCCCAGATTTGAACTCCCCATCAACTGATTTAACATGGAAATCGGCAGTGCCTGCTCCAATAATGTTGAAGTCACCTACAGCAAGTCCAACTATAAAGCCACCATCAACTTCTCACTTAATGTCCAGGTCACCAGCTGCTAGTCCAACAACATTGAAGTCACCAACAGCTAGTCAGATGATGTTGAAGTCACCTGCAGCAAATTCATCACTGATAAAATGTCCCACTACTAAACCATTGACAAAGGGTTTACCAGCAGGTCCATCAATGCAGAAGATTCCAGTCGCAAGTCCTACAAAGCAAAACCCTCCTGCCAGTTTGTCACTAGCTAAATCAACATCTGTCACTCCAGCACAACTACAGCCATCAGCAACTACTTCATCAACATCTGTCATCAAGCAAAGCCCTAGAAGTTCCAAGCTTCGACCACCAAGCATTTTTCTCTCAAAATCTAAGCAAAATAACAATGCTGATAAGCCTACCCCATTGGCACATCAAGATCCTCCGAAGTCCCCAGTAAAGGCTGCAGCGTCTAACATCCCACGACCACTGCCTCAAAAGAAAGATTTACATCACGGTGATGGCACAAATGCTAACCGCCTGACCCGTCTCCCCAAACCAAAGACACAATAGGCATATGCCCTGAAAAGCCACATACCATTACCAATATGGACTCTTATTTATTCACTGTGCATTGAGTGCAGCAGTACCAACTTCTCTTTTATTATGTAAACTAGGGCTGTGTGTTATTATTGATTATCCCAATGTAACAGTTTGAAGTCCTCGTTACAAGGATTTTACAGCTTTTCTTTGGGGAAAAGCCTAGTTTATTTTGCTGCACCATTCCCTGCAGCGCAAGACAAATTATTTTGTTCAAAAACATGCTTACAGGACAATTTAGCAAATAATTATTTCACATTGACAACCAAGTGGTCTAGCAGAGAACGTAACCACGCATTAGCTCGTAGATTTCCTTTGGAATCTTTCAAATTTAAAATGTGGAACACTAAGATCACTGTACAATAACTGGAGTCTGACTGAAAGCTATCATCTATTGGCAGTACGAAGAACTAGTGCTAGTTACAAAGTGTTAACTGCACACCTGTTACTGACCACAATACTGTTTTTTCTTTTTTTAGAATGGAAATGCAAAAATGTCCTATTTATTGGATGATCATTTTCTTAAGACTACGCAGAAATGTATTTAATGTATTTATTTAATCTTCAATATTTACCACTTGGTTTTCAAAAGCTGCTCTTTTGTTCTTTTGTTCATTTGCTGGAAGCCAGCTCCTGCTCCCCCACTGTCCATGAATGAAAGTTAGATTTCACAAAGTCAATAGAATTTAAAAAGATGCAAATGTTTGTGGATCAGTACATTCTCATGAAATGTTGGCATGGCCTCTCTTTTCAGAGCTCTTAATTGCTTTGGTTTTCAAAATCCGTGCATGCACACATCACCTGTGATTTGAAGCTAGATACTCTAGATTTCTATGTGTCACAAAATTTCACATTATCACCTTATAAAAGGAAACTTAATTTGCAGCTCAACATTTTCTTAATTGCCTGCAACAGAAGTAATCTCTTGAAATTTATTTTTTTATATTTTCCAGCACTGTTGATCAAAATGTACTTCAAATTAAATTGGAAGGCAGAATTAAATGTTTACATCGTTTTCATGTAATATATATATATTATATGGAAGTTGAGGATTTGCTTCAACAATAAAACTTTCTCTATCAGAACTAGCCAGGTGGGTTTTCTATTTCTCCCATTGTATGTTATAATAATTTAGGTGTTTCAAAGCTAAAATTGGCTCTTAGTTGGAGCAATAGTGAATAGGCTTACCAAAAAAAAAAAAAACATTATATTGTCCTCGGCAAGTACTATGATAAGAGCTTGTATTTCCAATCGACTTTAGTTTATCTTGCAATACGCTTGTAAACTGATCTTGTATATAAATCATGAACCTGGACTCTTTGACAGTATAGTGATCCAAATTCAGGCAGGGACAGGATTACAAAGGCCTATCCTGCTGTAATATCTTCAGTCAGTACTCAATTCTTACCATACTCTGTCACTGGATTGAAATAATTCCTTTGATTTTGCTAGATGTGCTTATATGATTGACTTCTATTCTGCATGACAAAATCAGAGCTTACACTTTGTGTTTATATTTCTCAAACCTGGTTGAATAAAACATGAGTAAAATTAAGGATTTAAAAATGGTCCCAATAATGATATTCTCAGCTTACATAAGCTGATCTATCACATGTAAGAAAGCACGACCAGACTGATTAAAAGCTTCATTACAGCGCAACCAAGATCTTGGAAGACGGTTTTGAACTGTAAAATGAATGAACAAAAATACACCAGGATGGCAGCTGGAATCCATCTGATTTGAAGATGCATATATTTGCTTGGTAAAAGTCAGTCATTGAATGTATATTATCTGGGCTGCCCTATTGCTAAGGTACATCTTGTCATAAAGTGAGATATTGCGTCACACTATCACATATTCTGGGTAAAATGTAATGTTCTTCGACTATAAACCAATGCGAACCTCTGACTGGTTCATACAAGTCACAGGCACATACCCTTTTGAAAAGGGCACACTAGTGTAGAGCTCACTGTTCCAATATAAGAATGGATCAATGTGTATGGTAGAGTTTGGTCAAGCACAACATACCCCCACGTTTAATCGTAATTCCTCTGTCCACACATATGGTCCTAATTATGCTCCTCTTTCTTCTGTCTCCTGAGATAGTTGCTGTATGTGCCCTGGTGCAAACAGACACTCTCTAGCTCCAGGTTTCCTGCTTAACTCCTATGCACTTGTTTTCTACAAGCACAATGGCTTCCTCCATTCAAATAAGGGGGTATCCCGACTATCCTGGCCTCGTGCTCCCTTTATGGAGCCTGTGCTTAGGCAACTAAGGAGTGGGCGGAGAGGGACTCTGACTCCTCTTTCCCTGGGTAGGGGGGGGGCGGGATCGCCTTGGCTTCCAGGATTTGCTTTGGTGGAGAGCCATGGCCATCCCCTATCTAGGCAGGAAAAAGGGTTCAATGGACTCCTATCCCCCACCCCTTATTTCCCAGTAAAATTCCATTTGCCCAGTCCCTTTCAAGATGCTGTGTGTGGATTATTGGATGCAAAGTAGTTAGCAATGTCCCATTACTCTATTCAAGGCCATGCAGAATGTCTGAGGTATTGAATTCTCAAATCCCAGTAGGTGCTATAAGCCTAAACAAAGTCGGATTAATATTTTTTAGAGGATGTACTGCACTTTAAGTTGGAATTCCTTTGGAAACAAAGCAAGGTAATCCTGGAATGCCCTTGGTCCTCATTTGATAACAGACCATACATGCCTTTCTACTCTAAATCAGTTTAATGGTCATTATAACATTGACTAATAAACAATACATACTGTAGAAGGGTGAAGCATTCCTACGTTATTTTGAAATAAATAGGCTACTCTGCTAAATGAGAAGGTACATATTGAAGAGCTGAAAGAGCCAATACCATTATGGAAAACTACTACCTCTTATGGCCTATCTATGCATGGCGACTGACACAGTGTACTCTGACCCTACCCTGATTAACAGAAATAACCGTTATTATGAAGTTAACAAAACTGGTGGTTGTTTCCTTCAACGATAGTCTGGCTAGTGTTCTATAAAGGTTCGAGTTTAAGTTGCAAATTAGTATAGCTCCATTGCACAGCTTAAGTAAACAAACGTGTTTACACTAATGATTGACAATTATTCTTTTTCAGATGTAACAGCACTCGAAGTAAAGACAACTCCTTTCCCTTTCCACAGTACTAAAGCGCCTCATTTGTACAGCCTCTGCATGAGTTGTAAGCCACTGCTTAATGTAATCCATCTTTTCAGTCGCACCCAACTACACAGCAATTAATGAGGAGTTTAGTTCAATTACAGATGGAAAGTTAGTTGTTAATTTAGGGTCTTCTGTTTGCATTACGGAGGGTTTCAACTAACATTGCATTTACAGTATCATCTCCTTGTGTTTGAGTATTTGACCTTCCTTAGGACATGTTATCAAGAGCAATTCTATCATACTAGAGGAAAAAGTATGCCTGCACTTTTACAAATGAACAATCTGAACATTTATGAAACGTTAAGTGCTTAATGGCTACTCTAAGTATTTAAATTTTCTGTCACGTGGGAGAGGATAGAAAAAACACGTGTCTTGACCTTTTGTCATATAGTCCTCAGCAATTCAGGTGAAAAGAGGTTGGTTTTTAACTTTCTTAGGTAAATATCTTGTTAATGAGATATTATGCATGAATACCTTTTGTCAGCCAGTAGAGTTTCTTTAATAGCAATTTTAATTTGACAAGATTTCTTCTCTTCTCTGTACAATAAGAATAGTTTTTCTCAAGACATTTGTGAGTGCTATAGTGTATGTGTGTTGGGGTCTAGTGTGGGGGGAGTAAGGGAAGGGAGATCGAAGTGAAGGAGCGAGGAGACCTGACAAAGGAATTCCAGCATTCCAGCACTTACTGCAAGGAATTTATTTTCTCTTGCTGAAAGCAACGATGTACACTGCATTTATTAGCATGCATTGTTGATCAGTTTTATTGTGCAAGGTCCACTCACATTCATATCTACAGTCTTGTATGCTGGTGGTTTTTAAAAAAAATATTTACACATTACATTAACAGCAATGTAGAGTGATTTTCCAGCCATTAAAAGCTGCTGAAAGTGACACCTATGGTGCATTCCAATCCCAAACCTCAACACGCAAGTTGTTGGCTTATAGACATTTCGTATTGCATGTGTATAAGAGCAACTTGCATGTGATGGTCAAATATATATATAACAATAGTTCCTGAGATTCTTAAATGTTCAAGAATTTTAGATGGTGGCAATTAGTGCTGCAGTAGGCAAATAAACATGCAAGATTTAGCAAAGCCCAGAATCTCATTTTGGATAATCCTGTGTTGCACCTGTACATTGCTCTGATTTCAGTGGCCATCAGTGCTAGCACAGGTGTTTGGAAACTGAAAAAGGATGTCCAGGTATATGCAAGTTTTAGAAATTTGTGGTTACCTCCGACATATATTGTCCCTTGTACAATTGTCAATGGAATATGTACATATATCTTGTGCAATATCTTTAGGAATAGGAATACAATTAATGTACATTTTATGTGTATAGAAGAATAATATAATTATTAGATTTGTTTTAACAAGAAAAAAAAACTGAAAAATAAGCAAACGTTTGCACTTTAAATGAGCTGTATTGCTTGGATTTGTGCCTCAAATAATGTAAATGCCTCCTGTCCTGTGTGGCTTTTTATAAAAGTGAAACTGACATATTTTCCTGCGATTGTTGGTTTTTTCTGAGGTACAGTAACTCTACAGCACTGTATATACAAATGCCTTGTACTAGCATGATAAAGAGCCTGTAATGCACTGGGATTTTCTTGCAATGTTTTCCATGTTTTTTAAGAAATTGTTTTGCCATTTTTACATAACTTGTTGCCCTTTGAGCTTCACGGGCTACCTGTGTTTGTGCTGGATTGTTGACTGTGCGCATCTGGTCTGTTTTGCTTGTTGCAGCACCCTTTGAACGGGTCTCCTTGTGCTTCCGTTCAACAACGGTTCAACCTATTCTTGCGCAAGTGTGCCCTTAGTTCAGGACTATACATTAATAGGAATAATGTCAACGTCCAGCCAAGAATTCACCAGAACTGACCAAAACAGCAGTGTACTTGATTGTTGTTTGTCATTTCCTCTTGTTTTCTTAGTTTTGCCGAACGTTCAGTCAAATAGTTTTTGTATTTTGTTTGGAAAAATTGTATGTTTATTCTGAAAATACCACTGTCACCTGTGCTCATAGTAGATGTTAATATTCTGTATTCATTATTCAAACATGTAAGGTTGGTGTTGGCAACTGATTTGCAAAGAAAAAGCACAACTTCATCCGTAGTGATTTGATATTTTGTGTGTGTGTAGCTAATATAGCTTTCTATTTTCACTTAAAAATGCAAAAAGATGCATGGGTTTAACACACCGGTTTTCTGTTGACTAAAGAGGCCAGTAAGTATGTCTGTCTTTAAAAAAAATGTTTACAATAGACACAAGCAGCAAGTATGAAAACTAGAAGTATGACTAGAAGTGCACTACAATGCTTTCTCGGGTTCACCACATCAATATTTATGAGAAGTTGGGTGGTGCAACTTCAGTCTGCATGCTTGCTGTTAATTACAGTTCTGTCAAATTGATTAGGTAAGTTATTTACTTCCTTTAAAAAATAGATAATTCTCTGTTCCCTTTGTACATGTCCCTCAAGATAAAAAATTGTTAAAGATTGGAATGTTGAAACATCTAGACATTACATGACCAAACATTCAATCAACTCCAAAGGAATTATTCTTCCCAGGTGAAAAGTAATTTGCAGTATATTTTCTGCACTGTGTAATGAACACCTGATTACAAGTATAGCCCATTAATGTGTGGCTGTTCAATAATATCTATACCAATTGTACTTCACTTATTTTCTCACTGGTGGCCATGTTTCTTAAAAAAAGCATCAATGTTGTCTGCCAGGCTTCTAATTACATTGTCGGGGCAATTGAGTTTTTGTGGTGCATGAAAGTACAATTTTGTGTATGAGAGGCAAGTCAACTAACATGTAAAATCAGCATAAATTACCAGGGTAACAATTTAATAAAAATGTAGGCTGCTATGCAAGTACTAGATTGTTCTTGTTATAACATACTATTTTTGGTCAATTGATCCTTTATATTACTGCATGTCCTCCATGGTGGACACTCGTTCCTGTAAGCAAACAAATATTCTAAATAAACTGTACAGATTTACAGTTAAAATGCTGCTACTGAGAACTGCTTAATGTCAGTGTACTTCGAGATCAAATGATAATATAATTTCCTGTTAACCAAAAACATGTCTGAAAAACATTGTAAACCTGTTACCTACCAGAAATCCCCTGACAGTGCAATGTCAAGCCAGTATCAAACATCAGAATAAGATAAGATCTTATGTTGTGTGTACTTAATGTATTGATTTCAGTATTATCTACCCCATGAAAATTAAACACCATTGTTCTCTGTTTCATCATTTGAAAGAAAATACTGAATTTCCTTGTACAAAAAAGTCTGAATTTACTACATATGTAAGCACTTTTCCTTTGTCAATCTAGTGGAAAATAAATTAAAATGTATCATTCTGAAAATGTGTCGGTGCATTGAAATGTATTTGTAGTGTTTCCGAAAATATCCTTAAAATATTTGTGTTCTTTTTGTATTTTATAGCCCAACAGTAGTCCTCCAACTTGTCCAAACCTATCCATTTTAAGGGTAGTCTAGAAAACTGTTGTACCTCATTAATGACTTTTCCATAGAAATGTTAAAACCCTGCCCTTTGCTATCCTATATCAGGCCAATTTAGTAGCTCATAAATTCTATTACCCGATCCTAGGACATAACCCTTTTTGACTACGTCACATTGTAACTCTGCTGTAATTTGTCAGAGCCAGCTCATGCTACTTCCATACCTTGAAATAGATCTCACATGAATCACTTCTTTTCTACACCTTCATATTTCTATATACATTACGACCAATTTCTCTCTTTCCAATAAAAGACTAAACTTCTAGTGCAACTAATTTAAAAATGACATCATTATCTGACTTTCCCTTTAGAACTCTTGTAACCCACTTGTTTACCAGTTTATTCTGATTCCTTTAGCAAAGTGAGAGGATGGGAAAGTGATTGTTCAGTTTTTACTGTTGAGCCAGGGGACTTGTGTGTGCACACTACTTTTGTTCCATCAGGTAGATCACTTAAACAACTCTTCAGACTTTCTTTAATTATTTGGACAATGTGCAGAGGATTGTAACATGCACCACTGCCACACTTTTAACTGGGGTCAAGCAGATTGCTGAAATGAAGTAACGTTAGTGTATTGCTAGAGTTTTAACATATTCAATCCATTTGTCAAATTGGGTGCATTGAGAGATGTATATTGCCCAAAAGAGCTAATAACATAAAATTGCGAAATACATGTGAAAGCAACATATAGCCACAAAATCTCAGGGTTTGTGATGGAAGAAAGCGACGCAGAGCAACAGAGGTTCGAATCCCAGTTGCTTGCTTAGAGACTGGTCTCTGGTAATTGGCGTCTTACAAAAAAATGAATTAAAAGTGACTTTGTTGAAATTTAAGGTACCACTGTGATGCATTATTAATTTCGGAGGCTAATGAATATTACTGTAAAAAGTTAATTTTAATGGATCGTGTCCTCCCACGGATTCCTAATTTTTCATATATCCGATATCGTGCTTGCAGCTTCGGAAACTTTTCAAGAGTAGAGGGCGCCATGCCTCAGCTGCTAGGGGTCCCTCATCGGCTTCCATCCCACTCTCTGCTGTGACGTTGACACTGGTAAAAGTAGCGCGCACTGCACCCGTTGCCTCGGTTCTGTTTTTCCACATGCACAGCATGCTTCGAATGGTTCGATCACCAGCATGCTTCGAATGGTTCGATCACATCAGCGATTTTCTACTGCATGTTCTCCAACTCTACAGTATGTCTACTCAGAAGATCGGATTCAAGAGGTGTACAGATTGTGGATCGAAAATATCCATCAGGGATCAACACTGAATATGCCTCTAATGTCAAGGGGTGGGCCATAAGGTTGATGACTGTTAAGACCTTGAAGGAGAGGAAGGGGAAACTCTCCCTAGGCCGGCCTCTGTCAAAATCTCCCTGGACCTACCCCATCAAAAAAGAGTTCTTCCGACACGAGCTAAAAAGTGCATTACCCATTCTAAGCACTTAAGATCACGGAATGATTCTGGAAGCTCGTCCTCTCATAAGCAGTCTAGGAAGTGGCGTCATCGCTCCGTTTCAACTTCGTCCGACTTCTCACCTGACAGGAAGTGGGTACGTTTTCCCAGCAAATCGGCATCTAAAGCAGAGTGGGAGGAATTTTGCCTCCAGATGCTAGAGGTGTTCACGAAGGTGGGTTCACCTGCCCCTAAGAAGGCTTCTGGCCACATTGTACCTCATGAGGCCAACAGGGCGTTGTTAAAGACCTGCTACTCAAGCGCCATAGAGCCTAGGCAGGAAGTCCATGAAGCTTCCTCGAAGAGTCGAAGGATTCAACGACTCAAGACAAGTCAAAGCCACGGCCTTCCTCCTCTGCTCTGTGTAGGGAGTCAGTGTCTAGTTCCTAAATATTGAAGACTTTCAAGCCTATGGGCTCTATTTTTCGAGGAGGTAGAGGAAGACAATCCTCCATTTGGCCTGCAATTTGGTACTCCAAACGTACCCGAAGAATTTATTTCTGAACAGTCGAGGTTGCAGTACTTAATGGACTCCTTGAAAGATGACAGTGGTCTGGATACTTCACCAGAAGTTGAGTTTGCCACACCGGATTCAGCTGGACATGCGGATGCCTCATATAGATCCATCATGAGCAAGGTGACAGAGTATTTGGGTTAGGGTAGGCCTGTCACAGAATGAGCAGTATTATCTAACCTAGATAATGGCCCTTAAAAGGATCCTGTATTGCTGTTTCATACAGCTTTAAAAAACAGGATCATAGAAAATGGAAAAAAGCTGGACACTACATCCGCAGTAAATAAGGTATTTACAAAAAAGTACATGCCTTCGGCTAAAGACCCAGACGTTTTGTATAAGCATCCCACTCCAGAATGTTGGGTTTATTCAAGGGCCACGCCTGCCTCAAAGGCGGCTACCTACCCAACAGTCACTCCAGATAGGAACATCAAAGCAAATAGTGGGTTTTCGGCGGGTATTCCTTTACTCTATGGGAGGTTACAGCAATGGCCGCAGAAAACATCCCTGAGGGAGAAGAGCGAAGGCTTCCTCAACATTGTTCAGGATTGCAAGGACACTATGTGCCAGTCTCTGAAGTCCGGTCTAGACTCTTCTGATTGCGTTAGTCGTGCTATCGTAGCATGTGCTGTGACCAGGGTTTGCCCCAGATGATCAGGTGAGGCTGCTGGATATGCCTTTTGATGGCTCACAGCTATTCGGCACTAAGGCTGACGAGGGCTTGCAAAAGCTGGCAGCTGCTAAGTCACTGAGAGCAGCGATTCGAACAATCACAACAAAACCATACAGCCTCACAGAATTGGAGGGGTTGTTTCTTTCGGTTCTATTCTTCAGTTGGAAGAATAAGGAGACGGATGTCTCAAGAGGCCAGAGAAGACTACCTTTTGGTTCACGAGGATGTGGCGATAAAACTACCCACACAACCTCTGCCACTTTGCCTTCCAGCGCAGCCACGACACCAAAACCTCTTTGAGGCGTTAGTGCAATGCACTGTGGTGGGAGACAGAAAACACAGCATTTGGAAGAATGGCAAAGCATTACTTCAGATGCTCGGGCACTGCAAACAGTAGCCCATGGTTATTGTCTCACATTCTTAAAAAGGCCTCTGGGTTGTTCACCATGCAACCAATCCTTGTGGGATCCAGATGCGCTCCTCTTATACAAGAGATGTACACCCTGTTGGAGAAAGGTGCAATAGAAATGGTACCTGTAGCAAAGTGGAACCATGGATAGTACTCCTCTTAGATTCCAATTCCAAAGAAGGATGGGGGACTGCAACCCATTTTGGACCAGAGACGCTTGAACAAGTCCCTCAGGAAAGTTGAAGATGGTAACGCTTTTGCAGATCCTTCAGCTCCAGGACAGGATGATCTCTCAATCTTCAGGATGCTTACTTGAATGTGCCTATGCTGCCCAAGCACAGGAAGTACCTAAGGTTCACCATTGGCAGCTGTCATTTTCAATTTTGGGTTCTGCCATTTGGGCTCTCAGGTTGAGGTTTTTCACCAAGTTGATGGCAGTGGTGGCAGCAAATCTAAGGAGGGGGGAGTGTGGGAAACCTGAGGATATTCGCCCAAGCAGACCTCGAGAATCCCTTATTCAGGTGGCCTGGGAATGGGTAACGCTCCAAGACCCCAATCATAGGGGTGGACGAGCGAAGGAGGATCACTTTGGTGGGGAAACCCGGGATTGTGCTCAGGGAAATATCCAGGTGAGATGCAGTATTATACTAGGGAAGAAGGAGAGCACAAGATCCCTGAGTCCTTTTGTAGGCTGTACTACATCTGCCTCCCTTCCTGCCATTGAATCTCTCCCAGATCCAACGACCCTTCTTTATATAACCAGTCCCCTAGGATCCCAAACCCAGTTGCACCCAAAAATGATCTCTCCCAGAATCCCTGTTTTCCTGCGTCTTACCCAAACACTCCCGGAAATTCTTTTCTACATCCCTCTGGTTATTATTTTCAAAACTCCCAGTCAGCATTGATTAAACACTACTCTTCCCATAATTCCCCCTATTCATTTCGCAAACCCTACCAAACTTACCCATCCGAATTCACCTACCCCCCCTCCCCTTTCCCGACCGAACACTTTATCCTGACACGCAAGACAACGGACTAACACTAAAGGCGTTTTCCTGACCTGTCCCAACCCCAGGGTCAGGCAAAGTCGGGTAATTGACCAGAATTGCACACACCTGACAGCCCTTTCCCTTCCCCAAAGTGATAAAAGGTGGAGCACGATAGGAGCAAGGCAGTCTGCACGACGACAGCTAACTCAGCACAGCAGTTCAAGAGAAGGAGAAAGACAGCGCAAACCAAGAGGGTGTCAAGGAAATAAGCAACCTTGCCCTTTCCGAGCCAGGCCTGTGAAATCTCCACGGAAGGAATCGTAAGACCGCAAACAATAGCCACTGTGTGTTGCAGCATATGTCAGCGGTACACAAGTCCCTCCTCCGCTGATAACCAAGCCAGGGAGACATGCTTGCCACTGTGGTACCAGCCTTGACTCCAGAGACAAGAAAAGCCAAGCGGTTCATAACAGCCAGTGAGTTGAGGGAAGAGTCGATAAGAAACCGAACTGTGTTGAACAAAAGTAGCAAATGGCAAATTGAAGAAATACCAAGTACTGTTAATGTGAGAGGGGAAAACCAGCTACGGAGGAGTTGGGCACCACTTGGGTGCTCACTCAGGAAACTCTGGGTGATTGCCTTATTGTTGAAACTACCATAACCAGAAGGCCTTGGGAAAGGTGAGAAACGGGTCAAAGTGGTCATACAAAGGTCTAGTAAAAGCCTCTGTACAGTCGAAAATCTTTGACCGACAGGTGACTGTGAAGCTACGGGAAGTGAATCCTGCATGATGAGATTGTGTTGAAAAGCCCATCGTGAACCCGACGGAGGGAATGCAAGCATTCAAGAGTGGTCTGAGCCCAGAAGAGGGGGGACCCAGGGGTGAGAAGCCATCACCCCTCCGACTCGTGAATTAAAAATGGGAATCTTTTGAAAACCAGCCCAGGTGAACCTGACTGAGGGAGGCCGATATTCGAGAGTGGTCTGAGCCCGCAAGAAGGGGATCCAGGAGTGGAGAATTATCATTCCAAGTACAATCAAGAAGGAAGTTTTATATATTATTTGGAACCCATCAGGCCTTTGGAAGCAAGCAGCTTAATGACCGAAGGTCCGGATACTGCAAAGAACTATTTGGTGGATCTAAGCCCGGAAGAGGGGTGATCCAGGGGTGAAAGATCATCACCCAACATGCCTACTAAAAGGAACTCTTGTTTATTATTTGTAGCAGATCAGGTCCTTGGAGGTAAGAGACTTTTTTTGTAGAAAAGAGACTTAAAAATGAAGGTCCTGAGAGCAGAACTGTCATCTCTTGCTGGGAAAGCTCGAGTGTGTTGTGCTCTGGAATCCCGCCTTGCCCTTGCTCAAAACGTGGGGAAGGGAGACCCCGGCTGATACATCTTGACTTATCATTTCTGAACACTTCTTTCTTTCTTGTGAACTTTATCCCACACTGTTTGTATTTAGTGTAAGGGTTGGCAATAGGTTTAGTCTAGGACCTTTTATTTAACAAGACGCCACTAGCACTGCCTTATTATTTGATGGTCGTAGCTTGCTCCCATCTTTGAATTAGGTTTAGATTATGCATTTTTCCAACCTGCATATACAGTTTAATACACACCCTTGAGCTGTGATCACATGTGTTTGTCTTTACTGTTGCCACCATGAGTTCCTTACAGGAGGGATTCACATTTATCCCTATCTGGATTATTGGCTGATCAAACCTCTTTCTTTCGAACAGGTTCTGGACCATCTCACCTGCCACTCCTTTCACAGACTGGGCTCAACATATTTTGCATATGGTAAACAAGTTTCAGAATGCCTAACATCTTCTGGCCTTCGATTTTCTATGGTTGCTCGGCCTCATGGGATTCTGCCGTTTCCTAGTGCCCGAGGTCCTTCTGAGCATGAGATTTCTACAATGTGACATCACCTCCTAATGGTCTCAGTTCTCCGGCAAGATGGCAGACCTGCTTCAGGTCCTGAATGAGGTTGCACAGGATCTCCTGTGGTAGACTTGCAAGGAAGATGTGTTGAAAGAGGAATCTTTCTAGCAACCATTGCTGGAGGTGCCAGTAGTCAGACTCCTCCTTCGCAGGGTGGGGACCTCACATCAACGATCTGACAATCGGCTGACATTGGTCTGTCAGAGTCCAAACTACATATAAATCTGTTGGAGTTGAGGGCAATCAGACTAGCGCTCATGGCCTTTTATACCCTCTGTATGGGGGAAGAACTTCCTGATGATGGCAATGAACTCAATGGCCATGCCTTACCTCCACAAGAGAGGAGGCCTAGGGTCACTACCACTGTGCACAGAGACACTGCAGCTCTGGTTTTGGGAACTGCAAGAAGAGTCTATGACAGCGGATGCTCTGAGCAGTCAGATCACATTCTCCCACGAGTGGGAGTTGGCTCAGGAACTCCTTCTAGAGATCTTTGCTTTTTGGGGAACCCCTCAAGTGGATCTGTTTGCATCCAGTGTCAAAAGGATATGTGACCTCTTCTGCTCCAGTGACTTTCCTCAGAAAGGAGCTCTGGGGCACGCGCTCGTAGTTGATTGGGAGTTTACTCTCCTGTTCGCCTCTGCACCATTTCTCGTCATTCCTTGCATCATCAGGAGGTTAAGTATGTTCTTGCAACCGGACTGAGCCAGGAGAGCATGGTACCCCAGACCTTCTGGGCATGTCCATCTGCCCGCCAATTAATCTTCCCCAAAGAGCAGACCTGCTCACCCAAGAAGGTTGCCTTCTCCCACTCAGACATCAGAACCTTCATGCCTGGGGTTGAAATACAAAGGTTGGGCCCTCCCGGAGGACATGATGGAAGTGCTGCTTTTGTCCAGAAGGCCAACATCTAAGGCTTGATACCACTCTTGTTGGAACACATTTTGCAGCTGGCGCAGAGCTAAGAATATAGACCCTTTTACTTGTAACACCCCATTAGTGTTATCGTTCTTCTTACATCTGGCCTATCAAGGGCTACAGGTTTACTCTGTGAAATGTTATTTGGCGGTGCTATCCATTTTCAAGCGCTCACCTGATCAGGGTTCTTATTTTAACTTCCCATTGTTATCCAGTTCCTGAAGGGACCGACTAACATCTTTCCCACCGGTTCCTTTTGTAGTCCCGGTTTGGAAACTTAATTTATTGTTGAAATTCTTAATGGGATCCTCATTTGAGTCTCTTCATTCGTGTCCACTTAGGATGTTGACTCTGAAGACTGTCTTTCTGACAGCCATTACTTCGGCTCTCAGAGTGAGTGAACTTCAGGGTCTGTCTTACAAACCACCATTTACTACCATTTTATAAGGAGAAATTTGTTTTGAGGGTTTGCCCTTCATTTCTGCCTATGGTGGTGCTGGAGTTGGACCTGGCTCAAACAATTCTCTTGCCACCCTTTTATTCAACTCATCCTTCCAAGGATGAAGAAAGACTGGATCGCTTGGCTGCAAAGAGTGCATTGATCTTTTACATTAGGAGGTTGACTAAAGTCCGACAATATGACCACCTCTTTGTGGGCAATACCAGTCATTGGTTGGGACAGGCTGTTATCAAACGGACCTTATCTCGATGGACCATTTTATGTATCACTGAATACAACACTTTGTCAGGCAAGGATCTCCCAGATGGTTTGAGGGCGCATTCCACTAGAGGAGTGGCCTCGTCAGCACTTCAAAGAGGGCTGTTGATGCAGGACGTTTGGAGTGCTTCAACTTGGTCTTAGCTGCACACCTTTTATTAAGCATTGCTGCCTTGATTCTGTGTTGGTCAGGAGGCTAAATTTGGCAAAGCTGTTCTCCAGAGCATAAACCACTAGTACATTCTTTATTCCCACCTCCATCTACAAACTGCCATGGGAGTCTATCAAAGATGAGGAATCCGTGAGAAGACGAGATCCATTAGAAGAACTAATTACTTACCCCTGGTAATGTTATTCCGGATGGATGTTCCTGCCACAGATTTCCCCTCGCCCTCCAAGCCTACCCCTCTGTTTTGGGGGGAATTTCCATGGTTTACATATTCCTCTTTTCAACATCTGGGTTTATTTAGCCTTCAAGATGGTGCATAAACGGAAAAAATATGAACTGAGTCAACGGGCGCGGTGCGTGATACTTATGTCAACGTCACACCCGCAAGTAGGATGAAAGGTGCTGAGGGACCTCGAGTCGACGACGCACAACGCCCTCTGCTGTTGAAATGTTTCTGAAGCTGCGAGCAGGATATCGTATATATCAAAGTTGAGGAATCCGTGAGAGGAACATCCATCAGAAAAAACTTTACCAGGGATAAGTCATTTGTTCTTCTGAACATGTATCCACATTTGTCTTCGATCTTGTAGTTGTATTCCTTGTCACTTCAATGTTTGGTGGTGCTTGATGTTTGACTTGTGTTCTTGTACTATGTGTGAGAGGCACCATCCCTCTAAGCATATCATAGGGCCTACCACTATTTCTTTAGTAAACTGCATTTTGTGGGTTCTAACCCAGTTTGTGTGGGGTTAGCTAGATGTTCACTTTATTGCATTTTAAAGTGCATGAAAGTTCCCTAGTGTACTGGTGTAAGTTCCAATGTGCTGCTGTCCTACAAAGAAAGCCTTTTGGTGAACCGTCTATCAATGTAAACAAAACGAAAGACTGGTCCTATCGAGAGTGGACAAGACAAGATGCCATTTATTGCTGGTTTTCAAAGCAATAAACGGACAGCTCATCACTAACCCACCACTCAAGCTAACCTAACCCCCTCCAATTAGTCTTCCCCTTATATCGTCCCATGGTCGGGCCCCTTAAAATACATGTCACTTCAGTTTGATCTCGCCCACCCTCAAAACATAACAAAAGAACTCCTTGTATATTTCTATAGTCTGTCTTTGGATTCCATCTCGTCATCACGTGCTCCTCTGCTTCCGGGTCTGTCGCTATGTTCTGACTATGTCCAGCGTCCACCTCCTCGTGTAGGGGACTGTTAGGCAAAGTTTGCATGCAGTACCCTCTGAGACCACTACATACAACTATGACTACAGGTGTAAGCCAAACCAACCTTTGGTATAAGTCTGTACCACACAGTTTTTGGTAGCAAGCTGAGCAGCCAGGCTTCTCTCAAGAGGGAATGTGAGCTTGTATTGAGGTTACACAGAGGTCTACAATTACAAGTATTCAAATAGACACACAAGGTTTCTTGGTAAAACACTTATTAATGTATTACACAGTCAGTTAGAAAACATTCATTAAAAGGAGGCAATCAATATCACACTAACTACAATACTTCACACTAACCGGTTCTGAAACATTTACACTACTTTGAAGGAGGAGCAAAATGGCATTCAGAGCATTTGAAATAGGAGCAAAAAGGCATAGGTTAATAAAACGAATAGTAGTTACTTTTAAACAGTGCAAATAGTTTGAGTTCACCAGAGGAGTTGGTCCAATGCAATAGGTAGGCCAAAGTCAATGGGCTAGTGTCTTGTATAGGTAAAAACGGTTCTGGTACATAAATGGTAAAGTCTTTGGCACAGTTCTCAGAAGTAGTTCTCAGAAGAAAGTTATATGTCGGGTCACAAGCTGACTAGGCCTGCAAGTTACCAAATTTTCACCTACTTTCGCAGTGAGAGGTAAGTTCTCTCAGTTGGGTTTTCACAGTACCTTATATTGAAGAACAAGATGCAGCTGAAGACTTCTGTTCCTGGCAGTTCCTGCAGATCCCGCTATTCCTGAGCCTCAGACGTGGGAACAAGAGGGAGGACATTGGGGGAATCCTGGCAAACGGGCAATTCTTCGATTCCGGTAGCTGTCTTCAAGCACACAAACTGGTGTCCTTCTCCCTGGCTATTCAGTTTCCTGCAGCACTCCAAGGAAAATACAACTGGCTCCGAGAATGGTATCCAGGTGGCTTTCGAGTTGATTGGTCCCACCAATTCAGAGGAAGAAGTAGTCCTTGAAGGGCTTCTCTGTCGAGATGAACTTGGCGATTTGGACCTGCAGCAGGGCTTCACCGTGCACACCAACGGTCCAGGAGTTGCATTAGCCGTCCCCTTCCAGCTTGTTTTTGGTTCTTTCATTCCAGTGGTTAACTCTGCCTTCCAAGCCAAGAGACTCGCTTTTTAAACAGTTTTCTCCCATTCATTCCAGCCTAGCTGCCACTCACCCAGCAAGAGTGTCTGTCCTTGCCGGACAGTCAGCCAGCCAATCACGCCAGAGTGCATTTGGGTCTCCTAGGAGACTAAGCACAGGGAGTTTCGGGCACCTCCCTAACTTCCTGCCCACCCCACTCGGGCGTCAGAGGTGGTCTTCAGTCCTGAAGCCCACCAAAAGCATAGGAACAAAGGGACCAAACCTAGTTTGGTGTGCAGAGACAAACTCTAGAAGGACCGTTCCAAAAAGAAATGGTGAAAAAAGAAGACCGGGACCCATTTAAACAAAGGAGGCTCAGACGCCATCTTGAAAAACATGGCTCGCGCGACATAACGCTACCGGTGTTTGCAGTCGGGAAAAATCATGGTAGTTTGTTGTAAAACCACTGCGACCAGCCATTTCGATAGTGGGTAGCATTTGACTGCTACATGAGTTTCTAGACACGGGATACTAGGTAACCCCTCCAGCAGTCTATTGTAAGATAGTGTGTGCTGGGTCTAGGAATTTAAAAAGACTAGTAAAGTCAATTTAACTTTACTTTCTCTGGGAAACAGTAGTTTATCCCAGAGAAGTTATTTAAACCTTGGGACAGCCTGAAAAGACTTCCCTGTGTCACTGCACTGAGGGTGCTGTGTAACGCACAGGAAAAGATGAGTTCTATGGAGTTGTCTAAAACCTCATAATCAAAGAACACAAGAGTAAAACATGCATCAAAATACATGGAGTGGGGAAAAAAGGCTCACACTGTCTCCAGGTAAAAAAATCAAGTCCTCAAAATCCAGCAAAGTTGCTGGGGGTCTCTAAGGTGAAGAGAATTGGCACATTTATGAGAATTCTCCCTAACCGGTGTAGGGCCACCGCCCCCTGACTCACTTCCTGAAAAGAATAGGGCTCCATTGTCCGAACTGGTATGAGCCAGTTAAATCCCAAAATGACTCATGTGGCCTTCACCCAGTCCCCCCACCCCACCCCTGAGAGCTCCTGAAAGCACTGCCGCAACCGTCCTACAGCACATGTCCCTTTAGAGTGCCCTGGGGGCAAGCATTACCTCAAGCCAATAAATGATTTCCCTAGCCAATGTACACTAGAATACAAGAAAAATAGTTAACACTCGGGCACACATAGAAAATTCCCTCATCCTTTACTCACACTTATAGTCACTTGTTATCGCATGCCTTTATGGTGTTGTCATAACACAACTTCTGTTCCCCCTACCCCTGGAGGCTGTCAACGTTTGCAGGTGTGTTGGAGAAACAGATTACGCCAACATTCCCAGGTAGTATCAAAGAGTGATAAAGCTTTATTGCCTTTCAGAAGAATCTACAGAGCTACTTGATCATGCTGCCAGGGCAGTGGTGCAACATCCTGGCTTACCTCCCCCTTTGTAAATTGACCCCTTGATTGAAAGTGAAACCTAAGAAAGACCCTCTAAGACCGATTTATTTACCACTCCCTGTAAGGATGCCCCTCAAACCTTGATAAGTCTGTCATTTACACAGACATAGGTGTCGCCACCACGCCGATCACCCAACATAGATCTTTCTAGAAAGCTATCAGAATCACCATTTCTCCAGCATGGGGTCTGGCATGGATTCACATGCTCATGAAAATTCCCCGTCGTCAGGCTGGGAATCCTCGGTAATCTGGACCCAAGCTGTTTCGCAGCTGCCCTGGATGCGGGCTGCAGAATGTGTTTAAGGAAGACGAACATTCGCGATGCCTCTACTGTCTTCATGGGGACAAGACTCGTGTAGAGAAGGACTGCCAGTTCTGCAAGAACTTGTCGGAGCGGACCATGAGGGACCGTCAATCCCGTCTCGCCAGCTGGTTGGAGAAGGGCTCAACCGGTGAGAAGAAGAAGAAGAAAGGGTCCGAGCGTGCCTCTAAGTCCTGTGCGGGTGCCCCGGCGACGAGGGCCCAACACCAGATCAAACGCTGCGAGTCCGCTGGCTCGGGGAGCGCCGAAAGGTCGGGCTCTTTGGTCGCCAGGCAGGGCGCGCCTTCCCCGGCACCGTCAACCACGAGCCAGCGCTCCGGTTCGGGGAAGAGGAAGTCCGAGACCCCGGGTAAGCTTCGGGAGAAGCCCTGTCCGATCTCGGAAGAGGGGGAGCGAGGCGTCGCCCCTCCCCCTAAGGAGAAGGTCCGGGACGCACCTAAGGTGGTGAAGGCCCCTACCCAGCAGGCAAAGGCCTCTATCGAGGCGATCGCGGCGACTCTGGCCAAGCTGGCAGAGACCCCGCCAGCGGAGACTGCCTCCGGGACTAGAGTTTCCCTGCCGCCAAGGAGGGAATCCTCTTTTCAGCCCTTCGTCATGGCCACCATGATGGAAGAAGCGAGGGGGGGCACGGTAGCCTCCTCGAGCTCGGAGTCAGCCTCGGAGGAGGAACTGACCGAGGCCGTGAGGAATCTCGAAGTCCAATTCGAGAAGGTTCGATCCCGTAAGGAAGATCCTCTGGAGATAACCGAGGAAGACGACGATGGCGAGGACGAGCAGCCTTCCCTTCCGGCGCAGCCGGAACCTAGGCCTCAGGATAGCTCGGCGCCCATTTTGTCTGCAATCCAGTCCTTATGCTCTGAGATAAGGACGAGATTACCACGGGCCAGGCCGGAGGACCCGCAACCTGGCCCATCGGGAAGTCCTCAGAACAAGCGACGGAGGACCCAACCCTCTCCTCCACTCGCCCCCGTAAGGCCTACGGTTCCCTCCTCATCCTCCCACGAGTCGGGAGATGACGGTGCGATGGGCTCGACTACGGGTTCTGAGGGCGACGACGACGACGGAACGGGTCTCCCGTCGCACGGGCCTCGCCACCCGACGAGATTGGCTCATTCCACGCCATGATCGCCAGGGCGTCCGAATTGTTCCAGCTCCGCCCGGAGGAGCAGAAAAAGGAAGGTTTCCTCTATCAGCGCCGGGAGGCCAAGAGGAAGACTGTCATTGCGGTGCCTCTGATCGATGACATCTGGGAGGAGGGCCTGTCGGTTCTCAAGAACCCCTCCACGGCACCAGCCAAACGGGACCGGTACGAGAAGAAGTACCGGGTCCCCGAAACCTCTCCCTTGTGCCTCAGGGCCCAGCCAACGCCAGACACGGTCGTCTCGGCGGCGGTGAAGAAGAAAGCGGCGGGGTCAGGAGCCTCGACGTCGAATTCCCCGCCGGACGGCGAGGGAAAGAAGTTGGACGCCATGGGGCGGCGGGTCATTTCGTCGGCGGCGACGACGATCAAAGCGGCCAACGCCCTGGCGATCGTGGCCCGTTACGACAGGGAGCTCTGGTTTAAGCTGGCCCCCATATTGGACTTCCTACCGGACGACAAGAGGTCCGAAGCCCTGGAAATACTTCAGGAAGGCGAGGTGGCGTCGGGACCACGCCATAACGGTGGCAACCGATATTGCCGATACCGGGTTCGGCCAGCTGGGCAACGGTGTTTGCCTACGACGACGGGGTTGGCTCTGGGCGACCGACTTCCGTCAGGACGTCCAGACCAGGGTGTTGGACATGCCATTCGACGGCAGCAACTTGTTCGGGAAGGCGGTGGACGAATACCTCCAAGCCATAAAGACGGACACGGAGACTGCCCGCGCCCTAGGAGCCCTTCAGCAACGACGGCCCTTTCGGAGCTCCGGAGGCAGACAGGGTGCCTCCAAGGGATCCAGCGGTGGCTCGTAGTCCTACCGCCAGGCGGCACACTCCTCGTCTCAGGAGACCTACAGGGGTCGCGGCAAGCAGGGAGCGCCTCGCCGCCGTCGGCAAGGTGGCCAGGGCGGCAAGGCCACCACCTCCAAGCAGGACTGAACCGGCCGTGGTCTCGGGCCCCCACCGAAGCACCCCGGTGGGAGGCCGGCTGATGAAGTTCGTCGGCGTGTGGCAGTCCATCTCCACCGACCGTTGGGTGCTGGATACCCTGGCAAGAGGGACACTCTAACGAATTCCTGAAGAAGTGCCCTCACCTTCCACCTGTGGCCAGGAAGGAAAGTCACATCCCGCAACTGCTATTGGAAGTACGGGCGATGCTCAGGAAAGGCGCCATCGAGCTTGTCCTGAAGAGACTCCGGGGCTCCGGCGTGTACTCACGGTACTTCCTCATCAGGAAGAAGACGGGCGGCTGGCGCCCCATCCTGGACCTTCGTCGTTTGAACAAATACATCAGGTCACAAAAGTTCAGGATGGTCACCCTCCAGCACGTACTGGGACAGCTGGAGGAAGGCGACTTTCTATCGTTGTTGGACCTGGAGGATGCATACTTCCACGTTCCCATCCTCAAAAGTCACTGAAAGTTCCTCAGTTTCGTCGTCCAGAGACGCCACTACCAATTCAGAGCACTGCTGTTCGGATTGAAGTCGGCCCCCAGGGTCTTTACCAATTGCCTAGCACCTGTTGCGGCGCGGCTGCGCCTGCAGGGGATCCACGTCTAACCCTACCTGGACGACTGGCTCATCCGCTCAAGGACGAGGGAACTCGCCGTCGAACACACTGCGAGGACCGTCCAGCTACTCACAGACCTGGGATTCGCCATAAATTACCAAAAGTCCCACCTGGTGCCGTCGCAGGTGGCCCTGTTTCGGGGGGCAAAGCTCGATACAGTGAGGCGCCTGGCGGCACCGTCGGAAGAACGGACGAAGACCATTCTAGGCAAAGTGCAGCGCCTGCTAGCCACGGACGTGTCCAGGGTGAGGTCCATCAAGTCCCTCCTGGGGATGATGTCCTCTTGCATTTACCTGGTGCGCCTCTGCAGACTACGGATGCGCCCTCTTCAAGAATTTCTCGACGCCCGTTGGATGCAGGCGACGGGCACCTTCGAAGACAGGGTCCCCCTCAACGAGGTGTTCCGGCGGGCGATTCAGTGGTGGGGCGTTCGAGCACACCTCATGGCGGGCAAGGACTTTCAGACGCCGGCGTACCAGGAGACGTTGACGACGGACGCCTCCCTGGAAGGTGTGGGCGCCCACACCGGAGATCTCCACGCAAGAGGCCTCTGGCTCCCGGAGGAGAGGCTCCTGCACATCAACGTCCTGGAACTCCGAGCCGTGTTCTGGGCTCTCAAATCGTTCCTCCCGTCGCTCAAAGGCAAGGTGGTGCGGATCTTCACGGACAACACCACGACAATGTTTTACATACGGAAGCAGGGAGGCACCAGATCCCCAGCCCTATCCAAGGAGGCACAGGATCTGTGGCACTGGGCGGTCGCCCAGGGGATGTTCCTGGTTCCCTTCCACCTGGCAGGAGAAAGAAACACCATCGCCGACTTGCTCAGCAGGGAGCTGCACGCGTGTCACGAGTGGGAACTGCGCCAGGATCAGGTGGATCAACTCTTCCGACGATGGGGCAAACCCCAAATCGACCTATTCGCAACAGCGACAAACTCGAAGTGCAAGAGGTTCGCCAGCAGGTTTCCCCAGCCGAGAAGCATGGGCGATGCGTTCTCGTTCCCCTGGGACGGCCTATACCTGTATGCGTTCCCTCCGTTGCCGTTGCTGCTTCGACTCATCAACCAGCTCAAGAGGTCCTGGTGCAGGATGATCCTCGTCGCACCGGCGTGGCCGAGGCAGATCTGGTTCCCGGACCTTCTGGACTTGTCAATGTCCCCATCCATCAAGCTGTCGGCGGACGCGGATCTTCTCTCCAGAGAAGGAGGCACCATCTTCCACCACGACCCGGCGTCGCTGAACCTGCAGGCTTGGCTCCTGCAGCGCTAGAGTTTGGAGGGTACGATATACCGGCCGACTGCAGAGAGGTTCTTGCAAAGGCCAGGGCGTCCTCGACTCTCAAATGCTACGGTCACAAGTGGAAGAGGTTCTCTATCTGGTGCCGAGCACAGAAGATCAACCCCCTACGGATTACAGCCCCTCAGGTGCTGCCGTACCTGCTATCGCTGGCAAAGGCTGGGCTAGCCCATGCCTCCATTAAGAATCATCTGGCAGCGATCTCCAGATATACCAGAACGTCCCATCGACTGGTGAAAGAGTTTATGAAAGGACTGTTCCGGTCCTTCCCGCCGGTGAAGGCCCCGGCCCAGGCGTAGGAACTTAACGTGGTGCTGACTGGGGTCATGGGGCCCCCATTCGAGCCGATGCACTCCGCACCGATGAAGTTTGTGTCGTGGAAGACTGCATTCCTGGTGGCCATTACCTCTGCATGACGAGTGGGAGAGATCCAGGCCCTATCCTGCAAAGCACCGTACTTGACTTTCCATGCCTCGAGGGTGGTGCTTAGGACGCACCCCTCCTTTATACCCAAGGTGCCGTCGGACTTCCATCTTAACGAGCCCTTGGTGTTACCTGTCTTCTTCCCGTCTCCTTCGTCGCCGGCCGAGAGGACTTTGTACTCGCTGGATGTGGCTAGAGCGCTGAAGTTCTACGTGGACCGCACGAAGAGTTTTCGGAGGACATCACAGCTATTCGTGAACTTTGGACCTGTGAATCAAGGGAAGGCTCTCTCGAAGTCTTCTATTTCCAGATGGCTCTCCGGCTGCATCATGCACTGCCACCGGTTGGCTAACCGACCGCTGCCAGGCCGTCCGAGAGCCCATTCGACCAGAGCGATCGCTCCTACTACGGCGTTCTTCTCTGGTGTGCCTCTGCTGGACATCTGCAGGGCTGCTACGTGGAGGTCGACGCACACCTTCACGAAATTCTACTGCGTCGATCGGGATTCCAGGGAGGAGTCCAGGGTCGGCCAAGCAGTGCTGCGCAACCTGTTCGCTTAAGGTGAGTCTGGTGAGGAGGTAAGAGATGCTTAATGTTGAGTTTTTTGTATTGCTTAATGTTGAGCCTTTTGCCACCCCCCGTGGTTGTGCATGTGTGTACTGCTATTTATTCTGATATTCATGAGCATGTGAATCCATGCCAGACCCCATGCTGGAGAAGGAACAAGTTACTTACCTGTAACTGTTGTTCTCCAGCATGGGTCTGGCATGGATTCACATGCGAACCCTCCCGCCTACCCCTCTGCGGCTCTTCACTTGGTCATACTGCCACTTCACGTGCTACCAAATCTGAAGATGGCTGCCAGAGGCGGGGCTTAGGTAGAGGGCAGTCATTGGCTGTGGTCAGTATGACGCAGAGATCAGTGATTGGTTACTACTACGAAAGACAGATCAGAAACGAAACTGATACTGATTTTTCTTTACCGAGGATTCCCAGCCTGACGACGGGGAATATTCATGAGCATGTGAATCCATGCTGGAGAACAACAGTTACAGGTAAGTAACTTGTTCCTTTCCTACTTGCATGTGCCTGTAAATGTCCACTGTTATCTGCTCAGTCCCTCTGTTTCAATGGTCTATACCATTTGACACCTTTGTTGCCTCGCACAAAACCGGTCTCGGCAACGTTCACATAATCAAAAAACGCACTTAGTCCTGGAAGTAAAATTAACTGGGAAAAGCATAATGCACCAATAACAAATGATATATATTAAAATACACTCTTAATAGTTTGAGGGAAAAGAGGTGTTGGAGAGACATTAGATCGTATAGGCATTAGTATCGAGGAAAAGCACAAATGACAAGCAAATCATTTGATCGGAGCAATAACGTGTCTATGAAAATTTGCATTTACAGGTTCCTGCCCTTCTTGTATCTAAGATATGCAACCTCTGTCATGTACTGACAAGAAGAATTGTCCAAAATCCTAAAGTGAGTCTGTATCTCAACAGGTGCATGCACCCTGAAAACAATTTAGCAAATGGGATAGTCCCCACTTTGTGGGTGATATAGGTCTACACCATAAATATGAACACATATTGGCAAAACTAATACGTCTGGTTTACCCTTTGCAAAGCCAGACCTTTTGGCGTCTGTCTTTTTTGTTGTGGAAATAAGACCAAAGACTCACAACTTGCATAAACCCATTTCCCACTGCACACCAAATTTTTGTAGCTCAGTTTATCGTGTAGAGTGGGAAGGTTGGGGGTGAAATAGCTGAATTTTTCAGTACTGATAGTGACACAGGGGAATGAAGCCTGCACAGGGAAAAAGTGATAAAGTGGAAGGGTCATGTGGAGGATAGAAATGCAATGTCTAAAACATGCAGAGGTTTATTACAAACATTTAGTTGAATCACTGAAAATGTCTTCTCCGGTGATAGCCAGCAGTGTGATTGTTATCCCCTTTTTAGTCCTGCCCTTCAAGCACTCTTTTACTGGTGTCATGTGTCTCAGCCTATCAGCGAACATGCTGCACACAGCTATGAACCCATGAAGTGATCGGCATTGTGGGCTTCAACGTTCTCTGTAATCTTTCTCTGTGCACAGCAAAACAGTATTTGTGTGCACACTTTTCTAGTCGGTGTGAAAAATTGAGTGACACAAGTCACTGTGATACGCAAAAATATTGTTGATTAGATCTAATATGCTACCCAGAAGAACATCGGTGCCATAAATGTGTTGGGATTATGTCTTGTCAATTACCATGGTACAGGATAGGGTTATTGTAATTTCTGGTCACGCCTGACAGATGCACCTAGCTACAAAATTGCTGGCCAATGCACCAAATATGTTAGATAAATTCTGACGCTTCTCTTTTGCTACAGTCTAATCCCTAGGATGTTAGCTAGATAGCTGCAGACTTTGTACTGTCTTTCTAGTCTAAACATACACAATAATAGCCACCACATGCCTTCACACATATGCACTTTTATATTCATTCGTCCAAAGCATGTAGACAATCAAACTATCTCATAGTGGTGAACCTAACAACATTGGTGATAAACATTTGAATTGAACTCATGAGAGAAACCGGAAAAACACTTTGTCTCCTTTGCATTGGATCAGCACAGAACTTCAAACAAGAGTGATTTCCCTTTAACCTGAAACACCCTAGCTGGCACTTTGACTATGAAAGCAAATGCATTATAGATCTAGCTTCAATTCTTATTTACGCACGCCGACGTGAAACTGAAAGAAATACAACCCCCGGGCTATGAGGAGGAACCTCATCTTCACATATCCCAGGGGTTGTAATTCAGTTTTGTTCGATCCCTGCTTTGCAGGGATCGAACAAAACGAAGTGCCAAAAAACACAAGCTATATCGTCCTTGGCAACACAAACGTAATGTCAAGGACGAGATAGCGCGTCCTTGCCACTTAAGGGGTTAAAAGAAAGGCGTGGTGTTCAGTGATGGGACCAATGGAAACAGACAATTCAGGGTGTGGGATAGTGGTGCCAGATATGCCAACAGCATTGACAATTTCCTTGGAGACATCCACGTTTCGAAATCCAGCAGCTTGCAGCATGTAGCGTCTGGCACCAGTGTCCAGTGGTAGCAAAACAGCAGACTGCATGGCAGGGTCCATCTAGCAATGTCATTGTGGACCATGGAGATCTGAATGTCCTGGTAGCCCCCAACAGGAGGAGGGGAGGTGGGGGGGGGGGGCGCAGGTGGTGTGGGTGTAGGGTAGCAAAATAGAACTTTTAGGACGAATTAAATCATTGTGAGTAGTAGTGGTACCATATTGCTGTGGTTTGGTAGTAGTTAGATATATTTTCTGGAGGAGTTGTACCTAATCTTGGGATGTTTTATTATTGTGATATATAGTGGTATCTTATTGTGGTATATTATTATTGTAGTGCTGCATTGGTGGCTTTCCTATTTATAGTGGTAACACTCCCCTCAGAATATATCCTAACACCTGTCCTTTTTTTTTTCCCCAGGGTTTCTCCAAAAACCCGTTCCTGAACTTAATAAACTTGGGTCATTTTCCATCTATAGAATTCACATCAATCATCCCCATAAAAATATTCAATGTTGCACACTTGTCTGTGCATGCAGATTAAATAGAATAACCAGAGGTCACAAAATGCATCGAACATGAGAAACAAAAAAAAAAAAGATTACAAATGGCACATCTCAAGAATAGATCCTGTTAACCCAACCTTGGAGTACATGACTTGGCATGAATTGCACTTTGTGAATATCCAACTATAAAAAAAAAAACTGGTAAATTCAGAATCGCATTCACCTTTGACATTGAAGCATTGCACATGGAATGAGTCCTATGGGACTGACTAACAAAAGGGCACTTCCAGCACCACCTCACTTAAAAACCATAATTACCTAGACATTGATGAGATTCTTGGTACTGCTGACTGTGGAAAACCCCTCTCTCTTGGCTTGTCATGGATAAGGAAGGTCACACGCCCAGCACTGGCTCAGTCCAGTTCCCGGCAGAGGTTCCCTGACACAAGTCACTCCTACATGTCTGCCTGCAAGTCTCTCAAGTCTTATAAAACTTCCCACTGCGACTCAAAACAAATCCTTCCCCTTTGACTATATCATGTCATCCCAGTATTTTTCCTTTTGAGAATGCTAATCCTTCTCACTACAAATGTATCATCTTCTTCCTGCACACACAATGAGGTTGTTCTTTAACAGCATAACTTCATATTTTGCAACTTGCCAAAATCCACTGCTATACTGCACGTTTAATCTCATTGAATGAAGCCACATGTATTTCAAATTTGGATTCAGAACATTTATTCCCATGTAAACTAATTTGCACTCCATGTTAAGGATATTGGATTCAGCTTGATAAATGGAATTGATTAAGTTAGTATGTTAATGTATATTAGTTATAAGATTTGGTGCAAATTCTGTCAAATGGAACAGTAGCCTGAAATGAACTAATTTTAACATGTGCTCACTGCAATGTGTGCATTTCAATTTGGTGCACACGCTGGCTATTTATTTTTTATTTCTACATGAACCCCATACCACCTCACATACTTATCCCTACAGAACATTGCAATACAGACAGAGAGGTTGCCCTGGCAGGCAAAAATGGGTGTGCAAAAATCTGCTTTGGCTGGTGTCCCTGGTGAAAAGGCGTCAGACGATTCTGTTGGGCATAGGTCTGGTGTGAGGTACCCGGGCATCCCCGGCCCCCAGAGTCAGTCTTTTGGTGAGCCTGCTGTATTTGCAAAGCCCTGAGGTGGGTCCCCCCCCAACCTGAACACTTTGCATACTGTCTGAAATTTCCAGAAGAAGTCCAGTGACAAAACATTGGTAAAAACAGTCAGTCTAGATAGGCAGTCATAGGGTATTCACATTGGGTAAAGATTGCATCTTGCAAACAGAACCAATCTAATTCGACCAAGTATTTACTTTGATGAGGGTGGGTAACAGCAGTAATAGCCACACCATCCGCTAGTGTGTCAGGCCTATGCAGTTTGTCCACAATTTGTTTTTGTATAGAGTGTCTTTGAGCACAGCTCATAGGACTTGTTTAAGGTGCCCAACGGCGGGATCATAACAGGCAATCACTGCCCAAATATTCTATGAAAGCAGTGGTGGTTGTCAGACAACATGGGGGAATTGTTGTAAGTCAGTGGCGCTCCAGGGAGTATGAATCCTCATACGTTCCTCATCAGTATTAGCCGGAGGGAAGGTGCGCATAGGCATAAGGATGGTGGCCGCAGGGTTGGATGTGGATGCACCCAGTGTGTAGCGAGAGTGGCTCAGACATGAATGAATGTGACAGCTGAATACCTTCCCTGGTACATTGTCCTGGCCTGGATTTAAAAGGATAGGCGTTGGACAGTGCTTGCAAATCCTCCTTGCATTTCTGGTCAGTTGAGTCAGGCATGCGCCTGTAGGACTGGAGGATAGGCAGGGAAGTGGATGTAGTTTGAGGTGGGAACCTGCTTTGCTGGTAGCACCTCCAGGGTGGCATGTAAGTAGAGTCCGCTGGTGGCGGAAGTGGAGGCGGGGCAGAGGGAGGAAGATGAGGTTGTGGTGAGAGAGGAAGATGAGGCAGCTGGGCGTGCAGGCGGGGGTGTAAGATGTAGGGGAGCAGGAACTTTTTTCTTGTCAAACAATGACTCCCCATGCCTGGAAGCAAAGCATATAGCTATTTCTGTTGCACTAAATTGACTGTGGCATGGACAGGGCATCAGTTAAAAATAGCAAAATGAATCTAGTCCGTGCCCCCAATACATTAAATCAGGCAAATAGTCAGTTCATCAACCCAAAAAAAAAATCAGTCATGTAACCCCAAGGGAATAAGACATTCCCTAAACATGACAGGCCTGCAAGCAGCACTTTTAAAGACATCTGGCGTAGGCCAAGGATTTGTAGTAATGGCATACCACAGCGATCCTCTGATTGCGTGGCAAGGCAAACCACAGCTGAAAACCACGGTGGTGGAGAAAAAAACACAAGACAATCCTGTCAGCTGCAATCATGCAAATGGCAGACCAGAGGAATGTACAACAATTAATCTGAGAAAACACCCTTAATGGACACCAGTAGCAAACACCTCAGAACCACTGTCCAAACCTGTGGGCCATGCAACAACACACATGGACCCCCACCTAGTCACAAACATAACCATAAACCACAGGCACAGCAACTCTTTAATCCACTCAAACTGGAGACTGCATCATGTCTCAATAGCTCTAAACCCAGAAATCGACAGTGGCATAGAATGACCCTATGCCTAAACCATGACAAAAATGCAATGATGATCTAAACTTACTCTTTAACCAGTGCCAGAGGCAAAACCAACATTATCCCAAAACTGTTAAACCTCAACTCATCAATTGAGAATCCAAATCACCAATGCAACAAGCAATACCAAAATGACCAGTAGTAGAAACAAAAGCACTTTATTTATTCTCATACAGAACATGACAAATAGATAGAAATGACTTTACATGATAGATCAGTTGTTAGCCAGAAAGGCTCTTTCAAAAAGAACTACACCTCTCCTGCATTCTGTAGTTCAGAGCTTGACTGCATCGTTATGTTTGTCGAGAACATTTGCTAAAACGTTAAACATTAAACATTCTGCTTCGATGTTCAGCTCTGCCAGCACTTTCCACGTTCAGATCGTGCTGCACTGATACAGGGAAGTGTGGGTGGTGGGTGAATGCAGGGGCACTGCTCTGCTATACTATGGGACACTGTGTTTCTCTATTTGCTTGCCACAAACTGTACACTGACTTATAATACTATTCTTCTCTCAGTAAATGGCAAAAAAATATTATGTGCAAGATAGCTTGCTGAATTAATTATTGTTAATTTCATTTGAGCTCTACACCAAAGCCAGCAACTAGTGCCTAGAAGCCCAAAACAGAGACTGTAGACAAACATGATGAATGCGCTTGGCAGAGCTGAAACTGTTTGCCGTGAAGCTATCTACTCAGTCACGTACAAATACTAAACACCAGGGTGTTTAAGGAGGGAGAGCATATACAACATTGCAAATCAACTTTATTCAAAATAATGTGCAGTGCAGAGAAACGGTGCCATAAGCGGAAGGTTGTATTTACCACAGAATCTGGCGATAATCAAACGGGTTCATGGGAGTGCGCTGATTTCCCAGAGGACCACTTCTCAATCACACCACTGAGTTTGGCAAATTTGCAGATAACCAGTGCGTCACGCCTTTAACAGTGCCCTCTGGTAGTATGATGAGGACCTTTTATGAGTCGGCCTGCAGTCGTAAGAGCAGCCCTCTTCCCAAGGGCTGGCATCAGCTTGCACACAATAAGTAATATAGGCAAGGCGGGGGGGGGGAGACACAGACTGATGGTAAATCATGCTTCCTGTATTATATCACAAATACACCGCATACAGAGGGATCAGCAGGGACCACAGCATGAAAGTGTTCAAGCAGTTTTGGCACACAGAGCTCTATGCACTTTCTTGCTCTTGCGTGATCTGAATGACACTCATCCTAGTAGGATCGCTGTCTCTGTCTTCCCTCTGTTCCCACTCCCTGCTGCGTCGCGCCTTGAAACACTTGTGTATAGGCGCATTATAAATGCCATATCATATATCTCTCTAGGGCTCCCAACCTAGAGTGCCGGTTTAGATAGCATATCCTAGGCAAAAGCTAATATGTTTCTGTACTTTCACAACGGGGGCACGATATTGCAGACATTTGGCAAGAACTGCCGACATCTTACTTGTGACGCAGCCCTGCTGGGACATCGTTTTGCATTATGGATAAGTGGCATTCATAGTAATTATATTGTTATCGCCCATATATGGGGTTATGGCTATACTTGTAGAGAATAAGTGCAAGGGAAGGTCTGACGTATCCTCTGCCCTAAGAGGGGTTTGGGCCTGTCCAGGGTGCTGCGTGTAGAGCAGGCAGATGGAGGTGAAATGGCGGGTTTCTGACGCCTAACTATATGGGAGAGACTAATGTAGCATAAGAGCATAGCAATCCTGTATAACCTAGCTAAGCCTAACATAGCATAGTAATCCTGTATAACGTAGCATTGCATAACAATCCTGCATAACATAGTACAGCCTAACAATCCTGCCACATCACCCGATAGGTGGAAAACTGATAGATGCATCCTCCACTTTGGGTCTAGGCTGGTGAAGGAGTTAATTTACACTAGGCGATTCAAATTAAGCAACTTGGGCTTTACTATTTTTTATTGGAAATACCAAGAAGCCGAAGATGATGGGCCTAATAGCGAGGCCGTTATAAAATCATTAAGAATGCAGATGGAATCCGAGCCCGAGAAGTAAAAGAATACTATGATAACCAACATGCAAGTAAAATAGACTGGTCTGGTTTCACATCGACTTTGTCTAGAAGAGCCGATCCATGATCCGGTTATGGGCTCATTATTAATATGGAACAATTCAAGTTATCATAGAATTCAAGGGGCAGTACACGCTTATTTTCTAATGTGGCATGTGAGAAACCTGAAGGTGTCTCACTCACTGGTCCCCAGGGATCTGTCATCCAGGTGGCCAGGACACTGCCATTGCTATTGGATCCAGTTCCTGGGGGTGAACCAGTGAGGGAGGATCACCTGGATGAGGGGTCCTCGGGGAGTGGAAGTGGGACACGGAAGGGCGAGACGCGGTATCCCCTTCCTTATGACACCTTTTCCCCATCCTGTCAAGTAGGAAATTTAGAAACTCTACCCCCGCCCCCTTTCCAATACGAACACTTTCTCACACTGTGAGCGACAATGGACTAAGACTCAAGCCGTTTACGTGACATGTCCCAACACAAGGGTCAGGCAGAATCATGACAACTACACACACCTGGCCTCCCTTTCCCATCGGAATAAAAGCAGGAGCATGAGAGCACACTCTGAGCAAGGCCGAATGGACGAGGAAACGGCTTTTCCAGGATGGCAGTTCAAACGGAGGAGAAAGGCGGTGAGACCGGAACGGACTTCAAGGGGGGGGAGTTACCCTGGCCCTTTTCACCGCAGACCCGCAAAGCCTCAGACAAAGGAACCATACGACTGGGAATCGCAGCTGGCAAATGGTGTAACGAATGTCAGTAGTACATAGAACCTTCCCGCACTGATCGGCTGGGTGGTGGAAACACGGTTGTCAACATGGTACTGTCCTTGACTCAAGTGGCAAGAGAAAAGCCAATGAGTTTAGCACAGCCAGTGAGTTGGAAGAACCTGATAGGAGAACTGACTATGATAGACTCAAGGTTGCAGTGGCAACATTAAGAAGATTAACAGACTGAGGTATTTTGTTGTGACCCTTTCCTGAACAAAGAATGTGGAACAGAAGAAGTACTTAACACTACAGCTATCAAGAGGCCATAGGGAAGGCCGGCATGAGGTGTTAAGGTGGTCATACAAGGGTCAAGCCAAACCCCTCATACAATCGAAAGTCCTTGACATGTGCAGAAAGTTTTGACAATTGTGAAATTGTGAATCTGAGTGAGAGAATTTTTTGTGAAATAGGCATTTGCGGCCGGCTGAGAGGAACGCTATCCGAACTGCAATTTTGCGAACCAGCACTTTTCATAGGCCAACAGAGTGACCCGGCATGGCGCGATACCCCTTCGGAAGAGTCTGTTTAAAATTGTCAAATGCTTTGAGAGTTCTGAGCCCAGATGAGGGAGACATAACGTGAACATTGTGTGATTCTTTAAAAGACATTAAGACCTGTCAATATAAATATTACAAATGATTGAAAGGCAGTAGTGAGCCCGACGAAGGGACGTCCAGAGAAAAGTATAGGGAAGTGAATCCCACTCTGTGAATAAGCTAACAAAACTAAATTGTGACGACAAGCATGAACAAGACTGAGCGATGTCCACAGTGAGTGGTTGGCTTGAGCCCGACTGAGGTAGGCTGACTGAAAGATCGAGCCCGGCTGAGGGGGATCCAAGGGTGAAGGGTAATCACCCAACATGAAGATTACCAGAAGGAGCTTTTGCTTTGTTCTCCCATATCAAGCCCTCTGAAGCAAGAGACTTTGTATGAAAATAGACTTGGGCACAGAAGGCCCTGATATAGAGGAAAATTAACTGTAAGGTTGTGCCAGAGAAGCCCAGGAGTGTGCTGTGCTCAAGAGTCCCGCCTTGTCCCGTGGTAAAAAACGTGGGGAAGGGAGACCCTGGACATAACACCCTGACTTATCATCTGGTGAACACCTCTTTCTTTTCTTGTGAACGTTATCCCACACTATTTTGTAGCATAGCGGTAAGGATTGGCAATAGGTTTCTTTAGTATAGGCTCTTTTTATTTGACTTGACTCCACTAGGACAGTATTATTATTTGATGGTCGTAGCTTGCTCCCATCTTAGATTTAGGTTTAGATTAGGCATTTATCTCACTTTATCGATTAATAAACACCCTTGAACTGTGATCACTTGTCTCTTAATTTGATACCATGCCTTCCTTACAGGCAGCAATTTCTCTTTGAAAAGAGTCTAAGTGTGTGCTATACAAGAAACTTAGCTTACTTTCCCTCCAGTGATTGATGGACACCAGGTTTTGTTCCAGTCAGCCAAGGCCAGTCTTGGGGGTAGGGCCTTGGGGGGACTGACTGCTGCTATCAGTTCAGGTCAAGGGTCAACTGCTGAGGAGATTCCCTAACCTTCTGTATGGTGCCTATAGTAGTTGAGTTGTCAAGGTCGGGGGAACCACTTCATCTTTTGCTGATTAACATATGTTGGCACAAGGAAGTGGGTGTACTAGAAGACTTCTTAAATGCCATCTTAGAATGCATGCTGCGTTTGCAGACTAAAGTTACGAACGGTCACATTATTTCAGCAGGTGATTTCAAAGCTACTTGTTTTCTCAGCCCGATCATGAGGGTTTCAAAGTTTATTGGACGGTCACTCTCAACTCGGGGAGTTCTTTTCCCACCCAATCAAGGTGTTGAACAACAAAGCGCTTAGCAGATTCAAATTTGGTTAGGCCTCCAACCTGTATAACACCATTCAGCAGATACCCTCTGTATCACCAATAAGCTAGGAACCAGGTCGGTGTATAGAAGTAATAGTGTATATTTATTTAAATTTCTACAATGAATAAACAAATCACAATAACGCCAGCCACCAACTCTGTGCACAACATAATAATCACAAATGCAAATTACTTGCACCAATTGGCTGACATGTATTTCTTGATAGACTTTCAGTTACCACAACAAATACAGGTTGCATTTTAAGTCAGAACACCCATAGGATTTCTCTGGTTCATATTAAAGTTAAAACATTCATCAGCAATTGAGCTTTATCTGCGTCTCTCAACGCACGCGTTAATATTCTTCGCTCTTGTGCACTTCATACAATGTTGCTGCTTGCAAACTTGAGTTTAACAGAGACCGGTCTTGCATCAGCCTGCCCAACTCACCGGCTGTGGTGATTTCTCTGGTGGTGCTTTGAGCCTGGAGCCAAGGACAGTACCATGGCAGCTGCTGCTCCTCCATGACTCGGCCAGTCATGCAGGAGGACCCCAGGTATCTCTGACACCCAATGCAGGATTCTTTAGTCTGCTTTCCTGGAGCTTACGCCTTTTAATCTGACTGAAGGTTTCTGGAAAGTAACGTTTCTTGCCGGAAAGGTCAAGGGGATCACCTTTCTTGCTCTCCCTTCTCGGTTTGCCACCTTTATCTCATTCAGCTGCTGTCAGGAATACGCTGTTCCTTTGTGTGCTTTGCCTTGCTCAGTTTGCTCTTGTGCTCCGCCTTTTATCCATGCGGGGAAGCTTAATGGAAGTTAACATTATTTGCCTGACTATAGTAGTGGGACATGTCGGGTACAATGCTCGGGTAGGAGTCTGTTTTCTTCCAGAGCAGGCTGTCTGTGTGAACGTATTGGTGTATGGAGGGTTGGGGAGGGGGAGTTACAGTTCTCAGGTATCCTACTTGGTAGAATGGAGTAAAGGTGTTATGGGGGGCATACTGTGTTTCACCATCAGGTGTCCCACTCCCTGAAGTCCCCTCACCCAGGGGATTCCCCCCGCACTTGTCTACCCCCAGGGTCTGAATCTGTAGGCGATGGCCATCTGAGAGAGGAGAGATCCCCGGGTACTAGCAGGTGAGACACCTTCTAGTTTCTCACACTCCACAGTAGCCTTCCTAGTAAAGTAAATGTCTTTCACAAAACACCACTTCATAAACCAAGGCAATTGTTTTGCTCCACACAATGGGCCTCTTCACGAGTTGGGCAGTAGCCCTTAAAGGCAGTGGTAATGGGTTTACCGCCGCATTTAAGGGTTCACCCAATCCTGAGTATGGTGTGTTTACCCCCAGCTCAGAGCCGGGGGTAAACATGCTGGAAAAATGATGATTTTTGATGCAATTAGCACATGGTAATACCGCCAATGGTAATTGCATAAGAAATTCCCCATTGGGTCCACCCAATGGGGGAATAATATTTACAGCCCAACCTGTGATCCGCTTTTAATGCCGGTGGACGGGTGGGCAGTAATGCAAATAAAGTTGGGCGGTATCCCACTCAGGATATCACCCAACTCGTGATGAGGCCTAATGTCTTTCTCAGGATGCAAAGCAAATATTGGCATACCACAACTATTCTTCCAATGGAATACTTTTGTGAGGATAGCACAAACACTACCTCTGGTAATGCAACAGTTTGTCAGAATGATAAAGTTACCAATGTCTTTCCATAACCCCTTTTTTACCACAATCACATTTCTTTTCCAGGTATACTCACCTGCCATGAAGAAAAACTCCTATCACTGCTACTACAGTTGATCTTGTCTGTTAGTGGCAATTGGGTTAGAGATTTCCCAAAAGTGGTGCCTCAAGAAAGCAGAGTTGCGCCCTTGTTGCCCTATTATCTCTTTGTTCTAGTCTCTGCGTGGTTGGCAATGTGGGTTACAGGTTTCCCCAAGATAACATTTTAAACATGGAGAATTGCACCTTTTTTCCTTCTTACTTGTTCTGGATAGCCTCTTAGCTGATGGCAATGTGAGTTATAGGTTTCCCCAAGTTGACATTTCAGAAATGGAGAATTGCGCCCTTTTTGCTCTTCTTCTGGATAGCCTTTTGGCTCTTGGCAATGTGGGTTGTAGGTTTCCCCAAGTTGATGTTTCAGAAATGGAGAATTGCGTCCTTTTTGCCTTCTTATTCTACATGCTTGGGAGTCAAAAAAGTCTGATTTTAGCAAGCGTTGCCACTCGGTGCATTCTGGGATTACCTTATCTTGCCGGCCAACTAGCTTCGTTTGCCATTTCCATGTTGCTCTCTGCTGCTGCACCAGATTCTCAGCATCTCAGTGATCCAATTGACCGCTATTCCTCACCTGCCACCACCTGCACCCTTCTCTTGAGCCCCACCATCTCCGTTGGGTTTCTGTGTCCTCCAGCATATCCAGAGAAATGCATCGGGAGCATGTCTCCCTCACAGCTATGCTTCTCTCCTGGCTATGACTCTGCTTCCTGCTGCACATACTCTCCAAAACCGCACGCCTTCTCCTGCATTGGCTTCTGCAGGCGTTTATACTGCTGCTGCAGCCCCAACGGCTTCAGTAGTAACTTTCCAGACTGCATCTGCCTCTGCTTGTCCTTCTCTTCCCCTCCATGGGTGTGGTCCATTTACAGGTTTAAGTCTCTCGCTCAGGTGCCTTGCCTTTAAACCACCATACCGCATATTCCCTTCTGTGGCAGCTTCGATCAACTGACTCTTGATCATTCTTCCTAATCCAAGTATCACAGGCACTATGGATCTTGAAGTCCATAATAGATTTAAGTCTTTTATGTCTTTGCATTTCTATTTGATGGTTGAATTGGATGTAATCTGAGTTATGAAATGTTAAATGAGTGATGTGTGACTTAACACTAGGGCTAAGATTTCTACCCAAGACAGAATCATGGCCATTAGAGGACGTCACATCTGACTCGGGTACTCCCAAGGTATACAACTTATTCTGTCTAGGAAACATTTTACAGAAGGTTTTTGGGGTTTCCTCATGAGAGGGACTTGTGCAATGACAGCATGCCATCAGATCCATGGCCACATTGGAGGAAATCTTAGGATGGGGTTCAGTGCAGGATTCATTACACTAGACAATACAGGGAAATCTGCTATATGTACTAACTTGTGGTGTAGGGAAGCTTGTGTTGGGGAGTATGGTGCTTTTTAGACCAGGGAGAGAGAGGGACAGCCATTGATAGCTGCTTCAATTGAATAAAGGCCCTTGAACCAACTCGTAGCGTTGGAGTAATCTTTAAGCCTTCTGTGAAATGTGTTGTCATAGTGGCATCCTCTAGACCCCAATACAGAGGTTACTTAAGCCAGAATGCAGAGAATTGTCAGACTGACTAACATGGCCTGAATCCCCATAAGTCACTCCAGGCACTGCAAAGTGTGACCTATATGGATATGAAGAATTGACCATTCATCCCGAACTCTGAAAACTCCACATTTTGTTGTAAAATGAGGACTGTTGTACCTAGCAAATTTTAACCCTCGAGCAGACTGGATTAACTATCATTGGTTATTGGTGCGGTAACAGTTTCCATACGGCTGTACTGGAACCCGCCCACTCCAACCTGACAGCAGGGCACTTGGGGCAGAAAATACTCAGAAACTCTACTTGGCCGAGTCTACTGGCGAGGGGTATAGACCAAACAGTTCTGTGCGTGCTGTCCAACCTGTCAACCTTTCCTAATGATGTACTCAGCCTTTACCAATCCAAGAGGTTTCCATCCACCAGATTGCCATGGATGTATTCTGCCCCCTGGGACTATCTAAATCCGAGAATCATTATATTTTGGTTTTTGTCGACTAAATGAACCAATATCCTGAAGACTTTCCTTTGAAAGCAACACCACCAATGCTACCTTCACGGTCCTCATCCTCTTTTTCATGGGGGGTAGGCTTTTCAGTGCAACTGCTCATGGGCCAGAGAAGTAGCTTCATGTTGCAACTAATAAATGAAACAAAAGCTTTTAATGCATTTACGACCCTCTGGATGTCCATTTTCCACTCCCACACTGATGGCCTATTGAAGGGCATCCTGGAAAGCTGTTGGATGAAGATGGCCAGAATTGGGATTACCTATGTTTGCAATACAAAAAAAAACAATCTTCTACTCGGTTTACCCCTTCCAACTTGTCTGTGGCAAACTCCCTAGGGATGTTGTGGGCAAATCGAAGGGAAGAATGGGAAGGGACTGACCGTATACAAAACAGTGACCAACCCATGATAAGGAATACCCGAGAATATACAGAGAAGGTCCAACAGATGGTAAGGAACAATCTGCAAGATGCTCAGACAAAGAACCTACAAGGAAGCTTGGTTGCATACTTTTCAAATGGGAGATCAGTTGATAGTGCTCCTACAAACCATGCAGAACAAATTACTAGCATGATGGCACTGACCCTATGTTATTTCAGAAGTTAGTTTGTATTGTATTTTGTATTTACTTTGAATTCATATAGCGCTTGCACAAAAAGTGCTAGTACAAATTCTCGCTGTGCATTGTTTAATGTTCCCAGAGAACATTGTTTAATTTTCTCTGAGAATAAGCATAAACAAACTGGAGGCTATGTAAAGGGAGATTCTGGGAGGGGTGAGACAAAGCTGTTCGAATGAGTAACTGGATGCTGGCAGTGAGGCAGATCTGAGGGCCCAAGCAAGCTGACTCACCTTCTCCATTTTGGCTTAAGGAGGAAGGAGGGGCTCTTTGCACCTCTTTTTCTGACCTGGGACTTTTGCCACACTAAAATTGATTTTTTATGGATTTCCGATGGAAAAGGCTCCAAAAGCTTCCCTTTTCTGCTTTCGAGAGAACTTTTCCATTTTAATTGATTTGTGAAGCACCTGTAACTACAGCAGTTCAATAGCTATTGAATCTAATTCAGATTTGGCTTATGTTGGCCACATCCAATTGACACCAAGGGCATGATTCACAGAAGGGTTTTATAATGGTGCAATCCCATTAAAAAGCTCTGTGAATCAGACCCCACAAATCCTCTTTTAAGGCTTTGTTATAGCCATTAGAAACATAGATGAGTTTTGTGGTGGTTTTTGGATATTTACTTTATATAGCGCTTTTTGACAAAGCTCTAGTACAAATATGAAAAATAACTGCTACAAACAAATGAACAATGCAATTCAGTTAAAACAGAAAAGAGGAGAAAACAACATTCAGGTATTAGAGCGGATAAGAGATGAGCTTTAAGATTTCTTTGAAAACTACCAAGAGAAGGAGAAGAGCGAATAGAAAGAGTTCCAGTAGTTTGGCATAAGAAGGGCAAAGGATCAGAAGCAGGAAGATGCACCTGGAGACTTAGGAATAGTAAGAAGAAACTGATTCTGGGAAGAAAGAGATTGACTAGGGGATTAGAATGAGACCAGTGAAGAAAGATGAGGGTGTCATGATTCCTGCCCCTCATGTCCCCAGCCCTCCAAGATGTCAGGCTGGAGCCAGGCCACAATCACCTACATGGCCCTCAAGGGCCTCTACATCCCTCCAAAGACCCACTTGGAGTCAGACTTGGCGCTTGTGGCACCAGACTCACTCATTCCCATAGGATAACATTGGGGATTGGACTTGTAGTGCATTGATGGGGACAAGATGGATGCCCCCACATATTTCGGTTCCCAGAACTGCATGTGCAGTCTAGTCTTTTGGGTGTGGTTCAACCCAGAGACAACTGGGATACCCAGAGACTATTTAAGCCACACCCAGGCTGAGCAACATGCTTTGTGTTTTCTGCACCTGCAGCGTGACACTCACTGTGTTCGATCGGTCTCCAGTAGGCCTGCATCTTTCTTCTGCGCTCAGCTCCTGCAAGAACAAGAACACTGTTAGGAACAGCCTTACCTTGCGGTGCTTCTGCCCATCATTCATCGCTTCTTCTGTTCTGCGGAAATCTTCGGCGGTGTCATTCCCATCCCGGCACTCCGCTTCCTAAGGAAAAGGGAAAAGAACAGAAAAAGGCATTAGTAAGCATTCAGCAAATCTTTGCTTATTTTTAAAGACTGTACAAGCTTCAAACGCTTACCTGGATCCCAGCCGCTCTGGGGAAACTCTGTCTCCGGAACTTCTCATCCATCTGCAAGAGGGAAAAGACACTCCAGGTTAGCGTGGAAACATCTAGAGGCGCCGCATACCGCGCTTACTCACCGCATTTCTTCTTCATAACCGGCATCCACGCTGAAAACGTCGCAGCACCTAAAAGACACAGAAAAAGAACTCAGTTCAATACAAATATGAAAGGGTTGCATCGTGCATCGCGCTCTCACTCACCTTCAGCGCTACTCATTCAGCAGCATGTCGCCATCCTCGGACGCCAGCCATCATCTAAGGAAGGAAAGGAACGAAGTTAGAGAACTGTTCAAAAGACTCATTATACTTACCTGTCAGACTCTTGCCAAAGAAGTAACTAGGCAGCAACGAGCCCGCATTAATCAACGTGTCCCTGCCCTGAAAGCAGGACGGAGAGCATACTTTCCAAGAAAGCAAGGTGAGCTGTGGATCAAAGGTAAGGGTTGGACCTCAGGGAAGAAGGGGTTCAAGCACACAGAGACAATAGGGAGTTAAACTCTACCAATCCTGTGTTTTCTCCAGGGAAGGGTTCGAGGTCATAAGAGTTCAGAACAGGCTGATTGACGTCCCCGTGGATACCAGGTGAGCGTTACATAAAACAAAGCCTCACATCAAAATCCACCTGGGCGTCATGGAAACGTCAGAAACCGACCAGTTAGCCCACATGTTGGGGCAGCTACGTTCCGAAGTACATGCAGCCAGGCAGGAGACCAACACCCTGAGGAGAGAACTGATAGTAGCCAAAGAACGCACTGATGATTTAAGCCGGCAACTTCTCCAGTCACAAGCAGGGCATGCACCATTGCCGGGAAGCGTGCCCTCGATGCCAACACCATCAGCCAATCCCGTTCAGATAACCCTTCCTGGGGCAGTTCCCTTGGCCCCGCCCGAACGATTTACGGGGGATCGCAAGAGGTTTACAACGTTCATGAACCAGTGCCGCCTGCACTTCCTTTGTAGACCAGGGGCCTTTCCGAATGACCAAACCAGGGTTGCCTTTGTGCTATCCTACCTGAGTGGTAGCGCCGCGGACTGGTCTGTTCCCTTTGTGGCCCAAGACGATCCTTTGCTGCATGACTTCAGGGGCTTTCAGCAAGAGATGGAAAAGCTGTTCGCCTGTCGTACTCATGGGCAGGCATTAGACAATTTACTTCTGTCCCTACGCCAAGGGAGTCAAGACCTATTAACATACATAGCCACGTTCAAAAGACTCGTAGTTGAAGCAGAATGGCCAGTGGAGAAGAGAACCACATTATTTCATCAGGGGTTTGCGGGGGGAGCTCAAGGATGTTCTCGCACAAGTAGTGAACCCCCCGAAAGTCTGCTCAGAATTCATTGACCTTGTTGTTCAACTGGATCATAGGTTGCAGGACTGGAGAGCAGATCGAACCAGACCGGTCCCTCGCCCTATGTATGTGTGTTCAAAGGACAATATTGCCCGCACAACGGAAGGTTCAGGAGAACCAATGCAAATTGGGGGGGGGGGGTCAGATACCCCTTGACTAAAGCGGAAAGGGATAAAAGGAGACAGCAGCAGTTATGTCTGTACTGTGGAAGGTCAGGTCATTTTTTTTAAAGAGTGCCCTGTGAAGCCACCGAGAGGACGGTAGGGGCCACGGACAAGGAAGATACCATCAAGTAATCAGAAAACTCCCCAGCCCGGCAAGTGTAGGGGTCCACTTGTCGAGCGAAGAAAGTGAACTACAGACCTCCCATTTTGCACTATCTGTGGTCTTGATCAATCACCAACAACCATCTCGGATGCACACAGTAAGAGTGTACATTGACAGTGGAGCCATTGGGAATTACATCGACCAGGATCTTGCGGCAAAGATGGGGCTTCCGTTACGCCCTAAATCAACCACTGACACTGTTACCACTGTTGACGGCACGGAAATTGCTTCAGGTCCAGTATCCCAATGCACTGCAGCTTTAACCCTTCTGTGCCAGGATGTACACCAAGAATCTATCGTTTTCGACCTCATTAAGGCACCACAGTTCCGGTTGATTTTGGGAATGCCATGGTTAGTAGCTCACAATCCTCGAATCGATTGGCAAGCAAAAGAATTGGCCTTTCCCACCAAGAGAAACAACCAATAGACACCAGAACCTCCACGCTTGCGACTGTGGCAATCGGCACCCTACCAAGTGAATACCAGGACTTTCAAGATGTGTTTCAGAAAGAACAGGCTAATACCCTGCCACCGCATAGACCATACGATTGCAAAATCAACCTGATACCGGCGCACAAATCCCTTGTGGGCGAATTTACGCACTCACGGAACCAGAAAATCAGCACCTGAAGTCCTATCTTGACCAATACCTGGCCAACGGATTCATCCGTCCCTTGAAGTCTCCAGCAGCCAGTCCTCTATTCTTCGTGCCGAAAAATGAGGGGGACTTGAAAACGTGCATCGACTATCGCGCACTGAACCAGATTACCGTAAAAAACCACTACCCCCTGCCACTGATCCCTGAATTGCTTGATCAAGTCAAAGATGCCCAAATCTACACAAAACTAGACCTGATGGGGGCATATCACCTTGTCCGTGTAAAACAGGGGGACGAATGGAAAACCGCTTTTCGCACCAAATACGGCTTGTACGAATATCAAGTAATGCCCTTTGGCCTTTGCAACGCGCATGCAGCATTTCAATGCTTCATGAACGATGTCCTATGGGAATTGATTGATATCTGTGCTGTAGTGTACATCGCCGATATTCTAGTATATTCCGCATCAAAGCAGGACCAAGTTAAACACGTCCGATCCGTATTGGAGAAACTCTGTCAACACCAGCTCTATGCCAAGCTCGAAAAGTGCTCATTCCACGTCTCCGAAGTGGAATTCCTGGGCTTTATTTTCAGCCCGAATGGAATCCGAATGGATGTACACAAGGTAGATGCTATCCTGAACTGGCCATCCCCAAATTCATTCAAGGGGGTTCAAAGTATGCTGGGTTTTGCAAACTTCTACCGCCGGTTCATCCCAGGATTTTCACAAATCGTGCATCCCATCACGTCATTGCTAAGGAAAAACAACAAAAAGTTCCAGTGCACAACAGAAGCCGAGGAAGCTTTCCAGGAACTCAAAGCAAGATTCATATCTGCCCCAATCTTACGCCACCCTCGCCTTGATCTCCCATACCTGGTGGAAACGGACGCCTCAAGCATGGCTATGGGAGCCGCCCTCTCACAAAAGGACCCCGAAACGGGCCAGTTACACCCTGTTGCCTTCTGGTCGCGTAAATTCACACCCCCTAAACTCAATTACGCTATCACAGACAAAGAACTCCTGGCCATTAAGTCAACCTTTAAGGCATGGCGGCACTACCTCTTGGGCGCCAGACACGCAATCACCGTAATAACTGACCACCGGAACCTCCAGTACCTAAAAACGGCAAAGGCCCAATACTCACGACAACTACATTGGGCTCTTTTTTTTTGCTGAATATGACTACGTGATTACATTTCGACCAGGGGTGAAAAACTGGAAGGCCGATGCCCTTTCCCGTATGGGGGTGGAAGAGCAAGGGTATCAGACCCCTGACCCAATAGCAATCATCCCGAGTGACAAGCTCCTAGGAATCACAGCAACCAACTCAGAAAGAATTACATGAAGAAATCCAAAACCTGATGAGTCCGGAGCAATTACAAGCGTGGAGTGCACAAGGAGAACATTACATGATAAAAGATCAGTTGCCCTACTTCAGGAATCGTTTATTCTTACCAAACCAAAAACTACGAGAACAAGTCATGTCCGGTTATCATGATTCCCTGATCGAGGGCCACCCCGGAATGGCTAAAACCCTAGCCAAGGTAAAACGAAATTATTGGTGGCCCACGTGGCATAAAGTCGAGACATTATCCAATTCATCCTATCTTTTGGAGTGAGTGCTCAAAACAAGTCATCCAAGCAGAAACCAGCTGGGCTATTACAACCATTGGAAATCCCACTGGCATACGTTGTCCCTCGAATTTTATTACTGACTTACCACCCAGTCAAGGGTTTAACACTATTCTTGTGGTCGTGGACCTATTTTCAAAAATGGCACATTTCATTCCTCTTAAGGGACTCCCAAATGCTTCCACTCTGGCAAAGGTATTTCTTGAAGGCATCGCACAGCTCCATGGGTTTCCTTCAGTTTTAGTCTCAGACCGAGGTACTCAATTCGTATCTAACTTCTGGAGAAAATGCTGCTCTATGGCCCAGATCGACATCCGGCTATCCACCAGTCACCATCCCCAAATGGATGATCAAACTAAGAGGACAAATCAGACGCTCGAGCAGTATCTGCGTTGCATGTTACACCAAGATGAAGGAAGCTGGTTCGACCTATGATGGATAGCTGAATATGCTTATAATAATTCCCTACACACCAGCACTGGGCAGACACCCTTTTATACCATGTATGGTAGGCACCCACGTACTTCTGAGTTGGACGTTCCTACAACCCTGGAAATGCCAGCAGTCAAAACCTTGCACACGACCATTTCTCAAACCTTTAAAAGGGAATATGAACACCTACTTCAAGCTAAGAATCGCCAAAAGAAGTTTGCTTATCAACACCGACCAAAGGCCCCCAACTACCAAGTGGGAGACAGTCTTGCTGGCGCCTAAACACGTGTCCATTAAAGGAACCCGAACTTTCCGTCCGAGATACCTGGGTCCATTCACTGTCATCTCCGTGATAAATCCTGTGGCGGTCAGACTAGCTTTGCCGTCAAACATGCAGATTCATCCTGTGTTCCATGTGTCTCTCCTTAAACCTGTTCAACCTGGGACCCGGGTAGCAACGCCACCGCAGCCAGTAGTATTCGCCGGGGAGCCAGAATTCGAAGTCAAGGACATCCTGGATTCAAAGTACATCAGATCCAAATTATACTACTTAGTAGACTGGAAGGGGTATGGTCCACAAGACAGGACATGGAAGCCTTGTGAGTACATCCATGCACCTCGCTTGCTTAGACGATTTCATCAAAACCATCCAAACAAACCAGGACCAGACAGAAGAGCCACCTTGAGAGGGGCCTTCGGGGGGAGTGCTGTCATGATTCCTGCCCCTCATGTCCCCAGCCCTCCAAGATGTCAGACTGGAGCCAGGCCACAATCACCTACATGGCCCTCAAGGGCCTCTCCATCCCTCCAAAGACCCACTTGGAGTCAGACTTGGCTCTTGTGGCGCCAGACTTACTCACTCCCATAGGATAACATTGGGGATTGGACTTGTAGTGCATTGATGGGGACAAGATGGATGCCCCCACATATTTCGGTACCCAGAACTGCATGTGCAGTCTAGTCTTTTGGGTGTGGTTCAGCCCAGAGACACCTGGGATACCCAGAGAATATTTAAGCCATGCCCAGGCTGAGAAACCTGCTTGGTGTTTTCTGCACCTGCAGCGTGACACTCACCGTGTTCGGATCGGTCTCCAGTAGGCCTGCATCTTTCTTCTGCGCTCAGCTCCTGCAAGAACAAGAACACTGTTAGGAACAGCCTTACCTTGCGGCGCTTCTGCCCATCATTCATCGCTTCTTCTGTTCTGCGGGCATCTTCGGCGGTGTCATTCCCATCCCGGCACACCGCTTCCTAAGGAAAAGGGAAAAGAACAGAAAAAAGGCATTAGTAAGCATTCAGCAAATCCTTGCTTATTTATAAAAACTGTACGAGCTTCAAACACTTACCTGAATACAGCCGCTCTGGGGAAACTCTGTCTCTGGAACTTCTCATCCATCTGCAAGAGGGAAAAGACACTCCAGGTTAGCGTGGAAACATCTAGAGGTGCCGCATACCGCGCTTACTCACCGCATTTCTTCTTCATAACCGGCATCCACGCTGAAAACGTTGCGGCACCTAAAAGACACAGAAAAAGAACTCAGTTCAATACAAATACGAAATGGTCGCATCGCGCTCTCACTCACCTTCAGCGCTACTCCTCTCAGCAGCACGTCGCCATCCCCGGACGCCGGCCATCATCTAAGGAAGGAAAGGAACGAAGTTAGAGAACTGTTCAAAAGACTCATTATACTTACCTGTCGGACTCTTGCCAGTGAAGTAACTAGGCAGCAACGAGTCTGCATTAATAAACGCGCCCCTGCGCTCAAAGCAGGACGGAGAGCACACTTTCCAAGAAAACAAGGTGAGCTGTGGATCAAAAAGAAGGGCTGGAGCCCGGGGAAGAAGGGGTTCAAGCACACAGAGACAATAGGGAGTTAAACTGTACCAATCCTGTGTTTCAGGCCGAGTCTCCAGTCGAGTAGACTCCAGGGAAGGGTTTGAGGTCGTAAGAGGTCAGAACAGGCTGAGTGACGTCCCCGTGGATACCAGGTGAGCGTTACAGAGGGGGAGAGAGGCCATTGATACACTTAAAGAAAATCGAAAGAAAATGATAAAGATGATGAGACTCCAACGGGAGAAGCCATATAGAAAGTAGGGAAGAAGTGATTGAGGAGCGAGAATGGAAAGATAAAGGAGAAGAACATTCTTCCCTAAACCACAAGGTACAACAAGCCAACTGAAGGAAGCCATCCCAGTAATACCACATAAACTAAAAAGCTGGAGAGAAAACCGACATGCAACTTCTTTTGTTGTATCGCCACATGAGTGAGTCACCTCTTCCCATTGAAGTAAAAAGATTAGTCATACAAGTTAGGTTAACCACCAAACTACACCAGGATTTAACCCACCGTGTTGAAAGGTACACTGATTTATTTCCCCCAAAGCCTGGACGGGTGCAAGCAATAGTATACCAGATATACCCACCTCCTGGGAAGGTAATACGCCTCAAACCCTACAGGTTACCAGAAATATGCAAAGAACTGAGGAAAATGCTCGACCTATGTGGTCATCTAAAGGTCTTGATGCAAATGGTCCTCCCCTGTTGTCCTGGTCACAAAGCTTGACGACAACTGGAGGTTCTATACCAACTTTTGGCATCTGAATGACATTCTATCCCATGCCAAGAATGGAGGAGCTGGCAGAGAGACTGAGCCCATTCCAGGTTCATTTACCACCCTGGGTCTAACTAAAAGTTACTGGCACGTTTCTTTAGAAGAAGAAGAAGCCAAACCAAAAATCTCCTTTTCTAGCCCTGAAGGGTTATTTCAGTTTAGTCCTACCCTTCGGAGCACACAGCCATTCCACAGGCTAAAGATTTGTATCCTAGCACCCTGTCACACATTCCTTAGAGTATTTATAGATGATCTTTGTCATCCACAGTTCTAAATGAGAGAGACATATGGCACACCTTATGCTCATCTGTGACCAACTAAGAAAAGCCCACTTAACCACCAATCCTGCCAAATGCCATCTTAACCAGAACAGCATCAAATACCAATGGATGTCTATATTGCTTTGTCCCCTGGCATATCCTGGTGTGCAGCCACCATCGCCTCCCTGGGCCCCTTCAGGGTGGGGGGGGGGGCTCTTCCCTGTGCCCTTTAGTTCCCTGAGCCCTGTGGTTTATCTGTTCAGTTGCCACTCTTTCCCTTTCAATTCTAATGCCCTCTGTCTGTGGTTAAATTTGGGATGTTCCTATCTCTCTCCTTAGTTTCCGGAAGGGCCCTCTATGGGGAAAGGTTGCACCTGAGTTTCCCTCCTATTCTGAGGTCTCTCTACTTCCCTGCACTTTGGTATGGTTAGTCCTCTGTCGTGCCATGTGTGTTCATTCTGTGGTGTGTGGGTGTTTCTCATTCGTTTTCATCCGGTTCTGAGTTGAAGAGTCTGGTTTTTAGGAGTTTTCTGAATTTTAGATGATCCTTCATGTTTCATTTTTCTCTCCCGAGGGAGTTGCAAATTTTAGCGGCTAGGCAAGAGAATGCCGATTCACTAAGTTTTTTCCTTGTGTACAGTTTGAGATGGAGCATCCAATTGGCAATCATTTGCCGAAATACAGCTGATTCTCAACCTGGAAACCCAGCAGGTGAAAAATATCCAGGTGTACCAGAAGCAACCAAAAGGCTGATGCTACATCCAATGCACCCCCCCCCGCTCACCTTACAAAAGTACATTGCCTCCTTGAATGACGAGAAAGCCAATCCAACCAATCATTATCAGATTTATCCTTGCGAAATGAAGAATAGTGGATGAACCAGACTGGTCTCATTTCCTCCTTTGGGACATCTCCTGATGGTGAAATAATCACACCTGAAATCGGATCGCACTTGAAGGAGCCCTCTATCTTAGCACCCGTTCTTTCAAGAAAGCGACAAGCGGGACAAAGAGTTTAATGAATGTCAAATGCAGATGAGCGATATGCAAAATGTGATTAATAAAATGGGTGATGAAAACACTTACCTGCGTAAGGAGGCAGACCGACTCCTTAAAAAAGTGCAAAGATTTGGAACAGCAGATATGCGATTTCACGTCTCGGGACAAGCAACAGGGCACCACATTCAATGGGATTGAGGTGAATTCCATTTCTACACAGGGAAATAGCGTTTTATCACTTCAGAATTGTCATTTTTACCAATATGAATCCATGGCTGCTCATCTTCCATATGTATTTCAGCAAGAGTGGTGATGTGGTTTTCTGTGTCTGCTTTAGGGATGGTGTTCTGTTTGCACTTTTCTTTTAAATAGAAGCGCAATGTGTGTTCATCCATTTCTTCCTAGGTTCCAAATAAATGTGTTGTTACAATCATTTGCTCTTACCACGTTTGTCATGGCCTCGAGCCTACACAAGATAACAGAGAGGAGAGAAAATAAAAATGACAACAGATGTCGTGGCTGGATCAGAGTGTTCTGGTCGGCTGATAAATGGTGATTTTCTTTTGTAAGAATTCTGCGCAGTTGCTATGTCTGTTATGCACATCGTTTTGAATGGGATTCGTTTTTTGACTGGCAGCCAATTAGCATCTTAAGCGCTGGAGTGATGTGATCTCTTTGTGAGAGCTTGAGGACAAGTCTGTCTGCTGCGGTCTGTATACGTTCTATATACCAAACTTCTTGGTGAAAGCAAGTCCTGTAAGGGACCAGTTAGGAAAAAAACACCCAAATGTCATCAAATGGAACAGCCATGCCCAAGCTGCCTTTGTAAAGCTTGAGAAGGTTCTGTCATAGTCCAAAACTCATAATGCCAGACTTCTCGAGAGAGTACATCCTCAAGACTGACTCTTCCACTATTGGCCTCATTGCAATGTTGTTTCAAGTAGAAGAGAGAGAAGAAAAAACATTAATGTGTATTTGCCACAAGCTAATTCCAGGAAGAGAGTAACTAGCCCATAATTCAAATAGAGTCCCTTGCCATCAAGTGAGCCGTCTATAGTGTGAAATATTATCTAACTAGTCAGTAATTCAGGCTAATGCCAACCATTCTCCACTCCTCCCGATGTCTTGCAACAAAGATACAAATCCTTGCATTCTGCAGTGATTCCTAGCTCTACAAACCTTTGCATCGATAGTGGAATGTTGAGCTGGTAGTAAGTAAGCAAATGTGGATTTTCTTTTATGGTACCCCCAGACAGCCTGCGAACAGCGACAGGAGGAAAGGGTGAAGGGTTGTGACGAGGCCAATGTCATGAGGGGATTGGAGTCCCTCTCAGCAGGGGGTGGCAGTTGAGAGGGCCCAGGAAGTAATCCAGAGCTAGTCCTACACATGAGGAGGATGGTGGCAGTTGAGAGAGCCCCAATTCCTGCTCCCCCTGCTTGTGCCACTAGTGCTTTTTCTCGTACAATTTCTTTGATGCAAAATGCTTGCAAGACTTTCTCTTTTTTTCCAGAATCAGACTGGGATGAAAAAGGGCAAGCCTGGAAAAGACTCAACAGGAACAACCTTCCCACGTATCCTCAGATGTAATCATTCTGTGCCAGAGACCAGGTGTCATGTACTTTAATTGAACTGGGGGATATACATTCAGGAGATATGAGAATTATTAAAAACCATGTCGTCTTTTTATATGCTTAGGGTAGAAACGTAGATGCAAAGGCAGCATGTCAATAAAATGTTACATTTAAATTGTATTTACAAAGAAACACAAATGACTCATTTGCCATCTTCTGTGCAAGTCCGTGCTTCGAGACAGATAATCAGTTGTTTTGATCCACAGGGAGAACACTATTAACAGGTTCTGGGCTGAGATCCAGCGGCTGTTTTGTTTATGTAAACAGTACCTGATCTTCCAATAAATTCTAAACAATGTTCTGGTGGACTCCATGCTATGAGACACGGCTTACATCGCTTCTAGGCAAGGATAGATGTGCCTGCGGAATATTGTTTAATGTTCCCAGAGAACATTGTTTAATGTTCTCTGACAATATGCATAAATAAACTGGAGGCTATATAATGGGATGTTCTGGGAGGGGTGAGACAGAGCTGTCCGAATTAGTCACTGGATGCAGTTGGAGTGAGGCAGAGCTGAGGGCCCAAGCAAGCTGGATAACCTTTTCCGTTCTGGCTTATGGTGGAAGGAGGGGCTCATTGCTCCTCTTTTTCTGACCTGGGATTTTTGCAGCACTAACATTGATATTTTTAATGGATTTCTGATGGCAGAGGCTCCAAAAGCTCCCATCTTCTGCTTTAGAGAGAACTGTTCTTTTTTAATTGATCTGTGAAGCACCCGTAGCTACAGCAGCACAATACCCATTGAATCTTATTGAGATTTGGCTTATGTTTGCATCACGGCCACAGTTCAATTGGCACCAAATCCTCTTTAAAGGCTTTGTTATAGCTTTTAGAGACCATGATGGGTTTTGGGATGTTTTTTACATATCGAGACTTCCAAGTGATGCAGTTTGCACCTGCATTGATGTTAACTTCCCCAATCTTCCTGTCAAGTGAGTTGTTACTGGCAAAGTTCAGGTTTAGGGACACATCACATAATCACTAGAGTCTTCAAAGTAGATGGTCATTTTTTTGGCGCAGTCCACCTCCTTGTTGCTGATAAAGAAGTAGTCTAGATTGGCAGTTTATCCATTCACTCCTCCCTCAGCCCCCCAAGTAGAGTGGCCCGTAATGTCTCCTTCAATATGTCCGTTTAGTGGTGAAAGGCCTGAGTCTTTTAAAACGCATTGTCATCTTTTGCTGATTAGGTAGGAGCTATTTCTGTAAGCCTTTCTGGGGATAGTTGTCTTATCCAGGCAATTGGCATTAATGTCACTGCCTAAAGAACCATGGTGTTCCCTGTGACCAGAATCCATTCTATGATTGTGGTTGCAATGGTATCAAAAAATCTCTGCAGTAAACACACCGGCTGTCGGGGCATATACGTTGAAGAGGAGAACCTTTTTTTGTTATTAATCCGCTTCTGGGGCATCCTTTAAGTGCAGGTAATTGATGCACCTTAGAACCGTTGAAAGAAATCTTGCTCTTAAGCCACATTTCTTGTAACACAAAGACATCTGAATGAAATAAGTTCCCGAAGCCTTGTCCCTGCTCCAGGAGATAAATCTGTGAGTAAAAAACCAGCCAGCCAGGCTCATTCACCTTTTTCCGCGACCGGTCCAGTTTCGTTGATATCCATTTCCAATTTTCTGCCGGTTCTTGTGGTAGTAATTTCCCCATTTTCAGTTGATTTTCTCTAGTGTGAAGTAATGGAGCACGAAAAGTCACCTTAGCTTGGCGTCCCTCAGAGTTTAAACTTTTTATGTTATTTTTACGTTGATCTTCTGGGGCCAGGACAGTAAAGTCATAACCTATTTTCAGTAGTCATTTGAGGTAGGGCACGATAAAGGCTACCATTTCGGCAGTACAGCAATGGAAAATTGTTGTTGGTACAGCCATTCCTTCTGGCATTTGGACATATTCTATGTCCTTGGATAGCAAGATTCTCATTTGAAGTATTGAGGTCAAGATGTCCATAATGATCTGGTTATTTAAACATTTAGCTTTAGAATTGGATGGATGCTGCATATTCGGAATGTAGTACTGCTTTCTCACAGAGTCATTCATTCACTACAAAGTTTCCTACTCTGATTACTTTATTGAATTCTCTGGTCGAGCCGGTGCTGGTCAGAAATGATATGTTGCTGGTGCCTTCCATTTGGCTTAGTATGGTTATATTCTCTTCCTCAACATTGTTCGTATGGGCTGGAGTCTTTATGATCCAGCTAGTAAGTTTACCAGTCAGTTTTTCGCAGTGTTTCTGTTGCCTTTTAGCACGTTTTCACGATTTTTTAGAAGGTATATTAGTTTCTGACCCTACTTGATCATTAGTGTTTGTGATGCTAGTGCGCCTTGTGACTCACAGTGCCTGTTCCCTCATTGCTTTCTGTATTGCTTGTCTGTGAAGTATATACTGTTAGTGCTCTGATCAACCTACCCGATCTCAGATGCAGGTTCGTCCTCCGTGTTAAGATTTGTGTGCCCACTCAATGCAGAGGCCTGTCTTTCACTACTGGCCCCTACATGTTGTTGTTTGAGGATTCATGAGGCATAGAGTGATGTATTTCATCTCCAGTCCAGCTTCTGTGAGGCATTTTAACATCTCTCCATCTGTTTTAATTTCTACAAACATTTTGCAGCATTGCTTCAGTAATATTTTTAATGCAAAATGAGATGCCTCAGTACCATCTTCTGCAGTGCATGTCGCCTCATTGTTTTCATAATTGTGGTGTTCGATAAAAAGTATTGGAGAGGCCGGCAAACAAGGTCACGTTGATATTATCAGTAGTGTTGGTTGTGGAGCAGGCTTGTGTGTCATCGTGCCTTGCCTCAGAAACATTCGCACTACACTGTAGAAAATAGCATAGTTGAAGAAGTGAATTGTTGTTACGAATAGACATGGGTTTTGAAATATTCGGTTTGCCGTTGTCATTTGCTAATGCACAGTGAGGGGCAGCTATTATTTTAGGCATTGAAGGTTTTTGATGGGGAAATACTAATTATTTTCCCTTGAGCGATCTCAGCTGGTCCTTTCAGTTGGTTGGGATACATTTGTGCACTCCCTTTGTTTGGCATTTTACTGCCTAGTCCCTTTAAATTTGGAGCGCAAATGATAGGAGGTGTTGTGGTCTTAGTTTTTTTTGGCTGTGATGCCATTTTATGTGATTAATTAAATTAATTAGCATTGTGTCACAGTAAAGTTAATAGTGCTGCAAGTACTCCGTTTTCGAGCTCTTGAGGTATCTGTGCAGGCTTGAATTTGTTGTTTTTCGCCTCCCCACTCGGCCCGCAAGTACTACAGGGACTGCTGAACTCCTCTCCAACTGGCTGCAAACGCACATGCTAACGTGCACACAGACAGACTTTGTTTCTGCCAGACGAGTCGAACAAGCACTGTTCCAGGCCTTATAGTAGATAACTGGATACTGTCGCAAAGTCTGTAGCTGGAACAGCGTGGACTGCAGGGTCTCCTCTCCAACTCGTTCCAAAAGGGTTAGGGAGTTATGGTTCTGTTTAGATGAGACAGGGGGATGGCCACAGGTCCCTTCAAGAATTTACTAAACTCCCTTGAACCTTCACAGAACATTGAAGAATTCTAAGCCATCCATGACATTCCTCAACAAATGGCAATAGCTCATGCTTAAGGGGATTTCTCCTGTCAATCCTAGACATCTGCTTGTCTCTCTCTTTCCTAATAACCTTTTTGAGGCTTTGCCCACATGCTTGTGCTTCCACCCCTTCTGTATTCACACTCTTGAGTTGCAGAATGCAACTTTTCCTTGGTACATCTCCAAAATGTTCTTGTACACCCATCTCTGTGTCTCCATCAGTATCTCATGGAACCACCGCTTGGTGTTTTATTTCATCCTTAGTCTCTTTCTCCCCCTTTGAGATCACTGTGATGTTAGCTTTCCCGACCTCCGGCGCATTCCAGGAGGTCGGGCAAAATACGTTTCTCTCTCTCTCGTACTCACGCAGAGGAAATGATGGACATGACTTGTATTCGCTGCTCGCGACGGAATGAATCTCTTCCAGGCGAAACTTTGTTCCGCCCCTCGTCACGTGGCGCAGGTCTCCCCTCACCCACGTGATCGGGCCCAGCTCGGCTACACCACATTCCTCCCAAACTTGGAATACTTGACAAACATAACATTTGTAAAATGTCTCTTTCTGGTTCTCTTCTACCCTGGGTCTTCGATGGTAGATCCCTTGAAGCAATTATCTGTGTACCCGGGACGAGAGCCGTGGCGCCTCTCGAAGCTGATATCTTGAGCGTGTTCTCTTGGGTATTTCGGCTTCGTGCAGGTTTTCGGCCGGGGGGTCTTGTCCTTGGGCAGAGTCTTTCTCAGAGTTCACTTGCGGGGATGCATTCCCATTCACTCCCGCTGGTGTCTCAGAACCCACTGGGGGATCTTCACTTGTTGTTCCAGGACTTGGTTTTTCTTTCCACAATGTCACTGGAACCTTTCAGAAATGGGATACGTCCCGCGTCACCACTTCTGTTCCTCAGGTAGCAGTTACCATGCTGTGGTTGACGTCTCGTACTGTCCATGGGCACGACTTGTATATCAGTGTCCTCTTCTTCTGGGGTGTTCTGGTCTTCACTAACAGTGTCCCCATGCTGCAGTTCCCTGTGTTGCGCATGCCGGGGTTGGCTCTTTCTCATTCCGCCTAGCTTGCCTCTCCTCTTTGAGCAGTATGTCCGGGTCGGGGTTCACCCAGCTCGGGTGTAGCGGTAGCTCAGCTTGTATTGGTAGACGGAACATCAATGCTGCTGAGCTTACTCTGGTGGACGTGTGCAGGATTTATCTGTGATTTCGAAGGAATCTATAAACTGCCAGCAGCCAGGGCTGGTTGTGATCTTTCGCAATTCTTATGGTTTTGTTTAGGGACCCCATGAATCGTTCAGCATCACTGTTTGCTTGCAGCCAGCATGGGGTGATCTTCCGGCATTTTACATTCAGGTTGTTGAGAAACTGTTTGAGTTCCTGGCTGCTAAATGGTGGTCCATTGTCGCTTTTCAATTTCCTGAGTATCCTGTGTATGGTGAATACTTTTTCGAGGTCAGTGATGACTGACTCTGCGTTTGTGGACTTGACATGCTCCACTTCCAAGTATCTGCTAAATTCGTTGATTAGGACGAAGAGGGACCACTCTCCTGCGATCGTACAAAAGTCCATGCTCACTGACTCCCATCTCGTATGGCTCCTGGCCATGCTTGTTATGGGTTCGGCATCATTAGTCTCCTCGAGGACTGCCATGCTGCAGAGGTTTTCACTACTTCAGTCAAACGGTTCTGCATCCGCGGAATACACATCCTTGATTTCAGGTATGCTTGGGTCTTCACAATGGCTTGGTGGCCCCCGTGCACTAGTTTAAGGGCTCTTGCCTCCAGTGTCTCAGGTAGAACAATTCGGTGACCCTTCAGCACAATGCCTTCTTCGGATATTGTGAGCTCATGGCAGATGCTAAATAGTGCCTGTAGTTTCTCTTGGGCTTCTGTGGTGCGTTGTGCTTCCGCTGTCAAAGAGTTTTTTCAGTCGCCCGATTGGATGATCTGGATTGTTCGTTGTAGGTAGGCGTCCGCCTTTGTTTCATCTGCCATTTCTTGCACCGTTAGGGCTCGTGGGCGTGCACAGGCCATCATGTGGCACACATGTTCCTCCTTCTCAACCGCGTCTGGTGGCTGGTCGTGGGTGGCAAGACAGGTAATCAGCCAGATTGTCCGCTATGGCTCTGTATGAGACGTCAGTGTTAAACTGCTGCAGTTGGAGCATCCATTTTTGCTGGGGGGTGTGGTGCTGATCCCCTGAAGATCGGAATTGGTGGTTTGTGATCTGTGAACACTTTAGCTGGTTGCTCTAGTAGATACACTCTGAAGTGGCAGCAGCCCTATATGATCGCCAGTGCTTCCTTCTCAATGTGGGCATAGTTTTGTACAGTCTTTGTTGGCGCTCGGCTGGCGAAGGCAACTGGGTATACACTGCCATCTTTGCCCACTTTGGTGAGCACCGTTCCTAACCCTACTGGGCTGTCATCTACCAGGAGTTCTGTGGCCCGATCATTGTTGAAAAAGGCCTTTTTTGTGGTGCTGGATAGCAAGTCTTTTATGCGTTGGAACGCGTGTTGGTGGTGGTCCCTCCATTCCCATTGTTTTGCCTTCTTTGTAAACTCCCTCAGTGGTGATGCAAGGATGGCCAAGTCGGGGATAAACCTTGCGCAATAGGTGGCCATGCGCATAAAACTTCTCACGTCAGAAGCTGACGTGGGGGCTTTCGTTCCTTTTATGTCGGCGACCTTGGCGGGGTCCAGCAACACCCTGTCCGAGTTGAACAGTAGTTCAGTTCGCTTTTGTTAAACTCTAATTTCTCTGCATGTACAGTGAGGCCTGATTTCTCTAGACGCTGGAGGACTGCGGCTAGTCGCTCATGGTGTTCGCTTGTTGTGGTGCTGTATACTCAGATGTCATCGCTGATTTTGGTGGTTTTCCAGGCAAAGCCATGGAGTACTCTCCTGATCTCATTCTGAAAAACATCTGCCGCCAAAGGAGATGCCGAAGTTCAGCCGTTTGTATCTTCGGTGGCCCAGGTGGGATGAAAACGTTATCTACCTGGACTCTCTGGTGTGGCGTAGTTGATGATACCCTGACCTTAGATAGAGTTTGCTGAAGGCTCTGGCTCCCGTTAGGTCTACGATCAGCTCATCGATGGTGGGGGTGGTATGGCGTTCCCGACCAATGGCTACGTTGGGCAGTCTCATGTCGATGCATATTCTTACAGCATTAGGTTGTCGTGGTTTCTGGGTATCAACCATCGGTGACACACATGGGGTGTGCCAGAGGTTTTCTCCACTATCCCCTGCTTCTCCAGCTCTTTTTTTTGACAGCTTCCCTCATTTCGAAGGGGACTCGGCAGTGTCACACGACCTTGGGCTCAATCATTGGGTCGATGTGTAGTTTGAATGTTCTCCCACAGAGGCATCTTATTCCTTGAAATTCTTTGTGGTGTTTTGCAACAAGGTTGTCTATTTCCAGCGGGTTGTCGGGTTGTGATCTTTCGCAATTCTTATGGTTTTGTTTAGGGACACGGTCCGCCTCTGTGCCAGGGACCACAACACCACTTGCAGGTGTCATTTTATCGAGGTGGACGTCCTGGTCTCATGCTGTTGGGGCACCTTTCTTCTTGTTGAACTCAGACTGCTGCTACTTCTTTTTGCGTGATTCCAGGGGCAGACGCTGCATTGGTGCCTCTACGACTGCTACTTGTCATCCGTGTACTCTGAGTCTCCCCATTGCCAGTATGCGGTGCAGCTGGATGTTTTTCTCTGACAGAACTGCCCGTCTTAGTTTCTCGGAAGATTACTCATTGATGATCTGCAGACGGACCACAAAGTCTTCGTGTGGGAATTCACATCTGATCGCCAGTTCTCTCAGCTGGGCATGGAAGTCTTCAATCGTTTCTTTATCACTCTGGTGGGTCATGCATCAAAGGAATCTTTCATTGTCTGGGTTAAGGTCAGGCTTGAATTTGTTGTTCAATGCCGCTTTTGCTGAATTGTACTAGTCTGCAGTCCCTCTTTTCGGGAGTGTGTTAAATAGACATAGTGCTGCAGCGCAGATGTTTAGTAGTAGAAGTGTGTGCTTTCTCCTCCCTTTGGCGATGTCTCTAGCCTGTGGGTGTAGTCCGAATTGTTGGAGCCATAGTCCCCATCTGAGGGCTGCTCCTGTGGTGTATGGGTCAAACAGTTTCATAAAGGTAGTTTACATGGTTTCTTGGCTGTCCAGTCTAAAGGTGCTGTCTCTTCTCACAGTGCTGTCACTGCTTGCTCTGGACGGGCTGGTCATGTTGGCTCACCGTGCTGCGTTGGCCTGTGCGCCTTTTTTCCATTGTGCACTTCTCCCTTTTCTATGTCTGTGGCAGCACGTGTTCTCATGTGATTGCTGTGATTGGAATAGAGGTATGTCTTTACTTAACTGGGTATGCCCCTATGTGTCTCCCTTATGATAGACTGGGCCACTGTGATACTGATGGTTCCTGAGCCCTTCTAGGGCCTTTTGAAGTTCGTAGTGTGGAACATTGGGCAGGAAGCTACGTAGCTGTGTTTTTTTTTTTCTTGTCACGTGCGGCTTCAAAAAACCTTGCCAGTGTGATGTTAGCTTTCCCGACCGCCGGTGTATTCCAGGAGGACGGGCAACATTCATACATTCCTCTCTCTCTCATATTTACGCAAAGGAAATGATAGACACGACTTGTATTCTCTGCTCGCGCCGGAATGAATCTCTTCCGGGCGATACTTTATTCCGGCTCTCGTCATGTGGCGTGGGTCTCCCCTCGCCAACGCAATCGGGCCCAGCTCGGCTATACCACCATCAAGTCATATGTTCCCTTCTCTTGTGTGTTGGTAAATCGCCTCCTGTTTCACCACAAACTCTTTGGCTTCCCCGTTGACCCCTTCCCAACCAGCTCCCCACTGCAGCTGTTCCCGCACTCTACCTACTCACTCTCTTCTTTTTTGATTTCATCCTAGTCCTGTCTGCTCTCTCCATTCTTTATCCCGCCTCTCCGTTGCCTCTTTTACTCTCCTTTTCCCTGCAACCTCTTTCCATCTCTTACTTTTCTCGACCCTTCTTTGACCTCCTTTCTCTAGCTTTCTTTTCCAGCTTGAAACAATTTCTTGTTCTGCATCACTGTCTCCACAACACCCCATAGGCTTCCATGATTTAAAAAATAATTGGGCCTCACCTACAGGGATTGCCTGTGCTTAAATGTCTCCATCTGTTTGTTATTAATCTTGTTTTTCATTGGTGGATTTAAATAGATTTGCAGCTTCTCTGCTGCTTTGCTAGCCCTTCTCACATTCTGAAATGACAACCTCCATAACTATGGGCAGGACACCTTCTTGGGGTCGGTGGTCTCAAACTTTTGTTATCACTGGGCTTCTGCTATTGCTTAAAATCACAGAATTTACCATCAACATCTCCAAAAGATGGGTGTCCTTGTTAAAGAGAAAGGCATACTTTTGGGATCCAGATGACAAGCCCCTGCCATGCATGGTGGGCTCTACGGTAAGCCGGGTCATCTGTTCTACCCCATTCCCTGCATTTCTTAGCATGTGATGGCAATCTAACTACTTTTGTTTCCCCACTTTTGACTCCAAGTGTCAGCAGGGAACTGCGTCAAATTGTGATGAGTTAGAGAAAACCCCCTTACTTTTTGTTTGAGGGGGACGAGCCCGAGGGGACTCCAATGGTCCGACCGCTACTGTTATATCCGCCCTGCGTCCCGCAACACGGTGAAGCAGGGCGTCTTAATGAAAGCCCCGCCCCCGCGCATGGGAGGCAGTTCCGGGCCAAGACTAACAACGTGCGGCATGTTTCATTTCCCTCCGGACGGAGCTGCGCCACCGCGGCCTACTTCAGAGGCCTTCAAAGTTCTGCCTCTCATATTCGCCTTCCAACAAGTGGGATTCCCTGGGATTGCAATGCCCTGAGAGATGCGATAATTCTTTGCTTCCAGCATGCTTGAAAAAGCGTATTCTTTTGCAGTAGGGAAGCATGACTTTTGTAAATGCTTATTATGTTAGAACAGAGTAACATTAAACACTGACAATGTAGGTAATGGGCCCTAAGAAGCTAAAGCCGCTCTAAGGTGTCATGCGGAAAATCTGTTTATCTGCACATTCAGTTCAAAAGCAGCATAAGTAATGGCGATAGTGCAATTCTGTGAGTATAAAAATCACAATACCAATAAAATGACATGAATACAACAGGAGACAATTTAAGAGATCAAGCAAGACATGGACAAAGGGCTAATATGCAAAGTTAATGTAAAAGTTCTCCACCGAGAAGAGATGACAATGTCCAGGTTATTGGGATGCAGTGCCTGAAATTAGAAAGAAAAGGGCACAGCAACATTGTTTGAAATTAACGGCTTTCAAAATAGGCAGTAACGTTTTACTCCACAACGTTTTATATAAGGGACAAAAGATAAAATCATACATGATCATCTCATTTTCATTTGGGCAAAATGGACAGGAACAATCATTTAGTGGTTTGCCACGATGCAGTTACTGCATTAAAAAATATACACAATTAGTACCCTGCGAGGGCGCAATCAGAATGAAAGAGCCATTCTGATTGGCCCTCGCCGAGTGATTACCAGGCCGGGAATCCCTCTGTCGGGATTCCACGGCCTTTGTCCTTGGTAGTGGGCATGGCAACCCCTCAGCCAGTGAGGATGCTTGAAGTGGGGCCATCCCCGCTCTGAGCCTCCCCACGGCTGAGAGGCTGCCTTTGCCCCCGCCGGGGACTTGGGGAAGGCTTTGGCTTTTTTTTTTTCTCCCTCCCTTCTCACCCCACTTACCTTCTATCCTTTGTCCCCGGTGGGGGACGATGGCAGCCTCCTGCCATGCGGAGACAAGGAGCGGGGCCATCCCCGCTCCAAGCCTCCACATGGCTGGAGGCTTCTATCGTCCCCCGCCAGGGACCCAGGCACTTGGTTTTTTCTTTTTCCCCTTCCCCACCCTTCCGCCCTCCCAACCGCACTTACCTTCTTTTTTTCTTCGGGAGCGGATGCGCTTTAAACCCTTCTGTTTTCCAGCGCATGCGCTCCCGATGGCTGCCATGAAAAGGGAAAACGGACTCTGTTTTCCCTTTCCATGGCGGGCATTTTGTTTGACGTCTTTTTTTTTTTTTTATTTTAAAGCTTTTAGTGCCCCGGTCACACAGTTTTTGCGGGCCGGGGTACTAATAGCTATATGCCCCTCGCGACGAGGGCAGTACCTGAGTCGATAATGCCCCCGCTGCTTGGGGCATATTGCTTAAATAAAACGTAGTCTATTGATTAGAACATGTTGACTATCAGACAAAGCAGGCGCACATGATATAGTTTGAGAGAAGCGAAGACAGACACAGTTCATTATATAGCAGCGCAAAAAAAGAGACATTTAGCTGATGGCATATCCCCTTCTATCTTCCTGCAGAAACCTAACCATCACACACACACACCAGAGCCTGGCATTTATACCCTATGAAGACAATGACAAAAAGACACTGAAAACACACAATGAAAGCCTTGATAGGCTGGGAAGATGACCCGCTCCACTTGGGAGAGTCTGTTCCACGAAGTCCTTCTATACTCCTCTTAATTCGTCATCGACAGAGATATACCCTTCACACCCACCACCCGAGCCAGAACCAGCCATAGGGTCCAGGCTGTGGTGGCAACCTTCATCCTGTCACCTGCTTCTGACATTTCACTTGCCCATAGAATGCCATGATCTTTCATTGTTGGTTTTTGCGGTGCGTCGAAATTTGTTCTTCTACGGATGTTTTTTTATGATGAATACTGCATCATTTTGCAAGATTTGACGTTTTTTAAGGCAGCCAATAATGCACTGCAATAGTATATTCGTGGTATAATCAAAGCACAAACTAAGGTAGTGCATTTGCCTCTGAAACAAAAGGTTTCACTAGCCTAAGTAACCTCAGGTGATATTGTGCCTGGCTTGTGATATTATGTATTTGTGTATCTGCATTTAGGGAAACTTCAAGCACAACTCCCACTGTCTTAACCTTCGTGACAGTACAAACTTGATGATTTTTAATTAAAAAGCTTGAGTATCTGTCGTCGAGTTTTGAGCATGCCTGAGCAGAGCCAAAAATTAATAGCTCAGTTTTGGCCTCATTAAGGCACATGCACATTATTGGTCATCCAGTGTTGAATGGTACCATGGATCATTGATATTTTATGAGCGTCTTTTTCATTGTCACCACCAATATTCATAATCAGCTGGGTATCATCAGCATAATTAGAAAAGCGGGCTCCTTACGAGGGTAGGAGATTGCATGGTGGCCAACAGTATACATTACAAAGGGCTGGTGAGAGACATGCGCCCTTTGGCACACCGTACTCTAGCCTCTATGGTTTAGAAGGGGCTTCACCCCAGACAATGTTTGACATTCTGTTTTGCAGAAAGGATTCAATCCAGGGAGCTGCCTCATCAGAGCAGCCAGCAAGGTTCTTGAAACAGTCAGAGTCTTCCATGGTCAACAAGGTCTAAGGCTGCTGAGAGATCTAATAACATCAGCAGCCCAACCTTGCTGTTGTCCATGATTTTGAGCATTTCGCTCTTTAAAGCCAACAGGGCAATTTTCTGTGCCTTTATGCGACCTGGATCCAGACTGTCTGGGGTGGAAAACTTGTGATTTCTCCAGGTGCTCTTGTACTTGAAGGGTGGCGACTTTATCAACCACTTTAATTAAGAACAACACATTAATAATGGGTATTTAATTAGTATGGACCTTGTAGTGCAACCCTGCCTTTTTTTTTAGTAAAGGAGTCACCACCACGTTTTTTTAGAGAGTCAGGGATGCAACTATCCCTAAACGTTGCATTAGTGAAACGAACTAAAGTGAGAACAATTCTAAGATTTTCCAGAATTATTTTGGAAGAAGAATCTCACCCTCACAGGTCGTGGGCTTCATTTTGCTTAAGGCCTTGGCCAAAGTTTCTTCAGAAATCATTTGAAAAGTGAAGACATGGTTGCATACATATTTAACCTCATTACTACTCTCCAAGGAAGATTCAAACTCTGGGTTGATAAGACTTTCCTTCATTTGGACATTTGCAGCAGTAAACTTATCTGCAAATACCTTTTGCACTGCTTCACAGTCCTCAATATTAGGGGAAATTTGATGAAGCGTAGATTTTTTTTTTCTCTAAATCTCAGAGGATTTAAATAGCAGCCTCTGAAAAGGATGCCAGGAAGCTATCTGTGAGTCACAGAAACATTTCTTTGCTGATAGAATTGCCTCACAATATGGTTTGTCCCGGGTCTTCCATGCCTCTCTATGTTCCTGTGACTGATCTTTTTGCCAAATTCTTTCTGCTTTCCTCTTTTCTTTTTGTACGGGCAGACAGCGCTGGAGAGTACCATTTCTTATTATTGGTCTTCTCTCTGATGAGCTTAATTTTGAGGGGTGCTACCTTATCCCATCATCTTCCTAGAGCCCTTTCATATTCAGCCACCAAAAAAAGTGGTGAATCGTCATTGGTAGTGGAATACATGAGTTCTGTGAGACATTGCTCCAAGTCAACACTATTCACTCTGTTAAAATTCCTACTCACCACTGTTTTTTATGGAATTACGTTTCTGAACTGTGGGGAACAGGAGAGTCATAGTAAAGGTCACCAGAAAGTGATCTGACCAGATACATCGATCCACACATTTTGAATAATCCTGCGGATGAGAAATCCACTTTTAAAAAATTCACTTTTTAACATTTTCTTATGCAGGGGTAGACCACCTTAAGCCCCCCATATACCCCCTTACCTTTACCATAACCAGCCCCCCACTTATATATGCATCTTAAAGTGCATTTTAAACAGCTACTTTTTCAGCTGTGGGATTATTCTGGCGACTTTATCACTGGATACGTAGATGCACACATCTCAAAGCACAACCTCAGCAGTTTTAATGACAAACAGCTAATGCTGCACTGTCTTATTCACCAGGGTACCACCACTTCTAAACTGAGCTCTCATTAGCTACATTGCAATTCTCACAGAAGTGACTTTCCCGATAATGATAAATAAAGTATTAATCTCTACATCATCAAGTCCAAACTGCAAGGAAAAGCCTAAGCAAAGCCATTGGAGGCATTGACACACATATAACATAAGGACGAATAAACCAGTTTAAAATATGCTACCACAATCCCCCTTTTGCACATTTTGTGCAACCAACACTTTTTTGCACTCCCATCCCTTGTTTCATTGTTATAGGTTTCAAGGGATCCAGGGCCAATGTGGCCTTAAAGTGCCTCCTAAATCACAATCTTAACGCTTATATTGATCAAGTTGTCAACTTCACTTTATGAGTAGTGGTCATCAATATAATATTAATTGCTTTGACTAAAATAAAACATTTGTCTAGTAGGCTGTGGGGGTTAGCAGTGTAAACTAATGCAAATCCCCATTAGAATCACACCTACAGAAAAGAAAAGTTGTTCGCAGTTTCAGCTGTTAAACATACATCTGAAGGAGTGTACAGGGTGGCATAATGGTGGGTGATCTTGTGATCTAGAAACCCTGTTTGCTTCATCAAACACAGCTTCTAAAATATGGGTTTGTTTCTCCCACATCAGTTAAGTGTCAGATCAGGGGTAAACTCCCTACGTGATTCATAAACATGTGAAACACCAATGTGGACCAAAAAAAGGCATTTCATAATTAGCCTTACCTTCCAAAAGTACATAGCCAAAAAAGGTGCAAACTGCATAGCTGCATGGCTACAGATCTACACACATTGCAAAATCTAACCCTTGATCGCACTGCATGACTTCCACATGGTGGTCCAAGCCCTTGTGATCACTCACATCGAGAGGGTAAGCACCCTCCTTACTGGGCTTCCAGCCACACACATGGACTCCTCCAAGGCAGCCCACCACGCTGCAGCCCACCTGATTACACACCCCTGCAAGTTCAACTGTACATCTGCACTGCATGAGCTTCACTGGCTCCCACGCCCTGACAGCATCATATTATAAAACTGTATGTGTAGCATACAAAGCAGTCTCAAATGGAGCACCAGCATACTTGGTGGCTAAATGCCATGCCTCCGGAGGCTCTCGCGCCTCACATAGGAAAACCATCAAAAGGTTGCAGTCAAAGCTAGCTCATAAGGAGAAGACTTGCAAGCAGTCCTTCCTCTGTCATGCCCCGACTACCTGGAGCTCAATCCTGAAAGATTGCCCCCCTACAACCTCCATTTCCGCAAACCACTAAAAACATGACTTTTTCAAGACAACCTGCCGTACAAATACAAATCCTGCCCTCCCTTAACTAACAGTACTGCACTACTGCATAAAATGCCAAGCACAATGCTGGCATCCTCCCACGTTAAAGCGGTCTGCTCCTCCCAAGCTAGGTGTGCACTAAAAGCAATAAAATGAAATGGAAACAAGGAAAGCTGTTCACAGCTTCACAGTTTTAGTTGCTAAACATATATCGCAAGGAATTTACAGAGCGACGTACTGGTTGATGACCTAGAAAGCCGTCTTTTCTTCATCAAACGCAACTTCCAAAATATGGAATTCTTTCCCTACATCAGTTATCTCTCAGACCTAAGAGATTTGGGAACATGTGGGACAACAATGTGAACCAATTAAGAGGCACTTCATAATTAAGACTTATCAACCTTCTCCTTACTGCAGGACAAAATACGTTGAGACCTAGTATGAGCTCTAATAAAATGAATGTCACAACATGATGTACCCCTGATCCAGATTCATCTGTTATTTCCAGAAAAGTGCTCTGACCCCTTAATAGCGAACCCTCTGGCCCATCCCTCCCAGCATATTTAACTGCCTACTACATATATCAGACCTCCTTCTAGTTTCGTAATTCATTGCAGCTGTGGAGGCTTCTGGGGCCTCGGCCACAATTGAATTCTCAAACCTAACCAAATGTCACAGGTTCACTTTGGAGCACTGGGCAGGAATATTGCTGGTTGTCCTGGAATCTTCACTCTACCGTACAATGTGGCGCATGACAGGGTACAAAATGCATTTGGCTCAAGAGCTTGGCAGTATCTGACCATTCCACACCCCCCCCACCCCCTCGCCACCCCCAATTCATTTGATGGGCCCAAGAGCTTTAAAGGAGCACTAACCTATCTGGAAGCTTTAGCTACTATCCTTCCAGAGTCTTCTCCATGGTAGCAAATCAGCAGGAAGTCCAGAATCTTCACGGATCTTCACAAATGCCCAGCAGCTGCTTAGCAAGGAAGTCTTGGACGTTTACACGGGAAATGCCCCATTCACAGCTTCTCCTGTCTTAGTGACTGACATTCTACAATCAGGTTGTCAGTAGTTATTTTCGGGACTGTGCTTAGGGCAAACACTTTCTTCAGGTCTCTGATGTTTTTATCAATATTTGACATTTGTGCCACTGCTTTAAGCCCTGTTGACTTTTCTATGCCCCACAAATGGTCGCTAATTGACTAGCCCTTATACCAAGCTGCAAGAGCAGTATTGGCCCCATTCGTTACGTAACCCTAAAATGGCCCTTTTTTATCTGGTGTACAACAATGCATTTTACTGCGACAGCCACATTTCTGCACCTTTCGAACAAGCTGGGTACTGTGATGTGAACTGAATAGCAGACTGAGGTAATTAGAAGCTGATAGTGCCTAAAGAAACATTCACCAAAGTATACCTATATCCTAAAAAATATCGTCTAGCTATGGTGTTATAACAAAGCTTTTGACCTGACACCATGGTGATATTTTTGTGTGTAATTCTTCCACTCTCTTAACATAAAAGTTAAAGGGCCTCATTCCAAGTTTGGTGGTGCAGTAAGTAGGAACAAATGGCAGTTATTGTGTTACTGCCATTTGTCCTGCACCGCCAAATTCTAATTTTGACATATTTACCACCAGCAGAATTCCTATGCTGAATGTCAAACAATTTTTGGAGGGAAAAGTGGTGGATTCACCTCCAGCTAGTTGCTGGTAAACACTGTACTTTACCTCCATAAATCGGCAGAATTACAGTGGGGTAATTAATTCTGCTGGCAGTAAATCCGCTAATAATCCCCAAAACTGTGAATTACACTGCTCTGCCACCGCTTGTAATCCCATGGTAAACCCACAGGTCCAAGTGGCGGTAACAGTAAACGATTATGGTGGTAATACAGTAGATTTACCACAAAACTATTGCCAAACTCAGAATGAGGCCCAAAATGTTTTGCAATTGAACAAGAAACATCATCTGGCCATGTGCTTGAATACACAACAAACAAGGTTTGTCAGAACACATTGGGCCTCATTACAACCCTGACGTTAAGGGGTTAACGGCGCCGTGAAAGGCTGCGGCGCCGTTAAACCCTTAACGCCTGATTCACACTTTAACGCCTGCTTTTTTCAGGCGTTAAAGTCCAACCTGCTAAGGGACCTTGGTGCTAATTACGGTGCCGTAATTAGCGCCTTCCCCATTCCCATTGTGCCCTATGGGCCAAAAATGGGAATGGGGAAGGGGCCATGGTGAATGGGGAATTACCGCCCCACCAACCTTGTAATGGGGCGGTAATTCCGCCATTCACCATGGCGGAATCCGGCATGGACCATGGTGCTAATAGCACCATGGTCCAACGCCAGGGTCGTAATAAGGCCCATTGCCTCCATTTTGCTCATATTCTTCATGTTCAGGTGAGAAACTAAAATGCCAACAGTTTGGGCTTTTGTGTAGGCATGGCAAAGGCATGTGACGGGCACAACCGTAGTCCTATTAGCTGCCCATTGAAGGTAGCCGGTGTGAGTACCTGGGCATCTAATAGCAGTACCTGGCAAGTGCCCAATACTTATACACAAGCCAAAACTGTTGGCATTGCCAATGCTTGTTTTTAACAGGACATCAGTGAAGGACAAACATAGTTCATATAAATCGAGTGGCTGAAGGCAGACCTGGTTAAGACTTGTTTTATTATACCAGTAGCGGGTTTACAACTCCAATTAGGTCATTAACTCTCAAATGACTGATTTGAAATAACACTTGCAGGCACTATGTGTGCAAAGCTTGGTGCCAAGGGTGGATTAAAGCGAGCTCAAAGAGTTCCCATGGGGAGGTGTGTTGGGCGGGGAGGGGCAGAAAGTGGGTGGGAATTGCCATAGGGATTAGCATGGCCATGGGTGGGTAAATAACCAAACAACACCTATGAGCTGTGTGCCCCTCCTCATATATCATTCCTCCCTATCTGTACTTATCTCTGCCTTATCTTCCTTCTTTATCTATGTCTTAGCTCTTGCACTATCTGAAATGTCGTCAGGCCTAGTATGATAGTCACTTGTTTTGTTTCTCCCCTCCCTTTCTGCACCCCTCTCCCTCACCTTTTGTTTTTCTCCGGCTCTACCAGAAATGTAATCAGGGCTAGTACGGTAGTCGCCTGTCTGTTTCCGTTTCCTTTCCACTCTCCCCCTCCCTTCCTTATCTATGTCTTAGCTCTTGCACTATCTGAAATGTCGTCAGGCCGAGTACGATAGTTAATTTCACATCCTTACTGTTCATGGCCTATAAGAATGTCATTGTATTTTCCCTTGTTCCCTCCCTTGCCTTGAAGTGCTTTGAAACACATTGTGTATAGGCGCTATATAAATAAACTATCATATCATATATCATACTCTAATGCAATAGGTTCATAACCAACACCTAATAGCCCAAACTAAAAAGGCCAACTTAAGTTGTCTCTCGCAATATTCGGCATAGTCACCATGTCCACTACTTCAAGAAAATGCACCTTATGTTTGGTGATGCTACAGCTTATCACATGAGTGTGACGAATCCGGAGATATCACTGCTTTAGATGCAGGAGCCCCTTTGCATGGGCAAAGGGAGCTGAGGCCACTACTCGATAGTCCCTCTGGGGTTGGCACTCAGCGTGATGATCACATGGAGTGGGAGGACCACACTGAGTGTAGTGGCCATCTTGGGAGAACATGGTATCCCTCTAACCATCCCACATTCCCTCAGAGCTCCTTAAAATCCCCATTCCCTAATGCGCACATGTACTTCAGTAACACATCCCAAGCAGAAATCACTTGGACGACGAAGAGGTAATGAGTAATGAGGGTCACTGACCAGAACAAATCCACAAGCTCTAGTCTTTCAAGCCAAGTCATTGGTCAGTTCCCATTGACAGTAGGAGAGGGAAGAGAAGGATGGCGTCTTTGTTCTCGGAACGCCATAGACTGCCTAGGACACTCAGAGCCACAGAGGTGGCTCTGTTGTGCCCGTGGGAGTTGCTGAACTGCAGAGCGGATGAACAGAGCACCAGTGATGGCTCCAGCATGTCCGGGCAGCTGCCAAACTACAGAGGATCAGAGCAGGCTCTGGTGTGTCAGAGGTGCCACAGAGCATACACACAAGGACCGCAGGAGGCTCTGGTATCTTTGGGAAGCCACGGAACCACAGAAGAGATACACCAAGAACCAGGGAAGGCCACGGCAAACCACCGAAGCAACCACAGCTCCTGAGAGGAATTAACGAAAGAGAACAGTGAGAATGAACAAGTGAAGGGGGTCTGGAACCTATACTGGGGTAGCACACCCCTAACTATAACAAGGAGAAATGCAAACTTAGCTTTTGCCGGCAACTCTGATAGACCTTGGCAGGAGAGTAAACCAAGGTGGTGGGACCAAGAAAAGTTAGACATAAAGAAAAGTGTGAACGATCAAGTGGATCGGGTATGGGACCCATTTTGGGGAAGTGCTCCTTGAGTTATAATCAAGAGGAATGCGACTGTCACTCAGAGACCCTGGCAGGAGAGTAAACTTAGGCTCTGGGTGCAAGTGAAAACAGAGAGACAGTACTGAGAATACAAATGTTGCGTACCCTACTTGGCAGGAGAGTGGACCAAGAGGAGGGGTACTGAGGGTCACGGCAGAGCTTGGGAGAAGGGAACCAGGCTATTTTCCCTTGGTGCAGTACTTATGGGATGGATCCGCCAACATAAGATAAACCTGGAGGGAGCTGGGAAGACTCTGGGGAAAGGGAATCAAACTGTTGAGTCCAGTGGAACATTTGTTTGCTTTATTGCACCTTTTTGGAACTTTTGTTATGTGAACTGCGAAGCTGAAGCTGGGCTGCTGGTCAACAGCCAAGAGACATTTCCCTTTTCACCTTTTATTAGTTTAGGGTGTGAGGGACAGGTTAGGACTTGGACACAGGATTACGAGCTTTACTTTGGACATTTTGACACTGACAGTTTCATAAGCTAGTTTTGTTAAGGCAGGGAAACCCCTCTTAGCGATAGTGCTAGTTAGGATTTCCTCCAATGCTACCATTGTTGTTATTAACAAAAGTCTTTGCCAATCAACACGCCACCTTTGTGTCTGTCTCTTAGTCCTAGACTGTCACATGAGTTACATCTTCTCTTGTTACACGTACAGTGACCTTGCATCCTCCCTCTCAAGAAAGCGCTCCTTTTCTGTAAAATACAAATTCTTAGTAATATGAAAACATGTCCATTACTTGGGATTGCTTAGGTCACCTCAAATCCTCATGCGTGTAGATACAGCAATTTGAGCAATCTGGTGGGCTGGTGCCTGTGGTTCATCATTGGTAGCTAATTCCTTAGCATAGTCTTCATCAGAGGCTGAATTTGGGAGGACCTAGCAAGGACAAATAACCTGGCCCTCCTTCCACTTTGCTGAAGATGGAATAAAACCCCATATGAAAACTACAAGACATTGGGCCTCATTACACGGATGGTGGTAAGGGTTTACCGGTACCGGTATTTTACCGGTACCGGTAAATCCTTACTGCCTTACTACGAGGTCCCTTTGCGGGTTGGGGAATTTAACGCCTACTTTTTGCAGGCGTTAAAAACCAACCCGCAAAGGGACCAGGGAGCTAATTACGGTACCACAATTTGCGGTACTGTAATTAGCGCCTTCCCCATTCCCATAGAGCCCTATGGGGCAAAAATGGGAATGGGGAAGGGTAATGGTGGAAGGGGGAATTACCGCCCCGCCAACCTTGGAATAGGGCGGTAATTCCCCTTTCCACCAAGGCGGTGCCGGTATTTTACCGGCATGAACCATGGCGCTAATAGCGGCATGGTTCACCGCCTTCCGTGTAATGAGGCCCATTGTCAGGCCTCACTGGAGGTACAATTAAACGTTTTTCATGCATTAAGAGAATGTTACTTCCACAATGGCCAACTTTTCACCTCATCTGTGGTAACATCACTCAAGTTAACCTTGGAAAACAACCAAACTAAATATTCCAGTTGGATGTTTATCCCATAATTCCCGATTATTGATCAAAGTCGCAAAATAAATGAGTTTCACCAGAAAGCTATCTATGATCTGTCTGCTGTTGCTTCTCTGGCATAACACTACCTTTACAGTGCATTGTGTGTGCCCCCACCAGTTTTTCCTTAAATTCTATGCACGGTCAGAATATGAAAAGGCACCTTCTGTCTAGGGCCCTGTGCGATGTTTCACTTGTGTACTTTAATGAATACCAAGTCCCTAGGCTTCAGAGTGGTAAGCATTCTCTGGTTCCTTTGGCAGTGTCTCACAGACCTGCATGTTTGAAGACTTTACAGAAGACGTCAGTATCTTCTAGTAGGTCATTGCCACATAGACAACACAGTATATTCTAACGGGTGCTTTGAATGTGTACTGCTAAATGAATGCACATAGGTTATCCCATAAGTATTTCAGGAGGGTTAAAGCAAGTTATTTTACCCACTGTACAATGAATGCTATGAAGTACCAAGGACAAGGCGTGAGGCCATTTTATACCGTTCTCAGCGTATTCTTTAGGTGCCCCGATCTACCTTTTCATTGCCCCTGCAGATTGCGAGTTATGTGAACAGTGGTGCTTCTGTTGTATTTCAAGTGCAGCACACACTTCATTCATTATTTTTCTAGTAAATTGGGTGCCTCTGTCACTTTTTATACTAACGATTACACAGTCTCTGAAGAGAAGTTTAATCACGGTTACTGTCTGCGTTGCAACTTGGATAGGCCTCTACCCAACCTCAGAATGTATTTCCCAGCACCAATACATACTGATGACCACTGAATTTCTCCAGTTGAATGAATTTGCTTTGAATGTTCATGAATGGCCAAAAGGGCATGGATGTGCTCCCTGTGTCACTTTAAAAGTCTTTCTAACATTATTCTGCTGGCAAGTAAGACACTTCCTATTACCTGTGCCATAGCCAAAAATCTGGTGCATACCAGTCTCGCTTCAGGTAGTCGATCATACGCCCCTTTCCTACATGGGCAAGTCTGAGCCAAGTAGGAGGACAGTATCTTTGGTGTGACAAAGCAACCATAGCTATCTCTCCAAAGATTATCAGGACCTGGCGACAGCCCATTCTAGGCTGATAACCTACTTCTCATTCAGGGCATACGCACTAATTCTTCCCAGGAAGAAAAGGAGGTTCTGAACCTGACTTTACTCTTAATACATATTCAACACGAGACCCCAAAACGGTTGCTTGTTTTAGCATCTGCCGATGCGTTTCTGCCTGAAGCCTCATCATTAACTGCCTGATGTGCGGGATTTCATGACTGCCAACTGTCTTCTGGATAATAGTGCATCTTATAGGGCTGGTAGATGATCATGAGGTTTTACTGGCGATCCTGACGCGCGCTATCACCACCGGAGTGAGCAAACTGCTTCACCAGCTGGCTAAAGACATGTGCCATACAAAAGGTACGGAAGGAATCCTTTTATATGTTAACACACTGCTGCTCTGATAATTTACATGCGCAGGCCAGGGCTCCTAAATCTGCCACCTGGGCAGAATGGGTATTGGGTAACCTAGAACTGTATCTTCCTTGGCAGTACAAACTGCATATCCTGATATCAGTTTCTCTGCTTTGTTCCAGGATCGAGACCCATCAATAAACTGTACTAAGCCGGGATTCTGTAAGGGGGTGTCAAGGAGATAGTTCCTCTATAGTTGCTGCACGGTCATGGGGCTCGCTGTATAAGGGGCAAGGCAACATAGAAGCCAGAGTGAGGACTGGGCAGCGTGTCCGTGTGATGTGTGAGGAATGTAAGAGTAACATCTCATCCTGAGTATGAACCATTAGTGAAAGGTACTGTGTCTCCAGACACACACAATACATTTTGAAGAGTAGAAAAGACCGTGACCGTTTATGGCATGGCCTTGCAACTCAATAAAAGAAAGATTCCGTGCACAGCACATCCCTTTTTGCCTTCTAGCAGCAACCTAGGACAATAGACTAACATTGCTGGCCTGCAAGTGTGGCTTAGCTACAGATCTGAGGCAAGGAGGGAAATCCGCACCTTCTAGATCGAGGCTTGTATTTTAATAAGCAAGTGGTCTGCGTTTCTCCCCATGCTTCTGTATGGGGACCGCTAGAGAAAACCCATTCCTCCCATGGCAAAATGGAGTGAATTTCTTTCTAAACTCAGGCAACCGTGGCGCTGGCACATTCACGGGGCATGTTTAAGCACCCCCAAATGCTAGTTCAGCTTCATCTAACTATGGTGGGGGTTCTGGTGTGTTTAGTTTGGTTAATTGCTCTAGTGGTCTGACCAATTCTGCATATAATAAAAATCACTGTCAGCTGTACCCTGCCATTGCTAGTAAAGCATGCATCTGTGGAATAGTCACAGGCTTAGGTAATGTATGAATAGCTTCAGTGCATGTGTTGTATATTGCCAGAATGGCATGCCCCCAATAATGCACTCTTTCCCTACATAATTGCACTTTCCGATCAGAGGACTCATGACCTTTGCTTTACTTAAGCAGACAATATCAGTGATTCCTATTTGCAAGCATCACATAAAGGTGAAGCTAAAAGTAGTACTGGACTGGCCCAGAATGTCCTATGGACTTTGTCTTCACGGTCTGTCTTTATATGCGGAGAGAACAGGCTTGGGGACCTCAGTTGATGGCGGGTTGAGGTATATTGGAGTCTGGTAAGAAAAATGGTGAAAAGATTCCTTCTGCCCAACCGTATGGGGATGAATTCGGAATACAGGGCAATAAAGTATCAGGATGTGGCACCACACCTGCTGCACACACATCTGGTGCTCACACGCACCTTATGACTCTCTCTCTCTACTGACTTGAACTACGGTTCCCGAGGGCGTTCAACCTACCAGCGCCTTGAGATCATACCAATGGTACATAAGGCGCTATATAAATGCAAAGCAACATAACATAACTTAACCACTGAAAACGTTGAAAGCATGGATGCCTTGAAAAATCGATAGGTGTACCTTTCTGGCTTCTTTTCAGGAATTAATGGGATATTACTGGGATAATTGGTCCAAACTATAATTCCTTGTTTCAGGAGTGATTGAATGACAGGAGCTATTCCTTCTGCTACTCCCTAGCATAACTGATAATGAGGAGTACTAGGTAACCTTAAGGACTGATCACTTTTTTTCAGACCGGTTCCACTGAGCAAATGCATCCTACCACATTACCATGGTCTGACCATAAACGATCAGGTAACTGCGACAATGAAATCTGGGGTCATGTGACCTTCCTCTGGGTTCGGAACTGGGGAAGGGACCTCTTGCAATGTTGTCAATGCAGCATACGTGTATTGTCAGGGATGTCTAGGAATACGCCTTGTGGGCATTGGTCGGGTGCGGTTGGGAGCGGTGCTCCTCTACTTTCTTTTTTAAAAGATTTACTGCTCCTATAGTTTTTTTTTAAAAAAAGAAACCATTCTGGAATAGTTTAGTTAAAAAATAAACGTGTAAGAAGAAGTTGAAACGTGCACTTCAGTGCACTACACTGAACATTTCCTTAAATAGCAGGTGTTTGTTTGGGGGTTTGAATTTTGCGTGTGAGGGGTGTAGAGTTGAGGTTTGTGGGGAGCGGGGCAGGCCAGCAGGGAACATAGTTCCACTACTTCTTTTCGTACACTTCGACCACTACTTGTGGGGTACAATAGATAGTGCAATTCAGTACATTCAGGTCCCGACCTAATTAATTGACAGAGGCGGAAAGAGCTACACAGATGCATGCTGGTCAGTGATAGGGCCTTGTGTACCCGATACTGGTTTAGTGATGTGGTGCGGCACATGTATATTGGAAATACCTACTCCCCTGATGTCTGTTGGGTAGCTCAGTCCTCCCTGCTTAAGAAAAGTACATACCATAGGGCTGACAAACTCATTTCCCTATAAATCATTACCTGATTTTCAACCCCTCCTAATCCTTTATCGCCATCTCTGGGCAACCCACAAGGTTGCCTATCCTTGAAGGTTCTGTAGCTTTAAAGCCGTAGGTTTGTTCTCAGTGTTCTCCTTCCTTTATTCAGCGATTCACTAATGTTACTAGGTCAGCCAATGCAAAACATTCTTGAGGAGTTGCCCCATGACAAATGCATTTGCCACTGCCTCTTTTGTAGTGCCGGTCAGTTTAATTGTATCAGCATGTTGGCTGAAAAATGTCTTAAGACGATGTAGGCAATCCACTAGAGTTTACCCTTTATTCTGTACGCAATTACAGAGCTTCATGCAGACTGTCTTTCGGGGATCCGCCTTTGCAATGGCAGGTCTGTCTCTTTTTTAACCAATTCTGCCCCTATCCCTAGGATGGTGATAGGCCATAAGTCGTGTTGAATACGTTTCTGCCTGACTTCCAGTGGCATGATCGCCCCTATCAACTGGTTCATGGTTGCCTGCGACGATTGCTTCTAGCAGTGTATGGCCGTCTTCCACTCTTCAGCAAATCTCTGTGGTTCCTCACTTATGTTTAGGAACTCCTTGGCCACATTTCTAAGATCCACGACATTGATCATAGAATTTGGAGGGAGACCAGATGTGTCCCTCCATCAGTGAATCGCCTCAGCACTTGTATTAGCATAGCTTGAATGACCGTAGCCTGTCTTCTGTAATTAGTCTCCACCCGAGGTACACATTGGGAAAGGAATTTGGGAAGTTCTGGGAGCTGTCAACTCTCTAGGTGCCTGAGCAGGGTAATAATCTGGCATACGTGTTAGTTTGGATGTGACTATGGAGGAAAAGCTGGTTGGGTGACGAGCATGATCTGCCCTTGTGTTACCAGGGTCTGAATGTAGAGTTCATGGGACAGTGAATTGGTCATTCAATAAAAAACAAGTCCGGACACTAGTGAGCAAATCAATTGCACCTTTTGCTGTTTCCTCATCCTGCGTATCTGTTGTGGTTGAATAAAGGAGCGGGCCCCTTTAAGAAAAGGAGAGCACGCCAGGGCGGGAGGGGCGAGAGGAAAAGGGGCATTGTTGTAGGGGACGAATAAAGTGAGGATGATACGGAAAGCGGCTCTGTGTTGTTTGTGGAACTGCGTGCAAGGACCCTGAGGCTGGGCTAACAACTGGAGATGAGGCCATTGTGCCCCCGCGGTGTGCAGCAGTAGTGATGGGGGGGGCGTGTGCCCAGCAGTGCCGGGGGAGGGCCTGTGTGGCCAGCAGTGCCGGGGAGGGCCTGTGTGCCCAGCAGTGGCAAAGGAGGGCCTGTGTGCCCAGCAGTGGCGAAGGACGACCCGTGCACAAAGGAGGCCGCTATACCCAGCTAAATCCACAAAAGCCAACAGCGAAGAAATAAACGGCATCGCCCTCGGCGAAGGTGAGAGGCCACCAGATGAAGTGTTCTTGAGCCCAGCAGCGATGGTGATGGAAACCACTGGACAAGTAGAGCCCACAGAGTACGCGGAGAGAGAGCCGCACCACGCCCAGGAGAAGAACCACCGCAGACCCAGAGTCTTCGAGGGCCGCTCCGTGCACATCCATCCCGTGTGTCTGGCACGGGAAAGCGGAAAATCGGCCCTGCCCAGGTGAACGAGAGTGCGCCGCAGGAGACTGTAAACCTGAGAACGGCACTACGGTAAGGAACGAAGACCACATTGTCACACCCCAAGCGCAACCCAAACTTATACGCACCCTAAGAACAGAAAAGCACTAGATGGGGGGCCCCATACCCAACATTCACATGACAAACTAAAGGACAAATAAAGACCATCCAGCTACAAAATACCATGCACCCCCCCCGGCGCCAAATCAAGTCGGCACACTCGGTGCTGATCAACAGCATGACAAGGCCCAAACCAAGCCACCCAACTGGGCCCCCAGAGCCTCAAGACCCAGGGGATCATCCAGGCTGCAGAAGATGGTAAGGAGACAGTAGGGAACAAGGGATAGGTAGGGAGGAATTTAAACTAACTTATTTATTTGTTGGGGAATTGAAATGTTTAATTATTAATTTGTTTGGCAAGTTGTTAAAAACAGATTGGTTAGACTGTAAGGCCAGGGGCTAGGTTAGTGTGATGTGTGAGCTTTGGCCTGTCACATTAAAGGGACCTTTTCCACTACAAGCGAGTCTGGGTGTTTTGTGCAGTAAGCCCAAAGGAGGGCCCAGAAGCATTTCCCTCCGGAGTTGTTTTGGGCGCTGCACAGGCCAGCGAGCTGGCCTGCGCATAGAGCGCTGCTGGGGTACTTAAGGGGGCAGGGAAGGTTTGAGAGCAGGTGATGGTTTAGGACGAGCGTTTGTCCCCGCCTGCCCACCCCCTTTATTAGGGCTTTGTAAGGGTGTGATTTGCTGGCAGAGGAGGGACTTTACTTGTGGGTTGTCTGTTTTTCTCCAACATCAGGTTTCTGGCCTTTTGGCAGGAAGTTTTAAGGGCCTGGGGGGGGCTGGTAGTTTTCGTGTGACAGGCTGGGGCATTAGTTGGGTAAGTTATGTTGTAAGGTTTTGTTGCTGATGTGACAGGTCAGCCTGGCTGCAGGTCATAGGAAGGAGGAGTTTGGTGTAGAGGGGAGTTGAAGGGGTATGAAGTGTTGGAGGCCGGGGGCAAGGCCCCTTTGGATGACGGGGGAGGGAAGCACAATTGGGGAATATCGCGGGAAAGGATGGGGAGGTTTGTTTGCACGAACGGACTACCCCGGGTGTGCAAAGAGGGGGAACAGGTATTGAAGATGGAGGGGCATGGCCCCAGGGAGAAGATGGGAGAAAGCTGGAAGGAAGGCTGGAGAAGATGGTAAGGAGACGGTAGGGAACAAGGGATAGGTAGGGAAGAATTGAAACTGACTTATTTATTTAATTGTTGGGCAAATTGAAATGTTTAATTATTAATTTGTTTGACAAGTTGTTAAAAACAGATTGGTTAGTCTGTAAGGCCACGGGCCAGGTTAGCCTGATTTGTGAGCGTTGGCCTGTCACATTAAAGCAACCTTTTCCACGACAAGCGAGTCTTGGTGTTTTGTGCAGTAAGCCCAAAAGAGAGCTTCTCATTTCAGATTCACTGTATTTCCACAGCAGAAGCACGGGGTAGAAAACAGGATGGGTGGGTGTCAGTCTGTCAGATATTGCCCTGTCTAGACAGCCAACCTGCGGAATACCTACCATCAGAAGTTGGCCGCCACCTACAGTAACAGTGCCTGAGGTGATGTTACATTTCAGATGGTCCCTTAGCAATTAACTTAGCAGAGTCCAGGGACTTCCCACTGAAGGACGAATAACACTTGTGTGTTTGAGGATTGCCGCCTGAATTCGAAAAATTAACCCACTATCGATTCCACAGTTGTATACAATACATGACCTTTCACTTCACCTGTAGCGCGTATTTGTTAGAAATAACCATCAAAATGGTGATGCAGGCCTCTCTGTAAAGTAAGCCCCTTTACCTGTGGGGTAAGAAATCCAACCTTTGAGTGCCACAACGCACAGACAGCAGAGCATGGATTTACATACATATCTTGCAGTTTTAATGCAGCTTTGTACCTACCGTACAAGCTTTCCATGCTTACGAGCGTTCTCAAAATGAAACTACAGGGGGCACTGTTGTTCAAGCTACTGCAAAACTGACCTTAAAATAGCGATTTCTCCTCGTTTCTTGGCATGTCAAAAAAGCAGTACCCAGAACATTTGAGAGAACTAAAGCTTCAATATGTATTTATATATTTGTGTGCCTCTGTCCCAGTCCTTATCCCAGTCATTCATTTTCAGGGATACTGATACGTCAAAAAAGTTAACTCCATAATCACTCGTGTGAAGGAAGCACTGCAGAAAACTACAATTTAAGGTAGTCCTACTGCAAACCGCACGCAATATTGTGTTACTGAAATCATGGAGTGCTTCAATATTTTTTGCAAAATATTCTGGTTCAGATGCATTGCGCCTCTCGATATATCTGGCTTGTATAAATGCCTAGAATATCCCTTTTGATACGGAACACATTGGAGACAGAAACATTAAATAACTGCTTTTTTACATAGAAATCAGAAAGTTGTAACATATTAGAGCTGATTCACAGAATTATTTGCGCCGAAAAACAGGGATTTGTGCGCCATTCTGCCCGCAAATCCCCATTTGTTAAACAGGGATTTGCGGGCAGAATGGCGGACAAATCCCTGTTTTTCGGTGCAAATAATTCCTTGAATCAGCAAGTCTGTGTGCTGAAAATTTTGGCGAAATAAGTGGAATGTTGGGCAAAAGGTGAAGTGAGATGGTATTGCTATAACAATTCAAGAACTGTTTGGTGTTTTTGCTTTTAAGATTGTTCAGGTAATGTTCGTTTGTATCGCGCCTTGAAACACTTATGTCATTACATATCATATAATTTATTTACTATCTGGCCAGTTTACCTGCGTTGAATCCGAAGGCCATCATCGATAGGTTGCACAATCCAACAGCCACTTCAATAGTTGAGGCATCCTATGTTTTCTAGCATGGAAAGCTGTAGGGGTACCCTTGCAAATAAGCCACCAAAACGTCATGGATTTCCCAAGCACATCTCGAGCCCCCCCCCCAAACCTTGATATATTATTGGAATTGGTTATTTATACCCAGAGGTTTCTAAGCGCTGACCCGGGGATCGAGCCTGTGGTGCTCTGCGTCTTCTTGCTTCCAAGGCGAGCACGTTGCCCCTGAGCTATCCGCCCGAGAAATTATACGCAGGTTACTCATGTCATATTCCTCAAGCCACCTTGCAATTGATTCCATACGCTTTAGAAATATCCCATATTTTCTACATTATATATTTATGGTTTATATAGCAGAACTGAAATGCACCCATGCCACCCCAAAACATTTTTCAGCCTCTGCATCCCTGCCTCATTTTTATTGGCGCCACCTAGCCCCTCTTTTCCATCCTCTTATCTTTCTGTTGCTCTTTTTCCTTTTGAAGACAAAGGTCTCGAGAACCTTGGCGAGGGCACCAAATGCCAACCTATGGACAAGACCAGGTTCTCTGAGACTAAGTGGTGTAATGGCATAATTTAAACATCCTCATACATTTATTTAAAATCATGCACATAAGAGTGAATCACAGCAGACGTTTAATGGTCCAAGCTTCAAATTGGCAGCTGCCATGCACTGATTTCCAATTAGTCTGAGGCTGGCTGTTGCTTCCAGGCATCAGTGTTAACCGTGATGAGGCTGCCAACACCACATCACTGCTCTCTTGCACTTTTCCCGCTTACTCCCACTAACTCAGCCGCCCTTCCCTTTTCAGAGCCGCCAGAGCCGCCAGCGGGCCACTCCGGACAACTATCCTTTAACATTAACCTTAACATCCATTTCCATCAGAAGCATCCCCCAGACCTCGCCCATAATTATCATGCTCGAAAATAAGCCGACTCATGTTGTGCTATTGGGATTTATACTCTGCACCGTTGACATTTGTGTGGACCCCATGCACTCTGGCAGATCTAAAGCATATGGAGAGGGTTTAGGTGAGTGGGGAAAGAGGGAAGATGCAAGGCAGTTTTGTAGTCGTGTTACTACGGGCAGACTGGAAGTAGCCTGAGATATACATGCAGGGCCATTTCTAGTTGTAATTTGTCTGGGGCCACCGATGCGTTTGTCTCCAGAGGTTTGTCCCAGGTGCCTGTTGTGCTAGGTTACATTGGCCGGGCGCATAGTGTGTAAGTTGGTTGTAGAGGTGTAGTGTTGTGTTTGAAGTCTGATGGGAGGGATCTTTAGCGTATTGTCTGTGGGTGGATACTTGATCTGCATATTGTGCCTAAGAGAATAGAAGTTGAGGGTGTCAGTATGGGGGATTAGTGACAGATCTTGTAGGTGGTTTAGAGTGTCCATTAGGTATGTCCACCGTTGACTGCAGAACTAGAGAGGTCCAAAGTATTGTCAGGATTTTAGAGAAAGCAATTCTTCTCTATCCCTTTCTGGCATATAGCATGGTTTTAAGGAGTATGTCATTTCAGTATCTCACCATTCTCCTTGGCTGGTACTGAATGATTTTTCCTTGCCTTTAATCGGCTATATGGCCTGAAAGCTGTATGGCACCTTTTTTCTTATATACATTTTGTTTGTTTGTTTTGTTTTTTCCCTGGTATATGTCCTAATATTTTTACATGTGCAGTACATCTGTAGGGTATCTGGAATCCTCAAGGGTAAGTTAAAGCATTCCTTTATTCCAATTACATTGATAACTATAGTGTACATTAGGTCACTACCATCAGCACTGACCGCATTAAGACAACCGATATATGAACAATGAATAACGAGTAATACAAAGGAAAAATCCTGAGTGTAACTTATACAAAGACAGACTGACATGAACATACAATAACAATTCTATTAGTATACGTAGTTCATATATGGACTAAAACATTATTTGTTCCAATGTAATACAAAAGTAGTTTATTATCTGCTGCTTTTATGGCATTCTTGCAGAAATAAAGTATACATGATGATGAGTGCTATTACAAACAGTATGTACTTGTGCAAATATTACATGCATGTCACAGAGTTCTCCAACATGCTGATATGGCGGTCTTTCTTTCTAAGGCCCATCCTTCTTCTGCTCCCACTGACCTCCTCTCCTCTCTCTTAATTCCTAGGTTTTACCCCATTCTTCCTTTTCTCACCTTCTTCTTGAATGTCTCTCTCCAATCTTCAGACTTTCCTTTGAATTTCCAAACACGTTGCGATTCTTCTGATTCTAAAAAAAAACATTTACTCGACCCTTCTCTTCCTTCTAATTTCTGACCCATTTACATGCTTCCATATCTTTCCAAGCTCTTGCACTGCATTGTCTATTTTCAGGTTTCCTCTAACTCCCTTCTTCCACTTTATCAATCTGGCTTTCCACCGTGTAACTCCAATGAGAGTGCTCTTCTTTCTGTTACATACTCTCTTCTCCGAGCTCACTATTTTCAAAACTCTTCGTTACTGATACTTTTAGATCCATCAGCTGCATTTGACACAGTCGGCCACTCTCTTCTTTTTCTTGACTCAGATTCAAAAACTTGATTCTTCAGTGGTTCCGCTCCTCCCGTTCTAACCACACTTACTCTGTTTTTTGAGTAGGGGATTACTCACCTATCTCTCCACTTTTTCACAGCATACACCCAAGGTTCAGTCTTGGATCTCCTTATGTTCTTTTTATATACTTTCCGTCTTGCTTCTATAATCTCCTTCTTTCATTCTTTTCCACCATCTTTACGTGGACAACACTCGATTTATACTTGTCCTTCTCTGCTTTCTCTCCTGCTATTCAAGATACTATCTCTTCTTGCCGTCTGACTATCCAGATTTGGGTGGCCAATCACTATCTTCATCTGAATCTAAGAGCGAGGTCCTTTTCTTTCCTGCTACTACTATCACCTCCTCTTTCACTCCCAATTCTCAGGGTAATTCATAGAATTTCGCACAAAAGTGGCGCACGCGGTTGGCACACATTGTGCGCGTGCGAATGTCTGCGCCAGCCGCGTGTGCTAAAATCGATTTCCGCGCACAGAGTATTCATGGATTTTAGCCTCCAAAACCAGCCGTGGCGCAGAGTGGCGCAGCCACCCTGCAGCAGCGCCAGTTATGCTCCCAAGAACGCCCTCGCGCAAGGAAAAGCCATCAAAATCCCCAATCCAGTGCAAAGGGCTGCGCCAACCCTGGGCCAGTTTACAGGGCTGCCAAACAGCAAAGCCAAGCAGGGTACGTGTATTACGGGGTTCGCGGGAAGTTTGACACGCGAAAGGGCCTGTGCGAGTGGGGTACGTGTATAACTGGGGTTCGCGGGAAGTTTCACACGCAATTTCAGGAGGGTACGTGTATTACGGGGGTTCGCAGGAAGTCTCACACGTGATTGGATCCGGGTACGTGTATTTCGGGGGTGCGCGGGAAGTCTCACACGCGAAAGGGCCTGTGCGAGTGGGCTACGTGTATTACTGGGGTTCGCAGGAAGTTTCACACGCGATTTCAGCAGGGTACGTGTATTACGGGGGTTTGCGGGAAGTCACACACACGATTGGATCCGGGTACGTGTATTTCGGGGGTGCGCGGGAAGTTTCACATGCGAAAGGGCCTGTGCGAGTGGGGTACGTGTATTCCTGGGGTTCGCGTGAAGTTTTACACGCGAAAGGGCCCTGTCCGAGTGGGGTACGTGTATTCCTGGGGTTCGCGTGAAGTTTTACACGTGAAAGGGCAACGGCCGTGCGCAGTACGTCACAGATGCGCTGACGCGCTAAGGGCCTTTGGTCCAATGGAATCGCGTACGTGTGGTGACCTGCTTATGCGCTAAGGGCCTTTCCTCGAATTACACGCTGACGTGCACATTTTTCACGTGCCAAATCACTCCGTATCAAGCTGGCCATGCATACACAAATGGAAGACCACACTCCTGCCCTGAAGGCCATTTTCCTGCCCCCTAGAGCCCCGAGCACGCTCCCACCTGCCATCTGCTGCCGCCTGACTGTCTGCTGCCCACGTTCCTTGCTATTTGGTGCCTGCACATCAGCCATCTGCAGGGGTCCAGTTGCTGTGTCCACCCCTGCTGGAACAGAAGACTCCCGACTGGGATACCATCGCTCCACAGCCCAGCCACAGGACCCAGTTGCCCACCCACTCTTGCCTCTGGGGTTGCCATGTCGGGCACATCTCCATCTGGCACCACTGGCAACCCCAAGCCAGAGGGAGGCAGAGGGCCACCAGCTTCACTGCCACCAAAGTTGGTGTCCTGGTGGAGCAAGTCCTGGGGCAGTATGATGCCCTCTTTGGAAGTTTGCGCACCGACAATGAAGGACGGACCAGGATATGGATGGACATAGTGACTGCCATCAACGCAGAGGGGGTGGCAGTCCGCGACTTACATCATGTCAAGAAGCGCTGGGAGGACTTCAGGTCCAGGACCCTCAACAAGGCCCGGCGCCTCGCGGATGGAGGCCGGGCATGCATGAGTAACATCCAGATGAGGGTCCTGGAATGCATAGGCCCAGCGCTCCATGCCCAGATCCTTCGGAGGCAGACCCGTCTGGATTTGAGCGGTAAGTGGCCAAGCATTGCTGTGTGAGACAGGGCATGTTGCAGTGTGCTGGTAGTCTGATGCTTGCCTGTATGTGTGACATAGGCCATGTATGGATATGTGTGTGCAGGGACATCATGGCCATGCATGTGAGACCAGTTATGTGTGAACCACATGGTTGGTGCATTTGTTTTAATGCAGCATGGGGAGCTCTATGCGGAATGCACACATGAAAGCATGGCTGTCTCTGTTCCTGGACATGAAGGGGGAGTGAGGAAGGGGTGCTGATGTCATGTACATGTATGGTGCACATGTGTGTGTGTGTGCCTGAGAAGTGTGTGTGTGACTTTGAAACACCATGGATGCATGTGACTTTGAAGGCAACATCTTGGTTTACAGGGGTCCTTCTACATGGATGTTGATGTTGATTGCAGGCGCCAGGACTGTGTCTGCATGTGTGTTGTGTACATTCACCCATGTGTTGTGGAATGACAGGATGGAAGTGACATTTGACAGTGCCACTCATGTGTTATTGCTTCCTGTCTAAGGTATTTTGTACTGTACCCTGATGCTTGTGTTCTATGTCTCCCTCTATGCAGCGTCAAGTGAAGAAGAGGGCGGAGACGGCGCTGTGGAGCCAAGCGGCGGGGATGCCTCCACTGGGCGGCGACACAAGGCCCAGCCACCCTCCCAGGAATTACCATCATCCGGGACCGAGGGGGCTGGTGCTGCGTCTCCCACAATGGCTGTGGCGGAAGGGCCGGGTGAGCCCCCACAGGGGCTTCCAATGGCGGGAGATGGTGTGGAGACATCCAGGTTGTTGGTCTCCACATAGGAGGAGGAGCTCGCTACTGAGCCGCACATGAAGCCTGGTGGGGGTAGTACCACTGGTGCAAGTGGTGCAGTCCAGGGCCAGGGTCAGGGTCAGGAGGCAGCACAGGTCACTGCAGAGGGGCCTGTGCATGTCACTGTCCCTGACCCTGTGACTGCACCACCATGCACCAGCAGGGAGGCCCCGTCCCAGGCCTGTCCGCAGGTAGGGGAGAGTGCCATGTCATATGCCTCTCCACTACCTGCGGACGAGGGGTCCCACAAACGTATGGGCTCCATCCTGGTTGGTGTCGCGTTGCGCACGCGTATCATTCGTGATGACGTGCGTTATTCCTGGGCAGAGAACGCACACCATCACGGAGAGCAGCGTCGTGACGTGGCACTGCTGGGAGGGGCCCTGGTTGGTGGGTTCCTACATGTGTCGCGCACTCTGGCGGACCTCTCCTCTGTGCAGACTATGCGCCAGTCGTTCTCCACACCGACCTCCAGCCCAGATTCCACTAGGGCCCCCTGTGGACCTGGCCCGACCAACACAGCCAGCTTGCTGGAGCTCACATCCCTGCCACAGTCGGGAGTCGGCGGCCCAGCAGGGGTGGACACCACAACTGGAGACCAGCTGATGGAGGATGTGCAGGCACCATCAGACACGGCACATGGACAGCAGCAGCAGGAGCAGGCTCTAGGTGGGAGCAATGATGGCTCGGGGATATCAACATCAGAGGGGCAGGCATCGGCCAGAGGGCAGGAGGACCCAGGAATGGGAGTGTCTTCCGTGTGGCACCGGTTGGGCCAGCAGATAGGTGCAGAGTGGCGTCGGGCGGAAGAGGCGCAGCTCACCATGGTCAGGGCGGAGTTCTCCATGCGTCGGGCTTTGAGGCGGGCAGAGTGCCTCGAGGCAACTCGCAGGGAGTTGGAACAGGCCATGAGTGCCTCCCTGCAAGACCTCGGGGCCAGGACAGAGGCCCGCCTCCGGCAAATAGACATGGAGTTCGATGATGCCCTGGCCCGGGACACCACAAAGTGAGCCGCTGGACTTGACCACCGCCATTGTATATAGTTAGATAGTGTTAGGTTTCCTTTCGTTTTTTCTTTATTTTGGTTGCGCTTGGACAGTGCACCACATTTTTGTATATAGTTTTATATTAGGTAGCATTTTTGATAGGTTTCATTTCATCAGTTGGGCTCATGGACCCTGGATTGTTCATCTGTACATAGTTCACCATTGGATTGTTCTCTTCTTTTTTTATTTTCACCATGGAGCAATGGTTTTCCCTTGGATTTGCTTTGTTGGACTGTGACTTTGGACACCATTTCTTTTGGATTTCTTTGGATTATGATTTTCTTTTTTTTTATTCTTTTACGGACATGCAACTTTTCTTTTATCATTCCCATTGTTGTGAGTTGGATTTTGATTACATTCATGTTGTGTCTAATAATTTTTTTTCTTCATACTTCGATGTGTGTTATTATCTCATTGGTTTCATGCATGTCATGATATGGGTTTTCACATTCACTTGCACCCATTGTGTGTGTGTGACGGACATGTGTTCATTTACATACTTGCCATTGGGGTTGTATCATGTAATTGCCTTTTCTATGTGGGTGGATGCAATACTTGTTTGGGTCTTTGGGCTGGGGAGACTGGCCATAAGGGCCACGATTGAGGATCGTCATGACCTGGGTGCAGGGGGACATGAGTGGGACATGAGTGGGGGCCTGCTGCCAGGTGCCCTGCACTGCTGGGGGGTGCAAGGGGACATGAGTGGGACATGTGTGGGGGCCTGCTGGCAGGTGCCCTGCACTGCTGGGAGGTGGTGGTTCAGGGGGACATGAGTGGGGGCCTGCTGCCAGGTGCCCTGCCCTGCTGGGGGGTGGGGATGCAGGGGGACACGAGTGGGGGCCTGCTGGCAGGTTCCCTGCACTGCTGGCGGGTGGGGGTGCAAGGGGACATGAGTGGGGGTCTGCTGGCAGGTGCTCTGCACTGCTGGGGGGTGGGGGTGCAGGGGGACATGAGTGGGGGCCTGCTGGCAGGTGCCCTGCACTGCTGGGGGGTGGGGGTGCAAGGAGACATGAGTATGGGCCTGCTGGCAGGTACCCTTCACTGCTGATGGTGGGGGCGCAGGGGGTCATGCATTGGTGATCAGTAGTGCAAGGTGACATGTGGCTTGGCTGGGGGGCATGCCCATGGTGGATGGGCTGCCTGCGGGACATGACCAGGGGTGCAGGGTAGTCCCCTGTGGTGTGGGCTGCCTGCACAGGCCGTGGAGAGTGTAGAGGGAACACCTGGGAGGACCCACACTGCCAATTCATGTGTCGGACTCCCCTGCACCCCCGAAATACACGTACCCTGCTGAAATCACGTGTGAGACTTCCCGGGGTACGTGTAGTCCTGGGGTTTGCGGGAAGTCTCACACGCGATTTCAGCAGGGTACGTGTATTACGGGGTTCGCGGGAAGTCTCACATACGAAAAGGGCCCTGTGCGAGAGGGGTACGTGTATTCCTGGGGTTCACGGGAATTTTCACACGCGATTTCAGCAGGGTACGTGTATTACGGGGTTTGCGGGAAGTCTCGCAAACGAAAGGGCCCTGTGTGAGCGGGGTACGTGTATTCCTGGGGTTCGCGGGAAGTCTCACACGTAATTTCAGCAGGGTATGTGTATTTCGGGGGTGCCGGAGACTCCTACACGTGAATTGGCAGTGTGGGTCCTCCCAGGTGTTCCCTCTACACCCTGCACGGCCCCTGCAGGCAGCCCACACCACAGGGAACTACCCTGCACCCCTGGTCATGTCCCGCAGGCAGCCCATCCACCATGGGCATGCCCCACAGCCAAGCCACATGTTACCTTGCACTACTGATCACCAACTCATGTCCCCTTGCACCCCCACCCCCAGCAGTGCAGGGCTCCTGCCAGCAGGCCCCCAATCATGTCCCCTTGCACCCCCACCCCCCAGCAGTGCAGGGCACCTGTCAGCAGGCCCCCACTCATGTCCCACTCATGTCCCCTGCACCCCCACCCCCAGCAGTGCAGGGCACCTGCCAGCAGGCCCCCACTCATGTCCCACTCATGTCCCCTTGCACCCCCACCCCCCAGCAGTGCAGGGCACCTGCCAGCAAGCCCCGACTCATGTCCCACTCATGTCCCCTTGCACCCCCAGCCCCCAGCAGTGAAATGCTGATCTCATGACACAAACCAAAAGTCAACTATGTACATCAACACATGTCCGTCACACACATACACTGGTTGGCATTGCTTGTGTAAATCCACATTTTCACATGCATCAACCCAATGAGCGAATCCCACACATGGAACTAAAAAATGAAAATGTATTATGTACATGAAATCAAAAATGAAACGAAAGCATACCAAAATATGAAACATGAAGTGAAAAGCATGTGAAAAAGATGACTGAATGAAAATGATAACCAATCCAAAACAATTTGAAAGAAAAACAGTCCAAAGTCACCCTCCAACAACGCAAATCCAAAGGAAATGTAAAACAAAATCTCCATTGCTTCATGTTCATAATAAAAAAAAAAGAGAAATCAATCCATAGTCCAACTATTTACAATCCATTGCCCGGAAAAAATTAATCCATTGCTCCATGTCCATAATGCAAAAAAAAAAACAAAAATGAATACATGATGAAACTATATACAATCCATTGTCCAAGGATGTAAAGGGACCATAATCCCAACCAAACAAATGAAACCTACCTAACTAACTACCTAAAAATATAACTATATACAAATTTGGGTGGCATTGTCCATTGACCACAAATAAAAGGAAAACGAAAAGGAAACCTAACTCTAAAAACTATTTACAAGGGCGGAGGCCTAGTCCGATGGCTCATTTTTGGATGTCCCGGGCCAGGGAAACGTCGAACTCCTGCTCAATGTCCTGGAGACGGTCCTCTTCCATGGCCCCAAGGGTTCGTAGGGACGACAACATGTTCTCCTCCAACTCCCTGCGAATTAACTCGAGGCACTCGGCCCACCTCAGGGCCCTCTGCATGGAGTTCTCCACCCTGACCATCGTGAGCCGTGCCTCTTCTGCCCGCTGCCGCTCCGCATCTATAGCATGGCCTAACCACTGCCACACGGAAGACACTTCCAGTTCTGAGGCCTCCTGCCCTCGGGCCGATGCCTGCCCCTCCGATGTCGAAGGCCCCGAGCCATGATGGCTCCCACTTTGTTGCTGCTGTTGCTGTGCCTCTGCCTGTGCCCTGGCTCTTGCTGCCTGCACATCCTCCTCTGGCTGAGGTGCAGTTGTTGAGGTGGCCACCCCTGCTGGACGTCTGACTCCCGACTTTGGCAGGGATGTGTCCTCCACCAGCCTGGCCGCAGGGTCAGAGGCAGCTCCGCAGGGTACTCAGGTGATACATGGGTGGGAAGATGGCATGGAGGACGACTGGGGCATAGGGGGTTCAGTTGAGGAGGGGGTCGGAACAAGGTCCAGAAAATGGAGGAATCCGGCCCTGGTGACCTGTCCCAGTAGGTCAACGCGGTCAACGAGCCATTCGAGAAAACGTGCAGTCCCCTCATGAAAAGACTGCAGGTCACCTCGCAACGCCACCCCACCCAGGACAGGCTCAACCCGCATCCCCGTTGACGCAACGCCATCCCACTCAGGACAGGCTCAACCCAGTCCCGGATAGCCACGTCCGCAGGGAGAGGAAGGCCAGTTGTTGTAAGCGGATCCCCTCCCTGAAAACGGGTCTGGATGTAGGCTTCCCTGCTGGTGTGGGATGATGCAGTCACAGGATCAGGGACAGGATTACATACAGGCACCTCCGCGGCGGCCTGTGCTGCCTCCTGTCCCTGCCCCTGCACTGCACCACTAGCACCAGTGGAATCCCCACCTCCAGTCCACATGTGTGTCCCTTCCATGGCCTCCTCCTCCACCAAACCCCCCACCAACCTGGATGACTCCGTGCCATCTTCCTGCGTTGGACCCTTTGGGGTCTCAGCTGCCCCTTCTGATGCCGAGGAGTCCACCTCCAACCTTCGCCTCTTGGACCTACCCTCGGCAGATGCATTCTGGGATGCGGCACCAGACTCCTCACTCCCCGACAAGATGGCAACCTGGGAGGGGAACCGGGCCTTGCGTCTCCGGCTGGTGGTGCGATCCCTGCCGCTTTGCTCCACAGCACCCTCTCCGCCCTCTTCATCATTTGACGCTGCAGACAGGGAGAGATAGAACACAGGCATCAGGGCACTGGACAATGGACTGATACAAACATGACAGTTGTACATGAGTGTCAGTGTCAAACTTCAGACATGGCATCACACTCCCCAACACATATGTCATTTCAACTCACACACATGAGCTATTCAACTGCATTATTGCAGCCGGCAGCACCATACATACACAAACAACAGCACGAGCAGCCGAAGGTGAGCCTGATGTCACATGAAACATGAGGAGTGCACAACACATGCACACAGGCCACCACACTTACATGCATGTGTACATCTCCACCAACTGTCGCAGTGATGAGATTGCCATCCATGTCACATCTGCCATTTAGCCTTCTACATGTCAGTGTCACATGCATCCATGTTGCATCACTGTTGCACACTTGTCAAATACACACACATGTGTTAGGCAGAAACCTGTGCAGTTCCCTCTGGGACCACTGCAAAAGATTTAGGACTATAGGTGTTTGGCAGTAAACCCACTTAGTAGCAGTCTGTACCACACAGATTCACTTGGTAGCTGTGGCTGAGCAGTCAGACTTCCCTCAAGAAGAGTTAAGCAGTATGTGGAGTATACAATATAGGGCAATTCTTCACAGTAAGACAAGCAAGCACGCAACGAGGCTCAGTGTAAAGATATTAAGGTATTTATTTATAACGGAACATCTTTCAAAAACACTCTGGCACGATCACGGCAAACAAGTCAAATACAATTACTCTACGAAGAAGAAACGATCAATCCCCCTAACAATATTTCGACAAGTCTAGGTTCTACCAGCATCACTTATTTTCAGACAGAGGTGTATGCCTCAACCTAGATGGCACTCTAATATTAGTTAGGAGAGAAAAATAAGCAGGTTACGAAATCAACACAGTTCAAGACTTCACGGGAAAAATGCAAGGCAAGAAGGCAAGAACCACAATAGATCATAAAGTTCAGAGGCCAGGCCCACTCGGGGAGAGGCAAGGCGATATGTCCCAAAAAGTCTCTTTGTGGAAATGCGTTCGAGTCTGTGTAGCAAATTGTTATTGGAAGATTGAACCAGTTCAGAACAATACGTGAGAAAAAGCTTGGAGGCGACCCAACAGAAAGGAGAGGATTAAGACACCTCACTCGATCCGATTGAAAGGGAAGCCAGGCAGACACGGTACCTTGTTTGTGGAGGGCAGCTCCGGCGGGGGCAGTTGTTCCTGGTGGTGGATGCACGTCGGGTCTTTGCCAAGAGTAGAGATGATCTCGTCGTCGAAGAAAAGTGAAGTCCGGTGCACCACCAGGGAAGAGACCAGCCGCGGAGTGCTCCGTCACAAGGCACCACCTTTTGGTTGCGGTACAGGGGTAGTGGCTATCCGGTTGCCGAGGTGCTCTGCACGGGCAATTCGAGCACTGCGTCCTGAGGCGAAGAAAAAGCAAAGGGGACTGGTTGTTACCACCAGTCAGGGGAAGAGACTCTCCGGCAGGGAGATCTCCTCTGTCGTCGGGAAGTTGTGAGTCAGTTCCGCAGGGCTCCACCGGAGGTGTCGTCGTGCAGGTCGGCTCAGCGTTACCCTTGTCGGATTCTTAGGTCCTGTGGCGACTTCTGAAGATCCAGTCCCAAAAGCCCTGCTTTTATGCATTAGCTCTTCCTCAGAGTCTAATTCTACCACACAGGGTTGTACCTCCCTCTCAGCCTCAGCTGGAGTGGAGTTACGGGTGTAACTTTGGACAATCGCGGGGAAGTCCGTGTTGGCTGCACTGAAATGCTGGCTGCTGGTTTCGGGATAGAAGTCTTAGGTTTCCCTTTCGCTTCTGATTTCTTGGAGACAGCTGCCGACAATTCCAGTGGAGCAGGAGTGATTTCTTTCTTCATCATCTCCTGGAGAGTACCGCGCATGGTCCTCTCTCTTGCGGGTCTGGTTAGCTCCTGTAACCGTTTACTAGGAGGTCTGGGAGTATGCGATACAACTCCGAGAGTTTTCAAATCGTTACCCAACAGTACGCGTCCTGGTACCTCACTCTGTATGCTGACAGGTATCTTCACAGTCATGTCGTTACACTGGATGAGAACTGGTAATTGGGGAAGCATCTACACAGGCCCTCCAGCCAACTTGGTGAGGCGTTTGGGTGCCTTAGCAACATCCTCAGCCTGAAAAAACGATTTATCCACCACAGTTATGCTGGCCCCAGTGTCCCTAATGGCAGGAGTCTCCTGACCATTCACCTGGACACTGTCCTTATAATACTCTTTAGTATTATCGGGGATAGAATTATAGACATCTAAATTCTGTTGTTCCCACAACCCCAGAGTTACTAAAGAAACGCTGGCTGAGACTCCAATGGGTTCGTCAGCTAGCAATAGAAAGTTTCCACTTGCCATTTGGACTTCCTCCTCTGGAGCAAAGGCTAAGGAGACAAGCTGGACCCCTGAAGGTTTACCCTTACATCTGGGATCTCCTTTCACGTTGTCAGTCGAGCCACAAACAAAGCATTTACCGAACGCTTTTTGGAATGGCGGCTTGTTCTGACCTCCTTCCGGTTTGGCACCAGAAGACACACTATTCTGCTGTGGTTTTCCCGGTGGCTTACCCTTCTGGTTTTGTTTGGGGCCCTCTTACAATTTGAGTTATTCGAATTCTCTTTTGAGTCTTTTTTTAGGCTGTTTTCCCTCATCCTTTTTCTGAGTTGCCCCAGAATCCTTATGAGTAGCCCTGTTGGCAACCCATAAGTCAGCAGCCTTAGCTAGCATTCGGGAATCCAATTCCTTCGAATCAGCCAAGTGCTGTCTGAGCTCGGGAGAACAGGCATCATAAATCGACTCCAACATAAAAAGATTCTTCATACCCTCATAAGTGTTCACTTTGTAACCCTTAATCCATCCCTCTAAGTTTTTCAACCCTTCACTCACCCAGGTAGCCCAAGGGGTACCATCATGCTTTTTGGGGGTTCTAAACCTCTTAAGATACTGGGAAGGGGTCTTCCCGAATCTAGCTATCAAAGCTAGTTTCACACTTTCGTAATCCGTCTTATCCGCCTCCCCCAACTCCATTACCACATCAGTCGCAACAGGAGGGAGCCTAGAGAACAACCAGGGAAGTAAATCATTCCCGGTGATGTCCTTGAGCCCATGATTGTACTCAAACAGCTTTAACCAATCCAACACATCCAATCTCGGTTCATACATACCCACTAATTCCTTTGGCATCCGGGGTCTTTTGGGACTGGAGCTCCTAGAGGAACCAGTGGAGAGAGAAGCATTTTCTATAGACAACTTTTTCATCTCTAACTCGTGATTAAGTGCTATTTCTCTGAGTCTTAACTCAGCTTGCTTCTGCTCAGCCTGGGCATTCATCCGTCTGAACTCGAGCTCTTGGTTTCGTTCAGATTGAGCCAAGAACCGTTTGTATTCTAATTCGAGTTTCATTTTTTCAAGTTCAAAATAAGCAGTATTACATGTGGGACCTGGTATGGGCCCCGTAGACACAGCTGGTAAGGCAGGTAGAGGAGCAGGGGAGACAGTTTTGTTAGCCTCTCCGTCCTCGTCAGCCTCTTCATCGCTATCATCAGAATTACGATTTAGATCAACACCATCACTGTTATCTACATTTGCTGGAGAAATTGGTTCCTCTGAACCAGTACCCAGACTTTGGTTCGCCAGCAATCTCTCTATTAGTTCTAACTTCTTGCCCCTTACAGAAAGATTCTCTTGCCTACAGAGATCTCGCAAACTCTCAGTATTTTCACCTGACAAGGATTCTTGACTGTAAGTTTCCATCGTAGACATGTTTTTGAAAGTTGCTTTTTAGTGCTAAGCTTTGTGGTTAGTTATCCTAAAGTGTCGAAAAGCACTCTAAACTGTATACTCGATATAAATCCCACCGCTGTACACCAGTGTTAGGCGGAAACCTGTGCAGTTCCCTCTGGGACCACTGCAAAAGATTTAGGACTACAGGTGTTTGGCAGTAAACCCACTTGGTAGCAGTCTGTACCACACAGATTCACTTGGTAGCTGTGGCTGAGCAGTCAGACTTCCCTCAAGAAGAGTTAAGCAGTATGTGGAGTATACAATATAGGGCAATTCTTCACAGTAAGACAAGCAAGCACGCAACGAGGCTCAGTGTAAAGATATTAAGGTATTTATTTATAACGGAACATCTATCGAAAACACTCTGGCACTATCACGGCAAACAAGTCAAATACAATTACTCTACGAAGAAGAAACGATCAATCCCCCTAACAATATTTCAACAAGTCTAGGTTCTACCAGCATCACTTATTTGCAGACAGAGGTGTATGCCTCAACCTAGATGGCACTCTAATATTAGTTAGGAGAGAAAAATAAGCAGGTTACGAAATCAACACAGTTCAAGACTTCACGGGAAAAATGCAAGGCAAGAACCACAATAGATAATAAAGTTCAGAGGCCAGGCCCACTCGGAGAGAGGCAAGGCGATATGTCCCAAAAAGTCTCTTTGTGGAAATGCGTTCGAGTCTGTGTAGCTAATTGTTATTGGAAGATTGATCCAGTTCAGAACAATACGTGAGAAAAAGCTTGGAGGCGACCCAACGGAAAGGAGAGGATTAAGACACCTCACTCGATCCGATCGAAAGGGAAGCCAGACGGACACGGTACCTTGTTTGTGGAGGGCAGCTCCGGCGGGGGCAGTTGTTCCTGGTGGTGGATGCACGTCGGGTCTTTGCCAAGAGTAGAGATGATCTCGTCGTCGAAGAAAAGTGAAGTCCGGTGCACCACCAGAGAAGAGACCAGTCGCGGAGTGCTCCGTCACAAGGTACCACCTTTTGGTCGCGGTACAGGGGTAGTGGCTATCCGGTTGCCGAGGTGCTCTGCACGGGCAATTCGACCACTGCGTCCTGAGGCGAAGAAAAAGCAAAGGGGACTGGTTGTTCCCACCAGTCAGGGGAAGAGACTCTCCGGCAGGGAGATCTCCTCTGTCGTCGGGAAGTTGTGAGTCGGTTCCGCAGGGCTCCACCGGAGGTGTCGTCGTGCAGGTCGGCTCAGCATTACCCTCGTCGGATACTTATGTCCTGTGGCGACTTCTGAAGATCCAGTCCCAAAAGCCCTGCTTTTATGCAGAAAACCCCCATTCATTCAGCCTAGCAGTCAATCAACACACGCTAAGTGGTGAGCGGGGAGGCTCACCACTTGGGCCAATCACACCAGAGTGCGACCGGAGTTGGCAAGGCAACTCGGTCCAGGGTGCCTAAACCCCCTCCCACACCCCTGTGGTAACCCAGACAGAATGGCACCACTTTGGAGGGTCTCTGTACAGAGGCCCGCCAAAAGTGGAACAAAGGGCTCAACCTTTGGTTTAGGAGTCACAGAGACGAACACAGACGCCATTTTAAAAACCGAGTTCTGGCAGAAAATACCATCCGATAAACTTATTTAAGATAGGTAGACCGGTGGTACGTTAGAGATTAACGAGGAAAAGTATCAATCTCCAACAATGGGACGAATCCCATAGGGTTATGTTCGGGGTCGAACATAACAAGTAGTTTCCACTGCCACCAGCCAAAACTCGACGAGGGGGGACGGGACAGTGCCCCCTCGAGTAACAGACCTAGGAGTAATCGAATTACCCCTACTAGTATGTCCACAATAAGATGGTTTGTACTAGTTCTGTTAGTAAATTTAGGTCTAGTAAAGCCAATGGTGACTTTACATGCCCGGGGAGACAGTAGTCAGTCCCCGGGTATGGAGTCTATGGTGGAGGTCCGCTAGGACGCCCCAGTAATACGGCAGGTAGGGTGCGGTGTAACACACATAGAAAAACATATGAGACCCTATGGAGTAAAAGACCCCATAGCCCATAGAACACATTGACATTCAAAGGAATTACACACATTCATGTCCAAGAGTGGGAGGAAAAGAGTTTCACTCTTGGCAGGATGGAAAAAAACAAACTCCAGAAATCCAGCAAAGCTGCTGGGGGACTCACTAGGTTAGGAAATTCAGCCTAAACAGAGAATTCTCCCTAACAACATGCACATGTACACAGTGCAGATACATGCAGCTGGAACCACCATCCATGCCAACGTACATACACAGTAATTAAAACATGTGTGCTCCCACACCTGCATTTGGCCTGCATGCTTACCAACACATACACCATCAATGTGTCTCACACATGAGAGGACTCACATGTGTCAGCCTCACGCCCCTGTACATACACATCCATACATGACCCTACAAAAACACATGTGCAACCTGCACACTACTGGCACACCACAAAACGCACAGCGTCCAATCAGTATGCATGTACACTTACCGCTCGACTCCAGGCGGGTCTGCCCCTCAAGGACCTGGACGTGGAGCGCTGGGCGTGTGCGTTACAGGACCCTCATTTGGTGGTCCGACAAGTGGGCCCGGCGCCCCTTGGCATCCGCTGCCTTCAAGAGGCTCTGGGCCTTGTCGAGGGTCCTGGACCTGAAGTCCTCCCAGCGCTTCTGGACATGTTTGATGTCGCAGACTGCCACCCCCTCCTCGTTGATGGCAGTCACGATGTCCATCCAGATCCTGGTCCGTCCTTCATTGTCGGCGCACGAACTTCAAAAGAGGGCATCATACTGCCCCAGGACTTGCTCCACAAGGACACCAACTTCCCTGGCACTGAAGCTGGTGGCCCTCTGCCTCTCTGGCTGGGGGTTGCCAGTGGTGTCAGATGGTGTTGTGCCCGACATGGAAACCCCAGAGGCAGTTGTGGGTGGGCAACTGGGTCCTGGGGCTGGGCTGTGGAGCGATGATATCCCAGTCGGGAGTCTTCAGTTCCAGCAGGGGTGGCCACAGCAACTGCACCCCTGGCTGACGTGCAGGCAGCAAATAGCAGGGCACGTGGGCAGCAGGCAGTCAGACAGCAGCAGATGGCAGGTGGGAGCGTGCTTGGGGCTCTGGGGGGCAGGAAAAGGGCCTTCAGGGCAGGAGCATGGTCTTCCGTGTGTATTCGCATGGCCAGCTTGATACGGAGTGATTTGGCATGTGAAAAAATTGCACGTCAGCGTGTAATTCGAGGAAAGGCCCTTAGCGCGTAAGCGCGTCTGTGACACAACGCGTGCAGGCTTTTCCCTAATAACGTGGGCATAGTGGTTCAGCGCGCGTGTGAAAAAACTGCAAGTCAGCGTGTGAATGCGGGTAATCTGAGGAAAGGGCCTACTCGCGTAAGTGACGCGATGCACGCAGGCGTTTCCCTCAGCACGGGTTAAAGGTGAGCGGGCCAGCAGTTCGCTGTACGTGCCTTTCGTGGAGACCGACGTGTGTTGCTACTTTGTGTTGTTTTGCGCGCCATCACAACTTCACAGCGGATCAAGGACGTATCTCTTCTTGTGGTGGGGTTGTTGGCTACTCGTGTTTTTCATTATCACGCTAGTCAAACGGTGAGTCGCGCACGCTATTTTTCCCACTGCGGGTGCCCCTGTGTATCGCACCCGTTTTTGAGGTCATAGTAGCCTGCGTGTCGCACGTGTATGCGTTTTTCGTGTTACTGGGTGCCACCGCGTACTGCGGGAGGGTGATTCTGCGCACGTAGGCTGCAGGGTTGCGTGCACGGTTTTACTGCAGTTTTGGGGTGCGTGAGCATTGCGTGACCCGTCACTACATCACCAGGGTCACATACAGCCTTGCAGGTGCTGGGGGGCTGTTAACATCTTGCATCCCACCCCCTTCACCCCAATTTCCCAGGACAATTGTGGTGTACACCTCCCATTGGCACTCCTACATCTGTGCCGGCACTACTCCATCTGTGCCATGGTTGGGAGGCCACCAAAGGTGAGAGGCGCCTCAGCTGGGCATCCTCCTCGTGGCGGGCGTGGTCAGGGATGTGGCTGGGGTGACCAGGGAGTAGGGGGACTCCAGGGTGTCCAGGGTGGCCGCAGAGGGGGAAGAGGCAGGGGTGCGCCACTTGAGCACGATGTTGTGCCATGTGTTGGTGCAGTCATGCCACCACCCCCTGTGGTTCTGGGAGATGCAGCTTCTGCATCTGGCACTGGTGCCCATGTGACCCGGCAGTCTGTTTCATCGACTGCCACGGGCTAAAGGGTAGTGGTAGCTGCAGGTGCAGCTGTGGACACCACCACCCAGGCTCAGGGTCTGCCAGCACAGGCTGTGTTGGCACTTGAAGAGCCCTTGAAAGATTTCCAACAGGCCAGGAGGGAAACCGTAGGTGCACGCAGGGCTGCCCTGACCAAGACACATGTCCCTGGGGCAGTAATGTCATCTGCTGCCCCGAACAGCCGGGTGTTGGCAAGTGCAGGGGCAGATGCAGCCAACAACACCCCGGTTGTGGGTCTGCCAACCAGGACAGTCGCGGTCAATGACCCTGCCACAGCGGACGTTGCTGTGCAGGGTCCATTAGAGGGCACCCAGCTGCCACTGACGCAAGTTAAGCCTTTGGTCGTCCCGCGACCTGCCACTCCCTTGGCTCAATCCACCGGTGCCACTGGCCATAGTGATCAGGGCGGCATTTGCCAGCCAGGGTCTGCACCACAATCCAAGAGGAGGAAGGTTGCACCTGCAGCACAGGCTGGGACCCCACACAGCCACGACCTCCAGCACATTGAGGAAGAAGCCTTTCTGCAACCAGGAACTGGACTACCTCGTGGACTACGTGCTGGGCCACAGCTGGGACATGCTAGTGGGTCCTAATTGTCAGACTATGGCTTCCCACCGTGATACCCAATGGAAGCAAGTTGCGGAACATGTGAGTGCATTCGGCCATGAGGTGCGCACGGCGCAAGAGTGCAAAAAGCGTTGGAATTACCTCAAACGCAGTGCTAAGGCTAAGCATGCCTCAAATTACAACTTGACTCTGGTGACTGGCAGTGGGCCTGCACCTGAGGAGGAAGACCTCACTCCCCTGAGTCACTCGTTGCAGAGTTTATACCATCTGAATCGGTCGAAGGAGTGGGAGAGATGCCGGACTTTGATGCCCACTCCAGTGAGTGTTGCTGCGTGTTTGTTGTGGACATGTGTGTTTTACTTGTGTGATGTGTTGTGCATGACTGCCACTACATGTCACGTGTACATGGTTCTGATGTGCAAGTAATGCAATGCTTCCCTGATGCATGTCTGCTCTGCTGGATGGTCGACATGTGGAGTGGACGGGGACTGTCCGCATCACCACTATTGCACCCTACTCACATGCTGGTCACCAGGATGCCCCTCAAGTCCATGTTCCAGCTCACTGGCCCTTCTGCATATAGCGTGGGGTGACCTTCCTCTCAGCCCAGGGACTATGTCATAGCATGACTGACGTGCATGTGTCCTCTGCCTGCATGCGGGTTCTCCATGTAGGCATGCTCCCTCGCCCCTCCACCCCCCCGCACCCCAATTCCACCTTAGCACTGATATGCTTCAATTTTGCCATTGAGTACTTCCCTGTTCATGCGTCCTGAGTACATGCTAACTTCCAGCAGCCAATCTGCCAGACATATGCTGTGTGGTACATCCTTTGTTCTTGATGAAGGGTGTCTCACCTGGACTGTGCAGAGGTCAGATGCCCCGCAGCGACATGTGTGCCCATTCATGCTCCATGTGTATTCCACTCATGCCCCTATGTGTCCTTGACTGGATGATCATTGTAGTAGGAGTCCAGGGGGACCTACATTGCATGGCATTTCATCAGCCTTCCCATGTCCACTGTGGCTCAGTCCTGCGTCGTACACATGTTTAGGGTGTGACAGTCTGTGTGGGTCACAGGCCTCAGCCTCTTTAATGGCCAATGACTCTGTCCAACTGGTGTAGTGTCTTCTTCATAAGTGGGTGTACTCCAGAGGTTTCATCATGTGTCCTGCTTACTGTCTCATCATCATTTGCTGTGTTGTCACTTGACTCACATGATGCAGTTGATGCTAGTTTACACTGTCTGTCGATACACAGGTCTATGGTCAGCCTTTTGATACCATGCTAGGCATCCCTGCATTTGCACCTGGGGGGATGAGTGGTTTGCTTGTAGCCATGCCAGCCATTGAATGCACATTGCACGTGATGGCTGAAGTTGACCTTGCACTGCCTTCACATTTTCAGATACACATCATGAAGTACTTGTACATGTAGACAGTGAGAAATGTACAAAATTGCTGCACTGCATCGACCCACTTCTGTGCAAAATGACACCATTCTACATGCCTAATCACATAAGCAGTGTCAAGTTGACCCAGCATGCATGGCAGGTTCTCTTTTGTGTGTGACATGTCTGCTTGATGTGTTTGGTGTCTGTGTGATGTCTGTGTGTGTGTGTGTGTTGTGTGCTTCTAACATGTGTAGTGACTTTTTTCTCTCTACTTTTCAGATGATGACGCAGTAGAGCCAGAGGATGGTGTTGTCATGCCAGGCACAGGGTTGTTATCACTACATCAACCCGGCACAAGTGGCGGTCGTGGGGTGGTAGGCCACGAAAACCCACATGTGCTACAGTCCATCTTCTCTCTGGCTGCCTATGAGTCCAGCCCTGATGAACACTCTGACGACCATGTCGAGTTGGATGAGCATCAGGTCCATATGTCAGGGGTGAGTGATTCTGATGTGGGCACTCCTCTGTCCACGACACCGCCACTGAGGGGTCAGACAGTGTTGGAACCTCTGCCTGTGGTGGATCGGGACACAGGGTCACCCGCCACACCAGTCACTCATGTGCCTGGGACATCACGTCGACGGGGGCATGTAGTCGTGCAGCTGCGGGCGGTGCCAACACAACAAGGACACCCGGTCCTTGGATCCCACAGGGGTCAAGCCCAGCAACGCGGTCACCGTGCGCAACCGCAGTATACTGAGTGGGAGCAAGACATGACTGCCCATTCTGAACGGCAGGGGACAGCAATGGAGAACATCGCTGAGAGCATGGAGCGTGTGGCCCAATCCGTGCTCCCCCCGCTAGGCAGGTGCTTCTCCAGCAGCAGGCGGCATGGTCCACGGCCCGCTCGCTCAGGCTGGGCATGGCGCCTTCAGACAGGGCACGCCAGGCTGAAATGTTGTCTCTGCGTAAAGCAATTGCTGCTCACACAGAGGCACATATGGAGGCCCTGAGGCAGGAGTATGCTTCCCTCAGATCCACTCTGGGTGTCCTTATGATGTCCCAGAGGGAGCGGGCAGAGGAGAGGTTTGCGCAGCTTGAGCATACCATCTCAGCTGTGCTACATGCTTGCCGGGAGGTGCAGCAGTTGTCCAGCCAGGCCTTGCAGGAGGAACTCTGTGTTACACGTGCTACCTTGCAAGAGGAAGCACGTGGATCACGGGAGGTTCTGCATGCAGACCTATGTGTCATCGCCACACAGAACCAGGCTCACCCGTCCGGCAGACTTGCTGCTGACCAGGGGCAAGATATGGCTAGGCGTGGTCAGGCTCCTGTGTCATGTCCTCCTTTCCAGGAAGAGCCAGACTCGGACGACAATGTATCTCCCACATAGGTCGGGCTGTGCAGGCGTTGAGCCCATGGAGTTTTGTTTTTTTCCTCAACATCATCGCATGTGGGTGTTGAGCAGCACCCTGTACCTCCCCCATCCTGAGTGCCCCCACCCCCCCGGGACATATGTGGCCATTTTTGATTTTTCTTTTAGTTTAGTTAGTTTAGTTTCAATTTGATAGTTAGTTTAAATAGGTAATGTAGGTTTTTCATAGTTAGTGTAATTAGTTAATATAGTTTAATCTACTGAGTGAGGAACTTCTTGAGTGGGGATCTCATAAGGTGTACTCTCGCGACCCGTATGTTAGTACTATTAAGGTTGGCAATGGTTTTCTTATTTTATTATTTTATTCTTGTGTCGCAAGGATGTAGGTCAACACGGAGACATAGAGTCCCTCAGCTCCGTTTGTAAAGTAAGCAGTAGTTTGTTTGTGCCTACACCTCTTTGCGCCAAATTTCTGATGTAAATGAATAAAAGTACGTAGTGAAGTTTCTTCAAGTATATTTTCTTAATTTATTTGATATATGTTCTGCCCATATGGATGACACGTGTTTCGGCGTTTCATTGGCGCCTTTTTCAAATCCGGGCTGAATGCAAGCGTAACATGTAATAAAACAAAACACAAAATATAACATATGAAATAGCATTTTAGCATTTTTTGTAACACATTTAATAGTTAGAATAGTGACTAAGGCTGTGTGGTATATCCTTTTAGCATTCTCAAATTGCATGAACACCTAAAAGTGCAGCACCTCTTAGTTACCTCAAATGGTTAAAAATAAATCCATTACAGTGACTATGTTAGTTTTTTAAAATTAAATTTGTGCAATCCGAAAAAGAAGTAACATTGTAATGGGAATGTTTGAAGACCTACACATATACCAAATACCTGAGTTCAAGAACAAAATAATCAAATGGCTAAGGTACATCGATGATGTACTAATTATTTGGAACGGTACACCGGAAGAACTGGAGTCTTTACTAAACCAAGCAAATAACAATGAATTTGGCCTAGAATTTATTGGGCAAAGCAGCAAAACGGAAATTAACTTTTTGGATCTAACCATCTTTGTATCCACAGGACAATTACACACAAAAACATTCAGAAAAGAGACGGAAGTCAATTCAACATTGTATGCGACTAGCTGCCACCATAAACCGGTTATCTACAACATTCCGAAAGGAGAGTTCATTAGAGCACGACGTAATTGCACAGAATTATCAGATTTTGAGAGTGAATGTCAACTGTTATCAGACAGATTTAAGGCCAGAGGATACTCACAAAAATCAATTAAAACTGCAAAAACGAAAGCCAAAAACATGACCAGACAATCAACATTATCTCAAAGCAGCAAAAGTACACAACCAGATGATACTATTCATTTTATTACGGCATATTGTGCAAACAACAAAGAAATTAAAAAAGTCCTAAAAAAGAACTGGTATCTATTAAAACTAGACCCACATATCGAGAAACACATACAAGATTATCCAACAATAATTTATAGGAAAGCCAGAACTCTGAAAAACATGTTGAGTCCTTCTATGATGTCCGAAGAGGAGGAAGAAGAAACAAGATCACAAACATGGTTACGACAACCACAGTCAGGTTTCAGGAAATGTGGCTTCTGTTCGATGTGCCACTATCCACTACAAGAAACAGTTACTTTTACGAACCAAGAAGGTGTCAAAACAAAGATTAGGGAACAAATTAATTGTAGATCCAAACATGTGGTCTACGCAGTGATATGTGTCTGTAATCTGCTCTACATTGGGAGCACCATTCGGGAGTTAAGAACTAGAATTAGAGAACATATTTCAGCCATAGGAAGTCAAGACAAAAACCTCCCGTTATCTGTTCATTGGCAAAACCAACACCAAATGCAAAATAAAAAAGACATTAGATTTATTGGACTGAAAAGAATCAAAATGGGCAAACGAGGAGGAAATCAAGAACTTTGCTTAAGGCAAGAAGAAGCCAGATTAATCTGTCATTTTCAAACATTGGAACATGGATTAAATTCAGACAATGAAATGATTCACTTTTTGTGATGCTGGAGAAGTAGCAGAGAAATAGCAGAGAAACAAAACCAAAAAAATGATAATATACAGGACTCTTGTTATGAATATTGCAAATGTTTTCATTAATTACAAAAATGTTTTTTTCCTGTTTTCTATTTTGTTCAATTATAATTTTTTGCATAGAAAAATATTATTGAATACTGCAATGTTAAAACATATGCTTCAGATATACACACGGGGAGATCCTATATATGGGCGAAACCGCTAATCAGATGAAAGTTAAACAGATGAGAGAGGCGAAATTAACATCAAACCACAGGTACCACAATGCACTATTCTGAAATTGTGAAAAGAATGTGCACTGTTAAATCATATGTTTTAGATATACACATGGGGAGATCCTATATGGGCGAAACCGCTAATCAGATGAAAGTTAAACAGATAAGAGAGGCGAAATTTACATCAAACCACAGGTACCACAATGCACCATTCTGAAATTGTGAAAAGGATGCTAATAAAATATAGTGAGAAAATAATGGTCAATGAAGAAAACTAAAGTTACCATAATGCACCATTCCCAACAGGAAACTGTCTTAGGTATACATAATATAAAGAGATTGCGGGGAGGGGAAGGAAAAAAAATACTAATAAACATAGTGAAAAATTAGTTACTCCTTTAACTTTAATTTTTGTAAATTTGGACATAATAATAAGTAACAGATCAGCCGCGTAAGATAAATACGGAAGTTTAAATTCAAATCAATGTTACACTAAACACAAATGCAACAGATCATTTTAAAAATCAAAAAGGAAAAAAGGACTCACGTACTAAAACTCAGCCCAAAGTATGGCCGCCGAATTTTGTAAATGAACAAAAGGAAAGAGGGACTAGCAATCTGTAACTCTTTATGAACAAGGATTTGCCAGAACCAAAACAGGACCCCCGATGCTTGAGGCATGAGCAAGAGAATTTTGTAGGTAAGCGCTTTTAAGGGGTGGAAAGACCACCGCTACAAGCATGCTCAATGTAGAATTCAGCACGCTTGATGCCGAGTGGCATAAACAAAATATATTTTGGTTGGGATTTCAAACTCACGCGAAAGGGTGTTTTGGTAAACACAAATGGGGAGCAAATCGGTTACCAGTCATTGTAACTGAAAAAGTAATTCCCAGTGACCGCTAGAGTAACAGAATGCATGAGACCAAGGATATGTAATGCGATTGGAGGATTGCAAATATGAATAGCACTTTTTACATAAATGCAATGAGAAAGATGTTACTAGTCATGCTTACTAGAGTTTAAAATGTGTCTAAATATATGCCAGGGAATCATGCATAAAGAATCAATCCGATAGAAGGTTAAAAGGCTAATGTTAGCATAATAGAACAACCAAATTTGTTCTAGGTGGGATTTAACCCTGGAACTACCGTGATACACTTCAACTAAAAACTAATTCCCGGAAATAAGGAAAGGGAGATTCGCATTACATTCAATAAGGGTAAGAAAACAAATTTACATGCTTTTCTGACAGCCAAAAATTGTTAGGTCCATGCCATCCCATACTTACTTCTTTTTCGGATTGCACAAATTTAATTTTAAAAAACTAACATAGTCACTGTAATGGATTTATTTTTAACCATTTGAGGTAACTAAGAGGTGCTGCACTTTTAGGTGTTCATGCAATTTGAGAATGCTAAAAGGATATACCACACAGCCTAAGTCACTATTCTAACTACTAAATGTGTTACAAAATGTGCTAAAATGCTATTTCATATGTTATATTTTGTGTTTTGTTTTATTACATGTTACGCTTGCATTCAGCCCGGATTTGAAAAAGGCGCCAATGAAACGCCGAAACACGTGTCATCCATATGGGCAGAACATATATCAAATAAATTAAGAAAATATACTTGAAGAAACTTGACTACGTACTTTTATTCATTTACACCAGAAATTTGGCGCAAAGAGGTGTAGGCACAAACAAACTACTGCTTAATATAGTTTAAAATTGCTTGTCTATTGTGCTTTCATGTGACGGTGTGGTGCTTTGTGGCTTTTGAAAGCATCCACTGTCTGTTCCAGCTGGGCCCTTCAGGCTTGTCTTGTGTATGTGTTTGCAGCTTGTGGACCTTGACTCACATATGCCACTCCTGCTTCCCTTATCCATGGGCTCGCAAGGATGGTTCGGTGTAACAGCTTATTACACAAGAGCTTTGGACTGTCATATCTGTGGCATGTCTGCTGCTGTGAAACTTGTGTTATCACCACTACTGGGGATGATAGGGGTGTTTTGACCACTGTTCTTCATTCGCTAGATGGGGGGTTTCATGATTGCTATGCATTGTGTAGTATGTTTCTCATCTTTACTGTACATGTGCTTGTTGCAATTCATGCCGTAGATAGTGTGTTCAACAGTTTGCCTGTGAAAGACGGACTGATGGTGTGATTTCTGATGTACGTCTCTGACATGGTCCAGTCATGAAATGCCTGAAGAGACACACACAGATGAATTTAAAGCATTAATCATGTGTTTCATGCCCTTTCTGCAGGGGGATGAGCCTCCAGACCACCTTTGCCAGCAGACATGGGCCATTGGACATCTGGAAGCTGGACACGTTTGGTGGTGCCGACATGCGCATGTGTGCGCAAGCAGAGGCACAGGGATTGCGCTCATACATCCGAAAACAGCTGACGTGTTTCAAGGGACTCTAGGCAAGGTGAGCAGCACAGGGGGGCCACAACGCAGCAGACCTTCCACCAGGCCAATTGCACATGCATGCTTAGTAGCAGCACTGACGGTGAACTTGGACAAATATTGGTGTTGAAGCGCACAATACATCTGAGATGCGTTGGCGGACTAATGGCTAGTTGATGGGAAAGTTGTCTGGGGCACCTGCAGGGCCAGTGGCACATACCCTCCGTTCCACCTTGGCCCATTGAGGCACTTGTATTAGCCATGTAGCATTCCAAGACAAGGAAAGAAGCAGCTCACAGGGACAGACAGCAAGGGACAGACTCGTGTGCAGTGCATTTCATTACCATGTAGAATTTGACACATGCACTACCTACTTTATTTGGGTCATGGTGGAACACGGCTTGTTCTGAAGTCATACCTTGCTATATGCGTCTGGCTGCTTACCCAGGGAACATTGCATGTTGTGTGATTCGTGACACATTGGTCTTCCATTTGCCACTCACCCACCGGCGCATGGCTTACTCCATTGACTGTGTATGAACCATCACAGGGGTAATGTTACGTATGGGTACGAAGCATCCACACCAGAATGTTTGTTTGTAGAGTAGTTTGTTACTTTGGGGCATATATGGTGGTGTGTTTGTGTGTTATGGGCACGCACAGATTAGTAAATGTGGCTCTCTTTGCAGCATTGAACTGCTCCTGTTACCGGACCTGAGAGTGTGCAGGCAGGAGGCCAGCACTCACCCCATAGATAAGTTTCTCTCTGTCTTCCATTTGAGTAATTTGTTACTATGTGCATGATGATCAAGTTTGGTGTACTTGTGTATGTGTTAATGTGAGTAGTACAGTTTTGTGCATTTCCTACTTTCCTGTGTCAATCCTACTCCCCTCTCCTGCCCCTCATTCCGGTTATCCAGTATAGCAATGCCTGCCCCGACTGCATATCCCTGACCCTCCTTCCCCACCAGGGTCTCAGAGGCCTGTGTGAGTTTGACCTTGCAGGCACCCAGACCACGGTGGGGGTGGTTGGTTCGTGCCACTCCTGAACCTGTACACGGGAGCTGTGACAGTACACATCAGTTCGTGGTGCATTATTCTGTGTTATGTACCATACATGGTACACATCCTGTTGTGACATTGTTTTACTGTGCTGCCTTTGTTGTTACGTCATTGTGGTAGTAATGGGCTTTGTGATGTACTGCTACTTCAAGTCATCTACTGGAAGCTCTTCTGGTTTGTTTTGCTGCCTGCAGGCTTTATCCTTGGCTTCTGTGTTGGCCTGCTTTGAGTTCTCTTTGATTTGGTGTTTTTGCAAGTCAAGGTGGCCTCTGAGGGTGCTGGACACTTTTTGCACACAAAGTGGGAGATGGTGACAAAGGGGAAGGGTGATCCTGTGGCCAGGTGAACTTCAAGCATGAAGCCTACATAACCAGGTGCAGTTGTCCAGTGGGTCATGGTGATTTGTGAGGGAGGGGGAGTGTTTTGTTGTTGACAGTTGCCTTGCCCTACAGTGTGATGCGCACCCCGACATTGTAATTGCGGTATCATATGTACACGATGTATTCTACTGATCAATGCCTGTTCATGTGTTGTGTTTACCTTTCAGGTGTGAGGGAATAGTTGTGGCTTGTCATGCTGGGGTGTACACATGGTGAATCTTCACATGTGATGTGTAGAGGAAACTGATGGTCACTTGATTGCACATGCATATATTGAGTGCATGTCCCTACTGACCCACACACTCGCACTATGATCCACTACATGTACAAATACCCTTCCATGTCCACATCTCCACTCTGTTTGCCTTCTGGTGCCCACTGTGTCCCTGCAGCACATGATCTATGACCAATTGTGGATCCTGTACATGTGTATTTTGCTTTTTGATGTGGTTTGACGCTTAGATGTGATGCTCAGGGTGTGCGTCACACACAATGGCTGTTCACTATGCTGTGCGCTGAGCAGTGTGTTGCAGGAGGTGGATACGGCACACAGAAGCTGCAGTGTTGATTTTGCAATGCACAATGTGCATGTAGGCAGGCATTCATTGTTATGTTACAACTACAACTGTTGGAATGCATTTGGGTATGACTTCTTTTGGGTGGGAGGTTGTTGGTCAGTCATTTCATCTGATTCAGGCATCATTGTCTGATGCCACTTTTCATTTTTCACATGTCAATGTGTACCTTATTGGTACTGTGATGCTGTATAGCTATTGCTTTCCATGTCCTGTTGTGGTTTGGGAGGGTTTGGGTGACATACCAGTGGTAGTAATGGCTGGGCTGTTTTGCAGGTCTGTGTGATTCACACATTGCATGTGTGCCTTCTGGTCACACAGGATTGCTTATGTTTAAGTAGCTAGGGATGCACACAATGTGGCACTTCCATGGCAACATTCTCAGGGTGGTAAGGTTGTGACAGTTGACTGTCTCTTTCTCATCATCGATTGTCACCTGGTATGTGCCAGGCCTGTGTGCACTCCGCAGCGGTGGGAGTTTAGGTGAAAAATGTGGCCACAAGCTGGGTCCGGGCATCCTCGCCACATGCCCTATCCCCTCCCATGGGCAGCGCCTGTGCCTGTGGTTGGGGATGTGGGGGCACCACCATGTCCACCGGTACACCCTGCCGTGATGCAACATTGTGCAGGATACATGCTGCCACAATGATCCTGCACACTACTGGGGGTGCATAGAGTAGCTGCCCGCCAGAGCGGTCAAGGGAGCGGAAGCGTGACTTGAGCACTCCGAATGTGCGCTCCACTATGGCCCTGGTTGCAATATGGGCTGTGTTGTATCTTACCTGGGGTGGTGTGTTGGGGTTCCGGATTGGCGTCATCATGTGGTTGCTCAGAGGGTAGGCACTGTCCCCTGGAGAGGTGATGATGGTCGCGATTATTGGGGTTTGTGTATTTGTGTGTGTGTGACATGCATGCATGTGCACTGTCATTTGTACTCACCTAGGAGCCATGTGTCACCATGCTGCCTAGCTTCCAGGGCCCGGCTCAGGGCAGATATTCTGTATATGAAACTGTCATGGGTGGAGCCAGGGTAGTTTGCATAGACAGAGGTGATTATTCCCTTTGCATGGCATACCACCTGCACGTTGATGGAATGCCAGTGCTTGCGGTTTCGGTAGATGTGCTCAGTGGCCCTAGATCGGCGTAGGGCCACATGGGTGCAATCTATGGTACCGAGCACTTTGGGGAAGTGTGCCACCCTGTAAAAGTCCTGGACAACGGCCTGCCTTTCTGCGGGTGTTCTGGGCATGTATATGTGCCTGCGGACTGAGGGGCTTGCTGTCATGATTGCCAAGACCTGGTGTAGGCAGCATGACTGTGTGGCCTGTGAGACCCCCCCACTATGGCAGTAGTCCGCTGAAATGACCCAGTGGCCAAAAAATGCAGGACATTGAGCACCTTCTGCAAGGGGCTCACTGCTTGGGAGCAGAGGGTGGGGGATGTAAGGTCATCTTCCCACTCCCTGACCAGGTCTAGGATGATACGAGGTGGAAACCTATACCTGCCGTAGACCTGGCGGTCAGGCATCCCAAAAAGGCTTGTCTGGGGTGAAAAAATGCGGGCCCTGGCTATTCTCCTCCTCCTGCGGTGTCCCACGATCAGTGCTGTGACAAATGGGGCATTCTTCATAGCTGTATATGCGTGTTTGTTGTTGGCGCGCACTTTTATACTGTGTGCGGGGACGCTTCCGCCTGCCTTCATGTGGCGGACGCGTTGACGCCTAAGTGCGTCTTTTGCCGTGCTCGGGTTTCCCGTATTCGAATCCATGAATACGGGTTGTTTGCGTGCGTGTGGGCATTCCGTGTAGTTCCCTGCAGTACTTCCCCAGTTACGCCTTCTTTTTCACGCGTTATTCCCCATTCCGTGTGTTACGCCCACTGTTCCGCCCACTTTTGTTTTGTGCGCCGCGCTATGTGCGCTTTCGCTGTGCGCGTAGCGCACGCCCTTTGATGACGTGTGCGCCCACGTGCGCCATGCATGGATTTGGCGCACAACCAGTGGAAAACACGTGCAGAGCCTTCCTTGAATCGCAAGCGTGCGCGTTCGCTTGCTTTCTCACGCTTGCGCCACCTTGCGCCTGCTTGCGCTGGGATTTTCGGCGCACGTTTGTTCAATGAATCGGCTCCTAAGTTTGGCGGTCCGGAAAGAGTACCGGTACGTTGCTACCGGCACCCTTATTTCTGGATCACCAAACTTGTAATGAAGCCCATTGGCTTAGCATTCACTTTCAGATATCATTTTTTAAAATAAGCTTCACATTTAATTAAATGAATCTATGACCACAAGCAGAATGATTAATTAGAAGCACTAATACTGTGACCAAAATAATTTGAATGCAGTATCGGACACATGTATAAATCAGACTGTAGATATTCGTAATTGTAGTATTTATGGGGGGGATGGGAGAACACATGCATGAGCTAAAAAATAATTGACTTACGTAATGTACATATACACAGATGTGGTCATTTACCAAATACGTGTATTATGACTGGATCAAAAGCAATCGCTTGAGGTCAGACTTTAGTATCTCCATCTGTTAATGTTGTCCTGCTTCTATAGCACTAAAGCCAAAGTGATTTCAATAAATAAGATGAGGTCAGTACAAAAGGGTACACGACATGATGAATGAAAGTCAAAATCTCTTGGTCATGTTTACAAATGATAAGTGTAACAGGTAAAAATCACAAGGAAAAAGAAACATAAAATGATATTCCAGTTATCTACTCTTTAAAAAAAATGCATTTGTAAAATGGCATGCCTTATTTTCAACAAGAGAGAGAGAGAGAGAGAGAGGAGGGAGGTAGGGGTGAGGGTAAGAGAGATTGACCTAAGTGCTGGAGAAGGAGAGCATAACCACCACTCTGAGTGAGGCGATGCCACCTAATGAATCAGGTAGGAGAATATGTGGCATCTCAGACTCTCAAGGAGTGCTGTAGGCGTGAGTGGGGCCATACATTCCCCGTGGTCTTGTCTGGACGGTCTAAGGGGGAGAGGAGCCTTGGTTGGCACCTATTAAAGGGGAGTGTGGAGACCTGTAGCCTCACAACATCTACTTCCTTCCACTCCAAATCGTCAAAGATGTGGACAAGACGTCTTCCAAGTCTGCCACTTCACCAGGATGTGGAATGAAGTTTTGCTCGGCGGCAGGTCTGCCTGCCAGACTTGTTCAATGGGCCACGACTTGGGCCTGCTATGTGGTGCTATTCTCATCTCCAGTCCCATTCTCACTTGTCTATTTAGCCCCCCTCCCATGGATCATTTTCCTTCCAATGTTGTAGATGGCTGAAGTAACCTACCCAACTCCTATTACCTGCCCTCAGCCGGCCATTCTAGTACATGCCTCCATTCTACTGCCCTCCCATTGTGCTTCCTTTGTGAAAAATCTAACCTCCTTGCATTGTGACTTTGAGTTTGTATGATCATGCTAATGTTAACCTTTGCGTCCCCTCCTTCAGCCCTTCTGCCCACATGATCCCATACATTTTCCAAGATGATGATTGTGATCTTCTTTGGCCAATAGAAAGTTGTGATATATGTCTGGGTCCATTCTGTAGGAATTCAAAAGAATAACCTAGTTTGCCCCCTCCCCACATCATTGTCCTTGCAGTCCTGATGCCTTTGTACTTGTGGGCTTCTGACAGCTCCACTCCTCAAAGCAGTTCTATTCCTCCCCAAGATTCTTGCTCTTGGGTTTCCTTCTTGATCCAATCCCTCATTCATCCTCATGGAACTGTGGTATTTTGCTGGTATTTTGCTGGTATTTTGCATCTTCAACACCATTTACACCTGATAACACTGGATCCCCTCCCACACCTGTCCTTTTCCACGTGTCCCTGCTTTTCTTGGCTTTCCACTGTTCCTCTGTCGGCCCACTCTTGTGCCCCACTTCGTGGCTCCATCCATAGTCCAAAAAGGTAAAGAGCCTCCCATCTTCTAAAGCCACTCTCTGTCCCCTACCTCTGGCCCAATGGCATGCAAGGGCACAGCAACCATTGCTATTGCTGTCTTCTAATTTGTAACTGATTTTAAGGACATCCTATAGGGGTTCAGTTGGAGGCCATTGAGGCCACTCGAAAGAGGAACACACACATCTGCCCTTCCTCCTGTTAACCTTTGCCTTTTCCAATGTTGCGGTATCATTTGACTTGGACTATGGGCACTTCTTTAAGTACCCTTTATGTGTCTTGTTCCTAGAAAGTAACATGAGGGTGGCGGGGGTGAACAAATGGGCATGCAGAGGTGTGAATGTACACTATGTCATGAGATCTCTTTACAATAGACTATGGAAATAAGAAATATGCATGAATACCCTCATTATGAATGTTAATCCAAATTACACCCAATCTAAGATTCCCCTTATCTGTCCTGATTAGATGTGTGTTTACTTGGTTTACTTGGAGACAAGCTTCCAAGTAGTCGACTACGTGATGATAAACCCCGCCCATGCCCTTAAAGCTTCCTCCCAGACTGTTTCCTTTCTAGCAAGCAGAGTGAGACGTCAGTAACCCCAATCTAACAGTCCTGAGAGGGGGGTTGAAGGGCTGTGAGGATTGGATTGAAGAAGCTTAGACTATTGGTGTCATACTGAGTACTTTTTGTAATCAGGCCATCACCCATCTAGCATATCCGTCCTAGCCTGAGTGGATAACAATGTAGCAAGCAGTTACACACTAACCGATTGCCATGAATAATCCAGCTCAACTAGATGCATTAATTAGTTAGACGTTTCTTAATTCATTTAGGGCACTGGTGTCTGCAAAGCTGACATGGAAGATCCACTGCATTAGGTCTCTCCCAGCTGCAACCTGTAGTGGGCCAAACATATATGGAGATACCATGTTGCTGCTTTACAAGGGCCCATGAGAGTGGGGAGCCTATGCATTATGAATATGATGTGGATGTGCGGTTGAGGATTTTGCCTGGACACCTGATAGCAGTGACGTTCCCACTGCCTTATACACTGTGTTTATGTTATCCAGTGCTGTTATGTTTCATTCCTTCCCTCCTGAGCTACATAACAAACAGCGACTGGAACTTGTGAATGATGTTCATTGTGAACAAAAAAAACATCCCTCCGTACAACTACACAGTGTACTCAATGTTCATCCGGTATTGAGCTATCCCAAAAATATATTGGCACAACAATATGTTCATTCAGGTGAAAAAGCTGAGGAGACTTTGGGAGTGAATTCTGGTGCTCACTACAAGTCTAACTTATCAAGACAGATCTTAACGTTTGGTGCTTAAATAAAGCCCCCAATTTACATTGTTGATGTAATTGTATTAGAAAACTAGCCTTTGCTGATAAGAGATACAGGAAGTCCCCCAATGGCCCTAACACAGGCTTTGTAGCACTTCTAAGACCAATGTGGGGAGGTTGCTGGACAGGGATGGTGTTCATTTTGGGAATACTGTAGGTAGAAAGCCTTCAGAAGTATGACTGCCACTTCACTGTCTGGGAAGTACTTGCAATATACCCTCAGAGCTAAAAGAGCTGTCAGGTGGACTTGCAAGGTTGTTTTATATCGACGTCTTTAAGAAAATACAGGATTATTTTGCTGTGCAGGATTCTGGCTGCAGCTTTCTCAGAGAATGGCGTGTTATGCTAGTTGTAGTGCACAGGCGTTCACCTGAAAGGGGTTTCTTGACACAGGGATCACTTGAATCATCAAAGTGACAGCCTGGTGTCCAGAGCCAGAAAAACTGTTTGCAACTAGCTTCAGGTTATCTTGGAAATAAACATGTTTTTTTTAAAATGCTCAATGGAAGGACATATGGTCAGTCAGTGTACCAACATCTAATAGAATGGTATTCCAAATTGTAGCCACTTACACAGGAAATGGTCTTTATCAATGGGGATCACTAGTTAGGCCTTCAGGTGCATATGTTATGCTATGTTAATTTGCATTTATATAGCGCCTTATGTACCATTGGTATGATCTCAAGGCGGTGGTAGGTTGAACGCCCTCGGGAACCGTAGTTCAAGTCAGTAGAGAGAGAGAGAGCCATAAGGTGCATGTGTGCACCGGATATGTGTGCAGCAGGTGTGGCACTCGTATGGTAGCTGCTTCTTAGCGGTAGGTGTGGTAGCTGGGAGATCAGGAGTATGTGTTCATTCTGGCAGGGTGATACCAGACTGATTCTTGCTCCGTTAGGCCTGAGGAGAATGCCTAGGCTGGCGGGTGTGCAGCCAGCTGTGTTTAGTTAGGATGATGGGGAGTATGTGGCAGGTGTTGGTATGAGAACAGCTATACCGAATGTACCATCGTATCGCTGTGTTCTAGTTGAGTGGTGGTGTACAGAATAGAGTAAGCGTGGTGATGTGATATGGTAGTTTTCAGTAGGTGCTTGAGATCGAGCGCTTTCATGCTCCATGCATTCCATGCACTCCAACCGATCCATGCACTCCAACCATTCCATGTATTCCAACCGATCCATGCACTTCAACCGATCCATGCACTTCAACCGATTCATGCACTTCAACCGATCCATGCACTCCAACTGATCCATGCACTCCAACCGATCCATGCACTCCAACCGTTCCCTGTATTCCAACCATTCTTGCACAATGTTCATTCCATGCCCTCTATTTGTTCCATGCATTCCATCCGTCGCATGTACACTCTTCATCCGCTCCACACTCTTCATCCGCTCCACCCACTTCATCTTTCTCCACCCACTTCATCATGTCATATCATAAAGTCATTGATGGCATACACTGTGTGGACCATTTCCAAAGAAGAGGGCCCTTCAGATGTATTGCTCATTGTTCCAAGTACAGAGCTATGAATGTGTCTCTTTCTTCTACCACGTGCAAGGCTGGAGATAGGTGCCCCCTATATCCAAGTTTTAGCAAGGTGCGAGCTGCCAAATTGTGTACACTGCAGTTTATTTATTGCAATTTTAGGCATCCCCAAGTAAACTGCTTTCCAGTAGACTGAACCACTCATTATGTGTGCATTTAGAAATTGAACGTTGTGTAGGAAGAAGAAATCGTCTAAGCCATGGTGGAATGTTTGTAGTGATCTGAAGTTCATGGATAAGTCAGTACATTAGAAATCCAAGATTATGCACCAGAAAAAGGGGTACCGAACATTCGCACAAGGCCTCTGGCCACATTTCTTGAGCCTAGGGCGAAGATAGAGGTTTACTCATCATTGGGTTGGCTTGATTATCTCCTTTCACCTGTAAATATATTTTTTTACTGCTGTCAGGAGGCCACAGATCAATACATCTGTTTTTAGAGTGAGTGAACTTTAGACGCTTGGAGTTCATCCTTTTTCTGAGATTTTCTATTCATCCATGGAAAGGCTCTGCTGTTGTACAGATTAGGTTGGCGAGAGGTGCCATACAAAGAGTAAATGAAGCTGGCTTAAGGACGGACCCCTGTGGTGCCCCCACAAAAATAGCGCTGGATCCTAACTCAGAGAAGGATAAATCAATCGCCTGAGTTGTCCCAGTTGGTAAAGTAGTAATCCAAGCCAAAGTTTTGTGACCTACAAACGGCCATCCCTCACCCTGAATCTTGGAGCTGCAAGGTCAGGACTTCATAGTAGAGACTCCAAACTGCGGCTATGCAAATTGTTGCATGAGACTGTACTCTTTCTCTGGTTTGCCATGAAAGCATCATCTGGCTGGTGTGACAAAGAATGTAGGGGATAGGAGTGGGGCAACCACCACATCTGGGGATCGCCTTCCAGCAGGTGTTGCAGACCCCAGAGGCAGTGAATGGTAATTACCCCTGGTCCCCATCCCTACCCCATTTGCAGGAAAACCTCTGTTCCTCTTGGAACCTTATTATGGCCCAGGAGTAATATACATGGAAATAATTATGCAGATAAGGAATAAAAGCAGCTAGCCGCTCACATATTGTCGCTGTGGGAGTTTGCACGCCACTTTGAGCCCATAGAAAATCTTGTTTCTCTAAAGGAAAAGAGCTACCAAGCCCAATTTGCATATACTACCCTCGACCTCAGCTTGTATCTCTGAGAATGAGAGACACCTACCACCGCCATGATAGTGAGACACATTCCACGTAGTTCCATGCTACATTAGAGGCAAAAATAGCAGAAACTCCTTTTATAGCAAATGGCAGACACAGGAATGCAAAAGGTGCACAGACTCCTGGCTGTAGCTGGCAGGCATGTGCCCAGCCTTCTGTATTCCTATCAACTACTGCCGCTCTGAACCTGCTGTACCAGAGAGCAGCTGCTACCTTGGGTACTCGCATCATCAAACAAAGTGTATTATTCTTTTGTGTGCAAAGATGAGGCTTACCTGACTGTCATCAAGACAGGAGAATCAGATGTCTGAGGGAACTGGCCTGGGCATTATGGTTGGGGGCATGATGGGTGCAGAGGTTGTCAATCAAATCACAGTCTACTCGGATGCCTGACTCCTGTATGGTACTCCTTCATCTATTCAAAATTGAACTTGAGAAGCAAGACAAGGGGGTCATGAATTTTGCCTGCACGTGAACAACACACAAGGATGAGGTGAAACATCTCGAGGGTTGTGGGTGTGATCGGAAACATCTTTGTTTGGCTTCCTCCTTTGCAGTAGGGGGCCTTTGCAAGATCATCACCCCATCCCACACATGTCCTTCGTAGTTGATTATACCTGATTTTAGGAGGTGAAGATTTGTTTTGGAGAAATTGTGTTATCTGGGATCAGATATACTGGAGGGGTTGAACAGTATTTCCTACCCCTCTTTCTCATACCACTTCAGAGGAGTTCCGGCGTCTCCTTTTAATCACCTTTTCACACCAAACCACAACATTATTTATTAGTACCCGGAACGGGGGAGCAATTAATGAGGTTTCTTGGATCGCGGGCTGATTCCCACAATCCAAGCCAGCGGTCCAAGCAACCTGACGGCTGCTTCCCCCACCCTCCCTTCCCTTTCCTACCAATTTCCCTCTTAATCCCCCCAGCACCACCTACCTGATTACGGTGGCGGCAGCCCGCGCCCCTACTGCTCTGTCTCCCTGCTGCTGGCTGCCATGGTAATGGTAGAGTCCTTCTATGGAGCCCTGCCTTACTGATCCATGGTGGCCATCTTAACAAAGTACTTTCTTTCAATGAACGGGACGCCACAAGGCATCTCGTTCATTGAAAAAAAATACATTTCTCTTAGAACCCCAGAATTCCTGATTGGCAACCTTGAGTGCTAATAGCAATAGTCACCTGGGCTGGAATGGATGGTAACAGCACCAGGCACCCTCATTAAAGGCCCTTGCTAGGCTCAGGCCGGTGACTTTTCAGCCCGGGGCGTTACCACCCATTCCAGCCAGTGGAACGGGTGATTATTGCTAAATTGGCATCAAGAGGTAGATCCCGAAGGTGGGCAGCCATGTCACTGCGTACTGTGAGACAGATATTGATCCCTCCATATTGCCCTATTGTTAGAGTACATTTCCCTTTTTCTGAGAAATTCTTTCCACCTGTGAGTCCCTCAGCACTTTTTGCTGGACCATTAGATGAATGACTAATTCTTTTGAGTGAGTGGGAACCTTTTTCCACACCCCCTCATTCTCTTACTCTGATCCTGGTAACCTGTTTTACCTCGTTTTGGTATTTCTTTTTGGAGTTATGCTTTCCTCCAACTTTTCTGGCATCAACCTTTTATACTGCAGTACACAGTACTTTCTGTGCAGTGTTCCTGGGAGCTCCTAGAGCTTCCACTTTAGTATTTATTTATTTTCCCTGGGTTCATTCTCAGTTGTCAAGGCAGAGGGATACATTTTATCCTACCTGTATTTTCTTTGCAAAATCAGCACACCCCACCTTATTTGGGGTGCTGAGTGGATTCAATGTCTCCCTTTTCTTGACTCTCCAGTAACCTTTTGGTTACTGTGACAAGCTCTCTGTTTAAGCTGGTGGCAGTGCACCTTTTTGTATGCCTTTTTGTGGACTTTTGCCACAGGCCATCTTCGCAGCTGTAGTAGGGGACACAAGGGTCACTATGGACCTAAAATGGTGGCTGTCTTTTTCTAAGTACTTATCAAGATGCCTTGTTCTTTGTTGTGTCTTCTTCTACATTTCTGGGTGGCGGAGGGCCCTTTGGTCTCTGTGTCTTTGCCGGGCTTCCCTTAGAAAGCTTGAGAAGGGTCTCCGAGTGACTTGCAGGACAGGAAGTGGGGGAGATGATGGAAACTGCTCTTGTCTTTGTTCTGCAGTGCGTCTGACTGAAATCAATTCAGACTGGGTGTCCACATTGGACAACCACCCCCCAAGTTTGAATGGTGCATGGGTCTTGATTGGTTGACTCAGGCGGTGTTCCTGTATAGATTATGAGGTCCTGGAGCTGAAACTCAGAGTTGATCACTGAAACAGAAGATTCTGAATAAGAAGCCTATAGAAGCACGCCACCAGCAACTTCCAGCAACCGCCAGAGCCTGCTGAGCAACCGCTGCTTCCCGATCTCAATCTCTAAGTGACTGGGAAGATCTGAACAGAATGACTTACTCGCTTGGACTGATCTGAAAAGAAAGACTTACCCGCTTGGACTGGTGGGCCTAACCAGTACCAAAACAAACTGCATTTTGTGGTACCCCTGAAAGAGCTGCGAACCCCACAAACTGCAATTCACCAATACCCGGGGACCTGTGCTGCATCGCTGTGCATCATCGACTGCAGCGCAAATTCCCACGGAACATTGTGGACATCCTTCTAAGCCTTCATTAACTTAAGCCAGCTCTCCAAATTCCTCCACCTGAGACGAGGACTGAGGAAAGGAAAAAAGCATATCCCTCAAACCTTTGTTGGCTACTGTCAGCCCTTTTCTTCCCTCCAAACTGTCACCCAGAAACACCACCTCAATACTGGGACGAGGAAGAGACCAACTAGGACGAAGAAGAGGGCTATGGAGGTAAACAGGTGAAACAACCAGACATGTCCATAATGGGTTTCGCCATGGCCAGGCAATTGGACTTAATGACCTAAAGCTGGGGTCACTTTAAATTCCTTATGGATATAAAAGTCCTTGCCACAGAAAACAAGGAGGTACGGGCTGGCGAGAAGGGAGAAAGAGATGCGGAGGCCGGCCGCAAGAGTTTCGGGAAGTCCTGCTACCCTCATTATCAGGTACGCGCAGCAGGAGCTGTGACTCTCCCAAGAACCCCAGCTGCTGCGGGAAACCAGGCGAGTGAGCAGTGCTCTCTGTGACTGCTGCGAAGGAAAGGTGAGGCTTGGGGAAGCCAGAAAGCTGAAGCAGGAGCTTTGAGAGGCCTATTGTGAAGGAAAACAAACAGAAGGAGCTGCTGTGTGTAATCGGAGAGTGGAAACCAGAGAAACACTCATACCGGGGAAGTCAGGGAATCTGTAACAAAGTCCTTTTGAATATCGAATGAAATGAAAGACTTTGCAAGTACTTTTGAATGCCGAACCAAGTACTTTTGAATACCGAACACACTGAAAATTATTGTAAGCACTTTTTGAATACCGCACAGAGTGAAAAGCCTTATTTGAGCACCCGTGAGTGTAGTGAAACCGAAGTGGTGCATGGTGCAGATACCAGAGGATGTATTGTCTAGGCGACATGTATTGGCAAAGCCAAGAGAATACCAAGAAGGGTATGAGATGAGAAACCAAGTATTTACTAAAGCTGAAAGAGTTCAAGGAACTGCAGGTTAAGAGGAAACCTGTTTTGGGAAGAGCCAGAGGAATACTTAAAAGTGGAACAAAGTGTATGGTAGCCAACCAATCCACGGTACAGTGTGAGAAGAGTGTGACACTGATGAAAGAACCAAGCTTCACTGTTAAAGGAAGGCAGTGGCCAATTGTTGATCGAAAGCAGTCAAGAAGGGGTATCGGTTGCGTGACCTGTAATGGGAGGAATGTGTGGTCCGGCAACTGTGGCTAGAGCGAGTGCCCCTGTGTATGGAATAGTCAATTAAAGTATGCATAATAAGCTTGTGTTTTGCAACAACCTCTTAAGGGATTTGAAGTCAAAAAGCAGAACTACCTGTGTGAACCAGTGAAAAGTACTGATGTCAAAAGAGTTTGGAAGTGTCCAAAGGAATTTAGTTATTTTGAAAAGCTGGAAGATTTGAACTCTTGGTGAAGGGAACCCCGATACATGGTGAACTGTTTTGAACTTGGGGAAGGGGGAGCTGATTACAAGCTAAGAGCTGGAAGAAGCTCTGAACTTTATTTTGAACACTATTCATTTTGATGCTAACATCCCTACAGATTGTATTCAGTTAGTTGTGAGGGCAAGAGTAGGTTTTGGACACAGACTGAAATTTGATTTGAACTTCCTGACACAGACTTTTCTTTAGGTAGGGAAGTCCCACCTTAACATAGGGCAAGTTAGGCCTTACTCCATACTGCCTTTTAAGTTAATAAAACTGTTGAGAACGAGTCTTGAACCTGTTGTCTGTGTCTAATTCATGGTGCTGTGAGAAAGGCACGTTGCTCAGAGGTAGACACAGACGCAAGCATACAAGTTTTTGAAAAACTTTATTTATAAAAATGGGGTTTGAAGAATGCCTAACTTGGCTTATTTCTAAATGGGCGTAGTCTTGACCATTAAAATAAAGAAGAAAGAATCGTCCAAAAGTCTGTCTGTCAAAAGTAAAGAATCTGCCTGTATAAAGCCTATGCTTGCCCTCAAGTTATAACTTAAAAATGTCTAGTGGATTGGATAAATATAAAAGTGTCTCAAAAGAATATTAGGGTGGTCATGGAGTTTGTTAGGAAAGACCTTTCCTTCCATCTTGATGGAACCCCCGAACTTTTAGCTTTTATTTTTGAATCTGACCTGTAGTTTTTGAAGTGCAGTGAAGCCTTAAGCTTCACTACACTGGTTTTTGCCCATATGTTATGGGGAAACTGACATGACCTTCAGCTTTACTGCGTTAACCGCGTTTGGCTACTAACTGTGGCTACTGGTCACAAGATTTTTCGCTTGTCCTTTTGTCATCTTGCTCTTTAGCTTTCTTCCTGGCCTGAGAGGCCCGGAAAATCCTTATAAGGACTTCCAGTGCCTGGGAAAGCAGAAGCTTTTGGCAGGCTACTGGAGGGCTGCATGTGTTTTCTGGCAGGATGTGGGCTGGGACTGTCTGTTCCCAATCCACAAACTGGTTTCAGTGTGTCTGAATGATATTCATGAGTTTTCCTGCCAGTGCTCATGACTGAACCACTGCTGGTGTGTGTGTGTGTGTGGGTTAGTCCAGTCTTTGGCTAATGAGGGCAGCCGCTCTTACATGGCTTATAAGATAATAAAAGGACCCCTGAATCCATTCTTCAGAGATCCTGGAGAAACCTGAAGGAGCCATGAATCCTATCCAGCTGCAAGACCTGCAAAGAAACTGGAGACCCGTCGGAAGAAAGCTTGCCTACCAACTTCTGATGCTGTCCCGGAGGAGCCCTGTCTTGCTGAATATCTTTAGCAGTCCTGCAAAGGAGCTCTGACCTTGGAGTGGAGGGAACATCCATTCCTGACATCTGGTTGGTACCCTACAAAGGAGAGCCTTTGGACGTGGCCCGGGACAGTCCTGTGGCTGACCAGCTCTGATTTTGGGCTACGTGCTGCTCACCATTCCGAGTTTTGAGCTGGACCTTGGAGGATCCTCAGCTGGCCCTATGAGACTAACCTCTGCGAAATGTCAGTGTCCTAGCATCAAGGGGACCTGAGATAGGAGGGAAAGTTTGACCGCGGTCGAAATGCTGCAGTGACCACCGTTCGAAATCACTTACCTGACCAGAGTCCAGTCCTGAAAGGGTTCCTGCTTAGCGTTTTGCCACATTCTTCTATCAAGAGTCCTTGCAACAGTGAAAGACACCAACTGGAGATCAGCTTGAAACTGCAACCTCTGCAAATCGAGGACTATGACTTTTGGTGGGAAAAGCAATCTCAGACCCTCTTCCTTTGTCCTGCCAACTCTGGGGAAGAATTGGAGTACGGGGGTGAGTTACAGAGCTTCTTACCTATCCTATACTCCCATTATAAGTCAATGGGCTTATAACAAACTTTTATTCTAACACTTTTAGCTTTGCCATTGCTTTCTTGCGCAAGACTTCTGAAGGTTGGGGATACTTCTATTAGCTAGTTTAACTTGTACTCTAACCATAAGAACCCTTCACTGGACCCCAGAGACCGTACCTGAATTTTATCCGACTTCAAAGATTCTGTGGAACTTTCATCTGAACTATTGGGCAAAAGGCCCCAGGCAATTTAGGGCTGGACAATTTCAGTTACGGATCATTCTCTGTGAACCTTGAGTGCATAGTACTATTCAAACCTTTCCTTTGCAGGAGTTTTTGATATGTATTATGCCAAATAACAAGTAAATGTATATATGTATCTATGTTTATTAGTATTGTATCACTGTACTTGCTAGTAGTCATTCATCTGTAGTGTGTTTTGGCCAATAAGTAATCCTTGTATTTTTATACATCCTGTCTAAGTGTAATCTGTGATTCCCATTGTGTGACCTCATTGTGGACCCGTTACAAGCTCACCAATTCTGAAGAACTTAGCCTAGACCGTCTGTCACTGCTGCCCAAACTGGTTTGGCTACAGTGCCTCAGAGATGTCCCTGCGACAATATAGGCTGGTCTTTTATACATCTGTCCACCAGGCCAGAGTATGGAATATAGTCCTAACCAAGTTTCCTCTCAATTCCCTTCCCCAAGCTTAAGTCACTCAGGATCTCCAAAAGTTCAATTAGTTCCAAACAGTTCACAAAAAGGCAGTTCAATAGTTTTCTTATTCCGCACATTTCATGTACTTCTTTCAGGCTTCCCTCACCTGACTCAATGCACTCTTGTATAACACAGTTCTGTTTTAACGATGTTCTCTTTCTCAGGCTTCCCTTGCCTGATTGAATGCTTCCTAGATTAACACAGTTCTACTTTAGCAATGTTCCTGGCTGGATCCTTACGACTTTACTCACCGGAGCTTAGAACCTCTTTACTCGTTACTTTCAACTCTTTAGTATTTTACATTACAATATGTTATTATCCTGGTACACAGGGTCCCCTTCCCCAGTCTTCCTGCTTTCCTCATGCTGTTTATGTCAAAAACTTTCAAAACAGCACAGCTTTACTTAATCACATGCCTGACCACTCCGACACTGTTGCATTCTGTTTTTGCTAGTCCTTATACTCTGTTAGTCTTTCCGCAAGCATGCGTTCTAGCACCACAACAAGTTCTACTCCCTTGTCTCTGTCTCAACATGTTCCTTTGCACCTCGACAAGTTCCACTTTCTTGTCAATTCATTTAATCACTCAGTTCTGTTTCATCCGATCCCTATCGGGATATTGATTCATTTAATATTCTCTTCCATAGCCTTTCCCATTGCCTTTCACTTCCATTTACTTTATTCAACTCTCTTTTCCCCTCAGCAATACTTTTTTTAACTTTCGCATTTCACAAAGTCTTTTGACAATGTTCCACAGGACCACTCTGTTCCTTTGTTTCACTACAGGTCAAAAACAATTGAAGCTTTCTTCAACGTGTCTGGCTTCTTAGGCGTCACCTTGCTTGCAACTTGGCAATCATTCGCGTTGTTACAAACCAGGCTCTCTCATCATTTTGAACTCATCCGCTGTACTTTAACAATGCGTCCTTCATGTCCTTCACGAGTCTTTTATCCAAGGTCAAAGTCTCCTTCCTTTGCTGTCCCAGGGAAATGAGCAATCTCTTGGCACAACGTGCAGAGAGATTAACCAGCTTCTCGGCTTCCTTTGATGAACCCTTTTGGCATCCTGGAGACACGGCTCCCTCGCCACGCTTTCTCCTACTTCAACCTGCAGCCTTGTAGCGTCTCCGCATCCCGTTCTCTCAGGCCTAGTTCTCAATAGCCTCTGCTCAGCTGCTCACCTTCTCACCTGCTCTGTTCCTCAAACTCCCCTTTGCCTTCCTGGCTGTCCGTGCTCCACCCTGCATCCCCAGCTCATTCAAAATGCTTTTTCTGGCTGCTTCTTCTATACTCTCAGCTAGAATTGATAGCCTTCAGGTGATTGTAGTCAGCTTCAAGTGCCTGACTCTGCCTGACATCATTAGTGGGATAACCTCGTGATGGAGTATAGGAAGTCTTTCCTTGCATCTTCCCAGTGTTGTTCCTATGGGTAATCTTCATTACTCTAGGTAGCTTTTTCCTCGTCTCAGTGCTTGGGCAAGCAAATGAGAAACAGGGGTTATGGGAGTCATAGTATTCCATTAGGACTGTGGGTAAATCGGGTAGGTAATTGTCCTGAAAGGGGGGAATAATTACATTGTTGTCTTGTCTTGTTGGGGTTGTATTGGAAAATAATATTGGGGAACAAGAGTGGGGGTTATAACATTTCCTAACAGGAAATGAGGAAGATGATATGTCAAGGTTAGGAATTGGAAAATAATTATACAATATAATGTTTTCTCCTTTTTCAGGTAATCAGTGAGACTTCTGTGAATGTTGTGGGAGATGGCTGGTAGTCTTCCCTAAAGACTAAGGGAAAGTAGGTTTAGTCAGTACTAGTGAATAAAGGTTTTATCTTGGCTCTTCTGGTTTCTCACCTTTGTTCTAGCTTGGGGAGTTTCCTGGATGTCTTCGAGGTCAACGGCACTGGAATAACAATATCCCATAAACCTTTCAGGGATGATATATACTCCCTGTGAGGAGAATGTGTTATACTGCATCTCACCTGAGGACATTTCCCCCTCTACTCCCAAGGACCCCTTATCCAGGTGATCCTCCCTCGCTTGTCCGCCCCCACGTTTGTTGTCCAAGTGTGATGGCCCTCCCCTGGCCACCTGGGTAAAGGATCCCCGGGCCTACATGGGAGAAACCCCTCGGGGGTCTCACATAGCCTTTACAATACACCATTTCAAAGATAGTTATCTTGGTGCTGTTTGTGTATAGCGGTTAGATTGGTTCCATAATCCTGAGTAAAGTGATCTATATTAAAATGTGGCTTTTCTCAAATATGCAAATCTCTATTTATGTGCTTGCCTGCCCTCCATGAAAGTTGGCAGATTGTAGGGACTGGATTTCTTTTTGTAGACAGAATAATCGATTAAACTGGTGAGATGTTTGTCTGCTTAGCTCTGTGTGTTGAATATCATATCTTGTTTTGTATAAATCCAACCATTTTAGTTTTGTTGTATTGAAAAGAAAAATCACCTTGGTTCAGGGTAGTTTTCTTCACACATTGCTCTCTTTACTGTGAATATGTCTATAAGAAAGTACCTGATATGTACATACATGTCTGTCTCAATGATTCTATGCATGTCTGTATCTTGTGTGACTGTGATACTACGTGATTATTTCTCGAATTACAGCCAGAAAGGGTTTCCTATCAATGCCACATTAGATTTCACTTATTTGACGAGTGATGGTTAAAAGTGCAACTGTTATCTAATATTACTGTATGTAATGAATCCAATGATATCATTACTCCTTTGCCAGCAGTGACCTCCCCCAATGCGGCCAGGGCAAGGCACCCACTACTTGATCCTGATTCTGTGGGTGGCTATATGAGGCAGGATCACATGGGTGAGACAACCTCATGGAGGAGTGGTGGTATCAGAGGTTGAGGCATGGTGCCCCCATTTCCCCTTGCTGAATTAATACCCCATTTGCAACACTCTAATGCTCTATTGTGTTTTTTCTCCTGCGCCCTCAAAGAGAGTGCTGAATCTCTCTCATTTCAATCTACAGACCAACTTTCAATCATTGACTCCACAATTTCTTAGAAAAATTCCTCCAATGTTTTCTTTAAAGTTATCTAAAAAGCACTACTATTCCCAGAAACACCTTGACACTGCGACAAAGAAGATGAGTGGAGTAATGCATAGCAGGAGAAATCCTGAGCCAGGCAATGGTCTAGTTGTTGAGAGCACACACCTGTGCCCGGGACATTTAAAACAGGACCACTAGAAACTATGGCAGACTGCTGGAGGGAGCGGGTTGCTTCTGTGTGTCCGACGGGTAGAGAGGAAGACGGCGGAGCCAAATAGCTCAAGTGCTGAGCAGCGGAAATCTGCGTAAGGAAAACTACTTGTGATGAGATTGCCAGAAGCCAGTGCAGGGCTCTTGGGCTTTTGGTAGTAGAAGAAAGCAGTGAGACATTTACCAGACAACCATGCGAAACAAAGAAGTCCAGCTGGAACCACGGACTCAGTGATGCAGGAAGCCAAGCTGCACGAGGAAGAAATACCCTGATGATTGTTATCGAGAGGCCATGAGAAGATCCATGAAGGCCTCGAAAAGCCAGTGAGTCCATACTGGGACAAATGGAACACCGGGGTGTGTTGGCGAGCATGCTGCATGCAAGTAATTGAATAAAATAGAAAGAAAGAAAGCCATTTTCTAAGTCTGAAAGAAAGTGTAAGTGCATCATTTGAAGAAGGGAACCTTTGAAGATTTTCCATATGTACGAAACATACACATAAGAGACAGTAACAAGTCAGCAAAGAACGGACAATAAGACTACAGTGGGAGATTACCAAGTGTGGAAGAGTGAGCAAAACAGTAACGAGGCAATACGCCATGTACCTAATGAATTAGCCATAATGGCTATTGTAGTGAATTGTCAAGAGTGGAAGTACAGACAAGTGCAGGAAAGTATACCAGGCAACTACAAGTGTATGAATCCAAGAGAGCAAATAAACCCTGGCAGAATAGTACACCAGGTATCCTGACAATTCAAAGAACGTTATGTGAGAGTTTTTGTATTGATAACTGGAAAATACAAGAACTGTCATGGTTAAGAATTATCTGTGCATTAAAGTAAAAGGGAATCATGATGTCTCCTTGACCATAATCCTCCTTTATAGACCTCCCCAGTCTTTACCTATGTTCGAGGAACAACTCCTCGCTCTTCTAAATGATCTTACTAAAGCCAACTCTCCCGCTATTGTGCTGGGAGATTTCAATGTATGGGACAATGAACATTCCGATAGTAAGGCCTTATCCTTATTATCTGCTCTCGAAATCCTCGGCTTCTCCCAACTCATAAAAACCCAAACCCACCAAAGCAGTCATACTCTTGACTGGATTTGGTCCTGTAATTTACCTCAGTATACATTGTCTATCTTTACCGTACGAGTAGAATCAGAGCTCCCTTGCTCTGCACGCAGGTTCCTGCCTGAGCAACTACAACTCCCAGTGGGGCTGTAGTCCAGAGGCATATTTAGTCCGTCCCTAGGTGTGAACGCACCGGCGTGAATGGGACTAGCCGGTCTGTGGCGGTATTTGAGTGCCCAGACTTGGCTACGTCTTATAGATTGTCCTTTGAGTATAGCGCTGCTGTATCCATGAAGTTCTATTGCTAAAATCCGTTTTATTTGCTATTTTTAATTTTTTTTATTAGATTGTTCCAGCATGTAGTATATTTCTTCTTGGTGGCGTATTTAGAAATACTGCCATATTCAAAAAGTTGTCGTATCCTTAATCTACATGTCACTTTAGCAAGAGCACAATCGTTCAAATTGTATTCCTCTGTATACTTTGTCTATCTTTACCGTGCAAGTAGAATCCGAGCCTCCTTGCTCTGCATGCACATTCCTGCCTGAGTAACTACAACTCACAGTGGGGCTGTTGTCCAGAGGCATATTTATTCCACCCCCAGGTGCGAACGTGCCAGCACGAACAGGACTAGCTGGTCTGTGGTGGTTCGCTGCGCTCCGGTGACTGCGGGGCTGCGCTTCTCGTCTGGTACTCTCAGATAAGGCACCATGAGTTGTACATCAATTTTAGCCTTAATAGCTGAAGAAAAGGCAGACTCCGTACAAAAATCATCACGTTTCAACGAAAATGCAGCTTGTGTCTGTATACGAGTAATACAAGAAATCCGAAAAAACCATTGATAGGCCAGTGGCAATACTAATCGTAGACTGAAATGCCTACTGTTGAACACACGTTCTCTTATAAAACATGCCCTGGAGGTATCTACATACATATCCTCACTGAATATTGATCTTTGTGCCCTCACAGAGACGTGCATGGAGCCATGAAGCAGCTGGACCTTCACTCGCACCGGCTATACCACAGGGATATAATATTATGTGCCAGGATAGACAAGAGAGGAAAGGAGGGGGTGTGGCAATGATCTATAAAGAAACCTTAGATCTATGGAGAGCTGACTCCATAAATATGGAGAGTTGTGATATTCTCCACATCAAAGTCAGAACGGACACTGAGAATACTACAAATATGATCCTCGTCTATCGATCCCCCTCCCCTATGCAGGACTTCACAAAACATATATGTGACTTACTCCTAGCCTTTTTAAAACCAAGCTCCAAAACCATACTTTGGGGGATTTTAATTACTGGTTATTAGATGAAAGTGACTCACAAGCTAAGTCCCTGAATGATGCTCTTATTGATCTTGGCTTCATTTAATTTGAGAAAAACCCCTACGCACATAAAGGGCAACATGCTTGACTGGATAGCAGGCCATAATGGGCCTCATTAGGACCCAGGCGGTAAGGGGTTTACGGCGGCGTAAACAGCGCCGACCCTTACCGCCTGATTCCGAGGTCCCTTAGCGCCATGGAGGATTTAACACCTGCTTTTAGCACCATAATTTACGGTGGCGTAATTAACGCCTTCCCCACTCCCATTATGCCCTATGGTGCAAAAATGGGAATGGGGAAGGGTAAATGGGTTAATGGGGACTTACCGCCCCGCCAACCTCGGAATGGGGCGGTAAGTCCGCCAAACACCATGGCGTAAACATAGTTTACGCCGTGGTGGTAAATGTACGACCCAGGCGGTAACTTACCGCCTGGGTCGTAATGAGGCCCAATGTCACACTAGCCAGCCAGAATGTTTGCCCTTGCCCCTGGTCCGACCACTTTTTCATTCATTTCGAAGCTGTGTCTGAAAAGAAGGTTATGAGGAAGAAAATGATCACTTACACAATACGATGTAGAAACCTAAAAAACCTTACACGAGAAGCACTTGACCCATGGCTTACCCCATTGTAACAGAACCTGAATGAATCCACCTCAGTAGATGAAATCACTCTATAAAAAGCTTTGAACGTACTAGCTCCATGGCGCAACAAGAAAGTAATACAAAGGGAGACTGACCATTGGTTTTCCTAAAACCTACGGCTACAAAGCCAAAAAGTGATAAAATGAAAGCACTTTATAACTGGAAAAGATCACTCACAGAACATGATAAAGAAAGGTATAAAACAACAATGAAAAGATTTAAGGCATCTGTTATCACAGCAAAGAAATCATACCTGGACGATCGTATATCCAAGGCACGTTCTCAACCAAGGGAACTTTTCAAAGTATTACAGGAGTTAGAAACCCCCAAGCAAGATAACACTGAGATAGTTATCAGAGACACTAACACGCTGATTCACAGAACATTTTCCTATGGCATTGAGCCATTATAAAACACTTCCATGAATCAGCCCCTAAATGGTGCAATCTAGTACAAGATGCCATGGACTCTAAATTAAAGAACATTAAGGATGGGATTCTATCTAAAAAAGCATTCACCCGGAAAGACTACAACATCTTAGATACTAAATGTAGAACATGGAAACCAGAAGAAAAATTCCCTTTCAAACCCATAAGTGAATCTGAGATGTCCCTGACTTTTGAAAAACTAAAACCAGTGAAGTGCAAAGGGGATGTTTGTCCGGCCGTGGCCATTAAGGCATGCTCATCCGTAATTATTTCAAAATTATGCAGATACGTGAATACATCTTTTAGGGACAGCTGTATCCCAAGAAGCATTAAAAATGTGTGGATCACACCCCTGTTGAAGAAACCTGGTGTTTGTTCGGGAGATCCCTTGAACTATCAAGTCCAGGCTACTTTATCACATGGACCAGGGAGAAAAACCATGCTCATGCTTCTTGATCTGTCCGCCGCCTTCGACCTGGTCGACCATGCTTTACTGGTTACCAGGTTGGAGGAGGTGGCAGGTTTCGCAACTTCAGCAGCGCAATGGGCTAAATCCTTTCTAAGTGAATGTCAGTGCAGGTTGAGCAGTGCTCTGGCAGATGCTAGCCCCAATGAGCTTGCTCAAGGAGTGCCACAGGGGGCTTGCCTGTCTCCAATGTTCTATAACATGTTTACAGTTCCTTTCCTCGATTTATTGGAAGGCAACAGTATTGAGCTTACCAACTACGCTGATAACACACAATGGGCCTCATTACGACTTTGGCCCTAGCCATGCCGCTATTGGCGGCATGGCTGCTGTCGAAATCGGGTCTGGGTCCGGGTTCCCAGAATGGGGAATTACCGGGCCATTCCGAATTCGGAGTGCCCGGTAATTCCTCCCTCCAGGAACACGGGCTGGGACCTTCCCCAATCCTATCCGAGCCCCATAGGGCTCAATGGGAATGGGAGAGGGTGCAAACAACAGGCCGATTACGAGCGGCCCGTTGTTTGCTCCCTCTTCCCCTCGCAGGACCCGATAGGGACACCTGGTTTGACCAGGCATTACTTACCGGGTCCCACGAGGGGAGCTTGTAATGAGGTGGAACGGGTTTAACGGGTCCGCCTCCTTTAGCGGAGCCTGTTAACCCGTTCCGCCTCAGTCGTAATGAGGCCCAATGTGTCATTCCCCTGACAGGCAACTTTGAAGAAGACAAGCTTAACATCAATAGGATTTATGGCCTAATACAAAGGTGGATGTGTATCAATAACCTCGCTCTAAACACCAGTAAAACAGAGCTGATGTTAGTCGCGACTGAAGCTAAAACTCACAAGATGGAGGTGGAATATGCCCAGCTCCAGATTGATGGTTGTATAATTAAAACTAAAAATAAGGTCAAGATCCTCGGGGTCTACCTTGACCGCAACTTGAATATGAAAGCCCAAGTCAGTAGCTTGGTCTCCTCGGCATCTTTGTATCTTAAACTACTGACCCACACGCATCCTTTTATTTCAAAAGAGAGTTGGGAAACATTAGAAAGAACATTGATGGGATCAGGAATTGACTACTGTAGTAGTCTCCTTACTGGTTTGCCAAAAACAGATGTCAATAGACTATAATTGGTGTAAAATAATGCGGTCACAGTTATTATGGACCGCAAGAAAAAGCACCACATATCTGATGCAAGAAGAGGCCTACATTGGCTTCCGATCAAAGACAGAATCTGTTTCCGGCTCATGCTGATTACATATAAATGCTTGCGAAGCACAGCACAAATTTATCTTAAGGATGCACTGGTTGTTAAATCTAATATGCATAATTTGAGATCAAACAACTCCTCTCAATTGAAAATTCCTGCTTGCAGATTGGCTCAGGTTAAGAAAGGAGCATTTTAAGCTGCATCTCCGGCAGCCAGGAACAGCCTTCCATTGAGCCTGAGAGAGGACCCCTCAACCACGATTTTTTGGAAAAGACTTAAGACCTTTCTATTTAATTAATCTGACTCACCCACTCTTAGAAGTAACGTAGCTGTTGGGCCTCCACTCGTGGCTGTGTGTTGTATTGTTGTCTTCTGGCGCACTTAAGCCTCCGGGACAGCGGCAGCGCTATAGAAATCAATAAAATAAAGTTAAGTCACACTTACATTAAGACATGTCCTTGGTCTGATCACCCATTAGTTAATGTCAAGACCTCACCACCTGCTGCCCCACTCAGATTTAATACTAATCCTCGGATTGAGGTTAAATGTAGGAATCTCAGAAAAATGGCCACCTGCAGAATTCACTGCTCTTTTAACAACCAATCTTGACTCTATAGAAACACCTATGACTTAGCATGCCACCTCTTCATAGCCATTAAGACCACTATGTACATCCTGGCTCCTGGAAGAATGAAGAAAATTAAAACTGAAATAATAAAATAATTGTGGTTTTCTGACATCATTAATTCAAGAAAAATTAAAAGAGCATTACAACGGGAATGGAGAAAAAATACTTGACCTTTTACATTAGGAAAATATAAAAAGGCTGCTCTAGCCTATAAGAATACTATCATTGAAACTAAAGCTAACAAAGCCAGTTTGTCCCCTAATTAATTATTTCAAATCCTCAAGGAATTGGAGAATCACACCTCTCCCTTCTCATCTATTACTAAAGATTCTACTTGGTGCCAATCAATTCAAGATTCATTGCCAAAACCTCTAGCCACCAATTGAATATTTCTAAGGAACTGAGTCGTCTTGCCACTAATGGAAAACGGACCCCTGTGAAACCTAAAATCTCTGATCACCCTATTTCATTAGTTCCTAAATTTGAATTCAAACACTGTACTGAGGGAGAAATTAATGACATTATTATGAGCCTTGAATTTACCACATGCTCAGGGGACCCTTGTCCTTCTAATATCCTGAAAGACTCTTTAACCGTGACTGTCCCATGGATTAACAAGCTAATAAATATGTCCTTCAGTGAAGGCATCCTGCCTAACTCCTTAAAAAACTCTTGAATCACCACGTTGCTTAAAAAGGACACATTAGATCCATCCGTAGCCAAACATTATCACCTTATAACCAGTGTGCCATATCTATTAAAAATCTTCGACAGAGTTGCCTATCTACAACTCCAAAATGTTGTGGAAGAGAATAAACTCTTGGGCATTCATCACTCTGGCTTCAGGACTCGGCATGGGACGGAGACAGCACTGTTAGACCTTAAATCCAACATTTCAAAGATCATAGAAAGGGGCCCTCTGGCCTTGCTTATGTTAGTGGACCTTTCTGCAACCTTTGATTTCATAGATCACAATCTCCTACATGAGAGGCTGCTTAACATCGCTAACTTTTCAGGAAAAGCAGCTGATTGGATTTCATCCTTTCTGAGTTCTAGAACCTCAAGAATAGATTTCAAGGATGCTGAAGCCACTCCTATACTATCTACGTGTGGAGTACCTCAGGGATCTTGTCTGCACTCAACCTTGTTTAATGTATATATTAGACAACTGCTTGATCTTCTTGATGACCTGGGTGTCCAATATGCTAATTATATGGATGACACTCAAGTCCTCTTCGAGCTATCAGGTACCCATGAAACTGACCTCAAAAATACAAATTTAGTTTATAATGAAATTCAAACTTAGATGGCCTATAATTCTTTAGCACTTAACACTGAGAAAACTGGCATTTTTATTGTTGACACAATTCCCCACTTGATGAATATTGACATTAGCTATTCCCATCTCTCTATCATGGGCAACAGTATCCCAGTGAGTTAATCAGTTAAAACTCTTGGTGTGATATTGGATTCTGAACTATCCATGAAACAACATGTTTCAAGTGTGCGTTCGTCTTGTGGATATATTATCAAGTTATTGTATCAAATTAAGCCATACCCATGCATTAAAAATAGGTCTCTTTTGGCCATGGCCCAAATCAATTCGCTGCTTGATCATTGTAGTAGCCTGCTTGTCGGCACCTCGCAATCTAATCTCGCTCGCCTGCAAACTACACAAAAGGGGGCTGTCAGGGCAGTATACGGTCTGGCCAAGAATGATCATTTATCTACCTACAGAAAAATGTTACATTGGCTTAGGGTCAAACAAAGAATTAGACACAAGTTACTCTCCCTGACCTACAAATGCCAGAATGCCGCCGCTCCTCTCTATCTTGAAAGAAGAATCTCTCGTGCTCAACCGGCTACAGCCTTGCGCTCTAATAATTCTCACTCACTATATCATCCTCGCTTTCACCTAAATCGGTCCGAGGTACCTGCTTCGAGGTTTGTGCTCCCCAGGAATGGAATACTCTTCCTCTTGTTTGTAAACTATCATTTTCACTCCTGGTCTTTAAAAAGCCCATCAAAACATTTCTCTTTAACTCTGCTGATTAGGTCCCTACTCTTTCTCTCTTAGCCTGATTTTCTCCTTCTGATCTACCTGTCCCTTTGTCTTGGTTTGTGCTCTGAGGACCTTGGGCGTGTAGCGCATTGAAGAATTAAAAATAAAATAAATAAAGGATCCAGGAGAAGGGAGACATCCTCTGGAATAAGGAACAATATCCTTAAATTACTTATTGCTTTACCCATTTGAAAATTTGAAAAACACTAAAGGCCAAAGACATTATCCCTGACACTTTAGAATTAATTTCCTTAGAATGTGAGGGTCAGAATTGTTCTTTGGACACCAGACAGTTTTGTTTTGGATATTCTGATGCTGACAGATCCTTAGTTTTGAGTTTAGGTAGGGAAACACCTCTAGTACAGGGGCAGCGAGGCATTTTCCCAACCTCTTTTTATTTATCAATAAAAGTCTTTAGCCAACATCATGTCTAACTTGTGTCTGAGTGTTATTCCTGGCTCCTCACATGCAGTTATCTTACCTTTGTCTGTGAGATAACACTCAATCTGGCTCTACGTTCCTGCAAAAATGGTTTCTGTGCAACTTTGAACAAAATAGTTCCCGAATTGTGCTTGACCATCCTAAAGTATTTCTATACAATCCTTATTTCTGGATTACCGCATATAATGTGTATACCCTAATATATTGCCTGATCTCACATTCAGCTTTTCCTCAAAATAGTTTATCTGCAACTTGCATCTGGGCTCTTTGCAACACTTCCCTTTGTTACCAACATACTTCCTAGGTACTCTGGTGCTCCAGTGTAGCTCTGTATTCCTGAGATGCTGTTTCAGATGTGTTCCAAGCATGCAACTGACTAGCTTTATGTGCTCCTATCCATCTCTGGTATTCATTATATAGCGTGTCTGTCATCTAGCGCCTAAAGTGTGTCTGTGCTATGAATTTGGAAGCATGTGATAATTTTGTTCTGAATATGCTCCTAGGTGTCTTTTTCAAATTCCACCTTTCGGTGTCGCAGAGATAATGTTGTAAAGTAAGCTTGTGCAAAGAGATGCATCTATACCCCTGACATACTGGGCCTCGTTATATGTGTGGTTGTATCCTGCCGGTAAATCTGGCGGGATAACACCAAACGGTAATACCGTTACCGGCACCTGGTCTGCTGGAATTATCGGCAGATTACAGGTGCCGGCAAGGATAGGTGTATTCTGCATTCCATGGAGTTCCATGTGACTCAGTTGGTGGATTGCCGGTATTACCAGCACCAGTAATAACGCTGCTGCTTTACTAGTGCTGTTACCAGCTGTTTTTTGCCGGTGGGGTGCCTGGCTTCCCTCCAGTTCTTGGCTGTAGGTAAATCAGGCAAGCCCACTGGCAAACTTGTAGTTTGCTGGTCCGGAACCGTGCCGGTAAACGTTATTACTGGCATGTTAATTCTGGACCGGTAAACCCATAATAATGCCCACTGCCTGATTGGTCATTGATATTCTTCCAAAATAGTTTTCTTTGCTGTCTAGTGATTGTTTGCAAGTCCCATGTGAAAACTTTCATCTAGCTAACCCTGACATTCTATTTGCTTTGATGCTAACATGCTGCTAAATAAGTTTCTGTGACATTCTTCTTCTGAAATAATACAAGTGTAACACGTTCTTTGTTACCATGCAATAAACGGGCGATAGCAGTCCCACTACCTAAGTGATTATCCTCACAACAAGCCTGTGTTCAGTGATGTCATCCATCAAATTGTTGATATTTCAATCAGTCAGCGTCACTGTGTGCCTTATTGCTACCTAAAGCACTCTCACAGAACCAGGACCCAGTCATCGTTTTCTCAAAGCCAGAAGGTTAATCCACAGATCACCACTAGCCTAGGCCTGTGAAGTTTCCCTCCATCGAATCTGCCCATCAGAGGCCTTGTTGGGGGTAGCAAGAGTTGCTCCGTGTAGCCCCCCTGTGAGGTGGGTTTGGTTAAAATCTCTGCAGCTGTCTTTCTCTTGCATGTGGACCCAATCTTCATCTTCTCTGTGTCGGAAGCTGTGTCAGAAGCTCTAGTCCCAGGGATCACCACTAGCTTAGGCCTGTGCAATTTGTAATTGAATGCGATTGTTACTATATCAGTTATCAATAAATAGCCTACATTATCATTAGAGGTTGATTTGCATCCTGCATGTTGCATGCTGTAACTATTTAACTATTAAAATAGATGATAAAAATGCTCAGGCTCTGCTTGAGTTTTAAGCCAGTGCTCTGCAAGATCATTGGCTGAGCCTACCTTCATCACAAGAATAACATTTTTGAAGAAACAAAATCTCCAATGCGCACTCATTTCTTTGAGCGAGTGAAGGCAGGCCAACAAAAGAGAGGGAGAAGGGCATAGGGGCGGTCACAGAGCAGTTTGGAAAGAAGTCAACAATGGAAATAGTGGGTAAGGAGTAAGGGAGATGGGCGGAAGTCAGAGGGAACAGGAGTTTGGTACGGTGGCATGAAATTCTATTGTTTGCTGAGTTGTAACACTAGCAGTGCAAGCTGAATGGTCTCCCGAAGTCCTCCTCTGAGAAATGCATTGTGCAGTGGATGTGTATATGAAAAGGATGGGTGAGGGTGACAGTAGAATTGGCCTGTTTGGGAATTTTAACAATGGCATTTGTATCTAGAGAACGGAAACAGGAAAATGGTGTAGAATGCGTAGACTGTTTGGGCAATGAAGATTCCCTCCAGTATTTCCTGTTTCTATGCCATTGCTTTTAGTTACATAGAGAACAATGCTGAATAAATATGAAGTAGACATCTAAACGATGCAGTTGTGTGGGTCTTCATTATACTCGGAAGTATTCTATGCTGTCTTTAGGCTCTCAGAAAGAGCTTTGCCCAGCAGAATGGGTTTGTTTGAGAAAAGTAACAAACTAGTAATGTGGGTTTAGATCTGACAGATTATTCAATTATTTAGGCTCCTTCTCCGATCAATGCGTTTTGTACTTTTTAGAACAACATTGGCTAATCCTTTCATAGTGGGTGGGAAAAACTAGAAAGAAGATCCAGGACTCTGCCCAATTATGTGGGTACATATTTTTAATGAATTGCCCTTAGGTTGATGATACGTGTTTCGGCCTTCCTCTGCCTTTCTCAAATCAGGGCTGTTAGATTCACAATTTATTCAAATCTGTATCCCTTTATGTGAGTCAAATTATAAATTACGTATCATTTCTTTTTATGAAAAGTTTATAATTTGCCAAAGAATGTTGCAGCTATGTCGCTTTGCTACTGGTGTCTTATTATCACAGATTGGGTGCAATGTCCCCCATTGCGCAACCAGAATGAGGGAGCTTTGGATTCCCAAGTACAACTCAGTTTCTTGTTTATGGTTAACACCAGTTTGACTTGATAATTATCTATGACTAATGATAAGTATATAATATGGGATTCTATTGGCTTACCGTCAATCCAGTGAACTGCGACTACACAAAAGCATCTATATAAGGGGAAATAGGGGTCTCCTACCCTCTTTCCACTGTTTGAATACACTCTACTAACATGGAAGAACAACACTACTATAACCATTGAATCTCGAGTCGCCGAACAGACCAGCTGTACCCATAAGCCTGACGTTGTGTATACTTTAATGCTTTTATAGCTTTTATATAATGGATAGTTTCATTTGATACGTTACTGATTTTTTTAGATGTGGTTATGTATTCTATTTTATAGTTACATGTATGCAAACGCCCTTGAAGTTTGATTATATTAAGAGGAAATAAAAATGGACATTTTGAGGTTTAGAGTATGGATTCTATATCATCGTAGTTCGTTTTTATGTAACCTTTGCAATCAAGTTTCAATATTGTATGTGGAGTCAGCTTTTAGAGAAAATGCTGACATTAAGCAAATTGACTTGGAATTGGGAGTGAGGTCAAATTAAGAAAGGAGAAGGTGTGATGTTATTAAGAACATATGCTTTACAACTTATAGTTGTGACATGTTGATAGCCACAGGTAACCTCTAGAGCTGTCATGCTGTTTGTGTTTTGAGAAACTGTGCTGGGCGGATATGTAGTGCTGTCTTCCGGTTTGCCACAGAGCACTCTTTCTGACCGATTACAGGGGGTGGGGGCTGTGTTTCCTTTTTCCTGAAGCTGCCCACACAAATGTGCTGAGTTAAAGCACATTTCATCACTGTGCGCTTCCCAGAACCTTCTGCTGCAACGCTGGTTGTCATTTTGACGGAATCACGTGTGTGTGCGCGTGTGCGTGACGGCAACATTCGCTGTTGTGCATGCGCAGTGAATAAAGAGGCAGCCTGTGCGGAGCAGAAGCCGCCGGGAACTCGTAACGAGCAGACTGGTGTCCGTGTGCTTATTAAGGTATGGGTGGACTGGACCTGCTCGCGGAGGGGACACACGGCTATATTAACCCTTTAACACTGGTGACGAGGACGCCGCTGAGTAGGGGAGACATCCTCCAATTCTATAACTGGTTTCAGGAGGGATATCTCGATGCCTACTAGGTGCGTTACCCGTGCAGTGCACTTTTGACCGCCATCTTGTGTTGCAGATGGTTGCAGCCCCTCACGGGGTGCTTGGGCGCCATCTTGGGGCAATTCTTTGAGCCTTCAAAGGCTAAACATGGACATTTTCTGTTGGTGCCACCAGGAGGGGCTAGGTGTCATGGTGCCTACCCCTGGGCATCAGGACCAAGCCCATCAGCTCCAGGAGCAGGCATCCAGATTCTTCTTAAAACTCCAACAGCCCCAGCTGGGGGCTGTTTGGGTTCAGTACTGCCGCCTTAGGCTCCAGGCTCATCATATAAATCAGTCCTTGCGCCATAGGCGCCAGGCTCATAGGCTTTACTTACCTGATGCAGACCATGCTGCAAGTGAGTCCAAGCCAACGTGAGGCCTGGATGGGACTATTTTATTACAGGGACTATTTTCTTACTCGGGTGTGGTTCTGGGGAACTTCTTACCTGGAACTACTTTGGAGTCTATTTAAACCACGCCCGAACAACAGCACACGCTTCGCGTTATTCTGCATCCATTGAATCTCGAGTCGCCGAACAGACCAGCTGTACCCATAAGCCTGACGTTGTGTATACTTTAATGCTTTTATAGCTTTTATATCATTGATAGTTTCATTTGATATGTTACTGATTTTTTTTAGATGTGGTTATGTATTCTATTTTATAGTTACATGTATGCAAACGCCCTTGAAGTTTGATTATATTATGAGGAAATAAAAATGGACGTTTTGAGGTTTAGAGTATGGATTCTATATCATCGTAGTTCGTTTTTATGTAACCTTTGCCATCAAGTTTCAATATTGTATGTGGAGTCAGCTTTTAGAGAAAATGCCGACATTAAGCAAATTGAATTGGAATTGGAAGTGAGGTCAAATTAAGAAAGGAGAAGGTGTGATGTTATTAAGAACATATGCTTTACAACTTATAGTTGTGACATGTTGATAGCCACAGGTAACCTCTAGAGCTGTCATGCTGTTTGTGTTTTGAGAAACTGTGCTGGGCGGATATGTAGTGCTGTCTTCCGGTTTGCCACAGAGCACTCTTTCTGACCGATTACAGGGGGGAGGGGGCTGTGTTTCCTTTTTCCTGAAGCTGCCCACACAAATGTGCTGAGTTAAAGCACATTTTATCACCGTGCGCTTCCCAGAACATTCTGCTGCGACGCTGGTTGTCATTCTGATGGAATCACGTGTGTGTGCGCGTGTGCGTGACGGCAACATTCGCTGTTGTGCATGCGCAGTGAATAAAGAGGCAGCCTGTGCGGAGCAGAAGCCGCCGGGAACTCGTAACGAGCAGACTGGTGTCCGTGTGCTTATTAAGGTATGGGTGGACTGGGCCTGCTCACGGAGGGGACACAGGGCTATATTAACCCTTTAACACTGGTGACGAGGACGCCGCTGAGTAGGGGAGACATCCTCCAATTCTATAACAGATTTCAGGAGGGTTATCTCGATGCCTACTAGGTGTGTTACCTGTGCAGTGCACTTTTGACGCCATCTTGTGTTGCAGACGGTTGCGGCCCCTCACGGGGTGCTTGGACCCCATCTTGGGGCAATTCTTTGAGCCTTCAAAGGCTAAACATGGACATTTGCTGTTGGTGCCACCAGGAGGGGCTAGCTGTCATGATGGTTACCCCCGGGCATCAGGACCAAGCCCATCAGCTCGGGAGCAGGCATCCAGATTCTTCTTAAAACCCCAACAGCCCCAGCTGGGGGCTGTTTGGGTTCAGTCCTGCCGCCTTAGGCGCAGGGCTCAGCATAGAAATTAGTCCTGGCGCCATAGGCGCCAGGCTCATAGACTTTACTTACCTGATGCAGACCATACTGCAAGTGAGTCCAAGCCAACGTGAGGCCTGGATGGGACAATTTTATTACAGGGACTATTTTCTTACTCGGGCGTGGTTCTGGAGAACTTCTTACCTGGAACTACTTTGGAGGCTATTTAAACCACCCCCGAACAGCAGCACACGCTTCGCGTTATTCTGCATCAAGCAGCGTAACGCTCACTGTGCCTGCAGTCAGCATCCAGTCTTCTGCCACGCCCACCTCGAATCTGGAACTCCTAAAACAAAGAGGAAAGAAAAGGACAAGGTTAGAAAACAAACTATTTTCGAATTCCTCACCTGACTCCGGATCCTTCTCGCCTCCGGACCTGGAAAGAACATAATTTCAGTACACGCCGCATCTCCAGCTGCAGCGCCGCACCATACTCACCAGTCCTCGCAGCATCTTTCGATTCAGCGCTGCCTCCATCATTTCTTCGCCGAACTCCGGCACCTGGGGGACAAAAGAAAACAAGATGAGCAGAGAAAACCAACAAATATAACTCTTATCTCCACAGACTTACCTGATTTACCACCGGAGGCATTATTCTATAACTCTCCACATCTTCATGTGCCGCACCTGCAAAGAGAGAGAAAATAACACGTTAAACACGTGCAACATTTACCGAACAGCGTCGGGTAATACAGACTCTTACCTGAGTGCCACCAGCTACCACAAGAGCACCTTCTCACAAACTCAGCTGCAAGACAAGGAAGGAAGGGGGGGAACAAGAGTGAACATCGGACATATTGAACTCTATGAACTTGATACTTACTGGTCCTCGCCAGGAACCTCAGAGTCATTACTCTCCGGAACTCTCCCACACCTTCAAACCAGTGAAGTAACTGGCATCAACGCGCCCCTGCAATCCATGCAGGATGGAGAGCTCATCTTTCAAGAGCATAAGGTGATATTGGTGAGAGGGCACTCTGGAGGTGATTAGTGGGAGGACTGTGGGGGTGCCATCACTTGAATCCACGGGTCGCTAAATCCATCTCTCCACTTGCAGGAGAATACTTCTACGGGTCAAGCAGACAAGATTAGGAGGGCCAGTCCAGTCTGTCATCTCTGCACTACGCATCACGTTGGTGGAGACCACAGCCGTCTGGGTCCGACCGACGCCCCTGTGGGAGCCAGGTGAGCGTAACAGAACGCAAAGCCTCTCTATAAATCCCCACCCGGGCGTTATGGAAACCTCAGAAACCGACCAACTGGACCAATTATTGGGGGAACTTAGGGCGGAAGTGCACTCCGCTCGCCAATAGACTAATGCCCTCAGGAGAGAACTGATTGTCTCGAAGGAGCGTACTGACGATCTGGCTAGGCAGCTGCTGCAAAACCAAGCAGGGCAAACACCTTTAACAGGACTCGGGGGGAATCCAACTCCTGTTTCATCGAGCAATCCTGTGCAAGTGGTTTTACCAGGGGCTATTCCTTTAGCTCCACCTGAACGCTTTGCTGGGGACCCAAAAAGGTTTGCCGTGTTTATGAACCAATGTCGCTTGCACTTTTTATGCAGACCTGGAGCTTTTCCAAATGACCAAGCCAAATTAGCTTTTGTATTATCATATTTGAGTGGCAGTGCAGCTGATTGGTCGATTCCACTAGTCAATCAGGATGACCCTCTTCTTTGGGACTTTCAGGGTATTCAAATGAGCATGGAAAGACTATTTGCTAGACATTCCCAGGGACAGGCCCTGGATAACGAACCTTTATCCCTACGACAAGGTAACCAGGATATGTTAACCTATATCGCAATCTTTAAAAGGTTGGTGGTGGAAACCGGATGGCCAGAGGTAAAACGAATTACACTATTTCATCGTAGACTTCGGGGAGAACTTAAAGATGTTTTGGCCCAAGTTGTGAACCCACCTCAGGATTGCGCAGAATATATGGACTTAGCGGTCCAGTTAGACCATCGACTTCAGAATAGAAAGGCTGACCGCGCTAAATTCGAGAATCGGGTATTGGTTAAACCAAACGTCACCCCAAAAGGAACAGATACAGCAGAACCTATGCAGATCGGGGGGTTAAGGGACCCTTAACTCAAAAGGAAAGAGAAAGGAGACAGAAGATGCAATTGTGTCTACACTGTGGGGCCTCAGGACATTTTCTACGGGATTGCCCCATAAAACCATCCAAGAAAATTGTCGGAGTCGCCGATAGAAATCAAACAGAACCTGATTCGGGAAATGACCACGCCCGACAAGCGTAGAGGTCCGCTTGCCGAGCTTGAAGAAGGACACTCAGACCTCGCACCTGATCATACCAATGGTCCTTATTGATCCAAGGCAGCCATAATGCATGCACGCAGTAAGGGCATACATTGATAGCGGGCTGTAGGAAACTATATGTACCACGAATTGGATTCTAGGATGAATCTACGTTTCTGCAAAAAAACCTCTTCGGATGTCATCACCACAGTTAATGGAACTGAAATTGCCTCTGGGCCTGTAACTCATTCCACCACAGAGATGACACTGTTGGGTCAAGATGGGCATCGAGAGACTATTGTGTTTGATTTAATCAAAGCCCTGCAGTTCCAAATAATACTGGGGATACCTTGGTTGGAAACACATAATCCTAGTATTGATTGGCGAGAGAAGAGAATAACCTTCCTGGATTGTGCACACACCTGTTACCCGGAAAAGACCTTGAACAAAGGCCTGGCCACAGTTGCTAATCCAGTCGTGCAGTTACCTCAGGAATATCAAGAATTCCAGGATGTTTTTCAAAAAGAACAGGCAAACACCTTACCACCTCACAGATCATACGATTGTCAAATCGACCTCATACCCGGTGCACAACCTCCATGCAGCAGGATCTACGCCCTTACGGAACCCGAAAACCTTCACCTACGACAATACTTGGACCAATACCTTGCTAATGGCTTTATTCGTCTATCCAAGTCCTCTGCATCCTCAGCTTTGTTCTTCGTGCCTGAAAAGGAAGGTGACCTCAGAACATGCATAGACTACCGCGCATTAAATCAGATCATGGTGAAGAACCGATACCCATTGCCTCTGATCCCCGAATTACTAGACCAAGTAAAGGATGCTTGCATCTACACTAAATTGGATCTCTGAGGGGCATATCATCTGGTACGTGTAAAGAAAGGCGACGAATGGAAGACTGCCTTTCGCACCAAGTACGGATTATTCAAATATCAGGTGATGCCCTTCGGGTTGTGCAATGCACCAGCAGCCTTCCAGTATTTTATGAACAATATCCTTCGTGAACTCATTGACGTCTGTGTTGTCGTATACATAGACGATATTCTAGTGTACTCCTCCTCAGAATCAGACCATGTTAAGCACGTGCGTGCAGTCCTTGAGAAACTACGCCAGCACAACTTATATGCAAAATTGGAAAAATGTGTTTTTCATACTACGGAAGTTGAATTCCTTGGATTTATCCGGACTCCAAAAGGAGTCCGAATAGACTCTCGAAAGGTGGACGCAATTCTCAAGTGACCATCACCCAGTTCAGTTAAAGGGGTACAAAGCATGCTCGGATTTGCTCATTTCTACCGCAGATTCATTCCGGATTTCTCATATGTTGTACACCCTATCACAGCACTTTTGCGAAAAAACAAACGCTTCTTGTGGACCGAAGAGGCTGAAAAGGCCTTCCAAGAGCTGAAAGCGAAATTCACGTCTGCAACTGTCTTAAAGCATCCCCGCCCTAAACTTCCATACATAGTTGAAACTGATGCATCCAGTTTAGCCATGGGAGCTGTCCTGTCCCAGAAGGATCCTGAAACCGGTCAACTTCACCCAGTAGCATTTTGGTCCAGAAAGTTCTCGCCACCCGAGTTAAACTATGCGGTTACCGATAAAGAGTTATTAGCCATCAAATCCGCCTTCAAGGATTGGCGGCATTATCTTCTCGGTGCCAGGCACACCATTACTGTAATCACCAATCACCGGAACTTGCAGTATTTAAAAACAGCCAAAGCCCAATCATCGCGCCAACTTCGATGGGCATTGTTCTTTGCCGAGTTCGATTTCGTGATCACTTATCGACCAGGCTGTAAAAATGGCACAGCAGATGCCCTATCCCGAATAGGGATAGGAGAAGCATATGCAAACCCGGAACCGGTGCCTATAATCTCAGAACAAAGAATTCTTGGCATAACCACTCTACAGACACTAGAGGATATTCATGTAAAAATCCAACAACTCTTCGATCCATCAGCCCTGCAGGACTGGGTAAAGAAAGGCCCGGACTACGCAGTCATCAAGGACCTACCTTATTAGCAAGGGCGACTATTTCTACCACACAAGGAACTACAAGAACTAGTCATCTCCAATTATCATGACACCCTGATGGAAGGGCACCCAGGTATCGCAAAAACTGAAGCTAAAATTAAGAGACAATTCTGGTGGCCTACCTGGCGAAAAGACGTAAAATCATTTGTGATGTCTTGTGGCATTTGCGCCCAAAACAAAAGTCAGAAGAAAAAACCAGCTGGCCTTTTACAACCTTTGGATATTCCACCTACACCATGGCACACCTTATCTTTAGACTTTATTACAGATCTACCTCCATGTAACAGATTTAACACCATTCTAGTTATTGTGGATCTTTTTTCCAAGATGGCCAACTTTATTCCTTTAAAGGGATTACCTTCTGCTTCAATCCTGGCCAAGGAGTTCCCCGAAAACATTGTTCGAATACACGGATTTCCTTCTGTATTGGTCTCTGACCGAGGTAGTCAATTCATTTCACATTTTTGGAAGAAATGTTGTCAATTGGCGCAAATCGACGTGAGGTTATCAACCAGTCACCATCCCCAGACCGATGGTCAGACAGAGAGGACCAACCAGACCCTTGAACAGTACCTACGTTGCATGCTACACCAGACCGAAAGTAATTGGAAAGATATTTTATGGATTTCCGAGTATGCATACAATAACTCTGTACATTCAGGACCTGGACAAAAGCCCCTTTTATACGATATATGGACATCACCCTCGAACCTCAGAACTAGATTCGCCTTAGCACCTAGAAATGCCCGCAGTTAGTCATTTGCACTCTACTATTACACAAGCCTTTAAGGAGGCAACATAACATTTGAACCAAGCAAAGGAGAAATATAAGAAAAATGCTGATCAACATAGAAGTGAAACTCCACAATACCAGATTGGGGATCAAGTTTGGCTGGCTACAAAACACATATCTCTGAAGGGAACTCAGACTTTTAACCCTAGATATTTGGGACCTTACACCATTAAGGCCATTATCAACCCGATGGCTGCCAAATTGGAATTACCCCCTAATATGCAAATTCATCCTGTCTTTCATGTTTCACTTTTAAAACCAGTTCAACCAGGAACAAGATTAACCAAACCACCCAACCCCATCTTGATAGGTGGAGAACCTGAATTCAAGGTAAAAAATATCCCGGACTCCAAGATGGTTAAATCAAAACTTTTTTATTTAATCGATTGGAAGGGCTACGGACCACAAGAAAGGTCATGGGAGCCTAGTGACCACGTTCATGCACCTCGGTTGGTGAAGAGATTCCATCGGAACTTCCCAGATAAACCAGGGCCAAGGGGAAGAACAACTTTAGGAGGGGCCTTGGGGGGGAGTGCTGTCATGATGCCTACCCCCGGGCATCAGGACCAAGCCCATCAGCTCTGGGAGCAGGCATCCAGATTCTTCTTAAAACCCCAACAGCCCCGGCTGGGGGCTGTTTGGGTTCAGTCCTGCCACCTTAGGCGCCAGGCTCATCATAGAAATCAGTCATAGACTTTACTTACCTGATGCAGACCATGCTGCAAGTGAGTCCAAGCCAACGTGAGGCATGGATGGGATTATTTTATTACAGGGACTATTTTCTTACTCGTGCCTGGTTCTGGGGAACTTCTTACCTGGAACTACTTTGGAGGCTATTTAAACCACACCCGAACAGCAGCACACGCTTCCCGTTATTCTGCATCCAGCAGCGTAACGCTCACCGTGCCTGCAGTCAGCATCCAGTCTTCTGCCACTCCCACCTCGAATCTGGAACTCCTAAAACAAAGAGGAAAGAAAAGGACAAGGTTAGAAAACGAACTATTTTCGAATTCCTCACCTGACTCCAGATCCATCTCGCCTCCGGACCTGGAAAGAACATCATTTCAGTATGCGCCGCATCTCCAGCTGCAGGGCCAGCCATACTCACCAGTCCTCGCAGCATCTTTCGGTTTGGCGCTGCCTCCATCATTTCTTCGCCGAACTCTGGCACCTGGGGGGCAAAAGAAAACAACAAGGTGAGCCGAGAAAACCAACAAATATAACTCTTATTACCATAGACTTACCTGATTTACCACCGGAGGCATTATGCTATAACTCTCCACATCTTCATGTGCCGCACCTGCAAAGAGAGAGAAAACAACACGTTAAACACGTGCAACATTTACCGAACAGCGCCGGGTAATACAGACTATTACCTGAATGCCACCAACTACCACGAGAGCACCTTCTCACGAACTCAGCTGCAAGACAAGGAAGGAAGGGGGGGAACAAGAGTGAACATCGGACATATTGAACTCTATGAACTTGATACTTACTGGTCCTCGCCAGGAACCTCAGAGTCAATACTCTCCGGAACTCTCCCACGCCTTCAAACCAGTGAAGTAACTGGCATCAATGCGCCCCTGCAATCCATGCAGGATGGAGAGCTCATCTTTCAAGAGCATAAGGTGAGATTGGTGAGAGGGCACTCCGGAGGTGATTAGTGGGAGGACTGTGGGGGGTGCCATCACTTGAATCCATGGGTGGCTAAATCCACCTCTCCACTTGCAGGAGAATACTTATACGGGTCAAGCAGACAAGATTAGGAGGGCCAGTCCAGTCTGTCATCTCTGCACTACGCATCACGTTGGTGGAGACCGCAGCCGTCTGGATCGGACCGACGCCCCTGTGGGAGCCAGGTGAGCGTAACACTGGGGGGCACTCAGACTTTGCTTTTCTAAGAAGCATGGAGCATATACTGGACATGTGACTGGGAAGACCCCAGGGTGGTGCACTTAGGGGCAGGTGGCTATTTTTCACTGGGTGCTTCTCTTGATTCCGTGTGGTTCCAACCTCCCTTGTACAGGGAAATGTTGCTACTCACTCATCCTTGCCACTCCCGCCAAGGAAGAGGGACACCCTACGCAGAGCCTTGAAGGTCACAGCTATGCCAGGACCTTCTTCAGACTCAAGAAGTCATCACCTCTGCAGACTTGCGGCCTCCACAAGTGTGAGAGGTGCCTGTGCGGTGCGCAGCCATGAGCAACCCTGCTGATGGTGCTCAAGGGGCAGTGGCACAGCCTCCAGTCACTGCACAGCCTCCAGTCAGGATGATGCCCAGACACCAAGGCACGCTGGCCCCCATGCCAGAATTTGATATGTCAGGCCCTCCATCGAAACTTGGCCCAAAGTGGCTGCTATGGATCAAGAATCTGGAAATGTATTTCAGGGCAACAGGGGAGACGGAAGATGATGCCAAGGAGGCGACTCTGCTGTATGCCGCAGGTTCCGAAGTTCAATACGTCTTCGAGTTGCTGAACATAATGGCTGTCACCTACCAGACTATTAAAGATGCCCTCAAGGAACATTTCCTACCCCTGGCCAACGAAGACTTTGATCGCTTTGTGATGTGCAGCGAGAAGCAACAGGAGGACGAGTAGCCAGATCATTTCTATGGGAGACTGCGTCACTTGGCCAGCACGTGCCAATGGGAAAACGAGGAGGGGATAGTCCGGAACCAGCTCATCCAGGGCTGTAGCTCAGGGAAGCTACAGCAATAGGTGCTAAGGGAACCAGGACTCGTGCTGAGGCAAATCCTCGACATGGGCAGGTTCTATGAACTGGCAGACAGCTGCGCCACCAGGATGAACGCTGCAGTCAAGTCGGTGAAGGGAGAAGAGGCCTATGCCATAGGACGGACAGCAAACATTGGCCCGTCACGACCAAGGTGGTCCCAGAAGAAGAGTGACTCACCACAGTAATGCCCAAAGTGTGGGTATGACCTTCAATAATCGAGCAGGTGTCCCGCAAAAGAGAGGGTGTATGGGCGCTGTGGGACCGCAGGACATTTTGCTAGAATGTGCCGGGCTGCAAATCCAGTGGCTATCCTGCGAGGCCCAAGTAGAGCTAGCAATGTGGGACAGCGCAAGCAGAGAAATGTGGGCGTAGTGGAACAGGAGTTCCAGGAGCAAGAGATTGGGGAGGAGGAAGAAGAGGATGAAGAGGTAATCTTCATATCCAACATTGACTCAAAATCCTAACCCTTTAACAGTCATGTAGGGTCTATGCCAAGGAAAGTGTGCTGTTTATCATTCTGAACGCTTTCTCATGGCGGCCATGAGACACCTGCACTGGATCTTCCTATGTAACTTGTTTTATGGCACTCACATATTATACATGTACTGCAAGTCTGGAATAGTGAACGAACCATACTGCTGTGATGGTTGTACTTCAGAGCTGTTTTGTGTCTGTGTTGCTACTGAAAGCGATGACTGGTGTTTTGTCCATTATTTGCCAGCAACCTTCGTCACAGACCTGATGTCAATTTTCACATTCCCTTTGTGCTTTTAATGTGTTCTGTTGTAGTTCCACTTAGAAGGCATGTGCCCTCCTCCCATCCATTTTGCAGAGTGTGCATAGTGGGAGGCAGGAATCCTTTCTTGGGAGTGCTGATTAAAATTGTTTATATGAACTGGGCCAGAGGGCACACAAAATGATCACTTTGAAAATAACCTCACGTCTTAAACTCAAGGCTCACTGTAAACACCTGCATAGATTCATAAAACTCTGTGTCTAAGTTTCCCCCAGCTCCTCTCCTGGTGGTGCAAAAGGGTACCCTCTCTGCCCCTTTGGTGTGTGAGCCTCATCCACGTGCACTGCCTGCCCCTTATTCACTATAAGGGACCCCAGCACGTCTCAAACATGTGCAGGGTGTAACTTTGTCGCCCCAGGGAAGGACCTGTGAGGCAGCTCACCACTGCCCACAGCCTATCTATATACCATCAGAGGACTGCTTTCCAAAACTATCAATATCCCGCTGGTGACCTTCAAAATGTGCTTTTTCTAGCCCCCAAATCCCACTCAGTAGGATCTCAGATACTGCCGCCTATACTCAAGATATTCGGTCAGTCGCACTTATTAGTGCAAAATATGTACACTAACACCCCTCCAGTGAAATATATTTCGAAGTTGGGTCTTTGAGCTTGCCTATGGTGTTCAAAGGCCACTTTTAACTCACTGAGCTATTCTGACGACATGTAGTTTCTTTTTGCCTGTAGTGCCTTTCTACTTCATTGTGTTTGCACTGTGGTGTGTGGGAAAAGGTATAAGGACAGGTGCTCTCCATCATGACCATTCAAATATACTTAAGCATACATACAACATTAATACTTAGCTGTGCATCTTCTACTGCAAAGCAGGGTTGGCCGGTTCAGTCGTGGCTCTGGTTTTTCTGCACTAACATGAATATTCATTTTTGTAATGTGCGTATTTGGGGACGTGTCATTGTTGTGTCGTGAACACTTATAACAGGTGGTGATGTTTGTGAGAAGAAGCACACTTCGTTATCTGTAGTGAAGGACCTTTTTGTGTGCAAGGGACGACTGCAGATCGACTCCTCTGTGGCTGTGTCAGCTCAGACTCTTCCCCCCCCTTTTCACTGCTAGCGTAATCCACAGGACCTACATGGCCTTCTATCACTCAGAGGTCCGCTAGGGTCATTTTGTGCACCCAAAGGTCAATAACTTCAGCGATAGCGACCCGCCACAAAATGTAGACTGCAGGTGCAGTCTCTAGCAATTCAATTAGGCTTCAGAATAAGAGTTCGTTTTGTCAATGCTGGTTTTTTACATGACATCGGTGCAAGTGACAGATATAAATCAAGTGGCTCAATGCACACATGATTAAGACATTGGGCCTCATTACGAGGAAGGCGGCCACGGTATGAACGGTGCCGGTAAGGGACCGGCACCGTTCATACCGGGCTGCCACATTATGGGTCCTGCAGCGGGTCCCGCTCTGGACGCCTGGTCAGACCAGACGTCCAGAGCGGAACCCGCTAGCAGTACAGGATCCTATGGAGGCTCAAATGGGAATGGGGACGTACCGGGTCCGGGTCCCGTGAAAGGGAATCACCGGGCTCCAAGGTAGGAATCGCCCGGTAAGTCCCCTTTTGTGGGACCCGGACCCAGACCTGAGTTTGGAGGTAGCCATGCCGCTAAAAACGGCATGGCTACCTCCAAACTCGTAATGATGCCTATTGTTATAACGCCAGTATTGTATTTACGGCTGAAATGAAGACACTCATTCTCAGCAGACTGCTTCAAAATAACACTGGGAAATCAAGGATTTATATTACTGCTTGCGAGAGCTAGCTCATAGAGTTCCCAGGAGGATGTATTTTGGGTGGGAATGACCATAGGAATTAGCATGGTCATTGGCAGCTAATGGGTGGATAAACACCCAAACAACACCCAAAGGCTGTGTGTCCCTCCTCACATGCCACATGCCATCTGTGCCCTATCTGTACTCCAATGGAATCATTTCAGCTTTTACCTGGCTCTTGAGTGCCACCTAATGGCCAAACTAAAACCCTTCAGGGTGGGTGATTTGAAGGTGAAATTGCTGTTTCCCTTTCATTAAGAGGTGCCATTCCTCCATACCTCCATTAAGTAAGGCGTGTTATCTCCATTGGCCAGAGGAAGGAACATGTGGTTTATTTTGGTGGGAGAGTGATGGCTCATCCTTTAAAACAACTGGTGGCTTCTGTAACGGTTTATTGAGAAGCCACCCTCAACACAGGGAGTCCCCACTCAAGTGGTTATTCAACACACTGTTTAACAGATTTTTTTTTAGCCCTATATCAGACACATATCATGCCCCTTGGATCCCTCTCCACTGAGCTAACAATGAGCCAAGAACCAGGCCGTTGTACGGGAAATATATTGTTATTTATTTAAATTAACATTAATAGAAATTAGCACGAAAATATCGAAAACACCACTTTATCCGTGGCACACAAGTGAGTTAAAAAGAAAACAGACACAATTCTTTCTGTAAATCTCATTTCACAAAATAATGACACTGATAAATAATATCATTTCACCCCAAACTTTTGGTTTAAACGAAACACAGTGATTTATCTCTTTGTTATTTCAGACCCCCCTTTTTTTAAGTTTATGTTTGGAAGTAAGACAGAGAAATGTGAATGTTTTGGGGAATTTGTGATTTCCGACCCTCTGTACTCATTACTGAAAAGCATGTGTTAAAGAAGCTGGATAAAAAGGTTGGACTGATTTAAGAACAAACACACCCATCTTCCTTAAAGAAGTCGGGTCAGCTCGACATCAAAGATTATCCAATTAAATTATAGGCTATAGTTTCAGCCTACACTGGGAAGTGAGCTTTGTTAATTTCGAATTTTAACAAAATTCACCCCGTAGTGTTCTGCCAAATGGGGAATGAATTGCATTCATATTTTTGGTTACGTAGGCTAAGGATTCAGGGCAAGCAGACACCCCCCCACCTTTTGGTTTTCCAGAGTTTAGTTCTACTTACATAGCAAGCCTCTGCTTTAAGGTTCTGGAAAGCCAGCTGCATCTCAGGACACTTTGGAAAGAAAGGGCAAGGGTCTGGTCACTCCACTCTCAAAGATGGCCTCCCGCTCTCCTACACAGGATTCAGTCAGCTTTGAGGCCTTCCTAGAAATGGACAGCTCCACCCAGGTGCACTCTGTCATGATCCCTAGCATGACCCCTAGCAGAACTAACAGAACACAGACATGTAGTGTAGGCAGGGCCTGGACACTAAGGGTTGCTGGCTGGCGTAAGTTACAGTGTGTCAATAGTGACCACTGCCACCACCAAAATGGCCCCCAGAGCCAGATGCCATACAGGAACAAGATGGCCCCAGGCAATCCTTATCAAAGTATCCTTGGTGGTCTTGTGGTGTTGGGTGCAGCCCAGGGCTATATAAGCCCTGCCCTGCGCCCCACCCAGTGCTTATCGTTTGCTCTGGCTGAAGATTGCAAGCAGCGTAACGCTTGCTCCTCACTGTGGACTCCACGTGCTACCCGGCTTCACTTGCAGTACCTTCGCTTACCTGATCAAGCCGATCCACGTAGAATACTCACTGTAGGGTTTCCGGATTCACAGAAGGGCCTCGTTCCATCGCAGCAGTCCACGTTCATTAGGAGACAAGGAAAAACATGCAGTCAGCTGTCAGTAGTATCCGAAGCATTCACAGCACGCCCCGGCTTCCCTGTTTACCTCTGATCGTATACCAGCAACATTCCAGGCATTTGACGCATCATGGGGTTCTTCCAGCATCAGCAGGCACGCCGAAAGCACTGCGCCGCAGGAAGCGTGAAAAAAAATGAAAGACACTGTGAACAACGCTCAACAAAGGAAGGGGCATTCAGATCTCCAAACCAACTATGATAGGACACCTTTACAACGCGCGTTGCACTACACAGTCTCTTTAAGCTTCTGGACAATGTTGTAGCTAAGGACATGAAACAAATGCGCTTGGACCCTGCTCTATAGCGCGCAAAGCAGGAACACTCATCACTGGCATCACGTGTACCGCAGTAGGTCTGGGCCACCACCTCAGTGAAGTAACTGGGAGACAGATGTCAATCTGATGTACTGCACATCGTTTGTGAATACAAGGTGAGCACATTCCCTGCATTGCCAGCCAGCCAGCATATCCAGGGGAGAGTTGGGGTGGTGGGGGGGAGCAGAAGACACAGTAGCTTACCCTCTTCTTGTTTGTTCACCTGTAGGTTCACCCAGAGGGCCCCGCACCAAAGCCACCCATCAAGGTCCTCCAACTCACTCCCAACCTTCCCGTACGCTGGGCAATTAGCCTTTCAGCAGAACAGTGGGAAGGGAGTGATTTGGATTAGCCTCATACCACCAGGAACCAAACAGCTGGCGATCCGGACCAGGCACTCCTGCAGGGCACCAGAGGTAAGCGTTACACACTCTCAGCAATCTACTCAATAATCCTTGCCCCTAGGATTGGACAGTTACTCCTCTCTCCACTCTCAACACTGCCTCTAAGTCAGGATTGGTTTGGTGGTTTGGAGCAACATATGGAAATTGCTATAATCGCCCCTTTGTTGTCTTTTCCACTTTTTGGCAAAAAACGAGTTCTTGATCACAACTTCATAATTTTACTAGCAACTGCCATACTAAACATATTTTCTGTTTTAGCTGATCATGGAGAATTAGATAAGCTGACCACCAAATCCGTACGATGTAGCATGGCCATGTGGCACAATTCTACCGTTTCAATAGAAAGCACAACAGTTATGAAGATGTAACTTGTTAAGCAAATCCCTAATTTCATTTTCCACCTTTTCACCAACACTCACATTTGGAACATGTTCAGATCATCCAGAAACCTAGTCTAACTGGCCATTACAGTTATTAGAGTCACAGGTAGATGCATTGTATATCCCCAAAATCGACAGGAAATTATATAAAAAATTGTACTAAAATGAAATCAACCCACAGTATGTCCTTTTAAATGTATTGTGAATGTTCATGTTCAGCAAATGGGAGGTCTGCTTCATCCAGCACAGCCATCTGTCTCCCTGGGCCAGCCTGTGGCCAGAGGTTTTTTATGAGTCTCTTTGAAGTTGGTAGTTTGCTCTTTGAAGTGGGTGCACCCATTTTCACACATATTAGTTGTGCTTCAGCCAAAGGTGAATTTCATTGACGTCCCTGCTTTCAAAGTTAGAAAGTCTGGAGGACACTGGGCCTTCAACACCATCAGCAGCACGATTTATTGTGGCGGTAAATAGATGGGAGATGTGACATCCAGGCTGGAAGTGGGAGTTTTCCTTTGTGAAGTTTTGACCACAGCCAGAAACAGGTTTTCCATGAAGACAAAGTAGCTCTTGAAATGTCACTGGAGTTGTGTAAGTAAAACATAATATACATTGCTTTTGTCAACCAACACATCATGTTTTGTTTTCCTGACATTTTTCTGTGAGCAATGATATTTATTTATTTCCACTTTGGATTTTTAAAGCGGTTTTCATTTGCACACACATGTGCAGGATGTTTTTGCATTCAATGTTTCTGTTTTCCATGTCACAGGGATCTTTGATTTCTCCTTCTTTTGTAAATTAAACTGCTGCTTGTCCATCCGTAATGACAGGTAGGCCCCTTTCCACATGGCTCTTTAACTTTACTTGAAAAATAAACGCAAAAGCCAGGCTGTTTTTATTTCAGTGTTTTAAATGCCTGACATTCATGTGAAAGGGACTTCTGTTTGGGGCCTTCAAATGCACCCCACACTTCTATTATTGGAGTTTGTTATGTATTTATTTAAAGTATTTTACTTGATGAAACCCTAGGCTTGTGCTTCTGTGCAAAGTGCTTAAAGCCACAGAGCATTCATTTGTTTCCACAGCGGTCAGACTTTGAGCCTTCCACAGTGTTGTGGTGAGCCTGGGCTTGTTGAAGGCCTACCTACAAAACACATGCAACAAAGCCCTTCTACTTACTTTCCTAGTGCCCCCGACAAAATTTGGGATGGGTTCTACGGCGGAAATCTAAATTTGCCAATTTTGCAACAGCTCCTTCAAAAGAATTTAATACAACATTGATTTATTTGGAGTCTTTCTTCAGTAATGTCATGGCTATCAAAAGGATTTATTTTTTAACATAACCCTGGACTTGTGCTTCTGGGCAGAGTGCTTAAGGACCCAGAGCATGTAATTGGCTCTGCATTGGTCTGACTTTTGAGTCTTCAAAAATGTCATGTTATGTTATGTTATCTTGCATTTGCATAGCACTTCTTGCCATAGTTTATGTTGTTAATGCTCTTTTGCCTGTCCGAGAGGAAAAGGACGAGTATAATAGAACATTCTGCAGTGTTAGGGATGAGTGAAGTCAGGTGGACAGTTGGGATGAGGGCGAGGGATAGATAAGACACCCAGGAAGGCATGACAAGGAAAAGGTGGAGGAGCTATGTGTACAATTGGACCGAATCCATCATGGGTCTAAATGTATTCTGTGAGGCAGAGCGCCGAAAGGAGAGTTAGCTGCAAACGGGGTGTTCGCTGCACCAGGGGGTTTGTCTGAAATGTAATCGCTGCATGTTGTTCCTGGGCATATTGAAGCCATGCCTAGGAAAACACAGACAGCAAAGTATCAAATCACAACCACCATGCAACACATTCATTCTATAATGTTGTTTATTTGTTAGTCTTTTTCTTTTACTCTTTAACGTTTAAAGATCACAAAACGTTTGCCCATAGCACTTCTTCTATAAGCTTACCCTTCCCAGAAATACCTTAGGAAAATCTCAACCAAAAAAAAGATTTTGACCTTAGAAGCTAACAAGGTGTGCAAGGGAGTTGTGCATCCACAATTAAAAAAATAAAAATAAAATGTGTAAATGTGCTACTTATCTGGTCAGTGATGCATACTTATTTTCCTGATATATATCTGCCATCTTGAATGATGTCTTGTGACGTTAGGGCGTGACACAAAGGTGTGCTTTTTACACATTTGATAGCAACACAATGCAAAAAAAAACTAGATGTTCTGAGCTACAACATTTTGCAGCAAAACAACGAAAATGGGCATGCAATGAGTGGTTTCTTATAAAAACTTCACAGGGTTAATCATGCAACAAGTTCCTTTCACAAGTGATAAACGACACTGTAATTAATATAAGTGCCAAACAACTGTCGACGAGTAGGTTCCACGTGCGCTTTCATGTGCCTTTAAACAATCCATTTATTTCTCAAGTGACCTTCAATGATTTGTCTGCTGGCATAGATATTTTCAGCGAAAAATTACTCTTTTGCAAATCCAAAAACGACGCTTCTATCTATTAATTAAGGGTGCAGCCTTCAATATACCACATGCGCATAACCCTTTTGTGAGAAAAAAAACCTCACAGTGCTTTGAGCAGGTTTGTTCCCAGCAGCGTTTGTTTGGTACCACTGTGCAGAACAATGTAAGAATCTGATGATTGCCTTGCCTGTAAAGTCCATGATATCTTTTCCTTTTCCTGCTCACATTCTATCGCCAGAATATCCTCTCTCTATACACACTTCCATTTAAGAAGCACGCTTTGCCCTTCAGCCAGTCGGTTGGCACCCGTGTTTTCAGTCCTCTGTGCCACACGGATGACTAGAGTGTGCATGCACACGATGGGTGATCTATTCCTTTAAACGCACAGTAAATATTAGGATTCCGACAGCATACTGCTGCATTGCATGGCCGCAGTTGAACTTTTAGCAGCCGTCCGGGAAGGATGGATGAACATGCAGTAGTTCTCACATCATATAATATAAGTTTAATTTCATTTCATTTATTTATACAGCGCCGGCGGGCCCAAAGGCGTAAGGGCACTAGTGTAATTGTAAGTATAGTGTAGTGTAATTGTAAGTGTAAATGATCTTGAGTCATTCTGACAAATGTCTGATTAAGCCACAACACAAGTGTTAAGCCGCCATCTTTGTATAGGGATTTGTTTACTGACGACATGCCTTATTTCAAATTGGCTAATGGAGGAAATCAGTTATAAAACAGCCAGTGCCTTTCTTGCCTGATTTGCTGCTGAAGAACCCCTCCCCCGAAAGATGTGCTTCACAGTTGTGCTCAAGCTCTCTCCAAGCACATGCATCTGCCCCGCAGCTCCCTGGGTAGGTTTGCACTGTATAAATCCCATTCACTCTGCCTGAAGCACTTAAGGAAGTGTAGAAGTGAGCGGCAAAGAGCTCATCGGTGGTTCGGCAGAGTAAGTGGCAACTGCTTTTGAATGCTGGTAAAGAAAACACGTTTGTTTGTTAGCTTTTCCCTGAGCTGACATAAGGTGAAAGAATTGAAGATGTCATTGTGAACGTGGATGAGTCTCATCTCTTTTCCTCTAAAAATGTCCCTGTAACAAAAAAAGGAACAGTAACTCTAAGAGAAAGAAATCTAAAAATCAAGCTGCACCAAAGCTCAATTCTAGTAATTCTTCCCTAAAGCACTTAAGGCAGCTTCCTGAAAAGGATAGTATTATTGACTTAAATAGCCAGAGTTCTGCTTCGAAGAATTCTACGATAACGTCTCAAGGGACAGGCAACCACTTGGCAGGGGCAGGGAATCACAAGAATGGAAGTATAGCCACCTCTCCTGAATGTATTATTGTTGCAGTCAACCAGTCCAATGCCCACGACTATTGATGTGTGCACAGATCCTGAGACAATTGTGATCTCTACACAGGAGCAGACATCTAGTAGAGTGAATGGTCCTTTTTCCAAACACACCCCCTTTTCCTCTTCCAGACCTATTTCTTCTCTACTAAGGGCTCAGCCGTCTAAAATAACTTATTTTTTAGACCCGGCCCAGAAACAATCTGGGCCCGTTATGCCAGCCATCCTAGACACGCATAGTCAAGGGACAGGTAACAACACTACAATGAGTGTTGCTGAGAGGGTGAACCCTATAGTTGATCTGAAAACTTGTGCCTCCAGACAAGTAATCCCAACAGTGCGCCCTCCCATGATCCAGACGACTGCACATCCACAGACGCAGATTGTTGATCAAGATGAATCTAGTCCCTTGAAGTCCATAGGTTGGGAGATAAACATGGAAATGAATGGTTTGATAACATTGACCAGGTCAAGGGCCCTAGATATATTTAAACGTAGTCTCCGATTACATTCAGAAGAGATAGATTCAACCTCACTTCCTCTAGAGAACATCAACCGTATGGTATTTCATTTTCATTCTGAGATTGTTGCAAACATGGTACGGGGTCAGAGGGCCATTCTTTGGGGTATGATCTTTTTAAAGTTAAAATCAGAGGAAGTTAAATCTTTTCTGTTGTTTGCATCTACATGACAAAAGTCCCCTCAAATGATCAATTCTAGCGACATTTGCTGCATATCACATGCTTTGCCAAAGATACAATCTATTCCTCTGTCTAACGAGGTCCAGGACTGGTCATGGACAGCGGCTGCCCTTAAATTTTTTACAGCGCTGAGACAAGGTCTGAATCAACCCTAATCCCAGTACAATTACGATTCTATCAGGGAATGCGTATGGCCTACAAACCTGAAGAGATTGTGGAATGGCTCTATGTATCTGAGGAATTGTAACATCCTTTTTTTTCAGGAAACTATGTTGACTGCTAAGTTTGATCTAACAGGATATTCTACCAATACCTTACCGGCCACTTGAGCAGAGGCGGGCCACCCCAGTGGAGGTTTGGTTATAGGCATTAATATTACTTTAAACTTAGCGTTGGCTCTTTGGTTCACTTCAAATGGAGTTTTGGCGGTGCAGATTAGTTTTCCTGCAACAAAGCATGAACTCTTGTAAATGTACATTAACTCATCATATCAGACTCCGAAAGAACTTATTTGATACTTGGTTATTGAAAGGACATGAGCATTCAATGATTGTGGGGGGGGGGGGATTTTAATGCTAATTATGCCTAAGGTCGCAAATACAATGACACACGCATTCCACATTCCATGCAAACTAGTCTTATAAGGGGTCTTAGTTGGGACTCGTTTATGACCAATTGGGATTTGTCACAGCTTGACTGACTTACCTGCTTATAATTCATCTCACCTTTTTACTTGGAAAAGGGTTATGACAACATCTTAGATTGATTCTTTTTTTGTTTCACCTCACTTAAAATCTTTGAGCAGAAATTTGTGTTTTTACAACCCACGTATCGGTGATCGTTTGATGATTTATTATAATCTTCTATTGAATCTTTCTACCCACAATGTGTGTCCTGTCCTGTTTCCAGTGGTTCCTGACAGAAATTGTCTTACATGTAGATGGGACAATACTATGTATAAAAAGTTTGTGGGCAGTCTCTTTGAGAGGCTTGCACCCTCACTTGATGCACATCATACTGATGAGACGTGACATGGATAGCCATGCGCATCTAGTGGGGTTCGACCATCTAGAAGCAACCATCGTCAAATGTCTTTGAAATCTGTCCTTTGAACATGATGACTTCAGCAAAAAGAGTTATCCCATTTACTTTGATACAAAAGTTGCGCTTTCGAAGTGAGACAAGTGTAAAAACATCATGGGCCCCATTAGGATTTTGGAGGTAACCATGGCGCTGGCTGCCTCCAAATCCTTACCGACTCTGCCCTGGTGAATGGAGTTATTACTGCCCCATTCCAAGGTTGTCGGGAGCGGTAATTCCCCATTCACCAGGGCCCTTCCCAATTCCCATTTGAGCCCCCATAGGGCTCAATGGGAATGGGGAAGGCGCTAATAACGGTACCGCAAATTGCGGTACCGTTAGTAGTACCAAAGTCCCTTTGCGGGTTCCATCCTTAACGTCTGGTAAAACCAGGTAAAACCAGGCGTTAAGGGAGGACCCGCAAAGGGAACTCATAATAGGGTGGTAAGGGATTACCGGTACCGGTGCCCTTATCGGTACCGGTAATCCTTTACCGCCCACCTCGTAATGAGGCCCCAAGACTCTAAGGGAAAGGGGTCTTCATGCGGCTGATTATCAAAACGCAAAAAAGCAAATCTGTCAATAGCACAGCACAAAAACCTTGTAAAATCTATAAAATATGATATTTTTATGAGGGATAATCAAACAATATTGCAAATTCTTATACCTTCTGACTTCATGCAATTTCGGGCCCATTTGAATAACATCTTGGGTACTAAGGTCCACAGGATTGGGGATGTTATAGCAGAGACTATGGGCCTCATTACACGGATGGCGGTAGGGATTTACCGGTACCGGTAATATACCGGTACCGGTAAATCCCTACCGCCTTACTACGAGGTCCCTTTGCGGTTTGGGGGATTTAACGCCTGCTTTTTGCAGGCGTTAAAATCCAACCCGCTAAGGGACCTTGGAGCTAATTACGGCACTGCAAAATTGCGGTGCCGTAATTAGCGCCTTCCCCATTCCCATAGAGCCCTATGGGGCAGAAATGGGAATGGGGAAGGGCAATAGCGGAAGGGGGATTTACCGCCCCTCCAACCTTGGAATGGGGCGGTAAATCCCCTTTCCGCCAAGGCGGTGCCGGTATTTTACCAGCATTAGCCATGGCGCTAATCGCGCCATGGCTCACCGCCTACCGTGTAATGAGGCCCTATGTCAAATGGACGTTCTCTCCGGAGTACTCCAGCTTCTTTGCGGGGCTGGAAGACCAGAACCATTAAAGGTGGTCCACCTATAAGGCGGCCATCTAGAAGCACTTTTCCGCCGACAGAAACCTTGGGAAGACTCACAAAGCGGCCTAGAAACTGCAGTGCCAAGAGGATCAAGCCCCAAGAGAATTTGTGCAGGAGCTTAAACGCACCTTTGCGCAATCTACCAGTCAGGTTCGCACGAATAGTAGAGAATTTATAACCACCTATTTTCACACGCTCTCAAAATATATAATGACCCAGATGGTAAGGGATTTTCACGACAACAGGACCATGGACTGGTTAATAGAGCAGGCTATCCAGATCTATGGGGTCCTTAAACCTACACAAAGCAAAAACCAAACAAAAAACCCCAAACCAACCAACACCCCCACTAAGGTGGCGGAGGTGAAGGTCGCCCCCATTTTGGACCTAGAAATGGGGGGCCTAAAAATACACCTTCTCAAAACCAGCAAAATCAGAGGCAAAGAAGGCCATCTGATCAATCAGCAGCAGGTGGTGGTCAGGTAGGGATCCCCACCAACGTGACCTCTAACTCTGCTAATTATTTTAGTCCCAGGTATAAGGGCAACAGACCTATCTTGGGGTACGTATGCACTCACCCAGCCGAAGAGGGGTAGGGGGTCCAATCCGGTGAGTACTGCCCCAGGAAACTTCCCTCCCAACTTCCCTGAGAAGGGCAGTCATCCTCCAAATCCTGGGTTAAGATTCTTCCCCCGGTACATTCCAAACTCCAACCTGCAAGACAACCTTCCTTTCTCTCCCCCTCTTTCAGGAGTCCAGACCAGCCAATCTGGGAGAGGGGAGGCCAATGGTAGAGGGTTACCAAGGGAATCCCCAGTGTCCAGAGTACTCCGGGAGAAGGGACAGTTAACATTCCCTAGAGCAACCTAGGTTTGAGCAAAGACCCCCGTACCAGCCGCAGCGGATGTCCCAACTGGAGCGCCAGGCCCAGAACCTCACTCAGGTTCTGAGTCGCATGTTGAGGGCTCAGCAGAACCCTCAGATGAACATGTCGGCTCAGAACCCCACAAACCAAGGGTCTGGCACCCCGGAACAACGATGGGGAGAGAACCCCGACAACCCACCAGTTCCAGAGGAGGAGGCACGAGAGGAAGGGGGGGGCTGCAAAGCCCTGGAGGAAGCTTCCTTCCTCACCCATGAAAAGCCCCTGGACAGCCCGCAACCGGAACTAAAATCTCTTGCCCCCAAAAATCTGCAGCCCAGGGAACAGAGGGTGGGTAGGGGAAACAAAGAAATCAAAAAGACCCATTTTGTGGAAGAAATCAGTGTCCTCCAGTTTGAAGTGGAAGAATCCTTGGAGGATTTTGGGAAGAAAATCGTCTCCATCAGGGACGGGGGGCAGAGGGGGTTCCTCCCAAAGAAAAATGGGTCCCAAGAGACCGGAACTTAGATTGGGTAGGTGTGGGGACTGATTCAGAATCACCCATCCCTGAACCCCAGAATTGTCATCCAGAGAACAAAGTATTGATGGAGGGATCCTCCCCACAAACTGGTTCTAGTGACTGCCACCAGGTAAAAGAGGGCAGCACAGAGCTAAGGGACAAATGAGATTTCGTAAAATCCCACATATTTCCAGATGCCAAATTCTTGTTACAGATTCCCAGACTGGCACAGAAAAGTGTCCAAAACTCCACCGCATCGGAGTCCAAAATAAAGAAATTTGCCACCCAACTTGCCACAAATTTCCATTACCTTTGCCCATTGGAAGAGAAAGAAAGTAGATTCTACGGCCCTGTCTGAGTGCAAGGGCAATGTACATTTTGAGCACTGGTGGACACTGGATCCCAAGACACCCTTCTGTCCAAAAGGGCCTTTGAGCAGCTAAATTCAGGAAGGGGGAGAGACACCAGATCCCTCTCACCCCTGTTCCTGGACAACTTCAGAACTTTCACGGGAATGCAATTCCCGTCGAGGGGACTGCAGATCTGGAAATTAAAATTGGGTGACATAAGGTGAAACACCCGGTCATAGTCGTGACTCCAGAGGGACCCCCCCTGTCTATTAGGGAATTACATCCTTCGCAGGTTGCCTCCCCTAATAGACTGTATGAGTTTCCTTTTCAAAATAATCAAATACCTGACATTACAGTAATTGCTGTTTGACATTAAACTGGTGATGGGAACGGTTTATAGTGATAATACCGAACTTTAAAATCTCGAAAAAAAAAATCTCGAAAAAAAAGGCCGAAAAAAAAAATATCGAATCTTTTTTATGACGTTTTTTTTTTAAATGGGGGGTTTCCCCCCAACCCCTCTTTTTTCTATTTTTTTTATTTTAACCCTTTCTTTTACTTACCTGACCCCAAAAACACATAAATAAATAAAGAAATAATTCGCTATTTTTTTTTCGAGATTTTTTTTTCGAGATTTTTGTAATTCGGTATTATTTTTTCGGCCTTTTGACTGACCACCGATGGGGGAACTCCTCTCCATTCTTGAAAATTAACCTTCCTTCCAGTTTCCAGTGGCATTGCACACTCGAAGGAAATACTTTGAAATTCTATACCAATTCCCAATCTGAAAATCCAGATCCTATAGTCAAAAGTGATGAAAAACCAGCTCAAAGTTTAGCTGGCATTCAGAAAATAAGAGAACAGTTGTTCTTCCCTATTCAGTTAAATGAGGGGAAGGAGCCTGTTCTCGCCAGAGTGTGCCTGAACAATGGAAAGAGCTTCATCAGCGAAGCCCTGTTCAGGAAACTCCCAAAAGATCCAACCATTCCCACATTTAAATTGATTGATAAGTGGGAAATGCGCGTGGAAATTCCCAATTCCAAACATCTCCTGCCTAGCAGGTGTATGCTCAAAATTTCCATAGGTGATAAAAGCATAGTGCATGAGTGTTGGGTCGTACAAGATGTCCACGCCGCATTCTATTTAGGCAGGGACATTCTCCATCGGTTTGCAATTCGGACCTTATAAATTACAAGGCCTGGTCCCGACTGGGGGGCAATCCAATAGGCTTTGATGATTCTGAAAAGGCATTTCGGTCAGCTCAATTGCTGTCGTATGCGGTTGAAGTTCAAATTGGAGAGGAGGCCACCATCCCAGGACGGACCCGACAATTCCCACTTGACTTAAAAATTAAAAGAGGACAGAAACCGCTAAATCCAGATGCATATGTACACCTCAATGCCCAACTTCAACAGCAGGGGTTGGGGTTAAACCCAACACCATTAGTCAATGTAGAACACAACACCATTCCAATAGTTGTTGATAACAGCTACCTTAGGAGTATCACTCTGGGCACAGCCACCATTATTGGAATGGTGGTCAATGACCAGCATTTTTCCATGGATTTAGGAAATTAACTCATGGGACCAATCCCCACTGACTGCTATGACAATGGCATACCACCAGAAAGGATCCTCACCCGGCAAGGGGGGAATTTCCTGGTGTACTCTTTCTGCCCTTACGGGGGGGAAGAGGTGACCTGCAACATCAGGAAGGATAAGGTGATCTTCCAGGTCCACAATGACTGCTTCTCATACCTAAAGCCCTCTGTCCAGGTCAACACCCTAACCAGAGACCTCTCCACACAGCTGGAGGAGGCTGCTGAGATCCCAAAACCCGAAGTCTTTCCAGGCTTCAGGCAAATGGTTGAAGAGCTGGTCAACCTTGCATCTTTGCTGTGGACTCGCACGACTGTGGTCGCACCGAGATACATACTACCTCAATTCCCACGGACCCTTGGGATGACACCTGTATTCGTAAGGCAAAATCGCTTGACTCTCGCGTCTATGGAGTCCCTGACAGAAATTATCAAAAACCTAGAGTTCCGTGGGATAATTCGTCCTGTCCACAGTACCTTTAATAATCCAGTGCTGGGGATTTAAAAAACAAATGGCCAATGGAGACTTTGTACAGACTTTAGGGAGCTGAACAAATGGGTCCACATGTCCCGATGGCCTCTTCCCTACATTGATCAAGTGCTGGCCCAGATCCAGGGGTCAAAGGTGTACACCGCCATTGACCTGACAAATTGATACTGGACTGTGCCCGTCATTAGGGAGGACCAGTACAAGCTGGCCTTTACCTTCGGAGGGCAGCAGTATACATGGACCTGGACTTCCTTCGGATACATAAACTCCGGCAATGAATTCAACATCTACCTACACAAGGCCATGCCCTACATGGGTGAAAGGGGTAACCTGGCCTATGTGGATGATGTCCTGATTAAAACCTCAACTGTGGAGGAACACATAGCAGAAATCTACTATGTTCTGACCCAGTTGAGGGTTGCCAGATCAAAACTGTCCTTTCAGAAGGCACAGTGGTGTAGGACCAGTGTCAACCTTTTGGGACATGAAATAACCCCTGAAGGTCTTTGTCACTAGGTGAAGAAAGTGGAAGCAGTACTAAAACTGAAAGATCCCACAACTCTGTGTGAGCTAAGAAGCCTCCTTGGGCTGACTAATTACAGTAGTAAGTTCATTGGGGAGTAGGGCAGAGGTCACAAGACCCCTGGTCCATCTGTTGAAGGGAGGGGGGTCAAGTGGGAGTTGGGTCCAGAACAAGCCGAGGCAGTAAAACAACTCAAAAGAAGTCTCTCACAAGCACCTTGTCTAGCTTACCCTGTCAAAAACAAGGAGTTCTTCTTGGAGATGCGGTTCTTGTATACATGCTTGACAGCAGTATTATACCAAAAGCATGACAAGATCAATAAAGTCATCTCCTATGCAAGCAAGACTTTATCCTCTGTGGAGGAAAAATTCAATGATTGTGAGAAGGCACTTCTGGCAACAGTGTGGGCATTGAAGTAATTACCGCCTGTTCATCCAGGGCGAGCATATCATAGTGAGACTCCACACCAGCTTTTGCAATACCTGTTACGCTCACCTGGCTCCCACAGGGGCGTCGATCGGACCCGGACAGCTGCGACCTCCTCCAACGTGAAGCGTAGTGCAGAGATGACAGACTGGACTGGACTGCCTAATCTCGTCTGCTTGAACCGTAGAAGTATTCTCCTCCAAGTGGAGAAAGGGATTTAGCCACCCGTGGATTTTAGTAATGGCACCCCACTGTTCTCCCCACTAATCACAACCGATATTCACTTTCAGTAAACTCACCTTATGTTTGTAAATGATGAGCTCTCCATCCTGCGTGAAATGCAGGGCGCGTAGATACCAATTACTTCACTGGTTTGAAGGCGTTGGAAGAGTTCCGGATGAATATTGACTCCGAGGTTCCAGGCGAGAACCCGTAAGTATAAAGTTCAAAGAGTTCAATATGTCCGATGTTCACTCTTGTACATTCCTTTCTTGTGTTGCAGCTGGGTCCAAGGGTAGATTGTCTTGTGGCAGTTGATGGTGTTCAGGTAAGAGTCTGTATTACCCAACACTGTCCGGCAAAAGATGCATGTGTTTAAATTGCTGGTTTCTCTCTCCTTACAGGTGCGGCGTAAGAAGTTGCGGTTTCTTACAGAATAATGCCTCCAGTTGTTAATCAGGTAAGTCTATGGTGGAGAGGTTGTATTTGTTGGCTCTCTCGGCTCACCTTATGTTTCTTTTGTCCCCTAGATGGTGGAATTCGGCGGAGAAAATGATGGAGGCTGCGCCGGATCGAAAAATGCTGTGAGGACTGGTGAGTATGGCGCAACGCTGCAGCTGGCGATGCGACGCGTGTAGAATAATGTCTTTTTCAGTTCGAAGACGTGATGATCTGGAATTCAGGTAAGGATTGAAATAATATCTGTTTTCTAACCTTTCCTTCTTCTTTCTTCTATTGCTAGGAGCTCTGGATTCGAGACGGGCGTGACTAGAGACTGGATGCTGACTGTAGGCACGGTGAGCGTCACGCTGCTGGATGCAGAATAACGCGAAGCATGTGCTGCTGTTCAGGCGTGGTTTAAATAGCCTCCAAAGTAGTTCCAGGTAAGAATTCCCTAGAACCACACCAGAGTAAAAAATAGTCCCTGTAGTAAAATAGTCCCATCCAGGCCTCACGTTGGCTTGGATTCATTTGCAGCATGGTCGGCATGAGGTGAGTAAAGTCTATGAGGCTGGCGCCTATGGCGCCAGGACTGATTTCTATTATGAGCCTGGCGCCTAAGGCGCCAGGACTGAACCCAGACAGCCCCCAGCCAGGGCTGCTGGGGTTTTATTAAATATCTGGATGCCTGCTCCCGGGGCTGATGGGCTTGATCCGGATGCCCGGGGGTAGGCATCATGACAATACCTCCAAAGTGACAGAATCTGGGCAGGAAATGTAAGTAATTCTAGAATTACCTTCTGGATTCTGTCTATGCAAGGCTTTCCTGTGGAGGTCAGGTATGGCCAAAACAAGAAGAGTCCCCTCGCGCAAGTCCTGGCTGACTTGCATGATTGTGCCAGAGAAAACTGTCACGAGGACGAAAGTCTTAAACCCCAAGACAACATGGAGGCGTACCTGAATTCCCTGCACAAAGTCTATGAAGAAGACACGTGCAAGGGGATGCCCACACATTATGTGGATGGGTGCTCCTACCATGTTGACAACAATGGGGAAAAATAACTGGAGGCCGGTGTTGGGAATGCCTCGTTGAATGATGCACCGGAACCCTCCGCTGGGTACAAAATTGGTCCACGCAGTAGTCAGGTGGCAGAGTTGGTGGCAGTTCACCAGGCCATCCTCACTGCCGTGCAACACCGACTCCACGAACTGGTCAAATTATCTCTGGAACTGGTTTGTGGAGCACCTGATCAATTGGAGAACCAGAGGCATGCTGTGTGCTAATAACAAACCACTTAAACATGGCAAGATCACACAAAATATTGATGATCTGGTCACCTCTATTGAAAAAAGATTAAGGATCATTCCAGAATAGAGGGGCCAGGCAAAACTGGCTGATCAGTTGGCCAAAACCAGAGCCATCAAGGGGGATCTCCTTGAGATCATTTCCCTGTTGGGGGAAATCCAGGTCACTGCTGTCACCAGGTCCCAGACAAATGCTCACAATGAACTCACATTTGACCAGTGGAGTAAGGAGTCCCCAGATGCTGATTTAATCACGGAACAAAAAGAGGATCCGATTATTGGGAAATTTTACCAACACATTGAGGACCCTGTGAACCTTCCTCTGATGGAAACTGTTTACATTTGGAAAGGGGACCTCAGGGTGTTGATGAAGTGTCCCAAAATGTACTGAATCCAAAACGGTTTGTTGGTAAGGAGATCCATCTCTGGATGTGACCAGTGGGTGGTACCTACCACATTCCAAAGCCTGATGTTAAGTCACGCCCATGACACGGCCACAGCCGGTCATTGGGGGTTTCATACTACTCTAGACATCTTGCAGGAGGTTGCATACTGGCCACACATGGGGCAGGACCTCGACCAATATTTGAAGAGGTGTCCTGTGTGTGCACAATTTCAGCTAGGTTCACACACACACTGAGCTCCTTTCCAGAAGAGGGGTATGCCACTGCCTTGGTCAGATTTACAAGTAGATTTCATCTGGCCCGTGATTCCCTCCTCTAGAAAGAACAAGCACATGCTAACAGTAACATGCTTGTTCACCAAATGGGTGGAATGTCTCCCAGCCCCAAATTGCAAGGCAGAAACAGCATCTGCCCTGATGATCAACTACATCTTCTTGTGTTTTGGCCTCCCCAAAGATTGAGTCAAACCGAGGTAGTCATTTCAGCACCAAAGTGATGACAAAGATGTGGGAGATACTTGGGCTAAAAAGGAAACTTCATATTGCCTACTGCCCTTCTTCTAGTGGGGGAGTTGAGAGGTACAATAAAACCAATGTGAGCATTCTAAAAAAATGTGTGGAAGATTCTGGGCCCGGCCATCAGATCTACACCATCTTCTGCGACCAAAATGTCTCAATTTGAGCTAATGACTGGGCGAAAAATGGTGCTACCTCAGTATCTGCCCTACAGAACACAAGAGCAGACACTGATAAACGCCTCCACAACACATGAATATGTTGAGAATCTAAGAAAACTCCTTCAGCATGCTTCTGTGGGGGTACATTTGCCAGCCCAGCAAAACTCCCCAGCATCACCAAACTGCATTTTCAGCAGTTACCAAAAATAATGGCTGTGCTTGCTCTGCTGAGCACATGTGGGGCGAGATGGAACATGGAACACCCCGAGAATGGCTGCATTTATTTTCTTCATGTGCACCAAAGAAAATAATTCAAAGGCAGCCTGGCTCAGCGCTGCTATGCTGCCAGCTCAAAACTTCCAACTGAGAAAATGTTCTGTGTTTAAAATGACTTTGCACTGGTGCTATTTTCATCTTTCAACATTACACAGTTTGGTTCCAGTAAAACACAGCCATGTCCATTAAAATTCACGATGAACACCTTGAAATGAGGGCCAGTCTTCCCCGAAAGGCATTGTGGTGTCCAGTAAAATCTGTGAAAGAGCAGAGAAATTAATTGCAGGCCGTACAGCAAGTGTTTACTTTTGCAACAAAGTAACACAGGCAAAACTCTTGACAAGAAGCTCTCTCTCTCCCTTTGCTTATTTCAGTTTCAAAGAACCCTTTTCTTGAACATATCCCTGTGTACAGAAAATGACTAGAGCTCTGGGAGCTTTCAGACAGCAAAATGCGAGGAAAACTGCATTTTGTTAAATGGATCAAAATAAAATGAACCTGTGCTACTTTGCCTTGCAGAGAAATGAACGGACATGATTGAAGCTAAATGGGAAAGAATACTGTAAATTGCCCAGAAACACAATTGTACATTGGGGGAAGAAAAGCTGCAAGAATATAAGTATATTTAACTCTGTGTATTTTATTTTCTTCACAAAAAGAATTTCAACAGCCTGGCTGACTCAGGCATTCTTGTTAGACCAGTTTGGCTCAAAGGCCAAGTCTCGCACCTCCCTGTGATTTCCTATTGACTGGGAAGGGACCCGGTTATGTGGACTGCCAAGTGTGATAATTACAGGGTGCCTCAGACTGCATGGAAGGGATGCTCCCAAGAATAAAGGGGGACTCCAACCCATGTGTTTCTCTCAGAAGTGTGGAAAATCCTCTCCACTGTTCAAACTAAGGACTGCAAAGGAGAATCCATGGCAACCTCTGGGCAAAGCTGACCAAGGAAAGACATTTGCTGGGGGTTGGGAAGACTGCCCACTTTTTAGAACAAATCAAAAGACTTTTTGCATTAAAACATTTATTTCAGTGTTGTGAAAACACAGTAATGTAAAATAATGATGGTATTTAATGTGATTTTCGCACCATTAAAATAAGGCAATGTGGATCTTCCTAGCATGTGGGGGATGCGAACGACATTAAAAATACATTTCTGGAAAAAGCGTACATGACACGGTTATGAAAGTTAAATGAAAATATGCCCGACATTGATAAGCTTCTGTGTATCCATTTGTAGATTTTTAGGGGAAATAGTTTCCATAGAAATTGTGAAAGATTGCCAGAAGGACAAAACAGCAACGTACAAATTTGGAGTTTGGAATGGTAGATTCCTTGTAAAATGTGGGATGTGATTGTCTGAGTTTCAGGAGGCTAACAATTGTAAAATTGAGCATTTTGTGTCATATCTGATTTTGGCAAAAGTAACTGTGGTATAACAATGCACATCATAAAACACACACCATAAAGCTAATATCACTTCCCTGCATCCAATCTTCTTACAGGGAGGCAGCGACATCCACAGACTGACCTATCTCTTCTTAGAGGCAGTTCTAGCTTAGTTCTGCCCACATAGTAAAAATCCTCTGATTTCGTCCATTTTATAAAAGGAGAATGCTTAGGGAGAGTGAGGACATTCAAGAATCATGTGTTTCAAAAATCAACATCCAGAGAACCAGACATTCCACATTCACCCTGTAAGATTCCAGACTCCAGTGCCCGGCCAGAGGTAGCTGATCCAGATCCAGGCAAAACCTCCTATCCATGCAGAACCATCTATCCAGAATTAAACCCTACAAAAATCCCAATAATTCAGGGGAAAAAGGGAGAAAGGCTTCTGACCCCTTTTGGGATTATCCAGTGATCAGACCTGCTTTGCCCAGCTGATGCACCCGCTGTCCATTGAGACCAGACCCCGGTTGCTCCGCTGTGTCCCTAGAGGAGAGCCCAGCTGTTGTGTAAGTGACCAGATCCTTGTCCCACTGTCCAGAGGCCCAGCTGGCTGTCCAAACTACCCCATTCAAGGGCTTTTTGTAAGTATCACCCTTCTCCAGTAACGAAAAAGCTGCATCTACTGCTTTGTTACCTTGTATTATGTCCAATCCCATAGAAATCCTATAAATACCCTAGTCAATTCTTAAATTGTCAGAATCCTCTGTGTACCCTGTCCTTAGGAAAATCTGTGTTAATCACTATGTGTTGGCGTAATTCGTTCCAAATCATATCAGTCCGTTGTATAAGTCCTTAGTACTATTTGAAATAAATGAATTAATTCCCATATAAAGAGGCACACAGCGTGAATGGGTTAACATTGTAAATTAACCTTCTCACGGGCAGTGTGCTTCTATAATAATCTAGCCACTAAAAAAATAGTCTCAGTAGAACCTGTCCTTTTCCTCTTAAAACAGATGTTGCCTGTGTAACTGCTTTCATTATACAATTCGATGTACTTTTCCTACAAATAATCTCATACTGTCCCCATCAAGAGTCACCCTTTCACTTTAGTATCATACCTGTTACGTGCCTTTGTACCTTAGCATTAAAACCGATTTCTGATTATGTCTGTTTAGCTCATTTCTGAAGTTGTTTTTCTATTTAAACCCGTAAAAACTCAGAAATTGCAATTTTTCAACGTGTGATTCTTGCTGCACTGTTTTTCTTTCCAAAAATTGATTTTCTAAACTGTATGCCCGTTGTCTAGTGCCTTGCCTTGAAGCTTGTAAGATTTTCTGCTTCTTTAGTACAGCCACACATATGCTTGTCTTATCCGTTCAACCGCACATGTAAAATAACCATCCAGTAATTCTGAGTGCCATTTTGCAAATTCTTCAAGGGAGCTCAATCCGATTTTGGCCTCCCATTCAGGGGTGGTAGGTCGGATTTTCATTCCGATTTTTGCCTAGTATACCTGACTCCTTGTTTCTCCTCTCCTCCCACACACAATTTGGTTAACCAGGGTTTGAGGGAGTGTTGAAGGGGGAATGCCTAACTGTGCTGTCATTTAAAAATACTACCCAAAAAGTAATCTTGCTTTCATTCATTTGTGCATTGTGTATCTGATGTTGGAAGGTTAAGCTAAGTGTATCCTATCATATTGCTGTGTAATTATCACCACACTGGTGATTGCTGCCCTATATTGAATGTGTTTGATTTTTATTCAAAATTAAAAATAAATAAATATTCATTATTACACACCGACCTGGTTCATGGTCTATTGTGACACAGGGTGTAAGTTAAGGGGGCAGTCGTGAGATGGGTTGGCTGCCTTCTCAAAAACTGAATCTGAATGTAATAAACTTTAAAGCGTTTTTATTGTGCGTCGCATCCCTGGTCAGTAGGCAGAGTCCTGGTTTAGAGTGTGCCTCAACTTTAAAATCCTTAACAGAGCGAATCAACCCTCCTACCTCCTTATGTAGAAGTTTCCTCTGAGTTTAGAGATTCTGCTCTAACAGACACGACCAAGTCATTGCATCTGTTCTATTATTATCTGACATCTCACACAATGAAACCCAGCAGTACCTGCTTGGTCTTGCTTCACAAGCACAGCTAAATACATTTTTGAATACAGATGGGGTAATTTAAGCGTCTAACCTGGTGTGTGGCTTGGATAAATATGCCAAGGGCAAAACGTGTATGTGCACTGTGCGGCGGGGACCCTGAAACTGAAGAACATGTTATGTTCGGTTGTCTAAGCAGGAGGGCAAACAGTGTTCATTAAAGCAGTATCTGCTTTTTACAGGTTGCCTTTTGTTAGAGATGCATTTCACGATTTGCATCTTTGGGAATACAATGAGTTGTGCTCATGTAGATTCATCATTCCTCTGTTTATTCAAAATGAATTGTGGGTGGGCAAGTGTCTATCATGTGACATTCTGCTTACATTTTTATTGTACCATACTGTTATTCTTTTTTTCCGTAGGTTGCAGGGCATTTGATAAAAATACACCGATCCTAATGCTTTAGAAGTTGGTGACTTGATCAAATATCATCATATATGGGATTTGGCATTTGAGGACATGTTTTGACTTATGAACTGAGTTTTATTCCTTGCGTACATTTGCCTTTTAATGCATATAATGTTAATGATTGTATAGTTTTATAAACAGAACACCAAGCATCATAGTGTTAGGAACTAAAGCCTCCTACCAGAGAAATGCGGCCACTGTCTCATTAAAAAATAACAGTCCTGCGGGGACATGCTGGCACTCTCATTTAAAAGTGTTCACGCTCTGCTTCTGCTTTGTATTTGCTGGGCAGACTAGCGTGAGTGGGACTGGAGGTGATACGTATTGTAGCGGGGTGCTGTCAGTCAGCTCCTGGGGTAGTAACGGGGTTAACAGATGGGCCTCTAAACCCTCGCTTTTCGAAACATGACACAATGAGCCTGTGCAGAAAGAAACGCAACGTGTTGTCTTGACGTGCATGTGTGGTGGCTAACTGTCAGAGAGACATGAAGAGGGAATGGACGAGGATGCACTTACTTTAGAGAAACGCCATTACTGGCTTGAGGTGGGACAGCATTGTGACGAATGCAGCACATGCCAGTGTGTATTGAGACAAGATGCACATGAAGGTGGGACTGCAAACTGAACGAGATATGGGGCCCGATTCATGGAAGTATTTGCACGGTTCAAAGTGACTCTGCACTGCTGAAAAGAGACTTTGCCCTGGCGACACAAACCCCAATTCATGGAACTGTGCAAAGTGTATTTTTGCAGTACAAAATGACTTTGCACTGAAAAAATACACTTTGCACAGTTCCATGAATAAGGGCTTGTGTCAGCAGTTCAAAGTTACTTTTCAGCAGTGCAGTCACTTTGAACCGTGCAAATACTTCCATGAATCGGGCTCACAGTGTTACAAAATGGTGGTCGTTTATTGACAAGGTATGTGGCCGGGTGCGGAGAGTGGAAGTGCTAGGGTGAACCGCTGTTCAGCTACCCCCGGCGATGGTCAGAGCTGAGACACTGAATTGGGTCATGCTTTTAGTGGCATTGGGTTTACATTCACAAGACCTCTGCCTTACATTGTGGAACTATTACTCTATTCCAGCCAACTGGACCCTGTTTAATGGAGGATCTATGAGATGGAAGGAATGTTCCTCTGTCCTTAAAGGAATGGTGCTTCCTCCCTTGGTCATAGCTAAGCATTGGCCAAGTTATCAGACATAAACCAAAACACTCGAAGTTTGCAAATGTTTGGCATTGGAGTTATTCTGAACATTAGCAGTGTATGGGCAAAGCGTTCTGGGTGGTCCACACTAAAATAGTATAAATAAGGAATGCATAGTTTGATTTCGGAGCTTGTCAGAGCAACCAAGGCATATTCTTTAGTTGGGGCAGAGGAAGAACAATTACAATAGGGTTTAGTTGAGAGTCAGGTTTGAAATTAAAATAGGATGGACCATCTGTTTGTTAGTTCTCTTGATATAACTACATCCCAGTGACCATCGTGCATCACACAAATACATGTGACATTTCTTGTCAGTGTGTGGAGAAGACCACCAGAGAATTGTTTGGAGGAACCGGGAGTTTAGATTATATTCAGTGGCTGTAAATCAGTAAACTATGTTTAAGAGGCCAGACCAAATACTAGCTGCATTGAAAAAGTCTTATATTTCTTAGTAGGAAGGAGGAGACTATATTCATTGGGCCTCATTATGACCCAGGCGCTAAGTGTTTAACGGTGCCGTAAAAGGCTGCGGCGCCGTTAAACACCTAGCGCCTAATTACGAGGTCCCTTTGCAGGACCCGACCTTAACGGCTGGCTTTACCAGCCGTTAAAGTAGGGACCCGCAACGGGACCTTGGTGCTAATTACGGTACCGCAATTTGCGGTAACGTAATTAGCGCCTTCCCCATTCTCATTGAGCCCTATGGGGCAAAAATGGGAATGGGGAAGGGTCATGGCGGCATGGGGAATTACCGCCCCGCCAACCTCGGAATGGGGTGGTAATTTCCCATTCCGCCATGGCGGACTCCGGCATGGACCATGGTGCTAACAGCACCATGGTTTAGCGCCGGAGTCCTAATGAGGCCCATTTGTCTGTAACTGATCATGTTGTCTTTTAGTGGTTACCAAATGCTAGTTGCAGAGAAAGTGTTATATTTCTTAGTTGGCAAATAGAGGTTATGTTCAGCTTCTGTAACTGAGCGCATTGCCTTTTAGTGGCCATACTAAACACTTTTTGCAGAGAAAACTTGTATATTTCTTGGGAAGTGGGAGGGGATTTAGGTTGCTGCAAGTAACGGATCCTCCCTTTAGCAGCCAGATGAAATACAAGTTGTGTGTGAAGCTTAAAAACACATTATTGAGGCAAGTGGTTGCATTCAATGTATGTAATTTAGTCTACAACATGCCTTCTTCTTGTGGCTATGGTGAAGTGATAGCTTTTCATTGCAACAGGTGAAGGGCATGAACAATGCCAGGGAAAGGGAGGCAAGCAGAAGACATTCAGCTCACTGCCACTTTGGTACAAGAAGGAGTAGATCTAAAGATTGTATCTATTGATAAGCCAGGAGAGACAAGTCCAAAGGTGCATTTTGTGGGCTGTCCCTGCTCGTTGGCACCACTCGCATCCACTGATGACGATTGAGGACGATGATGATGCTGAACAGGGTAAAGGTGGCGACCCATCCATGGCGACTGAATTATGGCCCGTGCAACCCATGCTTTTTAAAACAAGTAATACAGAGGAGTAGAAGTAAGAGCATAATGCCACAGTTGCAGAAATAGGATGGAAAGACAGAGCTACATTTCCACCTTTGTACAGGCTCTTTCAAAGATACCCTGACAGATCTCACAGTGCACACCAGTACCTTCATGGCAGGAAGAACATAGGAAAAATGTTGTCTTAGTCCAGCAAAACAGGGGTGGAAGCTCTTCAAACTACAAAACAAATAACAGAAGCAACTCACCACCTGCATTTTGTGCAATACGAGTGTTGGCAGGAAAATGTATGGGCCCAAATTGAGCACCACATCTTTTCAGTGCACATGGTGCAATGCCTGCACTGAACAGCAATACACCTAGAAGACGTCTACTGCAGCTAGCTTACCACAAGTAGCCAATCAGCATGCCACCCTCAGTCTGTACTACCGCCACAGAAAATGTTGCTGTGTTGTTTCGTAGTTCTAGTGACTGACCGTAGAGGTGTTGACTAACTAATTGTAAATCCAATTTGCAATTGTGCGGCTACAGTTAAGTTCTCACAATTTTGCAATCACACCGATGCACAGAGAGCCATCATCCAACAGGACACACAGTGGTACCCTTGCCATATTTTATCTCAGTGAAATTAGAGCAGCAAAATTATCATGTTTTGCCTACTTCACTACATGTTATTCATGAGAGCCTAGAAACATGTGACAGGAGTTTCTACTACAGTTATTTGCTGTCTTGCATTCTCATGTTCTACAAAGACATGAACAACTTTCATGAGCTTTTCCTAAAGTAAAAACATCTAAACAGTTGCTTTACAAAACACACCATCTGCACCACCCATCAATGACCACAAGATGGCTACATTGCAAAGGTAACTATGTATGATGTTTAAAAGTGAGTATGTCTCACCAGTCTGTTGTGTAATATCACCTCATTTCTTCCAAACAGTCTTACATTTTGGCATCTCTTTTATGCCTCTGTGTAATATTGACATGGAATTCAGTGGTGGCTTGATGTGTTTTCCATACATCTCCATCATGTCAAATACATATAGTTCCTTCTTCCATTCATGACAGGAGATTGCATACCGCAAATGGACCATACCTAACTGGCAGTGCTGTGCATGCTGTGGATGAAAAAAGCAAGTATGTACAGTAAGAACGGGTGAAACATGAGTTATTGAATGTGTGCAATCTGAATGTTCCATGCCAGTCTGCTAGTAAGTTAAGTTCACAGGTTGCAACCATGTTAGCCAAAATGCGGTTTGTTCATTTAATTCTGGTCTGGTGTAACCCCTTTCTCACCACTTCTTAACTCCTTTCCCATCCTCTTTCACTCCCTTTTCAGTTCAGCAGACAGTGGTCACACTAAGCAGCATCTGAAGCCCTGGTGAACTTCACACACATTTGGACAGACCTTCCCATAATACTGGAGTCTAGCCTTCTGGTTCCGAGCATTCACGCCACTTGCCCCTTTCCTACTCTTTTGTACAATGCCCAGTCAGTCACCTACAAGAGAATACAGTAATGCCTTAGGGCATATGCCCCTTCACTGCATCCACCACTGCTGTGGGCTTCGGCTCCCAGGGGCGTTGCTAGGGGGGGGCTAAGGGGGCTATAGCCCCTGATCTTTTGGCTGAAGCCCCGGATAGAATCTCAGGAGCTACAGCCAAAAGACTAGCTAGCCCCCAGTCCCAACAGTTCCGACATCAGCTTAGCCCCGGGTCTTTTCCAGACCTAGCAACTCGACGGCGCCCCTTGACTGAGGGTCATCTGGCAATGTACAATACAAGCAGTGCAGGCCAACATGACATATCGTTAGTTCCTATGTGTCTGCGCAAATAACTTCAGATCCCAAATAACTGCACACTCAGAGCCCTACAAAGAACAACAAGGTGCAGTGGTGGTGCTGGCAGTAGGGGAAAGGCCCTGCTAGTGGATTGACACTATGGGCCTCATTACACGGTAGGCGGTAAGGGTTAACAGTCGCCGGTAAGGGTACCGGTGACCGTTAACCCTTACCGCCTGATTACCAGGTCCCTTTGCGGCATGGCACCTTGGTCCACCGCCTACCGTGTAATGAGGCCCTATGACTCACTATGCGTTGGGGCAGAGGTGCCTGGGGAGTTGATGGGTTGGGGGACTGAGGACTAACTGTTCCCCTGTGTCTGGGAACAGCGGCTGGCAGGTGGGTACTCCTTTGAGGGCACTTCCTCATTGCTGTCTCCACCTCTAGATGGTGTAGTGAAAGAGTAGTCACTAGCAGCTGAGCTGCATGTTTTAGGACTAGTCAGGACTGACTTACATTCTATGCATGTGTACATTGCTGTGGTCCCCAAGGAGTAAACATTATTTGGTATACCTTTCTTCACTGGTGCATTGCTTTGGTTGTGTTTCACAGTGCCTTCTTGCCAAGTCAGTGTCTTCCTCTTTGGCAAGCTACATTTCTCCCATGATGAGGTGGGCACCGTCGAGGCCTGCGGTTAGGATTTCTCGTGTACCACTTGACAGTTGACAAGGGTTAACTGTTTCTGACCAGTCGTCCAAGTGGGCGGGATTGGTTGGGAGCAGTGCACCTCTACTTTAAAATAAATGTTGAATTGTTCTTATACTTTTATTTTAAAAAGAAATCATTCTGGAATGGTTTACTTTTAAAATAAAAATGTAGGAAGAAGTTTAAACTTGCACTCCAGTGCACTGCAATAAACATTCCCTTCAACAGCAGGTGTGTTTGGGGGTTTCGACTGAGCGTGGGAGGGGGCATGTTGATGGGGTTTGTAGGGAGCAGGGGCAGGCCAACAGGGAACATAGTTCCACTACTGTTTTTCATACACTTCGACTACTCTTTCTGACTTGTCCCCTCGAGAAGAGCAGGCCTAGACGCAGTGGCGTCAACCTCTTCCTCCTCCTTAGACTTCTTCTGGGTGATCCGCTTTTCTTCAACGAGGCAGACACGCGTTATTTGGGAACAAATACAACCCAAGGAGGGATTTAAACCCTAACAGTTTGCAGTCCCCTAACCAAGTGAAAGTTCAATCACTGGACCAAGCTGGAATACAATGTTTCTACTAAAGAGTTATTCCACGTGTTGGACAACTAATCTTTCAAGGAGTTCACCTATAAAGTACTGTTGCTGAGTCCGTCTTTAGTGACGTTTCTTTGGTTCAAACAAATGAAAAGGATACAGGTTGCGGGATCTGCGACAGCCTCTGTGGAAGAGCAACCCTCTTGGTGAAGTTCTAATTTTGGCTCAGGAAGAAGAGAATGGATTCTCGAAACGCGTCAGCCATTTTAATTATTTGTTCACCTACAAAATCCTCTGTTTCTTTATGCACATTTTTTGTACTCATGAAATCATTGTGAAAGAAATTCATTAAATATTTGTTTTCTTTCTTCTATGAAGAGAACGTTTTTTGAATATTATTTTTCCAGAAGATACTCATTGAATAACACTACCTTGCTATAAATAATTATTGAACCGGTTTATATACGGTCTATTGACAGAGTGCAGGGGACGGGAGGGTTCCAACATTTTGGACCTCCTTTTTCCTTTTACACAATTGTAATATTGGACCTGTGCCAGATCCACTTATCTTCCCCCTCGCCTTTAAACCATTTTAAAAGATTTAAAGTTTAGTTAATTTTCCATTACATTAAGGAGTGCATCCACATATCCCTCTTTTCCGCTTTTCTTCATCCACATCTTGCTCTTCTATCTTCTCCCTTATCACCACCTGCACCTTCTCCTCATCTAGTGATGGGCATCAAAGCACATCTGATGCATCCTTTACCTGCATTATTACCCTTATCTCGGCATCGAATTTGAAGGTGGTTACGACATTGTCCGTAGATTACTCTAGTGGACTGTACTTTATTGCCCTTCCTGTGCATTAAATCAAGAATTGTCAGCCAACCTTCGCCAGGCATATCCATCTCCTCAGGCATAAGGACTTCCTGCACCCCCCCTGCATCCTCCAGTTTTACATCTGCTGTCAGCTCTATTGGCAGTGGTGATCCCTCAATTACTGCCAGGACTACCCTCCTCAATAGGCTCATCCTTTGGCACTGGCAAAGCCACCCGTGGTAACTCTCCCACTGCAGGCAACACCTGCTTTATCACTGTGTGTCTGGTGCCTAGAGGGTCTATACTCACAAGAGCCACAAAGTTCTCCTCAAAAACAAACCACCACCTGGCAATCAATTTCCCTTTCAATCCCTTCTTCCTCCTCAGAATCCCTGCCATGATCCATCATTTACATTCCCCTTTTCATAGAAATGACTAAAACACAAGACAGAAACAAGAAACACAAGTGACTGACATGAGCAAACAAACTAATTCACACAGGTTTGTGGGCACATAGAGGAAGGTGAGTAAAACAGGAAGGATTACCTGTTTCACCCATAGAGGTTTTTTTAGTTTTCACAAATAAGCTGGACAACAAAAGGAAACAGTGTTTACATTATTTTAGTTCCTTTGTGGTTAAAGTCAAGGTATGAAAAACAAAGGGAAGACGTCATGCAAGGTTTAGTAGGACAAGCACAAAGTCAAATGGGATTAGGAATAGATAAGGACAAGGCGTTATGTGCTTTTTAAATCTATTTGGGATGACACACAGGAAATTGAACTCAAGAAAGGATAGGGAAGATTTTGGGTGTTGTTAATGAGGGCACATAAGGCTAAAAAGGAAAGACGACAAATGGAGCTTAATAACCACACACACAGACAAAAGGGAGACATTGAGATAAAAAAGCACATAAATATGATCCAATGGACAGAAAGATCCCGAATGCCATCCAAAATGTGTGGACATTTCAATAAAACATGAGTTTTCAAAAGTTGTCAACTTTCCTTGTAAACTCCTACTAATACAGCCGACCAAACCCCACAAAGAGAAAGTGAAAGTGCTTTGCTCTTTTTGTATGGTCCCTTCGTCTCGCAGAGCACACTGAATCACACCTGGTAAATCAGTGACTCTGATTGGCCAACGGTATAGGAACCCATCCCCAAATTTCAGGTCAGTCCGTGGGATCTGGCAGAAGTTGCGAATACTGAGGTGCTTATTCCATTCCAGCCAGGAGCCAGGGCTGAGCAGAGGTTTTTCAACCCTAGTCCTATGCACTGATCAGTATGTGTGTCTATTAATCAATGTAGGGCGTGGAGCAAACCAAGTAGCTGAAAGATGGATCTGTGCCCTTACATCCTAGCGCATCACTCGTAAGGCGTTGTACTAGTCTGGGTGTTGACATTGCTTAACCTGGTGAGGTTTCCATGACATTAGCCCCCATGTTTGTGGGCTGTGACATTGATTTTGCACCTGGTTGTGCATGGCCCTGAGGTTTCGCTTTTTTGCTCTTGCTGAGAGATTCCTCCCTTTTTGTTTTTTTTGCCGATTTGCATCAAAGACACCGTGAAACAAATTCTCACATTCGTAAATATATTCATCTGGTTCCAAGCTGAAACTTTAGACGTGCATGACTTAAATGTCTTTTGTGCTGAAGCTACTCGGCCTCCTTGATGTGTTCTTGCAACCTACTTATTAGTTGGAAAGTACAAAAGCATTAAACAGCTAATACGTATGCCAAGCCTCCCAAGGGCTTCACGACACGCCGCTCTTCTTACTGAGCCAACGCTGTGGCTGAGCTCAATCAAACTGAAAAGTTAATGATTATCATTACAACAAAGGCACTTTAATTTTCAGTCGAGGTGCATTCATGTGTAGGCTTCTGAATGCCAGCAAGGAGCGGTGTAAAATTAAGAGTCATCCAAGACTCCGCTTGATTTCATTGCCACATCTTTCTCTGGATATCACGCTTTAATTCTCGCTTCCGATCATCTTGGCTTCAGGTCTACATCTCCATGGTGTGGAACAGATGCCCTGGAGTGCTGAAGATCATCACTGTCCCAAACAGCTCACTGATTGAGATCACTATACACATGTGTTTTCTTCCGGTACCTGGAAGCCGCTCCGAATGTCCTCTATGTAGAGCAGGATTGCAAATCCGGCTTTGAATCTTGCATCACATTGGTCACAACTCATTAAACAGTGTAGCAGTGCCATGCAGGGAACACAGCAGTTTTGGGCAATGGTAATGTGGTTATAAAGGTTGTATCTGCCTCGCTGAGCACTACTTGATGGATCTTTTGTACTCATGCAGCTGCCTTATGGCTCGCTACTACAGGGGGCTGGATTGTCCTGTTCTGTGGTGATTGTTTTCCTCTCTACCGTAACATTTTTGAACTTGTACAGCTCAATGGTTCAATGAAAACGTGTTTATTTTCCTTTAAAGTACTTAGTGGTGTTGATTAGCAGAAAGGTAGATAAGTGGATTAAGCTCCATTTTAATAAGATTTTCAGAGAGACTATTGTGTTACTGGTGACATGTCTGTGATAGGGACCAGCAAACAGTGAAAGTTCAGGGGTAAGGTGTTTTATTAGCCAATCTTTAAAGTGTGGGGACCAAATAATGAACAGAGGAGGAATACAGTGCAACTCATATGTCCGAATTGAATAGTTTGACTAACTTAAATTTAAGCATACTAAAAGTTCATAAAAGGCTTCTCTCCAGTCTCGGGTAGTTGCCCGGAGTACTTCATTAATGTCTTTGGGATCATGACTTGCCTTCTTCTGGGTTCTTTGGTGGTTCCCAGCGAGTACTGCTTTCACATTGAGGTTGTTCTTTCTCCTTCTATTCTGTGACCTAGTATTATTGATCTGCTGTCAGTTCCCTTTCTCTGGGATCCCCGCTGTCCACCCTGGGGTTTCTTCTCTCAGTGAAATCAATGCTCACCCATAGCGAAGAAAAGAGGGGCTGTGTAGTGAGTGTGGCGCATCCCACGGTGCTGGATATGGATCAGGCAAACTTGAAAAGATGTGAGGGTGGCCAGCTACTCTGCTTAGTGCCCCTACTGCCACTATCCAAGCCCATAGGCTCAGAATGTTACTCCCTCTGCCCTACTTTCATCGAGGGTCCTTCTTCCGTAACCGTGCCTTTCGTTGTCTACAGTTCAGCCTCACCACCTAATACTTCTCTTTTCAAGGTATCAATTTCCACATTCTGTTTTTCTACAAGCTCTCAGTCTCTGTCTTTAGGTTGTCTCTCCTTTCACAGCCATACCTGATCTCAAGGTACTTCTTCCCACGTCCCTGCTCTTCGTCACATTCTTCCTCCCCTCTGTCTTCAATTCCAAAGTCATCACATTCTCTTCCCCCTTCTTCACCACTTTGCATACTACTATCACTGGTCTCCAGATTTCTCTTCACACTCACACTTTCTTCACTCCTATGGGTACTACTGCCACTACACTTCTAGTCTCACCTCTCTCTCCCAGCTTCTTCACCACTTTGGGTAATTTATTGCTCCTCTGAGAACCCTTTCTCTTCTCAATCTTAATTTCCTCTATGCCTCATTGAACTTCACCTCTTTGGGCCCTTTCCTTTCTCCTTTGTGTGCCACCCTCCTCTTTAAACCTTTCACCCTCTACTTCTTTACCCGTTTGGGTGTCACTCTTCTCCTGGTAAAGTACAATCTCCCCCTCTTCACCCATTTGAGCACCACCCTTGGGCACTGCATTTTCACATTAAATGATTTCTAGGTAATTTGTCAGCTTCTTCACCCTTCTGGGCAGGTTATTCGCCCATTTTGGGCAGCAGAACTATCCCTCTACCTTTGAGCTCGATAGTCTCCAGATCTCTGCCACTGCTTCTTGACATTTTCCAGGAGTGGATTGGGAACAAAATGTGGCCCTGGAAATGTTTCTCAAAATGACATCAGATTACACCACGTGAGAAAGCCAAGAGCTTGAGTGTTTTCTGTCCAAGACAGAATGGCTCCAAATATAGAATTTTAAAGCACATTTGTCCCTATAAAAGCTTGAAAATGCAATTCAACATAACAAAAAAGCAATTTAACATTTCTTTAGATACAGGAAAACTATGGGCATGTGGGCGATGAATTTTGTATTTTGTATTTTGTTTATTTATATAGTGCGCTGGGCCCAAGGGCACCTGGGCGCATATCTTAGGAGGCAAAGTTACGATTACATACATGGAATGATAGAAGACTCTACCAGCTTACAGTATACATGCAGGTAGGACTCCGATATGACAAAAAAATATATACAATATAAAATAGAATGACGCATGTACAGGCAGGAGGGATATACAAACAGTTCCTCAAACAGTTAAAGCATACGAATATAGGAGGTTCACATGAAAATATAGGCACAGGAAGATAAGTTATCTACGTACAAGAGATATATGCAAAGAGGAATCAAGCGTTGTATACGCGTGAACTGTACAGCAGAATGCTAAGTTGAGTGACAAAGTGTCAGTAGTCATAGTATGAGGTCAAATATCTCATATGTTTTGTGCTGAAAGCCACACTTTGATTTTTTGATTTTTTAAAGGATTGGAAGGAAGGCTCAGCTCTGATAGCATTAGGAAGGGTATTCCAAAGCTCAGAGTCCAGGACCGGGAAGCTAGCGCTGCTAGCTTTTTGTAGTTTAAACCTAGGGAGGTATAAACTGTGGGTTTTGGCCTCTCTCATGGGCAGAGTGGAAGTGTGGGGTGTGAATCAGTTGGCTAAGTAAATGGGGGCCTGGTTGGTTAGGCACTTTTGAGTCAGTGCAAGTGTTTTCAAGGAGATTCTATGCTTAACAGGAAGCCAATGTAGATTGCGTCTGTGGTTAGAGATATGGTGATTTCTAGGAATGTTTAATGCTGCTCTAATGGCATTGCTCTGAATGACTTGCAGTTTGTTAAGAGAGATGGGTAGAAAGGGTTTTGGTGACAGGGAGAAAGAGCAAGAGGAGCAGAAAACCAGGGTAACCACACAAGAGAGCCCTAGAGGTCCATGTCGGACAGTCCACCACTCGTACCTTCTCCACCACTCGGGCCATCACCTTTTGTTTAAAAATGTCACCCACTTTGGTCTCCACTCGCCCGTGTTTTTCATACTGCCCCTCCGCTCAACTCTTTGGTCTGGTCTCCTGGATCTCTCTTCCAGCTATAAGATTCCAGTAATTCTCAACCTCATGATCCTCACCTCCAGCCATCTGGGTCTTACTCAGTCGTTTGCTCTCTTTCTTCTAACCTTCTTCAAAACTACACCTGTGTAAACATTCCTGTCTCCAGCTCCTACTCCTAACACATACACTGCTGAATGAGCTTGTGGGGCTTTTATAGGGTAGGCCTTACCTTCCAACCACTCTCTTGTGAATGGGGACTCGTGTGTGGGTTAGCAGGAATGGGATTGGCTTTTGAACCCTCCATGGGAATTGTTTGCAGCCATGATGTGGGACGTGGTATTGGTTCATCCCACCTCTTGGGCTCCTCTCTCTGTCTTCCAAACTATTGATCTGCCTCCAAGCCTCTCTCTAGGGTAATGGGATTCCGATGTGGCTCTTCAGGCTGTGGGTGTAGGGATTGGTTGGTGCCACCAAACCCAGAGGATGGCTTCCAGTTCTGATATGGGACTTGGGGCGCTCTAGTCCCCCCTTTTGGTTGGTAATTTCCTGGGATGTCATGCTGTCCCCTGTGATGGACTTCCTTAGCCTATAGCCTTTCTGTTTTAAACTGTATGAAAATGGAGGCCTCGGGTTTCCTATCCTAATGCATGTCTCTTTTTCCCTCTATAAATGTATATGGGATTCCTGAGCCCATGCAATTGTAGCAGAGTGTGCAGGTGCTGCCAGTTCTGGGGGATTCCCATTCCATGATTCCCTTAAAAGGGTAGGATTGTGGTAATATTGTGAATGTCACCTGTCCTGAGATTGGAATGAAGTAGCAGTGACTAGGGTATCATCCTAATTCCACCCCCGGGTCCCTCATACTCGAACTTGGAAAAACACTCAGCCCCCTTGGTTACCACACAGAAGTTCTCAAGGGCGAGGCAGGGAACTTCATCACACTGCACAGATGCTCTAATTTGCTGATATCTCTGATAGGTCAGGTAAATCTCATTAAAAGGAATGTTGAGTTTATATGTGCTGGGAAATCACATAGAATAGCAGCTCCCGGGTAAGCTCTACCCCTGAAGTAGGACAGGCTGGGGTTCCTGTAGTTGTAAATATGTAGCAGATATTGGTAATGACACACATGATGGAGCAAGTGCGCCCCATTAGTGGTCATGGGCAGGGACGTCATTTGGGGTCTGCCTGGGGTAGCAGTTGCTAACCCTGCCCCCCCCCCCCCTGCTACCCCTGCACTTGTCCATGTTACCCCAGGGCCACTGGACAAAAAGGCAGCGCCAAGTGCAAATATCTGTGTTGCACCTGAAAAAGGTGCTTGTAAATGCAGCTAAATGTGCCACCGTTTTTATCACCTGAAATCTCAATCTCTTTAGCTGGAGAAATGACAGGGATGCAGGAAAAACCATGAAGCCACCATCACTAACAGGTTGGCAGGCAGTCCATTAGTGAGGACTGCCTGAATGGTTGGGTTCAGAGGTGGGGCTGGCTGTGCAGCTCATACCCAGGACTGAAGCAAGAGAAGGGGTATGGGGGCTAGGTCTAGCTAGCAGGGCATGGGTAAGATCAGCCTGTAGTACTCAGTGACAGCACAGCAGGAACACAAATCTCATCAGGGTTTCTCCTTGTCTGCTTTGCACATCCAGTGAGCCACTGGGCTTGTGATGAGAGGGGTGTGCACCAGTGGCTTCTGCCATCAATTCTGCCTGGGCACGGTGTGCCCTGACCCAGGTCTGCCAGACCTCCATCACAGGCACACTGTAGATAAATGCAAGCTTAGATAATTAATTGACATGAAGTTGCCCTCCCCTTTGAAATAAAACATCTGTTGCTTCATCAAGCAAAAAATATATATATATTTGAGAGGATAGATCAGGGGAAACACTCTTGCATTTGGAACAAGAGGTTACAGTGCAACGTGGGTTCAGCTCCCGTTCTAGTGTTTAGAATCTGGAAGAGACTGACATTAAGCAAGATTTAAAATACCAAAGAAAATATTAAAATGGGCTTTTCTAGGGGTGATGTCATGGAGCTGCTGCTGCTGTTTACATTTTAAAATAAAAGAGAAAATCTGCAATTGCTGTGACCTGCAACACACTCTTCCCTATCTCCCATCTAACAAAAAAACTGTGGATTACGAAATAAGCAAAACAGAAAGGTTATTGCTGGGAGGTTTCAAATTGTTCATAATCACTGACACAGCTCTGGACAACCCTCCATACCATCGTTTCTCAGCCTGCCAAGCCACTACAGAAGGGGAAAACCATATACAAATCATGCTTGGTCCCACCCCAAAAGGGGCAATTCAGCCCGAACTGCTAGGTCACAAGCTTTCTGCACGAGAACACAAGCATTCCCAGACATGTTCCAGCCTCTTTGGGCATCATGAGTGAGGAGTAGCCTAGGTCTGTAGGCCCAGCAGGCTTTGCTACAGGTGATGTCGTGGAGCTGCTGCTTACGTTTCAAAATAAAAAAAAATCCTGCAATTACTGTGACCTTCGACACATCCTCCAACATGTCCCCTCTGTCTCCCACCTAACAAAAGAAATGTAGGTTATTTACCAAGTAAGCAAAACAGAAAAGAGATAGCTGGGAGGTTTCAAATAATTCCTAACCACTGCTACAGCTCTGGGCAACGCTCCAGACCATCGTTTTTCAGCCTGACAAGCCACTACACGAGGGAAAAGACCATATGCAAATCAGGCTTGGTCCCACCCCAAAAGTGACAGTCCAGCCCGAACTGCTAGGTCACATCCCTTCTGCACAGGCCACAAACTTCCCCAGACATGCTTCAGCCTCATTGTCATCATGTGTGAGCTGTAGCCTAGGTCTGTAGGCCCAGCAGGCTTTTCTAGGCATGATGCATTGGAGCTGCTGCTTCTGTTTACATTTTAAAATTAAAAAAAAACTGCAATTACTATGATGTTCAACGCATCCATCCTCTCTATCTCCCATCTAACAAAAAAACTGTGGGTTACTAACCAAAAAAGAAAAACAGAAAATTGATGACTGGAAGGTTTCAAATCATTCAAAACCACTGGCACAGCTTTGGGCAACCCACAAGATCATTGTTTTTCTGGTTGGACATGTGTTGGTCAGTTGCTGTTTCCAGTCTGTGGTGTGAGAAACCCAAAGGAGTCTCCCTGACTATTCCCCGGCGATCTGTCATCCAGGTGGCCAGGACACGGCCATAGCTATTGGATCCAGTTCCTGGGGGCGGACCAGTGAGGGAGGATCACCTGGAAAGGGGGTCCTCTGTGAGTTGAAGTGGGACATCAATGGGTGAGACGTGGTATCCTCCTTCTTATAACACCTTTTCCCCATCATACCATGTCGGATACTCAACCACTCTACCCCCCCACCCCCCTTTTCCGACACAAACACTTTCGCACACCACGAAATGAAAGATGACGGAGAAAACACCAGAGCCGTTTACATGACATGTCCCATCACAAGGGTCAGGCAAAGTCAGGCAATTAACCAGAATCACACACACACCCAATGGCCCTTTCCCTTCCCCACAGGGATAAAAGGTGGAGCACGAGAGCACAAGACAAGTAGGGCATACCGCACAACAAGAGAGCTAAACCAGCACAGCAGTTCAAGAGGATGAGAAAATGGCCACAACCGAAAGGGTGACAAGGAGAGATGCAACCTTGCCCTCTCCAACACAGGCCCTCACAACCTCAGTGGGAGGAATCGTAAGACCGCGAACAATAGCTTACGTATGTTGCAGCATATGTCACTGATACACGGGGCCCTCCTCTGCTGATAGCCAAGCCGGAGACAAGCAAAGCCAAGTGGTTCATCACAGCTGATGAGTTGAGGGGATAGCCGATGAGAAACCAAACTGTGTTCAACAAAAGTAGCAAGCAGCTAATTGAAGAAAGTACAAATAACTGTTAATATGGGAGGGGAAAATCAACTACAGAGGAGTCAGGATCTCTGTCTTACTGGCATTAAGGCAGAGGTCGTTGAAGGCGTATCAGCCCTGAATCGTGGATAGACAGTCAGGAATGAGCGAGAGAGGAGAGGAGGCTGAGTGGAGCCTGAAGGAAAGCTGAGTGTCATACTCATAACACTGAAAGTTAGAGGAGAAGGTAGAGATCAGGTGGGCCAAAGGGGCCAAGTAGAGCTTGAAAAATCAGGGTGAGAGTATAGTGCCCTGGGGAATGCCACAGGTAGCGAGAGAGGTGACAGAGAGAAAGGGTCCAAGTTGGACCTGAGAGGGGCCATCCAAGAGGATGGAGGTCAGCTACTCCAAGGCCTGATCCATGATGCCCAGGTTCTCATAGAGTAGATTGATCAGGATGGTGTGGTTGACTGTGTTGAAAGCAGAGGCAAGATCAAGGAGGATGAGGACAGAAAGAATGCTGGAATCAAGCTTAGAAAGCGATCTTCACAGGTGTTCAGGGGAGCAGTTTCCGTGCCTCTGGCAGCTCTGAAGACAGACTGATGGTCATGGAGACAACCAACAGATTCAGTGTGGAGAGTAAGCTGGGAGATGGCCAGTTTTTCCAAGAGTTTGCCCAGTAAAGTGGTGATGGAGATTGGGCGATAGTTTGCTGGGCAGGTAGGATCGGCAGACAGCTTCTTGAGGAGGGCATGAACAGGGTGTGGTTAAGGGGAGAGGAGAAAGTTCCAGTGGCAAAAGAGTGATTACAGTAATTGACCAAGTCTGGAGTGAGGGTGTCAAAATGGTCCTTGATGGTTCTGGAGGAGCAGGGGAGCACCTGTTTGGATGACACTTTCATAGATCGGACTATCTAGAAACCTTGTAGGTGTTGTCAGAGACGTCATATTACAGTGTTATCGAAATCATATTTTTCTTAGTGTACTCAGGAACAATGCTGCATAATGCCACTTCTGGTTTTGCCAAAGGGTAAAAGGTTGTGTTTCATTACTTCCTGTGATGTCACTCATGGGTGGGGTCAAATGACATCACCTCCTGTGATGTCATCAGAGGTCAAGTGTCATGTGTCATGTGATGTCACTTCTGCTACCCCAAGCATTTTGGTGAAATGACATCCCTGATTTAGGGACTAATATGAATGCATTCATATTCCTGCATCAAAAGATAGAGTTTAAAAAGAGAGTTCATTATAATGCAAAGGCCATGACCCATGATGTTTCAGGAAAGTGCAATGACAGATACTGAATTTCCTTTGTCGAACCTGGCATTACACAGTCTCTGCTTTCAGAATCTTTTATTTCTCTGAGTTTTTACCGGTGGTAAATTCACTTCTCTTCGACAATTGGTTCAACAATGACTCTGTTTTGACCCTGCTAAGTGAAGGAACATGAAGATGAGGGGGCATTGTTTTAAGGGGCAACGTATTGGCTGGAGCACTGTGGAATTCAGATCACCGTTACAAAATATGCAAATATCGAGTTTTGCAACTAAAAGCCATCTCAATTTGCTGACATCTGCACAATTAGAGGTGTTGTTGAAGATATGGGATGGATGGTCGGAGAAAAAGGGACACCTTTTGAAATCTCTACTAGTTATCGGTGACTTTTGGGCTTATAACATGCCTGTATTTTATTAAGCAACAGGGATCAGATGCAAATGGGGATTGGGGATTGGTGCCTCCTATACAAGTACAATCCAGTTCAGTTCTTTACAGGATGTAGAAACAGTATAGGAAAAACAGTACATTATGACGCATCATGAAAACTGAACCGGTAATATAATTAAGTAAATCAGTAAACCAGATAGAAACCCCAGAAACAGAGATTGAGGGATAAACCAAGGTCGAAAAACTGGTAAAGAGAAAATCGTGATAAATGCAAATGATAATTGGGCTCCAGGTCTGGGGCGCAAGGTACCTTCAGCCGCACCAAGTTCTTCCCATGTGAGAAGGTTCTGAAAGCAAGCAGGGGTCAGTGGAACTGCAGGAAACCTTTCTTACCTCGGGCCACATTTTTAGCAGAGCTTTCCTTTTTGTAAGATATTTTGAGTGACTATCTAGAGATGAGGCCACATCACCAAGTGCCACTCAAGCACATTTTGTGTATGCACATTGTAGTGGCTAAACGTGCATGTTTGTAATGGGACTTCCTTACACTGGACAATATATATAAACAATTCCATGGTGATGGTACCTTCAATATAAACAAATTAGGACTTGATGAGTCTTGTGGAAGGGGCATAATAGATTATAACAAAACATGTAAAAAAAGTCAGGTTTGAAATGTAAGTCTATGAAAAGTGCATGCTCCACAGTTCTCTATCTATTTACAGATTACCAAAGAGATTACCAAAGAGCTACAGGGGAGGAAACCGTGGAAGGCATTGCAAATGTCTTCAGCAACACTCTGGCACCCCTTTCACTAATCTGCAACTGCCTGTTGCGCCGGAGCAAATTTGTGTTGCTTATTCCCTGTGACAGGAGCGGAACAGACTATGGCCATGCAAATCCTTTACTTCAAGCTGCTTAAAGGCAGCTACCAGGAGCTTCTCATAATTGGAGTAATTTTGCTACTATCCGTGTCTCGTGGACCAAAGAGTATCTTCGAAGCCTGGCAAGGGACTTAAAAATGTTAGCGAGGAACAGAAGAACAACACACTGTCATTCAATGCTACAACCGCTTGTGGACAGATATGACTGAGCTCATGAGAATAATTTGTCCAGCTCAGGTTTGACAACATCTAACTGAATGAGCTAACTGACCAGCTAAAGGCCCTGGAATAGGTGTACCATTATGACAGCTGGGGGGCAGTCTATTGGTAAGAATTATTGAGGTCTGCCTGAGAAGAACAGATTGGCTCATAGAGTGGTCCTTACCAGTCTGTGCAAGGGGGGGAGTGGGTCTGGGGTCTGGTCAGTTTAGAGGGTCACATTCTTCCCTCAGGCCCTTTCCTGGAGCATGAGGGGATATGACCATGCCCACTGCCCTATGATCAAGTATGTACTGACGTAATTGATGATCTAATGATGATGTAATTGATGATGTAACTGTTTTGATGATGGTGTTCATGTATTGCTTCATCGCATTTTGTGATGATGTAAGAAATGTAACAAATGCGGCTAATGCCTTCCAAAGAATATTTGTGTGTGGTGCCACTCACTGGCCCTGCCACATGCACTGTCCACAAAACAAGGGAGAATCTCCTGCTGATTACTCAGGCTGAAAATGATTTTCACACTGTGATTAAATAAATGACTAATGCTCTGCAGGTGAACAGGGATGAGTAGTGGATAAAGCTCATACGTAGCCATGCTCAGCCCCACACTATGAAACCAAAAATGATGCCAATCATAAAGGTGAAACAGTCCCAGCCCGACAGGTACACCTCATTCACCTCTTTAAAGGTATAAAGGTAGCATTGCCCACTGGAGGGATGTCAGCTAGTACAGAAGCAGTGCCATCAACAATACTACTGTGTACCAAATAAAAAAATGTCAAACCAAGGTTCTATAAAAATAGGGGATTTAAATTAAACTAAAAATCTAAAAAGAATAATCACAAACACTATACCACACCCTTGTAAAGATGACATGAAATATGCAGACTTTTTTTTAATGAAAGGGGGCACTCTGGTTCTGAAGGCAGGGGTTCACATGCACTACATTCAGCAGCAATCTCAAGTACACTGATGATGTCTTTGAAAAAGGGAGAGTGTAGGGTCTGAATAGTCACTATGGCCCTTGAAGGCAGGCCAGGGGTACATAACCACTTCAAGTACCTTTAATGTTTGCTATTGTGGCTTCACAGCATCAAGTCAGGCATCTATCTGCTTTGCTTGACTTGAGGTGGTCCAGCGATGCAATGTAGTCCTGTAGTGGTGATCAGCTTGAATTGAGTGAAGACATGCAGGCTTTGAGTAGAGTTGGTAGCTAAAATCGTTGAATTGGCTTGAAGAAGTCAATGATGCGATGAGGTTCTTTAGTAGCGATTGGCTCGAAAATTGTTGGAGCCAGGCGGTGATGGATCCTTCAGCAGTGCGATGGCCTGACAGCAAATCGAAGAGTGTTGGGTGTCAAAGGCATCTCCAGGTGCTAGTAAAGGCAACTCAAAAAGTAATTCAAGTTGAAAAACAGTATCCAAAAATGGTTCTTGACCTCTGGTTGCTGGGGGACTCTGTCCTTGGTCTCTAGTGGCAATGTGGGTGTTGGGCTTCCCAGCAAGGAAGATTTCACGAGAGCACTTGCATGGTCCCTGGTTACTACTGGTTTCAACATGCAGTAGGCCAGTTCTAGCCAGTAGGGTACCCCATATGTTCCTCTGGGATTTGTATGGAAAATGTTTACCATTTTCTTGGAACCGTTTGTCTTCACCTCTTTGGAAGAGGTCTTAGAAGCAGACTGTGCCTCTAACAAAGTTACAGGTGTAATCTTTCTTACGTAGTCCAAAGATGCACCCCTAACAAAGTTAAAGCTGTAATCCTTCTTCAGTAGTCCAAAGATAATTCAATGTGGATGGTGGTTTCAGCCTCTTAAATAAGCAATCTTTTACAGCCGATTGGTTCCCTTCTAATGTAATCCTAGCGCTTGAGAGCTTGAGAGCCGTGGAAGAATCCTAGATGGTGGGACCCTTCTGTGTGCTGGTGCTACTCTCCTGGACATTCAAACTCCACCCTCTTCTCCTGACTGCCTTCATTAACGTGTCTATGTTAATTACCACCCTGTGTGATTCCCTTTGGCCTGGAAGAGCTCTGGACCCTCCCCCTGCACCTTGGGGTCAGTTCCTGTTTTCCTGATAGGTGATCAACCCTTGCCAGAGAAGACAAAGGCTTTTGCTGGGGCAGAACAAAATGGTCGATTTTGGCTGCAACTCTGAGCCAGACAGTGACTACACAGGATGCCCTGACGTGAAGATCACTAGAAACCAAGCTGACACTAAAATTAAGCAGACCTGGATTATATTTAGTTATTAATAAAACCTGACAGGCATGGTATCAAGAGAGACACATACTCAAAAGTACCAGTTTGAAAACATTTATTATGAAACTTTGTGGGGTTGGTGTACTGCCTATCTGGCCATAACTCTAAGCAAAGTTTGTCTGTGTCCAAACCTACGCTCGCCCTCACTCTTAAACTAAATGTGACAGAGGATCTTCTTAAAATGGTGAACCAAAAAGGAAATGTAAACCACAGCTGGTTTCAGGTAGTCTTACCAATAGGTTCAGTTGTTCTAGTTCGAAATAATTAAACTCAAATAGCATGCCCTTGGAACCTTCCACAGAGGGCTGTTGCAGTAAGTGGGATCCCTTCCACAAGCTTTGATCCTTCCCATGCCAAACAAAAAGACACCGTTTCTGTTAGACCTCTCAGGGCTCCCTTCCCCAAGTCTAGGCCTCTCTTTACAAAGTTCGACAATGTGTTTAGTCGGCCTCTTAGGGTTCTCTTCCCCAAGAATAGGCCCCTCTTTACGCAGTTCAACAAAACAAAAATGTCCTCTTGTCAGGATGTACCTTTCACTGTACAGTTTTTTCATGGGGGTTGTATCAGAGACTTTTCAGAGCGCCATGTTCTTTGCTCCTCCCAGGCATGTCCACTCTGACCTCTAACCCCTCTCCTTATTCTCTGGCACCTTTTATTACTCTGTGCATCTTTCACTCTGTTCTCTTCCACTTGACTGTGCTTTCTGCACACCTTCTTTTCTGTCTTGCACACTTGCCCCTTCTTTCCACCTTTCTCTTCCTGTTGCACACTTCTCTTTGCTTTTCACCGTGCTCTCTTGCACCTTCATTTTTTCACTGTGTTTTCTTGCACCTTAATTTTCCCATTAACGTGCTTCTTGCTCTCTCTGTACTTATTTTAGGTCCCTTGCACCCTCTTTCTCACTTTCGGGTTGCTTTCACCCTCTCTTGGCTGCCTGTTTTCTTTCTCTCTGTCTCTTTGTTGTCTTTCTCGGTTTTGGGTCACTGGCACCGGCACCGGCACCTTGTTCCTTACTTTTGGGTCACTTGCACCCACTCTGTTTCTTCGTCGCCAGCACACTTGCTCTGTCTCTCTTTAATTCCACGCCTCTAGCTCCCTTTTCTATTACTCTGTGTTGCTTTCTGTCTCCCTTTCCAGCTTTCGTTTGCTTTCGTTTGCTTCACTGGTTTTTCCTTTCTCTTGCTTCACTTTGCTTTTTCCCGCTTTCGCTCACCAGGCTGTTCACTTTTCTCAAAGCTCCTGCTTCAGCCACCTGCACGCTATAGAGTTTCTTTCTGGCTCACAAACTTCATCAAAAGTAGCGTAGAGCTGCCAAGCAGGTCAAATGGATTTAGGTTGAGGTCAGGGTCTCACCACCTGCCCCCAGACACCTCTGGAATCCGTACATACCCCAGGGGAATGAGCACCGGCCTAAACTAGGCTGATAGACTACCTTCTGTCCCGCCCTGGCTTCCTGGTGACATGGCTCCCTCGCCACGCTGCAGCCCCTCACACACACCGGGCCAGTGTCTCAGCGTCCCACACTCCATCGGTCCTTCTGGGCTCCTCTCCTTGTAGCCTTCTGCTCCTTGGCCTCCTGATTCTATCCAGCAACCCCAGCTCGCTCAATGCTTCTGGCAGAACCATCCTTTCTATACTGCAGGTGAGAGTCAATTGGAGTCAGGTGTGCACAGTTGGGAAAAAAGTGCCTGACTTTGCCTGACTATTTTAGTGGGACAAGTCAAAGGTGTTAGATGGTAAACCTCAATTTGTATCCCTATGTTGTTTCTATAGGTAATCCTCATTGCTCCTGATCATCTCTTCCTCATCCCAGTACTTATTGGAAATGGGGAGGAGAGATGGGGTGAGAGTGAAAATAACCCATAAAGGCTGAGGGAGAGTGGGTTGGTGTACAACTAGGAAAGGGAGGATACCATGTCTCGTCCTCAGGTGTTCTCCTCACAATCCCCCGCGACCCTCCACTCAGGTGATCCTCCCTCACTTGTCCACTCTCAGGATCAGGATCCAAAAGCGATGGCCCTTCCCAGGCCACCTGAATGGAAGATCCCGGGGGAGTAGTTGGGAGAATACCCTCAGGTTTCTCACAACTGGTAAACAAAAGAAACTGCTTTTATCACTAGAGTGATGAATTCCAATTTTTTACCACTGGTTTGGTACCATAACAGTGGACAATTCTTGCTGTTTGCATCCTTCTATAAACCCTTGTTGTAATGTTGCTTGATCATAGCTTGTTCTGTGATCTCATCGGACATGAGCCCACTGAAGTGTGCATGGCATTTAGCAGGACTCAGGACTCAATGGGGGTAATTACGAGTTGGGCAGTATTCTGGCAGTAAATCCACTGGAATACCGCCCAATGGAATGACTGTTACTGTCACTTGGTCCAGTGGTATTACAGCCAGATTACAAGTGGCAGTCGCAGCGTAAGTCCCGATTATTGTTGCGTCCAAAGGACTCAATAGGGCATTTTTGGTGGAATTACTGTGGTGGTAATTTTGCAGCTGTAATTCTGACAGAAATGGGTGGATAATCGGCGGCTTAACCTCCAGCTTATATCTGAAGGTGAATCCTCCAACTTTCCGCCTAACTCATAGTTGGGCGGTGCGGTACTGCGGTGGTATATGTTAATACTGCCGCATTTAACCCGCAACCGCCCAACTCGTAATGACCCCCGGGCCCACTTTATAAAGATTTTCTCTGGAACAAAGGAGGTTATGCTCCTGATCATCTCTGATTTGCACATGCTGCCTTACACCTGTCTCAGAAATCTTACACCTGGATCAATTCTGGAGATAACTGGAGCAGCCCTGAGAAACCCTTAGGATCATTCTTGTGAATTATATCTCACATGAAGATCTCACCAATAGTTTATGTATTTATTTGCTTATTTATTTATTGTTAATGTATTGGTATCTCCACATTTGCTCCTGTTTTAGACTTTGTGAATCGTGCATAAAGTAGCAAGTGCATATCAAAGCTACTCATTAGCAACTCATCATTTGCTTCACTGCAAAGTTTTGTGAATCTTGTAAAATATTATCTGATTGAATATAACGGCCCATTATATAATGCAAACTTACAATGGGCCTCATTATAAGTCTGTCAGTCTGGAATTAAGGGTGTCGGTAGCAATATACTGGCACCCTTTCCGGACCAGTTGACTACAACTCTGCTTTCCGGGCGCAATGGCCCCAGAAAGCAGTTGTCACAGAAGCACCGGCACCAGGATCTCAGGCGGTGGAAACGGGGTTATCGCCAACCTCATAATGAGGTCCAATGAGTTTAAACTGAAATATCATATAATTAATGTCAAACATTACACAATCAAATAAGCAGGGAAAGCTTGCTGTGTTTGTAGGCCTTGTTAAAATAAGAATGACCATCTGAAAGGAGTTTTTGCAGGTTTGCTGCCACATAAAAGGAGAACATGGTGAATTGTGCAACTTCAATCTTTAGTATTCTACAAGGCAATATGATACACAGAAAGTTAATATAAATCACATAAAAGGCCTAGTGTATGTTTGACCCAAACAACATATTGTTTGATTGCTTTCATTTCTCTCACATGGGAAATTATCTCATGTATCTTTAATTCAACCAAAGCTGTATTTTTGTTTGTCATCATTCTTGAAAATACGAATTTCCAGACCACATCATTCAATTCTTCCAACAGTTAAAGGGCCCATATATGTTTACTTGAGACAGTAGGCCTGTTTTCAAAATAAGAAAAATAAGTCAAAATAAATTCCAGGACCAGGGATTTCATGTCCATATATTTTAAGCTAGTATGGAAGACAATCCTGGCAATAGATAGACATGTGTCTGGTCGACCGTTCGGTGCAACTACAAAACAAGCAAACACTTACACAGACTCTAAACTCTGACCTTGGCAGAACATGTATCTGTTTTGTTAAACAGCCTATCAAAATTATCCCTTTGTTCCAAAGTATATTATTCTCAGAAGATGGTTTCTGTTGAGTGGGGCAGGCCATATACAACTAAAATGCAAGTAAGTTAAAATATGTTATAAAAGCCTATTAAAACAAATATGCATTAACAGAAGACAATGTGAAAAGCATATTAGTTATAACTTCAAAACCATTTATGCAATTTAAACAACAAGGAGATTTAGATTAATTGGAAAACACAGATCACATGCATATGAATATGCAATTATATATTAAAAGGCATAGTTTATTAATACATTTGCATATTTTAATAATTTAGTTATGCATGTAGTGACAGAAACATTGGATTCAGAATATTCCTGCTAATCTAAAGATATAATGCACATCAATATCACATTTCAATGCACAGAATTATGAGAACAATATATATTCCCATCCAATTTCGATTCCTTAGTCCTGGGGGGATTGCTATCTCACTGCTGATACATCCCCTTATGACAAAGAATTCAGTGGCCCAATGGAAGCAAGGGGGGCATAGTGTTGTTAGTAACTGAAAGGAGCCTATCACAGTCTCTGCTCAATCCAAATTTGCTAAATCAAATGATACTGTTTGGGTTACGTTTCCTAAGTATTTGAACTCAAACACATATGAAGAAGGGAGAGTTTTGGAAAAGCAGAAAAGCAAGAGAGCTTGTCCATCAAGAAAAAAGCTGATTGGGATTTCAACTGGAAGGAGCTGATGAAAATTATCCATATGATTGCCTTTTCTGAATGGGACTGAATGCAGAGGCCTTACCCATAAAAAGACAACAGTTAACTTAAGAGGGATTCTGGGAGCAGACTAAAGGGAAGCTACCTGAAGCAGTTGATGTCATTACATTTCTTGGGCCTTTGATTGACAAGTGAATGTAAGTACAGCAATCCCATAGAATTTAGACAAATGTACCAAGAATTAATTAAATCTGATATAGCAAGTACATGTATTTGGGTGGAACTCTGTCTACAAGCTATGTCACTGAAAGGGGGAATATAATACAAGGTGTATGTGCATAGTGATTAATAACTAAAATCGAAACACTAGGCAACTTCACCATAATAAGGCCTTTCTCCAGCAATTTGGGATTTCTAGAGCACTTAGACATCTCAAATGAAAATGTGGAATGACAAGCCTTTGTAATTGGTGTCTGTCACAATTTTATTTAAACCATTTTATTAATTTTATCAACCAAACAACTTACAACATAACCTTGCAGTACATGTCTTAACATTTCAAAATTTGCAATACATTCTTCAATGTCTACTGCTCCCCCTTATACCTCCCCCTTTCCGAGCCTACTCTATTTCGCAATCCACATCTTCTTCTTCCGCAGGGGTTCCGTTTCCTATGTCCTCGCCAAAATCCTGGCCGCTCGACCAGTCCTGGGCGGGCCCATGTAGTGTGGCTACTAAATGTTTCCAGGCTGTCAGGGTTTCTGCCTCTTCCTCTCCTTCTCTATTACCCACTTCTTACTACACTGCTGTTTCTGCTTCAGTCCATTTCTCAAGGTCTGCTTTCCAGACTTCTATCCTAGGTCTGTAGCATGCCTTCCAACCCATGGCAATTCTACGCTTGGCAAGTCTGTATGCCAAGTCCTTTAATTTACTTACATGTTTCAATGGGCGTGGCCTCTGGACTCCTCCTATCAAGCATGCCCACACTGATTCAACTTCTATTTTGATCCCTTTTTCTTTTAGCCAGTGGGCTACCTCTTCCCAGAATTTCCCAACTTCAGGGCATGCCCAAAACATATGCGTCATCCCCACATGTTCCTCCTGGCATTTGGGGCATGCTTGTCGTTCTGCGTTTTGAAATGTAGCTATCCTCTGGGGTGTCATATATGCCCTGTGGGTTATATATAGTTGTATTTGCTGTAGCCTCGCGTTCCTAGATACTTTCTTATGGTACCCTTGGACCCGTTCCCACATCCCGTCACTCATGGGTATCCCAGCCTCTTCTTCCCAGTCATATCTCAATTGTGCCACCTCCTTCCCCACTTTGGACATTAGCAGCTCGTATAGTCTGGATATCTCATGCCCCCATTCTGATACATCATATATAGTTTCTATGGTGGCGTCAGGTGGCTCTTCTAGTGTTATTTCCGACCATGTCTGTCTGATCCGCCGTACCAGTCTGTTATATGTGAAATATTGCCCAGCATGCAACCCTGCTTCCTCAACCAACTCCCCGAATACCTTAATCTCTCCTTCTTGCCATATGTCTCTTGCTGTTATGACTCCCACTGGTTCCCAGTGCCTCCTAATCGCCTTCCTTAGTTCTCCATCCCCTCCCGACAATGCGACCAGTGGTACTTGCGGAGAACACAGTACCATCATCTTCAAATGCTCTTTCACCTCTGATTTGGGCAGCCATATCACTTCTTTCAAAAAGTACAGAGCACACTCCCGCCTCAACAATCTTGATTCTGAGGTCGGGTCTTCTGATAGCCATTTGGCCACATATTGTAGTTGGCTAGCTAAGTAGTAAATCTCGTAGTTTAGCAGTTTTATTCCCCCTTTATCATGCGTGTTCTGCAACTTCCAGAGGGCGATTCTGTTCCTAGTCCCGTGCCATAAAATGTCCCTGCATATGCTCTGTAGCTTAATAAAAAATCCCCTTGGTATCAGGTATGGTATATTCCCAAAAAAAGTAATAATCTCAGCAGTATGACCATTTTCAGCAGCGCCCCTCTTCCTATAATTGCCAGGGGGAGCTTAGTCCAGAACCTCATACTGTTTTCGATATTTGTAACCGCTCCCTCCGTATTATGTTGCTGTTCTGCCTCTACAATGTGATAAATGTCTATCGCAAGGTATCTAAACATAATTGTCTCCCATGGTATTTGCAAAATTGGTAATTCGTCCCGTGGGATTCCTATATACCTCCCCAATGGGAAGATGCATGATTTTCTGGGGTTCATTGCTATGCCAGATAGCGACGCAAATCGCTTCTTCACTTCCAGGATATATTAGAGGTTTTCTTCAGGATATCGTAAGTACAGCAGCACATCGTCTGCGTAAAGCGAGACCAAGTGCGGCTCCCCTTTTATGCTGATCCCTATTACCTCATACTGCTGTCTCGGGTATATCGCCAGGGGCTCCAGTGCTAAAATGTACAGCATCGGAGACCACGGGCATCCTTGTCTAGTACCCCTCCTTAATTGCCACCTTTCCGAAATGATCGCCTCTAGCTAGCGGTGCACTGTACAATAGTTTAACCCATTTGAGGTACCCCGGTCCTATCCCATATTTAGACAGGGCTGCAGTCAACCAGTGCCATTTGACAGAATCAAAGGCTTTTATTGCATCCAGTGATACTATTGCCATCTCCCCCGAGTCCCCTTTTGGATGCTCTATCACTCTGTCAAGTCTTCTGAGGTTGTCTGATATGTTCCTGCCCGTGACATATCCTGTTTGATCATGGTGTATCAACTTGTTAATGATCCTTTTCATTCTGTTTGCCAATACTGCCGTAAGTATTTTGCTATCTTGGTTCATCATTGATAGCGGTCTAAACGATCCACAATCCTTACCCGGCTTATTGGGCTTGGGGAGTGGGATAATGATTGCTTCTCTCAGGGATTCTGGTAGCCGCCCTGTTTCAATTGCTTCATTTAGTGTTGCTAGCAGCAGGAGAAGCACCTCAGTTCTATACATGTTGTAAAACTCATTAGGGAGTCCATCCGCCCCTGGGGTCTTGCTAGTGGGTAGTTGTTTTACCACCTCTTCTAGTTCTTCTAGGGTGATTGCGGCATCTAGGTCCTCTTGCTCCTCTGGGCTTATTCATGGCATGCCTATGTCCTCCAGTATGTCCATTATCTCCTTGCTGTTGCTCCCTCTTTCATCCCCATACAAATTTTAGTAATATTCAAGGAACTCTCGGTTCACGCCCTCTTGAGTATCTTCTATTTGCCCATCCTCCCTCATTATTGCTCCGATCACAGGTCTAGGGGTCTCGCTTTTATACAACCATGCCAATATCCTCCCTGGCTTGTCACCACTCGCATGCTGCCTCTCTACATATTTTTTATAATTCAAATTACACAGTCTTTCCCAATGTCCTGCGCATTCCTGTTGCAGTTGACTTATCGTTCCATCATCCTCGCTGGTGCCACCTCCCCTGGCCAGGACTGTTTCTAGTTTGGTTTCTAGTTTGGTTTCTACAACCTGCAATTGCTTTAATATGCCTCATTGTAGCCCTTTGGTCTTGGCTATAGCTACCCCTCTCACCACCACTTTGAAGGCTTTCCATAGTTCGTGGCCAACTCGACACTCCCAGTATTGACCTCAAAGTAGCTTATGATTTCTTCTCTCAGGTCCTCCCTAAACACTGCATCCTTCAGTGCTTCAGCTTTGAGTCACCACGTTGGAATCCTAGCCCTTGGAGGTCGGTATTGCCATGTGAAAACCAGAGGCGAGTGGTCCGACAGGACCTTCGCCTTATTTTCTGTCTGTACAATTTCTGCCATTACCTCCTGCATGGCAAACATGTAGTCTAGTCTGGTGTACAGGTACAGTGGAGCCGAGTAGAGAGAATATTGTCTGTCTTGTGGGTGGTGCATCCTCCATGTATCCTCTAGCCTAAAATCTGTCACCAGGGCCTGCAGGGCCTTAGCGGAAGGAGAGGGCCTATCCTGCTTATCATCTGACCTATCTACCTTTGGATTTAATGTACAGTTAAAATCACTGCCCCAAATCATCGCCCCTCCCAGATATAAGCTCAGTTTGTTGTATAGGATCTTGAAGTATGTCACTGTGTTCTGATTCGGGGCATATGTATTAATAATGCATATCTCCTTGTTTTCCACCAACCCTTGCATTACCACCATCCTCCCATCCTCTGCAACCATGGACTGTGTTAAATGAAATGGGACGTGTGGCGCTATCCAAAGGATCACCCCTCTGACATACGCCGAATATGTTGCACCGATGACCGTCCCCTTCCACTTCTTCTATTTTTTCTTTCGTGAGGTGAGTCTCTTGTATCAGAGCAATATCTATTTTCTGCCTTTTTAGATACATCGTGACCTTGTTCCTTTTTAAGTAGCTATTGAGCCCCCTGGCGTTCCAGGTAATTACTTTAAGGTCCCCCATATTCTGGCCGTGTTCCTCTCCCCCTTTTCTTATCTACAACCTCTTCCCAAAGCGCTGTCATTCGTGTTTGTAAGCTTGGTCTCCTACTTAAATCCCCAACTCCCCTCCCGCCCTCCCCCTTCCCAACATTAACTCCCGTTTCAACCTTCCCATAAACTCCCCAAAAGTCCCACCTCCCCCATCCCTCCCAGCCCCCAACTGGGACCAGCTCCATCCCTGGATCTCAGGCCTCCCCGCATCTAATGTTGCCCCGACTTACCGGTGCCAAAACCCTGCAGGTGGCTGCCTCACTACTGGCAACCTAACTAGTCTATCTAATGGGGTGCGAGTTGGGGTCCCTGTGTCCCCCTGCTTCAATTTTACCATAATATTTGCCCACCTAGTGCTTGTACTACTGTCTAGCCCTCCTTAACAGCACTATATTCAAGTCCCAATGTCATCTTATATACAGCACCTCAAAGTTGGAGACCGATGGTTCACCTTCCGTTTCTGCCCCCTTGTCATTCCTCTGTTTCTTGCAGGCCATTCTGTGCGTCCAGCCAGTCATTGCATCTTCCGGGGTTTCAAAGAACAGTGCTTTGTTTTTGTGAAAAACTTTCAGCTTCGCTGAGTACATCGCTTCCCGTAACTGCCTCTTCACGGTTCCAAAGTTTAGTCGGCATCTTTGTACCTGAAGCGTGTAATCCGGGTATGGTGTTATTGTTGCAGTTGCTCTTGTTATCGTGCCCCCCTATGTGTCTGTTCTCGGTGGGCTCTCTGCACTGTGAATTGATGGGTAAACACCCCTCCTCCGATTTCTTGCAGCAGCATAGTCTCTATATAGTCCATAGGGTTTGTTCCCTCTTCGCCTTCTGGAAGTCCATCAATGCGTACGTTATTTCTTCGGGCTCGTCCTTCGGCCTCTTCTGCCCTATTTTACAAGTTGCTTACTTGTTGGCAGAATGTATGGATCTCAGTGGCATTGGCCTTGCAGGTGGTGGTGTTTGTTTGGACCTTTTTTTCCAGCACGCTGGTGTGTTCTGCAATCGCTCCAACGTCTTGTCGCAGGAGGTTGACATCCACTTGCACTGCGTCAATCTTGAATTCGAGTGATGTCTTGAGATTCGCCATGGCTGCTTCCAGTTTGGTCTCCCATGTGATCTTTAAGTCTGCTATCGCCTCTAGGATATGTCTTTCGCTGCTTGCTGGTTCTGTTTCTGTCTGCAGTTTTTTCTCCCTATTTCTGGCGCCTTCTGTTGGTTGTGGCATTCTGGTATATTCCTCTATGGTGGGCTGCTTCCCTTTCGATTTGGGGGCCTTTGCCGCCATCTCTGTGTTTGCTGGGTTTTATGCCACAGGCACCAAATGCTCTGGACTCTGCAGTACTAGCTATTCTAATTCAGTTCCGCAACGGCTTCTGGGTTCATTCACCTGGTGTCTCAGGGGTTATATTTGCTGTTATTTGTTGTTATGTTTGGCTGTAGATTGTCCGCCGTGCTGTCTCGTTTGTCTTGGGTCTAGTGCCCCACTAGCTGATGCTGTTGTCTTGCTGCATCGGCTCCAGCCCTGTGGGGTCTTGTTCTTGCCTCCTGGCCTCTGCTACGCTCACCCTTGGGGTGGGATAGCGTCTGTTATATGTATACCTCCTTATTCAATACGTTTTCCTCAGTATCTCCCCCCCCCCCAGTTGGGTTGTGGGTCCCTCACTTGCCTGCAATCTTTTTCACTCACCAGTGTGGGCAGCACAGTGTCATGAGGGGTATTCTGTCTATTGGTATTATGCTTATAGTTTGGAGCAGGGTCCCGTTCCGTAGTGAGCTGTTCCTTCCTTGTTTGGGAGTTATGAGAGCCATCCCCGTGTTGTTTGTGTGCCTGTCCCTGAGTTACAGGGGCCGTTCTTCTGCTGAGCTGCCCTGTGTTAGCCTGGCGGCTCTTAGTAGGTGTTCAGTGCCCAGGCGTGGGCTGAGCTGTTGTGCCTGATGATGGTACCTTCCAGTATGCGCTGCATGTTTGGTGTGCCCAGGTCCAAGTTCTGATCCCTGCCTTTTCTCTCCTTCCCGGTGTGGCACTTATCATGCGCCAACAATCCCGCTCTCCTTCTCTTTTGGGGCTTCTCCGTATTTGCTGGCCTCGCCCCTTCTCACTAGGGACCGGACGTGGTGTTTCCTCTGGGGCTACCCTTCCTCATTAGCTTGCATGGTACTTCCCATTACTCGGTCCACCGTCCAACCCTTTCTGTGTGAGCGTTGGTTCCAGGCTACACAGTTTAGTGGGCTTGATGCAGCTTCCAAATTATTGCCTGTGGGGTTGCTTGGTATACTTTTACCATACCCGGTCTTCACGGTGCTAGCGTGCAGGGTCTGCCCTCTTTGTGTCCCGTGTCGGATTTTTGCTGTGTGCAACAAAGTTTGTTCCCTGCTCAACGTTCTGTGTCTATGCGCGCCCAGGGCTTCCCCCTTTCTCCTCGCTGCCGTCCGCTCGTCTCCGCACTTTCCCGTTCCTTATGTCCGGGTGGGGCCACTTGTGTCCTGCTGTGCTTCGGCGCTGGTCCAGGACTGGTGGCGGTCCTTGCTTTCCTGCGTGTCTTCTGTCCTCAGCTGGAGGGGGAATAAGGCAGCAGTCTGTCGGACCTTCTTCCGACCGCGACTTGAATCGCCAGCATATAAGACCGAATCGCGCTACTATCCAAGTGGCACAGACCGCATCTCTGTGGCACGAATTCATGCATCAGCTGGTGTCATCTCAGCGGCAGGCGAGTTCTTCTCGTTTTCCGTCTCGTCTTCACCCTTTGTTCTCCAGAGCGGCCAGTTTGGGTGGCCTAACGCAGGGGTCTCGCATCTTCTAACTTGCAATTTTCTTGGTCCTTGAGGGTCGATATCCAGGACAACGCAGCGCGTTATGTGCACCTTATATTCATATTCCTAGTACCTCATTTAAGTTGTGTTTCCATGTAAACTGCCGGCGGGCATGCACAATATTCGAACTGATCTGCGGGAGCTCCCAGGTCCTCCAGCCTCTCAAATAGCTAGCTATCCACGCCCCCCCCCCCCCCCCCCCCCGGTGTCTGTCACAGTTAAATGAAATGTATTCCTTAATGTACACGCAGAACTGGGTTGTTGTGAGGGTGAACTTCATTCCTCGAGGAACATTGAGAGGGTTAGAAGCTACTGTCTCCAGATTCCAAAAAGAAACAGAATTCCAGAACCTAAGTCTTTAAAATATTTTCAACTATTTCAACACCACAAAGATATCCATTTATAAATATGCCCAAGTTAGTAACCAATAGTTTGTTACAGATTAAAATTAACGTTAAGTATCATACATTAGAGCAAATGTTTTTCTCTGACACTAATACCTTTCAATTTTACAAGACACACGTTTGAGAAGTGCAGTGAAAGTCTGAGCAGTCCTGCAGCAGTTTGAATCTACCTAGGAGACCTCAGGAGCATTCCGGTATCAATTCCTCTGCCTGCATGAATCTACCATCTGCAATCTGCCATGTGACATAAAACGACAAGCGCTGCGCATTTACGTGCATTTGAGAAGTGTGGTGGAGATCTGAGCAGTCCTGCAGCAGTTTGAATCTATGGACGAGACCTAGGAGGATTCTGGTATAGACTACTCTGGCCGCATGAATCTACCATATGCAGTCTGCCTGGTGACATGAAAAGGCTAGCGCCACACATTTGCATGCAAGTTTGAGAAATTTGGTGGAAGTGTGAGCAGTCCTGCAGCAGTTTGAATTTACAGAGGGGCCCTGAGGAGCATTCTGGTATCGACTACTCTGGCCACGCGAATCTGCCATCTACAGTCTGCCTGGTGACATGAAGCGGCGAGCACTGCACATTTGTGTGCACGCATTTGAGAAGTGAGGTGGATGTGTGCCTGGTGACACAAAATGGTGAGTGCCTTGTATTTGTACACGTTTGAGAAGTGCAGTGGAAGTATGAACAGTCCTGCAGCAGAATGAATCTCCTGAGGAGACCTGAGAAGCATTCTGGTATCAACTACTCTGGTCGCACAAATCTGCGATCTACAGTCTGCCTGGTGACATAAAATGGTGAGTGATGTGCATTTGCGCACATGCCTTTGAGAAGCGCGGTGGACATGTGAGCATTCCTGCAGTCTAGCAGGACCACGGACATGGTTCTGGAGAGAAATTGTGAGTAGATCATCTCCTATGACGCAGCGGTTGACTAATAACTGATCGAGGTCACTGCTTCTCCGCTTTGGGTATATAAACAAAAGGAAAATAAGATTAAAAGTTGTCCAGGCATTACAATCAGATATGCCGCCACGTAGAAAGTTCAAGCTGGGTAACTACAACCTGCAGCTGAGATCAAATGAGAAGCACTCGTCTGTACAGGGCAAGACATAGCAGGAGCTAAATGATAGCATCAGTGATGCCTAAAGAAAGCGCTATGGAAGAAAACCATAGGGGAAAATCATGAACTATTTCGAAGCAGAATTTAGTAGTTGTGTGCCTGTGACACAACAGGGGGAGAACGTAGAACTGAATCAAACACAACGATCCATGTCTATGGTGATAGACAATAATTCTCTCTTGGAATTATGTTGCTCCCTCCAGAATGAAATAAATGCAAGGCAGCAGGGGGCACCGATGGAGGGTCAGGGTCGGGAGACCACGGGCCACGTATTCCCACTCATGATACTGAGCCTATTGGTAACTGCCTACCAGTTTCGCCGGTTTTATTTGCAGACAGATTGCATGAGTATCTTGCCTCAGATAGGGGAAGTTATTTCAATACAGACAAATCCATATTGGAAACACTGCAGTTTTCTGTTAAAATCCTGTTAAATCTTTGCAACAGGATACACGAAAACATCTGCACACAGAAAGTAATTTTGACAAGGATCGAGAGCATGCAGGGAAAACCTATGGAGGAGGGACCTGAGAGACCAACTAATGAGAGACTGGTTGGTATGGTCCCTGCTATGGAGGAGTCTTCTGATCCCGTAATTGTGATTGATTATCACGTGGACATAACAGAAATGACTGAGAAATGGGAGCAGAACATGTTGGAAGTAATAAAAGGCAGCACAGGCAGTTTATATCTGTCTCAAAAGAAAATATGCAGTTTAAAAATGGATTGCTGGCTTAAAAGCTAAAATGGAGCTTAACAAAAAACATTCACTCCAGAAATCACAGGACTGCAAAAAAAGACCTCAACCGGTGGCACACAAAAGGCTAGGAAGAAGGCCAAAAGGAAATGCAAGAGCGCTAGCAAAAAATAAATGGCACATTAGCAAGCTGGCGGGCGAATGCCCCTGTGCTTGAAAATACAAAAGCCATTGTTGATGAAAGTAAAGGTACAATTTGTGAGGATGACATCATGATGGAGTTAGAAGAGTGTTCAACGCCAGGAAAGGCAGTTCTGATGCTTGAGTCCCAACTGCTGACTTCTGCATCATAGGTAGGGGTAATGGGGAAAGGGCAAAGCCAGAAGAGGGCCACAACAAAATGTTCATAATTAGCAACCTGTTTCCTAATAGAGAAGAAATGTGGATAAACAGACAAGCCGTACTGCAAGTGTTCCAAATGATACCCCAGTTACGAGTGCTCCTCTCAAGTGATTGACTATGTTGAATTTCAGCAGGGCGCTAAAATACCAACCTTTACGGTCCAGTGCAATGGTTGATCTAGTAAAATCTCCCCACCATCAGGTATTGAAGATGGGGGTATGATATTGAAAAACCGAAGCTTACTGATGAGACTGGCCATGAAGATCAAGATCTGGCCAAACTACATAGGCAAACTGATGAGAAAATGCATAAACCACCCTCCTGGAAATGCCCCCTAACAGGCTAAGAAGGAAGGGATCATGATTGGGGGCGGAGGTGTGGGGGGGGGACTGAAGATCATAACTACCCTACTGGGCCGCATGGTTACTCACAAGATGGACTCAGTGGAATAAGATTCTAATGGGCAAAAGTGGGACTGGTCAACTGGTTTCTTGCCCATAAACCCTCAAAAAAGGCCATGACCAGTTAGTATTATGACATGGAACACTTGTGGCATCTTATTTGTGCCATGAGGGTCATGGGATATTGTTTGGGCATTACATATTCTTTCTTCAAGAGTGTTGGTTGACACAACAAGTTATTTTTTATGAATATACAATATTTCAATGGGTTTGGGTCGGGAGTGCTGTGGGAGTGTTGAGAAGGATTTCTGACACTGTCCACGAGGGGCAGAGGTTCAGAAGGCCAACCTAGTTTCTAGAACAGGGTAACCTCTGGAAGAGCCAGACCAATCAGGGTAGCTATGGCAGGCAGTCAAGACTAGTCTCAGGAGGGGTGAGGGTGAATGAAGGACCTCAATGAGCACACAGAGCAAGGACACTTACAAATTACTCCAGACAGGTGTTATATTAAAAATTTGCACACATTTATTACAAGGCCTTTGTAACATAGACCATAGCAAAGAATCACAGTAACACTTAGTAAACCAATTGATCACACTCAATACAATATATATATATATATATATATATAGATTTTTTTATTTGTTTGGCTGGAATTCAACCTTTCAAATATTTAGTACAAATAGAAGAAACAAAAAGAATCTTAGTACAATCATTACAATACAATTAATCGTTTCACAAATAAAAATTGCAATTTTCCATAACTTAAAAATAGACATTCTTTATACTTTTTGCAATCACATTAATAAAGAATGGCAGATAAAAATTTAACTAAGGCAATATATATTGCTGAACGCTCACTATTGATCAAAAGCCCCCAAATTTCTTCATCAGTGCGAGAGCAGTAGAGCTGCAGCAGATTTTTAAAATATGTTTGCCGTAATGTTTCCAAAGCTGGACAGCATACTACTAAATGCGTTAGGGACTCAATTAACTTATTGTTTTTGCAAAAACAACACCATTTACTTTGCTTTAATTCATTATCCCGTCTAGCCAAAATTTCATAGGTGGGATGGAGATTTAGGCGCGTTCTTAACATTTGTAATCTCACAAAGTGAGAAGGACATTTTTGGAGATATTTTTCCATTGTTCCCATCTTTTTTGGAAGGAAGATTAAAGAGGAGAAATCAACTCGTTTTTTTACACATGTCTTGGGTCACAATCCAATCATATAGAAACAGTGTTTTCTTGGCTTTTGAAGGATTTAAAATTAATAATTGCAAAGAAATATTAGCTTCAGTTAAAGTTTCGAGAACACATTTGTACCACACTTTTGGGAAGTTATCAGTGGACATTAGAAGGTAATGTGCAATGGTGTTCAACACATTTTTCTCAGAGGCACCTACCAGGCATTTCCTAAAGAAGCAGCACATTTTACACATTACATGACAATAGATTGAACAATTACCCAATTCAAGTCTAAGCAAAGCAGTGGGTGTGCAATTTGGCAGTTTGAAAACCGATTTCCAAAATAGGCCTTCAAACCTATCCCAATAGTTTCTTGGTTGAGGTGATTGAGAGTCAGTCCCATAGGACATTATGGGGATTACTTTTTGCTTATAGAACAATAATATATGATTAGTTGTGAATTTCCCGTATTTGCGCATTATGATAGAGGCTTGAGAGGCCAAAGATAGAATTTTGGCCCTAAGTATAGAGGCTTTCAATGCTGGCTCTGGGCTACCAGAAAAGTATAAGCCTAGGTATTTGTAGTTATTAACTACACAGAGATTTTGCTTGTTTAATGTCCATTTGCCTCGTTTGGTATCTTTCTTTTTTTTGTCCTTTTTGGCAGACAACCACCTGAGTTTTTTCCGTGTTGATTACTAAATTGCTTACTCCGCTGTAGTTCTCTAGGCATTGAAGTAATTTCTGGAGTCCTCTAGGGTTCTGTGATACAAGCACCAGATCATCAGCGTAAAGGATCCATCTAATTTTTTGTGTCCCTAATTTAGGTGCGTCACTTTCTGTATCCTCAAATTCAATCCCCAAATCTAATAAGAATAGGTTAAAGAGCGTTGAGGCTAAAATGCAGCCATGTTTGACTCCTCTTTCCGAATTGACCCTCTTAGATAACAGTCCTTCAACCGTACTTTCTTAGTTTGGAAAATAGCAAACTCTGATCAACCGAATCAAATGCACTGCGGAAATCAACAAAAGCCATATAAAGGTTTTGGTTTTCATTGATGTATTTTGCTCTTAACATGTTGAGAACTATCATGTTTGGAGTCGTGCCAAGCCCAGACACAAACCCAGTTTGGAATGGGTCACGCATATTAACTAAGTTCATCCATGTATTCAATTCTTTCAAAACAATTTTGGTGTAGATTTTTCCAGGCGCATCAAGCAGCGCTATCGGCCTGTAACTGTCTGGTTTCTCTCGATTGCCTTTTTTATAAAGAGGAACTATGATGGAATGTTTCTAAGAGCAAGGGATGGTTTGAGAGTAATTAATTTGCTGAAAAATGGAAAATAGCATGTTGGTCCATAATTCTGGATGTTGTTTAAATATATAGTTTGACAGGCCATCAGGCCCTGGCGCTCTTGATGCGCTAATTGTTTGAATATAATATAGAATGTCTGTTCTGTCTATATCGAGATAGAATGGAAGAACTTTAGTTCTAATATACACTTGATCATCCTGATTGGGAGAGGCAAGGATTTTCTGAAAATAATCCACCCATGTAGTTTCTGTGACATGTTGGATTTGTTTACAATGTTGTAGGGACGAGGTTGACTCATTTATAATTTTCCATATGCGTGTTGTGTTCTTATCTTTTATGTGTTTGAGCATTTGTTCTCTGTCTACTTGTAACATTTGTGCTTTGTGGTGTCGAATACAATTTTTATAATTTGTTTTTACTAGCTTGAGCTTTTGGTGTCGAGTACATGCTGGTAGAAGCTTCGCCTGCCACTTTTCCTTCCTGAAAAGTGCTTTTCTTTCCTTTATTTTGGAGTCAAACACATTATTTCGAGGCATATATTGTTTTTGCTTATTAGCTACTTGACTCATTTTAGCAATATTTCATGGTAGGCAGAGCTGGAGACTGGATTTGTGAGAGCGCTATCAAAAGCTGCTTCCAGCGTTAGGCCAAATTGAGTAATGATGTCTGCAGTCCATGGTACACTATTGACACTGTTATTTGTCGATACGGAATGACCCCATTTTGTTTTAATAGCCGATAATTGTCATTGAGGAGTAAACCATTGCAAGCAGAGCATATTGTGATCACTATTCCTCGTTTGTTCAATTTTAAATTCAGATGGGAATGAGGATAGAGAGTCACTTGTGTAAATGTAATCAATAATTCCACTGGCACCTCTTTGAGACCAGGTATTTTGAGGAGGATAGTCATTGGAGCCAGACCCATTCATCATGATGAAACCTCTTGTTTTCATCAAATGGTTCCATAGGGATCTCCTATTTTGTTCGGTAGCCTTCAACTTTGTTAGGCAGTGGAGATTTAGATTGCCCGCTATGATGGTATGAGCTATTTTGGGCACAGAGGTGATATAATCCAATAAGGTTGACACATTAGTAACAAACTCTAACTCCTCAGTTCTTAGAGGGTTCCAGTAAAGATTAACTAGAGCATAGAGGGTGGAATTGATTGACACGATAGTTAATTAAGTATAGTAATTTGGAGAATATTTGTGTATGATGGCTATGTTAGCACTAATTTTTGTGGCGGTGAGGAGGCCACACATGGGACGGCCTCTATGGCCTTTAAGAGCCAAAGTGGCATGTAATTCATGGTTGTCCCATAGAATTGAATTTGTAATCCATGTTTCCTGTAGCATTATGATGTCATAATCAGAGAATGTGTTAGCCTTGTTTCGAGTAGGTGGCTAAATCCACATGTGTTCCAGGAAACAAGGGATATTGCAACTTTCACATCCTTTTGCTCTAGTTAACTTTTGGTAACATTGCATTGACATTGACATTTTTGATTTATATCACATTCAGAGTCTTGGTTGTATTCATCAAGGCACCAGGTAACATTTTTTTGGGGCCTTCTTTTGCGAATGAGTTTGACACAGTATCATCTTGTGATTCACACATGACAAGGAAACCCATTGAAAATAGAACTTCTTTTGCTTGCCATACAAGATTTTTAATCACTCTAGACCGGAACCATAGTCTAACAGTACTTCGTTGATTTGAAGCTATAAATACAACTTGTTCTATATCAGAGCTAATGATGTCATTCAGGGAATCAATGTCAAAAAATAATTCCGAAATGCTTTGACGTTTTAGAGTGTATTGAGGATATGGTTTAGGACGACAGCTCAAGAGCAATGAACCCAGATTATAATAATTGGGTTTCATTTGTGTTTTCTCTTGAGGTGTTGTCATGTTTTTCTTGAGTAGTATCGATGGAGGTTTACCTATTTCAGCATTAGTTTTAGTCGGAAGCAGTGATTTTAACATTTGGGCTATTTCCGCCTCATGGCCTTCCTTATGATTGATCAATTTTGCATTGCCAACAGTGTGTGAACCTGCACAGGGTGTTTTATTTAAATTTTATGGCGTAGTTTTGTAATTCCTAGAATCACACTTGTAAGGTCCCTCTGAACTGAGCATTGGGCCATGTAGGCATAAACTGCTTTTCTAATCTCCTCTCATCGTGAGACTGAACTTTCTTTTACATCATTTGAGGGATGAACAATCTGTTCAGATATTGGTGATTTAGTAATTGTTTTTGGTGGTATTTCATTGTGCATCTTTGCATGAGAATTCACTGCATTAATCAGTTCATCCAAGGGTTCATGAGGAGTCACTTTTTGGGTGGAAAAAAAAAAACAGCATTTGGTTGTTGTTTGCGGGCTTACGCCAGTAATAGATATTTTTTTGCAACAGCCAAGGAGGCTAATTGAGAGCTTGAATTTGGTACATTGATTTGTTTTATAAACTGCTTGGAGGCTGCAGTCATCGACGTTTAGTACCCTTGATATTTTAAGGTTTTATAATCGCTAAGTTAGATACTTTTTTAGATCTTGCTTGCTTTGCGATATGGTCTTTTTTGAGAAGATAGTATACACTTCATTGTCAGCTATATTTGTAGGGACCTTATTTCCCTGTTTTTCCAATATGACTGTGTCAGTCGGAGCATTGACAACTTGTTCAATAATGATGTTTGTAAAGCAAGGAAGCACTGGAATACATAAATTAGAACCAGGGCTTGATTGACCATTCGTAACTTTTTCAGGTGATGTGGCAGAATTAACCATTTTTTTCTGTTTTATTTTCTTGGGTTGAGTAATAATTGCGCATCATGCAACAATAATGCAGCATCACATTTTGTTTGCCAAGTTACTACCAAGTTAAGTAAATCGGTTTGAACTTTTATCTTGGCATTCAAAGTATCGAATAATTTAATCAAAGTATTCATGGTTGTTTGCATAGCTTCAAAAGACATAATAACTGCTTTAGACACACCCTCATGCATCGGGTGGAATTGTGATTCAACTTGCCTATGTGGTGTAGGATTTAGAAAGGATGATGATGACACACATTGATTCTGATAAGAAATTTCAGAGATGTTAGGCAAAAAGGATAGTTTCTCTGCTAAGACATGATTGGATAATTCACTCTTGGAATCAACTAATTCAATAATCACAGGCACAACGTTGTGTGATGTAGATGGAGAGGCAGAACAATTGCCCATGGCAACACTAGTGTGTGGCCTTGATTCCCCTCTAAGTACAGTACTATCTGATAAAGAGATATCACAGACTGTGATTTCTATCACATCTTCTATATCATGTGTTGGTATCTGCGTGACTACAGCTTTGGCACCAATGTTATCTGTCTGACCACTAATTGCGTTGACAATAGATATAGGTGTTTGAGAGTCAGTATAGATGGCAGCAGGTGCAGATGGAAAACAGAAAGTCCAAATGTCAGAGGAGTTAATAGCAGAGTCCTTTTTGCTGCCTCGCTTTCGACTCACAGAAATTATTTTGGGTGTAGAGCAAGCGGGTGCAGCATTATTAGTTGTAGTAGTGCAAGAGTTAGTTTCAGACATTTCTGTGTTGTCTCTCGCATGAGCGGACCTCCAAACATTTGGAAGCAAATGCATTCCTGTTCTTAGAGTATTTATATGCCGCATGGTTTGCAAAAAAAGATATAACTCACTCTTTAGAAGGTTTATACACCTCAGGGATTGGTTACTTCCCCGAAAGGCGCAAAATCTCAACAGTTAGTAGGTTTATGGGAAGAAAGTTACATGAATGTTAAGCTGAGTCCTTAATCCTAAACCCTGAGCTCAAAAAGATATGGCACCGATGCTTCGCCGTGCACCACGAACAGCAAACAGTACTTTCCGGTACTTCCATGGTGCGCGCGCGAATGCACAGGCACAGCTGTATTTGTACCGCGCAGCCTCAGATTGAGGGGGCGGATTTAGTAGCAGCCCAGAGCCTAAGGACACAAAGAAAGGACAATGTATAAGGGGCGGACTCAAAGTAGAAGTATAGAGACACGGAACAAAGTCTTTTACAGTCTTTCAATGGTCAGTGTTCAATGTTTAGTTGAACAGTCAGTATTGCTTACTTTTCTAAAAGCTGTATTCACACAAAGGTGTTGCAGTGAAAGAATTCCTCCTGCGAGCGGATCTTGCACAGTCCAGCGAACAGTCCGGCGAGCTCGCTGTATATAAAACGCCAAGAGCGATCAGTAGAGCTTGAGGGCAGAAGACAGAGACAGCAAACAGTACTTTCCGGTACTTCCGCGGTGCACGCGCGAATGCGCAGGCGCAGCTGTATTTGTACCGCACAGCCTCAGATTGAGGGGGCGGATTTAGAAGCGGCCCAGAGCTTTTCTTAAAGCTGTATTCACACAAAGGTGTCGCAGTGAAAGAATTCCTCCTGCGAGCGGACCTTGCACAGTCCGGCGAACAGTCCGGCGAGCTCGCTGTATATAAAACGCCAAGAGCAATCAGTAGTGCTTGAGGGCAGAAGACAGAGACAGCAAACAGTACTTTCTGGTACTTCCGCAATATATATATATATACAAGACCAGGGGGGTCTAAAAGGGTGACTGCACGAAATATGTCGACAACCTAGATGGGAAGGAAACAGGCAGAGCAGTTAATCTTTAGACCCAGTTCAACATCAGTTATTCACCTAACTAAGAGGCAGTCCAAGCCCTAAGAAGAGAGGAGCCTTGTGCTCAATAGTACATGTAGTGCAAGCGCAGGCGGTTGTTTCAATGGGCAAGACAGGGTCTCTTCAGGGGTCTCTAGCAGCTCGGGAAGGTCGATAAGGCGATGCAGAATAAGTTCCCCCTATTCAAGAAGGACCTCCACTTGAAGGCAGAGGCAGTTCGAGAGTTTGGGATGGAATTGCTATTTCGCAATAGCAGTGGAGAGGAGAGGGGTCCCCAGGGGCCACTAGTGTGTAAAGTTGGGCTCTGGTGCTAGTGGCCACCAGTTGGGTTAAAGATTAATCACTGGTCCCTGAGGCAAGGAGACCCAAACTTCAGCAGGTTAGTCACATTCGGTTGCAGGTTCGAAGGCGGCAAAAAGGACGTCTCGGCACCTTTTAGTTCCTGAGTTCCAGCGAGGATTCCCAAACGGCACAGTGGCGATTTCTCCGCTCTGTGTGGATGAATTGCCCAGTTTCACTGCAGCAGGCTTCAGGGGCAAGAGGGTCACAGATGCAGCAGACTTGCAAAGGACGTTGCCGCAGCAGGGCAACATGGCAACTGTGGATACTCCAGTCCGGGCGCACTCGTCTCATTTCAGACCTGGGAATGCCAAGTGTACGAAATTCAGTGAGAAGGTACGGTGGACAGAGAGCTAGCAGTATACCAAGTTTTGAGGGCCTCCTCGAAACGACGGCAGAGACAGAGCAAAGGTCCTGCGTAAGCTGGTCAGCCCATTGGTTGGCCCAGGGACACTTCTGAGAAAGCTTACTTGCAGGTTTTGGTGAAGGTGCCGAGAATAGTTGGTCCCACTATTCCAATGGGTCGAAGCGTCTTCGCAGACCTTATAGGACGATCAGATGCAGAGGGGTCCCACGGGATGACAGCGGGCTCAGGGTGCCAAACCTTCCAGCGGGTCACCAGCAGTTGCTTGACTTAGCTTCATAGTTGAAGGATACTTGTATCCTATCCTTTGTTCAGTGAGAACCCAGGAGATCGACATGGTGTTTCCAGCCTCCTCTTATCCAAAGCTCCCTTCGCGCCAAAACGGAGAGGACCCGATGGGAGATCTGCTCACAAACACACACTCCATAAGTGGACCAATCACAGACCACGGTGGTCGCAGGCATTCAGGACACTCCAGACTCTCTGGCACCCAGGATGTGTATTGGGACCAGACATCCCAGCCCACATCCTGGAGGCACACACACAAGGCATGCAGAAGCCTGCAAAAGCATTGGGATTCTCGGGAAAATGCATGACCAAATAAGGGCTGGCCCCGGTCGACTGGACCTGGGAAAGGTGAAGGGGTAAGTTGGCCAAAGAACAGGACAAAGAACCTCGTGACATGCCCATTTTAGAGCCAGGCCACCTATTTGTGCCAAACGTGGTTAATGTGGTTAACATAGCAGGAAAGGGTTAAAAATAATGTGAAACGATAGCTGCCACCAGTCCTGTCCATGACACATCTGCACAGTTCATAAAAAGTCCAGCGAGAGTATCTATGGCCTTTGGAAATGACTATGGACCCAAGTGTGCTGTAAGGTAAGATACATTGCACACTTGTTACATGTTGCACAAAAGTTGCAACATGAGAAAAGGACTAAGGGGAACAAAGTCTCCCAGTACTAACTGTCTTAAAGGTATGTCAGTTTCCCCATGAAAAGTGAGCAAAAGCCCAGAGGAGTGCAGCTGAAGGATTTGCTTCTCTGGCAAAGTCAGTCAGTGGTGTCTAAACAGCAGCAAAATGTTTGGGGGTTGACACATGGAGGGAAAATTACATACACAGATGAAATCTTTCCTAATGCTCGTGTCATGATCTCTGCTTCCAAAAGGTCAGTGTTTTCCCAACTCCCTTGGAAGCAGATCCATAACCCATGTTCCGAGTGCCAACCAGTCCCAATTGGGACCTTTTGGACCCAGTCCTGGCGCCAGTGGCACCAGGCTCATAAATATGCCCAGTCCCAGCGCTGGAAGCGCCGGGCTCATAATGCTTGGGTGGATTTACCTGCAGCAGACCATGCTGCTTACTTGCCTGCTAGTTGAGCCTCTGATCCTCTTCTGTTTGGAACTACTTTTCCTGTTGGGTGGGGCAGGAGCCACTCCCTAGATTCAGAACACTGGAACTCTTCTGGAAAGCAGGAACTCTTTTCTTACCTAGGCGTGGCCGTGGAAGGAGGCACCTAAGCACTACAGGAGGCTATTTAAACCACACCCGATGGATGAATCTTGCTTTGCGTTATTCTGCATCCTCAGCAGCAGAACGCTCATCGTGTCTTCTGCATCTGATCCTGGGCCTAAGGAAAAAGGCTTACCATCCTGAATCCAGTCTTCAGCAACACCTATAAAGACAAGAAAGAACAGGTTAGCATTACGGTCTTCAGTGACAGCTCTTCACTTACCTGGTCCATCGGCTGTCACCAACGCCTCACGCTGCATTCCGGCATCTGAAAGACAAAGGCTTACCTACTCTTCGTGCGCTCCGGAGGTCTTCACACTGCATTCCGGCATCTGAAAGACAAAAGCTTACCAACTCTTCGCACGCTCCGGAGGCCTTCGGCGCTGCATCCCGCATCTGAAAGACAAAACAAGGTGCGTTTAAAGACATTGGGGAACTTTAATACTCACGTGCCATTACTCCTTTCCACATCTAACCCAGTGGGTATTTCGGCACCCTGCAGCCGCTCCGAACTTGTACCTGCAAAATAAAAAGACAGTTAGAGCGCATCGTGAAGCAGGCAACAAGCGCTTACTTACGTGCTTCCAGGCGCTTCTATTCATCACACGGGCTCCATCTTCAACTCACTTCAGCCCGTCATCCGCCATCGCCGGAACCCTGCAAAACAAGAGACATCATTACTAAAGACTTTAAAGACATTAGAATTACTCGAAACTTACCGTTCGTGCAGTAAACGACGGACAGCAGTCCTCTGAAGTCAAGAGGCCTGCTCCCCTTATCCAGTGAAGAAACTGGTTACAGCACCCTGCCTCGAGGCAGATGGAGAGCACGGCGTTCACTTACCTAAGGTGAGAGCGTTAACCTTTCAGGTTCTACAGGAGAAGAGAAAGGGAAGAAGAGAGAGACATTCAATAACCCAGTCCATTAATCCCATATTTTCTATCTGCAGACATCTTACCCTTCAAGTCAGACATACAGTGCACAGAGGTCCAGCCCAAAGAGCCAGCCGTGTGTTACACATCACCTTTGAAGATACGGTATACGCCCAGTCAAGACCGGCGCCTCTACGGGAATCAGGTGAGCGTTACAGAACGCAAAGCCTACCACAAAACTCCCGTCCAGGCGCTATGGAAACCTCGGATACCGACCAGCTAGCCCAGTTACTTGGGGAACTAAGGGCAGAAGTGCATGCAGCCCGCCAGGAAACGAACGCTCTAAGAAGGGAACTGATTATTTCCAAGGAGCGAACAGATGATCTCGCTAGACAATTGCTACAGTCACAAGCCGGACAGACCCCGTTACCCGCATCTGGGGGAAATCTTCCCTCTACATCCTCTATGAATCCAGTGCAGATCAACCTACCTGGGAATGTACCTCTGGCTCCGCCCGAACGATTTTCTGGTGACCCAAAGAGGTTTGCAGTATTTATCAATCAGTGCCGGTTGCATTTCTTATGCCGGCCAGCAGCCTTTCCAACTGATCAAGCTAAAGTAGCTTTCGTGCTTTCGTACCTTAGTGGCAATGCGGCAGACTGGTCGATCCCTCTAGTAAATCAAGATGATCCGGTCCTCCATGATTTTCAAGCTTTTCAGCTCAGTATGGAAAAACTGTTCGCAAGACATTCAAAGGGGCAGGCCTTGGACAATGAGCTTCTTTCGTTGCGACAAGGTAATCAAGACCTTTTGGCTTATATTGCGTCTTTCAACAGACTGATAGTGGAAACTCAATGGCCTGAGGACAAAAGGATTACGCTGTTTTATAGAGGTCTACGTGGAGAGCTCAAAGATGTGTTAGCCCAAGTAGTGAATCCCCCACAAGATTGTTCGGACTATATAGACTTAGTCGTTCAAATAGATCACAGACTGCAGAACAGGAAGGCCGATCGTTCCAAGTTTGATGCTCGAGTATTTTCCAAACCGCCAACTCCTTCCAAAGGAGTAGACTCCGGGGAACCCATGCAAATAGGGGGTCTGAAAGGTCCTCTAACACAAAAGGAGCGGGAAAGGAGAAAACAGTTGCAATTATGCCTCTATTGCGGAAACTCAGGGCACTTTCTTCGAGACTGTCCGGTGAAACCTGCCAAGAAGGCAGTAGGAGCTGCAGTTACCAAAGTTACAAACTCTGAGCAGGGAAACGACCTCGCCCGACAAGAATAGAGGTCCTCTTGCCGAGCGTGAAAACCAGTTCCGTGACCTCGCATTTCGTGATACCTATGGTCCTCATTAGCCCTGATAATCCGGATCGATTACATGCAATTGAAGCTTACGTCGACAGCGGTGCCATCGGCAATTATGTGGATCATGAAATGGTTTTGAGGATGAATCTAACTCTTTGTCCCAAGGCTGTAAAGGACGTCATTACTACGGTGGATGGTACGGAGATAGCCTCCGGGCCAGTAATGCATACCACTCAAGAAGTGACGCTAGTACGTCAAGATGGACACCATGAGAAGATTGTGTTCGATGTGATCAAGGCCCCTCAGTTTCAGATTATTCTAGGAATACCTTGGTTAGAGAAACACAATCCTCTGATCGATTGGCGAGCAAGAACGGTCCAGTTTCCAGAATGTGTCTCTACTTGTCACCCTCAACCTGGTGTTGCACTGGCAGCAATTTCTTCAGAGACTCCCCAGTTACCTCCCGAATATCTTGAATACCAAGATGTTTTCCGGAAGGATCAGGCTAACTCTCTACCTCCTCATAGGTCTTATGACTGCCAGATAGACCTGATACCTGGATCTACTCCTCCTTGTAGTAGAATTTATGCCCTCACCGAGCCTGAGAACCTTCACCTTCGACAATACCTGGATCAATACCTGGCAAATGGGTTTATTCGTCCTTCCAAGTCCCCTGCTTCTTCAGCTTTGTTCTTCGTTCCAAAAAAGGAAGGAGACCTTAGAACTTGTATAGATTATCGCTCCCTGAACCAGATCACCGTTAAGAATAGATATCCGTTACCTTTGATCCCTGAACTCCTGGACCAAGTCAGAAAAGCATGCATATATACAAAGCTGGATCTTAGAGGAGCTTACCACTTGGTACGAGTAAAAGAGGGCGATGAATGGAAGACGGCCTTCCGCACCAAGTATGTGCTATTTGAATATCAGGTCATGCCCTTCGGACTTTGCAATGCCCCGGCCGCCTTTCAATATTTTATGAACGATGTCCTCAGAGAGCTCATAGATGTGTGTGTTGTTGTTTACATTGACGACATCCTCGTTTATTCTTCATCGGAATCTGAACATCGGAAACACGTGAAAATGGTCCTCGAAAGATTGCGTCAACACAAACTTTTCGCTAAGTTGGAAAAATGTGTTTTCAACGTGACTGAAGTTGAATTCTTCGGATTCATATTATCACCTGGCGGAGTGCGTATGGATTCAAAGAAGGTCGATGCAGTTCTCAAATGGCCATCACCATCCTCCGTAAAAGGTGTGCAAAGCATGTTAGGCTTCGCTAACTTTTACCGCAGGTTTATCCCCGAATTCTCTCGAATAGTCCAGCCCATCACTGCCTTGTTAAAGAAAAACAAACGTTTTGAATGGTCTACCGAGGCGGAACAAGCTTTCCAGGATTTGAAGACTAAATTTATCTCTGCACCAATCTTAAAACACCCTCGCCCTGAACTCCCCTACATCGTGGAAACTGATGCTTCAAGCCTTGCTATGGGGGCAGTTCTATCACAAAAGGACCCGGTAACCAATCAGTTACATCCCGTGGCATTTTGGTCCCGCAAATTCTCGCCTCCTGAAATCAATTACACGATTACTGACAAGGAACTTCTCGCTATCAAGTCTGCCTTTAAGGCTTGGCGGCATTATCTGCTGGGGGCCCGACACACCGTTACTGTGATTACGGATCACCGAAACCTGCAATATTTGAAAACCGCAAAAGCCCAATCCTCTAGACAACTCCATTGGGCATTATTCTTTGCCGAGTTTGACTTCATAATTACCTATCGACCTGGTACAAAAAACGGTAAAGCTGATGCCCTTTCTCGGATGGGAGTGGAAGAACACTTGATCAACCCTAAACCTGTACCAATCATTCCCGAACAAAGAATTCTGGGTGTAATCACCACAGAATCCATAGAGGAAGTTAAGGATAAAGCCAGGCAACTTGTAACTCCAGCAGACATACAGAATTGGCATCTGCAGGGAAAGGACTTTGCAGTAAAGGACAACTTATTGTATTTCCAAGAACGATTATACCTACCTAGCACAGATTTACAGAAAAAAGTAATCTCTTGTTATCACGATTCTTTAATGGAAGGACATCCCGGTATAGCCAAGACCTCAGAAAAGATCAAGCGCTACTTCTGGTGGCCGTCTTGGAAAAAAGATATCAGAGACTTTATAATGTCCTGTGGAGTATGCGCCCAAAACAAGAGTCAAAAGGAAAGACCAGCAGGCCTCTTACGCCCTATTGACATCCCACCTCGCCCTTGGCATACGCTTTCTATGGACTTCATCACCGATCTACCTCCATGCTCCGGATACAATACGATTCTAGTAATCGTGGACTTATTCTCCAAGATGGCGCATTTCATTCCGCTCAAAGGCTTGCCAACAGCAGCAACTCTGGCCCGAGAATTCCTCGAAAACATCGTCCGACTGCACGGTTTTCCTTCGGTTCTAATTTCGGATCGAGGTAGTCAATTTATTTCTCATTTTTGGCGAAGTTGCTGTCGGTCGGCTCAAATTGATGTGAGACTATCGACCAGTCACCACCCTCAGACCGATGGACAAACCGAGAGGACCAATCAAACTCTGGAACAGTATTTACGCTGCATGCTGCAACAAACTGAAAAAACTTGGAAAGACATCCTTTGGATAGCCGAATATGCCTACAATAACTCTGTCCATTCGGGAACTGGGAAAACCCCGTTTTTTCTTTTTTACGGCAGTCACCCTCGAACCTCGGAGTTGGATCCCCTCCAAGATCTTGAAACACCAGCAGTAGACTACCTGCATTCTACAATCACCCAAGCCTTTAAGGAAGCTGTTTCTCACCTTCAAAGGGCTAAAGAACAATACAAGAAAGGAACAGATCAACATCGGAAGGAAGCCCCTCAATATCAAGTAGGGGATCAAGTCTGGTTATCCACCAAATATCTACCTCTAAAAGGGCCACGCACATTCAACCCAAGATACCTTGGTCCCTATTCCATCACTGCCATAGTAAACCCAGTAGCGGTCAAGTTGGACTTGCCCCCGCACATGAAGATACATCCGGTCTTCCACGTCTCTCTATTAAAACCCGTGCAACCTCAAACCCGACTAACCAAATCTCCAAAACCTATCCTAGTTGATGGAGAACTCGAGTTTGAAGTCAAAAGCATTCTGGACTCCAAGATCTCCAAATCTAAACTATTTTACCTAATTGACTGGAAAGCCTACGGCCCCCAAGAGAGATCCTGGGAACCTGCTGAATATGTCCACGCTCCTCGCCTAATCAAAAGATTTCACCGAACATTTCCTGACAAGCCAAAACCCCCGGAGAAGCCTGGTTTGGGAGGGGCCTTGAGGGGGGGTACTGTCATGATCTCTGCTTCCAAAAGGTCAGGGTTTTCCCAACTCCCTTGGAAGCAGATCCATAACCCATGTTCCGAGTGCCAACCAGTCCCAATTGGGACCTTTTGGACCCAGTCCTGGCGCCAATGGCACCAGGCTCATAAATATGCCCAGTCCCAGCGCTGGAAGCACCGGGCTCATAATGCTTGGGTGGACTTACCTGCAGCAGACCATGCTGCTTACTTGCCTGCCAGTTGAGCCTCTGATCCTCTTCTGTTTGGAACTACTTTTCCTGTTGGGTGGGGCAGGAGCCACTCCCTAGATTCAGAACACTGGAACTCTTCTGGAAAGCAGGAACTCTTTTCTTACCTAGGCGTGGCCGTGGAAGGAGAGACCTAAGCACTACAGGAGGCTATTTAAACCACACCCGATGGATGAATCTTGCTTTGCGTTATTCTGCATCCTCAGCAGCAGAACGCTCATCGTGTCTTCTGCATCTGATCCTGGGCCTAAGGAAAAAGGCTTACCATCCTGAATCCAGTCTTCAGCAACACCTATAAAGACAAGAGAGAACAGGTTAGCATTACGGTCTTCAGTGACAGCTCTTCACTTACCTGGTCCATCGGCTGTCACCAACGCCTCACGCTGCATTCCGGCATCTGAAAGACAAAGGCTTACCTACTCTTCGTGCGCTCCGGAGGTCTTCACACTGCATTCCGGCATCTGAAAGACAAAAGCTTACCAACTCTTCGCACGCTCCGGAGGCCTTCGGCGCTGCATCCCGCATCTGAAAGACAAAACAAGGTGCGTTTAAAGACATTGGGGAACTTTAATACTCACGTGCCATTACTCCTTTCCACATCTAACCCAGTGGGTATTTCGGCACCCTGCAGCCGCTCCGAACTTGTACCTGCAAAATAAAAAGACAGTTAGAGCGCATCGTGAAGCAGGCAACAAGCGCTTACTTACGTGCTTCCAGGCGCTTCTATTCATCACACGGGCTCCATCTTCAACTCACTTCAGCCCGTCATCCGCCATCGCCGGAACCCTGCAAAACAAGAGACATCATTACTAAAGACTTTAAAGACATTAGAATTACTCGAAACTTACCGTTCGTGCAGTAAACGACAGACAGCAGTCCTCTGAAGTCAAGAGGCCTGCTCCCCTTATCCAGTGAAGAAACTGGTTACAGCACCCTGCCTCGAGGCAGATGGAGAGCACGGCGTTCACTTACCTAAGGTGAGAGCGTTAACCTTTGGGGTTCTACAGGAGAAGAGAAAGGGAAGAAGAGAGAGACATTCAATAACCCAGTCCATTAATCCCATATTTTCTATCTGCAGACATCTTACCCTTCAAGTCAGACATACAGTGCACAGAGGTCCAGCCCAAAGAGCCAGCCGTGTGTTACACATCACCTTTGAAGATACGGTATACGCCCAGTCAAGACCGGCGCCTCTACGGGAATCAGGTGAGCGTTACAGCTCGCCCCTCCCAGACTAAGGACAGGGGGAACTAATCCACCCCTGGTTGAGTTTCTTGTACAGGTCGGTTAAACTTTCTGGACAACCCATCAGCATTGATATGTTGGACACCTGGCCTATGCTCAATAGTGAAGTCAAAGCCTTGCAGATTTATGGACCACCTAAGCAACTTTGGATTCTCTCCCTTCATTTTCATTAGCCACTTTAAGGGCTTATGGTCAGTTTGCACAGTGAAGTGGGTCCCATAGAGGTAGGGCCTCAGCTTCCTTAGGGCCCACACAACAGAGAAACATTCTTTCTCTACTGTGGACCATCTGAGCTCTCTGTTCTTAAGCTGGTGACTAATGAAGCCAAAAGGGTGTTCCTTACCCTTCTCATCTACTTGTGATAGTACACCTCCTATCCCAGTGTCAGAGGCATCTGTCTGCACAATAAAAGGTCTTTGGTTATCAGGGGCCATGAGAACAGGGGCCTGGCACAAGGTGTCTTTTAAGCCAATGAAGGCCTTCTCACACTCTTCAGACCAAGTTACCTTCTTGGGTTTCTTTGGAGTAGTGAGAGCAGTCAGAGGGGCAGCTATGGTACCATAGTCTGCCATGAAATTTCTGTAGTACCCAGTGAGTCCCAAAAAGGCTCTCACTTGGGTCTATGTAGTGGGGGTAGGCCAGTCTTGTACTGCTTGTACTTTACTGGGTAGAGGCTGTATCCTCCCTCCACCTACTTCATGTCAAAGGTAGACGACTGATCCTTGTCCAATCTGGCACTTACTTGCCTTTATGGTCAAATGGACCTTCTGAAGAGCCTGTAACACAATCCCAGGGTGTTTCACATGGTCTTCCCAGGTGGCACTGAAAACTAAACTGCTCTATCATCCATATATGCAAGACAGAATTCATCCAACCCATTCAACACATGATTCACAAGCCTCTGGAAAGTGGCAGGTGCATTCCTCAACCCAAAAGGCATTACCCTGAACTAGTAAAGACCCTCTGGTGTTGAAAAAGCTGTCTTCTCCTTGGCATGTTCTTCAAGGGCTATTTGCCAATAGCCTGCAGTGAGGTCAAACGTGTTGAGGTACTTGGAGGCACCCAAAGTATCCACCAGCTCATCTGTTCTAGGCAAGGAGTGTGCATCTGTCATGGTGACAACATTCAGAGCCCTGTAATCCACACAGAACCTCAATTCAAAAGTACCTGCTTTTAGAACCAAAACCACTGGGCTGGACCAAGGACTACTGGAGGGTTCAATCACCCCAAGATCCAACATCTTGTTGACCTCTGTCTTAATGTAAGACCTTACTTTGTCCGACCTTCTGTATCCCCTAACTTTGGTAGGTACACTGTCTCCTGTGTCTATGTTATGTTTGCACCAAGGTGTAAAACGAGGGGACTGTGAAAACAAGGGGGAAACCTGCCTAAGCAAAGTTTTCACCTCAGCCTGTTGATCAGAAGTCAGGTGAGGGGCCACTTGGACACCCTCAATGAAGCTGTCTGAAGGACTGCTTTGGAACAGGTCAGGAAGAGGTTCAGACTCCTCTTCTTCAACATCTGAAGCCAACAGCAGTGCTGTGATTTCAACTCTTGGGATGAAAGCCTTCAGCCTATTTACATGGACCACTTTTGGAGCCTGACCAGCCCTTCCAAGGTCCACTAAATAGTTGACCTCAGCCAGTGACTCCACCACTGTGTAAGGGCCTGACCACTTGTCCTGCAAAGCTCTAGGCCTTTTAGGATTCATGATGAGGGCTTGCTGACCAGGTGTGAAATTGATGAGGGAAGCCTTCTGGTCATACCAATGTTTCACCAGAGCTTGCCCTGCCTTCAACTTTTCGCTAGCCAGACCCATCAGGAGTACCATCCTTTTTCTGAGCCCTAGCACATAGTCCACTACATTGGTAGTTATGGGGGGAGTGGGCATCTCCCATCCCTCTTTGACTATGGCTAAGAGTCCCCTTACAGGGTGACCAAACAGAAGTTCAAAGGGGCTGAAGCCAACACCCTCTTGTGGTACCTCTCTGTAGGCAAACAGTAAGCATGGTAACAGAAGATCCCATTTTCTTCTTTGGGGTTCTTCCAGAGCCCCAATCATGCTCTTTAAGGTTCTGTTAAACCTTTCTACCGGGCCATTGGTCTGTCGGTGATATGTAGAGGAAAACTTATAGGTGACCCCACATTCCTTCCACATGGCCTGCATATACTTGGACATAAGGTTGCTGCCTCTGTCAGACACAACTTCTTTAGGGAAGCCAACCCTAGTAAATATGCCAAGCAAAGCTTTTGCAACTGACTTGGCAGTCACCGTTTTTAATGGGATGGCCTCAGGATACCTGGTGGCATGGTCGACCAGTACCAGGATAATTCTATTGCCTGAGGATGTTTGGGGGTCAAGGGGATCAACAATGTCGATCCCTACCCACTCAAACTGTACCCCCACAACTGGGGGTGGTACCAATGGAGCTTGGATTGTTTAGCCACTCTTACAAGATAACTGGCAGGTGGCACAACTCATGCAGTGACTTTCTACTTGCACCCCCATCCTGGGCTAGTAGAAGTGCATGGATAACCTTTGCTTGGTTCTCTTAATTCCAAGGTGACCAGCAAGGGGCACTTCATGCGCCAGCTGCAGGAGGAAGGGTCCTACAGCAAGTGGAACCATCAACCTCCTATGGTCTCCTGTAGACTCTGTAGGCTCAATATACAGGAGCCCACCTTCCCAATAAATCCTGTGCTTCCCAGGAGCTTCACCCTCAAGCTAGGAGCAGCCCTGTCTCCTTAGGCCTTCCAGAGATGGGCACTCATGTTGGACCTTACTAAATTCTTCCCTGTCAGGACCACTTTCTACTAATAAATCATTTAGTTCAGGATGGTCATGTGGGTCAATTATTTCAGGTATCACCACCGCCCCGTCAGGTCCTGGTGATTGACCAACTACCTCCACCTCAGTGGCAGGTGAGTTAGAGGGAATGTTTTCTTTCCCTCTTTTAGATTTTCTGACTCCTTTAGCCTTGGGCTTCCCCTTTGGCTGGGGCATGGCATTGGTCTTGGCCAGTGCTGCCCTTGTTTGAGACCTTGTGCAGGGTCTTTCAGCTGTATCCCTCACAAGCCCTAAAGCTCTGACATAATTTCACAGCAAGACCTTTCCTGTGACATTCCCCTGTATGCTCACTGGAATTACGACTGCTGTACCATTGATAGTAAGAGTAACAGGTATTACTGGGAACATGAGAGGTGGGCCATCTGCCAATTTAGTGGGGGCCAGAGGAGCTCTGGCAACTTCCTCTGGGTCTACCAAGGTAGAATCCACTACAGTTCGACTGCACCCACTATCCGTAAGAGCTGGAGTATCAACTCCATTGATCAGCACACTGTCTTTAAAGTAGTGCCTGGTATTATCTGGAATCCTAGTATAAGCCTCTGAGACTTTAGGCTCCCAGGATCTCAGGGAAACTAAAACTACCTCAGCTTCTATCCCACTGGGAAAGGAGTCTAAGGAGAAGGATGCCACTGTAATCTCTTCTTCCTCATAGGAGGAGAAGGCCAGATTAGCAGAGTGGACCCCCAAGGTTCTGACCTTACATCTGGGATCCCCCTTCACATGGTCAGTTGCCCCACAAGTAAAACAAGATCCACTGGGTCTGTTTACATAGGGAGGCGTACTATAACCAGAGTTCTGTTTTGGAGGCTGACCTCCACTACCCTGTGATTTCTCTTGTGTCTTACCCTTATTTTTTCTTTTGTGGCTCTTATGGGAGGAAGTTTTATTAGTTGCTCCACCCTCCTTATCTTTGGACTTTTCCCCCTCCTCCTGCTTACCAGGATGAATCTTGTCCTTATGGGGCACTCTATTTGACACCCACAAGTCTGCTGCTATGGCTAGTTTCTTAGGATCTATCTTTTTGAATCTGCCAAGTGCTGCTTAAGCTCAGGGGAGGAAGATGCAAAAATGTGTTCAAGCATGACAAGACATATCATACCTTCAAAAGTAGAGACCTTATAACCTTCAACCCAGCCAGTCAAGTTCTTTAAGGATTCAGTTACATAAGATACCCAAGTACCACCTTATTTCTTTTTGTAATCTCTGAATCTTTTTAAGTATTGGGCAGGAGTCATTCCAAACTTTAAGATGAGAGTTTGCTTCAACATTGCAAAATCTGCTCTCTCAGCTTTTGACATTTCCATAATGGCACTGCAGCCAGAATGGGGCAGTCTGCTAAGTAACCAGGCAATTTTATCAGCATTGTTAACTTGTTGAACTTCACATGCATACTCAAATGTATTCAGCCAATCCATAATGTCATTCTTTTCCTCATACACACTGAGCAGATCCTTAGGAAACCTTGGATGAGAGGTGACCCCAGACCCATGTCCAGGACCCTTGGATCCATTGGCAACCTGGAGCTTGGTCAGTTCCAACTGGTGATCCCTGTCCTTTTGTTTTTCTGCCTGGTCTGTTTTCAGTTTGGTCATGTTAAATTCAAGCTCCTTCTACCTAAACAGCAGTTCTTGCTTCTTGAATTCAAGCATGTCCTCACCTTCAGTACTGGCAGAGGAAACACTAGACATTACAGCCTCCATATCCTCATGAGTCCCATGAACAAGTGCAGTAACAGAACTGTCAGTTCTGCCAGTGGGAGCAGCCGCTCCTCCTTCTGTACTGTCCACAGGAGCTTTGGCATTAAGTTGAGCTTCTTGCCAGTCTATGATTCTTTGGACCATTTCCATTTTTGTGCCTTGAGCAGATACACTTCTCTCAGCACACATCCTTCTCAATGTTTCAGATTTGGAAGCATTCAAAGTTAACAAGGTACTTGTTTCCATACTGTTTGATAGGACTATGGCCTTTTTCAGTTAACTACAACAATTCACTATGTGTCCTGTTAGGAATAACTCAAAATGCCTTCACTAGTATGCTACACTGGATACCTTCAGCCCTATCCCACCGCTGTACACCAATTTGTTAAGAAGGATTTCTGAACTCTGTCCAGGAGTGGCAGAAGTTCAGAAGGCCAACCTAGTTTCTTGGAACAGGGTCACCTCTGGACAAGCAAGACCAATCAAGGTAGTTTTGGCAGGCGGTCAAGACTAAGGGCCTCATTACATGGTAGGCGGTAAGGGTTTACCGGTACTGGTACTTTACCGGTACCGGTAAATCCTTACCGCCTTACTACGAGGTCCCTTTGCGGATTGGAGAATTTAACGCCTGCTTTTTGCAGGCGTTAAAAACCAACCCGCAAAGGGACCAGGGAGCTAATTACGGTACCGCAATTTGCGGTGCCGTAATTAGCACCTTCCCCATTCCCATTATGCCCTATGGGGCAAAAATGGGAATGGGGAAGGGCAATGGGGGAAGGGGGAATTACCGCCCCACCAACCTTGGAATAGGGCGATAATTCCCCTTTCCACCAAAGCGGTGCCGGGATTTTACCGGCATGGACCAAGGTGCTAATAGCACCTTGGTCCACCGCCGTCCGTGTAATGAGGCCCTAAGTCTCAGGAGGGGTGAGGGTGACTGAAGGACCTCAATGAGAACACAGAGCAAGGACACTTACAAATTAATCCAGACAGGTGTTATATTAAAAATATAGACACATTTATTACAAGGCCTTTGTAACATAGACCATAGCAAAGAATGACAGTAACACTAAGTAAACCAATACCTCACACTCAATACAATATATATACAAGACCAGGGGGGTCTAAAAGGGTGACTGCACGAAATAAGTCTACAAACTAGATGGGAAGGAAACAGGCAGTGCAGTTAATCTTTAGACTCAGTTCAACATCAGTTATTCACCTAACTACGAGGCAGTCCAAGCCCTAAGAAGAGAGGAGCCTTGTGCTCAATAGTACATGTAGTGCAAGCGCAGGCGGTTGTTCCAATGGGCAAAACAGGGTCTCTTCAGGGGTCTCTACCAGCTTGGGAAGGTGGATAAGGTGATGAAGAATAAGTTCCTCTTATTCAAGAAGGGCCTCCACTTGAAGGCAGAGACAGTTTGAGAGTTCGGGATAGAGTCGCCATTTCACAATAGCAGTGGACATGAGAGGGATCCCCAGGGGCCACTTGTGTGTAAAGTTGGGCTCTGGCACTAGGGGCCACCAGTTGGGGTAAAGATTACTCACTGGTCCCTGAGGCAAGGAGACCCAAACTTCGGCAGGTTAGTCCAATTCGGTTGCAGGTTCGAAGGCGGCAAAAAGGACGTCAGTGAGGATTCCCAAACGGGACAGTGGTGATTTCTCCGCTCCGGGTGGATCAATGGCCCCAGTTTCACTGCAGCAGGCTTCAGGGGCAAGAGGGTCACAGATGCAATGGACTTGCAAAGGACGTTGCCGCAGCAGGGCAACACGGTAACCGCGGATTCTCCGGTCCGGGTGCACTCGTCTCACTTCAGACCTGGGAATGCCAAATGTACGAAATTCGGTGTGAGGGTGCCGTGGACAGAGAGCTAGCAGTATCCCAAGTTTTGAGGGTGTCCTCAAAACGACAGTGGAGACAGAGCAAAGGTCCTGCGTAAACTGGTCAGCCCATTAGTTGGACCAGGGACACTTCTGAGAAAGCTTACTTGCAGGTTTTGGTGAAGGTGCCGAGAATAGTTGGTCCCACTATTCCAATGGGTCGAAGCATCTTCGCAGACCTTCTAGGACGATCAGATGCAGAGGGGTCCCTTCGGGACGACAGCAGGCTCAGGGTGCCAAACCTTCCAGCGGGTCACCAGCGGTTCCTCGACTCGGCTTTGTAGTTGTAGGTTACTTGGATCCTATCCTTTGTTCAGTGAGAACTCAGGAGATCGACATGGTAGTGGTGTTTCCAGCCTCCTCTTATCCAATGTTCCCTTATCGCCAAAACGGAGAGGACCCAATGGGAGATCTGCTCAAAAACACGCACTCCATATGTGGACCAATCACAGACCACGGTGGTCTCAGACATTCAGGACACTCCAGACTCTCTGCACCCAGGATGTGTATTGGGACCAGACATCCCAGCCCACATCCTGGAGGCACACACACAAGGCATGCAGAAACTTGCGAAAGCATTGGGATTCGTGGGAAAATGCATGACCAAATAAGGACAGGTCCGGGTCGACTTGACCTGGGGAAGGTGAAGGGGCAAGATGGCCAAAGGGCAGGACAAAGAATCTCGTGGCATGGCCATTTTGGAGCCCGGCCACTTATTCATGCCAAACGTGGTTAACGCGGTTAACATGGCAGGAAAGGGTTAAAACTAATGGGAAACGATAGCTGCCACCAGTCCTGTCCATGACACATCTGCACAGTTCATAAAAAGTCCAGCGAGAGTATCTAGGTCCTTTGGAAGTGACTATAGACCCAAATGTGCTGTATGGTAAGATACATTGCACACTTGTTACATGTTGCACAAAAGTTGCAACATGAGAAAAGGACGAAGGGAAACAAAGTCTCCCAGTACTGACTGTCTTAAGGGCATGTCAGTTTCCCCATAAAAAGTGAGCAAAAGCCCAGAGGAGTGCAGCTGAAGGCTGTTCTCTGGCAAAGTCAGTCAGTGGTGTCTAAACAGCAGCAAAACGTTTGAGGGTTGACACATGGAGGGAAAATTACATACACAGATGAAATATTTCCTAACACTCATGCTGATTGTCATTACTAATGTGCAATGTGCTGATAGTGCAAGAAATCGAGGTTTCGGATAATATGTCTAACATCATAGCAGTAGAGATTAAAGATCTGACATCCAGTAGGGGGGGGGATGTTGTTGATTAATGTTTATGACCCGCCTGGAGGTCATCTTACTGGAAGTATACTCAACACTCTTTGAGAGATAATAGCACGTTGGTACCAAGGTACTGGGGAAATGTTGGTATTCATTGGTGGAAACTTGAACCCTAACTTTGTCGATGAACAATAAACAGATGCCACCAGAAACGTTGTGGTAGGCTGTATTATGAAACAAATGATCCCTAATGCCCAAGATACGTTTTCATGGCTACGTTTTGCAAAAAATAAAAATGGGGTTTGCATATTATTAAAGGTAGAGTGAAAGGAGAAATTCCCAGCAATTATTCTTGGTAGGTTGGAGGCATGTTAGCGACATTAGACTACTTCTTCATTGATAGCCATGACATAGATAAAATTCAGTCTATGAAAGTAGAACCAACAGCATATTGTTACCATTCCACAATGAGTCTAACCATCAGTTCTGTCTGATTCAAACATCAACCTAGGAAAATAGGGGTCGTGTAGATAAATACTGGGAGAAATAGAATAAACTGGAACTGTAAAAATATAAAGGCTATGAACACTGTAATAGTGGATAGTGTAGTTGAAGCAATGCACAAACACCCTGAAGTTCCTGCCAGGGTTATAATCAGTTGGTACTCGCATCGTATGACCAAAATTGTCATCTTAATCCAGTCCATGAACTGAGCAGACACTTTTGCCTTACCAGGATATTGGACCAATATGTCAGGTGTACTATCTGATCTAATTAAGATATCACTGCACTTTGATTTAAGTGTACTTAGGAAAATATTTTTGGTCTTATTCATTAATTCCTTAACATATTCATACAGCGACGATATAGGAGGATCAAGAATTAATCTGTACATACATAGCCATTTACATTCCATCCATGCTCGCAGTGAGGTGAGGCCCATCTCGTATCTGACACATGTTATTGGGACACTGGGCCTCATCACGAGTTTGGCGGTAGCCCCTTAAATGCGGCGGCAGCGCTGTTACTGCCTCATTTAAGGGTCTGCCAAATCACGGCTTCGGCTGAATTCCCCCCAGCTCTCAGCTGGGGGAAATCCGCCAGAAATTTGATGATTTTCGGTGCGTTTACCGCCGGCGGGAAATCCACCGGTGTTAAAAGCGCGAAATTTCCCCATTGAGCCCAAAGGGGAATTCCCGAATGGGCTCAATGGGGAATGGGCAATACCCATTCCACCAAACCCGTGATCCGGCGCTAATAGCGCCTGTGGGTTTGGCGGTAGGGCTAATAACGCCAGCGCTTTTAGCGCTGCGTTTCTGCCCAACTTGTGATTAGGCACACTGTCTGGAAGTGCAAATGTACGTTTCCAAATTTTTGACTCGATGTTGTCCCAGTCTATCTCAAAGGCATGAAGATTGGAGTCCATACCAAATAGAACAATCGGCACTACTTTACCGATGTAGAATTTTATTAGCCGTAGGATATAAAATTTACAGTAATTTAAGTACATTTTTTTTATTTGAGAACCCAAATTTAATACCTTTAAATCTAGAATCTGAAGTAGATGTTTTCTGGGGTGAAGGCTTTGATCTTTGATCCCAAATATGTGACCTCTTCAGTCCCTGGGATTATTTGTTCACCCATGTTTGGATGCTTAAAAAAACTATTTTTGATTTATCTGGATTGAGTTCCAAGTCATTTTGTATTGCATTTGGTTAATGCAGTCAACAGACGATGTAGGCCAACTTGAGTATAATCTAGCACTAAGACGTTGTCTGCGTACACCATCCAATTAATCTTTGTATCACGAATTTTCGGGCCAGCTAAGCCAATCCCTTCTAGTCGTTGAGACAGGTCGAGATATATACAATAAAGTTAAAGGGTGCCAATGAGCAATTCTGACGGACTCCTCTTTCAATACGAATCGGCTAGGACAAATTACCCGTTTGTCCATTCTTACTCTGAGTAACGAGTTCTGATGTAATTCTATGAGGATGGATAGTAAACTCTCAGGCAGACCCCAGTTCCTTAATTTCATCCATAGTCGATGTCTGTTTATGGTGTCGAAGGGTTGGGGTCAAATTGTCATCACAGGGAACAGATTTGTGCACGGTGAAGGTGTTTGGCATGTTAGGGTATTTGACCCGGTGATCCGAGAGGCGAAGTCTCGGCTTAGGCGAAACATAAGGTCAATTAGAAGGCTGACTTTGGATGATAATGGCACTGCTGTAAAAATAAAGGGAGAAAAGTGTAAATATAACAATTGGATGAAAAGATGGCAATTCTTCCTAAAAAACGTGCAGTGACAACATATGTTCATAATCATCAGGAAGGGTGACTCCAAGAGCACTTGGAGAACTCTTAATGATATAAGGGGGACTAAAATCAGGTGTAATAATCAATCCAATTGACAAAGTGACGTGGGTTGATTTCCTCATAAATGTTTATGGTGGAAGTGAGATAGGTGGACATAGAAAATTACCACCTAGGGGCACAAAGTTTAATATACATTTTGATAAGGATGGAATCATACTGATGATACAGAGATTGACAACATCTGGATGCCTGGCCCCAATGGCCTCCCTAATGTGGTACTAACCAGTAAACCAGAGGTTTGGGGTGAGATATTGACAACATTATTCCAAAGAGTTGGTGAGGATGGCATTTTCCCCCGAGTTCTTGGAGGCAGGCAATATTAACTCTAATTTACAAAAAAACAGCGTAATGACCCAGAAAATGACTGATTACTTTAAGTATTAGTTGTGACTGGTAAGATCTTTGCAACCATTTTACCTAATGATTTGAAAGGCTGGGTCATTGATAATAAATAATAGCCCTGTTCCAAACAGGATTCAGAGCAGATTCTGCCACTGCCCACAACATACTCTTATTGAATACGTTGATCAATAAGGCACAGAAGAAAAACAACCCTTCCCTATATTTGATGTATGTCGATTTTAAAGCTGTATTTGACACCATTGACAGACTGAGATTGTGGTTTAAATAGTGAAATGGAGGATTCCTATGGCACTACTGATTATCTTAAAGCAATTTCATGAAGACCCAAGTGTTCAGGTCAGGTTGGACAGCATGGGCACCTGCTCCAAAGAGAATCCTACTTCAAGGGTGTAACGAGAATAGTAACCCAAAGCCCAAACAATAAAAATAATCCAAAATACCAAATAATCACTGCAACTCTTTTCAAGGGAAAGCAAGGTTTATTACATGCAGAAAGGTCTCAGACCGTCTCATTGAACCAAACTGTTATGGAGCTTGTCATGCCCCAATAAGTTACAGGTTATATAGTGCAAAACCACACATCTGCATACAGAAGTTACGGTCTCATCCCACCACCCTCATTGGATATCACCTATTGAACATGATAATACCCCCTATAGTCTCTGTACTGATTGGCCACACCTAATCTAATCCCATTACCCTAAACACGCTGCCCTCTACATCAATACTATTAAATCCAGGTATGGGATTGGCTACTGAGTATCTTGATGCACTAATAAATTGTGACCGCCACCTGATGTTTACCCCTCTGAGTGTTGTGAGGGTCAGCAACCCTGATTTCTCCCTTCTTCTTTGGTTTGGCCCACTTGTTCCACTTCCCTGCCAAGTATGAGGAAGATGACTGGTATCACTCCCTTGGTTTGGGTCATTGACCGTTGTTTCTCTTCTTCTTTGGTTTGGCCCACTTGGCTTACTCCCCTGCCAAGTAATGCCACAAGTAAGATTAGTCACATCACTCTCTTGGGTGGGGTCCTCGACCCTGGTTTCTCTCCCCCTCTTTTTATTTAACCTTGCCTGTCTCACTTGCCAAGTACTGACATGAGGAAAATAGTCCTGCTCTTAATCTTGGTATCAGGCTTGTGCCTCACACACATTTCAGCCCCGATGGGACCCTGCTTCTATCCCATTACCATTTCTGTAGCTGGGGTGTGTGGCTGGTTCTTCCTGGGGTTCTTCTCCTGATCTGAGTGTTGCACTGGCTTCTCCATGTCTCTGTGACTTTTACTTGCAGATTTAATGCACAGCCCTTGGAGTGACGGTATGGACGCTGCTTCTTGCGTCACCATCTGACAGCCTCCCGTGACCGTCTGGACGCCGTTGGGTCAAGGGCTCCTCTTGTCCTCTTGACTCTGGGAGCAGACTGCTCTCGTTCCGTCCTGGCCTTCCCTGCATCTCCTTCATGCTTCTTGGGCTTCACGGTCCCTCGTTCTGGTTAGTTGTGTCACGCCTATGCAGAAATGTATACCATTGCAGTTCCTTTTTATTTGTGTTCTTCACTGCTCTTGTGTCCCACCTCATCCCAGTACATGGATTAGGTATGCTCCTGATGTTCATCTTCTTCCCGGTACTTTTCAGTGTCGTGAGTTAGTCTCAGAGTGCACTGTGTATCTAGGCAACCAACTCAGTGATTGGCTGCAGCTGACCTCATTTCAGCTTACGGGGTAGCTGGAAGGCGAACGCCGCCCCCACAAAAGGCCCACTCCTAAGGCCCTATCTGTGCCTGTGTGGGCCTTTGAGGGCTGGGAAGGCCCCCTGCCCTTTCTTCTCCCTGTCAGCACCTCATGCCCTCCACCCACCTTATGGAACAGCCACCAAGCATGCAGCCTTCTACCCCACAAAAATTTGCCTCGGGACCTCTGCTCCCCTACCAGGAATACCTGTGAGTCATGTCCTGGAAATTACTTTGCCATTCCACTAACTCATACAACTGCTGAACTAGGTGTGCCTGTGCCATTTGTACCATCCTTTGCCTCAGTTCATCCCTCTCTTAAATGCATTTCTGTGCTTTTTTAGTCATTTGAATCCTGGTGTGTTTTTTACAAAAGGGCACCTCATAATGCATGTGTGTGCTTTTTTGGTTATTCAAATCCTGGTGTGTTTTTTACAACTCTGCACCCCATCTTGCATTGCATTTCTGTGTTTTTGGGTAATTCAAATCCTAGTGTGTTTTTAACAACTCTGCACCCCCATTTGGTACTCACCTTTTTCTATTGCATCTGTTATCTCCCTTTCTTGGCTACTAGGCTGCCTAGTGAGCCTATGATTGTGATGTGCAGTCCCCCTCTATCCTCCATTGATTTCTCTATGGCAATGACCACCTCCCCAATCTGTTTGAACTGCTATACTATCATCTATCCTCTCTCTCTCATGAAGTCTGGAAGGAAAAAGCTTAAAAAAGACATCATGACCACTAACCCTAACCTATCATATCATATCATACCCATTAGAGACACCTACATCAGCGCAACTTCCAGACAGACCTTCACTGATATCCTCTTCTCTTTCCCCTCTCCAGATCTTTGGACTCCTCATCTTATTTCAACTCTCTCTCCTCTCACATCTTCACTTATTAATGGTGGCACTAGATGGGGAGTACTCTTGGCGACCTTATCCTCCAGGTGTATTGTAAATGTCTATCGCACTATCATGGCTCAGGTTGCTAAACCCAACCTCCTCCTCTTTGACTGGAGCTTGCCATCCCTCAGCAACTTCCTTTGCATGCCTGCTATTTCTTCTTCTTCTCTCTCTGTCCCCCATCTTCCAACTGGTGTAGCACGACACTGTGCCCCTCCTTGGAAAACCTTCAAAGACAGTGACCATTTACATCTAGCCACACCTAATGCTAACCCTGCTATCAAACACTCTGCTGACACTGCCTCCCTCTTGAAGACATTGACCTCGATATCCTCGCCTTTTCCGAGACGTGGTTCAATGACAGCTCAGTGACTGCTTTTGACTTCCTTCTACCCGATGGCTATAAGATCATCTCCAAGTGTCACCCTAACTGTGGGGGTGGTGGGGTTACCTGATCTTCCCAGAGGGGGTCCCTTTGTCCCTCATACCCACCGAGCCATACTCCTCCTTCTAGAGCCTGATCTGCAGGCTGCTCATCTCTCCCACTTCCTCCCTGCCCATTGCCACTATCTACATGCCACCTGTCTCCACCAACTTGTTTCTCTATGAATGGGCCGATTTCGCCTCCTCTCTCTCCTCACTTCTACCATTGAACTCCTTCTCCTGAGTAACTTCAAAATACACCTTGACTCCTCAATCATGGCTTCCACTCTCTTCTGTGACCTCTGCACCTCTCTCTCCCTCTCCATTATTCCCTCTGGTCCTACCCACTTGGCTTGACACACTCTCAATGCCTTGATCAATACTGATTTTTTGCTCTCTGCCCCACTCACCACCCCACTCTCCTGGTAAGACCACCCACTCCTCCTTTCAACTGGTTCCTCTCTGCCCTCTGACCGCCCCTCCCCCAGTTCTGCCAACCCTGCATCCACCTTCCTTCCCCCTCTCCACTACTGCAGACTCTTACTTCTGCCTCTACTCTCACCAAACTCCATCTATCAAATCAATAACACTCTCAACATTCTTGCCCCAGTCTGGAGGATCCACCTGAAACATGCCTGAAAGCGTAACACCAGGTATGATTCTGAACTTGCAGCCCTGAAACGCAAGTGAAGAGCTATGGAACAGAAGTGGCAGACCACAGGCTCACCTTCTGACAAACTGGCCTGTCACCTTCTCCAAAGGCAATACAGACTCTCCCTTCATTCCAAGAAAAGGGCCCATATCCAGGCTCACGTCTCTGGGGCATCCAACAACACATCTGAACTCTTTAAAATCTGCAAGGAACTAGACAACCCTTCCACAATCTCCACCTCACTTCTTCCCTCTCAGGCCCTCTGCATTGCGTTGGCCACACACTTCAGTGCAAAAACCCTCCCCTCCCCCATCCCTTGCCACCTATGGTCTCCTATCTCCTCTCTGTCTTTCTCTACTCCTTCTCTCCTATCACACCTGATGAGGTAACTAGAATTGTCCTCTCTATGAAGGTGTCCTCCAAACAGGTCTCACCCTGTTCTTCCAGAACTATTTATCGGCTCTCCTGCCCCTGCACTTGCTGATTTCTGCAATGACTCCTTTGCTACAGGGTCTTTCCCCTCTTCCCTCAAGCACTTTCTTGTGCACCCCCTCCTGGGAAAACCTTCTGCAGACCCCTCAGGCTAACTACTGCCCCATCTCTATCAATCCCTTCCTTGGGGAAACTCTTGGAGAAGCTGGTCTTCCCCCAACTGACCCAGCACACTGAGCTTGTTGGTTGCCTACACAACCATCAATCTGGATTCTGAGCATCCAGAGGCACGGAAACTGCTCTCCTGATTACCTGTGAAGAACTGCTTGCATCTCTTGATTCTAACTCTCGAGCCATTCTCATTCTACTTGAACTCTCCTCTGCATTTGATACGGTCAACCACTCAATCCACATAAAATGGCTCTCAGGGGGGGCGCTGTTGCGCACAAGGAAGATGGCTGCCTAGTGTCAGAGCTCCTGCCCCACTGTAATATCCTGTCCTAAATTATCTGCCTCAGAGCCGTCTGGAAGACTGCAGCTTTGCTTGGGAGGTCGAGGAAGCGTCTGCCAACCACCAGAGAAAATTCGGACCGGCAGCGACTTGAGATCACCGAGATATTCCCGTGTGGGAGTCTGCCGACCCCGTGGCGCTGGACCCTGCCGGCGCACAATACCACGGGATTCACGCAAGTGCCGTCGATGTAGGAGGCTGCAGGCCGCGGGAGTAGGAGCCTCAGGCTGCGGCGCACGCCTGGCTCCTTCATATAACTCTGGCCCCCGATGAGCTGCTGGACTGGGACGCCTGATTCCTGCACCGGTGCCCTGGGCTTGGCTGGACCCCGACCGGAGATCGCGGTAGCCGCCGCCGCCGCCCTTTGCCCCCCTCCCAGATGCCGCCGCAGCTGATCCTCTGTTGGGAAACGTCGCATCCGCGCAAGGCATGGATTCAATAGCTGCGCACTCGCACACCAGGTGAGACGTTTTGTGACACGGGGGGGCTGTGCGAGGTGGACTGCCGACGGTGACCTATCGCCTACATATACGTATATTCACACAGTGCTGCACGGTGGATGGTTGGTGCTGGCGCGAGGCCTGAGGGTGGAGGAAACGAAGGGGAAGGAATCTGAGCATATTGCTGGTGCCTGGACAGACGAGATCGCATGTACGGCCACAATGTGAGGAACACTGTCACCCACATGCGGTGTGATTGTGCTTTGGGGTACTGACCTCTGTGGACTGCACGCAAGTGTTTTCACTGGCCTACGGCAATACGGCTAGTGCTATTGGGCACATCTACACCTTGGAGGTGGCCGCCGGGGGAGGCCACGGCAACATCCAGCAGCCGCTACGCAACCTCTTTTTGGTAGCCAAAACGCCTGGCTTAAATCCCGCATAACACTGACATCGAGCCGAGGGGCCAGGGATCTCGAGAGCAGTGTCTGGGCATGTGAGAGGACACAATCTATTGGCCCTGCGGACCCAGCAGTGGGTGGGGCTGCGGGCATACCTGAATTTCCTGGCCATTTCGTCCCAACTAGGGACATCTCTTGGCACCATAACCCCAGACATCTCCAGGACACCAGCCACTACGCAACCTCCTCCTTGGTAACTAAAATGCACGAATCAAATCCCACATGCTGCTAACACTGGACTGAAGAGCCAGGGATCTCGAGAGCAATATCTGGCACTGTGCACGTGAGAGGACATAATCCATCCGGGTCATAACTGAAATTCTGGCCACTTTGTGCCGGCCAGAGACATCTCCTGATACCATAGCCCCAGACATCTCCAGGACATACCTGGGACAAACAAACGACCCTGCGCCATCATGGGGGAACCAAATAGAACAAACAAAGCATCCAAGACCCCCAGCAGTAAGAAAAAAGGGCCAATGGACACATAAACCAGCAATCAGAGCCAAACCATGGCGAACGAGTTACACACCAAACCCACTCTAACTGGTGATCTCGAAAGAGCGGATCGAGAAGACAAACTGACCACGCTGGTGCAAAATGGGTTCCTGGCCGTGAACACGAAGTTGGATGAAATAGTCGCTACAATAGGCTCCATGAGGGCCAGAATAGTCAAAGAAAGTGCACGTGTCACAGAGGCCGAGAACAGGATAAGCATAAACGAAGATACCATTGCCCATCACAGCCGTGACATCAATCAGATAAAAGACACAATGAACAAACTTCAAAGCAAGTGCGAGGATCTCAAATCCAGATCGAGACGAAACAACATCCGAGTGGTTGGCGGGGTGGAGTACTTCGGAAGGGGACAAATGGAGAAACAAATGGAAGAACTGCTTAAGTCCCTGTTGGGCCAGAGGCACTACCAGAACATTTCCTAGTAGAGAGAGCACACCGCACCCTGGCGCCGGCGCCTCAGCCAGGGGCGCCGCCGCGCACGATAATTGCACGCCTCCTAAACTATAGGGATAGAGACACAATTCTCCGTTTGGCAATAGAGGCGGGAACACTGCATTACGAAAGCAATCATATACACATATATCCTGACTTTTCCGCCTCGGTTCAGGCGAGTAGGCGATCGTACGAGCCAGTGAAGAAACTCCTGAAAGCACGACAGATCACATATGCCTTGATGTTCCCGGCCAAAATGAGGATTCAAAATGCAGGAAGAGCACATTTTTTTGAGAATCCGACTGAAGCCTTTACCTATATTGAGTCCTCTATACCTCTTCCTCCCAGGGTAACAAATCAGCTCAGAACAACAGACCCCGCCCAAATGACTGAGATGTATGTACTAGGCAAATTTATGTAAGCTGGCCGTGTCCCCTTTTCTTTCGACCCATGAGTGACTAAATGCTACAGATTTCCTCATAACTTATAAACAGGTGGGGTGAAGGGACGCCGGGACTGGCGGTCATGTGAGGTAACATGTCCACCCCGGGAATGCTCCACAAGTTGAAATGGGAACATCGTCAAGTTGGGGGTGACGGTGAGGGAGGGGGATAGATTATAGGGTATGTTATAAGTTGTTGCTGCTGCATAACCTTATGGTTTGAAGTTTGGTGGTTAATGGTTAAGTAAGTGGTCTATGAGAGCCTTTCGCAATGTGAGTTCCATGGGAGGTGCATTACTGAGATGCGTGTTTTCATCCATACATTTCTTCCTAAACATTAGTTGTGTACCAAACATGAAGTTATTGTCCTGGAATGTTAGAGGTCTGAATAATCGGTCTAAAACTAGAAAGGTGGGGAATTATATTGCCAGGCATGGGGCCCAAATTGTCATACTGCAAGAAACACATGCTATGGACACTATTAATGAATATATATTGCCTGGCTGGGGCAAATCGAGGTTTTATACGAATTATTCATCTCAGACAAGGGGGGTCATCACTCTTATACACCCAACTCTCGGATTCAGGCTAGAAGGTCAAAGAACTGACCCCCTTGGTAGGTATGTTCTTGTGTGGGGCGAGGTCACGGGTCAGCGTATACTACTGGTTAACACGTATGGTCATAATATTGACGATCCAGCCTTCTATACCAGTGTATACCAACTGATCACGTCCATTGACATCCCCACTATATTATGGGGAGGTGACTTCAATGTTGCCCTCGATCCCAGATTGGACAGGTCCAGCACAAGCATGAGGCCGCCTAGTAGAGCTGCTATTACCCTGCATCAAATCCTACTTCAGCTCCCACTCGAGGACGCCTGGCGGGTGCTTCATCCAAACAGTAGGGGATACACATACTACTCTTCTGTACATGACTCGGAGTCCAGAATTGACTATTGGTTTGTCTCCCCGGCTCTGATCACAGCAATGCAGTCATGCGTGATACTTCCCCGCACACTGTCTGACGACTCCCCGGTGGTGACTGAGGTTGATTTTCATAACTGCCCCAGAACTATCAGGAAATGGAGAATGCCCGGAGGGTTTCTGTGCGACGCAGGGGTGGTAGAGGGGCTACATGCTGAAATTGCAGAATTCATGGAACGGAACATAGGCTCCGTTGACAAATACTCCACAGTCTGGGAGTCCTTTAAGGTGTGGACTAGGGGAACCCTGCTCTCGAAGTCAGTGGGACTCCTGAAAGGGGTCCGAGCCAAACGGACCCAGATGGAATTGAACCTGGAGAAACTAGAGGAGGCTTATACCCATACACACGATAACACAACACTGGCGGAGATACAGACACATCTTCAAGAATTTGGCAGGCTGGCCGCTAGAGAGGTGCAGTACATGGCGGCCCCGATCCGTGCCCGTAGATAGGGCGAGGGTAACAAGGCCAGTAGGATGCAGTCCAATTTATTGAAACAAGACAGACACCCCAACCGAATCACAAGCATACAGACGCCAAATGGGGAGGTCCTACTGGGGGAACAGGAGATCAATAATGAATTTGCTAAATACTATCATCAGCTATATAGTAACAGGGATGCCAAAACAGCCACTGAAATTAAAACAAATCTAGAGAAACTGATGCTACCCACACTCCCCGAGGAGACCCGACTGGCAATGGACCAGTCTGTCACGGCTGAAGAAATCGCTGAAGCGATTAAAGACTTGGCATCCAATAAATTTCCAGGATCCGACGGATTAGGAGCGGAATTTTACAAAGAATTCCATGAGGGGTTAGTCCCAGTGCTGTTACAGGTATGGGAGGAATCCTTACAGAACCACACATTGCCCCCCACGATGAGGGAGGCCATAATTACTGTACTCCCCAAGCCCCGTCGCCCACCACAGGACATATCATCCTACTGGCCTTTCTCTCTGATAAATACGAATGCCAAAATATTTGCAAAAGTGTTGGCTAACAGGCTGCTACCAGAGGTCCCGAAGCTTGTTCACCCCGACCAGAAAGGGTTTATCTCTACTAGATCCACAGCCCTCAACCTCCGTAGACGTTATGGCCCAAATAGACCCTGAAAGGAAAGCAGTGGCCATATCCCTAGACGCAGTAAAGGCCTTTGATTCAGTGTCATGGCCTATTTGCTAGCGGTACTAAAGGTGTTTGGTGTCGGCCCCAATTTCATCCGATACGTGAAACTATTATATACAGAACCTGAGGCGCGAGTACTGACCAACCAGACCATCTCTGACCTATTCCTGTTGGGGAGGGGCACCAGACAGGGCTGCCCATTCTCACCTATATTGTTCGCATTAACAATAGAGCCAATGGCGATTGCGATCAGGCTTAGACACGCGGATAGGGGTATAAATCTGAGGGGCGCCACTCAGTTAATTACTTTGTATGCGGACGACACGCTTTTATATATCCGTGAACCAGAAAACAATATTGCTCCCCTCATGGCGGAGATTCAGGAATTCACTGCCCACTCAGGATACTCCATAAATAAGGCAAAATCCGAAATATTTCCTCTTACACCAGCAACCCCATGCCCCGTCTCCCTATGTGGACTTAAATGGTCCGAAAAATGCATCAGATATCTGGGGATACTTGTTTCAAGAGACAAACACACACTATACACTGACAATCACGAAAGCGTGCCACAGGCCCTCCACACCAAATTGCTGTTATGGGACCGCCTTCCGATATCATTGCATGGGAGAGTTGTAGTCCTTAAGATGATAGTCTTGCCCAAGCTGCTATACCTCTTTGTTAATATCCCAATATGGCCGGGCCGACCCTTCTTCAATAGAATTAGATCTACGGCAACGACCTTTCTTTGGAATGGGAAAACCCCTAGAATAGGATGGGAAAAACTGATTGAACCATATTCCTCAGGCGGCCTTGCTGCACCTGACTTTGAATTGTACTATTATGCTGCCCAAGCCCAATTCTCGAGATACTGGTACGATGACACTGATGGGCCCCCTCACGTAGCGGTAGAGGAACTCACCACGCACCTCACAAATATACAGTCGGTGATATTCGACACACGCTATAGAGACACATGTGAGTTTAACCCGGTGAGTTGCACAATTGGTGTGTGGAGGGCCATATTTAAGAAACTGGGAATTGAATCTCCCTATAAGCCAGAGATTCCCCTATGGAATTACCCTGGCATACCAACGACCCATGATGGTAACCTGCGCGAGGCCTGGGACCCCGATGAGGAGATGAGGCTGGGTGACTTGTTAATTGACTGGAGATTTGTGACCCTACAGGAAATAAATAGGGCACTGGGTGGGGGCCCGCTTAGGGTGCTTCAATACTATCGTATGAGATCAGCTTTTCAGAAACACTGGACACCCTTCCCTGAGGAACCCCCTACCCATCCTTGTGTACAATTGGTGACATCCAGGAACAATCTGGGGATCTCCAAAATATATGCTTCAGTCCAAACACATTCCCCCTCGATTAACATGGTTAAAGCTAAATGGGAGAGGGACCTGCAGGTCTCCATAGATGATAAAACCTGGGACAGATACTGCTCGCTCACCAAGCGGGTCTCCTTAAATGCTGGCCTATGACTGATCCAGTTTAAAATTATAAACAGACTACATTATACCCCAGCCAAAATATCAAGATTTGCCCCTGAGGGGTCCGGTGAATGTCCTAAATGCAGAGCAAGTTGGGCTGGGGCATTCCATATGTACTGGGGGTGCCTGATAGTGGCTGGTTTCTGGTAAGAGGTAGCGGAAATGCTAGAGGAAATCACACAAGTTCCCCCTACACTAACTCCGCAGAAGTATCTGTTTGGAGACATAGGCAAGTGCTCTGAAAAAATCAGAAGACTGTTTAACGTTTCATGTGCAGTGGCCAAAAAATGCATTTTACAGAAATGGAAAAGTACTGGCCCACCAAGCATGAAACATTTCCTTCGTGAACTGACATATGTCAATGAAGCTGAGGAGCAGTTTGTCTTCGCCCGTCCTTCAGCAAGTAGACCTAAAGACATATGGGGACCCTTCAGAACGTTTTTGTGTGACATGATTTCGGATGATGACGACAGTCTGTAACCCTGAATATCTCAATGATGTATATTGTATTGTTATGTGATGCTCCCGAATTGTGGCAGCGATGCTATTGTGCTATGTTTCTTTGTGACCACTAATAAAAAAGAGTTTTAAAAAAATAAATAAAATGGCTCTCAGAATGGGCAATGGACTGGCTGACCTCCTTCCTCAGTGACTGGGCTCTTTCTCCTCTCCCACCTCTATCTACATCTGTGGTATTCGCCAGGGCTCAAACATTTCTCCCTAGCTATTTAACATCAATCTTGCTCTGCTTGCACACCTACTTACCTCTTTCTTCCCTTTCTTCCAGTTTTATGCAAACTCTTCGTAAAACTACCCTCTGATCCTCTCTTTACTTCCTCCATCATTCCTGACTGCCTATCTGCCATCCTGTCCTGGTGTGCCTCCAATGATCTCTCCCTCAACACCAGCAAGACTGACATCCTACCCATTGGGACTCCTGCTCCCTCTTTTTTTCTCCTCACTCTGGCCACCCTCTGCCCCCTCTACTTTATGTGAAGCCAGAAACCTTGGAGTCATCTGGGACCCCTCTCTTTCCTTCCTTCCTCACATCCAGGACCTCGCCAAGAAGGCCCACTTTCAACTCACCTCCTCAAAGAAGTCCTTCCTTTGCTCACTTTCCCCCAGAAGCTCAATGTCTGTAGAGCTCTAGTACTCATCAGGCTGGACTACTGCAAAAGCCTCTTCCTCAATCTACCCTCTTCCTCTCTATGTCCCCTCCAGTTTATCCAGAAGAGGGCTGCAAGACTTAAGCCCAGGAACTGCATCTCTCCAGCCCTAAAATCTCCCCGTTGGCTCCCAGTTGCTGCAAGTATCAAATTCAAATCTTCTGCATCATCCATAAGGCTATCTGGGTCTGGCGACCATGCTATCTTCAACTGGCTCTCACTAAATACTCTCTCTCCAGATCCTTACACTCCTCCAGTACCAACTCTCTGCGTGTCAAGCGCTTCTCTAAACTGTGTGCTGGTGGCCAATCTCTTTCCTCGTCTGGCTCCCTCCTCTGGAACAACCTCCCCCTTCCACTCCAACTTAAGATGGATCTCCCCAAATTCCTCAAGACTTTCCTTTTCACCTCTTCTTTCCCCTCTCCCTCCCTTGTTAAAAACCACAGCCACTGAGATTGGTGACCAGGACCCTTATGTGTCCTTCTGGGTCCTGCCCACCGCCCCCAAATTAGGATTCAGCCTCTGCTCACCCCAAGCATTTGCGTTGGGCTCCCATTGGCTTGCGCTATCACACAGGCCTGCACTTATAGTTTTGTCAGTTGACCACTCTCACTAAGCGATCTCTGCCTGGCACGTTCTGAATGCTCGATAGCACTTCCCTCTGTGGCACTCCTAGCACTTAAATCCTCTCCCTCATCCCTTCTCTCTCTCTGCACTTACACGTTCTGAATGCTCACAAGCCCTAGAAGGACCACCTCTCTCTTTCTTCATTGTTACTATAATTTGCCTTTTATTCCCTTGTTCCCTCCCTGTTGCCCTGTGAGTGCTTTGAAACACAATTCACTTGATGTACAAGCACCTTACAAATGCAAAATAAATAAATAAAATAAATACTTTAGAACAGCACATAGTCTCTTTGAAGAGATTAGCACAGGAGGAAGAGGCTAGAGTGTGTGGGGGTGTGATGTTCCTATAAGGGCTGCACCCCAGATGGTCGTCTTTCTTCCTAGAGGGGGAGGCCCTCCCCATGAGATCCTCGTTCATTATACCGCATACGGGCAAGTACATGTTAAGTACCGCTTTGCCACAACGTGCTTTGCTGGAGTTCCATTCCTGGTTGCTGCTCTTACAAGTGAACTTGATTGACTGACAGTTTCATTGGACCCGCCTTGGATTCTTGCGGATTGGCTCCCATCGTACTTCCTATATAACGTGCACACTCACGCACAGCACGCGCACACACTGGCAGGTACACGTTAAGTACCACTTTGTCGCAATGTGCTTTGCTGGAGCTCCGTTCCTGGTTGCTGCTCTTACAAGGTGACATCTCTTTTCTGCTTTGTATCGGTCGAATTTTGCTAGAAGTTGACATTTGTGATCCTCAGCTGCTGCTGACGCCTCATCTGACACCCTCTTTGTGTTTTTGTTTCCTACAGTGAACTTGATTGATTGACAGTTTCATTGGACCCGCCTTGGATTGTTGGGGATTGGCTCCCATCGTACTTCCCATATAACGTGCACACACACACACAGCGTGCGCACACACTGGCAGGTACACGTTAAGTACCACTTTGTCGCAATGTGCTTTGCTGGAGCTCCGTTCCTGGTTGCTGCTCTTACAAGGTGACATCTCTTTTCTGCTGGGCATCGGTCGAATTTTGCTAGAAGTTGACATTTGTGATCCTCAGCTGCTGCTGACGCTTAATCTGACACCCTCTTTGTGTTTGCTTCCCCACAGTAACTTGATTGATTGACAGTTTCATTGGACCGTCATATTGGGATTCACGCTGCTAGATTTTGTTTAATTAGCAGCGTGTCTGTGCCACCTACCGCTTGAAAAAATGCATTGAAAGTGTTCTTATGGCCTCTGCAGCCTGGCATATTTTTAGATTTTCTAGCAATGGCATGGGAACCTTTTTGGTTGTTGGGGATTGGCTCCTGTGGTGCTGCCCGATGACGGGCACGCACGCCTCGTGCAACATAAATAATCGGGGCGTTTCCTGGCCGCGCAGAGCGACCGGGAAGCCCGAACTGTGAGGACGCGTGTGGAAGTGTCGTCCTTACAGGGAGGGGCTACGGGACCGCATGGGGGCATGGAGGAACCCTCAACAGCTCCCATCGTACTTCCTATATATCAAGCACACACGCACAGAGTGCGCACGCACATGGGCAAGTCCACATTAAGTACCGCTTTTCCGCTTCGACGCGGTGGTGCGGCGGGCGGCATTAGCAGTCTTCTTTGAGCCGTAGGCATTTTTTGTTGGCGTTCGTCAAATTAAGGTTGGGCATTGTGAATCTGTTCTGGCTTGTGTTTATGTATGGTTTTTACGATGTATACTTTGAAAACTTACATGCCTGTTTGTTTAGCAAAAGCATCACTGTTGTCTGCACAATCCAAAGCGGTTCATTCTTCCCATACTGTAATTACTTTAACTCCATCTAGTGCCCACACCCCGGTGTATCTTATCCCTGGTGGAAATCCGGCATGTTGCACACTGTCGGCGCCAATTAGAGAGGGTGTGTTGCACTCTCCAGCAAGCATGACTCGCAATGCAATCCATTCTCATCAAGGCTCTACCACAACTGTGCCTTGTAATCGCCGTCACTTGTCAGACCAAACCAGTCTTGACTCAGTAAAAGCAAATGGTGTTCAGCATGATAATTGTATCTCTCCCTTGTTATCACTGATTCCCTTTCCGATACATAGCGGAGATAGCACAGGCTTTCCATATTTGCCAGTCAGTGCGAGCCTCCAATCTCTATTGTGGACGATATTGAGTCGCTCAAAGAGCCAGCTGAGATGCTGATTTCTACACTCTCACTTTCTCGATCCACTCTGCCATCCTTTGTTCATCCTACAACCCAGGTGCTTAAAAAAACATCACAGGCACAGGCACAAGTTTCACCTAATCCACAAATGATGGAACTGGCCCTTACAGCCATCAATACGTCAGTCCTAAGTCTTTTTAGACTACTTGAAGCACTAGATGCCAGGATATCAAAACAAGCTGATCTCCTAAAAGAGATAGCATTTGAAATCATTGTTAACTGTGAACTTATCTCTGAACACAATTTGAGGTGTCCTGGAGTAAAGAACCCATCATGTCATTGCACCTCAAAAATGATAATGTTACATTGCGTCCTAGTCCATGCATACCGTCTGCTAAGTCGCCTCAGGCAGCACAGGTGCCCTTTCTGCCTGTCTTTGTGGACATTATTCGTCCAGTAGGTGCTTTGCCGTTGAATGAGGTCATACATTTAGAAGAAGACACCTCATATATTGATCTTTCTTCAGAACCAGGCCCTATTGCTGAAGAGTGTGCTGTACTGGAGTTACCTCCATTAACTCACCAACACGCTGGTCACTTGTTAAACAAGAAATAATCTACACAAAGCCAGTTAAAAGGTTCCCGTGCCATTGCTAGAAAATCTAAAAACATGCCTGGCTGCAGAGGCCCTAAGAACACTTTCAATGCATTTTTCAAGCGATTGGTGGCAAGGACCCGCTGCTAATTAAACGAAATCTAGCAGCTTGCAGCCAACCTTGTGGCGCTAATCCCAATATGAATCAATCTCTGTTTGTGGCAACAGTGACAAGGGTGCTGATGATTCAGCAAGCACTTTCTTCCTTGCCACTCGCCTATTATCTGTTGAATCAACTTGTGCATTCAATTGAACAAGCGGAGGCCTTGAAACCGAGTACAACTCTTGAGTGTCCTATAATAAAAGCGGTCACCTTTCAACCCCCTTGTGAGTTGCCCTCGGCTTTATGTGGAGGGCAGTCTCAGGAGACGGTTGAAACAATAAAACAAATGATAGATGCTTATCTGTCAGAACGTGTATCAGTGCCTTTAGCTCGCACGCCCCAACCCTCACTTAGTGGTACAATAAATCAGGGGGCGAGTGGCACATTTCATCACTCACACACTCAAAACTTTGCTGGTGCTACTAGACCAGGTACTCTGAGCCACAACTATAATCCACCTATGCAGACACCACGAAGCCACAGTTCCACCACTGCTCAGTCTTTTATCTTGTCAGCTGAACCAGCTCATCAAAGATCTGGAAGTGCCCACTCTTTCATTTTGAAATGTAGGGAAGGTAACCTCCCCTCTTATGTTTTGAACAGAAGGAGTATTCTCAACATCTTCAGTGATGTGAGTGCCCTTCAAGAGGTGACCTTGCAAGATATTGAACAAATTGAATTCATTGCAGATATTTCACAATCCATAATTAGATTATGGATTCCATCGGGAGTGGTGGCAAACCTTATCTGGCAGGCAAAAATGTGTTTGTTTGATATGGGCTTATTGCTAGCACAAGATCATGACTGAATAACTTTTAAATCCCAAAATACAGTCCCTAAATAAAAAATGTATCAAAGCTCACAATCGTGGACGGTAAGGGACTCCAGGTTTCCCTCTTCGGTGGGAAAGTAACCATCACCGTTGGTGTCGTCTACGGCCTTGGAATTCAAGAGGTCACTCCCACAAAATTTTCCACAAGTGTTTCACATAATTGCCCTACAAGAAACGTGGCTAACCACCACGCCATCATAGGATGGTCATGATATCATATTGTTACCAGCCTTACCGACAGGAGGGAGGCCGTCATCAGGCCTATTGGTTGCAGTGAATTTAAAAATGGGTATGTCTATTTCAGAGTGGGCAGCTGAAAGTGCTTACATCCTATTGGTAAAAATCACCTGTGGCTCCCAAAGAATAGTCTTAGTAAATCTCTATCTGTGCTCCAGTTTGGGATATTTTAATCCACACTGCTCTGCCTTGCGACATCCCTGTGTGCTGATGGTGCAAGAATCATCAAAATGGCCGCAAAAGCCCGATGCGCGCCAAAAACCTTTGAAAATTGCGCTTTGAAACACGGAAAGATGGCTGCCAAATCTACTTTGTCTGTTGTCAGTGGTGAAATGGAGACCTCACTGCTGAAACATGTTACTTGGCTGCCCACCAAGTAAAAATGAAAACTGCATGAAAGGCAGTGCTTTATTGCAAGAAACACAGAAATTGCTCTTAAATCCCTTTTTTCTTGGTTGCTGAAAATACAAAATATCAGACCAAAACACCACGAAACATCCAATATCTTTGCTGGATGTTACCCATCATTTCATTTAAGGAATCAATATGAACACACAATGGGCCTCATTACGACCCATGCGGTAAGTTACCGCCTGGGCCGTGACTTTACCACCATGGCGTAAACTACGTTTATGCCATGGTGGTTGGCGGATTTACCGCCCCATTCCAACCTTGGCGGGGCGGTAAATCCCCATTTTCCCATTTACCCTTCCCCATTCCCATTTTGCCCCATAGGGCATAATGGGAGTGGGGAAGGCGTTAATTACGCCACCGTAAATTACGGTGGCGTAATTAACTCCATGGTCCCTTAGCGCCATGGATTTTAACACCTGCTAAAAGCAGGTGTTAAAACCTCCATGGCGTTAAGGGACCTCGTACTCAGGCGGTAAGGGTCGGCGCTGTTTACGCCGCCGTCAAACCCTTCTCGCCTGAGTCGTAATGAGGCCCAATGTCAGGAAAAGCGGAATCTATAATCAAAATATCCAAGTGTGCTTGACTGTGAAAATCTGTCAAAATATGGGCACAGTACCAGTGGACGCCTGTATGACAGCTGTCATTAGTTGCATCAGAAGCTTAAACTTGTGCAATTGAAATCAAATGTCTATAAATTAAGTGACCTGTTATCAAAAGTAATATAGGTTGCAACTATTTAATCTCCATGGTTTAGGGACTGGAATTAGAGTTCTAGTTCCCTGTTTAAAATTGCAAGTTTATTTTCAACGAAGAAAAATTCAACAAAGTGACTTTTAAAGTAAGCCTTATGCAAGCCAAAACTACAAAGCAACTCCCCCCACTGGGCAAGGCACCTCCCTTCTGCTCTCTGGACCAGAAACTCACATGCAGGTGTTGATTAAGAGGGGAGGTGCACTGGGGCTGCTCCTGGGAGAGACAATGGACCTTCCTTGGCTGAAAGAATATGCAGATTGTAAAGTGTCAACAGTGGCCTCTGCCAGAGGAAGAGGGTGGAGATTGCTGCTGTAGCTGCAAAACCAAGGAGGCGGAGACTGACATTTTTGTTGATTCACAAAGCACAGAAAGCATATTTCTAAAAAGACTGATAAAGGACTGTGCAAATTTGTAAACATTATAGAATTAGTAGCAGTATTAATGTGATTTTTTTGTGCACACTTTACGAGGTGCCAGAAATCTGTGCGATGTTCAGGGAAGGCACAGTGAAAATACTGGTTTTGTAGCAATTGTATTTATGTCAGAAGCATGAAACTTCATACGATTATGCCCAGATATCATGCGCACATATGTATAAAATTCTGGACAAATCAGATGTTGTGTCCTGGACAGAAAGTGCAAAAATGTGTCAAATCCAGACCCAAGATCTCACAGCAACGAGGGTTGGAAGAGGGTGTGCTCCACAAAATATGTGATCTATGTATGTTATTGGTATCAAGATTGTATACATGCAAAGATGTATTATATCAAAAATAGATTGTATGTGCAAAAGGCAAAGGGGAGGATGTTTGCCTCATAAACTACATCATCATGGTGACACACTGTTTCCTCCTCCAATCAAGGGAGAGAGCAGACTTTAGCCAATAGACTACCTAGTGGGTGCGCCTAGGTAATTCAGCATACCCCCCCTTTATGAAACACATAAATAGAGACAGCTGAGGACCTAGAAAAACACACCCACCCTCTCGAATTTGGCAAAGCACTTTGAAGGAGATCCATCCATACTCCTTGTTCCAGACTCCTGAAACTTTGCAAGCAGAAAGGCTCAGAGAATAGCTGATCCACTTTCAGCTGGGCCTAACTTCCAGAACCCATCCCTCAACCTAAAAGGTAAACCAAAGAAGCAGCCAGGCTGTGCTGTAACTGCTTGCCTGCCAAAGAATTATCTTCATAACCAGAAGGGCAGATTAAATCCTCTCTGGTGCCGTGCCGTGCAATGCTGTGCAGACCAGAGAGCCATTGCAGATCCAGTCCAGCCGTGCTGTGCAGTGTAGACCAGAGCGCCTTGCTGTCCAGTCCTGCCGTGCGGTGTCCAGAGCGCCTTGCTGATCGCTGAACCAGACCAATTCGGTGTGCCCAGCAGACTGTCCCAGAAAATATCCTTAACCAGAACCTGAATCCTTGACGGTTCCATTCAAAACATTGGTAGTGAGTATCCAGAGTATAGGATTGTCACTAGCCTATGTTCTGTCCATAGTTATCCCTATCCAAATCAAATCTCTCTTATATCCAGAACTGTGTTGTTAGGAATCCTTTTTGTCTTGCCTGAACCCTCTCTCTTATCCTATAGTCCTTCTGTAATAATATTGTTAAAATCATCTTTGCGCTGATATATTTCATCTGAAGAAGGCAAGCGTCTCAACGGGCAAAAACAAAGTCTACCGCTGGGTGGCTTTCCCTTCATTAGTGCCGGGACTCGGAGGACGCGGACCGGAGACCAGAGCAGGAAAGCTGCAGCTGAATCTCGGTAAGTGCTATTTATTTTTTTTACAAAAAATAAGCACTAGCTGTGGTTTTTTTTCTAAGTTTTCCGGGCTGGAGGAGCCCGGAAAACTTAGAAAGAAAACCGCAGCTTTAAAAACGTTGTATTTATGTTTGCGGTCGCTTTTGAAGCGACCGCAAACATAAATACAACGTTATTGTGTTGGAAAACGCTGCAGTTTTTTGTTTGCTCGGAGGAGCCTGAGAAACTTGGAAAGAAAAACCGCAGCGTTATTGTGTTGGAAAACGCTGCAGTTTTTTGTTTGCTCGGAGGAGCCTGAGAAACTTGGAAAGAAAAACCGCAGCGTTTTCCAACACAACCGCGTGTGTTTCTGCCTGCTGTGGCTATCACTTTGGGTCTCCGGTGCTCCCAGGGGAGCACCGGAGACCCAAAGTGAAAGCCACAGCAGGCAGAAACACACGCGGTTATGTTTACATGCCGCGTAGTGTTTCTACCTGCAGCTGATTTCCCATTTGGGGCTCTCGGGCTCCCGTGGGGAGCCCGAGAGCCCCAAATGGGAAATGCTAAATGCTGCGTTGTCTGCCTAAATCTGCTTTCCCATTTGGGGCTCTCGGACTTCCCGTGGGGAGCCCGAGAGCCCCAAATGGGAAAGCAGATTCAGGCAGACACAACGCAGTTGTTTTCCGCAATGCCGCGTTGTGTCTGCCTGAATCTGCTTTTCCATTTGGGGCTCTCGGGCTCCCCGTGGGGAGACAAATGTCTGTCTCCGCCTTGTGTCTGCCTGAATCTGCTTTTCCATTTGGGGCTCTCGGGCTCCCCGTGGGCCCGTGGGGAGCCCGAGAGCCCCAAATGGTAAAGCAGATTCAGGCAGACACAACGCGGTTGTGTTGGAAAACGCTGGGTTTTAAAACCGCAGCGTTTTCCAACACAATAACATTGTATTTATGTTTGCGGTCGCTTCAAAAGCGACCGCAAACATAAATACAACGTTTTTAAAGCTGCGGTTTTATTTCTAAGTTTTCCGGGCTCCTTAATAGCACTTACCGAGATTCAGCTGCAGCTTTCCTGCTCTGGTCTCCGGTCCGCGTCCTCCGAGTCCCGGCACTAATGAAGGGAAAGCCACCCAGCGGTAGACTTTGTTTACTACAGCTAGCTGGCTTTTCCTTCATTAGTGCCGCAAAAGCCAGCACAGGAGGGCCTCCATTTCACAAAATGGCAGCGCCCCTGCTTGCTTTTTCGAATTTTGAGCTTGAATAGCTCAAAATTTTACATAGGAAGTTTTAAAACGGAGGATGCTAGTATATTTTTTTATGTGGCCTATCTATTTTTTAAATAAAAATTTTTACTAGACCATCCCTTTAAGATTACTATCTGCTTACATGTTGCTTTATGGTTGCGCGGGTAAATAATGTCAGCCAATTCCTCTGACATAACCATTGAGATGCTGATCATTATTCCTGATGAGGCCAAAGGGAAGCTATATAATGTTGATTGGATTAGAACTTGTGAGTTATGCATCCAATATGAAGATGGTGACATCCATAGGTTTCCTCCCAAGAAAATGAGTACTTTATCTCCCGAATTAGTTAGAGCACCAATGTTCAAATACAGGCTAGCAATACTACGCTTGCGTTTCAACTTATGGTACACAAAAGAGGTCCTTACAAAGCGCCACTTGCTGCGGCCACAAGAGAACATCTGTCGGTTTTGTAACAATATAGGTCAGGCCCGGCTCCAGGAATTTTCATTTGGGTGGGCCAGGGTTGTGATTTGGTGTGGGTATAGGAGTACCCTAATCAAAATGCTGACCCAGATTTCCCAGATCTGTGATCCAGCACATTTCTTTCCCAGATCTGCAAAAATACATTTGCACCCCTCTATAAAAAACAGTACATAGCAAAAGAGAAGCAAGGAAAATAGTGTTGAAATATCAATCTACCTATCTTCCCTTCCCATCTGGACTCCCCTTTCTGTTATATCCGTTCCTCCTTCACCTTTCACCGTCCATACACCTTCCTTCAGCTTCCCTAACCACTGTTCCCATTTACCTCCCCTCCCACCTATTTACACCAGCACCCAGCATGCCTTTCCTGGCCTGGCTTGGTAGAAATGATGGTGATGCCTTCTCTTCCTCTTCGAGGGCTGAGCAGTGAGGCCCCCAGTCTTTGTACCATCTCAGATGGTGTCTGCCCAACAAAACCTTTCAGAGCACTGTGACTACTCCCAGCAGGCCACAGAGGAGATGCTTATGCTCCCTCCATCTTGTTGTCAAAGATAGACCCCCTGCCCCCCAGAATACTGAAGCAAAGAATAGGAGATTTTGTTTCCTAGTAAATTACATTTTTTCAAACTTGTTTTTATTTCAAGAACAGAACATACTATGCCCAATCAATACAGGTAGTCTTGTTGATCTTAACAATATTTAGAGCACAACAACATATCCTCCAATATCATACACATGTATACAATCCTCCCTTCACCCATACATTCCACAACCCCCCTCTTTTCCAACTGAACCCCTACAGTAGTCCCATTCTGAATGTCTCCCATCAATGGTTCATGTCCAAAATTACATTTTAAACACATGTCATTTTTTGTTGCATTTTTGCAGCACATTTTAATAGAGTTGAGCGTGCAAGGCGGTGCTGGGCTGTAAGGGCTGCATCAGGAGGCAGACAGTGCTGGTTGAGGGGTTTCAGGCCTCCTGTGTAACGCTCACCTGATTCCCACAGAGGCGCCGGTCTTGACTGGGTGAATGCCGTATCTTCAAAGGTGATGTGTAACACACGGTTGGCTCTTTGGGCTGGACCTCTGTGCACTGTATGTCTGACTCGAAGAGTAAGATGTCTGCAGATAGAAAATATGGGATTAATGAACTGGGGTTATTGGGTGCCTCTCTCCTCTTCCCTTTCTCTTCTCCTGTAGAACCCCAAAGGTTAACGCCTTCACCTTAGGTAAGTGAACGCCGAGCTCTCCATCTGCCTCGGGGCAGGGTGCCGTAACCAGTTTCTTCACTGGATAAGGGTGCAGGCCTCTTGACCTCAGAGGACTGCTGTCTGTCGTTAACTGCACGAACGGTAAGTTCTGGGCACTTCAAATGTCTTAAAAGTCTTTTGTAATGATATCTCTTGTTTTGCAGGGTTCCGGCGATGGCGGATGGCGGGCTGATGAGAGTTGAGGATCGAACCCGCGTGAGGAATAGAAGCGCCTGGAAGCACGTAAGTAAGTGCTTGTAGCCTGCTTCACGATGCGCACTAACTGTCCCTTTTATCTTGCAGGTACAAGTTCGGAGCTTTAGAGAAGCTGAAGGGTGCTGGAATACCCACTGGATTCGGCGTGGGAAGGAGTAATGGCACGTGAGTAATAAAGTTGCCCAATGTCTTTAAACGCATCTTCTTTTGTCTCTCAGATGCGGGATGCAGCGCCGAAGGCCTCCGGAGCGTGCGAAGAGCTGGTAAGCTTTTGTCTTTCAGATGCCGGAATGCAGTGCGAAGACCTCCGGAGCATGGGAAGAGTAGGTAAGCCTTTGTCTTTCAGATGCCGGAATGCAGCGCGAGGCGTTGCTGACAGCCGATGGACCAGGTAAGAGATGCGCTGCCACTGAAGACCGTAGTGCTAACCTGTTCTTTCTTTGTCTTTACAGGTGCTGCTGAAGACTGGATTCCAGGATGGTAAGCCTTTGTTCCCTTAGGCCCAGGATCAGAAGCAGAAGACACGATGAGCGTTCTGCTGCAGAGAATGCAGAATAACTCAAAGCAAGATTCATCCATCGGGTGTGGTTTAAATAGCCTCCTGTAGTGGTTAGGTGTCTCCTTCCACAGCCACGCCTAGGTAAGAAAAGAGTTCCTGCTTTCCAGAAGAGTTCCAGTGTTCTGAACCTAGGGAGTGGCTCCTGCCCCACCCAACAGGAAAAGTAGTCCCAAACAGAAGAGGATCAGGGGTTCAACTGGCAGGTAAGTAAGCAGCATGGTCTGCTGCAGGTAAGTCCACCCAAGCATTATGAGCCCGGCGCTTCCAGCGCTGGGACTGGGCATCTTTATGAGCCTGGTGCCACTGGCGCCAGGACAGGGTCCAAAAGGTCCTAATTGGGACTGGCTGGCACTCGGAACCGGGGTTATGGGTCTGCTTCCAAGGGAGTCGGGCAAGTCCTGATCTTTTGGAAGCAGAGATCATGACATCCTGATAAACCTCCTGGTGGCCCCTGTCCATCAATGTCTGGTACATACTGTTTACATACTGGTTGTAATATGCAATTGTCCACAATGACTCTTTATTTGATGTGTTTACTTTGATTTGGTATTGAATGACACAAGTTTGTTCAATAAATGTGGCCCGTACATTTTTGAAGTTAGATGTGTGTGTGTGTGTGTCCTAATGCCTGTGCTGCCCATCTATTAAACCATTAATTACGTTTTTTTGGAATAGCTTATAATGCGAACTGAATCACTTCTAGTGGCACCTAATTTTAACAGGCAAGGCATAGTGAAATAAAAAAATATGCTCACGATCACACACTTTGGTTATGAGGTAAACCCTTAAATCAAGCCTACCCTGAAATTTAGATACTTGACCACACATCTTCTGAGCTCAAGCTGGTACAAATATGTGTTGAAGTTTGGCTTTGAATACCTAAAATAATACTCAATTGTTTTTTACATGATAGAGCATTGTGAAATTGCTCCCCTGCTCCTGTGCTGGCATCGGAGGACATATCAGACCTCACCTCTGACCCGGAGTGCGACGCCAGGTGGCCACGCCCACACCAGAAATACGGCTATTTAACACTGACCGGCTTCCAACTCAGTGTTTGTTTTCCACGTGATAGAGAATTGTGAAATTGCTCCCCTGCTCCTGTGCTGGCATCGGAGGACATATCAGACCTCAACTCTGACCCGGAGAGTGACGCCAGGTGGCCATGCCCACACAGGAAATGCAGCTATTTAATCACTGCCCGGTCACCCTTGTGGCGTTAAGCCCGGCTGGTGTAAAGGGCGGGTGATAGCTGTCTGGCTGTCGGGCATGCAGGATTCTGCTGACCTGGTTGCTGTGTTTAACGGTAAGGTAGGGGGGAGAGTCGGACTCTGGCAGCTCCCTAAGCAGTTGAGCATTCCTACCGCTGCCGTTACTATATCTCTCCTTTGCGACACACTTTAAAATAAGGAGACCATACATCTTACATCAACTATCCAGTGTGTTCTGCGCTTACTCAGCCGACCCTTTGAGTGACTGTTGGTTGATGTGGTGCTTAGTTACTACCACCTGACTTTGTTCGGTCTTCACTCTTTCGACTGAAACCCGAGTGTCTTCAAAAAACGACCCAGCGAACCACCCAACAGTCTCAGACCCTTTGTTCAAACCTGATGTTTCTATTTTATATTAGCTCTATTTGACCTATTTTAAACCCACAATTGTATTATTTCATTGCTAACGTGTGATGATATTAATTGTTAAATTATTTATTTTCTGATCTAAAATATTAAACGCGCATGATCCATGAGGCGTGGCATTTATACTCTGAAATCTGGTATGCCTGCCTCTCCCACGTCTATGTCAATTAATTTAAAGAGAAAACAAATGGGCAGTACACCTCGGCCCGGTCCAGTTGTCAGATGCTGAGCTGCCAGACTTGGCAGTTCTAAAGCAATTGTACCATCTCGAGACATATAGCAAATGTTTGCTAACTCTGCAGGCTGGAATCATATGACTCTTAGCACGGCCTCCCAGTTATGCAATGCAGCTGTGCCAAAAAATTCTACTGGCCGTTCCTTTTGTTCCGTTACTACCGATTTCTGGTGCCTCCATGCTGAAAGGTAGTGAAATACCTTCAGCAGTAAATTAAGGATTTTCACATTCTGTACGATCGCTTGATTCCACCAATGAGATGGTTGATTTATGTAATGTTGGCAAACTGTCTCCTATAAGGCGAAATGGCGTTTCAGCTAACGTGTCTGATACACCTCTGCCGATTCAACCACTGAGTCCGAATCAAATGCTGGTCTCTGATATAATTTGCCCTCCTACTGATCAACCTGTAATTGAACTTCATTCTAATTCTTCCTTTTTGGAAAACAATGAAGATCGTGAAACTAATTATAATTTACCTGAAGTCTTGCATGTTTATTCTGTAGAGAACTCTATGTCTGCTTCTTCATATACTGCCTCTACATCCCGACGTCTTCCCCTTAGTCAGACCCCTATCCACTACCTCTGCCAACCCCCTATTCCCTCCCCTAATCAATTAACTCTTCCAACTACAATTTTAGTTGAGACCACTCTTCATGCGATGAACCTAGCCATCACATCCCTGTTCAAACTATTTCAAACTTTGAATGAGAAGTTGCTTAAACAAGATAAACAACTTGTAAAACTATCCGAATGGCAAAAGGACTTAACTTTACATTTGCAGACCAAATCCAGGGAACCTGATTTGATTCTCCCTCAACAATCTTCAGTACTAAATGCTGCCCCAGTTCCTATATGTTTAAATATTCCTCCTTATTTTCCGGAGGTAATTCGGGAGGTATGTCTAGGTAGGCAGGACCCTGTGACAGCACCTTCTGCGGCGGCTTCCTGCCTAGCTGACCACCCTTCTGAACCCAAACAACTGTTTACAATCTTTTCTGGTCCATTAAAGGACACCATTACAAAACCTTCTCATAAGAAAATTATGAAAAAACCTAAAAATCGAGCCAATCAGAAAATGTCCTCTTCAGTTGCCAAATCCTTTATAAAGGCAATACACCTGCCGTCGAAAAGAATGTCACTTGCTGCTAGAGCTGTTCAAAATAAATATGCTAGATTTGATTTAGAACAAAAAATAAAAGACGGACCATTGATGACGCCCACCACTTCTTATGCCCCATTGGACGAAATTGTAGCTCTAGCCGATAAACAGCATTCCGTCTCGACAGCTCCTTCTCTCCTAACCATTTTGCCTAAATTAGCTATTGATGCCACCCACGAGGTAGCGCTCTGTTTAAGACGTGCTGAACTTTGGAAAGAGATTGACCCATATCTATCTCTGCAATATGCCAAATCTCCTTCTCTGACTACTGGTACCAGTAGTGCTGCTGGTGCTAACTCATCGAAACCCGGCAGTGATAACACCCCCACTGAGTCAGTTCCACCTTTAACTTCTGCTACCATGAATCCTCTAAATTCTGCACCTTGTGGGAAAATGGCTGTAGAATCTGCGGATTATAATTCTCAACCTAAGGCTCAGAATCACTCTGATTGTGCATCTGTGATTCCCTCTCTCAACTTTTTTTTATCTATGGCAGTTTAACAGTATATGTCTAAACATAATTCAACTTCCCGGCCTGACATGGCCCCAGTCAAACAACCCTTGTCAAACACCTACCAGACTAAAAATCAAATACCCCCGTTGTTGCCTAGGCCATATAATACTTTTCCCAACTCTTTTGCTATGGCCCCTTGCAGCGATGGACCTAGACAACTGCATTCCTATTTTTCATCTAAAAAACCCGGCACTAAACATTTTCTCCACTCCCTGATCATTAAATGTAGACATTTGCCTTATAAAAAATATGATTTAACCGAGCTAGCATTCTATTCATTTTTAGAGATACCATTGCACTGAAGGATATTGGCTCCACAGATATTGAACAAGTTGAATTCCCATATGCCCATGATCTTTCAATTGCTAGAGTCTGGCTGTTATCGAGAGTAGTTTTGAATATTCTATGGCCTGCCCGTGATGAGCTTTTTGAGTTGGGTTTTGAGCTCTTGATTGATACTCAAGGAGCGGTGGCCGATCCTTCCGTTAATAATGCAAAACAATAGCTGTCAGATAGAGCTACTAAGGCTATAAAAACTTCAAATGCTCACTTGTTGAACTCAGTACAATGCAAATGCTGGTGTTCAACAAATGAATTTCCTTTTACCTAAGGCCCAATCTATTTCTTTGTCAAGTTGGAACACGCGAGGATTCAGCCATCTGTTCTCAACTTCTATAAGCAAATTGTTTGATTATGATAATATTCTTTTACAGGAGACTTGGCTAACCCATTGCCCTTCTTGGGATGGCCACCATATAATCCTGAATCCAGCCATATCCTCCGCTAAGGGACGTCCGATGTCAGGACTCGTGGTACTTCTGAAAACTAGTCCTCACATCTCTATAATATCACATGAAGCCCCAAATCCATATTTGCAATATTCCCAAATAACAATTTCACAGACTAGCTATTTGATAATGAATGTTTATTGGAACCCGGTGGCCCAGAATACTCACTTATATGTGACAGCACTTGATTCTCTATGGGAGAAATTGCTCCAATCTGCTCCTCATAGCTATGTTATCCTAGCCGGAGACGTGAATTTGTACTGCCTTGACAGTTGTAAAAAAAACCTCATCAGTTAGGCTGATGCGATGGAGGAGTTTTGTTGAGTCTAAAGACTTAGCAATGGTTAATGGCACCTTCCCAGAGGATTGTCCGTCCCTCCCACTTGGAGGAGGGGGATTTCCACAGCGGTTATTGACTTTATTTATGTGAGTCTAAATTTATTTACTTTGTTAACTGGCTTTCAGGTTTTACTCACTCCGGAAAGCGACCATGATATACTGAGTCTGAAATGGCTCATTACTGATAACGAATCCATCCAGTCTCTGGCTACTATGTCAGGTGTGGTACAGGTAAACTGTGCACGGAATCGGTTATACTGGTCTGAAAACAAGCTCTTACAGTTTACTGAAAAGCTAAAAGAGCAATGTAGGAGTCCACTCATATTATCTAACTGTGATTTTGATTATACTAAACTGTTATACCCATTTGCTACCAAACCTAAGTTACCTAATTCTTGTCCTACCTCCCATCATTTTAATAAGACCATACAGAAAAGAAAAGCACTGTTCCAGAAAGAGAGGATATTGGCACTTACCCTCCCGGCAGAACTGTGTTGGATCACTTTAAAATCCATCAAGACAAGTTGCAGAAACTGAAGACGGTCCCACCGTGCGTCCTTGTTCCAAACAGATGGTGAATTTATGTTAGCCCAATTGTCCTCGATAAAATCTGCTGGAACTTGGGCACTAATAACCAAAGCGTATAAGTTCTTCCAATGCTCTATGCAAATGAATGATGTTTCCTCATCTGACTGGCTTGTCCACTTTTCCTGCTTGTATGCGGTGCCCCGATCTGATTCTACCTTATGTTTGCCTAATTTAGAAGGAGCTTTCTCATTATTATTTTGTATTCAGAATATTCTTTATTATATACGGAACGCTAGTAGGTCGAGTGCGCTAGGTCCTGATGGACTATCCAACTCCATGCTGAAACAATTTCCAGAACTGTGGGCGACTACGTTATTTGAGATTTTTTACAAAATCATATTTACTCAAAAAATACCTCATTCCTGGTGCACCTCTCTGATGGTCCCCATTTTTAAGAAGGGCGATAGGCATGATCCAGCAAATTACAGGCCTACTGCCCTTCTAGACGCTTCTTGAAAAATCTTTGCGTCCATAATTCTTGCTGACTTGCACCAGTGGATTGCTGCAAAAAACATGCAAGATATATTGTAAACTGGCTTTATTGCTGGTAAAGACACCACCATTAACATTGCTGCTATCCCATCAATCAAGGCACTGTGCCATCAACATAAACAACCGTTATTAATTGCATATGTTGACTTCAAAGAAGGTAACCCCTATCGTCACCTATGGCTCAGAGTCTCGTGTACCAAAATCACACACCTTCTGGGATGAGCTTGAAGGCCGGTTTTGGTGCTCTCTATTTAATTTGCTAAATTGTGTACCAATTGCTCTGATTCGTTTTGAATTAGGTATGCTATCATTATATAGTATGGTTGCCTGGACATTGATTGTGCTGTTTAGAAAATGCTTAATCTCGTTCCAATACAATGACATTTCTCGTATTATAGCACAATATTTATTACAATTTAATTATCAGTTCCCCAAAGTATGGCGCAAAATGGCGATAGATATTCTCACCGATGCCGATATCTCAATTGAAATACTAATCAATGATCCGAATCATGCTAAGATTAAACTCTATCAAAGAGATTGGATCCATACTCAGGAAACATGTCGTCTTTATAAAGACTGGACTCCTGCACAATTTGGTCATAAAAAATATAGAATCACTGAGTCATATCTAATCAAATATTGATCACATAAATTTAGAAACGACTATATATGATTCCGTTTTAATTTGTGGATCACAAAAGATATTTTGTGCAGACGCCAGATATTAGGCCCAAGTGAGAATATCTGTAGATTTTGCAATTGTTCTAAAAGTCCAGAGACTCTGAAACATATTGTCGCCCACTGTCTGCACGCACTTCGTTGCAAATATTTTGTACTTTATTTTAATCTATCGATAGATAATGAGGAGCTCTGGAAACTGATATTTGGTGCAAGGCGTATATCCATCACATTGGCTACTATTGGGTTTTTAATGAATTATAGAATGTGGGTTGTCCTATTCTATCAAATGAAGCTGTAGTATATTATCTGCCATCATTTTAAACAATATCTTTCACTGAAATTATTTTATTACTTGAACTTGTGATTTGATCATAGTGTAATGAACAAACATTTTTTCTTTCTATATTTTTGTATTGATGTAATTGTCTTAAATTGAAAGGTTGCAATTTGCAGCCTAAAAAATACAAATAAAAGATAAAAAATAAAAATATACTAAATTTTATACAGATTACTTTAAAAATGCACAAGTCACATGATAAATCAACCTAACAATGTATTTTGTTTTGAATCCTAAACTGCATAGAGCAGAATTTTCCTGTTTGCACTTTTTGCAAAAGGAGCCATTCATTAATTTCCATTGTTTCCACCAAGTACTGGAAAAGTAAAGAGTAAAACACAAGCGAAAATTGCCTTTGCTCTTTACTTTAGCACTACGTGTCTGGAGAAGTGTAAATCACTTCTACCATTAACGATTGTGGGAGCCATCCACAATGGATTCCTTTTAACTGTGCCCACTTTTACCAGGTTTAAAAGTCAGGCAGATCCCATAGGAATCCATTGGTTTTCTGCCAATGAAAAATACTTGGTGGTGGAATACCAATCAGATTTGGCAGGGGGACCTTGTTAAGTGTGATCTGCTCTCCAACTTTTCCTGTGTAATCATACAAAATCTTGCAGCTCATAAAAAAGCAGAGCTAAATGCATTTGCACCACTTCTTCCACTCCGCTTGACCTGGAAAATAATCCCCTATGACTGTTGCTTTATTTTCCCCAACCTGAATGGAACCCTAGAAGCTCCAGCATAGCAATTAATGAGAACTTACAAAAAATCCCATACAGACACAAAGTGAAATGAAATGCATGGCAAGGTCATTGTTTAACACAGCTTGTCCTGTATCCCCTCAATTACTAATCACCCAACAATCACACTTAAACAGCTTCCTAAAAATCTCTATATTGTTTTGTAAAGTGCCACAGCAATGATCACTGCCTTGATACCTTTTCTCATCTCTAATGTAATTATTTATTTTATTTCTAGAGCACTAGGACTGTGGCCCAGAGGCATAAGAGCACTGACATGACATACAATATAAAACATAAAGCCCAGAGAGGCCTAAGAAGAAACCTGAGATAAACTAGTGGAGGCCAAGGATCCATTTACTCAAAAAGAAAAGTTTTCAAGGCATGTTTGAACCTGGGAAGACTGGCACACAGCCTCAAATCAGGTGGAAGAGTATTCCGCAAGTGAGAAATTGTGACTGCGAAGCATTCATTTTGCACCTGTACCAGTTTGGCCTTTGGGGTGAAAAGCAACCCTGGGTTATCGGATCTTAGATTACGTCTGTTAGATAGCCACTTCAACTGTGCTGGCATATAAGAAGGGCTTATTCCATACATGCAAGCATGTGCAATGCAAAGGGTACGAAACTTGATTCTCTTTGTAATGGGGAGCCAATGTAATGCTCTGCGTGCTGTTGAGATATGATCTGTTTGACGCATACCCATAACGACCCTCACTGCGTTGTTCTGGAAAACTTGCAGACGATTGAGTTCTCCTTTGCCAACCCCAAGCAGACTGCTGGCACGGTAGTCCAGGCAGCTCCCAATGATCACCCTAGCTAGGGTGTCACAACTGGAGGCCTCAATGAATGGTCTGATTTGTGCCAAAAGTTGAATGTAGTATGTTGAGTTAGACACTAGGCAACTGATATGGGACCTCATTGAGAGCTCTTAGTCAATAGGGACTCACAAGGTTTTTACTTTTTTCAAATTGGGGAGCAGACATTCTGTGATTTAAAAGAATTAATAGGACTGATCAAGCTGGCGCAACTTGGGGATGGTGCACAGGATAATAATCTTAGTTTTTGAGTTATTTGGGCTAGGCCATTAAACAGAATCCAGATCTGGATTTGGTTGTATGTGGCATTAATGACAGCAGTGTCTTTGGAGTGGTCACCTGATAAAGGGAAAAGACACGGTGTATCATCAGCATAGTTCGTACAGCACTTCCTGTTGTAAATAATCTGTCTCTTAGACATGTTAAATCCACCTCTGATTGCACTCTTTAGAACATATTTAAATACTGTGTTTTTTTAGTTATAAAAGATGCACACCTTTTATACTTTGCCCGCAACATTATAGACAACACTCTTCTTGTTTGTGATTTCACAGGTGTTCATGTTAATTCCTAAATCACTAATTTCAAAGCCTGCCCCAAACTGCTAGACCACAGAGCCTAAAAATCTATTTGGTTACTTGTGCTCCAGTGCAGATGGAACACGGCCTTGCAATTGAGATTGAACTGCACCTTTTGGTGGTAGCACCAAAAGTAATTTGCTAATGGCTTGTCCCTTTCTCTAATGGCACAGACATACTACAGAATTATGGCATGGAATGTTACACAGAGCAATATTAGTGGTAATGTTTAATTCAAAGCTTTGCATCTATCACGTTTTGATTTTACCACACTCTCCTCTCCAGAATTACATTTTTGTTACTACCAACCTTGTCTTTTCACTCATACTCAAGTAGTTAATGCAGCAGAATATATACTTTGAATGTAATTTGTAAGGGCCCCCAGTCAGATGACGCACCTTCTGCAGAAATCTGTGTTCAAGCAACTTTACCTGTCATTTATATTGTTTGATATAGTTAACCAGTGTATTAAGCATGATGTGAAAAACCACTATGTTCCTACACAAAATAAACATTCTTTAAATTACAGAAACCAAAATTGTGATTTAGGTTTGAGAAAATAGTTGTAGGCAGCCTGCTTGAATACGTTTGTTACCTCACTTGGAGGTGTGAATGGCCCTCCATCTCCCTGGTCATTTGTACTTTCATGGCTGCGGGGGGGATACATCATTGTCTAGGGCAAGAAAACAAATCCTGGCTGGGACTCCTGCAGTTCAGCCTCTCAGAATGATGTCTCTGATGTTGCTGATGAATGTTTAGAGTGACATCCACCCCCTCACTCCCTTGGGTACCACTGACATGGCCTCGTGTCTAGGGGGGCTGGGCTGATACCTCCCTGCCCCCCTGCTGGAGCCGGGTCTGATATAGGTGTAAAAGAAACTCCAGAACACCTGATCACCCAGTGTATTGAATTAAGAGATCTTAGCCAAACACATTATGCCAGGGACTGTTAATATTTGGGCAACCTAGAATGGAATGATTGTTGGGGAATACTTTTGGGTGGCTCTCATCTGCCAATTCAGTTAGCCACCGTGAATTTTTGGGAAAGTCTGCAATTAGAAACAAAAACTGCAGAGAATAGCCAAGATGGGTGTGTGTGCTAAGGAGATGTTACATAGGAACTTACTTCACAATGCAAAATTGTTTTTATGTGAGTTATGAACTTTGTTATTGTTTATTTATTTTAATTTGATCTACATTATTTGAGGTATATCATTATTTTAAATGTATATGAAATTTGTTTCAAATCGTTTGTAATAATATTGAAAGGTTGATTAAATTCAACTAAAACAATAATTAAAAAAAAGAACCTCCCTCATTATACCGCCACAAGGGGACTCTTGTGTGGAGGCCTCACCTGCTTGGCCTCATGAAAGGGGGTTCCTTCCTTGGGAGAAGTGATGCCATCTGATGATTCTTCACAGTAGTTAGAATGATGATAAATAAGAGGGTGGTTGCAGGAGAACACCAAGAGAACAGAAGAGGACAAATAATGCACCTGTAGAGAGAAAGGGTATGGCTCACCCCAGTACAACTGTAGCTCCTGTTTGGAGTCAGGTCCTCTGAATCTTTGTGGTTGGTTGCTGTGTCTTTAGTTTGGCAGTACATCACCTCTGGGATGGTGATAGGGCCTTGGTAAATCATTGTACCGCTCATGTTTTAATAGAATGCATCTCGCCTCTCCTGGACAGTAGTCTCTAGTTTCCCTTCTTGCAATAAGCTGTTTTCGGGTGTGTTACTCTTTGATGGATATTGTAAAGGTATTTTCTCCCCTGTATAGGTGCTACAAGGTAGAATTGCTCTCTTGCCTGCCTTGGTATGTAACTAAAGGTCCTTGGTGTTAGGCTAGTGGCTTTGAAGCTGCCACCCAGTCCTCAGCTTCCAACCACTCCTACCTAAGGTCACTCTCAGTCTCTGGTTCCTAGCGTTATAGCACTTCACTTGTTTTGCGACACTTACAGGATGTATCACCCTGAATCACTTCATCTTCTTTAGAGATATAGTTCATCATCTTGTTTGACCGTCTGCATGACCCCTGTCTGTCTGTCTCCTGCCAATCTCTAGGCCAGATTCTCATTGGGCCTTCTATGCTAACTGGACTACCATTGTGGTGTTTCTAACAGTGTGGCTTACTTGCTCTGACTGGCCTGCGGAGATACAGCCTCACTGCTATTCCTTTTCTTATCACAATCCTATCTCGTTTTGCTTCTGGCTGACCCAACTTCCATGGCCCACACAGATCCTGGATCACTGGTATTTCTTGTTGTTTTAGAGTCTCACTAAACCCTCATACAGCAAGAAGATTTCTGGCTTGTTTAAAATGTAGTCTAATTGGGGCAATAAAGGCACTAAATGATGTGTCGTTTTCATTCTAAGAACCTGGACTGTGACTGGCATTTGGCACATGGGCTGTGATTCGCCTTTGGACCCTGGGCCCACATCTTCTCTTTGTGTGAGCCATTCCCCATACTTATCCCCATGTGTGGAAAGTTGGCTAAAGGTTTAGCTTGGGCCCAGTTATTTAATGTCAGGCAGGATGATCATGGCCTCTTTAGCAGGGAATTGGCCATTCTTCTCTGGCCATCTGTGAGTGTGAATGGAAACTACAGCAGTCTGGTTACGCACACATGAGTGTTTGCTCTCTTTCTCTGCCTGAAGGTTTGCCTGTTGGCTCTGGTTTGCTGTCCATGACTGACTTTGTTCACTTGACGTGCTCTGAGGGTGGAGTCTTGCTCCACGCATGGAACCGCAAACTGACCCAAATGAGTTAGGCTAGTCTCGGAGTTCTGTTTTCACTTACCTGCAAACTCAGGAATGTTCATTCTTCTGTTGTTTTCTCCCCTGATATGGCCCTGGGATCCCCACAATGGATGTCATCTCCACCTTGGGTATAATTAGAGGGTATATTCCTGAGTGGATTCTCTGAGGGGGTGTTTATCTGGCATGGATGGTTTCAGACCCTTTGTCATTTGGCATTTTCTCTTAACAAAAATGAATACGATAGCTCCCCTTTAGGGTCATTAAATAAACGCTTAGCAAAGTCTTTCCTTCCTGGCTTATCCGTCTGAACAAAAAATTACTTTTATTCAACAGTTCATATTGGTTTTGGGGTAACTCACCAGCACTAGCAGTCTCTTGGTTTCTGCATCTTTGCATTGTTCTGCTACTAGTCACTTCAGAAACAGTGGGAAGGTGATCACCACAAATTCCCATAGCCATGGATTCATCTCAGTCACAAAATTCAGTAGCTACAGTATGAAATTCTTGAGCAGGGAGAATCAAACCAACATGTAGGTCAGGTTTCCACAGGGGACATGGGGGGGTCTTATCACCTCCCTTTACTGGGACTCTGATATCTAACCTAAGCCCTGTTTTGCTATCCCTGTATGTCTCCTGGCCTCCTCATCACTCCGACATTTGTTCAATCCTCCTTCCAAAGTGTGTGCTGTCCCTTCAAACTGGGGATTCAACTCTGCCCCCTGCCTTGGCAATGAATGCTCACTCATACATTCCTCTCCTGCCTAGTTCTGCTCCCATTTATCTTCCCTTCTTCCTCCTCCTGTTTCTCTTTGTTTCTGACTGATTTTTTTCTGTACTTCTAACTGGAGTTCTCCTTCATCCTCCATCTTTGGTTTCCCTCCTTACAACCGCTGTTCTTCTATACCTTCCAGCAGCTGTTAATGTCCATCTTCTACCCTCTGGTCTTCTGCTTTTGCCACCATCTGCTTCTCTTCAGGATGTTCAAACCCTTCGCCATCTGTTGTCTCTTTTCTCACTCTGTGATAGTTCCCTGCCTGCTTGCGAGGGCTATCTGGGCTGACAATTGAACCCTCTCCATGCTACCCCCATGCTCATAGTCCACTGGCTCAGGGAGGAACCTGGCCCCCTGAGTCACCCCACTTGAGATCCACAAAACAAGGCCAGGCACCTTGTGACACCATTATTTTCTGCTAATGGAGGACTGGTGTAGCTCTGAAGGATTCTTCCAGGGGTTGCATAGCAGAGGAAGTGCAATGCACTGACCCCAGAGTTACTCAATCTCCCCTCACTGGTTCATCAAGTTGACATTGTCACAGGACACATAACATGGGAGCTAATGGGAGCTATGTTATGTGATAAATACAAATACAAATTAAAATGTCGAAATGTATGAACAAAACTGTCAAGTGGTGTCCATATATTGTTTGCTCTGCTGGACTAAGAGGTTTGTTGGTGGAAGCAATAGCACCAGCTGGAATTTTGGGTTTCCTCTCTGTTGACTAGAGAGTAGAGGTGACCTCTGAGAAGTGTTCCAGTTGGGGAGAGTAATGCATGCATGATCGGAGAATTTACCATGCACAATAAAATGTCATGCCATGGAAGGTGTACTGTGAGTTGTGAGTCATGGTATGAAACGAGCGAAGAAGAGAAGTGGAGTGGTTCTGGAATAGATTCTCCTGAAGGTCAAGGAAGTGGAGGCAGAAAAGGACGGCTACTTTCATTAACTACTCATCAAAACACACCTGAGTTCAAACTCTCCACGGTATCCCCCCTTTTAAAATAATCCAACCTTGACACAAATTATCTCCAAAATTATCGCCCTGTTGTAGGCCTGCTGACAGATTTAGAGATTAGTGATTCTGAGCTCAACTGTGGAGTCTTCAGCGAGGACTTATTCTTAGATGAGGACTTGATGTTTTTCTTTGTAGTCCGTGTCTCGTGTAGAAAGGGGCAGGCCTCCCCTGATGCCACCACACCTAGTAAGCAAGACCCCAGACAGGCTGGGGGAGACCACCCAATGTCAGGGGAAAAAAACCCAGTGAATGGGAAAAAACCTCTTGCCATTGATGTCATCGCAGGTATCCAAAGGTGGTAGTGATACGGAATCCCAGAATGTTGTAACGGATCCACTTCTCAGGTACGAAGGATACAGAATCCAGGAGACGCTGTAAGAATCCCAGAACACAGGTAAGCAGACTAGAGGGTCCGTGAATGCAGCAAAGGATCCAAGAACTCAGGGAAGAGGAAAACAGAATCCAGAACAACAAGGAAGACTGGAAGAAGCAGAAGGCACGGAGCAAGAACAAGCGGACCAACGAGGAGGAGGGAGCAGAACACAAGAAGGAAACAGACTAGGGAGCGCTGAGCAAGGAAGGTACAAACCGAAGGAAGGCAAGTACATCCGAGCGTTGAGAAGCAAAGCCAACAGCGTCTCCAGAGCACAAGTATCCGATGCCGGTGAATGCCGCAACAACTAGACTGCATGAAACAGTCCGGAATTACTTGCAGCTGCCATTTTAGGAGGAAAAATTGCCGCCGCGAGCATAGAGTGACATTTCTAAGTCTGCAAAAAGGGTTGGGTATGGTAGGACATGACATCATGCCTCCCCCAAAGACCTTGCCCACCAGGCTTACCAGGACGAAGGAGATGAAAACGGCGGATGTGGTGAGGAGAATGTATGTTGGAAATGGTCTCCCAACAACATTCACTGGGAGGGTAACCCTTCCAATCAACCAGGTACTGAAGGCGTCCTCTCCTATATCTCGAATCACAGATCCTAGAAATCTTGTATTCCAATTGGTGGTCATCAGTTATAATTGGTGAGGGAATTACTGTTTTCTTACTAGTCAGATGATAGTGTTTGAGAAGAGAGGTATGAAACACAGGATGGGTGCGTTTCCAGGTAATCATTAACTTGAGACAAAATGCCACAGAGTTGTTCATGTTGACCACAGAAAAGGGACCACAAAACATGGTGATAACTTGTTAGGTCGAAAATGCTGAGGAAGGTATTTAGAGGATATCCAGACTTTATCGCCAAGGTTGTACAGGACAGATGGATGTCATTTTAGGTCAGCATACTTCTTAGTGGTCTCTCTAGCTCTCAGCAAATGTTTGTTTCCCTTCTTATAGGTGGTTTGAAGGTCATTGATCCAAATGTCTATGTGAGGGCCATGACTGAGTCCTTGTCAGGACTCGTCCACTCAAGGCACTTGCTCACGTAGCGTGGATGACAAATTCTTCTGACCAATGTACCCCTCTGAGTGGTAGAACACACAGAAGAGTCTATTAGCAGGAAGAAAGGAACACCAGGCGCAGGCCGGAAATGACTTCCTGCGATGGAACACCAACACGGTCCGTAGATCGTCGTTAAGGTGACCGGACCCAACACAGCCTATAACAGGGAACAAAACCCCAATGAATAACCCAACTAATTGCTAAACCAAGGTTAACTCCAGAGGCAGTAAGGACTTACTTAGTTCTGATTCCGAGCGCCCAGGAGGGCGATACATTTCTGTGTACTAGCGTCCCTGCAGAAAAAGGCAGATACGTCAATACTCAGATGTCTTAAACGAGGAGTTACAAATGAGAGCATAACAAGATCTACCTACCAGTGTCCCACAGGTGAAGAGAGGTTCCAAGAATAGCCCAGCTGTTGGTAGTGAAGAAAAGGAGACTGCCCAACGGCACGTGAATGCCTGATGCTAAGGTGATCCACTCACAAGTCCCAGTTGGGATCACCGGACTCGACGGCATGAGGTGGCCTAGACACGAAGCACAACACACTACCGGCAGTCTCAAGTCTGTGTGTGTGTGTGTTTGTGTGTGTGCACTAGTAATGATGGGCCAGAGTGGGCCAGAGTCCAAGTACCAAGACAAAATACCAAAATCCAACCTGAATCCGGGCAGAAATTCCAAGGATCAATGAGTGGGCAATACCAAAACAAAGCGTGATCCAAATGGAGGTCCGTATAGCAGTTCGGGTCAAAGCACGTTCCAGGCAGATCACAACAATCCGTGAGAGTAGGCAATCCAAAGGCAAAGCAGGGTTAGCAGCGGGTGATCAGCAGACCAATGGGCAACCAAGAATCAAAACCAGGAAAAACAGAAGCAGAAGTCAGCAAAGTAGTAATCTAAAACAAAATCAGCAGGAACAAGACGTACTTCCATAGAGCCGCAATCAGAAGCACCGGGATAAGGAATGGTACACTCTTATTGGCCAGCGGTATCATGTGATTGAGGAGACAGGAGCAGAATGATGCGTGAACGTAATGAGGAAGCCAATCTCCATGGCAACCTCCAACGCTCAAGCAGTCTGGAATGCCCTGTAATGAAAACTTGTGATCAGTTGTTGCTTAGAGCAAAAGCAGTGTGTCCCCTCGCGTTGCAGCGATGAAACTTGACAGCAACACTGTCCGTTGGCGGGTTAACAGAGTCGCTCTTGCTACCGGCATCAGAACGGACTGCCTGGCGAGCAGAACATTTCCTGACAGTACCCCCTCTCAAAGATCGCTCCGTCCTCTGAGAAGACCAAAAACGGGCAAGAAGAATAGGGGCATGAATGTAGCTAGCAGGTTCCCACGTTCTGTCCTTGGGACAGTAGCCCTTCCAGTCCATGAGATATAAGTGGACACCCCTACTGACTTTAGTGCCAAGGATACAGTGTACCTCATATTCTTCTGATCCTTGAACTGATATAGGAACAGGTGGACCAGTCAATCTCATGGCAGGACGAAAAGGCTTAAGTAAAGAAACCTGGAAAACCAGGTGGAATTTCCACTGAACTGGAAGGTCCAAACGCACAGCTACTGGGTTAGGCACCCTAGAGATCTGATATTCACCCACAAATCTAGGCAACAGGGACCTGCGACCATGTATCCGGAGGTTCCTTGTAGACAACCATACCTTCATCCTAATTCGATATTCTGGAGCTGGAACACGTCGGGAGTCAGCCGCGGCATTCATACTTGCTTGTGTGAATAAGAGCTGTTTTTGCATGTTAACATGAAGCCGGGTCAAATTCTGGGCACATGCAAAAACAGCTGGATTAGAAGGCAAAGCCCCCAGTAGCATGGGAAGCGAGTGAGGATGATGACCACCCAGGGTGAAAAAGGGATAAACCCCCGTGGAGGCATGAACAGAGTTATTAGAAGCAAATTCTGCCTAACCGAAACGGACAACCAGGTTTCCTGGTTTTGAAGAATGAGACAGCGCAGATACTGTTCCAAAGTAGAATTGACGCACTCAGTTTGTCTGTCCGTTTGAGGGTGATAAGAACTGGAATACTGGCCCTCTATGCCCAGGGAACCAGTCAAGGAACGGCAGAAATGCTAGGTGAACTGGCTACCCCGATCAGAGACTATGATTTCGGGTAGACCAAAAAACCTGAATACATTTCATCGAAACATGTCTTGATGGTAGCCCCCGACAAGGAACAAACAAAGACATCTTAGAAAAATAGTCCACTACTACCCATATGGTATCGTAGACGTGGACTACAGGGAGGTCAACAATGAAATCCATTGATACCATTATCCATGGGCGATCTGGAGCAGGTAGAGGATGAAGCAAGCCCACTGTTTTAGAATGGGTGCCTTTACTCTGAACACAAACGGCACATGATGTGATATAAGCGGACACATCCCGTGACATCGACAGCCACCAACACCAACGCCTCAAAAGATCCAAGGTCTTCCTTAGGCCAGGATGAGCAGCTACCTTGGAGTCATGACAACATTGTACTGCCTTTGCAGGGCTCTTCTGGTCTGGTAAGGAGCTGTCATGATCTCTGCTTCCAAAAGGTCAGGGTTTTCCCAACTCCCTTGGAAGCAGATCCATAACCCAGGTTCCGAGTGCCAACCAGTCATCCGGTCCTGGGCCTAAGGAAAAAGGCTTACCACCCTGAATCCAGTCTTCAGCAACACCTATAAAGACAAGAAAGAACAGGTTAGCATTCCGGCATCTGAAAGGCAAAGGCATACCATCCTGAATCCAGTCTTCAGCAACACCTATAAAGATAAGAAAGAACAGGTTAGCATTCCGGCATCTGAAAGGCAAAATCTTACCAACTCTTCGCACGCTCCGGAGGCCTTCGGCGCTGCATCCCGCATCTGAAAGACAAAACAAGGTGCGTTTAAAGACATTGGGGAACTTTAATACTCACGTGCCATTGCTCCTTTCCACATCTAATCCAGTGGGTATTCCGGCACCCTGCAGCCGCTCCGAACTCGTACCTGCAAAATAAAAAGACAGTTAGAGCGCATCGTGAAGCAGGCAACAAGCGCTTACTTACGTGCTTCCAGGCGCTTCTATTCATCACACGGGCTCCATCTTCAACTCACTTCAGCCTGTCATCCGCCATCGCCGGAACCCTGCAAAACAAGAGACATCATTACTAAAGACTTTAAAGACATTTGAATGACTCGAAACTTACCGTTCGTGCAGTAAACGACGGACAGCAGTCCTCTGAAGTCAAGAGGCCTGCGCTACCTATCCAGTGAAGAAACTGGTTACAGCACCCTGCCCCGAGGCAGATGGAGAGCTCGGCATTCACTTACCTAAGATGAGAGCGTTAACCTTTGGGGGTCTACAGGAGAGGAGAAGAGGAAATAGATAGGGACACCCCAATAACCCCAGTTCATTAACCCCATATTTTCTATCTGCAGACATCTTACTCTACACGTCAGGCACACAGTGCACAGAGGTCCAGCCCAAAGAGCCAACCGGGTGCTACACATCACCTTTGAAGATACGGTAGTCGCCCAGTCAAGACCGGCGCCTCTGCGAGAATCAGGTGAGCGTTACAGAACGCAAAGCCTACCGCAAAACTCTCGCCCAGGCGCTATGGAAACCTCGGATACTGACCCCCTAGCCCGGTTACTTGGGGAATTAAGGGCAGAAGTGCATGCAGCTCGTCAGGAAACGAATGCTCTAAGAAGGGAACTAATTATTTCCAAGGAGAGAACAGACAATCTTGCTAGACAAGTGCTACAGTCACAAGCCGGACAGACCCCGTTACCCGCATCAGGGGCAAATCTTCCTTCAACATCCTCTATGAATCCAGTGCAGATCAACCTACCTGGGAATGTACCTCTGGCTCCGCCCGAACGATTTTCTGGTGACCCAAAGAGGTTTGCACTATTTATCAATCAGTGCCGGTTGCACTTCTTATGCCGGCCAGCAGCCTTTCCAACTGATCAAGCAAAAGTAGCTTTTGTACTTTCGTACCTTAGTGGCAATGCGGCAGACTGGTCGATCCCTCTAGTTAATCAAGATGATCCGGTTCTCCATGATTTTCAAGCCTTTCAGCTTAGTATGGAAAAACTGTTCGCAAGACATTCACAGGGGCAGGCCTTGGACAATGAGCTTCTTTCGTTGCGACAGGGTAATCAAGACCTTTTGGCTTATATTGCATCTTTCAATAGACTAATAGTGGAAACTCAATGGCCTGAGGACAAAAGGATTACGCTGTTTTATAGAGGTCTACGTGGAGAGCTCAAAGACGTTTTAGCCCAAGTAGTGAATCCCCCACAAGACTGTTCGGATTATATAGACTTGGTCGTTCAAATAGATCACAGGCTGCAGAACAGGAAGGCCGATCGTTCCAAGTTTGATGCTCGAGTATTTTCCAAACCGCCAACTCCTTCCAAAGGAGTAGACTCCGGGGAACCCATGCAAATAGGGGGTCTGAAAGGTCCTCTAACACAAAGGGAGCGGGAAAGGAGGAAACAGTTGCAATTATGCCTATATTGCGGAAACTCAGGGCACTTTCTTCGAGACTGTCCGGTGAAACCTGCCAAGAAGGCAGTAGGAGCTGCAGTTACCAAAGTTACAAACTCTGAGCAGGGAAACAACCTCGCCCGACAAGAATAGAGGTCCTCTTGCCGAGCGTGAAAACCAGTTCCGTGACCTCGCATTTCGTGATACCTATGGTCCTCATTAGCCCTGATAATCCGGATCGATTACATGCAATTGAAGCTTACGTCGACAGCGGTGCCATCGGCAATTATGTGGATCATGAAATGGTTTTGAGGATGAATCTAACTCTTTGTCCCAAGGCTGTAAAGGACGTCATTACTACGGTGGATGGTACGGAGATAGCCTCCAGGCCAGTAACGCATACCACTCAAGAGGTGATGCTAGTAAGTCAAGATGGACACCATGAGAAGATCGTGTTCGATGTGATCAAGGCCCCTCAGTTTCAGATTATTCTAGGAATACCTTGGTTAGAGAAACACAATCCTCTGATCGATTGGCGAGCAAGAACGGTCCAGTTTCCAGAATGTGTCTCTACTTGTCACCCTCCACCTGGTGTTGCACTGGCCGCAATTTCTTCAGAGACTCCCCAGTTACCTCCCGAATACCTAGAATACCAAGATGTTTTCCGGAAGGATCAGGCTAACTCTCTACCTCCTCATAGGTCTTATGACTGCCAGATAGACCTGATACCTGGATCTACTCCTCCTTGTAGTAGAATTTATGCCCTCACCGAGCCTGAGAACCTTCACCTTCGACAATACCTGGATCAATACCTGGCAAATGGGTTTATTCGTCCTTCCAAGTCCCCTGCTTCTTCAGCTTTGTTCTTCGTTCCAAAAAAGGAAGGAGACCTTAGAACTTGTATCGATTATCGCTCCCTGAACCAGATCACCGTTAAGAATAGATATCCGTTACCTTTGATCCCTGAACTCCTGGACCAAGTCAGAAAAGCATGCATATATACAAAGCTGGATCTTAGAGGAGCTTACCACTTGGTACGAGTAAAAGAGGGCGATGAATGGAAGACGGCCTTCCGCACCAAGTATGGGCTATTTGAATATCAGGTCATGCCCTTCGGACTTTGCAATGCCCCGGCCGCCTTTCAATATTTTATGAATGATGTCCTCAGAGAGCTCATAGATGTATGTGTTGTTGTTTACATCGACGACATCCTCGTTTATTCTTCATCGGAATCTGAACATCGGAAACACGTGAAAATGGTCCTCGAAAGATTGCGTCAACACAAACTTTTCGCTAAGTTGGAAAAATGTGTTTTCAACGTGACTGAAGTTGAATTCTTGGGATTCATATTATCACCTGGCGGAGTGCGTATGGATTCAAAGAAGGTCGATGCAGTTCTCAAATGGCCATCACCATCCTCCGTAAAAGGTGTGCAAAGCATGTTAGGCTTCGCTAACTTTTACCGCAGGTTTATCCCCGAATTCTCTCGAATAGTCCAGCCCATCACTGCCTTGTTAAAGAAAAACAAACGTTTTGAATGGTCTACCGAGGCGGAACAAGCTTTCCAGGATTTGAAGACTAAATTTATCTCTGCACCAATCTTAAAACACCCTCGCCCCGAACTCCCCTACATCGTGGAAACTGATGCTTCAAGCCTTGCCATGGGGGCAGTTCTATCACAAAAGGACCCGGTAACCAATCAGTTGCATCCCGTGGCATTTTGGTCCCGCAAATTCTCACCTCCTGAAATCAATTACACGATTACTGACAAGGAACTTCTGGCTATCAAGTCTGCCTTTAAGGCTTGGCGGCATTATCTGCTGGGGGCCCGACACACCGTTACTGTGATTACGGATCACCGAAACTTGCAATATTTGAAGACCGCAAAAGCCCAATCCTCTAGACAACTCCGTTGGGCATTATTCTTTGCCGAGTTTGACTTCATAATTACCTATCGACCTGGTACAAAGAACGGTAAAGCCGATGCCCTTTCTCGGATGGGAGTGGAAGAACACTTGGTCAACCCTAAACCTGTACCAATCATTCCCGAACAAAGAATTCTGGGTGTAATCGCCACAGAATCCATAGAGGAAGTTAAGGATAAAGCCAGGCAACTTGTAACTCCAGCAGACCTACAGAATTGGCATCTGCAGGGAAAGGACTTTGCAGTAAAGGACAACTTATTGTATTTCCAAGAACGATTATACCTACCCAGCACAGATTTACAGAAAAAAGTAATCTCTTGTTATCACGACTCTTTAATGGAAGGTCATCCCGGTATAGCCAAGACCTCAGAAAAGATCAAGCGCTACTTCTGGTGGCCGTCTTGGAAAAAAGATATCAGAGACTTTATAATGTCCTGTGGAGTATGCGCCCAAAACAAGAGTCAAAAGGAAAGACCAGCAGGCCTCTTACGCCCTATTGACATCCCACCTCGCCCTTGGCATACGCTTTCTATGGACTTCATCACCGATCTACCTCCATGCTCGGGATACAATACGATTCTAGTAATCGTGGACTTATTCTCCAAGATGGCGCATTTCATTCCGCTCAAAGGCTTGCCAACAGCAGCAACTCTGGCCCGAGAATTTCTCGAAAACATCGTCCGACTGCACGGTTTTCCTTCGGTTCTAATTTCGGATCGAGGTAGTCAATTTATTTCTCATTTTTGGCGAAGTTGCTGTCGGTCGGCTCAAATTGATGTGAGACTATCGACCAGTCACCAACCTCAGACCGACGGACAAACCGAGAGGACCAATCAAACTCTGGAACAGTATTTACGCTGCATGCTGCAACAAACTGAAAAAACTTGGAAAGATATCCTTTGGATAGCCGAGTATGCCTACAATAACTCTGTCCATTCGGGAACTGGGAAAACCCCGTTTTTTCTTTTGTACGGCAGTCACCCTCGAACCTCGGAGTTGGATCCCCTCCAAGATCTTGAAACACCAGCAGTAGACTACCTGCATTCTACAATCACCCAAGCCTTTAAGGAAGCTGTTTTTCACCTTCAAAGGGCTAAAGAACAATACAAGAAAGGAGCAGATCAACATCGGAAGGAAGCCCCTCACTATCAAGTAGGGGATCAAGTCTGGTTATCCACCAAATATCTATCTCTAAAAGGGCCACGCACATTCAACCCAAGATACCTTGGTCCCTATTCCATCACTACCATAGTAAACCCAGTAGCGGTCAAGTTGGACTTGCCCCCGCACATGAAGATACATCCGGTCTTCCACGTCTCTCTATTAAAACCCGTGCAACCTCAAACCAGACTAACCAAATCTCCAAAACCTATCCTAGTGGATGGAGAACTCGAGTTTGAAGTCAAAAGCATTCTGGACTCCAAGATCTCCAAATCTAAACTATTCTACCTAATTGACTGGAAAGGCTACGGCCCCCAAGAGAGATCCTGGGAACCTGCTGAATATGTCCACGCTCCTCGCCTAATCAAAAGATTTCACCGAACATTTCCTGACAAGCCAAAACCCCCGGAGAAGCCCGGTTTGGGAGGGGCCTTGAGGGGGGGTACTGTCATGATCTCTGCTTCCAAAAGGTCAGGGTTTTCCCAACTCCCTTGGAAGCAGATCCATAACCCAGGTTCCGAGTGCCAACCAGTCCCAATTGGGACCTTTTGGACCCAGTCCTGGCGCCAGTGGCACCAGGCTCATAAATATGCCCAGTCCCAGCGCTGGAAGCGCCGGGCTCATAATGCTTGGGTGGACTTACCTTCAGCAGACCATGCTGCTTACTTGCCTGCCAGTTGAGCCTCTGATCCTCTTCTGTTTGGAACTACTTTTCCTGTTGGGTGGGGCTGGAGCCACTCCCTAGATTCAGAACACTGGAACTCTTCTGGAAGGCAGGAACTCTTTTCTTACCAGGAACTCTTTTCTTACTTAGGCGTGGCTGTGGAAGGAGACACCTAAGCACTACAGGAGGCTATTTAAACCACACCCGGTGGATGAATCTTGCTTTGCGTTATTCTGCAACCTCTGCAGCAGAACGCTCATCGTGTCTTCTGCATCCGGTCCTGGGCCTAAGGAAAAAGGATTACCACCCTGAATCCAGTCTTCAGCAACACCTATAAAGACAAGAAAGAACAGGTTAGCATTCCGGCATCTGAAAGGCAAAGGCTTACCATCCTGAATCCAGTCTTCAGCAACACCTATAAAGATAAGAAAGAACAGGTTAGCATTCCGGCATCTGAAAGGCAAAATCTTACCAACTCTTCGCACGCTCCGGAGGCCTTCGGCGCTGCATCCCGCATCTGAAAGACAAAACAAGGTGCGTTTAAAGACATTGGGGAACTTTAATACTCACGTGCCATTACTCCTTTCCACATCTAATCCAGTGGGTATTCCGGCACCCTGCAGCCGCTCCGAACTCGTACCTGCAAAATAAAAAGACAGTTAGAGCGCATCGTGAAGCAGGCAACAAGCGCTTACTTACGTGCTTCCAGGCGCTTCTATTCATCACACGGGCTCCATCTTCAACTCACTTCAGCCTGTCATCCGCCATCGCCGGAACCCTGCAAAACATGAGACATCATTACTAAAGACTTTAAAGACATTTGAATGACTCGAAACTTACCGTTCGTGCAGTAAACGACGGACAGCAGCCCTCTGAAGTCAAGAGGCCTGCGCTACCTATCCAGTGAAGAAACTGGTTACAGCACCCTGCCCCGAGGCAGATGGAGAGCTCGGCATTCACTTACCTAAGGTGAGAGCGTTAACCTTTGGGGGTCTACAGGAGAGGAGAAGAGGAAAGAGATAGGGACACCCCAATAACCCCAGTTCATTAACCCCATATTTTCTATCTGCAGACATCTTACTCTACACGTCAGGCATACAGTGCACAGAGGTCCAGCCCAAAGAGCCAACCGGGTGCTACACATCACCTTTGAAGATACGGTAGTCGCCCAGTCAAGACCGGCGCCTCTGCGAGAATCAGGTGAGCGTTACAGGAGCTTCTTCCCTGTATATAAGGCAGTTCCTGTACTACATCCATGTTATACTCAAGGATTTCAGGCTGCTTGGAACGGACCCACTCCTGAATGTCTGTTTTCATGTTCTGTTGTTAGACAAAGGAACTTACCACCTGACTGAGAAGAATGGGATTACCGTCAGTCAAGCGCGAAAGCTTGGCACCCTCCAGACGGGACAAAGCATCCGCTTTAAAATGAAGAGAGCCCAGACGGTATGTAATAACAAAATTAAACATAGAGAAAAACTCATACCATCAAGCATGACGAGCCATATCACATTTGATAGACTGCAAGGCCAAGAGGTTCCTGTGGTCAGTATAGACCTGTACAGGTTGTATAGTACCCAACAGATGGTGACGTCAAAACAAATAAGGCATCCCGAACAGCCAATAGTTCCTTTTCAGTGATGGTTTAATTCCTTTCATATGAGGACATCTTTAGAGAATGGAAAGATACTGGATGTAACTCATTGGTGTCTACAGAGGCCTGAGATAATATAGTCCCCAGGGCCATGTTCGAGGTGTCAGCCTCCACTAGGAATGGTAAAGCCGGATCTGGGTGCTGGAGAACCGGAGCCATAGTGAAGGCGTTCTTTAATGTATCAAAAGCAGTTTATGCGGTAGTGTCCCAGACGAACATCACCTTACTGCTTGTCAAAGCAGTAAGAGGAGCAACGATCTTGGAGAAATCCCAGATGAACCTTCTATAGAAATTGGAGAAACCCAGAAAGGACTGCAGAGACTTGACATCTCGTGGAACTGGCCAATCAAGAACAGCATTAACCTTAGAAGGGCTCATGCGAACACCCTTATTGGTGATCTCATAACCCAAAAAATTCCACACAGGTAACATGAAAAAGACATTTCTCCAATTTAGCGTACAAGTGATTGTCACATAGACATTGTAAAACGGCAGAGACATGTTCAATATGGGTTTCCAAGGAAGGCGAATAAATCAGAATGTCATCAAGATAGATGACCAGAAACCGATCCAGCATCTCTCGGAGCACATCATTTATGAAATTCTAGAAGGTGGCAGGAGCGTTGCATAGGCCAAAAGGCATAACACAGTACTCATAAAGGCCATAACGTGTCTTGAATGCCGTTTTCCATTTGTCTCCTTGACATATACGGATTAGATTGTACGCGCCCCTCAAGTCCAGTTTAGTGAAGATTGCTGAAGACCCCAATTGGTTCAACAAGATGGAGATCAAAGGTATGGGGTACTGATTGCGTATCGTGACCGCGTTCAATGCGCGATAGTCAATACATGGCCTGAGGTCTCCTCCTTCTTAGGCAAAAAAAACAAGGGAGACACTGCAGGTGAAGGCGAAGGTCGGATAAAACCGGTACGTAATGACTTCTCAATGTATTCCTTGAGTACCGCATCCTCTTTAACAGTTAGGGAATACACCCGACCAGATGGCACAGCCGCCCCCGGTACAAGATCGATTGGGCAATCGTATGGTCGGTGCAGTGGTAGGTCTTCCGCACCTTTGGCGTCGAACACGTCTTTAAATGCATCATATTCTCTAGGCAAAGAGGTACCGGTGACCAACCCGATTGTAGGAGCCATTGTCATCAATGGACGACAGGGAGTGCGTGGACATGACCATTCCCCAGACAGACCGTACTACAATATTCTGAGCAGAAGTCTAGGTTGCCCGTACACCAATCTATGCTGGGATTATGCATGGTTACCCAAGACAGACCAAGGATGACCTTATACTGTGGGGCGGCGATGAGATCAAAATGAATATTCTCACTGTGACTGTTGTCGATGACCATAGTCAAACCTGCAGTGTTTTCCGTGTTTAGACCAGAAATCAAGGTCGTACAGTGAACCGTATTGACTTTTTCAGGTCGTTCTTTTGTAACCACAGGTATGCCCAATTCGTGAGCGTGTTGACAGTCCATATAATTGCCTGTAGCTCCTGAATACAATATCACGTGGACATAGGAAGGAGGTCTAGCAGGGAACAATAACTGAACAGGCATTGTAAAAGCTGAAGCCATGAGATCCATAGACAGTTGACTTGGCATTAGGACCCCTTTCATTGCCGAGCCCTCGCGTTTCCCAGTTTCTTGGGTTTCTTCAGGCAGGTTCGCAACAAATGGTCAAGGGTGCTGCAGTAGAAACAAAAAACAGACATTTTGTGCAGTTCTCTTTCTGCAGCAGTCAATGGTCCCTGCACCGCTCCGATTTGTATAGGTTCTGGTGTCCCAGAACTGGCTGCAGCTGGAGCCAAAGGAACGGGAATTTGGGTTCTTCTTTCCCCCTTCCTTTCCGACTTTCTGGCATCGATCTGCAGAACGAGATCGAGTAGTTCAGAAAAACACGTAGGGACTACAGGCACCATAGCAAGGTGTCCTTAAGGGAATTCGAAAGCCCTTTGTAAAACAACAAGGCTCTCTTGTCATCCGGCCAACCAGACTCAGCCACTGGCTGATTAAATTTGGCCAGGTATCATAGTAAAGTGGAATCCCCTTGTTGTAGATTCAATAATTCCAGGTCCGTGGACTGTGTCTTGTATCTAGTATCAAAGACCCTGCTCATGGCCTCAATCAGAGCATCAGAGTCAAACAATAGATGGCTCCCCCTTTGCAACAAGGGGATAGCCCAGGCAGCCTCTGTACCCCCTAAGTGGGACAGGACAAAAACGACCTTAGTAGTAGCATCCGGGAATTAATTAGGTCGACACAAAAAAATGGAGCCGACATTGATTCAAGAAGGTCCGACAAAGTCTAGGGTCTCCGTTGAAACGTTCAGGCGGGGCCAGAGGAAATAGGGTGACCATATACACCGAACCTGGTCCTGGGCTATGGGACGCTGCTCCAGAATCGGGCACCCCCTGTAGCTGCAGCAGCAGAAGGTGGTCTGGCTGCCTGCAATTTAGCTAGGCGATGCTCTCTGGCAGTGTGGGCTGCTTGCATCTCTGTTTGCAGATCTGCAACCAGTTGCATGATACCTGTCAAGCCCTCGCTGGAGTCGATAAGGCTTCTGATTATGTTAGAACTTGTCCGCTCAAGGCACTTGCTCATGTAGCGTGGGCGATGAGTTCTTCTGACCAATGTACCCCTCTCAGTGGTAGACCACACAGAGGAGTCTATTAGCAGGAAGAAAGGAACACCAGACGCAGGCCGGAAATGACTTCTTGGGATGGAACACCAACACGGTCCATAGATCATCGTTAAGGTGAGGGGACCCAACGTAGACTGTAACAGGGAACAAACACGCAATGAATAACCCAAGTAATTGCTAAACCAAGGTTAACTCAAGATGCAGTAAGGACTTACTTAGTTCTGAATCCGAGGACCCAGAAGAGCAATACATTTCTGTGTACCAGCGTCCGTGCAGAAAAAGGCAGGATACGTCAATACTCAGATGTCTTAAACAAGGAGTTACAAATGGGAGCATAACAAGATCTACCTACCAGTGTCCCAGAGGTGAAGAGAATAGCCCGGCTGTTGGTAGTGAAGAAAAGGAGACTGCCCCGACGGCACACAGACGCCTGATGCTAAGGTGATCCAGTCACAAGTCCCAGTTGGGATCACCGGACCCGATGGCACGAGGACGCCTAGACAGGAAGCACAACACACTACCGGCAGTCTCAAGTCTCTGGGCCTTATCACAAGTTGGACGATAGGGCCGGCGCTGTTAGCGCTGGGGCTATTAGCGCTACCGCCAAACCACCGGTGCTAATAGTGCCGGATCACAGGTTTGGCGGAGCGGTTGGTTCCCATTCCCCATTGGGCCCATTCGGGAATTCCTCATTCCCCATTGGGCCCAATGGGGAATTTTTGCGCTATTATTGCCAGCGGATTTCCTGCCGGCGGTAATAGCGCGAAAAATCGGCAAATTATCGGCGGATTTCCCCCCAACTTAGAGCTGGGGGGAAATCAGCCAAGGCCTGATTTGGCAGACCCTTAAATGCGGCGGTAATAGCGATACTGCTGCATTTAAGGGTTACCGCCAAACTCGTGATGAGGCCCTCTGTGTGTGTGCACTAGTAATGATGGGCTACCAACAGACCAGGCAGGTGGGCCAGAGTCCAAGTACCAAGACAAAATACCAAAATCCAAACTCAATCCTGGCAGAAATTCCATGGGTCAATGAGCGGGCAAAACCAAAACAAAGCGAGATCCGAATGGAGGTCCGTATAGCAGTCTGGGTCAAAGCACATTCCAGGCAGATCACAACAATCTGTGAAAGTAGGCAATCCAAAGGCAAAGCAAGGTTAGAAGGGGTGATCAGCAGACCAAGGGGCAACCAAGAATCAAAATCAGGAAAAACAGAAGCAGAAGTCGGCAACGTAGTAATCCAAACGAAATAAGCAGGAACAAGATGTACTTACGTAGAGCCGCAATCAGAAGCACCGGGCTAATAAACGGTGCACTCCTATTGGCCAGTGGTTTCACGTGATCGAGGAGACGGGAGCGGAACGATGCGTGAACTTAATGAGGAAGCCAATCTCTATGGCAACCTCCAATGCCTAAGCAGTCTGGAACGCCCCATAATGAAAACTCGTGATCAGTTGTTGCTTAGAGCAAAAGCAGTGTGTCCTCTCGCGTTGCAGTGATGCTACCGGCATTGGAGCAGACCGCCTGGCGAGCGGAACGTTTCCTGACAGTCCTACAGCATCAACAGGCAAGATGGAAGGACTGATGCCCATGGAAGAGTGATCTGAATTGTTATAGGCGAATTCGGCTACAGGAAGCAGAGAGACCCAATCACCCTGGACTTGATAAGAGAAACAGCGTAAGTATTGTTCTAGAGTTTGTTTGACTCTTAATGTTATTCCGTTGCTCTGGGGATGGTATCCAGAGGAGAAGGCTCTCTGAACTCTGAGAGGTCGACAAAGTTGAGCCCTAACACGAGAAGTGTATTGAATCCCCGGGCCAACAAAATGGTATATGGTAAACCATGGAGATGGAAAATCTCAGAAAGAAAGCTATTAGCCATCTCACAGGCAGTGGGTAGCTTTCGGAGCGGTGTGAAGTGAGCCATATGACAATAGAGGTCAATGGTAACCATAATGGTAGTGCATCCTTTAGCGGGTGGTAGCTCCACGATGAAGTCAGTGGCAATATGTTGCAAGGGTCGAGAAGGAAGTTTGTGCTGCCACAGTAACCCAGATGGCTGTCGGGTATCGTATTTGCTCTGGGCACAGACTGAACAGAATTGCACATATGACAGTACATCTGCTGACATCTTTGGCCATCAAAAATACCTCTTGAGGTTCTGCAGAGTAACTTGGACTCCCCGATGCCCTGAGAATGTAGAATCATGACAGAGCTTCCAGACGGCCTCTCAAAAGGTTTCAGAAGGCAGATTCCAGATGGTTCCTTTAAAGATCTTTCCTTCCTTCACAGTTAGGCTCCAAGGGTTGTCATGAGGGATTTTCCACCTTTCCTCACAGGAATGTCTCTCTCGAAGTACTTTTTCAAGAAAACCTTTAACATGGTTGATGAAAACAGTCTGTGGAAACATCCTGGGCAGCTGCAATGAGTAATCTTTGACGTAATCAGGACATTGCGAAAGAGCATCAGCTAGCACTTTCAGAGATACAGGGATGTAGGTGATCTGAAACGGGAATTGGGCAAAGAAATACGCCCAACAAGCTTGTCTACTATACATTCCATTGACTGTAACACCTGGAGGTTCCAATGGCCTTTTCTAACCAGAACAGGAAACACTTCTCCTAAAAAGAGATGTTGCCACTCCAGAAAGGCTTGACGTATGGCCAAAACTTCCTTTTTCAGGACTGAATAGTGTGTTTCACTGCTTGAAAGAGTCCTGGACAGGTTTGCAATGGGGTGTTCACAACCGTCTAGCTGTTCTTGTTTAAGAACCACACTGATAGCGAATTCAGAGGCATCAGTTTCAACAAGGAAGGTTTTAGAGAAGTCGAGCTGGCTAAGTGTAGGACCTTCAGAAAACCTTTTCTTTAATAATTTGAAGGCTGTATCTTGGGTATCCGACCACACACAAGGTACATCTTTCTTGAATAGAGTGATGATGGGTCGTACAATTGTAGAAAGGTTTTGGATACATTTTCTATAAAAATTGGCTAACCTAAGGAAGGACTCGATCTGTTTTACTGTAGTGGGTGCAGGCCAGGATGTGACAGCAGATACCTTGTTGGGGTCCATGGAGATACCCTGAGGGCTTAGGACGAATCCGAGATATCGGATAGTTGTCACATGGAACTGACACTTTTCGGGTTTGGCCAACGAACATTTTTCACAAACCCGGGACAAAACCTTGGTAACATGGTCCTGGTGTATTTTCCGGTCCTGGGAATAAATCAGTATGTCATCCAAGTAAACTATGACAAAAAGGAACAACATGGTAGAAAATATCCGATCCATGAATCGTTGAAATACCGCTCGAGCATTGGTGGGGTCAAACGGCATCACCAAATATTCGAAATGACCAAAGGGGGTCCGAAAGGCAGTCTTTAATTTGTCTCCTGTACTTATCCGAATAAGGTGGTAAGCGCCCGAAGGTCCAAATTAGAAAACAACACTGCCCCTTGAAGAGCCTCCAAGATGCCTGAAATGAGGGGTAATGGGTACCTGTTCTTCTGAGTAACCTGATTAAGACCGCTTTAGTCAAAGCAAGGGCGTAACTCTGAAGTGTCCTTCTTGGGAACAATCAATAATGAGGGCCCAGCCAGAGATTTAGATGGTCGAATGGTACCATTGTCCAAGTTGGTAGTCAAGTAGTCTTTGAGGGACTTCTTCTCAGGGGTGGATAGATTGAACATCCTTCCAAAAGAGATGATATCATGTTCAGCTGTCTCAATGGCACAATCCTCCAGACGATGAGGAGGTAAGGACTGCACTATTGTTTCAGAGAACACATCAGCAAAACCCTGATATTCCTCTGGAACATGATTGATGTGTGAGACAGAGACAGAATGCTCTTCAGTGTGGCCAGACAGTGGACTCTGGATGCTCTTTGATTGTGCAGACAGGCAGTGAGAAAGACAATATTCTGAGCCTAGAAACAGTGAACCGGCAGCCCAGTTAATGTACGGGTTATATCGATGAAGCCAAGGCATTCCCAAAACCACAGCATAGTGTGCGGCCTTTATTATATCAAGGCTGAGGTATTCCTGGTGGTTATTTATGGTCGGAGAAGGGGCTTCAAGTGTTGTGTTATGGATCTGGAATATAAGGGATGTCCATCAATTCCTTCCACTGCTTGGACATGTGCCTTGTTTTCTCTGGAAATCCGATGTTGGCAGGCCCAGTCATCATCAAGAAATTTCCCAATGGCACCGGTATCAGGTAGTAGTATCCCCACCAATAATATCGGGATAGTTTTTGGGGTAAATGGTTGCAGGGGTGTCCACCGCTCCCTTTAAAATAATATGGGGGATGCAGGGGTGTCCCCTGCAGGTTTAATGGGTTAATATTGCCACAGAAATATAGCGCCATTCTTGTATGGTGCCATATTTCTGCGGGGATATTAACACATGGAACCACCATGGCACTGCAGTCGACTAATGCAAGCACATAATGATCTTCACCTAGATCCGATAACAAGGAAACTTGAAGAACCAGCAGAGAAGAATGCGATGCAGGTCCCAAAGAAGCTGAAAAAAAGCAGCAAGAGTCAACCTCCCGAACCTGGGCTCCATTTAGGAACAGGAGTTGACGTTTCTTGAATGCCTTGGAGGAGCAATAGGACAATTGCTTACCAAGTGTTTGGGAGAAGCACAATACCAACATAAGCCCTTCTCCACTCTTCAATTCCTCTCTTCTGGGGTAAGTGGTCCTCGTAGTGATTCCGTTTGCATGGGTTCAGGCTCTCCCAAGGAGGACAGCAGTGCTTCACAAGGGCTCGGATAGATGGGAGCAGGTTTCAGAGGTGAGGAACGAGTCTTTCTTCTTTCCATTCCTGCAGGTGGTAGTAGATTTGCATTGCCATGTCAAGAAGGGCCTTAAAGGAGCCTGTTCGGGCAACACATGGCAGCTCTTCCTTAACCTCCTCATTCAGTCCTCTCCTGAATAAGGTGAAACAAGCATTAGCTGCCAAATCAGCTTCTTTAGCCAATTGTTTAAATCTGGTGCATAGGTAAGCATGTCCTGAGATCCCTGCTGGAATTCGAGTAGCTTCTCCTGGGCTGAAAAAACCAGGTCGGGCCGATCAAACATGGCCTTAAAGGCGCGCACAAAACATCATAATTGTCCAATTGTGGGTCTCCTGGGACAACTAAGGGGGTAGCCCAGGTGAGGGCATTACCAACCAGATGTGAGATAATAAACCCCACCTTGGCCCTATCCGTAGAATAAAAATAGGGCTTAAAGGTAAAGTGCACAAAACAGGAATCCAAAAAAGCCTCTAAGGTTTTAGGAGAGCCATCATACTTCTCAACACCTCCACCCATAGATGCCCCTTCTTGCATGTAACTAAGCTCTTCAGATGTAACAGCACCTCGATGCCCAAGGGCTGTTTGCACACCAATAAATTTAAATAAATAAATAAAATAAATAGCACCAAATGTCTCAGGGCAGCGTTCTCAGCTTTCAAATTCTGGACCTTGGTAGAAAGTTCTTGCATGTCTCGTAGGAGATCCTGAACTGACAGATCTATCTCTGGAAGGTGTTTTGGTGTTTCAAACTAACAGACTTAGAGGTTAGTGATTCTGAGATCACCTGTGGAGTCTTCAGAGTGGACTTCTTTTTAGATGAGAACTTGACATTTTTCTTTGCAGTCTATGTCTCATGCAGAAAGGGGCGAGCCTCCCATGACACCACCCTGCTTTGTAAGACCTGAGGCAGGCAGGCTCAGGGGGAGACCACCCAATATCAGGGAAAAACCTCAATAAAGAGGAATACATCTGTTGCCCTTGATGTCAGCGCTGGTATCCAAAAGTGGTAGCGATATGGAATTCCGGAATATTGTAACAGATCCAATTCTCAGGTAAGAAGGATACAGAAGCCAGGAGAGGCTGCAAGGATCCCAGAACACAGCTAAGCAGAATACATAGTCCTTGAATGCAGCAAAGGATCCAAGAACCTAGGAAAGAGGACAACAGAATCCAGAACAACAAGGAAGCTAGGAAGAAGCAGAAGGCACAGAGCAGGAACAAGCTGACCAAGGAGGAAGGAGAAGAGCACAAGAAGGAAACAGATTAGGGAGTGCTCAACAAGGAAGGTACAAAGGCAAGTACATCTGAGCATTGAGATGCGAAGCCAACAGCATCTCTGCAGCACAAGTATCCGATGCCGGTGAATGCCGCAACAACTAGATCGCATGAAGCAGTTTGAGAATTACTTGTGGCGGCCATTTTAGGAGGAAAGAATTGCAGCTGCAAGTGAAGAGCGAAGTTTCCAATTCTGCAAAAAGGGGCGGGCATGGTAAGACATGACACCTGCCTTGGCTAGTCAAGGCTTTTGAAAAAAAAATGGAATTCCCAGCTGCAGGAACACGTTGAGAAATATGCTTTCCTTGATATTTATCAATCAGGCTTCTGCCCAAAACACAGCATGGAAACTGCTCTAACCACAGTTTGGAATGATATTCTAGTATGGTCTGACAACGGTGAACTTGTCCTTTAGGTTATGTTGGACTTTACAGCAGCCTTTGATACTGTGGAAAACCGTATCCTATTGCAAAACAAAAGAGGTGATGGCTGGAAGGTTTATAATAAATCTTAATCTCTGGCATTGCTCTGGGCAACCCACAAGACCATTTTACTTCACCTGCCAAGCCATTACAATAGGGAAAAGACCATATGCAAATATGGGGCAGTCCAGCCCAAGCTGCTAGGTCAGATCTCTTCTGCATGAGAGCACAAGCATCCCCAGACAGGTTTCTGCCTTATTGGGGGTCATCAGTGAGGAGTAGCTTTTGTCTCTAGGCCCAGCAGGAACAGGCCCCATGTCTGGGCATACCCGTCCCACTTGGAGTGACAATAGCAAAACAAAAGAGGTGATGGTTGGAAGGTTTGGAATAAATCTCAACTTTCAACATCGCTCTGGCCACCCCTCCAGACCATCATTCTTCTCCTGCCAAGCCATTGCAAAAGGGGAATGAACATATGCAAATCAGACTTGGTCTCACCCTTAAAGAGGAAGTCCAGCCCTATCTGCTAGGTCACATCCCTTCTGCACAAGACCACAGCATCCCCAGACATGTTTCGGCCTTATTGGGCATCATCAGTGAAGAGTGGCTTGGGTCTCTAGGCCCAGTAGGCATGGGACTCCATCTGGGCATACCCACCCAATTCCAGTTGACAATAGTAAAACAAAAGAGGGATGTCTGGAAGGTTTGGAATAAATCTTAACCACTGTTGTTGCTCTGGGCAACCCTACAGACCATCGTTCTTTGCCTGGCAAGTCATTAAAAAAGGGGAAAGACCATATGCCAATCAGGTCTGGTCCTACCCCGAAAAGGGGCAGTCCAGTCTGAACTGCTAGTTCACATCACTTCTGCATGAGACCACAAGCATCCCATGACATGTTTCGGCATTGTTGGGCATCATAAGTGAGGAGTAGCTTGGGTTTCTAGGCCCAGCGGGCACAGGACCCACGTCTGTGCATACCCGTCCCATTCAGGTTGACAATACCAAAACAAAAGAGGTGATTGCTGGAAGGTTTAGCATATCACTTAACCTCTGGCATTTGTCTGTGTAACCCTCCAGACCATCGGTCTCAGATGAAGCCTACTGATGGTTCAACTCTTTTTTTACTTAGCGTCAACATTTGCTAGCTGATATTTCAAAATGTCCCACCACCTAAATTGCTGGGCACAAAATTTAATTATCCCCCCAAGTGTTAAAAAAACTTGGGCTGCATCTGGCAAGTCAACTTGGGTATTGAAATTCAGGTTGGAGCCAAAGTACAGTCCGTTTTATATTCTCTTTGTTGCGTTTTGCCCTTCATTTTACATCTCAAAATGATCATGCGATGGTAGTGGGAGCGCTAGTTAATTTCTGCTTGGGTAGCAGAAATAGACTGTTTGCAGGCTGCCCCGAGGCACAAATGATGAGGCTACAGAGAGCAAGAAAGTGGCAGTTACGTTAATCTTCAAAGTACCTAAATCTCCCTCAATTTCACCACTGCACAGATCTCTCCATTGGCTCTTGGTGAGGAAAAGAATCAAATTTAAGATTCTGTTTGATTTTCAAATACCTTCATGGTCTTGCAAAACCATATTTAATCCAGACGTTCAAATGGTATCATCCAAGCCAAATGATTAGGAATGCAGATAAGCTTCTGTTCCGGGTTCCACCTTCTTGATGTGTTTCCAGAGGGGTTTGACGATTTGCGATCTATGGCCCTAGACTTTGGAATTCTCTTCCCTGGGAACTTCGAAATATCATGGAATTTCTGAGATTTTATAAATTGTTGAAAACATTTGTGTTCAATTAATGGTTTAAATCAGATGTTGTTTATACTCTTTTAGACTACTGTGGAATGTCAATTCTAAGGAAGTCAAGCTATTTATACCATCTGTGCCCAAATGCAGTTAGGACTGACAGATTTAGCGCTATACAAATCTGTCAAATCAAATCAAATGATGAAAAAGATCTCCACGTCAGGATCAAACAAAGGATAAGGTGCATGCTGTGGCAGAGTGGGCGAGTAGAAGAATAAGGTATGGTGGATGGCAGCAGGGAGTTGTGGGAGGGAGTACCTCTAGGACACGGATCAAACTGGTGGGGATGCTTGTAGGTATATTGGCTACAAAGGGGATGTGAAAGGGGTACTCGAGAGTAGTGGGATCAAAAAGTACAGGGGTCTTGATTGTTGACAACCTTTTTTTAATTATTTGTTTATGGTTTTAAAAAAAAAACTTTTCCAAAGATTTGAATACATATGCTTCAATAGTAAAACAAAATTAGTTGAATAGAACCAATATTTAATACAAGTCACTATTTCCATATACAGAAAATACAATACTAAACAAATTTGATCGACATAGACAGATGAGTATATCCTCATACAAACAATACAGTACTTCCCAATAAATAAAACATGACAGTTACCGCGTCTACATATGCAAAGTGTGCAAATTATGCAAAAAGTGCAAAAGATGCAAGTTGTGCAAGAGGTGCAATTGGCGACAGATGTTTGGGTGTTATCAATCATACAGCCATTCCAATGGCCAAGAATGTAATTTAGTATGAGCATCTAGGTACATGATTTGCAAAAGTTCAGTGCTTCATTAAAATCACAATTTATAACCACTAAAACAACTACCAGCATTTAAATTTGAATGGACATAATACGTTGAGCCAATATAAAAACATTTCATTATTTGGTGTAAAAAGTTCAGAGCTAATACAAAAGATGCACTCAGTATTGCTTGTGTAACAACAATTCTGCTTCGATTTTCTTCAATAAATGCGCTAATGCGAATATAATCAAATTACATTCCCCTGTCATCATTCTTGCCCAGAGGAGATCATAAGAGTCAACAAATTCAATGTTTATAAACCTCTTTAGTACATGTGTCCTTACTGTTTGAAAATGTGGACATTCCAACAATAAATGTTTAAGTGTTTCCTTGGGTGCGTCACAGATCAAAAATCTACAAGAGACCACATGGTACGAGTCTATTTCACTTCCCCAATGGCAAATCCTTTCACGAGTGTAAAATTGATTACATTTAAAACATATAAAATACATGCGAGTGAGATTACAGGGGAACATATTTATATATGAACATCTCAAATCCCTTTTTCTACTAAATTTAGCATATTCATTGAAATTGCTGTTTTTGTTAAGTCCCTCAGTGGTAGAAATCCAATCTCTTTCAAAAAGCTTCTTTTTAACATTAGCCGGCCAAGTACAAAAGTCACTACTCGTGACCGCAAGATCATCAAGTAAGAACTGCATTCTCCTTTGATGGTGCATCAAGGATTTAGGACAGTTACCCAATAACATCTCATGAACACTTTGATAAATGGAGTCATAGGTAGATCCAACATTTTAGCAAAATTAGATAATGCCCTCCATTTGAATCTGCATGCCAATGATATTAGGACAAACTCATGTCTGATGATGCAGTTAGGGATGGATAATGCAAAATGTAATGCCGTTTTCAATAAACGTCCCTGTATGGAGTTTAGAAGAGAGTGGATGTTAAACAAGCAAATATCTAGAGTGTACAATAGAAGGGATTCAACCTTCAAGGTAAACTAATCCAACAGCAGGACCAGGGAACATTTTACAGAATTTAGAATAAATAACCTTCATTTGACACACCAATGATCTGGATTTCTTATTGAGCCTATCGTTCCATATTTTAACAGATGAGTCATTACTCATGCAGTATCCGAGATAAATGATTTCCATGGGTTGTGCGATTGCAACACCCTCATTCATCCATTTATAGTTCTTCAATTTTTTGCCTGCTGTGAAAACCATAATTTTAGTTTTACTGGAATTAGGTCTGAGATTGTGTACATTGGCAACATTTTCAAATAAATGCAACTTACGTTGAAGACCTGATGGAGTGCGGTCCTATAAAATAATGTCATCCGCAAACGCTAACAGAGAGCCCAATTTGACTGCAAAAATGTTATTGTCTTTCCATTGCTCATCCAAGTGGCATAAGTACAAGTTAAAAAGCGTAGCTGCTAGATTGCATTCCTGTTTCAATCCCAAAAAAGTAATTATGGATCTGGTCATCGCTCTTTCTCATGTAATTCTAATTTTATACGCAGTATTAGTATGGAGCTTAAAGATCCAGTATATTAGGTTTGATGGAATGCCTAAAAGGGCCATCTTGTTCCATAGTATGTTCCTTATTACTGTGTCAAAAGCAATGGACATATCTATAAGGGCAATATAGACCGGAGTCAAGCCCCTAGTCTTAGTATCAGCCAATATATGCGCCATTGTGGTTGCATTTAGCACCATACTCATACACTTGCGAAATCCAGTCTGAAATCCAGAGAAGATGTTGTGAGAGGCAATGTGTCTTTCCAACTCATGCAATATAAGAATGGAAAATATTTTTGCAGCCGGATCTGTTAAGGATATTGGACGACAATTCTCCAGGGATGTGAGATCTCCTCTTTTATATATAGGTACTATGTTAGATATCAACCATGTTTCGGGAAGGGAGAGTGTTGCAAAAATAAGATCGAATTTAGACTTTAAAATCGAGGCCTATAACAAAGGATCCGCCTTGTATACACATGGCAGTATGCCAATCCGGACCAGCTGCTCTAGAATGTGATAGCCGACCAATGGCCCATTCAATATCTTGTATGGACCATCTGAGATTAACATTTCCCGAGCATCCGTGACATGTATTATTAATATATTTGAAGCGAAGAGGTAATTGAAATTTTCTCTCGATGTGGGCTTTCCATACCTGCGCCGGAATTATATTATCCAGGAAATTCCTACCACTGTAGTCTGACGGCTTAATTATTGACCAGATTGATCTGGTGTCATGCTGGCATATAAACCTAATCAAGTTGCAATTTACTTCATTATTGGTCATGATCCTAATACCTTTTGTTTTATTTTTTATACTTTTGAAGAATGTGTTTCTTCCAAAAAAGGTACTGCAATCCCGTTAAGTACTCGGACTTTAGAGATCTCAATTCTTTATTCTTTGCATGTTTCAACAACTTTAAGTTTTAATCAAATGCATGATTGTTTACTCCTTTACTTGGTTTCTGATTTGCAATCAAATAATCAGCAGCATTTTTGACAACGTTAGCTACAAGTGAGTCATATAGCTGCATAGAAGAGGCAAAGTGCAGCTGCCCCCCCATATGATTTAGATCACTTATGACCAGGGATGAAACTTGGTAACATAGTGTTGAGTTCCATTTTAAGGAAATTGGATGGCAGTCAAGTTCTAACAATTTAAGTCCATCATCAATATCATGCCTAGTGATGGAAGTTCTAATGGACAACTGAATAAATGCATGGTCGCTAAAAACTATATCATGTACTTTAGTTCTGCAAATTTTCCAAGCGATTGCGAGATACAGAAAAAGTCAATCATGGCACATGCCTTACCTCTCCGCCATGTAAATTGAGGACACATTTTTGATGTTTGAGCAAATTCCATATCCCAATCATTAAAATAGTCGACCCATCTGTGCCCTATGGGCCTTGCCTTTGATGCGTAATCCTCACTATCTCGCACTAACTCCTCTGTTATTAGGAGACAGGATGAATTGAAATCTCTTCCAATAATTATTTCATAGTTGGAATTCTGGATAAATGCACTTTCCAAAATCGTGTCCATTTCATCTTGAATATCCTCTAACAACATCTTGAGTGGGTTCCAGTAGAGACTAATCAAGATAAATGGTTTGCATAATTTCTCGCTTAAAATCAATTCCACAGCCAAGATATGCTCTGATGAGTGAATAAGCCTAGTAGTGCAATCCATGTTATTATTGATTGCTACAACTAAGCTACCAGACGGCCGACCCTCCCTAGCCTTAAGTGCCTGAGAGCAGTATGTTTGAAACCCCTGTAAAGATAGTAATTCAGTTTTCATAGTCTCCTGAAAAAACATAACATCTGGGTTCCCTAAAGGTGACAAAGAAGCAAACCACTTCGACAGGTTCTGGTACCCACATGAGTTCCATGAGATTCTAACCAAATTGTGATCAGGATGGGGCAAGGCTGGCATTTTGGCTACGTTGGACGTGAAAATAGACTTCATTAACGGCTCTATCCAAGACCAGTCCTTGATATTACCAGCAATGGATAGAAGCTGCGATATACTCTGCTTCTCATCAACTTGTACATCCACCCCTGAGCTTATCCGCTCATCCTCCCGGCCCAAATTGTTTGTCTGGAAATGCAAGAATTTCTGTGCCACATCCTCATCATTAAAAGTATGTAAAGCAAAGCCCAAATCCGTAAGCTCAGTCCTATGAGACCAAATACATTTCAAAATACCTGACGATGGTAAATAGCAAATTGATCTATAGTTGTTTTGGCGTGACAATGATATTCTTTCAAAGTCCTTAGTAGTCAAAATTCTTAGCGCTGGAATATGGGATAACAAATCAAGTAGGTAGGTATGGTTGATTCTTGCATTTCTCAGGATCTCAGGCTTACTCTCCAAACCAATAATATGAAATGCATGTGAGTCTTCCCCAATGGCCGTAGCAGGAACAGAAGACCCTGCTGCAGGGGCAGGAGGCAGGGTATCCACTGATATACAAGGAGGGGGCATTTCAGGAGACACTGCTAAACCATTCACCACACAAAGAGCACCCCCTACTTGCAAACCCCCCACACAGGGGCCCCTTGTTACACCTAATGCTACCTCATTTACTATCAGATGTTTTTCTGTATGTTGTACATGAGGCACCGGTACAGTTAACGCTTTGATTACAGCCTCTGAAGTCAAGAGACCATCCACAAGAGCATTTTTTAAAGTTTCTAGTATAAGTGCATGGGAAACCAATTTGGGAGGGAGTGATTCCGGAAGAAGTCCATTCCTTGAAGAGAGGAGAAGGCTAGGGACTGCACTACTTCCCCCATCGTAATGCCTTCATTAGTTGTGGTTGCAGTATTGTCCACAGCAAAAGGAATATTGGCATTCGCAGTGGGCCCTATAACTCCTTTACCGGAATGCTGTGAAAAGGTCTCATGTACGTTAGAGTTCACACCTAGAGGCAATCCCCTAGACTTTCTGATGCCTGAGATAATAACAGGGGCACGAGAGCCCTTTGGAACAGCCAACGAGTTCTTATCACCAGACAAGCGACAGACTTATGCATATGAGAGATGCTTCTTACCATCCTCGCTATTGGTAGTACTAAAGTATACAGACCCATCCTCACAATTGGCAGGGAAGCTGCTATCACCAGAAATAGTCACAGAAGTACATGTTTGCTTCCTGCCTTCTGATGGAAAATAGTTTAGTAACATGTTTTGTTGTTTCTTCTCTGTCTCCACTAACATTTTAAGAGGATTCATTTCCTTCATTTTACTATTGCAGTCAACATTCATTAGTTTAGATTTAGGCATTGCCTCAATATGAGATGTCATTCCCAATATTACATACCCAACTAAATGAATTTGCGGTTCAGTATTTATCATATGAACATTCGCCACCTTTGGGAGGAGATGATATTGGCTCTCTTCAGTCAATTGATTAAGATCTATTATTTCCTCAACAATGTTAATCACTCTGAGATTCTTAGTATTAGAATCATCCCCGTCGTTACTGACTGCTGGCTTATTCTTATTTTCCTGAAGATGCACCTCTATTTTTTTCCTTCTTTTCCCACCTTGTTTAACTGCTTTGAGATGCAGTCTTTTAGTACGTCGAGACATAAATACCATGGGGCTATTTGAATTACCGACAGACAAGTCCCCTGCGGCCTCCTGTTCCATAATATTCGTTAATGCAGTAGGACTATCAAGAACCTCGTCTACCTGCTGAGGTGCCGGTGCTTGACATTTTATTTCATAAATGGCTGATTTCATTTCCTTAATATCCTCCACCATAGACAAAAGGAGTGGACCAGGGATATACAAATTTTCAGTGAGTGAATCAGTATTGCTAACCTCAGAAACCCCTTTTTCGATTACAACTGCAGGTTCAACAATGTTACACTGCATGCTTTTTTCAGCAGCTGTTCCAAGTGTAAAATATGAGGCGCAGGGGCCAGGTAGATTTAAAGCCTTACATGACTCCTTTTCAACCTGTCTACAAGACTCCCTTGCCATTTTGAATCCTTCCAAATGATTTAATTTGGTCAGGATATCATTGATTGAATATTTTATGTCTTGCATCTCGATATGCGTGACATTGTGTCCTTTGTCCAAGAGATCAAGGATACGAATAATAACAGGAAAAGTAATAGGCTCCTGCAGATCAGAAGTACAGGAAATATTATTAGCAGGAGAAGAGCATTTAGGATTATTAGTAGCACCCCTCTACCCATTCCTGGGAGGATTATTAGGATCATGCATTTTCCATCCCAGGACATGATCCTCAAGAGCACCTCCATGGCAGCAAAACACCTTTGTACCGCTTTCATAAATCCCATTCACAGCGGCGGAGTTCCTAGACTAATATACAAAATCTTTTTTGCAGGAGGGTAGGCAATTTTCATCAAGACCTCTAGAACGTGGAATAAGGGGGGGTCAACAGACCAATGGATAGCCTTACTTGTTTATTCAATTGGGCTATCACTCCAGGTCCTACTATTGATCGATCTAACCCAGATTCATTATTGGAATCTGGAAAAACAGAGCCTTCAAGTTGGTCCAAATTCTGCATTTCCTGCAGAAAATGAATGCCCCAATTCCTTGCAGGTTTCACCTGCTGGCAAATGAACCTGAGCAATGGTGGCAGTAATGATCTTTTCAGTATTTGCAGGCTGCTGTTTGATATCATCCAGCTGGATACTAGCAGGAGGTCCAGTTAGAGGTACATGTCATATCATTGGAATTTTGGCATACAATGCTTTTGGGTAACAAGAGCAAGGCAAATGAAGTGTTACAGATTAGGAGAACAGCTGTGTTTTTAATTATCCCCAGGTAAAGAACTTTCTGTTCATGACTGTGAGATTATTTCAAGATCTAGGCTTTATACTGAATTGGGAAAACCCAGAGGTGAAACCCAATCAAATTCCATGAATTTCACTCTTCAATTACCACGTTCAAAGCTGTTGTTCAGATACAATCAGTGGTTTCCTTACATCATCATCAAAATCAAGGTAAGCAGGGCAAATGAAAACAAGGCAGCTGTGTGCAGGGGCTGCCTTGTGTTCATCTGCCCTGCTATCCTTGGTTTTAGCTGTGCCCAGTGGCTGCTCGTTATTTTCACTGTTGTTTTGCATCCACTCTGCTAATTTCGCATCTAGCTCTGTGCAGGGGCTGCTTTGTGTTCATATACCCTGCTTACCTTGATTTCAGCTGTGCCCAGATGCTGCACGTTGTTTTAACTGTTGTTTTTTATCCACTCTGCTAATTCTGAATCTAGCTCTGCCAAGTGACCACTGTTGCCATCTGCCTTGCTCTATTGTACATTCAGCTGCGCCCAGTGACCAGTATTTCCATCTGCCTTGCTTTATTGCACATTCAGCTGTCCCAGTGACCTCTGTGCTTTTACCTGCCGTGCTTTTCCCAGTCAAGTTCCGTCTCTTCTGCTTGTACCCCCCTGTGTGTTCCCCCCTGTGTCTCCATCCTCCCTCCGCTGCTCTCTCACTGCCCACCTACCCCCCTCTACTTCACCCATGGTGCTCTCTGTTTCTCCTATCTTTTCCAACTGTTTCTCTATCGACTATCCTACCCTTCTCACTAAGTCTGGTAGGAAGAAGTTCAAAAAGGATATCCTGGTCTCCAACCTAGTCCTCCCTATCACTGATACTTACCCAGCTCTTCCTCCAGACAGACCCTCAATGACATCCTCTTTATCATTCCTTCGCCAGACCTATGGTCTCTTCATATGGTCTCTGTGCTCCTTACTCCTCCTCTCCTTACTCCTTACTCCTCCTCTCCCATTAATGGTGGCACCCGATGGGAGGCTATCCTTGCTTCCTTGCACTCCTCTAAGGTCACCTTAAACATTTACCTCAATGGCACTGTCTTGGTCTAAGGCCCCCAAGCCAACCATCTCCTCTTTAACTGACGCTTCTACAAGGATGGCAACCTTCTCCACCTCGCCACTCTTAACTCTTGCTCTGCTGTGAACCACTCCTATGACATCTGCTGTCTCCTGGAAGAACACAACCTTGATGTCCTTGGTCTCACTGAGACATAGTTCACAGCGAGCTCTGTCACAAGCTTTGACACTCTCCTTCCTACAAGATCCTCTCTGTGCCCAGATCCAACCGCTCCAGTGGGGGTGTTGCCTTGTGCTTCCCTGAGTGGATTCCTGCCTCTATCATTCCTATGCAGGCCTACTCTTCCTTTGAATGCCTGGTCTGTAGGCTTTCTCTCACAGAGACTACTATCTACCGGCCATGTGGTGAGATCACCTCCTTCCTCTCCGAGTAGTCTGACCTCTCCTCCTCACTCTTGGCCTCGACCACTCAACTCCTCCTTGGAGACTTCAACATCCACCTGGATGCTTCCTGTCCCACAATGAGAATCTTTTGTGACCTCTGTGATTCTCTCTCCCTCTCTCTCTATTCTTCCCTCCGGCCGTCTCACCTTGCAGGTCACACTCGTGATGTTCTTATCTCCTCTGACTTCCCCCTCTCTAACCCTCTGACCACTCCTCTCTCCTATAGTGACCACTTTCTCCTTTCTTCTCATCTCTCTCTCGCTACTCCTCAGTCCAAGCCTACGCCCCACACTGCCACCCACCTTCTCAGTCCTTTGAACCATGAAGCGGGTGTCAGTTGAGGCTTTTGTCACCTCTTCTCTCCCCCTCCTGCACATCTGGCTGACTCACACCCTGACACAGCCCTTTTCCGTCTCCATTCTGCTATCTCTGATACTCTCAACATACTTGCCCCTGTCATGAGGATTCGCATGAAGCCTAAAATCAAGTGCAACTCCTGGGACGGCTCTGACCTCATCACCCTCAAACGCAAGTGTAGGGTGGCTGAGAGGAAATGGTTGGCATCCTGTACATCCTTTGACAAGTCAGTATTGCCTTTGCCGCCTGCTCCAAAGACAATATTGACTCCCTTTCCTCACCAAGAAGAGCTGCCATCCAAGCCCGCATTTCTGCGCCATCTAACAACTCAGCTGAACTCTTTAAAATCTGCAAGGAGCTGGCCAATCCTGCCGCAGTCTCTACCTCTTCTGCGCCTTCCCAGGCCCTCTGTATAGCTCTGGGTTCTCACTTCTTCTCTAAAACCCAGGACATCCTGTCCACCATCTCGGCTTCTCCTGCCCCTCCTTCCACTCTCTTCTCTTCATCCCACCCCTCTGCAGTGTAACGCTCACCTGATTCTCGCAGAGGCGCCGGTCTTGACTGGGCGACTACCGTATCTTCAAAGGTGATGTGTAGCACCCGGTTGGCTCTTTGGGCTGGACCTCTGTGCACTGTATGCCTGACGTGTAGAGTAAGATGTCTGCAGATAGAAAATATGGGGTTAATGAACTGGGGTTATTGGGGTGTCCCTATCTCTTTCCTCTTCTCCTCTCCTGTAGACCCCCAAAGGTTAACGCTCTCACCTTAGGTAAGTGAATGCCGAGCTCTCCATCTGCCTCGGGGCAGGGTGCTGTAACCAGTTTCTTCACTGGATAGGTAGCGCAGGCCTCTTGACTTCAGAGGACTGCTGTCCGTCGTTTACTGCACGAACGGTAAGTTTCGAGTCATTCAAATGTCTTTAAAGTCTTTAGTAATGATGTCTCTTGTTTTGCAGGGTTCCGGCGATGGCGGATGACGGGCTGAAGTGAGTTGAAGATGGAGCCCGTGTGATGAATAGAAGCGCCTGGAAGCACGTAAGTAAGCGCTTGTTGCCTGCTTCACTATGCGCTCTAACTGTCTTTTTATTTTGCAGGTACGAGTTCGGAGCGGCTGCAGGGTGCCGGAATACCCACTGGATTAGATGTGGAAAGGAGTAATGGCACGTGAGTATTAAAGTTCCCCAATGTCTTTAAACGCACCTTGTTTTGTCTTTCAGATGCGGGATGCAGCGCCGAAGGCCTCCGGAGCGTGCGAAGAGTTGGTAAACTTTTGCCTTTCAGATGCCGGAATGCTAACCTGTTCTTTCTTGTCTTTATAGGTGTTGCTGAAGACTGGATTCAGGATGGTAAGCCTTTGCCTTTCAGATGCCGGAATGCTAACCTGTTCTTTCTTGTCTTTATAGGTGTTGCTGAAGACTGGATTCAGGATGGTAAGCCTTTTTCCTTAGGCCCAGGACCGGATGCAGAAGACACGATGAGCGTTCTGCTGCAGAGGTTGCAGAATAACGCAAAGCAAGATTCATCCACCGGGTGTGGTTTAAATAGCCTCCTGTAGTGCTTAGGTGTCTCCTTCCACAGCCACGCCTAAGTAAGAAAAGAGTTCCTGGTAAGAAAAGAGTTCCTGCCTTCCAGAAGAGTTCCAGTGTTCTGAATCTAGGGAGTGGCTCCAGCCCCACCCAACAGGAAAAGTAGTTCCAAACAGAAGAGGATCAGAGGCTCAACTGGCAGGCAAGTAAGCAGCATGGTCTGCTGAAGGTAAGTCCACCCAAGCATTATGAGCCCGGCGCTTCCAGCGCTGGGACTGGGCATATTTATGAGCCTGGTGCCACTGGCGCCAGGACTGGGTCCAAAAGGTCCCAATTGGGACTGGTTGGCACTCGGAACCTGGGTTATGGATCTGCTTCCAAGGGAGTTGGGAAAACCCTGACCTTTTGGAAGCAGAGATCATGACAGTACCCCCCCTCAAGGCCCCTCCCAAACCGGGCTTCTCCGGGGGTTTTGGCTTGTCAGGAAATGTTCGGTGAAATCTTTTGATTAGGCGAGGAGCGTGGACATATTCAGCAGGTTCCCAGGATCTCTCTTGGGGGCCGTAGCCTTTCCAGTCAATTAGGTAGAATAGTTTAGATTTGGAGATCTTGGAGTCCAGAATGCTTTTGACTTCAAACTCGAGTTCTCCATCCACTAGGATAGGTTTTGGAGATTTGGTTAGTCGGGTTTGAGGTTGCACGGGTTTTAATAGAGAGACGTGGAAGACCGGATGTATCTTCATGTGCGGGGGCAAGTCCAACTTGACCGCTACTGGGTTTACTATGGTAGTGATGGAATAGGGACCAAGGTATCTTGGGTTGAATGTGCGTGGCCCTTTTAGAGATAGATATTTGGTGGATAACCAGACTTGATCCCCTACTTGATAGTGAGGGGCTTCCTTCCGATGTTGATCTGCTCCTTTCTTGTATTGTTCTTTAGCCCTTTGAAGGTGAGAAACAGCTTCCTTAAAGGCTTGGGTGATTGTAGAATGCAGGTAGTCTACTGCTGGTGTTTCAAGATCTTGGAGGGGATCCAACTCCGAGGTTCGAGGGTGACTGCCGTACAAAAGAAAAAACGGGGTTTTCCCAGTTCCCGAATGGACAGAGTTATTGTAGGCATACTCGGCTATCCAAAGGATATCTTTCCAAGTTTTTTCAGTTTGTTGCAGCATGCAGCGTAAATACTGTTCCAGAGTTTGATTGGTCCTCTCGGTTTGTCCGTCGGTCTGAGGGTGGTGACTGGTCGATAGTCTCACATCAATTTGAGCCGACCGACAGCAACTTCGCCAAAAATGAGAAATAAATTGACTACCTCGATCCGAAATTAGAACCGAAGGAAAACCGTGCAGTCGGACGATGTTTTCGAGAAATTCTCGGGCCAGAGTTGCAGCTGTTGGCAAGCCTTTGAGCGGAATGAAATGCGCCATCTTGGAGAATAAGTCCACGATTACTAGAATCGTATTGTATCCGGAGCATGGAGGTAGATCGGTGATGAAGTCCATAGAAAGCGTATGCCAAGGGCGAGGTGGGATGTCAATAGGGCGTAAGAGGCCTGCTGGTCTTTCCTTTTGACTCTTGTTTTGGGTGCATACTCCACAGGACATTATAAAGTCTCTGATATCTTTTTTCCAAGACGGCCACCAGAAGTAGCGCTTGATCTTTTCTGAGGTCTTGGCTATACCGGGATGACCTTCCATTAAAGAGTCGTGATAACAAGAGATTACTTTTTTCTGTAAATCTGTGCTGGGTAGGTATAATCGTTCTTGGAAATACAATAAGTTGTCCTTTACTGCAAAGTCCATTCCCTGCAGATGCCAATTCTGTATGTCTGCTGGAGTTACAAGTTGCCTGGCTTTATCCTTAACTTCCTCTATGGATTCTGTGGCGATTACACCCAGAATTCTTTGTTCGGGAATGATTGGTACAGGTTTAGGGTTGACCAAGTGTTCTTCCACTCCCATCCGAGAAAGGGCATCGGCTTTACCGTTCTTTGTACCAGGTTGATAGGTAATTATGAAGTCAAACTCGGCAAAGAATAATGCCCAACGGAGTTGTCTAGAGGATTGGGCTTTTGCGGTCTTCAAATATTGCAGGTTTCGGTGATCCGTAATCACAGTAACGGTGTGTCGGGCCCCCAGCAGATAATGCCGCCAAGCCTAAAAGGCAGACTTGATAGCCAGAAGTTCCTTGTCAGTAATCGTGTAATTGATTTCAGGAGGCGAGAATTTGCGGGACCAAAATGCCACGGGATGCAACTGATTGGTTACCGGGTCCTTTTGTGATAGAACTGCCCCCATGGCAAGGCTTGAAGCATCAGTTTCCACGATGTAGGGGAGTTCGGGGCGAGGGTGTTTTAAGATTGGTGCAGAGATAAATTTAGTCTTCAAATCCTGGAAAGCTTGTTCCGGCTCGGTAGACCATTCAAAACGTTTGTTTTTCTTTAATAAGGCAGTGATGGGCTGGACTATTCGAGAGAATTCGGGGATAAACCTGCGGTAAAAGTTAGCGAAGCCTAACATGCTTTGCACACCTTTTACGGAGGATGGTGATGGCCATTTGAGAACTGCATCAACCTTCTTTGAATCCATACGCACTCCGCCAGGTGATAATATGAATCCCAAGAATTCAACTTCAGTCACGTTGAAAACACATTTTTCCAACTTAGCGAAAAGTTTGTGTTGACGCAATCTTTCGAGGACCATTTTCACGTGTTTCCGATGTTCAGATTCCGATGAAGAATAAACGAGGATGTCGTCAATGTAAACAACAACACATACATCTATGAGCTCTCTGAGGACATCGTTCATAAAATATTGAAAGGCGGCCGGAGCATTGCAAAGTCCGAAGGGCATGACCTGATATTCAAATAGCCCATACTTGGTGCGGAAGGCCGTCTTCCATTCATCGCCCTCTTTTACTCGTACCAAGTGGTAAGCTCCTCTAAGATCCAGCTTTGTATATATGCATGCTTTTCTGACTTGGTCCAGGAGTTCAGGGATCAAAGGTAACGGATATCTATTCTTAACGGTGATCTGGTTCAGGGAGCGATAATCGATACAAGTTCTAAGGTCTCCTTCCTTTTTTGGAACGAAGAACAAAGCTGAAGAAGCAGGGGACTTGGAAGGACGAATAAACCCATTTGCCAGGTATTGATCCAGGTATTGTCGAAGGTGAAGGTTCTCAGGCTCGGTGAGGGCATAAATTCTACTACAAGGAGGAGTAGATCCAGGTATCAGGTCTATCTGGCAGTCATAAGACCTATGAGGAGGTAGAGAGTTAGCCTGATCCTTCCGGAAAACATCTTGGTATTCTAGGTATTCGGGAGGTAACTGGGGAGTCTCTGAAGAAATTGCGGCCAGTGCAACACCAGGTGGAGGGTGACAAGTAGAGACACATTCTGGAAACTGGACCGTTCTTGCTCGCCAATCGATCAGAGGATTGTGTTTCTCTAACCAAGGTATTCCTAGAATAATCTGAAACTGAGGGGCCTTGATCACATCGAACACAATCTTCTCATGGTGTCCATCTTGACTTACTAGCGTCACCTCTTGAGTGGTATGCGTTACTGGCCCGGAGGCTATCTCCGTACCATCCACCGTAGTAATGACGTCCTTTACAGCCTTGGGACAAAGAGTTAGATTCATCCTCAAAACCATTTCATGATCCACATAATTGCCGATGGCACCGCTGTCGACGTAAGCTTCAATTGCATGTAATCGATCCGGATTATCAGGGCTAATGGGGACCATAGGTATCACGAAATGCGAGGTCACGGAACTGGTTTTCACGCTCGGCAAGAGGACCTCTATTCTTGTCGGGCGAGGTTGTTTCCCTGCTCAGAGTTTGTAACTTTGGTAACTGCAGCTCCTACTGCCTTCTTGGCAGGTTTCACCGGACAGTCTCGAAGAAAGTGCCCTGAGTTTCCGCAATATAGGCATAATTGCAACTGTTTCCTCCTTTCCCGCTCCCTTTGTGTTAGAGGACCTTTCAGACCCCCTATTTGCATGGGTTCCCCGGAGTCTACTCCTTTGGAAGGAGTTGGCGGTTTGGAAAATACTCGAGCATCAAACTTGGAACGATCGGCCTTCCTGTTCTGCAGCCTGTGATCTATTTGAACGACCAAGTCTATATAATCCGAACAGTCTTGTGGGGGATTCACTACTTGGGCTAAAACGTCTTTGAGCTCTCCACGTAGACCTCTATAAAACAGCGTAATCCTTTTGTCCTCAGGCCATTGAGTTTCCACTATTAGTCTATTGAAAGATGCAATATAAGCCAAAAGGTCTTGATTACCCTGTCGCAACGAAAGAAGCTCATTGTCCAAGGCCTGCCCCTGTGAATGTCTTGCGAACAGTTTTTCCATACTAAGCTGAAAGGCTTGAAAATCATGGAGAACCGGATCATCTTGATTAACTAGAGGGATCGACCAGTCTGCCGCATTGCCACTAAGGTACGAAAGTACAAAAGCTACTTTTGCTTGATCAGTTGGAAAGGCTGCTGGCCGGCATAAGAAGTGCAACCGGCACTGATTGATAAATACTGCAAACCTCTTTGGGTCACCAGAAAATCGTTCGGGCGGAGCCAGAGGTACATTCCCAGGTAGGTTGATCTGCACTGGATTCATAGAGGATGTTGAAGGAAGATTTGCCCCTGATGCGGGTAACGGGGTCTGTCCGGCTTGTGACTGTAGCACTTGTCTAGCAAGATTGTCTGTTCTCTCCTTGGAAATAATTAGTTCCCTTCTTAGAGCATTCGTTTCCTGACGAGCTGCATGCACTTCTGCCCTTAGTTCCCCAAGTAACCGGGCTAGGGGGTCAGTATCCGAGGTTTCCATAGCGCCTGGGCGAGAGTTTTGCGGTAGGCTTTGCGTTCTGTAACGCTCACCTGATTCTCGGAAAGGGCCGGTCTTGACTGGGCGACTACCGTATCTTCAAAGGTGATGTGTAGCACCCGGTTGGCTCTTTGGGCTGGACCTCTGTGCACTGTATGCCTGACGTGTAGAGTAAGATGTCTGCAGATAGAAAATATGGGGTTAATGAACTGGGGTTATTGGGGTGTCCCTATCTCTTTCCTCTTCTCCTCTCCTGTAGACCCCCAAAGGTTAACGCTCTCACCTTAGGTAAGTGAATGCCGAGCTCTCCATCTGCCTCGGGGCAGGGTGCTGTAACCAGTTTCTTCACTGGATAGGTAGCGCAGGCCTCTTGACTTCAGAGGACTGCTGTCCGTCGTTTACTGCACGAACGGTAAGTTTCGAGTCATTCAAATGTCTTTAAAGTCTTTAGTAATGATGTCTCTTGTTTTGCAGGGTTCCGGCGATGGCGGATGACGGGCTGAAGTGAGTTGAAGATGGAGCCCGTGTGATGAATAGAAGCGCCTGGAAGCACGTAAGTAAGCGCTTGTTGCCTGCTTCACTATGCGCTCTAACTGTCTTTTTATTTTGCAGGTACGAGTTCGGAGCGGCTGCAGGGTGCCGGAATACCCACTGGATTAGATGTGGAAAGGAGTAATGGCACGTGAGTATTAAAGTTCCCCAATGTCTTTAAACGCACCTTGTTTTGTCTTTCAGATGCGGGATGCAGCGCCGAAGGCCTCCGGAGCGTGCGAAGAGTTGGTAAACTTTTGCCTTTCAGATGCCGGAATGCTAACCTGTTCTTTCTTGTCTTTATAGGTGTTGCTGAAGACTGGATTCAGGATGGTAAGCCTTTGCCTTTCAGATGCCGGAATGCTAACCTGTTCTTTCTTGTCTTTATAGGTGTTGCTGAAGACTGGATTCAGGATGGTAAGCCTTTTTCCTTAGGCCCAGGACCGGATGCAGAAGACACGATGAGCGTTCTGCTGCAGAGGTTGCAGAATAACGCAAAGCAAGATTCATCCACCGGGTGTGGTTTAAATAGCCTCCTGTAGTGCTTAGGTGTCTCCTTCCACAGCCACGCCTAAGTAAGAAAAGAGTTCCTGGTAAGAAAAGAGTTCCTGCCTTCCAGAAGAGTTCCAGTGTTCTGAATCTAGGGAGTGGCTCCAGCCCCACCCAACAGGAAAAGTAGTTCCAAACAGAAGAGGATCAGAGGCTCAACTGGCAGGCAAGTAAGCAGCATGGTCTGCTGAAGGTAAGTCCACCCAAGCATTATGAGCCCGGCGCTTCCAGCGCTGGGACTGGGCATATTTATGAGCCTGGTGCCACTGGCGCCAGGACTGGGTCCAAAAGGTCCCAATTGGGACTGGTTGGCACTCGGAACCTGGGTTATGGATCTGCTTCCAAGGGAGTTGGGAAAACCCTGACCTTTTGGAAGCAGAGATCATGACAGTACCCCCCCTCAAGGCCCCTCCCAAACCGGGCTTCTCCGGGGGTTTTGGCTTGTCAGGAAATGTTCGGTGAAATCTTTTGATTAGGCGAGGAGCGTGGACATATTCAGCAGGTTCCCAGGATCTCTCTTGGGGGCCGTAGCCTTTCCAGTCAATTAGGTAGAATAGTTTAGATTTGGAGATCTTGGAGTCCAGAATGCTTTTGACTTCAAACTCGAGTTCTCCATCCACTAGGATAGGTTTTGGAGATTTGGTTAGTCGGGTTTGAGGTTGCACGGGTTTTAATAGAGAGACGTGGAAGACCGGATGTATCTTCATGTGCGGGGGCAAGTCCAACTTGACCGCTACTGGGTTTACTATGGTAGTGATGGAATAGGGACCAAGGTATCTTGGGTTGAATGTGCGTGGCCCTTTTAGAGATAGATATTTGGTGGATAACCAGACTTGATCCCCTACTTGATAGTGAGGGGCTTCCTTCCGATGTTGATCTGCTCCTTTCTTGTATTGTTCTTTAGCCCTTTGAAGGTGAGAAACAGCTTCCTTAAAGGCTTGGGTGATTGTAGAATGCAGGTAGTCTACTGCTGGTGTTTCAAGATCTTGGAGGGGATCCAACTCCGAGGTTCGAGGGTGACTGCCGTACAAAAGAAAAAACGGGGTTTTCCCAGTTCCCGAATGGACAGAGTTATTGTAGGCATACTCGGCTATCCAAAGGATATCTTTCCAAGTTTTTTCAGTTTGTTGCAGCATGCAGCGTAAATACTGTTCCAGAGTTTGATTGGTCCTCTCGGTTTGTCCGTCGGTCTGAGGGTGGTGACTGGTCGATAGTCTCACATCAATTTGAGCCGACCGACAGCAACTTCGCCAAAAATGAGAAATAAATTGACTACCTCGATCCGAAATTAGAACCGAAGGAAAACCGTGCAGTCGGACAATGTTTTCGAGAAATTCTCGGGCCAGAGTTGCTGCTGTTGGCAAGCCTTTGAGCGGAATGAAATGCGCCATCTTGGAGAATAAGTCCACGATTACTAGAATCGTATTGTATCCGGAGCATGGAGGTAGATCGGTGATGAAGTCCATAGAAAGCGTATGCCAAGGGCGAGGTGGGATGTCAATAGGGCGTAAGAGGCCTGCTGGTCTTTCCTTTTGACTCTTGTTTTGGGCGCATACTCCACAGGACATTATAAAGTCTCTGATATCTTTTTTCCAAGACGGCCACCAGAAGTAGCGCTTGATCTTTTCTGAGGTCTTGGCTATACCGGGATGACCTTCCATTAAAGAGTCGTGAAAACAAGAGATTACTTTTTTCTGTAAATCTGTGCTGGGTAGGTATAATCGTTCTTGGAAATACAATAAGTTGTCCTTTACTGCAAAGTCCATTCCCTGCAGATGCCAATTCTGTATGTCTGCTGGAGTTACAAGTTGCCTGGCTTTATCCTTAACTTCCTCTATGGATTCTGTGGCGATTACACCCAGAATTCTTTGTTCGGGAATGATTGGTACAGGTTTAGGGTTGACCAAGTGTTCTTCCACTCCCATCCGAGAAAGGGCATCGGCTTTACCGTTCTTTGTACCAGGTTGATAGGTAATTATGAAGTCAAACTCGGCAAAGAATAATGCCCAACGGAGTTGTCTAGAGGATTGGGCTTTTGCGGTCTTCAAATATTGCAGGTTTCGGTGATCCGTAATCACAGTAACGGTGTGTCGGGCCCCCAGCAGATAATGCCGCCAAGCCTTAAAGGCAGACTTGATAGCCAGAAGTTCCTTGTCAGTAATCGTGTAATTGATTTCAGGAGGCGAGAATTTGCGGGACCAAAATGCCACGGGATGCAACTGATTGGTTACCGGGTCCTTTTGTGATAGAACTGCCCCCATGGCAAGGCTTGAAGCATCAGTTTCCACGATGTAGGGGAGTTCGGGGCGAGGGTGTTTTAAGATTGGTGCAGAGATAAATTTAGTCTTCAAATCCTGGAAAGCTTGTTCCGGCTCGGTAGACCATTCAAAACGTTTGTTTTTCTTTAATAAGGCAGTGATGGGCTGGACTATTCGAGAGAATTCGGGGATAAACCTGCGGTAAAAGTTAGCGAAGCCTAACATGCTTTGCACACCTTTTACGGAGGATTGTGATGGCCATTTGAGAACTGCATCAACCTTCTTTGAATCCATACGCACTCCGCCAGGTGATAATATGAATCCCAAGAATTCAACTTCAGTCACGTTGAAAACACATTTTTCCAACTTAGCGAAAAGTTTGTGTTGACGCAATCTTTCGAGGACCATTTTCACGTGTTTCCGATGTTCAGATTCCGATGAAGAATAAACGAGGATGTCGTCAATGTAAACAACAACACATACATCTATGAGCTCTCTGAGGACATCGTTCATAAAATATTGAAAGGCGGCCGGAGCATTGCAAAGTCCGAAGGGCATGACCTGATATTCAAATAGCCCATACTTGGTGCGGAAGGCCGTCTTCCATTCATCGCCCTCTTTTACTCGTACCAAGTGGTAAGCTCCTCTAAGATCCAGCTTTGTATATATGCATGCTTTTCTGACTTGGTCCAGGAGTTCAGGGATCAAAGGTAACGGATATCTATTCTTAACGGTGATCTGGTTCAGGGAGCGATAATCGATACAAGTTCTAAGGTCTCCTTCCTTTTTTGGAACGAAGAACAAAGCTGAAGAAGCAGGGGACTTGGAAGGACGAATAAACCCATTTGCCAGGTATTGATCCAGGTATTGTCGAAGGTGAAGGTTCTCAGGCTCGGTGAGGGCATAAATTCTACTACAAGGAGGAGTAGATCCAGGTATCAGGTCTATCTGGCAGTCATAAGACCTATGAGGAGGTAGAGAGTTAGCCTGATCCTTCCGGAAAACATCTTGGTATTCTAGGTATTCGGGAGGTAACTGGGGAGTCTCTGAAGAAATTGCGGCCAGTGCAACACCAGGTGGAGGGTGACAAGTAGAGACACATTCTGGAAACTGGACCGTTCTTGCTCGCCAATCGATCAGAGGATTGTGTTTCTCTAACCAAGGTATTCCTAGAATAATCTGAAACTGAGGGGCCTTGATCACATCGAACACAATCTTCTCATGGTGTCCATCTTGACTTACTAGCGTCATCTCTTGAGTGGTATGCGTTACTGGCCCGGAGGCTATCTCCGTACCATCCACCGTAGTAATGACGTCCTTTACAGCCTTGGGACAAAGAGTTAGATTCATCCTCAAAACCATTTCATGATCCACATAATTGCCGATGGCACCGCTGTCGACGTAAGCTTCAATTGCATGTAATCGATCCGGATTATCAGGGCTAATGAGGACCATAGGTATCACGAAATGCGAGGTGACGGAACTGGTTTTCACGCTCGGCAAGAGGACCTCTATTCTTGTCGGGCGAGGTTGTTTCCCTGCTCAGAGTTTGTAACTTTGGTAACTGCAGCTCCTACTGCCTTCTTGGCAGGTTTCACCGGACAGTCTCGAAGAAAGTGCCCTGTGTTTCCACAATATAGGCATAATTGCAACTGTTTCCTCCTTTCCCGCTCCCTTTGTGTTAGAGGACCTTTCAGACCCCCTATTTGCATGGGTTCCCCGGAGTCTACTCCTTTGGAAGGAGTTGGCGGTTTGGAAAATACTCGAGCATCAAACTTGGAACGATCGGCCTTCCTGTTCTGCAGCCTGTGATCTATTTGAACGACCAAGTCTATATAATCCGAACAGTCTTGTGGGGGATTCACTACTTGGGCTAAAACGTCTTTGAGCTCTCCACGTAGACCTCTATAAAACAGCGTAATCCTTTTGTCCTCAGGCCATTGAGTTTCCACTATTAGTCTATTGAAAGATGCAATATAAGCCAAAAGGTCTTGATTACCCTGTCGCAACGAAAGAAGCTCATTGTCCAAGGCCTGCCCCTGTGAATGTCTTGCGAACAGTTTTTCCATACTAAGCTGAAAGGCTTGAAAATCATGGAGAACCGGATCATCTTGATTAACTAGAGGGATCGACCAGTCTGCCGCATTGCCACTAAGGTACGAAAGTACAAAAGCTACTTTTGCTTGATCAGTTGGAAAGGCTGCTGGCCGGCATAAGAAGTGCAACCGGCACTGATTGATAAATACTGCAAACCTCTTTGGGTCACCAGAAAATCGTTCGGGCGGAGCCAGAGGTACATTCCCAGGTAGGTTGATCTGCACTGGATTCATAGAGGATGTTGAAGGAAGATTTGCCCCTGATGCGGGTAACGGGGTCTGTCCGGCTTGTGACTGTAGCACTTGTCTAGCAAGATTGTCTGTTCTCTCCTTGGAAATAATTAGTTCCCTTCTTAGAGCATTCGTTTCCTGACGAGCTGCATGCACTTCTGCCCTTAGTTCCCCAAGTAACCGGGCTAGGGGGTCAGTATCCGAGGTTTCCATAGCGCCTGGGCGAGAGTTTTGCGGTAGGCTTTGCGTTCTGTAACGCTCACCTGATTCTCGCAGAGGCGCCGGTCTTGACTGGGCGACTACCGTATCTTCAAAGGTGATGTGTAGCACCCGGTTGGCTCTTTGGGCTGGACCTCTGTGCACTGTATGCCTGACGTGTAGAGTAAGATGTCTGCAGATAGAAAATATGGGGTTAATGAACTGGGGTTATTGGGGTGTCCCTATCTCTTTCCTCTTCTCCTCTCCTGTAGACCCCCAAAGGTTAACGCTCTCACCTTAGGTAAGTGAATGCCGAGCTCTCCATCTGCCTCGGGGCAGGGTGCTGTAACCAGTTTCTTCACTGGATAGGTAGCGCAGGCCTCTTGACTTCAGAGGACTGCTGTCCGTCGTTTACTGCACGAACGGTAAGTTTCGAGTCATTCAAATGTCTTTAAAGTCTTTAGTAATGATGTCTCTTGTTTTGCAGGGTTCCGGCGATGGCGGATGACGGGCTGAAGTGAGTTGAAGATGGAGCCCGTGTGATGAATAGAAGCGCCTGGAAGCACGTAAGTAAGCGCTTGTTGCCTGCTTCACTATGCGCTCTAACTGTCTTTTTATTTTGCAGGTACGAGTTCGGAGCGGCTGCAGGGTGCCGGAATACCCACTGGATTAGATGTGGAAAGGAGTAATGGCACGTGAGTATTAAAGTTCCCCAATGTCTTTAAACGCACCTTGTTTTGTCTTTCAGATGCGGGATGCAGCGCCGAAGGCCTCCGGAGCGTGCGAAGAGTTGGTAAACTTTTGCCTTTCAGATGCCGGAATGCTAACCTGTTCTTTCTTGTCTTTATAGGTGTTGCTGAAGACTGGATTCAGGATGGTAAGCCTTTGCCTTTCAGATGCCGGAATGCTAACCTGTTCTTTCTTGTCTTTATAGGTGTTGCTGAAGACTGGATTCAGGATGGTAAGCCTTTTTCCTTAGGCCCAGGACCGGATGCAGAAGACACGATGAGCGTTCTGCTGCAGAGGTTGCAGAATAACGCAAAGCAAGATTCATCCACCGGGTGTGGTTTAAATAGCCTCCTGTAGTGCTTAGGTGTCTCCTTCCACAGCCACGCCTAAGTAAGAAAAGAGTTCCTGGTAAGAAAAGAGTTCCTGCCTTCCAGAAGAGTTCCAGTGTTCTGAATCTAGGGAGTGGCTCCAGCCCCACCCAACAGGAAAAGTAGTTCCAAACAGAAGAGGATCAGAGGCTCAACTGGCAGGCAAGTAAGCAGCATGGTCTGCTGAAGGTAAGTCCACCCAAGCATTATGAGCCCGGCGCTTCCAGCGCTGGGACTGGGCATATTTATGAGCCTGGTGCCACTGGCGCCAGGACTGGGTCCAAAAGGTCCCAATTGGGACTGGTTGGCACTCGGAACCTGGGTTATGGATCTGCTTCCAAGGGAGTTGGGAAAACCCTGACCTTTTGGAAGCAGAGATCATGACAGTACCCCCCCTCAAGGCCCCTCCCAAACCGGGCTTCTCCGGGGGTTTTGGCTTGTCAGGAAATGTTCGGTGAAATCTTTTGATTAGGCGAGGAGCGTGGACATATTCAGCAGGTTCCCAGGATCTCTCTTGGGGGCCGTAGCCTTTCCAGTCAATTAGGTAGAATAGTTTAGATTTGGAGATCTTGGAGTCCAGAATGCTTTTGACTTCAAACTCGAGTTCTCCATCCACTAGGATAGGTTTTGGAGATTTGGTTAGTCGGGTTTGAGGTTGCACGGGTTTTAATAGAGAGACGTGGAAGACCGGATGTATCTTCATGTGCGGGGGCAAGTCCAACTTGACCGCTACTGGGTTTACTATGGTAGTGATGGAATAGGGACCAAGGTATCTTGGGTTGAATGTGCGTGGCCCTTTTAGAGATAGATATTTGGTGGATAACCAGACTTGATCCCCTACTTGATAGTGAGGGGCTTCCTTCCGATGTTGATCTGCTCCTTTCTTGTATTGTTCTTTAGCCCTTTGAAGGTGAGAAACAGCTTCCTTAAAGGCTTGGGTGATTGTAGAATGCAGGTAGTCTACTGCTGGTGTTTCAAGATCTTGGAGGGGATCCAACTCCGAGGTTCGAGGGTGACTGCCGTACAAAAGAAAAAACGGGGTTTTCCCAGTTCCTGAATGGACAGAGTTATTGTAGGCATACTCGGCTATCCAAAGGATATCTTTCCAAGTTTTTTCAGTTTGTTGCAGCATGCAGCGTAAATACTGTTCCAGAGTTTGATTGGTCCTCTCGGTTTGTCCGTCGGTCTGAGGGTGGTGACTGGTCGATAGTCTCACATCAATTTGAGCCGACCGACAGCAACTTCGCCAAAAATGAGAAATAAATTGACTACCTCGATCCGAAATTAGAACCGAAGGAAAACCGTGCAGTCGGACGATGTTTTCGAGAAATTCTCGGGCCAGAGTTGCTGCTGTTGGCAAGCCTTTGAGCGGAATGAAATGCGCCATCTTGGAGAATAAGTCCACGATTACTAGAATCGTATTGTATCCGGAGCATGGAGGTAGATCGGTGATGAAGTCCATAGAAAGCGTATGCCAAGGGCGAGGTGGGATGTCAATAGGGCGTAAGAGGCCTGCTGGTCTTTCCTTTTGACTCTTGTTTTGGGCGCATACTCCACAGGACATTATAAAGTCTCTGATATCTTTTTTCCAAGACGGCCACCAGAAGTAGCGCTTGATCTTTTCTGAGGTCTTGGCTATACCGGGATGACCTTCCATTAAAGAGTCGTGATAACAAGAGATTACTTTTTTCTGTAAATCTGTGCTGGGTAGGTATAATCGTTCTTGGAAATACAATAAGTTGTCCTTTACTGCAAAGTCCATTCCCTGCAGATGCCAATTCTGTATGTCTGCTGGAGTTACAAGTTGCCTGGCTTTATCCTTAACTTCCTCTATGGATTCTGTGGCGATTACACCCAGAATTCTTTGTTCGGGAATGATTGGTACAGGTTTAGGGTTGACCAAGTGTTCTTCCACTCCCATCCGAGAAAGGGCATCGGCTTTACCGTTCTTTGTACCAGGTTGATAGGTAATTATGAAGTCAAACTCGGCAAAGAATAATGCCCAACGGAGTTGTCTAGAGGATTGGGCTTTTGCGGTCTTCAAATATTGCAGGTTTCGGTGATCCGTAATCACAGTAACGGTGTGTCGGGCCCCCAGCAGATAATGCCGCCAAGCCTTAAAGGCAGACTTGATAGCCAGAAGTTCCTTGTCAGTAATCGTGTAATTGATTTCAGGAGGCGAGAATTTGCGGGACCAAAATGCCACGGGATGCAACTGATTGGTTACCGGGTCCTTTTGTGATAGAACTGCCCCCATGGCAAGGCTTGAAGCATCAGTTTCCACGATGTAGGGGAGTTCGGGGCGAGGGTGTTTTAAGATTGGTGCAGAGATAAATTTAGTCTTCAAATCCTGGAAAGCTTGTTCCGGCTCGGTAGACCATTCAAAACGTTTGTTTTTCTTTAATAAGGCAGTGATGGGCTGGACTATTCGAGAGAATTCGGGGATAAACCTGCGGTAAAAGTTAGCGAAGCCTAACATGCTTTGCACACCTTTTACGGAGGATGGTGATGGCCATTTGAGAACTGCATCAACCTTCTTTGAATCCATACGCACTCCGCCAGGTGATAATATGAATCCCAAGAATTCAACTTCAGTCACGTTGAAAACACATTTTTCCAACTTAGCGAAAAGTTTGTGTTGACGCAATCTTTCGAGGACCATTTTCACGTGTTTCCGATGTTCAGATTCCGATGAAGAATAAACGAGGATGTCGTCAATGTAAACAACAACACATACATCTATGAGCTCTCTGAGGACATCGTTCATAAAATATTGAAAGGCGGCCGGAGCATTGCAAAGTCCGAAGGGCATGACCTGATATTCAAATAGCCCATACTTGGTGCGGAAGGCCGTCTTCCATTCATCGCCCTCTTTTACTCGTACCAAGTGGTAAGCTCCTCTAAGATCCAGCTTTGTATATATGCATGCTTTTCTGACTTGGTCCAGGAGTTCAGGGATCAAAGGTAACGGATATCTATTCTTAACGGTGATCTGGTTCAGGGAGCGATAATCGATACAAGTTCTAAGGTCTCCTTCCTTTTTTGGAACGAAGAACAAAGCTGAAGAAGCAGGGGACTTGGAAGGACGAATAAACCCATTTGCCAGGTATTGATCCAGGTATTGTCGAAGGTGAAGGTTCTCAGGCTCGGTGAGGGCATAAATTCTACTACAAGGAGGAGTAGATCCAGGTATCAGGTCTATCTGGCAGTCATAAGACCTATGAGGAGGTCGAGAGTTAGCCTGATCCTTCCGGAAAACATCTTGGTATTCTAGGTATTCGGGAGGTAACTGGGGAGTCTCTGAAGAAATTGCGGCCAGTGCAACACCAGGTGGAGGGTGACAAGTAGAGACACATTCTGGAAACTGGACCGTTCTTGCTCGCCAATCGATCAGAGGATTGTGTTTCTCTAACCAAGGTATTCCTAGAATAATCTGAAACTGAGGGGCCTTGATCACATCGAACACAATCTTCTCATGGTGTCCATCTTGACTTACTAGCGTCACCTCTTGAGTGGTATGCGTTACTGGCCCGGAGGCTATCTCCGTACCATCCACCGTAGTAATGACGTCCTTTACAGCCTTGGGACAAAGAGTTAGATTCATCCTCAAAACCATTTCATGATCCACATAATTGCCGATGGCACCGCTGTCGACGTAAGCTTCAATTGCATGTAATCGATCCGGATTATCAGGGCTAATGAGGACCATAGGTATCACGAAATGCGAGGTCACGGAACTGGTTTTCACGCTCGGCAAGAGGACCTCTATTCTTGTCGGGCGAGGTTGTTTCCCTGCTCAGAGTTTGTAACTTTGGTAACTGCAGCTCCTACTGCCTTCTTGGCAGGTTTCACCGGACAGTCTCGAAGAAAGTGCCCTGAGTTTCCGCAATATAGGCATAATTGCAACTGTTTCCTCCTTTCCCGCTCCCTTTGTGTTAGAGGACCTTTCAGACCCCCTATTTGCATGGGTTCCCCGGAGTCTACTCCTTTGGAAGGAGTTGGCGGTTTGGAAAATACTCGAGCATCAAACTTGGAACGATCGGCCTTCCTGTTCTGCAGCCTGTGATCTATTTGAACGACCAAGTCTATATAATCCGAACAGTCTTGTGGGGGATTCACTACTTGGGCTAAAACGTCTTTGAGCTCTCCACGTAGACCTCTATAAAACAGCGTAATCCTTTTGTCCTCAGGCCATTGAGTTTCCACTATTAGTCTATTGAAAGATGCAATATAAGCCAAAAGGTCTTGATTACCCTGTCGCAACGAAAGAAGCTCATTGTCCAAGGCCTGCCCCTGTGAATGTCTTGCGAACAGTTTTTCCATACTAAGCTGAAAGGCTTGAAAATCATGGAGAACCGGATCATCTTGATTAACTAGAGGGATCGACCAGTCTGCCGCATTGCCACTAAGGTACGAAAGTACAAAAGCTACTTTTGCTTGATCAGTTGGAAAGGCTGCTGGCCGGCATAAGAAGTGCAACCGGCACTGATTGATAAATACTGCAAACCTCTTTGGGTCACCAGAAAATCGTTCGGGCGGAGCCAGAGGTACATTCCCAGGTAGGTTGATCTGCACTGGATTCATAGAGGATGTTGAAGGAAGATTTGCCCCTGATGCGGGTAACGGGGTCTGTCCGGCTTGTGACTGTAGCACTTGTCTAGCAAGATTGTCTGTTCTCTCCTTGGAAATAATTAGTTCCCTTCTTAGAGCATTCGTTTCCTGACGAGCTGCATGCACTTCTGCCCTTAGTTCCCCAAGTAACCGGGCTAGGGGGTCAGTATCCGAGGTTTCCATAGCGCCTGGGCGAGAGTTTTGCGGTAGGCTTTGCGTTCTGTAACGCTCACCTGATTCTCGCAGAGGCGCCGGTCTTGACTGGGCGACTACCGTATCTTCAAAGGTGATGTGTAGCACCCGGTTGGCTCTTTGGGCTGGACCTCTGTGCACTGTATGCCTGACGTGTAGAGTAAGATGTCTGCAGATAGAAAATATGGGGTTAATGAACTGGGGTTATTGGGGTGTCCCTATCTCTTTCCTCTTCTCCTCTCCTGTAGACCCCCAAAGGTTAACGCTCTCACCTTAGGTAAGTGAATGCCGAGCTCTCCATCTGCCTCGGGGCAGGGTGCTGTAACCAGTTTCTTCACTGGATAGGTAGCGCAGGCCTCTTGACTTCAGAGGACTGCTGTCCGTCGTTTACTGCATGAACGGTAAGTTTCGAGTCATTCAAATGTCTTTAAAGTCTTTAGTAATGATGTCTCTTGTTTTGCAGGGTTCCGGCGATGGCGGATGACGGGCTGAAGTGAGTTGAAGATGGAGCCCGTGTGATGAATAGAAGCGCCTGGAAGCACGTAAGTAAGCGCTTGTTGCCTGCTTCACTATGCGCTCTAACTGTCTTTTTATTTTGCAGGTACGAGTTCGGAGCGGCTGCAGGGTGCCGGAATACCCACTGGATTAGATGTGGAAAGGAGTAATGGCACGTGAGTATTAAAGTTCCCCAATGTCTTTAAACGCACCTTGTTTTGTCTTTCAGATGCGGGATGCAGCGCCGAAGGCCTCCGGAGCGTGCGAAGAGTTGGTAAACTTTTGCCTTTCAGATGCCGGAATGCTAACCTGTTCTTTCTTGTCTTTATAGGTGTTGCTGAAGACTGGATTCAGGATGGTAAGCCTTTGCCTTTCAGATGCCGGAATGCTAACCTGTTCTTTCTTGTCTTTATAGGTGTTGCTGAAGACTGGATTCAGGATGGTAAGCCTTTTTCCTTAGGCCCAGGACCGGATGCAGAAGACACGATGAGCGTTCTGCTGCAGAGGTTGCAGAATAACGCAAAGCAAGATTCATCCACCGGGTGTGGTTTAAATAGCCTCCTGTAGTGCTTAGGTGTCTCCTTCCACAGCCACGCCTAAGTAAGAAAAGAGTTCCTGGTAAGAAAAGAGTTCCTGCCTTCCAGAAGAGTTCCAGTGTTCTGAATCTAGGGAGTGGCTCCAGCCCCACCCAACAGGAAAAGTAGTTCCAAACAGAAGAGGATCAGAGGCTCAACTGGCAGGCAAGTAAGCAGCATGGTCTGCTGAAGGTAAGTCCACCCAAGCATTATGAGCCCGGCGCTTCCAGCGCTGGGACTGGGCATATTTATGAGCCTGGTGCCACTGGCGCCAGGACTGGGTCCAAAAGGTCCCAATTGGGACTGGTTGGCACTCGGAACCTGGGTTATGGATCTGCTTCCAAGGGAGTTGGGAAAACCCTGACCTTTTGGAAGCAGAGATCATGACAGTACCCCCCCTCAAGGCCCCTCCCAAACCGGGCTTCTCCGGGGGTTTTGGCTTGTCAGGAAATGTTCGGTGAAATCTTTTGATTAGGCGAGGAGCGTGGACATATTCAGCAGGTTCCCAGGATCTCTCTTGGGGGCCGTAGCCTTTCCAGTCAATTAGGTAGAATAGTTTAGATTTGGAGATCTTGGAGTCCAGAATGCTTTTGACTTCAAACTCGAGTTCTCCATCCACTAGGATAGGTTTTGGAGATTTGGTTAGTCGGGTTTGAGGTTGCACGGGTTTTAATAGAGAGACGTGGAAGACCGGATGTATCTTCATGTGCGGGGGCAAGTCCAACTTGACCGCTACTGGGTTTACTATGGTAGTGATGGAATAGGGACCAAGGTATCTTGGGTTGAATGTGCGTGGCCCTTTTAGAGATAGATATTTGGTGGATAACCAGACTTGATCCCCTACTTGATAGTGAGGGGCTTCCTTCCGATGTTGATCTGCTCCTTTCTTGTATTGTTCTTTAGCCCTTTGAAGGTGAGAAACAGCTTCCTTAAAGGCTTGGGTGATTGTAGAATGCAGGTAGTCTACTGCTGGTGTTTCAAGATCTTGGAGGGGATCCAACTCCGAGGTTCGAGGGTGACTGCCGTACAAAAGAAAAAACGGGGTTTTCCCAGTTCCCGAATGGACAGAGTTATTGTAGGCATACTCGGCTATCCAAAGGATATCTTTCCAAGTTTTTTCAGTTTGTTGCAGCATGCAGCGTAAATACTGTTCCAGAGTTTGATTGGTCCTCTCGGTTTGTCCGTCGGTCTGAGGGTGGTGACTGGTCGATAGTCTCACATCAATTTGAGCCGACCGACAGCAACTTCGCCAAAAATGAGAAATAAATTGACTACCTCGATCCGAAATTAGAACCGAAGGAAAACCGTGCAGTCGGACGATGTTTTCGAGAAATTCTCGGGCCAGAGTTGCTGCTGTTGGCAAGCCTTTGAGCGGAATGAAATGCGCCATCTTGGAGAATAAGTCCACGATTACTAGAATCGTATTGTATCCGGAGCATGGAGGTAGATCGGTGATGAAGTCCATAGAAAGCGTATGCCAAGGGCGAGGTGGGATGTCAATAGGGTGTAAGAGGCCTGCTGGTCTTTCCTTTTGACTCTTGTTTTGGGCGCATACTCCACAGGACATTATAAAGTCTCTGATATCTTTTTTCCAAGACGGCCACCAGAAGTAGCGCTTGATCTTTTCTGAGGTCTTGGCTATACCGGGATGACCTTCCATTAAAGAGTCGTGATAACAAGAGATTACTTTTTTCTGTAAATCTGTGCTGGGTAGGTATAATCGTTCTTGGAAATACAATAAGTTGTCCTTTACTGCAAAGTCCATTCCCTGCAGATGCCAATTCTGTATGTCTGCTGGAGTTACAAGTTGCCTGGCTTTATCCTTAACTTCCTCTATGGATTCTGTGGCGATTACACCCAGAATTCTTTGTTCGGGAATGATTGGTACAGGTTTAGGGTTGACCAAGTGTTCTTCCACTCCCATCCGAGAAAGGGCATCGGCTTTACCGTTCTTTGTACCAGGTTGATAGGTAATTATGAAGTCAAACTCGGCAAAGAATAATGCCCAACGGAGTTGTCTAGAGGATTGGGCTTTTGCGGTCTTCAAATATTGCAGGTTTCGGTGATCCGTAATCACAGTAACGGTGTGTCGGGCCCCCAGCAGATAATGCCGCCAAGCCTTAAAGGCAGACTTGATAGCCAGAAGTTCCTTGTCAGTAATCGTGTAATTGATTTCAGGAGGCGAGAATTTGCGGGACCAAAATGCCACGGGATGCAACTGATTGGTTACCGGGTCCTTTTGTGATAGAACTGCCCCCATGGCAAGGCTTGAAGCATCAGTTTCCACGATGTAGGGGAGTTCGGGGCGAGGGTGTTTTAAGATTGGTGCAGAGATAAATTTAGTCTTCAAATCCTGGAAAGCTTGTTCCGGCTCGGTAGACCATTCAAAACGTTTGTTTTTCTTTAATAAGGCAGTGATGGGCTGGACTATTCGAGAGAATTCGGGGATAAACCTGCGGTAAAAGTTAGCGAAGCCTAACATGCTTTGCACACCTTTTACGGAGGATGGTGATGGCCATTTGAGAACTGCATCAACCTTCTTTGAATCCATACGCACTCCGCCAGGTGATAATATGAATCCCAAGAATTCAACTTCAGTCACGTTGAAAACACATTTTTCCAACTTAGCGAAAAGTTTGTGTTGACGCAATCTTTCGAGGACCATTTTCACGTGTTTCCGATGTTCAGATTCCGATGAAGAATAAACGAGGATGTCGTCAATGTAAACAACAACACATACATCTATGAGCTCTCTGAGGACATCGTTCATAAAATATTGAAAGGCGGCCGGAGCATTGCAAAGTCCGAAGGGCATGACCTGATATTCAAATAGCCCATACTTGGTGCGGAAGGCCGTCTTCCATTCATCGCCCTCTTTTACTCGTACCAAGTGGTAAGCTCCTCTAAGATCCAGCTTTGTATATATGCATGCTTTTCTGACTTGGTCCAGGAGTTCAGGGATCAAAGGTAACGGATATCTATTCTTAACGGTGATCTGGTTCAGGGAGCGATAATCGATACAAGTTCTAAGGTCTCCTTCCTTTTTTGGAACGAAGAACAAAGCTGAAGAAGCAGGGGACTTGGAAGGACGAATAAACCCATTTGCCAGGTATTGATCCAGGTATTGTCGAAGGTGAAGGTTCTCAGGCTCGGTGAGGGCATAAATTCTACTACAAGGAGGAGTAGATCCAGGTATCAGGTCTATCTGGCAGTCATAAGACCTATGAGGAGGTAGAGAGTTAGCCTGATCCTTCCGGAAAACATCTTGGTATTCTAGGTATTCGGGAGGTAACTGGGGAGTCTCTGAAGAAATTGCGGCCAGTGCAACACCAGGTGGAGGGTGACAAGTAGAGACACATTCTGGAAACTGGACCGTTCTTGCTCGCCAATCGATCAGAGGATTGTGTTTCTCTAACCAAGGTATTCCTAGAATAATCTGAAACTGAGGGGCCTTGATCACATCGAACACAATCTTCTCATGGTGTCCATCTTGACTTACTAGCGTCACCTCTTGAGTGGTATGCGTTACTGGCCCGGAGGCTATCTCCGTACCATCCACCGTAGTAATGACGTCCTTTACAGCCTTGGGACAAAGAGTTAGATTCATCCTCAAAACCATTTCATGATCCACATAATTGCCGATGGCACCGCTGTCGACGTAAGCTTCAATTGCATGTAATCGATCCGGATTATCAGGGCTAATGAGGACCATAGGTATCACGAAATGCGAGGTCACGGAACTGGTTTTCACGCTCGGCAAGAGGACCTCTATTCTTGTCGGGCGAGGTTGTTTCCCTGCTCAGAGTTTGTAACTTTGGTAACTGCAGCTCCTACTGCCTTCTTGGCAGGTTTCACCGGACAGTCTCGAAGAAAGTGCCCTGAGTTTCCGCAATATAGGCATAATTGCAACTGTTTCCTCCTTTCCCGCTCCCTTTGTGTTAGAGGACCTTTCAGACCCCCTATTTGCATGGGTTCCCCGGAGTCTACTCCTTTGGAAGGAGTTGGCGGTTTGGAAAATACTCGAGCATCAAACTTGGAACGATCGGCCTTCCTGTTCTGCAGCCTGTGATCTATTTGAACGACCAAGTCTATATAATCCGAACAGTCTTGTGGGGGATTCACTACTTGGGCTAAAACGTCTTTGAGCTCTCCACGTAGACCTCTATAAAACAGCGTAATCCTTTTGTCCTCAGGCCATTGAGTTTCCACTATTAGTCTATTGAAAGATGCAATATAAGCCAAAAGGTCTTGATTACCCTGTCGCAACGAAAGAAGCTCATTGTCCAAGGCCTGCCCCTGTGAATGTCTTGCGAACAGTTTTTCCATACTAAGCTGAAAGGCTTGAAAATCATGGAGAACCGGATCATCTTGATTAACTAGAGGGATCGACCAGTCTGCCGCATTGCCACTAAGGTACGAAAGTACAAAAGCTACTTTTGCTTGATCAGTTGGAAAGGCTGCTGGCCGGCATAAGAAGTGCAACCGGCACTGATTGATAAATACTGCAAACCTCTTTGGGTCACCAGAAAATCGTTCGGGCGGAGCCAGAGGTACATTCCCAGGTAGGTTGATCTGCACTGGATTCATAGAGGATGTTGAAGGAAGATTTGCCCCTGATGCGGGTAACGGGGTCTGTCCGGCTTGTGACTGTAGCACTTGTCTAGCAAGATTGTCTGTTCTCTCCTTGGAAATAATTAGTTCCCTTCTTAGAGCATTCGTTTCCTGACGAGCTGCATGCACTTCTGCCCTTAGTTCCCCAAGTAACCGGGCTAGGGGGTCAGTATCCGAGGTTTCCATAGCGCCTGGGCGAGAGTTTTGCGGTAGGCTTTGCGTTCTGTAACGCTCACCTGATTCTCGCAGAGGCGCCGGTCTTGACTGGGCGACTACCGTATCTTCAAAGGTGATGTGTAGCACCCGGTTGGCTCTTTGGGCTGGACCTCTGTGCACTGTATGCCTGACGTGTAGAGTAAGATGTCTGCAGATAGAAAATATGGGGTTAATGAACTGGGGTTATTGGGGTGTCCCTATCTCTTTCCTCTTCTCCTCTCCTGTAGACCCCCAAAGGTTAACGCTCTCACCTTAGGTAAGTGAATGCCGAGCTCTCCATCTGCCTCGGGGCAGGGTGCTGTAACCAGTTTCTTCACTGGATAGGTAGCGCAGGCCTCTTGACTTCAGAGGACTGCTGTCCGTCGTTTACTGCACGAACGGTAAGTTTCGAGTCATTCAAATGTCTTTAAAGTCTTTAGTAATGATGTCTCTTGTTTTGCAGGGTTCCGGCGATGGCGGATGACGGGCTGAAGTGAGTTGAAGATGGAGCCCGTGTGATGAATAGAAGCGCCTGGAAGCACGTAAGTAAGCGCTTGTTGCCTGCTTCACTATGCGCTCTAACTGTCTTTTTATTTTGCAGGTACGAGTTCGGAGCGGCTGCAGGGTGCCGGAATACCCACTGGATTAGATGTGGAAAGGAGTAATGGCACGTGAGTATTAAAGTTCCCCAATGTCTTTAAACGCACCTTGTTTTGTCTTTCAGATGCGGGATGCAGCGCCGAAGGCCTCCGGAGCGTGCGAAGAGTTGGTAAACTTTTGCCTTTCAGATGCCGGAATGCTAACCTGTTCTTTCTTGTCTTTATAGGTGTTGCTGAAGACTGGATTCAGGATGGTAAGCCTTTGCCTTTCAGATGCCGGAATGCTAACCTGTTCTTTCTTGTCTTTATAGGTGTTGCTGAAGACTGGATTCAGGATGGTAAGCCTTTTTCCTTAGGCCCAGGACCGGATGCAGAAGACACGATGAGCGTTCTGCTGCAGAGGTTGCAGAATAACGCAAAGCAAGATTCATCCACCGGGTGTGGTTTAAATAGCCTCCTGTAGTGCTTAGGTGTCTCCTTCCACAGCCACGCCTAAGTAAGAAAAGAGTTCCTGGTAAGAAAAGAGTTCCTGCCTTCCAGAAGAGTTCCAGTGTTCTGAATCTAGGGAGTGGCTCCAGCCCCACCCAACAGGAAAAGTAGTTCCAAACAGAAGAGGATCAGAGGCTCAACTGGCAGGCAAGTAAGCAGCATGGTCTGCTGAAGGTAAGTCCACCCAAGCATTATGAGCCCGGCGCTTCCAGCGCTGGGACTGGGCATATTTATGAGCCTGGTGCCACTGGCGCCAGGACTGGGTCCAAAAGGTCCCAATTGGGACTGGTTGGCACTCGGAACCTGGGTTATGGATCTGCTTCCAAGGGAGTTGGGAAAACCCTGACCTTTTGGAAGCAGAGATCATGACAGCAGCAACACTCCTCCCTTCTCTGCCTTTCCTTTCTTCTCTGCTGATGACGTTTCAAGACAAGTCTGATCTATGAAAACATCTTCTAACCAGGTTCCCTGTTCTTCCTAAACCACCAAGGACCACATTGACACCCTCACCCCAGCCCTGGCTAACTTCTGCAACCATTCTTTCACCTCTGTGACCTCCCCCCTGAAGCACTCCATTGTGCACCCCCTTCTCAAGAAACCCTCAGCCTACCCCTTCCATCCAGCTAACTATCGCCAAATCTCTTTTATTATTTTCCTGGGCAAACTCCTAGAGAAGCTGGCCATCTTCCAGCTTAATCTTCACACGGAATCTGTTAGTTGTCTCCATGACCATCAGTCTGGCTTTAGAGCAGCCAGAAGCATGGAAACTGCTCTCCTGAACATCCGTGAAGACCTGCTCTCTAACCTTGATTCAAATCTTCCCTCTGTCCTCATCCTACTTGATCTCTCTTCTGCCTTTGACACGGTCAACCATGCTATCCTGCTCAACCGGCTCTGTGATAACCTGGATATCACTGATCAGGCTCTGGCCTGGCTGACTTCTTTCCTCTCGGACTGACCCTCCCAGGCCAAACTTGGGTCCTTCCTCTCCTCTCTCTCTCCACCTGCGGTGTTCCCCAGGGGTCTGACATTTATCCCTGGCTGTTCAACCAATACCTGGCACCTCTTGCCCACCGCATTGCCGCTCGGTGCCCCAAATTCCAGCGCTATTCAGATAACACCTAGCTCGCCTTCAGGTTCTCTTCTGCCACTTCTTCTCCCTCTCTCATCCTGGATTGTCTGTCTGCAATCCAGGAGTGATGTGCCGCCAGTGATCTCTGCCTGAATGCAAACAAGACGAGATCCTCCTCATCGGCACACATGCACCCCTCTTTCCTGCCACTCTCTGGCCGGCCTCCCTTGGCCCTCCTCCTACTCCCACCTTGGAGGCTAAGAACATCTGGGTTATCTTTGACTCCTCTCTCTCCTTCTATCCTCATATTTCCGACGTCTCTAAGAAGTCGAACTACCAACTGCACCTACTCAGAGATATTTCTCTTTTCCTCTTCTTCCCCAGAAGCTCAATGTATCTCGAGCTCTGGTTCTTTCTAGACTTGACTACTGTAACACCCTCCTTTCAAATCTGCCTGCCTCTACTCTCCATTCCCTGCAACTCATCCAGAACAGGACTATGAGACTTGTCCTTGTCCTCATGCCCAGGGATCGTATCTCTCCAGCACTGACATCTCTCCATTGGCTCCCAGTGGCTGCAAGGATCAAGTTCAAGACCCTTTGCATTGTCCACAAAGCCTACTGGGGCCTGGGACCAGAATATCTCCAGCTTTCTCTTCTGAAGTATCTTCCTACTCAAGCACTTCGCTCCTCCACCTCCAACTCCTTGAGGGTCAGATGCTTTTCCAAGCAACGAGTGGGGGCAGATCTCTCTCTTCGGCTGGTGCCTCCATCTGGAACAGCCTCCCTGCCTCTCTGAAGCTTGACCAGAACCATCTCCGGTTCCGAAAGCAGCTCAAGACTTTTCTCTTAAATTCTGCCTTTTCTCTTCCACAACCTTGCTGATCTCCTGTCTGATACTGCACTGGTTACCTGGCTACCCTCTGTACCGCGGGCCCAGGTTCCTGCCCTCCCAGTTGCACACCTGCACTGTCCCCTGGCACCCAGCACTTGGGGCGTTATTTGCAACCCTACAACCCCCCATAACCTGCACTTATCTATAACCTATTTGTTCTGCACTTAACCCTTGCACTGTCACCTGCTGGCCGCACTTCCTGTTTTCAATGTTTGATCCTATGTCTTGCACTTGCCCTCTTCCCCCTCCCCTGGCACTTCTTCCCTTCCCTCTCCCGAGCAATTGCACGTTCTCGCTGTCACTGAGCCTTCTAAGATCATTGTCTTGTTCCCTCTTGATACCCTCCCTTGCCTTGTTGCGCTTTGAAACACTTGTATATAGGTGCGATATAAATAAAATATCATATCATCTAGCCAGCCTTATCAGTCCCGTCTTCATCTATAGAGGCATTATACCTAGTTCCCCACCCTTCCAGAGGAGTTCATAGACTCAAAATGGCACCTTTAAGAGATGGAGAAAGTTATTCAGACTTGATTCTCCTTTCCTTTTGCAAGATGCAAAGAGCAAAGTGGGATGTTGACATCAACAAATGGTGCAGGGAACATCACTGCCTTAATTGGGTCCACCCTAGATATACACTTCAAATCAGATGCAAGTCTCAATACCTTGATGTTTGTGGAGCATCTTTAGCTGGCGATATGGTTGAGATTGGGATGTGTTGGTTCCCAGCACCCTTTTGTGAACAGCATCTTTTTTCCAGTAACGGTTCCTGGGATCCCAATTTGACCAGGTATTAAAGCTTGTCTATGAAATCTCGGGTTTGTTGGTGTGAGCAGATGTATCTGGATCATTTTTGGGCATCTGGAGTTTAAATCTGTGAATGTTAATGCAGTTTGGCATTCTCACACCGGACATTAACCTTTAAAGGTCTGAGATTTCTACTCATCATGATTTAGTAGACAATTTTCTGATTGGTGAATATCCTTTGATGTGTCATTTTCTGAAAGATAAGTGTTTGGCTACCTCACCTACCTAATTACAACAATATGTAGGAAGCAAAGCTTATTTTCTTGTTTAGTTACCAGCCAGAAGATTCAGGTCTGTCTTCACCAGCACTTAATGTCAGGTTGCTCATGCTAATATCTTTTAAAGTGTTGGACGTGCAAGCTCATGATTGCCCTTGGTTGTATCCTTTCACATTTTTCTTGGCACTAACTCTGGTTGCAAAGAGATTACTTTTCTGTACTTTTGCTTAACTATGTGTTGTGCATTCTTTGCAATTGTAAGAGGTGTGCAATAGTGGCTTCGGGAAGGATTTCCTCAAATGATCATTTGTAGTCTTTTGAGAAGACTTAACATTAAGTTTGCTCTCCTACTTAAGCCAGGTGGGTTAAGTTGGTTATGGTCCAGTTGGATCATATTCTTCCAGGTGTGCTGTGGCATCCAAGATGTTTTGGTTTGGAGCCGGGTTAGAGGATGCCCAAATCAGCAGATTGATCTGATGCTTTAGTTTGTCATACTTTCTATAACTAACCTATAGTGTTTGCTTCAACCATGGTGATTTATCAGCTTTGAAGATGCACAGTTTGAAGCTTATGTCTCATGCCATTGAACTATGATTATTGCTGGCAGAATATGCCAGAAAGTTGTGATTATATTCATAACATAACACAAGTCAAGTATTATCACTCCTTCCCAATTTGTGCTTCATTGTTTTTTGTAGCCATTCTGGATCTTTGCAGAAGTTTTTCCTTTTAGTTTTGATGTGTCCGGTAGAATCTTGAAATGGATCTTTTGTATATTTGTCTATTTTGCTCTTTTTTCTGAGAATGCAGACATATTTTGGTTGATGGTTGCTGCTGTGGGGAATTTTGGCTCTGAGTGCTATTTACCGGGAGTAAACTGAAAACATGGAGGTTGCTTTGGTGTAGAGCAAGAGAGAGAGAGGGGCATTGCTTAAAAGAGTTTGTTTTATGACAGATTTCTGGTTCTTACTCACTAATATGACAAAAAAGAGAGCACTTGCGTGATAGGAATAATCACCTAAGCACCCAAGAGCCATTTTTCAACAAAGTAGACGAGAACTCCACAAACCATAACCGTTTCTAAGGCCATTGTGTCCTGAGACAGGTTTGTCGATGCCAAGGACATACAGAGAAATACCCCTGTTGAAATTTGCGAAATGTTAAAGTGCTAAGACCCAAGCATCTCAAGTATGATTACTAGGGCCCCAGACACTTATTTTGCCTCTATGAAGCTTAACAATAACTCAATTTCAAAGCCATGTGTAGAGAAAATACATCTGCAATTTTAAAATGTTCTTCTTTCTTTCCAATGGTAAAGTCAGACAATTAATGTCAAGAGAAACATAATGCATTCAGTAAGGTGGAAAGGAAACATCATTTGAAGTTCCATGACTTTAAATAACCCTGTATTCTGTTCAGCTTGAGACTGTGTTGATTTCATGCAAACGGGGGTTCGGCTTGGAGTAGGGAGCCACACAAAAGAATTGTGTCATAAGACCCAGATCACAATACGCTGCTTTGTCCACGGTAAGAATCACCTGCCTATTCTTGTTCAAACTGGTTTTCCAGGCTCTGGTCATGAGATGTTTGTTCATCTTAGAATTGTGAGATATTTAAGCTCATATTAATCAGTATTTATAGAGAAGAGCTTATCTGCAATGTGCCACAAGTGATATCTGGTGGCCTGAAAGTGGCATTCATTTAGCAGGCATTTCCTGTCAAGCCAAATAAAGCATTCTATGTGTTGCAATTCAATCGAAAAAATAATAGATCACAATCTACAATCTTATAGTGGAAGGGCATTGAGCCTCGCTGCCGTGGCCTGGCCTCCACATCTATGCGGTGGAATATTCAGGGAATGTTCACCGTGCAACAAGACATGGTCACCTGGAATGCTCTGCCAATCCATGATGCTCCGCTAGCAAGGGATGCGCTGTGCAACTACTGCTGGTCCCACCTCTACTTTGGCAGGCCTGGCCATTAACCCCGGGCTGCTCGGGATACGCATCCTGGATCTAAAGACTGTGCAAGTCTCTGGTGCCGTCTTCCTATTATCCCCACGTAACCCCTGGCATAGAAGGCCTGAGTGAAGAGACCCTTAGGTAGCACCCCAGCTGCTCCAAGTGCTCGGCTGCTTCTAACATTAGCGGCCCGGCTAGAACTCATCGTTTGGGGGCCCCTGCTACTGCCATAGGTTCCAGGCTGCTACTGATATACGCATCCTGGCTAGGACTCCAATGCCTGGGGACCCCATGCCATCAGGATAACCCCAGTCTTTCCCTGGCAGACACAGCCCGGCTGAAGACTTCGGGCCCCCTTCCCTACTGCAGCTGTGGCCGAGGGATTTGAAAACAAGCACATATCCAACTTCATGGCAGTGTGGAACGTCCAGGCAGCATTGGTCAGGCTGCTGGCCAAGTAAGAAACAGTGTACATAGTTTAATTATAAAGTGCACTTCATAGACTGTGACTATAGTTTTAAAGACTTATTCAAAATTAGCTCCAGAATCTCTTTGTTATCTGGGCTTCAATTATTCGGCTTACCAAGGCTCTAGGGTAGTTATTGAGCCTCTGCTACAAAAGGCAAAATTGTTGGAAGCACAGATTGTTAGCATTGATAGAAAGTTTGGAAACTTTTCTCTCAAACTAGCAGTGATGTTTTTTTTGGGCAAAGTCGTCCCAAAACTGATCTATGGCCTAGAACTAAAGTCTGATGAAGTATGTAACCTTCCCAACAGAATTGAGGGCCGTATTTGGAGAAGAATACTGGGGGTCTTGAATGCGGTACCCATCTCGGCTTTCCGCTTTGAATTGGGGATTGTCTCCTTGTGGGCTTGTCTTTCCCTTTATTCCAAAATCAAGGCTCCAATTCTGAACACCCTGCACCATCTAATGGGGAGAAATTTGAACTTCTTTCAGGCACTTAGCTCTATAAGGGACAGATCAGAACGGGTCCTGGATGAGATTGGTGTGACTCTGGAGACTTTATTTGAGAATCCTATGAAGGCCAAACAAGCCTTATTTGACTTTGATTGGACTCAGTCCATCGAGGATTTCCATTCTTACCCCTCCTTGAACCATTTGAAGCATGAGCACAGATGTAGTGGCTCTTTAACGAAGATTCTGCTCCAATTCCCTAACAGATTCTATAGAGGCACTCTACTCAGGGCATGGTGGAATGTGCTCCCCATCAGGGAAATTCAAGCAAGGAGGTTACTAATTCCGGTGGAAGCAGCGTACTGGAGGTTTTGTAATAAGAAACTGGAGACCTTCAGGCACTTAGTTCTTGAGTGTGTGCCACTAGAGAGCCTAAGAGCAACATTTCTTGTGCCCCTGAATGTGAACTTCATAATTTATAAGGAAGAGTGGGTATGGAAGCATTGCCCTTACATTCATAACATTCATGAGGGATTGGCCCTCTCAGGTTCCATTCAAAGTATGAACTTGTAGAGCCGAAGCATCAAATTATGTTTGCTGAAAATGTGTCTGCTCATTGATTCTATTGGCCATGGCTCATGATTCATGCGATGCTAATGTATTTTACTCTAAAGATTTAGTTTTTGCTTGACTTTTTTTGTATATGTCTCAGTGTTCTAAGTTTTTCCCCCCACTTTTCTTACCACCACATGTAAATAATTCTGATTTTACTAGTTATGCTTATTTTGTACTAATGTATGTTTTGATTTATTTATGTTTTTATTTGCTCTTCTTGTTTTTTTTAAAGGTTTAATCAAACCAATTGCAATTATAAAAATAATTAAAAAATATTTATTACCTTTTCAATATGTTTTATACAGATGCTGAGTTAGGTATAGTGCGTTTTAATATTAGCGTTTACATAAAATAAGAAAACTGCTGGTGTACCGAGACACTTCATACATAGAACATCCTCTTGTTACTAAAGAGGCTGCACACCAGCCTCCCAGTTGTCTGTCTATTCTAGTGTCGCCTTGTACATATTTAACCTAGTGTTTGTTTTCTATTGGGGGTTTTGTTATTTTCCGTTTTTACCACTTTCCCCCACTTACCTACCCTTTTTTCAATGCGGCACATCCAGGCTGATCTCCAAACTCAGGGAGAGTAGGGATGCTGGAGGCAGGTATGGGGCAGGTAAAGGCATGTGGGCTTCATCACGAGTTGGAGGTGCGGTAAAAATGCTGCGGAAATACCGTTAGCGTCGCATTACCAAACTGCCCAACTACAAGTTTGTGGGAAAGTTGGAGGATTCACTTCTAGGCATGAGCTGGAGGTAAATCCGCTGACTTTCCCCCCAATTTCGGTGCAATTACTGTGGCGCAATTAACACACCACAGTAATTGCGCCGAAAATGACACATTGGGCCTCATTACGACCCTGGCGCTAAGGGGTCTGCGCCAGCGTTAGCTGCGCGGACCCCTTACCGCCAACTACGAGTTCCCGGAGCGCCATGGTCATTTTTCCGCCCGCTTTTTGCGGGCGGAAAAATCCATGGCGCTCTGGGACCTTGGTGTTAATTACGCCACCGTACTTTACGGTGGCGTAATTAACTCCTTCCCCACTCCCATTGAGCCCTATGGGGCCGAAATGGGAATGGGGAAGGGTAAATGGGTCAATGGGGACTTACCGCCCCGCCGACCTCGGAATGGGGCGGTAAGTCCGCCATCCGCCATGGCGTAAAGGGACTTTGCGCCATGGCCGGAAAGTCCGTCGATGGCGGAAAAAATCCGCCAGGGTCGTAATGAGGGCCATTGGGTCCTACTGACTCAAAATCAATGGGGACTTACGCTGCCACCGCCACTTGTAATCTGGCGGTAATACGCTGGACCAAGTAGCGGGAACGGTAACTGCGTTGGGCAGTAGAATGCCGCCCAACTTTCGATGAGGCCCTTGATAGAATCAAGGCTTTCCGTCAGTGTTCTACTTGGAATAATCAGAACTCTGAAGCTCTTGCTTCTTTTGTTCACTCAGCCTTCTCTCCAAAGCATGCTCACAGTTACATATCCCTGCTCAAAACTGCCCAAGAGCCCCCTCTGCCCCCGCTTCTGAGACCCCCAGGATACACACAAGAAGCCGCTCTGCAATGTTTGACTCATTGACTGCAATGCAGGCTTTGCCATCATCCAACTCCGTTTGACACCAACCTTTAGTGAGCACGGTTTCGATTGACAGCGATTTCACCTTTGAGTGCTGGAGCCATGGAAATCGCTTTGCAGCCAGCAGCTGACACCTTAGCGGTGGCTGCCTGGCATCCGGGAGCCTCGGTGTCATCCTCCCTTTCATCAAAGCTGGATCATTTAATTCTTCCGTGGTTTGCTGGCTCGGTTTCATTTGTCAGGCAAATAGAGCAAACGGCTTTCAGATGCAATTTTCAGTCCCGTTTGAGTGGTTCTCTCTCTGCTACTTTGATGAAATGGACAGCACATCTCCTGGGTTGTCTTTAAATCGGGCGCAGTGGCATTTGTATCAGCGCTCCTTTTACAACTTTGTATTGAATCCCCTGCTCGGTTTTAATGGAGTATATGAACATTATGAAGTGTATGAAAAGAAGTAGTGGAACTATGTTCCCTGCTGGCCTGCCCCCCAACCCCTCGCTCACCGCAAACACCAGCGCTACGCCTTATCCCAGCGGCAATCCAAACCCCCAAACCAACACACCTGCTGTTTTAGAGAATGTTCTGTGCAGTGCACACTTTTCAACTTCTTCTTACACTTTTATTTTAAAACTAAACCATTCCAGAATGTTTTATTTCTAAAATACAAGGTGGGACAGTATTTTTTATTTTTTTTTAAAGTAGAGAAACAATGCTCTCAACCGCTCCTGCCCACTTCCCCTGGCGAATATTGAAACACCCGGAAGTCAAAACGCTCAATGTACATTTGTGTGTGGTTTTAGAGACCCCAAATAAATTGTTTGTTACAACAGAAAATTGTAAAAAATAAATTTCAATGACATTTTAAAGACATATTGACAATTAAGGCCCTCCTAAATAGTGCATAAACAAAATGCACAATATCAGGGCAGAGCTTGCCTCACTGAGACCCATTATGCCTTGATCACTACTGCTGCCGCTCAATCCTGGAATGCAGCAGGTCCTGTTAGGACGATTCCTCCTAGCCCTGTGTCCGGAACATATACTAATCTAGGCAAAGTGGGTGTACCGCAAGCCAGCACACACCGGTTCCTCCTAGTCCCTGGCTTATTCCTTTCGCCCTAACACTGCCTCTGGTGGCTGGGCCATTCCTTTCTCTTGCACACCATTATTATCTAGGGTCAAGCAGGCAAGATCACTCATAGCCACATTAGCAGTCTGAAATTATAGAGACAATTCAATGGATTGCATTCTTTCACAGATTTCCCATCTTGATAGATCATTCCCTCAGAGTCTTGAGCTTAGAAATAAGGGGTGTAGTCTGGATCAATGTCATCCTCTCAACCTCTGCATGCCTCGACCGTGCCACTCCCTGACTCCAGATGTGACGTCGGCGATCACATGTATAGAGTGACCTATGCCCCCATACCTCAGTTCCTCTTTTCTGTGTGCCCAGCACTTTGTTTCTGAACACTGCTTGGAATTGTCTAATTGTTTCCGCATCAGTATGTCTAGGCCCAAACCTTCAGGTTTCAAACGTAGTCGGACTGCAGCTCGATGATGCCTATAACAGACCCACACAGCATATGTGTAAGGTGTCTAGGGTTGGAACATGAACTCGAGCAATGCAGTTCCTGTCAGTCGATGAACGCAAAGGCTATGAAGGAACGCTCAGCCAAGCTGCTTGGTATGCAGAGACCAATACGAAGTCGCTGGTCAGGGTGGCCACTGAAATATCGGGCAGTGTCAAAGAGGGGTCCACTCCTGAAAAGAAAGACGGTGAAGGCAGGTGGCATAAGAGATCAAAGAAAATAAATCACATTTGGGCAGTGAATTTCAGATTTCTTCCTCTGCATGCTCCCACAAAAAAGCAGCGCTGGATCAGGTGCGACTCCAATTCTTGGAGGAGAGGGGTAAGTCTTACACCCCCAAGGGGGCACCTAGTGAGGAATGGGAGGAGTTCAGATGCTGCAGCTTTTTGATAAGGCTGCAGCAGGTATGGCTTTGACCTTAATGCTATCAGCGGCACTGACGCTGACAATGCCCATGACCTCCGTGGGTCTAAGGTGGTGAAAAAGGTCATATGTTCTCTAGCTCGACCGTGACCAAGTTGAAGACCACTTTGGCAGCAGAAGCATCGAGTGCTCAGGCTGGGTTGCGCCTGTCGACATCAGTTCTGAAGGATGAGGCTACGCGCTGAGTCCACGGTGGATTTCTTTGTGTCCATGTGAACCAGATTTGACGACTCAGGGTTATTCCATCCCCTTTGGGATGGAGCCCTTGGCAGGCGCGATGGCTGAACTATGTACTCGACTTTATGTCTGCTAAGCTACGCACAGGGAGATGGCTTCAGACTTGCAAGACGTGAGAGAACTAGATAAGTCCTCCGATGTCAAAATGCTATAGGAGTCGGCCTAAAATTGCCCAGTATCACAAAGTGGCAAATAAAGTTATCCTTGCTCTCAGCATAGACAGCCTGGCCAGGCTGTTACAGCAATATGAAATGATGGGCATACTAGAAAAAGGACCACAAGCAGAAAGAGGCATGCCCTTCAATGCGACAATAGCTGACCCAACTACAACGCTAATGCAACATCTGTGCTCGAGGCTGGCAGTCGACGGTGGCCTTAGAAAGAAATATGAGCTGCCGAGAGGCAATCTTCTTTTTCTTACGGCGCACCTGACCCCCAAAGGACTGGTGGTCCAGGCCGTAACCTAGAATTCAAGGCCATCAACATCAAACCTACCTACAGACATGGAGTGGAAGAAAACAGATGCTCTTGTGGAAATAACTGTTCATTTGGTGGCTATCACGTCAACAAGATGTATGAGTAAACTGCAAGCACTTTGGTGCAAACCACCATTCCTTAGGCTCTTGAAGGAGAACGCACCTCTGAAGGTCCATCCCAAGGGCCTACTGAAAGTGGTGCTGGAGTTTCATATTTCACAGGGTGTGGAGTTACCTGTTTTCTTTCCACCACCTCATCCATCTAAGGAAGAGGAGGGTTCCATAGACTGACCCCAAGAGGACATAAAGTTTCTACCTGGTAAGGACAGCTGCTTTCTGGGGCTATGACAAACTGTTCATTGTGTTCTTTCAGTTGAGCTTGGGGCAGGCATTGACAAAACAGACAATCTTGCGTTGGATCGTACTGTGCATTTCAGTATGTTGCAAAAAAGCAGGGAAGGCAGTGTCATTGAGCTGACTGGCTGACTCTACCAGGGACGTAGTAGCTACGGAAATCTGTCAGGCTTCAACCTGGTACTCTCTGTGCACCTTCTCTCGGCACAGCAGTTTGGAGATGCCCTCTTCGGCAGAGCACTGTTGCAGAGTTCCTTGGTGTAAGCTTCCATCCCGCCGCCTGTTGTGAGTACTGTTTTGGGAGTCTATCAAGATGGGGAATCTGTGGGAGAATGCAATCGATCGAAGGAGAAATTACTTCCCATTAATATTCTTTCTATGGATTCTTCTCCTGCAGATTCCTCACCGCTCACTCTACCAGCCCCTCTAATGAAGATTATTTAGCATTCTCCATTCTTAGCTAATCTTTCTTACTCTTTTTGTGGGCAAGTGGTGAATAAAGAGTTGGTGCTTTTGTGTTGTTATTTTATCCATTCTTAAAAACAAAATATAATAATAATAATAATAATAATAATAAGAAGAAGAAGAAGAAGAAGAAGAAGAAGAAGAAGAAGAAGAAGAAGAAGAAGAAGAAGAAGAAGAAGAAGAAGAAGAAGAAAGAATAACAAATAATGTTCCCGATACATGATCATTAGTTTTAGCTGTCTGTTCTTCACCCAAAAAGGAGTTAAGAAGTACCTTTTCAGATGTTTCTTTTCCAGTTGTGGGAATTAATTCCTTCAGCTGCTGTGCTTAGGGGGGGAAAGTTAAGGAACTGAGGTATAAGGCTGTACTGCACGCAATGTATGTCATCGCCAATGTCACGTCCGGAGTTGAGTGGTACAGTTCAGACATGCAGAGATCAAGGAGATGACTTTGAGCAACACTTTTTTGGAGCAGTTGATTCTGAGGGAATTAACTATCAAGATGAGGAATATGTGGGTGAAGAATCCATAGAAAGAACATAACTGGTAAGCCTTTCTCCTTCTCATAAAATGGACTTTAATCCCCCACTTGTGAAATTTCACCTAAAGCAGTTGAGTTGTGAAAATGTGCTCAGTCACTTAACAAGAATCTGCACCAAGTGTGCTACCATTAGAAGAGGCAGTATGTGGAATAACCTCTCCAAGAAAGCTTAGAAAATATTGAGCTTAACATTGCATGTTGCAGCACCTTTACAAAATATCTTGTCCAAAACGCGATGGCTTTAAAGCATGATCCATAGACGGGCTCATCCACATATTTAGCTCTTCATGGTGTGCCTGAGTACCTGGACACATCTTTTCGGTGCACCTAAAACATATGTATGTGTTCAATAGCCAAATGTGTGCCTCTTAGAGCCTATGAATACACGACTGGCTTTCTGAAATATTGTGCTGCTACACAAATACATCTCATATTCAATCCTGTGACTGTAGAAATGACACCACAGGTTTGAAACCCTTACCAGCATTACCATCAATTAACCTTTGCCAATGAGAATCTCAGAAAATAAAATAGCAGCAGAATTAGTGGTGTCCCTAAAGGTTCCCTTATCTTGCTTGCTCTTTCCTGAGCAAGGCCTGACCTGGACTTTGCGTTTCTGTCATTTGTGATGTTTTGTTTAAGCAATGCATGCATATCTCTCCCTGTAGCTTCTGCTTTACATGCATAATTTCCACTTTCTCCCCCTTCAGCTAACTGATTAGCAGTTCCAATTCTAATTGTCTGTCTCCAGTCACCACTGGGAGATCAAAAGACAATTTAGCACTCGCATAGTGGAGAATGGACAGATTTTAATCACAACACAAAACAAACAATCCCAGGATTTGGGGTGGGCTGGATAAAGGAATAACATCGTTTTAAAGAAATGAAAAGGGGGCTCTTGCAGCTTGCTTAAGAATCATAGTATGCAAGTCCTTAACTTACTTCCCTTGGCTTCCACCTCCTGGTGTTCAAAGGAAAGTCAGTCACAATGGGGATGAAGCACCGCCAGTATGTCTTTCTTGGCTTGGTTGATATTTCTCTCTCTTATTGTCGTGTCGAGGATGCTACACTAGTCAGGTGGTCCCATGCATGTGCAATGTTCGGGGGGGCGGGGCTTGCCTTTCACCAAACAGTGCCATAGATGGATCAGAACCTGACAGATCTATCTGGATCCTGGGAGCTTCTGGTATTAGGAAATAATCATGGCTATGGGAATGTGTCTATCCAAGTGCGCACTCCCATGATTTGTTCTTAATTGGAAGTCTCTAAACCATAGGACTAGCATGCTACTTAAACAAATTTGGGTGCAAGAGGGATTTCTTATTATTTCATTAAGCTTCTGCTCTTATTGCATGTGTTCTGTTATTCAACTCTAGCACAGTCCCTACTACTGGTGGTGGACAGGTGCTTTTTCCACTGGCCACCTCTTTATTCCTTTTCAACAACCTGATCTCACCTGCTCTCTCATTTTATTTGAGTGCTTTCTTCCTCGTTGCCCGGCAATGATTGGATCCCCTTTACCTTCCTTCTTAGCTCTCTTCCTTCTACTTCATCCACCAACTCATTCTTTGACAGCAAGGCTGACAGATCAATCTTCCTGGCTGCCTTTGCTATGTCTACTTCTCCCTCCTTCTCCCGCTTTACCTTTGCTATACCAACCTCATTCCTCTTGGGTGTTTGACTTCTGTATTTGTCTGCATTCACACTTGCTTTTGCCTTTTACTAACTCTCCTACCTCCCTGCTCCGCCTTTCTCTTTGTATTTTGTATTTGTATTTGAGCTTATTCATCAAAAGCCCAGCTACAGCGCGGTTTTCTATTTCGGTTGAGGATTACAACAAAAGTGTAAGTCCGTCCTCAGTAGGGACAGGTAATGGCTGAGGATCTGGGAGGCCCAGGACTACAGTGATTTCTCCTTTCGGGAGGAGCTGAAGATCGCAAGTGTTCCTTAGGTGCTTCCTCAATAGCAGGATCCAGGGGTCCTTCATGATCTGAAAGAGCACTGTGTTCAAACTAATTGCGACCGGGATAGTGTCCCACTAGGCTGGTGCATATCAAAAAAATCTTGTTTCCAGTTTTTTCTCTGGGGCCCAGGTTTTGTCGTGAGTTTTGTGATGATCTGACTCCTAGAGGTTAACATGCTACCTGAGTGGGTGGGTTATGTGGCAAGGTAGACTGGCGTCTGGGCGGTATTGCCTTTTATATGATACAAGCTTGCTTGACGAAGGTCCTGTTGGGAAAGGTAGCCAGTGCAGTTCTCCTGGGATGCATGAGATGTGGTAAAATTGGCTCTGACTTTGTGATCGGGCATGCAACTTTTTCAGAAGAGAATTGCCTAGCATTTCGTTAATGGACTGCCGTTGTGGGTGGGGTAAAGAATGATATGGAAATGGATATTGTATTTTGTATTTGTATTTTATTGTATTTATATAACGCTTTTGTTCAAAGCGCTGTACAGTTAAAAAACAGAGTGCAGTACAAAAATAATGATAAATAAACATCAAAACATAAATGCTTGATATTTCTCCTCTGTGAAGGCTGCAGTGAGCTAAAAGGTGATTGTAGACCCTCCTGAGTGGAAGAAATTCCATAGAACATGGTATTTGACCCATGCTAATGCTCAGAAGAGGGGCCCCAAACTCCTTTTCAATTTTCTAAAACTTGGGGCTTTCACCCTAAGTAACCAATGTGAAACGAGACGTGGACCCCTTGCTCACTGTGCCTTAGTGAGGCTCATCTTCACCTCACTGAGGAGGCCCAACAAGGCCGAAATACATGTCAGGAGTTGCTGGTGGGACTCTTGTTCAGATGAGAATTGGCTAGCCTTTTGGTGCTGGACTGCCCTTGTGGGTGGACAAAGACTGATATGCAAATGCATATTTCTCCTCTGCGAAGGATGAAGTGAGCCAGAACTGGGTTGTAGACCCTCCTGTGTGGAATAAATTACATGGAACAGGGTATTTGACCCATGGTTGTCATCATTAGAGGGGCTACCCACTCCTTAGTAGAACTTGGGGTTTTATCCAAAGTAACCAAGGGTAATCCAGACATGAACCCCTTGCTCACTGTGCCTTAGAGATGCTCCTCTTGACCTCAATGAGGAGGCCCAACAAGGCCGAAACACGTGTCTGGGGTTCCTTGTAGTACTCTTCAGAGGAGAGTTGCCTAGCATTTCAGTGCTGGACTGCCGTTGTGGGTGGGACAAAGACTGTTGTGCAAATGGCTATTTGTCCTCTATGAAGGGTGTAGTGAGCTAAAACGTGGTTGTGGACTCTCCCGAGTGGAAGAAATTCCATAGCACATGGTATTTGACCTATGTTCATTATCAGTTGAATGGCTTCCACACTCGTTTTCAATTTTTGTAAAACTTGGGGTTTTACCCTAATTAACCAAGGGTAATGCAGACATGGGTACCATGCTCACTGTGCCTTATAGAGGCTCAGTTTCCCCTCACTGAGGAGGCCCAACAAGGCAGAAACATGTGTCTAGGGTTGCTGGTGGGACTCTTCTTCAGATGAGAATTGCCTAGCATTTCGGTGCTGGACTGCCCTTGTGGGTGGGATAAAGTCAGATATGCAAAGGATATTTCTACTCTTTGAAGGGTGCAGTGAGCTAAAACGTGGTTGTAGACCCTCCTGAGTGGAATACATTCCATAGACCAGGGTATTTGACCCACGTTCGTCCTCAGTAGACAGACTCCAACACTCCTTTTCAATTTGGTCAAAATTGGGGTTTCACCCTAAGTAACCACGGTTATTCCAGATGTGGATCCCTTGTTAACTGTGCCATAGAAAGACTCAGCTTCACCTGACTAAGGAGGCCCAACAAGGCCGAATCACGTGTCTGGGGTTGCTTGTGATACTCTTCAGAAGAGAGTTGCCTAGCATTTCGGTGATGGACTGCCCTTGTGGGTGGGACAAAGACTGATATGCAAATGGATATTTCTCCTCTGTGAAGGATGTAGTGAGCTATAACGTGGTTGTAGACCCTCCTATGTGGAAGAAATTTCATAGAACAGGGTATTTGACCCATGTTTGTCATCATTAAAGGGGCTACCACACTCCTTTTCAATTTTATAAAACTTGGTGTCTTACCCTAAGTAGCCAAGGGTAATCCAGACATGAATCCCTTGCTCACTGTGCCTTAGAAAGGCTCAGTTTAAACTCACTGGGGAGGCCCAAAAAGGCAGAAACATGTGTCTGGGGTTGCTGTTGGGACTCTTCTTCGGATGAGAACTGCCTAGCATTTCGGTGCCGGACTGCTCTTGTGGGTAGGACAAAGACTGATATGTAAATGAATATTTCTCCTCCGTGAAGGGTGCAGTGAGCTGGTTGTAGACCCTCACGAGTGATGCAATTCCATAGAACAGGGTATTTGACTCATGTTTGTCATCATTAAAGGGGCTACCACACTCCTTTTCTATTTTGTAAAACTTGGTGTTTTTCCCTAAGTAGCCAAGTGTAATCCAGATATGAACCCATTGCTCACTGTGCCTTAGAAAGGCTCAGCTTAACATCACTAAGGAGGCCCCAACAAGGCAGAAACATGTGCCTGGGGTTGCTGTTGGGACTCTTCTTCAGATGAGAATTGCCTAGCATTTCGGTGCTGGACTGCCCTTGTGGGTAGGATAAAGATTGATTTGCAAAGGATATTTCTCCTCTGTGAAGGGTGCAGTGAGCTAAAACGTGGTTGTAGACCCTCCTGAGTGGAAGAAATTCCATAGAACAGGGTATTCTCAGTAGAGAGACTGCCACACTCCTTTTAGATTTGGTAAAAATTGGGATTTCACCCTAAGTAACCAAGGGTAATCCAGACATGGACCCCTTGCTCACTGTGCCTTACAAAGGCTCAGCTTAACCTCACTGAGGAGGCCCAACAAGGCCGAAACACGTTTCTGGGGTTCCTTGTAGTACTCTTCAGAGGAGAGTTGCCTAGCATTGTGGTGCTGGACTGCCCTTGTGGGTGGGACAAAGACTGACATGCAAATTGATATTTCTCCTCTGTGAAGGCTGCAGTGAGCTAAAACGTGATTGTAGACCCCCCTGAGTGGAAGAAATTCGATAGAACAGGGTGTTTGACCCATGTTCATCATCAGTAGAGGGGTTCCCACACTCCTTTGCAATCACGCATGTTGAACGTGCTGTGGCAGCTCGATGTGTGGTCGGGACATCGACAAAGAAGGCATGTCCATCTTAAAGCTTCACTTTTTATAGTGTTGCCTTTTCTGCTACATTCTCCTTCTGTCTCTCTCTGCTCCTGCTCTCTCTTCACATCTCTGTTTGCCCTTTATTGATATTGATATTTTATTTGTATTGCACTCGTACACAAGTGTTTCAGAGTATGACATGGCAAGAGAGGGGACTAGGGAGAACAACAACAATGATCTTACTAGGCCCAGTGACATTGAGAAAGCGCAAGCGCATGGGATTAGGGAAAGGGGAAAAGTGCATGGAAGGGGGGAGAAGTGGAAAGTGCATAGCAAAGGAAAAAAGACAGATACATAATACAAATAAATAAATAATAAAAGGTAACAAACAGTGGTAAGTGCAGGCAGCAAGTAGCAAGTGCAGGGTATAAGGCAGCAGACAGGGTATGTCTGATAAGTGCAAAAATAAGGGGGGGCTGTATGGTCACATATACAAACCCCAATGCAAAAGATTGGCCAGAGGCTGTGCAGGTGGGTGGCAGGGTGAGCAGGTACCTGGGCCCGGGAGACAGAGGGTAGGCCAGGTGCACAGTGCCAATAGAGAGAAGATCAGTAGGGGAGAGGAGGAGCGAAGGCAGAAGCAAAGAGGAAGGTCTTGAGGTGCTTCCGGAACCGGAGATGCTTCTCCTCAAGTTTCAGAATGAAAGGGAGGATGTTCCAGAGGGAGGCCCCAGCCGAAGACAGAGATCTACCCCAGCTCATTTCTTTGAAAAACGACTGACACTGAGGGAGTTAGAGGTAGAGGAGTGAAGAGCTCGAGAGGGCAGGTATTTACAGAAGGATAGCTGAAAGTATTTTGGACCCAGCCCTCAGAAAGCTTTGCAGACAATGCAGAGGGATTTGAGTTTAATCCTTGCATCCACTGGGAGCCAGTGGAGAGATTTCAGGGCTGAAGAGATACAATCCCAGGGCTTGAGGCCAATGACAAGTCTCGCAGTCCTGTTCTGGATGAGTTGCAAAGGACAGAGAGTAGAGACAGGTAGATTTAGAAAGAGGCTGTTACAATAGTCCAACCTAGAGAGAACCAGGGCTCCGGAGACAGTGAGCACCTGAGGGAAAGAGAGAAAAGACAAAGTACCTCTGATGAGGTGCAGTAGGAAATTTGATTTTTTAGAGACATCAGAGATGTGGGCAGAGAAGGTAAGCGTGGAACTAAGATGACCCCAATGTTTTTGCCCTCACCGGTGGTGGTAGGAGGAAGGCCAAGGGAGGCTGGGCAGAGAGTGAGGGGAAAGGAGGGTGAAGGTGTGCCGATGAGGAGGATCTCTGTCTTGCTGACATTCAGGCGAAAATCGTTGGCGGCACACTGATCGTGAATGGCAGTTAGGCAATCAGTTATGAGAGAAGGTGAAGAGGTGGCCGAGGGAAGCCTGAACATGAGTTGAGTGTCGTCAGTATATCACTGGAAATTGGAGTAGAAAATGGCAATGCAGTAGGTGAGATTGCCAGGTATTGGTTACAAAGCCAGGGCGAGAGGTTAGACCACTGGGGAACACCACAGGCAGAAAGGGGGATAGATGAAAGGAAGGATCCAAGATGGACCTAGGAGGATCGATCATAAAGAAAAGAGGTCAGCCAGACCAGAGCATGATCAGTGATACCCATGGTTGTCATGGAGACGGGTGAGCAGGATGGTATGGTTGACCATGTCGAAGGTAGAAGAGAGATTGAGTAGGATGAGGACAGGGGGAATGTTAGAGTCTAGGTTGGAGAGCAGATCTTCACAGATGTTCATGAGAGCAGTTTCAGTGCTTCTGGCAGCTCTAAAGCCAGACTGGTGGTTGTGGAGACAGCCAACGGAATCAGAATGAAGGTAAGGCTGAGAGATGGCCAGCTTTTACAGGAGTTTGCCCAAAAAAGGAGTAATGGAAATTGGGCGAAGTTAGCTGGGCAAGAAGGATCAGCTGTGGGTTTCTTGAGAAGAGGATGCACAAGAGAGTGGTTCAGAGGGCAGGGAAAGGCTCCAGAGGCAAAGGAGAGGTTGCAGCAGCCAGCAAGGGCCGATGCAAGGGTATCAATGTGGTCCATGATGGTTTTAGAGGAACAGGGATTAACGTGGTTTGGCAAGGCTTTCATAGGATGGACTTATCTAGCGACCTCGTCCGGGGAGAAAGGACAAGAAGAGGATGGGGGATGGCTGAATGAGTGTCATCATTCACAGAAGGAGAGGGGAGTGGAGGGAGAGGGTGGAAAGGATGTCCTGGGTATGTGAGATGAAGTGAGAGGCAAGGGCATTGCAAAGAGCCTGGGAGGTGACAGCAGGTGTAGAAACTGCAGCAGGGATGGTCAGCTCCTTGCAGATCTTAAAGAGTTCGGCCAAGCTGTTAGATCCAGCAGAGACACAGGCTTGATTGTGGGCCCTCTTCTTGGAGTGCACAGAGACTCGGTATTGCCTTTGGAGCAGGCGAAAGGCCATTTTGTCAGAGGATCCACAAAAAGCCCTCCATTTCCTCTCAGCCGCCCTACACTTACGTTTAAGTGTAGCTAGGTCATAGTCATACCAGGAATTGCACTTGGCTTTGAACTTCAAACGAATCCTTATGACAGGGGCTAGAGCATCAAGAGTATCAGAAATATACTCTTGACAGGACTGTGTCAGGATGTGAGCCAGTTGGAGGGGGGGAGAGAAGGTGGCTGCGAAAGCCTCCAATGACACATGCTTCATGGGACGGATGTCCGAGAAGGTAGATGGTAGTGTTGGTGTAGGCTTGGCCTGGGGGGAAGAGAGGGAGGGATGAGAGCAGAGGAGGTAGTGGTTGCTCCAGGAGAGAGGAGTGGTCAGAGGGATGGAGAGGGGAGGTTAGAGGAGATGAAGAGATCAAGTGTGTGACCTGCAGAGTGAGTAGGGCCAGAGGGGACGATAGAAAGGGAGAGGAAGTCGCAGAGGTCATGGAAGAGTACAGAGGATGATCAAGGGAAGTCTAGATGAATATTGAGGTCACCAAGGAGGAGGAGTTGAGTGGTTGTGGCCAGGAGGGAAGAGGCAAGGTCTGCCCACTCAGAGAGAAAAGAGATGATTTGACCAGATGGCCAGTAGATAGTAGCCAGAGTAAGATAGTGGCTAGGAGAGAGAGAGAGAGCCTCCAGACAAGGCATTCAAAAGAGGAGTAAGTCTGAGTGGGAATGATAGAGGCAGGAATCCACTCATGAAAGATCAGGGCTACACCCCCTCCGGACCAAGAGGATCTAAGTGCAGAGATGATCTTGCAGCCATTAGGGAGGACAGTGTCAAAGTTTGCGACAGAGCTGGCTGTGAACCATGTCTCGGTAAGACCGAGAACATCGAGGTCCAGTTCTTAAAGGAGGTTGCAGATGTCATAGGAGTGTTTGACAGAGCGAACATTGAGAGTGGCAAGACGAAGAAGGTTGACAGCCTTAAAGACCATCCGGGAGGGGTACAAATCAGAGGTATGCCCTGTGGAGGAGAAAGAGCCTGAGGAGGAGCAGAGGAAGGAAGAGAGGGCACGGTAGCCAAGGGGGAGGGAAGGGGGCCTCAGGAGATGAAAGGAGATTGATGAGGCTAGGGAAGCGGCTCTCAAAGAGGAGAAGATTGGCCTGAGGGCCTTGGACCATGACGGTACCATTAAGGTACACATTAATGATGACTTCAGAGGAGTCAAAGGATGCCATGAGAGCTTCCCAGCGAGTGCCACCATTAATGGGAGAGGAGGAGACAGGACAGAGCACAGAGATCTTATGAAGAGTCCATAGATCTGGCGAAGGAACGACAAAGAGGATGTCGGTGAGGGTCTGCCTGGAGGAAGCGTTGGAGTAGGTGTCAGCGATAGGAAGACCAGGGTTGGAGGCCAAAATATCCTTTATAAATTTCTTCCTACCAGACTCAGTGAGAAGGGAAGGATAGTCAATGGAGAAGCGGTTGGAAAAGATGGGAGAAACAGAAAGCATCAAGTAGGGGAAGAAGGGGGGCGTAAGGCAGATAGGTGTGGAACAAAAGAGAGCAGTGAAGTCACTGGGCAGCAAGTTAGAGAGAAGCAACATTTTACAAGCAAAGTACAGAGAAGTTAACAATGGACAGCAAACTTTGACTTTCAAAGCAAAAGCAAAACAGCCGAATTTGACTTTCAATGCAAAAGCAAACACAGCAACATTTGACTTTCGAAGCACAAGCAAAAACAGCAACATTTGACTTTCAAAGCAAAAGCAAAAATAGCTAAATTTGACTTTCAAAGCAAAAGCAAAAATAGCAAAATGCGATTTTCCAATTGGGTTCAGATGTAAGCAAAAGGGTTTAAAGAGGCAATGCAAATCAGAAAGACAAAATGGGTGAAGACATGCAGAAAGAATAGTGCAAGTCCAAGGTGGTAGGAGAGTGTCCAGTAGAAGGGAACTAACCCTAAGCTAAGGAGGTGACAATGTCAAGGCAGTCTGGATTTGACCAGGAGTGAGGTGGCAGCATTATTGTAATTAAGGTGCTTGTGAGTCGAGAGGACCCAAGTAGTGTTCCGGTAGCGGACATGGAGCAGACAGGGGCATTAGGAGTGGGCTTTTGCTGAGGGGGTCAACTAAAGCCTGCCGGTCCCGAGTTGGCCAGAAAGGTACTCCGCCAACCAATTTGAGTGCAGGATGGAATGGGATTGAACATCCAAGCTTGCAAAAGCACTAAAATAAGGCAGTGGCCATCTTGCAATTGCTGCGTGATTGCATTGGCAAAAATGAAGGCAATTCCCCCTCAATCCAAGTTACATGACGTTTTCCACCTCACAACCCTCATGCCATGCAGGGTTTGGCTTTGCTGTTTTAGTCCTGTGGTTCTGCTTGCTGTGGCAATGCTTTTCAAAACGTGACAAGCTCTGGGCTGCAGCCATTGAGTGTGGTTATGCCCACATTTTAACTTTCTCTTCACAGCTGTTTTGATTCACTCTATGTCTTTCAACGTGAGTTCAGGAACAAAGCTTTAAGATCGTCATTTGTCACAATGTCTGCAGCAGCTCATACCTCCTGGGCAATGGCCAGTTGGCTGCTCAAGTATTCGTCCCATTCCTTGTCTTTTTTTTACAATTACGCATTCTCTGAAAGTGAGGAATTTGGTTGTTCTTCACACCTCTAGCCAGTAGTGGGTAGCCTTTGGTTGAGAATGGAGGGATTCTGTGGCCATCAATCACATTGCGGGTCCTGCTGTTCCAGTCAGCACAGGCAGCTCCTGCAGCACAGGAGCACAGAAGGATAAAGAGTGGTGGAAGCGGGAGATACTGGAGGATGCGTTTGCCACTCACACTATTCAAAAGAATTCAAAATGTTCTTGCTGCACAACAGCTTACATAGCAGCCAGAAGGGGCTGTTATAGCAGTTTCTGGTAAACCCGAAGGAGGCTTTTGACTTGTAGTAAGCATGACCTGGCTGATTTGTAGTTGGATTTGATCCTAGTCTCTGGCGATTGCGTGCACCCACTTTATTCATAGTCTTTCTTACATTTGATGGAGCATGACATGCTTCTACTGGTCAATCGTGAAGGGTCTCTTCTGGTAATGCTAATAAATGTCATTAAAATTAGAAAAAAAAGGTCAATTAACAGTCCATAAATTGTCTAACATCTTTTGTACGTTTTTTAAATTCCTTGGAGATTGTTTGTAAATATATGAGACTATAGGCGTCGGTCAACTGTAGATTTTTTGGCTGAGGTTAACTAATCCAGTTGGCTGCAAGGCTGGTTTTGAATGCTACATTTTGGATTGCTTTAATTGTTCCTGTGTCTTGCACTTACGGCTGTTATGTTAAAGATGCAGCTAGTGGAAGGTGTCCAAGATTTCTGTTTTATCTTCCTGTCAATTCTACAGCAATAGTTATATCTCTTTTGTGGAGATAACTGCTGCAGGAAAGAAAGGCTATTACGAGTGTGGCGGTGTGGGAAAAAGTGGTGGTAATGGAATTACTGCCACTTTTACCCCTCCGCCATACTACGAGTTTGGCCCTGTAGTGGGTGATTTACCTCCAGCATTATGTTGGAGGTAAATCCTCACACTTTCGCTGAAAAATCAGCAAAATTGGTGGAATTACTGCTGGCAGAATTACTGCTGCATTAATTCTGCTGAAATCCCCAATGGAGTCATATAAACTTGTCACCACCACTTGTAATCCAGGTGTAAATCTGCCAGACCAAGTGGTGGCAATGGTAATTCCATTGGGCAGTTTTCTGGGGATTTATCACAGGTCCAACTCGCAATGAGGCCTATTTATCTTTTGGGATAGCAAAATGTGAGCTTACTCGAGCGGGCAATTGCTTCAGACACTGCTTATTTTGGTGAGTTGTCTGAACTCCCCATTCTTCTGTTTATAGGAAGCAAGCCCAGTGGTTGAAGTGGGCCCGAGAGTTGGGAGCGATGCTACTCTGCTTTTTTAAATTAACTTTTACAATTCCTATACTTTTATTTTAAAAAGAATCCATTCCAGAATGGTTTTGTTTTCCAATTAAAGTGTAGGAATAAATTGAAACTTGAACAGATTCTCCTAAACAGCAGGCCCGTTTGTCTTTGCGTTTCCCTTACTGTGGATTGGAACCTGGGAATTGCTGTATCGTAGAACTGCTGGGTGGCTGTTATTTTTCCAGTGACCTGCTTGGAACAAAGCCAATTCCCAAGCACTATCATAACCCTGCTCCCACAGTAATCAGATTTTTTTCTTTTGCATTTAAGCAACTTACTTAACCTGAAAATACTGCAGGCTTAGCTGTATGTGCAGTTAATGGGTAGGTGAGAGTGGTGGCATTCATTTTTAGTATGCCCCATAAGAGGTTAGAATGGTGGGTGACTAGAAAGGGAAGGGTACTGTAACGCTCACCTGATTCCCGTAGAGGCGCCGGTCTTGACTGGGCGTATACCGTATCTTCAAAGGTGATGTGTAACACACGGCTGGCTCTTTGGGCTGGACCTCTGTGCACTGTATGTCTGACTCGAAGGGTAAGATGTCTTAGGTAAGTGAACCCCGTGCTCTCCATCTGCCTCGGGGCAGGGTGCTGTAACCAGTTTCTTCACTGGATAAGGGGAGCAGGCCTCTTGACTTCAGAGGACTGCTGTCCGTCGTTTACTGCACGGACGGTAAGTTTCGAGTAATTCTAATGTCTTTAAAGTCTTTAGTAATGATGTTTCTTGTTTTGCAGGGTTCCGGCGATGGCGGATGACGGGCTGAAGTGAGTTGAAGATGGAGCCTGTGTGATGAATAGAAGCGCCTGGAAGCACGTAAGTAAGCGCTTGTTGCCTGCTTCACGATGCGCTCTAACTGTCTTTTTATTTTGCAGGTACAAGTCCGGAGCGGCTGCAGGGTGCCGGAATACCCACTGGGTTAGATGTGGAAAGGAGTAATGGCACGTGAGTATTAAAGTTCCCCAATGTCTTTAAACGCACCTTGTTTTGTCTTTCAGATGCGGGATGCAGCGCCGAAGGCCTCCGGAGCGTGCGAAGAGTTGGTAAGCTTTTGTCTTTCAGATGCCGGAATGCAGTGTGAAGACCTCCGGAGCGCACAAAGAGTAGGTAAGCCTTTGTCTTTCAGATGCCGGAATGCAGCGCGAGGCGTTGGTGACAGCCGATGGACCAGGTAAGTGAAGAGCTGTCACTGAAGACCGTAATGCTAACCTGTTCTTTCTTGTCTTTATAGGTGTTGCTGAAGACTGGATTCAGGATGGTAAGCCTTTTTCCTTAGGCCCAGGATCAGATGCAGAAGACACGATGAGCGTTCTGCTGCAGAGGATGCAGAATAACGCAAAGCAAGATTCATCCATCGGGTGTGGTTTAAATAGCCTCCTGTAGTGCTTAGGTGTCTCCTTCCACAGCCACGCCTAGGTAAGAAAAGTTCCTGCCTTCCAGAAGAGTTCCAGTGTTCTGAATCTAGGGAGTGGCTCCAGCCCCACCCAACAGGAAAAGTAGTTCCAAACAGAAGAGGATCAGAGGCTCAACTGGCAGGCAAGTAAGCAGCATGGTCTGCTGCAGGTAAGTCCACCCAAGCATTATGAGCCCGGCGCTTCCAGCGCTGGGACTGGGCATATTTATGAGCCTGGTGCCACTGGCGCCAGGACTGGGTCCAAAAGGTCCCAATTGGGACTGGTTGGCACTCGGAACCTGGGTTATGGATCTGCTTCCAAGGGAGTTGGGAAAACCCTGACCTTTTGGAAGCAGAGATCATGACAGGTACATAAAGCTGCGTGCTGTGGTCGGACAATGAATAAAGGTAATAGGAGTGGTTTAAAATGTATTCAACATTTTCTTTCACTGTGTTTCTTTCAGCCTTTACACAGTGGTGGGTGTGGAATGGAGGTAAGGTGGGACAAAGGTATGATAGGGTGCATAGTGATGGGGTTTGTGGGGACAAGGGGTAGGCCAGCAGGGAACATAGTTCCACTACTTTATTTTGTGCACTTTGACCACTGAGCGAGCCACCAGGGACTGGGCTGATCTGGTAGATAGAAACTAATTGGCCTAGAGCACACCTATTTTGAATACGGTTAATGTCTTGAAGTAATTGGTGGGGTGCGGGGGAGAATATCAACCCTGACACTGGGTTGTACCAAACAATGTGAAAACAGCAGGTGTCCACAGATTTGTGGAACACTCCCGTCCCCTGCACACCCTATTGTTGTAATGACAACCAAACACTTGTATATTCTTGTTCGTTAAAAATATACATTTATGCATTGATGATCTCAGCATCAAAAAGTTTAAGAAAAGAGATAGTTCAAGATTACAAATTAATAAATTCACACAATAGTAACTACACACACAATTTAGTAGTAATAAGATCAAGTAGTAACTATTGCTCCATAGTCTGAAAGAAATAATAATCCACCAGCATTCAATCGTGTGTCACAGGTAAACATTTGCACATAACAAGTTCTTATACAACATATAATTGTCCATCTTTCACAGTTATATGTAGTGACCCAACTGGTCTAAAGTGCAATTCTCTTTACGTGTTTCGGGGAAAGTATAACCCCTTCTTCAGAACATGTCTACCAATGTTTTCTTTCTCTGTATATCTACAAAATATAGTAAATAGATAAAAAAGTAGTTTAGTAATATTAACACTTAGTAACATATATCTGTCATAACTGGATCACTCATGATCTATAATCACCTGATTATGTAATTTGCTGTTCTTTGTTTTGGACCCTTGTGCCTTCTTAGTTTATACGATAATGTCACAAGATTAGCCTCAATGATTACACTACATGCAATACGAAATCTGTTATATATGGATTTAGCTGCCCTTGCGGCTTTTTCTATGTGGGACAAACCATCAGAAAAGCAAAGGAAAGATGGAATGAGCACAAGAGCAGTATACGTACTAATAACATCAAATCACCAGTAGCAAGAGACTGTTCCCAAAATAAACATACCATTGCGCAACTCATAGTGATCATTTTGGAAGTGGTAAAAAAGTCACAAAGAGGAGGAGATCATGTTAGACACATGAGTCAGAGGGAACTCTACTGGATTCAGAAACTGAACAGTCTATCTCCAAATGGAATGAATGAGGAGTATAACTTGGGCTCCTTCCTGTAGAGGATCTAGCAGCTACTAATTTTACATAAAGTTACTGATACTATCTGTTGATGTAGTACATCAATTTTTAAGCACCCACTTTGAGTAATCATGACCGGGGAGTAGCATCCCTGATACTCATACCTGACAGACTTTGAATGGACAATTTATTATGCCAGTGGTTAAATAGACATATATTGTTAATTTAACCCTATATTAATGTGTCCCTCATATAGGTATATAACAGTTAGTTAGCACACTGGCCACGGACATACTCAGAAAAAGTTATCAGTTTGTTTGGTAAACGTATATATAAGGCTATTTCAACATTTTATACATACGTATGTGTCCTGCATATCTGTATACACCAGATTGTGAGCATACTGGATATATCTATAATCACTGGATGATGTTAAGGCTTAATAGTCTTATGAACAGACTCTCCAATTAGACAACCTAGAATTCATGACAATCAGGTTATAGTAATTTTCTTATCATCCTACTAGTCAAAATAAGGGAGGAGAGTTCCTTCTTTGAGCCTTTGCAGTAGGAATATTCCGCATTAGCTCTTATTTACATCACGGCCAAAAAGTAAACACAGTGACGTCATTGCGCTTTAACGTGATGACGTCACTACATCACGTGAATATAATGACGGCCATTTTGGATATGCCGTTTTTTCGAGCATCGCTGAACGGAGCCCATACCAGAGAGTTCCCTCTCAGGTAAGCTCAGACAAGATAAGATTGTTTGTGATGGAGCACCCGTGCGTGTGCCTATACAGCTACACCTCAGAGGTTTTAACTCACAACTTGACATAGGCAGTAATACTGTTTACCTGGATATATTTACATCAGACTGCTAGGTATGCAGAATTTGGATCAATTATTGGAGGCATTGTCACCATAAAACAGAACAGCCATTTTGGAATAGGCTAAAAAAAACAATATTAAAGAGCAACTATGCCAAAGTGTCCCCCCTCACAGTTAAGCTAGCAGCAATTTTTTTACTTAATGAGTAACTCCTAGTGGATTAAGAGAATATGACTCTATATACCAAATTAGTGATAAATCCTGACCACTGACATTTAGCTATATATATATTTTTTTTCCGAAGTGGTCTGTAGTCTCTGGTGTATACTAGATTCAATCCGGAGTATTGACTGTGGCATCATATTGAGTTCCACATGAAAGCATGGTAAGAATTACTGACAGTGCGAGGTATATTACCATAGACTGTTCTCTTTCTTAAACTGTTCCACAGAGTATATATGATACAAGCATAGCTACAGCGAGCCTTTCTCTATCCACAGGTTAAATGACGCTGATATATGCACTCCGGTGGTTACAAACAGCTTGGCTGACCGCATATAGCTACTTACAACAATACCCACTCTACATTATTAAGGGTATATCTAACCTGTTTTTCAGGTAACTATGGGCACTATTTTTCCATTTTATAATTGAGGTGATTGATTTGATTTTTTTTTAAACGCTCCATCAATGATTGGGACTTATGCATAGTCTCCTCTATATTCTTTAGAATTGACATTATCGTATAAACTAAGAAGGCACAAGGGCCCAAAACAAAGAACAGCGAATGACATAATCGGGTGATTATAGATTATAGATCATGAGTCATCCAGTTATGACAGAGGATTGCACTTTAAAACAGTTGTGTCACTACATATAACTGTGAAAGATGGACAATTATATGTTGTATAAGAACTCATTATGTGCAAATGTTTACCTGTGACACACGATTGAATGCTGGTGGATTATTATTTCTGTCAGACTATGGAGCAATCGTTACTACTTGAGCTTATTACTACTACTTTTTGATGCTGAGATCATCAATGCATAAATTTATATTTTTAACTCACAAGAATATACGAGTGTTTGGTTGTCATTAGAACAATAGGGTTTTCAGGGGACAGGAGTGTTCCACAAATCTGTGGACACCTGCTGTTTTCACATCGTCTGGTCTGTTAGATACTCAATGTGATTCCCAGAGGATGGTTGAGGAGGGATCCTGTTGACTCACTATCCACCCAAAGATGCAGTAGAATCCCCATAAATGCTATGCTGAGGGATCATGGCTTAGAAAACCACAGTTCCCAGGAATCCTTGCTAAGGGTCCCTGTCTCCTGGGAACCAGAGCAATTGACATGTAGCTTGAACAACATGGAATTCCTAAAGCATAGAACTCTCAGGCGCTGCCCTTGACTGGCTTAACTCATTTCTCATTGACGAGACACACTTTGTCTCCATCCCTCCCTAGCCAAGTAGGAAGTACCACAATGCTCTTCCCTATCCCCCTCCTATCTAACGTACATGTTGTATACGTTAGATAGACTCTTGGCAACCCAAATATCCACTTTCCCAATATGCAGACACGACACAAATATACTTCAAAATCTCTACACCATCACTACCTGGATGTCTGCCCTCTTTCTAAAACCCTACCCACCCAAAATGATTACCTCAGTGTCTGCCACCCAAAGCACAACCCCAATCTCTCCTCCTGGATCAAACAACTCACCACTGACAACCCATACATATCCCTCTCCACACCAGTCAAGTTCCTAGGTTTCACTATTGACCACCCCCCACACATCCTCCACAGACCATGTAGCTGCCATTGCCAAAACATCTAACCTAGAGATACCCTTCCTACACAAGATAAGACACATCCTTCACCTTGATGACTTTCGTAGCAGGGCCCATGCAAACTCAATCCTCACTGTCCAACAACAGCCCAGCCCCCCTGCAAAAAATCCAGAGCACAGCAGCACAACTCATTCTACACCCACCCAATCACACATCACACGAGCTCTCTCCCAGCTCTTCTGATCCTCATATCCCAAAGAATTTCCTTCAAGGGACTCTCCATAGTTAACAAGACCATGCTCCTCAAAACTCCATCCTACCTTCATAACAAACTGAAATCTGTTACCCAGACAACCGCCAGACAAGCCAGTCAAAATCTCCTATACATTCCAAGCTAACCTGCACACAAAAGTAAGACTTCAACCAATGTACACACAGAGCTTGGGACACCCTCCATCCCACATCCATACCACACCTTTCATTACCTTCACACAGCAAAAATCTCAAAATGTACTTCTTTCCTCACACCTAATCCAGCAAGACTATCTGCCGTGCTATCCATTCTCTAGCCTAATCTTCCCATCCTGAAAACATTATACATTCTTTTTCACTTCCTCCCTTTGAACTTTGTAAGTCTCTCCAAGATCCTTTTAATAGGGCTAGTCCTGTATACAAGTTTAAATACAATTAAATAAAGATGCCTCAAGAAATCCACTAACATCATAGAGAGAAGCAAGACCTGGTCCGTGGCAGGAATTTGACATAATATCGGCTGCCTGACAAGGACCCTGATGGGTGGTGGGTAGCCACTGTGCAGTTATGAAACCTAAAGAACTGCAGGTCCAGCGGGGACCAGATGTGCAATATGAAGAACCCAAGATGCAAGAGGGACTGGCAATAAAAGCTGATGAACCCAAGGTCCAGGAGGGAAGAACTGTGAAATGAGAGGAACCCAAGTTCCTACAGGGGCCACATGTATGGTGTGAGAAACCCCAGATTGAAGGGAGATCTGCCACAATTCGATGTATGTGAAGGTCTAAGGGAAATGTATCAGAATGCTGATGAAGGGAAGGACTGGGCAGAAGAACACCTGTTGTGAGTCTTGTGAATCTCTAGGGATAAGAAAAGACAAACTATGATTGCTATACGGTGGCGGACAAGCACAGAGGAGTGAAGACCCAAACATCTGAAACCCTGAGAGAAGACCTGGGATATAAGCTAAAATCAGAGACTCCTCTGTGAGAGACCATATTGAGTAACCATTACCAGAAACATCAAAGAAGAATATTTGTCTCTTCTATTAAAATAGGGCTAAGCTACGGCATTATTGGGAGTAGATTAATAGCAACATGCAGTCCATATTTGGTAAGCATAGGGACAGAAACCCTAAAGTGTCTTTACTTGGTTTACAAGGTCAGGAGGACAGAAAAGGGTCTCAACACAGATGTAAGGCTCATGCTATCCTGAATTTAGCAGCACTGTTGGTTATTGCCCAGAAATGGAAGTCGGTGGAACCCACAAACGAGCAAGATTGGCTGGCCAAAGTCTGGAACCTTGTGTCCATGGAATGGATTACGTACACACTAGAAGGGGGTGAGCTAAATTCACTAGTGACTGGGAAATGGTTCTGACTTCCCCCAGGAGGATTACAGAAAGTCATACTGCCCCCTACAAGCTCTGCCTGTTGAGTGTAGGTTGGGAGACGCATCAATGTGATACGTGACATATGCATGGGGAGTAGTGGGAGGGGAGGAAGGGGAGTTGGGACCATTTGATATTTGTTGTATTAACTGAAATGCCAATACAAATGTTTCATATAAATAAATATATATATAAATAAATAGGGCTGGTCATTTGAAGAGCAGGTTGTGAACTTTTGCTTTGGTACAAACTTTGGGATATTTACATTATTAGTTTTAGGTAGCCTGGAGGCTACGATCTTACTAATACAAGATATTCAAAATTTATATGCCAATCATTTTGAGACTTTGATTTGTAGGATAGGGGGTCTCAAGAAGAGACAAGACTCATTATATTTGATGGTCCGGAAATAAGGTGCTGGTAATAACGTGTACCGGCACCTTTCCAAACTGGCAAACTCCAAGTCTGCCAGTAGGGGCTGTGATCTACGGGAAGGCCTGACCTGCCAGTAGCTCAGGCCCATACTGGCAGACAATTGCCACAATCACACGTACCGGTATTATCGGTGCCTGTGATTGCGGCATTCCCATCCCATTGAGTCCACTGTGACTCCATGGGAATGGGTATTTACTGATGTCTCCTCCACCAGTAATAGCCCGGTAATAACGCGATATCGGGCGGCAGAGACGGTACAGTAGTCCCCCGGGATCCTGCCAAAATTACCAATGAGATGCCAGGGGAATTGTAATGAGCCCCAATGTTTCAATCAGAAATATTGAAGGTGTTGAACACTGTTAATAAAGCTTCACTTTATGTTATTACTAATTATGCACTGTTGGGTCGCAGAGAACCCTACTGGTTGTAGTTCATCCTCTCGCATCTAGAGGCATACTTGCAACCACTGCACCGTTAATAAAAGAAATTCTGTTACCACCTAACTTGGGTGTCACATTCCTCATTTATTGGTTTTACAACTGTATTGGGAAAGAGGCCATTCAAGAAGCTGCAATTAGAAGAAGTGGACGGTCGTCAGTAGGTGGGGCAGGGTGAGTGGGCCCTACAAGCCAAGCAGGTACCCCCCTCCCATCCCCCGTGGTGTTGATTTTCTATTTGGACAAAGCTGGCCTGTTGAGAGTCCCTAAGTATCTTTGACAAATGATTTATCCCATCTCAATTATGGGATGGAAGAAGGCTAATGAATTGCGGGAGGATGAGATATTGGGGACAAAGTATCAATTACCCAAGAAGAGAGAGGGCTGCATTTGAGGAGGCAACACACATGGGTACAATTGAGTCCTTCCTAATGAAAGCAGTGGAGGTTCCTGGAAGAAAGCTTTACCAAGAGTGACAATTCCTTGGAGAGGAAGCCAAAGTGAATGAGACATGTCTCCAGAGCTAGATAAATTGTGCCCTGAACCAGGTGGAGAATAATATTAGTACACTACCAAACAAACTAGGAATCACCTGGGAGTGGAGGAGCGGTTCAAATTTGGGGGACTCTATTTGAGAAGATCAAGTAAACAAGGCTGAGCAAATCTTGGGGTGTGGGCAGCTATACAAGACACTCCCACAATATTGATAAAGGTGGCCCAACATAGGCACAGATGCTAATGGGATTGTGGGCTCTTTAAAAGATCAACAGACTCTATGAAGGAGACCTACTTGGAGTACATGGCTGGCAAAGGGCTATCATTAAAGGAGGGTCAATAGCTTTATATGAATGAAAAAAGGCATAGGCTGGAAAGTAAGAATTACATATTGTTGGATCTTTGAATGGAACGGTGTGTTTTTCTAATCTATGTAATGTAGTTCCTCAAAAACAAATAATTGGGTATGCGCCCCCCAGAGGAATGATTGCGGTTCACAGGCTTCTCTCACCAGCAAAAAGTCAAAGGTTGACAATAAGGTGGTTTGTATAGAAGATATGGTGACTCCCTCCACACCAAATCATTGTCTAAAATTAGCAGATGACTCCCTGAAGCAGCAATGATAATGTGTTATTTTAAGTGCTTTCTCCAAAGCACTTTACAGAGAACAAATCTGCATACAATGGGCCTCATTACGACCCAGGCGGTAAGTTACCGCCTAGGCCGTGACTTTACCACCATGGCGTAAACTACGTTTACGCCATGGTGGTTGGCGGACTTACCGCCCCATTCCGAGTTTGGCGGGGCGGTAAGTCCCCAATCCCCATTTACCCTTCCCCATTCCCATTTTTGCCCCATAGGGCATAATGGGAGTGGGGAAGGCGTTAATTACGCCACCGTAAATTACGGTGGCGTAATTAACTCCATGGTCCCTTGGCGCCATGGATTTTAACACCTGCTAAAAGCAGGTGTTAAATCCGCCATGGCGCTAAGGGACCTCGTACTCAGGCGGTAAGGGTCGGCGCTGTTTACGGCGCCGTAAAACCCTTACCGCCTGAGTTGTAATGAGGCCCATTATATCTCCCAACCACAGTTAATACTCATTTATCAACCTCGGAAGAATGAAAAACTTAATTGGCCTTGCCAGGATTCGAACCTATGACCTGCAGATCACCCACAGATCACAGCAGCAAGTGCTCAACCCGTTGAGCTATGCTACCGGCTACAGTAACTGGTGCTGTGGAGAGGATCAGGGGTCTTATGCTTTGCATTGTGATTTGTTCAAAAAACAGAAACTTGCAAGTTCAGACCAAGGCTACATCCATAGGCAGCCCCTTTGGTGTTGGTTATCACCCAGGTTCCAACCATTGGATAAGGAAGATACAATGAATAAGGTTACACCACTTGTTAACAAGATATGTGGATGTGATATACAGAGAGGAAGGAACTTGTTGATGGCTGAATATTCAGACTGGCTGGGAGAGGGTATTACCTGCGTTACCTGGTGATTGCGTTACCCTGACTCTTATCAACCTCCTTAAGAGTCAGGTACTATTATGGAGGGAAACCCATCAGCGCTGCACCATTTCATTCATGGGGTTTCAGCTGTTAGGCTTTAATTATGCAAAAAAAGAGAACAAGTCCGAATTTTATTTATTTTCATTCGTTCTTGTCGTAACCTACATTGCCCCCAATCGTACTAGCTATGCCCTCCTGTGATGACTAGGCTCTAGGTAGCAGTGGTGTGCTGCTTATATAGGGTTAGGGGACAGAAAAAGAGGCTTGTCCTGACTTATTTAGAGCAACAGAGAGAATTGCTAAATAGTAAATAAAAAAAACACTATCAAAAGCGCTAAATATTGTGCCTCAGACTTATAGAGGTCATACAGGATAGAATTGATTGCTTTTTTAAATATCATGTTTAGCGACCTCAAGCCGTGTTAAAAATGATGTTTAAAAGCAAGGCTCCCAAATTGGGGAGCTGTGTGCACTTAGTGTTGCACATCAGTGTTCCAACAGTAAGGTCTCCTTTAGACTGGAAGACCCATGGGAAACAGAAAAAACTGGGCCGACCGGTTTCAGTGGTATGTCCACTCGTTCCCTGTTGTAACTCCTAGGCTTGCTTCTATCCAAATATGGGATAGATTGAGGGCGAATCTTCGTCCCTAGCTGCAGTGTGAGCAAACCACATCGCACTAATTAACAAGCTGAAACTCACCAGACTAGACTCAATGGGCCCTATCTATATGGACTCTGCTTTAAATCAGAAGAACATACAGGATGCAAGCGAGGAATGCCTTCGCAGTAACCCGACTGACGTACCCTCTCTTTCGCTTCCCAACAAACAGACCACACCTAACATAGAGAAACTAGCCAATTTCAATCCAGGCATCTCTGAACACCTGCAAGATGCAAATACGATATTAGGCCACGCCATAACAAGGATGAAAACCCCCAAGTTAAATATAACATCTATTATGGACCCCTGTTCTCACAGACACGTGTCCGGAGTGTCCCTGAAAATGGCTCTTCTTAATACTAGATCCTAGAATAACCACTCAACTAATATCCATGACATGACTGTTGATAGAAAATTAGACATCTGTGCAGGGGCGTAGGACACCCATAAAATCTGTGGAGGACAGGGGACACCTTGGGGACTTTGCTTTTTTAATTTATTTATTGTGTTTTAGTCAAAGAACTCGACTTTTCACAAAATTAAAATAGCAGTATGTAATAAATTACATATATCATCACTGTATAAAACTAGAGAAAAGAAGAAAAGAAAACCAAATAAACTGAAGAAAAAGAAAAGCAGTTCAGAATATAAAATCCTCCCAGTGATGGACATTTAGAGAGATCTTTTATAATACTCTCACCTGCGCTTTAAGTGCAGATGCTTGATGGATTTTCGCTAGCCCATCCTATCGTATTCCACTTGAGCCCCTTTACAGAAGTGGATGGGCTGCAATCATACCTCGGCAACAGGGTATTCATTGGATTTACATGGACAGCGGAACAAGTGCTGTTTTGAATTTCAAGGCTCTGCTTTATTTTTTTCTGGGTCACCAAGATGGCTTATGGTGGCCGCTATTAAAACTTGTCTACAATGCATTAGTCAGCTGGTAGTGGGTACCAAAAATGCAGTCTTAAAACAAGCATTGGCAATGCCAACTATTTGGGCTTTAATGTAGGCATGGAAAAGGCACTTGCCAAGCACTGCCATAGTGGTATTTGGTACCCAGTGATGGTAGCAGCTGCAAAATGGTGCAAGTACCTGGCCATTTAATAGCAGTGCCTGGCAAATGCCCAATACGTGTACACAAGCAAACACTTGCCATTGCTGGTTTTTAGCAGGACTACAGTGAAGGAAATGCATAGTGCTAATAGAGTGGATGAAGGCATCCCTGGCTAAGACATTTGCATTACACTAGTATGTTCCCAGCTCCAATTAAGTTATTAACTACACAGGACTCTGTAGTAAACATCCCTAAATCAGTGGCTTTATCTAAATCAGAACTGGCACTTTGCGTGCCCTTTATAGAACATTCTAGTGTTTTTCAAAGGAATAGATTATGGGGTAAAAGGACTCTGCGCCCTGTGTGCCATCCATCCATCAAAAACCCATGAAAGTTGCTAAAATAGCCCAATTAACATGATGCTGTGTCACAAGGCAAGATTCCACACACCCTGGCACCAGCCCCCACTACAGGACAGGTCAGAGGTGAATATATACCTCATTTAAGGTTAGTCCTGACTTCAGAACTAGGCTGAAGGTAGGATTGAGTGAAAAGGAAGTTGATGCAGGAACAACCTGCTGTGACTGTCTCTTCCTGGAGAGGACCAAGACAGGAGCGGAGATGACACTTGGGCAGTGGGGGAGCGTCGAGCCCGAGCTCCCACGTTTCCTCTAATAAATCCTCCCCATGCCGGCCTGCACCTGGGAGTGGGGGCCACTCTGTGTATTATCAGGCCCAATCAATGTGCAGACAGGTAAGGTGCAGTATAAATATCTGCAATTATTTCAACAAATGACTTCTAATCGTCCTTGTGCAGGCCTCGTGAGCATGGATCAAGCGTTAGAAGAAGACACATTCCTGACTGCACCCTTCATCTGGGAATATGAGGTGAGACACCATTCTTCCTTGTACAAATCTCCCCTCTGTACCCTTCTCTACTCCATATTCTCGTCTGCTGTACACCCTTTTCTCCCAAGTCTCTTCCCTGCACCCCACACCAAGTCACTCCTCTGACACACTGCCCTCTGCACTTTCTCCTCTCATTTGCAAAACCTGAAGCACCTCCTATGCCATTTCTGCCCTACACCACTCTACTTGTGTTCTGGTCTTTCCTGCACCCCTCTATCCCCTGCACACCCTGGTCACCAAACCATCCCTATCTTTCATCTGCACTACGTTCTTGTTCCCATCTCTCCCCTCCCTTGCTCCTCTCTTTTTCTGTCCTCTGCACCCTTTCTACCCTTTTCCACTTTGCAGTCCCACATTCTACTGCACTCCAGTCCCTCCCCTCCCATTCCCCCATGGCCAGCACCCCACAACTCTCATCTGTACACTTACTCAGCACGTTCTCCTCAGTCTTCAGAGCACCCTCAGTATCCTGGCTTACATTTCACAGGTTTTCTCTTGCATGCTTTACATGACCAACCACTCCATATAACTTCTTAGAATAAGCTGGAACAGGCATGCCAGATCCATTACCTTTAAACGGCCCATTGATACCTGCAAGCATTAACTCTTAAGAAATAGTCAGAGCATGGATATTTGGATGGGGGGACAGACAGAGAAGTCACTAAATCCATGTACTGCAGAGGCTCTACCCCCAAAATCTGATTGCACTGCGACCACTCAAGTACGCTGACAGAAACAACCAGGATGAATAAAACAGGGTGAAGCTTAGCCAAGACCTACAGAAGGTGTGCGCTTGATTTCTTTGGAGAGGTGCGCAGGATGGGCACCAACAAATGGTTTATTTTGGGCAGAGACAGAGTTCAGGTCTGTGCTGGTAGTATTTTGTTTTATGGAATATAATAACACTTTTTGTCATAGTGCTTCATGCTAGATGCTTTCAACTTCTAGGCAATGCAATAGCAGGTATTATTACCCTCATTTGAACAGTACTGAATTTATGAAAACTTAAGTGGACCCAGCTGCTCCTGGATTTGAACTAGAGAAATGCAGGTAGCCCTCATGTCAGAGACCAAGCTTTATGTGTGGTACCATCCAAACATCAAGCATGTGTGAATTGGTGGGAAGAGGTGGGGGTGTGTGCCTTAAGGGAGTCCTACTGATATTAGAGTATACATCAAGTGTTTTCCCTCCTTGCCTACCTTAGACATTACTATGGAAAAGAGCACACATCCCACGAAGCGGCCCTTCTTGAGATTGGCTCATCCTCATTTTACTTTATATGGTTTCATGAGGATTTCATATGCTATGTCAGGCTGATATCTCAGGCAGTTGCAAGTCAGGCCTGGGGTACAGGGACATCTTGGAGAAAATCCAGTCTTTCCCAGATTGTGTGATCCTGGGCGAATCGTGTGACCTCCCTACTGTGCATTTCGTTTCTCTATATGTTTGCTTGGGATCACCTAGAAGTGACTCAGTTGGCAATGTACACTATAACGAAATGCCTCAATCGTAAATGTTCTAACATAGTTTCTTATTGCTCCATGTATGCTAAACATGTTGAGTGAGTGCGAAGAGGGACAAAGTGTCACAGCAATAGATGTCACCTCCAGTTGGGGGACTGGGTCTCATTTTGGGAAGCAGTTATAGACACATTAATAGAATTTGTAATGTTACTTTTTCAGAGAAACGTGTCAGGTGCGGTCAGCTTGATCCAACTCTAAGGAAATAAACTGTTAGGCTCACCTGATCTCCACAGGCGCACCGAACGGAGCTGGATGATCTGGTGGTGAGTGTTGTCTTGTACTCCCCTCCGATATGAAAGAAGGCTTGCCTAGAAAGGTAAATCACAGGTTACCCAACCATGTGGATGAGGGCAACTCCCGCATCCCGTGGTGTCCTCTTGCACCCCCCCACTTTATCTCTCCTTTGAGTTATGAATAGCGGGCTCTCCCTCCTGCCACTGTTCGGAGGGGTGCGTCGTAGTTCTAGGACCTAGTTACTTCACTGATCCTATTGAAAGTTCCAGACAACTTTGACTCTATGGTAAGTCTTATTCCAAAGATATGGATAGCTAAGAGTTCAAGTTGCAAAAGTTCACTCTGTACCTTTCTCTACAGATTCCCTCTTCGTGCATACTATGGAGCGAATGTCTTGGTAGCTGGCTTCCCAAAATAAGATTTGCGCCAGTGCTATGCAAAAGTCTTTCCACTCGATACTGTTTTTCTGCACAACTAACCTGCTGCTTTTATATTCTGCAGCTGCGGAATCTCCTGAACAAAGGCTGCGTGATGAAGAATTGTGAGCCTGTGAGTATTGCTGCCTTCAGGTGAGAGCTGCCTCATGCAGGATTATAAGTCAGAATGAGGCCTTCCCACTGCTTTGCTAACCTAATATCTTCTTTCTGTTTTACAGATGTGGCAGTTCCGGAACGGCGATCGGAAGATGAAGCGGAGATCGAGTGATGACGTTCTGATGGTTCGCTGGTAAGTATTAGTGCGGTGCTGAACTGCGATAAAGAGCGTGTGGTCTGCAAGGCTAATCTGATGTTCTTTCTTTTTCAGTTCTGAAGAAGCGTGGACTCCCGAGCGGCCACGATGAAGAAACTGGTAAGTATCTTGTTCTGCTCTTCTTTCTCACTCTTCTTTGCAGGTAACTCCAGACAACTGGGCGGACGTGGCTGATGGCTGGCCTGGAGCTGCAGACACGGTGAGCGTTACGCTGCAGGAGTGCAGAATAACGCGAAGCGTGTTCTGTATGAATGGTGTGGCTTATATAGTCTTCTGAAAGTAGTTCTCAGGAAAAGTAGTTCCAGCAACCACACCCAAGCAAATAGTCCCACGGCAAATAATCCATTCACCTTGCCTCATATTGGTTCACACGTGCCTCTCTGGGTCTGAAACGTGCCATGTTGGTGATGGCAATATGAGCCTGGTGCCAACGGTGCCAGGACCGAGTCCAGGAAGCCCCTGTAAGATTCCTTGGGGCCTTCAAGGCCCCCATGGGACCCAACGTCAGATGTACAGTTTCTAAACACGCGCAGCGCATTGCAAACTGATCAGGACATCCTGGCCTCTTAATGTTTCATCATGAATTATTAAGAGGCCAGGATTCCTGATCAGTTTTTCAACGCGCCACGCGTGCTTAGAAACTGTATACCTGACGTTGGCAATGGCACATTCCTTTCAATAAATCTTCCCCATGCTGCCCTGCACCTGGGAGAGGGGGGCCATGCCACTTGACTTACCTTACGGTAGCTGAGGGTTCAGGTGGAGTTCGAGTCACAGTCGGACTAGGAGTCTGTCTCACTCTGTCTCCCCCAATAACACATGCTGTCACAGAGTCACTGGAGCACTTGTCGCTGCCTGGCTTCTCATTCGTTCAGGAAAAACAAAGGCTGAGGTTGCGCAGCAGTGCACTGCGCAGGCAGGGCACGTGCAGTTTGTCGCCCGGCCTGGGCACGTTCATTATGCGCAGGCACAGGGCACTGCAAAAGAAGTTGCAGACAGTCTACTTTAACTTTTGCAAGCTGACATCGTATTTTACACGCTGCAGATACTTGCCTGCTGTTCCAGGGACAGCTAAACCACCGAGCCTTCAAGATGGGCGATTTCAGATGTTGGTAGTGGTGATCTCATTAAAAGCAAATTGGATCACATATATTATGGCGTTAATGAGGGATTACTAGTCCGCCCACCCTATTCTAGATTATGAAAAACCTTTGGTTTTTCGTGAGGGTGAAGCTGATCACAAGGAGGGTGGCACCCCTCAAACGACGTTGATGTGAGAGGTGTGGGGCTTACTTTTGGCGCTTTGCGTAAACACATTTTGGAGACATTTTTATTATATTTTGACCAGTTTGTCAGGGGCGCAATGAAGTCATTCTAGTCGGCACCATTTGAGAATGTCCTTAAGTACTACCTTGTAGGAAGCCTGCAGATGTTAATCTTCTCCATTTCAATGTCTCCCATTTTACTGTTCTAAGCGGGATAAAGGGCTCCGTTGGGCACATGTGACTTGTGATTGAGTCATCTTCTCTACTGGTCTTTAAGAGGGATTGGTGCTTAATAATGGCCACCTGGGTGCATCGCCTATGTACAGGGGTTGCTTTCCACACAGGTTCACGCTTTATAAAACCCATGCATTCATACATTACACAGTTCTGTAGCAGACATTTGATGGCCGTCAGAGGAACAGAAGGTTGTGTAGGCACAACCAACATGTAACTGCCCCAGCCCTAGCACAGTCTCTTCCGTACCAGCATCTACAATACTTCTGGAATATTAAAAATCAGTTTTGCTTTTACTGCCCGCAGAAGGATGCATGGATGCACCCAACCCACCTGACACGTGACTGCCTCTACTCCCCCAGCTCTGCCTCTCAACGACAGCATAAGAAATGCACACATTTTCATTTTATGTGACACCCTCTCCACCTACCAGCGCTGTGCTGTAGTTCCATTATCCCCTCCCCCCCTTCTCTCTCCCGGCCGTGTATCGTTGTACGAGGCAGCGTATGCTGGTTCTCCAAATATTGGACTAAGTATTGTAGAGTGCCAGGAATATACAAAAGTGCTAATATATCGCCACGAGGAGAAGATTTTTTCTTTTGGGTCTAGGCTCATCTTTCAAGGTGAATAATTTGTTATTAAAATGCTTCCAAAAATCTCACAGGAGGTGACACAGAGTGTCGGCATGGTGACTGATGTTTCCAAGAAGGGACAGCAACACTGATACAGCGGCCTGGCAAGAAAGAGCGTACCCTAGCATTGACCGGCCGAGAAAGTTGGGGCATCCGTGGCAGTGGCACATGCAGCTCCCCATGCAGAGGTGATGGAGAGCCCGGGGAGGGGCAATGGTGGTACCACTGCAGTGGAAGGGGAGTTGAGGGCACACGGGTGCCGCTGTGGCACTGCATACAGCGGGGAGCGGTGGGCGATTCACCTTGTGTGGCAGTGCATGCTTGTGGCCAAGGAGGAAAGGGAGGAGGCAGGGCCAATAATGGGGCATTAGGGTGAAAGGAGTCAGAGGGGTGTGTGTTCTGGCATTATTTGTGCTTGATGAGGGGAGAGAAAGGGTGTGTCTTCACACAGTGCGTGTAGTGGGGTGCAATGAAATAGATGGGCTGTGCTTCATCACTGCATGCAAGTGTTAACGAGAGCTAGGGTGCGTGGGTTCTGGGGGTGCTTTCTTTAGGCGTTGCATGCATTATGTTGGGGATTGTGGGTGATCTAACACTGCATGCATTGGGGGAAGAACGTTATATGGTGTGTGTGCTGGCACTGTATGCATTGAGGAAAGAAAGATGGGTTTTGTTGGGGCACTGAAAGCGGTGGTAAAAATATGGTGTGGTCTGCCACTGCATGCGAGAAAGGAAGATAGAGCAAATGTGAATGGGGGGCAGTCAGCAATGCACCCCCTTCCTCGCAACAGCCCTTGACCTAGGACTACAGCTACCAAGACACAATGGATGAAAAGGTGTGTGTGTTCTGACACTGTGTGTACTGGGCAGCAGGGAGAACACCCGGCATGCTCTGTTATTGCGGGCAAGGGGCGGTGTCGTTCTGGTCCTGGACCCCTGAGGTGTTTTATGGCACCGCAGGAATGAGACACACAAACGTGGCATTGAGGTGAAGGCGCTAGAGCAGGGGTCTCCAACCTTTATGTTAGCTAGAGCTACTTGTAGTAGAGGCCAACAGTGGATAATTATTGGCGGGTGATATCAGGGTGGGGATATTTATGAACCTCAGAATTTTTACCCCAATTATTTCCCCTCTATAAACTGATGAAATAACATATGCCTTCACAATTATATTAAGAACTTCAAAAACCTCTTTATTGCATTATTATTTATTAGTAGCTGTCTCAAAAAGACAGATATTTGCTAGACTACCACACAAATATCCTGTAATTTTTGTGCCCCTTCCTTTGTGTTTTATGCATGCTTTCTACATGCTAGGCACACTATTGTTTTCCAAATGTGCTTTTCACACTTCTATAAAAAAAAAGTAATTTCCAAATTGAAAATTGCTGCTTGCGTTCACTAGCTTTCTTTGAAATGCTTTTTTTTGTCGGACACCACACATACTCTGTTATTGTGTGTGCCCCACTGTGTTTTAGCACAGGTTATATTTATAAAGATGTTATATGCTTGTCAAACTGGTTAATCACAAATAAATGCTTCTGTTGTGCTTACAGCAGTTTTTAGGAAATTAAACAGTGTGTTCGTGGGTGCCAACTTTTGATTTTCACTACAGGGGCAGACATATCTCCACCTCTGCCCTGAATATAAGCAAGCAACCAGCCCAACCCATACCCTGGCCAAACACATTTTATAACACTTTTTTTTTATAAGGCATTGCAAAAAGTCATACGATTATTAACCTGTAGTTTTGAATATATAACATCTCAGCATCGGTCTGTCAACCTGCTGAGCTACCCTGGTAGGCTTCTACTGTACAGTGTGTCTATGGATTGCTTAATGTACTAAAAGTGGGTGTACCTGTGTCATGGAAGTGATTTAAAGTGGAAATGTACAGTGTGGAGTTTGAAAGAAGCCACTTGAAAGAAATAGCACCATTTTTTAAATATTATTTTGAACATTTCCAGGCGAGCGGCAGTGCTACTGTGATATTTTCATTGCATGGTCATAATGATCCTGCCCGAGACCCTCTGACATCTTTGGCAAACAAGAGCAGCTTGCTTAAGCAAGAAAGTGTCGTGGGGGCGCACAAGGCCAAATGTGGTACTACAGGCAGCCTGCTGAAGCAGAACATGATACTGACATCTGTCAGTGGCCCTCATTACGACCCTGGCGGTAAGGGGTTTGCGCCAGCGTTAGCTGCGCCGACCCCTTACCGCCAACTACGAGTTCCCATAGCGCCATGGTCACTTTTCCGCCCGCTTTTTGCGGGCGTAAAAATCCATGGCGCAATGGGACCTTGGTGTTAATTACGCCACCGTAATGTACGGTGGCGTAATTAACGCCTTCCCCACTCCCATTGAGCCCTATGGGGCCGAAATGGGAATGGGGAAGGGTAAATGGGTCAATGGGGACTTACCGCCCCGCCGACCTCGGAATGGGGCGGTAAGTCCGCCATCCGCCATGGCGTAAACGGACTTTACGCCATGGCGGAAAAGTCCGCCGATGGCGGAAAAAATCCGCCAGGGTCGTAATGAGGGCCAGTGTGTTTACAAGCAGCTCCACATCGCACAGCAGCCAAGTTCCTTGCCTGCAATTGGGACAACCAGCGTTCGATCCTCAACACAGAAAATAGCCACAAAACACTTACATTTAACTTAAGAAAGTGTATATTTTTCGGTATAGATCGGTATAGATCGCTGCACTAGAGAAACAAATTCTGGGGGGGATAAAAGTTATTATATCCCCCCACTTAAAATTGTGGGGGGATTTGTCCCCTCCACCCCCCCCCATGGCCTACGCCCATGTATATTTCCCTTAGACCTTCACGTACATCGAATTGTGGCAGATCCCCCTTCAATCTGGGTTTTCTCACACCATACATGTGGCCCCTGTAGTAACTTGGGTTCCTCTCATTTCACAGTTGTTCCCTCCTGGACCTTGGGTTCATCAGCTTTTATAGCCAGTCCCTCTTGCATCTTGGGTTCTTCATATTGCACATATGGTCCCCGCTGGACCTGCAGTTCTTTAGGTTTCACAACAGCACAGATGGCTAGCCACCACCCATCAGGGTCCTTGTCAGGCAGCCGATATTATGTCAAACTCCTGCCACGGACCAGGTCATGCTTCGCTCTATGATGTTAGTGGATTTTCTCAGGCTTCTTTATTTAATGGTATTTAAACCTGTATACAGGACTAGCCTTATAAAAAGGATCTTGGAGAGACTTACAAAGTTCAAAGGGAGGAAGTGAAAAAGAATGTATAATGTTTTCAGGATGGGAAGATTAGGCTGGAGAATGGATAGCACGGCAGATAGTCTTGCTGGATTAGGTGTGGGGAAAGAAGTACATTTTGAGATTTTTGCTGGTGGAAGGTGATGAAAGGTGTGGTATGGATGTGGAATGGAGGGTGTTCCAGGCTCTGTGTGTACATTGGTTGAAGTCTTACTTTTGTGTGCAGGTTAGCTTGGAATGTATAGGAGATTTTGACTGGCTTGTCTGGTGGTTGTCTGGGTAACAGATTTCAGTTTGTTATGAAGGCAGGATGGAGTTTTGAGGAGCATGGTCTTGTTTACTATGTAGAGTCCCTTGAAGGCAATTCTTTGGGATATGAGGATCAGAAGAGCCGGGAGAGAGCCCGGGTGATGTGTGATTGGGTGGGTGTAGAATGAGTTGTGCTGCTGTGCTCTGGATTTTTTGCAGGGGGGCTGGGCTGTTGTTGGACAGTGAGGATTGAGTTTGCATTGGCTCTGCTACGAAAGTCATCAAGGTGAAGGATATGTCTTATCTTGTGTAGGAAGGGTATCTCTAGGTTAGATGTTTTGGCAATGGCAGCTACATGGTCTGTGGTGTCTGTGGAGGATGTGTGGGGGGTGGTCAATAGTGAAACCTAGGAACTTGACTGGTGTGGAGAGGGATATTTGTGGGTTGTCAGTGGTGAGTTATTGGATCCAGGAGGAGAGATTGGGGTTGTGCTTTGGGTGGCAGACACTGAGGTAATCATTTTGGGTGGGTAGGGTTTTAGAAAGAGGGCATACATCCAGGTAGTGATGGTGTAGAGATTTTGAAGTATATTTGTGTCTTGTCTGCATATTGGGGAAAGTGGATATTTGGGTTGCTAAGAGTCTATCTAACGTATACAACATGTACGTTAGATAGGAGGGGCATAGGGAAGAGCATTGTGGTACTCCCTACTTGGCTAGGGAGGGATTTGATCAATAGAAGAGATGGAGATAAAGTGTGTCTCGTCAATGAGAAATGAGTTAAGCCAGTCAAGGGCAGTGCTTTAGGAATTCCATGTTGTTCAAGCTACATGTCAATTGCTCTGGTTCCCAGGAGACAGGGACCCTTAGCAAGGATTCCTGGGAACTGTGGTTTTCTAAGCCATGATCCCTCAGCATAGCATTTATGGGGATTCTGCTGTATCTTTTGGTGGATAGTGAGTCAACAGGATCCCTCCTCAACCATCCTCTGGGAATCACATTGAGTATCTATCAAACCAGACAATGTGAAAACAGCAGGTGTCCACAGATTTGTGGAACACTCCCATCCCCTGCAAACCCTATTGTTGTAATGACAACCAAACACTTGTATATTCTTGTGAGTTAAAAATATAAATGTATGCATTGATGGTCTCAGCATCAAAAAGTTTAAGAAAAGAGATAGTTCAAGATTACAAATCAATACATTCACACAATAGTAATTACACACACAATTTAGTAGTAATAAGATCAAGTAGTAACTATTGCTCCATAGTCTGAAAGAAATAATAATCCACAAGCATTCAATCGTGTGTCACAGGTAAACATTTGCACATAACAAGTTCTTATACAACATATAATTGTCCATCTTTCACAGTTATATGTAGTGACCCAATTGGTCTAAAGTGCAATTCTCTTTACGCGTTTCGGGGAAAGTATAACCCCTTCTTCAGAACATGTCTACCAATGTTTTCTTTCTCTGTATATCTACAAAATATAGTAAATAGATAAAAAAGTAGTTTAGTAATATTAACAATTAGTAACATATATCTGTCATAACTGGATGACTCATGATCTATAATCACCCGATTATATCATTCGCTGTTCTTTGTTTTGGACCCTTGTGCCTTCTTAGTTTATACGATAATGTCTATCCTAAAGAATATAGAGGAGACTATGTGTAAGTCCCAATCATTGATGGAGCGTTTTTTAAAAAAAACAAATCAATCACCTCAATTATAAAATAGAAAAATAGTGCCCATAGTTACCTGAAAAACAGGTTAGCTACACCCTTAATAATGTAGAGTGGGTATTTAGTGCAACACCTATGAACTATAAAATATGTTTATTAACTCATGCACTTCTTGCTAATATTTGGTATGAAGTTTTAAGTAGCAACATGTTACGTGTTTTTATGTATTTATATGTATTCTTTTGGCAATTATTTGGTGCAAACACTGCTTAGTATCGTGGCACAAGCGCTATGGGTATATACATTAATTCTGTGGCTGGTAGGGAGGTGTATGCCACCACATACTATTTCAGGGAGGCTTGCCTAGTCGGCACCCTCAAGTATATATTACCCATACATTGGAGTTCTTCTGGGAAATAGATGAATATAAGGAATATAATGGGTAAGGAAGTGCCATATTATTGCATATTCTGCACCTTTGCATTCTTGCACGCCCTGCATTTTTCGGTGCTCTTTGCACCTTTGCACAACTTGCACATTTAGCACCTTTTTATGACCAAGCGAAAGGCCAGAGATCTTCCCCCTGCTTTGAATACAACTAGAAAGAGCAAACCAAGCCAAAATGGCCCGAACATGCAGGGGGCCCAAATCTCCCACCAACCTACGCTTAATGAATACCTAAAACAAATGGCAGGGAAAATTGAGGCATTTATTCTGAATACCGAAAGGGCTATTGAAGGGGCATCGATCCACATAAGTGACCTCGAAGGTATACCAATACTACCATCCTGTACTAACACCAGCCCCCTCAGTGTATCCCACTGTGTTAATCTAAGTGATTCACTTGGGGTGGGACTATCACATTTGCCAAACATGCCTGTGTTAGACCCCGTATCTGTCAGACAAAGCGTACCAGAAAGGGGCACAGAGAGTAGAGAATTATCCCACTCATTGCTTATACAGGGCGATAACTACATGGACTCGGCATCCAGTGATTTTCAAACCCCGGAAGAAGTTCTAGACAGGAAACCCATCTTGGCTTCTGTCTTGACTGTCATTGTTTCATTTAAAAACTCTCTTAATATCTCCCTATTTTGGATGATTTAATTAGGGGGATGAAGAAGGATGTCCTGGAACTTAAACAAGTAGCTGCCGTAAGTATGCCCATTACAGGAGAAAGGGCCTCAAGCTCAGTAACTGTGACACACTCAGTACTTCAGAATGAGGCAGAGCAGAATATTCAGTCTATAACCCCTGCAGTCTCTCTGCACCCTCACCAGAGCAAGTATGAATGATGTATCAAGGGTTATAGGGGCTAGGACAACTACCCCATTACTTGCTGCACAGGGGAACGTAATGACATTGTGGGCAAACAAAGTAGTAATTGATCTCCCGCTTGAAGCAGCACCATTGGTCGGAGTGATAATGGGCGTGCCCTGTTCAGTGAAAGCGGTGGAAGAGACCACAATCTCACTAATAAATATTATGTCACAATGGATCTATACCTGGTTACCTGGTATGAAGATCAACCCCAGGGGTATCCTGATGGCAAGAAGGGTCTCGTGCATAGGCAACACTATTAAACGGGCAGAGGGGGACTGTGTGATAGTCACAGAAGTTGCCCCAGCTCAGCCATGATGGAGTGCATGGTCTCCGCACTTAACCCTGCTCAGTATAACATGGAGAGCAACAATAACGCAGGCACTTTCCTCCCTCTGACTGCCTTCTACCCCCCGCACATTAGTCCCAGAACTGCACAGCAGGTTGGGTGGGTGGTGGTAAAGGGGAAGTGCAGGGTAAGCCACCCACCTAATATGGGTGTAGGCGGTTCCTGAATAGTGGAGGGTAACCATTACCTTGAACCGCTTTGACACTGGCAGGCATCGAGGAATTGGATTGACTAGTGCCCCCCAGGAGGGAACTCCAAACCCCTTGGGGTTGGTGGCAAGAACTCCAATCCCCTTGGTGTTTGAGGAGGCCAACCAGCTGACCAGGGAACAGCCTCCTCTTCACCCAGTGCAAGTTCTTACCTTTCTCAGCTGGTGCAACGAAGGAAACAATAGGCACACCTTATTCGTTCTAAAGTTCTCTAAATTAGGTCTGATAACTTCTGATGGTAAGTTATAATTTTACTGTGAATTTGAGGCGCATAGGAGAAACAAACAACCTTGGCATCTAGGTTGAAGACAAAGTGAGAGATAAAAGTTTCCCAATTTGGGAACTCCCGTCACCTGTACACTATCTGGGGTCCGAATAGATCAGACTAATATGTCTTACGTAGTTTTCCTAATATTGTATATATAGGATAAAAATGCAACTTATTATAGATATTTACAGGAAAGAAAATGTCAAATTAACTCTTATTTTGTTATCACAAGTTTCTTTTTTTTATTCTTGTTGTTAGAAAAGCCCAACGCATTTCGAGATAATACTCTTCATCAGCGGCAAAGTAGTGATTCTATGAAATTGAATTGAAAGTAGATCTTGGGTGCTCTCCAGATATATTGCATGAAGTAATTATGCGCATGCGTCAAAGTGACTTACTTTATCGCAAATCTAGCCAAATGCTTGCATAAGCGTGAGATTCTATTTGTTCGTTAATACCAACTAGTTCTTGGATGAATATAAGCATAAACTAACTGATGGTATCAGTTAATCACCTTAGTCTAACCAATGTTAGATTGCCTACTGCGTCCTATTGCGCATGCGTTGGATAGTGACGACAATATTTATAATATCCTCACGATCGAGGTGTAAAGAAATGTTGATATATGGGGACCGCTAAATGTCCTCACATCTATGTGAGTGTTGTGATAACTGTACATAGTGGAAGTCCAAATATTCTGACCCTCTGCTGATGTTAGCTGCCTAATTGTAAACACATGTGATACTTGGGCTCCTGTGGAGATGGTGGATAATTGAAACCAGGATTGGTGTAAAGAATAGAGATATGAGGAAAGATATTGATTGTCACTAACCTATAGTGACCACGAGATATAGACACCCTCATACATGGATTCTGATTAGGTCTGCCAAGTATGTAATTTCAATTAGTTTAGCCAATCTAGGGGAGATTAACTCGGCATATAGGTGTGACTTCTGGTGCACATATATGTATTCCCTACTGGTATCTGTTCTCTTTTAAGAGCCTTGTCAGATCTTGCTCCAGTCACCTCATCTACAATAAATGGTATCTGATCACCATCAAGGCTGTCCCTGATCAGGATCGCAATCTCACGTATAAAGTGGGCAATGTTTAAGTAGCCACTAGATATGTAGCCAAGAGAAATCCACCTCTGTCAGTGTTCATTTAATTAGCTGACTCTTTCGGCTGGCAGTCAAACTTTAAATCCACAGAATATTAGCCTAATAACCAACTATGGAGTCGATGGTTGGTGAATTTATGTTGAGAGATCTTGTTCTTTTGCAAGTATATGTCCAAATTGTGAAATTGGTGACACAAGCAATATGTGGAAATCCAATTTTGTTAGACTTAGAGATTAGGAGACAAATGCAATTATTATGTCTGGAATGTATAGAGACCAATATGTAACATGAATTTAATTTGTTTTATGCATATCTTTTTCATAGAATCACTACTTTGCCCCTGATGAAGAGCATTATCTCGAAACGCGTTGGGCTTTTCTAAAGAATAAAAGAAGAACTTGTGATAACAAGCAAACTGTTATTTTGACATTTTCTTTCCTGTAAATATCTACAATAAGTTGAATTTCTATCCTATATACACAATATTAGGAAAACTACCTAAAACGTTTTAGTCTGATCCATTCAGACCCCAGATAGTGTGCAGGAGACAGGAGTTCCTTTCTCAGCTGAAACATAGCAGGGGCAGTGTCAACATTTCAAAAGAGGGATGTTGTGTCATATGCCCTTGGGCCAGGCACACTCTATAAATAAAACAAATACAAATATATGATGACTTATGACATCATTCTTTTGCAGGAAACATGGGCTATGTCACTTGTGCTCTTGGATGGATATGTTTCATTCTCCAGTCCAGCGCGCAAGAACAAAAGAGGCTACTGTTATGGGGAAGTGGCACATTTACATTAAATCATCCCTAAAGTATCATAATGAAGAAAAGGGAGCTGAATATCCTCACTGTCCAACATGCAGTGGTGACACCCGAGCGGGCACCCAAACTGCTGCTGGTTAATTTCTTCAATAGCCCACATGCCTCTGAAACTAACCGGCTTGGGGCCATAAAAGACGTCTTTGAGTCTACAATGTTAGACTTGGTGAGTGAAAACCTGGTAGTGGTTTTAAGAGGGGACTTTAATATGAAACTGGGCAATTGGATTCCAACTGACCTAGCAGAAGCAGGGTGAAGATTTTGTATATGGGATCGCTAGCCCGCAGAGGTCTGATGATCGAATGTGTCCCAGGGACTTGCAACTGAACACGTGGCTCATGGAATGGGGATTGCGTTCTTTGAACGGACGTGTACACTCAGATGTACCAGGCAAGATCACATTTGCAACCCCCCAGGGTTCATCAACAATTGATTGTCTTTGCATGCACGTTCAACACTGGCTCTTAATCGTGGATTTTGCGGTTGTAGTGGAAATTGCCAGTGATCATTTCCCCCTGAGACTGGTTTTAAGACAGGACCACCCCAACTTGCCAACTGTTATTTATCCACAATTAGATCTTTGTGAAATTAACGCACACTGCGAATACAGGGTAAAATGGGTTAAGTGCGATCCGATAGTGGTCCAATACAAAGTGGTGGTAACGAATTTGGATCACATCATACGTATCCTTGCTCATGTTGCTGAGCCACACCAAATTACCTGCTCCTCAGAAGAACTATGGTGGTCCCTGACAGATCTATTTCAGCAATATTTTAAAACATGCAAAGAAAAAGTAACCAGTTGGCTTGTGTCATGGCCACTTGGCAAGGACCACTAGCTCCATCATCTAAAGGGTCCAGGTGGACCCAATCCTGGCGCCTTTGGCACCAGGCTCATGAGAAAGTGTGATCTGTACACTTTATTTCTGGTCCACATGTTATTTCCTCCCCAGCAGGTTCCCCACGTGCATCCAGGCCGGGCGTGGCCATAGGGAAACATTGGGCTGCACGTGCAGCATCCTCTGGGTGTGGCAAGGTGGGGCCACAAGGCAGAGCTAAGGGGGCCTGACTGAGACCTGGCTATTTAAGCCTGCCCCGCCCGTATGCAAGCGCTTCGCATTAGTCTGCTTCTTGCACATCATCTAGCGCAACTTATCCGATTCCAGCAATAGCATCCCTTGAAGCACAGCTTACCTGACTCCAGCAACACCACCGCGGGAAGCGCATCTTACCTGATTCCAGCCATACCATCGCCTGAAGCGCATCTTACCTGACTCCTGCAATCCCATCGCCTGTAGCGCATTTTACCTGATTCCAACAGTCATCGCAGTCGAGGTGCATCCTCACCTGTTCCGGCAGGTCTTCGGATAGCAACCTTTCGTCAGACGTCGCCAGGCCATCCCTGCAGGAGAAAAGGACAAACAAGGTTAGAAACTACATAAAGACTTTCTGCTAGGTCGTGCGCTACACAATCCTTGCGCTTGACCTTAAAACCCAATTTACCTTCTACTGGGGACCTCGTAAACTCCTCTGGCACCCGTTTTGACTCGCTCCCAACACCGCGACTCTGCTGGGCCCTTCGTCACACCTATTGGGGAGAAGGAAAGACATTACAAGGGTTACGGACAATAATCACGGAAAAAAGACATTGCAAAAGGATACAGACAATAATCATTGTTAAGAAACACTTACCTTGAAGTGGATCAGCCACAGCCATTCTGGGCTACCATGCACATGGACCAGTGAAGTAACTAGGTCCATTAAAGGTGCCCCTGCAGTTGAGAAGCAGGACGGAGAGCTCATCCTCATAAATACACAGGTGAGACTATATGGGTAGATGCATGCTCACCTCATTCTGGGAAGAAGGGTTCGAGGGAAATCACAGTCCAACCGCAGCATTCTCACTGCCTCGCATATTCTCTCAGGTGCAGTGTCAGCAACCAGCGCAGTCCACACTACAGAAGCTGGGGAAGAAGTCTGATCCAGGGGAGACAAGACCAGGGAGGGCAACAACCGTGCCCCAACGCCCCCGCAGAGACCAGGTGAGCGTAACAGTTTGATGATACATGCAGGTCTGTGCAGTGTGCCTTATAGGGGATTTTGCAAAATAAGAACAGTACAAGGGGAGACGTCATCCACGGGGCGATTGCCACTTACAAAAGGGCAGTGGAACTCAGGAAAACTTTTTTGGAGAACAAAGCATGGGAAGAATGTCTCTTGCCCGTCTACAATAAGGATTCCAACACATTCTGGGACTTTGTTGCAGGTGGACCATCATATAAGAGGGTTAAGACACAGAGGACAAATTATGTGGGAGCTAAAACATGGTGAGGTCATTTTATGTCCTTGTTCAAGAGTCAGGTATCCAGATACGAGGGCAGTGATTTGTCCTCCACATTACGTATGACTACGAAGGTGGTGGAAACAGCAGTTAAGCAGCAATCGCAAAACCACGCTACTGGTCCAGACCCGGTTCCCGCAGATTTATGTAAGGGGGGACTGGAATTGTGGGCTCCACTACTAACAACCTGTTTCAACTCCTATTTGGAATCAGGAGTATACCCACAATCGTGTAAAAGTGCAATTATATCCCCCTGTAATGGTTTTATGACACGGCACACTCCAGCCAGAGACATCTTCCACTGACAATGAATGTGGTGCACAATAAAAACTACTTTTTAATCTTTATTTGAACCCTGGGTTCTTTATTGAGAAGGCCACCAACCATCTCACACCCACCTTAACAAAGACCCCATGTCACAATGGACTATGAACCAGACCAGTGTGTAACAATGAAATATTTACCAAGCGAAGTACCAGTGAAGTACCGCTTTGCTGCGTTTCTCTGTTTGCTCTGAACTGGATCCAAGACCTGCTGCTATCAACATTCTATGATACTTATTTTGCCTGTGTTTGAGCATTTCCTTCGTGGAAACCAACAAGCTCTGCCCCTTTTGGGGCGAGGTCTTAAAAACCGGCACGCGTGCGCACCAGCACGCATGCACCGAGCAAAGTACCGGTGAAGTACCAGTGAAGTACCGCTTTGCCTCTTCGGCGCTTTTGTCGCTGCGTTGCGGGAAAGCGGGTGAATTTACCGGTGCTTTCGCTATTGTAAGTCAGTTGTATCTGACTTGGAGCCGCTTTTCCCTTTGCGCTATTGATTTTCATCATGTCATTCTCATTAAGATCAGGTATGCCACATCCGTTTGAGCCACAATTGCAGGCAGGAAAGGTCTGTTCCCCGACTCTAAAAACATGGAAGCGCTCCTCGACTCATTTGTGCTCCACCCCTAGCGGACGACCGAGCCTTATAGTTCCCAAGATATTGCGTAAACCTGAAAAGATGTATAAGAACTCTGATATCAGAAATGTTTGCAAAGACTGGCAGGCTCCTGCTTCCAAGGAACCTGCTCCCATTGTAACATCCGCAGCAGGACCGCATGTGGGCTCATCAATACAAGTCCCTGAGACTAGTGAACCAACAGAGCAGGTGGAAAGAAGGTAAGTGTCAGCATGGGGCGACGCTCGGGAAGTACCTTTATGTGACATTGTACCGTCAAAAAAAGCAGAAGTTCCCTTGTCCTCTGTGAACAATTCAAAAATGCCAGCTAAAATGATCAACAAATCTCGATTGGCTAGCATGATTTAGGGTGTTCCACCGAAAGCAGCTAATTTAGCTGCATCTCATGCACCACTTGCTATAATCTCAAGTGATATGGCTGTTATTGACTTGGAATCTAACAGTTCCTGGTTTTCGGCTCATGTGTAATCATAGAACTTGTCTGGGACTCCAGTTCTACTTGCTGAGATCTGTCACTCATACTCTGACTTGTGAGCCTCGTACAAAGCTCCCACTCCAAGGAGGCCTCAGAGCCCACACATAGATTCCAAATCCGATGAAAATGTGCTAAGTGCCGAAAGAAAACTTGAAATTACACTTAATGCTATGAATGTTGCTCTGCAGTCCTTAGCCAATCTCTTTGGTAAGTTAGATGCAAAGTTATTGCTTCAGGCTACCCAAATGTGGTAAATTTGGCAAGAGCATATTACTAAACCATAGAGCCATAAAGCAGGTACTGTTGGGTTTCCTTTAAATATGAATTTAAATTGTGTTACTGTATCTACACAAACTTTGGCAAATGTTGATTCTTTTGTACAAGCTAGCCCTGTGTCGAGTGTGCGTGTTACCTCCTTGTTACCCTATTTTGATAAAGTTATAGTTGATGGCTCAAATGGGGTGAAAGGTGTGCCCCCAGAGCAGCCTGGAACTGATGTTGGCCAGCCTAAAGAAGCCTATACTATTTTCGCTTCAGAGCCAACTAAGCGGAAGGCTCCTGCACATGGTAAAAGAGAAAATCAGGCTCCAAAATAAACTACCTAAGAACCAAAAATCATTGAAGCGTTCTATCTCTACTTCCACAACAAAACACTTTTTTAAGTCAATTAAGTTACCAAAATAAAGCTTGTTGATAGCCTCCAATACAGTAACAAAAAAGTATCTATACCAAAACAAGGCTAGAGGTACCATCAGTTTGCCCATCCAAACGCAAACATACTACCCTATGCACCATTGGATGAGATGATTCAAACAGCGCATGATATGGATACAAATAAAATTGCAACTATATCAGTATCCTATACCAAAGATAAATCACCCATAGATATTATTGTATCTGAAGATTCTCAGTCTCTAGCTCTCCATCGTCAGGAGAGACGTAAAGCAGTTGATGCATACATGGCAGGGCATCCTGCATCATCCATACTGGCACCCTGCAGAACCAATTTTTGTAATGCTGCAAAACAACAGCATGATGTAATCTTTGACTCAACACACGTGTCGGCAGTTACTGCGGATGCTGTGTGCTTGGCTGATGGGCCATTGGCCCAAAAAGCCACTGACAAAGACAAAGAAATCACATCAGAGGCTAATCAAATAGGCAAAAAATTACACTTCGAGCTCCGATCTACTGCTGAGGGGGTGAGGGTAACTGCCAATCTAGCACAAAATACTAATCAGGTGGGTAACACTTTATTAGCCGCGATTGCGCCACAACTTCTTTGTCTAATTGAAAAAGCATTGTCAAATAGACAGGACACGTCTCGCCCTTTATTGCACCAACGGGCTGACAATACTATCAACACTAAAATTAAGAGACGGCCTCTGACCCAGAGAGGGAATCGACCAGCGATGTATTCATTAATTTTGGCTTGCAGACCCCCGCTGAACACACAGTATGATCTCAATCGGCGTACTGTGATGTCCATATTTTCTGATATACCTTTGTTAGAGGATATAGCTTCCACAGATACTAAACTGGTTGAATTTGTGAATGAGCCAAACTTGAATTCTGTGAGGATCTGGTTGCAGTCACGTGTCATTCAGAATACTATATGGTCTGTGAAAAATCACTTGTATTCGCTAGGTTTTGAGATCTTTACTGAAGTGTCACAACTGACTAGAATAACCTCACATTTTTATAAACACGCAACAAACAAATCAAGTATTAGGGCTTCAAATCCATCACATCAATTATCTAACTTGGACCAATGTGTAAAATGCAATAATGGCAGAAAGTAAATAGCTCCCTAATCAAAGTTACATGAATTTACCTTCCTGAGCTGGAATACGAGGGGTTTCATGCATCTCTTGAATAATGACATAAATCACATTAGACAACATGATGTAGTTTTTTTACAGGAGACATGGATGTTATCTCAGCCTGTATGGGATAACTATGACATCCACCTAAATCCCGCAATCAAAGCAGCTCATGAAAGACCTTCTTCTAGTCTCCTAATTGCCATCAAGGCAGGTTCAGGGTTAAGATCTGAGCCTTGGGCAACCCCAAATGCATATATGCAGTTGGTGAAGTTCCATACCCAGTCGTCCTCAATTGCTTTGATTAACCTTTATTGGAACCTAGTGGGGATTTCAAATAACAGTTTTATTATTGATTTAAATGTTTTGATGGATTTGATTGTTATCGATGCTTCTGTTGATCACGTTGTCTCAGCAGGTGATCTCAATTTGCAATGCATGGAAAAGGATGGTATATCCGACAGCTATGCTGCAATTATGGAGTTATTTTGTTAAGCCTTGAAATTTGCACATGCTGAATGGAACACGCATTTCTGACTCGCCTGCTCATTCAATGTGGCGTAGAGGCACTTTTCCAGATGTACTGGATTATATTTGTGTAAATGACACACTTCTTCCATTTGTCATTGATTTTTGTGTTGTGGAAACTAAGGAAAGTGATCATGATATTCTCACAATGAGATGGTCGTCTAAAATGGAAGGCATGAATAGTAACAGAATGCATATCCAGGGATATTTGTTGGTCAACAATCATCAGAATAGACTATGATGGTCGAAGAATATGGTTAAGGCATTCAGTAAATTTATTGCCACCGAATTATACAAAGGTAGCTTGGGTGGCGTCTCTTATGATATAGCATATAGGGACATGATGCACATGTTTCAAAGTGATACACACAATTCATTTGGGTCCAAACCAAAACTTCATGTCAATAATCATGAAGTAAAGATGAGGAAAACCCTGTACAGATTGCAAAAACAGCAAGTTCTGAAGTATCCATCTGAAATGAGGGAAAGACTACTAGTACAACTACGCACCAAGTAGAAGAACTGGTTACGTAACCAGAAGTCCATACTTTATCAGAGTGATGGTGCCAAAATGTTGTGTTCTTCAATCTAAAAATACAGCAAATATATGGGCCATATTAATTAATTCCACACATGGTTCCCAAAGTATTGTCCAAGCTAATGGGGTTACAGAAGAAAATTGAACATCGCATTACGGTCAACTATATTCCATTGTCCCAGGGTGTGGCAGCTTGGATTCTGCAGATGTGAAAAAATCCTTTCATCTTGATTTCCAGTTAGATGACATTTGATTTTATATCGACAGAATAAGTGGATCCAGAGCTCCAGGACTGGATGGTCTATCTAATTACATGTTTAAGCAGCAACCTGATCTCTGGGCCACCATCCTGTTTGATTTTTTTACAGCTATAAATCGTACTCAAAAGTTGCCCCAATCCTGGAAGCATTTGATTGTATTACCTGTCTACAAAAAATGGGATTGGCACCTCACAATGAGCTATAGGCCGATAGCATTGCTGGATGCCCCACGGAAACTTTTTAGTCGAATGATCCTGAAAGAAATAGGTTGACTTGGACTTTAAGCTCTAATTTGAGAGATCCACTTCAAGCAGGATTTGTTGCTGCCTTGGGGACTTCACCCAGTATTATCACACTCAACATGATTAAAGCCCAATATGCTTATCGGAAGCTTCTGTTATATCAGGCATTTGTTGCCATTTGTTGATTTTAGGGTGGCGTTTGACTCTATCGATCGGCTTCTCTTGTACAGAAAGCTGCATCATCTCAGTTGTCCACCCTCCTGCTTGTCTTGATTATGAACCTCCATACTGACACCACAATGCAAGTAAGGATGTCCCATGAGGGTCTTCAATCCTCAGTATTTTCCACCTCACAAGGACATAAACAGGGGTGCATTTTGGCCTCCACATTGTTTAACCTGTTTATTTTGGATATAGGTGAAACACTTGTAGATGCCATAGGGGATGGTCCGAAGCTTGGCTCTCAGAAAATCATCTGGCTTTTATATGCAGACGATTTAGTTCTCTTGTCTCAGACACCGAGCCGGCTTCAAAATCTTTTGACCAAGCTAGATGGCTATGCATATGTTAATAACTAAGTGATGAATACTGAGAAAACACAGATTCTCGTTTGTAAAAATGGCCGTAGGTCCCGACAAATCAGTTTCAAGTGGAAACTACAGAACACAGAATTACAGGTTGTTCCCCAATACAAGTATTTAGGACTTTTTATTTCTCGTAACATAGCATATGATACATATAGTTTGGATTTAAGTAAGAAATTGCGAACCTTAATATCACAGGTGAAAATTCTAGCCTATAAATATGGGAAATGCTCATATAAACATATTCTTTTGTTCTATCATCAAAAAGTATGCCCATTCTACTGTATGGCTCCGAAACACGAGCTCCTAAAGAGCATGCAGATTGGGGCAGACTGGAGTCTCAGTTTTGGAAGCAAGTTTTGCGGTTACCAAGTTGTACACCATTGCTAATCATACAGTTTGAACCGGGCCTATTGTCACTACATTCACAAGTTGTGTGGCACATATGTTCATTATTGAGAAAGTCTCTGGTGGGCATTACTGCAACAAATATTGTAAGTGTAGTAGCTCGTTATTTACTAGCATCAGATGATGTTTTCCCTTTTGTTGGCAACAGTATATTTTAAAGGCTCTGACAGATGCGTCAGTTACTCTTGATTTGCTTTTACAGAACACAGGGCGAGCTAAAATTAAAATCTTTCAGTTTGACTGGAGTATTAGTCAAACCAAATGTTCTACATATAAAGATTTCGATGTATTCCTATTTGGTACAAAATGCTATTGTGAGACAGCTGACTATTGAAATGTCCTTCACCATATATTCACACTCAATATATGCGATTTAGATTAATTCTCTAACCCACAAATGATGTGATGGCCAGGCGGAGACAAATACCCTGTGTCGAGTGTGCGTGTTACCTCCTTGTTACCCTATTTTGATAAAGTTATAGTTGATGGCTCAAATGGGGTGAAAGGTGTGCCCCCAGAGCAGCCTGGAACTGATGTTGGCCAGCCTAAAGAAGCCTATACTATTTTTGCTTCAGTGCCAACTAAGCGGAAGGCTCCTGCACATGGTAAAAGAGAAAATCAGGCTCCAAAATAAACTACCTAAGAACCAAAAATCATTGAAGCGTTCTATCTCTACTTCCACAACAAAACACTTTTTTAAGTCAATTAAGTTACCAAAATAAAGCTTGTTGATAGCCTCCAATACAGTAACAAAAAAGTATCTATACCAAAACAAGGCTAGAGGTACCATCAGTTTGCCCATCCAAACGCAAACATACTACCCTATGCACCATTGGATGAGATGATTCAAACAGCGCATGATATGGATACAAATAAAATTGCAACTATATCAGTATCCTATACCAAAGATAAATCACCCATAGATATTATTGTATCTGAAGATTCTCAGTCTCTAGCTCTCCATCGTCAGGAGAGACGTAAAGCAGTTGATGCATACATGGCAGGGCATCCTGCATCATCCATACTGGCACCCTGCAGAACCAATTTTTGTAATGCCGCAAAACAACAGCATGATGTAATCTTTGACTCAACTCACTTGTCGGCAGTTACTGCGGATGCTGTGTGCTTGGCTGATGGGCCATTGGCCCAAAAAGCCACTGACAAAGACAAAGAAATCACATCAGAGGCTATTCAAATGGGCAAAAAAGTACACTTCGAGCTCCGATCTACTGCTGAGGGGGTGAGGGTAACTGCCAATCTAGCACAAAATACTAATCAGGTGGGTAACACTTTATTAGCCACGATTGCGCCACAACTTCTTTGTCTAATTGAAAAAGCATTGTCAAATAGACAGGACACGTCTCGCCCTTTATTGCACCAACGGGCTGACAATACTATCAACACTAAAATTAAGAGACGGCCTCTGACCCAGAGAGGGAATCGACCAGCGATGCATTGATTAGTTTTGGCTTGCAGACCCCCGCTGAACACACAGTATGATCTCAATCGGCGTACTGTGATGGCCATATTTTCTGATATACCTTTGTTAGAGGATATAGCTTCCACCGATACTAAACTGGTTGAATTTGTGAATGAGCCAAACTTGAATTCTGTGAGGATCTGGTTGCAGTCACGTGTCATTCAGAATACTATATGGTCTGTGAAAAATCACTTGTATTCGTTAGGTTTTGAGATCTTTACTGAAGTGTCACAGCTGACTAGAATAACCTCACATTTTTATAAACACGCAACAAACAAATCAAGTATTAGGGCTTCAAATCCATCACATCAATTATCTAACTTGGACCAATGTGTAAAATGCAATAATGGCAGAAAGTAAATAGCTCCCTAATCAAAGTTACATGAATTTACCTTCCTTAGCTGGAATACGAGGGGTTTCATGCATCTCTTGAATAATGACACAAATCACATTAGTCAACATGATGTAGTTTTTTTACAGGAGACATGGATGTTATCTCAGCCTGTATGGGATAACTATGACATCCACCTAAATCCTGCAATCAAAGCAGTTCATGAAAGACCTTCTTCTAGTCTCCTAATTGCCATCAAGGCAGGTTCAGGGTTAAGATCTGCGCCTTGGGCAACCCCAAATGCATATATGCAGTTGGTGAAGTTCCATACCCAGTCGTCCTCAATTGCTTTGATTAACCTTTATTGGAACCTAGTGGGGATTTCAAATAACAGTTTTATTGATGATTTAAATGTTTTGATGGATTTGATTGTTATCGATGCTTCTGTTGATCATGTTGTCTCAGCAGGTGATCTCAATTTGAAATGCAATGAAAAGGATGGTATATCCGACAGCTATGCTGCAATTATGGAGTTATTTTGTTAAGCCTTGAAATTTGCACATGCTGAATGGAACACGCATTTCTGACTCGCCTGCTCATTCAATGTGGCGTAGAGGCACTTTTCCAGATATACTGGATTATATTTGTGTAAATGACACACTTCTTCCATTTGTCATTGATTTTTGTGTTGTGGAAACTAAGGAAAGTGATCATGATATTCTCACAATGAGATGGTCGTCTAAAATGGAAGGCATGAATAGTAACAGAATGCATATCCAGGGATATTTGTTGGTCAACAATCATCAGAATAGACTATGATGGTCGGAGAATATGGTTAAGGCATTCAGTAAATGTATTGCCACCGAATTATACAAAGGTAGCTTGGGTGGCGTCTCTTATGATATAGCATATAGTGACATGATGCACATGTTTCAAAGTGATACACACAATTCATTTGGGTCCAAACCAAAACTTCATGACTATAATCATGAAGTAAAGATGAGGAAAAGCCTGTACAGATTGCAAAAACAGCAAGTTCTGAAGTATCCATCTGAAATGATGGAAAGACTACTAGTACAACTACGCACCAAGTAGAAGAACTGGTTACGTAACCAGAAGTCCATACTTTATCAGAGTGATGGTGCCAAAATGTTAAGTGTTCTTCAATCTAAAAATACAGCAAATATATGGGCCATATTAATTAATTCCACACATGCTTCCCAAAGTATTGTCCAAGCTAATGGGGTTACGGAAGAAAATTGAACATCGCATTATGGTCAACTATATTCCATTGTCCCAGGGTGTGGCAGCTTGGATTCTGCAGATGTGAAAAAATCCTTTCATCTTGATTTCCAGTTAGATGACATTTGATTTTATATCGACAGAATAAGTGGATCCAGAGCTCCAGGACTGGACGGTCTATCTAATTACATGTTTAAGCAGCAACCTGATCTCTGGGCCACCATCCTGTTTGATATTTTTACAGCTATAAATCGTACTCAAAAGTTGCCCCTATCCTGGAAGCATTTGATTGTATTACCTGTCTACAAAAAATGGGATTGGCACCTCACAATGAGCTATAGGCCGATAGCATTGCTGGATGCCCCACGGAAACTTTTTAGTCGAATGATCCTGAAAGAAATAGGTTGACTTGGACTTTAAGCTCTAATTTGAGTGATCCACTTCAAGCAGGATTTGTTGCTGCCTTGGGGACTTCACCCAGTATTATCACACTCAACATGATTAAAGCCCAATATGCTTATCGGAAGCTTCTGTTATATCAGGCATTTGTTGGCATTTGTTGATTTTAGGGTGGCGTTTGACTCTATCGATCGGCTTCTCTTGTACAGAAAGCTGCATCATCTCAGATGTCCACCCTCCTGCTTGTCTTGATTATGAACCTCCATACCGACACCACAATGCAACTAAGGATGTCCCATGAGGGTCTTTAATCCTCAGTATTTTCCACCTCACAAGGACATAAACAGGGGTCCATTTTGGCCTCCACATTGTTTAACCTGTTTATTTTGGATATAGGTGAAACACTTGTAGATGCCATAGGGGATGGCCCGAAGCTTGGCTCTCAGAAAATCATCTGGCTTTTATATGCAGACGATTTAGTTCTCTTGTCTCAGACACCGAGCCGGCTTCAAAATCTTTTGACCAAGCTAGATGGCTATGCATATGTTAATAACTTAGTGATCAATACTGAGAAAACACAGATTCTCGTTTGTAAAAATGGCCATAGGTCCCGACAAATCAGTTTCAAGTGGAAGCTACAGAACACAGAATTACAGGTTGTTCCCCAATACAAGTATTTAGGACTTTTTATTTCTCGTAACATAGCATATGATACATATAGTTTGGATTTAAGTAAGAAATTGCGAACCTTAATATCACAGGTGAAAATTCTAGCCTATAAATATGGGAAATGCTCATATAAACATATTCTTTTGTTCTATCATCAAAAAGTATGCCCATTCTACTGTATGGCTCCGAAACACGAGCTCCTAAAGAGCATGCAGATTGGGGCAGACTGGAGTCTCAGTTTTGGAAGCAAGTTTTGCGGTTACCAAGTTGTACACCATTGCTAATCATACAGTTTGAACCGGGCCTATTGTCACTACATTCACAAGTTGTGTGGCACATATGTTCATTATTGAGAAAGTCTCTGGTGGGCATTACTGCAACAAATATTGTAAGTGTAGTAGCTCGTTATTTACTAGCATCAGATGATGTTTTCCCTTTTGTTGGCAACAGTATATTTTAAAGGCTCTGACAGATGCGTCAGTTACTCTTGATTTGCTTTTACAGAACACAGGGCGAGCTAAAATTAAAATCTTTCAGTTTGACTGGAGTATTAATCAAACCAAATGTTCTACATATAAAGATTTCGATGTATTCCTATTTGGTACAAAATGCTATTGAGAGACAGTTGACTATTGAAATGTCCTTCACCATATATTCACACTCAATATATGCGATTTAGATTCATTCTCTAACCCACAAATGATGTGATGGCCAGGCGGAGACAAATACCCGCAGAGCAGAATTGCTGTTGCTTTTGTGAAAACATTTCAGACAAAGAAACTTTACAACATCTTATAGTGGCATGTCCCATGTTAGATGCCAAACGTAATATATACTTTAAAGGGTTGTTTGCTATTTATCGTCCTGTTGATGCAAATCAGATCTGGCAAATGATCTTTTCAAACACCAAACAATTGGTCAGAGTGGCGATAGTCCATTTTTTGGTCTCGATTTTCCCACAAGCAGAAGTGGGGCAACTGAGTAGATCCATTGCAGGTTGACTTGTGAAAATAAGGGTCCTGACCTGTTGTCGTCACAAATAAGAATGGTGTTGATAACAAAGTGTCTTTTTTCTTTAATATTGTTGGTTTTCCTTCTTTTTTTTTCTTTTCCCTTTCTTTCTCTTGTCATATTCTCATGGTTTGTTTGTTTACTTCTAATGATATTTTTATAGTATTTTTATCATGTACTTACATTGTCAATGATGTGATATGTAGTAATGATTGATTGAAAATGTAATTTATGTTGTACAAATGTTTTAAATTGAAAAAATCAAATTATTGTTTTATGTTTGAAAGGTTGATTTATCAGCTAACCAAATAAAAAAATATATATATTTATTACTTTTAGGATTAAAGGAAAAATCAGAGCAAAATTAAATAATAGGGCAGCAGCCACCACTGTTGTGGCAATACAAATGCAACAATCCTACAACACAATTAATTCAGATTCCTAACATAATCTACATAAACCTTTAATAGAAAACAGATGTAAAATCACTTTTCAGACTGACAGATGGTACACAGGTTATGCACTCTCCCATGCAAAACTTCCCCCAAACACCTGCTAACGAAAATTCTTTGTGGATGGAAAGTAGTGGCAAGGAGTCAGTAGGAGGAGGGAAAAATCGAAATGTGAATCCAGCCCACCACCCCAAGATGGGAGGCCAGCCAGAAACAAAATTGAAAACTTTATTTAAGAGCAAAATGGCATACTTTTACTTATTATTTGTACATCAGTTTACAATTGCAGTGGTATACCTAGGACGAAATTTGTGTGGCAGCACTTTAAAAGATAAGGAAGCCTACATAATACTGAGCAGGGTACCAAGGCAATGTGAACACACACGAGAAAATCGAGTTTGGGGAAAAAGACAGAATGGGAAAAGAAATACACGAGGCAGAATGGCACGTCTTTTCTACACAGAACTGGTGCTGACAGGCAGACACAGAGAAGGGCTGAACTATTAAAATCACGAATCGTTTTTTAGGATGAGAAACACAGGCACATTACAGATAGGATTCAAAGGGAAAGGGATTACTCTTTATAGGATGATAGTGAGGTGTTTTCTATGGGAAATGCAAATCAGAATTTATAGAAAAGCACAATGCACATGCAAATTCGGTTTTTGTTGCACTAGACTATTTCTGTTGAGACTATATTTTAATGACTATAATTAGCAAAAACACTTGACAAAATTGTTACTTTCGAACGACAACAATAACGTAAATTGTCAATGGGGAAATTCATTGATTTACTTCAAATTATACTAGGGACTTATACAGAGAACTGAAAGAAATAGCAAAGTAATGTGCAAACGGACATAGACTAATACAGATTCTTCTAGGAAAAAGCAAACAGATGATACTGGCAATTTTTGGGATGCAGGATTCAAAAGAGTGGGCTATGCAATATAAGACTTTCAACAGGATTTTCTAATGGATGCAAAATTAAAAGAGCAGGATATGCAGTTCTTGGGACTGGGTGATGTTATACTTACAAGGTAAGCTTGAGTTTGGGACTTTGGACAGCCAGCAAGGTCTCTGGACAGCAGAGCCTAGGGATCTGGTAACTGGGACAGTGAGGCCAAGAGATTTGGTCACTGGAACAGCTGGGCTCTCCTGAATGGGATTAGCTGGGCAAGGTCTGGTCACTGAGGACAGCGGGAGGGGTCAGCTGGGCAAGGTCTGGTCACTGGGCTCTCCTAGGTGGGATCAACCGCCTTTCCTCCTTTCTCCCTGGATGCTTGTGTGTGCCCGGATCTGGATGGGTGGTTCTGCCTGGATCTGGATGGGTGGTTTTGTCTGTATCTGAATGGGTGGTTCTACCTGGATGGAATCAGCTGCCTCTGGATCTGGTTTTTGAGTCTGATTATCTTGTGTTTCCCTGTCTCTCCCTTAAATAGCCAGAATGACATCATCGGTTTACAACCTGGGGTGGGGGGGAAGTACCCTGGACTCACCCCACTATGGGGCTAGGGCAGTCTCCGAGTGTGTCCTCCTTTTGCTGGACTGATTGGTTCTGGGGAGATGACATCATTTTATGTGGGCATTTATTACTGCCTTTGTCTCACAAAGCCTATTTCTTGACGGAAATTAGTTATAGATCAAAACATCAGATTTACACTAGCCGCCGTCATGAAAAATAGACATGCAGATTCCATATGTCACAGTCAATTGGACAGTCTGATTGCCAACTCTGTGTGATGGTGCATCACCCATTGGCACAATTTCATCATTTTCATGACCAGTGTAATATTTTTTTTTACAATGTTATAGTTTTATTCAAAACTTTTAATTTATCCATACAATCATACAATTCCATATATAGAAAAGGAAATTTTAAAAACAAACATACTTTCATTGATGCTGCTCTTCAAACTGTCTCATTTCATTTCCTTACAACTTTCGATACAGCTATAAGTCCACCATTACAAAAATGTATGGGCTCTTCATCATAATAATATGATTCCAAAATTGAATTTTGACAGTAGTGAGGCTCCTATTATTTCCTGACAGTATTAGATTCCATCTATCCTGACTATTGAGTTTGTTTCCAGATGTAGATATCATTTCTCAAAACCAGTTTCTTTTTTCAGCTAACACAGGGCAAATCATGATGATATGATGTATAGTTTCAATCGTCTGTTTGTTCTCACAGAATCAACAAAATGCTACCTCTTTCAAAATGTGCCTGTTATTTGTCATGAGTTCCCGTTTTGGTAGTTGGTTCAATCGAAGTCTAATGAATTGATCCCTAATCTGCCTATCCGGAAATTGCTTCAGATACGCAGGTAAGTCATTAAGTGCACGGTTGTCCAATTCACAGTTCAAGTTCATCTGATATCGTGATTTGTCTGTTAGAGTAGAAATCCAATAATTTCGCTGTAGTCTTTGTTTAGTGCATTGAGGGCGTTTCACAAGCATCTCTGTTGTTATACTATTTGCTGCCATCACGTCAATCATGACATTCTTCCATAATGCTAATGCCGTGTTAGCCACTGTATCAGTTCTGTGTTCAAATAGTTTGTATGCTGGGATTTCGTCCTCATTAATCATCTTTCTGTACAAGTCGATCTTTTTCCACGCGACTATTGATCTTAATGATTGGGTCGCAATCTCATGTCTGATTCTTTTGATTTGAAAAGAATTGGATAACCCAAGGATTTTCCTCCAAAACATGCCTTCTAAGATATCCCAAATTGATTGGTCGACATTTATCATAGACTCACTCCCGTAACTCAGAATTGCGGTCACTTTTTGTCGGTAGAATATGAGGATCGGTTGTAGGGAGTATTTTCCGAATTTTCTATGTATAAATAACCCTTGTCTCGCCAGTGCGGCTGTTTTTGTTCTTAATTGGTTTATCCATGGGGTTTCAACTTCTGATTGATTCACTAAAACTCCCAGGTATTTGATTGCTGTTACCGTTGTCAATTTTTGTTCATTCATGTAAAATTGAAAGGGCTGTTGATTTCATTTTTGTCTTTTTTTTTACTGAAAGTGGCATGATTCTTGTTTTGGCAGTATTTTCTCTAGGCCATTTTCCACCATATAAGTTTCCAATTCCCGTAGGCTTCTTTGTAGCCCTATTTCTGTTTTGTCTAAGATGACAATGTCATCTGCATACATCAAGTGCTTAATCTGGTGGTTATTTAATTTGGGTGAATTTGCCTTCTGAAAACGAGGAGGATCAAGGAGATTCATAGTATACAGCTTAAACAGCGTTGCTGCAAGAGGACATCCCTGTTTAAGACCATTTTCCGCTTCAATAGGTGCTGACAATTGACCTTGTTGTGAGAGTCTGATTCTAAGAGTGGTATTGCTATAAAGTTGCTTATTGGGTTCCACTATTGTCAATGGACACTTTCACTTCATTAGTTTTCCCCACAATGTTCTCCTGTTTACCAAATCAAAGGCCATATGCAGGTCTATGAATGCTGCATATGTGGTGTGCTTGTTAACCAATGCCTCATGTTTCAATAGATTCAAAATCATTAGATTTACATGGGTACCCATGCTCTTTGTGAATCCAGTCTGCCTGATATCAAATTGCTTATTTTCCTTGATCCATATATTAAGTTTGTTAAGTAGGAGCATTGCGAAAATCTTCCCAATCGGGTCCAAGAGTGCGATTGGTCTGTAGTTTATGGGCAGTTGCCTATCACCTGCTTTATATATTGGGATCAAAATTGCTGTTGTCCAGGTTTCGGGTATTTGTTTCACTTTCTCAATTGCAGCAAATAGATGAGAGCAGAATTTTGCCCAATCCTCTGGATGTTTCTTTATAAGCATGTTACTTAGGCCATCTGGGCCGGGGGCCCTTGATGAATTGAGCTTCTTCATGATTGTTAAGATATCCTCCACTGTCCACGAGTTTGACCAGACAGACGTTTCATTCTGCTCCATTCTGGTAGACTGATTTCTCACTGTACATTTGTAGATTGCCTCAAAGTGATTAATCCATGTAGATTCTGCTATCCCTTGGATTTATTTATGGTGATTATCCATTTGCGGATTCAATAGGTTCCATAATCCTCACGTATTGTTAGTTTTCAAGAGGGCTGAGATTGCTTCTGCATCTTGTTGTAAGAGTAATGCTTTTGCATTCTTTGTCCAATTTCTGTAACTTTGTTTTGCTTGTCTAGTAGCAGTCCATGAGTTGGCCTCTTTCTTTCTTTTTATTTCCGTGATCGTTCTCCGCAATTCTTTTTTTTGTTTACTACTTGTAAATTATATGCATGGGAGTGGCACTTATTTGAGGACTCTTGGTTATGGATCTTTTGAAAGAATGGCGAGAGTATCCATTCATAATTTATTTGGTCCATGCCAGACACCACAGATCTGGTGTAAGTACTTACTAGTTTCTTCATTTGATTATCATTGATACGCAGTCGGGTGACTGAGGAGTTTGTTTCCATGTGCGGTAGATGAATTTTATTACTTTCACAATACGATGCTTTCCATGTTATGCTGATAATGTGATGATCACTATTTTCTGTAGTTATGTTGTCTTGGGCCGTTACTTTGGGGATTAGATTCGGTGACATATAAATGTAATCCAAAGTGGCTGACACTTTTCCATTTGTCCATGTTGCACTTTTTGGATTGTAATTCAGTTGATTGGTGCAATAAAGCTGTCGCCATGTGGTTTCTTTATTCCATATTTTTGCTCTCACTGAGACTTGCGTTTTCTCAATCGCTAATCCTTGTTGGTCAAATAAATGTATGTTAAGGTCTCCACATAAGCTTTTTTCAGTATCGTCTGATTCCAGCACAACTTTCTTTATGGTGGAAAATAGCATATCAATGAATTCTTCCATTTGAATCGCCGCCTGATTCCAATATATATTGAATATTGCTAATCTCTGCGCCGGCACTTGCACCAGGTTTTCAGATATCTTCTTGCTACTCCAGATTTCTACTATCGTTAGTTGGCTCCACGGTGAGATGTTAGTAGAATCTGCCACTAGGATATTTTCTTCCATTTTAATCAGAGTTAAGAGTCCTGCTGATGGACGTCCTTTTTTACGGGATATGGCAGGATTCATGATCACTGTGTACCCGTCGCATCTGGGCATAATGTCAATCCATGTTTCTTGTAAACATACAATGTTATATTTACAGAGATCATCCGAATTTAGGCGAAAGAGATGAGAAAATCCTCTGGTATTCCAAGTACACAGAGTCAGAGTAGTAGTAGATCTGGTAATTGATGGTTATGAGTTGTTTTTTCTCATTGATGTCATCGTCCTATGTGGGATTTCCTCCGCTCTCCAGAATGGCATGTTGGTAACATTTACTCACGTATATTTATTTATCACTCTTTCTGCTGAGCATACCATTCTGCTTTTTGTAGAGATCGGAATGTGAGCCACCATCATTTCCCCCTCTCTCCTGTTTTATAGATCTCTTCATGTAATGCTGCGGTTCCCGTGTCGGTTTCCTCTTACTTGTTGTTTCAACAGTGCATGAGAACCCAAATTTCAAAAAGAGGTGTGCCTCTTTCATGATCTTTCCAATGTCTTCTGTATTGTGAAAATGTACGAGAATCGCATCTGAATTATTTTCATCCATGAATTCCATCACTTTTAAGTGTCCTGTGTTGACCCATCTAAGTGCGGGAATTAAAAATTCTGCAAATAGCTACACACATGCCCACCAATATCTTGCATCTTTTCACCAAGCTTCATGTCTGTGCCATTTATCATTCACCCCGAAATGCGTTTTTCCTGATATTCCAGTTCATCAAGTGCCACAAACATTCCCTTGGTGTCTTTATGCTTGTCCAAAAATCCCATGAAATACTGGCATAATATCGAATTATTTATTATTTAGAGTGCTGGGAAAAATGTCTTAATGTACAACAGTTTTTAAAGTCAATGGGCTGGATTAGCAAACCCCCCCAGCCAAATTGTGTTCCTCCTGGGTCAGCTTGCACCAAGGACATCTTGGGAAATGGGTGCTGAAGGAAATCGCACCTCTAGGTCATCACTTGGCTTCACTCCCTTCCTTTGTCTTTTTGGGAAGTCCTGCCTGCCAGTCTAGCAGAACCTGTAATTATCACACTGTCAGTCCCAGCATATGTCCTTGCAGCATTAGTTCAATGGTAGGTGCAAAAAGTGGGAGGCAATCCTTCCTGCCAAACTGGTCTGACTGGAATTCCTGGGCCTCAGCCAGGCTGATTGAAGTCTTGTGGGGGAAAAGAGCATAATGTACATGGCTTTGCAGCCCCTCCACTCCCAAATCAATCAATCAAATAAGTTTATTCGGAATAAAAATATCCATAAACCACATTATATAAAAGATAATAGCACAATCAATACAAAAACAGCACCAATTTGATTAAAAAAAACAAAGAAAACTGGTTACAAACAATGTAAAAAGAGGAACATGTTATCAACCATATTACATTAAAAGAGTTGAATCCACTAGGCTTTACTTCATACATACTTAATCATTTTGCAGAAAGAGAAAGTTTGTTCTGCTGGTACCAAGCTTTTCCTTTTCTCAAGTATTCCACAGAGCCCCAGGCCACAGGTATAGGAGCAGCTGATAATAAATACAGCAATGCAGGTCTGTCTTGGGTAAAGCATGCATTTTGAAGCATATACAATAATCTTTCTGTGCGGGCCACAGCGGTTATTTGACATTCACCTTTAAACAACATTTTTGCTTATTTTTCCTTAAGCAAATTTACACGTGTGCAGTGGCTTTTCTTTCTCGTTACATATGCAGTTCTATAACTCACAGGACTGTTTTCACATTAATCTTAGGTAGTGTTTTTGAATGTACTTTGAGTTTATGCACATGACAGAATACTGTAAAGAATTTCTTTGAAATTGACATGGAAACAGAGAGAGAGCCGCGCTACCTCTTTCCTTTGCTGCGATTTGAGTGCAATGATTTATTTCAAAGGAAAACAAAAGCTGTGTTTGTGTGAAACCAGAATTCTTTGCTCTTCAAGTATTTTGCCAGCAACATAACGCCGTTCTGGAGATGTAATGCCTTACTTCTAGGCAATCAGATGAAATACACGAGGATGGCTGTGGTTCAATGGAGCGCATAACTTTGGAGTGTTTAAAATGGAAAAAGAACAAATTGTAATGCCGTCTTGACTGCTGGGCGCCAGCTTTTACTCTTCACTTGGCAGAACAGCAAATGTAGCCATTCTGAATGCAGGTCGATTTTCTGATGATTGAAATGAAATAAGGCAAATTCAGCAATTCTTTGGGTGGCAGTTTTTGAAGCTCGCCACCCATGTACTGAGCAGATAAAAGCACAGCCATGGTTGTGGTCTTATTTAAGTGTGGTTTTTGATGGTAGGGGGATTCTGCTTTGGGCCTTAAAATGTACCCCACAGATCCTCCCCCTGCTCTGCTGTGACTTTTTGTTGCGGGAGAGTAGGGTTCATTTGGCAGAACTCTCCTTCTTCAGGGAGTAGCACTCCAGGATTTCCTAAAGTCTTTCAGTTAGAGGGTAGCATCTTTCCTTCCTTCCCTTTCCAGGTCCCTAGGGAGGTCCTCACCAGGCTAGGAGGTAATGGAGTTAATCATCTAATAGAAGATAGATAAAAAACAAGTTTTAGGATTTTTTCATGACAGTATTCCCAGAAGATTTATAGCGGAACAGTGATTACAGTTACAATTTTCTGTGATCTCTTCCTCACATTTTGACAATAACATCAAGCAAATTCTTCAACAGGACAAGGACCCACTTGACTTTCAAAACATATTTTTCTTCTTTTTACAATAACACTAAAGAAAAATACTCCCTGTTATATAGATACACTTCCCTCAGCTTTTCCTTTTTCTTTTCCTTTCTTCTCATTCTTCCGATGGTGCCTCTGTTTGATTTTCTTTTTCAGCTGCAAAGTGTGTCTGGGGTGACAACTATTTTACAGATTGATGTGAACCCATTTCTCTTCTGACAGCTCTCCTTTGGGGATGCGGATCCTATAGGCGACAGGTGAGATTTTGTCTACAATCTCATTGGGACTGCGGCAGGTAGGGAGGAATTTCCTCTCCTTAGTCTGGTTCCTCTGAAAATTGCACAAGTAGACCCTGGGCCTCATTACGAGTTTGGAGGTAGCTATGCCGCTTTTAGTGGCATGGCTACATCCAAACTTGGGTCTGGGTCCGGGTCCCGCAAAAAGGGGACTTACCGGGCCATTCCTACCTTGGAGGGCCCCGTAATTCCTTTTCGCGGGACGCAGACCTGGTATGTCCCCATTCCCATTTGAGCCCCCATAGGGCTCAATGGGAATGGGGAGGATGCTAACAATGGGCCCATTAATGACGGGCCCATTGTTAGCATCCTGTACTGCTAGCAGGTACAGCTCTGAACGTCTGGTCTGGTCAGGCTTCCAGAGCTGGACCCGCTGCAGACCTCGTAATGTGGCGGCCCAGAATGAACGGTGCCAGTCCTTTACCGACACCGTTCATTCCACGGCCGCCTACCTCCTAATGAAACCCCCTGTCTCCTACTTGATATTCTTTTTTACTTGTTTTTAAGTCGTAGTGGGTTTTCATCCCCTCCGCCGATTTCGCAAGATTCCGCTGATCATACGCAAAAGCCTGCTGAAGGTGTTTTCTTACATTCTCAAAATATTCATTAGTTGTGGAGGTGTTAATCAGTGCCTGCTCTTGTGTTCTATGGAGCAGATGTGGGGCAGCACCATTTTTCGTCCTGTCATTAGCACAAATGGAGACATTTTAGTCGTAGAGGATGGTGTACATCTGATGGCCATCAGGACAAGTGGTAATCGGATGACCCAACTTAGCCCAGAGTTTGCCACACACTTCTTAAGAATGCTCACAATGGTTTTATTGTACCTCTGAACTCCCCCACTAGAGGACTGGCAGTATGCAATATGGAGTTTTCTCTTCACCCCAACAAGTATCTCCCACATCTTTGTCATAACTTTGTTGGTGTAGTGACTTCCTCGGTCTGACTCAATCCTTTGGGGAAGGCCAAAAAGCGAGAATATATGGTTGATCATCAGGCCAGCTCTGTTTCTGCTTTGCAATTTGGGGCCGGGAGACATTCCACCCATTTGGTAAATAAGCATGTTACTGTTAACATGTACTTATTCCGCCTAGATGAGCGAATCACAGGCCCGATGAAATCTACTTGTAAATCTGCCCAAGGCAGTGTCATCTCCCTCTTCTGGAGGGGAGCTTGGTGTGGGAGTGAACTTGTCTGAAATTGTGCACACCCAAGACACTCATTCAAATATTGGTCAAGGTCCTGCCCCATGTGTGGCCAGTATGCGACCTCCCGCAAGATTTCTAAAGTAGTGTGAAACTCCTGATGACTATCCTGATGACTATCTGTGGCCATGTCATGGGCGTGACTTAGCATCAGGCTTCCACATGAGGTAGGTACCACCCACTGGTCACAGAGATGGATCTCCTTACCAGGAAACCGTCTTGGATTCTGAACATTTTGGGAAACTTCATCTACACCCGGAGATACTCTTTCCCAATGTAATTGGTTTCCGTCAGAGCAAAGTTCACAAGGTCCTCAATATGTTGGTAAAATTTCCAAATAATCGGATCCCCTTTTTGTGCCTTGATTAAATTAGCATCTGGGGTCTCCTTACTCCACTGGGCAGTTGAGAGTTCATTGTGGACAAGTGTACAGGACCTGGTGACAGCAGTGACCTGGATTTCCCCCAACAGCGACTCGATCTCAAGGAGATCCCCTAGATGGCTCTGTTTTTGGCCAACTGATCAGCCAGCTCATTTCCAGTTTTGCCTGGTCCCACTATTCTGGAATTACCCTTAATCTTTTTCCAATAGATGGTCATCCCATTAGAGGTAACCAGATCATCAATATTTTGTATGAGTTTGCCATGCTTGAGTGGTTTGTTGTTTGCACACATCATGCCTCTGGTTTTCCAATTGATCAGGCACTCCACAAACCTGTTCCGGATATAATCTGAGTCTGTGATTATGACCAGATTGTGGAGTCCGTGTTGCATGGCAGTGAGGATGGCCTGGTGAACTGCCATCAACTCTGCTACCACTTCCTTTTCCCCGTTGTTGTCAACATGGTAAGAGCACCCGTCCACATAAACTGTGGGCATGTGGGCATCCCCTTGCACATGTCTTCTTCATAGACCTTGTGCGGGTAATTCAGGTATGCCTCCACGTTGTCTTGGGGTTTGAGGCTTTCGTCCTCGAGACAGTTTTCTCGGGCACAATCATGCAAGTCAGCCAAACCTTGCGCAAGGGAACTGGCCATATCTGACCTCCACAGGAAAGCCTTGCATGGACAGTATCCAGGAAGTAATTCTGGAATTACTTACATTTCCTGCCCGCATTCTGTCACTTTGGAGGTATTGCAAAGGCTGGTGTGGAGTCTCCACAATGATGTGCTCCCTCTGGATGAATGGGCGGTAATTTTTTAATGCCACACCGTTGCCAGGAGTGCCTTCTCACAATTGTTGAATTTTTCCTCCACAGAGGACAAAGTCTTACTTGCATGGGAGATGACTTTATTGACCTTGTCATGCTTTTGGTATAATACTGCTGTCAAGCATGTATTCAAGAACCCTGTCTCCAAGAAGAACTCCTTGTTTTTGATGTGGTAAGCTAAACAAGGCGCTTGTGAGAGGCCTCTTTTGAGTTGTTTCACTGCCTTGGCTTGTTCTGGACCCTGCTCCCACTTGACCCTCCCTTTAACAGATGGACCAGGGGTTTTGTGACCTCTGCGGAATCCTCAATGAACTTCCTACTATAATTAGTCAGTCGAAATGGCTCTTTAGTTCAGGTAGAGTTGTGGGGTCTTTTAGTTTTAGTAGTACTTCCATTTTCTTCGCCTGGGGACAGAGACCCTCAGGGGGGATTTCATGTCCCAAGATGTTTACACGGGTCCTACACCATTGCGCCTTCTGGAAGGACAATTTTGCTCCGGTAACCTTCAACTGGGTCAGAACATAGTGGATTTCCGCTATGTGTTCCTCCACAGTTGAGCTTTTAATCAGGACTTTGGTCACATAGCCCAGGTTACCCCTTTCACCCAAGTCGGGCATGGCCTTATGTAGAAAAATATTGAATTAATTGCTGGAGTTTATGTCTCCGAAGGGTGTTCGGGTCCATGTGTACTGCTGTCCCCCGAAGGTGAAGGCCAGCTTGTAGTGGCCCTCCCTAATGACGGGTACTGTCCAGTATCTATTGGTCAGATCAATGGCGGTGTACACCTTTGAACCCTGGATCTGGGCCAGGGAAGAGGCCATCTGGACATGTGGACCCATTTGTTCAGCTCCCTTAGGTCTGCGCAAAGTCTCCATTGGCCATTTGCTTTTAAAATCCCCAGTACCGGATTATTAAAGGTACTGTGGACTGGACGAATTATCCCACGGGACTCTAGGTTTTTTATGATTACTGTAAGGGACTCCATAGATGCGAGAGGCAATCGCTACTGCTTCACAAATACAGGAGTCATTTCAGGGTCCATGGGAATTGTGGTAGAATGTATCTCAGTGCGACCACAGTCACACGAGTCCACAGCAAAGATATCTTGAAAATCTAAAAACACCTGTTTAAAATTTAGCTTTTGTTCCTCGGTCTCACAGGCATCAGCGAGGTTGACCCATTCTTCAACCATATGTCTGAAGCCTGGTAAGACCTCAGGTTTTGCGATCTCAGCGGTCTCCTCCAGCTGGGTGGAGAGATCACTGGTAAGGGTGTTGACCTGGATAGAGGGTTTCAAGTGGGAGAGGCAGTCATTGTAGACCTGGAATATCACCGCATCCCTTCTAATGTCACAGGTCATCTCTTCCCCCCCGTAAGGGCAGGAAGAGTACACCAAGAAATTCCCACTTGCAGGGTTGAAGATCTTTTCTGGAGGTATGTCATCGTCACAGTCATAGAAGTCATTGGGAATTGGTCCTATGATTTCATTTCCTAAGTCCATGGAAAAATGCTGGTCAGCATTTGCCATTCCAATAAAGGTGCCTGCGCCCAGAGTGATACTCCTACGGCAGCTGTTATCCACCCATATTGGAATGGTGTTGTGTTCTAAGTCCACTAATGGTGTCCGGTTCAACCCCAACCCCTGTTGTTGGAGATGGGAATTGAGGTGTACATAAGCATCCGGGTTTTGGAGTTTCTGTTCTCTCTTAATTTTTAAGTAAATTGGGAATTGGCAGGTCCGTCCTGGGATGGTGACCTCCTATCCAATTTGAATTTAAACTGCATACGGTAGCAATTGAGCTGACCAAAATGGCTTTTCAGAATCATCAAAGCCATAGGGTTGCTCCCTAGTCAGGAACAGGCTGTGTAATTTATGAGGTCCAAATTAATTGCGAACCGATTGAGAATGTCACTACCTAGGTAGAATGCTGATGGGACATCTTGCACGACCCACCAATTATGCTCTATGCTTTTATCACCTATGGACATTTTTAGCATGCACCTGCTAGACAGCTGATGTTTGGAATTGGGAGTTTCCAGGCCCATTTCCCTCTTATCAACTAATTTAAATGTGGGAATGGTCGGATCTTTTGGGAGTTTCCTGAACAACGCTTTTTTGATTACGCTTTTTCCATTCTTCAGGCACACTGTGGCGAGAACAGGCTCCCTCCCCCTCATTTAACTGAATAGGAAGGAACAGCTGTTCACCCATTTTCTGAATTTAAGACAAGCTTTAAGCTGGTTTCTCATCACTTTCTGTCATGGGAGTTGGATTTTCAAATTGTGGATCGGTATACAATTTCAAGGTATTTCCTTCCAGTGTGGAATGCCACTTAAAACTGGAAGGAAGGTTGATTTTCAGGAATGGAGAGGAGGTCTCATCAAAAGTGTGTTGTCCTACAGAAATGACATTAATGTCAGGTATTTGATTGTTTTGAAAAAGGAACTCAATTTGTTCGGATCGTTGTTCAACCATCTGGCATGTGCCATTTAAACTGACATAGTTGATGCTTTATTTGAATTTTATTGGCCGGTTAGCCTGAGTCCAGAGTGCCTTGTTCACACAGTCTATTAGGGGAGACAACCTCTGAAGGAGGTAATTCCCTAATAGACAAGGGGTCCCCTCTAGAGTCTCGCTATGACCGGGCGTTTCACTTTGTGTCGGCCAATACTTTTTTTTTTAAACCTGGATATTTTATTTATTATCAACCAAAGAGACAACAATTAAACAGTAGACATCGGTATGGGCAAAGGCTCAAAATGGCACAGTTCATTGCAGTGTTAAGAAAATCATAAGTTATCACATAGCTCATTCTTTGCGTTATTTGGCCGTGGGATCGGGAGACCAGCAGAGAGAAGCTCTGTTTGGGGAGAGTGCGTCAGCTTGTAGTTCAGTCTAGCCAACGGGCGGTTGGGGGCTTTTGCGTGAGTGCTGGATAGCGTTCTGCGTAGGCCATGAATGGGGCCCAGGTGTTTTGGAAGGGATTGAGGTTGCCCATGCGAAGTGCTGCAATCCTTTCCGCTATGACGATGTCCCAACACTTGGCCCACTATAGTGGAATAGAGGGGCCCTCAGGGTGCTTGCAAAGACGGACGAGGGCTATCTTGGCTGCTGTTAACAATTGTGTGCACAAGCGGGCCATGTTCCCTGACAGTGGTAAATCCCCATCCCCTGTGTCTGCCAGCAGGATGATTCCAGGGTCCCAGGGGTTTTGAGGCTCGTGATTGCCTGGACGTGGTTCAGCACCCCTTTCCAGTAGTGTGCTGCTTTAGGGCAGTCCCATAGGAGATGGAATAGCGATCCCTCTTGCGGGCAGCCTCTCCAGCAGTTCGGTGATGAGCTTGCGCCCAATTTGAACAGTTGGCACACCTTATATCCACCTTCCCTGTTGCTAACGCACTGGGTGCTTTTGTGAAGAATTGACCATATTCTGCTCCATGCCTCTGGCTCCAGGGGGCACCCCAGGTCTCTCTCCCAGTTCAACATGTATCTTTCTTTCGTCTCTGGGTTGGTCTTTTCCAAGAGTTTGTAGAGAGCGGATATCTTGCCCCTAGGAGGGGAGGATGTCAGTGTGAGTTCTAGGGGCGTTAGGTCCCTGGAGCCATGCTCTTTGACGATGCGCTGAGAGATCCAGTGGCGGATCTGCGAGTAGTGCAATCTTTCCTCCTCTGGGATGTGAAACCTCACCTTGCAGTCCTCAAACAAGAGGGGCTGACCCTCCTCCAGAAAGTCTGAGATCCTGTAGAGACCACCCTCTTTCCACTTGGTGAAGCTGCGGTTGCAGAGGCCAGGGTAGAAACCCGGGTTGCCCCAGATTGGGGTCAGTGGACCCAGTGTGCTTTTGGTTCCCCATTTCCCAGCCACGGCCCTCCAGCTGTCCTCCGTGTTGCATGTTGCTGGTAGCGGGTTCAGGGTGGAGGAGGATTTCCAGGATTGGATATGCGGCAGGTCGGCGACTCCGGATCATTATTTTCTTTGCAATGCGGGGTCTTTTTCCCCCCCAGATGAATTTCATAATTTCCCGCTGCAAGGAGATGAGGTCCTCCTCTGGGATACGGGTTGGGAGTGCGTGGCAGTGATATAGCACTCTGGGGAGTAAGTTCATTTTCACCACCACCGCTCGGCCCAGCCAGGAGATCTCCTGCTTATTCCACCGTTTCAGGTCCGCTCAGAGCGTTTTAAATAAATGCAGAAAGTTGTGTTTGTAGAATAGGGTGCTAGTTTTAGGGATCTGGACCCCCAGGTATTCTAGTGTGGCATTGGCCCATGGGATGGGGAGTTCGGGGCTTAGAATGTCTCTCTGTCGCTTTGGCAAGTTGATCGGCAAAGATGAGGACTTATCATAGTTCACTCTGAACCCAGAGATTGCCCCAAATGACTCTAGTTCTTCAAGCAGGGGCTGCAGCAGTGACGTGTCCGGGTCAGTGATGGTCAAGAGGACATTGTCCGCAGAGAGTGCCACTTTCTGCTCTATCCCGCCCACGGTGACCCCCCTGATGCTTGGGTTTAGGCGGATCTTCTTGGCGAACGGCTCCATGGACAGGGCGAACACTAGGGGGGACAGCAAGCACCCCTGGCGGGTACCTCTGGATATGGGGATGGGCTCTGATTTCCTGCCGTTGACTCAGAGTTGTGTTGAAGGGGTCGCGTAGTTTGCCATTATCCAGGTTATGAAGTTATGGCCCAGTCCCGTGCTGGCTAAGGTGCTCCGGATGTAATCCCAGTTTACTAGATCAAACGCTTTATGTGCGTCGAGGGATATGATTAGCAGCGGAGTCCTCTTTCTGTTCGCAGAATCGATAATATTCAATGTTCGTCTGATATTATTGTGTGTCCCTCTACCCGGGATAAAAACGTTTGATCGTTATGTTTTAACTCGGGGAGGATCCTGCCCAGCCTGGCTGCTAGCACCTTGGAATAGATTTTGCCCTCGGTATTCATCAGTGCTATTGGTCTGTATGAGGCCGTCTGCTCAGGGTCCTTCCCCGGTTTCTGGAGTAGGATAGTGGTTGACTCGGCCATAGAGTTTGTTACCTTCTTAGTGGTCAGGAGGGAGTTGAACAACAGTGACAGTTGAGGAGTTAGGATGCGTGCAAAAGTTTTGTAAAACTTGGTCGTCAGCTCATCTGGGCCTGGGGCAGTGTTCTTTAGTGATTTTATGGCGTCTAGGATTTCCTCTGCAGTGATCGGAGCCTCTAGGGAGTCAAGGGGGACAGTGGTGGCTGGGGCGCGAAATGACGATAGATAGTGTTTCTGCTGGGCCCTTTCCTCCGGAGATGAGGGCAGCCCTTGCATAATCGACTTGTGATGGCTTACCAACGTTTTTATTATGTCTGGAGTGGTGAATTTGTTCTTCCCTTCCGGCCCTTTGAGGCTTGTGATATTATTCCTGCTGTGTGTCTTTTGTAGTTTGTATGCTAGTAACCGGTTTGCCTTATTGCTTTTCTGATAATAGAATTGTTCTCTGTACGCCAAGACCTTTGCAGCGCGGTCGGCCCAGTGCATCTCTAGCGCCCTTCTGGCTTTTTTTTAGCTCCCTGCCCGCCTTTCTGGAGTATTGGGCCTTTAGTTCCTTTTCTAGCGTGGAGACCCTGGATTCCAAAGCCTGCGTGCGAAGTTTGGAGATTCTGACTTGCTCAGCGGCTGTGCTGATGAACACCACCCTGATTACCGGTTTCATAGCCTCCCACATTAGCCATATTGTGACTTCTGGGTTCTGGTTTTCCTTAAAATAGTTAACCAAGGCGTCTTCTGCCTCTCCCCTGATCACCTGGTCCAGCAGAATGGTATCAGTGAGCTTCCAGAATCTGGGAGGTGGATCGGGGCCCCCCAGGATCGAGAGGTCCGCCGAGACTGGCGCGTGATTGGATACAATGTGTGTATGGATTTCAATGTTGCTAAAGCAGGGGAATAGAGTGCTAGTGGCTAATAAGAGGTTGATTCGGGAGTGCCCCGTGCACGTTTGAGTAGTATGTGTAATCGCGGGTCTCTGGGTTAGCTACCCTCCATATGTCCACTGCGCCCAACTCTCTTAGTAGCTTGGCTAGGGCCAGTATCCGGGTGACATCTGGGTTGGACGGAGGCAGTGATCTATCCCTTACGGGGTCTGGGACTGCGTTAAAGTCCCCCCCAATGAGGAGGTATCCCATGGTGAAAGTTAGCAACAATGGGAGTAGCTCCAGGATACATTTGTCCTGATTTGCATTGGGGGCGTAGATCCCCGCGATTGTAATTGGCTGCTCGGCAATATGTCCATGTATGAGGAGATATCTGCCTGCTGTGTCCTTTTTGACTGTGGGGTTGGTCAGAGGGAATTTATCCCTTAGTAGGATCGCCACCCCCCTCTTTTTCTCACAGCTAGAGGTGAAGAAGCCCTGCTTGAAGCGCTTGAAATTAATTCAGTGCTCATCGATTGGCAAAAGGTGCGTTTCCTGGAGAATTACTATGTTACCATTTAGCGATGCTAGTCTATTCTCCACCGATTTGCATTTCCTCAGTGAGTTAAGACCTTGAACGTTCCAGGTCAAGATGCGGACATCTCTAACGTTGTCTGGGCTTATTGATTATGGGGGAGCACCTAGTTCTGTGCGGATAGTGCTGCGCAGTAGCAGGGGGGCCTTTGAAGGGTTGCTGTGCGCTGATGTGCTGTTGTTGCCGATGTCTAAGTGTGAGACTATAACTGTTAACTGGGGCAACTGGGATTCTGAACTGTTCCCCGGCCCCTTAACTAGCACCCCCAAACCTGTTGGGATGAGTCCATAAAGGTCATCCGTGGGGTTGCTAGCCAACCCCCCCATCGAAAGTTGCGCTTTGTAACAATAGAGGGTAACTACAGGGTCGCGACATATTGGGCTCAGGGACGGTGCAGATAGTGGTTGGTGTGGGATTGTGTCCTTAGCTGCAAGCGTGTGGGCATCCCCGTGGGTGCCAGACCCCAACCCCCCACACCGGGATGAGAGGGGGATCCGGTGTGGTGTCGTTGCTTGTGTGTCCCAGGGGTATTCCGGGGGCAAGGCACTAACCTTCTACATCAGCTTCGGGCGGATCACTGGGACCAACTGGTCAGTTTGGGTCATGCTGCTTCCGGGGGCCCCAGGGCCTGTGGCACCTACCGGCGCGTGACCAGCGGCTGGATGATGGGGATCCAGGTTGTGACTGGGAGCGTTCCGCTGGCTCAGAGTCCTTGTCAGTGGATCACTTTCCCAGAAACCGGTCCGCCTCCCTTGGGTTGCGGATCAGCCTGCGGGTTCCTTCCCATTCAAAGCTTAGGGCTGTTGGGTGGCTCCAGCGATACTGTATTTTCCGTACTTGCAGCCATTCCGTTAGGTTGCGGGGGGCCCTCCGTTTCTGGAGGGTTATGCTCGCAAGGTCCTGATACAGCACAATGTTGGCACCTCTGAAGATGATCTGCTTCGAGGATCTAGCCTCTCTCATTCTCTTCTCCTTGACCCTGAAAAAGTGGATCCGGGCGAGGACGTTCGGAGGGGAGGATGATGCTTGTCTTGGCGCTGTGCGGTGGACTCTGTCGATTTCTAGAGGGGTGCTGTCCGGTAATGTTATTATGAACCTGAACAGGTCTTTGGTGAAGCCCTCAAGCTCGGCGTCGGTTATTGTGGTTGGGATCACATGGAGGCGTTTATTTTTCCAGCAGGACCTATTCTCTGCGTCCTCCTGCTTATATTCGAGCGCATCGCATCTGGCCTCCATGGCTGTTATTCTGTTCAGGCCGGGCTCCAGTTCAAATGTGTTGTTGCATAGGCTGTTTTCAACCTCCTCAGTGAGTTTTTCCACTTCCTCTACTCTCCTATCAATCGAGGCTATTTTCTTGGTTACCTCGTCTGTGCCCTTCTGGATCTCTTTGGTTAGCACCAGCAGAAGATCTTTCAGATCTGATTTGGTGCCGAAATATTCAACCTGCGGCTCCTCTGTTGTGCGGGCGCTGTCGGGCATCGCATTCGGCGCTTTGTCAGACTTTCCTGCTTTGCTCTGATTGGAGGTAAGCATCATTGCCGCAATGTCTGCTTGCTTTGCCGCTTTGCTGCTTTTTGTCATAGTGGTGCCGGTAGGAGGATGGAAATGGCTGTGGTGAGCCTTTTGCCTTGTGCTCAGAGGTCGGGGCGCTTGGGTGGGGTGTTTGCTTGGGTGCCACTGGTTGTGCCCCATGTAGGAGTGGGGTGCTCGCACTCACCCACTCGGTGTCGTTGCGGCTGGTTCGGAGTGAGGAGTGGGGACTTCAGCGTGCGTCGGATCCGTCCGACTGTCGAGAAATGTGCTGGTACTGATCACTGTGCACACTGAACTTGGGCCTCAAGGTTCCGAACCAGGCGCAGCTGTCTGCTTTTAGTGGGGGTTGCATGCACTGTGCTCCGCTTCTTGAGTCTGCGGGTTGGCGCTGCCTGGAAGTTCTATACTTAGGATTTGTCCCTGATGAAGTTCCCAACTGCAGCACCACTGATGTGGCTTCACGGTGTGACGATGTGGTGACGCACCAGATCTCTTGCTGTGCCCGCCGGGTGTAGGCTGTTGCACCCCTAGTCCAACTCCGGATGCAGCTGGGTTATGGTTCCCAGTCCCCCGCCGGGTGTAGGTTTTTGCCCCTCTGGTCGAGCTCTGGGTTTAGCTGGATTGCGGTTCCCAGTCCTTTGCACCGGGGCTGCGCCTGATGACAGCTCCCCCAGATTCTCTGCGCTCAGGGCCGCTGGTCCCCCCCTGGCGCTCACCGCAGGGATGAGAGGCTGGAACTGTGGGTGCGGGGCTCCCCACCCTCCACCACTGCCTCGCTGGGTCCCGTGGGGCAGCGCCGTGTTTTGGCGTGTCTGGAAGCTCCCAGAAGCACCTGCAGTAGATGGGAGTTCAGGCCGGGTCCTCGGGAGTCACTGAGCGACACACCAAGCTCCCGGGTCCGCCCGGACAGTTTCCGCGACTCAGGGAGGGAGAAGGAGCTTCTTGGGGCCCCGTCCCCTGACTGTCCAGCGTCGCAGGTCTGAGGTCCCGGTGGGAGGTAATGACACCAGAGAGGGACCCCCCAGGGGTGCCGGGGCTCTGGAGACGCCCCGTCAGCCAGCCACCAGTAGGCACAGCCCTGGGAGGCCCCCTGGCGTCGAGTGCTCGTCGGCGGTGTGGTCGGGTCAGCGCAGGCAACGGTCTTCCTCTGACAGCCACTGGCTTGGCAGCCCCCACACAGCCCGCAGCTCGGCACCTCAGTCGGGCAGTTCAATGCTGGGATGGGCCGCATGGGAGAGCGTGGCCCCTAACTCTCCGTGGCTGCAACTGCCCAGGCAGGCCGTTCGCCATTTTAGCTTTCATCCCACCAGCCGGGAGTGGATTTCGTAGGTGGATATTGCTGCAAGGGTCGGCTTACGTGACTCCCGATCCGGCGATTCAGAGGCAACTTATATTCATGCTGCAGCAGGTGTGTTTTCAGAGCACATTGCCCATTTCATGCGGCTAAAATTTCCCTCGACGGCGGGGTAGACCAGGAGCAATCATGCAGCCATGCTCTTCGGTCGCTCCTAGCCACGCCCCCTGTGTTGGCCAATTTTAATTTCCAGATCCACAGTCCCCTCGACAGGAATTTAATTCCTGTCGAAGTTCTGGAGTTGTCCAGGAAGAGAGTTCAGAGGAATCTGGTGTCTCTACCCCTTCCTGAATTTAGCTGCTCAAAGGCCCTTTTGGACAGAAGAGTGGCTTGGGATCCAGTGTGCACCAGTGCCAAATTTGCACATGGCCCTTGCACTGGTACGGGGACATCAAACCTATCTTCTTTCTCCTCCAAGGGGCAAAGGAAATGGGCATTTTGGGCAAGCTGGCAGTCAGTTTCTTTATTTTGGACTCCGACACGGTGGGGTCTTCTGTGTCAGAGTTTGAGAATCTGTAAAGAAAATTTGGCACCCCAAAATAGGCAGGATTTTGGAATCTCCTTTTTCCCTTAGCTCTGTGCTGTCCCCTAATGGAGACAGTCACTAGAACCGGTTTGTGGGGAGGATCCCTCATTTCTCGTTATATTCTCTGAATGACATTTCTGGGGTTCAGGGATGGGCGATTCTGAATCAGTCCCTACATCTACCCAGTCTGGGTTATGATCTTTTGGGACCCACTTTTCTATGGGAGGAGTTCCCCCGTCCTTGAAGGAGAAGACTTTTTTCCCAGAATCCTCCAAGGATTCTTCCCCTTCAAACTGGAGAACACTAACTTCCTCCACAAAATGGGTCTTTTTGGTGTCTTTGTTTCTCCTACCCACCCTCTGTTCCATGGGCTGCCGATTTTTTTGGGGGCAGGAGATTTAAGTTCTGGGGTGTCTAGGGGCTTTTCATGGGTGAGGAAGGACACTTCCTCTAGGGCTATGCATCCCCCTTCCTCCCGTTCCTCCTCCTCTGGAGCCAGTTGATTGTCAGAGTTCTCTCCCCATCATTGTCCTTGGGTGCCAGATCGTTGGTTTGAGTTATTTGGGGCTGCCATGTTCATCTGAGGGTTCTGCTGAACCCTCAACATGTGACTCAGATCTTGAGTTAGGTTCTGGACCTGGCGCTCCAGTTGGGACACCCATTTTGGCTGGTACGGGGTCTTGAATCAACTCTGGGTTGCTCTCAGGAAGGGTATCTATTCCTTCTCTTGAGTAAACTAGGTACTTGGGGTTTCCCTGGTAGCCCTCTACCTTTGGCCTCCCCTCTCCCGGATTTGGTGGTCTGGACTCCTGAAAGCGGGGAGAGTAAGGAGGGTTGTCCTGGATGTTGGGGTTTAGAGGGTACCTTGGGTAGAAACTTAACCCAGAATTTGGAAGATTACTGCCCTCCTCGGGGAAGTTCAGAGGGAAGTTTCCTGTGGCTGTATTTACCTGTTTGGACCCCCACCCCTGGGCCGGGGGAGTCCACACGTACCCCAAGATGGGCCTGTTGCCCTTGTACCTAGGGCTGATGTAATTAGTATAGTTAGGGGGCACAGTTTTTGGGTACCCTACCTGACTACCGCCTGTTTGTGATTGATCAGAGGGTCTTCTCTTCCTCTGATTTGGTTGGTTTTGGGAAGGTGTATTTTTAAGCCCCCCCATTTCTAGGTCCAAAATGGGGATAACCTTCACCTCCGCCACCTTGGCAGCAGCGGGGTTGTTGGTTTGTTTGGGGTTTTTGGCTGGATTTTTGTTTTCTACTGGCTTTTGGACCTCGTAGATCCAGGTAGCTTGCTCGATTACCCAGTCCAGGGTAATTTCATCATGGAAATCCCTTACCAACTGGGTCATGGTGTATTTTGGGAGCACATGAAAATAGGTATTTATAAATGTCCTACTATTCGTGCGCACCCACCTAGTAGTTTGCGCGAAGTCCCATTTTAGTTCCTGACCAAATTCTCTTGGGGCCTGATCCTCTCCACATTGCAGATTGTAGGCCACCTTGCAGGCCTCCTGGGGGTTTCTGTGTGTGGAGAAGTGCTTCAAGATGGCCACATTGTATGCGGACTACCTTGAATGGATCTAGTCTTCCAGCCCAGTAAAGAAGCTGGAGTACTCTGGAGAGAATGTCCATTTTTTGCGAAATCTGTACAATTCTGATCATATTTAATGTCAAAAGATGTCATCCTCTGTTCACATAGCTCCAGATGCTCCCAGACAGCATATTTGGCATGCCTATGGTACAGGGACATGGAACTTCTAATAGCTTTAATCTGTTTAATGGGGTCTTTCTCCAGAGTCCTCTTTCGTTTGTTAGCCTTCTTTTGCTGCTACACCCGAGTCCATTCACCCTCAGACTTAGAGCTGCTGCTATTTGAGGTCCCATTCCTATCCCCCTAGGTACTCCCTAATTCTTTGAACTTGGGAGTTTCTCCCAGAATGATGGGGCCTAGTCTCTTCTCCCTGGTTGTACTTTGGGCTCTCTGGGTCATTCCCCTTGGGCTCCCTCTTTCTCACAGGGGAGTGGTCTTCTGACTCCTCCCGGCTTCCATGGTTGGTGGAGAACTCCCCCCACCTCTTTGACTGGGTGGAGGTTTTCAAAATACTCTTTTGGTGCCTCAACTCAAGTTCCCTTTTCTCTACAAAGTGTACCAAGTGGCTCCTTTGTAGTTGATGTTTCTGCAAGTCTAGCACCCTGATTTTCTCGTCATAGGAGTTTTCCTGGTCAGATCCATCAGCCATTACGTTTTTTAACCTGCACAGGGACGCCCGTCCATCCGTCTTTGATGGACGGTGACCTGTCAGCTCAATCAGGCTAAGCCTATTTAAGCCTTCATGCTACATGTTTTCAGGCTCATGTGAACTTGTGGACATGAAATCAGCAATGCCTTGTGCATTACAAGGTGGTAAATGGGTTTGAGGCCCTTAGTACAGAGGACTTCACACTGTGATCAGGGATGGCCCTGTCCCTCTTTACTTGTTCGGTGTCCCTCATGTTTTGAATCAACCTAGTACACTCTTTCTCTAATTTCCCAAGTTTTTCCTTCTCAGCCCCTACCTCTTGATAGTAGGCAAAAGCCTGGACCTTTTGCTCTGCTATCAGGGCTTGACTGACCTCTATTACTTTCTCTTGTGCTGCTACCTGCCTCTGGAGTACCCTGTTCTCATCACAAAGGGCCTCATTGTCGTTTTGTGATTCTTGTATTGCCTGGGAACACTCAGACCATTATTGTTGAAGGAGATACATCTCCTGTCTCTGCACATTTTTGGCTTGGGTGGTCTCTTCCAGATCACTGTTTACATGTCTCATATGCCCCATTAAATTCTCATATTCTACTTTTAGTTCAGTCAGTTCCTGGAAGCCTGACTCTCTTTTCTGTAGGTCTGTTTTTAATTGGCACATTTCCTTGTCTAGGGCATCTTTTTCCTGATACAGGGTGCCAATCTGTTCAGTCAGTTCATCTCTTTGTTGTTTTATAGGGCCTAACTTCAGGCGTTCATGGTCAAATTCTGTTTGGGAATCAACTGCTTCAATAATTAACTTATTATTCTACTTGTCCAATTTCTCAATCCGTGTTTGTAGAGCGTCCCTGTCCTCTAAGCAGACTCTGTTGTAGGTTATTTGTTTCTTTCATTTTTGTTGACTCTCTTTCAGGGATTCAAACTTTTCCTGACACTCCTCTTTTAAAGTAGCTAATTGGTCCTCCTGTTCTGAATTAGTTAGTTGCTGTACTGCCAACTCCTCTTTTAACTGTTTGATGAGATTTCTCAAATCTGACTCAGAATTTTGGCTCTCTTGCATTCTACCTACATTCTACTTGCTTTAATTCACTCTGGGTTTGATTTAAGAGGTCAGACTGTTTTTGTGCAAAGGTTATACTTTCTTGGTATTTTTCTTCTCTAACCGTCTGGTAGAAATATATGTATGCAGTTAGTTGGGCCATTTTAGGCTGCTCCTCTTTGCCGCTTTGATATTCTGAGTCATGTTAAACTCAGTCAAGGCTTGATGTAAAAGGCCACTGTCCTGCCACACGTTCATGCTTGTGTAGGTGACCTGTTGCATCATGCTGGATAGCCAGGCTTCCTGCTCCTGCTCTGCCCATTCCCCTCTAATGAATAGCTTGGACAGAAGGTGCTGCCCAGTCATGTTAATCTCAATGATGCCCATTATGAAAAGTGTTCTCCCTTTATTTAATTATCTATGCATGGACAAGTCTGTACCCTGCTCTTGTGCAGTTTAGGGTTAACTTAACTATATTTTTTAGACACAGGCCTGATACCTAGGGTATACATTTTGGGATGGCGCTTTTACAGTGTAAAACAGTTTTCTAACCACCAAAAGTATCACAACCTTTTCTGGATTAGCCTCCTGTGTTAGACTGTCACAGGTGGCAACACTTACCTCAATCACTGCACAAGCCCCCACTGTTTGATGGTTTTATGACACGGCATACTCCAGCCAGGGACTTCTTCCACTGACAATGAATGTGGCACAATAAAAATGCCTTTTTATCTTTATTTGAAACCTTGGTTCTTTCTTGAGAAGGCTACAAACTTGTCTCACACCCATCTTAACAAAGACCTGTGTCTCAATGGACTATGAACCAGACCGGTGTGTAACAATGAAATATTTATTAATTTTAGGATTCAAGGGAAAATGAGAGCAACATCAAATTATAGGGCAGCATCCACCACTGTTGTGGCAATTCAAATGCAACAATCCCACAACACTGTTAATACAAATTCCTAACATAATCTACATAAACCTTTAATAGAAAACAGAAGTAAAATCACTTTTCAGACTGACAGATGGCACACAGGTTATAAACTCTCTCTACAACACTTCCCACAAACACCTCCTAACGAAAATTCTTTGTGGATGGAAAGTAGTGGCAAGGAGTCAGTAGGAAGAGGGAAGGCTCTAAATGTGAATCCAGCCCCCCATCCCAAGATCGGAGTCCAGAAATGAAATTGAAAACCTTATTTAAGAACAAAATGGCATACTCAGATTGTACTTATTATTTGTACATCAGTTTACAATTGTAGTGGGATAGCTAGGACAGAAATTTGTGTGGCTGAACTTTAAAAGTTAAGGAAGCCTACAGACTACTGAGCAGGGTACCAAGGTAATGTGAACACAGGTGAGAACATCGATTTTGGGGAAAAAGACAGAAAAGAAACACGCAGCAGAATGGCAATTCTTTTCTACACAGAACTGGTGCTGGCAGGCGGACACAGAGAAGGGCTGAACTGTCAAAATCAGGAATCGTTTTTTAGGATGAGAAACATAGGCACATAACATATGGGATTCAAAGGGAAAGGGGGGAAAGGGATTACTCTTTATAGGATGATAGTGTGTGTTTTTCTATGGAAAATGCAAATCAGAATTTATAGAAAATCACAATGCACATGCAAATTCAGTTTTTGTTGCACTAGACTATTTCTGTTGAGACTATATTTGAATGGCTATAGTTAGTAAAACACTCAACAAAATGTTACTTTAGAAGGGCAACAATAATGAACATTAATTTTCAATGGGGAAATTAATTGATTTACTTCAAATGATACTAGAAATGTACACAGAGAACTGAAAGAAATAGAAAAGCAATGCACTAACGGACATAGACTAACACAGATTCTTCTATGAAAAAGCAAACAGATGATACTGGCAATTTATGGGGTTTTCAATAGGATTCTCTAAGAGATGCAGGATTCAAAAGAGAGGGGTATGCAACATGGGACTTTCAATGGGATTTTCTATGGGATGCAAAATTAAAAGAGCAGGATATGCAGTTTTTGGGACTGGGTGATGCAATACTTACAAGGTAACCTTGAGTTTGGGACTTTGGACAGCCAGCAAGGTCTCTGGACAGTGGGGCCAAGGGATCTGGTCACTTGGACAGCAGGGCCAACAAATCTGATCAATGGGACAGCTGGGCTCTCCTGGATGGCATCAGCTGAGCTAGGTCTGGTCACTGTGGACAGCGGGATGGGTCAGCTGGGCAAGGTCTGGTCACTGGGCTCTCCTAGGTGGGATCAGCTGCCTTTCCTCCTTTATCCCTGGATGCTTGTGTGTGCCTGTATCTGGATGGGTGGTTCTGCCTGGATCTGGATGGGTGGTTCTGCCTGGATGGAATCAGCTGCCCCTGGATCTGGTTTTTGAGTCTGAATATCTTGTGTTTCCCTGTCTCCCCCTTAAATAGCCAGAATTACATCATCAGTTTACAACCTGGGGTGAAGTACCCTGGAATTACCACTCTACGGGGATAGGGCAGTTTCCCAGTGTCCCCTCCTTTTGCTGGGCTGATTGGTTCAGGGGAGATTACATCATTTTATGTGTGTTCATTTATGGCTTCCTTTGTCTCACAAAGCCTATTTCTTGACAAACATTTGTTATGGATCAAAACATCAGATTTACACTAGCCACTGTTATGAAAAATAGATATGCAGATTCCATATGTCACAGGGAATTGGACAGTACGATAGCCAACTCTGTGTGATGTTGCATCACCTTTCGGCACAATTTCATTATTTCCATGAACAGTGTAATATTTAAAATTCTGCAAATAGCTACACACATGCCCACCAATATCTCACATCTTTTCACCAGGTTTCATGTCTGTGCCATTTATCATTTTCCCCAAAATGACCCAAAATGCCTGCCATTCCAGCTCACCAAGTGCCACAAACATGCCCTTGGTGTCTTTATGCTTGTCCAAAATTCCAGATTATTGCTTATTTAGGGTGCTGGGAAAAATGTATTAATGTACAACTCCTGGGTCAGCTTGCAAAAAGGACATCTTGGGAAATGGGTGCTGAAGTAAATCACACCTCTGGGTCAACAGTAGGCTTCACTCCCTTCCTTTGTCTTTTTGGGCAGTCCTGCCTGCCAGTCTAGCAGAATCAGTCATTATCACAGTGTCAGTTCCAGCACATGTCCTTGCAGCATCAGTTCACTGGCAGGTGCGAAATGTGGGCGGCAAGCCTTCCTGCCAAACTGGTCTGACTGGAATTCCTTGGCCTCAGCCAGGCTGATTGAAGCCTTGTGGGGGGGCTGGGGGGGGGAAATAACATAATGTACATGGCTTTGCAGCCCCTCCACCCCCATATACAATAATCTTGCTGTGCGAGCCACAGCAGTCATTTGACATTCACCTTTAAACAACAATGTTGCTTATTTTTCCAAAAGCAAATTCACACGTGTGCCGGGGCTTTTCTTTCTAGTTACAAATGCGGTTCTATAACTCACAGGACTGTTTTCCCATTAATCTTTGGTAGTGCTTTTGCATCTACTGTGAGTTTATAGACACAACAGGATACTGTAAAGAATTTCTTTGAAATTGACATTGAAACAGAGAGAGAGCCACGCTACCGCTTTCCTTTGCTGCGATTTGAGTGCAATGATTTATTTCAAAGGAAAACAAAAGCCATGTTTGCGTGACACCAGAATTCTTTGCTCTTCAAGTATTTTGTCAGCAACATAACGCCGTTCTGGAGATGCACTGCCTTACTTCTTGGCAATCAGATGGAATACACGAGGATGGCGGTGTTTCAATGGAGCGCATAACTTGGGAGTGTTTAAAATGGAGAAAGAACAGATTGTAATGCTGTCTTGACTGCTGGGCGCTGCTTTTAGTCTTCACATGGCAGAAGAGCAAATGTAACCGTTCTGAATGCAGGTCACTTTTCTGATGATTGAAATGAAATATGGCAAATGCAGCCATTCTTTGGGTGGCAGTGTTTAAACCTCACCACCCATGTACCAAGCAGACAAAAGTACAGCCGTAATGTGGTCTTATTTAAATGTGCTTTTTGATGGTGGGGGGATTCTGCTTTGGAGAAAACAAAAATGCTGACAGTGGTGCACACCTGGTAACAATTGATATAGAAATTCAAATCATCATTATATGTACAGAAGAGCTGGTTTAAGAATTTAAAGGTGCGGGGGAGGAAAAAAGGCCTTGGCACAAAGCCTAAATCAGAAAAGAGAAAATAGAAGAGGACCCAAAAAGTGGGGCCCTCCCGTCCCCTGCACACTGTTTACTGATGCCACATAGGGCCTTCAAATATATGGATATAGATATATAACAGCAGTTTGTTAGTTGAGCATATAACAATTTATTTGGCAAAGAGGAAAACAAAATTTGCCAAAAGGCACATTCTGTTGTACAAAGTAATTCGTGACGTTTAACATATTAAAACAAATTTCGAAGAAGCAATAAATGATGGAGAGGTGATGCTGTCCAATTGTGGAGTGGCCGACGCGTTTCGAGGGTAACCTCTTCTTCATAAGGGCCCAATTGAACTATTGACAACATTTCAAGGAGACAAAAAGTAAAATCTTTTATTTTATTTCCATAACAGTCAAGGACTGACTGACAAGCTTTGGGCCTTCAAATGTACCGAACACCCTGTATTTGAAAATGGTGACCCAGAAAATCCCCTGGCTTACAGGCCTATTTCTTTGCTGGACATCGCCTTCAAGGTCTTCGGACTTGCCGTTTTGCTACACCTGGAGGAATGGATCCTCCATAGTCAAATCCTTTCGGTAACGCAGTATGGTTTTAGGCCAGGTTTGGGCACTCGAGACCAAGCACTTAACTTATATTTGGTTGGGGCATCTTCTATTTTTGCAAGGGGTTAACCGATTTAGTCCTTCCTGGACCTGAGCATAGCTTTCCAGAGTGGACAGGGCTCTGTTATGGCTGCTGATCGGGTCCATGGGCTGTCCGGTTGAGCTGGTAAAAGTACTGCAATTATCCATGAGGGCACTAGAGCATGTGTTTGATTTGGGGAGCAGGGGCAATGCACTGACTACTTTGAGGTAGCCTCGGGAGTGCGCCAAGGATGTGTTTTAGCCCCGCTACTGTTTGCACTGCACATTAATGGTATGCACAGGGCTCTGGTGGAGTTGAAGGCAGATTATCCTAGGGTGGGCGCTAAAGCGCTCCCTGTATCGGCATATGCTGATGACACGGTTTTAATTGCCTGCACCCCGAAAGCCCTCTAGCAGTTAACAGATGTTTGTACTAACTTTATGTCCGATTTGAAATTAACTGTTAACACCAGTAAGTCAGCAGTGATGGCATGCACCCGAGGGAAGGGTAAGCAGATTAAAATGCGCAACATGTTGAGCAAAGGTGCCGTTATCCAACAGGTATCAAAATTTGATTACTTGGGCATCTGTTTTACTGAAAACTGGCTGGGGCTGTCCCACATAAATAAACAGAGCATGAAAATGAGACAGACTTTGGGGGGCATTTCACGTTTCAGGAATATGTGCCAGGGCCAGCCAATTAACCTTGTTATGGAAGTGTACAGAGTACAAGCTAAAGCCGCGACTAACTATGGTGCAGCCCTTTGGGGTAATGACAAAATGACATGCAACTTCTGAAAAAACTATTGGGCCTCCCGTGTTCGGGCCCGAATTACGTCGTACACATATAATTGGGCATCAGTCATATAGGGGATGACTGGTATATGGCACCACTCTTGCACTGGTTAACACTATGGTCAAATTCAAGAGATAGTCTCTTCCACAGTATTATTAAAGGTTTATTGTTAGGTTCTTCCTTGTGAAAAATACCTTGGCTGAATTTTATTTCAAATTGTTTACTTCAGCTGAGCGCCCCAAGTCTGCAATGCCCTGACGCACTACTATCCTTAGTTGAGTGCAACCACTATAAGCGGGCATTCCGCTTTTGACAAATCGGGAAACATCTGGGCTCACAATTGAATTAAATAGAAAACACCTGCTACTCATCCAATTAGACGTAATCCAGCCCTATTTGCTGTATAGCAACAAAACTATAGATTGCTGGGCATTGACTAGGGCCCGCTTTAATCTTTTATGGCTCAGAGACAATGCGAAGAATTGGTTGGGCCATGAGCAGTCAGCGGCCTGTCCTGGTTGCACCACTGAAAAAGAAGATTTACTGCATTTTGTTTTATTCTGCACGATTTATGAAGACATTAGAAAGAAGACCATTACCCCATAGCTGAGATGAGCACATTTTAACCAATGTCAACCTGCATGGATTTCTTTGCTATCTGACAAACCAATTGCAGTTGCATGGGGGTGCTTGGAGCTTTTAAGAAAGGCTTGGAACAGAAGGAAACATTAGGCGGATGGTCAATTTTAATCTGTTATGTTTATATTGTTGTCGTTATCATGAAACGTTTTTATTGTGAGTTTATATATTTTGTTTAGGCATTATGTACAGTTGCATTGCTTCTGATGGTTTATGGATTTTATCCGAATAAACTTACTTTGGATTGAAAATGGAGGGTTGAAAAAAAAAATCACGGCTCTTTATGGCCTCTCTCTGGCAGATGCCTGGGGTCTTACTTCACTCTGTTTAAAGGTTACAAGTGAAAGGGGATCAAAATTGTCACCGCCAGTAGATTCTGATATATTGCTAGCCGCTAGTGTACATTTCCCGGCTGCCTATTAAACTCAAGATTCAGCTGGGTAGGGAATAGAACGTTTTGGTTTATGTCGATTCTCTCACAGCTGCATCTGTATAGGTCAAGGCCCTGAATGGTTGATAAAGTACAAGAGAGGAATCGAAAGGAAGGCACTGCAATAGTGAGCTCTGCTGCAGCATCATAAAAAGTATTTAAACAAGCATCACATATGTGCAAAAAATAAGGCAGCATGACTTTCAGTCGGAATTCACAAAATGAAAATATGTCCCAGTTCGAACAATGACTATAGGGCATGATTAAAATATTACATTCTGCCCAAATAAAGTTTGGCACAAGGAAGCAGGGCGAGGCTTGCAGTAGGCCTGGTGTAATCCTGATCTAATCTCCTCCGAAATGAGCTGCACATATTTGCAGGCAACGAATGAAAACATTTAGTGACTTGCTGGTCACTTGGCAGGTCGCCAAACATGTACTCCTTCAACAGTTCTTACCAGACCCCAAATCCTTCAACCTAATATGTTTATAGGGCCTGGAAGTAGTTTATATATTTCTATGAGCTGCTCGCATGGTCCTTCATTGTTTCCTTCTTGTTTCTATTTATAGTGTAATTAGTTCCATCTACTCTAGAAATAGAGAAAATATATATTTCTACAGAGTGTGGAGAGTGTGGATGGACCCACTGACACCAGAAATAGAAGTACTTTGTCTGTGAGAAGTGCAAGAAGACCCACAATAGAAATTGTTGATTTCTTTTTCTAACTTTGGCGGGACAGGATGAGCTTGAAATAGAGCAAAAATGCACTAGAAAAAGAAATCAACTACTATTTAAAATGTATATCACTTGGCATGCATGGTACTGATAGAATGCGTTACTCTCTGCCCTGCTGAGCCCTATCTGGGCCACTGCAGAGCCCTGCGGGGCACGGCAATCTCCGAATCTCCACAGCCATTTGAACATTTGAAAGAATTTCAATCAAAAATCAGGTATTTTGAGTTTCCCTTGACCTAGTTTCCCCATGCAAAGTTTGTACAAAGATATCTACTTTTATTTATTTGTTTTCTGCATGGCAAAACCCATACATTCCCAGGAGATTTACCTAAAAACAACACCAATGTGACATCGTTCAGGAGATGCAGCAATTCTTTGCATGAAACCGTGGCTCTAACTGGAGAACATTAGCAAGGAAAGTGAGATGAGGACAAGAGACAATTGCAGAGATGAAAATCAGAGCAGTAACTACAGAATCATCCATTTACGGTTTTCTTCAGGAGGTGTATTTCTAGATGTTGTTGAAAGATAAGATAGTAGGCTGAATGGAAATGGATACTGATAGGTGGGACCACATTTTTGCTGCACCATCTGGAACTTATTGACTGAAGGCTCACTTTTTCGGAAATGTAAGAGGTTAATTTCAGAGCAAGTGCTGGCTTGTTAGGTGTGGATTCAACTGAAATGCGCTTTGAAACTCAATTCTGTTGTATAAAGCGCCTTACAAATGCTCAATAAAATATCATTAAAAATGCATATCTGACGGATATAAGTGCTAGTGGACATGTGGGGCTACACATGTTAAGTATGCAATTTTTAAATGTATCCTTTGTTCCAAGTTAAGCCACTGAAGAGCTTTTAAAATTTCAGTAAGTACGAAACCATGTGGCCAGCTAAGCATAGGACCACCTTTATAGGAGTTGCTATGGAATTTGGTAGACCAGATCAGATGGCATTGCCGAAATTAGTTCAGGAGAATACTATTAAGGTTTATATTGAAGATCGGAAATCATTTATTGTCTGATGATGAAGCCACATATGAGAGGGTAGGCATTGGGTCAGCCTGGGGGCCTGGTACCGTCGCCAGCTCGTTGATGCTGGCCCGAGTTGGTATATAGAGGATCTCCCATGGTCCACACCCTATCCCTGGCCTTGTGTGTGATGTCTTTAGCCAAAATTCCTGAATCCCATTCTGTTCTAAGTCTAATAGGCGGGAGACTGAACCCCTTCGTTTGGAGGATGAAGCCTCCCCCAATTCCCAGTCCTGCAGTCATGTGGCTCTGTTGACTACTTGGTAACGTTAGAACACAGCCTAAAGAAAGAAAGAGGTTTGTGGGAGCCTGAAGTGAAGCATGCCTCCTTTACCGCAGGCATTCTGGCTTCAAAGTATCAAGACCTCATACTTTAGGACAGAATATCACAGAGCAGGCTTAATTGAGTAGAGCAAACTCGAGATGAATCCCTTCCAAATCCAAGATGCTGGCTGGTGTGTTATAGGCATGGAGTCTGCCGTGTCCACTTAGAGGAGTTGTAGTTTGCCCTGATCTTCACCAATCACTGAGCCTGACCTTGGCCTACAAATTGCAGCCCTGCATCTCACATTCTCGCATCCCGTCCCAAAAAATGCAAAAGTAGAAAAGACAATGAGCCTAGGTGAAGAGTAAAAGTTAGGAATTGGATGGTAGAGCCTAGGTGCAGCAATGATGGAGAGTGTAGAGTATAACATGGGGGAGGGGCACGGAGATGAAGGCGAGAGAGTGGAGAGGAGGAGGTACAGAGAGGAAAGGAGAATAGGAAAAGGAAAGGAAGATGAGAGAAGAGAACGAGTGGGAGAGGAGAAGAGAGAGAGAGTGTAGAAGAGAGGAACATATCAGGGAAAGGACGGAACAGAGGTGAAGAAGAAAGAACATGAGAGCACAGTGCAAGGGATGGAGGATGCAAAGCACATAGAGAAAAAAGGAGAGAGAGGTGGAGGCTGAATATCAGAGAAACGAGGAAAGTGAAAAGGAAAGGAAGTGAGTCTCCAATAAGAAAAGACAGGGTAATAAATAAGCAGGGATAGAGAGAGCTAATGAGATGCAGACAAAACAAGAACAGGTGTGGGGAGAAGATCTCAAAGAAGAGACAGGAATAAACAAGGCGGAAGGCAACAACTATGAATTCCTTCACAACTGGGCTCAAAGGATAGGACTGAAGTGGAGGAAGTGAGGCCACATAAGCGCATAAGGGCAAAGATAAGACTGAAAAAGCCTGGCCGAAGCCAAATTGAGAATCTTGCTTGCTTAGTTCAAATGGGAGAAGAAAGCTGAAAGTACACTGGGGTCTATGTATCTGTGTATCGGGCAACGCATGACAGGCTACGGAATACCTAACTGTAGTTGGGGTGGGTTCTTCTTCGTAGATTCCAGGAGAACCAACATGACCCTGACGACTTTGGCAGTGATAAAGGAAGATCACAGCCAAGCAAGAATTTTTGGGACACTGTAAACCACAAAGACTGTGAGTGACTGGCTCTTCGAACAGGAAATTCTGATTCAAGGGTGGTAGGAAAGGCCTTAGGACGGATCAGGGGAAGACCAAGGCTGCTTGTTGCACTGTGCCTGGCTCTATTCCTGTTGGCTGAGTCAAACCCAAACCATTGTTGTATAAATAAGAATAAAATCAACAGTAAACCTTTCATTGCAGCTGAGTTATCTTTTCATCCCCCAGCTGCAACAGGTGGCAGTTAGTATATACATGCCTTCATACGTTGAAGTGTACAATCGTTCAGTGGTGTAAGAAGTTAGACATGAACTTCCATGGATACGTAGGAGTCCAAGATGAATCCAAGGGATTTGGCATGTGGAGAGATACAGGTGGGGAATGTCTTCACTGTGAAGCTTAGCGAGAAATGAAGGGCCAAAAAATGTGCAGTTTTCATAGTAATAAGCCAGTGTTTCTTTGTTGTTGGGGTTGAACATGAAAAGGGTTGGACACATTTTGGATTTTGTTGTCTTAAGAAGGGATTCTAAAGTGTCTTCTAGGGTTGCTGTTTATAAGTAAAGTTGCATGTTGTCTCCCTACTACGGACAGCAGTACCAGACATTTTTCCATCAAGAGACCAGCTTTTTCCATGTACAGTTAATCAAAATTGGAGAATAAATGTATTTATGGGACACTTTGAAGGACTTTCTGATGATGTCTGATTTTTTAAAATATTTATTATGTATTTAGCACAAACAATACTGACAAGGTGGTAAAAAGAAAATTGACAATTTAACTGATATGACAACATTACATATAATATTTAAAAACCTTTTGAAAAAGCATTCAAACTGCTTAGAATCTGGATAAAAAGGCAGTCAAACCAAACGAGTAAAAAATCTGTACGGGCAAATAAAGTAACCCATTAGAGAACACAGTGAAGCTTGCTTGCACATTAGAGAAGACTATTCCAAAGCTTAATGCCTGCCACTTGCAAAGAGTTTCCCCGTGGTGACAATGCTGGAAAATGACAGGCTTGGTCTGGGATCAGCGGTGAGTCATAAACACCTACCAGGTGCTGGTAAAATCACCCGCTGATCTTAAACAGCTTATTTTGGAGTTAATCATTGTACATTTCCCAAAGTATGCTTAAAATTGGAGCTTGAATTAGTATATAAAAAGTAGCAAGTAAAGGATTTTACAAAAACATGGCGATATGATCACATTTATTCAGATAAAGAAAAATAAACTAGATGGCTTGATTTTTAACAGTTTAGAGAGCCTGCATAGATGCTTTCGGAAATTCAAGTTTACTAATTGACTCGAGTTAACGAAGGACTGATATTTTTTTTTTTCCAAACATTTTATTCATTTTGGTAAGTTAAATATAGCATGTCAATTTTACATTATTGCAGAAAAGTTCGATAAAAGAAAAAGGAAAGAAGAATAGGGTGGCTTGAAATAAAAGAAATACAGTGTTTAAAGAACAGGTAAAAGAAAAGAAAGAAAAAACAACAATGTGTAGTGATCAAATGCATAGATATGTAATCTAAGGTAAAGACCTATATTCCTCCAATACTAATTTTGACCTACATAACCGTTTTTTCTTCTTTTGGACTGCTTATCACTCTGGTAATTCATAGGTCATCCCAGTAAGAGGACCTCAAGGAACTCTTTTCATTAATTTGGTTTAAGATATTTCTTCCATGTGTCCACAAATTTGTCTTCATATGTCTCAATTTAAAAGTCGCTTTCTCTAGAGATGACAGGATACATTTAAAGGGGTGTACAGAGTAGAAAATTAGCAGATTTTATGATAGCTCTCAAAAGTAAGAACACTGCTAACAATAGCCCCCAAGTTTCGAACAGAGGTCAATGGGGTGGGAACTGGGCTGAGAGTAGAGGTTCAGAAGAAAGATAGGCTCCTCAAATTGGTGCCATCGAGCAGCAAGTCTGTTACTGTTAAGATCACATCAATCACTGCACTACTATTAAGCATTTTCCTGTTTCATTAGTATTGTCACACACGCAACAAAGATCCAACAGGATCCAGAGTACACAACATCTAGCCGGCACCGAAGATCCTGATCCGCAATCAGTTGGCAGTGGGGCAGCACCCAAGTGTTAGAATAAAGGGGGGACACTGACTTTTGGGAAACCCCAGAAGATAGAGGAAATGGAAAGAACAAATCTAAATCATTACCATCTTGTCATTGCCAATCTCCTAATCCAGTCAACTGAGCACAATAGCATGGCCTATGGTGTGGAACACCACAGACACATACGAAGGAATCAGGAAAGATGGCAGATGATCGACCACCATACTTCTGGCTAAATAGCTTCCCCCTAACATCCATGATTATTGTCTCTGTGTCCCTATGAGGGCAATATCCGGGCTGGACATCAGAAAGAAATGTGTTTTTCTCATAGCAGGCGAGAAAAAGTCGGTTAATTCCCACTCCATGATCTTCATAAAAATGTATGATAGAGATAGGACAAAGATCTGCTTCATTGCCATGATCAAAAGACAATGGAGCTCATTTTCTATTAAAATGCAAACTGTCTGTAGGCTACATTTGCACATACACATAAACAGGTCCCCTCTGGGAATTTTTCATCATTTACGCGGCAGAGTGCAAATGAGAAGTGTAAAGAGCTGGTGGAAGCCTCTTTACACTTCTATAGTTGCACTCCGTAGGTCAAATAGAGTCATTGCAGCCTGCCATAAACCCATGACCAGTGGCATTTACAATGATCTCCTATGGAATCCGCCTGCTTTTTGGTGGTGCAAAAAGCAGGTGGTTCCCATAGGAAATCATTGGTTTCACGCCAGCATGAAAATCTCATGCTGGCGTGAAACTAAATTCTTTTTTAAGGCGGAGGGCAAATGAGTGCCAGATACCTCCCATTCAGCGCCTGTGCTCTGCCTTCAAGAACAATGAAATTCCCCACAGCGTGAATGGAAGCATTATTAAGACAGGCATAACTGCGTTAAGTCTGTCTTTAGTGACTCCATTTATGCCCTAGTAGACTCCAAAATTAGCCCCTTTATTTTTTAGAAAAAAGTTCAGCTATGATTTGCATGTAGGGATATAGACAGCCACTTGAAGAGCGGAATTATGCAGAAGGATTGCATCTTCATCTATACAGTCTAGATTTTCAAGAACTACTTTTGACAACATAATATCGGATTATGAGCCAAATCGTTTCATCCAGCTCACACATTTTCTAACAATGTAAGGATGTTGATTGAAACTGAATTGAGAGTTGGAAGATAGATATCCGTTTAAAAGGTGTGGCCAATTTTCTGTTCCTAATACTTATCAGTTGGTGCCTTTCATTCTGGAAGTATGAGAATCAGCAAAGAAATGTGCCATGAAAGCACATGCAGATGTCCAGGAGCTGGATTTATCTTCTTAGACAATGGCCCTCATTCCGAGTTTGCAGGTAAGTACCGTCCCTTACCGGCATGGCGCAAATAGCGTGTCCGAACTGGCAGTAACCTGCTAAAAGCGCACTATTACGAGTTTGCGGGCACAAGCTTTGCGCCATGCTGGTAAGGGACCTAGCGCCATGCTGCAAAAGGGCCCGAAAAACCCCCTACCGGCATGAATCGCACCGTAGACAACACTACCGCCATAGACCAACGCGGCATTAGCGGTGACTGTAAATAGCGGTCACCGCTAAATTGCGGAACCGGAAATAGCGTCATCGCACAGGAACGGGAAGGAGCACGGCGGCCATTTTTAAAAACACAATCCATTGGCATCCTCACCACACAGGACCCCTGGCACACTGGTGACTGACCGGAAATTACCTACAACCACCCAGGAATGCCCAAAGCACCAAAGAAGGGAGCTGCCCGCCTCCGAAAGGAGCGGTTCAGCCCAGATGAGCTGCAAATGCTTGTAGATACCCTACAGGAGCATGCTGGGACTGTTTTTAGCAGCAACATGCGGAGGGAGGCAGTGCAGAGAAAAACGAAATCTGGGCACTAGTATGCCAGAACGTGAGCGCAGTGGGCAACACCCCCCGCACCGTAAAGGATTACCGCAAAAGGTGGGATGACCTGCGGCTGAGGGTGCGGAGCAGCCTTTCTGCGAACAGAAACCAGGCCTTGGAGACCGGAGGAGGCCCAAGTTCACCAATAAAACTCATGCCGTGGGAGGACACATGTGCGGCCTTGATAGGGGCCGAATCCATTGAAGGGGTCGGAGAAATGGAGTGTGGTGCGACGTCAACCGCTGATTGAGGTGAGTGTCCAAAGTAAATACTGCTTAGGCAAATGTGATGAAAGTCACTGCTAACGTCTGGCCAAAGAGTCACGCCATGGTCGGCCACACACACCCCCCCTGTAAATCATGCCAAAGTAAGTGAGACCCAAGCCAGTGCCAGGTGCAAGGCTGTAACGTACATGACACATAACACACAAAGTTGCTCATTCCATGAGGCACACAGGGTAGTTGATGTAAACACTGTTCATGTTAGACAGCACAGTACCTGGTCAACATGAGTGACACCGACATATGCATGCATTTACCAACTAGGAATGACATGCCTTTCCCTACACAAATGCCGATTACCCACAACTGTCTGAATGTGCTATCATAGCCATGTATGAATGCTGGCTATCCAAACATCACTCATGCCGTCCCTCTCTTCCACCCCCACAGGCAGTGAACATGACAGTGAGGAGCATGAGAGCAACCGTCCCAGCACATCCAGGGGCCAAGGCAGGGTCTGCCATCTCCCAGCGACAAAGACAACACTGGGACGTACACCACCAGCACCAGCAAGGCCCGTGGAGGGTGCACCACCTCCTCCCCCACCCCTCCCTGCACTGCCGGCAGACACCTGCCCAACGCCACGGTCCGAGGAGTCCAGTGTGGCTGGTGAGGTGGCAGCCACAGCCCCCCTCGAAGTTGAGGACAGCCCCAATGACATTTGGGGAACAACTGAGGACGACACTGTGGAAGTCATGCACACCCATGAAGACTTCTCAAACCCCCCGGTATCCTTCAGTGACTCTGGTGAGAACGACACACTGGAGCAGTCAGGCCAAGGACAGACACAGGGACATGGCAGTCCTGTGTACAGTCCCGTTGAGGAAGCGCCGGCAGGACATGTCAGCCCGATCCCCAGCAGGGCCACTGCTTCATCCGCCGAAGCACAGCGGGCTGATCAGCTCACTGCCCTGATAACAGAATTCGTGCAGGACAATCGCCAGGCCAGGGAGGAGTGGTATGCTGATTTGAGGGCACTGGGCCAGTCCATAACGGAAAACACTAACCGCCTCTGCGAGGTGCTCGGCCGCATAGCCGATGCTTTGGAGGCTGATCATCCTGGCTAAAAGCCTCAGCATGAGGACACCGTCCACGAGCAACTCCACCCAGACCAGCCCGCTCCGTCGGTCGTTCCGTGTGCAGCGCAGATGGGACATGCCTCCCCCTGGCTCCGGGAGCGCAGAGTGACTATACTGGCCGCCACATGTGGGCTACGTGGACCCTTTGGGACCAGTTTGGGGTTGTTGTGGTGGGAGAGGGAGGGGGGGGTGAGGGTGTGTGGGGGAGTTGTGGGGGGAGGGGGATGAGGGTGAGGGTGTGTGGGGGAGTTGTGGGGCGAGAGGGAGTAGGATGAGGGTGGTGGAGGGTTTGTTTTTCACATTGATATTTTCACAATTAATACACCGGTTGTGTTACAAAAAAATAACCAAAGTGGACATTCATCGTTGCGCATGTGTCATTTAATCTTGCACAGTGCATAGTGTACATGTATCCCCACACCCAGTGCCCTACGTCCTAACATTATGTCACCCTCTGCTGACTTGTGTGTCAGAAATATTGTGCAATCAATGACTGCCGCACGGCACGTCCCTCCTGTGCATCGGCACTGTGATGATGTCCTGCCACATATTCCTCCTCCCCTTCATCATCATCAGGTGGTAGCAGTTCCATGTCACAGGGCAGGGGACCATTCCGGCGGATGCACATATTGTGCAGCATTACACATGCCATGGTGATCTTGGCCACCTTCTCATGGCTGTAGAGGAGTGCCCCACCCGACCGGCTGAGGCAGCGAAATCGTGCCTTCAACAGGCCAAAGGTCTGCTCTATCACCACACGTGTACGGGAATGGGAACGATTGTAGTCCTCCTCGTGCCTGTTCTGTGGGTTTCGGACAGGGGTCATGAGCCACGGCTTCAAGGGATAGCCACCATCACCTGCATGAGAGTCGAATGAAGGTAAAGTGTTTGCACATTCATGTAGGACAACTGTACTAGTCTCACATGGTAGCAGGTAATTTGTGCCCACATGCACAAGTCCCTGGATGCATTGACCCCATTTCTGGCCCGCTATGTGTCCTGTGCAATGGACTAATGGTGTGGGTTGCATCTTCAAGATGGGTCATGGTGTGCATTGACATCTTGTTGCACATGCATCGTATATGCATACAACAGTGTTGGTGTAAAATCAGTAATGAGTAGTGTTCTGTGGAATTTGGTAGTAGGGAGCATTGGCTGTAGTCAGTTATATATTGGTCATTCTGCACTGATCAGTTCCATGGTGACATGCAGCACTCCTATGGGTGTGCCGAACCAGTGACACACTGTGGTATCCCGGGTCGACTCAGTTCAATGCACGCCCAGGGATGACTGTCCTGTGTGGTGATACGCTGGAGACAGCAACATAGTGCATATGCAGTGGATAGTGCAGGATGACCTTACGGTGTGTGAGGGCCGCTGATAAGTGGTGCATGTGTTGTGGGATGTGGGCTGGTTACCTGTTAGTCATGTAGTGAAATGTGTCGGCCTTACTTCATCACTATGGGATTTGGTTGTCATGTACCATTTCAGTTGCTTTTGGGCACAGTGTTCGGTGATGTGCACATTGTGCACTGACGGCAACATTCCCACCCAGGTGGAGTATGCATCCCCCCCCATTCCCACCCAGGTGGAGTATGCAGCCACCCACCTCACAACCCCAATGCACTGCCATTGCCCAGTCAGGCAACTCACCAAGCAGCCAGGCACGTCGTCCAGCATGTCGCTCCATGTAGCGTGGTAGCGTGGAGTTCCGCAGTACAAAGAGTCATGAGTTGATCCTGGATATCGGGCACAGCAATGTGTGATGATCTTGCTGGCGTTGCATACCATCTGCACCTTGATGGAGTGGTATTGCTTGCAGTTGCGATACACCACCTCCATGGCATGTGGGACCACCAACTCCACGTCGGTGCAGTCAAGGGCACCTACACAATTTGGCATGCCTGCCAGTGCATGGAAGGCAACTTTTGTATTGAATATGTCCTGGGGAGTCCGTGGTAGGCATATGTAGTCCCTTGTGTGCTTGAGGAGGGCATCTAGCACTTGGTTCAGTATCCGGGAAAATGAGGGTTGTGATATGCTGTGCATGTGCCCCACTGTGTGCTGGTAGGTGCCTGTGGCACGGAAGTGGAGCACAGACACTAACTTCAATAGAGGGGGGATGGCGATGCATATTTCTATGATGCTCACTATGTCGTTGTGTATCAGGTCCACTATGGTGGTGATGGTGTCACGGTCAAGCCGGTACAGGGTGTGGATCTGCTCAGGTGTTAGGTTGAAGAGGGTGGCTCTGATGCGAGGGATTGGGGGCTGCCGGCGTGGTGACGGTGGCTGCACTGGTGGGACAAGCTAGGCCTGTCTCACCCTCCTTCTCCTCCTGCGTCTCCTCTGTGGTGGCGACTGTTGTTGTTGTTGAGGCATTGCAAGCAGGGCCTCCAGCTCTAGTAATGCTACTACTATTGGTATCATCTCGGTGTGGGAGGGGGTGTGGTGTGTGGGTGTGCTCCTTTTGTACTGGCCCTGACTCTATTGCCTCCACCTGTGCTGATTGTTTGCACCTGTGGGTCTTGGAAACACTGCTAAGGGTTCTTAACGCCTGGTCGGCGATGCCTGCATTAACACTATGCCAGTAAGCACTTTTTCGGCCTTCAGGAGGCCGTTATTTGCATGTCCGCATCACTTGTGATCTTATCCTGTTTACGGCATGCCGCTAATGCCGGCATGGTGTGTCGCGTGCGCGTGCCCTGACCGCTATTTACGGCATCGTACTTTACGGTGCTGTAAATAGCGGTCTGGTTGGTCAGAATTGTCCGTAGCGGTAAGCGATGCCGGTAATCCTTTACCGCCATCGTTTTTCCCTTACCTTCAATCTCGGAATGACCCCCACTGTGTCAAAAGACGCATGAACGTTTGGAAGTGGGAGACAGTAGGAGTCTCTTTTGTCCAGTATGCATAGGATACAAGTGTCCTATGGATAGCAGTTTTAATTATGCTGCCTGCACGAAAGCTTGATTGATAGGAGGTTGCAGGTTTTCCTCCTCCATGTGACTGGTAAATCAGATTTCTCAAAGAATGTTATCAATGGTAGTTTATTTGGTTCTATGTGAAGTCTCTGCTCAAAAAGCCGAAAAGAATAGGCCCACAGGGTTTCTTTCAATTTGGGTGGGTTTTACCCCCGAAGCCCTCTTTCTACCTTGCTCCCTCACTCCCCCACCACATACACACACACACGCAACCAGTTCCTTCCACCGGCCCCTCCCCTTCACAAACATTACCTTTAAAACACACACAGACATGCAACCAGTTCCTTCCCCCGGCCCCTCCCCTTCACAAACATTACTTTTAACACACACACACACACACACACACACACGCACACACACACACACACACACACACACACATTCACACATGCACACACATGCCTACATGCCTACACATGCCTTCACATGCACATACACACACAATCTTGTGGAAAGTACAGGCAATCAATGGATTACAGGCTCAGTTCACAAAAAACACTGGGGCTACACATTCATGTATACAGGAGGGAAAGTATCCAATGTCGGGAATTCCCATTAAATGCTCAAGGGTTCTCTGGAGCTACACGTCGACTTACTTTTACTGATGAATAACCAGTTTCTACAGGAAAGTGTGAAATGTCTGTTTCTTTGTTATATTCGCAACAGACACCAGTTAATATTTTGGGAAGAGATTTGATGATAAAACTTAAAATGAGGATTTCATTCACTGACTAAAGGATAGTGTGTTCCATTTCAGGAATACACTATTTAAACGTGGGCCAATTTATACTGGTGTTCACAGGGCAAGTAGCTCTACGGTGCGTTCCACTAGAGCCAGAGGTTTTCTTGTATGGAGTGAGCATTCTACTGACATGGCTACCTGGCTTAGTGGAAACAACTGTGAGAATATTTGATGAGCTTTTGTTCAGACCAGAGATACCTATGGACGAAGAGGGTGGACAGACAATTTCTATAGAATTGGAAGCAGCCATAGTACGAAGGCAAATGGTGATGCTCGAAGGAATGGACAATGAGGGTAGACCCTGGAGAACAGTATTAGCTCTTAAAGAAGGGTATAGATTGACTGAATGAAAGAAAAAAGACCTAGGCAAACTTGCCTGCGGTGTGGGCCGCACACCCTTAAGTCCCAATTGGGTTTCGAAGAAAGTATAATGTTTTGTGGATTCACATCAACGAATCATTAGTTATTTGAACTTGGTGATTTATTTAAAGTAACTGTAAACAATAGCTTTTCTTATGGGCAACACAGCCCTAAATGGCCAATGCATTTCGGACTCAACAGTCCTTCATCGGGGCCTATCTAATCAAACAAATTAAAGCCAAACATTTAATATCAGTGACAATTAGACCAATCAAGTAAAAGAAATGATAATTCAAAACCAATATCAAGAAAAAATCAAAAACAAGAAACATCACATGTTATAGCGCATAGAAAATCAACAGGGTCCCACATACAGAGAGACGTAAACATAACAAAAAGGGGGGGGAGGAAAAAGAGAGTCAACACACTGATATTTACCATTAAGCATTACATTATTAAGCTCCTTGTTATTAGGCTATGTCTGAGCACTGCCCAACTTCCCGTGTGTTCTTCCATAATAAATGCACCTTAAATGTCAACTGTGATGAAAGCCAGTCATTGCTATGGTGTCTGATATTAATAGTGCTCCAGCTAGGCAGATGCCATGTGGGTTTATAAATAAATTACTTAAAACAGGTTCAAAACCACGTATTTAATTCCATGGTAAACCCGTGAATACTATGTGCAAAATGCTATTGTGTCAAAATTCAGAAAAGTGGCTGACCTTAGCCAGTAGATAAATGGCGTATTCAAACTTAAAGAGTTTGCCTTTTCACAAGCGGCTCAACCGCTATGCGTGAATTCACAAGTTAACCTGCTGCGAAAAATGACATTAATTAAAGCGTGTTGTCAGCCCGCTTGCATTTGCCACCGTAATCATTACATCTATGAAAAGCGTCTGAGTGATAATCTATCATGAGACTCCTACCTTGTGTGGAATGCTTCAGCAAAGGATACGTGTCTCGCTGAGTCACGATTCTGTGTTAAACAACTTTGCTAAGTAGACATGCAGTCATGCTCAAAGTGAGGCTGTGGTTACCATGGTAATGCCTCATGCAAGATGGTGGCCTGTCCGTTTGTTTTCCACCATCTTGGTTGGGGCGAATGTAAAGTGAAAGCATGGATATCGATGTTACTTGTTCACCAGCTAATGCAGCTATGTGTAGTATGACTGTGCTAGGTACACATTGATTGTGTATTGTGCATACTTCAGTCATTCACTTATTTGACCGTGTATGATTCTAGAAACGGTCTTCCCTAAAAATATACTTCAAGTGAAAACAAAGAGAGAGTTCACCGTGACAGTCAAAACAAGGACAATAAAAAATGCATTACATAACTAAATGCAAAATCATAACAATCGTAAACAATAAATCTCAAATAAAAAATAAATAATAAAAAATCAATAAAAAAATAATAATACACTACTTTGACTTGGTCATTTGAGCAATGCTATGCAATGTGGCAAAACCTGCATAGGCAATGTACTGTTCGAATAAGAATAAAGATAGTAATAGTGATCAAAAACTGGAATAACAACCGCAGGATATCTTTCAACACAGTCATAATGCGCAACATGCGCTGGTGAGGTCAAACAAACCCCTTTTTTTTAAATTGTGTATTGAACCAATAAACTCATAAAAAACAGTACATAGAGAACCGTTAGTTACTTCGATCAACTCATAGGGAACAGTTCATAGAAAACAATTCAAATCGAACTCTTCGTTCATTCCCCTGGGTGATAAGCTGTCCAGCCGATCTATCCAGTACGCCTCTATTTGTTGGCGTCTCTTTCGTGGGTCTATGCCTGGTAGTTGGTTACTCAGTACTTCCAATACTTGGGGCCTCATTACACGGTAGGCGGTGAGCCATGGCGCTATTAGCGCCATGGCTCATGCCGGTAAAATACCGGCACCGCCTTGGCGGAAAGGGGATTTACCACCCCATCCCAAGGTTGGAGGGGCGGTAAATCCCCCTTCCGCCATTGCCCTTCCCCATTCCCATTTCTGCCCCATAGGGCTCAATGGGAATGGGGAAGGCGCTAATTACGGCACCGCAATTTAGCGGTGCCGTAATTAGCTCCGAGGTCCCTTAGCGGGTTGGTATTTAACGCCTGCAAAAAGCAGGCGTTAAAACTCCAACCCGCTAAGGGACCTCGTAGTAAGGCGGCAGGGATTTACCGGTACCGGTATTTTACCGGTACCGGTAAATCCCTACCGCCTACCGTGTAATGAGGCCCTTGGAACCTTAACTGAGCCGCTGTATGCTGTTTTTGATTGAAGTGTCTTGCCACGGCTGAGTTTGGATTTTTGTTACGTATGCATGACTTGTGTTCACTCATCCTAGTTTTAAGCTTCCTTCCTGTTTCTCCCACGTAACATAAGCCACAAGGACAACGTATGCAGTATATGCAGTTCTCAGAGTCGCATGTCCCAAAATCTCTAAGAGGGATTTTTTCTCCTGTATGAGGATGTGATACTGTACTTCCTTTTATGATGCTATTGCAATTATTGCAGTTCAAACATGGGTAGGTGCCTTGTCTTTTCTGTTTTTGTTTATTATCTGCAGTGTCTCTTGTGTTGACAAGTAAATCTCGTATGTTGTTTGAGCGTTGATATGCAAATACTGGTTTTGTTGGGAATAAAGCTGTTATCCGTTCATCGGTGGTGAGTATTGCCCAGTGTTTAGTGATACATTTCTTTATGCGTGCACTCTGAGTCGAAAATTTAGACACATATACTATTGTTGGGGTTTCTCTTTTGGGTTTCTCTTCCAATGTGCTAGCTCTGGTTCTGGCTGTCACTTTAGATGATGCTTCGTCCAACTCCTCTCGATGGTATCCTCGACATGATAACTTATTGTCTAATTGCTGTAACTCATGGTTAAGTTCCTCTGGGTCACTGATGATCCTTTTCAGTCGTAGCATCTGCCCATAGGGTAGATTCCGTAACATATTCTGGGGATGAAAACTCATCCGATGTAGCAAGTTGTTCCTGTCGGTGGGCTTGGTGTACAGTGAAGTAGTTATCTGTTGTTGATTTACTTTCACTTCAACGTCAAGGTAATGGATGTTGGGATCCCCTATTTCTGCTGTGAACTGTATTCGCGGATCAATCTGATTCAGATATGTCAAAAATTCTTTTAATGTATCCATGGATCCCTTCCATATACCGAAAATATCATCTATGTATCTCACCCACACTTTTAGATGATCATTCCATTTGTGTATGTCCAAAATATGCATGGTTTCAAACTGATGCATAAATGCGTTGGCATACGCTGGTGCCATTGTGGCTCCCATGGCAGTTCCTGATGTCTGTAGGTAGTATTCTTTATCATACGTGAAGTAAGAATTCATAGAAATGAAGGCCAGTAGTGTCAAAATGAATTTTTTGTATGCTCCTATGTTATCTTCCTTTAGCAAAAGCCATTCCACTGCTGCCTGTCCTTAATCGTGGGGTATGCTCGTGTAGAGACTGTTCACATCAATAGTGAACAGGATGTCTTGTTCTTCAAGGTGAATCTGTTCCAGAATGTTCAAAAAGTGGTAACTGTCCTTAACATATGTGGAGGTTTTCTGTATGATGGGTTTCAGGAAATAGTCAATATAAGTTCCCAAAGGTTGTGGAATCCCTCCTGTCGCTGCGACAATTGGTCTTCCGTGCGGATTGTCAAGATTTTTGTGTATTTTGGGGAGTGAGTAGAAATGTGGGGTTTTAGGTCTTGAATTTTGCAGGAATTGTTTGGTTTTGTGCGTGATTATGCCCAGATCTTCCGCTCTTGTGAGCATTGCCTCAAGGTCCAATTTAATTTTGTTTGTCGGATCATGGTCTATTTTGGCATAGGGTTTATGATCACTCAACTGGCGTAAACATTCTCTTTTATAGTCAGCTGTGTTTTGAATGACTAACACCCCTCCTTTGTCAGCCGGCCTGATAGTGATCTTTTCATCCATGTACAAGCCTTTAATGATGGCCATTTCACCTCTACTGAGATTCTTGTATTTAGGTGTACCAAAATGTATTTTCTTCAGATCTGCAAGAACCATTTTCTCCAAAATATCGACTGCAGGAACTGTAGTAGGAGCCACAAAAGTACTCTTAGGTCTGAATTCTACTAAATCTGGTGTTTCTTTTTCGGATTGATTTTCGTTTTCCATTTCTGCAAAGAATACCTTCAATTTAAGTTTGCGTGTAAGCTTATGTAGTTCAATCTTAGTGTTAAATAAACTGGTTCCATAAGTAGGTACAAACCTAAGCCCCTTCTGTAGCACTTTGTCCTCTTGACTGCTCAGGACCCTGTCGGAGATATTAACTACGAGGTTGTCCGTGCTTGGTATCGTGTTTTGACCCCAGGTCCTTTTCCTCTTGCCTCTCCACGTTCTTTTCTTCCTCTGCTGCTGTCTAAAAAAGGCTATTTCTTCTTGCTCTTTGTCCTCCTTCTGTTGTTGAGTCTCCACTGCCTGATGCTATTGGTTGGTTCTGCGGGTTCTCTTCTCTACTTGAATCAGTATCCGAACTGCTGTGCTCTGTGCGTGGTTTGTTAAACTGATTCGGTTGATTCTGATATTTGTCCGCCCACGTGTACACTTCGTCACGTAAATAATCAAAAGTGTCACGTCTGAATTTGCGTATCTTACGCGCTTCTAGGTCTGATTTATAGCCTTCAAGTCGAGTGTTGATGTCTGCTAGAATCTCTGTGAAGGATTCCTCGTTAGTGAGCTCAGTGATCTCTTTAGTTAAATCTTGTATTTCTTGTTCTAAAGTTGACAGATTTGCTGATAGTTCTTGAATCGTGAGGAGAATCAGATCCAGTGAGCATCTGTTAAGTATTTGCTCCCTCTTTTTTAAAAATTCCTTATTCTCTTTGCATAATGTTGGTTTAAGGCCAATCCTCAAACCGCGAGGAATCCGCTGTGCCTTATAATAACGTACGAGAGTAACTGCGTGTAGTTTACGGTTGATTTTCCTGCGGATCAGATATTCCAATTGTTTGATCTTCTTATTCGGATCAACATCTGAAGTGGCTGTGTGCGTGTCTTTGATCAAACCAAGGATTGCGTTTGCCTCATCTGTAGAGAAACCTAAAATGGTTGCTCGTGAATCTGTTAATTTCTCAATATCTTCATATGACATTGTTGTGTGCCACCGCTCTCAATTGCACGGAAGTGGGAATTACAAGGAGAGAGACACAAGAAACTGGAGCGGGCACCGCTTTGTTGCTGCTTATTTCAAATTCAGGTATATAAATATACTACTGTGTTTTGGGGTGCAGCCCACTAAATCATGCTACCATGCGTCAGCACGTTTTGAGTGAACTGAAAGAAAAAAGACCTAGGCAAACTTGCCTGCGGTGTGGGCCGCACACCCTTAAGTCCAAATTGGGTTTTGAAGAAAGTATAATGTTTTGTGGATTCACATCAACAAATCATTAGTTATTTGAACTTGGTGATTTATTTAAAGTAACTGTAAACAATAGCTTTTCTGATGGGCAACACAGCCCTAAATGGCCAATGCATTTCGGACTCAACAGTCCTTCATCGGGGCCTATCTAATCAAACAAATTAAAGCCAAACATTTAATATCAGTAACAATTAGACCAATCAAGTAAAAGAAATGATAATTCAAAACCAATATCAAGAAAAAATCAAGAAAAAATCAAAAACAAGAAACATCACATGTTATAGCGCATAGAAAATCAACAGGGTCCCACATACACAGAGACGTAAACATAAAAAAAAAGGGGGGGGGGGGGGAAAAGAGAGTCAACACACTGATATTTACCATTAAGCATTACATTATTAAGCTCCTTGTTATTAGGCTATGTCTGAGCACTGCCCAACTTCCCGTGTGTTCTTCCATAATAAATGCACCTTAAATGTCAACTGTGATGCTAGCCAGTCATTGCTGTGGTGTCTGATATTAATAGTGCTCCAGCTAGGCAGATGCCATGTGGGTTTATACATAAATTACGTAAAACAGGTCCAAAACCACGTATTTAATTCCATGGTAAACCCTTGAATACTACGTGCAAAATGCTATTGTGTCAAAATTCAGAAAAGTGGCTGACCTTAGCCAGTAGATAAATGGCGTATTCAAACTTAAAGAGTTTGCCTTTCCACAAGCGGCTCAACAGCTATGCGTGAATTCACAAGTTAACCTGTTGCGAAAAATGACATTAATTAAAGCGTGTTGTCAGCCCGCTTGCATTTGCCACCGTAATCATTACATCTATGAAAAGCGTCTGAGTGATGATCTATCATGAGACTCCTACCTTGTGTGGAATGCTTCAGCAAAGGATACGTGTCTCGCTGAGTCATGATTCTGTGTCAAACAACTTTGCTAAGTAGACGTGCAGTCATGTCAAGACAAGGCACCTACCCATGCTTGAACTGCAATAATTGCAATAGCATCATAAAAGGAAGTACAGTATCACATCCTCATACAGGAGAAAAAATCGCTCTTAGAGATTTTGGGACATGCGACTCTGAGAACTGCATATACTGCATACGTTGTCCTTGAGGCTTATGTTACGTGGGAGAAACAGGAAGGAAGCTTAAAACTAGGATGAGCGAACACAAGTCATGCATACGTAACAAAAATCCAAACTCAGCCGTGGCAAGACACTTCAATCAAAAACAGCATACAGCGGCTCAGTTAAGGTTCCAAGTATTGGAAGTGCTGAGTAACCAACTACCAGGCATACACCCACGAAAGAGACGCCAACAAAGAAAGGCGTACTGGACAGATCGGCTGGACAGCTTATCATCCAGGGGAATGAACGAAGAGTTTGATTTGAATTGCTTTCTATGAACTGTTCCCTATGAGTTGATCGAAGTAACTAACGGTTCTCTATGTACTGTTTTTTCTGAGTTTATTGGTTCAATACACAATTTAAAAAATAGGGGTTTGTTTGACCTCACCAGCGCATGTTGCGCATTATGACTGTGTTGAAAGATATCCTGCGGTTGTTATTCTAGTTTTTGATCACTATTACTATCTTTATTCTTATTCGAACAGTGCATTGCCTATGCAGGTTTTGCCACATTGCATAGCATTGCTCAAATGACCAAGTAAAAGTAGTGTATTATTATTTTTTTATTGTTTTTCTATTATTTATTTTTTATTTGAGATTTATGGTTTACGATTGTTATGATTTTGCATTTAGTTATGTAATGCATTTTTTATTGTCCTTGTTTTGACTGTCATGGTGAACTCTCTCTTTGTTTTCACTTGAAGTACATTTTTAGGGAAGACCGTTTCTAGAATCATACATGATCAAATAAGTGAACGACTGAAGTATGCACAATACACAATCAATTTGTACCTAGCACAGTCATACTACACTTAGCTGCATTAGCTGGTGAACAATTAACATCGATATCCATGCTTTCACGTTACATTCGCCCCAACCAAGATGGTGGAAAACACACGGACAGGCCACCATCTTGGATGAAGCATTACTGTGGTAACCGCAGCATCACTTTGAGCATGACTGCACGTCTACTTAGCAAAGTTGTTTGACACAGAATCGTGACTCAGCGAGACATGTATCCTTTGCTGAAGCATTCCACACAAGGTAGGAGCCTCATGATAGATCATCACTCAGACACTTTTCATAGATGTAATGATTACGGTGGCAAATGCAAGCGGGCTGACAACACGCTTTAATTAATGTCATTTTTCGCAACAGGTTAACTTGTGATTCACGCATAGCGGTTGAGCCGCTTGTGGAAAGGCAAACTCTTTAAGTTTGAATATGCCATTTATCTACGGGCTAACAAGGAGCTTAATAATGTAATGCTTAATGGTAAATATCAGTGTGTTGACTCTCTTTCCCCCCCCCCTTTTTTGTTATGTTTACGTCTCTGTGTATGTGGGACCCTGTTGATTTTCTATGCGCTTTAACATGTGATGTTTCTTGTTTTTGATTTTTTCTTGATTTTTCTTGATATTGGTTTTGAATTATCATTTCTTTTACTTGATTGGTCTAATTGTTACTGATATTAAATGTTTGGCTTTAATTTGTTTGATTAGATAGGCCCCGATGAAGGACTGTTGAGTCCGAAATGCATTGGCCATTTAGGGCTGTGTTGCCCATCAGAAAAGCTATTGTTTACAGTTACTTTAAATAAATCACCAAGTTCAAATAACTAATGATTCGTTGATGTGAACCCACAAAACATTATACTTTCTTCGAAACCCAATTGGGACTTAAGGGTGTGCGGCCCACACCGCAGGCAAGTTTGCCTAGGTCTTTTTTCTTTCAGTTCACTCAAAACGTGCTGACGCATGGTAGCATGATTTAGTGGGCTGCAACCCAAAACACAGTAGTATATTTATATACCTTAATTTGAAATAAACAGCAACAAAGCGGTGCCCGCTCCAGTTTCTTGTGTCTCTCCTTGTAATTCCCACTTCCGTGCAATTGAGAGCGGTGGCACGCAACAATGTCATATGAAGATATTGAGAAATTAACAGATTCACAAGCAACTATTTTAGGTTTCTCTACAGATGAGGCAAACGCAATCCTTGGTTTGATCAAAGACACGCACACAGCCACTTCAGACGTTGATCTGAATAAGAAGATCAAACAATTGGAATATCTGATCCGCAGGGAAATCAACCGTAAACTACACACAGTTACTCTCGGACGTTATTATAAGGCCCAGCGGATTCCTCGTGGTTGAGGATTGGCCTTAAACCAACATTATGCAAAGAGAATAAGGAATTTGTAAAAAAGTGGGAGCAAATACTTAACAGATGCTCACTGGATCTGATTCTCCTCACGATTCAAGAACTATCAGCAAATCTGTCAACTTTAGAACAAGAAATACAAGATTTAACTAAAGAGATCACTGAGCTCACTAACGAGGAATCCTTCACAGCGATTCTAGCAGACATCAACACTTGACTTGAAGGCTATAAGTCAGACCTAGAAACGCGTAAGATACGCAAATTCAGACGTGACACTTTTGATTATTTACATGACGAAGTGTACACGTGGGCGGACAAATATCAGAATCAACCGAATCAGTTTAACAAACCACGCACAGAGCACAGCAGTTCGGATACTGATTCAAGTAGAGAAGAGAACCCGCATAACCAACCAAACACAGCATCCGGCAGTGTAGACTCAACAACAGAAGGAGGACAAAGAGCAAGAAGAAATAATCAGCCTTTTTTAGACAGCAGCAGAGGAAGAAAAGAACGAGGAGGAGCAAGAGGAAAAGGACCTGGGGTCCAAACACGATACCAAGCACTGACAACCTTGTAGTTAATATCTCCGAGAAGGTCCTGAGCAGTCAAGAGGACAAAGTGCTACAGAAGGGGCTTAAGTTTGTACCTACTTATGGAACCAGATTATTTAACACTAAGATTGAACTACATAAGCTTACACACAAACTTAAATTGAAGGTATTCTTTGCAGAAATGGAAAACGAAAATCAATCCGAAAAAGAAACACCAGATTTAGTAGAATTCAGACCTAAAAGTACTTTTGTGGCTCCTATTACAGTTCCTGCAGTGGATATTTTTGAGAAAATGGTTCTTGCAGATCTGAAGAAAATATATTTTGGTACACCTAAATACAAGAATCTCAGTAGAGGTGAAATGGCCATCATTAAAGGCTTGTACATGGATGAAAAGATCACTATCAGGCTGGCTGACAAAGGAGGGGCGTTACTCATTCAAAACACAGCTGACTATAAAAGAGAATGTTTACGCCAGTTGAGTGATCATAACACCTATGCCAAAATAGACCATGATCCGACAAACAAAATTAAATTGGACCTTGAGGCAATGCTCACAAGAGCGGTAGATCTGGGCATGATCACGCACAAAACCAAACAATTCCTGCAAAATTCAAGACCTAAAACCCCACATTTCTACTCACTCCCCAAAATACACAAAAATATTGACAATCCACCCGGAAGACCAATTGTCGCAGCGACAGGAGGGATTCTACAACCTTTGGGAACTTAAATTGACTATTTACTGCAACCCATCATACAGAAAACCTCCACATATGTTAAGGACAGTAACCACTTTTTGAACATTCTGGAACAGATTCACCTTGAAGAACAAGACATCCTGTTCACTATTGACGTGAACAGTCTCTACACGAGCATACCCCACGATTTAGGACAGGCAGCAGTGGAATGGCTTTTGCTAAAGGAAGATAACATAGGAGCACACAAAGAATTCATTTTGACACTACTGGCCTTCATTACTATGAATTCTTACTTCACGTATGATAAAGAATACTACCTACAGATATCAGGAACCGCCATGGGAGCCACAATGGCACCAGCGTATGCCAACGCATTTATGCATCAGTTTGAAACCACGCATATTTTGGACATACACAAATGGAATGATCATCTAAAAGTGTGGGTGAGATACATAGATGATATTTTCGGGATATGGAAGGGATCCATCGATACATTTAAATGTTTTTTGACATATCTGAATCAGATTGATCCGCAAATACAGTTCACAGCAGAAATAGGGGATCCCAACATCCCTTACCTTGAAGTTGAAGTGAAAGTAAATCAACAACAGATAACGACTTCACTGTACACCAAGCCCACCGACAGGAACAACTTGCTACATCGGATGAGTTTTCATTCCCAGAATACGTTACGGAATCTACCCTATGGGCAGATGCTACGACTGAAAAGGATCATCAGTGACCCAGAGGAACTTCACCATGAGTTACAGAAATTAGACAATAAGTTATCATGTCGAGGATACCATCGAGAGGAGTTGGACGAAGCATCATCTAAAGTGACAGCCAGAACCAGAGCTAGCACATTGGAAGAGAAACCCAAAAGAGAAACCCCAACAATAGTATATGTGTCTAAATTTTCGACTCAGAGTGCACGCATAAAGAAATGTATTACTAAACACTCGGCAATACTCACCAGCGATGAACGGACAACAGCTTTATTCCCAACAAAACCAGAATTTGCATATCAACACTCGAACAACTTACGAGATTTACTTGTCAACACAAGAGACACTGCAGATAATAAACAAAAACAGAAAAAACAAGGCACCTACCCATGCTTGAACTGCAATAATTGCAATAGCATCATAAAAGGAAGTACAGTATCACATCCTCATACAGGAGAAAAAATCCCTCTTAGAGATTTTGGGACATGCGACTCTGAGAACTGCATATACTGCATACGTTGTCCTTGTGGCTTATGTTACATGGGAGAAACAGGAAGGAAGCTTAAAACTAGGATGAGCGAACACAAGTCATGCATACGTAACAAAAATCCAAACTCAGCCGTGGCAAGACACTTCAATCAAAAACAGCATACAGCGGCTCAGTTAAGGTTCCAAGTTTTGGAAGTACTGAGTAACCAACTACCAGGCATAGACCCACGAAAGAGACGCCAACAAAGAGAGGCGTACTGGATAGATCGGCTGGGCAGCTTATCACCCAGGGGAATGAACGAAGAGTTCGATTTTAATTGCTTTCTATGAACTGTTCCCTATGAGTTGATCGAAGTAACTAACGGTTCTCTATGTACTGTTTTTTATGAGTTTATTGGTTCAATACCCAATTTTAAAAAAAGGGGTATGTTTGACCTCACCAGTGCATGTTGCGCATTATGACTGTGTTGAAAGATATCCTGCGGTTGTTATTCCAGTTTTTGATCACTATTACTATCTTTATTCTTATTCGAACAGTGCATTGCATATGCAGGTTTTGCCACATTGCATAGCATTGCCCAAATGACCAAGTAAAAGTAGTGTATTATTATTTTCTTGTTATTTTTTTATTATGTATTTTTTATTTGAGATTTATTGTTTACGATTGTTATGATTTTGCATTTAGTTATGTAATGCATTTTTTATTGTCCTTGTTTTGACTGTCACGGTGAACTCTCTCTTTGTTTTCACTTGAAGTATATTTTTAGGGAAGACCGTTTCTAGAATCATACACGGTCAAATAAGTGAACGACTGAAGTATGCATAATACACAATCAATTTGTACCTAGCACAGTCATACTACACATAGCTGCATTAGCTGGTGAACAAGTGACATCGATATCCATGCTTTCACTTTACATTCGCCCCAACCAAGATGGTGGAAAACACACGGAGAGGCCACCATCTTGCATGAGGTATTACCGTGGTAACCGCAGCCTCACTTTGAGCATGACTGCACGTCTACTTAGCAAAGTTGTTTGACACAGAATCGTGACTCAGCGAGACACGTATCCTTTGCTGAAGCATTCCACACAAGGTAGGAGTCTCATGATAGATCATCACTCAGACGCTCTTCATAGATGTAATGATTACGGTGGCAAATGCAAGCGGGGTGACAACACGCTTTAATTAATGTCATTTTTCGCAACAGGTTAACTTGTGAATTCACGCATAGCGGTTGAGCCGCTTGTGGAAAGGCAAACTCTTTAAGTTTGAATACGCCATTTATCTACTGGCTAAGGTCAGCCACTTTTCTGAATTTTGACACAATAGCATTTTGCACGTAGTATTCACGGGTTTACCATGGAATTAAATACATGGTTTTGAACCTGTTTTAAGTAATTTATGTATAAACCCACATGGCATCTGCATAGCTGGAGCACTATTAATATCAGACACCACAGCAATGACTGGCTAGCATCACAGTTGACATTTAAGGTGCATTTATTATGGAAGAACACACGGGAAGTTGGGCAGTGCTCAGACATAGCCTAATAACAAGGAGCTTAATAATGTAATGCTTAATGGTAAATATCAGTGTGTTGACTCTCTTTCCCCCCCCCCTTTTTGTTATGTTTACGTCTCTGTGTATGTGGGACCCTGTTGATTTTCTATGCGCTATAACATGTGATGTTTCTTTTTTTGATTTTTTCTTGATTTTTTCTTGATATTGCTTTTGAATTATCATTTCTTTTACTTGATTGGTCTAATTGTTACTGATATTAAATGTTTGGCTTTAATTTGTTTGATTAGATAGGCCTCGATGAAGGACTGTTGAGTTCGAAATGCATTGGCCATTTAGGGCTGTGTTGGCCATCAAAAAAGCTATTGTTTACAGTTACTTTAAATAAATCACCAAGTTCAAATAACTAATGATTCGTTGATGTGAATCCACAAAACATTATACTTTCTTCGAAACCCAATTGGGACTTAAGGGTGTGCGGGCCACACCGCAGGCAAGTTTGCCTAGGTCTTTTTTCTTTCAGTTCACTCAAAACGTGCTGACGCATGGTAGCATGATTTTGTGCGCTGCACCCCAAAACACAGTAGTATATCTATATGCCTGAATTTGAAATAAGCAGCAACAAAGTGGTGCCGCTCCAGTTTCTTGTGTCTCTCTCCTTATAGATTGACTGACATCACTAATGACAACACAATTAGAGAAGACCAAACAGATGATGAAGTATTGTTTTTATGAGCATCACATACTGGATAAAAATAGAGAAGAGGCACATCTGACAGCATATGTCATTAATGCGCTAGCGCCCAGCATCATTTCAGGAAGACTTGGAGAAGGTGTTAAGTGTCCTGTGGTCCACAGGCCCTTATGACGTGTGTCTATTGAAAGGAATAGGGGATGTGATTAGACTAATTAATGTAAGATAATAATAAATAGTTAAAACTAAAAGCGCTGAAGAAGTTCAAAACCAAAAGATTGACGTCAATCCAGGGGATTAAATAAATACATTTAAAAAAATTAATGAATGAATAGATATTAAAGCAGCAAAACACATGCATTGATAGAATGTGCAAATAAAGGAACAAAGAGTAATGTTGCGAGACAAGGGTGATGGAGGAAGGCATGGCTAAAATATTTAGATTTCAAACAATGAGCGCAATGGATGTTGCTTTTTTCAATTGATCAGTGTTGTATATTTGATGAAAATAAAATGCAATTAATGAAAGGCCAAGAAGGTATGGATGGCCAAAATTGATCTAGCAGTATGAGAAAACCTATTAGTAGAAGTATACAAAAGAGCATATGGGAGTAAGTAACAAAAACATTGTTCATGTTTATATGAAGATGTTGATTTATGTATTACAGATGAAAAATATTGTCATTTTAGATCATGGGAAAAATGTCTAAATGGCCTTAAAGGAATATAGCGATATAATGGGAAGGAACATTATGACAAAAGTAAGTAAAAGTGGACAAGTAGAGAAAGAAAAGGTAAGTACCAGTTGACACAGTAAGTGTATGAACAACCTTAAGTTAAGGCCTACTTTAAGGAAGTAACTGATCGCTTTGCCAGGTTATCATGACTTTACCTCTATGTTGGTTCCTACAGGGAGCAAGAAAGCATGCCAGCTACAAATATGGCAAGAAGAAAGAAGAGGGAATGACTGAAGAAGACCACATCCTTTTTTTTTAAAACATGTTTTGAATTTGTCTTTTATTATTTTTATCATAAAGAAGGAGACTGCATAAACTCTATTGGTGTGAAGAATCACACAACCACAGAGAAAATGTTTCTTTTGTTATTTAGAATATAAGTACATAATGGCTGCAAGTACTTCAAAATTCAGGGGCCAGACTGGCCCTGAACACTCCTAGATTGACCCCTTCTGCCAGTCAGCTGCGCCAACTTCATTGGTTACCGGTGATGGCCCAATTTGAGTTTAAGATGCTCTGTGCTACTCACTGGGCTCTCCACAACACATATGCTAGCTACCTGAAAAATAGGATAGAGCATCACCATCCCACTAGATGTCTTTGCTCATTCTCTCTGGCACTCCTTAGAACACAAGGTATCAGCGAGCCCAGTCAGGTAGTCGCTCCTTCTCGGTACTAACCCCTACTCTATGGTACGGGCTCCCGCTATGTTTGATATGATATGGCATTTATAACGCACCTGTACACAAGTGTTTCTAGGCGTGACAAGGAGGGGGAAACAGAGCATAAGTGCAGAGAGATGGAGCCTATAGGGTACAGATACAGACCACAAGTGCAGGGGGAGCCAAGAAGCAGTGCAAGGTTCAACTGAACAGGCAGGGACCAGGGCCCAAATTCAGAGGGTGGCCAGGAGACCAATGTGTGGCTCTGAGGTGTCCTCAGCAGCGGAAACGAAGAGAGAAGGTGGAATCGAAGAGGAAGGTCTTGAGTTGCTTCCAGAACCAGAGGTGGTTCTGCTCAAGTTTGGGAGAGGCAGGGAGGCTATTCCAGAGGGAGGCCCCAGCCAAAGAAAGAGATCTGCCCCCATCTCTCTCCTTGGAAAAGCGACTGACCCAAGTAAGGCACTTGAGGAGTAAGGCACTTGAAACTCATATTTTGAAATTGGCTGCCTTTTACATTGCTAAGGCCCGCCATCCCCTTAATGTCTGCTTGTGTTTTGCACCTAGATGTCTAAGGGCCTTAGTCATGCTTCATACATTGTTGTTACTTAGTTACCTAGCCCTGCGTAAAGTACAAAGAAATTTCCAAGTGTACACAGTCCAAATGGTCATAATGGACATAGATGATGAAGAGTTTGCCAAGAAAAAAGAACAGCCTTTGTAAAATAGGGACATTGTTGAAAACAGAAGGTTAGTTGTTTTCTAATGATAGATGGGTGACAGGAACAGTGAACTGTGCAGCGGGGGGCTTACTGGAGTTCTCGGAGTATGTAGTGGCATGCGTCAATAAAAACTGTGGCAGAATATGAGGAGATTATGTGCCAATGCTGGTATGGATCGGGTTAAGCGAGAAACGAGAAAAAGTGCAGAAACTGTGGATTATTCCTTTTGCTTCTGAGGAAATGGCACTGTACCTGTAGGGACGAACACTTGTTGCAACAAAACCCTATTGACAGAAGTCACAGCAGCATTGATGATTGTGTATTGGGTGTGTGGCCAATATGTGTTCCTCCACCTCCTTCCATCTTGCAGGGGCATCTGTTCACTGACCACCATGCATTCAGCAGTACTGGTTTTCATGATGCTCATCTGACAATTATAAATGTGCCGCTCCCAGAAGCAACTAGGCCTCCATCCCACAAGCACGCATGCCACTCACCAAGGCTTTGTCACCAGAAAAGATCCAATTACTGGTTGCAGGACTCATCCAACAAACTGAAGGCAATCCCAGACCAATTTTGCTTGTTCACCAGGACAGGAACATTCTTTGCCTCCCTCCTGGTGCCAGGTGTCCAGACTGTAGCAAATGCCAAGTGACCGCAGATAACCAGGTCGGATATGCTTCAATTAGTGAACAAGCCAGAGCAGGGTTTTAACTCTATTAAGGCAAAATTACGGGCTATAAGACTCATGGCCTTCCCCAACAGATATGTTCTGGATTTGCTCATGGCTATGGAAGGAGGTGTGTGCAAGACAATTGGCTTATCTTGCTTCACATACATCTCCCCCAAATGATGCAGATACTAGTTCCCTGACCCATGCAATAGAGGCCCTTCCCAACTTGAGGATTGCCATGGAGAAGGAAGCAGGAGTACATTCTGATGATGTTTTTGTGGGCCCCGCCGTAGTTGGAAAGACCAGTAAAGTTACTGGTTCCTATCGCCGATTTTCTGCTTGTGATTTTTTGCTCGTGCCAGATGATTTTGAGATGCTGTATGAAGGCCCTGCTGAAGAGTGCAACTATGATGGTGTTTATCACAAAGGGCAGAGCTCCTCCTCTCTCAAAACACGTGTATACTCAGACTGATGAATGCCATGGCATTGTAAAGACAAGAATCGTGAGAGTACAGCAGGATTTCAGACCCTTTGGTTCATTGTCCTCCCTGCCACCTGACCCAGAGACCTATGTAGAGCACTGGGATGACTTAGCAGGAGATGGGGGGTGGTTGTATTATGGCATGTACTCCTGAAGAATATGCACAAGGAATGGCATACATGTGTGTATGGCACGAGTGACAAAGATGATGACTATAGAAAAACGTAAGCATCTGGGTTAGTTGATGGGGTATTAACTTACAGCATCCCAGTCAGGCAAAAAGATTCAGGCTGAGAAACACTTATTAGTACATGCCACAGTGTGAGCATGTTGAGTTTTGCATGGCAGAAGGTGCACATTTCACTGTAGTTAGTTTTGACACATAATAGATACATCATATAGCAACACAGAATGAAGAACAAATGTATTCATGTTGTGCTTGCAGAGTTTATAGATAGGGCTGTGTGTTATAGGCCCTGTGTTTAGAAGTAGTACACAGAGTTACGTTTACAGTGAGGTACGAGGAGGGAGCTGAAGTAGGTGAAAAACAGAGTCCGAAAGGTATTGTGGTAAGGGCGAGGACAGCGGGTTGACATGGCAAGAGTGTGCCATATTGGATTTTAAGGCCTAGTATCCAATACACAGAATGAAGGCCCTGATGTGGAGCTGTGGCTCTATTTATCTCAGTCCCAAGACAAATCCCTTTTCCATTCCCCAAGAAAATAGCCGGTCATAGGCACCCACGTTGCACAGATGAACACTAAGTGTATCCAGCTGCAGAGGCTGAAGGCAATTGGAATGGAATGTTAGCTGTGAGGAGGATAGGTAGGGATGCGCCCTTTGAAGGACACATTCATGACAACAGGGCACAAGGTTTTGTGATGCCAAGATGCCAGGCAAAGATTTAGGGCACTACTACCATGACCCAAGGAACAGTCATCCCACTTAATAGATGCACAACCAAAGCAAATACATGCCTGAAATTCAGACTCAGTAGTGGTGCCATGGTCTTTTCATTATTGGGCACCTGGGGTTTAAAGGAGATAAGGTGGGAGCCGTGTCTGGAACATTCATTGATTTGGGGTAGGAGGAGCAGATGTGATGCCAGTAATTTCAGGCCAAGGTCAGGGTGCAGCTTGTGTGCGCCACAGCGTCTGGTATATTTAAAAGGACTATTGCCTTATCAAACCAGATTTGGCCTCTACAGTCTCTCTTTGAAGGTGCCTGGGTTGGAGGGTTGCACATCACGTGACAGTCAAGATTTATTAGTGTATCAATATACCTGTTAACCAATCATACACTAGGATTTGATAGTGACGATCCATTGGGCCATGTGCATAGGGGAATAGGTTTAGATATGGTGTCACCAATCGGCCCAGAGACTGTAGGGGGATATTAGCATGTCTTATAGGCGGTAGCCAATGTGGTTGGTGGGATGACTTTTGTAAAATATGTATGCTAATATGCTGTTTTTCGCTATATAACCTGTAAGTTCTTGGGGCGTGACAAGCTCTGTGTCAGTTCAGTTCGATGGAAACATATGAGACTTTTGCGTATAATAAACCTTGTTATCCATAGCAAAAAGGTGCAGTGGTTGTTCAGCCTTTTTGGATTCTTTTTTATCGTATGGGTTTTGGTTCACTTCTCTCTCTACACATTTAATAGCAGTGCCCAGCAAATTCCTAATATTTATTCACAAGCCAGAACTGTTGGCTTTGTCAGTGCTGGTGTTTAACAGGACTTCAGTGAAAGGTAGGCGTAGAGCTTATACATAGAGTGGCTGAAGGCCGGCTTGGTAAGACATTTTTATTGTACCAGTATTGTGTTTACAGCACCCGTTTAGTCATGAACTCTCAGAAGACTGCTTTAATATAACACTGGTAGGAACTTGGTAAGGCCTGATTAAAGCTAACTCAAAGAGTTGGCGAGGAGGAGCAGGAACTGGGTGGGCAGTCAGTGGATGACCACATAATCAAACAGCACCTTCAAACTTTATGTTCTTCCTCATATACCTTTTCTCCCTTTCTATACTCTAATGCAACTGTGTCTGCTCATAGGTGGCTCTGCCAACCTACAGCCCAAACTAAAAAGGGGAAAATATGAAGAAATATAGGATATTATGGAGCAACTGGCTTGTCAGATGTCAAGTTACATGCGTCCCAGGTGGGGATATAGCCAGTTAAAACTGGATAACAGGACTAATGTGTGATAGTGAAGAGCATCACCAATACAAGGGGAACAATATTCTCCTTATAATACTGCAGTATTGCCGTGGTCTGCAATAAGTTTGCTCACAAGGCATTACTGATTTATCTACCATTTTACAGGCGTGTATTGTGGCAGGAGAAGTGGTGCACACAGCAAATGCATTGAAATGGTTTTGCTTCATATTCGATTGTGGCTGCCCCAAAAGTAAACGTGTGAATGTGTTAATGCACTCTTTGACTAATTACTTATTTGGCTCTCACAATTTTGTGGCAAATTTAGATAAATATGCCCGTTAACTTCTGTATAATGTAGGCTTCATTTTTGAAAACCAGGCTTTCAATTTTTATTGCTAAGTGTATACCTCCACCCTAAATTTACTTTATTCGAGATCTGGTATTATAGTGCCTGAATAGAGATATTTGTTGCAGAATGGAAAATGGCCCATCCCAATACTAAAATCCAGTGTAGGGGTAGCTGGGGGATAGGGTTTAATACCAATGTTCTCTCCTACGCAGATTTAGAGCACTTAGCTATGGATACGTTTTTTGTATACCAGCTTCTATTATTCTAGAACTAAGAGGAAATCTCTAGTATTAAGGTTTGTCACATCCTTCAAACAAACCTTTAAGAACAAAGTGTAGCAGTTAAAAAAGCATAATCATTTGCAATTTTGAGCACAATTGTTGAAATGCAGTAACGCTGAGCGATACTAGTTTGTTCTGGTGGCTAGTTACTGCTACATTTGAGAGAGAGGACAGTTTTCATTTAGCCCAAGTTGTGGATCACTTATTTTTGTTTGTTTTGGAACAATTTCTTTTTTTTGTATTATTGGGAAATGGTTTAAACACACCCTACAGAATTTTGAGAAAATAGAAAAAGAATAAAAAAACTCAGAAAGGATATCAGATAGAATTAAAAAGAAATAAGAGAAAAAAAAAACAATTTTCACCATACATATCCAATCTATAAAATTCATACCCCTAAAAAATGACAAAGTTCCCGACAGGAATACATTCATTCTCAACTCTGTAAAATGTCACTCAAATTCAGCGAATTCCTTTTAAAAACCGATAACGTAAATCAAAGAGCTGCCAGTGCCAAGGCAGTCGGGGTGTAGAGTGTACTCTCGTGAAAGCATGCCCTGCCTCTCGCGAGAGGACAAAAAGGAAAGCAGAGTGTGGTGCGGGGAAAAAGACATTTGCGGCGCAGGCAAGCAAGGAACAGCACCGCAGTCTTAGCGCCCAGACCAGCAGGTCAGGCCCCATCTCCTGCCAGCCTATCACCCCTATTATAATCCCTCTTGGACACGCACATATTAAGCCAGTGACTAGAGTTATCACAGTGCAGCAATTGTGTACAAGCAGTATTATTTGATTGGCAATAAAGTCAATGGGCCTCATTATGACTAAGCCTACTGGCACCGTTGTTACTGGACCGGAACATTACGATCCTGCGGGCGGGGGCCATCCCGCCCGCCAGGGTCAGACCGTTATTAACGGTGCCGGTGCTTCCGTGGTCCCCATTCCCGTTTGAGTCCTATTGGACTCAATCGGGAATAGGGATTTCCAATTTACTGGTGCCCGACTTCCCGGAACGCTGCAGTTGTAATCCCCCGGTGTTGCCGGCAAGCCATGTGCCGGTAAATCTTGCAAGTCCGGTGGCAACCTGCCTTTAGCCCCAGCAGGGTTACCGCCGGACTTGTAATGAGGCCCAGTGTCACACTAGAAAGTGTCCGTGTGATCATTGGGAGGCTACAACACGGGGTTCCAGCCATGATCCGTGACCATAGACTATTTCCATTTACACTTGTGATAGCATAGGCAGGTTTCTCAAAATATTTCATTCTGTGCTGCCAAAGTCCAGGACATTTTAGGAGAAGATGTCGATCATGTACATGCACTGCATATTCTGACATATCTAGGGTTCCCGTGCCTCGCTCCCACAACCTCTACTGTCAGATATAAATTGAGCCGTAATCTCATAAATTGCATCTCCAAGATCGATCTGGAAGTTTTAACAAATATCCACGCAGGATGCCAATAGAACTTTCCTCTACATACTGGGTATCGATAATTTTTGACCCTGTTATTTTGTTTCTTGTGGGAAACCAGTCATTTTGCAAGAATTTTGTTTTGCATGGTTTGGATCAGTTATACGCAAAATCCAAAGATCCAGCAGCCTCTCACAATATGTTTTGACATTCCAGATTTCAACTGTGTAGGAACTCAGAGTCTGTATTATCCAACACCCAGTTCATATCCCCAAACAGTGAATGTGGTGGATGAAGGACCTTTAACTAGAACATCAGCGATTTCCAGTTTGCTAGGGCCATTAAGGATGACAAACCTAATTTAAACCAAATTAAAGCAACCAGTAAAGATGGTAGCAAACCCAGAACATGTCTCCACAACAGTCCTTCCCCTTTATCCCACGCTTTTATAATTGAGTTTTATGATCTCAGCCCTATATAGCAAAAGAGGAATCGCCGTCGATTTAATCGAAAAACATTCCATGCTTTTTGTCGTTTGCATAATTTGCACAAACAAGACTAGCAGCTTCTGAAGCACCCTTCACTGGAGTAGAATACTGGAAGAGGTTTCTCAGATACAGAATCCTAGGTATTTTAATTCTTCAACTATTTGCAAATTATTGCAGTTTAGCCGCCAAATGGATTCTTCTATTTAATTGTCCCGGTGTTGCAAGATCTAATTTTCTTTGATTTTCCCTCATCAATCTCCATATAATTTGGTCCATATATTGCTTTATGGCAGCCAATGATCTAGAAAGACCACTCAGGGTAAAATCAAACAATTTCAGGCTTTAACCAATGAAAATGATATAGAACAATTGGTGCTAATCCTATTAATATAGATTATGGGTGTTTGGAGCCATCCTACGCAACCAGCATAGATGGCCTTTCTGCCTCTGTTTTGAAATCAAATCCCGCCAACTCAGCAATAGTGTTAATATTGGCTTGTAAAGCAGCAATTAAATCATGCAGTATTCTGAGTGTGTAGCAGGGTAGTGCCAATAATCCCCTTCCATAAAAACGGGCATCACTTGCATACAGCAAACTACTGTTTCAGAAACCTGATGGGCATTGCTACTTATGGGCTTGACACAATGGGCAGAGGAAATTGCTCTGGAGCATGGTCCCAAACAGGGTTAAAATTAGAAGAATCTATGATTGACAACTGCTCTTTGCTTTATTATTTGGCCAACAGCTATGTAAAGAGAAAGCAGTTTCTATTCTATGCATCGTTATGAAGGTTTTGCTAGGACCTTTGATAAGATAACTTTGACGATGCTCTGGGTCAAGCTTTAATCTTTAGTTTTCTAGTTGGGTTGCGAAACCAATGATAGCCTTACATTCCAATGTGTGGATGTAGGTATGCACCAACTATAATGGCAATTGTAAAGTTCCTAACTAGACAGTTTTTGTCAGATCTTCAGTCTAGTAATGGCTTGGTTAGAACTTTAATCTCCAAGTTGTGTGAGCATCATATAGGTTTGTTCTCCAAGACAGATTACATAATATTATTGGATTACACATTAATAGGATTAAAAAGAGCTTTTGTGCAGTGTCACAAGGCTGAGCAGAATCAATGGGAGACAGCGAAGATTACATTTAGAAAAACACACATTTATTGTGGATTGGCACAAGAGCAACATAAGCAACATTAATTTGAAGACTATTATATTTCAAAAAGTAAATGTGTGTTAGAGACGGTCGACAGCCGGTGTGGTTGTACAATAAATCCTTCTTCCACATACTGTGCTGTTTATTTATTACGCTCAGCTAAAACTTGGTATGAGAAAATTGAATATTTGTACGCCGAGAATTTTGAAATTCAGCACCACTTTACTAGCACTTTATGAATATTTCACTCTACATTTAAATCAATCAAAAGGATTTTGGGCCTTCACGTGATAGGGATTATGTTGCTAGACTTACTTCCCCAGCCACTTTGGGAAATTTAGTTTGGAAATTAATATGCATCAATATCTTAATTATCTTCCAACAGCGGCAGTCCTGTGAAAATGACCGTGCTTAGAGGAAGATGATGCTTAGGCTAAGTTAAACTCCAGTCCCTCAATACTTAGGATCTCGTCTGAATATAGTTAGGAATTTGCATATCTGTCAGCTATGTTTCCTGCAGACTAGGACATGTTATATTTGGGTTCAAATGAATCATTGGGCCTCATCACGAGTTGGGTGTTAGGCCTGAAAGCTGGCGGTAATGGTATTTGCGCCGCCAATACCGATGTGCCGGATCAGGACCCTGTGCAATTAGTGCCAGACCCAAAAGGTACCGGTGCTATGACAGCCAGTACTATTACAGCTGGCGCAATTACAGCCTAATAGCACCGACAACACACAGCGCAATTACAGCCCGATCACAACTCCCTGTATGGCGGTATTAACGCCAAACACCAGCGCTAATACAGCCGAGAAACACCTAAAGCCTACAGCTGGAGGTAATTGAATCCAGGTGCCTTAAATAAAGCCACAGGTGCACACAATACACACCAGAGGCATACATAAGACACACCCAGGCCCCAAACACTGCTACCAACACCATGCAGCCATTAGTCGCTGAATGCTGTGACAGGTAGCTGCTCAAGCTGGCCTGGAGCTTGAGATGCAGGCCAACCAGACCAGGGCAGAGGGAGTACCATGGGCAAAGGGTAGAATGAGTATTAGGAGAAGGAGAATGGCACCAGCAAGGTGAGCACTCATCCCCAGAACCAGGCCCTCACCCTGGGCACTCAGCGACACCCAGTTGGTTACTGAGTACCACCTGAACAGGGAGACAATCACGGAACTGCTGGCCACAAACCAGTACGAGATTGGGAGCAGGATTAGGATTCGCACAGCGGTGCCCCAATTGCTGAAGCTGGTGGCAGTCCTGCAGTTCCTTACAACCTGTACCTTACAGCAGCATGTGGCCGTGATGCATGGCATGGCACAGCCCACATTCAGTGCAGTCCTGGGCCAGGTGCTGGATGTCTACTGTTCCATGTCAACTAACACATTGCACAGCCCACTACCCAGGCCCAGGTCAATGACATGAAGGCATGGTTGTATGCCACTGCACAACTGCACAATGTGATAGCAACCATTGACTGCACCCATGTAGCATTGGTGGCACCCTGGGCCCATGAGGCTGCATACAGGAATCAGAAGCACTACCACTCCCTTAATGTGCAGGTGACATGTGACCCTGACCTCATCATTACCCACTGCTTTGCCCGCTACCCAGGTTCAACACATGACTCCATGGTCCTATGCAACAGCACACTGCCAGGATACGTGGAGAGGCACAGAAGACAATGGACCTGGATAGTGAGTGAGTACAAATGCAGCCACATCTGCACGGTAAAACACAAGCACAGAAAGGTGGGGGGAGCGGTAGCCACAGCTAAAGGAAGCACTGCATGACTAGAGGATGCACTGGCAGCACCTGGGCAGCACCTGCACCTACGAAGGTGGGCATCCATGGTTGCATGCACACGTTGTACACACCTGGCACACACACACCGCTGCCATCATAACGACACATGGACCACAATGCATCTTGCATGTGGCGCACCAGTGATCCACACAGCAGCACCCAACAGCATGTCCTCCCATGCCACAGCCATCTGCCCATGTGCAGTGACCTGGGACATGCCACAGAACAACTGCCACAATAACACATTGCATGGTCAGGATGCACACAATACTGCTCACGGCTAACAATGCCCAGATACATTGAGACTGCAGACCCATGCATGAGACAAATGACTGATTTCTGTATTTCAAACCATGCAGGTGACTCCGGATATCTGCAGCTGGCATGGTTGATGACTTCTGTGTGTGACCCATGTACAGAACTTGAGACCGCCTACAACCATGCCCACAACCAGACCGCGTATGCATGTAGTGTAACTTTGGACACCTACAGGCATGATTCCAGTGCCTAGATCACACTGGTGGAACCCTGATGTATGCCCCTGACAAAGTAGGGAAAATAGTATTGGTGAGTGCAATGATCCATAACATTTGCCTGACAGGAATGTGTCCCTATTCCCCGACGCTGGCAGGCCACACCCAGAGAAAGATGGAGGGGTCAACCATGTGGCAGGATCCAGAGCAGAAACTCACAGGGATGATGTGAGGGGAGGGAGACTGGCCTGCTAGGCACTAATAGACAATTACTTCTAGAACGGTGACCTGACTTAGTACACAACCACCACAGTGTGAATAAAGTGCACAAGAACACAATCATGAATGTCTTTGCATGTTTTCAGTTAAACAGATTTTTATGTAACTTGTTCAAATACTATCCCCCCACCAACACCCCAGCACACTACCCCCCTCTGCTGACCCCCCACCAAATCCCCAGCACACTATCCCTCCTTTCCTTACCCCCACCAACACCACAGCACACTATCCCCTCCTCGTACCCTCGACCAACACCCCAGCCCACTATCCCACCTCCCCCACCCACCATCGTGTCCATGGCAAGGCCACTCAGGCCAACAAGTGTCATGACATTCGCAAAGGCTTTGTCCTCTTCTCCTGACTCCCAGCATCTTGGGGACATGAGCGGAGCTGGCACAGAGACCTCTGCCTAGGGGTTCTCTGACAAGATTCCTCTGTGGGGGTGGTTGAAGTGGAAGGAATTGATGAATCCACCTGCAGCAGCTGATGCTGGAGGATGTTGCTCTCCCTGACTTATTCTGCATCGGCAGAGACCCCCTTGCACAACTCGCGCTCCCTTTGCCTAAACCCAGTCAGTCAAGCCGTGCATGCTGTGACGATAATCCTGAGCCTTGAATTTTCACAGGTCATCCTCCTCGTGGCCCCATGGCTGGCATCATGGATAGCCTCCATATGGTCACTGTGTGCAGTGGCAATTGTCTCCATTTCATTTAGCCACTCCATGACGATGCCCAAAGTGGCCGTAGGCTAGGATGGAGAGGGGTTGCGTTGTCTGCAGGGGCTGCAAACAGGGGAACCACAGGAGCTTGTGTCAGTGTCAGGTTCAGGGATGTGTGCGTGCCGGAGGTGTGCTGGGCTCTGTGGGGTAGGGCTGTGTTCCATGACACAAACTGGGATCTCGTCTGTAGTGGGTGGTGGACAGCACAGACTGCAACCTGGTGTCAGGGGTGCTGCCGCATGGTGGCTGTCATGCTGCTGTGCTCCCCTTGTTCCTCTAGAGACACGGTTTCCAGAGGTGTGTCCTCCCTGGCCGTGTGGACTGCCACAGTGGTATCCTCAGTGGAAACAGGTGCTCTCCTGGTGAGCTGGGTTGGTGGTATAGGCAAGCCCCTGCTGCGGTGTGGTGTGGTGGGGTGCATCGTGTGCTTAGGGGTGGCATGTCATCCCCTTTGTAGGGTGCTTATGGTGGTGGTGTGGGAGGGCACACATGCAGATGGCCCTGCTGCGTCCTCATCCCCTGACGCCTCTGGTGCTACTTGTGTGCCTGTAGGGGGGCATAGGGGATGGCATTTTTTCAAAATCTCTCACGTGTTTTGGCATACACAACAGTTAATACATGGTGATGATTGTGGCCCGGGCTGTTCGACTGATGCGCGGGCCTGGTCTGATTGCGTTTGGTAGTGGATTGGCAATGATAGGGACATGTGCTGGTAGGTATGGTATTGTTTATTTATATAGCGCCTATACACAGGCAAGTGTTTCAAAGCATTCAGTTGGAAGGGGGGCACATTGGGGGATTGCATTTGTATGTGGTGGCATGTCTGGCCTAGCTGTTGCTTGACTTGCATGCATCTGATCCCCATGATCAACTTTACAGTTACACATGATGTTTTGGGCGGGTCTGGTATTTGTCACTGCCAGGTCACGATGGGGCACTGCTGTGCCCCTGCCATAGCTGTGTGGTGCATGGCACTTGGATGTGGGCCTTGGCTGCTCTCTCCACTGCTCTGGCTCACAGGGGCGGCCATGGTGCACTGGCACATGGGTGCTGTGGTAGGTGCCTCTAGTGGCTCCCACACACTGCCACCAGTCGCAGTGCCTGGCTCATGGTTCATTCCACTGGGGGATGCTGCCCTAGGCTGTTGTAATTACATGCAAACTGGGTCAGTTTGACTCATCTTCTGCCTCCTGGCTGCCAGCACCCGCCTCAGCTCCTCCGACACCCTCGATCCCCTCTATGTTGATGACTGAGCTACATTTCTCTTCCCAGACGTGAGGTCAAGTTCTGGTGGTGGGCCTCCCCCTGTGGCCAGGCAGTCCTGTCTGTGCTGGGACAAGCGCCCCTGGACCCACACACGCAGGTCATTCCACCTTTTATGGCAGCCTTCCCAGTCCTGGTCAACTGCAGACACCTTCTGGCTCACCGCCTGCCAGATTTGTGTGCAGCGCTGGAATGTTGTTTTCCGCTGTCTGGTGCCATAGAGCTCTGCATTGTGGGCCACAACCTCATCCACCAAAACCACAAGCTCTGCCTCAGTGAATTCGAGTATAAGCAGGTGATCCTGGGCTCCCTTGCCCCTTACTCTCTTCTGAGACATTTCAGATACTATGGGAGTGTGGATAGCTTTCAGGTTCTCTGATTTTGGATGGAGTGTGATCTTCAAAATGGCCGTTGCAATGTTTCCTATTCCGGCGGTGACGCGTTTCCTGCCAGCACTAATAGCATGTGCTAATTGCACCGCCAATATTAGCGCTGGCAGCGGTAGCCCTATTAGTGCTGGGTATTGGGGTGGCAGCCCGCTTTCTGGGCAGTTTCTTTCAGGTGCATTTAGTGTTACTCCTGGGCCGTGTGCGCTATTTGCTCTATGGGTCCTGGCGGTAACGCTATTTCCACTCAGCAGAAATAGCACCCGTTTACTGCCCAGATCATGATTGAGAATTAAGCTCATTCACCCTCTATGTAGGAAAATGCAAAACATCATGCAGTTAACAGATCTGAATATCTTCTGCACACATATAAACCTAGGGGGTCATTTTCTAATGTAGTGGAGCATAAAAGGAAAGTTTACTTATTTAAGGTTTCAATTCAGCGGACCCTACTGAGAGCTATTAGCTAGTACCCTGCTGCTTGCTGAACGTCATAGTGGTCATTGGCATTTTAAGGGAAAGCTTACATTACCAGACCAGGCGTGGAGTGCCTGCGTGGAGTCTGGCATCAAGTTTAGTCACTCGCCAGTCAACCAAGAAACTTGGAAAGAAGGAGCAATTGGGGCGCTTTAGCCCGAGGGATCCGACTGCGAGTTTACACATCTTTTGTTTCCCTTCTATCCGCTCATCAATAAAGCGGGATCTTAACACAGGAAGGGAAATGGATTGACTGATCGATAATTGATGGAACCGGAAAATGGAAGTAAGCCTAAAGAAATCAGTATTGCAATACCTCTGACTCCTGACGGATTTTAAAGCCCTTTGCAATGGCAAACTGACACTCGGAATTTGACAAATACTTAATTAATGTACAGTTAAATCAATGAAGCAAATATGATTTCTCACAATAGCAGGAAGGTATAAACACTGGCAATCACAAGGCAAGGTATCAGCAAAGGCATACAGTTCAAAAGCAAGTTGAAGGTAAGAACACGATGCAGCCAGAATCACACATTGTAAAGTTGCATTTTACACTGATGCAGTTTTAAATGGCACAAACGTTTTTTAAGAAAAACGGGTGAAATACTCGAAATCGGAATGCGGTTTTTGTGTTGCAAAGATAAAAGTCTTAAAGGTTTATCAATAAAATAGTCTTTAGAGCCAAAATGGTCAGCATTGTTCACCATATAAGGGCATGGTTTCAAGGCTGCTCTTGAGTTGCCTTTAGATCTCCCAGTGGCAGTTGCGGGACTTGTGATTTTCTATTTCACATGTCCGTGTGCCAGAATCTCCATTGCAAGAGGCCTCAGCCCAGACAAAAGTCTGATGCCTAAGCTGTTTAGTGCTTTTGGGTCCATTCAAAGTTTTCCAAGGTAGCAATTAGCACTCATGTGTCCTAGAATCCTCCTTCTGTTGCTAGCAACACCCAAACAGAAACCTGTTTGGCTAGTTTTCAGAAGGCAGCCCATGTCTTTATTTCTTATTTTATTTTCTTTTAACTAAAAAGCAAGCCTGTTGAATAAAACATCCCATATATGCTTCCAAGCAACAACAAAAAAATCTTTACATTGCAAGGCCAAAACAGGGCCTTCTTTCAACATTACACTTTTAAAACAGCCATTTTTCCTTATTTACAAAAAGCACAGTTTAACACATGGTGAAGTCTGCTCGGCTGACCATTTCAAAAGGTTTTCTCTCTGAATTTACCCCATTGTTTTGCAGTCCTAGTCAGTTTCACTTATACAACAATCTGTTTAAGACACAGATCCATTGGAATTGACATAGACCCAGAGAGCCAGATTCTCTTCTGCACCATTGATATTTGACATTATGTAGCTCAAAGGTCAAGCGTTTTCCTGTGCGACGGAAAATAAAGCTTCTTTTGATTTCTCAGATTTGGCTGACGCAACCTGTCAGACAGGGATAATGTTCTATTTTGCTGGAGCACAATCTGGATATGGGGGGGCATGACAGGGCCTCATTGATGAAAGCAGTGTGATGTTGAACAGATGGAAATAGCGTCAGGGCGCCATCATTATAAAGGCCAAATACTTCCTTTTTCAAGGGGAATGAGGATCAAGCAGCAAAGCAGTGCTGCTTCTCAATTTTCTTCTTGGTGCATGTAAGAAACACACTGGCAGGCTTTCTCAGTATGCCCCCTTGTCCATCCTGCCCAATGGTGCTTGGCAAAACAGTGCAGCCATCCTTTTGTATCTGCCAAACACAGTTTTGAGGCAAGGCCCACGTGCTCAAATGAGCCAGCACAGCCATTTTGCTGGTTCTGCTGAAGTGCAGCTGGATGATATGAGGAAGTACTGCTGAGTGGTTAAAAATATCCCAAAGGAGCAAAGACACATGGTAAATCAATTGGACGAAGAAGCGAGAGCAGAAATAACTCCTTCACGAAAACATCCCAGACGCGCCTACCACTCTCCTAGGGAATCTTAGGGCCTTAGCTCCTCCCCCTGGGGCCTCAAAATTGTCAAAAATCAAACTCAAGCTCCATGAATAATTTCTGCCTCTTTCACTGAAAACCTGCAGCCAATAACAACGACTTACTCACCAGACAATGGGGAGAGCAATACTCAGGCCCCCGTATCGATTGGCTCAACTACCACCATGCGCTTAAAGAAACGCTGATAGATAACGAGGTACCAGCTTCTATCATAAAGCTAAAACAGAACAAGAAACAATCCCACACTTCTTCAGAAATAGATCAAATAAAAGCTAAGGGCCCGGAAGGACATAATATAGTTAACAAGTCACATGGCCCTTTTGGGTATCGATGGTTGTCTGCGTCATGCAATCTGCACCCTCAATGTCTGGTAGTCTGGGATGAAAAGGATAAGACCCATGAGGAAGATCAACCCCTAGCACGACCAGAGCTGTAACAAGGGAAGTCATCCCAACAAGATCTGTTTATCCAGATGTCCATAATCACGATTGCCCTGGCTCCATTTATTAAGCTTTATGAAGCCATCCACGAAATGCTAGTTGATCACACCACCTTGCTGGCAAATTTGGGAAATCAAGGAAGTCGCTTCTACCCACTAGTTTAAGATCTCGTCCACGGCGATGGGGAAACGAAGTCAGAAACTTCATAAAAACATTCTCAGCCAGTCAAAGAATCCAAACGGGCGACTCCAAATTGCATGCACAAAGCATCAAGAACTAATCAGAATGAGATTCCCATTGTCACTGGAAACAGAATCATAACACAGTTGCAAGAAATGGCGAACACTGGCTTGTGGAATTATCGATCTATTCATTTGAGATATCCCTCCTTCTAGGAAAGAAGATCTAGCAACGTCCACCATAAGCGAAGATTGAAATCCTCAGACACCACATATCAAACCTATGTTATATATAGAGAACCCCAACCAGCTAAACCCCTCTATGACCTATCCATTTCTCACTCTGAAAAAGGAGAATGGCTGCTTAATAAATTACAAGCAAAAGTCTTGGTGAACACCTCTAAGAATAAATCCATCACAGTTTTAGAGAAACCCCCACACAAAAAATCAATGACCAAAGGTGTTTGGTAAAAGCAAAGGACAGTTTGTCTAAAAACAAGGAAACTTTTGAAAGAGGACGCATAGAACCATTGAAAAGGAATAACTACTCACAGGCTCATTACTCTTTGAGCCATAAAAAGCGAGATGAGAATGAAAAGTAGCACAAAATAAACTCAACTAATTATAACATCAACCCATGAAAAGATCATTATAGATGTGTAAGATTGGAGAGAGTGATTGACAAGGGGATGGTCTAATCCTAAACAGAAAAAAACATGGTAGAATGATCTCATTCTATTCCACACCTTAAATATATTGCTACCAAAGATATCATCATAATTGAGCTCAGAAGAGAGGAAAGAGCGGACTTAATCCATATTCACCTGAACTCAGTGGCAGGTAAAAATCTGTTATTGTCAGTGGCTCATAATTTCCTGTCAATGAGTTTTGACAACACAGAACTTCCAACAAAGAGACAAGCTCCTTTTAGTCCAAGGAAGAAAGGCAGCTCTGGAGATATACTTAAGTCAAAGCAGGTTAGGGACCACCATGAGTCCTCCTTTACACCAGAAAGTGGAACTATGAAAGGAGAAGGACAGACCGATTTCCCGAAAATGTCCATCAGGCAAATTACGTTTGACGAAAACCCCCAAAGAACATCAAACCTAACCTAATTTTGACCATCAACAGAGACACGTGCTCTACTACTCTACCAGACGTTTTGGAAAAACAGCTTCCTTGAGCCAAAGGGGCTTGAGGATCGCTGGGCATGGCTCCCAGGTACCTTAGCACTCAAGAAGAGGAATTAGCAAAGAACTGCAGAAAATAGCAACACAAAAGAATGTACCCTTGTCTCGTGGAACACAAGGGGGTTCACTCACCTTTCCCGACAAGAGGCTTTACCTTGGAACGATCTGGATTTAATATGTCTTCAGGAGACCTAGCTGTGGGAGGAACCTATCCTTGATGGCTTTACAGCCTTGGTCAACCCAGCCCTGAGAGGACCAGCAGGTAGACCAAGAGCCGGGCTCCTCACTCTAATTAATACACAGGCTGGATATTATATTATAGAATATCATAATATAACCCCCTATTTGCAACACGCTATTCTTAGAAAGACTCACAACTGCCCTGATAAAGGTCCTCCCTATCGGAGTCACTTATCCTTAATTAGCATCTATTGGAGTGACTCTGACGTGGAAGCAAAAGCTATGCTGGATCAGATAGCTGAAACCATTGATGTGGGTCATAAGTACGATAATTCATCAATTATTCTTTGCAGTGACTTTGATGTGCCTTATTCCGCCATGATTTCACACACAAAAAGAGAAAGGAACGAAAGCAATAGCCTCAAAGTGTAAAATTCACTTGTGGTATGATGGTATGATTTTGTGAAGAGTGATGACCTGCACATGACTAATGGTCACTTTCAACATGATGCATTATACCATGTAAACTAGCAAAGGGGAGTTGCGTCCTCGATCATTGATTATATTTTTGTTTCCAGAGAATTCAATTTGCTTGTAAAAACCTTAGACGTCATACCATCAGAAAAAAGTGACCATAATTGGCTGAAATGAATTTGGACAGCCCCCTTTTCTGATATCACAATGAAATCTGACATCTCAGTAGAATTAGTCAAGGAAATCGTCTGAGATTGAATGCCAGGAAGGTTGACCAAGTTGCCCGAAATCTAGCTAAACCCATCAAAAAATCTATTTGTGACAAATCAACAGTGATGGTGGAATATACAAACCTCCTGGCTCTTTACCGGACTAAGAAGAATCAAAAGCATACACGCCATACAAGGAACCATCTGACTACTCCCCACGATGTTGAAGTCAAACGTATTAAATCGTACTACAGATCCTGGTGTAAAAAGAAAAGAAACAAACTTCTACTAACAGACGCCGAAGCAATGATTGTTGCTTTAAAAGGGAAATCTACAGCTCAGATATGGTCTCTAATAAGAGCGCTTTATCAAACCCAACATTGACTTGACAAATCGATTGACCCTGCCCTAGTATCTCCTTCCACATCAAATCGACTCACCTGAGAATCCTGATACCAGCTCACCACCGTTGAACCTCGACGTCCAACCGAACTTGATGACCACAGCTTGAGTAGACGATTCAAGACAGCAGATACCTTCTGTTTGACCCCAACTCGAAGCCAGCTTGCCGCTAGACCACTGCGACTACAACATCGTCAAACCAAAGAAAACATGTGATCGATGCCAAGAAGCCATGTTCAAACCACTCGGACCTTTGCAAAGGTATTAGCCCTAGAGAATAGACAGGTTATTGTAATCCCTTTTGTAACATCAAGAATATATCCTTTGAACATTGTGGTCTTTTTTGCCTTTTCTCTTCCTTTCTAATCACCCAGACTACTGCATCTTTTCTATCTTTGCATATTCTGTGTTCTTTCTTACAAAGTGGGCTTTTACAGTGTTTTCTATCTGGTTATTATTGTACATGGTGTGTTTGATTAAAGTATATATTTTTATAGAACCTTGATAAGACGTTCTTTTATTTTGAACTGTTCTACTTTGCTGTTTGGGTTGCTACTGAACCACATTCACACCCCTCTTGAGAGTATAGCCTTCCCTCAGCTCACGGTCCCAAAAAAGGTGAAGACGGTATATTTCTTGACTGTGCCTGTTTTACCTTTATGATTGTGTTGGCTCTTGGTTTGTAGGAGTGTGAGGGCTGAGTGGACATTTTCATCACTACTCATCCTTGTACTCCTGCAGGACAGAAGTCATTTGATCACACTGGTGGGCAGCGGGTGGGATTTGGAACAGACTGCCTACAGCCCAGTCAGCCAAAATAAGAGTGTACATTTATAATTAGTTTAATTGCCAAGGTATATTTTTTAAGTGCACAATGGAACTTTATATGAGCTCCGCAATCACCTTTTCAGTAGATGAACTGCGAGAGCTTTGTCAAGCCTGGGTCTTCTCTGTGGCAGTGAGGTAAAGAAGACTGAACTTTTGAAGAGTCTCAAAGCTTTTGAGGAAGCTGGGGGGCTAGAAGAATCCTCAGAGGCCTGCGAAAGATTCAATTTCTTTGGGGGAGTGGAAGTAGATGGGGAGGATGACATTGATGACACCTCACACCATTCTTCCCAAAGAGCAGGTAGCATAGTCTCCCAGAGGTCCCCAGATCCCAACCCTTTAGCAAATCTGGAGCCAATTTTACTCATAGAGAACTATTTCTTGAGGAATAAAAGTGGGCCTTAGAGGTACAGAAGTAGAGGGATATTTTTGCACTGTAGAGACAGAAATAAATGGCTGCTTCTGTTAAAACTGTACAATGCGATCTGCTTTGCACTAACTTGTATAGGTAGCAGGAATACAGATGAGAAGAAGGAATTACTTCAAAGCCCTTATCCCTCTTAAGAGAATCATAATGGAGGGACAAGAGCCTCAGGGAAACCCTCTGGGGAAGAAAACCCTGATTCTTCAATGTCAAAGGGCCGGTTGTAGGAGGATTCAGCAACGACTTCTGGGGGTGCGGCTTGTCTGAAATGGCACCCGTATAGAGCTGCTCTAGCGTGATAGCAGTCCGTTCCTGTTGAATAGGAAAGACAGAGATTGCTTAGCATACATAGGGCCTCATTACGGGTTTGGAGGCAGCCATGGTGCTTTTAGCACCATGGCTGCCTCCAAACCGGGCTCCATTACTGGGTTCCTGCAATGGGGACTTACTGGGTCATTCCGAAATAGGAGGACCCGGTAAGTCCTCCTTGCAGGAACCATTCCCCATTCTCATTTGAGCCCCCATAGGGCTCAATGGGAATGGGGAGGGAGCTAACAACGGGCACATTACAAGTGTCCCGTTGTTACCTCCCTCTTCCCCTCGCAGGACCCAGAAAAGACGTCTAGTTTTACCAGACATCTGATCTTGGTCCTGCAAAGGGAACCTCGTAATCAGCCCTGACGGAATGAAGGGGGCCGGTCCCGTACCGCCCCCCTCATTCCATCAGTGCCAGGGTCATAATGAGGCCCATGGACAGGGTATGACCTGGGCTTTGTCAAGGTTGTCGGGGATTTTCTGGAAAACTCTCGGTGTGAGCAGGAATCCAGCTTCAGGGTAGCGCAGAGACTGAGGGTTCCTTCTTCTCTGAGAGATTTGCAAAGTGAGCGATTATTCTCAGAGATAGTGCAGACCGCCACATACTAGTGCTGAGAACAAGGTAGCCAGGTGAAAGGGTTAGCACAGAAAGCAGACAGAATAGGGCAAAGGTATATGAGGAAGGATAGAAACAAGAGTAGAAGCGAGCAAACGTACGCAGCATTGGGTAAACAGTAGCAATGCAAAGTTGCCATGGAGACCAGCCTTCTTGTAGAGTTGCGGGGGATCGATCCGAGAAGTTGTCCTTTCTGTATCCGCCTCCATGAATCACTAGTCCTGTACTTGGCGTAATGGGCGCCATCTTGAGGGTAGCAACCCTTGCCGGATAACCATGTTGCCAGCGGCACCACAACGAAGGAAAAACGAAGGCGGAACGTGACATCTTCTGCTCTAGAGGAGCAAAAGCAGCGAGCTGCTGTGGCACTAGAAGAGCAGAAACAGTGTGATTTTGTGCTTCTGCGTAAGATGGAGATAGAGCAGCAAAGGGAAGAAAGGAGGTCTTCCAATGGGGAAGAGAGTGCCTGCAGCAGTGGCACCCAAGGGAAGCTTAGGTACCACATCCCCTTAGACATAGAATCCTTGTGAGATTGGGAAGTACATAATTGATTGCTTTGAAATACTGCAGCTATCCTTCGGCATGCAGGATGTGGAAGAAGAGTTGTGTATGAAGCCTTTATGAGTCGTCTGACGACAGCTGGTACTGATGCAACAATTCATTTGGCTCCTGTGGAGAAGCCCATATATATGAAAATGAAGGCTGCCGATCTCATGAAGTTCTGCGTGATCCTCAAATAGTACCTCGGAAGCTTTAGAGAGCTCAACAAGAAAGGTGGGCAAACTTTTGAGGCATTTGCGCATCAATCTCTAAAATATGATAACAGATAGGTCATAGGTAACAAAGTTGACAGATTCCAGTGCTTCTTCAATTTGATTGCATGTGAGCATACCCTTGCAAAATGTGAGATGGAGTTACATCAGTATTTAGTGGAAAATAATATCACAAACCCTAGGCAGCTTGCCAGGGCTGCTGACAGGTATGTCCGTACTCTAGTCCAGAAATAGGACCAGGCTTATTCATCTCATTCAGATGACAAGAGATATGATAACAAAAACAAGGAGGGAAAGGACAGAGGTTCTGACTCTTCCTCAAAAAAAGGCACCCAAAAACATGAAGGGAAATTCCAGTCTCATGGATTTGTCAGCACCCACAGAAAAAGGATTGAGGACCCCTCTAGCATGGAGGTGTCTGTACCCTCAACACCCAAATATTGTTTTCTGTGTGGCATATGACACATAGAAAGGAAGGTCAAGCTTGCAAGCAGAGACCAAAGCAAGCAATGATAACTGTTGCCACCCTGACAGATGAGGCCATAGTTAATGTGGGCTTCTTTTTTTTATTGATTGATTGTTTATTTGTATAGCACCTCTACACAATGCGTTTCAAAGCGCTTTAAGGTAGGGTGGGAACATGGGGAAAAAAACAATGACATTCTTACAAGTCCTTGTTACATTTAAGAATGTGAAATTAACTACCATACTTGGCCTGGCGACATTTCAGATAGTGCAAGAGCTTAAACAAAGATAGGGAGGGGAGGGGGAGTGGGGAGGAGAATAAGACAGACAAGCAGCTACCTTACTAGGCCTGACAACAATTTTGGTAGTGCCGGAATTTTACAAGAGGAGAGGGGTGGGGGAACAGGGAGAAGGAGAAGAACAAAATAAGCAACTATCATACTAGGCCTGACGATATTTCCGATAGTACTGGAGGGGGAGAAGGAGGAAAAAACCAAGTGACGGAGGGGGAGACAGACAAGCTACTTTCATACAGGTCGGTGACACTACTGATAGAGTAAGAGCTTCAACAATGACAGGGACGAGAGGGGGAGTGAGGAGGAGAATGAGACAGACAAGCAGCTACCTTACTAGACCTGATGACAATTTTGGTAGTGCCGAAATTATACAAGAGGTGAGTGGGGGGGAGAGGGAGATGGAGAAGAACGAAACAAGCAACTATCGTACTAGGCCTGATGACATTTCATATAGTGCTGGAGGGGGCCGGGGGAAGGAGGAAGAAACAAGGGAGGGAGGGAGGCAACAGACAAGCTTCTATCATAATAGCTCAGGCAACATTTCTGATATAGTAAGGGCTAAGGATATAGTGAGAGGACGGGGAGGGACAGCAAAAAGAAGGATTCAGAAAAACAGACATCTCAGCAGGCAACAGGGTGGGGGGCGAGATACAACAGGCGGGCATAGAGGCCCCAAGGCAAACAAAGCCAAATCTGAAACTAGGCTAAATGCATGAAAACACAGTCAGATCTGAAACGAGGCTAAACGCATGAAAACACAGTCAGATCTGAAACTAGGCTAAATGCATGAAAACATAGTCAAATCTGAAACTAGGCTAAATGCATGAAAACACAGTCAAATCTGAAACTGGGCTAAATGCATGAAAACACAGTCAAATCTGAAACTAGGCTAAATGCATGAAAAAAAGTCAGATCTGAAACTAGGCTAACTGCATGGAAACACAGTCAAATGTGAAATTAGGCTAAATGCAAGAAAACACATTCAAATCTGAAACTAGGCTAACTGCATGGAAACACAGTCAAATCTGAAACTAGGCTAAATTCATGAAAACGCAGTCAAATATGAAACTAGGCTAAATGCATAAAAACACAGCCATATTTGATTGGCAACAAGATTCAGGAGCTAGCAGTGGGTGTGGTAAAGTCCCACTAGGCCAGGGAGTGACCGAAGGCTCCCTCATTCTGAGTGGGAATGGTACCGGGTCCTTTGAGGGGGTTCCAGTTCCTGCCAATACTTAGATATTTCTGGACAGTGTGTCCATACATGGGGAAAGGTCTCTAGTTTAGCGTGATACTGCTGTGAGTATCACAGCTGTCAGGCAAGAATGGGTGAAGGAGGGGCAGTACATTCAAGGACCATAACAACTAGGGTTTGATGTCTGACATACTGTCCCTTGGCAATGGTAGAGCTTAGTTGGAGGGTTAACAACTTCTGGCACTGGGTTGCTGTCAAGAACTCCATTCCAGTAGGGTGTTTGTTAGGAAATGACCTCCCTAATCTAGAGATAATCGAGGCAGTACTTAGAGCGCAAGTTCAAAAAGCAGCAAAGGAGGAGGTGATTAGGTGTCAAGAACCTGAGGCTTTCCCAGCTGTAGAGTGCGAGAGAGCAGACTCCCCGGTAGCTCCCAGTTCAGGTCTGACATCCCCTGAAGCTCCAACTCTTGCGAGAGAGGACATAGTGGTCACTGAATTGACTGTAGAGTTAGCATAGGATTCAGTAATCTCAGGGTTGCCTACGAGCATAGAGGAGATACCTGAGATGGTGGACAGTGAATCTTCAGACCTGAAAGACCTGCCAGAGCTGGGGAGTTGTCTACAGCTGGAGGGCCAGGTCGGGTGATGCAGCAAGACTTGTACGTGATTTGTGCATGCTGTGGGAGCCATTGAAGGTCGATAAGGGACTGGGTGAAGTGGTTGTATTTGCACCGACCCATGATGAGTCATGCAGCCGCTTGTAGGACACTTCTCAGGGGCACAAGGGAGGACGACGGGAGGTTTTCGAGGTGGGCATTGCCCCCATCCAGGTGGGATATGACTAGTACTTGAATGGTGGATCTAAAACTGTTCGTAGGGAGGAAGGGCTTGACTTTCCACAGGAAGGAGAGCTGATACCAAACTGTCTGAGTTATCTTAGCTATGTGTGTCTTGAAGGAGAGGTGTTTGTGGATGTGGAACCTTAGGGACTTGATGCAGGACATGAGCTCGGGTGTGAAGCCCTCACGGTTCATGGTTGATAGCCAGGTCTGTATGTCTGGGTGTTCGGTGTTGTTGGTCAGGAGTAGGAATTCGGTCTTAGAGGGGTTGAGCTTCAAGTATGCACTGGACATCCAAGAATGGATCATTGAGAGGCAAGTTTTGAGACTGTGGATGTCCTTGATGGAGTCAATCTTGAGGTATAGCTGTGTGTTGTCGCCGTATTGGTGGACGCTGTGTGTGGCTAGGAGGGCTCCCAGTGGCTCCACCTATAGATTGAAGATCAGTAGAGAGAGAATGGAACCCTGCGGGATACCACAGATGACAGGTAGCAGTGGCCATCTAGAGGAGTCCATCTGAACAAACTGCTGGTGGTTGATGAGGTAGGTCTTGAACTAGCATAGGACAAGTTCGATGATCCCTATGCGCCAATGTAGGGTGTCTGTGTGCCTGGTGGTTTACTGTGCCGAAAGCAGCAATGATGGCCGAATAGAACGCTTTGTACTACTAAAAACCTTTTGTCAAAATGTTCCTGTTGCTGACCCCATGTTATGAAACAAATATATCTTTTTGAGAGTATCTCCTCTTTGGTTGAGGAGGAGAGCCAGCAGCAGTAGGTGGAACAGGAGGATGCATAGATGAAGAGTCAGCAGCGGGGAGGACAGGAGGCTGAGATGCAGCAGGAGGTGGAATAGAAGGTGGAGGAGATGGAGAGGCAGTAGTATTTGGAGCATGAGGATGCAGACATTTTGCGGAAGCTAGAGGTGGAGCACAAGGCAGCAAATGAAGGATATCACAAGGTGAAATACAAGGAAAGAAAAGTGTTGGGAAAACAGGATGGGGCATGTTAGAGGTGAGTGAGGGGCAGTTGGTGGTACATGAAGTGGTAGGACAGGTGGACGTGAATTTGGGAAAGGATGTGTGGATGAGGAGGACAAGCAGGAGAAGGAGGAAGATGAAGAGGAGCAAAAAGAGGTGTGGAAACCAGAAGAGGGTGTGGAGGTGGAGGCTATTGGAGATGATGTTTGTGGCTCTCACCAGTAGAACAAAGGATGGGGTCAAATGAAAGGGTACTTCCCTAACAGTTTCATTCCAGTCCCCTACTGCAGATGACAGACCTTACTCCTACTGAGGGGGTGGTACAGGCAGAGGCTTGTGAAGTTGTGTGTAAGATCTACAATAAGAAAGTGTGACAGGTCAAGACGACTGACCATTATGTAGTGGGCTCATCTACAATGCAACATTTTTATAAGCCTGTGCCCTCCAATGCCCATTCCACCATGGTTCAGAGGAAGCATCTGCCAGCTTGTCTTGAGATGTAGGTAACACCATGACTTGGAGCATGGCAGTCTGAGAAAGAGGTGCAACCACAGCCAGGGACACACTCTACAGAAATCATCTTGAGTTGCCAATGTTGGCTCCCCACTCACCTTGGTGGAAAGGTTGGCTGTGCCTACATGCGGGACCAACCAACATGGTTACTTGTTCGGTGTGCAGGTACACATTGTTTTCAATGAGGCATGGTAGTCAGGCAGTTGTGATTGAACACATTTCTGCCCTGGATATTATATGATATGATATGGTATTTATAACACACCTGTACACAAGTGTTTCTAGGCGCCACAAGACAAGGGAGGGAAAACAAAGGGAGGACAAAACAAATAATCCTACTAGGTCTTGTGTCATTCAGATCGTGCAAGTGTGACAAAAGAAGTGCAAGGGGAAGGAAAGGGGGAAGTGCAAGGGAAAGGAAGGGGGGGAGTATGAACAGAGCAGCAAGGCACTGAGTGAGTGCAGCCAGGGCAGCACAGCTCCAGGTAAGTGCAGGAGGCAGGGGGCTTTATCGGTTACGGTTACAGCCCCTAAGTGCACGGTAGGAAAAGAGGCAGTCCAAGGAAGACTGATCATGGAGGAGTCTGGTACCCAGTGAGACTCTGAGGAACCAAGAAACCAGTCAGTGCAACAAACAGGTAAGTTAGCAAGGGAGCAAGAGAGAGAAGGCGGAGGAGAAAAGGGGGGCCTTGAGCTGCTTACTGAACTTCGGGTGGTCCAGCTCAGGTCTGAGAGGGCCAGGGAGGCACCTGCAGAGTAGAGAGATCTACCCCCTTCTCTGACTGGAGAAGTGTCTGACCCTCAGATTGTTGGAGGTAGCTGAGTGAAGGGCTCTGGAAGGAAGGCATTTCAGAAGAGAGAGCTGGATGTAGTGCAGGCCTCTTCCCCAGAGAGCTTGTTGAACGATGCAGAGGTCTTGAACTTGATACATGTAACCACCGGCAGCCAGTGGAGGGATTTCAGGGCTGGAGAGAGATGGTCCCTGTGCTTGAGGCCAAGGATAAGTCTTGCAATCCTATTCTGGATCAGTAGCAGGGGGCGAAGAGGAGAGATAGGCAGATTGAGAAAGAGGCTGTTGCAGTAGTTCATCCTGCAGAGAACCAGAGCTCTGGAGACAGTGAGCTTCTGCGGGAAGGTGAGGAAAGGTAGAATACCTCTGAGCAGGTACAACTGAAGTGGGCCTTTATAGCAAGGTCATTGATGTGAGGAGAGAAGGAGAGGTTGGAGTCAAAGATGACGCCTAGGTTTTTTCGCCACACAGGAAGGGGACGGTAAAGGGCCCACGGAGGGCAGCCAGAGTAAGAGAGGGAAATTGGGAGCAGGGGTCCTAATGAGAAGGATCTCCACCTTAATGCTATTAAGGCAAAGATCATTGGAAGCGCACCAATTCTGAATCACGGATAGACAGGAATGAGCGAGGGAGGAGAGGAGGCTGAGGGAAGCCTGAAGGAGAGCTGAGTGTCATTTCCATAACAGTGAAAGTTAGAACAGAAGGTGGAGATTAAGTGGATCTAGGTGGGGCTAGATGCACTAGAGGTTCCCCTTTGTACCTGTCATCCCAATATACCCCTCTAAGTGGAGTAAGAGGGAAAGGTCTGATAAGTGTTCCCTGTAAATACGGCTCTTAATTCCACTGTTGGTATGTTCTCTGTCCCGGTTCATGTCCTACCCTTCACCCATCATAGCCAGAGAGACCCTGAGAAAAATGTTATATCCATATTTATTTTTTAGTTGCATGGGGCAAACCCAAAAAAGTCTAATGTGAGCATCTCTAAGCTACTGGAGAGAGTCCAAAGATATCTCATTTTGTAGCTTCTCAGGCAATCAGTGGAGCCCAAATAATGTTTATGCTAGCAGCTATTAGCTCATGGGGAGAAGCAGAAAAATGTTCCTGCTGATGGCTCTCATCCATTTTGAGTGGTAGCTCAACCCTAAACTGCTCTGGTTTCAAAATAGCAAGAGCAGGACCTAGGAACAGGACCTGAGAATAGAAGAGTGGCACCACAAATGCTAAAGGCATATCATCATGATATGAAAGTCACACCTCTCCTACATCAAGAGCATATAGCTAGAGTAGTCTGCTCCCAACAACAAGCCACAATAAATAACCTCATTGCACTTTTTTAGTGTGGGATTTGAAGCATACAAAAATACTCATCATTGGTGGAATATTGGCTTAAGCTAGGACTCTTACCCTTGTCCTCCACATCACAGTGATGGTTCATTTTAATTAATGTTAATTGTTCATCATCAGGCACTGCCAGGCTTCTCCTGACGAGGTCAGATACAATAGAACCAGCAGAGGTAATGGCTTGCACAAGCTGTACAATGGCTGGGGAACACATCATGTACTCTACGACAATTCTCACATGTGATGCTGGCCTGACAGACCACAAACTATACTAGTACTGTAGAAGAGCTTCATCCCTACTCATATACGAGACATCCAGTAGAGATGTACCCCCGATATGAGCAGCTGGAGGACTGATGCATGTTCTTTTGGACCTATCCTCACTGAGTACCCGATTGAGTGAGGTGTGTATCCCACAGCCTGTATGTCTTTAGCCAATTACTATGAATAGTGTTCAAAGAAGATGGGCTACATGGTGTAGATAACAATAGTAATGTGCTACCAGGGGATGCAGAAGACGATATTTCTGACACCTCTGATGATGGTGGGTTGATCACAGGGATTGCTGCTTTTTCTTCCTGACTATGTTTTTATGCACTTTCCACCCACTGCATCAGTGTAACTTTGCAACATCTGAACTGTATCTAGGTCTCTGCTGGGTTGTCAGAGTTCTTGTGTGGCTGAAAATCTTCAAAATGCATCATGAAATAAGGCCAGGAGGCTACTCCACGATCTAATCGCAAGGTTGAGCAAATCACTTGGCAGCTGTGGTGAATCGAACTCACCAGCCCAAACAATGGGCCCCTATGTTATATGGGTTGCGTTCAAGTAGGCATACCAATGGCAGAACCTTTCTGATCAATGCACTCAAGCTTGGTGGTCTCCCCAAAAGCATACAGCACACAAGAGACATCAAATAGCAGCTAGCACTCTATTTGTGTACAGAATGCTCCATCTAAAGCTTGGCTGTGACAGGCACAATAATCTGTGATGGCATTGCATTGCTCACTTAACCGGTTCAACATGGGAAAAGTAGAATTCTAGTGGGTGGCAATTGTGGTATTTAAGTGTTGATGTGGCAAATTGTTGTGCACCTGAAATTGAGGCAGTGCATTCCTTGCAAGGTCCGGCCAGTTGAAATGTGAAGTGATCTGGGCCACAGCAATCATGGCCTTAATGGGATGGTAAATGCTCTTGAAATGTACCCTCACAAGTTGAAGTGTATGCGCAAATTAAAGAACATGAATTGCTACTTCTTACTGCAGCCAGGATATTCAACCCATTGTCGGCAGAATCATATCCTAGCTGTAGGTGCCTTTGTCTTAGCCTCTGCACCACCATTTCCCCCATCTTCTCCCAGATGTCAACTCCACTGTGATGTCTGCCTTTAAACCCTTTTAAACAAAAAGTGTCTTGTTGCCCAGGGAATGGAGGATTAGGCTTTACAAGGTAAACAACTTGCATCCCTGCACTTCAACCACATGCCTCTTACAGACAGGTCCCATTCTCAAGCTCACATTGTCACACTCATTACCACACACTCTCCCTGTCTCTTTCTATGTCTGTGCCTCTGAATCAGAGTATCCCATTTATCACCAAAGCAAGCATCTACAAGCAGACACATGAAGGAAATGGAAAATCTGGAAACTCCACTCATTACCATAAGCTAATAAGCTCCTCTCCTCTGTATTCTACTATACCTGTGTTGTCTCCAGGGGTCTAACCTCTCTCCCTGGCTTTTCAACCAATACCTGGCACTCCTTGCCCACCTCATCGCCACTCTATGCCCCAACTTCCAGTGCTATGAGGATGACACCCAACTCATTTTCAGGCTACCCTCGGCCTCCTCCTCCCCCTCCCTCATCTCTGACTGTCCGCTATCCAGGAGTGGTGTGCCCCCAATGACCTCTGCCTTAAAGCCAGCAAGACTGAGATTCTCCTCATAGGAACACCTGCTCCCTCCTTCCCTGTAGCTCTCTGGCCGGCCTCTCTTGGCCCTCTTCCTGCTCCCACCTTTGAGGCTAAAAACCTCGGGGTCATCTTCGACTCCACACTCTTCTTCACTCCTCACATCTCTGACGTCTCTAAGAAGTCACACTACCAGCTGCACCTCGTCAGAGGTATTCTTCCTTTCCTCTCCTTCCCCCAGAAGCTCACTGTCTCCAGAGCCCTGGTTCTCTCTAGGCTGGACTATTGTAACAGCCTCTATCTAAATCTGCCTGCTTCTACTCTCCGCCCTCTGCAACTTATCCAGAACAGGGCTACAAGACTTGTCCTTGGCCTCAAGCTTAGGGATCGTATCTCTTCAGGACGGAAATCTCTGCGCTGGCTCCCAGTGGCTGCAAGGATTAAGTTCAAAATGCTCTGCATTGTCCACAAGGCCTTCTGGGGCCTGGGGCCTCAATACCTTCAACTCTCTCTTCCTAAATATCTTCCTTCTCGAGCCCTTTGCTCATCCGCCTCCAACTCCCTCAGGGTCAGTCGCTTCTCCAAGCAATGAGTTGGCGGTAGATCTCTCTCTTCGGCAGGGGCCTCCCTCTGGAATAGCCTTCCTACCTCCCTGAAACTTGAGGAGAACCATCTCTGGTTCCGGAAGCACCTCAAAACCTTCCTCTTTGATTCTGCTTTCTCTGCCCCTCTCCCCTGCTAAATTCCTAGCTGAAACTGCACTGGTTACCTGGCCACCCTTTCGGATCTCGGGCCCAGGCCCTGCCAGTTGCACACCTGCACTGCCTCTCTGGCTACCCCTGCATCTGGGGACTGTTTTCTGTATCCCTTCAGTCCCCCTTCCAGCACTTATGTCTTCACTTACCTTGCACTTGCCACCTTCTGGCTGTTTTATTATCTTATTTATTCTACTATCCTGTGTACTGCACTTTCCCCTCTCCCTTCCCCCACACACTTTTCCCTTTCCCCCTTCCCTTGCACTTGCGCGATCTGAATGACACCTGGCCTAGTAAGATCGTTGTCTGTCTTCCAGTTGTCCCCCCTCCTTCGCCTCATCGCGCCTTGAAACACTTGTGTATAGGCGCGTTATAAATGCCATATCATATCATATCATGGTTCAGAGAAAGGGTGACTTGAAATGTAAGGACCACAGTCACACATTTCACCTTTGTTGCAAATAATTGTAAATTATTGGGTTTCTCAGGAATTCTGTAGCTTTTGGAATGCAAGGACAGCTGATACTAACTCACTCACTATTTTCAAGGAATCAGGTGAACCCTCACAGCAACCCAGTTTCATATGTTCATTAAGGAATAGATTTTAACAAAGTGTAATTCACCATTTCAGTTTGTGATGTGTAATGCTTCCAGAGATCCCAAATTGCAGGACATATTCCTATTATGAAGCAGCTACTCACAGTTTCACTTTTAATTATAAATCACAAAGCAGATACACCTTGCACTAAATTCCTTCTTTCAGTTATATAGCTTTTAAACAGGGCTCCCAAAATACTTTAAAGTGCTATCTGTAATTTAATAAATTCTCAGGGAAATATCTAAATATTCTTAGGCTTGGTTACTCATCTTTTCTCCGTCTTTCATAGGCCCATGACTGGTAGACACACCAAATGGCCTCAGGCTGCACTGCCAGTTAAATTCTCCCTTTAGTCAATACACCTGCTCCAAAATCCCGCTCAGATTATCTAGTTATGCTTTCTGAAAGGTTTCTGCATTCAGTCCAGTCTGCATTAACTGTGGACTCACTAACAATAGGAATCAAAACTCGATCTCCACTGGAAGACTCCAGTTTAATCTTCTAAACCAGGGACACGTTGTGTGAAACTAATTTAGGCCTTGACAACGACCAGGGGTCGAAACACGTGTCGGCTGTGTTTTCTTCATCACAAAAGAATAAACCAAGACTTATCATCAAGTTGACTATTTTAGATTTCTCTGATGTTTTGGACATAGACTAGAGTTGGACTTTGAGCGCGAATCACTTTCCCCAACTGTTTTATGTAGTCATTACTTTATACGGGCCTTGTGGGAGGCCTGAGGGAACTGTTTTCTCGCTGCTGAGTAATTTACCTAATATTTATAATCCACAGAGTGGGGACCAGCGCACCTTTTTTGAGATCGACCCCACAGCCTTATATTACTCAACAAACCCATGTCCTCCAAATTCCCCAGTTCATCCCCCCACCATCCCTACTTAGCTTTTGTCCATCCGCCACCTCTCCTGTAGTCTGCGGCGTCAGTTCTGTCCCTCCCTTTTACTTTTTTTGCCATCCCCCTCCTCCAAAATTGAGGAAGCGGAGGACACCCCCGAAACCTCTAAAATAACGAACATGAGGAGAGGGGGGACACCCACGCAACCCCTGCTCTCCGCGTTCATTATTTTGAAAAATCGATCGAATGGTACTGCCGAAATCGGTAAAATGTACCATTCGATTGATTTTTTTTCTATCAAGTTGGCTAATTCCTCAATAACAACTTATCCTTCACTATGATGGGAGTTCCAGCTAAGGGCATGGATGAAATATAGGAGTAGGACCGGGGTTTCAAGCATGGACACGGGAGAAGCGTTAAACTATAATTCTATAAGAAACATAACATCAGTAGTGCTTTGGGGCAGATGAAGATCAGGAATAATATCAGCTATGCAGAGAGGATGTTTAATAATAAACAGTAGTGGGATCCTGCTAATCTGTGGAGCATGCTTTCTAGTAGCAGGTTTTCTATTATGACCAAGAGTGAAGGTGATTATGCCATCTGATAGGTATAAGGAGAAACCATAGACATATTTAAATAGATGTCAGAGTGGAAATGTGTATACGTGGCCCTTAACTGAACTTGAACAAGGATGATACCGCCCATATAGCTTCTTCACCTGCATTTAGCTCCCTAAGTGGCCAATAGGAAGACGAGGAGATGGGTGGTCAAGAGACTTGTTCATGTGACTGCCAGGAAAACCAATCAGGGCTTGCCAGAAGTCCAGACGGGAATTCTACCAGCACTAGAAAAGCATTGCCTCAAACTGGGACCAGGCCAGCAGGTACAAGAGCTGGTAACCTAGAAGAACATTTGATTCATGACAGATCGTTAGTATGGAACACTGAAGAGTGCAGCTCCACTAAAGAGCTTAAGCTCTCATTGGAAGCAGTGTCATCGGTGGTGAATTATTTGTTGCTTGGGCTGTGCTTGGCAGCCACTCAGTTGCTTTAGGCTTCCAGTGGTTCATCACTCTCTGGGGGAACCTCATCTGCTATTCTGGTTTCCCCATTGCTGCTCTGCAAAGACCTCAAATGCTGTGAGCTCTACTTTCGCTACTGAGCACAAGAGGATTGCCAGCTGTGTGCACTGCCCGATGCTCCAACATCTTAGCATGGAAGGCTGCCAGCAGGCTGTTGTAGGTGCTCCCTCATGAGTGCTAGTGTTTGCTGGGTTTTGTTGGGTGTTGCCAGGTTGACTGGAATGATTATGCATAAGGCTTCACCACCTGGTGCTTGAAAGCTGTGTGCGTTTGTGTGTATGTGTGTGTGTGTTCATGCACAGTGCTACATTCCATAGCCGCTGATTCTGTCTGTTGTACATGATTTTACCTCGTAAGAAGTGCTTTAGTGTTGTCATTAGTTTGCACACATATGTGGCACAGTAGCACCACCATTAGTTTAGGCATTAAGATGGCGATGTATTACAACATGGTGAGGCTACATTCATGATACTTAAGTGCCAATCAGATGTATGAGATGTGTCATGCAACCAGGGGCGTAGGGGACACATAAAATCTGGGGGGGGGGCACCTTGGGGACTTTGCATGGTAAGATGACACGGTCCATCAGGCCAGGCCATCAGCCGGACAGTCAATGTTGTGCGCCCTGCTGTGTGCTGCCCTACTGCTATACGGGTTGTTACGTGTGTCTCCATCCCATTACATAGCAATCGGGTTCAGGAAGTTGTCTCTGGTCTCCCACCGCTGGTATAAACTGCGATTCCCTAGGGTACGTTTTGGGTGTTGTTGGGTGTTGCCAGGTGGACTGGAATGATTATGCAGAAGGCTTCACCACTTGGTGCTTGAAAGCTGTATGCGTTTGTGTGTATGTGTGTGTGTGCATGCACAGTGCTACATTCCATAGCCGCTGATTCTGTCTGTTGTACATGATTTTACCTCGTAAGAAGTGCTTTAGTGTTGTCATTAGTTTGCGCACATATGTGGCACAGTAGCGCTACCCTTAGTTTAGGCAGTAAGATGGCGATGTATTACAACATGGTGAGGCTACATTCATGATACTTAAGTGCCAATCAGATGTATGAGATGTGTCATGCAACCAGGGGCGTAGGGGACACATAAAATCTGGGGGGGACACCTTGGGGACTTTGCGTGGTAAGATGACACGGTCCATCAGGCCAGGCCAGCAGCCGGACAGTCCATGTTGTGCGCCCTGCTGTGTGCTGCACTACTGCTGTATGGGTTGTTACGTGTGTCTCCATCCCATTACATAGCAACCGGGTTCAGGAAGTTGGCTCGGGTCTCCCACCACTGGTAGAAGCCGCAATTCCCTAGGTTACGTTTTGGCGGGGGGTGCCCGCTCCCCGACAGCAGATGTAGTGGGTCAAATATGGTCCTGTGTGTTGCATGCGTGTAAATGGGCCGGGAACTAACGCCACATAATGGTTGCCATTGCTTCTTCCCAAGGGTGTCAAAGTACTTTCGAAGTGGTTGTGGTGGCCCAAAAAGAAACAAACGTGGTTTTAATGAGCCTGTATGTCCCACCTGTGCAGTGTTGCCATGGCAACTGGGAGCGCTAGCATTCTCCAACAAGAAGAGCTTGCATATGACAGCATGACCTGGGCAATTCAACAGCATTAGACCAGAGAGCATGGCACAGTAAAGAGAAGGTTGAGCTGCCCACCCCACTTGAATGGTGCCTGTAAAGTGAGAGGCAGTGGCAGTGTGTCAAGGAAGACGACTAGACTAAACACAGGCAGTGTGAAATGGCTTGAGGAGGAATGGTGCCAGTAACAGCACAGAGATATAGCCCAAGAGCTTGGTGATGGGAAAGAGAACAGTTCAGGCAGAGTGTGTGGGAAGGGGCAGGGGAGAGAATGAGAGCTGTATGCAAAGATTGAAGAAGTTTTGGGAGCCAGGATTATGTAATTGGAGGGGACAAACAGAATAAACAGTCACAGAGGGAATGGAACTAACATTGGAGAAAGCCGTCCATGAGAGGATAATTCTGGGCATCAAACAGCTAATAATGCCCAGAATTCCACAACTCTGATTGGGTGGGCCGCCATAAACATTCTGGAAAGGGTCCTAAAATATATTTGTACCTATGCTGATTCAGATCTATGTTCTAGGTCAGATTTCCGTTTCTATTGTTCAACTAAGGCAGAAAGTGGTGGCATAATAAAGCATGACTAGCCAGTGTGTCCCAACCAGTAATGGCCCACCACCTGAATTAAGGCACAAATGCAGTGAGGGCTTTTGACAAGTGCTGCACAGAGCTCTTTATTGCCAGTATGGCCTTTCAAAGCATGCTTTATCACCACTATCACCCAATGTGTTTGTGGCAAACAGATGCAAGCTTGAAGTGCAAACTTGTTTTTCAAAAACAAATACAACTACAAAAAGGTGGCTGTCTTGGAGAGTCCAATGGAAGCTTTATAAATATCCCCTTTCCGTTTCAATGGCAGTCACAGTGCTTGAGTTAATGTTTGTCGGGAGCAAGGGTGGAGTAAGCAAGCAGACATATGCATTTTGATCGATTTAGTTCCATTAATTTCAGATCTAGAAGGAAATGGAAAAACAGGGGAAAGCAGGGGAGATGGATAGTGAGCAATTGCTGTTAGCCAACTAAGAAAGTGGGCTGGTTAAAATGAATAAAGCCCATGTCAAGCACATTCTTTGGCTGTAGCATCTATGATAGTGCTAATGAATGATAGCACACAAGTCTGCAGGTGAATTCATGTATTCATTGGACGGGAATACATATTTCTCATAGATGTGTGTGAGCAACCAACCATTGTGAGGGCTTCCAAAACCAAGCAATGGGAGATCGGAGGGATAACCCCCACCACCTTTAGATTACATTTTTTTTAACTTTGCATTGTATAGCAGAGCTTTTTTGAAACAATGGGTAAAGACCTATAAAACATACAATTGGTGTGTGGGGTATCACATGAATACAATACGAAAATTGGATGCTAGGTTACCAACAGTACACAAGAGTATTGTTCAGTGCATTTCCGGTTCCTTCAGCACACAATATATCCTAGTATTCTGCTAGTGTCAAAAGAAATTTTCAATATACGCCAGTATTCCAAAAATAAGAACACACTCATGTCGGTATTGCCCATGATGGCAGTAATGCCACTGTAAGAAGAAAGGTTCACACTGCCCAGACTCATATGGCAGTATTCCCACAAATGTTAGTACTCCCACGTAAGAATACTTATGATGGATTGGCCCATAATGCTGTTGCCACATCTTAGTTGTGCTAATTAACGGCAATATCCTTATCTAATAAAACTCAAATTGCCTTTTCACATAATACTTAAATACTGCCATGTAACTACATAAAAAGGTGTCAATGTTGGCTATGGCAATAGTGGCCAGTATCTCCATGGAAGAACCCTCATGATGTCTTTGTCAATAATGCCAGTAATATTACCATATCATTATAAACATGTCCATGCAGGTTATGCCACTATAGGCCATTGTCCCTCCTAAGAACACTCACATTGTCTTTGCCAAAAAGGCCAGTATTATTGTCATGACACATGAAGAAAGTATGCCCATGCTGCCACTGTAAACATGTCCATTCAGGTTGTGTAACATTTACCCATATAAGAACACTAATTTTGGCTTTGCCCATAATGGCAGTAACATTGCAATGACACAGCCATAAAAACCATGCCCATGCAGGCTGTGCCAACACAGATAAGTACCTACATGTAAGCAAACTCATGTTGGCTTGGCCCATAATGCCAGCCATATTGCCTGGCTATTGTATAAAAATATGTTCATGCAAGCTATGCCAACATAGGCGGTAACACCCTTAAGAACAGTCATGCTGCCATTTCCCATAATGCCAATGATATTGCCATGTCATATTAAACAAGAAAAGATTGATGCTTGTCCACGTTTACCGATCACCATCTTCTCGCAAAGTGGCCATGCACCAGCTCCTTCCATCACAGCCCACAACCCCCTATCTCTTTTCATCACATCACAAACACAACATCCCCACGCAGACTAAATCTCACACGAGAATTCATAACCACACAAGCTCACACAAATACGCTAACATAAACTCACACTTGAACACACACACATATGCTCACATCCAGGCCCAGACTGGCCTATAGGGCAATAGGCCCATGGCCGAACCAAAAATACAAAATGCTGGCTTGGGCCAGTTGTTGGTCAAAATGGCCACTTTTTTGGCCAATTTGGGCCAGTAGATTAGTTTATTCACTCTGCAGCTAGTAGTTTTGACCAGTGTTGCTGAATAAATATTCTGTAAAATCCACAATTTGCATCACATGTATTAATATTCAAGCCGTATAACAATTTAATGGCCCAGTTGGACCCTGCTCACATCGCACATTCATATACCATTATAGCACTTGCACATGAACAGTATCACTTTCTCTCTAGACACACACACATTTGCCTGTGTACTTACCGTCAGGCCGCAGTAGCAATTGCTTTATCAAAGGGCTTTGAGTATGCATGCACTGTACACACAGGTGAAGGGTCAGGTGCCTCCCTTCAGTCCTCCATCTTATTACTCTGAATCAGACCGAGGGGCGGGGGGAAGTCAGCAGGCGAAGGGAGAGGGGTAGGTGAAGTCATTTGTTTTCAGCCATGGACAGGATTTCCAGTGGCCATTCTCGGAAATATGTGTTGTGCAAGCAGAAGTACTTTTATTCTGCAGAAAGGCTGCAGCCTGCAGACGTATTTTTACATGCTGCATGATGCAACTGCAGACAGTGCAGAGACACAGTGCAATGCACTGTGCACGACAACACTTACATATTCTGGGGGGATAAATGCCATTAAATCCCCCAGTTAAAATTGTTGGTGGATTTCTTCCCCCATACCCCCATGTCCACCACCCGTGCATGCAACAGCCACTGCACACTGAAAGGGACTAGGGAGGTGCGTTGAAAGTGAAGGCTGGTATGGTCATTGGACTGCTTGGATGCTGTACTCTGCTCCTTTGCTGATTCTCCTTTGTTGCTCCTGTTTTTCTTAAGTCACCCTGAGTGGGACGGGTATGCCCAGACATCGGTCCCAAGCCTGCTGGGCTTATAGACCCAAACTACTCTTCACTGTTGATGCCCCACAAGGCTGAAACATGTCTGGGGAAGCTTGGTGTTTTCGTGCAGAAGGGATGTGAACTAGCAGTTTGGGTTGGACTGCCACTTTTGGGCAGGGTGGGACCAAGGAGGATAGCTCAGGGGCAACACGTTTGTCTTGGAAGCAAGACAACGCATAGCATCACTAGCAACACAGGTTCGAATCCCGGGCTCACGCTTAGAAACTGGTCCCTGGTATTAAGCATGTTAAAAAAACAATTATAAAAAAAGAACAATTATATAAGCCTGATTTGCATATGGTCTTTCCCCTTCTATAATGGCTTGGCAGGCTGAAAGACGGTGGTCTGGATGGTTGCCCAGAGCTGTGCTTGTGGTTATGATTTATTCAAAACCTTCCAGCCATCACCTTTTCATTTTTCGTGAGTCACCCCGAGTGGGGCGGGTATGCCCAGACATGGGCTCCAAGCCTGCTGGGCATAGAGACCCAAGCTACTCCGCACTGGCAATGCCCATCAAGGCCGAAACATGTCTGAGGATGCTTGTCGTCTCATGCAGAAGGGATCTGAGCTAGCAGTTTGGACTGGACTGCACCTTTTGGGGTGGGAACAAGACTGATTTGCATACGTTCTTTCCCCTTCTGTAATGGCTTGGCAGGCTGAAAAGTGATGGTCTAGGGAGTTGCCAAGAGCTATGCCAGTGGTTATGATTAATTCAAAACCTTCCAACCATCACCTTTTTGCTTTGTTTAAGTCACCCTGAGTGGGGCAGGTACGCTCAGACATGGGTCCTAAGCCTGCTGGGCCTAGAGACTCAAGCTACCCCTCACGGATGACACGCAACAAGGCTGAAACATGTCTGGGGATGCTTGTGGCCTCGCGCATAAGACATGTTACCTAGTAGTTTGGGGTGTGCTGCCCCTTTTGACGTGGGACCAAGCCTGATTTGCATATGGTCTTTCCCCTTCTGTAATGGGTTGGCAGGCTGAAAAACGATGATCTGGGTATTTGCTCAGAGCTTTGCCTGTCGTTATGGTTCATTCAAAACCTTCCAGCCATCATCTTTTACACTCAACTCTTTTTGCTCCTCTTTACACTCTACACTTCTGCTCTTGGGGCACTAATCTCCTCCTTTGGGTTCTCGTACCAACTCTTCACGGACGACACCCACATCGTCTCCTCTTTTCATGAACTCTCCTCTGATCTATCTATCAAAATTTCCAATTATCTCTCTGCCATTAAATAGTGGATGGATTTGTACTCTCTGATGTTAAACTCTACCAAAACAGAGGTACTCTTTTTCTCTGCCAAAAGCTCTCTCTCAACTCTTCTTCTGCCCATCCAGTTCCCACTTGACACTCTCCCCTACTCTTCTTCAGCTAGAAACCTTGGCATCATCTATGACCCTTCTCACACCTTCTCTAGTTTCATCTCCAAAACTGGAACAGCAGCTCACCTCATCCTCCTAATTATTATGACAATCGGGCACCTCCTTCCTTTCAACACCACCAAGCATCTCTTAACCACTCTTGTCTTCTCTAACCTGGACTAATGTGCCAGCATCGTCTTTGGTCTCCCCAAACATGCTTTCTGTCCTCTCAATAAAATCATTAACTTCGCAAATAAGACTCTCTTTAAACTCCCTCACATTACACCTAATTCCTCGTACTGTCCCCAGGCTGGATGGCTGATGATGCAAAACAGGGCAAGACTTACATTTCTTCTGCTTTTTCACAAATCTATCCACGGTAAGGCCCACAGTATCTATCCTCCTCTATCCAACTCTATAAGCCTTCTCGTAATCTCTGCTCTGCCTCCACAAATACACTTGTGGCTCCTTGTCCTCCCTGTGCTTCCTCTCTCTTCCGCGCTCTCTCTCTTCTTGCTCCACTTGCATGGAACTCTCTTCCCCGGACATCCGAGAAACAGTCCACATGGATTTGTTGAAAACAAAACTAAAAGCCTACCTCCTCGCCTCTGAGTTACCCTCTTAATCTACCTCTCAGCTGCATGCTAGCTAACATTTTTCCCTCGCATTTAAACCTGCTTCTGTCTCTCACTTCCTCTGCCTCCATTCTACCACTTCACCCATCATAGTCACGTGCTGAGCATAGGTGGCTCTACCGCCTACCTCAATAAAAAATGCCCAATGTTGGTTGTCCTTAATCTATGTATGATATGATAGGTTATTTATAACACGCTTAATACCCAGAAGTTTCTAAGCGCGGACCCGGGTATCGAACCTGTGTTGCTTTGTGTCATCTTGCTTCCAAGGGCAGCACGTTGCTGCTGAGCTATCCTCCGAAAACGTATGAATTGCCCCTGGTGACTGTTCACAACCTGGTCAGAATGTACTTCAAACTCACCCCATTATCAGAATCTCACTGCTTCCCATCAAATCTGAATTCTTATCTATTGTACACACTTTTGTGATCAAAAGAGCATTGTTCCTCCTGTATATATAAATAAATAAAATAAAATAAATAAAATAAAACCTTTTTGTTAACCATCAAAGCCACTTCTCCCGCACCCTGGCACCTCAGAGGAGACTTAACTGCACTGCCGAAAAAGTTCCCTTTAGCAAAGTTAATCCTGTAGGATTTAACAATGCGTGTTGAGTTGTTTCTGTTAGGTGGTGCTTAAGAGCCACTTACAAGCTTGTATTAGAGTACAGATAGGATGGAGAGGACATGTGAGGAAGGTCACATAGCTTGTGGGTAATGTTTAGGTATTTACCCACCCAGTGACTATCCCTGGCAATGTCAACCACTCTGGTCATTGTCACCAACTGCCTGCCCCTGCCCAGCCAAAACACATCCTCCTTGGATCTGAGCTATCTCTATCCACCAGTAACATCAAACGCGGCCTTGCAAGTTTTACTTCTGAGAAGTCTGCTGACAGGTAATAGGCCAATCGACATTGTGCTTGCAGTGTTGGTGTGATAAAAATATCGTATTCAAGTGTACCTTTAGCCACTTGATTTTTAACAGATCTATATGATCACTGAGCCACCCGTAATTCCGCCAACTGAAATGTCGACTGCAATTACGGCATTGCGCAGTGTTCAGATAGATCACTTCTGCACTCTGCCCCGGCTTGCAATCCCTAAAACCACAGCCCCCCACCATTTACCTTTACTGCGGCACACTCCTGTGTGCGCTGCTGGCATCCTTGTACCCCTGCGGCGTCAGCTCCTCCCACTAACCGTAATGGTAAGTGGGGGACATCCCTGCAACACCCGACCCCCGTTACTGAGCCCAAAGAGAGCTGGGGACACCCCTGCAACCCTGCTCTGCCAGGGCGCAGTAATGGGTGTCGGATTTTTGTATCGCGCTCCGGCACAATGGTGGCGACATTATGGCACGATTCCTTTTTACCTATACCTTGCACTGAAGTCCTGCTAAAAGCAAGCATTGACAAAAGCAACAGTTTTGGTTTCTGTATAAGTATTAGATAGGCATTTACCAGTCATTGCCCAGTCATATGCCCAGTTAACGTAATCACACCATCTTCTCACTGTTGCCGTCCTATGGCCCTGCCTGGCAAATGCTTGTCCCATGCTAAAACTTTAGGCTTTGAGATGGCTTCTATGTGTTTGCAACTAATTGCATTTGAAAGTCTGCAGTTTTGTCGACCGCTTTTGGTCGACCTGAATGCTACCATTTTTTTGTTATGCTTCACCGCCCACTCCCAACAATCGACGACCCCCACATCCCTCCTTCCGTACCCTTACATACACATATGTATGTATATATATAAATATGTACCAGGACGAGTCGATCAAAGCTGCAGAACATAACTGCAGCATTCACTTGAAAGTCTTTCTTAGTATGGGATGCCCACAGTTTGCGTGATCACCTCATCGTTCTGTACTTGTTCACGGCCGTGTGCTAGAGGCCGTGTTACTTTTCACTTCTTTCTGTAGGTGTGCAGTCTCTGCTTTCTTAGCATTGCTGTGGGCTGTGTGATATCATACTTCATTTCCCCCCACCCCCCCCCCCCGCTTTCTGCAACCCCCTCCCCATCCCCCCCAACAAGCTGCACCGGTTTTTCAGTTAGCAACCTACCCGGTTTTAGACAGCGTTCCTCCGTGGTTCATGAGAAACTAATTAAAGCAAACACCGAGCGTGCCTTTGGAATGCCAGGCGTCCATCACCCCTGATAAACGACAGAATAAAGTCTTCACCGGCTCTCTGCTTAGCATGGGCGACGCCACATCCCCACGCGCCGTTCGTTACAGCAGCCAGTCATTGTAACGGGCCCGACCATAAAGCAGTCTTTTGCTCTTCATTTCCATTTCACTGTTATTTCGTTATGCTCTCTATTCATCACGAGTTAAGCAAGAGTTAATGGACACTTAAAATAAAGTGTTACCCTGGTCTCCTTTCGGAAATTCAATAACTTCTGTTGCCGTTGGGTGCTAAAAAGCTTCGGATCGCAGAACGACGGCGAGGGATTACCACGTAGCGGCAATATTTCAGTGGTCTTTTTCGGAAGTGCGCTGTGCATATATATATATATTCTTTTTTAGGGGTGCTAAACAATTCTAAGTAATTTTGCGAGAGAAAGGGTAGTGGAATTTAATCATGGATGCATGAGCCCGAGCCGTCGTCACGCCTTGTTTAAAATGGGTTTTAATATGAAATGTTTCATTATTTATAATTCTGCCAAGCACCTCAACCTCGGTGTTTTTGTACATGGGATCATGGACATTATTTAACAGACTAGTGAATTTTTTAAGTAAAATATTAACTTTCAAGCAGGTCTTCTACAAGTTTGACTTTGAAGTGAGCAAAGGTCATCACAATCCGGTATAATAGGAGATAGGAGGGAGATGGCAGGCGAGGAGGGACACACAGCCTGTAGATGTTGTTTGGTTATTCGTCGTCGCCATCAACGCCCATTGCCCTGCTGAGGCCTATAGGACTTCCCACCCCTGCCCCGGCGGCCCCGCCCCTCTGTCCAAACCATGCCTCACGAGCTCTTCAGCAGGCCTGTGATAGGCAGCTGGTTGACAATAGGAGGAATAGGAAACTTAAATATGACCTTACAGCGGTCATTCATTGAAAACCACCACCCATACCTGGAAGCCGGAACTGGCATGTGACTCGCTGTTTGCTCATTTTTTTTTTATTGTGTAGCCTGTTTGTTTCGTGTTGTGCAGCAGGGTAGTAGAAGAAGGGAGAGAGAATTCCTTACTGTAGGAACATTATTTTAAATCTGAAGAAGGTAAAGGAAAGGGTCCCCGAAAAGTGTAGGGACCGTGAGACATGCCCAGTGAAGAGGGCCAGTGTGGAAGGCAAGGAAGCCAATAGAAAATAAAAAAGATGGGGAAATGGGTACCAGCACATAAGGCTAAGTAGTTTAGTGGGTAATTAACTGGGTACGATTCTGGCAGTGCTGAGCTCATTAATTCGTAAGCCGTCAAAGAAGATGCCCTATCGTCAAATTTAATAAAAAACACTGAAACCCAATTGGCAGGATAGAAGCCCCTTATTTTAGGGGATTTAGGACTTGCGTTGCTTGATATCGAAAATCACCCTTAACAAGCCAGATTAGTGGTAAGTGATAATTTAAAAAAAATGTTTGATTGATTTGGTTGAATTAAATCAACCTTACAAATGGTAAGCATCTTTAAAATCAAAACAACAATATAAGACGAAATAAAAGCAAAACAAACAAGTTGAAATATTCACAAGATAATCACAAAATAAGGCTCCATATGGTAGCACCAAATGTACAGATAAAAACATTAGAAAACCCAACAAACCAGGACAAAAGCAACACGAGAAAAGTATGACAAACTCAGTATAACACTTTCAGGTCAGTGATCACAATAGAAAAAGGTCAACATCATCATTATTTATCAGGTGCAGGAATAACATTCCTAATTTCTAAATGCAAGCTTTCCGAAAAATGAACTGCTGCTATTTGAATCGGAAGATAGGAACTATTCAATATCACTGACCAACATTGCACCATTTCCAGACTACCTAGATATTTACAGTGTCTTGTAAAGTGTGTGCCTCTAGCATCCCTCAGTTCCGGACATTGAGTTATCAAATGTTCCAACGTTTCTTGCATTTCTAAATTTTGACAAAAGCGGCAAACATTTTCTTGCGCTGGTAGTAACTTGTGTTTTGTTAGAAGTGCTCTGGATGACCAGATATTAAAATGTAATCGCAAAATTGCAGATCGGTATTTTACTGATGGAACTCTATTAAGATATACTGGTAGACAACACATTTTTTTGGGTGGAAAGTGCTGTAAATCCACATCGACATACAGCAGACACAATTCACACGTTTTGATCCAATCCATATTGTAACTTTGGACTTTTGCCTTATCTGGATTGTTGATCATAACGTCCGCATTAGTCAGAATAGTGTACACTGAAGAGGTCCATAGCAGGATAAACTTGTGTCTGGTTGTAAACATGTACGCAGATAATTCTTTCAAGATCACATTATTTCCTGTTGATATTAAACATTTCCGAAACATTGAGCACAGTCACCAATTATATAGAGCTTGGAGTGAAATCAGACCCAGCGCATAACGAAGCCAAGAGCATGGGAGGGACAACGGTAAAGATAAAACCTTTTTCCAAAATGTGGCCTCCCATTTATCAAATGTGAATTTAGAATTTACAGGTAAGGTTTCCAGACCATACAAGAGGGTTGGCACTGCTTTCTGGTTCCAATAGGACCAAGCAGGTCTAATAGAGAATTTACCATACCTATGCATAATTATCCTGGTTTGTGATATTGCTGTGTCTAATTTCTTCTCCACTTGCTCAAGATGTGCTTTAGGTTGGCTTGTGCCTTCAAATATCATACACAGATAGATATATTGTGGTACTATATTTAGCTTCGTCTGACTTATGAACCACAAACATTTATTATGTCCATTTCTTTTGGGTGAATAAAGAATTATTTGAGTTTTATGTGTATTGACCTTTAATTCATTCCACACTATATAGTCTTTAAATGCCGACAAAAGATTCTGTAGGCCGCGCTGAGTTTTACAAATAAGTACCATATCATCAGCGTACATCAAGGTTTTAACTTGATGTTTATTAATTTTTGGGGAGTCAGAGATCACCTTCTGAGAAATATATCTCTTGTCATGGATAAAATAGTTGAAGATGGAAGATGCTAATAAGCAACCTTGCTTCAGCCCACGAGCTGTCGGGATAGAAGATGATAACACCCTGTCCAAAGACAGACAAACACGAATCGAAGTATCTGAATGAAAGGCAAGAATAATCTCAAACAGAGTCGCTGGACAATGGTCGTGCCTCATTTTATCGAAAAGGAGAAAGAACCCTTGAGACACAGTCAAATGCAGAATGCAAGTCAACAAAAGCCAAGTACAACGCTTGCTTAGTGTCATGACAGTGTGCTTTAATTGTATTTAAAGCTATTAAGTTAATCTGGGTGCCCATCCCACAATGAACCCTGTCTGCTGTGGATGACGAAGATCATTGGTCAGTGTCCACTCATTAAAATCATGCAGTACTATTTTTGACAAAATCTTCCCTAGAGAACGTAGTAGCGCAATAGGCCGGTAGTTCTGTGCCAAGTTTCTATCCCCCTTTTTAAAAATTGGGATTATAATTGAGGATTGCCACAACGAGAGAACAGATCGTGAGGCCACCACTGCCTGGAAGATGTGATCTAAAATGCGTGCCCACTCAACTGGATTACTTTTGAGCATAGCATTTGAGACACCATCCAGCCCGGCCGCCCTAGATGAGCTCACTTTTTTGATGATTTCTTCAATGCTTGCTTGTGTAAATTTAAGGTGCCACTTATACACTGACCGTTGCAAATCATTCAACTTATCAAATTTGGTATCAGCATAAAGAACAGTAAAGTATGCAACCCACTGATGTTCATTGACCGCATTTAACTGCCCGTCCGCCTGTATGTTAATCAGCTGATTACTAAGAAGATGCCACATCTCAGCAGAATTGTTGGCAATCATTGCATTCGCCATTTGTTCACTATCTCGTTGGAACATGTTTGATTTTTTACTCTGTACTCAATTTTTATATCGGGTTTTGACCTGTTTTAATTCCTGCCAACAACTACTGTTCTGTGAGGCTAAAATCGTTCTCTTTATCTGCCTGAATTCTTTCCGTTTGGCTTGTATTTCCTGGTCAAAGGCATGTCTGTGTTTTATACAAGCTTTAGTTGGTATCATAACTAGTACCTCTGTGTATTAGACCCCAACTGTTGCCATATCTCTCTGTACTAAGCGCTCAAACTCAAGAACTTTTGTGTTGGCCCATTTCAATCTTGTCCTTGCGGCATTTACCACAAATCCACTGTTCATCGTTAGTTCTCTGGGCTTTGGCACGTTCCAGACAATTGAAAGGGCGAGCAACGTATGATCACTATGTGATTGTGCACTGATGTCTAATTTCTGTACTTGTCGAAAAAGTCTCTGATCAACATAGGTATAATCAATAGTGCTAGCACTATTATTGCGGAACCACATAGTTTGTGCTGGTATTTCGCCCACAACAGCCATATTAACCAGTTCTTCCAAGTAACTACTTCTTGAGTTTCGCGCTTAGAAATGCATCAGTCCAAATTCAAGTCTCTCAAGATGATGGTATGGAAGATATTGGCGGATATATTAATCAGCTCTAATAATCTGGTTAGTCCAATATAAAATGCTTCATCTACCCAAGTGATTGAATTTCTATATAACACTGCCAGTGTCTGCTCAGTTGGAGATGAATGTTGACCAGTTGGAGATGAATGTTTTCAGACGCCCAAGGTGTGATGGAGAGCCCCATTTGGAAATTGACGGCCACAAGAAGCCCCGAAGAGGTTCTACCTCTGGTTATCAGTGCTGGTAATAGACCAATATCATAGCCATCCCATATTGGAGGAATAGTTAACCATGTTTTTCTGCAGGGCCATTATGTGAAATTGGAAAGGCAGATTCCTAACAGAGGTTTGGAGATGTGTATGCCCTCTCGTATTCCAACTTGCAATATTTAAAAACTGTTGGCAGTCTGCCGTTAATGGTTAATTTCTCAGGGAAAATTGGGTTCCTGAAATACCTGTAGAACTTGCCTGTGCACTGTGATATATCTTGGGTTTAGGAATTGTGCCCTTAGACTGATATGGAAGACATTTTGGATCCTGTGCCAGCAGAAACCCCATCTCAAACAAAGATATTTTCGCCTGCCAAGTGGTATTTGCAACAACCCCTGACGGGATCCAAAGTCTGACAATTGAACGAGACACATCAGAGATGAACTCAGTCTGATCTACGTCTCTTGAAGTCACGTCTTGTAGCTCAGCCATATCTCTAAAGATGTTTAAAACACTGCTTCTATTGAGATCATATGCCGGGAAATTCTCTTCTCTACATTTTAAAATAAAGAAGAAGAACGATGAGTTCAACATCTGTGGATGTATCTGCGTATTGCTGGATGTACGTTCGCTACTCAACTGTTCATGCCTGACTTGCCTGTAATTGTATGCTGGGTATTCTGCACCATCTCTTCATTCGTATGTGGGTCTTGCTTGTTGTGTAGTGAGGGAACAGAATTGAACTCAGGGTGCATATCAATGGCACATTGAATATGTACTGGATGCGCCAAGGAGGTTTTTTGGTCATTCAAGCGAGGAAGACGTTCCAACAAGTAGGCATCTACCACTTGTTTTAATTGGGATATCGCCACTTGACTCTGCTCTTTATATAATAATGATGAGGGGGGTTCAGTAGGCTTAAAGGTACCGCCTTTCTCAGGAGTCACATTACTTGGGAGATCATAATGACCAGACTCTGCTTGTTCAATTGTCTCTACAAGAGTGTCTAAAGGCGAGTATTCAAGTATTTTCTTTTGTGGTATGACCTGTGGTAGGACAGACTCATTTACAAGTTCAATAAAGGGAAGTAAGTCCTTCTGTGGGGGTTTCACAACATCTACCACAGTTACCAAGGCTGGCGACTGAATATGTTCTGAGTGTGCCAATGGAGCAGAGCCTCCAATTGCTTTAAAAAAGGCATTAAGAGTACTTTTGACGCCTCTTCGGGCCGGCAAGTTCTTGGATTTTTTCAAAGAAGACAAATGTCTTTTAGTCTATTGTCATAGAGGTCTTTTACCCCTAGATCCTAGAACATGCCACCCTGTCAGAGCGTGATCATTAGCATCCAATTGACCAATAGGCAACCCTTCCGTTTCCCCTGCATGCAGACTGTTATTGTCTATTGATTCTTCAATTAGACGAATGATATCAATAAACAGTGGTAATTGCGCAATTACTTCAGGTATGACAATGCTGGAGGGGCAGATGTTTTTTAGGGGGGACACATCCCGAGTGGGTACTTGATCACTCTTGTTTCCACAAATGATAACTGAGTCTTCCAAATCTTGTCGTGTAAGGTGCAGATGATTTTCTGCCATGATCAACTGACTATGCCTTTGCGTCCAGAGTCCGACCACCTCCAATTGTATTGCTTGTTTGTTAAGTTTGTCATTCACAAGTTCAAATAGTTTATGTAAGTGCCAATTCTGCCATGTTAGAGTTCACAGCTGGGTATACATATACATATGGGGTATGGGGTAAACATATGCCGCAGCCACCAAGGAAAAGAGGGAACCCATGCATTTTAGAAAAGAAGACACCCATAGGAATTCTCAGAAGTGTGACTTGCGCAAATCACCTCAGGATGTTCTACCCACAAGCCCCGGCAAAGTCTAGAATTTAGGAAAAAATACACAGTTTTCCGACATTTCCCACCTGGAAACTACTGAAACACGCCGCCAACAACACATGTCCTACCTTCCCACATTCCTACAGGTGTCCGGATGAAAACAGTACCTCACATGTGTGGGTGCACCTACCAGGGCGCAAAGGGAAAAGGCTAAACCACTGCTATCCCCCAAAGGGTTTGGGGAGCCAACCTACAGATTTGGGCCTGGGGTGTTGTAGCCACCAAGGAAAACAGGGAACCCCATGTATTTCAGAAAAGAAGACACCCATGTGAATCCCCAAAGGTCTGACTTGCGTGAATTGCATCAGAATGTATTACCCACAATCCCCGGTAAAGTCAGAAATTTGGCAGAAAAAAACTCAATTTTCAGAAATTTCCCTCTGCCAACCCACCAAAATATACAGCCAACAACACATGTCCTACCTTCCTGTATTCCAACAGGTGTCCCAATGAAAACGGTACCTCACTTGTGTGCGTGCACCTACCTGGGTGCAAAGGGAAAAGGCAAAACCACTGCTATCCCCAATGGGTTTGGGGAGCCGACCTACAGATTTGGGGCTGGGGTGTCGCAGCCACCAAGGAAAACAGGGAACCCCATCCATTTCAGAAAAGAAGACACCCGTGGGAATCCACAGAGATGTGACTAATGCAAATTGCCCCAGAATCTTTTTCCCACAATTGCTGGCAAAGTCTGAAATTTGGCCAAAAAACCCACAATTTTCAGCCATTTCCCCCTGCCAACCCACTGAAAAACACTGCCAACAACACATGTCCTACCTTCTCGCATACCCACAGGTGTCTCAATGAAAACGGTACCTCACATGTGTGGGTGCACCTACCTGGGTGCAAAGGGAAAAGACAAAACCACTGCTATCCCCAATGGGTTTGGGGAGCCGACCTACAGATTTGGGGCTGGGATGTCGCAGCCACCAAGGAAAACAGGGAACCCCATCCATTTCAGAAAAGAAGACACCCGTGGGAATCCACAGAGATGTGACTAACGCTAATTGCCCCAGAATCTTTTTCCCACAATCCCTGGCAAAGTCTGAAATGTGGGCAACAAAAACACAATTTTCAGACATTTCCCTCTGCCAACCCACTGAAAAGCACTGCCAACAACACATGTCCTACCTTCCCGCATGCCCACAGGTGTCTCAATGAAAACGGTACCTCACATGTGTGGGTGTACCTACCTGGGTGCAAAGGGAAAAGGCAAAACCACTACTATCCCCCAAAGGGTTTGGGGAGCCAACCTACAGATTTGGGGCTGGGGTGTTGCGTAACCACCAAGGAAAACAGGGAACGCAATGCATTTCAGAAAAGAAGACACCCTTGGGAATCCACAGAAGTCTGACTTGTGCAAATCGCCCCAGAATGTATTACCCACAAGCCCCGGCAAAGTCCCACATTTAGGAAAAAACCCACAGTTTTCAGACATTTCCCACCTGGAAACTACTGATACACACTGCCAACAACACATGCCCCACCTTCCCATATTCCCACAGGTGCCAGAAGAAAACAGCACCTCACATGTGTGGGTGCACTTACCTGAGCGGAAAACAAAAGTGTCAACTGTCCACAAGTCCAACGCCAGTCCCAGGGTGCCCGGCGAGGGTCCCCGTCCATTCCCCGAGGGAAAGTCTGTAATGCTGCCTAGCCAGAGTTCCAGGATGGTCGGGGTGATGTCCCTGGCCTTTGGTGTTTGTTCCTCATATGGGTTTACCATCCAAAAGTCCAGTGGCGGATTCAGGTAGCCTCAGAGGGCTCCCCGTCCTTTCCCAGAGGGAGAAGGTGTATCACGCCCAGCCAGAGCTCAAGGTTGGTTGAGGTGATGTCCCAGGCCTTGGGCACCCGCCACTCATGTGGGTCGACCATCTCCAAGCCTAGCCTGGAGCTCTGGCGGGGCTGTGTTACAGCTTGTCCCTCCGGGAAAGGTCTGGGACTGTGAGTCGACCATTTCCAAGCTTAGCCTGGAGCTCTGGCTGGGCTGCGTTACAGCTTCTCCCTCCGGGAATGGTCGGGGACCCTGCCGGGGCTCCCTGAAACCACTGCCTGGCTTGGGGATTGTCGACCCACATGGAAGACAGGTACCAAAGGCCCGGGACATCACCCTCCGACCATCCTGGAGTTCTGGCTGGGATGAATTACAGAATTTACCTATGGGAGGGGAGGGGGACCCTGCCGGGGCTCCCTGGGACTGCCCCTGATCTTGGGGATGGTCAACCCACATGGGAGACAGCTGCCCAAGGCCAGGAACATTAGTCCTGACTTTCCTGGAGCTGTGGCTGGCCTGCGTTACAGCTTCTCACTCCGGGAAAGGTCCGGGACCCTGCCAGGTTTCCCTGGACCCGCTGGTAGGCTTGGGGATGGTCAAACCGCATGGGAGACAGCCGCCCACGGCCAGGAACATCACCCCCGACCATCCTGAAGTGCTGGCTGGGCTGCGTTACAGAATTTCCCTCAGGCGAGGGAAGGAGACCCTGCCGGTTCTCCCTGGAGCTGCCACTGTGCTTGGGGATGGTACACCCACATGGTAAGTGGATGTCCGAGGCCGGGGATATCACCCCCAACCATCCTGGAGTTCTGGATGGCCTGTGTTACAGCTTTTTTAAAACAAACACATTTTTATATCACCCCAACAATCACTTTAACACACACCATAAGTGATTAAAATAGTATTGTAGCTAAAATCACATGTCTACTGCTCTGTGATAAATCTTTGATTTTGAAAACTACATGCATACTTCATGATTTCCTTTCATGCACCTCACTACATTTCAATTTCTTTCCTAATAAACAACTTTCAATAATTATTCCCACCCATTTTCTACATGTACAGGACCACTTCATTGTTAACAAATATAGTAAAAAAGCAAAAAAAACAGAGCTCCATTATCAACATATTATCAAATCAAAATTTCAACAAGACAATGACAAACAACTGATTAATGCCAATCATATTTTATCACGGGTAACATGAACTCCGCAGTCTAAGTTCTGCAGTCAAAATGAGAAAAGTGTCCAAAAAAGTGGAGTTTCATACTTTCCAAAATCTAAACCAGAAAAAGAGGACTATATTGTCAGAAAACTAATAAAATGGCAGACATATTCACTGCAACCTATCACAATGAAGTACACATTAACAACATTAACACTACCCAATTAGAAACACCAAAACACATAGAAAAACCCTGCCGAGCATCAAAAGTAGCCGCGGATATTCAACACGGCTACAAAGCTTACTGGTAGCCGCAGGTACACATACATTTTTCTACAAGCCCCAAATCAAACTAAATTGGCCTTCAAACCTTTAAATCAAATAAGTGAACAACCAAGTACATGAAATAACACACACAAAGAAAATTATGTACTGTCATCCATATAAAAGTATGATTATTGCACTGAAAATTCATATTTAAAGACGCAACTTTAAATATACCTATGGTTCCAGCCACAACAAATAAAATGCAGAATAATATCGACGGACCTATGCACATGCCCCTCCTGGACGTTTGCTGATAACCGCGGCTAATCACAAAAACTAGACATTAAAATTGCATTCCCACTCCACCAAACTCCAAAAACTGTCCCCAACATGCCTACCAGGCCCCCTCCACTCCTCATAGTCCTCCTCCAATCCCCTAGTCTCTTGCAATCCCCCACTCAATTCATACAAGATGCTCGATCCCACCCAAAATTCTGGATAGCCGCAGTTACCACACGTCCACAAACACACAACGTGTCATTTGCCCGAGTTTAGCCACGGCTGCAGAGGAGGGGGGGTGGGTATCTACCCACGGACAGCAATGCTACACTCTGGGTGGCTGCTGTATAGTTGCAAATAATATTAACAGCACCATCAACCAATTCAAAACTACAACACACACACATCATACATACTCTGCTCATACAAACAACTGGAAATTCAAACTAGGAATAATTTTCCTGGAAACAGAGAAAGACTGCAGATATTAAGGCTGGTTTTAAAACTGTGTGGCTGATTGAGACAGTTGGCTGTTTTGGTTGCTAGCTTTTTGTGAGAAACTAAATATTAACATGGACCTAGGTTTGAGAGATTTTACAATTAAATGGTTTGGATTGCGGGAAATGCGTTGGTTCCAAGTCTTTCCAAAATTGTTAACTCTGAGAGGTAGAGGGCACCCAAAAGTCATACTAATTCATTGTGGAGGCAATGATTTAGGGAATGTATGAGGGGTGTCCCTTAATTTAATGATAAAACAATACATGGGAAAACTAATGGAACTATTTCCTCACACCATCTTTATCTTTTCCAATCTCACTCAAAGGCAAAAATGGAGATGGACCACCAGATATAATGGTCAAATTGAGAAATCCAGGATACATGTCAATAAAGCAGTTTCAGCATTCATGATAGACCACAACCAATTATGGATTTCGAACAACAACATACAGTTTAATATGGCCAATTTCCATAGACATGACAGAGTACACCTAACAGATGAAGGAAATACAGTGTTCCTTCATAAGATCAAAACAGTACTCCTGATGTGCTAATGTTCTACACTGAGTGTACCCCAAAACAGTCCTTTTAAGGACAACACATCATACATAAATACACTTATACAAGAAATAATAACAAAAAATCATTTTTCATTATATCCGCTGCTACAGTTCATTGACTTTTACCATAACCGCAGTTACAAAAACTCAGTTAAAATGGGAACTGACTTCAAGTTTTGTAGCACAATACAACTTAAATGATCAATACAGTACAGTAACTGAAAAATATGAAAGCATAGAAAAATACATAACAATAAACTAGATAGGCAAAGCGTGAGGTGCGTCACATTCTCTCGATGGGCCCGCCATGTTTGATCCGCGGACAGCACAGCGTGGAACTGAGCATAAATCCAATTTCAGAGAGTGTGTTGGTGTGTAGGAGTGGTTGTAGAGGCTCGAGGATTGAGAGATGGGTGAAATGCTGTATTTGTTTAGTTGGGAGAAGGCTGTGATGTGTTTGCGGTGAACGTGGTCACCGCGGTTGTCCCCGGACATACTGAACACTGGGCGCACTACTGGCTATTTTACTTTACTATGAAGTTGGTTTTTAGGTCGTTAGTAGAGCACTGGGTGAAGAGGGTATGTATTGAAGAGTTTGTGCATTGGTTGTAATTATTGCTTTAGAATGTTGATTTAAGTGTATAGGTTTTGAGGTGGTTGTTGGTATGTTTTTTGGGTTGTGGTCATTTGGAAGGTGTTGCTTGCATGGGTGTGTTATGCTGCAGTGGTTGTGGCCAGGACCTAGAGTCTTGGGTGCATGGCCGTAGGTCTTCAGCCATGCACCCAAGACTCTAGGCCCTGGCCACAACCACCGCAGCATAACAAACCCATGTTAGCAAATATTTTGACTGTGGAATGTTGGCTGCTTATGGGATATGTTTTCAAAAGTTTGTATACTGATTGGTCGTACTGTAATAGTGTTTATAGGATAGTGAGATGATGTGTATTAGTTTGTTGGATTGTGTTCAGAATGTTGGTATTGAATACTCTAGGCATTTTGGGTTGTATTTATTGGTTAGGTGTTCGTTTACATGGGTGTGTTATGTTGCAGTGTTTGTGAGTCTAATCATTATATACTTACTGTTTCCTTTGTTTAGGTTTTATGTAGAGTTTTGGCCAGGCAATGCAGTCAGTATTGTAGGGGTTGGCAACAAGCACTGCAGCATAAGATACCCATGGAAGGAAACATTTTGGATTTTGGTCTATGGTCAGGTGTTTGCTTCAATGGGTGTGTTATGCTGTGGTGTTTGTGAGTTCAATCATTATATACTTACTGTTTGACTTTTTGTGGTTGTATACAGTTTTTTCATGACATGGGTAATTGGAGCAGACCTTCTTTTTCAATCTCTGTGATAAAAGAAAAGATCACATGTTAGTGTAGGTAGTTTATAATGAGTTATTGCCTTGCATAGTAGAGATTTCTGTATTTTGCCGACCCTCATAGTTAGTACTTTAGAAGTACTATAGTTCAAACCAGTGTACTGTACAATTTGCTCAGTTCCTTTTTTATCATTAAATCATTGGGTCTGTGGGAAAAAATCCATTCTGGATAAAAATAAAAATCTACGTTATGGTGAAATATATTTCTTTGGTTGATTTCAATAGGAGGAATTGAATAGGTGTATGGTTTTTCATTTGGAAGTGGTGGTAGTATTGTTGCAATTAGATACCAGTTGTTGTATTCTAATTGTTTATCTCTTGTTCCATTTTAGTGGTATTCATTTATCTGTTTACTTGTTGCATAATCTTGGGGCAGTTAGATACCTGTTAGCATATTCTAACTGTTCATAGTTTTGAAGTTGAAGTTTTGTTGATGTTCATACACAGATTAGTTATTACATTTTGGTTTTAAGAATATTAAGTAAGCGTTTACAAGATTTGCTGGTAATCTCTGTTTTAGAGTAATGGTAGTATCATTATATTCGAACCATCCACAAATCTTTTTTATATATGCAGTGTAGTGACCTGCATTGGTTGTGGCTCCTGCGTGGTAGATTATACCTATTGTTGTGAAGTTTTTCTTACCAAGTGATACTTGTCCATGTGTGAATCCAGTCAGCTTGCAGTAGTTTTTGGTACCATCTGCATTGTAACGTACAAGCATTACTATTATGCATTTACTATGTGTCTGTATTTGTAAAGTGGAGCGATTATCTCAACTGCAGTTAGTACATAATCTGCCATGGTTTGCATTTTGTGCAAGTTGCTGAAATGGAACGGATTCACAGTTAGGTATGGATACATACACAAAGTGTTCATTAGGGACTTGTTCTTGTGCCACATGGCTGCAAAGAGTGCATGTATGTTTCCACAAGTATGAAATCTGGAAGATTTCCTTTATAGGTATGTTTCTGTTTTCCAGTACTTGTAGTAAGTACATCAGAAATTCTTGTGGATCTTCTTGTGTGTTTATAGTGAATTTGACCATTCCAGCACAGTAGTCCAATTCCTGCCTTATTCTAGAAACACTGTAAGTGTTGTCAGGATTGTTGGTTGCATTTCTGTGAAAGACTAACATTTGCAAACACAATTGGTCTGTCCTACGGAAGTGTGGGGCCGATTCATGGAACAAACGTGCGCCGAAAATTTACGCGCAAGCAGGCGCAAGCGGAAAAAAACAGGCGCACGCGCACGTGTGCGATTCATGGAAGTCCCTGCGCGTGTTCACCGCGGGATGTGCGCCAAACCCGTGCATGGCGCACAAGTCACTGCAACATCGCGAAAGGCGTGCGCGACGCGCACAGTGAAAGCGCACAACCTCAGCGCACACACCAGAAAGTGGGCGGGACATGGGGCGTAACGCGCGGAATGGGGAACAACACGCGAAAATAAGGGCGTAACTGGGGATGTACTGCAGGGAAGCAGACGGAACGCCCACACGCACTCGAACCACACGTATTCATGGAATCGAATAGGGCAAAGCCACGCACAGCCAAAGACACGCACAAGCTGAAACACGGCCGCCACACGAAGGCAGGCGGTAGAGTCCCAGCGCATCAAAAAAGTGGCATGCGGGAAGTTAAATACGCGATTGAGCGGGGTACGTGGATTTCAGGGGTGCGCGAGAAATTCTACACGTGATTGGCCTGGGTACGTGTATTACAGGGGTGCGCGAGAAAATCTACACGCGATTGGCCTGGCTACGTGGATTCCAGGGGTGCGCGAGAAATTCTACACGTGATTGGCCTGGGTACGTGTATTACAGGGGTGCGCGAGAAAATCTACACGCGATTGGCCTGGGTACGTGGATTTCAGGGGTGCGCGAGAAATGCTACACGCGATTGGCCTGGGTACATGTATTACAGGGGTGCGCGAGAAAATCTACACGCGATTGGCCTGGGTACGTGGATTTCAGGGGTGCGCGAGAAAATCTACACGCGATTGGCCTGGGTACGTGGATTTCAGGGGTGCGCGAGAAATGCTACACGCGATTGGCCTGGGTACATGTATTACAGGGGTGCGCGAGAAAATCTACACGCGATTGGCCTGGGTACGTGGATTTCAGGGGTGCGCGAGAAAATCTATACGTGATTGGCCTGGGTAAGTGTATTACAGGGGTGCGCGAGAAATCCTACACGCGATTGGGCCTGTGCGAGTGGGGCAGTGTATTACGTGGGTGTGCGGGAAGTTGAAGAGGTGAATTGCCAGTGTGGGTCCTCCCAGGTCTCCCCTCTACCCCCTCCACGACCTCTGCAGGCAGCCCAGACCACAGGGGACTACCCTGCACCCCTGTCATGTCCCGCAGGCAGCCCATCCACCATGGGCATGCCCCCCAGCCAAGCCACATGTCCCCTTGCACCCCCACCCCCCAGCACTGTGGGGCACCTGCCAGCAGGCCCCCAACCATGTCCCACTCATGTCCCCTTGCACCCCCACCCCCCAGCAGGCCCCCACTCATGTCCCCTTGCACCCCCACCCCCCAGCACTGTGGGGCACCTGCCAGCAGGCCCCCAACCATGTCCCACTCATGTCCCCTTGCACCCCCACCCCCAGCAGGCCCCCACTCATGTCCCCCTGCACCCCCACCCCCCAGCACTGTGGGGCACCTGCCAGCAGGCCCCCAACCATGTCCCCTTGCACCCCCACCCCCCTGCAGGCCCCCACTCATGTCCCCTTGCACCCCCACCCCCCAGCACTGTGGGGCACCTGCCAGCAGGCCCCCAACCATGTCCCACTCATGTCCCCTTGCACCCCCAGCAGGCCCCCACTCATGTCCCCTTGCACCCCCACCCTCCAGCACTGTGGGGCACCTGCCAGCAGGCCCCCAACCATGTCCCCTTGCACCCCCACCCCCCAGCAGGCCCCCACTCATGTCCCCCTGCACCCCCACCCCCCAGCACTGTGGGGCACCTGCCAGCAGGCCCCCAACCATGTCCCACTCATGTCCCCTTGCACCCCCACCCCCCAGCAGGCCCCCACTCATGTCCCCCTGCACCCCCACCCCCCAGCACTGTGGGGCACCTGCCAGCAGGCCCCCAACCATGTCCCACTCATGTCCACTTGCACCCCCACCCCCCTGCAGGCCCCCACTCACGTCCCCCTGCACCCCCACCCCCCTGCAGGCCCCCACTCATGTCCCCCTGCACCCCCATCCCCCAGCACTGTGGGGCACCTGCCAGCAGGCCCCCAACCATGTCCCACTCATGTCCCCTTGCACCCCCACCCCCCTGCAGGCCCCCACTCATGTCCCCCTGCACCCCCACCCCCCAGCACTGTGGGGCACCTGCCAGCAGGCCCCCAACCATGTCCCCTTGCACCCCCACCCCCCAGCAGGCCCCCACTCATGTCCCCCTGCACCCCCACCCCCCAGCACTGTGGGGCACCTGCCAGCAGACCCCCAACCATGTCCCACTCATGTCCCCTTGCACCCCCACCCCCCTGCAGGCCCCCACTCATGTCCCCTTGAACCCCCACCCCCCAGCACTGTGGGGCACCTGCCAGCAGGCCCCCAACCATGTCCCACTCATGTCCCCTTGCACCCCCACCCCCCAGCAGGCCCCCACTCATGTCCCCTTGCACCCCCACCCCCCAGCACTGTGGGGCACCTGCCAGCAGGCCCCCAACCATGTCCCACTCATGTCCCCTTGCACCCCCACCCCCCAGCAGGCCCCCACTCATGTCCCCTTGCACCCCCACCCCCCAGCACTGTGGGGCACCTGCCAGCAGGCCCCCAACCATGTCCCCTTGCACCCCCACCCCCCAGCAGGCCCCCACTCATGTCCCCCTGCCCCCAGGTCCTGACGAAACGCAATCATGGCAGTAATGGGCAGCATACCCAGCACAAACACCCAGCCAAGGATTGCATCCACCCACATAGTAGATGCAATTACATGATACAACCCCAATGGCAAGTATGTAAATGAACACATGTCCCTCACACACACATACACAATGGGTGCAAGTGAATGTCAAAACCCATATCATGACATGCATGAAACCAATGAGAAAATACCACAAATGTAAGTAATAAATATATGTATTAAAGATGAAAATGAAGTAAAGAAATAAAACACACAACAATGGGGATGACAAAACAAATGGTCCATGTCCGAGAACTAATAGAAAAAATCAAAAAACAAAGGAATCCAAAAACTAATGTAGTCCAAAGCAAAATAATGGGGGGAAAAATAAGGAAAAACCATTGCCTCATGGTGAACACAAATATAAATCCAACAAATTTCTTCCAAACATCAAACTATGTACAAGAATATCCCAGGGTCCATGAGCCCAACACCATAAATTAAACCTACTACTACTAACTAATAATAAAAATATAAACAGAAAAGTGGCCATTGTCCGAGCGGTCCAAAAAAAACGTAAAAAATAAAGGAAACCTAACACTAACTAACTAAAGAACTATATACAATGGCAGCGGGCAAGTCCTGCGGCTCACTCTGTGATGTTGCCGGCCAGGGCATCCTCGAACTCCATGTCGATGTCCCGGAGGCGGGACTCTGTCCTGGCCCCGAGGTCTCGCAGGGACAACCCCGTGTCCACCTCAAACTCCCTGCGAGCTTCCTCGAGGCACTCAGCCCGCCTCAACGCCCGACGCATGGAGAACTCCGCCCTGACCATGGTGAGCCGCTCCTCTTCCGCCCGCTGCCGCTCCGCACCTATCCGCTGGACCAACTGTTCCCACACGGAAGACACTGCCATCCCAGGGTTCTCCTGCCCTCCGGCCGATGCCTGCCCCTCTGATCTTGATGGCCCCGAGCCATGATGCCTCCCACGTCGAGCCTGCTGCTGCCTCCGACGCCACTGCCTCTGCCAGCACGACGGCATCCAGGCTGATGGAATCCACCGATGCCGTCGTGCACGTGCCCTGCCAGATGATGCCGGCACATCCTCCATCTGCAGGGGGACAGTTGCTGGTGTGTCCACCCCTGCTGGACCTTCGACTCCCGACTGTGGCAGGGATGGGGTCCCCACTGAGCTGGCTGCGTTGGTCGGGGCAGGTCCACAGGGGGCCCTGGTGGCATCTGGGCCGGAAGACGGCATGGAGCACGACTGGCGCATAGCCTCCACAGAGGAGGAGAGGGTCGCCAGAAGGCCACACACATGTAGGAAACCCCCGACCATGGCGGCTCCCAAATGGTTCACGTACGCACGGTGCTCTTCGTGATGATGTGCATGCTCCTCCCGGGAAGCATGCACCTCATCACGAATGCCAGCCGTGCGCAACGCGACACCAATCAGGACCCTCTCCACACGGCCCGGGGTCCCCTCGTCCGCAGGTAGAGGAGTGTCAGATGACATGGACATCTCCCCTACCTGCGGACGGGCCTGGGATGGGGCATCCCTGCTGGTGCATGGTGGTGCAGTCACAGTGTCAGGGACAGTGACATGCACAGGCACCTCCACGGCGACCTGTGCTGCCTCCTGCCCCTGGCCCTGGACTGCACCACTTGCACCAGCGGGGATGCCCCCACCAGGCCCCATGTGTGGCTCAGTAGCGGCCTCCTCCCCCTCTGTGGAAACCACCAACCTGGATGTCTCCACGCCGTCTTCCGCCGGTGCAAGCCCCTGTGGGGGCTCACCCACCCCTTCCGCTGCAGCCGTGGTGGCATCCCCGCCACTCTGCTCCACAGCGCCTTCTCCGCCCTCTTCTTCACTTGCCACTGTGTAGAGGGAGACATAGAACACAAGCATCAGGGTACTGTACAATGGTCCCCTAGACAGGAAGCAACAGCAGATGAGTGGCACTGTCATACATCACTTCCATCATGTCCCTCCACAACACATGGGTCAGTGCAGGCAAAACACATACAGTAACAGGCATGGCGCATGCCATGGACATTGGCATACATGACCAAGGGACTCATGATTCATACAATGTTGGTTTTAAACTCACATGCATCATCGGTCTTGCCATCACATGCACACACCTCACCGTAGTTCCATCCATCTGGCCTCGTACACCACAGACGCAGTGGATACAAGGATGACTAGGCTGCATCAGTGAATCTGAACATTGTCACAGACATGTGTCATGCATCCATGGCAGTTACAAGTCACAGACACGCAGTTCAGACACACACACATGGGCACCATACGTGTACATGGGACCAGCACCCATCCCTCACCCCCACCCATGTCCAGGAATAGAGACTGCCATGCTTCCATGTGTCCATTCCGCACAGAGCCCCCCATGTTCCAATAGAACACATGCACCAACCATGTGGTTCACACATCACTGTACTCACATGCCTGACCATGATGTCCCTGCACACACACATACGTACATGGCCTATGTCACACATACAGGCAGGTATCAGACAACCAGCACACTGCAACATGCCCTGTCTCACACAGTAATGCTTGGCCACTTACCGGCCAACTCCAGATGGGTCTGCCTCCGAAGGATCTGGGCGTGGAGCGCTGGGTCTACGCGTTCCAGGACCCTCATCTGGATGTCACTCAGGCGTGCCCGGCCCCCCTCCGCGAGGCGCCGGGCCTTATTGAGGGTCCTGGACCTCAAGTCCTCCCAGGGCTTCTTGATGTGCTTGATGTCGCGGGTTGCCACCCCCTCCGCGTTGATGGCAACCACTACATCGTCCCAGATCCTCTCCCGTCCTTCCTTGTTGGCGCGTGGTCTTCCGAAGAGGGCATCATAATGCCCCAGGACATGCTCCACCAGGACCCCAACCTCCTTCTCACTGAAGCTGGTGGCCCTCTGCCTCTCTGGCTGGGGGTCGCCACTGGTCTCAGATGGTGCTTGCCCCGACATGGCGACCCCCGAGGCAGGCGTGGGTGGGCAACTGGGTCCTGGGGCTGGGCTGTGGAGCGATGGTATCCCAGTCGGGAGTCTACTGTTCCAGCAGGGGTCGACACAGCAACTGGACCCCTGCAGATGGCTGATGTGCAGGCACCAAATGGCAGGGCACGGTGGCAGCAGGCAGGCAGGCAGGCAGCAGCAGATGGCACGTGGGAGGCTGCTCGGGGCACTGGGGGGCAGTGATTCGGCCTTCTGGGCAGGAGCGTGGTCTTCCGTGTGTATTCGCGTGGCCAGCTTGATACGGAGTGATTTGGCACGTGAAAAATCTGCACGTCAGCGTGTAATTCGAGGAAAGGCCCGTAGCGCGTAAGCGCATCTGCACGCATACGCATTTTCATTGGACCAAAGGCCCTCAGCGCGTGAGCGCGTCTGTGACGTGTCGTGCAAGGGTGTATCCCTCATTGCACGTGATGACAGAACACACGTGGATTTCAACCAATCGCGTGTGAAAGTTCACGCCACCCCGGAACACACGTACCCAGGCTAATCGCGTGTGGAACTACCCGCACACCTGGAAAAACACGTACCCAGGCTAATCGCGTGTGGAAAACTGCACGTCCGCGTGTAATGCGCGTAATCGCGCGTGAAAAACTGCACGTCCGCGTGTAATGCGCGTAATCGCGCATGAAAAACTGCACGTCCGCATGTGACGTGACGCGCGCGTGCGTTTCCCTCAGCACGGGTTAAAGGTGAGCGGGCCCAGCAGTTCGCTGTACGTGCCTTCCGTGGAGACCGACGTGTGTTGCTGCTTCCAGTTGTTTCGCGCGCCATCTACTTCACTGCTCTCAAGGACGTATCTCTTCTTTTGGCGGGGGTATTGGCTACGCGTGTTTTTCTGCATCGCGCTAGTCAGACGGTGAGTCGCAAACGCTCCTTTTCCCACTGCGGGTGCCCCTGTGTATTGCACCCATTTTCGATGTCATCGTAGCCTGCGTGTCCCACGCGTACGCGTTATTCGTGTTACTGGGTGCCACCGCGTACTGCGGGAGGTCAAATCCACGCACGTAGGCTGCAGGGTTGCGTGCACAGTTTTACTGCAGTTTTGGTGTGCCTGAGCGTTGCATGACCTGTCAGCACATCACCGGGGTCACATACAGCCTTGCAGGTGCAGGGGGGCTGTTAACATCTTGCTTCCCACCCCTTCACCCCAATTGCCCAGGACAATTGTGGTGTACACCTCCCATTGGCACCACTCCATCTGTGCCAGCATTATTACATCTGTGCCATGGTTGGGAGGCCACCAAAGGTGAGGGGCGCCTCAGCTGGGCGTACTCCTCGTGGCGGGCGTGGTCGGGGACGTGGCCGTGGTGACCAGGGAGTAGGGGGACTCCAGGGTGTCCAGGGCAGCCACAGAGGGGGAAGAGGCAGGGGTGCGCCACTTGAGCACAATGTTGTGCCATGTGTTGGTGCAGCCATGCCACCACCCCCTGTGGTTCCGGGGGATGCAGCTCCTGCATCTGGCACTGGCACCCGTATGACCCAGCAGTCCGTTCCATCGACTGCCACGGGCCCAAGGGTAGCGGTAGCTGCAGGTGCAGCTGTGGACACCGCCACCCAGGCTCAGGGTCTGCCAGCGCAGGCTGCGTTGGCACTTGAAGAGCCCTTGGTAGATCTCCAACAGGCCAGGGGGGAAACCATAGGGGCACGCCGGGCTGCTCAGACCAAGACACGTGTCCCTGGGGCAGTCATGTCATCTGCTGCCCCGAACAGCCGGGTGTTGGCAAGTGCAGGGGCAGATGCACCCAACAGCACCCCGGTTGTGAGTCTGCCAACCAGGACCGTTGCGGTCAATGACCCTGCCACAGCTGATGTTGCTGCGCAGGGTCCATTAGTGGGCACCCAGCTGCCACTGACACAAGTCAGGCCTTTGGTCATCCCTCCACCTGCCACTCCCTCGGCTCAATCCACCGAACCCACTGGCCATACTGGTCAGGGCGGCATTAGCCAGCCAGGGTCTGCGCCACAGTCCAAGAGGAGGAAGGTTGCACCTGCAGCACAGGCTGGGACCCCACAAACAGCCACGACCTCCTGCACGTCGAGGAAGAAGCCTTTCTGTAAGCAGGAACTGGACTTCCTCGTGGACTACGTGCGGGGACACAGCCGTGACATGCTAGTGGGTGCCAATAGTCAGACTACGGCTGCCCAACGTGACACCCACTGGAAGCATGTTGCGGAACATGTCAGTTCATTCGGCCATGAGGTGCGCACGGCGCAGGAGTGCAAAAAGCGCTGGAATGACATCAAGCGCAGCACTAAGGCTAAGCGTGCCTCAAATTACAACTTGACCCTGGTGACTGGCGGTGGGCCTGCACCAGAGGAGGAAGAACTCACTCCGCATGAGGCTCTCGTTGCGGAGTTCATACCACCAGAATTGGTCGAAGGTGTGGGAGAGATGCTGGACTTTGATGCCCAGTCCAGTGAGTGTTGATGCGTAGTTGTTGAGGACGTGTGTGTTTCACTTGTGGGATGTGTTGTGCATGATTGCTGCTACATGTGACGTGTACATGGTTCTGATGTGTAAGTAATGCAATGCTACCGTCATGCATGTCTCCTCTGCCTGCATGCGGGACTCCATGTGGGCATGCTCCCTTGCCCCTCCTCCGCCACTCTGCACCCCAGTTCCACCTTTGCACTGGTCTGCTACATTCTTGCCAATGTGTAGTTTCTTGTTCATGTGTCCTGTGTAGATGCTAACTTCCAGCTTAGAAACTGCCAGACATATGCCGTGTGGTACAGCCTTAGTACTCAATGCAGGGTATCCCACTTGTACTGTGCATGGGTCAGATGTCCCGCAGGGACATGAGTGCCCATTCATGCTCCATGTGCATTGCACGCATGCCCCTATGTGTCCTTGACTGGATGATCACTGTAATATGAGTCCTTGGTTACATACATTGCCTGCCATATTATCGGCCTCCCCATGTCAACTGTGGCTCAGTCCTGCGTTGCACACATGTTTAGGCAATGACAATCTGTGTGGCTCACAGGCCTCAGCCTGTTCAATGGCCAATGACTCTGTCCAACTCTTGTCGTGTCTTCTTCACACGTGGCTGGCCTCCGGATCTTCCATCATGTGTCCTGCCCACTGTCCCAGCATCATTAGCAGTGTTGTAATTTGATTCACATTAAGCTGTTGATGCCAGTCAACACTGCTTGTCAATACACAGGTGTATGGGCAGCCTTTTGATACCATGCTAGGCATCCCTGCTTTGGTACTGGGGTGGAGGGGTGCTTGGCTGCTAGACATGGTACACATTGAATACACAATGCACGTGATGTCTGAATTTGACATTGCACTGCCTTCACATTTCCTGGCACACACCATGGAGTGCTTGTACATGTAGGTAGTGAGTGGCGTACACATTTTCAGCACTGCATAGACCCACTTCCATGCAAACTGCCACCTTTCAACAGGTCTGATCACAGTGGCTATTCAAAGTAGACCCAGCATGCATGCCAGGTCATATGTTGTGTGTCACATGTCTGCCGGATGCCTTTGCTGTCGGTGTGTGTGTGTGTTGTGTGCTTCTGACATGTGTAGTGACCTTTTCCTCTCTATTTTTCAGGTGATGACGCAATGGATGCAGAGGATGGTGTTGTCATGCCAGACACAGGGTTGGTAAGACCACATCAACCCGGCACTAGTGTGGGTCGTGGGGTGGTAGGCCACGAAAACCCCCAAGTGCTGCAGTCCATCCTGTCTCTGGCTGCCTATGAGTCCAGCCTTGATGACGACTCTGACGTCCATGTTGAGTTGGATGAGCATCAAGTCCATGTGTCAGGGTTGAGTGATTCTGATGTGGACACTCCTCTGTCTGCGACACCTGCACTGAGGGATCAGACAGTCTTGGTTCCTCCGCCCGTGGTGGATCGGGACGCAGGGTCACCCTCCACACCAGTCACTGATGTGCCTGGGACATCACGTCGACGGGGGCATGTAGTCGTGCAGCCGCAGGCGGTGCCAACACAGCGAGGACCTCCGGTCCTTGGGTCCCACAGGGGTCAAGCCCGGCAACGCGGTCGCCGCGCGCAACCGCTGTATACTGAGTGGGAGCAAGACATGACTGCCAATTCCGAACGGCAGGGGGCAGCAATGGAGAACATCGCTGACAGCATGGAGCGTGTGGCCCGATCTGTGCTCCCCCCTGCTAGGCAGGTGCTTCTCCAGCAGCAGGCGGCACGGTCCACGGCCTGCTCGCTCAGGCTGGGCATGGCGGCCTCAGACAGGGCACGTCAGGCTGAAATGTCGTCTCTGCGTCAAGCAATTGCTGCTCACGCAGAGGCGCACATGGATGCCCTGAGGGAGGAGTATGCCTCCCTCAGATCCACTCTGGGTGTCCTTATGATGTCCCAGAGGCAGCAGGCAGAGGAGAGGTTTGCACAGCTTGAGCGCACCATCTCGGCTGAGCTACAGGCTTGCCGGGAGGTGCAGCGGTTGTCCAGCCAGGCCTTGCAGGAGGAACTCCGTGTTACACGTGCTACCTTGCAAGAGGAAGCACGTGTATCACGTGAGGTTCTGCATGCAGACCTATGTAACATCGCCACACAGAACCAGGCTCACCTGTCCGGCAGACTTGCTGCCGACGAGGGGCAAGCTGCGGCTAGGCGTGGCCAGGCTACTGTGCCACGTCCTCCTTTCCAGGATGAGCCAGACTCGGACGACCATCTATCTCCCACATAGGTCGTGCTGTGCAGGCGTTGAGCCCATGGAGGTATTAATTTTTGGCTCAGCATCATCGCATGTGGATGTTGAGCAGCACCCTGTACCTCCCCCCTCCTGGGTGCCTCCCCTCCCCCCCGGGTCGTATGTGGCCATTTTTGATTTTTCTTTTAGTTTAGTTAGTTAAGTTTCTGTTTGATAGTTAGTTTAAATAGGTAATGTAGGTTTTCCATAGTTAGTGTAATTAGTTAATAGTTGAGTTAGTTTAAAATTTGTAGTCTATTGTGCTTTCATGTGACAGTGCGGTGCCTTGTGGTTTTTGAAGGCATCCACTGTCTGTTCCAGCTGGGCCCTTCATGGTTGTCTTGTGTATGTGTTTGCTGCTTGGGTTCCTTGACTCACATATGCCACTCCTGCCTCCCTTATCCATGGGCTCGCAAGGATGGTTCGGTGTTACAGAATTTTACACAAGGGCTTTGGACTGTCATATCTGTGGCATGTCTGGTGCTTTGTGACTTGTGTTGACACCCCTAGTGGGGATGATTTAGGTGTAATTGTCCACTGTTCAGCTTTTGCTAGATGGGGTGTGTCATGATTAATGTGGACATTGATTGCTATGCATTGTGTATTATGTCTCATATCTTTCCTGTACACGTGCCTGTTGCAATTCATGCTGTAGATAGTGTTCCACACTTTGGAAGTCAAAGACGGACTGATGGTGTGATTTGTGATGTGACTCTCTGACATGGTCAAGTAATGAGATGCCTGATGAGACACACACAGATCACTTTGATGCATTAATCATTTGTTTCATGCACTTTCTGCAGGGGGATGAGGCACCAGAGCACCTTTGCCAGCAGACATGGCCCATTGGACGACGGAATTCCTGACCCGTTTGTTGGTGCCCACATGCACATGTGTGCACGAGCAGAGCCACAGTGATTGCAGACCCACATCCTAGAACTGCTGACATGTTCCAAGGAACTCCAGGCAAGGTGAGCATCACAGGGGGGCCACGACACAGCAAAGCTTGCACCAGGCGAGTTGCACATGCAGGCTTAGTCACAGCACTGAGGGTGAGCTTAGATGAATATTGGTGTTGAAGCACACAATGCAGCTCAGATGTGTTTGTGGACTGATGGCTGTTGATAGTAGGGTTGTCTGGGACACATGCAGGGGCAGTGGCACATACCCTGCGGTACACCAAGGTTCATTGAGGCACTTGTATCAACCATGTAGCCTTCCGAGACATGGAAAGGGGCAGCTCACAGGGACATACAGCAAGGGACATACTTGGGTGCAGTGCATGTCTATTCCACGTACTTCATGATAAATGCACTGCCAACTTTGTTTTGGTCATGGTGGTACGCAACTTGCTCTGTAGTCATGGCTTGCCATATGGGTCTGTCTGCTTACCAAGGGAACATTGCATGTTGTGTGAATTGTGACACATTGGTGTTCCATTTGCCACGCACCCACCAGCGCCTGACTTACTGCATTGACTGTGTATGACCTGTCACAGGGGTGATGTTATATATGGGTACGAAGCATTGAGTACTGATTGTCTGTTTGTAGAGTAGTTTGTTGCTATGGGGCATGTTTTGTGTTGTGTTTTCGTGTAATTGGCACATACAGGTTGTTGACTGTGTCTCTCTTTGCAGCATTGCAGTGCTCCTGTAACCGGCCCTGAGAGTGCGCAGGCAGGAGGCCAGCACTCAAAACCAGAGCTAAGTGTCTTGTTGTTTTCCTTACAAACTGCCCTGCATAGGCTTGCTGGGGAGTGTACTGATGCACGGATGTATGTGTGGTCCTATTTGGTATGTTTTTTTCCCTAATCACCCGTGATCCTATGCAATTATGAAACCTGTACCCTCTACCCGGTGTTCCTGCTTCCCGTGCCTATCCAAGCAACGTTCCCTGACCCTCTTTCCCCACTGGGGTTGCGGATGCCTGTGTAAGCCCCGAACTTGCAGGCGCCAAAACCCTAGAGGGGGTGGTTGGTTCGTACCACTCCTGAGCCTGGACTACAGAAGGCCATGACAATGATGTCCAAGTTTGTTTGGATTGTGTATGTGTTCATGCAGGTTGTACATTTTCGTGCATTCCCTAGTTTCATGTGTCATTCCTCCTCCCCTCACCTGCCACTCATTCCAGTCATCCAGTGTGTCTACACCTGTCCCGACTGCATATCCCTGAACCTCATTCCCCACCATGATCTCAGGGGCCTGTGTGAGTTTGACCTTGCAGGCACCCGGGACATGGTGTGGGTGGTTGTTTCATGAGACTCCCGCGCCTGTACAGGGGACCTGTGACAGTACACATCCATTCATGGTGCATCATCCTATGTCATGTACCACACATGTCTCACATCCTGTTGTGACATTGTTCTGCTGTGCTACCTTGGTTGTTGCATCATTGTGGTAATACTTGGCGTTTGTGAGGTACTGCTACGTCAAGTCATCTACTGGAGGGTGTTTGGGTTCGTTTTCATGCCTTGGATTTTGTGATTTTGGAAATGAGTGTGGATTCTGAGGGTTCAGGCATCTTTTTACACACAAGGTGGGAGATGGACACGAAGGGTAAAGGTGATCCTGTGGCCAGGTGGAAATGAGGGTTGGAGGCTCCATGACCCAGGTGCAGTTGTTCAGCGGGTCATGGTCATTTGCGCGGGAGGGGGCGGTTATTGTTGATAGTTGCATTGCCCTGCAGTGTGATGGGAACTCTGACATTGTAATGTTGTTGTCCTATGTACATGTTGTGTTCTGCTGATCAATGCCTGTTCATGTGTTGTGTTTTCCTTTCAGGTGCGAGGGGATAGTTGTGGTTTGACATGCTGGGGTGTACACATGGTGGATGTTCACATGTGATGTGTAGGGAACACTGATGGTCACTTGAGTGCACATGCATATGTGGAGTGCATGTCCCTGCAGAACCACACACTTGCACTCGGATGCACTCCATGTACTCCCACCCTTGCATATCCACGTGTACACTGTTTGCCTTCTGGTGCCCACTGTGTCCCGGCAGCACATGTTCTGTGACCGATTATGGTTCCAGTACATGCCAAATTTGATGTTTGATGTAGTCTGTCACTTAGATGTGATGCTCAGGGTGTGCATCACACGCAATGGCTGTTCACTGTGCTGTGCGCTGAGCAGTGTGATGCAGGAGTGGGACACTGCACACATGAGCTGCAGTGTTGATTTTGCAATGCATAATGTGCATATAGACAGGCATTCATTGTGATGTTACGTCTACGACTGTTGCAATGCATTTGGAAACGACTTATTTTGGGTGGGACATTTTGTTGGTCTGTCATTTCATCTGATTCCGGGTCAGGCATCATTGTCCGATGCCACTGTACATTTAGGACATGGCAATGTGTACCTTATTGTTACTGCGTCAGTGTATGGGTATTGCTTGCCATGTCATGTTGATGTTTGGGAGGGTTTGAGTGACATGACAGTGATGGCCATGGCCTGTTTTGCAGGTGTGTGTGATGCACACCTTGCATGTCCAGGTCATCCGCTTCTCAGAGCAACTAGCTGGGGGTAGGTTTCTCTCCGCAGCAGGGCCCTCCCCCTGGAACAGACTTCCTGCCTGACTTGAACTTGAGGGGAACCATCTCCAGTTCTGGAAGCACCTCAAGACCTTCCTCTTTGCTTCTGCTTACTCTCTGCCTCTCCCTTGCAGAATTCTTCACTGGAACTGCACAGGAGCTGCTACTGGGACACTCTCACCAACCTCGGTCCCTGGCCCAGCCACTGTCCACTTGCACTGCCACCCTGGCAACCCCTGCACTGCAGTACTGTCTCTCTATCCCTACAGCCCTCCCTTCCCAGCACTTGTCTGCACTTATCTTTGCAGTTGCCACCAGGCGACCTATGTATTATTCTTTTGGCCTACTTCCCCTGTACTGGACTCCCCCCCACCCTTCCCCTTGCACTTTTCCCTTCCCCCTACCCCTGCACTTGCACAATCTCAATGACACCTGGCCTAGTAGTACCGTTCTCTGTGTTCCCTTGTTCCCCCCCCCTGCCTCATTGCGCCTTGGAATACTTGTGTATGGCCCATGTCATGTCACATGTCATATGTGTGCATTTTGGTTGCACAGGATAGCTTGTGTTTAAGTAGCTAGGGATGCAGACGATGTGGCACTTCCATGGCAACTATCTCAGGGTGGTAGGGTTGTGACAGTTGACTGTCACTTTGTCATCATCGATTGTCACCTGGTATGTGCCAGGCCTGTGTGCACTCCGCAGGGGTGGGAGTTTAGGTGAAAAATGTGGCCACAAGCTGGGTCCGGGCTTCCTCGCCACGTGCCCTGTCCCCTCCCATGGGCAGCGCCTGTGCCTGTGGTTGGGGATGTGGGGGCACCACCATGTCCACCGGGACGCCCTGCCGTGTTGCAACATTGTGCAGGACACATGCTGCCACAATGATCCTGCACACTACTGGTGGTGCATAGAGTAGTTGCCCACCAGAGCGGTCAAGGGAGCGGAAACGTGACTTGAGCACTCCGAATGTGCGCTCCACTATGCCCCTGGTTGCAATATGGGCGGCGTTGTATCTTACCTGGGGTGGTGTGGTGGGGTTCCGGATTGGCGTCATCATGTGGTTGCTCAGAGGGTAGGCACTGTCCCCTGGGGAGGTGATAATAATTGAGATTATTAGGGTTGGGATATTTGTCTGTGTGTGACTTGCATGCATGTGCAAGGGCATTTGTACTGACCTAGGAGCCATGTGTCGCCATGCTGCCCAGCTTCCAGGGCCCGGCTCAGGGCGGACATTCTGTATATGAAACTGTCATGGGTGGAGCCAGGGTAGTTTGCATAGACAGAGGTGATGATTCCCTTTGCATCGCATACCACCTGTACATTGATGGAATGCCAGTGCTTGCGGTTTCGGTAGATGAGCTCAGTGGCCCTAGGTGGACGTAGGGCCACATGGGTGCAATCTATGGCACTGAGCACTTTGGGGAAGTGTGCCACCCTGAAAAAATCCAGGACAACGGCCTGCCTTTCTGCGGGTGTTCTGGGCATGTATATGTGCCTGCGGACTGAGGGGCGCGCTGTCATGATTGCCAGTACCTGGTGTAGGCAGCGTGACTGCGTGGCCTGTGAGACGCCCCCACTATGGCAGTGGTCCGCTGAAACGACCCAGTGGCCAAAAAATGCAAGACATTGAGCAGCTTCTCCAAGGGGCTCAAAGCTTGGGAGCAAAGGGTGGGGGATGTGAGGTCATCTTCCCACTCCCTGACCAGGTCTAGGATGATATGGGGTGGAAACCTATACCTGCCGTAGACCTGGTCGTCAGGCATCCCAAAAAGGCTTGTCCGTGGTGCAAAAATGCGTGCCCTGGCTATTCTCCTCCTCCTGCGGTGTCCCACAATCAGTGCAGCAACAAATGGGGCATTCATCGTCGCTGTATATACGCGTTTGTTGTTTGCGCGCACTTTTATGCTGTGCGCGGGCGCGGGACGCCTCCGTGTGGGCGGACTCGTTGGTTTCCCGTATTCGGGTGTCATCGCGTGTGATCGGAGGGGAGCGAGCGTACACGCGATTGGCCTGGGTACGTGTGTTTTGGGGTGCGCGGGTAGTTCCACACGCCATTGGCCTGGGTACGTGTGTTTTGGGGTGCGCGGGTAGTTCCACACGCCATTGGCCTGGGTACGTGTGTTTCGGGGTGCGCGGATAGTTCCACACGCCATTGGCCTGGGTACGTGTGTTTCGGGGTGCGCGGGTAGTTCCACACGCCATTGGCCTGGGTACGTGACGCCATTGGCCTGGGTACGTGTGTTCCGGGGTGCCGTGAACTTTCACACGCGATTGGTGGAAATCCACGTGTGTTCTGTCATCACGTGCAATGAGGGATACTCCCTCGCACGTCACGTCACAGACGCGCTCACGCGCTGAGGGCCTTTGGTCCAATGAAAATGCGTATGCGTGCAGACGCGCTTACGCGCTAAGGGCCTTTCCTCGAATTACACGCTGACGTGCAGAATTTTCACGTGCCAAATCACTCCGTATCAAGCTGGCCACGCGTAAGCACACGGAAGACCACGCTCCTGCCCAGAAGGCCGAACTACTGCCCCCCAGAGCCCCGAGCACGCTCCCACCTGCCATCTGCTGCTGCCTGACTGCCTGCTGCCCACGTGCCCTGCCATTTGCTGCCTGCACATCAGCCAGGGGTGCTGTTGGTGTGACCACCCCTGCTGGAACCAAAGACTCCCAACTGGGATTCCATCGCTCCACAGCCCAGCCCCAGGACCCAGTTGCCCACCCACTCCTGCCTCTGGGGTTGTCATGTCGGGGCAAACTCATCTGTGACCACTGACAACCCCCGGCCAGAGAGGCAGAGGGGCACCAGCTTCAGTGCCACCGAAGTTGGTGTCCTGGTGGAGCAAGTCCTGGGGCAGTATGATGCCCTCTTCGGAAGTTCCCGCGCCGACAAGGAAGGACGGACTCGGATCTGGACTGACATCGTGACTGCCATCAACGCGGAGGGGGTGGCAGTCCGCGACTTCCAACATGTCAAGAAGCGCTGGGAGGACTTCAGGTCCAGGACCCTGAACAAGGCCCGGCGCCTCTTGAAGGCAGCGGATGCCAAGGGGCGCCGGGGCCACTTGTCGGAGGAACAGATGAGGGTCCTGGAACACATATCCCCAGCGCTCCACGTCCAGGTCCTTGAGAGGCAGACCCGTCTGGAGTCGAGCGGTGAGTGTACATGCATCCTGATTGTGAGCAGTGCGTGTGGTGATTGTTCAGTAGTGTGCAGGTTGCACATCTGTTTGTATGGGGTCGAGTATGGGTGCGGGTGTACAGGTCCGTGGGGCTGACACATGCGAGGGCTGTAATGTGTGAGACATGGATGGTGCCTGTGTGTGTGGGCTTGCATGCCAAATGCAGTTGTGTGGGCACACAAGTTTGTATGAATGTGTATGTGAGTAGACATGTCCGTGATGTCACGCATGTATGTTGTTTTCAGCTGCATGTATCAGCGCTGTGTACATGTGCATGTGTGTGTATTTGACAAGGGTGCAACAGTGATGCAACATGGATGCATGTGACAGCGGTATGTGGAAGCCTGATGGGCAGATGTGACATGGATGCCCGTCTGAACACTGCGACACTTGCCAGAGGTGTACACATGCATGCAAGTGTGGTGGTGTGTGTACATGTGTGGTGCACTTCCTGTGTTGCATGTGATGTCTGGCTCACCTTTGGCTGCTCATGCTGTTGTATGTGTATGGATGGTGTTGGCAGTTGCGATATGGCTGTGGTATGGCTCGTGTGTGCGAGTTGTAATGACATGTGTGTTGGGGATCGTGATGACATGTCTGAGGTTTGCCAATGCCACTCATGTACAACTGTCATGTGTGTATGTGTCCATTGTACATTGCCCTGATGCGTGTGTTTTGTTTCTCCCTGTCTGCAGCGTCAACTGATGAAGAGGGCGGAGAAGGTGCTGTGGAGCACAGCAGCGGGGATCCCACCGCCAGCCGGAGACGCAAGGCCCGGCTCCCCTCCCATGTTGTCATCTCGTCGGGGAGTGAGGAGTCCGGTGCCGCGTCCCAGGCCGCAGCTGCCGGGGGGAGGTCCAAGAGGCGGAGGTTGCAGTTGGACTCCTCGGCAGCAGAAGGGGCAGCTGGGACCCCACAGGGCCCAACGGGGGAAGATGGCACAGAGTCATCCAGGTTGGTGGGGGGTTTGGTGGAGGAGGAGGCCGTGCAAGCACCAGAGACGGGGTCTGGGGGTGGGGATCCCACTGGTGCTAGTGGTGCAGTGCAGGACCAGGGACAGGAGGCAGCACAGGCCGCCGCGGAGGTGCCTGTGTGCAATCCTGCCCTGATCCTGTCCCTGCATCATCTTGCACCAGCAGGGATGCCTATGTCCAGACCAGTTTTCAGGCAGGGGATGAGCTGACGTCAATTGGCCTTCCTCTGCCTGCGGACGTGGCTATCCAGGCCCGGGTTGAGCCTGTCCTGGCTGGTGTGGCGTTGCGTCAACGGGCCATGCGAGGTGACCTGCAGTCTTTTCATGAAGAGACTGCACGTCATCTCGAATGGCTCGTTGACCACATCAGCCTGCTGGGACAGGTCACCCAGGCCGGATTCCTCCGTCTGATGGGGCTTGCCACGACCCCCTCCTCAGCTGGACCCCCTACGCGCCAGTCGTACTCTGTGCCATCTTCCCACCCATCAGTCACCTGGGTGCCCTGTGGAGCTGCCTCTGACGGTGCGGCCAGGCTGGTGGAGGAGGCATCCCTGCCACAGTCGGGAGTCGGACGTCCAGCAGGGGTGGCCACGTCAACGACTGCACCCCAGCCGGCGGAGGATGTGCAGGCAGCAGGAGGCAGTGCAGGGGCAGAGGCACAGCAGCAGCAGCACCATGGTGGGAGCCATGAAGGCTCGGGGCCTTCGACATCGGAGGGGCAGGCATCGGCCGGAGGGCAGGAGGACCCAGGACAAAAAGTGTCTTCTGTGTGGCAGCGGTTGGGCCACGCCATAGATGCGGAGCGGCAGCGGGCGGAAGAGGCACGGCTCTCAATGGTCAGGGCGGAGAACTCCATGCAGAGGGCCCTGAGGCGGGCCGAGTGCCTCGAGGCAATCCGCAGGGGTTTGGAGGTGGACACGTCGACGGCCCTGCGGACCCTCGGGGCCATGGAGGAGGACCGCCTCCGGGACATTGAGGAGGAGTTCGATGATGCCCTGGCCCGGCACATCCAGAAGTGAGCCGTGGAACTAGCCCGCTGCCCTTGTACATAGTTATGTAGGTAGTGTTAGGTTTCATTTTTGTTTTTGTTTCATTTGGACCTTTTGGACATTGGCCACATTTTTGTATATATTTTTTTTATTAGTTAGTGTAGTTAGATAGGTTTCCTTTATTTTGTTGGGATAATGGACCCTGGCTTCTTGCATTGTACATAGCTGTAGACTTGTACATACTTTCTTTTTTAACATTCTCCATGGATCAATGGCTTTTATTTTTATTTCCCATTGGATTTTGTTTTGTGGACATTGACTTTGTACAACATTACTTTGGATTTCAATATTTTTTTTTTTTTAATTTTGAACGGACATGCTTCTTTTCATTTTTTTACATTCACATTTCTGTTTCTTCATTTTTGATTCTATTCATGTTTCCTTTAATACATTATTTTTTTGTTGAACTTCAATGTGTGGTATCTCATTGTTTTCATGCATTTCATGTTCTGTGTTTTGAGATTCACTGACAACCATTGGGTGTATGTGAGGGACATGTGTTTTTTTTTTTCGGAACTTGCAATTGGTGTTCTGTGATGTAATTGCAAATTATGAGTGGGTGGATGCAATACTCGGGTGGGTGTTTTGCATTTGGGGGCTGACCATAGAGACCAGGGTTCTGGATTGTGATGACATGTTGGGTGGGGAACATGAGTTGGACATGGGTGGGGGCCTGGTGGAGGCTGCCCCTGCACTGCTGGGGGGTGGGGGTGCTGGGAGACATGGCTGGGGGCCTGGTGGAGGCTGCCCCTGGTGACTGGAGGGGTGGGGGTGGTGGGAGACATGGGTGTGGGCCTGGTGGAGGCTGCCCCTGGTGACTGGAGGGGTGGGGGTGGTGGGAGACATGGGTGGGGGCCTGGTGGAGGCTGCCCCTGGTGACTGGAGGGGTGGGGGTGGTGGGAGACATGGGTGGGGGCCTGGTGGAGGCTGCCCCTGGTGACTGGAGGGGTGGGGGTGGTGTGAGACATGGGTGGGGGCCTTGTGGAGGCTGCCCCTGGTGACTGGGTGGTGGGGGTGGTGGGAGACATGTGTGGGGGCCTTGTGCAGGCTGCCCCTGGTGACTGGGGGTGGTGGGAGACATGGGTGGGGGCCTGGTGGAGGCTGCCCCTGGTGACTGGGTGTGGTGGGAGACATGGGTGGGGGCCTGGTGGAGGCTGCCCCTGGTGGCTGGGGGGTGGGGGTGGTGGGAGACATGGGTGGGGGCCTGGTGGAGGCTGCCCCTGCACTGCTGGGGGGTGGGGGTGCTGGGAGACATGGGTTGGACATGGGTGGGGGCCTGCTGGCAGGTGCCCCACAGTGCTGGGGGGTGGGGGTGGTGGGAGACATGGGTGGGGGCCTGGTGGAGGCTGCCCCTGCACTGCTGGGGGGTGGGGGTGCTGGGAGACATGGGTGGGGGCCTGGTGGAGGCTGCCCCTGGTGACTGGGGGGTGGGGGTGGTGGGAGACATGGGTGGGGGCCTGGTGGAGGCTGCCCCTGCACTGCTGGGGGGTGGGGGTGGTGGGAGACATGGATGGGGGCCTGGTGGAGGCTGCCCCTGGTGGCTGGGGGGTGGGGGTGGTGGGAGACATGGGTGGGGGCCTGGTGGAGGCTGCCCCTGCACTGCTGGGGGGTGGGGGTGCTGGGAGACATGGGTTGGACATGGGTGGGGGCCTGCTGGCAGGTGCCCCACAGTGCTGGGGGGTGGGGGTGGTGGGAGACATGGGTGGGGGCCTGGTGGAGGCTGCCCCTGCACTGCTGGGGGGTGGGGGTGCTGGGAGACATGGGTGGGGGCCTGGTGGAGGCTGACCCTGGTGACTGGGGGGGTGGGGGTGCTGGGAGACATGGGTGGGGGCCTGGTGGAGGCTGCCCCTGCACTGCTGGGGGGTGGGGGTGGTGGGAGACATTGGTGGGGGCCTGGTGGAGGCTGCCCCTGCACTGCTGGGGGGTGGGGGTGGTGGGAGACATGGGTGGGGGCCTGGTGGAGGCTGCCCCTGGTGACTGGGGGGTGGGGGTGGTGGGAGACATGGGTGGGGGCCTGGTGGAGGCTGCCCCTGCACTGCTGGGGGGTGGGGGTGCAGGGGGACATGAGTGGGGGCCTGCTGGGGGGTGGGGGTGCAAGGGGACATGTGGCTTGGCTTGGGGGCATGCACATGGTGGATGGGCTGCCTGCGGGACATGACCAGGGGTGCAGGGTAGTCCCCTGTGGTGTGGGCTGCCTGCAGAGGTCGTGGAGGGGGTAGAGGGGAGACCTGGGAGGACCCACACTGGCAATTCACCTCTTCAACTTCCCGCACACCTACGTAATACACTGCCCCACTCGCACAGGCCCAATCGCGTGTAGGATTTCTCGCGCACCCCTGAAATCCACGTACCCAGCCCAATCGCTTGTAGATTTTCTCGCGCACCCCTGAAATCCACGTACCCAGGCCAATCGCGTGTAGATTTTCTCGCGCACCCCTGAAATCCACGTACCCAGGCCAATCGCGTGTAGAATTTCTCGCGCACCCCTGAAATCCACGTACCCAGGCCAATCGCGTGTAGAATTTCTCGCGCACCCCTGAAATCCACGTACCCAGCCCAATCGCGTGTAGATTTTCTCGCGCACCCCTGAAATCCACGTACCCAGGCCAATCGCGTGTAGAATTTCTCGCGCACCCCGGAAATCCACGTACCCAGGCCAATCGCGTGTAGAATTTCTCGCGCACCCCTGAAATCCACGTACCCAGCCCAATCGCGTGTAGATTTTCTCGCGCACCCCTGAAATCCACGTACCCAGGCCAATCGCGTGTAGAATTTCTCGCGCACCCCTGAAATCCACGTACCCAGCCCAATCGCGTGTAGATTTTCTCGCGCACCCCTGAAATCCACTTACCCAGGCCAATCGCGTGTAGAATTTCTCACGCACCCCTGAAATCCACGTACCCAGCACAATCGCGTGTAGAATTTCTCGCGCACCCCTGAAATCCACGTACCCAGGCCAATCGCGTGTAGAATTTCTCGCGCACCCCTGAAATCCACGTACCCAGCCCAATCGCGTGTAGAATTTCTCGCGCACCCCTGAAATCCACGTACCCAGGCCAATCGCGTGTAGAATTTCTCGCGCACCCCTGAAATCCACGTACCCAGCCCAATCGCGTGTAGATTTTCTCGCGCACCCCTGTAATACACGTACCCAGGCCAATCGCGTGTAGAATTTCTCGCGCACCCCTGAAATCCACGTACCCAGGCCAATCGCGTGTAGATTTTCTCGCGCACCCCTGTAATACACGTACCCAGGCCTATCGCGTGTGGGGACACCCGCACACCCCTGAAATACACGCTCCCCGCTCTGCGTTTGCTGCTGCCCTTTGCGCTGGATTGGGGATTTTGATGGCTTTTCCCTGCGCAAGGGGCGTTCTTGGGGGCGTAACTGACGCTGCTGCAGGGTCGCTGCGCCACTCTGCGCCACGGCTGGTTGTGGATATTGGAATCCATGAATACGCTGTGCGCCTGAATGTGTTTCGGCGCACGCGGCTGGCGCAGACTACCGCACGCGCACACTGTGCGCCAGCCGCGTGCGCCACTTGTGCGCCGAATTCTATGAATTGGCCCCTAAATGTTTTCAAGAATTGGTGGCAATTGGAATAGAATATTTGCATAGCAATTTACACCAGTTGTTTTTGAAAATTTGAATGGACCTGACAGTTCTGTCTCCAAGTAATTTGTTCGGAGTGCGCCTTGTTTCTTTGAAGAGATAGTTGACTTTGTGCACTAGATCTTTCTTTGGTTGTGGTCCTTGATGAGGTATTAGCTTCTTTCAATTTATTTGGAGGAATTGCTGTGAGATCCTGCATAATTTGAGTCTCAAGTAGTTTTGTTTTACAAACTTTAGCTTTTTGAGGAACAGGATAGGTTTTTACATGGGGGCATAGAGTGAATGCAATCTATTGTATACTAGAATGCAAGGAATATCAGCGTTTACTTTACTTGCTTCACAGTTGATTATAAATAGTATATCAAGAGTAAGTAAGCGTGATAGTGCTACATAGCTCATGCCTTCTTTAAACACTGTGCTACGAATATCCATCAATGCTTTATCTAGGGTAAGACCTTGTGATTTGTGAATGGTGACTGCATATGCTAGAGTTAGAGAAAATTGTTCTCTGCGTACATAAATGTCTTTGTAAAGAAGTAAGCAGGCTGGTGAGCGTCCTATTCTCTGAACCTCTGATAGTTTGTCAAATAGATTATTGACATACTGAATGTTGTTGTCACGGGGGTATGTTTGAAAGTCAACAACTGTATCAATTGCTCCATTAACTAGTCCTTGGTCCATGTCAAGGTTACGTTTAAGCATTACTCTACAGTTTAAAGATAATTTTAATATTTTCTCCAAACCAGCTGTATTAGAGATCAAGTTTTCTAAGGTACTTAGCCTTGTTGTGGCTTGTTGACACATGGGTAGTGTCATACCATGCACGTATGTCCAGCTTGTCTGTGGAGCAAATTTGGACTATTGGTTGCGTTTCTTTTTTCAACATTGTTTCATTGAATTGTGAACAGCTTGCAAGAGTTGGCATCAAGGTCATACAGTTTACATTTTTGTGTGCTCATTTTTCCATGACGTCAGTAGCACATGACTTATGGCCATAGAGTGCATGGATGTGCCTGGTTTTTCATATAGATTGTGCTTCTTGAGATAGTACACCATCTCTAATACTTTTTAAAATGTTGGCGTACGTGAGGTCTGCAGACTGATGCATGTTTTCAGTTAATTCTCTGTATTGGAAATGTTTCCAAAGGTTGACATTTCCTATGCTGCCAAGAGTTTTACGGCATAGTTTGTGCCCTAAGGTTTTAAAAATAGGTTCACCTTTAACTGGTGTTAATTGAAGAAGATCTCTGAAAGATATAATGTGTTTTCCTCCAAAGAGTTCTTCATTGTCTGTTTTTCAGGACCTCTTGTAATCTGAGGTGAATGAAGGCTAACATTACATTGGAAACCATGCTTACCTCATCTATTAGCAGCATTTTCATTTGTTTGAAAACTCTGCATAGTCCCATTGCAGCTTCTGGAGAAAGATTGTAGTAGTCTAATTTGATTTGGTGTTCTACTGGAAGGAGTAGTAATCGGTGTAAAGTGACACTGCCTATGTTGTAGGCAGCTAAACCTCAGGGGGCAGTTACAACAGCTGATAGTTTGTTGTTTGTCAATTGTTGGAGTAACTTGCCGATGATTTTGCTTAAGGATGTTTTGCCTGAACCAGCTTGACCACTCACGTATAGCAGTATAGGTTATTGTCTTGGCAGGTACCATTTATAGTTTCATGCTGCGTGCCATGTTCAATTTTGTTTTGTTATTTCTTGGAAAATGCTACCCTGCTTATTGTTTAGTTGTGATTTTAGTAGAGCAAAGTCTTCTGTAGATTGCACATACTGACACATGGTGTTTTCTACTTCACTCATGGCTAATTCTGCCTCATTTTCTATTAGTGGCTTTCCAAGTGGTTCTTGTCTTCCTGTTACAGAAGGTTGACTACTGTCAGGAGTGTCCAAATCTAATTGCACGTGGAGTTCTTCTTCTTGTTGCTGTTCATTGTGCAATATTGTTTTGTACTGTGTAAGGTTTATGTGTGTTATAGCGCTTTCATTTGCTTTGAAAGCGTCTTCATAGGAGTCATAGGTAACTAGTATATCCTCTTCTTTTCTCCATGGTTTAAAAGTTGTAGCAGGGACATGTAATACAGTTCTTTATGTTGAGTAGTTTTTAATGACAATTTGATATGATTAAATAACATTAGTTTGGTAAATTTCCCTAATTTGCCTTCACAATTTTTCACTCTGTATCTTCCTTTCTTCTCATCTGTTTTAATATTATTTTTGTATGTGAAGTTTTGGGCGATGTGGTATAGACTCATGGTTTTCAAAGTGGTACTTCTGTTTGGGTAGTATGTGTCTAGTAATTATTTTTCAAAATGTCTTGGCTGTTGGGACTTAGCCATACTATATTTTCAGATTTTCCATACAAGGCAGTACCGGTTAAACGGTCTGCAGCTTCATAGCAGCCACATTCTCTATGGGAGAGCATTTTTGTGCCTAAGCTGTACAATTTCTGTGATAGTGTTTTGTAAGATGATATGTCATCCCAGAGGTCTTTGAGCTCTGTTTTTTTTGCTTTCGTTAAGTAGGCTGTGACATATTGTGTAACTGCAGTGGAATTGTCTGCAATGTACCACACATCTATATTTGCATTCCATAGGAGGGCAATGATTGCATTGTAATAATTGATGTATTTTGTTCCTTCTGTTCTTTTTATGTAATATGTGTTCTTAGATGATTTACCTTTGACACTATGTCTAACTGAAGACATGAAGTTGTTTACTTGACCTGTTGTCGAAACTAGTGTAGGGAAACCAAAGCGGCATTTGGTGTAGTATTTCCCATTGTTTTTATATTTGTGACAACAATACTTCCCACATTTGTGTCTATGAAATTGTAAAGGTTGTGTATGAAGGTCACTATGTGTCGTTTGTGAAGGGATTTTAGAAGTGACATATTTTTGGATGAACTGAAAAACAGTGGCATCACTGTCCTGACCAAATTTAGGAGCATCTTTAATCCACAAAAGCATGTGGATGTGTGGTGCTTCTCTGGCTTGGTATTCTTTTCTCCAAAAGAAGTGTTGCATTTCTCCGAGGGTAGGAACAGTTTTATTACAAATGAAGTGTGGCATAGCAATGAAGCGATGATGGAAATAACTTGATACGTTTTCAGGATCTAGAGAGCAGAGTTATCCTAGTGTTTTTATATCTATATTTGTTTGTTTTTGTTTGCTATTTGTAGGAAATCGTGTAAATCTTCCCATGCATATTCTGCACAACTTAATGTCGCAAACCAAGTGGGTGGGTCAAGATTTCTTATCATACAGTGTACATCTGCATGATGTCAGAACAAGTATTCTTTTGTACCATGCATGTTTGCTAAAAGATTTGTAATGCTTGACTGTAAAACCTCATCTTTTTGTTGCACTTTTTGTAGTAATTGCATAGCTGACATATTTTGAAAATTGGTACCTGATTTTAATGTGTGTGCAACTCCGTAGCATAGAGTTGCTAGTTCACTTTCAAAGAAAAGGGATATGTATTCCACCTTTTGTCTGAATCTGGGGTCTTCAGAATACATTAGTAAATAGCGGGAACTCTGATGCTGTTATTTGTATGGGACTTTCATCATACCTTCCTCCTTTTCCAGTCGGAAACAGTAGAGGAAAGGCTTGCACTTCTATACTTTTTTCCCATATGCTGATTGGAGATCCTTTGGCTTGTCGCATTTGGTATGTTTGCAGTGCATCATCTATAGTGTCTTTATAGTGTAATGGGTGAATTCTATAATGGTCTAAAATATTAGATTCTGTAGCAGGATCTAGAAGTTGAAATTGACCAGTTCCTGATGAGTCTTGAATTATTCCGGTGGTTTCCCTCAGGTTTTCTTCAATATTTATTTCTTTGTAGTACTCTTTGTTGTCTTTTAGATATTGCAGGGCTTCTCTGACTTTATGTTAACTCACGAGTTGTTGCCAATTTGTTTTGTCTTTTGTAGGTATGCCATTTACTAAGATAATCATAGATTGATCTATTGGACGTGGCACTCCCAGAGTGTGTACATTTTCTTTGAGATCTAATGGCAAATAAACTACTTTGCCACAAATGCCTTTCAGTAATTCAGAGGGAGGTAGTTTTGCTGTTTCTGGTTGAAGGCGTATTATTGCTTGAAATGGGTGCACTGCTTGAATTATGATGCTCTCATACAAGTTAAATTGTTGCATGGGTTTTGGTAGTGGGAATAATTCCAAGTTATTTGTGATAGCATGTCAAGGTATTTGGTTGTTGTCAAGTTTTTCAGTGCAGTAACTGCAAAGTATTAAGGGGTGAGTAATTTCGTATTTGTTTTCTGCTATAAGATAGAGAGCTAATTGGAACCATTTGGAGTCTTCATTGTCTTCTATTTTGTACATTATGGGCCTCATTACACGGATGGCGGTAGGGATTTACCGGTACCGGTAAAATACCGGTACCAGTAAATCCTTACCGCCTTACTATGAGGTCCCTTTGTGGGTTGGGGGATTTAACGCCTGCTTTTTGCAGGCATTAAAATCCAACCCGCTAAGGGACCTCGGAGCTAATTACGGCACCGCAATTTTGCGGTGCCGTAATTAGCACTTTCCCCATTCCCATAGAGCCCCTTGGGGCAGAAATGGGAATGGGGAAGGGCAATCGTGGAAGGGGGATTTACCGCCCCTCCAACCTTGGAATGGGGCAGTAAATCCCCTTTCCGCCAAGGCGGTGCCGGTATTTTACCGACATGAGCCATGGCGCTAATAGCTGATTGGAGATCCTTTGGCTTGTCGCATTTGGTATGTTTGCAGTGCATCATCTATAGTGTCTAATAGCGCCATGGCTCACCGCCTACCGTGTAATGAGGCCCTATGTCTACAGTTGCTGTGCTTTTCTTATAAAAAGTCCAGTGGCAACACAAACACCCACACACATGGTTTGGTACTTCAGCAGATGTGTTTTTACACTTTAGTATTGCTTTTTTGTATGTGTGTAGTAGAGGGTTGCCATCTGTAAAGTTGTTGCTAGTCTTTTGCAAAGCTATTGGATTTTGTAAGTGGCTTTCACTTCCAAAATATTTTCTCTGGATATGCTCTATTTCTTCAATTAGTTCTTTGGCTGTACCATGTAGAAGATTGTTATTTAAATTGGCTAGTGCTAAAGCAGGACTTTTGGCATAGTGTAGTTTATGAACCAGATTTCTTATACTGAATGGTGTGTTGATATCATTTTGATATGGTGGAGGGTACTTTTGCAAAAGGTCCAGAAATGCAGGTTAATGAATGCCGGGTAGTCCTGTGTATTTTCGCACTGGACAGGAGTCCATATTTTATAATAGTTTTATTTTCAATTTGTCTTTGCCTTTCACATACTGTTTGAGGAACTGGCGTAAAGATGTGAAAGATTTTTTGCTTATGTTGCACATTGATGTGCACGGGCATTTGTAGACTGGACACATTCCTTCAGTGGAATGGAGAGTTGTTACTACATTTTCAGAGAGTATTTCTGTGAGCAGTGTTCTTTGTTCCATAATCATATTATTGCATTTTTCATACCTTCTTCCACTGCTATGTATGGTAATTGGGTTGCTTTGCTTTTGTTTGTGTGCTTCTTCATTGAAATACGGTTCTGTGCTGGTGGTGTGACTCCACTCATCCCACAGATGTTTGCAAAGCTATCTTTGTTGATATTTTGTTTATTGAGAAGTCTTTTTTTAGTTTAGTAGTTAGATTTGTTAGTGGTTTCATTCTGTTTAAAATTAAAATAAATAATTTCCTTTTGAGAAGGATTGTACTGTCTATGAGAGCTTCCAGGATTAGTTTTCTGCAGTAGGTTTTAAGGGTGGAGCATGATTTCTCTCTTGGTTTTATAAGGTTCTGAAGGACTCTGTGGCAGAACATGTTTTGTAAAATATTTTTTTTGGTATGCTTACTTGTGGCTACATCGAGATTTATAGGTGTAGTGTTAGCACTAGTGTTACCTGCAGTCTTTTAAAATAACTTTCTGTTTAGTTTTACATTTTGAAAGAAGATGCAACATTTCTTTACTGGAAGCTGCTTTTGTTTCGCTTAGTGACTGTATTAGCTGTTTTGTTTGAACTTTTTGTATACATTTTGCTAGAGGTGGATGCTTATTTTGTGCACTTTTTTTTTGAATTGCTGTACTTCTGCATTGTTTTCTATGGAGTTGCTTTTTGGTAGGCATTCTTTCGGGTCTGTTGGAGAAAAAAGAAAGTGTGGGTTGGGACGTTGTGCAATGTATGTGTGCATTGTGCATGAGTGTCTGAGTATGATGGTAGGCATGTACGTAGAGGTGTGTGATTGTGCAATGGGCTGTTGCTTCAGGTTGTGAAGGCTATTCTCATATTTGTGTGTTACTATACTGGTGTTCAGATGACAATACAAAGTGTGCACCTGCTGAGGGGCAATCAGTAATACTGAATCTTATGCTGCAGGGTTAATACAATTGTTTGTTGTACAATACTAGAATTCTATTGTGTTTGAGTAACAGTTAGAACATTATGACAGTATTTCTCTTATTTTTTGGATGCAAATAGTAGGTTACTTCTGAGTTCTGTTTCAAACTTCAGATGCTGCTGGTTTTCAGGAGAGTGGTCATTCGCTACAATTGTGAAAGAAAGAAGTTAGTAAATATGTGTGTTAATAGCACTGTTGTTAATGTAGACATGTATTTGTTTGTTTTTGCAGTAATAGTGCTTTCTGATAATTGTGCATAGCATGTAGAAGCAGTTTCCTTTTTCTATGTGCATTCTGTATATTGTACTTAGAATCTGTCAGTTGAACTTGTCTTAGAAATGATTCCAATAGTAAGCACACAGAGCACACTTGGCTTTTTAAGGCAGTGTTATTTGATGTTAGGAGATAGGATATAAAACGGTATGCTTTTCTTGCTATTTATACAGGGTAAATGGCAGGAACTGTGGTGAAAAGCATGCAGTGTATGTATTTGTGAAGGTGTGGGAAATAAAGCAGAAGGATTTGATGGGCTCAGCAGCTTATTATTCTCCAGGATAGTTGTAGGGGAGAAGGTACAAATAAGGAAACCTGGAAAAGTGCCAAAGGGACAAAGCAAGTTTACCTGCAGGTGATTAGCAAACTACTGGGCGGTACTGTGGTGCTTGGAGATGGGAGAGTCTGAAATAAAGTAAGGGTTGCAATGAAGGGTCTGGTGCTTGCGTTGCAGACTGAAGGGAAGGGGAGAGATGTTATATGTGTTGGTTTACTACACTGTTTGTACATAGTAGTACATGATGTGATAGACATCACTGCACCTATGTATAGTTGAATGCTGTTGTAAATTCAAGAACGGAATGGGCAACCAGCTGGAATGGGAGAGCTGTCTAGATTGGAAGAACAGTTGTAGAGGCAGTGGTGTTGTTTCAGCTGAGAGCCTTTCCAATGATATTGCCTATCTGTGTGCACAAATAAAGATGCATGTACTCATCCTGGCTGCGTGTCACCTTATAACACCCCACAAAGCCTTCTCCCCAATCATACTCTTATTTCGCCCATCTTTTAACATGAAATGACACTTTGTTAGATATCTCTGTGTGTTGTGTCCGATTATTATTATAATCATTCCTAAAGGTAGTTCAAATGATAGATTGTATGTAAAATATCCAGAATGTATAGAAAGGAAATTGCATGTACATCCTATGCACTATAATGCATGAAATGCTACTATGGTTGAAATGTGGATAAATAGGTGGCAGTGGTTACACAAATGACAGAATGAATGAAGAGAATAACAGTTTGCACATTGTAGTTAGTAATATGGGCAAACAAACATTTGGAGAGCACACAGCTTTGCAAGTGACACTTGATCATAGCAGATGGGAGAAATGACAGTAAGCTTTTTCTTACAGGTTATACATGGTAAGTGGCAGTTACCCTGTTTATATGCATTTATACAAGAGATATACATGTACTGTCCAGAAAATATTCATACCTGATGTTTGTGTTAATGCATGTGGATGTGCATGAATCTGCAAGCAGAAATCTTGGAGAGTTGTATAGTAGTTGTTGATGTAGGTGCTTTGCAATCACAGCAGAATTGTACTCAGAGTGATCAACAGTACATCCAAAGTGCTGAACTCTGATGATGGAGTTAGATGTAGAGTTCTTGGATGTCATTGGTGGATGGTTGTGTGACTGCTTAACAGTATCAAATGAGGGAATGGTGCAGTGAGTGAAGTAGAAAGGGAAGAAGGGCTGCCCCACTGTTTACCGCTGCACGGACACGGTGACTGTTCGCAGGCAGGGCATGCCCCATCCAGGGCTTCTGAGCATGAAATGGGGATGTATTTTGGGGATTAGCCAATCAGGTGTTGAGTTTCTGCTTTGTATTGAGAGAAGCTGTGTGTAGTGAAGATGGCAGAGGTGGAGAAAGTCAGGGTGTTGGTGGTTGGAGATATAGTTGTGAATGGTTTGGAGAAGTATGCTAAATCTAGGAATGTGGCTAACAATTTTGATATGAAAGGAGTGGAGGTGGTGTGGTGCACAATGCCTGGTTTTAATTTGCAGGGAGTGCTGGAGGTTTGTCATGATTGGCTAGGTTGAATAGTGCAGATGTAGTTGTCCTGCACTGTGGTGCCGTGTATTTGGGCTATGTCAGTGCCCCTTCTTTGTTGCAAGATCTGCAAAGCTTGGTTCAGTTAGTCTTGAAAGTCCATCCAAGTGCCAAGGTTATTTTTTCTGCTTTGTTACCTAGGGCAGTATGGGACAATAGTTATTTTTGTTGTCCTCAGCAAAATGGTGCTAGGTGTTTAGTTAACCAAGGCATGTTGGCTTTTATGATTAGAGCTGGGTTCTTTTGCAGTAATGACAACATTGAATCTGGTAATGTTGTTTACTTTAAAGCAGATGGCATGTTTTTACCTTTCATGGGAAATGCCATGTTGTTTTGGAGTATAAGGATTACTTTGGAGACGCTAATGTGCAGATATTTGGTGGAAAATAATAAGAAAAAAAAACAGAAACAGTATAAAATAAAAGGTGTTTTTGAAGAATCTTAAAAAAAGGCTCTTTTCAAGGGGGAAGTGGGGACATGATTTAAATGTTAATTCCCCACTCTCAGATTTTATGATTTGTCCGCGGACACCGTGGTTGTCCGCGCACAGCATGTATTACATACAGGGATTTTGAGGCTCAGAGTCATGCAAATGAGACCTAGCAGGGCAAGGGATTGGTAAATAAGGTTTACTGGGTGTGATGTGTAAGGAGAGACCTTGGCAGAAAGTCTTTTTCCTGAGAGGAGTGCAGATAGCTATGGCTGGGTCTTTCAGAAGTCAGATTGTCTGGATTTTGGGAGATTCATGGATACATTGGTTGGAGGTGCATGCAGATCGCTGTGGAGTGGCTGCACATCTTGGATTCCCTCATGTGGAAGTGCACTGGCATGGAGTGCGTAGAATGAAGTGGCTGGAATTGATACCTCTTTGTGCTTCTTTCGTGACACAGCGTCATCCATGGGGAACAGTTTAGGACATTGCTCTGGAATCTTTTTGCAATTTGCAATGAAAGAAGGACTTGGGAAAGTCATGGACATGTTTCCAAACTCCAGAGTAATTATTTCTCGTATTGCGCAGTGACAAATGTGGCTGCGTTCTTCTTCATTTGGTCCACAAATGGAGAAAACGAGGCGCAATGCCAACAAGGCTGTTTGTGCCTTTTTGAGAGGTGTGGGCATGTCCTCTTTCAACAATGAAAATATTATGTTTCATAGTACACACATTTTTTGCAGAAATGTAGTACATTTTACTTATGCTGGCAATCAGATCTTTTTGTGAAATATACAAAATGCATTGCGCCTCTTTTTGGAATTATAGCAATCCTTTTTCCAGTAGCTGTTGACCATTTGAAGTTTTTGAAACACAAAAAAACCCACAAAAAGGCTCTTTTCAGAGTCAGCAGTTCCTCCCAGCGAAGAGTACAATGGTTTGATAGCGCAGCACTGCAAAAATTCTAATAGTCCATGGACTGTCCACGGACTTCTATTTAAAGGAGGCTTTGAAAAGAGTCTTTATTTTGGTTTTTGTAGTTTTGTGTTTTATTTTGGTTTTTCAGACATGACACATAAGGAAAGGAAGGGAAGGGAGTGTAAGGAAGGGGCACCAACCACGGGGATAAGAAAGGGCAGGTGGAGAGAGGGAGATGTAGGGTGGGCTTTAATCAGGTAGTTGGCAGTCCTTCTCATGCTCCCGGACCGCAGCCTCGAAAGCACTTCAAAGGGTCTCCCCCCTGCAGACTACTGCGTCGCAGTACATACACAATACTGTGACACTCAAAAGGTAAGGGTCTACAGCATCACGTATGGCTTGCGAGGCAGCTGGAGGGATGCGCAGTCCCACAGGAGTGTCTCTTGTGGTGGCACGAGCAGAAACGGGGGATGCTGCAGAGGAACTTGACCGACTATGTTTATTGCAGGGTACAACCTTAGGAATAGCCCCACCGTGGAATGACTTTAGGTGTCGCTTCATTGAGGTAGTACCGTAGCTGTACAAACCTGGTTTGCCATGACTCAGCACCAACTCGCACTAAGTGCAGCGCACCTTGTTTGCACGAGCTTTCGGTACTCCATCAAGAGTGGCAAACAACCTCCACACCCAAAATTCACAGTGACTGCTAGTAGTAGGGACTTCCACTACCTCATCCTTATCATCCTCTTCATCCTCCTCTGCATCCTCACGCCTGTTCCCATCACCAGGCCCTTGGGAAGGTGGTGGTGGTGGATGAGATGGGGATTGTGCTGAAGCCGAGGAAGTAGCAGCAGAAGCAACTTAGGATGCCATCCGGAAGGTTATCAAGAACGAGGAACCAAGAACTGCAGGAACAGAACAGCAACCTGCACCAATGTTCCTGTTGTAAATGCTCTGTCATGGAAATCCAAAAGCAGAATGAGAAGCAGCTCTGGGGTGTGGCCTTTTATAGGGGTGCTGGTGCGCGCTTCGTGGACACCCATGCTGTCTGTGAACACTTTGAACACCAAAAAGGGTTAAAAAAAAAGTTTCAAGAAGTATGCAGATCACTAGGGACATGTTCTGGGATATGTGCAAGGGTGAAGTTTCACAGGCAAATACCTTGGATTGCTTAAAAAAGCACTTTTTTGGTGTCCCGGGCCCCAGACTGTGTTCGCGAACAAGAACCCACGCTTAGCGTGGGTGCGGTCACATGATGATATCGCAGACACGTTCATGAATGGGACGGGTGTCTGTAGGACACCAAATGCGCAAGGTCGGTTGTCGCATGAGTGCGGGTGTTCTACGGACAGTGTTTGTGTCCCCGAACTAATTAAAAGTGCGACACACATGCGGCATACAGTTGCGGACAGGTGCAATGTTGGTAGGACCCAAGGGTGTGATACGCATGCGGACAGGCGGATGGGCTATGTGTTCTACGGACGTATTAATTCTGATTGCGGACAATGCGAACAGGGGGGATGTTCTTAGGTAACCTTATTTTGAATAAAAGCAGACATGCGGACAGATTTTGTGTCCTGCGGACACCTCCATTTTGATTGCGAACAGTGCGGACAGGTATGGTGTCCTTAGGACACCCCCATTTTGTTTAATTGCGGACATCCCTGACAGCCGCACCATCCGCGGGCACCCTAACAGCCTTTTAAAAAAAAACACAGAGGCATATAGTAACAGCATATATAATATTATATTACTGTATAAAATATAAAAATTAAGAAAGAGAGGGAGAAGAAAAAATTGATACAAATACAGGGGATTTAGGGGTTTCTACATGTTGGATGGTAGGGGAGGAAGGGATTGAAGTCTCATCATAATGTTTTTCGTGATGGGGATTTTATTGGGAATGGTTGGCTATGTGGGATGTTTCAACCCACTAGTCCAGACCCTGCAACATTACTGTGCATTGCTTGCATCAGGAACATCAGAATGGCCACTGGAAAGCATGCTGCTCGCTAAAAATCACCCAAACGTGCGCAGTAAAAATCTGAAAAATAGGCCGCCATCCACTTTTGCCTATCTTGGTGGTAACACAGGAGACTACTGCCAAAACCCATCATTTGGCTGCCCACAGAGCAAGGCTGATTGCAAAAGAAACACAGAGCTTTGTGAAAATCTGTTTTCCTTGGTTATCAAATTTGCAAAAATCATGTTTCACAAACCACCCAAAAGATCCAACCTACTTGTTGGGTGTTAAACATCATTCTACTTCAAGAATCCACATAAATATAATGTCCACAGAAGTACACTTATCAGAAGAAAATCCACATTGAAGATTGCTTGCTTGGAAAATTATGTTGAAAATGGGTGCAATACTGTTACTCGCCTCTGTCAGACGCTGGCGATCTCTAAATCTGACAGGTGAAACTTGTGTCTTAAAAGCTAAATATGCCAAAGAAGGGACTTGCGTCAAATGCAATATGGGGTGCCACACATTGATTTTCATGTTGAAAAAGGCTGGAATTGAAGATATGTTTGCTTATTTTTAAATTTGTAACTTTAATTTCCACAAGAAACAATTTCACAATTGACCATAAGGTAATCTGATTCAGATAAACTCCAAGAGGTTTCCCACACTGAGCTTAAAGACATTCCACATCATTTAACCCAACAAAGGAATCGTCCCCCTGCTCTCTGCTAAGAAACTGGCAGGCTGGTGTGAAAGGAACTGGGAGGGGCACTCTGGCATGTTGCTCTGAGTGTAGACAATGGACTCCCTTCAGCTGAATGAAAATGCTAATTCGGGTGTGACTGACATCAACTGCCCTGGCAGGAAGAAGACCATGTGACTCTCTGACTCTGCCGAGCATTGGAGGCGGGCCAGACTGAAAATGTGGATATGAAACTAAAGTAACTGTATGTTTTGGGAAAAGACTTATAAAATATTGTGCCGAACTGACAAAAATATGAAACTTAGAGATTATTAAAATGAAACATTTGCTCACAGTTTAAAACTAATCTGGAATCTGTGCGATGTTCTGAGACTGAACCACGAAAATGTTAATATTGTAACTATTGTGATTATGCTATGAAGATGACAATTTACAGAAGTATGCCCAGATGGTATGTGCATGTATGTGTAAAAAATTGTACAGATCCGAAAATGTGTAACCAACCAAAAGCGCAAAAAACTGTAATTTGTGAACCAAAACTCGTAGGAGCATGAGACTTTGACAGAAACGTACCTTTGTCAATCTATCATGTAAATATGTATTATGAATAAGTTGTGCATATTGTAAATATGTTTTTTAATGAAAAATAAGATATACTGTACAGAGACAAATGGGAGGTTTTCTCCCTAACATGACACATCATGACACATCATGACACACTGTTCCTTTCTCAAATCAGATCTATCAGACCTATCAGATCCTTAGAGGGTTGGGCATAGACAATCAGCCTCCCCACCCACTTTGGAAAATGGATAACTAGGGACTGTTGAGGACGCAGAAAGACACACAATCACTCATCAACTGATCCACTGGCGAAGCACCCTGCAGGAAGATCCAGACTCCAGAACCTACATCCAGACTCCAGAACCAGACTCCAGAACCCTGAAGCAGAGGTCTAACCCAGAAAGCTGAACCCTTCTCAGTGGGCCTTTAAAATCTAGCAACCTGATTTTAACCCCTAACCTTCCACGGGGCCTAACCCATTCAACAGCCTGGCTGAGCTGTTGTGCTGCTTCTGACCAAGAACCCAAGATTCAGATCAGTCCAGCAGAGCTGTAACCCAGAACCGGTCAGATCCAGTCCAAGAGGCTGTGCAGACTAGAGGGCCTTGCTGAGAGCAGAACCAAGCGCCTGAGACCTGTCCGGTGGTGAGCGAATCCCAAGCCAAACCCTCGACCAGATCTTTGACGAGCCCATTCCATTCCAAAGCCATAGTAGTGAGTATTTAGTATAGAACTGTCCATAGTCACCTCTTAGTTTAAAGTAATGCTATTCAATCCATTTCAACCTATCCAGAACTGCATTACAGAATCTTGTGTCCATCCTGAATCCTTCTCATCATATAGTCTGTGATAATTGTAGTGATAATCATCTGTGCGCTGATATTTTTATGAAGAAAGTCAAGTGTCCTGGCGGACAGAAGTCAGAGCGGAAGGCGCCTTGTTCTGGTGGCTGTCCCGTTGGGTATCTTGCACTTTCATAGCCCCTTAGTATAAGTCCATCTTGGTTCCTAATCTTTAAAGCGCATCTTTCATTTTGAAATTCTGACTCTTCTGAGAAAAATCAACCTTCACTAAAACCTCTGTAACTTTTGGACTGTACGTCCTAGAAATTTAAATGTCATTTTGAAGCTAACATCCTCAGCTTGCAAACGAACCCAAACGATATTCTAATTCCTTCTAGTTTTCCTGTAATCACGTTTCTCGCACGTGGAAAAGTTGCAGCGAATTTGCACTTGGCTCAATTTCACTCCATATAAGATAGCTATTTCTTGCTTCCAACTTCTGAATTTCGTTTTCCATCTGCTAATCATTCTACAATCATTGCTAGTGTGCTAGTGTTTACCTGAACCAATCCATAGCCACTCTCACTGGTTCTGAATTCAATTTAGCAAATTAAAATAATTTTTGGCATTTTTCCATTCAATTCATATTACATTTAAAAACAATTGACCTGTTTTACAATCATACCTGTTCTCTCTAAGCTTGCTGGGGGGGGATCGGGATTGAAACTGCAATTGTTAATTGTTATTCCTGAAACCTGTGTACCCTCATTCCATATCTTCATATTGCATATTGGGGGGGGGGAGTGAGTAGTAACAGAGGGAAAAAGTAATCCCATTGTCATTGATTGAATTCATATCAAGTTTTATTTCTGTGTTGCATTCTTTCCTATCATTGCATTTCCTTGAACCATACAAAGTTATTCTCTGCTACATTATTCTTCCTATTCCTACTCCTAATTGATTAAAGAGATTGTTGATATTGTAATATTACCCATTGCTGATCATTGTTTATATTCATAAGTATGATATTCAGATATTATTCATATTCATAAAAGTGTAATCTATATATTGTTCAATTCTTCAAATAAATCTTTTAATTTGCAAAACAAACCTATTTCTTGGTTCAGTGAGAACAGGGGGATTCAAAGAGAGGGGCGTTATATAAGGGTACATCATCCAGAATTAAAAGAACATTTGACATAAAAATATATAAATAAGGGTTTCCATTGGGCATCCCATACTAGGCATTGACTTAGTTGGAGTGCTGAATTGAAATTGCTTACAGCTGGGATATGGAGAAGGGGTACAGGTACATGTGGGACAGTGATATTTATTTTTTTCCATGATATGGTTCTCTACAAAGTTTTTCAAAATAATGAAATTGGTCATTAATCGATCCATTTTTTGCTCTAAACGCTGCAGATGATTTTCCAAAGTGTCTGTTTCAGTATTATTCTTATTGTCTGTAAGTACTCTTAAAAAATGTGTTAAGTACACATAAAATAATGTTTATTAATTGGCTTATTTAGAAAAATGTAGTGTCTACCATTAGTATCACTGTTCTCTCTCATTTCTTCCTGAGGAAAATTTTCTTCTAGCCATTCCAAAGTACTAGACATATGCACGGTCCGTGGACATCAGAACCATTATCGTAGGACAGGGGGTTCAATATGTTGTATGGTACATGTATATAAACTAAGAGAATACTACTAAAAACCTATCAAATTCATGATATCTATATCTATATTCAGTGAAAAAATCTTTTGTAAGAGGATGTTATGGGTAAGTTGCGCTACAAAAAAACCTATGAAATTCAGTGAAAAAACTTTGTTAAAGGGACGTTATGGTTACAAGTAAAACAGAAAACCCCCAGAAATTCGCCAGTTATGGTAAGCTAAGCAACCATAACTCGCACCACCACCATGCACTGCTAAGACTAATACCACACCTTAACCATAACGTCCCTTTAACAAAGTTTTTTCACTGAATATATGTACATATATAACATTGATTATTTATAACACACTTAATAGCACGAACTCAGGGATCAAACCTGTGTTGCTCCATGTCATCCTGCTTCCAAGGCGAGCACATTGCCCCTGGGCTATCCTCCCAAGACAAGATCCATCAAATTGGGTAAATGATCCACCACGTTGTAGTTAATTGCCATTTAATTGTTAGTTTTAATGGAGCTGATCATTATCAGGCCAATGATTAATTGAAATGCAAAAATAGTCAATTGAAGATTTCCAACAGTGATTCTTAAAAATAACGCATCCTGGTCAGTCATCCGAAGTATGTCCATTTAATGATCATAGACTCCATTCTATGAGCCAGTTATGGAATATTAGGCCCTCTTTACATATGCAGGGGTTCAACATCTCCATTTCCGGTGTATCCATAGCTGTATATTCTAAGAATTCAACTAACTGTTATGGAGGATCATTAACAAATTCTCAATTCCATTCTCACCCCAAAATAATCATACCCTTGTGAGCAATCTCAGAACATAGAAGCTCATCTATAACCATTTTAATAGTTGCCAAGATATTCAAACTACTGTTCTTTTGGGAACAATTGTAAATATTCATGAGCAACATTGATTGGCCATTATTAAAAGAAAATTCAATGCTTGAATACATGTTATATTAAGTTGTGAGCAAAGCTTCACTCTACACTTTAAAGAAGATTTAAGAAAATGTGGCCATACGCTCAAAATGTCTCACTTGGGGCTTCTACCTTGCTTTCATTTGATAAGAAAAATAGCCATAAAACACCATGTAGTTTCCGGGCCAAGTTTCTTGCAGTAAGATAATGTCATATGTATTAAGTTGAGATTGAATTTTACTATGAGATAGTTTTCCTGCTGCACCAGCAATGTTCCATGAGAGAAGAAAAGAGGGTAGAGGAATCCAAGGCAGGGCTGGGCAAATTTGGTTGGACATAGCTATCCTATTTGTTGATACTTCCGAGGATGGTAATATTAGAGGTTCCGGAGATTGACAAGTGTTGTTAAGCTGCAGGACATAATGTAGTCAATCCATTTCTTCTAACAAGGTTAAAACATTGCAACTTGTTTATGTTTTAATCACCCCAGAATGTTCCTTATGCCTAGTTACATCTCACTGTCCCTGACCCTGACCCTCTCAACTCCTCCTGGGTGAAAAAGGGACTCCTGATAGTTTAAGAAGGGAATTTGAGCAGGGAGTCCATTTTGAAAAAAGGTGGAACCTTCAGGCATAAGCCAAAACGATATGCTCTTGCATCAACAGAATCCAACCTTTTATGATTGGGTAAAAATAGGAAAGTGGTGAAACCCTTGTACCATTGGTTGGGGTGAACAGACCCAGATTAGATTGGTTCAGATACTCTGCAACTTTGGTTGAGGCAAAAGCTGTCACTATATAGTCTCCATTTACTGTTTTATGTCGCCCATCTATTTAACCCTCTTTGCCATTATTGTCTTATTCATAAGTGAGACAGTGGACAGGGGTAAATTAAAAGAGCCATCCAATTTCTGGTAACTAGATACAGAGTCGTTCACAGCACTTGATATGCATGGCTCAGATTTTAGGCCAGGATGAACGGGGAAATTGTTTACTGATGTTTTTTGACATGCTGGACCTCCCAGATTGCTGTTCTCCATAGTTAGAACATTTGACAAAGAATTAGAATATAGATCTGCCTTGTCCAAAGCAACTTGTGGCATAGATGTATCCTTAGACAATAATGGAGTCTATTTTTTCTTTTGATAGTTTCTGTATCCTTCTTTGTTCCTCTTAAAATATCATCCATAACATTTTCTAAAATGAAAAAGAGTGATTTTAAAAGTCTTTAAATATCCCAGACTGGTTCTAACTGTTTTTTAATGCCAAGGGCTGGTGGCTGTATCTCTTTACTCAGATTCTTCACCAAATCCTTATACATGTCAGCACACCTCATTACTGTTCGGATTTAGTAGATCTGGTTGGCAGCCTTTTTTTCAGATTCAAAAGTTAAGAGTTACGTTCTCAAATACAGAGATTGCAAGTTAGGAGATCGAAGAAACCCCTGCTATTGTGAATAGAACAGGGGTTAATTTTGAAGACGTAGCACCTGGCTAACCATCCCCAGGGCACACTGTGTTGTTGGAGCACATCGAGGTTGCCTCAAAAATGGTGGAAACCATAGGTAATTTGTTAGCAGATTGGGAATTATCATTCAGATGTATAATATATCGTCCCTTATCACTCAACGAGGAGGGAGATCTTATCTCCAGTTTTATATCACAGACATTTCTTTGATCCCTCATTTGCATCTTTTCCTATAGTTTTCCTAAAATGTCCTATAAATAGGAATCCAAGAGAGATGGCATGTGTTTGTTTTGGAAGGATTTGATTTTCTTTGTTTTTTTCCCATGTGCTGTTTCATTGTTATTGTTCGCTATAGTTCATGTCTAACCAGGTAACGGGTATTACACCAGCGGTTATTGTCTCCGCCTATCGGTATTCCAACAACCTCATCCGGGTCTGTTTGCCCCACGACACTCCGCTTATGGCGCCGTCACGGGCGTCTCAGGCAGAGGAGGCTGCAGTGCCTCGCCTCCTCTCAATTACACAACACCATCGAGCGGTGTCCATCGAGCTCCCCACACAAAGGGAGTCCCCACCCACAGCTGATACCAAACGGGAAGGCACAACGCACACATCCCCTGGCAGGTTTTGCGCCCAGCCCCCTGCATGACATGTTTTCTTACCAGACCCCATGACTGCGTCTTTTGGGCACTTCCTATGCTCCCATCTCCTTGCGCTCAAGAAGGCCTTTTGTGACCCCCACTCGAATTGTCACAGCCATGACGAGTTGGAACAAGTTGTTGACTATTTTAAGATCAATTGTCAGAAACTGCATAAGCCCTTTTCTTATAAATGATTGTGACTTAGGTGCAAAACTCTCTGAATTGCCATATCTTACTGAGTAATGGCTTGTTGTGTTCATCATTGACAGGGCCTGCTGTTTTTTGTATAAACAGATGGGGAAGCTGACCGAATACTCAGCCCCCAATTGAGCTATGCAGTTCTTTGTCTTTTACATGTGTTCTTTGTGGTAGCATATGATAGTTGGAATGTGAATGAGAGTTTGGTGGTATGAATGTGGAAGGATTAGAGTATCTCTCACTGGATAAATAATATATTGTATGGGGTTTAGGGGGAAGAAGAACAAAATGTGTTATTGTTCTGTCCATGTTAGCATTATGTCCCCCATTATAGTGTATGTTTGTTTGGTAATACTTGTGATCTTTTGAATTTATTTATAATTCACAATTGATTAAAAAGTGTTTGGTTTTTAAATGATGTAGTGTTTAATGTTTCATTGCTTTGTAAAATGATTTCCCAGCTATTCTAATTTGTCAAACAGTACAGGGGCTATTCTCTCTTTTGTGTAATCATCGTTATTGTTGGCCTTATATTTCCCCATCACTAAAGGGAAGGTATTATCGTGATTTGGCTCAAAGGTGAAAACTCACATTCAGCAATCACACGTCCATTTGTGTAATAAAGGTTGCACAATAACAGTATCAAACAATGTCAGAAGCGCTCCCTCCGCCGTGTTAATCAATCGGTACAACGGTCGGTCATGTAAAGAGAAGAACCCCTCTTTCAGCCTTCTCACAACTCATTGATTGAGTCATGGAGGCATCGACATTTCTGCAATAGTCCTGACTTAGTGCTGCCCCTGGTAAAGCCTTGTGGATAGGATGTGATAAGCTCTAGAGTAGGGGTGTGGTCATTGGCCTCGGGTTCCGCGCATGAATAGAGGCAACTGCCCACTCTCGCTGTGTGCCTTTAAAGCGGGAGCTGGCAATTATGAGCGATGCAGGCTGGCGGTTGTACCAGACATACCTTCTCCTCTGTAACTCGGCCCTCCACACAGCTGACAACACTAGGTACCCAAGACAGTCCCACACGAGCCATTCTCATGCTAATTAGCGAAATTAGTGAAAATTAGTGAAAGATATCCACCATAAAAATGCAAATACATCATGTAGTGGTGATTTCTTTGTTTTTACTATAAAGGTAAACAAGTAATTTCAAAATGCTGCTCGTTTTGGACAGAGAACCTGAACGACCATCTGTTGTGTATGTCTACCGTGTAAATAAATAGTAGCTTCGAAATGGCACTGGAGGCAAAATAACATGCCAGAACCATGAGGTTACTGCGCCGCTGAGAAGCCTCCATTGATTCAACTCAAAGGGAAGGGAGAGATTCCCAGAGTCTTTGCAGAGATCGGTGAAAAGACAGTGAAAAGAAAATGTGCAAACAGTTTACTTATAATCCAACATTGGCACATATTGCCCAAGATAATCCATTGAATAATGTATCCTTGATTACAATAAAACAACAAGCTCTTATGAAATAAGTATTTTAATATGGGTCAGTGGGAAACTCATTACAATGTTTTCACTATAGATTAAGTAGAGACATAATAAGAAACTAAAGATTCAAGGAACATCACTTGTAAAATAATATAATTACTACATTAATATAGCTTTATAGACCTGCAGCGAGGGCCGTACTGGGTATTATGGGCCCTGGAGACCGAGTTAATAGGGTGAGCGAAGTGAGGTCCTTTAACGAGGTCTGAGGGACCATAACTCCAGGTACGGCTTGAGCTGCAGGTCTATAAAGCTATTAGAACACCCTCATTGTTTAAATAAAGTAGAAAAAAGGATAAATGACACATACATGCTCCGGAAATTAAGTATTTATTGGGAAAAGGGTTAGAGGTTGGAGTAGAAAGTACAAGGTGCTTCCCTCCTGGTTGTGGCTTTTTATATGGTTGTGGTAGGCAACTAGCAGTGTGTCAATGGAGTAATTAGCAAAGATGTTGCAGGTGTGCAAAATTCTATGTATGCAAATATACGGCTAAACCTCTAACACATTACATGCACAAATAAAAACAGCCCACTATTGCTTCAACACCATAATCAGTATGTAGCTTTAGCTTTCATTACAAAGTGTTTCCTACTTACATTTTTGCTGTGTTTTACTTGCATTTCATTGCAGCCCAACGTGTTCCTTTCCTCAACTTTATGCATCCACAGCACAGATGTTGTGAAGCTCGCCCTGTGAGCCATCTCCAAAAGTGTTCTGAGGGGCTAATTAATTATTTAAAAGCCGCGCTATTGCAGCGGAAAACATAGGGGAATTACTGCTGTCAGTGCCCACACGTTATGTGAACACTTTAATTCACTGCGAAAATGAAAGTAAGTTAACTTCTTTGAGGGGGCGTGCCCACGCCAGGCATGCTTGTACGGCAACATAGCACACGGAACTTTAACCGTTTCAGTTCCGTGTGCCGTGTTTCATTGCAGTTGCACCCACGAGTGTAGGCGGCGGTGGCGTTGCTTAGCAGGTGTAATGCAATTACGCCCTACAATGCTGCCGCTGCGTCGGAGCTGGCTCCAATTACATATTTCCGAGCTGTAATCAATCTGCGGGCTATACCAGTTTGTATAGCCTTGGCAGAAAAAGTCACAATGAGAGAGTTTTCTGCCACTGTCCTTCATTCAATTTATCTTAGGTCCCATCTCCCATTCACAGCCTCGGATGAAGAGTCGGTTTAGACTCGAAACACGTGTCAGGCTACTTTGCAAATAAATCCATCGAGCTTATAACCACATCTCTCTTCAATTACTTGCAACACATGCCTATATTGCACTCTTGGGCGCAGTGCGACTGAGAATTGCCCGTGCTCTAACAGTTTGTATAGCCTGCATGTTGACCAATCAGGATTGGCAAAACACCTCTAGGGTGTTCTAATACAAAATAGGCATTTCGAAACTCGTTTTTGAATTGCATGAGATAGAAAGCTTACAAATGTGAAGGCTAAATGATACCCTGTCAACGGGAAATTCAGAGGAGTAATGTCACAAACCCAATGACACCAAATAGACCCATCAGATTAGGCATGTACACTGTTGTCACACACTGAAATCACAGCGAAATGTGCAAACACTAAACATGCTAAACAATTAAATGTAAATAACATTTATAATCATACATTGAACTGATACCCAATAACAAAACACGTTTTTTGATGTATTTCCCTTCTTTTCTAAATATGTTATTCTTCCTGTTGGGTTTCTCTCTCTGTTTTAATTTAAATGGGCCTCATTCCGGGTTTGGAGCTAACCATGGAGTAATTAGCTCCATGGTTGCCTCCGAAACCGTCCCAAATCCGGCATGGTGAATGGAGTAATTACCGGTCCATTCCAGGGTTGGAGGGACCGGTAATTCCCCATTCACCTTTTGCCCTTCCCCATTCCCATTTCTGCCCCATAGGGCTCAATGGGAATGGGGAAGGAGGTAATTACGGCACCGTAAATTACGGTACATAATTACCTCCGAAGTACCTTTGCGGGTCTCGTACTTTACTCCTGCTAAAAGCAGGAGGTAAGGAAGGACCCGCAAAGGGACCTCGGAATACGGAGGTAAGGGATTACCGGCATCGGCACCCTTACCGGTGCCGGTAATTCCTTAACTCCAACCTCGGAATGACCCCCAATGTGTTGGTATTTTAATAGAATTGGAAACCCTTCTAGACCTTTCTTATGCTAAATGAATGTAAATAAAAAAATATGTAAAGAGTTGTATTACACATATGCCCCAAGAAGCTCACCACAGGTGACCAGTATTGTTGATCAGACCTATGCAGTGATACGTGTTGGCAGTAATGCACATTTTAAATATATAAAAATAATGGCCATGAATTCGCAATTACGTATAATAATGGGATTTGTAGCAGTGTAGCCAACGAAGAAACCACTATCCTTGGATATGGAAATATAGTTCCCACATTGTAACAAGAGTTTAATTACGAAATGTAGTAAATACTATTTGCTCATTATGAAAAGAATCTGAATTTATATTAATTTCAACTCGAGGTATATGTTAAGCAAGGGCACAAAAGGTATTGTGCTCAATTTAACCAAAGTGATGTTATTTTGCCAAAGACAAAATTCATATCATGTAACACAATGAGCAGATTACGTGAAAGAGGTGCCAAACTAATTCTTAAAATACCTCTATTTATTTCAGAAGAGTAATACATTACAAGAAAGTCCTGTGCTTCAGCAAAACCACGGGATACCGTATAAAATACATTGGCCCTCATTAGGACCTTGGCGGAGGACCATGGCGCTATTAGCACCATAGTCCATGGCGCTCAGCTGCCAACTCCGCCATGGGGGTTGGCGGACTTACCGCCCCATTCCGAGGTTGGCGGGGCGGTAAGTCCCCAATCCCCATTTGCCCTTCCCCATTCCCATTTCTGGCCCCATAGGGCATAATGGGAGTGGGGAAGGCGTTAATTACGCCACCGTAAATTACGGTGGCGTAATTAACAACAAGGTCCCTTAGCGCCATGGATTTTAACGCCTGCTAAAAGCAGGCGTTAAAATCACCATGGCGCTAAGGGAACTCGTACTCAGGCGGTAAGGGGCGGCATGGTTTACGCCGGCGTAAACCCCTTACCGCCTGGGTCCTAATGAGGCCCATTGTAACTTATGTGCAAACATCATAGTGCATGGGGTGAAGCCAGCGCTGACAGTATTTTCACAGTTACAGCATCAGTGGGATGGTGGAAGGATTACAGTGCTGTACAAACGTGTGATCTTTGGAAAATGGTATTCATTCTGAGCTCTTTTGTTCTGTAAAAATGCATTACTTACCATATTAAAGATATTATTAATTACTGTCTAGTCTATAGCGGCTGCATTATCTTTTGTTAAAATGGATCACATTGCTATCAATTTCCTACCCTTTCTTCTCCAGGCGCCTTTTATATCGTTATTTGTAAAAGTAACAGCTTTTATTCGAGCCCTCCCAATAATGATACAGGCCCGAACTATGCTACTTCTCTGAGATCGAGGGACGCGCTTGCGATGATACATTGGAAAAAGTCGTGCTTCAGTTTTCCAAACTGGAATGTATTATAATTAATAGCAAGAGGAGTTGTGCCTGACCTTGTACTGCCAATCAACTCAATTCTCCCAATGTCCTGAGTATTGTACGCTGCTCACACCTTGTGCGCTCTGATCGCTTACTTTCGCTAGGCAAAACCACTTTTAATATTCACAGCTCACTTATGGCGCAAAGGTCAGACCTTGGGGGGTTGTGTCCACTCTGCTGTATGAAATCCTTACCGTACCGGACGGCAAGAACTAACTGAATATTTTGCACTACTACGGAGCCAGGCCACTAAAATGGATAATCCATGGCCAACCCAATGCTTGGATGTAGGTGTCAACATCCTGTAAGTGCACAATACACTGTGCTGGGACTTAGCGTCAGCTTGGTTGAGCTCTCTCTGCCAAGTATTGGAATGCTTGGGGTTCAGGGCTTGTTTCCTCTACAGCAGCAGTGGGTGGGGGCTTACTGGGCCGCTAAAGTACTGATTACTGTATCTCATTGCATTGAATTAGCCTATAGCCTGCACTGCAGCAGGAAGTTTGGATGCTAGGCGTTGGTGTGTCGCAGTCCCGGGAAACACGCTGTGCTAATGTGAGGTAGAAAAGTGTCAGTGTGGGGGTTACTTTAGGGATGTTGAATGCAATTGAACCCAACCTCCGGTAGTCGTAGAAGGTTAATACTGTCACACGATGTCTCCCGATCATACTGCACAGTAGGTATTAGGTGAACTTGTGCAGTTGCGACTGTTTCCAATTTTTTAACAGGGCGGGGGTTTCTGGCATGACTATGCTTCAGCTATCAATATGAGCCACCTCAACAATTATTTCAGTTGATGGTGGAACACACCCTGTCCATAAACTGTTCTCTCTGTAATAACCAATACTGCTAATGGACCACTATGAGCATCATCACCTGCTCTACTGCAGCTCACAGCGCAGTGCCATTAAGTGAACAGTGGTTGCCGTAGTATGATCTTATGTTCTGTAACGTGCCTTTAATAAAAAGCAGTATTTAATGACATTCTCTTGATTTTGATTGCTGTCCTGATGTATGTTTTATTGATATTCGGCCAATTTAGATGCACTTATATTTGAATTGATATTTGTAATGTTAACTCATCCATGGGCCCTGTTTTGTGCTTTAAAAATAAAAATATATATAAAATAATAACTGCTGCAGTGACCACTCTTTCCCTGGCTCCCTCCGAGTTTTAGCTTGGGGCACCTGGCATTACCGTAATGCTTTAGGAACATCAGGGGAGTCTTGCTGCATAGATGTGGAGGTCCAATTGAATGCACATGGCGGTGGTATTTGCAAACATGATATTGCTGTGCTTTAGGAATAGGTACAGAGGAGCAGGGATGAATGCATTACAATCTACATTGGGCCTCATTAGGACTCCGGCGCTAAACCATGGTGCTATTAGCACCATGCTCCATGCCGGAGTCCGCCATGGCGGGATGGGGAATTACTACCCCATTCTGAGGTTGATGGGGCGGTAATTCCATGGGCCGCCGTGGCCCTTCTCCATTCCCATTTTTGCCCCATAGGGCTCAATGGGAATGGGGAAGGTGCTAATAACGGTACCGGCAATTGCGGTACCGTAATTAGCACCAAGGTCCCTTTGCGGGTCCCTACTTAAACGGCTGGTAAAACCAGCAGTTAAGGTCGGGTCCCGCAAAGGGACCTCGTAATTAGGCGCTAGGTGTTTAATGGTGCCGCAGCCTTTTACGGCGCCGTTAAACACTTAGCGCCTGGGTCATAATGAGGCCCATTATAATTTCAGTGGGAAGTGGGTCTTACCACAATGCACAAGAGGTACTTTACAGTAAACTGCCTAAATAACTTTCAGCAAGCATAATACACAGTATACAGTATCTCCCCTCTTTTATGGGGACCAGGCCCACCTCACCAAATCCTAACTCTAATAAAGAAGCAAGCTTAATGACTACATGCACATATTCTACCTGATGTACTGCAGCAGGACGCTTTGATGTCATGGCCTGCTGTGTGAATTTTCCATTAAAGTACTTAAACAAAACATTTTTCCAATAAAGAGACAGTAGTATGGACATTGGGTACTGCAAACTATTGATATGGGCCAACAAGTTACGAGACACACGCCTAATTGATTAGGGAGAAACAGTCTCAAACATTGCTCCAAAATCCATCGGAGAGAACAAGGCAGTCATAACACAAAGCTGCAGCCACCACAATCATGCAGAGTGCTGAGAGTCTGAACATCTTTCTGCATGAATGGACGCTTACATCACTATCTCTTCCTACTCCCTCTGCCCCTGCGGTTGACCCACAGGCTCTCGGGCACCCTTCCATGGCAAGCAGCCAACCATTGGTTAAATTAGGAATATGATGAAAGGTTGTGTGCAGCCAGTGTTGTTGATAGATTGAACCCAAAGCATTGCTGAAAGAGGTACATGAAATTGCATTTTCAGCTGAATAAAACAACTTAATTTTAGGAACTGGGCGGCGTTTTCCGTCTGCTCCCTTTACGCAGCAATAACTAGAATAAATATGAATGCAGCACATAGTTGGACAATATAACAATGCACTGCAAAAGACTATGGGCCTCATTACACGGTAGGCGGTAACCATGGCGCTATTAGCACCATGGTTGCCACCGGTATTTTACCGTGTTCGCCTTGGTGGATGGCGGAATTACCGCCCTACTCCAAGGTGAGCGGGGGTGGTAATTCCCCATTCACCAAGGCCCTTGCCCATTCTCATTACGCTACCGCAAATTGCGGTACCGTAATTAGCACCAAGGTCCCTTTGCAGGTTCGTTTTTAGCAGGCGTTAAAGTACCAACCCGCAAAGGGACCTCGTAATAAGGCGGTAAGGGTTAATGGTCACCGGTACCCTTACCAGTGACTGTTAACCCTTACCGCCTACCGTGTAATGAGGCCCTATGAAAAATAAAGAAGCACAGATGCATAGCCCTGAACAAAAGTAACACAAGGGTCTAAAGCCTGCAGGTATTTTAAATTATTCTTTATTTTATTTATTTTTTATTGTTGTGTTATAGTCACAAGAGAAAGCGACCTTTCACATGGCATAGCATCACAAGAAGTAAACAAGTTACAAAGAAATAGAGACAATCAATAATAAAACTTTAAAATCTATAAAACAGGTCATACCTCATAAGTAAAACAAATATTTAAGAACTTTCTAAAAGTACAGTCTTACTTTGCATTTTAAGGACTTCTAAAATAAGGAAAGTTTCATGTCCAGAAGACAATAAATCCCAGAACTCTGGGTTTAACCATCCAATTTTGTATTTATTTGAAGAGCAGTGATGTCAATTTCGATCCAAAATTGACTTACTGTAAGACATTTAGAGATGGTGGAGGCACTCCCACGAAGTTTGCCTGTTCTATAAGACAAATATGAGAACATGTGGTGCCAGTTTATTAGAGTGTAAAAAAGTAGTGGGACATATACCAGGGACAAAACTAAACAAACAGAACAAAATATATATATAAGAAAACAGATGACCTGCAAAGGTAACATTAAATTAAGGGGGCAAGTGCTTCAAACTAAAGAAGAGTACAATTTAAATATACAAAAATGTGTTACTAAGAGTCACTGGAGGCAGTGAGAGGGTCAGATAGGGAGGATGGGGCCAGGGCAGGGCAGCTTTCACTTCAGCAAGTAAGTGAAGTTTGAAGAGATCCATAGCTGGCTTTGATTGTTATGGACAGTGAGTTCCTGTTGAGCAAGGTGCGTATGGAGAACCAGTGGAAGTGAGAGGAGGCATAGGGATGGCAAGAGATGGTGAGGTTGAGAGCAGAGTAGGATCAGCGGGAATGAGATGGTGAGTAAGCTGAAATATAATCAGACAGGTACTGAGTAGAAAGTCAGTGAACAGGTCTGTAGAATAGGAAAAGGAACCTGAAGAAAGCATTTGTGCATGGAGAGCCAACCAGCATGTTGTACATAGGTAGACGTGGGGGTGGGTCTTTGTAAGTTGTAGAGAGTGCAGGTAGCAAAGCTTAGGAGTTTGTCTAAAGGGAGGAAGAAGAAGAGAGGAAGGCCGACAGGTAGGCTTGAGCAGTAGTAAAGTTTGCTAAGCATTGGAGTGAAGATTAGAATTTATGTAGAGTGGTTAGTAAGAAAAGGTTGGATTTCTCTGAATGTTGAGCAGGTTAGGATGAGCATCAGAGGCAGTGGTGGGGATCGATTGTTGCAGAGGTAGGTCGCTTCCAACGAGGACCCCAAGATTGCGAGCCTTGGTAGAAGGTGGAAGAAGGTCAGGAGCAACGGAGATAGGAGAGGGAAGGTGATTCATGACATTGGAAGCTGGGGGAAATATAACCTTTGTTGTTGAAGAGTTCAGCATGAGCGAGTGGAGAGCCAAGTGACGAATTGCAGTGAGACAGTTTTTAATCTATTACAAAATGTCTGGGGTGAAAGAAGGAAAGGAGAAAAAATCTGAGTGTCAGCAGCAAAAAGGTGATAGTGAAAGCCAATGGATGAGATGTGGCTTTCTAGGGCAGTGGTAAATAGGGGAAGGGCAGAGGTCCAAAGACTGATCCTTGGGGGACGCCGACAGTGAAAGGGGTGAGATCAGAGTTTTGCAAGTTCTTTTAAAGGATCAACATTGCAGGTAGGAGACCATCCAGGCAAGAGCAGATTTGTGAAACTCAAGGTCCTGCACTGTGTGGAGGAGAGAGGAGTGGTGGTCGACAGTGTCAAAAGCGGAAGAATGGTCCAGAAGGAGAGAGTTTGGAGTGGTAAGCATTAGAAATTTGGAGACATACATGAGTGCAGTCTTGCTGCACCGTTTACTACGGTAGCCAGATTGAAGCCATTGTCCTCCAGGTACTTAGTTATACGGTTAAAGACCACCTGCTCAAGGATTTTTGAATAATGGGTCAAGAGAAAAACTGGACAATTAGAGAGGTGGGGGAGAGGTAGTCAAGAATAGAAGAGGTAGGGGGAGAGGTGGTGGACAGAAGGAGGGATGGGAAGGGACAGAGTAGAAGGCTGAGAGAGTGCTGTGAATGTTAGAGATTTTAGAGGAAAAGTAGTGAGCAAAGTCATTCGCGTAAAGGGAGCAGGTGATGGATTTGATTTGGAAAGTTTGAGCAAAAATTGGAGTGTAGATGAACATTTCTGGGGGTGATTACGAAGGGAGGGGATTAGGTTTGTGAAGTAGGAGGATTTAGCATAGTCCAGTGCAGAGTTCAGAGCAGCAAGGGACTTGTTCAGGCTCGGAGTTGGTTAGGTGGCTATAATTTGCATCAGTGTCATAGTTCACAGCGGTGTCTAGTCAAAGGATTGAATCTAAAGGGTCGACAGGTCAAAGGATCGACACCAAAGGGTCGACAGGTCAAAGGATCACATTTTTCTTTTTAAATTATATATATTTTTTTAGGTTTCCTTTAGGGAAAAAAAGCGTTTTTTAGCAAAAAAAGGGGGTTGGAGGGACCCCCCCCAAACAAAAAAAATGATTGTTTGACTGGCAACCGATTATGTTGACAGCGTTCCCACATGGCTGGGGCTCAACAACAGGGTTGGTATGATGTCATTCCACCCCATCCATGTCAGTACCTGCCAATCCATTTCTGGCTAATTGTCTGGGATCCAGAAATCTCCCAGTCTCTACCCTTTGTAGATGATTTTTCCCCTAGTACTCTCCAGTGCTTTATTTGTATTTGGCCTGATTTGTATGTTTGACCCTATTGTGGGGTATGCTCTGTACTCAATGGACAATAGGCCTTCCATATAATGGGCACTTCTCAGGGAAATCACAATTTCATCATCATGGCCATTAGGGGATCCCCGTCTTTCGCAATATATTATGTCGCTATGGATTACTGATTTCCCCCCCATTGTGTGCCTTATATAGTGGATACATTTGTTCACCAGTGATTCCTGGGTTTCCTGCACCCTATTTCCCCACCCTAATTACATTATGTAGTGTTACCGAGTGGCTATTTGGACCCCCCACCACCCTATGGCAACCATCTGCTTTGTTACGTGGTTGATTCTGGAACCCCATGCTATAGGCATACTCTCTCTCTATATTGCCCCCCTCCGGCCTAGGGGGGACCGATCAGATGAGCTTAGCCAAGGGGCTTTTCCTCTACATGGGTCCAGATTTTGGCCATCAACCCGCCGTGGCCCACCAGAAGGGTGGGGCATGGCCTGTCCATATCCCTGCCTCATGCCCATACACCTCACATTTATGGTATCATTAGACATCACTTCCGTGACACGGAAGCCCATTTTGGAGGGTACTGGGAGGTCCATTTGTACAGTAGCACCTGGGGTGGCATTATCCCTCTGGTCCACGTCTTTAAATCCCATTTCTGGGTTACCACGGGGCGCTCTTAATGTAGGAATAGGAACCTGTTTTTCCTTAATGCTAGTAAGTTCGGTTCCAAACTCATCAAGTTTTACCCTGATCACTTTTTCCAGTGATCCACTTAACATCATGAGCGAGCGGAGGTCATCCCTCAATTTCCCAAAGGTATCTCCTCCATTTGCCTTATCTCGGGGGGCATCCTCCATCCACTGAGTCAGTCTGTGTGCCTCTACTAATCCCCTTGCTTGCTGTCCCACCTATCAACCGGCGGGAGGATGATTTAATAGGTCCTGTTGCCTTTTTAATGGGTCTGGCCATGGACTCTCCCTCTTTCCCCCCTCCATCCTTAGTTTCCATTTCACTCAGCACTTGGTATTTATTGGATATGGGTACCGTTAATATGGCAGATTTATCCTGTGCCGTAAATTGGGCCTCCACCATCAGCTCTTTGGGGCTACCAGGAGCCTTGGTTAACATGGCGGACTGCCCACTAATAGTAGATCTCCTCCCTTGGGGTGTATTTCAATCATCTGGACCCCGTTGGACCTACTAATCTCCGGCTGTAAGCATAATTCCGTCCTCCTTCCTGCCCCACATATTTCCTGATTTCAAATGCGTCCAAAGGGTTTTTATGTTTCTCTTTCCTCCTAGTCGTGACCAATTGTTGTAGGGGTTTTGGGGCGGGCATGACACTTGCAGAGAGGATTTCGGAATCATCAATCCCAGACACACAATTTGATGCTGCAGTTGCTTTCATGGTACCCTGCGCCTCTGTTTTTTTAACTTTGGTCCTCCTATATTATGTAATAGATCCTCCATTTCTAATATGTGGATATTAACATCTTTAATAGGTTCAAACAATTTGTAAACCTTCTTGCTCCCTTCCCTCTGAGAGATAGGTTGTGCAGCTCTCCTTTTCATTCTTACTGGATGTACAGGAAGAATAATATAACCACTATCAAATATATGTTAAATTGTATGTTAAAATACTATGGAGTGTTATAAAAAAATTAAGAAACTAACAAAATGCGGTGATCATGTAATACAATTCTTAAAATCAATTTGCAATATAATATAATATGGTATAACACAACAAAAACCAAATTGGATGCAGACCGCAATGAAATCCAGACCACTAATAAAAGAACCTCTGCCAAGAGGCCGTAAAAAGGGAGGCTTGTGTGGAGCCTCACGTGAACTCCTGCTTCTGTTCAGCTGTACTCAGGGTAATAACCAGCTGCCACAAAATAATCAAATGTGTAGGCTTTCACGTAATTCCAGAATAAAAATACAAACCACAGGAAGACAGGGGCGACACGCAACAGCTCAAGGAGTGCGCTTAGCCTGATGCTCCCCCGCCCTTCCCTCACTGTGTTAGATAAAATAAGGTGCTTGTGCTAGAGGCTCATACTCCACTTTGAGCACTGTGTTCAACCAAATACAAGTTTGCAGAAAAGCAGGGGAGGCACACCCGACAGCTCACGGAGTGCGCTTAGTCCGAGGCTCCCATCTCCCCTCACCAGGTTGAATGAGCTTGGTGCTCAGCTAATAGCCATTGCTTCACTGCTTGGCACTGTGTGGTACTGTGTTTGCCAGAGCAGTCCTCTAAATAATAGGTGAATTTTTGTTTCTGTTGCCTTTGTAACGGGATAGCTTCTACAATAATTATGCTCGGGATGGTATGTTATCCCTGGAGGCTTCCACAAGCTCCACTGCCCTCAGGGTCCGCTGAAGCAAAGGATTTAGAATGCTGTGTTACCAGGTGCCACCGCAATAATAGGTCCCCTTTGCTACGTTGTGGACCTTGATCAAAGACTCTCATTTGGCAGCAGTTTTTAGGGCAGCTTCTTTACAGAGGCAATGTTAACATTAGCTGTTGACTGTTGGTTCTTGGGCTGCTTCGTGTTTTAGCACCCATACCCACACCCTTAATCCCTCACAAAGATAGTAAGCTACTTATGGACTTATAAACTTAATACGTTGCGATGGACAGGTCTTAGAGCAGCAGAGTTGGGGTTGCAAGCTTAATGGGAGCCTGTTTCAAATATCTGGTGTTCCCCACTGTACCGTTCACCCTCAATGGCCCTCATTCCGAGGTTGGTGCTATTAGCGCCATGACTAGCACCATTACCAGTACCGTGTCCGCCCTCGTTCAATGGGGACTTCCGGTCTAGTCCGACCTTTGCGGGACCGGTAAGTCCCCATTGAAAATGTCAATCCCCATTCCCATTTCAGCCCCCATAGGGCTCAATGGGAATGGGGAGGGTGCTAATAACGGTACCGTAAATTACGGTACCGTTATTATCTCTGAAGTCCCTTTGCGGATCCCCTCCATAACGCCTGGTAAAAGCAGGCGTTAAGGACGGGGTGGCAAAGGGACCTCCTAATAGGGCGCAAAGGGTTTACCGGCACCGATGTCCTTAACAGTGCCCGGTATCCCTTTGCGCCCTACTCAGAATGACCGCCAATCACTTTTACACATTTATGTAGCCTCTGTGCGTTTAGCGTTCAGGATGATTTACCGTGCCCAAACCTCAGGTTTGCAGTGGAGCACGCTTACGTTTGAGATGAGGACACTTTCAAAGCCTCCAGTAAGGATCAGTTGCAGTTCACTTACTTATATATTGCACCAAACCTGGTCTGTCGTGCATGTGTCCTGTCCAACAGCCCAACAGTACTGCAGCACCCTTTGCAGCAGCAGGCTTCATCGTAAGGGTTGCTGGGTATGGCTTATAAACCTGGCTTCACACTTCCAGGTGGGAGGTCTTTACACGGTTCAGGTCTCCATGAAGTGACAGTGCTCGAATAACGGAGCGTTAGTCAATGTGAGTTCAAAAGTTGGCAGCAAAGCGAGGTGAAGTGAAAGATCCTCGGGAAAGCAGACGACCCACAGTGCAGCCCAAAAGTACTGCAGCAGCCTTTGCAGCAGCGGGCTTCTCCTTTACTCCATCGTCTCCTTACACTTTATCACGTATCAGAAAGAAATTAACCTTATACTGTCTACTTCTGTCTTCAGCATCTTTGCAAGCAATTTCCAGTTCTAGAACTCTCAGTTGGAGTTGTGCTAGGCCTTCCACTCTGGCACCATGTTCGATATATGTTCTTCTGCATCATTTAGTGGGCCAGACACAGATTCCACCTCCCCCTGCATCCTCACCATCTCAGAGGTGCTCTGATCTATTGTGGAGGAGTATGGATAGATTGTGGAGAATTCCACTAAGACCTTTGCTATAATTTGTTGTAGATGGGTATCCATAGCAGTTGGTTCTGGTATATCTGCTAGTTGTTGCTGAGCATGTTTCCTTTTGGACTTTTCGTCCAGCCTCTCAGAAAATAAATCCTTGCATTGTACGTTTTCTCTACTGTTCCCTCCCGCTTCAACGCCTTCTCATTAGGGGGTATTGAGAACTAGGTAGTGAAATTCTTCCTATTCAGTTCAGGGTTTCAGTGTCAAACTAAAGTGCAATTTTGAGATAATTTTTGAAAAGTTCAAATAATTGTAACTAGTTGGTGGAACTGATTTGTTTAATGAACCAAAAACGTTAGCTTGATGTAAATAGAATGCAGTATTATGTAGAAAACCACATTTTCTGGATTTAATTAGACCTGCCAATTTGGCTGACAGTCCTAGATATGAAACAAAAGGAACAAACTCATAGATGTGGGCTGTCCTTGGACGTTTAAATGCATTCATCCATGCATAACTATCTGCCATTCCGATTATCAGAGACCCGTTCCATGCAACACAGCCAGAACATTACACAATGCTGAAGTGTAGCGGGCAAGCAGATGATTCCATTGAGTAGCACCGAACATGGAAACTGCGAATCAGCACCCGCTTGTCTTGTTCACCCTCCCTGTCTCATGCAGGAGGGACACCATCCAGTCCACCCACAGTCCGAAACGTCATTATGCAGAGAGCACAATTGGCACATAGGGTGGGAGAGGCACAGAATGCAAATAAGTCTTTTGTCATATTTTAAAATCATTAAAAATACATGTATGGCTATGTTATAGTGCTCTGGTGAGGCTATAAGCATGTTGCCTAGCGTTTGTAGACAAGTGCATTCCATCCAGGCCAATTGGTCATGTATTGCTTCCTGTGTTCACTGTCGTGCATGTAGTTACCGTGTTTGCAATAGTACAACCTCTGTAGTATTTTCACATTTGCATGCATAATATATTGATCACTTACCAAACCATAGTTGAAATGCATATTGATACGTCTGAGGGCCACTATGCTTCAGAAGATGTGAATGTTAAAGGATATTTGTACTGCACACTTTCACTACCGTAGTGCTCCTCTGGCGCTCTGGCAGCTCTGAAAAGGGAGGGGAGGGGTGAGTTAGTGGGAACGAGCGGGAAAAGTGCAAGAGAGCAGTGATGTGCCATTGGCAGCCTCAGCCCGGTTAACACTCTTTGCTGGGCTTGGGGTTCTTTTTCGGGTCGGTAGCCATCGTGTGCTGTTGTGCGAGTCTATGTCTGTTTTGTTTTGTTGTTGCGGTGTGGTGAAGTTTGTGCTGTTTGTTGTGCTGTAGGGTTGTGTTTGGTTAGCATTTGAGAGGTGTATGCAGAAGGGTGACATTGTTAGTGGGTTGGTTATCGGTATCACTGTCTAGAAATGATGTGCTAAATTTCCACCTTCTTTCTAGATGTGGTGCGTGAATATCTTTGCATTTCTGTCTAGATCCGGTACTGGCTAATATTCACAATCCTTTCTATATATGAAGCCCACCAATATTCACAAGTGTATCCAAATGGGGCACTGGCCCACCTTGGAACATCCTGTCTATATGTGAAGCAAGCTAGTATTTACAATTCTATCTAAATCTGGCCTCGATAGTATTCCCAATGCAGTCTAGATGCGGCACTGGCTGACATTCACAGTCCTGTCTAGCTGTGACGCAGGCTATTGTTCACAATCGTATCTAAGTGTGGAGCTTGCTAACATTCAAAATTCTAACTAAGTGTGGCACATGCTGACATTCAGGATCCTATCTAAGTGTGACATAAGCTAACATTCACAATTCTATCTAGTTTTGATGCAGGCTTATGTTCACAATTCCATCTAGGTGTGGCACATGCTAAGAATCACAATCCTATATAAGTGTGGCACATGCCGACACCCACAATCCTATCCAGATGCGACACAGGCTAATGTTCATGATTCCATCTAAGTGTGGCACATGCTGACATTCACAATCATATCCAAGTGTGGCATATGCCGACAGTCACAATCCCATTCAGATGTGACGCAGGCTGATGTTCACGATTCCATCTAGGTTTTGCACATGACAACATTCACAATTCCATCCAGGTGTGTCACATGCTAAGAATCACGATTCGAGCCAAGTTTGGCACATGCTGACATTCACAATTCCATCCAGATTCGACAAAGGCCAAAGATAGAACAGTGTGTTAAGCACTGGTTACAAAAATCACAATACCAAATTCTGACAAAGACGACTCTGCCTTTCCTATGTCTGAGGTTTATAAACTTGCAAGTACATAAACATTGGGGAGGGTAACACCTACGGTGTTACAAAACAAAGTACCCACAATAGATCTCACTAGCTATCAAAATGAACATAGAATCATTATGATGCGCTTCTAGGGCTCTGTTCCTTCTGAAGAAGGCTGTACAAATTGCACCGCAACCCCCAATAAAGAGCAAACATGTTAGATAGCAGGGGTGATTAGGTAGCTAAATTAAGATTGTGAAACTCAATTATTGAGGCTCATATTGTGGGTTTACCACCAGGCGCTACAGGGATCATGGACACATCATCTTGTCTCACTGTGTAGTACAGTGCTGTCTTCTGTGAAGACGTTTTCCCTCTCACATCCCGTTGAAACTTTTTAGGCTATTGCCTGATCTTTTCCTTTAATGCAGGCTATTTTATTGCAAGACTTCCTAGACAGAAAAAAAAAACCAATATCACTGTGCTGTAGCAAGCATGTTTTTAGGTATGCTTATTTGGCACACAAAACGTTTTAACTTTTTATACAATTTCAAATGCTCACTGCACATCATGGCTAACAAATAACAGGGGCAGTCCTGGGAATCTCTCTGCCAGACATTAGTCCTGGTTACGAGAGCTTTGCCCAGAGTCTTTAGCTCACTATCTTTCACAGAGGAGAAATATCCCAAACATATCAGTCTTTGTCCTGCCCTGGGGCAGTACAGTACCAAAATGCTAGGCAATCCTTCTCTGAAAAAGAGTACCAACAGCAACCCCAGACATGTGTTTCGGTCTGGTTGGACTTCATCAGTAGGGTGGAGCTGTGCCTCCCTAAGAATAGTGAGCATGGGGTCCACGTTTGGAATCCCCAACAATTTAGGGTGAGACCCAAAGTTACTTAAAATATGCAAATAACAGGGGGCATCCTGGGATAGGACCAAGCCTGATTTGCATATGGTTTTCCCCTTCTGTAATGGCTTGGCAGGCTGAAAATCGATGGTCTGGAGGGTTGCCCAGAACTGTGCCCGTGGTTATGATTTATTGAAAACCTTCCAGCCATCACCTTTTTTCGTTTTTTGCTAGTCACCCCGAGTGGGACAGGTATGCCCAGACGTGGGTCTTGAGTCTGCAGGGCCTAGACACCCAAGCTACTCCTCACTGATGACGCCCAACAAGGCTGAAACATGTCTGGGGATGCTTGAGGTCTCATGCAGAAGGGATGTGACCTAGCAGTTTGGTCTGGACTGTTACTTTTGGGGTAGGACCAAGCATGATTTGCATATGGTTTTTCCCCTTCTATAATGGCTTGGCATGCTGAAAAACGATGGTCTGGAGGGTTGCCCAGAGCTCTGTCCATGATTATGATGTATTCGAAACCTTCCTGCCATCATCTTTTTTTTTTGCTAACATCATGACTAACAATCCAAAAGTCTGGGAATTGGATGTATTTAAGGCCTTCATTTACAAAATAATGGAAAATCCCTAACAAGATTTCTTTGGCCTGCATCAATTAGTATTGTGGTACATGTGTACTTCCCTTGATGATGGAGAAAATTAAGCTAACATCATTCATCTTTAACATAACAAGGTTCTATAAAGTTTTTTTGTTCTTCATATATTGGGTTATTATGTGTTTTGTGTAGTTTTCAAGTCAGGACTAATATAACAGGATATTATTTTAATTCCTGAAAGTCAAACATTCGCAAATATGTGCACCGTGCTTTATGACAAGAACTGGAAAACGGTTTGGTCAAGTGCAGAAATTGCACACTGGGCTCAAATCCCTGCTACACTTCTTAATTAATGTGTGTTATACTGGGGCAACTCAAGTAACCTGACACATTTGCCACTCCCTAAATATTTCAAAATTGTCAGCCCCCAGAGTGACTTAGTTCTTGGAGTGTCCTTCAAAAAACCTCACTCATGGTTTAACTGACGATAGTGTTTCTTAATATATAATAAGAGTGGCCATTGACATATCGCACCTCACAAAGTAATTTGTTTCTTTGCTCACCAACAGCAATACAACTTGAAAACCATGGACGTCTTTTAATCTCAGGCTAAATCCCAATACGTGAACCATATTGGTAGCATCTAATAAGCATCTACTATCTTTGCTATGATGTGTGTACCTTTGGTTGATGCTTCCGATCTGCTTCCTGTATCCATGCTTGAGCATTTTTGTTTTTCTCCTGTATCCCTGCTTGAACACTTTTGTATTCTATGGGGCTGCTTATCTGAGTTCAGTGTCTATACAGGAGTATATGCTCCTTTTTCCCACAGCTAATGATTTGTGCCATGCAATTATACTATGGTCAGTATACCTTTCTCGTGGCTGCTATTGCAAAAACGTGTTCTGTACCTATGCTAGAACACAAGTACCCTGGTCATAAACTGCTAATATTGCCCTTGAAATGCCACTTATTTATTTATTTTTCATTTATATGAGCGCACAAAGCCCGGGGGCCCCTAGGCGCTGGTTGCAGACATATTAGGTACATTCTCATAAGATTAATTGAAGAGATGTGTCTTTAGGTGTTTCTGGAAAGTGAGATAGGATGGCTCAGAGCGTAGGTGCACAGGTAAATTGTTCCAGAGGTTGGCTGCCATGGTAGGGAAGCTGGAGCCACCGGCTCTTTTGGGACTGAATCTAGGGTTGACCAGACAGTGGCTCTGGGTGGATATTAGAGGACTGTATGACGTATGAGAAGCCATTTTATGGTTTAGGTAAGATGGGGCATTGTTGGGTAGACATTTATGCGTAGTTGATAGGATTATGAATGTAATCCCCTCTCTGACAGGGAGCCAGTGTACAGATCTGTGAGCTTCAGAGCTGTGGTCAAATTTGCTTAGGTCCAGTGCTGCCCAAAGGGCTTTGTTTTCTATGACCTGGAGCTTTTTTAGGTTTTTGTCAGATGAGCCACAAAGCGAGGCCTTACAATAGTCCAATTTTAAACCCACAAGGGCTTGTGCGATGGTGAGGTGGTTATCAGATGATAGGAATGGTTTGCCTGCTGGTATTAATTTGGTAGTGTAAGCTGCAGAACAGGTTAAGTGGCTGATGTGGCGTGATATGCTTTGTGAGGCATCAAGGTAGACCCCCAGGGTCTTTACAGATGGTAAGACTGGGATTTTATGGCCATCAATGGTGAAGAACCTGAATGCTGAGGCGTGCCAAGGTGGGTGGATTCCCAACTATGAGGAGCTCCGTCTTTTCGTCATTCAAACATCGTCTATTTTGGGCCATCCAATGTTGATTTATTTTGTAGATTTTGTTTACGCTCTCAGAGTCTTGGTTATATTTACCTGAAAGGGGGATGAGGATCTGCATATCATTGGCGTAGTTAGTGAAGGTTATACCCACAGCGTCAAGGTGGTCATATGGTTTGGGGTAAATGTTATACAAAGTGGGCGAGACACATGAACCTTGGGGCACACCGCAGGATATAGGTTTCGGTATGGTTGGCGCTTCGTCGGAGAAGACTCTGGAGGATCTGTTGGCCAGAAAGGAAGCAACCCAGTTGGCTGCTTTGGGGGCAAAGCCTGCAACCTTAGTGAGGTGGCGACAGAGGGTTTGGTGGTAGGTTCAGGAGGAGAATGAGAGAAAGTTTTCCTGCATCGTTAGCCTGATATAGCTGTTTATTCAAATCAAGGAGTGCTGTTTCAGTCCCATAGCGGGGGTGGAAGCCGGATGGTGAGGACTGAGGATATGGTAGGTTTTCAAGAAGGTTTGGATTTGGGTATAAGCTACTTTATCAATGATTTTCAAAAGGAAAGGCACTGTGGTGATGGGTTTATAATTGGTGTGGATAGTGGGGTCCAGGGAAGGTTTCTTGAGGAGGGGGATGATCCATGACTTTTTAAGGCAGGTCGGGATGGTGCAGGAATTGAATGAAGAGTTTACATTGGCGGTGATAAGGGGGACAAGCGGGTCTGCTCATTCCTTTACCAAAGTGGTACGGCAGATGCCACCCATGCAGTGGGATGGTTTGAGGCTTGCACTAATGGTAGCTAAATCAGAATTTTAACGGTTGGGCGATACTGGTCAGATTGTTCTAGGGATGACCTGACCAATTTGCAGAGTAGTTGATGAGTTTGGCATTAATTTTAACCTGAAGTTAAGTGAAGTTCTTGGATTTTGTTGCACCAGTAATTATCTTTAGTGATATTACAGAGAGAACAGTGATGGGGATTCTAATTCTCTTAGAATGGAGAACAATTCTCTGGTGTTTGAAGCGGCTTCAGTAATTCTTGTGTTTTAGGTAGTTGCTTTAGATTTGTAGATTTTTGTAGACTTCAGCTGCCTCTGTGAATCCTGCTTTATTTTGGCTCGTGGGGAGTTTCTGCCAGGCGGCTTCCACAGCATGTTTTTTGCATGTAGAGATTCTAGTTTGGCTGTGAACCAGAAGTTGCTATGCTTAGGGTTCTTGGATTTCTGTGGCTTAAGTGGTGTGAGGGTCTCAGCAGCTTTGGTAAGCATAGTGTTGTAGTGCGCAAAAAGTACCTTGGTGGCTAGGATTATGGGTATGTGGGGGGAAAGCAATGGGAGTAGGTGATCTTTTATCAGTTTGAGGGATCTGTGAGCTATGGTAGGGGGCAGCGGCCTAGGCCTTTCTGGACGGCTGGGTGGGATAGAGAAGCTAATGCAATGGTGGTTAGTCCAGGGCAAGGTGTTTTAGAGAGGACGGAGATATTACAATTATGGTCAAGAATCCAATCAAGTGTTCGGCCATGTATATGGGAAGTGTCTTGGACAAGTTGGGTGCATCCAAAGGCAGTCGTGGTTTTGGTAAGGTATGCCGCTTCTGAGTCCGTGAGGTCCTTGTAACTTTGATTGAGATCACCTGGGATGATCAGCTGGGTGGATGGTTTTTAGCCATTTGAGTGGAGTCTGGTAAGATCTTCTTAAAATGCAGCTAGAGGACCTGCGCCCAGTAGATGAGGTGAAGATCAATGGTGAAATTAGGTGAACAGGCTAGTTTGGCTGAGATGATTTTGCAGTGTGGTAAAGAAGGGGGTGGTATAGGTCAGAGAGCCAGGGTGGTTTTGTGAATAAAGGCGATTCCTCCTCCTTTGCCTGTGGGTCTATCTTCTCGGATAATAGTTTATCCGGATGGTACTGTGATGGATAGGGCTGTGCCAGATGTAGGAGTGAGCCATGTTTCAGTGATGGCGATGATGTCAGTGTTGTTGGATGTGATGAGGTCATGGATGTCCACAACAAGGGCGACAATGGGCCTAGCGTTGATCAGGATTCAAGAGAGTGTCAAGGAAGGTAAATAGGCGGTGGATGGATTGAGGTTGGTGGCATTTTGCATGATATGTGATGGTGTAAAATCGGTAAAGTGGCATTGAGTTGTGGTGCGGTAATGGAGGAAGGAGTTGTGGGTCTGAAGGTCCCATGGATAGGCTAGGTGAGTGGTGACAGGGGAATAAATCCGACTTGAGAGATGAGCAAGTCGGTTTTTGCCTGTGCGTGACAGAGTGAATGCGGGTGTCTGTGTTGTGTTGAGGCATGTGTTGATAGTGAGATCAGTGGTAGGGTCTCTCAGCAAAGAAGCAGGATCTTTGGAATTCATTGCTGATGCACAGGCCAGCAGTTCACTGGGGCAAGGGAGCAAGTGGTTGCAATGGTGTGTTTTTCATCTGGTAGTTCTTGCACAGGAGCATGATGGTTAAGTAGTTTGTCATGGGGATGAGTGTTGGTCCTCCTAGGGCCCATCCACCTGCCACCCACCAGGAAGGAAAGGCATAGGGGGTGAGTACAAGTGTACGTGGAACACTTTTGTGGTGAAGCATGTGGCTCGGGGAAGTAGGGAGGACATCAGGGGGGGTGCTGTTAGGTTTCATATGGTACAATGATCCCTAATGGTTAAAGTGAGCATTGCCAAAGAGCAATGGTTGTATTGTCAGGTAAGGCCATGTTGAGGCTCCGTGAGTTAGTCCTCCAGGGCTAGGGTTGTGGAAGCAGGTGTGGGAGGAAGTCTGTTGGGTGTACCTTTGCTAGATAGGTGCTGGCTGCGGCAGATATTGTTGCAGGGTGTCCAGAGCAGGTGTTTGTGGGAGGATGATGTTGCAGAGTGGGCATTTTCAGGCACAGTGAGGCGGTGCTCAGGGGAGTTTGGGGATGCAGAAGCAGTTGTGGGAGGAAGGGTGTAGGTCGTACCTCCGCTAGGCCCGAAGGTGTCTGTGCCTCTGGCCCCACATTTCATTAAGAAGTCCCTGCCTATAGCCATATGTCCCAGTTAATGTAGAGAGATGATTCTTTCTGTTCTAGTTTCTGCTCGGGTGTCGGAGCAGTTGTAGCATGAGGCCATTGATCCCTGATCTTTCTGACTCTTGTTCTCCTGCTCTGCATGCCCCAAACTGAGTGATCGTAATGCTGATCAGCTGTGTCTCTTTCCCACCTCTCTACGCTGTGACTTAATAAAATGATTTTAATTGCATTTCTACTGAATTATGTATTGCTTTGAGCTTCGAGTATGGAGTTCTCTAGTCGGTGGCAATTTTACAGACGGCCAGCCACAATCCCCAATATGAGGCTTGCTAGTCTGGTTGGTGTTACTTTAAATTCTCAGACCCCAAACTGTAAATCTGGAATTGCCCACTAAAATGTCTCAGGTGACAGCCCAGAGTTGACTGTGTGCTAGATGAAGGTGGTGGCCATAAAGGGAGTGGAGAATATAAAGTGTGCACTTTCCCTTAGAGTTCCATACCCACACAGAGACATGCTGTGTGCAATGGTGATGGAGTGTTGACATTTGAGGGACATACACAGCTGCGATCAAAGTTCCAGAAACAATAACATTTTAAAAAAATGACTTACTGACCCCTAGAGAGAGACGGCATACACTATATGCATGGATGAAGAGATAAAGTTCAATTTCATAATGACATATAAAGCATGAGTTTGGAGAGTCAGAGAAAATATGGTCCAGGCTATGTGTCCAAGGAAATACTACATTCAGTTGAATCCTCTATCTGGGCAGCTGTCCACTATGAAACGAAAGCACCTTCATGATTGCCTGTTGAGGATCCTGTATAACTTGACTGAGATCAGCACCATGTATCCTGATTTCAACTGCAGTCGGATATCACTTATAGAGAAATAATGCCAGTGACAGTTTGATCATGTACCTAAAATGTATATGGTCAGGACAGGTTTAATACGAACACGTACAACCTGAAAAACAAAGTTAAATGTAAATAATTGCATGTCACTTTAGATAAGAGATCATTCCAGGCATTGCACTGCAAACTAAATATGTTCTGGCAATGTCTGTAATAGGATCAAGCACATGACAGTAACTGCAAAGGAAGACAGTAGCGGAGTGGAGCTGCAGTCGGGGCGGCCTGTTCCTGCTCTGGAGATCATAAAGCTGAGCACCATTCCAGGTGTAGCCCATTCATATTAAGGCTGTTCCACAGGCAAAGCAGCAGTCGAAGCAGACTGTTGCAGGGTTCGGCACTTCAGGCAGCCAGTCCCTGTATGTCTTTGCTCTTTAACTGCTCCTTAGCATGTGTCTGCATTCCCCCTACCCCCACTGTCAAGGTCCTCAACCCAAGGCAATCGAAGGCAAGCTCAGCTTGTATGCTCTCAGTTGAGAACATGCCTTTAAGCCAGTAGATGTCATCACTTCTAACTTTGCAGACAAGTGGGTGAGCTCAGACATGTTGGGCACCTGAGCAGGTGAACTGGTGAGTTGGTGAATCAGTGAACTCCTTAACTGGGCCCTATAGGTTCATTTTCCTTTAAGTTTACTGTGGGGCTGTAACTAACGCTGCATACTCCAAGCGCTCCTTATCACCAAATGATTCAACCCTATCCCATCACTCTGTCTGCTTTGGTTGTATCACTGTACCAGGTGAAGCAAATGAAGTAATGCTTTAGAGGTTCTGGAGCAATTGAAAAGCCATCAAAGATGTCCTTTCTTTGGACAGATTAGAAGCCACGAAGATACATATGTTTGGAACTTTTTCTTCTTTTTTATATCATGATACAGTGCTGACCCTTCACTGTTTTAAAACACCTCATAAACCAGCGATGGGAGGGGAAGATGGACTAATTTATTGCAACAATAAAATCGGGCATGAACTAAATAGCAATTACAGAAATTACTTGCCATTTCAACTGAATTTTACATCTGTACTTTTGTATTGAAACGTGGCGTTTTAACTCAGTGTTAGCAAAAGTCCTTGTTAAGAACAACCGGTTAAGCACAACCATCAAGGGTAAGGGGAAAGCAGCAGGGAAGCCATCACAGGCGCCAATTAAGAAAAAATCCCCTGTAATCTCAACATTAATTCAAGAGGCACATAATTAAATACAAGGGATGGAGGAAAATGAAGTGGTCCCCCCACGTATCTAGCCACTCAGAAATAAGGGAGCAGAGGCTGCTCCCAAGGCCAGTTACTTGACCTTAAAGGTGGGACAAACAGAGGTTTGGATTAAGATCACATGGCTATATTTGGGGTTCTTAAAATAGCGGGAGTAGGGAGTAGAATATTACATTTTCCTGTAGCAGTGTATCACAAAACTCCCACTTTGGAGGTAATAAGGTGGGAGGCAATTCCCAGTGATCAGACCAAGGAAATACAACCCGCTAGGGAAAAAGGCTTGGTGCACCTTTGTTCGAGAAAGACAAGAGCTTTATTTTGTATACAAAAGAAAAAGGTGACAGGGTATTACAAATCCACTGCCAAAGAGCTCTCTGACGTCTTTCGTATGGGATTCAGGTTATGAACACACAAATAATTTTGCATGACGCACTCGATATACAGCGTTCATCTCCCATCCTCCTTGGCTGCCGCCTATATACATGCTGATAATTTCATATAGCCCATCCTCCAATTGGTTATGCTGTCTTCTCGCTCCTCTTCACTACATGTGAGTAATGTCTTCGACCATCATGGAATGCTGCAAAGCAATTAGTTAACATCAACGGGGACCACCCTACCTTGGATCTGGACCATGTGACACGCACCTGGCTATCAATGAGAACTCAGTGGGTAGCTTTGAGGTCAGTCTGGTTCTTGCGAACAAAGCAGGCCTTTTCCCATCCCAGACATGTTGGCGCCTCCATCATGCCCTCTCCACTGTATGGGCATCATTCTTAGCTCTCCTTGGCACAATACATAGATCATGTCGTTCTCCACTTTCCCTTTTATCAGCTCCCCTCCCCTGAAGTGAACCTAGTGTCCCACTAATCAATCCATTTCACAAAGGACTCATCCTTCACTCTCAGGAGTACGACCTTGGTACAGGGCTGCAGCCCTTCACTTCTTTGGCTGCACACATTCCTACTTAATTAGTTCAACGTCCTAACTGATGTGGGGGAATATGCATGTTCCTTTGCCATGCCTGGGAATCGGAATGCATTGGTGAGGCCTTATTGTTCTGCGTTTCTGTGAAAACACAACCTGCAAGGATTCAGGCCTATTTGTTAGTTTCGTTTATAACTGTTGTGTATGTATGCATTCCACATCCTACGTAATTCAGTTGCAACACTACTGAATAACTTTTCCCCTGTATGATTTCATACTCCAGCTAACTATCCCCACCCATAACACACAACCCTCCGCCCTACACCGTCCCATGCTGATTTCCATATGTCAATATATTTTTTGCAATCTAAAGCATCTAGGAGAGGCTGTGGTCTGGACATGGATCCCAACAAAGGCTATGAGAAAGCCACCACAACCTTCCATGGAGGCTGCTGATATCCAGAATATATTCACAATTGCAAAGTCAATAACTCTTGCCAATAGATTCTCACCAGTTATGGACAGACAATTCCTTTGTGATGTAAATACATCAGCAAATACACTGGCACAGAATCAATCACCTGGGAATCATTTTGGAACTTGTGATGTGGATGAGCCAAATAAGAATAATTGTGAGAATGATTGTTTGTGTGTGCAACTGATTAATATATTGCGTCAGATAAAGCAGTCAGTGGAGGCTATAAGCCAATAGAAACTGATATAAAAGAAACCAGAGCAGAAATGATTCACTGGAGATCTTGGAGTGACAAATGGGACAAAGATGAACAACTGCTAGGGAACAATTGTGGGCAGGGTTTAATTGTAATTGTACACACTCCCTGTCATGCTTGCATGGAAGGGACCATGTACAATGGGTCCCTATGATATCCGCCTGCTTTATGATAGTGCATACAGCAAGCTGTCCCCATAGGGATCTCCAGCATTTGGACCAGCATGAAAATCCATGCCGGTGTAGATACTGGAGCATTCGTATGGTGGAGAGGAAGGGAGAGGCGGAAACACAATTTGCGTTCCACCCCTCATCTCCGGCATACAAATTATTTGAAATTGTCTGTGGCATGAATGAAAGGCATCAAAGCCTTACTCAAGGCTTTTACGCCTTGAATTTGCGTTACAGCTCAATTGAACATGAACCCCTTAGTGTGCAGTAAAAAGAAGTATACTACATCATGCACGCCTCAAGGAACAAGTTAAGGGGCAGAATAAGCAGCTCACACTAATGACCTGGAATATAGCAGAAGTGGGTAAATGCCTGGAGAATAGCAGCTGGAGAGATTACCTAGGCACAGTGGATATAATTTTGCTTGCTAGAAAAACTGTAGCCCATATTATCAGTATTTGGATGGATACTGGGGACATTGCAAGTTAGCTAGGAAAGGAGACAGGGGCAGACTTAGTGAGAGTCTATGATATTTTGCAAACAAAACGTTTGTCATGGGGAAAGATTTGTAAAAAAAAAGTCATTATGAAAGCAAAAAAACACTGTTTTCAGCCTACTGCCATTCATTTCCCCATAGAGAAAAAGTCAACATTTCTGCATAGCAAATAGGAAAAAAATCGCTGGATGGAATTGGACCAGCTACAAATTAACTTGGACACGAAACGTTGGCTCGATTTCCAGAAGGGTTCTGGTGTTATTCTGTACAGTAGTTGTTAAAATATTTGACGGAGATGGGGGTACCTCCTTCTCCCAAAATTATAGCTATATCGCCCATGGTGCATTGCAGCCGAGAGGCTTAGAGGCTTTTTCCCAAAAATTCTATTGCATATAATTTTTGACTTGCAGAATGGATTGAAATCTTCAAACCAAAAAGTTTGTTAACGGTGCACCAAACTGCACATTTTGGGAACAATATGTTATATAATTAAAAAGTAATTAAGAAAATAAAACACATGCTCACTGTTTTTAGCCCTTACATTTTCTGATAGAGAAAAAAGTGCTGTGTTTGAACAGCCGTAGCACGGAAATCGTAGGGCAGATTTGGACAAAATAAGAAACAACTCAGTTACAAAGCGCTGACTTAAATTTCTTGATTTGTTTGGAGTGATTTTTAAATATTCGACAGAGAACGGGGTGGTCCGTGCACCCTAAAACCTTTATATCGGTCTTGGTGCTTTGCAGCAGAGAGGCTTAGAGAGGCTAATAACTTTTGACTTGCTAGATGGATTTGAATGACATTTTCTAGACCAAAGGTTTGTCAAGGGCCACCCCAAACTGAAAATGTTCGGAACAATTCCAAAAAATTATTAAGAAAACATAAAAACGCAGCTTTCAGCCTACTTCCATTCACTTTCCCATGGAGAAAAAGTTCAGTTTTTGAATAGCCGTAGTGCGAAAACCGCTCAGCAGATATGGCCCAAACGTTGCAATGAACTCACCCACAACCTTACAGAGTCTAATAACATTCTCAGTATCAGAAAAAGACTCAACACCTTTCTATTTATGTAGTCACTCCAAGGGGAACACTGATTGTTTTGAACAACAGCGCTTGGATGGCCTGGGTGTTGGTGCTATATAAATACCAATACCAATCGCTATATCAATACCAATCACATCAAGCTAGAGGTCGGGAGTGGTAAAGAAGACACCATGTGAAGTTGGGAATTTGGGGGTGGGTTGGGGAGCAAGTTATGGGTAGACCGTTTTCAGTTTATTAGGGGAAGACAGCGTGAAGCTGAAAACATTACACTGGCAATGCTGCAAGACCCGTTCAGAAATAAATGAGCGTCACATAAAGTGATGTGGAATGGGGTAATGAGAAAGGGTTAGAGAGGGAAAAAGCAGTTTAGTGGAGTGAGAGGACCTGGAAAAAAGAAGGGGGACACATGTGGAGTGCCTGTGAGTATGTGGAAGACTTTTTAATTCTGAGCAAATTTTCCCATTATTGTGGGAATCGGCGAACCGCCACTCTACCGCAGGAATTTGTGTTATTGGAAATGATTACTGTGAAATTACCACAGGAATAAGGCATTCGAAAAAAGGTTTAACAACTACAGTGCCTACATCTACTGGGCAGGTGGCAATGGGTTTTAGGTAACAAATGAATGGTGTGACATGACCAGTGGCCATGGCTAGTAGGCTCAAAAGAAAGATATTGTGCAATATGTACAGAGGCCATGGCCGAATGTCATAGCCAGTGAGACCTCAATAAACAATGAACTATGAATTTAACTAAGGCGTTATAATAAAGGTGAGGCGGTCTAAGTCTTAAATGATTTGGCCTTCTAAGTCTGTATATGAACTGGTGTGACAATACTCCTGGGTGGTCAATGGGAGGTAACATTTAAGCCTGGGCAGTGATTAGTGTGCTTTTTATTATATATTCACATATACCATTACAATGTGCAAGACCTTTATGTGCGAGACAAAAGGAGAAGAGAACATGCACGTGTTACACAGTCTTGTGCGTATTGCCGATACCCCTGCCAACATTTGTTGTTTATTAACGATTGTCAGTTGCTTATTTTATTGCATTCTGAATTATCCCTATGGCATCTTCATATCAAATGTCAATCAGTTGTGCAGTGGGGACAGTTTGTGCCTGCGATCTCCTGAGCATGGGATGGGTTGCGGGCTGTGACTCGCTTGTGTCCTTAGGGGGTATCTGATGCTTGTGATGTGTCATTTTCATCATCTGTTGTCATGGTTGCTGATACGTTGGCCCTGTCGCTGCCCTGGTGGGGTGAGGTCGGTGCTTTATAGCGCTTTATGTCGTGGATATGCGTCCAAACGTATTTACCTACTAATTTCACAGCCCTGGGTGCCACTCTTTCTACTACATGTGGCCCCGTGAACATGGGAATGTTCCACTTACGGTTGAAGCTTCTCAATAGTACGCTGTCACCCTCTTTCTCCATACACTATTCTGTTTGGTCCTCATTGTTAGTTGTTTCTTGTTGATCGTTCTCTGACCTGCCCTGTGTCCATCGGATCTGTTGAGAAATAAAAGAGGCACTAGTAACCAGGGAAGTAACACAATCATACATTTCTCGTCCAAATACATCATTAGCTTCTTCGCAGTCGTACATAGTCCTTGTGGGTGGCGGTAATGGGAGGTACATTTGTGGGGCGTGAGGTGGGGTGGGGCGTGAGGTGGTGGTCTGATCCAGGCTTGTTTCGCAACTCAAACAAGGCTAGAGGAAGGCAGTAGAGCCAATTCTTCTTAGTAGCCTGCTGCGTTTTCGCAATGGATTATATTAAGAGGCTGTTGAGCCGTTCGCAGACGCCATTGGCTTGTGGGTGCTATGCACAGGCAAACTTATGTTTGATTCCAAGTAACGCAGTGATGTGCTGGAATAGTTCATTTGCGAAATGGGGACTATTGTCTGATTTTATTAGCTCGCAAAACCCACATTTTGAGAACACCTCCATCACCGGAAATTATGCTGCCCGAAGTGCGTCGGCATGGATACACGGGCCAGCCTCAATCCACCTTGAGAAGGGGCAGACTACCACAATCATGTATCAGTAGCTTTGGCATACATTAATCATATCAACGTAGTCGATGTGTAGGTGTAGGAAAGGTCTTTCAGGCCGTGGTATTATACTTTTGATCACTTGTAACGTGTGACCGGCCGTAAATTGTTGGCAGGTGAGGCAATTGCTAATGAAGTTTGCTACATGCGCATTTAATTCGGGGCAGAACCATGACTCTTTTATTCGTGCTGCAATGACCTCTTTTCCTGTATGAGTGGGGTGGTGAAATTGGGCTAAGGCTGTCTTTTGTAGGGCCAAGAGAATAACAACTTGTCCTGTGTTATTTTGTCTCCATAGTGCATCTGTTGGGGTCATTGTGCATCCTCTTTTTACCCACAATTCATTCTCTGCCATTGGTACTCCCGCCTGCAGCTCCATAATCTGTGTTTCTGGGAGGTGCGTGTAGCCTTCTTTCATTATCATCTGTTTTTCCCTACCTCTCTCTTTTTGTTTTTCTTGGAGGTCCCACATCTCGCCGAAATATGCAGCATGCTTTGCATAGGAGTCTGCTGCCTCATTACCTCTAGATATTGGATCTTCAACATTTGTATGTGCCTGACATTTCACCTGTGCTAGTTCATGTGGGTATGTTATTACTTCTATTAATTCACCCAGGAGGAAAACATGTTGCACCGGGGTACCATCTGTTCTCCTAAATCCCCTTTGCAGCCATCCTATTAATCCTGAGTATAATGTTGACGTGATGTAGGCACTGTCTGAGTAGATTGTTACTCTTTTGCCGTTGCTTTCTTCTAGAGCCAGTATGAGGGCCACTAGTTCTGCTGCTTGTGCTGAGCATTGTTGGGGTAATTTGACACATTTCACTGGCTCGCTTGTCCAGTCCTCCCTTAATCGCACCACAGCTGCACATGTTCTTCTTATGCCATCACTCTGATCAATGGTTGAGGAACCATCAATGCACAATACATCACTTCCTTATAGGGCGTCTTCCTCTACCTTACGAGTGGATGAGTAGTACTCAATGGCATATGCACAATCGTGGGCGTGGTCCCCCTCTGTTACCTTTTCTGCTATGAAATGTACTGGGTTAACATTGTTGCATCTCACTATTTTCAGTTCTGGTCTTGATAGTATTATCTCATAACCTGTCGCCCTTTTGGTAGTGAGTGTACTTTTTGGCTTGTGCAGAATTGCAAAGAGGGCGTGCTCCACATACAGTGTTGTAGAGCATCCCATCGTTATGGGTGATTACTTTTTTATGGCGAACGCTGCAGCAGCCAGATGTTGTTCGCACGGGAAGTATCCCATCATTACTGGGTCTAGGTGCCCGCTGTAAAATGCAAGGGGTTTGTGTCCCATGATTGTTTTTTGGGTAAGCACTGCTTTTATTACTGCACCATCGCAATACAAAAAGATATAGAATTCTCGTTTGTAATTGGGAGTGCCCAGGACTGGTGCAGTTGATATGGCTTCCTTTAATTTATTGAATACATCAGTCATTTCTCTTGCGCACCCCAACTTCCTCCTCCCTCTTTGCACTTCTCTGAGGGCTGCCAATAGGGGTCATATGTATGTGCTGTAGTCAAATACCCATGCTCTGCAATAATTGCACAGACCGAGGAATTGCTGTACCTCTCGCACCATTTGTGGCTGTGGTGTATTCATTATTGTTTGTGCTCTTTGTGGTGTGATTTTCTGCCCTTTTTGAGATATGATCTGACCTATGTACAGAACCTGTTCCTGGCAGTATTGCAATTTTGCTTTGTCAACCTTGTATCCTTTCTCCGTCAACACTGTTTGCATCTTCACAGAGTCCCTCCTGCACTCCTCTTCCGTAGTGCTGCAGATAAGAATGTCATCTACATATTGCAACACCGTGCTCTCAAGCTTCACATTCCCCAGGTCCATATGTATAACCATGTTAAAAATGGATGGCGACTCGCAGTATCCCTGGGGTAACCTAGTGTGTTTCCATTTTGTGTTGCTATATGTGAAACTTGTCAGATCTTATGATTCTGGATGTAGTGGTATTGAAAAGAATGCATTTTTGAGGTCAATGACAGTGAATCGTGCTGGTATCCCGCACAGTATCCTGGCTGGATTAGATGCCACTGCGTACTCTGCCTCTACAATATGGTTGAGAGGTCTCAAATCTTGTATAAAACGCCAAGACCCCCCGTTTGCCTTGAGCACAGGGTACACCGCAGTATTGTATGGTGATTCTGATGCTACCAAAATACCCCTCTCTATTAAGGCACTTATTGTCTCATAAATCCCTTCATCGGCTTCTTTTGACAGTGGGTATTGTCTAACTCTGGGTAGCATTTTTCCCTTTTTTAATTTTATCTTCACACCACCAATGCTTTTTATGCAACCTACATCATAGGGACTAGTCGCCCATAGTGAGGCAGGTACAGTGGCCACATCTTCCTCTCAAAAGTCAGGTGGTGCTGGGAGGGGTGCCTCTAGTGTCATTGCCATTTTCTGTGCTACCTCTTTGTATGTCACCTTTAACCAGACATAGATGCTCATTCTGAACATCATCTTGCCATCTCCTTTCTCTTCTGAGAACAGTTCCTCGTCTGATACCTGCATTAACCTACACCCTTCTGCCAGTGCTATCACTGCTCGTCATGCCTTACCCTCTTCCTCCAGCACGTGAACGGCATTCCAATCCTGCCTAGCCAGTATCCCTTCGATATCCACTGATATTATTGTCCCTTCTCCCTCACCTGTGGGTATCTCTGGCCTAAATAGGTAGGCGGCTGGTCTCCTCCACACTTTCCCTGCAATACCTGGCAGCCATGCTATTGCCATGTCTGTTCCATATTGGAAGACTTCGGGGTCCACTGGCTCCGCTCTTAGAACTGTCTAGCCACAATAAGCCTAAAGTATCTGTCTCACTGTGAGCATGTGTATGCCTGGTGTAGAGCATATTATGCCTTTGTCAGTAAAGGAAATAGTCATGTTCAATCTTCTCATGATGTCACGTCCGAGTATATTCACTGGTGCTTGTTTTGAGTATAACAATGGCAGAGATAGATTGTGATCTCCGACAGATTAGGAGATGTTATCAGTAAATGGAACCACCCCTCGAGCCCCAGAAAATCCTTGAGTGTGCATGGCATTGCCTGACAATTTGAAGTTCCCCTCCCTGATGCAGGACATAGTGGCCCCTGTGTCAACTAGGAAGGAGAATGTCTTGTAACCTATCGCCACCTTTATGTGTGGTTCCTCCGCAGAGTTAGGTGTTACCGGCAGGATGGGACACAATAAGGATGTCTGTGGGCTAGCCTATTGGGGGTATAATGATTGTCCGCTGCCCGTGTGGGGTTATGTCCCCTGATCGTCACTCCTCCCATTTGTGTCATCAGTACTGTTGTTTAGATGGGTTGTTGTGAATTGTCTTGTAATTGTGTTAGTTGCTGCACTGTGTGGACATGTTGTTGTTGTGCAGTTACCATTTGCTGTTGTGCCTGTTGTTGAGCAGGGTGGCGTGGTGGCATCTGTTGTGTATTGGGCATTGTGTGCGGTTGCTGTTGTGGCTGTGACTGCGGCATGTTATATTGCTGTCCCATCTGCATTTGACCCGTCTGTTGGGCTTTTTGTTGGTAGTAACCGTTTGGTCCCCCTTGGTAGCTCTGTCGTCCCTGTTCACCCCATACTAGTTGTACCAGACTTGCCCTGCATGTGCGTGCTACATGTCCTACCAACCCACGTGTCCAACATGTGGAAATGCCCCTGTGCCATCATTGAATCCCTGCTGCCCGTATTGGGGGAATCCTCAGAACCCGCCCCCCTGGTGGTGTGGCAATGGTCCAAATCCCCTACCCGTTAAATCCTCCTCTTCCTCCATAGTTGTTTGTGTAACCATTGCCCATTGTCATGTATCCTGCCCCATTGAGTTGTGTATGTTGTTGTGGTGCTGTGTATTGGGGCGGAGGTGGTAGTTATTGGGGCATGGGCTGTATTTGTGGTTGCTGTACGGTTGGTTGTTGCTGTGCGAGTGGTTGCGCCTGTGGCCAGGGCTTGTTATGAGCGCTCCCTCTAGGGCGCATTTTGATCGTTTTTTCTGAACCAATTTTTGCCTTGTCTGCCTTCATGTCTTCCTCTTTCTGTTTCATCTTTTCTTGCTATAGTCTGCAGTGGTGAACTAAAGTCAGTTGAATCTCTGGCCACGCCTTCGCTTCGGTATCATACAAAAATGTCGCCCTCATTTGTGCACCCCCACAGTCACTGTGACTTTGGAGGCGCACAAAATGAGGATGACATTTACTGCGTCCAAGCAGAACGAGGGTTGCAGGGGTGTCCCCTGCTCTTCCTGGGCACAGTAATGGGGGTCTGAGGTTGCGGGGTGCCCCCCGCTTACCATTTCGGAAAGCAGGGGACACGTTAGTGGGAAGAGCTGACACCGCAGAGATCACAGAGTGTGGGCGGCACATGCAGAAGTGTGCCACCCTAAAGGTAAGTGGGGTGGGGGGGTTGGGAGGGGTAATGCAGGCCAGGGGAAGCGGGCACAGTGATCCATATGATCACTGCGCCGCGCCGTAACTGCCGTCAGCATTTTCGGTGTCGCTGTTGCGGGCGGTGCAGTGATCACGTAGATCCCTTCGCTTCCATTCCCACCAACTTTTTTAGTTGTCATTGCATGGGTTCGGGCAGTCCCTGTAGAAATATATGATAGAAGATAGCTAATGTTTTGTCCCACGGCTCCCGCGTTTCCAGGCGCCACTTCTCCTGAATTTCTTGGATGTAATTAACAGGATCCTCATTGTCACACATTTTGCATGACGTAATTGCCCCTATATCTGATGTGTTGGGGTATTGTACCCTTAATGCCTGCCATACCGTGTGCCTACAGTTAGCAAATTACGACCCATCGTGCGATGTGTTGCTGATGTTCACTGCAGGGAACCCCGCCCTCTTCCATATGTCATCTGCAGCATCACCCAAAATTGAAATCAAGAGCCCCTTGACGTTGCCAACCGCTAGCCTGTGCCCTGCTGTGAATTTTTCCATTTCGTACATCCATTTTCCCACCCCTCCATTCAAGGAGGGCAGCCTACACTTGACATTTTCCCTGTCTGCGTGCTTCCAGGGTACATATTGTGGCCTTGTCCCTCCCCTTTCCAACAAGGGCATCTGTGTGTATTCGGCTATCTCTTCCGGTGTGCGCTTATGCTGTGTTGTCTGTATGTCTTCCGTGTCATCCTCCATATCGGACAATTCGTCAGGGAGGTCTATGATGTTGTGTGCATGAAGCAGATCCCCTGTTCCCCTGTGCCCCCCATTGACATAAATGACCCTTTTTGTGCGCTATCACTGACCCCTCCCTTCTGCGCCCTGGAAGATCTCTGAGCCTGTTGACATATGGCGTGTGTGTGGCTGACGATGTTACTGTCTGTAGTGTATTCTCCCTCTGCACGCTTGCCTCTTCCTGCCCAGTGGTTTTCCCTTCTTTTGTTCTGCATTCCCATCACGTCCCTGTGCCTGTACGTGTGATGTAGAGTTTGCTGAGCCCCTCTCAGTTTTCATCGCCCTGTCCACCTCACGTTTCTGCTCATCCTCATCACTGCCTAATCCCCCTGAGAATGTGAGCTTCATGCGTGGGCGTGGGTATCATACTGTTACTGTTTCCAAATCTATGTCCATGCACTACATGCATCTTCAGTATCCGCCCCTACCTTGTTTGCTACCACCAATTCACTATCACGTGTACTCAACGTACTCCCTGTTTCTCTTTCATCTTCCTTTCAAGCTCGTTCACCCAGCCACTCATCCCAGCCACTCGTCCTGGTATTCCGGGTCCGCCCTGACCCTGCTTAGTTCCCTCATTATTGCATCACTCATCTCGCTTAATGCTTATGTATCCCGATCCCTTGTGCTCTAGTTTCCACTACCCCTCGCTAGTATGCTGTCTATCATCCGGCCTTCTTCGTACTTATGTGCGCTCTGTGATTAAATCTTTTTCTTCCAGGGTGTCATTTCTCTGTCAGCCTCCTCCTTCTCTTCTTCCCTTCTCCTATTCTCCCGCTGTTCCATACGCGCTGCCCATTCTGTGATGCCCTGTATGAGTGCCTCCTCCCGCTCCCTGTCTTCTTTCCTTTTTTGCTCCAGTTCCATCCTCTCTCCTCTTTCCCTCCCCAGCTGCACCTGCCTCTCTAGTTCCTTTAGCTCAAGCTGCTTAATGAGTATGTTTTGTTTTCTCTTTAGTTCTGCTATCTTAGATTAAAATCTTGCTTCTTCCTCCCTTGTTGAGTTCCCTTCCTCTCTGTTGCTTACCTCTTTCTAATTTTGAACTTGTTCTGATTGCATTCATTCTATTGCCTTGGTTGCCCCCTCCTCCTTCCCCGTGGTCGAACCCTGTAGCTTTAATAGTACCTGTGCTGCTATCCATTCATATGGCCCTATCTCTGCTAACTCAAGCTGTGCTTTCTTTATGCCGCCATCATCCACCTGTGTCCTTTCCATACCTACTGTGTCCTCTTTAAGTAGTGTGTTTCGGCAGTGCTCTCCTGAAGCATACAGTGGTAGGTTGTACGTAGAGTTCGAATATCCCTCTGAGGCTGTCAACTCTCGGTGCTCTGCTGCTTCCTTTAATTCTCTCATCGGATAAAGACCCTCGTTCTCTTCCTGGCTCTCCTCAGCGCTGTCTGCGACACCGCTGGGAGGGCCCTGAGATGGAGCACACCCCTCTCCATCACCATCCTTTACATTCCGGTGCCATATCCTTGAAACATTCTCCAAAGCTGAAAAAATGTCTAAATGGTTCGCCAACTTCTTCCCCTTGTATGTGTTGTGTAAGTATGATAGCAATGAATGCTGAGTTTCCTTGCAAAAACTACCATTAGATGGCTAAGCAATTCTTATTCTTTCGCCTGTACCTTTAGTCCATTCTACACTGTACTTTACTATTTTATCTCTGTAGGTGGGCAAGGTTTTACAGATATATTGGAGTGGTGTTGTCAACGTGTGGTATCCCTGCTGGGCCCCCCACATAATACGCAATGCGTACCACTTTTACCTGGCCCATAATTGGTGACTTTCGACTCTCTGCTGTCAGCAGAAAAGAAAAAATGTGCGTTAAAATCCCTTTAATTGCTTCAGCGTCTATCTCTCAGTTGTCTTGCACTAGGCTGCCGTCTTCCGACATGCCCCTCTGTGCTTCTAGGGCCCCCTTCGGCCCATGGCGTGCGAGGTCTCCTGCGACCCCACACCTGGCGTGGCATGCTCTTGGGCCACCCTGCCCTTTTGGGGTAGCCTCTGCTCGGCACACCCTTGTTACCGTTCGAGCCCCTCATCTCCTCTACTACCTCACAGCCTGCGCTGTGTATTCTTGTACCGTCCCACCCGCACAGGTGGTACCGCTACCAGGCACATCCACCTCGTGGACGTGCCGGCATTCTCCGTGCACAGCCGCCTGCCCACCTGCACCCCGTCCTAGCCGTTGGCCGCAGCTCCAAACCTTCATAAAACAAACGCAATGTCCTATGCAATACTCTATGGGTGACGTCACCGGCAGACCACAAACTACTACTAACACACAGTTTGGACATGTGATGCGCGCCACTTTCCCTGTAAGAAAACCCCACACTCCCCACAGCTGTCTTCCCACTATGCCTGGAGTGGAGTATCCATTAATCAACTTTCTCAATATAGTTAGTCTGGACACGCTGCGTCGCCTCGCGTGCGATACACTCACTCACTGGGGGAACTTAACCAGCCAACTATCTTCCGCAATCTGAGAGAGACTCTAGCTACCTCTTGCGGAAATCCGTCATCTACTCACCAAGCTAAAACACTCAATTAATAGGAATCCTCATCTACTCATCGAGCTACAACGCCAACTCAAAGGAATACCACACTCCCATAGATGTGTTCGCCATCCAGACCAATCAGCGCGGCACTCCGTCCGACACGTGGGGACTCGTTACCCCACCCAATAGGCTCATCAACACAAGAAGAGACTACCTCTCCTCCGTTCCCTACTACAACTCACGTGCCGATCACCACCGATACACCAAATTTTGCGACAATGTAAAACCATCCGCCACCCTATTTACAATTCCTCCCCCCACTCGCACAACACAATATTGCTTGTTGTGTGATCCATACTCACATCAGGCTCACGTCTGCTGGTGCAGCTCGGCTTCGGACACCCCTCCCAATCGGCTCGCCACTTCCCCTCTTCTGGACCACGTCTGGACACTCGCCAAACGCAGGTGGGAACATTTTGAAGTCAGCTCCCGACGGCCAATCTCCAGTTGCGCAGTCCGGTTGTCTCGCAGTTCAGCGATGGTCCTGCAGTCCTCCAAGGGGGCAACGGCAGAGGGGGCCACATTGCCGGGCCACCTTATCACAGACGATCTCACTGGGGCCTCCAACATGTTAGGATAATTTCTGGTGGTCAGCAGAGCTGTACCTAGGGTCCGCGGACCTCCAGCTCTTGGAAGGCCCTAACTCCTTCCACATCCCAAAGAAGTAGAGGGGTTATACAAGAGCAATTATTTACTGCTGTTTATTGGAAGAAACAAGCAGGGACAAATTCATGGAGCCTAGGTTCCAGGCAACTTCTCATCCGAGTCGGGCTCGCAGGCCCGTTTTCTACCTGTGTGACGGTGACACAACAGTTTGCGTCACCTGCGAAAGCTCATCCCCAAACCTAGCGCCACTCCGGGTTGGTTCCCCAAGTGGTAAGTTCAGTATGAACCATGTAGTGAAATGGGTTATTAGTGGATCAGTGGTCAGGTGGTACACTTGGTTCGTCCCTAGAAATTGTTACTCTGAAAATGATACATGGAGAGGGTTACTGATTGGTTATGTGGTATTGTCGTCAGTAGTTAGCCCCCATGTCCTGATTGGTCCATCAGAGAGCCCCCAAGCCTGGGACCTTCGTCGTTCCCATATTCTGCTACTTCCCTAAACTTCCAAACTTGAAAGAATGCTGCTATTAACTGAAAATACCCCTCGCTGGTGAGTCTCAAGTATATTAAAGTGCGTGCGATCCTTTTCTAATAGACTCCCACCTTGGAATCTCAAAAACTGAGATGACCAAGACATACTGAACATGCTTTCATATTCTCACAATCACTCAGTCATCATGTCCCACCTGCACATTCCATCTATAACAGCCTATAACTGCACCTTTAAACACTTCTACTTGTGCATTGAAACCCCGGCAACACCAGATAAACTACATTGGCTACTCTTCAATCTGGAACGTCCTCATTGAAGAACTATTCAGCCCCCACAATTTAAAAAAAACATCTGTACTCCCTGCTAAGAGTAGTCAATGACCAGCAAGCAGAAAATGCCTTTAACTACTGGTAATCCTTCACTCCCTCCTTGGAGTAAACATCGACCAGCAAGCAGAAAATGCCTTTAACTACTGGTAATCCTTCACTCCCTCCTTGGAGTAAACATCGACCAGCAAGCAGAAAATGCCTTTAACCACTGCAATCCTCAACTTCCATCTTGGAGCAATCAACCAACAGAATATCCTGTGCCATGAAATACTGACATGTCCTACTGCACTCCCTCCTTAGAGTAATCAAAGACCAGCAAGCAGAACATGCCTTTAACCACTGGCAATACCCAACTCCCACCTTGGAGTTATCAACGACCCACAATCAGAAAACGCCTTTAACCACTGGCAATGTTCCACTCCCTGCTTGGAGCAACAGACCAATGTTGCTGTGCAGTTAATTCTTCCACTCTACCACTCCCTATTTGAAGTAATACACACCACCATGACTTGTGGCAAGATACGCTGACAATCTCCACATTCCAACACACCTCCACTCCCTACTTGGAGTAATACACCAATGTTGCCATATAGTAATATGCTGCCACTCCCCTACTCCCTACTGGAGTAATGCACACAACAATGACCCATGCCATGACATCTTGACACTCCTACCACCACTACCTTGAAACTTATACCACTACTCCTATCCTCGATACTCCCTCCTTGAAGTACCTCAAACTAAAATCCACAGAATAACGTGTCACCAAGCAACTATGCTGACATTCACTCACTCCATTACTTCCTCCTTGAAGAACTGTTGAACTACCTCCTTAAAGTAAATAACTTGGATGCACGCCCTAATTGGAGTGCTCCCAACGCCTCCACTTGAGGGAAAACCACTATAATAAAATCGCGTAGACTTGCTGGACTCCTCAACTTAAATACCTCCAGCTTTCCTCCCAATAAACACAAGTAAAGCTACAACATTTAATATTCTGCCCAAATCAATATTTAAGATAGTGATGTGGTCGCCTCAACGTCAAAATTGGAAGCCAGCTCAGAAATTAACTACAGGCATGCCATGGAATACAGACACTCCTCACTCCCTCATTGGAGTACCACACACCGTCATATATGTGCCCAGATATGCTGTCACTCCTCCACTCCGTGCTGTAGTAATACACACCACGCTAATTGCCTTTTAGGGTATGGTACTCGTTATACTCCAGGCTCCCTACATGGAGCAATCTACTGTAGCTCCTGCCTTGGAGTAATACACCACATCTCCTCTTGAATACTTGGAGTAATCAAGACCTACAGGATGCCATTTAACAAACCGACAATCCTCACTTCTCCACCAAAGAATCGTGTCGCCCATTTCAAATGTATTTGAGTAACTGGAAATGGCTTAAATTCATCAAATCTATGTTTTTCAATCTCGGTTTCGGTTTTCTTTGGAGTGATCCATATATATTTTTCCATTCAACCAAAAACAATTGCTATGAATAGGTCAGGAGACATTGTATACATTCAAGGACATTGTGAACAAAAACGAAATCTTATCTGAGTAGTAAAATGTCACTGAACAATAGATGATTTACTATGATAATGCAGAATATAGAATGATATTAACTAGGATCTGCTTTGATATTCTTCTTCTCACCACTTACACTTCAAGGTGATTTTTGCTTGCTTGCAATTTTTGCTTGCACTATCACAAAACGCCTGAAACCGCAGCTCACTTTCGTTTTTTTTGTCCATTGTACCTAACATCAACACAAAAGTGGCTTAGACTTCATCTGAAGAAATCAGGGGTCAGATTTGTTGAGGAGACAATTAGGTCTCTTAAATTATGTAATGCCAGAGAAAGCACACTGTCTTTGGATACGTTTCTTTTTACTGTGCTTTATATTAGAAGGAGTTTGTATGGTTCTCAGATTCAGGCAGCGTGTAAATTGGGGTCTTCTCTACTTGATGACATTTTGGATCTTGTCAATTAACTATCTACCAATATTTCCACTTGCTCAAATTATGTTATCTTTGGTGCTCACTTTAAGCTGAAAACACCTAGGGCCTGATTTACAACATTATTTTAACATGGGAAGGTCCCAGGGAAGACTGCTATTTCAGTGACTATGAGACAGCTGGACCAAAGTTTGCATGGCACTCAGGTGTATTCTATGGGTTGTAGCTCAAGTGGTGGCATGGATATTATAAAGCAAACCGTAGGGCAAGTGTGTACAGTAGAGGGGTCTGCTATACTTTACATGCAGAACACATACAGAGTGACTAACATGCAGTTACACGCACACTTGTCAGATAAGACACAGATACAATAAGTGCATTTCCTCTTGTCTGTACCATCTCGCCATTGCAGTATAAGTGTATTATATTGGATTCAAACATGGTGGTGGTAATAAATAGTCACCTGTAGAGAATAATACCGACCTCATCTTCCGTGCCATCACCGCACTCCAGGACCCCCGGTTCTAGAGAAAAAACACTTGCTACCCCCCAAACCCTCCTTGACCCACCCACCTTAGTCCCCTGAATGTCCATTTCCCTACCTGGAGGAGTCATGAGTGCCTGATCTTTGGAAAGTGGGAATTCCAACAAAGTATTATGCTCCCCTTTGCCCCTTACTACACCAGAAGCCTAACGCTAAGCAGCTCAAACAAAGATATAACACAATCAACTTGCAAACTTGGCAGTCACACCCATATGATATGGCATTTATAACGTGCCTATACACAAGTGTTTCAAGGCGCGATGAGGCAAGGGGGCGGGGGACAAAAAAGGGACGACAGACAGCGATCTTACTAGGCCAGGTGTCATTCAGATCGCGCAAGTGCATGGGAAGGGGGAAAGGGAAAAGTGCGAGGGGGAAGGCAGAGGGGAAAGTGCAGTACATGGGATAGTAGAACAAATAAGATAAATAAAAACGGCCAGCTGGTGGCAAGGTAAGTGCAGACATAGATGCTGGTAGGGGGGCTGTAGGGAGAAAGAAAACAGTCCCCAGGTGCGGGGGTTGCCGGGGAGGCAGTGCAGGTGTGCAACTGGCGGTGCCTGGGCCCGAGATCAGGAAGGGTGGCCAGGTAACCAGTGCAGTTTCAGCCAGGACATATTGTAATGCATGTCCATCCATCGGGTGGACCCTCAGGCATGTTAAATAGACAAATCACTGCTTCAAATGGCGATATATATGAATGGCAATATAGATGCACCAAGAGCCAATAGCAACGTGTTTGCATCTTAGAACAACATGGAACGATTATCCAAATAAATGTTTCCAGGCCTTTAACAGCGGAAGATAAAGTGTAGAGTTTGCAAGAAGAAAAAAAACATTGTATGGCGATGTGTTCGTAACTGCTAGATGGAGTTTCCACCCCCACTATACCCTGCAGATGCAGCTGCCTATTTTTGAAAAAATGTAAGTACAGAGCTACTAGCAATAACAAAGGAAAGCTTTCTAAATTGCTTTCATAATGAAATTGTCGGCAGGTAAATACTTATTTATGTTTAAATCCTGAGCCACCTGCAATAAGGATGTTGGTTATCCGCAAAGCATGCTATTAAGTGGGTTGAATTAGCAAAGGGGGGGCTTGTGTAAATCCCCCTCTTGCAAGCATTTCGCCTTCAAAATCCACAGCAGGGCGTTTCGGGGAGTCTCGTAAGCCCTGGAGTTCTGCGGGAAGTCCTTGAAAGATTTATACATCTGGCATGCAGGAAATGCAGACGGAATATAGAAGCGCTTGTAAGTTGGTGCGGATCCGCTGCAGTTTGAAATGTGTCATGCCTGTTTTAATGGTCACCGCTCTGCTGTACATTGATTTTTTTTTTTAACATATACAAAATAGTCCATCGCAAATATCAGGCGTTTTATATGATATGTGTCTTCCAACAGATGCGGCAGAAGAAAATACAAGGCTAGCTTTTCCAAACAAAGGAGAGATATAGCACAGGTACGTAGTACATCGAGTGGATTTAATTAATTTGAAGTAGAAAAACAACAGTGCCATGTGTTTATTATGGTATCTATTGCTGAGAGATTGCCTGTTGTCGTGTGAACCGAATTGTGTTTGCACATGGCGCATTACAATAAGAAAGAAAGGGGGCTTTATAAATACGTGCCATGTATTTCCCCTGTGTGGTAATGGCCAGGCTGAGGACCAGGCTGAGTGAGGTGCCACTGTGTGTTCCTGCAGTCTGGCAGCGTATGCTGGTGGTTTCACTTCTCTTGCTGAGCACTTATGTGAGGGACGTTTCTGCCACGTCCCTCAGGGCGAGTGTAACATTTTTGTGTGAATTTTTTGCATCCAAACATAGACTACAATCTTGCTCCAGACAAATGTGGAATCCATGCAAATTTTGGTAGGAGTGGGTTCAACAGTGTGGATGTGTATAGCTGAACAAACAAACACACACACATCCAAAATATTTTTGCATATAAGATTTTCACATCCAAACATAGAGTACAATCTTGCCTCAGACAAAAGATGAATCCATGCAAAATTTGGTAGACGTGGGTTCAACAGTGTGGATTTGTATAGCCAGACAAACATACACACATACATACATTCCGCTTTATATATGAAGATGATTGTTATTTTCTTTTTAGATCTTGTGATATGTATGAATTCTTAGGCAAGGTGGAATCACATCTTGATGGTTTTAGGGGCAACAGATCTATAAATGTCTTGTTTACTCTTCGTATTTTATTTGTATTTCATGCTTTGAATCATTTGAAAAGTTAACTTGTTTAACTGTATCACATTAAATAAATAAACAAATCTCGTTCCAGAGGCACCAGAGTGGAAAAAAGGGCAGCGTGGTTAGTTGTTCCATTTGACTTCTATTATGTCCCCAGGAAAATAATTTGGTTTGTTTCCAGGGTTACCAAGTGGTATCCATTGCAGTGGTGTCCCTGATGCACCACATTTTCCTTTGATTCGGAAGCACAGCGAATGCTCCAGCCTTCCTGAACCCATGCATGAGGTGGGACCATGTGGGCAATCCTGTGGGATAGAAAGTCTGCTCTCCACATTCTACACAGTGATTCCAGCCCAGCCACAGGCTCTGTCCTTCTCACTCCCCTTCCCAGCAAGGGGAAGAGCCCTAGAGATAAAATGGGTGGGGAGTAGGAGATCTTGCCATATGTCTCTGTACCGGTATAGATTGCATAAGATATCAGTACTTGTGAATTTATAGGCTGCACTTGGGATATGATGATAGCATCTGGACACATGGAATGTACTTCATAAAGGACACATGGCCTATCAGGCTATAACTAGCATTGGATTTTAGTAGCTTTACATATTAGGCTGTGCTCACAAATATGGTTCAAGACACTTGCCTCTTTTGGTTCGGTTGTGTGCATGGCATTTGAACAGAGAAGCCTAGTTAAAATATGGATGGCAACTAAAAATATCCTTTTCTGTGTAATACTAGTTGTTTGTTATTTTTGTAACTGTAAATGTATTGTAGTTTATCAATATATGTGATTTCACTTGCTGTCATCTCATCAGGATCAAGGGTCATGTATGTCATCAGGCATGTGAAAACACTTCTCTTACCTTTTGCCTTATGGTGATTTGAATTGGCATCCTTTTTCTTTCCAGCAGGCCGCTATGCTGGTGAAAATTGGGACTAAGTGGGTCCTAAAGGTACCCACTTGGTACCTATAGGACCGGTCCTGTGCGAGGTTCAGACTGTAAGACTACAGGGGCTTTGGTTTACTCTCCAAGTGACAAAGGCAGATATTACACATGGGTCGTATGAGTTTTGGCTGCAAGGGCCGTCCATACAAAGTTAAAAGTAGGGGCGTTGTTGTCCTGCGAAAAACATTACCCACTCTCCAGCGAAGCAGATGAAAGAATTTATGACACGCTCCACACGTTGTGGCAACAGGGCATAAAACAAACATCAACATTCCCATGTAACAAAGCCATATACCCGATCAAGAAAGCTAAGGTAAGGGCATAGCGATTTATACAGGACCTCCGCCCCCGAACAATGTGGTAGATGCTGAATTTCTACTCGTACCAAAACTGCCACAATATTGTGCAATATAACTGCAACTGCCAAATATTTCAAGTTAATTGATCTCAAAAACGGGTTCTTTGCTATCCCACTACATCCCAACTCCAGGTATCTCACCATGTTTACCTATCGCGTGGTCCGATTTGAGCTCACAAAGTTACTCCCAGGGGTACTGTGAGTCCTCCAGTGTGTTTAACAGAGTAATACAGATGAATCAGGGCAATTTACAGGTACCCACCACCGTGATATAGTACCTAGTTTGTAGCTTGATGGAGGAACAGTGCAGGGCAGACTCCTTCACTCTTCTGACACTGCTAGCTGACATGGGTACAAGGTAGACATGGAGAAGTTACAGTACTGCCAGGAAGAGGTGTTATACTTGGGGCAGATAATATCCACAGAAGGGCGAAGGATAACAGCAGAAAGAGTAAAGACAATACAGAAGACCTCGCCCCCCAGCACGGTAAAAGAGATGCAAACATTCTTGGGATTATGCAACTAGTGCAGGGCATGGGTGTTTGACTACTCAACATTTACAAAACCCCATCTTTAGACAAAAAAGGAAGAAAAGAAGGTAAAAGAGCCCATTAAATGGACTGCAGAAATTAAAGAGAATTTCACCAAACTCAAAGAGGCACTGGCGCATGCGCCAGTGTGGTGACTCCCAATTACAAAGACACATTTTATTTGTTCTTCCATTCTGACAGCACAGTGATGACAGCTGTTGTCACACAGAAGAAACCACAGGAACACAAGCCCCTGGTATACTACAGTGGACTGTTAGACCCAGAATATGCAGGGTAACTTCGCCTGTGAGCAAGCACTTGCGGATGCGGCGTTCGCAATAGAGAAGGCAGCAACCATTACTATGGGATGCTCTGTAGTTTTGTATATGGAGCACTCGCTTTTTGCCATATTAGAGAAGTCAAAATCCACATGGAGTACTCCAAGGGCCTTGGGATATGTGATAGTTAGATGTCGAGTGGTGAACCCAGAAGAATTTGTAGCAGAGCCTTCTGAGCAAGGAGAGTATGTTCATGACTGCGCATCTTACATAGACAGATTAGACGGGAACCCCCAGGTGAAGGAAGAATCAATATATGGAGGGGACATGATCTTCATTGACAGGTCATCAATAATAGATTTGAACACTGGAAGCAGTCATATAGGTGCTTCAGTGGTGTGCCACATAAATGGAAAATGTTGCATTTACTTGCAGGAACGATTGTCGGCTCACTGCACAAGCAGCATAACTGGTGGCCCACATAAGAACATTAGACATGTAGAGGGCATGTGGTCAATGTGTTCTTTGACTCTGCTTACATCACATTTACAGTACACCCAGGGCTAGCTCGATGGGAATGGAGGGGGTTCAGGAGGAGCAATGGGTCCCTGGTCCAGCATGCAGTGTTATTGAAGTAGCTAATTATGGTATTACCGGTCCGATTAGAAGTAGCAATAATAAAGTGCTCCCCCCACACAGGTGGTCAGAACTTTATTTCTCGGGGAAATTATATGGCTGACCGAACAGCTAAAGAAGTGGCCTTCCTGCCTGAAGGTACTATCAAGCTATGTCCAAGTACAAAAGAAATGGTCCCATGATGGTGCAAGGGCCAAAATTGACTGCAAACACAGATGCTACAAAACCATTCAATGCACTGTCCATTGTCCAAATAATTGAACTGCAAGGAGAAGCACCCCAGGAAGAGAAAGATATATAGATACAGAGGGGGTGTTCTCATTCTCCCACCGACCTGGTTTGGAGACAGAATAGCACAGGAAAGCTGGTGATGCCCAAAGAAATACTTACCGTAGCGTTGCAACAGCTCCATTTCCTGACCCATATGTCAAAAGTACATGTGGCTGCAGAAATACGCGAAAGATGGTTTGTCCCAAATTTTCATGAACTAGTGGCTGAATTTGCAGGAAATTGCATCACATACCAAAGATTTCTGGCAAGGTGCATATTGAAAACAGTAAAAGCAACACTACTACGACCGTAAGGGCCCTTCTGGCACTTGCATATTGGCTATGTTGATATGCAAGACAGATGTATCTCTTACAGGTACATGCTTGTTTTTTTCTGTTCCTTCTCACGCTGGCTTAAGCAGGACCCTATGCACACAATGACACCAAATCAGCAGCTAAATTTTTGGTGTGGGAGGTATTTCCAAGGTGGGGTGTATACGTGATGGATTAAGGTCAGACAATGGGCAACACTTTGCCAATGACCTGGTCAAGGAGGTTACAACACTCCTCAGGATAAGGCACAATCTATGTTCAGTGCACCACCCACAAGCCGATGGCATGGTTGAACGGCTAAATGGCCTGCTTAAGGAGGGCCTGGCAAAGCTAACAAGTGCACTTGGCAAAACATTGCTCTATCGCCTCCCTCTTGTTCTATTTTCATTACGTAATCCACCTGGCCCGGATCACCATTTGACTCTGCATGAAATTGCTACTGACAGGAGAATGCATGCGCCTTCCTCTCCTGCACTTGCAATTTTAGATGCTCATAACTCATCACAGGTACTGGGGGAAGAATTTAAAATGTACTTAAGTGAACTTACTTAATCAATCACCTATATATCTCATCAAGTCTGTCAATGCTCAAGCTGGCCAGCCACTGAGTCATCACCCGCAAACACACAAGAAGAGGACTTCTTCCCACCGGCACCCCACTCTATCCTAGGGACAGGGTCTGCATCAAGAATTTCATGCGGAAATGGAAAGAGTCTACATATATGGGGCTGCACATGGTGGTGTATTCGACACCCACCACCATCAAAGTGACTAATAAATGCCCATGTATCCATCTTACAGACGTTCGTTCAGACAACAGCAACAACAGCATCAGCAGCTTTAGCTCCCTCTGAAAAGAGACAACAGCAACAACAGCTCCAGCACCAATAGCTCTCTCTGAGAAGAGAAGATGAACATGACAACTTGATGGGGAGTATTCATCAGTTATCTTTGACATTTGTCCCTGCTATGGAATTTTACAGGAGGTAGATTTGTCTCGAAATAATGGTAGCAATATACGCACACAGAAAAGGAATGTGTTATACCTGATCTATGCTCTGATATGTGTATGCCACAAAATATACATAGGGAGCACAATTCGGGAGGTACGGATCAGAATACGAGAACACTTGAATAGTATTCACTCACAGGACCCCAACCTGCTCCTGGCCAACCATTGTCAGAAAAACCACCAAATGGAAGACAAGATCCAGATAAGGTTCATCGGAATACGGACAGTCAAAATGGGAACAAGAGGAGACAACAGGATGCTTAAACTACGACAGGCAGAAGTCAGAATCATTTGCCGATATATAGATGTGTTAAAATGGATTAAACAGTTATCACGATTACAATGTATTTCTGTAACACTTGCTCTCCATGTATATCATCAACCCAGACCTCTCTTTTCCTTCCTCCTTTCTCCTTCCCTACTCCCATGTCCATTTTGAGTTCCCATGCCCTAAGCAATCATGTACCACATCTGTCCCCTACTCACATGACCATGGACAATTAATAAAGAGGCTGCTCCCCATTAGGGACCTGTAAGAGCTCTTCCCCACCAATATATGCATAGGCATATTTAAACACCACTCTGACATGACTGCCAATGACCGGACCTTGTACAAGCAGTCTCAATTGGCCACACGCTCTGTATAATACTCTGCTATTTTTAAAACTTCATGCGAAGGCTTAACAACAAGCGCACCAACTTAGTTGGCATTCAGCCCTAGACTCCCCAATATCCACTTTAAATCTCCATACTGCAACACAGAGGTCTCCCCCACCAGATAGGGACCAAGCTGCATCACAAATTCAGCTCTTCACCCATCTCATCCCTTAACCCATTCTTCAAACATGGTTCCCTGTTAATGGTGATCCCCATGGACCACAATTCCCACAATGCTTCTTTGCCATTACGCACCAGCTTGCTAAAAACACTAACATGTCCATTATCCTACCAAGCATGCACGGAAGAGAAGCAGAGGCAGCCTCTGCTTCACGCATGCGCACATACAGCAATAACATAATTAGGAACTGCAGTCATTAGTTACAGCAGGCGCAATGACGAGGATGTAACTTTGAGGAAACAGGTAAGTGCTATTGCTCTGGCCTGTTAAATATTGATCCCATAATAACCACAATGCTATTATCTTACTGCATTAACTCACATGGCAACTGGCCATAAATTGGTGTTCTTAAAACAATACAAATGGGCTTATTCGCGCCCAAAACCGACCAAACACAACAAGGCACTCTCTGTTATGAAATATGCACTACTCCTTTACCAACCAATCACGGACCTGAAAGGGTCTAGTCAATTCAGGGGGACCACATACCAAGCATACCATTAACTCACGACAACAGGACGATGCAAGAAGCATGGCAACTGGCCTTAAATTTGTGTTCATATAGCAAAACAAATGGGTTTACTCACACCCAGCACCGGCTAAACACAACAAGGCACTCTCTGTTATGGATGATGCACTACCCCTTTACCAACCCATCACGGACCTGAAAGGGTCTTTATCAATTCACAGGAACACATCCTGAGCACACCATTAATTCGCCACAACAGGACGATGCAAGAAGCAAACGGCTGTTAGCACAGCCTTGACCTACATGTACAATTGCGAAACATCCCTTCTCCATTTCACAATAAGTTATCTCCATGCCTCCTACACCCTTTTCACATATGGATCCCCTGTGCACTCTTAGTTTAAGGCTACTCAGTGCACAGCAGTCAGATTATGGACTGAGATCATTACGCCCCCTGCACACGTGGGCATGCTGATATATACCAATACGCAATTCACTAAAAATGTAGATGGCCTCAAGCCAAATCGTCATGAATCCCTCTCTTGACCCTATCCGGTCATCTAACTCACCAGAATTGATATTGAAATACTTACACTTATTCACATTACAGGGCCCATAAGGAGCCCATCTGTAATGAAAGAAAACATCTGACCATACGATCTAGAACCCCACAAGGGGACACAGGAAAAATCTACCAAGGTAAGAAGAACTTACCTCCCACGCTATCACTAGCCGGAACGTAGCCTAGAACCCATGCTGACCTTGCTAATTTCCTTTCTCTCCCTCTCTCTTCTCTCCTCCTCATGTATAAACATGATGTTCAAATGCAAACAATAATATACATGCTCTATTATGATTGATGCTTTGTTCTCATACTGTCACCACAACAACATGCACATTGCACATGTTTTGACCATGATTCACTTTTCCATGTCACACTATACAAAACCACTAAATGTCACCCTATGTATGTATTTTTAAACTTGGATTAGCCTTGAAAAGGACCTATGGGTCGAACACGTGTCAGCTGACCTCACACACAAGTCAATGAGACACAAATAAATACAAAAACTGCCTCTATGGCTATTGCTGACACTATTGACAGTGCTGACGGGACGGCGGTGGGCACTGGCATGATTAGTGGTGAAATAGGCACGATTGCATCTGAGGGTTTAATCCCGGCCACAACTATAACTAGCGTCCCTTTGGGGAATGTGACGAAGCTCTACACCTTGGCTAACTCTGCAGAGCAGAGCCAAAGTGAGCTTTGTCGCCAGAAAATCGACTATGGTCCTATTACTGTAATTTTCAGAACTCGGCTCCTGAAACAGACTTTAGTAAAGAGCCGCTGCAAAGCCGATTTTTTAGTGCTGTGGAAACAATGGGTACTATCGAAGAGACCGCACTAGCCCTTTGTTGCACTGATTTTTGCAAAGACGATGATGCTGTGTTTAGTCGGCCCACAGGAGACACTGAAATGGGTCGAGAGAGTTTGGCAGATGACCCTCGCCCGAAATCTTCTAGGAACTTTTATCCTGCCTCTGCCTCAGTTACAGCCTAAGGCAGTGAGCGCAGGAACTCTTTAGAGGTCGTTAACAAATTGCTAGCAGACCTCACTCGTATCAACAATCAAAGAATGTCCAAGTGTGATACAAGAATGACGATGGCTGCACACAAAACAGCTGACTTACAAAAAGAGTTGCAACATGATGACCCTGGGATTCCATCGACGCCTGCGAAGCAGCAAACCCTTCGGGCTGGCTGCTTGACTAAGCTTGGGAGGCTTGATGATAGTATTTCACCTAGCCTTAGATGTTCTCAAAACAAAAAGGCTAAAAGGACCTCGCCTAGTACAGTACTACACTCAACCCCCCCATTGGAACTTCTGCAAACGGAACAAGACATTGGTGACACGTCTTTATCATCTAGCGACGCCATGCGTCTTCAGACGCTTCATTCATGGAGCGCCCATATCCTACGATCAGACGCCCTGTTCACTGCAAGAAAAGAGGTGTGCGTCATGGAGAATCAGAGCCTACAGCACTGGGAAATGTGCCAAAAATGCAAGATCTGCAGGCTTTGATAATGTCCTCCATGGACATATCCATTGCTCCATTTTTAAAACTGTATGAGAGTCTTAATGACACGATTAAAGATCTGTCAGCTGTGGTTTCCATTCTCACAAATAATTCAAATAACATCGAAAGAAAAATGCTGAACTATAAGGTTGTTATGCAAGAGAGGAATAAGAAAGCAGATCAGACTTACGCTGCCTTATTGGACCAAGTAGTAAATGCTAATATTGATAAGAAACTCTTGGCTGAGGTTGCTAAGGAAGCTTTGAAAATCTTCCATAAAAACAAGGTTCATGTTGGTCAAACACCAGTCTTAAACTGTACAAAGTGCCAACTTGTGACCCCGTCGAACAAGGTTGGGCACCCTTTAAAACCTGACAGTGTGATTTCAATAAACAACTCTGTGTGTGTAACAGGGTCGCCTGTTGGAAATGTGGCACATCTGAAAAACACAAATGAGGACCAGGTCCTGGTAAAGGCCGCCACAGAGGACTGGATGTCTCCAGAGAGGAGCTCTCATGTTGAACCCAGTCCTCCCCTTCCAGATGCATCAAAAGATAGCTGCCGACCCTTGCAAAGGCCCAAATTTTCATACCTAACGAGCAAACTAAAACCATTAGCGGCTTTGCAAAAGCTGTAAAGGAGTCTCAAGACGCTGCAAATCTAGCCTTACAGAACCCGCAAAGGCCCTCCTCATCAACAGCTGGTACCTTTCAAGAGACATGCTCTCAAGATCTATTACAAGTACCAACGAATGTCGTGGGAAAACCGATGACTACATATGACATCTTCAAATCTGTTGTAGACCCACAGAAGACATGTAAGCCTAATGGCCTTGCGAATGGTGCTCTTGGAATGAAGACAAAAAATCAACCAGCAAGGAAAGTGAGGAGAGGCAACAGCAACTCGCGAAAATTATTGCGGAATATTAAAACTGTGAATGTAACTGTCAATGGTGTGTTACCAAAAACTATTCCACCTCCGTGTAAGCAGCCGGCAAAAAATGCCAAAAAAGTGGATAGTGAATTGGAGTGGTCTTATGCTTGCATCAGCAATGCATCTGACACCCTGATGAATGTTTCAACGTATGAGGACGATCAGTTGTGTGATAGTGCCACCAATTCAGCCGAGGTACAGACGGCTACTTTGTTCACTCAAGACCCTTCATTCCATGATGTAATGGCAGTCGAAAATTTGGCATGGGGCGCAGCAAAGAATCCAGCTACGAGCCAGATGCTCACCCAAAAAGAGCGGCTAACAGAAGAGGCTGCTCCAACTATAGCGCCAAAAGTGATCCAATTATCATCACCGCTTCAGTCTGCAAGTAATCAACAGTTGGCTACTAATCCAGCCGTAAGTGCTGCAAAGTTGCCCCCTATGCTGCCGCAGAAATCATCAAACGAGGGAATAAAAGGCACTGTTAACCCTAATACAGCGTCTAGAACATGTCAGCTGATTCAACTGCCGACACGGCCTATCCAGGAAAAAGCTACTTTGAGACCACAATTCTTAACTCTGGACGACAAAAGAAAACTCCTGGAGGCAAAGGCGAGTACCTTAAATGTACCGTTGTGCAGCAAGGTTGGCACAGTTAAACGGGATGGGCAGGCTACTTTGCCGGTGGTAGGCTAGACAGTGCCCCGTGGTCTGTCTGTCTTACCAAGTGAAGCGAGAGTGGTTACTAGCCTACCATCTCCCAAAACTCAGGATAATCCCCAATCTGACAGGCGAAAACTGATGAAGACGAACCTTCAAGCTGATAAAAAGAAAGATGGACAACAGGGCCTGCATCGGCTAATATTAGAACGTATTGAATCCTCAGATGATTTAATTCTAAATCGACATAATGTACTTTGGCTGTGTCACCTGATCCCGAGCTTAAGGGCATTTGAATCAGATGACCTTAGAATTGTCGAATTTTGTGATGAGAAGAAAAATGATGTTGTTATTCTACATCTTCAGTCGAAACTCATTGTCGATGCACTGCTCGAGGCAGGTCCGGTGTTAATGTCTTTGGGGTTTGACATAACACGAGCAGACCAATGTTCTTTTCTACATTCTCCTAATGGTCACTCTCGCAATAAATTAGACCTTGCGACAAGCCGTGCTTGGTCCCAGCAGCATGAACTAGAAACATCTGTTGCATCGACAACAATTCCAGCAAGGCCATCGTCATCTGTGTCAGAGCTAGCTGAAGCAACTCTGAAGGGCGAACTGATCCGGATTACAGTCAATGGAACACAGAGTGTGACCCCGACGACTGTTGAGGATGTGTCGGAGATCAACGTGACCCACGAAGTGTCTGAGTGGTCCTGGCTAGCAGATACTTTAAACAAGGCTTCGAACAAATAATGCCAGGCCTCAGAGAAGCGAAGTTCTTGCCTAATGGCATCCTGCAATACCAGAGGCTTTAACCATCTGTTCCAAACATCTTGGGCAGTTAATTGGACTTACTGTGCCTACAAGAAACATGGCTGAGCTCTAGTCCGATTCTAGAAGGCTTTGAAATAGCATGTAACCCAGCGATACATCAAACCAAGGGAAGACCGATGGCTGGTTTGCTGACGGCAGTGAGAAAGGCTGCAGGCTTCAGGATTATTGACTCACAGAATCTGTCGCCCTTTATTCAGTTATCAACAATTGGTGTAACACATTGTAACGAAACCAATGGTGGTCGACTATATATCATGTATATTGGAATCATCGGGCAAAAAACGCCTTGTCATTCCTAGACAGAGTGACAGCTGCGATCGATGAACTCCTTGTAAAGGAACAACGACTAGATTTGATTGTATGTGGTGACTTAAATATCATATGTCTGAACGAGCAAAATCAACTAGAACAGAAAGCAGCTCAATGGTGCTTAGAAATGGACGTACGTGGTATGTACATGCTAAATGGCAACACTGTGGGAGACACGCCAGCCCAGCCTAAATGGAGACGAATGGATCAATCTTTGGTCCTTGATTATATTTTTGTCACAGAAAATCTTCACAAGAAAGTACAGCAACTAAACGTTCTTCAAATTACCCATACTGACCATGATATGGTACAACTCACACTTAACAACCAGGCTAACTGTGCCCAAGCAAACTGGCCTTACTTGGTAAGCACAGGGTCAAGAAGGATCCGTCTAAACCTCCTGGACACTTAAGTAGTTGACATAACATCAAACTTCACAGAAAACACAGAGGGTTTAGAATACCAACATCTCCTAGCTCAATTTGAAGAATGAAGATCTACATTGAGACAGGTCGAATTGCAGCCAAAACACAAATTCGACTTGATCGTTCTGTCACTTTATTTAACCATATTACCAAGAGCCGCTCTACCCCTAACTCTTGGAAAAGCGCTGTTGTGGTCCCCATCTTTAAAAAGGGGGACCGTTCCAACCCTAAAAACTATCGACCTATAGCGCTTCTTGATGTTGTGGGGAAGTTCTACGCCACTCTTCTCCAACGTAAAATCTTGAGGTGGGCCAAATAATCCAACCATATAGACCCCCGCCAAGCAGGTTTTGTAAGAGGGGTAGGCTGCGGCTTAAATCTGCTACTTTTGAACCTTCTAAAGATGGAGGCAATCAGATCCAATTCAAAGATCTACCTGGCTCTGATAGATCTCTCTCAGGCGTTTGATAGTATTAACAGAGAGCTCTTGTGGAGAAAACTAGCTAAGTGGAACTGCCAGCGTAGCCTAATGGGCGCAATTTGAGAATTTCACACGGAAACGTCCATTAGAGTCTGACTTGATATAAAGGGTACATTGTCAACTAAAATCCAAGACATTTAAGGGCGTGAAACAGGGCTGTCCCTTGGCAGCCACAATATTCAATGTGTTTATATCAGACGTAAAAGATGTATTCTGTGGCGACAATATGTTCCCCCCTAAAATACATGGATCGCCCATCAACTATCTAGTGTACGCTGACAACCTGGTATTAATAGATCAGACACCGATAGGTCTTCAGCGCAAAATGAATCTTATAGATAGTTACATAACATCGAACGGGCTGCAAATTAACAGACAAAAATCTGAAATCCTGATTTTAGAGAAACTATCATGTCCACATGGAAGGGGTCGGAAGTTCAACTGGCATATCGCCAAGGAGCCAATTCAGCTTGTAAAATATACAACATACCTAGGCATGACAATTAGTGTGAGCAAAAACGATGCACCGTGGGCAGAAGTAGCGAAAAGTAGGTGTAGACAGCTGGCATGTCAGGCCTGTTTGATTAATAACAAATACAGAAAATTCTCACTGAAACCTATCATCATGTTTTTCCAACAAAAAGATGTGCCTAGTCTAATTTATGGAGGCGAAAATGCATTTGGTTGTTCTAGTGACTTATGGAACTCACTAGAAAACATCTTCTGGACTCGTGTGCTTCTTTTACCAAGGGGTACTGCAACCGTGGGCATACGATATGAACTAGGTTTAATCTCTATACATGCAAGAGTCTCATGGAATCTCTTGAGTCTGTATCGTAAAGCAATGTTGAAGACACCGGCATCACAATTTTCAATCCTGCACATGCCAGTATCCGCAAAGGACTATACAATTCTTTTTAAATGCAATTGGCTTTGTCAAGATCTGTTAGGAGAGTTTGACATCACTCAATCAATGCAAATAGAAAATCCAGAATCAGCCAAGAAGAAGATGTGGAGGCTGGACTGGATTAAGACCTGCGACCTAAGAGCCAAATCTAAATCATTGCACGAAGCACCGGGTGAGGCGAAAGCTTTTAATCAATGCCATTCCTATTTAACTCGCCTGCCAAACCAGCACGCAAGAGCACTCTACATGCGCTTCAGATTGAATGCATTTCGTACAAAAGAATGCATATGTATCTGGCGAAAATACACAGATCTTAACCCCATGTGCCGCTTTTGTAACCTCGCCAGAGAAACGTTGAAACATCTGATTATGTCATGCCCGAATCTTGAGCAGCAAAGAGGATTTATCTTTGCTCCAGTTATTAATGGTTATTGTCCAAGGAGCACTGAAGAGTGGTGGAAAGCTCTCTTTGAAGGATCAAGTAGAGCAGTCCTATTTGCTCTGATAAACTTCCTTCATCTTCTAAAAAACTTGGTTGGAAGAACAGGAACCAATTTAAGTGATTAAAGACAAACAATAAAACCTTGAAGTATAAAAGGCTTGTTTAATTGAACTGGAGACGTCATAACGGCCTGGTTAAAGACATGAGGAAGGATGGAGGGAAGGAAATGACAAGGCTAACTTTGCTAATTGTTATCTTGTTGTTGTTTTTTTTATTTTATTTTTTAAAGGTTGAACAAACCAAAAAATATATAAAATTTTAAAAAATTTAAAAAAACCAAGCACTGAAGAAAACAGGACATTATGTGGAAAATCACTTTCTTTATCAAAGAAACTAAAAACATAAAAACAAATGTAAGGTATCCAGGAACCCCCCCAAATCCCCCTTTATTACCATTCCATTTAACCTCTTCCAATCTGCAGCCACCCACCTCTAGATTCAGGTCAATGGTCCCTGTTTTCTTGGTAGCCTTGGTCTTGGTGGTGTTAATCTCCAGGCCCAGCTCGTTACATTTCTCAGAGAAAATTGACAGGGTCAGCCCCATTGTAGTAGTTGACAAAAGGACTGCGTCGTCTGTGAAAAATAATGTGGGCAGTCGATTGCCCCCCCATCCTTGGTGGGCCAGTTCTGCTGGCAAGGAGTGCATCTATGATTGCGTTTATATATATGCAGAACTAGACAGGAGCCAGGATGCATTCCTGGCGAACCCCTCTCTCCACAGCGAATGGGTCTGTCACTTTTACTCCGAAACCCCAACGGACCACTTCAGTCTTGTTCTCATACAAGAGTTGTATTGGCTGCAGTAGCTCCTCAGGGATATTTTTGCATGCAATGCAGCCTGCAACTTATCTTTGAGATGCTATCGAAAGCTGTTTTTAAATTTATGAATACGCCATACAAGTTAGTTTTGGAGATTGTGAGATGCTTTTGGATTGTCAAATAAAGCCTAAAGCTTTGATTAACTGTTCTCATTCCCATCTGGAACCCAGCCTGCAAGTGGCTAAACTGGTTTGATGCCCTCAACCCATGCCATTAGATGGTATGACAATGTCTCTGCAATGATTTTTCCCACTGCGTCCAGTAGGGAAATAGGGTGGTAATTGCTGGGGTCTGCTCTGTCCCCTTTTTTAAATAGCGGGAAAGTCACAGCAGAAGTCTAGCTGCCAGGGGCTCGAATTAGCAGTAGTAGGATGTTGAAGATGGATGCGTGCACCAGGGCCCATACAGAAATCTCACTTTTGTATCGGTCCACCGATACACTCTCCAGGCCAGGCACTTTCCCCCCTTTCTGAGCCTTAATCTCCCTCTCCACAGCTCCCAGGTTTAGTTCCAGGTGTAGGGTCATCCCCCTCTCTACCTCTGCACCTACCACTGTGGTGCGCAGCACATCTTGCCTTTCTCCAACAACTGGGTGCCTATAGAGTGCTTTAAAGTGGCTTTTCCACCTGGTCGGGGCGATGCTCTCGTAAACGTTTGTATCACTCTTCAGATCTGTGTCAGTGATCAGTTTCCAAGATCTAACATGGTCCCCCTCCTTCAAAGAATTTGCCATAGTGGCCCACTTTCCAGCCATGTACTGTTTTTTTGTTACCACTATTTTCTAATAGTCCTCCCTCAAGGAGCATAGTTGTTACCTGTCAATCGATGCCGCTCCCTCATGTATGTGGTTAGGCTGCACTTGGCTTCCCTGCAGTCCCCATCGTACCATGTCCCCACCTTTTTTGCCCCTTTCTTAATGCTTGATATCAGAACTGTTACTGTTTTGTCAAAGCTCCGAAATATGTCCTTGGGCTGCCTATTCTCATCACACATTATTTCCATTTGGCTCAGAATTTTACCATACAGTATCAGAGAAATATCCTCCTGGATCACAGAGGCCCACTTCATCGTTTGATGGGCATGACATCGGACCGCTATGTCCATGGCATTGCTACCAGCCCTATTAATGGGAGGAACAAAGCTCCTGATGGAGAGCATTACTGGCCTGTGGTCGCTTTATGTGCGGTTCAGCACTTCAAACCCTACCATCAGTTACCAGTCGCATCCCAACACCAAAGCATAATCTATCCTCTATCTACCATTAGGGCTGTAGTATGTTTTCTTTGCCAGTTTATCAGTGTGGAACCGGCTCTTACATGCCCTAAGCCCGATGTTATGCAACTTCCTCACAGTCTCTACCCTTCCTGGCTGGGTTCTTGCTGGTGGACAGGCTATTACTTGCAGGACTCCCCAGACCTCCTCCTGGTCATCCCAAAGACCTTCCAAATCTCCCGGCAACTCCAGTTGGAGTAAATCTCCCAGCACAATGACTCCTTTGTTTTGCCCACCTGTCACTTCCCTATTGTCAACCTCTTTGCATAGGGCTGTTACTGCGTTTGACATTGACTTGTCTTCCACTCTATTATAAACGTTAAGTAACAAAAAGCCATTGCAATTGGGGATACTGACCTCTAATAATAAGAGGTCCAGGGATCCTGGGAGGCCTTGCTTAATCTCGCAGTTTAGCACTGTCTTTACCCACACTGCAAAGCCTCCCAAGGGCCCCAACCCCTGGTCTTTTTGTAAGTTTAATTTTGAAAACCTGAAACCCCTGAATCATTGTGTCCACCTGAGCCCATGTCTCCTGGAAGGCTATCAAAACATATTCCTCCAAAGATGCGACCCAGTCATTGTCCTCAACATGTTTGCCTAAGCCTGCTATATTCCAGGACAGAAATGTTAACGGGGACTGCCCGGAGGTTGCTTGTGATTCTCCCATCCGGGATAGTCAGTCTATGGCCTCCAGACTTCTGGTCATTGCATTGTGTGCAATCCTCATGTTCCAGTGGTTCCCTCATCCCCTGGTAGCCCCGGGGTCAACTGCTATGTGCGTGCCCTCCTCAATGCCTGTGGTGGGGGGGCATTGCCCTGGGCAATGAGCCCTTCAAAGTAATGTTGCAACTCGGCGCGGGGAGGTTCTAGCTTCAATTCCCAGCAATCCTTGCACCAACCACTCTTCCTTCAGAAACACCTGTACACAATCACCCTTGCCCTGCTGAACACCTAGTCGCTTACAGTAGACAATGTCACCTCGGGTCACTGTGGTGCACCCTCTCCTGTGGCGTATCTAGTGGATGACTTTATTAGTAAATGCCTCTTGGCTCTCATATCTCCCCTCCGCTAGCCTGGGAACATTAGTCATAACTACGAAGTGCTCTGGGCCGCCTCGGTCATCAGTCCTCTTGCCAGGGTTTCTTGGTGGTGCCCAGCTAAGTTCTTTTCTGGGCTCACACATGGGCATCATGCTGGGGCTTCCCTGTTATGTTATGTTATTTTGCATTTATGTAGCGCTCTATATATCATTGGTATGACCTCAAAGCGGTGGTCGGGTGAACGCCCTCAGCGACCGCAGTGCAGGTCAGTAGAGAGAGTAGAGACGCTTAGTGTCGTAGTGTGGGTGGGTGCAACAGTTATGTGTGCAGCTGATGTAATAGATTGATGGTAGCTGCATCCTAGCTTAAGGTGTGGTGCGGGAGATGTCCGTTGAATGTGTGCAGTCTGGTGGGTGGACACCCAAGATGGGTTCTGGCTGCGTTAGGCCTGTAGGACGCTCATGGGAGCAGCTAGGCCAGTTTGTCATGGGATATGGCTGCGATTTACTAGAGTGATGAGGTGCTTATGGGGTAGTGTTTGTATATGAGCAGCTAGGCCGAATTTATCGAGGGGTATAGCTATACTCTGATTGAGTGATGGTGTAGAGTAGAGTAGAGAGTAAGCCAGACCCTCAAGCTCATAGCGATTTTGCGATCCCGCAAAATGCTGCAAAAACGGCTGTCTTGCACAAAATGCCGCAAAAATGGCCGTTTTGTGCAAAAACAGCACCATTTATAATTATTTGCGGCAGAATTGACCGTAGTCTATTTTGCTGAAAATTGATTTGCACTTCCGCCAAACAACCCAAAATGTACCTTTCACCACCACCCTCTCCCCTACTTAACTGCTTGGTCGCTGCCGCTTCCCCTGCAACCCTGAGTTGTCAAATCCGTCCCTCTAACGCGGGTCGGATCCGACTCCGCAGGGTCCCTTTTTCGTTATTTTCTTTTTTTTTTCTGTCCCCGCCTCCAATTTTGAGGAAGTGGGGAACACCCCTGCAACCCCCTAACCCAAATAATTCTGAACTTGGGGAGCGGGTGACACCCCCGCAACACATGTTAGGTATTTATAAAAATTGATCGAATAGTACTGGAGGAAATAGGTCAAATTGTATCATTCGATCGATTTTTGTCATCAAAATGGGTAGTACCTTGAATAGAATCGCTCTCCCGACAGTGTTCTGCAAGCTCCCAGCGCCTTTCACAAGGATAGGCCCTTCAGGGGCCTGCCACTGTAAGTTGCGACACAAAAAATGCATTTTATCCTGTTTGAGGAACAGAAATGCAAGCGACACTACAGTGGTACACATTTAAAAGTGCATCTTGCTTGGAAATAAGTGATGCAATTTTAAATTGGCAGAAACGCCACTTTATTTGATCAAGGAGGTGAAAAGGCCATCTGAATGGGCGCACATATAAAATGGCCCATTCATGTGTCCCTTGTGGATTGGGCTGCTCTTTTTTTTGGGCGCAAGTGATGAGATGTGTTGGCGCATTTCATTTCTTGCAACAAAAAAAAAAGTTGAGAACCTGGCACTCAGAAACTGTTCTGCATCTAGTTAGTGTGCCCATGAGATTACTGTGCTGTATTCCGCCAGTCTAAAAAACGTATTGTTCTAACTAGCCTACCCCTCATCTGATTTGTAGATTCAGCACCCACTTACCACCACTAGCCCTCCAACCCCCGCTTCCAATCACCAGATGAAGACACCAGCTCGCAAGAATCCTCCCCTTTCATCTGTCCCGATTCCTAGAATCCCCCGCTCCAGCCCTCCCCTCCTCACTAATTTTTTTTTTAAACAGTAATTTTTGCAGATCAATTTAAAAAAAAAAATAATTATAATTTTTTCAAAGGTGCTGTTTTTGCCCAAAATGGCAGCTTTTGTGGCATTTTGCAGGATCACAAAATCGCTATAAGATGGAGGGTCTGTGTATTAGTCATTGGTTGTTGGAAATTCAGTCGCTTCTAAGGATGTTGGTGTTATGGAAACAGCTACGTTTTTAGTACTTTGCGGAATTTCATATAGTCTTGGGTGTGTCGAATATGTGGGGGAAACAAGTTCTACAGTGTCTGGGCCAAGGTTGAGAAAGCAGATCCTCCGATCCTGACAGAGTTGGTGGGAGGGATCACTAAAAGGAGGTCCCTGCTTGATGTTAGGGTGCGGGGTGGGAGGTAAGGTTTTAACTTTTCTTGCAGGTATAATGGGCCGGTCTTGTGCACTGCACGCTGAGTGATCCGGAGGGTCTTAAAGGAGACTGTTTGTCCGACTGGGATTCAGTGGAGGGTTCGGAGAGGTGGAGAGGTGTGGTCTCTTGGACCCAAGATGTGGGGCAATTTAGCAACAGCGTTTTGCGCTCTTTGGAGTTTATTAAGGTGTTATGCCAGTGCTCCTAGATTTAGGGAGTTTGCATAGTCCAGTCTTGACATTACAATGGACATAACAGCGGCAAGTCTGTTCGGGAAGGAGCGGTAGGGAAGATGTGTCTGAGAAGTTTGAGATGGTAGTGACAATATTTAGATACAAAGTTGATCTGTCAGGAGAGTTTTAGGCCAGAGTCCATAGTGAAGCCTAGATTCTTTATTGTGTCGGAGGGTGTTAGGCAAAGTTTGGATGCAGTACCCTCTGGGAACACTACAAACAACTCTGGCTACAGGTATAGGAAACCCAACCTTTGGTATAAGCTTGTACTACACAGTTTTGGTAGCGTGTTGAGCATCCAGGCTTATCTCAAGAGCGGTCAATGTGAGCTATAGGGGAGTTACACAGAGATTCACAGTGACAAGTATTCAAATAAAAACTTACACTCAAGGTTTTTTGAATAAAGAATTATTAATTTATTCATCAATCAGTTAGAATAAGCCTTCTTCAGAAGGGAGCAACATAAAAGTAACGGGCACCTCCCCCATTTCCTGCCTGCCCCAGACACCCTGGAGTCAGAGGCCGGCTTCACTCGTGATCCCACCAACGGCAAAGCAAATAATGGGACCACACCTGGATTGGCACGCAGAGTAAATCTCAAGAAGGACCTTTTCACAAAGAAATGGCAAAAAAAGAAGACTGGGGCCATTTTGACAAAAATGGCACCCTTGGGTGCTTTATTGCAGCTGCGAACGCAGCCCGTGGTAAATGGACACCATGGTAGTTAATACAAAACCACTGCCCCCAGCCATTCAGTGAGGAAAGGGTAACATAAAATTGTTACATAAGAAGCTAGACAAAGGGGATACTAGGTAGCCCCTCCGGTACCCCATTGTAAGATAGTGTGTGCTGTGTCTAGAAAGTTACAAAGGTAAGTAAATCTGTGTGCCACTGCACTGAAGGTGCTGTGTGACACAATGTAAAAGATGATGCCTATGGAGTTTGTCAGACTCCACAACCAAAAGAAACTGTAGTATTCGGGGTTCTGGAGGCAGCACACATGTAGCAGAGATGACACTGGAGGTAGGTATGTATAAAAGGAAAGTGGCTTTATTATGTTTCAGGGCAAGTTAGGAAAGGGAGGCAGGAGCTAAGTAATATACATCCTCTCTAGTCAGATCTCCCATCCTGAATCCCTAACTGTCAGTCCTGAAACTGTGATGTCCTGTGTGGTTCTAGGCTACATCATCACTTTCTATGACCTGCATCAGTGCACACAATACAGGGCTAATTTCTGTCATCTCTGGACACACTGGGCTTATTTAAAAGAACATCCTTGTCGCCACTTGTAGCATTGGGGGTTCTGGAGGCAGCACACACATAGCAGAGATTATGCTGGAGGCAGGTATGTATAAAAGGAAAGTGGCTTTATTATATTTCAGGGCAAGTTAGGAAAGGGAGGCAGGAGCTAAGCAATATACATCCTCTCTAGTCAGATCTCCCATCCTGAATCCCTAACTGTGAGTCCTGGAACCTTGATGTCCTGTGTGGTTCCAGGCTACATCATTACATTCTATGACCTGCATCGGTGCACACAATACAAGCCAGATACTACAGAAACACAAAGCTCAGAAATCCCATTAAAATACATGAGAGAGTGGGAAGAAAAGGCTCTCACTCTGCCCAGTTTAAAATAATCCATTCCTCAAAATCCAGCAACGTTGCTGGGGTCTCTAAAGTAGAGGGAATTAGCACATTTTTTGAGAATTCTCCCTAACAGAGGGATGTTGGGGGGTTGGCCTAGGGAAGGGGGCCAAGGACGAGGATGAGGTGGGAGAGCTGTGTTGCCGCACATCATTATTTCGGTTTTAGTGGGGTTCAAGAGGAGGTGGTTTATTGTCATCCATCGGTCAATAACTAGGAGATAGGCTTCGAGGTCGGGCTCGGGGTTGGTGTCTGAATTGTGGAATTTAAGGATGATTTGTATATCGTCAGCGTATTTGTAGCACAAGATGTTGTGCGGGTGGATGATTCCAGAGAGGTTGGACATATAGAGGTTGATTAAGAGAGCATATAGACATGCGCCTTGCGGTACTCCAGTATTAACTGAGCGAGCAGCTGAGACAAATGGGGAGAGGAGGGTTATTTGTTTCCTGTTGTTGAGGAAGGAGGCGATCCACTTGAGAGCGGTGTCACGGATTTCAAGCGAGTGGAGACGGTCAAGAAGGATTGAGTGGTTGATCGTGTCAAAGGCTGCAGAGAGGTCGAGGAGAATTAGTGCAGCGCATCCTTCAGAGTCTGCAGTGACCATAAAATCATCCCAGATTGAGGTCAGAGTGGTTTCAGTACCATGTCGAGGTCTGAAGCCTGATTTTGCGGGGTCGAGGAAGTTGTTGGATTCAACAAAGGCGTTTAGCTGGGACTATTCTGTCCGGTCGCTGAGTTTTGCAAGGAATCTGGTGTTCGAGATGGGTCTGTAGTTTTTGGGGTTGAGAGGGTCGATGGATGGCTTTTTAAGAAGAGGGTTGATATGCGCTATTTTGAAGGCACCGGGGAAGGTGCCAGAGCTGAGAGAGTCATTTAGTATTGTTCTTGCATGTTCTCCAGCGCAGGTGGATGAGAATATTTCTTTTAGGAAAGAAGCGGTATAGGTGTCAAGGGGGGAGCCAGATGGTTTGCTAGCAGATAGAAGGTCAAGAAACTCATCGCTGGAGATGGGTTTGAAGGAATCGAAAGTGGGTAAATCGGGGTATGGGGCTGAGAGCGGAAGGGTGGTTGATGGGTTGGTCGATCATTTGGTGGGGGAGAGAAGGGACAGTTTGTTGTTAAGGACGGTCGTTCTGTCAAGAGCGGTGGTGTGGAAGTGTAGGGAGAGTGAGTCACACAGCGATTGCAATGGGGCAGAATGGGTAGAGGTGCATGTGGGTTTGACGAATTCAGAAATGATGTTATGGAGTTCTTTTCTTCGGTTTCCACAGTAGTGAATTTGTTTGTTATAATAGGCTTATTTGGCTTTCCAGATTTCAGCTTTGTAGTTACGATGGTGCAAGGCGAAGGTGGATCTGCTGAGAACGGTTTTTGATGCTCGCCATTTGTGTTCTAGAGATTTATTTTGTTTTTTGGTGTTCCTCAGTTCAGGCGTGAACCATTTTGGAAATCGTCCATTGCGTGAGGAAGCGGGGCATCAGGGGGTGAGAGGGATTAGAGATTCATTGAGCCAAGAGTCGAAGGAGTCGATGGAAGGATCTTTATTTTGTTCCAGAATTTCAGGTCATGGGGAGGGCAGGGGTGAGGATGGAGAAAGGGAGGACAAAGTGGTTGGACCAGGTGAGTGGTATTGGGGGAGGATAGATGAATCAGGTCATGGGAGCTGAAGATTGCATCGAGGGTATGCACCCTAGAGTGGGTTAGACTGTTCCTATGGAGGGAGATGTTGAGCCCATCAAGACTGTCAACTAGAGGATGGGTCATGGGGTTGGTGAGAATCTCCAACCAGATATTGAAGTCTCCTAGGAGAGTCAGATAGGGGTGATTTTCTTGTATGGTCGCTACAGAATCACAGAGGTTGTTTGAGAAATGTCTGTCATAATCAGGAGGTCTGTAGATGAGTAGGAACCTATGGGAGATAGTCGGGGAAGTAAGAGTTTCACTAGAAGGGATTTGCATGATGGAATGCATGTCTGAGATTCAATGAGTGAGACAGAGAAATGAGATTTGAAAAGGACTGCCACGCTGCCTCCTCTGGAAGGTCTGTTGAGCGGGAGGAGTGAGTAGCCGGGGGGGGGTGGATGCTCCGTGTGCAACCGGGGAAAAGTCGTCAGAGAGCCAGGTTTCAGTGATAAAGACTAGGTCAGGTTTGTCAGAGCAGAGAAGGTTGAAGATGCTGTGTCTGTTTTTCGCTACAGAGCAGGCATTAAAAAGGATGCATTTGACTTTGGTGTGGGATGTGGTCATGGGGGGATCATTGGGGTCATTGGGAAGTGGGCAGGAGGAGTTTGGGGGGCTGGAGGGGGGAGGGAGGAGGAGGGTTCCAGTTCATTGAGACTGGGAGAGGAGGGGGTTGTGATGGGGGAGGGTGCTATCGGGTCCTGAGTGGCAGCTGAGTGGCTTAGGGGTGTGGGGGGAGAAAAGGAGGGGGGATGTTCGATGGGGGTGCAAGGAAGGAGTGCAAGAAGATGTGGGTTTGAGCTGTTTGGAGCACTAGAGGTCTCCTCTGGCTTGGGAGTTTGATAGGATTCGAGGTGTTTTGGTGTGGGGTATTAGGGAGTTCTCAATAGCGGTCAGTGGGAGGATGGGGTGGAGGGTTTGGGTGGGAGGGGGTGGTTGTTGTGCCAGAGTGCACCTCTGATTTTAGAGTTGGAAGTGGGGTGGTGGTAGGAGAGAGGGCGAGTGGCGTTAGGCTGTAGTGAAGTGTGCGGTGGGTTTCAATGGTTGTGTTCAGGGGGGAATAGTGGGTGGGTTTGAGAAGGTGGGTACTAGAGTGAGGGCCAGGTGCGGTGGGGGATGAGTGAGGAGGGGAGGGCTGGAGCGGGGGATTCTAGGAATCGGGACGGATGAAAGGGGAGGATTCTTGCGAGCTGGTGTCTTCATCTGGTGATTGGAAGCGGGGGTTGGAGGGCTAGTGGTGGTAAGTGGGCGCTGGATCTACAAATCAGATGAGGGGTAGGCTAGTTAGAACAATACGTTTTTTAGACTGGCGGAATACAGCACAGTAATCTCATGGGCACACTAACTAGATGCAGAACAGTTTCTAAGTGGTTTGGACTGGCAGAATACAACACAGTCATGACTAAGGCGCAATAGGCAGAATGCAACACAGTAGTAATAAAGATGCAACAAACTTACGTAAGTGAGACAGGCAGAACCAATCACTGTAATCTCTTGGGCACAATATCAAGGTGTGGGATAGGTAGCACAGTAGTTTTTTAGCACACTATCAAGATGCGAGACAGGTTAAGAGGGCGGAATACAACACAGTCAGCTTTTGAGCGCACTATCTAGATGCGAGACAGTCTTGGAGGGCAGACTACAACACAGTAGTGACTAAGGTGCAATAGTCAGAATATTACACAGAATACAATACAGCAATCTTTTGAGTGCACTATCTAGATGCAAGACAGTCTTAAGAGGGCGGAATACAACACAGTAATCTTTGAGCACACCATCTAGATTTGAGATAGGCTAAGAGGGTGTAATACAACAAAATATCTCTTGGGCACAATATCTAGATGTGAGACAGTAGTAACTAAGAAGCAACAGTCTTAGGTGAGTGAGACATGCAAACTTGGCCTCCCCATTGTAGTTTGGCCATTGGGTTTCCACTTGCATTAGTCTCCTTGTCCTTGAGCTGTCCACATGCTTTTACAGCTTGGTTCTCAAAGGCTTCTATTAATGGATCTGCCCAGCTAGGGGCCCTTGCCTCGCGACGGGGTGCTGCTTAGCCTCCCTTATCACCCTTTTACTGGGCTTATCACAGATCTGTCCCACTTTACCTTTCAAAATGCTTGGATGCCCAAGGGCACCAACACACACTCCTTTGGCACTCTCGCTAGAGGCACTGTCGCACACCTAACCAGGGTTTACCAACACTCTGCAAAGATCTTTTCCATCATGCCCTTGACACATGCTACCTCCTCCACAAGTGCTTCAATGCCCCCCACCCCCTTACAGCAGCATGTTGGTCCTTTCCATTCTACCTTTTCCTGCCCCCTTATCCCCTCCTTTTCCGCCCACTGGCCTTGATCTTGCAGGCCGTTTTCTTCCCCTTATTACATTTTTCTTATCATCAGGGTGAGCCCACTTGGGCTGTTACCTTTTTCATTCCTGTGCTTTGGACATCCCTTTCCTGTGGTATCCTGATTGCTCAGTGCCGAGAACTTGTTTGAAGTTGGTACGGCCAGGAAGACTTCCATCACATCTTCCTCCTCCTTCACCAGAACTCCACTCCCTGCTCTTCCCTCCACCGAAAATGGAGTTTCCTTGGTGATTTTGATTGGGCGGTTGGGGGAGTGGTTCGCTAAGCCAGTGACTGCCCGAAGGTTCGAGATGGGGTTGGGTCTGGTCATGCTCAATTACTCAGGGATATATTATATCGTATGATTTAGATTTCCCTGCTGCAAGTTTATAGGTATTTCCCTCCTCCTGCCCCACCTCCTTTCTGTCAAAAATGCATCAACGGTTTACCCGCGTAGAGTGCCCACCTTCCCTGCTCTCATTCTGGATGCCAAGGGGGGTCACTAGGGGTAATGTCATCATTCACAATCTCCAACAAACCTCCCTCCTCATCACCCACAACACAGTGTGAAATACTGCCCCTCCTCCCCACTGGACCGCCCTCTATGTCATACAATTAATCCTTAATTTCAGTGATTAAACTATTGACATCGTCAATTGGTTTAAACATTTTTTTTAAGTCTTTTTGCCCTTTCTCCTGGTGGAATTGCTTTCCTTTTTGACATTGTTGAGCCAGGTGTTTAACAATGCGCTTGCCCATGTTGAGCTTGAGTCCAAGTTCTGCCCGGTTCTGCCCAGGCCTACTCCAGTCAGATAACACCATTATAGTGAGATAGTTTCCCAAGAGCGGCTGCGCAGCCAACTATTCTTGCTTGTTGCCCACAAAATCCTGTGGAATGCCTTTGAAAAGAAGGGGATGCCTGAACAGAGTACACCCGACTGGCTAACGGGGCTCCCCAGAGTCTGACTCCCCGTCTCTGTTGCAAGCAGTTCAATCGGTGCTAGGACAAACCTTAGCAGCTACAAGAGTTATTTAACACACTTACGTTTTAAAAGGCTCAGATGATGTAAAATCTGCAGTTTTACAAAAGTTGAAGACAATAATTTAGTTAATGCCATTGTTCTTCCCAGGGAGCCGGTTCCAGAAGTGCTGAGCGTGCAGTGCGACACGTTAGGAAATTAGCTCCGGGATTCTCTATAACCAAGCCCAGATGGACTGCTGGGTTGCTTCGGTGATGGTTTTAGGTATAGTGGATGGGCGTCGCGCATTTGGGTCGGTGCTAAAACTGCTGCTCTTTAACTAACGCCTAGTGGGGAACCTGTTTTAAATTGTCTCACACTCCCCACCAGGGGAGTTGCTAGGTCTGGAAAAGACCCGGGGCTACGCTGATGTCGGAACTGTTGGGACTGGGGGCTAGCTAGTCTTTTGGCTGTAGCTCCTGAGATTCTATTCGGGGTTGCAACCAAAAGATCAGGGGCTATAGCCCCCTTAGCCCCACCTTAGTAACGCCCCTGCTCCCCACTGTAACGTGCAGCCTCATTAACTCCACCTTGGTAATCTGGGTACCATGCATGCGTTTAGTGTTCAGAATGCCTTGCTGCGGCCAGCCCTTCAGCTTCGTGCAATGTAATACTTATCTGCATCAAAGCGGAAGTATTCAACATGCACGAATCAAGTTTACAATGGAGCATCACTGTATGCTGCTTGCTAGAGGGTTGGCAATGTTAATAAGGAAAAAGCACTCTTATGTGCAGTTTAACGTACGAATTTGTCGTAGTGCCAGTTCTGTCCACATGCCCAACAGCCCAACAGTACTGCAGCACCCTTTGCGACAGTGGGCTAATTTGCTTTCTGACTTTGAGAACATTCAGACATGTAATTGCTCAGTTTACTACAGCCGGGAAGATAGCTATAGCTGGTAAGATTGCTCTGTGGGTTGAGCTCCTGCTGCTGTGATGTGTGTGTGATCTGCAGTTTGCAGGTTTGAATCCCAGCAAGGCCAACTCAGCCTTTCATGCTTCTGAGGTTGATAAATGAGTACCAACACAGGTTGGGTGATATTCTATGTATATTTGTTCTATATAAAGCGCTTGAGTGTAAGTGCTATATAATAACGCATCATTATCATTTGGTTTTAGACATCTGCTTGCATTCAAAGTGATTTGGTAATATGCTCCTATACACACGGCTATTAACAATACATATGGTGATCCATTCTTGTATGAAATGTATATCTCATTACAGTGATATTGTAACTACATTTTTCACAGGGTACTGAGGAACAATGCTATGTGATGCCACTTCCTGTTTCGTCAAGGGGTGAAAGGTCATGTTCCATCACTTCCTGTAATGGCAATTCGGGGTGGGGTCAAATGACATCACTTCCTGTGATGTCATAACAGGTCAAGGGTTCTGTGATGTCACTTCTGCTACCCATGGCATTTTGGTGAAATGACATCCCTGGATGTTATGTATGAATACATGGCTTATGTGTACTGGGAAAATCCAGAATGTTAGCATATAAAGAGCCTCATTAGTTATTTAGTATAAATTCCAATATCACATTCTAGAGAGGAAAGTACTAAGTTATATTAGAATCCTCAAGAAGATTGGGGTACATCCCATTAAAGGCTATTTGACTTTTTTGTTGAAATATGTTGATGTGATACTTCACTTCAATAAAAAACTCAAAAATGCCAATTATAAATGTGAAAAGTGATAAAAGGAGAGACATTGTATATTTAGATTTGTTTATGAAAATGTGATTGTTTGGTTAATGTTCAGTCCCTAGAATCATATGTATAACTAACTACACATTGTTTGTATTTGTATTCATGTTTGGAACATTTTAGATAAAGTAAAAAAAATGATGATCAATGCAATTGTCTTACATTGTTGTACATGGGTGCCTTTTTATCAAACAGTGCTGGGTTTCCCTGGCATGTGGGACTGCGAGCAGCTCCCTGGCTGGTGAGATGCTGACACATGCTGTGTGCACAAATTTAGAGGTCACAAGAGCGAGCGCATGTGCCCTGCAACCTGCTTCTTCCCGTTGACTGGTGCTGCCATGCTACGTTGTGATGCTGCTGCTCTCCTGTGATTCCAACTGCTGCTTCTGTGGTCGATGGCTACGGCTTCATCTTCTACTGCCCCCCACTTAACTCCTTCCTAGTGCCTTCTTCTGGCAGTCATTTTCTCGCTTGTCCACCCTGCAGTTGTCATGTTGCTGCTGCCAGCTGCTCCTGGCATACATGGCTGACACATTTTGATCCTCAAAGCATGCTGGCCAATTTCTTGCTAGTGACTGCTGCTTGTGAAGAATGCTATGGATGCCACACCATAACCCTGCCTATAGTCTCCTCCCAGGTGGCCAGGAGAGGGCAGACACTTCCTGATCCCAATCCTGGGGTTGGTGTACCGCGGGAGGATCACCTGGGTGGAAACTGGGCTCAGGGTATTGAGGAGAACCACGGGATGAGACACACTATTTTTCCTCTGGCAGGGATACTCTTACCACCATACCAGAAGAGGTTATGGTTTATTGTCATTTTAACATCTCTAAAACTCCTAGTAAAACTGAGATGGTAAACTCAAAGGTGGTGAACTCACAATATATTATGCCAAAAGAACAAATCCTTGTATCCCTAAAAACAAACATCCTCCTCAATATCAAAAGTATACTACAGAAAATGGCGGAAATGCTGCCTGCTCTACACCTTCTTTCGCTAATAAGGTTGAATCCCACAATTGCTCTTTTGGAAATAATAAGGGATTTAAATTTACCCTTAATTCTATGAAAGTGGAAAAACATAATTTAAAATTAAAAATGAAATACATGTCCCAGAATCCCTTAGGGACTGAAACGAAGAAGAGGGCTGAAGAGGCATGTAGAAGTGAAGGACATGCAAGTAGGCCTAAAAGTGTTTGCCTTGGTCAGGCAATTAACAACAAGGGCCTGCACCTGAAATCAGTTGCCCCACCTAAGAGTCGTACAAGTCTGCAGCAGGGCGGGGAAGGTAGAAGGGGCAGTAGAAGGAGATGTATAAGGAGCTGTGAATGAAGCAGGAGCAGGATCTGGAAGGCTGGCAATAGTAGCAGAAGGAGAAGAGCACAAGGCTGGAAGTTAATGAGGAAGTGTGTTCACTTAAGGGATGCGGAGGCAAGAGGAAGCAGATTTCATCAGCAAATCCTGAGACAGTCCTGTGTTCACAAATCCTGCTTTGTCGTGGCTGAACTGAGAGAGACAAGCCGAGATTGAAGGTCTTTCCAGGTGTGCATAGTGGCTATAATTTCAGAGCCGTGATCATGCTACATCCCGAGACCTGTGTATAGAAACACAACAAGGGGCTGAGGAGTGAAGGAGACTGCCTGTGGTTAAGGCCAGACTGGAGACACCCATGCTGTAGAGGGTTGTGGGTCCCAGGAGTGCCTAACGTAGTAGCAGAAGGAGTAGAAGTTGGGAAGTGGAAGCAGCCCGCAAACACAGTGTTCCTAGAACTGGTGTGGGAAGTTCTGTGTTCAGGTTCCATTTAAAACCCTTGCTGGTAACTGATACCAGCTCTGTATTAACTTGCATAAGAGTGGGAGCGAGTAAAAGACTGTTAGTAGTTGTGAAGAGGCCAGTTTACAATGAAAACGTATGAAGCAAGTTGAAGTGCTTGCGTGTAAAAAGAAAAGCTTTCATTTTCCATCGTCGGATTGTTTAACGTTACTGAAGTGGTCGAGTGTCTCAAACTAGAAACGGGAATGCTTTTCCAAATCCCTCAGAAAAATAAAGCTGACTTTCACACATTGTTACAAGGAATATTACATAAGAGAGAGGTTGCTTCTGAAAAATTGTGATTACAAACTAAAGTCAGAATATAGCTCTGTGTTATCATAGGGGAATACAATTCTTTATGGGTCTTTAAAGTTAAAGATCCTCCTCAAAGAGTAGTCGCGTGTACCTAAATCTGTTTCTCTTGTGAAGATTAAACCTTGTAACATGTAGAACAAATAATTTATAAATGTGGAAGTTGCTTAACTGACGAAAAGTACACGAATTACCCAAGCCAGTAGGTACATCATTTCTGTAGTGAAACCAGCCCTGTTGAAATGTTTCCATCCTCATTCTGAGATTGCTAAAGTTGTTAAAGGTCCATAAATAAACAAATAAAAAATAAAGGTCCAGTATCCTCTGATACAAGTCTGACATTGTTATTCAAAGCTGGAAGAGTGGGAATACAGCTTCAGGGTAGCTACTGGAACCAAGAAGGTGTGAATGAAGCTGGGGAGGGGATCTGAGTGCTTGTAAGAAGATTAAGTTAACAATCTGTAATGCTGAGACTGTAGAGATGGAAAGAGGAGCAGTCTGGAAGCAGAGGCCGATTAAATTGGTGGCAATAAGACAGGTAAAGGGAACGATGCTGCCCTTTTCTTATAGCCTAGGAAAGAAGAGTGCCTCACCTACTTCTGGAAGTCGAGGACTGTTGTATTTAAGCTACCTAACAATTCTAAAGTAACAAGTGGAAGTAGAAATACCTGAACTGTGGTGGGATATAAAACTGTCAGTGCATGTTGCACTAAAGGTGGTTGAAGTAGCTGCATACTGTGAAACAGAAGGAGCCTGTTCCCACAGTAACAGTAGTAGAAGGGGGTTGTTAAGAGGAAAGCAACACTCCAAGAAGAGGTATTCTGACAATTATACTAGAGACACTACAGAGGTCAGAACTACATATGAAGTTGTTGAAGCAGAAATGTTTCTTTATTCTTTTGAACTGTGGCAATATAATCTTGGCAAGAGGATTTCCAGGATTACCACTGGTGCTGTTTTCTTGGCTGGCATTGGAAGGGGAACTGTTCAACAGAAGGCTGAAGAACTGTTAGCAGTGTATTTTTGTTTGGTGTACTTTTGTTACCTTTCAGACTCACAAGAACTGATTCAAGACTTTACTTTTCTTTTTGGAGAAATTGAATTTAAACAATCCTAGGCAAGGGATTTTACCAGGTCTTGAATTTTGGATTGAATGTCATCCAAATCACTGGTTGTGATTATTTACTTATTTGTGTTGTTTATGATTTACTTGGAATGTTTTGTTGTTTAGTGTGAGGGCCAGTTTAGTTTATGCTAGGAGTTATCCCCTTAGACCGTATACTAGGTAGGGAACTCCTTGATAGAGTAGGTTTAGTGAGGATCAATTTGCACTTTGTATCTTTAATAAAAATGTTTAATTTGAATAAAACAACAAGCAGTTTTCTGCCTCGCATTACTGACCCCTCACATTCTGGAATATGGTTTTCACTACCTTACATACTTTGTAATCAAGCCTCTGTAGTCCAAGTACCTGTATGAATATCTGTGTGTGTGCATACACCAGGAACACCCCATAGGTCTGCTGTTCCTCTGTCTTTTGGACTGCTTCAATTGGCCAAAGGTAGGTCTTTCTGTTTCTCTTCTTTCACTTCCTCATCCTCTGCCAATATACGTGAAGTTCCTTTCAGTACCGAAGAATCTTTTTAAAAATGTATTTTATTGTATTGTAGTTTAACAAAATAAACTTTTTTAAAATTACCTTTCATAAAATCCATCCATAGTTCAATTTAACCATCAATAGTACATACCCATGATTCGATTTGAATTGAGTTCAAGTTAATGTCCAGCAATGCTGTTCAACGTCTTGGTTACCATTTTTCCTATTTCTTTCCTGGAATCACAAGAAATGTAGCTCTCTTTTTTCTCATAGGTAGTTAGCTATCTCGCGGTCTCCCTAACAGGCAGTCTGTATCAAGCGCCTTGTCTAAAAAGTCAATTCCTGAGGTTAGACATGCCATATTTCTCCCTTCTACATACATCACCCACCAGTCATCAGCTAATTACAAGGAAGCATTTATTACACATATTGCCAAGTAATTAGTTCTTATATTTGTTAATCCTGCACAGCTGACCATTAGATGTTTAACTGATTCACATATCTTCACATCTCCACAAAACCTACACGTTTTATCTCTGTATCCACCTTGGTGTCTGGAGAATCTGTCAGCCTGGAAGCTTTCCTAGCTGTCCTAGTGGTGCTGATTGCCGGAACCCCCTGCCTTGGTAGGCGCTGAGGTACAGGGGTTCCCGATGTACTAGTAAGGGAAAAGGGTTTAATCCATCATTTTTGGCCCATTCTTAATCGTCTTTTCTTTTCTTTTCTTTACAGTCCCACTAACCTGCCAACACCACTCCATGCCATCTGGATCTTCCAACCCTCTTCTCATTAGAGACCTGCAGGTTCAAGTAGGGTACAGTAGATTAGAGTCCTGCTCCACATCCAGCCCCTGCATCCAGTTCGAGACCAGTTCCAACTTCCCCAGGAGGCCTATTATGCATGACTTTACTTGAAAGATTTCTTGGGGCCCCAGTAAATTTGGCAAACATCCAATCTCTATTCCCCTTGCACTTTTTGAGGAAAGTGTCATCCTTCCCTGCTGACCGGACAAAAGTGATATTTGGCATTTTCAAATTGGGGGTGATGCAGTGCTATGGACCTTGTCTTTATAGACCACAGATTGCCCCATGCTCCTCACTTACACTGCATTAAGTGCAGCATTCACGATGTTGGATATATGCTATAGTGTACAAGACAAGGTAGTGGAGCTTCTGTACATAAAACAAACATTGCGTGGCCCCATTGTATATATTAGCCAGTACCAGAACCTCACCACTGTTGCCAATTTGTCTAAAGAATTCCAGCATGCAGTGTTTTGCGAGGGGCTCATAGATAATTTACAAGATGTGCTAGAAGTGGTATATCCTAAACCACCAGCACTGGAGGAGCTAATTGATGTCACTGTTTGATTGGATCAAACCCTTCAGGAATGATAGGACAAACACTTAAAGCTTGAAACAATTCAGGTGTTCATCCCAAGCTGTGGATGAGGTTATGCTCCAGCCAAGACCAATCAACAGGGAGGGGTATGTGAGGAACCAGGAAAGAGACACAGACACAGAGGACTTGAGGTGGTTGTCATAAACCTTAAATCATAAAGAGGTTGGAAAATGCCTCACTGTCCCTAATCTAGGAGGTTATTCCCTACGTCAAGGAAAAACGAAGGGCCTGTCTGTTGTAATTATGTCTGAAAATCCCATCCTAGCCCTCTCATGCTAAAAGTAACTCTAAGTTGTGAAGGGTATTGTATCTGGCTTGAAAAATGCCCAAATGTTCAAGTTCAACAAAAGGGTATGCATCCAACAAAAAGTTTAAAATGGATAATGCTCAGAGGTCCAGGGAATGGCTCCCTTCCCTAGGTTTCTCTGCACCAAAACAAAAGTTCCAAAGAATAACCAAGTTCTTTGTAGCCAAGAGGATAAGCCCCTCCTCTTGGTGTTGCAATTCACTCAAGGGGAAATGACTTCCTTCCACAGGTCTTTTCCACAATTAATGTAATTCACAATCCTAAGGGCATGTAGCTTCCTCAGGATTCTCTGACTCAAAATACCACAAATGCATTTCAAAATCCTAAGGGCATGAATCTTCCTTGAGAGTTGTGGACTCACAAAACACCTGGCATACTCTCCTGACAGGTTCTCCTTGAGACTGGCCCTGGGTTGTAGCGGTGTACGCTATGAATCAACATAACATAATATAACGTAGTTCCTTGATAAAATGTGGGTGCAAGTTCCAGACTCTCAAAACATCTGATATACTCTCCTGCCAGGTTCTCGCATATAGTTCCTTGATACAATTTGGGTGTGGGTCCCAGACTCGCAACACACCTGGTATACTCTCCTGCCAGGTTATTTTTTATATTACCTTGGTACAATTTGGATGCAGGTTCCAGACTTTTAAACACCTGATACACTCTCCTGCCAGTTTCTCTCATATAGTTCCTTGATACAATGTCGGTGCGGGTCCCAGACTTGCAAAACATCTGCTATACTCTCCTGCCAGGTTCTCTCATATAATTACTTGATACCATTTGAGTGTGGGACCCAGACTCGCAACACGCCTGGTATACTCTCCGGCCAGGTTCTCTAGTTCATTCACTTTCAAGATCTGAGGATATAAGCTTTTGCCCAAGTTCCTTTTATCATTGGCATATTTGTATCCAGCCAATAGACAGGGAGTATGCAGCTCAGTTTGTGATGTAAGCCGTAAGAAATGTGCCTTCCATTCCAGTGAGGGAACAGGAATACCTTCTCCAGCTCCTTCCTGGGGCCACAACTTTCCACTATGGGGTCACCGGCTTTAAGACAGTTTCCTTGGCTTGTCCAGCCTGCTTTGTTCTCTATGAGTTGGCTCTGTCTCCACTTTCTCCAGTTCCCTCCCTCTGCCCCAACCTTCTACTGTGGGATCACTGGCTTTGGAACAGCTTCCTTGGCTTCTTCGACCCCACTCGGGTTCTTCTGAGCTTCTGCTCTCTCTCTCCAGTTCTGGCTGTGCGTCTCTGCATCTTTTGGCGGTCTGCATATTGCTCCAGCTTCTCTAGCTGGTGCATGAACTCTTTGCCTCGCGTCCTGCTTCTGCATCTCTCCTGCTTGCGAGAAAGCATCTCCAGTCCAAACGCTTCCTCCCTTGTTCTTCGTGCTGCGTCTTCGTTCATGTGTCCAGCTGACAGCTTGGCTTCCATAGCAGTCACTAGCCAGTCGGGTCTCTCTGCAGTTCTCCAAAGCTCCATCTTTGAACTTCTGCAGTACTGAAGGAAACCGTTTGGAACTAATTGGATATCTCCAACAGTTAGACTGCTCACTTCAGTCTAGCTGAGCGATCTTCAGTCCGGTTGCTCTCTTCCTCATGTCAAGCAAAGATATCCTTTACCCAAAGACCTGCATATTGGCTATACATAGCCTTAGGACATAAAAGGAAAACTTGGGAAATCCTCACACGAATAGCGTATTTTTCATACATTGCAATAATCCTGTTTATTGGTTCAAATTCAGAATCCTATGCTATTTATCTAGCAAGAATTTAATTATTCTTGATACCTGTTACACTGAATGACACTTTAACCAAATGTATTCAATTAGAAACTGAAGTGTGTTACCTAATTGGTTTTCATTTTGTGTCACAAAGTTGTGTATTATTGCATTTGATTTATGATGATTTAATCTGTTTTTTTCATTTTCGAGATTTTTCGCAGACGTTATTTTGTGATTCTGTATTGTCATGTCAAACAGTGTTCTTTGTTTACAGCACATGTGAATTAAAACACTACACCAATTTTTATTGTACATTTGGTCATTTGCCCCTTTAATTTAGATACACCACAACCGAGTCAGTTTTGTATTGAGAATTTTTATTTTCCTCCACCAGCTTCAATTGTCCATAGACTTTTACAAATAAGGAGTCTGGACCACTTTAGTTCGAATTGGACACCCACAAAGAAATAGTGTGTCAGTCTCAGAATTAATTTAATCTCACTTTTGTCCTCATGTCAGTCTTTGTTACTCACGTAACTACGTGATGTTTAAAAGTTCTTTCACTAAATGTTGGAGTATATGTAGGGTTACTGCCACAATACGTCATGGGGGCCTGAGGTATTGAAGGAGTGTCCCTGAAAGGGAATGGGTGATACCTTGTCTCATCCAGTGATGTTGCTCCACCAACCTTAGGGTCACCTCCCCCGATGTGGTCCTCCCTCAAACAGACACTCCCCGGATCAGGTAGCAACTGCGATTCCCTGGCCGCATGAGGAGAGGCTACCTCTGGGAAAGGAGTGATGACACCATTCAATTCATCTCATACCCTTCCCCTAATGCTCTGGCTTCCCACCCAAGTCTTCCTTTCCTCACTTTGATTTGGGGTTCTCTCCGGGAAGTGAGTTTCTCTCTCAAATTTGTTTCCCACTTCCAGATAGGGTTGTCTGGTGCAAATCCTTCTTCCCAAGAGTCAAAAGGGGAGTAGGAAAAGGAAGAGTCAACAGTTTTCAAAAGGGTTCTAAACTGTTGAAAATCAGTACCAATTATAGTTTCTTCTGGTAGACCTGGAATAACACCAGAGTCAATCTGAGTTGTTTCAGCTTGAACCCAGTTGTTTACTGGGGTCTGATGGTATACTTCCTCATCGCCATGAACCGTTGTGATTATTACAGGATTCCCCTTTACTAGCGTCTCAGTCAGGATCAAGTCAGCTCTCACTGCTGTTTGCCTGCTACCAGAATCCATTAAAGCCCTAACTGTTACCCCATTTCCTGCTGCAGATTTAAGGGTTTTGAAAGGAGGGACTATACAGAACTAGTTACTTCTAGGCTCTAGGAGTTCCTCCTCATGGAAGTTTAATTCCTCCCAATCTTTCCCAGTCACATAACCTATTTCTATAGGTTCTTCTTTCTTGTTCAATGGACAGTGTCTAGCCAAGTGTCTCGATTGACCACAGGAAAATAAAACGAGAATGAGTGGTTTAAGGATTCTCCCCTACTCTGGTTTGGTTTCTCCTGTTTACTGATTATATTCCTCCTATATCCTGTTTCTGTGTCTTTCACCTTTGATTTGATAAAGGTGTCCCGATTTTTGGCTCTTATACTTGTTCTTTCTTCTGTATAATACGGGAGACCGGAGAAGCCCTTAAGATATTTTGTGGTCTCTTCACTTCAGTGGAATGATCGTAATTGTCTATTAGCATCTGCCTAGTTTTGTGCTGTTTCAATAGCCATTGCCATGGAGGATTTATTTAACGGAAGAGCGGCCTTCTGCAGGAAGGGTGGAATGGAATTAATGTATTGCTCTAGGGTTAATGTTTCTATCACCTCTGGCAGGGTTTTCTTTCCCAGCCATAATGATACAGTGTTCTGCACTCGGGCACCCAATTATATAGGTGTCTCCTCAGGATTTAACCTAATCTCTCTTGATTTGTGCTTGGAGAAATTGTCTATTTGACCGACCCTTTGCAATAGACCCTGTTTGATTTCATTACATTTCGCAGTTCCTGGGGGGTTTGAAAGTGAATATGAGTTCTGCAATTCTCTTAATAATGGACCCAGACAACATGTTTTTAAATCACCCCCAATATACAATCAAGGATAGGCCACCCCTACTGTGTAAACCCGGGGGAGCAACAGAACAAGAAACCAAAAGAAGAGCTTGGGCCAATATTTTGAAATTGACAAAAAAAATCCCCCATCCTCTCCATCTCTATAGGACTGTAACAACCCATGGGGAAGAATGGGTCTTTGTTTGGGGGCAATAATCTGATCTAGTCTAGTTTGAAATCGGATTTCCAGTTGGATTTGGTGGGCCATTAACTTTGCTAATAGAGACACTAGAGTGGCTATTGTGGCGCTCAGGAAAGGGTTAGTCAAACAGCCCTCACCTGTAGTTGGGGTTTTATAAGGTACCCCGTATGAGAAGTCAATTTCCTCTACAAAGGCGCAAAGACCAGATTTTTCAACAGGATCTTCTACCTGACCAAATAAAAAGGAAAATAACTCCTCTTCCGGTTCCTGAGAGTTTCTATTCCTTCCTGGTACACTTGTTCCAGTGGAACACTTGGCTTCAGAAGCTCTTCTGATATAAACTTCAAGACTTTGCTTTTTTATAGAGATTTTAACAGGCCTCTTGAGACATGGTTTTATCTCCAAAGAACGTACCAGAGGGAGGCTTTGACAACAACATTCATTTTACCATTGGGTTTTATGTTGTAATATGATAACCTCAAAGCATTTTGTAGAGGGCACCCTTGAAAGAGAAGCTGCTGACACCAAATGGGGAGAATATATGTATTTACTATTATTTGTTTGATTTTAAAGACTGTCTTATCTGCAGCCACTTCAATTATGAACTCCTCTCCCTGCATTTGTTTAATTACCAGGATCATAAGAGGTATTCCTTTGGAAAAATTGTATAGATATAGGTTTCTGATGGGTTCCCCAGTTTGTATCAGCTGAATCAGTATTCCACATCTGACTCCATATTTGAGGAACCAGTAATGAGACACTGACACAGAGGACTTATGGTGGCTGTCATAAACTTTTATTAAATAATAAAGGGGTTGGAAAATGCCTCACTGTCCCTAATCTAACAGTTATATACCTACCTCTACTAAAAACTAAGAGCCTTTCCAGTGTCAAGCTGTCCAAAGCAAAAATGTCCTGTGTCATAAATCTTATCCTAGCCCTTTTCTTCTAAAAGTAACTCTAAGGTGTGAAGGATATTGTCTCTGGCTTGAAAAGTTCCCAAATGTTCAAGTTCAACAAAAAGGTATAAATCCAAAAAAAAGTTTCAAATGGATAATGTTCACAGTTCCAGGGAAGGACTCCCTTCCCTAGGTTTCTCACCACCAAAACAAACGTTACAAAAGAATAACCAAGTTCTTGTAGCCAGGAGAATAACCCTCTCCTCTTGGTGTTGCAATTCACTCCAGGATAAATGTCTCCCTTCCCCAGGACTTTTCCACATTCAATGTAATTCACACTCCTAAGGGCATGCAGCTTCCCTTGGATTCTCTGACTCAAAATACCACAAATGCAATTCAAAATCCTAAGGGCATGAATCTTCCTTGGGATTTGTGGACTCACAACACACCTGGTATACTCTCCTGCCAGGTTCTCTCATATAGTTCCTTGATACAATTTGGGTGGGGGTGCGAGACTCACAAAACACCTAGTATACTCTCTTGCCGGGTTCTCTCATATATTTAATACATTTTTAAGATCTGAGGGTATATGCTTCTCCCCAAGTTCCTTTTCTCATTGGTGTATTTGTATCTCCCCCAAACACAGGGACTATCCTACTCAGTTTGTGATGTAAGCCATAGGGAATTTTCCTCCCTTGCCAGTTAGGGACCAGGAACGACTTCTCCAGCTCCCTCCCGGGACCCGACCTTCCACGGTGGGCTCACTGGCTTTAGGGTGGCTCCCTTGGCTTCTACAACCCTGCTCGAGTCCCTCTAACCTTCTGCTCTCTCTCTCTTCACCTTGGGCGACGCTCTCTCCAATTCCCTCCTGGGAACTCAACCTTCTACTATTTGGCTTCCCCGACCCTGCTCGGGTCCTTCTGAACTTCTGCTCTCTGTCTCCAGTTCAGCCTAGTGTCTCTGCAGCTGGTGACAGTCTGCGAGTAGCTCCGGCTTCTCTAGTCGGTGCAAAGCTCCTTTGCCTCGTGTCCTGCTTCCGTGTCTATCCTGCCTGCGAGAATGCGTCCGCAGTCCAGGCACCTCCCTCATTCTTCGTGCTGCTTCTTTGTTCATGTGTCCACCTGACAGCTTGGCTTCCCCGGCAGTTATTAGCCAGTCAGGTCTCTCCGCAGTTCTCCACGGCTCCATTTTTGAACTCTCGCGGCACTGAAGGAAACAGTTTGGAGACAATCGGATTTCTCGAACAGCTAGACTACTCACTTCGGTCTAGCTGAGTGATATTCATTCCGGTTACTCTCTCCCTCATGTCAGTCTTTGTTACTGATGTAGCTATGTGATGTGTAAAAATTCTAGGACTAAGTTTTGGAGAATATGGAGGGTTACTGCCACAATACATTGTGAGGGTGTGAGATATTGAATGGGTGTCCCTAAAAGGCAATGGTGAATACCATGTCTCATCTAATGCTGTCCCTCGATCCCCCTGAGGGGCGCCTCCCCTATGTGGTCCTTCCCTGAAATAGCCATCCCCATGGCAGGATCAGGTAGTGTCTGCTGTCCTTTGGGCACATGAGGAGAGGCTACCTTTGGGAAAGGAGTGATGACACCATTGGATTAATAAATCAAACATTAGGGCCTGTAGGGCAAGGCACGCTACCTCCCTGGTGCCCTAAATGTATCATGAAAACACTGTGGAGAGTGGAACTTGAAGGTTCCTTTGTAAACCTGTGACCTCGGTAACTGTCCCAATACAGACTCTGTCCCTGTGAAATGGTGTGATATCCCTAGTCGGCAGAAATGGCCACCTATCTAGGTGAAAGAGAGAGGATCTCTGTCTAAGCTACTTCTAAAATCGTGTTAGTTCTCAACTGGTCTCATGTAATTTTTATTTGTGACCGTTGTACCTAATCATTGGCAATAAAAGAAAATGGCAAGTGGGGCAGAACCTTCACTTGTAAATCTATTATCCCGGTTATGTTGCCCAGTATTTTTTTTGACACATCCTTTTGTATTGGCAACCTGTTTTGGAGGGATAAAAGTGTTACCACATTCGTCAGGACGGTTGATTCGAGCCGTGAACCACCTTGATTGAGTGTTCTATCTGCCATAACACTGTCCCATAGCACACTCCTTAGAGGACAAAGTGAAATAGAGACACATGTGGTGCTCTATTAGAAGGGTGCAAGGTAATTTCGAGGCTTATATACCTATGATGCTGTTTGTTTGCATCATGTTACCACATTAATTATTTAAATAAATGAGTGCAGCTAGTACTGGAGGATGATGAAGTACATAGTAACTTGGGATCCGTTTTCAATCATCCACAAGCACTATTTAATTAAAGTGAGAACATTTAAAAAAAAAAAAATAGGGGGGGCAAAGTTATAGGGGGGCTCCAAAACTTTTTTTTTCCCATAGACTGCATGGGAAAAAAATTTTGCTCGCGCCTACAGCCCGAACCGCTGGACGGATTTCCACCAAATATGGACCAGGAGCAGCGGCTTGGTCCCGAAAGCGTGCTTTTGCAAATTTGGGGAAAATCCGTCCAGTAGTTTTTTTTTTAAATGACCAAAAAGTAGGTAAAAAAAATTAGTGATATCTGTGTTCGGTTCGCGGACACACTTCCTTGTTCGCTCCGCGGACAGTGTCCTGATTGGCCAATCGTCTTGCGTGATGTTCGCGGACATGCAACGTGTTCCCTGATTGGACGGCGTGGAGCGTGAAGCGCATCAGATTTTTCGGTAGCGCCCGCCATCTTGGTTCGCGGACAGCGCGGTGAAACTTTGTTCAAAATGTGTATTTTGTACAGTGTGTTGGTGTGTAGGAGTGTTTGGGCAGGGTGGGAGTGTATGAGATAGGATGAAAGTTGTGTTTTTTATGTGTTAGACGTTCTTTTTGTGTTCGATTTGTTTGCGGACATCACGGGTGTTCTGAAATGTTCTAAATAAACTGACTAGGGGGTGTTCTAAGGACTCAATATGTGTCCGTTTTGTTCGCAAGCAAATTGAAACTGTTCTAAGAACACTCGTGGTGTCCGGGGAGTGTTCGTAGGGGGTGTCCTGAGGACGCTGTCCGTATTGTTCTCTGTCAAGTTGAATGTGTTCTAAGAACACCCGCGGTGTCCTGAAATGTTCGCAAATAAACAAAATGGGGGTGCTCTGAAGACGATTTTGAGAACACTCCTGGTGTCCTGAAATGTTCGTAGGGGGTGTCCTGGGGACGCTGTCCATATTGTTCTCTGTCAAGTTGAATGTGTTCTAAGAACACCCGCGGTGTCCTGAAATGTTTGCAAATAAACAAAATGGGGGTGTTCTGAAGACGCTTCTAAGAACACTCGCGGTGTCCGGGGAGTGTTCGTAGGGGGTGTCCTGAGGACGCTGTCCGTATTGTTCTCTGTCAAGTTGAATGTGTCCTAAGAACACTCGCGGTGTCCTGAAATGTTCGCAAATAAACAAAATGGGGGTGTTCTGAAGATGCTTCTAAGAACACTCGCGGTGTCCGGGGAGGGTTCGTAGGGGGTGTCCTGAGGACGCTGTCTGTATTGTTCTCTGTCAAGTTGAATGTGTTCTAAGAAGACCCGTGGTGTCCTGAAATGTTCGCAAATAAACAAAATGGGGGGTGTTCTGAAGACGCTTCTAAGAACACTCGCGGTGTCCGGGGAGTGTTCGTAGGGGGTGTCCTGAGGACGCTGTCCGTATTGTTCTCTGTCAAGTTGAATGTGTCCTAAGAACACTCGCGGTGTCCTGAAATGTTCGCAAATAAACAAGATGGTGGTGTTCTGAAGACGCTTCTAAGAACACTCGCGGTGTCCAGGGACGCTGTCCGTATTGTTCTCTGTCAAGTTGAATGTGTCCTAAGTACACTCGCGGTGTCCTGAAATGTTCGCAAATAAACAAGATGGTGGTGTTCTGAAGACGCTTCTAAGAACACTCCCGGTGTCCTGGAATGTTCGTAGGGGGTGTCCTGAGGATGCTGTCCGTATTGTTCTCTGTCAAGTTGAATGTGTCCTAAGAACACTCGCGGTGTCCTGAAATGTTCGCAAATAAACAAGATGGTGGTGTTCTGAAGACGCTTCTAAGAACACTCGCAGTGTCCGGGGACGCTGTCCGTATTGTTCTCTGTCAAGTTGAATGTGTTCTAAGAACACCCGCGGTGTCCTGAAATGTTCGCAAATAAACAAAATGGGGGTGTTCTGAAGACGTTTTTGAGAACACTCCCGGTGTCCTGGAATGTTCGTAGGGGGTGTCCTTAGGACACTGTCCGTATTGTTCGTTGTTAAGTTGAAAGTGTTCTAAGAACTAGCGCGTTGTTCTGAAATGTTCGTAGGGGGTGTCCTGAAAACGGTGTCCGTATTGTTCGCTGGCAAGTTCAAAGTGTTCTAAGAACACTCACATTGTTCGCGGACATTAAAAGTTTCCCATAGATCATAGTTGAAATGTTTGACTCTATGGATGTGATATGCTGCGGTGGTTGTTGCCAGGGCATAGAGTCTTGGGTGCATGGCCATTTGGCCATGCACCCAAGACTCTATGCCCTGGCAACAACCACCGCAGCATATCACATTCATATTTGCTTATAACTTTGGGTGAAAAACAAATGTATAAGGAACAGAGGTATTAGATACTATGGATGTGATATGCTGCTATGGTTGTCCTTATTATTGTATACTTACTGTTTGGTCCAGTAATGGGAGTCCATATTTTTCTTCTTCATTTCTGTGGTAAAAGAAAATAGCATGTTAGTATTAGTATTTTTAATGACTTATTACATTGTATAAGCAATATACTTTTATTTTTTTGCGACTCTCATATTTAGTAGAGTACAAATCAGAGTACTGTGCAATTTGCTCAGTTTCTGTATTTGTTGCTAAAATCATTGGGTCTGTGGGAGAAAAACAAATCCATGTTGGATTAAAAAAAAACCTTTTTCTGTTATGCTACAGTTTATTTGTTTGTTTGTTTTCAGTGTTCACTTGTTGTTTCTGGCTAATGCTTTATACTTTGCTTTGTTGTATTTTTTTTGGAGCAGTAACAGATTCTTCATTTGTTTTGATATTATAAAATTTTGGAGCAGTTAGGTACCAATTGGCATATTCTAACTGTCTATTTTTTTAATATATTTTAGTGGTTTTGATTTATCTATTTGGATATTGTTAAATTTTGGGACAGTTAGACACCAATTGGCGTATTCTAACTGTGTATTTTCTGGTGTAATTTAGTGGTATTCATTTATCTGATTAGTTGTTGTAGAATCTTTGAGCAGTTAGATAGCTTTTGGAGTATTCTAACAGTTTATATTTTTTTAACACAAATTTACTTAAAGGTTTAAATACAGTTTATTTATCAAATTTTGGTTTTAAGAACATCAAATAAGCGTTTGTAAGATTTGCTGGTAATCTCTGCTTTAGAGTAATGGTACTATCATTACATTCAAACCATCCACATTTCTTTTTTTTTTTTTTTTTTATTTATTTGAACTTTACTCGGTGAAAACCGAGTTTTGTCAAAAATCGACAGTAGTATGTAGTGCAAATGTCCCTTGATAGCAATGGAAATGCGGTGTTGCTGCTTTGCCTCCCCCACCTAGCAAGGTCACATTGAACAGGGATCCTCCACTGGTCACAAGCCTGCCACCTTTGAGGTCTTGCTGTTTATATGCAGTGTAGTGCCCTGAATTGGTTGTGGCTCCTGCGTGGTAGATTATACCTATTGTTGTGAAGGTTTTCATACCAAGTGATATTTGACCATGTGTGAATCCAGTCAGCTTGCAGTTGTTTTTGGTACCATTTGCATCGTAACGTAGAAGCATTAGTATTACGTATTTACTATGTGTTTGTATTACTAACGTGGCACGATTATCTGAATTGCAGGTAGAGCATAATCTACCATGGTTTGCATTTTGTGCAAGTTGCTGAAATGGAATGGATTCACAATTTGGTATTGATTTATATATATGAAGCGTTCATTGGGGATTTCTTCTTGTGTCACATTGTTGCAGAGAGTGCATGTATGTTTCCACATGTATGAAATCTGAAAGATTTCATTTATAGGTATTTTTTTGTTTCCCAGTACTTGTAGTAAGTACATTAGAAATTCTTGTGAATCTTCCTGTGAGTTTATAGTGAATTTCACCATTCCAGCACAGTAGTCCAATTGTCGTCTTATTCCAAAAACACTATACGTCAGGATTGTTTGCTGCATTTCTGTGAAGTACTAACATTTGCAAACACAATGGGTCTATACTGTGTAAGTAAATGTTGTCAACCATTGGTGGTAATTGAAATAGAATATTCATTGCTACATTTGCATAGCAACTTACACCAACTATATTTGAGAATTTAAATGGTCCAGGTAGTTCTGTATCTAACTGCTTTTTTGGAGTTTGTCTTCTTTCTTTAAAGAAGTACCTGGTTTACTTTCTCTAATTGATTCTTTTTTGTTTGTGGTACTTGATGAAGTATTAGTTTCTTTTACTCTCTTTGGAGGGTTTGCAGTGACGTTCTGTTGCATTTCTGTTTGATTTAGTTTTCTTTTACAACGTTTTAGTTTTTGTGGAACAGAATATGTGTTTAGATGGGGAGTGTATAGTGAGCGAAGTCTATTATATTCTAAAATGCAAGGAATATCAGCGTTTACTTTACTTGCATCAAAGTTGATTAGAAATAGACCCTCAAGTGTACGTAAGCGTGATAGTGCTACGTAGCTCATGCCTTCTTTCAAGACTGTGTTACCAATATCTATCATTGCTTTGTCTAGGGTAAGACCTTGTGATTTATGAATCGTGACTGCGTATGCAAGAGTTAGAGAAAATTGTTCTCTGCGTACATACATATCTTTGAAGAGAAGGAATCTAGCTGTTGAGCGTCCTATCCGTTTTACTTCTGAAAGTTTGTCAAAGAGTATATTGACAAACTGAATTTTGTTGTCACGTGGGTATGTTTGAAAGCCAACACTGTACCCAGTGCTCCATTAACTAGTCCTTGGTCCACGTCAAGGTTACGTTTAAGCATTACTCTGCAATTTAAAGATAATTTTAACATCTTTTCTAAGCCTGCTGTGTTTGAGATTGATTTTTCTAAATTATTTAGTCTTGTTGTGGATTGGTCACACATGGGTAGTGTCATACCATGTACATCTAGTTTGTCTGTGGCGCTAATTTCCATTATTGGTTGCATTTCTTTACTTAACATTATTTCATTGAATTTGAGACAGCTTGCAAGAGTTGGCATTAAGGCCATACAATTGACATTTTTGTGGGCTAATTGTTCCATAACATCTGTAGCACATGCATATCGCTTTTTAAAATGTTGGCATAAGTTAGATCTGCAGATTGGCGCATGTTTTCTGTTAATTCTCTGTATTGGAAATGTTGCCAACGTTGACATTTCCAATGCTGCCAACAGTTTTACGGCAGAGTTTGTGCCCTATGTTTTAAAAATAGGTTCAACTTTTACTGGTGTTAATTGAAGCAGATCTCCAAAAACAATAATGTGTTTTCCTGCAAAGAGCTCTTCATAGTCTGTTTTGAGTACTTCTTGTAATCTGAGGTGAATCAAAGCTAACATCAGGTTGGAGACCATGCTCACTTCATCTATTAGTAGCATTTTCATTTGTTTCAATACTCTGCGTAATTCCATTGCAGCTTCTGCAGAAAGTTTGTAATAGTCTCATTTGTTCTGGTGTTCTACTGGTAATAGTAGTAATCGATGTAATGTAACACCACCTATGTTGTAGGCAGCTAAACCTGTGGGGGCAGTGACAACAGCTGACAGTTTGTTGTTTGTCATTTGTTGAAGGAACTTACTAATGAGTTTGATTAGGAATGTTTTGCCAGGACCAGCTTCACCACTGACATACAGTAGTATAGGTTTATAATTGTGGCAGGAACATTCTTTATTTTCATGTTTTACACCATGTGCAATTTGTTTTGTTACTTCTTGAAAAATGCTACTTTTCTCATTGTTTAGTTTTGATTGTAGTATAGTTAAGTCTTCTTTATCTTCATAGTGACACATGGTGTTTTCTACTTCTATCATAGCTAATTCTGCCTCATTTGTTATTAGTGGTTCTCCCAGTGGTTCTTGGCTTCCTGTTACAGAAGGTTGACTACTGTCAGGAGTATCCTTATCTAGTTGGGCTTGGAGTTCTTCTTCATGTTGCTGTTCATTGTGCAACATTGTTTTGTACTGTGTAAAGTTTACATCAGTTATAGTGCTTTCATTTGCTTTGAAGCATCCTCATATGAGTCATAGATATTGTTCTTCTTTTCTCCATGGTTTGAAGAGTTGTAGCAGGGACATGTAATATACGTCTTTATGTTGAGGAGTCTTCAATGACAATTTGATATGATTAATTAAATTTGGTTTAGTGAGTTTAACTAAGCTGTCTTCACAGTCTGTCACTCTATATTTACCTTTTTTTTCATCAGGTTTCATATTATTTTTGTATGTGTAGTTTTGGGCTATTTGGTATAGACACATGTTTTCCAAAGTATTGCTTCTGTTTGGGTAGTATGTGTCCAATAAATTGTTTTTTAAAATGTCTTGGCTGTTGGGATCATGTTTGGCTATTGTTTCTATATCTTCATATGATTTTAGAACTCTTTTTCTAGATTTAGCTGGACCAAGACTTAGCCATACTATATTTTCAGATTTACCATACAATGAAGTACCAGTTAAACGAACAGCTGCTTCATAAGATCCACATTCTCTATGGGTGAGCATTTTTATGCCCAAGCTGTATAATTTCTGAGATACTGTTTTATCTGATGACAGGTCATTCCAGAGGTCTTGGAGCTCTGTCTTTTCTGCTTTAGTTAAGTATGCTGTGACATATCGTGCAACTGCAGTAGAATTGTCTGCAATGTACTGCACATCTATGTTTGCATTCCATAAGTGGGCAATGATTGCATTATAATCATTGATATATTTTTCTTCTTCTTTTCTTTTTATGTAATATGTATTTTTAGGTGACTTACCTTTAACACTATGTCTAACTGAAGACATGAGGTTGTTTACTTGACCTGTATTTGTAACTGGTCTAGGGAAACCAAATCGGCATTTGGTGTAGTATTTGCCTTTGTTTTTGTATTTGCGACGACAATATTTTCCACATTTGTGTCTTTGAAATTGTAAAATTTGTGCACGAAGATCACTATTTGTGGCTTCTGATGGAATTTCACAAGCGACATATTTTTCAATAAACTGTAAAACAGTGGCATCACTGTCTTGACCAAATTTAGGAGCATCTTTAATCCATAAAAGCATGTGGATATGTGGTGCTCCTCTGGCTTGGTATTCTTTTCTCCAAAAGAAGTGTTGCACTTCTCCAAGGGGAGGAACAGTTTTATTACAAATAAAATGTAGCATAGCAATGAAGCGATGGTGAAAATATCTTGAAACATTAACAGGATCCAAAGAACAAAGTTCTCCAGGTGTTAGAATATCTATGTTTGTTTTGTTTTTATTTGATATGCGTAGGAAATCATGTAAATCTTCCCATGCATATTCTGCACAACTTAATGTAACAAACCAAGTGGGTGGACCAAGGTTTCTGATCATACAACGTACATCTCCATGACGTCGAAACCAGTACTCTTTAGTACCACGCATATTTGCTAATAGATTTGTAATATTTGATTGTAAAACCTCATCCTTTTGTTGCACTTTCTCTAATAATTGTGTAGCTGTCATATTTTGAAAGTGTGATCCTGATTTTAATATGTGTGCAACTCCGTAACATAAAGTTGCTAGTTCACTTTCAAAGAGTAGGTGGAATATGTATTCCACATTTTGTCTAAATCTGGGATCTTCAGAATACATCCGTAATGAGCGGTATTCTGAAGCTGATATTTGAATAGGTCTATCATCATACCTTCCTCCTTTGCCAGTAGGAAAGAGTAGAGGAAAAGCATGTGCTTCTATACTTTTTTCCCATATACTGATTGGCGATCCTTTTGTTTGACGCATTTGGTAAGTTTCCAGTACATCTTGTACGGTGTCATTACAGTGCAAAGTATGAATTGTCTAATGGTCTAAAGTATTTGATATTGTAGCAGGATCTAGTAGCTCAAATTGGCCAGCTTCTTGTGTTTCTTGAATTATTTCAGTTGTATCTTTCAAGTTTTCTTCAATATTAATTTCCTTGTAATATTCATTATTCTCTTTAAGATATTGGAAGGCTTGTCTAACTTTATATAAATCTACCAGCTGTTGCCATATTTTTTTGTCTTTTGTAGGTACTCCATTTACTAATATAATGAAAGATTGCTGCATTGGACGTTGCACTCCTAGAGTATGCACATTTTCTTTTAGATTTAATGGTAAATAAACTACTTTTTCACGAATGCCTTTTACCAATTCAGAGGGAGGTAATTTTGCTGTTTTTGGTTGAAGGCGTATTATTGCTTGAAATGGGTGTACTGTTTGAATTATGATGCTCTCATATAAATTAAGTTGTTGCAGAGGTTTTGGTACTGGGTATAATTCCAAATTATTTGTGATAGAACGTGAAGGAGTTTGATTGTTGTCAAGTTTTGTAGTGCAATAACTGCAAAGTATTAAGGGCTCAGTTATTTCATATTTGTTTTCTGCTACAAGGTAGAGAGCTAATTCAAACCATTTAGAATCTTCGTTGTCTTCTATTTTGTATGATAGGTCCACAGTTTTTGTGTTACTTTTATAAAACATTGTACGGCAACATACACATACATGGTTTGGTACTTCAGCTGATGTACTTTTAAATTTTAGTATTTCTTTTTTGTATGTGTTTAGCAAAAGGTTGCCATGTGTAGAATTGTTGCTTAATTGGTTTAAAGCTATTTCATTCTGTAAATGGCTTTCACTTACAAAATATTTTTTCTGGATATAGTGAATTTCTTCAAGTAGGTCTTTTGCTGTACCATGTAGAAGGATGATAAAGCAGGACTTTTGGCATAGTACAGTTTATAGACTAGATTTCTTATAGTTGAATGATGTGTTGATATCCTTTTGATATCATGGAAAGTGGTTTTACAAGTAGGTCCTGTAATGCAGCCCAATGAATGTCCTTGTAGTCCTGTGTACTTGCGCACTGGACAGGTATCTATATTTTGCAGTAATTTAATTTTGATTTTGTCTTTGATTTTTACATATTTATTGAGGAATTGGCGTAAAGATTTGAAACATTGTTTGGGAATGTTACACATTGACGTGCATGGCCATTTGTACACTAGACGTTCTGATTCAGTTGAATGGAGGGGTAATTCTAAGTTTTCAGGGCATATTTTTGTAAGAAGTACTACTTGTTTCATTATGGTATTATTCACTTTTTCATAACCTCGACCACTGCTATGTATGGCAATTGTATTAGTTTGCTTTTGTTTGTACGCTTCTTCATTAAAATATGGTTCTGTGCTTGTAGTGTGATTCCATTCACCTCCGCTGATACTTAAGAAGTTCTTTCTGTTGATATTTTGCTTATTGAGAAGTCTTTTTTGTAATTTAGTTATTAGTTTTGTTAGTGGTTTCATTTTGTTTAACAGTAAAATAAATACATTTGTTTTGAGAAGAATTGCACTGTCCATCAATGCTTCTAAGATTAATTTCCTACGATAGGTTTTAAGCTTTGAACCTGATTTCTCTCCTGTTTTTATAAGATTTTGAAGGACTTTGTGACGGTATATTTTGGCTAAAATACTTTTCTTGGTATGCTTACTTTGCACTATATTAAAATTTGAAGAAGTAGTTTTATCTGTACTGATAGGTGATTTTCTGTTAATTGTTTTATGGTTTGTTTTACATTTTGATAGAGGAAGCGAAGTTGTTGTACTTGAAACTTCTTGTGTTTCACTAAATGATTGAATTAGCTGTTTTGTTTCAACTTTTTTTTACAAATTCTGCTAGAGATGGATGCTTATGTTGGACACCTTTATTTTCATTTGCTCTACTTTTGCGTTGCTTTCTACGGACTTGACTTTTGGTAGGCATTCTTTAGGGTCTGTTGAAAAAAATAAAGAAGATATGGGTTGGGGTGTTCTGGAATGTATGTGTGCTGTGTGCATGAGTGTTTGAGTAAGATGATAAAGATGTATGTAATGGTGTGTGATTGTGCATTGGGAACTAAAACTAGTAGGGATAGGTATTCTTGAATGTATGTGTTACTAAACTGGGGTTCAGATGACAAAAAAAAGTAAGCTAGTGGTGTGGAAAAGTACAAATAGTAAATCTAATGTATACAATTAAAACAGTTGTTTGTTCTATAATATGAAAATTGTAGTGGCTCAGTTGGGTAATTTGTGTGTCCAAAAATAGAAATTTGTGGGCCATTCTGGCTGTAAATCGCTGTTTAAGACATGGACATTTTTGGACAAAATGGTACAAAATCTCTATTTTTAGAAACCGAAATAGCTCGTATTAATGTTATAGTATATTTGATTAATAATACAAATATTATGGTGATATTTTACTTACTTTTTTTTTTTAAATTAACAGGTAACTTCTTAGTTTTTCTTTCTTCTTCGAATTCGGCTGCTTCTTTTCAGGAAACTGGTCTTCACTGCAATTGTAAAAGCTTCAAATTAGTAACTTTGTTTGTATATAGCACTGTTTTTAATTTAGATATTGATTTTTTTAATTGAAATCCTCAGTGCCTTCTGTAAAACCATTAAACTCATTTATTTACATAAGATACATTGCATCAGTTCAGTACATATGATATGTTCTTAATGAACAAATTGTATTGAATGACTAACTGTAGCAAAAAAAATGTCTTTACTATGTCTTCTAAAAATTAATAATATATTAGTGAATACCACTATTTCTGTAAGTAAACTGTTTTAGGTAATAGTGCCTCAATGTCATGTCTAATTTAAAGTAATTAAGTAAATAAATAAATAAAAACAAAAAATATGAAATTGTATAAGTATTTTTATAAAGGTTTAAACATAGATTGTGTTTGCATGCAATTTTGTTTGAATATATGTAGTCTATATATTTCATTTAAAAAATGTTAGTTTAACATGATTTGAGTGTGTTTGTATAAAGAAAGTAAAAAGTATAAAGGTTTATAAGTGATAGTTGATTTTAGGAAATTGAAAAAAGTACAGTAAATTCATTTTACAGATTTTACAAGGTAAAAGTCTGTTTGAAAATGTGTTCATCTACTATACAGAAAATATGCATACCTGAAGTTTGTGTTCATGCATATGGATATGCATGGAGCTGCAAGTAGAAATCTTGAAGACTTGTACAGTATTTCTGGTAGATGCTGCTTGCCAATGATATGACACTTGTACTCAGAGAGATTCAGAGTACATTTGCAGTGCTGATCTATGATGATGCAGTTAGATGTAGAGGTCTTGAATGTGATTGGTGCATGGTCATGTGATTTTTGAGGTACATCCAATGAGGGAATGGCAGAGAGAGTGTAGTGGAAATGGTAGAAGGGCTGTTCATGTTACGATATGTCCGCGGACATGGCGGTAGTTCGCGGACATCGGGAGTTACATCCGGGATTTTTGGGTTCAGAAGTCATGCAAATGAGAATAAGCACTGAAAGGGATTGGTCAGGAAAGTTTGGTGGGTGTGTTGTGCCAGGAGAGATTTTCTCAGATACTCTTTTTGCTGAGAGAACAAAAGATAGCTATGGCTGTGTGTTTCAGAAAACAGATTGTTTGGATTTTAGGAGATTCGTGGATACATTGGTTGAAGGTGCATGCAGAAAGCTCTGGAGTAGCTGTAGCCACATGTGGAAGTACACTGGCATGGAGTACGTGGAATGAAGTGGTTGGACTTGCTACCTCTCTGTGCTACTTTGGAGACAGAGCAACATCTAGACATAATTGTAATTCATTGTGGAGGGAACAGTTTAGGACATGTGACTGGAATTTTTTTGCAATTTGCTATGAAAGAAGGACTTAGGAAGGTTATGGACATGTTTCCTAATTCTCAAGTGATATTTTCACGGATTGCGCAGAGACAAATGTGGCTTTGTTCTTCTTCATTTGGTCCACAAATGGAAAAAGCATGGCGCAATGTTAATAAGGCTGTTTGTGGCTTTCTAAGAGATTTTGGCATGTCTTCTTTTCACAATGAAAATATTATGTTTTGTAGTACATACATTTTTCGCAGAGATGAAGTCCATCTTACTTATGCTGGCTATCAGATTTCTCTGAGAAATGTACAAAATGCATTGCGACCTTTTTTGGAATTACAACAACGATTTTGAAGTAGATGTTAAGCATTTACAACTTTTGACTTACAAACACCACCCAAAGGCTCTTTTCAGAGCCACCACTTCTTTCCAGAGAAAATTACAATGTTTGTGATGGAGTAGCAACCCAATTTTTTTAATGTTCTCGAACTGTCCGCGGACTTCTAAAAAATACAAAGAGCCCTGCTTCATTTATTTTCACTTCTATTTTTTAACTGGGAAAGGCGGCTCTGAAAAGAGCCTTATTTTTTTTTGATTTTTGTAATTTTGTATTTTTTTTGGTTTTTCAGACATGACACACTAGGAGAGGAGGGTAAAGAAGGGTAAAGGGGGGGACACCAACCACAGGGATAAGAAAGGGCGAGCTGAGAGAGGAAGATGTTGAGTGGGTTTTATTTGGGTAGTGAGCAGGTCTTCTTGTGCTCTGAGACGATAGTCTCAAAAGCACTCCGAAGTCGCTCCCCCCTGCAGAGTACTGTGTCACAGTACATACATACAACTGTGACCCTCGAAAGGTAAGGGTCATCAGCATTCTGTATGGCCTGTGAGGCAGCTTGAGAAAGACGGTGTCCCACAGAGGTGGTCCTTGTGGTGACAGGGTCAGAAACAGAGGATGAAGTAGAGGAAATCAACCTGCTACGTTCTTCGCAAGGTACAACCCTGCGAATAGCCCCAGAGTGAAATGACCTCAGGTGTCGCTTCATAGTAGTGGTCCCAAAGCTGTACTTACCGTGCTTCCCGCGACTGAGTATCATTTTGCACTCATTGCAGGTAACACGGTTCGCACGGTTATATATTCAATGAAAAAAACTTTGTTAAAGGGACGTTATGGTAAAGTTGCACTAATAAAAACCTATGAAATTAAGTAAAAAAACGTTGTTAAAGGGACATTATGGTTCCAAGTAAAACCGAAAAAACCCTGAAATTCGCCAGTTATGGTAAGCTAAGCAACCATAACTCACGCCACCACCGTGCATTGCTAAGACTAACACCCAGGACATCAAAGATGACATCACAAATGTCTTCAAGATATCTGTTTGCAAAATAAAATAAAAGGTAAAAGACCCAATAATAAATGAACTTCAAAATGTGTCAGAGGCTCAATCCCCATGGGGATTGAGCCCATGACACATTTTTTTGATCTGCTGAAAAGCTATGTTCCGAAATAGATAATAACACTATTAGGTAAGACTTATTGTTTTTGCTCCAAGTTGAAGTTCATTTATTATTGGGTCTTTTACCTTTTATTTTATTTTGCAAACAGATATCTTTAAGACAAATGAACTCATGATAAATACATATTTCTTTCTCTTCCCCATTTATTATTTTTCTCTTTTCCCTTTCTCTCATTGTTATTGTTCTGATTTAATTTTTATGACTTTCATTTTTAATTTGCTTCAAATGCAACACTCATTATCGATTTTTATCCTCCCGTAATCCCCCTCCCTTGATGTCTTTGTTACATACAACATTCTTTTTTGTTGCACCAATTGTTTATTGCCAAATGAATGCAAATGTTTATGTTCTTGAATATATGATTTTTGCCTAACTAGCCCTGATTTGAAAAAGACGGCTGAGTCCGTTGAAACACGTGTCATCATAAAGGGCACTTGCTTACTATAAAGCTAACATTTCAAAAACCAGACCTTGACTAGGTGTAGTCTTTACAAACTTTAACTGGCGCATGAGTGATATAAAGTAACCACCTTCTTACAACTTAAAATAAAAGAGGTACTTGTGAAAATGTCTGGTAAGTACTTACAAAGGTCAGGGATTTTTAGAAAGATGTGAGTGTAAACTGGAACACCTGGGAGTTTGAAGCTACAATGAACCGGAATGGGATCTGTGGGAACAATATATTTGGTAACAAAAAAAGAGGAGTAGGCGAGGGGCACCACGTGTATGATAGATGTCCGTTTTCTATGCTTAAAAATAGGACTTAAACTCTCTAAAGACTCATACATCAAAGGAATTCAATATGTCTCAGGTGCGAGAAGGTGGAAGGTCTGTAGGCCACAAAAGACCTTTGCAAAAAGATGCTGAAAGAAAAGAAAGCCTGTTGTTGCCAACGGTAAACCTTCTCGAACTCCATATGGGGAACTGCCTCAATATTATAATGATTCAAACAATTACACTATTTCAGAATTTCAAAATGGCTGAGCCAACAATCTTCATCTCTTCCAACAGAATAAAACCTCTAGTGATATAACCAAACGATATTCAAGCAAAGAGGAAATTAATGCTGAGTTAACATGAGCATATATTTAATACAAGTTTTGAACGTTATCATCATCCACGGTAGACACATGTGGTGTGAATGCCAAATGTGAAGCAATTACAAGGCCACCGGGTTGTTCTAACAACGTGAAATATTTGAAGAGAAATCACATTTCAAAAGTAATCAATTCGAACTGTCCACAAAACTCAAAACGTAGTCAAAGCAACTACTGGCAACGCATTTCGAACTTAAAGTTCATCTTCAGGCCGTTTGAGAAAAGTGTTCCATGTTCATGGTATACCTTGTGCGCCTCAGAATAAGTAAACCTGCCTGTGGCCTGTGAAAAGAGCCTGTTTCATCCACATATGCACAGCGGGCTCACTTTTACTCAGAGCAGTGAATGTAGGCATCCACTTTCCAGTGCAGCACCATGTTCAGGCTCATTGCATATTACCTAGCCATTTTGTTCTCTGTCTTATATTCCAGCAGCCATTTGCAATTAGAATGTCATAAATCCGTGTGCCTGGAGCCAGGTTAGGGTGCCATAAATTGGTTCTATGAAAGCACTCCACATCCAACCAAGATAATTAACAAGCATTGGCAATGCCAATAGTGTTGGTGTTTACTGATGTTATTTGCATTTTGTATTTATAGGTGGCAGGGTGCAAGGAGGGGGGTGCTGGTTGAGACAGGGGGGTATGCATAGATAATGGGGTTCTGGTGATTGAGGTTAGAGAGAGTGGGGGTACAGAGAGTGGTGGTCGGGTGGGTGCTGGTAGAGATGCGGTATGTAGAGTGGGGGTGGGGAGTAGAGAGTGGGGGTTAGTGGGAGTAGAGATAATGGGGTAGAGTGGGTTGATTGAGGTTAGAGATTGGGGTACAAAGAGTGGAGGAAAGGTGGGTACTTAAGGGTAGAGAGAGTGGGGATAGACGGACTGGGGCTAGGGACAGCAGGGTTAGGAGAGTGGCGTAGGGTGGGGTGGGTTTCGAGCGGTGATAGAGTGGGGGTAGGGTAGGTGGGGATAAAGAGAATTGGGGTAGGGTGGTGGTAGAGCAACCTATGTCTCTGCAGAGGTTTTGGACTACAACCACCCTGAGTTCTCACTGTTAACTATACTGGCTGAGGCTGATGCGAGTTGTAGTCTGATATATCTGGAGAGCGAAAGATTGTATACCCATGAGCTAAAGATTTCTATTTCTATTTTCAGAATGCACATGGCATAACAAAACTAAGAGTTACAAGGGAATAAGCATAACAAAGTAGATACGTTGCTATTATAAACCAGCTGTGTGTATTCAAGTCAATAAATACTTTTCATAACACTGGGAAGGTGGCCCAACAATATTCAAAACGTACTGCCATCAATGGTAGTAACTCGACCAGAAATAAAGTACATCAGATCTTGTATAAAACATGATTTTGACCTCATCTTTCGAGAATGTTTAATATAGTTTTGTGATGTCGCTTGACACTTGTCTGGGTTGACTTAGCTTAATGGCTGGGGCTCCTGGGAGTGTTGTCCTGCTGCTGCTGGTGTGAGTGACGGCCTCTGCCGCCGGACACTCGCAGCTAAAGGGCTGGGGCTATGGGCTCAGAAAGCCGGGCTATAGCTGGCAGGGGAAGGGCAAAACATTGCACACATTGGCAAGACCGGCACAGTGGATCTCCTGGATATAGTTGCCTATACATAGGTGTCTGTACATCTCTCTAAGAAGAATGAAACCCCTTCCACTGCACTGCACCACCCTGCCTCTCTTTCCATGTGCATACATTTATCAGAAGAAAGTGCAATGCCAGTTCCTCTTCCCATGGCGACTTGACAGACCATTTAGGCAGATTTCAAAATCCCACAACCCGCCACCATCCCCACACGCACTCCAACAGGGTATTACAGAAATAAGCTACGCCCCCTATGGAATCTCTCAGTTCTTGGGCATCAGTCTGCCACTCTAGATACGCTTATGCAATGTTACGTGTTGGTTTCCTGACTCTTGCTTCTGGGGTTTTAAAATAACAAAGTAGGCAAACTGTGGGAGGGGGCGGCTACTAAGGGAGACATTATGTTTTCCCATGAAGCGAAGGTATCGAAATATTTGGTGCAAAACATGCCAGGATGAGTAAGGTAACGACGAGCCACGTTTTTATGTTTCTCTCCCCTTGTAGTCTCGGCCTTTCTCTTTCACGTGGTCTATTACCTCAAGATCTCACTCTCTCTTGATTGTCATTACACACACACACCCTCACCTATGCATATGGGCCCTTCAGATAATGGGCCTCATTACGACCCTGGCGGTAAGGGGTTAACGCCAGCGTTAGCTGCGCCGACCCCTTACCGCCAATTCCGAGTTCCCCTAGCGCCATGGAGGTTTTAACACCCGATTTTAGCGGGTGTTAAAATCCATGGCGCTAAGGGACCATGGAGTTAATTACGCCACCGTAATTTACGGTGGCGTAATTAACGCCTTCCCCACTCCCATTATGCCCTATGGGGCAAAAATGGGAATGGGGAAGGGTAAATGGGGATTGGGGACTTACCGCCCCGCCAAGGTCGGAATGGGGCGGTAAGTCCGCCAACCACCATGGTGTAAACGTAGTTTACACCATGGTGGTAAAGTCACGGCCCAGGCGGTAACTTACCGCCTGGGTCGTAATGAGGCCCAATGTGTCCAATCAGGATTACTAAACATCCATGAGCGGCTGCTGGCCATTCTGAGACTGGCAAGTGCAGGGCAATGCGTTTTCTCCCAGCAATGTTTCCCATCAGCACATTGTAAAGCTTGCGTTAATGCGGGATGTGGAGAGTTACCACATAAGAAGAGCTTTACATCCAACCAAGTGTAGCATTTCTCATCCACGGTTACGCAGCCCGCATGTGGTGTTCTGCACACCTGGGAGAAAACGACAGGGGGGGCACTTAAACAAACTGAGGCAACAGGAAGATCTGTCAATATGTAAAAAGAGGCAGAAATCATCATTATGACCACTATACGGACGGTGGAAACAAATCACACACCCCATGCAGCTGAGCTGAGCTGTCCTTACCGGGGTCAGTGAGTCTGCTGCTGGCTGCTAGAGCCTGGGCCAGGCTCAGGGCAGGCTGCTGGCTCTGTGGGCACCGCGGCCACTCTAGTACTGCTGCCTGCTGCTGGGCTGGCTCTGAGTCGAGGTCAGTCTTGGGCAACAATGGCCTGGGCACTGAGCTGGCTGACTAGTGTGGGCTGTTGCCTGCCTCGTCGACTCGTGGCCAAAAATGCCAGGGTCAGGAGGAGGCCCACTATACCAGAGATCACCCTCACCCCCACCCCCACACCACGTGACCACACTCTCCCGGTCCAGCCCCCACCCACAGGCACAAGTTGCTTTCAACTTTGCAGGGCAACACATTTGTTGTTGATACTTCCTGAAAGTTGAAAGCATCTTGTTGTGTGTGAACTCTTGGGAAGCCCGGCCTCCGGCCTCAGCCCTGCAGGCAGAGGAGCCGGAGCGAGCAGCCCAGCCTACCTCCTGCTGTGTGCTGCAGTATGCAGACCGCCCCTGCGGGCCCCGTCGGTGTGGTATTGTGTATTTGTTTGTAAAACACAGAGTTCAACTTCCAGGGGATGGGGGGCCACTGCGCCGCTAGCCCTCTCATATGCATGATGCATCATGCATGCATCATGCATTGCAAATCATCAAAGCAAGGTAACAAAAACGTGTGTGTTGTTGTTACCTTGCTTTGATGAATATGCTCGCTCCACCCTCCAGGTCCGGAAGACCGGCGGCACTGTAGCTCCAGGCTGAGCTGCTGAGGCTCCCTCTGGCTGGGTGGGCCGGACCTCAGTCCCCAGAGAGTGAGTGAGAGAGCCTGAGAGGGCGGGTGCGTGACAGGCTGACAGTGTCAGTTTCCAAATTGTTGTAATTGTTTCCTTTTCGGCCCAGCGCCCTAGGCGAGCTGCCTGCTCGCTCGGGCCGTGCTCAGCGAGTGGGCCAGGCCGCCACGGCCCATGGGCACAGTGATGGCACGGGACATGATGCACCGTGCATGATGCACCGTGTGTGCAGCACGGCGCTGACCTAATAATAAACAGACACTTAAAAAACCGGCCCACCTCAGGAAAAAACTGGCGCCCAGGTCCAAAGGTCATCAGCCAGTGGCCGATGGGTCGATGCCGCCAGTCCAACCCTGGCCATGGAGCATTTGGGACTCAGATCCATCATATTTGCTTTAGAACTTGGAAACCTGAATGCTCTCAGGGCATTGCCTAGTGCTGTGGCTGCAAACCAGTAGACGGTTAACAATGTAAATCAGAAAGAGAAGGGATATTATCAGCAACATGAAGATAGGACTCAAGAGCAGCCTCAAAAACTGTACCTGTTTAGGGCCTCAAACCTAATAAGAAGTTCCTGGTGGATGGTGTCTGGTACAGACCCCAAAGACATGGTTAAAAGGCCCCAAGGTCCAGGGTGACCGAAGTTCAGAAGGCTGATGGGTTTGCAGGGATTTAAGCCACCAAAGGAAGATATGGGTAAGACACGTAGGCCGTCAGTGTGAGTTTGGTTGTAATGGAAAAATAGGCAGGATACTGCCTAATTTTACTAACTACATAATTTCAATTTGTGTTACATATTGCATGCATAAATGACTATATGCAGACAGGCAAACAATCTTGGGACATATGGTATTCCTGAAAATCGGCCTTTTATAATTACTTTCCGATTATGATCAAAACATATGTGTAAAATTCTGCAAAGACTTCCAAAATGATACTCCAACCAAGAGTTGAAAGCATTTACAGAAAGTTGAGCCCCAAAATGTACAGTTGCAGGCATTCACCTGAAAACCTCCACAAAGGGTTCCGAGATGTGGAGATAGCCATAATCAAAATTTTGAAGAATCATAATTCACATGTGTTCTGTTTTCATTTTCAGTAACAAGGCTGTTATGGCAGGCAGGGCAACTACACATTGCAGTACTGTTATGGCAGCAACTGCTACTGAACTAAAACATAGGCAACCGGGTGCAATCAGGTCTAGAGCAGTATTATAATGGGCCGTCAGTAACCGCTTTTTTCCGTGTGCTGGTTTAAGGATAGCTAAAGAGAATCCATTTATTTTATGGCAATGTAGTGTACATTTCTTTTCATAACTGGCCAGCACCCGTGATGCCGTATTTGACTGTGCAATTTTAACAGTTTCAAATGCTTTTATTGTTTCTTCCATCTACTGCAAATATTCATTCATTTTAGTCACTTGTGGTAGTTGCAGCTGCATGATCTAATATCCTCTGTTTACAAAGTCCAGTAATCCCAGGAAAATGCCTTTATCTGTGTTTCCATCTGGGATGTGTGATGAATCTACTGATGTCATCGCACCCTCTCTGGGGAAACTCTCTCCCCATGTGGCCACTCAAAGGCAGCCCCTACCTGATCCTGACCCTGGGCCTGACTGCCTGAAGGAAGACCATATGGGGGGAGACAACCCTCATGGGAGTGAAGGAGATTCAATAGCTGGAATATGGTATCCCCCTTTCCACTCATGGTATGACATTAACCCATTTCATTCCCAATCCCGAATGGCCTATTGCAAAATAGAACCAGACCATCCAATTAGCACTGACAATAAGACTCTTTCCTATACCTTTAATAAAAAGGACTAGGGCGAGGTAGAGCACAAGAGCAATGCTGAGCGCTGAAGCCACAGAACCAAAGATACACTCTAGTTGTTGGATGGATCTGATAGGTGCCAGGACATTTAAAAAGCCCTGCCGAGTGAGGAAGATGGAGATCCACTACTCCCGACGTGGGTTGGGAAGCCAGAGAAAAAACAGCTGCAGCGGGGAGCAGGAGAGTTCCAATCAGCATCATAACAAGATACTCAAAGATCAGAGGGATGCAGCACGGAGGCCTGCAGCAGGAGAAGCTGTTGAGAAATGTCTGTGGCATAGCGGGTACCGGAGAGTGGGCGGGTCACCAGCAGAAGGAGGAGCCACCCCACTGGAGGAACCACAGACCGTGGAGAACGCTGAAGCAGCCACGAGAGACTGGTGAGCCCAGAGAGGGGAACTAGGATGCCGGGGTGCTTGCAGCATATACCGTACAACGATAAGAGACAGTAACACTGATAGGGCGAACATGATCAAGGGAGATGGGATGCCAAGTACATTACTAATTGAAGCAGATGAAAGAAGATCAAAGACCCAGTGCCTGAATAAGTCAAACTGTTACATGTTGAGAAAGTCCTGCCAGGAGAGTATACCGGGCAACCGGATTGCGAATCTGGGACCCCCACCCAAATATAGGTGAATACTGAGAAATATAGTCTCAGTATTCCCGGTATATTCTCCTTGCAGGAGAGAATACCAGGTGAATTGATTGCATGTCTGGAACCCACACCCAGTGGTGTGAAATCTAGGGGAAGGGAACTATACGCCCCCTGGACTGGAAAGTTGAATAGACCGTGAAATTGTGAAAGCCAACTGTGAAATTGTGGAAGTCAAGGTGACCTCTTAAGTGTGTGAAATCCTGGCGAAAGGAAATGTACCCCCTGGGCTGGAACCTTGCATATTGTGAAAAAGAGAGCTATCACAGGAAGAACCATACCCTGTTAAGCAAAGTGAACTGTAAGCTGCCTGAGGAACTCAGGGGAAGGGAAGCGCCTCTTGGGAATTGTGATTGTGAACTATAACATACCGGAGAAGCTCTGTGCACTGAAACAATGTACATTTATTTTTCATTACTAGTTTACAAAGAACAAGTTGTGGGAACAAGACCAATCCAGACTAGCCTTCACTGTTCTCATGAATACAATCTAAATGCATAACATTTCACTCATTGAGATTATTCATTAAATGACATAGCTCTAATTGCATCTCGCAGGATTCTGCATACACCTCTCAGAGCACAAAGGATGTATATATTTGAAGGATTAAAAGTTGTGGATTCGAATAAGGAAAGCCGTGCGCTAATGATCACTCCTAAAATTTGTGAGAAAGTTTGTAATAGAGATAGCCGGCAGCGTGGGCTCCAAAACCCCCCAGCTCATCCACCAGGAGCTGGCAAAAGTTAAACTATCCAAACTGTAGGTGGTGGGTAGGGCTCACGCGCTCACATCAACACAATCCGTGACGAATTGTAGATATTCAATCTGTATGGACATTTCCATTAACACAGGAACTAATTTATTGAGAACATAGATGTATTGTATTGTTGATCAGCCGAAACGTGTTTCGACCTGCGGGTCGTTCTCAAGGCTGCATGAATCACATAAAGAAAATTACAAAGAATAATTCAATTCAAAGAATATAGCAGAACATGTGTAGTATCAACAATCAAATGAAATGATAAATAACATTGTGTAATTACATTTTCATGAAGTGGTAATGATTGAAAAGACACATTCCACAATCCAGTGGCAGAGGGAGGGATTCATAATAAGTGTTGATTACACATGAAAAAATATCAAACAAAAAAGTTCTTCATGAGGATTGTTTAACAAAGCAAATCAACAAAATCGTGTTATCAGTGATTAATCCATAAAAGAACCAAAAGGTGGTTATTGAGATGTATGAAAATATGAGGGTTAAGCTCCATTTCAAAAGGAAATACCAATTGCATGAAAGGCTAATAGAGCTAAAAAAGAGAGAGAGCCCCAGGTGAATTGCCACCCATAAAACCATGCTTCTATATCCATCAATAGTCAGTGAGGTTAAAATAGTACCATCAGATAATGAGTGCCATCATGCATTGGCCCTAAGGCGGTGTTAAGCACCTAGTCCAAAAATAGTGAAAAATATTTAACTAGAAAAAGCTTGTCCATCCTTACCAAACGTCGAAATCCTGATCAGAAACTATCTGTAGTACAAATGAGGAGAATATTGTCTCTCTTCTAAATGCATAAAATGTTGCGTGCAACTGCAATTTTAACAATATAGAAGCGTACCTGTCAATATCCGAGGAGGTTCAATCTAGTGAATGAAGTAACTTGCAAGTGCAAGGCTGTCACTGTAGAAGCAATAGCAATAACTGCGTTTCGTTGCTCTAACTGATATAAAACCTAAAATTAAGGAAAGGCATCACATCCATGGCCGTATCAAACCAAACACACTAAACCGCACATAACACATCAAAATATGTACAGGCTACCGCATCAACAAGATGCGACTTACCCGTAGATCGGTTTCCAAATACAGGGGACAAATCCCAGCAAGAGTATCAGTAGACGCGTAGCGGCACTCTGTGCTGTATTCAAGCATTAAATGTCACGTGATTAATGTGAGGGACGCAATGACGTATTGCATATGCCGTGTCGCGCCGGCAACAATAATAATAACTAACATACTGGTAACCAATCCCACGTTAGTATAGAAGCACAATATGATGAGATATGCCCCCGGAGGGCACATATCCAATAGCCACAACAATACAGCCAGAATGGCTGAATAAAGACATGAAAAAACAGGTGGCAAGACCCTGAGGGCTCCCAATGTGAAAATAGTAATGACTAAAATGTGTGAATGAAACATGAATAACCGTAGCCTGATATATTATGTTATTAGAGAAAAATATTACAATGAAATTATACATTAATAATTACAGGTAAACTTAAAGACCAGGACATAATATAGTAGTGAGCAATTATGGAGCACAACACAGGGCTTGGGAGAGTACACCCCCATATAGTCTAAAACAAATAATTATTATGACCATACTCAACAGCCTTATGCCAGTACTAGCAGATTCAGTGAGTAGCATTACATTGTAGTTCTTGTGATAACCAAATGAGAATATTTAAACTTATAAGAAGACATGCATTTCATGGTCAGTGTTAAGACCCCTTTCTGTGCACCTGAAGAAACAAATTAGTTTGGATTCCATCTGCCTGAGTCGGAGTTGAATATCACCCCCTCTCTTGCTCCTACTAGCTTTCATAAGACCTACTAATCTCAGGTTAGCCTTGTCTTGTAATTGTTGTTCTAATTTCCAGTGAATGGCCAATGGGGATTTGGCCGCAGGAGTCCTGAGGCTTGCCAGATGTTCCCTAATGCGAATTCTCAATTGGGGGATGGTGCTGCCAATGTATAATTTACCGCACACGCAAACAATCGCATAAACAATATAACATAACTTACAGTTAATGAAACTGTTGACTCTAACCACAGTTCCAAACATGTCAGTAAAAGTTTGACAATTTTCCTGAGCATATACACATTGATTACAATGACCACATTTAAAGAATCCATTGGTGGCTTTAAGCCAGCCACCTGCAGCACCACTGGTTGTGTCCAAAAAAGAAGGACATATTTTCTGTTGATGGTCGGTGCTTTAGTGAAAGTGAATTTCAGATTTTCTGATAAGAAGGGTAACAAATCCTTATCCAATCGGAGAATATGCCAATGTTTCTTAACCAGTTTATACAAGATTGAAGAGTCATTGGAGTACTTAGTAATGATGGCAATGTGAGTTGATGTATTTTTTTGGTGTTCCTCGTTCCACCAATAAGTCATCCTGTTGAACATCAACAACTTCGATGCTGCTTTATTGATGACATGCTCTTTGTACCCCCTATTCATAAATCTTTCTTTAAGAGTATTGCATTCCTGGATATAATCTGAAGTTTTACTACAATTTCTTCTCGCCCTGTGGAATTCCCCACTCGGTATGTTGTCAACTGTTGCCCTTTGATGGTTGCCGGCGCGACACGGCATACGCGATACGTCATCATGTCCCTCACGTTAATCACGTGACATTTAATGCTTGAATACAGCGCAGAGTGCCGCTCCGCGTCTACTGATACTCTTGCTGGGATTTGTCCCCTGTATTTGGAAAGCCGATCTACGGGTAAATCGCATCTTGTTGATGCGGTAGCCTGTACATATTTTGATGTGTTATGTGTGGTTTAGTGTGTCTGGTTTGATGCGGCCATGGATGTGATGCCTTTCCTTAATTTTAGGTTTTATATCAGTTAGAGCAACCGAACGCAGAACTCTTCAGTTATTGCTATTGCTTCTACAGTGACAGCCTTGCACTTGCAAGTTACTTCATTCACTAGATTGAAACTCATCGGATATTGACAGGTACGCTTCTATATTGTTTAGATTGCAGTTGCATGCAGCATTTTATGCATTTTGAAGAGAGACAATATTCTCCTCATTTGTACTACAGATAGTTTCTGATCAGGATTTGGATGTTTGGTAAGGATGGACAAGCTTTTTCTAGTTAAATAATTTTCACTATTATTTGACTAGGTGCTTAACACCGCCTTAGGGCCAATGCATGATGGCACTCATTACCTGATGGTACTATTTTAACCTCACTGACTATTGATGGATATAGAAGCATGGTTTTATGGGTGGAAATTCACCTGGCACTCTCTCTCTTTTTTAGCTCTATTAGCCTTTCATGCAATTGATATTTCCTTTTGAAATGGAGCTTAACCCTCATATATTTTCATACATTTACATAACCACCTTTTGGTACTTTTATGGATTAATCAATGATAACAAGATGTTGTTGATTTGCTTTGTTATACAATCCTCATGAAGAACTTTTTTGTTTGATCTTTTTTCATGTGTAATCAACACTTATCATGAATCCCTCCCTCCGCCACTGGATTGTGATATGTGTCTTTTCAATCATTACCACTTCATGCAAAAGTAATTACACAATGTCATTTATCATTTCATTTGATTGTTGATACTACACATGTTCTGCTATATTCTTTGAATTGAATTAGTCTTTGTAATTTTGTTTATGTGATCATGCAGCCCTGAGAACGGCCCGCAGGTTGAAACACGTGACGGCTGATCAACGATACAATAAATCTATGTTCTCAATATATTAGTTCCTGTATTAATGGAAATGTCCATACAGATTGAATATCTATAATTTCTCACGGATTGTGTTGATGTGAGCGTGTGAGCCCTATCCACCACCTATAATTTGGATGATGTATATATATGACCTGTGTATCATATCTGAAGGGATTGCAAGACATCATATTAACCACCTTTTTCCCTTCTATATTGCAACATTTAAAATAGCATGCAATGGTACCTGCTAGAGAAACAAAGAACAAATAACCACATAAAGTTGTGAAATAAGGTTGTTCAGAGGAATAATTATGAAAAACGTATATCTCATCATAGGGAGTTGGGATGAATCTTATGATGTCATCACTCTTTTCCCTTAGGTAGCCTCTCCTTATGCTGTCAGAGGACGGCAGCCGCTACCTGATCCTGACTCTTAGGGTGGCAATATGAGGGAGGACCACCTGGGGGGATGTGACCTCTCAGGGATGATCCCTCTATTCCTCATGACTTAATTGCATATTGCAACACTCTCCCTCAACCATGTGCCAGATCTACTTTAAATAATCCCCAACATGACATAAAGAACAATGTATTAACCACTGAGGTGAGGAAGAGGCGGGGAGCATAATGATCACTCCCAAAGGAACAACGTGATAACAACTGAGACGAGAAAGAGGGATTGAAAAATGAAGATCACTAAGACCGGTAAGCCCACGCAGCAGTCTAGTCTTTGGAAACTATTCAATCATGCCGAGAAATTGAAAACCAGTGCAGCTGAGAGCAAGGAAGCTCACCACTGACTGCAGACTCTGAGCTGCACGGCGACCTGCACGGACAATGACCAATATGCTGTTGGAGAGGATGCCGCAGGAAATGGTTATGAGGCTGACCCAGACAGCTGAAGAGGAAACCGGAGTGCAGACGGCTCACCTCCCGAGAGTGCAAGGCAACAGTAATCTTGGAAAGACACAGCTAGGACGCAGTGGCTAATGGGACGTGCTTACCCAGCAACCCAAAGGTAACTGAAGCAGAGAAGCGCAAGGGACACTACAAGCATGCAGTAAGCCTAGGAAAAACGAAAGGGTTAACGGGTTGCCTCAGAGAGTACGTCGCTTCATAGAAGCAACACGCGAGCAAAGTGAAATTTGTGAAGAAGCTAACATTCCTGTAAGCTATGCCGCAAAGCGGTTGTTGACCTGCACCTTAAAAGATAAAGCAAAGTAACTATAAAAAGAAATCCAAGCAAAAGTGAACACACTGGGAAATTGGGCAGAGGCCCATTGTATGAAAGAGAGATGTATTATTGAAATGAACACTGTTAAACAATGAACAATACGCCAACTGTGGGTCAAATATTTTATGGATAAAAGGAAAACACATTGGGCCTCATTATGACCCCAGCTGTAGCCATGCCGGCACGGCTGCAACCGGAGTTGTGTAACTCCCCATTCCCATTCGAGTCCCATAGAGCTCAATGGGAATGAGGAGGACGGTAGCACCGACACCATTCTTTTCGCCTGCCAGGTCAGACTAAGCGGGCGTAAAGGCACCTGCACGCAGAACTCGGAGTGTGCCGGTCCGGTAACAATGGTGCCGGTCGCTTACTAGCACCTTTGTTACCAGACCGGCATACTCATAATGAGGCCCATTGTGTGAAAGCCCAGGCATGAGAGTATACCAGGCAAAGTTAAGTGTTTGTAATACAGTGCAGAAAGAAGAGTATCTCAAGGAAGATCCATGCCCTTGAGATTTCAAAGTGTCATAAAACTCATGGGCCCTCATTACGACCCTGGCGGAGTACCATGGTGCAATTTGCACCATGGTCCATGGCGCTAAGCTGCCAACTCCGCCATGGTGGTTGGCGGACTTACCGCCCCATTCCGACCTTGGCGGGGCGGTAAGTCCCCAATCCCCATTTACCCTTCCCCATTCCCATTTTTGCCCCATAGGGTATAATGGGAGTGGGGAAGGCGTTAATTACGCCACCGTAAATTACGGTGGCATAATTAACAACAAGTCCCGTAGCGCCATGGATTTTTCCGCCTGGAAAAAGCAGGCGAAAAAAGCACCATGGCGCTACGGGAACGCGTAGTCAGGCGGAAAGGTACGCCATGCTTTACGCCGGCGTAAACCCCTTTCCGCCAGGGTCGTAATGAGGGCCATGGTGTGAAAATCCTGGCAGGAGAGTACGTCAGCTGAAGATAAGTCTTTAAAGATTGGAAAGATGTCCTGGCAGGAGTATATACCAGGCAAAGTCCAGAGTGAAGACAGTAAAAGGAGAATATCTAGGAAGTCACATGCCTTTATTATTCAAAATTATTTGAAACATCAAGAGAACCCTGGGGAAGAGAGGTATTTCCGAGAGAACTGTGAATGTGCCAAGATGAAGGAACTATCCTCTTGGGGTTCTAAAGTACTTGGTTAATCTTTGAACTTTTCATATTGGTAAAGGTAATCAGAAGAAGGGAGCTATTCCTTGGAAGTGTGAATATTATCCACATTGACACGCATCCTCTACAGTCTTTGGCCTTTTCACTCTGCATTCAATTATAAAAGTTTAGTTATGGGTATTCTACTCACACCCATCTTCTTATAATCTTCGTATAACATGGGTGCCCTTATTCTCCCCTGGGCCATTCAGGATATTCACTTTAGTTGCTTGGTTTGCTTAATATCAGGGTATCAATTAATTCATAGTCTGTTAAGCATTCATACCGTTCAATTATAAAGTTTCATTCAATAAGGTATTCAATATTCATTGGTTTTTTTTGTGTTTCACGTTCCATTCAAATTGGTATTCAACCAACATTAGTTTTGCTTGATTTTAAAGTTTCATTTAGTTTGTTATCCAAAAAGCACTGTTATGCTTTATTTTAGAGTTCCATTTAATTTGGTATTCAGGAAGCATTGTTTTGCTTAATTTTTAAAGTTCCATGTAATTCAATATTTAGTAAGCGTTATCTTCACTAAATTGTAAAGTTCCATTCATTCGGTATTCAATATTCATTTTGTAGGAGTGTCCCGGTATACAGGCGTCCTCTCTGACACTACCCGGCTTATGGCGTCTACATTCATTTGGTGGTTCCCTGTGCTTCTCCTCCTTAGCAGAGGTCGGGAAGCTCACCCCTGCAGATCCCTGTGCTTCTCTCCAGGTCAGGTAACTCACCCTTGGGCACTCCATGGGTCTGCCGCATGTCTTCCTTCACACGCCAGCAGCCAGAACGCTGTTATATGAATGCTGTTCATCCTCTCCTCTGATTGATCTCTCACAGCTCCGGTTGCAGAGCACTGTTTACAATGGCTCCCAGACTGGCACAATTTACGCGGGCCACCGGCTATGGGGTATATATGTCTTCTGGATAGTTTGCCTGCGCCCTGGCTCCTCATCCGGTCCCACCATGGCTGTGTCCTTGCAAGCCCGGTCCCCTGCTGGTTTCCTCCATGCAGGCCTGCTTCTTGCTCCTTGTTCTGTTCTGAATTCACCAGTCCCTCTTTATATACCTGCATCCCCTTGACCCGCTGCAGGAGGGTATCTCCTATGAGACTTGTCTGACCACAATTACAGGCCCATGCCTGACCCTTACAACTCCCTGCAGGCATCCTCTGCGTCCCAGTGCCAAAGTGGTGAATTTGTGTAGTCTTCATTACTCTTAGTTGTTTCTTCTTCCTCTCAGTACCAAATGGTTGAAGAGTTATAGTCTTCATCACTCTTAGTTGTTTTACCTTTGTCCCAGTACTGCCACATGTCATACATGGGGGACTCAGGGGAACAGCCTTACAATAACCTACACAGGTCGGGGGAGTTTGTTGAGTCTCAACAGGATAAGGGGATACCATGTTCCTCCTAAGGGTACCCCACTCCCAGTTTCCAAGGACCCCCCACCCAGATGATCCTCCTTTGCATCCCAACCCCCAGGGCTGGGCTCCAAGAGAAATGGCCTTTCCCTGGCCACCTGTGAAAAGGATCCAGGGGTCTTGGAAGTGAAAATGCCCCCAGGTTTCTCACAGGACTTATTTAATTCCTCTGTAATATGAAATGGATGTCAACAGTCAGTGTAGATACAAGCACAATACACCTATCCTCCTTCTGCAAAAACAATTTACCATTTAAAGTAATTCCTGCTGCTCTTCCATTCCAACAAATAATATTTTTCACTAATAAAACCTGTCCTCCAGCTAACCTACTAAGACATTGCAGATGAGGGTGTTGCAGAGGCCATAACGTTCAAGTGAAAAGAATTCCTAACCATAAATCAGAGGTTACCCATGGGGCAGTGGTCAGGTAGCGAGCTGGAGTCTAGGGAAGTCTCACTTCCCACACACCTCAGTCTGTCACACAGTCCCTGTTGCATTCACCCCATGGGTTGGAAATGATATTGCTGGTAGGTGGCAGATTCCTTGTACCGGCTTCTTCATCTTCACACGCTGTGCTGCCAGAAACGTCTCTATGGCTACAATCCTTTTGTTACTCCTGTATCATTTCCCTGGAGTCTCACCCAGCTATTGAATAATGCATCTTCACAAATTCTTAGATGTTCAGAGTTCAGATAATCATGCACTTCCTCAAAGGTGACATCCTGTTGGAGCTCTCGTTCAGAGGAGATGACTGTATTTTACTGACTGTATTAGTGCATCTCTGAAAAGTATGTTGAGAGTTCTGATTATGTTAAGTTCACCAATATTTGCATTTCTGCTGGTTAGCTGTGCCCCAGTGATAGGCACTGTCACTGTTTCTATCCAGCCCAAACAGCAATCTAATAATTGGCTGTGGTATATACCCCAAACTGCAAGAGCAGTATTGGCACCACCCCCATTCTCGATCTACTTGCCCTTTCCTTCTTCCTCTGCAGACCTTATGGTTGCAACCTCTGTACAATTAGGAAACTGTGTGGTGACTTAAAATGCAGATAAAGTGATTGTGAAAACAAATGTGGCCAGAGAAGCATTAAGAATAACATATCGATACCCTCACATATCGATCTTACTGACTGTATCATAAAGTAAGGAATGTTGATTTATGTATTTGCTATTGAAGGATTCAGTTAAGACTTAGTACTGTATGAATGTATATGTTCTAATGTTTGACTTTGTATTATAATGGCACAAAGCATGTGACACATTTAAACACACCTTTACCAGTGTTACTAGTGTTATTCCTTAAAAACAAAGTGGTTATCAGAAAATAATACAGATGTATTGAGTTTTTAAAATCCTTCCCTAAAGCAATGCCCTGTACCACATTTGGCTGGTACATACACCCATATCAGGTTTACTACAGGGACACTTTTGCTTTCATTTGAGTTCTGCAGCCTCACTCTCACCACAGCAGTTGTGACTGATACATGGCAAAACCAGTTAATGGTCTTCAATGTTTGTTTCATCCCTTGCTAGAATGTAAGACGGAATAACGAAAGGTGCATTAGATAAAAATCATGAAAATGTTTTGCATACGCTTCAAAAATAGGATCAATATTAGTACTAATTGCCACATTTTCTCTTAACGTTTTAGGGCTAGGCCTAGTGCTATACTTAAGCAATAAGCCCCAAGCCGCGGGGGCATTAACGAGTCAGGTAATGCCCAAGTCCCATAGTTACAGGCCCGGTCCAGGCTATTAGTAGTGGGTTACCGCAAGAACGGGTATTATTAGCATTCTTTTTCTGTTCCGAAATGCTGCAGCATTTTGGAACAAAAAATTATAAAAATGGCTGCCGGGAAAGGGAAAACGGTGTCCGTTTTCCCTTTCCATGGCAGCTATCAGGAATGGACGCACTGGGGACAGAATTGTTTCCAGCACGTTCGCTCCTGAAAAAGGACAAAAAAGAAGGTAAGTGGGGTTTTGAGGGCGGGGATTGTTTGCAGGTTATGGGGAGGAAGAAATAAAACACTTACCTGAATCCCCAGCGGGGAGGATGGCAGCCTCCAGCCATGTGGAGGCTCGGAGCGGGGGTTGCACCGTTTCGAGCCTTCTCATTAGCTGAGCGGCTACCACACCCCCTGCCGGAGGAAGATTCGAGGGATCCTGCGTAGGGTATGGACGGGCGAGAGTCAATCAGATTGCGTTTAACAATCTGATTGTCTCTCGCCGGGTACAAATGCTCAACACTTGTTTATCTGCTGCCAGAGCACAGGCATCGTTTTATTTTTTATCGCAGATGCAATTTGGAAGAGCTTTGTATGGGTAGGTATTATATTTGCTGGACAAGCAGCTAGTTTTGGGAGAAACCCTAATAACAGATCAACACCAAATACCAACTTCTCTTAAACCTGCATGTTCATTCTCGCCAATGCTCAATATATTGTTTCTTTTATGCCAGGTATCGATTTCCGATGTTCTTACCATATACAAGATTAAATAACTTCCCTAATTTACGGGGAATAGTGGGAAAGGTTCAGGTTCATTGCGAGAGTGAAGGACCATGGCTGGCTAAGGAGCAAACAACATAAGAACTCAAGCTTTTGGCACAGAACATACATCATTGTTCACATACCTTTATGATGGAATTTTATTAACAACAACCCTTGATAAGCTACCCTTCAGCAGGGTGCCAGAACAGACTTTCGTTAATGCACTTTAAGTACCACGTAATCTCCTGGGCGTAGAGAGTGGCAGGGTTTAGTTGACTCCTTGGGTAAACCAGTTTTCACCTGATTGTAAAGGGAACTGACAAAGGATTAACAACCTCACCCATTCAAGTACAATTTCATCTGTAAAATGCAAACTGGTATTGACAGACTTTACAGGAAGGGACAAACAAAGTCTCACAGTGACCATATAAAACCTCATATGCGCAGAGTCCTGTTTTCGTGGTTGTGGGGCATCGGATGCTAAATAGTAAGATGGGAAGGCCATCTGGCCACGTTAACCCCCTTTCCTGTCATATTTCCGCAAGCTTGTTTTTAATCACTTCATTCTTTCTTTACACCAACCCTGTTGACTTGGGTGATTGGGACAGCAAAGATTGTGTTGTACATTGAGAGCTGACAGAAGCTTCTTCACTGCGTTATTTACGAAGTAGGTGACACTATCACTAGAGATGCTGACCGGTATTCTAAATCTCAGTACAAAATCCCTGACCAAAATCTTGACAAATGTGATGTTGTTTGCTTTCCAATAGGGTTAAGTCTCTATCCATCCAGAGAGCACATCCATTATAACAAGGAGATATTGCCAATTATTGTAGACAGGAAGTTGGAGGAAGTCACTTTGGAGGTCCTGAAAAAGGAGCGTAAGGAGGCGGATGCGCTCCCTGGGAGGCAGGGACAGACTTTCCAATGTTACTTTGAAGACATTTAACATATTGTTTACAATACTCTTGTGCCATATTTTTCAAGTTCAGGGCATACCAATATTCGTTCACGGCCATTGTCATTCTCCCCTGTCTTGCACACGAGCCTGTCCATGATATAATCTAGAGGTATGAGAAAGTACTTCGTTGGAAAAAACATTTTCGCCTATTTCTTAGCATATACTAAGTCTTAGGGCTTGATTCACAGAAGCATTTTATAATCGTGCAATCCCATTGACACACGCTCTGTGAATCAGGCCCTTAGTTTCAACAATAATGAGACCACTAAGTGCAGGTCCACAACCTCTTGGCGGAATTTAGAACAATATTATGACACTGCTGCACTGCTAACCTACTGCTAACCTACTGGCCAAGGCGGACCCCAAGCAAGGAAGCATTCCTACACCAAGCAGATCTATCCATTTAAATAAGCGATTGGTTTATGATGAAATTCATGATTTTGGATGCAAACGGGTATCACCAATCCGTTCCTTAGGTGGCAGTATAATGTAAACCCTTTCTTATAATCGGACAGACCCAAACGAAAGCCTCAACTAGACTTCTCTTTATGGTCGCAAATGCCTCCTCATCCTTTTGAGTCCATTGTAATGGCTCTACAGTATTGATTTTGGTGTAGTTTTAAAAAGTTTTGGCAATCTCTACATAACATAATTTCCGATGGGGGCAGTACCTACGATGCCTAAAAACATTCTCATCTGAGTAACAGTCTGGGGTTTTGAGATTTTATGTACTGCCTCTTACCAGGGAGGTGCTATCACTTGGTGTCCCATTGTAATGTCATGTCCTACCCTACATGAGACTGGGTGATCTGATCTCCACTGTTTGCTCACCTGGTTGCTAATAGATCACTCGCTGAAAAATTGCCTACCTTCTCTGTCAGGGAAAAGGACAAGAGTGGGGCACAATGCAGCCCCGGAGAGCATGATGGGACAGGAAGAACAAGCAAGAACTTAAAGGACCCTCCAAAGACACACAAAGTGCCATATCTGCCCATTGCAGCGTTCAGCAAGTCTTCTGGAACAGAAGGCATGAAGAAACCTTATTTCTTGGTGATACCTTGCACTTGAACTACAAAAGTGGTGGTCATCTTGGAAGACACTGCCGGACGCAAGAGCAAAAGAATGCTCCTGGACGCACGAACAGGGCCACGCCCCACTGGAACATTGTTCCTGGCCCCACTACAAAACATATAAGTACTGCAGGGATCAGCGGGCATCCTGGCTATGTTAAAATGGCTAAAGGCTGTGGAGAGGTCTGGGCCTCACCCATTTACACCAGCTGGTTAGGATGTTCCTAAGAGAGACAAAGGGGATTGGGTCTCATTTGTAAACAACCGTTTCTTAAAGAAGGCTTTCTATGCTTTGCTGACCTTATTTTATAGGCGCGCCTTGCACGGAGCACAACCTGAGTAGGTCACACAGACCAGAAAACGGACACAGACTGCACGGGAAAGCACTGTTTTCCCTTTTGATTGTTGCCACTAAGTTACTAACCAGCTCGCATGAAGGAATGCGAGGACATTATTAAAAAACATAAAGTCCATGATTTCCTTGTATATGTTTTTCATGAGTCAAAGGCATGGAGTAAGGCCTTGTGAATCCAATATGCTTGAACATGAATGCATGTCTCACTTTTCAGGCATGATGCAATGCCTGGTGTTTCTACCTTGCTGCCATATCTGATAGAGTGTATAGGAGTTCACCTGGCATAGTGTGACAAATGTAATTATGAGTGCCTAAGCGTGATTACACAGCTGCAAACAAGGAGCTGAGGAGCATCTACCCTACAATCCTCTACTTATCCACAAATAACGTCCGAATTATCTTCCCGATTACCCTATATTCCCCTATCGACTTAACAGATCCTAATCCACCTTCCCCACGGGGTAGAAACACTTTGCGTTAGTCATAAATCGTGAATGCCAAGTCCACTGGAGGGAAGTGGGCATGCATGCTACATCCGAGCAAGGAACCACATCTGCCTTCAATCCAAGCCCTGTCATTCCTCCTCCCCTGATCCCAGTGGTTGAAGTGGGCGGGAGCGGTGCTCCTCTACTATTTCTAATTACGTTTTACTGTTCCTATACTTTTATTTTAAAAACAATCATTCTGGAATGGTTTCATTTTAAAATAAAAGTGTAGGAAGCAGTTGTAGCTTGCAATTCAGTGCACTGCACTGAACATTACCTTAAACAGCAGGTGCGATTGTTTGTGGGTTTGTATTATGCCTGGGAGAGGGCATGGTGATGGGGTGTTTGGGGAGCAGGCCAGGCCAGCAGGGAACATGTTTCCACTACTTCTTTTCATACACTTCGACCACTGCCTGATCCTTGTTTCTTTGCTCCCCTCACCATGTTCTTCCCCTATGATTATAAAGCATCCCATTGCATTTCAAAGCTAGGTCCACCCTAAATAAATACCCACAAAATAATAATAATAAATCATTTTCAGAAAATGCTGTCTGGATTCAGAACAGTGGAGATGCGAGCATGGTCATGGCCAAGCCCAGTACAGAGAGCCAACAGATATTAGCTGTTCCCTTAAAATGCTTCTGACACGGAAGAGGTGGTTGACTGAGTGAATACCATGACAGGAAGAAATGGTTAGAGTGGGCAGCAAGGCTAAGACGTTTGGAGGTGTTTGTGGCATTTCCAGTGGGGAAATTATGTGGAACTCCAAATGGTAGACAGAAAATTAGTACCTATTCAGAGTAGAGAATTGTGTGTGTTACCCACTTAAGGCCTGAGCCTAAGTGAGAATGAGAAAACCAAAGACAGACTGTATCCTGGAAAAAGCAGAGTGAACCAAGAGAAAGGAAGAGCTGTTTGCATGTTGCATCCAAAGAGACAGAGAAGATTCCAGACACAATTTGAATATCATTGACTCAACTCAGAGAGATATTTCATGCAAATGTACAAGTCAAGATCACGTTACAAATTATTTCCTTTTTAAAGATACACTGAGAGACTGATCCTGGCAAAGACTGAAGAGGAAGTTGGGACCAGTATTCCATCCAACAAATCAAAGTTTGTGTATAGGACACATAATACAAATGTTTTATAGTTTGCTTTCAACATCATTACTTACGGGTATTACCGGGATATTACAGGCGGTGGAAAGGACAGTAAATTCCATACGACTCCAAAGAGGGGGTTAATGGTCTATCCATCGAATTTTTTGCATCGAGGGACATTTCCATCGAATTTTTTGCAACGAAAAAATGTGCACAGAATACATTTTATTTTTCATTTCTTTATGGGAGTTCCCCCCTCAACTCTCTGTTTTATACCATTTAAAACCCACCAAAATAAATTAACCCTCTACCCCTCAAAAACATGCATTCAATGCATATTTTTCGATGCAAATGCATTCGATGTATAGACTTTTGATGGATATACTAGATACCCAAAGAGGAGATTGGCGATATTACTGGCGCCAGTAATATCGGAATTAATTTGCCAGTGGGGTCCTGAATTACCTCCAGCTCTTGGCTGGAGGTACATCAGTGACCCCCACCAGCAAACTTGTAGTTTGGCAGGAGATACAAGTGCCAGTAACTGATTGACTGCCACTTCAAGTGAACCTTCTTGGTACTTCACCATTTAAGAACCTGATGTCCTCCTCTTTGCACAAGCTGACACTGCCAAAATACTGCACAAACAAGCATGGTGGGTGTAAAATGAAACATCCTTCAAAAGAATGAAATCGAAGCTTAAACCCTGGCATCTCTTGCAAGCCTATGGTCTGAGCTATTCCCCCTGTCTCCATTCTTCCCCTGTCCCCTTGTTACTACTAGCACTCAATTTGCCTTTCTGGCAGCACCTTCGGAGCTTTGATGTTTTCACTTGCCCATTAGATCTTCTGACTCTGGAACTGTTTAATTTATCCTGATGCCCATTTTGCTTGTTCGTAAAGTCACTTATCATTCTCCCCACGCTGTGCTGTTTTCACCCTGTCTCCCAGCCTTCTCTGAATGGCCTCCATGTTGTTTTATTAAAATCTGTCTTTCCTTCCTTCACTGTGTGGTATCATCCTTTTAACTTTGACTCTGCATCCCTACATTGTGACTAGTGATGAATGCCCCCCTCTCTTCTTCTTTCCAGCTTGTAAATTTGTTCCCTCTTGGGCTCCTCCCCATGCTCGGATATGATTGGCTTGCTACATATCTCAAAAATAAAGCAGTGAGGCCAGTTGTGCAGTAGAGCCAGATTTCCCATGTATTGCAGTTTGTCTCATTGGACATGTCAGGGGAAGAAAGACAGTGGTGTGGCTGTAATCCCACTTTATTGTCCTTACCATGATGCAAATGTGGAATGTCACTGCAGAACTTGTCCAATTTGTCAAATGACTGGTAATCCTGGCGGACAAACAAAAGTGGCCCTTTAAACACTGCCAGTGATGAGAGTGACCTTTAAGAGGGAGGTTATGGGCATTATCAGTGCCCACTTTGGCCAAGTACCTCAAGAAATGATACCTACTTGTTTACATTAATTATTTGACCATGAATCCTGATTCAGTTAAACTGAGAAAGATCACTACCTCAGTGGCTGCAACATCTCTCATTGCACCTATAACATAACATAACATAACATAACATAACATAACATAACATAACATTTGTAATTATATTTTCCCCAGGACTGAGGTTCACATTTAATGCCCTGTTGTATGATGTCTTTTACTGGTGATAATATGTCAAGACCTCACCAGGCACAAACTCAACTTTCTCAGACCCACTCAGGCCACTGAAGATCCTTTAGTGCCATAAACTCCAACATCAAGCAGGGACATACTCTATTTAAATGGAACCACTTGCCATTATTCCTGGGGAAATGAGATGAGACACGCCAAGCACCAGTCCCACAGGAAGAGAAACACATTCCAGACATCCTAGCTCAGACTAGTAGTATATCCTGTTAACTCATTCATGGAAATAACAGTGCAGGCATACTGGCATACTTGCTACAGCCAGGATAAATAGATCTTTGTTTCACCATTCTGGGTGAGGGGAAGTAGTGGTGCAGTTGGTGGTCAGGAGAGCCGTGGTAGCGGGAGCAGATCTTTTGAGAGAGACATAGAGTGTGTGCAGCTGAGGAGCTGCCACCAGTGGAGGAGACATCTGATGAGCCAGTGCCAGATGAGAAGCCAGTACACATTGAGTGAGCAATGTAGGAGACCGTACCAGCTGAGGAGGGTACGCAGATAAGACAGTACAAGCTGATGAGCCCATACAAGCTAATGGAACATCAATGGGCCAGTGCCGTATGTGTAGGCAATACCAGGTGAGGGGCCAGCTGAGCAGGAAGAGCCAGCAGAGGAGCGAGAGCTAGTTGAGTATCTAAAGCCAACTAAGGACGAAGAGCCACCTAAGGATGCAAGGGTAGATGAGGGGGTCAGAGACTGCTAGGTGCTGTCAGAAGGCCCATATGGATGCACATAAAGCCAAACCCTTAAAGGATAGCTCACAAATCTGTATTGGTATACAAGTTAACATGATGGTGTGAAAGATTAAACTAAGTTTCCCACACTGGGTATGATAACGTCTCCCATCCCAGTGGTGTTGCAGGTTTTGCATCAGTTTCAAAGCCCTTTCTTCGGACCTTGTTCCTCAAGTCCACCAACTATCTCACTACACTGGACTGTCTCTTGGACCAGTCATTAATAAAGCAGCCATGTCTTCATTGGAGTGTGGAGGACCCAGGGGTGGCCCCCACTGATTGTTGGCACCTTGCGTCTCCTTGGTTCTGGGGTCCACCCTTCCTCGAGACTGGGACGTTCTCACTTTTACCCTGCTTACTCCTTCTCTGCCCCCTTGCTTGGATCTTGTTCCTTCTTTCACCTACTCAGCCTCCCTTGGGCCAACTCTGCCTCCTTGTACCTTATTTTTTTACTTTTTTTTTTATTATTGAGGAGTTATACATTGTAACTAATATTTTAATCCTTAATTTTTTTATTTTATTTATTTGGTTGATTTAATCAAATTAATGATTTTTACAAAACATAGTAGAAAACGAAACGAAGTGAAGAAAGGAAGAAAGTGAAAATGTAGAACAAGAAGCTGTATCATGAGAGAGAAGAAACAGAAAAGAAGAAGAAGAAGAAAATGGAAGAGGAGATCATTTCATTTCAGAAGAAGAATTGTGGTTATGACGATGATTTAAGTTTCATAAGGATAAGATAAATTTAAGAGTCTGTGTAGTGGCAATTGTCCAGATATTTCTTTCTCCACTCATTAGGCGAGTCCACCACAGTTCCTCTTCCCTGGTATATGATGCTGAAAGATGTGGTAACAAGAATTTCTCGTCTATAGCCCTAGTTCCTGGGCAGTTTAGGAGCAAGTGACGTATAGTTTCTACGTTAGTGTCATTTTCATCCTTATCCTAATCCTTAATACAAAAAGGGAAACAGAAAGATATTCCAATACCACATTATAACATTAAAATAAATCACACTTTCTAGTATCATAATTAATAAACTCCCAGAATTGCAAAGGTGCTAATATTGAAGACTCACCCTGTCCATTAATCATTTGTATCAATTAAAAAAAAAATGTTTAGTTAATTTACAGTATTTACAAATCTTCTGCATACTTCCATCAACATTACTATAAGCAATATACATCTGGTACCTTCCTATTCTTTCTGGCAACCCAATGAAATTACCATAACACGTTATGGCATATCATACTTCCCCTTTTTTTAGAGCTCTGGTTAACCCAACACGATTGACATGCATCAATGCTATCACAAGACATTCTTCCCTCGCTACACCCCTCCCTCTCTGTGCGTGTAGCATCTATTTCCTATTTTACCATCCTTTTATCTTCCCTTTGCTCATTTTATTTATTATAGCAGCTCATAGGTGGATACTTTTGGCGGGAGCACAGTACACCACTACATAGACAAGCCTGCATGCTCTGAAACTGCTACATTAGTGATTTGATGCAGTATAAACATATGTTAACATGAAATAACATTTGGCGCAGCATAACATTTGTCTAACATTATTTATCACATATTATATGTTGCATTGCATTCCATTTAATTGTATTCCTTGAAAGTGTTATCAGGACCCACCTGGTAGGTGGACCACCGAGAAGGGGCTTAAAGAGCATTAGTTAATCTCAGTGCCCCTTTCACAATAATCCATTTAATGGCAGCCATTGTTGTATAAACCAAGCTCATACAATATATTTTGGAGCAAAGACAGGGACAGTTTATTGCATTTCAATGAAATCAGAACAGAAAAGAAGAACAGGACATCTCTTGCTAGTTTCCAGCAGCAGCCTAGTCTCAGAGAACCGGACTTTTATAGAATATTCAGCCATTGACGAATGAATACTGAAACCTAAGATAAGAAATATAGTAGCGACCCTGTCAACTCTTTTTAAAACTCCTTCCACTGGAGACCCGAACCAGCTAAGTCCTTCTTTCATACATACAATAGACGGTTGTCGATGCAGGTGTTCCTGTCACACCCATGACATGTTCCAGATCTTTCTACAAAGTCCAGTCTATGGTGGTTACCAATGGTCAGCCACCACCTTTTTATGTGCTGGTATATTTCCATCAGGACATGCAAAAGGACAGTCCTTTATGCTCTGAGTGTCCTCATGCAGTGACATTTCCAGGTGCTCGGAGCAAAATGCACAGTCAGCAGTTTTAACGCCAACCAACTAATGCCATGCTGACTCATTTACTGTCTGGAATCCAGAAGGAAGGATTAGAAGGAGACCAGGGCACTAAGCGGCCTTGTGCCTATCAAGGTGGCACATATGCCCTGTGTTCAGGACCCACCGTCACCAGGAACAGCGATGCCAGCAGCACTGCCACCACAAGGAATACAATGAGGAGAACCTGCCTGGGACTACATTTTTCAGGCAGGCATTGCTGCAGAATGGCGGCCATATTGGGGCATCACCCACCAGCATGCATGTGCAAGGCATGAGATGCCGTGTTTGCTCTTGAGACACTGACCTGAAAACGGAAACATCTGACCAAAGCTCTGAGGATTGAGAGGAAGCTCGTGAAGGGCAGTTCCCCTTCACAGACCTTCTCAGGTCCCACTCCATGACAGGTAAGTCGGGCCAGCAGAAGAGACATCCTGTATGCATAACCGTACCTTTTGGTATTACATGGGAGATCATACCCCACACGTTTCTGTGATCTGCTGGCTGTCATAGCACAGCGTGCTACTGAGTGAAAAGACTAAAATGCTCGAGGGGAGTGAGTGGGGAGAACGTACTGTGACCTCTTGTTGACACATTCCATTATCTTACAGACGCATAAATATCAAAGGCACATAGTTTGCTGTGGGATTGCACAAGGATCAGTGCAGGGGCAAAAACTAGGTGGCTCTTAGTTTTATGGCATGCCAATACTAACCCACAGCACCGTGTGAATGTATTGTGTGCCAAAAAATATGTACTCAATGGATGAACTTATTGCATAAAAACAGTAGTATTCGGGGGTCATCCTTGTGTGTGAACGCATGTCTGTTTCTGGTAGTGTGTGTGGTTCTTAGGCACAAGGTAACGTGCATGTTTTACAAGGTATGGTTCTCAAGGCCCTAAAAGGGTAGAAGTGTGTGAGTGTTGCATCAGCAACAGTCTTCTGGTTCGCTGAGGAGCATTTACCCCACTAACCCCTACCTATCTACAAACTCTCCCTAATCCTCTTCATGGTTACTGTACAAACCCCCAACCCATCTGAAACAACAGACCCTAACTCTCTTTCTCCACACGGGTTGCAGCACCCAAGCATTGCACGTTTTAGAACTGATGCTCTATAAGTTACATCCCGCCCTTCAGACAGACTTCTTTCTCAGCATTAATGATAAACCAAAAAGAATTCCAGGGAAGAAAAAGTCATCCAAAACGGAGCGTACACCAATCAGGAAGTAACACAGATTTATTGGACCCACAGAGCTGGGAACTACGGTTCAGACACCCACATGGAGCTGAACAGAATTAAATGAGCTCAATGCCATCCACTGTGTCTATACATTTTATACATAAATGACAAAATTACCATCCAACATTTTATTTACATTTTTGGGACAGGTCACAGGAGCTGATTGTTGACACTACGTCAGACCCCTATAGTAAGCTATACCATACTTGACCCTCATTGGATGAAACATTTCTTGGAACCAAATCACATTTACACCCCTCGTGAAGTCACAAACCTTCCCAGACCACCCCGCAATTACGTGATTTAACTGATCAGTCAAAGAAAACTTGTTTGCCAATGGTTGGCACTGTTCTTCACACAAATCGATGCCAAGGGGCGAGACATTCTCACTGAATCCAACCAATGACGTGTCCTGCGGACATCAGCGAGGATATTTTACAATGTTACACCCTAGGGACACTGCTCTGTCCCCCTAGCTTCTTTCTCACACCTTGCTGCCAGGCATGCTTCTAAAAACGGGACCAACACTGTGAATATATTTTAATTCGCTGTATTTGATTATTTCCCCTGCCAGTTCACCTTGGACATCCAGGTGCCCAGCTTGGCGGGCTTGAAAGTATCTCAAGACGAGATTTCGATAGAGCTGCATTCTCTTCGGAAACCTCAGCCTTTCAACATTTTTGCTGCCTGTTTCTGCTGAATATTCCAAAAATGATCATTTCTGTCACTAAAGCCTGCAGCCCTTTATTATAAGCTATCTACAAAAATGCTTTCCTAACCTGGGCCTACAAAACATGGCTTCTCTGCTGTTCACAAATTGCTCAACCAGCCCCAGCCCCCTATGATGATACCCAACAAAAACCTGTTGCACCCCACCCATATGCCCGCGCTACACCAGCTCCCTATTTCTAATCAAGATGCACCCACACTTTCTTGTTCCCCTATGTGCCTTCCCGTGCTGCGCCAGTGCCTGTGTCTTAGCAACTATATATATAATACCTGCGTCCCGCGCAGTGACGCCACCATTCCTGATATCACCTACCACATCACTGTTTATGTCACCACATCACTTACATAGCTGGTACGTGTAGCCCCCTTGACAGTGCTGGACCTGGACCCTCACAACATTCCCCCATTCGATTTATCGATCAACACATCATTTGATAGCAGCACCTGGCTGTTACCCTTTGGTAGCCATATCCTTGTTACCCTACACAGGCTTTCCCTGTGTGCCTCATAATCTTCCAGGGGGGCAGTCCAATATCAAACAAGCCTCCTCCTCAGCCGAATAATCTACCCAGAATGCCCCATAGTTGTCTTTATTCAGGGGTGGCATTGTAAACAATCCCTGGGGGCCATATTCAGGCATTTCTATTTGTGTTTGTATGTGTTGTACACAGAGGCGTTGCTGGGGCGGGGGCTAAGGAGGCTATAGCCCCTGGTCTTTTGGCTGTAGCCCCGGATAGAATCTCGGGAGCTACACCCAAAAGGCTAGCTAGCCCCCAGCCCTGACATTTCCGGCATCCACGTAGCCCCGGGTCTTTTACAGACCTAGCAACACCATTGGTTGTACACATGGTGACACTTTCCTTGCCTAAAACTGGAGTAACAGGGGATACCAGGAATATCCAATTACTGTGACCTGGCCTGGGAAAAACAAGCGCAAAATTGACATAAAAGGTCAGAGTAATAAAGTGTTCCGGTGGCCACTGTTGGTGTAGTTACAAAACCTACAAACTCATACTAAATTCTGAGTACATACAACAACCCTAAGGTACATGCGTCTATCGTATAACAATTCTTATGAGGTGAAACAATTAAATTCAACCCAAAAGACGCTCAATCAATTAAATATTTGTAGTTTATTAACATTTATTAAATAAATCACTAGAAAAAGTCATATTTTAATAAAAACATACATCAACATTAGTATCAACAATATTTCATGTGGAACAGTCCCTCCAATTCATCAATGGACTGATCTGATACACTATTCTCATCCATAAATCACATCCAACCACACTACAACCATACCACATACATACACTAATCATTCAAAAAATCAACCGCAATCCGTACTATGATAAAACAAATTATCCTCAGTAAAATCTCAAATATAAAACATCATTATACCGCATCTAATCACTTTGTAGTACGAACCATTAATATGACACCGAAGAGCCTATTCCATGTTATTATGGACTTTCTTGGCTCGGGTGGATTTGATTTTTAATTTTGCTAACAGATAACAAAACATCCCCAACCCGACATGTTTCTTTCTGTATATCATCCAGTAGACAGAAATTCTTCAGGGGCACTATGGTCCAGCGGAGTCAGATGGATTGTACATAGAAAAGAAGGATTTTTGTAGAATACACCAACAGAGTACACCTAAATGTGAACAAAAGAACACTAAGTCAATCAGGCTAAAATGCTCAAAATATATGATTGACCATTACTACCATCGTATTTTCAATAAACGCGGCGTAGATTAGGTTATTAATACCTCTCAACTCTCTTCAACAGTGGAAACAGAAAGCGGACCAAAATCCACAAATCAATAGAAGACACCATAATGAATTGGGGCCTCTAAAATCTATCCACCATCACCTCGTGGTACCTCTCAGACACTCAACCTCAACCAAACAGTACCCCACCGAAAGGTGAAAACTCGAGTTTACCGAAAAAGTCCATAAAGCTCAGACACCACGGGATAAGAAAGATCCCACAGAGAAAGTCATCATTATGAAGACACTTACATTTCGTATTCTGTGGTATTGTAATGGGAGTACCCAACAAGGGTGGTTCACAACATCACACCAATGGGAACACCACGTCACCACGAGATCACCTGGAGTCCGGACACTAATTTTTTAGAAGGACCAGCCTCAACCTGTGTTCAATACATAAGTGATGGCAACTTAATAACTGTCTGTAAACACAGAAGCGAAGGACACAAACAAAAACAAACTAAGAAGCCATACACTATGTGAATCCGTGGAAGTCAACAAGACCAATCTTATGTGTTGCATAATATCTGGGGGGCAGCTAAATTAAACAGAACCCCATCAGAAATGTCAGTACACACAATGCACTTCCTTTGTGCACAAGTATCCCAACGGAAAACAAGCTCACCTATGTAGAATGGTCAGCCTCTTTTCAATCTCTGAATGAGTCTTGATCATGTCATGGAAAAACTCTTATAATACAATAATGTCAACCACGATAGCAAGGTTAGTCGTAACCATGAAAGTATAGAATTCTGGGACAAAAAAGAGAAAAAGAAGAGATTCACAAAGAGACATAGACCAGGGAATCATGGTTGATCTGTCAAGTGTCCCATAAAGTTACGAATGCCGGAAACACAGATCTGCTTAAAACACCTAATACATACAGTGTAACATGAATGTATACACACATGGACTCGACCTATGTCCCATATATACACTCACCACTAAAAGGTCTAAAACGAGGGACAGGTTACACGAGTGCAAACTGTGAGAATGTGCCGTGTGTCCAGTGTTTACAAGTCTATATGGCTTACAAAGTGGAAAAAGAGATATAACATGGTATCAGCCCTTGGGCGAGGCAATCTGGTACAGGGGGGGGGAATAACAGAGGGAGCTATCCCTAAAACTCCTCTAACCACAATGGCTGTTAGATAACAAAAAAATCAATAGAAACATAAATTCCGTGTTTGTGCGGAAATCTCATTCTCATACAGCGGAGTCCCAAAGGGAATTATCCCTATAGCCGCTCGTACCTCAATGACTGACTTCCAACGGACATCCAGGGTGGCCGCATCGATCCAATTGGCCGCCGTATCCACCAGTCCGGCCCGAGGGATCCGATTTAAAAAGACCTCCCCGTGTGGTCATGTGACGCACGCGTGACTTGCACATAACGTGAGCCGAACCCAATAACCATGGGTATACTCTGGTACAGGAGGAGGAATAACAAAGGGAGCTGTCCCTAAAACTCCTCTAACCACAATGGCTATTAGATGACAAAAAAATCAATAAAAACATAAATTCCGCCTTCGTGCGGGAGTCTCACACTGATACAGCGGAGTTCCAAAGGGAATTATCCCTGTAGCCGATCATACCTCAATGACTAACTTCCAACGGACATCCAGGGTGGCCGCATCGATCCATTTGGCCGCCGTATCCACCAGTCCGGCCCGGAGGATCCGATTTAAAAAGACCTCCCCATATGGTCATGTGACGCACGCGTGACTTGCACGTAACGTGAGCCGGACCGACACGAAACGCCCCCGGTAGGTTCAAAGGAGGAACGACACTTTCCTTGCCCCATCAACATTCAGAGGAAACATGTATGTCCCCCCTCCCCTGTTTCCCTTACTAATTCTTAATCCTAGTTGAAATGCACAAAAGGGGATGAGTACCAGACGAGGATTGGGAAAGTTATTGTAAAAATATAAGCCAACCACATGGGGAACTAGGAAAAAATGTTGTCGAGTCAGTTGTCAGATGTTTCTGGGCTTGTTTCTTTTATCATAGTCTCATGGAGTTGGTTATCTCCCAATTAATCCATCACACTGATTCTGTTGGTTGCTTCCACAACCACCAGTCTGGCTTCAGAGCAGCCAGAGGCATGGAAACTGCTCTCCTGAACACCCCTGAACACTCTCTAACCTTGTATCCAACTTCCCTTCTGCTCTTATCCTCCTCGATCTGTCCTCTGCCTTTGACCTGGTCAATCATTCCATCCTCATAATCCGGCTATGCGATACCCTGGGTATCACGGACAGGGCAGTGGACTGGTTCATCTCTTTCCGCTAGAATAGGCCCTCCCAACTTCAAGTGGATCCTTTTCTCTCCTCCACTTCACTCTCGACCTGTGGTGTCCATCAGGGCTGTATCCTCTCGCCGTGGCTTTTCAACATTTACCTTGCCCTGTTTGCCCCTTCGATCTCCACCTTCTCTCCTCATTTCCAGTGTTATACTGATGACACACAGCTTTCCTTTAAGTTTCCCTCTTCTCCTTCCTCTCTCATTCCAGACTGCCTGATTGCTGCCAATAATCTCTGCCTTAACGCCAGTAAGACTGAGATCCTTCTCATTGGGACTCCTCCCCCTCCTTCCCTCCTACACTCAGGCTACCCTCATTGGTCCCCCTCCCCTCACCCTCATGTGAGGCTAATAATGTGAGTATCTTCTTTGACCCCTCTCTCCTTTTCACCTCATATCGCTGACCTTGCCAAGAAAGCCCACCATCAGCTTTACCTCCTCATAGGCATTCTCCCTTTCCTCACCTTCCCCCAGAAACTCCATGTCTCCAGAGCTCTGCCCTCTCACGACTCTTGACTACTGCAATAGCCTCTTCCTTAATATGCCTCTTTCCTCCCTACGCCCTCTTTAACTAACCAGAATAGGACTGCAAGACTTATTTTTGGTTTCAAGACCAGGGACCATATCTCTTCAGCACTAAAATCCTCCACTGGCTCCCAATGCTGCAAGGATCAAATTCAAGGTGCTCTGCATCATCCACAAGGCTTTCTGGGGCCTGGGACCTTTCTACAACCAACTCTTCCTCCCTAAATACCTCCCTGCTAGAGACCTCCGATCCTGTAGCTCCACCTCTCTGCAAATTAGATGTTTTCCCAAGCAAAGAGTGGGGGGTAGATCTCTCTCCTCTGAAGGTGCCTCCCTCTGGAATAGCTTTGCTGCGCCTCTCTGTCTTGAGACTGATCTCCTTAAGTTCTGGAAGCATCTCAACACCTTCCTTTTCTCCTCCTCTTTCTCCCTCCTCTCCCCTGCTAGCCTCCTTCTTCTGCTGTCACTGGTTGCCTGTGCCCCTTATGAATCTCACCGGTGTCAGGCCCTCTATTGACCCCCTCGGCATTCCTGCCTACCTGCACTTGCCCTCGGGCACCCTCTCCTGACTAGTCTTCTGAGGCTGGCCCAGCCCTCCCCCCTTACAATTTTAACCACTACCCCTGGCTTCCCCAGGCACTTGCCCTCCTGGGTACCCCTTAGCACTGCCCATCCACTTGGGCCTCCTCCCTCAGGCACTTGTCCCTTCACCCTCTCCCTATCCCTCCCTCTCCCCTTGATCTGCCCCGCACTTCCTGACCCGAATGTCAGAAGGTCTAATGGGACCGTTATTGTTGTTTCACCTCTGTTCATCTCCCCTCTTTTGTATTGTGGCACCTGTAAACACTTTCTATCGTATAGGTGTCATACAAATGTCCAAAAAAATAAATAAACAAATAAATGGAGTGTGTGCAGTTCTTCAATAGTCTTGGACAAAGTTCCATTGGCTGCATCGGTTGCATGTACAAATGAACAACTTCTGCTGCCAAACCTTTTACACACGCCACCCTCCATAGCTGTTACAAGATCCAGAACATACCATTTCTGGCCTGCTACCAACCTCAAAGCCCACAGCTCCTCCCTCACAGCATTCACTCCTTTCTCTGTTGAGTTTGCCAGTTGCTGTACTTTATATCATATGATCTGAATCAATTTTGAGTTTGCTGCTGCTTGGACCCCTGGAAGTAAAAGTGACAGAAAAAATGCAGCCTTGCTGACCAGGCATAACTCTGATGGAATGACCACTAGGCTGATTTCTGGGACCAGTAATTGTTGTTTCTGCGAACACTATGAAAGTTCAAGGATCGTGCCAATCGCATGTGTACTCCTCATTCAATGCATTATTTTAATTCAAACCTTTATTAAACAATGCAGGATGAACATCAAACATCATCAGTTCTGTGCAGGTAACGGTGGTGGGGCTGTGAAGTGACATGAGGGAGCATGTACCATTTCAGTCTGTGGGGAGCTGGGTGTACACCTGGGTCCTGCATGCCCACCAAAGGTCCATCAAAGGTCCAGCCCGTTTCTCAGTGACAGCAACTTCATCATCTTTTGGCACCTGTAAGGCAAGATTGTATACAGTACCCTTAGGGTGCACTAAAACACCCCTGACCTCCTGGCAGTAGTAACCCAAAGTTTGGTATAGGTCTGTACTACACGGGTTAGTAGGGTGTACGAATAGACAGGCTTATCTCAAGAGGGGTAAATATGAGCTGTAGGGGAGTGACACAGAGGTTCACAGTGACAAGTATTCAAGTAGACAATTACACACAGGGTTTCTTGATACAACAATGATTAATTTATTTACCAGTCAGTTAATGCAAGCCTTCTTCAGAAGGGAGCACTATAAAACCACACAAATATACTTCAACATGATACACTCTCTTAAATTCAGAATCAGTAAATACCCATTTGGGATGGAATACAGCAGAGACCTACACCCACAGGTGACTTCAATTGCCAGGGTGGTGTTGACATTAATGTATTACTGTTGGCATTCAGAATTAATTAAGAGCAAGCAAAAGGCCAAAGATTATTAGAGCACACAAGATACCACAAATATTTCTTAAGCAGGCAAATATTTTCAGATCCCCCAATAAGAGTCATTCAGTTAGAACAGGCTAAGCCAAAGTCAATAAGCAAGAGTCTATATGGGCTGAAGTACTTCTTTGAAGGTAAGTAGAAAAGTCTTTGCACAATGGTTAAGAAGTCTTTGAAGAAAAAGATGAATCAGTGTAGGGCCACAAGCTGTTAGACTTGTGAGTAGTAGAAGATGCAAGCAACTCTACAGCAAGAGGTAAGTTATCTTAGACTTTGTACAGTACCTTTAAAATGAAGAAAAGATGCAGCAGATGACTCCTGTTCCTGTGCAGCTCTGCAGATCTCACTGTTCCTGGGCTTCAGTCGTGGAGAAAAAGAGGGAGGACGTCGGTGGACTCCTGCACTGCACTGGGACAGTCCAAACTTGCAACCGGCAAACTTCACTTTCAGTGGTTGTTCCGTGTTTCAGCTCCTTGCGCCTACCGCAAATAGCAGCACTGCGGTTCCTGGCTGTCAAGATGGACTTTCCTTGCTTCTGGGGTCCCGCACTCTGTTGAGGGGGCTCAGGCTCTGCCAGTCCGGAGGATGTTCCTGGAGCTCTTGGCCAACTTAAAAGCAAGGCACACAAACTGGTGTTCCTCTCCCTGGCGCTATGATTTCCAGCAGCAACTCTGTGGAAATTCAACCAGCTCCTAAATGGATGTCCGGGTGGCTTACTTTGGAGTTGATTGGTCCCACCAACTCAAGGAGAGAAGTCGTCCTTGCAGGGGCTTCTCTGTTGAAGTGAACTTGGCATTTCAGCACTGCAGCAGGGCTTCACCAGTCAAACCAACGGTCCAGGAGTTGCAGCAGGTGTCCTCTTCAAGTTCTTCGTCGGTTCTTTCATCCAGTGGTCGACTCTGCCTTCCAAGCTAAAACACTCACCTTTTATACAGTTCTCTCCCTTTCATTCCAGCCTAGCTGTCAGTCACCCAGCAGGGTGGCTGTCCTTGCCGGACAGACAGCTGGCCAATCATCACAGACTGCATTTGGGTCTCCTAGGATACTAAGCACAGGGAGTTTCAGGCACCTCCCTCACTTCCTGCCTACCCCAGAAACTCGTGAATCCCACCAAAGACAAAATGAACAAAGTGACCAAATCTGGTTTGGCGCGCAGAGTAAATCTCAAGAAGGACCTTTCCACAAAGAAATGGCGAAAAAAGAAGATTGGGGCCATTTTGACAAAAATGGCACCCTTGGATGCTTTACTGCAGCTGCAAACACAGCCCGTGGTAAATGCACACCCAATAGTAAAAATGAAACCACTGCCTCCAGCCATTCAGTGAGGAAAGGGTAACATAAAAATGTTACATGAGAAGTTAGACAAAAGGGGATACTGGGTAACCCCTCCAGCACCCTATTGTAAGACAGTGTGTGCTAGGTCTACAAAGTTACAAATGTCAATACAGTCAATTTCACTTTACTGCTCTGGGAAACAGTAGTTTATCCCAGAGAAGGTACTTAAACCTTGGGGAAATCTAAGAGACTTCCCTGTGTCAATGCACTAAAGGTGCTGTGTGCCACAATATAAAAGAGGATGCCTATGAAGTTTGTCAGACTCCACAAACAAACAAAAAACACAGAGTTCAGAAATCAAATCACAATACATGAGAGAATGGGAAAAAGGGTCCCACTCTTTCCAGGTTAAAAAAAATCAAGTCCTCTAAATCCAGCAAAGTTGCTGGTGATCTCTAAGGTAGAGGGATTTGACACATTTCTGAGAATTCTCTACATAACACTTGTCCCCCCCCACAAACTAAGGGACAGGAGGATTTAATCCACCCCTGGATGAATCTCCTTACTGCAGTCGGTCATACCTTCTGGAGAGACCATCAGCATTTTGGTGATTACACCCTGACCTGTGTTCAATGGTAAAATCAAACCCCTATTGGCTGATTGACCATTTTAACAATTTAGGATTCTCCCACTTCATCTGCATTAACCACCTCAAGGGTTGGTGGTCTGTTTGAATTACAAAAGTAGATCCATCCACGTATGGTCTAAACTTCTTCAATGACCACACAATGGCAAAATACCCATGTTCTATGGTTGCCCACCTTGTTTCAGTGTCCTTCAAGTTCCTTCTGATGAAGCAGATTAAGTGTTCCCTGCCTTTCTCATCCCGTTGACTCAGAACTGCACCTATACCTGTATTGTAAGCATCTGTTTTAACAATAAAGGATTGGTTGTAGTGAGGAGCCCTTAAGACTGGAGCTTGACACAGGGCTTTTTTAAGTCCTTCAAATGCCTTGGTGCATTCCTCATTTCACCTGACCTTCTTGGGGAATTTGGGTGAGGAGATCACATTCAAGGGAGAAGCTATGGTCCCATAGTTCTCTATGAAGTGCCTATAGTATCCTGTGAGACCTAAAAAGGCTCTCACTTGGGTTTGAGTAGTAGGGGTGGCCCAGTCTTGTACAGCTTGTACCTTGCTAGGCAATGGCCTTATTTCACCTCCTTCTAACTCATGTCCAAGTTAGACCACTTTACTCTGACCAATTTGATATTTACTTGCCTTTATGGCCAGATTGTCCTGCTCAAGAGCCTGCTGCATATATCCTAGGTGATAAACATGTTCCTTCCAAGTAGGGATGAACACAGCAATGTCATCCCAGTATGCCATGCAGAAATCCTCCATCCCCTTCAGAACATGATTGACCATCCTTTGGAATGTGGCTGGTGCATTCTTTAGTCCAAAAGGCATCACCTTAAACTGGTAGAGGCCTCCTGGGGTTGAAAATGCAGTTTTCTCCTTGGCATGGCCTGTCAGAGCTAATTGCCCATAGCCTGATGTTAGGTCAAATGTACTGAGGTACTTGGCTGAACCAAATGTGTCCACCAGCTCATCTGTCCTCATTCTCATTCTGAACTACCTTCCATCAGTAATTAATCTTGACTAAAGGATAAGGGGTAAGGAACCTTCCTCACTTTCTTGGACATACCATTTTGGTCAATCAATGTTGGCTCTTTTTACAGGTGATTTAAAGGTTTGAATTCATAATCATCTAACAATTATAGAGGTCTTTTTTAGAAACTGCTATTGAGGGCCCTTTACCAATATTGAACTGGGTAACAAATCAAACTGACTATAATTCGATTGTTCCAAAAATATACCTTAATATAACTGGTTCAGCCTTAGTCATGTTCCTTCATTACCCCTTTCTTTAAAACAGAACTTAGAAAATTGCACTTTCTCAGACAGTACAACAGAATGTTTACAGACAGTTGTAGAGATGGTGATAATCCTCGGGTGTCCTTAACAAAGAGGTCAAATATTGATTACTATATACCAACCGATACTTATTAAATTATGAATATTTTATATGTAATAATGATTATGTACCCTTCACATGGTTGCATAGAAGCTTTATCCTTTGAACACACGTTATGTAAACTGAACAATAATGAATGTATTACTTTTTTAACACATTTATTCAATAGTAATGAATGTATTGATTATTCTTTAAAATCAATAATTATATGCTTTTGAAATGTTTCTTTAGATGTGATTATAATAGAGAAATATGCCCCTGAAGAAGAGATGTTATCTCGAAACGCATTGGGCCTTTTTTTGAAAAATTAAACTACATATGAAGAAATCAAAGACTTATTGTGATCGTTGAAGTGAAAAACTGCTTGCTGATTAATTGAAAACCTTGAAGAACTTTATGTATAAAATACAAGTTGTGTCAACAAAATTCAACCTTGATTATTTGGCTCTATCTTTGAGCTTGTGAAAGTGTGCAGGGGATGGGAGTTCCTCCATTAGGAACTAAATCTGTCTTTATATATTTTCCAACCCGTATGCCAGAGTTGACTGCTATCTCCACTGCACCTTAAATTTATTCAAAACATCTTTTGTTTACTAAAAACCGAAAGATTAATTGAGAGAATTGTCGTGAAGAGGAGTGCATAGTGAATACAACTGTTGACTCCTGGCAGTAGTAACCCAACCTTTGGTATAAGTCTGTACTACATAGGTTGGTAGTGTGGGCGAGTAGCCAGGCTTATCTCAAGAGGGGTCAATGTGAGCTGTAGGGGAGTTACACCGAGGTTCACAGTGACAAGTATTAAAGTAGACACTTACACACAGGGTTTCCTGATAAAACAATGATTAATTTATTTACCAGTCAGTTAATGCAAGCCTTCTTCAGAAGGGAGCACTATAAAACCACACAAATATACTTCAACATGATACACTCTCTTAAGTTCAGAATCAGTAAATACCCATTTGGGATGGCATACAGCAGAGACCTACAACCGCAGGTGACTTCAATTGCTAGGGTGCTGTTGACATTAATGTGTTACTGTTGGCATCATTCAAAATTAGTTAAGAGCAAGCAAAAGGCAAAGATTATTAGAGCAAACAAGATACCACAAATATTTCTTAAGCAGGCAAATACTTTCATATCCCCCAATAAGAGTCATTCAGTTAAAACAGGCTAAGCCAAAGTCAATAGGCAAGAGTCTATATGGGCTGAAGCACTTCTTTAAAGGTAAGTAGAAAAGTCTTTGCACAATGGTTCAGAAGTCTTTGAAGAGAAAGATGAATCAATGTAGGGCCACAAACTGTTGGACTTTTGAGTAGTAGAAGATGCAAGCAACACTACAGTAAGAGGTAAGTTCTCTTAGACTTTGTACAGTACCTTTAAAATGAAGAAAAGAGCAGCAGATTACTCCTGTTCCTGTGCAGCTCTGCAGATCTCTCTGTTCCTTGGCCTCAGTTGTGGGGAAAAGAGGGATGACGTTGGGGGACTCCTGCACTGCGATGGTCAAAACTTGCAACCAGCAAACTTCATTTTCAGTGGCTGTTCAGTGTTTCAGCTCCTCATGTCTACCGCAAATAGCAACACTGCGGTACCTGGCTGTCGAGCTGGACTTTCCTTGCTTCTGGGGTCCTGCCCTCTGTTTTGGGGGCTCAGGCTCGGTAAATCCTGCTTCCTGGGAGTCCGGAGGATCTTCCTGGAGCTCTTAGCCAACTTTAAAGCAATGCACACAAACTGGTGTTCCTCTCCCTGGCTCTACGGTTTCCAGCAGTAACTCTGTGGAAATTCAACCAGCTCCGAGATGGATGTCCAGGTGGCTTACTTTGGAGTTGATTGGTCCCACTAGCTCAAGGGGAGAAGTCGTCCTTGCAGGGGCTTCTCTGTCGATGTGAACTTGGCGCTTTGGCACTGCAGCAGGGCTTCACCGGGCAAACCAACGGTCTAGGAGTTGCAGTAGGCGTTCTCTTCAAGTTCTTCTTTGGTCCCTTCGTCCAGTGGTTGACTCTGCCTTCCAAGACAAAAGACTCGCATTTTAGAGAGTTTTCTCCCTTTCATTCCAGCCTAGCTGTCAGTCAACCAGCAGGGTGGCTGTCCTTGCTGGACAGTCAGCCAGCCAATCATCACAGAGTGTTTTTGGGTCTCCTAGGAGACTAAGCACAGGGAGTTTCAGGCATCTCTCTCACTTCCTGCCTACCCCAGATACCCTGCAGCCAGAGCCGGGCTTCACGCATGAATCCCGCCAAAGACAAATTGAACAAAGGGACCAAACCTGGTTTGGCACACAGAGTAAATCTCAAGAAGGACCTTTCCTCAAAGAAATGGCGAAAAAAGAAGACCGGGCCATTTTGACAAAAATGGCACCCTTGGGTGCTTTACTGCAGCTGCGAACGCAGCCCGCGGTAAATGTACACCACGGTAGTAAAAACGAAACCACTGCCATCAGCCATTCCGTGAGGAAAGGGTAACATAAAAATGTTACATGAGAAGTTAGACGAAAGGGGATGCTAGGTAACCCCTCCAGCACCCTATTGTAAGATAGTGTGTGCTGTGTCTAGAAAGTTACAAATGTCAGTAAAGTCAATTTCACTTTACTGCTCTTGGAACAGTAGTTTATCCCAGAGAAGGTATTTAAACCTTGGGGAAATCTAAGAGACTTCCATGTGTCACTGCACTAAAGGTGCTCTGTGCCACAATGTAAAAGAGGATGACTATGGAGTTTGTCAGACTCCACAACCAAACGAAAGTCAGAGTTCAGAAATCACATTAAAATACATGAGAGAGTGGGGAAAAAGGGTCTCACTCTCTCCAGGTTAAAAAAAAATCAAGTCCTCAAAATCCAGCAAAGTTGCTGGGGATCTCTAAGGTAGTGGCAATTGGCACATTTCTGAGAATTCTCCCTAACAGCACCCCTTGCTGATCCCCAGGTCATGCCATTACATCTAAAACATAAAGAATAGAGAGTTCCATTATGTGCAAAGGTTGGTTATTTACATCCATACATGTCAGAGTGTGAACATGCTTGTTCCAAATTGCTCAACATCTCTTATTCATCATTTCCACAACATCTTTTTCAAACCCTACCACCCTTCATCGTGGAAAACTGACCCCTGAATACGCATTAATGTCTTGTGTACTGCTATGGTATACTATGCCCTGTGGCATTGGAGCTCGCTAATCTGCTGTGGGCTGTGAATAGTTGCTCCCCCCTATTCGCTCCTTTTGATACATATTCCAATATTTTGTGCTTGATGCCATCTACAATCGCCATCCTTGATATTTTCATATAATTATCAGCATATAACTCCCCCCCTCCTCATCTATCCAGTGATCGGTAACTGCATGTCCCAGGAACAGACCCCTTGTTTTGTACAATGCAATACCATACATTCCCGGACCAAGTGCTATGTGTAACCCGGGTGCCCTTTTGAAACATTTCAGAATTAAACACTTCTCTTAGTGCATACTTCTTCATTATTGCTCCTATTAGGGGCAAATGGTACCCTTACAGCTATAAAGAAAATTAAAAGAAAAGAAAACAGAAAAACACTACACTACAAAAACATATCTCATACAGCCCCTCCTTTATTCCTTTTACTTCTATTTGTGGCAACTCATTTAGACTGGTCACTAGTCTTCTGTAAAAGTGAAATGAGGATAGAAAATGTCATGGGGAACTAGGTTATACTTCCCATCAGTCGTCCCCCTTACATCTCCTGCATGAGGAGTGCCGGCCTTGTCCCGGAGGACATCTGTAAGATGAATTCATGCATGCCTCTTGGCCACTTTCACTGCTGTTGGTGTACAGTACATCACTGTATAGGGTCCGGTGAAGTTCCTAATCAAAATTTTGTCACCAGGATAGAGAGGATGCTGTGCTGCAAAATCCTCAGTCTCTTGTGTTGATGAATCTTCCGTACTTGATGCCGGTTCGACAGGCCTGCCTTGACGTGGTTGTATCTGGTGTGAAATATAGTTCAAAGATTTTGTGAGCTCACTCAAATATAGTTGGAGCTTGCATCAAGTTGGGTTCGAAGTGAAGCACACTGTGGTTTGATTTAACCTCAGGTTACATTGGTTTTAATATGATATGATATGATATGATATGGTATTTGTAACGCGCCTATACACATGTGTTTCAAGGCGCGACGAGGCAGGGAGGGGGGGACAAGGGGAGACAGACAGCGATCTTACTAGGCCAGGTGTCATTCAGATCGCGCACGTGCAGGGGTGGGGGAGGGGGAAAAGTGCAAGGGGAAGGGGAGGGGGGGAAGTGCAGTACAAGGTAAGTGGCGTAACGTAATAAATAAATAAATAGGGCCAGCTGGTGGCAAGTGTGAGGTAAGTGCAGAACAAGTGCTGGGGGAGGAGGGGGGGCTGTAGGGATACAGAGACAGTCCCGCAGTGCAAAGGGGTTCCAGGGCATCAGTGCAAGTGGAGAGTGGCAGGGCCCAGGGCCGAGGCCGTTTAGAGTGGTCCAGTTGCAGGATCAGTGCAGTTTCAGTGAGGAATTAAATTAGCTGTTCAGCAGGGGAGAGGGAGAGAGAAAGCAGAAGCAAAGAGGAAGGTTTTGAGGTGCTTCCGGAACCGGAGATGGTTCTCCTCAAGTTTCAGGGAGGCAGGAAGGCTGTTCCAGAGGGAGGCCCCTGCCGCGGAGAGAGATCTACCCCCAGCTCGTTGCTTCGAGAAGCGGCTAACCCTGAGGGAATTGGAGGCGGATGAGCGAAGGGCTCGGGAAGGAAGATATTTGGGAAGAGAGAGTTGAAGGTATTTAGGACCCAGGCCCCAGAAGGCCTTGTGGACAATGCAGAGGGTTTTGAACTTTATCCTCGCAGCCACTGGGAGCCAGTGTAGAGATTTCAGTCCTGGAGAGATACGGTCCCTGGGCTTGAGGCCAAGGACAAGTCTCGCAGTTCTGTTCTGGATGAGTTGCAGAGGGCGGAGAGTGGAGGCAGGCAGATTAAGATAGAGGCTGTTACAGTAGTCCAGCTTCGAGAGAACCAGGGCTCGGGAGACAGTGAGCTTCTGGGGGAAGGAGAGGAAGGGAAGAATACCTCTGAGGAGGTGCAGCTGGTAGTGTGACCTCTTGGCGACGTCAGAAATATGAGGAGAGAAGGAGAGTGTGGAGTCGAAGATGACCCCAAGGTTTTTTGCCTTGCAGGTAGGAGCAGGGAGGGGGCCAAGGGAGGCAGGCCAGAGAGCTACAGGGAAGGAGGGAGTGGGAGTACCGATGAGTAGGATCTCAGTCTTACTGGCATTAAGGCAGAGGTCATTGGCGGCACACCATTCTTGGATAGCAGACAGACAGTCAGAGATGAGGGAAGGAGAGGGGGAGGCTGAGGGTAGCCTGAAGATGAGTTGGGTATCATCCGCATAGCACTGGAAATTAGGGCAGAGAGCGGCGATGCGGTGGGCAAGGAGTGCCAGATACTGGTTGAACAGCCAGGGAGAGAGATTAGATCCCTGGGGGACACCACAGGTGGAGAAAAAGATGTCGGAGAGGAAGGACCCCAGTTGGACCTGGGAGGGTCGATTTGAAAGGAAAGAGGTCAACCACGCCAGAGCCTGACCAGTGATACCCAGGTTTTCCCGGAGACGGTTAAGCAGGATGGCATGGTTGACAGTGTCAAAGGCAGAGGAGAGATCGAGCAGAATGAGAGCACACGGAGTGTTGGAATCGAGGTTCAAGAGCAGGTCTTCACGGATGTTCAGGAGAGCAGTTTCCGTGCTTCTGGCAGCTCTGAAGCCAGATTGATGGTCATGAAGACTACCAACAGATTCAGCATGGAGGTTAAGCTGGGAGATGGCCAGTTTCTCCAGGAGCTTGCCCAGGAAGGGAGTGATGGAGATAGGGCGATAGTTAGCCGGGCAGGAGGGGTCGGAAGAGGGTTTCTTGAGAAGAGGGACACAGTCAAAATGCCGGAGACTGGCTTCTTGGCTTCTTCAGATGCTGAGAGACCCAATCAAAGGCCACAGGAACAAGCTCAACCATTGATCCCATTCTCCCAAACATGGGGAGGCTGGCATACACCTGCCAGGGTCTTTCACCTCTAGTGAGGTTCCAGTGAAGTTCTAGTTGCTGCAACTTATTTTGTCCGATCACTGGTCTTCTGTAAATGTGAAATGAGGATATAAATGACATGGTGAACTGGGTTATACTTCCCATCAGTCGGCCCCCCTTACGCCTCCTGCAAGTGGTGTGCTGGCCTTGTCCCAGCAGATATCTATAAGATGAATTCATGCACACCTCTCAGCCACCTTGACTGCTGTTGGTGTACAGTACATTACTGTATAGGGTGCAGGGAACAAGGCTCTTTCCGGGTCTCCATGAAGTTCCTAATTAGAATTTTGTCACCAGGATAGAGAGGATGCTGTGCTGTAAAATCCTCAGTTGCTTGTGTTGATGAATCATTTGTTCAGCAGGCCTGCCTTGACGTGGTTGTATATGGTGAGAAATATAGTTCAGAGATTTTGTGAGCTCACTAAAATAGAGTTAGGTCCCCCTTAATCCCTTTTCTCGTACAAGAAAATATCCCAGCACAGTTAGAAGTCAATAATACCTTCTCACTGTTCTTGGTGGATCGACAGGCCTCTTGTTGCTATGTGGGTGGTTCAAATCAGGTTCAGATGCAGGAAGTCATGGTGATTCAGATGGGGAGCTTGCATCAAGTTGGGTTCGAAGTGAGGCACAAAGTGGTTTGAACTCTTCCATGTTAGCGAGCTTCTAGTTCTAGATGAGGCAATGACACATTCCGCTTGTGCAGTGCAGTAGCAAACTGGTTTGAGGATACCGCAAAAGCTGTCAGAAATGTTTGAAGAAGTGCCAAAGGCAGAACTACAGGTTACATTGGTTTGAATGCACTTGAACACAGTCGAAATGCAGGAGACTGGCTGCTTGGCTTCTTCAGTTGCTGAGAGCCCCAATCGAGGGCCCCAGGAACAAGGTCAGCCATTGATCTCATACTCCCAAACAGGGGGAGGCTGGCATACAGCTGCCGGGGGCACTTCACCTCTAGTGAGGTTCTGAGTACCAGTGTAGATGGTAGAGGGGCAGTTCTTACTCCAGCATCAGGTCAGCCTTAATATGCCCTTTCGACGGTAAGGCAGCAGAGCTTACCTGTGCCCTGGATCACCTGCCTTCACCTCACAGCTGAAGCACTTTGGAAAAGGTCTGCTCTGCCAGTAAGGTCCAATTAATTCTTTGAGTAGGGTTTAAGTCCAGAGGTGAATTAAACGAGTGGTAACCGCATTATTTTATAGGCAAAAGTCCAGCGGTGAGTGCCTGCTTTAAGGGGCCCTGCCTTTGAGACAAGTGGCCTTTGCCATCTGATATATTACCCAAAGTGCTTTGTGGTAAAGGAACTGGAGGGAACACGAAGTGGAGAGAGGTACACAGAGAAATTAGATGGTGGAACCCTCCTCCAACTATGCTGAGCTCCTTCTGTCTACACTACTCACGCCGCCTTCTGAAACCCACTGCGTCAAAGGCCCTTTTGGCATTCAACACCCTGGGGTGAAGCTAGTCTCTTTGTGAAGGACGTGCCCTTGGATGCCGGTTTCTGATGACAACCTCTGATGTGTGGCTGTCTCACTATAGAGAGGTGTTACCCAATCTCACAACAGATCAAAGAAGTGGCCCAGCCATTTCGTCTCTAACCTGCATCTGGAAGGGCAAGGCTCTGTGACCAGGATAAACACAGTCCTTCCACAGCTGGCCTGGGCTCACAGTGTTGACTAAGCTATGTTATAAATCAAATTTGGCTTCTTGTAGGTATGTGAATTACTATCCACCATACGCTAAATACAAGTATGGCTTATGTTTGAAAATAAATGAAACTGCTACCAGAATAATAATTCCTCATGGCTACTAAATATGGAACAGAGGTGCAGACTTTAAAAGCAGCCTCAGCACCTAAGTGACTTGCCTGTCACAGCAGCTGTCAAAAGGTCACCTCTGACCTCTGAGCTTGATCCATGCCACTAGAGAGAAAGCACTACAGATCAGGAGACTGGTGCAGAAGGGCATATGCCACTCACTATGTTTTTGGCATGGAGCTTATAAAGGGGATCTGTTTAGCAGGTCACCCTTTCTGAGATGGAAACACCTGCATTATTCTATTAATGAATGAAAATCAAAATAGGCCTTGATTCTACACCCTTGCCAGATAGCAATACCTCACAATTACTTTTTCAGAGAGGGGTTCCTGGTAATCTCACATTAAAGACGCAAGCAAGATGTAAAATGCGTGTGTAAGGATCAGCTACTAATTTGAGATGTACAAAAATGGGCTAACACCCAAAGCGGTTATGATGCAAAAGCAGATGCAGCGATAATGTGTGGAGCTGCTGTTTTGCGAGTAAACCTTGTCACCATCTTAGATACTGTTAAACTGGCCCTATTGCAACCAATGATATACCTACCATCGAAGTGTCCCACGGCGTCTGTATATTCGGCCCTCAGAAGTTTGCCAAGATACTCTTAGCTCCACTACTTTTCTTTACAAAGAAATTAGCAGAACCAGAAGATGCCAATGAGGATAATGTTAACATCAGATTGTGAAAGATAACCTGTTTTGGGCTCATCTTCTATAAAGACATAAATTTGATTGTGGGGAGCCGTTACTTGTACATTGTAATGTAAGCGGCTCTCTGCCGCCAACTTTTCCATTTACAATGCAGAGTCCAAATGAAAAGGGGAAAGGCGGTGCAGAAGCATGTATGCTACCTTTTATCCTTCATACTTGCACTCCTCCGTGCAAAGTGAGTAAACGCTAGGCAGCATTCACTTTTGTTTGTGAGCCTGGCTTGCTCGCATGGCAAGCTGTGCTCACATATGAACCAAAACCCTCCACATGGTCGTAGTGGGTTTAATTTCAACTACGAACACTGCTTGCCATGTGTGCATGGTAAGCAGTATTCCCAATTAGGCTTTCATTTCAATTGTACACACTCCCTGACATGCAAGCATGGCAGGAAGCAGGTACAATGGATCACTGTGGGGTATAGGACCCCATACACACAGGTTTTGTTCTGCTCCTCCTCTCTGAAATAAAAATTCCTGAAAATGAGCCGTGGCGTGAATGGAAGGTGTTACAGCTTCACTCAAGGCGTTTATGCCTTCCATTCACAAAACAGCTGAAATGAAAACGAGCTCCAATGGGTTAAACATGCAAATGGCATGCAATGAAAGCTGGACTTGCTCCTTTTAACTGTGAACGCTATAATAGAGATTTTTAACCATCTCAAAAAGGAAGTAGGTGCCCAATGCATGTAAATCGAAGGTCTTGGTCTTCTCGAGGGGATTCAAGGTTCAGACTCATGGCGATGGGGCCAGAAAACATGGACCAGGTCAAGGCAGTCACCTATCAAGGCTATAACCTCACTAATGGGGTTAGCATTGAATTTTGGAGAAGCAGCCTCTTTGATAAGACAAAAAAATGGTGGTTCAACTTACATTTTTGAAGCTCAAAGTATGTAAATTATCTTTATCCGTCTGAGGCGCTACTATCTGGCTAAATTTGAACCTATCATCTTGTATGGTCTTGACCTGTCTACCCACGATATAGGCCCTATGCTTAATACTATACAAGGGAAGCTAAGGAAGGAGGTGCTGGGTCTCTTCATGGCTATCCCAAACGCAGTTATAAGACACGAGTTCTGCCTGTTCTGCCTTGTTTCTCTGAAGGTCTGATATATCTGGAAACAGCTTTCAACCTTCAGGAAAGTGATTGATCCCCGAAAAATTCTCTATACGAGATTCTCCATTTAGCTATGTTTGCGGAATCTGTCCCCTCTATTCAAGAGTTCAGACTAAGGATGAAGTCTGTATTGGTCTCTATTGGGGTTACAGAGGAAGATCTTGTTTTTTCCCATGCAAGAGAATGCATACCACTATACCTTCAACGCTTTCCTTGCGCAACCATTTGCATGACGTATATGCGCTTCAGGCTTAATCAATTTCCCACCTACAAGAGGATTAAGCACTGGAAGGACATCTCACTGCTGTCTATCCGTGATTCTACTAATTATAACTGTATATTTTGTGGGGTCAAGGACTCAACCGAAACTTTGAGACATTTGTTTACAGTGTGTTCTTACTTTGATAAAAAACGGTTAATATGTTTTAAGGACACCATTGGTAACAATACAGATGTGTCTTTGAACCTCCTCTGGTGTAGATGTATGTGGAGTTCTAACATTTCTCTGATTTTAGCTTTAAATGTCTTCCTAAAGTTTGTCACAACAGAATGGGACAAGAAAAACCTAAAAATTGTGCGATACTGTGTTGTCATATGCACCTGAAATTTGAATCTTGAATTTTGAATTTGTATTTATTTTTCTACGTTTTTTTTTTAACAGTGTTATGAGAGATACATGTTTTAGTGTTTTGTAATATTTTTGTTGTCAGAACAAAACAATGATAGGTCAACTACCCCTTCCTTTAGTCCCCGAATCACACAAAGTATAATCCAAGCCAATCTGGTTCACTCTCAGCTAGGTGAAGGCCACACTTTTTTTGATGTTAAAATAACATATTCTTTAATTTCAGTGTATCTTCTGCACAACTTAAAAAAGGACAAAACATGGGTCCTCTAAACAAAACTCAAAAACAAGTAAAATCAAAACTGTGTAAACCACTTACAATCTAATTGGTGTAATTACACCATGCTATCAAAATAAATACAGAATAAGCATCAAATCAACAAAAATATTTTTCTAAAAGATAAGGACGGGGAAAGAACAGTTTACAATCCTGTTGCGAAATACGAGGCCTGCTGTTTCTTAGTTTATTTAGTACTAATCTGCAGCCTTTCACTCTCACTTTATGGCAGTCGTACAAGGTATATATAGTGTTTTACATTCAACAAAAAACACCATTTCACTTATTGGTATATGTAGAGATATGGGAAAAAACATAGTAGTGGTTTCATATTATTAAGTCGACATACGTTTCGGCCATATAAACTCATACAGGTCACCCTCACAGTGTCGTTGGTTTTGTTGGTACAGGCCGTCTTCAGGACAGAACAGCAAGATGTTTGTAAACATGTAATTAATACTTTTCCAGGCTCGATACTTCTTGTGTTATGATCTAAAAACATGTGAAAGAAAAAGATATATTTAAAAAAGAGAACTGTTTGTTCTTGTGTTTAAGTTGTGACTATGGCATATATTTGTTTGTGCCATTACGTGGACTGACCTGTATGTAACTCAAATTTCTTCGGGACATCTTAGGAACAAATCTTGATTAGACAGTTGTTGACAATGTCAGGCTCCTTAGCGGATGCTTAATTTAGAAGGTGTGTTCATTCCATACCTATGAGTACATATGCCTTAGTCAGAATTGTTCTCATTTCTTTTTGCGCAAAGTGCATTATCTTGTACTAGATGCAATGAATACTTTATACTCAAAAGGTACTTTATGCGTCTAAGGGAGACTGATTTTTTATTGTTTTTGTTGTGCAAGGTTTTCTGTAAACCGTGAATGCAACAATAAAAAATGAATTTAAAAAAAAGAAGTAGGTGCTCAATTCCAGGAGGACTTAAAACCCAACATATGGGAGACCATAGAGAAAAATAGCAACCTAAGATGATATTGGCCTCTGACCCATTTGAGCATGGACCATTTTACTGAAATGCTCAGCCCAGAGAGCAGGAAACTTTTTGGTTTTGGTGCAAGTAAAAATATTGCTAACACCATTGCTACAGTAAAGAAATAAAGAAGGGTTCCTAGAAGCAGTGCTCGTGGTTGGCATGACAACAGGAAATGCTTTGCCATGCAATCGCTGACGCACTAAGTGTACATTTATGTTGTACTACGAGGATGTAATCCAATAGTGGTTTTCCCCAATCAGGAGTCCTGTCCCATGTCACATGTCTGTGTGACTTGAGAAGGGAAGTGATCTGTTTGGAAGATGGAGACAGACAAGCTCTGTCTCCTTGCTGAACCCCACTGCTGGGCTGGCCTATAGGGAACTCTGGTGATTTCCTGGTAGGCCTCTGCATCCTGGGCCTCTTTTGAGTGGTATTTCCACATTTTTGCATGGGAAAAGGGATGGGCTTGGTGAAAATATGTAATATGGGATCACTTTGAAAATTATTTCCAATGTCTCTTTTGGTTCCCAGTCCACCCCTGCCGACACCCATGTTGCTGGTCAAGCTTTGTTCTGCGTTTTTCGTGCCATTTTTCTGTTGTCTGCAGGATGGAGCGCAGTGGTGGAAGAGGGACCTTCACATTCGCTTTTGCCAGCTGCCCTTTTCACACAGAGGATGGATGACAATACGCCTTTCATTAAAGATTTCGGTAAATTAAGCCCTGCTCGGCGCTCTGACGGTAGTGAAACCGTGGTTTCCGTTGGCAGTGCTGGGACACTAATACCGGAAGCAGCAGAGGCAAGCCACAGCCTAGGAGTCACGCTGAGCTGGAGCCTCAACCAGCAGCTGCATGTTGTTTGCAGCTGTAGCGGCAGGAGCCTGGGGCCTCCATTCAGCAACCGCCTCCCGACCATGGTAAAAGGGCTTGCATCCTGACTGCTGCAGTGGGGTTGGTTCTTCGCTGCTTTTGCATGGGGCGGTTCCCGGTCAGCTAGTCCACATAGTATTGAACCACAAACTTAAGGAAACTGGATTTACAGAGGAGTCCTTCAAACAATAAGAACGCGTAAGTAGCAGTTCAGCAAGAATGTTTTATGCTCGGGTGAGCACCCTCTACAGATCACGTGCATTATTTTGTTGCCAGTAATGCATGGTGCCGCTGCACGAATTTTACCATTATGAGCACAGCTATACTATACTAGTGTGAAGTGATCGTGGGATGGAGCCCTTGTAAACCCATTTTCGGTCATTTTTTGTCTATAATTAGTCTATGAATGTCCAATTAGGAGTTCAGTGACTTGCTCTGAAGCCTATCTTCTCTTCAGAGTTCCACTAAATTCTGATATGTGAGCCTTGTACAGCCGCGTGCCGGAAGCGTAACACGTGCTGTAACTTCGAGCGTTTTAGCATCTGCGTTTTTAACATAAAAAAATGTTTTCACGTTCGTTTTGACAGAAAATGAAATGCACGCGATTTGAAATTTTTTGGGCTATTTTTGCAATGCGATCAATTGAATAGCTAACCCATAAATATTTCACTCAACTGTTTAGATGTCTTCAGAAATAGAAAACAAAAATCACACTTCAATTTTAGGTGCTTTTGTGACATTGGCTAACCATTAAAAACTATAAAAATCACGTTTTTCTATAGCGCTTCCCATCGAACGCCACCCTCATTTAAATGCTGTATTGTAATAGGTGATATTATTGTGCTTTGAAGCTCCATTGAGGCTTGTAGCGAGGTGTAGCACATACTTTACGTCAATACAAAGTGACTACTTGAGATACAATTGGACTGAGCTCTGACGCGCATGAGCAAAGAGCAAAGTTGGCTGCCTGCCACACCGGTTATTTGCCGGCATAGTAGCTTTGTATGAATCTATGAGATGTTTCACCAAAGCCATGTAACACTTCTAGGACATGACAGACATACAAAGGTTATTGATATGATACGCCATGGTGTATATGACTACAGGGAAATTTGAAGAGATTACAAATCTGGTATATTGAACAAAGTTTCAGCATTAACTGGTTAAACAAGCAGTGGCAATGCCAACAGTTGTGGCTTGTATGTCTGCTTTATTGTTCATGTTTTATGCCCCAACAAACTATCCTCCACCCTCTACCCCTATCCACTCACCCACCTACCCCTCCACTCTCTTAACCCCACCCACCCTACCCCCAAGCTCTCTACCCCATCCTACCTCCATTCTCTCTACCCCCATCCATAGGTGCTTTTGTGACATCACACCACTCTCTGTACCCCTCCACAATCTCTACACCCACCCAACCCCCAATCCCTCTACCCTCCCTCTACCCTCACCCACCCCCATACACTCAATCTCTGTACCCCATTCTCTAACTCCAGCCACCCACCCCACCTCCTCTCTCTACCCCTACCCTCCGTACGCCCTCTCTCTACTCAACCCTACACCCTCACTCTCTTTACCCCCACCCACACCCTACCACGTTCTAGCTCTCTAGTCCCACCCAAGCTTTAACCTCTATTTCCCCCGCCCACTTTACCTTTTCTCTCTAGCACCTCTCATCCTTCCTCTCACACTCTCACGTTATTTCTTATTCTCCAACTCTCACCCTTTCTCGCTCATATTTCCTCTTGCTTTGCATCATTGGCGCCCTCTGTCAATGGCTTCATCCTTGCTCTATTCCCCTTCTCATTCTCTTGCACACCTGCCCACTCCTTATGGCATCCTCTTTTGAAACGTTTTACTCTCCTCCTTGCACCCTGGTGCCGATAAATGCAAAATGCAAAGAACAGCAGTACATGCAAAAACTATCAGCATTGCCTATGCTTGTATTTGTATTTGTATTTATTTAGTTTATATACCACTTTACTCCAAAGCGCTGCACATTTTAACAACAGCATTTTAACAACTGCTTGTTATCAAAGGGCCCCTAAACCATCTAAGAACATGCAACAGATGTTGCAAATGGAAGATTGCATGTTTTAAACCAGAGTGTGTAACTGTGGTCTTCAGCAAAACGCCAGTAGGGAGTATCTCTTTTTTGTGTGTGCATTTTACCAGAGGCAGCAGGAATGGGGCTAAATCTGCAAATAAAATCAAGCACTAGAGGGAGAGTGTTATGTCCTGGGCCCAGGGCACAGGGTCCAGGATAGCACTGCTGGGGGCACCCAGCAGGATCCCCTTTACAGATAGTAGCGGGCTGGCTCACGGTCACATGATCCAGCTCATGGGTTGGTGGGGGTGTTACCTGGTAGATTTCTGATTCTGCACTCTCTTATTCAGATATGAATGGACTGGCCTTACAAAAGGACTGGCCTAACATCTAACAGCCAAGAAAGCGGTGTTGCAGAAAAAAGCAGCTACTGTGGAATGCCGCAGGCCTCAGAAAGACGGGCATGAGCAGCCCTCCGTTCGAGAACGTACACAGTTCGGATGCTGCTGGCTCAAGTCCCAAGGTTGATAAGAGCCTGACTTGCAAAGACAATCTGAAGTTATGAAATGTACTTGATTCCCCCTCTTCGGCGAAATGACCTGTTGTTATGAATACGTACTGTTAATGGGAGGAGAATGCCTTGTACATAAGTATGAGCCAGGCCTGGGAGGGGGCAGAGTCGAATGCAGCCCTCCAGAGCATGGTATGTGTGTTAGGATTACAGCACTTTTACACCAAACCTCTGGCTTTGTTTATTATTTTTGTCCAAGTGCTGAGTGCCCAGAATGCCTGAGATGGTGTGAGGGAGCTGGATGTGTAGTAGTATTGTCAGGGGTTTTCACCCATGTTCGAGTTATTATGCTGCAACATTTGGGGCTGTGGGCTCAGAAAATCAAAGATGGCCGAAAAAGCCCACATTGCGCCAGAATCCAGGAAAACCGTGCAGTTTTTGCGCACACCAAAATGGTCGCCTGACCTACCACCCACCAGTGCGAGCGTGATGGGCCAGAAGCGCCATGAGTGAAACGTGGTGCCAAAGGAAAAACAGCAGTGCATGTTAGCTCAAAAAGCGCTGTGAAATCACCTTTGTTTCTCTGAAATGCAAGCTAAAAATGCCTATTTTAAACATTGCAAGATATTCAAAAATCTCACTGAACACCAGCAGACATTTGGCAGAATGTAGTCTGTGTGCATACAAAATCTGGAAAGATGAAGAGCCCAAAACAATGTTTATAACAAAACTGGCTGAGCTGTGGATGTCAGCAGCTGAAGTGAAATTGGACTTAAAGCCACTAAAATCAAAATGTTTAAAATAAATGAGTGACCTACTTTGAGTGTCACATAGGTTGCAACTGTTTAAATGTCATAGTTTTGAACTTAGAATCAGCGTTCTAGCTGCATGTGTAGAAATTGTAAGTTTGATTTGGATGTAGAAAACTGGTACAAAAGTGACATTTAGCTGAAGCCTGGCTTAAAGAGATTGAATTCTGCTGGCAACTACCCCCGACAGGAGTTGAAACTTGCCCAGCAACTCTTCCAGGCCTGGCTGCATTCTGCTGCCCCCACCAAAAGGAGATGACACCTCTCTGATTGAATCAGGGGAGTGGCACCTAGGACTGGAAGGAAACAGAACAATGTACTTTCCTTGGCAGGCAAATGTCATATTGGGGGGGGTCGTAAAATAGCTTCCTCTTGGGAGAAACTGGGAGGGGCAGTGCGTCTGTGAGCAAGCTGAGCTGGAGGAAGTGTACAAACCAGAAATTCCACCTTGTGCTTTGGGAAACCACACCTCTCTGGGCCAGAGCATAATTTTAAAAAGATGGATAATTCATAGTGCAGACTTGTCAAAATTATATAAATAATATCATAATTCTTGTGATTTTTCTGTGCACATTTTAAGAGGTGTTAGGACTCTGGGTATGTTCTGGGGGGGGTAGTAGTGGAAAATAAGGTATTACTACGAATGTCTGTATGTTAAAAGTCTGACACTTTATCATCTGATGCCCATATCCCTTGTGCATGTTTTTGTAAAATCTGGAAAAGTTTAGAGGTCGTTATCTGGATGAAAAGGGCAGAATTCTGTCAGAAGTGGACACAGCATCTTACAAAGACAGGTTTGGTGCTACAGAAAATATGTTAACTGGACATATAATAGAAAAATGGTACATAGATAAATGTGTATTTGGATCAAATATAGATTTGTGTGCAATTTGACAAGGGGAGGAATTTCAGCCAGCCATAAAAATAGCATCACTCTGACTCATCCTGACTCACAACTCAGTCCCCCAATCAAGGGAGAGAGGAAAACTTGGCCAATGATAAGTTGTGAGGGGCAGGCTTAGTTATGCCACTTACACACCCACTTGCAGAACACATAAAAAGAGACTGCTTGGACAGGCAAGACATTCACTTTCCACTTTCTTGCGACACATTTTGCCGGACCAGACAATATCCAGAACCAGAGACCAGACCACTCTGCAGTGCCAAGAACTTTTGCCAGAACCAGAGACCAGACCGCTGTGAAGTGCAGAGCAGAGCTGACCCAGAGAGCTGTGACTTCAGAACCACCCGCCAGGAGTCCAGTCCAAACCTGATCAGACTTTGATGGCCTATTTCAAATTTATAGTGTGAGTACTCAGCTAGAACTGTGCCAGAACTAATCACTTAGTTTAAAATAATCTGATTCAAAACATTTGAACCTGTCCAGAACTGCATCCGAGGAATCGTGTGTTCATTCTGTCATTTCAAAGCTGTAAAAGTGTCATTTTGTCATTCTGAAGTTTACTTTAATTTGAAAAACTACCTTCACAAATACGTCCGTATCTTTTGAATCGTAGGTGCTAGGAACGATATTTAACTTGCATTTGAAAGCCAAGATTCTAACCTTTCCAATAAGCCTAGAACCGACTTTCTATTCCCTATAGTAATTCCGTAATCACGCTTGACGCATTTGGAAAAATTGCCGCAAATTGTCATTTCGCTCAATTTCGTTTTCTGTCAAAATAGCCGCTTTTGCTTGAACTGCTTAAATTCGCTTTCAACCTGCTAATCCCTCATTGAGCATCGCAAGTGTGACCTGAATTAATCTTAAATAGCTATCACCTACCCTGAACCTCGTATAGGGAATTAAAACCATTTTTAGCATATTTTACTTCATTGCCACCACATTTAAAAGGATTTGCCTGCTTTAAAATCATACCTGTTTTCCTCTAAGCTCGCAAGGGGGAACTGGAACTTTATATTGCATTTTGTTTGTGTTCCTGAAACTTGTGTGCTCTTCTTCCATCTCCTTCTATTGCATAGGGGGGGAGTGAATTGTCAAAGAAAAAGTGATCATATTATCTTTTGTTGAAATCATATCAAGTTTATTTCTGTGATGCATTTTTCCCTCATTGCTTTTACTTGAAACCATAAAAGTATTTTTTGCTATCTTATCCTTCCTATACTAACTCCTCATTGATTGTAAAGAAGTGTGCTAGTGTCAGATTATCTATTGTTGATCAACATTATATTCATAAGGGTGCTATCAAATATTAATTTATTTAAAAAATGTGATATATATATATATTGTTTAATTTTTCCAATAAATCTTTTAAATTGCAAAACAAACCTACTTCTTGGCTCAGTGAGATCAGGGGGATTTATAGAGTGGGGTGTTATACAAGGGTTTATCATCCAGAGTATAACTTGTCATAAAAATATATAAATAAGGGCTTCCCTTGGGCGTCCCAGACGAGGCACTGACTTAGTGGGATTGCTGAATTGAAGTCACTTAACAAGATTGGGGGCTCGAGCCGGGGATTCTGGATTAGAACTATCACTTGTGTAGATTAATACAGTGTGCTAACTTACAGGATATATAAATTCTGTTGGAACACCACGCCGTGTTACACTGTAAAAACACCCCTCAAAGGAACGCTCTAAGGAAACGGTCTGTTTCGAAAAATAAAATACAAACTTCTGTAAATCAGGAAGGAAATCAATTTCCAGAATGACAACCTTGGTAGATATCAAGATAGCCTGGTTGCAGGCAATCGCACCCCAGATCACTGAAACAGGGTCAGATATATGGAGAGATCAGGGTCCCTTACATGTGGCCCTGAGTGAACTATATATGGCCCCTAAGGCCAAGGATGAGCACAACAAGATTTCCAGGGTAGCGGCATATTTATATTTATATTTATATTTATATATAGGAGCCATACAGGACAAATGTGCTGAAGGCCAAGATCTGGCAAATAGGCAACAGGTGGCATTAGAGAAGACCCAATCTGACCTGGTCTCTTTGAGCAGAGGCTGCAGAGGAGCCAGGAGTCAGAAAATGATAGTAGGCAGTATATCATTAAAATAAACGAGGATATGGGTATCCTGCAACAGGAAAAGTCTGACCAGGATAACAGAGTTCTGGCCTTGCAGAAGGAGTACCAAGAAGGTTTGGATGCCCTACTGCAGAGCCAGAAAAAGCTGGAGCAACAACTGGACTTCAATAGGGCATGCGCAGAGCAGGTAGTCACCCTGCAAAGCCACCTAGATAGGGAAAAGGCAGAGAGCAATAAACTGATTTTGAAAGACCTGGATGCCCAGGCAGAGTTTGATCAAGAACGCCAGAAAGCTGGTGCCTTTCAAAGGCAGAGGGACGACCTGGCGGCACAGATGCAGGCTCTTAGTCAGGAAAGGGACACCTTAAGCCAGGAAGTCTGCCAATTAAAAGAAAAAATTGAAGAAAATCACCTGGTCCTCCAGGGGCGGAGTGACCTCCGAAAAGAGCATCAGGACTTGCTAGAGCACACCAGGAGGGTAGAAGATGCTCAGGCAAGAAAGGAGCAGGCCAGTAGGGATGGGACACAGGAGGTAACCCTCCTGCAGCAAAGACTGGCCCAGTACTCCAGGACCAACCAGGAGGCACAGAGCGAAAATGAGGCTCTCTGTCAGCACAATGATAGGCTCCAGCAACAGGTAGCCATGCAGGAGAGACTGATAAAGTCTAGTAAGGCCTTAACTGAGGAACTGAAAGCGCAGGCTCTTGCATTGCAACAGTGAGCAGGGGCTGACAGAGATGAAGTTCGCTGGGAAAGGGAAACACCTGAGCATAACCTCAGGAGCCCTAGTACCAGAGGCCTTCATCTCTCCCAGTCCCTGGACTCTGCCACCCCTATGTCCCCTGGCACACATGAGCACAGGGCCACAGGGATGGCAGATTACTATCCAGCCAAAAGTATGGGGCTCATAGGCCAGTACCACCCAGGAATGGATGGGCGGGCATACGGGTATGGGCACCTAAGTACAGTGCAATTTAGTGGGGAACCCCAGGAGAGTAGGCCCACTAAGGGCATCCTGAAACCCTCTGCCCAGTTAGGTCAGTGGGGGGGTACCCATCAAATCCTGGCAGCAAGGAGGAATCTGAAGACTCCTCTGAACATCACAGGACAAAGGAGACCAGGTCCCCACATTCTGCCAGCCATTCCCAGGCTTGCAGAATCCGGGAAAACCTGGAAGATCAGACGGGCACCTCTGGGAGCAGTGCTTCTGAGTCAGAGGATGAATGGACCAGGGTTACCCGAACCAAAAAAGGCCAATAAGAAAAAACGGGCCTTGCTTAAGGACCCCTTAAAACAGATTAAGGCAATAAGGAGTGTCATCACCCCTTATCACAAGAACACCAAGTATTCTGTTTGGGAACACTTGGAGCTTTATGAGCAAATGATGGAGACTTTCCATTTGAAAGACAGCAGCAGCTGCATTCAGTGTGTAAAATGGACATTCTCCCCAGAATACTCCGGTTTCTTTGCTGGCTGGAGGACCACAATCATTCAAGATGGTCCACCTACAGGGCGGCCATCTTGAAACATTTTTCTGTTCACAGAAATCCCCAAGAGGCTCGTAAGGCAGCCTACAATTTGCAGTGTGGGGAGGATCAGGCCCCACAAGAATTTGTGCAGGAGTTAAAGCATGCTTTTGCGCAGACTACAAAAAGGGTACGCACGGACAGTAAAGAATTTGTTAATACGTTTTCCCATGCCTTACCCAAATACATAATGACCCAGCTTGTGAGAGACTTTCACGAGAAAAGATATTTAGACTGGGTCATTGAGCAAGTCACCCGCATCTATGAGGTGCAGAAACCGGTGGAAAATAAGAATCAGCCCAAAAACCCCAAAACCAACAGCACCCCTGCTGCTGCCAAGGTGGCAGAGGTAAAGGTTGCCCCCGTTTTAGATTTGGAGATGGGGGGGCCTAAAAACCTGCCTGCACCGAATAATTCACAGCCCAGAAGGCCCTTTGGCCAGTCACAGACAGGGAGTCAAGGAGGTAATCCCACAAATGGGGTCCCTTGCTCCCCTGACTATGCAAGTCCCCGCGACAAGGGAAACAGACCCATCCTGGGTTACATGTGGACTCCTCCAGCCCAAGGGGGGGGGTCCAGCCAAGCACCTGACCCAGGGAACTTCCCTCCTAACTTCCCGCAGGAGGGCAGAAATTCCACAAATCCTGGGCAGAACTTGTTCCCCAGGTATCCACCCAACTTTCAGCCCCAAAATCATCCATCCTTCTTTCCCCAATTAACTGAGCCCAGACAACCTAATCCGGGAGAGGGGAGGCCAAGGGTGGAGGGGTACCCAAATCTTCCCAACCCGGGGTACTACCAGAGAAGGGATAGCTACCCTTTCTGGGATCAGCCCAGGGGAGAAAATAGAACCCTGTATCAGCCTGAGCGGGTTTCACAGTTAGAGTGCCAGGTCCAAAATATGGCATGGGATCTGGGTCACATACTGAGGGCTCAACAGAACCCTCAGATGGGCATGCCGGCACAGAATTCCCCAAACTCTGGGCCTGGTGCTCCAGAACAATGACGGGGGGCAGCACCCCGATAACCCACCGGTTCCCAGGGAGGAGGCACAAGGGGAAGGGGGGTGTAAAGCCTTGGAGGAAGCTTCCTTCCCCACTTGTAAACAGCTCCTGGAAACCTAGGAACCGGAAACAAAATCTCCTACCCCTGAAAGTCTGCCATCCAAGGAGCAGAGAGGAGGTAGGAGAAACAAAGGACCCAAACAGACCCATTTTGTGGAGGAGGTATAGGTCTTCAAATTTGAGGGAGAGGGATCCTCAGAGGATCCTGGGAAAAGGATCTTCTCCTTCAGAGAAGGGGGAACTCCTCCAAAGGAAAAATGGGTCCCAAGGGATTCCAATCCAGACTGGGTAGATGTGGGGATTGAGCTGTCGCCGCCCATCATCCTATCCCAGACCAACAATACCGAAAAACCCTGGTTCAAACCCATCCTGGTGACGGCCTCCAAAAAGGGGGGGGCGGGTCGGAACCGGAACCAGGGGAACCTAAAACCGAATCAATAGACTGGGTAGATGTGGGGATCGAGCTGTCGCCGCCCATCATCCTATCCCAGAACCAACAATACCAAAACCCCCTAGTCCAAACCCATCCTGGTGACTGCCTCCAAAAAGGGGGGGGCGGCCCAGAACCGGAACCAGGGGAACCCAAAACCATATCCGGTTGCCAACTTTTTCAATCAGATTCCCGAGACTCTCCACAGACTTTTGCCCAAATCTCTTCTCTCTCAATGTCCAAAACCAGAAAATTAGCCCACCAGTTGTCCAAAAATGTGCATTATCTGTGCCCCCTTGAGGAGAAGGAGAGAAGATACTATGCCCCGGTACAAGTACAGGGGCAGGGTACAATTTTGGCACTGGTGGACACTGGATCCCAAGCTACCCTTCTGTCCAAAAAGGCCTTTGATGAAATAAATTCAGGAAGGGGGGGATACCAGATTCCTCTCACCTCTCTTCCTGGACAACTGCAGAACTTTGATGGGAAGGAAATTCCCGTCGAGGGGACTGCAGATTTGGACATTAAAATTGGGCGACACAAGGTGAAACACCAGGTCATAGTAGTGACTCCAGAGGGCACCCCTTGTTTACTAGGGAATGACCTCCTGAGAAGGTTGTCACCCCTAATAGATTGCATAAATAAGGTCCTCTGGACTCAGACTAGCCGACCAATAAAATTAAAACAGAGTGTCAACCATATTAGTTTAAACGGCACATGCCACATGGTTGAACAAAAATCTGACCAAGTAGAATTTCACTTCCAGAACAACCAGATTCCAGACGTGACAGTAATTGCAGTAGGACAACAGACTGGTGATAGGGGATCCTCTCTATTTTGGAAAATCAACCTTCCTTCCAGTTTAAGGTGGTATTCCACACTGGAAGGAAACACTCTGAAATTCTTTACTAATCCACAATCAGAAACTCCCACTCCTATAGTCCAGAATGAGGTGAAATCAGCTCAGAGCCTGGCTGATGTTCAGCAAATTGGAGAGCAGTTGTTCATCCCTGTTCACTTAAATGATGGGAAGGACTCTGTTCTCGCCTGAGTGTGTGTGAACAACGGTAAGAGCTTCATCAGCGAAGCCATGTTCCGCCAACTCCCAAAAGATCCAGCCATTCCTGCATTCAAACTGATAGACAAATGGGAAATGGACCTGGAAGCACCTAATTCCAAACATCTCCTGCCAAGCAGGTGTATGCTCAAAATCTCCATTGGCAACAAGAGCATAGTCCATAATTGTTGGGTTGTGCGAGACGTCACAGCCACCTTTTACTTAGGCAGTGACATTCTCAATCGCTTTCCCATTAGTTTGGACCTAATAAACTTCAAAGGTTAGTCCCGATTAGCGGATAATCCCATGGGCTTTGATGATCCAGAAAAAGCATTTAGGTCAGCTCAATTGCTACCTTATGCAGTTGAAATTCAGGTTAAAGAGGAAGTCACCATCCCAGAAAGGACCCGACAATTCTCCCTGGAAGTGAAAGTTAAAAGAGGACAAACATTGAAAAACCCTGATGCTTATATTCATCTAAATGCTTCCCTCCAACAGCAAGGGTTAGGGGTAAACCCAACACCATTAGTCCACATAGAACATGACACCATTCCAATAGAGGCGGATAACAGCGACTTAAAGAGTATTACTCTAGCCGCAGGCACCATTATTGGAATGGCGGTTGATGACCGACATTTCTACATTGATTTAGGAAATGAACTGTTAGGACCAATACCCAAGGACTGTTTTGACAGTGATAGTGATGACAATACAACACCAGACAGGATCTTTACCCGGCATGGGAGGAACTTCCTGGTGTACACTTCCTGCCCTTATGGTACGGAAGATGTGACTTGTGACTTCAGAAGGGATGAGGTGATTTTCCAGGTCCATGAGGTCTGCCTTTCCAGCCTGAAGCCACCAGTTCAAATCAGCACTCTGACCAGGGACTTCTCCACGCAGCTGGAGGAGGCCGCTGAGATAGCGAAACCAGAAGTCTTTCCAGGCTTCAGGCAGATGGTGGAAGAGAGAGTCAACCTAGCTGATGCCTGTGTGACTCTGGAACAGAAGCAAAAGTTGAAACAAGTTTTCTTGGATTTGCAAAATCTCTTTGTGGTAGACTCATATGACTGTGGTCGCACCGACATCCACACAACAATTCCCACGGACCCTAGCATGACTCCAGTGTTTGTGAAGCAATATCGCTTGCCTCTCGCATCAATGGAGTCCCTTACTGAAATAATTAAGAACCTTGAGTCCCGGGGAATAATCCGTCCAGTCCACAGCACCTTCAATAATCCGGTGCTGGGAATATTGAAGCCAAACGGCCAGTGGAGACTCTGCGCCGACCTTAGGGAGCTCAACAAACGGGTCCATACTTCCCGATGGCCCAGATTCAGGGGTCACAGGTATTCACTGCAATAGACCTGACCAATGGATACTGGACTGTGCCTGTCAGTAGGGAGGACCAATACAAGCTGGCTTTTACCTTCGGGGGCCAGCAGTACACATGGACCCGGACTCCCTTCGAATACCTCATCTCCGGAAATGTATTCAACATTTTCCTACACAAGGCCATGCCTGACCTGGGTGCGAGGGGTAACCTGGCTTATGTAGATGATGTCCTCATCAAAAATTCAACTGTGGAGGAACACATAGCGGAAATCCGTTATGTTCTGACCCAGTTGAGGGCCGCCGGAGCAAAACTTTCCTTTCAGAAAGCACAGTGGTGTAGAACCCGTGTTAATTTCTTGGGGCATGAGATTACTCCTCAGAGTCTCTGTCCCCAGGAAAGGAAAGTGTAAGCACTTCAGAAACTGAAGGATCCCACAACTGTGCGGGAACTAAGGAGCCTCCTTGGACTGACTAATTACAGCAGAAAGTTCATTGAGGGCTACGCAGAGATCACCAGACCTCTGATTCATCTCTTGAAGGGGGGCGGGGTCAAGTGGGAATGGGGTCCAGAACAATCCGAGGCAGTAAGACAGCTCAAAAGAAGCCTCTCACAAGCACCCTACCTAGCTTACCCTGTCAGAAACAAGGAGTTTTTCTGGAGACAGGGTTCTCTAATACGTGCTTGACGGCAGTATTATACCAAAAGCATGACAAGGTCAATAAAGTAATCTCCTATGCGAGCAAAACTTTATCCTCTGTGGAGGATAAATTCAATGATTGTGAGAAGGCACTCCTGGCCATGGTGTGGGCATTGAAGAATGACCGCCCGTTCAATCAGGGGGAACACATCATAGTGGAGACTCCACACCAGCCTCTGCAATATCTCCAAAGTGACCGAATCCGGGCCGGAAATGTGAGTAATTCCCAAATCACTTCCTGGATCCTGTCAATGCAAGGCTTTCCTGTGGAGGTCAGATATGGCCAAAACAAGAAGAGTCCCCTCGCGCAAGGTCTGGCTGGCTTGCATGATTGTTCCAGAGAAAACTATCTCGAGGACGAAAGTCTAAAAATCAAGGACAACATGGAGGCATACCTTAAGTCCCCACACAAAGTCTTTGAAGAAGACAAGTGTGAGGGAATGCCCACTGTATATGTGGATGGATGCTCTTACCATGTTGACAACAACAGGGAAAAGGAACTTGTGGCCGACGTAGGGAATGCATGGGTGAATGAGTCCCCAGAACCCTCCGCTGGATACAGAATTGGTCCCCGAAGTAGTCAGGTGGCAGAATTGATGGCTGTTTATCAAGCCATCCTCACTGCTGTCCAACATCGACTCCACGAACTGGTCATAATCACAGATTCAGATTCTGTACGGAACGGGTTCGTGGAGCACCTGGTTAATTGGAAAACCAGAGGCATGTTATGTGCTAATAACAAACCCTTGAAACATGGGGAGTAAATTCAAAACATTGATGATCTGGTCACCTCAAACGGGATGACCATCTACTGGAAAAAGATCAAGGGTCATTCCAAAGTAGAGGGACCAGACAAAACTGGAAATGACTTAGCTGATCAGCTGGCCAAAACCGGGCCATCCAAGGGAATCTAATAGAGATTGAGTCCCTGTTGGGGGAAATCCAGGTCACTGCTATCACTAGGTCCCAAACAAATGCTTGCAATGATCTTTAAACTGCACAATGGAGTAAGGAGACCCCAGATGCTGATTTGATTACAGCTCAGAAGGGGGATCCAATAATTGGTAAGTTTTACCAACACATTGAGGACCCTGAGAACTTTCCCCTGACGGATACCGATTACATTGGGAAAAAGGACCTTAGAGTGTTGATGAAATGTCCAAAAATGTTCCGAATCCAAGACGGTTTGTTGGTAAGGAAATCCCAAGCTGGCCATGATCAGTGGGTGGTCCCTACCTCATTCCGAAGCCTGATGTTAAGTCACACCCATGATGCGGCCACCGCCTGTCATAGGGGGTTTCACACACAACTTGAGATTTTAAGAGAGGTTGCATACTGGCCACACATGGGGCAGGACCTCGACCAATACTTGAAGGGGTGTCGTGTGTGTGCACAATTTCAGCCATACTCCCTCACACACCGTGCGCCTCTCCAAAAGAGGGGGATGACACTGCCATGGTCAGATTTGCAAATCGACTTCATAGGCCCCGTGATTCGCTCCTCTAGTGGAAACAAGTACATGTTGACGGTCACATGCTTGTTTACCAAGTGGGTGGAATGTCTCCTGGCCCCAAACTGCAAGGCAGAAACAGCAGCTGCCCTGATGATCAGCCACATCTTTTCACGTTTTGGTCTACCCCAAAGGATTGAGTCAGACAGAGGTAGCCATTTTACCAGCAAAGTAATGACTAAGATGTGGGAGATACTGGGGGTTAAAAGGAAGCTACATATTGCTTACCGGCCAGCCTCTTCTGGTGCAGTGGAGAGATACAACAGAACCATTGTGAGTATCTTAAAAAAGTTTGTGGTAGATTCTGGGCCAAGCTGGGATATCCGATTACCTCTGGTCCTAATGGCCATTAGATCTACCCCTTCATCTGCAACTAAAATGTCACCATTTGAGCTGATGACTGGACACAAGATGGTGCTTCCCCAGCATTTGCTCTACAGGACCCAAGAGCAGACATTAATAAATACCTCCACAACTCATGAGTATGTGGAGAATTTAAGGAAACACCTCCAACATGCTTTTGCCTATGCTCAGCGAGATCTAGAAAGATCAGCTGATAGCATGAAGACCCATTACGATTTGAAAACTTCCAGGAAAGTATATAATGTGGGAGACCGGGTCTATCTATTTCCAAAGGAACCAGGCCAAACAGTGAACATTTTTGCCTACCTGGAAGGGACCGTTTGAAATTGTAGACAAGATCTCCCCAGCTGCCTACAAGATCTGCATCCCCAAAGGTAGTTTGGCAGAAGGGGGAGACAAGTGGGTCCATATAAATCAGTTAAAGTGTTGCCATCCCAGGCACACTCTGCAGCAACTGGAGGAGTCCTCTGCAATACAAGAGGGGGCCGCTCCAGAGTAATTCAGTTCCCACCCTAAAATATCCCACATATAGTCTCTAAAATATTATGATTGTTGAATGAATAATTCTTGATTATATCTTGTTTTTTTTTAAATAAGAATGTAAATGTCTATTGATTTATAAAATATATATGCGGAGAAATGTCTACCAATAGGTATTGCCGCTTTGCTTTGTCATCCTAGGAGAAAGAAAACCTGGAGACTGACCACGGAAGACGACCTGGGGACCGGGAGCAAAGGTCCAAGGAGCGGGGGTACCGCCCAAATCTCCCATCAGGACCGGCGAGGAGAACCGATCGATCCACCCTGATGGAGGAAAAGATGCTGAACTTTGTCATCTGCGGAATCGGAAGAAGATGATGCGGACATCCCAGCGCGTGGATCAAAATATCCTTTGCACCCGACTCCCCCTTGACTCGAAATCAAAGCGCAATCGGGTGGGGAGGCTTGTCAGGGGTTTTGACCCACGTTCGAGTTATTATGCTACAACATTTGGGGCTGTGGGCTCAGAAAATCCAAGATGGCAGAAAAAGCCCACATTGCGCCAGAATCCAGGAAAACCGCACAGTTTTTGCGCACACCAAAATAGTCGCCTGACCTACCACCCACCAGTGCGAGTGTGATGGGCCAGAAGTGCCATGAGTGAAACGTGGTGCCAAAGGAAAAACAGCAGTGCCTGTTAGCTCAAAAAGCGCTTTGAAATCACCTTTGTTTCTCTGAAATGCAAGCTAAAAATGCCTATTTTAAACATTGCAATATATTCAAAAATCTCACTGAACACCAGCAGACATTTGGCATAATGTAGTCTGTGTGCATACAAAATCTGGAAAGATGAAGAGCCCAAAACAATGTGTATAACAAAACTGGCTGAGCTGTGGATGTCAGCAGCTGAAGTGAAATTGGACTTAAAACCACTAAAATCGAAATGTTTAAAATAAATGAGTGACCTACTTTGAGTGTTACATAGGTTGCAACTGTTTAAATGTCATAGTTTTGAACTTAGAATCAGCGTTCTAGCTGCATGTGTAGAAATTGTAAGTTTGATTTGGATGTAGAAAACTGGAACAAAAGTGACATTTAGCTGGAGCCTGGCTTAAAGAGATTGAATTCTGCCTGGCAACTACCCCCGACAGGATTTGAAACTCTTCCCAGGCCTGGCTGCATTCTGCTGCTCCCACCAAAAGGAGATGACACCTCTCTGATTGAATCAGGGGAGCGGCACCTAGGACTGGAAGGAAACAGAACAATGTACTTTCCTTGGCAGGCAAATGTTATATTGGGGGGGGTCGTAAAATAGCTTCCTCTTGGGAGAAACTGGGAGGGGCAGTGCCTCTGTGAGCAAGCTGAGCTGGAGGAAGTGGACAAACCAGAAATTCCACCATGTGCTTTGGGAAACCACACCCCTCTGGGCCAGAGCATAATTTTAAAAAGATGGATAATTCATAGTGCGGACTTATCAAAATTATATAAATAATATAATCATTCTTGTGATTTTTCTGTGCACATTTTAAAAGGTGTTAGGACTCTGTGGTATGTTCTGGGGGGGTAGTAGTGGAAAATAAGGTATTACTCCGAATGTCTGTATGTTAAAAATCTGACACTTTATCATCTGATGCCCATATTCCTTGTGCATGTTTGTGTAAAATCTGGAAAAGTTTAGAAGTCGTTATCTGAATGAAAAGGGCAGAATTCTTTCAGAAGTGGACACGACATCTTACAAAGACAAGTTTGGTGCTACAGAAAATATGTTAACTGGACATATAATATTAGAAAAATGGTACATAGATAAATGTGTATTTGGATCAAATATAGATTTGTGTGCAATTTGACAAGGGGAGGGATTTCAGCCAGCCATAAAAATAGCATCACTCTGACTCATCCTGACTCACAATTCAGTCCCCCAATCAAGGGAGAGAGGAAAACTTGGCCAATGATAAGTTGTGAGGGGCAGGCTTAGTTATGCCACGCACACACCCACTTGCAGAACACATAAAAAGAGACTGCTTGGACAGGCAAGACATTCTGCAGTGCCAAGAACTTTTACCAGAACCAGAGACCAGACCGCTGTGAAGTGCAGAGCACAGCTGACCCAGAGAGCTGTGACTTCAGAACCACCCGCCAGGAGTCCAGTCCAAACCTGATCAGACCTTGACGGCCTATTTCAAATTTATAGTGTGAGTACTCAGCTAGAACTGTGCCAGAACTAACATCTTAGTTTAAAATAATCTGATTCAAAACATTTGAACCTGTCCAGAACTGCATCCTAGGAATTGTGTGTTCATTCTGTCATTTCAAAGCTGTAAAAGTGTCATTTTGTCATTCTGAAGTTTACTTTAATTTCGAAAAACTACCTTGACAAATACGTCCGTATCTTTTGAATTGTAGGTGCTAGGAACGAGATTTAACTTGCATTTGAAAGCCAAGATTCTAACCTTTCCAATAAGCCTGGAACTGACTTTCTATTTCGTTTTCTGTCAAAATAGCCGCTTTTGCTTGAACTGCTTAAATTCGTTTTCAACCTGCTAATCCCTCATTGAGCATCGCAAGTGTGACTTGAATTAATCTTAAATAGCTATCACCTACCCTGAACCTCCTATAGGGAATTAAAAGCATTTTTACCATATTTTACTTCATTGCCACCACATTTAAAAGGATTTGCCTGCTTTAAAATCATACCTGTTTTCCTCTTAGCTCGCTGGGGGGAACTGGAACTTTCTATTGCATTTTGTTTGTGTTCCTGAAAATTGTGTGCTCTTCTTCCATCTCCTTCTATTGCATAGGGGGGAGTGAACTGTCAAAGAAAAAGTGATCATATTATCTTTTGTTGAAATCATATCAAGTTTATTTCTGTGCTGCATTTTTCCCTCATTGCTTTTCCTTGAAACCATAAAAGTATGTTTTGCTATCTTATCCTTCCTATACTAACTCCTCATTGATTGTAAAGAAGTGTGCTAGTGTCAGATTATCTATTGTTGATCAACATTATATTCATAAGGGTGCTATCAAATATTAATTTATTATAAAAGTGTGATATATATATATTGTTTAATTTTTCCAATAAATCTGTTAAATTGCAAAACAAACCTACTTCTTGGCTCAGTGAGATCAGGGGGATTCATAGAGAGGGGTGTTATACAAGGGTTTATCATCCCGAGTATAACTTGTCATAAAAATATATAAATAAGGGCTTCCCTTGGGCGTCCCAGACGAGGCACTGACTTAGTGGGATTGCTGAATTGAAGTCACTTAACAGTATCGTGGGGAGCAGGACGAACCCGTGCAACATATGGTGCCAAAACCCAGGAGCTCCTCTTCATCAAGTGCATGACAACGGGTAAGTGAAAACATGTTTTTCGCTGTACCTGTTGCATGTTTGTATTGTGAATATGTAGAATTTGGAGTCTTCAGGGACTCTAGGAATAATACAGAGATAGTGATAGTGCCTTAAAGTGCTGTAGTGTTACAGTACAGGATTGCATGGGCACCTACAGGACTGAAATAAGGGCAGAGCATTCTTAGGCACCTGTGAAACAGAGCACCTGTCTTGGAGAGGCGGTGTAGGGTCGATGCTGTAAAGGGCACAGAGTGGGAGTGAGAGGTCTGGAGCTTGAGTTAAAGTGGAATAAAACAGATTACAGAATACAGAATACAGATCACAGAATACAGTTTCAGAGGCAATATGGTAGATGCCAGTCCACTGACAAGGCAAGAGGTGGGTGGAAATCTGTCTCTGTTATATAAATCGGGGGCAAGGGCTGTGCTGGAGAGGCTTAAGAGCAGGTTGGACAATTGGCATGTGGTCCCCCAGTCGGTACAAAGGAAGAAGGAGGTGGGGGCTGACCAGGAACAGTAGTCGCAAAATGTACTGCAGGGAAGGGACAAGAGAGATAGTTCTGAATCACAAGCAAAGCACAGAGATGTCACAAAGGGGATGAAGGTAGAGGGGAGCAAGGACCCTCAGATGTTGAAGTAAAGCTAACACAAATTTATATGAGGTGCACAATATGGCGGCTGCTGCCAGACGAGAAAAGGAGGATGGTGGAAGGGAATGTGGATGTGGAGGAAAGGTTAAGATTCGCCCAGAGGTGGGCATACATTCTGAATGCAGCTGATGATGCATGGCTGAGAATGAAAAAAGCAGTGTCAGTGAAGGAGTGGGAGGAGGGAGGATACACAGAGGGGCAGGAATGTGAGGTTCCAGCACCAGTGCCTTTGGGGGTTGGGGTGGATGATGCACAACGGTGTGGGGGTGGCTCTATGTATTTCTAAAAAGGGGGAGGAAGGGGAAGTGGGGGAAGACACGGGCTGGCTGGGTACCGGAGGAGGCAACTGGGTGCAACAGAGGGTAGGGAAGACATTTTGGAAAAAAGAGAGGAAATGACTGATTTGGCAAACGGGGTCCTGAAAGAATGGGGGAGGCATATCTGGACAAACTGGCAATACATAAACAGGATTTCAGAAGGACAGGCGACTGTGGAGTGTGCACCTTAGACGAGGAAGTGAATAGATGCTAGTGAAAAGTGTATTGTGAAGCGAATACATTTCAGAGAATGTCAAATCACAACAGGACGCTTTCAGGGCATGAAAGTCAGATGGCTGTTTCAGGGCAGACAGTCAATGTGGGCCTGTCAGTGTCCAGAGAAGGACACTGACAGGCCCACATATGAAGTTGGTGGTCAGTGTTGGTGTGACTTAATAGTGTTTGGAGGGGGGAAAGAGCACAGCATGGTGAAGCACAATCAGTGGTGCTGGCTCTGTGAAGAAAGAAGATAACTGCATCTGAGCGAGAGTGGCCCGTGGCACCTGACAATGACCCACAGCCACAGCTAATGGCATCCATAGAAGAAAAGGAGTGTCATGTAATGGAGGGCCCACAGCCTGAAGTGGTGGAGATTATGTTACAGAAGAGCAAGAAGGATGATCAAAGGAAATGTGTGCGGCTCCTGGCCAGTTGGAAAGGAGAAGATGAAGAAATTATGCAGCATATCAATGCAGAGAAAGGGCAAGACAATGCATTTCAGGTCCCGACAGAGATGGCCTGATGGCCCACGGCAAAAGAAGGGTGGCAGCAGCACATGGACATTTGTGTGGCTCATTGGAAGAAAAAACAGAAAGATGAGCCAAAGAAGGAGTAGTTCAAACAGATGGATGTGAAAGACACACAGTGGAAGACTGGCTGTCATGTGTTCTCCATGGACTGCTGAGAGAGTTTTCAGCGACCAGGTATTCACCATGCAAGATGCTACTTGGGAAAAATATGACAAGCACTGACAAGTGGTTGCTGACACTGACTGCAGGTGCACCTAGGGACTGGGAGGTACTGGAGGGTTACTATATACTGGAAAGTAAAGGAGACTGACTTTGACGTTGCAAACAAACATGACAGACACATGAAGAGGGTGTTGCTGAATGTGAGAGTGACAGGGATGCTCAGAGCTAGAAATGGCGGGAAATGTAGTTATGCCTGTTTTGGGTGTTTTAGATGCACCCTAGATTATGGCTGATGTTAATAGGTGGGGGTGTTTATGCAATACAGTATAGTGAATGGCTTTAAATGAGTAAAAACATAAATAAGCTGTCCTAGTGTGATAATGTTTTTTTTATTTTCTTGCTTCCTTATTGAGTAAGAATAGTTTTATTGCAATGTGCTTATGTAGAAGTAGTGCAAGGGTTTTGGTTAGCGATTCATAGATAAAATGAGAAGATGAAAAAAAGTGGGAACATGTTATCTGGTACATTTCAGATTCTGCACTCTTCTTTTGGTTTCTTTGAGATGCATCGGATATACATGGACTGGCCTCACGAAAGGACTAGCCTAACATCTTACAGCCAAGAAAGCGATGCCGCAGAAAACAGCAGCTACTGTGGAATGCCACAGGCCTCAGAGAGATGGGCATGAACAGCCCACCATTCGAGAATGTACACAGTTGGGATGCTGCTGTCTCAAATCCCAAGGTTGATAAGAGCCTGACTTGCAAAGACAATGTTACGAAATGTACTTAATTCCTCCTCTTTGGCAAAATGACCTGTTGTTATGAATACGTACTATTAATGGGAGGAGAATAAATATGTAGCTTTTGCCTTGTACGTACTGTTAATGGGAGGAGAATACATATGTAGCTTTTGCCTTGTACATAAGTATGAGCCAGGACTGGGAGGGGGCAGAGTCGAATGCAGCCGTCCAGAGCCTCATGTGTGTGTTAGCATTACAGCGCTTTTACACCAAACTTCTGGCTTTGGTTATTATTTGTGTCCAAGTGCAGATTGCCTGGAATGCCTGTGATGGTGTGAGGGAGCTTGATGTGCACTAGTATCGTGGGGAGCAGGATGAACCCGAGTAACAGGGGCCACCCACCATACCCAGTTGCAGGGGTCACCCTGATGGGCTGTGATCACATGGACCCAGACCATGGTCTGGAGACACCCAGGGTGTCAGAGCCAGAGTTGCCCAGCAGGGGTTCTGGAGCATGACAACAGAGTTGCCCAGCAGGGGGTCTGTTACACTCCAATGGACAGGGCATCACAGACAGCGTTGCCCAGCAGAGCCACTGTCTGTGTGGAGGGTCCTGCAGCAGCAGGCCTTCCGCCTGCTACGCAGTGCCAACATTGCTCTGCAGTAATGACACACACGGCAGGCAGGGCTCCACTCTATCAACTGACGAGCCTGAACTGGCTCGTCCCTTTTATTATTTTAAGTCACATGGTCACCAACATGTGACCCTACCACGAGATCTAGCAGATACCATGCTCCCAGGATGGGTGACACACCACACTCCTCCTTTTCCATAACTAACAAATGGTAAACACCACTGGACGTTAAATCAATTTCCAGTAACAAACAACAATGCTTGGAATCCAGGTACAAATAATATTACTTTGGTAGTTTCAAAAATCATACACCTACTGAGCATTGGTACATACTGTTGGGTGACAGTCAGGGTTGGTGGATTTCTGATGACACGTTGGAAATTCCACCTTTAAAACAAACCCTTTATTAACCTGGGTGAGTGGAAGTTAAACCACTGAAGGACAGCTTCGTTGGCACCTGGCAGCATTTAAAGCATGTCCACAATAGGCGGGATCACAACTTCACATACCAACTTGGCTGGGGCCATTTTATGCATGTCCACGGTCTGCGGGCTCCCAGCCTTCATAGGGATGGCTACTGAGTCCATATGAAGCAATTGCGGGGATGCCTGAGACCAGTCCAACTCCCGGTGGCATCCATTCAGGACAGTTCAACTCTCAGATCAGGGGTCGGCAAAGCCACACCTGGGGGCACACAGGGACCAAATCGGCCTAGTCCATCGACAGTGGGGGCAAACAGTGTCAGGGGACTGGTGGCGGGATGACAGAGCCTCGCCACTTCTTTGACAGGACTTTCCTTTCTCCTCCTTTTCATCAGCTCTGATCCCAGATAACACACTCTTCTTTTTCCCCAATCAAACATAGATTAAATATCAAGAGAGGCAAAACAGATTGTAATCAGTCATCCTGAGCTAATGGTAGGACATTCCTGACAGCAGAACAAAATTCTCTATTCTCTTCATTATAGACGCACTGCAGACAGAGGAGCAGCTAGCATGCTGGAGGGAGATTGAACACTTTGCCCATAAAAGTGTGACGCTGTATTCGGAGCAGTGTGTCTTTTTATTGTAATTTTATGAAAACTCCTCTGTCAGAGTACAGCACAATTCATTGCTGTGTGCCCGGGATCGTTAGAGGGCCATATACATTTTGGTTTCTCATTGCGCTGATGTGCAGCTCTTCATTTCTGTCACTCACCACCAACAGCGGGGTATGCCGGAGGGGCATTTACAATTTGTGTTCTATTGCACTGGCATGGAGAGGTTCATCTCTCTTCACACCCAGTTGCAGGGGTCACCCTGATGGGCCATGATCACATGGACCCAGACCATGGCCTGGGGATATCCAAGGTGTCGTAGCTGGAGTTGCCCAGCAGGGGCTCCGTAGCATGATGACAGAGTTGCCCGGCAGGGCCTCCGTTATACTCCAATTGACAGGGCATCATGAACAGCATTGCCCAGCAGGGCCACTGTCTATGTGGAGGGTCCTACGCAGCACCAGAATCGCACTGCAGTAATGACACACACAGCAGGCAGGGCTCCATTACATCAACTGATAGCCGGAGCTGGCTTGTCCCTTTTATTAGTCACATGGTCACCAACATGTGATCCTAGCATGAGCTCTGTGAGGTACCATGCTCCCAGGAGGGGTGACACACCAGAGAGAGGATCCCAGGCAGCACTGTTTCTTCTCCGGGGGATATCCTTGCAGTACACTATTCAGTAGCACATTTTATCAGAGAGTCAAGGTTTGCACAGCAAGAAGTACAAATTTAGGAAAACATGGAAAAACACGAGCAGTTGATCCATGACTAGGGTTATTTCAAAAAGCGCATTTTAAGAAAATTATTTTACTATGGTAGGTACTTTTGCTAATAAAAACAAGCTTTGACAATGCCACAATTTGGGCTTTTGTGTAGGCATGGCAAAGGCACTTGCCAGACACAGCTGTAGTGGTATTAACTGCCATTGATGGTAGCAGCCGCAAAATAGTGCGAGTACCTGGACATCTAATAGCAGTGCCTGGCGGACAGGAAGCAGAATTCCTACAAAAGAAAATAACAATCTACAAGCCAACGAGAGTCCTCAGATCAAGCAATGAAATGTGCCTGGAACCAAAGCCATACACCAGGAAAAAACTAGGGGGCTCCTCCTCCCACCTAGCTGCAAAAACCTGGAACAACCTCCCAAAAGAAATAAGAAACACCAAAGACCACCTAAAATTTAGAAAACTTCTAAAAACCTGGCTCTTCAACACCTCAGAACCAAACTGAAACGACTGAAACAATCAAACTGGAAACAAAAAGAACAGGCTGACAGAATATACGATGGCACAGACAACACCTAGGACCGACTAAGGGAAACTCCTACAAGAACAAGAAAGACGATGCTAAGTGGAGCAGAACGCAAGCGACAACCCCATGAGGACAGAACAATAACAAACAACTCAGAAAGTGTGCAGGGTACGGGCATAGGTCACTAGTAAACTGATCCGAAAGTACTAGGTTGCAGCAACAACAAACTGGGGTAAAAGGGGTGGCCAAGCACAAAGATGGGAACACAAAGAGTAGCTGACTTAGCATAATGACAGAGATGAGACAGCCTTATCATGCTGAAACCTAATCACTGAAAGGAAGACAACCTTCGCTAAATCACGAAGGAGACAGTATAGGAGTCTGCATTTCTCCTAACAACAAGGCTACTAATGAACCCCAAAAACCACAAAAAACCTCACCACTCCCCACACACCTCTCACACTCTGACCAAAAAACAACCACACCTCTTAAAATCGCAGCAACCTGCAAGCACTTCACAACACCGCAACAACACACACACCACACAGACCCACACACAACAGCACACAATGGACTAGGAACCGAATACCTCACCAATATGCTCGGCGAAGGGTGTTGACCGAATTAAAGCTGCCAACAGTACTTCTCAGCTCCCTTGCTCTTCTCCAAACATTGTCCTAGTAACATGCCTAACCTACCCCCCTATGTTTCAGATCCGCCAGAGTGCGAGGAGACCACTCTGGTGGTGATAGTGCACGGTACAAATATCCTTTAGTATTAACATTAACATTAACATAATTGTACAGAAGCCAAAACTGTTGGTTGGCTTTACCAATACTTGTTTTTACCAGGACTTCAGTGAAGGACTCAGAGAGTGCTTACAAATCGAGGTGCTGTAGTGTGTTATTAACTCGAATTAGGTCAATAACTATCAGAAGAAAGCTTTGAAAAAACCCTGGCAGGCATTTCCAGTGCAAAGTTTGATGGTAAGGCTTGGTTAACACCTACAATCTGTTACAAGTATGCATCCGTCCTCATACGCCATTTCTCCCTATCTGTACTATAATGCAATAGTTTCGGCTTATAGGTGTCACATGGACACATAATAGCCAAAACTAAAAGAGGGAGAAATCCTAAACCAAATTTGGTTTAAAGTAAACTAATGCCTAGCGAGATTCATAGGCTTATATGAGATAAGCACATTGCAAATTGTATAACTGATTAATATAGGTATGGGTCATTATTACTAATTAATGGCTGATTTGTTTTGCTATTAAGCCTGAGGCACAGCTTTGTGAAGTTAATGCTAACTGTTCTAAATGATTGATTTTCTGAACATTATTGTGTTCTCAAATCATAATCAATGGTGTATAGCTGCAGTTTATAGTCTTGTAAATTGGAAGTCATAGTTCAGCTGAGCAACAGTGCTGCAAAATTGATTGTTCTTTGGCAATCAATGGGCAATTTCTTCCACCGGTAAGCGAGTGCCATAGTGTATTTTAATAGGTTCATAATTCCACACAAGCAGAGGGTGTTGACAATTTGATAACCGTAGAACTGTAAACATTGTACATTATTCATTTAATTACTTTTCTATTCTACTTAAAAAGCTGTATGACACTTGCTTTTTATTTTCATTTTCAAGATGTCAAAATGATATAACATTGCATGTGGTTTTCAGCAACAATAGGCCGGGCAGTCTAAGAAATATTTAGACTGCATTTGCACCACATTTATTTCTTCAAAAATATCTTCAGCTGAGGTACAAGTTAATTTACCCCCATTGGTACCAATTGTGGGCCTTCCTTTCCGCAACAATCAGGGATAATGGTATGTCAGCTAAAGGGTGCCAAGAATTTTCTCCAGTAATGGCAGTGGCCAAAACAGGGTTTAAGGTATATTGGAAACACATGCCAAAGTGTTTGCCCACTCCAACAGAAAACTAAGGGGGCACTTGAACAAGATCAAAATGAGAGAAGGAGGCTTTATGTGTTAAACAGAAAGTCAGACCAGTTGGGTGAGTGACTAGTAGGTGAATCATTATGACTGTGATAGTCTGTGTTTGAATGTTCTGGGTGTGTGCCTTTGTGGAGGATGCAGTGTGAGTGGACGTGAGAGACGGTGTATGAGTGAGTGTGACTGGTCAGTGAATGAGTATGAATTTTACAGTGTGTTTTTGAATGTTATGGGTGGGTGGATGTGTGCCTGTGTGGAACTGCAATGTGAGTGGATTCTAGAGAAGGCTTATGGTGAGTGAATTGTGGGTGAATGAGTATGAATGTGATGGTGTGTTTGAATGTTCTGGATGGGTACGTGCCTGTGTGGAGAATGCAGTGTGAGTGGATGCGCGGGAAGGTGTATGGGTCAGTGAGTGGTTGGTGAATGAGTAAGAATGTGTAACGCTCACCTGGTATCCACGGGGACGTCACTCAGCCTGTTCTGACCTCTTACGACCTCGAACCCTTCCCTGGAGGTTATTCGACTCTAGACTAGGCCTGAAACACAGGATTGGTAGAGTTTAACTCCCTATTGTCTCTGTGTGCTTGAACCCCTTCTTCCCCGGGGTCCAACCCTTCCCTTTGATCCACAGCTCACCTTGTTTTCTTGGATAGTGTGCTCTACGTCCTGTTTTCAGCGCAGGGGCGTGTTGATTGATGCAGGCTTGTTGCTGCCTAGTTACTTCACTTGCAAGAGTCCGACAGGTAAGTATAATGAGTATTTTGAACAGTTCTCTAACTTCGTTCCTTTCCTTCCTTAGATGATGGCCGGAGTCCGAGGATGGCGGCGTGCTGCTGAGATGAGTAGCGCTGAAGGTGAGTGAGAGCGCGATGAGCGATGCATCCCTTTCGTATTTGCATTGAACTGAGTTCTTTTTCTGTTTTATTTTAGGTGCCACAACGTTTTCAGCGTGGTTGCCGGTTATGAAGGACAAATGCGGTGGGTAAGCGTGGTATGCAGCGCCTCTAGATGTTTCCACGCTAACCTGGAGTGTCTTTTCCCTCTTGCAGATGGATGAGAAGTTCCGGAGTTCCCCCAGAGCGGCTGGGATTCAGGTAAGCGTTTGAAGCTCGTACAGTATTTAAAAATAAGCGAAGATTTGCAGAATGCTTACTAATGCCTTTTCTCTATTCTTTTCCCTTTTCCTTAGGAAGCGGCGTGCCGGGATGGGAATGACACCACCGAAGATGCCCACAGAACAGAAGGAGCGATTAATGATGGGCATAACCCTCGCAAGGTAAGGCTGTTGCTAACGGTGTTCTTGTTCTTGCAGGAGCTGAGCGCAGAAGAAAGATGCAGACCTACTGGAGACCGATCCGAACACGGTGAGTGTCACGCTGCAGGTGCAGAAAACGCAAAGCATGTTTCTCAGCCTGGGTGTGGCTTAAATAGTCTCTGGGTATCCCAGGTGTCTCTGGACTGAACCACACCCAAAAGACTAGACCGCACATGCAGTTCTGGGAACCGAAATATGTGGGGGAATCCATCTTGTCCCCATCAATGCACTAAAAGTCCAATCCCCAATGTTATCCTATGGGAGTGAGTGAGTCTGGTGCCACAAGCGCCAAGTCTGACTCCAAGTGGGTCTTTGGAGGGATGGAGAGGCCCTTGAGGGCCATGTAGATGGTCGTGGCCTGGCTCCAGCCTGACATCTTGGAGGGCTGGGGACATGAGGGGCAGGAATCATGACAGAATGTGATAGTGTGTGTTTGCAAGTTCTGGGTGGGTGGGTGTGTTCCTGTGTGGGAATGCAGTACGAGTGGATGTGAGAGGTATATGAGTGAGTGAATGGTGGGTGAGTGAGTAGGAATGTGAGTCTGTGTGTTTGGATGTGAAGGTTCTGGGTGGGTGGGTGCCAGTGTTAGTATGGGTGGGTGAATGGGTACGAATGTGATTGTGTGTGTGAATGTTCTAGGTGGGTGGGTGCATGCATGCGTGGTGAATGCAGTGTGAATGAATGTGAGAGCAGATGTATGGGTGAGTAACCGGTGGTTGATAGGGGATATGTGTGTGTGTCTGTATGTGTGTGTGTAAGGGTCTGGGAGCCTGGGGATCAATAGAGCATATTTGACACATCATTTGTTGACTTTGGATGTTTTACTGGTATTTTCAGGACAACACCAAGTTCATGTGTTTCATTGCCTGTTTAGACTGGCATTTTGGTGCAGCCAGTCTAGCCATTGCTTACTGTGGCAGGACATTTACACGGCATCTTTGATAAAGCAAGCATGCTGAGTAGTAGTACCTCACTTGACTGACATTTCTGTGTAGCAGCCTATCTATCTCTTACTCTAGCATGACATTTTATTAATTGAGCATCTATGATGAAGCAAACATGATAAGTGTTCTTATGGGTCTACACTGACTTACATTGGAACCAGTTTGGACATGTTTTCTTATTGTGACATGTCACTTTTAATGGTCAAACCAACAGGAGTATGTTCATACATAGGAGTACCAGCATATACTGTCAGAGCCAGCTTTGTGCCTAGTGCCAGTAATTATACTATAAAAAAACATCTCGAAGCAAACATGAGTATGTTCTTATGTGGGAATGCTAGCATATGTTGGTGGAGCCAGCGTGGAAATGTATGGGCACAGCCAGCATGAAAATGTTTTTTATACCGGCAAATATTGCAGGGACCGGCATGATAATGCATTGGGAAATATGCCTGTGCACTTTTGGTGACTTACAGCTATTATATTTTTTTTCATGAGTTACCCTACGCCCTACGAAACCGATTGCAACATGTCTGGCATTTTACCCAATTTTTCACAGAAAGTGTGCTGTGTAATGCACCATTGAAACCCATTATTCAAAATATGTTCTATGGGTAGGGGGGAGATGTAGAGACCGGATGGGGCTCTGCACTTCTGCTCTCTATATGGTAGAGGGGAGGCACAGAGACCCCTGCCAAGATTCTCTATTATTGGTAGTTGTGGTCGAGCAATGAAGGCCTAGCTTCTCAGGAGTTGATGTAAGCTTATTCTTAAGTACAGTGTAGTCCCCAAGCACCCACGAAGGAATGTCCGCACACTGTATCGGTTAAAACACAGTCTTTACATAATTAATATTCAATGTCATATACACAATCACAATAACTCACTTTGTACTCCGAAAATCAACAATGGTAAATATGTACAATTCTAAAGTGGTACCACTAACGTTACTAGATCTTATTAAAGTGCATACGGGCAGAATGACAAACAGATCAAAACAAAGAGGAAACCAGCAGTAGAGAGAGGAAGGAAAGCAAGATGGTTGAGCGATAGGCAGAATACTGGTAACTGCCGTTAAACACAGCTCTGTGTGGAGATCCCCCCACCTGGGCAACCTGTAGAAGAACGATACAAGCCCAGTCCATATATTGTTCACACTAGACTTTCCAATAGTTCTGCAACGCCAATGTGCCTGGCGTTGTAGCGTTCCTCGTCGGGGGAATCGACAATCCTTCTTGAGTGTCCTCCCTTTCAGGCAGGAGTCACGGGTCGTCGAACGTCTGACGGAGAACAGGTCGAGCTATGATGTGGAAGTGGCTGCATCGTTCCTGGCGGTGCTTGTTGATGGGGAAGCGCAAACGTCCTGCAAGGAAGAGGCATGCGGGGCACCTCAGTGTCGATAGTTCTGGACCGCAAAGAGTTGAAGAACTGTGGCCCAGCAAGGGCGTCGAGTCGTCGGCATCTCTGTCGTCTTTGGGTGGGGGGAAACCCACCGGTGGATGCTCCTTGGTGCGTCGACGGTCAGGCCTTCTCCATCAGGATGTGGCAGCGACGATGCGGACGAGAGCGTCCTTGGATCAATGAAGTTCTTAGGCAACGGGAGCAAGCGGCTCCATTCGGCGACGGTGGTCGGCAACAGTGGCGGACAACAGTCCGGGCACTTCTCCTTGGAGTTCCGCAGCAGTCCCCGTATCGGGTCGGCAGCCTGTCGAAGGTCTGTCTACCAGGGAGCTTAGGCAAAGACCAGTTGTGCATGATGGTCCCTCATAGCTCGGGAAGAGGGCGCCTTACCAAGTCCTCTCTGGGTCAGTTCTTGAAGCACAGCCGCTTTCAGATTGCGAAGGAGAGCAACAGCAATTCTTCTCGTCCAGCAGGGCTTCAGGATCAAGCTTCAGTTACTCCAGTTACTCGTTGTAGTGGACTTCAGCTTCTGAACATGATTCCTAGCAGTGAGAGGTCCCCAGATATACTGTTGATCTCCCATTCATTCCACTGGGTCGCACTCAAGCATCCAATCACGACTATGGGCATTCATGCAGGCAGGCAGCCAATCAGGCACACAAGGTATTCAGGCCATTCACTTCTCTCCAGACACTCACAACAAGTTACGTGTAATAGGACAAATACCGAGCCATTCAACACTCCAAGCTGCATTTATACCGGTTTCGGGCAGGGCTGTCTGAACCATTGTGTCAAGCACCAGATACTATACAGCCACAACATAGAATGTATATTCATCACACACTCCATTCACCCAGGACCCACCCACAGGCGTACCCACAACATACGGTCGTTGAGAAAGCTCCAGCCAGTCTGGTCGGCACTTCCCCACACTACCATATACGGAATTTCCACCCAATAGCCAGTCAGAGGGAAGGGACAGAGGCAGGGATTCCCGGGACTTCGGGAAGATCAAGGTAACAGGTGATGGAAGTCAAGAGGCCATGGGGGCCATTTTGTCTCCATCAGGAATCTACCGATTCCAATGACAGGGCTTGGGTATCCCAAAATGGAGGACGCTCAGGGCACCAGTAATTTCAGCATGGAGCTGCTACCAGCCCGTGCCCTGCTCTGTGGGTCACACACAGATGCCCAAAAACATACACTAGGGGCACATGGTTGTACCCCTACCCATGAGTGCCATAAGCGTATCCCATGGGTCTGTTCACGAAACCAAAAGAGAGAGAGCTGCACCGCCAGGAGTCCCACATGAACTCCTGCGCGGAAAACATGACAGAACACCTAATAAAAAGCAGTAAAGGACAAGGATACGGAGGCCGTGTCCCTCCGATGCATTTCCAGCATCACAGTAGAATCCCCCCAAACTCCCCCAAACCCTCCCAACCCAGTTTTCGTTAGTTCAGGCTTCCTCGTTACGCTCGGTCAGAATCCCGTATGTGTGGCAAATATTTACACCTTCCAATAAAACAACTAGTGGTGGCTGGTATATTTGCATGTCCCTGAAGCACCATAATCATCATGACCATTAAAGTTAAGGGGTGTGGTGTGCTCTGTGGTTTGTTAAAGAGCTTGGGGAGGATCCCCTCAGCATAGCTCGCAGGGGGGCCCAAAATGTAGTGCTACGCCACTGACCAGTTCCCATGACAGCAAGAGAATAGCTACAAACTCTGAGAGAGAACTGTGAGGGGTCAGCTGTGTGAGGCAGACAACTGTTTGATGATTGTTCAAAATATGCCATTTTATTAAGGTACAAATAATGCTTAAAAAATAATAATATTAAATGCCTTACTATCCCAGGAATTTCCTTGCCTAACAAAGCTAAGGGAAAACACTATAACAAAGGATGTCTGACCCTCACACTTAAACATCAACTACAAGGAAAAACAAGGAAAAATATGGCAAGTCAATCAACATAAACAAAGATATTTACAGTTTCTTGATAAACTTTTTAGTAACTTGGGCGAACCCACCTTCCCCAGGATTCAAGGTTAATTCAACTTGACTGTTCATCTATTTATTCATCTATATTATATTGGTATAGCACCACTAACCCGAAGGCCTCAGGGCACTCACAGAGACAGACCATCAAAAGCAACAGGAGACAGATACACATAATAAAAGAAGCCAAAGCACATTAGCCAATTTCTTTGTCAAAAAGGAAGGTCTTCAAGTGTTTTTTTAGGGTAGTAGAAGCACTCTCCATAAGTACTGAGGGAAGTGTGTTTGTTCCAAAGGGTTGGGTTGGGACCCAAAATGAAAACTTGCTGAACTATTTTTCTTAAGGTTAACTCGTGGTTGGCTAAGTCTAGTGGTGTTGTTAGAGCGTAGAGCACATCTAAAAGGGGTCCTACTTATTCTTGTAGTCGGATATGGTGGCGCCTCCTCAGGGAGGCATTTAAAGACCATAACTAGGACCTTAAACTGAATCCTTTGTTGGACCAGAAGCCAGTGCAATCTCCTCTGGGCGGGCAAGAGGTTTTAGCCCACAGACCGCACGTACAGCTCTATTCTGAGTTACCTGCCATTTTTTAATGTTAGTCTGGGAGGTCCCTACCAACAGACTATTACAATAGTACAATTTTGTATTTATGATTGCAGCAGCAATCATTGCTCGGTTTGCCTCAGACCAGAAGGTGCAAATCTGCCACAATAAATGGACATAATAAGAGTAGGATGATTTGAGATGGCTGACCTGCTTATTAAATGATAGCTAGGAGTCAAACAATGCCTAATGTCCTAAAGTTGGAGACTAGGATTACATGATCTACAATAGTGAAGCTCTTGTAACTAGGGTCCAGTTTTTTCAGTTTTTGTTGAGTGCCTAAGGTAAGTAGCTCTATTTTAGAGTTGTTCAGAGCCAAGGAATTCAAAGCCATCCATGATTGTATGGTTGAAAAGATCTTATTAATTTTCTCATAGTCATCAACATAGGAACCAGATAGCTTCAGCTCAATCTGGGTGTCGTCCACATAGTTTGCGAACTGCACCCCCAGAGCAGTCAGAAGATCACGAAGGTGTCTCAGTAAATGTTATAGAGCAAAGGTGGCAAACAGGATCCCTGAAGGACTCCACATAAAATGATGGTCCTACAAGATTGAGCACTGCCTTTAACCACGTTCATGGTTCTGGGACCAAGAAATGATTGAAACCAGGAGTTGTGAGGGGAGGTGCATTTGCCAACCTTGGTCAGTCTGTCTGCCACAAGGCAATGATCCACTTAATCAAAAGCGGTAGAAAGATTTAAAAGCAGAAGTAATGCTGGGTTTCCATCCTCGATAATATCGACAATATTAGAATTCAGGTCCAACAGGGTAGTCTCTGCCCCGTGATTAGGATGGAAGCCAGACTGCTCTACTGCCAGAATGTGCTGGTGCTCTACAAATATGTTATATTGATGGTACGCAATTTTACCCAGGATTTGTAGTACAAATGGAACATTTGTAATGGGCCTATAGTTGCCCACCTCTGTTGGATCCAAATTCTCTTTTTTCAGTAGTGGTGTGACTCATGCCTCCTTAATATTATCTGTGATGAAAGCTTCCTGAAAGGACCGATTAACAAACCTGGTAACCCGGGGTGCTAGGGTCGAGATAAAGTCCTTAAAAAAAGAGGCTGGAAAGATGTATCCCTTACATGAAGTTGGTTTTAGTTTACACACCACAAAACGTCTTCCGATACTTCTGTGAAAGTAAACAACATCGTCTCTGAATCAAATCCAATATCAAAAGGGGGTATTATATCTGCAGCATTATTCAATGATTTTATTTGATATAATCTGTTTTTCTGGTGTTTTAATGTTTTTTCAGAGAAGCCGTCATGAATGCGCTGACACCAATCATTGTGAATAGTCATAGGAGAGCAGCGATGCTCCCCTTTAGCTCCTGTAAAATAGAGAACAATTCTTTAGATCTTGATTTAGCCGATAAAATTCAGGCATCAAGAAAGTTTTGATGGCCTGTTTGTATGCAAAAAGGTTGAGGTCTGTGGAACGTTTGCGCCAGATATGTTCCAATTTTCATTTGGCCATTCTGGCCTCCATAACCTCAGAAGTAAACCATGTATTAGAGCCACCCAACTTCTTCTTTATGTGTGGGCTTTAGAGGTGCAAGTGTATCAAAGGAATGGTTTGAAGCCTGTCTAAAGAGGAATATACATTCTTTCGAGAGGAATGTTTTCTTCAAGAGAGGGGAGAAGGGGACTAACCAGTGCCTTAAAGGCCTCATGAGTCACATTCCAACAATTCATATTAAGGCCAGGCGATTTAGTAGGCTGGTGTTTTCAATTAGAGAAGCAGGTAAAATGTATCTCAAAGGATAGAGAATGGTGGTCAGACCTCATACATTAATCTACAGATATAGGAGATAACTTTTGGTTCTTAGATAGGACCCAGTCCAACATGTTACCACCTATATGAGTAGGCAGGTCAACATGCTGGATAAAATACAGGGCTTTAAATGTCTCCAGTAGGGATATAGCTTCTAAATCTGAGGGATCATTAGCCAGAGGTTAAAGTCACCTAAAATCAAGAATGCAGATTTCTGTTTAGAAATACTGCCAAAAAAAGGAAGTAATTTATCCTCGAACCTAGGTGTTATCATTGGTGGTCTATATAATAATAATAGACTCAAGGTCTTGACAGGATCCATGTTAAGTTTCAATAGTAGAGCCTCACAATGATCAAAGAGCGGAACATCTGATATATAAAACTTAAGGTCTTGCCTAAAGATTAGGGCTACACCCCCACCCCTGCTGTTTACACTGTCAAAGTGTAGAGACAAGAAGCCATCTGGAGCCTACAATTGTAGGGAGTGTTGAGCAGCCTCATGAAGCCATGCCTCAGTAATGGCTAAAATGTCCACTTTGGCTTGTATGATAACATCAGCTACTTCTACTGCATTTTCACTAATGAGCGAGTATTTAGCAGAGCACATTTAAGTGAATATGAGGGGGCTGGTGCCGCATTAGTGTCATCAATAAGATACATTATGTTATTAGCGGATACCTGTGTGGTAGCAAGAGTTTCAGGAGTTCAGACCGATAAATAAGGGTAATGTATGCATGTTAAATTCATTAACTACAGGCATACAGTTGGGCACCTTGCACTCAACCTGGCTAAAATCATTGTAAAAATCTACTGATTTATCATTTAGTCTAGCCCTGCGGTTCCTCTGTATGGCAGAGATTAGTTCACAATGTGACATCATTTAAAGCTAGCAATAGGAGGCCTAAGAACCCAGTAAGCAGGTAGAGCAAGTCAGACAAGACGCCTAAAGCCACTCACCTTGTTACGAACCGGCACAAACCGGATTTGAAGCTCCAGTGCTGACGCACCTGACAATGTCTGAAAAGCCTGGAGGAACTACAAAAGGGCTGGGAAGTGTAGGTCCCTCCTGCACATAGGTCGTAGGTGCCAAACAGTGTCCAAGGGCAATACATTGTGCCTTGCAAACTCCCTTCTGTTCCTTATCAAAGAAAATAAGGAAATCCACACAGGTAGCAACATCTTAATTCAGTTCTTGAAGTTCCAATGGTGAGATAACGTTTTGTTTACCGAAGCTCCAACAACAACAGAGTCTTCTTCTTGGTGATCTAAAGACTTTCCGCTTTCTTCGGAATAGCATCAGTGTTATTCCCAGCCATAATGCTTTTTCACCATTTTCAGTTATCCAAGAAGATATTATACGGTTCAAAATAAATACAATCTCTAGAATGTTAGTTAAACACAAGTCTTGGTTAACAGTACTTATTCTTCTATTCAACTTACGCTTCACAATAGGTATATTCGTCAGGATGACTGCTCAGTACTACTACTTCTACTTCAACAAATTTGCTTCTACTAGAGATTACCATGAGGACATTCTCCTTTGCATCATGGCATTCCTCTTCATTTATACCACTGAAGTATTGCATCCACTGACAATCAGATATGCCCCCACTGCTTCAGTTATTTGTGACTCAAGACAGATTCTGACAAGATTCACTTCAAGGTACTTCAACACCTTCAAATTGGCAAGGCAATCTTCCTCTGAATATCTCTCTTCAAAAGGGGCAGCCACTTTGCCTCTCTTGTCTGGCTGCCACAATAACAACCCAAGTTTGCCTTTATGACCCACTTCTCTCTTTCTCTCACAGTCTTTGGCAATATAGGTTGTGTCAACGTCAAATAATCTTTACAAGCAGCAAGTTCTCCTTCCCCAACATTGCCTTCACCTCTCTGCAAAAGTAATTACACAGAAGAATTGGCGCCACTCTCTTGGCTTCAGGTAATGCTGGCACAATGGTATTTTAGGCAAGGTTGAACTTCTATTGGGCTCACAGTCTTGGTTGGATTGCTTTCTGGCTTTTAGAAAAGATGCGGGTTGTTTGATCAAATTCAATAGATTTGCTGCGGAATTGACCATTGTCGATTTTGCCGCAAATCTATTTGACCTTCAGTCAACCAACCCAAATCCCTGTCCTGCCAGCAGCCCTATGCCAAACCCCCCTCCGCTACTTACCTTTTTTTGCCAGCTGCTGGCCGCCGGCGCTTCTGCTATATCCCTGCGGCACCAGTTCTGTCCCTCCAAAGTGGGTCGGAGCTGATGACGCAGGGTCCCTTTTTCTTTTTTTTCCTCATGTTCAGTATAAAGGGTTTCAATTTCAATTGGATTTCAATTTTTCTGTAGTGACCGAATTTGGCCAAATTGTCCATACGCACACATTTTTTTGGTCAACTTGGGTGTTTCCACCCCCGAAGCCCATAATACCGAACAGGGGGAGCGAGGGATACCTTTGCAACCCCTGCTCCTCATGTTCGGTGTAATGGGTTTTGATTTTTTGTGTAGTAGCAGAATTCAGCCAAATTGTCTGTACGGACAAATTCTTTTGGCCAACTTGGGTGTTCCTTTTAGAAAGGCTGCTTTTAGTCTTAATAGGGGAAGACTCTTGGCTCGGGCTATGCTTGCTCTCTCTTCAACTACAGATACATTATTTAACCACTTAACTCCTTTTATGAGTTATGATTGTTCACGTGAATAAAGAGGGAGAGTTCAGTCTTCCTTTGAAAAACAAATTTAGGCCCATACGACCACTTCTTAATACGTTTTACAAAGGTTATATGTTCAACAATGTCTTTCCCAATGTTTATTCTGCATAATGAGAGACATGCGACCACTTCTTCATAAAGTTTGTAGGATTTAAGGGTTTAACAGTTGCCTTCACAGCATTTGCTCTTCACGCATGCAAATGGAATGAGAATTACCCAATCACACAAGTGCTACTTTCCCATTGTCCCTTTTTTAATGACTTCAACAAATAACTTCAGCTTGTTTCTGCTTATGCACAAGTGAATATTTTAACTGGATTAATTTGCCGGCAATGCTTGCGCAAGGAATCAGAACTTCATGTTTGACTCACCGTCGCTTGTGATCTTTGTTCTGTGGATTGCCCTATTTCCACAATTCAGCTACAACTTCTTCTGCTTCTGGCTTCACAGGGACCTGCACCCTTCCTTGCTGAAGGTGACTCCGGTCTGGCCACTCGATTAAGTAGCCCCTCACACTCCTGAGACCAACGGCTTGACAACAGCTCTTCACCTCGTTCTCCGAAACGTTTTTTGCGCGTCAACCATTGCAAAGAGGCTCACATGGGGAAAGGAAGCCCTCCTGCATGCCTACTGCTGCAAAGCCTCTGCACTTCAGAGTTTGGGGAAACAGGACCCACTCAAAACAATCAGGTGAAATCTGCTGCATCCACCTTCTGGCATCCCTTTGGTTTTCCAACTTCTGTCTGGATTGCCAACACTGTGTCTTCTGCTATCTACCTCTGCTACTACAGCACACACTTAAGCCACAGTTCCAGCTCCTTCCTACTGCTTGCACCTGAGGGCGCCTTTTCTGCCTCCTAGGTTCATTCAGGTGTGGGCTATTAGGCTTTGTTGCTTGACTACTGCTACAGCATGCCTCTGCAGCACTCGTCCTCATCCCAGTACTCCTGGGATTATGGGATTTATAGACCCCAACAACAAAGTTAGTTATTTTAAGTGACTGTATGATTTTAAGGGTAGATTTACTTCCCTCTAAATCATTTAGAGAGGATCCATTAGAATGTGTTGATACAAGGGAAGACAATTGACTTAAGGCAATATTTCTAGATTTATTTCCATTATGCCTTTGGGAGTAATGAAGATGTTTATCCTGAACTACCTTAAAGGATTTTTCTGTGGGTAAGGTGTTCTCAGATTGTATGGCACTTGAACCCAAAACCATAGCTCTTATATGGGGGTCAGGGACATTATAATGAAAATAGGCCATTACCTGTTTTGCTGACCTTGAAAAGTTTTCCCTTTCAAAGGACAAATACTGTGTCTCATCCCATGGCATGACCCTACCACCCTGGGCCTTGTCTCCTCCCAGGTGGTTTTCCTGTAGTACACCAACCCCAAGGTCAGAACCTGGAAGCTTCTACCTCTCTCTGGCCACCTGCAAGGAGACTTTAGGCAGGGTTTCAGTGAGGGATCAGTAGGATTCTTCACAGAACCATGAAGGAATTACAGAAACAGTTGAAGCCTTCAAATGGCTAATCCCCATAGTGGTAGGAAGAAGGAATGCACATCAACTTCTGAACATTGAACCACAAAGTAGTAAGCAACAACTTTGCTTTACACAACATCACAGAGATAATGCTGTCAATGCGATAAAGTAGACATCACCAATTAAAGTTACCCTCTAAATCAAATCTTTTGACAGCCTAATGACAATCTTCAGCACACAGAGAGGTAAAGAGACTGTTCTTATTTCAAATCTCATTTAGATCGTAGACATGTTTCGGCCAATGGATACATTACACTCTATCTCTAGTGTATTTTCCTTCTAGTTATGCAGGCCTTCTTCAGGACAACAACATTTTTTCAAGATAATGGTTTACTCCTGTATACCCCTTTGATTGCTGGTCAGACACAGTATTTTTTAAATTTACTGTCAGCATGAAGGTCAGAGTTCTTCACGTAATTGGGGCAGAGAAAATTGATTTCTTCTAGGACAATGTCTGGTCCGGGTTGCAGATCAATGTTCGGGCGCTTGTCTCCCCAGAGAACAAAGTATAAAAGTATTCTCCTTATTTCCTTTTGGTATCTTGGTAAAATGCTTCCACTGTGTTCCCTGAAGTCTTGTATTCAGAGGACACTCCTTCTATAGCCGCACTTGTCAGATAGCCTAGATGGGACCTCTGACCTTATGCTGACAGTAAATAAAAAAATACTGTGTCTGACCAGCAATCAAAGGGGTAGACAGGAGTAAACCATTATCTTGAAAAAATGTTGTTGTCCTGAAGAAGGCCTGCATAACTAGAAGGAAAATACACTAGAGATAGAGTGTAATGTATCCATTGGCCGAAACATGTCTACGATCTAAATGAGATTTGAAATAAGAACAGTCTCTTTACCTCTCTGTTTCATTGGTTTTGCTCCTATGAGATCTGAGTGTTTATATATGGATATATACATGATATCCTTTATCCTGGCACACTACGTGTCATTTATAGGTTTTTTAATTGTTTTTTAAATATCATAGAGAATGTGTGTATCAATTTTTGACAATATACATATATATCTTTATTTTTATTTAAAAAATGTTTTGCGATTATTAATAAATCTTGTGATCAAATAAATATATTCGTTTTTAACAACAGCATGTGGTTTAATGATGAGTTTTTCAAGTTGAAGCTAAGATCTAGAAACTTTCTTTGATGCAAATATAAAGACTGTGTAAAAACATCACCATTGGAATATTCTGTCAGCATAGAAAGGGGTAACCAATTTTCCGTGTTCTGTTTTTGGCATCATCCCGCAAGAAACAACTCAGTAGATCTAGTGGATGGCAAATGTATTCTTTATATAATACAAGAGGGAAAAGTCATCACATTAGTTTTCAGTGTGAGGGCTGAAGGGGCAAGATTAATGAATCTTGGCATCCCAAGAAAACTCATCTTTGCATTTTTCTTTTTTTAATGAAATCCTCTCTCTTATAGTCTTTTCAACACTGACTGTATTATACTGGTGCCCTGAAGTGCCACAAATGAGAACATTGTCTTGGTAGTATTTAACGTTTTTGATTCCTTGTTAAATTTTGTGTCATTTTCCACTGTAAAAGCGGGGCTGCCCAGCCAGTCTAAACAACATTGTGGTACATTGGTGTGTTTCATTGGTTTTGCTCCTATGAGATCTGAGTGTGTATATATGTATATATACATGGGGCCTCATTACGACTCTGGCGCTCCCATAATGAAGGGTGCTGGTACGGGACCGGCACCCTTCATTACGGGAGCGCCTATTACAAGGTTCCCTTTGCGGGACTCAGAACAGATGTCTGGTGAAACCAGGCATCCTTTCCGGGTCCCGCAAGGGGAACAGGGAGCTAATAACGGGTCGTTATTTACGTGCCCGTTATTAGCTCCCTCCCCATTCCCATTGAGCCCGATGGGGCTCAAATGGGAATGGGGAATGGTTACTTCAAGGAAGAATTACCGGGTCCTCCAATGTTGGAATGACCCGGTTGTTCCTCATTGAAGGAACCTGGTTTTGGAGCCCGGTATGGAGGCAGCCATGGCGCTAATAGCACCATGGCTACCTCCATTCTCGTAATGAGGCCCATGATGTCCTTTACCCCGGCACAATATGTGTAATTTATAGGTTTTTGAGTTATTTTTTAAATATCATAGAGAATGTGTGTATCGATTTTTGACAATATGCATATTTTATTAACAAAATATGTTGTGATTATTAATAAATCCTTTTGAGATCAAATAAATAAATTCGTTTTTAATGACAACATGTGGTTTAATGATGAGATTTTCAAGTTGAAGCTATGATCTAGAAACTTTCTTTGATGCAAATATAAAGACTGTGTAAAAACACCACCATTCGAATATTCTGTCAGCATAGAAAGGGGTAACGAATTTTCCGTGTTTTGTTTGTGGCTTAATTGAAATCTCCCGTTTGATAATTGGTCCCACGACAACAAAACATAGGGAGCATACCTAATCTAGGTTTAACTGTGGGATGATGGCAATGATTATGCTAGGGGAATATTGCATATCAAATATTATAGCCTTATCTCTTATAACTGACATAAGCACACTCCTATTTTCTACTTTTTATTCATCTTTTTGCATAAGTGACTTAATGTTTAGTATGTGTTAGACCTTACAGTAGTTGTCATCGACATTTGTAATACAGTTCGATAAGCGATGCACGCTTTGTCGCGGGACCCTTTGTTTCAATCAGTGATGGGCCAAAACAATTATAACAGCACATTTCCATTCTCTACACTGTGTGGAGCTAGATGGAACCCACACTGACCATGCACAAGATTTTGGATGAGTTAAATGAATGGTGACATATGATGATGTGCATGGCTGTGATGAACATATGTACAGGTCCATGGGTTACGGCTTTGCCTGTGAAGTGGTAAGGACATTCATCTCCGTAAAGGGCACAGCAAGGTAGCTGGATTTGAATCTCACTTCTAATAATGTCTTCATGAATTGGCTATGTTAGAATGCTACTCACATGGCATCTTGTGCTGATGAATTGAAAGACTGTTTACATCATGAATACTGTTTTAGAACCTAACACTTCCTTTTCATATGTTTACATTCATTCCATCTACAAAGTGGTTTATTCCATCAGGTATTTTCTGGTAGGTGTATGCTTTCCAATGAAGAGTGAGATGGAAGAGGGAGCAGATTTGCTCTCACTTTCCTTAGGCTGCTTGCAACTGAAGAAGGTACCTTGACTGATCTTAGCTGCCTACTGGTGCAGTGGGCCAGAGGAGAGAACTTTGTACTCTGCTTCCTTTAGTTGGGGCCTGCTCCACCCTGTGTGGATGTAAGTTAAGAGGCTGACACAAGGTGGCTATTACCAGTAAAAGTTGTTCTTTCAGCTGCCTTCACTGGGAGTTCTTGCTTTCTGTTTATGTTGACAATATTTAGCACCTTTCCTTGAGATCCTGCATTTGATTCTGAATTTTACCTGCTGTGCATTGTAAAGCACCCTGGCATGTCAAATGCTAGAGACTTATATTTCTCTGTATGTGTATGTGCAGCCTTTCTGTTTATTATACAGCACCCTGTTCTTAGATCTCTCTACACCACAGACTCCCTTTGTTCTGCAGGTGCTGTGTTCTCTATGTTTCTCCCTGCAGTTCCAGTTTCTTGCTTCCCAGTCTTGTTGCTCCTGTTCACCACTTCCACATACTTTCTGAGCCAGGAGCTACCTTATGTGCTAAGATTTCCTGCTTCCTTCTTGCTTTGCTCCTTGGTTTGCTCATTGTTGTATTTGTATGTTCTCAAGGAACCTGGTACAACTCATGGCATTGGTTGGGAGTCTTACTTTTCTCTGTATATGTTCTCTAGCTTTACCATATACTAAGTACAACAGTCTACGCTGACAAGTAATGACTTCAGTATGAAGGTTGTTAAAATTGTCTGTTGGCAACAATTCCTCAGCCTTTCCCTTATCTCTCATTAAACCCATGTATACAATTCCTGTACATCTCTTATTTTGATCCGTTCTTGTTATTTAGTATATTTGCTTAGCTTCTCTTTCTCTTTTTAGTCTCTTTGCTTCCAGCCAACTACTGCCCCCACAGTGCCTGTGGCCACCTTTCCTACCTTAACTAATGCTTCAGAACTTGTTACTTATAATGTATTGTCCTGTTCTCCCCTGCCAGCCTCTTTTTAAACTGGTGCTTTTGTTTACCCATTGACAATATGGGGCAGATGCTTAAGCATGCCGAGGGCAGAAATTAGCATTGCAGCTTGGTAGCCTAGGGGAAGTGGTGCTGGAAAGATTTAGATTAAGACTCCTTGACAGCCAAAGCCATTTTGGAGGTTGCTACAGTCAGTAACTCTTTAATTTATACAAGAAATACAAAAACACGACATTTTGTTGAAATATGTGATTCAATTTAATACAGCATTTGGGAAGTGCTTTTGGCAAGTGTTTTTGCCTGCTGTCTCGCTGTGGGCTGCTGTTCGTTTGGGATTGTGCTCGAGCAACTTTTCTGCCGTGAATTTGCCTGGATTTGGAGCAACTTTACTGCCATGATTCCAGCTTGCAGATTGGTTTGGTAAGCCTCTTCTGGATTGCCATTGGCCCATCGGGCAACATAGACTCACAACATAGACTTTTACATAGACTTTTATTAGCCCGTAATGGCTGTTTCCCTTAAGTAATGCCATTTTGTTTGTCTTTGTTATAGCGCTGATCCCGCCCTCCTACCCGGAAATAGACATAAGCACTGTGCACGCGCATTTGCGCGCGCGCATTTCGGAAGTACTTTTGGCAAGTGTTTTTGCCTGCTGTCTCGCTGGCTAGCTGGCTAGCTGGGAGCGTGGAGCTAATTCTATTTTTGAGCAATAATTAAGGATAACGTGTAAGGGGGAAAAAAAGAGGTCCCTATTGTGAGCTCCTATACTTTAATTAGTAATAGGAAAAGGGAAAAAAGAAATCAGGTGATTGAGCACTGACCAGGACTTTTTTATTGTATACAAAGTAACAGGAAAGCAGATTTTGAAAACGCTGCTTGAAAGCACACATTGCTAAGTAACGCAAAGCCTCTGGTATAAAACTAAGCCTTGTCCCAAGCAGCTTAAAGTGTGTTGGTACCAAATCATACTTTCATATTGAAAAAGGCTGCTTGCTGGTGTATATAAGTGTGTAGCAGGTTCTTAACCGTGCTAAAATGGAGAAGGGTACATACACGTTGAAATCTGTTATGCCGGTTGTAAATGTTGCACTATTTAAAGAAGGAACTACTTTGAACCCAAAAGACACAGTGGAAAACACTGCTGTAAACCCGCACACGCCAATGCACCAACAACTAAAAAAAAGGTAATAACTTGCTTAGGTGACAAGAAAATGGTGAATAAAAAAAGGAATCGTTTGACTTCGAAAGGGTCTGATATTCGCTTATATTATAACCAGAGTGTGGATGAAACCCACCAAGTACATCAAACGAAAAACAGACCTGTAAATCAAGACAAACTCCTTGAGTTAAATACCCGTCTCGACATTGAAGTAACTGCAATTAAAGCCAATGGGCCAGCAATGTTAAGTTCGGGAGCTGGTAACATGTTATCAGATACCACTATGGAGCACGAAAGTAAACGATGTGAGGATGATAAAATATTGACACACACAACTCTTGAAAAGATCATTGAAAGTCCTCCCAAACTCTGTTCTGTGGAGTCACAACAGAGGCTAAGAGAAGCCCACCAAAATCTGCATGTTACGTGTCAAGTGGACGAGGAAGCGCTCAACTTTATGAACTTGAGCGCTGCCTCTGTCAATGAGAAGGAAGTTGTCTTTGTTCATTCTAACACAGGGGACCTAATGCAGGTAGATAACCTGTCCCCTATTCAAAGGCAAAATCCCAGATTTGAGGTGGAGAATGTCACGGAAACTCCAATAAGTCGAAAGACTAAAACCTCCTCGGACTTGTCTGAATGCTCAGAAGAAGAAGCCTTTGTAAATTCACTCTCTTTTATTCCCCCAACTCCTAGGCAGCCGCAAACATTTTTTGTGAAGGTGCTCTATCATTGAGGTCTGCTGAAAAACATGCAGAGGAGGCCATTAGACAGCCTGATATGAGCACGACTCTATTGGCAATGAATACAGCTCTGTTATCCTTAGCCAAGTTGTACGAAGCTATGGATCAAAAGCTAAATTACCAGACGATTCTATTAACCAAATTGACAAATCAAAGTAATGGCGGCCAGGCAATGGGTGAAACTAGAGAGTGTCAACCTCAATATGAGATATTAAGACACTGCGAGTCAAAAGATTCGGAGACTCAGACCAAATTCCTACAGGACCAAAGAAACAAGACCCTGCTCCAGTTAAAACAGTTTAACTTCAGTGGGGTAACGGTCCCTAAAGAATCTGTGGAAGTGCCAAAATCACAGATACAGAATGGTGCAAATGGTGATATTGGTGGGCAGCTCAAGAAAAATAATACAAATTCAGTGATAATTGTTGAGGTTAATACAAGTGAGAAAAAACAAAATGATGTGTCCAGTGCACCTCTAAAAATGGCCACAGAGCATAACAACCATGCCAAGGAGAGGCAAGAACCGAAAAACAAGACAAAAGGGGCAATTGTCACTGAAAAGGTCTGTAAAGCAAGGGCAAAAAAGAGACGAATTCTGAAGATAACAAGTGCTGCAAAAGTAACTTTGGAAAAGCAAAAAGTAGGTAATGAAAGTTGTGGTCAATTGCTACTACCAGTAGTGGTCAATTGCTACTACCAGTAGTAAGTAACAAAGATAAAGCCACCCCTAGCTTGTTCTACAAACCATTAAATGACCTAGTGGCTGAAGAAGCTGCTGTGACAGAGAAAGAAAGATCTAACTCTCAGATACCCCCTATTGTTGAACCTGCCGAGCCAAGGCTAAGTGGGTTAACTGAGGCACAAATGAGAGATGAAATAAATAAAACTGTAGAACGGTACATGGCCAATAGGCTAAACGAAAATACTGAAATTGCAATGGATAAGGAGGCCCAAAAAGATTCGGCACACCATTCGTCAATAGGTGCTAACTTGCCGACTCCAATGAGAAAGCCATTGGGCTCCGACAATACGAGGCAATCCTTGCAATGGAAAAAAAACATGAGCACAATTAAAGATCATAAATACACATCGAGAGCAGTTGTACAAAATAACAACCATTGCTTCATATTGGAATGTAGAAACCACCCTTTCCAGCAGTTTGATCTGAATTGATCAACCATCATAAATATCTGCAAGGAAATACCCCAACTAAGGAATATAACATCGTTAGATATTGACAGAGTGGAATTTCTGGATGATCAAGAGCTTTCTCAATCCCGAATCACCATCCGTTCGATTATCTTGGGAGACATAATGTGGAATGCAAGGGACGTTCTCTTCCAAATTGGCTTTAATTTATACCGAGAAGATCTGCAAACAACAGAAGGAGGAATGGAGGGATCTATGAAATGGACCCCGCGTATTTATGGCTCCAATACTAATCGACAAAATGATGTAAGTAGCCACCAGTTAGCCCATGCATAACAATCCACAACAACAGAAAAAATCCAGCTTATATGTTGGAATACACCTGGATTCACGCATTTCACAAATACACAAACTACAGAGCTTGATGGTTTTGATATAGTGGTTTTGCAAGAAACCTGGCTTGTGGAGGCTCCCATTTGGGATAGCTATGAGATATTCCTAGAACCAGCTTTGTGCCTGCCACGAGGCAGACCCATGGCTGGACTCATGATAACAGCCAAGAAATAGAGGGGATTTAAAGTTTATATGTATGACTCTATTACTCCCTTCATTCAAACCATCAAGCTGAGAAGCAGTACACACTTGTTTATAATTGTTAACATCTACTGGGGTAGGTCGCATCTATCAGCAGATTGCTTCTTTGACCTACTACAAGAGGTTTTTGGTAGGATGGCCTCTGAAAATAATTATGATTATGTGTTGGTCTTGGGCGATCTTAATCTTCACCTCTTGACTAAAGGCAAAAGGAAAATAACAATGGAAGAGCAAAGATGGTCTAAACTTATGAAAAACATGCAGTTACTCATGTTAAACGGTACAGTGGAGGGTGACATCCCAGCTGCCAGTACGTGGCATAATGGCCCCTTTGAAGCCACATTAGATTATATATTTGTGAATGGAGCGATGATGAACACAGTCCAATCCCTGACTATAAGATCGAATGGCAAAAGTGATCATAGCCAACTCTGTCTAGTTTGGGAACTGGAGGAAAGCCAGTTAGAAGGAGTGCATGGCATCTATAAAGGGAATATAATCACCAATAATATGAGAAATCGAATTAAATGGACCAGCACTTCATTGTGTGACTTTGAGAAAAATCTTTCTTTATGTCCTGGATTGGACTATGTTACATCGATGCAAAAATATGTGCAAGTAAAGAACAGTGTACAAGGACAGAGCTATAAACACACCCATGTCTTCGACATAGATGTTAAAACTAAAAAAAGCCGACATGAGAAGGCAGATACGCCTGTTAAACTATTCAACAATAGAAGAGAAACTGGTACAAATAAAGCATATATGTACAGTATACAAAAATTGGTTGAGAGGAAGGAAGGCGATATGCTACCAGAGGGACAGCGAGGACATGTTGAAAAAGATTGCATCCAAGTCCTCTGCTGAAATATGGAATGAGTTGAATAAGGCCACATATAAAGACCAGTCCTCGGTTCAGGTTAACTCTATTTCAGCTAAAACCTGGTGCGATTACTTTCAGAAAATATCCCAGACTCCAATTTTGACTGACCATGTGCCCATTAAGGGCGTGAACTGGGATAACATGATAAAATTTGATCAAGAAGACGTGTTATTTTACATCTCAAAATTGAGCTCTTCAAGGGCCCCAGGCCCGGATGGCCTTGATAACAGATTGCTCAAGGAAAATGCAGGAGTCTGGGCGTCTATCTTAATGAAAATATTTGAGGAAGTAATGCGTGCAGGAGAGTTACCTGAATCATGGAAAAAGTCTATACTGATCCCGCTTTTTAAGAAAGGGAACAGACTCCATCCTGCCTCCTACAGGCCGATTGCCATTCTTGACTGCCCAGGGAAGATATTTGCCCGACTGCTTCTCTGTGAGTTTAATGCATGGCTGGATAGAGAGAGCTTGAGGGACCCCTGGCAGACCGGTTTCCTTAAAGGCCTAGGTACAGGCATTAACTTGTTGACGATACATGTGATTATTGCGAATCAATCTATCAAGAAAATGCCTTTGTATGTTGCATTTCACGACTTCAAGACTGCCTTTGATTCCATCCTAAGAGAACTACTCTTCATTAAACTAATGAGAAACAATTGTCCCTGGAACATCTTAAAGTGGATTATTGAGTTTCATAAGGATACTTCCCTGCAGATAAGGCTGGATAGTGATGGTTCGTTGTCTGACCCCATTGTTACATCGAGGGGATTTAAACAGGGATGCAAACTAGCCTCAGCAATTTCTAACTTTTTTATATTTGATTTGGGCAAGGAATTTCATGATGTCTTAACTGATTCACCTAAACTTGGGCATCATGAGATCAAATGGCTATTATATACCGACAACCTCCTCTTGCTATCTAAAGCACCTATGGGGTTGCATAATATGCTTCAAGTATTGGAGAATTGTGCGAAGCTTAATCCTATGACCATAAACATCAAGAAAACAAAGGTGATTCAGTTTGGAAATTGTCGTCAAAGAAATAAAAAAAACGGGTGGCTACTTAACCACCAGCAGCTAGAATCGGTATGTGAGTACACCTATTTGGGTGTAAATATTAACAATAATCCAAAAGACATACCGTATGAGATCACTATAATGCTGAAATGGAATGGTTTAACTTCACAATCTAGAATTATTACTGGTAAATAGTGTAAGTTCACCATTGCACCTTTGTTGACATATTATAAGCAAAAGGCTCGCCCTATATTGCTTTATGGAGCTGAAACAAGAGCATGCAAACCAAGTAGTTGTTGGAATAAAAAAGAAGGGATCTATTGGAAAAGCCTTCTGAAACTCCCTAAATCTACTCCAGTGGCCCTCATAAAAGGCACGAACTAGGGCTTACATCAATATATGCCACTTATAAATGGAAAGTATGCATGCTGTACAGGAAATGTGCTCTGGAATGGCCTAGTTACGCAGCTTGCAAAGTATGTGAGAGAGTCAAGGGATACCTTCATCAAGCAATGGAAGTCGCAGACGCAGGAGTTCATGCAGAAGGCAGACATACAGGATGACCTGTTGTTACGAAATCCACACAAGACAAAGCAAAAAATATGGGAAATGGACTGGATCAGGACCAGGGAATTGTGTCATCGTTATAAATGCTTTAAACAAAATCCCTTTGCATTAAAGTCCTTTGGAACCCATGAAGCGTACCTCTTAAAATCTCCAAACGTTTTGCATCGGGCAGGACACCTGTGCTTGAGGCTAAATCAGTGGAAGACTAGAGAAGTTACTTCGAAATGGGTTGTTGGTAATGAAGGAAATGTTATTTGTCGGTTCTGTAATGTACACAATGAGTCCTTGGAACATGTTATGACTGATTGCCCGGAGGTGGAGCTCTTAAGAATCAAATACTTTAAACATCTTTTTCAACATCTAACACACATGGGGCCGAAAGATCTATGGAAATATGTATTTCATGTGTATTCGCGAACAGTAGGTTATGCAACTATGAGTTTTTTGAATTAACTAAAACTGGAGAACAACGATAATCATGAGGGAAACAGCTGAAATTGTAATGGTACAGTTACGGTGTGAGGTGCCTTGTGCTAGGCTTGTGGTTCTTTTATTTTATTATTCATGCATCGTGTTGATTACATTTGTCATTTGCTTGTTATCTTCACCTTCAAGCCTGTTTTTTTATTGATTTTAGTTAGTTAGTATTTTAGTTCTTTTTTACTATTGTTTTTTAGGCATGCAAATGTTGACAATTGGTTTTAAAAAACATGACATGTCTTTTTAAAAATGTTTTGGTTCATACATGTTTATATACGTTTTACATGTGTGTATAACAATAGAAATCAAGTAAATGTATTTTGTATTGAAAGGTTGAATTTTTCAGCCAAAGCAAATAAAAAAAAAAAATAATAATAATACAGTATGGAGTCACCTGCTATGTGACCAGTATTTGTGGTCTAATCCACTCACAGCTTTTTCTTTTGCCTTTTGCCTCATGCAAAGGTGTGGTTTTGCACATTTTCTATGGGCAATTTCTGTCCACTTTGTATGTGAGGCATGTTTGCGCCAGAATGTTGCAGCTCCTTGCTTATCTAATGGCTGTTTCTGCATAGCAGCTTGTGAAGACACACATTAATTGAATGGGGGCTGCTCGGTTATCCCAGAAGCATGATAACTGCGACCATGATGTGGTCTGCCTCGATCCATGGTCACTTTATAGCAGCTTCACTATGCGGAGAGCAAGAGCCAGTGAACATAAAGAGTCTTCCTTATTGCTATTATACATGACATAATTTGTCTGGCCTCACTGATATTACTCTACAACCCTCAACTGCACAAGATGCTGTGTCTGCTTCTGTGATCAGGTATGTACTCGGGTATGTGCTTAAGTATTAACACTCTATTAGGGAGAATTCTCAAAAATGTGCTAATTCCCTCCACCTTTGAGACCCCAAGCAACTTTGCTGGATTTTGAGGACTTACATTTTTTTAACCTGGAGAGAGTGAGACCCTTTTTCCCACTCTCTCTTGTATTTTAATGTGATTTCTGAGCTTTGAGTTTCTTTTGGTTGCAGAGTCTGACAAACTCCATAGGTATCATATTTTACAGTGTGTCACACAGCACCTTCAGTGCAGCGTCACAGGGAAGTCTGTTAGATTTCCCCAAGGTTTAAAGACCTTCTCTGGGATAAACTACTGCTTCCCAGAGCATTAAAGTGAAATTGACTTTACTTACATTTGCAACTTTCTAGACCCAGCAAACACTATCTTACAATAGAGTGCTGGATGGGATACCTAGGGGGTCGATTCATGGAATTATTGTGCGCCGAAAATTCCCGCGCAGAGGTGCCAAAACGTGCGATTCGCAGTGCAAGTGCGAAAATCGCAGTGCAAGTGCGAAAATCGCAGGGAAACCAGCGCACATCGATTCATGGAAGTCCGTGCGCGAGAAAAACATTGGATGTGCGCTGAAAATGTGCGCCGCGCACGCCGGCGCACAGGTCATCCAACAGCGTGCGCCACGGCCACTGCGAAATCGCACATAGCGCGGCGCACATCACAAAAGTAGGCGGAACACGGGGCGTAACACTCGGAATGGGGAACAACGCGTGAAAATATAGGCGTCACGGGGGAAGTACAGGAGGCAAGTGCGCGGAACGCCCACACGCTCGCCTACAACCCTTATTCATGGAATCGAATAGGGCAAACCAGCGCACAGGGCCAAACAAGTACGCCACAAGAAAGCAGGCGGTAGCGTCCCTGCGCCTGAAAAAAATGTGCGCCAAAATGTGCGATAACAAAAAGCACCCATATACAGCCATGATGAATGGTCCATACAGTGGCCCTCTAGGACAAATGAGGTGCAAAGGGGTACCGACAAACACGGACACCCTTCTGTGTGAAAAATAGCGTGTGCGTGTGTTCCTGGGTGCGCAGGAAGTTCCACACGCGATTGGCCTGGGTACGTGTACTTCGGGATGCGCGGGAAGTTCCACACGCGATTGGCCTGGGTACGTGTACTTCGGGGTGCGTGGGAAGTCCCACACGCAATTGGCCTGGGTACATGTACTTCGGGGTGTGCGGGAAGTCCCACACGCGATTAGCCTGGGTACGTGTACTACGGGGTGCGCGGGAAGTTCCACACGCGATTAGCCTGGGTACGTGTGTTTCGGGGTGCGCGGGAAGTTCCACATGCGATTGGCCTGGGTAAGTGTACTTCGGGGTGCGTGGGAAGTTCCACACGCGATTGGCCTGCGTACGTGTACTTCGGGATGCACGGGAAGTTCCACATGCGATTGGCCTGGGTACGTGTACTTCGGGGTGCGCGGGAAGTCCCACACGCGATTAGCCTGGGTACGTGTACTACGGGGTGCGCGGGAAGTCCCACACGCGATTAGCCTGGGTACCTGTACTACTATGTGCGCGGGAAGTTCCACACGCGATTAGCCTGGGTACGTGTGTTTCGGGGTGCACGGGAAGTTCCACACGCGATTGGCCTGGGTACGTGTACTTCGGGGTGCGCGGGAAGTTCCACACGCAATTGGCCTGGGTACGTGTACTTCGGGATGCGTGGGAAGTTCCACAGGCGATTGGCCTGGGTACGTGTACTTCGGGGTGCGCGGGAAGTCCCACACGCGATTAGCCTGGGTACGTGTACTACGGGGTGCGCGGGAAGTTCCACACGCGATTGGCCTGGGTACGTGTATTCCGAGGTGCGCAGGAAGATTCACACGCGATTTCAGCAGGGTACGTGTATTTCGGTGGTGCCGGGGAATGCTACACGTGGTTTGGCCGTGTGGGTCCTCCCAGGTGTTCCCTCTAAACCCTCCACGGCCCCTGCAGGCAGCCCACACCACAGGGGATTACCATGCACCCCTGCTCATGTCCCACAGGCAACCCATCCATCATGGCCATGCCCCCCAGCCAACCCACATGTCACCTTGCACTACTGATCACAAACACATGTCTCCCAGCACCCCCACCACCCAGCATCCAGGAGCACCCTCGACCAGGCCCCCACTCATGTCTCCCACCACCCCCACCCCCCAGCATCCAGGGGCACCCTCCACCAGGCCCCCACTCATGTCTCCCACCACCCCCACCCCCCAGCATCCAGGGGCACCCTCCACCAGGCCCCCACTCATGTCTACCACCACCCCCACCCTCCAGCCACCAGGGGCAACCTCCACCAGGCCCCCACTCATGTCTCCCACCACCCCCACCCCCCAGCAGTGCAGGGGCAGCCTCCACCAGGCCCCCACTCATGTCTACCAGCACCCGCACCCCCCAGGCACCAGGGGCACCATCCACCAGGCCCCCACTCATGTCTCCCACCACCCCCACCCCCCAGCAGTGCAGGGGCAGCCTCCACCAGGCCCCCACTCATGTCCCCCTGCACCCCCACCCCCAGCAGTGCAGGGGCAGCCTCCACCAGGCCCCCACTCATGTCCCCCTGCACCCTCACCCCCCAGCATCCAGGGCCACCCTCCACCAGGCCCCCACTCATGTCTCCCACCACCCCCACCCCCCAGCCAACAGGGGCACCCTCCACCAGGCCCCCACTCATGTCTACCATCACCCCCACCCCCCAGCAGTGCAAGTGCAGCCTCCACCAGGCCCCCACTCATGTCTACCACCACCCCCACCCCCCAGCCACCAGGGGACCCTCCACCAGGCCCCCACTCATGTCTCCCACCACCCCCACCCCCCAGCAGTGGAGGGGCAGCCTCCACCAGGCCTCCACTCATGTCCCCCTGCACCCCCACCCCCCAGCAGTGCAGGGGCAGCCTCCACCAGGCCCCCACTCATGTCTACCACCACCCCCACCCCCCAGCCACCAGGGGCACCCTCCACCAGGCCCCCACTCATGTCTCCCACCACCCCCACCCCCCAGCAGTGCAGGGGCAGCCTCCACCAGGCCCCCACTCATGTCCCCCTGCACCCCCACCCCCCAGCATTGCAGGGGCAGCCTCCACCAGGCCCATACTCATGTCCCCCTGCACCCCCACCCCCCAGCATCAAGGGGCACCCTCCACCAGGCCCCCACTCATGTCTCCCACCACCCCCACCACCAAGCCACAAGGGGCACCCTCCACCAGGCCCCCACTCCTGTCTACCATCACCCCCACCCCCCAGCAGTGCAGGGGCAGCCTCCACCAGGCCCCCGCTAATGTTTACCACCACCCCCACCCCCAGCCACCAGGGGCAGCCTCCACCAGGCCCCCACTCATGTCCCCCTGCACCCCCACCCCCCAGCATCCAGGGGCACCCTCCACCAGGCCCCCACTCATGTCTACCACCACCCCCACCCCCCAGCCACCAGGGGCAGCCTCCACCAGGCCCCCACTCATGTCCCCCTGCACCCCCACCCCCCAGCATCCAGGGGCACCCTCCACCAGGCCCCCACTCATGTCTACCATCACCCCCACCCCCCAGCAGTGCAGGTGCAGCCTCCACCAGGCCCCCACTCATGTCTACCACCACCCCCACCCCCCAGCCACCAGGGGCACCCTCCACCAGGCCCCCACTCATGTCTACCACCACCCCCACACCCCAGCAGTGCAGGGGCAGCCTCCACCAGGCCCCCACTCATGTCCCCCTGCACCCCCACCCTCCAGCAGTGCAGGGGCAGCCTCCACCAGGCCCCCACTCATGTCCCCCTGCACCCCCACCCCCCAGCATCCGGGGGCACCCTCCACCAGGCCCCCACTCATGTCTACCACCACCCCCACCCCCCAGCCACCAGGGGCAGCCTCCACCAGGCCCCACTCATGTCCCCCTGCACCCCCACCCCCCAGCAGTGCAGGGGCAGCCTCCACCAGGCCCCTACTCATGTCCCCCTGCACCCCCACGCCCCAGCATCCAGGGGCACCCTCCACCAGGCGCCCACACATGTCTACTACCACCCCCACCCCCCAGCCACCAGGGGCACCCTCCACCAGGCCCCCACTCATGTCTACCACCACCCCACCCCCCAGCCACCAGGGGCAGCCTCCACCAGGCCCCCACTCATGTCTCCCATCACCCCCACCCCCCAGCATCCAGGGGCACCCTCCACCAGGCCCCCACTCATGTCTACCACCACCCCCACCCCCCAGCATCCAGGGGCACCCTCCACCAGGCCCCCACACATGTCTACTACCACCCCCACCCCCCAGCAGTGCAGGGGCAGCCTCCACCAGGCCCCCACTCATGTCCAACTCATGTCTCCCACCACCCCCACCCCCAGCCACCAGGGGCACCCTCCACCAGGCCCCCACTCATGTCTCCCACCACCCCACCCCCAGCATCCAGGGGCACCCTCCACCAAGCCCCCACTCATGTCTCCCACCACCCCACCCCCAGCCACCAGGGGCACCCTCCACCAGGCCCCCACTCATGTCTACAACCACCCCCAAACCCCAGCAGTGCAGGTGCAGCCTCCACCAGGCCCCCACTCATGTCTACCATCACCCCCATCCCCCAGCCACCAGGGGCACCCTCCACCAGGCCCCCACTCATGTCCCCCTGCACCCCCACCCCCCAGCATCCAGGGGCACCCTTCACCAGGCCCCCACTCATGTCTACCACCACCCCCACCCCCCAGCCACCAGGGGCAGCCTCCACCAGGCCCCCACTCATGTCCCCCTGCACCCCAACCCCACAGCAGTGCAGGGGCAGCCTCCACCAGGCCCCCACTCATGTCTACCACCACCCCCACCCCCCAGCCACCAGGGGCACCCTCCACCAGGCCCCCACTCATGTCTACCACCACCCCCACCCCCCAGCATCCAGGGGCATCCTCCACCAGGCCCCCACTCATGTCCCCTATCACCACCACCCCCCAGCAGTGCAGGGGCAGCCTCCACCAGGCCCACACTCATGTCTACCATCACCCCCACCCCCCAGCAGTGCAGGGGCAGCCTCCACAAGGCCCCACTCATGTCTACCATCACCCCCACGCTCCAGCTGTGCAGGGGCAGCCTCCACCAGGCCCCCACTCATGTCCCCCTGCACCCCCACCCCCCAGCATCCAGGGGCACCCTCCACCAGGCCCCCACTCATGTCTACTATCACCCCCACCCCCCAGCAGTGCAGGGGCAGCCTCCACCAGGCCCCCGCTCATGTCCAACTCATGTCTCCCACCACCCCCACCCTCCAGCCACCAGGGGCACCCTCCACCAGGCCCCCACTCATGTCTACCATCACCCCCACCCCCCAGCAGTGCAGGGGCAGCCTCCACCAGGCCCCCACTCATGTCCAACTCATGCCTCCCACCACCCCCACCCCCCAGCCACCAGGGGCACCCTCCACCAGGCCCCCACTCATGTCTACCACGCCCCCACTCCCCAGCCACCAGGGGCACCCTCCACCAGGCCCCCACTCATGTCCCCCTGCACCCCCACCCCCCAGCAGTGCAGGGGCAGCCTCCACCAGACCCCCACTCATGTCTACCATCACCCCCACTCCCCAGCCACCAGGGGCACCCTCCACCAGGCCCCCACTCATGTCCCCCTGCACCCCCACCCCCCAGCAGTGCAGGGGCAGCCTCCACCAGGCCCCCACTCATGTCCCCCTGCACCTCCACCCCCCAGCCACCAGGGGCAGCCTCCACCAGGCCCCCACTCATGTCCCTCTGCACCCCACCCCCCAGCATCCAGGGGCACCCTCCACCAGGCCTCCACTCATGTCTACCACCACCCCCACCCCCCAGCCACCAGGGGCAGCCTCCACCAGGCCCCCACTCATGTCCCCCTGCACCCCCACCCCCCAGCAGTGCAGGGGCAGCCTCCACCAGGCCCCCACTCATGTCCCCCTGCACCCCCACCCCCCAGCATCCAGGGGCACCCTCCACCAGGCCCCCACTCATGTCTACCACCACCCCCACCCCTCAGCATCCAGGGGCACCCTCCACCAGGCCCCCACACATGTCTACTACCACCCCTACCCCCCAGCAGTGCAGGGGCAGCCTCCACCAGGCCCCCACTCATGTCCAACTCATGTCTCCCACCACCCCCACCCCCAGCCACCAGGGGCACCCTCTACCAGGCCCCCACTCATGTCTCCCACCACCCCCACCCCCAGCATCCAGGGGCACCCTCCACCAAGCCCCCACTCATGTCTCCCACCACCCCACCCCCCAGCCACCAGGGGCATCCTCCACCAGGCCCCCACTCATGTCTACAACCACCCCCACCCCCCAGCAGTGCAGGTGCAGCCTCCACCAGGCCCCCACTCATGTCTACCATCACCCCACCCCCCAGCCACCAGGGGCACCCTCCACCAGGCCCCCACTCATGTCCCCCTGCACCCCCACCCCCCAGCATCCAGGGGCACCCTCCACCAGGCCCCCACTCATGTCTACCACCACCCCCACCCCCCAGCCACCAGGGGCAGCCTCCACCAGGCCCCCACTCATGTCTACTATCACCCCCACCCCCCAGCAGTGCAGGGGCAGCCTCCACCAGGCCCCCACTCATGTCCCCCTGCACCCCCACCCCCCAGCATCCAGGGTCACCCTCCACCAGGCCCCCACTCATGTCTACTATCACCCCCACCCCCCAGCAGTGCAGGGGCAGCCTCCACCAGGCCCCCGCTCATGTCCAACTCATGTCTCCCACCACCCCCACCCTCCAGCCACCAGGGGCACCCTCCACCAGGCCCCCACTCATGTCTACCATCACCCCCACCCCCCAGCAGTGCAGGGGCAGCCTCCACCAGGCCCCCACTCATGTCCAACTCATGCCTCCCACCACCCCCACCCCCCAGCCACCAGGGGCACCCTCCACCAGGCCCCCACTCATGTCTACCACCCCCCACCCCCCAGCAGTGCAGGGGCAGCCTCCACCAGACCCCCACTCATGTCTACCATCACCCCCACCCCCCAGCCACCAGGGGCACCCTCCACCAGGCCCCCACTCATGTCCCCCTGCACCCCCACCCCCCAGCAGTGCAGAGGCAGCCTCCACCAGGCCCCCACTCATGTCCCCCTGCACCTCCACCCCCCAGCCACCAGGGGCAGCCTCCACCAGGCCCCCACTCATGTCCCTCTGCACCCCCACCCCCCAGCATCCAGGGGCACCCTCCACCAGGCCTCCACTCATGTCTACCACCACCCCCACCCCCCAGCCACCAGGGGCAGCCTCCACCAGGCCCCCACTCATGTCCCCCTGCACCCCCACCCCCTAGCAGTGCAGGGGCAGCCTCCACCAGGCCCCCACTCATGTCCCCCTGCACCCCCACCCCCCAGCATCCAGGGGCACCCTCCACCAGGCCCCCACACATGTCTACTACCACCCCCACCCCCCAGCATCCAGGGGCACCCTCCACCAGGCCCCCACTCATGTCTACCACCACCCCCACCCCCCAGCCACCAGGGGCAGCCTCCACCAGGCCCCCACTCATGTCTCCCATCACCCCCACCCCCCAGCATCCAGGGGCACCCTCCACCAGGCCCCCACTCATGTCTACCACCGCCCCACCCCCCAGCATCCAGGGGCACCCTCCACCAGGCCCCCACTCATGTCCCCCTGCACCCCCACCCCCCAGCAGTGCAGTGGAAGCCTCCAACAGGCCCCCACTCGTGTCCCCCTGCACCCCCACCCCCCAGCATCCAGGGGCACCCTCCACCAGGCCCCCACACATGTCTACTACCACCCCCACCCCCCAGCATCCAGGGGCACCCTCCACCAGGCCCCCACTCATGTCCCCCTGCACCCCCACCCCCCAGCAGTGCAGGTGCAGCCTCCACCAGGCCCCCACTCATGTCTACCATTACCCCCACCCCCCAGCCACCAGGGGCACCCTCCACCAGGCCCCCACTCATGTCCCCCTGCACCCCCACCCCCCAGCATCCAGGGGCAGCCTCCACCAGGCCCCCACTCATGTCCAACTCATGTCTCCCACCACCCCCACCCCCCAGCCACCAGGGGCACCCTCCACCAGGCCCCCACTCATGTCTACCATCTCCCCCACCCCCCAGCAGTGCAGGGGCAGCCTCCACCAGGCCCCCACTCATGTCCCCCTGCACCCCCACCCCCCAGCAGTGCAGGGGCAGCCTCCACCAGGCCCCCACTCATGTCTACCACCACCCCCACCCCCCAGCCACCAGGGGCACCCTCCACCAGGCCCCCACTCATGTCTATCACCACCCCCAACCCCCAGCATCCAGGGGCATCCTCCACCAGGCCCCCACTCATGTCCCCTATCACCACCACCCCCCAGCAGTGCAGGGGCAGCCTCCACCAGGCCCACACTCATGTCTACCACACCCCCACCCCCCAGCAGAGCAGGGGCAGCCTCCACAAGGCCCCACTCATGTCTACCATCACCCCCATGCCCCAGCTGTGCAGGGGCAGCCTCCACCAGGCCCCCACTCATGTCCCCATGCACCCCCACCCCCCAGCATCCAGGGGCACCCTCCACCAGGCCCCCACTCATGTCTACTATCACCCCCACCCCCCAGCAGTGCAGGGGCAGCCTCCACCAGGCCCCCGCTCATGTCCAACTCATGTCTCCCACCACCCCCACCCTCCAGCCACCAGGGGCACCCTCCACCAGGCCCCCACTCATGTCTACCATCACCCCCACACCCCAGCAGTGCAGGGGCAGCCTCCACCAGGCCCCCACTCATGTCCAACTCATGTCTCCCTGCACCCCCACCCCCCAGCCACCAGGGGCACCCTCCACCAGGCCCCCACTCATGTCTACCACCACCCCCACCCCCCAGCAGTGCAGGGGCAGCCTCCACCAGACCCCCACTCATGTCTACCATCACCCCCACTCCCCAGCCACCAGGGGCACCCTCCACCAGGCCCCCACTCATGTCCCCCTGCACCCCCACCCCCCAGCAGTGCAGGGGCAGCCTCCACCAGGCCCCCACTCATGTCCCCCTGCACCTCCACCCCCCAGCCACCAGGGGCAGCCTCCACCAGGCCCCCACTCATGTCCCTCTGCACCCCACCCCCCAGCATCCAGGGGCACCCTCCACCAGGCCTCCACTCATGTCTACCACCACCCCCACCCCCCAGCCACCAGGGGCAGCCTCCACCAGGCCCCCACTCATGTCCCCCTGCACCCCCACCCCCCAGCAGTGCAGGGGCAGCCTCCACCAGGCCCCCACTCATGTCCCCCTGCACCCCCACCCCCCAGCATCCAGGGGCACCCTCCACCAGGCCCCCACTCATGTCTACCACCACCCCCACCCCTCAGCATCCAGGGGCACCCTCCACCAGGCCCCCACACATGTCTACTACCACCCCTACCCCCCAGCAGTGCAGGGGCAGCCTCCACCAGGCCCCCACTCATGTCCAACTCATGTCTCCCACCACCCCCACCCCCAGCCACCAGGGGCACCCTCTACCAGGCCCCCACTCATGTCTCCCACCACCCCCACCCCCAGCATCCAGGGGCACCCTCCACCAAGCCCCCACTCATGTCTCCCACCACCCCACCCCCCAGCCACCAGGGGCATCCTCCACCAGGCCCCCACTCATGTCTACAACCACCCCCACCCCCCAGCAGTGCAGGTGCAGCCTCCACCAGGCCCCCACTCATGTCTACCATCACCCCACCCCCCAGCCACCAGGGGCACCCTCCACCAGGCCCCCACTCATGTCCCCCTGCACCCCCACCCCCCAGCATCCAGGGGCACCCTCCACCAGGCCCCCACTCATGTCTACCACCACCCCCACCCCCCAGCCACCAGGGGCAGCCTCCACCAGGCCCCCACTCATGTCTACTATCACCCCCACCCCCCAGCAGTGCAGGGGCAGCCTCCACCAGGCCCCCACTCATGTCCGCCTGCACCCCCACCCCCCAGCATCCAGGGTCACCCTCCACCAGGCCCCCACTCATGTCTACTATCACCCCCACCCCCCAGCAGTGCAGGGGCAGCCTCCACCAGGCCCCCGCTCATGTCCAACTCATGTCTCCCACCACCCCCACCCTCCAGCCACCAGGGGCACCCTCCACCAGGCCCCCACTCATGTCTACCATCACCCCCACCCCCCAGCAGTGCAGGGGCAGCCTCCACCAGGCCCCCACTCATGTCCAACTCATGCCTCCCACCACCCCCACCCCCCAGCCACCAGGGGCACCCTCCACCAGGCCCCCACTCATGTCTACCACCCCCCACCCCCCAGCAGTGCAGGGGCAGCCTCCACCAGACCCCCACTCATGTCTACCATCACCCCCACCCCCCAGCCACCAGGGGCACCCTCCACCAGGCCCCCACTCATGTCCCCCTGCACCCCCACCCCCCAGCAGTGCAGAGGCAGCCTCCACCAGGCCCCCACTCATGTCCCCCTGCACCTCCACCCCCCAGCCACCAGGGGCAGCCTCCACCAGGCCCCCACTCATGTCCCTCTGCACCCCCACCCCCCAGCATCCAGGGGCACCCTCCACCAGGCCTCCACTCATGTCTACCACCACCCCCACCCCCCAGCCACCAGGGGCAGCCTCCACCAGGCCCCCACTCATGTCCCCCTGCACCCCCACCCCCTAGCAGTGCAGGGGCAGCCTCCACCAGGCCCCCACTCATGTCCCCCTGCACCCCCACCCCCCAGCATCCAGGGGCACCCTCCACCAGGCCCCCACACATGTCTACTACCACCCCCACCCCCCAGCATCCAGGGGCACCCTCCACCAGGCCCCCACTCATGTCTACCACCACCCCCACCCCCCAGCCACCAGGGGCAGCCTCCACCAGGCCCCCACTCATGTCTCCCATCACCCCCACCCCCCAGCATCCAGGGGCACCCTCCACCAGGCCCCCACTCATGTCTACCACCGCCCCACCCCCCAGCATCCAGGGGCACCCTCCACCAGGCCCCCACTCATGTCCCCCTGCACCCCCACCCCCCAGCAGTGCACTGGAAGCCTCCAACAGGCCCCCACTCGTGTCCCCCTGCACCCCCACCCCCCAGCATCCAGGGGCACCCTCCACCAGGCCCCCACACATGTCTACTACCACCCCCACCCCCCAGCATCCAGGGGCACCCTCCACCAGGCCCCCACTCATGTCCCCCTGCACCCCCACCCCCCAGCAGTGCAGGTGCAGCCTCCACCAGGCCCCCACTCATGTCTACCATTACCCCCACCCCCCAGCCACCAGGGGCACCCTCCACCAGGCCCCCACTCATGTCCCCCTGCACCCCCACCCCCCAGCATCCAGGGGCACCCTCCACCAGGCCCCCACTCATGTCTACCACCACCCCCACCCCCCAGCCACCAGGGGCAGACTCCACCAGGCCCCCACTCATGTCCCCCTGCACCCCAACCCCCCAGCAGTGCAGGGGCAGCCTCCACCAGGCCCCCACTCATGTCCAACTCATGTCTCCCACCACCCCCACCCCCCAGCCACCAGGGGCACCCTCCACCAGGCCCCCACTCATGTCTACCATCTCCCCCACCCCCCAGCAGTGCAGGGGCAGCCTCCACCAGGCCCCCACTCATGTCCCCCTGCACCCCCACCCCCCAGCAGTGCAGGGGCAGCCTCCACCAGGCCCCCACTCATGTCTACCACCACCCCCACCCCCCAGCCACCAGGGGCACCCTCCACCAGGCCCCCACTCATGTCTATCACCACCCCCACCCCCCAGCATCCAGGGGCATCCTCCACCAGGCCCCCACTCATGTCCCCTATCACCACCACCCCCCAGCAGTGCAGGGGCAGCCTCCACCAGGCCCACACTCATGTCTACCATCACCCCCACCCCCCAGCAGAGCAGGGGCAGCCTCCACAAGGCCCCACTCATGTCTACCATCACCCCCATGCCCCAGCTGTGCAGGGGCAGCCTCCACCAGGCCCCCACTCATGTCCCCATGCACCCCCACCCCCCAGCATCCAGGGGCACCCTCCACCAGGCCCCCACTCATGTCTACTATCACCCCCACCCCCCAGCAGTGCAGGGGCAGCCTCCACCAGGCCCCCGCTCATGTCCAACTCATGTCTCCCACCACCCCCACCCTCCAGCCACCAGGGGCACCCTCCACCAGGCCCCCACTCATGTCTACCATCACCCCCACCCCCCAGCAGTGCAGGGGCAGCCTCCACCAGGCCCCCACTCATGTCCAACTCATGCCTCCCACCACCCCCACCCCCCAGCCACCAGGGGCACCCTCCACCAGGCCCCCACTCATGTCTACCACCCCCCACCCCCCAGCAGTGCAGGGGCAGCCTCCACCAGACCCCCACTCATGTCTACCATCACCCCCACCCCCCAGCCACAAGGGGCACCCTCCACCAGGCCCCCACTCATGTCCCCCTGCACCCCCACCCCCCAGCAGTGCAGAGGCAGCCTCCACCAGGCCCCCACTCATGTCCCCCTGCACCTCCACCCCCCAGCCACCAGGGGCAGCCTCCACCAGGCCCCCACTCATGTCCCTCTGCACCCCCACCCCCCAGCATCCAGGGGCACCCTCCACCAGGCCTCCACTCATGTCTACCACCACCCCCACCCCCCAGCCACCAGGGGCAGCCTCCACCAGGCCCCCACTCATGTCCCCCTGCACCCCCACCCCCTAGCAGTGCAGGGGCAGCCTCCACCAGGCCCCCACTCATGTCCCCCTGCACCCCCACCCCCCAGCATCCAGGGGCACCCTCCACCAGGCCCCCACACATGTCTACTACCACCCCCACCCCCCAGCATCCAGGGGCACCCTCCACCAGGCCCCCACTCATGTCCAACTCATGTCTACCATCACCCCCACCCCCCAGCAGTGCAGGGGCAGCCTCCACCAGGCCCCCACTCATGTCCAACTCATGCCTCCCACCACCCCCACCCCCCAGCCACCAGGGGCACCCTCCACCAGGCCCCCACTCATGTCTACCACCCCCCACCCCCAGCAGTGCAGAGGCAGCCTCCACCAGACCCCCACTCATGTCTACCATCACCCCCACCCCCCAGCCACCAGGGGCACCCTCCACCAGGCCCCCATTCATGTCCCCCTGCACCCCCACCCCCCAGCAGTGCAGGGGCAGCCTCCACCAGGCCCCCACTCATGTCCCCCTGCACCTCCACCCCCCAGCCACCAGGGGCAGCCTCCACCAGGCCCCCACTCATGTCCCTCTGCACCCCCACCCCCCAGCATCCAGGGGCACCCTCCACCAGGCCTCCACTCATGTCTACCACCACCCCCACCCCCCAGCCACCAGGGGCAGCCTCCACCAGGCCCCCACTCATGTCCCCCTGCACCCCCACCCCCCAGCAGTGCAGGGGCAGCCTCCACCAGGCCCCCACTCATGTCCCCCTGCACCCCCACCCCCCAGCATCCAGGGGCACCCTCCACCAGGCCCCCACACATGTCTACAACCACCCCCACCCCCCAGCATCCAGGGGCACCCTCCACTAGGCCCCCACTCATGTCTACCACCACCCTCACCCCCCAGCCACCAGGGGCAGCCTCCACCAGGCCCCCACTCATGTCTCCCATCACCCCCACCCCCCAGCATCCAGGGGCACCCTCCACCAGGCCCCCACTCATGTCTACTACCACCCCACCCCCCAACAGTGCAGGGGCAGCCTCCACCAGGCCCCCACTCATGTCCAACTCATGTCTAACACCACCCCCACCCCCCAGCCACCAGGGGCACCCTCCACCAGGCCCCCACTCATGTCCCCCTGCACCCCCACCCCCCAGCAGTGCAGGGGAAGCCTCCAACAGGCCCCCACTCGTGTCCCCCTGCACCCCCACCCCCCAGCATCCAGGGGCACCCTCCACCAGGTCCCCACACATGTCTACTACCACCCCCACCCCCCAGCATCCAGGGGCACCCTCCACCAGGCCCCCACTCATGTCCCCCTGCACCCCCACCCCCCAGAAGTGCGGGGGCAGCCTCCACCAGGCCCCCACTCATGTCCAACTCATGTCTCCCACCACCCCCATTCCCCAGCCACCAGGGGCACCCTCCACCAGGCCCCCACTCATGTCTACCACCACCCCCACCCCCAGCCACCAGCCGCAGCCTCCACCAGGCCCCCACTCATGTCTCCCATCACCCCCACCCCCCAGCATCCAGGGGCACCCTCCACCAGCCCCCCACTCATGTCTATCACCCACCACCCCCACCCCCCAGCATCCAGGGGCACCCTCCACCAGGCCCCCACACATGTCTACTACCACCCCCACCCCCCAGCAGTGCAAGGGCAGCCTCCACCAGGCCCCCACTCATGTCTACCATCACCCCCACCCCCCAGCAGTGCAGGGGCACCCTCCACCAGGCCCCCACTCATGTCATACCACCACCCCCACCCCCAGCCACCAGGGGCCCCCTCCACCAGGCCCCCACTCATGTCTACCACCACCCCCACCCTCCAGCAGTGCAGGGGCAGCCTCCACCAGGCCCCCACTCATGTCTACCATCACCCCCACCCCCCAGCAGTGCAGGGGCACCCTCCACCAGGCCCCCACTCATGTCCAACTCATGTCTCCCTGCACCCCCACCCCCAGCCACCAGGGGCACCCTCCATCAGGCCCCCACTCATGTCTCCCAACACCCCCACCCCCCAGCATCCAGGGGCACCCTCCACCAGGCCCCCACTCATGTCTCCCACCACCCCTACCCCCCAGTCACCAGGGGCACCCTCCACCAGGCCCCCACTCATGTCTACCACCACCCCACCCCCCAGCCACCAGGGGCAGCCTCCACCAGGCCCCCACTCATGTCCCCTATCACCCCCACCCCCCAACAGTGCAGGGGCAGCCTCCACAGGCCCCCACTCATGTCCAACTCATGTCTCCCACCACCCCCACCTCCCAGCCACCAGGGGCACCCTCCACCAGGCCCCCACTCATGTCTACCACCACCCTCACCCCCCAGCCACCAGGGGCAGCCTCCACCAGGCCCCCACTCATGTCTCCCATCACCCCCACCCCCCAGCATCCAGGGGCACCCTCCACCAGGCCCCCACTCATGTCTACCACCGCCCCACCCCCCAGCATCCAGGGGCACCCTCCACCAGACCCCCACACATGTCTACTACCACCCCACCCCCCAACAGTGCAGGGGCAGCCTCCACCAGGCCCCCACTCATGTCCAACTCATGTCTAACACCACCCCCACCCCCCAGCCACCAGGGGCACCCTCCACCAGGCCCCCACTCATGTCCCCCTGCACCCCCACCCCCCAGCAGTGCAGGGGAAGCCTCCAACAGGCCCCCACTCGTGTCCCCCTGCACCCCCACCCCCCAGCATCCAGGGGCACCCTCCACCAGGTCCCCACACATGTCTACTACCACCCCCACCCCCCAGCATCCAGGGGCACCCTCCACCAGGCCCCCACTCATGTCCCCCTGCACCCCCACCCCCCAGAAGTGCGGGGGCAGCCTCCACCAGGCCCCCACTCATGTCCAACTCATGTCTCCCACCACCCCCATTCCCCAGCCACCAGGGGCACCCTCCACCAGGCCCCCACTCATGTCTACCACCACCCCCACCCCCAGCCACCAGCCGCAGCCTCCACCAGGCCCCCACTCATGTCTCCCATCACCCCCACCCCCCAGCATCCAGGGGCACCCTCCACCAGGCCCCCACTCATGTCTATCACCCACCACCCCCACCCCCCAGCATCCAGGGGCACCCTCCACCAGGCCCCCACACATGTCTACTACCACCCCCACCCCCCAGCAGTGCAGGGGCAGCCTCCACCAGGCCCCCACTCATGTCTACCATCACCCCCACCCCCCAGCAGTGCAGGGGCACCCTCCACCAGGCCCCCACTCATGTCATACCACCACCCCCACCCCCACCCACCAGGGGCCCCCTCCACCAGGCCCCCACTCATGTCTACCACCACCCCCACCCTCCAGCAGTGCAGGGGCAGCCTCCACCAGGCCCCCACTCATGTCTACCATCACCCCCACCCCCCAGCAGTGCAGGGGCACCCTCCACCAGGCCCCCACTCATGTCCAGCTCATGTCTCCCTGCACCCCCAGCCACCAGGGGCACCCTCCATCAGGCCCCCACTCATGTCTCCCAACACCCCCACCCCCCAGCATCCAGGGGCACCCTCCACCAGGCCCCCACTCATGTCTCCCACCACCCCTACCCCCCAGTCACCAGGGGCACCCTCCACCAGGCCCCCACTCATGTCTACCACCACCCCCACCCCCCAGCCACCAGGGGCAGCCTCCACCAGGCCCCCACTCATGTCCCCTATCACCCCCACCCCCCAACAGTGCAGGGGCAGCCTCCACAGGCCCCCACTCATGTCTACCATCACCCCCAACCCCCAGCAGTGCAGGGGCAGCCTCCACCAGGCCCCCACTCATGTCTCCCACCACCCCCACCCCCCAGCATCCAGGGGCACCCTCCACCAGGCCCCCACTCATGTCCCCCTGCACCCCCAACCCCCAGCATTGCAGGGGCAGCCTCCACCAGGCCCTCACTCATGTCCAACTCATGTCTCCCACCACCCCCACCTCCCAGCCACCAGGGGCACACTCCACCAGGCCCCCACTCATGTCTACCACCCCCCCCACCCCCCAGCCACCAGGGGCAGCCTCCATCAGACCCCCACTCATGTCTCCCATCACCCCCACCCCCAGCATCCAGGGGCACCCTCCACCAGGCCCTCACTCATGTCTACCACCACCCCCACCCCCTAGCATCCAGGGGCACCCTCCACCAGGCCCCCACACATGTCTACTACCACCCCCACCCCCAGCAGTGCAGGGGCAGCCTCCACCAGGCCCCCACTCATGTCCCACTGCAACCCCACCCCCCAGCAGTGCAGGGGCAGCCTCCACCAGGCTCCCACTCATGTCTCCCATCACCCCCACCCCCCAGCCACCAGGGGCAGCCTCCACCAGGCCCCCACTCATGTCTCCCACCTCCCCCACCCCCCAGCAGTGCAGCGGCAGCCTCCAACAGGCCCCCACTCATGTCTCCCACCACCCCCACCCCCTAGCCACCAGGGGCACCCTCCACCAGGCCCCCACTCATGTCTACCACCAACCCCACCCCCCAGCAGTGCAGGGGCACCAGGCCCCCACTCATGTCTACCATCACCCCCACCCCCCAGCAGTGCAGTGGCAGCCTCCAACAGGCCCCCACTCATGTCTCCCACCACCCCCACCCCCCAGCCACCAGGGGCACCCTCCACCAGGCCCCCACTCATGTCTACCACCAACCCCACCCCCCAGCAGTGCAGGGGCACCAGGCCCCACTCATGTCTACCATCACCCCCACCCCCCAGCAGTGCAGTGGCAGCCTCCAACAGGCCCCCACTCATGTCTCCCACCACCCCCACCCCCCAGCCACCAGGGGCACCCTCCACCAGGCCCCCACTCATGTCTACCACCAACCCCACCCCCCAGCAGTGCAGGGGCACCAGGCCCCCACTCATGTCTACCATCACCCCCACCCCCCAGCAGTGCAGTGGCAGCCTCCACCAGGCCCCCACTCATGTCCAACTCATGTCTCCCTGCAACCCCACCCCCCAGCCACCAGGGGCACCCTCCACCAGGCCCCCACTCATGTCTCCCACCACCCCCACCCCCCAGCCACCAGGGGCACCCTCCACCAGGCCCCCACTCATGTCTACCACCACCCCCACCCCCCAGCCACCAGGGGCAGCCTCCACCAGGCCCGCACTCATGTCCCCTATCACCCCACCACCCAGCAGTGCAGGGGCAGCCTCCACCAGGCCCCCACTCATGTCTACCATCACCCCCCCCAGCAGTGCAGGGGCACCCTCCACCAGGCCCACACTCATGTCTCCCACCACCCCCACCCCCCAGCATCCAGGGGCACCCTCCACCAGGCCCCCACTCATGTCTCCCACCACCCCCACCCCCAGCCACCAGGGGCAGCCTCCACCAGGCCCCCACTCATGTCCCCCAGCCAACATGTCCAACCAATGAGATGATACTGCACATTGAACTTTGAAGAAAAAATATGTATTAAAAGCAACATAAATTGAATCAAAAATAAACAAACAATAATAGAAATTTGAAAAAAAAAAACAGCAGGTCCGTGAAATAATGCAAAACCACAAATCATAATGCAAAGGAAAGGTGTCCAAAGTCACAGTCGACAAAAGTAAATCCAATGGAAAATTAAAATCGAAAACCATTGCTCCATGGCGAAATCATAATAAAAATTGAAAATCATAAAGTCAACTATGTACAGATAAACAATCCAGGGTCCATGATCCCAACCGAAGAAATGAAACCTATCTCATAACACTACCTAAAAAAAATAACTATATACAAAAATGTGGCCCATTGTCCAAAAGGTAAAAAAAAAATGCTAAACCAAAGGAAGCCTAACACTAACTATAGAACTATTTACAAGGGCAGCGGGCTAGTCCGACGGCTCACTTCGGGATGTTCCGGGCCAGGGCATCATCGAACTCCTGCTCAATGTCCCGGAGGCGGTCCTCCTCCATGGCCCCGAGGGTCCGCAGGGCCGTCCACATGTTCACCCCAAACTCCCTGCGGATTGCCTCGAGGCACTCGGCCCGCCTCAGGGCCCTCCGCATGGAGTTCTCCGCCCTGACCATCGTGAGGCGTGCCTCTTCCGCCCGCTGCTGCTCCGCATCTATGGCGTGGCCCAACTGCTGCCACGCGGAAGACGCTTCCCGTCCTGGGTCCTTCTGCCCTCCGGTCGATGCCTGCCCCTCCGATGTGGAAGGCCCCGAGCCATCATGGCTCCCACCACGTTGCTGCTGCTGCTGCTGCGCCTCTGCCAGTGCACTGCCTCCTGCTGCCTGCACATCCTCCGCTGGCTGGGGTGCAGTCGTTGATGTGGCCACCCCTGCTGGACGTCCGACTCCCGACTGTGGCAGGACCGTCAGAGGCAGCACCGCACCATCAGAGGCACCTCCATAGGGCACCCAGGTGACTGATGGGTGGGAAGATGGCACGTAGGACGACTGGCGCATAGGGGGTTCAGTTGAGGAGGGGGTCGTAGCAAGCCCATCAAACGGAGGAATCCGGCCTGGGTGACCTGTCCCAGTAGGCCGACGCGGTCAACAAGCCATTCGAGAGGACGTGCAGTCTCCTCATGAAAAGACTGCAGGTCACCTCGCATGGCCCGTTGACGCAACGCCACACCAGTCAGGACAGGCTCAACCCGGACCCGGATAGCCACGTCCGCAGGCAGAGGAAGGCCAGTTGTCATGAGCTCATCCCCTGCCTGAAAACGGGTCTGGACGTAGGCATCCCTGCTGGTGCAAGATGATGCAGTGACAGGGTCAGGGACAGGATTGCACACAGGCACCTCCGCGGTGACCTGTGCTGCCTCCTGTCCCTGGTCCTGCACTGCACCACTAGCACCAGTGGAATCCCCACTTCCAGACCCCGTCTCTGTTGCTTGCACGGCCTCCTCCTCCACCAAACCCCCCACCAACCTGGATGACTCCGTGCCATCTTCCCCTGTTGGGCCCTGTGGGGTCCCAGCTGCCCCTTCTGCTGCCGAGGAGTCCAACTCCGACCTCCGCCTCTTGGACCTCCCCCCTGCAGCTGCGGCCTGGGACGCGGCACTGGACTCCTCACTCCCCGACGAGATCACAACCTGGGAGGGGAGCCGGGCCTTGCGTCTCCGGCTGGCGGTGCGATCCCCGCCGCTGTGCTCCACAGCACCTTCTCCGCCCTCTTCATCAGTTGACGCTGCAGACAGGGAGAAATAAAACACAGGCATCAGGGCACTGTAAAATGGACACATACACACATGACAGTTGCACATGAGTGGCATTGGCAAACCTCAGACATGGCATCACAATCGGCAACACACATGTCATTTCAACTTGCACACATGAGCCATACCACAGCCACATCGCAACTGCCAGCACCATCCATACACATACAACAGCATGAGCAGGCAAAGGTGAGCCAGACATCACATGCAACACAGGGAGTGCACTACACATGCACGCACACCACCACACTTGCATGCATGTGTACACCTCAACCAACTGTCGCAGTTTTCCGATGGGCATCCATGTCACATCTGCCAATCAGGCTTCCACATCCCGCTGTCACATGCATCCATGTTGCATCACTGTTGCACCCTTGTCAAATACACACACATGCACATGTACACAGTGCTGATACATGCAACTGAAAACAACATACATGCGTGACATCACGAACATGCCCACTTACATACACATTCATCCAAACGTGTGCCCACACAACTGCATTTGGCATGCAAGCCTACACACACAAGCACCATCCATGTCTCACACATGACAGCCCTCGCATGTGTTAGCCTCACGGTCCTGTACACCCCCACCCATACTCGGCCCCATACAAACAGATGTGCAACCGGCACACTACTGGCACATCACCACACGCACAGCTTACAATCATGATGCATGTACACTTACCGCTCGACTCCAGACGGGTCTGCCTCTCAAGGACCTGGACGTGGAGCGCTGGGGATATGCGTTCCAGGACCCTCATCTGATCTTCCGACAAGTGGCCCCGGCGCCCCTTAGCATCCGCTGCCTTCAAGAGGCACCGGGCCTTGTTCAGGGTCCTGGACCTGAAGTCCTCCCAGCGCTTCTTGACATGTTGGAAGTCGCGGACTGCCACCCCCTCCGCGTTGATGGCAGTCACGATGTCCGTCCAGATCCGAGTCCGTCCTTCCTTGTCGGCACGCACACTTCCGTAGAGGGCATCATACTGCCCCAGGACTTGCTCCACCAGGACACCAACTTCCCTGGCACTGAAGCTGGTGCCCCTCTGCCTCTCTGGCCGGGGTTTGTTAGTGGTGCCAGATGTTGCAGTGCCCGACATGACAACCCCAGAGGCAGGAGTGGGTGGGCAACTGGGTCCTGGGGCTGGGCTGTGGAGCGATGGAATCCCAGTCGGGAGTCTTCGGTTCCAGCAGGGATGGTCACAGCAACAGCACCCCTGGCTGATGTGCAGGCAGCAAATGGCACGGCACGTGGGCAGCAGGCAGTCAGGCAGCAGCAGATGTCAGGTGGGAGCGTGCTCGGGGCTCTGGGGGGCAGTAATTAGGCCTTCTGGGCAGGAGCGTGGTCTTCCGTGTGCTTACGCGTGGCCAGCTTGATACGGAGTGATTTTGCACGTGAAAATCCTGCACGTCTGCGTGTAAATCGAGGAAAGGCCCTTAGCGCGTATGCACGTCAGCACGCGCATGCAGGGGGACATGAGTGTTGGCCTGGTGGAGGGTGCCCCTGGTGGCTGGGGGGTTGGGGTGATGGTAGACATGAGTGGGGGTCTGGTGGAGGCTGCCCCTGCACTGCTGGGAGGTGGGGGGGTGGTAGACATGAGTGGGGGCCTGGTGGAGGGTGCCCCTGGTGGCTGGGGGGTGGGGGTGGTGGGAGGCATGAGTTGGACATGAGTGGGGGCCTGGTGGAGGCTGCCCCTGCACTGCTGGGGGTGGGGGTGGTGGGAGACATGAGTGGGGGCCTGGTGGAGGCTGCCCCTGCACTGCTGGGGGGTGGGGGTGATGGTAGACATGAGTGGGGTCCTGGTGCAGGCTGCCCCTGCAGTGCTGGGGGGTGGGGGTGGTGGTAGACATGCGTGGGGGCCTGGTGGAGGGTGCCCCTGGTGGCTGGGGGGTGGGGGTGCAGGGAGACATGAGTTGGACATGAGTGGGGGCCTGGTGGAGGCTGCCCCTGCACTGCTGGGGGGTGGGGGTGGTGGGAGACATGATTGGGGGCCTGGTGGAGGCTGCCCCTGGTGGCTTGGGGGTGGGGGTGATGGGAGACATGAGTGGGGGCCTGGTGGAGGCTGCCCATGCACTGCTGGAGGGTGGGGGCGTTGGGAGACATGAGTGGCGGCGTGGTGGAGGGTGCCCCTGGTGGCTGGGGGGTGGTGGTAGACATGAGTGGGGGCCTGGTGGAGGGTGCCCCTGGGGACTGGGGGGTGGGGGTGGTGGGAGACATGAGTTGGACTTGAGTGGGGGCCTGGTGGAGGCTGCCCCTGCACTGCTGTGGGGTGCGGGTGATGGTAGACATGAGTGGGGGCCTGGTGGAGGCTGCCCCTGGTGGCTGGGGGGTGGTGGGAGACATGAGTTGGACATGAGTGGGGGCCTGGTGGAGGCTGCACCTGCATTGCTGGGGGGTGGGGGTGCAGGGGAACATGAGTGGGGGCCTGGTGGTGGGTGCCCCTGGTCGCTGGGGGGTGGGGGTGGTGGGAGAAATGAGTTGGAAATGAGTGGGGGCCTGGTGGAGGCTGCCCCTGTACTGCTGGGGGGTGGGGGTGATGGTAGACATGAGTGGGGGCCTGTGGAGGCTGCCCCTGCACTGCTGGGGGGTGGGGGTGATGGTAGACATGAGTGGGGGCCTGGTGGAGGCTGCCCCTGCACTGCTGGGGGGTGGGGGTGATAGGGGACATGAGTGGGGGCCTGGTGGAGGCTGACCCTGGTGGCTGGGGGGTGGGGGTGGTGGTAGACATGAGTGGGGACCTGGTGGAGGGTGCCCCTGGTGGCCGGGGGGTGGGGGTGGTGGGAGACATGAGTGGGGGCCTGGTGGAGGGTGCCCCTGGATGCTGGGGAGTGGGGGTGGTGGGAGACATAAGTGGGGGCCTGGTGGAGGGTGCCCCTGGTGGCTGGGGGGTGGGGGTGCAGGGAGACATGAGTTGGACATGAGTGGGGGCCTGGTGGAGGCTGCCCCTGCACTGCTGGGGGGTGGGGGTGATGGTAGACATGAGTGGGGGCCTGGTGGAGGCTGCCCCTGCACTGCTGGGGGGTGGGGGTGGTGGGAGACATGAGTGGGGGCCTGGTGGAGGCTGCCCCTGCACTGCTGGGGGGTGGGGGTGATGTTAGACATGAGTGGGGGCCTGGTGGAGGCTGCCCCTGCACTGCTGGGGGGTGGGGGTGTTGGGAGACATGAGTGGGGGCCTGGTGGAGGCTGCCCCTGCACTGCTGGGGAGTGGGGGTGATGGTAGACATGAGTGGGGGCCTGGTGGAGGCTGTCCCTGCACTGCTGGGGGGTGGGGGTGGGGGTAGACATGAGTGGGGGCCTGGTGGAGGGTGCCCCTGGTGGCTTGGGGGTGGGGGTGCAGGGAGACATGAGTTGGACATGAGTGGGGGCCTGGTGGAGGCTGACCCTGCACTGCTGGAGGGTAGGGGTGGTGGGAGACATGAGTGGGGGCGTGGTGGAGGGTGCCCCTGGTGGCTGGGGGGTGGGGGTGGTGGTAGACATGAGTGGGGGCCTGGTGGAGGGTGCCCCTGGTGGCTGGGGGGTGGGGGTGGTGGGAGACATGAGTTGGCCATGAGTGGGGGCCTGGTGGAGGCTGCCCCTGCACTGCTGGGGGGTGGGGGTGATGGTAGACATGAGTGGGGGCCTGGTGGAGGCTGCCCCTGGTGGCTGGGGGTGGTGGGAGACATGAGTTGGACAAGAGTGGGGGCCTGGTGGAGGCTGCCCCTGCACTGCTGGGGGGTGGGGGTGCAGGGGGACATGAGTGGGGGCCTGGTGGAGGATGCCCCTGGTGGCTGGGGGGTGGGGGTGGTGGGAGAAATGAGTTGGAAATGAGTGGGGGCCTGGTGGAGGCTGCCCCTGTACTGCTGGGGGGGTGGGGGTGATAGTAGACATGAGTGGGGGCCTGGTGGAGGGTGCCCCTGGATGCTGGGGGGTGGGGGTGATGGTAGACATGCGTGGGGGCCTGGTGGAGGCTGCCCCTGCACTGCTGGGGGGTGGGGTGATGGTAGACATGAGTGGGGGCCTGGTGGAGGCTGCCCCTGCACTGCTGGGGGTGGGGGTGATAGGGGACATGAGTGGGGGCCTGGTGGAGGCTTCCCCTGGTGGCTGGGGGGTGGGGGTGGTGGTAGACATGAATGGGGGCCTGGTGGAGGGTGCCCCTGGTGTCTGGGGGGTGGGGGTGGTGGGAGACATGAGTGGGGGCCTGGTGGAGGGTGCCCCTGGATGCTGGGGGGTGGGGGTGGTGGGAGACATAAGTGGGGGCCTGGTGGAGGGTGCCCCTGGTGGCTGGGGGGTGGGGGTGCAGGGAGACATGAGTTGGACATGAGTGGGGGCCTGGTGGAGGCTGCCCCTGCACTGCTGGGGGGTGGGGGTGATGGTAGACATGAGTGGGGGCCTGGTGGAGGCTGCCCCTGCACTGCTGGGGGGTGGGGGTAATAGGGGACATGAGTGGGGGCCTGGTGGAGGGTGCCCCTGGTGGCTGGGGGGTGGGGGTGGTGGGAGACATGAGTTGGACATGAGTGGGGGCCTGGTGGAGGCTGCCCCTGCACTGCTGGGGGGTGGGGGTGATGGTAGACATGAGTGGGGGCCTGGTGGAGGGTGCCCCTGGATGCTGGGGGTGGGGGTGCAGGGGGACATGAGTGGGGGCCTGCTGGAGGCTGCCCCTGCACTGCTGGGGGGTGGGGGTGATGGTAGACATGAGTGGGGGCCTGGTGGAGGCTGCCCCTGCACTGCTGGGGGGGTGGGGGTGATGGTAGACATGAGTGGGGGCCTGCTGGAGGCTGCCCCTGCACTGCTGGGGGGTGGGGGTTATAGGGGACATGAGTGGGGGCCTGGTGGAGGCTGCCCCTGGTGGCTGGGGGGTGGGGGTGGTGGTAGACATGAGTGGGGGCCTAGTGGAGGGTGCCCCTGGTGGCTGGGGGGTGGGGTGGGTGGGAGACATGAGTGGGGGCCTGGTGGAGGGTGCCCCTGGTGGCTGGGGGGTGGGGGTGCAGGGAGACATGAGTTGGACGTGAGTGGGGGCCTGGTGGAGGCTTCCCCTGCACTACTGGGGGGTGGGGGTGATGGTAGACATGAGTGGGGGCCTGTTGGAGGGTGCCCCTGGTGGCTGGGGGGTGGGGGTGGTGGTAGACATGAGTGGGGGCCTGGTGGAGGGTCCCCCTGGTGGCTGGGGGTGCAGGGAGACATGAGTTGGACATGAGTGGGGGCCTGGTGGCGGCTGCCCCTGGTGGCTGGGGATGGGGTGGTGGGAGACATTTGTGGGGACTGGTGGAGGCTGCCCCTGCACTGCTGGGGGGTGGGGGTGATGGGAGACATGAGTCAGGGCCTGGTGGAGGCTGCCTCTGCACTGCTGGGGGGTGGGGGTGGTGGGAGACATGAGTGGGGGCCTGGTGGAGGCTGCCCCTGCACTGCTGGGGGGTGGGGGTGATGGTAGACAGGAGTGGGGGCCTGGTGGAGGCTGCCCCTGCACTGCTGGGGGGTGGGGGTGGTGGTAGACATGAGTGGGGGCCTGGTGGAGGGTGTCCCTGGTGGCAGGGGTGTGGGGGTGCAGGGAGACATGAGTTGGACACGAGTGGGGGCCTGGTGGAGGCTGCCCCTGCACTGCTGGGGGGTGGGGGTGATGGGAGACATGATTGGGGGTCTGGTGGAGGCTGCCCCTGGTGGCTGGGGGGTGGGGGTGATGGGAGACATGAGTGGGGGCCTGGTGGAGGCTGCCCCTGCACTGCTGGAGGGTGGGGGTGGTGGGAGACATGAGTGGGGGCGTGGTGGAGGGTGCCCCTTGTGGCTGGGGGGTGGGGGTGGTGGTAGACATGAGTGGGGGCCTGGTGGAGGGTGCCCCTGGTGGCTGGGGGGTGGGGGTGGTGGGAGACATGAGTTGGACATGAGTGGGGGCCTGGTGGAGGCTGCCCCTGCACTGCTGGGGGGTGGGGGTGATGGTAGACATGAGTGGGGGCCTGGTGGAGGCTGCCCCTGGTGGCTGGGGGGTGGGGGTGGTGGATGACATGAGTTGGACATGAGTGGGGGCCTGGTGGAGGCTGCCCCTGCACTGCTGGGTGGTGGGGGTGCAGGGGGACATGAGTGGGGGCCTGGTGGAGGGTGCCCCTGGTGGCTGGGGGGTGGGTGTGGTGGGAGAAATGAGATGGAAATGAGTGGGGGCCTGGTGGAGGCTGCCCCTATACTGCTGGGGGGTGGGGGTGATAGTAGACATGAGTGGGGGCCTGGTGGAGGGTGCCCCTGGATGCTGGAGGGTGGGGGTGCAGGGGGACATGAGTGGGGGCCTGGTGGAGGCTGCCCCTGCACTGCTGGGGGGTGGGGGTGATGGTAGACATGAGTGGGGGCCTGGTGGAGGCTGCCCCTGCACTGCTGGGGGGTGGGGGTGATGGTAGACATGAGTGGGGGCCTGGTGGAGGCTGCCCCTGCACTGCTGGGGGTTGGGGGTGATAGGGGACATGAGTGGGGGCCTGGTGGAGGCTGCCCCTGGTGGCTGGGGGGTGGGGGTGGTGGTAGACATGAGTGGGGGCCTGGTGGAGGGTGCCCCTGGTGGCTGGGAGGTGGGGGGGGTGGGAGACATGAGTGGGGGCCTGGTGGAGGGTGCCCCTGGATGCTGGGGGGTGGGGGTGGTGGGAGACATAAGTGGGGGCCTGGTGGAGGGTGCCCCTGGTGGCTGTGGGGTGGGGGTGCACGGAGACATGAGTTGGACATGAGTGGGGGCCTGGTGGAGGCTGCCCCTGCACTGCTGGGGGGTGGGGGTGATGGTAGACATGAGTGGGGGCCTGGTGGAGGCTGCCCCTGCACTGCTGGGGGGTGGGGGTGATAGGGGACATGAGTGGGGGCCTGGTGGAGGGTGCCCCTGGTGGCTGGGGGGTGGGGGTGGTGGGAGACATGAGTTGGACATGAGTGGGGGCCTGGTGGAGGCTGCCCCTGCACTGCTGGGGGTTGGGGGTGATAGTAGACATGAGTGGGGGCCTGGTGGAGGGTGCCCCTGGATACTGGGGGGTGGGGGTGCAGGGGGACATGAGTGGGGGCCTGGTGGAGGCTGCCCCTGCACTGCTGGGGGGTGGGGGTGGTGGTAGACATGAGTGGGGGCCTGGTGGAGGGTGCCCCTGGTGGCTGGGGGGTGGGGGTGCAGGGAGACATGAGTTGGACATGAGTGGGGGCCTGGTGGAGGCTGCCCCTGCACTGCTGGGGTGTGGGGGTGGTGGGAGACATGATTGGGGGTCTGGTGGAGGCTGCCCCTGGTGGCTTGGGGGTGGGGGTGATGGGAGACATGAGTGGGGGCCTGGTGGAGGCTGCCCCTGCACTGCTGGAGGGTGGGGGTGGTGGGAGACATGAGTGGGGGCGTGGTGGAGGGTGCCCCTTGTGGCTGGGGGGTGGGGGTGGTGATAGACATGAGTGGGGGCCTGGTGGAGGGTGCCCCCGGTGGCTGGGGGGTGGGGGTGGTGGGAGACATGAGTTGGACATGAGTGGGGGCCTGGTGGAGGCTGCCCCTGCACTGCTGGGGGGTAGGGGTGATGGTAGACATGAGTGGGGGCCTGGTGGAGGCTGCCCCTGGTGGCTGGGGGGTGGGGGTGGTGGATGACATGAGTTGGACATGAGTGGGGGCCTGGTGGAGGCTGCCCCTGCACTGCTGGGGGGTGGGGGTGCAGGGGGACATGAGTGGGGGCTTGGTGGTGGAGGGTGCCCCTGGTGGCTGGGGGGTGGGTGTGGTGGGAGAAATGAGTTGGAAATGAGTGGGGGCCTGGTGGAGGCTGCCCCTGTACTGCTGGGGGGTGGGGTGATAGTAGACATGAGTGGGGGCCTGGTGGAGGCTGCCCCTGCACTGCTGGGGGGTGGGGGTGATGGTAGGCATGAGTGGGGTCCTGGTGGAGGCTGCCCCTGCACTGCTGGGGGTTGGGGGTGATAGGGGACATGAGTGGGGGCCTGGTGGAGGCTGCCCCTGGTGGCTGGGGGGTGGGGGTGGTGGTAGACATGAGTGGGGGCCTGGTGGAGGGTGCCCCTGGTGGCTGGGGGGTGGTGGTGGTGGGAGACATGAGTGGGGGCCTGGTGGAGGGTGCCCCTGGATGCTGGGGGGTGGGGGTGGTGGGAGGCATAAGTGGGGGCCTGGTGGAGGGTGCCCCTGGTGGCTGTGGGGTGGGGGTGCAGGGAGACATGAGTTGGACATGAGTGGGGGCCTGGTGGAGGCTGCCCCTGCACTGCTGGGGGGTGGGGGTGATAGGGGACATGAGTGGGGGCCTGGTGGAGGGTGCCCCTGGTGGCTGGGGGGTGGGGGTGGTGGGAGACATGAGTTGGACATGAGTGGGGGCCTGGTGGAGGCTGCCCCTGCACTGCTGGGGGGTGGGGGTGATAGTAGACATGAGTGGGGGCCTGGTGGAGGGTGCCCCTGGATGCTGGGGGGTGGGGGTGCAGGGGGACATGAGTGGGGGCCTGGTGGAGGCTGCCCCTGCACTGCTGGGGGGTGGGGGTGATGGTAGACATGAGTGGGGGCCTGGTGGAGGCTGCCCCTGCACTGCTGGGAGGTGGGGGTAATGGTAGACATGAGTGGGGGCCTGGTGGAGGCTGCCCCTGCACTGCTGGGGGGTGGGGGTGTTAGGGGACATGAGTGGGGGCCTGGTGGAGGCTGCCCCTGGTGGCTGGGGCGTGGGGGTGGTGGTAGACATGAGTGGGGGCCTAGTGGAGGGTGCCCCTGGTGGCTGGGGGGTGGGGGTGGTGGGAGACATGAGTGGGGGCCTGGTGGAGGGTGCCCCTGGTGGCTGGGGGGTGGAGGTGCAGGGAGACATGAGTTGCACATGAGTGGGGGCCTGGTGGAGGCTGCCCCTGCACTGCTGGGGGGTGGGGGTGATGGCAGACATGAGTGGGGGCCTGGTGGAGGCTGCCCCTGCACTGCTGGGGGGTGGGGGTGGTTGTAGACATGAGTGGGGGCCTGGTGGAGGGTGCCCCTGGTGGCTGGGGGGTGCGGGTGGTGGGAGACATGAGTGGGGGCCTGGTGGAGGCTGCCCCTGCACTGCTGGGGGGTTGGGGTGGTGGGAGACATGAGTGGGGGCCTGGTGGAGGCTGCCCCTGGTGGCTGGGGGGTGGGGGTGATGGGAGACATGAGTGGGGGCCTGGTGGAGGCTGCCCCATGCACTGCTGGGGGGTGGGGGCGGTGGGAGACATGAGTGGGGGCCTGGTGGAGGGTGCCCCTGGTGGCTGGGGGGTGGGGGTGGTGGTAGACATGAGTGGGGGCCTGGTGGAGGGTGCCCCTGGTGGCTGGGGGGTGGGGGTTGTGGTAGACATGAGTAGGGGCCTGGTGGATGGTGCCCCTGGTGGCTGGGGGGGTGGGGGTGTAGGGAGACATGAGTTGGACATGAGTGGGGGCCTGGTGGAGGCTGCCCCTGCACTGCTGGGGGGTGGGGGTGATGGTAGACATGAATGGGGGCCTGGTGGAGGGTGCCCCTGGCGGCTGGGGGGTGGGGGTGCAGGGAGACATGAGTTGGACATGAGTGGGGGCCTGTTGGAGGCTGCCCCTGGTGGCTGGGGGGTGGGGGTGGTGGGAGACATGAGTGGGGACTGGTGGAGGCTGCCCCTGCACTGCTGGGGGTTGGGGCTGATGGGAGACATGAGTGGGGGCCTGGTGGAGGCTGCCCCTGCACTGTTGGGGGGTGGGGGTGGTGGGAGACATGAGTGGGGGCCTGGTGGAGGCTGCCCCTGCACTGCTGGGGGTGGGGGTGATGGTAGACATGCGTGGGGGCCTGGTGGAGGCTGCCCCTGCACTGCTGGGGTTTGGGGGTGGTGGTAGACATGAGTGAGGGCCTGGTGGAGGCTGCCCCTGGTGGCTGGGGGGTGGGGGTGATGGGAGACATGAGTGGGGGCCTGGTGGAGGCTGCCCCTGGTGGCTGGGGGGTGGGGGTGGTGGGAGACATGAGTGGGGACTGGTGGAGGCTGCCCCTGCACTGCTGGGGGTTGGGGGTGATGGGAGACATGAGTGGGGGCCTGGTGGAGGCTGCCCCTGCACTGTTGGGGGGTGGGGTGGTGGGAGACATGAGTGGGGGCCTGGTGGAGGCTGCCCCTGCACTGCTGGGGGTGGGGGTGATGGTAGACATGCGTGGGGGCCTGGTGGAGGCTGCCCCTGCACTGCTGGGGGCTGGGGGTGGTGGTAGACATGAGTGAGGGCCTGGTGGAGGCTCCCCCTGGTGGCTGGGGGGTGGGGGTGATGGGAGACATGAGTGGGGGCCTGGTGGAGGCTGCCCGTGCACTGCTGGAGGGTGGGGGTGGTGGTAGACATGAGTGGGGACCTGGTGGAGGGTGCCCCTGGTGGCTGGGGGGTGGGGGTGCAGGGAGACATGAGTTGTACATGAATGGGGGCCTGGTGGAGGCTGCCCCTGCACTGCTGGGGGGTGGGGGTGGTGGGAGACTTTAGTGGGGGCCTGGTGGAGGCTGCCCCTGGTGGCTGGGGGGTGGGGGTGGTGGGAGACATGAGTGGCGGCCTGGTGGAGGCTGCCCCTGCACTGCTGGGGGGTGGGGGTGGTGGGAGACATGAGTGGGGACCTGGTGGAGGGTGCCCCTGGTGGCTTGGGGGTGGGGGTGGTGGTAGACATGAGTGGGGGCCTGGTGGAGGGTGCCCCTGGTGGCTGGGGGGTCGGGGTGCAGGGAGACATGAGTTGGACATGAGTGGGGGCCTGGTGGAGGCTGCCCCTGGTGGTTGGGGGTGGGGGTGGTGGGAGACATGAGTGGGGACTGGTGGAGGCTGCCCCTGCACTGCTGGGGGTTGGGGGTGATGGGAGACATGAGTGGGGGCCTGGTGGAGGCTGACCCTGCGTTAGGGAGAATTCTCTGTTTAGGCTGAATTTCATAACCTAGTGAGTCCCCCAGCAGCTTTGCTGGATTTCTGGAGTTTGTTTTTTCCATCCTGCCCAGAGTGAGACTCTTTTTCTCCCTCTCTTGGACATGAATGTGTCTAATTCCTTTTGAATGTCAATGTGTTCTATGGGCTATGGGGTCTTTTACTCCATAGGGTCTCATTTGATTTGCTATGTGTGTTACACCGCACCCTACGTGCCGTAACACTGGGGCGTCCTAGCAGAACTCCATCATAGACTCCATACCCGGGGACTGACTACTGTCTCCCCGGGCATGTAAAGTCACCATTGGCTTTACTAGACCTAAATTTACTAACAGAACTAGTACAAACCATCCTATTGTGGACGTACTAGTAGGGATAATTCGATTACTCCTAGGTCTGTTATTCGAGGGGGCACTGTCCCGTCCCCCCTCGTCGAGTTTTGGCTGGTGGCAGTGGAAACTACTTGTTATGTTCGACCCCGGACATAACCCTATGGGATTCTTCCCATTGTTGGAGATTGATACTTTTCCTCGTTAATCTCTAACATACCATCAGTTTACTTATCTTAAATAAGTTTACCGGATGGTATTTTCTGCCAGAACTCGGTTTTTAAAATGGCGTCTGTGTTCGTCTCTGTGACTCCTAAACCAAAGGTTGAGCCCTTTGTTCCACTTTTGGCGGGCTTCTGTACAGAGACCCTCCAAAGTGGTGCCATTCTGTCAGGGTTACCACAGGGGTGTGGGAGGGGGTTTAGGCACCCTGGACCGAGTTGCCTTGCCAACTCCAGTCGCACTCTGGTGTGATTGGCCCAAGTGGTAAGCATCCCCACTCACCACTTAGCATGTGTTGATTGACAGCTAGGCTGAATGAATGGGGGTTTTCTGCATAAAAGCAGGGATTTTGGGACTGGATCTTCAGAAGTCGCCACAGGACTTAAGAATCCGACGAGGGTAACGCTGAGCCGACCTGCACGACGACACCTCCGTGGAGCCCTGCGGAACCGACTCACCACTTCCCGACGACAGAGGAGATCTCCCTGCCGGAGAGTCTCTTCCCCTGACTGGTGGGAACAACCAGTCCCCTTTGCTTTTTCTTCGCTCCAGGACGCAGTGGTCGAATTGCCCGTGCAGAGCACCTCGGCAACCGGATAGCCACTACCCCTGTACCGCGACCAAAAGGTGGTGCCTTGTGACGGAGCACTCCGCGGCTTGTCTCTTCCCTGGTGGTGCACCGGACTTCACTTTTCTTCGACGACAAGATCATCTCTACTCTTGGCAAAGACCCGGCGTGCATCCACCACCAGGAACAACTGCCCCCGCCGGAGCTGTCTCTCCCCAATCAAGGTACCGTGTCCACCTGGCTTCCCTTTCTGCCGCATCGAGTGAGGTGTCTTAATCCTCGCCTTTCCTTTGGGTCGCCTCCAAGCTTTCTTTAGCGTGTTGTTCTGAACTGGTCCAATCTTCCGATAAAAATTTGCTACAAAGACTCGAACGCATTTCCACTAAGAGACTTTTTAGGACATATCGCCTTGCCTCTCTCCGAGTGGGCCTGGCCTCTGAACTTTATGATCTATCGTGGTTCTTGTCTTCTTGCCTTGCATTTTTCCCGTGAAGTATTGCACTGTGTTGATTTCGTAACCTGCTTATTTTTCTCTCCCATCCTAACGAATACTAGAGTGCCATCTAGGTTGAAGCATACACCTCTGTCTGCAAATAAGTGATGCTGGTAGAACCTAGACCTGTCGAACAATTGTTAGGGGGATTGATCTGTTTCCTTCGTAGAGTAATTGTAATTGAAGTGTTTGCCGTGATAGTGCCCGAGTGTTTTCTATAGATGTTTTGTTATAAATAAATACCTTGATATCTTTACACCGAAGCCTTGTTGCGTGTTTGCTTGTCTTACTGTGTGGAATTGCCCTATATTGTATACTCCACATACTGCTTAACCCTTCTTGAGGGAAGTCTGACTGCTCAGCCACAGCTACCAAGTGAATCTGTGTGGTGCAGACTGCTACCAAGTGGGTTTACTGCCAAACACCTGTAGTCCTAAATCTTTTGCAGTGGTCCCAGAGGGAACTGCACAGGTTTCCACCTAACACCCTGCACTGCTGGGGGGTTGAGGTGGTGGGAGACATGAGTGGGGGCCTGCTGGAGGCTGCCCCTGCACTGCTGGGGGGTGGGGGTGCAGGGAGACATGAGTTGGACATGAGTGGGGGCCGTGGAGGGTGTAGAGGGAACACCTGGGAGGACCCACACGTGCAATTCACGTGTGGTGCTCCCCGCGCACCCCTGGAATACACGTACCCTGATGGAATCGCGTGTGATACTTCCTGCGCACCCCTGAAATACACGTACCCTGCTGCTTTTGCGTGTGATACTTCCCGCGCACCCCTGGAATACACGTACCCTGATGGAATCGCATGTGATACTTCCCACGCACCCCTGAAATACACATACCCTGCTGCTTTTGCGTGTGATACTTCCTGTGCACCCCTGAAATACACGTACCCTGCTGCTTTTGCGTGTGATACTTCCCGCGCACCCCTGGAATACACGTACCCTGCTGTTTTTGCCTGTGATACTTCCCGCGCACCCCTGGAATACACGTACCCTGCTGTTTTTGCGTGTGATACTTCCCGCGCACCCCTGGAATACACGCGCCCTGATGGAATCGCGTGTGTTACTTCCCACGCACCCCTGATGTACACGTACCCAGGACAATCGCGTGTGGGACTTCCCGCGAACCACTGAAATACACGTTCCCCGCTTGGCGTTTGCTGTTTGCCAGCCCTGTGAACTGGTCCAGGGTTAGCGCAACCCTTTGTGATGATTTGGGCATTTTGAAGGCTTTTTCTTGTGCGAGGGCGTTCTTGGGGGCGTAACTGGCGCTGCTGCACGGGCGCTGCGCCATTCTGCGCCACGGCTGGTTTCGGAGGCTAAAATCCATGAATACGCTGTGCGATGAAAAGGATTTTTTCGCACGCGGCTGGCGCAGTGTATCGCACGGGGACACTGTGCGCCAGCCGCGTGCGCCATTTTTGTGCGAATTTCTATGAATTACCCTGCTAGTATCTCCTTTGTCTAGCTTCTCATGTAACATTTTTATGCTACGCTTTCCTCACTGAATGGCTTGTGGCTGTGGTTTCGTTTTAACTACTGTGGTGTGCATTTACCGCAGGCTGCGTTCACAACTGCAGTAAAGCACCCAAGGGTGCCATTTCTGTCAAAATGGCTGTGTTCTTCTTTTTTCGCCATTTCCTTGTGGAAAGGTCCTTCTTGAGATTTACTCTGCACGCCAAACCAGGCTTGGTCCCATTGTTCACTTTGCCTTTGGAGGGATTCACGAGTGAAGCCTGCCTCTGGCTCCAGGGTGTCTAGGATGGGCAGTAAGTGAGGGAGGAGACCCAAATGCACTCTGTAGAGATTGGCTGACTTACTGTCCAGCAAGGACAGCCATCCTGCTGGGTGACTGACAGCTAGGCTGGAATGAATCGGAGAGAACTGAATAAAAGGCAAGGCTTTTGGCTTGGAAGGCAGAGTCGAACACTGGATGAAGGAACCGAAGAAGAACTTGAAGAGGACGCCTGCTACAACTCCATGACCGTTGGTTTGCCCGGTGAAGCCCTGCTGCTGTGCTGAATTCGTATCGACAGAGAAGCCCCTGAAAGGACGACTTCTCCCCTTGAGTTGGTGGGACCAATCAACTCCAAAGTAAGCCACCTGGACATCCTTATCGGAGTTGGTTGAATTTCCACAGAGTTGCTGCTGGAAACCTTATATCCAGGGATAGGAACACCACATTGTGTGCGTTGCTTTTAAGCTGGCCTAGAACTTCAGGAAGATCCTGCGGACTCCCAGGAAGCAGGACTGACCGGGCCTGAGCCCCCTCAACAGAGTGCAGGACCCCAGAAGCAAGGAAAGTCCATCTCAACAGCTAGGAACTGCGGTGTTGCTATTTGCGGTAGACGCGAGGAGCTGAACCACTGAACAGCCACTGATTTGAAGATTGCCGGTTGCAAGTGGTGACCGTCCCATTGCAGTGCAGGAGTCTCCAGACGTTCTCCCTCTTGTCCCCACGACTGAGGCCCAGGAACAGTGAGATCTGCAGAGCTGCACATGGACCAGAAATCATCTGCTGCACTTTTTCTTCAATTCAAAGGTACTATAACAAAGTCTGAGAGAACTTACCTCTTGCCGTAGAGTTGCTTGCATCTTCTGCCTTCACAAGTCTAACAGCTTGTGGACCTACAGGTGATTCTGATTTTTTTCAAAGACTTCTAAAACATTGTGCAATGACTTTTCTACTTACCTACCAGAAGTGCTTCATCCTATATAAGACTTTTGCCCATTGATTTTGGCCTAGCCTGTTATACTGAATGACTCTGCTGTAGGGATCCAAAAGTATTTGCCTGCTTAAGAATATTTGTGGTCTCTTGTTGTTCTAATAATCTTTTCATTTTACCAATTTATAACAGTATTCTAAATGCAAACAGTAAGATATTAATGTCCCCAGTACCCTAGCTATTGAAGTCACCTGAGGGTGTAGGTCATGTCTGTGGGCCATCCCAAAAGGATCTTACTGCTTTAGAAATTAAGAGTGTACTGTATTGAAGCGTGTCTGTGTGTTACTATTATATTGCTCCCTTCTGGAGAAGGCTTATTCTAACTGACTGATAAATAAATTAATAATGGTCTATTCAAGAAACCTTGAGTGTAAGTGTTTATTTGTATACTTGTCACTGTGAATCTCTGTGTAACTCCCCTCCAGCTCACACTGGCCCCTCTTGAGATAAGCCTGGCTGCTCAACACTCTACCAAAACTGTGTAGAACAAGCTTATACCAAAGGTTAGGTTTCCAATACCTGTAGTCAGAGTTGTGTGTAGTGTTCCCAGAGGGTACTGCATACAAACTTTGCCTAACACACTCTATTAGTTGGGAAGTCTGGTGTGCATGGTGATATCAAAAAATGTTTTTTTCCTTTTGCTTTTTCTTTGGATACAGGTGGCATGCCTCTCCTAGCAAGTTCCAGACATATTTATTGTCAGACTTTGTTAGTTGTGGTGCCCGTCGTTAGAACATAAGGCAAAGCCATATTGTGCACAACACTAATGCAGATTGTGCCCCTTTTACAGTAGTTGACTTTCCTGTCTCTCTATGCTGGCTTATAATGTCTTCTGATGACATGTACTGAACTCATTTATTCATGCAGCTGGTTAAAAGACATGGGTTGTTTCTTTTAATTTTGAAGTGGCAAGCATCTATTTGACTGCACTCCAAACTCATTCTGGTAAGTGATTTTCTTATTCTGTAGCTGTCACAAGACATGGGCCTCATTACGAGTTTGGTGGTATCTGGGTGGTAAATCTGCCCAGATACCACCAAACCATATTACTGTTACTGCCACTTGGTCCGGTGGTGCTACCGCCATATTACAAGTGGCGTTGGTGGTGTAAATCCCCAGTTTTTGTAGTCAATAGGACCCAATGTGAAATTGTCAGCGAATTACTGCGGTGGTAATTTCACCATGGTAATTCCACCAAATCTGGCAGAAAGCTGTTGGATTTACCTCCAGCTCATAGATGGAGGTGAATCCTCCATCTTTCCGCCAAAGTTATAGTTGGGCGGTGCGGTTATGTGGTAGCATATATTAATGCTGATGCATTTTACCCACACCGCCCAACTTGTAATGAGCCACTGGGCCTCGGGCACCCTTGCTTCCGGACCGGCAAACTACTAGTCTGCCTGCTGCAGCCCCTGTGCCCGACTCTTCACGGGGGCTCCAGCACCATTGCTAACGGTGCCAGTGCTCCCGTGTCACCACTCCCATAGAGTCCCATAGGATTCTATGGGAATGGGGATTAACAAATATACCGGCGCCTGACTTCCGGGCCGCCGTACCTGTAATGAGGCCCACTGTGTACTACAGGCAGAACAGTATTGTAGATGTGTGGTGTTAAGATGGATTTCTAGAATCTGGCCTGTTGGACAGATTTTAGCAGGGCCCCCTAGTCATAATGATAAGGGGCACTCTGGAAGGTTTGCCAAACCCAATCAAGGTTAGAATGTAGAGTTGCTAAGGCTTAGTCTCAGGAGAAAGTGAGTGTGGTCAGGGGTCTACAATGAGTCCACACAGTGAAGCACACAATATTTCAATTTAGACTGGTAAGTACAAAAATACTCTATTCATTCTAGGCTCAATACACACACTATAAAATTAATCAAGTAATATCACACAATACTCAGTTATCAAATTATCAAACATATTTACAATCACATAAGGTTTTTAGGAAGGCATACAATAACTTAGACAACTAAAAGTAGGTAAGTAGTGATGCAGTAGAATAAAACCAGTACACAAGAATTATGCCCTAACTTTATACATCCAATCCTTATGATGTATGGAGCTTTGCTTCCAAAAGTCACCAAGCTTCTTCTCAGGAGAGAGGACAGGTGTAGGAAGAGTTCTTGGCTTTAACAGATGAAGTAGTCCAGGAGGGCCTAATCGGGCCAAACGCAGGAAGGGATGTCAGGCCTCTTTGGGAGATGTCCACGGATCTTCAGCCGGCCTTTGTTCTACACAAAATACTTGGCTCCATGCTGATCTGAAGAAAGGGCTGCAGGAGTCCTCTTCTTATCGTAAATCCTGATTGGAAGCAAGCCCAAGCCCACCAATGGTAAGGATCTGCACCATTCAAACAGCCACCAGTGGTCCAATCAGGGACCACTGTGGGTTTCACTCATGCCACACACCCAGACTCTCTGGCACCACACATGTGGCATGGGACCAGACAGTCCCACCCAATTCCTGGGTGACACATACAAAGGCATCACTAGCCTGTGAAAGGACCAGCTTTCCCAGGCAAGTGCATGACCTTATATAGGATTCCCTTACCTGAGAAGGCAGGAAGAAGGCCAAACAACAATATGGCGAAAGGACAAGCAAAAAGTCTCATGGCACGGCCATTTTTGTAATTGTTTATTTATACAGCACACTATTTAGGGCACTATCTACGTTTTGTGGCCATACACAGTAAATGTGAATATGTACACTAAACATAATGCAAAAGTGATAAAAATGTATCTGCTGCCACCTGCTTGACTTTAGGCACATATAAAATTAAACACAAATCCCCAGGGTAAAAGACTAGGGTGCGTGATGAATCTCAGGCATTTGTCCCTACTCACTAAGGAGGATTCCCCACACCCCCTTTGAGGCTAGGGAGGTGAGCCTGGTGTGCAAAACCCTGCTGGAAAGTATCTAACAGAGTATCAATCAGACCATGAAGGTCCAAAAGACAGACAAGAATAAGTCATAAAAGAGATAATGTGATAAGAAAACACATTTTGGGAAATGGCCCTAGAGACTTGAGCATGGAAGGTTCAAGGTAAATTCACTGTTAAGAGATATTCCTCAGGGGAACAGTAATTGTTGTCAAAGTAGCCAAGATCAAGAGAGATGGGTCATCATTATAATGGAAAACAAGGAAAAGAAGCAAAACGTCAACACTTTACTTCATGAACTGTATGGACTAAAAAGAGTGACTACAAGGGATTATTCAAAGATTGTTTATTGAAGAGTGATTGAAAGTCAAGTCAGAAAACCTCATGACAAGGGAGGCCTTCTTTATTTAAGTTGTTAGAAATAGTGGTAGGATCAAATAGGTCAGAGTTGGACAGTGGATGGTTCTTCATTTATAGACATCCGATGATGACTGACACGCACACCTGCTAGTTTACTTTTAGGTAGGGAGGCCTTGTAGGATAGGGAAAGGCTTTATCTTATTCTTTAATAACATAATGAGTGGACTATCTAATCAGAGTCTGTGACCTTCTTCTGACCTAGCACAAGTGACACAAAAGCATACCCACTGCACTGCATTGTAAGATGCTGTGTACACTGTTACAAATTTACCCAAAAAGGTAAAAAGACAAAAGGGAAACAAACATAGTTTTCCAGTACTGATAGGCAAAGGACTGATCAGCTTTCTCATGATAAAGTCAAGACAGGCTAAAAAACAAAAGCAACATGTGTGGGGGTCCATAGAATATGGAGGGAACGTTCACTAAAGAGAAACCTTTCCTAATGTGGCATTCTCCTTTGGTCTATAGCATTATTCATTAATTGAGGAGGGGCATGTTGGTGGGTCAGGGACTCTGACTGCACCCTACTGTGCAATGCTTTTAGCTGTAAGAGCGAATTGTTCTGTGTAACATTTGACTCTCCAAATGTTTGACAGCGCCTATCAACCCTGTCCAGCTCAGTTAAAGGAGAACGATTTTGGGAGTTGCAGTCTAAAACATCTCAAGAGCTCCGGGATGCAGGCACTACTGTATGCCAGCATCGCAATGTACAGTACACCCATTAAACCATGCTCTTTAGTGGAGACTCTCCCGCTTTCTTGGTCTTTCAGGCCACATCCTCTTCCAACTTCTAAATTAGTTTACTTTTCATGGAACTCTCATTATGTCGCAAAGTAGGTTTGTGCCAAAGAAGAATAGTTTGCATATCACGGTCCATTTATTGTTGTAGAAACTGTTGGCCTCCACTTAGAGATTGGTGCTGTCGAATCAGATTGGGGCTTGGCAAATACTACTTTCAGGAATTAACCAGCAGTAAAAGTACAATTGGCAATCACTTTCACAGTTTTAGGTGCTGCACTATACCAGCTGAAGTTCTAGCATATAAATATCTTACTTTTTTCTGTTTATAGTATGGTCATACTACGACAGGGTTTAATCTTGAGGTTGTCATTCACGCTTCAAAGAATAGGCAACTGATGCTACAGCTCAAAGTATCCTTGATGGCCCTGATGGGACAATAACTGAAAGCTTCAACACTCAGACAGGTGTGAATAGGTGGGGGAGGGAACATCAACAAGGGCAGTGCAGCTTTTGCTCAGCTAAAGTTTTAAAGAAGCTGATGCTGTGATTATGGGACATTCATTGAGAGGAGAAATGTTTTCTGTATAGGGGTGCCTTTTCAAATGCCTTTGCATGCTCTTAATGGTACTGTAAGAGTCTATTTCTAAAATGCAGTTCAAAATGGATCACACAAATATCTTTGCATTTGCCTCAGAATTCCTGTGTAAACAATGCCCTCGAAGCTGTTATCTTTAGTGTGAAGCGTGGTGAGTTTCCTGACATCCCCATACTTCTATGGGGGTAGCAGGCTAATAGGGATTGGATTATACCCAATATAACCCACTCAGGATGGGTGCAGCGGGCTCCTGTACCTTGGAGGAAGATCACCAATGAGACCCATGATACGCCACAGAAGGCAGGGAATACTCCCGATAGGCAGGAGATCAGTAGTGTAAACAATGGGTCCATGATTGCCTCAGTTTGAGAACCTGTGCTGATGGTGGGATGAAAAACAAATGGAAAACAGAAGTCGGCTCGAGTAGCATTGCCAGGGTATGTCCTGGGTGAGCCTTGGAGAGCACTTCCCAGCATAGAGCCAGCAACGCGATGCAGGACGAGGAACAGAGGTGTGCATATTCACTCAGTGGATCAGGTACTATTGCAGGATGGCGCGCAGAATCCTAGTCATACCTTTGAGGCCTCGCCCCCTTCACTGGTAGACAATCAACCTAATCGAAGCAAGAGCCAAACAACTAAGGTGGACAAGCACTCCTTAAATGGGGGCATTAGAGAATGATTAAGAATCACCCCATCACAAATGGGGAAACAACCCAAATTGCAGAGAGCCAATGGGAATGCCTACCAGGGGGCAGACCCCTTCTTCAGGACGATAAAAGGAGGTGTAAAACATCTGAACTGTGGAGAACCCCATAAGAGAGAACAGAGTCTATTTCCGTTCCCTTGTTACTGGGGCAGAAGTCTTTGGAGACCATCCTGAAGGAAGCTCAGATGGAGGCAGATGTGCCTGCTCTCACCTGCTTGCTCAAATGAGAGACCCAGAAGGAAGGAAGCCCAAATACAGAATAGAGTATTCTGGTGAAAGACTGCACTTCTTGGAGAGAAGGTGACAGTCTATTTGAGGCCAGGCCATTTGCAAAATGTACCAATTTGATAGGGACTTGATTGGCAACACTAAGTATCCAGAGAGAAAACTTAAGCTTGTGACAGGAGGGCTGCCATGAATATTAACTGCATGACAAGAACCTTCAGGAAGGAAATGGGGCGATACCCTTCACATGTGCTGAATCCATGGCCTAGGCAGGGACCAGATGACAAGGCTAAACCCAAGGTCCTGGTAGGATCTGCTTAAGACACCATCACAGGCTTTAATGTCCAGAGGGGAGTAGCAAACACCATTCCAGAGGCACAATATCACTGAGAAGTATAAAAAAACAAACTGAACTGCGGGAACGCCAAGTGGGTTGCCGTTGATAAAGCTGAAGACAAGAACATGTTACCCAACTACAAACCAAAAGGCAGAGCAGAGGAACTCTGAGGAGGAATAAAGGATCAAAGACCCAGACATCTGCAATGGTGAGGTCTTGTGAAAGCCAAAAGGTGGGAAAGGACAGCCAAATTGAGAGCATGGGTATATGAGAGACTACCATGAATAATTATTATTTGCGTTAGACTAGGGCTTGACTTTTGAAGATTAGGTTTGGATATTTGTGTTGGGTCAACTTTGGAATTTTCTTTTGCATACATTAAGGTAGCTGTAACTCTATCTGATTTGTGATTGCTCAGAATACCACAGATGCCACTTGTAACACAGCATCTGTAGTGGTGTTTATTCTCAGAAACATACAGTATGCATGTGTTGGCTGTAGTATGTGCCAATACTGGCCATGCATGCTGGAACATATAATCCTGTATTGCTAATGAGGAAAATGAAAAGAAAAGCAAAGATCCCAGTAGTCCGAAAACCATCTGGTGAGCCAATGGTTTCAGGCCGATGCAGGAGTGTGATATGCCTCTAATCCTGTGGCAGCTGGAGAGTCTCTACTGCCGCACTGCACCAAGACATCAAATGCTGATTCCCCTGACTGTCCTGAACCATCCATTGGAAGATTGATTTTTTATCAAGCATGAGACTCTAATGTAGGATAGGGTTTTCCTTCTGTATTGTTTTGAATTTTTGTGTGTATAGTTGCACTTTGTGCGGTTCCACCACCCCTAGCAGGCTAACGAGAGGCTGACAACTTCGTGCGGTGTCCCCCACACCGCATCCACGATCGCGACAACGTCCAGCAAGAACGAGAAACAGGAACCCGAAGTCCGGAGCCCCACAGAGGGAGGGGACACCCCGGGCCTGGTGGAGGGGGCGGCCCTGCTCCCACCTCCCCGGACGACAGGCGGAGGGGAATAAGCCACAGGAGAGTGGAAGGGAGCCCCCGCCATCCAGCGTGCGAGCCTGGGCCCCCGGTCGTCGGCGGAGGCAGCGGCGGGCGCGGAGCCCTGCAGGGAGAAGGAGAGGCAGGCCCAGCACTGATCGCGGGCCGAGAGGGTCCGCTGGACTTGGCCGCGGCGGGGAGGCTCGGGGGCACGGAGCACGCCCACCCGCAGGGATTCGGATCGGCCCGCGGGAGGGCACACGCCGGATCTGGGCCCAACTTGAACGGGCCCCCAGCTGACATCACTGCGCGGGAGGCAGGCAAGGACCTGGAAGCCGCCTGCCTGCGCAGGAACCGGCGGATCACACCGGAGAAAGGAGGACTCCCATCGGCGAAGCGGGCACTCTACTGGCCCTAGGAGGACGTCGGCCGACGGGCGGCACAGGTGAGGGGGCGAAGGCTCCCGCTGGGGGGGAGACCAGGAGTGCGGCGGTGGGCGCTGGGCTCCGTGGACCCCGGCCCCGAGGGAACACTCTGAGTGGGCTGCCCCCCAATCAGCCGAGGCCCGGAGCGGGGTGGCGCGGGCCCCCCCCCCGCGGGCTTGGGGCCTCCCTCGTCCAGCGCCTGACCTGGCAACCATTAAATAATAAAAAAGAAAATAAAAAAAAAAATACACGCAACACACCTCGGCCCTGGGCCTGCTCCCCCCGGCCGCCAGAACTAGAGCATGGCGCAAAGAGGCAGATGGGCCCCCTCTCCCGTTGCTCGACCTTCCCGGGGGCCACGGCACCAGGACTCAAATAAGTTCAAACCCGGAGCGGGGGGATAAGCGTAGTACTTCACGGCTCATTAACTGCTATCTCCAGTCACAAACAGAGCTTAGCATCCAGCTGTGGACGGTCTCTACACTGGTGCTGGTTCTCCCCGGATCCGCAGGGAGACTTTCACTCCGGGTATAAAGCCCAACTGGACATTAAAGGGAGAGACATTAAGGGGACACTCTGTGAGCCACAGCCGAAGGGCTCGCCTGGGGGGGGCTCTCCAGCCGGGGGCCCTACCACTGCAGCAGAGTCGCCTGGCCACCCGTACACGGCTGAATCCCATAACCATGGCCGCCAAGAACAAGAGCAGGACAAACAAAAGCGGAATGCCGCAGGTTGACACATCAGGCCCCCTCGTAACTATGTGGGCGAATAAAGATGCTAATGAAGAGCGCAGGAGTACACAAGAGGGAACCACGGGACAGGAGCATCTTGGGAATCCTGACCTAACAGCACAAATCTCACGCCAGGACCTACGCGGGGAGATGCTCTCCCTTCAAACTTCATTGGGAAGACCTTTTCAGGTTCAATTCCAACTGATGAGATCCAACATAAACCAGGCGATGGCAGAAATTAAGCAGGAACTGGGCCAGCTGGGAGAGAGAACGGACCTTGTCGAAAAAGGCCTACAGGAGGTGGCTAGAGATACGACAGAGAATAGCGAAGCAATCGAGAAATTGGACACGGCGACGCGGAACCTGGAAATCAGAATGGAAGACATGGAAAACAGGTCTCGAGGGATCAACATCAGGTTGAAATTTCTGCCGGAAACGGTACAGGACAGAGACTTAAAAGAGACCATCCAAGGGATCTACGCAGAGCTGCTGGGGGAGCCCTCCCCTGACAAGATAGAGCTGGACAGGGTTCACAGAGTGGGCCACCTCAACAAGAACCCGAGAGCCAGGCCGCGAGACGTGCTGGCCGCATTCACAAGGTATGCCCAAAAAGAAGAGGTTCTCAGGGCGGCCAGGCAGAAAGAGCCGATATCATACAACGGTCAACCGATAGAACTGTACCAGGATCTCGCTAGTAGCACCCTACTCAAACGGAAACAATGGAGCCCAATCACTTCCAAACTTAAAGCACAAGGGATCAAGTACAAGTGGCCCTTTCCATTTGGGCTCTTGTTCGAGTGGGCAGGCACACAAAAGCGGATAACTACGATGCAAGAAGGGGCGGACATCCTGCAAATTGAATTGGATCAGGAGCTGGACCAGGAGCGCGGAGCGACCGGATCGGGGAAATCATCGGAAGCAGGGGCTGGGACGAGACCCAGACCATGGGAGTGGACGGTTGTGGGGGAGGGGAAAAGGAGGAGACCCGCCCCGAGGGGGCCTGCCGGGAAGGGAAAGGAAATAGAACCAGCGGCAGAGGGGACGCCAAGGGAGGAGGAGGGCTGACATGAAACCGGGACAATCATAAGGGGTGGTGGACAGAAAGGTTTATTCAAGGAGGGGAGGAGGGGAGACGAGCAAACATCATGGGATCAGCGAGGGCGAGGAAGCCTGGAGAGAGGAGGAGGGGGACGGGAAGACCTAGTGGCAAGGTCTTCAGGGGAGGGGAGGGGGGTCGGGGGAAGGGAGTCAGAGGGGGAGGGGGATCCTCCAGGTGCTGCCAAAGGGACACAGTGAACATTGCAAAACATCCGGGATCTCGGAGCGAAGTGAACGTAGGGAGAGGCAAAAAGTGGGGGAACACACTCAGCAGAAACAGGAGACAAATCACCATTCAAATGGGTAACCCATAATGTCAGGGGGCTCAACTCCCCGCTGAAAAGGAAAAAGCTTGAGCAATTCACGAAAAGGGGAAAACCAGACTTCCTGGGGCTACAAGAAACACACCTGCTCCGTAAAGACCAGGGCCGACTCAAGCTAAGGGGGTTCGACCAGGTGTGCCAGGCATCAGGACCCACAAAAACGGGAGGGGTGGCGCTAGCTATCAGGAACTCGGTAAACTTCAGGGAAGAGGAGACCCTCAGGGACAAGGAGGGCAGATACATAATGGTGAGAGGCAAGATAGCGGAAGTGACTTGTACTATTGGGGTCATTTACGCACCCAACTCGGGGCAGGACTCCTTCCTGAGGAGCATCCTCGGAAAACTAGAGGAGTGCGCAAGGGGACAGATAATCATAATGGGGGACTTGAACATAGCTTGGGATAAGGCCAAAGATAGATCAGGGGGGGCCAGGAGCACGGGCGGGGGAGCAGTGGCCTCGACAGGGCTGAGAGATAAAATGGCGATCATGGGGCTGAGAGACGTCTGGAGGGAACTGAAGGGGAACGCGGAGGGCTACACCTTCCTCTTTGAAGTTCATGGGACACAGTCCAGAATAGACTATATCTGGGTATCAGCGACCTTGGTGGGAAGGGTCAAGGAGTTAGAGGTGGGACCCATGGGAATAGCAGATCACAAAATACTATCAATGCAGCTGGAACTGGGAAGAAGGAGTAGGGGGGTGTGGGGATGGAAATACCCGGAACACGTGCTGTGCTGAGGGACCCCATAATAAGGGAGGAGATAGAGGGGAAGATGAGGGAATTCTTCAACAATAATAAAAGGGGAGACACGGCAGAAGACATAAGATGGGATGCGTTTAAGGCTACTATGAGGGGGGAAATCATAGCACTCAAAGCACAAAGACACAAGCAGCTGCTGGCCCTGGAGACCCGGCTGGAGGCAGAGGTCGAGGAAGCAAGGAACAAAGTAGCCGAGACCCCCAGTAGACCCAACCAGAGGGAATACAGGAGGGCGGTGGGGCAGCTGGGGATCTTACGAACCAAAAAAGCAGAAGGGGCCCTACTTTACGTGAGACAAAAGTTCTATGATAAAGGGAACAAAGCAGACGCTCTTTTGGCACACCTCCTCCGGGGAGCGTCGTCAAGAAATACAATCTTGGCCCTAAAGACAGAAACATGCGATAGGGTTACTCAAACAGAAGATATCCAAGATACCATGGCCAAATTCTATGAGACATTGTACACTTCACAAAACCCCCACGCCCAAGCCCAGGATGCATTCCTGGAAAAGGTAGGCCTGCACAAAATAGACGGAAACGCCCAGACGGGTCTGCACCAAGAAATAACGGAGGACGAAGTGAGGGGGGTTATCAGGAACCTGCCCGCGGGCAAAGCCCCTGGTCCAGACGGGTTCTCAGCAGCATTTTAAAAGTCCTTTGCTGGGCTGTTGGTACCACAACTGACCTATCTCTTTAACACCTTTGGAGATAGAGGGCAAATAGCGCCATCCATGAAGGATGCTAAGATCTCCCTGATCCTGAAAACGGGTAAGGACCCCCTGGAAAGATCTTCCTACAGGCCGATAGCGCTCATCAATGTAGACGCTAAAATCTACACAAAAATCCTAGCCAACAGGCTGGAGGGGCTTCTCCCGGACCTGATTCATCAGGACCAGGCGGGATTTATAAAGGGAAGGTACACAGCGGACAATATAAGGAGGGTGGCACACCTAGTGGAAAAGGCGGAAAAAACTCACACCCCGGCGGCCCTACTATCTCTGGATGCTGAAAAAGCATTCGACAGGGTAGAGCGGTCATTCTTGTTTAAGGTTATGGAAAAAATGGGACATGGAGGCGCCTACTTGCAGATGGTCAAGGCAAACTACGAGGGGCCCCGAACGAGAGTGGTAGTGAATGGCACGACATTGAGACCGTTCCAACTCCAAAGAGGCACGAAGCAGGGATGCCCCCTTTCGCCCCTGCTCTACGCAATCTATTTAGAACCCCTCCTACAGGCCATTCGGGAGTCAGAGGGAATACAGGGAATCCTATTTGGGGGCAGACAGCATAAAGTGGCGGCCTTCGCCGACGACATGCTACTCGCGGTGACTAACCCCATAAAATCATGCAGGCAGAGTAGACTATTACTCGAGGAATTTGGGGAAGCGTCCTGATTACGCATAAACATGAACAAATCCGAGCTGATGGACCTGACGCTGGGGAAAGAGGAGAGGGAAGAGCTTAAAAGACTAACATCATTCGCATGGTGGCCTGGGGGGATAACATACTTGGGAGTAAGGATTACCCCGGCTCTCACAGGATGGTATGCGGCAAATTACCCCCCCCTAATGAGAAGTATTATAAAAGACCTTCACAGGTGGCAGAGTCTCCGGATCTCCTGGCTCGGGAGGCTCGCGGCGATAAAAATGGTCACACTGCCAAGAATGCTCTACCTATTTCAAGCCATCCCTCAAAATGTTTCAGCAAGCTTCTTCAGGGAGCTCCAAGCGGCAACGAACGAATTTATCTGGGAGGGGAAAAGAGCAAGGATAAGCAGGCAGCAACTCATGGCCCCGAGGAAAGAAGGGGGACTAGCCCTCCCTAATTTCCAGCAATATTATGAGGCAACCCAGCTAAGGGTCATTAGGGAATGGCTCCATGAGGGGGAAGAAAAACACTGGGTTAAAATGGACAGGGCCGTCACACAGCATGATCTAGGGGAGGTCCTGTGGCTATCTAAGCAGCACCGACCAAAACACATCTACGAGAGCTCCATCACTAAATTAGTGGTGGATAACTGGGACAGGCTGGTTAAACACAAAGAGATCACAACCTACCCGTCCCCCTTCACACCTATATTTAATAACAAAGAGTTCACTCCAGGGCTGGAGAGGGGGGCATTCAGGAATTGGCGGGAAGGGGGTTGCCGGAGAATGAGAGACATGTTCATAGGGGGGGGAAATCAGCACCTTTATGGACTGTAAAAGGGACTTCGCCCTGGGGGAGGGCGAGAGACTGAGATATTCCCAGCTGCGCCACTGGCTTCTCCACCCCACAAATAAGGATCTAGATCTCTACTAGATCTCCGACCCACTTCGAGAAATTATTAATGACCAATGACGGCTCGAAAGGGCTAATCTCGCAGCTGTACAAGATTCTAGACAAAGCTGTTCCGAGGTCGCAGTGGGCATATATGGGAAGATGGGAACACATACTGGGCAGGGACATAGAGAAGAGGGAATGGGAGAAGCTTTGGAGGAAAATCCCCAAACTAGCGAGAGCCTCGCAAACCCAGGAAGCCTGGTACAAAATACTCTATGGGTGGCATTATACTCCAGCCCGCCTGCGCAGGAAGTACCCGGAGACAACGGGAATCTGCTGGAGAGGCTGTGGGCAGGAGGGCACAGCGGAACATATCTGGTGGAGGTGCCCAAAGATAGACCCATTCTGGAAGGAAATCCGTCAAGCACAAGAACAGGTGTTCGGATCAGGGGGGAACACGCCCCCGGAATGGACCCTCCTGGGCCTCTGGCCCGAGGAAGCGGCAGGAGAGCCGAGAGGCAGAGAAAGAGCGCGGGCGATGCTTACTATAGCCGGAATGACAATGATAGCCCAGAGGTGGAAAAGCTCTGACATTCCGACTTTCCAAGACTGGCTGCGTAAAGTGTGGGATATCGTGGCAATGGAAATGGCTACATATGCAATGAACAATGTAATGCAGAACTTTGCAGGCGAGTGGGGGGAAGTGTTAACTTTTCTTAGAGACGACTTCAGGATCGGATGGCGTCCGCAACGTTTAAGACTGTTAGATCTGCAATGACCCCGAAGAGACACAAGGAAATTACGGGAAACAACGGAAAACCTGAGGCAGCACCGCGGGAAGGGGGTGGGAAGGGGGGGGGGAGTTATGGGGAATGTTATACCTGTTGAAAATGTAATAAAAAGAATTTTAAAAAAAAAATCTGCTGATATATGATGCACAAGTTGCTGCAAAATGAGACACACTGGGCCTCATTACAAGCATGGGAGTCTGGAAATAAGGGTGCCGGTAGCAGCATATCGGCACCCTTTCAGGACCGCCAGACTACAAGTAAGCCTGCAGGGGATGTTGCTCCCACCATATCTGACCTGTCAGAGCACCGACACCGTTAGCACCTGTGCCGGTGCTTCTGTGTCCCCATTCCAGTGGAGTCCTATGGGACTCCACAGGAATGGAGATTTTACATTTTCTGCCACCTGACTTCCCGGGCCGCCGGGACTTGTAATGTCCCGGTGGCACTGGGATATCAGGCAGCAAAATGGTGTTACGAGTTCAGCTGCAACCCGTTGATAGCACCGGCAGGTTACTGCCAAACTCGTAATGAGGCCCATCATCTCGAAGAGATGCCTCCAGAGAAACAACTGTACAACATTTTCTTTTTTCTTTCGGTGGCATTCTCATCACAAAGGTGCACATTGTTTGGTATTAGGGTGTCCTGTCCTTTAGTTTTTTAGTGACACTGGGAATAGAGAACTGAATGCAATATGGGCTTTACACTATACTATAGCCCATAAGAACAATACATACATTAATTAATGACAATATATATTTGTTTTAAACTACAATGCTCATTAGGCTGTATAACTTGGCCAAATATTATCGGGTGAGCAAATTGAAACTTGGTGCTCAGTTGATTAAGAGGCTCACCCTGAATGTCAAACTCAAGGGGAGAGGAAAACTACTATTGAGCTAGGTCAGATTATTTGTGAATACATTACTTGAATCTGCTAATCTGCTAAAGCACACCCACTGATTTAAAACTTGATCATGAAATCAAACCAAAGATGGTCCCCTTAGTTTATGTGGGGGAATCACCAACAATGACAAACCATTTACAGGCAGCTTGTCCACAAACAAAAATAATGTGCCTGCAAAAATCTCACTAACATTGTGAAATACACTACAATCTTACTTATGGGTCAACTTTATGCATGCTTATAATCTATTCCAAAACAGAGATATACAATAATAACTTGTGCTGCTTGTTGGCCAGTGTATTAAAGCTTTCTTTTCAATTTTGAACAACTGAGTACACTTTATTATTGGATGTCAAATTATTTGCAATGACTTTGTTTGTTCATTAAAAATTTTACATTCTCTACCCAAACAGAAGTGGCTCAGAAAAGCTTCCATTTTGTCCAAATAGGTCTCTTTGAAATTACTAGATATTCACAGGTCTTGGCCTATTCATTCCTTGTCAGGCTATGGAGCGGTGTGCATCAGTTCCTAGCCTCAGATTTGACCACACCTGTGAAAACACACAGGGTTCAATTTACTTGACTTTGGTTGCAAGAGACTGCGTGCTTTGTGCAGAAACATTCTTTCTGTTCTACATTGAATCAGATCTCATATGGGTTTGAATATAAGATGAATGCAAGTTACATTTTATATTAAAACTACTACAACATTCTAATTGGAATCATTAAAGTGTCTATAGTTTTTCAGACACTCCACGCCCTGCGCAGGAAAATGCTACTTAATCTCTACCTTAAATGGAAAGCTCTGCACAGAGAAATGCTATTTATACTTCTATTTTAAATTTGATAAAGATTCTTGAGGATATATCTCTAATCAGATTGGCACATTTTATGCACTCATTTTTAGATAAATATTTTAAGGTACAGAATGATCATGGATCCTCACAGCATACAGGTAATCCTCCCATCTAAGTAGGGTTTTACTGGACTTGGCTTCATCAGTCTCAGGGAAACAAATCCACTACAAGTAAAGTCTGCTTCAGGCTTCCTTTTGGATAAGGGATAGCGGATGTTCTTCCTTATGTCAAGGTATTTTCTCAGTCTAGCACTCCTCCATCTGGACAAAGGTTTCCCTCTCCCGGCCGTCAGTATCCCAGAGCTCTCCCCTGATTTCTGTGGGTTGGAACTTAAGTAGGTGCTAAACCTTCCCGCACTATGTCATATGGCATTCTGATTTTGGATTGGTTGAATCCGCCAATTGGTTATATTAACAATCTGACACTCCCAGAAAATATACCCCTTAATTTAATTGGACCAAGGTATGCAGAAAATGTGACAGAGATTTATGTTGTACAATTTGGACTTGGATTCATATTTTCTGCCATGAGTCCTAACATTTGCAAACTGAGATAATCATGTTGAATTCGGGGACATGTGACGTGAGTTTGTCAGATACATTTTCACAAAGTTTATTACATTAAATTATTTGATCAATATGCAATAAATATAAAAATATCATGTTTGGTCTCTTTTCGTGTAGCAGACTGCCACGATATAAGAACATTTAGCCTTTTTTGTTCTACGTTATATCGTTATGGAGTTACATCAAAAGTGTTGTTCTGAATTATGTGCATAAATGTACATATCATTTTGTGCTCAGTACTCACAGGTGAAATCATTAACTGGCAGAGGTCTGACTCATGTGATCAGCTGAGATAGGACCTTTGTTTGATTTTCCAATAACTCAAGGCAGCTGATAAATTCACAGCTCCTTTCATTCTTTCTCTCTCAAACCAATCCTATCCACTATGTGATATGCCAGATTTGATTAGTTAGGGTGACCAGGTTGAGATTGCATTTAGGCCTATGTTCTGTATTTTTGTAAGACTTCAGCATGTGATCCTTTTGTTGTACTCAAATGTATGTATTTCTTTGATGAAATATAAAGAAGTCAGTTTTTCACCAGATGGCTTATTGCATGACCACTCTGGACCTCCCCATTGCTTGCTTTTGAGTGCACACTTTCGAACTGAAGTTAACTTTTGCCAATGGTTTTTCTTGAAAACAAGAAAGAGCATGTATCAGCAAAGCCACAACTAGGGCCAATGTGACTGGCAATGCATATAATCCCACAGTTTAATTCCTGTACAATTTCTAAAAATTGAGTATGTAATTATTAAATTGTTTATGACTTGGAAGTATTCTTTCTTTCATTCACAGTTGCATCACATTAATTTCCTCTCCATATATTTATAGAAAACACCAATGCATTTCATAGATCTCTTGCTCTTCAGAGAAAGAAACATATTTTATTCAACATGAGACATGGCAATATTTTCCAGGTGAATGTAGGAACTGATGCAGGTTCTTAGTAGGATCTGCACCACCTGTAGAAAATAGCAGATTGTGTAAAGAAACGTCCACAGGTGCTTAACAGGCTGGCCTCCGTATTTTTCTTTGTTTGTAGAGTTTGGCAAAGCACCACACTTTTTTTTAATTGTTGGAGAAAAAGTACATCAAATATAAAAACATGAAGCCCCCATTACAGCACTTGACAATTTTTCTTTACATAATCCCCCCACCCAGGACTGATATTCCAGGGGAAAGGACATCGGACTTCAGAGGAGGGGTTGTGGTCAACTTAATAGAGCAATAGTTATGAGTTTTGAATTAACTATGCAGTTCCAAAGAAAAAATGTGCCTTCCAAATCTTCTTTTTACAGGGTCTTGACTTGCAACTTGGATCCTGGATATAAGGTTTCCTTTTCAAACTTTGATTTCTTCAGGGTTGAGGGTGTTGGTTTCCTCACCGCCTCATTTTCTCCTTTGTTGATATGAGGGTGTTCGCATCATTCCCTGCTCTGGTTCTAAGCCAGAAACAACATCAAGTTATTTAAGATAGAGGGGTAGAAAGACTGGCTTTCTATTGACACAATTGATTATAGATATTGTTACCATTCTACTCTATTTTCTAATTTCCGAGTCTAATGCTAACAATATTAAACAATACTTTTCTTTTTGTTTAACTATAACCGGGTAGCCGGGTCTGTGGCTCAGTGGACTAATGCATCCACTAAAGGGACCTATGTTTGACCACATGGTCACAAGTTCAAATCCCAGCAGGTCCACTCAGCCCTTTATCTTTCCGGGGTCGATAAAATGAGTACATAAAGTTGGGTAACAATAAAAATCCATCATTAGTGCCAAGATGCCCCTTTGGGGGTGAATAGGCACGTTAAAAATACACCTGTTATATAACCCTCAACCTTTCAACTAAACATCCTTACTTAGCCCCGTGTTATTCAGAGTCATCTCATCAGGGGGAGCAACTGATTCCTCAATCTGATTAAGAGCAGTTCATGGATGACAAGCCTTTAGCTGGTGCATGTGGACTCTGCATTCTCCAGTGTTTTCACCTTTTGGATTTTGGATTCGTCAGCAGCTAACTGGAGAGATTTTAGCTACAATTTTGAAAGTCCACTCCCCGCTCAGGAGAGAAATGTCAGTTCCCTAGATTGCTTGTTCTGGAAATTGAAGAGATGAACTCCATCACCTTCCTCCTATTTTTTCTTGGAGGACCAGAGACATAGGATTTCAAATGTATCCAGATTTTCCTGATTCCTTTGTGCATAGGATATTGCACAATGAAGATGTTTGCAAAGTCTTTCAACGTATTCATGAGTGGTAGAGGCATTGATACCATTTTTCTACCAGTCATGAGTTCATAAGAAGACATCTTAGTAGCAGAAGTAGGGGTAGACTTCAGAGCCATTAGGACCAATGTTAGTCACACATCACAACTGGGTCCAGTATCCACCACAAATGTTATTGTATCACTCTACTCACAAGCTAGATGCCTGGTGGTAGGCGATATATAGCTTTTTCTCCACATCCAGAATTTCCCACCTCTGGGTCATTATGATCACTGGTGAAATGACAATATCCGACAGACTCAATCCTATGAGGAAGGGCGAAATGGAAAAAGATGATTGATTCATAATGTAGCAGCAGTCTCATTCTTCAAATTCAGAGCTGGAAGACATTCAATCCATACAGTAAAGAGGCATGTGAATTCATATATCTGTTGCTGCATGTAAAATGAATCACTGGAACAATACAGTCAATTTGAAAATCAGAAAATGGTAATGTCATTTCTCTTTTTTGTAAAGAAGCCCGGTGAGTGGGAACATTTGATTGGAACTGAGCACACAGTAGACACCCTTTTAAATAGATGTCTAGCTCCTAACCGAGATGTTGCCAGTAAGCATCTTCATCTAGGATCTACATTATCTTCTTTAAATACCAGATTATAAAATGCCACGTCATCATGGCCTTTAATTAACATTATGCTTCAAAATGAGTTAGGTACTACCCATTAATCATAAGTACAATGGGGTTTCCAAACCAAATGTCCATTTTGAATTTTGAAGGCTTTCTGAAACTTCATTAGAACTCGAAGATCTTCCTTTCTGTACTAATTATTCTGTAGATTCATTCAGACTACCTTGAATAGTATTGAGTGCACTGGTTTTGGGGTCCAGTATTTCTTGCATGTTTTGTAATTATTTCTACAGGAATCTTATTCTTTCAGATAAGCATTCATGTCCTGGGGCTCAGGCTAGTAACACCTAAGGAAATGATATATACACCCTTTTATGGGGTGTGACAATGACACCTGTCAGAAACATGCCTGAACACATTTTGTTTTATTTACATTTAGAAATCACCAAGGGGAGAGATTAATCGTTTGGAATATGAGATGCTTGGTGGATCCAAGATGGCGCTGAGAGTCTGATTGGGAAGAAGTGTGCCACTGTAGTCAAGACGTCGGATCCCCCTGCTCCATGCACTTGTCCCTGATGCCAGCATAATAGTAAAGTGCCACCTCATTTGCCCCTCTGGATTTGCTGTTGCTTCACGATTATTTTGGCAGACGTCAAGACTTGCAGGTACCCAAGACCCAGCTGCAGAGCTTGATGAGGGTGAGGTCTGGGCCTGACGTACCAGCTGGCAAACTTCTGTGTGGGGCACCAACCCAAGTGGGGATGTATGAGGAGGGGAGCGCCGGACAGCCTTGGCACTCACCAACTGATCAATATTAAGTACAAGCTGGGTGGACTATAATCCCTGTTCAACGACTGAAATATTGGAGTCAGCGACTGCTTTCGATTCTACAGTCCAAATCCTGTCAAGCACTACTGGGCCTTGTAAACTTTGTCCCCATATCAGTGTTTTTCTGATGCTTGGGCAAAGAACACCTCTCTCCTCATGGAGGGAGAGTTGGGTTGGACTCTGGAGTCTGTGCGCTGACACTAACCCTCGTGGGCTTGCAATCGGGCTCCCAGGCACGGTGTATACTTAAAAAACATACATGTTGATTTAGTGGCCTGACACATTTCTGCTAAATAAACAGGTCACTGTAGATCCAAGTGGTGGGGTCCTCTCCTAGATCCAAACAAATTAAGATTGAGACTTTGCTCCGAAGCACCCACATAAGGGTGAAAATCCTGCTACAAATCTCCTCAGACAACGTCTCCTCACCCTAAACACTCTGGAGATGGTCAAATCCTGGAAGTGGTTGCTGCACTGAGAAACTCCCTTGAGAATATGATTAGAGAAGCAAAGATAGATGTTAGCCTCCTGTGATACGATCTAAGATGCCTTTATGAGAGGGTTGAAAACCCAGAGATAAAAATCCCTGAGACAGCTGAGAAAGTGAAGGAACTGCAGACATTGGTTGAAGACCTGACCAAAGCACTACTGCTGTGAAAGTGAGGGTTGAAAATGCAGAGGAGAGGGAGGGGCACAACAACATTAGGATACAGTGCCTCCCTGAAAATGAGGAAGGCCCGGACCCCACCAATTACATTGATAAGTTGTTGCTACAGGAAATTGGCCCTGAAAAGTTATTGCAAGGGGTCACAATAGAATGAGCACATATATCCTTAACTAAGAGACCTCCTCCAGGTGCCCCCCAGGCCATTTATTTATAGCCAAGGTCTTAAACTATAAAACTAGGGAGTTATTCTGCATTTGTCTAGTGAAGGGGACAGATTAAAAGAGCTTTTTTCGAACTATCCAGGTTACATGGGCCGGGAGAAAAAGAGACGTATGTTGATTTTGACTGTCAAGGAGAAATTATCCATGCATCATTTGAAATATATGCTAATATACCCTGCAAAGCTGAAAGAGATACATGAGGGAAATACTTTTTTTATTTTCCTGCCTGCAGTAAACGCATCACTGGATGCATACCCTTAACTTGGAAGCCCTACACACGAAATGAAAGAATATGAGGAAGTAATCACGCTGAACCCTGTGTCTGAACTGCAATGTAACTCTATTCTTTTTTATTCCACACATATAATAGTTCTTTTAGCATAATCTCTCTTGGATAGATGAACCCTATTGGTATATTCTCACTGCTCCTGGAAACACTGCACAGTGGATTCCTGTTTGGGAGTGTAAAGAGGTGCCCCCCCATCCCTTTCATTATTATTTCTTTTTTAAATGTCGGTTTTTGCACCCTAAGGCATGTGTTCAAGATATATACATGGCTAAGGTGGAGCTGGTGCTGCTCAGGACATTAATTACTATTACTATTGTAATATCTATTACTGATTGAGCGACTGTGTGAACAGCTCTTTGCCCTAAAGTACTGCTTGTTCCAGCTCCCAGATTTGATATTTTCCTAATCTAGGCATTTTCTCTACCTGCATGGCTCTACAATGCGACCTGTAGTGGATGGAAATATGGGGGGGGCTTTACTCGAGTGGTAACCTGCCTCTGAGCACTATTCTTATAGCTCTTCAGTTACTGTGTCATCATGCAAAGATGTCAGACTTATGTCGGGACATATGTACAGCTTGCTCAGCTGAGAGACAATAAGAAGCTAGATGCTCATGGCAAATCATGCCTCTTCCCATTAGCAGCCGTAGCCAAAATAGATCAGAAGATGCTTCCTAGGGCGGCAATAAGGTGGCTGTTTCCCTCCTTTAGATATCTTGGGATGGAACTACCTCACAGTGTCAGAGATGTACATGAAGGTAATACTTCCAGGGCCCTAAATACTATTTCACTCTCAACTGACTTCTAGGCGGGGCGAGCGGCACTGACAAGCATTATTATTTGGCCATGCCCGCTCTATTATTTCATTAATGTCCCATATGAGATCCTGACATCTTTCCTTAGGAATTTAAATACTAGAGTGAGTGAACTTTTGTGGGGGGCACAGAAAACACAACATATACTTAAATATTCTCTCTAGGACATACAATAAGGGTGGTAGCCAGGTTCCAAATTATGAATTATATTACCGAGGAACACAGACTCAGTTTGTGTTTCTGTGGCTATCTGATGAGTATAACATAGAAATTGAACTAATGCAAGTAGCCATACATCTCTATGGGCCTCATTACAAAATGGGCAAAATGGGATTAACAGCGCCAGTAATGGCGCCGGGGCCGTTAATCCCATTCCGCCCTATTACGAGGCCCCCTCGCGGGACCCGCTCTGGACATCTGGTTTCTCCAGACGTCCAGAGCGGATCCCGCGAGGGGACCAGGGAGCTAACAACGGGCCCGTTGTTAGATCCCTCCCCATTCCCATTGAGCTCTATGGGGGCTCGAATGGGAATGGAGAAGGACCGGGTCCGGGTTCCCTGAAGGAGGAAATACCTGGCCCTCAAAAGTCAGAATGGCCCAGTATTTCCCCATTCAGGGAACCCGGACACGATTTTGGAGGCAGCAGGCTGCCTCCAAATTCGTAATGAGGCCCTAATGAGGCTTTGTTGAGCCAGAGCGGGTTCGAGCGGTCGCCGTAGCCCCGTGTGGCCTGCTGCTGAGGCTGCCTCCCTAGCCCCGTTGGGCTCCAGTTAAGCCTCCTTCTTTTTTCTCCTTAGCGCTCCATGCGCGTCTGTGGTGCCCCCTGCCCCCTCCCTCCTCCTCACTTCCTGGTCCTCCTTCCCCCCTTCCCGCCCCCCCCTTCCTCTCCCCCCCCTTCCTCTCCCCCTGCCTTATATCCCACCCCCTCTGGGCAGCCCCCCCTGCCCGGCAGCCCCCCAGGCCAAGGGCCCCTTAGGCAAAGGGCGGCTCCTATGACTGCGGCTCCCTGTGTGTCTGCAGGTGTCCGCAGGGGACGCCAGGCGCCAGTTTCGCCTTCTATCTCCAGCTTCTGCCGGCCCACACCACCTACACCTGTTCACCTCATGCGCATGGTGCCTTCACCTCACTGTCCTCCCCAGTTGTGGCTATTTGGGTTTTTCTCCCCTCGCAGGTTCTCAAACTTAGGTGGCCTCTCCACTGGGTGTACCTAATATGCATTTACTGTTGTTCTCTAAAATGTGGTAAACTAGGGTTTTTCCCCCCTCGCAGGTTTCTCAAACTTAGGTGGCCTCTCCACTGGGTGTACCTAATATGCATTTACTGTTGTTCTCTAAAATGTGGTAAACTAGGGTTTTTCCCCCCTCGCAGGTTCTCAAACTTAGGTGGCCTCTCCACTGGGTGTACCTAATATGCATTTACTGTTGTTCTCTAAAATGTGGTAAACTAGGGTTTTTCTCCCCTCGCAGGTTTCTCAAACTTAGGTGGCATCTCCACTGGGTGTACCTAATATGCGTGGTCAACTTGGCCTTGCCGCTCACTGTCCTCGTGCTTTCATATTGTCTGTCCCCCCCCCCCCACTGCCTCCTACTCCATGGTGCTCTCTATCTCGCCGATCTTCTCTAACTGCTTCTCTATTGACTATCCTGCTCTCCTCACTAAATCTGGTAGGAAAAAGTTTAAAAAGGACATCCTGGTCTCCAACCCAGGCCTCCCTATCGCTGACACCTACACTAATGCCTGCTCCAAGGAAACTCTTACTGACATCCTCTTTTTTGTGCCTTCGCCTGACCTATGGACCCTTCATATGGTCTCTGTGCTCTCTCCTTTCTCCTCTTCTCCCATTAATGGTGGCACCCGTTGGGATGTCCTCTTGGCCCCCTTCCGCTCCTCTAAGGCCATCCTTAATGTCTACGCTAATGGGACCGTCTTGGTCCAAGGCCCTCAGGCCAACCTTCACCTCTTTGATAGACGCTTCCCACGCCTCATCAACTTCCTCTCCTCTCCTGCTATCCCCCCTCCTCTGTCCTCGGCTACCTTGCCTCTACCCCCCCTCCCTGCCCCCTCTCTTGCTCCTTCCTCACCTCCTTCTTCTACACCTCCGCAGGGCGTACCTCTGATCTGTACCCCTCCCCGGAAGTCCTTCAAGGATGGCAACCTTCTCCACATTGCCACTCTTAACTCTCGCTCTGCAATCAAACATTCCTCTGATATCTGTCACCTTCTTGAGGAACTGGACCTGGATGTCCTCGGTCTCACTGAGACATGGTTCACGGCCAGCTCTGTCACCAGCTTTGACACACTCCTACCTGACGGTTACAAGTTCCTCTCTGTGCCTAGGCCCAACCGTGCAGGGGGGGTGTGGCCCTTATCTTCCCTGAGTGGATTCCTGCCACTGTCACTCCTACGCAGACCTACGTCTCTTTTGAGTGTCTTGTCTGCCGACTCTCTCTCTCTCCTAGCCATTCCCTTACAATGGCTACTATCTATCGGCCACCTGGTCAAATTTCCTCCTTCCTCTCTGAGTGGGCTGACCTCTCCTCCTCACTCCTGGCCTCAACCACTCAACTCCTCTTCCTTGGTGACTTCAACATCCACCTGGATGCCTCCTGTCCCCCCTCTGGACTCTTTCGTGACCTCTGCGACTCTCTCCCACTCTCTATTCTCCCGTCTGGGCCTACCCATTCTGCAGGGCACACTCTTGATGCTCTGATCTCTTCTGACCTTCCCCTCTCCGTCCCTCTCTCCACTCCTCTCTCCTGGAGTGATCACTTTCTCCTATCCTCCCACCTCACCCTCCCTACCCCACAGGCAAAGCCACCCTCATCTCTGCCAACCGCCTTCTCGGTCATCCGACCCATGAAGCGCGTGTCAATTGAGGCTTTCGCTGCCACCTTCTTGCCCCCCCCCCCTTCGGCTGACTCCCACCCTGACACAGCCCTCTCCACACTCCACTCTGCTATATCTGATAGTCTTGATATCCTTGCCCCTGTCATGAGAATCCGCCTGAAGCCTAAAGCCAAATGCAACTCCTGGTATGACTCGGATCTCGTCACCCTAAAACGCAAGTGCAGGGTGGCAGAGAGGAAATGGCGTGCTTCATGTACATCCTCTGACAAACTGGCCTGCCGCCTGCTCCAAAGGCAATACCGTCTCTCCGTTCTCACCAAGAAGAGAGCCCTTATCCAAGCCCGCATCTCTGCTGCATCTAACAACTCGGCCGAACTCTTCAAAATCTGCAAGGAGCTTGCCAACCCTGCTGCAGTCTCTACCTCTCCTGTCCCCTCCCAGGCCCTCTGCACTGCACTGGCCTCTCACTTCGTCTCTAAAACTCAGGACATCCTGTCCACACTCTCCTCCTATCACCTCCCTCCATCTCTTCCTGGCTCTCCCTCTGGCCCTTCTGCAGCCACCCCTCCTCCCTCCTTCTCTGCCTTTCCCCTTTTTTCTGCTGACGAGGTTTCCAGACAAGTTCGATCTATGAAAGTCTCGTCTAAACAGGTTTACCCCTGCTCCTCCAAAACTATCAAGGACCACATCGACTCCCTTGCTCCTGCCCTGGCTGATTTTTGCAACCACTCCTTCGCCTCTGGAGTCTTCCCATCCCCCCTTAAGCACTCCCTTGTGCATCCTCTTCTTAAGAAACCCTCTTCCGACCCCGCCTGCCCAGCTAACTATCGCCCAATCTCCATCACTCCCTTCCTGGGCAAGCTCCTGGAGAAACTGGCCATCTCCCAGCTCAACCTCCATGCTGAATCTGTTGGTAGTCTTCATGACCATCAATCTGGCTTCAGAGCTGCCAGAAGCACGGAAACTGCTCTCCTGAACATCCGTGAGGACCTGCTCTCAAACCTCGACTCCAACACTCCGTGTGTTCTCATTCTGCTCGATCTCTCTTCTGCCTTTGACACTGTCAACCATGCCATCCTGCTCAACCGTCTCCGTGATAACCTGGGTATCACTGGTCAGGCTCTGGCGTGGCTGACCTCTTTCCTTTCCAACCGACCCTCCCAGGTCCAACTGGGGTCCTTCCTCTCTGACATCTTCTTCTCTACCTGTGGTGTCCCCCAGGGATCTAATCTCTCTCCCTGGCTGTTCAACCAGTATCTGGCACTCCTTGCCCACCGCATCGCCACTCTCTGCCCCAACTTTCAGTGCTATGCGGATGATACCCAGCTCATTTTCAGGCTACCCTCGGCCTCCTCCTCTCCTTCCCTCATCTCCGACTGTCTGTCTGCCATCCAGGAATGGTGTGCCGCCAATGACCTCTGCCTTAATGCCAGTAAGACTGAGATTCTACTCATCAGCACACCCACTCCCTCCTTCCCTGCAGCGCTCTGGCCAGCCTCGCTTGGCCCGCTTCCTGCTCCTACTTGCAAGGCAAAAAACCTCGGGGTCATCTTCGACTCCACACTCTCCTTCTCTCCTCATATTACTGACGTCTCTAAGAAGTCTCACTACCAGCTGCACCTCCTCAGAGGTATTCTTCCCTTCCTCTCCTTCCCCCAGAAGCTCACGGTCTTCAGAGCCCTGGTTCTCTCGAAGCTGGACTACTGTAACAGCCTCTATCTTAATCTGCCTGCCTCTACTCTCCGCCCTCTGCAACTCATCCAGAACAGGACTGCGAGACTTGTCCTTGGCCTCAAGCCCAGGGACCGTATCTCTCCAGGACTGAAATCTCTACACTGGCTCCCTGTGGCTGCGAGGATTAAGTTCAAAACCCTCTGCATTGTCCACAAGGCCTTCTGGGGCCTGGGGCCTATATACCTTCAACTCTCTCTTCCTAAATATCTTCCTTCCCGAGCCCTTCGCTCATCTGTCTCCAACTCCCTCAGGGTCAGCCGCTTCTCGAAGCAACGAGCTGGGGGTAGATCTCTCTCTGCGGCAGGGGCCTCCCTCTGGAACAGCCTTCCTGCCTCCCTGAAACTTGAGGAGAACCATCTTCGGTTCCGGAAGCACCTCAAAACCTTCCTCTTTGCTTCTGCTTTCTCTCTCCCTCTCCCCTGCTAATTTCTTCACTGAAACTGCACTGAACCTGCACCTGGGCCACTCTCACCGACCTCGGTCCTTGGCCCAGCCACTCTCCACTTGCACTGCCTCCCTGGCAACCCCAGCACTGCGGGACTGTCTCTGCATCCCTTACAGCCCCCCCCCCTCCCAGCACTTGTCTGCACTTACCTTGCACTTGCCACCAGCTGGCCCTATTTATTATTTATTTTTTATTCTACTTACCCTGTTCAGCACTTCCCCCTCTCCCCTTTCCCCTTGCACTTTTTCCCTTCCACCTACCCCTGCACTTGCGCGATCTGAATGACACCTGGCCTAGTAGGATCGTTGTCTGTCTTTCCCCTGTTCCCTCCTCCCTGCCTCGTTGCGCCTTGAAACACTTGTGTATAGGCGCGATACAAATGCCATATCATATCATATCATATCATATCATATGTTGAAGGTAGCCTTTTGGTGTGACCTTAATCAGATCCAGAATCCCCCATGCTTCGTTTTACTGGGGAGGAAACTATGGAATATGATTTTTAAAATGTTGTGAGCACCAGCGCCTTATTCCCCCCCTGTACATAGGGCGACTCGAGACAGGGACTCTGTTTCTCACAAAAGAATTCACTCGGAAGATAAGGGTTTAGCTAGGTGGGGAGGTTTATTTGTTGACTGCAACCTTATCCCGTTTCAGGACCTTAGGTTTAGCTATGATTTATGTCAGCCAGTTTCTAAGCTATGTTTCACTGGTTTTCAGTGCGAGGAGTCACTGAGGACCTCTGCCAGTAGAGCTGGCAGATTCAATGCTGACACTGCTGTATGTGATATCGGATGGTAGGAAACTAGTAACACAGATATGCAGGAATTTCTTTAACAGGATATAGGAGCGAGAGCTGAAAGATAAATCAGAATGGGAACTGGACGTAGGGACTAACCTAAAAGAAGGGAAATGGGCGAGAACGCTATTTTACATCCTGAAGGTATCCCGTAATGATATGCGCAAACTAATCCAGTTAAATTTACTAAACAGATCATACTTGACACCTTACAGAATGTGTAAATTCTCTGTGAACAACTCGACAGACTGTCCCAGATGTAGCAAAGAGAGGGCAAATTTGAATCTGGGAATGTCCAGTTATTTTTTTGAAAACATGTATTTATCCTTGGCAGACATGTTCATACAGCAGGTAACAAGAGAAACAAAAGCTGCCACATGCACGCTACATGGCGGGGTCCCAAGCATCGTGCAACGGCACTATAGAGAACAACAATCGGTGCATCAGCCTCACAGCTCTTGAAGCACATCCCATTCAACTCCCCACCCCACCCCACCGCACACCGTCAAGATTCACTCAACATTCACTCAACATGTTTCGGCAGTAACCTGAAGACTTGCCAGGTGAACCAAGAAGCTGCACCATATGTCCTTTGACTTGGAGGCACCTGGCAGCATAGTAGTATATATGTCTTCACAGTTTCCCATCCAGACCAGGTCTGACATCCATTCCCTCCCCGTTGGTTCCCCAGAATCCCTCCATCTCTTAAGTATACAATGTTTAGCAACAATGCAAGCAACATTTAAGAAGGATCTGGTTCTCCCCGCAGGTATGTGTTACTACATCCCAAACAAGACTCCCATGTGCTAGCACTGCAAAGTTAGATTCACAATCTGCGATATAGTATAAAGCACATAACTCCAGAACGCATGCAATCCGTGGTAGTCCAAAACATTTGCAGATTGTCCGCATCTTCCATACTACATTGAGGGCATTCAACATCCTTGCCTTTAAGCCTGCAGGGAGTGTAGTGTAATCTATGCAGAATGTTATACTGTATGAGCTTGAACCTGGAGTTAAGTGACACCCTCCCAGTCAGCGAACACATCTTATCCCATTGCTCATCGGAGATGCTGATTTATTTGTAGATCCACCTCCCACTGGGCCCTAGCAGAGGGTGTCTGCCCCTGTACCTTGTCTCTGAGCATCCCGTACAATGTAGACAATATTCTACAACATCCCCAAGAACTAGCAATGTATGTGAGGAGCCCGTTCTCAGGTGGTTCAATGGAGGAACATTCCCAAAGCCTGGGTAATGCTGCCCGAAGCCTATAACATTGTAGAATCTCAATCACTGGGCCCACATGCCTCGGCCTCAATGTCTGCCTGCTAAGGAGCTGCCCCTCAGGAATCAAGTCCCCTAGTGTTTTGTAGCCCAGTCTTTCGCAGCTGGTGCGGATCGCACCATCCCAGGTAGGCTCTAGTTCAGGTAATCGCCACAGCGGAAGGCACTTACAATAAGGGCAAGTCACTCCTATCAGACAGAATATTCTCTTCCAAGCTTGATGGTGGTCTGGACCGGATTGATCAGACTACCATCCAAATATGTAGTGTTAAGAAGGAGGGTCCTCAGATTGCTTTTGCCGGCTACCAGGCATTCAAGCCGAACATGCAGAGGGGACCCATCTCCCCCATGCCAAAAGGATGCAAATTGCGCCTGAGCAGATAGCCAGTAGTTTTCAAAGTGAGACGCACAATACCCCCCTAGAATATGACGTGCCAAGTCTTTACACTTTTTCCAGACCGCACCCGCATGACACTGAAATTACGAGAGGGAACGGTACAGTGCGGCAAAGTATTCCCTACCAGGCAACATCGGCACATTAGTAAATAAATATAATAGTTTGGGCAGCAGGACCGTCTTTACGAGTGCCTGCCCACAAGCGACAATGGGATATCTTTCCATATCTTCACCGTGTCCTGGATATACACTTCCTGCACTACATAATTAAGGGCGAAGAGAGAAGCTGAGTCCCTCGCTATCCAAACCCCCAAGTATTTGATAAAATCAGGTGCCCACTGCAAGGGGTATTCGCTCAGGGGGTCTAGGCATTGTGTTGGTCAGGGGGAAGACCTCAGATTTGGAATAGTTGACCACAAACCCAGAGTATTCACCAAAACTCATAATGTCCCTCATTATTGGGTCTAAGTTGATATGAGGGCCCCTGACGTACAGCAAGACGTTGTTGGCATACTGGGAGACATTCTGGTGGTCCCATTAGCCGGATTCCCCTCCCCCTATGGAAATCCCTTATATCCACCATGGGCTCTATGGCCAGAGCAAACAATAGCGGGGAGAGAGGGCAGCCTTGGTGCGTTCCCTTCCCCAAGTGCAATGGGCTGGAAAGTTGAGAGTTAACCAGGACTCTGGCCGTAGGCTGGGTATACAACAGTTGATGTACGAGACGAAGTTCGGCCACAGTCCACTTTGTTCGAGGATGTTAATGTTAATGTTAATGTTAAAGGACATTTGTACCGCGCACTATCACCACCGGAGTGGTCCCCTGGTGCTCTGGCGGCTCTGAAAGAGAAGGGGAAGTTGCGTTAGTGGGAGGAAGCAGGAAAAGTGCAAGAGAGGAGTGATGTGCTGTTGGCGGCCTCAGCCCGGTGGGTCCGTTGGCTGGGCCTGGGGTGTTTGCTGTCGGTAGTCGTTGTGTACTGTTGTGCAAGACTATGGGCCTCATTACGAGGTATGCCGGTAGCCATGCCGCTATTGGCGGCATGGCTGCCGACAAAACCTCATCCGTGTCCGTTTCCTCGGATGGCCCGGTAATTCCTCACTCGAGGACACGGACACGGTTCATCCCCATTCCCATTTCAGCCCCAATAGGGCTGAATGGGAATGTGAGAGGGAATAAACAACGGGCCATTACGAGATGGCCCGTTGTTTGCTCCCTCTTCCCCTCGCGGGACCCGGTATGCACACCTGGTTTTCCCAGGCGTGCTTAACGTGTCCCGCGAGGGGACCTCGTAATGTGGCGGAACGGGTTGAACGGCGCTGCAGCCTTTTAGGGCGCCATTTAACCCGTTCCGCCAGGGTCGTAATGAGGCCCTATGTGTGTTATTGTTTTGTTGTTGCGATGTAGTGAAGTTTGTGCGGTTTGTTGTGTTATAGGTTTTGGTTGTGTTTGGTTTGGAGTTTGAGAGGTGTATGCAGAAAGGGAAATTGTTAGTAGGGTTGGTTAGTTTGCGTCTCTATCCTGAGTTGAGGCGCTCGGCTTGCGTGGTGTCCCCTAATGCGGCTCTGTTCTGATCTGGGTCCGACTGGGAAATAGGTTCCTTACTCCTCTGGCCCCCACCTTTACTACGCTCTCTCATGGGTCCCCTTATCCTCCCTCCATGCTCTTGCGGCCATTACACCTGCCAATGGCAACCTCTCAGGTAGTGTGTGGTGATTGCCGATATCTCGACAATTCCAAATCACTGTGGTGCCTGGTGGTAACAAAGGGGTGGGCGAAAGTGTTGGTGCGATTGTCTGGGGTAGTTGACTCAGTTTCTGTGTGTGCCGCCTGTGTTCCAGTCGATCCAGTGTCACCCGTCCAGTTGCCGTGCGGGTTGCCCTCTCGGGTCGGGAAGGTCTGTGTCCTTTCCGATTTAGTCATCCTTTGTCCGGTTTTTGTTTTCCAGGTTTAAAGTAATAAGTAATAAGTAAGGACAAGTATTCTGAAGGGTACCTGGTTACTGCCTTGCTCTGCCCAGGTTGGTACAATAATATCAAAAAACGAATGAGCAAGGTCAGGTCAATCTCTGCTGAAGAGTAACCACTGCTACACCCTGAGTGGGTGACCCCTTGTGTGGGTGGTCACAGAATTCTCATGAGACTGTTCTTCTGCACAAAAGGGTTTTATTTTGAAGTGCAGTGGTGTAGTAATACACTGGTATTTTTTTTAAAAAAACATAGGACATTCACATTTGAGGACATAAAAAGTGTAGTACCTAAGTACGAATGATCAAGTAGTCAATATTTCAGACATCTACTTGTACAGTTTGTTCATTCTCTATAGGTTCCTTGGGAAGGAAGCTTAGAGAATTCAGTGAAATCATAAACAGGTTTGGGCACAATCAAGAGATGCATCCTCAACATCCGAGACGTCACACTGCTGCTTCAACGATCTTGGCAGCTGAATGCACTGACAATAGACGTGACCGCGCCTGTTGACACGATGACGACTGCATCCTAAAGAAGTGGATCCTTCCACCTCTTAATCTGAGCCACTAAGCTCCTCGGATTCGACCACATAGGACCCTCCACTCGTAAAGACACTCCTGTCCTGATGAAGGCCTACACCAATAGAGCTCACCTAGCTCCACGCAAAATGGCCGAAACACTGTCGTGTTGACATGTATTATATGTTGTTGTTCAACTCTTGATTGTGCCCACACTCTATGGGCCCCCCACCTGTTTATGATTCCACTGAATTCTCTAAGCTTCCTTCCCAAGGAACCTATAGAGAATGAACAAACTGTACAAGTAGATGTCTCAAATATTGACTACTTGATCATTCGTACTTAGGTACTACACTTTGTATGTCCTCAAATGTGAATGTCCTATGTTTAAAAAAAAAAATACCAGTGTATTACTACACCACTGCACTTCAAAATAAAACCCTTTTGTGCAGAAGAACAGTCTCATGAGAATTCTGTGACCACCCACACAAGGGGTCACCCACTCAGGGTGTAGCAGTGGTTACTCTTCAGCAGAGATTGACCTGACCTTGCTCATTCGTTTTTTGATATAAGTAGGGACAAGTAATAAGTACTCCCAGGACACCATGTCAAAGGCCTTCCGTGCGTCTAGCATAAATGCCACTGCGAGGCCCCCGGGGACAAGCGAGCCATTGTATTAAACAACTGGTGTACATTCAAAGCAGTGGATCTTCTCGTGATGAACCCCACCTGGTCAGTCAGTCTATTTGCGATTATCTTGGCAAGGATTTTTCGTATCTACATTCATTAGTGACAGTGGCCTATGGGACCTACACTCATTCGCCGGCTTACCCAACTTGAGAAGGACCGTAATAGTGTCCACCCGGAGAGATTCTGGCAGGATCGAACTTGCAAGGGCTTCTTCCCACAACTGCAACAAGTGGGGGGCCAAGATAGCCTGTAGGCTGCATACAACTCAGACATTAGTCCATCTGGGCCAGGTGCCTTGCCCCGGAAGAGGTCTTTAATAACCTCCATGACCTCCTCAATATTAAACATCCCATTAAACTTTTCCCTGGTGGCCGGTGACAGCCTAGAGAGGGGAATATGATTCAGCAAAGACTGAATAGCTGGAGACCCTTTAGGGGGGTAGCATGATATAGGGTTTCATAAAATCGCCCAAACACATCAAGTATCTCACGGTCTGAATATTTGGCCTCACCCTCCTTGTCTAAAATAGCATCAATATTCTGTGGGCCCCGCTCCATACGAACCAGCCTGGCCAGCTTCCCACTGGGGTGCCCCCCCATCACCATATCGCCTAGCCCGAGCAGGTTTTGAAATGTATTTAATCTCCTGCTCAGCATGCGACAGAAACTGAATTTATCTGCACCATCGTGGTTGGGTCCATTGCGGACAAATAGGCATTTTCCAGCCCTTTCAATTTGGATTCACAGCTCTCCAGGTTGCGTCTAATAGTCTTTCACACCCCAAGTTCTCTCGACATGGCCCTTCCCTTAATATAAGCTTTAAACGCCTGTCATACCACGCCCTGAGATGTCTCACTGGGGGCATTGTGAGTAAAGTAGGTGTGTATAAATGCCTCAATGTCCGCTTTAAACACAATGTCCTGCAAAGCCTCAGACTTAAATCTCTTAGAGTTCCAACCTGGGGCTCTCCCACCCATTCTCACCAGGAAGTTGACCGGGGAGTGGATCGACAATGTGCGAGGGAGAATGGTTACATGCTGTACCTTGCCAGCTAACCGTCGGGAGACCAGCATGTAATCGATGCGCGAAGCAATGCAATGAACTGTAGAGTAATATGTATACTGCTGGTCTAGCGGGTGCATGAGCCTCCAAAAGTCGCACAATTCAAGACTCTCCTTTTGTGCCTGCAAACTACGGGTAGCTCTAGACGGTGGTTTGGGGGCTATCCCAGTCCGATCGATCACCTGATCCAGTATGCAGTTCATATACAGTTCATATCACCCCCATAGATGAAAGAGACTAGTGGAAATGAGTTAATAATATCAGCCATAGTTTCCTAGAATTTGTAGGAATCCATGTTTAGGCCGTACATATTAACCAGGTGGACCTCTGCACCCTCAATCACACCGTAAACAACAACATACCAGGCCTCTGTATCAATGTGGGCCCCCTTCATAGTGAATATAAGTACTTTCAGAAAAAGTATAAGAACCCCCTGGAGTGAGATGAGTAGGCAGTATAGAATCAGTTGTTCCTCCAGGACCCCGCTAGATTTTTATTAATTGCCCCCTGCAGGAACAATATATTAATTTTGTGCCTGTTAGCATAGGCAATACACTGCCTAGTTTTTGCTTAACTACCAAGTCCGCTGATATGCCAACTCAAAATGTTAAGTGCCATTTGCATCGAGAATCATATTGACTGCACACTCAATATAAATATTTCTGGGGGATGATCCCCACTCCTTCATAGCAGCCACTTCCTGCGTTAAAGCAAATGCATGTGTGCCAAGACTAACTTTATAACTTTTCACCCCAAACTCACCCCTGCCCCCAGCCACCCTCACCCCCCTCCCAAACAGGGTGATGTCAACTCCCTCCCCACTAATATTCCCAAATACTTCACCTTTGAACAATACCCACCCCAGGACACCGGGGGAATCGCCATCCCCAGAGGCCATGAACAGAGCTGCCCGCTCCCCCATAGGATATGACCATTCATTACATCACTGCGTGAGTACCACATGCCAACCAGAACCCATCAGCAAGTGTTCCCACTTGTGCCTTTCCAAAAAAACATCACTGGCACAGGGGTATTACTTCCATCATTGACAAATCTGCTCCCATGGAGAGCAAGGAGCTCACCGCCACCTCTCTCCATCAGCGCTCAGGGAGAGTGTCAAGGAAGAACATCACTTCTGCCGGATCCTGGAAGAAGTGTGTTTTATTGTTGTGGATCGCTCGTAGCTTTGATGGATATAACACTGCATATTGCACCTGCCGGTCTCGTAAATGTCGCTTCGCAGCCGCAAAGAAGATCCTAGCTTTCTGCACCGCAGGAATAAAGTCAGGGTGGATTGAAATCTTTGAGAAGTGTTACTGCAGATCTCTGATTTCCATTGCTTTCATGAGGATCATGTCTCTGTGGCGATAATTCAAAACACAGACTATGACTGGCCTCAGGCTCTGACCAGGTCTTGGGATCTGAGCCGAGACCTGGTGCGCTCTCTCTACCAAGAATTGCTGGGAGGGGGGCATCTTTTAGTACTTCTTTCAATAGAGCCTCAACAAATATTTCCATGTGCTGGGGCTTCACTGGCTCCTGAATACCCACGATGCAGACATTGTTAGGGTGGGACCTCGCCTCCAGGTCCTCATTCTTTGCTTTCACCACATTCACCTTTTGATGTAGGGATCTGAGAGTGGTGCAGACCTCTGCACTGGTATCCTCAAGATGTCTGATACATTGTTCAGCCTCCGTTATCCTGCCACTCTCTTTATCGATTCTTTGCTCCATTTGATCCATTTTATTACACCAGGCCATCAAGTTTCCCATTCATGGATTCAAAACCCGATTGCATTTTTTCCAGGATGGTCGCCATGTCCACTTGTGTGGTCTGTAGAAGGCTGCCCACCTCCTCTATTTGTGCGCTTTCCGCATCTGGGGTGTCATGTTTCCCTGCCCGTGCCCCAAGTGGGACTTTGACTTTGCCTTCCCCTGCACCGCCATATCCGGGAACACAAGTTTCAACGGATGCTGAAGGCCCTTCACCATCTGGCAGTATCACTGCAGGGAGGAGCATTGGTCCGCCGCACAATCTGGTCCTGGAAAATCCCACCCACTGTCACGCTAGTTAAGTCTCCAAACCGGGAGTGGGTGCAAAGTACCGCCTCAGAGCACTGTGTCCTGGCGCATCCAGGTGAGACCAGAGGGCAAGTATCGCCCAGAGAGTGGGTGGGGGGCAATGGGGTTACACACTTTTCCCCAGCCGTGTTATCCTCCAGAACCCTGGCTCCTCGCACTCAGCAGTGTTCGCAGTGTCTTAGCAGGCAGGGTTAAAGATGACCGACACCCACAGTTCTCCCCCTCGGGGCCGCCACACCAAGTGCAGTCCCCGGTTCACATACGCACCGCCGCCATTTCCACCAACTTTTACTAGCACCCCAGCGGTCCTGCCCTGGTGTGGATATGGTCTCAGCAGCAGAACAAAGGCACAATGCTGTCCGCCCTCTGCACATGCCCCCCGATAACCTCCGGTCTATTGCACAGCCCCAGCAGTCCCTCCACAACGCAAGGTCTTCAATGCAGGTTGCAGCGATGGGCTTCAAGTGGGTCTCTGGGAACCGTCAGATTCGCACACAAGGTGCAGACAGCATTCACGTGACCGCAGCTTCACTCTTATGGCGTTTCAGGCAGCAAAAGCGGGATTGCGGGCCTCTCCCTCACGGACCCTCCGGTAGCTCTAAAGACGAGCGTCCATCTTGGCGCAGTGCCACATCGTGTCCCAGGAATGTCCAATTATAAATACATTTTGGGAAGTGATGCCCCAAAAAGTGTTTGCCATGGGAATTCCTGAATTTAGCTGGTCATCTGAGATGTGCCTCCACAGGGCTGTACCTGAGACCAAAAAATAGAAAACATATCAGTAAATGTATGGACCTGGTGTGGTGTGCATCTTAGCTCCTGGCCCAGCAGTTGCCAGATGGTGGGATGACTTGAAAAAAATGGCCTCTAGCTGAAACCAAAATATGCTACGGATATAAACAGGGAAGCAATGTTGACACCAGTAATGGATTAATAGCCTGGAATGCATTGATCCAACACCATTTTACCCATCGGGTGACAAACCACTGTGAACTATGTCCACTGTCATGTTAGCATCAGACTGCTATTTGAGAGGGTTGTGATTTTGATGTAACTAAACTCTATGCATTAACCTCTGCCTAATTCATGTACGCTTGATATATTTAATGTTGACTTGTCTTGTTCCCCCAACTTTCCATGTGTCAATGGTCATGCCATGCTGTTAATAGAAACTATGGATGTAACACACATCACAATTTTCTATAATGGTGCAACAAATTTCGTTTGAAAATTGCTGAATACATTTGTTTTAAAAAGCATGTATTTCTTCCACTAACCCTTGGCTTTTGAACTGACAACTGGTTAATTCTGTGATTCTGCTTCGTTAAAACCTATAGTTATTTTTCTGAACCCTCACTCAGTCACTTTCTCTTCTAGCCTTTGCATTAGTTCTTGTGAAGACGCCTTACTCTAACCATGTTGTGTTTGTGCCTTTGCCAATTGTTACGTGAGTTGATCTATTTCCTGACTAGCAGCATCTTTTTCCTGAGCTCGCTGAGCCTGTTGCAATGTGTTACTTTATATATCATAGTATAACGGATGGAATACAGCCTGTAAATCTACAATCTTCACGTGGAACTTTGCAGCTGTTTCCACACTCTCTTTGGGTTTCATTTGTATAGCCACAATGTCACCTAACAGGCCACTGATATAATGGGTTGATCGCTTAAATTACTCTTTAACTCCTCATGCATCTGAAGACACTATGAATGTCATTAATGTTAAGAAGTACTTTATTTAAGCATACTTTTGCGTCTCTGCACACTTTACATTCATCTTGTTGTTGTACATGAATAAAGGGACACTACCCCTTTAAGAGCGGCAACAGAGAAGGAGCGGGAGAAAAAGGGAAAAGGAGGGGGCCGGGGAAGGAAACGGCAGTTAGTGTCAGGGAGTGAATAAAGATGGTTCACTGCAGCATTGGCTCCGTGTCATTCTTGAGGTTTGGGTATGCATGAATGAACGGAGCACAACACTGGCGACGAAGCCGATGCGAACCCGTGGGTGCCGGCAGCAGTGAGTGGAGGGCCCGTGTGCCCAGCAGCTTGAAGGGCCCGTGAGCCCAGCAGTGATTGGAGGGCCCGTGTGCCCAGCAGCGTCCGGGGAGGGCCCGTGTGCCCAGCAGCTTGAAGGGCCCGTGAGCCCAGCAGTGTGAGGAGGGCCTGTGAGCCCAGCAGTGAGTGGAGGGCCCGTGTGCCCAGCAGCTTGAAGGGCCCGTGAGCCCAGCAGTGATTGGAGGGCCCGTGTGCCCAGCAGCGTCCAGGGAGGGCCCGTGTGCCCAGCAGCTTGAAGGGCCCGTGAGCCCAGCAGTGTGAGGAGGGCCTGCGAGCCCAGCAGCGTTCAGGGAGGGCCCGTGTGCCCAGCAGTTAAGGAGGGCTCGTGAGCCCAGCAGACCAGGTAGGCCCGTGTGCCCTACAGCGTATCAGGACCGGAGAGCCCAGCAGTGTGGAGCCCAGCAGCGGTGGCCTGCCAGCAGCAGACCAGCCGACCAGAAGATCGGGGAGGACCGTGCGCCCAAGACTGGAGAGCCCGGTGGCGAGGAACCCGACAGCGGAGGACGGCCAGCTAACCAGCCGACCGGAAGATCGAGAGGCCCGTGCGCCCCAACTGCAGAGCCCAGCAGCGAAGAGCCCAGCAGCGGAGGCCCACCGGCAGCTGGCCCAGCCGACCAGGTGATCGAGGGGCCCGTGCGCCCGAGACCGAAGTGCCCGGCGACGGAAGCCCGCCGACAACAGCCCAGCCGACCAGGACCGCAGCGCCCAGCAGAGGAGGTCCCGCGCACCTCGACAAGAAGAGGACCGCGGACGCCAACAACGAGCGGAGCCCGCGGACCAGAAGAGGCCCACAAGAGGAAGGAGACCACGAGGGAACTCAGCAGGCCCACACGTCACGGAAGAGGAGACCCGCAGGCTCGCGGCATCCACCCTCAAGTAAGGAGTCGGAAAGGGGTAGCGAAAAGGGAACCCCGAGTCTCCCGCCCACGTGACACATCAGGGAACCCGTGAAATCACCCGAAGGTGACACCTGCAAAGGGAACCCCGAGTCTCCCACCCACGTGACACATCAGGGAACCAGTGAAATCACCCGAAGGTGACACCTGCAAAAGGGAACCCCGAGTCTCCCACCCACGTGACACACCAGCAGAGACACCCAAAGGTAACACTTGCAAAGGGGAACCCCGAGTCTCCCACCTACGTGACATCGGTGGAAACACCTGGAAAACAAAATTTTGCAAAATCACCCGAAGGTGACACCTGCAAAGGGAACCCCGAGTCTCCCACCCACGTGACACAGCAGGGAACCAGTGAAATCACCCGAAGGTGACACCTGCAAAAGGGAACCCCGAGTCTCCCACCCACGTGACACACCAGCAGACACACCCAAAGGTAACATTTGCAAAGGGGAACCCCGAGTCTCCCACCTACGTGACATCGGTGGAAACACCTGGAAAACAAAATTTTGCAAGAACCCGAAGGTGACATTGTCACACAAAAAGTAGAGGGTGAACAACGTGCCCCAGTGGACGAACATACACCGCAGCAGTTCAAGAGAACCACGGTGCAAAAGCCTACCAGAGCACCCCGAGCATCCGCGACGCAGCACTCCACGCTACACACCAGGATACCGCCATGTCATCTGCAGACGCGGCAGACCCGAATGCACCACCACCACCACCAGGAGCTCCCTCCTCTCACGCAAGCCTAATGAGGAGACCTGCCCCGTTCACGCTAAACCCACACCATGACCAGGGGCAGAGATGGGAAGAATGGATGGAGGAATTTGACGACTTCGTGGGTGCCATCGGCACACAAGAACCTCCCAACATACTGAGCATATTTGCAAATGTCGCAGGGAGAGAAATCAAAAATATTATACGCACGATCCCTCCACAAGATCGCACCACATATGCAAGACTCCTGCAGGCCATTCACGAAAAACTGGTCATTTCACCCAACCGGGACTATGAAAGGTACACTTTCAACCAATGTGGCCAGCTACCTCACGAATCAATAGGGGAGTTTGTAATACGTCAGGAGGGGGCCGGGGAAGGAAACGGCAGTTAGTGTCAGGGAGTGAATAAAGATGGTTCACTGCAGCATTGGCTCCGTGTCATTCTTGAGGTTTGGGTATGCATGAATGAACGGAGCACAACACTTGTGTTGCCCCTAATATGCTGTTTTGTTTCTGTAGTTATATCTATTTGTCATCCAGAGATTAATTCAACTGCTTAATTTCTTGCTTGCAATTATTATTATTATTATTATTGTATTTATTGAGCACGGACCTAGCTTTGAGAAACAATGGAGCGCTTTACAGAGGTTTACAACAATACAGATACACAACAGAGCGCTTCACAAAGGTATACAACAGTACAGATGCATAACGGAGGGCTGTTCAGAGGTAACAAAAGGACAAATATAAAGTGGGGATAGGATACAGGGGGGCACATAAGAGGGGTACAGCTGTACAGGGTGTGAAGGAGGAGAGAGGCAGAGGGAGTCTAGCGAGTAAGGGGTGCAGGTCGATGTGATAGCCTAGGTTTTGAGGAGGAGAGACTCCTTGAAGAGGTGCATCTTGAGTTATTTTCTAAATTGTAGGAGCGTAAGGGCGTGTCGGATGCTGGCAGCAGGAGGTTCCATAATCTTGGGGCATAGGCAGAGAAGGCTTGTTTTCTGGTCCTTTCCTTTTTACAGTGGCAGATTTCAAGTCTGCACATGTCCTGACTTCTAGTGGTGCACTGATCGCGGGGATTTTGAGTTTCTCTGCAAGGTAGCTGTTGACTGCCTTAAAGATGATGCAGCAAGACTTAAAGGTGATTTGTGTGTGTAGTGGGAGCCAGTGAAGATCGATGAAGGTCAGCGTGATGTGGTTGTATCTGTGTAGACCCTTGATGAGGCATGCGGCCATGTGTAGGACACTACTCGGGCACAAGTGAGGATGACAGGAGGCCTTCGAGGAGGGCATTGCTCCAATCCAGGTGGGATAGGACCAATGCTTGAACGATAGATCTAAAACTGTCCGCAGTGAGGAAGGGCTTGACTTCCTGCAGGAGGGAGAGCTGATACCAAGCTGTCTAAGTTTTCTTACCTATGTGTGTCACAGGGAGAGGTGTTTGTCGATGTGGAAACCAAGGGACTTGCCGCAGGAGGTCAGCTTGGTGTGAAGCCCTCAGGGTTCATGGTTGATAGCCAGGTGCGTACGTCTGGGTATTCAGTGTTGTTGGTGAGGGGTAGGAATTTAGTCTTGGAGGAGTTGAGCTTCAAGTATGCACTCGACATCCAAAACTGGATCAGAGAGACACAAGTTTTTAGCCTGTGGATGTGCTTGATGGAGTCGATCTTGAGGTATAGCTGTGTTTCATCGGCCTATTGGTGGATGTGGATGTTGATGTTGTGTGTGGTTAGGTGGGTTCCAAGCAGCTCCATGTATAGATTGAAGATCACTGGGGAGACTCCACAGATGATGGGCGGCATTGGCGATCTAGAGGAGTCCATCTGAACAAACTGCTGGCGGTTGGCGAGGTAAGCCTTGAACCAATGTAGGACAAGGTCACTGATCCCCATGCGCTGATGTAGGGTGTCTGTGAGTGCCTGGTGGTCTACTGTGTTGAATGCGGCCAAGAGGTTAAGTAGAATCAGGAGGCAGGGGTGGCCGTCATCAAGGATGTGGAGGGCGTCATCGACCACCTGTATGGTTGCTGTCTTTGTGCTACATCTGGGTATGAGCTCAGATTGGTAGGTTTGGCAGAGAGTGTTGATGTCAATGTGTTGCTGCAGTTGCACACCTACCATTTTCTCGATGATCTTACCTAGGATGATGGTGATGGGATGATATTTACCTAGGTTGTCAAGAACCAGATAGAGTTTTTTTAGTAGAGGGAGGATTTATCCTGCCTTTAGGTCTATGGAAAGGTGCCTTGAGTTAAGGAGCTGTTGATGATCTCCAGGTAGGGAAGGAGAGCTTCTGCAGGGAGGGTCTTGAGGATGGATGCTGTCTTTGCTATTATGGTGCAAAAGGAGTTAGATTTGAAGCAGTTCAGAGAGAAGGCTTCTTTAAGACCTGCCCAGTTGTCGACTCGTTTCAGGGAAATGAGAGGGAACACAGTTTTTATGGTTTATCTCCAGGATGTAACAATGACCCAGGGGTTCATTCAGATATACTTTTGGGAGGCATTTGCTGGGGCTCTGTGTGAGCTCACTTGTTAGAGCCATAGATTAGGGCTGTATTATGCCTTAAATAATTATGAGGGACATGAGCCATATTTGCATTCCTTTTGGTTAATGGGGATACGTATCCTTTACTTAAAATGCGTACTTGGAATGTGATAATGGGTCAATGGGAAAGCTGTTCTCTTTTAAATGCGTTTACTTTTGTCTATATGTTTGAAGATAGATGTTATACAGTTCACAGGGCTGCTGCATTTTATAATTATAAAATAAATGTGTTTAGAATACTCAGGGCACAATATGTCTGTTCCCACCATATCAGGAGTTTTACATTTCAAAAGAGCTACATCAGAGACCTGGAACCTTGCTTTTTGATAGTGTATCTTTTTTTATTAATTTTGCTAAAACTCCAGATCTTTATATTGTCTGCAACTTTGGAGTATCAGCGTTAAAATGTGTTGACAAAATTCGTCCACAGTCTGTGTCCGATCAATATGCAAATTGATAACCAATGCATAGGGATAATTTCAGAAATCAGAGAATGTACCAACACTATTTGTGACAAGATTTTTGTTAAATGATTTTCTTTTCAAGTGTCTGTTCAGTGTTTTAATGGTGTATTTTTAAGGTTTATTTTTTGTAATAAAAAAACAACTTGTAAAGTAAGCAAGGTTCTAGTGAAACTGAACATTGTTTAATTCGAACAGTTTAAACTTGACGCCAGAGCTACGTTTCTGAAATTGGATGCAAGAGCTACTTGTTGAAACAATGCTTCTGTAATGTTAATACAAAAAAGATAATCCCAAATTGGGGCAAAATATTCTGAAAATAAATATCTGTCTAATTCTTAATTTTTCAAGAGAAACAAATATTGCACCAAAGGTATGACCCAAACATGCCAAAAGAAAACATGATTTATTCCCATGGATTTTCGATCCCAATAATATGTACATCTCTCAATTGGTGACATTTTACACTTCAATTTGTATTATTTTTACAGACCACATCGGGATGAGTTTCTATGACATGTCATATTAGATAAGTAGGCATGCAGAAAGTACTGCACATAATATCAACGCATACAAATCTGGGTGAGGTGGTTGGGGGTGGGTTAATGGGTGTTTTGTAGGGGAATCGCCAATGTTAAAATAAAAAACGGTTCGACCAAAACAACCACAGGGAAAATGCACGAATAATGTGCAAACGAGGAAAGTGACCTCCTTAAAAACACGCACAACCACCATACCCTTTGAAAAATGTTACTGGGGTACTAAAAGCATATTTGAAATTTGGATGCCTATGCACGCTAGGCTGTGGTGGGCCTCTCGCACAATGACACATTTGATAATTTCCGGCATTGCCGGGCCAACTGTTGGAGTATCTGTTTCTTGGGCCCCTTCATAATGAAAGCGTCATGGTCACCATTGTTTACCAATGAGACTCGGCATGCATGTCAAAGGCTACAGGAGTACATTATGGTTTCTGTATTTTAAAGATTATCTTGGATTGCAAGGGTGTGTTCTGCGCGTTTTTAAGATCAAAGGGAGTGCAAAAAATACACTTATATGAAATTGTGCTACAGAATATGAAAGGGTCTTTGGTTTGCAGTAAAACAAAGTCCAGGGATACACCAAATGCGAGAAAATGCAGTTTTAAACTGCAGGTTTTATAGTAGTACATTAAATGATACTATGGTGCGCCATATTTCCCCTTTTATTTATGTAAATATGTATATTAGTTTTGATGTTCATATATTTATGTGAAGGGATTTGCTACCCATCCTTTGGCCCACAAAATTTAAAAATAATAATCAACCAAATCAAAAAGAATACATTATTGATGGAGAGAAGAATATTTTACCAGCGTTTTATAACAGATCGACTGGCCCTCTGTTTCTTCTGCTTCAATGGCTTTTAACAGCATTATTGCTGATTTTAATGTCAGCTACAGAGTTCCCCGTCTGTTACAAAATGTACCCACTGCTGCCTAATAAGACCTCTGCTATTGGACGAGCTCAATTTCTATTCACTCTAATGCATAAACATTAGCAGCTGATGGCAACCGAGGTCATCCTCAGAAGGCAACATTCATTCCTGTTCTGAGAAAAAAATAATCAGTATGCAGATAATCCAAATTTAGATCATCTGTGAATCTGCAGTCTGCAAAATACATTTGCCTACCCATGAATAATAGTTTGCAATAAGGACTTCAATGTGTGTCCAATCCTTACACACCAGCTCATAGGAACTGCTGATCGGCAGAGACCAGGGCAAATCTTTGCTTCTGTCTTGGGCAATGTGGGGATTGGCCATAGCAGATTTTCTCAATGCCTCCTTCACCACAATACTTCAAAGGCTTTTCAAAAACTTTTTCCAGGAGCTTGCATGATGGCATTAAGCAGGATACTGAAAAGAGCGGGAAAATACTGTTCTGCTGTGCAGTATTCAGTAGCAAGCATTACTATATCCTAAGTCATGTTAGTTTACATCCATCCGAAAATTATATGATACTTCCTAGGAAAGGTTGTAAGTTATTCTTAGGAATTTCCACTTAGACCACATCTTTTCATCATTTTGCTTTATGGTACTCTCGCACCATAATTTAACACTATTATGCTCATTATAAATTAGCCCTATATAAACTGGAGCGGACGGCGTCCTTTACAGTGATTTACAGTCCCCTCTACAGATATTTTGTTTATTATTCCTGAACGATCTTTCCCACAAGGAACCTGAATCTTTCGAATTTTGAGTGATGCATTAAGTAAGAACCTCAGACACACTTATTTTAGTTGATTTGTCAAGTTCGAAACCTTGGGGAAACCTTTTGAAAAGTGTTTGCGAAGTTCATCCAGACGATTTATAGGAAGACACATGTCTATAACTGACAATCAGTTTCAGTCAATTTTCAGAGAGGCAGGAGGTCATTGCTAGAAAGGCTTTGACTATTTAGGCAAGTGTACGGTTATTTAAAGTACACACAGGATGGAGGGCAGGGAGAGGCAGTGTTTGACTGTAAGCAAGTTATAGAGTGAGATTTAGGGATGGTTTTGCTTATGCAGTACTGTGTGACACTGACTGAATTGGAGAGTGTGAACAACACAAATACTATCTCCAGAGATTCAAGGAGCAGGGGAAAAACAGCAGTCAATGTTCATCTGCTGACATAAGCCGGCGATACAGGTGCCATCAGGTGACACCTGGGCGGAGGCGCAGGAGGAACTGGGAATCTCCCAGGGCAGCTTGTGGGAGAGTCATCCTCTTCTAGCCTTCATGCCTCCAATCATTCCTTAAGCTTGACATCCAACGCAGAAACCTATGGTCATTAAATAAGGGTAAACTAACACCTCTCAAATTTAAGCATTAAAAAATACAGAGGCAAATCATTCTCTTCCATTGCCCTCACTGTATGGAACACATTATCAGACTACATCTTACAAGTACACAAATTCAACACTTTCAACCAACTATTTAAAGACTGGTGCACTGGCAACCTTGAATCACAAACCAACACATCACCTGGTCAACCTTCATAGACCTAATACTTTACTCGTTTGACTTGACTACCTTTTTCCTCTGGACAACATCTTTTTCAACTAAACAAGCACTTAAATTCTCCAGGCGCTCCTCCATAGTCCTCCTCCTTCCAGCTTAGTTAACACTTCCCCCAAAACCCCTTCTCTCCCTCTTTCGATGTCCCTTTTAGCAAAATAGCACTAACCCGATATGTACTTTCTAACCTCATAGCACTTTTACCTCTTTGGTAAACTGCTCTTACTTTCATTCCAACCCTACCCTCCCTTCATTGCTCCTCTCTATGCCCACCCACTCCTCTCCCCAGTCTCTGTCTCCTTAGAATTCTGGAACATACTCCAATTAATATCAAACAATTAAATCAATTAAATGTCAATGGTCGTACAAGCTTTGACCTTCTGGCTGTGACCAGATGCCTTTGGCTACTTGAAGCACTTGTGTGATCGGGACCTGTGTGTAGGACGTCAATTAAATAAAAATAAAATAACATAGGTGAAGTCGGGAGGATTTTGTCAGCTGAACCTATTAATATCGCACTGAAAGCAGGAGGTTAGTTACAATGCATACCTCCATATATGCTATTGCCAAAGGCTTAGAAAGGCATAACACAGCAGAACATTGTTGTCCTTTGCAGAATTCTATGCAATGCTCCAATCTAACCGATCAAGAAATGCTATAGGGGAAAATACAGATGTGTTCAAGATCTCCACAGCATACATGCCTGTGTAGTACTGACTGCACCAGTTGTGCTCAATCCAGCCACTATTCTGCCATGCATACCCACTACAGCCACTCATTTCTCCATTTGTGATTTGTGCAGTACATTCTTCAGTTTTCATCCAATCTCGCAAAACCTGTTTATGTTTCCTTTCAAGCAAATTCAGTTTACCTGATCCACGCTCCTGCAGGGGTACACTCAATCCCCCTCAATCTTTCCCCAGATTCTGCACAATGACATCTATAACTTTATCTTATCCATGACTATACATCATTGTTCTTTATGTAGACCATATATTATTCTGCTTGCCTGACTTCGACAAGTTCAAAATAGACACAATGGGCCTCATTACAAGTATGGAGGTAGCCATGCTGCTCATAGCGGCATGGCTACCCACATACCGGGTGTTAGGCAGAATCATGTGCAGTGCTCTTAGGGACCACTACACACAATTAAGAGTACAAGTGGTAATACAAGTGCGCCTTTGGTACAAGCCTGTACTACTATGTTAAAGTGGTAGCAGTAGCGGAGCAGCCAGGCTTATCTCAAGAGTATACGTGCATTAGCAGAGACCACAATTACTGTGACTCAAGCAAACACTGACTCAAGGTTTCAGGTAAAAAAAAATATAAGTACATTTATTTTTAAACCATCTGTTATAAAACACTTCACTTCCATAGATTGGAAACCACACATAAAATACACCACACACAACCAATTCCACTTGTGGTAGTAAATTAAAGGTAAGTACATTAGGATTTCACAGACCGGTCTTGCGATACTAACGCGTACCCGCGGATAGAAATGCAAACGAAGTTAAAACACACTTTGTACTTAAGAATTTAAAACAAGAGAAAAGTGAATAAAAATCAAAGGCAATACTTTTTCAGGGCAAGGGGACTCGAGGACAAGTTCAAAGATACAGATCAAAGTCAATAGGCCTGCGCTAGTGTCAATGGAGCAGATGCTCAGTTGCCGAGGATCACACGTTGAACAGTTTGAGATTCAAGATACCGAGAGTTCGTAAACATTGTCAAATGGAAGGAAAAGTTATAAGAAGTAGGGAAGAAAGAACAAATCTTCATTAAGGAAAAGGGTTCACCCCGATTCCGGCTGGTGAGATGGAGAGAAAGACCAAGTGAAAAGCTGGTGCCACGGCAGTTGTTCCTCGTAGTTCCTGCAGACTCACGGTTCCTGAGGCATCAGTCCTGGGGACAAGACGGAGGACGTCTGGAGTGATCTTCATTACCCAGGGATGAGGCCAGCAGCAGCGAGAAAGACAACAATGAATAAAAGGTGCGCTCCTTTAAATCAGGAGAGGGCTCTTCTGATGGCTATCCGGACCACTACAGCACAGCAGTGATTTCGACCCAGGAGGGGATTCTCTGACTGAAGAAAAGACAAGCTGGTTTATCCCACCAGGCTCAAGGGAAGAAGACTCCGGACTGGATCTTCTGTTTGTCGTTAAAGGGGTAGATAGCTCAGGACTTCAGCAGGGCTTCACCAGGACTCGGGGTTGCAGCAGTCATCTTCTTCTCTGCTTCTCTTTGGTTCCTTGTAGTTCCAAAGGTGACTCTGCCTTCTAGCTCAAGAGTCCTGCCTTTTATGCCAAAATCCCCTATTCACACAGCGTGGCTGTCAATCACTCAGCAAGGCGGGTTGTCCAGCCGGAGAACCACCTCAGCCAATCAATACAAAGTGCGACTTGGGTCTCCAAGGAGACCCTGTGCAGGGGATGACTACACCCCTCCCTCACATTCAGCCCACCTAGACATCCAGACGCCAAAGGAGGGCTTCTGATATTAGGAGGGCTTCGCGCTAATACCGCCGGCGGATTTCCCGCCGGCGGTAATAGCGCGAATTTTCGGCGAATTTCCCCCCAGCTCAGAGCTGGGGCGAAATCCGCCAAAGCCCTGATTCGGCCGACCCTTAAATCTGGCGGTAATAGCGCTACCGCCGGATTTAAGGGTTACCGCCAAAGTCGTGATGAGGCCCTATGTAAAGTTAATGGCAACTTTACCCTTTTCTGGGGGACAGTAGTCAGCCCCAGAAATGGAGTAGGTGGGAAGTCGAAACGACAAACCTCTGTCACTGCACTGAAGGTGCAATCTAACACACAAAAGTGGGGGGCTACTGAAGTGGTGTACTTCAGAGTCCACAATCACAAAAACAGATGAAATACACATGGCAAAACACAGGTAATAGTGGGGGGAAAAGCTCACACTCTTACCAAGTGGAAAAAATAAACTCCAGAAATCCAGCAAAGCTGCTGAGGGACTCACTAGGTAAGGGAAATTAGCCATAGAATGAGAATTCTCCCTAACACTCACCCCCCCCCACCCAGACTAAGGGACAGGAGGATTAAATCCACTCCTGGATGGATCTCATACCTCTATCCGGTTAAAAACATCCTAGAGAGACCATCAGCATTTTGGTGGTGACTTCCTGCTCTGTGTTCAATGTAACAATCAAAGGTTTTCCTTTGTAAGCTATAGGACCTACAAACCCTTTGAGAGACATCTTTCTTTTTGAATCTAAAGGGGATCTGGTTGACCAGTCCCTCAAAGGTTGGTACAACTCATGAACCTGTGATATGCATTTTCAAGGATTCCTTATAAAGGATTCCCTTAGATCTAGAGGGGCCTCCAGGGTTCCTCACCACCTCTCTTTTGGGAGCAGGTTGGGTCTCCGGCTTCTTGGTTGAAGGGGCTGGAGATAAGCAAGGTACATGCTTCCCCTTCCTCTTAGATCTAACCTTACCTACTTTAGGAGTTTTTCTCCTTACATTAGGATTTGGGTTGGAGTCTTCTGTAGAAGGTCCGACCTTCTGAAGGTTTTTGGCCTTAGACTTTTTTTTCTGGTGTTCCACCGGCACTGAGAATTACCAGTTCTCTTAGTCCTAGAGAGGGGTCCAGTTGGTCTATCCACCTCTTCCTCAGAGGCAGGGGGAGTCAAAGACTTTAAAACTGGGGGAACAATGATGGAGCTTGGTTTGGGCTCCCATTTCCCTATCATACTAGCCTGAAATTTGGCTGGGTTAGAGGTCAATTTACTAACACCAGGGCATGTAGTGGGGTTCTCTTTAGAGGTTGCCACCGGCTCAGGGAGGTCCTTTAAGGTGGCCTCTCTAGCCAATTGGGTTTGGTTCTGCTTCTCCATACTGGGAAGCCTGGGGTACTGGATATCACTCCTAGAGTTTTTAGACCATTCCCCAACAGGACTCTCCCAGGCACCTAACTCTGAATACTGACAGGGATCCTTACTGTCATTTTATTGTACTGAATGCGAGCTGGTAGAATAGGAACCATTTGGACAGGGCCTCCAGCAAGTTTGGTGGGGCCTTTGGGTGCCTTAGCAACATTCTCAGGCCTGAAAAATCTTTTGTCCACAACGGTTCTTCTGGCCCCAGTGCCTCTCATGGCAGGGGTGTCCTGGCCATTGACACAAGCACTGTCCACATAATACTCCCTAGAGTTTTCAGGAATGGAGTCATACACATCACTATGTTGTTTCTTACCCAGACCCTTGGACTTTAAGTATACAGATTCTTGAAGAGCCAACGGTTCTTCAGCAAACAAGTGAAAGACTTAGCCTTCTCCCCTTGGGAGAAGGCTAAGGAGGTAGTGCTGGCCCCTGCAGAGTTACCCTTGGATCGGGGATCTCCTCTCATATGGTCAGTTGACCCACAACTAAATCATTTACCAAATGCGCTATGGAATGGGGGTCTATCCTGACCTACCTCTGGTTTGGCACCAGGAGGTACAGTAGCCCAATTTGGTTTCCCTTGTGGCCTACCCTGGTTATGTTTGGGGACCTCTTCTGGATGGGAGGTATTGGAATCCTCTTGGTTGTCTTTCTTTGGCTGCTTTCCCTCATCCTTCTTCTGAGTTGCCCCAGAATCCTTGTGAGTAGCCCTGTTGGCAACCCACAAGTCAGCAGCCTTAGCTAACTTCTTAGGATCTATCTCCTTTGAATCAGCCAAGTGCTGTCTAAGCTCAGGGGAGCAGACATCAAAAATAGACTCCAACATTACAAGATTCCTCAAACCTTCATAAGAGTTGACTTTGTAACTCTTAACCCAACCATCTAAGTTTTTCAAACATTCACACACCCAGGTAGCCCAAGGGGTACCATCATGTTTTTTGAGGGTCCTAAACCTCTTAAGGTACTGGGAAGGGGTTTTCCCAAATCTAGCTATTAATGCTAGCTTCACACACTCATAATTCTGTTTATCCTTCTCCCCCAACTCCATTACAGTATCACTTGCAACAGGGGGAAGCCTAGAGAAAAGCCAAGGAATCAACTGATTCCCTGAGATACCTTGAATCCCAAGATTGTACTCAAACATTGCTAACCAATCCAAAACATTAAGTTTAGTCTCATACATACCAATCATTTCCTTTGGCATATGGGGTCTCTTAGGGCTTGAAGACCTAGAAGACTCTGGGAGAGAAGCATTTTCTAAAGACACTTTCTTCATTTCTAGTTCATGGTTCAACTCCATTTTTCTGAGCCTTAACTCTTGATGTTTCATGGCAGTTTGTGCATCAATACGTTTCATTTCTAACTCAAGTCTCATTTTCTCTAGTGCAATAAACTCAGGAGTAAGTGTAGGACCTGTGGGGGTCCCTGTGGACATAGGTTGTGGTTGCTGAGCAGGCAAGGGGTTGGTAGGAACTCGTAACAAAGGGTTATACACTTCTTCTTCAACACTCTCAGAATCAGAAACATCAGTATCCACATTTTTTGGAGGGGTAGACCCTTCTGACCCACTCTCCAGACTTTGTTTTCCTAATAATTTAGCAGCCAGTTCAGATTTATTTCCTTTACCAGAGAGACTCCTCTCCCTACACATGGATCTCAAAACCTCAGCAGTGTAGTTCAAGAGACCCTCTTCAGTGTAGCTTTCCATATTTGACATGATTTCTTTCTTTAGCTAATAGAATTTGTGGTGTTTAGCCTTGTGGTTAGTTGACCCAAAGCGACAGCAGCACTCTAAGTGTAATCACTCTACTTTCAAATCCTCACCGCTGTACACCAGTGTTAGGCAGAATCCTGTGCAGTGCCCTTAGGGATCACTACACACAATTAAGACTACAAGTGGTAATACAAGTTCACCTTTGGTACAAGCTTGTACTACTATGTTAAAGTGGTAGCAGTAGCGGAGCAGCCAGGCTTATCTCAAGAGTATATGAGCAGTAGCAGAGATTACACAAAGGACCACAATTACTGTGACTCAAGCAAACACGGACTCAAGGTTTCAGGTAAATAAATATAAGTACATTTATTTTTAAACCACCTGTTATAAAACACTTCACTTCTATAGATTGGAAACCACACGTAAAAAAATACACCACACCCAACCAATTCCACTTGTGCTATTGAATTGAAGGTAAGTACATTAGGATTTGACAGACCAGTGTTGCGATACTAACACGTACCCGCGGATAGAAATACTCACAAAGTTAAAACACACTGTGTACTTAAGAATTTAAAACAAGGGAAAAGTGAATAAAAATAAAAGGCAATACTTTTTGAGGGCAAGGGCACTCGAGGACAAGTTCAAAGATACAGATCTAAGTCAAAGGGCCTGCGCCCGTGTCAATGGAGCAGATGCTCAGTTGCCGAGGATCACACGTTGAACAGTTCGAGATTCAAGATGCCGAGAGTTCGTAAAGATTGTCAAATGGAAAAAAAATCTATAAGAAGGAGGGAAGAAAGAACAAATCTTCATGAAGGAAAAGGGTCCACTCCGATTCAGGCTGGTCAGACGGAGAGAAAGACCAAGTGTGCACAGTACCTTATCCCGTTGGAGAAAAGCTGGTGCCACAGCAGTTGTTCCTGGTAGTTCCTGCAGACTCATGGTTCCTGCAGCTTCAGTCGTGGGGACAAGAAGGAGGACGTCTGGAGTGATCTGCACTACCCAGGGATGAGGCCAGCAGCAGCAAGAAAGACAACGATGAATAAAAGGTACGCTCCTTTAAATCAGGAGAGGACTCTTCTGATGGCTATCCGGACCACTACAGCACAGCAGTGATTTCGACCCAAGAGAGGATTCTCTGACTGAAGAAAAGACGAGCTGGTTCATCCCACCAGGCTCAAGGGAAGAAGACTCCGGACTGGTTCATTTCTTAGTCGTTGAAGGGATAGATAGCTCAGGACTGCAGCAGGGCTTCACTGGGACTCGGGGTTGCAGCAGTCATCTTCTTCTCTGCTTCTCTTTGGTTCCTTGTAGTTCCAGAGGCAACTCTGCCTTCTAGCTCAAGAGTCCTGCCTTTTATGCCATAAACCCCTATTCGCACAGCCTGGCTGTCAATCACTCAGCAGGGGGGTTGTCCAGCCCGGACAACCACCTCAGCCAATCAATACAAAGTGCAACTTGGGTCTCCAAGGAGACCCTGTGCAGGGGGTGACTACACCCACCCTCACATTCAGCCCACCTAGACATCCAGACGCCAAAGGAGGGCTTCTGGTCAGAAGCCCGCCAAAGGTCGGCGAAAAAAGGAGGCAAACCTGGTTTGCCGCGCAAAGAAAGACCCAAGAAGGATGTTAACAAAAAGAAATGGCTATTAAACCCAACCAGAGACTAAATAAAAAGTATTTGGCCTAGCGGGTTAAAAGTTCGAGGCTACTAAAATAGCCTAAAACAATACCACTTTATGTAATATTATAGCAGTAGAAAAATTAGGGTAGATACCACTGCCACCAGCCACGTCTTAATGTTAAGGGAGCAAAACAATGCTCCAAGAGGTACAGATAAAAAGGGATAAGAATTAACCCTTTCCAATACTCCATATAAGATTAGATGGGGTGTACTGGATCTGTGGTTAAATGGCTATATAAAGTTAATGGCAACTTTACCCTTTCTGGGGGACAGTAGTCAGCCCCAGAAATGGAGTAGGTGGGAAGCCGACACGTCAACCCTGTGTACACTGCACTGAAGGTGCTGTCTAACACACAAAAGTGTGGGGCTACTGAAGTGGTGTACTTCAGAGTCCACAATCACAAAAACAGATGAAATACACATGGCAAAACACAGGTAAGAGTGGGGGGAAAAGCTCACACTCTTACCAAGTGGAAAAAATAAACTCCAGAAATCCAGCAAAGCTGCTGAGGGACTCACTAGGTAAGGGAAATTAGCCATAGAATGAGAATTCTCACTAACACTCGCCCCCCCCCCCACCCAGACTAAGGGACAGGAGGATTTAATCCACTCCTGGATGGATCTCATACCTCTAGTCGGTTATAAACATCCTAGAGAGACCATCAGCATTTTGGTGGTGACTTCCTGCTCTGTGTTCAATGTTACAATCAAAGGTTTTCCTTTGTAAGCTATAGGACCTACACACCCTTTGAGAGACATCTTTCTTTTTGAATCTAAAGGGGATCTGCAGAGGCGTTGCTAGGGGGGGCTAACGGGGCTATAGCCCCTGGTCTTTTGGTTGTAGCCCCGGATAGAATCTCAGGAGCTACAGCCAAAAGGCTAGCTAGCCCCGAGTCCCAACAGTTCAAACATTAGCATAGCCCCAGGTCTTTTCCAGAACTCGCAACACCCCTGGGGATCCGGTTGACCAGTCCCTCAGAAGTTGGTACAACTCCTGAACCTGTGATAGGCGTTTTCAAGGGGTCCATATAAAGGATTCCCTTAGATCTAGAGGGGCCTCCAGGGTTCCTCACCACCTCTCTTTTGGGAGCAGGTTGGGTCTCAGACTTCTTGGTTGGAGGGGCTGGGGATAAGCAAGGTACATGCTTCCCCTTCCTCTTAGATCTAACCTTGCCTACTTTAGGAGTTTTTCTCCTAACATTAGGATTTGGGTTGGAGTCTTCTGTAGAAGTTCCGACCTTCTGAAGGTTTTTGGCCTTAGAATTTTCTTTTCTGGTGTTCCACTGGCACTGAGAATTACCAGTTCTCTTAGGCCTACAGAGGGGTCCAGTTGGTCTATCCACCTCTTCCTCAGAAGCAGGTGAAGTCAAAGACTTTAAAACTTTGGGAACAATGATGGAGCTTGGTTTGGGCGCCCATTTCCCTATCATACTAGCGTGAAATTTGCCTGGGTTAGAGGTCATCTAAGTAACACCAGGGCTTGTAGTGGGGTTCTCTGTAGAGGTTGCCACACGCTCAGGGTGGTCCCTTAAGGTGGCCTCTCTAGCCAATTGGGTTTGGTTCTGCTTCTCCATACTGGGACGCCTGGGGGTACTGGATACCACTCCTAGAGTTTTTAGATCATTCCCCAAAAGGACTCTCCCAGGCACCTCACTCTGAATACTGACAGGGATCCTTACTGCCATTTTATTATACTGAATGCGAGCTGGTAGAATAGGAACCATTTGGACAGGGCCTCCAGCAAGTTTGGTGGGGCCTTTGGGTGCCTTAGCAACATTCTCAGGCCTGAAAAATCTTTTGTCCACAACGGTTCTTCTGGCCCCAGTGCCTCTCATGGCAGGGGTGTCCTGGCCATTGACACAAGCACTGTCCACATAATACTCCCTAGAGTTTTCAGGAATGGAGTCATACACATCACTATGTTGTTTCTTACCCAGACCCTTGGACTTTAAGTATACAGTTGCTTGAAGAGCCAGCGGTTCTTCAGCAAACAAGTGAAATAGGGCACTAGCAATCTGTACTTCCCCCTCTGGGGAGAAGGCTAAGGAGGTAGTGCTGGCCCCTGCAGGGTTACCCTTGCATCTGGGATCTCCTCTCATATGGTCAGTTGACCCACAACTAAATCATTTACCAAATGCTCTCTGGAATGGGGTCTATCTTACCTCTGGTTTTCCACCAGGAGGTACAGTAGCCCTATTTGGTTTCCCTTGTGTTCAAAGATACAGATCTAAGTCAATGGGCCTGCGCACGTGCCAATGGAGCAGATGCTCAGTTGCCGAGGATCACACGTTGAACAGTTCGAGATTCAAGATGCCGAGAGTTCGTAAAGATTTTCAAATGGAAGGAAAAGTTATAAGAAGGAGGGAAGAAAGAACAAATCTTCATGAAGGAAAAGGGTTCACCCCGATTCTGGCTGGTCAGACGGAGAGAAAGACCAAGTGTGCACCTTATCCCGTTGGAGAAAAGCTGGTGCCACGGCAGTTGTTCCTGGTAGTTCCTGCAGACTCACGGTTCTTGCGGCTTCAGTCGTGGGGACAAGAAGGAGGACGTCTGGAGTGATCTGCACTACCAAGGGATGAGGCCAGAAGCAGCGAGAAAGACAACGATGAATACAAGGTGCGCTCCTTTAAATCAGGAGAGGAGTCTTCTGATGGCTATCCGGACCACTACTTCACAGCAGTGATTTCGACCCAGGAGAGGATTCTCTGACTGAAGAAAAGACGATCTGGTTGATCCCACCAGGCTCAAGGGAAGAAGACTCCGGACTGGATCTTCTCTTAGTCGTTCAAGGGGTAGATAGCTCAGGACATCAGCAGGGCTTCACCGGGATTCGGGGTTGCAGCAGTCATCTTATTCTCTGCTTCTCATTCGTTCCTTGTAGTTCCAGAGGCGACTCTGCCTACTAGTTTAAGAGTCCTGCCTTTTATGCCAAAATCCCTCATTCACACAGCCTGGCTGTCAATCACTCAGCAGTGGGGTTGTCCAGCCCAGACAACCACCTCAGCCAATCAATACAAAGTGCGACTTGGGTCTCCAAGGAGACCCTGTTTAGGGGGTGACTATACCCCTCCCTCACATTCAGCCCACCTAGACATCCAGACGCCAAAGGAGGGCTTCTGGTCAGAAGCCTGCCAAAGGTCGGCGAACAAAGGAGGCAAACCTGGTTTGCCGCGCAAAGAAAGACCCAAGAAGGATGTTAACAAAAAGAAATGTCGATTAAACCCAACCAGAGACGAAATAAAAAGTATTTGGGCTAGCGGGTTTAAAGTTCGAGGCTACTAAAATAGCCTAAAACAATACCACGTTATGTAATATAATCACGGTAGGAAAATTAGGGTAGATACCACTGCCACCAGCCAAGTCTTATTGTTAAGGGAGCGAAACAATGCTCGAAGCGGTACAGATAAAATGGGCTAAGAATTAACCCTTTCCAATACTCCATATAAGATGGGGTGTACTGGATCTATGGTTAAATGACTATTTAAAGTTAATGGCTACTTTACCCTTTTCTGGGGGACAGTAGTCAGCCTCAGAAATGGAGTTGGTGGGAAGTCAAAACGACAACCCTTTGTCACTGCACTGAAGGTGCTGTGTAACACACAAAAATGTGGGGCTACTGAAGTGGTGTACTCCAGAGTCCACAATCACAAAAACAGATGAAATACACATGGCAAAAGACAAGTAAGAGTGGGGGGAAAGCTCACACTCTTACCAAGTGGAAAAAATAAACTCCAGAAATCCAGCAAAGCTGCTGAGGGACTCACTAGATAAGGGAAATTAGCCATAGAATGAGAATTCTACCTAACACCGGGTACCAATTCCGGGTTCCCGGAATGGGGAAGTACCGGGCCATTCTGACCTTGGAGGGCCCCATAATTCCCATTCCTGGGAACCCGGAACATGTTTTCAGAACAGAATAAGAGGGTTAGAGTGGATAGGCGTTAGCAGAGAATGTGGAGAGGCTGGGTTAGGCCTGGAGAAATGGGTATGTTTTGAGGTTTTCATGGAAAGTGGTGATGGAGGGTGCAGTGTGCATGTGAAGCAGCAGGGTGTCCTATGCCATGGATACTGTAAGGAAGGCATGGCATCAAACAGTGAAGACAGACATGTGATCACTGTTCAGGGGTGTTTATTGAACTTCAATGGGTTGGTTAAATGCCTATCTAACCCTAAATCTAAGGATGAGAGCAAGCTATGATCATCAAATAATAATAACGCAGTCTTAGTAGAGTTTCTGTCAAAATCCAATGGCCTATACTAATAAGCCTATTGCCAATCAGTACTTCTAAATACAAATGGAGTGGGACAACAATGTAGACAAAAAGAAAAGTGTTCAAGAAAAGACGTGTCAGGATAGTTGAGCAATTGGCTTCCCTTCCCCACGTTTTCAGCATGGGACAAGGGGCATGTTTGAGTTTTCCACATACTCTGGCTTCTTGGCCACGAGGAAATAGTTCAAAGTAAAGGTATCAGAGCCTTCTGCCAAAGTCTGTCTCCCAATGACAGTCTCTCATTGCAGAGGGCCTGACGTAACAAACAAACATCAAAGTTCCTTTCTTATCAGGATTTTTACATTTACAGGTTCACAATTGGTCTACCTCGTTCGGGTTTGAACCATGGATCTCCCTCGTTCGGGCTCAGACCCCTTTAGCACAATGTTCACAACTGATCTCCCTCGTTCAGGCTGGCACCACTTAAGCTCACTTTTCAGGCTTTCCTCTTTGTATCAAAAACCAAAGCCTTTCGATTGTGTGATGGGTTTTGATTAAACCGTCGCAGGACCACTTTGATTCACTCCATTTCTTATTCTTATCTTTCACTTTCGCTTCTGCCACTTCTTGGCTGAATACCTCACAGAGACCTTCGATTGAGCACACTCCCGGTGCCGGACCATTCTGTCATGAAAACTGTATCTTTCTTTGCTACAATTCAAACATCCATCAGCAATTAGGCTTTCCTCGTGTCTTTCATCACACGCGTTACCAATCGTTGTTCTTGCACTCTTTATACAATGTTGCCGCTTGCATCCTTGACTTCAACACATACCGGTCTTGCATCTTTCTCCCCAACTCACCGGCTGTGTGGATCTCTCTGGCGTTGCTTTGATCTTTGAGCAATGGACGGTACTACGGCCAGCCATGCAGGAGTGCCCTGGGTATCTCCAACACACAATGCAGGATTCTTCAGTCTGATTTCCTGGCCTTACGCTTTGTTATCTGAAGGATTCTAGAATGCAGGAGTTTTCCGCCAGAAAGGACAAGGGTATCTCGCTTCTTTCTCACCCTTCTTGGTTTGCTGTCTTGTTTCCCTTTTTCAGCTGCAATCTCTAAAATGTTATTCCTTTGTGTGCTTTTCCTCACTTAGAGTGTGCTCTCGTGCTTTGCCTTGTGGGGAAGCTTAATGGAAGTCAGGTGTCAATGGTTACCAGTAATTGCCTGACCATAGTAGTGGGACATGTCAGGCACACTGCTCGGGTGTGAGTTAGTTTTCTCCCAGGGCAGGCACTCCGTGTGAAAGTGTTTGTGAAGGGAAGGGGGGGGTAGAGTTTCTATATATCCTACCAGGTAGGATGGGGTAAAGTTGTTGCAGGGAAGGTGATACTGCATCTCGCCATCAGGTGTTCCACTGCCCTAAGACTCCTCGCCCAGGTGATCATCCCGCACCGCTCCACCCCCAGGGTCTGGATCCAAAGGTGATGGCTGTGCCCTGTCCACCTGAGCGAGAGGCACCTTCTGGTTTCTCACAGTCTGGTTTCTCACAGTGCCCACTGGGTAAATGCTTGTTTTTGTGTGTATGCTAGTTTACAGAGTGAAGAACAAATTGGGCATGAATACCAATATAATTTCCTGTTTTAATTGGATGACATTTTGTACGTAATCACTAGAATTAAAGCTTCACAGGCCCTGATGGTCTGTTTTATGCGGTTATAAAGCAGGATCCAACTAGCTGGGCCCCAATATTACATAGACTATTTACATCAATATGACAGGAAGGGAAAGTACTTGATAGCTGGCGTGAAGCTATATTCATTCCACGTGCACAAAAAGGGGTCACAGGTGGACCCAGCACATTAACATATTGAACAAGATAAAGAGTTGTGCTGCAGAAAGCAGATTTCTATCATGCCAACAAACAGGCTTCCGAACCGGCATGGGTACTTTGGTTAATAAACTGGCCTTGCTCTATTTAATATCGGGAACCAGAGCTAGAAAGGTGTAAAAGTTATATCTGTGTTATGTGGAATGTTCTGCCACCTTCTACATAGTTGATAGATCTAGAATATGGTCAAAATGACAAAACTGGGGAATGAGCCCATTTGTATTGCTCTTTGTTAAAGGAATGCATACCAAGACCACAGTGACAGTCTGCTTGGACACGGAGGGGAGCCTAAGAAGAGCCATTAAGGCTAATATAGGCCTCAGGCAGGGCTGCATGTTAGCACCAGTATTATTTAATCTAGACCTGGCAGATATGGACAAAGCCTTCAATGAGATCCATGGCTTCCCCTCCGTGATTGGAATGAAGAGATAAGATGGCTTACTTACATGGATAACAACGTGCTCTTCGACTATACTCCCATAGGATTGCTGCACTCAATAAAAGTGCTGCACACTTATGCTACAGAAAACAATATAGAGATTAATCTAAACAAGACAAATGTCATGGTAAAAGGAGTTCCCCCCGAACAGTAAACCAAAGTTTTGTTGGGAAATTAACGGGACATCACTTTAGGTTGCACCTAACTATGTATCCTTGGTATGAGCATTTTTCCAAACCCCTCCAAAAAATTATAGGAAGACATAATGGTTATGAAGGAAATTAGGAAATGGAATATAACCAAACATTTTCTTGCTAGTAGGGGTGGCCACTCAGTAGAAGGCTATTTACAAATATATAGGGCAAGTATAATACAAAGTGTTTTATATGGGCTTGAGGTGCTCAATGACCAATACATTCAATGGTTTGACAGATCAGAGGGAAAACTCTGGCAGTCGATATTGAGACTACCTAGGTCGGTCCTCATCAAGGCCAATAGGTGTGAACTAGGTCTCACATCTCTAAAGGTACTCTGGCAAGTAGAATAGTGTAAACTATATATTAAACTCAAGACGCAAAACCGGATACAAGATTCAATTATGTGTTTGGTAGAAAGAGATTACTTAATTAAGAAAAGTAACCCACTAATGGAAAATATAATTACATCATCTGAAAAGCTATTTGAGACCCTTTGTCTAGAACTTTCACTTGAAAATACTGAATTGCTAAACAATTTCAATACTAGGCTAAAAATGAAAGCTAGAGATTGGAACTCATCATTGAATGCGGATGCATTAGCTTAAAAAAGCAATATAGACAATTTTCTACTCAGGGGTTTAACATAGGATGTGCATGTGATTATCTCCTGAAATATTGTAACTGAGAACTCAAGCATTTTATAATATATTTAAGATTCAACATATGACCATGTTATGAATGTACCGGTACTTGTGATGGTATACCCATAGAAGAAAGGAAATGTATATTCTGTAAATCCAGTCTGGCTACATCTAGGCACATATTGAAGGGCTGTGCCAAGCTGAAACTATACTATATAAAAGGCTATATTAAACCGGTAAAATAATTAACATCTTTCTCCGAAGATCAATTTTGGGATACAATATACTCTGCCAGATCATTGGTCAGAACAGGGGCAACCATATTATTTTTGCAAGAGAGTGGCTTTCTTATCGTAAGGTTTTCTATTTTTCCCTAAGTAGCTTGGCATTGATGATTATTGATAAAATTAATTAGAAAATAATTAGATCAATTCAAACCTGTCTTACAATGAAATTAATGGAATTTAATGGAATCCGGAACAATGTAAATGAATTTTCATGAATATGAGACTATTAACGCATTTCTTTTTTCTTTTTTTTTAAACATTCTTTATTTTCATTTTAATGTGAAAGACAGAAAAAAGAAGAAATGGTAAAATAAAAATCAATTAGCAATACAGGAATCATACAAGAAAAATAAAATCCAGATTCGGTAACAATGTTTACAAAAAGAACCATATCTAGAAAATTAAGAGGGGAAAGGGTAGACAGAAGCGAGGGGCAGGAGAAAAAAGAACCAAGAAAAGAAGAAAGTGAAGAGAAAAAGAAAAAGAAAACAGTATCAACAATTAAAGAAACAAGGGAGGGAAGGCTGAGGGGGATAATGTGATGTTGGAAATGCATTGGAGGGACAGGTTCTGTAGTCCTTTTTCATGTTTGTTCTGTAATGTTTTCTCCCCAGGAGTCCATGTGGGACTCCTGGCAGTGCAGCTCTTCCTCTTTTTGGTTTGGTGTACAGACCCTTGGGATATTCATATGGCACCCATGGGTGGGGGTACACCCCTGTACACCTAGTGTATGGTTTTGGGTATGGACTACTGGCAGCTCCGTGCTGAATTTGACAGGTGGTCTGATTATCCTTCATTTTGGTATACCCAGGTCCTGCCATTGGAATCAGTTAATTCCTGATAGGAGACAAGATGGCCTCTGTGGCCTCTTGCTTTCTATTGCCTGTTACCTTGTTTTTCCCAAAGTCCTGGGAAGACCTGACTCTGTCCCTTACCTCTAACTGGCTGTTGGGTGGAAGTTCCATATATGGTATTGTCAGGAATTCCAGGCCAGACTGGCTGGAGCCTTCTCAGTGACTGTATGTTGTGGGTACACTCTTGGGGTGGGACCTGGGTGAATGGAGTGTGTGACCAATATGCACTTCTTGTTATGGATGTCTGGTTTCTGGTATATGACACAAAAACTTAGACAGCCCTGCCCCAAACCGGTATGAATGCAATGTGGAGCGCTGAATGGCTGAGTACTTGTCCCAATACAAATTCCTTGTTGCGAGTGTCTGGAGGGAGGAGAATGGCCTGACTGCACCCTGAGCCTGATTGGCTGCATGCCTGCTTGAATGTCCTTCTGGGTGATTGGTTGCCTAGGTGTGACCCAGCAGAGTGAATGAGAGACCAAACAGAATATCTGGGGACCTCTCACTGATGGAAATTGTTCAGAAGCTGAAGTTGATACTTGATACGTAACCTTATTTATTTATTTATTTCATTTGTATAGCGCACAGCAGCCCTTGGGCAGTGAGGCACTGTTACTTTAGGGGAGCTTAGTTACAGGGAGAGGGTACATGGGGAGAAGCAGTTGTACATTGAGCAAAAAGAGCAAGTATACATTAGGATACATATAATATACATATGAACATAGGTGAGTAACATCTATGTGGAGTCACATTTATGCGGTGAATAGGTAGTTTATGGCTGTAAATAGTGGCGTGTTTCAGGTGAAGAGCACTGTTTTCAAGGCTTTGCGAAAGGTCATGAGGGAGGCCTCACCTCGTACAGAGGGAGGTAGGGCATTCCAATGTGATGGTGCTAGGTAGGGGAAGCTGGAGCCACCTGCTATAATTCTTCTTACCATCGGCACACAGAGCATGTTGGCATAGGGTGTCCTAATTGGCCTTGTGGAGGAGCAGGGGTGAATCCTTTGTGAGAGGTATTTGGGTGCAGAGTGGTAGATTGAAGCCCACTCGAAGAAGAAGAATTGCTGTTGCTGTCCTTCGCCAATTTGAAATCTTCAAGGAACTGACCCAAGAGAGGACCTGGCTAGAAGACCTGGACCCGAGCTACAAGGGACCATCGTGCACCAGCTAACCTTCGCCGAAGCGCCCTGGAAGTCACTCCTCGAAAGGCTGCCATCCAGAGATGGGGACCTCCGCGGAATCACGAAGCAAAGCGCCCCGACGTTGAAGTCCATCACCATCGACGATGAACATCGTTGACTGGAGCCGCAAAGCTCTATTGCCTAAGAACACTTTCATCGAAGGACTGCCTCGCTCATCACTGATGACTGCTTTGTCCCGCTGGAGAAAGTCAAGGCTGCCGACTCACCGAGGAGAATCCACTGGTGCATTTCCCGCCACCCGAAGACCACAATGACGCCGACGACCTGACAGCCTTGCTGGGCCAAAGTTCTTCAGTAACTCTTTGCAACAACGAACTATCATCGTCGAGGTGCACTGCATGCCTCGTCTTCACAGGACATCCCCGACCGATCATCGACGAGCACTGCCAGGACCGAAGTTGCTGCCCCGACACTGTTGTTCACCTTTTCTTCGTGGCATCTCGACAATCCATGACTCCTGCCTTGAAGCGGGTCACTCAAGAAGGATCCGTCAATGAGCCGACGTCGAACTCTGCTAAACCAGGTACCTTGGGGCGGTATAACTTTTACAGAAGGAGATAAGACTCTATTAGACAATATATGGACTGGGCTTGTGTTATATCTTTATTTACAGGTTGCTCAGATGGGGGGATCCTCACACCGAACTGTTTCTAGGTAAACGGGACACAGCATTCTGCCAATTGTCTAAACACTTGCTTTCCTCCTATGTCTATGGTTGATACCGTTTGCTTTATTGATTTGTATGCTATTTGACCTGTCTACAGTTGATGCATTTTAATGGAATCAGAGCAATAGTGGTACCACATAGAAACTACATATATTTACCATTTTAGAAATGTCGGAGCACAAAGTGTGTTATTGTGATTGTGTACATAACGTGAACCTTATTTATATAAAGACCTTATTTTCACTAACATAGTGTGTGGACATTCCTTTGTGGGTGCTTGGGGACTACACTATACTTAAGAACCAGCCTGCATCACCTCCTGAGAGCTTAAGCCTTGATTGCTCGACATTCGCTCCCTATAGAGAATCTTGGCTCGGGTGCTCTGTGCTTCTACTCTGCCATATAGAGAGCAGGAGTATAGATACCCCCCTCCAGTCTTTACACTGGTGGCAGCGGTGGGATGCTTATGGTTTTAAGAATCAGTGTGTAACCTTGCCACTTACAAAATATCTACACTGTTTTAAATTGAGGTTTAGTTGTGTACTACATAACTACATTACAAGCAATGGAATCTATTTCAAATTGTAAATTGACTAGAATGAGCTTAGAGGCTTTCCAGAGTGCTTGTGAAGCCAGTGAGGTAGACTTAAGTCTAGGGCTGAGCTGATAGCTGCCATGGTGGAGTACCAGA